>NC_141465.1:38759265-44289621 GCF_009769465.1 Tauraco erythrolophus
TCCCTTCCCCTCCCCTCCCCCTCCCCTTCCCTCCTCCCCTCCCCCTCCTCTCCCCTCCTCTCCTCTCCCTCTCTCCCCTCTCCTCCCCTCCTTCTCCTCTCCTCTCCCTCTCTCTCCTCTCCTCTCTTCCTCTCCTCTCCTCTCCTCTCCTCTCCTCTCCTCTCCTCTCCTCCCTCCTATCCTCTCCTCCTCTCCTCTCCTCTCATCTCCTCTCCTCTCCTCTCTCTCCTCTCCTCTCCTCTCCTCCTCCTCTCCTCTCCTCTCCTCTCCTCTCCTCTCCTCTCCTCTCCTCTCCCATCCCCTCTCTCATTTTAATTTTCATTTTATTTCTGTCTCTCTGTCTGTCTTTAATTATTTATTTAACATAAGCCCCTGTTTCCAATGAGATGGTCTACAACTGTTGTCTATCTGACCACCTTTCATGCTGCCTGAAGGGCATCTCTGAGGAAAAAGAGAAAAAAAAATTCAGAGGCTTCTGATCATTTTCACTTGGACTAAAAGATAGACCTGAGGATAGTGTAATACCCATCACTGGAATGACATGGTAACCGGAGAACACTTACAAATATTTAAAGATTTATCACTTACACAAAAGTTTTGACTGCTACGCATAAACGAGAGTATCTATCAAGAACGTAGTTCACTGAAAGAATAAACCTATTAGCATGAGTCAAAAAAACCAAACCCCAAACCCTATACAATCATAAGATACGCATACTTCTTCAGATGCAAGTTTATTTGTACAATACAAAAAAAACCTTGAGCACTTACATGGACATACCACTCTGCGTCTGAAGGCTTCATGTTTCTGATGAATTATTTAACCATAGAGGGGATACAGGTCTGAACAGGGTTCAGCAGATTTCCTCACCTTCTTCAGGGGTTCTGCAATCCTTCTCTCTTAGGTGGCACCGGCACTTTTCTCTCTGCCAGTTGCCACTGCTCGTTCTGACTCACTCCTCATTAGAGGAAATGCACGTGTCAAACACATTTGAGAACAGGAGTTTCTCAGTGCATCTTGGAATGAAAGGTTCAGTAGAGTAGATTTGGAAGGCACAGCGATGTCCCTTCTTATCACACCAATAGGTATTCCAACGCTATGTCCAGCTTACTTATAATAATATTATAATACTATTATAATAATACTATTTTTACCCTTGGTTTCAGAAGAAAGAAAGGGAGCAAAATCAGTCTCATAACACTCAGGAAATATTTACCCCCATCAAAATATCAAAAACTTCTTTTGGTGACAGATGTGTGTCCAGTTGCATCAGCCTTTCTCTGTACAGACCATTCCCCTGAATAAATCTTAACTTTTTCTGATCAAGTATCAAGCAATTATTCACATAAGCCTCATTCCTAACATAATGACACTGGCAAAAAAGATAATGTACAAGCCAAGTATTTTCAAACCTACCCTGGCAAGCACTTTGTATTCTTTACTGGATGTTTTGCTGTGATGTGTTACATTACTATAATGCTATTACTTGTTCTATTACTACATTTGGAACAGACTGGCAGCAACAGATGGACTATTACTGATATGCAAGTAGGTGAGATACAGTGGCTGGGAAAATGAAACCATTGTTTGCATATCTCTGTGCAAGTTTCTTTTCAGTAGAGAGCCATAAAATAGGGGGTAGGAATTCCTCAATATTAAATCATAGCTGATTTTTTATAATACAATATAAAAAGTTATGCAAACAAAAATTACTGTCGAGTCACGGTTGTGAAAGCCATTTCTATGCATCATTAGCGTACGTATTTACAATAAGATATAAGATGCACAGGGATTTAGCTGTGAAACTCCCATAGGAAGCCATATGTGGAATAAAGCTATGCATATCTTCCCGCAAATTTACTTAAGCTGTAAGTGTTTGGGTGATTTTATGGCTTGAATTTACATGTAGAGTTTTAATGGCTAGATTTGGCAGATTTTAATGCTTTAAATTAGACAGGAAAAAATCTTTTGTCTCAAAAGCGAGGCCTAAATGACGTTTCCCCATACGGCTGGCTTATTAACAAAACGACACAAAACAAAGTCAATTATGTCCCTTTTTCTTCCCTAACGTCAGTGGCAATGGAATCCTCTGGTCATATCCAGTCTACAATGAGGAAGAGATGGGATCAGCCTGTGGACAACAGCATCCTCACAGATGGTAAGCAAAGTGGCAGCACACAGACAGGCTGTGCGTCGTGTGTTTGCTAACGGGAGGTACCCAGCCAGAATGTACAAGCAGCACCTGCTGAATCAGGTCACCTACAGGGAAGGGAAGGACACCGGCTAGTCTGGCTCAGGATTAATTATTGGCGTTTGTAAATTGCCGTCACAGGTGCTCTCACACACTGGGGAAGGATGCTGGTTTGTAGAAGAGTCAGTAAGTTCTTGCTGTCCCTTTCCCCCCTCTCTTTGTGTCTTCAAGAATAATACCTGAATAAGTTTCATAGAGCCTATATCTTCACAACCATCTAGCTTGCCTTCTGCCCGTCTCTCTGTATCTTTTACAATTGGAATCCCAAGATGTAAGCAAAGAAAACCTGGTAGAGGGTACCAGTGTGTCACGGGGTGCAAGATGGATGCCTATGTAGCCAGCACAGACACAAACAGACCCATGAAACTTGAGCTGCCCTGTTTGTGTCGGAAAGCTGTGGAAGCAGCTCATCACCTATAGTGCCTGCACTGCTCATCCGGGTGTGAGCACCACGCCATCCTGATGCAGAAGGCAGGTGTAGCTGGGAGAAGATGAGGCTTTGAGCAACCTGATCTAGGGGAAGGTGTCCCTGCCCATGGCAGGGTAGTTGGAGCTAGGTGATCTTTAAGGTCCCTTCCAACCTAAACCTTTCTGTGATTCTATGTTTCTATGAAGATCATCTCCCTCTCTTTTTTCTGTCAAGAAACAGCCCAGTCAGGAAGCGAAAGGTTGCATACCTGGTTGTCCAGGAGAAGGATGCAGCCCTGGGAGTCCAGCATAGCCAGCAGCTGTGGCCTTGAATCCTGGCTGGGGCAATCCAGAGTGGAGAGCCCAAGAAATGTACACAGGCACATGTTGAGCAGTGACTCCCAAGCACTTTGTTTTGTCTTTTCAAACAGGCAGAGCTGATATGTACGTCCTCTGCCTCCCACTCTGACCTCTAACTCAGTCAGCAAGCTGACTATATTGGCCTCCTGCAAGCTGTTTCATGGGGGAGTGATGACGGTAGTCGCCATGATGGTTGAATTCTTCTCAGAGCCATGGTAACAATGCTCCTAACTAAGGGACACAAAAAATGAGCAGTGTCCCCCTCCCTCCCTCCCTTTCTTTCTTACGCACACATACACACACATGCAGAGAAAACCCAAAAATGAATGATGCAGCTCCCCTCCTGACCTGAAGGATATGCTACCTCTAGAGAGGGAGATGGTACCAGTGGGCCACCTCCAGCTTCAGTGTCTGTAGGGTTCCCAGCACCGTGTGGCAGCAGGACCGCACCAGCAGGTCTGTAACAGAGAGACTGCAAGGTCCCTTTTCCACAGGACTTGTGACAATGGGAATGCACCAAGCTGTAAAATTCAGCATCTTTGCCTTTTAATTTCCTGCTGCTTCAATTGCGAGGGGCTTAATCAAAGCATGGCTGGTAAGAGCTGTAGGCTTCATTGCTGAAGGGGCTGGGGCTTCTTTGTTTAAATTTCAGTCAAGGAGAATGGCCTCTGTGCCAACCAGAGTGAGCCAGGCTCAGTTTGTTCTTATGTCTCCCTCATGTCAGTGGATTCCAGAGTTCAGGCTGATCAGGTGATCCTACAGCAGTTTTTAAAGAGTTCACCTTCTCCTTTCTAGTTAATGGTTTTTGCCATTATTTCTACCGTGATGTAGTCGGGGCTCTGTCCTTGCTGTAACGTGCTACACTGGATGACACCATACACGAACTTCTTAGTCCAGTGCAGACTCCATGAACTGAGACCTTCTCAGGTGCTGTAACTTCTGTACCCTCACATATAAATGCTGTGGAAAGAAACCCTTGCAAGTTGCAGTTTGCTGCCTGCTTTAGTCCCATGTAATCATCACACAAATACAAACCTCTAGCACTCCATGCAGAACTCAGGTTATGCCTTGCTTTTAGCCTTTTCCAGGCAGCAAATTCCCCTTCCCCATTTTGAGCACTCTCATGCTTATACACACCTTGTCCCTTCTTAGGGTGAATAATTAATTTCACCAGCAGGCTTCTGCCTCTTTATGCTGTATATCCCAATTGAAGTTAATTAGCCGTATTAAAGTTTTCAAGCTAAAAATAAAACATCCCGAAGATGCTAGCTATGCCCTTAAAAACAGTTTGTGCTGGATTGCAGAAATGCTGCATGTCTTTATGGATCGTGAGTAGCCAATGGGCTCATTTCCTCTCTCACAGTTTTCGCCTCCCTCCAAATTTGCATCGCTGCAGGAGCCCGGGGGCACTTGCTTGGTGCTGCTTATTTAACACACCACAGTTCTCCTTAGCCAGGACCTCGTTGCAGCAGAGCACTGAGCACCACTCAACTCCAGCATGTTCTTGTTCCAGTGAAGACACGTGGGAAAGTTATTTCCTGGGGGAGAAAGTAACTTTGTGCTGTGCAATCACTGCCTGACAACAGGATGGGGTTTTTTTTCCTATTTGAAAAAAAAAAAAAGTTGTTTATTTTGAATTATTGATAAAATAAAATTGTCCTTATAATTCTTATTTGAAAAAGAACTCTCACTGGTGATTTCTATGAAAGTGCAGACATTTTTCCTCTTATAAAATAAATTAAAATAAGAAATATAATGTGCTACCATTCTAAAACTACAATATCTAACATTTCAACGTTGACTATTAAAACAGCTGGAGATTTTAAGACATGTGCTTGATCCTGAATGTTGGGGAAAAAATCCACAGCTTTTCCAGATAATGTACCGAAACCAGCTTGTGAATGAAACATACGTAATTCGAGATTCTTGCTTTAGCTTTATTAATTTAAGTAGGATTTTTCAAAATGTGAACCTTATTTACTATATGAAAGGCCATTCTGCATCAGACCAGAAGTCCTTTTAATCCCATCTCCAATAGCTGCTCTTCCCAAGGGAAGAGTAAGAGCAGGACAAGAATATATGATGATGTCCTCTCATTTTCTTCCAGTCTCCAACTGTTTTCAAGCAGACACAGTTGCTGTGCCAGAAGTGCTTTCTGTGTAATTAGTAACACACAGTGCATTTATTACTTACATATTTGTCCAGTCTTGCCTTGAACCCATGTCAGCCTTGGAAATCTCTTGTCAAATTAACCCCCACGAATGAGAAGGTTGTCAATCTCTTTCCTTTTCTTCTTTTTGTTTGTTCTATTTGTTCAATTGTTTTAAAGAAAGTTGAGATTTAGTAACAGAAGTGCATGGTCAGGGCTTAAAAAAGGACACTATATACTGTGAGAACTGGAAACACTAGAAATAAAGAACAAACCATCAAAGTATATGCCAACTTCTGACTGGTGAAGTTTAGGAAGAAATCGGCCTTGCAATTTATTTCATAGCCCAGTACTGAGCTGCTTCTTGCAGTTTTATTTGAAGCATTTGGTGCTGGTCATCATCAGAGGCAGGCGGCCAGATTACATAGACGTTAAACAGGAAAGTTTCTGCGTTCTTGTTCCAACAATTCACTTTATTTATTAATTAACTGAAGAAATATGCAGATTTGACAAATGGTTGGTTTCCTTCCAGAACTAAACTTCTGCCTTACAGACGAGCATGTGCTTTATTCATTGACTAAAATATGCTCCTTCTTTTATTAATCCGTGGCAGGGAAGTGCACATTTTTTCTCATACTTGCTCTCTTGTCTGTGTGCTTTTAAGGTTTCTCCATCTCTCCTGGCTTTTCTGTAAGATAGAAACCCTAATAAAACATTTTTAAACACTAGTATCCTCTTTGGACTTTTTTCCCTCTCACTCTCTGTTTTGTTACTTGGGAACCAGCAACTGCTCCAGATCCTGCAGGAGGGAAGAACACAGATTCCTATTGATGATAGCTGTCGTGTGTGCACCCCTTGAAAGCAAGCTGAGGAATGTCTTAACACAAGACCTCAGTCTTTGTTGTCCTCAGAAAAGTCTATGGGGGCTGTGAAAACACCAGGACAAGTCTAAGCGAGACCTCAGAACTCCCTTCTGGCAAACAAACTCTTAGGCTACGGAAAAGCCGTGGGAAGGCTGCAAGAGTGAAGCATACGTGACAGTATCTCTAAGAGTGTCAACCACTGCAGGTAGTGAAACTGTTTTCATCTGTCCTAAATATGGTTGTGATTGTGCCTGTGTCAACCAAATGGGCCAGCTTTGCTGGATGCACCCACCCCACTGAATAGCAGGCGGTCAGGGAGTGACCACGAGCACCAGACCTCTGACCACCATCACTACTTGTTTCTTAGTGCCTGGTGCAGAGCAACCTGACTGTGCTCGCTGCACGAGCATCTCCCAGAATGAAATGCAGATGCAGCTGACTACCTCCATCCTATACGGTTGTTCAACACTATCTGAGGTTTTTAATCTCAAAAACTCTTATGCCACGCTGCAGTATATGGAACACATGCCTGTAGGTGCCTGTAAAAACCCTTTCCCCAACTCAGTGGGTTTTAACGCAGCCGTGGTGTTATTTCAGATATCTCAAGCTGATAAAATGCATCCTAACAATTGCAGCTTAGGACCACAGAGGTGCTACCTGAAGCCAAGTGTTATGCGATGCTCGAGGAGATGTAAACCCCACTGTGACACTTGTCAAAGGCAGCTGGGGGCAAGTCTTTGACCTTCTCTCCTCTGCTCTGCTGCAGGTGCATATCAAAACCATTCTTGACCCAAAAATCAAACTTTGACTCTCAATCTGTCTTACTATGGGACTAATTTTAACATGTCACTGGAAACACCTGGACAACACTTGGAGTGGAAACCTAGGATAAATGCCTGTACTTGGCATCTGTTGAATGATCTGGCAACTGTCCACTTGACTCTGCATGGGTGTGTTTTGGGTAGCATTTTATCACTGTGGGTGCCCACAGATGCAGGTTCTCACAGTGGGGCCTTGGGAGCAAAGTGTTTTGAGGTGCCACAACTTGAGACCAACAGAAGGTACAGAGGCTCTTCAGCTGCTAGGTGTCTCGAGGTGGGCATTAGAAACATAGAAGGCATTCAAAATGAAGACATTTTATCAGATCTACTCCTTAATTATCTCTAAATTGGCAGTACTAAAAATCAGCTGCTCCACCAGGTTGCCGTAAAGGTTAAAATAGTGGCATTATTAAAGTGCTTTAAAAAGGTAATTAATCAGCATTTTTATTTTCAGAGCTGAAGTTAACATTAAGAGAAATTTAAAAGATACATCTCACTTTCCTGGCACTTGCCTACCATTTATTCTTCAGGAATATTCATTTCTCAGGACTGCTACTTTTTTTACCTACATCAGAAATTATCAGTTAATGCATGCCATATCATAATAATTACATTTTTGTGTCATTTAATGCATTATGTATCTGCCAAACTCTCTCCCAGGCTTATTCTAAATGCAATTGAGTTCAAATTGAAGCAGTGACCACACTAAAGCATTTCTGTTTGGCGCCATTTCTTTTCTCTTTGCACAAGAGTGAGGGACAGAGCCATAGCCAGAGACCACTGAGATGAGGAAAAAATCACAGTTTGTGTCCTTTGAGAAATTCCAGGTTTTTGCTCTTTTTTTTTTTTTTTAATCTTTAATCAATGGAAGGGGTAATTAACAGAACTTTCTGTGGGACAAAAGTGCTTCTAAATTCTAACATCGTTTCAGAGAGCTCAGCTGAATCATTCTGTTTCTGGGAAATATCAGGCAGTGTAACATTAGGAGAGAGCCAGGGGTCTCAGGAAAGTTTTAGTACACCCATAAGGAAAGCTGAGAACATGAATTACACCTCCTTTGAGGCATCTGCACTTCTGTGCTGAGCACAAAACAAAATGGCTTCCTCTTTATTTAAAAAAGTGAAAAACTGTGATTTGATTTGAACAGCGATGCAATATTTCACTTTGATGGCTTAAGGAAAAAGCAAACGTTTTCATCTAAGTAGAAAATTCCCTTTGGATACTTTCACATTTCTGGAAAATCTTTTTTCTAACAGCAAAAGGACAAACATTTAATGGAAAAATCCCAATCAATCTAACGAAAAGCTTCAGTGACTACCAGCACAGAGCTACACAGAAGGTTCTCCCACCAGCATTCAAGAATTTTAGCCCCTAAGCCTTTATCTTATTATCTACAGTGTTTTTAACTGAAAGTTATTGTTTACAAAAAAAACCCTCTGCTTTCATAAGCATACATTATTCCTGGCACAGCTGAGTGCTGAAAAGTGAAACTGTGCAGAATCACTGCTGTACAGGAAACAGGAAAAGCTATAGATTTGAAATTGCCTTTTCTTAAAAAGAGCTGTGGATTTGACCTATGCATGTACTATGGTGCCAGCTCAAAATCAGGAAGATTTCCACTCTAATACCGAGGGTATGATAATTCCTAAAATTCCCAAAGTCATTACAGCAGTTCGGTTTCTGCTTTCAGGTAGAAATCCCATTTTGAAATATGAGTTTCCGAGCATTTTTTTTTCCTCTAATTCTCCACAAAGGAATGCTCTTGGCTAGAAGATTAGTTTTGTCAAAAAGATCTATTTACAATCAGAAAATCTTATAAAATGAAGATATTCAACCACTCCTGTTTTGATATGACAATAATTTCGGTGTGTTTAATGTAGTCAGCCTTCAGACTAGTGCCTTCACTCTACCAACCTGAGCTATTCGTCGTAAACAGAGAGCGTTCCCTGACAACAGTGGAAACGATGAAATGAGTTATGATATCTTTTCTTCGAGGAGATGAGTGTGGGTGTTTATTAGCAGTCTCTGTGTGAATTCAGTAATGATACGCTCCGTGTTTGCTGTTAGAAAGTGCATATGGGAGCCATTCAGGCTGCTCCAGCTCCCTGCACATGCAGTTGCCGCACCAAGCTATGGGGTGGAGGTGGTGGGTGGAGGGCACGCGGGGGTGCGTCTCTGTACAGAAGGAGACCTAGAGAAGGGGCTTGGGGAGGGACGTGGGATCTCAGAGCAGGGAAAAGGCAGCAGAGCGTGAAGTAAGAGTACAAAAGAGCAATTCTTATGCTCAAAACCTCAGTCTTGCCAGACCTACGCCATAACCAATCGCTCCAGTACTTACATTCATTTTCTTTAGAGGTGACTGAGAACATAAGCAGAGGTGAAGGTCACTTGGATACAAACAATCCCCGCCTTTCAGGTCTCGGAGGATAAGAAGCCAGACACATCAGTCAGGTGAACAGAAGTTGTTCTGTTACAGCCCACAAAGATGCGCTGATTCACACCGCTGGATTTCCTGAACACTGATTTCGTGTAGGAGAATTTGTAAAGTCTTATTCCCCACAGGTTGAGGGTAGGGAAACATACACCTCGTTCACAGGGCAGTAAGGACAGCCCTGTTAACTCTCGTTTAAGCTTGGTCAGAACTGCTGTAAAATGTCTTTCCAAACAGATGAAACGCTATAGCTGCTAAGCCCACCTTCTAAGGTCACTAAAACCAGTGGTGCTTTGCCTGGCAAAAGGAGTAGCATTCAGGCAGACTTGAAATCTCCGCACTTAAATTCTGCTGCAGAGAGACTGGGCATCCGTCCAGCTGCCTATCTGGGTCCAGTCATGTCATTGCTCGTTCATATTGCTTTATTTTAATTTTTCTGTTTCCATTTTCTCAATCCTCTAGACTTAAATCACTAAGTCTCCTGGGTTTTGGTAGAGTTAGCAACATAAAGTAACAGACTCTAAACCTTCTCTTTTCCCAAGCACTTCAGCTAAGCGACTGCTTGTGACACTCATTTCCCTACTGGTTTCCCTCTCTAGGTTTCTTTGTATTTTTTCCTGTTGAAGCACTGCATGGCAATGTTCAGATATGAGTCCTGTTCAACAGGGACTGGGAGGAGGAGAATTTTAACAACTTTGCCTGCAAGCAAGGACACAAATATGATCAAAACAAAGCTCAACTATCTCATCGTAGTGTCCTACAACCAGTTTCCATTTGAAATGGTTCCTAGTAGGAAACCATCCTACTGCTTGGCATGATTTGACAGAGTGGTAGCGCCAGCAGAGGAGGTAGCTGGAGTTTCAGGAGACCAGAGCAGACAGAGGGCTAGGGACTGATCCAGCCAGGCAGGCTGACTGCACCATTGCCCATCCTTAAGCCTGCCTTCAGAAAGGCACCCCAGACCGGCGAAACACGGGCATGGAAACTTGATCACTTTTTTTTTGGGTTTTTTTTTGTTTGTTTGTTTTTTAATAATGGAAAAGAAAAACATTTTAGAAAAGGATATTACCTCCTGCAGGAGGAGCAAACAAAGCTCAGACCCATCTTGCATCTGCCTTCTCCCAGCACCCACCCTCGGTGCCCCCCTCGGGGAGAGGGCTGCAGCCCCGGATGGGGCTCTCAGTCTGCACCACCAGCCTTCACCTCTGCCTCCCGCCTCCCACTTCACCATCGTGCCAGGCCACAGCTGATGTGGCTCATGTGTTTTATTCACCATCTTCTTTTGCTTAGTGCACTACACATTTCCTAATGTGTCTGGCCATATATCATGTTTCTCTGCTTTGCAACTCCGCTTTCAGATTTATCATAGATTTTTTTAAGCTGAGGCTGAACATCTGCCTTCTACTAGCACCAGCCACATGCCAGACCATCTCCAACACTCATTCCACCTCACTACTGACCTTTCTCAAGTGTTTCACAGAAGTACTACTTCCCATAATCCTCTCTTCTCTCCTGCTCCCCCCTTGATAATTAGGCTACCTCCAGGCAAGAGAGAGTTAAGATGCTTAAGTAGGAAGCAACCAACACGTCTTTCCTGCATTTAGCTGGCAAGGTGCAAGAGCAAGTGCTTGTCACAGCTTTTTTAATCTCATGATTCCCTCCCCAACAACCTGCCTGCAGCCAGTAGACAATCTCTGAACAGGCCTGCCTAATACTTATATATGGATGCTGAATTTTACCAAGCCCCAAGAACATCATTTTCTGAATAAAAAAAATTTCAGCCTTTGAAAAAATAATTTAAAAAAACATCAAAAGATACTTAGATACTTTACTGCCAAAATCTGCTTCCGATTATCTTGTTTGCACAAAGTTTTCACCACTATTGTCAATAAAACTGGACTGAATAACACACCTTGAAGTGTAGTCAGTCGCAAGGCATAGCTGACCATATCACCTCGAAGCATTGTCTTTCTTCTTTGGTTCTTTTCACAGATTTCATATATTTTTCTAGGTTGGAAAAGACCTTAGAGATCATCCAGTCCAACCGTCCCTAATCTCCCATTAAACCATATCCCTAAGCAGTTCATCCACCCTTTTCTTAAACACAGCCAGGGATGGGGACTCAACCACCTCCCTGGGCAGCCTATTCCAGTGGCTGACAACCCTTTCAGAGAAGAAATACTTCCTAACATCCAACCTGAACCTCCCCTGACTAAGCTTATACCCATTTCCTCTTGTCCTATCACCCATCACTAATGTAAAGAGCCCTTCCCCTACCTCCCCACCATCCCTTCTCAAGTATTTGTAGGCTGTAATCAGGTTTCCCCTCAGCCTCCTCTTCTCCAGGCTAAACAACCCCAACTCCCTCAGCCGCTCCCCATAAGTTTTATTTTCCAGCCCCTTGACCAGTTTAGTCGCCCTTCTCTGGACTCGCTCTAGGAGCTCAATATCTCTCTTAAAGCGAGGGGCCCAAAACTGGACACAATATTCCAGGTGCGGCCTCACCAGTGCCGAGTACAGGGGCAGGATCACTTCCCTGCTCCTGCTGGTCACACTATTCTTGATACACGCCAGTATCCCATTGGCCTTTTTGGCCATCCTGGGCACACTGCTGGCTCATATCAAGCCGGTAGTCAACCAAGACCCCCAGGTCCTTCTCCACCAGGCAGCTCTCCAGCCACTCTTCCCCGAGCCTACAGCGATGCTTGGGGTTTTTATACCCCAAGTGAAGGACTCTGCACTTGGCCTTATTAATGCTCATGCCATTGGCCTCAGCCCAACAATCCAGTCTGTTCAAATCCCTCTGAAGGGCCTCCCTACCCTCAAGCAGATCGACACAGCCTCCCAGCTTGGTGTCGTCCGCAAGCTTACTGAGGGTACATTCAATTCCCTCATCCAGGTCATTGATAAAGATGTTAAACAGAACTGGACCCAGCACTGAGCCCTGGGGAACCCCACTGGTGACCGCCTCCAGCCGGATTTAGCCCCATTTACCACCACTCTTTGGGCCCGGCCATCCAGACAGTTTTTAACCCAAAGGAGGGTGTGCCTATCCAGGCCAGCAGTTATCAGATTCGCAACCAGAACACTATGAGAGACTGTATCGAAGGCTTTACTGAGGTCAAGGAAAACTACATCCACAGCCCTTCCCTCATCAACCAGGCGGGTCACCCCATCATAGAAGGTGATCAGGTTTGATTGGCAAGACCTGCCTTTCATAAACCCATGTTGACTGGGCCTGATCACCCGGTTAACCTGTATGTGCTCATTAATAGCACTCAAGATAACCTGTTCCATGACTTTGCCCGTCACCGAGGTCAGACTCACAGGCCTGTAGTTCCCCAGATCCTCCTTCCGTCCTTTTTTGTAAATGGGGGTAACATCCGCCAGCCTCCAGTCCAGCGGAATGTCCCCAGTGAGCCAAGACTGCCCAAAGATAATGGACAGGGGTTTGGCAATGACATCCGCCAGCTCTCTCAGGACTCTCGGGTGGATATCATCAGGTCCCATAGACTTGTGGGCATCCAGTTGGGGAAACAGATCCTTGACCTGTTCCTCTTGGATCACGGGAGCTTCGATTTGCTCTCCTTACAACAGAAAAGCCCACTTTCAACACGAACATCCCTGTTGTCGCAGTTGCTCCCAGCGCCTCCATCCCCAGCTGCAGAGCTGATGTTTCCTAGAGCTCAGCACTCTGCACGCTCCAGCTTGCTCCTTACAACTTACAGTTTCCTCTTCTGCAGCCCTGGGCCACTGCACAATATAAACAATAGCTGTGTCTTGAAAATCGTCCAAAATAAACAGGTCTCAGTGCCCATGCTGCTCTGAGATCTGTAAAGAGAGCTTACTGTATACACAGTTGGTTTAATCCTGTGAATAGTCTGGAAAGTATGATATAATGCTCATTTCTAACTGATGGGTCCTTTGTTGGAGTCTTACTAGACAGAACTTACCTCCAGATTATTCCTTGCTCTCTGCAGCCTACTGAATAGTTGAGCTGTATTTCTAGAGCTTTTTTTTTTTTCCCACAGTAAAATTAACCATCTGTAACAAAGACCGATGTAAAAAGAAAAAAAATCATGGAAAAGCAAATAGTCACCCTCCATCATTATGACCTGGCAAAGCAGTCATAATAAGCAGCTAGCTAGAGCTGGAGTCAATATTTGCCAATACTCTGAACATTCAGAGGCATGCTGTGCACCTGGGATTTTTACTAATATTTCCTGGATACTCATATTTTTCTTTTTTTGCCTCCAGCACAGTTTCCTGCTGTCTGAGTAAACTCCTCAGAGACGCTGTTTTCGCAGTCTCCTGTGTTTTATAATTCGACGGCAGTTTATCACTCCTTTGAGTAATCCACAGTGGCGTATACTGCAATCTTCTGCTACAGGGTTGTCAGGTGCGGTATCATCCCTCTAACTCAGAGCAGCTGGTTTGCCAACCTTTTCATGACAGAACCTCAGGTCAGAGTGGAAGGATATCAGTAAGATAAGAGATTAATGTCTGTGAAAGAGTAGGCTGTAATTCAAAGGAGTTGACCTAAAAGCATAATCTGAAAAAACAGCCAACTCAGGTTAAAGACTTACATTTTTTCTCAAATCAGTCTGGGTCATACAAAATCAATCAGATTTATTTTGAGGTTGTCATCTGGGTTTTTCTCCTCTTCATCTTTTTCCTACTGATGAGACACCTTTGTACAGGAAGCAGACTGCATATGAATCCCTAAAGTCAAGGGCTATTCACTGTGTATTATTACATTTTACTGTATTTCCATCATTCTAGTCTTCAAGGTTGCCTTATCCTTCTACAAAATATCCTTATCTATCTCTGCATTGACAAAGCCTCCACATTTCCTTAACAAATATCCCTTTTTTTTGTGCCAAGGTAATCTATAAAAGTCATTGAACATTGCTCTCCAAAACAGTCCTTGAGGACTGACCTCCCTGCAGCCCAAAATTTTCATAGAATTTATTTGATCAGCTAAGGCAAATTTCCGCTGGGACTATAATACTGCATCAAAATGCAAGGGATATGGGATTAAATGTTCTGGCTAACATTCGTGAAAAAATTGAGCATCAGTCACAGGAGCAGCACAGGAATACACTAATAATCCCATTCAATCTGGATGATTCCTCTTTCATTACACGACTGCTATCTGTCTTCCAGTCTGTGCCTTATCCACTTATAAGCATGGTACATCGTCTTCAGCATAACTAATAACTTCTTGTGTGGTATCATATAAAAAAAAATCCAGATAAATCAGATAAATAAGATCTACTTTTTTCTTTTCTAAAAAATCAGTTATTGTATAAAAGAAAAACATGAGGCAAGTCATACTGTCCAGGCCCTCTGATCCAGCTGTATTGACCTTCATGAGTTTTAATTCCACCATGGAAACACGAAGTTGCATTTCCTTACGCTCATTGCTCTAACCAGCATCTGTGCCCTGACTTACCCAAATGGAAACAATTTTCTTTCTAAAAGATGAAGTATCTGTTTAGCTGTAGGACCATAACATCCTTGTGGTAAAACTGCCCCACTCGTTTTTGCCGTAATTGGTTTTCATAATCCCAGATCCTGTTTGACTGTCCTGATACTTCATGACCATCGAGATGCAGTTTTCGTTGTTGATCACTCTTTTTCTCTGTTCCTACAGGCTTCTACCTAAAGATCTTTCTGCTGTGATTATCCATCCATGAGCTTCCAAGATGTACTCTTTTTTTAGCTTTTCTTTGAGTGCAAATTCCAAAAATTTGTTTGCACTTCTGTAAACAGGAGACTATGGTCAAGTGGAGGTGTTTCTAATCAGATTCTGCAGGGACTGGGCCCTGGCCTTAGGCTTTTGAGTATGTTTTGCAGTCTGGAATGACAAACACCTTTATCTTCAAAATGTGCAGATGACAGGAAACTAAAGGAGTAATAAACAAGGAAGAGGAAAGAACCTCATAGAATTAGTGTGGTGCTTAGATGTATAAGCAGAATAAATGCAGGGATTTTATTTTAAATTTGTGTTTGGCAATGGTGAAACTGCTCTTGAAATTGGTTATGTTAGAAAATATAGTAGAAGTAGCTGAATGTGGGAGAATTTGAGAACTTCAAGAATGATAACATTTTTCTTTATTGTGACTGGTTTAGGGTAGAGACAATCTGTGCGACACACATAGGTTCAGTATCTGAGAGGAGCGCAGAGCCGTATCTATGAGATTTTGGCATATCAATATGTCTACTGATGGCAACAGGCTATGATGGAGGGGTAGGCTGGATATGGGATAACACCTTATGTCTTTCTTCTTTCTACGTTGTTCAGCTTCCCGAAGTATCAATGCACTTTTGCCTCTTTCCTTCTCTGCAAAGAAGGAAATCTGTTTGATGGAGCCCATCTCTTTCTGAGATGCTCTCTCCTGCGTGCTGATCTAATTCTCTGCAGTAGTCTCCCTTTCCAGTGGAGAATCATTTCCTCTGCACACTCTAATCTCTAAAGGATCTCTGCCCATCTAGGCAGATGCCTCTGCTGACCATAATGTATATCACTTGATGCTACTGCAGCCTCCAGCAGGGAGAGATAATTCACTTTCCTGAACTCTTTACAAGCTTTAGAAGTTCAAATTTTCACCTTTCAAAACCAGAAAAGAGTAAGTGTCAGCTGCTAGTAACAATCTTTTAAAAGGCAGAGGTCCTCCAAGGATTTTGTGTACACTGGGATTTTCAGTGTTCTGCAGCGCAACAAGGCAGCTCCATTGATCATCACGTATCCCATTAAATCATTTATTGTTGAAGTCTCTCTACAAAATCCCTTTTAAAAACCAGAGAATATTTTGTATTATTTATTACAAAATCCTGTTCTGCCAACAGCGAGACTCACTTCATACAGAACTTCGGTAATGGTAAACTAACTGATTTACTGCAAACTAACTGATTTACTGGAATAGCTCTTACATTTTTAATAGCTCTGTCTGTGTGCCTGCTGTTATTTGCACCCTGCAAAAGCAGCATATGAAATACAGGACAGATGTTCTGAAAGCTGAAAAAACCCACTATAGTTTTAAGAAACAGCTACCTGTCTGGGACCTCTGCTGAAGAAAAAACCCGTTTCTAGGTGGCTTTTGATGAATAGGGTTTAAACCCTATTTAAAATATCAGCTCTACTGTTGTCACTGAGCTTTTGAAAGGCAGATCGCTGACCAGTGATAAACAGAGGTCTTCTCCAGCAGAACAAGAGTTTATCAATTGAGACTCACAGATTAATTTTGTTCTACCAAAGATCAAATCTGAGAATTCATTTTGAACAATAAATTTTTCACCTTTTTCAAGAAATAGCTATCTCCAATTTAATGAAGTTTTAGTGCTCTAACGCCCCAACAAAAGTAGTCAATTTTCTCTTCATAAAGTGGATAAGTTGAACAGACTTACTCTGTTCATAGCGGAGAGTTGCTGACCGTCTCCATATAAAGTAACCACTAAGCATCAGGAGTTTACATTTAAATAGGCTTGCAGGAGAAAGTACAATGTCTAATACTATGTTGTACAAGGTACAACAAGTCAAATTCAACCCAAGTCCCACTCCTCTGAAGACCATAGCTCAGTACGAATTTGGTTTGATGTATTGAAAGTAAAAGGAATCAGCTGCAGACTGGGTGCAGGGGTTACTATTTATTGATGGCTTACATGTCCTGCACAGAGAAATGCAAGTAGTTAATGCTACCTGGTTCCTTGAAATTCAGAACATTAAAACTCCAAAAGCGCCAGATTTCAAATGTGTCCAGCAAGAATAAACAACAGATTGTTTCTTCTGAGAGCTGGAACCGTACCGAGCAGTATATGAGGAACAGGTACTTCCCAGCCTGATGGTAGTATTTAAAGGGTCACATAATTGAACTGTTTTTTTTTCCTCTCTTAATCCCCTGCAAAGCTTACAGACATTACTGCTTTAGGTGCCAAAAAGTTCTGGATATAAAGCCCTATGAAAACATTATCTCCCTGAACTGTTTTGTCTCAGTTGCATATAGACCCTCTTTGTAACCCCATTCAGTGCCATGCATGGCATACAGATTTCAATTCAAGAAGCTTAATCTCATTTTAGAAAGTAAGTCCAGGCAGGCATGGCAGAGAGCTGTTGAAAGCGTGGATACTTGTCTTTGCATTTTCATATAAGCCTGTCCCAATGACACACAATTTCACATGAAGATTGTGCTTCACAAGGATATGTACTACGATGCTACTGATGTAAAGAAGGTTTGTTGAAGCAGGCTTAATACTACTCAGTAATATACACTAGGAATTACGTCCCTTTCTTGTAGCTGCCAAGTCCTTTAAGATAATGAATAGGGAAGGAAAATGAAGGGGAAAATGAAGGGGAAGATGGGGCATTATTCATTTATTTACGATATGACTTAGAACTCAAAGTCATGGCACTCTGTTAAGGACTGTGTATACAAAACTGAGTAGGATCCTTGCCCCAAAGGGTAAGACCAGAGTTTTAGACAAGAAGGCAGACACACATGGTAATAGACAGGCAGGAAGAAATTTTTTACAATGAGGGTGCTGAAACACTGAAACAGGTTTCCCAGAGAGGTGGTAGATGCCCCATCCCTGGAAACATTCAAAGTCAGGTTGGACAGGGCTCTGAGCAACCTGATCTAGTTGAAGATGTCCCTACTCATAGCAGGGAGGTTGGACTAGATGACCTTTAAAGATCCCTTTCAATCCAAACCATTCCATGAAAGCGAAGGGAAACAGTCAGTCAGTAAGCAGTGCATCCACATATGAGCCATCTTCAACCTTTCATTTAGCTCACAAAATGACACACTCCCAGTACTCTGCTGGAATACTATAATCGCATACAAACACAGGAATCAGGACTCCATGCTTCCCACCAGCCTTCAAAAGAAATCAGCTTAATGTGGTTAACAAGTCACACTTAGATATGAATGAATTGCAGCAAAATGCAAACCTGGCAGTTCAATTATAAATTATGTCAAGGCCTTCCAGAAGTGATTAGCACCGTAACATTGAATAAGGTTACCAGAGGCGTGACTGACTAATTGGCAATGCTAAATTTATTTTTAAATGCCAAACAGTGTCTTATCGATGTGGGTTGCTACATGGACAATGTCTAGCATTTGGTAACTGGTGGCACACATATATGAGGAGCTCATTCGTCTCTCAAATGAACAAACAACATATAAAGGGTCTGTCAGATGACTGGCAAAACCCACATTTTACAAAGTTATTAGGGTTAAAACCCCCTCTTTGTCCCTAGATGAAGAACTGCTAGCTGATGACATTGTTGCTAAAGTTAAGATACTTTTAAATAGCCAAAAATTGTATATATTGATTTATATGGAACACAGTCTTTCCAGATGCTGTAGAGACATTTTAATGGTCCCAGCCCAAAGGAAGCTGAAACAGAGCAATTGGTGACTGGCTTGGGTGCTGTGGAAATACATTTTTGCTGGGAGTTGTTTACTTCCACTCCTTCAGTTACTTACTCAAAGGCTCAGGCTTTGTGTTTATTATTTTAATTTCCTATAGAAGCATCTTACCTGGGCTTTATGACATTTAGGGTGGTACTGTTCCTTCCCCAAGGGGAGCCTCCATGTACATCACCCAGATACAAAATACAAACAGCTGGAGAAACAGAAGGGATGAAGTGACATCACATCTCTAATACAAGGGTAGCACTGGTATTGTTGAAGTATTTAACAGCAGGTCTTTCTAAGTGCTCTACCTGTGTGAGGGGTGTAATAAGTCATGAGAGAGCAAGGGAAAAATAGATAATTCCTCTGCTGAAAGAGTAAGGAGAGGAACTTGATTAAAATGATATAGGGTGTTTATCAGCTGCAGCTGTGAGCTGCATCTGCACTTGCACTATAGGGTTTTGGAGGAAGGTGGGATGATGTCCCTCACTGGATAGGGGCTCCAAGTAGTTCCTCAGCTCATCTTCAAAGACAGCATGCACACTTTCTCATCGTCACTATCATCAAACTGATCGTTCAGGAAGAAGTAGTAGAGGCTTTCTTCAGGCAGCTGGAAGAAACCCTGCTGGAAGAATTGGCCCATGTCATTGCAAGGCCATCCTCAGTTATCTTGGAAAGTTTGGGGCAACTGGGAGAAGTTCCTCAAGGACTAGAAGAAAGCATATGTCACTGCTACTGTCAAGAAGGAGGACTCGCAGAACAACAGACTGATGAGGCTTGAATCAGTCCCTGAGAATGTGATGGAACAAACCATCCTGGTAACTGCTTCATAGAACCATAGAATCATAGAATCGTAGAATCATAGAATCATAGAATGGTTTGGGTTGGAAGGGACCTCAAAGATCATCTAGTTCCAACTCCCCTGCCATAGTCAGGGACACCTTCCACTAGATTAGATTGCTCAAAGCCACATCCAATCTGGCCTTGAACACTTCCAGGGTCGAGGCATCCAAAACTTCTCTGGGCAATCTATTCCTTTGCCTCACCACCCTCATAGGGAAGAAGTTCTGCCTTAGATCTAATAGAAATGTAATCTCTTCCAGTTTAAAAACATTGCCTCTTGTCCTGTCACCACATGCCCTTGTCCAAAGTCGCTCTCCAGCTTTTTTGTAGGCCCTCTTTAGGTACTGGAAGACTGCTAGAAGGTCTGCCCAGAGCCTTCTCTTCTCCAGGCTGAACAACTTCAACTATCTCAGCCTATCTCACATAGGAGATGTGCTCCAGACCTCGAATCATCTTCCTGGCCCACCTCTGGACTCACTCCAACAAGTCCATGTCCTTCATATGTTAAGGTCCCCAGAGCTGAACGCAGTACTCCAGGTGGGGGTCTCATGAGGGCAGAGGGGCAGAGTCACCTCCCTTGACCTGCTGACCACACTTCTTTTGATGTAGCCCAGGATACAGTTGGCTTTCTGGGCTGCAAGCACACATTGTTGGCTCATGTTGAGCATGTCCTCAACCAACATCCCCAAGTCTTTCTCCTTCGGGCTACTCTCAATCCATTCTCTGCCCAGCCTGTACTTGTGCTTGGGCTTGCCCCAATTCATGTGCAGGACCTTGCACTTAGTTTTGTCGAATTTCATGAGGTTCGTACAGGCCTACCTCTGCAGCCTGTCAAGGTCCCTCTGGATGGCATCCCTTTCCTCCAGCATCTCCACAACACCACACAGCTTGGTGTCGTCAGAAAACATGCTGAGGGTGCACTCGATCCCACTGTCCATGTCGCCAACAAAAATGTTAAACAGTGCCAGTCCCAATACTGACCCATGAGGAACGCCACTTGTCGCTGGTCTCCACTTGGACATCGAGCCGTTGACTGTAACCCTTGAGTGTGATCATCCAGTCAATTCCTTATCCACCGAGTGTCCATCCATCAAATCCATGTCTCTCCATTTTAGAGACAAGGATGTCATGTGGGACAGTGTCAAATGCTTTGCACAAGTCCAGGTAGATGATGTCATTGACTCTTCCCTTATCCACCAGTGCTGTAACCCCATGGTAGAAGATCACCAAATTAGTCAGGCACGATTTGCCCTTATTGAAGTCTTGTTGGTTGTCACCAATCACCTCCTTATTTCCATGTGCCTTAGCATAGTTTCCAGGAGAATCTGCTCCATGATCTTGCCAGGCACAGAGGTGAGACTGACTGGCCTGTAGTTCCCCATGTCTTCCTTTTTTCCCTTTTTAAAAATGGGGATTATGTTTCCCCTCTTCCAATCAGTGGGAACTTCACTGGGCTGCCACAACTTCTCAAATGTAATGCATAATGGTTTAGCAACTTCATCTGCCAGTTCCCTCAGGACCTGTGGATGCATCTCATCAAGTCCCATGGACTTGCACATGTTCATGTTCTTTAGATGGTCTTGAAACAGATCTTCTCCTACACTGAATGGTTCTTCATTCTCCCAGTCCCTGCCTTTGCCTTTTGTGACTTGGGCAGTGTGCCTCGAGCACTTGCCAGTGAAGACTAAGAGAAAGAAGTCATTAAATACCTCAGCCCTCTTCATATCCCACGTAACTGGGTCTCCCATTTCCTTCCTTTCCCTAGTCCCCCTTTTATCATCGACGTACCTATAGATGCTTTTCTTGTTGCCCTTGATGTCCCTGGCCAGATTTAACTCTATCAGGGCTTTAGCTTTCCTAACCTGATCCCTGGCTGCTCACACAACCTCTCTGTACTCCTCCCAGGCTACCTGTCCTTGCCCTCTGTAGGCTTCCTTTTTGTGTTTGAGCTGGTCCAGGAGCTTCTTGTTCATACATGCAGGCCTCCTGTTTTTTTTTGCCTGATTTCCTCTTTGTTTTTATTTTGTCAATAAAGGGCAAGGTCTTACTGGTCAGGTGGCCTATAGCAGACTCCCACTATAGTGTTCCCTGTCCATGACCTCCCTTTAATCCTGACCCGTAAGCTCTCTGTTGACTCCTCATCCATCCCCAGGTGGAGCTCCATGCACTCCAGCTGGTCATTGATACAGAGGGTTATACCTCCTCCTCATCTCCTCTGCCTGTCCTTCCTAAAGAACCTGTACCCTTCCATTCCCATGTTATGGAAAATAAGGTGATTGGAAGTACTCAGTATGGATTCCAAGGAGAAAATCATGACTGACAAACTCAGTAGCCTTGACTGGCTCAGTGGACAAGGGGAGAGCTCTGGATATCATCTTGAGTTTAGTAAGGCTTTCAGCACCGACTCCCATAACATCCCCGTTTCCAAACTGACTAAGTATGGACTAGGGAAGTGGACAAGGAGGTGGACTGAAAACTGGTCAAACTGCCAGGGTCAAAGGATTGCAATCAGCAGCATGAAGTCAGCTGGAGGTGAGTCACTAGTGGCATATCTCAGAAGTCTAAAGCAGGGCAAATACTGATTATCATCTGCATTGATGACCTAGATGATGAGGCAGAGTGTGCCCTCAGCAAGTTTGCAAACAACACAAAACTGAGAGGAGTGTTTGACACACCAGATGGGTTTGCTGCCATTCAGAGGAACCTCAACAAACTAGAGAAGTGGGCTGATGGAAGCCTTGCAGATTTCAACAAAGGGAAATGCCAAACCCTGCACCTGGGATGAGATATCTCCATGTACCAGCATGGGCAGGAACTGACTGGCTGGAAAGCAGCTTTGCAGAAAAGGCTCTGTATGTCCTGTTGAGCACCAAGTGACACACAAGCTAATAGTGTGCTTGGAGCAAGGGCAGCAAAGAAAGCACAGAGCATCCTGGGCTGCAATTAGGCAGAGCATCGTCAGCAGGTCCAGGGAATTGATTCTTCCTCTCTGCTCAGCCCTGGTGAGAAACATCTGAAGTGCTTTGTCTGGTGCTAAGCTTCCCGGTAGACAGGGACATGCTGGAGCAAGTCTAGCACAGGGACACAGAGATGATTAAGAGCTTGGAGCATCTTTCACATGAGAAGACACTGAGAGAGCTGGGACTGTTCAGACTGGAGAAAAGAAGGATCAGGGAGGAGCTGATAAGTGCATACGAATACCAGAGGGAGGGTGCAAAGAGGGTGGAGATAGGCTCTTTTCCTGTCCAGTGATAGAGGACAAGAGGCAGCAGGCACAAATTAGAAAAGAAGAAATTCCATTCAAACATAAGAAAACACTTTTCTACTGTGAGTGTGGTCAGACACTGGAGATTTCCCAGGCAGGTTGTGGAGCTTCCATCCTTGGAGACATTAAAAATCTGACACGACACAGCCTCCAGCAACCTGCTCTAGTTGACCCTGCTCTGGGGAATGAGTTGGATTAGATGATCTCCAGAGGTGCCATCCTGCCTCAGCAGCCCTGTGATTGCAGAGTTCCAGTTAAGCAAGGTGAATCTCACTATGTATCTGTACAGCAGTGAGCCTGGGCTTAGGTTAGGGGGGAGGCAGACACTTCTGGAGTCTGAAAAGCATCATTTCTGCACTGATTTAATGTTAAAATGGCCAAACTGTTTTCTTAGTCATCTTGACTCATGTCACAGAAAGAATTCGGCATTCTAGTAAAACCAAGAACAGACAAGTCTATGTATTTCACAATGATAAACATTTTCTTAATATATATTATTCACTAGTGTACTTAGAGTTCTATGTGAGTGTGATGGTAAATGGATTTCTCCAGTCAGCTAGACAGACATGCATCACTGAATTCATGTTCCTGCAGCACCACAGGAGTTATTATCTTATTTCATATTTTTTTAAAATCTAAAATGTGAAGTATGAGTGCTCATTAGCTCATTTGAAGTACTTCTTTTATACCAGTCATAACCACAAATACTCATTCTTGTCAAAATATGTTTCAGAAAGTGTAACCTTTTAATACTTTGAAATAGGTACATTGTAAACTAGAATTGAGCTTGCAGTAACTGCTGGAATAAAGTTCTTTCCAAAATCTCGTTTGCCCTGTTGCTGTTCATGGGCACTGAGCAGATGGCTTATGTTTATTAATTAAAAGCATCATCTAGCCTCTTTCCTGATCTGCCTTCTAAATTGCCTTCTTTTAAATATATAGTGCTCCAGTTGTGTGATGTATGTGCTCCAGTTGTGTAATGTACACACAACTAGTGTTTGTAGCTAAAAGCTGGAGTAAATACGTACTTAAAGGTGAAGTTGTTTTTATAACAAAACTGCAGGGCAGAGTTAAAACTATTTGATACTCTGACCAGACATATCTGAATAAATTTAATTTTTTTAAAATGTTTTCTAAATTCTTGATTTACAAATCAGAATATTCATTCTGTGAATAACCACAACAGTAATTTCATCTTTCATTATTAAGGTACTGAATCATATTTGTTGATACAACTTCTTATCAAGGCATATAAAAGAAAATCTTTCTCACACAATTTCATCGCTTTGGCTCTTAAGTCTCTGATGAAAATGAGGTTTCTAAATACTTTTTGAAAATGGAACTTAGATATTAAATGCTTTGATATGTTACAGGCAGACTCAGAACAGGATTAAGTCAAAAGATAGAGATCATATCTATTCAAACCAAAGACTGGTTTGAATATAAACATAATTTTCCTTTTTCTTAGCATGCTTTTTTGGGTTTGGGTTTGGTTCTGTCTTGTTAAGTTAATAATTCTAGGATCTGGCTAGAGCTTTGGAGAAGCATCAGAAAATTCAGGAGGAAGTACTAGAAATATTTGTTATGTTTCCTGGGATAAGCACTGCAAGCATGATCCTCTGCTTGCAAAAATTCAAATGGAGTAAAATGTTTATAACAAAGATCCTGACTGAAATGCATGGAAAATAATTGAAATAACTGAAAATGCCATTTCTTTAATAACAGTTATTCTTTATGTGATCTCAATTCCATGATCTGGTGTTTCTAATGCAAATTCTTTTGATCAATATAGAAAGAGCAAACACATGTGCAATGGAACTGACATGCAATGACTAATGTTTCTTGAAATGAGATATTTGTGAGGTTTGATCCCAAGCTCCCAAGTCACTTCAGCAAGACTTTGTATGTTATGGAGAATGTATAGTATTATCACATTTGCTGAGACTTTTGAGTATTACATAAAAAGAAAAAAGAAAGAGAAGTTTAAATATTAATAAGAACCTCATTTACTACAGTGTCAAAGACATGTAAGAAATAAAAATTGAAACACCTGGCAAAGATGTGTTAAAACACAGTGACTGAAAAGAACAAAACAAAACATAGCAAAGCAAAAAAAGGAAATAAATAATGGATGAATTAGTGGTTCTTCTTGCATTGTTAAAAACACAACAGAGGATCAAATGACATTAAAAGAGAATCAAACATAAAAGCTTCTTTCTGGAAGAAGAACTGTCAACATTCTCATAATCCATCTTTAATTCAGCAAAAACATAAAAAGGAAAAAATACAAACAAAAATTTTCATTGCTTATTAAAGAAGATTTGGAAGTCTACTTTTTCCCTTTCAGGTTGACTTTTTGTCAATTTAGTAAGCTTGTGGACTTAAAAAAAAATATCATCCTTGTTCACCTAAGGGTTGAAATAGGAACACTGTATAAACCGAAAGTTAAGCAAATATGTAGAAAACTTATGCAAAAATCTGTAATTATATACAACCTCTTCATCTTTCATGCAGTCCCATGACAGACAGCTTTAACATTTTTCAGCATGTCTGGTGATTTCCACAGTGATGTCTGCTCAGACACTAACTGATCCCCCTTGCCCCTCTGTTTTCACTTCATTTGATTCTTATAGCAAAGTCCAAGGGTCTGTTACAGCTTTTATCAGACTCTCTGGGAGTTTTGCCATCTTCGTTCATCTCCCTTTGATGAGAAGGGATTGAGCCCATGTTGCTGAAACCCAAACCAGAAGCTATTTCCGATGTGATCTCTTTTGCACAGTCATTTCAGTACCTGGGCACGAGAACAAGTGTAGGAACAAATAATCCAGTCTCTGTTCTCACTGGTGAGTACTTGTGTGACAAATCCTCTTAAAAATGACTGATATATCTAAACCAGCATTGTTTTTTCATTACTATTATTTCTGCCGCAGTGAGGCCTATTGGTCAGACTGACAATTGAAGTGAACATTGGACTTTATTGTCTCTCTGGAAACGAGGAAGGTCAGGGAAGGTGCAACACCACAGCCTTTTCTCAAGCCAGCAGACCAGATGCAGCCACCCTCTGCTATATTCTGGAATGATTTGCTGCTGCTATGTAGCACACCAGGGTTGAGGTTTTTTCCCATTCTTGTGTTGCTTTGCTTCTGAGAGAAGGATTCAGCTGCATAAATGTGTCTGAGATTTTATTTCCTGTTTGGATTCCCTGATGAGCCCCTAGCTGTCTCTCCAGAAGGCTTGGATGAAGCCCTGTGTCATGTGTCCCAGTCCTCTGCTAATGTCTGCAAACCATATGTGAGGGTATTCGAAATGATCTTGCATGCTTATATTTAGGCAAACAAATCACGCTGTGATTGACGGAATTACTTTTCACTCTACAGTTGTCACTTCCCAATTTCCACGTAAGATCTTGCACATGGAAAGTCAGTGAGACTCTTACTTTTGGTTTCAGCTGGCTCAGGTGGAGCTGCCTGGAAGATTATGGTCACAGACAGTCTGTGGCTTACAGAGTAGGGACCAGGACCCAGAACAGGAATGGACATCTGATAGTAGGAGCCTGTGCAGAATGGGGTTGGGGTGCAGTGATCCCCGGCCACGTTCCTTGCAGAGGAGGCATTTTGCTGGATGTTGTATAAACCGAAGTCTGTGAGTGCAACAGAGGCTAAGATTAGTTAGAAGCAAGGGATTGCTGTTTTGTCGTGAGATCGAATGGTTGGATATGGCCAGACCTACATTAAATACAAATTATTTAATTGTAGAAAAAGAAAGGAATGAATTCTTTTCTGTATAGTGTTTACAACCACAGCAGGTGTCATATCAGGCTGGAAGATCTTTGGTTGTTTTCATTCTCTCAGGTTTGGTCAGCTGATGAGATCCGCTTCTAAACAGAAAGATGGAAGGACATATAGAATCAGATCCGTGAAAACAGCCATATCTATATTTGAAGAGAAAAAGGGTTCCCATGGTAGGCAGTGTTGATTATAAAACCCTTTGTATCACCAACAGACAAAGACAGACCTATATGCCCTTATGCACCAATAATATATATATCATTGTGGGGCATTCAGGTTTCTTCGGTGAACTTGGAGCTGCTTGCTGATTGATCTCCTTAACTCAGCTGCAGAAACCCCTTAGAAGAGCAACACAGGCAGGGGACTGGGAAGTGCATTAGCCAGCAGAAGGAGTGCAGGAAAGTGATCTGTTAGGAAGGTGTAGACAAGAAATAGTCTTGCTTCCCCTATGGGAGGAAGCACAGTCACCTTTAAACATCTCAACTTCTTGAGAGCTAGGTTGTGCAGCACAGCACTGGAAAAAGTACTTTTGTGACAGATACGCTAAATCTACTGAACTGTTACATGGAGGAGTTTAGAATTACTAATATCAAATAAAACTACAAAGCATATTTACTAACAAAAAGAAGAACAAAGTTAAATGTTTGCAATGTTAACTAAAAAGCATGATTTTAAAGTAGTTTTCATCTGTCATTGTGAAGATCAAAAAAGGAGAAAAAGAATTCAGCCTACATAATGAGCCATGGCCGTTACTGCCTCTGTGAAAAATGATGATGAACAACACTTGTACACCCTGAGGTGAGCCTTTACATAGGCTTCCTCCATCATAGCTGCTCAGAGGATTCTTTCCTCTGCTTTATCAGGAATCATAGAATTTCATAGAATTTCATAGAATTTCTAGGTTGGAAAAGACCTTAGAGATCATCCAGTCCAATCGTCCCTAATCCCCCATTAAACCATATCCCTAAGCAGTTCATCCACTCTTTTCTTAAACACATCCAGGGATGGGGACTCAACCACCTCCCTGGGCAGCCTATTCCAGTGGCTGACAACCCTTTCAGAGAAGAAATTCTTTCTAACATCCAACCTGAACCTCCCCTGACTAAGCTTATACCCATTTCCTCTTGTTCTATCACCCATCACTAATGTAAAGAGCCCTTCCCCCACCTCCCCACCATTCCTTCTCAAGTATTTGTAGGCCATAATCAGGTCTCCCCTCAGCCTCCTCTTCTCCAGGCTAAACAGTCCCAATTTACTCAGCTGCTCCTCATAAGTTTTATTTTCCAGCCCCTTGACCAGTTTAGTTGCCCTTCTTTGGACCTGCTCCAGGAGCTCAATATCTCTCTTAAAGCGAGAATCAGCTCGATCCAAAACTTTAATGCATCCCTTAATCAGGAACAGCTGCCCGAGCTCATGAGAGGCTGCCAGGGCTTGCCAGGAGTCTGTGACTCCTCTAGCTCTCCCTACCCAACAGCAGCTGCCATCCTGACTTTCCTCAGAGGTTTTTCTGAGTTGCCCACAATTCTAGAAGCAGCTCCCTGAGGATCTGGGAGATCTCAAAGCAAGCCCAGAAGCTATGGTGTTTTTTGTCTGTCTCTCTTCATGCCACTCAACATGATAAATTAAGCTTATGACCTAGTACTACTGCACATGAAGAGCAAGGAGTTGTTCGGCTATCATCTACCTCAACCATCTCTCTAAAGCTTGGAGCCACCTATCTCTCAACAGTGGGGAGAGATCTCTGGCATTTGTTGGAGACGCATGTGGAATAAACACTGAGCTTGCAGAAGGATAAAGCAGGAGGACCTGGATTCCACCTGGAGCAGCAGATCTACACAGCTTGCAATCTGGATAGCAGAGACAGGCAAAGCAAGAAGCATCACCTCTGCTTTACAGATGGCCAGCTGCAGCACAACTGGACTAACTGATCTGCACGAAGGCTTATACAGGGGATAGGAATCCAGGGAAGAACAGCTCAGAAACAGGTTATGCCAGTCAGTCTGAAACTTATTTCATTTATGTTGTTTATTTGTTCTTTTTTTTTTTCAGAAAAGACTGCTAAATTAGTATAGAAACTTCACATATATATTTACACAATATATCCTACTTATATAGAAGCATATTAAAGGCTACTGTGAGGTTTCAGAAATACTCTCCTCACATCTCTCAATTTTCATCACTCACCATCAATCTTTGTTATCCTTTCACAGTGTGCGCTTCTCTACTTCTAGAAAGCAAAAATGGCTGGCTTGGTAGTTGATGGGAGAACAGTGGATATTGTCTGCTTAGACTTCAGTAAGGGTTTTGATGCTGTCTCCTATAAGATCCTCAAAGAGGAGCTTATGAAGTATGGGATAGATGAGCAGTCAGAGATGTGGATTGAAAACTGGCTGAACAGACAGAGAGTGGTGATTAGTGATATGAGGTCTAGGTGGAGGTCAGTAACTAGCAGTGTACTCTGGGGGTCAATACTGGCTTCCAGTCCTCTTCCACATCTTCATTAATGATATGGATGATGGGGCAGAATGTACCCTCAGCAAATTTGCTGGTGACACCAAACTGGGAGAAGTAACTGATACACTACAGGGTTGTGTTGTCATCCAGAAGGATGGACAAATGGGCTAGCAGGAACCTCATGAAGTTCAACAACAGGAAGTGTCAAGTCCTGCACCTGGGGAGGAATAACGTCATGTACCAGTACACGCTGCAGGCTGACCAGCCAGAAAGCATCTTTGCAGAAAACGCCCTGGGCTGCCTTAGGAGGAGTCTTACCAGCAGATGGAAGGAGGTGATCTTTCCTTTCTACTAAGCATTGGTGAGGCCACACTTGGAGTGCTGTGTTCAGTTCTGGGCTTCTCAGCACAAGAGAGACATGGAGCTACTGGACACAGTTCAGCAAAGGGCCACCATTGAGATCGTGAAGGAACACGAGCATCTCTTCTGTTAGAAAAGGCTGAGAGAGCTGGGACTGATCAGCCAGAGAGGAGAAGGCTCAGGAGAGATCTCATCAATGTGTACAAATACCTGAAGAGAAGGTGCAAAAAGGATGGGGTAAGGCTCTTTTCAGTGGTGCCCAGAGACAGCAGGCACAAAATTAACACAGAAGGCTCCATCTGAACATCAGGAAACATTTTTTTGCTGTGGGAGTGACCGAGCCCTGGCACAGGTTTCCCAGAGACGTTGTGGTGTCTCCCTCCTTGGAGGTACTCAAAAGCCACCTGGACATGGCCCTGGGCTACTGGCTCTAGGTGGCCCTGATGAGCAAGGGGGTTAGACCAGGTGATCCCCAGAAATTCCTTCTAACCTCAACCATTCTGTGAAAAATTGTTTGAGCCTAGATTGTGATTGAGAATTTTTGATAAATCACCTTTTTCAATAGGTGATTTTCTGTTCACAGGTTTTAGAACACAAAAATGTCAAATGTGAACTTTGGAACTTTTTCCAGTTTGCAACACTTCTGTTCAATAATTCCTACTAATTTCCTCTTAAAAAGTACTTGGAAATTAAATGATCCATAATTTTCAGGTTACCAGTCCTTGAAACCTTTCAGGAAATCAGTTTTCTTTCCCTACTCTGCACAAGGGAAAAAAAATAGTCTCAAAACCTCCTCTGGGATAAAACAAATAATTTTTCCCACTCCATATCATTGAGTCCCTGAGTGAAATATTGGCACCAACAGAATCAACAGAAGATTACCACTCACAATTGCCTTAGGCAAGGCAATATCCTTATGGATTTTATAATGCTCTCCATTTTAAATATAAAGAATTTATTTTTAAGCTGATAGAATCTTTCAAAGCAGTGAGCTTTCTGAAGTTCAGTCTCTGTGAAGTTACTAACCTTTTTAATTAATGCCATGAAGGCACTCAAATCTCTTTTGTATAATACAGTGAATTTAAATAAGTTAAAACCAAAAAAAATATTTACTAATAAATTCTCATTCTCTGATTCCTAGGAATTATTATTAGGCAGTCTTACAAAAACTGTGTGATTTTCTATCCACCAAGCCTGCCTTTAGCACCTTCAGAAGGGGCAAAATTTCACTTGACTTCATTGCCAGTGTGATGAGGTCTATTAAATGTTACCATATGTATTTTGAAACCTAACAATGTATAAGTAGAATTTAGTATACTTTTGGAAGGATAGTGTTCAGTCTTCATGCTGAATTTTCTGATGCTAGGAGATTCCAATAAGACTTTTCAAGCTATTTTAACTTTACTTTTGACATGTAGTATATAATATAGATGTGTGAAATAACACAGTATTAGTCATCTTGTCACAAGGTTTGACAAGATCACAAAGCATATTAGCTAAGTGCTGTTTAGCTCCCCACCTTTACTCATTAGGGAAGAATTGGTAGGGCGGAAACCACAGCTAATGTTGGGTTCAGAGAGCATGACTCAAGGAAAAAGATTTGCCTCAGGTGGCCTCTGGCTTAGCAAATACAGAGACTTCAAGACGTAGAAAAGCCCTAGGAGAAAAAGGGCAACAGATTGATGCAGTAAGCTGTTTAAGATAGTATCTAATCTGCGAACAAGGGGTCATAGCCTGACACTCCCTGCCCTGGTAGTGAACACTTTACATTGTGTAGACAACTGTCTGCTTTAAAAAGTGGTTATAGTGCGAAACAAATATTCAAAGTCAGCACTGGATATGCAGAAAGAGTGCCTGCGAGATAACTGGGCACAGTTTTCCAACAGAAGAGGCTGCAAAGGTGCTATCACTAATTAGATTTGAACAATAGAAAAGTGGCTGATGATTATTTTTAAAGCCTTACAGGAACAGGCTTTGATGGACCATATGGTCTTCTGCCCTGAAACACTTCAGTCCATTTAGAAATAAAGGTCTGTACTTAGCCCTCCAGAAGAAGAGTAAATTGCATGCTGGGTATGCAGTACAGTTCTTCTGTTGATATATAAACCACATAACATTTTAGTGGAAGAACCATGTGAGAGATAGGGAATGGAAAGCATCTACCACAGCATATAGTGCAGAGTAAGTCCCTTGCACCTCTGCAGCCACTTTTCAGGCCTGGATCCAGTAGTAGGACATACAAGAGTCTTTTGTGTTCAGAATGGGACAAAGACAAGAGATGTTTTACCACCTAATTCAGTCTCCAGATAACGGTGTCCACTGCCGAGGAACTTTGTCATTTACAGTCTGAGGTTCTTAAAAGTTTATTCCCACACAAAATACATGTTCCTTTCTTAGCCCAAAAAGGCACGAGAAGCCACATATTGCTGACAATTGTAATGTGTAACCACCCATCAGGTCACCTACCCACGACTGACAATTGCAGTGAGCCTTCAGTGTGTCAGTCCCTTGTACAGAGTTGAAGGAACTGCATACGGTTATCAGCAACGTTATCAGAGGCAGTACGTTCACTTACGTTGGCAATGTTGCCCTAGTCTGTCATGATGATTGTCCATCTGTGTCTTTCCAGTGCAAAACATTGACATTAATATTCTTTTCTCCATCCTTCTGAAAGCTGCAGATGGTATTGCTTCTCCTGCCTCAATACGTAAAGATCTGATGAAGAAACTCCTAAGAGCATGGAGATACTTGGAGGTGCCATTGTGGTTAGCAGCTGTTTTTGTCTTTGCTGTGCATCATGACCCCTTGCAATCACTTTATTCGAGGCAGAAGACACTCTAGTAAAGGCTTGAATTATCAGCAGGCTGCTCAGTAATATTGAAGGACATGGTGGGATTGCTTTGTCAGTAAAAGGTCCTCAGTTTGTTCTGCATGCTTATACTTTGTGTCTCTTTCCAGCTGTTCCTAAATATTCATACTGAAAGTATAGTACCAATCAAGTAGTGCTGATTACTTTAAAAGAGATAGCAATGAGATCACCTTGCCCTTTGTGTAAAACCATAGCAACCACTGCAACTTTCAAGTCAGTGAACTACAGTAATAACGTAAGTCATTTTAAGGCCAGATCTTACAAATTCTAAGAAAGTGAGCCCATTAAAGTCAGTGGGAAATTGAAAACCTGGGGTGAACTACAAGGTGAAAAGAACCAGCTCCTAGACAGGCTATATTACCATAGGCGTCGTCAACCTGGCCATTACAGTGCCCTGCTTCAGAGACTTCCCAGCTTGGCTGTTCTTTTGTATATATTTAAGTAAATATTTGTAGTAAAAATTTCCATTTTTGACAATGGAAACAAATGTATTAGATGCCATGATGCCTTCCAGAGTCTGCAGATAGCTGGTCTGTCACAGCCAGATGTTAAAGCAAAACCTACCCATAACATTCCTCCTTTAACAACACCTCCACTGTAATTTCTGTCTGTGAAAACACGGACAGCCTATCAAGATATGCTACATAGCTGCTGAATTCTGGAAAGAAAGCCTGGCTCTCTGTCTCTCCAGGGCACATGTGAGCCCTGGACATTTCAAAGAAGAGAAGGAATCTTTCCCTGAATCTGCAGTTGAAGATTAGCAACAACTGCAGAACACCGTCAGATAAAAGACAGAAGCAGATGGTGTCCAGTGGCTGTTTTAGCTTCACCTAGGAAGCAGATCAGCAGCTGATCCGACCCAGAGTTCATACTTTTGACCTGTGCTGGATTGTTCTCAGCCTTAGCCCAAGGGCCAAATCAAAATATTTACTGCTCCATGTATTGGTCACATTACACTGAAAAAAACCCACCTGTTGCCAAATACGATGCCCATTTTGAATCAACATAAATGGAAAGCAAGAAGCCAATTAAAAAATAGTTTAATTAATTTTTGTCAGTCTAACATCCATGATCCAGAAAAATAGTTTAATTAATTTTTGTCAGTCTAACATCCATGATCCAGTCCAAGCTAGTAATTAAATCTCTATCCAAGACATAAAAGCTTCATTCAAAGTTTATAACTGCAACAACCAAGGCTATCGGCTCACATGGTCAAGGTCAAAGTGTTTCCTGTAGTGCACTACCCTGAACTATGGAAGCCAAAGGAAGAAGAGGAATAGAAGCGTTCCACAAAGCAAGCGTAGTTAACACATTGACACAAGGGTAACAGAAGAGCAGCACAGTTTGCACCCTCTTTCATTGCTTCTTGCAAAAGAATTGCCTGGGCTGCACAGGACACATCTGCAGCTGCTGCAGCCTGCATGAGGAGAACAAGGTCTAGGTGTGCTCCTGGGAAAGACCACTCATCTTACAGTGTGTCTGGTTCACCACTGAAGCAAATAGTGGGCTAGTCTCCTGCCAGCCTACTACCAGCTACAACAGAATTACACAGCAAGACAGCCTATGGGACAGGAAGCAGGGAGCCACAAGGGATCCCCACAGGGCCTTACGAGCCCATCACCCCCAGCACAGATACAAAGCGGACCAGAGATGGTGGCCAGGCCCAACCAACAGTCCAGATCATCAGGCAAGTTCAAGGCAATGAGAAAAATTCAAGGCCAATGTAGGAAGTCAATCCACAGATCAGGTCTTGCAATTATGAGGCAAGTCTGAGGCCAAGACAGGAAATCAGCCTGTAGGTCCTGGTTTGGATCAACAGAGTTCACAACTAGACAGAGGAATGGCTGCAACTGAGCTGCAAACCAGTACTCCTACAGCATCACTCATCCAGGTAACAAAAGCCCAGGACTGGACTTAAATAGACTTCAGTGCTTATGGACAGGTGAGGAGAGTGGATGCCCAGGTGAAGCTGGTCAGATAGTTAAGATCTGTTAGTGCTCTCAGGGCCTTGACACTGAGTGTGGTTGGAGGGTAAGATTTCTGCATGTTTTTTCTATCAATACTGTGTGCAAGTAACACAGATAATTCTAATTCCCTGGTGTATTCAGTGTATTTTTTCACCAAAGTTGGTTAGTACAAGTCATCAGAGTACTCTACTGTCAGAACAGCTGTCAAAAGTCATCCAGGAATAAATAATTCAATTTTCTGTACTTAGAACAAATGGTTTGTGAGCAGGGAGAGCCAACAAACTATTGTATTCTAGTATAAGACACCTACGTATCAGGTGCCTGGGTCTTGTCTTTTAAAAAAAAAAAACTCTACTTTCACTATTTGATAATTTATTAATTTGAGTTTTAGAGCCTACTGTCTGTATGCACTGTGTTCCTGTAACATTGTTTTTCCAAATAATGTGATTTGTTAAAAACCCATTTTTCCAAAAACTGCTGCTCAGATAAAAGTGCAAAATCAAAACAAGATGGGAAGAGGGAGGAAGACAGAAGCTCTCTGAGCATTAGATAATTTTTGCCTTAGCTTATTAGTACTTCAGAAAGGTTTGGTAACTGCTTTTGGATCCTATTCTTGTCTTTCTCTAGGATCTCTCCACTTTATAGAACGTGGCTATGTGATGGTAAGCAGTTGTATGCTGTTGTAGCAGTAAATTATTTTCAGCCTCATTTTTAAGCTTGTGTAACTGCACTTTCTGCCTGTGTGTCTACCCTCTCTGTCCCAAATTACTTTTGAATCCCTTGTTTCTTAGTCACCACCACATTTGACAGAACCGGACAGATCTCACTGACGCAAATTTCCCACAAGCTTTGTGAAAACAAGTGGGCCAAGAGAGGAGATAGGATGACCTCAACTTTTATTAGGCATCAGAGAATCCACAGCTCAGGTCTGTGCCTGCCTTACTTACATGCATCTACATGTGTTTACAAAGAGGAGCAGATTTTAGAAGTATTACAGTTACCTTCTTTTTCTGGTGAAGATTATGTTGTGATTTGACAAGTGAAAATGTGTTTATTTATTCTTCCTTTTAAATGGTTCTTCAAGGCCTTGTCAGCATGGAAATTGTGATGTCATTAATTTTCTGGCAAAGACACGGGCAACATTGCTGCACTGCTGGATTTGCACCTTTGTATACACTGTCTTAGGCACTGCTATCACTTGCTGCACACTTGGGTATCAAGCTTATTTCAACAAGCTGAGGCTGAAAAGCGACATTAGGAAAGGGATTCTTATGATGTTTAGTGTCATTCAACAGCTACAGGGACAGGTGACCCATTGTGCCACACGGCTGCTCTCCTCTCACCTCCTGCGAGCCCTCCATGGCCACCAATGCACAGGGAATCAGCCCATAGGGTCTTCTGCTCTACTTCAGAGAATTGCATCCACAGGTGCAAGGGAACATGGCAAATTCAGGAGCTCACTTTGCAGCAAGGTCATAGGTATGGGGCTGGGCCTTCTGTGAGGGTCTGGGACCCTGTGGTTGCTTGATCAATGTATGTAGGTGAAGGTGATTCTTCCCTGTGTGAAGGGATGCCCACTTTGCTGGGACCGTTCATGGACTTCTGTAATCTTAATGACTCCCTAACACTACTTCACTGATCTTTATTTCAAAAATTAGGAATCTCTATGTCTCAGCTGCCTCTTAGGACATGTTATCCTGTAGAAATAAGCAGAAAGAATTATGTTGCAGGTGACAATGACAAGCCTGCTTTCCCACCACACCCAGCATGCTTCAACATAGGCACCTTTCTGAGTGGCTAAACCTTCAGGACATAGGTAGGTAGAGCAAGAAAGAATGGTCTGCTCTCTCTGGAATTGACATGATTTTTTCTGACATCAAATTCTTCATCACTTGACCTCTAGTAAAACGGAGGAAACTCCATAGGCATGCATCCTACCTTCCTTGCTTTACGTGCAGATTCACAGGCTTGCTCACCAATGCACTTATGCTAGTGCCTTTACTCTAAAGACACTCTTGTGTCTTGAGCACATGGACAGCTATATAGAAAGGTCAAATCAACCACTGTTGGCATTTCTGATAAACATTATTTTACAAATGGATAAACATGCGCAGTCAGGAAATACATGTTCAGAAAATGCATAATAAAAAATGCATGATTCTTCAATATTCAGGAGGATAAGCTTGTCTTTGTGATGACTGCCTTAGCAAAAACCCCAATGTTTATGTCATTAGCATAGTCTCTGGTCCAGATTCAGAAAGCTTGTATTCCACCTAGCACTCTCTGCTTGTGTTCCATGCTGATGACCCTAGCCCTTCAAAAATGCCAAGCCAATGGCAAAGACAAGGCAGAGGCTCCCAGTAGTAGTTCAAGAGTCTCTCATCTAGTCACTAACAGAAAGGCCAGCCTACTGTCAAGGAATGGAAATGGAGCAGAGAGAGGAACCTGAGTGCTCAGGTCTTGCCTAGCCCCAGAGATACGACTTCTATGACTCCCTTGGGACTGAAGAAAGGCAAATGCCAGATCTCTCTCCTCTGTCACTTGTTAGGATCACAGTATCATAGAGTCATAGAATCATAGAATCACAGAATAGTTTGGGTTGGAAGAGACCTTTAAAGGTCATCTAGTACAACACTCTTGCAATGAGCAGGGATATTTTCAACTGCATCAGGTTGCTCAGAGCTCCATCCAATCTGACCTTGAATGTTTCCAGGGATTGGGCATCTATCACCTCTATGGGAAACCTGTTCCAGTGTTTCGCCACCCTCATTGTAAAAAATTTCTTCCTTATATCTAGTCTGAATCTGCCCTCTTTTAGCTTAAAATCATTATCCCTTGTCCTATCGCAACAGGCCCTACTAAAAACTTTGTCCCTGTCTTTCTTATAAACCTCAAATATCAAAAGGCTGCTATAAGGTCTCCCTGGAACCTTCTCTTTTCCAGGCTGAACAACACCAACTCTCTCAGCCTTTCTTCTCAGGAGAAATACATAGCATGTGGATCATTTTTCTGGTTCGTCCCTCCGCTCCTCTGCAATTTATAACCTGTTCGTCCAAACCCCTGTTTGCCAGGGAGTTAGCAAACCCAGGAGATCAATGGAGATGAGGCTGCCACAGCTCTATACCCCCAGGTCCAACCTGCAGTGAGGCTGAGCATGTTTTCTCTGCAAGTGCACACAGAAATTCACATATACACTATACATACACGTACACGTACACAGGACAGCGCAGGCACATGGAGCTATTCATCACACCCTGACATAAACACCCGCACTCGATCCGGTCACTGGCACTACAGACACGCAAGCCCTCTGACCTGTGATCCCAGCCCAGCCTGCTGGTACCCAGACCCCCATACACAAGCGCACGCGCACACATGTACAGGGAACAGAGAGCCCCTCACCCAGGAGTTAAAAAGGAGTTTAATAAGGAGACAGGACAGACTTTGCTGATCAGGTGCAGGGCAGGGACAGACATATTGACCAGCCATTGTTCACACACAGCTGACCCTTTTTGTCCCCTTAATGCTCTATTCTCCCACACTTATTCCTCCCCAAACCACCTTGATCTCTCCTTTTCCCTACATTTGGTTCCTCCCCAAACATCTACTAATGTTCTTCTCTCCATGATGTGTCCCATATCCATGTAGGCAGCAATTCCTTCAGTCCGCAAGGCACTCCAGAGAGCCTCTCCATCGACGCAGTGGGTGGATGTCCCCCAGCCCATGGGGCTGAGGCTCTCCTGGCACAGTTGGGGTAGGGCGGTGATGGTGGTAGGAGCTCCCTTCCTTTGGGACATTGGGATTCTTCTGCCCACTGTTGCCTCACCATGATCCTTCACCTGTGTGCACAAGTGTGTGTGCCATTTGTCTGTATTGAGATGAGTTTTTTATGTGCTGATGGCTCTCCTGTGGTGGGCAGGGGACTACTGGGCTCAGGGTATAATACAGGTTCTCCCGCCTGCTATTGTTCCTCTGTGCTCTTTTGTGTGTGTGGAGATGAGCTTTTTTATCACTTAACCTGACAATGTCCTGTATATATGCATTCTTATATTATTATTCCTGATAGCATCATCCATTGTTGTACATTTTTTCCTTTGGTCCAGTGATACTCCTGAGAGTAAATACCAACAAAAAAGAGGGCATATCCTCTTGGCTGCCAGACTAAGACAAGGGTAGCAGAGTTATTTCTTAGTAATGAAGATCTGATTTTCCATTCTGCTTAGGCCATCTGCATCTTGAAACACAAAGTTTGCAGCATTTAGATATATCCTATTACACAGTTGTGCTAACAGGGCAGCCACAGATCTGGAATTGCCTGACGTCTTCTTTGCTGTCCTTGGGTACCTCTGATACACAGGCTAAACAGGTATCTCTGCTCCAGGCTGCTCTTCTTCCACTGCTCTCAGCCAACGTAAGTGGCTGACATAGGTGAACTACCCAGGAGGTGCTTTTGCTTGTGTTGGGAGCCAGCCTTTGGGAACTTGGAGAGTAAGAAGGTAGAAAGTAACATAGCCCTTTCCCCACTCCCTATGCTCTGCGACAGCTTGGCCAGACCCATGGTGTGGGACCCCTGGTTCTCCCGTACTTCTTGCATTTGCTGTGAGGAAAAGGAAAGAGGCGAATCACTGTGCAACACTGTGCCGCCACAACCTCTATCTTTATATTCCTCTACACACACCATATAACAACCCTGGGAAGAACAAATATGTCCATGAACGCTATGCGTTTCTGGTGCACGGTATAAAATAAATAAACAGTCAGGCTGAAAAAGTGAAGATGAACCAAAACAGAATTCCCAGAGCCTGTTTCCTCACAGCACAAAGGTAATGGAAAGAGAAGAATATTTTTAGATCTGCACAATGGTTCAGTTATTTCTAAAATTACATTTATTTCTATGACAATTTGTTTTACTGACATGGACAAGATTTTCCTGGTCACCTTGAACTGAATTTCACCTTCACTCACAGAAGTAGCAGCAGCCCCTACAGTTACATATCATGGGCCTGGTTCTCAGATGGTGTAAATCGGGGTAGCTCCATTGGCAAGCCCCAGGCCTGAGAAAGTTTATAAATGCTGTTCACCAATTTCTGTGCTAACCATGACTTCTTTCCTTGTGATCACAGTGGCATCAACACATACTTTCCTGCCCACATCCATATTTTGTGGAACCACTAGTTTACCAAGTTTTGTTTGCTTTTTTTTTTTTTTTTAAGACAATCAGTTAAGCTATATTCTGGTATTTACTAAACAGCAATTGTCTCAGTCCTGTTGTTGGTAAAAAATAAACTACTATCTTGGAAACTCTCTCTGTGACAATATGCCTGTGAAAGAGCAGTTACACTGCATATCCTGGAAATGGCATAAGCACCTACAGAACACGCACAGGACTGTCCTGCTGGCATGGCCGTGCCATCTGCCAAGGCCCTGAAGAGCATGAAACTTCATTGCTGTCACCACACTGTTATAACCATCTGATTATCTCTTCACCAGAAGGACCGAAGGCTTCCTTTTATTCTCACTTGTGAATGTTTCACATCAACAGCAGATGATTAATCCTTAAATATGGATATTAAGATCCACCTTCTGTTTCTTAAATAGCTTCAAGAACTCACACAGCTCTCAAATTTTTCTGTTTCAGAGCTTAGTTTTTTCCCAGCCTTAGTGGAGTCTCCATCCTCACACCTGTAATTACTTCCTGATAAAATTGATAATTCAAGTAGAGTTTTGATATGGCCCTTTAAATTTCCAGGCCAGCTTCTGATCTGTTTGTGGAGGCTTATTGTGTCCTTTGGTCCTAATTTCTGGACCACCAGAGTTTGCTTTTCTGTGACAACCTGAAAATTACCATCTCCCTGCTGCAAACTTAAATCCTCTCTCAGTATCCAAGAGGATTGCAGGAACCTTATTTAGGAAGTCATCAGGTGCAAAATAAAACCCTGCGAAGTGAGAAGGCAGCACTTCATCTACACATAATAGGAAGAGTTCAATTGACTTTATCAAGTCTTATTTGCTGAGCTTTGTCCTTTAGCTAGTCAATATTTGTAATGAGTAAGCCTGTATCTTTCTCAAACTTCATCTAAAGGTTTTTCATGAGTCTTAAACCTATGATACATTTTCTTCACAGATTTCCTAGAATTTTCTGGAATGTGCTATAGCATACATCAACATCAGGCAAGGCAAAATATTCCCCCGCTAGCACCAAGGGGTGGGCTCTGAATCTAAAGGTGCTAGTAGACACATAAGCCATTTAGACACAGATAAAGTACATACCACACAGGATCCGGTACCTTGAAAAAGGTAGCTTTCCTGATGAAGACTTCTTCATGGCTTTCTAGTATCTCAACTGCAAAAATGCAAGCATGAGAAAGGAAAAATTAAGTTGAAAGTAGGGTTTTCATATATTTCATTGAAGCTACTTTTCTGGTTTTGTTATATCAGAAAGTTATGTATGCTGCACAGAATACAGTCAACTGCATAGTGTACATACTATTTATTTTTACATACACTAACATTATATAGCATGCAATAACGAAGATATGCTGTATTTGTATTGGTCATTGTAATATCTTGTATTTGTCATTGCAATATGCATTTATTGTAAACTTAAAATAATATTTTTTGTGTGTGTTTTGTACACATCTAGAAGTAGGAAAAAAGTACAGCAAGATGATAATGAATGCCATAGCAGTAAACAGTTAGTGATCTCCTTAAAACAGTTTTCAAATCATTTAAGGGAGGAGCAGAACATGTACCAAAAGCAATGACAGATTTGAGGCAGTGGAGAATAAATCATTCCTCATCTAAGGGTGAGAAAACTTACAGAAACCTGAAGGAGCTCTACAAATCATACTAGCAATATCACTGGGAGGATAAGAAGGACAAGAAACAAATTTTGCAGGGGATGTGTAACAACATGTTTTATTCAAACAACAGCTTCTGTTGAAAAAAAATGGTCAAGCTTTTGTGCACACAAACCATACTTCGAGAGCAGCCTAATGACTAGCATTACCAGCAGCATTACAAGTTCTTGGAGAAATACTGTGAAGGAAGAAAGGAATATCACAAGTTCAGCCATTCATAGCAGTGTAGCTGAAGTTGGACATCTGAAGTATGTAAACAAGCCCCTTACATTTTTTCACTGATTGCAGGAATTTCATATCATGAAGTTGTGACTCCCATCCAGAAAATATTTCTCCTAATTAGCTCCTGTATGTCTTTAAACTACACATTATATGGGCAGTTAGACAGAGGAAAGGCAAATTAACAATGCATCAATCTCTTTCAACAGTCACTTACCATGGCCCAACGAGTTACGGTGCATATCTGCAAGCATGGGTGTACCTGACAGGGTCTGTGATGGAGGCAGTGCTCCCTGGTCATCCCTGCGTCACATTCCAGCAATTGCACTCACCCGCAGCCCCACACAAGCTGTGTAAACTCTCCACTCCCGTGCCTAAGTGCTTGCTCGATAAAGTCAATTATCTGAATCCTCACCTCCTGCTTGCGCATCCTGAAAGCAGTCACGGAGGAGGCACATTATAGTTGTCTACAAATTTTGAGCTGAAATAGATGGGACTAGAAGGGGAATATTGTCTCTCTCTCATAGACACACGAGCTCCTCTCATTTAATCACGTGTTTCTCCTGAGAAAGAGAAAATAAGACCCACTTCATAACTCTCCCTAATTTTGATTATTCGCAATCAAAATTGAGTCAAATACACAAAATCCATGCACGTTTCAAAAGTGAAGCCAGATGCCCCATCTCAGTTTCAGCTACCTGTGTGTTTCCATTAAACACCCAGCAAGCTGAAGCAGGTGTCTGAAGCACCATGTTGTGTACCAGGAGTATCTCCTATTCAAAAAAAACCCCAGGAAAGTTATCTTATTGCTGCTTAGAAATCAAAGAAGAACTTGCAGAGGCAGGGCTCCTTAAGCTCATGTATATCACCATGGCGTTTCCATAGCAAGAAAGGCATTTCCCTATTACTCTCTTTTTCAGAAAGCACTGCTTACTGATATTAGAAAGCAGTCAAACTAGTCAAGAGTATCCTCATTCTAGCACTTCGACCTAAAAAAACCCCAATAAATAAATAAGCCCCCAGCTCAAGCACCTGCTTTGCTCTTTCAAGAACATTCATTCACACGTGATTCCCCATCTTGAGCTCCTCTTTGCAGCTCCTTTTCCCTTCCTCTCTCCCCACCTTTGGAACAGGAGGAAACTTTCTCACTCAGAAAAACCTAGCCAAACAGGAATTTTAAACCAGCAGATGCAGGCACCAGCTCCTGGTCTAGAAGAGCAGACAGCCTCACTCTCCAGTGCCCTACCTTACCCTGAACACTTCTCACAGGGAGGAGAAGCAGCCTTTCCTTCGAAGAGGATATTCATAGAATCATAGGATCATAGAATGGTTAGGGTTGAAAGGGACCTCAAAGATCGTCTAGTTCCAATCCCCCTGCCACGGGCAGGGAAACCCTCCACTACACTAGGTTGCCCAAAGCCTCATCCAACCTGGCCTTGAACACTTCCAGGGATGGGGCAGCCACAACTTCTCTGGGAAACCTGTTCCAGTACCTCGCCACCCTCAATGTAAAGAATTTCTTTCTTACATCTAATCTAAATCTGCCCTCTTTCAGTTTAAATCCATTGCCCCTTGTCTTATCACTACACGCGCTTGTAAAAAGTCCCTCTCCAGCTTTCCTGTAGGGCCCCTTTAAGTACTGGAAGGCTGTGATAAGATCACCCCGGAGCTTTCTTTCTCTTCTCCAGGCTGAACAACCCCAACTCTCTCAGCCTATCTGCACAGGAGAGGGGCTCCAGCCCGCTGATCATTTTTGTGGCCCTCCTCTGGACCCGCTCCAGCAGCTCCATGTCCTTCTTGTGTTGAGGACTCCAGAGCCGAATGCGGTATTCCAGGTGGGGTCTCACAAGAGCTGAGTAGAGGGGCAGAATCACCTCACTCGACCTGCTGGCCATGCTCCTTTTGATGCAGCCCAGGATACGGTTGGCTTTCTGGGCTGCCAGCGCACATTGACAGCTCATGTTGAGCTTCTCATCCACCAGCACTCTCAAGTCCTTTTCCTCAGGGCTGCTCTCCATCCATTCTCCACCCAGCCTGTACTTGTGCTTGGGATTGCCCTGACCCACATGCAGGACCTTGCACTTGGCCTTGTTGAACTCCATTAGGTTCTCACAGACCACCTCTCAAGCGTGTCAAGGTCCCTCTGGATGGCATCCCTTCCCCTCAGTGTGTCCACAACACCACACAACCAACTTGATGTCATCTGCAAACTTGCTGAGGGTGCACTCTATCCCACTGTCCATGGCACCTAACAAAGATGTTAAATAGGACTGGTCCCAGTACCGACCCCTGAGGAACACCACTCATCACTGGCCTCCACATGGACATTGAACCGTTGACCACAACTCTTTGAGTGCGACCATCCAGCCAATTCCTTATCCACCGAGTGGTCCATCCACCAAAACCATGTCTTTCCAGTTTAGAGACAAGGATGTCGTGTGGGACAGTATCAAATGCTTTGGATAAGTCCAGGTAGACAATGTCAGTTGCTCTTCCCCGTCCATCAATGCTGTAACCTCATCATAGAAGGCCACCAAATTAGTCAGGCTGGATTTGCCCTTAGTGAACCTATGTTGGCTGTCATATATTGTCAATATATTCAGAAAGTTTGGGAAGTTTTTTTCCATCTGGCGACTTACGGTATCTCTGCACATATCTGCTTGGACACTGAAGCCCAACTGTTTATGCTGAAGCCCAACCGTTGTTTGTAGGGGCTCTTTCATGAGAGTTTTCATCCATCTGGGAGGGCAGGAAGAGGCATTTTCTCTGCAGCTGCTCCCCATGAATCAGCTGGCAGCTGCATTGCCTATATTCTTCCTCCAGGACTTTTAGGACGTGGCATTCACAACACTGCGAGTTTCTAATCACTCAGAAAAAAAACAAAGCTTTGTTCCTGGTAGGCAGCGTGTCCCCTGGCAGGAAGAATACGGTTTTCTGCACTTTTGTTACATATTTAGTGTAGGTCATTGCTTGTAATTTCTTAGTCCCAGTGCTCAGGCTTTGGTCCTCCATGATGTCTCGCTTTTCTCACACTTCACTGGCCTTCTGTGTTTCGCATCAGGCAATCAGCAGGATGACAAATGCAACAGCAGTCTCCAGTTGAGCCTCCTGAGTGTTCTCAGACAATATGCCAAAAATGTAATGGCTTTTCTTTTTTTTGTTTTTAATAACGTTATCTGGATGGTGGCTATAGGCATCTGGTGAGCTTGCCATATGCTCCACACTTTCATATAGAAAGATGATGATGCTAATAAAATAATTATTTGAATGGCACTTTATGGTTTAAAAGGAGCAATTTGATCCGCATGTACGTAAGTCCCGACCTGGAGCTATTATATGCAATTAAAGCATCCTGCACTTAGACACGCATTGCAGTTAGCACACAGGAGCAGTAGATTTATTTTTATTTTCAGTCTAGATATAAAATTGAATCACTGTTTGCCTCCAGCTTAACCCCCTTACAGCTGAGTGGCTGGAGCAAAACTACAGATGAATCTAATAGACTAAATCTCTTCTTTGAAGAGACTGTACATGTCCCGGCTAAATTAGGGCAATTTTCTGTCTCTTACATTTTCTGCTTTGTAGTACCATGCATTGCTGAGTGTCTCAGGGAAATCAGAGCACTGGTACCCTTGTGCCTGCCCCATAAGACCACAAAAATAAACACTGGTCCCTACTCGAGGTCTCTGGGACAAGGAACATCTCTTTGGCCCATGATATGATTGTGACCAGCACAGTGACAGCTTGATCCAGGACTTTCAAGCAATATCATGGTATAAGCTGGATACACTAATGCAGAAATACAACATTAACTTTCAAACAGTACTGGCTATTTGTTTCTGTGATTTTAAAATCTACAATTCAAAAAAACTATAATATGTAGCCACAGCAATGTCTCTACCCGATAGGCCATGCCCAAAAGACTGACTTCCCAGCTTGACCTTGGACCTGCCCATCACCATGAGCTTGCATGGTGATCTGAACACTTGGTTGGTCCTTCCTGTGGTCTCGTGGCCTGCCCTGCTCCTTCGCTGGGGGTGGTGGGGTAGGCCCTGGCTGGTGAGACCCTGTGGGCCCCTATGGAGGCCCCTGTGGGTCTCTGCTCTCAGTGAGCTGCTGGCCCTTGCAGCACATTAACACCGTCACTTTCTGAAGCAGAGCTCCAGTATTTCCTCAAGTAGTAAAAAAAGCAGAATTGCTTTTGGTGTTGAATGAAGTCAAGCTTCTGCTTTAACTAAGAAGAGTGAAAAAAATCCACAAACTGGAACTAAAAAGGGGAACGCTGCCAAGCACAGAGATCATCTACAAGCTTCCCAGAGCATTGATTTCCACAGTAGGTGACTTCACCCACTTAACAACAAGCATACAGGTCAGACTTCTTCAGTCATTCATCAAAAATGGAAAATATTTGTCACTTGGTACTTGTACCCTTCCAAGGATCATCTTGGCTCTGAAGCTGGCCAGCACATAAATGAATAAGGCAGCGGTATTAGGGAAAGGGAGCCCCTTGGTGCGTGTCTTAATCCCATTAGTCAGAATGATGAAATCTGTAGCTGAACTGCAGCAGGATTTTAGCTGGATAAAGATTTAGTTTGTTTTGGTTTTCCCATGTTACCACTGTGTAATCCCTTGTACTCTCTGCAGAATGATTTAAGGTCTATTGTTTCCTCTCCAGAGTTTGGGGCTGGGGCCAGGAGTTACATTAGTGAAAAATGTAGCTCAGATCATCAGTCATGAAAAGTTACTGCCATCTGATGCTTCCTGTGACCTCTGTGAAATAAAATGGCTAGGGCTGCATTTCACCCACCCTTATTGTCCCTAGTAGGGGAAAAGTTAAACTTTAAGAGAAAACTCAGTTTTCACATCTTAAAAAGGTAATTCTGGGAACCAGTAACAGGTTCCGTTTCCTTCATTGTCTAGAGTCAGCAGGCTAAGCTTTCAAATCCTTTCCTTCCAATGTCCTGCAAAGAGTGGGTCATGCTAGGGTTTTGTCCAGATGAATTATTCATTCACCTTACTGACCCAGCCCTGCGGTCAGGCCTGTGCTGCCTAGTACAACAGTGGTGGCTTGGAATGGTTCCTGCAGAAGGGGAAGGAAAAACAAAGCATCTACTTCACCACTACTTGTATCAACTCAAGTCCCACTGGAAATGTGCCTGTCCTGTACCAAAAACGGGTGTCAGAAGGGCACTGACTGATACATTCAATGGCAATTGTGGAAAAAGTGAATGCACAAACATAGTTACCTCATGTGATGGTCTACCATTTAGCCACTTGGCCAAGTGATGGTACAGCTCAGAGGACTACTTACTTGGTGCATCTTCACTGCTTCCCTGAAAGGCAAAGGACAGGGTGTGTAGTTTGTTTGTTAAAGTCAGTGGAAGAGTTCCTGGCTCCTGTTTACTGAGTCATCTGAAGAAGGAAGAAATGCCTGTGTGGAGTGCTAGGGGCATAATGTGGAGGTAAAACAGGTATGTATGTGATGGCCACAGAGAAAGTGAAAATAGGACTTGCCAGTAATGCGTGGGAAATGAATGACTGGTGTGTCCTGCATGCAGATATCCTTTGGGGCCCTCTGAACATAGAATCATAGAATCATAGAATGGTTTGGGTTGAAAGGGACCTCAGAGATATCTAGTTCCAACCCCCCTGCCATGGGCAGGGAAACCCTCCGCTACACCAGGTTGCCCAAAGCCTCATCCAACCTGGCCTTGAACACTTCCAGGGATGGGGCATCTACAGCTTCTCTGGGGAACCTGTTCCAGTGCTTCACCACCATCAGAGGGAAGAATTTCTTCCTTATACCTAATCTAAATCTCCCCACTTTCAGTTTAAAGCCATTGCCCCTTGTCCTATCACTACATGCCCTTGTAAAAAGTCATTCTCCAGCTTTCCTGTAGGCCCCCTAATCCATCTAGCAAGCAAACCGCACACTCCCTGCCTGCTTGTGCTCCTGCTCTCCCAGCTGTGGAGAGGGAAGCACCTCCAAGGAGAAGGATCCAAGTTTTTGGGAACTCGCGGTGATATGATGTTGAATTGTAGCCAGGGGAGCCACCAGAGCAGTGCAGGACGATGCTCCTGGCACACTGGTTTAGAGGATACAGGGCTACAGGCGGCATGTAGACACTGGGAATAGCTGACATACAGGTATTAAATGGAGAAGGATTTGATCAAGTATTGCCCTTTTAAACTGAGGAAGCTTTGCAGGATTATCAGTCAGACATATTGCAACAGAGCACAGGCAGACCTATAGGGATATTTAGCTATTGACGGGTCGGTTGTTGCCTTAAAATGTGTAACTAGGACTCTATTTGCTGCTAATAATATGAAAGGTTACATGGAGAAATACACTAATTTTGAGTTGTTGAGTAATTTGGAGATTCACTATCTAGTCAGTGCATTGATTTGGATGTAAATTGCTCATAGTTTTCTGTCCTTATTACAAGTGCAATATTTAGAACAGAAATATCGATATTTTCACTAAATATTGTAAGTGAAGTTATTGTGCACTGCATTAATTTTTATCTTTCTTAGTATGTTGCATTTAAAATCGCTCAGTACTTGAGGTTATAAGGTGGGCATTTTTACATATTTTTGGATCTGTATTAAGGCATGGCTCAGTTTTATAATGCTTAACTTCCAGAGGTATCATGGTGTCACAAATCCCATTGGCTTCAAAGACATTTATGAGCTCTCAACACCTCTGAAAATCTAATCATCCTGAACGCCCGTAACCACACTTTAATCAGCTATTTAGGCCTTTATGGTCAGTGCACACACCACCTTATCCAGCTCCCAGGGGAACCACCTACAGCTGTCTCCTGATTCCCTGTTTCTGAGGCAAGGAGGGATTATTACGAGATTGCCTGTCCTCCCTCTTTCCTCCTAATATTTCAGTGTCTTGCAGAAAAGGGAAAATATCTTCAATGCCAAGTTTTCCTGAACACCCTGCTGCCCCAGGAGATGCATTTTTTTCCTCTGGTATAGAATAAGCTTGCCTCTCTGGTTCCTCACTTGTGCTTCCAGGCATGCAGTAACCATCTGCCTGAATGCAGTCCTAGAACAGCAAAAACTGTAGAATGTAAATGGAACATGCATCAAAGCCTCTCAGAGAAGGAATGTCGTGGGATGTGTGGTAATGTCAAAGCTCCTTGAAAGGGGGATACAGCTCTCAAGTTCCCTGACAAGCCTAGTGGACCTGCTCTGTCCAGACCTCATATCAGGCCAAGACATGCAACTCAGCCATGAGTACCTCTTACATGGTCTCCTCTGGCCTGTTATGCAAAATGGATGAGTGTCTCCCAGCAGGTAGAGAGGATCACTGTCCTCGGTTCTCACATGTCGCTCAGCTCCCAAGAGCCCTGGTTCAAACTCTAGCATGGTCAACAAGACAGCACCTGGAGAACTTGATGCTCCCAAGGTATGTAGTGCTAGGAAACATAGTAAAAGGCTGACTCCCTTGGCACAGTCTGTCACAGTAGCCAACGCAATTTGTTCCCCCTGTATTATCATGGGTATAAAATTTCAGTCTCAAGCTCTTGTTTATAAACTTGGGTTCAGATTTCCACAAACTGATCCATTCTTTGTTTCTCCAGGCAGGGTGCATTTCCCAGCTGTCAATATAGAGTGCAAAGGTATTCCTTAAGAGTTTATGAAAATATCTTTACCAACATCTTTTAGCAGACATTGACATGGATCTATGCTCTACTTATTTCAACCAGCTTTTACCAAAGGATGATGTACTGTATTTCTAAAAGGCCCATAACACACTAGATGATTAAACAGTAAGCTACTGGAGGAAAAATAGAGAGATCCTATAGTTGACATTGAAGTAATTCTGCCAAATGTGCACTAGGCACAATTTTGGTTAGATATGGCAAAAGCTTATCCACAAGATGACCAGACACTCCTCTGGGGAGGGGTGAGACTGTTTGGGATTTTGTAACGTTTTTGCTAATACGTAGGTTCAACAATACAATGGAAACGTTGTAGAGTTTTTAGAAGAGCAGAAGAGTAGAAGTTAAGCCACAGCTGGTTTATAAAATGATTTGGTGCACTTCTACATTAGGATCATTGTTTTTAAAATAACTCCAGCTGCAGCTCTGGACTGTAGTCCCTCCCCTGGCTGGGAAGTGCACTTTCCCTCAAAAGCAGCGTGCTGCGTGGGCTGCAGGCAGACAGCACACCCAGGAGCCTCCCGGGCACAGGACTGTGAAGCTGCTAGGGAAGATTGGTTTGAAAGACTCACTTCATTCACATTGACCTAGAAAATTAGGTAAATAATGTAAAGCAGTTTTTTGCCCATCTAAGCATCCTTTTGACTTCCTTGTTATCAGTTAGCTCTGTGCAAGGCATGTCTGCGCTTGCATTCATTCAAGAAGGGAGAAACTAGACATTCATTAAAAAATAACTTAGACTCACTTTAAATTCAACTCATACTTCCAGAGTGAAGTCCTGAGTTGGAAATACAAAATCAGCATTTGTGACACAAAATCAAGGAGATTTATTCACCTTAAGAAGCGGAGATGATACTATACTCTCAATTCTTCCCTATGTCTATCAATCTTGAATTGTCTGAGACTCCTAAGTCCAGTAACTGATCAAGATTAGAAGTGGCTCATTTTTCTGTAGGCCTATAGCTATATATATAGTAGCATCCTCAATATCACATGAGAGTTTTTTTAAGCAGCTTTTGAAGAAATTCACAAGTCACCAGATGACTCTCTTTGAACAATGGAAGCTTTATTCACCAGTAATGTAAAAATGTGACCAAAGCTCATAAAATACACTCCATAGAAATTATCTGAAAGGGCAATAAAACAGCTCTGCAATATATTTTCTTGACTGTCTTCATCTTTACGCACTTCAAAACAAAGGAGTCTTTTTTCATGCAGGTTGCATTGTTTTGGTCTCCATGCCTGATGGGCTTCTTAACTGACAGACCTTGAGCTTTGTGGGTTTGGTTCAACCCTTTACAGAGAGAGGGGTTGACATGATGGCTGATATGGGCTTGGACTCCCAACTCCAACCATACTCCATGGTGTGGTAGAGTCAAAATTTTGATTCAAGTCCATCTCTAGTAAGCACGTATTAATATTTGCTAGCACTGTGCATTTTTTTAGCTGTTAGTCCGGTTTGTTTTCATACTATATTCCCCTCCTCCCAAATTCCTGAACTAGGTCTGCTATTTTATCTGTTAAAAAATTCAGCCAGTGCATATAATTCTCTCCCAAGGCATGGAGATCACAAGTGGGAGTTGTGCTGCACTCATTAAAGGGATAATGGGGCATTGTTATCATTTATGTTTTCTGTGTGGCAGTAAGGACAAGATGTGGTTTAGAGATTTCACAATCTTGCAATGTCAGGCAGACAGAGTACTACGTAAGCTATTCCACAAAATCCTGAAAGGAACTTCAAGTCATACTTGGTTCAAATTTCAACTAAATGAGCCAGGTGGAAAAATCAAAGAAGATAAAGAGAAGAGAGGGGGGGTGGGGGTGGAAAGCCAGCCTATTTCCTCCTGAATTGTGTCAGTTTGATTTCTGGCAGACACAAGTTGAGTTTATTATTGCATTTTCTAATACCCCCAAGCTTTGGGACATGTCTCTCTGCTATTTCTCTGCATTTATCATGATACTATTAGCTGAGCCTCCTCCATTGCCTGTCTGGAAGCCAGCTGGCCCTGCTCTTGAGAGAAGCCCCCATCCCTCACATCTCCAGGCACTCTCAAACCACAGCAATCTTTCTTAACTTCATTTTTTTTTTCCCATTAGGACCATACATATACCATATTTGTTGGTTTGAGCAAACATCCTCTCCAGGAAGAAGAGGCTGGGAACAGAAGGATAAAGGACAAGACTGTGGCCCCTTTGAAGTCTGTGGGAATGCAGCCATTGACTTCAGCGACTCCAGGATTTTAGACAGATCTTTCCTCCAAAACCAGCATTTGTGTCACATCTTTAACATGAATGTTACAGAGAAGGATCAAAAGGAGGGAGATGCTGTTTCCCCAGCAGTGGTCCCTTCTCAAGTAAACAATTGCTGTGCCAAGACATAGCTATGACAGGAGATAAATTCCTATTTATCCAAGATTGTTATCAAGGGAGGCCCCTGACCCCAGACCTTATGGAAGTACAGCTCAGAAAAGCAGAGTTAGAGGTGTTGGGGCCACCAAGAGCTATTCAGAGCCTGGTACAAGCACGGTATTGCAGTCCTCCCTGACCCTGGCAGCCTCCAGCCAACACCACACATCACACCTGCCCCATCCTTGCAGGGTAGCCCTGACCCCACGGCTGTGGCTCTGAAGGGTCACAGCATGAGGGATTATCTATAGATCCCAGAAACCACTGCAGCTAACCACCATTTTCTTGATGACCTTTACCATGAAGGCACAGACCTTTGCCCCTCAGCAGTGGCTATTGTCTTGGACACAGCCACTGAATGGCACAAACCACTCCAAGGGACTTTTAGCTACCGAGCACTCACACAGCAAGCCAGAAAGCAACTCTGGAAAAACATACTTTAACCACCCTCCTACAACCGGGAGATCTTGAGTTAGCTTCAAAACCTCCAGCCCATCTTCAGCATCACACTGATGCACTCCTTTCATCAGTGAGCTTTTGAATGTTTCCACAAAGCAAAGCCACAAGCCAGCAAACCAAACCAGTCAAGTGCATTAACTGAGCAGCAGCAACTGCCATTAGAGAATGTGTAGGTGTTAAATAACAAACACCACTAAATCCACAAACAGCTTTTATCCTATTTGCTGTATCTCATACACACAAAGAAGTGTCTGCTTATTTGTTGCCTGGCTTAGCTTCTGCTTGATTTTGTCTTTATAAAGGATTAAAAACAAGTTCGCAGCTTTAGCTCACTGAAAAAATAGTCGGTATCTTCATTAATTACCATTCACAGCTTGTTCCACCTTTGATCACAGCCATAAGACTCAGAAGATGCACTACAACACACTTGCTAATGACATTACGTTTCAGATTAACAATCATCTGGTGCAAAGAAAAATGTGCCTCAGGTTAAATGATGCTCTCAAGTTACGTGATATACTCGATCTCGATAGGTATATATATACTTGATGAGTATTTTCAGGCCCATGAGATATTAAAACCAAATATTTTTATTTGTTATGTTTGGTTGTTAAACTACTTTCTAATCAGTATGGTTTCAATCTTATTAATGTTATCTTATTAATATAGTTATGAAGGCTTTCTCTTCACCTCTCTTCCAAGAACCAGTTGTCCAGCTCCACCTTCTCCAAAGTCCCCTGGTCACCAGATAAAACAATCTCTGGCTATAGCACCTCTCCAGTGCTAGCGTTACAGATGGCCAGACATTCTCCCTAGAACATTTTTCCCATTAATCTTATGACAAAGGATGACCTCCTGCACAGTACTCAATTTGACTTGACTGCGTTCTGCGAACAACATTTTTTTTGTGAGTAGGCAAGAAGAAGAAAGAGAGAAGCGGATGATTGCTACTGTCTCTTCTAACATCAGAGAGGGCACTAAGTGAAATTTGCAGGTAGCGGGTTCATATGAAAAAACAGAGCTGACACTTCTCAGAATTAACCTTCGGAGTCCTCTTTTATGTGACATTGAGGGTGCCTAGAACTTACATCAGCTTTACAAAAAGGGATTAGATATATTAATGGGGAAAAAAAATCAATGAAGAAATGTTAAACAAACAGTTCTCTTCATCAAGTGCACTGCTACCCCGAGTGTGCCGATTTTAAGCAAAAGAACAGAAGCCTATGCTAATAGCAAGTTATCCTTCCTACAAATCTGCGTACATATTAGAGAAAAAATATCCAGAATGTATCCCTGATTTAACAGTATTTCATGTAGGTCTGTGCAAGAGGTAAAAAAAGAATGACATCTGCATGATTAAATATGTTTGCAGTAGGAAGAGTTTAAGAAGCTATTGATAGCATTAGTTACTTGCATTTTTATAATCTCTCACTCTAATAATTTTAATTGCCCTTTTAGTATATTTGTTCAATAATGTTTACATTCATCTTTAATTATTTTTTTTTACTGCACAAGACTAAGGTCAAGTTTAGATGAACTGCTTTAAATGAGAATGATGATAAATTCTGGCATATAGCAGAAACATTAAAGTGAACATTGTTCCTTTAGTATAGAAAGCTTCTGCCTGGAAAGTCTATAAAACACTGAGAGACCCCCTTCTCAAGACGATCACTCTGTGAGTGCTTGTTGGAGTCAGCAGTAAAGAGGAAGAGGAGCAGCTAATGACCAAGAAGAGGCCACATCACCATGTGTTTCAGCTGCTTCACCTTGACTGCCCGGGCTTTCCAAATTTTGCCCTACTCCTCTTAGGGGAAAGTAAAACCTAAGGTGAATTCCAGTGTTTTTAACCAGATGGATGGCAAAATTCCTTCAAACATGAGTTTTGCTTTTGTGCTATGCTGATAAAGATGTGCTGCTTGTATTCAGTGAAGTTCCCCTCCAGCCAGTAGCCTTCTCCTCCAGAGTGGGATGTCTGGGAGAGGAAAGCCCCATGCCTCGCTACCTGTTATGCAGCATCCCTTGGACATAGGACAACACTCACATTAAAGAGTGGCACAGATCATCAGCCAAAATTCAGAAGTGCTTCCTAACCGATGTTAGAAGAGTTTGCTCACCCCTTAGTTTTAACACAAGTATTTCTTCACCTCTTTTTTGGGCCAACCCAGTTGCTCTGTCTTGCATAAGCAATCTCTGTTGCACGAGTATTTCTCCATGAACAAGGTTCGTTGAGCTCCAGCTCTTTGCAAGCTGTGAAGCCTCACCTCCCCAGGAGACAAAGGCCAGCCTCGCCCCGCACTGCACAGCGGCATGGCGAAGTGTCTTTGCCTGCGTAGGGTTACCAACCCAACATCACACATGACCTGCAGAGATCTGACGCTTTGTAGCACACTGGATGCAAACTACAATAGTTACACAGTACTGAGAGCTCTTAAAAGTTTCATGACCAGTTAGGAGTCTTATTAATTAAACATGCTTCATGTTAGTACAGCTCTTGTATCAATTAAGCACTGAATTGCTGCCTGGCTATACAGAGTGACAATGTCATTGTCCTTTGGATATTACATCAGTGTTTTGACTTATTAGTTAGGTTGTTTAATCCAGATTTTCAAACATGTAATTAATAAAACCTGAAGGCTTCCATTATGTAGCCATAGCACTGGCCGTACTTATTAATTCAAGCACTTCTCATGGGCTTGTACTAATTATATCACTTCGGGTTTTTTTAAAGGCCTTTGAAACCTTTTTATTCAGAAGGAAAAAAAAAAAAAGCCAAACAAAAGAAGAGCTTTATGTTCAGCTCACTAATACATCAGGCTCTCGATTTGACCAGCACTCTCACTGGCCACTTTGAAATTAACAACTTCTCATTTTTAGCTTTACCTCAAATACATCTGCAAGGCATTAGTTGTTTCCTTCTCCCCAGGGGAGGTAATGGGTGGGCTTAGGATATTTGATCTCATTGATAGTACCAGTTTCAGCTGAATACAGAAATCTGAAGTAAAAAAAACCCCACCACTTATTATTGTGAGGGCTTATATGATTAAAATTCCACAACTGGCACCTGGGCTTTAGGTAGGAGTAACATCCATAGATCTGACCTAGTATTTCTTCCCTGAAGTTATGACGCTTTTTCTCTTTAGTAAGAAAACAATTTCCTTTCCAGTGAATGTCCTCACAATATCCTTCCTTGCCTCCACAGACAAGCCACCTGCTTTTTCTGTGTAAGATAGGAGAGGTGTGGTAGGCAGTACTTGAGTGACGCTCGCAAAAGCCATAGTGGTTTGAACGACCCTTGAGAGTCACTTGCCTACAAACTTTACTGAGTGATCCTGAGAGTTGAGAAGAGTCAAAGCCAAACAATTAAGCTTGAAAATCCCCCTCATCTGGCAGGTTGCATGCTGCTAATGCACCACAACATGGTGTGTGGTGACAGCACGCATCCAGGGACAACAAAGGTATGTAAAAACAAAGAAAAATGTCCAAAAAGAGTCACTGGGATGTCTGTCACAGCCATTCATGCTCTAGCTGGTGGTGTGTGGAGGCAAATTGTAGGGGCAATCTCTGCTTTCTGTCAGCCAGAAATAGAAAAGGTGGAGGAATGTCCCCCCAAATATGATCTCTTTGCTCCACAGGGGAGAGAAATGGACAAAGCATATCTCCTCAGTGCTGCTCCATCTAGAGCAGGGAGGTCTTCTACTTAGAAAGACCAGTGAGGTGTTCTGTGGTGGGGCACCTTGCCGTGCTACCAGGCAAGGATGGCAGACCACACACACCCAGACCAGAAGCACTGGGGTTTTCCCCTTTTCCCACTCCAGGCTTCCTGCACCACATGGTTTCTTTGCATCAGGCAGAGATAAAGGGAGTTTCTGGGACAGTTTTGCTCCCACAGGGAACAGGAAGCAGCAAGAACATCCCTTTGTTTCTGAGAGCAGAAGGCAGCCATGTTCTGCCCCTTTTCCTACAGTTTTCTCAACAGCTGCTGGGATCTAGCCACACTTCCAGTTCCAAAACAACATGAACCTTTGCTTATCAGAGGAAGAACTTTAAGAGTTTTGCAAGGAACAGCTGAAGTGCCTGTTTACCCATTTTCCACAGCAGCACCAAGTGCTATCACTTGACAAGGGAGCAACAAGAGGCACCAGGACCGATTCTTGCTGCTCCAAAGGTAGAAACCTAGGATTAAAGATGCTGTCATGGTTTGATGTGGAGGGGGGGGTGGTTCTGGTGGCAGGAGAGGGATTTTGCTCCCTGCGACCCCCCCGGTTTTGGATCCGGGTTAGGCTTAGTTCTGGCCACCGGATCAGACTGCCATCCCCCTCGGGGTTGAGCCAATAGGGCGCCTCTGCGAATTGCCCTATTTAAGTCAGGACAAAGGAACCGGAAAAGGTGCTTCGCCCAGGATCGGCCAGAGAGGGGAGGAGGGCACTGCCCCCGCTCCCTGGCTCCCGGCCGGGCGGCTGCCTGCGTCGGGCCGGCGCCGCCCACGGAGAATGGCGGCGGCGGAGCCAGCTGGGGAACTCGGGGGCACCCCACTCCCAGGGTGCCCACTGGGCTGAGTTCACCTGGAGAGGACTGAGATCTGAGAGAAACAGCTGCATCGACAGCAGGTCAGTGAGGATGGAGCGGGAGGAGGTGTGCCGGAGCCGAGTTTCCCCTGCGGCTGATGGTGAGATAGCAGGCGGCCCCCCTGCAACCAGGACGGCCTCGGTGGAGCAGCGACCCACTCGCAGCCCGTGGGGAGAAGATGCCTGAGCCCGAGGATGGTCGTGTTGGGGGCACGGCAAGGCAGAGCGGCATCTGGAGTCTTCGTGACGACCCACGCCGGAGCGAGTGGCTACAGCTCCCTAAGTACCCGAGACTGTGGTATAGCCCACACCGGAGCAATCTGTGGGGAAGGATTGTTCCCAGTGGGCTGGACTCATGTTGGAGAAATTTGTGGATTTTTCCTCGTGGGTAGGGGATCCATTGGAGCAGGGGAAAAGGGTGTAAGGACTCCTTCTCCTTTAAGAAAGAAGCAGCAGTAACAGCACGGAATGAACTGACCTGCACTCCCCCAGTCCCTGCCCCCTGTGCTGCTGGGGGGAGGAGGTAGAGCTGGGAGGAAAAGGAAGGTGGGGGGGGGGAAGGTGTCGGTTTTAAGATCTGGTTTTGTTTCTTTCTGTCCTCTCAAGTAATCGGTTTTTATTTCCCTTTGTCCTTCTAAGTAATCATTAATAAACTGTTTTGCTTTGAGAAAAGCGCTGCCTGTTTTGCCCAGGACCATGGTTGGTGGGTGCTCCCTCTGTTCTTGCCTCAACCCTCAGTCCCTTTGTTTTTTTTTTCCCTCTCCTCTCTACTTTATTGGAGAAGGAGAGACTGTGTGAGTTTTAGTTGCTGGATCAGCCTAAAACCACGACAGATGCCTATCTTTGTTTAGACAGGAAACTGTCCATGCAGTTTAAAGAGGTACCCACTGATATAAAATTCTCTTTCCTTCCCACTTCCCTGCTCCTATGAGGTGCACAGCTCAGCCAGATCTCAGAGACAGCTTTTCTTTTTGACTGAGCTGGCAGCACATCTCAGGGAAAACACATAAACACCAAAAGAGCTACTGCCAACTACACTGGATTATATTTTACGTGATACTTCCATATTTGCAACTCTGATCAAAAAAAAGGAACCCACCCTGTTGAGTATTCATACCAAAACCTGCCACAGCTACTGGCTTAATCCTCAGAAAATGTTCTGAGGTGTCTATTAGCCATTTTATGTAGTGCAAAAAATGCTATCCCTTTAGGAGGTGCAGCAATTCCCACCCTTGAACTGGCATTTGTAACAGTCAGGACAATCTCCAGCTGCCCACCTGCCCACACCCATGAAAGGTGACACGTCCTAAATATGCACAAGATCCCCTGCATGACAGTTATGGCAGTTAAAGCATCAGAGGGACACAAGGAGACCAGCAGTGATGGCGAGGGTCACATATTTCCTCAGATGGCAATAAACAGGCCTGAACACCAGCCAGAGTCAAGATTTGCAGAGCCTCAAGAGATGGGCTGGTCCAGTGCTTCTTCACCACTACAGATGCAGGGATCCTCTTCTGAAAATAACTAGCTGGCCATCTTCCACAGGGCTATAATTTATTTATTACTTTCCTGTGATGTGTTCATTTGGCACGTGTGTGGAAATGTCCACGTATGTTTTTCCTTGGCCCGTTTGCTTGCTTTGCAGCTGTTCCTGCAGGGCACAGGTGGAGAAGCTCTCATCCAATCCAGCTGGACTGCAAAGTGGAGTCAGCTGTGCCTATGTGATCCCTGACAGCTGTTTTTCTACAGCATCAAAAAACCTACCGGGAGTAACGGTGTGAGCTCTCAGATTAGAAGGACTCAGTGCTCCTGTGTTGACGAGATGAGAAGTTTTAATTGTTTTTCTTGGGAGAGATCCCATTGCCCAATGTGGTAGTCCAAGTACAATAACCAGGAGAATTTAATTCAAAGAAATAAAAGGAGGAAGACTGTTGCCTACCATACAGATATAAAAAAAGACAATTTCACGTCTGGATGATTGACTCCAATTTACAACAATCTTGTAACAATAATCATTTCAATAACGTGGCTTGCCAAGGGTTTTAGGGCAGCTAACTGAATTATAGCAAATCTTCACAATTACGTTTGTAATGAACGCAGTTAGTGAAGCCTCAGCAGCCTTCCCTTATGGTTTACCATTGACTGATTGCCCATTGGAGGAAGATCCCACCCTTCAGCAACGAGCAGCAGAGCAGCACACAAACCAACCAAGCCTCCTGCAGCTTCAAAGAGACAGGGCTGCAAAGAGGGAGGGCACTGGTGATGTACAGAGGCTCCTTGTGCCCTTCTTCATCATTTTTGCTAAAGACTGTCTGTATTTATTTATTCCTGCTCCAGCTTCTTTTCTTTGATCACCTCGAAACATCTCTATGCACCCAGCAAAAAAGGCAGCAGTGGTGTTGTTGCACCTTTGCACAAGGCTCTGTTGGGAAGCAGGACTTCCACTGGTGGGGGCAAGGGGCCAGCTGTCCTGTGAGGACTAGTTATGGGCAGTGCACATTTGGGATTATTTTGTGACATAAGATCACCACGACAAGAGGGAAGGCCAAGCCTGCCATTTCCTTCCACCCTGGGACCATTGGAGATCCCATTCAGGAAGTATTTAAACTACTATTTTCCCTACTACTACGTGCTATGTATTTGCACATTGCCTTGTTAAGGGCAGTTTGCTGCCCTCGGGGGATGCAAGCACCCTGCTCAGGGTGGTGTGCTCGTGGACACTGTGTTTCGGGGAGAGCATAGGGCCACCCATGGCATTCGCTTCATTCACCCTTCTGGTTCTCTGTGGCTGCATTGCCACCAGCAGACACACTGATGTGGGCCACCTTCCCAGCACATCTCTGCTCACTAGCTGGCACAGGACAAACCAAAATGGCCCTAGCCCACTGGGAGGCTGGAGGAGACATTTCGTCTTCTACTTCAGGTGATGTCGCTTCATGCGGCACGGACACTGCCTAGAAGAAAACAGTTCTGGCTGGGATCCAGGGGGCATCCAAATTATGTCCTTTGGATGTGACATGATTTCTTCCATTTGTAGAAGTAAATGTCCCCTAGCAAGTCCAGTGTCTTTTCAAGCTCAAGCAGTTGCAGTTCAAGATCAGAACAGAAAAAACTAAGAAGGGCCCATGTCAAAAGTCATTGTAAGGAGACTCAGATGGCTCCTCCACCCTAACAAGCTGGATAGTCAATGTCCCTGTCACGAGGCCAAGTCTCCTCTGTAAGAGAGCCCAGCACCCACGGGTGGCCAGCCTTGGCTGGCTGTCCTCCCTCAGGCTGCTCACTAAGGCTCTTCTGAGTACTCAAGCAAGATCTAATATGGAAATCATCAAACCAAATATGTATGTCTACATTGTTGATATCCACACTGGAGCTTGTTGTTGAGGTACCTTCATAGTCCACAAAGATAAATAACTGCTTTGTCTTGTTCCAAGGTGACTTCTAAAACAGTTGAGAGATATAGTACCCAAAAACTGCCTGTTTTTCCAGGTTGTCATATACTGAGCCCAGGGCAAATGAGGCTGGGGTCAAAGCCTACAGTGTGACACAGCTAAATCTTGTGAAACTCAACCCAGCATCCAAAATAAGTCCTTTGGCTGGCATCCAAATGTCTGCTCAGACAATGCACCATAAGGTATGTGCCTGGCATCTTGCAGCTGCACTAGGTAGCTCTTACAGGTATAAAAATTATCTTGGCTACAAACGGCCAATGTGGTGTTACTGTGGCAACAAATCGCATTCTGGGCTTATGTCTGGGGAACATGTGTTAATGTGAACTTCTGCAAGCAACTAGTGGGAGCACAAGTTAGTAGAGCCTCAGATTCACCTCACAAAGATCAACCATCTTTTGGCTTGACACAACATTCAGCAGTTCCAGAAGCAGTCAGTAAGCACACACGTGCTCTCGATTGGTTTTCTTTATTAGCCCAACATCAACAGGAAGTTTTCATGTCAATGATGGTGATATATGACTATGTTCGAGACTCCTAAATCGGTCAGTTGTCATCATATAAATAAGCAGTAATCAAAGCAAGCTGCAACCTAGGTAGGCTTTAGGATGCCCTCTGTAGTAGAATTCCAGCAGGTCATCTCTGTGCATTTGCACTTAAAGGCAAAAGTTATGTCCTTTTGATGTCAATGGGAATTTGTCACTTAGCAATGGAAAACTGTCTTTTGCATCACCAGCAATGAAAGTCAATGGTTCAAAAATTCCTGGTGTGCTGAGACCACCACTTATCCTGCTGATAAATAGTCTTTCACTCTTCCCTTGTGTTGCTTTATCTCGTGACTGTCTGACAGCTGCCTCTCATTCTGATACCAAATGTTTCCTTGGAAAGCAGGCATCTTTTTCTTCCAGGTTTCTGCAGCACCTGACATGGTAACAGTGATAAAATAAGCATTCATATATTTCCAAAGGAAATACATAGGGACATAGTCGTTTTTAACAAAGTGAAGAAATCAGTGTCCTCCTGTAAGGAGCAGAGCTAGAAGACCCAAGTGCTTCTAGCTCCCAGCTTAAGAAGTTGCTCTATCACTTTGAGATATTGATCTTTATAAGCCTAGGATATCTACCGTGCTGCTCCAGTGTCTTTGCCAGCGAGAGTTATAACACAATTCAGTCAGACCAACCAAAAGTCCACTTTAAAACTTTACTTTTCTGCCATCATAACTTAACTCTTCTCGTTCTTGGCAGGCGGCACTCCTCATACTCAGTCTGCAGACAAAGCTTGGTTTTCCTAATGTCAGTACAATAAGCCAAGGTAGTTCTGCACTTCACAGATGTACAGCACCCTCAATAGAGAGAACAAAGAGCTCCCTCACATTCACGTGTGTTGTACAACCACAGAAAGAAACAAAAATACATCCCCAATAAAAATCAGGGAGTCTTTTGTATTTGAATTATTCAAATGTAAGTTTGCCTTTAAATCTCAAGCTTGAGGTAGATTTCTTCCACAGCATGGCCTACATTCAGGAAATTGAATATATAACTATATATACAACTGAATATATATATAACTATATATACAACTATATATATACAATATATAACTATATATACAACTGTGCTGAACAAAGGGGAGAACTGGCAAAGACCTGCAGCTGAATCTCTTGCCCCAATTACCCTTGCTCCTGGGTGGTGCTATAATTGACTCCTGCTCTTTATTAAATGCAGAAACACTTAGTCCATAGCTTCTGCTCCTGAGCTTAGCAAGCTACCAGCTGAGCCTTTTCTTAATCCCATCACAGGAACATTAAGGAAGCAGCGTGAGCTTCAGCAGCAGCCCACGCCCTCATCTCCCCCATGGTATATACACATTTTGAAGAGAAGGCAGAGCCTATGTGGGGTGTGCTCTTAGAAGCAGAACCAACACTACTAGCTGCTCTGTCATAGTCACAAATGTATTTTGTTTTACTAGTTTCGTGTGAGAATGCCCCAGTCACCAGAAAAGAAGCTTTGTCTTTATGATACCATTAGAAAAAAATGAAACTACAATTCTAAAAGCAAATAAATCTTGTTCCCTCCCCTTCTCCCTGTTAAAAACAGCTGTATCGTTTCAACCACTTCTGCTAAGAGAAATCAGACTTCGTACCCAAATGGGCAGAAATCTCACCAAGTTTTGCTTGCTGGCAAACCCTCAAGAAAAATTCATTTCTTTCAAAGACTCAATACATGTGCACAGGACTGAATGGCACCTTTTTCACTGGGTGGGGGTGCGTACATTATAACTGTCAGATGAATCATTAAAGGCATTCCCTGCAGGTGAGCAAGCAGAAAGGAGGCAGTGAAATTGGTAGACCCTTTTTTGTCCCTGGCAGAACAAGGGTTTTATCTGCTCCAGGGAAATGGGAGGAAATGATAGCATCTTCCCCAGCCTGCCCTCATACAGAAGCAGAGGTTAGCCCAGTCCTGCCCTTAAAATACCAAATTGAGAAAGCAGAAAGTTGCAGAGTCTCTGACTGTCTTTAAAAAACAGGAGCTGTCAACAAGTCAGCTTCACAGAGGTTAACACAAGCCAGAAACCAACGTCAGAGGGTGCAGGGAAAGAAAAACAGAGTCAGGGCAAGGATTTGTTCCTGCAGTCCCTTGGGTGCTGATTTTGGGTTAGAAACTCAAAGCTGAGGATCTTTTTTGCACTAATTTTTTTTTTTTTTCATTAGCCATGATTTTCTGGCTGAGCTGCGACGTCCTACCTGGGAAAACAGAGACAAAGTTGTCCTGCTCTGTGGCTTTGGGTGCCAGCTCTTCTGGCCAGCCTACATGGATGTTCAATTAAAGTAACTGCAATAGGTTGTTGATCATCAAATATATGAAAAGTAAGCCCGTTGTTTCCAACTAGCATTTGTTATATGCCAGCCCATCCACCCAGTAAAAGAATTTGGTCTTTTTCCAGCTCTCAAATGCATCAAAAAGACCTGAAATATTTTAGGCAAGAATCACCTTCCTTCCCTGGATGGATTTTTCTTTTTTTCCATAAGGAAAATGTGAGTTGTGATAATTAACAGAGAGGGTAGGAAAGGAATTCAAAGGCAATAAAAAAAGCAAGTCTCATTTTTTAAATGATGCTGTCAAACATTACAAGCCTGTCACTTTTCTCTCCCTTGGTGAATACTGGCTTCAGAGAGACAACTGCCCACACATCTGGCTAAGAAGTAGGTGTGGTAGCTCCACATAATTCATTTAAAGTATTATCACCTCCCATCATTGACAAAGTTAACTATTTGTTCAATATGTTCAGAGTAAAGATCTAAATATGCCCAAACTACATGCAAAAGGATCTTCAGAAGTTCTGTATGTTAGAAGGGTCTTTTTAACTCAGCAGGCTGCATTTTTTGATACCGGGAGAATTTTAATACAAGAAACTCAGTTCAGATCTCCTATACATAAAATAGAGCACTCCAGGATGAAAGCTCATTAAACACCTCAAGTATCACTTTTCTAATATTCTAGTTTTTCTGCGCATATTTTTCTCAGTCTCATACTGAAACAACTTGAAGAAAATAAAAAGTAAAGTATTATTTATTCTTTTGTCAAAGAGAAAACCCTAATCTACAAAGCATAAGATTTTTTTTCATACAATTCATCTCCTAACTTGCATATCCATCAGATTTTGAAAACTTTAATACTACTTGATCATTTTCTTTTCTTCTGTAAGAGAAACATTCAAGGAAAAAATTCCCAATAGTCAAGTTCAAAATCTGCTCCTGCCCATTCTGTCAACATACTGATTTTCAACATTTGCTTATGATCGATAATACTGAAAACAGACAATTCAGAATAACTCCTCAAAGGCCCTTCTCTTTTCTAGTGCAATGGTAGACATTGAAGTATTTGACTTTATCCCATATGCCATTAAAAAAAAAAAAAATCAGTAAAATGAACTTGACTGTTTTTTCCCCCTAGACCTTTTATTCTACTTATTCTACTTATTCAAACTCTTGCTAGAACATTTTGGCTATTCGTTGTACTATTTTGAGTGGCCAAGCTGTTTATCATGTGCTGTCCATTTGTGTGCCCCTGCAGACATGGGCTCTGCTTTACCTTCAGTGGTGACCTCTTCGGATAAATGGTCTTATCAGAATCCCTCTCAAACCCCCAGCTCCCCGACCTGCACCTTCTTCAGGGGTTAGAAGTGAATAAGGCTTCTGCCTAATCCTAGATTAGGCAGCCAGATGTCATAAAATCAGCATTAAAAAATCTGATGTATGTTATGGAGACAGACAGACAGCTGTATGAGCATGAGTGATGACACTGGAGCTCAGAGAGCATTTGTATTCAGTACCCATAGCTCCTTGTTTGAAGTTGTTGTTAAGACTTTCAACACAGATGCCAATTGTGACAGACAGCCAAACGGTTGACCTCTACAGCTCTAAATTTTGTAGCTGATCACAGAGCAGTCGAATGGGTGATGACTTTTGGTCACATCAGCCTGGGCTGAATTTAGGGCCTTAAGGCAGACTTTAGAACAGAAAGATTGTTTTCCATTACCAAAGCCATAAGGCTTGTTTGAAAATATATTGGCAGTAAAACATAGGCTAATAACAGTGTTCTAGCTTTGCATTTTCATTTTTGAACGTTTAGCCTGATCTGTAATGTCATGTCATAGAAAGATATGCTTGTAACAATGAAGTGAAATGAAAAGTGTTATTATTATTATTATTATTAACTCAGAATTTCTTATATAGAGCTTACATTATAAATATTTACCTTTACAGTTCAAGTCTAAGTTTCATACATTGGGATACTGAGTAGTATTGAAGACATTCTTAAAAATAGTTTCCTGCAAGACAAACAAATGCTACAAAACAAAATTTTGTGCAACAAAAAAGCACGAAATAATAGTCAAATCAACATTAAGAATTGCCATATGGGTTCACTCCATATAGCTGACATGTCTGTCTAAGCGTCAGAAAGAGGAGGCATGAACTCATACATACTCCTTGTGTAAACTAGCCTTATATTTGTCCACAGAGGTAACTCCAACCCAAAAGCTAATACCAGAGGCCAAAGAAGATGGTTAAAAGAATAAAGTTTTTAGATACCAAGGCAATGGGCATTGTTGTAAATTTCCAGGTAGGTAGATAAAATTAGAATTAGAATTAGAAGGTAAAAATAGGAATCTGTCAACATTCATCTTTGGGAGATCATTTATTCTATTCACAGCTACCAGCAGGAGTGAAAAGCTCATTACCGTTCACTGGTTACAAAATGCAAAACAAAGGTTCAGAATGAAATCCAACAGCTTTAAGGCTACTTTTCTTAAAAATGCTGATAAAGTTATTCCCTCTGCACGTTTTAAACGAGGCATTGAAGATGCTGCTTCATGGTTAAAGCATACCTGAACCTCTCTCCTAAATCCAGCCATAGATCCTCAGTGCCTTTGATTAACAGGCATTTGTCACAGACTGGAGCCATAAAACACTAAGTACAGGAAGTAAGCACACTCTTAGAGAAACTCAGTCCTTAAGTAAGCTGTTGCATCTAGATTTTCATCCCCAGTTACATGGATTACTATTTCAAATATTTTCCACAACAGATTCTGTAATCTATGTGTTAACAGAAATAAAGGCCAAACCAAACCAGAAGCTTTTAAAATGTCCGAACATGGTAGACCAATGACCTTCTTGAAATGCCATCTTCAGATAAACCTCGTCCTTCCATACTTACCCTTGTGTTGTACTGTGGCAGCAAAGTGTTTCCTACTTCCTCTGAATAACCGCTCTTAACTGGAGATTTCTTGCAAAACACTTCAGCTTCTCATGGAGGTCAATGGGAGCTCTGCAATCAGCCTCCAAGAAGAGCAAATCCCACCAAGAACCGGCATCCTTGGTAAAGCAACACTGGAATGAAAGACACAAGTCAGGCTTCTTGACTGATTGCCTGAGAAACAGACACCACCAAATATACATGCAATGTCACTGGTGCTGTAGCATAACGTTAATAATGTGGGGGTACCTGGTCACACTATGAAGCTTAGCAGGCTGGCAGGATAGTACAACCACCTTTCAATTTCAGAAAGCAGTGACTAAGACCAAGAGACAGAAGAAGTTGCACACAGTTTATTCCAGGTGAATACATCATTTCAGACACATTTTTATAGAAAGTGTTTGTACAAACTACCACGAGGAGCTTAGGGTTTTTAAATGTAAGAGAACATTTTGACAGACATTAACTTAAAGAACATAGATTCCTAAAAATTAAAGTTAGTTTTTTTTTCTCTCAGATACAGGAAAGTTTGTCAAACAAATAAGCAGGAGAGCAAAACTGGTGGTATCTTTAAGAAGACCCATGTAATACAGGTTGCCCAGAGAGGTGGTGGATACTCCATCCCTGGAGACGTTCAAGGCCCGGTTGGATGAGGCCCTGAGCAACCTGATCTAGTTGGAGATATCCCTGTTCCTTGCAGGGGGGTTGGACTAGATGGCCTTTGAAGGTCCCTTCCAGCCCTAACGATTCTATGATTCTATGATTCTATGTATGAAAAATCAAAGTAAAAGTTGTCATCTTGCCAAAGCAATGCACCCCTTCTGCTTCCTAAGAGCAGAAAGGCAGTGGCTGTCCAACAACATTCAACTCGCTGCTGCCAGCGACAGGACTAGCTTCATCGCATTGTTCTGCAGAATCTGGAGGTGTTTTTACTTGTTGCTTTTTAGAAAAAGAAAAAAGTAAAAATAAAAAAAAAAATATTAACAAGAGTACCTCACAGAAACAAGAAACCATTTAGGAGCTCTGCTAAGAATGCCAACTCTGCCCCTGAGGTGTGGAAAACTGTGGCAATGGTAGACAGGAGAAATTATATATAGGTGACATTCTTAAAGTAGATTGCTCTTTAATTGTCTGCCCTGGGCAAATATTATCATCTTTCTCCATTCTTTGTTCTTCTTCTACCCCACATCCCTGACACTAACGTAACGTTTCATTTTTCAACTATTAATAAACTGGTAATGTTACAAAAACCTTACATCTGGTTGAATAATACCAAATTAACAGCCTAATCACGGAACAAATTTTACTTCTGTGTGAAGGAAGACTATCTGCTTTGATATCAGTGGCCCTGTATTAGGCTAAACTTGGAGAAGGTCAGAGTCACTCTCAAGGTTACTGTCTAGGATAAAGCTTTTTCCTCACCTTTTCATTCATCTTCAGTTTGAGGTCAGATCAAGTTTTGAGAACCATATTGCTTAAGGACTAGACTACAGGTGAATTTCTACCAATTTGACTGAAAGGTGAATTTTAAGCTCATGCAATCAAGCAACAACAAAATGTAAGATGTTTTTTGAAACCTCATTCCAATAAGATGTTTAGATTGGTTTAAGAGTGGTTCACACTGATTTAGCTTAAGAGGCAAACAGCTTGCACACTTGTTTAAAAGGTTTGTCCTCAGCTAGAGGTTACAGTCCATCAGCTGAGATGCAGGAATTAACTCAGCTGCCCACACTTAGTCCTTTAAGCACAAAGAGGCAGCAACTTCACAAACAAGTCCAGCACAAACATGAGCACCTGTCTGATCTTGGCTGGAGTCAATTTCTTTTTCATTTGACCTAACCTGGAACAATCTATTATCCCTTTGAAATACAAATATCTAGACAGGCTTTGGGGCTGGTTGACTAAATCAAATACAAATTGATTCAAGTTACATCAATACAATTTACTGAAGTCCCCTCACTCTTACCGTGCTCCAGATCCTAAGCCCTGGTAACTTGCCCGTGATCTCAACGCAGATTTAAATACCCTCTTGTTAACCAAGATATATATATCCTCTGCCTTACAGTGAGTCTCCCAGAAATCCTTACCTCTGCTTTGACTGGGCCTGATCCTGTGGATCTTCTATGCGTTTCTCTATGCTTCTATGGCTGTGATGTCTGGTATCAGTGTGAGCACTGAGCACGTTGCAGGATCAGTCTCCAAAGCCCTAATTATGATGGATAGTGAGAGAGCCATGCTCCTACCAACAGCATCACGGTCTCCTGCTGCCCAGTACTTCTCCTGGCCTCAGAGGGAAGACACTTGGCTGGTTCATGTTTTAAGTGTGTACCTACAAATCCTTCCCTACAGTTATACTTTTCCCTCACTCTATGCCTGATATCAAGGCTTCATTTGCATGCCGAGTTTCAGCATGCGGGAATGTCTTGTTACGCCTCCTTCGTATATTCCTCCACTTAGTCCTCTGATATTTTTCTTCAAACTCTTCCTTTTCAGCCTGTAGCTGTTTGAGATCAGCATTATTTAGCATCCTCACTCTGGCCTCTAATTTTCTCATCACGGTGACTTTATTTTCTGCGCAGCACACTCCAGGAACAGCTGCTGCTATTTCACCAGGATCCTCCTTTCTCCCTCAGTCTGGCTGTTGGGAGGATGTAGGTGTGCTCCAGCTCCTCACTTTCTGCCTGTCTGATGGATGGCCCCAAATTTTCTAGGGATTCCCATTCCGGGAGTGCCCGTGAGGGGCGTTCAGGTGTGCCCCTCATCTGTCAGGGAGATGTTTCTACAGGGCACACGAGCTGTAAGAGAACAGACAAAAGGCTTGTTTCACAACAGGTTTCCTAGGAAGCCTCCTTTTATTTAAATTCCAGGGAACTCAACCACGGTAATGTTACAGAATTGTAGTGTCCTAGCTCTAAGTCTGCCTGGATTTTACTATGTGTCCTTCCCTGTTCCTGGCTGTTACGTATTTGAGGAGACCCTGTGTAATGCCCACCCAGTGCCCTGCCCTGCCAGACCACAGAGTATGCTGGCTAGAGCCGAGGGAGAAGCTAGTCCCTGTGCATCTCAAGGGGCAGATGCCCCCATCTCCTCAGCAGCCCAGCCTTACGCCTGCTGCTGGCTCCACAGGAGTGGACAGGCATTTAGGATCAACCTTTCCTCACAGTGGAACAGTTTGCCAGGCAGCCCGAAACCCTTCTGAAAACTGGACCAGTGTTCTGCAAAGAAAGAATAAGCTTAATAAAACAGTCTTGGAATGAATTATGAAAGTTAAAAGGAAGCGCTCGCATCCTCTCTGCTAACTGTGTGGGAGGCTGTGTTGATCTGCTCGAGGGTAGGGAGGCCCTTCAGAGGGATTTGAACAGACTGGATCGTTGGGCTGAGGCCAATGGCATGAGCTTTAATAAGGCCAAGTGCAGAGTCCTTCACTTGGGGTATAAAAACCCCAAGCATCGCTATAGACTCGGGGAGGAGTGGCTGGAGAGCTGCCTGGCAGAGAAGGACCTGGGGGTGTTGGTTGACTACCGGCTTGATATGAGCCAGCAGTGTGCCCATGTGGCCAAAAGGCCAATGGGATACTGGCGTGTATCAAGAATAGTGTGACCAGCAGGAGCAGGGAAGTGATCCTGCCCCTGTACTCGGCACTGGTGAGGCCGCACCTGGAATATTGTGTCCAGTTTTGGGCCCCTCGCTTTAAGAGAGATATTGAGCTCCTGGAGCGAGTCCAAAGAAGGGCGACTAAACTGGTCAAGGGGCTGGAAAATAAAACTTATGAGGAGCGGCTGAGGGAGTTGGGGCTGTTTAGCCTGGAGAAGAGGAGGCTGAGGGGAGACCTGATTACGGCCTATAAATACTTGAGAAAAGATGGTGGGGAGGTAGGGGAAGGGCTCTTTACATTAGTGATGGGTGATAGAACAAGAGGAAATGGGCATAAGCTTAGTCAGGGGAGATTCAGGTTGGATGTTAGGAAGTATTTCTTCTCTGAAAGGGTTGTCAGCCACTGGAATAAGCTGCCCAGGGAGGTGGTTGAGTCCCCATCCCTGGATGTGTTTAAGAATAGGGTGGATGATCTACTTGAGGATATGGTTTAATGGGGATTAGGGATGGTTGGACTGGATGATCTCTAAGGTCTTTTCCAACCTAGAAATCTATGAATCTATGAATCTATGAACTGCATCCTGGCTTGACTCCAGTTACTGTTCTCTTTATGTCATCCAGCTGAAGCACTGTCAGGGCCTGTCTCAGCTCCAAGAGCCACAGTCAGAGCCTTAAGAGCCTGGAAAGCCTGAGCAGTTGACGTTGAACTCGAACACCTTGATTGTTTTCCAGCTCCTCAGGCAAGACACAAAACAGGATGCCACCCTGGGGATGCTCCCATTCCTACAGACCCCTTCTCTCTTTGCAGGTTGTTCAGGTGCAGACATCACATGGAGTGTCACCTGCAGCTGATAAAGCCAATCTTTAAACAAGAGACGTATTTTTATCACGCAGCCTGTGGGATTGTTATCTCTTACAACCTGTCTTTAGAAATGTGGATATCTCCTGGGCATAGGCTGGATACAGCTTGGTATCATAGAATCAGAATAGTTCAGGTTGGAAAAGACCTTTAAGGTCATTATCACTCATGTGGCTCATAAACTCCAGGCTTTCCTGAACATGAACACAGAGAATAGCAACCAGGTTAGACATTTTTCCTGTGAGCAGCCCATGTGCTCACTGTGGATGAGATGCTCCCTGCACTCCAGCAAGGCGACATTTAATCCTAAATCCATGGCAATGAAACATCTCAGCTGCCGAAAGGGTACGTCTACCCTCCCTCTCCCCAGCAACACTTGCCCACCCCTTTCCCTACAGCCAGCATTGATATAACCATGTGAGCAGTCAACTCAAACCAAACAGCTCTTCGGTGTATGTTTTCCTTGCTGAATTCCATGAACCAGCACCTTATGGAGCCAAATGCCCAGCAGTGCCAGTGCCAAGGAAACAGCTGGAGCCAGTGGTCTTGCTCTGGGGACAGGGGGACAGGCAGCAGTCCATAGGTGATGTCACGTCACCGTTCAACAGGGCTTCTCTGAAAGCCACATCAGGACTGCAGCCTCCAAGTTCCTGCTCCAAAAGCAGTTAGAAGCAAGACTCAAATATCTTTCAGACTGCGAGTTTGTAAACTCACACGTGGCAGTGGGTCATAAAACATGGCCACCTGTGGCTGACTTCAGTTGTTTCATGTTTGCTTTTGGTGAGAACAGCCAGGGCTTTCTCAAGGAGATGTTCTGTCGTCTCTGTTACAGGATTTGATAAGAAGCAAATGGTAAATGTCACTTGCATCTTCACTTACCAGCCAGCTGCAGCTCAGCTTGATACTTTTGGACTTCCACTTTCAAGTGCTTGCTGCTCGACTATTTCAACAATTTAGATAAGCTGGAAAAATGCAGTAAGGAAACACATCAGCCTTCTGGTAATGAATTCACTTCAAGCTACTTGATGATATATGGACAGCAGCAGCTAAATCTAGCAATGACTTATGCTGAAAGCTACTGCCGGTGATGAAGACCTGTACTCACCACAGTATATTGAGTTTAAAAGGAGGCCTGAGAAGTGCTGAGGAGCCAGTGAGTAGAATGTTGGCATTCTACTTTAAGAATCATGATTGGAGTGGAAGATGTTACCTTAATAAAATATGCTTTGTACCTACTCTTAGTAAATCACAGATAAATTGACAGTCTGTACAGGAGAGGAAGGCTAGAGCTCAGCTTGCAAGCAGGCTGAATTACTTCTCACTACAGATTTGAGGTTACTGGCAGACAGCCCATGTTGCCATTTAGTCCTCATAGCAAGCATGTTTTAAAACGTATTTTCCATATAGACAGACACGCTGTAGCCACTGAGACTCCAGAGAGCTGCCGTATAGGCCCTCCTGCCCTTTGGTTTGATTTCCAGGTAACAGAAATCGAAACAAAAGTGGCAGTTGTATTTGTACCAAAAAATTGCTAGTTGTCCACATGGCAAATAATAAAGAGAAGGACAAAACGTTTCCAAAGAATGAGGAGAAGCACATTGCTTGCTTTCCTCCCAAAAGTTACAAGCAAGTCCCCATCTTGGAAGAAGAGGAACATTTCTCACAAAGTACTACACCCTGACTGCTCTAGGGCCCAATGGTTTTGTCACAGACAGTACTGACACTCACACTCCACCATCACCATATCTGCATCCACACAGACAAGGCAAGGGTTTGAAATTACTTAACTGTGATTTAATACTGCTGTGTAATAGCCTGCTAAATCTTGGTAACAGCCAGTGACCAGTCACATTCCCAGAATGGCATCTCCGTTCTTCACCACTGCTCTTGCAAGTACCAATCTGTAACTGTGAATTCGTACGTTCAGAAGAAGTCAACAAACTGGAAAGGCAAGCACTCCTTCACTCGTGGTAGGGCTGTAAATGAAAAATGAGTAAACTTGACCGTATGATATTTGTGAGAAACACATAAGCGCTAAAGAGCCCAAATAACAGGGAATAAAATTTATCTCCCCTCAGATGCATCACTCCTTGTGGTTCGCCGGCTGTTGTTTGGGTTTTTTTAAAGCAATGTGTAGAAACAGCCTAAATCATCAGTCCTCCCTTGGGCCAAATCAGCACAAGGAAGGAGCAAGCATTTGAAGGACTGACCCTTCCATGGCACTTGGTCAGCCAATGTCCAGAAACAAGGCAGCCAGGACGGCAAAAACTTAAGGCCAACTCTGTCACCTTTCACAGTCCTGAAATTTGCTTTGAATAAAAAGTACCGTGTCTTTATCAGAATAATGTCTTCAGCTGTAACTGGGGAAATGTTAGGCAGAAAAAAATGATAATTGTAATGTTTGCTTATACTTGATTACTATATGTTTTCTTCTTGTCCTTCTCTCTTTTATGTTTTAGACAAGAATATCTTCATATTTAAATGCCTCTTAGGTTGCTACTAAAATAACCAGTGAAACACTTTCCAAAAAAAACCCCGCACAGATTTACTCATTAAGATATCTTTTTTACTTTTCTCCTCGAGGAGTAGGAGTTCTCTACGGCCTATGCAGATACGCTCACCTATGAGGTATTTTTAGCGATGTATTATGTTTGTGTGTTAGTCCTCTTTAGAGAGACCCTTAGGCTATTGCTTTTTTGCTTGATCAAAACAGAATTGCACCAACTTCTGGGTGACTAATTGATGCAAATTATACTGACATATATGGCGATTTTCCTGCTTTAAATTAGCAACCATTTCAATGCAAAAGTCATTAAAAAAAGAGGAGAACTAAGTAAATAAAAATGTTATTTGTTGTGTTGTTCGCTCAGCTGAATCCAGTAATGCTTTTAAAGTACTTCAAAAATTATTTCCATTTAATCAGCTCAGCCAAAATTCAAAGGCCATTGTTTTGACATTACTGGTTGGGTCTAGTATGAAACTGTGGCTGGACAAGAATTTGCACAGTTGCAAGAACTATGGTGGTATCAGTTCAGGATGAAGGGAGAGAGGGAGGGCGAAAGGAGGGAGGGAGGCAGGGATGGAAGGAGACAAGGTTTTTATTACAGAAGGACAGTATATCCACATTCAGCTCTAGGATTAGTCAGAACTTCTTTCTCTTGTTGCATTTTTTTCATGTCATTAACAGACTGATTTTCAGAAACCAAAAACTCAGAGCAAAGATACAGAAAAATGTATTTGTTTTAATAACTGTTTTCTCCTCATTTTCAAAAAATATCCTTTTTTCCAGTTTGCCAAATAGACTTTTAGTAATAGCCTCCCTTTTTCACCCTTCCCCAAATCAACCCTATTTCCAAAGCCATTTTGGCAAATCAGATGTTTGAATTTTTATAAAGGTCATGAATGAAGAGCCCTGACCAACTCTGACCCTCTTCACAACACGGGTGTGATCTGTAGGTCAGCACTGCGCACTAACCAGAATTCATAGGACAGGAAACCTGTAAAGGAAGCTTTTAAAATGGCATATAGGTCCTCATCTACAGACTTGTGTAGTGGAGACAGGTCCAGCCCAACGTAAGAAGTTGCACCACTACCACAGATGCCCTCAATAGGTTTAGGTGAAAGACTGTCACCTGCTTTCCCCAGCACAAGGGCTGATCGTGATAGTGGCCTTGGGATGAGAAGGCAGTGAGGACTGCTGTCCCAGGGCACCTGCAGGAGAAGGAGAGGGGAAGGTGTCAGGTTGAGAGATGCTGCTGTCTGTCTCTCATGCTGCTTCATTGCTTGGAGAAGCCGGTAAATCCTCCAGTGTTGCTAAAATAGCTGGATCATGTAGACAGCTACTTCAAAAAATGTGCCTAGGGTGCTCATGGGCACTTCTCTTGGAAGACTTGCTTCACTCTTTCCTTACCCAAGATGTTTTCTCTGTGGAGTTTACACATTGCACGACAACACGTGAGCATCTTCTAATCTAATGTTAGTACGATAAAAAACCCTATCTTAAATCTCATGATGCAACTATGAATCCCCTGGAAAAAACAGGCAATCTCATAGCTGCAACCTTCCTCTTCATCAGACTCCTATTGTCCCACTTACTCTGCTAGTTTTTTAATCTCAGTAACAGACTTGTGACTAATGTAACATATTAACAGCTTTGGAGCAGTGATCACAGCATTTTCTTGGAGCTAGGACCTGATTACAACATACAAAGAGGTGATATATTAATAAAAATAAATTAATCCGCTACAACACAAGGAATGTCTTGAAGCGTACTTATTAATTCCACTGGGATTATACAAACTACTGAGATCCTTAGGATTGTCTTGTATTGTGCTATAATTTATGCTGCTGTGCAAGGGAGACTAGACCTGGTACCAGGCTGCTTATCTATCTATGACTAGGTCAAGGATTAAGTATTATCAGTGTATTAATAGACTTGCCTGGAGAGAGCAAGAGTAAATGCATCATCAATAAAGGTAACCTTGCTGAAGCTAAAAATTGTTCAGTTTCTAAAGTCTGTTGCAAAGTATGTTGAGTACATTGGCTCTCAACATTGTGCACCTTTGAACAGAGGAAGTGTAGCTCCACAGCGACTTCCAAAGTGAAGTTCTGCTATGGGACGAGAGCACAGGCCATCTGCAGCAAACCTGTTCTGCTGGTGACCCAGCAGGAAGCTGGGCTGTAGCACCTCCTCTCTGTGGGAGGGTAGCAGAGAGAGAGTCTGTGCCTAACAAGGGCAACAGAGAGCCCAAGACGGTGTGCAGTGTCTTTACCTATGGGACTTTTCTTGGTTTTGGTGTCAAGAAATCAAACAAGGCTGCTCAGTGAAAGTCCTGCAAGGGGATTTCCACCAAAGTCACGTGGATATCGAGATCTCTATGGCTTAATAAATGATTTACATTGTATTGTTTAAAGTCCTCCCTGTTTTGCTGTCTGATAACAAAGGCAGTCCCCTAAGACGTTGCTTGGCCTCTTGTGACCATGTCACAGAGCACATGCTGTTAACACCTGTGACCACTCATGTTTGAATGCCACATCCCGGAGGATGGTCATAACCAAATCTTCACCAGGCTTTTGCTTTGGTTACTCCCTTTTCATATGCGTCAACAATGTGTGCCTGGTCTATACCCTGTGCTTTGTGTTTTTATAACTATATCATAAATTGACTGATTGCTGCAATCAGCTAAACCTTGGGGGCCGGGGAGTGGTTAATGTCCAAGCATGCGGATCAGCCACATGGCCTTATATCTGTCTACACAAATTCTCATGTCTTGCTCACCAGGTACAAAAAGGCACTCGGAAGCAAAGCTTTATTCCACACAGAAAAAGGTTTGTTTAACCTGAATAGTGTCGCTTAATGCTGACACCGGAAAGTCGGAAACCTGCACATCAGCAAGTTTCTTTTATAATCTCTTGAGGTTCTACTTCAGCTGTTCTCTGCCCAGCTTGAATGTCTATTTGCCTCATCACAAATGATTGCCGGTTTATTGTCAAGGGTAAAATTACTTACTCTAAATCCCTGCTAATTACTGCACTTACAAAAAATGATGAATAAAATGACTAGGTGGGTTTTGTTGTTTCTCCAGGATTTTACTGGGCTAATATCCTTCAACCCTCAATTGAGGCTCAGGCAAATTATGTGACAAAAAGCTATATTAGAGTAATATTAAGAATTTGAATTGAAGTCGCAAAAGTGAAGAATTTCAAAAACAGATCTGAAATTCCCATCTAGCAGACTCTCCTTACTAAATCCTGTAAGCACGGAGACTTTACGAAATGAAAGTGTGCTGCCTGCAGATTGGACACCCGTGTGCTACGCCAATACTGAAAAACCAAACAGGGTCATGGCCTGGGCTCAAACACCACCCATGAATGTCCATAGCATTTACACGTTACCATACTCCCTGGTATGGTTTAAGTTCATGCCCATTAGCACTCTGTCGTGCAACGTCCATGCATGGTCCAGAAGCAGCAGTGAGCCATGGCTGCCTTTGTTTGGCTGTATGGGCAAGGACATCCACTCCCTGGAAGAAGAAAATGCAGCAGTACAGGAGCGGGTAGTGCTACCTTGCGTCCCTCAGTCAGAAAGAGTTTTCTCCCATCTGTTTTACTTCTTAAAAACAGGCATAAGCTATTTAATATTTTTATAATTATAAGCCCCAGGACAATATGTTAGTTTTTGCATCTAGATTTCTTTTCCTTTTTCTCCCTTCTGTCCTTTCCTCTTTGGATTGAGCTGTATCCTCAGTGCATTCCTCCACTCCCCTTGGCATGTCAAGAAACTTAACCGAGTCTGACTATGCTCAGATCAAGCACAGCTCCTCAAGGGAACTGCACAACCCAAATAAAATTAAATGTAGGGATTAAGATGAATAGGGGAGGATGTGATTAACACAATCAATTAACGCAAGTTCTCCTATGTGGAATAAGACCTACCACATCCATGGTAAATTCTCATTAAGCTACTCGTTTTATCACAGATGAATATACAGATAACCCATCACAGTCTCCTTTTGTATTCAATGTCCACAATACAGACAGAGATAAAAATGGGTATAGCCAAGATCAGGCCTTCCCACTGGCATGGCTATGGCAGAGTGCTCTGGCAGACAAGAGGGCTGATTTGCCCTGTGACAGTGCCAGCAGCTCAATTTGGGTACTCACCTTTCCAGATTCAGAGAAGTCTGTCTGCGCAGGCTGAGCATCCTGCTTAAGCATATTTGTGCGAATCCATGTGGGAAAAAAAGAAGGATGGGGAGCAAGAAACATGTATTCTCCTATTTTAAATATGCATCAATTCCAGCATGGGGAGTCAGATCAGCAAGCACTGAGCATGGAGCACCTGGAGCCATGGTCCTTGGTCCAGATCTCTGCCTCCAGGAACTGAGGGTGGCTGGAAGGGACAGTAAGATGTTTTATTCAATATTTATCTGTTTTAGAGAGGACAGATAAATAGATAAGACAAAAACTTTGCTAAGGCATTCACAGAACTTCTCTGGAAGCAGGAGGACATGGAAGCAGAGGAATTTAAGAACAAGAAGAGGCAGCCCCACACGCCTTCCTGGCTGCTATCCGTCCCCAGCCCCCTGCATTTCTCTGTTGTCTTGTGCAACTGCTCCATCTTTCCTTCTAGACTGTTCCTCCAAACCCCTGGTTTTGCTGTCGCCCCTGCTCTCAGCCCCAGTTTTGCTCCTCGATTCCTGGTCCTGACTGTCCTAGTCTCCCCGTCCAGCACTTTTCCCCTGAAGCTCACAGTCCCATGTCAGCATGCTGCTCCCGTGCTGCCTATCGTGCTCGGTAGAACACGTGTGTGCGTGCACGTGTGTGTGCATGTACATATGTGTGCGCACAAGCGTGCACCAGCTGTATGCAGTTGTGTCTGATGTGCCCTTCAGCAGCCTGCATTAGACTAAATGCTTCCACCATTGACGAAATGCATTTTCCCTCTTCAATAAAAGCAAATGAGAGAAAATTTTATTTCTTTCCATATTCAGTCTTGCAAAAATGTACACTGGTGTTGCTCTAGGGCTTTTAAAATAATGTGACAATCATCTTCTTAAATAACACTTAACTGTAATCGCAGGTTCCCAAAACCCTCCCCACACCCACCACCTGGCAAAGCCAAAGCAAGCTAAGTCCTGCTTGCCTGAGTAAGGGCTGCTCCAGAGGTGGCCATCATAGAGCTGAGGTAACACCAGGCACTGCATGAGCAAGGCATGGGTTTTAGTCCGGATTGACGACGTCCCTTTATAAGGGCCATTTCTGAGGTATGACAGTCCCTGTCCAGCCAGCTGCTTTCCGTCTCACAATATTTCAGCTACGTAAAACACAGTGATAACACCTAAAATTAATGCCAGTTTCAGAGGTGCTCGCAGGTTTAGCCATATTTATCTCTGTAAATTGTGAAACTACTAAAACCTGCATGTGTTAGGAAATACCCTTAGCACACGTACTAATAGAGCAAGTCTCTTCAGAAGGATTAAAGGGAGGTGAAAAGCCACCTAAATACTCTTTCATGAATGCATGTAGAGATATCAAAGGGGGATGGAGTTGTTTTTCTATTGCTTTTGTTTGCTCAAAAGCTGTTTGGCTTCTCTATTGTATGTGTTTGTTTGGCAATAGTCTGCCATATGGCTTTTCTCTTTTCTTCCAACTGCAGCTTTGTGTTTTCTAAGAAGCATAAATCAGAATTACAGGTAAAACAACAAGACTTTTCTCAAAAATATATGCACCTCTAGTGTTTTAAAAGCATGTTGATATAGCATAGCCTGTATATGTTGTGTTTCGGAGAGAGTCTGGAGAGAGAGACAAAATCCCTTCCACCTCTCCAATGCATTGCTGTCCTGCCCACCAGCATGGCAAAATGCCATTTCTGTACCCAGGTGCAAGATTCCTTCTTTGTCTCACTTCCTCTCCTTCCAAAATGTCAGTCTTCTAGGTATGTGTCCAAATCACCAATCTTCTACTCAGCTCAGAAAGGGCAGTTCAAAGCTGATATCAAAATCACACACTCCCTTCTTTTTCGTGGTTTGTTTGTTTGTTTTGATCTGTGCCATTTCCCTCAAAATAATCCAACTTTGCTCTTACAGCTGCTCCTCCTTATGAAAACAGATTAAAATATTTACCTCAATGAAACCTGGACACCGGCCTTATTTCAATAATCTCTCAGTGCTTTAAGTGAAGCAGATGCTTTGATTCAGATCAGCAGAAACTGTACTGTTCCTAGTTATTTTTGTTATCTAGATTCTCCCTGAAAAAAAAAAAAAAGAAAAAAAAAAGAAAAAAAAAAGCCTGTAGTCTGTATATCACCTAGTCTCCAAAAGGGTTACAAAAGGCAACTGGAAAGAAAACGAGTGCACAACATCTGGAGGCTGCAGAGTCTGCTCTGCCCAGTCTCCTCCCTGGGCTGGAATCAGCTGTGCATCCTGCTGACTCAGACCCACCACGCTTTCAGAGAAATAAAATACAACTAAAATGTGCTAAAGTAAGTGTTCCTCTGTAATTAAAATTTGCCAGTTATGTCTAAATGAGTTCAAAATACCTTTTCCAGAAAACACTATTCCTATAAAATGGGATTTTTCCTTTCAGATCAGAAAATAGTTTTAGTAAACAAGAACAAAATTATCTGTTGCAGCATTTCTTATGAAAGACGGTGATTAAATTGCTGGAGTTTCTCACCTGATCCTTCTGACTTCTGACAAGCTTTTCCTGGGCAGGTGCTGGCAGCAGCCCACCCTTCATGGGGTTTCCCTTCTGTGTGTGGACTCCAGGGCCAGGTTCCATCAGCACCACACAGCTGCAGCAAGAGGGTGACCAAGGGTTGTGGTCCCTGCGATCGCCTCAGAAAGCAGCAAATGAAATCAGTGGCTGCTTCGTACCTGCCTGCCAGATTGTTTATATCGAAGAGAAGGTCACACAGTCTCAGAAAACAGCAAAATGAGTCATCTCTGCTCCTTTGGAGCTATCTCAGCCAATTCCCTTGGTTTTCTCCAGGGCAATGGAAGCTCTTCCCCACAGGCATGATGCTCCTAGAGCTACCAGGAGAAGGGGATGGCACAGCACAGCAGTAGTTTTGCTCCAGAGGCTGTACGCAGTGCCCATGTGGCAACCACCAAAGACTAGGCTTAAGGCTAAGAGATGTTTCTGCGGAGATTTCAAAGAGGCTGCTGGCTGCTACACAAGGCAACCAAGGTCTCTCTGGTGCGACTCTCCCAGCTGGATAGTTTTCCAGACATGTTTTGTAAAATGGTTGAAATTTCTATTAACCTCCAGCTACACAAATCGTTGTCCTCTATTTCATCACATTTACCATGTGCTAAACAGGATCAAAAGCATGTAAAATATTACAGAGGCAATATCTGTCCTATTGGCTTTGCTTCAACACAGTCAGAAGAAAATCTCAATGTAAGCATTTTCTCAGGTGTCCAAGAAGCTATATTAGGAATATGGCCTTGGAGGAATAAAAAAAAAAAAAAAAAATCTGTTTTATTTCAAGTGTGACAAACATTTTTGTAATTGTTCTTATTGCTTATTACTGACCCAAAACTCAGGCCAGATTAAAATATCAAGAGACGGGCCCATATGGCAGACATTCATGGTCATGCTAAGCATTAAATGGATGGATGAGCAGATGAAAAAAGGATAGCTGCAGATCTTAACACTGAAAAAGGCATTAGACATATTCTCTGGGTCGAGAGGAGGGAGGAACACTTCAAAAAGGGTGAACTGGGAATGGGAGGCAAGGGCTGAGCTGGAACCTTCTTTTCTATCTTCTGTTTTTTAATGAAGAAGAGGAGACTGGGAGAGTGGCTGTGCAAAGAGATAGGGCAGCTGAGTGGAAAGACATCAGATCCCAGGTGTGTCTCAAAGAGCAGAGTCAGAGAAGTAAGTCTCCAGCTCCAGAAAGTAAACCAGCAGGTTTTCAGGACACAGAAATCTAAGAGGCAGGCTCTTGGGAGCTGAATGGCATTTCAGCCTCAACTCCTTGAAGGCTGAAACCCTGGCCTCCTCCATCCAGTGCTCCTCCCGTGCCTACCACGAGATGGGTGGGAGCACCTCATCAGAGGAAGTTCCACCTTGCACAGCTGCAGCACAGCTTCCAGGGCAGACACAGCTGGACAGCAGGCTCCTCAGAGCGTGCGTAGATTTGTTCACCTCTCAACAGCAAGAGTTCTAAAGGATTTAAAATGGTTAAACCACAATTTTTCACATGTTTGAATCATGTTCTATTTCTCCATGCTTTATGGTAATGATGAAGTAGTTGGCCAGTAAGACAATCCCTCTCATGCAATTCTTAAAAACTGTGATCACATTTGCCTACGGCTTGGCTTGTAAAGATAAAATAATGGAATAATAAATCCTCCTCCTCTGTCACTGAGGAGCTTTGTTTTTCTGAAGTTAAGTAATTTGGTGGATTGTGGCAGTGCACAATTTACTCTTTCAGCATGTGAGTCACAATCGACTTTAATTACTTAAGTAATTCAGTCCCCGAGCCCCGTTTACATTGGGCACTATCGCTATTTGGCATCCAGCCCATGATTTGTAGATGCATCTGAATCTCCCACGTGCATGCAGTGATCTCCTACATAAAACTTTATATATTCCTACACTCCTTCCAGGAGTTATATATTGTGTTGCAAACATACCAGAAGCGCACTATGGTTTTCTCTGGGGTTCAGCGGGCTTGTCATGTTTTCCATGCCTGAAAGTACATTAAACATTCCTGCTTCATCCTGTATCTCCACTTTCTTGACTACACAGCCTCTTTTATGCAGAGCAGTATTCCTCCTGTAAGTAGATGAAGGTTTGTTTACTCATGTAACGCAGGACGGCTCCTAAGCAAGTAATTCTGAAAAGGCAGCTGTAGTGACAGTGAGAAACAACAGAAGGACCGGCTGGCAGTAGTTCCTCCTCCGAACATGTGAATGGGCTTGGCTAGAAGAGAAGGAGAATTGAAAAACCGAGAAGCTGGGTGGGATCACCATGAAGGTAGCAAGCTGAGATCGCCTCTGCAGTTATGGTAGGTGGTAGAAGCAGTGAGGAAAGCCAGTATGAAGAAAGAGGAGGAAGGCAGACATGCAACATTTCTGTGCGCATGGCTGGGCTGCAAACTACCTCTCCTGCAACCGTCCCGAGTTCTGGGAAATCACTTATGTGGCTTTTGCAGTCTTTGTTCTCAAATGGATCCTTTGTTGCTTCAGATATTGATCAGCTTACAAGCTGTTCCGGGAAAACACTAAAGGAAAAATATCGTTTGGGAGAAAAGTGGAATATTGCAGAAAGTAACATCTCTAGAGCGCACATTAAAACCAGATGTTCCACTCAAAAGCATTTGTGGTCAGGGACTATGCAGAGAAGCTAACTGCTATAAAGGGAAAAACCCAGAATTACAGCACAATGGATACAAGAAAGAGGTACACTAAGAGAAAAAAGATGATTGAAGAAGAATATATTAGGTGTCTTGCATTGACAACTGTAATTACAGGTTACTATCCAAGCAGGAAAAGAGTTGGGTAAAGCTCCCACCTCTTCCACAGATGTGCTGCTGGACTTTGACCAAACCACGTAGGCTTCACTTCAGTGTTGACTAAGGACTTGAGAGCTTTGCCACACTGAGGGGTTTTATTTTCCTCTCTCGCTGCTGGATGCTGCCCAGAGGCCGCCAGTTCTGGCAGGGGAAGGGCTGGCAAGGCAAGGCACCGCATGGTCATTTCTTCAGGGCATCACACAGAGTGTGAGGAGGAGGAAGGCAGCTGTCAGTCCCTCAGGGCCCTTCTCAGCCCAGCAGGCCCTTCCCAGGGTGAGGATTCCCTTGTAAATGGAGATTGGGCTGTTTCGCTGCCATTTTGAAGAGCTATGAGGGACAAATTCACTGATATGTTTAGGGCACTCACATGATATGGTGATGGAAGATGTGGAAAAGCATACAAATAAAAACAAACAAATACTTCAGTCATAGATTTTAACGACAGAAAAGCATAACAGAAGAACAGCTGTACTGTCGTCATACAGAAAAGCAAAAATTCACCTGGCTTTATACCCTAAGTGTGGTCAGAAGGAAAGGCTCAAGTGAAGAATATGAGGAGTAATGCAGACACTGAGAGACCCTCCCCTGCCTCCCAGCTTCTCGCCATCTGACATAGTGACTTCTGAGTGGAGGGTTCCTTCAGAATAGCATTTTTAACAGAAACCGATGGTCCTATCCTCTGCACATTTGCCCCGTTGCTGCATATTTGAACCCATTTATAATTTTTGTCTCCATAATATCCCGTGGCCATGAGTTGCACAACTTCACCACATGCTGGGTGATGAAGTGCTCCCTTTTTAAACACCCATCTGATTATTTCATCAGCCCTTATTCTTATATTGTCAGGAATGATAATTAATCTCTTTCCTCAACTACACATTACCATTCATGATGTTATCAGGCTTCATCTCTTCCCCAAGCTGAAAATATCCAGTATATTTTGCCTTTCCTCGCGCAAAAGCCGCTCCATTCACCGAGCCTGCTTCTTCCTTTTTCTGGCCACTTTCAGCTCACCATTCCGAGCTGTGGTGATGAGTTCACTGCATAATATCCAGGATGCAGACGCATCATGAATTTATGCAGTAGCATAACTATTATTTTTCTGTTTGCTCTCTATTCTTTTCCTAATAATTCCTAACGACCTTTTTGACCACTGCTGAGCAATGAACTGATTTTCACAGGGACTTACCAGTAATGACTTCTAAATCTCTTTCCTGAGCATTAGAAGCTAATATAGAAACTGTCATGCTGTATGTAGCTAGGGTGCTTTTTTCCCATATGCATCACTTTGCATCTATTGACATTGAATTTCTTCTGTCATTCTATTGTCCAATCACGAAGCATTGTGAGATCTTTCTCTGAAGGCGAAAATGGGAAAATTGATAGTGAAATCTGACCAATTTCCCATTAAATGTCTTTGTGATTTCACAGGAAGAACAGTCAATATATGAAGAATAAAACTCAATGGAAAACATACTTCTTACTGCCAAAAAGTCATGGGAAGTTCATCTCATAGAGGATATGATTTCTAAAGAAAAGAAATTCTTTTCTTCATTTGCATGTGGCTGAATTACAGCTTTCCAATCTAAACTTCAAGTCTGAAATATCTACGATGCAAGGAAGGCTGGATTTGGCAATTAGGCCGTCAGCATCTCTTCATTGTCTCAGGGGGACTAACTAAGATTATACAATTCAGAGAGTATTGATACCTCAGTCAGGATAGCTATATCCTGACAAGACTGTGTCAGGTCTGATAAGACTGCAAATTGGCATTCTTCAATGTCCTGACACCCTGACGTAGGATGTACCCCGTCCTTTGCTGTTTGCATCCCCCCCGTACCATGGGTGGCTGCTGCTCACATGCTGCATCCCCCTGAGCATACACTTTGGAAATTATTATAGAATGGTTTGAGTTGGAAGGAACTCTTAAAGATCATCTAGTTCCAACCCTCCTGCCATGGGCAGGAACACTTTCCCCTAGATCAGGTTGCTCAAAACCTTGCCCAGCCTGGCCTTGAACACCTTGAGGGATGGGGCATCCGCAGCTCCTCTGGGCACACCTGTGCCAGTGTTTCACCACCCTCATTGTAAAAAAAAATCTAATTTAATAAAAATATCTAATCTAAGTCTACCCTTAATGATAATTGTTAATAGCTTTCTGTAATGGTTTTTGAGCCACCTATATAGGCCGTCCACACCTCCAAGCAATTAGCTGTGTCACCAAAGTAAGGGCATGTCCCACTCACAGAAGAAGAAAAATGTTCTCTCTATGCAGCAAGAGAGCTAAAGAGGACTTGTTACTGCTGTAACGAGCAAGTTTATGCGTGCACAAGGTAAACAAGACTTACATTTGTACGTGAATGCCTGCAAAAGCCAAGAGGTAACTGTTTGGCTATGGATTTGCAAACAGATCCTACCCATGAAAAAGGTGCGGCAAGACTTGGGAGAGATTCGATACTGCCTCCTACTCTTCCCAGGCAAAATGCACCAAGCTGCTACAGGCTTCCCTCCTTCTTCTCCCTCCCCATTGCCTTGACTCTAGGAGCTTTAAATCAGCCAACTCACAGGCTTGTGCTTGAGCATATACAGTCTCTTACTCACGTTAGATGTGAGCTTGCTGCACCCAGTGTCATCACAATTCTGAAATTTCAGGTGGAGCACTTTTCACTGGACTGCATTCAATCATTTCTTCAGACTGTGGTTCTGTCTTCGCAGAACGCAAGAGAACTGACTTCAAGACAAGGAGTAGCAGGCATGCAGCTGGAAAGAGAAAAAATGTGAATTAAATGCCACTTAATCTCATTTAATCCCATTTCCTCTCCTCCTTGCCCAAAAGAATAAGATTTAGAAAAGAAATAGACTGTCTGAAAAAGAAAACTGTTAAGTAAGTTCCAAGGTCAAAATCATGCCAACTAATAATATCTATTCAGGACTTCCTGCCTCGCTTATCTCCTTTTAATTAACCTATTTCTGCCCTGGATGGTGTGTTTGCCTGGCAGACACACTCCCATTTTGCAATTGCTCTTGGCTAAAAAAAATGGTCTGTAGCAGTGTTTGTGATCAGCACTGCTGCTACGTACTTCCTGTAGCAAAGCTAAGAGCAGCGTGCGAGTGAGGCCGGGAAACGGATATGGAACGGGAGTAACGTAGCGGGAAGATGGAGTTTTACTAGAAATGCTTCACGTTGAAGTGGTTGATAAAACAAAGTGGACGATTTGCTTCTGTCTCGCTGTTTCTGCAGCTCAGATGTCTGGACACAATCCTGGAGCCAAAGGGAGCACGATCAGCAGAATTTCTATTTGTTCTTATCTTCTAAAGTGCAGATTTAAAATCCTCTTGTGCGCAGTGACAAACAGGCCATTGCCAGGTGACAATAAACTTGCTTCCTAAAGTCCGTCCCTTTATTAAGAATCTGAAAATAAATCTGATAAATTTCCCAAACTCCAGATAACACCTAGAGATCCCAAATGTGTGTTCTACAAAATGCAACAGCCCCCAAAATCTGTAGTTTTAACTGCCAAAGATTTTATATCTCATGATTTTAGTAGCAATTTGAAGCAGCCCTGGACAGCAAAAAGAGAGATGCTAATCTACTTACCCAACAAATCCTGTCCTCCAAAAAGAGCAGAGGCTAGGGCTAGGTCAAAACCGAGCTTGAACAGTTCCTCTTCCAATGCAGTAAACTACAATAGGAACGTTACATAAATAGGAAAGTTGAAGGACAGAAGGAAAACAAGATTCCAAAGTAAGAAAACAAATAAGAATGAGTAGCATAAAATACCTTTATATAGAAAAGTGAAAAACTTGTTGGCAAATGCATGAAACATGCTATGAATAGATAATTTCACAGCTAATTCATTTTCTCCCCAATTCTTTTCCTTATTGTGTTCCAATAATTAATATAAAATGGTGGTTATTCAATGCAGGAAAGCTGTACAAATACAAACTAAACACAGCCAACTATGAACAATTGCAACAGTAATTTAGGAAGAGAAAAGCAGATAAAAGGCAGTTTAGAAGAAATTCCTCCAAGGAAGGCAATCCAATGGCAGCATCAAACCTCATGCTCTGGAAAAGGCCACGTCTGAGCTGCCTTGGAGGTGATGCTCTTGCTCTGCGGCATGGTCCACACGTGGCCTCACAGCGATGTTATTCCCCAGAAGTCCTTTGTTGGAGAACCCAACACCTTCCAGCCTAGTCCAAATACAAGCACTGCAGCATCTCAAATTATAAACAACCAGCAATGTGAGAGCTGACGATGAAAGATAAACGCAAGCTTTTTTCTTCTGTCATAAGCTCAACTGAAATGTATCACAGTCCCAAGTAGAGAGGAGATAATCTTAGATGTTGTTGCCTGTTGTTGCCTTGTTACTGTCAGATGACAAATACTGGCAAGTCTTCATCTCCTCCTGTTTGACTACTGAAAATGTTGTTTTCCAGAGTTTCTTCTGTCAAAGACACCCTGAAGTGGACATAAACCAAGGTGGATGCACAAAGCCAAGCCACGCACTGCTGGGTGGAGGCAAGGCTGCTGCAGTGAAGCTCAGCATGATTTCCTTACACATTCTTTCTTTTCTTGTTCAGGGTAATTATATTTCCTAAGGACAGTTATACTCTGCCAGGCAAGGTGCACCTTCAATGTTGTGAACAGGTTAGGCTTGAACACAGACATCACAGCTTTCGCCTCTAAGCAGGGCAGTCACAAATGAAATTGAAACATTAGAACCCCTAAATGAAAAGTGCCTATCTCTGGCAACAAATAACTGTGTCTCAGCTTGCTATACCAATTAGCAACGCTTTATTTTTTTTTACCTCTCCTCAGATCTGAAAGATAAGAAATACAAGTTCCTGAGAGTATAACACGAAAGAGCATTGTCCAGTATCGCTAAAGATAATTTAATCAACTGCTTCACTCCAGCACTGGTCAAGGAAGAAGGATTTGCTTCTCGAAATACTCTTTTGTCTCTAGGATTTTCTGCCTATTGTCTTTGCCTAACCCAGACCGGTCCCTGCCTCAAGTGGGCAAAACGTCCCTGGAGAGCTAAAATATTTCTTGTGAAATAGAGCTTGAAAAGTACTGGGAATATTACATCAAAACACTGTGTTTGACTGTTGCTCAATAAATATTTCATCGCAGAAATACCTACATGTTCTGTCTGACATCAAAACAAACAATTCCTCTGAAATGACACTATTTGTCTAAACAAAATCTGAAGCAGAAAAAAGAGGATTAAATAGTCCCAAAACAAAGTCAAAAAATCTTTTAGTTTAAATAAAGCATTTAAGTTTCACAAAAGAAGCCTTAAAATACCCTTTTTGGCTCAGCATCAGGCGAACGTTTTTCCATTCTTTTGGTCCAATTGCCATTCTGACAAAACTAATACTCACTTCTCCCTCTTCCACAGCACACATTCGAAGCAGGAGTACCTCTACCTTCCCAGACAATGCTACGTTCTTTCCTAAGAATTTCTTTTGAAGCTTAGATGTCTTGAGCATGAAATCTATAAATAGATACCGAGGAAAGTGACTTGGGACAGCTGTGAGCTGTATAAAGGGTGATTTCCCTACTCAATGAGAGCAGCAAAATTGGATTCAATTTATTTCTATGCCAAAGACTCATAATCATATAGCCAGATGTCTGTAATTTTCCAGAAGAGGAACTAGCAAACCTCCCTCAGCAGGGAAGCAGGACTTTTTCTTGGGGAAACTCCCGTGCAGCCCGCTCTGGGGGTGCTGGTCAGCACATCAGGCTTGCAAAGGTGATGGAGAAGGGCAAAGCCAGGAACACAGCTCTGCTTTCCCAACGCAAAGGTGCAATTTCATGTGTCAAATATCTGAAATTCAAGTGGGCTGGAAGGCTCCAGAAAACGGCAAGAGGGTGATAGGAGCTTCCTCCACACTCATCCACAGGCTTACATTTGCCAGGCATTGCTTCCACCGGGCTGCCTGTGGGACAACGGGACCCACGCTCGAACTCGCGGCTGATGGAAAGCCATGGAGCAAATCCGCTGTCACAAACACTGCCACAGTTAGACACTTTAACAGATGCCAAAGGTGAGATGTGCATCCAGCTGTAACTACCTTCCCACAACAAGCAGGAGAGCTCCTGTAAGTCAAGGCTTAGAGCCATTCATAGAAAGCAGAAGGAAAATGCTCTTGCTACAGCGGTAGCTGTACTTTTACGGCTGGGTTATTTGTGATAAGTCTATCTGAACACTCAGGTATGAGAGAAAACGACAGATTTTAAATCAAATCTCTAGCTTATTACCAACAGCAAAAGTAGTTTTAATTTATATATGTAAAGAGCTTCCACTTAGACATCATATCCACACTGTAATTTCAAATAAACAACATTTAAAACTGCAGCTAACAAGACTTCAAGTTAAAAGCCTGATGATTAATCCATCACTTCACCTGTCTTCCCAAATTATGCATGTTTAGCTAAATAAAGTATTAACATTCTGCATTTTACATACAGCAGCAATGAATAAAATAATCCGCTGCGACAAATGTTTCCAGGGGTGGGGGGAAAGACTTGTAAATTGTTGAGAAAGCTGATGTAATGCACAAGAAGCTCTCAGAGATTTCATAAGCAAAAGGCTCAGCTTTCTGAACGACCCCTCGCACATATTTTCTGAATGCATTCGTACTCGTACTGAATTACACCATTGTGCATTTGTGGTTGTTGTCGCTGGCAAGGAATCACAGCGAGGGCCGTAGGGACGGCTTCCACGCCTTTTCCCATTACAAAGGTTTCACACCGCACTGCAAAAAGATACAGCTAGAGATAGGAAAGGTGAAAATGAAAAACTAGAGAGAGCTGAAAATGACGCTCCGTCAAGAAGCATGGCGCGAGGCTGACGGGAGCTGCCCAGCGTAACAGTGGTTTCCCACAAAAGCAGCCCGAGAATACGCAGAACGACTGATTCAGAGCAGGCCAGGAGCCAGCGTATTAAAAAGCAACGCCAGCTTGTGAAATACCACCAGAATAGCACTGAGTGCTGTGACACATAGTCGGGGAAACAGGCTCATTACCTAATGCATATGTTTGGAAACTGTTTCCGAGGGAGATTTTCTGGTGATAGGTACAGTTTGTTCCTCGTTCTCATTTAGCTAGGTAACATTTTCACTGATTAAGGAGAAACATAAACCAGTTACAGCAAGACTGTGACACATCCTGGCTCATGCCTAGGCTTGAGCTGGGAGGCTGAAACTATGTCACCAGACCTGCGAGTTCTTTCTGGGGTGTTGTATGTGACAGAGTCCGGTTGCCCTCTGAGGAGGACCTGAAAGTACAAGCAACTCAAGATGTATTTTTCACACATTTATACAGCATGTCTTGCACTTCTCTCACGGTGTGTTTGTATATAAAAATCTTAAAAACTGGAAGGAATGATTTATAAGAACATGACAGCAAGGTACCAAGGGAAAGACGGAGGATGTTGAAGGAAGGTTGCTCCTTGGACAGGCCGTGATTTTCTAAGTCATTCCGTGGCCCTGTTTTTGCTTTTTACCTACTGTCATGATGCAGTGCTTAAGAAGACCTCAAGTTGTTACTGATTTTCCTCCAATGATGCTATCTACTAATGTCCTGTTAGCTCTGTCACCATCATGTAAAGGTGGTTTCAGGCAATGTCTAGGAAATGGGTGGAGTATGCCATGCTCTGACTGCTCCCCAGTACAGCCCTTCTTGTTGTAGATTTGATGGACTCCTAGCTGACCATTAAGATTTCAAAGGTGGAAAGTCTGGTAAAATGACAGCCAATGAATGGCAAAGGCACCAGTAATTCAGATTTCCAGTTTATTCTGGCATTGGAATTTTGAGTCTGTTATAAGCCTTAGTGATTTTGGAGTCCAAGTTTTACTCCCAACATTATGTAGAGTTTACGCTGCAGAATGAGCCAGAGGTGCTGTCATCGTATTTCAGTGCTCTTGATGGCCATTTTTTTCCATTCATTTACTCAAGCACCTTTTAAACCCCAAATAAGATTTCAGCATCTTGCAGCAAGTTCCACTATTCAGCTGGGTGTTGGGTAAAGGAATAGCTCCTGGGCTTTTCTGAACCTGCCAACTGCCACTTTTCGTTAATTGCCCCTCAGTTTTTGCATTAGAGGAACAGCCTCTTCTGGGAAGCTCTGAGCAGTCCCCAGTCACCTTCTGAGCTGTTGGAGCACATCCAGAGGAGGGCCATGAGGATGATCCAAGCACTGGAGCACCTCTCCTATGAAGGCAGGCTGAGAGACTTGGGATTTTTCAACCCGGAGAAGAAAAGGCTCTGGGGAGACCTTCTAGCAGCCTTCCAGTACCTAAAGGGGGCCTACAAGAAAGCTGGAGAGGAACTTTTTACAAGAGCATGTAGTAATAGGACAAGGGGCAATGGCTTTAAACTGAAAGAGGGTAGATTTTGATTAGATATAAGGAAGAATTTTTTTACAATGAGGGTGGTAAAACACTGGAACAGGTTGCCCAGAGGAGTTGTGGATGCCCCGTTCCTGAAGGTGTTGAAGGCCAGGTTGGATAGGGCTTTGAGCAAGCTAGTCTAGGGGAAGGTGTCCCTGCTCGTGGCAGGGGAATTACAACTGGAGGATGTTTAGTGTCCCTTCCAACCTAAACCATTCTGTGATTCTCCATATCGCTCACAAATCCACACTCTATCATAACTCCCACTCAATCCTTTCCCTTCCAGGCTGAAGAGTTCCCCTCAGGCTTCGGAACAGAACAGCCACCTCTGCACACCACGAAGCTGTGACAACAGGCACAGAGGAGCAGGGTTTGTCAGCCCAGGCACAATGTGGTGCATTTAGTATGGTCTGGTGCTAATGCAGTCACTGTTTTACATGGTACAGACGTGCCTCAAACACTCAGAAATCCCTGACTCATTGTCAGAAGATTTCAGTGGGTTGTCACCTGGCATGTCCTTGCCCCAGAGCCGTAGGTTTCAATGGAAAGTGACAGTGGCAGCAGCTTTCCAACCAGCCCCTTTTAAAACTTCAGCCTTTCTCAGGCATGTTTGTTTTGACTGCTCGAAAGTTTCCTCTCCCTTTAATAGATGGCAAATACATTAAGCAGCACAAACAGGGAGCGCATATGATGGGGTGGAGGGACGAAACAGATGGCACATGAGTCACTCCCGCTTGCAAAGTCAGTGACGAAAACACGCTCTTGCTTTAGCATCCTGCTGGAGTCTTTTTTCAAAAGACAAGTGAAGAGCTGTGCTTGGCACCGAGTCCCTGCAGCCTTCCAGGTGAGAAAGGGGATCACTGCTCACGTCCTTTCTTCATATATCATGAGCAATCCGGGAAAGGTCTTGGCGACTGCAGCAAGCCCCTCATGAAAGTGGTGTTTAACAATAGTTAACTCCCCAGCAATGACGTGTGGAAACGGAAAGACACCACCAAGACACTGATTGCAGTGCTCTTCCCCAGGGCCACACGCTCTCAGTTCTTTTCTTCAGTCTATTAAGCTTCCTTGTCGGATTTTTCCACCTGCTTTGCTATTTGCTTTTAATTCCCTGTGCCTCGCAGCACTAGGCATGTTCCCTGTTTTCTTTTCTCTTTTTTTTTTCCCCCTCCCAGGATCCTTCTACGAGTAATTAATTTTATATGCTAACTCACGTCACTGAAATATCATGAATGACACAAGCAGGAGTAGAAGACATTCGTTATGCTCTTGCCAGGAAAGATCCTCAGTCTATTAGAAATAATGATTATTTGCACTGTATAAATTGGATTTCTGCCATGAACAATATTAGAAGGAAAAGGCAGTGAGCAGTATTACTCTGCTGCTGAGTATTCATTGTGTTAAAACAAAAATAGACGTAATATCACATAGCTACCACCTGGAAACTGCATTATATACTTGGGTAAGAATATAGTCCCAATCTGCAAACACATTTGCACATGATTATTTTTACACATTGAAAGAAATTTCCTTGCAATTCAGTGAGTATAATGTTAATGGTCTTCCTTCATGTCTGCAGATGACAGTCTTGGCTTACGGGAACAGGCACAAGGTAGTTATTACTAACAAACAAGTTTAGTTAATTTTCTTTCATAGTTCAGGGAGAGGAGATTGTTGGAATCAAAGACATATAATCAATTATCATATTATTAGTTATTTCTGATTTAACTGTTCAAATTTAGAATACTTTAGATAGCATGAAAGACATTTCATTTCATATCCAGAAGAGATTCTTTTTCCCCAAAAACAAGCCAGATTTTCTCCCAGAACTATCTGAAAAATAAGATTTCGATTTCAAAGAAAAATTGTTATTATTGCAAATCAGAATCTTTCACAAAAAAATATTCAAATGTGAAACTGCCGAAATCAAGATACATGCACAAAGAGAGACTTTCTCGTTTTTTTCCTCGTTCCTTTTCACGCTGACCCAGTAAAATTGATAGTATCAAAATTGTTCTGGTTTTGCTTTTCATTTTCCTTTTTTTCACCTTCAATAATTTTGAAATTTCCTCACCTTTGGAAAAGAAAAATGAAACAGTCCCTCCTTTGTGTCACGCTTCGAGCACTAGAAGGTTTTTCAAAGTTTCAATAGCAAGCAACAGCAGAAACACTTGAAAAAGAAAAAAAAATTTATTTGTGTGGGCAGAGGTGCCTGTTCAGCTTTCATTTTACTGTCCCCAGTTGCAAAGAAATATTTGACACTGTTAAAATTTCAAAGCAATCAGACTTTTGTGTTTTAAAAGTTTACAAAAAATCCTTTTGAAAAACTATGTAGTGTCTGACAGAGCAACATTCAGAAAAAATCTTGACTGTGGCAGACCTGGTTATTTGCATTGGAGTGCCAATAGTAATGAGTATCAGTAGAAACAACGCTTCCTGAATACTTGAAGCAGCAATCCTCTGATAAAGAAAACAACTTACAACAAGTCCCATAATTTGTCTCTTACAATATCTCCTCTTAATGGAGGAGATCCAGTAAGGAGAAGTACATTTTTTAAAGTGGTCACTGATTCTGCGTGCCCTCATCTTTAGACATCCAATGTGTGAGACTTTACAGGGATCTAATTTTCGTACATCATGCAAGCTCAGGCCCCTCAAATGTGTTTCATGTTGAAAGGCTTCCACCAGCATATTTCCTGGCACATGCAACATAGTATGCGCAAACCACACCATAAGATTTCCACACATGCACACAGGTTTCATAGACCAATAAAGAGAACGAAAAACACAAGAATTCACAAAGTTGAGAGAAGAAATAGTGTAAACGGAAAGACATAGATACAAAAAAAGGGCTATGACAAAACAAAACAGCCTTTTATTAAATTGCTAAAGTTGTGATCTGACTTTGCACCAGTAAATTGGCTTTGATCTTTGCCTGTGTTACCCTCCTGTGCACACAAATGTAATGGCCGTTTCTGCTGCAGTAGCAGTGTTTTCCTCCATGAGCGGAAGGGATTCATGGCCTCTCAGGCTTGGGCTGGTGCCAGGTCACAGATCTGTCGCCAGACTCTTTGTAAGCGCTGTGCGGCCACTTTGCTCTCCTGCACTGATGTCGCCCATCACTCCTCTGCTCCCTTCTGCCTCTGGTCAGCCTGGGAGAGGAGGCTGCAGAAGGTCACGTACAGCCCCTGCCCAAGAAGGACTTTACTTACACAATTCAGGTAACTCAAATAGAAGTGAACACACTTTGTCACCTTCCACGTACAGGTAACTTCCTGCAGACTGTCAAGAAACGGCCTGAGCCTCACAACTTGTGCTGAACAAACAGAATAATGGAATTTTGAAGTGGAAAATGTACAAGAAAATCCTCCTTCAGGTCACATGTAAATGCCTGTGAGCAGGTGAAGGTGCATTACTTCAGTCAGCCTGTCGCCCAAAACCTGTAAGACAGAACAGGTACCAACAGAAATCAGAAAATATCCCAGACTTCAGCAGACCTGGCTAGCGTCATCTCAGAATAGCACTACAATTGCTGAATATGAGCAAAGCTTTTCCAAAAAAATGGAAATGGGACAAAAATGTAAGTGGGTAGTGTACACATAAGTAACTACTGGCATAGATGTACCCTAAACCCGCCACGCCTTTCTGCATGTAGCATATAACAGCTCTAAGAGACACAAATAACTTTAAAATATCCACTTCAATATATGCAATTAAGGCATTGACATCTGATTAAGTCTTAAATTATTGATACTGGCTATGTGATCTGTTTGCCAGGCCACAAAAAAAGACGTGTGACCATATGGTGAACATCTGCACTGGCTCTTTGGATGACTTTTCCTCCTTGACTCTGGAATGGGAAAAACTTGGTATTCCTACCATCACTTACATTTCCTCCATCTGACCTAGGTATTAAAGAATCACAAGTTGCCACGTTTCTATTTTTTTTTCTTTGGGGAATGTTTTTCAAACAATAAATCTTACTTTCCTTTTCATGTTATTCCATATAAATAACACTTTTTAATCAAAAATAGCTTGGCTTTGTTAATAAATTTGAAGCAATGAGGTGTCCACATATGTAATCCCTGGGTCTTGAAACCTTGACACCTCAATTTGAATGCAGAGAAATGCAGCCCCAAGCCGTGCATGCAGGAGAGTGGACACCCCTGCTAAAGGGAAGATCCTAGTTTGAGCCTGCAATGGAGGGAAGGGACAGATTGGGTCAGAGACCCTTTTGCATCTCTGTTATAGAAGGTTTTGAGTGGAAGATGTCAATTTGTTAACTTAATTCAGTAAGTGTTTCATTTAAAAGGAAAGGCTTTTCTACACAAAAGATGAGTGTAGGTCCCTCAAGCAGGACGGCTGGTTGTGCTGGGCACAGCTGGCAGAGAGGGGCTTGGGGCAGACCAGGGGTAAGCACTGCACAGCAGGGCATCCTTTGGGGTCCCTCACATCCCTGAGTCTCCTTGGGAAGGCTGCAGTGGTGCTGGCCCGCCTAACACAGTGCTGGACCAGCCCCGGCTCTCTCACCTCCCCATCCTAGTCACCACAAGTCATCACTTCTCACAGGGGTGCATGAGGAGATGAGGCCAACTGGGGAAGGGGCCCATAGGTCCCAGGAAGGAGGTGGTGTCAGGTCGACATATTGCATGGAGGTGAGAGCAGCAGCGTGGTGCGTAGGAAAGCGAAGTGCCTTGCACACCTCACACACACACATCCCTCCCCCATAGCACCATGTTGCCAAGGACTGACGGCCTCTACAGAGCTCCTGGTACAGCCTATGCCTTCATTTTGGTTCCAATACTGTTTCAGGTTTCTTGGGAAGAAGCTGAAGGTCATGGACACCCTCCTTTCCTGCTGACATCCCCTGTTGGAAGTGTTTCATGTGTACCCATGGTAACAGCAAATTCACTAGGCTTGTCCATGTATTAATCTCCTGGTCACTCACAAAAGTGATGTCAGAGAGGAACGAAGTCCAAATAAATCTCAGATGAAAAAACACATTTCTTATTCCAAAAACGCCTCTCACTGATAGGTTGATGCAACATTCAGTTTGCATATTTGATGCCTGTTTTAGCTTTACAACTCACTTTCAATATATGGTCAGAATCCACATAAAAGATTTTAACTTTGTAAACCGTCTATTATCAGGATTTACTTGGCTCTTTTCAGTTATACAACATGGTGCAATAGGGAACAGATCACAGGATCACGGAACTCAGGACAAGACACTTACTGATTTGAGCCATCTGGTAAAAGTTATTTCCTTGAGTCCAGGGCATGCATCCCACAAATCTCTATAAACTAATAAAAATGTACAGCCTACAGGAATACAGTGAAATATGATAACAAACTCAAGCTGTTGAATGAACAGTATAGCAAACAGCTCCTCAGAATTGTTCCTTGGTTAGTCAACACCAATGCAGAAAAGCTTCACGTGGATAATTTATAGTTCACATAAAGATCACATTATTATAACATTTTCCTGTTCACTCAGAGATAATAAAAGACATACTCCAAATCAATATTTATGATTTCAGTTTTCCTTCCTCCCTACTGTTAAGCTTGACATCCTTCTCCTCCCCATTTATAGCCTGCCATTGCTAACTGAACCCCTTCACAACCTCCGAGATAAGTATTTGTAAGAGATCCATATATCATGATAGCAATAAACCAATTCCTCCAGACACATCTAACCGCACTGGAATATTGTCAAGCTCTGAAGACAAGTTGTTCCCTGAGGAGCAGAACTACTGAACCTTGATTTCCTGCACTTCAATGTCCCACAGTTTTCCTCTTCCACCCCAAATAACCCCTCTGCTTCCAGTATCGTAAGTTCACCACATGTCCCCTAGGTCTTTTCGTAGTATCCTCCATGTCCCTGTAACATTCTGCCTTGCAATATCTCCAATTGCCTTCATGTCTCCCAGGCTTTCTGGTGACTCCACGCATTTCTCCTTCATGTCTTTGCTGCCTTTTTCTGTCTTGCTACTGGGGCAGAAGACAACAGATACTGGAACTAGGTTGGAAGTACACATTGGAGAGCTGTTCTGCCAGAAGGTGCCTTCCACCTGGCTAGATGGGGAGTGCCAAACCAACACAGAGCACTAAGTCGTCCAGACAAGTCCTGAAGAAAACCTCTGACCTTTTTCCACCTGCCAGCGTTTTTTCAAAACGTGATTGATAAATTAGGACTGGTGGAAACACTTCCCCTTCTCAGATTTGGTTTGAAGCATGCAAGAGTCTCACAAGTTACCAGAGGGCCACAGACAGGCAACCTAAACTCCTCATCTTCTTCTCCCAACACCACAAAGCCAACCACTTGCCAATCCATCCCATACTCCACTTTTCACAGTCAGTTGGCTGACTCACACGACTCCACACGATCTTCACTAGACTGACCAAACTCTTCTTGAGGCACTGATCGTCACTTTTTTTGATGTCTAGTGCGAAATTTACATCAAAAGATCTGTTGCTTATTATTGTCAATGTTGCCAACCCAAATCTATGACAATGTCAAATTTGGTTATGCTGCCAAAGTTTTACTTTCTCTGAGGTGGAGTGTTTCTTTCATTATCGTAAGTGTTATTTATACCATTTAATTGTTGAAAAGAAGGAAAAGAATACAAAAAATTACTTGGAATATAAGGAAAGCCTAGGAATTGGACAGTTAAGACAAACAAGGCTGTAGTATGCACATTTCCTTGTACGGCTCTTATAAACAAAGTTTAGCTGCCTGAATCTTACTGGTGTATATTCTTTGGGCAAATATTGAGCTAATATCATGATTCATGTCCCTAGTCATACTCCAAAGCAGCACTGTGTTCCCTCCACTCTGTTTTAGATGTGTACAACAGAATGTTGCTGTTTGATCCAAAACATGTTTTATGACTTGCTTCCTTTTCCTTTAGTGTATTAGCAGAGGTTTTTGGCAAGCCTGGCTCCTTTTCAAAGGTTATCAGAACAAAAGGGTCAGATTCTCATTTTATTGACTTGGAGAAAACCGAGCAGGTGGGAAAAACATATATTACATCCCTCTGTGAGTCGATAGCTGTCCCCCACGGGCAGTCTCTGGCCCTGTCTTTTCTTCCACAACAGTTTCACCTTTGAGTCTTGGTTTTCACCAGTAAGAAGTGAGACCATATCCTGAAAGCCACTTTGACATCAATTGATCATTTTGCTTACCTAAGACTATCATTTATATGCTAATGGCACGTTCAAGGCTGCCATTCAACTGCCAGCTTGTCCCCAGATGGGTAGTGAAGTTTCCTGGGGTCACCTCAGCACTTAGCAGTGACTCAAGACTTGACAAATCAGTCAGGGATCCTGCTGTGGTTGCAGCTTCTGGGAATTAAAATGCAGACTGGTCTCACCAGTCAGCTCCAGCACAGCGATCAAGCTAAGAGAGTGACAAACATCAGCTTTCTGCCACCCTTGGAAGGCCATAGCCCTGCTGGTGCCCATGGTGGGAACCAACAGCCACCAGCACAGGGCACGTGCAGGACACAAGATAACAGGAGAAGTACGGCAGGATGAGAGACATGTTCATCTGCCAGCTCTAGAGATGTCTGACATGAGAAACTTATCTTCTGGAGACTGTTCACAACCAGGTGTCTTGCATGGCAGAAGAGAAAAAAGGACTGCATAGCTTAGGTTCAGCCCTGGGCTAATAACCCTGAGGTGAAGCATAGACACAGCACTCTTTACCAGCATAGGTCAGTGCTAGCTGGGGGATCACTGCATTGTGTGACACGCACATGTGCTCTAGCTTACTTTGCCCACCCATCTTGGCCAGAAGAGACCTGGCTTGCCTGTCATTGTGCTCATTGTGCGTCTGCCCTCCTTCACAGTGGGGGTCTTTCATGCCGTTATGTGACATAGAGAGAAGAAGAAACTGTCCAGAGGTGTAAGATCAAGAAATGGCCACAGGCTTGTTGACAGGGACCGTAAAACCTTAAACCGCATATGGGACAAAACATGTACAGGCAGAGCTGAGGCAGCACAGGCTTTTCCAGCCCATAGCCAGGGCCGGGCAGTCACCATCCCAGGAAACGGTGAGGAGCAAAATGTTGCTGCCAATGACACAGAAGAACACAGCGCTGATGTCCACTGTCCTGCTCAAACCTCTCTGCCTGCATCTCAATGGACAAGCCTCCTTCACAGTGTGCAACAGCGATGACTACTTACAGTATTGAGAGACTCTGTGCTACTAAACATCGCAGCGCGAGTACAGCTGGAGGGGACCGCCTGCTTCTGAGAGAGCTCATCAGGCAGCAGCTTCCTGACTCCCAGCAGAGGCTCAGACTCTGTGGATGTTGAAAGCTGCCCAAGAGTGACAAGAGACATGATGTCAGTAGCTGATGAGTTAACTGTTGGAATGAGATTTAGACAAAAAATGGTAGAAATGACTGAGGATATGGTCTTGCATACAGTGGCAGATCTATTTCGCCCAGCTCCTACCCCCACGATCCTACCCACACAGCGGCACAGCTGTGGGTGGTCGCACTGGGAGACACATCAGGGAACAGATCCAGCAAAACTAAAAAACTAACAGATCTGGCAAAAACTACTTCAGATGATTTTTCAGATCATCAGACATCTTTGTCAGCAATGAGACAGCAAGTGACAGGAGAGAGAAGGGACGAAGGAGGGTCGGTGGGGAGGAGAGAAGGTGGAGGCTGTTTAAGACTGTCACGCTCAGAAGAGGGCACGCAGGCCAGCGAAGCCTAAATCCTATCTTTAAGTCACTTGGCATTGCCCAGATCTCGCTGGAAAAGGGGATCTGGATTTCACAGGCACACAGGGTCTTTTTTCGTGTTGCCCATAGTCTATACCCATACATTATCGACATTTCATTTCAGCTTTTGGCCTGGCGGAACATAGTATGTGTGTATATTCATGTACAAAATGAGAGATGAAGGAAGAAAAAAAATACTGGGCCAGACCAAAGGTTGCATCTTCTGTGGGTTTCCTCAATAAATATATCTATTTTCCTCATAGGAACAATCCTTAGTTGACCACAGTTCATATCGCAGTATTACTGTATGGCAGATGTTTGACTATTTTTTGAGCAAGCTAAAAACTATATGTTTTTGTCACTTATTCTTTGTTCAAAAAATATCCCTACATCACAGAGAAGAGAGAAAGAAAAGAAGGAAGAATCTACACTTCCCTTGACATTACGCAGTGCATTTGAACTGCAAATCTCCTTCATGACTTGTAAGAAGACTTTTTAAGACTTCCAGTTATTGAACATCCTACAAATTTCTTTATTTAATTTTAAATAAAAATAAATCCAAGTCTCACTCTCTGCAAGAACAAAATGTTAGAGTACATGTATTGTGCAGACACATATTGTACAGTACTGCCAACATCTGTTGCCGTAATTAAAGAGAGCAGCATTAGAAGCAATAATAAAAATTAGAAGAAAATGCTGAAAATACAACTTTTCACTGTTTTAATTCTGACAGGCAGTAACACACCTGAAGAGTAAAAGGCTGTTCCTTATCTTTCAGTGCTGAAGTTCTGTCATTCTGAGCTTCAGCGACTCTCATTATCTTCATCTTCAGACTTTCACTATCCTTTATCTTTATGCATTTTAGAAGTACATTAAATTAGTATCACAGAAATATGCCATCTATTTCTGATAAAACAGCACTGCCACCATGTTAGATAATATGTGTTGCTGATGCAGCGCAGTAAGCATTACTCTTTTACACAGGATTTTAGGATAAAGAATATTTTTTTAGCTATTGGATTAATATGTTGACCAGGCTTGTCAGTATAAAACAACAGCACTTACATTGACAAATGAAAAGTCTAGAAAGTCCTCAGAAGCATTTGGTTTAGACTGATTGTGGATATTTTCCTGGCATAGGATCACATTAAAATTTTTACTGCTATAATGCTAATCGCCATATAAAATCTTATATAACCATGCTTAGAAAGCAAAACTGCGATCTGAATTTCTTATTCGTCCTATAATCTGAAATTAACTGGTGTTTGGTTATTGTTGTTTATGGACTACCTTGTCCCATTGGTATGAATGCCAGATTACAAACACAAACACATAACTCTTTGCCCTCGGGAAGTCTACTAGATTAGTTATCGTACAAATGGTGAAATAACAAAACCAGCAAGGCTATTTTTTTTTTTAAATCTGCTTATTAACAATAAAACATCACCACACCACACTTCTAATAAGAACTTGCTAAATTGTCATTGCTACCAGGCAAACATCTAACTAGAGCATCTGAGAAATGGTTACCATTAAAAAAAAAAAAATAATCTGGTAATCAAAGGCCATGATTAGCTCATAAAGGTGAATTTGGCAGGGTCGGCCAGCTTTGTCTGTATTTAAACGACTCATTGTAGATGCCATATTTTTTGTATGTAATGTTCTCAGTTACTGAGGGATAATAGACTCTTCATTGAAAACATACTCAAATTCTCCCACTTGGGAGTTCTAAATGAATCTATACACAGTTTGTACCTTGTATATATCAGCCAATGTGCATTATTCAACAAGAACCAAGGGCAATTTTCCAATGCCTGAGAGTTAAGGAGACTTAACATGTCAATTTTTCTAACTCAGTGCTTTACAATACAATCCTGTTGCTGTATAAATCACTGATAAATAATAACCCCCTTAATACTATCTTCACCTTCCATTAACTAAAATGTTCTTAACTTTAGATTGCAAAATTAAATAAAGGAATATTGCTCTATCACATATTACATGCACTGTTCATCATTTTACTAGTCAATAAAAAAGAATGTAACAACAGGATTCAACCTGTAGGTACACCGTTGGAGAATTTTAATCAACTTCTATGCTACACAATTTCAGCTGGAAGCAGAGACAGATGAAAGCCTACCGATAAAATTTATATTTAAAAAATATTTCTAGATACAACCAGAATTTTATTCAGCTAATTATTTTGAAAACGCCGTTACTCTTTAGACGTGGAAATCAGTAGTAGCTATCTTTTTATACTATTACTATTTATATTTCTATTACTGTTAGTTACTCTACATCTGTTTCACATATGCCAATTATATATAATGTGGGCATATTTGCAACAAATCATAACAAAAATGCCATGTACCAGGCTAGCAAGAATAAGGCAAATAACACAGCTCCAACAACCAAAGTACTCATTAAAACCTTCAAATAGGCCCACCACAAAAAAGAAATGGCTATAGAGCATGTGTTCAGGCCTCCCTCAAAGGCCAGCAAACTCAACTTCTTTGATGACAGGAAGGACAGACTATTTAGTCATAAACTGAGGTGAGAAACTTCAGCCATTGTCACTGTCTGACATGACAAATAATGACAATATGTTTTGACGGCAACTTTCTCTATAGATTTCATCTAGATATAACCTTTTTTAAGTGATGGCTTAGTAATGGTGATAATACACCGAATGGCAGCATCCTTTCATTTGGAAATATTTTATATTTTTTTAGTTTTCAAATGCATAGCTGGAAATAAATTCTTAACAGATGTGAAAAAGTACCACATAAAACTCATTGCTTACAGATACAACCCCCCCACCACATTTTTCCCTTAATTCCCACTCCCTGTTTTTCTTCTCCATCTTCAGTGAAATTATTCCAAGCTCCACCTTGCTCTTCGTAATTCGTCTTTCAATTGCATCCTTGGGTTTGTAGCTTCTGTATTTTTTTCCACTTGAGTTCATACTTAAGGTGCATGGAGTCCCTGCTTTGGCAGCAAAGGGTGCAACTGTATTTCATAAAAGTCATGGCAGTTTTGGGTGCTGTAGTCCAGGCACCCACCAGCTGCGTTCTATTTGGCCTCAGTTATCCAGCCACTCAATGTTAAGATAAGGGACAGTAGCACATCTGTTGCAAGGATTGTTTCCAAACTCATGCTTGGTAGAGTATCCTCAGTGCAAGTTGAAGTAAATATTCTTCATATGGCAGAAGTTAACCAGAACCTATTTCATTCCCTTTGCCACAGCAGAGTTGCTAACAGCAGTCATTGATGTCAGCTGCTGCAATTTCAGGGGTACATAGATGACTCAAGAATTCCTACAAATTTTGAAAGGTGTGATGAAAACCCCCATGTTTCCCCAAGCTCAGTAAAATTCTAAGTGCACTCCCTTTGCATAGGTTTGAAGTTCCCAGAATTCTCATCTTCAAAAGCATCAGCATCACACCTCTAAAAGGCATGTGGACAATCAGAGCTTTGTACACGCAAGTTCAAGCCAACATATGCTTTATCATTCTAAGTGAATCTTTCCCAGGTCTACGTTCTAATTTTCCAGAGCACTGGCAAGAAATAGGTTTGCTGAACTCAAAAAAGATCACTAATTTCAGCAGTGATTATGACTGGTTTTATCCACCATTCTTCTCAAACTGCAAAGTTTGAGAAGTTGAGTTCCTCACAGTGGTTACTGGTTAGCTTGAAGTAGAGATACGTGCCCGTGCTCTAAACGATGTCATATCAATTATCTTCATAACACATTTTTCCCAATCTTCAACCAAAGAGAAGGAGCAACTCATTCAATTTTTCTCCACTGCCGAGTCTTGCAACCAGTATCTATGACCACAGATTTTATACTTGCACTGGATGTAACATGACATTTCTCACCAGCTTCAGTGCCTCCGGTAAGTATCAGTCATTTTTAAGATGGCTCTGGCAGCTGGTTGGCTCACTGTCTTACAGAGTAGTTTATTATACAAAAAAGTGCAGACAATCACAGTATTGACAGAATTCAAACATCATGTCTGCTCAGCTTCTCTGCACAACTATATTCATTCCAACATAAAGTCTATGACATAAATGTAAGAAACATAAAATGCTATTAGGTTTTCATTTCTAACACCTTTTAGATGTCTGCACTATTCTTTAAACTGATGCATGATTTATAAAAATGAGTAATTGTAAAAGACTGAGTCAAAATGCTCTTGGCAGATATTATCAAAAACATTGTTGAGCCATTTAAGCATCTCTTCCAAGTGGGCAACTTCAAATGTAACTATCCTGGAGCCAAGAAAGGAATGAATTCCATACTAATCTAAAGAAGTGCTTCATCTCTAGTTGTGTCAAGCCTGACAACGCAGGTATTATGCCATCCCTCCAGCAGTCGCTGGATAGGACCTCAAGCTATGGTGCCAAATTCTACACGTACTCCTCACAAACATGTCTCTTGGAAGCATTTGCCAATAGTAAACAGAAGATTGCAAATGGTTTTGAAGTCACTATCCCAGGAATATTTTCCTGTAGACTGTGTGTTAATGCTTTTGCACAGAGAGTATAATCAATAACATTTACATTGGCAGCTCCAATATTTCCAGAGGCGTTGGTACCTAATGTCCCTGCCTGTTGCAGGGGAGATGGCAGAGGGCAGGTAGTCTGCACAACGATGGCTTACTAAAACATCTTTCCAGACTGAAGTATTGAACCTTGTACTGCGGGATTGATTTTGATATGACAACAAACAAGTGTCCTTACCAGGCACTTCCCTGCGCGCACTACATCCCCAGCATGCTCTGCCCATCTGTAACACGGGAGGGCTCGTCCTATCCCTAACCCTGCAGGCTGTCTCCAGTGTGGAGCATTCACTCTTTACATCTCATAGCAATAAATTATAGGTTTTCAGGATATAATCTTACAAACAGCAATGGAACAATTCCATTCATACACTACCAGCTGTCCATCCCAATTGCCTCCTGAAGGCTATCAGCATTGCTCTCACTCAATGTCCTGTGCACAAAAGGAAGAATATTCAGTAGCAGCACATCTTACTCAGAAGCTGATTGTAGGTTTTCTATCAAGACTAAAGGGTTGTCTTCCTCTCCCAAGTTACTGAATGAGGCACGTGATGTACCAGCCTGCTTAGTATTTAAATGTCATTCACATTCCTTGCTAGTCTCATAACCTGACTTCCTAAAAAATATCATTAAAATGAAGATGATTTTTTCTACATGTGACGGTATAAACTGCATTGACTGAAGCAGTCTGTCACAGGAGCACGGAAGACACAGAAGGCATGCAACTTCTACAGGTCAATCTGTGGATCTGCAGACACTCATTGATGCGAACTCAGGGGTTATTCTTCTGAGGGCCACTCAAATTTACAGTGGTGGGATCTGTTAGTTTACATGATGAAGGGCTAATCACCATAAACACAAAGGCCAGAAGATGGGCAGAGGACAGGACCAAGCAAAGGAAATCAAATAGCACCTGATCCTGGCTGCTCCCAGGGATCTCAGCAGAGGACAGCCCCACCACAGTCTGGGTGTTGGAGGAGTCTATGGGAGGTGGTCTCACCAGGCAGCCTTGCAGACTGAGCAAGGTTACTCTCTGCAGGCATAGGGAACTCATTATGGGATGAGCATTTGGGGAATGGTGTAAAACTTATTGAGGGATGTTTTAAAGGAGTTAGTGGGAATGTGTGGGACTTATGCGACATTAAGGGTAAAGACCAAATGCAAGAATGGGAGAGTGAAGGTGGCTTGCGAAGGGGCAAGTGTGGAAAAACACAGAGATAAGTGGATAAAAGGAGCTAGTTGCATGTAAATAGACTGCTGGTCAGTATCCATGTTTGGTCATGGCCCATATCTGATCATCACAGTCTTCTAGTTAAACTGCATTTCTAACTACTCTACTGGGTGAGGGACTCCCTGTTCTGTGTGCATGTCTGTGTGTGTATGGGAGTGTGCATGCAGCAGCTGGAGTCAGGCTATGGTTCAGAGGGCCCACACATCTGGATTGCCAGCAACTGGAGACACCTCTGTATGTGTGTGTGTGTGTGTTTCCCTGGGGAACATCAGTCCTATATGAGCGCATATAGCATAAGGTGCCTGGGTGTTGGGGGAGTTCCTGGCTGCTACATGGGAAGCACCTGTGCCTTGTTGAGACAGGTGCTGCGAGTCACGGTGGTCAGCCGGAGACCACGTGACCTATGGGAGGCTTAAAGATGGGGCACTCCCAAGAGGGAGTGGGGCAGTTCCTTCCTGGAGGTTGGGGTGATAGGAGCTCCTGGAGAGCAGTGAGTCGGAGCTCTCTGTTGGAGATTAGAAGAGCCTTCTGATTGTGAGACATCGTGGTCACAACAGCCGTTTGGTTGCGACCCACTGTGGGAAGGTACAGGTGGTCTGTAACATCTGGTGACCCCGATGTGATTCGGTGAAACGTGAACCGTCTGGACTGCAGGGTGAACTGTGGTGGAGATAAAACCCAGTGAAGCTTGAGAGCGGCAGGAGCTGTGGATTGACCAGTTTTGACCTAGACACCTGGAACAAGGTGAGCTGCTGGGAATGTACATGAGACAGAACTTTGTAAAGAAAGGCCAGACTTTTGCATTTCTTGAATCTGCGATAATGGCTGTGGGGGCCAATATAAGAAGCAAGGATCTATATAATTTACTCAACTGGGCGGCGGAGCGTGAAGACCTAGTGAGTCTCAGTGCCTCCTTTAACCTAGAGCTTTGGAAAAAAATGGGGGATAAGTTGCTTTGTGAAGTAGTCTTTGAGAATGAGGACTTAACCAAAACTGACCTATTGCGTACATGGGGGGCCTTGGATAATATAATTCAAGCAACAGATTATGTATCAATGGGCAAAGGTTTTGAAGAAGATGACGAACTGTCTGAGGGAGGATTGGCCTCAGACAGCATGGACAGTGAATCAGGTCTATCTTCACTGTTCAAGGATATCAAGAAAGTTGCGGGGACTGTGCAGGTTCTCTGCCCCACCCTGCAGGAGGTGTAAAAATGTCCCCCACCCTTTGCCCCAACAGCTCCCCCTTCCCCCGTTATTATGCCTACGGCTCCACCATTTGAGCAATTGGCCCCACCCTTGGCAACTTCATATCCCGCAGTACCTGGTTATCCGGCCCAGGTACGTTTGGAGCAGCCAATAATACTACAGCAAGTTATGGCACTATTACAAGGAGTATCCCGGCAGTTAGCAGCTGTAGTGGAGATGCTGCAGCAGGCCATGACCCACCCTGCAGCAAGAGAGACTATAAGAAAGACCTCTGAAGCAAGTGATAGTTCTGCTGGGAAGTTACCAACCGCACCTAGACCGAGGAGAAAGTCGCCAGAATCCGCCTGTTTAGTGCAACCAGACCCCCTGGGAGCGACTACAGGAACAGTTCAACCTCATGACCCAGTTCGCTTCTGGGACGAGGTTAGAACAAAAGCAATAGAGGCCAGGGACTGGGACCTGGCTGAAGCTCTAGGGGTACCAGTTAACAATAAAGAATCATCTATAACAGAAATGGGGGGAGGGCCTAGTGCATTCCCTGTGGCACTAGCCCTCCCGGGTTCCTTGCGTGTTAGGAAGCAGAAGTGTTATAGATGTGGAAACCTGGGACATATAAAATCGGAATGCCCAGGACGGAAGGGTCAAAGGCGGATAATAAATGCCGGAAAAGTTAATGGCCCAGTTACTCTTCATAAATGTGGAAAACAGAGATGTTACAGGTGCGGAAAGATGGGCCATTTTGCAAGCAATGCGAATCAGAGGTTTACACTAACGGCTGGCCAAGAAATAAAAGAATGAGAAAGTGTACGCAGATGCATGATGGTCCGGACAAAGCTTTTGCAGGAGCATTACGGCAGCCACAGGTTGATCAACAGAAAAAGCAGCCAGAGCAGCCAGGGTGGATGTATCCATCGTTGCTGGATCAATGGATATATCCGCCGTCATAGTATGACAAAAAATGAGAACGATTCCCCCATGATTTCGTTCCAAGGCATCTGACAAACGGTGACGAAAAATGGAATCGGAACATTAGAAACCCCTAAAGGCTATTAGGCCTTTTTTTCAAAAAAGAAAGGGGGAATTGTCGGGGGAGTTCCTGGCTGCTACATGGGAAGCACCTGTGCCTTGTTGAGACAGGTGCTGTGAGTCATGGTGGTCAGCCGGAGACCACGTGACCTATGGGAGGCTTAAAGATGGGGCACTCCCAAGAGGGAGTGGGGCAGTTCCCTCCTGGAGGTTGGAGTGATAGGAGCTCCTGGAGAGCAGTGAGTCGGAGCTCTCTGTTGGAGATTAGAAGAGCCTTCTGATTGTGAGACACATCGTGGTCGCAACAGCCGTTTGGTTGCGACCCACTGTGGGAAGGTACAGGCGGTCCACGACACCTGGGAGCCAGCTATCAGGGAGATAATAGGTCAGGAATCAGATATCAGAGGGAGACCAGGGGTCTGAGAGTTGGTTACTGGAGTGGCCATATGTCTGCATAAGTTCGCAGAGAGACCAATGTTTTTATGTATAGCAGAGTCTGACAGCCAGTCACTGGACTGGAGTTGCAGACCCATCACTGCAACCATGTGTACATCCTGGTCTCCAAGTTAGCAACCAAGAATAAATCAATGGCAGAGAGGCAGAGGCTAGGCAGAGCATGGGACAGTGCAATGAGTGACTTGAGAAGTACTTAAATCCACCCATTTCCAACCATCAGGCTGGAGAGCCTCAGCCAGCTAAGTCAGGCAGAGGAGGCTGCAAGCCAGTGACCTGGCAGACCTCCATGCATGAGGTTGTCAAGGTCCCAGGTCACAAGGAGCACATTCTCAATCTATGCAAGTCTTGTTCTCCCAAGATAGGAGAAGGAGGAAGAACCTGAAGCAGAGGTGGCCACACAAGGGCAGTCCTGACATGGAAGACACATCGGTGCCCAAGTGCTTTGCAGTAATGCATACAGCCTAGAGGCACCCCATGCTCACAGAGTACCCATGAGACAGTCACAACCTGCCCTGTTGAACAGTGCAATAGAACGTCTGGAAGTGTCACGATTGACTTCTCAGGTGGACCATGTTGTGTCCCAAGAGTGCGGGGTGCAGTGATGATTTGGCTCCTGCCTTGCAGGATGGCGCACAGCTATGGACCTAGAGCCATCCCTCCCTCTCCAGCTGCAAATGGCACATCTATCTCCTGATTCAGGGAGAACAAACAGGGCCAGCCCTCCTCATCCCACCGGTTGTTGCTGTAAAACAGGTCAGTGGGGAGGCGGCCCCTTAGGTTGCTGCCCTGCAGCTGCTCCTGTGCAGTTACACTGAAGTCATGTATTTGCATCCACTTGTAGCCCAGGCACCGGTGCTGCAGTCGTAATGAAACAGACTTTCATAGGTTACAACAAAGATGCAAACAGATGGCATAAGGCTTCGAGCACAGCTGATGTGAAGAGCTGTCAGAAGGAACTGGGAAGTACTTTCCCTTTGCAGTGCGGTAGGATGAGGTGGCTCCGGACTACGCCACGCAACCCTGCCAAAGGCATCCCACCTTTCCATCGACACAGGCTGCAGCGCAGGATTCCCAGGGAGCTTCCTTAGAAGCCGAGTGAGGGGTATCTTTTAATAAGTGAAAGGGGCGGGGGGTGAAGAATCACTTTATTCAGCAATTGGCCTCACTCCAAAACTGCAATCTGATCGCAGGACTCTGTTTCTAACACAAGTGTAGAGGAGGATTCTAACTGCCCTAAATTTTGTATTAAATGGAATGCATTAGAAAATCCTGCAAACATCTGAGAAACCACAAGTCTAGGCATTAAAAATGTATGCCTCTCTAAACTCCATGAAAGTAACGAAGGATATTTGGCTTTGAACTCCCAATTACGAGCGTTCAGGGGACAATAGAGCTGTGCAAGGAACATGTGATTTGTAATTGATTAGATTTATTAGATTCTTTTTCTGCTGTCTGAATATCTACAAACATGCTGCAACTGTTACATGCATTTGTTTATTCAAATGCACTTGATTAACACTATTCAGAACTTTTGACAAGGTGGATTGATCATAAATAATCAAAATCAAAATAGTGTTGCTTAGCTGTAATTTGTTAGGGAAAAAGAAATGGTTTAACAAAGCAGCAAAGCACAGAAGTACTTGTAGGTAGAAGTTGATTTCTATATTTATTTATCTATGTGGCTTCAAAATTGACTCTCACCCAATATTCACGCCAGGATAACTATTGCTCATATAGGCACAGCATGCAAACATTAAAGTTTGTAAGTATGTTCACTCAAACTGAATTCATTTGAAAAGTCAGCTGCTGTTTGCATACTTTTAATTACATACTAAGAACTGGCAGTGCAAGCAACAGAAAAAAAAAAAATCCAAAGAGAGAAGTCAGACATGCCTTAAAAATTAAGCTCCTTGTTCAAGCCCCAGCAGACAATATCAGAGCTGGCCCTGAAGAACAAAGAGCAGAAAAAAGAAAACCAGAAAATGGTTCTCATTTTTCCAGCTTCCCAAGTTGCACCCAGTGAATCTTTTCGCCTTCACTCTTGCTTTGTGCAGACCACCACTGTGTTAGCAAAGCCATTTTCTTTGCCCAGAAAACGTGAATATTCCCTCTGAAGAGCACTTGAAGCGTAGTGGGGGGAAATAGTGCGGTGGAGAGAGGTTTCTCTGAAACTAACCATAATGGATTCCGTTTCATTCCTGCTTTAAGGGACCTTCTTCAGAGCAGAGGAGTAGCCAGGCTCCTTCAGAGATAATCTCCCACTTTCCTCTTGCCCTGTATCAAAAGGAGACTGAAAGTGGAAATATTTTTCACTTGGGCTCTGCCCTGGGTTACCTGCCTCTGGTCCTCAGGGGCTCTGCATCGTATAGGACCAAGGCAGGTGGAGGATTTGTGGTCTAAGAGTTAGAGCAGGAGGAAAGAGAGATAGGACCCCTGGATTATAGTCTTTGCTCTGAGATAGAGGTAAATAGTCACTTAAATTCAAATACAAAACTTCCCCTTTGAATTATTTTTTCCATTCCCTACCAATCTCAGCTTATCTCTCCAAAACGGTCTTCACTTTTAAAATCAATTTATAACCGATCAGACAGCTAAAATAGCTTCTTACAGTAGGTGTCTCTAGTCAATGACTGATTTGCATTAAGAAAGATATGACAGCCAAGTGTGAAGAGAAAAGAATGATAGTTTAATTTTAGAAAAATCCCACATTCATCTGAGAAATGATTACTAAGCACTGTGTATGTTCATACATAAATTATTTCTAAAAATGTGAAAAGATATTAAAATGCTAAATATTTTCTTGCAGAGGGAACAGGAAAGCTCCAGATCAGATGCCGTGGACTTTCGTGAGAAGGGATGGAGCGGACCTGCACCCTGGGGATGCACCTGGTGGTCCCATGCCACTGACCATGACATCGAGCAAGGACAAGAGTGAACGGCTCAGGGTAAAAGGGGTAGAGGGACACGGGAGGAGAGGGAGGCTGAGACAGAGGCTAAAGCACTTTCCACCCCCTCTGGGGACAGGCGTGAAACCTCCAACTCATGTTCCGTGTGTGTGAGCAGTGGGACTCCGTGTTTGGTGTTAGGCAAGCCTAGGGGCAGCGACACACGGACATGTAATTATGGAAATAAATAGCGAGGTTCCCGAGCAGGTGGGCTGGGGAGCGCTGGGGAGCACCGGGCAGCCCGCTCAGGCTGTAACCTCTGCAGAGCCAAAAGCAGCTCCAAGGAGCGTGACAGCCATCAGGAAGACATGCCAGAGCCAGGTGCCAGGTCCTGAAATAAGTCCTACAGCTTGTCAACAGAGCTCTGTCATCTCTATCCAGAAAAAGACTAATAGTGGGCTGACGCCTGGCACTGACAAATTACCAGGTTGCTGGAACTGGGATTTGGATTCATTGCTGAGTTTTGTTTCAATTTTTTAAGGATATCTTTATTTTACCAGGACAAGCTCTTTTCTTTTCCCTCTCCTGGTCCGATCTGGCAAAAAGCAGCCTGAGATCTCCCGCAGAGGAAATCTAGATCCTGCCAAGGGCCTGTGCACAAGCGTAGGACATGTTCAGAGGCAGCAGGGACCTCATTGCAAGAAGAATTGTAGGCTCAGAGCCTATGAGGGAAAGAAGGGAAAGAGTCAAGAGGTGAGAATGGTGTGTGAGGAGGGAGAAAGACAATGAGAAGGTCTCTGCAAGACCATTAGAGCGTACTTTCATGTTTTTCACTAGGTGTGTCTCATTTTTCAGTGTCAAGAAGAGGATGTGTACATGACATTTGTCCCACGCTAGCGTGCCCTGGAAGAACAGACATCAGTCACTGCTGTGCAACGTTTTTATTAGCTAGGTTTCACAAGAGCATCCCTCCAAGGAGGGAATAACTCCATGCATCATAGCTCTGGTTTGACAGGAACATTAAAGGCAATATCTATTTTGATATATCAATCCAAAGTTGTAGGCAGCAGAGGTCAGACTTGATGTAAAAAATTGTTAAGATTATTTTTTATTAAAAAGTTAAGTTTGTGGCCCTCTAATGAAGATCTTACTATCTTACATAAAGATCGGTTTCAAACAATCTGAACTTGTGTTATCTGACATTTTAATTAGCCTCATCTCATTGCCTTGGAAACATCCTGTCTTCTTGCATTATAACACCTGGAGCATTTGACACTAACGTACAAGACCATTTCAGAGAGGCAGCAAACTTTTATTAGTTTTGACTTCTTTGCTATACACTAGAACTCCATTATTTGACATACTCACTCTGCACATCACCTGACTTCCCTAAAATGTAACAGGAAACTCTTTTCTGGCTTTGTTCAGAAGAAGAAAATTGTTGTATCAGCAAATTATGTCACATGGAGGGCCAGATCTTTTTCAGGACTTTTGTTCTTAGGAGACAATATAGAACAGAAATTTCTCTTTCCAGAAGAGTATACCCACAAGTATCAGCAGAATGATTCTAAGTTCCCTCATTGTTATGGTTTAATCCCAGTCAGCAACAAAGCCCCACATGGCCACTCACTCACACCTTCCTGGTGAGATACGGGAGAGAATCAGAAGGGTAAAAGTGAGAAAACTCATGGGTTGAGTTAAAGACAATTTAATAGGTAAATCAAAAACTGCATACACAAGCAAAGCAAACCAGAAATTAATTCACCATTTCCCATCAGCAGGCAGGTGTTCAGCAATCTCCAGGAAAGCAGGGCTCCATCACACTTAACGGTTACTTAGGAAGACAAACGCCATCACTCTGAATGTCCTCCCACTTCCTTCTTCCCCCAGCATGGTATGCTGAGCACGACATCATATGGTATGGAATGCCCCTTTGGTCAGTTGAGGTCAGCTGTCCCAGCTGTGTCCCAACTTCTTGTGCACCCCCAGCCTACTCGCTGGTGGGGTGGGGTGAGAAGAAGAAAAGGCCTTGACTCTGTGTAAGCACTGCTCAGCAATGACAAAAACGTCCCTGCACTATCAACACTGTTTTCAGCACAATTCGAGAGCATAGCTTCGTAGTAGCTTCTGCGAAGAAAATTGACTCTAGCCCAGTCAAAACCAGCAAACTCACACAGGCTTCTCAATGGACTCCATACCAGAGGTAAGAATAAAATAGTTCTTTCATATATGGACTGCTCCAAAGGCTGAAAGGCAATGTGAATCTTCTCAGCAGACTTGAGAGCAGATTTTGAAGAGAGAAGGTACTTCCAGCTCCATAAACACTTACCAACCATCACCCCTAGTTTAAGTCCCCTCTCACAATCTCAGTGAGAGTTTGGGAAAAGCAGATTGTTTCCAAAAATGCTTCCTTTTTTTTTTTTTTTGGCTTCACTGCTGAGATCTTCAACAGCTACCCATTGTCACAGCAGAGATATTAATCCTTGTTGCATGCTGCTGAAGTGTTATCAAAACATCAGTCGTTATTGTGTATCGGCCTGGATCAAACTCAGCTCGTTCAGAGCAGCATGCTTCCATGATCTCAGTACAATGCAAGCACACTACTCATTCTTTTGCAAGTATAGCACTGTCAGTGTAAGGGATTTCTTTGTTTTGTGTAAATAATTTAACTAGCCTATAAAAAATGATGCCATTGTAGTATGACATTGAACCGTTTCAGTTCTTTCAAAAGTGCTTTGAAACTATGCAGAACTCAAGCCTTTTCCACCCAGGACAGTAAAGAGTAAGTTGCTTTATTTTGCATAATTTCCTGTTAGAATTTTTTTAACAGATTTGCTCTGAAACAGGCAAATACCAATTTCAAGCAACGCATTTTAGACAGCAATTTCACATACAAGCAGAAGGGTCAAAAAACTATATAACAGAATATTTCAGGGGTAAAAGGATTATGCTGGCTTACACCAAAAACTATATGTCTAATTTAGTACTTGTGCAATCTGAGCAATAAATTTAAAAAATGGTAGAATATAAGATTCTTTTGTCAGCAGGGCAAAAGTTGGAGACAATTATCTGAAATTGGAGCTGAAAAGTGCCGTCCCCCATCTAGCAATGGCTCCAACTTTCCGTTGTTCAGGGCAGAGCCAGATTCCAGGAGTTCAAATCACAAGATTCACATTAATTTGTTAAATCTGTTTTCTTTGACATCTTAGCCACGATGTATGGGTTTTCACACAGGACTTCTGTACAACAGAATACCCTCACTGCCTCCATTTCTGTTGACTGAATATTGCTGAAACTACATTCCAGTGATTTTGAAAACAGCTCAGCTGGCTGAAGCCTAACAGGAGCCACGTGCCAGAAAATATATCAAAAATTTTTCTTTCTCTCTGGATGAAGCTAACAAAAAGAACACTTTTCCTTTTCCCCAGGTAAAAGCTTTGTCATTCACCATGTGGAATGGAAATTTAATGGTGTCTTTTAGAATAGCTTGCTCTTTTCCAGGGCTGCAGCAGGACTAGTTTTCTCTAGAACCCTGGCCCTGTTTTCTGCAGCAAACTGATAGCACTGATTTGGTGGACGATGCCTGTGTGGGAAACAAATGGTCCCGCCAAGAGCATCTATGGGACAGATTCTCCCCACCAGGAATCTCAGAGAAGCACACTGAGGCAGGAGAACTGAGTCACTTGTCTTCATGTAGGTGCCCCAGGATACTAAAGTGCTTTTACTTTTCAGTCTTTTGCTGCTGGTCAGAAGGACCTGTGCAAAAAAAACAGAATCTGTCTTAAAGGTCCAGGTAATTCATTTTTGTTCCTCATCTGCACATAGAAACAAGGCAAGACCAGCTCAGGCCTAAATCCTGTCTAAGAGGCCCAAAAGGTTTCCACAGGACTCCCACACTTCAGAAAAGAAGAGCAAATCACAACATCTGGGCAGCTATGGTCTACCTCCCTGAGTAGACCAGGACTCCCTAGCTGATGACAGCACTTTCTCCACACCTTGCCATCACTGCAGGACTGTCTGCAGGCTCAGGGAGGGCATCTCCACCTCCTTAAAGGGTAGTCCTGTGAGGACATAGAAATTTAACACATTCCTAGCTCTGCTTCATGTGTTCATATCCAGGGACAAACAAACCAGACTCCTCACATTGCACTACCAAGCCCCCAGGCACAAGGTGGTCTCTGCTGGGTGGGAAATCCACTGCTTTGGAAGCTCCCTCCTCTCCTCCCTGGGGCTGTGCTTACACAGTGTACAGGCTGGAAATTTGGTCCTGAACACTGTTTGCGGTCATCGCCTTCAATGACTGTCTGGCACAATCAAACTAACTTCTCCTTTCTAGACACATCTGGGCAAAGCTATACATTTTTCTTATGCAAGGTGACATTCTACTATTAGTACATGACTCCAAGAGACAAAGACCTGCAGGAGCCCCACTGTGAGCCTGAATGACACCCGGCTGCATGGAAGCTGGGAAGAAGGTAGCACTGCTCTCTCATTTACCCAGCTAAAACCCAAATATTTACTCCCAAATTGAGCTGAGCTGCAGCTAGTCTGTACCAGCTGGTTATCCCATTGAGCAAAGAAAGGAGGGAAATGGATTTCTTCCTGTTTTCCTTACTGGTCAAAAGATTAAAAGCAATATAGTGGTGTTGGTCCCTAGGTATTGTCTGATTAATATCCTGTTAGCCACTCGGCAAATTGCCAGACTCACTTCTCTTTAAATGAGAGAGACTGTTCCATGAGCTCAAATGGGCTTTATTAGCATAACACTAATAATTCAGCACTTATAGCCCAGAGAAAAGATTATAAGTAAATATAGGCATGCATTGTCTATCAAGGTTCCTTTTTGCTTTCCTTCTGGGTAGGCAAAGACCTACAATGCATCAGATATTTCATCATCGCAGTCAAGTCAGAAGGGTCTAACTTTTATAGGAAAGGTGTTACGAAGCAAAAAGACCAGAAGCCCTGAGAAATTCCTTTCTCCCAGCAGCATCTAGAAACTTGTCCCTACTGGTTTTTAATGGTGTTGATCAGGTAAGATGTAACACAAAGAAGTCTTCTTCCTTACCTTCAGGTTTCTTGTCTAGTTAGTAAGCTAGGACTTTCCTATCTGAATGTTGTCTGCTGGCCCATAAATCAGCTGCTTCTCTTGCCTGACTCTTCTAGCACATTTCCATTAATAACCATTCTGAATTCTCTGGCATGTCATTTCCTTTAGTCTTCTTCGTAGCAGAGGTTTATAGCCAAGTTCAGCTTAGAAACCACCAGTATGAGGCTGGAGTCAGCAAGCCCGTAAGGTACTGGAGATCACTTCCTTTGTTCAATGTTATTCATATGTTTGGGAGTGCAGTTATGACATGCATATCCTTTGCCTACTGTCTGCATCAACCAGTCATGTCAACAGGGATTTCAGAGGAGATAACTCCTCTCTGTCACCTCAAGCAGAAGTTGCTTCCCGAATAGTGCTCCCTGAGAGAATAACATGCCATACAAGAAGATAAATGTTCTGAGGACACTCACTAAAAATACCATGTGTTAATTCCCCAATTAAAAGTCTCAGGAGGAGAATAATGAGTGATCTGTTAGCAATTCTGTAGGTTCTCAGTTGTCTGATATCCCACATCTGGGAGCTACTGCCCTTGGGTAGCAGCTAATTGGCCCCAGTTACCATAGTGCCTCACAGTCCTTAATGTATATATATCCTCACTACTGCTCAGTAAAGCAAATAAGGACTGATTTCAGTTCAACAGACTGGGAGCTGCATTTCAGAGATACAAGGGAAGTGATTTTAAAGTGTTGTGCTCCACGTATAAATCACAGAGTGAGGCAAAATCCAGGTCCTGACAAGTACTTTCTACTCAGGGGAGAAAGTGGCCACAGAAGAAGATGTTTCTTTGGGTCAAACCCATTTGTTTACATGGACTGCAAAAGTGCTGCTTCCCTGTCAAATTCAAACAACCAGCAGTTTCTTTGCCTAGCCCCTCTCAGCCCCTCTGTAACCAAAAGAAGCTGTTGCAAGGCCTTTTCTTGAGTGAAGATCCAGTGATTGCTCTGTCTCCTTGGTTTTGTGTTACTTTCTGCCTCCATCTCTGCAGAAGTCCTGCTCCTTCTCCCACACAGGCAGGCACACAGGGCTCATTACCTCTCCCTCCAGGACTTGCTCTTTTATTCTCACAGGCTGGTGTAATTCAGCTTTTGCCAGAGTTTAAGGACTTGCTCCTATGGTTTTGGAGACTTGGTACAACCAGGGAACTCTGTTACTTGTAAGGCTTATCTTGAACAAAACGTGGCTTTAAGCCCACTCACTCTCTGCAAACACACCCAGGCTGTAACAACGCTGAGATACCTCGAGATTTAGGGGTTTTTTATATGCTCCGTCAGCATAGATTTCAATAGGACCTGGATGCCTAATCTGCTTATGCACTTCTGAAAATCCTATTAAGTGCCTCTTTGCTTCTCTAGGTGCCTAAATATACTTTTCTTAATTTGGCTTGAAGTGATTTGCATCCGTCATTGAGATTTTTGAGAGCGTGGCTCGAGGGGAGACGCCTCCCTGTCACAGCCCTTCCATGCAGTCTGTCGCTTGTTCAGATACTTAACCAGGCACTGAGCTCTCTCGAAGATGCTGTGAGAGTGTGAAATATGGCTATTAAACTGTGAACACTCTTTATGCCGTTGCCTCCCAGTCTCATTATGCCTCCCATCAGCATGGAGCACATGCGCCCTCTCTTCCAAGGAGCCCTCACCATGGGGCTATCACAAGGTGAATGGCTTCATCACCCTTTTCACCTCCACCCCACACCTATACAGCTTCCTGCAGCAGGACCCAGCTGTGGATGGAGCACAGTGAGAGCAGGGAGATGTATTTTGGGAGGAGGCAGGGATGGTTTGGATGCTCAGGGGCAGCAGCTGGGACAGCAGCACTGTCTGACCTTAGCCCCCAGGCTATCAAATACTGCATTTACAGAGAAGTGTGACTAAACAGGACAGCATAGATAAACATTTATTTCTAAGGTCGTCCTAGAGAACTAAATGCCTGTGGCTTAGAAATGTCTTTGCTCAGCTTTTCTTATCTTCCTGGCTTGTGTTACTAAAAGGCAGTCACAGGCAAAAAAAACCTGTGAGGGGATGTACATCTGAGAATCTCAAAAGACCTGAGGCTTGGCTCTAGGGTTTGTGGCAACAGGACAACCAAACACACCTTGATTTGGGGAAAGGGCACTGAAAAAGGATCTGTGCCTTTACACCCAGCGCTGGCTGCAGTAACTGCTTCCTGCAGCCAATGGACACAGAAGTGGGGCCAAAAAGAAACCGCACTGCCCATGACCAGACTGGTATCCACCTATGGACAACTTCTTGAAAAAAATGGGCCCTCCTGGGGTCTTCCGCAGCTCTGCCCCAGCCCCACTGCAAGCCTCTGTCAGAAAGGAGAAGAGAGGAAATTAGCACCTCCAGGAATTAAAGTTTAAACTGTCCTCAGGGCACCTTTAGCTGTTCTTTAAATGAAAAGAAACTTTGAAAGGGGGTTTAAAGTTAGAACAGCCTGGTTTTGATATGGAAGAACAGCTGTTTAAAAAGCGCAATGAGAAATGGGAACCTATTCAGAGATCTAATCATACTTTAAGAGAAATTTAGAAATGTACAGATGTGGAAATGCTCTGAGTATGGTCAGCTATTTCTCCTCTTACAGACCCCATGCTGCAGCCCAGAAAGCCTTGATAAACTGGAGCTTAAAAGTCCACTTGGCCTTTGCCACTGATTTCTCTTTGTATTAATCCCGTTTGCTAACAATCCCAGTGCAGCAGCTCAAGTGCACCAGCATTCACAGCAGCCCCGTAAAGGACCCAGTGGTGCAGAGTCCAGCCCGTGAGCTTCGGTCAGTAACTTCTGCACTCCCAGGTCTTTCCTTGCAAAGTGTCAGCTTGAGCAAGTCATACAACACATCTGTGCTTCGGTCCTGTCTGAAATACCATAGCAATAACAGTGGCCCTACACAATCCTTATGGATTAATTAGTTACCATTTGCCCAGGACACTGACAATTGTGCTGCTGATAAACCACCTTCATGAAAAAGAGTGAATAAACTGCCCTACAAAAAACCTAGCAAGTTACAATTTACTGATAGACAACAAGCAGGCAGACAGCCCAAATCCAGGAAAAAAAAAAAAAAAAAAGGAAAGAATCCTGGTTTTGCTCATCATCCCATTGCATCTGTCACGATGAGCAGAGCGAGGAAGGAAGGGTTACATTTGTTGCTGTCAGGAAGCGATGAGAATATTCTTGTCTTGGATCTGCCAAGCTTGCAAGGAAGATCTCCGAGCTGGATTTCCTCAGGGAGCAGACGTTAACTAACAAACAGAGAGTTGGACAGACTCTCTTTCTTTGGAGAGGAGCAGGGCTTTCCTCTGTACCACTTTGGAGAAAATAGTTTGCACAAGGCCTAGAGCCAGGAGCCAGAACACAACCTAATTAGGCCGGAAAGGGTGATTAGCTGTTTATTTTGAAGATGTTCAAACCATGCACTGACATTATACACTGCCCTGGGAGAAAAAGGATGCTGCTTATTCTCCCAGATCTAAAGGATCCGCAGAGTTTATTTTCCCCTACAAATGAAAGCCTGTTCTACTTACATTCTTTCAACTGAGATCGGATCTGTTTATTTTCACTCATCTGCAAGAAATGGGAATATTTTAGTCTATTATTCTGAGTCCAGGGAAGCAGTTTGTATTGCTTAACAATGGACAAAGGCAAATTAGTCGCAGCCTTCACATGCTACCTCAAAAGATTTGTTCAATAGTAGCACTGTTAGTGGCAAAAAGATTTACAAAAACCCGTCGTGTAAATTCTGCTTCTTGAGGCTTTTCCAGAAGGCATGAGAAACCTTGTTACACCCCCCAGATGACTGGTGCTCTGTTGTGGGAGATGAAGTTGATCAAGTTCTCCCTCTTCCTAGACGGCACCTCCATGTATTGATGCTCAGCTGAGGGGTTTAATGCAAAATTTGCAAGCTCACTGCTTCTTTACCGTATTGAATTAGCTGCTGATTCGTGAGGGTATCAGGAAGCACGGTGCTGAAAAAGGACAATGCTGGTGGGAGAGAAGAGAGGCGCAATGAGGCTCCCTACACATGGCTTCTGTTCAGACCAGCAGCAACAAGACAAAGGCTTCTTCACAATGCGTATAGTGCACCCTGCCAAAAGCTACAGTGGGATCTCACTTCAGTGTTTCCAAATACTTGTTTGAGTTGGCTTCATATTTAATTATAAAACTATCCCCTTTCGCTAGAGTTTGTTAACAGGATTTGTTTGTATGCTTTGATCTTTTATTTTTAACCGTCTCTCATACTCATGAAGCCTTTGGTAAGATTTTCCGCCGATAAAAGTGCTCAAATTATAGCAAATGGACTACGAGGTGACAATATATCTTACGGAGGGTTTTAATTCCTTTGAAGTTAAGCTTTTGGATAGTCAATTAAATTATTTTAATTGTATCTTACTTATTTTAAACTTAAATCAAGACTGTATTTCAACTACTGGAACTTAAAAGTCCTGCAGAACCCAGGCAACCACAAGCACTGTGAATGTAAATTTTATCTGCTGGCTACATTCAGCGGAAGAAACAATCAAGAATGCACCGAACATCAAATACGGTGATGAAGACAGAAATTACCAGCAACCAATTATAAAAATATGGAGCAGCAGAAGGTACAGTGTGTTACATACATTATGGGGCTGCCAGAATAGGCTACTTAGGGATGTACAATAATAATTTAGATGTTGATCATAATAATCTCATGCTGGTCATAACTGTCTAGCTGTTATTTTATGCTTCCCCTGACTGTTTGCTGAATCTGTTTGCTGGGTTTTGTACTTGTTTATAGTTTGCAAACTGTTTGAGGCGAAGTGAATTCTGCTGTTTGTTTGCACAGTACTAGCTCTTCAGAAGGTGATGGGAACCTCAGTGAAAAATAATTTAAAAATCCCTGATGGACACAGTAAAAATTCTTCTCCAGGAAAAACAAACTCAGATGAACTCTAGCTAAGTTAACCAACACCCTCACGATCTACCAATTTTCATGATGGATTATGGGGAAGCTATGTAAAGTTCAAAAATAGCACTGTGTTCCTCTCTCCTCCTCCTCCTCCTTGTCGGAGGGTCCTGCCGGCTATCAGAAGATTGATCTGCCGCAAGCAGAACTTCTCCACTACAATGAACATAATCCTCCAGTTCACTGGTTTAAATGAGTCTTGAAGGATTACTTTTCAGATTAATGAGGGGTTAGATGCTTCCCAAGATAGCTAGACAGCCTTCTTGGGCCTTTAAGATGAGCCAGTACATGAGAAGTTCCAAAATGCTGTAGCCTTTACCTAGGTATTTTTCCTTTTCTTGCAAAAAGGCCAGGTGCTCTGAGACATCCACCTTCCTGAGATCAAGTTTCTCATGCAGATCCCAGGGAAAAAAGTTCTTGAGGTGCAGATGTTTTCTTATTTGTTTGGGTTTTTTTCCAAATAGCTTAATTTTGTTTCTTTATTACATAAAAGTTAAAATTCTTTTCTGTTCCATTTTCAGACATCCACTGTGATTTCCAGGGCAAGAAAACACATCAAGGTAAGATCACTTAATTTGCAGGATTTTCTTACAGTGGAGAAGTGATAGCCCACGAGCTCGCATGCAAGGCATAACCATGCATCCGAGTGGCCTGACACACTGTTACCACCCCTTGCTGTCTGAACAGTAAGAGGACTCAGTCCCTAACAGACTTCCAAAGATTTGCCAGACTCCAAAATCACAGGCAGGTAAGTCCTGCTTTCATGGATCCTTGTTTTCATGGACTCCTTGGCCAGTCACTGCCTCCTGCGGCATGTGTCCTGGTGAAGCAGCTCATGAGTCATGGAAGTGGGAGAGTGACTGCCCAAATGCTCAATAGCTGTATTTCCTGACATAGGAATGCCGCAGTCTTGCACCATGCAATGCAAGTAGCAGTTACTGTTCCTGGAGAAGCTGAGGACAAGCAGTCACAAAAAGCAGCTCCCCCGTCCCCCAGCAGACAAGCTGCTGAAAGGAAGGGAGAAGGTCACAGCTGAACAGCAACAGCATCCTATTCCTCTCTTCAGGTGACAATCCCCTTGGCCTGAAGAAAGCAGGCATTGGCTAAATAAACCAACATCCTTCTTCTAGAGTTTTGACTGTTTCTGGTGTCCCCCTTGCATATGATCAAACAGTCCAACATAGACAGTATTTTATCCAGAAGCTATTCTGGGGTTGGAAGATTTCAGTATTTCAGATTTTTCTATTGTTCATAGGAAAGTGGCGAAAAGCTGATTAGCTAGTTACTTCTGTTGCAAGACCTGACCCACAGGGACGAACATTCCTAATATCTACGTGAGATTATTACGTAATTTCTAGCCTCAGTAAAAGCTGGACACATTTCTCTGGAATTTACTTGTAGGTATTTTGAGACATTTCAAGAAAATCCATGGGACTACAACTGATTTCTCCCAATACACACAGGAATCTGTCAAATTGGCTAACAAAGCTGCTTGGATTGGAAAACAAATGAATCCACCCAGTCATTTATAAAATGCCCACAAGAAACAGAAAAATAAAAGCTTTTCTACATTTTACTTCTGTGAAGAGAGAAACATTCTTGTCTCCAGAGATCTTTCAGTCCCTACTCCCATCCTTTAAGTTTTATCGTCCCTCTCCAGATTCAGATTTTGAGGAGCAAAATTAACTGTTTTTATGAGAAGAGGGGATAATGGCAAGAGAGGATACTGTCAATCAAAGACCAAGTCCCTGGCCATATAAACATCCAGAACAAAATGCTCAGTGCAACCAGCCAGACTGTCCAGATGCTGCCGAGGACGAGGGCTCTGCATGAGGTTCCTCCGCAGCATTGATGCTTCCAGCAGAGGAGGCATCGGAAGGTCTGACAAATGATGGTGATCTAATCAATACAACGAGAGGGGGGGGGTCTATGCTGTTGTTCTTCTCAGGTGAAAATAGAAGCTTAAAAGCAGACGTGTCTCTCCAATGACTTGGACCTCTTGCTTACATGAAAGTATCCGCATTTAGCAAAATGAATTCCACCTTTTCTTAAGGCTGCTTGTATTTCCTGAGTTGCTCAGGAGGGAACACTCTTTCTTTTCTCTTGCATGGTAGCTGCCCAAGAGGAGGGTGGGTGTCCAAACTTTGTTTTGCAAGAGCAGTCCCCCTGACAATGAGCGCTGGGGGCAGTCCTTGCCAGGATGAAAGAAGGAAGAAGCTGCATGTGTTCAAGTTGAGAAGTTCTAGCAGAGTCCAACAGAGACACAGAAGCTTAAGAAATTCACCTCAGGGGAAATGCTAGGCTATATTTTGTCTGCAAATACAGCCGTACATCATGGATGTACCTGACAATGGAATCTGACCAGCAAAGTTCATCCACATCTGCTACTTTTAAGAAAGGGGCAAAAGTATATTTGATGCGGCGTTCAGCTATTTGCACTTTGGAAATCCAGCTCCCAGGGAGTTATTCTCTCATTCTGTTTTATTAGTTTTCACTGTCTCCCAAGATCTGTGCAGTTCGGCTCCATGGTAACTTAGGAACTTGCTTAGTTGCCTTACATATTGATGTATACAAGGAAAGCACAGTGCTAATACACTGTTTGAGCATCTCTAAGATTTATTTAAATATCTAAGACATGTGGCATAGTAGGATTTATAGAGGACACAGAATAGTGCTGCCTTGCCTTAAGGTCATAGAGGTTGTTTCTTGGGAAGTTCTATGAAGTCACTTCTGGATTTGCAACAACTGAAGTCATAATAAACTTTTGTCCACACTGTTAAGCAACATTAATTCTCCTTGCCCTCTAGAGATTACAATAAAAAAATACAAGGTGATTGAAAAGGGAGAAAAAAGCAGAGGGAAAACAACTTGCCCTACAGTAATTAGCTGTATGTAGACCTACAAGCTGGGCGCTACTCAGATAGCCCAGGATATGAGTCCTGTAGTCCTCATACTTTGCTCATCCACAGCACACCATGACTCTGCTCAGCCCACCAGGCCTGGGCTTATTTACAAATGGCAGCAGTGCATGACAGGCTGGTGCATGCCCATATTTTGCCCTCACATGTATACCCAGACTCGGAAGCATTTCAGGTGACAGGAAACAGAAAAGCCATAACAACTCTCACATAGACTTGAAGTCAGATCCCTGGTTCCTATGCTTTCATCCTGGGGTGCCCAGTCACCAGCTGGCTAGCCCAGTACATGACATAAATTGTTCAGTCACTTTGAATCTGTGTGTTTCTTTTTATGATATATGATGGGGTCCACACAACGAAATGCCCAAGCTGCAGTTCTAGAAGTGTGGCAATCCATCAGTTAATGCCACAAGGGCCTGGAATGGAACGTACATGTAAAACCTTAGCAGTGTTCTGCTCCTTCTCACTGTCGTTAGCTTTGAATATCCTTGGGACTACTTTTTTAAATACTATAGGAAAGGAAAAGTAGGAAAGACTACCAGAAAAAAAATGTTTTTCTTACATGTTTTGGGAGAGGAAATAAAGCTGCATGTTACCTTTTAAACAGTTGTATTGAGCTTGCAAATTTTCAAAAAGCAGGAGAGGAATCAGCTTCTGCTATTTCACCTGCAGCAAGTGACCTGCATGGTGCTAGGAGAAGATGACATACTTGTCCAAACACAATGACAAGAAGCTAAAAATCGGTAACAACATGTTCTGAGATCCTCTGGCTGGGTTAATTTTTCAAATAACAGTTCTACTTTGAAAAGCGCACCTTTGAAAATTGCTAATGAGTAATCGATGATGTCAAAACACAGTACCTGTTATGCCAGTGAGCTCTTCACCTACTGCCATTTGGATTTTAATGACTTTCTGATGTATATTGATGCAAAGCAACCCATACTACAAATGATCAGCTTTAACTGTTGCCATTTAACTTCCAGGATAAGCCATTTTAGAAACATATCTCTCCAAGGCACCTGGCAAAACAGATGAGGTGAAGTACCTAGTGTCAGAACAGAGAGAATAAACACTGAAGAGCTTCTCAGGCCTATGAAGGCATTCCAATTGAATATAGCTACACCTGCCTTTGAGCACAAAATCACTTCTAATAGTGCTAAAGGGTCAGCAATGTGTTGGGTGGGGGGCGGGGAAAGAGCATCGTGGTGGCTACTCTACCAAACATGTCAGAGTAGATGCAGGATCCTGACTTTATCCGCTAGCAGAGGTCAGGCAAGCACAGGCTCAGTCACTGGTGTCAAATCTAGAGGTGAAGATCTTCACTTGGTAGTTTCAGAGACTTCCCAGCTAGTCTATGCCTTCCTCCTGCTCTGGCAGTCTTCCCACCTGAAAGACACTGCTATACAACGTCAGGGTTACCTCAGTTGAGTTTTAGGTGGTGGTATGCAACTTTCTGGCTGGTATATGTTCATCTGTAGTCCTATCAGCTAATTCCTGAAGTTGAAACAAAGCCAAATGCAGAAAACAAATTAACGTGATCAGGATTCAGATTCAGTCTATGTAGATGTATTGGGTTTGTTTGGTCGGGGTAGTGGCAAGGGGCTACAGGAGTAGCTCCTGTGAGAAGCTACTAAAAACTTCCCTGGCGGCGGGGCAGCAGCTGCAGCAGCACAGCCGGGGTGTCGCACCGGCCCCTGGACAGCCTCAGGCTGGGGACCGGTTCCCCGCAGGCTGGTGGTGTCAGCCAAGGGCCTTTGTTCCCAGTTGAGACTCAGAGAGCATTCTGAAGTACGGAGTTCATCTTCCCAGGACTGCTGAGGTTCACTGGGCCAATCAGGGCTGGTGCAGCTGCAGCAGAGAGAGGACTGAGATGTGAAATGGCCATGCAGACAGCAGGTCAGTGAAGATGGAGCAGGAGGAGGTGTGCCGGAGCTGAGGTTCTCCTGCAGCCTGTGGTGAGACGGCAGCGGCCCCCCTGCTGTCCATAGAGATTAACAGTGGAGCAGAGACCCACCTGCAGCCCATAGGGGACTCCACGCCAGAGCAGGTGGCTGCGCCTGAAGAAGATTGTGACTCCATGGAAAGCCCATGCTGGAGCAGTCTGTTCCTGAAGGACTGCACCCCATGGGAAGGACATACGCTGGAGCAATTTGTGAAGAGCTGCAGCCTGTGTGAAGGACTCACATTGGAGAAGTTCACGGAGGACTGTCTCCCATGAGAGGGACTCCACACTGGAGCAGGAGAAGAGTGTGAGGAGTCCTCCCACTGAGGAGGAAGAAGCAGCAGAAACGTATGACGAACTGACAACAACCTCCATTCCTCGTCACCCTGCACCGCTGAGGAGGAGGAGACAGAGAAATTGGAAGTAAAGTTGAGCCCAGGAAGAAGGGAGGGGTGGGGGGAAGATGTTTTTAAGATTTGGTTTTATTTCTCATTATCCTACTATGATTTAATTGGTAACAAATTAAATTTCTTTTTTCCCCAAGTTGAGTCTGTTTTGCCCATGACCATAATTGGTGAGTGATTCCTCCCTGTCCTTGTCTCAACCCACGAGCCTTTTGTTGTATTTTCTCCTCGCCATCCCTCTGTGGGGGCAGGAGTGAACAAGCAGCCATGTGATGCTTAGTTACTGGCTGGGCCTAACCATGACAGCAGATAAAACTGATGAAAGAAAAGGTAGTTTACTTCTAGAGATATTGGTCATCTGCTACTAGGTAGGGAACTAATTTCTAGTAAGATAGATCTTACAAAAAATATTTGGCATTATGTGAAGCACCTTGCATTCTGCATCTTGTTTTATCTACCTGACTCATCAGTATTTTGCTTTTGTAGCTAAGGAGAGCCACACTCTGCTAAGGCAAAAATAAACAGTCATCCGATCTACAAGTAAATAATAATACAGTAACAGTAGTGACCCGTTATTGAAGGCTCCAGAACAATTTCTGCTTTAAAGTTCATTACATTAGAGTGCTTCAGCACATTTTTCTCTGCACTGCTCCATGGTTAGATCCCAATCAGGAAAATATTTGGAAGCTGCAGGTTTTAGGAGGAGCTGCTATATCAGAACATGAAAACAGCAATTTGTAAGCTTTCATACCAAAGGTTTTGCCCATTCATAGTCCAAAATAGAAAAAATTGAACAGAAGTTTTCTCCCTGGCCATGCTGACAATGAAGAAATTAAATATTTACTGCCAAGAGCCGCGGGGAGGATTTGTTACCAAAGTGATCTCTGCACTCGATATAACCCCATGAGAGGTTTAGGGAAAGGGTACAAGTACATCACCTGTCCTATTTCTAATTCTATCATACTTCGATTGCTGGAGATACATTATGTATGTCTGGGGACTTATATTAATCAAATTTACATAAAAGTCCCCTTTCTGTGCCCTTGTATCTCTCTAAAGGAAAGTGAAGTCCTCAGCCTTCAAAGATCATTCTGAAGTCCACCTCTAGCCTACCTCCTTTTATGAAGATTCTTGGCAGATGTTGGCAATGAATACATTCAAGCAGTCAGTTAAGTTCTGTTGCTTTCTCAGTGTCGTGGTTTTAGGCTGATCCAGCAACTAAAACTCACACAGTCTCTCCTTCTCCAATAAAGTAGAGAGGAGAGAAAAAAAAACAAAAGGACTGAGGGTTGAGGCAAGAACAGAGGGAGCACCCACCAACCATGGTCCTGGGCAAAACAGGCAGCGCTTTTCTCAAAGCAAAACAGTTTATTAATGATTACTTAGAAGGACAAAGGGAAATAAAAACCGATTACTTGAGAGGACAGAAAGAAACAAAACCAGATCTTAAAACCGACACCTTCCCCCCCCACCTTCCTTTTCCTCCCGGCTCTACCTCCTCCCCCCAGCAGCACAGGGGGCAGGGACTGGGGGAGTGCAGGTCAGTTCATTCCGTGCTGTTACTGCTGCTTCTTTCTTAAAGGAGAAGGAGTCCTTACACCCTTTTCCCCTGCTCCAATGGATCCCCTACCCACGAGGAAAAATCCACAAACTTCTCCAACGTGAGTCCAGCCCACTGGAAACAATCCTTCCCCACAGATTGCTCCGGTGTGGGCTATACCACAGTCTCGGGTACTTAGGGAGCTGCAGCCACTCGCTCCGGCGTGGGTCGTCACGAAGACTCCAGATGCCTTTCTGCCTTGCCGTGCCCCCAACACGACCATCCTCGGGCTCAGGCATCTTCTCCCCACGGGCTGCGAGTGGGTCGCTGCTCCACCGAGGCCGTCCTGGTTGCAGGGGGGCAGCCTGCTATCTCACCATCAGCCGCAGGGGAAACTCGGCTCCGGCACACCTCCTCCCGCTCCATCCTCACTGACCTGCTGTCGATGCAGCTGTTTCTCTCAGATCTCAGTCCTCTCCAGGTGAACTCAGCCCAGTGGGCACCCTGGGAGTGGGGTGCCCCCGAGTTCCCCAGCTGGCTCCGCTGCCGCCATCCTCCGTGGGCAGCGCCGGCCCGACGCAGGCAGCCGCCCGGCCGGGAGCCAGGGAGCGGGGGCAGTGCCCTCCTCCCTTCTCTGGTCGATCCTGGGCGAAGCACCTTTTCCGGTTCCCTTGTCCTGACTTAAATAGGGCAATTCGCAGAGGCGCCCTATTGGCTCAACCCCGAGGGGGATGGCAGTCTGATCTGGTGGCCAGAACTAAGCCTAACCCGGATCCAAAACCGGGGAGGTCGCAGGGAGCAAAATCCCTCTCCTGCCACCAGAACCACCCCCCCCTCCACATCAAACCATGACACTCAGGAAAGGAATTTGTTATAAATTATATTTGGTAGCCTCCACTAATTCATTCATTCTCCTTCAAATGCCAGCTGTAGCCTGATCCTGTGTGCGTGTTCATACAAAAAACTTTCCCTTTAAGCATTGAGACTCCAAGAATCAGCAGTGAAAATATGTGAATTGTTGGGTTTATTTTCTAAAAAAAATTTGTTGAAAACAGTACACTCCAATGCAATGTTTCCACCTTGATTAAATTACACACTTTCCACTGGGATAAAATGCATTAGGATATTAGACATTTTCCACTCTCTATTTATGGAAGCACCAGTCCATCTTCCTGAGTTTTCTCCTCAGTTCAGATGAGGGCAGTTTGCACCAATCAGCTGTTTAGTGCCTTAAAAATATTGGGTTTCTATATAATTAGTCACAGGCACAGGAGATCCAAAGATCAGTTCCTGAGTCTCAACTAAGGGAGCGCTTAAATTATGCTTAACATAATTGTTAAAGTATATTTAAATGCTTCTCTGGGTTGGAGTTATCATTTATACCACAGCTTAACATTCAATGGGCAGTAAGTTTCAGTGCAAATGCCATCATGCAAAAAGCAAATGCACATAACTCTGGAGTGACATTTCATGTGACAGTTAGTTAAGAACTTCAGCTGACAGATGGTGAGCATGTATGGACACAGAGGTAAAACTAAGGATGTTGTAGACTTCGCACTCCCTGCTTCCTGGATTTTTAGTACTTGTTTCATCTTTATTAGAGAGCCTCACTGTTTTGAAGAACAATAAATTCCTGCAATTAAATCTGCTTTACAGTTATCTTGTTTGGGAAGTTCTTTATCAATCATAGTCTTTTCTGAAATTGTGCTGTGCAAATATTATTACTTGTGAGGAGAAACAGTGAGTAAACCAAATATATGTGCAAATAAATAGACAACCTTCAGTGAGCGACTTATTTCTGAATACATTTGGACATATCCATTAATTTGGCCTTCTGTTGGCACTGAACCATAATTTCACCAGCTCAGTAACACAGTGAAGAGCAAACAAGAATATAGTCCCTGAGTTTTAGTGCAGATTATATAGATTAGCATTTAACTGCATGGCCACAGGTCCTGGCAAAGACTGGAAGGTCCTATTCTTTGAAATTAGTGATTGCCAATGCTTAGATTTTCTTTATGATGACTTTCCTCAGAGCTTATTTCGTATGTCTCAAGTGGAATATTAAGGAGATACTACTTCCAACAGTACTGGCTCAAAAGATTACAAACATTTCCTTCAACTTTCTACCTCTACATTTTATTCCGTACCCATTCCACCTACCTTGAGATACCTAACTGAGATATCTACTTCAGAAATCTCACCACCCAAGATATATCATCTGCCATTCAAAACCTGTTGTAGTCACCAGCTCTCTTCATTGATCCCAGAGATGTGTTTTTCAGCCTAGGACCTGCAGATCCAAAGGCAGATATGAAATAATTCTTGGCGGGGTTTTGAAAGGTAACGAAAAAAACCAATTCCATAGCCCTCTGTAGAGGGCTCCACTGTACACTGGCAAGTTAATAGGAACTGTAAATCAAAAAAGGCCAAGGAAGATTTAGTCTGCTCTTAGCCACTTCAGTGGCTAAATCTAAGCCCTTGGTCCTGGCTTTGTTGTGTAATTAGCCAGTTCTGGACGCTGAGAAGCAAATGACTTCAGCAGTCCTTAAGCATCTTTGTAAAGCTGTCCACATTTTTAAGCAGAACATGAAATATCTTCTAAGCAAACTTCTCACCACAGTTAATTGCATCCAATTGTTCAGAAACATCCATGTGGTTATCATCTCATAAGCACAGTATAACAGACAGTGAAAATGGTGAAAGCTTACAGTTTGTCTCTGCTGAATTCCTAAAATTACCTAATTGTAATTCTAGTTACAAAATGAAGAGGGAAAAAGTTGAGGGCAACTACAATAAACTCTAAAGTCAACATTGACAGAAACAAGGTGACAGGTGTCAGATTAGATAAATAAACTTATGATTGCATACCAGAATGTGGCTTCATTAAAAATACAAACAAATTTAAGCCTGAGGTTGGGAAATTGACCTTAATTTCTCTTCATAAGGACATCTAAAAGTTTCAGAAAATGCTGGCAGAAGAAGAAACCAAAGACAACACTGTAAAGAAGATCTATTTTTCATACAATACAATCAAAATTGGAATAAGCCTTAGGTTGAAAATCAGAAATATGATCTGGCTTCTAATTAGTTAGGTAAAATTTGGTGATTTGGTAAAAATTAATTCATGTTACCTTGAGTTTGAAAGAAAAAAAATATAAGCGGAGAAATGCACTTTACCTGTTGGACTCATCTGAATTCATGTTCCTCTATCTTCAGAGGTACCTACGTTTTTTTACATGAACCATGTCATTAAAGGGAAATCTTTACTTCTAAGTAACAGCTAACCAAGGATCTAGTGCAATCTCTGGCCTTCTCATCATTTGTACTAGTTAACCCTTAGGCCATTGCCTTGCAAGCTCTGCTTGGACTGTTTCAATCAGACATTTCTGATATAGATCTGCTACTATGGGACTAGCTCTAAGCATTATAAATTCAGGCTATTTCACATAACTCAGCTGCAGTGACCCCTTGGTTTTCTTTTACTGAGCCATACAAACACAGAATCATAGAGTCAAAGAATGGTTTGGGTTGGAAAGGACCTCAAAGATCACCTAGTTCCTGCCATGGGCAGGGATATCTCCCACTAGACCAGGTTCCTCAAAGACTCATCCAACAGAGCCTGGGTAACTTCTATAGTCTCAACCTTGCTGCCCTGCCCTCAGTTTTCTAGTATAACATCCACATACACTACACCTCTGCTATAGTTATTTTTTAAGGTCATATCAAAGGACTTTCTTTAAAAAGTGATCAGAACTTCAGCGTGAAGGCTTTTCTAATGCAGCCATACCAGTAAAGATCATACAGCATAGGAATGCTCTTACACTTTTAGTGTGCATATGAATTTTGAAAGTATGGTTAATTTTGCTTGGGAAAGCAAAGCCACAGGAAAGCTTAAAATGTTTTTGTTCTGGTTAGCTGTGTTTTAATCAAGTTAAGCTACAATAGCAAAATTCAAGTTTCGCAGCATAGACGGTGGGATTTCTTCATCTCATTTCCATTGGTTGCACCATGCCACCCTTTTGCTAACATTGTTTTGAGAGCTAAAACTTTTCTCTTTGACACCTAGAAAGCTGGCTGCTGTCTTAGGCAGATTCCACACATCTGAATACAAAGATCATCGTAGTATCATTTTAGATATGAGACCTTGTTATTCAACATCACCAAGGTATTTTATCTCTGTCTGACAAACAAAGAATATTAGAAAAGATAAACCAGAGTATCTGAGCCACAGAAGGTCCTAAAAGGTTCATTAGATAAAAAAATCAACAGGAATTTAATTCCTAACCCCAAAAGATAATAGCAAATTGCCTGTATTCAGAATTTTCTACAGGCTAAGGAAAAAAAGACTTGGAAAAAGTGACTCCTAAAACAAACTCAACAAAGATTTATGTCTATTTGCAGAAATATTAGTTCTCAGTGGGTACGTCTGCATTCAATATTTTCTATATTATTACACAGTTTCACTGTTGCCAGAGTCTGTTCAGCTACTCTAAATATTTTTTGCTTAAGGATATATTTTTTTCTGTTGATGGGAAAATCTGAGCCCTGTAACTTTCTGGGTTACAAATTTGTAAGTGACAGTCAGACATGAACAGAATTTCTCTTTCTTTTCAGCATGCCTGGTAAACAAAAAAAATTGAGAGGATGTCTTAAGTATAAGCAGGGAGTACTGATGTTAAAGTGCTGTTTCAAAAACTGCCAGGAAGAAACAGTGAAATTCATAGATATTCAACAAAGAAAACTGAGAAAAAAGAATGAATTAATCTATTTTCAGCCAGCAAACGTGACACACATTAAAAGGCCAGAAAAACCAAGCTCATGAAATAGGATTCCTCTAGATGGAACTCTTGAATTTGAAAGATGACAGTTGTGTAACAAAAGCATCGAACCTTAGGAAATTATTCTCTTCCTCCACCGATTTTTTCTCATACTGAAACACCTCCTTAGAGGAAAATGGGCTTATCTCACCTACTCAGTCCATGGCATGATGAGACACAGCTCTCCCGTACAGAAGACTTGAATTTAAAGGACTTGAATAATGTGATAAAATAAATAAAATTATGACTACGATAGAAGTTTTGACAGGTGCAGAGAGCTAGCTATCTGTGTAGTTCATTTTAGAGTAGGATTAAAGCTGCTAATCAAAAATTTTAGATTTGGCTCAGCTCTCGCCATTGAACTTCCTACTAATGCTTGCAAACCTGCCTGGATTAGAAGCAGGATTTTTTTTTTTTTAATAATATTTCAATTATTCTATAAGTGAAGCAACTATATAAAAATATTTGGGAAGTTAATGGGCAACAGAAAATCAAATTCAGTTAAATAGAACAGAATCTTTGTAAAATATTATGAAGTACTGACACTGCCATAGAATATTACTTAGGAATTTTCTCAACAGCATCAGGACATTTCTGCAGTAATCTTTAAGACAAGTATGCTATCTTTTAAAACTAATCATTAAAAATATATGGGAGAAAACCAAAAATGTATATATCTACAGACCTAAGCGATGTCGTTCAGCTTCAGAGAAAACAAAGATGCCAGCAGTAACACCTAGACGCCACAAATATATTCAATAAGAATATAAAAGCAGATGAGGCAGAAGTGCTAAAAATGACAAAGAGCTTTGCAGGATAATACATCCCAACTGAAGCACTTGCAAGGTAATATGTAATAATATGAGGCAGCTGGTCCCAAAGCCTCCGTGCTCGCACCGACGAACCAAGTATCAGCTGGATGTCAGGCCCTTGAACCCCGCATCAACACTGCAACAAAAGTAACTGCCATAACCAAGATCTCTGCACTTCAGCACTGCACATGGTGTGGAAATAATAGAGACACATTAGAGAGCACAATGTGATAACAGGTAGCGAATGTTGACTTCTGCCGGTGACTGTGCAATTTTTATTCTTTGCATTTTTAGCTTCACATCTTGACTGCTGAAAAACACTTTTCTTGGGGCTATCTTTGAAACATATAGAGAAATCCTGTCTGGCAGAAAACATAATGTGCATGACCTACTGTGGTACACATAAGCACGCGCCGTACTCTCTCATAGCTCTGTTTGCTTCTGGCTGTTATTAGAGGTACCAGTTACCCTCCTAAACTCGTAGTGCATATGTAACACATTTATCTTCAAAAGACCACTTTTCTCATTGCTTCTCTCACAGCAGTAGCACTACTTTGCTTCCCTGTTTCTGCGAAGTCCTAGGACTATTTCTGGAGATGTTGGTAGCCAGATATCCTCCATGCATGGGCCTCGGGCCCAGAGCTGCCTTTCCACTTGCAGGGCTCCAAAGAGGATCCCAGCTCCTGTAGTCAGTGAGACATACAGCTTGGATGTAACTCACAGCATAATTTTAAAACTGTAAAAATACATGCACCATATCATTTAAAAGACACCCCTACACAACACATGCAGCGATATCACCCTAGCCCAGAAACAGCCCAAAACACAGTCCCTGAGAGGAGTCAATTGCCACATGTAGGATTATTGCTCTGATGCATAACAAAATAAAACTGCACACAGGAGAAGATGATGCAGTAGACCCAAAATATATTAACTGATCTATTTCTATTTCTGACATGAACAGTAGCGAGGACTAAAGACACCTACGTCCCTCTTCGGTGCAATAGAGACCTCTGTTACTGCTGTGGGAGCAAAGGGTCCCTGCCCACGGGTCCCACCTTGTGCCCTGGCACAGCAACGGGTCCCAGCTCTGGTATAAGCTGAGTCAGAGCATGAGGTGGGCCCTGAATGGCACTGGGCCTGCCCTGGGTGCTGAGTGGGTGCTCCTGAGCCCACAGGTGCCAAGCCAACAAGTGCCGTGCAACGTCTGTAATTGTCTGCTACCCCGACGTTCGGCAGCGGCACACAGGGGTGCTGATAGTTTTCCAGAAGACATTTTGTAATTGCAACTGCCTGTTTCATATACAGCAGCCAGATGCTTGGCGGGGAGGGAGGGGGAAGAGCTATAAATAAGAAATGGAGTGTTGGGCTATGAAATTCGTAGATTAACATAGGAGAAATTCTCTCAGTGGTTGCATTAACGCCAGCACAGTGTTCAGCTGTTTATCACTTCCAAATGGCTTCCTGCCTCTCGCCACAAACACCATGCGGGGCTTGCCTGGGCTCCTGTGTGCTCTTCTCCCCTTCACATCTGGCCGTAAAGAATTAATTCTTCACTGAGACCGCACAAGCAAGACCTCGGGCCCCACTAACGCCTGCTTAAATAATATGACTCTGCCTTATGTAATGCCGACCTCTCTGGTCTCACAGTGTGGCTTGGTCCTCACCGACTGTCTGAGAAGTTTTGGGGGAGCAAGAGGCACAGGGGGCCACCTCAAACCCATTCTGCTCTCACACTGTGAGTCCACACTTGCCATCAGAGACCTCAAGGTCACAGCAATATCCCACATGCTTGAGACAGATCTGTGAGAGGATTCATCGTTCTTGGAGAGCACCATGAGACACACCGGGCTGTCGAGCAAGGACCAGTTTGAACCTGAAGAAGCCCTTCCACATACTGCTTTTTCAGGGAGGAATTTAAACTCCTTAAACACAGCAGCACCCAGCTACATGCTATGCAGGCTCAGCAGGTGTTCATACTGTGTCTGGCGGAGAGCTGCTGCCATGACATGCAGGTGCCCAGCAGAGACACGTCTGAAGTGGCAGTCATCTTCCCAACCCTGCCATCCTCCTGGCCCCCTCTGCCCCCGGCCGCCCAGGGCACCACTCAAGCTGCTGGCAGCCCTGGGGCAGCTGCTCACTGCGGCAGGTAGCTCCAAGCCTGTTTCTAATCCCTCTCTTGGAGGAACGATGCACACATGGCTTTGCCCAGCTGCCCAGCTCGACATAGAACCTTCCCTCAGGTTTCTCTGCCCAGGGCAGACCCCAAGCTCATTATGGGGTACGGGCTCTGGCACAGCCCACACTCATGGAAGTACTTCACTGTCCAGCACCTCAATCCTGCAGCTCCTCTCCATCTACATTTACCCTGTCCCTTATCCCTTTTATAGTGCTTCTCTGACTGATTATCATCTTCCATCACAGAAATATCATATGCTTTGTAGTTAGTCACTTTATTCCTCTGCCAAGGATGCTCTCAAGCTCCTGTCACTGGAAGCACCCTGTGTTCTCTTCATGCCATAGATCTTTAAATGCAGTAGTTATACATTACTTGAGCTGCACATATTTCCTCTTAAAATAACACAGGCATCTCTATAGACCTTCACTAGGCCTTTGATGCTCTCCAGGCATCTTGCTTTTCAGTCTATTATTCAGTAGCACAACTGAAATAATTGGGCCCTAGTACTGTCTAAGTCTTCACAATTTTTTTGACTCCTAACAGAGTGAGCGGTCAGGTGCAATACAGAGCTCAGGGGAAGCTGGAAGAAAAGAGAATATATGAGTATGCTATGAATTAACTAGTCCTTGTTTTTTGCCTCTATAGAGGGATGTAAGGCCTATAGAGGACAAAATCATAGATAATCTCTTTCTGAAAACAAGTGAAGGTGAATGAATGGAAAAAATGTAAGTCAAAGCCCACAAAAAGTGTGGAGCTCCTGAAGCAACATTTCATTCCATTTCATTCCTCCTCCTAGCAGCATTTACACTAGGTAAAATCCCTGGAGATTGCCTTCTCAAGCAGACCAGGAGGGAAGCCCACATCTGCAGTCTGTGTGATACACTGTGAATCTAGACTTTGCCATGGAGTGAATTAGTTCTCTGGACAGGGAAATTTGACCCCTCAGAGTACATGCATGCTAAACATGATGCCTTTGGCCTGCTCTAGTTCTGCAAGGTCCTCATCTTGCTGCAGTTCTCACCCACTTGCTGTGCCAACAAGTGCTGTGGCTTGAGACAAAAATGTGGTAACAGCAGGCTGCAAACCAACCTTCCCATTTGCTTCTAGACTTTCTGCCTAATCATGGCATGTGCATCGCGTTTGAGATCAACGTCTGGAGAAGATGAGGACCTGCTTCTTTGTGGGTACCACATTTATAGACAGAGATTTGTAGGTGGGAAAAACTGTTCTGAAAAACAGAGATACCAGGACTTGTGGTATGTCCTTTGCTAGGGCCCAGGAGTATCTTCCACTTGGACAACAAGGCCCTGGCATGTCAGGGAGGAATATATCTTGTGATGCCCATGTTGTCATCATTTTGAAGTACTCTTCCACTGCTACCAGAGCTCTCATGGCGCAGGGTTAAATGTTTATGAATTGAATAGAATAAAATAATTACATGTCTTTTTAATGTAGTCAACATTTGAAGTGTTACAATCTAAAGAGACAAATAAAAACACTGAAGAGGAAAAACACAGAATATCTGTTAAAAAAAGAGCCAGGGTTTGGAATAGGATGTACCAGTTGTAAACATATTCCATCATTTAGCTGCACCACTGCCTCCAAGGAAGAAGCCATGGGATATGCTCCTTATGTAGTAAGCTCCAGGAAAACATTTCTGCAGTATCGAGGCGTGCAGGCTCACAGTAATGCCAGCTGGCCAGACTTGCCCTGGAATCACCTCTTGCATGAGCCCACTGAAATTAGTACTGTTGAACACACCTACAAATCAGGAAAGCAGGATGCCCTATTCTAGCTGTCAGAGTTGTAAACTAAATCTGATTAACACAGCCAGAAATGTGTAAGAGTTTGCTTGAAACATTACAGAGAAGTCTAGAGATGGCATGGCAAACATTCACGTTGGTTATTCCGGTAAGCCCAGAGCACTTCTGCTGAGGTAGATCATTTTTCCCCAGGTTTAAACCATTGGGACCGCAAGCAGACTTTGGAACAAGGGATCCACTTTTGTCCATGGCTGGCAGATAACTGAAGTCAAGAACTTTTTTGTTGAAGTCAGGTTAGTCGGGTAAGGAGAGGTGGATGAGGCTGTAGGATGGCTCCTTGAGCAAAGTGTGACATACAGTAACACCTGAAGTAGAAAACATTCCATCCTAAAAAAAAAAACACAAAAAACAAACAAGAGAGAATGACTCTAGAGGCAGACTCTTGTTTTATTAGGTGTAAATCAGATGTGATATTAAATCCATATGGTAAAGGTTAACATGTAAGAAGTATTGCATATTGATCGCAGCACTTTAGAATTGCCCCATTTGTCATCAGCATTTTAATGGCTTCACCATATGCAGCAACACTGGTACAGGATACATAAGAATTAACTGCAACAGTAAATGATAATGCAAGTTTTTAAAAGATAATAATGCCTTCCTTAAGCTTGTGATGATAACAAATAGCAGAGATCCCTAATAGCAGTACCAATTCCCTCTCACAAACAAGGAAAAATTAACATGGAAGAAAGAAACTATGCAGATCTACCAATAAAATCATAAAGCTGATAGTAAAATGATCCAGCAGCAGAGGAAAAAGGAAGATCAATAGCAAAAACATGTTAATTAGTGCCTTCTCCATTCTGCTGTGTATATGTCAGACTCCAGTGCTTACAAAAGTAGGAAAGCTTGTGGTATCAGGGCTCTGGTCTCTGAAACCCATCTATGACTGAGCAATTGTTCCCGAAGGCCACTAAGTTAAATAGAGGGATACAGAGATGGTAACATTTTTTTCCCCAAGGACATAAGTGGATTGTAAGATTAGACATTCCCCTGGCACTGATCTCAATGGAACTGTAGGACCCTGCTTCTCCCTCATGTCCTCATATTGACAACCCAAACTCTGCAGAATATCTCCCGACGGGTGAGCCAGGGCGGGCAGTGACCCTGCACCCTGCCAAGAGAGGGCTGAGGCAGGTGGGGGGTGGGCTTCGGAGCGCCCTCTGCCCCTTCAAGGTGAGGTCGGTGCCTCTGGCAGCAGGGAGCAGTGAGTGGTCCCCAGCGCTGGGAATTACCCCACTGCTCCATACCCCGCTGCTCCATCCTTGTACTCATGCATGGATATCTATGCTGATTTGTGTCTGATTTGCATTTTACAGGCTTGCCTGTTTACATGCAAGTAGTTGAGGCCGTGAGCACAAAGTACAACGGGTAAGGAAGGTACTGGCTAGTGAGACCACAGCCTGCAGGTCCGCCTGGACCCGGACCTGGACCCATGCACAGTCCTGCCAGCTGAGCCCACTGTTGTGGCTTAGCACCAGGCAGCAGCTAAGCACCACACAGCCGTTCGTCCACTCCTCTCTGTGGCAGCTGTGCCAGTTCCAGCCAGCCCGATGGACCTCCCCAGTCCTGGCAAGATGGACTCCACCCAGCAGTCCCCTAGGACTGGGGAGCTTCGGATCTCTCCAAGCCGCGCCACCCCAGCTGTCTCCTGTTGCACGGTGGTGGCCCAGCACAGGCAGCCGCCTGCCCGGGAGGCCAGGGGCCAGCCCCCCACCTGCCCCCTCTCTCTTCACTGGAGGTTCTGCGACACGGGTTTCTTTGTCCCCTTATTAAATGTGTTTATCACAGAGGCCACTGACTGGCTCAGCCCTGGCCAGAGGCGGGTCTGACTTGGCCAAAATCAGGTCCGACAGAGCCGGGGAAGCTTCTGGCAGCTCCTTACAGGGGCTATTTCTGCAGCCTCTCCCCCACTACCAAAAACCCACCGCACAAACCCGGCGCGCACACACACACAACCTGTGTCGGTCCTGGCCACTGGCACATGGCCTGCAGCAGCCCAGAGGCTGGAGATCTCTGAGTCCCACCGGCAGCCGGGGAGCGGAGGCTCTTCCTGAGCCGGGGAGAGCACAGCGATGGTTGGTGTTCAGCTGATGGCCAAGCTGAGGGTTTACATCACAGCACAACGGAGAACTCCATTCTGTTCTTTGCGCCTCTGCCAGCAATTCCAGGCAGGCTCTTTTCTTTTTACGTCTTGCCTGCTGCTGAACACTGTTGTTTTCATAAAACTGCCTGTTACAGCCCAAGCTCTTTCCCGAGTGGTAATAGCTGGGTCAGACCCTGTTGTTGTTCATGTAAAGCTTGGAGAAAGTCTCCATTTGCACTACTTTATCCATCGGCACTGAATTTCACCTGCTGTTTTACTACGTGGTCATTCAGTGTCACTAAATCCTTCTGCAGCTCTCCAGACAGCTTTCATTTGCACTGCCCGCGGTAACTTAGAGCCATCAGCCAGGGATGAAGTTATTTTGGCAAGTTATCTGAAATGTCTTCTTCTCCTCACAAAAAAATCATTCTGTCAAATAAACAATCCCTCTTCTGTGAGCACACCACTCCAATTAATGGAGGTTAATTGTGTATAACAAACAACCATTCAATGTATTCATTATACTAATGAGATTTCCTTTTCAGCGGATTTATTAGTTGAAAAATACAGTTTTGTTCTCTCAGCTTTTAACTGCAACAAGGAAGTGTGCTTGAATTTGGGAAAATATTTCATTCCAAGAGAAAATGACAAACTGCTCTCAGAAGAAAATGGATATTTATCCACTAGTTGACACTTTAGATCTCCTGAGCAAAAGATCAAAACAACTACTTTCAAATGCTTTAATTTACTAAGTGTTTTGTAAAATATATATGTGTGTGATACTGCAGTTGCACTCACTTTTTACACTAATTATAAAGATTTTTTAAAGCATAACTGACCCTAAAAAAGCTGTCTTTCTGTCTTCCTGTATCACCACAAGGTTGCCATCGTAAAACTAAAATTACCTAGTTTTAACAGCAATGTGCTGGAAAGCCAGTGGTAAGTAACAGAGTGAAGATACTTTCAATTCTCCTATTCTAAAGTTTTTACAGTTAAAATAATTTGGCAGATTAAACACTGTCCATTAAAATTGAAAGGCATGTATCACCAGGGACAATTACACTGGGCTGGGCTTGGCACTGCTACAGCCAGACCACTACATCTTGTTAATTTACGGTTAGACTGTGTATTGCTGTTCTGCTTTCCATTCATACTCACGTTTTCAGTGCAGACTATACCCCACATAAGAATCTAGTGTTTTAATGATTAATAAAGGGATGTTCAAACTATTGTATGAGAAAAAAAATGTATTTTGGTACACAGATATTAGCAAGCCCTTAAAGAAGGAAAGAAAATACATTGACTATGATCTTTGCCACATCTTCCTAAGCCCATCTCCAGTATTTTCACATGCTGTGAGTATTTGTGCAACACTCATTTTGCTTGCACAAATGTTTGTGATGATTCCTCTTTATTAGTGTGTGACACATACTAAGCTGCTATCATAAAAAGGCTCTATCAGGACAGGTGTTCTGCAAAAACCTATAAAGACATTTTATCCCAAGAAATTTGAAAGTAAGAAATGTAAAAAGCAACCACAGTGGTAACAACTTGAAGTCTGATGCACATGTCTTCATAGTATTTACCTGCCGCTTGTTTAGATTGCACTTGCCCTCACATCTGAGTCAAACTCCGCACTGAAGGTAAAGTCCTCCAGAGAGGTTGTCCACGTGCATGGGGACATGTAGTCATCACTTGTTAAAGATAGGTAAAAGCTGCATGATGTCTTCTGAGGGAAGTGCTCTGCAGTAATTAGAACAATTTGGATTTGATGATAAAAGAAGGCATATATAGCATGGTGAATACAAAGAGAGAAATGGGAAAGATATTCAGAAGCCCCAGCAAAAAGACAGATTAAAAGCCTCAGGTATTCCACCATGCCAACAAGCCAACTCATTCTGAGTCACTTCCACAGGGCCAGCTTCACTTATCTTTTCCCAATAAGATGTGTTTAGCTTTCAAGAAGGGCTTAGCTGTGCAGACTGAAAAATAGCATGGGCCACAGGGCAAAGAATGGTGTATGAATGTTTATAAGAGCATCTACCTAAAAGCAAAGACTCACTTTCATCGTATGTGTAGGTTCATTTCTCGCTTCAGTTGTGTGTGAAGAAAAGATCATCAAGAGCACAGGTGTGAGTTAGGAAAATATTTGACCACAACTAATAAGATGCTAAACTGAATGAGATGTGATGGGAAACACATCTCTTGGCATGGATTCCACCACTGCTCCATTTGAACTGAAGAAAGCAAATACCAGCTTCAACTCCACTATTTTACTCCAGCAAAAACCGCTATGGCCTCATTCATTCTGTCAAATTTGCCTTCTCTTCATGTCTCACATATAGCTCTTCCTCCATAAATGGAAAGAAAAGCCAGATTCCCCCGTCAATCAAATGATACCATGGTATTTTTATCAAAGGTAAGTTCCAATATGCTGATCCAGACCATTTTGATACAGAACTAGCTCTGAATATTCTTCTCTCAGCCCGTTCTCCAAAATCTCCCAGCTAGTCATGTACACAGTCAGCAAAACATATATGAAACATTAGTCCACCAGAACTCGTATTAACAGAATATATCCTGAGGGACTGCTGCCACTCTGGGTAGTTTCCCAAAGCTAGCACTTCCAAACCAAACCTTTATCATGTGCCTTGGATATGCAATACCTTCTGGGTGAATGGGGTTAGGAACATTTTGTTAACACCAATTAAGCAGCGAGAGTAGAAAAGGCATAAGATGTTCCAAAAATGAAACATTTAGTAAGAATAAATAAAAAGGAAAAAAGTGTAAAAAAAAATGAATCCTCAATCTCACTTGATTAGGTGATATTTCTTTAATCAGCAAATTGCAATCTTGTTTCAGACTGAAGATTGTTGCTATGAAAAGCCTAAGAACAGACTAAATCATCTAACACTTACTTAAAATGCAGCAACACCAGCAGTTTTATTGAAATGTAATAGAGTAGTACAGCAATTACACTCTGAGATTAATATTTATAGAATATAATCAGATTTTCTTATTTAAAATATTATTCATTAATTTGTGCTCCTTAAAAGCATCTTCAAAGTTCGTGTAGGGTTTGAAGTAATTCTTTATGAAAAGGTATCAAAACCCTGGCAGGAATCTGGAATGATGTTCACTGCTTCTCAGAGATCATGTGTGGTGTGGTCCCTGCAAGCCTTGCACTTCAGGAGTGAGGATATTCCTTTCTGATTTGAAGGAATGAACACAAGAGCGATTAGAGGATGGCTTATAAAACAGTATTAAGTAAGTGCTGTGAAAGAGATTTGCAACATCGCCTGGGAAAATGGACATTCTGTAGCAAGAAACACAAGAAACCAAGAGAGGTCAGATACAGAACCTCACCAGACAGAGGGAAAGCAGAGTATTTTTCCACAAGTAATCAAAAAAAACTCTGATACTGACATACCAGCAATCCCTGTTGTCATGGTTTGATGTGGAGGAGGGGGGTGGTTCTGGTGGCAGGAGAGGGGTTTTGCTCCCTGCGACCTCCCCGGTTTTGGAACTGGGTTAGGCTTAGTTCTGGCCACCAGATCAGACTGCCATCCCCCTCGGGGTTGAGCCAATAGGGCGCCTCTGCGAATTGCCCTATTTAAGTCAGGACAAGGGAACCGGAAAAGGTGCTTTGCCCAGGATCGAGCAGAGAAGGGAGAAGGGCACTGCCCCCGCTCCCTGGCTCCCGGCCGGGCAGCTGCCTGCGTCGGGCTGGTGCCGCCCACTGAGGATGGCAGCGGCAGAGCCAGCTGGGGAACTCGGGGGCACCCCACTCCAGGGGTGCCCACTGGACTGAGTTCACCTGGATAGGACTGAGATCTGAGAGAAACAGCCAAGTCGACACCAGGTCAGTGAGGATGGAGCGGGAGGAGGTGTGCCGGAGCCGAGTTTCCCCTGCGGCTGATGGTGAGATGGCAGGCGGCCCCCCTGCAACCAGGATGGCCTTGGTGGAGCAGAGACCCACTCGCAGCCCGTGGGGAGAAGATGCCTGAGCCCGAGGATGGTCGTGTTGGGGTGCACGGCAAGGCAGAGCGGCATCTGGAGTCTGCGTGACGACCCACGCCGGAGCGAGTGGCTACAGCTCCCTAAGTACCCGAGACTGTGGTAAAGCCCACACCGGAGCAATCTGTGGGGAAGGATTGTTTCCAGTGGGCTGGACTCACGCTGGAGAAGTTTGTGGATTTTTCCTCGTGGGTAGGGGATCCATTGGAGCAGGGGAAAAGGGTGTAAGGACTCCTTCTCCTTTAAGAAAGAAGCAGCAGTAACAGCACGGAATGAACTGACCTGCACTCCCCCAGTCCCTGCCCCCTGTGCTGCTGGGGGAGGAGGTAGAGCCGGGAGGAAAAGGAAAGGGGGGGGAAGGTGTCGGTTTTAAGATCTGGTTTTGTTTCTTTCTGTCCTCTCGAGTAATCGGTTTTTGTTTCCCTTTGTCCTTCTAAGTAATCATTAATAAACTGTTTTGCTTTGAGAAAGCCCTGTCTGTTTTGCCCAGGACCATGGTTGGTGGGTGCTCCCTCTGTTCTTGTCTCAACCCTCAGTCCCTTTGTTTTTTTCTTTTCCCTCTCCTCTCTACTTTACTGGAGAAGGAGAGACTGTGTGAGTTTTAGTTGCTGGATCAGCCTAAAACCACGACACCTGTGAAGCCAGAGCCTCAGAAAATTAAGTGTGAACCTCCAGGATGGCTGGTCAGTGACACAAGGACACAGTGGCACAAGCCCTCAGGTTTCCTTCTGCTTGAATAGTACCCTCTCTCGAGCAGGAGCTGTTGGTCACCGTGTGCTCATAGTGCACGATGCCCAAGTATGATCAGTCCAAGGGAAGGCCTCTGTGGGCTATTGCAACACAAATGGTGTGTAATAATGACTTTTATTTCTGGAATATAGTTAAAACTAGCATCGGAGGACTTAAACTATTTATTTCAAATGTGAGAAAGGTATATGCCATCATTTCCTTATCTGAGTTAGAGCAAGAACAGCACCCAGATCACAGAAAGAGAGATGGAGCTGCAAGGTAACAAATTCCTTACACCCACAGCATAGGGGATCAATGTCTCCTTTCCATCAGTAGGAATTGACAGCATTTTAAGGTGCTAATTGTTAGTACTGCCAATTCTGAGCTCAGCATCTTCTGCTGTAATAAGCCCTGCTTCAAACTCCAAAATGCAGGCACATTTTATAACGGGCTGTGGGAGTGTTGTTAATTGCTCAGCTGCGCTCTTCAGGAAAGCATTTCTTACATCTGAGTGAATATAACTTTTGGTCATCTTAGTCTTTGCCTTGTAAGTCCTGCTTCTTCTTGCCATATAGTAAACACCCAAAGTGCTTTATAAACTCTGCACCCAATGTTTCTAACCAAGATATGATTCGCTTTATAAGCATGTGGGAGAGTCCAATTTCGCTGTCTTCAAGGTATGTCCTGCTTACAGACAGCACCAAACCATCACCTGGTTCTGGAGCGCTCAGCATCCAGTTTCTCCAGTATTAGGAGAGATTCCCAGATCCTGCTCCTGGCACATCACAGTCTTGCTCAGCACTCAAATCTGCTTGGAGCTGCACAGTGGAACCCAGGTTCAATTCAAGACCACCCTCAGATTAGCCTGGGTAAAAACCCCACGCTTCTCCTCTCTGGAAACGGCCTGTGACAGCAGTGGAGCAGAAGACAGCCCAGCCAAGCATCTTCATAGAGAGTAACGATAGCTTACAGCAGACACACAAATGGAGAAAATAGAATACTTGAGATTAAATTAATTTAATTCATTTCTGATACAGCTTTTGGCTTGAGCAAACTTGGGTTTTTACATCTCACCAAACACACAGCTCCCTGGCCTCTCTTCTTTGTGTTCAAATTGTAAGAAGGCCAAATTTCTTGTTTGTTCGCACCATCTGATCAGCTTCCTGGCAAAGGCTGTAAGCAGTAGACTTCTCATGACGTCATTTCACTAATAGGAACAACTTGCAAAGTATCATTGCAACACAGGGCAAAAAATGTTTCAGATTTCATTTTAGAAAGCATTGAATAGAATATAGCATCCACCATGCAATTCCTCTGTACAGTCTCTGTTAACTGCTCACAGGTGCTAAGTACCTGCGAAATCCTTGAAGTAAAATACCACTTCCCTCCTATGACTTGATTCAGACAAGCCCAGGCTGATTGGGGTTGCTGGTGGAACTGAAAACAGTTTTGCCCTCTGCCTTTTCTAAAACAGCAGCCAACCATATCAGTCCAGCTTTCTTTGAGACATGAGTAGAAGCTACAACCCAGCCACTTTCATTGTTTTTAATTTCCCTCCATCAAACAGCACTATATTTCCCTTCACCTTCATATCTTGCCTGGCAACCCAGTGATTCAAAAATGTATCTTTTTCGTACCTTTAGCAAAGATATTTTAATAAAAATATTAGCTTGATTTAGGTGAACAATGCCAAAGTGTACTTCCAAGTGTGAGTCTAAATTGAAAATCAGGAATTTGCTTTGATATTCACAGCATCTTTGGTCCTTGTAAATACTCATTAAAAAGTTTTTTTGCCTACAAAGGCATCCAATCTGTTTGCAAGTTCGTGGGAAGACAATGGCACTTTCATTAGCAACAAGAAGATAGTTATCTAATTACAGAACAACACAAATGGCAGGGGACTTAAGTGGCTATTCCAGCATCAGAAACAATAAAGTACAATTGGATGACAATATAAATATTACAACATGCAGGGGAATAAGAGTGTGACATGCACTCACCTCTGCCAATATATTAATCCATATCTCACACGTATTATTGCTTTTGTTATTTACATAAACAGCTAGATTTCTGCATCTTCAGTGGCTAATTTGAAAAGAGAAGGTTCTTATTCCTACGTCACATGGGTGACACGAGAGAGGAAAAGGTAATTCTGTTTTCAGAAAAAAAAAACAATCTGTGCTGGATCACTGATTCTTTAATAGAGTTCAATATTTAGTCCCATATATCTCTTAGTTTTCTTTTTAACTTTTTAATTAATTCTTTCTCTCTCTTTTTTTTTTTTTTTTAATTTTTCCTGTCTGAAATAATTAGTTGTGCGTTGCATTTGAACCTGGAGGGTACATCAGCTAGAGCATATTCGTTTAGTAGTTCAACTGGAAAAGTGCATTCTTGAATGCAGACTCATTCCAGACAGTCAGTTCCTCCTGCTTTGTAGAAGGTAGGGAAAACACTTTACGGTTTGTGACTTCTGTCTTGAAAAGAGAGTGCCTGCAGTGCCTGACGCTCTTCTGCACTCGTAAGAAAGATGTATCAGGTTGCAGACTGGGGAAGGACCCAAAATTTATTTCTTCACTTGAAGTGCGTGAAGTGGGCAAGAGAGCCAAAGCGCTGTATGGAAACGCTGTGCAGCACGGGGCTGCGCCTGCTCACTGTGGCTGCTCTCTTTCTTCTTCCTGTCAGAGGAGCTGGCTGTTTTAAAAGCGCGGAAGACGGGACTGTTTTGTGAAACTGTATGTATGAAATGCTTTGTGTGCTGTACTTTTGTCAGGTAGAAGCTCCTGTGCACTCCAAGGACTCCTTTTCTCCTTTATTTAGGAATTCTTGATTATAACAGGAGAATATTGACTGTTACAACCATGACAAAGGTTATGTGGTGTCAATCTCAGATACAATGCAGAAGGAACTTGTACAGAAAAGACTGCAGGCAAATTAATGCACGCTGTCAATCTAAACTCACTGTTGCCAGGCATTTATAGCCCGTATCTAAATCATATTAATTTTTGACTGTCCATACTGCCAGCCTGACAGATGACTGGTTCATGCAATAGTTGTATTTTCCTCTCATTAAAAGATACTTGCAAAAGTATCTTTAAGCAAATATACAAGTCACACAACAAGAAAGCAGTGTTTTTCTAGCAACCTTTGTTCTGCACATTTCTGGCAGGTTTTTTTACCACATTCCACATCAATAATGCAACAGCAACCAAAAGGCCATGTAGGCATTTAATCTGTGAGTGCCGAGGGCACACAGCTACCGGCTGAACGCTCTGCAAACGTTCTGCATCATGTGCTTCCACTCCAGGGAGTTGCCATTGGAGACTCCTCAAAGTCTAAGCTAGATTAATTTTAAAATATAGCACTTTTTGACACTAAATAAAACAAACTCTTAGCTTTATTGAATTATATGAAGTGCTGCAGGGAAAAAAAAAAAAAAAGAAGAAGAAAAATTATGCCTTTAAACCATATTCTTGTCTCATCTGAAAAGAGCTACCAGGAGCAGACTAAAACTTCCAAGTGATGGCATGTAAAAGTACCCTTTGTCTAATTTATAACTTGTATATATCTACATAAATGTATATATCATCATGTATATATCATGCACCCAACAGAGCTACGTAACATTGATGTCAGCAGGAGAGAAGGAGCAACAAGAGACAGTGCAAAGAAAGGGAGCAGGGCTATGAAATGAAGAGACTAAAGAACAGACTCCGTATCTACTCTTATTCAAGGAGGATGGAGCAGTACAAATTATTTTCTCCAATGTGTCTTGCAGACACAACTGAAGGTGTTTTGTTTGACTTTGCCCTGTGCTTTGAGATTGTTCGCTTAGGCCAACACACAAATACGGAGAGCAATTATTTTTGTGAAACATGCTTCAAATAGCAAAATATTTTTGAGTGTAACTCATATCCCATTTTATACACATTGTCAAAGTGCAATTAATCATATGAAAACATTATAAACATTATGGTTGTCAGCATGTAAAATCTATATAAATGCTTTTGCAGGTAATTCATACATGGAAAGTATTCCCTCAGTTAAGCAAAGAGAACACTTAAGGAATAGTATGGCAATCTTATCTTCTCTCAAAGGCAAAACTGTAAAGATTTTAGTGGTGACATTGTCTCTGTAATAAATGTAGGCTGCCTGAGCTAAACACATGAGAATATATATATAGCATGAACTTTTAAATAAAAGTTAGCTTGTTGCCCACAGAAAAATAGAGTTCTTGCTTCTGCTGGTACTTTCTGACTCCTGAATGCCAGGAAGTAGAAAAAGCAATTAATATTATACTGTCATTACACAGCAAATAATAGAATATATAATTCCCCTGAGACCAAATCTTAGATAGGAATTCAGTCCACAAGAGGACCCCATGGGAAACAATTTTGTGCAACTGCAAAAAGAGAGACAAACCCTTGGTTTTGCTTCTCATTCCCCGGGGCAGAAATAAAAATAGAAACTTCCAGGGGAAGCAAGGACAGGAAAGCTCAGAGGGTAAGGGCTGCCTTCACCTCTACCCTCTTGCAATGTCACAGTAATCTGCCCCTGCTGCTATCCTACAGATGTGTCTATTGCCACTGGAAGGTCTTTGGCACAGCACAGTTTGAAAAAAAAAACACTGTAGTTTACCATAGGGAAAAGATACCGAGAGTAATGAAGTGAAAGGATAGTCCTTGCTACTCACGTATATATATCCTTATACATTATCTGCAGCATTTCTAGAGCACCCAAGAACTTGGTCTTCGCATGGTCCTTGAAAAAAGAAGTGTACATAAACATAGGGGAAACATGTTCCTGGAGAGAAAGCCAGCTGCTGAAAAATGAGCTCTGAATTAGGTGACAAAACTGCTGTAGGGGGAAGGACTGGAAAGATCAAGGTTTACCCACACTGTCGTCTGTGATAGTGCTGCAGTTGCTACTGTACACGCAGCAGTGCAGATCTGGCTTTGTGCTAACCGCTTCTCGGGTGGGTTTGGCAGCCTGAGCTGTACTCGGAGCTGCTACCACCGAGCTGCAGGCAGCAGCTGCGAGAGTTAATTTAAGACTGGCTTGAGCATCCTTCCAGTATACTGCTGCAATAGCACTGACTTCAGTGAACTGTTTAGGCAGTATTACAAAATTATAAAAATATTATACATATAAAATAATGATTAATAAACAATAGATAGATGCGTGATGCTTACTTACTCTTTCACAGAAAATGGCACTAGGGCAGCTTCAGAAAAATAGAAAACAAACATGTCTAGGACAGACTTTTGGACACAAGGCGTGATTAGTTGATGGAGATGCTCTCTAGCACACATTACTACACCTAACAAATCAACAGAATTCAAAAAAAAAAAAAAAAGGATAGAGATTTGTGTAAACTGTGAGAAGAGAGCAAAAGCGACAAATCACACATAAACATCCAAAACCACATATTAAAGGTAATAGCAAAAACTCTCTTTTAACTGTTAGGATTTAGGAAGACTACAGACAATATATTTCATAGCTGTTTCTTACACCATTTTCTAAATTGTTTAGCGTGGGCTGATCTTAAAAACTCCCAGCACACCGGAATAGAGAAGCTCCTGGTATGGGATTTGATACGGGAGGTGCTAGCGATGCTGGGAATGATCATCACTGTTGCTCAGCAAGCATTCCCCAGAGGCGGAGCAAGTCTACAGATGCTGCTTGTGAACGCAGCTCTCCTTTTGTCCTGAGATGCTGAGCCATGATACACTCAACAGCTCACTCTCTTACTGTATTATTTTTATAGTCTTTAAAGGTCTGAATATGCCTCTCTGTCTTTCCGACAGTGCTTTTTCTTTATTGCTTGCATGAGTTGTTCCATTTCATTATCCACTGGCAGAGTAAATCTTCCTTGTTTTGACAGGAACTGTTCTGTTACAATTACCTGCTGTCGTTGCGGTTCAAGCGAAGGTGCTGCCAGCTGGACAGAGCTGTAAAGCAACACGAGTGAATTCCCCAATGTGAACATTTTTTTGAAAATACAGGAAGCAATTAGCTATGTCTATATTTAGAAAAGTGCTTGTATTGCAATGAGACACTGCCAGTCTGAGGTTGGGGGTTGATGCTCCCCGAACTTCAGAGATGTTTGACTCTTTCATCACATTTAAAAACTTTTCATCTCATCTGGAAAATTCATATTGTATAGGAACACGTGATATTTAGCCTCAAAATAACATAGGGATAAACTGTAGCACACCTTTCAAGAACAGTATTCCACATCATTGTTACAAGGGGAAACAAAAAGTTCAAAGACACATCACAGGCAGCAGAACTTACAGAAAGTGTAAGTGGGCTGAGCTCCTCTTGTCTCAGCTAACCTGAGTAGGAATCAGAAGGAAACAGAAAGTAGGGCTTACTAGCATTACAGGCCTGCATCCAAAAACAAGGGAAGGGAAGGGAAGGGAAGGGAAGGGAAGGGAAGGGAAGGGAAGGGAAGGGAAGGGAAGGGAAGGGAAGGGAAGGGAAGGGAAGGGAAGGGAAGGGAAGGGAAGGGAAGGGAAGGGAAGGGAAGGGAAGGGAAGGGAAGGGAAGGGAAGGGAAGGGAAGGGAAGGGAAGGGAAGGGAAGGGAAGGGAAGGGAAGGGAATGCAGGAGGTGGCAGCATGGGCTCATGCAGGTCATCTGTTCCATTATCAATGGATGGACAAGGAACATCTTCATGCCCCTGTACGCTCTGCTGGAGGGACAGTCTGTGGCTGATGGTGACCACCGGATCTGGACTGCTGGAGGAAAGGCTTAGGACATATGAGACACCTACCATTACCCTAAAAATTCACTGTAATTACAAAAAAAAAAAAAAACCAAAACAGCCTCATAAAGAAATTAACAAAGACAGCATAATATTTCAAAGTTACTTTTCAAAAAAGATGACAAGAACACATTTGGAGGCCATCATAACCCCAACGCATACTACCATTAAACCAGACTTTGCAACCAAACGTGCAGCTTCGGCAACAGATGAGTACAGACCAGAAGGCTGAAGCCATACACGAGAGGCCACGCTCGTACATGTGGATTAGAAGACTTGAAGAAACAGAGGAGTTTCAACTACAACATGTTAACTGAAACTAATCAAAATTTAGTACATTTAGCACAGTTGTACTTTTTGCCAAATTAATCTGAGTTATATAAGTTGTCTTTATTTGCCTTAATAAGGCACGGGAATGTTTTTTTTGATGTTTTTTTGCAACTAGTTTCTACTCAGCTAGTAAGTCTAGAAATAATCGTTACTATCTGAAAATTAAAATTAACCTCTTACTAGCTTGTTCCCTCTAAAAGTTTACTTATTAATCATAATTGCAATATCCTTTCCTTTTTGCAAAATATACAGTACAAACAGAAATATTTTCCTTCTCCAAATCAGGTTTGCTTTCACAGAAACCTAGAGAGATTCCTGTAATTTTCCAACTATTACAGTCCCCAAACATTTTACACTTGAACACGATTATTAGATCCACCAGTTTTGTCTTTCATCTGTGTGTTCCTAGCAGATGAGCTGGCTTTATACCCCCTCGTAAACTTACAAATTAAACTCCTACATGCTCTCCTGCTTCGTAATTTGGTGCTTTGGGACAGCGTTGCCTTTAGCTTACTGAAGAACAAAACCATTATTCAGATGAGCTACAACTGCCTCATTTTCAAACAGTAAACTGCAACTTACAAAACAAGTTTGCATTACACTCAATATTTAGCTTAAACTTTGAGTACCACATGATACAAGCTCAAGTGCATTCAGTTTAACAACATATAGAAGAAAGTCTTTCCAGAAAAGAAAAGTGAATTTTCCATCACAAGTCTGGGGTAATCTTGTGTTAATTAAAATGTTTTGGATGGGTCTTTTATGGTCAGGTTCATCATCGACTGCCCCTTGCAGCACTGACAAGTGAATGTGGGTAACTGTTCTCAGGAGCAGCATATAATTGCCACTTTATACACAATAAATAATTGTTTAGGCAGCAGAAAAATAGTGAACTGTTTGTTCCCTAGGCTGTAAAGTGGACCACTACTTTTTTCGACAGAAAGACATACTGTAGCCTCTCACTGGAGTGTGTGATCCAACAACGAGGCGTAAGAATAAGGTAGGAAGTTGATTCTTAATTCCTAAAGGCAATTAGGGTACCTAAAAGTACTATACAGCCAGGATGTGTCTAGTGACGCTCAGTAGATAGCAAATAAGGTATAGCAAGTGCCACACCTTGGAAAGGCACAGTCTATTCTCCGGTCCAAAGTCACCAGCCAGCTTAGGGGAAAATAAGGAGGTATTGGTGTCCTCGTTTACGTGGCAATGAGAGCATGCAGGGAGCAGGCTAAACCTTGCTCTTTTCCTAACCCTGCATGTTTGTTAAATGCAGTCAATAAACGGCCTAAAATATTTAGCTCCATTTTCTTTCTAACACTTGCATGATGATAGCCACCTTCATAGAGCTGGCCACAATTTCCAAATGTATGCAAGCAATAACCACCAACACTGCAGCAGCTGCTGCTTTTCCAGAGGAATTGATGTGCCATGGGGAGGGAAGTAGCACTGGAAAAGAAGGTTTAGTCCTTTCGTTTCTTCCCAGAGATGAGAGATACATGTGGAACAGGCCAGTGTGGGTCAGCTAATTCAAAGACAGGAGTAAACTCAATCTCCTGGTGGTAGACATGAGAGATTAAGCTAAGGAGACATATAGCCAGTGAAGTCACAATGTGAATGAGATGTTACCTGAACAAAGCCTCCATTTCTTTAAACAAAAATCCTTACAGAGACAGAGGCTTTAGGCTCTCCTTTGTCAGAAATTTTTCCTTTCAGGTGAAACCTGGGAGCCACAAACCTGAGTCCCCAAGCTCAGGTCCTGCCTGAGACTCTGTGGAGAGGAAACTTCCCCTTTCTGACGGACCAACGAGCCTCTCCTGTGTCCTAGCAAGGATGACATCTGGACGACCCCGGTTGCACAGAGGTCAGAACGACACTAGGCTGCTGAAAGAAGTATAGTAACAAAAGCAAAAAAAACTCTCAATCTAGCATTTGTTATACACTCCAGAGGTAGAAAGTGTAAAAAACTTCTATTTCAGTAGAAGCGCTCTCATAAAATCTTCCTTTTTCTGTTTCAAACACTTATTAGCTGGAATACAGGGAACTACACACAGGTTTTATAAATCAAACAGCATTGCATTTATGAGGGCTTATGATGCAGCAATGTCATTTTAATAATAATAATAATGATTATTGTTTTACTTTTGAAAAAATTTATATTTGAGTATGACTCGTAACTCAGTAAATAAGTCTCTTGTCTAGATTGCAATTTAATTTTTCAAAAGAAATTACCAACTGTTTTAGAATTTGAATCAGTTGCTATTGAAATATTCACAGTGCTTTAAGTACCTCATTTTATATAGGATTTAATTTCATATGGGTATGTATCCTAGGGAAACAATGCCTATTTTCTCTCTTTCGACTGCACTCGTAGGTGACAGCTATGGTTCCTTGCATCCCCACCCAGGTGAAACCAGGTAATCAAATCATTGTATCAGAAGGGGTCTAGGTACCCAACCAAGTTAACAATGTCGTCCCAAATTGATGTCATGAAACACAACACTGTTAATTCATTTCCCCAAAAGGTACAAGATATTTGGGAAAATGCACTCATATAGTGACTGATGTCCATAGATGTACATCTTTTTGCCCTGACTTGATCTCTACCACCTTAAGCTCCAAGAGACCCACTTCTACCCATCCCTGAATTAACAAGCTGTTATACTCGCTGTGTCTGTCTTCCTTCCCACCTCTCTCTCAGTATGGATATCAGCTTCCATTTGCTGACAATCCACTTGTTATTCCTGGGATGAGAATTTGTGAGGTTTAAGCATTCTCTTTGATTTCAAGCCTTGGGAAGAGTAAACACTTCTAGACTGGATGAAGTCAGGCATATGGGTTGGGTTTTTAACTCACTCTACTATTTTTCCCTAGGGAATTATATTTTTCCCATTGTTTCATCTCCCATGTAATTTTCCTTTACTGCTCTCTTCTGATTTAACTCTTGGATATTAGGTAGGTTAACAGTAAATAGGTAACCTGCAAGTTGTCCAATATTGTAAAGATATTGTAAATATTACTTGCTCTTCCCTCTCTCTGTCCATTAGAGATATTCATCATTATATCTCCAGTTATAGCTTACACATAAAACAACACCAAGGATACTAGACAAGAAAATTCCCAAGTTTACTAGATAAATCAGAAAAAAAATCACTCCACAATAGAAACACAAACTTCCATACTTTCTACAAACTTCCATTGCTGTTAGCAATACATTTTGAGATGATGTCATAACGCATACATCACAAATATCCACATAAGCAAAGCTTGTAGCAATCTTCCTAACAAACAGCCAGAGAGCATACATATATGAATATCTTTTTGACAGTATTTGGGCTGGAGGAAAAAAACAACATTTTTCTCAGGCTCATCAAAAAGCAATTGGCTTTTTAAGCATAGAGTTTCATCCATGGGGGTTTATTTAGAGGACTTGATTGGTTTTCATAATTTGCCATTGCACATTGATAGAATCAACTTATTCTATGCATATTTCAAATTTTTTCTTTTCTCATTGTTAAATTAAATAGCCTGATCTGAAATTTGAAATTACATGCTTTTATTTCTGTGTAAACAGGATTCCCAATGAAGTAATCTGTAATGTAGTTATGGAAGGAAATTATTTTAGAAATGTCAATTCTCAGTTGAATCGGTCTGCTCCTTTTGTAGATTGAGCCACCAAATCTTTATAGACAAACGCTAGTTTTTACTACTTTTGCTTTTGCAAGTACTGCCTACACCTCTGGGACCCTAAACTGGGGTGTCTTTACAAGTCATTACATTTCAGGAACCACAATGAGGCCCATTAACTGCATCCCAAATTCTGAAATCCTGCTGCTGGTCATTCACAAGCTACAGAGAAACACAATCTTAATTTGCAAGACACATTTGCTAAGCTGGCATCTGACAAAGCAATACATCTGACATAGGAACATCAGAACCAGTCTGCCTGAAGCCCTCCAGTCACCAATTTGACAGTCTTGTTTCACTCCAGAGCTGCAGTGTCCTAACAGCACTCTTGGCCAGGGGTTTCTTGAATGTACAGCAAGATGGTAGTGTCCATCAGTTCAGATCACAAGAGCCAGGCTAACCATTTGCTAACCCCCTCAGAAACAGTAAACTTGAATCTTCCGAATCCTTATCAAATCAGCTGGATTTCTGGGAGTGGAATGTCTGAAGTTAGCACAGCCAGACAAATGGAAATCCTCCCTCCAGTCTGCCAGGCAACAGATGGTTAAAGGAGCTGCTTTAACCTTGCCAAACCTGATTTAATCAGAGCAGGTGAGCTTCATCTTCTAATCACTCTGTCATAAAAAAGTCTTAGCAGCATCATCTTAGAAACTCTCCCATGAGAGGAAAAGGAAAAGGAAAAGGAAAAGGAAAAGGAAAAGGAAAAGGAAAAGGAAAAGGAAAAGGAAAAGGAAAAGGAAAAAGGAAAAGGAAAAGGAAAAGGAAAAAAAAAGGAAGGGGGCACAGAACAGCACATGCACCATTGCCCTAAAGAGGCTGGAATGTCCTTACTATATTCTCACGTCAGTCGACTGTTTAATCATTGTGGTCTGTGACCTGTTGCTCATGGCATTTGTCTCTGGCACTGCTACCTTAGCTGAACTGAACCACAACAACCATCCAAGCTGAACTGTAGGTAGAGATGTAATTGCACACACCCTGAAAAAAACTCATACACTGTAGGTTGGAGTGTTTCCAGGGCCCCAAGCAGTGTCTCACTGACAATGCTTATGTCTGGAAACCACTTTCCTTTAATAGCTGGGTTAGCATTCTGTATATTACTCTTACAGCTTTCACTCTGACTTTTTAATGACTCAGCTATTAAAATCTATAGACTTTAAATGCAACAAAGGTGTAGCTTAAAAAAAAAAAAGAATCCCCAAAGCCCTACTATTGGTAGGTGGTAACGGCTGAGTTAAAAAGGGTGATATTTCTCAGAAAGGACCGCTCAAAGGGAAATTAGGAAACTCTGGAAACCTGAACTGTCCATTAAAAAGAAGGTCCCAGCAGTAGGAGTCAAGAGTGACAAGACAGACACTGATGTAGAGTGAGGTTCATGCAGACTGCAAGGTAAGCTGAACAGAGAGAGAACAGATCAGAAGTAGGTGTGAGAACGTAAGAAATGAGTTAAAGATCAGAACGAGGCACACAGAATAATATGGCAATATTCTATAGAAAAGATTTTAAAGTTCAAAAGTGTACCTTTGATCAGGACTGATACGGACAGAGAGGCATAGACTATAAGATTAAGAGAACAGCATTTTTATTTATAGGTCCAAGTAAAGAATACAGCTATACATTTTTGGACCAAAGAGAGGACAAAGAAAGCTTAGGAGTACTAAAAACCCGAAATTAAGCTCTGAAAGGCTGTAAGTATTGGTTTTAAAATACAGAACTAAGAAAAGTCTCGGTATAAATATAAGCCTTGTTTCCACAACGGAAGACCAAGCTTTCAGATTAGGATTCCTTCATATTTAAGGAGCTACGCTGTGAGCATCCTATAATAAGAACTATCACTAACTTAGTTCCAATGAAATTCAGGTCTCTAGAGTACAGGCTATAACATGTGATAGAGGATGAAGATGCTTCTAAATGAGCTTTAAAGCCTGAGGAGGTCCAGAATGACACTTTTATTCCTCCAGGGATGCTGTGGAAATAGCTAACTGGGCTTTTGGCAGAGGTAAGGTGCACTTATCCAGTGCAGATCCATACTATAGAGCAGCAAATGGTGGAGTAGAAATATGCCCGTGTCTTCCCTTCTGCCTAACATCTCTTACTTTCTTCACCCTAGTGGAATGTGGGCAAACTCCATCCACTGACTTAGAGCTCAGAGGTGGGGCATGATCAGCTCTGGCAGGAGAGCAAAGGGGGCTCAGTTCAGCTGCTGTGGTGCAGCTGTTAGCTACCCTCGAGGGCTCCTGCCTGGGAAGCTGTAATGCTGGTACATCCTCAGCAAAAGTGGGGACCCAGCTTCCTTTCACTATCTACTGGATAATAAAGTGGAAGATAGGAGCCAGCAGGTGTTTTTCAGGGGAAAAGAAAATACTGGATATAAATGTGGACTGAAGAGTTACAGCAAGCTACTTAAATCCCAGGCCTTTAAATGCTAGTTGATGTACGTTTTAAACACAAAACTCAATACTATTCTTCATTATGAGAAAAACATAAACTCTTCAGCAAGGTCCCTACAAACTTTGCTCTCCATGGGTCCATGTGTGATCCCGTTCTGCTGAAACCTACCCCTAAGTCACAGGGGCAAGCTGACTACTTTTAATAAAGTGTTAAAACAATATGGCGTGGGGAAGATTCCTGCAACAACCAGGTTAGGAAATTTGTGGTTATCCACACTGAGCTAGAGGCAGCCCCAGGCAAATGAAGGTTCACAGCTTGCAGCCAGGGCAGCTGCTTCTGCATGATGGTGTAACTCGAGGTCTGCTCCATCGTACAGGACCAAGAGGACTCAGGTCACCACAAAAGTCCCCTTAATCGTGTATTCTACCGGTCCAGCACCCAAGACATGTGAATCTCTTTCTGAAGGGAATATATGTTAAAAAAAGTTTTCAAACTGAACCATGTAATTGACTTCCTCTCACGGTCTGTACTGCTTAACTTTAGCCTCTGCTCCAGTTACATCAAAAGGTGAAAGCTGTCTTCCAGGAGACTTATGTCTTTTATAACACATTGCTTCGAGCCCATCAAAATATACGATCAATTGACAAGACACAGAGCGTGACACTTCTTAGTTTGTGGACATTCACTCTATTAAGCAAATGGAAAGACATGAACTCAACAGTACAAAAAGACTAGACTGTGTGCTTGGACACATCTTAGGCACTTTCTTTTTTTCTTCTCCGGGATGGGGAACTCAGACATTAAAGCAGATGTGAACAAAACAATTAAAGATGGAGACAAGACTCTCTAACTTGTCATTTTGCAAATGATTGTTTATTTTAAATGCAAATATTTCTGACCTCTAGTTTATTCAGATAGCTACAGCCATGGTTGCGATGCAATGGCAGAACCACTTTGTTCTGATCTTTGATCTGATGTTTATATGACAGTTGAGGATTTCTGGGTATTAATAAATTGGCCATAGCTGTATTTCCTTTCTTTTATGAAGTACTTTACTGAGGCAGATTTACCTTAGGGTAAAAGACAGACAGATGGCAGGAATATATAGGTCATGTGCTATTCAGTGCTGATAAAGGAACCCCCATGCCTATACATTGTCTGTCTCCTGCTGACTAAGACTGGGAATAACTATAAAAGCACTCATTATGAACTGAAATATCTGAATCTAAGGATAAACATACTGCCTAAACCAATTATTATGTTCAATTGTATATACTCTCTGTGAAAATATTTTTTGTGATTGAAGAAAATGAAGTATTTGATCGTCCAAAATATGAAAGTGACACAATTTGCTGGTTTTTTTTCTATTGTTAATATGCCTATGATCTTGACTCCTCTAATTATCACCTTTGACTTCCAAATACGTAGACTAGATGACACCATCTAATCTAGGATCATGTCAGCAGCTGTTGACAGTCCCAGGTGCTTCAGATGAGAAGACAAAATCCTCTTCTTTGTGCAAAGATAAAAAAGCCAGTCCATTTCCTTATTTTAATGTTTGTTTTTAAGTCTCTGAATTATGACCATTTTTACTTTCCTTCATCTTCAGTTCTAGGCATACTGTAGTACGTTCTAATTGAGAACATAAATATCCTACAACTTTGTCCATCTGGTTCTACTCCTGGCCTCAGAATTATACTCTAGTATTACATCCATTGCTATCCATTATCCATCCTGTCTTTATTTAAATATGATAAGTTTTTTGTTTGACTTTTGGATTGATTGAATATCTCCTTACTCTTGTATTACAATTAAAAATACAAGAACATGAAACACATCCCTCTAACTATTTTTAATGTGCACTTCTACAGTCACCCATTCACTTCTTATCTAGATAATCCTAATTTCAAGTGCTTCTAAATTCTTCTTTTCTGCTGCTCATTCATTTTACATGATAACCAGAACTGACATGTTCCAAATAAACATTCCACAGATTTCTGTAGCATATAAATCCATATCTTCTTCCATGCCACTACTAGATTTGCACTGAAGTTTTCACTCAAAACTTTCTTTTTTACTGGTTGCCATTAACTCTAAGCTCTGACATCTGTATAAGCAGTTCAGGCAATTCTTCCAAAATGCGATACCCACATTAATTTTCATTTGATGCTCGGTGACGTAGCTTAGCTATCTCAGTAGTGCTCTTCGGTCTTCTCTTGTTTTAATTATCCCAAACAATTTTGTCATATTGCAAATGTTGCCACCTCACTGATCATTCTTTTACCAACTGTGAATTATATTAATCACGGAGTACTGGTACTCAGCCTCTGGCCATTCCACCACATCTTTTGACATTTATTTATCTGTCTCACTGTGTTTCTGTAACAACTTTCTCTTCCTCCACAACAATTAGCTTTTTTCACAGGCTCCTACAAAGAATTTTTCAGAAATAAAATATTTTTTATTGCTTTCTGTAGAAAATCTTGCATTTTCTTTGATGGAGAAATGTTTGTTACATCCACTTAGTTGTCTTGTACCTATTCATAATTGCTTAATCCACTTTATCCAGCAGTTAAGCAAAGCTCACAAGGGCTGTAATCACAAGATTGTCCAGAGCACTTACAATCTGTTCAGCTGTCTAATACCTTTGCAGTGTCTCATTTCCCATTTGCGCTGTACCTCCCTGGAATAAAAGCCAGCCCAGTGATGCAGGCAGAAGGCTCAGAGGCAGCACTGGATTCTTGCTCCATCTCTGCCAGCTACTGGCAGTGTAACCTTAAGTAAGTTTTCTAACCTTTCCACGTCTCCCTCCTTTCTCCAATGCAGATGGTGCTTAACAATGTCACAACAGGTCTCTATGTTTGTCTTAGTGCTGATTTCTGGGGGCTTGTTAGATGTCTCCATCAGAGCAGTAGAAGTTGGGGTACGTGAGCGCAGAGCAAGCAGAGTGCTCTGTTCCTCTGTATGTCTCTGAATACCCTGCCAGCTTTCCCAGGATTTCCTTTCTGGATGGGACAGGGAACACTTTGCGGGCACCAAGTGGAAGCTGGCTCTGTGGGGCTGGGTAGCAGTGCTTTGAACCGCCCACCCGCGGGAGCAGACACATCTGGAAAAGCTACACATGAATTTTTTATGAAGCTTGATTATTAACATTTTGTCAAATGTTTGGAGATCCTTGGTAGGAAAATTTTACCACCTGCTAAGTATTAGCCTTCTATAAATATTTCCGAGCAGGGCACAGTTGCCAAACATTTTGGGTTGAGTTTAACTGTTCTAACACTGGGCTGGGGGGAATTTTCACTACAACTCATATCTTCTTGCTGAACAAACGTTTTACACTGCTCGTTTCTCTGGTTTCTGTCTCAACTCACTATTGTTTACTGCCTGTCCTTTAAATGGTCGTTGTAATCATGGATATAAACATTTCTGTCAAATGTGTATCTTCTTTCTCAAAGCCAGAATTGTACAGTCTTAGTACTAATGCACCAGTATGCTGCAGATATTAGTTTCAAGGTCTTAACATATGTAACGTATCTAGAGTGTCTGAATAATTTGTTCCAGTATTGCCATTTTAACACCGAATTGGTTTTCAACTTCATGAAGTATTGCATAGGACCTTAAGTGCAGAAAGTCTGAGATAAATTACACCACTTGAATTCTGAATTTATTTAGCCAGTCAGTAGCTTGTAGCAAAGTTCATAGCAGCAATTGTATTGAGTAAATTATGTTTGTAACTTTTTGGCAATTTCATTTAAAATATTAGTAGCTGACATCAAAATTAGTGAAGCAATTTAGTCCCATTCAAAATGATGCAAGACCAATATGCAAATGGAAGAGAGAGAGCTTTAGAAACATAGAACTATTTGAATACATATGTATTTAAATTTATATTTAAATAAATACATCACAGAGACACCAGCCAATGCCAGTTGGTCCTCCCACAGTGCAGGCTGGCTTCGATCTCTACGTTCCACATACTTCTTTCCTTATTTCAGCAGAACTCTTGACTTTCTCTCTGCTGAAGAATCATCTAAATGGCCGACTTCAGAGCAAAGTTTTTCTCTTCTTTTCCACATGCTGGTACTTGAGTCAGAAAATATTATTCCGATTTTGTACTATATTTGTGTAGGACACTTTTTCCTTATCTCAGTATGCTGTGTTAAAGACAGAAGAGTAAAATTGTTTGACTGTTCATGCTGAATTCCTGGCAATAACCTGTGATTTTGTAAACAAGATCCTGCTTGGGTCACTTTTCACTTAACATCTCTCCCATAACCATACTAAGAAGACGGAGCTAAAAATACACAGAATTGTGTTCAGGAATAATGTTTTCTTCATATTGTATGTCCAGCCTATATGACCCGAAGATCTAGTCTACAGGCTTGATGTTCTGCTGCAAGAAGCAGCAGCAAAGAAGTAACTATCCAGGGCAGGCTACGTGCTGAACTTGATGGGGGATTCCTTGGTTAGGATCTCTCCTACATTATCTCCTCCTTGGAGGGAGGTCTTTTTATTGCAGTGGTTGAAAATGAGCCAGGCATGCTTTCAGAGTGTACCTGAGTTTGATATCACCATACAGAAGGCTGATTCAGCTAAACAGACAAAACAAAGTTTTAGATACTTAACCACACACTTAATCTCACATACGAGAGACACCAAGTCTAAGGAAAAGATTATAGATGTGATCTTTCAGTGTGCTGCAAGATTGAACCCCAGGGGTTTAAGATTGTATGGGAACAAGACTTTTTCTTTACTATTTCTCCTTCCCAAAACGTTTTCCAAAACATTTTGCCTATCAGTTGAAGAATGACAAAAGTGTTTAAAATTGACCTTGAGTCAAAAAAAGAGAAAAAAAGAAGATTTAATTTTTAGTCAAGAACAAAGTTTAATCAATTCTTTTCATAAGATTAATTTAAGAGAGTCTCATGAGCAATCTTCTGCTATATTTAGGGCTACTGTGTCACTTGTGTAACATGAAAAATCAAAGCATAAAGAGGAAAAGGTAGAATGAAAAATCAGGCAAATGCTTACTGTAGTATCTAATAAACAGAGCTAATGCTACCAGATTCCTCTTATTTGAAGTGAGAGGTTAAACCTACAAAAAGCAGAAGTTCTTTTGAAAATCTTAACTTTTGATTTCAAATGTAATTCTAGTAAAACAAGGGTATGCTGAGTAACAGCATACAGGTCTTCTGAGACCAGTGACATTTTCACACTGAAGATGGAATCCCTCGAGTGTTGAAATGAAAAATTTTGAATTACAATTAAATTGCCAGCATTTTTTGCCTATCCACAGCAAATTATTTCTGTAAACATTTTCAGCATTGGGGAGTATCTTTCGGAGATGAGTGATAGTTATGAGTGCTATCCGTAGACTTCAAAGTACAAGACCTGAGAACATTTTATGAGCTGCAGCTGCTGTTAGCTGACAGTATCAGCTGTAGGGCCAGCCAGTGCAGGGAATCGCAGCTTTCCTGAGCTCTGGAAAAAGCCAGGAACTGGTGCAGAGAGGCAGGTTAAGCCACAGCGGTCACTGAGATATCAGACAGGGTATGAATCAGATTTCACTCAAACGTCTTGGCTCCATATGCTTACAGAACAAAGCCCGGGACTAAAAATAAAATGAACTAAGGGTATAACTTCACTGAAGACTGCAACGGACAGCACAGATATCTGAGCCAAATTCAAATAAGTGAGCTTTCAGCAGAGCAAATTAACGTATGCAGAGCTTTGTGCTGTCATACACAACTAGCTTAGCATATGAGCATGCTCTCAGAAATTTAGTCATAGCTGCTTTGGTTTATGAGGTTTAAACTAAAGCATATAATCTTGCAACTGGGACGTGCTGGATGCTTGGAGACCACTAGACATCCATTCTGGTTGTAGCAGTCATGGTAGAAGCTTGTGTGTTCAGTCAAAATGAGCTGGGTAGCTTCAGCAATTTAAATAATAAGTCTTCATTAATCCAACTCATTTTCCAGAATGGTTTAGGAAATGATCACACGAGAGAGGTTGATGTTATCATTAGTGTACCTAGCTTGACAGACAAGAAAAGGTTTAAAGATTCCTTGGAGAGGCAAACGTTGTAGGCAAATTTGTGCCTGATGGAGCTGCCAGAACCAGCTTTCCAAGCCTGCTGCTCTACAAAACTGAGGACATGGTAAAGTGCTTGAGAAGCGAGCACCGCCACTAGTAACAAAGTTTTGGAGAAACTGAAGGAGTTAAGAGAGGCCTGTAAAAGTAACCAGAACGCAGAGTTTTCTGCCACCCGCTCCGAGGAGGGCAGTGGCATGAGTCCCCTTGGAGCTGCACGGCAGCGGCGCGCATGTCACAAGTGTCCGCAAAACATCAGCGCTCTCAAAAGGAGAGGGAGGCAATGGTCGGCAGCCCCGCGTCCAGAAAGGTTCACACTCTCATCTCCCAGAGTTCAGTTGTAGCTGAAAGTGACTGCCAGCCACAGGGAGCTGGGAAAGGGCACTTTAAAGAGGGATATTCAGCTACAGATAAGGGATTTGCAAGTTAAATGTAAACCTGGAAAAGTTTTGGTGGTTGGAGACACACTCTCCTATTTAACAATGGGGCCGCGTTCAAAGTCCAGAGTCAGATTTTATGTGGATCAGGCAGACAAAAAGCAACAGTAAAAACAGAATATGGACTTTGATTGTCAAAACTGCTCTTACAAATACGTTTCTCACAAAATGTAATTAGAACTATTTACATATGGCACCCAGCACATTATACTGTCTTTACTGATAAGAAAAAAAGGAAGGGGAAGCTGTTAGTGCCAGATGGATGCTTAAAGGCACTGAAGTGGTCATTCTTAAGCTGTTACTGAAAAACGATAAAATGGACAGAGTAAACTCATTTAGGGATTGAAAAATCTAAGAGAAGGACTAGACATTTGTCCTGATCCTAAACAAACAATGCCATTAAGGAAGTGGTAAGACTTGTCACATGACATAGCAAGTACTTATTCCCAATGCAAAGGAGAAACAAACTTGCATGTCCTGACTGGAAAACAAAAATACATAGTCAGCAGTCCTTTACTCCTAGATGCATATTTAGGGTATTCTAATTTTCCTGAGATAGTGTTGCTAGAAAACACAACGGCTTAGAAAGACAACATCCCAAATTCGATTCGATATGCTAGGCCTGGTATACCTGATATAGTAAAGACTGACATTTATCAGGTTCATGTTTAAATGATCTACTGTGAAACAGAAGTTCAGTCATATAACCATAACCTCCATTACCTCCAGCTTCTGAAGACTAGCAGAAAATACGTTAAAGAATAGACAGGAACAGATGCCTATTCTGATCTGTACTTGGCACTGTCAAATAACGGAGTGGTACCAACATAACATGACTTGTTACTTACTGACGTTTTATTTAATGGAAAACTGAAAACAAGAGTGCCTGCTCTTGAGCACCTATGAGGAACTCATGTTAAAGTCATGGCAACCGGCAGACATAGGGGGAAAAAAAAAATTAGTTTAGGGGGAAGGTAAAAGGAAAACACAATCTGGGGTGCTGGGAGCTGTCACCATTTAGTAAAAAAATAACTGTGAGAATATCCATAATGAAAAGCAATGACTGCAAACAGCAATAATGACACAAGAAACATCCTGTGGTCGGAGACAAACTTGACACAGCAGGTGGGCATATGCAGAGGAATAAGTGACACTTTCTGTAAAAGAAAGAGTACCGACACAGCCATTTTACCTGAGAAATTCTGTCAGCCAGCAGCCGCAGCAGGTTGAGGTGAAGTGGTTTCAGGACACAGCACAAGTGGAACTAACAGACTTGCTGCCATCTGACAGCAAGAGTATTGATATTCTGGAAGAGATTTCCAATTCCATGAATCAGTGCAGAGTACCTCAGAGACTAATTGAACGTGCGCTTGTTCATTAAGTTAGATTAAGTTAGTATCTGAACTTCCTTATTATGTTAATGTTTCACTTCGGGATGCAGACGGAAGTTGCTGAGAACCGTGTCTTTAAGAGGTTCTGGCTTGAACCAGCTGTTAAATAGAAGCTTGCCAAGTGCAATGCTCTTGTTAAGAGCTCACACTTCATGTAAGGCAGATCCCTATCAAACTCCATGGTGCCTGCTGGTCGCAGGACAACCCAGACACATGGAGGAGACATCTTTTTCCCTTCTGTTGAAGGTGAAAGCCAGACCAGGAAAAAATAACACATTTCTCATTACTTTTTAAAAAGCTAGTAATTTTCTCCTTTCCTTTTAGGGCACCCATTACTATATTAATGGAATAGTTTAAAGCATCCTCTCTGAAAGATCAAAGGCAAAATATCCCTATTTTTTATAAGAGAAACCTAGGAACTTTTCTGGAGCTACTCACTGCCTCCCCAGCACACCCAGAATGAGCACATAAACCTCCTGTTCTAGCCCAGCTGACCATCCAACCTTGGCACCAGAAATGCCAAACACCCATACCCAACCCAGGTCGATCGAGCACTTGGGACAGGATTCAGGCCACTAAACTTCAAATGTAGATGATATAGATGCCTACTTAGTAATCCTAAACTACTTTTTCAGTCAATGGGGAGAAATTGACTCTTGAAAGAGTATAAATCCTCTTGGTCTATTTTACTTGTCCATGTGGGAATGAGATTAATTATGCCCCAGAAATGCCTGCTTCTGTTGACTGGCTGTAAAGGAAGCCCAGGATAACCAGCTCATATGTAGACCTCTATACCATTGGTGTCTAAAGTTATATAAGATGATTCATAATAGAAATTCACAAGATGAGAAAACAGAATTAACCAGCACTTGCCAAAATCTTGTTTTACCTGACCAGCTGGGCACCAGCTGTAGCTATACAGCAAAGGCAATAAAAATGTGTTTCCTTATAAATATTTCATCCCTGGTGTGTGTGCCCCTCATATTCTTGAGCTGACATGCTTCTGGATAGGTGCAACTACTGTGGGCCGCATCTGCTCTGTGGTTATCTTTATACTTCCAACCAAAGGCACCAAAGGATTAACAACACAACCACCATCAGGCCTTTTCCAGTCATGGGTTGACTTACCCATTGTTCTGACAATTAATGTAAATAAGTACTTAGCAGTTAATTATTGGATACCAAAGACAAGTTAGAAGTTTTTTAGACATCTAGTTTTTTTTTAGATAACATCTCCTTTCTTCTGAAACAAGAAAACACACTCGATACTTTTTGTTCTTATTTGAGACTGATGAGCTATTCTTTAAACAACTGGGGGAAGTCTCGCGCTCACTAGCCCTTGTCCTTATGGGTGACTTTAACCTGCCTGATGTCTGTTGGAAGTATAACATGGCAGTCAGGAAACAGTCTAGGCGGTTCCTGCAGAGTGTGGAGGACAACTTCCTCTCACAACTGGTTAGTGAACCGACTAGAGAAGGAGCTCCCCTAGACCTGCTGTTTGTGAACAGAGAAGGTCTTGTGGGAGATGTGAAGGTTGGAGGACGCCTGGGGCTTAGTGACTTATTATTTGAGATAATAGAATTCTCAATTCTAGGGGAAGTTAGGAGAGGGAACACTAAAACGGCCAAGCTGGACTTTGGGCGAGCTGACTTTGGGCTGTTTAGAAGTCTGGTTAACAAAGTCCAATGGGAGACAGCTCTCAAGGGTAAGGGGGCGCAGGAGGGATGGTTACTATTCAAAAAGGAAATTCTGGAGGCACAGGAGCGAGCTGTCCCTGTGTGCCGGAAGTCGAGCCGCCGGGGTAGAAAACCAGCTTGGATAACAAAGGAGATTTGGGAACATCTCAAAAGAAAAAGGGATGTCTACAAGTCTTGGAAGAATGGGCAGGCATCCAGGAATCAATACAGGGAGGAAGTTAGGGCATGTAGGGAGATAATCAGGGAGGCAAAAGCCCAATTGGAACTTAGACTAGCCTGCTCCGTAAGGGACAACAAAAAGTCTTTCTATAAATATATTAATAACAAAAGGAGGGCTAAAGATCACCTCCAGCCCCTACTGGACTCAGGGGGTACGTTAGTCACTAGGGATGAAGACAAGGCTGAGGTCCTTAATGCCTTCTTTGCCTCAGTCTTTAATAATAAGGTCAGCAGTTCCCAGGTGAGCTGGCCTTCGGTGTCTGAGTGCAGGGAGGGAGAGCAGATCGAAGCTCCTGTGATCCAAGAGGAACGGGTCAAGGATCTGCTCCTTCGGCTGGATGCCCACAAGTCTATGGGGCCTGATGGTATCCACCCGAGAGTCCTGAGAGAGCTGGCGGATGTCATTGCCAAACCCCTGTCCATTATCTTTGGGCAGTCTTGGCTCACTGGGGAAGTTCCGCTGGACTGGAGGCTGGCGGATGTTACCCCCATTTACAAAAAAGGGCGGAAGGAGGATCCGGGGAACTACAGGCCTGTCAGTCTGACCTCGGTGACGGGCAAAGTCATGGAACAGGTTATCTTGAGTGCTATTAATGAGCACATACAGGTTAACCGGGTGATCAGGCCCAGTCAACATGGGTTTATGAAAGGCAGGTCTTGCCAATCAAACCTGATCACCTTCTATGACAGGGTGACCCGCCTGGTTGACGAGGGAAGGGCTGTGGATGTAGTTTTCCTGGACCTCAGTAAAGCCTTTGATACAGTTTCTCATAGTGTTCTGGTGGAGAAACTGGTAAGTGCTGGCCTGGATAGGCACACCCTCCTTTGGGTTAAAAACTGGCTGGATGGCCGGGCCCAAAGAGTGGTGGTAAATGGGGCTAAATCCGGCTGGAGGCCGGTCACCAGTGGGGTTCCCCAGGGCTCAGTGCTGGGTCCAGTTCTGTTTAACATCTTTATCAATGACCTGGATGAGGGGATTGAATGTACCCTCAGTAAATTTGCGGACGACACCAAGCTGGGAGGCTGTGTCAATCTGCTCGAGGGTAGGGAGGCCCTTCAGAGGGATTTGAACAGACTGGATCGTTGGGCTGAGGCCAATGGCATGAGCTTTAATAAGGCCAAGTGCAGAGTCCTTCACTTGGGGTATAAAAACCCCAAGCATCGCTATAGGCTCGGGGAGGAGTGGCTGGAGAGCTGCCTGGCGGAAAAGGACCTGGGGGTGTTGGTTGACTACCGGCTTGATATGAGCCAGCAGTGTGCCCAGGTGGCCAAAAAGGCCAATGGGATACTGGCATGTATCAAGAATAGTGTGACCAGCAGGAGCAGGGAAGTGATCCTGCCCCTGTACTCGGCACTGGTGAGGCCGCACCTGGAATATTGTGTCCAGTTTTGGGCCCCTCGCTTTAAGAAAGATATTGAGCTCCTGGAGCGAGTCCAAAGAAGGGCAACTAAACTGGTCAAGGGGCTGGAAAATAAAACTTATGAGGAGCGGCTGAGGGAGTTGGGGCTGTTTAGCCTGGAGAAGAGGAGGCTGAGGGGAGACCTGATTACGGCCTATAAATACTTGAGAAAAGATGGTGGGGAGGTAGGGGAAGGGCTCTTTACATTAGTGATGGGAGATAGAACAAGAGGAAATGGGCATAAGCTTAGTCAGGGGAGATTCAGGTTGGATGTTAGGAAGTATTTCTTCTCTGAAAGGGTTGTCAGCCACTGGAATAAGCTGCCCAGGGAAGTGGTTGAGTCCCCATCCCTGGATGTGTTTAAGAATAGGGTGGATGAGCTACTTGAGGATATGGTTTAATGGGGATTAGGGATGGTTGGACTCGATGATCTCTAAGGTCTTTTCCAACCTAGAAATCTATGAATCTATGAATCTATGAATCTATGAAAGAATCACCTATTATGACTGAACTTGAGCCTCCTAAGAACTGTCCTTTATCTAAAACTGTAACGACTGAGCACAGGCACACCCAAAGCCTGTGGGTGTGGAGCACATAATGGACACCATGGTATTTCTAAATCTTCCTAAAAGAGAACCCAAACAGCAAGGGAGTCTGAGGGATTTGAATGACACACAGTGACAGCATACTGAGGACACTGGTGTGTGTTCCTGCTCTGGGCTGGCCCCAGAGATGCTTCTCTGTTCCTGTGCCTGTCACAGCACAGAGGTTTGGGTGGACTGTCAGCAACAGAGATGGCTTTAATTAGCCTAAAAACACTGCACTGTAAGTGGGTAGTTCAGGGTCTCAGTGACAGGCAACACAGCTATCCATTCCATAGGCTGGGGAAGACAAGAGATGTTAAAAGTAGATCCCCCTTTCTTCATCATCAGAGCTCTAACTTTTTTAAGTTCCTTCTAAAGAAGCCAATACATCCAACCAGAACTCAGCTTCAGGGTAGCGACTAAAGCAGAAATTGTTTAGAATTCATCAAAAAGTGTTACTTCTGGCTCTTTTCCTCACAGAAAACATAACTACTCCTAAAGATTTGTCGTCCTTAATTTACAGTAAAAATATAATCTTCAGAATTTTGTACTGCTAGATGCTTTTGTGTTACTTGTGCTGACATCACCAGTATCAGACAGAGCTTATGATTAGAACCATATATGGGGTGCATTAGAAGAAGCGTGGCCAACAGGTTGAGGGAGGAGATTCTGCCCCTCTACTCTGCTATTGCGAGACCCCACCTGGAATATTGCATTCAGCTCTGGGGCCCCCAACATAAGAAGGACATGGACCTGTTGGAGAGGGTCCAGAGGAGGGCCACAAAGATGATCCGAGGTCTGGAGCACCTCTCCTGTGAACACAAGCTGAGAGAGTTGAGGCTGTTCAGCCTGGAGAAGAGAAGGCTCTGGGGAGACCTTCTAGCAGCCTTCCAGTACTTAAAGGGGGCCTGCAAGAAAGCTGGAGAGGGACTTTTTACAAGGGTGTATAATGATAGGACAAGGGGCAATGGCTTTAAACTGAAAGAGGGCAGATTTCTATTAGATCTAAGGTAGAAACTCTTCCCTCTGAGGGTGGTGAGGCAGTGGAACAGGTTGCCCAGAGAAGCTGTGGATGCCCCATCCCTGGAAGTGTTCAAGGCCAGATTGGATGAGGCTTTGAGCAGCCTGGTCTAGAAGAAAGTGTCCCTGCCCATGGCAGGGGCGTTAGAACTAGAGGATCTTTAAAGATCCCTTCCAACCCAAACCATTCGATCATTCTATTGTTCTGTGATTCGCAGTTCTTTAAAAAGTGTTTATATATTTCCATCATCCTTGGTTTTCCCCTGATTCTATGATAACACATGGATTTTACATTGGTGAAGGTGCAAAGAGATGTGTTTGATGTTGCTGTACACCTAGAGCTGTGAGAAAACTGAGGGCCAAGTCTTGTCTTCAGATGAGCACTGATGGCCAGAAAAACCTAAAGCTGAGCATATTGGCCTCATGTACAAACAGTGAGAAAAGCATCACCAGGGACCACACTTTACTACAAGGCAAATAACAATTTGTTCACCTGTGTGTCAATTTCCTGTCCTAACACCAAGACCCTCCTCCCACTTCTTCTCACCTCCTGTTACATTCTCCATTGACATTGGAATAGTAAGAGTGAATAGGGCAGCAGTTCTCAAAATAGTCTCACCCATACCACACAAATGTCTCTTCCCAAAGAAAAAAAATTGCCTTTATGGAAGAATTTTTTTCCTCCTACACGAAAAGGCCTTACTCATAAAAATCTCTGCTGAGATTTGGGCCCTGTGCAGCACACAGGTGATCATCAGCAGAGTATGGCTCGAATTTCTCTAAAATAAGGGCACTCTTGAGCCCATGAAGGAAGAGATCAAAGAGATGCTACATGTTGAGTTTAGAGAGAGCTATAACAGAGTGCAGGTTTTTTTTTTCTCTCTCTACCGTCTCCAAACTTCACTTTCACGGCAGCTTTTTAGCTACAGCCAGAGTGTGTCAGGCTTCCAGCACAGTGCTGAGTGCAGTGGATGCTGCCTGTGGCTGCCAGAGCCTTGCTGCCAACATAAGCCATAGGAAAAAAGGACATTTCTCTAACAATTTCTCTGTCAGACCTGAATAGAATTTCATGGGACACAGAAAAGCACACATCTTCGCCCTGCAGGACTTTTTCCCTGCTAAATTTAAAACTTCAGAAAAGGAAAGCATAAGAAAAAGGGAGAAGGAAGTGGGAAGTAACTAAGTGGCCAGGCAGAGTGATGTTTGCTCTCTTCTGTGAAGCTATACCCCATCTGAAAAAAACTAGACTGAGAAAACCAGGAAGAAAGGAAAAAAAGCTGGATGACAAGGTGGAAGATGGAACACTCGGCAAATAATTACGTCCAGAATTAGCATTCTCTTCTAAAGTTATAAAATGTGGTAAGCTTGGCTATAGGATAAGTGGAAACGCCATAGCTGTAGCTTAGAAGTCTTCAACTGTAAGCCTTGTCAGCTATTGGATTGTATTACTGCACATTAATAGAAACAGTGATCTGGGAAAGGCAGTAAGAAAAAAATAGGTACCTATCTCAAACCTCATAAATAGGGTTTGGAAAACAAATTGGTGGCAGAATGAGGACAAAATAAAGGATAAAGTTGGGAATGAAAAATGAAAAATACACTGAAACTAAAAGGCTGAGAATATAAGAAATGTCCTAATGGGTCCACCTAGCCCTACTTGCCCAACGGGGGATAGACTGAGATCAATAACGTGGCCTTCCTGGGTAAGGCTTATTCTTTGCATTGCAGGTATGTTGACTTTTGTGATTCTCCTGGATGTGGAGAAACTGACTGCATAATTTGTAGCGAAAGACTGTATTTACACCTTTAAAAATTAAAATGGAGCAGTGACAGTAGGAGATGCTTAGAAAGTTCATGAAAGCCTAGCCACTATCTGCAGTCAGTTCCCTTTCCACTTCTCCAGCATTTACATTTGTCATATTAAAGATGCTCCATGGCACATCCCTGCCCATTCCTTCCAGCATTTGTTTATAATGATGTGTCGTCCCCAAAATGGTTTAATTCCTTTGAACCTGCTGATAGTATAGGTCTCCACAGCCTCCACCTTATCCACCACCTTCGCGATTTTGCAAACCTTGACCATATCCTACCCCAGGTGTCTCCTCTGCAAACTGAAAAGCCCCAGCCTTTTGCCCTCTCCTGGTAAGGTAGATGGTTCATCCCAATTCTTTTTCATTACCCTTCTCTCTCTACTGTAGTGCAAACTCCTTTGTGTCCTTCTGGAGATGGAGAGGCCTGAACCGCCCCAGCCCTCCAGCTGCAGATGCATCAGAACTTTATATGGAGGCAAAATGACACCTTCTGCCTTATTTTCACGCCTGTCCTGATATGTCAAATATTTTATTGGCTTTTTTTGACCACTACTGCCTCCTGCAGCAACGGTTTCAGAGAGCTGCCGGGGTGAGTCTGAGGCCTCTTTCTAGAGCTGCAACCAACTTCCAAATTCAGCATCATGCAGGGATGGTATAGATGAGGAGTTCCCGTAGATGCAGTACTTCTTGCCATTTATCTACATCAAAGCCCTCCAGGCACTTACTGTGCTTTGTGGGGCCCTTCCGGAGTTCCTAACTATTTAATCGAGTGGAACCCGTCTACCCAAAAGAGCTTATTATGCTTCTAGAAGAGATAGTAGGATGGTGAGAAATACAAGAACAAAGAAAAGAGAGACACGAGAGGAAAATACAATTTTTTTTATTATTATTATTTCAGTTCTAGTATGTGGCATTGTGAGATTGTCCTTGTGATATGATTTTGAATTATTTTTCTGTATATAGGCACATGACTGTAGCATATAGCTGAAAGTTTCTGTTTAGGATAATGATGAAAAGATAATTGGAATTTCGAGTTGTTTTTATTACCTGGTTTTATCCCCTATATGTCTTGTAAGACCCTTTTAATTTAAAAAAATTTCAATAAAAGGATCACGGGGAGATTACCTCCACAATTCATATTGTTTAATCCATACCCGTCAATGAGGAAAAGCTGCAAATGAGGAGAAAAGAAATAAGCATTCCCAGTAATCCAATCAAGACTGTACAAGGGTACACAATACACAAGGAAGGGAAAAATAACCAGAACGGCAAGGAATAGCTAAAAAAGAGACTAGATTAAGTAAGGTTTTGTGTCATTTTTAAGTTTTTCTCTCTGACGTTGCCAGCCGTTCCAACATGGGACTGCTTCACATTTGGAAATTGATTTTGAAGGGTGACTGCGAGCTTCTTTGGCAGCATCAGACAGGCTCAGCTTTGGTTTACTTTACTACCTCTCTTCAGTGGTGTTACTGCAATTTATGTTTAATTGTGACTACAGTCTAATTATGATGAGGAACATGACTTTTTCCTTTACCGTTCCTTGACCAAGACCTGGCTGATTACTTGACCTGGCATTCTCTCGCAGCTGGGTGGCTGGGTAAATACCAGCCAAGTATCTGGTGAAGGTGATGTGGTCACCATTTCTGAAGGGCAGTGAAACAGAATTCCTCATTCAAAAGAGGCAGCTCTTAGCCGGTTGCCTGAGGAAATGCCGTTTATGCCTTGCCATGTTCATGTACACACAAACGCCTGTATCTTTCCCGATAACTTTTGAACCCGGGGGTCAATTTCAACAGAACTAGACGGGGGCAAGGTACGGATCCCGGAGATAAGCTCCAACTCTCCTTTGAAGATAGAGGGCTGCAGAAAAGAGAGAGATCTGATAGTGTCTTCAGTGAGGGATGGCAGCAGTGAAAGTCCACTTCTCATGGAACAATGGAGAATTGACACCATGGAGGAACTTTAAAAAAAACTCCACTAAGGAGAAAACGCAGTTGGAGATTTATCTTCCTAGACAAACATCACTCACCTGTTAAGACACGCATCTGTGGGAAACCCTGGCCTGCCTTAATGACGGTGTGGCACGACTTGGACAGTGTGCTACACCTGAGCTCTGCAGCTGCAGACTTCCCTGCCACATAGTTGATTTCCAAGCTGATTCAATTACATTCTTCTGTAAGAAGTTAGCTGGACTAATTCAGGGTTGGCTGATGGCTTTTTAGGGTTCTTTTGACTGACATTTTTTTACAAGGATTAAAAACGCATCTGTCATTGTCTCTTCATTACAACCAAAATACATTCCTATTGCTCACAATGTGAATTATTTTCAGTTCATAGAATTTGCACTCCTAAACAATACAGCAGTTTCTCAGAAATCTGGTAGGCCTCCAATATTCCCTCTTACGAAGTACTAACAGTTCATACTCATCTTCAGTGTCAGTATCATCCTTAAACTTTGTAAGATGGAGTGAATTAATAGGTTGGTTACAGATCAAAGTACCTGGGGCCCTGTTCTACTTGGAATCTCAGGCACAGAACTCAGTGCTTCTTCCATCTTTTGGATTACAGAACATGGACAAACTCTTAACATTTCTTGTTTGTCATCACATACTTTTCACATCATGCTTTTAGATGAACGCACTATAAAGGCTGTTTGGATGTAACTGGTAACTATGGTTCCGTAAACAACCTTTGAACAACTCACCTGCCCTGTGGTTCACCAACAGTGTGCAGACCTTATGTGTACACTCTGTGAAGACCACAGCCAAACAAATCCCACAAAACTTTAAGAAATGGGTTGGAAAATCCCACAAAACTTTAAGAAATGGGTTTTCTAGTGCCCAAGCCCACACTCAACTATTTCTTAGGACTTTAAAATAAACTTTTGAATTAAACAATATTGGTTTGCCTAAACCCACCACCTTATCCTGGCAGTTCAGAATCTAATAGACAGGCAGCTCCAACAGGCGCAGTGGTTTGGGGTGGGCTACTAGGGATTGTAAAGCATTTCCACCCTTTGAGTAGTCAATGTCCTTTTTGTCCTATTTCCCTATGAAGAAGTCCCTCTCCCAGCCCTGAAACAACTGATGCCCTGAACTGTTTTCAGACCAACCATTATCCTTGCCAGTACTTCATTCCAAGTCTCAAGTGTAAAGTTTCTTCTGCTCGTATTTCAACCATTATTGGTACATATTTTTTAATGAGATGTGACACATGCTTATTTCAGAATTTAACCTTAAACTTTTAAACTAAACCCAGAATCTGTAAGGATACGTATTGGATACATGGTTGAAAATCAGGAATACCTGCCTGTGACACGGAAAGAGAATGACTGCTTTCAAACTTGTGGCTGAAATTCATGATCACAAACACACCTGTATATGCATCGCTCAGTCATAGTATTGGGTGTTGGCTGCTAGCAAACTTGGCAAACTAATGCTCGCATTTTCTTGACCCCATTCAATCTGAAACTAAGATTAGTTACAGCACAGTTCTCATTTATTCTAGTAACTGCTGATGTAGCAGTATCCTTGCTGCTTTCACTGGTTCAGTATGCAACTTTTTATGATACAGATCTGCACACAAATCCCAGTTCAGGCAGTTTCTTCTCATGCAACTCAAATGGTAGGTAGCACCCATTTTCGCTCTCCCCCTCCAACGAATGTGGACAACTGACATGTTTGTAGGCTCTGATAGATTTGCATTCCTTCTTGCCAGCCTAAGCAATGAATGCTACAGCTGCTGTAACAAGCGTGTCTTGTTTGCTCTGGAATGGAAAGAAAAGAAAAGAAAAAAGAAAAGAAAAAAGAAAAGAAAAGAAAAGAAAAGAAAAGAAAAGAAAAGAAAAGAAAAGAAAAGAAAAGAAAAGAAAAGAAAAGAAAAGAAAAGAAAAGAAAAGAAAAGAAAAGAAAAGAAAAGAAAAGAAAAGAAAGAAAAGAAAAGAAAAGAAAAGAAAAGAAAAGAAAAGAAAAAAAAAAGAAAAAAGGGAAGCTCAGCCCATCAGGTGAAAAGAGCAGCTGCTACCCTCCTCCCTGGAAGGTAGTAGGACCCTTCAGGTAGGCTAGATGCTGCAGAATGAACCACGTCTCTTAGGGAAAGCCCATTTTGTTCAGTGTCTTCCAGGAAACTACCTTCCCACATCAACTCTAACTCTCCAACCTGTGCTCCGAGATGCCATCCATCAGCAGAAAAAGCATTTTTATGTGCTGTGTCAAAACAGACTCAACTGTCCTCCAAAGCCGTTAAACGGTTTGTTCTATTACACCGTTTTGGCCCAAAGGCCGCCATGTATTGCTATGTTTAGTACTCCTTGTTTCCAGTTTAGCCTGTCACACTCGGGTGGTGTGGCCTGGTGTGACTCCCAGCGCTTGGCATTCAGAGGAAGGCGAGACCTCGGCGAAGTGATGCTGGAGAGGGGTAAAAGCATTTGCCTCAGTTTGGGAATGCTGTTATGAGCATTTTTCTTCCTTGTGCATTTTTGTACGGTTTTTCCTTGTTAACGTCTAGGGAAGGCTCTGCATATAGATAGGTGCCAATTTCTGCTCAAAATATAAGTGGACACTCACCCATATTCTAAAACTTACTACCACCAGGCCCATGTGTTTTCCTTCTCCTGATGGCCTCGGAAAAGGAAAAAAAATGGTTGCCCACAGGTTTAGCTGTGTGGAATTTATGGAACAATCTTTTTGTTTGCATTTCAAATAGCAGATGGAGTTCAAATATTTTTTAAAGGTTTGTATGGCACAGAGCACGGTCTCACGGGAGCATTTCTCACCTTATACGCTACCCTTGTGCAGGAGATAAGCGTAATTATTTTCATGGCTTTTCTTGATTTATTTTTCTCTTTTGAATTCATCTGGAGACAGGAACAAGGTGTTCTTGGTGAAGTGTTATCAGCTCTGCATTTTAAAGCTAACCTTTAAACCATTTCATCAGATAATTCTTTGACAGGATTTTTTCTCTGTGTTAACAGCTGTATAATTTACCTTTGTTAATGAGTTTTAAGAAGTTGCATGTCTGCTAAAGTACTTGGGTAAAAATAAATACTTTGTAAACTGCAATGGTTCCTGACTAATTCCTTCAAAAGAGCTTCGCTTTCTCCTACAAATCATCTAACTCAAAACTTGGAAAAGCACGCATGTGCAACTTACATCTGTCTTTTTGTACAGAGTTTTCCGTGTGGCACGTTAAAAATCACAGATCACAATTTACCAGGTAAGCACTTGGTATTTTAAAATTCACCGGATGTCTGGTTGTTTTTAAGTAGCTACTAAGAAAAACGACAGCCACCAGTTACTTGCCCAACTGGAAGAGCGTATCTAAGCACAGTCCTAAAAGGTTCTTTTAATTCCCTGCTCTCAGAGCTAGTAAGAAGATTCTGTTCTCCCTAATAACAAAGAGGATTCAAATTGTGCTCCAGGAAATACTTACATCCTCTTGGAAAGAACGAGCACTTTAACCGCCCCTGGACAAAGCTCTACAAGCCCAGTTTTGCACAGAGGTTCTTTATTACTAGGGTCGAGTTCGTGAGAAGGAGAAGGGACACCCGTCACTGCAGACCACGCGTGTCTGCAGCTGAACCGCCGCACCCACCACCTCAGCAGCGGCCTCCGCGCCCCGCCGAGCGCGGCCAGTCTCCCCTCTCCCCGTCCCGCACCCTCAGCTCCGGGGCCGCGCTCGGCCGCGCTCACCCGCGCCCGCCGCGCGGCGGGGGCGCCGGCCCCTCTGCCGCCCGCCTCGCGCGAGCCGCCGGCGCTCAGCGGGCTGGCGGCGGGGAGCGGCCGGCCGCGGAGATAACGACGGTCGGTAACCGAGCCCCGCCGGGCCCTGCTCGCCGCCGCCCCTTCGCCCCGGCCCGGCCGCGCCCTCACGCACCACAGCCGCCGGCCCCGACCAAGCCACCCCGCCGAACCCCATCCCCGCGCCATGACGTCATCGCGGCCCGCGTCTGCGCACACCGTCCCGACCGACCCCCCCCCGCAACGGGCGGTGGGCGTGGCCCCGCGCGCAGCCCTGGTGGGGCGGGGGAGCGGGGAGAAAGGGAGCGGAAGCGAACGCAGCCCCCCGCGTGCGTGCGTGCGTGCCGCGCCTGCCCGGCCTACCGGCGCGCGCGCCCCGGCTCCCGCCTCCGCGCGCGCGCGCGCCGTGACGGCGGTGCGTGACGGCGGCTGGGAGCGCGCGCCCGCCCGCCCTCCAGTAAAGCGAGCGCCTATCGCGGCCGCTGCCGCCGCCGCCGCTGCTTCTCCTCCTCCTCCTCGCGCCTGGGAGCGTAATCAACGGCCGCGCCGGCAACTCCCCGCCCCTCCCCCTCCCCCTCCCACTATTATCCTCCCTCCCGGCGCGCGCCCCCCGCCTCCCCCTCCCCCCGCCGGGAGCGCGCGGCCGCCCGCCCGCTCGGCGAGGGAGCGAGACGGCGCTGCCGCCTGCCGCCGGCCCCTCTCCCCGCCGCGCCGCGCCGATCCCTTCCATGGACCCCGCGCCGCCCCGCTAGCTGGAGCTGCCCGCCCGCCCGCTGCCGCTGGGGAGTAGCCGGCTGAGAGGGGGCGGGAGGGGGGGTGGGGGGCGGAGGAAGGTGGGGTCGCGGAGTGTGTGACACGCGCGGGGAGCGGCGGCTGCGGCCCGCGGGAGGGAGGAGGAGCGGGGAGTCCCGGCGCGGCCGCGGGAGCCCCCGGGCGGGTGGCGGCGGCGCCCCCGGAAGGTGGCGGCGGCGGCGAGAGCTGCCGTAGCGGTTGGGATTTACCGTCGTGGTGGCGGTTGGCGCTGACCGGCAGGGGAGCGCGCCGCGCGGCGGGGACCGTGCCCGCGGCCCCCCCTCCCCCCTCCCTCGCCCCCCCTTCCTCCCTCCCTCCCGCCCCCCCTCCCCGGGGCCGCCGCCTCTCGGGCTGATCCCCCCCGCCCGGACCATGGCCGACGACGACGTGCTGTTCGAGGACGTGTACGAGCTCTGCGAGGTGATCGGCAAGTGAGTCCCGCGGGGAGCGGGAGGCGGGCAGGGCAGGGCAGGGCGGGCGTGTGCGCCACCGGGCAGAGCGGGGGAGGGGGCGGCGGTGCCCCCGTGCTCGGCCCCTCCCGGCGGGCGCCGGGGGGAGAGGGATGCTCTGCTCGGCACCCACCTGAGTCGCCGCCGCCGGCGGGTCCGTGCGGGCGGTGCGGGATCCGGGTCCCCCCTTTGGCGGGTGCCTCCGCCGCGCTGCCCACCTTCGTGATTACACGGGTGGCGGAAGGGGGAGAAGTGACCCGATGTTTCCTCAGCCACCATGATTAACCACCTAACCATCACTCAGGCTGGCTGCAGCAAGCGGCAACCGCTTCCCACCCCTTTTCTTCTCCTCCCCCCTATATCCCATTCCTGGCACACCCATCAAGGATTGCCTATTGGGGAAGGGAAAGGGAAGATATCTCCCTCTAGATCCACCTATTCACTGGGTGTCTGCATATTTGTGCGCCAGGTGTTGGTTTTTCCTCTTCTTTGCTGCATAATAACGGGCTCGGTGGTGGCAGTACGAGTGACGCTCGGGTAGTGCTCGGTTTTCGTCCAGATCTTTCCCTCTGCTCTCATTTGTGTGGAAATAGAGATGTAGAAGGCAATAGGAGTGCTTGGCCTTTCGAATCTTATTATGCAACTGCTATTAAACCCATGTTGGAGGCTCGTATCAAACCTAGGAGTTGAGGTAGTTGCTAGCGTTCCCCAGCTGCCTCTTTCGGGTAACCGCTGTTACAGGGTGGATGAAAATGACAGTTCAAGTCTCAGTCTGTGTAATCGCACCAAGAAAATGCATAGAATCCCCCAAATCAGATGGTGATAAAGAATTAAAGCTGAACTCCGTTCCCCCCTTCCCCGTTTTTGTGACTGCCTGGTTTCGAAATCCATTTTTTATTTATTTGTCGTCTTTAATGTATTTTCTGTAGTTATGCCTGTGTTGCAGAATGGACATGAAAGATGTAGCAATGTTGCGATTTCCTAAATTTTCTGTATGTTTCTGATTCCAAAGCTGAGATTGCTGTGGAAGCCTTAGTAGTGACACCGTTCAGTGTGTTTGCAGTTTTTGCCTTCTGAGAATTAATTTTATAGGAATAATTGTTCACCACGTTTTGATTATAAACAAATAATTTTTTCTGCATGTGTTCTCTTGCCTGCCCTCCACCAGTATGCTTTTCAGTTTGTATCAAGTGCTGTCTACTTTCAAAGCTAGGGCTAAAAATATTCTAGAATTAATCTTTCCTCAGGATTATACTAAAATGCTAGTCTTGGGCTTAGCAGGTGACTTTGTTGTCAGCATAAGTTTCAGCGCTCAGTTATGTCATTTCACGAGGTATTACTATCTTTAACACAAACAACTTTTAAAAATATTAAGCTTAAAGGGCCTTGTTTGCTGTCATAAGCAGTAAGTGATTGCTTTAGCTTAGTGCTGGTTGTTGGTGAGGAGCTTCTGTAGCTGAGAAACAAAACTCTGTTATTAAACATGTTCTCAAGACAGTTTTTGTCACGCTCATTTTGCAAGTGGTTTTATGCTAACTACTGCAGTTCAGATACTATTTTATTCATACCTCATTACCGTTAGAAAGAAGGGGCAGCGATTATGCATGACCGCACACCCTTTTAGAGAACAGATGATTCACAGGGGACCAGATGTTTGCACATCTCAAGTGACTTTTTGTTTTGTGATCGTGGAATTTTGAAGAGAGAGCTCAAAAACTGTGGATTAGGTATTAGCTACAGAAGTTCCACAGATTTAGGTAGTATAGATAGTGTTGTGATGTAACTGGATCTAACAGATAAATATTGAATCACAGTAGCTTAATCATGCCAAGAGCACTGTAGCAAAAACAGGGTGGATCACTGAAAATAGCAGCAGTGATGGTGTGAAGGGTTGATAGCTCATTGTGATTGCTCAGGCTTTTCCGCACAGATGTCATGTCAGTCCTCTAAAAAACATTTTTAAAATAAATACACAATTTCATGCACAGTTGTATAAGTAGTATTCCTGTTTCTTTGCAATACCTACGCAGGTGACTTCCAGGGAACCAGGTATGTGGCATCTTTATTTAGCTTACAGATTTTGGGTACCACATTGCCCATCTTTAAGCAACTCGAGGAAAGCTGCTGTAAATCTGCGCTGAATTGCTACATATGCATCTTGCTAAACATCTTTCAGTGAAACATCCACTAAATGTCTGCATGTTCCTGTGATTTATTATTGATTGATACAGTAATTTAGTTCTTGCAAATAGCACATCTGGCCCTGATTTGCGTTTCAGGCACATGAAATATTAAAATGTGTAATTTATCTTTCCTAAATAGGTAGTTACCACTGTCATTTAAGGTAGTAAAAGGTATTTTCACAAAGAGTGTGGGAAAGAGATCTTGGCCTGTAAAATGTCTGAATATTTAGTCTAAGAAATGTCTCAAATTTCCCATACCATTTATTAGAGAAATAAGGAGATTGTTTCTTAGCTGACAGTATGTGGTCCAATTTGTTGAGGCGTATTCTGATCTTTAGGATAAACTTTAAACACTTTTAAATATGATAAACTGATAATACTTACTTTGTGTACGCACAGTGATAATAGCTTTTGGTGTGCTGGAGTGTGGAACAATTACAGTGCAATATTATATGAACGAATTGATTGGAATGACCGTGATAAACTGTTTATTATGTGGCATTTAATGCATCTAAGTTCTGCAAGCATGCATTTTTCATTTTCAATGGGTGCGGGAGAAAAGAAAGGCCAGGAGGCATAGAGAGAAATTCTACTTCATGTTTTCCTTAGAAAAGTATTAAGTGAAATCTTCATTTGCATATATTTCCAGTATAGTTTCCATTGCTGAAAGCTATATTGAGATAAAAATAGGGATAACAATTCAAATTTCTTGTTAAACTTTGAAATGGCATTTATGACACTAACATTAGTCGTGTTGTTTTACATTACCAGATGTGTTATGTTCTAGGTTACTGTCTTGTCTTCAGACTTGGCTGGCACAAACACACTTCAAGCAAGAAGTAAATTAGGGGTTTCTGTATTATCCTTCAGAAATGTGTTAATGTATCTTGGGATAACTGGCAGTGATGAAAAACACAGGTCTGCCTCTTTTTTTTTTTTTTTCCTGCTTTCAAACTTGCTTCCAGGTAATTTTGAAGAGATTCTCTCTGTATATTGGTTGAGAAGTACACAAGCTAAAATACTTAAGCCTTTTGTTATGTTGATCAGACCATGCGTTTGACTGACAGTTCACAGATAATAGTGCTAAGTGTATTTCTTCATTTTGTATTAAAATTTTCATTCGGAATGCATTGAGTAGTTTATAAAATGTAGTAGGTGTAGAGTTGAAACGTTTTGGATATTCATCTGAGGTGAAAACTGTTCTATCAGAGGAGCTCCATGTACACATAGCAGTAGTTTTCTTTGTGCCAAAGAGAGAATGCCTGTCTTTAAGTGAGAGTAGACAAATTTGGTGTAGAATCTATAAGACCGAAGCATGGCTTTTATGATAGATGGAGTCCTTGTTCTACAAGGACTTTAATTTACTTTATCTGGGTTTGAGTTTCTGTACCTCTTAAGATTCATGTAGGTTTATGTTAGCATTAGAGGAATACCATAAAGATTGTCTGATCTTTCTAACAATAGGATTGCAGGTTGCTTAAAGACTTCTCCAGATTTTTAAGTTGTAAATACTACATGATAAAGTTGATAAAAGTTTCTTTGTGCTAAAAAAGGCATTGGTCACAATTGAAATCACTGGTCTTCATATTAATAGTTATTTAAACCGTACATGATTGTAATTTTGTCTTCCACTTGTGGACCATATATACGTACGGTTGTTGTGCATAGTAGTGGTGCAGTCGTTGGTATTTTTAGTGCCAAAGTATGATGTGATGATTGGTGCTAAAACTATCGTAGCTTTCAGGATGTTCTCTGCAATATGATTGGGTTCAGCCTAGTCTTTTTCTGCACTGCACACTGAGGATTTTAGTTTGGTTTCATTCCTCGTTCCCCTGTAATGGGATGATTCTCTCTGCTGGGCTCTTCCATCTAGTAAAGAGGAGTTAAAGTGCCTAGAGCCTGTTGGTATTAATCTCTTCTGCATCTTACCAGCACCACTGGAACACTGCAGGAGATGTGAGGGAAGGATGCAAGGTCTTGGAGTGGGAAGTGGGGCAGGGTTTTTTTTTTGCATTAAAGTGTGAAGGCTTGTATCCCATCAAAGTCAGACAAGAGGGCAGTGGCTGCAGTTCCATCCTCAGCTGTTGCTTTGAGATGGAAATGCTTTGGGTTTATGCCCCAGCCTGGGGGTTTTTAGGAAAGGGAGGAGAGAGCTTATGGATTCCTTGTCCAAGAACTATTTTAATAATTTTAAGTATTGTGATAACAAAACTATCTAGAAATATTTTGATGGTTTCAGTGGTATTGTTTTTCATCATTGCCGCCATTTTCTCTGCGCAGGAGTGAGAATACTGTTTACTCTCAAATGTACTTTTTCTCTAGTACACCGTTGAAATTTTCTATCTCCTGTAAAACCAATGCAAATAGCTGATGGGTATAATTCTGACAAACCAAATGAAAATGTGAAACAACTGTATCATGTACTTGCTGCTTGGGAAGAGGGAAGGGAACTTTTCTAGGATATGGAAAGTGATTCGTCTAGTTTAGCTTTTGAGTTTCTTAATACTGTTTGTTTTATTAGTACACTAGTATTTCATTCTCAGCTGTTTTCTGTTTTACAGTGTTTAGGATGAACAGATCATAATGAATATTTGATTTAAGCGTGAGGTCTTAATATGCATTGCTTCAGGAAACAGTAGATTGTTTGAAATGTATAGTTGCTAGAACATCTCCTTAGCTAATTTATTCTGTTATGGATTTTAACTGTAATAGTGACCTGTTTCTACTTATGAGGTTCTGTCTACTAAAGAAGTTCAACTGTAGCTGAACACAAAGTAGAATTAATATACCTGGTTGCAGAGTACAACATTTTAATCAGTACTCTCAATTTGTGTGGCTTTTTCTAGTGTTGTTTTGATAAGCAGCTCCATTCTTGTATACATCCTTATGATGTGAACAAGACTGTAATGATTGGGAAGTGGAGGCTTGCTTAAAAAGGGGAGTTTGAAGGAACTTGATATAGGAAAATGCAAGCTGAGAAAGATTGTGCAAGGGCTTTGCAAATATATTTTTGTGCTTAAACACCAAAGAGAAGGAAGCACTTGAAGGTAAGAGCAGATGAGCAAATGCGTGCACACTAGACCCGAGTAATTTGAGGCTAAAAATTTAGAAGACTGTAGACCACTTTACAATTAAGATTCTGGAGCAGCTGTCTGTGAGAAGTTGTGGGATGAAAAAAGCTACCTTTTCTTGAAGATTTCCTAAGTTAAGAGTTTGATCTTTTAATTAAAATAGTATGAAACTTTGTTGCCCTCAAGAATGGGCACTAGGCTTTAGGACCCAAGTGATCCCTGATAATCATTTCATTTCAAACACAATGCTTGAGATAAAATGCTTTTGGATGAAGAAATATTAGGGAAAGAAAAGACTCATATTTTATATCGACACTCACTTACTTAGCCCTCTGTCTGATACACTGGCCTTTTTATAATCTCTTATACGGAGGTCATGATGATGAAAAGTAATCGAGCAGTATTAACCCTAACATCATGTTTCCAAAGACAACTTTTCAGAAACCTGTAGTAATATTAAATGTGCCATCCACAGAATGGTGACTTCAGAATTGGAAGTGGTTGTTGCTAAAAGTAGGTATTTTACGCCAAATTGTGGAGTTAATAAAAATAACTCTTATGAATTATCCTCTTCTCCAGGAGTAAGTACGTTTGTTTTTTTTTAATACACAGTGTGAAAATGTGTATACAGGATATATTACGCGCGTGGCCAGAATTGTTATCCCTAGTTGTTTAAAAAGTTAGGCTGATCTCTTAAGATAGTGTACTAATCAGCTAATACGCCCTCCAAAAGAACCCCAAGAAACTCTTCTTTTTCTTTGCTTATATCAGATAAGCATGTAAGAGGACACCTAGGTAAGGCATCAAACGCATGGGAAGAGAGAGCCTTCACTTCAACGCAGCTGTAAACTGTGCTGTGTTTTAGAGTGTCGGGTTAGTAATGTCTTTTAATAAACTTGTGCTGTATCCAGAGTGAGTTACAATGTTTCTTGGGACATGCCTGTTGGCAAAAGCAATGCCTCCGTTGTGGGAAACAGAAGCGCACAGCAAGCTTTGGCGTTTCAGTTACAATAGCGTTAATAGTGTTTAAGCCCCATTCTTACCAATGTCTTTTTCTGAAATGAAAACAGCTCAGTAAGTTTTGGAATAATTTTTGGAGCTTGACTACAAAAGACCTTTGCATTATAAGAAGGATTTAATTTTTCACTTCAGTTTGTGTGAGAAGCAAAGACGTCTTTTCAGAGAAACAACTAAAAAACTGTCACAGGATAAATTTATGACTAAAAGGACCGAGGGCTATTTCCTAACATATTCTCAAATGACAGAAGTGACCCTCCCTTGGTTAACAAGTGCCTTGCTCTTGTACTTTCATACCTTCTTGCTAGAATAGGGTAAGAAAGGGTAGCCAGAAAGTTACTACATACCTTCTGTCTTTTTTTTTTGCAGTATTCAAGGTACAGTGGGGCTGTACTTTCCTTCCAGGCTTAGGATTTGTCAGAATTCTTGTATTATCAATATTTTGTCAATTTCTGTATTGACTTAGCTTTTTCAGAAACTGATAGTTAAAACATGTCTTCACCATGAGAAGACATTCATGGTTGATGCATATTCTTACACACTTACAAAGAAATTCATTGTGTGCCCCTTAAGTTCTGTGTGTTTTCCTTCCACCAGAGGTTTCTAAATAGCATTTGATTAAATAGATTTTCGCTAGGCTCCTTCACCTGTTTCTTTGACTACCCAATGGCATGTGTAACTGCTTGCAGGTACTCCGATTTAATTTTTGACTGACATCCCCATTTTCTTTTCTGAAGAGTGTGGACATAAGCAGTTACTCCTAGCACTTAATATTGAGTAAATTTCCTAGGATATGTGAATTAAGAAAGCTATAAAGAACTTGTCTCTGAACAAAATTTTTAGAAGTGAAGGCTGGGATATGAGTCCTATACAGTCATTTAAACTGGTATAAAATGTGTTCTGTTTCAGTTCAGCTGTTTAGGAAGCACTTTCAGCTAAGTTGAGGAACTACTTTTATCTCATCAAAGTGTCAGTTCTCTTGTAGTTGAGATTGAGAAACCCTTACAATTTTTAAGTGTGCCTTTTCTCGGGAACATGTCTTTTAGGCAACTCATGACTTTAAACTCACTGTTACCAAGGTTTGGAAGGTAGTTCATATTTGGAAATTTTTGATCCGAAGAGCTCTAGAGGTAAGGGAATGTCCTGGTTTTAGCTGGGACAGAGTTAGCTCTTCTTGTTACCAGTGAGAAGAGCTCCGTGTTTTGGTTTTACTCAGAGGCTCGCTCTGAGAAGAATGCTGATAGCAAGCTGATGTTTGTAGTTGGCACTGAGGTCTCAAGGCCTTTTCAGCTTGCCGGGTTCTTGCCAGTGTGCAGGAGCACAACAGGATAGGGGGTAGCATGGCCAGGATGGGGAGTCCACGACTGTCCTTATGATTTGTACTTGGATTTAGGATTGAGACCAGACTGGCCAATTAGTATTCCATGTCATGCCCAGTATAAAAGTGAGGGTCAGCCAGAAAGAAGGGCCTTTTGCCCTTCTGGGACTCACTTTCGGACTCTCATAGTGCTTTCTCTCTCTCTTGCTCTCTATTTCGGGCCTCCCGTTCATCTGGGATTGCGGCATTGGATTTATCTGTTTTGGGATTGCAGCTTTGGGAAGAGACAGGCCTCGGTCAAGGGGTGGTGAGCAATTACACTGTACATCACTCGTTTGTGTATATTTATCCTTGTACATATCTGTACATATATATATTGGTAGCGGTAGTAGTAAATTGTTCTTATCTCAACCCATGGGTCTCTTTTCTTTTCTTCTTTGATTCTCTCCCTCATCCCTGGGGTGGGGGAGTGAGCGACTGTGTAGGGTTTGGTTGCTGGAGCGGCTTAACCCACGACAGGGGAAAAAGTCTTAGCTGTAGTGAGGCTGAGGCTTCTCAGGTACAGTGGCCTTTAAGATATTCAGAACTTTGTGAAGTCTGCCTATAGATGTCTTCTTACGTGGCTATGTAAAGTATTAATTTTTCTTTTGTACCTTCGGGATTCAGTATGGACTTTTTCAGTATTAGAGCTGTTGTCTTAAAAAAAAAAAAAAAAGGCTTTACAAAGGTGGTCCCTGGTTCATCTCTTTTTGTCACCCTGAAACTTTGCCTGAACTCTTCTGCCTCTTGCTATACTGTATTGCTCTTTCCAGAGGAAAAAAATAAAAACAACAACAAACCAAACCTCTCCACAAACCAAGAGAGTCTAGGAGTAAAATCTTTGACTGTGTTCTTGATGTTCTAGCGTAGAGAAGCCAGCCAAAAGGGTCTCCTGTTAACTTTACTTCCACCCTGCTCTAGGGAAGTCTTGCAGCTGTTGCTGCAAATGGAGTTGTCAGCTGCCCTCTATTCTTCTGTTTTTTTGGCTCCAGATGTTTTTCCTGGTACTGAACAGTGGGAAAGCACTAATTTGCACTCAATTAGAGGGATCTGTACACCTGTAAATAGAAGGAACTGTGAAGAAGCATGTGGGTTAATCTTATCTCTCTTCTCCCAACCAGTCCTCCACCCTCCTCTTACTGGTTAGGAGAAGATTATACAGAAGGTGGGTAGCCTGGGAAGATTACAAAAACGTTTTGGGAGTGATATACTTCAGTGACAGGATCTTTCCTGCATCAATACTGATCTGACCTAGTAACTTTTCCTGGAACAGAGCACATCTTTGTGGAGCTTTTTAGATTTGCCAGGGTTGAACTTGAATCCAGCAGGACCAGATAGCATGAGTTCAGACAGATTTAGAGAAAATATCTGTCTGGTCAGTGCTGGTCTAGCTGCAGAGCAGCTAACCACGTTGAGAATTGAGATGAAATCCTGCATCCCCGTAATCCTGCAGCCTCTGTAAGTATATCATGATTCCTGAAGGACAACTGTATAAACTTGTAGCTGGTCTGTAGATTCTGTAAACATAGTAGTAGTAGCCTTTCTCCTCTTTTTGCCCCTGTGTGAGGCACTGTGGAAGTATGTGAGTGCAATTTTGGGATGTGAGCTGAACTAAGTTTGCTGCTGCTGGAAGAGGAAGGTCTTGCTCTCTTTATGGGCTTCCGTGCCCTGCGTGATCCACCCTTCCTTTGTGCCAGCTTTAGCATTCATCTGATCTATATAAGCCAGGTACACTACAAAAACATACACTGGTTGGATGGGTTATTCTGCTATTTTCACTGGCTTGACTAGACCTACAATGCAGTCAGCGCTACCTCAAGGTAGAAGACTTAGGGATGGAGAGACAGGATGTGCAGGAGCCCTCCTCTCTCCTCACCTATAACAGTAATGAGCTACTAAGGCCTTATGTTAAATGCTTTTTTGTTGTTTTTTAAAGCATGTTTGGCTCTTGCATAATAAGCAGGAAGATAGCCCCCAGACTCTTTTCTGTGATAATCCAGAAAGTGGTAAGGAAAGGGGAGAAAAACGGGAAAGAGATTATTTTTTTTAAGTTGCAAATTAACAATTACTAACACACACACAAAAAAAATCACACTTAGTTGCTTTTATGTTTTTAATTTGCTTCTTCCTTCTTTCTGTATATATTCTTTCGAGTGTGCATGTATTTTGTTGGGTCTTTCAGGACTTAAATATTAGCAGTTGGATGTACTCTGAACTGCAGGCATGCTTAATGTTTGTGAGTGCCTTTAATTTTTATAGAAACTGAATCTAAGTCTGTTTTTTCTAGTTCTGATATGACTGTGTGCAAAAGTACTGATAGCCTATTTAGGAAAATTCAAGAAATTCAAAACCAAAATTTTTCTGAGCTGTCTTTTTTTCAGATTTTCTCTAAACTTAAATATAAAATGTGTTGCATTAATCAAGAACTTGTTTCAATTAAAATATTTGCAGCTTCTTTTTTTAAGGAAATTTCTGTGTTAGTATGTCTAGATCAAGTTTAGATTGAAAAGTACCAAGTTCTGCTAACAGAAAACAGTTTGCCTTTCTACAGCCCCTAAACTAGGAGTAACCTCTTCCTTAGAGTGTGCCTGCAAGCGTCTTAATTCCAGAGCTTCAGCACTACAGAGATGAAAGCAGCACAAGGGACTTTCAAAACTGAAGGTCAGACAGAACTGTTTTGCTCAGTTACAGTTACTAGATTAAGATTTATTTTTTTTTCCACTTTTTCTTCTGTGGAAAAAATGGTTACCTGTTGGCTGGATTTCTTGGATGTTCAGACCTTAAGGTTCAATTATCTTTAAAAGCATAAAGTAAACAGGGTGCTTAAAATATCAGGAGCTCTTTCTCGAATCTTAGATCTCAAGTGTGTCAATTTTTTTTATCAGCTACAGGCACTTCCCAGTTGGAAAGTATTCGATACTTCATAGCTGCCATTAAGACACAGTATTGTCAACTCTTGCAAATGTATCTCCTTTCTTGGATTCTTAGTTTGAAGTTTTCAAAAGTCTGAATTGTCTGTTTACTCTGGTTAGAGATGTTTTCAAATAGATTGCTGACTGTAGAGTTGGTTTCCTTTTGTTGTGTTTATGAAATAGTTAGAATTTTCTCAGAAGAGGGTCTGGGAATGGAATTTCTTCTTTTTGCTTAATCAGTATGATCATTGTGGATGCTTCTTTTCCCTTCTTAGTGATCTGGTGAATATTAAATGATTCCATAAAACATCATCTGGGAGTGTTGAGAATACCTTTGTTTCCCATATCTACTAGCCTGGTCAGTGCTTTTTCAGGCACTATGTGTTAGGGAAGGGCTTGAATATGTGCCTCACAATTTTGGATTGAATATTCCAAGCACAGATGAGTGAGTAGCAGCTGCTGCTGCACTGGGCATGGACCGGCAGGTTGGATCTGAGAACTGTCTCAGTTAGTAGCTAGGCACAATACGTAGCAGAACTGTTGATTTGAGTATTCTCCTTAGTTGTGAGATACTGAGCCATTTGTTGCTGTTGAGACGTGCTTTTCAATATGCTGGGATCCTTTTGTTTCAGAATTAAACAGCCAACTCGGAAGCACAGAATTATAGACTATTCTCAGGGATGCAGTTTAGTAGAAAGTTGAGATCGCTTTGTGAAACTTTTGTGATTCTTTCCCTGAATATTTGTTGCTTTTCAGAATAGGGCTGTTTCCTATGTTTCAAATATAATTTAAAAAAAAAATGTTGTAGAAAACTAAGAGCTGAAAATTATCTTCCTGAAACTGAGCCTATACCTAACTTTTTGGTATTTGTTACAGTTGCAAAGCTGAGGAAAAGCATGAGAATAATACCTTCCTGAAATATAGCTTCAGATGCATGGCTGGAACATTCAGAAGTCAGTGGTGACTTCTGAGAATATTGATACATGTCAGATTTAAACATGCATATTTTGTTGAAAGCTGTTTTAAAATGCTTTTTTCAGATATGTTCTCAAAAATTGATCTGTGAAGTCATTGCATTTAAAAATCAAGCCTTGCTGTGCTATATACCTGTTCTTTCTAATGGGTTTCCATTTATTTGGTCACTGTTTAAAAAAGGAAAAAGAAAAAAACTGCTTGAAATATTTAGTGTTTGAACAAAGCTGTAAGACTTATTCAGAACTTTCCTTTTCATTTAACTTTTTTTCTTACTCTCCATTGATAGCTTGAGACTTTGCTGCCATCTCTAGTTTCTTGATGAAATTTATTCTGAGCTGCTATTTGGTCCTATATTTTCACCTGTACTCTTAAAAAAAAGACAAATTTTGGCTGGATTTCATGACTGCTGTTAGAAGCCTTTGTTTTATAAAACCTGTATCAGTGAAGAAGATAGCTGTGTTTGTGTTTATTTCCTTTAGAAAACGTTAGAGAAATTCTCTAAAGAGAAATATCTTATATTCTTCCTTGACTCATCTTCAGATACAGCTGTAGTTAATAAGCAGACTTGGACCACTTTTTGCTCTCATTTTGGCAGTTAAAAGTTTGCAAGTCACACTCCCGTTTCTGTTCTTAACTCTGATACGACACCTTAAGTTTTTAATCTTATTTTGTTTTCTGTAATATTAAGAGATGTTTCAGAAAGATTATAGTTTGGTTTTAGAAATAAATATATGTTTTTATACCACTTTAATGCATATTTCTATCTTTTGTAAAAAGTAGTCTTGTTCATCTTCCTCCTTATTACACCTTTGAGTGCTTTCAGAAAATCTTGAAGAGAAGATTATACTGGATCTGACTCTGCCTTCTCTGTTGGTTGGTTAATGAATATAGAACAGTTTTATTTTTTGCTAGTATCTTCGGTAGCAATATTTTACTTTCAATTTGAATGTCAATATACCTTAATGTTTTTTAAGGGTTTCTTTGTCAGTTTTCATTTTTTTTGCATTTCTTTTATAATGTAAAGCTCCTCGGTAGCTCTGCCAAACCTTCTCTCTGGCTTTTTTTCCCCAGTTTGCCTTCCATTTCTTTTTTGTATCAATACTTTTATATGTTGTTTCACACTGTATGTGCTGGCCTACCCTGAGATCTCGTTTAATTTTGTTCAGACTCACTGGCTTCCTAGCAGACTGTAGGATGTCTGTCAATCAGAATTTTGCTCCCATGGAAACTGGCTTGCTGCGGAATTGAACTACAATTTCAATTTCTGAAATTAAAACTAACAAAGAGTTTCTCTAGTTCTCATAGTTACAAGAACCAGAACCTTTGAAATAGTGTTATTATATAGTTTTATCTTTGAATCTGCAGCCAACTGCAGACCATAGTGTTCTGACCTGGATTATTTTCTTTATAAGAAGTAGTACACAGTAACCTGTTCTGTTACTGTCTACTGAAAGTCTTGATAACAGTTCAAGTATTCAATATGTGATGGTTTTTGTTTTGTTTTGTTTTTTCTTTTCTTTTCCATAATATTTGTGAAAGCTGTAGGGGTCCTGAGCTTTTCTTTTAGCAGGTTAACTTTGCCTCTGCAGCATGGAAACCGTAAAGTTTTGTGGCTTCACTGCTTCTGCTTAGAATTCGAGGAAGAGAGGTAGTTCGCTGCACTCTTAATTGTATCCCTGTGAGCATGTGTGGAAGAAGAAAATTTACTGAGTCTTTTCTCACCAGGAGGGAATAAGATCTTGACCACCTTGTTTGAGCAACCATGCTTCCCTACCCAATCAGTTTGGAGAAAAAGCAGGGGTTTTCAGCACACAAGCATGTTTTATACCTACAAACCAGCTCCAGTCTTTCCTGTAAGCTGTAACTAGCAGGAAATATTTTTTATACTTTTCACATTTTTCTACTTTATCTAATCTCTGTGGCTTTGGGGGAGTCAGGAGGTAGTCCTCAAAGAATGATTAAAAAAGTACTGCTTTTTTTTCTCCCTACTACTTTTGTTAAGCTGCTGCTGTTTTACAGGATAACTCTTGAAATCTCAGGAAGTGGAAACTTGCATGCCTACTGCCCATGTTCAAGGTTCTGTTACTTCCGGAAATATAAGCTTCCAAGGGAGAGGAGAAAGTCATATCTCCCAAGTCTGAAACTGTAACATGACTTCTGCAGGAGTGTATTAATGTGTTCTGTGGAAAACATTACGCCAGTAAGCTGGTTTGAGGGTGTGTGATCCTGCCCTGTTAGTAAATAAATGAGAGATGGTATTAACACTGCACCTTTTTTTTTTTTTTAAAAAAAAAAGCTTTTTCCACATGTAAATGGCCTGGTGGTAAAATTCTCTACTAAACATAAATATGATTTTCCATCCTATCAGCTTAAATGCTATTTGGAAATTTGTTGTTTATAAACCTTCAGAAAGTATGTTGTTCTTTAATGACATGCAAAAATCTTTTTATCAGCACTCTTCAGAGTGGCTCAAATGCACAGAGGTGTGCTAAGTCTAAATTCACATTTGACCAAGTGCTAATTAAGAGTTTTTCGTGTTTGGAGTTAAGACCCTGCAAAACATGCAAAAACTCTGTGTTCTTGTCTGCTTTAATGGATATGAGCTGAGTTAAGATCAGTATCTTGCTCAGAAGCAAAGTTTTGATCCTGGCATACTTAATGCATATGGTAGGAATCAGAAAGTGGACAGTATTGATCTAATGTGAAAATATCCTTTATATTTTGGTAGTTTTTTTGGAGTTTGTTGTTGTTTTTTTTTTTTTTTTCAGTCATCAGATGTTTTCTATATCCTCTCTAGTCCTGGTTCTCAGTAAAGCATGTGTAATCTGTTACCTCCTCTCTTCTAAAGGTAGGTTCGGAAGGACTATTGCTTAGTGTTAGCAAGCAAGCTAGTAATCAACAAGGTAAATATGCTGATATGGTTCGGAACAATCCAGTATCCAAAACTATCAGTGGATTTATGAATGTTTGGTGCCATTCAGAGTGGACTGAAAAAATCATGTTCAGCTTCTCAGTATTATTTTGGAGGTGACTTGCTAATTAAAATTGATTAGCATATGCTCTTTTGTCAGTTAAAATGGTTTTTCAATTTATGTGTTTGAGAAAATCTATCTAGTAGTAGAAGATTCTAACTGTAGTCAGACAGTTGTCATAAGAACAGTTTATTTAAATTAGAGTCCATGTTGGACTACATAAACAGTTTGTAGTGAAAATCTTACAGATTTACATAGGTAATTCTGTAAAATGGGGAGGAAGTGTGAAAGCAAACAGTAGAAAATGTTCACAATATTAATATTGCAGATCAAATTAATCTTTATCTTGTCCAGGAAAGAGTTTCTGTGCAAATGTTCACTTTCAAAGTTTTTTACATTTCATAGTAAGATGTGTGTAATAAAGTTCTAAAAAAATCTGTCAAGCAGTGTTCCTTCAGGTGTGTTCCTCCCCTCCATGTAATTTTTGTTCATATTCTTACTTATTTGAGGCTGAACTAGACTGAAATAAAAATCAGGATTAAAAAGATTGTCTCTCTCTCCCCCCACCTCTCTCATAAGTTTCCCACTGAGTCATTCTCTTAAGGTATTTTGGCCAGTTTTCCAGTTACAGAACAATTACTCTTAAAACCTTGATCTTTACCTCGATGGGAATCAGGGAGCACTTGAAAGCAAATTGCTGTGTAAACAGCCATGTGTCTTTGTGAAAACAGTTAAGCCAGGAAACCAGATTATCAGAAGGAAGATTACCCATGTTTGTTTTTATAAGGAAAACGTGAATAATACCAATATTTTTATGTGTCAGGCAATTATTTTCTCTTCTCAGTTGATGATGTGTGGTTGTCACATGCTGGAAAACGTTAGTGAGGGAAGGGGCTTCTGGTATTGACTCCCTTTTGGTGATGCTACCTTAGTGATACATGGAATGTGTGATATTTGGAACCTGGTTTGTCACAGAGCAGTGTCATATAGTGAACAGACTTATCTATCCCTCAAATATCCCATGTGTAGAAATTATTTGATTGAGAATCAGGCTAGCATCTTTCTTGAATTTTCAAAAAAAGCTCAGAAAGAGGAGAACCAGCAGATCATTAGCAGTTTTGAATATACATATTTTTAAGAAACTTCTTTTAGTTTGGTATAATCTTCCTCCGTCTTGTATTTGAAGCCACATTCAGACTAGACACTCGATAAAGCAATGGTTTTAAAGCTTTGTTCGAGGCAGATTCTTGTAGAATGGATAAGACTGTAAACATGGAGTTTTCTAGCCTTATAAAGGGAGTCCTTTCTCCTTAAGATAAGAAATGAGCAATTAATTGGAAATACATAACCAATTTTGAAAGTGTGCCTCAACCATTTAAAAAAAAATGCTGCTACCTAAGACACACAGTTGAACTATGACATCTTGTGTACTATGTAAAATGATTTCTAGTTATTTTAGAGCACTCTTTTCATGGGTTATATATTCTGATTTTGGCCATAGTAGAATCTGGTTTTGGCCATAGCATTTGGTGTTGAATAAGATTTCCATAACAAATGAGGGCATCACCTTCTTTGTATTCAGAGGGAAAATACCCTAGGTGTAGGGGAGACTATTCTGTTGTTTATTCTGCATTTGAGTCTGCACCCAAAAGGGAGAAAAGATGCAAGATTTGAATCTCAAGAGGTGTGCAGAGGGTTACTTTAGTTCTTCCAGTTGCACTTGAACCTAAAAATGAGTAAGGGACTTTGATTCAATTTGTAGCATGTGTTTGCATTGAGAATCAGGAATGGGATCTCCATTAGTAGGGGCCGGTTAAGGTCGAAGTTCTAGACCTGTTCAGCTGCTTCTCAATTGAATGTGGAGAGGAAGAGCAGGTAATAGCAGTGACCACTGTTCTGCCTCGTTCCTACTGCCATATTATAGAATCATAGAATGGTTAGGGTTGGAAGGGACCTCAAAGATCATCTAGTTCCAACCCCCCTGCCATGGGCAGGGAAACCCTCCACTACACCAGGTTGCCCAAAGCCTCATCCAGCCTGGCCTTGAACACTTCCAGGGATGGGACATCTACAACTTCTCTGGGCAACCTGTTCCAGTGCCTCACCACCCTCACAGTGAAAAATTTCTTCCTTATATCTAATCTAAATCTGCCCTCTTTCAGTTTAAATCCATTGCCCCTTGTCCTGTCACTACATGCCCTTGTAAAAAGTCCCTCTTCAGCTTTCCTGTAGGCTGCCTTTAGGTACTGGAAGGCTGCGATAAAATCACCCTGGAGCCTTCTCTTCTCCAGGCTGAACAGCCTGAACTCTCTCAGCCTGTCTGCATAGGAGAGGTGTTCCAGCCCTTGGATCATCTTCATGGCCCTCCTCCGGACCTGCTCCAGTAGCTCCATGTCCTTCTTGTGTTGGGGGCTCCAGAGCTGAACGCAGTATTCCAGGTGGGGTCTCACAAGAGCAGAGTAGAGGGGCAGAATCACCTCCCTCGATCTGCTGGCCACACTCCTTTTGATGCAGCCCAGAATACGGTTGGCTTTCTGGGCTGCCAGTGCACATTGCCAGCTCATGTTGAGCTTCTCATCCACCAGCACTCCCAAATCACTGGGTCTTCACGTAGAAGTGAATGATACTTGGTTTTTGCTCTTGTAGGATAGATCTGAAATGAATGCTTGGACAAACTGATTAAAGAAAACTTTAGTTAGCTGCTGCAAGTCCTTATTTTACGTAGTACATTAACTTAGGAAATATGGCCTAAGCTTACCAAAGAGAGTTTTATAGTAAGCTGATAACTGGGGGGAAAAAAGGGTTTGTTTATTTGTTTATGCTATGCATATGCTTTAAAAATAATTTTTAATATATTGGGGGTTAAAAAAAAGAGTTTTGTACAAACTGCTTGGCAGTAAGACCTTCCTTTCAGCGTTCAAGCTTACTCCAGCGCAGAAAGTTCATGCAATACAGCTTTGAAACTTTTTCCACTTGTTGTAGCTGCCCTGGAGTTGCATCTCTGCAGAAGACTTTGTCAGATTTGTCATCTGCTACCATGTCTACAGATGACTTTCACCACCAGTCAGGAGGCTTCAGTTCTCTTTTGTCAGTTACTCATTGTTCAAGACTGAGCCTTGTCTGCATCCAAACTTGAGGCAGGTAGATGCACTTACTGTAGTATCTGCAAACCATTTTTTTATTCAAAATGTAACTGGATGATAAGTTTTGTGGGAATTTGTTTTAAGTTTATTTCTGGGACTTCCCCTACCCCCACTCTGATTTGTCTGAAATACTTTCATGCTGTTCTGTCCAGTCAAAAGATGTATTTTTTTTTTCTTTTTTTGTACCTATCACTCAGATTGAGCTGCTGAGTTTTATCGTAATTAATATTTTGCCATTGCTGCTTTAAGGTGAATGAAGCAATTGTGTTTACAAATATCTCCAGTGTAGGTGTTTTTGAAACATATTCACATCTCTTACGGGTTATAAAGTATAAAAGCAAATTAAAAGTTTGAGCTTTTTTATTACGACAAACTAAAGGGATTATTATCTGTGTTAATGGCATTGAGTTCATCATTGGGCATTTCGTCCTGACAAGTAAATGTGCAGTTTCTAGGAATGAAGTTCTACATTAAAAAAAATCCCACCGTTTAATACTTTTAAAGTGTCATTTAATTTTTTTTTCCCATGGAATTAACTGTAGTTGTATAGTGTACTTTCTAAAATTATTGGTCAGTTTCAGTCAACGCTTGAATGGAACTGTCCAGGAAAAACCTACATCTGTGTGTTAAGTAGAATCAATTCAGGGCTACATTTAGTGGAATTTTGCCCAAATTCTACTTTCAGAAGCCTAGCAGAGCCTCAGTTGTAGGCTGTGATTCACTTATTATTATTTTGTTATTATTTATTTATTTAAAGCTTCATATGTACCTTGATTTCACATGGTGTTGAGAATAAGCGATACTTAGTTTTTGGAGCAATAAATTAGCATTGTGCTTCAGGAAGGTCTACAAACTCATGCTCATATCTGATCTGCTGAGGTAGTTGCTTAGGATCAGTTTGAGCTCTGTTGTGTAACAGCAGCGAAGGCAACAGTGCCAAACTTCTCCTCAACCCTGGAATGTTTCAACATAAGCTTGCTCTGGTCAAGTCTGGCCATTTTAGTATATCTTGAACTTAGTACAGAGCTTATCAAGCATGGTTACTTTTGAGCAAAACTAGGGGAAGGGAGGGCAAAGAGGGAGAGTAGGAAGCAATTTCTTTTTGTCCAGTGCATGGTTAATGCACCAGCCCTGGCTGTTGGTGACCTGAGCTTGATTGAGTGCCCCGAGTACTACTTTAGAAGTTGGAGTAAGATGTGGAGCTCAACAGTCCTGCTGTTCTAGCTGAGTGACTCTGCACCCAAGAATACACGATTACAGGGCTACAGGTAGTGGGGAATTTAGGTTGTATTCTGGCCCGTGTAGGGAACTGCACTCTGCACGTTGGAGCTTCTAATGCTGTTTATGCTTCTTGTTCAATGCTGCTATAATGAAGAGTACTGAAGTCTTTGGAGCAGGAGAAGTGTTAGAGCAACCTAGAATTTCAGTATATCCATAAAAGTACAATGTGCTCCTTCTGGCTGTTTGTATACAGTTCACCTCATGAATGCTGGATTTTGGTTTGGGTTTTTGTGTTTATTTGTTTGGGTTTTTCCTTCTTTGGAGAGTCAGATTGGTTTAATCGATTTTTCAGGTGAACTGTCTTATATACAATAATAGAAAACACTGTTTCTAGCTCATATAAAAAGACATAAGGCATATCGTAATGAAAGTAGTAAAGGTAAAAATTGAAGAATTTCATTAATGGTCTTAAAGACAGCTTTAACAACTTCAGAAAAAATCGTAGGAAAAGGAAGATATAGAATAGATGTCAATATTTAAATGAAATTAACTTCTGAAGTTCTTAGAATTCTGTGAAATTGATTATAGTTGCATTCTAGATTCAACACACAAAACTTCTATAAGGAGAATGAATACAAAGAAATAAAGACTATAGAAAAGAACAAACAAATATGTTGTAGAGAATACAAGGTAATTGAAAGTGTAAAGCTCTCCTTATTCAGAGTTACGGTATTATATAACGGTTTATGGGAAAAGTATGAAAAAGCAGTCATTGGTACATACATACATACACCAGGAAAATAATAATTCTAAGAGTTCTTGGAGCACCTTTTAAGTATATGACTGATTCTTATTTATGTGTGTTTGAATTTTAGGGCTCCTATACCAATCTGTGAAAATGTATATGTTTTGTTTAAAAACTAAATCCTAGTTTAAAATAAATGCATAACTTCTCAGTGTTAGGCCTTTTGTTTTGTTCCTGAAGGGGAGGGATCATTTAAATCCTGGTCAAGTGGATTTTGGAAGCTTGGTTTTTAAGTGGAGCACATTCCATTGAATAACCAACCAGAGGAGGAGGATTTGTGATTGCCAGCCTGCAAGGACAGAGAAAATGGGTTGAGGGAGGGAAAAGGAGCAGCAAGTAGAAATTTATTTACAGGTTAATAACTGAATGTTAGTAAATGTGAGAGGAAACAACATCCCAGCTGAGCTAAAAGTTGTGGAAAATAAACAGCTGGTGTCTGAGAACGTCTGGGAGAAGAGGAATAGAAGTGAGATGAGAATCATGAAAGGCAAGATTAGGATTAGTGAGGTGATAATAGGACATGAGAGAGACCATTTTAGCAAAGCGGAGTAGACAGAAGGATGTAAAGATTGATTTGCAAGTAGGGATGGAACTTTTGATGAGGTTATTGCCATCAATTCTTCCTCCAATATTCGGTGGCTTTTAAGTAGAATGTTTTTTAATTGCAGTGATTTATTTCTGTATTTGTGTGCTCTTTAGCCGCGTGAGCAAACAGAGTAGAGGTTATTAGTATGTTAAAGCTAGCTATGAACAAAAGTGTTCAGGAACTGTACTGAGGAGAATCACAGGGGATAATTGTGGATGATAACAATTGACTTTTGTCAGCCATCCGAAGTTATATTTTCCCTGTTTCTTAATCCTATATTTTAATGGATTAAATTACTCCTCCTGAATCTTCATTCTTGCTCTTCCTTATGCCTTGTCCCCAGTGCTTATGGCACAGCTCCTTTTGTCTTAACTGAACTGGGTTAACTTAAATGTTTCATATATTATGTCTTGCTAACGTAGCTCATTCAGACTAAAGCGGGTGAGGGAACAATTGCACGAACAGCCAAGATGAGGGATAAAAGCATGCTTCAACTCTGACAGGAAACAATACTTGGTTGCAGGTTGGTTTGACAGCTCTCTGCCAGCTTGAAGTCTCTGGTCCTGTACGCTTGCATCTTACTGCAGCTATATTGTGAATACTTATGCATTCACAATTTAGTAGAAGTTATTTAGTGTTTTTTTTTTAATACAAACTCCATATTATTATGCTATGATTATGCAGATTTTTAATATATTAAAATATTAGTAATATATTTATCTGTTGTTACAGCCTAGCTCCAAGACATTTTCTGGACAAAATTTGGTGACTCACTCCCAGTTGACAGACCTATTATTTTCAGACAACGCAGAAAATAGAAGACTTTTAACATTTTGATAATCAGACTTTTTTTAAATCTTGAGGTCACAGCTGACATTTTGTGATGTGATTTTTTTTGTTTTGTTTTGGTTTTTTTGATTGGTTGGGTTGGGTTTTTGGTGGTTTGTTTTTGGTTTTGTTTGTGGTTTTTTGTTTGGTTTGGTTTTTTTTAGTCTCCTAAAGCTGAGTGCTCAATATATTCCATGTTAACATTATGATTCTGAGTCCCATGGATTTGTTTTAGCTACTTACTGTACTTCTATTGTCTGTCTTCTGAAAGAATTAAGTTTCTCTACTTGAGATTTTGATCTTCACTAACGTTTCCACGTGATGCATGTGAGTCATTGGTTTAAGAAAAAAGAGAAAATAGTCCTGTTAGTATTGCAAACTTAAAATTACCCAGGACTAATTAGCAAGTGTGACTCTTTCCACCTTTCCTGTGATACGCAGTGTGAATACTATAAACAGAGTGGCTTTTTAAATCTACGGTCTAGACTTGAATGAGTTGCATAGAAGTCAGCATATGGTTGTTAAACTGGCAATGATTTTCTATGTCATATCCTTGCAGTCTCCTTGAGTAAGGGTAGGATGCCTGTGGCAGGGGGAGTTGGAACTAGATGACCTTTAAGGTCCCTTCCAACCCAAACCATTCTGTGATTGTACAGGGTTACCAACAGATAGAATTCACCTTGCAGCACTGCTGTTGTTGATGGCACGTTACAAAGATACACTTAATTAAACATTCTTGGAAGGATATTTCCATATAGAAATACCCATTTTACAAATATAAACCTGGAAATTACCTTCTACTTAGGTGCTGCTTTTCTGTAAAAGAACCTTCTGTATAGATATAATTTAAAAAATCAGCCATTGCTCATATAGTATTTTTGTATACTGGCTTAGCAGAAATGAAGTATTGTAATTTTTACATTTCCTTCTTAAAAATATGCAAGATACTGTGATGCCGCTCAGCTTTACATGTCTTTCTAGAATTGTATGATGATCTTATCTGTCACTGAAAAAGAAGATTCCAGTGTATGGATGTAGTCAGAGGATGGATTTTTGTGTCAATTGGATAGTTGTTTATATTCAGTCAACAATAGGAAATGGTACTCTGTCCCTCCTCCCTGCGGATTTTCTCTATCTTTTATGCTGCTGGATAGAAGCAGGTAGTTGTCAACTCTCTGCCTCAGACTAATGAGACTGGAGGTGCTTAATGTATTATATAGTATGAATGCAGTACAAACTCTCTTGCTGCTGGCCTGCTTGAATGCATGAAGATTTATGTGTGACAAAATGAAGCATATCCCTTTAAGCCTTTGTACTGTGGCAGTTTTCTTTCCCATATGGTGACCCATCAGTCCAGAGGCAGCAGGATGGATAAATAAGATCTGTGTTGCATTGTTCCTTTGGCAAAGCAAACGAAAAACCCTGAAGACTCAGATAAGTGAATGAGGTTTTTGGAATGAATGAGTTACGCTGTGTGTGCTCACTACGTGTGTGCTGTTAGGCCTCTGCAAACATGAAGTAAAATTGATTTCATAGAATCTTTCAGATTAAAGGGCCTTTGAGAGGTCTTCAGTCCAGCCCGCTCGAAGCAAATTGCTCAAGGCTTTGTCCAATTGGGTCTACAAAAGGATGGAGAGCTGTGATTTCCCTGGGCAGCCTGTTTCATTGTTTAATTATTTTCTAAGGAAAAATGTTTTTCTTACATCCATATGAAACCTTCACTGTTTCTCTTTGACTCTTGTGGCACGTTCTTCCACTGTCTACCTTGGCAAAGAGCTTGTTTCTATCTTTTCGATAACCACTTAGGTGTTGAAAGACTGCTGCTGGGTACCCTGTTACGCTTTCTCTTCTCTCCTCTGGGCTTGTACAAGCTTATTTTCCTCAGCTTGTCCTCATAGGCCAAATGTTTGAAATTTAATCGGATACTAGATTTGTCAGTTTTTTTCAAGGACCTTTGGTCCCTCATTGCAGTTCGCATATCGCCATCTTTTTTTTTTTTCCCTGTTAAAAAAAAATCATAGTAAATGAAAGGAAGCAAGGGATGTTGTTTGTCTAGAATTCAGGAAGGCCTTTGGCACTGTCTCCTGTAAGATCTTCATAGAGAAACTGAAGGAGCATGGGATGGATGAGCAGACAGTGATGTGGACTGAAAACTGGCTGAAGAATGGTCCCAGAGAGTGCTTATCAGTGGTGCAAAATCTAGGTGGAGGCCAGTAACTACAGGGGTCAGTACTAGGTCCAGTCCTATTCCACCTCTTCATTAATGATCTGGATGATGGGGCAGAGTGCCCCTTAAGCCAATTTGCAGATGACACCAAACTTCGAGGAGTGGCTGGTAAACTAGAGGGTTGTGCTGCCATCCAGAGGGACCTCAACAGGCTGGAGAAATGGTGTGACAGGAACCTCATGAAGTTCAACAAGGGGAAGCGTGCGAAGTCCTGCACACGGGAAGGAACAGCTCCATGCACCTCTACGTGCTGCATGCTGACCAGCTGGAAGGCATTTTTGTAGAAAAGGCCCTGTGGTGGTCCTGGTGGGCACTAAGTTGAACATGAAGCAGCAATGTGCCTTTGACACAAGGCAGGGCTGATGGTATCCTGGGCTGCATTAGAAGCAGTGTTACCAGCAGGTGAGAGAGGCAACAGGCACAAACTGAAACACAGGAGGCTCTGTCTGAACATCAGGAGACAAGTTTTTTTTTTTTGCTATGAGGATGACCAGCTACTGGCACAGATTGCTCAGAGGTTGTGGAGTCTCCATCCATGGAGATACGTAAAGGCCAGTGGTCCTTGGCGGTTTGGTCTAGTTGGTCCTGCTTGAGCAGGAGGGGGTGGACCAGATGACCTCCAGAAGTTCCTTCTAACCTCAACCATTCTCTGATTCTGTGTACATGATTTAGAGAAATAGACAGTACATCTCGTGGTTTTTATGAGCTCTGTGGCAAGTTTCCTAAGCAGTAGGCTGAAGGCTTGAGTTTTTAATTGAATCCAACCCAGATTTGCATGTGGCAGCTGCTCGTGATGCTTCTGAGAGTGGAATGGCCTCTGATTCCATATTCGATATCCTGTAGTTTATAAAAATAGTGGGAATGGCACAGTTCTACATGCTCAGGTTTGCTCAGATCAGAAGTATGTTGAGAATCTGGCTGTAATATACCTTTAAGTTTGTCATCTTAAGTTGGATCTTTCATTTAGTACTGAAAGTTGTCAGGCTGCTTTCCAGACCTCATATCCTTCTAAACCTGGGGGGCACACACAACTTGCAAAACATTTGGAAACATTTCTTATGACACCTCAATTCCTAATTGCTGCCTCATTCACTGTGTATGTGACAATGCCTTCTCCCACAGTGTGGTGCTATTGTGTTTAGCTCTGTAGAACTAGTAACAGAATTGCAATAAATCATTCTTTAAAAGGGTATAAGACATTAGAGCTACAGGTAAGAAGGATCCTAATACTTTTCCGCCTTCTGAACACCGCATTCCAGTTAATGTTTGTTATAATAGAAGCTATGAGCATGGCCAAGGTTTGCATGGAATTATGTGCTAGTGAGCCGAATACTGTTAAAGTTTTAGTGGTTTCACAGCCTCCTCTCATTTTGCATTGTAAACAGAAGCAAGAAGTGGATTGTTTTGCAAAGATAATCTTTCACGGCATCTGTCACAGAAACGTGAGTGTATGTGTGTGTTCCTCATAGGTCTTCCATGTGGACTTCTATAGAGAAGGGAGATAATAGCAGTAGGTGAAACACCTGAGTACAAGGTAGTTCTTTTTTCCCCACTTCAGTCTTCGCTAAATTAATGCAGACATTTGACGAAGTCATCAGACCACCTTTACTAAACTAGAAGTGAATAACCTTCTGCACAGGAGTGGAAGAAAATGAGCTAAACTTAAAACCATTATTTAATTTTAATTATGAAGCTGATTTCCCCTTCCTTCCCCTTCAGATGGTAGTAGAATTTAAACAGAAATGTTAAACCAGTGGGATGGTTTATGATACACCTCACATGAAGAGAGAGACATGGTGAACTCAAGTCGTCATTAATTGTTTTATTTTCTGAAACAAAATGTGCCTAGCTGCTTGCAGTTCATAAATAGTTGTCAGTTCTGCTTGTTCTTTTCTCCTTTATTCTTTTTTTTTCCCCCCTTTCTTTCTTAATTGTGAATCAAGAAGTTGTTTCCTGAGAGGAAGTTGTTTCTTAAGATGTTGATTTACACTAATGTGGCCATAAGTGATTCTAATAAAGCTTTCTTTGCTTTTTTTGTCATCCTCTTCAAATATCTTCCTTTTCACCTCATTGCATACACTGAATTCAGATATAATTTTTTTTCTTTTTTAAAATCTTTTCATCGTGTTCTTCTCTTCTTTTTCTGAGTTGTACCTTTCTGCCTGCAATGACATCTGTGCAGCAGTAATGTTTACTCTTCTCTGGTTTAGCCACGTGGGTCTGTGATTTTAAGCCTCTCTCCTGTTACTGAGACCTAGTGCCAAAGACCAAAATTAGCTTATTTAAATCCGGTTACAAAAAGGTATTAGTTCTCGAATTTGTCTCGTTGATTTAATATGCATATACAAGCTTTTACTTGAAGGTGATATAATGAATGGCTTGTTTGCTGTGATTGCTCAGTTTGCGTGAATTCATGACATCCTCTAATGTAACGTACTCAGTAGTTATTAAAGGTGTGTGAAGGGCTTTCAAGAGTAGTGTTGGTAACAAATTTAATAGGGCATTGCATATGTTTTAAAATGTTTTGAAGAAGCTGAGGCTTACACATTTTTTTTTTAAGTTATTGCATCTTAAACAAATCTTCAAATAACTGTTAAATAGGCTAATAAGACTTATCTGGCCTTCACCATGTTTATGCTATAAATAGATCTAAAGCCAGTCCTTGGCAGCAGGCCGCTTAACAGGCTGCTCTATGGCTTTACAGCTAGAGCTGTGTATGTCTGGGAGACCCACCTGGTGAGTAAGCTCACTTTTTAAATGGAACTTTTTTCAATGGTGGAAGTAAATAAGAATTAAAATTTATAGTCATGGGAAAAGAGGGAGGGGACTGGATCCATCTAGTGAATTTAGCTCTTCTAAAAATCTTTTTATTTAAAAATAATTACCTCAGTAATTAGATTAATAAATTGATTATCAAATATCTAAGGAGTATTCTGTTTTTCTCTGAGTGTACCACACTTAACACATCAGAATTGTTATAATTTGTAATTTCCTCAGTGATTGAAAAAGACATAAGTAAAAATTCGATATGTAAAAGACCATAAAGGATCACCTGCTCCAAACCTGCTACTCAGGAAGGGAAAACATAAAATACCCTTCCCATAGTTAAATTATACTTGAGCATCTGTTCCAATTTAGGGCACAAATAAGGTAATTGGGAAGAATGTCCTCAAAATTTGCTGCACTAGAATGGGAGACCAGAGATCAGCTGGACTGTTGTAGATACACAATTTAAATTTTTAGAGAAATATTAAGGTTATGGGGGATCAGATTGAAATAATTTTCTTACTGAGAGATAGAATTTAAAAATCTTTCAGGAGAACATGATGCTGTTTCTGTCATTTAAATGCTCATGTAGGCATTTGATGAATAATTAAGTCTTTTAAGAATATATGTTTAGATTCATTTCTGAATCTGCTTAAAATGAATATACATACATATATAGAAGTGTCTGAAGTGCATCAAAATTGTTCTCCATTATACATTTTCCATAAAAACGAAACCCCAAGTTATGTGTTTGAGATGATATACTGTACACTGCAATTGTTTTATGCAAAGCAGCATGTCTTGTTTTCAGCACAGTACAGTGAGAAATGGAGGGAGAAGTTTCTTAGGAGGCACAGCAGCTTTTTGATTAATACTGCCAAGATTTCTGTTTAACTGCCGGTAGTGTTGAAACCTGTCAGTTGTATGCTGTCCGTAAGCTGGTTTTGCTTTTGTACCTAATATTGGAATTAGTTGTAGTAGCCACTTGCTTAGAAGTCTTGACCACTTAGGACATTAAGTTTCTGATTTCCAACCCAGTCACACAGAACTTGAATTTTAAAACAAAATTACTGAAAGTAACAGCTAGGAGACGAACAGTATCTTATGTTTGTGAGATGAAAAATAGTGTGGCAGCAAATAACAATTTGGGAAAAGCTTTTTTAAATCCGTGTTCCTTTGTACGAAGAGTGTTATTAATGCATGCATACATTTCCTCTGAAAGTAATTTGTTTGTGGTTTACGGAGATGACTATAGCCTTAATGCCAGCCATGATATAGAGAATTTTATTGTTCTATAACAGAACTGTTTTGTAACATAATTGTGGCAAAGACTTTTAATATTAGTACATAAAGAAAATTAATTTCATGAGCACATTCTCCCTCCCAATCCTGAAAAGTACTGCTTTTGCAAGTACAGAGTGAAATAAAGAAATTAGTTTCACTAATAATTGGAAAATGTATCATTTGGGTATTTTCCTTTAGTTTTCTTTTAGTGTAAGATAAGTGAGAAATAAAAAAGATAAAAATTTCTCAGGCTTGGCTCTACGTTGATATCACCATGCACAGTATTCTAGTGTTGTGTTCTGTTGTATGTGCAACATACTGGAGAAAAATTAATGTTTGTCATTGCTTTCTTGCGTTGTCTTGGGAACTCTATGTACTTAAAATTGAACTTAAAATGTGATCTGTGTACAAAATAATACACATGTAAGAGAGATTCATGATAGGAGCACCGCTAGCAGAGGCAAATGAGTATTATAATTAATCAGGTTCTATTGGTTTGGAAATGTTGTAACTTACTAATATGGGCAATGTTTAAGTGCATTTGTCCTGTATGCAGTAATGCTGTATAGCACGGTGCTTGAACAGTAATTTTTGTGGTTTCATTTATTTGTTTAAGGTTCTCTAAACCCAAGGCCGTGGCTTGAGCAGATGCTACTTATGAATGACCAGACCATTTTCAATTAAGTGAAAACAGAAATGAAGTAGTATCCAATTCAGCTACCAGTGAGCAGTGATTCTGTAATATAATAACAACAGTGCTACTGTTTTTGATTGCAAGCACAATGGTGTAAGTTAGACACAATGACAACTTTCTTGACAACGTTCTTAACTCTGAATTTTACTTATTTATAACTCTACCTGAAACTGCTTTACTTATATTCCTTATGGATCTGTTAATATTTCTGTTCAAAACCAAAGAATAATTTGAGATACTGCATAAAAGTTGATGTGAATATGTACCAAACAGCTAACAATCATTAAAGTACCTGTGTAATTCCTGTACATTTTCCAGGTAACTTTATTAAATGCTGTAAAATTTGGTGTACTACTACTGAATATTATAATAAACTGATCTCCAGACATCTTCTCCAACAGCTAAATTAAATGTCTCTCAAATTAAACTACTTTGCTCTGCAAGGGGCTTTGTTTTGCTGTGGCTGCTAAGAGAGTAGCATCTTGTTTTCTGTGTTAGATACACAGACTACTGTTACCTGAACCTTAGCTTTTTGTAGCTTTTCTAGCGTGTCCATGTCACTGCCAGATGACTAATCCTGGACCAGAGGAGAGAGTGCCCTGCTTAGTGTCGTTTGATGTAATCATTCCTGTCCATGAAATTTTGGGAGTTAATGAGAGCTACTTAATTCTGTTTCCGAGACAAAACTATTGGTTGCCTAGAATTTTTACTAGTTGGAACAAGCATTTTGGCGTTATACTTTGTCTGTTTTTTGGGAATTTAGTATTGTTAGAATAACTGCTTGTTCATGCTAAAATATTCTAACAAAATGGGAATGCAATCAGTAAAAAGCATGCTGTTATGGGATTAGAGTTACGTTAAACTCTACTGCCAGGACTCATTAGAGGAAGTATTGTCTGAATGCTTTTTTAAAACCTGTACAAGTAGGATTTACATACCTTCTTTCTACAAACAGTATTCTTTCATAGCTGATATGATGTAAGCATATTACACTATTGCTAAAAGTATTTACTTAATTTCTTTAATATTGGTAACAGTAAGACTATCGTTCAGATGAACAGTAAGACTATAATTCAGATATACAAGTGTTTAGTAGATTTCACCATTTCTGGATTATGACTTACTTTATTCCTGCATTTAAAATACTTCAGGTAAATTGAGTTACCCTTTGTTCAAATAGAATTCTGTATTGTCTTTTCTAAATACATAAAAGCAAATACAGTGTATCTCAGGGTTGTTTGCAGATAACTTAGGGTTGATATTTTCAGTGTAAAAATTCTTTCTATTGCATCATTTTTACTAAAAACTGTGCCCTGCTAGTGCTTATGAATAAGTTGGAGAAATACATATCTATCAAACTTGGCTTAATTGGTTTTATTAACAAACAGAACTGTGTTTTAAATTTTTGACATTCTAATATTACTATGTTACTAGTATTATCTGTACATACCTGTGCAGTTCAAAGCTGATCACGCATTCAGTACAATACCTTGGCTTTATTCTGAGCACAGGTTATGGTAGCTTGCGGTTTGCTTTGGAGTCTGACCTTTCAAACTGAAGAACAAAATGAGTTGTACGCTGATTTCACTGGTTTTGCAGAATGTAAGTTGCATCCTAGCTGAAATATCTCCTCTGCCAGGAGCAGGTTCTTACAGATGGTGATGTGGATTGTGGGGGGGTGGAAAGCAGAGTAAGTCTGTAACTTGAGCAGCAATGTCTGGGACTAAAACTTCTACAAACTTGTGTAGTGTACAGCTAAACAAATTCCACTAACTTTTGAAAGTGTCATTTTTTTGAATCTTCTTTCTATATTGGTTACCAACATAGTACCATTATTAACTAACTGTCAGAATGTGAGCCAGTAAAAGAAATTATCTTAATATATCTATTTTTTAATGCTAATACTAATACAGTGAATGCAGATTCCTAAAAAATAGCCAGTAACTAAGTTCAAATGTAAAATCCAAATATTTAAATTGCATAGTTGTTAACTCTCTCCATGGCTTAGTTTTCGATTACTCCCGCTGCCTCTTTCCAGAAATAACTCCTGTAGAGCTGGCTAGCTAACAATACATATGTGAGCCAGGTAGTGTTCCTTGACCTAGAGTCCAGGAATGGGTCTTTGGTTATCTCTTATTTGGCTATTCAGCAGTTCAAAGGTAAATTTCTAACTTCTTGCATTTGAATGTACAATATTATTAGCTGAAATAAACACTCCAATTGTTGCTTGCAATTACAATTGTAGTGTTCCAGACTGTATAGCAGATTATCTGTAGCAAGTACAGTATGGATAAGTATTTTAAATATTGTTTTCCCAAATCATCTAAACTGTGGGTTGGTGTGATTACAGGGGGAGGAGATGGAGAGCCAGTCAGAATTAATTAAAAAAAAACAAAGGCATAAAATAGCAAAAATTAAGCAGGCGTACAAAAGTTGGAGTACACAAAAACCAGATATGATCTCTTGAGGTCTAAAAACAATGGAGATGTGAAAAGAAGTGTAACAGTATTTCTGCCCATAGATTACGTGGTGCATCTCTTGATAGAGTATCTTTAGAAGATTGCTGCAAAAGCACTTAAAGTTAATTTAGTGTTCCCCTTGTGCATTCTGCAGAAAAAAGGGAGAATCAAGAGATGAATTAGGTGATATAAATAAATTTGAGATAGAGCACATTGAACTCTCCAGTCACTTCTTATATTAGTTCTTCAAAGGGAAACAATGCTTTTTTATTGTTTTTTTTAATTATTTTTTCATTTGTCTGAATTTTTTTGTTGTTGTTGTTTTCTTCTCTTTTTTTTTACCCAGACATCTGCCTCACAATAGTATGACTTAGTGTTTCCAAGTCACATCAATATGTATCATAGTTTAACTCTTAATAGTGCTTGAGAGAAGAGGATGACTCTTAGCCTGGGGCTTTATCAGAACTGTGTAAGCCATACTACTTCTCTGGACTTCGTCAAAACATTTTTAAACACGTCAGAATTTACCAATCTAATGCATTAAAATTAGCATACGCTTTCCCCAAGAACAAGTGTGCAAGAAAGATACGACACTGTAAATCCCTTTCTGTTTGCAGTGTAGATTGTTTCAAAGTATGTGATGTATTTTTCCATATTTCCAATGGAGTTTTAGATTTCTTTGTTAACAGAAAAATATTTTTTAATTCAGCAGACCTGCAATATGGGTCTGTCTCCATTGTGTTTTATTTCAGGTCATGAGTGCTCTTCTGAGTTAAGTCTCTTGATCTTCCAACCTTAATGTGCTTTGCTGCATTTCATGTGGTAGAGCGGTCTCAGAGTGTGTGGACTGAATTCTTTTTGAATGAAACTAAACTGAATAATGCACTCTGAAGGTGAACATAATGCCGTCCCAACTGCTAATGGGTATTTGGTCCATGGGACCAGACTAGAGCTAATTCAGAGCAAAACCTCTGAAAACACTTTCAAGTGTGAACGTTTGGATTCTCAATAATCTTTGACTCTACCAATCTATTTCTAGTGCACTGCATCTCTTGCGAATGTAGACTTGTGCTCTGGTACATAACTTGAAATAATTTGAATGTTCATCTTTAACTGTCCTAGAGTGGATTTGACAGGTGTTTTTATCTCTTAGGTTGTCTTTCTTTTCAGATACATATGGTACCAAAGTTTTGATACAAATTGATTTACTGAAACATTTTAGAGCAGGTGCTTGCAGTGATAATAAAATATGAGGAATGTCAGGTTGGGTGGTGGTTGTTTTGCTTTAGGTATCTGACTGCTACCATTTAAAGGTAGGGAGTTACTACTCCCTGCTCCGGAGGGCGTGGGAAAGGGCAGGGATAACCATCCTCTTCCAGTATGACTTTCACTGTAGCTCTGCCCTTCACTTAAAGACAAACCTTTGCACTGTCTTGCATTACCAAAGTGTGATTTCTTATTGAAGTGAAACTTGTGTGCGGAGTGTGTTTGCCTTGGGGAGGCATTCAGCATACAGCTGGCTTGCTCAAGGGCCTTGCATCTGTGCTCCAGGTCCTCTGTGTGGCAGTGGGCAGGCTGAAACCCTGTGCTGCTCTGTGGGTTGGCTGCTTCTGCCTTCTGAAATGTAGTGTGCAGAAAAGCAAGGCTGCAAACCGACAGCTTTTAAGCCAAATTAAACCAGGATAGCCAACCAGTGTGGCGACGACCAGACCTGATGGTTAAGACAGCTTTACTTGGCCCTGGGAAATACTGACAAAGGACAGTTCATCCCAAAGTCAGGGATACTGCTAGTGGATTATGGATATGGGCCTCATGGTAGTTATTGATTGAGCTGCAGTGTCTTGTACTTTCGGTTTATCAGGCACCACCTAGGATGGGTTTATCACACCTACCTGGGAATAAAGGTGACATCTGACACTGCAGAAATTTGTCACCTCTTACATAAACAGCTTTGTCTTCCCTGCTTTCGTAGTTTTAAGGAAGAACTTTCAAACTGACTTTCCTTTTCCTGGGATTTTTAACTTCACATAGCTCAGTGCACCCTCCTGTATTAGCCAGGCTAGATGTTGAAAAGAGACTACAGAATTTTTATTCAGTTAACCTTGAAGTTTTATCTTGACAGATATAAATACATTAACTTTTACTGGAGGGTTTACCATCTGGAAAAATTGATGGGGATGGTACCTTACTCTGATTTCTCCAGGGAAACTGTTCTGTGCTCCTTTGTGTGTGCATACAACCAAATTGTGCCAGGATGAGAGACAGCTTTTGACAAACAGCTTTTGATTTGTGACATTCCAAACGTTGACTGTGACGTGTGTCAAGACTCTCACAAACCTGATTATAAGTGACGTCAACACAGATGTGAAGAAATGACTTAATGTGTAGTTAGGTTGTCCTGTGTACATTAAACTACACAAAACAGTGTAGTTTAATGTACAGTACAATATTTACACTATACAATGCAGTGTTACTCATCTTTTATTCTCAGCTTGCATTCATTCTTTGAGAAGATTATGTGATGTATTATGTAAATGTTTGGAAATTGATCTGAATTAAATAAGGATGCTACAAGAGGAGCCAGCATGGATTCACCAAGGGGAAGTCGTGCTTGACCAACTTGAGAAACTTCCAAGATGAAACAACTGGCCTGGCAGATAAAGGAAAGCAGTGGATGTTTTTTGTCTAGACTTCAGAAAGGTCTTTGACACTGTCTCCTGTAAGATCCTCGTAGAGAAACTCAAGGACTGTGAGATGGATGAGCAGATAGTGAGGTGGATTAAAAACTGACTGAACAGCTGGCCCCAGAGAGTGCTTATCAGTGGCACAAAGTCTAGGTGGAGGCCAATAACTACCGTTGTGCTCCAGGGGTCAATACTGGGTCCAGTCCTATTCCACCTCTTCATTAATGATCTGGATGATGGAGCAGAGTGCCCCTTAAGCCAATTTGCAGATGACACCAAGCTTGGAGGAGTGGCTGGTAAACTAGAGGGTTGTGCTGCCATCCAGAGGGACCTCAACAGACTGGAGAAATGGTGTGACAGGAACCTCATGAAGTTCAACAAGGGAAAGCATATGAAGTCCTGCAGTTGGAGAGGAATAACCCCTTGCAGCAGTGCATGCTGCAGGCCACTCAGCTGCAAGGCACTTTTGCAGAAAAGATCCTGTGATGTCCCTGGTGGACACCAAGTTGAACATGAAGCAGCAACGTGCTCATGCCACAAAAAAGACTAACAGCATCCTAGACTACCTTAGGAGGAGTGTTACCAGCAGATGGAAGGAGGTGATCTTTCCCCTCTACTCAGCACTGGTGAGGCCACTCCTGGAGTGCTGTGTCCAGTTCTGGGCTCCCTAGTACGAGAGAGAGACATGGAGCTACTGGAGAGAGGGCTACCACCAAGATGATAAAGGAAGTGGAACTAGATCATCTTTGAGGTTCCTTCCAACCCTGACCATTCTATGATTCTATGATCTATCCTGTGAGGAAAGGCTGAGAGAGCTGGGACTTTTTAGCCTGGAGCATGGAAGGCTCAGAAGGGATCTCGTCAATGTGTACAAATACCAGAAGAGAGGGTGCAAAAAGGATGGAGCCAGGCTCTTTTCATTTTGTGCCCAGTGACAGGACCAGAGACAGTAAGCACAAAGTGAAACACACTCCATCTGAACATGGGCAAACAGTTTTTTGTTTTTGTTTTTTTTTTAATGTGAAGGTGTCTGAGCCCTGGTGCAGGTTGCCCAGAGAGGTTGTGGAGTGTCCATCATTGGAGATATTCAGAAGCTACCAGGACATGGTCCTGGGCAACTGGCTCTAGGTGGCCCTGCTTGAGCAGGAGGGTTTGGACCACATGACCTCCAGAGGTCCTTTCCAATCTGTGAAATACACTTTACAGTTAAAAAGCAAATGTGGGAACAAATGTAGAAAATGCAGGTGTTCTGAAATTTGTGGGAAGTAACACTGGATTGTTTTAAATAGTTGCTTCTGTTTTAAAAGAAGGTTTTTGTGGAGATCATTCAGGAAACTTAGTTAAGTGGTAGTGTATATTGGAAGATTGACCAAATACTGCTCGCCTAAAGTTATTTTCCTTTTGTCACATTTGGTGTGTGACTTGCAAGAGTATTTCAGGTAGGTGTTATGCCTAAAATAACCTCTGAAAACGCATAATTACAGAAGTGCAGTGTGGGTGATGTAATTGAGAATGAAATACATGTTTTGGAGAGCTTTTTTCTATGGTCGTTTGATTACATACTAAAGCATATTAAGATTTCATGACTATTTTAATAGCTGTTTGTAGGAACAGCAAAAAGGTTTTGTTTCAAGGTTTTATATTGCGTGATTCGCAACTATTTTAAAAACAGTTTTGAATGATAGGTTAATTCTTTACATCTAAAATTTAGGTAAAAGGGAATTATCTTTTGACAGAAAAGAGGTCATGGAATGTCAGTTTTGCTTTCATAGGAGTGAGATCTTAGCTTTACTTTTATAATCAAGTTTCTGGCTAGACTAATCTTAGTGATAGCAGTGGCTGTAATTTTTATATGTGTAATACAGAAGAGTATCAGTATAAAAGAGAAACCAAACCTGTTTTGTAAATAGGATTCTTCAAATGTTTTTAAGACCTGACTGGTTCTGCTAACGTCTTTTGCCCTTTAACATTGACAAGCACTAGAGTTATGCTTTCATTTCTTTGTTTCAAGCTGACTGAAGTAACATCTGTTTCTGAAAGAGGTGATCTTTCCAGTGACCAGAAAAGAAGTGAAAACAGACTCATTTAAGCTCAGTTCTTTGTGATAGATTGTTTTCACTTTTCTTACCTGTCTCACTCCTGTAGCCACACAACTGCCAATGCCAATACAAAAAAACATGGCAGAAGTGCATGCCTGGAAGGACAGGATTTCCTCATTTGATGACTACCTGTATAATGGTTCATCTTAAAGCAATCACCAAGCTGTAATCCGGATGGCATTTGGAGTCACATTTTGGCATCTCCCCAACTTTTCTGCTCTTGAAAAAGGTCCAGAGGTGCAGCAGAGCACAGGAAAGTGTTGTTGAAGTCTGGCCAAAATAATCTGCTTGTGTGTAAACGAGGAGCATACTTGTCTAGTGTGGAAAGCTGTCTGCTTATGTCACAAACTCTTGTTAAGTAATGGGGTTTTTTAGTTGGTGCTATTTGGTTTTGAGCCCATGTGGTACCTAAGTTACATTTAAATTACTGTAAGGCATGTATTAAGATGTTTATAACTTTTTAAAGTAAGTTTGTGTTCTGTTTGTTATTTGATACATTAAGGGCAGGAAATATGCTTTCAAATAAAATGAAAGCGCTTATGATCTGTATTTTAGGTGCAAAGAAGCAGTCTGAACTCTTAACGTGTACAAAATTGTTAAATAATACAACACAGTGTATTTCTGAATCTTGATGAATATCATAGTACCGAGACATGCATAAGCATTACATTCTCAGCTTTGCTAATTACGTATCCAGGAATCACCTTTTTGTTGTCATTTTGCAAAGCTAATTGGCTAAATATGCTTTGGCCATAAAATGTTTTATTAATATTTAAGCTATGTTTGCTAAAATTCTGAACAGTGCTTGCAAAAGCCACCTGTCAGCCGCAGAAGAGAGATAGTTATAGTGGCAAGGTGGTGATAAAAGCTGCAGATACATGCAGAATCTGGAACTTGAATTTCAAAAACTCTTTTTAAAAAAGTCTCTTATGTGTGAAAATATTTTTTTTACAGGTAATCTAGTTCAGTAGTTGTGTCTTAAAGCACCAGAAGCAATGCAGAACTGATTGACGTTCTCCAGAGAGGAAATGGATATCCTGCAGGTGTTAATCTTGGTTGAACTTGTTGATAATTGTTTGAACTGTGAAGATTTGCAACTTCATCGGGTTTTTTAACCCTAATTGCTTGGCAGAGCTATGAATAGAAGTGTAGCTGAGACAGTTGGCGAAGAAAGAGAGTAGTTATGTGCTAGAGTATTTGACTTTTGCAGCCAGCTTGCATCTCTCAACTTGTTCCTGCCTTAAGGAGGTGTCCTTGTCCTGTTGAAATACCTTCGTATGGGAGAAACTGGGGAGAAGGGCCACCAAACCTACTGTATAGGCAGAGATTCAGTATGCCCAGCATTTTATTATAAACACCTCATTCTGTGTTTGGCAGAATGGTTGTAGAAAAGGGTTAGAGGCCCCTGACAGCTATTAGTAGATTGTTGCTCCTACAGTCAGTCCAATGCATAACCTGCTCTCTGGTTGCTCTTGGGAAGGAAAGTTGCTGGGAAAGCAGCCAGTCTTGAAAGTCTTCTGTTCAGATACAGCGCAAATGTTTTTGTGCCGTGTATTGAATTGTGAAGACTGTTTAACTTTGTCATTCAGGCACAGCTGTAATGTTCAACCACCGCTTTGGTGTGACCTGCGTTGATCCTAAGGTGCAAAGAAAGATGCTGTGTGTAAGGCAAGCAGTCAGCTTAAAGTTGAAAATAATGCATTTCCAGGATCTGTATTTGATAACTTATTAATAATTTTTTTCCAATTTTCACATTTTTTGAGTGTTTAGCTTTGATGGAAACTTTTTTATTATGTTACAAATATGTAGAATATGTGGGGAAAAAACATATACTGAAACTCTAGCTCTTGCTAATAGGAAGTGTCTCCATTAATAAGACAACATTAATCAATTACTGAAGGAGCTATTACTAAAGATTTCTAGAGAATATTGTAGTTTTGAGTGCTGTAAGGTGGATAACAGAAGAACTGTCATGATTCTGTCAAACTTCATGACCATACAGAGGAGAAGAATTATAAGACTTCTCTACAAAGTTCTCCTAATATTAAGGGGATCTGGGCAGATTATAATCTATTGCTGTATAGGCAGCTCTGTTTGTTTTCATAGCTTTCAACGTAACTTTTGCAAACAGTATAAGAGTAGAATGCTCTGAGAAAAGGAGCATCATCCATTTGTATTTTCTCTTTACTGGTAAATTTGTAATACCCATATTTCTTTCCCAATGAAAGCACAGGAGCTGGCTTTTCCTCTGCTAGTATCTCAGGACTGCTTAAATGCTGAATGAAAAACTCCATAAACTGCTATTTTCTTCCCCAACAGTGATCTTATTTGCTCTCTGTAGAACAACTGGAAACTTAATTTAGGCAGATTATGATGTGGCTTTTAAAATGTCTGGGGTTTTTTAGGGAATTTTTTTTTTTTAAATATGAGGCTTCTCCCATATAATACTGATAGATGACAAACTTCTATGTTTCACTCACACCTCCTGAAGAACCAAGAGGTGAAGGAGCAATGTCCCCTGTGATTTTCTTCTGTAACTGATACTGAGATTTTATCTGGGGAGAGGAAACATGAATACCAGATATCATTGCACACCTACAGTATGCTCTTGTGAATATGTATGCATATCAACATAGAAACATAACTGATTTTCAAAGCCTTTAGCACACCTTTTCTGTAAGAACTTTAGAAATGAAACTTCTGCGTTGCGCACATTTTAATTTTTTTTTTTATGTTCAGTGTGTGGTGTTCCTAGATAAAGATTTGATGCACAACATAAAAATATTGATTAAAATATTTGTGTAGAATTGTCTTTTGGAAGATTGTGATCTGAAGCTAAACCTTTTTCAATACATGGGAAAGATGGATAGGGAAACAGAGGAGGTGAGACATAATTGTGCATTCTTACCAAAAATCCAAATCTGTGCTTGACTAAAATACAATAACGAAAGTCTTTATTATAAATGATGAACATAGACTTCACAAAACTAGAATGGGCTCCTCGTGTTGCTGTTTAGCTTGCAATTTGTGGAAGTGGAGTTTTCCATGTGCAGTTATTCTTCAGAACTACACAGCAGTAACTGCCAGGAGGAATGGTAAATTTCAGTAATGAACTGAGTTTACAGTTTTATAGAGATTTAATTTTTTTTAACTTTCCTGAAGAAACAAGGAAATGTCTGTTGTAGTTTTTCTATTTGTACTAGTGCGTAGATTTTAGCTAATGGGTGAAAAGAGTGAAGAATTTAGGACAGCTAATGAAAGAGATTTTATCAGTTGACAAACTGATAAGAGGTATGAAAGTCAATCTTGCTGAATTGTTTTTTACTATTCTGTGAAACTAAATCTTGAGGTGCTTTATAGACATGAGCACTTTTCTGTCTTAGCAAACTAAATTCTGTGACTGATGAATTGCGCTTTGCTATAACTTCTACAGGATGGATTAAACTCTTGTCTGATCGGCAACTACGTTGTTGATAAATGCTTCTGAACACTGTCAAATTTAATATCGTGTTTAAATTGTTGGGGGTTTGCCTCATTGTTGATCCATTACACAACATGTTTTTGTGCTAGTGAGCTGCAATAATTACAATTTTCCACTCCCTTAAAATTCCATATTTTACCTCAGGCATCTGCATTTTATGCAAGAGTGGATGGAACTGAAAATTAAAACTTAGAATAATGCTTTTATCAGGCTTTTTTCAGAGTGAAATAACTTTATTTGGTAACTTACTATTATGACCATGAGTTAGCCTGCATACTTGGGCTTTGCAGTAGAATTAAATATAGGAGAATGATCTGAGCTATTTAATGATGGCTCAGTAACGCAGTCTCAGATGCACTTAATTTTCAGAGAAGAAAACTACATTTCAAAAGTGTTTGCAAAAGATTTGACTTGAACATATATTGGAATTGCTTTGGCGAACTGCATTTTAACTCTATATGTGTGTACATATGTCAGAGGGGAGGTTTGTGTGTGTGTGTATATGTACATCATGTATATCTCTGCCAATTTATCTTACTAATGATGTACTCATTTAACTAACTCAGCTGAAACTCCATGGAAAGGCTAGATCCAGCTTGGACATATCCTTAAAATTGCTGTTATTTTGAGTGAGTTTTGAATATTATAGGAGTTTTGCAAGGATTGGGTATAGGAATTCCTCACGGAATGCAAGAATCATTGCTCTAAATATGTTGCCACATGTTCATTTTAATGTGAAACTTTAGTTTAATGCTATCAGCCAATAAAGTTTCCTTCTGCAGCGGTATTGCTGAGCTTCTAACAAAGCCATAATTTGTTATGAGAGTTTATCTGGGGATGCCATAGATGCTAAAGTAAGTTGGAAACTAAAATATACAGCTGAGTTATGAGCGAAACTCTTTTCTGACAGTTATCTGAGCAAGTAGATTTTGTAACTGAATGACTAAGTACAAAATAACCTGATTAAAATTCCCCTTTAATTCTCGTAGTGCGAGATGTCAAGCTACTTTCTGACGTCATTTTTTCTTTTGTGGCTCTGTTTTTGCCATCATTCTTTGATTTTTATGCCTAGCCAGTTGTGCTAGTAAGCTACAAAAAGTATCTCTCCTGCTGTCATTTCTGTGCCAAAGTCAAGGATTGTGATACCACTTTTTGCCTTGCTCCTTCCTTTTGGGATTCTGAATTCTACCATCTCATAATTTTGCAGGAAAAGCTGCCCCTGATCTTTGAATTCTTCCTTGTTTGTAAGCGTGAGGTTTCAACAGATTATCTCCCCTCATTGTGTCAGGAAGTTACCATCAATGTACTCCAGAAGTCTTCTGGCTTGCATGCACCCTGCTGCTTTGTCTCTCTAGCAGACGTTGGGGTGTTTGAAGTCCACCATGAGGACCAGGGCCTGTAAACATGAGGCTTCTTCCAGTTTGCTGAAAAAGACCTTGTCTGCTTTATGGAGTAGAACCTCCTGGAGGACATGTCGAAACATATGGAAGGTGAGGAGGCGATTAGAGACAGCCAACATGGCTTTACCAAGGGCAAGTTGTGCCTGACTAACCTAATGGCCTTCTGTGATGGAGTGACTGCATCAGCAGACAGGGGAAGAGCTACAGATGGCATCTTCCTAGACTTCTGTAAGGCCTTTGATACAATCCCCCAGAACATTCTATGATTCTAAATTGGTGAGATACGGTTTTGACAGATGGACTGTCAGATGGATAAGGAATTGGCTGGATGGCCGCATCTGAAGAGTTATAGCCAATAGCTTGATGTCTAAGTGGAAACCAGTAGCAAGTAGTGTCCTTCAGCAGTCCATACCAAGGCCAGTGCTGTTTAATATCTTCATCAGTGGCATAGGCAGTGGAATTGAATGCACCCTCAGCAAGTTTGCAGATGACACCAAGCTGAGTGGTGCAGTTGATTCACTAGAGGGAAGGGATGCCATCCAGAGGGACCTTGACAGGCTTGAGGGGTAGGCCTGTGCAAACCACATGAGGTTCAACAAGGCCAAATGCAGGGTCCTGCACCCAAGCCAGGGTGATCTCCGATATCAATACACACTGTGAGATGAATGGATTGAGAGCAGAGAACAACCTGGGGATACTGGTGGACAAAAAACTGGACGTGAGCCAGACGTGACAGCCCAGAATGTCAATCATGCTCCAGACTGCCTAAAAAGAAGTGTGGCCAGCAGATCAAGGGGGGTGATTCTCCCCCTCTACTCTGCTCTCATGGAACCTTACCTGGAGTACTGCATCCAGTTCTGGGGTCCCCACCACAAGAAAGACATGGACCTGTTCGAGTGGAGGAGGGCAGTGAAAATAGTCAGAGTGCTGGAACGCATTTCCAATGGAGAAAGGTTGAGAGAATTGGGATTGTTCAGCCTGGAGAAGAGAGGGCTCTGGGGAGCCTTTACTGCAGTCTTTCAATATATAAAGGGAGCTTATAAGAAAGATGGAGAGTGAATTTTTACGAAGGCCAATAGTGACAAGAGAAGGCACAATGGTTTTAAACTGAAAAAGAGTAGATTTAGATTGTACGTAAGGAAGAAGTTCTTTACGATGAGGGTGGTGAAACAGTGGGACAGGTTGCCTAGAGAAGTGGATATTCCATCGCTGGAGGTGTTCAAAGTCAGGTAGGATGGGTCTTTGAGCAACCTGATCTAGTTAAAGATATCAGTGCCCATGGCAGAGACGTGGACTTAGATGATCTTTAAAGATCCCTTCCACCTCAAACCATTCTATGATTCTGCATTTTCCTGACTAGGCAGTCTGTAGCAGACACCCACCACAATGTCTTCCACACTGACTGTATTCCAGTCCTGACCCGTTGTCTTACCTGGCTCCTCATCAGTCCCAAGACAGAGGTCCGTACTTGAAGCTGCTCTCTTACATAAAGAGCAACTCCTCTTTACTGTACCAGCCTGTCCTTTCTAAAGCCTCGTACCCACCCATTGCAGCACTCCAGTTGTGTGAGCCAGCCCACCGTGTTTTTGTGAACCAAATCAGACTACAGCCCTGCACCTGCATGCAGACCTCTTCATGTCAATGCCCCATGTGGCATGAGTTATTGTGCAGGCACTTCAGAAAGGCGCCTGGTTGTGGTGATTTCCCAGAAGAGGTACGAGCGCTGCCCCTGTGCTGCCCTGGTGGTGCTTATTTATTAAGCTTGAAATCAGCCATTACAAGTTCTTTGCTGTCAGTATCACCTTGCTCACTTTGGTCCTCGTTTCCCTCCCCTGTCATTCCTAGTGTAAAGATCTCCTTTACCAGGATGACTACCCTATTGGCAAAATTGCTCTTTGCCCTCCTTGGGTGGAACCTGCCACTTCCTAACAGTCCTTGATCCTGAAAGAGGATCCTGTTCTCCTAAAAGCCAAATAAATCCATGTTGCAACTTCAGCTGCATAATCAGTTGTCCAGTAAATCTGTCTCAAAAACTGTTCCGTGGGTGTTTGAAGGGTGTAACAAATACTGCCATAAACTTTTGTTAAAGTTTTAGAGTTGGTTTTGGTTGGGTTTTGTTTTTCATTCGTACGTTTTTCACACAAAGTATTGGGTGGTGGGTATTGGTATTTTCACATCTTTACAAGTAGAGTTGTGCAGTTATTTGAAAACCCTGCCAACAAGAAGTTACTTTCTGTGGTTGAGCAATACTCTATGTATTCTCTGCCATCTATAGCATTTCTAATTCTCTTCTCTCTCTTTTAATTATTTTGACTAGAGAAGCATAATGAAGAAAAAAATAGTATGATAATTTGATGATTTCTTCTCATTTTCTTCTCCCTCATCCTCAGTTACCACACTTTTGTCCTCATTCACTTTTTCCTAAACATTGCCTTTCTTAGTAGTTAACTTCTAGTTCTCTTTTGTATAGCCTTAATTCATCTAAAAATATGGTTAGACTTACACCTACAATGCAATTTCTAGTATGAAGCAGGAGGGTTCTATGGTGGGGTTTCATCATACATGTTCATACATTTAGTCCAAAAGCAATTGGTGGTTTTAAATCCTAGTTTTGTTCAAATTTGTAACCTCACTGTTTGAATACTTCAAATTCTTCATAGCTCCAAGAATGTGCCATCCTTCAAGTCATAGTAGTAGCTGAATTCTTAATTTTTTGCCTTTTTTTTTTTTAAAGACAGGAAATTTGATGTAGATATATTCTTACTCCTTTGTGTGTATATGTCCAGGTTTTGGCTGGGATAGAGTTAATCTTGGTAGTAGCTCAAATAGTGCTGTGTTTTGTATTTAGTATGGGATTTGGTAGGAGAAGAATGTTGATAACACACTGATGTTTTAGTTGTTGCTAAGAACTCAAAGACTTCTGAGCTGCCCATGCTTTGATCGTGTGCAGGTGCACAAGGAGCCGGGAGGCAACTTAGAGCAACTGATCTAAACTGGCCGATGGGATATTCCATATCATGCAACGTCCTGCTCAATATATAAATGAGGGTTGGCCGGGAAGTGCTCTCTCTCTTCTGGGATTGCAGTTTTGGGAAGTGCTCTCTTCCGGGATCGCTAGCTGGGGATGGGCTGGCCATTGGTCAGCAAGTGGTGAGCAACTGCCCTGTGCATCACTAGTTTGTATGTTCTATTATTATTATTGTTATTGCTTGTTGGTGTGAGAATATGTAAGGGAACAAGCTCAGATCTACTCTTAGACCCAAGGTGTTGCTCATCTGTCTCGTTTTGCTTTTCAGTCCTTGAAGAAAATAAGTAAAGGGCAGCTGGAAACTGGTGAAATGTCAGCTGGTGTTCCTGATCTGGACCATGAATTCAACTTCCTATTTTTGTCAATGTCCCAAAGGTCAAATAATCACTTACAGGAGTGTAGGACCTTTCAGTGTGTGCACCTTACATGGTCATGCAGAGATGGATTCAGTGCTCTGATTCCTGCTAATTTCATAGTTCCAGGAATAATTTGTTGTTTAGTATTTTTAGAAAAGCACTACTACTTGTCCTCTCCTGGCAGGTTGCTAGCACCCCTGTGCTATCTTCACATTGGTACCGACACAAACTTTAGTACATCTATGTCTTGGAGCTGACTGGGAAATTGATTCAGGAAGCTTTTCCTCTTTTGAAACAAACAAACAAAAAAATTACATGTTGCTTTTAAATAAAGGCTTTACTTTTAGTTTCAGGTTGTTAACAGTTCTATTAAATATTTAGCAATTAGAAAAATAATGTTGTAGCTTTTTTCAAGTAAAGAAATTGTGACATGGTCATACAATACTTTATCCTGTATTTTATATATTATGTTTATTAATAATTGTCTTGTAGGTGATTATAGTTCATATAGGAATAATTGTTCTATAGTTAAGATTACATATTTTGTATGGTAGAGTCTTTCTAATGACAAGATTATGCTAAGGAGAGACCTTTAACTTCAAATTGACACATGAAGAGAAGAGTTGAATTTAAAATTCATAGACAGGAAGCTGGTATCTCATGTTTAAATACTTACAGTATTTGTTACTTTTACAAACAACTGGTTAATTTTCCTACTGTACTTATATAGCAATATACCTTCCAAATATTTAGTTTATATAGCCCTATTTAGTTTTAAAGGTTTTTCTTGTAGCTACATTAACTTTTTCCAAGACATTTGTGAAGTTTTTCATAGAGATGACATTTCTAAATAAACTATTAAAAAGTAACTTGTTTAAGGTTTAGAAAAAGGCTGAACTAGTACAAATGGCATAGACTAATGTTTTTTTCATAGACATATCTAGGCTGTTGAAGTGCAATCTGTACTTAAAAAAAATACTAAAACCCACAAAAACACACCCTGACTTTGAACAGTAGTTTATATGCATTAAATGTATAAAAATACAAGGAACTACTGTTGAGAAACCTAACAGATTCAGATGGAAGAGAGAACCTAAATTTTCTTATCTTCTCTGTGTCAGATTCTTCATGCCAGTACGTTGTTGAAACCTTCAGATTTCAAGAGGTCAGAATTCATTCATTTCTCCCCTGGAGAGAGAATTCAACAACCTTCTATAAATACCATAGCCAGGAACTTTTTTCCTTATATTCAGCTGAATGTTCTTAATAAATCCCATAATCCTTCCATAATTTAAAATGTTATGAATCACCCTAAAGGCTCATGATTTGAGTTATAAATTAAATTTCTGAAATATTGGAAGTCTTCCAGCATCTTTAAAAGAAAACCTCAGGTATTTATGTTTTCCTTCACTTTGTACATGATCTTGATGACAACTTATGAAATTTAATACTAATCTGCATACTTTTGAGACCCACAAGTCAGACTTTCTTTTCAGGATACTTTTTCATTTTCCTAACACATGAAGGTATTCAGCAGTTCAGAGGCCAAACTCTTGTAAGAAGTACAGGAAGCAGTCTGTCTGGATCAAGATTCTTTGGATAATTTAGCTTTACAGATCAGTGCCACACTGGAGAACTTTCTCACTTAGAAACTTGGTCTCTCTCACTGACCCCAGTAACTTTTATTTATTGGTTCCAAAAGGTCTTGTGACTTGGTATACACACAGAAATATCATTGAGCCTGTGATTTTAAGTGGCAGCCAAACTGAACTGGGATTTTTTTTTTTTAAAGCAAAATTTAAATATTGAACTATAGAGGAAGCAATTTTGATTGAACTGATTACCAGAATAAATTCTGTTTAGATTTAGGTATTGGTTTTGTGGGAGATACTAATTTTTAGTGTATGTGTGTGTTTTAAGAACATTGTTTTGTTTGACTATGGCTATTTTTCAAGTTTGAAACTTAACTATTGTGTAGTGGTGGCAAATTAAATAGAAGTTTTATTGTTAGTCAGATATGGGGAAGAGAGAGGCCCTCAAAGAATTTCTGAACTTTTTGCATGTATTACAGTATAAATGTGATATATTTTTCAATTTTGAGACATTGTCATATGTTATCACAGACAATTTTAAATTAGGTTATTTCCATAAAAAATGTTTCTTCTCTACTTCTGTAGTGGCCCATGCAAGTTAAGTGTACCTTTCTCCATTGTCATGAACATGTAGGAAACTTCTAATTTTTGTCACCCAGTAGCGTTGGGGCAGCTGAATTAGTGGTGGTGTTTTCCAAGCAATGAGAAAACCCCTTCTATCAGTCAGATCTCTTAGTGCTTCCCTCTCACTTCCTGCTTGCAATTTGGGTTGCCGGTTTCTTTAAAACAAACAAAAAGATTACAGTATGATAAATGTGAAGCATTCCATATCGGACTAAAGAAGAAATTAAAATGCATTCAGAGAGGAAACAGGAAAATAAGTGAAGTTTTGTCAGTTTTGGATTAGTTGTCTGTCAGGTTATTTTAAAAGACAAAACGCTAAATTGAACTGTACTGGTTAAACTATGCTTTTCTTGATGCACCATTTGAGGATAATTGCTGCAGACAAGGATCTGGACATCATCCATAAAGGAGGAAAAAAAACCCACAAGGACTTCAGTAGTGGAAATTATGAACTTTTAAGTACAGCCACCTCTTGAGAATGGAAAAACTAGTAACAGGCTTTGGAGTAGGCTAAGGCTGGTTGGTTGGAAACAACTGAGAAGAATGCCACTGTATTAGGTGGCTATATGGTGTGCATGTCAAGAAGGCAAGTACAGGATTGTACCAGGCACAATATTTCCTGCAGAGAAGAAAGAATCGTTAACATCTTAACTTTTGATAAGACCTCATCTGGTGTACTACTCACACTTCTGGTTGCTTTTTTTAAGCTAAAACTAGAACAGATGCAGGGAGGAGATTCAGAAATAAGAGAGCTCATCGTAAAAAAGTGCCTTTTGTTAGGCTTGGCAAATTGTGAGTGAGAGAGAGAAGAGGAAGCAGTATGTAAGCTCAGTTTTGTTAGCAGAACTAATAGATATAAAGTGAATGTTAATAATCTTAAAGTGGAAATTTAAAATAGAACCACAATGCAGGAGGGAGAGATGATGTAGGGAGCAGTTAATGCATGTAAATACACCTGAGGGTGTAATCTTATGAAGGAATTTTTGGCAACAGTGGTGGCTGACATATTCCCATTCTTCTTTCTCATCTTGCTCTGCATGCTCTGTGTTACTGAAAGCACTTGCAGTTGCAAGACAAACTATGAGCGGTGGAGCCAGCTGTATGTGGATTTACCTGAGACTTTCTCAGTTAGATGCGAATCCCTTTGCTTCTTTGCGTGATGTACATTTGCTGCATTAGTCCAGGCCCTACAGATGGCTGTAGGACCCTATGAAAAATCGTTTCGGTTGAGACTAGATTTCACTTTTAGCTGTTTAAGCACCCGCTGTGTCCTAGCTGTTTGTTCCTGGTTTTGATTGTCTGAGACAGCTCTTTGCATAGCCATGCTTTAAGCCAAGTCAAGCAACTGGTCTGGATGAAAAGTAGCACAATAAATAAAGGGATAAGTGGTTTGTGTGCACTCTTTGGGTGGTTTTTGTTTCTTCTTTGGTTTGGTTCAGTGTGACCATGCCAAAGCTGTCTCAGGATGACACAATAGCTAGAAGTGGTGGTGGTTTGGCCAGCACTGCTGCTGAAGAAACGCTGGTGAAGCCACAGCCTGAGATGGAATAAGGCTGTGTTAACAGACGAATGGGATAAAAAGGTTCTCTGATTGGGAAAAAAAAGTAGTAATGATCATTGTCTCTTGCTGATGAGTCTGAAGATACCCTACAACCTTTCTGTATTCTTTTGGAGGCAAAGCTATTATTTTTAATATACTCCCTTTTGTTCCTGTGATTGAAGTGCTCTTTTTAACACATTTGTTCATTCCTGCTGCTTTTCTTCTCTCTGTTGAATGATTTAATACCTAATGTAGTTTCATAATTTTTTTTTTTCCAGATTTCCTTCGCTGCCTTCTGATCTCGTGCACTAGGTTCTCTTCTTTACAAAGAAGAGAAAGGGGCAAAAGATTCGGTCAGATAGTAAAGGAGTCTGTTAGGAGAACAGCATCAGTTTTTTTGAATGCTTTTGAACTGATGCTACTGATTCAGTTGCTGGTGTGTTGTATTTTTCTGTGTAGTGTTACAGAATATTAGAGCGTAAAAATAAAATTTTGAGGATTTTTGATTTCATGCTCTTATTGCAGTATTTCCAGTGGGAATTTATCAGTGAAGCAAGCTCTCCTTATTTCCCCCTGCTCCTGTTCAAGAGTAGATTTTGTGCTGTAATTACTAGTCTCTATCTGCCCTAAATCACTTTTTGTGTGAGATGTAGATTCTAACCTACCTTAAGGTGAACCAGAGAGAGAGGAGAGTCATATTTGTCATCATTTCTTGAGTTCTTTACTGATGAGGGGACTATATTTCATCTCAGATTAACAAGCCAATTTTCATTCTTCTTTCTCACCAACAGTTAAAAAACAGCACCATTTTCTAAGACCCTTATAATTATTTATGTCTCAGTTAAGTGAATGTCTCCATTATTTACCTGTGTATGCTTAGTACATACGTGCCTTAGAAATAACTTTTTGTTCCTTCTGTCATCCCGTCTGGAAATGAGACACGTAATCAGTCACTTTCTTGAAGACTGAGGCTGCTAGCATAACATTTTAGACCTGTGTACTGATTTAGGAAAGTGAAAATAGTGTCCAATGTCTAATCTTGCAGCAAAAGCAAATTAGTAGTGAACCACTGCAAAGAGGTATCAAGGAAGAAATAAGCTAAAAATGAAATCTGTAGGGCCAAGAGTCTGAACTCTTTAAAGAGGTTATTTAGGAGCTACTTGAATTTGAGGTCTTGACACTTCTCTTGCAAATTACCTTTAATGACTTGAAAAATAGGAAGTAAAGGAAGATGTGAGGAAAGTCTTGAAAGAGCTCCTCTATGTCAATAACTATTGCTCCTGTTTAAGACAGTCATCTTACTATCATCCAAACATGGACTTGAAATGGTGTACTGTAATCTTCTGTATGTATCATGTGCCCCTTCTTGTGGAAACATGCCCTTTGGAAAGTCACCCAGCAGCTGATGTCTCATCTTGTTCCAGACAGCATATAGGTCTTAACAAAGTACACTTACTGTTTCTATACCTGCTACAGCTGCAGCTTTCAGACCAACTCTTTCAAGACCACGAAAACTATTACTACAGTAATTATTGAAAACAGAATTTGCTGGTCTGTATACTGAGGTGAATAATTATTTGTAAATGGTGGTTTTCAGAGTGAAGTAGTTTCTGCTGTTTCCTTTTTTTTTAAAAAAAAAATAAAAATTAACATAGTAACATGTCATTCTGACAAAATTTATTAATCATGCCCCTTCAGAGGTACCCTCAAGCCTAAATTCTTTTATGAGTCTATGAATAAAATGGGAGAATTTACAAGGATAAGGTCAGTGTTAACTGATAACTATGGAATTCTGAAAATGAAAGATGTTGTAGTATATGTGAACATAAAAATATTTTCTGCGTAGCTTACATGTGAAGAATGTTGTTTGTGACTGATGCTGAAATTTTTATTTCATAGTAATAGAATAGAGAATCTAGAGAGCGTGTTGTCTCAATGTTCTTCCTTTCCCATTGCTTCTGTATCCTACCCAGTCAATGTAAAATAAGAGTTGTTTGCAAACTACAGATACATTAAATATAATTTTACATATCAGCATCTGTTTATAGCATATGTATGCCTAAGAGGTTTGGTAGATAGATTCCTCATATATTAAAATGTAGAATGACTGATAAATTCATTCTTGCTTTTTTGCTTGATAAGAATGAAAATCAGGCCACAAACTTAGCATGTCTGTTGATAGAGGTTACAGACCAGTTAAGAATAGCTTATCCTCCTTGCAGGTTGGAGATAGGAAAGACAGCGTAGCAGAAGAGATCTCTTTCTGCCAGTGTTTTGCTTTTATAGTGAGAAAAACATGTAAACAAGCTTCTGAATTCCAGGATAAAATCTTAAAATTGAAAGTAAATATTTTTTCAGTATGTTGCATAAATTCTAAGCATATCCTAAGGTTTTCCTGGGGAGGGCTTCCCTTTCACAAGAGCTGGAGCAGCTACTCCTTCTGTAGTTTCCTGTGGAAGGAAAGAAATTATTAAGGAAAAAAAAAAAAGGAAAAAAGGCTGGAAGCTCCAACTGTTTGCTCTCTTTTTCTCTGGGGTAGCTCTGCCAGTGTTTTGGCATTGAACGTAATTGTGTGGTGGTCTTTTCAATTTTAGTTTTCATTTCTTCCCTTTCTGCGTCAGGTGAGGCTTTGAGGAGGGCTGAAAAAGTGGGTTCTAATAACGCTGCAGTGAGGAGAACGCTGCCGGAAGGGCAGTAGGTTGGAAGAAGGACCATGACTGGGTTTCTGGTCCACACTAGCAGCCACTGCTTCTGACTAGAGTCGCGTCTGACAGTAGAAGGACTAAGTGATGAGATCATTCTGGGTGTCTAATTAGCTGTCATAGTGCACTGCATTAATATGACTATGATTTTTTACTTTTCGCGTGTTTCCCCACCCTCACCCTCCACCAGATATTTCTATACTGAATAACTGAAGCTTGAGTTACTTCATTATATTTTGACAAGTGTTTTCTCTGAAGTTTTTATTCCTATGTATAAAAGCTTACTTAAGCCTTTAAAATAGACAGTAGTTTAATATTTTTAAGCTGTAACAATAATTTCTTATAAATCGTGTTTTATCACTTAGCTAATATTTATTAAATTCTTTAAGTGCTGTTATTTAAAAAATGCCTGCCATTTCCAAATCTTTTCTTGACTTTATTTTCCCTGGTTTTAAATGACCTGTTTCTAACCCTACCACTTTACTTAGTAACCTTTCTCCTGTTATTTGATTATTTATCAAATCATCAGAAAAGAAAATCCACATTGCACTCAAATATTATGTAAACACTATGATCGAGCACTTTAAAAGGTGTTTAAGTGATCGTGTCTCATAAAAATGATCATGAACGTGAAGGAAGACTTGTGAATTGGCGGTTTTAGTTGTGGTTTGGGGTTTTTTTCCCCCCTACCTTAGAACCACAGCTTTGGTACTCTGTATATTATTCTTTCTGTTGGATTAATGTTAGAAAGGATGTGTTTATATTGGGCTCAGATCTAGTGAACTGCAGTCTTGTGCTTTGTTCTTTGTATATTTTATCCTAAAGCTGAGTTAAAACACAGACGTGGTTTTGCAGATGCAAACTGTTGAAGCATACCTGTGATAGAAGTGTTGCTGCTTGGGAACTCAGTTTTGTGACTTGTACTGGGATACCTAATTTTCTAAAAAAGTATCAGATCTTCAACCCAAACGTTCTTCTGTGCCACAGTCATAATAATGCAGTATTTTAAATTTTCCTTTGAGAATAAATTAAAAGATGTCTACCCAACATTGCCAGTGATGGCTTTTTAGATGTGGATGCCCTCTAATCCAATATGCTAGTTCACAGAGAGGTTCAATTACTTTTTTAAACTGCAGTTTCATGCGCAAATAAGGTGATATAGTGACTAACTGCAGGTTTGATTAATGGCATAGGCTGGAAGGGACCTCAGAGATCATCTAAACCTTGGAAATACTTAATTTTCAAAAGAAGTTCACTTCAATCGAAGGGAAAATTAAAGAACAAGTATATATTATAAATAGCATAGATGAGTGAAGAGGGAAGAAGATCTGTCTCTTTAAAACATGGTTGTAATTTGCTTTTTTCTCAAGAATTTTCATCAATTTGGATGCAGTTCTTTTGAAATTATTAACCACTTTAGTACAAAGTAGCATTGTCTGCCGCTTAGGTAAGCGAATGCATAGCCTTTAAATGAAGGGAAAAATAAATAAATAAAATCTGGGTATCTCTGTCTTTTCTTGTGTGACTTTATCTATATTCATTTGTAGTATCTTAATGCAACAAACTGACATCATCCCTTTTAGGAAACATTGATCTGCTGTTTAAAATTCTGAATAAAAGTAACTTTAAGACCTGTATTGCATGTTTCAAGTTTTTAAGCCCTGTTAAATAACAAAAAGGAATCTAAGGCCTTTTCCTTCTAAATGGAAGCTCATTTTTAAAGGACCACTCTGTTCATTGGAAGAGGTGGTGTTATTCACTGTTGTTGGCTTTACTGACAAAATGTTCAACTTGTTTCTTACTTTTCTTTTTTTTTTTAACTTAAATTAAAGAAACTGAATTTGAGAGCCCAAATGCATTGTTTCATATCACGTTCCTAAAAAAATTGTGACTTGCTTGGAAGAGATCTTGAGCAAATTCTTGGTGATCTGTTAGTTAGTGACTAAAAATCTCAAGTTTTGGGATTCTGAAGCATAGAGGTTCAGAAGGCGTCTGTATAGCATCCTTCAGTAGGAACTCCGTTCCCGCAGGTCAGCTCAGTTCGTTCAGGACATGGGAAGGGAACAGGCTGTAGGTACTGGTTGCAAGTATTTTTGCTTATTAGGAATCAACAAGGTGTACTTTAATCACAACCAGTTCTCATTCTTGCACACCAACATAGATGGGAGGAAAGGGGAAAGGAAGCAAAACAGACAGATAAACCAACAAGATTCTAGTTTGAAAAAAAAAAAAAAAAGATTTGCAAAGTATAGGCTTAGATCTTTATCTTTGAAGTCCTAATGGCATACACTAAGTAAAATAATTTAAAATGAAGGAGGTGATAAAATAGGCTTTGATGGTCTCAAATTTTTAGGATTTTATTCTAATTCATGTGTTGTACTCCTGAAGGAGAGAGTAATTAATAATTGATTTTCTTGAAGCTTGTGTCTAGCTGATAAAAAAAAAATCTGTTCTGTGCTAGACAGTAAAGCTTAATCACCATAAAATAGTTTAACTAGGTTTAAGGTTACATCAGGACCTGCCCTGCTTATTTGAAATTTTGCAAGCATGGAAAAAGCTGGTTGAGACACCTCTCCAGCATTCCTATCCACTTTTTTATGGCCTACGTGTAATCAATAACCTCCTCAATAATGTATTGTAATACTTTGATTTTCATCTACATCAGACAGCAAAAATTAGTGTGCATCCCAGCCTCAGTTTAAGAAAATACGTTTTGCTTTTTTATATATGTTGCAGGTGGAACTCAAAGTATTGCAGGTGTTAGAATGTGCTGCTGCCAATATTGACAAAATACTGGTGAAAAAATCATCTGTCCTTATTACTTGTATATTTTAATGATTCTCATACTTTGAGTTAGCATCATCTGTTGTGTCTGTGCTAAATGCAGTGAAAGATTTGAAATCTTGGGGGCAGGAGGGAGGATGAGTCTGAAACCACGGATTTGTGTATCTCAGCAGGTATGTCTGTTAAGAGTAGCACAGAGAAAAATGAACTACAGAACACATAACATTATAATTCTAGTTTGTATGACTCTTACAAGATGAATTCTTATTATGCAACTGAACTCAATTGCTCGGTTTTAATAAATAAACAAATAAGTAGTCTGATCTATCTCTAATAGTTTTGATGATCTATATCTAAAGTTACAGTTGTTCCTTCCCCTATCTGCATCATCTTGGTATTTTAGATCTGTATAATTTGAGCTGCAGGGTTAGTAAAATGAGCTATAGAAACTGTTATTTAGTGAGGATGTGATATATGTTTCCCCAGTGGCAGACACAACTCTTGAATAGCTCCTTGTCTCATTTGAGAGATGAAATATTGTCCGTTTCCTGACTGAGAAGAGTGTGATTTTAGTGCTGAGACTGAACATGGCCTGAAGGGCTTTTGTTGCTTAACTTCCAAATAAGGTTTGAAACTACTGTGTTAGGAAGCATGGATTTTTGTTTTCTGACTCAGATTAGACAATATCACCATGGGCTATTATAACTTTATTTGTAAAATTGCTGTGTTTCATTGCAGCTATGAGGAAAAAGTCAAAAAGCTAACTGCAACCATCATTTATTTAAAAGTTCTTCTCTGTTACTTGGCACATGCAAGCAACAGTGTCTGCTTAATTGATGAGGGCACCTCTCAAGGGTGTTTTAAAATTACCTAAAATTGGAAAATTCAAGCCTTTATTGTGCTGCTGTTGTCATGGAATATATTCATCTAAGGTATTGTCATAACATGTATTACTTTGAGGCTGTCTGTGGCTTGAATATGAGAGAGCTAGTTTTGAGAAAGTTGAGGCTTGTAAATAGCTGAATCTTCAGGTTATGTTTAAAAATCTTTCAATTTCTATATGAAACTCTAAATTGGTGGGGTTTTTAATAGAATGAGTTTATTGTAGACATCACTGAATTCTTGTCTTCTGTACTTTACAGCACTTTTAATTTACTTAAGAGTCTTTGGCATTCCTCATTCTAAGTAAAGTGAGTAGAGTTTCAGTATGGCTATAAAGGTTAAGACTGTACAGATCTTGTATCCTCTCTGTTATAGAACTCAATAAAATGCTTAACTTTTTTTGTCCCAGACTCCAGACTTTGCAAGAAGCAAATTGCTCAAGTCAGGGTTCTAAAATGTTAATACATAATGGAAAGAAAAAAGAAGTCATGGTTATGAAAGAGAAAGGTAGGAGTGACCACAAGTCTGATCCCTCTTGGAGCTGCAGTTTGTGTGCTCCTTTTTGCTTTATGATTCTTCCAACTAGCTATCCTTGGCAGCTCCAAGTATGTACACAGTCAGGTGGATGAGCAAGCTCTCCAGCCCAGACTTGAGAAAACCATCGAATCTAGAAGTAATTTGGTCAAGAGCAAGAAATATAAATATTCATAGAGTTTATATGAATGAACAGAAGTCAAGGGTCTACATATAAGAATACGGTCTTTTCAAGAGTCTATATGCTCTAGTGATCTACCATTCTGTATCAGATTATGTTAAAAGCACTATTTAATGTCTTCAGAAAGGCTTTGTGTGGGGAAAAAAACAATGAGAATTAGAAGAAAAAGGATCATTTTAATGAAATACACCTATTTTCTAGTAGTTTATGGCAATTATGAATGAAAACGAGTATTGCCAATGTTGTTGCAAAGCTGTGATTTAGGTTTTGAAATGTTTTTAAATTGCCTAAATTTAAATGTGTTTATACTATTTTAAAGCTATTCTACTTTGACAGGTGTGAGAAGAGTAAGCAGAGACTTGGGATAAGAAGGTGACACTGATCTGTATAAAATGGGACTTCTTAATAAACAATTACTTTTTGAAATGTAGGGAGAGGATTCCAAGTCAGTAGCTGTAGTGCTTCAGATGCCAAATAAAGGCAGTTGAGCCTTTTGCATTTACAGATGTAAGAGGATTTCTATGTATTAGAGTTTTAATTGAACATATTTTTAAAAATATCTGTGGTAACTATTAGTAAAAGACTGGATACCAAATAATAGTGGGATGTGGTTCAGAGGAGAAAGTAGGCATCAGTAGGGGAGATTTCATTGTGTGTTATGAGCAAGGAAAGAGGAAAAAAACCATGCGTTTTCTTGTATAGCTAGTTCTATTTGAATGCATCAGCATAATTCACACGTTCACAACAGTAGTTGTGCTAATAAATATTGTCCTTGTTTGTGGATGTTTAGATTGTGATTCATTGACTGGCTTTGGTATTCATGTTCTGTGTCAGAAACAATCCTGTTTTAAGAAATCTTTGCAAGTATGTTGTTTAAAGAATACAAAAATTGGATTTTAGCTATGGGAGTACAAATGGTAGTGTGATGAATTACATTCTTTGAGTCATCTGGTATGTAAAGGAATACCAAAAGCTAATTATAAAGGTTTTGTAAATGTCCTCAGAGGGACATTTCTCCCTTTTCAGGGAACCATTGGTTTTGAGAATTATGTTGCTTTCAAGTCTCTGTGTCCAGAAACCTGTAAACTAACTTCCAGTTCACTGCTTGAATGGCAGAATTTGTCTTTTAAGCTATATTTAAACATTTATTTCACTCAATAGGTGAACTTCTGAACAAAGGCTCTTTCCGTCCTCAAATTTGCCCTTACCTCCTTTTGAGAAGACATTAGAATGGATTTCTTTAGAGCTATCATGTCAGTCATTAAATAAGCAGCAGTAAAAAAGGATTCATTTGGCACAACTATTGCAGTCTTGAAACAATCTTATTCTGTTTCCATAACCTCTGAATTTTTCATGTTTGAAAGCTTGACCTACAGTAGTTATCTGATAGTGTTTGTTGTTAACATTGGACGGAAGATTCCATATTTTAAGTCAAGGCATCAAGAACTTAAATCGTCTACTAAAAGAAGCTTCCAAAAATGCATGTTGGTGATAATGGTTTTTAAAAGGTTGCCATTGTTCTAACTTGTGTTTCGGCAAATGTAGTTTCAATTTAGAAAAATAATTAGCTTGTTATTAGTTGAGTGCAATACAAACACCTGTCTGAAGTAATTTTAATAAATCTTTTTATCTGTAACTTTTTTGGGGGTTCTTTTAGGTGCCATAGATGAGAGAAACTTTTGTAGAATTTTTCAGTATTGTCATGGAGATAGTTTATATCTAGTGATGTCAGATAAGCTCAAAATAAACCTAGTTTGTGTAATACAAATAAAAAAAAAATAAACCCAAACACTATGACTTAACAATTCTGTTACTCATATTGTTGTTTCAAAGGAATATCCTTTCAGTTGTTTCAAATGGTAATTTCTAAACTCTAGCTTAAGGACTGAAAGCAAGAATGTGTTTCTCGCCTCTATTTTTCCCCCCCTATTTGGATTATGCATCAAAATAAAGTCCACTTAAAATTTAGTAGTAATGTCAGTGTATTCCACAAGGTTTCTAAAGTAGCCTTTTTTCTAATGTGGCAGGGTAAGAGAATATTACTTTAATATAGGAAAATACAAAACCCATTTGCTTTCTATACACTAGTCTGCAGCTTAAATTATTTTTTCATTTAATGGGCAGCAGTGATGAGAGGTGTAAGCTTCTGTGTAAATACTACACTTGAATGTTGGAGTCTGAACTGCGTTTAGAAACAACGAAGTTGTAGCTCAACACATAAAAGGGAATGGGTTATTCATTGCTGTTTTCTCTGTGTGTGTGTTTCAGGGGTCCATTCAGTGTGGTACGGCGATGTATCAACAGGGAAACAGGGCAACAGTTTGCTGTAAAGATTGTCGATGTAGCAAAATTCACTTCAAGTCCTGGATTAAGCACAGAAGGTAAGAATGAACAATTCAGCAAATTCTAAACAGATTTTTTTTTTGATTTGTCAACCTTGTCTATGTTTATTTACTTTGTAAGATCTTTTCTGGTTTATATCTTATAGAAGTTTTTAAGCAAGGTCTTACATCTCAAATTTAACTTGATTTAAGTCATACATTTCTAATCTTTAGTAGTTCCTACAGCTATTCAGTTGTGATAATAAATATTAGAAATAATAGTAGGCCTTTGCTAACTCCAAGTCATGGCTATTTGTATTTGGATTTTTGTTTTTAAGAATGTGAATTTCTTAAAGAAAAATGAATTCTAAACAAAAAAGCATACAAAGGAAGTAAAGTAAGAACACATATCGGTTTTGGTTTTACTAGTCTAAATTTAGCAAGTAATTGCCTATAATATGGATGAAAACTTGCGATTAAAGTGTGTGAAATTATATAAAAATCTGTGTATGTTTTTCGTGTAGTCAGGATTTTAAAACAGTGCTGCGGAACTGCTATAGTGTAAAAGGCTGTAACTCTTAACATTTCCTATTATAGGGTAAAACAATATGTCTTTTCTAAGTTGAATATACAACTCGTGTGTGCATAAAGTTTCTTTTACACTATATGAAAAAGAGCACAGTAGCTGAATGACAATCACTGTCTATTCCATGTCCAGTGTATTTTTGCTGGAGATTATATACTTTTGTACAGTAATGTTTTCTGGGGATTCCACTTGTGCCATCTAAGCCCTTAATAATGCAAGTTCAGCAGCAAAAAGTGTCAATGGCTTTTGTTGGCAATTGTAACAAACAATATCTTAAGCCTTAATAGCTGGCTTGATATTTACAAGGTAAATCTTGGGTCTTGCCGGAGATTTTACCAAAGATTTTCATTTAAATCTGATAACGCCAGTGCTAGTTTCTTTTTCCTAGCCCTGCAACAAAATATAAGCTGTGCTTTCTGTAGTACTCAGCTCATGTATAATCATGTTATGGTTTTGGCAGGTTAGACTAAAACCATTACATTTTGAGCTAGCGTATTTTTACTAAAATGATTCAATATCTTTTAAAGAAGTTCTGTCCATATTCTAGTCTTTTTCTGAGCCTCATCTTAACTACTGATGCTAGGACATGTTTCTACCTTTAGTGGAGTATTGTTTTCCATGCTCCATGAAAGTAAAATTCAACTTCTTGGAGCCATGAAGGAATTACTGAAAAGGAGAAAGAGTAAACAAAAGAGTAGGGACTCATCAGGAGGAAAAGAGAAACCAACAGTAATAATAGATTCACTGAAAAAATCAAAGATAGCTATTGATGGTTTGCATTTTCTGCCTGAGTCTAAAGAAAAGACTTGGGAGTATTCTAAGAAATTTTGCTTTTTCGATTTCACTTCTGTTATATTGATGTAGTTATAATTCAGGCCAGCAGTTAATTGAGTTAACAGATCTTAAACACTTTCTAGGTTTAGTGGTTTTTGTTTTGTGTCTTTGGTTGTGGATTGTTGTTGAGGATTTTTTTTTGTTTTGAGAGTTTTTTTAAGGTTTTGAATTGCTATGCATTAGATTTGTAATATTAAGACACATAAGATTTATAAGTCAATGTGTTTTTCGCCAACTCTCTTTTGTGTACTCTTTGTTTTTCCTCTGTGCTTTCTTTTTTTTTCAGAGCTCTCTTCTATCCAAGTTCTAGGTTTATGTTTTCAAAGATTTTATTTTTCTTAAATCTTTTTAATTTGTTTGGCTTATTTCTAATTTAGCATTCCTTAAACACATTGGTAGGGAACCATGATGGTGGTACTTGCATAAAATAAATATTAGATAACTACCTGGGAGGAAGCTGTATTTGTAAACTGTGTTGAAGTATTAAGCTGGAATGGAATGGTAAGTAAGATTAATCCTTAGGAACATTCTTTATGTCAAAGTTGTACCCTCTGCAAGACCATTTTGGTCTTGAAGGTTATCTTTGTACAACTTTCCACCTCCGATCTTTCTTTGAGGCATAGGAGTGGGAGAACAGGGCATTCTACACATGAGGGAGCTGATGGTAATTCCTTCCATTAATTTCACAAACTATGTAGAGTGCTGAGAGGTAAAGGACCCAGTATGCCTTCACACATATGATTAAATTTAAAAGTCCCTGTTCTTGAGTGCTTTCACCTAAGTAGCCATATGGAATGAAATGTGTTTATGGGTAAGTACTTCATCTTTGTATTTGTCAGCAGTGTACTCTTGTGGCAAAGTCAGTCAACTGCATAGTAAACTGTTGCAAAAGTGTAATCAGCAAGTCAAAGGAAGTGATTATTCTCTCTATTCATCCTTTGTGAGGCCACATCTGGAGCACTGTGTGCAGTCCTGGTTTTCCGAGTACAAGAAAAACAATGATGTACTGGCATGAGCCCAAGAGAGATGGACTGAGGGTTTGTCTCGCCTTAAGAAGAGAAGCTAGGGAGAGATTTAGTGCTGTTTTCAGCTACTTAATAGACGGATATAGAGCAGATGGAGCCAACCCTTCATATAGGCATACAGTGAAAAGACAAGAGGCCATGCGAACAAGTTGCAACACATAACTGTATCTGCCTTACCACAGTAACAAAAACAATCGAGCTTCGAAAAATTGATGCTTCTCTAGGCTAATCTGTGTTTATCAATTGGTACTACCATGAGCATTTGTGGTGTATGATAGAGAAGCCACTATCGTGCAAGGCAAACTTTTATCTAGTATAGCTTTCTTTACATAAGGCTACCAATACATATAGTGTGTAGACACAGACATGTCAAGTGTTTTTCGTCTGCATGCACCTCTGCAGTGGTTTAGTAATAGGAAAAAAAATGAATGCTATATAATGATGCCTGACAGCTAACAAATCTAATTTAAGCTAAATTCTATTGGATTTAAGTATTAGTATTCATGGTCTTACATACTGTGTGTCATCAATCTCTGTAGTGTTGTAATTCAAAAATATTAATGAAGTGTATTGACATTTTGTCACTGTTCAAGTGGCCACGTGATCTACTGGATTAATGTTGGCTATTTTACATGATGACAGATTCTACTACAATTCACTATGCTTTCATATCACAGATATACAAAAAATGAAAAATATGCCTAACAAAATGCAAAGGTTGAAAATTTTTAGATATGAAAGACTATTTTGTACTGTTCAATTTAGGGGTTTCACTTGAAAGAGTAGTTTATGTTCTTCAAAAGCTCGTTTACTCCTTTAGGTCTAATAAAAATATCAGTGTAAACAAGTTTATTTCAAATACAGCTCTTAGTTGCTATACTCAGAACTTTTGGTATAGAAAAGTGTAAAAAGCATATTCCTTATTTTTTAATTTGTTACAACTCACACCATAGTTACATTTTACTGTCCATTTCTTCTGCTGCTCTCTTCACATCCCATGCATTTTTCTTTTTTTTTTTTTATTTTTCTCCACGTGTCTTGCATATCTTGCTTTTAGTTAGCTATTGCAACACCAAATACCTGTAAGTGCAAACACTATTTCTCAGGAAGAGAATGGTGATCAATTCCTTACTACTTAGTAAAAGCCAATATACGTTATTTGTGTGCCTTTTCTTAATGTCAGATTGCTCTCTTGTAATTGCTGAGTGTTTTTTAAAGCAATTTAAAGGGCAGTGCCCTGTGCTTACAGTGCATGTCTCTTGGAAGTTGTTTTTCAAGATTTAATTCATCATATATTAGATTCAGTTATCTGTAATTCATTTTGATAGAAATGTCCTCACAAAGTAAGTGATTACTGTTACTTCCACAGCCTTCTAATAGTCTAGACCTGATTTATTAGGCTGATCTATGCATCTGTACGGGTTTGTATGCATGTAAGCCACTATGAAGCAGAATAGATGAGCTGATAAGCAAAGGTTCAGGTTTCCTTTAGGTCCCAACTGGTTGTACTGGAAGCAAGCTGTGAGGTCAGTGTCTGCAAAATGTTTTGGCTGTGACAAAGGGCAAAATTGTAACCAAGAAATAAGTGTTTAGAGTATAGTTTTTGGACTACTACTAGCACTGAGAGGGGTAAGATAATTGAACCAAAGTAGTATTGATATAGATCATCCATTTTAGAAGAATTCCAACATTATTTCAGTGAAAGGAAAAAAGTGTGAAGGTTGGCATCATTTGGTGTTTTTCAACAAAGGGCCCACAGATCTTTCGCTGTCATATTTTCAGGTTGTGAGTGATTTTTCTTACAGTTGAGACCTTATTCTTGTTCTGCTTATTTCCTTAAACAGTTTACCCTTGTGTTTTTTTTTTTAAAAAATTATTTAGACATGCATTTTTTTAAATCACTTTATCAGTGCAGTTTATTTGAAAGGGTTTGTTTAATTCTGAGGAAAGATGCACAGAAGAGTATCTTAACCTTTTGATATTGAAAGGCTATGGTAAATCACAAGTTATTTTTTGCAGAAGTATCTCTGTGTAAGATTCTGCACCTCCGTCCCTGTTTTTTCAGGGATTTAAGCTAATAATGCAGTGTCAGTGTTAGTGCTCTAGTCTTTGAGTAAAAAAAATATTACAAATCTGTATGTCATCAAATTTTATGGTACTATACCGTATGTAGACTGGATTTGAAGAAAGAGCGAGTCACTCTTTGCCTTTGATTTGAAAACACCAACTTATCTGGAATTTCTGGTCATTGTCAATTCTGTGTTGTACCATATTTCACAGATCAAAGGAAGTTACTTCCTTCTCTGTGGCATTATTGGGCCCTCACCTGAGCTATTGTGTCTGGTTTAGGGCGTCACAATTTGAGGGATGCTAAAGAACTGGAAAGTCCCAGCAAAGGACTAGCAAGATAGTCAGGATCTTACAGCACATGATGGGCAAAGAGAGGATGAGGGAGCTGAGTTCATTTAGTCTGGTGAAGAGAAGCCTGAGGGTGATTACAATAAGAGTCTACAACTACTTGAAGAATTACAAAAGCAGCAAAGTCAAGTTGTCTTTAACAGTGGTGGCTATTACAACAAAGAGCAATGGCCAGAAATTGTTACTTGGCAGGTTCAGGTTGAACATGAGATAAAACTTGTCCACTGAGAGGGTAGTGCAGCAGGTAGCCCAGAGAGGTTATAGGACCTCTGTCGCTGGAGGTTTTCAAGACTTTGCTAGATGAAGACACAGCTGTCCTGATCCAATGTTGGCAGTAACTTCACTTTGAGTTGGGGTTGCATCGCATGACCATCGGAGATCATTTCTCACCAGCATTTCTGTGATTTAGTGAAAATATGAGAAAGGCACTGTTACAGGTTTTCTTTCATTGAAGGTAGAAAATATGAGGATATTTCAGAGAATGAAAAGCTGCATCAGGCTGACTTTGCTTTTTTAATTATTTTTTTTAATTATTATCATTTTAACCCTATGAGAAATCTTAATCAAAGTATTTAGTGCTAGTAGTGTTGCAGCTATAACTCTATTATACAGGAGCTTTCTTGAAAATTCATTGAGTGTGTATGTCTTAGTACTGAAGAGGTTGAGGCATCTGTTTATAGACTGCAAAAATCACATGGTATTAATGATACCTCTGTTAATAAGAAAATGCACAGATATGGAATTTTGAAGTGAAGGTGTTTAAAATGTTGGTCGCTGCCTGTGATGGAGTTTATGTTGCTGGTCTTTTAAATTCTGCTGTGGTTTCTATGTATGTTGTACAAACAATAAAGCAGGTTGACATAAAAAGGTAGGAAGCATTTGAATTTACCATGCAGCTATGGTAATACAAAATAAAGTATAAAAAGAATGCTAAAGGGGGGCGGTGTCAAAGTAATGATGAAAGGGACCTGTACTAGAGTTTGTGCCTCTAGTACAACAGGACTTGGACTGATACTTGTAAGCGCTTTTGACATTTGTCATTTCAATAGTCTGCCTTTCTGGGGAATGTGTAATTCCTAGCTTAGTTCTTCAACTTCTTTCACACAAAGGTAGAACCGTTCCTGTTTGGGTACAGGAAATGTTACTCAAGCCTTTCTGAGGGGTTTATTTGTTTTAACTTAATGAAAGGTAGGAGTTTTCTTGTTTTCTTTTCTTTTCTGGAGAAGCCATAATAAGCTGGTTTTGTTATAAATTCAGTTCAACCAATTTGTACATATAAATTTCATAAATGTTTAACTGTTTTATAGTTCTGCTATAACTTTCATAAACAAAGTGTCATTAGAATTAAATACTTCTGTGCAGAAATATAAGAGATGGAACCAAGCTCTTTTTCCCAGCAACATTTCTATAAGTGAAGCATGTTAACCATATAATAGATACAATGAATCACAGGAGTGCCTGGAAACATAATAAGGATTTCTTTTTCAGGACTTTTTTTTTTTTCTTGCTACTGGAAGTCGGTTCACTGCAGAAATGGTGCACTTGGTTTTTTGCTTGGAAATACAGAATTCAGTCTTGGGCAATATTCAGAAAATATTTTTTTTTTTTAAAGTGTAAAATATAGAGTTATATTTTAGAGGCCTTTTTTGGTGCCTTTTCTACCATGTGCCTAGATATAGTCTTCTAGGAATGAGATACTGAGTGTCACTGGTCAAATTGTCATTGTTTTGACCTCTTTTGGAGCCTCACATACAAATTTAATTGTTTCAGGGATGCAAATATGAAGTTCTGTAGGGAAATTCAGCCTTTCATCCAGATAATTAGCAAAACCTGTCCCACTTCCATATATGTGGAACGAGAAAATATGTTCACATATGTGAACAAGAAAATAACACCTATGCACATGAATCTTGTTATGAAAAGTTTCTTTAAACTTCTTGTCATTTAAGTCAGTGAAGGTCAGTGAATATGGTTTGTCATTTAAAAGTTAATTCCACTTTGTACATATAAATCAGGTCTTAGTGACCATTTGATTAAAATCTTTACTGAAATAACTAGTATTGTTAAATACATGAATACGTAATATTGTACCTTTTTTCTGAAGAAATACACATGATTTGTATACATCTTAGTAATCTCAAGTCATAAAGGATATTTACTAATTGATGAAAACTTCTGTACAGACTTGTACTTACACATCACTTCTGCTTAATATGGATGAAAACTGATTGAACCTTAATCTGTCGTTTAAATCCATCTGTACCTGAGAGCTCACAACAAATGCAAGTTTCATTGAAAATTAGACTTGAAAATATTTTAAATTTTTAATAGGCTTTTTGGAAATTTAGGAAAAACATTTTCAGATAGTGCATGTAGTTCAGCATAAATCACAGAACCCAGAAGGTAAGATGATGAAGTTGATTTATTCCAAGCAGACTAGCAAAATGATGCCTGCCAGGTAATTTGGACATCCTTTGGTGTACTGAATAGCTCACAAGAGTGTTGGAAATAACTGTCCTAGGTTTGGTTTGTGGTTTTTTTTGCTGGTGTTAAGTCTGTCATTAAAATGTCCATCCTAGTCAGGTACAGTTGCGTCCTCAGTTGGTCACTCTGAATCTGATACTGCTTTCCAAACCATATATCCCAAACTGTAAAGAAAAAGGTTGTGGTTGAGCAGGGTTCTAAAAAGCCTTCTATACTAATCCTCTCTCTCCCCAGAAAAACAAACAGAATAAAGTATCACAGATATACTTTGCTATTATTCAAAAATAGACTTTAAAATCTCATAGTATTTCAATCTTGTCTGTCCCTTCACTAAATATTTAGTTGCATGCATATGATAGTTTTAGAGTTTGATGACTTCACCTCCATGCCTGGGAAGATAATGGAGAAACTGATCCTGGAAACCATTTCCAGGTACATAAAGGACAAGAAAGTCATCAGAAGTAGCCAGCATGGATTCACCAAGGGGAGGGCGTGCATGACCAACTTGAGAAGCTTTCAAGATGAAACAACTGGCCTGGCAGATAAAGGAAAGCAGTGGATGTGTTTGTCTAGACTTCAGGAAGTCTATAGACTTTGTCACTGTCTCCCGTAAGATCCTCATAGAGAAGCTGATGGAGTACAGGCTGATTCAACAATGAGGAGGATTGAAAACTGGCTGAACACAGCTGGGCCCAGAGAGTGCTCATCAGTGGCACAAAGTCTAGGTGGAGGCCAGTAACTACCGTTGTGCTCCAGGGTTCAATACTGGGTCCAGTCCTCTTTCACCTCTTGATTAATGATCTGGATGATGGGGCAGAGTGCCCCTTAAGCCAGTTTGCAGATGACACCAAACTTGGAGGAGTGGCTGGTAAACCAGAGGGTTGTGCTGCCATCCAGAGAGGGACCTCAACAGGCTGGAGAAATGGTGTGACAGGAACCTCGTGAAGTTCAACAAGGGGAAGCGTGCGAAGTCCTGCAAGTAGGGAGAAATGCCCCCTTGCACTAGTACATGTTGGGGCTGACCAGCTGGAAAGCATCTTTGCAGAAAAGGCTAACAGCATCCTGGACTACCTTAGGAGGAGTGTTACCAGCAGATGGAAGGAGGTGATCTTTCCCCTCTACTCCCTGCAGCCCCGTGCACCATTGTGCCTCTGTGCTCCTTTGTGGGTTTGCACATGAGGTTTTACCACATAATCTAACACTGTTTTTCTTTTCTAAATCTCTAGTTTAATTATAGCTGACACCTTGCTTAAGAAAGCAAAGTTTGAGAAAGAGTTTGAGAAAAGCAAGTTTGTTTGAAAAAGAAATCTAGGTTGGAGGGGGAAGCAAGGATATTGCTACTTTGGTATTCCAAAAGCAGTAAACAATGCCTGAAGCTTTTACCAGTACAATAAGCCAAATGACAAAGGTGCGTTTCTTCACTCTGTTTGCAAAGCAATCTAATAATTAAATTTATGCAAAGCAATCTGGAAATATGCTTTTTCAAAAATTTATTTTGAGAACGCTCAAGGCTTCATTCTTAAATATTATCTTTAATCTCTTTACAAAGTCCATGAGGTATGTCCAACTTCTGTTCTGAAGAATGAAAACACTTTCCAAAACACTTCTGTCTTTGTGCACGGTCTGTACTCATCTAATGAATCATGATTCTTGCCAAGAGTCCACAAATAGGCTTCTAACTGTGCTTGCCATAATTCAGGCTGGTTACAACCATAGGGAAGATAATAAGCATCAGCTGTATTTTCAAATATTTTCTGTTTGGATGTGAGCATGTATTCTGTTCTGGTTTGTGCAATCAAAAAAACTCCAGATTAATTGCAGCTGAACTGCAATTTCTGTTAATTCATTGATCCAAAGAGAACCTTCTTTGACTCTTAAATGCGGGGTTTTATTGTTTTGTGAATCTGAAAATCTATATCACTGTGATGTGATCATGATGCTTGTGCAATATCACTCTTCTAGAATTACTTTTGATGTTAGAGTGACAAACCTGATCTTCATGGAAACTTTCATTCTAACATCTGCATCAGCAGGTGTTTATGACAGTTGTGGTTTTAGGCTGATCCGGCAACTAAACTCCACACAGCCGCTCTCTCACTCCTTTTCCAGTAAAGTGGAGAGGAGAAAAATATAATAAAAGAACTGAGGGTTGAGACAAGAACAGAGGGAGCACCCACCAACCATAGTCCCGGGCAGAACAAACTCGGCTTTCTCAAAACAAAACAATTTATTAACAGTTACTTAAAAGAATAAAGACAAGCAAAACCAGTTACTTAAGAGGATAAAAAGAAAACAAGGCCAGATCTTAAAAACAACACCTCTCCACCCCCTTTCCTTTTCTTCCCGGCTCTACCAACCCCCCCCCCCCAGCGGCGCAGGGGGACAGGGAATGAGGGAGTGCAGGTCAGTTCATTCTATGTTGTTACTGCCGCTCCTTTCTTAAAGGAGAAGGAGTCCTTACACCATTGTCCCTTGCTCCAGTGGATCCCCTACTCACAAGGAAAATCCACAAACTTCTCCAGCGTGAGTCCTACCCGCAGAATGCAATCCTTCCCCATTGGATTGCTCCAGTGTGGGCTTTACCACAGTCTTGGATTCTTAGGGAGTTGTAGCCACTCGCTCTGGCGTGGGTCGTCATATAGACTCTAAATGCATCTCTACCTGTGCCCATGCTTCACGACTGTCCTCAGGCTCAGGCATCTCCTCTAAACAAAACATCTCCCCACCGACGTGGGTCATCCCACGGACTCTAGATGTGTACCGTCCTCAGGCCCAGGCATCTCTTCTTGACGTGGGTTCTTCACGGGCTGCCAGTGGGTCTCTGCTCCACCAAAGACTGTCCTGGCTGTAGGGGGGCCGCCTGCCGTCTCTACACCGGTTGCAGGGGAAACTCAGCTCAGGCACACCTCATCCCGTTCCATCTTCACTGACCTGGTGTCGGTGTGGCCATTTCTCTCAGATCTCAGCCCTCTCTGGGTGAACTCGGCCCGGTGGGCACCCCGGGAGCAGGGCTCTCCCCGAGTTCCCCAAGTGCCTCCGCCGCCGCCATCCTCAGAGGGTGGCGCCAGCCTGGTGCGGGCCGCCGCCCGGCCGGGAGCCAGGGAGCGGGGGCAGCACCCCCCTCCGCTCTCCTTGCTCCTGGGCAAAGGCACCAAACCCTACACAGTTGCTCACTCCCCCACCCCCAGGGATGAGGGAGAGAATCAAAGAAGAAAACGAAAGGAGACCTGTGGGTTGAGATAAGAACAATTTACTACTACTGCTACCAATGTATATATGTACGGATATGTACAAGGATAAATATACACAAACGAGTGATGTACGGTGTCATTGCTCACCACCCCTTGACCGAGGCCCGTCTCGTCCCAGACTAATGATCCTGAAACAGATAAAGCCTGATACTGCAATCCCAGATGAACGGGAGGCCCAAAATAGAGAGCAAGAGAGAGAGAAAGCACTCTGAGAGTCCGAAAGTGAGAGTCCCAGAAGGGCAAAAAGCCCTTTTTTCCAGCTGACCCTCACTTTTATACTGGGCATTACGCTGCATGATATGGAATACTAATTGGCCAGTTTGGCCTCAATCTTAAGTTCAAGCACAAATCGTAAGGAGAGTCGTGGACCCCTTGTCCAAGCCATGCTCCCCCCTTATCCTGTTGTGCTCCTGCACACTGGCAAGAACACGGCAGCTGAAAAAGCCTTGAGACCTCAGTGCCAACTACAAACATCAGCTTGCTATCAGCATTCTTCTCAGAGCGAGCCTCTGAGTAAAACCAAAACACGGAGCTTTTCTAGCTGCTAAAAAGAAGAGCTGACTCTGTCCCAGCTAAAACCAGGATGATGACTAATACATAAAGTATATAGAAGTTGAGATCTCTCTGTAGTAGGTCATTATGTGGGAGAATGGAACTTTGAGGACAAGAAAGCTCAAAATGCATGGGGTTCAGAAAGTTGTCAGTATGTCAGTTATTTGTGAGAATTAAATACTTTAGGTCACATCAGCACATATTAACTTGTGCAGATGCAAAGATATCCACCTTTCTTGAGTGTAATTCAATGAGTTTAGTCCACTGCCAAACAATGGCTATGTTTTCCAGAATAAGAGTTGCTTTAGTAGGAAAAAAAAATAATCTTGTAATCTTTTTGAGTAAAGAAAATCTTTGAAGAAAAGAGAAAAAAAATATTAAGAGAAACAATTAAGTCGGCCTGATACGAAGCCAGATGGAAATGTTTTTTCTTTGGAAGCTTTCTTATAAAACAGAATAAAGAAAAGATCTTGGCTAACGTAGAGTAGAACATTAGAGATTTTTAACTCTATTAATTCTCTCAATGAAGAGAAGCATTTTGATTTAAATAAATCAAATCTTGGAGGTTCTGAGGAGACCTGTGAACTTAATTGTTTCTTAGACTTTCTACATTTTATCTGCCGTTCTAGTTCTACCTTGTCAAATATTATCATGTTGGTTGTCTTCCAGTATATTAATTGTTTTCATAGAATGAAAGAAGTGGGGTACAAACAGTAAGTGATTGTCTATACAGTTAAATTTAAAATAAATATCCAGTTTAAAAAAATTGAATTAACATTCATTATATGAATTCAGTTTTATCTTTAATTTTAATACTGCCTTGAATTTCCTCCTAATTCCGTGTTTTAAAACTTTTACACATATAGCCAGTAACTTCAAGAACTGGACTGAGACGACTGTCGTTCTCCCTGCTGCAGAGTAATGGAATGGAAGATGGATGGTTTTAAAAGACTTTGATCACTTAACTACCTAGAAGATAGAAGGATGAGAATATTATATCCTATCTAACTAAGCAGAGTGCAAGATACTTGGAGTTTCTTGGGGTTATAGCCTAGCAATTTTGGGTTTTTTAAGTGTCAAAGACTTTAGGAGAGACACCTGTTTTTAACAGCTCTGTGTATCGCTGCAGTCTGAGCACTCTGAAACAGCGCTTATGGGCATGGCATTTTCCATCTACAAGTCATTTATTTTAATGAAGATGCTTGGATAGCCCACTCACACTGAATGTATTGTATGTACTTGATTTCCTAATATGAATCCAACCAACAAATCTATACAGTGACAGTAAGTAAATTGACAATGTAAATAAGAACACTGTGATCTATAGCTGGCTTACTTAAAATCTGTGACAGAGATTTTTCTTGGAAGTTGTTTTTTAAGATGGCTTAATATATGAGCAAGACTTATGGTGTGTTTCTTAGTTGAAGGGGAGATCGTTCTATGTGTACATTTTGCCTAAAATATTAACTGGTCAAATACTTTCCTTTTTGAAGTTGCTGTAGAAGAAAAAGCCCAATTACATACGAGACTGGTGCTAAAAAAGTAATGCTTTTTTATTTCAGAATGTCTTAGCATTTGTTAAGGCACTTAAATGAGGATTTCTTTTTAATAGTTTACAGAACTGAGAAATTACTTTAAAGATATGTTCCAAGTTCCACAGGAAGCTGCAAGCAGAGTCAGAGATACCAAACCAAAGCTTCTTTATTTCCTCTAGTTTCCCAGAAGACTAGCTAAATAAAGTTTGGTTATAAAAATATATTGTTTGATCTACTGTGACAGAACCAGTTACTGTAGATTTCTTAATATCTTTAATTTTTAACATTGCCTGTCATAGAGTGACAATTAAAAATTGCAGGTCTCGGTGAAAATATTGCCTTAGTTTATAGCATCATAAATCGCAAAAATGGCTTATGAAATACTACTTTGCCTGAGCAAGGTAGATTTTTCTTTTTTTCCTTTGCCAAATCAAATAAGTATTTAAATCCAAGTTGCCACCACATAAATACTAATTACCATATGTATGTGTTACACATTAGTGTTTTCAGGTCTGTACAGGTTATCATGGCTGTATTCTTTTTTTGTCCTCATGGTTCTTTTTGAAAAGCTGTGCCAAACTGGAGCCTGTGTTTCCAGCACAGGACTGGACAGGTGGGACTGACGTGTTTGGAAAGAAGTTTTTCATCTCTGATTGATGTAGTTTTAGAAGAGCCTCTATTCTTCTTGTGCTGCAGAGTGGTAGGGCACCTACTGTTTCTATCTCTCAGAAGCTTATCTTTATGAGGGGAAAACCAGTAAAGAAACTACTGTCATGGAATCATCGAATGGTTTGGGTTGAAGGGACCTTAAAGATCATCTAGTTCCAAACCCCTTGCCATGGGCAGGGACACCTTTCCCTAGATCATGTTGCTCAAAGCCTCGTCAAACCTGGCCTTGAACGCTTCCAGGGATGAGGCATCCACAACTTTTCTGGGCAACCTGATCCAGTGCTTCACCATACTCATTGTGAAAAATTTCTTCCTTATATCTAATCTAAATCTACCCTCTTCCAGTTTAAAGCCATTGCCCCTTGTCGCATCACTCCACACCCTTGTAAACAGTCCCTCTCCAGCTTTCCTGTAGGCCCCTTTACGTACTGGAAGGCTGCAAGAAAGTCTCTCTAGAGCCTTCTCTTCTCCAGGCTGAACAGCCCCAACTCTCTCAGCCTGTCTTCATAGGAGAGGTGCTCCAGCCCTCAGATCATCTTCGTGGCCCACCTCTGGATCTGCTCCAACATGTCCATGTTCTTCTTGTGTTGGGGACTCCAGAGCTGAACGCAGTATTCCAGGTGGGGTCTCACAAGAGCAGAGTAGAGGGGCAGAATCACCTCCCTTGACCTGCTGGCCACGCTCCTTTTGATGCAGCCATGGATACGGTTCACTTTTTGGACTGCAAGGACACATTGCCAGTTCCTGTTGAGCTTCTCATCAACCAACACCTGCAAGTCCTTCTCCTCAGGGCTGCTCTCAATCCATACTCTGCCCACCCTGTTTGTGCTTGGGATTGCCCCGACCCACGTGCAGGACCTTGCACTTGGCCTTGTTGAACTTCATGAGGTTCTCACAGGCCCACCTCTGGATGGCATTCCTTCCCTCCAGTATGTCCACAACACCACACAGCTTGGTGTTGTCAACAAACTTGCTGTGGGTGCACTCGATCCCACTGTCCATGTCTCCAACAAAGACATTAAACAGCACTGGTCCCAGTACTGACCCCTGAGGAACGCCACTTGTCACTAGTCTCCACTTGGATATCAAGCCATTGACCACAACTCTTTGCTTGTGACCATCCAGCCAATTCCTTATCCACTGAGTGGTCTGTCCGTCAAATCCATGTCTCTCCAATTGGAGACAATGATATTGTGTGGAACAGTGTGAAATGCCTTACAAAAGTCCAGGCAGATGATGTTATTGGCTCTTTCCTTATCCACCAACACTGTAACCCTGTTATAGAATAACTAACTGTTACTGGCATCATGGAGATGTGGTGGGATGAATTCTGTGATTTGAACGTTGGAATGGAAGGATAGAGACTCTTTAGGAAGGATAGGCAGAGGAGGTTAGGAGAAGGTGTTGCCCTCCATGTCGGTGACCAGAGAGTTTACTGATCAGGAGGAGTTTCAATCAATTTAATATATTATCAGTTAACAAACCTTTAATTACGGATTCTGGTATTGAAACAAACACACACAAGCTTAGGCAAAACACTCTTGGCTCCTCCCTTCGGGGTCTCCTTTCCCTGTCCTGTCACAGCACTCAGTCCCTTTAGAGAGGCAAGTGGGAGATGGAGTTGGCACATGCTGGTTCCTGCAGCCGTAGCAGCCCGTCTGGAGCAATACCTCTCAGCCCTGCTTGGGCTGTTGCTGTGCTCCAGCCCCGGCTCTTTCCTCCCTCTCCGTTTTTCTTCTGGCTCCTCACTCCTCCCACTTTATCCTTGTTGTTCCTTTTATTTTGTCTTGGTTTTTTTAGTGTTTACTGCCCTCTCTTAAATGTGTTTTCACAGAGGCTCTATGAAGTCCTCTGGTTCAGAGGCACCAGACGTGTGGCTGGTGGGGGCTCAGGTGTGTCCGGTGGTGGGTCTATTTCGCAGCTGGCTGTGTACGGCATGGGGCAGCCTGTTGTCTCTTCCCACTGAGGGCACCCTGCAGCCCTCTGCTACCAACACTTTGCCAGTTTTGCCTAATAAACCCTCTCATGGATGTACCTTACCACTCTTTTATGAATCTGTATAAATTTGCTCTTCTTCTCTTTATGGTCTTTGCCAGTCTTGCTTTTTTGCTGTCCTATTTCAAGACTTGGTCATTTGCTGTTGTCAGCTAATGTTGGGATAAATTGATTACAGGGAAAATACAGCTGGATTTCCGTGTAGGGTACTGTTTTGTTCCTCACCTATCCCTTTGCGTGTTACAACATAAGAGATATTTCTACCTTGGTTCTGTTGGGTTTAGTAACTTCTCTCTATGGAGCAAAGTTTGTAACAATTTTTGAGGAATTACAGCCTGTACTCACTAACAAAGTTATTCACTGCTGCAGGGCATGGTAATCTGAGTTGCAAATGCTGGTCTGAGGACCGAGGCACATACGTGTGCCAGGATATGCAACAATCTTTGAGGGGGTAAAAAATTTTTAAATACTTATTCAATTTTTTTAATAAAAATAATTTACATTTTGAAAACTTTTTAGATCTAGCATGTAGTGCCAACTACTGCAAAAAATCAGTTTCTTCAGTGATGTAAAAACTGATGGGGAGAAATAGTTTCTTTACAAAATCAGGTGTCTTCTGAATTAGTATGCAGAAGTGTTATGTTGTAGAAGAGAGCTTTAGAGACGGTCATACTGTGGTGACAGTTTGTTTGCTGATAAGAAGGCAGATTCATATCCTGAATCAAATCTGTACCCTCATGTGACATTGCAGTAACTTGATTTCCCCTTGCTCTCAGCACTGTTCTTCTCTATCATCTTTGCCTCTTGCAACCTGATTGCTGGATTTGCCCAAGAGAAGCAGCTCCTGTGTAGAATGTCATGGCAGATGAAGAGGATTCTTCTACCCTTAGTTTTTCTGAAATTGTGATTATTCTTCCTGGTAACAAACGTGGCACCTTCAGTTCCTGCATGTGCTTTATTTCCATGATTTGTTGGCTGTATTTATGACCTAGTGGCCCAAAAAAAGAAATTAATACAATTGGTCTAGTTCTGAGGTTACTTGTAAAGAGTAGGGACCAACACACTTGAGGACCGACACACTTTGCTGAGATGATGCCAATGTCAGGATTTTTTTCATCTGTTTCAGAAGATTCTGTCCTCTTTCTATATCAGTTAGTTAGGAATTTGAGTTGGACATCACCCCGTGTTTGCCATACTTAAGATTTGCTGGGTGGCACTCGTGCATAGTTTTGGTTTGCCCTTCCTGCTTTTAATGAGGATACTTCTTACGGAGAAAGTAAGAGTTCCTTACCTTACTAAGTGGACTAGTTTCTGGGTTAGTATTCCTGCAGATTGAACTTTCCACTGTGGTTGTCTGGGGCTATGAGTGCTTAAGGAATCTTGTTTCTTTCATAGTTGGATGGAGTCTGTCTGACAGCAATTCTTGTCATGTGGTGGTAGGAAGTTAATTGGTGTTCACTTGAATATTAGCATATAGGAAAAGTTGAACCTGTTGAAGAAGGAGCCAATTCCCAACAGAGTTTAAGAGGTTTTAAGGACTACAGTGGGGCAATGCTTAAGTTTTTTTTGCAGATTGATAGGTGTTATTACTTGTCTATGTAAATGGTGATCTTGGTAGCTGTCAATTCTCTGAAGTCTCATGTCGCCAACAAAGACATTAAATAGCACTGGCCCCAGTACTGACCCCTGAGGAACACCACTCATCACTGGCCTCCACTTGGACATTGAACCATTGACCACAACTCTTTGAGTGTGACCATCCAGCCAATTCCTTATCCACCGAGTGGTCCATCCATCAAAACCACGTCTTTCCAGTTTAGAGACAAGGATGTCGTGTGGGACAGTATCAAATGCTTTGAATAAGTCAGGTAGACGATGTCACTTGCTCTTCCCTTATCCATCAATGTTGCGTTTTGATGTGATGCCATAACGTGGCAGCCGTTGTAAAAACTTGCTAAAACAGGAAAAGGAGCAGTTTAGTTTGTGTAGAGTAATTTGTTGTTCCTCCATTATTGAGATGCAAGTTGTCATTTTCATTTGGTTGTAGGCTATTGCTTGAAGGCTGACCCAGAAGACTGTTCTGAGGTCAGAGTTTGCTTTGGTTGTTACAGCAACAGAGTTTATTCCATCCGTCTGAACTGTTTCTGAAAAAGATGGCATGTTTCGTGTATCGGAACTTCAAAAAAGAGCCTGTAAAAACAAGCAAGCTCTGTTCTAGACCTTTCATTCTTAAATGTGCTGTCTGGGCAGGTCTGTGTTGGATCCTGTTGCAACTCTGTGGCTCCTTCAATCTCAAAAGATTATAGAAAGTGAAAAATTTTTCCCTTTCATCTGATACCATGCTGGTACTTTATTTCAGTGATGAAGTCAATTCTTCAACAGATTTTAAACTCTCAAAGAATGGTCAAAGTCCAACTCAAAGATCAGTTATTGCTGAAGGTCTTGTAGCTTAGATTATTAGGTGATTATACTGAAAATGTGTTATAGTAATGAGGGATATGTTTATACAATAAGTGAAAGAAAATTTTATAATTTTTAAAATATGAAAATGGGAGGTTTAGTAAATTTTCTTACAAGTTTATCTTTATTAATTACATTATTTGTGAATAATAGATTTGTTTATTAAAACCCTTTTCCAAACTAGAGACAATGAATCAGATTTCATTGCTATTAGGCAACTGGTTTTATATCATTTGTATTATGTGAATTTTATCAATATTTTGGGAATGTGAAGATAAATTTGCAGTTAGAAGACAGCAAAACAAAGACAATAGTCTGTAGGAGAAAGGGTTGCTACATTTGTGCAGTATTTACATTTATACTTACATACAGTAAGTTTAAGTTCAGTCAATGTTTTCTTTAAAATCCATGGGCCTTTATAACTATCCTCAAAGTTTAATTTGACATATGCTTTCTTAGACTTTTGGTACATGTATTTTTGCAAAAACTCTTAAAAATGGCTGTGATAGATACATTGTCTGCTTTCACCATTCTTTGATTCAGTATTCATTGCTGGCAACACATTGCACTTTTGTGTCTACGATTGTTCTTATGTCGGCACGAGTTATCAGTTGAGTAATATTGCTTGTGGTAACAAAAGGTTGAAATGGATTCCAGTTTTATGATTTTCTGTGGTGGAAAATGAGCTCAAAAAAAAAACAAAACATGAAAGATAATTTAATTTAATAAAGCACATCTCAAGAATGCTGAAAAGTTCAAAGCTTTAGGCTCAGGTTGAGTACTAAGGGTTCAAAGGTTTAAAAAAATGTGATGAGAGCTTTAATTATTTTTTTTTTCATCTTAAGAGTATTATGATGCAGTTCATTGTGTTTTAACATCCTGCTGACCTAGAAATTACAAATAGGCTTTCAAAACTGACTGTAGTATGTGGAAAACATAGGATAGCTATAAACCGTGTGAATTTCTCTGTCCTCTGAGGCCATTTTATTTCCCAAATTAGTTGTTCATGGATGAAGATTTATGCAATGGGATGAGTTAAGCAGCCAAATCTTTCTTCTTTAGGGTAAATGGAGGCTGAGGTACTGTAGCTAATAAGAAAAAAGAAGCGCAATGATACAGATACAGTAGGATGTGTTGGAAAGCATGTGGATGTGCAAAACATGTACAGCCTGCTCATATCTGTCAAGATTTGTGAGCTCTAGCTTAGCACCAGTCCAGAACTAGCGGAGGGTATCAACCCCGTTTTCTTGGCACTCCATTTCTGGGAGTGTTTATTAGCGTGTCCCCAGCTTGTGTTTAGCTGGGCTAATAAACCCTCAAGAATCAGGGTCACTGTGACTTTCAAGTGACCTTGCATGGAGCTAGCTCATGTCCATCATGGTTTATTAATTCAAGTATTGACTGGGAGAGACTATACTGTATCATCGTGCCCTGAAGCAGCATAGCTGTTTTGCATATACTGCATTTAAGCTAATAAATTCTGCTAGACCTGAGCGGGCTCTTAATATTGTTGCAGATGCATATACAACCTGCATAAACAGCTCATGGGTTTGCAAATTTGACTTTTTATTTCAAAGTCACAGGTGCATAGCTCCTGGCCTTTCTGCATGGGTGAGTACACCCCTCCCTGCCTCAGTTTCTTGTTTTCCTCTGCCTACTGCAGTACTCTGGAAAATGAGAACACGGTTGTGCAGCTTGAGACACACTGAACAGGTTATTTCACCAGAAGAGGCTTGTGAGGGGATGGAGGTCAGGCTTGACTGAGTATTTGCTTCAAGGAAGAGATGGGGAATACATCTTGTTCAACTAACTGTGCTTCAGATTATTTTCAGGATCTGGACAATGCTGCATTCTGCCTGAGTGTCGCGTTGTCATGTTAAGACATGGTTTTGATTTTGTTGTGCAAACAGGACAGGTGGTCTAATGGTTCTGTGGAATGGGTCACAGCTGTCTTAATTCAGTTGACCTATGTTATGTTTTACATTTCCAAGTACCCCATGATGTCAATGAAATTCTTCATCCTAGTGATGTTTAATGTAGACAGATACTTAATCTTTATTTTTTTTTTAGCTTATGAGGAAAGGAAATTTGGTTCATTCTTTTGTTAAAAGAACCCTGTTCACTGTTTCTTCCAGTGCTCTTATAAAGCTTTGTGTTGCAGAGAGGGTACGGATTATTATCAGTTATTCTACTTTTGTGGACTTCTAAAATATAACAGTGGACATATGCTTTGATCATTTGATATATATGCAAGCTTATTGTTGCTCTTGCACTCTAGAGCAAAAAAAAAATGGGCAGAATTTATAAGGTTCTGTTCTTAACTCTAATTGATTATTGTTTTGCATTTGGATACCAAAGAAAGAAAATGAATCTTATGCTAAGTGTGCAGGAGGGAGATAGTACAGGTTATTTATTGGAACAAATTTGAGTCAAGCCTTTTAACACTTGAAGAAGATTCATTCAGTGTTTTCATGCAAGTACTATGAATGTAAGTACTTAAATAATCTTTGCTCTGTCAAGTGGGAGGAGCAATCCATTATCCTCAGATGTTACTGCAAGGTTTTACAGATCGATGTCAGTCCCTCAAAACACACTGTAACAGTGAAGGAAATTGTTTTATATTACTATGGGGTTCTTGCCATTGGCGTCACCTGGAATTTCAGAGGCAGTGGGAAACTCCCTCAGAAATTAGTTAAAGTGCCATGCAGATGTACTGTTTCTAAATCTGTGTATCCTGCTTTCTGATATAATTTCCAAGTTCACAGATTAGATTAGGTGACCAAACAGTTTCTAACTCAATTTTTGCTAAGTATGAATCTTAGGTATTTGCTGTTCCTTGCTCATCACCAGCAAATAAAGAGAGGAAATGAAATACTATTTTCTTAATGCTTGGATGAGATAAAAGAAGTAAGCTTTTTATATCATATTGGTGAAGAGGAATTGTCCTTTAAATATCATGAGAAGTATGTGAATATTATGAAAGAAAATATTTCCCAGATGACCTTTAATTGCGAAAGGATTCAAATCAGTTCATAGGCAAAATTGTCATTGAATGGGTTTGTTATGGGGATATGTTACCTCTGTCATTTTTTGCTAGTTTACAGAGAAAAGCGTAAGTGACTGTTTGTAAAATGTTGCAGTATTTTCAGCCCGTTGTACAATCCAAGACAAGTTAGGCAAGTTAAAACCTTATTTCTAGAGCTGTGACTTGAATGTTGCTAGAAACAAGTTTGAGCTCAGTTGCACTAACATTTGATTTTTGTGGAATGAAAGGGGGCATACATTTGAAGGGCACTGGTTTCAGAGGCCTGGAGGAGCATTGCAACCGCACAAGCAGAAAAGCGGAAATGCATTTTCTAAAGCACTGCAACCTTAATAGTCAGTATTTAAGAGTATTTTAGGAATATGTGGAAGTAACACCAAGTCTAGTTAAAACTTCATTGTTGGTTCTTATTATGAAATCCTGAAAGTGCTGATAAAGAATAAATTCTGTAGTGGATTTTTATTACTGAACAAAGACACGCATGCCTGTTCTACAGAACTTGCTTTATAATGTTTCAGTTAGCAAAGAAAAGAAAAAAAAAATCTATGACTTTTGGTAATAATTGCAAAGAGAAGCATGTGCAAGAAGTGGAGCCAACCAAAACTAGCTTTCTTATCCTCAGTTACTAGTGCTTGGAAAGCATTTTCTGATTCCTGACACTGTTCTGTCACTGAACCAGAAAACAAGTGTTGTTAAGTAATTGTTCTCCAGCATTCAGACTTCACTCTTCTGCAGCATTTCCTAGTGAGACAGGATTGATATCATCCTTAGAAGTTGCCAGATAGTTATCTATTACTTGAGGTGTGTCTCTGCAGTGCACTGTAGGTGCTGTTTGTCCTGGAGTTCAGTGTGCTGTGGAGGGAGCTTTCAGTACTCAGGCTGGCTCAGTACAGCATCATGTAATGCAGCTTGTGCTGTTTTACCTAACCGAGAAAAAAATGTAATGTGGCCTGCACTGCATGCCACAGCTACCACAACTAAAACGCTGTCACTCACTGAGCTGTGTGACATTATAGGATTAATTTCATCGGAGCAGATTGGTACTTCAGATGCTGTTTTTGCCTGGGTTATCTAGACTTGATATGGGCAAAAGAGACTATTTCCTTTCTGACATTAGTGAGCAACTGGTTTCATATTGGCTATGCAGAGCTGGGCAGTTCAAGACCAAAGCAACTTTGGTCAGAGCAAACAAACAAGTAAATTTTGTCTGTATGAGAAGCATCTTAAGCAGTCAGTTCCCTCTTCTGAGGGCCTTTGGGCACTCTGTTTCTGCCTGTTAGTGTTCAGCAGCATCAGTGTAATGGATTACTTAACCCTTCCTAGACTAGGAGTTGGGGACAGTTTGTCTAGACAAGTTGAATCTGTTATGAATAGACTTCCTCTGAATCTTTCAAATTTCAGACTTCGTCCTGTAAAACTGAGGTTCTTTGATAGCAGAAAGTAAATTTCCCTGTCGTTATGTTCAGGTAAAGGCTAAGCCACACAAGAAAAGACATTTCAAACAAAAAGAAAACTGCAAGTATTAGAATGATCAGCAACAGAAATAACTTATAATTTTTCAGGATCAAGTAACATTCTATTCTTGATAATGTTCCATTACCTTCAAGGGCACTTATTTGATGGAATGTCATTACATTTTAGTACGTGAGTACTAAAAATTAATTTAAAGGACTGCAAAGCCTAATTTTTAGTTAACCTGATCTGTCTTAGTGAATTTTGGCCAAAATATTAAAGAAATGTTAGAATTTGTGTAAAATTTTTCGGCCAATCTGAATTTAACATCGATAATGATGCTCTTGGCACATTCTGAGATATAAATTATCTGTATTGTCCTGGCCAAAGGCTGAAGAGAAAACATAAATACATACATGTGTGCACACACACACCCCCTTGCACAAAAAAAAAAGCCCCAGAAAACAAACAAAAAAGAAGCCAAAAAAACCCACCCTGTGGGACTAACCTGTAATAAGGAAAAATTCCAGTGATTTAAACTGAACTACTTGCAAGTTATAGCTTTCTAAAGCTTTTTGCTGGACTTTGAAGCAATAAACACACTGCTCTGTTATGGTTTCATGAATTAAACAAAGAACTTGTGGATTACAGCAGCAAACTGTGTTTAAATGTATTCTAGTTGTGTAGTACAATTATCCATGTGTGCAGTGTAGTAGTTGACTGGTGTAGTCAGCAGCTCTGAATGGCTCCTTGAGCATAGGAGAGGAAATGGTCTTCCACAGCATCCGGATAAAAGGGTGCTTAGCCCTGGCTGTACCTTAATTATTTTAGGGTGGCATACTTTTTTTTGGTCTGAACTGAATTCATCATTAATCAGATCAGTGATATAAAACTCGCTAAACGTTAAAGCTCTCTGCGGCTAAATAAATCCAACTACCTTTTGTATTCAGTTGCTGACTAGATAGCAGATCAAAGCAAGAGCTGTGGTGCCACCTAGTGAGAAATCTGTATGTATGCGTGTTGACTCAGACTTGCATAAACCTAGGAAATTACAGAGAGGAAAGAGAAATAGGACCTGACTTATAAGTTCATTTTTAAATTTTGAGCTTCAGTTAAAAATACGAAAGTATAAAGCTACTGCAAGTTAGCGTTTCCTGATAATACTGTGAAATCTAGTGTTCTTAGTTTTGTGACATCTTTAGTCTTTGGGAGGAGAGCAGCAATGTTACAGACAGTTCTGATTTGACTTATTGTCAAATATTTTAAGCCAGTGCTGCTGCTGAGATGAGCAATGCTGCTGTAACTCATCCATTTGTTTCTATTGCTGTGCTGTCAATGCTATTGTGCTCATAAGTGTTTGTGCAGATACCCAGAACTAGCTAGAAGTAGTGTGGTTGAAAAATCGCTTTAAGGGGAGAGGGAAAAAAAGATTGTTTGCAGTCAAATGGATTTCTTGATTCTGTTTATTGTGCAGTTGCACTAGCATGAAGGGGAGAGATGGTGCAGGAGGGGAGAACGAGTTGACAGAAGAGGGAACAATGGCTGCTTTTAGTGAGGCTACTAGTTTTAAGTTTATCAGTTAGTTTTCACTACAAGAAAAAGCAGTCTGTATAACTTTATGAAATTATGACCTTCCAGTCATTTCAATAAGGACGACCACTGTGACAGCTGAGCATTTTGCCAGTTCAGTGCTCCAGCCAATGCGTAGCGTTCTTTTGCCAAAAACACACCTTGTGTCTAATGGGTTTTCTATTTTTTTTATTTTTTTAAAGAAGTTTCACAGCATATTCTGACAGATCAGCTGCTGCACATATCCTTCCACTTCCTTCTCTTAAAGAATTCATCGTATCACAAAGTGTTTAAAATTGTGAGTTGTAGTGTAACAACATGCGGTCTGCAGTAATAGGGAAGGTGTTGGGTTTCAGGCTATTAGGCAGTGCTGCATAACGTGGGCACATGGGACATAATATGATATGATTATCAGTAGTGAACCCACTTGGAGAATTTGATTGATCATGGCTTGAGAGTCAACGACTATTTTCAATTTCCTTTCATTAACTATTGAAAACAGAGCAAGGTTAGGAGAAAAGGAAAGTGTTTCAGATTTTACAGCAGAGATTCCAAAATGTCTTCAGCAGCAACTCACATTTCTGTTTGGAAGTCCAAACTTGTGACAGAGAAAACCTTCCTTATTCCTTTTTAAATTAATTTGTGGAGTTTATAACACTAGTTCTGAGTTTGTGAATCACTTTTGAAACTGCAATGTTGCAGCAGGGAGAGCTCACAGTGTTTTGAAATACAGATTGTGCATCTAAAAAAAAAAAAAATCCAAGAAGTGTTGGTTTCATTTTTCTGTGTTTCCCTCTCTTCTTCCTCTGTTCCTCTACCTCACTGAACCTGCTGTTGAGTATAAACCAAGAGGACGTAGAATGTAGAAAATCTTAGAGGAGAGATATGGGCTTATCTAATCTTTGTTCCTACTGAGAAAGATTAGATTAGACTATTGTTATTTTTCATTGTGGTGAGTGCTTTGTAAAAAGTTGCTAAGAATTATCATTTAATTAAATGAAATTAAATTAAATTATTTGGTTTTAAATATCTGCAATAGACAGCTGTTAATATTCTTTCAGACATTCTTAAACATTTTTATTAGTTCAAGTTGATTCATTACCCAAAACAAACCATCTTATTTATGAAGCATTGCTTATTTGTGTGCCAATAAAAATAAGGAAATTACTAAAAGGAAGGAGGGTTTGCTTTCATGGACACAACCATGCAAACCAACTTGTCTGACAGATATGTGTCTCTGGACAAGTCTGGTAGGTGTATCAAAAGTCAGGAAAGGAAAGGTTTTTGTTTTCACACCCACTTTCATGTTCTTCATAGCTGATGGAGTGTGAACTGAGGAAGGAAAATTGCCTTTTAAGGCTCCCAAGACACCCAGCTCCAGCTAAAAAGCCATTAACGTGTTTATATTTATGTCCAAACACTATTTTTTAGAAGTTTTCAGAATTTAGTGAGCATCTATGAAGTCTTGATTCCACGACATAGAGATTTCCATAGGTTTCTGCATGAGGGTGCTCAGAAGTGGATTCTGGTTACTGAGTATTAGCTGTAACTGCTTTTTGTTTTTCTTCCTTCATGTCATTGGTTTGTTTCCAAATGCTACAGTAGCATTAAAACAAAAGATACTGATTGGAGATGGATTATCTCACGTTATCATTGTAATTATTGATTACCATGGTGTATTTTTATCAAGGGCCGTTCACAAGTTATATGCATTTTTTTCTTTTTGGTATATGTTTTAAGTATGTTAAGGTACAGATTGATTATACAATAAAAGATTCAGTGACAATGGAGACACTTTGCAGGGAAAGGTTCGTACTTGTGCTTGTACTTGTGTTTTGCAACATCCGAAGTAGCTCTGAGTGCTGGCTTTCATAGTCTTATTTGCTCTCCTTCCATATTCCTTTCCTTTCTTTACTTTAAAGCCAGCATCTATACTTACTGAGCCATTTCACATGCTAAGACTGCATGACACCAAGCCAGTGGGGAAAAAAATGAATGTTTCTTTTACTGAGTTAACACTGAAATGGTTGGTGTGTGGTGTGACAAGCTCCAGGCTGCTGCACAGTGAAACAGAGGGCAAGAATGTGTGTGGGATGAAGGGAGAAACAGCCAGCAGTTAAATCAGCTTGGCTACCACGGGGCTTTAGCCACCCCAAAGTGCGTGGGAGGGGAGGCGGGAAAGCTTTTGCTACTTGTTGAGGCAAGGAGTCATTAGCTGATCAGATGTGTCTGTGTGATGAGGAGTCGGTCACATATCCCAGGAAGGGAGGCAGTGAGGTTTTAATTAAGAGAAACGGAATACTCTCGAGGAAGAAAAAAAAATAAAAGCCACATCTTTGGGGCAGAAGCACCAGTGTGGTTCTGTAGTGTAGGAGTTTCATTGCCAGTGTCAGTATAGGATGTTCCAGCCTCCAGCTGCTCATTCCTGTTGCGGTATGTTGGCTGTACTGAGAGCTTTTATGATCTCCTTGCTGTAGTATTAAAATAAAAGCCTAAAAGTAATTTTCACAGAGGAAAAAGAATGAGTGAACAGAGAGGGAACAGGGAAACTTTTTAAGTTAGTGTTGCCCTGAAAGTTCACCTGGTTTTGGAAGTGTGACCTCAGGCACGCTATGATGGATTAAAATAGAGTTTGCTGTTGTGCACTGATGGGTCATGTGCTTGTTACGTGCTGTCCTGAGGCAGAGGTGTACAGCAGTGTGCTCTTCTTGGAGACAGTCAGCTCCTCTGGAGCCCCTTGAAGCATGATGTGCACTCTTGGCTGCAAGAAGATGCAGCAGACCTGTTTTGAATGTGACAGGTTTTTGGTAATGGGAGGCTGCAGGGCAGCTTCCATGGGAAGAGGCTTGAGTCTGCCCTGTGCTGGACACAGTTCCGAACAGCTCCAGCAGACCAAAGCTGAACCCATCAGCCAAGTGTATCGCACTTCTGTGAAAATATGTTTAAGGAAGGGTAGGAAACACAGGAGCAAGGCATGGGGAGTGTGGAACAAAAAGAGGGAATACCAAGATCAGGGCAGGAGGAGGTTCACCCTGTCGGAGCAGACACCCCCTGCAGCCCATGGAGGACCTGTGCTGGAGCAGCAGAAAGGTGTGAGAAGGAAGGAGCATCAGAGAGGAACTGCTGTGTGGTTCTGTGGGGTGAACTTGAGCCTGGGAAAGGGGAGAGGAAACTTGTTGGTTTAATGTTTATTTTTTTTATTCCCTCTACCAAAATCAATAAGTATTTATTTTAATTGGCAATAAATTAAATTTGTGAAGTAAGGCTATTTTGCCCACAGTAGTAACTGGTAAGCAGTCTCCCTGTCTTTGTCTCAACCCGTGAGCTTTTTTGTTCCTGTTCTTCATATTTTCTAACCCCCACCCTACTGAGAGCAGAGAGTTGAGCAAGAGCCTGGGTGGGAGTTTAGCAGCTAGCCAAGTCTAATCCACAAGACAAAAACCAATCATAGAATCATAGAATCATAGAATGGTTAGGGCTGGAAGGGACCTTCAAAGGTCATCTAGTCCAACCCCCCTGCAAGGAACAGGGATATCTCCAACTAGATCAGGTTGCTCAGGGCCTTGTCCAACCTGGCCTTGAACGTCTCCAGGGATGGAGCATCCACCACCTCTCTGGGCAACCTGTTCCAGTGTTCTACCACTCTCATAGTAAAAAATTTTTTCCTAATATCCAACCTGAACCTACCTCCCTCTATTTTAAAACCATTACCCCTTGTCCTATCATAACTGGCCCTCCTGAACAGCCTCTCCCCATCTTTCCTGTAGGCCCCCTTGAGGTACTGGAAGACCGCTATAAGGTCACCCCGGAGCCTCCTCTTCTCCAGGCTGAACAGCCCCAACTCTTTCAGCCTGTCCTCATAGGAAAGGTGCTCCAGCCCTCTTATCATCTTCGTGGCCCTCCTCTGGACCCTCTCCAACTGGTCCATGTCCTTCTTATGTTGGGGACTCCAGAACTGGACGCAGTACTCCAAGTGAGGTCTCACGAGGGCAGAGTAGAGGGGGAGAATCACCTCCCTCGACCTGCTGGCCACGCTCCTCTTGATGCAGCCCAGGACGCGGTTGGCCTTCTGGGCCGCAAGAGCACATTGCCGGCTCATATTGAGCTTCTCGTCCACCAGTACTCCCAAGTCCTTCTCCTCAGGGCTGCTCTCGATCCAATCACCACCCAGTCTGTATTTATGCCTGGGATTGCCACGACCCAGATGTAGGACCTTGCAATGTATCTGTTGAGTGAAACACTTGGTGCTGAAGTATCAGTTTCTGTCTTATATGTGCTCCAGGGGTTTACTTTGAACTAGGACTGGTCTGGCCTTGTGGTCTGTTCAAGACCGGAGTGCATCAGGCATGTTTCCAAAGCACATCGTTCAGTTTAGTTGTACCTGGAAGAATTCCAGTTGGAGTGCTCAGCATCTTCTTTATGATGTGCACCAAAGAATGGTAGGTGAGAATGACACAACCAAATGAAAAAAGCATATTGATTTGCTTTTAAAACTTAGTACTACCCCATCTGTTTAAATTATATATAATCATATTCTTACTGTATAAAATATGTAGAAGCATTTTAAGCAATAAGTTTACTACTGATGTAGATACATCCTTTCAAAATACTGTCATACCCAAGCTGTGGCTGGAGAACTAATCCTTTAAAGGATTAAACCTGGAAAATCAGAATGCTGTGTGTTTAAAAATTACATATGTCTTCCATCCTGCAAAGAAACTTGATGCCGTCCTTCCCTCCAAAAGATATATCTGCTACAGTCTGTGCATATCGCTTTTAAGATGTTAAAATGGTGCTATAATCTAGGCTGCTAGAAAGCATCTGATTCTTCCATGCTGTAGGATACCATGAGTGTACTTTCAAAATATATTCACTATGTTTGAGATGTTTTAAAACCTTGGGTATCTGATTTTGAAAGGAAATTAGGTGTTTGCCAGAACTGTCAGAGATGCGTGGGATATTAGGTAGTTAGCTCCCATGGAAATTTTAAGCGATGCTCATGTTTTCTATCTTCTATTTTCTATCAAAGGCTGACATATGTTTCTTTACAATTATTTAGAGCAGTTATCTTTATAGTACTTCCAGCAATTCATTTTCAGTGTTGCTAACCAAATACAAGACTGCATTTTCTCTGTGTGGTGATTATCGCTCGCAATTCTTTTTTCTGTCTTAGAACTTTTCTGTTTGTTACAGAAGTCTGAACTTTCATGCCGTTTTCACAACTTCAGTGACTCTCTCTAAATAGTCAGCCATTTATAAAATGGAAAATTGAATATGTCTCCAGTTGCTAAAAAAAACAACCTCAAAGTTTTGTAAACAGACTGAAATTCTGGAATGTTTATTGGTAATAGTAGTGTAAAATGACAGCTTTTGAATGCTTTTCAAATTATGATGTAAAGTATCAGACTTGTGTGCTAAGCAGGTTAAATGGAACACCACATCTTTCTCCCTGTTTCTGGTTGTATAACAATAGCTTTCATGAAGTTGACAGAGAAACTTTTAAAGCTTGTGCTTTTAAACCTTGCTGTTCTATTTATTATCGCTGTTGTCATTAATGTTTAATTTTGAAAGAAGTGCTGACAGAGAAGGCTTAAAGAATGGACTAGAAAGTCATTTCTTCAGCCATATCAAGAAGAGAAAAATGAATAGATGAAGTGTTCAAAAAAGATTCAGATAAAAAGTAAAATAGTCCAGCAATTAAAAGATGACAGTTTGGTTTAGATTCTAAGACCTTGTCTTGCCTTAGGGTATGGTCTTTTAGCTAAATTTTGCTTACTAGTGAGCTCTAAATATGAGGTACGTAACCATTAGTAAACGGTACATGTCGCTTCTTGCAGCTTAAAGCTGACTTACTCCCTTGGCAGATTCTAGAGTTGTCCTGAAGCTCTTTTAGGTGTTTGGAATATGAAAGGCTTATTTTGCTATGGGATGTGTGGGACCTTTATTACTACATGACATGGCTAAAATACTCAGCAGAGGTTTAGAAAACTTAACAGGAGGTAGCAAATAGTTCATACAATGTTATATTCAGAATGATAAGTTGCAGATAATATGGTGGCTCACAAGATAATAATGGGATTTTTCGTAGGAAATCTTCAGTCACCTGCTTGCAGCCAAACATCTGCTTGGTTTTATGTTGTATTCAGAACTGGAACAGTATCTCTAGGCACTTGGGATTTTAATTACCTCTTGAGGAACATGTGGAGATGAAATTTAATTCGATCTGGTAAAAGCATTTGATAAAGGACTGAGTAGATAATGATGTTATTTTTTTAAGTGAAAACAATGAAATATACGTGTCATCTCTGCCTTTTCTCCTCCCTCCCCTTTCCTTTTTACTGATCTTAAACATAACGTATTTTGACATTTGGGTCACAGTCCAAATGGACTTCAGAATCTGTCATCTCTTTTCTGCCCTGTGGCTTTGTTGAATCAACGTAGTTATGTACTCGTCTGTCTCTTTAAACCTAGTTTTCTTCTTCCTTAATAGGTCTACTGTTAAACAAGTCCCTGCTGTTTTTAAAATAGAACTTTGTTCTGCTCTTAACCCAAGACCCCTTAGTCATACAAAATCTTGTTCTGTGACTTGACTTCATTTGTTTTCCTGTTTGAAGATTTTATTTTCCACTTTCTTTTTCTCCTTCCTCTGCTGCTGGTGCACAGTGTGTGAGCAATTGTTTCACTTGTGCAATATTACACAAAGGAACAAGGTAAGCAGCAGCATATATTTTCTTCCTCACAGTTCTACTTTCCTTCAAAATATAAATAAAGTTCACAAGAAATTAATAAAGTGGTGAAAATAAACTATTTTGAACACAATTTTTAACCGTAAAGAAAGTAGAACTTTTCTGCAGTTTTCTATTGGATTTTCATTTTGCTTTGCATCTAAGATAGGCATGAGATACCATGGTGAAGTGTGGTGGTAGCATTGAAGTCGTTATATAGTAAGAGACAAAATAAAAGCAACGTATTTTCTGTAGATCGTAGTCATTCACAGAATCACATAGTTTTCTATTCTCTTATGCTATCTGTTGGTATGCTTACCTGTGATCCCATTTAGGAAAGACTGGATGTGTACTTCGGTGAAAGACAAAGAGAATCTTGCTGCCGTAGAAAAGAGATGATAATCATATAGCGTTGAATCAATGCCCAAGCCTGATGGATGGGAATGTTACAATATGGTTTCAGTAGTTCCTCTGCGTGAAGGTGGTGCAAAGACTGATATGAGAGTGTTTTCAATAGTGAAAGACATACTGCTGTTTTCTTACTTGATAGAATTTCGTCTTTGTATAAAGAAAAATTTTACATGGATTTCTTTATCTAAATTTCTTATGGGTCCGTGAAAGAAGTTATTTGCTTCTTTTTGCTGCTCTGTGCTTCCTAATATGACATTACATAATGGTTTCTAAGGGGTTGCTCTACTTGTTTTGCTTTTAGATTATGTTTGCAAGGATGTGAAGGAGGAGGCACATAATGCAAGTGTAATATGAAAGTTTTGGGAAGAAAATTTTGCACTTTGTGAATCTGAAAATTTTTCTTGGATTCCAAAATTCAGTCATTTCCAAATTTTGAGCATTTCTTCTGAACTTATGGATGACTAAAAGATTGAAAGACTAGCATAAATCTGCGTAACCTGTTAAATGCTCCAGATGAAGGAGTGTTCATCTTGCTGTTTGTGTTTTTGAATGTTACTGATTCATGTTAGAAATATAATCGACATATATGAGAATAGTGCATTTTAAATTTCTTCCTAGTGTAGCACAACAATATGGTAAGCATTCTCAAACCAAGAAACTGTATTTATATTTTCCCATAAGTACATAGGTAGGTCATTCTTGAATAGTGAACAATTGTATCGAAAAAGAATAGAAAAGTAAAATGTCTAGTTCAGAATACAGATTGATATTTTCCTCTCTTCTCAAATTGTTATCCAGGCTATTCACTCAGGATTTTACTGTTTTTCTAGAATGTTAGTGGTAAGTTAAAAGAAAAAAATAAAGTTTAAGGATAATTAAATAACAAAAATACCAAATAGTTTCAACAAAGAAGAAGGAAAATTAATTCAGTGCAATTGTTTTTTTGTATTTCTATACTAGCAGGAGGATTGATTTGTGATCAGAAAAAGTAAGAGTGTTGTTTGGTTGAAAACAAAATCTCTCAAGCGTTTGAGAGACACCTCAGTGATTTCTGCTCTTTGTTTATTCACAATTGTTTCTACTTTTCTCCCTCTTCTATAGAACAGAGATGCTGTATAATATATGCTGGTTAAAATTCATGCCAGTGTCATTTCATATATTATGATTTAGAAAAAAAAAAACCACAATTAAAGAAGTAAACAAGAAATTTAAACATAAGAAAAAAAAAATCTTTACTTATGAAGGTGATCAGATACTGGTATAGATTTCCTAGACAGGTTGTATCATAGAATCAGAGAATGGTTTGGGTTGAAAGGGACCTCAAAGATCATCGAGTCCCAAACCCCCTGTCATGAGCAGGGACACCTTCCACTACACCAGGTTGCTCAAAGCTTCATCTAACCTGGCCTTGAACACTTCCAGGGATGGGGCATCTACAACTTCTCTGGGCAACCTGTTCCAGTGCTTCACCACCCTCTGAGTGAAAAATTTCTTCCTTATATCTAATCTAAATCTGCCCTCTTTCAGTTTAAATCCATTGCCCCTTGTCCTATCACTACACGCCCTTGTAAAAAGTCCCTCTCCAGCTTTCCTGTAGGCCCCCTTTAGGTACTGGAAGACCTTGCTTTAAGCAGAGAGATCAAACTAGAGACCTCCAGGTTTTAATAGTTCTGTGGTGTGGTGAAAGAGCCCGTCTTCTGTATTTGGAGATAATTTTGCAGTGATGTTGGATATTTAGGATTAAAATCTTGCTGTAGTCAACATATGTGCATTAAAAGAACTTATTACCATACAGTTCTTCAGCTTATATGACCAAGGAGATCTTTTATTAATAAGTCAAATCAAACAAGCCTATTAAGTTTGTGTGTTTATATTTTGAGATCTATGTGGGGTTTTTGACTTAATTTTACGTTTAAGTTCTGAAGCAGAATAATTAAATGTCAACTTGTCAAAGTTCTTTATGAAGATTAAAGAATTTATTTGAAATTTCAGATGTGTACATGTTTCCAAACATTGTGTTCTAATTGTTTTCAATTTATTTAGTTTTTTTATTCAACAGCTTGATTATATAGCTAATACTCTGCTTTGTTATCTTTCACAGATCTGAAGAGAGAAGCCAGTATTTGTCACATGCTGAAGCATCCTCATATTGTTGAACTATTGGAGACATACAGCTCAGATGGAATGCTTTATATGGTCTTTGAGTTGTAAGTTTCTCCCTTTGATTTTACCTTCCTTTGTTGTAATTTGCTAAATAAAATCCTCAAAGTATGTCTGCTTCCACCTGCTTGTTTTGTAGCTCAGAAGTCTTGAATGCAATGAAAATATTTGTTTCTGGCAAGTACAGGTTGTCCCAAATAAAAAAAGTTATCACACTGGTGAGGTGGCTAACATCAGGCTAATTCTTTACAGTATGCTTCCTAAGGGCAGACATACTGTCCATTGATGGCTGCTATGTCCCTAATGGGGTACATGAGAACAAGTTAAAAATCTATATACCTGTTCACATCATACGAAAAGAGGCATTTATCTGAAAAATACGTTTTGGAAGCTTGAACGTAAGAGTTTAGTTACCATTAGCATATATGGAAGGGTGAACAACTCATGATTTTTTCAGCAGTGTGCAGGTATCTTTAATTAACAACGAGAAACAAAAGAGAGGGCAGTCTCTAAATCGCCACATTCCTTCTTTGAGGGAAAATTATTAGTCCTTCTTGAGTTAAGTTTTAGCTAACTAGGAAGGACAAAACTAGACATGCAGAATGCTAATTTGTGCATCTTCCGTATTCCATCTTTCTTCTCTTCTCTATAACTACCAGCTCTTCTCTTTTATGTTCCCCGTATATGCATTCCTAGTGTGTCTGGGCATATGTGTTATATCTCTTTAATTTTTCTAATCTTCCTGCATTATGTTTTCTGATACATTTGACCTGCTCATGTTGGAGCAAGCCACATCATGCCAGTGTTAGGTCAAATTGGCATGTCCACCAGAGCCCAATATTTGACTTGAGATGTGCACCTAGGAAACAATTCTCACATGTTAGTTTCACCATTGAGGTAGAGAAAAAGTTGAGTGGTAACTGTCAAAAAATTGATGTAAAGCTGAAAATTGTTGCTTGAAAGTCTTCTGTTTTTTTTTTAGGTGAGTTTATAAACTTATGATTGTGTGAAATAATTGTTTTATGCTTTCCTTTCCGTAAGTTTTGATTCAACACTGACTTTGCTTTTTATTTTGTAAATCCCAAAGCGTGAACCAATGGACTTTAATTATCCTGTAATGAAATAATTATGTACACCTTGGGGAGACATGCTGTGATAATTAACAAGATTTTGAAATGGAAAAAAGGTGTCGCTTCTATTTTTACCGTGCTGGTAGCTCTGAAATACGAGACAAAGGCAGTAATTATTTTTTAATGACAAACCTATTATCATTTGTGTTTATATACGTAAAAAGTAAGCCTGAACAATTAAGATTACTACACAAATACTGTACCTGACTTCAGGCCACATGAAAGAAGGAAACGTGAAGCTAAATTATTTGAAAGATAATAATTCTTTACCATCTCATGTGTCCTTGTCTCCTGTGTATGCTACAAGACATTACTCTTTTGTAATAAACAGTGATAGAAAATGAGACAATAGGAACACCTGTGCTCAAAATGCAGCAGGGAATGGAATAGTTGTGGGTGCAATGTGTTATGCTGGAGGGGATGCTTTGGTAAAGTGATTCAACAGAAGACTGATGTTTGCTGTGGAGTAAGACTGCATTGTCTGAGTTTGATTGAGTTAGTGGCGTACTATACAATTGTGACCATAATAAGAAACCTGTAGTTAGTTGAAAAGCATCTATGTATTTGTAGGTAACATGTTTTCCCTCATACTGCTTTCTGTTCATTATGCTGTTATTATAACAAACTTAACTGCTTTGCAACTAAGTTCTGTCTACAGTAATAAAATATATTTTATTAGGGTCTAGTTATTCTGAAATGACAGAAAAAGGGAAGACAACACAGATCTGCAGAGGAGATGTAAGCCCAGCTGACGATGGGCTATTTGTGGACTGGCAGATGCTTTGCATGAAAATTAATTCAGGTCCAGTACGTGAAATGCACAGAATAACCAAACCTAAAACTTTGTGTCATCAGTTGCACGTAAATGATACATAGGTCCACTTCTGTTTCATAAGCTGTGAGCTACTTGGAGCAGCTGCTAAAATGACCTTGAATATCTTGAAATCTATTGTTATGAATAATTACAATTTAAATAAGCAAATGCAGCGTATATCTGATAACAAGAGATTGTAGCACTCAGGAACAAAATACAATCTGTGCCCAATTTTGAAAACTTTTGTTACAATAAACATTAAAAAAATCAAGTCACAATTTGTAGAAGCAATGATGAACATGAACAGTAGCAATGAAGTTTAACACCAAAAAATTAACTGTTTTTAACCACTAGTTATACACAACTTCAAACACCCTTTAGAGTGGGGCCATCGTGTCGTGCTACTACTAGGTTGCTATTAGGTACTGTTGTAATAAACTGCATAGAAGCAGTTGGCTGTAATAGATGAAGTGCATGTGTAGAGTAAGAAGCAGACCCTGTCCCAGAAAGTCTTATTCTTAAAGTAAAATTATTGTTTTAAAAGTATTTAAGTGGTAATACATCATAAATGAGAGTGTACGTGCCTGTCCCAAGTGATTTCCCACGCAACCCCCACAGCTGCTCCCCAGAAGGGTAATGGACTCTTTCCACTGGTGGAAGAGATCCCTTGGAGGCTCTAGAGAGACCTTGCATCTGAGATAGGGCCAGCTCTGCAATTTTCTTTCCCATTCTGTGGTGTTATTTGCTGACAGCTGTGTATCGAGTGATCCATCATTAGTCTCAAGTTAACTATGACCTTTTACCTAATACAAGCATGTAGTCAATAGAAGTACATCAGAGATATATGTTACAGTGTCAAAACAGATGAAAGCAATCTTTTTTTTTAAGTCTGTGCCTTGCAAAAACAAAATAATATGCAAAACTCTCCTGCTATTTAAAAATTCCATTTATGAAATGGGGTGCAGTCTGGTTTCTTTCATGCTTGTTCAGTGATGTGCTATTCTAGACAGTGCTGTCCGTGTCACATGGCATTTGCTGGGTAGTTCATGCATGTGGTGAGGGAGGAACACTGGTTTTACATAGAATGCTATTTTCTGTTTGGTATGTAACTGTCACTTTTGCTTTTATATTCTATTGCTTGTTACTTTTTTTTTCCCCTAATGACTGTTGGTCTTTATCAATGAGAATACTTTGAGAAGGGTCAGCTACTTGCAATATTTCTAAAACAAAGCAAATGTTCCCTTTGAAGTTTCTGAAAAGCACAATTAAGACTTAAAGCACATTATATGCAGTTCATCCTCAGTATAATCAAAGTATGTGGACTGAGAGTTCTTACCTTTCCTGCTGAAGAGCTCAGATACATGAGTAGTGAGTCAATTGTAGAAACCTTAATACCTGGTCATTTGCAGAATATTGTCTCACCACTATGCGTAGGTGGGTTTGATTTTCTTATTACATTCCCATGGTGTCAACAGGGTCAGAGAGGACTACCCCCTGTATCAAGACCGCCTCCACAGGGAAGGAAAGAAGGGTAATAGGTATAGGCGACTCCCATCTGAGGGGAACAGAAGGTCTAGTATGCCGGGCTGACCCTGCTGTGAGGGAAGTCTGCTGCCTCCCTGGAGCCTGGGTTAAAGACGTCGCTAGGAAACTTCCTAGCCTGGTACGGCCCACGGACTACTACCCTTTATTGCTCTTCCATGTGGGTGGTGATGAAGCTGAAACACGGAGTCCGCAGTCAATCAAGAGAGACTTCGGGGCCCTGGGAAAGCTAGTAAGAGGATCACAGGTTATCTTTTCTTCTATCCTTCCAGATGCAAGCAGTGACACTGGAAGAAGCAAATGCATTCAGTCAATTAATATGTGGCTCCGTGTCTGGTGTCATTGCCATGATTTCGGCTTTTTTGACAATTGGATGGGCCACACAGCACCAGGCTTGCTGGCACCGGGTGGGACTTGCCTTTCTCAAAGGGGATCAAAGGTCTTAGCACAACAGCTAGTGGAGCTCATTCACAGAGCTTTAAACTAGATTCAAAGGGGGAGGGGGATAATACCAAGCTTGATCAAGATGTACTGGAAGCACCTGAAGAGCAGCACAAAGGAATTCCAGCCAGGAAGTCAGATTCATCTGGGATCCAACTTAAATGGATCCAGTTCTGGAGCCCCCAACATAAGAAGGACATGGACCAGTTGGAGAGGGTCCAGAGGAGGGCCACGAAGATGATAAGAGGGCTGGAGCACCTTTCCTATGAGGACAGGCTGAAAGAGTTAGGGCTGTTCAGCCTGGAGAAGAGGAGGCTCCGGGGTGACCTTATAGCGGTCTTCCAGTACCTCAAGGGGGCCTACAAGAAAGATGGGGAGAGGCTGTTCAGGAGGGCCTGTTGTGATAGGACAAGGGGTAATGGTTTTAAAATAGAGGGAGGTAGATTCAGATTGGATATTAGGAAAAAATTTTTTACCATGAGAGTTGTAGAACACTGGAACAGGTTGCCCAGAGAGGTGGTGGATGCTCCATGCCTGGAGACGTTCAAGGCCAGGTTGGACGAGGCCCTGAGCAACCTGATCTAGTTGGAGATATCGATGACCTTTGAAGGTCCCTTCCAGCCCTAACCATTCTATGATTCTAAATGCCTCTACGCTAATGCACGCAGAATGGGGAACAAGCAAGAGCAGTTAGAGGTGCGTGTGTGCCTGCAGGAATATGATCTTATTGGCATCACGGAAACATGGTGGGATGAATCCTTTGACTGGAGTGTCAGAATGGTAGGATACAAGCTCTTTAGGAAGGACAGGCAGGGGAGAAGAGGAGGAGGGGTTGCCCTCTATGTCAAAAACCAGCTGGAATGCATGGAGTTGCACCTGGGGACAGATGAAGAGCCGACCGAGAGCTTGTGGTTCAGGATTAAAGGAAGGGCAGGGACAGGGGACATAGTAGTGGGGGTCTGCTACAGGCCACCTGACCAGGAAGACTGATTGGATGAGGCCCTCTACAGACAGATAGGAGATGCCTCACGTTCATGAGCCCTGGTCCTCATGGGGGACTTCAACCACCCCAATATCTATTGGAGGGACAACACAGCAGGGCATAGGCAATCCAGGAGGTTCCTGGAATGCATGGATGATAACTTCCTTCTCCAAGTGGTAGAGGAACCAACGAGGAGAGGTGCTTTACTGGACTTTGTTCTCACCAACAAAGAGGAGCTGGTGGGGAATGCGATGCTCAAGGACAGCCTTGGCTTCAGTGACCATGAAATGATGAAGTTCAAGATTCTTAGAGACACAAGGAGAGTGCACAGCAAGCTCACTACCCTGGATTTCAGGAGAGCAGACTTTGGCCTCTTCAGGGATCTCCTCAGTAGAGTACAATGGGATGAAGCCCTGGAGGGAGAGGGGACCAAGAAAGCTGGTTAATATTTAAGGATCACCTCTTCCAAGCTCATGAGCAGTGCATCCCAACAAAGAGGAAGTCAGGTAGGAACACTTGGAGGCCTGCATGGATGAACAAGAAACTCCTAGACAAACTCAAACACAAAAGGGAAGCCTACAGAGAGTGGAAGCAAGGACAGGTAGCCTGGGAAGAATATGAAGAAATTGTCCAAGCAACCAGAGATCAGGTTAGGAAGGCTAAAGCCCTGATAGAGTTAAATCTGGCCAGGGACATCAAGGGTAACAAGAAAAACTTCTATAGATATATCAGTGATAAAAAGAGATCTAAGGAAAATGTCGGCCCTCTCCAGAAGGAAACAGGGGACCTGGCTACCTGGGACATGGAGAAGGCTGAGGTACTCAATGGCTTCGTTGCCTCAGTCTTCACTGGCAAGATCTCCAGCTGCACAGCCCAAGTCAGAGAAGGCAAAGGGAGGGACTGGGAGAATGAAGAACCACCTGCTGTAGGAGAAGATCAGGTTCGAGACCATCTAAGGAACCTGAAGGTGCACAAGTCCATGGGACCTGATGAGGTGCATCCACGGGTCCTGAGCGAACTGGCAGATGAAGTTGCTAAGCCGCTATCCATTGTATTTCAGAAGTCGTGGCAGTCTGGTGAAGTTCCCACTGACTGAAAAAGGTGAAACATAGCCCCTATCTTTAAAAAGTGAAAAAAAGAAGACCCAGGGAACTACAGGCCATTTAGTCTCACGTCTGTGCCCGGTAAGAGCATGGCGCAGATCCTCCTGGGGACTATGCTAAGGTACATGGAAAATAAGGAAGTGATTGGTGACAGACAACATGGCTTCACTAAGGGCAAATCCTGCCTAACTTGGTGACCTTCTACGATGAGGTTACAGCATTGATGGATAGGGTAAGAGCAACTGACATCGTCTACCTGGACTTATTCAAAGCGTTTGATACTGTCCCACACGGCATCCTTGTCTCTAAAGTGGAGAGACATGGTTTTGATGGATGGACCACTCAGTGGATAAGGAATTGGCTGGGTGGTCGCACTCAAAAGAGTTGTAGTCAACAGTTCATTGTCCAAATGAAGACCAGTGACGAGTGGCGTTCCTCAGGGGTCAGTACTGGGGCCAGTGCTATTTAACATCTTTGTTGGCGACATGGACATTGGGATAGAGTGCACCCTCAGCAAGTTTGCTGATGACACCAAGTTGTGTGGTGTTGTGGACACGCTGGAGGGAAGGGATGCCATCTGGAGGGACCTTGACAGGCTGGAGAGGTGGGCCTGTGAGAACCTCATGAAGTTCAACAAGGCCAAGTGCAAGGTCCTGCACATGGGTCAGGGCAATCCCAAGCATAAGTACAGGCTGTGCGGAGAATGGATTGAGAGCAGCCCTGAGGAAAAGGACTTGGGAGTGCTGGTTGATGAGAAGCTCAACATGATCTGGCAATGTGCACTGGACAGAGGAGGGCCACAAATATGATCTGTGGACTGGAGCACCTCTGCTGTGAAGACAGGCTGAGAGAGTTGGGGCTGTTGATCCAGTGGAAGAGAAGGCTCCAGGGTGATCTTATCGCAGCCTTCCAGTACTTAGAGGGGGCCTACAGGAAAGCCGGAGAGGGACTTTTTACAAGGGCCTGTAGTGATAGGACAAGGGGCAATGGATTTAAACTGAAAGAGGGGAGATTTAGATTGGATACAAGGAAGAAATTTTTCACTGTGAGGGTGGTGAGGCACTGGAACAGGTTGCCCAGAGTAGTTGTAGATGCCCCATCCCTGGAGCTGTTCAACGCCAGGTTGGATGAGGCTTTGAGCAACCTGTTGTAGTGGAGGGTTTCCCTGCCCATGACAGGGGCGTTGGAACTAGATGATCTTTGAGGTCCCTTCCAACCCTAACCATTCTATGATTGTGTGATTCTAAGGGAGATTTGTATCTTGAGACATTAGAAGAACTGATCTTAATTAGATTTACCAGTTAGACTGTATACATATACTTATATACATATAACTTTGCAGTCTAGCCTAGCTAACATGTAAAAACACTTTAGTTTTAAAATCTCCAATTCATGAAAGCAGTACTTTAAAATGGTTGCAGTTACTTAGACTTATGTTAAGCGTAAGCTGATGAGCATTTACATGACAGTTGGTACACTCAATCATGCAGCTTTGTTGAAGTGTTAAGAAAAAAAGAAAAAATGAATGCTATCTACTTATTCTGCTTTGTTACAACACTGTGAAATAGCACAGCTTCTTAGTTTATGGAGTGAAAACTTTTTTCATTATTTTACTTATTCATATTAGGATTTCACTTATGGTTTTATTTTTAATTGCAGTCTTACCTGTAGTCCTTCATCTTTTATATGGCTTTACTGTACTTCTGTTCTTTCATACTTGCATAATGCATTATCTAAGATAAAAATAAGTCTTAAATGTTAACTGTTAAAAGTGAAATAAAAAGAAACTAAAATCTGTATTCTTCACAGCGGAACAGGTTGCTGTGATTACTTAAAAAAAAAAAATAGTTGCAGATGCTCCTAGATTTGAAATTTGAGCCAGACTTTCAAAATATCCAGTGAAAGGAAAAACTTTCAAATTCATTTTGAAAACCTTACAATACGCTTAGAGAAGTCATTAAAGTAGAGATCCTGGATGTTTAAACTTCTGATGTTTAAAAATTGCACTCTTAATTTGAGGCATATTGTACGTGCAGGTTTTTCCTGTGGACTGGAAGGGAGCCTAACGTGACTAAATGTAGTATTAAATGCCTTAAGGCAACCAAATTCCACCAAGTATTATATAAATCAAACTCTTTGACATAAAGACAGATTTATTTTTTTTACTTCGTAAAACTCATGTTTACATTGTGTTTGTATTGGGGATTTTTTTTTGTTCTTTTTTCCATGTATTATGCATATTCAGTACATCGTAGCCTTGTTACTTGTGGACACAAAGTTTAGGCAATTATCTGGTCTGGATACAGTTTCTCTTTTGTCCCCAATAGCCTGAGAACTATTGACTGATTACAGTCAAAGGAATTGATAGAGAATTTAAAACTGACTTATGTTTGAGGAAAGAGATATCAGGTTTTCATCTTACTTTTGCTTAGTATTTATTGATTTCATTCATTAGATGGACAGGAATTAATAGGAAAAGAGACTTCAATTGGTTTAATGCTCAGAGAGCAATCTTTTGAGGGTTTCCTGTTGACAAGGTCAGACTTAGAAATCAAGATTTTTATCTTGGATGAAATTTTGACTCTTTTATAGTAAGTAGCAAAATTTGGCAGAGCAACTGAGAATTCAGATCATCAAGACATTGATGCATTGAATTTCGGCATCTATTATAACATCAATTATCACAGGCTATCAAGTTGCATTATTTTAGCAAAGCTTTAGAAGACCCACTTTTAAGCAAAATTAGCTTGTAGACGTCTATAAAATGTTATTGCATATACTTGTATTTTTGAGTTTGCATAAACATGAACTAATTCGTACAGCATTGCTATAAAATGAGTATTTTTGTATCGCCTTACGATACTGGCTGACATATGGAGGTTTTAACATTAAATTGGAGTATGGATTAAAGATTTCAGGTTAGGTACAGTACTATTTTCCTACTACCACCAAAAACAGTGCTTTTTAAGGATGTGTATGTTCTTTCTTTCATACTATTTAATAATCATGTTGGACCATTGCTGTGAAAACACTAGTAAAATAATTGTTTCCAAGCATACCTATTTAGAATTACTAACTCTTCCTAAGATCATCTTCTAGACTGTGAGTTAGGAATTATTACTCAGTGAAGTTTGTACATGGTTTGTGACTACATGGAATGAGTTAGTTTATGAAAAGCACGGAAATTAATAAACAGATACTGAGAAGGTAAACTCAGGAACATCATTTAATTATCTGGAATGAACTAAACCCTGGATGCATGGGCAGTATATAGGAAATAAAAGTTTCTGTACTTTTTGGTCTTAATTTTCAGAAGTTGCTACATAGAGTGTTGCGGCCGAGGACGGGGAAGCAAGACGCATCAATATGATGAGTAAAAAGGCTTCCGCTTTATTCTGTGATACTGCTCTTTTTATAGCATAGCTCGGTTCTGTGCACGCTTTCATGCGCTGTACTTAGCAAGCTAATTGGTCTAACACTACTGTTCACGCGACAAGCACGAGTATGATACACACTGTGATTGGATACAGATTTTTATATTTGTTACAATATTTTAATATTTTTGCAGTTAGTATGTTTTGCTCAGAATCTTGTTTTTCATAGTTTCATCCTTCTTGTTCTTTTTTCCCAGGGACAGTGTGTTTTTCACAGCTTCAACCTACCTTCTTATCTCAAGGACAGTGTTCTTTTTGTATTCGCTGATACACATTCCTTACTGTTAACACTTTGGCTGCAACATCTCCCCCTCTTTTTTCAAAAACGGCGTGCGCTATAGCTGACAAGCGTTGGGTCATACATTGCATTAAGCATGGTCCAAAAAGCAAGAGAAAGCCTAACAACAAAAGAGGCCCCAAGCACGTTTTGATGAGATCTCTCACCCAACCATCTATTCCCCAGGAAGTCAACCATCCATCGATGCCATCTACCTCTTTCAAGGCATGTAGTTTGTCCTTTAGTTGTTTAAGTTTTCTATGCACTGACTCTCCTGGACCTGTTAAATTCATACAACACATTCCTTCGATCTCTTCATAACCATGCCCATGGGCTAAAAGCAAATAGTCAATCGCTGCTCTGTTTTGCAATACTGCATGATTGACACTTTCTACATCTTTCGTTAATTCATCTAGAATGCTGGATGTTAAGTTTATTTCGTCGCGAGCCCAACAACCTAGTTGTTTTGCTAAGGTGAGCGCTTTTGCCGCTGCTAACCCTGGGAAAAGTGTGGAGGCAGCTACTCGTCCAAATTCACTCCAAAACGTGGGATTGCCTACACTGCTACAGTCTAGATCATGTAGGCTTCTTTTTCTCCTGGTGTGATTTTTACTCCATTTTCTTAATAGGGATATATTGGGATGGAATAAGGCTAGCTGGCCTAAATAACAAGGACCTCCTTCTGGTTGTTTTGGAATGCCATTCCATGCCCTGTCTCCACAAATTAAGAAAATTCCTTCGGGCAACCTTCGAGGTTCAGTAATGTTGCTGCCATTGCAGCTCGAGTATAGAAAGCGAATTACCGATGCGCTGTCAAGATTAGAATCTAAGGTTGCCCATAGTTTCCTGTTTTTATTTGAGCTGTTTGGGTCTAACGGCAAAAATGAAAACCATCCTCCTATTTTCCCAGCGGTAGTGTTTGCATGCATACTACCAAGCAGGTCTAATTCTTCTGGATCAGACTGGAGGGAAGCATTAAGTGCATGAATAAGCCGGCATTGTACTGCTCCGTCATACTGTTGAGGGGTCGCTCTGTAGATCGTTGTGGTATTGAAGTTGCTATATGTTAGGTTGGTGGTGTTTACCAGCCCTCTAAAGGTTGCCACTTTCCATGTTGGTACTCCTATGAGACAGGTACGGAATGGGCTTCCAATACCACCCAGGGCTAGGCAGATTGATGACTGGTTTGTTTTGTTAGCAATGGTTACCCATATGTTGTCTCTCGGGCTGATGGAGTTGATTCCGTAGGTCATTTGGCACCAAACTAAGATTCCTGTTACTATGAATATTGTCTTACCAATAAACTCCTCCATTCTTATCATGACGTCTACACTGCTTCTGATATCTGGTACCCATCACTTGTGTCTTTTGTGCTACTTCTACAACAGTCAGTAGTTTTTGTAACCTAAAGGCTGCGTGTGCTAATATAGCTTCTTCTGCACTTTCAAACAACGCAGTTAACCTTTGTCGTGAAGCGTTCTCTATTCTAAGCCAAGCAGCAAGCGCCTGGTATGGGTTAATATCTAAAGCGCGTCTACAATCTGCACAGCCTTGCACTGCGTCACGTTGCGATTCATGACATATGCGACTACAACCTCCACACTCTATAGTTATAACCTGTAACCTTCTACATCTACACCTACAGTGCGTTAGCGGGTATAATTTTGCAGCTTTGCGTGTACGTATCAAACTACGGATAAAGGCAAAATCTATCTCGTCTGGATCAGAGTCATCTAATATGTTCTTTGGAAGATTTAACAGTTCTTCTATTCTTCTGCAGAGAGGTCCGAGTCTTTGGGAACTCCTGGATTGCCTCCGCCTTCGCCTTTCAGTTCGCGCGTTGGGGGACACCTCCCCCTCTTTTTTCAAAATGGCAGCGAGTCGCTTTACATCTTGGTGGCACCGTTCAATAATAGCCTGACCCGTACTGTTGTACGGAACACCTTTTCTATGTTCAATTCCCCAATCTGCTAAAAATGCAGCACATGCTGTTCCTGCGTATGCAGGAGCATTGTCTGTTTTGATGACTTGTGGTAAGCCAAGGGCAGCAAATGCTGAAAGCCAATGTTGTTTCACACATCGGAAGGCGGTAGAAGGCGCTGGTGTCGCCCATACAGCTCTGCTGCAAGTGTCCACGGTGACGTGGATATGGCGCAGTCGACCAAAGGCGGGAAACTCAGTTACATCAGTTTGCCACACTCCTCTTGGTTGCAATCCTCGAGGGTTGGTGCCTTGCAGCGACGATGGCACGGGCTTGTGCTCGCGACAGTGCAAACTCTTTCTGAAGAGGTCGAGCAGATTGGTGAAAAAATTTGTGTGATCGATCAGTGACAGCGTTGCCCCTTTTTTTTTTCTTGCACGAATAAAACTCTGTGTAGGAGACTGGCAATTTCAGTTACTAGCATATTGTTTTGGTACAGCTTTGCAAAAGCAGTTTCTAGTATACTACTTCCCTTTCCGAGGGCCTTACTATTTCCACTATATCCAAGATTTCGCTGAGCAGGAGGGTGTCAATCGGCAGGGTCATTGTGGAGAAGGGAGGCAGGCACGGCACCTTCAGGGCGTCCCCTGTTTATCCATACAGTGTGCTCTGCAGCCTCCCTCAGCTCCGCTCTGAGCCATCTCTTTTTACCCTCAGCAGAGTCTACGACAAAGGTACTGACACGGCGTTGCCGCACGCGTGGCCAGTGCGTGCAACAAGGCTGCCCAGTATATGCTCTGCCGGCTAACAGCGGTTTTTGCGAATCGCAACATGTTGTTCAATAACAATCCTCCTAGCTTCTCTTTTCAAAGTTACGTGCTTACAACTAAATCCCGTTAGTAATTCTTTGTCATTAATTTGGTACCAGTTAATTCTTTTCCTTCCAGTAGCTACGGGTGGAATCCATACACTTTCCGATCGGAGAAAAGACACAAAGCATACATACAAGCAATATATACAAGCAACTTTCACACACGTAATATACCTAACAATGAGAAACATAAGAACAGTTGATATATTAACATGAAATCTTCTATTACAAGTCTGTCCATTTGAACCATTCTCTTCATTCGGTGTTTCTGTGATCTCTGCTTGCTCTGCTAATTCTTGGATCTCCCCTTCTCTATTTGTAGTTTCAAAAGTCCTGGTTGGCTTTACGTTTCTTGCTGGTAACCACTATGGACCTGTGGGAAGAACACAAACATACCCTCTTCCCCCTGTAAGCAGAGGCGCAGGGCCATCCCATGAGTTGAGTCCAGCTTCTTATAACATGCTGTTGATTTTTCTGCAAAAATGGCACTGGGTTTAAAATTGTGATCCACAGCCATAGTATGTTGCCTAGAAGCAGGCAAATTAAGAAAATTTAAAACATATGTGGCTTTGTCCAAGGATTCTTGCGGGGAAATATACGGAAGACTGCCCCTTTTTGTTTATCAAACATTTGTTTTAACGTTAAATGAGTTTGTTCAATAACAGCTTGTCCCATAGGTGAATGAGGGATGCTGGTAGTGTGAGTCACTCTCCAATCCTGAAAAAAGGCACCATACTGGATCACTGTTTGTCCCAATTTTCTTTGGTACTCCCATGGTTTTCTTCAGTGTGAGCAGTAGCAACAACAAGGGCAGAAGACATATCAACAGTTACATGCACATATTTAGATCGATTAGACAATTGAATATAAGTAATATCAGTTTGCCATAATTCATTGGCACATAAACCTGTTGGATTTACTCCTGCTGGAGTATTTGAAGGCACAATACATTGACGGTCAGGGTAGGCACGTACAATTTGCTAAGCTTGATTTACTGTCTGACCTGACAGAGAGCATCATCTACTACCAATTGACAAACTGTAGGCCTATTCATCATACCTTGAAGCAGTACAATCCAATGATATTGTTGCGTGGGTCGTTCATTGTTAAGCACTGGAACTGAAAAGGCAAATCTAGGACAATCGTTAGGGTGCAAATAAATAAAAAAGTAAAAAGGTGAAATAACCCAATCTTTTAAATCAATCGCCATCAAATGCTAACATTCTGGAATCATAGTAGGATTTGGTACACCCGGTTGTAATGCACCCATTGGTGAAATGATTGTATTAATAGCTCTTAAATCTTTTAACATAAATCTCCATTTTCCTGATTTCTTTGGGATAACAAATATTGGAGGGAATTATATGTCCTAATTTGAGCTGTTCATTGACTAATTTTTGAGTTCAGTCCAGTCACTCACCTTTTAGTGGCCACTGATCAACTCAGACCGGCTTGCCAGCTTGAGTCAGGGCTGGACATCAGTGACGTGCTAAAAATTTGAGGTTAGCCTCACATTCCACTGATTCAACAAATCCCGACCTCATAATGTACATGGGACATCAAAAACATATGGTTTCAAAACAGCTTGTTTGTTACCTGGGCCTACTACTAACAAGGTCTGTGCACTCTGCTGTGGGATCTGTGTTCCACCTACTCCGATCACAGCTGCCAGGGCTTGTACCAGAGGCCGAGAGGGTGGCCAGTCAGGATTTTTCACTATAGATACATCAGCCCCTGTGTCAACTAGGCCAGAAAAGCCTCCCCATTAATGATTACTGTTAAAGGAGGCTGTGCAGCTGTGACTGTCTGTGTCCAAAATTTTTTTTTTTTTTTTTTTTTTGTGATAGCAGAGTGACCTTTATTGTTGTTATACACGCAGCTTTTATAGATTATTACTCTGGCCACGATGTGTCTATGCGGCCCTCACCCAACTGTGATTGATTACAAACAATAGTGCACGCACCTATTTTAATTTTACTATTGGCTATGCCTAAAAAGGAGCTATTTTTTACTTGCTAAACTAAACATCATTTTCTCACACACTCTATATCAACTTCCCAAACTCCTCATGTCAACTTCTCACACTCCCTGCACCAGCTGTTCACACTCCCTTTTCTTTCTCATCCTCTTTATCGGTGTTTTCCAACTTCAGAAAAGAGCACAGGCTTAAATCATCAAGGTCAAACCTCAACTGTAGCTGTGTGTATGATGCCACAACAACTCCCCCCTTTTTTGTTTTTCTGTGATCATTACTTGATTAACCGTACTCTGTACCGTCTGCTGGGAGCGTGACAATAGGCAGGGGATGATTATTACTATGCATAAAAGAACTACTAGCAATATAATGTCTGCTTTATTAAAGATTTTAACCATCCTGTCAATTAAGAGCATTGATAAAGCAGAAGCTGTAGCATTAGTTTGTTTTGCAAGCTAACAACCCAACTTATTCAGTGTAGTTAACACCTGTGCCACTCCAACTCCTGGTGCAAATATTGAAGCTGCAATGATTTTAGCTGGTTCCCAAAATTTTGCTTTATAGTGTTTCGAGCCCACATTGTGACACGCCTTTACTAAATCTGCAATCGTTTTTGCCCGATTTCTGATAAGATCAAGAGCTTATTGACAGTCTGTGTTAGCATTTTCAATGGCCAACTGGAATACCAACACATCTGCAGTAGCCGGATTTTCTGTTTATCTCTGAACTGCCATTTGTAGCTGATCAAAGAAATGCTCATAAGGTTCCTGTGCTCCCTGCCGAATGGAAGCAAAGGAAGCCTCCCCTGTCCCAAAAATCAGGGACACGTCTTAATGCTCTCGTAGCCAATTCAGTCAGCTGTTGGAAAGCCACTTGCTGTAACCCTGCCTGTGCCTAATTTTGACATGAGTGACATTTTATTCATCCCAAAATGTTTAGCTCTCGATTTAAGAGATTTAACACCTATAACACCTTAGCTATTGTTTCATTGGGAGATTTCCCCATCATTCCTCTTTCTTGTTTCAAAAGCATATTCTCCAAAGTACCATGTGCGCATTCTATGATCGGTTGCCCAGTAGGATTGTACGGAATACCAGTAACATGCTCAATACCTTATGATGACAAAAACACATGTCTGATAAGAAGTGTATGCCAAAGTTCCTGCGAGCGTAAACCACGAGGATTAACACCATTCATTGGTGGCATGATCATATTTTAACAGCTAGTACACAATTGTACGATTGAGCGGGCTTATTGTCGTGTTAAACCAAATTGTCACTTAATAGCGTCAGTATCCTGATGGTAGAAGTCCTGCAAGATTTTGCCTGTATTAACGAGTTTGGTACCAGAGCTGCACTCGTGAGAGGCTCAGCTCGCCTGTTCCCTTCTGCTATAGGCCCTGGAAGCGTGGTGTGCGCTCGCAGATGTACAATGGAATGTGCATGTTTACGGTTTTGCAACACTGATATTAACTGTTGAAATTGCTGGAACAAAAGAGGATTAGTTATTTCCCGCGATGCCGATCGAGACGATCCAAGTTACGATGTGCTGTCTCTCGGGGGGGTTCAGCAGCGGCGGGGGGGGGGGGGGGGGGTCAGCCCTCCCTCGCCTCAGCCGGGCGGGGTGGCGATGACGACCCAGCAGCCCTGTGCCGCCCCCCCCCTTGTTGTTGTTGCTCTTGTTGTTGTTGCCGCAGCTCCGGCCGCTCGCGCTCCGTAACCGCCGCCGCCCCCTCCCGCCGAGGGGACCATCAGCCGCGAACGAACCGGCGCAGCGGGGCCCGCCGCGCGTCTCCGTCCTTTCCAGCCGCGGTTCGTTCCTGCACACGAGCGGCAGCGCCGAGGCAAACGCCGCCCGCGGCCCCGGCCGGCAGCAGCAGCGGCGTTCCCGGGGCGCCGCCGGGCGCGGTGGGCGGCGCGGCGCGAGGGTGCCGGTGTACCGACTGCGTTGGAAGAGGGGGAAAGAAATAAGTCTGTCTTTCGTTCGGGGTCCTGGATCAAAAGCATTCGATGATGACTTTTCCAGGCCAGCAGCATCCCCACAGGTGGCTGCACGCCAAAATTTAACGTCTATAGTGTCCCAAGTCCTTGTCAGGTATATATTTGAAGAGCTTGCCTCCGGTACATGGGCTGATACCCAAACCAGGAGTACTGGGAGTTTTATCAAGTTAGAACTGTTAGTAGTGCTGGTTTCTCTAGCACTTTGTCCCAGTCGCTTACCTCCTTCTGTTGAGGCAGTTGTTGCTTTTTTGTGTTTTTTTTTTTGGGGTTTTTTTTTTTTTTTTTTTTTTTTTTTTTGTTTTTTTTTTTTTGTTTTTTTTTTTTCAGTCGCTTACTTCTTTTGCAAACCCCCCTGCAATCAGGGGCCAATATCTTTTTCTAAGTTTTAGTCCACGCTCCTCTAAGAAGCTTTTCAACAACGACAATGCAACATCCCGTTCCATCATCTCATTCCCAGGCTGTCATTGAAGCATTCCCCATCCCGAACCAGACCTTGGTCTGCCTGACTCACCGGTCAGTCCGTAGCGCTACGATTCCGCCTCTCTCGGGTCGTCCGCCTCTCGGGCTATTCCGCCTCTCTCGGGCTATCCGCCTCTCTCGGGCTATCCGCCTCTCTTGGGCGCCGGGATGGCCGTCCTCTCTCTCGTCCGCGTTGTGGTCGTTGAAAACCCTCTTGATCACGTCGGGGTCACCAGATGTTGCGGCCGAGGACGGGGAAGCAAGACGCATCAATATGATGAGTAAAAAGGCTTCCGCTTTATTCTGTGATACTGCTCTTTTTATAGCATAGCTCGGTTCTGTGCACGCTTTCATGCGCTGTACTTAGCAAGCTAATTGGTCTAACACTACTGTTCACGCGACAAGCACGAGTATGATACACACTGTGATTGGATACAGATTTTTATATTTGTTACAATATTTTAATATTTTTGCAGTTAGTATGTTTTGCTCAGAATCTTGTTTTTCATAGTTTCATCCTTCTTGTTCTTTTTTCCCAGGGACAGTGTGTTTTTCACAGCTTCAACCTACCTTCTTATCTCAAGGACAGTGTTCTTTTTGTATTCGCTGATACACATTCCTTACTGTTAACACTTTGGCTGCAACAATAGAGCTTCGAGAAGAGTTAAATACTGTATTTTTAAAGTTAATTTATGGCAGTTTATTTGTAGTAAGTGAAGATGGCAAGTATATAAAAAATGTCCAACTGAAGGAAAAAATGCCATTGCACACAGACCTTTAACATACATGGTACAAATAAACTCAGTTACCAGCAATATGCCAAGTCTTTTTTTGTTTTTAAGTAAGAATTCAGTTCCCTAAAGCAGTTCTTCTTGAACTTTCTGATTCTGTATCAATATATTAAGTTATAGGCCACTTATATGTACACTTATTAGGTCATCTGTAAATTCAAAACTATCATACTTATCATATTAAAATGTAGATCTCTTCTGGAGTATACTATCTATTCTTCAGAGCTACTTGTTAGCCTCAGAACAGATTTCTGCACTGAATATTACTCAGTAGTAAACTTTCTGGACAGACTGAATTTTACCATCGGTTTTACGCAGAACAGTAAAAGGATTTTCAAGGTGCACAGCACTGATCAGACCTATGGAAGGAAATGTTTATCCAAAGGGCTAAGATCCAGGCACAGTTCTGCTAAAAATATGGAAAAATAAATAGTAGAACATGGCAATTGAAGGACATAATTCGTACTGATACCCAAAACAATTCAGATGTAGTTTGGAGTTGCTTTAGCTGGTGTTTTCAATGTAAATACCGTGAACTGTCCCAGTCGGTTCTATGCAGCTTCTGTGAGTGCCCTCCACTGGTTCTCAGATGATTATCTCTCCCATTATGAGTATACTGTAATTTTACCAGCTTTTTTTGCATCTTCCACATATGTCTTCGGCATGTATATATCTCTGTGTTGTTTATTTTAGTCTTAAATTAAGACTTTTTCTGTTGTTGTTTTTACAGTTTTCACATGCTTAATGTTGATAGTCCTTACAAAACCTTGAGACTTCCAGAACTTTCATTTCATTGATATCTCAAAACTTTAGTGCTCTTACATCACATAAGCCTTTGAGTTTCTGCAAAATCATCTTTTAAGTGGTTGTGATATTGCTGAGTTTTTAGTCTGCTAGTGCGCTGAATTTTCTGGGTTTTCTTGTAACTGAGGCTGACACTTGCTTTTGCAGCCTCAGCTACATAGAAGTCTCATAAGATTTTCAGATCATTGGGATGATATAAGCTCTGTTTATACATGAAGAAAAATCTACTCTTAATATTTTTGCCTTGAAAAAGTAGTCAGTTGAAGTCAGAGATTAAAATACACCTGCCACATACTTGTGCTTTTGAGATCAACAGGGTTCATCTTAATGGAATAAAACTTTCAAACATTACTGCTCACGGTCTGTGGCAATTTAATCAACATTATTTAAACTAATTGCAAAACATTTGCAAAAAAAAGTTCAAACTGCCACTTACTGTTACAAAACGTAAGTGAAAAATGCTGATATATATGAATGGGAGGTAGGAATACACGTTAAAGATCATTCTGATAATAAACACCTTAATAGAAGTGTTAGTGTAAAGGAATGACACTCTTGGCTCAGTGTCTCAGCGACTACTGATACTGCTAAAAATCTTGAGTGCCTCTGGATCTTTATTCATCTGTAGTTTATAACAAGCTTTAATAAGGCCAAGTGCAGAGTCCTTCACTTGGGGTATAAAAACCCCAAGCATCGCTATAGGCTCGGGGAGGAGTGGCTGGAGAGCTGCCTGGCGGAAAAGGACCTGGGGGTGTTGGTTGACTACCGGCTTGATATGAGCCAGCAGTGTGCCCAGGTGGCCAAAAAGGCCAATGGGATACTGGCATGTATCAAGAATAGTGTGACCAGCAGGAGCAGGGAAGTGATCCTGCCCCTGTACTCGGCACTGGTGAGGCCGCACCTGGAATATTGTGTCCAGTTTTGGGCCCCTCGCTTTAAGAGAGATATTGAGCTCCTGGAGCGAGTCCAAAGAAGGGCGACTAAACTGGTCAAGGGGCTGGAAAATAAAACTTATGAGGAGCGGCTGAGGGAGTTGGGGCTGTTTAGCCTGGAGAAGAGGAGGCTGAGGGGAGACCTGATTACAGCCTACAAATACTTGAGAAAAGATCGTGGGGAGGTGGGGGAAGGGCTCTTTACATTAGTGTTGGGTGATAGAACAAGAGGAAATGGGTATAAGCTTAGTCAGGGGAGATTCAGGTTGGATGTTAGGAAGTATTTCTTCTCTGAAAGGGTTGTCAGCCACTGGAATAGGCTGCCCAGGGAGGTGGTTGAGTCCCCATCCCTGGATGTGTTTAAGAATAGGGTGGATGATCTACTTGGGGATATGGTTTAATGGGGATTAGGGATGGTTGGACTCGATGATCTCTAAGGTCTTTTCCAACCTAGAAATCTATGAAATCTATGAAATAACAAGTCAGAGTGAAATTAGTCTTGTAAAGGGTTCTGCTGCTTCATGAGAATGACGCCTCCTAACTTTTGGTAGTTAATCATACACTTGTATGTTCTACAGTGCTTGGTGGTGCTCAGGTTTCAGTTTTGTTTCCCATCTAGCTGAAATAAATTGTTGGGAGGAAGTGTTGAAGGGAAGATTGACATGAGGGTTTGTTTCCAGCGAGCTAGCGAAATCCACGTTTCCACTGTTCTCATTGAACCTGACCCCGTTGCTGCTGTACAGTGCTATGTGTTAGTGCAGCACAGTATATTCTCTGTCTGAGTGATATTTGGCTATGCAGACAGACTAGCTGTATGAAATGGAGCGAGACAGAAAAACTGCTGGGGAAAAAAACTACAGAGGAATATATTGAAGCAGTGATGAACAGTCATGGTTTGGCAATATGGATTATTGATTTGTGGGGCTTTTTAAATCCAAAGATGGCACCAGGTGCTGAAATAACTGGCCAGGAGATTTTTTTCCACCTTGTCACGTTTTGAGATCAAAAGACCGGTCTACCAGTGTCCCAAGTCAGGCAAGACCCTTGGGTCCAAATCCCCCTGCCTTCCCTTGGCAGGCCAGTGAATCGGAGGGTTGTTCATCTGGCTTATTGTGGGACACAACGCTAATAGACAAACAGGAGGTAATTTGACCAATATACCAGTTTCTCAAGTCAGACAAGACCCTTGGGTCCGACTCCCCCTGCCTTCCCTTGGCAGCCCGGTGAATCGCAGGGTGGTTCGTTCCCTTATTAGGGACCGACACTAGTAGTACTATGGGCCAAATTCCTTATAATAATTCAAAAGTTTCTGGAAACATATATATAGTTTTATTTGTGACAGGATACAGATTCGAAGATAGCCGGTGATAGTGACTGACTACGAAAGCAACTTTGATTAAAATACTGCAGTGATAATACTAAGTAGCTAGCAAGGTGTTAGTAACTAAGCGCGTGTAACACAGAGCTCTTACCCAATAGGCGTCCCTAGTCAGGAGGAGAGGAGACGTTCAGCCAGTCGACTGATCACAGACGTTTCGATGGGCGTCTTCTCCCTAACATCCCCTTTGTCTTTCGCCATTTTATACCATTTCTTTACTTTCAGGTGGAGCTTGAGTGACTATAGTCATACATACCTCTATTAGGATTGGTGTAAACTTTTCTCGCTTTGATTTAAAGGTATAGGCAAGAAGAAATTCAGGGCGCCTGCTCAGTGAGGGGTGGTTGCAGCCCGGAGGCAGGTAGCTTTAGAGATGGAGGTGTGTTTTGGTATTATAATGATTTCTCCATTTTCCCCAATTTCAGTTGTTTTCCCACACACCTACTTAAATAAATGTGCGTTGCTTTTGGTCACCAGTCTCTCTTATGGCCATCATGGCTCTATCCACATGATAGTGTATTTTGCTTGGAGTTATTTGAGAATTAAAGCTTCTGCACATGCTTGTGACTCCTTAAGCAGGAGGTTTGCACTGCAGGTATGTAACAAAGCAAAAGTGATTTTATACTGACATCCTGGATAGCTTACCAAAATGTCCCTGATAATGGTGGCTTTCTAGATACCTTGCAAATTCTGCTTTTTTTTTTTTCACCCCTTGAGTCTTTGGTGGGGAGGAAAAAGAAAAAGTGTGAAGGCTGAAAATGACATGTTACAAACAATATTTTTGCAAGTGCCTTATTAAGCATGAATTATACTGTGTGATTTTTATTGTTCCTGTTAACTCTTGTCACTCTCTTCTTGACCCATCAAGCAATGAACATTTTTTAGGTGTAAGTCTGCCTTGGGTTACTTACAGGAGAAAGAAAAGAAGGGCAGTTACAATGCACCCAGCTGCTTTGGTTTTAGACAAATGGTAGTCTAATTTTAGCCTAAGAACTGTTAATATACATGTATCTAAAAGTGCTATACTACTCATTGTGGGAAGTTAGGTTATCTGTAGAAAGACTACAGACAATTAGGGAGAAAAATAACAAAGTGTCAGAGCTGGTGATACAGTATGATGTGTGCTGTCACTGTTTTCAGGTGCCTTCAGAGAGGCTGTGAGGTGTAAAGTATCTTCTTGGCTCCTCAGTTATTTTTATGAGAATGTTAATTGGAAAGACTATGCTACATTTCTAGAGTATTTTTTGAAGTCTTAATTTAAAATTCAGTTTGAGTAAGATTTTTTTATAACTATAGTCTTTATTATAGAGATGCGCTTGTAATACTTTTAAGAACACACTTAATGTAATGTCATGCATTAATTGTTAACTTGCAAAGCCTTCTTGTATGGCCTGTCTTGCACAGCTTGTTCAATGGGCACTTTAAGCAATAGAAGAAATATTTGGTTTTGCTAATGTTTTGAGAGAACTGTTGTATGACCTGAGGAGTACGAAACATTTAACCTGTGGCAAGCCATATTCTATCAGATTACCTTTTAAATGCTATTTTATTTAGTAATGCATTGTACGTGTATCCGGAGTATTTTATGTAAGATTTATATAAGTGGAGTGAATAGATTTTTATATTTTTGGAGGAGCATTTTTATGTAATTGATTGTAGTTACCTGTCTTAAGCATTTTTTCCTCTTTTTACCTGCAGTATGGATGGAGCAGATCTGTGTTTTGAAATTGTGAAGAGAGCAGATGCTGGATTTGTGTACAGTGAGGCTGTAGCCAGGTATGTATTATAATGTTAATTAATCTCACAGGATAAATGGAAAATAATGAAATATACTGTTCTACAATCTGATAGGTGAAAGTTGGAATACTATAAATAATCCTGTTTCCACAGTCTGAATGTTTATTACCATAAGTAGCATAATAAAAGTAGGATTTTGGAGCACTTTGTCATTTACTAGTTGTATATTTGGATGGAATTATTTAATAAAGTAATATTTCACATCCAATACTTAGTTCTCTGTCTTTGCCTTTTATGTATCTCTCATACGATGGCATTAGGTGACTTGCCTGACAGGTGTGAGATTTATTGGTCTTGCTAGATGTAGTTTTGTTTTTTTTTCTTTTTTATATATCACTTTATTTATGGTCACTTCAACTTTTTCACTTACAAAGTAAACTAAAATCAAAGAGTCTATATAATTGCAGAAGGACCACAAAACCCAATGCCTAGTGATGTGATAATTGAGCTCAAAGCCCATGAGATCCTTTGCTTTTCTTGACACTGTAGATTTTTTTTAGCGTTGTAGAAACCAGGTTGAAAGAGACATCGAGAGTTCTTTGTTTCAACCTCCTGCTCAAGGCAAGGTCAACATTGCATTTGGATCATGTTGCTCAAGGCCTTGTCCAGTGGGGGTCTAGAAAACCTCCAAGGATGGAGATTCTGCAACCTCCCTGGGCAACTTGATCTGGTTCATAATTATGGTCCTAGGGATAATGTTTCCCTATAACCAGCTGGAACCTCCAGAGGACAAAGATTACCTCCCTTAGCCCATTAGTAATGCTTTGCCTGATGCAGCACAGGGTGATGTTGGCTTTCTGGCTTTCTGCTATGGTCAGTAATCTGTTAGGGGATCCTTTGGACACAGGAGAAAGAAGTTAATCTTCAATCTGCATCAAGCAAGCCAAGATCTTGGTTCTAGATAAATCAGGCACTGATACTCACTCTTTTTCCTTTCTGTGTTTTGTTATTAAAAAAAAAATGAGGGATCCTGAATTCTTTGTCATATGAAGCAGAATTATTGAACGTTTGAAACAAAATGGAAAATTTTTCTTTTCTAATTTTCTGTGGCTTCAATCAGAATAATCCTCAAACTTTAGATTTTATCATTCATTATTATAAACACAAACTCCATTCTACTGAACTCTGTATATTTAAGGTTAAGTTGGTTGATTAGTTTTATATAGTTAGACTTTTAAAACTTAGTTTATTATATGTGTATAGTAATTTTTCCTGCAGGTTTGTCATGTATGATGTCTTTATTTTTTTTTCAGTCATTACATGAGACAGATATTGGAAGCTCTACGTTACTGTCATGATAATAATATAATTCACAGGGATGTGAAGGTAAGGGGTTTTAATTCTTTTTTTTTCTCCACCACAATAACACAAACTACATGTTGTGGTTTATGCCGCTCCAGCAGCTAAACTCCTCACAGCCGCTCACTCATCCTCCCCCACCCCCAGGGATGAGGAAGGGAATTAAAGAAGAAAAGGGAAAGAGACCCATGGGTTGAGATAAGAACAATTTACTACTACAGCTACTAATATATATATGTACAGATATGTACAAGGATAAATACACACGAACGAGTGATGTACGGTGTAATTGCTCACCACCCCTTGACCGAGGCCTGTCTCGTCCCAAACTAACAATCCCGAAACAGATAAGTCCCAATATCGCAATCCCGGAGGAGCAAAACGCCTGAAAATAGAGAGCGAGACAGAGAGAGCACTCTGAGAGTCCAAAAGGGAGAGTCCTGGAAGAGCAAAGGCCCTTCTTTCTGGCTGTCCCTCACTTTTATACTGGGCATGACGCTGCATGATATGGAATACTAATGGGCCAGTTTGGCCCTCAATCCTAAGTCTAAGTACAAATCATAAGGAGAGTCGTGGACCCCTTGTCCCGGCCATGCTCCCCCGTATCCTGTTGTGCTCCTGCACACTGGCAAGAACACGACAAGCTGAAAAGTCCTTGAGACCTCAGTGCCAACTATAAACATCAGTGCACTGTCAGCATTCTTCTCAGAGTGAGCCTGAGTAAAACCAAAACACGGAGCTCTTCTAGCTGCTAAAAAGAGCTAACTCTGTCCCAGCTAAAACCAGGACACTACAGAATTTTGATTTATATAGTTTAGAGGAAGGGGGAAGCTGTATTTGCTGATTGTGTGTTTAATATTACTGTGTCATGTAAGATTAAAGCCCATCTCTAATTCCATCAATTTAGAACATTTAGAAGGCCTTTATTCACAGACTGCATATGCATTTGATTGCAACTTACTTTAAAAGTCAGTTCAATTTCTATTTTTTGGATATTCATATGAAATCTGCTTGCTTTTTTTTCTTGTTAGGAAAATGTGTGTATAAATTAATTACATAAATTAAACCAGAATTGGTAGATTAACGACATCATTTTGACAGAATAATGACAGTCTTCATCCAAAATAAGAGTTCAGAGAAATATGTGTGGTTATATGCTACAATATTGGTAGTATTATCTACTTTTTGCAAGCAGTCTTGAACATTTGTTATTATGAAAACTTCTATAATACAAACAAGCTTGGGAGGAGAAATACAGTGTTTAAGAACAGTGTATGTAGATACTTTTGATCTGGTGAATTTTCATACAATCATATAATGGTTTCGATTGGGAGAGACCTTAAAAATCATCTAGTTCCAACCCCCCTGCTATGGGCAGGGACACCTTCCAGTAGACCAGGTTGCCCAAAGCCCCATCCTACCTGGCCTTGGACACTTCCAGGGATAGGGCAGCCACAACTTTTCTGGGCAACCTGTTCCAGTGCCTCACCACCCTCAGAGTGAAGAATTTCTGTCTTAGATCTAGTCGAAATCTATCCTCTTTCGGTTTAAAGCCATTGCCTCTTGTCCTGTCACTACACGTCCTTGTAAAAAGTCCCCCTCCAGCTTTCCTGTAGACCCCCTTTTGGTACTGGAAGGCTGCTAGAAGGTTCCCGGAGGCTTCTCTTCTCCAGACTGAACAACCCCAACTCTTTCAGCTTGTCTTCATAGCAGAGGGGCTCCAGCCTTTGGTTAATCTTCATGGCCCTCCTCTGGACCCGCACAAGTAGGCCCATGTCCTTCTTCTGTTGAGTTACCCAGAGCTGAATGCAGAATCAACTCCCTCAGCCTGCTGGCCACACTTCTTTGGATGCAGCCCAGGATACGGTTGGCTTTTTGGACTGCAAGGGCACATTGCCAGCTCATGTTGAGTTTCTCATCAACCAGTGCCCCCAAGTCCTTTTCCTCAGGACTGCTCTCAATCCATTCTCCGCCCAGCCTGTACTTGTGCTTGGGATTGCCGCGACCCACGTGCAGGACCTTGCACTTGGCCTTGTTGAACTTCATGCTGTTCACAGAGATCCTCCTCTCCAGCCTGTCAGGGTCCCTCTGGATGGCATCCCTTCCCTCCAGCACATCAATCACACCACACAGCTTGGTGTTGTCAGCAGCCTTGCTGCTGGTGCACTCAATCCCACTGTCCATGTTGCCAACAAAGATGCTAAACAGCACCCGTTCTGATACTGACTCCTGAGGAACACCACCCATCATTTGCCTCCACTTGGACATCAAGCTGTTGACCGTGACTCTTTGAGTGTGACCATCCAGCCAATTCCTTGTCCACTGAGTGGTCCATCATTCAGATCCATGTCTCTCCAATTTAGAGACAAGGATGTCATGCGGGACAGTGTCAAATGCTTTGCATGAGTCCAGGTGGATGACATGAGTTGCTCTTGGGTGTCACCAGTTGCCTCCTTATTTTCCATGTGCCTTAGCATAGTTGCCAGGAGGATGCTCCATGATCTTGCCAGGCACAGAGGTGAGACTGACGGGCCTGTAGTTCCCCGGGTCTTCCTTTTTTCCCTTCTTAAAAATGGGGGTTATGTTTCCCCTTTTCCAGTTGGTGGGAACTTCGTTGGACTGCCATGACTTCCCAATTATGATGGATTAATTTTGTACTATTTCTATGGATATTTGTGGCACTAGTTTATACCAAAGTACTGTAATATAATCAATTGGGAATTTTAACCTAAGTGAGTTAGACTTTCTTCAATTTGGATATATACATACTTCGTTAATGTTGCTATCTAAGATAGTTATTCTCGCTTGCCTTCTCTAAGAGTTCGCTTTTATCGGAAGTGAGTCAAGCACTATAGGAATTAATGAAAATGCTGACGAGCTCTATTGATGCAGTTTGAGAAGTGAATCTTGGGTTTTAGTGAAGGGAGAAGATTGAAGCAGAGCTTACCTTCTCTCAAACTCTTACAGGTGATCTGTGAGGGAAGATAGTACAGACACTGAAGTGATGATTTTCGTTTAAGGAGTCATTCAGTCTTGCATACGCACAAATTGCAGACCTTTGTAGCCTCTGTTTCCTTTCCTTCTAAACCACAGAAAGTTATTGCATATAATAGGCTTTTAAAAAAAAAAAAGTTTGGTGTTTTTTAAGTCATTTCACACAGCAAGTTCTAAAGATGGCCTCTTAATTGCTGGTAGAATTTCTCATCTTGATCTGTCTTGAAGGTTCTAGGTTCTTTTAACTGTGCACTTTTGATACCACATGAGAATTTCAGAATGAACGTCATCTTTATGTTGCTGTGTCTTTCTCAAAGCTGCGTCTGTTTTTATTGAGCCATGTTCTTGAACAAAAAACATTGTCAGTTTTAAGGGCCTCTGAGAAAGTCCCATTTTACTGAGCGTTAAAACGGGAATTTATTTTGCAGCTTATCCAGACTCTGAAAACTTTAAAATCACTGTTTTTATTAAATGTCATCCTTAGAAATAAACCCATTTAGTTACTTGAGTGAACAGGAATTTTTAATGTGTCAGTCTAAAGTAGTGTAAACCAACAGACAAGTTTTGTTTGGCAAAAGCAGTGCACAAATTGTAGGGTTTGGGTGTGGAATGTATTGAGCTAATTGCAATATCCCAGCTGTAGATGTCACTGTAGACATTGTTTTGAAAGTTAGCAGACTAAATGACCAATTTCCAAATTATCTGAATGGAAGAAAGTGAATTAATAAAATCTGTAGGTTGATATAGTCGTACTACATTTTTTTCCCTCTTAAGCTTTCTTTGAATGTTATTTTAAACTGCAAATGTTTAATGATTATCTGATGTGCAGGAAAATGTGCACCTTATAGTCCCTGTAAGAATTAGGGGTCTTTTAGCCACTTTTGTGCTCCCTTAGCTCTCAAATGATTAGGAAGAGTTAGACAGCAATACTTCAGTTTGCTGTAGTCTGGTGCCAGAAACTTCGCCTGACTTCTGTAAGTGACAAGATCTACCAAAGCTTCTTGAGCAATCTATTATGAACTCCCATATGCCCCAGATTCACCTCTGATGACAGGGTCAAAACATGAAAACTTTCACAAGATATTCTGCAGTTGTCCTAATTTCCCTCACCGCTCTGTGAGAGCAGTCGTGACACCCTTCAGCGTTGCTTAAAGGCTTTGTAATGAGTGACAATTGCACCTTTATTTCACCTTCAGTTAATGTGTTCCTGCATTCATTCACTGCTTGGAAATTGGATTGTATGATAAGGAAAGTAGAAAACGCTAATGCAGGAAGGTAGAACACTCAAGACAGCTATGCATCAGCAATGTAAATGTCAAGAACTTTTTCCCTTGGCACAACATTTATTCCTATTTTGCCAGCCTAGTGATAAGAACTCAACTATTCCTTCTATTCCTTCCGAAACTTGCTGGGTAAAGAAATACCCAGAAGATGGCTTCCAAAAGTAGCAACTTTGAAATGGAGTCTTTTCCAATATTATTGCACAGTAGCTCATATGCAGAGTTATCTTTTTCTAAGAGAACAAAAAAGGGGAAATGGGAGTAATGTGGATCTGAAATGAGATGCTTGTCTTTTTCCATAAAACCTTTCCTAGAGTTTGAGTACCATTTGTCACTGAAGTCAGCCACGTTCTCTTGAGCTGTCACTATGAGACAATAATGAATATGTTTTGTTAATATAGTCATTAAAAAGCAATGAATGGGACAGGACCTTTAAAACAGGACAAGGAAATAGGAGAAAAATTACTTCTGTCTTTTCTTCCAAATTTGCAATGTATTCTGTCCTATTACTTCACATTCAGGAATAAGTAACAAATCGGGTTAACTCTGCATTAAAGGGGTTCTTCTCTTAACATAAATATAACTGAAGATAGTTCCCTTGTATATGACAGAACATTTATTACAGGCAATTAATGCATACCTCCGGATTTAATGGAAATGAAAGCAAGTAATCAAAACGTGCTCTATAGCTGTAATCATTCTTCAAGAAAGAGAAAAATTAATATTATGCCTCTGCAACTCTCAACTGCGAAGGATACAGCTGATCATTGAACTTAAATTTAAGTTCTGTGCTGTAGAATTATATTAATAATTATGATTTTAAAAGCTGAAAGTGGTGGTTTTTTTATAAATAGGTGAACTTTAATATTTCCAGTCCCTGTGGCAGTTAATGTGGTGTAGAGTACCTAAAGCAGCATCATACATTTAGCACAGTTGCATTTGATCAGCATTCAGTATTTAGAGTTGTTATATTCTCAGGGTGTGGGAAAAGTTGCTTAATCTTGTCTTGACAGTTTCACCGAGTTACCTGTTAGTAAGAGGATAGACTAACATTGATCTTGGTAGAGTATTTTTGTCCTCATTGCTGAAAGTAGAATGAAGTGGACTGTTTAAACATTGTAGAAGACTGTCCTGCTTCATAACTTCTATAAAAAGTGCATTTCTTCAGTGTTTATTGCAGATTTTTTCACCTATTCATTTATGTGATAACTTCAATGGAATGTTTTTTTATCAGTAGAACATCAAGAGTTTTACAATATTCGGTTAGCCTATATTGTGATGCTTATGTAGCATTTTATGTAGTTGCAGAAATCTTGATATAAAAATACATTTAATATAACTCATACAAGAGTAATTTAATCACATCAAGAGCTTTAGTTGCTGGGGTTTTATCGTTAATTCACTCCAAATACTCCAACTTTGTTCTATGATTTCCATATAGTTTGAATGCTTGTATATGTTTCTGTGATCAGTGTAATGATTGGTGTCCAACTAGAGTCAAGGCAAACTTGGCTAAATGTAGACTTCCAAAATTTTTATTACAGGTTTATCTCTAAGTATGAATGCTTGTTTCCAACCTGTGATCATCTAAATATATAAAACTGCTAATGCAAAAATAAAGATTCAGTTCAATATTCCTGTGACTGGAAGTAAAAGCACTTTTTCCAGAGATTAGGACTAAGCATTACACATTATATTGTGTGTCATATGCAAATCTCAGTTGGTCCAGGTGACTCGAGACAATTTGCATGTTGATGTATGTGCTATACAGAACTTAAATAACCATGTGAATTCTGACAGTGCATAAAGTTGCTGCTTCTGTCGTTCGTTGCCTAAACTACTCGTAGTTAGACTGTTCAGACTTTGCCAGTAGAATTCAAGACTCTTATACTAGTGCTTTTAGGTATATCTAGAAAATGAGTAAGTCTTGCATATACGTGTCTCTGTGTGTTTATGTAAGTGTATATTCGACTACGTAAAAAACAATCAGAAGAGAAGCTGTTCTTTAAGACCATCTTCTCTTTCCGATCTTTGAATATCCAAAACAAGAAATCTATTGCACATTACTTACCTTCTACTCTTTTCACTTTGGTATGGAACCTGTTTTATGCTTTCTATGGACAGTCAGTAATAACTTGTGCCTTTTCTGTGTTTTCTAGAAGTTATTAGATCCTTGAGATCCAATAGCAACTGCTTTGTCAGGATTTTGTGACATATAAATTTGTTAAAAGCTTATTAAGGCTCTAAAATCAATAGCAGAGGGAGAATTAAGGTGTCCTATCTGGCCATGTTTTTCTGAGGAACACTTCCTCATTTAATGCAGAAGTTAAGAGGCTCCAAGAATAAAGCTTTCCGTATTTTTTCCTCAGTGTTTCCTCAGGCAGTACTTTTTTCCCCTCTGTTTACATCCACTCCTGTACATAGGCTTCCTATCTCAAAGTCACCATTTTTTGTTTTGTACTGCCCTTTTCGTAGTGTGCTGTTAGCTGGCTGCTGGGTGTTCAGAGGCAGTTTTGCTGAGAAGTATGTTTAGGCTGCTTGGCCTGCTTAGAACTCAACATCTACGTGCTTTCTGATCAGGAAGTTTATGTATTCCAGTCATGTGCCCAGCCAGTCAGAAAACACGTGTCTTCTGATCAATGAACTGTCCTCCTATGCGGCACATTTGAATGGATTAACCAGAAAATAAATAGACACTTGCAGTTTTTTAAACTGGTTTGCAAACCCTATTCCAAGGCCTTAGAATTTTGTGTTTCCTGCTATGAAATTGAATTATTTTATTTTTTATTATACAATTCACAAGTCACCTGCTAACTTCTGATTTGGCACCAGGATTTCTAAGCAGTGCAAGAAGTTTAGCATGAGTTGTGGTTTGCTGAAGTATTTCTCTGTCTCTCCTTCATGCCTTTCTGCTTTGGGAGATTTTTCCTTCATGAACAATTCTGTCGAATATTAGACTGACGTATTACTCAGTTGGTAGTTTCTCAAATTGCCTGTACTACGCAAAAGCTTTTCCACTATTTAAAACAAGAAAAACTTTGATGCAATTCAAAAATTTAAAGGAGACATCCTCTTGAACAAGTCTACATAGGAAAAAAGTAAAGTATTTATCATTTTTTTGGTACTATGTAGAAATTGTGGAATGGGATCTGACAAAGAGTCTATCACAAAGTTATTTTTGATTAGTAATTCCCAAAGTTTAAGCTGTTTTCTTGCCTTTTTGATAAATGCAGCACTGGGGAACAAGTGGTTGCGACTGAAAAAAAATGAAGAATGACTTAAGCCTATGCTGTTATCAAAAACTCTCTATTAAGAGAAACATCCACAGGCAAGCACTCTGCTGAAATATCCTAACAACTGCATTCCCTATGAAATGTATTTAAGGAAGGACAGAAGTAGTGGGCTCTCAGTTTGGGCCTGTGCAAATTATAAGAACACATTGGTAGTAAACAGCTTTGCTCAGCCAGACTTGCAGCTACTGATCTAAAACCAGCCATCTAAGCAGCACCGTGCCACCTGGAGGACTGGAATTGCTCAGTTCAGTCCTGCTGCAGGTGCTTGACCATTGATAGTGTTGCGCAGTCAGACACCCACCCGCACAAACCAGCTTCCCACGCTCAAGGGCTGTGTTTGCAGAGCAACTTTCCTACAGCGCTTTGTAGAATTAGAGGCTGGAGCTGCCCACTTCAGGTTTTTCTGCAAGCCATATGCTAAACATCACATCAGAATCCTGTGAAAGAAGCAGTCACTAAATTCTGTTATCATGGGTAACGTTGTATTAAATGAAATACTAAATTCCTATGTTTTTCTGGCTTTTTCACTTGCATCTTTGACTTCTGCAGAACACAAAGCAGCTGTCAGATGATAGGAAGTCTTCAGGTCCATCCTCTTGTTTGTCTACTGGCACTTGCGTCAGTTTAGCGTACCTGTCATGGAACACAGTAGTCGGGTTGGGGAGACAGAATTGCTCACTACGTTTTGGTGTGAATTTTGGGTGAGTGATAGGATTTCTCAGAATACCTAGTATTTTATAGCACTTTTTACACTGGATAAACTCCTCTTCATCTCAGTTGCAGAGAAGATTGTACAACAGAAAACAGCATTAAGTGTCTTCTACAGAAATTATTCAAATAATTGAAATCTCTACTTAAGTCGTCATGATATTCTAGCTTCTAGAGTTCCAAAAAAAACCAAAGAAACCCAACGACAGTCACCTGTTTTGCATTGCTCTCATGCTGTTAATGATCATTAAATTTTTATCATTGAATATATTTTGTGTACCAGTACATAATAAGCATTTATGCCTTCCTAATTAAACCATAGAATTTACCTCACAGGATTAGACTAGACCTATGGAAATTCTAGTGATTTGTTTTGTTGTTGTTTTTTTTTTAATAATAAGTAGCACCAGAGATTAGAAATAACTGCATATATGCATTTCATCCTTTTTTTTTCTTCACTGAATATTATTGCACGTTCAGATATGTTGCAATTTTGTAGATCTTTTGTGCCATATGCACTCTTCTGTAAATGGTCTGGATGGAAACATTGTGAAGGAGGTGCCTTGTGGAGCAGCATGTGTTACTCCCACCTTTGAAGTGGAATAAGTATGTAGCACTTCTGGATGAGTACCGTGTCCTGAGTACACAAAGGCTGCATACCGATAAGGAAGCCCCTGCCTCAGCTGTTGAAGGTGACTGCCATGGATAAGACTGCAAGAAAAATGATTCCTGAGAAAACTACAGAGCATGTATAAAACCCATTCTTCTTATACACTAAGTAAAATCCTAGGCCACCAGAGTTTCTGTTCGTCTCTGGATACTTCGCTCCTGCGGGTTATTTGTCACCATCAAAACTTTCTCTTCGGAGTCACCTGTTGCAGATGTGATTCTAGTAACACTGTGGCTGTGATAGGGAAATGCCAGAGCAGGATGATAAAGTAATTGAATCTTAAATCTGAGTTTCCTATTTTAGTACAAAACTATAGTAAAGCTTTATACTAAAGCTTTACTTCTGTGAAGGCTAGAATTTAAAAAGTGCATAATTTCTTAGCACAGCTTTTTGCTTCTAAAAAACAGTCGCTATAGCAAAACCCTAATGCAGTGGGCAGAGCTGAAGTAAACAATGTCATCAGTAGCTTTAGAATAGATGTCATCAAGAACTTTTCTTTATGCACTAAACAATTTTAGCGTCTCATGATACATTCCTCCTTAAAAAAAAAAAAAAAACATTCTACCCAAATACTCCTGAAGAAAAAATACTTGAATGTGTTTTGTAGCTTTCTGCCTGCTTTCATAAGCCTTCGATACATGGTTCAGCCATTCCAGAGAAAATGTCTGTGCTTTGTTCAGCCTTTTTTTATAAAGGAAACCTGTGTCCAAAACCTGGGACTCTTTTATTGATGCTAGAAAAGAACTGCGTCCTCAACTTCAGCCTAGTTTCTGCCTTCTTCCTTGATTATTTAGATAGAAAACACTGTCCATAGGTCAAACATAAACTGTGTTTTGCATTTCGTGGATAAAGAGTTATTACACAGTTCACTGTATAAATTACTTGGATTCATTTGGATATACACATCAGATTTATTATGGCTAATGTTAATGTAGCAAGCAAAATCATTAAAAAAATACAAGTAATATGTTATTGTTTTATTTAAATATTTACCATTTCATATCAAAATCTGGTTATAGATAGTTAAAATGAGTTTAATGTTACTTATAGTCTATTAAAATATTTCCATGTTCCTTCACAATTCGGGAGTATCTTCAGTGGAAATATCAGCTTTACGTTTGTGGTGTTCTGGTGTGGATTTTGTAAACAGGTCATACAGACTTTTCTTGAATGTTTTATCTAGCAGAAGGGTTATAACAGGATCTAAACTACTTTTAGCTGCAGCAAGACAAGTAAGGAAATTTTTAATTTCCACGAGATAGTTTAACTTTGGGCAGTCGTTATTTGTAAGCAATATATAAAAAATGGCCTAAAGATGTGATATGGAAGAAAGCAGACAGTTAATATCATCTGGATGACAAGAATGTTTCTTTTCACTGTACTGTAAATTAGATGTTTTTCTCCGATACAGGTGTTTTTTTGTATTTGACTCAGATGTCTGGTAAGAGAATAGTATGACAATAAAACTGTCATAAAAGATACAAAAAAGCATGCAGTGGCAAGACAAGCTGCAATCATTGCGGTAAATTCACCAGCTTCTACCCTGATGTTGTAACATCTGTGAAATTCTTCCTCAGCCTTGGCCTGGACATTATATGTTATAGCTATTATCGTTATGCAGAGCACAGTAAGCCATATAATGATGCACAAATATTTAGCAAATTTTGGCTGACGAAACTTTTCAAGTACATGTCTGTAAAAGTTTTTGTTAACTGCTTGAGAGTATTGTGCATCACTGTTTTTCTTCAGTGTTGCATACTGACTTAGAGCAGTTGAACATAAAATTATAATCGTAACATACATACTGACGTGCATAATGAGAGTCCCAAGGTGATTTGCTGTTTTACACGCTACAGAGTCATAAGTCCATTGGTTCCCTCTTGCGAAATAGGCAGCCAAAAAGGCATTGTGCTACATACAAGTAAATTTGCAGTGATAAGGTTTGCCAAGTAAATGTATTGTGTTCGTTTTGGGGATGCTTGCCTTGAAAATTTCCAGGCAGTGAGAATATTTCCAAAACTTCCAGCAGGAAATAGGAAAGAGTAGATGACTGGTAGAGCTACAGTAGTAGCTGACGATGGCTGAAGAAGACATGTTGAATTTCTCATTTATGCTGATATTTCTTGAATGAATGGTCAGAGCTGAAACAGAATTAAAATAATTATTCTTCTGTAATGTGCATCTAACATCTCTTTTATTCTTTGCTCTTATTTTAACTGTTCCTTTTTCTCTCCTACTTCTCAGTGTTACTAGCTGCTGTTTGTCCTCTGGAGTTATCATCTTGAGTTTGTATGAGGTTACTGTTTGGGTGTTCTCTTTCACTGAGATTTTGTGAAGAAAAGTTGACTGATGTTAAACATCAAAGATTTTACGTGCATAGAATCTAATAAAATAAATGAGGAAACAAAAGGTTCAAGCTACGGTCTGACAATAATTTGTGTGGTCTTGGTTTATTTCTCAAACTTATGGAACATCTGCAACCTACTGGGGAAACCACTTCTAGACTATTTTAAGTTCAATAAGCAAAATAAGTGCAAAGTATTACTTTCATTGCAGAAATGCAGAAGAGTATCCTGTACCTCCATTTAAGTACAAATTAAACTGTGCATGATGCAGGAATCTGACTGGGTACAATTATTTTGTGCCGATGTCTGTATCTAACATTACTTTGTTCAGAACTCTGATCTTAGATGTACATTTTGCATAAACAATTCAGTCTATATTTTAAACATATGAAATGGTTGTTGAAAACTGCAATATATTTATTTTTTCCAAGTTCAGTTTTCAATCTTACCTCAATTCCCAGACTGAAAATAAGAAATCAAAGTTCTATACGGTGACTGCATATAAAACTGGCATTTCAGCTTACTAACATCTAGTGAAAAGAGATTTTATTGTTGTATGGATACTATTTTAGTGAAGTGTGTCCTAGTTAGCTTTTGTTCCATATAAAATCATATGAAAAAAAATAACAGATTTCAAACTTACACACTGATAATATTTTAATTTTTTTTAAACAGCTGTAAGCAAATAAACTCAGATACCAAAGAGGATTCTGTGTAGCTGTGATTAAAAAAAAAAAAAAAGAAAAAAACCCAGACACAAGTTGATTAGATAGCAAAAAGTTGTAAAAGTCATATTTAAAAATTATATTGTAGGCCATGTTTGACAACTTGAAAATTTAATTAACTTTTATAGTTGTTGTATTTTAGTCTACACTAAGTCCCATGTGGACTGTTGAACCAAAATGTATTAAATCTTTTATTACAATGAGTTAAATCCACAAAGTAATTATTGAATACAGTCATTTAAGAAGTCTAATGATGATTTTTGTGTCAATACCCAAATTTTGTCAGGTGAAACAAAGTAGTACTCATTTTAAGCTTACCTATGCAAACTGCAGGCACCTTCCTTTGCAGAGAGGAAATTTTTCTGTCTGATGTCCTTTTTATCTCCACTGCCACAATGAAAAGGACGATATTTGAATCTGAAAAGTACAGTTAAGAGCAATAGCCCTCTGACATAAGTTTTCGGAATGTACACTTTTACTGTGTCAAAAGCGTCTATGCTTTTAAAGCTCAAACGATGATGTTGTCCGTGCAAAAAGACTTTGAAATTAGGTCAGGGCGCAGCTCCATTAGACAAGTAAAAAGAATGAGTGTGGAAGAGTGATTGTAACAGTCCTTTGGTTGTGTAGGTATGGCGCAGAGACACCTTACAATCCTTTATATAGTGCTTTCCTCTTTTGGGGGGCGGGGGGTTATTACTGTCATTCTCTTTAGGCCTGCCCACTTTCCAGAGTGGGGAGGGGGAGCTGCTATTTTATGCATGAAAACTTGTATTTTCAGTTACATTTAATTACTCTTCAGCTCCAAGAGCTATCACAAAGCTGACTGACTGTTCCTGAAGCCCACATGCCATAATATTGTATCCGTGTCTGTCCTCGTATGAGTGACCAAATGAACACGCTCATCTCTAGTCAGGTGATGGATTGTGCGAAAGCAATTCACAGCTGATGCATTCTAGGCATCAGTTGGGGAAAACTGACTCTGTGTCCAAGAAATACGATATTTTATACAAATCATCCAGAAGCGTGCACGGGACGATTTCTTTTCTCTGTAGGAAAGATCTGATCACAGGTCGATCTAACTCCATTTAGCTCTGCAGAGCTTGAAACCTTTTAATTTCCTCTGTCTAATGCATCTGCGGTTGTCAGATATGGCTTTCAACAGCTGTAAGTTCCTTTATGAGAAAAGAGGAGGTACTATATAAAAACTTCTGCAATTTCAGTAACGTTTTTTGTTTTGTTAGTTTGCTTTATGTTTAAACATACACCGTGAGAATCCACCTCAGTGATCTACTATCAGCTTTATTGTTTGGACTCATTATTAATTCTACTTCTTTTTTTTTTTTACTAAAATGATGGACGTGTATGCTGGCCTCCTATTTAGACTGCATAGTTGATCTCATTATTTAAGTGAGGGAAACTTGCTGTGGAGTATTAGTGATTAGTTTGTAATGCTGTAATTAGTTTGCATGTACTTTAATTCTTGTTCCTGTTAGATTTAGTTACACCTTGTTTTTATTTTTCTAATTTTGAATGTATGTTTATACTAAAATTTGTTCTAACAGAGAGAATATTGTATTAATTAAATATTCTCTTAAGTAGCCTTAGAAGTCCTTGTTACTGTGGTGTTCCATGCAGGTTTAGACACAAGAAGGCATATCCTGAAAATTTACGAAGACGAGACATGCCAAAAAATGTGAGCAATTCCAGTTAGCAGGGGTTTTTTTTAATTATTATTATTCAGTTGTTTTTTAACTGTGGCCTGTAGCATTCATAATTTGATGGCCATACCTCCTGCTGTAGGAAGAAATAATGCTGCTTTTTTTTTTTTCCTGAATTATTTTATGGTAATAGATTATTATAGTGAATTACAGTCTATCAAACTTCATTTTGGAACTGATTAGTGAAATGAGTAACAAAGAAATGGAATGTTATAAGTTGTTTGTTTTTTTTTTTTTAAAGAAAAACACACAGAATACAGTTAAAGTTGATTCTAACCTGTAGTAAGTACCTTCATTATTCTTGTAGTGGACTATTTCCATTCACCTCACTTATACATTGCATATTTTATCTAAAATATATTCAATGGTATTCACATGGTACAAGTGCATCTTTTATGCAATTCACTCTTAAGTTCTTCAATGACCTTTACATGCATTCTCACCTCAATTATTTATGTTTTCTGTATTCTTGAACCATGATCACTTTCTAATTTATGCATGTTACTAGATTTTATATACCAGTAAGCAGCATTTTGCCATTGTATGCAAACAACTTCACAAGTCCTGGAACTCATGGTGGACTTCAACCACCCTGATATCTGTTGGAGGAACAACACAGCAGGCCATAAGCAATCGAGGAGGTTCCTGGAATGTGTTGATGATAACTTCCTTTTCCAAACGATAGAGGAACCGAGGAGAGGTGCTATGCTTAACCTTGTTCTCACCAACAAGGAGGACCTGATGGGGAATATAAAGCTCAAGGGCAGCCTTGGCTGTAGTGACCATGAAATGGTGGAGTTCAAGATCCTTAGGGCAGTGAGAAGGGCACACAGCAAGCTCACTACCTTGAACTTCAGGAGAGCAGACTTTGGCCTCTTCAGGGATCTGCTTGGTAGGGTACCGTGGGATAAGGAGGAAGAGAGGCCCAAGAAAGCTGGGTAATATCCAAGGATCATGTCCCCCAGGCTCAGGACCGGTGCTTCCCAGCAAAGAGGAAGTCAGGCGGAAATGCCAGGAGGCATGCGTGGATGAACAAGAAACTCCTAGATGAACTCAAACACAAGGACAGGTAGCCTGGGAGGAATACAGAGAAACCGTCTGAGCAGTCAGGGATCAGGTTAGGAAAGCTAAAGCCCTGATAGAGTTAAATTTGGCCAGGGACATCATGGGCAACAAGAAAACTTCTGTAAGTACGTCAGTGATAAAAGGAGGAATAGGGAAAATGTCATCCCTCTCTAGAAGGAAACAGGGGACATGGTTACCCAGGATATGGAGAAGGCTGAGGTACTCAAGGACTCTTTTGCCTCAGTCTTCACTGACAAGTGCTCTAGCCCAAGTCAAAAAGGCAGGGATTGGGTGAATGAAGAACCACCCACTGTAGGAGAAAATCAGGTTCAAGACCACCTAAAGAACCTGGAGGTGCGCAAGTCCATGGGACCTGATGAGATGCATCCGCGGGTCCTGAGGGAACTGGCAGATGAAGTTGCTAAGCCACTGTCCATCATATTTGAGAAGTCATGGCAGTCCAATGAAGTTCCCACCAACTGGAAAAGGGGAAACATAGCTCCCATTTTTAAAAAGCAAAGAAACGAAGATCCAGAAAACTACAGGCCAGTCAGCCTCACTTCTGTTCCTGGCAAGATCATGGAGCAGATCCTCCTGGAAACAATGCTAAGACACATGGAGAATAAAGAGGTGATGGGTGACAGCCAACATGGCTTCACTAAAAGCAAATCGTGCCTGACAAATTTGATGGCTCTCTACAATGGGATTACATTGTTGGTGGATAAGAGCAGCTGATGTCATCTACCTGGACTTGTGCAAAGCATTTGACACTGTCCCACATGACATCCTTGTCTCTAAATTGGAGAGAGATAGACTTGATGGATGGAACACTTGGCCAGCTCCTCATCCATCATCAGGTGGAGCGCCAAGTACTTTAACTGGTCAATGACTTAGAGGGTAACACCTCTTCCTTGTCTCCTTTGTCTGTCCTTCCTAAAGAGCCTCTATCCTTCTATTCCAACATTCTTGTCATAGGATTCATCTCACCACATCTCCGTGATGCCAATAAAAGAGTTATTCTATGGCAGAGTTACAGCGTTGATGGATAAGGGAAGAGCCAATGACATGATCTGTCTTCACTTGTGGATAAGGAATTGACTGGATAGTCGCAATCTCAAAGAGTTGTGCTCAATGGCTTTGATGTCCAAGAGGAGACCAGTGACGAGTGCCATTCCTCAGGGGTCAGTATCAGAACTGGTGCTGTTTAATGTCTTCGTTGGCGACATGGACAGTGGGATTGAGTGCACCCTCAGCAAGTTTGCTGATGATGTCAAGCTGTGTGGTGTGGTGGACACGCAGGAGGGAAGGGATGCCATCCAGAGGGACCTTGATAAGCTTGAGAGGTGGACCTGTGCTAAACTAATGAAGTTCAACAAGGCCAAGTGCAAGGTCCTGCACGTGGGTCGGGGCAATCCCAAGCACAAATGCATGCTGGGCGGAGAATGGATTGAGGGCAGCCCTGAGGAGAAAGACTTGCGAGTGCTGGTGGATGAGAAGCTCAACATGAGCCAGCAATGTCCGCTTGCAGCCCAGAAAGCCAACTGTATCCTGGGCTGCATCCAAAGAAGTGTGGCCAGCAGATCGAGGGAGGTGATTCTGCCCCTCTGCTCTGCTCTCATGAGACTCCACCTGCAGTACTGCATTGAACTCTGGGCACCCCATCATAAGAAGGACATGGAGCTGTTGGAGTGGGTCCAGAGGAGGGTCACGAAGATGATTCGAGGGCTGGAGCACCTCTCCTCTGAAGACAGGCTGAGAGAGTTGGGGCTGTTCAGCCTGGAGAAGAGAAGGCTCCGGGGTGATCTTATTGCAGCCTTCCAGTACCTAAAGGGGGCCTACAGGAAAGCTGGAGAGGGACTTTTTACAAGGGTATGTAGTGATGGGACAAGGGGCAACGGCTTTAAACTGAAAGAGAGTAGAGTTAGAGTAGATACAAGGCAGACATTTTTCACACTGAGGGTGGTGAAACACTGCACCTGTGGGATTTTAAGTTAAATATGTTTGTGTATGACAGTTTTTAGCTTTACCAGATTCTGCTTAAGCTTCTGTGAAAAAGCAAAAATAAAAACCTAAAACATGGCAGTAAAAGCAAAACTGTTACCTGTACGATAGATTCCGTTGGCTGCAAGCTGGGGAGTTCTCACTGCAAAATTAATTCCTTGCTGCTAAAGAACATTTCTATACCCCCTGACAAAAACAATCCTGTCTTTTCATTAGGCTTTTGATTTGTTGTCAATCGTGCTTATGTAATTATGTAATGTAATTTGCATAGTGAGATTACGTTACATTACATTATGTAATATATTTGCGTAGTGAGAATTTTTGTGGAAGGAATAGCAAGTACGTTTTTTCTTTTTGAAGCACAGTCAGTTATATCCGTGGTTTGAAAGCTCCATGAAGAAGCGGACCTCACTTTGAAATAAGTGCAAAGATGCACTGCCCCTTTGTAGGCAAACTTGAAACAACCAGGACTCACCATTTACAGACAAAAGCAAGATAACTTTTGAAAGTAGCATGTACCAGAATATGTTATCGTGGTATATTTTAAATAATTGATTCAGCTTGTTAAAACATAGGCTTATAAGTAAACCCAAGCTTCTTTTTTGTCCTCATTTTGTTTTTCATTTTGCAGTACTATGATATACAGCCATTTTTCTGCCATTCATGTTCTTATTTCTATGCTTTCCACTCTAACTGTGCAGTTTGAATGTTAAGGCTTTTTCCAACTTCATCCCTTCTGTCCAGTTATTCTCACTCTCATGATATCTGTGAACAGCTTCTGTGCAAGAATTTTTTCCTGTCTTCGCTCTACAGGTAGTGAATGGTGACAGCTTTGTGCCACCTTCTCTGTTCTCTTGGATTCCACAGAGCCCCTAGTAGTTGGGATTTTGTGTAAGGGATGAAAAATCGCTGGTAGAAGGTTCTCAGGGCTACAGAGAATACGTTGAAAATATATTTTGGTTTGGTGGAACGTACCAATGGGTTCTTTTCCTCTGTACACTTTATTTGTACTGTGCAACACAACTCCCTCCTCTCCACCCTGATTCTGTATGTACTTTCGGAGAGACCATTTAACTAAGGCATCCATATGTGAATTTTCTAGTTCCAGGAATAATGTGTCTGTCACTTGTTTATCAGTGATGTGAGTTGCACTCTTCTGTTATAGTTTCATTGACTGATGTTGTGAGGGAAGTTTTCAATTAAATTTTTCCATGTTGTGTTATCAAAACAATTGATACTTGTCTGCCCTCATGAAAAGTACCAATTTGCAGGTACCATAAATTACAGTTAATTTCAGTCTGAAAATGAACGTTGCTGTTGTGGTTTAACCCTGGTAGGCAGGTAAGCCCCATACAGCCACTCGCTCACTCCCCGTCAGTGGGATGGGGAACGAATCGGAAGAGTAAAAGTGCAAAAACTTGTTTATGACTTCTGTCTCTTGCCCCTCATGTCTTCAGATGCTCCCTCCTCTTCCCTCTAACACGCTGTGGTCTAATCTGTTGTTATCTTGAACCGTTTCAGCCCCATGTGCCAAAAAGAGTTGTTGTGGTTTAATCCCAGTAGGCAGGTAAGCCGCACGCAGCCGCTCGCTTGCTTCCCCTCCAGTGGACTGGCGGAGAGAACTGGTAGGATAGAAGTGAGAAAACTCATGGTTTGAGATTAAAGAGAGTTTAAGAGAAAGGAGGAAAAAAAAAGGGGGGGGGGAGGGTGGCATAAAAATAAAACCAAGATAAACAAGTGATGCAAAAAACCTCAATTGCCTCACCACCAGCTGATCAGCCACTTCCTGAGAAATGGCAGCCCTGGCAAACTTCCTGCCTGACTTTTATTGCTGAGCCCGAGGTCATATGGTGTGGGATTATCCCTTTGGTCAGTTGGGGTCAGCTGTCCCAGCTGTGTCCCCTCCCAACTTCTCGTGCACCCCAGTCTACTCGTTGGGTGGGGTGGATTGAGGAGCAGAAAAGGCCTTGACTCTGTGTTAAGCGCTGCTCAGCAATAGCTAAAACATCCCTGTGTTATCAACACTGTTTCATCATAGAAGTGAGTGATGGTACATCAACTGAAATTTGAGGATCTGTTGTAGATTGAATAAAGAAGGAAGAGGAGGTTCATGCAGATTATGTGGAGATGTGCATGAGTTAGCCTCTACCTGCAGAAGGAAGAATAAATGGAATTATTTTCACGTTGAAATTCAGCTGAAGACTCGACTAATTGTTATAGTTGGCCCTGATAGGAAGCACTGATGAGAAGTGACACTATTAAAGTGATTAATTATATGGTCATTTGACATGTCATGGTGTAACTTTCAGCAGACCTCTCAAGATACCTCCGGGACTGTTTGCTCTTCAGTAATATTGGTTTTTCAGAGCCTGGGATTTTACCCTCAAATTTGGGAAAATTGACTGCAGAAAAAATATGTAAGGATTAAATGTTTTTTAAAAATAGTGAAGATATTTACTTTTTTTTTTTTTGTTCACTAGTAATTGTTTCTACATGACAGTGCTGTCTAGTTTCAGATCCCTTTCTGAGCCCGTTGATTACATCAGCTTTTAACATCTTCAAGCATTGATTTACATAGTTGTGGAAATCCATAAGTATTTTCACTTGTCTGGTTGCTTTTTGGATGGGTTTTTTTTTGTTCTAACTGTTATCCTTTAACATCACACTCTGACAAAGATCATATAGTCATTCCTGGTTGCCCTCTTCTGTGCCTTACCTGCTGTATAGACTTGTGCTCCCTTTCAGATTTTTGTTTTCTGAGCTGATGAGTTCATTTATTTAATGTAGTCTGTATAAAATCTCTCTCTTGTAAATTATACAATATCACAGTGATGACTTCTCAGGTTTTTTTTTTGTCCTAATTTTAACAGACTGCTTACTCTTTTATTGCTGTTGAGCAGAGATTTATCTTTTTTTTAGGTTTGACTACCCTGAATAATTGTGTCATTTGAAAACTTTGTCATCTCCTTACTCTCACTCATTCCAGACTGTAGTGTTATGCATGTTTGTAAACGCATCTGTTTGCAGCTTTTGGAGAATATAATGAGGAAAAAAGACTGGGTTTTTTAAGCTTTCTTTCCATTTTTTAACCAGTTCTAAAACAAGAATTAGCATCTAACATCCTAGGGTTTCTTAGAGCCTGTAGCAAGTGACCTTACTGAAGTCGAAGTACGGCATATCACCTTTATCCCAGTGCTTCTCAGCTCTTCCAGAGAGCTCCTCTGTTACTGATTTTCTGGTACATGCCTTCCCTCGAACAAGTCTATTCACTTTTTCCTAGGGTATCTTATACACCCAAGCTTGCCTAATTTTATTGTCTTTTTAGGTGCTATGGATTTGCCTAATGTGAATATTAGACTGTAGCTCCTGGGATCTCTTTAGAAGATTTGGGTCATATTTGCTGCTTGTGTACAGAGGATGGTTTACGCAATAGATTATCCTATATTGAAATGCTTTTGGAACATTAATTTGTAGCATATAGTCTGGGAAAGTGTTGCTCTTTGGTGTTTCTTCTAAAATGTTTTTTTTCTGAAACCTGTCTGCTGATATTGTGCATGGCTTCCTTGGTGCTTCTTCTCTACAATTTTAAAGAATGGCTGTCATGTAGAACCACGTCTGATCAATGCAAATAGGTAGAGGTGTTTAAGGCTTTCCTCTTGGAAGAAAATATTGGCTAGATTTTACTGTTAAAATTATTAAAAACAAAAGAAAAACATGTGATACTATTCATATGATGGACCGAATCTTGGAACTTGTACTGCATGACTATTACTTGTTGTCCTTTTGTATATTTAGTTGCTTACCAAATAATATTATAGTATTGCATTATTTACAGAAGTAAATGTTGCATTATTTACAAAAGCATGCCCAGAATACTAAGGTGGTCTGCTTTTGGTCCTGTGGAACACATTTTCTGTTTGTCTTTGGCTTTAAAAGTCAATTTCATTTGTAGCCTTGAAGCCCTGTACTATTACTTGAGTCCGTACCTGCAGTTGTGCAGTGTCCATGAATTGCAGGTCCTGTAAATGAAAATTCTGGTTTAAACTCAAATTAGAATTCAAATTTTGCTCAAGCCATACAGTGTTGTCCCCTCCACCCCCAGCTGATGATCAGTGTCATGATCAACTACTCACAGTAAAGGAAATATAGGCCAAAGAAAGAATGATGAGATAACATTATATCTGTGAAATGCAGGTTTATAAACGCCACAAGATTTAGCAGAGTTGAGTAATAATGTAGAATTATACTGCACAGGAGAATTGCAGAGGACAAGGAATCTGCTGTACTATATAAGAGCACTGTACTAATATAGACCCAAGGCAGTTCTTGCTTCAGCACTGTCGTGGTTTTAGGCTGATCCAGCAACTAAAACTCACAGTCTCTCCTTCACCAGTAAACTAGAGAGGAGAAAAAAATAATAAAGGGACTGAGGGTTGAGACAAGAACAGAGGGAGCACCCACCAACCATGGTCCCAGGCAAAACAGACTTGGCTTTCTCAAAACAAAACAATTTATTAATGGTTACTTAAAAGGACAAAGGGAAACAAAACCGGTACTGAGAGGATAAAAAGAACAAAGCCAGATCTTAAAACCGACACATCCCCCCCCCCCCCCCCCCCCCCCCCCCCCCCCCCCCCCCCCACCCCCCCCCCCCCCACCCCCCCCCCCCCCCCCCCCCCCCCCCCCCCCCCCCCCCCCCCCCCCCCCCCCCCCCCCCCCCCCCCCCCCCCCCCCCCCCCCCCCCCCCCCCCCCCCCCCCCCCCCCCCCCCCCACCCCCCCCCCCCCCCCCCCCCCCCCCCCCCCCCCCCCCTTTCCTTTTCCTCCCGGCTCTACCTCCTCCCCCCAGCAGCACAGGGGGCAGGGACTGGGGGAGTGCAGGTCAGTTCATTCCGTGCTGTTACTGCTGCTTCTTTCTTAAAGGAGAAGGAGTCCTTACACCCTTTTCCCTGCTCCAGTGGATCCCCTACCCACGAGGAAAAATCCACAAACTTCTCCAGCGTGAGTCCAGCCCACTGGAAACAATCCTTCCCCACAGATTGCTCCAGTGTGGGCTTTACCACAGTCTCGGGTACTTAGGGAGCTGTAGCCACTCGCTCCGGCGTGGGTCGTCACGCAGACTCCAGATGCCTCTCTGCTTGTCGTGTGTTCCAACACAACCATCCTCAGGCTCAGGCATCTTCTCCCATGGGCTGCGAGTGGGTCTCTACTCCACCGAGGGCCGTCCTGGTTGCAGGGGGGCCGCCTGCCATCTCACCACCTGCAGGGGAAACTCAGCTCTGGCAACCTCCTCCCGCCTCCATCCTCACTGACCTGGTGTCGACTTGGCTGTTTCTCTCAGATCTCAGTTTCTCTGGGTGAACTCAGCCCAGTGGGCACCCCTGGGAGCAGGGTGCTCCCCGAGTTCCCCAGCCGGCTCCGCCGCCGCCATTCTCCGTGGGCGGCGCCAACCCAATGCAGGCAGCTGCCCGGCCGGGAGCCAGGGAGCGGGGCAGTGCCCTCCTCCCTCTCTCCTTGCTCCTGGGCAAAGCACCTTTTCTGGTTCCTTTGTCCTGACTTAAATAGGGCAATTCACAGAGGCGCCCTATTGGCCTCAACCCCGAGGGGGATGGCAGTCTGATCTGGTGGCCCAGAACCAAGTCTAACCCAGTTCCAAACTGGGGAGGTCACACGGAGCAAACCCCTCTCCTGCCACCAGAACCCCCACCCCCTCCACATCAAACCATGACAAGCATGCATATACTAGAATGACAAGATGATAGATAAAAGATTGTGAAAATATATAACGCAATTATTGTGAGAATTGATTAGACATGGTGTATAAATATTTTAACTAATTTTATGCTGAAATGTTTTTTTTTTAAATGCAATTACCATCATATTTCTATGAAAATTACATGTTTGTAGGAACCTCTTTCTTGAAGGTTAAGAAACCTCACATTTTTTGTGGAAAAAAAAAATAATGAAAGGAATGCACTGGCTAGTCATTGTAATATGTTTAATGTGTTTATATCCAGTTTCACCCAAAACTCAATGAAGTAAAATCACATAAAATTAAAGCAAGTTTATATCTAGCGAAGGTGAAGTGTATTTTTGCTTTGTTCAATAAGAGTTTTATGAGTAGCTTCTGTAGAAACAGAATATTGTACAGAATTAGTAAAATCCAGAAGTTTTGACACAGATTTGGCATTAAAAGTCATGTGATCCATCAGAGAAGTTACTGGTAGTATATTAAACCAACTTCTTTACATCAGCTTACTCGAGCCATATGCTTATATGTGTTCAGGATAATAAAACCTTGTTTATGGAGTTTAGCATCTGTTGTGTAATTCGTTCACCTTTCTGGCTGTCATGTCAGATATTTAAGTTGTTCTTAGTATAACTGCCTCTTATTTGTCTTTGGGTTCAACAACCTCCACCTTCAGCCCCCATTTTTTAGGCAATGTTACAGTTTGAAATTTTATTGTGCCTAAATACTTAAGCCTGTTTGGTTTTAATCTGCGAATCTAGTTGTATCTATGGGAGGTTGTTTTTACATGACTATTTAAATAGCATCAGCAATTATCAAGATTATTTTAATCGCGTGAAAAAAGATGATCTGTGCCAGGGAGGAAGCGTGCAGCTGAAATGCATATCTTTGGAAATCTGTAAGTAGACCAATGACTGAGCCTGAGCAAAGATCAGAGCTGATGTGTCAGGTGTTCACGAGAGATAATTTTTCTGTTCTCCTCTGTATGCTTAGTTCCATTAGTTTATTTTCCTTGTTGAACTACTTTGTGTAGCTGCAATCACCAAATTTGTCAGCTTGAAGGAAATCTTAGGTAACTGAAACACCCCTATGTCATGTCTCATTCTTTAATTTCTAATTTTCTAAAACCATTGCTTAGTTTTCCCTCAGGTGTTTGACCTTAACATTCATTAAAATGTTGAAATACAATAAGAAGCTAGGAGGCTTGAATATTTTAATTTTGCTGTTTAATAAAACAAAGTGTGTTTTTCTGTATTATAACTGAATAATGGCAGTTGTATTGTTCACCTCATTTTTTAAGCCACATATGTTGCTAAATTCTCAAATATTTTCTTGGAAAAATACTTGTATAAATGCAGTTAAAATGCTTGATCTCTTTGAACCCTATTAAAACAGAGAAATACATGAAGTCTGTAAAGGATATATAGCTCTTTTGAATAGGACACAATTACTTTTTGCAAAATTCATCTATTATTACATACACAAGTTCATAATGTTACTATTTATATACAAGATTCCTTATACAGTTTCTAAGTTAGTGTTCTAGTTTAGTCCAGCAAAAGATATCTGAGAACTTCTTATATTGTTTTCTTGAATAAACAAGAGCGAAATACTTCGGAAAAGTGACTTCTCATTTCAAGAACAGAAGTAAGACTTCTCATTTTTTAAGAGGAAGAAGGAGGCAGGATTAGTAGCTGCACAGTATTGCGTTTGGTACATGTTAAATTGATGTCCTGGAGTGACAGAGAGAAGCCAGTGTTCATTCATTTAAATGATCAAATCAGAGACTTCTTCTTCAAGAACTTGAGTGAGGAGTGGTAAGTAGATAATCGCTCTTGTGTATATTGTCAAGTTTATTTCTGAAGTGCTTTCTAGAGTTAGGCGTGAATCTCTATGAAGTCTTCTGCAAATAGTTGGAATACAGTTCTACGGACACTTCTGGACATTAGGAAATACATAACTGGGTCTAAGCAGCTGTTAAAAGATGAAAATATGAGCATCACCTCATTACATTTGTGAATGATCTCCTTCCAATAACAAGATGGATTTTGTAACTGTGATGTAATGTAGACAAACGGAACACGTGGTAAGGAACAAAACAGGTGGTGAAAATAACGAGTACAATGAAGGAATTCCTTGCTGTCTGGGTGTATTTTCCTGCGTTGGGAAAATTTGCTCTTTTCTTTGAAATTTTCAGAAGGTTCTTGGCAATTTTTACATACGAAAGTATCAAAAGGAAAAAAACTATCCAAAAATGATTACAATAATATAATTTAAAATCGCTTCTGTCTTCGCATTCTGTTTATTTCGGTTAATGAAAGCACATAGTAGAATTGCTATCCTTACTCTTATAGAAAGATGGTGCAACTACTATATAAATCCTATTAGTGCAAGTGCCCCACACCATGCAACAAATATGTATACTTCGTGTTGTAGTTAACATTTTAGGACGCTTTACAGACTTATTTATTTTTATATAACGATCTAGACTAATTAGTCCCCAACAGTACTATGCTAATGTACATGTTCATATAAAATAGAGTTCCTACAGTCTTGCATAAAATCAGTCCAAACATCCAGGTGTTTTTTGTAACATGATAGAGTATTCGGAAGGGAAGACAGAAGATCAGCAGAAGATCGCAACCGCTACATTTAGCAAGTAAACTTGAATAGAATTCCTTTTCTGGTGGATGCACAGGAAAGCAAACAGGGCTATAATGTTTCCAACTAATCCAACGACAAAATAATAGAGTAAAAAACTATCAAAGCAAGCGATAGTGAGTTGTCATCTAAGGGACAAATGACATTGTTTGAATTTCCGAGGCATTTATGGCTAGGTTAGTTTGGTTACTCCAGAAGATTTCCTTGTGTGGAAGAATGCGTCAGTAAATCAGCTGAAGCTGCAGCCATCATTTGTGAGGATTTTTAGCTGTTCTGTAGGGATGCAAAGAGAAAATTTTAAAATTGAATCACCATTGGATCATTTTCACATGTTTTCTTGCTTTATTATATACGGTCTTATGTGATATAAAACATACAAAGGCCATAACTGAAAAAAAAGTAAGTGCACAGAATATCGCTGAGTAGGAGAAGGACTTTTAGCTGGATATCACGATACAATGTGAGTCTAGAATAATTGGTTCCCTGTTTTTCTTCACATGAAGTAGGCAAGAACAGATGTACAGAGTACTTACTCAGATAACTGTTTTGTAATTCATCGTTACTGTCTTAATTTTTTTTAAAAATCAACTATTCTGTTTTCCTACAAAACTTTAGAAATTTAAATTTTTTTGTTTTATTTATAATTACAATTATTTTTTTTAAGTTCTGAAGTTAGGTTTAGTTTTTTTCGTGACAGAAAACTTTTTTAATAAGATGCAAGAACAAGTAAACCTAGCTAAGTGAAGTATTCTCAGTGTGGTACAAGTACATCGAATATATCAAAACAATTCTAAGCCATCAATATTAATTTTAAATAAGTACCCAGGATCTCTCGCATGTAAGTCACTAGTTTTCAATTTAAAAAGCCGCTAGTTCAGTAGTCAATTAATATGTATTGGCTATGTAACCTGCTATAAGTTACACTGTGAGTCAGTACCTGTTTCAGGAGATAGTTTTTTCATAATTTATACTCTTCATGTAAATGTAAGTATTTTCTCCTTTTCTTAACTGTTCACAAATAGGTATGCAAGCAAACTAATATAGCTAGAAACCACGTAATGCAGTAACAGGTTGTTTTCTCATCTTCCTTGAAATGAAAACAAGGAAGACAATGAAAACAAAGTTTTTAATTTCACTAAGTTTATTTTGATCAGGAGTGTACAATCTGGAGAAAAAAAATGTTAGCTTTGACCAAAGAATGAAAACCAAAAAAGGTGTGTCATTAGGAGAGCAGAATGACAATGAGCTGTCTTTTGTCCTCAATTTATATGTCATAGCAATAAAAGATTCCATAAATGAGTTTATTTACAATTTTTTAAGAGGGACCGATCTCATAAAAACATCAGAATCGTTTGTTCGTAGTCTGAACTTAGTTGTCCAACAACGATAACAAGAAAAAAGCAACAATACACTGCCATATACATAACTTTAAATAATGTCTCATTGCATGCTAGGTTTTAAAATGCAAATTTACATTTAAACGTGATACAACAGTGAAAATGGCAGCACTTTAGGTAAAATTCTTATTAAGACTGAATGTACATACAGAATTTGAATTATTGAGAGGACAGGCTAAAATACTTTAACATCCTCTGTTGGCTGATCTTACAATTGCATATAAATTGGTACAATATGTTAGCATTTTAAAAAATATGTTCTGTTTGCAGATTGTCGTTCATATTGTCAGGGCAAGAAGTAATTTTAGAGTTTGGTTAAAAAACATTGTGCTTTCAAATACATCTTGAAATCTATCTTACTATAATGTCTTGTTTATGTTGTTTTTCTATGAAATGCTTGGCATCATGACACATAAGCAGTGACAAGTTTAAGGTCAATGAAAGAGAGAGAAAAATTGGTTATGCTGCAGATGCCTTAGAAACATAACTTCTTGATTTCATAAGTTTTGTCATCTGTAAGCAAGCAAGCATGCTTAAACAGGTGTATTTAAGAAAGGGTTTGAAGGTCATTAGTACCTTTGCAATTAAAAGAAATTCTATAGAAATTTCATTTACTGTAGCTTAAGTATAAAAGAAGCCACTTACCATTTATATATTAAGAACTTCGGCACATTTTCAAAACCGCTGATGGAGATAGGGAGGAGTAACATGCAGGTCCTCTTATTAGAAAGCTAAAGCACCAGCTTCTCTATGAAAGTGATGGGAATCAGCTGACACAGTACAATTAGCAACGAGGGGAAGTTTACTAGTGTTGCAACTGTTTTTTTAAAAAAGATATTTTTAACTAGCAGAACTCAGTTTGTTGAACAGATCAATTTTGCTGGTAATTTGGACTTTGCTGGGAGAGGTTCTATAATAAAATTTTCTCTGAGTTTCACTCTGAATTGGTGATTTGGATTTTTTCTAGAGCTTGTTTCTGGTGAGCAGTGTCAGTAGCTTCCTTTTTGGCTGACAATTATGTGATACAGCCCGTCTCTTTTTTAGGTACTGTCATGGAAATAGTATCACTTTTTGAAATGTAGGATAAAGATAAATCAGACCACAATGAATGGTACATTTTGCTCCATGTTGATGTAGCTCTCCCGTCTGCCTTCCTCCTTGCCTGGGGTGAGAAATTTGAGTCTTGATCTTTTCACTCAAAATGACAGTGATGAGAGGATGTGAAAGTGCTCAAAGTGTGCAGCTTAACAGTTTCAGTAAAGCAGAAGTCAAATGCAATATGCAGACATAATACGACCTGGTGTAACTTATAAATTGCAAATTAAAAATGGATTCTAGAAGTCCTGCTATAGGTAGCCTAAATTTAATGATCACCTCAAGAACATTATCAGACTTAGTATTCTCCATAGCATTTGAAATGAGAATTTCCATGTTGACTTTCTTAATGTATCATCAGTTTAAGAATCAGCTTTTTATGGGATAATGCAGATTTTAGTTAGATTTGTAAACAGGCTACACATTCTTGCTTGAAACCGCTTGTTTCAATAATTTAAAGTTTTTAAAAGAAAACATGGGTGATTACAGATGACGACTTTACAGGTAGTTAGATTGAGCTTCTTGTAGCTCCTTTGCACTATTTGAGTTTCTAGTTTTGTAATTTAAGCAGTAACGTATTCTCCAGAAGCAGTATACAAATTTGACATTCTTTCTTTTAAATAATATAGTTGACTGCAAAGGGAGGCTTTGACCAAATGTAGGAAGTTGTTCTATATTAATGCAGTAGTTTGGCTATATATATTAAATACTGAATGTGTTTCTGATAGATTTTGTCTGTATGTTACTTCCTTCTACACCGTTCAGTATCCATCCAAATTGTTTTATAATATTACTACTCCATTTTTATACATTACGCCTCATTCTTATTAGTGGAAAGACTGTGGAAAATCAAGTATGGATGACTGTGGCCTGGAATCCAGTTTAGAAACCTAAACAATTTCCCATCTCAATGGAATGTTGTTAGAAAACATCACAGGAATGTTGCTTTTCTTTCTTCAGTTGGAAAGTGATCAATGAATTTCTGTGATTGAGGCTCAAAATAGTGGTTTATGTTCTCTATGTGAAGGATAAGATCTGACAAAATGTATCCTAGGAAGGATGTTTCTGCTGGACAATTGAAACAGTGTAAGGCTTAAGGGTGAAAAGTAAAAAGTAATACCAGATAAGAAATTATAGACGTAATTTTTATTCTCCGTTTTATTATGATTTCCACTTTGTGTTCCTTGCGAGTTAAGTCCTGAAACGATTTGCTGTGCCTAGGCCAATTGAAATGGAAGCCAATGAAGAAAGAGGAGTCCCTGCCAGGGAAAAAGTATCTGAAATTAAGAAACTTTCCAAAAAAACTCCAAATTCTAGCTTCTGTTTGCAAATTTATGAAAATAAGTCCTAAAATGCAAATTGTATTCTCAAATATAATTTGTCTGGGTTTTGTCTTTTCAGCCGCACTGTGTACTGCTTGCCTCAAAAGAGAATTCAGCCCCAGTAAAGCTTGGTGGCTTCGGGGTAGCAATTCAGTTAGGAGAGTCTGGGCTAGTTGCTGGAGGTAGAAATTTTCCTTTGAAGTTACATAATATTATGCATGTTGTACTGCAGAGTTCTGGTCTTCCGATACAGCCTGGGCAGCAAAACAAGAGCTCAAAAATAGTCTTTCACTAAAGACTTTCTTAACATTATAAATGCACATAGTCAAAGCTAAATTGCTAGTAGAATATAACATAAGCTAACACTGGTTTGATCAAAATAAAATTGAAAAAAGCCATAGAATTTTCCATTTTAATGCATCTGTGGCATAATTCTTTCCGTGCTTGACAGAGCAATCAAATAAAAATGCCATCAGGATTAAAATGTATGTCAAAGCAATTGAGTAAAGACTTATTACAGCATCCTCAATGCTCCCCTGTTTCTTAGGCAAGTTCTGTCCGAATGCTATGCTGTTTAATAGCAAAATCTTACAGTTTTCACATGTGACTCTTCTGTGTTTTAATATTTCATTGTAATTATTGCCTAAGACATCAATATCTTGATACATATGTAATTTTTTGACTAAGTGTGTTTTGTTTTCTGGGATTTTATTTTCCTCTAGCTGCTTCCAGATTGTTCCAGACAATAGGGTTATGCTTTAATCAGCCTGCACAGAGTGAAGACCCAATCATTTTCTGAGCGTCATTGCCAGAGTAGGAGACCACAACAAAATATTTGTTAGTTTTAATTTTTATTTTTTCTTAAAACAGTCACTTCCTCTCAGTACCGGGCTGCTTCAAAAACCTCAGATTTCCTAATCTAATTACTTAAAGGTCTGCATCAAGTTGGCTTTTATGTGATCTTTAAAATAAAAAGCAAATCCAATATAAGCATACCAACAGCTTCCATTCTCTTACCAGATATTGCTAATACTTCTGGAAATATCCAGATATTTTACTACATAGAGACCTAGATACATCTTTTCCAAAAAATACCCATTCAGTTAAGCTACTACTGTTTCCTTAATAAAAAGGTCACTCCTTTCTTTACTTTCCTATGTTTCTCTGATTTTCTGTACTTCAGCCACTGCTTTTTAGTGACAGTTACTGGACTTTTATGAGTCTCTCATTTTTCTTCTTACATTCTCACTAAGCAACTTCATCCATTTCTTCTGCCTCAGCTACTCTTCCTGAGGTAATCAGATACAGTGTACTTTCTTTCAGACTACTAGCTGTCTTGCAAGAACCTCAAAGTTCAACTTGGGAAAAACAATCCTGTGTTTTCCCCAGATTTGTCAGGTGTCCTTCCTTTCCTGTTATCGTTCACCTGTTCTGCAACAATGCAACTCATTGTTATGTGCCCAACTTTCCTGCAGTTATCAGTGCTGTCTGGTTTTTCGTGTTTCTGCATTAAAATGTTTTCATTACTTTGTGATTCTGTTTACAGTACTTAGAGAAGCTTCTTTCTTAAGCCTCAACAGTATAGTATTTCTCTGTATCTTCTGCCTCATCTGTCTCAACTTCTGCCATAATCAGTCTCCTTCATAGTTCCCCCCCCACACACACGACCTGTCATTTTAATTTGTAGCCTTTTCATTAGCAGTTGTTACTTTCAGCTTCAAATTCCTCTCTCTTTCAGATACTCAGAGTAATGCCACTTCATTTATATACCATGGAAGGTCTCAGTTCTACTACTTATTTCAAGCTTTCTCTTTAACAGACTCCTTGTCTCTTTCTTTCTCATCTTCCATTCCAGTCTTTATATCACAAACTACATCTGTTTTCTGGCGATTCTTTCCCCTTCCAGAGTCCTACCTGAAGACATATTACTAGACAGTCCCCTACGCAGCACTTGCAAGATCTTATTTCTTCAACTTTACAATATTTCCCCATATGTGTTACATGAAAGTTAGTAATACTGTCTGGGCTTCTTTGAAGTGGGCTGTAAATTTCTTGTAAAAAAAACGTTTGTCCACATATTTACAGTAAATTATCCGTATGCGTGATGGATAGGTTTGTTTTGTAATAGTAGTGATAATTATTATAGGCACTACGTATTTCTCAATTGTCTCCTAAATGAAATAGAAACTCTTCTTATAGAGAAGTTTATAAGCAGTATAATAACCAACTTGTTCACTTTCATGTTCTTCTTCTAATTTTAGTGAAAAACATTGATTCAGCTTAACATAGTCAATTATTCCTCTTCGCATGGCAATTTCCTGTAGTTGATGGTTAACATATAAAAAAAACCCTCTATTAAATAAAAGCTATTGTGACGTTTAAGTTCTCTTACTGACTCTAAAACCCCCCTGTGCTTCTAACCATTTCAGTGCTCAGTACACCTTAAATTTTTTCAATACAGAAAATACAATACTTATTAATCTTTCTGTACCTAGATAATGTGTAGTAACCATGATAACCCAGCAAAATATACTCAATAACTAGTGCAAGATCCGTATGTAGAAATGACCTTGTTGTTCAAGGAACAGAGTCTTCCTGTATGTTATATTCCTTGGAGTAGTTTTATCTTTAAACCAGAAAAGGGCAGCTTTCCTTGAGAAAAAGCATGTCAACATTGAAAGTAATGTAACTGTAGTAAAGTTTGACTGATAGGACTCTTCCCTTAATTATGCATAAAAACACAGTCATTATGGAAAAGCTTTTCAGTATCTATGATGGTCCACTCCTCTTTTGTAGTAGCATTTTTCTCCAAAAATAAGAGTTGCTATATCTAAAGCATTCAGGGGCTACCATGTTCTAAACATTTTTTTTTGCTTCATGCATTTGCATGTGTGCCATTTTACTTACCTTTTCCACATTGACACACCTGTACCTGAAAAGACCCAGATTGTGTGTAGCCCAGGAGAACACAAAGAGAAGAGAATTATCTCCACTCGATGTCTTCAAAGCATGCCTTCTAGAGTACAACTTTTGTTTTGTTTTGAGACTGTGGAATGTTTTTAACTTAAGAAGTCTTTTTTCAGTGTGTGTAAATTGTTTTTTAGGGGGAAAGGGGATTTTGTAATAAAGTTGAACTAGAGTCCCAGGTATGGAAATTAGACTGGTCCCAATCTTTTCACGTAAGTCTAAAGATAGACTTGTGTTGTTTAGAGAGATTATAACTACAGTGTTCTTCAAGCAGATAGAGAGTTATTTAACAGAAGTATAAGGGACCTCATGATGATAGCTGTAACATCATACTAGATGTCATTATAAAAAATGTCTGTGGAGTAGATTTAGAAACATGACTGTTTTATCAACTAACAACCAGTAGAGTTTGTTTTATGAGAGTTTAATTATTATTAAGTACCAAAAAAAAAGGACATAGCTTTAACTCATTTTTCATAAGACCAGAATGGAAATGTAGGAAATATTTACATTTCCACTATGTAATACAAACATTTCACTATTTTGCCCATAAGCTGCAATGGCAATGAGAAGAAGGATGTGTCACCTTCTGAGTTCAGGAAATGGTTTTCTACAATCAGAAGTGAAAATTTTGTGAACGGTGTTCATTTGAGCATGAGTAGGTACTTTAAGATGGAATTCGGGCAGTATACATGGTAGTTTACAAATACATCGTAATTTATCATTGAACTCTCTTATGAAACAGGATGTAGACAGGATACAATCCCTGGTTTGCATGGTTAGATGCAGATGGAGAAGTGGCACCTCTGGGATGTCCGTGTATTAATAGAACAATACTCACATTATGATCTCTGTCTTATTCCTTAGGCAATTTTTCTTTCAGAATGTGTTATGAATTGTCACGATATTTTTCTTAAATAAGTGACATCGTATTTAATCAATATCAAATAACTTGGATGCTAAATCTTGGATTTTTAGCTCGTATATGGTATTAAAGGCTGAGAACAAAAGCCATTGAGTCTACAAGTGCTATTTCCTCCACTTCATCTACATATTTTCTCCTGCTTAGCTACTGCAAATAAGGGTAGCGGTATAGACCTAAGCAGTATGAGATTCTGTACTAACTGTCAAGTCGTATCTATAGATAATTAACTGCTTTCACTTTTTACCTGTAGCAGCAAAATATCACAGGTCCCCATGATGCTAATCCAGTCGAGTATTGATTTTTTATGTATTATTAGTTAGTTCCTCTAAGTTGCTTCAGATCCTATAGTATCTTCAGATATCCTAACACAATCATCATCATCTTACTGGAAAATATCTCTATCTTCTTTATAGAAGTACAGCACTATAATATGAAGTGTTCGTGGTTCTTCATCACTAGCCTTTTAGAACTTACTACAAAAAAGGCAAAGGAAGGCAGTACCATAATTTCCCTGCAAGCAGACTACTGTGAGTTTGGTGGTCGTGGGGGTATCTTTCAGTTCGTTTTGTCTCAATGTAAAAATTATCATAGAATCAATAATGGTTTGGGTGGAAGGGACCTTAAGGTCATCTAGTCCAACTCCCCTGCATGAGCAGGAACATCTTCACTAGATCAGGTTGCTCAGACCCCCGTCCAACCTGACCTTGAATGTTTCCAGGGATGGGGCATCTACCACCTCGCTGAGCAACCTGTTCCAGTGTTTCAATGAACTGGGTCTTGGTGGTTTTATAACCCCAGTTTAAAAAATCATAGTTTTGAAGTGTTGATTTTTACACTGGATATTTTTTTTTTCCTTTTCATCATCAGTGTCTGAATGATACAGTGAATCTTTCTTTTGTTTTCCAAGGAGAGGTAAACTTTTGTAAGCTGAGGTCCTATGCTAGTATTCTTCTTTCACTTAAAAGGTAGTGTTTCTTTCTTCTGCAAGGCAAGAGCACTGTTTCACTAATTTTTTTTTCCTTGAAAAAATAATAAAAAAAAAAGAGTAAGCCTCTTCAAAGCTTTGCCTCTAATAGACTTTGTTATATTTAAAAGATTAAACTGTGGTTTACTGTCTCTTAGAAATTTCATTTCACATCTGGGTCGATTTGAGAGTGTTTACAGGAGGCTAATGTGTTTAAAAGTCAATTTAAGTTTACTTCCTCCATCACAGTTTTATGGCTGAAGAGGCCATTGAATCTATTATTACAATTTGTCTCGTTAACATGTGATCTTTGCTTTGTTCGTTTTCTGGACACTGATATCCAGTTGTCCAGTTGTCTGCTGATGCATCTTTTAAAATACATTTTCTTCAGACAGTCTTCTGTGTTGAGGCTGAATTGCCTTTTTTTCTCTTTTTTTTCCTTTTTTTTTTTTTTTTTTTTAAATCTATTCATCTTCTCTGTACACCTGCTTTAAACATCTCTATTGTCTGGAGTAATGTGGAAAGGAATTAAAAGTAGTAAAGTATTGACTGATCCGATCTGTGTGTGTGATTCTTCGATTCCTTCCACATTATTCTGGACATCCCACTCTTTTAGAAACTCCTTAATTTATGAACATATTTCTTATTACACTATTGTGGGAGGTCAGATGGTGATGTTTATTAGTACCTCACATTTTTTTCCTAAAAATTATTTGTTCCAGTTGTTTCCTTATACATCGTTCAGATACTACTGCTGTTGAAAGACTCTCCTTCTGATATCTTGGTCATCAATCCCCTGCCTTAGGGATGACAAAATCTGATTTGGTCTCTGTATATACTCTTCTCTTGTGGAAAGCATAGCCCTATTGTCTGGAATAATATGGAAAGAGTCATAGAAACTAAATTATCAAAGGTAAGTCAAAATTTATCTTTAGTGCTTGTGAATGATATCAGATTGACAACACCTGAAGACTGAAGCTCTCTGTTTATCCACAGGAAAAATCAGCAAAATTAGCAATTTTATAAATTTCCAGACTACCAACATGCCTCAAAACTGGCTGATAAGAAAGCTTACCTCTAGAAATAAGATGTCTAATGTCTGTACCTATTCAGGCATTAAGTGCTTCCTAAGTCAGCAAACACTTTGGTGTAGTCATTTATTTACAATGAATTGGATGCAGGCAAGTATCCCATTGAATGCATACCACTGCTAAATCTTCATATCGTGATGATTTTCAGTTAATGCTACTCTAGAACAGATAAGAAGAACCTAGAAGCACATAGACAGAAAATTGATTCCAGTTTCCAGATGATTTCTTCTCACATACAGATACAACTAAAATCATGTGTGTGTGCATGCATGCAATATTTATTTAAATAAAATAATGTGGGGTTTTTTCATTGGCAGTCATTGAAATATATCCATGAGTGTTCTTATATCCTGAAGAATAAAGAAACTGTGGAAGGCAGAAGTTATCTATTAAAGAGAGAAAAATGAGAGTGCGAAAGGCTGAAAAATAAGTGAGAACATTTTCTCACACTGCCTCCAAAAAGATGCAAAGCTTCTCCCAAAACACCGAAGAAAATTCAAAAGCTTCTAAAATATTTTCAAACAATTGAACTGTTGAAAACAGTTTTAAAATTTTGCACTGGACATTTTTAGAAGGAAAATTTTCTACTAGATAGTTTTCACCAAAAGTGATACTTGGTCTATAGAGCAGTGAGTATTCATGATTTTAGAAAAATTTTCTGTCTACAGATTTTATTTCTCTTGTTGCTGATACTCACCTTATAGTTCTTGTAGCTGCAACATAGGAAAAATCCTATCTATGTAAGTTTGTGAGTGCACTCCATTCATTTTGCTGAGCTACATGGAGCTTAGCAGTCCTTGCTTAGGTCGGTTTTCAGAAGCCTCATCGTTTGCTCCTTTGGTGAACCCAGGGAAGTGGTTAGTTGTCACGAGGATTACAGCTGCCCCAGAAATGTCTTTAGCCTTTTTAAGTTTCTAATACATACATACACATGTATGCGCATTTTTTTTTACTCTGTTTAACTGGACAGTTCAGTCTCAACCAATTAAGTTTCTGTTTGCTCTGGGTTTCCTTTCCATGGAGGTGAAATTGTGATTTCCACCACCTTCACCACCACCCTCGTGTGAAGTGTCAGAACCTTGAAACCTGCACTAAAAAGGTTACAAAACCAAGTAGTTCTGTAATTAGTTTCACTAATTATAATCTAGCAGTGGTAAATGGCAGGATTTTATTAAGTTAGCCTAGCCTTCTTTCTCATTTAATTTGTATTTATGGAGTTCTCATTTAAAATTTAGAAGTGAGTATTAAGGTTTAGTGGTACTGACTTTTCAGCGTGCTATTAGGTAGCATCCTTTTTTCATCTAGTTTATAGCAACAGTCTCTTGGGGTCTTAAATAGCTGTTACCTATTAATGAGCTAGTCTAGTCCTTCTACTTAACATCAAGCAGTTCATTAAAATGGATTTTCATGGTATACTGATTTTGAACCAGGGCAACAAAGATCCAGGCTTCCACCTGTGATCTAAGTTGTTTAACTTCCAAGGGAGGAAAAGAAAATTGGGGATGATCAGAGAGAGACAGTGGTTTTTAACCATACCTTCTAAGTCTGTCTGTCAGTTTTTCTGTTGAGAGCTCTTGGGTACTAAGTAAACATGTAGCTTCACGTTCTGATGTGATGTCACCAGATAAAGCAAAATAGGAACCTTGAAGTGTCAAGATGCTATAATTTGTCTGTTGTCACATAGAAAGTAGGAATTAAACCTCAACAAGCTTATTCTGTTGGAAAAAAATGCATCTATGAGAAAAAAAATAACATTATGAAGGTCATTGATAATGAGCAGAGTGCTGGCAGTGAATGGCTACTGCATAAGAAGTGCTTGCATATTGTGTTTTGTCTGTAATTTTGATAAGCGTGCTGTTGCAAGTTATGTTTGCTACTTGTTGATATTCAGTAGTTTTTTAAGTATTTTTGTATTGCTTTGCCCTATGGTCAGGAAGTGAAGTACAGGAGGAAAGGAAATCTGAAATTGTTGTCCACCATCAAGACCCTGCTCTGCAAAATTTAGGGAAGCTGATTAATGCTCAGTTCAAGAAACTGTTCTGTTCTGCATGTATTTATGAGTGCATATAAATAATGAAGGATTTTTCTTGCTTATCAATTCCTTCAAAGTAATTTTTAATTTGAAACATTATTTGCTGAAGGGGAGGAAGAAGCCAAAAAATACCAGCCTAACCATGTGTGGTGAGTTGACCTTGACTAAACACCAAACTCCCACCAGCTGCTCACTCACTCCTCCTCTTCAAAAGAACAGGGGGAGAAAAAAGAAGGAAAAAACTCATGAGTTAGGTAAATACATGCAAACTGCTTATCAGTTACCATCACAGGTACAACCGACTTGACTTGGGGAAAAACCTGTTAATTTATTGCCAATTCAAATAGATTTGAGGTGTAGGGAAACAAAGACAAAAATGAAAACACTACCTCCCCTCCATCTCCCAGGATCAACTTCACTCCTTCCTCCTGACTCCCTTCCCCCCCCCAACCTTGAGTGGTGCAGAGGGATGGGAATGGGGGAGCTGTGGTCAGTCCATGACAGCCTCTCTCTGCCATGCCTTCCTTCTCACACTTTCCTCCTTCTCCAGCATGGTCCTCCCATGGGCTGTAGTCCTTCAGGACATGCCTACTCCTGCGTGGGTCCTCCACAGGTCGCAGTTCCTTCAGGGAATATCCACCTCTTCAGCATGACGTCCTCCCCGGCCTGCAGGGTGGACACTTGCTCTGGCATGGGGTACTGCAGGGGAATCTCTGCTGGAACAGCTCTTCCACGTCTTCCTGCCTCACCTCGGTGCTTGCGGGCTGTTTCTCACACTTTTTCCCATACTTCTCAGTGCCAGGCAAGGTTTTCCCTTACAATGCTTCCCTGAGGCACTACCCACCACTCCCCTGCAGTGGGTCTGTTGAGATAAGCTGTGTCCTGGCACAGGGCAGCAGCAGCCTTTCCTTATAGAAGCCATCCCTGCTGCCCCCCCACTGCCAGCACCCTGAACACCCTGAACAGCTACACCCAATAATGCTGTTGTGTTGCTTACGTAGCATGTGTTGCTGCTAAATATGGCTGTTTTACACCATAGGAGAAAACGTAGGGGCGGTAGCTGTTTGCACGACAACGCTTTCCTCAGAACAAGATGTTCCACAGATCGGCCTTCACTGCAGATACCCAGCAGACTTAATGCATTGGCAGAAAAACACCGAAACCAAAACCTTTAGGTCTACTTCTGACAGCACGTAGTCATTTTTTTACCGTGTTCATCTCTACAATTGTTTTATTTAAAACACATGAAGTCCTGAGCCAAGAGGGAGTGGCGCATAATTATTGGAAATGCACATTAAATCAACTTAGATATCATTTGATGCGTAGGATTTTAGTTTCATTAACCGCTTGATCCAGAGAACCATATCTCTCCCTGAATTTTGCTGCTTCTTTAAATAGCTTTGCTTGTCCTTGTGATACTTTCTCTTCTAGTGATATCTGCTGTTTTTCTTTCGAATAATCACTTTTCTCTAGACTTCTCAGATTTCATAACAGTCATTAGAAAGCCTGATAGGAAGGCAGAATCTTCAGAGTATGTATGATTTTCTATTTATATTGATAAAAAAGATTTAAACAAGCTTTATTACCATAAAGTGTTTTTTTCAATGTGTAAGAAAGGTTACACCTGCTCCAAAATTGCAAATAGGTTCTTGTGGCACCCAATATCAGGAAGTTTATTACTGAGATAAACAAGACGTGGGTAAGCCAGGCTGCTCTGTGGTCTTGCATGATGTCTTCTGTACTAAAGATTTCCAGCCTGTGGTATGCATACCACTAATGTCACATGAGCAGTCTGTGCTACACAAATCCTGTTTGAACAGGCAGATGTTGCTGCTGCCTATGTACATGTATAACCTGATACAGAGCTGGAAATGTTGAAGCTTTACTGTTGCAAATGATGGTATCTTAGGGTAAAAAAAGTTACAAAACTCCTATAGATAGAAATTTGTACGTGCATTTACAAAAAAAAAAAAAAAAAGGCAAAAACCCCAAGTTCACAGCAACTTGTGCATATTGGATATATATACTTGCCATTTTCCTTTCCTTCGCTGTCACCAGGCATTTAAAAGAGAGACACTTTGGGTTGTTTGAGGAGATATTTCTTCCCTTCATATTTGTGAGTTTGAAGATTTGGCTTGGGGCTTATCAGTTAGACTAAAAGTTACATCAGAGGCTTGGGCAACCTGTGTAGTGGAGGGTTTCCCTGCCCATGGCAGGGGGGGTTGGAACTAGATGATCTTTGAGGTCTCCTCCAACCCTAACCATTCTATGATTCTATGATCATAAGCCTAATAGATTGTGTATAACCAAACAAGAAGAATTAGAAATCTTTCCCAATGTCCATTTCTGTCTTTCTCTGTCCAGAGTAAATATCCTTCCTCTTTCCTTGGTGATGTGAGGGGTGCGCTGGACTTGCAGCATCTTGCTGTTTTACTCTTTTTTTAGCCTGGGAAAGAACTGCCCCTTTGCTGTCACGGCAGCCTAGGCTGCATGGACTTTTTAAGATGCCGATGTAGCTTAGGTGGTGAGGTAACATTCTTTTGTCACAGGCGGATTCATAACATTTGGTTTGACAGAAGAATTGCCTCATAAAACTGGCAATGAAAAGTTTTAACACAAAGCCAGGTGAAGAAGTTTGACAATGGTGTTGTTTCCCCTTAAGAATAGTGTGGTGAAAAAAGCTACCCTCTTTCTGTCAATTTTTAATCCTTGTAGACACGAAAAGGAGTGAGTGAGGAGTAGTTAACAAGCATGGTTAGATCGGGTTCCTGCATTAGGTGGTATAAAACAAAGGATGGTCCTTTACTGAGTAAGCTACTACCAAATAGTCTCCTAAGCGTTTGTTACCAGTGCTGCAACTTAGCTAACTCACATTCGAATGGTATGCAGGATAGGCTAGTCTGCAAGAGTCTCTTTACAAGACAAGACCGAATTAAATACATGCCATGCAAACACCTCGGATTCTCTTGGCTGCATTGTAAACTCTCCTGCCAGCACAAAGGTGCTGCAAGCCTTGAATGGAGCCTCTGAGTCCACTGCAGTATCAGTGAGCTAGAATAATTTATGAAGGTGGTACGAGTGGTAACAGTTGGCTACAGTTGTGGATTTTTTTTCTGCTATTGGTATTTGGTGGAACCAGGGTAGTCCAAAGACTACAGTATTTGTAAGTGTCAGTGATACCCTGAGGATTCAAAGCTTAATTCTTGCAAATCCTTTGCAGTGGAAACAAAGCTCTTTACAATGAGAAACATTTATAGGGAGCGATAAAATGTTTATTGCTTTTATTTGACTTAATGTGTTACATAGAAATTGAATGAAGTAATTCTAATCATTTTATCCACTCAGAAGATCAGTTGGTACTAAATAAGTTTTGCTTCTGTGAGTGTACTTTCATTACCAATCCAAAATCAGTACTGTCAGAGAACCATTACTCTGTGGTACTCATTGAAAGCATTCTGTGAAACAAATTAGCATTATCTTTTTATCTGTGGTAAATATTACTTACTTGAAATAAATGAACAACACATTTGCTAGCATTTTGCCTTCTTATTGACAGTTTCAGTAGACTGGCTAAGGTTTGGGCAAAGCATGAGACCAAACTATGCTCTTGCCAATTAGAGGCAGCTTTTTCAAGTAAGCAGTGTAGACTAGAACTCTACAATATCTTTGTACATGCTCTCTTGATAAATAATTCCTGTTTCAAAGGTTGTCCAAATTGATATTTCACCTCTGTATGGCATGTTTCACTGAAGAATCTTAGTACTCTTAATTCTTGTTTCATAGTCTGCAGGGTAGGGTAGAATATTCCTCAATTTAGAAAAGTGTAAATCAAGCAAAAGGGGAACTGCTGATTTGTCTTACTGGATATATTTAATAAATACTTAAGAAAAAAAAGAACTGTGTTAAAAGTTTAACCTATGAACAAAACTTATTAAAACTGTTTTAGGTTAATGCAGTGATAGTCCTTCGTTTCCATGCTTGATACACATCACCTGACTTGATTTTGGTTTTATTTCTATTTAGGACGTGTAGGAACACCTCATTTTATGGCCCCAGAAAGTGGTAAAAAGGGAACCTTATGGGAAGCCCGTAGATGTCTGGGGTTGTGGCGTGATCCTTTTATCCTGCTAAGCGGTTGTTTGCCTTTTTATGGAACCAAGGAAAGATTATTTGAAGGCATTATTAAAGGAAAATACAAGGTAAATGACAATATACCTGAGTTCTTTTCCAGTGAGATGAGCTCTGGCTGGTAAAATTTCTGAAAGTTGATTTTTGTATTTAGCCTGATTTAAATTTGAAGCTTATAGAAATACTGTCTGTGTTAATAGTAAAAAGAGATTATTTTCTCTCTCCAGTCTATCTTATTCCTGCTGTATTTGTGTATCAATATTAGGAATTAGAGTATGGAAATATTTACTCAGCTGAAATAATAAATAGATGCAACACTAGCCCCTAATTGTACGTGGAGCTCGGTAGGATTACATAAGGTTTAGGCTGTGAAGTGTAACATACTGTATGTTACCTTATTTTTATAGATCATGTAAAAATTTTAATCAAATAAAGGAACTATCAGAAAGGCTGATCATCATGTTGCCTTGATTTAAAACAAAATGCATGTTACTGTGAAAATGTAGTTACACATTTTTCTTTTAGTACAGTATGTAGTAAAGTGCAGCTGATGATTCAAAAGGAGCCACTTGCAACTGAAAGCAAATCAGTGTGCGTGCAAGATAAGTGTGTTTCACAACATAAGCAACCTAGAGCCATTATGGAGAACAAATTTAAAGCTTCGACTTCACTATTTTTGCGGTTTTGTCTAAGATCAGTTTGCTCTACTTTGCAACCAAGGTCAGACATGAGCTGTGTATTAGTGAATTAAGAGTGGAAACTCTTAAAACTGTCTGAGATGTAATATCATTTTATGTAATATGGTTTAGGAAGTATTTTATTATATGAACTTAACAGTAGTCTGCTAAATGTAAGTGAAAGGCAGTCGTACGCACTTTGTCAGAAGAACATTTTTCATTCTTTAAATTTTGTATGCCTAGAAACAGCAGGATTTCTTCAGGGCACTATTTTTAGGATTGCATAGACTGGCAGACGTTCCAGTTTCACTTTATGGAGGATTTCTTTATGGAATCTCTTAAGCAGCTAAAACCTTCTGGAAGTGTACAAGTTAACTTTTCTTTGTTTAAAAAAAAGTCATGGCCTGAACATTGTGTCTTCTCAGTTCCTTTCTGTTCCTGTTTCCACAATATATGTCTATTCAGTGAAAATAGTATAAGGATTGCAAAACAGTCTTGATGCAAATTTGCAATTACCTTCGTTTCATTAGAGCTGAAAAAGAAATGACAAATCACAACTATAAATGTGCATTTCATAGCCAGATAATGTTCCTGAGTGCTCCAATTTAAAGTGATCATTCTTCGTAACGACTGATCTCTTTAATGAACAGACTTGAATTTTCATTTAGTACCTTGTAAAATTAGCAGTGCACTGTCGTTCTTCATAAATTAAAGAATACGAGAAAGAGCTGAAGGATAGAATTCTTTTAGGATGGAAAAAATTTTCTTACTTTAGGGTGGTTTTATCAGGTGTCCATTGTCTTGACTAGCTGGACACAAACCTCTATAAACACAGATGAAAATATATTCTGAATCATCTTTCACATTGTTATCTCCTAAAGATACAGTTCTGCTCTAGAAAGTGGTGCAATTGCTTATATCATTGATCATATGTCCATATGTTCTCCTACCTGAGTGACTGAAGATGCTTTACCTGTTATAAAGTTGAAAGGAATTTATTGGAAGAGCCATTGTCTGTGATACATGTGGGACAGGACCAGAGCAGTTCACAGCAGGCTTTAGCTGACTCTCTTCTTACTCAGCATCACTGGCATGAAATTGTGGGTTAATACAGTTAGACTTGTCATGCCATTCCTCATAGTGATTTCAGGAGTAGATTTAATTTCTACATTTATCATATGCATAGTTAACTGTCAGACAAAGCCTAATTAGTTTTTTCCTTTTCTAGTGAAGGGTCACTTTTATATGAACAAAATGTAGCATAATGTAGAAAGTTATACTGTGATTATAGCACAATACCAAGGATATGGTCAGCTTTTATGTGAGACAGTGTTTTCAATTTTTTATGTCATTTCAAGAGCAACTAATATACAATTTATAAATTACTAAAAAATACAGAATCTTCCTTTACATCTAGTATGATAAAATGTTTACAAGTACCAACCACTGTTAAATGTCTGCAGTTTCTTTACATAAAAGTAGGTTCTTTTCTATGTTCTTATTCGAATTTAATTTCTTTTTCTTGCTTGTAATCAGATGAATCCTAGACAGTGGAGCCATATTTCTGAAAGTGCCAAAGATCTGGTACGCCGCATGCTTATGCTGGATCCAGCAGAAAAGGATAACAGTGTATAGAGCACTGAATCATCCCTGGTTAAAGGTAGTAAAGCAGCTGTTTACATACCAGTTTCCCCTTCAAGAGAGAAAAAGATTTTGTTTGTTTGTTTGTTTCTTTGAACTTCGCAAAGTAGACATGAGATTGTGCAAAAATGTCTGACCGTATGCTTTAAATGCTTTGCAAGATAGAACGTGAGATTTTGATAATTGCCAAGCTTGAACTCTGAACTCTTGCAGTACATTATGCTACATTAACTGTGCTGCTTTCTTTCCTGAGATTCCTGAAATAACCCGCCAGAGTAAAGGAAGTATGTAGTGGTGTGTTGTTCAAAAGCCACTGTAGCTACATAAAATTATACGGCATCTGGTAATCAAAGTAGTTTTTCAGGTTGTGGCAGAATTTACAACACAGTTTGAGCCAGTGGAAGAGTAGTTGCTGGACACTGAAGATTAACAACAGGAGCAGGAGAATATACACCTAGCTTCTCAACAGTCCCCATTAATAGGCTGTGCTAAATATGAGAATGAGTGTGTGGTTGCAGTTTTAAAAGGTGGCCAGTAGTTTTTCAGAGCATTATATTTTCTTTGGCAGAAACTGATGAATTAACTATTTTTCTTTTTAATCTTCTGTTCCTTTCTGTAGTGTGGGCCCAGGGTAGAGTCAGAATATCAGTAACTTAAACCAGGGCACTTATTTGGAAAGGGTGCTATTCTGGTGTCTGCTTCTGGGCTGTTTATATGTTCTACGTTAGACAAATACTGACACACACACAAAAAAAACCCTCACAAAAAAAAAGAACGTGGGAAGCACAAGCTCGTATGTTGTTCTTCTCCCTCCAAGTAAATGGTCTAACTACTAGTGAATGGAGTTGTTCTTTCACTTCTTTGCTCTCTTTCTGGCTGACTCTTATTCCAAGCTGCAGAATGGTCAAGCTAATAAAAGGAGGGCAGGAGTGTGCATCTCTCAAGAATACAGTGGTTAAGGCACTTTTCTGAATATTGGAAAACTGCTGGCTCAAAACATTCCACTAGAAAGGAGCCGAAGTTCTATCTGTTTGTCTGGAGCACACCTACTGCATCAAATATTTCAAAGAGAGTAGGAACGGACACCATGTTTTGAAATCCCAAATGATCATACTCCAGTGATTGAGTCTGTGGTAAACACAGGTGATCTGGTTACTTTCTTGTAATTTGACTTGGCGAGCTTACCCACATTTAGATGCCAAAGCAAGGATTTTGTTGAGGGTTATGTTAGCAGAAAACTTTGTCATTTTTGTTGTTTGAACAACTAAGCTGATTAGGGTTTTTAAAAGAGCGTTCTGTAATGCAAATGTGCAAGTTCTGCCTATATAGCATAGCACTTTTGATGTCTGTGGTCTCTTTCTGAGCTTGCTGTTACCTGTTGGAAGACAAGGAAGGAGTGAGAAGATTTAGTTTGAGACAACTTTGTTTCCAGGGCTTAGGCCAGCATTCTGTTAGTCAGTCCTCTCTTATTTTTGCCTACGATAAACTGCCTTCCCTGTTGACTCAGAACTTTCTTCTAAGCCATTTATAAATAGCAGCCAAATACAGCATGAGGGAGAGACATCTTTAGTGCTGTAGAGAGACTGAATTACTTCCACTGGTGATTTCACCCTGATTCAGGAGACGCATGGGATAAATGTTTACATTAAGTTAGTAAGTGTATGTAGCTTCTGTGATGATTTGGGACAGGGGAAGAAAGTAGACAGCTGCTGCAAGATCTGCCCCCACTATCCACTGTTGATTAGCAAATTTTGTTCTGCATCCTACAATGGAGAGTTCTTTCTGTAAGGTCGCACCTGGTGTCACCAGCCATCAAGCTGGCACTTCCTGCTCTGTTGGACACATGCCCATCTCCCAAGCTTACTTGAAGTATCAAGCACCCCTTAAAAGAGTGCTTGAACGTGTTGCTTCACGTTCTTGTGAATCCCAGGAAACAGAACTACTTTGTGCTTGCCAGCTTCAACGTTCAGTGCTAGTCACAGGCGGACTAACAACACAACAGAAAAAAAAAAAAAAGGCTAGGGTATTACTACAAAATAGGAAACAAAATTACAAAGAGAAAATATCTCTGCCCAGTTAAGAATTCTTTCAAAATATTTTAATCCCTCTCAGTTTCTTGAAGTTTTCTTCAAGTTGCAACAAATCCCCATCTTCCTTAGGATACTTATTAGCTGATACATTCTTGTCTAGTTTCTTAATGCTGACAGAATATTAAGAGCTTGTATTTAATGTTTCTTATGTTTTGGTTTTTTTATGGGATTTTTAAGGAGAGAGATCGCTATGCATACAGATTCATCTTCCAGAAACAGTAGAACAATTGAGAAAATTCAATGCAAGACGAAAACTAAAGGTAAAATTAATGTAGTGTTAAAGCAATATAATTACATAACTTGAATTTTGTATGATGCTTTATTCATTTTAAAAGCGCTAAGAGAAATCTATGCTTCAAAGTTGACAATGAAATAAAAAGTTGAAACAGGCCTTCACAGTCATTTATTGCGATGATGTCTTGTTAAGGGAGTTCATCCTTTCTTTCTTCATGCATAGTTTTCAAATTAAATTTCAGCACAAATTCTCTGGTGTCAACCAAAGTGTGTATTGAGGTCTTCATGTTAAATTAATTCAGAAATTCTATGTAATCTGATTAATTGGAGAGAATAGTACAATGATTTCTTTACTATTTGTCGTGGTTTTAGGCTGATCCAGCAACTAAAACTCACACAGTCGCTCCTTCTCCAGTAAAGTGGAGAGGAGAAAAATATAATAAAGGGACTGAGGGTCGAGACAAGAACAGAGGGAGCACCCACCAACCATGGTCCCGGGCAAAACAGACTTGGCTTTCTCAAAACAAAACAATTTATTAACGGTTACTTAAAAGGACAAAGGGAAAGAAAACGGTTACTTGAGAGGATAAAAAGAAACAAAGCCAGATCTTAAAACTGACACCTTCCTTCCCCCCCCCTTTCCTTTTCCTCCCGGCTCTACCTCCTCCCCCCAGCAGCACAGGGGGCAGGGACTTGGGGAGTGCAGGTCAGTTCATTTCGTGCTGCTACTGCTCCTTCTTTCTTAAAGGAGGAGGAGTCCTTACAACCCTTTTTCCCTGCTCCAGTGGATCCCCTACTCATGAGGAAAAATCCACAAACTTCTCCAGTGTGAGTCCAGCCCACAGGATGCAATCTTTCCCCATCGGATTGGCCCAGTGTGGCTTTACCACAGTCTCGGATTCTTAGGGAGTTGTAGCCACTCGCTCCGGCGTGGGTCGTCACGCAGACTCCAGATGCCTCTCTGCCTTGTCGTGCGTCCCAACACAACCATCCTCAGGCTCAGACATCTTCTCCCCACGGGCTGCGAGTGGGTCTCTACTCCACCGAGGCCGTCCTGGTTGCAGGGGGGCCACCTGCTATCTCACCACCAGCTGCAGGGGAAACTCAGCTCCGGCACACCTCCTCCCGCTCCATCCTCACTGACCTGCTGTCAATGTGGCTGTTTTCTCTCAGATCTCAGTCTTCTCTGGGTGAACTCAGCCCAGCGGGCACCCCGGGAGTGGGGTGCTCCCCAAGTTCCCCAGTCGGCTCCGCTGCCGCCATCCTCAGTGGGCGGCACTGGCCCAACGCAGGCAGCCGCCCGGCCGGGAGCCAGGGAGCGGGGGCAGTGCCCTCCTCCCTCTCTCCTTGCTCCTGGGCAAAGCACCTTTTCCGGTTCCTTTGTCCCAACTTAAATAGGGCAATTCACAGAGGCGCTGATTGGCTCAACCCCGAGGGGGATGGCAGTCTGATCTGGTGGCCAGAACTAAGCCTAACCCAGTTCCAAAACCAGGGAGGTCACAGGGAGCAAAACCCCTCTCCTGCCACCAGAACCCCCACTCGCCCACACCTCAAACCATGACACTATTGTGTTATATTTATAATAAAAGGGACATAATAATGTTTTAATGTCTTTTTTTCTAGAAGAGCAAAGATGTATTCTTCATTTTATCCCCTTTAAGTATACACAAGATTATTTCTCAGCCATACTGAAAAGAATGTTAACAATTTAGCCCAAAACAACATGGTTTTCCTTCAGTTCCTATCTTGGAAACTTGAACAGAAACATTTTTAAATTCACTGAAAGATTGAGAAATTTTAAGAGAAATTCACAGTTCATTGGGTTCATGAGGGTTTTTTTTATAATTTGTAATAAAACATAGAATCAGATATACATGTTGAGTTGCTGCTTTGCAAAAGTTTAATGTAGTTGCAAAAACAACTGATGATTGGGAGGCAGCAGTTGCTATAGTTCATGATAAACAGCACTTTCTCTCAGGTGGTTTGTATGCTCCAGTAATGGTTTCATTAAAATGTTAGCTGGTACATTTTAGAATGTTTTCCCACTCTAGATGCACTTTAAGATCTTTCCCAGATTTCTTCCTGGGAAGGCCGCTGTATTTAGTTTCCTGAGAGCTTTTATGCCTGTACTATTTGTCTTCTAACACTTATCCAAACCACTGTTCTGTAGAATGTTTCCTGAAATTATTTGTTGACCATTTTGCCTACTGCCACAACAGACAGTGGCTAAACTGTCATTTGCTTGAACAAATCAATATATATCAAAGCAGATAATTTTTCTGGCTTTGTAACTTCCCATGTGACACTTATTCTGGGAGTCTGAGATAATTACATTTTCATATAGATCTATTATGGATGTCAGATATCCTAGTGCTGTCAGTGTCCGATTCTGACAGTTTCTCAAATAACAACATATTGTGTTCCTTTAAAGAATTTTTATACTTGCTAAGCCACCCAGTCTATGTAAGAGAGAAAGGGAAATAAATTAGGTTTTTTGTTTACATTATGCTCTGGGAATTTATGCCTCACACTGATTATTTTTAAATGCTTTCCCATAAAGAATTGTTCTCATGCATCCCCTTGCAAAGAATATATTTACTGTTTATTAGAGTAGCGTATGACCAGCTGTTCTGTTAGATATGGCCAATGGTAACAGTGAAGCAGGGTTGAAGACTATCAAATTTATTTACTATTCAATAAGAAAGTCAACACATGAAAGACCTTGGGAGACTGAGTGATCCAAGGTGTCTGGAAACGTTTCATTATCCTTCTTTGTGTAATTTAGACTTTGTGGGTATTTTTATTCAGGGGGCAGTACTAGCAGCTGTGTCAAGCCACAAATTCAACTCCTTCTATGGTGACCCTCCTGAAGAGCTGCCAGACTTCTCTGAAGACCCCACCTCCTCAGGTATTTTAACAGAAAGTATATTTACTGCAGTTAACCTGTCTTAATTCTATACTGACTAGAGTCTCAAGTATTTACTAATTTCTCGTTATTTCATAAAGTTGTGTATTAAGTTAACATTTAAATGTGAAAGCATAAATAATTTTCAGTCAATGGTGTTAGTGACTGGAGAAGATGAAGATAAAATCTCTGCACAGTTTTAAGTTTCTACAGAAATCCTGTCTGATTTTTTGTATTTGTTGTGTGTGCATTTAATTATAACTAGTGCTATAACCTCGTATTTTTCTTCATATTACTTCAGTGTAAAAGCTTATTGAAATTTTGTCTTGAATTCTAGGTGGGAGCAAGGTTCTCATACCTTATTAATAATTATTTATAAATAAAAAGAAGCCATTGTGCACCAGAGTTTCTTGACTGCCTGTTTTACAGAACAGTATGATAAGATGTCTCCTGTTTATAGCATGCTGGATGGTATTTCTGATACTATAACAATATAGGAATTGTGGGCAATTTCTTTTGTTGAAATTCTTACATTTCACTTCTTGGAATTCAAGTTTGAGAACTTAAATTAAAAGATTGCTTCGTTCTTAGAAAAGCACACGGCTTATAACTTCCATAGGAGTGAATGGGAATCTCAGATCGTTTATTGCAAATGGGTAAACACAGCCTCATGGCTTAACGTCAGGCAGCCAGCTTTTGAATACTTGATGTACTTGTAAGTAAGGATCCATATATTCTTTTAAAGAAAGAATAAGTTGGTTTTACTTCACCCAGAATTCCTTGCAGTGCTTTAATTTTTGTTTCCAGCTACTTCCCTCATTTCAGTAAAACAAATAGGACACCAACATGATTGGTATTGGCAACGTTCCTAATCTAAAAACTGCAGTTCTTCTTTCCAGTTTCGGTCTCGCATCAACAGGACATGTGTCTTCCTCAGAGGGTGATGTAATTGCAGATATCAGTATACAGCAAAGGTGCAAGTTCTGTTTTTTTCTGCACATAGAATACATGAATCTAGCACACATGTAAATTCTGCAGAGCATCTGCTGGATCCACTGTTACCGTGTGTTCATCTCTGAAATAACTGAGACAGCAGCTTAGATTTCTAAGGAAAGCATAGTTATTCTCTAAAATAACATTGTTGATCTCACTGATGGGAGATCACAGTGATCAGAAAACCATACTAAGTGGGTAGTTTTCATGATGTTTCCTCGACTAACTACATTAGCTGATAAAATATTTAATATCTAAGGATAAACACTGGGGCTTGCAAGAAAAGATACTGCAACTTTCAGCTTCTGAAATTGCTAGATATAGGAATCTATTTTGTTTCCTCTTCAGAAGTACGCTAATAAAGTTTTCAAATATTTCTAGCTTGTAAAGATGGACTGTTGTGATGATTCTAAACTGAACTAGTTTATAGAAATTAGACATAAAACTCTTGAATTGTAGTAGAAACTTGACTATCTTAAGGTTATTTAGGTTTTTTTCCTAACATCTCATAATGTTATTCCAGATCATAAACTCTAATGAAGAGAGTTTAATATTTTAGATGTTGCTACCTATTTAGTCCTCCCATAAAATTTCATGAAGCTTACCATTAAAATTAAATTGTCAGAAATGGGCAAATGTGTAACTCCTGCTGAGATAAAGATGCAGAAATGTAAATGCTTATTAGAGTATGCAAATTGTATATCATGTCCTCCTCCAGGTCTTTCTAAACACGGAAACAGAAAATTTCAATTCTGGGGTTTTTTTCCGGATTAATATAGAGATGTTCTTCCTCAGAGTTCAGTGAACCTGGGATTGCTGGACCCTTCAAGCATCTTCCTATACTACCAGAGTAATAGCATGAGATATGAAGACGCTATCGGTAGCAAGTCAGATGATTTTCGTAGATGCAGGATCACAAAGGATATTCTTGTCAAAGAGCTTTCCAGTGAGGGTCAGAAAATTGCATAACTAAATTAGATGGGAATGAACACAGGTAAATTTCATATCAAGTCAACCAGGTATTTTTCTGTATACATCTTTCGTTTGTAATTTTTGGTTCCCAAAACTTGTTCTGGGTCATCTATTTCCTCTTTTGACAGCAGCTGTCCTCTGAAGGACTTGACTTAATCCCGCTATCATTCTGTTGGTAACATGGCAGAAGTCAGTCTTGCTGAATTTTGAGAGACTATGATAAAGACTTTTAAAATGTTTTGAAAAATTAGGTAAATCTTTACTAAACTAAAATATTACCTTACTGCTGATAGTCTGTGTTCAGTAATTTCTTCATTAAAGCTGTTTAACAGCTGAAATGACAAGCATCTTGCTAATCTCTTTGCTAGAATGTAGAACATTTGACTTTCAGGTTACCCATCTTCAAGACATTGTAAATGTCAATTTCCCAAGGCAGTGAATGTTTTGGATATTTTTAATATACTGAAACAAATATTAATTAGAAGTTAGCAATCAGCACCCCTAAAGGCTAAATCTGGCACATGAGAAAAATTGGCACGGTAGGGAGTATTTGAAGTGGACCATGAAATTAATTAGGTGCTAGAGAAATTCACAATCAGCTGGCTCTGTGCTGCCCTTCCCCATCCTACTCTCCCACCCCTCTCACCTGCCCTCTATAACGCCCGCTTGGATTGCTTGGTGTATAGTGCTTGCTCATATTCTGAAAGAGGACTAACAAGTTTCAGAGTAGCTTTTTGCTGCAAGGCACTTTATAATGCTGTGTTTCGGTTTAACCACCGAGAAAGTACTGCAGCATATTTTATAACAGACTGACTGATCAAATGCGCTTACTTAGCCTAGGCTAATAGATAGCAAGGACTGTTGCAGTACTTCCTGAGCATTTATGTGCTTTCTGAGCTCCATGGTAACGGTGTAAGGTGATGAATGCAGAACCAATGCTTTTGCATCGCACAGAAAGCGGGCACATTAAGTCTGTATCTAACTTGTTTTCTCAAACTGCAAGGCACAAATTTCATATGGCATTTTTATAAATGCATTTTGATATTTTGTCTCAGGATTGGTGTATGTATGTCAATTGAAGTTTTCATTCTTTTTGATCTTGTTAGAATCTATGTTGTCATATCAAATGAGAAAATTTTAACAGTACAAGATCTCAATTTTCAAATTTGAAAGTAATAATAATGGGAAAATCTCTGAATCTTTCAGAGTAGGATCAAACAGCAAATGTACAGCCAAGTTATAAGATCACTGTTTCCAACATGCGTAGAACTAGCTTAACTCACACGTTAGTGAATGATTAGTAGTTTCATGGGATTTAGCTTCCACAATGGGCAATATAAACCCATTTCTTAAAAACAATCTACCTCATCAACAAGAGGAAGAAAAAAATATTGTTGTTATGCAAAAGTTACCACTGATTTTGCAAAGATTTGCAAAAGGGTCTTGTGTAACATTTTTAAGTAGGAGTGCTTCGAAAAAAAAATTGCATTCACCTTACAATTTACTGTTATTAATTCCTTATCTGGTGTTACAGGTATAACTGACTATCAGTTTTGAGATCATGAGTTTGAGTGTTTACAATACTCTGTTATTATCTTTATGATTTTTTCAGCTATTTAGTCTTTGTTCTGGTATGTTTGAATACAAGAACTTTTAAGTATATAAAGTCACTGTTAATTAAAATCAATAATAAAGTGGTTGTCTTTTTAAATGATTCTCACTGAAACTTTTGTTGAAAAATTTATTTCAATGTAATATTGCTAAATTCTAGTTAGTAAATATAAGCGTATAAAGTAATATGTTACACTTCATTTGCAGTGTGTTGAAATAGTTTGTCTGTTCACTTCTTACAATATTCTTACTTGAAATAATTTTTTGTTCCTGAATTTTTTTTAAATAGTTTAACCAATATTGGAAGAAGTCTAGTATTATAAATATCTAACACTGCATACATGTGCTACCTTTCCAATGCCAAGTGTGTGTTTTCCTCCCATCCCAGTCTGCAAGTCCCGTTTGCTTCACACATAGAAAGCATATTAAAAAAAAAAGAGGAGGGGATTTTTGTCAGTTTGTTCATACTATTTTGTGGCTAAACTAGTGTGCTAGGTTGCAGCTTTATAAATCGCTTGTTCTGAAATCTTCATACTGTTTGTTGTTTGTCCAAATGCTGCCTTCCTACTAGGACTTCTAGCAGCAGAAAGTAGGTATCCCTTTGTTTTCCTTTAAGGCATATCATTCAGATATGGTGTATGTCTTTGCATGTTTCAAAATCAGCTTTCTTCTCTTCGCTATTTTCAGTTTTAATACTGCCTGTTCAAGAAAAACAGCCTGTATGTTTTTGACTAAATCCGTCTATAACTTTGAAAATATAATTATCCAGAAGTAATATGATTTCCAGGGAATTCCGAAAATTCTAGTTTAGAGGCAGTATTAAAATTACCTGGTTTTTTTTGTTTTCAATATTTGCAACACAGCTGAAATAAAAGTTAATTTTCATTAAATTAATAAAGGATAACAATGGTTTGATTTTGCATTTTAGTTCCAAAATTAATGTTTTGCTGGACTAATGGACTTTTTTTTCTCCTGACACTGAACATATACTGTAATATTACTCATATATTATTTTCTTGCTATACCCTTGCATGAACTTTCTTGATCATTTTGTGTTTGTGATACATGATATATGCATATGCATTGTGTATATGCATATACTTGATTTAAATAAATATCCAATATATGTCTCCGTAGTGAAGGAGTATTATAGACATATAGGGAGGAGGTTCTGCTGCAAGTTAACTGCACGCTTCGTGAGAGGCTGAAAGTGCACACACCTCTAAAACCTGCAGACTATACTAGACAGAGGAGAAGGTGTGAAATTCTAAACCCTTTCATACAAACCACAACAGTTTCAGAACCAACAAATTCAGCATCTCAAAATACAGGAGGGGTTTTCCTGCAGCATTTTAAGATTTGTTAACAGTTCTTCTTCCATCCTAGGTCAGGGCAGCAAGACATAGGTCCGTGTTTCCATTTCTGATGAAAATCATGGATTTTTGATGTTGTTTAATTCATTCTTTTGATCTTATAGGTTGTGGGGGATGTTGTTCCTTGTCCTCCTATTTCCCCATCTCAGAATGCCTGTCCAGTAATGTGTGAGTGAGAACTCAGTGGATTTTTAGATAAATGTTTTGCAACGGTATTATTTTTATACAGTCGTAGAGGAAAAAAGAAACCTCATACAAGAGCCTCTGCCACTGATTTTCGGTTTTGATTTGTACATAGAGACTTTCTGCAGTAAACTCACTGACTGTTAGGATTTGCTGCCCTCATACTGGTCAGAATAGAGTTTCCATATATTTTTGCAATGAGAAAGGAAGTATCTAAGGAAGTAATAGTGAAAGGCATTTATTTGTTAAAATAGTTATTTGTTTAGTTATATGTGAGTGTGCTACTTCTAAGGGCTGGGTCTGGTCTGAAAAACAATACCTTCTCACTACACATTTCTTTATCACCATACTAGATTGCCTTCTGTCATATTTGTGGCTAGTTTTACAGTGAGAGATAACTGGGAAAAGGCATTGGCAAGCTTTGTGTAAAGGTCCCAACGATAGACAGGAGAGAGCTGGAGATGTGCATGCACACAGTGCCCTGTGCGAGCAGAATAAAATAAAGACTATCTTCAAAATCAAGCATCTGTTTCTCCCCCCTCCCTTCCCTCTCTCCCCCTCACCCCCTCCTTTTTTGTGTTTCCATACATGGTACTCTCCTCTGCATTCTTGCTTGTGTTCAGGAACACTTTATCTCTTTGTCATGGTTTCGACTGGGACAGATTTAGTTTTCCTTCTTAGCAGTTTTTCTTTTTACCCAGATCTCTATACGGGGCATGCCGTTGCATGATATGGAATACTCCATTGGCCGGTTTGGCCCTCAATCCTAAGCCTAAATTCAAACCATAAGGGGAGTTGTGGACCCTTCATCCCAGCCATGCTCCCCATAGCCTGTTGTGCTCCTGCACACTGACAGGAACACAGGAAGCTGAAAGGTCCTTGAGGTCTCAGTGCCAGCTATGAACATCAGTGTGCTATCAGCATTCTTCTCGTAAGGAATTTCAGACTAAATCCAAAGCACAGAGCTCTTCTAGCTGCTAAAAAGAACAATTAACTCTGTCGCAGTCAAAACCAGGACACTCATTGTTTATCTGTTTTTTGTTGTGGGTTTTTTTTCTTATTTCTTTTTTCTTTGTTTGGTCTTTTCCTTTTTCTCTCCTGCACCTATTTCCTTTGGTGGTCTTCTCAGACTTTTACATGCCTTTATTTCCCTTCTTGTATTCCATAGGTGTTCTTACCTTCTTTAATTTAGTTGTAAATCCCAATACCCTTCTATCACACCAACTGCCTTATTTCTGCAGTTTCACTGTAGTTTCCATAAACCTCCATCTTTCTAGTGCTGTCCCTAGACTCTTCCGATTGTTTTTCGTGTATATAAAATAATACATATGGTGTGTGTGTATATATATATGTCATTACTGTCTTAATTGCTTCCCAGTAGCATTCACAGAACTACATGTGTGTAGGAGCTTATTTGTAAATTTAGAGTGTCTAAACTTGGCTATTTGGTTTCTATCCAAGAAGGAAGAAGTATTTAAACACTATATAGCTTAAATTTGAGGAGGATAGAGTCCTTACTTGCCTTTTGTTTTAATTACACTGTTGTGTATATATGTGTAACATATATCTCCCACCTTATTTTAAACTATTACAGGCATCTATATACACATGCTTTGGCTGTCATCTGTCCTGACACAGGTAGTTGCTCTGGAATATAGTGAACAGCAAAGAGCAACAAATTACTGTGTGAAGTTAGAGGCATCTCAACTCCAGTGATTCTTACAGATGTTTTTTAAAGCGGTGAAGAGCATCTGGTCCTCAGCTGGCTTTCTCTTAATCTAAGAAGTTACATCAACACAAGTAGTGGAAAGGTCTCATCTCTGTAAAAGATTCTTTTCTCACCTTTAATGGAAACAGCATATGTTTAGTATTTTCTTTACAAGACCAAGAGGAAATAGAGATGTTCTTTCTTACACATTTTTAACTCCTGTTCACTGCTACTAAGGCAAACCTGGCCTTGTATGTGGGCATAGTATTTTGTAATTATGCTGATATTGAGCCTAGACTTTCATGTTTGGCTAAAGTGAACGGTTTTAAATGTGTATGTGATTGTGATTCAAAACCTTAGCTGACAAACACCACTTCATTTCCACAGCATTTTGATACAGTGTTTAGTTACCTGATGTGTTAAATATTTATGCCTTTTGTTTTAGAGTATCATAATCAGATACCAGCAAAACAAACTACTGGAGGCACTGATTTATACACTTATCACTAAGTAGGTGGTTTAAAGGTTCAAATGTCTTTAAGCAGAAGAAAAGAATCCTTGTTTTATGTCATACATAAAAAAATAAATAAAATGCATGAAACTTGAATCTCACATGGCAAGAGTTGGTAAAAATTATCTCATTGTCACTTCACCAGCTGTGCTCTATCAGAATCTCACAATATTTTTTTTTTCTGAAAATAACTGCACTTTATAGTAGTACCCATGCTGTTTTTTCTGAGATTCTATCCAGTGACTTCACTTAGTAATTCTAATATTTGATCTCTCTAACAATTTGTGATGGTTTTTCTTCTGTCCTTGCTGTGTGTGCTAGACTCAAACTTCTTCATAAACAAAGTCAAATGTAAATCCTGTCTTCTGAAATGCCTGTGCTTTGAGAGCCAGGATTGTTTTTTAATTTAATCTCCAGTGGTTTCACACAAGAAGGCAGCCAAGAGATGAAGCTGGGAGAAATCAGCCTGTGTTGATTGTAGATTGACTGGCATAAGAACTGAATATACAGTGATATACAGAGAAATCACAAATAGCAGCGAAGCTTTGGTTAGTCATGTAAAAACCATATGTAGAAACCACTGTAAAAGTCTTCAAGGCATAGTTGAAATAGTTGGAATAGTTGAAAAGCTGATCCAAACAAAGGTAGTTTATAAGAGTGAACGGGATTAAAATGAGTGGTTGGTGTCAGGAACTTAATCTTATACCGTTATTTTTATAATGGTTGTTACAAGGTCTCTGCAGAGTCATTTCCTGGAATACTTATTGCAGGAGACTTGCAAAAAGGTCATGGTTTTATAGTGTTGTATTTAAACAAGGTCAGGCTTCCTCTAACAAGTTTTCATTTCTCAGAAGAAGGTTTATGACTGACCAAGACTTAAATGAGCATTTGTCATCTTCAGTATTAAAAAATAGAACAAAGAATTCTTTTACCCTCTCTCAGAATGTGATTGTAGTCAGAATGTAGTCTTTGTGTTTTGCAGCAAGATGCGAGTCTTCTTAGTCATACACTGTCACAGATCACTGCTGCATGAAAAGAAGCTGATAATTCTCTGTACTGCCTGCTGCACAAGCAAGGAGGTCAGTTGTACCTGCCTTGTTTGCTGAGCCTCAGACAAGCAAACTTTTGGGGTGTTTTGTGGTGGAGACACATTACTGTTGAAGACAATATGTAGACAATTCTTGGAAGAGTATTTTAAAGATTTCTTTTCTTTTATTGCCTTTATTATCTTTTATTCTCATCTCTCCTCTTCTGGGCCAAAGTAAGCAACTGCTACCTACCTCTAAAGTTCAGTTTCTCTAGCCAAACCTCCTGTTCCAGATTAGAATAGCTAGATGTCAGGATGTAATAACAGTGCTCTATTTTACCAAAGCTTTATCTACTTTCAACTTCATGAACCAGTGTCCATACCAACTTCAGGTGGTATTAAGGGCACTGTGTAAGAAGTACAAAGGTTGTAGAGATAGAATTTGGCTATAAGAGAGAACTATTTCTGAATGGCCATCTCCATAAACGAGGTAACAGAACCTGCAGGAAACACCTGTAATAACTTTGACTGCACACCGGGTGAAGAAATAATCACGAGTTATTGCCTTACAAAGCAAATATGTCTGACAAATAATAGATCTGCCTCAGTAGGCAGGAAGCTACTCAGTCCATCTCCATCTGCTTAGAAGCAATTTGGTATCATCCTTAAGAAGTCATTCCACTAATTATAAAAATATTTCATGTACTAGAACTGATTGCAGAAGACTGTCATAAGCATTCTGACTTTTTTTTTTTTTTAATACAGTGAGAGCCTATAGTTTTCAATTTTTCCGAGTTGTCAGCACCAAGGGAACTGTGAAGAGTTGCAGTCATCCTTTCTTAGGTAGTCTTATGGGAATACAAGAAAGACAAGGTTATGTTCATGGCCAAGAATATCACTGCTCATCTGCATGCTGAGAACGTATGTGCAATTACAGTAGTATCCACAGTTACCACAGTCTTCTCACAGAACCATGTTTGGTGCAGATTTTGTTACTGTTACTGTGGAGAAGAGTCTTCTACTTGTATCACTGGAATTACAACCTTTCCTGCACAATTGTGTGTGTATATATTTTTATAGTAACGTAAGGTGCAGGTTGAGATTCATCTCACCTAAGTGGTGGGGCTACTTGAAAATTCTGTGGCAAAGAGCAGCATTTTCTAACAAAATTTGCTTTAGGGAGTCTTAAGAACCAACCAAACAAAGCCAGTCAAGTTAGTAGGCTTCCTTTTTTTCCTGGTTTCTTAATATTTATGCATCATTGTAATTTTTGTACTTATACATTCTGTTTATAACTGCTACAGACCATGAGAAATCTGAGCTTTTAGGTTGTATGACTGTATAATAACTCACTTAAGTCCTTTCTTTATTATCTATGCTGAGGCTAAAATGGGTGCATTTGCAATGATGAAAAGAAATTAAATCCTATTTCCAGAGGATACAAGCTTTAATTATAAATATTGAGTGCTTTTACACTTTCCCCAAAGGTTAGAAATTTAGCTTAAATATGATAGAATATGCATCTTTCTAGGGACAGATGTGCTGTAAAGATTGGTTAATTTTATTTTATATTCATTTATATTAGTACCTTTTATCCGAATTTAACTCTTCTGAAAGGTACTTTTAGGCTTTTAGCCTGTAACGGTGAAAGTTTAGGCATTCACAGAAATGCCTGTATGTGCTGATTTTTGCTCAGCACATAAAGCCGGGGGAAGAAGGAAGTGGGGGGACATTTGGAGTGATGGCACTTCTCATCTCAAGTAGTGCTTACACATGGTGGCGTCCTGCTTTCCTGGAAATGGCTGAACACCTGCCTGCTGATGAGAAGTGGTGAATGAGTTCCTTGTTTTGCTTTGCTTGTGTGTTTGGCTTTCACTTTACCTATGAAACTGTCTTTATCTCAACCCATGAGTTTTCTCACTTTTACCTTGCTGATTCTCTCCCCCATCCCACTGGGGGGGAGTGAGCGAGCAGCTGTGTGGGGCTTAGTTGCCAGCTGGAGTTAAACCATGACACTGTAGAACTGTTCCATCATTTCTTTACGCAACAACATGCTCTCAGTATATTGCTACTATGCCTTTTTCTCATGCAGGAGCATGAGAAAGAGATGGCAGTAGATACAGCATAAGATTGGAGGTAAAAAAACATACGGTAGAACTGTGATTTTGAGGGATTAGTAAAGTCACTGTCAGAATTTCTCATCAGATTTGTTAAGGATATTCTCAGAAACTTGAATGTGACCAATGGACAGGAGAAAAAAGACCTAATAAACAAAGCTTGATGTTTTGGAATTCCCAGATAATCAAAAAGTTGTTGAGATGCAAATATTAAAAAATAGTAATTTGTATTTCTATTTGAAAGACCTCAAAGTATTCCACAAAATAACATTCCCAAAGTAAATGATAATGTCAAATAAGTGGAGATCTAGACCATTCAGTGTTTCACAATAATACAGTGCTGCAGACAACTTTGAACATACTTTTCATTGGTTCTGGTTTTGGCTGAAGTTTTAGTGTTTATGAGCAACATTGAGCAGTATTAGAGACTCTTGAGATATCCAAGCCTCTGAAGTGAATCTTCTCTTGAGTTTTCTTTAAAGTAAACACTCCAAATACACAGAAAGGGCTTTAAACCCAGAAAGCGAAGTTTTGCTAGGAAAGAAAATAATTGATTTAAACTCTGAGCGTGACAAGAATCAAGATAAAAGAGAATTCTAACAGATTTCCTTCTGCCAACTGCATCTTGGAAAGTCAAGGACTTTCCTTCAGGCTTGAAGATCTCTAAGATCATCAACTTTTAATCAACATACTGAAACTGTTAGAAGAATCTCAGCGTGGTCCCTTTTGAGTCCCTAGGTAATGTTTTTCTTCCTTGCCTTAGAGGTTTAGCTGTGAGCAATCCTTGCTCTTACCAGCAGATTCCCAGTCCTTGCATTTTCTCAGGTTTCCTGCTATGTCTCGTGGTGTGGAAGCTGTGGCGTAGGCAGAGGAATGTGGGCAGTTCCTTTCAGCTGAGCATGCTTATTTGTTATCAAATGCAGAGCAGTTTTTTGTCTTCTTCAGTGCACCTGACCACATGTGCAGTGACTATGATAAGGCAAACCGTTAGTTTTATTTGCTGATCAGCCAATGCTTTTTTAAAGGAACCTAACTTAATACATCAGTTGGAAAGAAGTAGTCAGACACATTTAATGGGAGAGGACTAAGAAGCCTTATTGCTCCTGAACCGTAAGTTGTGAGTGAGGGGAATACTGTGGTTCTTAACCTTGGTGTACAAAGAACTGTGAGGGGAATGTTAGGTTGAGGTTTGTACTAAATGTGATGCAAGAGTTTCTAGACTTGTAATTTACTCATCCTTCTAAGCCATGAGGTCACAAGTCTTGTAGAGTAGTTTTTGTGTATTTTGTTATGTTTATTCCAGTTTTTCAAGGTTTTCAGATAAATAACTGAATTTAATGTGTTTCCTTGTGTCGTTAAGAGAGGGTTGGGGTTTTTGTTTTTATTACGTTCTGAAAATGCAGTAGATTACAAAAGGGCTTGAGTTAAGGAAGGCTGGTAAGAATTGTTCATACAGTGGAGGATGGAATTTCAAGAGATATAGCGATTTTTTAGATATTCTCTATCTTAACAAAAGGACACTGGCAAACGAATAAGTAAACAGAATAAACATATTAAGGAGAAATTGGTCAAATACAGAATGTGTAGAATTCTGTATCCAGAATTAAGAATTTTTTTATGAAAAGGCATTCAGCGGTTTACTGTCAGACACTAGCATTTTTGCAGACTAACACTGGATATGCTACTGTCTTTCCATATGTTTATGCTGTTGTGGAAAAACTGAATACATGGGCTGTGGGTGTTTAGAAAAGCCAAAGTTGGCATTCTAGTACACAAGTAGCAGCCACCACTGATATCTGGTTTTATAAAACAAGTTTTTCCACAAGGAACCAATATGGACTGGTTTACTAGAGATTTATGTTGTGTTTCTGTATCCTCCTCTGCTGTGAGTTCAACTCTCCTCATGGACTTCCACCTTCCATAATGCCTCCTGTTTCTCCTTTTTTGTCCCCATATCCTTCACTTCTCTTTTCACCCTTATGCCATATAAAAATCATCCCCATCTTCCTATGACCCAAAACAATCCACTGGTCAAAAGGCAGCAAGTGCTATAACTGGGTCTGAGATGACCAGGCAAGCAGAACAAACAGAACAAAAACCGGAGCTCATGTTACAGCCTTTTTTCTTCTCCAGAGGACACAGCAGACAGGTCTTTCTCTCTCTTCCCTCCTCTATCCAGATGCTGATCTTAAAAGAATTTGTGAGCGTGTTGGTTCTTTCAGATTTTTACTGATTTGGAATATGTATTTGAAATTGGTCAGCAGTTCAAAAAGTGAAAAGAGAGAAGGTTGGGGTGAGAATGGTGAGGACAGGCAGTTGGGCAGATAATCCAAGTAACTTCGTAAAGACATAATTGGAAAACAAACTAAAATAGAACAAAGCTAAGCTTAATAAAAGCAGGGTTTAAGCTCTCTTCAGTGATACATAAGAAATGGTTTAATTGCACTATATATGAGCACTGTTGATATAGGTAAAGTTTATTCACTAAGTTTTCCTGTAAAAGCTCCAACTTTTTAAAGTTCCTGTTCCAGTTGTACCAGACGAAGTGAAAGTTTCCTTTTCCAAAGTTCAGTTTACCGTGAGTCTTTTCTTTATGGATTTTTATTCTTTCTTTTTTTTTTTCCTGTTTATTGCCCCATAGGAGCAGTCTCACAGGTCCTGGACAGCCTGGAAGAAATTCATGCACTTACAGACTGCAGCGAAAAAGACTTAGATTTTCTTCACAGTGTTTTCCAGGATCAGCATCTTCACACGCTACTAGATGTAAGTTTTCTGTGCTAAACATTTTGAATGCGTTTCTATATCTGTTATTCATTGAATAATATTTTGTATTATCCTGAATATATTCTCTTTTTTTGTTTCATACCAAAATGAGTTCATTTATGTGTGGAATGTAACAATCAACTAGGGCTTTGACAAAATACATTTTAGGACTATACATACAGAATATTTTAGAATATGTAAGTTGTTAATGACTTGGTTTGAATTAATAGCTTTGCTTTAAAATAATTTATCAGAATAGTATTTTTTCTTTTGATAAAGGCTGGATTTTATTTTTTATTTTAATTGTAAATTGTAACTTTATAGCTCTACAGATTCATTCCTTTTTTGTTATTTTTAAGTAAGGTAATAATCTTAGACCAATTCTATGGATGTTCTTACAAGTATTACATTTTTTGAGTGAAACACCTAGGTGTGCTTATTTCTCTCCTGTTCTTGAACACAGTATGTAATAGGCTTAGTCATTTAAATCTGTATTATTCTGTGGTTCATGAGAGCTATTATTCCATAAGACAGCAGTGAGTGTTCCACAAGAAAGTGTGCAAAAATTACATATCTGGAAGATGCAGGTTAGTGCCTCCTGGTAGGCATAATCAGGATCTGGTTCCCATTTCTTCACTATCTATAAGCATAGTTCACTGTCTGGCTACACATACCGATCAACTGTGATATCAGATGATTCATAGATTTTTTTTTTTTCTTCCAGAAAACTAAAGTTCTGTATTTTGCAAATATAATTTTGAAAAGCAAGTAGTCTGTTGTTTGAGAGAAAAATGCTTGCACGCGACTTATCTTTCTGTGCCTTTAGGACTTCCTGGTGTCACGGTTTCTTGTTGTCTTGTCACATACAGAAATCCTGTCTATATTTCCCAATAGTTTTTTAGCCAAGAAGACATAACAAGCAAATACATTGTACTTTCTCCAAAATTGTGTGAATTTGGGAAAACATATGTATAGTTTTGAGGTAGAAGTATTTGCTTGACTTCAACTCTCTGCAAAGACAGGCACCTTCAGCATCACTGCAGGCTTACATTCCATCCCTCACATTGAGTGCCAAGACCCTCATTGAAGGTCAAGAGCGTATCATGCTGTCATTGATTTCTGTGTCTACACAATATTGGGATCCAAAATAAAGGTCAAAAAGAAGCAGGGAGAACTTGCTCTGATTTTTTCTGACATACATGGAAACCTCATGTTGAAAAGACAGGACTTGCTTTCAGGCACGACAAACTTTCTAAAGCAATCTACATGTTCCACTTAGAAAAAACTCGATGATGGAACCAAATCCACAGAGGCATAGGCTATGTCCACATTAGCAAGTACTGCAACATAACAATAGCAGGTCTGTAGAGCAAAGCAGTTGACAGTGAGGACCCAGTGTCAAAAATTCTGTGTGTTTTGAGGGCTTTTTCTTTTTACTAGCTATACTGCAGTCCTGTGGACTGAATAACCACTGGTAGTTGCACAGCATCTTCTATTTTAGTGTCATTTGAGAGTAAATATACTGTGGTAACACTGCACAATGAAAACCAAAGAATGGTAGGTGGGCATAATCTGAAGATTCATTTCAAAAATACCCTCCTGAATCCAACCAAAATGCTCATGTGACCATATAGATGATGACCATGCTATTACTATGTCTTAAAAACACCTCAGTGAATGTCACAAATCTAACAGTACGTCTGTGCTTTTTACCTAGTGAAAGACATGCAGGAATACAAGTCATTCCAGCTGTCTGATCTTCAGGTAGATGATTATAGTTGTAGAAACTTTAAAGAAGAGTTTCTGAAAAATTGTTGAAAGTTTTAGTTCCTATATACGTTTTTGCAGGGTTATGATCTGAATGTAATGGTAATCACAGAATCATAGAATGTTAGGGATTGGAAGCAACCTCAAAGGATCATCTAGTCCAATCCCCCTGCCTGAGCAGGATCAGATCACACAAGAACGCGTGGTGCCATGATTCCTTTGGTGTCCAAACTAAAACGTAGTAGATAATTTCTACACTTACTACAATTTGTTTAGTGATTGGTGAATATAGGGGGCCATCTGCATTTTGTGCATCCTTCAACTTTGAAGGATCCAAATCCACACATAGTTCCTCCCAGAAGAGGACCCAGCTACAGGATTCTGAACTGACCTGTATGAGAGTATGAGCCTTTTGGTAAAGCTTCTCCACAACGTAACTGCCCATAGGATTCAAGAAACCATAGTTAGCTGTTAAGTGATGAAGGCATTGCTCTGGCACAAGATTCTACAGTTGTAATCTTTGTTCTTGATAACTGTTTATGCATTTTACGTTAAACAGTCATTGGATAAAATTGTTTGAAGCATGCAGGAAGAAGGGATGAGGAGCTCATGACTTTCCTGAATTGTGTCTCCAACAACTCATCTTGCAATTTGCATTAAAATATGAATCTTTTTTCTGAGCGTAAGTTCATCTAGCTTGTGTTCCAGATGCTTAAATTGCACTGTCTTTTTATATTGCATGCTGCAGATCAGATAATATGAATGATAAATAAAAATCTGGATAGGAAGAGAACAACATGAGCGTAATAATAAGAACCGAAACACTTGTGTCACGCATGCCGGAAGGTTTTAGATATTTATTAACCATTATTATGTTGTCGTATAACTCTTGGGCTTTGGTAAACCAAGTGGCCTTAGTTTAAGTATTTTGCTGTTTGACAGGTCTACCAGACATTAACTCATGCTTCTTCAATGCATTTGCTTTTGTCTGTTCTTTACAGTACTAGTCTGGTTCATAGTACTTCACTAATGATCTATTATTTCTCTGATGATCTGCTATAGCCTTTTAAACAAGAAAAAACTGCAGTGAATTCATACCATTTTGCCATTCTTTTACTTGAAAGCCATGGTCGTTCTCTTAAAGAGAAAAGGCTACATTTAAATGCACCCTATAATAACATATTTGTGAGGACAAAACACTATCAAAAAGCATTTTTGTTTTATTATGCTATGTGGAAGGGGGATGATAGAATCTTCCCAAAAATACTTTGATTAGAATAATAACAAATAAAATTCTAAAATATTGCAATGTCATTAGATACATATTTGAAGCAAGTTACAGTCAGTATTATTTGAAAGAGTAGCTTTTTCATTTCAGTAATTTGAATGTGGGAGGTTGATTTCTGTTTATGCATTGATACTATTCCAGTTTCTCTCAGAACTCTGAAAAAATCATGAGTTATACTTGCATGAAGTTTTAAGAGCAAAACTGTTTATTACTCTCAGAGTATTTGAGGTTAAAGAGGCCACCGGAACAAGTTACCTGTAAAGCATTATATTCCACTAAATAGGAATTTTATAATCTGTTATGAAGTTGTGGCTGTCACTTTGCATTAAAACTACTGTTCCTTTTCCTTGGCCTTTTTCCACAGTTAAAACTGTTCTTATGTTCCTACTCTTTCTCAAGGCTTATCCTTATTTTTAGATTAGGCACATGATGATAGTTCACTGCTGCTGCTGAAATACCTTCTTTTGCTTCTGGACTAACTCTTTTTATGAAAGAAAAAAAAAGAGAAAGGACAATCTTTCTATTAATAATGCAAGTTACTCGTGTTGGTTTTTTTCAGGTAATATAGATCACAAAATAAGTCATCTTTCTCGGTATTTCTTTAAGTGTTATGAAGACAGGCACCTCTGAAGGCCATAGAAAGCAGAGTTCCTGTCATTTCATCAATTGTTTATAATTAATTCGGTTTTGTATGTTTAGATAGCTATCTTAAGACTCTCTTCCACTTAACTTGGCTTCCAAAGCTGTCCAAAACAAGAGAGAGAAAGGTGCCAGCTACTTACAAAGTAATTTATATTCACTCTGGGCCAAATCCTGCAATACACCAGCATATCCTGGTGTGGGCATATTAAATAGTTTCATTGTGTGATTTTTTTTCATAATTTTACAGAATCTCTCTATTCTGTCAAGTGGTTTTTTCCTGTACAAAAGTTATACAATTTATTATTAAAAACTTAATTTTGCTTATTGGGGAAAGGAAAGGGCCTTCTAGAAACAACCATTTAGAAATATTCACTACTTAAAAAAAATGTGTTGTTTAATAGTGGATCTTTCTTGTAAAGTGAAAGAGTAACTTTGAGTTGGACAGGTTTTATCTTTTTCTCACTTCTATTAGAAATGTGATGATCAAAATTTTGGTGCATGCTGTAGGACATTCCTGTGTGTGACTTAGAACTGTCTGGGTTTATGCCTGTATAAAGCTTTATAGATTGTTTCATTCTGGTGTCCAATTTAGATAATAAAGAATGTAATAAAGTTAAGTATTTAAATAACTTCATGAAAAAACAGAGCTAAATTTAAGTAGTGAAGCAACTTTTTATTACCACTGATGGATTTTGAGAGGCCTTATGAAATGCTTTGATTAAGATTTTTTTATTGACTTTTTCATGAAAGAGATCCTGGGGTGCATTGCTGTCTTGTGTCAGCAGTACTGATAAAGAAATTGGAAATAAATGTAAAGAGGTTACTAATTTTAGAGACATTGATATTGCACTATTTCCTGTATCATGACAAAAGATTTTATTTTAATGATTATTTGTTTTGAAAAGTATACTGGACTTTGAGGCTGTGCCTAATGGGTAAGATCTTTACACTTTGTGTTTCATCTCTATTGGTGCATCAAAGGTTTTTTTTTTGAAGCAAGGTTTGCTAAAAAGTAAAACCAGAAGCTGCTATTTTATGCAGCTGCCTACATTGAAAGAGACAAGAGAAATCTTTCTTCTGTTGAGTCAAGTAGTTTGGTCACCTCTCCAGGGACGCTTTCTGTGGGTGATTCTGAATGCAGATGTCGTTTGATTTACAAGGGAGATTTTTGCTCAGCAGGAGAACAATATCAGCTTTTGTGTGACTGGGGCCTCTCTATGCTACTGGCTTTGTCTGCATCTGTCTGTCCCGAGTCAGATAGTTCTCTAGACTCACATCCTTTGGCTGTTAATTTAAGAAGTTTGTTACGTTTTTTTCATAGATGGAATCGTTAAGGTAAGTGTTGTTATTTCTGTGAGCATATCTGCTATAGAAGTGTTAATGAACTTTGAAAAAGTTTCTTTTACCTTTTGCAGGCATAACACATTACACACGTACTGTTTTAACTAAAAGATCAAATAAATTTTGAAGTAGACATATGTATCATATCTATACATGTAGCCACTTCTTCCTTATAGAGTTCATATATTCATAGTGCATATATTTAAGGCATTCTGATTTTTCCAGAGAATCTCACATTTATGTCTGTTATCCTTTCTGCTAATGGTAATGTTTCAAAGGAACATGCATCCATACACTCTTCCGAGTTCCCTTACTGTTTCTTTTGAACTCAGTCATCCAAACAGATTTGATCCTGAAGTCCAGACTTTTAAGGAGGCATATTTTCTCTTTTGCTTGGAAGAATGTTGTTAAGATCTCAGCTTAGCCTCTTACATGGTTGGCTAAAGCTTTCTACTGGATTTGTTTTGGTTTCTTCTGTTTACCCTCTTGATGTTGGACATTGGCACAGTAAATTTGAACATCTTTTGTAAAAGTGTCAGTTATTCAGCAGTGTTGCCATGGCTGATACTATAGTTCTCTGTTTGAAAGTGGTTTAAACTCTTCATGCATTCATCCCTGATTTGCTGTTTTCTGAGCAAAGTGTATTAATTTAACAATTCTATTATATCCTTTGGGGAAAAAAAAAAAAGGCAAGAGACACTTTGATTTCTCTTTTCAGAACACTTATTTCCTTCTTCCTTTCTTTAAATAATGAATAGACTGATGGAATATCTATCATATGATGTAGAAAAGAAAATAACACCGACAGCTGTGTATAAAAGCTTAAATATTTTCATGAATAGTCTGATTTTTCTGTTTTTATTTGAATAAAAACAGCTTTCTATGAGAATCGTATAGTGTGGTTCAAGGTTTTTGAATCAACACTGTCCTTACCCTCTTGAATACTGATTATTTTAAAACTAAAAAGTGGAACATGTTTTAGTGAAATATGAATACGTTTCTTTTGCAAAAACAGATCAGAAGGTGTAGTTGTGCTAGATGTCATGCTAAACTCCTTCAGAACATGTTATGCTTATGTGAAATAATCCTTTCTCATTTTTAAAACAGCTTGTTTTCCTATTTTTAATTATACTTTAATCAATATGTTTGTAAGAAAAAAGAAAATGGAAAATATTTGTTAAAAAAAAATAAAAGAAACTATGTTGGCAGGAAAGCACCTTGCTATTTGGGGAACCAAATCTGGCTTTCATCCCAGTCCAGTAGAGGCAGCATGCTCAGCCTCAGGGAGCGGGAGGGACTGTCTCTCACACCGCAATTGCAACTCCTTTCTCAAGTAGTGTAGAAGAACACTGACCAAGCCTTAGGGAGAACTGCTTGGATTCCTTCAGCAGGTGGCCTGGATCATCATCACCAGTGCAGTATGCTTTTTCTCTAAAAGGTAATTTCTCTTTAAGGCCATATTTGAAAGAACACTAAAAGCAGAGGCTATTCCTAGAATTTCTTCTGCATTATCTGATAATCATTCTCTAAAATACCTTCCATTTTCAACTTCCTTCATACTTTTGCATTTCATTTTCTGTGTTCCTGGCATGTGTAGATCACTCTGCTAGTCAGCATCATCTAGTTGTTTTCTTGTTCTTCCCGTTTCTCTGTCTTACAAACTTATGTAGAGAATTTGTCCTACATTTAGTCTCCTGAGCAGAAACTGGTTTTGTTCCGTGTTTTTGTAATATGTTATATAACAGTGATATATGACTGGGTCTCTTAAACACAAGACTAATAGCAATAAGAGCTAACAGTAACTTTTTTATTGATTAAGATTCATTTTTGAGAAAGATGTGTATCCACCACTTTCCAACCATGCAAAATTCTCGGTCAGATAGCATGACACGGTGATAGTTGCTTTATTACACTTAACCCTGTGTTCTTTCTAACTACTGTTCTGTCATTTTGGAGTATTTATAAGCACAGTACTAGTACTGATGTGATGGATCTTCAAGTGAAACTCAGCTTAATAAAGTATGTACTTTAAATGAGAATTGTACTATTTAACCCATTCTTCTTGACCTAATGTCATCTTCCCTGTTTTTACAGTGTGTTGCTGTGAGTGTCTGTGCAAGTATGTGTATGTCTGTGTGCACCAACATATCCTACTCCAAAAGCATAAATCTGTAGAGTTTTTTTTTCAGTATGTAGAATTAAAAATTCCCTTGATTACACTGTATTTTTATGTTACTGGGACCTGATCTATCAAAGAACACTAGAATTGTATTCCTGGCACTTGTAGAGCATTGAATTAACTTCACTGGTATTGTTTTGACATAAATTTTCATACTTGACTTTCTACATTTTCTTCGTTTTATGTTGAGTGAAGTTCAAGTTAGTTTCAGTTCCTTTTTAACCATAAGGGCTACCTCTTGGGGTTTTTTTCCGTATAAAACTTCAGATTTTTGGATTTATTATTTCTCCAGGAGCTTGGAGATACTCTGAGAAATTACAAAATATAAAGAAATGGTACAGCGCCTGGGATACAGCCCACAAATCTGGAATAACACTTCGGCTTTGTTGGTGCTGGGAGCTCTCTTCAGACTGATACTTCACTCTACGCTTAGTTTACCTTAAAATACCCGAAGGCAATATAGTAACAGCCCAGTACACTACGCTTCTGCCTTTGAAGTCAGTCAGGCCTCACTGCCTCCTACTTCCAGTTATTCAAGTAGATGGCTGGTACATGTTGACTGTTCTTTGTATTAATGAGCTCACTGCAGTATATTTTTATTCTCAGTATATCATTACGAAAGATTTACATGGATAGGAAGGAACAAAACTAGTTGTAACTCCAACATTCGCACCTCCTGGTGCAAGATACACTTAATGTCACAAAGCAGGTGAGAAGCTGTGTTCTTTGCTAACCCTCTGTAATCATTGTGGATTTAACTAGTTTTATATGGATTCTGTATCCCCCTGGAATGAGGTTCGTGGTCATTAGCATCCTTTTCTTCAAGATAGTGATCTAACCCTTAAGAGTTATTCAACTGACAGAATTGAGAATGAAACCTATGTACGCTTAACCTGAGTGTATAGTTCCTGCTATAGGTCTTTAGTCCATAATTGGAAGAAGCGGGGCGAGACAGGGGCAAAGATTATTCTGTGAGATGTATCAAGGTGGTGTCCATGTAACATAACTCTTTTTATAGGCTTTCTTGTGTTGAGGGATTATTTTTCCCTGGTGCTTATAGAATCATAGAATCATTTAGGTTGGAAAACACCTTTAAGGTCATCAGGTCCAACCGTAAACCTAACACGGCCAAGTCCACCACTAAACCATGTCCCTAAGCACCACAGCTACACGTCTTTTAAATACCTTCAGGGATGGTGACTCAACCACTTCTCTGGGCAGCCTGTTTCAATGCTTGACAACCCTTTCAGTGAAGAAATTTTTCCTAATATCCAATCTAAACCTCCCCTGGCACAACCTGAGGCCATTTTCCCTTGTCCCATCGCTTGTTACTTGGGAAAAGAGACTGACACCCACCTAGCTGCAACCTTTCAGGTAGTTGTAGAGAGCAATACGGTCTCCCGAGCCTCCTTTTCTCCAGGCTAAACAACTCCAGTTCCCTTAGCCACCCCTTGTAAGACTTGTGCTTTAGACCCTTCACCAGTTTTATTGCCTGCCCTTCTTTGGACATACTCCAGCACCTCAGTGTGTTTTATGCTTACTTTTATCTCATCAGCTACTTGGTATCATCTTTAAAAGATGGTTCGCCTTGATTTTGCTAAGATCAGCTCCAATTAGATATCTGATGCAGCAAAAAAAAGTTGAGTGACTATGCTATTGAAATAACGGGATTTTTGTGTCCTTGAAATTACAAGTATGTTAAAGTACCATGTGAAATAGTGATCTAAGGCCATGTCGTTCACAACAGTACTAGTGGTACATTCCAGAATGAGAGTGGGTTGTTTTTTTTATTGGGATCATTGAATTTAATTGTGTTGATTTTTCTCAGTGCTATGCTTGTTTTCTTGGTACAGCTATGTCAAAGCAGTACCTTTATCTCATTCTAGTTTTACTTCTTCCATCTTTCCAAAAGGACTTAAAACATTTGTACTGTGAAGAGAGAAAAGTCTAGTTTATGATAGAGGAATTGAATTGAGACCCAAAACCAACAACAAAAAAAAAAGCTGGAGGGATTTGTGGCAGAGAGTTCCTGTAACAGAAAAAGATGAGGTGGCATACTGAAGATGTCTTGTAGTGTATAGTGGAGGATGGACAGGTACCCTGAATATCTCCAGTCAGCTTATGGCAGCAGAAATTGAAGAGTTCCCACCTTCTTTGAGGAGGTAGGAGAACATCTTAGTCAGTGAACTTAAATCTAAAACATTTTTGTTTTGTCACTATGGTTTTAAAGCATAGCATGTATTTATTTAAGATTATTCAATCCCAGGCTTTGCTTACCACGCTTTCCAATTCGAGAAAACATATGTTTACCTACATGTATCTCGTATGTTGTAGAATTTTGCTAAATTTCAACCTCTTCCTCTTTGGCAAGCTATGTACATAGAATCATAGAATGGTTAGGGTTGGACAGGACATCAAAGATCATCTAGTTCCAACCCCCCTGTCATGGGCAGGGAAACCCTCCACTACACCAGGTTGCCCAAAGCCTCGTCCAACCTGGCCTTGAACACTTCCAGGGATGGGGCATCTACAACTTCTCTGGGCAACCTGTTCCACTGCCTCACCGCCCTGTGAGTGAAAAATTTCTTCCTTAGATCTAATCTAAATCTGCCCTCTTTCAGTTTAAATCCATTGCCCCTTGTCCTATCACTACACACCCTTGTAAAAAGTCCCTCTCCAGCTTTCCTGTAGGCCCCCTTTAAGTACTGGAAGGCTGCTATAAGATCACCCCGGAGCCTTCTCTTCTCCAGGCTGAACAGCCCCAACTCTCTCAGGCTGTCTTCATAGCAGAGGTGCTCCAGCCCTGGAATCATCTTCGTGGCCCTCCTCTGGACCTGCTCCAGCAGCTCCATGTCCTTCTTGTGTTGGGGACTCCAGAGCTGAATGCAGTATTCCAGGTGGGGTCTCACGAGAGCTGAGCAGAGGGGCAGAATCACCTCCCTCAATCTGCTGGCCACGCTCCTTTTGATGCAGCCCAGGATACGGTTGGCTTTCTGGGCTGCCAGTGCACATTGCCAGCTCATGTTGAGCTTCTCATTCACCAGCACTCCCAAGTCCTTTTCCTCAGGGCTGCTCTCAATCCATTCTCCACCCAGCCTGTACTTGTGCTTGTACTGGCTGGCATATCTTTTAACATCTGCTCTCACTGATGGAGAACTGCAGCTTCTACAGTCAATAGAATTTTTATGATGAGTATTAATATGGGTTTTTTCTTAAAATATGAGATTACCAGGTTAGATTCCTAATTTATAGTGAAATATAATGCTGTCAGATACTAGAGTCTAAATGAATGAGGCATTTAGGGGCAACTGAAATTAAATAGAAGGAAATAATGTCTTTTGTGATTTTGAGAAGTAGCGTACTGTTTATTTATCAGTTCCTTTGACACAATTAAAAAAAAAAATGTCTTGGTTAATAATGAAGCAAATCAAGAGGCACAATTTAAAAGAATGGCTGTGGGGAAAAAAATCCACACCTTGCAGTTTATTTTATAAGAATATAGTCCTTTCTTCAGCTCTCTGACCCCTGAAGTGTGAAGGCTTTGAGTTTACAAAGTGCATAGCACATGGTAGTTTCTGTTAAAAAGGAATACATTCTACAATAGAGCTAAAATTTCTTCAGAACTCATGTATGCTGAAGGCAAAAGTTAGCCCCTTGCAGAGAAATAGAACATACAAGTCAGATACTACTGAACGTCTTGACATTTGACCATGAACCAGTATAAGCATAAGTGTGTCTTTGAGTGTGCTTTTAACTATATCAGTTTAAAAAATAAAATTAGATCAAAGATTAATTGAGAACAAACTGTGAAAATATTTGATGTTCTGTGAAGACTGTAAAAAGCAATGTGCCATGTAATACACGAGTAGAAGTATTTCCTTTATCATTTTAAAAGCTAAAATTCCTGCTTGTCCAAACTAGCAGTATAAGAACTACAGTTAAAAATGGTTACACCCACATATGTAAGCACAGTGCACTTAGTGTTTGGAGCTGCACAGATTTGTATAGTCTTAGTTTCAGATTGAACTTTGTGTGATTTCCCCATGGTTTGTAACTGCCTTCAGTTTCGCTACAAGATTGTAACCTACCGAGAATTTAAATGTGGATACATTTTCACTTTTTTAAGTTTTGATCAAAAGATAGATACAACGGATATCCTAACATTTAGCTACATAACAGAATAGAAAACCTTTTCAATGCCCTATACCTTAACCTTCTAATTCCCCTGGTGTTTCGAAGCATATAAAATATGTCAATGCAAGATTTACATGATAAAATATTGAGTGGTAACATATGTAATGCCACTTGGCATCTTTGCCAATTGCCAACACTGGCAAAGGGCTGTATGCTTTCCTTCCAACTGTCACATAACCAAATTGCTACCATTAGACAGTCCCTGTGAAGGCAATGAGGAAGATTTCTTTCTGGATTCCTTTTTACCCCTTGGATCACTACAAAGGCAATGCATACACAGTCCTTTGGCTGTGCACTTCTTAGGGACTGGGGGGATGTGTTTTCCCTCTGAAAGGAAGCCTACAATCATTTCAGGGTTCCACCTTAATAAAACAGATGCCATATCTGTCACCTTCTGTCTTCTAATTTATATTCCTCTTAGGCAGAATGAACCTTGATTGAGCTTTACTAAGATGCTGTTCTGGCAAGTCAGTAGGACCACATCTGACAGGCAGTGTGTGTTTTCATGTATAGCATACTGAAGGGTCAAGGAATTTTATTCTATCAGTTTCTGAAGTAGATAGGTTAATATATTTCCTTCTCCTCCAGGAATAAGGCATTGACCACTGAGAAACATGTAGTATCCTCTGCACACATCAGAAATGTGGTCATCAACAACCTGCTAACATTTATTAAACATTTTCCAGTTGGCATTTAGCTTCATTGGTATGTCAGTTTTGCATGGTCAGAATTTCAGGTTTTGTGTATGCAATACAATTAAATTTGTCATTTTTGCTGTCTAGAAGACAACTGTTTGCCAGTCGTGTGCAATGGGAATTGAGCTAATACACAGAGAAAAATGTTTTGCCCAGTTTGTTTGGGTTTCCTCTTCCCTCTTCTTTCCCCCAAAAGTTAAGTTCTTGATTTAAAATAACACAAGTGAAGAAGCCCAAATGTGGAATGGTCCCAAAAAAAAAGCAGCAACTTGGAGTAAAAGTTGAAATTCCACAGGGTTGATTGAATTTACCTGGCATCACAATTTCTTACCTGTTGTTGTAGGTAAAGGCATAAGAAAATCTGGTTTTATGTTCATTTCTGACACAGGTAGCAGCAAGTGTAACTTGGTTCTACAAGTAACACATTATGAATATCTAAGAATACAGATGACTTAAAAATAAATTACAGTTGGCCTGCATTTTGCAGATAAAAGTTCGTCTAGAAATTAAAAGATGATGATGTGTATTTCAGTTCTGTCACATAAACAATCAAAATTAAAGTGAAATTCAGGGTTCTCTTGCCTACTATAAGCATTTTTTTTACATAAAAGAGAATTTATGTGTTGCATGAATGTGAATAAAAAAGAAAGAAATGGAAAGTAGAAAGAAATGGAGTATTTCGAATTAGCATAACCTCTGTCAGGGTTACTGAAAGTCTGAGTGCCTGAAGTAGCAAGCTGCAGTGATGGCAGCGGTCAGTTCTGTGGCATGACAGAAGCAAACGCTTGTCTGTTCAGACAGAATTAACATACTGCTTCAGACTGCCTTGTTCTGTGAATACTTTGTCAGGGAATCTTCCTTTCAGCAGATAAACTGCTTCCTGAAACCTTGTATTGAAGTAGTTTTGTTCACTGTTTAATTGGACAGCTTTCCACTGTGTAAGGAGCTTGAATGCAAAGATTGAATGTACTCCTATTCTACAGTAAGTGTATCACACAGAAAAAAGTTTGAAGCTGTGGAGGGCTGTAACCTGTAATGTTCTAGAGGTCACTAAGTAGAGTCTTAAATATGCTTCGAACTTTCATACGGGACGGGGCTGTAATGTGTGCTGTGGTGTTACGCTGGGAAACGAACGTTAGGTCACTGATGCTAAAATGGTAACAGTGAGCCTCAGGCACATTCCTTAACAGTGGAAAACGGAGAGTTTATAAGAACAAACTGTCTTTAAACAAAGTTGAAGATAAAGCCTCTGCTGACTGTGACCTTGTTACTCAGTGTGTTTTCCAGTCCGAATTGTTACCTTCAGGGATGTGTTTCCTTGAGGACCTGGAATCCCAAGAAAAGAGACACCCATGAGAAGGTTATAACATTTTGCATGGGCAAGGAGATGTGAAACAGAACTGGCAAAAGAAAGAATGAAGTGATCTATCAGTTATCTAATTGACTCTAATGTTAGCGCTTCTTTGATATTACTGCTTGTGAATATTATTTCGTTCAGTAGCTCATGGATTTCTTTCAGACTTGCAGCACATGAAACCTCTGGCGTAAACGGAGTACCACAATAGGGAGCTGTGAAAGATAACAGAGCAACAAGCCTGTTAGTTAGTAAATGTTGCTGTGCAAGGGTCAGCACGTCCCCTCAAGAGTTTTTAGATGGTGGAAAAATGTGAAAGTGATGAAAAACAGTCCTCTAATGTCACTGTGTTGCATATGGTTATATTTTTCAGAAGGCAAAAGTCAAATATATAAGGACATGTTTTAATTATTATTTTTATGTTTCAATTCAGGGATTTAATATTTGAGCTTGTCAACCCAGTATCTATCTGTCTGAATTACGGCTGAATCCTTACAAAATGTGTATTTGTGTTGGAAAGATCATGGGGTTTTATGCTGTAGCAGTTCAGCAACTTTTGTTTTAGCAGTTTATCGTTTGCATCCCAGAAACTTCTAGATGTTGGATAGACAAAATACTTACTGATTTCACTGTGTCATCTAACTTTGATTACATTCAAGATTAGATCAGAGAGTGAGGCTAAATTTTTGCTAGCTGTGGTATATCTAAGTGTTTCAGTGTGACATTGAATGGGGGTTGTGTTCAGACAGTATTCTGACTCCTCTTACAGGAAATGGTTAAAAAGGAATTTGTGCACATCTGAAAAACTAGTCAGAAGAGAAGAGTTTGTTGTTTTGTCTTGCCTGCCTGATTGTGGATTAGGCTTTGGGCTGTCTGCTTTTAAATATCAGAAGAAACGAGTTCTCTTTATACAGGCAGAAGACAAAAAGTCTCGACTCCTATGAAAGCTGGTCAACTGATAGTGACACGACTTGTTGTGGGTATTCTTTTCATAGCATTTGTGTTCTAGCATGCAAAATTTAAAGCAAAACTTGTCTTTTTAAGAAGCAGTACTATTCTGTTAATTAGCTATAATGTCAATTTATGTTTGTTATATCAAATTTTGTTAATATATCAGTTGTGATTGTTAAGTTTTTCTAGGGCAAGCTCTTAATTTTGATTTTCTGTGTAGCAAATGCAGAATGGGTGCTAAGGAGTGAGACTGAGATACAAAGTACTCAAAAGTCTGGAAATTCCAACGGTTACAATTGCTATGGCATTTTACAACCATTATTAGAAATATTTAGAAATTATTAGAAATTTTTAATTGCTATTTTTATGCTTATCCCTGAGTGAAATTGTGGGAGGTTGGGCTACTGGAGTTGAGGGGGCAGTTATTTAGCTGAAAATAGAGCGTCCCAGCAAAAAGATCCCATCATTAGGGCACATACAGACTTTTCCCTGCTGAAAGTTTGTTGGTATTACATAGAAGAGCATTCTGTTGAGGACAGTGGAGAGTGAACCAGGTCATTCTGTTCCACAAGAGACTACCTTTGGTATGGTGCCTGTAGGACTTAGGGTTGCAGGGCTGCTGAAAGACAACAGCATTGTAAACAGACTGGCTTTCTGTGATTAAAATAATGTAGCTAACTGCACCTAGTAATGTGTTCTGTACCACAGGAATATGTAAAGCCTGGCTGTAATTGTCATTAAGGTTTACTCTAATTTATGATGTGTGCAGACAGGTTTCATTCAGTTTTCTTAAACGTTTTGTAAAACGTTCATGTAAAGGTGTGTTGGATTCTTATGTCCAAGGGAACAAATGTTCTTCTTAATGTGTCTAAATGGAACCTCTAAATTCAGATGCTTTCAGAGACGAAGAGATTGCAAAGGTAGGACTGCTTCACCAGTTCTGGTGCATTAATGCTTAGTATAAGCTTTATTCTTCTTTCCAGCTTCTACTATGTTCTGGCAGAAAGCTTCTAATAGTCTTCTGTAACCAGGAAGGTCTAATTGTGTTGTTAGAATTAGTGTGGTTTTTGAAATAGGCTTAATAGCGTAATGCTAAAAAAGTCTGTCCAGACTGAACATAGAATTACTAAAATTGGAAATGAGAGAAACAAAATAATATCCCGGGTTTGTCCTTCTGTTTATACGAGTACATACCAAACAAGAGACAGTTTAGAACTGAACTTTTTTTTTTAATATCCAAAAAAATTCTGTGAAAGCATTGTTGAAGTAATATATTGAAAAAATTAAAATACAAAGCAAGTACTAAGAAGTACTAATACTTCCTTTGTTTCTGGGTTTACTTATTACTACTATTACTTCATATGTTTTTAAAGATACATATCTTGGTTGTACGTTCTTATTTTTGCTTTGACTACATAAACAGTTCATGTAGAAATAGTACTTCTGATACAATCTTGTACATATTATTTTAATTTCTCCTAAGGATGCATTAGAAATACACAATGACATAAACTAGAACACAATAAATGGTTCATGGGGTGTTGCTGTGTATGTATTTATAGATTTGAAAACAGTCTTGTCAATTTACTGTCTTCAGTGTGTAGTAATTGCATTTGTCTTGTATATTGTAATTTGTGCCTCTACTCTCCAAAATAATTTAGTGTGATAATGCATTATACTAGAGACAAATTGTGTGGCCTGAACAAAAGGTTGTTTCCAGATGAGATGTGAAAATAGACACTGAGACAGTTTGGTAACAATACTAGTTGTTGTTGTTGTTTCTGTTGCTAACATCAAATATCAGTAATAAGTACAGCTGTTTTGTTATTAAAAAGGGATTAAAAACAGTTTTGGGTCAAGACAGTGTTCACTGTCATTTCAAGAACCACAATTAAAACCTAAGAATTTGTGGCCCATCTGTAAAAATTTTTGAAATGTTTTAAAAGTAATTCAGAGCACAGAGATAGTTACAACTAGCTGAACATCTACAGTGTGCTTAAAAAACTATTGCACAGGAATTGACAAGCTATGTTTTTCTTTACGTCATTAGGATTTTCTAATGTGGAAATCATCTTTGATCGTTGAGAACGTCACACACAAAAATAAATCTTTCACTTCTGCTATTGGCTTCCTCTAAGATAATTCATAAATTCACCAGTTTTATTGATATCGATACTGTTTTCCAACAAATTGCAAAATAAATTATTTACACTGAAATTTTAAAGCTTAATCTGTTGTTTATGGAACGTGGCAAGGAGAAGTAATTTTAGTTATGTAAGCTAAAAACTCCAAGAACTAACTTGAAGTAGAGTATACTATGTCAAAAATGTCTGTTACTGATTTTTTTAAAATGCCCGAGAGAGTAAATCAATTGCGAAACCACGTTATATTCATGGTAAAAATGTAATGCAGTGTAGGCTGTTTGCATAGTGTTTCCATTAGACCCTGGCATGAGTGCCTTCCACTGTAATGACCTTTGGAGGTAGAGTACCCAAGAAGATTCTCTAGGAGAGATCTGCTCATGCTAGTGAAGCTACCGAAAACACATCCTTTCTCTAGTTGAGGCTGTCTTCTACCTCAGAAACAATGAGTGGATCCTGCGGCTTGGGTAATATATAGGCTTTAAGCCTTAATGCAAATATGAAGGTTTTTCTTTTAAGTACTGCCAGAGACCCTGCTAGTGTTTCGGTGCCTTGGAAGCAAATCTCAGTAAGTAGCAGTCCTGGAAGATGAAATTTAAGTGCCATGCCTCAGCATGAAGGCACTATGGAAAAATAAATGCACCCTTGTTTAGTCTGTACTTTGCCTTGATTTTTTTCTAAACATTCGTGGAGGCACTTTGCTTCCTACTTTGCTTTTGCCTCCTAGTCTCAGAAGATAACTTATCCTCTCCCATGATAGTAACAAAATATTGTTGCTGTAAACTGCAGGTTGTTTTGGATCACAATAACATCGTGACTTGAGTGAAGTCAGCAACTTCAGTGACTTAACTTTTAAACAATTGCTAGAAATAACTAATAAAAATACATTCATGCTAACTTTTCTGAAATTTCATTAACCTTAAACAGGCTGTGTAACTCTTCTAGATAAATACATTCAATAGTCATGTTGGATATTGTGCATTTTCAACAGCGCTTTACTCAGTACACAGTGCTTGATACAGTTTCTTAACAGGTGTTTAAATGTGATACTTAACAATTTGGAGTTGCTGGAGTTTGGGTGGGTTTTGTTTACTTATTTAAGACAAGGTAAAAACAAATAATTGTGTATGCAACTAAATTATGTCCTGAACTATAAGCTAGCAGAAAGCTTTTACTTTAAAAACTTCAACACTGGTCCAGGCAGCTTAAATTGTTGAGTATAGCAGTGTTTTGGCAGCACAAGGTGACGTTGTTGGATGTGGAAGAAACTGATTTAGCTTGACTTTTCTACTTTTTTTTCCCCAAGATGGTTGTATAACTGTCCTGCAGGCAATGTTTTTGGAGTGACATTGTTTTCTCTTTTTGTATTTATTTGCGTATGGACTTGAAATGTTCAACGTGCATTAGATTGTTAAGGAACACAAGGAAAACAATGATGATTTTGGATTGCATTTATTGCTTATTGCAGTTTACTTCTCTTCAAAAACTGAGTGGTATTTCATGGGAGAAAGAGAAGAGGGAACTTCTGTAGCTTGACAAGACTCCCTGTTGAAACATATAAGGCCATCCTCAGCCAAACAATGGAGCTGTAAGCTTCTCAGAGGAAGCTCCTGAGAGCATCTTGCTGATTAGCCTAAATGGGGGGTTCTTGTCAACTCATCCTTTACAGTGTTAGGATTTGCTGAAGGTGTTAGAGTCCCTTGTGTATTCTGAATGTTTGTCTACATACACTATTTTGAATTTCAGTTGAATTTTAAGTATTTCCAAATTTGAGAGATTCCACACCTTTCCTGGGCAACTTGTTGCAGTGTTTCACCACCCTCACTGTGATAACAAATTTCACTAATATCCTGAAAGTAGTTATTTGTATCTTTTTTCTGTCTTGCATTTCAAAGAAGTAGTCTAACATAAATAGGAACTAATTACAAGCATGACCATCTTAATATTGTTTGAAATGTAAGCCAAAAGTTTTTTATTTGAAAATAGTACTTGTTACAGTGCCTTTTTATTCTTAAGTATACATTTATTCCTTTAAAACATGCACAATCTGTTAGGTTTCTGTGAAGGAGAGCCCGTAATGTCTCTCTGTAATTTGAAACTGAAGATAGGTCTTTCTCCTATTGCATTTTGCGTAGTTGAGGGGTTTTTAAAAGCTGTTGGTTTTTTTTTATATTAACCTGGAAGGTTTACAATTTCCAATATAAATACATTGGGATTCTTCTGTCCAATAGAAAATCCTTGTAAAATAATGGTACTCTTTTTTTCAGCACTCTTTCTTGGAAAAGTTTGTTTTTCTCTTCTCCAAAGACTTCAGCTTTCATAGCGTTCTATCTTCAAGAATATTTTCCCATATTCTGAGATTTATTTAAATTACTGTTTGGAATGTTTGATGGTTTATTGAGAAAAGTGGGATATGCAGATTAATCTGATTTTATAGCAGAATGTATAATTACATCATTGATTCAAGATTCATAGGATCTCTTCTAGTAGAAGAATATAGTTTCTGTAAATCTGTGGAAAAAGCATAGAAGGTTTGCAGAATCCCTTAACCTCTTGAACTTTCCCATGTCATCCAATGAACTCTGAATCTATGGCAATGCTCAAATCAGGAAATGTTTAAAAATGAAAAGCCAAAACCCTAAGCTGCTAGATTTTGTATACAAAACATCTGTGGATCTTGCAGTTTAACAATGATTTTAATCATGGTAACATAAGCAGGCTATTGTTAGCACTCATCATTACTTTGTATAAAGTAGCATGCTATTTCAGTAGTTTGTTTTCTTGTTATTTCAGCTTTATGACAAAATAAACACAAAATCTTCACCACAAATCAGGAATCCTCCAAGTGATGCTGTACAGAGAGCCAAAGAGGTAACGGCTTTAAAATATATTTTTTACTTTGAAAGTTTGATTGTATTTAAAGTGGAACATTTTTTTCTTCATTAAGATGCTGATATTTATTCTGCCTCATAATCTGATTTTTTTTTTTAATTTTGCTGTTGCTTACTTAAGTTACATAACAAGTTGCATAAACTTGCAGAATTCCCTTACGTCTGTAAGGATTATATATATTACTCATTTTCATCATTTAACCTTTGCCACAACAATAGCGATATTAAAAGGAATACTCCTGTTGGGTAAATGCAGTATCTTTCATGTTCAGTTTGTTTATCTGCAGCAGAGGTTTGATGTTTATATGACTTAGTCACAAAAAAAGATATATTTCTAGATATGAGCTTTTTGAATTGAAAAATCAAGTTTATCAGATAGTTCTAAGAAGAGCAGACGTAGAAATGCAACGAAGGTTGCCCGTTAAGACCAAAGGTAAATAGACACAGATGTTCTTAATTCTTATGCCTGAAAAATAAGTGTTTTATTTGTTTATTTATTGGAAGTAGAAAAAAAAAGTTGTATTATATATTATCAGTAAAAATAAGTACAGTTGTTGAGAGTAGTGTCATAGGAAAACACCGTTCATAGTGCTATTAAAATAGTATGATCAGGAAGACTTCAAAACACTATGTAATAACTGAAGTCACACTAATAGACACCCTGAAATCCTATTCTGCAAAATGTTCTGGCAGTTAATCCTGGGAGGTGCTTCCAGAAGCAAAGATCTCTGCTTTTGTTGTCTTAAGTAGTTGTATGTGAAAATAAAGGTGCAAGTATCAGGTTGCAGGCCAATGAGTTAAAGCTTATTTACTCCCTCCTCCTTCCCCCAGTGATAAGCTGAACTATGGCTCAGATTTTATAAAATATGGAGCTTGGAGGTGGGGTAGCAGATGGACCACCTACACATGGTGTCTTTAACAATTTAATTTGTGGAGAGAAGGTTTTATGAGTATTTTTAATTCTACTTTTAAACTGATTGTTTTAATAAATTGAGACCATGTGTGAAAGTAGCAATTGGTGGTGGTGATATGTGTCACCTATAAATTAGCACTTCATTTATATCTCCATATATTTAGCTGTTAGAGGAGTACTGTCAATTGAAAAAAGAGCAACAGTTTCCTTCAAATCTCTGCTTTAATCTCTCTCAGAAAGAAAATTGAAATGAGGTATTTTATTGTCTTGGGGTAGGGGGGCACATCTCCTAAGCCCCTTCCTGTCAAAATAGTCTTTTGTATAATCATTTGCAAATATTCTGACTAACCAGTGAGAGTTTTCATTTGTTTCATTAATAGCTTTATTTAAAAGAAAGTTACTATGGGCATTTATCTTGCTTATTTGGCAGGTATTGGAAGAAATTTCATGTTACCCAGAGAACAATGATGCAAAGGAGCTAAAGCGTATTTTAACACAACCTCATTTCATGGTAAGCAAATGCTACTCTTACTGGGTTTGGTTTTTGTTTGTTTTTAATATACTTTATATTAGAAAACTTAAGTTCAGTAAGTTCTCCCTAAAATCCTCAAGTGATGAAACTGCGTATGATACAATATACCTATTAATAAGCATCTCTAATCCACTCATCTGGCAAAGTCATTACTACTAGTACTACTGTTGGTCCCCATTACTGTGCTGAAAACTGTCAGCAGTTTGAAGCAATTAATTATGGAGCAGTTTCACTGTCTTTTTTGGGGAGCTGTCTTGCACATAGGAGAATGAATCCTTTTGGATGTCCATAGGTAGAGCTGGGATCTTCCTTTTTCTCTTTCCCAAGGTCTTGTTAAGATAAAGGTGTGTAAATTCATTGCAAAATAAGTGTTTATTTAACATTATTTTACAATAAATCAATAACTTATATAGTCTAGTGAATTTGTGTTACATAACAACTCCTACTGTGTCAGGTTCACAAACCTGATTTGTGGGCAGAAATTGTCCTAAATTCAGGGATGTGTCTGATAATAACTTGGTTCAAGTTACTGAAGTCCAGCCTTTTGAAACTACTTAAAGGATTTCTTTTGTTTGTGCTGTGGATGAAGTTCATAAATTCAGAAATAAGTGTGTTTGCTTTAATCTGCTGTACACCATTGTCAGTTTAAAATCCTGAATTTGACTTTCCCTAATGCAAGGATTATATGCAGGGGGCTTTGTGGAATTTGTTCACCTGAAAGCTGAATTACTGTAAGTCTGAAGGATAAACCTAATTTCCAGGAAAGAGTGAGCTGAAATCAACCTCATATTCAGGTATAAGATGAAATCTGGATAGCTGCATGTCCCAGTGTGTTCTTTTGATGGTCACTGTAGCTTTGGGTGTGTTTATTTTAGTACTTTAGATCAGATCAGGAGTGTGTTTTTGAAATGAATCTCCTGATTGTCCCCTTACAATCCTTTGGCTTGTATCATGAAAGGGTCCCAGAGCACGCAAACTAGACTTCTTTCAGATAAAATTAAACTCAAAGATATATGCCAGATGCCAGTGTAATCCAGCAGCTGATGGGCATTCAGTCCATGGGGCAAGATGGAAGCTGGTGAGAAGTAAAAATTCCTGCAATGCATTCAGTGTGTAGATCAGATCCTCACTAACCCAATTGCTTTAGTTGTTGATTCATTCGTGTTCCATTGCACTAATTCCTAATGCAGACATTGGCTTTTTATGTTGTACTCAGCAACACGCTGATATGTCATTGCCTGGAGATGATACCTATCCTGAAGTCTGTAACAAATCTGGTTCAACGTTTAACAAGAATACTTGCTTGAAATGGAGCATAAAACGAGGTAGAATGGTTCTCAGTCATATTGTAAGAAAACACCCAAGGAAAAAACAAGAACAGTACTCTAGTACTCAACTTCTTTATTTGGAATCTGACAGGTTCATTTATTTTACCTTTGTTTTGCGTATTTACCACACAGTATTGCAAAAACATTAGGCACTGTGGAGAAAGAGCATTTTTTAAGTATGAATTATTTTCAGAGTAGTCATCAATAAAAATTATTGTGGCATATAAAAATTCGATGTATCAAATCAAGCAACAGAAAAAGTGAGTCGGAAATCGTCTTTTATAGGTATCTCTATTTCCACCTGATATCCTTACAGATTTAAAGCCATCTCTCAGGATTCCTTTGCTGCAATTCTATAAAAAGTATTTTCTTATAAAGAATAAGCTGCAATTCCGTAGCAAGTATTTTTGAAGAGGAGTAATTTCAGTAAGTTAGTCTGTGGCATCCCAAGCTAAATTGCTAGTTGATGGAGTCCCTTCTGCCCGTGTTGCATCCTCTCCCTTGCAGTTATTCTGACATTAACCTGACACTGCACTTCGATATTACACTGTGCTAAACTAGTAGAAAACTGCCCCAACAAAACGATGATCCATTTAGTAAAAAGAATTAGAGACAACTGAAATACTGCCAGAGCCAGAATGAGCAAGAGGACAGAAACACGCAGTCTGCCAGGTTAAGGAGGAATGGCACAAACATGTAAAGCAGCAGTTAAATCAGCATATGTTGCTGTGGAGCCATACCTTTAGGGTGCAGATCCCGAGGCATCTCCAGATGTGAAAGAGGGAATCCCATCTTCTCCCATCATCCCCACTCTTGCTCCCAGATACATCTTTTATAAGGTTACAGACCGTAGAAAATTATTCTTATGTGTATGACATTCTGCCAAACTTTCTTTCAGAGCCAAAGCCTGATAGATACTGTTAGGAAAGGAAATAAGTGTATAAAACAATCTTGTCAGCATAAGCTCAATATGTTTGTGAAGTATTGTACAGAGTAATTCTCTGGTTAATAAGTTGCTAAGTTCTGACGCACAGAGACTGAAGCAACAAGGTGTAATAAGTAGGATCATGTCCATTAACACCTGTATTATAACAAAGTATTTTGCTATTATTTATATTATGTAATGTATATACCTAATCAGAAGAGAATGGAATATAGTCTCATTTACTTAAAGACAGTGTTAGTGCTTTAGACTATGTATAGGCCTTTACGGAACCAAAGCCAATAAAGTAAGCGTTTTTAAGTACTTTTATTGGCTTTGAGATCTTCAAGTTCAAAGTTTTTTGGTTTTTTAGTTTTGTTTTACCCTTGCGTGCCTTATAGGTACATTAATAAATTATAAATTTAATCTTTATGTACTTAATATTTTAATTTAAAGAAATGCATGTAAATTTTGCATAAAGGTCTTTCAGCAAATAATTAACTTCAGAATTCTTTAAAAGATTATCAAGTACCTCATTTGTTGTGTACAGGTTTCAAGGAGTTTTCATTCCATTTTACAACTTTGAGTATTTTTTCAAATGTGCCAGTTTTATCTGTAAAAGTTTCTATTTATATTTTTAGTATGTGGCAGCAATTGAAACGTTTGCTGTACTGCAAAACAAACAAACAATAAAGTTTGTTTACTTAATTATAGATTTGTTTTTGCAAAACAAAACAGAAATGTTTGTTTACTTAATTACATATTGAAGTTTTATCCATCATCATGTATCTTCCTACACTGTTCTTTACAGACACTGATCCTGCAATATAGAGTAAAGCAGTTGTTCTCACTGCTTTCAGCAGGATTATCATATTCTGCAAAGGAAAAAGGGTTGGAAAAAAAAATCTAAATTGTCAAAATTAACAGAAATATGTGAAAACAAGTATCAATAAAGGCCAATAGCAGTCTTTATATTATATGTATGTCTGTCTGTATGTTTTTGATATTTAAACTGCACTTGCTGTGCTTTAATATCTGGTGTTTCTGAATTTGTGTTAATTTTCGTTAGCACATTCAGAAGTCATCTAGTATAATGATGAACCTTTTAAAATGTTCAAATTACCATATTTTAACCTCCTACAAGGTGTATATTATTGCTAAAAATATAGTATAAAGCAAGGCACGTATTTGATGTGAAACAAATGTAAAGCCCTGAATGACATAAGAAATGTAATATTAAAGTGTGGAGAGTAGAACAGATACAGGCAGGCACATGAATTTGAATAAGTAACTTCGAGTAGATTGAGCTGAAGGAAGCACAGAAGATCGCCCTACTCTGTTAAAAAGTGCTCGCGCACAAAGCCAAGACCACACACTCCTACATTGGATGTTTTTTGTAACAGCCAGAGCTAAGGCATGGTTGCACATGCATGGTCTTGTCTTATTTGGGACAACTGCAAACCGTTTTCAGGTACTAGAATGAGAATTAAGCTCAAATTAAGAATTAAATGCCTAAACCTGTTCAGGCGCATTCACACCGAAGTTTACACCCAATTAATAAATCAAATTAAAAATTTATTTAATTAAAGTGGTTTAACTTCTATATATGATCCAGGTCTCTAAATATAAAATGTTGCTTCAGTAGTACAGGCTAACGCAGAGGAATTGTTGCAAGTTTGAGCTTAGTAGTTGACAAAATAAGATGAAAACCAGAAAATGCAGTTACAGTTTAGTGTTTAACTAAAAATAGTATTTGTGTAGGTGGACTTGAAACACTGGAAAAACAGGAGGGAATGTGGGCAGAGCATTGCTAGTTTAGGGAGTTCCGTTCCATCATTATAATGCTGAATTCCCAGCTATAGTTTGAAACTGATTTGAGGAAAGGGAACTTAAAGTGTTTGTGATGTTGTCTTTTATAACATGGTACACTTTAGAAATGCTAGCTTGGGAACAAGTTTAGGATTTTGTAGAGGTCATGAAAATCCCATTTCTGCCTTGGATTCCACTTCAGAAATATATCTTGTAGGGATGTTTTTTTATCACTTCTTTTTCAGCTTGAATATTTTAATTGAAGACTAAGATGCTGCAGTCAGATTTCTCTGCCAAAACAAATTATGGTTGATCAATCTCAAGCCTTGCAAGATTGATGGGTTTTGCAAGTTAACGAGCTATGAGCATTGAAATGCAAATGAACAAGATGTTAACTATAATATAGATTGACCTAACTGTGATGGCGGCTGATATGTCTTCTATTGTAGAGATACTGTGAGAACCAGGCTTGATTTATCTGTCCTTATCTGAGAAACCTGTCCATTTGGGTGTAGAGACAGGATCTACCTCTGGTCCTCGATGGGTTGGTATAGGAGCAGAACTTGCATGTTCACATATAAATCGTATTTAGTTTTTGGATAGCAGCAAGCTAGCTATAATATACTCATTATTAAGAGTTGAATGTAAATGCGAAATGGATGTGATACAGGGCTCTTAAAGATATCCTGGAGAACAGTGGAATGTCATACTGTAAAAAAACATGGTACTATTGAATACTGCTTTGCAAATGTTTACACTTTGTCCAGCTTTTATCTTGTAATACTGCGTTACACTTTTTACGGTTATTCAGGCTTCATGTCTTTGCCCTAGCTTGGAGTTCTTACGCAGTTAGTTGTTCTGCTTATCAAAGATATTTAATCAATTACATGTTGTACCATTCTTTGCATCAAGAAACAGAGTAAAACTCATTAAGTAGTATTTGAGCAGCTTGTTGGTTTAGATTGTAGTTTTTATCAGTTATTTTAAACTTCTTGTGTTTGTGCTGAGTCTGCACTCTAGGGGAAGGGGACAACATGGAATTGATTATGCTAGTAAACAACAAAAGACATTATTTCATTCTTTCAGTCAGTACCAATCCACAGTCTTTATTAGAATGAAATACCATAAATACCTTTTCTAATCTGAATACTTTTTCATTTTACTAGGGTAATTATTATAGTGTAGTTTGCTCAGAAAGGTAGCTTCTGTGTCTAGGCACGTAAATAAAGATGGATTAATTCTGACACTTTGCAGGTATCAAGAAGATGGGGGAGAGGGAAGCAGCATCATTCTCATTGAGGTATCTACAGTAGAAAAGCAGGTTTACTCATGCAGATTTTAAAGGCTAGGTATGTGTGTATGCATTTGCAGTCTGCTGAAGTTTATCTTAGACTCCTTTAAGGGAAAAGTTCCTATATAGAAAGTGAGGCACAAATATCTTGAATTTCCTTTAATTTCTGCAAAGTTTCAAAAATACTTATAATGAATGAGTGGGGGGCATCAGAGGTGATGGAAGTCTGATATTTTGTTACTGTAATCTGCTCTAGGCCTTACTTCAAACTCATGATGTAGTGGCACATGAAGTTTACAGTGATGAAGCGCTGAGAGTTACACCTCCTCCCACCTCTCCATACTTAAACGGAGATTCTCCAGAAAGCGCCAACGGCGACATGGATATGGAGAATGTAACACGAGTTCGACTGGTGCAGTTCCAGAAGAACACAGATGAACCAATGGTATGGAAGGAACCTCAGTATTTTTCTTGACTCTTTACTGGTAAAGACCAGTATTATAATGCTTTTAATGAGAGTTTCCGCACTTTGAAGTGGGGTTGCTGGTATAATTGGAGTGGTTCAGCAGCCACTGTAGATACTTATACTCATATATCCTTCACTTAAAATGCTGTGTGTGCATTCATACCACTGCTGTACCACTAGAGCTGTTTTTGTTTAAAAACAACCTTGTAGTAGTTATAGCAGATAGGACTTTAAACTGAACTGGATACTTTGCACTTCAATACAAAATTACGGTTTTAACAAATTAGAATCTCAGATGCTTATATATTAAATTATTGCATCTTCACTCATAAACAGCATCTGTTTTCATAGCTCATATTTACATGAGTGGCAAAGTTTTTATTTTAACCTTTAAAATTTATACCCTGCTTCAAGCTTTTAGGAAAGGTGACTGTTCTTAAACAGTCAAGAATCAAACTGCTTGATGTTTTCTTTTAAGAGTGTAAACATTTCTTTTTGTAGGGAATCACTTTAAAAATGAATGAGCTGAACCACTGCATTGTGGCAAGAATTATGCACGGAGGAATGATTCACCGGCAAGGTAATCATATGTCATAGTTTTGTCTTCAGTCACAATTATTTAGATCATTTGGTACAAACTCTGCAATCTTACATGCTCCTCATTTTGAGTCTTATTATTCCATAGTAGTGTACCTCTGTATCTGGATGGAGTCCTATGAAGTGCCTTTGTTACCTTCCAGTTGCAGATGTCTTCGAGCATTTTGAGATGATGGCCCACTATGTTTCATTTAGGCCTTAGTTAGGATAATGGGAGTATAGCTCAGTAAGAGACTGAAATGCCAATAGTTTCTGGAGCTGTACTTACTTAATCCTCTTTTTTTTAAAAAAAAAAAAATATATCCTTAGACTAATTATAGTACTTTTCCTTGTAAAAATGGAAGCGCTTTGTTCAACAAAAAATTAAAATTTTGCCATATATTTTCACACTGTACTTGAAGATCTTTGTACTTTTGATTTTGAGGCTCATAAAAACCATTTATGAAAAAAAAATATTTCTTGTGCCTAGAACTTGAATCTTTATTTTCAGTTTTCACTACTATAGCAAACCCTGCAGACATGCATCCTTTCTCATCTCTGGTCTACTCCTTTTTCCATTTTGTGTGTCCAGATCAGATGTCAAAAAATAACTGGACTTTGTCCTACTTTAAACAGGTAAACTTTCCTGCTAGGTTGCTAGCTGCACGTTTGGATTGCACCCTTAAAAAGGTTACTTTAGTTTTTTCAGTGCCATCTTTTTCTTTTGATGAACACAATTTTCATAATTTATCAGACCAAAGTTCCTCCTAACCTACTGTTCTATTTCAGAGGAACCTAGGAACAGGTAATTAGGAAGACAAAAGATGAAGCAGGGAAGGGGTACAGCGATCCTTTCCCTGGTATGTTTGCTTCATCTCCTTGACATGATCAAACCTGTCAAGAGGCGAGGAGAATAAAGCTTTTCATATAAGCAAAGATGCGATTCATATAGACTTCTATATTCCTTTAGAAGAGCCTCCAAATTGAAATTTATTTGGCTTCTGAAAGTGAATTTTAAAAGGAGATGACTCTAAGATTCACAGAAAGAAGGTTTTCATCCAACTGTGCTTATGTAGTGGTGATCCTCTGCAAAGCATTGTTTCACATGACTATGTTCCATAATGGGGATAATAAAACTTTTAAAACCTGTTAAAACTACATAAAAAAATCCAACTATTTCTATCCAGTCTATTCTTTTCTTTTTAATTATACAGTATCTTTTATTTCTAAAAATGTGGGAAATTTAACCCATTTCATGTATGCTTCATCTAACATAGCTCTTCTGCACATAGGTTTAGTTTGAAAGCGAACTATACTTCACTGTTTCTGCAGTATTGTCATCTTTTTTTTTAATGTTTCTAATTTTGTTAGTGCTCCAGATGACTCTTAGCTTCACTGCTTCATTTAAAATACCTATATTTAGAATATTTTTACTGAACAGATCAATGCAAATGTAAGTTGACAGTGATCTTGAGCAGAATGTGTCTTTGAATCCTATTGACAAGGTCTGTGGCTTTTATTTGTTGCAGGGGGTTTTTTATGTTGTTTCTACTGTCTCCTCTTGCTATGTGGAAAACTGCCAGGCAATAACAGCAATTACTAGATTATAGATCTACTGGGAGGGTTACAGGAACTATGTAATTTCAGGTCTAGCAATATTAAGTACAAACTGCGCAGTGTCTGTTCACAAAATAGTAGCTGCTGTGAAGTCTGCCTCCTACCTCTATGCCAGCTGTATCTAGTCCTGCTGATTATAGTTGTCCTTATAAAGAAGGACAACTACAGAGAAGCTGAAGTAGGGAGATAGGCTTGTGAAGATGCTATCTGCTTGCACCTTCCAGAGGATCGAGCTCATTGAAAATGAAATACCAGTTTCAGTCATTAAAAATTGTCTCTTTGTTGACTTGTCTGCTTTTTTTAGGGTAAGTAAATGAATCGTGTCTTAGATCTCAGGCTTTTAATTATGTCTTGGCTTTCACTTTTGTTTCTGTGGCTCAACTTAGCTCAGTTGTCCATTCACTTTTTACCTGTGGATTCTGTTTAGGCTATTCATACAGTAAATACTATTTTCAGAGGATCTGCGTATAGCCTGAGTTCTCAGCAGGTCTCAGTTTGTTAACCCATGGGGTTTTTGCTGCTGACTGGTTTTGGGGCATACATGCTTAAATGTGAATTCATTCTTAAGAAGCATTTAAGAAAATTTCCCAATATGGCATTTAAAAAGACTTCCAAAGAAGAGAGAGGACTTATTTGCTGCCCATTTAACCTCACCAGAAAAACAACAGTTGTACATTGTCCATGCTACATTCTCAAAGTGACCTAATGTAAAACACACCAGTTTTTAAAACACTGATACCACTGATAACATTTATCCAATTCTAACAAAATATATGTGATTACTTGGTGAAAATATGCTTATAGATTCACAGCTTTTCACTTTCCAAGCTACAGAATTTTCTTTTGGCTACAAAATATGTTTCCAAATAGGGACTCCAAGAATTCGTTCTTCTTCCTAATAGGGTAGGATTTCTCATACTTGTGTGCTGATCAAGAGTACACACTTCCTAAAACTGTCTTCACTCTGACTTGCAAAGTCAAAGAAGGAAATTATTTACTCCAGAATTACATCCATTCTTTGTTATTACAGATGTATTATACATCAGTAAGTCTTGAATAGCCTAAGTTCTAAATAAACACTGCACTGCCAATAGAAAAGGAACAAAAAACAACCAAAATTATATGGTTAAGATAGGTATCATGGGAGCTACAAATCGTACAGAAGACTCATTATTCGAAGATGTCAAGAATACTCTTTTCCAACAAGAGTATTTATAAAGAGTAGAAAGTTTCTGCAAATAATAAAAGCCTCTTTCCTCAGATTGAAAATGTCTTCTTATGGTTTATTGATACATCCACCCCCCAAAACAGAATGACCATCTACTGCTAAATGTCCATGCGTTTTTCCCAACTTTTATGTATACTGCTCCATTCCAGGCACGAACAGAACAATGTTCATTTCTGTCACAGTAAACAGAAATGGGAAATGCTCCAGAAGATGGGATTTTATTTAAGTGCACTATTGAAATGATTTGATATAGGGATATTATGGAATCTAATTCTCATTCTAATATTTAATTCCATCAAATTTATATTTTGAATAATGCCTAAGAATCTCTATACTGTTCCAGGGCATATGCTCTTTCTGGTTCAGTATTATTGTTTAATAGCAATTACACTTACTTCAAACACAATTTAATTTTGACATGATACAGTCAACACAGAGCCTCATATTTTTTTTAGAATATTTTTTTAAGAATTGGATATTGAATGCCTTCCTGAGAAAGTCTGCCAAAACTGAACTTTCAAAGTGTTTCACTAGAGATTTGGTTATTAATATTCTAGATGTGAACTAGATTAATTTGAAATTCAGATGCAGGACAGTTGCATTCACATTCAGTAAACTGATAATTGTGATAATTTTTCCACTGAAGAGTTGAAGAAGAATTGTGATGAGTCCTTTTTTATAATTTCACTCTCAGCAGATCAGCTCCTGTAGAATTGTTTGATGCATTTAAATGTGGCTGAAGGAATTGCTGGTTGACTTTCAAGGATCATCTCCTCCAAGTTCAAAGGCATTGCATCCCTAAAAGGAAGAAATCAGGCAAAACCACCAGGAGACCTATATGGATAAACAAAGAACTCCTGGCTAAAATCAAATACAAAAGGGGAATACACGAAGCATGGAAGCAGGTCTGGTAACCTGGGATGATTACAAGGAAGTTGCTTGTGTACTCAGAGACCAGGTTAGAAAAGCTAAGGCCCTGACAGAGTCTAATCTGGCCAGCGATATTAGAAATAACAGAAAAGGATTTTATAGGTATGTGAGAGAAAAAAGGAAAACGAGAGAGAATGTGGGGCCTCTCCAGAAGGATACAGGTGACCTGGTTACTGATGACAAGGAGAAGGCTGAAATATTCAACAACTTTTTTGCCTCAGTCTTCACTGGCAACCGCTCGAACCGCACCACCCAAATCACAAGAGGATGCTGGCTGGGTCTGGGAGAGTGAAGAACCACCCAGGGTAGGAGTAGATCAGGTCTGGGAACACCTAGAGAAACTGAAGGTGCACAAGTCCATGAGACCTGATGAGATACATCCATGGGTCCTGAAGGAACTGGCGGCTGAAGTTGCTAGGCCACTAGCCATCATATTTGAGAGATCCTGGCAGTCTGGTGAGGTTCCTACAGATTGGAAAAGGGCGAACATAACCCCCATCTTTAAAAAAGGGACCAAGGACAACCCGGGAAACTACAGACCAGTCAGCCTTACCTCTGTGCCAGGCAAAATCATGGAACAGATTCTCCTGGCAGCTGTACTAAGTCACATAAAAAAATAATCAAGTGGTTGTTGACAGCCAACATGGCTTCACTAGGGGCAAGTCGTGCCTGACTAATTTAGTGGCCTTCTACGACAAAGCTACAGTGCTGGTTGACGTGGGTAAAGCAACGGATGTCATTTTCCTGGACTTGTGCAAGGCGTTTGACACTGTCCCACATGACAGCCTTGTCTCTAAAATGGAGAGACACGAATTTGACCGATGGACCACTCAGTGGATAAAGAACTGGCTGGATGGTCGCACTCAAAGAGTTGTGGTCAATGGTGCGATGTCTACGTGGAGACCAGTGTCAAGCGATGTCCCTCAGGGGTCTGTTCTGGGTCCAGTGCTGTTCAACATCTTTGTCAGTGACATAGATGACGGCATTGAGTGCACCCTCAGTAAGTTTGCCAATGACACCAAGTTGTGCGGTGCCGTGGACTCACTTGAGGGAAGAGATGCCATCCAGAGGGACCTTGATAGGCTTGAGAAATGGGCCAGTGCTAACTGCATGAGCTTCAACAAGTCAAAATGCAAGGTCCTTCACCTGGGTCGGGCCAATCCTAGGCACAAATACAAACTGGGCACAGAGTGGGTTGAGTAGCCCTGAAGAGAAGAATTTGGGGGTGTTTATAAATGAGAAGCTCAACATGAGCCGGCAGTGCGCTCCTGCAGCCCAGGCGGCCAACCGCGTCCTGGGATGTATCAAGAGAAGCGTGGTCAGCAGGTCAAGAGAGGTGATTCTCCCCCTTTACTCTGCTCTTGTGAGACCCCACCTCAAATACTGTGTCCAGTTTTGGTGTCCCCACCATAAGAGAGACATAGATCTGTTGGAGTGTGTTCAGAGGAGGGCCACAAAGATGATCCAGGGGCTGGAGCACCTCTGCTACGAGGACAGGTTGCGGGAGCTGGGATTGTTCAGCCTTGAAAAGAGAAGACTTCGGGGGGACCTAATAGCTGCCTTCCAATACCTGAAGGGAACCTACAGGAAGGCTGGGGAGGGACTTCAGTTTACAAGAGTGTCCACTGACAGGACAAGGGGAAATGGGTTTAAGTTGAAGGAGAACAGATTTAGATTAGATCTTAGGAAGAAATTCTTCAGTACGAGGGTGGTAAGACTTTGGAATAAACTGCCCAGAGAAGTTGTGGATGCCCCCTCTCTGGAGGTGTTCAAGGCCAGGTTGGATGGAGCCTTGAGTAGCCTGATCTAGTTGAGAGGCGTCCCTGCCCATGACAGGGAGGTTGGATTAGATGATCTCTAAGGTCCCTTCCAGCCTATGCCATTCTATGATTCTATGACTTACTCCTGAAGAGTACAGAAAGTTTTTGTAAACTTTGGCCTCTCTCTTGTAGCACTGCCAAGTGAGCCGTTCCGCAGAAGAGATCCCAAAGGGAGTCATAGCAATGATCATAGCAATAGCTTTTCAGGATTCTTCTGTTTGGTTCAGACTGTGCTTTTGTTTTGCAGGCACCCAGCTTGGTTTTCATATGCTTGTCCAGCTGAAAGTTTTGTTTGCATGGTATTCTTTGGAAAAAAGGCTGTTTTGATTCAGTAAAAGAATTGTAAGGATTTTTTCAGGATTCTGGTTGATTGACTTTTTTCGGGTAATTTTCCATAGATATGTTTTAGTTTAGGAAATGTTTGCCAGTTGCTAGTTTTCCAAGTAAGATTAATTATATTATTAGGCACAGTATTTAGAAAAGGATACTTGCACAAATTATTTAAATCGTGCAGCAGAAGGAAATGTGTGTGAAGTAAATGGTCTTGTCATATTTCATTGTATATGAAAAACATCATCTGACTAATGATAAACCATGGAAGTTTTTTGGAGAACTGCTGGAGAATTAGATGGGCTTGAGCTACTGAAGTCAGAAATTATCATCCAAAAAGAGCCTTCTGGGTTGCTTCTAATCCTGAAGATAATTAACTCATTCACTGCTTCCTCCCTAATGAGCTTTTGTAGTGTCTTAGAGCCGTGTTGTAACATGCCATTAGCATCCTGGCTTCAGCAGGTCAGTTAATGACTTGCCTAGGGTAAGTAGATATTCGTTTCATCACCTGACATTGTAGGTAGTCACACCAATCATTACAGTCTAGCTGAAGTCAAGTTTACATACAGAAAAGGCATACTGTAACTATGGCAAATCAAAATCAGAGAAATGAAAAAATAAAACAGTCTGACAGATAAAATTAAGACTATGTCTGGAAGCCAAACTGCATTAAATAGTCATCTGATAAAATACTAATTGAATATCTCTGTTGAATGTTTCCAGCTGACTAGTTGCAGGTAACTTTCTTTTCAATGTGTGGGTTTTCGCAGTGTCCTTATAAGAGACTGATGTTCTCCCCAAGTACTTTATAGAGTGCTGGGGCATCTCATGCTGGTGTATTAACTGCACTCTGAAAGACAAATTCATAATCTTTGGTAGCTAATACATAGCTACCAAAGTCCTTTTCTGAATCTAGCCACAAATCTTATTTTAATGTTGCTTCATATTTATGCCTTTGTATGAATATTAGTACTGTCTTACAGTTATCTCAATTTGTGAAAACGTGTTTGAGGTGATTGTGTGTTTTGTTAACTCTGCAGGTACGCTACATGTAGGGGATGAAATTCGAGAAATAAATGGAATCAGTGTGGCAAATCAAACTGTAGAACAACTACAAAAAATGCTTGTAAGTGCTTGAAATCTTTCTCATGTTCTTTATAACAGTGCCTGTCTTATTTTGTCAAAAGTTTTATGTAATTGCATTGTGACTTCCTCTTTTTCTTCTATTCCTGATAGCCTGCATGTGCATGTAACAGTCTTCTGTGTTCAGCTGTTAAAGCCTTCTACAGGCTCTCCTCTGTTTTTCAGTGGTGGCTTTTTCGCACATTATACCCAGGAATGGTAGAAGGCACCTCCAGGTGTCATTTTTATTTATTTCGTTTAGTCCTATGGGAAAGATCATTGACACCCAACCATTCTTGGCATATGTATGTCTGACCAGCTCTCAAAAAAACTTGAGTAATGGACGTTCCCCAGACTCTTTGGGCAGTTGACTTTAGTGTATAACTTCTACATTTTAGAAAGTTTTTTCTAATGTTTTGAGTTCCCTTTGTTGAAATGCAGGAGTTTCTCCTCTTGTCTCTAGTAAACATAAGAGAAAAAATACTGTTTTCCTCCTATTACTCAAGTTACTGTATAAACATCATGCCCTTATTTTAAATCTCTCAGTCTGTACCAAGTGTAGTCACTGAGTATACTCTTGAGATAAAAGAAACTTTTCTTGACTATTGGTATACTTGCTACACAAAGACCATCACAGAACCATCCAGGTTGGAAGTAACCTCATGAGGTTTCCAGTCCAATCTCCTGCACAAAGTGGGATCAACATTGAGTTCAGCCCAGGTTGCTCAGGACTTTGTCTAGTTAAGCCTTAAAAATATTTAAGGACAGAGACTTGAGAGGACAGATGCCTCTTTGAGCAACCTATTCTAGTACTTTATTATCATCAGAGGGAAAAATGTGTTCCTTAAAGGTAGCTGGAACTACCTTTCAATTTATAACTATGGTGGCTCATGGTTATTGCTGTTACAAAGAAAAAAAAAATATTTTGAGTTCTGACAGTCTGGCTTTTTGCAGGAAAACTCCATCTGAGGTCTTGCTGGTAGATTCAGTTTGATATTCCATAACACTTGCAAGTTTTTCTGCATGCAATCCTAAACTTGGGATCTTGAATGATATCACTAATGCTTTTGTTGTGTCCAGAACCGTATAGACAAGCTTAAGTGACTCCAGGCAAATAGCATTTTTTCGACTCACAGTAAGCCAGCCAAAGAAACTCTAAGAACACTTGAAGCAATCTGCTTACATTTCTGCCCATATCGAGTCCTGCAGTTGTCAGCCGCGTGGTGGCACTTATATTCAAACTGTTATTTAAGAAAATATGGCTGAGCAAATATGTTGCTGCAATCTGCTACTGTTCTGCAGTTAGTACTTGTTACGAATGTTCTTATACTATAGTAAATGCAAACTAGCAGACTCTGTGTTCTCTTCTGATGGAAGACTGTTTCTTACATTTCTACCTTTTTTACAGTAACATGCAGCTTTCCAGAAACTGTGAATATGCTTTTGCTGTTTAACATGTAGGATGACAGGGAAGAAAATGTCACTTTAGTAGCAAAGACTCTGTGGATCACAGGAATTTAGCTACAAAGAAAAGATTGACATGGAGGAATCCTACACATACCTGAATCTGTTACCTTAAAATATAGCTGTAGGTTCTAGACATTCAAAAATTGGTCAGATGAACAAACTAACAATGTATGTTTCTCTTTTAGATTAATGAGAGTCAACTTAAATGTTTGCTTATAAGTGAAATGGTAAATTAGCCATAGCATTTTAACATTTCTGAATATTTACTTTAGGAAAGCATGCTGCTGCTCTCAAGCTATGATGCTTTCTTTTCAAGCATTAGTGATTTGGAGATTTTATCTTCAGTGTTTTCATCTTTAAAGAAGTGCTTCTCTTTTCGCAGAGGGAAATGCGTGGAAGTATCACCTTTAAGATTGTGCCAAGTTATCGTACGCAATCTTCATCCTGTGAGGTAATGAATTTAATGAATCATCCTATTTCTTCCTCAGTCCTGTAACTAACTGCCTGCTGATGGCTGAATGTTACTGCTTTCTGGGAAATTGTTTCTGCCTGTCCTGTTAGATCGCGCACACCAATTTTACAACAAAGATAACGGAACACGAGTAGGTCCCACCTACCTACTCAGCTCTGCCTTCATATTCATCTCATCAGCACCTTAACTAACTCTTTACAGCCTATTTAAAAAAAAAAAAATAGGGAAGGGGATCCTCAACTCATACATTTAGGAAGCCCCTTTTAAAAAAATTACAATTTAAACTCATTCTCCAGGAAGTCTATTAAAGTTCCTAAACTGAGGAACAATCCTCCTGGTTTTTAGGCATTAAACATTAATTTACTGCTTTGGGCTGTTAAGGGTTAATTGAAGAATCTGTTTCTGTATAACCCTGTTGAGTTAAATTTGTTATGGTTGTCTGTAACAGTTACATGTGGCTTAATATTATGTTTCCATGAAAAATTTCTATTTGTTATTACAGAAGTAAAACAGATTTGGAGTTAGTTCTTGTTGAACTAGAAACTTGTAATTACGTTTTTTTGCACAGTAACGTTTAATTCCCTTCTGCTCACAAAGTTATGTTCCAGATTGCAACTGAAGGGAATTAAGTTCTAGAAAATGGCTACTTGGGAGACAGTGTTCCAATTTAAGCATACAGATGGCATATGCGCTATATAGAGGATGCCAGTTTTTCTGTGCCACATGCTTAACTGCACAAACAGTTCCCAAATTAGAATTCCGAGAGTGAAATCACGATCCCTGTTGAAGTCAAGCACCTTATCTTAATTAGAGCTGCAATTTCACCGTAATTGTTTTGTGTCTCAGCAGATGCTAGAACACACAGAAACTGCTATTGTGATTGTCAAAACAATCTGTTTGAAAGAAAAAATTACTGCTGTTTGATTGCCTTCTGTACTTTTAATAGAAGGCAACAAGAGCTAAAAGGTTTTAGAGGTAGAAGGTTTGACAAATTTTCACCTATGAGGCTGATTTTCTTAAAAGGTATAAATACAAAAGCAATAGTTTTTCATTAAATGCAAAGGCTTTAAAAAAAATAAAATAGAAATTCTAGAGTGTGCTGACAAATTTGTGTATTGACTTCTGTGCTGTAAATAGCAGGAATAATAAAAGATATCTCACTTCCTAATATTAAAATACAGAAACTGCTAAAATGCTATGCCTGCTAGAAAGATGGTTATTTGGAGAAAAAAGTTCAGCATACAGCTTTAAATTAATACTAGTGTCAATTTAGTAGTAGCAGTTCAACTCTTTTCCTTAGCTTTGTGTCTTTAGGTTCTTCATGACTATTTATTTCACAGACAAGAGGAAAATGGACTCTTACCTTCCTTTGGAAAAAAACAGCAAAACTAGAAATGTATGATCAAAGACAGAGGGGAAAAAAAATAAGGATGTCTCCTTATCACACTTTGTCACGTTTAGCATTCATTTATTCAGATGCCTCTGAGTCTATTCCACCTGCTTGGTCTCATCTACAACTTCGGCTAGTTTTTCAGCTGTTATGAGTGTACACAAAAAGCCAACATTTTTAAGTCATCCTGTTAAAGCATCACTAGTCCTTTGGTACAGAAATAATTTCTTTTGCAGAATTTTTCACGATTATGATTCAGATGATGAATCAAATTATTAACCATTGATGGAGGCTAAAAAGGAATGTTGAACGGCATTACTAAGACACAGAAAGCTTGCTTCTAGTGCTAGCAGGATAAACACAGAGATGTTTGGTCTTCACCAGTATGATCTTACTAGTTAAGGTATTTTTTGGTAGTATTTCAGATATTTCTATAAATGTATGTTTGGTTTCCTTCTCAGTCATGGACTGGTTCTCACATAGTGTAGTTTTACCAGAAAAGGAATATAAAACAGAATCAATAATTGTGGCGTTTTTTTTAAGACTGCTATCATGGTCACGTCATATGATTGCAAAATATCTTGTTAATTTTGATTAAGAAAACCTAAATGTTAGTAGAATCAGAGGTGATCTGCCTGTTACATACAATCAGTCTATATGCCTTTATATACAAAGGTATGGGGGAGTGTTTTTGAGGCGAATGTATTTTTTCAAAGAACTGAGATTTGCATCTCACTTGCTATGTTTTTCTTCTTTTGTGGGAATTTAAGTGTCATGGTGATGTTTTCTAAATATTATGCCACTTTTGCATGTTTAGGGAGGTCTTGTCCCTGTAGTATGTAATGGTAGTTCAGTGTCACTAGGCAGTTTCCAAAATCCCAACTATTTTTAAGTGTTTTAGGGGTTTTTAGCTTTTAGTGCACCCACCTTTTCCATTCAGTTACCAGGCCTTCTATTTCGTGGAGTAGACTTTGCATGAAAACATAATACTTATGAATTCCCTTGTATAAAAATTTGATCAGCTTATCTACTGAGAGATGACCTGTTTATTCATTGGTGTGGCAAATGGCCTGACTTACTCAGATATCTAGATAACACAGTGGCCAGGATGTTATGTTTACTGGTTCAGATACCCAGGAAATTGCCTACTTACATAAATATGAACTCAAGTAATTATTGCAACACGTTCTTCTTACGGCTAGTGACTGTGTATGCTGTTTATACATTTCAGGTAGTACTTTCTCCAACTGAATAAGCTCTAACTGTGCTTGCATTCTTACTTCATACTGACAGAACACCCTGAGTAACTTTTTTTAGTGTCAGATGTGTGGGAACAATAAGGGAAGTACCTTTTGGGGTTTTTTATTGTTGTTTTATTTGGGATTTTTTTACAAACAACTTTTATTATAAAACACCTTTTAAGTTTCTGATTGTCTTAGTGAAACACTTAAGTTGTTTCATTGACAAGAAAAGCCTCAGTATATATGAGATTTTTAAAATGTAATGGGTAATCATCATGGTTTTTTTCCTTTAGCCTTGGAATGTTTCTGTTAGTGCTCAGACTGTAAGACTTTTTGTAGTCTTAAACCTTTTTACATTTGTATTACAAATGCTTCCAGAAAGGTTCCTTGAGCAAGACCAAAATCGAAATGTACTTGCAGGTTTTTGGAAAGTCTCTCTTTTTTCTTTTAATCTAGCTGTTGTCAGTATCTAATTTGATCAGGCCACATCTAGTAGACATAATTGACTTCTGCTGTAGGATTGCATCTCAAAGACATTGATTTATCATTCATAGTCCACACCTAAGAACAAGGAATCAACACTAAACTAGTTTTGCCATCATCTGGAAATAATTGTGATTGTTTCCGCTAAGGCTTCAGCTGTGGTGCTTGAACAGAAGAGCAAGGATCCAAAAGACTGCTGTTTTGTTATTTGGCTAGGGCTTAGACAAGATTGGGAAGTCTAGATAGTCAATTATACTGAAATACGATGATAGCACTTCTACATGATTCAGAATCGTTGAATCCGCCAAGTGTTTTTCTGCTGTTATCCCCAGAACTAGGGCTTTTTCTGATTTACTGGAGAAGCAAACTTGCAACCAAAGATTTCCAGACCAGTTCTAAGCAGTCCTAGCATTCTACAAGGATCTCTCTACTCATTATTTTGTCTGATTAGACTGTGCATAATACAATTTTTCTCTTAACTTTTGAGTCTGATATTTTTTGCAAAAAAGACCAAGTCCCTAGGAAATTAAGAATCTAAATTTACCTCATTAATGTTTATAAATATGTAAAGGGTGACTGCCATGAGGATGAAGCCAGGCTCTTCTCACTGGCATCCAATGATAGGACGAGGGGAAATGGATATAAGCTGGAACACAGGAGGTTCCGCTTAAACATGAGGAAGAACTTCTTCCCAGTAAGGGTAACAGAACACTGGAACAGGCTGCCCAGAGAGGCTGTGGAGTCTCCTTCTCTGGAGATGTTCAAAACCCGCCTGGACGCGTTCTTTTATGATCTGATCTAGGTGGTCCTGCTCCGGCAGGGGGATTGGACTAGATGATCCTTTGAGATCCCTTCCAATCCCGAACATTCTGTGATTCTGTGTAAATGCCTTTGAAATTGTAGCTGAACTGTCTAATTATTTAAAAATTGTACATATGCCTCGACTAACTTGATAGATTAATTTCTTACAGTTAGTACTGAAATCACCAATAGCACTGAAAATGCGTGTTTTCCTCAGTATGTTACAATAAACATCTGCTTTCAGTAGTATGCTATCTTCTGTTGAGAATTGTTAAAGGAATACAAATCAAAACATTCTCAAACCAAGGAAATTTCCTTCAAAGGGAGAGGAGAGACTTCAAGAGAGTCTGGAAGTAGTGGCATTCTCCAAGTTAGTCTAAACTTGGTTTTCTCCAAATTGCTTGCATGCTTGCATCACTTTCCAAAGCTTTCCCTTACAAAACTGTCACTGACTAAGCAGATCATAACAAACTAGGGTTAAAAAACCAAAAGTAAAATTAATTTCTCACTTCTTTCTTGAAAGTGAGAAATTGGCAGTGACAAAATTGCAGAGCGAGCAGAAAATCTCTATATAAAAGAAGGAAGTCATTGCTTTTTTGGAGAGAAATATCTCTTGGCTGCTGTTCGATAAAGGTGATGCTAATAGTCCCATACGCCAAAAAAAAAAAAAAGGTTCCTTTAGGCTTTTTTTTTCTTTTTTTTTGGCAGTAATGAATAGCTTATTTGGCGTCATTTGGACATTTTAAACTCATTATACTGGAGTGATTTTGTAAATAGAATTAGAGCTGACTTCCCCCAGTCCATTACATGTTGTAAATAACTGTTGGAGCCAAATGAGCATTTTGTTCTTATGCATGTAGCAGAAATATACAGACCTACATACTTTGAACCACAACGATTTTACAGCCATAATAATGTCAGATCTGTCCTCAACTGTTTTTAAAATAAAAGCAAGCTATATATGGAACTTTGTGTGAGTCCACAAAGAGTGCTCAGAAGTTCAAAATGAGTTTGTTGCACATCAAGCATACAGGCAGCAAGAGTGATAAAGCATTATCTGTCATTTTAACTTTTCTGGATGCTTTATTTAGCTCCAAATTCTTGTTTTTAATTTGTTCACAAAGGGCACTTGTGCTGACAAAATGTGACAGGGATAACTTCGTTTTCTTTGAAAACTCTTTTAGCCCTTTTTTCTGCTATCCTTGATGTAGAATCTCCAGACATTCCTAAATTGACCTTGGACATGGAGTATTTTATTCCAAAATTCCTTTGGGAGTAAAGGAGATTTTTTTTTTTATGTACAAATGAATAATTTTATTTCCTGAAGACGTGGCTTAATTATCTGATCTTAAGGAATTAAGTACTCTACAATCAAAATGGCATGTGAAGAAGATTACTCTACATTCAACTTCCTTGCCTGTGCAAGACCTAGGCAGAAATTCCTGTTATCCTTTCTGTAGAATTTCCCAGTATATATCCTGCGTCTAGTATCTCCTTACCGAAACGTAGCACCACACTGTTAGTCTGAGTTGAGAGGTGGCTTTTTTAAAGTGATATATTTTGGGAAAGTTCAATGTTTTTAAGCCCATAATAATGAATGTTGGAGGAAAAAAAACCTCAGTATGCTGTAAAATGGATGAGGAGGGAGAAGAGAGTATCCAACTTCCTTCTCATGTGTTAGCTTCAGTGTCTTGGAGCCACTGCATAGAGATGCTCTCGTAGAGTAGAAACTAATCAACACTGACCACCACCACATAGCTGAAAAAAAGATTTAGAAGCATCTTTAAAATGGAATATGTGCCTCATTCTATTCAAAGTATTATTCAGCATATAATTTTCAGGTAATTACCTTTAACAAAGATACCAGTATGACTAATGGCCTTTAGCATTGTCAGCCACATGAAATCTAAGAGGTCCCAGATACTCCATACTTAAAAAGCTGTTTGATTGCTAAGGCAATATAAAAATAGTTATTACTTAGGACACATCAAAATGTCAAACCTGAATCTTAAACTATAGAAAAACTTTTTGGATTTATGGAGTTCGTAGTGTGAAAACTTTCACAGATGAAGCAGCTAAGCACATGGTTATAAGGCTGTGGATGTAACTGTTCTTTTAAATATATCTGTGTTCCTGTGATAGTGTTGTGTTGTTAATGAACCTTGTGTCTTATTTCAGAGAGATTCCCCCTCTACATCCAGACAGTCCCCAGCTAATGGTCATAGCAGCACTAACAATTCTGTTTCGGTAAGATTTCCAGTTCCACACAGAGAAAGTGTGAAAGTTTTGTTGGTGCTCATCTGCCATTACCGTTATACTTATCGTGTGGTCAGTGGAAAATTTTGTCCTGCTTATAGAACCAAGGTTATTACGTATGTAACTCCCCATTTTCTTTTTTAAGGGTTTTTTCCAACATATTTTCATTAAAGGCCGAATAATGAATTAAATGTTAATAACTGTAACGTGACACTTCAATCATCCTTCAGTCATTGTTAGCAGTTTCCTCAAAACTAAGCAAAGGTTTAAAGTGGACGTTTTATTTCCATCCTGAACGTTGGAAGCAGTGTTTGAAGAAAGAATAACTGTGCAGTTGGTATTTCAAGACATTATTTTGAGTTTTGTGTTTTGAGAGACCTCTGGAACGTGTACTGGTTTCCGCTATCTGAGTTAACGAATTGGTGTGCCCTCTGCTGTTGTGGTACGTGCACATACCTTGTGAAATATGAGCCTTGCCTGGATATGAAAAGCAAAAGGAAGTGGCTTTAAACTGCACTACAAACCAAGCTATTATCATCACATCTTTAACACAAAGTACTTCTGTTTCTTATGTATTCAGGTAGAAAGGTGCTGTTGATCTCCTGTTTTGCTAAAGTATATTAATGTTAAAATTTGTGTTGTTCATCATTTGTCATTGTTTGGACCAATGTAGTAACTGTGCACGCAAGTTCCTTCAGTAAAAGTGCTGTCAATATCATGAGTTCATGGGACTAGCTAAAAAAAACAAACAAAACAAACAAACAAAAAAAAGAAAAACTGAGTAACTACTCCTTTACTTCTTTAACTATTAAAAAACCTACAACTTAGAAATTATTTGCCACAAGGTAAAGTCCTTATTAATTAATACAATGAAAAATAATCATGTGGATGAAAAACTTAAGAAATTTTTGTGAATTGAATTGAATTTGTAACAGGATTACTAGTTATAATCTTATTCCATCAGCATAATTAATCATATCATATATTTTTAATAATAAAAGTTTTAGTATTTATAATAGCCATCCTTCTCTTTGAAAACAAGACTATTAAGTGGAAAAGGCATTCACATAAAGAGCCTCTTTCACTTGACAGTGCTTTTGTGTTGAAGATGCTGAATTATTTATTAAAAAGCACATTCTCTATCTGCTTAAACTTTTTACCTGCTTTCTTCAGCTTGCTGCTAAACAGCCTGGGTTTGATTTTTCTTTAAGAAAAAAAATACTTCTAAACATGGGTCAATGCTTTATACTTTTGTCTGACTTACCGTTTTACTGTCATGTACTATGAATCACTAACAAATGGTGTTGTATACCCTTAAAAAGTAAAATGAAAATTTCTTCTCCTGGGTTGACTTTATTCTGCAGGACTTGCCATCGACAACACAACCAAAAGGAAGACAGGTGAATAGATATCCTCCATGGGAATTTTTTTAAACTTAGCTGCTAGTGAACACCCCTGCTTATCTTTTTCCCCCTCATATTGTGTATGTGCTGGACTAAAACATATAAGCTTGGAAAATTTGTTCCATTTTTTTCATTTTTCTTTTTAACTCATTTGTTTGTGACTAATTCAAAATAGCATTTTTCTTTCATGTGTCCATATGTGTGAGAGTTACAAAGTCATTGTAAATTTAACTGCAGATGTTATTTTAGTTCAGAATGTACTAATAGATTTACTGTTGTGCTGTGATCTGTGCAGATTTTCATCTTAGAGGAAAGCTCAAATTTATATTTTAGCTGAAATGAAGACTAGTAGGGCAAGTGTCTAATAATCTAAAACATTTTACTGACAAAAATTCTAAAGCTTGATTTGATCTATAACTAATTATTGACATTAACAAAGCTTTTCAAAGAAAAACATTAAAGACAGTTTCTATTAAGGATTGATAAGTCTGAAGATAGCCTCTTAAATTATCAGTCCTAAGGCCCAGATTCAGTAACCTTGCTTAACTTTGTTACCTTGGCCTGATGGTAGTACACATCGTCATGGACCAAAGAAAGATCTTCCCCTCCAGAGAGTTCCAGGAAAACCCTCAAGGGCTCTGCAAAGGATTCTCTGTGATTCCCTTTGCAATTTTTAAGAATTTATATTTTTTACTGCAGCCTCCAAATCAACACATACCATCAAATGATTGGTGATTCATCTTCAGTAACTGCTCCATTTGTATATAGCCCTTCCGGAATCTGCCTCTGAATCTTCAATGGTGGACTCAACTTTTTTCTCTACCAAGGGTTTTATTAAAAACTCTTGCAATTCCATTCAAAAGAGACAATGAACCCCATGATCTGTTGTCTTTGAAAATCTTTTTATACTACTGTCTGGTTAAGTTGGCTGGAATATCCGTTACAAGAATGGATTGCTCTCACTTCATTTCCCATTTTTAAAGCTTACAGCTATATGGTTCTTGCAACTTTCTGTTGTCTTCTGAAGTTTGCAGCTGCCTGAAGGTAGTCCTAGAAAGGCTCCATGAAAGACCTTCCAAGCTGTTGGGTTAGGTTTTCATTTGGCTCTCATAGGGTATTTTTCCCAAGAGAGGAGACTTTGTTCAAGGCAATGTCAGAATAATGGTGTTCCTCATACTCACACCATTTATAGTTGCCAGGTTTTTTTCAAGACTTCTCCCATTGAACCAGGGTATTTTTCTGTTAGCTTGTCATCCTTGAAGACAGTAAGGGCTTGGATAACAGATATATTTCTATCTGTAAGGAAGTCTTAACATTCCATGAACAGACAATGTATGGTGGATAATGGCTCAAACTGGAGCAGGGACCTGAAAAACAAGGAAGTTTCTAGATGGTAAAAATACGGCTGTTTCTGGACCTATATTAGATCACGTTGAGGGGAAATAAGGGATTGGTTCAGTACTGATTACTTCACAGAAAGACAATTACTAAATAAACAGCTGGTTTCAAAATATGCTGGTTTTCAGGTGATTAAAAGAGGTTGGATTACTTGTCTGAGCTCACACACTCAATGCACAGCTGAACAAGGGTTAGATTTAGTATGTTAAAAGTTGAGTTCTATATTGTTGTTAACATCTGATGCCCTCACTATAAACAGATAAAAATGCATCAGGTACAAGGTAGTAGTGATTAGCCATTTTAAGTTAAATTATTCACATGTTGGGTTGCAGATTGGATTACTATAGAAATGAACTTTTTAAGTGCCATGAATAGTGCTAACACTGCATAGTTACAGCTATTTTTGAAGCAGAATTTGAGCAAAATTGAAAAGTGTTTGTTACAGTTTAAGGGAAGGATATTACTTTGCAATGTAATTTAGAAAAAAAAAATCCAGTCAAATCAACAGTAGAATATACCTGTCTGTCTGAGATGCTATAGGGTGTTTGAAGTTCATAACCTGTAGAAATTACCCATCTTGGACATGACATTTAATTCCAATTTTAAAGTCCTTGGATGTATCAGGGCTGTAATTAGCAGCCAAAATTAGAGATCACTTTTACTTTTATTTTCTAAGGTTGAGACCTCATTAACTCACAAAGCCAGGATTGGTGTACTATTTTAAATTGTGAAGTCAGAATCTGAATTCTTTCTGTTAAGGTGGCTTAGAGAATAACTTACTCAAATTGTTAGTTTTCATCTATGCAGGAATAGACTTATACTGAAAAATCCATGCAGAGTATTCCCAGATTCCTCCCCAGTAACTATATGCAATAGATGTAACACAGGACTTCCTATTTAATCTATTAAAAAAAAAAAGGTACCAAATTTTCAGTTTAAATACTGAAGATCAGTAATGTGGCTTAAGTGCTTTATACTGTCCAATAAAATTTCCTGTCATACAAATCTTTAAAACATATCGTGGAACTTTATTTGGAAGGTACAGTACAGTTCAAGTTGTAAGCTGCTGCCTTTTAGTCTGTAATGATTCATGATAGTTAATATTGATTTGAGGGACTCTATCAGTTTGTTCCATGTGTTCATTTTTGCTGTTCAGGTTTTACAGTATGTAGAAGACATGAGCTTTCAAAATAACATCGTATGTCTCCATTGTTTGCTGGGGTTGTTTGGCATTTTTCAGTTTCATTTTCAGCTATCACTTGTGCTTTTGCCATTCTGTTTCTTCCTTTGCTTGTTGCAAACAGTATGTGTAGCTACATGCACAGATGAAATTTTCACCTGTTACTCTGAATACTGTACCAGTAATAATATCGCAGTGTCTTTTATAAACTCTTTTTTATAGATATATGTAAGAGCACAATTTGAATATGATCCAGCAAAGGATGACCTCATTCCTTGCAAAGAAGCTGGCATCAGATTCCGAGTTGGTGATATTATCCAAATAATTAGCAAAGATGATCACAACTGGTGGCAGGGTAAACTTGAGAACTCCAAAAATGGTACTGCAGGTCTTATTCCTTCTCCTGAACTTCAGGAATGGTATGACTTAAGTTTTCTATAAAAATGAATTTAACTTTGCTTATACTTCTGTCTTTCATGCTTTTCATTTTTGTATTGCTAGTTTTTGTGTATTTTTTTATTTTTTAAAAAAGAAGTCTATATATTGCCTCAGTTTGTGTGGCATTGATTACTTTTTTTCTCATATGTGCATAGCAGTAAGGGTTGCATGCAATATCATATAAGTGGCTACATTAGAAAAATAAACACAGGTGTTAATAAACATTGTTAATGCTTTCCGATATACTATAGGAAACTAGGATTGAAGACTACATACAAATTGTTTGTGTAAGAGGGTCAAATTAATTTCTCTTTTAGATTCTGACCAGTGTTTTCATTAGTACTGCTTAAATACAAGTTCTGCAGGAATAAAGTGTTAGCAAGACATCAAGCACAAGGGTTATTGAGACAGTTTTGGGGTTTTCTCTCCTGTTCACTTTTCGTGTGAATGTCAAATAGTGGAAAGAAATCAGAGTGTAAAGACTTCTGAATGAGAGATCCAATGAACAGATGTGGCACTGAGTACCACAAAAGCAATGCAGAGCTTTTAAACAACCTCTTGCAGCAAGCCATTTAGTAAATATTTTAAATGTTTAAGCACAAACTCTGGCAAGAACGTCCTGGGCCATGAAGCTTACAGCCATAACTCAAGACAGTTTATCAATGTGAGTAATTGAGCCAAAAATATTTCATACAAGATTTGCTACGTAAAAGAGTGCCGTAAAGGCTTTAACAGCATCTGTGCCAGCTGGACTGGCTACGGGAGATTTTGCTAGAAGAGAAACAGAGATAGACAAGACATTTAATGCCATCTCAAGAGCTCCCTTGCAAGCCCTGCCATAAGGGAGACGCTGTTACACATTGCAACAGGAACACTTGCAATACTTCATCCTAAAGATTGACCTCAAAGCGATTCCAAAACACAACACGACTTGGTCTGAAGTAATTTAGATCATAGTGGTCTTTTCAGACCTCATATTCTTCCAGTCTAATCTGCTGCAAAGTGGTCTACAGCCATTTTAGTACCCTTCCTCCCATGCTCACTTGATCTGTGAGCTTTAGTAATCTACCACTAAGAAGATATTCTTTATATCAAAATACCTTTGTATATAAGTGCTTTTAAGTCGTCCAATAAAAGGTTTTGAAAAGTTTTACTGTACTCTTGTACTATTAAAAAGTCTTACTTTTCTAATTCATTCTGTGTGGCTTTTTAAAAATATGTTGATAACAACAAAAAGAAATTTTTCTCTTCCCTATGCCAGGCGAGTTGCTTGTATTGCCATGGAGAAGACCAAACAGGAACAACAGGCCAGCTGTACTTGGTTTGGAAAGAAAAAAAAACAGTACAAAGACAAATATTTGGCAAAGCACAATGCAGGTATGAAAAAAAAAATGCAAGTATCTTTAACAAGGTAACTTATTTACAATGTAGACTGTGCCATTAATTGTTCAGCTGGCACTGTTACATAAACATAGTGAGTTACTTAGGAAAATACAAGTAAAATTCTAATTATGTCAACATTACTCTGCTTGTTCTTTGCTATTTAAACATATAGCTTAGTGAGAAGCAAGCTGCAAGAAAATAAATGAATCATAATATATCCTAATATAGGCTTACATTGTTTTGGTTTTTGTGTTTAAAGGAGCACTAGAAACGAACAGAATATTAATTTTGCAATCTATATGACTGTACTGTGCTCTACAGAAGACTTTTTAGCAGCATCCTTGTTAATATGTGTTTATAGTTATGGATTATGTATGTGAAAACATCATGAAAGGGCGTTTTTCTTGAAGCGTTACAGCTGGAAGTGGAATAAGAGCCATTGCGTAGTCAGTGTGCTATTTACAGTTACCAAATAGCACAAACTGTGGAAGTTTATCCTCCTTGCAGTGATTTCTGCCTGAATCCTAAGTTTTGATTTTCTGTTTAGACTGCTGAAAAATTGAATTGTTTTAGAAAATTGTGAAAGTGAAAGTGTAGAGTAAGAGACGCCTTCTTGAGCAAAATTGATTAGTTTTAGTAGTAAACAACTGGTTGTTTTAATATTTCCACTTCATTGCAGTAGCACTAAACCGTCTTTTATTAATTACAACCTTAACAAAAACTGTTGAGAATAAACTGGATTTTATGACCTAAAGTCTTTGACAATACTGGTTTTAAAGTATTATCAATTGCTCCCAGCATACGTTCCCACAGCATTGCCTGCTCCCTTCAGTTGTGGCACTATAACTTTGCATGGCCATGCTGCTAACTGGATTAACTGAGAACAACTCGACAAAAAGCACTGATTCTTTTTCTTTGGGGCAGATACAGTTCACAGTGCAACTACATAGTTAATAATGTCCGTGTGACTAAGCATGGCATGCTACAAAAGAATAAGCAAAGGAAAGCGGATGGCCAGGGAAGGAGAAGGAGCAGGCAATACTTTAGGAGCAACACTAGCTCAAAGACTTTGTATCAATTAAATGCCTGAAAGGAAGGTAATCTAGACTTTCCTGTCTTGATAAGGGGGGACGTTTTGGAGAAGATTGACAGCACTTTGCGTTGCACAGTGCTTGCCTTAGTGCCTGCCACTGTCAGTGCTATTAGTCACTTTACATCAGAACACAGTGTTTGCCAAAAATTAGAAACATGGACATGAAAAATTATCAAAATTACCATAAAAGAAAATATTATTTTCAGAATACCATCTGACACTTCCTTTCTCCCTAAGAAGTCAAAAAGTTAATGAAAGTGCAGACTGGAATCAAGATTTCTCTTAGAAATGTTTATTGATCTTAGTGTCCTTGAGGTATTAAAGGTGATGCCACTGGTATTTCAGGGTATGATGCCAAATGTAGCATGTAAAGAGATTCACTGAAATGTTACGGTGATCGCTTGAATGTGTTAAGTTTAACTAAGGTGGTACAGAATTTACCTCCTCTGAACTACTCTTTCATGTCTGGTATTGTTAGTCAGAAATATGGCAACACTGGCTTTTGCAAGCTTTCAGTGCATCTGTCTCAGAATAAAAAACAGCTCTTCTCTTCTGTTGGATCCAAAATAAGTATAATTAATTTGAAACTGAGAAGTCTAATCCAGATGTCAAAATGTTGCTCTTACAAGAAAGTAGAATTTATTCCTCTTATATCTTAGTATAAAATTCAACAAATCATTTAGCAGTACGTAATCTATTTGGACTTCCTTGTTATTTTTGTCTTAGGGATGAGACTGAACTGGGGTACTGTCAAATGACCTGGTGAAATACTTCATAGTCAACTAAGATTTGTGTGGCTAGCCAATGAATTGAGAGCTAAGATTTTGGTGTGATATATTGGGATATTTCTGGAACTAGAAATGAAATTATTCTGCAAATGAAACGTAGCTTGTGAAGTAAAGAGGAGAATATTTGAGTTACTTTTCATAACTGAAAGCAAATATATTCTCCTTTACAAGAAAAATATCATCCAGTTTTTCTTGTAAGAAAACTGTGTATTGTGTCCTTCAAGAGACAATTTCATCATCGTACGTCTTATCATTGTAAAGTCAGTTTTAAACCAAAGCCCAAGGAGAAAATTAAATATTTTTCATTATTAGGTTCACTGACATTTTTATAAATGCTCTAGACATATACTGCAGTGATATCTAGATATATTTTTTATTTATTTTACTGAAACGTTATTGCAGGACTTCATTAAAGAACACTCTTTGGAACGTACTAGAACTATGACTTCGTATTATGCATAATGTAGAAAATTGCCAAGCTTTTACAAAATATGTTTATCATTTCTTAATGTGATTTATTTGCCTTGTGTTTAGACTATTGCATGGTAAAGTTTATTTCGTGCATATACTTTTTATTTTACTAATATATTATGAGCCATATCTCAATGACCCCTGTACATTTTTCATGCTGTCTTACTCCCAATGGCCTCTGTGCATGTAAGTAACCTGTCAAGTGACAATGCCTCTTGATTTGCTTCTTACTATTTCCTTTCAAATACTCCTTTTCTTTAGTAGCTAGTAACACAGAAACATTAAAGTTCAGTCTCTAAATGTGCCCTGTATTCCTCATATCTTGTGTATATTAAAAAATTAATCATTTTTCTTTCTCATTTGAAAACCCTACAATCATTAGTTACCTCCATGTAGACTGAGACACATCTTCTCCATGCTTCTAGTTTGTGATGAAGGCATTAATATGTATCATTTCTCTTGTTTGTTCCTGTTCATGTCTAACATAATGTGGTTTTGTTCAAGAAGAAGATAAAGGATTGATTTTTTTAATTATTTTTTAGTGGGAAAAGGTACTTGCAGTCCTAGATGGTTAGAATGGTAAAACTATTTAACATGTTGTAGATCTTCAGCTCTTTCTAATATGAAATGAATTCTTAATTAGTTTAAATAGTGTGAAGTTGCAAAAAAAAAAGAACAGTAGTAAGAATTCCATGTTTGTAGGTTTGAGGAATGGAAGAAAAACATGACTAAATTCTTGCTTGTAACATTTGGGGAAAGGTTGAAAGAGATTCTTCTTTGGGATGACATCCAAAATGCTTCAAATGGACTACCTTTAACTGGGACTTTAGCACAAAGAGCGTATGCTTTCTGGTAGGCTCCACAGTCTTAACACTGATCTTGCTGGCTCGGGACTTCTGGAGCAGCAAACTAAAGCTCCCACCACTGCCTACTTTCCTAAGGGGTTTTGGATAGAGGGAAAGGGATATATCTGGTCTCATCCTAAAACATGGATGGGATATTATTGAGGTGAATCCACCAGCTTAGGACTTGGAAACACTAAAGATCCCATACTTTAGATGCAGTCTCTCCTCCCTTCTTTTTATAGCACGCATAAATACAGAACTGAAAACTCTTTTTCGTTATTCTGCTCACAATTGCTGATTTGTGTAGTCTTTGTAAATATAATTAACTGCCTCCTGGCTTCTTTTTTCATTAGAATTCTGCAAGAATTACCATAGATGTTGTGTTATTTGGCACAGGAGGAATAAGCTGGTTTTATTAACAAACCTTGATTTGTCCATCATGATATACTTTGGCAGTTGACAATAGATTGATAGGCACGATGGAATTAATCCAATTAATTAACTGCAGTTAAAATTATTTCTGAAATAATACTTTTACAATTTTCCCCTAAATATGGTGGAGGTTCATTTATGTAATGCCATCACTTTTCGTTACAATTCTTCATTCTGTCACAAGTTTTAAAAGCATGTCAATTTAACTAGCACGTGTGTTTAAAGAGAACTCTAATTACAATTCATATGGTGGTAGTTTTGAAGAATAAATACCACAGAACACTCTTCTCTATACGTTTCTCATAGATCTTGTTAAAACATGATTATGAAAGTGTCCCTATCTTTAGTGTAAATAGATGTTCTCACGTTGTATTCATGTTGGCCACTGTCTACAGATTTTTCTTTAGAATTGCTATTTGTTAGGAATGCAAACATGAATGGCATGCCATTTTAGCTAATTTTTGTGGTCTGCTGAATACTGCATGAAAGGACTTGCAAACTTTCCTGAGCATTTCAGTAGCTTTGTTATTGCTTTTTAACTGTTTTTTAAAAGAACACTTTTGTTAAAATGAAATTATTTTGTTTTCTGTAACTTAATACTTTGTATTGTAAATCTAAAACTTGCTAAAATTATAATTTATAGCACAATTAATTGTCACTCTTAATATGCCTTTTTTTCTTATCCCTGTGGGGGTTTCTTTTGTGTTTTAGTGTTTGATCAATTAGATCTCGTCACATACGAAGAAGTAGTAAAACTGCCAGCATTCAAAAGGAAAACACTAGTCTTACTAGGTAATTTTGAGTTATTATTCTGAAAATAAATGCATAGTTTTAAACCCCTTCTGGTGGACAATTTGTAATTCATTTTTGTGTTGTGGATTAGGTGCACATGGTGTTGGAAGAAGACACATAAAAAACACACTCATCACAAAACACCCGGACAGATTTGCTTACCCCATTCCTCGTAAGTAGCAGTGTTCAATGTAGTGCAAAATTGTTCGTAGTATCCTTGCCAACGTACCCATTGTAGTACTCCATGTGTTCAGTTCTGCTGAGATGAATCCTGTCTTAAAGGTAGGAACTGTGATAGAACTGGGTATATTTCTCCTTTTGCTTTTTCGGAGGGAGGGGTAGTAAGCAACACCACTTTTACATCGAATGCTTCCTAGTAGTCACAAAACTTCTTGTTAAGCGTATTTCTCTCTATTCCAAATGTTTGTTAATTTAGAACGGGGGTTGAAACATTTTACATTTTTCATTTTTCTGTGCTAATTTTACCTTTGCGGTTCAGGTAAGACTGGAACAGCCAGTTGCCCAGGACCATGTCCACATGGCTTTTGAATATCTCCAAGGATGGAGACTCCACCGCCTCTCTGGGCAACCTGTGCCGGTGCTCAGTCACCCTCACAGTGAAAAAGTGTTTCCTTACATTCAAACGGAAGCTCCCGTGTTTCAGTGTGCCTATTACCTCTAGTCCTGTCATTGAGCACCACTGAAAAGAGACTGGCTTCATCTTCTTTACACCTTCACTTTAGTTATTTGTACTCATTGATGAGATCGCCCCTGAGCCTTCTCTTCTCCAGGCTGAACAGTCCCAGTCTCTCAGCCTTTCCTCATAGAACAGATGCCCCAGTCCCTTAGTGCCTCTTCACTGGACTTTCTCCAGTATGTCCGTGTCTCTTGTGTACTGGGAAGCCCAGAACTGGACACAGCAGCACTCCAGGTGTGGCCTCACCAGTGCGGAGTAAAGGGGAAGAATTGACTTCCTCCACCTGCTGCCAATAGTTGTCTAATGCAGCCCAGGATACCTTCTTTGCCACAAGGGCACATTGCTGACTCATATTCCAACTGAGTGTTTACCAGGGCTCCCTACAGGGCCTTTTCTGAAGAGCTACTTTCCAACTGGTCAGCCCCCATCATGTACTGGTGCATGGCGTTGTTCCTGCCCTGGTGTAGGACTTGACACTTCCCCTCATTTAACTTGATGAGGTTCCTGTCAACCTGTTTCTCCAGCCCATCAAGGTCCCTCTGGATGGCAGCACAATTCTCCAGTGTATTAGCCACTCCTCCCAGTTTGGTGTCATTGGCATCCTTGCTGAGAGTACATTCTGTCCTGTCATCCAGATCATTAATAAAGATGTTGAACAGGACTGTGCCCAGTACTGGCTCCCAGGGTAAAATGGGCATGTTAATTGAATTGTTTAGAAACTATAAAAACTGTGAGATCTGGCCTTTGTTATTGAAAGCAGCTGATAGTGTCTTATAGTCTTGACCAGATAAAGGTTATTTGTGACCTTCTGTTCTTCCTCTGTTACCTTTTGATTTTTACCTTTTCCACATCCTTTCATCTCCTGCTTTTCCCAACACACATCCGCCAGACTCTTTCTTTTCCCAGCCTGTCATTCTGCCTACCACAAGCTCATGCTTCATTGTTCTATATGTGATTTGACAGGTCATCATTCAGTGAATAAGTATTGATAAACCAAACAAAAAGCCATATATAATCTTAATATTCCTTTTGTATTAAAAAAAAATTTGTATTTTCAGACACAACTCGACCTCCAAAGAAAGATGAAGAAAATGGGAAAAATTACTACTTTGTATCACATGACCAAATGATGCAGGATATATCAAACAATGAATATTTGGAATATGGCAGCCATGAGGATGCAATGTATGGGACAAAACTGGAAACAATACGAAAGATCCATGAGCAGGGACTAATTGCAATACTTGATGTAGAACCTCAGGTAACTAATTAGAAGTGTATGAAAATGGGACTCAGCACAAATCCTTCAACCTTATTTTATTGAGATATATTTATTTTTATTGATTGCACACTAGATAAGTAATGCATACAGTAATGTGGAACAAAAGCCCCTGGAACATCAAAGTATCAATCTGCGAAATAGAATTCTGGTAATCCTCTGGTTAGAAGAACATACAGCAGAAACAAATTCATAGTTTAGCTTGGTATGCAACTACTGTAGCTTGAAAATCTACTTACCATGTAACTTTTTAATAAATGAGTCTCATGTCCAGTGAAATGCATCAAAATAAGTAATTGTCATTGCCTACCAGGAGTAATGTTTCAATATTTTCAAAAATTTCTCTTTGGTGCTGTATTAGAGGGTAATCTTGTTCCTAACTGACTCTTGGCTCCGTATCACTATTGAACATGGTCAGAAACATTTGTGGTCAATCACCGATATTGACCTTGTTTGCACAATGACCAGATCAGTGTTGTTACTTTATAAACTCCTTTCTGTGTTGCAATATTATACTTCTCAAAAGAGGACAGGAAGGAAGATCAGTAGTATATAAAATCTTCAGTGAAAAATTCTGATATGTTTCCTTTGAAACATCCATGTAGTCATGAATTTCAATTCATAGGGACATGTTTATATGTTTTGTTAAGTGGAACAACATGAGTAAGGACAAACCTGATGTTTATATTATTCTAGCAGATTGAAGGAAATAGGAGGAAAGATAAATTAAAATTGTGACCGGTGTTATCTATTTAAATTTGCTGCTTTCTTTCTTCTTTATGAATGGATTCAAGAAGTTCAAATTTTTTGAGAATTTCATAACGGAAATAAGATACCAGACTAAACTATTTAGGACAGTTCACGTAGTATGCTGGTGGGGTGCTGTTCTGAAAAATAAAATTCCACATTTAACAGTTTTCAGGGAGAGCAACATTTATAGTTAGTTCAGATGCAGCAGCTGTTAAAAGGAAACACTCTTGATAAACCTTTTCAACTTGCATTATTCAGAAGCATTACAATTCTCAGAAGCCATTTTAATCTTGATTAGAATATATTTACGTTTGGTAATGGTTGCCTTTGCTACACTTCCTCCAGCATGTGTCTAGCAAGCCTCTTTCTTAACCAGCTTCCTCATGCATCCATCTTAGCTCACTAAGGCCAGCCTGTTTGTGGACTTAATCTTAGTTATCTTAACACTGCTTGCCTGTTTTCCCTTGGGTACTCTTAGTTATGTGAGTTTTCTTGACTTTCATATACGGGGTTATCTCTTGTTTAGAAGAGGCTGGCACAGGTGATACATATAGGTAGGTTTCAAGCAGCAGAGACAAAAACCTCTTTAGCTTGGGGAAAGGATGGATTAGGGTTTTTTGCTTGTTTGTTTGTTTTAAAAAAAGCTTTCGAGAAGACAGGAAGTGGAAGGAGCAAAAAAAGACTGACCTTTAGTAGTCTTACTTTATCTTGTCCATCTGTTTGAGTTCAGCAGAGGTGTGTTTATTTGCTGTCCTGCACTTCAGTCTAGCTCGGATCTGTACCAAAGTTTCACTCACGGCAGTTCTGTGTGTCACTCAGTACATTATGGCTAAATCAACTTATTAATGACAACTCTTTTCTTTTGCATAGATTTAGTTCAGGGGATTGGTGCTGCATTTACTGCATTAGTGCTGTGCTCACTTTTTTAAAACTTCACTATGCTTACTTTTTAAATACTTAAAACCTCTCACATCACGTTTGCATTTGTTTCAGAAAATAATAACTAAAAAGTGTTGGTAGGTAGAAAAAACTGACAAAAAAGGTATTCTAGTCAATATTTATTCTAAAATACAATTGGCTCTTTTCCCTATTTATGGCATGACTGATTTATTTTTTTTTACCTGGCATTAATCATTCAGATTAAATGCAAACAGAATTCTGCACCCTTTGAAACTGTAGGGGAAGAGCCTCTGAAAATTATAAAGTTTTCATTGTCTTGAAAACTCACTTTAATTAAGAATAAATATACAGTTTGACCACCATTATGTAAAATAATGCAAAATATTAAGTGTCTGTGTTACTAAGGTCTTGACTCCAGATCAGTTATAAACAAATTACCGTCATTGCTAAATCATAATTTTGTATCCTTTGCTTGTGTGACTAAACTTATTTCATGTTGATTGTTGGGAGACTCTTCTAAAGTATGTGATTTTTTTTTTTTCATCTAGGCATTGAAAGTCCTGAGAACTGCAGAGTTTGCTCCTTTTGTTGTTTTTATTGCTGCACCTACGATTACCCCAGGCATTAATGAGGTATGACATGTTGCAATCTAATGTCCTATCAAAGACAGAATTAAAGATGAGATTCAAATATGCAGATAAGACTCTTTAATTGTGTCCCTGTCTGTAAGTGGAGAGGCAGAAAGGCAGTTGTATGGCAGCATTATTAAGTTGATTGAGATATATTTATTGCTTATTAACCGATTTGTCTAATTCTAAAGATGAACTTCAAGCTGAAAGATCCACATGATGTATTCTAAAAATACATATTATTTTATTTCCTTCCTTGCCCTAACTCAAAGATCCACTTCCAAATCCTTGACAAGTCATTAGCACAAATTACTCAATTCTGAGTTGCAGTGCTAGCACTAGATTACAGCTGGCCTGAACTGAAGAGATGGGTGTGCGTGAGTGTGGTGTCATCCCACCTTTATCTTTTAGTATCTTTTCTATACAGCAAATATATATCAGAAATAGGCTTATTAATTTCAAAGACCGTTCTCTAAGAATTGGAAGCTTTGACCAAAGAGGTAATTGCTTGTGGAATAATGTTAAGTATTCGTGGAGGTCCACATCCTGAATTTCCTACTTAGTTTTTATAGAGTATCTGCTCTGCAGATTGCTAGTGATTTCAAAGATTATATTAAGCAATTCTGGATTTAGCTCACAACAGGGTAAACAGTATTTATACAAACACTTTATCTCCTCAGCCTTTTTAAAACCATGATATTAAGGTATTTAATCTATTGGATTTGACCATGAATCTGTTCTGCATCTCCTAGATGTCTCCTTGATCACACAAAAATAAAGTCAGAAGCCCTATCTCTATAGCCTGTTTCTATAGAAATGTAATTACAATATCATAAGTATGAAACTATGACATCACTGCAGAGGCTTGCAGGAAAATAAGGACATATTTAAATGCAAATACTCTGAATGATTATTAAAATAGCAAACAGAGAGTGAAAAACACTGGCCTCAAGCTGCAATTTTACTGGCAGCTGCTGCGTTCTACTAGTTCGCTGTTGCTGAAGGGAGCGATTCTCTCTAACTTGCTTCTGGGACATACACTGCCAGTCTGCTCTGGCCATGGCATTTATCAGATCCTCTAGTGAGCTACTTCAGCTCTAAATCAGATTTTTGTGAGTTTTCAAGCAGCTCACAAAGGCTCCAACAAGCACCAATGCCAGAACAAGCAGTGAAGCCTATAGCCAGGAAGAGAGATGGGAGAGGGAAGAAGGGTCTTTTAAGTTTCACAGCAGTAAGTTGTATCATTTCACTGAGTCTTACGGGCCCATACCCTAACTGGTAAATGTCACGAGTGTACAGACAAAGATCTCAGAACATCACAATTTGCAATGTTAGTGAGGCGACAATTTGACTGCCGATGTTGGCGCATGCTGTAAATCAATACGATCTTGAGAAAATACTAAAATTTTGTATTCTACACTGAATTTGCCTCTGTGCAAGCACATGGCCTGGCATCACTTTAAAAACAGTTAAAATTGTTCTAAGGATGTGTCGGGCAAGCATCGTGCTTACAGCAGCACTCAGGAGACCTAGTGCCCTGTGGAATTATGCAATTGCCTGGGTTTGTTGCTCAATATCTGTGTCTCAGCTCTCATATCGTCTTCCTTGGCCTCATTCATCTGCAGTGGTACTTAGCTTTTACTCTTCCAGCTGTAGGACATAATACAGAGACGTTTGAGACAATATGAGGGAGAAAATGTTTTCCATGGTACACTGGGAAGAGGCCAGAAATATACCTTTTATGCTAGTGGTGGGGAAGTACTTGTTCATGCCAAAGTAATATTAGTAAAGTTTTATGTTCTAAATATTTGCATTTGTGCTGTAAGACTGTGTATTTATTTTAAGCTCTTGTGTCTGAAGTCTCTGTGCACACAGGGGTACCTTCAGGCTCATGAATTGCTGACCTGGGGCCACACTTACAAAGCATGCTAATTTATGAATCAATTAAACTTAAGAAAAGGGAGGGCTAGGAAATGGTAACAGCAATAGACCTTGCCCAAATACAATATCCTGTTTTCCAAGGTTTACTGGTCTGCATGAAGGGAGATATGCAAATTTTGTGTGTTATCAGCCTGCAAGGCAGCAAACAAGGGTGGAGAGTGCGTGTTTCATATTTCTCATTCATGCTTCCTTTTTGAAAGGTTCATTTGCATAATGAGTATCCCTTTCTGTTTATCCTTTTATCCTGCTTTGTTTATTTTATTTATGCTTTTTGAGAACACTTCTGTAAATGACTGTCCTTTTTTTCCCCCTTATGTTTTCTTAAATTTCATCTTTGCTTTTCTTTTCATTTTCCTGCATTCGTACTAATTGTACATAGCTGCCAAAATGGTGCAGAAAATTGCCTGTAAGTACCAGCTAGGCGCTGACACTGTAGTCCTGGTTATTTCAGTAGTTTTAGAATGTTGATATGCTTGTTCCTGTTCAACATAACATTCCGTTAGAATAAAAATTCAATGTAATAATGACTTCAGATATCTGTGCTAAATTATCTGCTAGGAAAAAGAAACCAAAGAGAAAATTTCTGCTCTTGCAGCTGTACATCTGAAACTTGTGGTAAAATCAGTGCAGAGGCCTGATCTTAGAAGTATCTCTCTTGAGACACTTAAGCCTGTCATAGAACACACCAAATATCTCAATAATCAAGAACCACGCAGCAAGAGTTAGGAGACAAAATATTATGCTTTCCAACTGAATATATCAGTGCACTGTGAGCAATTCTGCAAAGCACAAAACCAATTTAAATCATATAGGAAATCTCCCAGTGTGTACCCACTTGTCTAATCACAAAGGAAACTTAAATCATATTATTTCTGGGCTAAAACAGAGAGAGGAGAGAGCGTATCAGGAAACATTGGAGTAGTTCCTCTTTCCTCTAGCTGTTTCCTACCTCCTGTTGTCCAGACAGCTGCAAAGAGGAGTTGACAGGCTCCGCTTTTTTGATTTAAATCTTTGCTGAGCCAAATTCTTCCAAATTTTAGCTATGCTTCCTCTCTTCCTACAGCCAAAGAATAAAAGGAATTTTTCTTAAAAAGTTTGCAGTCCATCAGCTGTTTAAATTGAGAATTTCCTTCTGTTGGAGCAAAATTGGCAAAGGCCTGATGGTGTGTTTATACATTGTTTACAGCCTTACAAGGGAATATTAGTAATTTGTTAGGCTGTGCTTTGACCATCATAAGTGGCAGCTATTGTCCTGTGTACTTTAAGGCCAAAAAAAAAAAAAAAAAAGCCCCCTCAGAGACTGAGAATGTCACTTGAGGCCATTATGCACGAGAGAGATTTCATGAATAAAAGCCATGTTTCACTCCTTTCTGTCCCAGCTATGGTGGAGAAGGAGAGAAGATTAAGAAAGTGAACTGAATTCTAGTGATAGGGGAAAAAAAGTCTATTCCAATAATGCACAAACTGCAAGTAGACCCACATAAAATGCCTATTGCATGAGAGCTGAGGGAAGAAGAAAAGACAGATGTTCTGCTCCCGAATGTGAAATTATTGAAGTTATGCCCATTGATTTGTCTATCCACAGCTGTCTGAACATTTTGATAAGTGTCTTCTTTCTCAACACCATTGAGAGCACAACTGAGTATTATTCTTGGAGAATAATCGTGAATCTTCACTATTTAAGATTTAATTAAGAAATTTTAGAGAAATTGAGAGGAACTTACTACAGCAAAAATTTTGAGGAAGTGCTATCTTGAAAGATGATTTTTGGCATTTAAGACTTACAGGCACATAGGAAACACTTAGCCAGTCTGATATGATTCTGAATGTACAAACTCTTGTCACAAACAAGTGAAATTTGTCTCCAGAGTAAAAGCAAAATCAAGAACTGTAATCTCTTTTCTTTCTGCAGAGCTTGAGAAAGTTTTAACCTATTTGAAAATTCTTACAATGTCCTATCCCAAACTTGTTACTGCCCCTAAAAATGAAGGAAAGAAGTAATGTTTTACATTTCCAACAGGCTAGGAAATTTAGATATTCCATAATACAAACCACTTTGATCCCGGTAAAGTTGGATCTAGGATCAGCTAAGTCAGGAAGATACTAAAATTTAACAAGTTTTTGAAACTCTTAGTTTTGTGACAAACTCTTAGTTTTGTGACATCTGTGCGTGCAAGGTAAATATTAGCATTCATTCTTCTTTACCTGGTAAAAAACAACTGGTGGTTGTTTTTTTCAAATAAGATGGCTGTAAGTTTTTCACTTATTTATTCTGTCAGTCACAGTAAGATACATGCTTTAGTGACAAAAGTTCATTCTTGTAGCAGATAAAGATGATGCTGGTGGGAAATCTGAGTAGCAGTTAAAAAGCTACATATGAATTAACAGTTCTAAGGCTTTATGGGGGTTTTTCAGGTAGCGTTAACCTTGTGCCGTGAGGTTAAAACTCTTAACGGTGCAATACGTTTTTGCTAAGACTGGCTTTAAAATATAAAATTAATCTTAGCTAGATATGTTTAAAGCACTGAAAATATTCTGCTCGGCAAGTATGATATTTTTTTTTTCCGTTGTAGGTTAATTTAAACAGAAACATTTAAATCCTCAGCTGATATAAATTAATTTTTCTTTTGGAATCTATGAAAAGTTCACCTAACCTAGGTTTTTGGCTTAAAGACACTGGGCTGTATGAAACGTTTGGCAAACATATTTAATGATAGTATTATCCATATTGTTCAATTTGATAATAGCATAAATTAAATTTGCATGCACTGGTATCTTCTACTGAAGTTCCAGGTGTTGCTGGCGATGCGTGATGGTCCATACAAAGAGCATTCCCTACACAGAAGCGCAGGTGTGAAGTGTTTGTCTGACTTTGCTTGAATGAAATTTCTAATTATCAAGTGAAGCTGAAATTCCCCCCTTGTTTGGGGCTGTAGCTTCAGGAGAGAAGCAGAACTGTGACTCTGGTACAGAACTTCTCCAGAAGTGGCTGGTTTCATAGCTACAGGGAAGGAGAACCATCTCAGCGCAGGTTGTTGCCTTCAGAGAATCTGAAAGTCGCTGTTCCACAGCTATTTGTCACCATAATTATAAATATTTGGGAAGTTTAAACAGCAAAAAGGGTAAGGTCTCTTAATAGGTAGATAAAATTCTGTTCCCAGGACAATTTCTTGTGAAAACAGCTTTAGGCACTGTGGCTGTACTTCCTGCAGCCTGAAACTCTGTTATTAATAAAGTGTATCCCAGTTGATTGATCAAGTAGGATGACCCTAGAGATGGGAGTCTATACTGTTCATATTTAATTTTGCCCCATATCCTCCCCAAACCTGTGGGGCAGGAAGGAATTGGTTACTTTTCTATGGCTATTTCAAGGTTCCTCAAAGCAGCAAATGATTTTTTTTTTTTTTAATTTATAAGAGAATTTGCAGGAAGAGAATTCAAACTTATAATTGCTGCAGAGCCCTAGAAAGAAGCCTTTTGCAGTCCCACTCTCAGAAAGGCAGACCTCGCTAACAAAGGCCATCGCTGTAGCGTTGCAGACTGCGCAGCGTCCCGTAGTGCACCCACAAAGTAGGATGCACTTCTTTCTGCAAGGGCATTGACACAAAGCCACGGAGAGCACCAGTCTGCTGTCAGTGGCCCTTCGCGAGCTGCACGGTTCGTCTTCAGGATCTCACACTGAAAGATGCTGGAAATGACACGCTCTGAAATAGGAACCAGAGAGTAATGCGGAGTGAGAACTTCCTTATCAGTAAATGATTATTAAGGGAAGTAGACCTAGAAGACCGATGTTGAACAGTAAATCATTACCAAAACTGGGAACAGCTGATACCTGACGATATACCCTCTTCTGTTTCTCATGTTTTTACCAGGACATAGGCCCAATAGCTCATATTTGTGCACTTCGTACATTTTATTCCTATATGGTCTCCGTTGCTCCATGTCTGTGCTGCTTTTCTAAGCTTCCATCCTCCACCTTGCTTTTTTAATTGTGGACTTGTGTTTTGTCTCAAGTCATGTCAATAACTGAGTGCTGTTTGAAGGTCAGCCTCAAGAGAGAAATTGTGCCATTTCTCCCCAGTGATTTTCATAGATTTAGGTGGGGGATCTAAACCACCCAGGCCTCCCTAAGGCTTTTTCGCCCGTTTCCTTCTCTGTTAAGAAAGCTGTCGTAGAAGAGTACGAAAGGATCCAACTTCTCTCTCTCCATTTTCTTTTCTGACCGCCAAACAGGATGAATCTCTTCAGCGCCTGCAGAAGGAGTCTGAAATCTTACAGAGAACATATGCACACTACTTTGACCTAACAATTATCAACAACGAAATTGATGAAACTATCAGGCACCTGGAGGAAGCCATCGAGCTTGTGTGTACAGCCTCACAGTGGGTCCCGGTCTCCTGGGTCTACTAGACCGGTCATGAGAGAATTGATCATTACTGGGAACCACCTCATAAATGGAAAACCTCTTCATTATTGACCTTGTGTCAACAGGTCTTGGCCCCTAGAGACTACCTAGATGTAGTGTGACCTAAATTTATAATTATTGTCATGTCCGAATAGATAGGAGGAGGGGGAAAAAACAAATTAAACACTAATTTAAAGAGACAGTATCTTTTTTTTAATCATTTCTCCTAAACTTTAATAAAATGTATCTTTAAATATATGTATTATTCAGTCCTTTGGAATGTTGTATTTTTGGAAATCATAGCTTTTTATTTCAAGGGCCCCTAAAAACTGCACAAAATAGATGCTGCTTTCTATAATCTATTTTAATAGTAATAATAATATGATTCTGTTACCTTAACTTGGGGGTGGAACACTACATTCTTTTTAGAGTCTGATTTTATGGATTGGAATACTTTGCTTTCCTTTATTTATTTGAAATAATTAGTCTAGTGGTTACGAAACAAATTCATAAATTTTAAAAGCCTTTCTTCGCTTTTTTTTTCCCCTAGGATAGTATTTTTGAGTACTTTTGTGTAACATCCAGATAACGTGATACTGTCTCTTTGAAGAACTCTGTAAAACTTTTAGAAATTTGAAATTGGGTCTTGACTCTTAATGCATGTGGACAGTCGCAAGCGTTCATGCCGTTGGTGTATCTGTGTTGAAAAAAACTGTAATCTACAGCAAAGTACATTCCGTTCATGGGAACACGTACCCAAGGGAATAAAGTAAAATATTATTCTGACTAAGTTGTAAACCTATGCACATCCCTTGCATTTTGGGCAACTTTATAAAAAAAAAAATGATTTTTATTAATAATAATCATGTAGTGAAATGTGTTTGTAATTTTGTCTCAATTTAATTTGTTGTAAGGTGGGAGGGGGCAGTTACTGGTTTCACCATTTCAGATCTGTGTCGTCTGAGAGTATTAACGTTTTAATTAAGTTTAAGCAAAGAAATGCTGATTTTTAATATGTATGTAATTGTTAAAAAATGCACACATTTTAAAAGAAAATACTGTGCAATGAAGAAACCAGTTTAGGCATTGCGATAAACTGACTATTCCAAAAAACTCATCTACAACAGCCCTGTAAATTCCTTTAAAAATGGTAATTGACTCTACAGTCTGACCAATTTTTTTTATTTTAAATATACTTCCTTTTATGTGTTCAACAATTAAATGCTTTTGGGTCCTTCATTTCATTGCAGGGAGTTTCAAGAACAAATCAGTGACTCTTGCAGTGAGAAAAAGTTTCTCAAAATCTGATAAGGGAAGGTCCTGGTAGGGGCACAGCCCGTCCTCTGTTCCAGGAGCTCTGCTCCACCTGTACAAGCACAGGTTGAGCACAGGTTGAACTCGTTTAGAATTAGAGCAGAGCCAAGAAAGAAAATGTAACCATGTGCCTGGTGCTGACCTGTTTTGTTTCCCTTCTTCATGCTCTCACTGGCCCAGATGGTTTGCATTTTTTTCTGAAAATGTTTAACAGAAGCAAGCATTGCCACCAAGAGGTGTTCCTTAAAATGATTTCTCTTAAATGCTTGGTTGGCTGTGCTGTTGTATCATACGAGGTTTAGTGGTTGTATTAAAATGATACAGTGTTCTCAAAAGATTTATCCTCAGAGTTGAACTATCAGCTGTAATTGGTCTGTGGGCTGTTCCAGTTGTTTGGGACCATTGCACGTGTAATCAAAAAAAGTTCTTACGGTTGAACCTTTATCATAGGAGTAATTACTATAAAGTGCATAGGTTGCTAATTTTCTCCTGCCTACTCCTACTGCAGGTCATGTGGTCAAATGTCTGTCCTTCTTGGAAAATCCTTAGGTGAAATCTAGGCATCCCGTCCAGCCAGGTGTTAGGCAAGGTGTTTATTTTATGCAGCGTTCCCAGCTCAGCTTGCAGCCTGCAGCGCAGAAGGGAACTTCATCCATCGCTTTGTCCCACCTGCTGAACCCACTTACGCTACAGCTGGAATTACAGTTCTGTGACTGTGTCCCAAAACGTGTACCCTAACCGAGTCCCTGGAGTTCGTAGTTTGTGGGAGCGTTGGAAACTGGCCGATGAGAAGCTATTTGTGAGGGACTCGCATAAGCAAGCCAGGGAGTAAGAGAGAACCTACTGGAGTAATAGTAGCTGCTCATCTATTTTGAACTATAGCCCCTGTAAAAGGGGATATGTACAAACTGTGAACTATTTAGTGAGTAAGAGGTAATTTTTCAAGTAGTTGTGCTGTGTCATTTCAGTCCAAATGAACCTTAGCAGGTGTTCCTGTAGATCAGCTCTTGCAATGGTAGTATTACACACTAGCTGAGCTCATCGAAGTGACAGGTTCATTCACTCTCAAAACTACCTCTTTTCCCAGTAAAGCACAAAGATGACCTGCTGAAAATCAAGCAGTGGAATGTTTCTGATGTTAGAAATACAAACTTCTTCTCTGGTAAGCATTGGTATCTGACTTCAGTGACACATTCTTCATCTCAAATATTTATGACATTAAACAGGTAAAGTAATTTTGATAATTCAGGTATAGTCCACCATAAATGTTTTGACTACACACTTTTGACTCTGTTAATGTGAGTTTCTTGGAGTTTCTGTGTATCTAGCCTGTAAGGAAAGAAAACTCATAAAGCCCATGAGGGTGCTTTTCTGCCTTATGTAGATGACAATAAGTAGTGATTTAGTGTAACTAATACGCTTTTCTTCTCTCAAGTGGAACTACCATTCGGTTGATATCACGCAGTAGAAAGACTAACTTGAAGAGCTTTGGGTTTTTTATTCTCACTGTATAGCTTTTATCAAGACAAAAACTGTAAAGCACATCAGTTAGCTTACTGTCCTGCCTCCTCTTTACCGCAGACTGTTTTCCTTGTAGGAATCAGCAGCAAAAGATAAACTTGGAACCCCTCCTAGGCTTAAAGTACAGCTGAACCAAGCAGCTCTGTGAGCTCCATGAACTGGTTTCAGCCCAGTCCCAGGAAGCACAGAGCAAGCCCAGGATTCCTCAGTCTGCCCAGTCCACACCTTCCCTGCCTCCTGCCCTGCCCAAACCCTTCTGATGCGTGTCTGTTATTTGTGTGGTACATAGAGGGCAAAAGGCTGCCATAAATTCAGCTGGAAGCTTCACTTGCATAGGGAAGACTCATGCAGGTGCAGAGCTAATGTTATGATTTTTTTGTTAATTATTTTTTTCGGTCTCCAACTGGAGAAAGGTCCTCCTAGTACTGTAAATATCACTGCATAATTTAGAGTGCCTCTTGGACTTCTCTAAATTTATGCCCAATGTGACCTCAGAAGCAGCCCTGGGATTGGAAAGAAACAAATATTTCTGTTTGCCCCTTTTATACTTTATTTTTGTACAGGGGCTCATAGATTTATAAAGAGAACTTGGTCTTATCAGTGTGCTGCCTCTCAGTCTGACTGATGCCTGTGATTTCAAGGTGTTAAGTTGGTCCAATAAATGTTCATTAACCTCTGCTTCCATTTACTTAATAAAAGTACACTAGGTTATTCGATGTCTCAGAGTGGTAAGATTATTGCATGGAAATTTTAACCTAGTTTAGACAATCCTGGGCACTGTCATGCAACCCACAGCATGACCATATTTAAGATCAGAGGGATGGTTTTCATCTCGTCACTAAATCTGAATTCTTCTATATGTTTTTGCATTGGTTTTCTTTTTATTTGATTTGGGTCAAGAAATACGTTGTGCCAGCAGCCTCTGAGTGAAAATATCACTACCCTAGTTCAGAAACTTTGTTAGCAAGGTTACTCAGTAGATTTTGAGAGAACAACATAGAAGAAGAGATGTTACAGCCTCAGCAGCTGGAGTGTCCACTTCCTTTATGTAAAGCATATTCGTTTTCTTAATAAGCCTGTCTCGCAGACTAGTTTCTTCACTACTTTTAATGACCTAGGAGATACCTGTAACTCATACCAGGGAGACTGCTGCACATTATGTCAAATAGTCGCATATAAATTCAAGTATCTGCACAGTGGGAAATATGTCATAGACAAGCAGGGCAGAAGTACCTTTTCCTGAATGATTGTGCCTTGTGTGCATACCATGAGGATCAGTGCACAAGCTCTTAAGTTAGAGGAGAGTATATTTTTTCTAATGGTACACAAGAAATACAAAGCCAGTTCCAACATATAAATATTTACCATAGGTTTTTTTCCGTTTGCTGATACACACAGTTAGTGCACCTACAGTAATTTTTACCTTCTTCCCCTTAGGTGATTTTTAGCAGTCTTCTGCTCCAATCCTATGAAAGCTGGCCTGAAGCAAGTACAGAAGCTTTTTGACTTCTTTTGATTTAGCCTCACAGTTAAGGCCTTTTAAAGCCTCTTTTGCAGACCAATACATTACATACGTAATTAATTCTTGGAAATATGTTTCCCATAGCTGTAACTTCAGTTAATATTTTGGATGGTTCGAAAGTTGATAGCTTTTCATGTAGTCTTAACCTTTTCTTTCTGAAAAAATAGAGGGCGAGATGGATATGCACGTCCATGCATTCTGCTGTATGTCTTAGCAACTGCCATGGGAAGATTAGTAAAAAGCAAATTAAATTTGGCCACATCTCTACCATATGTTCTTATGATTAATACGTAACTTGAGCCTGGGTTTGTGTTGTGGAAGATCACTGAACTGGTAGCACATTCCATGCTGTATAATTGAAAGAGTTCACATTGAGTATTATCAAAGTAGTTGCAAATTTTCCCTTAGCAGTAGCCATAGCTAATTTTTCTATCTGCATAAGGGGAAGGGAGGAATTCGCTTGTGGTTTTAAGTATTACTCATCTTGAAGCTGAAACGCGAGTCTGTTTTTCTCAATTGCCAGCTGTCCAGATGGAGTCTTCGCTTTCACTTTTTTTCACAAAATGGTCATGGTGGTTGGGCAAGTCCTGCAAACAGCAGAAATAACATGCAGATTGTGCTGAATGTCATAGTTAACAAACCAGGGAATATATCAAAAGCATGGCCAGGCTTTTAAAAGAGACACATAGACGAGTAGGAAAAACTCCATGGCGTCAACTCATGCCCAGATCTGCTGTGGGACTAATTCGCTGAACGTATGAGAAGAAATTTAAATAGATGCGAAACAGCAGAATTGTCTTATACGTGGGTTCATCTTTGGGAAAGCAGGTGGCACCACACTCAGAAACTTGATTTTAAGGTCCATTTTCCTAGCAGTTGGCAAACTTGTCTTACCTCTCTATATTACTTGGTATTCTTATTACAAAAGATCTTCGAAGATTCATCTCCATGTTAACCAGAGGGAGATGAGGACGAGAGAGAGATTGATGAATAATTTTGTAGAATATTTTATCTTAATCAACGGTAAATATTACAGGTTACAACAATGTTATGGTACATCATACCGAATGTTGAAGAATCCATCCCAGGCTTACACAGAAATTAAGTTTTTTAAACTCAATCCTTTTTCACTAAATTCAACAATTTAAATGTCTAAGCATCTCCTTACTCTCCTTACACTTATTTCTGTTTACTAGGATGGATATAACAGCAACAACAGCTCTGTGTCAAAAGCATAACTCAGTAAAGATTATTGTTTAATAAATCAGTAAATACTTCTGAAATTATACAGTAGATGAAAGAAGATAAATTCCACAGGGTTATTTTGTGTTGATTATGAAAATTTTCAAAAAAACACTGTTTTTTTCATTTAATGTTAGAAAATAAATGCATACAAACAAACTAATGCATAAAAAGCAGATTTCTCTCAAAAACTCACAATTTAGCTAACTGTGATAACTCTCCTAAAGTAAAATATTCTGGTTTTTTTACTTATGAAAGTAATCATTTCAGTAAAGCTTTCAGGGTATTTCCTAAGTGTTAGGAAAGGAAGACGAGAGAGATCCTGCTTCCAGGAAGATGCCTGGTTGATTTTAGCAGCTTGAACAGCTGCTCCTGTCAGGGTCTGCCTCGAAGGGTTTTAGTGCTGATAGTTTGAGGGTTGCATCCTGTCAACATTGTCTTGTTACGATTTTTGATTTTAAATTAGCAAGACTTCAGGTAATAAAGGAAAAGCTTGAGCTTTATAGTGATACGACAAGGGGCAATAGCTTTAAATTGAAAGAGGATAGATTTAGATTAGATATAAGGAAGAAATTTTTTCCATTGAGGGTGGTGAGGCACTGGAACAGGTTGCCCAGAGGAGCTGTAGATGCCCCACCCCTGGAAGTGTTCAAGGCCAAGTTGGATGAGGCTTTGAGCAGCCTGGTGTAGTGGAGGGTTTCCCTGCCCGTGGCAGGTGGGTTAGAACTAGATGATCTTTGAGGTCCCTTCCAACCCAAACTATTCTGTGATCTGTGATTCTCGTGTGTATGTGTTACTGGGCTCAATGTTTTCCCTCTGGCTGTGATTTGGAGTACTCACTCGTTCAATGTGATACTAATCCATTGAAGGCAATGGAAAGACTCTCAGTAATTTCAAGAAGCTTTGACTTTCAATCTAGCCATGCATTTTCATGAATATGATTTTAACATATTTATCTCTTTTGATCATTAAGATCATTAGCTTAAAAGTGGGAGATCAATGAGGGTGTCGCTATCTACTTTCTCATTCCTGCTCTCTGTCCCAGCTGTGCAACGGATAGATTGCTTTGTGGGGTTCACATACTGAGTCTTGCACTAGAAAGGGCCTGTTAGGATCCACACAGCAATGAGATCCTCTCTACCTGAGTGTCTCAAACTCTGTTCTTTGTTGCCTGCAGTAGTCAGATGTGAGGGAAGGGTAACATTGCTGCTCAGAATGGTATATAGAACTAAATCCTACAGAGTCTTGGCTTCAGAGTCAGTGGCTGGTGTCTGTTGTCTCCTGAAAGAGAGCCTGGCCTTGTGCAGGACAGACACATCTTGACAGTCACTGTGCAGGGAAGTTTGCATTTGCTGGAGAATTCTTTGAGGAAACCCATGTGCCTGTGAGCAGACACCCCCCCAAAGAAACCGGTCACAAGACTACTAAAGCAGAGAAGAATTTTGAGAGCTTCAGCCCCGGTCTAGGGCAACAGTCAACAACAAAAGCCTAAAACTTAAAATGCAACAGAAAACAATTTAGTAAATAAAATTAAGCATCAGTCTGGATACCAGAGATCAGAAACAAGGTGATGGTAAGTTACCAAATTCAATCCACAGAACAAGGCAGTTTAAACTAAGACAGTAATTATCAAGTTTTTTCCTCTTGTCATTTGAAAATCCCTGAACGTTACTTAAGTAATCCACATGTTCTCTTGAAGAGTTCATACTCAACCTGATTTGGATTTATAAGGTACCTGTCAATAGAAATTAAACAGTAGGATTGAATGAAGAAGAAAAAGGTACATTTCCTGCAGAGAAAATTAATAGTCAAAAGCCTGGGAAGAGAGCAGCAGATTTGGGAACACGCGAGCTGTGCTTCTCTCCAGGAGTCACCTGCTGTACCAGATGGGGTAAGTCACTTCACTTCTCCCCTACACGTGCTCTCCTGCATTGTCACTTGCTGTCTGTTTAGGTTGCAAGCCGTGTGGATAAAGATGTGATGCTTCCCACGTGTTTTAGGGTGTCAAGCATTGGTAAGGCTGCGAGGTGATACCAGAACGTATGGGTATTAAAAACTCTTCCAGAGCTTAAAGCTATCAGTGAGGCCAAACCGTCCCCAGCTCCTCAGCAACATTTGCAGGCACACTCCATGTGAAGTAACTTTTGTCAGAGATTTCACCCCATCACAGTAACATTTGGTTGTGTTCAACTCTGGATTTCAGTAGATGCTGTAGATACAGGCGTGGTTCCACCGTCTGCCCAAAACACAGGTAGCTTTGCACTGTGAGATGTACGTATAGCAAGTACTTTAATCAGAGGTGTTAAACGCTAACTAGCTTTTTTAATACTCGACTGTACAGGCAGTGTCCTCTTTAAGATTTTCCATTGACTGAAGAATGAGAAATAAGAAATGAGAAATTCCCAGGGCTGGAAGGAAGGAGGAGAGTTTTCTTGGCTCAGAGTAAGTGCTCACCAGGAAGGCTTCACTGTGCCAAGGCAGCTGCCCACATCGCTTAAAATGAGGGGTATCACAGTCTGTGGGATCTGTGGGATGTAGGTAACTGTTTTCTTGCAGCAGTTCATGTTTTGACTCGGTTGTCAGGGTTGTCAGCAGTTGTTGGATGACCCACCATAGACAAGGTCTGAGCCAAGAACTGGGAAACCCAGCTCCACTTTTAAAAGTGACAGCTAGGAGAAAGAAAGTAGAAAAGCCTCATGAATCAAAGTGAACCTCCACTTTCCCAGGGGATCCTCTGGTGAAGGTCATTGTGCCCCGTGGTACAGAGCAGAGCTGTCTCTAGAATTTGTGATCATTTGTGTCCCGTGCTGCCAGTGATCTGTGTGGTGTTGGTTAAGTGGCTGGCTCATAGCCGCTTTCAAAGGAGACAAAGCTTCGTAGCTCCCACAAGACTTTCCACCGTCTAGGTCTCTCCATCTAAACATGACTTTCCACCTTCTAGGTCCTTCTAAACTAAGCCGGTCTTTTCAGTCCTGGCTAATGAGAAATCTTAGTTCCATGACTCATCTCATTTACTTCTGTCACCAAACTTTATTTCTGCTATGTCTTTTCTGAGGTGGCAAGACCTAAGCTGGACATATTCCAGAACAGGATGTACTACTAAAAGGCCTAATAGTCTATTGCATTATCATTTACTGTTTTTCCTGTCCCAGTCTTTGTTACTTACAGCATTTTGTTCTGTTTATGTCAGTTGATCTACCAGCCCTTCACAGCAATTCTCAGGTCTTTCCCCAAGAGCCCAGCCATGCCTCTGAGCAGTTTATGTTGTGTCTTCTGATTTGTATTACCTTACATGCGTCAGCATCTGTTTTATCTATCACATTGCTCCAAATTACCTGGCTTTCAAGTAATTTGGAATTCATCAAAATCTACTTTAAGCTATACTGGCCAAAAAAGTCTGCACTTGCAAATTTCAGCACTACTTTTTGCCTATTAAAATAATCAATCACCTGTTTCAGCACAGATATTTACAACAAGCTTTGTCTGATTGCAAGTTTATCGTTTATTTCTATGTTTTGTCTTCTTGCTCTTTGCCAGTCTCATACATCAAGAAAGTGCCTGTCCACATAGTGTCTCATATACATTTTATTGTCACAGCACACTGAGACATAATCATTCAGCATGGTGAGGGATTGCTACTGCCAACTCCATGCCAATTTATATGCACACAGCTAGTTGTCCTTTGTTACTGATTTATCACGTTTGCCCACTTGCTTACTCCTGGCACTGTGCACTCAGCTTTGTTTTCATCAGAAGAAGCCCAGAAGTAAAATCCCACTGAGCTAAGTGTATTTTTACACCCGCCTGCGTGACGCAGTTTGCTGTGAGTCCAGCAGATCCTCACCCCACCAGGCACTCGGTGTTTCTTCGCTTGCACTAAGGAAACTTTGTTTGTCCCCTTATCTCCCCTCGCAAAACCTGAGCCTCCCCAGACCTCTCCTCCCTCCTCCCCAGTATCCCTGTGCCCCTGAGTCAGCCCTCAATTTAAGCAAAATAGGAATTAAAAAATAAAACAGTTATTCAAAAATTAACACCCACAGTCCTAACCATAGGAGGTTAGGTGAGTCCCATCTCACCCATCCAGGGCTGGAGCAAACACCTGCCACATCCAGACCTCACTGCCTGAACTTGGCTGCCTGTCTTCTGCTGCTCCCCTGTCACTTAGCTCCTGCCTGGAGCAGACACGAGGGCTGTGCACATCCAGGAGGCTTGTGAGGAGCAGAGGTTACGGAGGAGGTGAGGCAGCTCTCCAGGCAAGGTGCAGGAGCCAGCCCGCAGAGGTGGGCATGGGGGAGCCCTGGCTACCCCATGTTCTCATTCCCCAAGAGCCAGCTTAGGAAACCAATTTTGTCCATAACTGACCCAGAGGCAGCAGTTCCCAATCCAGCTGTCACACAGCTGTGCAAGTGCTAGGGCCAGCCCAGGAGAGAGGGAGAACAGGACCACTACCTGAGACCACCACCTCATTTAGGCTACAGTGCAGGTTGGGGCTGTGATGGTTTGAAGCTCCCTTAAGACTCCACACAACCACAGCTCTGTGTTGTGTGATCCCACACAACAAGCTCTGCATCCTTGCGCAGAAGCAGTCTCCTCCTTTCTTGTCAGACCAAGGCACAGTTTGACCCTGTTCCAGCCAAAGCCAGATAACTCCCAGAGGTCAATTTCATAGTACACGGTCAGATCTGATCAGTTGTTGGATGTTTACTTGTTGCTCATCATTTTAATTAAAGCACATAAGGAACCAGCTCAGAGGCTGCCCGTGCATTGGTTCAGGGGAGATGTGGGAGGAGGTAGACGAGCTGCAAAGATGTCATCTTCAAAAACAGCTGCTTGCACTAAGTAGGGCTGATGACAAGAGCTAATGACAAAAGTCCCAGAATAAGAGTATTTCTACAGCGTGTCTTAAGCTGTAGTGTAGGGCCTATTTTGCTGAAGTGTTTCTTAAATTCAATTGTTAATTTATTTGGGTCCTGAAAAAAGGGAACACCAGTCTGTACTTTCACACCAGATCCATGCTGGTGTGAGTAAATCATATGGTGCAAACCAGCAATTGAGCACAATCTTTCCAATTTAGCTTGTCCCCCTTTCAGATATAGCAATTATGGTTTTTTATTATTATCCCCAGTTTAACCCACTTATGCCCAACCCGACTCATAAAATTTTAGAGGAAATAGTTGGGCTCCTAACCATCAAAAAAGAGGGAGGGAATGGATGTTGTTTTTAACTGGGACATTTCAGTGATCCAGTTTGAAGCACAGCCAGCCCTGCTGCCACAGCACAACGAGGGCAGGAGCAAGTTTTGGCTTGGAACAGCACGTGGTTGCAACTGGGGAAAGGAGGGTGGGGGAAGCAAGGGTGGGGCAGAAGAAGGACACCTTAAGATTGTCTCATTGCAAACCTATAGCCACCTCGAGAAGTTCCAGTCACAGGTCAAAACTCCCGTCTTAGATGCTGAACAAGCACTGAGTGAAATTAGCTGTTAATCTGAAAAGAAAATAAATAGGATATGCACGTTAAGTAAACCATGGGATCAGTGAGTATAGTAAAGCTAATGGAAGTTTTAGGTCTTTTTAAAATGCCTTGGAATTCTTCATAGAGAATATAAGATTTATGCTGTGCAAGTTCAGAATTGTATTTAAAACAGTCCTTAAAAGAGAGAGAGATGAAGAGGGAAGTACAATAAAAATCAAAGGATGTGGTGAAGGTCAAAAGTGAGAAAAACTGCGGAAGTAAAGAATTTTTTGCATTCAAGGCTAAAACTAACCACAGACTACGAGATCAAACTGGTTCGACTAACCACAGGGTCAACAAAATCAGACTTTGGGCAAGATCCACGCTGTCCAGAAATATCTATTTGCTACATTTGTGTTCATCTTTATTTTAGAGTTTAAAAGACAATCTTTGCCCCAAGACAAAAAGACCTTTTTGTGCTGATCTTCTGCATGTTTAGATTTTGAGCTATGGGTGTTTCTTCATCATGTAAAATCTAAAGCTTATCCAACAGCTGGCCACTTGGTAGTGTTCCTTGACACAGTTTCTTCTTAGACCTTACGCATTTTCAGTATTATGATTATTTTATTATGATTAAAAAATTAACTATGTGATTTTCTTTAAAGTAGTACTTGTTATGCTTTTTGGTTTTTTTAATTCGTGATCTTTATTCCGTGGTTAAAGTTCTCTGTAAATCTCTCTTAAAACTGTTTTGGAGGACACAGCAGCAGATTCTCCAAACTCCATGAGTCTCTACCAGACTCGAGTGGGGGAAAGGAAGCACCAATATTATAACGTTTGTGCAACAAACCCATACCTTGACTCTACAAAAGCAGACATTCAGAAAGGAATGTTTGATGTAACTAGAAAGTATTTTTTTCTTACCCAAACCATCCTTGGCTTCTGAAGCTCCCACTGGGGCAGCCGTGATCATTACAGGCTATTTTCTTGTAAGGCTTCATATATTTCAAAGGAGGAACAGCAGTTTTCTGGAATAAGAAACTTTAACTCAGTTGATTTGGTTCCACTTGAATTTGTGACCACAAAAATTATCAGTGGAAAACTCAAAATTTTTTAAGAGCTAGCAGCCGAACGTCATAAAGACAAGAATTATCTAAAATACACAACTCACTTAAAAATTGACAATGAAGTTGTGAGTCTCGGCTGGCCAGCATCTGCTGCCTTTCAAAAACAGAAAAGCAATGTAAGACTCCACAAGATAAGCCAAATAACTGAGGTTACTGGCAGTAACTACAAGTTCAAAGTGAAAAAAAGTGACATAAAGCTAATGTTCATGTTAAACACTGAGTATAATCCCTAGGAATGCAACACAGGGGCAGAATTCTGAGACCAAGAGATGGTATCCAAAATCAGGTAATTTCTTTTTTCTATTTACTTCGAGCACTTCTCCTTTCTAAATTAATAGCAATGGTTGTAGAGCACAGAATACAGTTGTAGCAGTGAAGAGCACTGTGTTAACAGATACCATACAGTAAGACAAATTGCCTTCTCCTGGGACCTCAGATGCTGCAGTCTAGGAACACCAACCCTCTGAATAAACTTCAGTCAGGAGGTATATCCTAACATCAGGCAATGCGTGAACATCACTCCCCACTGCTTCAAGTAAATGCTCAGCACCTCACACTGAGGGCAGGATTTAAGAATGTCCACATCACCCTCCTAGATGGGGCTTTGCTGAAAACGTTCATAGTTAGTCCAAGCAGACACCAGTTTGGCAGATGTTTTCAGCCATTTTCCATGCCTTCCAGATTACAGGCAGTTAACGCAATCAAAACCGCCCAATCAGTCAAAAAAAAAAAATTGTTTGAAAGTTTCCTCCCAGCTCCTACCCCAGCTGCTGCCTGACCTGGGACAGAGGTGCAGAGTCTGGGCACGGCAATGGTTTTGTAACCTGGGACCCTACTGAAAGGATATCATGGGTGAGAGCTAGAACGATGTCCTCCTCCATGCATGGAGTCATGTCGCTTCAACTGAAAGACATCCACATGATACCAACGAAATGCTCACCCCATCGCTGTCAGGCCATTAAGGGTTTGCCCTCACCAGTGTGCGGCGAGCAGGGCGATGGAGGATGTGAGTGCAACAGCATCATGGCGCTTATAACCCTCCCTGTGCTCCTCTGGGAGTAGCGTCAGGGTGTGTGGTGGGTGATGTGGCTCGGAGCAGTGACGAAGCACTCGTACTTGTGATCTCTGCCTTCTGCTGCCTTCTTGCCCCTTGGAAGTCCTGTCAGGGCTTTTGAGCAGCCATACTCCACTGTCCTTCCCAGAAGGCTGCTGCTCTTCCAGGTAAGTGCACGCTAAAGGTGATGCCCAATCTGAGCAGAGAGAGTCACAAGGAAGGAACGACATGGAGGAGAGGGGAGCAACGCACAGACTCACCAACTTTTCCTGATTGACTCAGAGCGCTCACGTGCCGGATGTTCTGTACTGCTGGAAATGCACAGTGCTGATCTCTTGGCTCAGAGGGAAGAGCAGGATTTCAGAGCAGGAGAGGTGTCTGTCTCCGTTACTGCAGGGAAGCTGAAAGCCCATTGCGTGCAGCACGATGCCAGCCTCGCACTTGCTAGGCAGCCACAGCTGTACTGCAGCAGCACAGGGAAAGCTTTCTGGGGCAAGCAGTTATAGGGTATTTGTGCGATACACATCCCCCTTGTCCGTCACCTGACTGCACAACCTCTGATAAAACCTACATTTTAAGATGCCTCACATTCAGGTCTGCCATTCTGGCAGACAAAACAGAAGCATCTTTGAAGCACTAATTAACTTGAAAGCCATACTCAACAACTGCACAGTCAGACATTCTTCAGCTTTAATGTATTTCAGCGAAGAAAATGAGAAAGTGGGTTATAAAAACAATTCGCTCATGAGGCGTCCATACTTATAGGAAGTGAAATGCAACCATTTGTGCCCAACGTCCTGCCATCTGTGCCGAGCCCATTGATAAACCTTCCCTGACAGGATGAAATACTGCTCCTGTAAAGGCATCCTTAACATCATACGCCTCTACAGTACTGGGCTGGACTAGGTTTGAAAAACAGCCTTTTATAATGCACAGATGAATTTAGCACTTAAGAAGATTAATGGATTCATAAATAGCCTGGAAATCCAAACTCATTGAATTTAGTTCAGGGAACAGGTCAAATAGGCATTTATCGAACCATCTGGCATCTTTCTTCCCTGGGGAAAAAACGGTGGTCGAGCTACAGATATCTGAGAAGCCATTGCACAGGGAGGGTTTGTTTTTCCCTGTACTCAGCTTACCTCTGAAATTTCTGGTGTTTAAATTAGACAGCAGTAGATCTTTTTGGGCAGAGTGGTGCAGACCAAAGCAGGCTGCCCCAAGGCATCTGTCTTGAAGCCACTGGAGATGCTGCCTTTTTGCTGGCAAAATGTGCAGGCAAAAAAACAGCTTCCCTGTTGCACACAGCAGCTGCTCCGGTAGTTCAGGAGTGCACAGTCGTTTTGCACGCGAGCTGATGTTGGCTTTCTCTGGAGCTGTTTACCCTACAAGCTGTGGGACTATCCATGAGGTTGTTCACAGACGTGCCGGGACGGCTGGTGTGAAAAGATCCCACACAAGGCACTTTGCTGAAGCTTTGAGCCCTTTTTGAAAAACTTTAATAATTTCCCCAGTTCTTCCAGGCAATCACAGATTTAAGGGGCACAGGAGCTGCTAAAAAAAGATCTTTGTGCATGAATTTGTACATTATCCACCAAGAAGATGTCACGAAGATGATCTGAGGGCTGGAACACCTCTCCTAGGAAGACAGGCTGAGAGAGTTGGGGCAGTTCAGCCTGGCGAAGAGAAGACTCCGGGGAAACCTTCTAGCAGCCTTCCGGTACTTAAAGGGAACCTACAGGAACGCTGGAGAGGGGCTTTTTACAAGGGCATGTAGTGACAGGACAAGGAGCAATGGCTTTAAACTGAAAGATTGGATTAGATGTAAGGCAGAAATTCTTCCCTCTGAGGGTGGTGAGGCACTGGAACAGGTCGCCCAGAGAAGCTGTGGATGCCCCATCCATCCCTGTAAGTATTCAAGGCCAGGTTGGGTGAGGCTTTGAGCAACCTGATCTAGTGGAAGGTGTCCCTGCTCATGGCAGGGGGGTTGGAACAGGATGATCTTTAAGGTCACTTCCAACTCAAACCATTCTATGATTTTTATGATTTTTTTCAGGTGGTCTACGCCCAAAATTATTCTTCAACTGGCCTGTCCCTTGCGTACGTTTTTGGGCGCTCACCGATGTGTGACTGGGAAGAGGCAGACTCAAGGACAGACACTCTCAGCCGGTTTTAGCCAACATGTTGTCTGTACTGAACCATCACCTTAGCAAAGCGTGAGCCAGGGCAGCTCCCCCTCTACCACTGCTGCTCCAGCACCCTCAGGGACTGAGTTGGGACAGGGGTGGAGTTCATGTTTGTGTTGAATTGCTCATGAAAAGGCAGGGTTTGGGCGGGGGGGGGAGGGAAGGTTTTGGAAAATGTTCGAAAGGGTTTTTTTAATTAATTTCCATTTTTATTCCTATTTCATGACATTTTAGCAGTAATAAAGGATTGTATATGTTATATCATTTCATATGAACATGTACATCATAGTATGATAAGCCATGTATAATGATTTAACATAGTTAAAATATCACAGAAGTATATTTCTATATAGTCACTTATTTTTTAAAGTGTTGCTACTTAACACAAATGTAAGCACGGTCATGTTCTAAGTTAAAGTGTCTATTCTTTATGCTGCAATAAATAGCTCACCATTTGCTCTAGACCATATAAAGGACATTCATGTGCACCCATTTGAGTAGGCTACAAAAAAACCCACCAGAGTAATTCAAGGATTGAATTAAAATGGATTTTGAGCAGTTAATTTATTTTTGTGAGCAAAATATCATTTTATTAATGTGCTCTGATACATAAAATATTCTTTCTGGTCATATTAGCAGCTTTCATTGAGGATTTCAAAGATAAAACATGTAAGATGCCATATAAAAGAAAATGACAGTATAGTTGGTTAGTACGGCATAATATGACACACTATGTAGTAGACATTAGTGGGAGAAATACAAAGTATTTAGTAGGCCCTGTTTGCATTTGTCATCACCATGTTCTGCCCCTGCTGTCATGCCATGAAATAATCTACAAATAAAAACAATATATTCCTTGAAATAATATATTCCTTGAAAAATAAACACACATTGAAATGACATTAATAAATAAGCTGTTAAGCTTAAATAGCTTTGCCTCAGAGAAGAATGTCTTAACAAACATTAGTCCATCTGGTTCTTCTGCACCTGTGCCAGGAGAGCAGGAGATGAAAGAATCAAAATCCTGTCTGTGGTCATGGCCAAAACACTGAGCCCATTCCAGACCCCCCCGGGGCAGGCACCCTCTCCACATGTTGATCTTCTGTTCATAAGGACTAGTGCTGCATCCCTGAATGCTGCCCAGGACAGCCCTGCTCCCCTCGCACATCCTGATGGAAATCAGGAATAGCTCACCAGCGTTGGGCGGCACCCACTGTAGATGTGGGTGTCTGTCAGGATATGAAGAGGGCGTCAGGTTTTGCTGCCTTGTCTCACTCTCATGAAGTCAATGGTTGGGTCAACCGGAGTTGGCCCAACAGAATAAACAGCGCTGCATCACTGTCTGTACAGACCCCTCTTCCCTTCACACCCAGAAGGGGACATGACGCGTCTCTAAGCGAAACTCAACCTTACTGCTGCTCGTTCATTGCTAATCTTCCACACAGCTCTGTGAGTGTCCAGGAGGCTCTGAGACCCCACAGGTCAGGCTTCTCACCTGATGCGGGACCCGGCCTCAAATCAGATCCCACCAGCTCCCAAGGGAATCTGGAGCCAGATCCAACCAACCTGCCAGGAGAGTTCAGAGCCAGATATGTAACCATGGCCAGCAATACGAACTTTTCCCTAATGACTAGGTAGGTACAGGGACTAAACGTTTAAGCAGGACCCATGCTCCAGGCAGCCCTTGGGACTATTTGGTCTGCAAAACAACCACTGTAACAAGTGCTGGGAGGTAAAAGGAGGAAGCAGTTTCAATGCTGTCTTCCCTGACCCCAGAAGAAACCCCATCAGTCAGTCCATTCAGCTGTGTGGTGTTAACAAAGATTTCAGTGGTGTTTGACACCTCTTCAGGAAGGCCCATCTGGAGCAAGAGTTTAGAGATAAGGCTGTTGAACTTGCTCTCCGTGGTAGACCAAGGCTCTTCACTTGGGGTCGGGCCTTCGGATGTGACATTTAGCTCCACTGGGTCAAGACAGTAACCTTCTGGTGATCTTTCATAAAGCACGTCCATCAGGTCAATCCCAGCTACTGAGGAGGGAGAGGCACAGGGAATATCTCTGACGAGTCTGTAATTCTCCATCCACTCCTTCAGCCACTCAATGCGGCAGTCGCATTCCCAGGGGTTGCGGAAGAGGTACAGCCGCCCCAGGAAGTACACTGGCTGGAAGACAGAAAAGGGCAGGGTTGTCAGGTTGTTGCTGTTCAAGTGCAACGCGACCAGGCTGGTGAGGTTTTCAAAAGCCCCTTCCTCAATGTAGTTGATCCTGTTGCGGTCCAGGTAGAGGACCTCCAGCTCCCCCAGGTCCCTGAACCAGGTGTTGGAAACATTCCTGAGGAAATTCCCCCCCAGGTTGAGCATCTTCAGGCACCTCAGGCCATCGAAGGAGTTTTCTGGAAGCTCGTTGATCAAATTGTCATTCAGGTACAGGTACTCCATCTTCTGGCATCCCTGAAAAGCTCGCTCGTGAATGACGTTTATCCTGTTGTCCTGCAGATTCAGGTATTTCAACTTGGTCAGGCCCTGCAGGGAGTTATAGGCTACCGCTTCGATCCTATTTCTCTCTAGGTAAACATGGGTCAGGTTCTCCATGCCCCTGATGGCACCTGGGATCCTCCGGAAGTTGTTCTGGAAGCAGAAGAGCTCCTGCAGAGCAGACAGCTCGATGAAGATCCTGTCCGGGATGTTGAAAAGGTTACAGTCCGCCAAGTCCAGCTTGACCAGCCGTCTGAGGGCAGTGAAAGTCCGTGTGTGGAGATAGCGAATGTACTCGTTGTGGGCCATCTTCAGCTCAGTCAAGCTGGGCAGCCCCTTGAAAGCCCCTGGGGTGATGAAGGAAATATTGTTGTGGTTGAGCGACAGGGATTTGAGGGAAGGCAAGGTCCCAAAGGCCCTCTCAGAGAGGAACTTGATGCTGTTTTTGTCCAGGTTGATAGAGGAGGCTTCACAAGGGAACTCACTAGGAATCTGCCCCAGACCAGCACGATCACAGAGGACGGAGCAGCTCCGCTCCTGGGTGCACACGCAGTTGGCAGGGCAGGACCGCACGCAGGCCCACACCGCGTGGACGTGGGGGACCCAAAGGATCACTGTCAGAGAGGAACACGCCGTCCCCACAGAGGTGTGGGAGGAGAGAATAAGGATGCATTGTTAGCAAATATATTAGTCTCAACAGGAAAAAGAAATTACACTGTCTTTACCTCCCTTCTAGCCAGACTAACTGCCACCTGCTACTTGCATGCCAGTGCTGACCAAGGAGCTCTCGTGAAATCTTCTGCTGGGGTTTTTAAACCCTCTGAGAAGGTGTGTATGTGTGTATATACATATATATATATATGTATGTGTGTGTACATATATGTATGTGTATATATATATAACGCCATCTAGAACATCATCTCTGATTCATTTCTGTCCCCAAGAGGGGGAATCACCTAGACTGAAGTATTTCTCAGTGTCTCTGTGACTGGTCTCTGCACGCTGACAAGAACATGGTTTGGCCAGAAGGCAGGCAGAGATATGCTTTGAAGCCCATGAGCAGTGGATGGGCTGCAGTATTTCTGGGTGGGGAAGAGGTGAGGGCAGCATATGCTGGTCTGGCAGCGGGCAAGGGAGATCAGTTGGTTGGCTGGGACATGTCAAATTTATGCTTTTTGCTTTTCATTTTTCTTTGTTCAACCTAACGTTTCTCCACCAGAGCCACGAGCTGGTGTTGCACTGCAAGAGGAACCATCAGCTGCTAAGGATGCAGTTTAGCATCCTTAAAAACTGCATCCTTAAACATATTTTAAGGTGTTTAAAAACATATTCCTACTGTGTTTTGGTAGAAAGACATGAGGAAAAACAAATTAAGGGATATTGGTCAACTGCTTTCTTCATGATCTCGCCATAGATAAGATAGTCTGAACTTCCAGAGCAGTTTTTGCTCTTTTGCCAATTCTCAATACAACTGGTATAATGTGTTACTCTTGCTGGGAGCAGCGGCTTTGCCCCTTTATCGGCCTGACATGGGAGATGTGCGGCTATCGTGGTTTCTTTTCAAGTTAGGCCAACACAAGTGGATGTACGATGAGGAAGAGAAGGTAAGAGGTCTTGGGGACAAATCAGAGAAGAACGAAAGGAACAGGAGACATTAGTCTCCACAGACAGACATTTTTGTGAGGAAAAATATCCAGTCAACCAGATGTCTGTGAAATAAACTCACTGAGAGGAAGAACTGAAGGCAGAGCTCATTTCGTAATTGTTCTTACAGGCACATCCTACTTGCCACTCAACAAAATGAGCAGCCGCACCAGCGAACTCTCCACGTAGTCACTAGCAAGAAACGGTGCTATTGCTACTGACTGGTTTTTCTGCTGCAGTTTATTGGCTCCCACACAAGCACGAGCCTTTTACATTTTTTTTCAACAAGACATGAGATACCATCTTTACCTACAGCCACCTTTGTTACAGCATTGCTGGGATCATGTCACTGCAGCTGTGTGCCTGGTAGCCCCAAGGGTTGAGAGATGAGGAAGAGGCTTTCCCCCACTCTCCCACTGAGTGTCTGGAGAGGGAAGCTCCCAGCAGCCAGGCTGCCTCTCCCCACCAGTTTGCAGCACAGCCATTGCCCACTACAGCTGTATTCCCGATGGACATTTTTATTAAGACAAACTTGTGAGGTGATATGCCAGGAAGCATCAGCTTCAGCAAGTGTCAAGCTTTTATTTTTGCAGCCCCTAAGGCTTTAACATACAGACTAAACTACAGTTCCAACTGCAATCGCTCTGCCCTTTCTCCATACTTTTTAAAGGCAACATGCACAGTACAGTATTTATGAGTTGTCCTGCCTGTGGCTTCTTCAAGTGGGAGAATTGCAAAAACAGTTGCTGGGCAGGTCCCCATTGACAGGACATCAACCCAGGAGCTGCCTGGTTCTGTTCAAACCAACCTGGTAATTGCATATAGAAGAGGGATTTAGACATGTGGAGGGAGGGAGCATCTCAGAAGGACTTTGGCTGTGGCCTCTTTATCAAAATTCAAGTCCCATCAAGGCTGGCCACGCTATCGTGACAAGAGAGTTAGCAAAACAGCGTCACTGCAAGGATAAATCACAGTGAAGGTCTCTGAGAAGTGGAAAAGATTTTAGACAGGTTGTCATTTTGTTTGTTTGTATGCTCTTCTCCTTTTTCCTGAACCCTTACATAACAGCCACAGCTAAAGGAAAGTCCCCTTCAGTCAGGGCCCTGTATAGACAACAGGTGAGGAGCCTAAGGACAAGAGAGGGGACGACGCGCTGACCTCAGATTGCCCTTTCTTCGTGCAGGCTGCCCAGGGGCTGACTCGTTTGCTACCCTTTGCACCAGCCACGCTGTTACTTGCAAACAGGGGCATATGTTGCTTTTGTTACGCCGTTACATAAACTGAGGGCCAGACAGATTAAGGATTTGCCTGTTCCCAAATGTCTGACCGCAGGTGGCCAGCTGGAAACGATGGATGGAAGTGTCGCTGCTGGAACGAGCACCTTACATGGGCTCAGGGTGACATCCAGAGACGTGTATGCACACAGGCTGTCCTGTATGTGAGACTGTCCCAAGCAAGTTCAGTGTTTAGCTACAGCTACCCCAAGCTCAGTCACATCTCTGGCCTTCAGAGCAGACCTCCCCCAGCAGCTGCGTACACTGTGTGCAGCGTAGGAATTAGCACGCTGATAACCAAATCCCCTCCTTCCCCTCCCTGCTTGTGCTCTAATCCCTTGATAAAGGAAATGTCTGTACTGAAGCCATATCCAGCCTCTTCTCCTTATACACAAGGTTTTCCTACTGCCAAATCCGGGTCTTCTGCCAGTGGCATTTCACAGCACACTTCTAAGATCTCTATTTACGAGTGTATCTCTTTGCATTGTACAGTACAGAGAAAACAAACACTTGAGGACCATCCAACTAGAAAATGATCCCCTGGCAATAGAAGCTCAGAGGAGCCCCTCAGCACTGCAGTCTTTGTGGCAATTGTCCCTCTTTCTCTTGCAAAGGAAGTTGGAAAAAAATCCTCCATCTGAACCCCACCAAACCCTCATGGGAGCTGCTGCTCAGAGCACAGGAGATCAAATCTCCGCTCTGTTGGCCAGATCTCCTCTGATCAACCTGGCATGAAACATTCCCATCTCTCCTTCCTTACTCCTTCCCTCAAAAGGATGCTCTTTGTTTTTTACACTGCAGCAGCAAACAGGGCAGCAGCTGGAAGATGCCTCCACCTCATTGATATAGACAGTGCTCAAACAAGATGTGTGTTTAAGAAAAAGGGTGAAATATGGCAGTAAAGTAAAAAATATTAGTGAGATTAAGGAACAAACAACATTCTACCCAAGCATGATCTGTTTTTCTCTTTTAAATACGATGGTAATTCAGTATCTGAAAGGAAGAATGAGAGACCAAAAAAATGTTTACAGAGTTTTGAGAAGGATAAAGAGACAATAATTGCAATAATTGAGTATTTAACCTACATCTTTCCAAACGATTTGTCTAATCCACTACTGGGTAATGCAGAATAAGAGTATACTCACCATTTAAAATGATGGCAAACATTACCTTGATTATTCACTAGTGGCATTTCAGGTCTGGCAAGTGAACTTGAGGGATCTAAAAGCACACAGGAAGAGCAGAGACAGGTTTCATCCTCTGTCATTTCCCTGCATCATTTTCCCATGTCTAGGGAGGAAGATGAAGAAAAAAGCTCCTCTCCCACACATTTTCAAACTGAAGAAGTCCCCAGCACCTTCCTGATGAGTCTACCACTGACCTTCTCAGGCAATCGTGCAGCTCTGCACTACTCCTTTTCACGAGTTCATCCGCATCCTTCCCGCCAGCCATGCCAAGGGCAGGTTCCTGTCATCTGAGGTGGGAAGAGACCACTAACAGTAAGACACTGGCCATCTCCCCAGGCAATATGTGCTGGTACAGAGGACTGTAACCAGCTTAGCGTCGAACAGCCAAAACTAAAATTCCAAATTTTCCCAATTTTTTATAATCTAGATATATTTCTTACCTAGCCAGGCAGTGACTGTGTCCTCCCTCCTGCTCATGAGGCTGCCATTAGCCATACGAGTCAGTGCCCGAGAAGTTGGCATTTTTTTCTCACAAGCTATCATTTAATGGCAGGAAAATCCTCTGTATCAGAGGAGGATTAGCGGAGATGGAAGAATGTGTCTGTCCTCTAAAGCTCCCAAAGCAAAACAGGGATTGCAGGCAAACCAAACTGATGCTTTCTCCCCTCTGCCAACCTACTCTCCCCCCACACCATTAAAAAAAAAAAATAATAATACAGTCCAGAGTTGGACCGCTGCCATTCAGACAGCGCTGATGACAGTCATTACTCCACTCCCCATCATATAACGGCAGAGGAGGTGGGAGTGGAGGGTGCACCCTGACTGTGATTATATTTGGGGGCAAGCGCAGGCTTATGGTTTCCCTTCGTTGAGCCCTCCAAACTGACACACCTTGGGACTCTCTTCCCCCATGCATGCTTTCCCAGCCCCAGCATGGCACACACTCAGCTAAGAGGATTCCAGTGTGCTTTGCTTTGCTGGGAATCGCTCCTGAAGGACAAGGAGAAGTCAGCAGCACTAGGAGAAGGGTCAGCAAATGCAGGGAGCTTGTATGGTGGATATGGCCCTGATAATAATGAACTCTACCCTGTCTACGAGTGTGTTTGGCTCGTGATGCTGCAGCTGGTGCGTGGAAATCACAAGGACAGGTTCTGTCTGTGGCGGTGTTTTCTGCATTCAGGCTATGAATTGGTTTTTAAAGTCTTTCTGACAGAATAATGATGGTTTCTTTGGAGAATGGGGACTGAACAAGTGAGTTATATCTCAGCCTCCCATGCCTTAGGTAATTGCATTCACCATGTCAGAGGAAAAAATAGCTCTACTCTTTATTTCTAAGTAAGTGAATTATTCTGCTTTTTTTTTTTCAGGAAATGGAATACCTGATGAATTTATGCTTGATACAGCAGGAAAGATTCAGCTGGGAACCAGCCTGCTGCTGCTCGGCTCTTCCTGCGAATTAAAGCACTCAGCTACCTCGGGTTTATTTTGTTTTGGCGTTCACTTAGTCTTCAGCATCTGGCTGGCACCTCAGGAAATTTGTGTCTGTCTAAACAGTGTGTAAGCAGGCTGGTGCTGGGGGGGGCAGGCTGGAGGGAAGGGGGTGACCCATATAGCACTGATTTTACCTGATGGATACCTTTCCTCATCACCTTATACCAACACACCTCCACCCCCTCCCCGCCCCCCCCCCCACCCCGCAGCTTTGCACTTCGGCACTTTGCACCACGCTGCTTTGCACAGAGAAGCAAAGAGATTTGCAAAGCCACACGCAGGTGTGTTGCAGCCTCGGCCACGGAGCTGAAGCTGCTGGAGACTTTGTGGGGACAGAAGTGGCACCAGCTGGGCGCTCGCCAGCACTGGGGCAGCTGGTGTTCCTCTGAAGGTCCCAGTTCCTATGAGAATACCAGGAAAGCACAACCTGTCTGATCACAGAAAGCAGATCACTGGCCTTTCAGCCATGAAGAAAATTGGTGGAGAGGAAGGGGGGAGCACTATTCCCAGCTCTTTTTTCCCCAACATTTACCAGAGCCCTAACAGTAGTACCATAAATCTTGTCTCTCCCCAGGTGCACACAAGAAGGACAAGGGGTGGAGGCAATGGGCAAGGAGGGTACCTGGGACTCAGGGACAATTTGGTGTGTGATTAGTCGGCAGTTCCCCAAGGACTGGACCTGCTGCTCGCTTTGCAAAGCAAATAATAAATCTGCTCATCAGAAACGACAAGGGGCCAACTGCATCAAGGCACCAAACTTCTGACGAGACTCTGGGGCTCTCCTGTTCGCTGTTCCTGTTCCTCGCTGTTCTTCTTCCACAAGCACAGCACGGGACAGATGGGGATATGATATGAAGGACCACTGAGCCCCAGAAAGTGCTTTTGTGATCTGCAGAGCCATCTCCTTCCAGAGAGGCAGATCGCAGGTCCTGGCAAAACACATCTCCCAAGGAGGGCACCGGCAACCTCTGCTATGTACAACAGTGGGTGGGGCTGGTAGGTTGGAAACTGGGAAAGGGCTTGTTAAACTAGGAGCTGCATGCACCCCAGCAGTCATTTTTGGATGACGGAGGACGGTGGCAGTAGGTGCCTCTCACAGAATCAGCAGCTGCAATGTCGTTAGCAATGCTGCCAAAGCAGGCTCCAGCAGAAGCACCAGGCTTAGCTGGAGGAAGGCTGTCAGGGAACACCTCTCACATTGCTGCTGTCACAGGCAGCCTCACCATAGACCAACGCAGATATTATTAGCTCCCGTAGGAGCTTCTGTCAGCAGCTCTGCCGTCAGCATCCCACAGACATAGCTCAGTGGCTGCAGCTGGCCTGGCCATCAAGCCCAATCCCACTCGGGCCCTTTCCACTGCAGCTGGAGGTAGGAACAGATGAAACAGCCCATGTCGTGCCTCAGCGTGAGCCCTCCCACCCACAGGCTCACCACCCACTCTATGCTGGCATACTCGAAGCTCCTGCCCGCCAAGCAGCAGCTCCAAGGCTTACAGCAAGATATTTCTGTGCATCGTCTATGGGCAGGAGCCTTGCGCACCTCTGGACCACAGCACAGAGAAGATGTGAACATCTCAGCATGTGCACCGAGGAAGGCTAGAGGGGGACTGGGGCTGGGAGAGACACTGAGGTCACAGTTTCTCGGAAAGTCTCCCACTGCAGACAGCCAGCGGGTCGGGAAGCATCACCCTGCGAGTGGCTTCAGCAGAGCGCTGCAGGAGCACCAGGCTGGTCACCCAGCACATCCTGTGCACTTCTGCCAACTCTTGCAACTCCTGATTCATTGCCTGATAAATGTTGGTCCTGAAAGGGTGTGACAATGTGAGAAAGAGGCCTGGTAAGGAGAAGTTTCTAGTCTTCTTAGGTAGAAAAACTTACATGTCAGACAGTACATAAAGGAGACTTGCATTTATTCTTAAAAGAAACAAACTTTAAACCACATCTCAACATTTTTCAGAGCGTGACTCACAGCTGGTTAATGCTGAGGGTTGAACACATTGCACATGCTCGGTGCTGGGAAGCTGCTGTAGCTGCCGGGCTGGAAGTAGACTCGGAAGCTACAGACCTTGGTTCTGCTGCTCTGTGCTAATTTTTTGCCACCAAGGGCTCTTCCTCATGACCTGTCCTGCCCTTTTTTAATCTCTGGGAACTCAGAGAAGCTGGAGGTCAACATAGCAGTGGAGCTGAGCCCAGAAAGCAGCAGAGATATGCTGCCACTGAAAAAAAAAATAATAGAGATGTTTATATATGATCTTGCACCAAAAGAATTTGGAGAATTCAGCCCTGATCGGAGCCCGCTCCACTCCGGCAGTATGTGCTGGGGACATAAGCCTTGGCACAGTTTCACAAGCTGGCAGTGATGGCAAGCCCACCTTACAGGGCAAGCCTGCAGAGACTCAATGCAAGATTGCTTCTAACAATCCACTTCTTCATGGCCAGGGGCATTTCATGTGACAGTGGGCTAAGGATCTGAATGTAGCTCCTATGTCTGATACACATTGATACGATTTAAAATGATCACTGAGGACCACTTCTTGCAGTGGTTCAGCTGCAGGTCAAAATACTCTCTTTTTTTCAAAGGTTGGCTAAAACCAGCTGTTGGGACTCATCTCACCTAATTGAAGGTGAGAGAGGTCTCGTCTCATCCACTTGAGCACCTATCTGTGGGTGCCATCATGGGCCTCTGCAGGGCCCATTTTCACCAACAAAGGATGACAAGACAGCTGAAGGCATGCAACTATGGGGACACCTCCACACAGTTAGACCCCAGCACTAGGTCATCTGGATCCCAAACATCACACATCCACATGCTTCCAGCCAAACACTGCCCTCCTTAGAGCAGTGAAGAGGCAGAGCTGCTTGCCTGACTCCAGTGGCTGAACATCTTCACAACCCTGGTTTTTATCTCTGAAGAGCTGCCTGCGTTCATGGGACTCGTGCAGGGGGGTGAGGTCCCCATGCCACAGAGCCCTTCTGCCTGCCCCAGGCTTTGGTTTTCTGAGCTTCTGTAATAGCAGCCGCAGCCGCCGTGGCTCGGTGCATACTTCCCCTCTTCTCACAGCGCAGCAACCCTTTCCTGTGCACAGAATCACTGGGGTGACCTTTGAAGTAGCTGTCTCAGCGTCTCTCGATGGGGCTCCTGTTGTCAGCTCTGTCCTGTGGGACCCAGGCTGCGTGTAGGGTGGTCACCCAACCGGCCGTGCTGCTGCGCACACAGCTCCGGATGCCGTAGGTTTGGGGCGGGGAGGAGGAGTCTTCTGTGGTGGGACTGCTGTGCTGCAAGCGGACGTCTTACAGGAGATGCAGACACAGCTGAGGAGCCAACCAAGACTTCAAGAGCAAGGAGTTAAGAGCCTTTCTCTTGCTCAGAAGGGAGGACAGCTTTTCTTCTGCAGGCGGGGAGTGGTTCTTATTTGTCTGGGCTGTGGCTCAGTCCCCCAGACTTTGCTCAAGCATTAAGCTCCAGGACACTGAGGGCACAATAGCCATCTTAGGGAGGATCTTCCTCTGTGGCCACCCTCCACCCCTGCCCAAGGGCCCGAGTGTCCCATTCCGTGGAGGCCCGGAGCGTTGGCCCCTGCCCGGACTGGGTGCTGCAGGTTGCACATCGCCACCGCCCCTCTGCCCTGTGCTGCAGCCTCCTCACAGCCTGCCCAGCCCTCTCGGGCCGCTGCGCCATGCCCTCATGGGGCTGCCTTCAGCTGGTTGCACCCCAGCCAGGGAAGATCCATGCCACCTCAAGAAACCCCTGGGAAGGGAGAGTCGCTGCGGTGCCCCGCTGCAATGTCCCCCCCATGTCTCCTCAGCGAGGTGGGCTGCTACCCACGACATTGCCTCCAGGCTGCCAGAATGGCTCCTTCCTGCCCTTCAGAAATAAACCCATCTCACCCCAAAGACCGATTCTGGCCCCTAATTCTCCTCGGCAGCCTCTGCCAAGTGCTCAGGTTTGTCCTGCTGGGTGTACACACAGCCATCCAGGCCTTGGCCAGCTTCCCGAGACACGACGGACCAAAGAACAGCCTAGCAGCGGGCTGCCATCGCAGAGCTGATCCGGGTGGAAATGGCCGCCTCGCAGCAGGGCTGGGCTGGCGGCGGGCCACCTGCAGGAGCAACTCTGTGGGACTCTTCACCACCTGGTCCGTGTCAGGAGTAAGCAGGGACGGGACAAGGGCCAGCAGCAGTGGTTGGCAAGAAATAGCCACCCAAAAGCTGCTCACTCACAGAGAGGTTGAGGAAGTGAAGCTAATGGAGCAGCAGAAAGAGGAGAGGGTCAGAGTGGCCACCAGATTTGAAGCCCCGATGACCAAGATCCGCAGCAGGAGTGTCGGCCCAGGAGCCCACGGCGGCAGCAGAAGTGTCTTCTGAAAGGGAACAGCACACTCTAGGGTAGGCAGCCTGAAGCAGATGCAGTGCACAGCAAACCACAAGCTAGCGTATTTGTCCGTCAGCCCAAACTTCTGCTGACAACGCAATTAGACATCACACAGACCCCTGCGAAGGGGACCAGGAGCCCAGGGGATGGAGCGTAGCTCCATCAAGGTCAAATGCTCCCACTGCCTGCTGCAAGGGCAGGATGGAGATCCTCTCCAAGACTGCCCAGGCCACTGGCTTTTACACCAGTTCGTGCAGTCTCTCCTGGCCCATCCTGTGGATGTGGTTTCATGTCTCACTTGTGCTAATCAAAGAGTAACATTTCTAGCAAGGAAGGAGCAGCACAGGCTGCTCTGCAGCGAGGGGCTGGGCACTCACCTGGGAAGCAAATTCCTGCTTCTTGTTGCAGTTCATCTCTATGGATGCAATCATGAAAATCAACATCATTGGGGTACCAGGTGACTCCCTGCAATACCCAGAGCAGCCTTGGGGAGGGAGAGGGAAGCTAAGCTCAGATCTGTATGAGCTAAAAAGCTGAAGAGGAACTTGAATCTACATCTCCCACATCTGCGCTGATTCTTGGCCTCTCCTACAAATTTTTTTTTCTAAAACTGGCCGGCCACGCTCAGACGTCTCATTTTAGGGATGAAACGCTGCTGGGAAGCCTGCACAGGTGCTGCGATGCCTGTGTTGCTCCACGGGACGTGGGGAGCCCTGCCCTTGCTTCTGCCTCGGAGCAGCCCTCAGCTCAGCGTGCTGTGCCACATCGACGCTTTCTCCTGGCGTGTAGCCACATAGGCAGCTGCTGCTCACATGTCCCGCTAACAGACAGGGCAAGTCAAGGCTGGCAGCGGCCGTACCAGCCAACCTGCCCTCCCCACTGAAGCCAGCTGAAGGTTGCCAGTGGTGTGGGCATGCGCAGCAGGGGAGACCTGGGAGGAGTCCTGCAGCTTTTCCCAGCAGCTGAGGAGCTTCCCTGCCCCAGCCTTTTGGCATCTGTGGGGTCATTTCTATCCTGTGTAATAAACAGAGCTGCTGCTCGTCTCCTGCTCAAGCCCTCACGCCGCGCTTTCCGCAGACTGCCGCCTGAGGCAGTGCCTGCTTGTGATTCCTTGTTATATCCTAGGAAGGCTGCATGGTACACACGCAAAGGCAAGGACACATTGCCGTGAGCTCCGCTTAATTCCTCCTTAGTGGCTCGTGAGTCCATTAATCTTCACAAAGCTGCCTCCACAGCTGCGTATGGGCGATGCAGAATGAGCTTAAACACAGCACTGTGAACGTCTTTTGAAACAGCCTTTCTGCACTAAACACACAACAGGCAATACGTTATCCAAGCCAACAGTCCTCCCAGGCCCTGCCAGACACTTTATTTACCTCCCGGTGATTCATCTCTCCCACTCCCATGACAGGATCTGTGCCACCTTCTCCCCCCGATATAGTGTCAACATTTGGGGTGGGTTCATCATTTACCTGTCTCCGCTTAACTCAGGCACTTCTGTCAGAAGCCTGCTCTGTAGCCAGATCAGATTATAGGGAAGAATGAACCAGAAGCCCTGGTACTCTTGGATACAGGGCTCTAGGGGGCTACGACTGTGCCGCAATGGGATTTTTGATCTACTCATCACAGTACTTTCCCCCGTCTGACTAACACTTCTGAATGCCAAGTAACAAGGAGCACTCCATCATGCCAAGCAGCCCTAATCACCTGGTAATAAATCTAAAAGGATAACTCTGTTGTCTGTCAAAGATGTTGGCAGATGGGAAAGGAGCCAGTCATCAAACCAGAAATAAACTTCAATAACATAATAACCAGCACACTAAGCAGGAGGTTAGAGCAGTGTACACCTACAGATGATCCAGAAGATTTGTTAAATGAACTTACCATGCCTTCCTGAGCATGTAATGGCAGTGCATTCACTGCATAATCAAGCCCAGAGCAGTTAAAGGACTGGGCTGAAAACACAGTAAGAGAACTTACTAAAAACTGTTCCTTATGGCCAAGTCCTCTTTCCAGCTAACGTTACAGTAGAAATAGCTACATATGCACCTCTCACCCATGCCCCCTCCTAGCAAAGGAAAGGGGCATGTGAAAGTCTCCAGTGCTCCTCCCTGCAGCTGCGTGAGTAAAGTTTCCCCACATGGTACAGTGCACCTGAACGGCATGTGTTGGACCACTAAGAAAGGATGTGTCATGGGTTAAGGACAAGAAACTCAGGGATCCCAAACATGGATCACGTGAAACTCTGATAAGAAACTGAGCATCGCTCCAGGGCACACTGGAGGGGAGAGGGAGCCCTCACTGAGGCCAGGAGCTGTCCTGGCAGCAGCCAGCACAGCCAACGGCAGTCATCTGCCACACTGCTTTCTCCAAGCCTCCACTGAGCTCATCTGCAAGGGGTTTAGATTCTCCAGCTATAGTAATGCAGCTACTCAAACATCCACCATCTGATGTGTGCAGAGTTTTTGCACAAATCTAAGACAATTAAAGCTAGCACAGCCTGGGGGAGGAAGGGGAACAGCCAGCATGGTGGGTAAGCACACATTTACACCCACATAATCTTTTTCTCACTCATTTCCCGCCTGTGATTTTATGGGGTGCTGACACCTCCTCTGTGCCAACCTTGGGCATCACCAAAAAGCCCCCTGTGGCCGTGTTACAGGCAAACACAGCAAATCCCCCACACTGGGGTGTATTTATGGATCGCAGAAGTACAGCGCTTCTGCTCATGCAAAAGGCTTTGTTTCCTGCCAGCTGCAGGCGACCACGGTACCTGAGGGAGAAGGGGCACAACAGCTTTCTCTGAGACATCGAATCGACAGTGACGGAGGAAATAGCTCCTCTGCAGCAAGGCAAACACTACGCTCTCGGACAGGATCCGCACCAAGTCCCAAGCCTAGCAACTAACTGGCAACGTGAAGAGAGAGCTCTCCTCCTGCTAGCTCGATAGCGGCAAAGCTGCAGCCTACAAATCCCTTAACCATTTGTAGGTTGCATCAAGGGATGCTGTGCAGGTTGCGTCGAGTTTGCAGGAGCCTGCAGAAGGGTGGGGAAAACCCTCTTTGCGCTTGTCAGAAGAGCCGTGCTACAACAGCTGTACTTTAGCAACAAGTGTGTTGCAACAAGTGGTTTGCGATAGCAAGCCCGATTTGAGTTATAACAGAGAGTCGGGAACAGCTGCTCTGCAAGTATGGTGGGAAACAGAAAATAAACGAGGAGGTAAACACCACCCCTATGAGGCAGGGGGAGGAAGACGCTGCAGATCAAGCCGAGCTGTGGGAAATGTGAAGGAGGGCTAGACGTTCAACATAAAAAATGAAGCACACCACAGCTCTGCAAGACACTGCAGCACTCAAAAAAACCTGTGTCCTACCCAGAATTTCTCACTATGGTTATTATTTTGCTTTGTTTTAGGCAGAGCTTTTGTGCTTCTCCTCTGAGACTTACCGGGCTGTGCTGGAGGGGGACATATTTGGCACAAATGAGGATGTAGGACAGGAAAGGAGCATCATACCTGGCCATGCAGAGCTGTGCTTCCCTTCACCCTGGTGCTTGGCAGCACCTCTGGGACACCCAAAACACATCCTCTCCTTGGCACTTGCTGAACATTCGCAGCAGCCACTCAGGGGCACTGAGTGGCAGCCTGTCCACCGTCTCTCTCCCTCCTACCAGAGCAATGGGCTCACCAGTTAATAGAAATGCTTGCCTTGCCCTTAAACAGGATAGGGAAACTTCTCTGCTTGGGGCTGCCACACAATTTTTAGTGGTGCAATTTAAAAATTGCAAAACAAAGAGCAAACTGTGAAAGTCATGAATGACAGCACTAAGCTGGGACACCCTCAGTCCATCGTTTTGGGTAGAAGCTTGGCAGGTGCCTTTGACAGAGCATCCCGTTGGGTCTGAGGGACTCTACCAATGCTACAAGATGGCTGCATGTTGCCAGAGGGTCTCCAGCTGAAGGGCTACGGCATCGGGCCTCGTCACAGGGTGCGGAAAAGAGGAGCATGCATAGGTCTTTCCTTACTCGAGGGACAGTAGTATCCCCAGGGGAACAGGATGAGCAGCCAGGACAGTTACACGGTACAGTGAGGTCAGCTCAAGCAAGCAAAGCTCAGATCCGAACACACCTTGTCTGAGACCGCCCCCCGCAGCTTTTGGGGCTGTGCCGGGCAGTACCACCTGCATTTAGGTGGCTTCTTTCACAGCTGAGAGACCTAAAAAGAATTAGGCGTTGACCACGGCATGTCAGCAGCACAGATGCTGAAACATGCTTGATGCTCTGGGCCTGAATGTTTGATCCACCAAGAAACAGAAGTGCTTTGGGAGTCTTGATGTTTAGGCAGCAACTGAGGGAGACGTAAGCATTGTATTTATTTAAGCATCAAACTTGCCCACCCTTCCATAAGAGTCAGCTGGGCGTTTGCTTTTCTTCCATCACGCCTGTGCCTGAACAACCAGCCCAGTCCAAATACACTCGGTCAGGTGTCACTGGGGCACTGCTCACAGACCTTGCCCTCCTCCACCTTATGTCTCATAGGGAGCCCAGCCCTGCAGCCGCTCGTGAGGAAGGCAAGCGCTCCCACCTCCATCCCAGGCGAAGCTGAAGAGAGCATTTGCCACCACTCCCCTGGGAACGTGCTCCACGGCACGCAGCAATAGTTGACATAAGCAACATCACCCAAGGTGTGTACAACCAACAGGTTTTTGAGCACTTGCCTGACAAACAGCAGCCCTAAGTTCTCTGCTTTCCATTGCATGGGGAGAGACAAACCCACACCACCTGCTCCCCTAAAGAAGTGCCCTACCAGCAGAAGTGATAGGTCAGCGTGGATCAAAAGGAGACTATCCCCCCCTCCTGTTGAAACCATGACACTGTGCAGCAAAATTATTAAATAATGCCAGCAGGCCTTTTTCTGGCAGAAACATGCTGAAAGAAGAGACCAGGATTTGCAAACACATCCGGGGGGGGTGGTGGAGGGGGAAGCATTGCCTTCTGTTTCCTGGACAGCTTCTGCATTTTACATTGAACCAATCTGTAGATAAAATGTAGAAGCAGCCTCAGGAGCACAGACCAGACCCCAAGAAAATTCCCCCATCCACCATGAAAGCCCTCACTGCTGCAGCCCCTCTCGAGGACACCATGCCCCTGGCCCCGTGCCTGACAAACATTCATGCAGATAAAAAATATAAGGCCCAGAGACTTCAAGCACCAGCAGAGCAGAAGCTGCAAAGGTCAAAGTTTTGTGCTGCAATTAACTTTGGGTGTTGGTTTTTTTTGGTCTTTCCTCTCTCCCAGGCACATGGGGAAGTCCACAGCAGAGATGGGGAGGGAACCACATCTCCAGGAGGCCCCTTTGGCATTATCAGACCCCTGCTTTGACTACAGGGCAACCTGTCTTTCCATAGGTAAAATGGGAAATGGCAAGATTAACAAACATCCAAATCAAAAGACTTAAGTGTCTGCTTTTGAACAAATCTGATGTAAGGCAAGAAAGCTTAACCACGGCCTAGAAGAGCACTAATTATCAAACAGAAAATGAACAGGTAACTCGTCTCTAATGTCAGCTAATCGTTTCTAGAGGAAGAATTAATTAAATGGGGGAATTAAATTGCTAAGATTTTGCGGAGTGACCAGTTCTGATGGGATTCAGTTAATGAGCTATCTGATAATTGCATCAGCTTCATTTTCTTCTCCTCTGGACACAAGAAGAGAGACGGAGAGTAGGAGATTAGTGCGTTGCCTCCCCCTCCCAGGCTGCAGCCCGAGATGACTGCACCTTACTCAGCCTTGGCCTTTTTTCTTGGCAAAACCTGAGCGAACGAAAAGCAAAAGCCAAAAGTAGACCACTGGCGAAATGCAGCAGCTGAAAAACATTTAAAAAACATTAGTAGGTGAGAGAGAAGGAAGTTTCCTTTACGTAAACAGCTTGCAGGGTCATGACGCAGCCTCCTGCCCAAGCTCAGCGCCAAGCAAGTGACACAGTGAATTGAAGTCAAAGTCTGGTGCCAGCGCTCTCCAGCAAAGATGAGGGGTAAAAGGTGAGCGTCCCTCCCGTAGTCCCTCAAACATGTTGGAGGTGCTCGGAACACAGAAAAACTCCTTTTGCTTGGGATTTCAGTTATGTCCGAGCTGTTACTCAGTCCTGAGCAACAGAGGGGAGGTTGAGGCTCTTCCACAGCCATTAATAAAACCCCATCCGCACGGTGCCACTGACATGCTCCAGGCTGGCTGTGGGCACGCAACCTCATTTCTATCTAATTAGCCAGAGAGGTGTTTATGTCAGCATCATACTTTTATGACAGCTCCGTGCCAGCTGCAGGAAGAGAAATTATATCCAGCCTTGTAGAAACGCAGAGAGGCATGGGCAGACACCACCTGATCTCTCACAAAGCCTGCCAACACAAAAATAACTTCTCAGAAACACTTGAACACGTCTGAACAAGCAGACTGAGCCAATATTGGATCAGCACTTTGTATCACGGGGCTGCAGCGTTTGCAATCCAGCCCTCAAAGCCCTAAATTTGCTTGGATTTGCTGCATCTTCAGATCAATGCCTGAGCTCACCTGCTTTCAGTTCTGCCACCTCCTTACAGCATTATGTGCCAAATCCACTAACAACCCTCCTGGATGGAAAAATACAAGCATTTGCACTTCCAGGCAGTGACTAATTTGTGGCACCTATAACGGTGAAATAATATGGTCGGATCCAGGTGGAACCGAGGGGGTCAGTTACACTATCTACTTCATACACAGGCTGTGTTTTTCCACACGTGAACAGAGACTGAAGGAGGCAAACTAAAAGCTTGCGGCTCTCTGAAGAAATGAAATTCACTATTGCTGATCAGTAAAATGATTCTCCAAGTGTTAGGATTTTCCCTGATTCTGCATGTACTTGCTGTGGCAGCACGACCTGATAGTTCTGAGACGTTTTGCAGTTTATGCTTGAATGACAATAATAATAAAAAAAGCAAAACATGAAAGCTGTCAGTATCAGTTAGTGAGTTCACATTACAGAACAAAATATTCTCTCCTGGAACATGCTGGGTCTTATGCAGATTCAACTTTTCTGAGTGACGTAAATGATGTAAAAACAACTCTGAGTCATAGAATAAAAGCACATAATACCCTGAAGCCAAATAAGGACAGAACTCAGCCCACACAGCTCTGACTTCCCGCTTTCTTGGTAGCAACAATTTTGTTTATCTTCCCTTCTAAATGATACCATTTGCCTTGCTCTCACTGCAAATCTTGCTTTTCCTATCCCTCAAGGCCATAGTTGGTGTAAATACTGGTACTGTAAAACACAAAGACCTGTCCCAAGAGACAGGGTGCAGCAAAAAGCCTGTAACGTGCTCTCTGGGACTAGCTTTGCTAATTGGTATGAAGTCTTTACGAGGAACCTGGAAGGCATTCTCCCAGGCTGTCTGTAGTTTTATTTTGATATATTTTTCACCAAGAGTTCATTTACAGCCCATTAGAGCCAAGCTTGGGTATTTTATGAACGTAATACAGCAGCACGCAAAGAGCACTTAATGCCTAAAGTCTTTAGAATGCTTTTTAATTTTGTAACACAACTAAATAGTTTCACCACCAGATTTCCCATGCACCAAATTGGGCAAACCCTTGGGCAAACAGTCTTGCAGCATGTAAATAAAGCCTTCAGACTTGATCTGTGTGGGTGGTGTAAACCATCATTCCTCTGCTGCTGTCATTTTGTCAGTAAACTGCTGAGCTTTTCACTTTGAAACCTTAAGGGCATTTTAGCAATAGGATGGGAGGAGTTGCAGAAGAATTGTATGTAATTAAACAAGATGCGATGTATTTGCAGTGCATGTAAGCGTATTGTTTTACTTATTTCTGGCATCATTGATTGTCCTTCCCCTCGATGTGACAGCATCTATGCATGAGAGCTGAGTGACTATGCTGGAAATACAGTTTGCAATGTTCACATGGTAACGCCATAAGCTTGATCAAACTGTAAAGCAAATGAGAGCTATTTGTGTCTTTACGAGTTACTAACAACTCTCTTTAGGGTCCAGTCTGGAAAATGCAGTGACATATCCCTGGCTTTGCTTTTTGCAAAGCAAAAGCCTCTTCAAGCAGGTGAGAACGTAGCAGTGTGTTTGCATTCTGTTGCTGACTGATGATTGACATACACAAAATACCGGTGCCTGGTTAAGATACTCACAGACTCCTGGGTATCGAAGCCATTAACACAGCAAAGCCAAAAAACACGCTCAAAGTGTGGGATACATAAATCTGAAAGAACAAACTTCTGTGACCTACCAGAGCTTTAACTTATCCCTCGGCTGCTGCGCCGCAGCCTCAGCCAGCCACACATGCTTGCACAGCTGCACCCCCTTGGCAGCCTTCTGTTGAGCTATCCCTCCTTCTCTTCCCCACACTTAAGTGTCTTCCAAGTAACCACTAGTAACTGAATATATTTACCGAATAGAACTGAGGTCTCCAAGAATAGAAGAGACCTCATGCACATCTGACATTTTTGTGTTTAACAGTAACATTCATGCATTTGAGGCATATTTTTCCACTGCTGTTTTTTAAACACAGTAAATTCAGTCTGGTTTTAATGCTTTTTTTTCCTGAACGGTCTACCGGATCTCTAACGGAGGCTATATCGCCAGCGTGTCACTTGACAAAAAGCAAAAGAAGTGATTTGTTCAGCCCCTTTAAAACTCCTGTATCATTAAATCCAATGCACCACAAATGTTTGAGAACTGTTGAGAAGAAAATACGTCTCTATTAAAGCTCCAAGACACTTGGGTTTTTGATTAAGGAAAAGCAGTTTTATACTTCTGAGACCTCCCACGCCGTATTCTTAAGAGAGGGAAGGCAGGAAATAGCCTATCTGACATTCCGCATTTGGGGAGGAAAAGAAACACTTCAGAGTTCCTTTATATATCATAAGCTAGCTAAAAAGAAATGACTGGGTTTTTTACTGTCTTGCCAACTTTAATCCACTGATAAGCCCGGAAAACTCAATGTTTTCACCTGGGACTTACACGTCCACATGAAAGGACAAGTGAAAGTTGCAGGTAAGCAGCTCTAAAGAAGAAAGGGGCATCGTTAGTACCCAACTAGCACAATATCTGTGGTGCTGTATACGAGCTTAAACTGGCGGCACAGCAGGGACTTCCACTTGGACAAATGATACATGTAATTCTACAGTGCAGTACTGTTTACAGTGACCACCAAGCAGCTCACAGAAATTTCCTCCAAATACTGTTATTCATCTGTCATGAGTGTACTACCATGGGGTTTGTTCTCAGTGCTGGCCTTTCTTCTCCGCCAAAAGGAATGTCTTATATTGAGGTTTATGGAAACGGGCTGCACGGCAAATTGGCAACAAGCCTTTGCAGCCCAAGTAGTTGGTTCTTTACCTGTAAATAGACACCATGATCATATCTGAAGTTTACAGCCTAGGAAGGTCACTGGAACACTCTGCCCCTATAAAGCTACACGTAGACGTATCCTATTTTAGCCTTGCACACAGAAGACTGCAATGCAAACACCAATGCATTCCCAGGCTGCCAATGGATTTTATGACCTTTGCTTTTTGTCTTGCACCTCCCGCTTCTCTAACTCATGGCAAAAGCTGCACCTCCATCTCACAGCTACGAAAGACGAAGGGTGATGTGTTCACAAACCAGCAAGGCTGGCGCTGTCAGAACTGGCGCCAGTATTGACTGTGTCATTCTGCAGAGGGCACTTGTTACTCCTCCGGTCAGTCACCAGACCGCGGTGTGCACAGTTTCACAGCTGTCACACTGAATTATTTTAAACGACTGCTTTTTTGCCAAGTCAGAACACATTCACAAACCGAGAGATCATCTCAGGACAAAGCCTGTCCAGGAAAAAGCCTGTTTCTATTTTGGCACTGCAGCTTGGAGCAAGAGGGTACAGATCCCAGGACTGTCACAGCTGGAGTCTGTTTATGGAGGAGGTTTAAAACACAGACTTAGCTAATCTCTGAATTTCCCAAAGCAAAACATACAACACCACTTGTTTATTCCCCCCAGACAGGAATTTCATCAGATGAGGTCTGTAACAGCTGACTACAGTTTGCCAACCACACTCTCAAAGCCCACAGGGGATACCGTGGGGAGATCAGAAGAAAAGCAGACCTAAGAGACGGCTACGAAGCGTTCTCCCTAAGAAGCTCTCGTTAGCATCAATCTGTATGAATTATGGAGTTAATCCCCCCTACTCTCATGAGTAATCCTGTGTATTTGCACAGCCATTCAGATAAGATGCTACTCTGCTAGATGCTATACAAACACGGAACAAAAGGCTACAGAACATCACAGATGGGATCTGTGTTCCCACACAGGTTTCCTGTCATCCCATGAGACCATCGCTAGAGGTGGCTGGCATGTGCACTGCCACACCGTGACACTCCCGGAATGGACGATCCCAGCTGGGTAAAGGAAATAAATAATGGAAAGGATGGAAAGGAGACGTATCCCACAACTGGCAAGGTGGGACAAAGTATAAAAAGGTGGCCTAGAAAGAGTTTAAGCAGGAGTCCTGGGGTGTTAAAATCAAAGTACCTGGGAACAAAATATCCTGGGAAGAAGTCTGCAGCCTGGGACCTCTGTGGTCCTATGCCTTACACCCCTGTGTGCTCAGGGGCCTCAGATTTCCTCTGAACTTGCTCCAGTCCATCAAAATACACAGGAGCACATGAGCAGCTGTAATACACGTGACACACAACTACACAACAAAACATGAAAGCTGGAATGGAAGAGCAAGAGGTTGTATTTGAAGAGATTGTATTCTGAGGAAGTGTGGTCTGGATGATCGGATAGTGAGGTGGATTGTGAACTGGCTGAAGGATAGAAGCCAGAGACTAGTGGTCAATGGGACAGAGTCCAGTTGGAGGCCGGTATCCAGTGGAGTCCCTCAAGGGTCGGTACTGGGACCTGTATTGTTCAACATATTTATCAATGACTTGGATGAGGGAATAAAGTGCATGGTCAGCAAGTTTTCTGATGACACTAAACTAGGAGGAGTGGCTGACACACCTGAAGGCTGTGCTGCCATTCAGAGAGACCTGGACAGGCTGGAGAGTTGGGTGGGGAGAAATTTAATGAAATACAACAAGGGCAAGTGTAGAGTCTTGCATTTGGGTAAGAACAACCCCATGTACCAGTACAAGTTGGGGACTGAACTGCTGGGGAACAGCTCAGGGGAAAGGGACCTGGGGGTCCTGGTGGACAGCAGGATGACCATAAGCCAGCAATGTGCCCTTGTGGCCAAGAAGGCCAATGGCATCCTGGGGTGTATTAGAAGGGGTGTGGTTAGTAGGTCGAGAGAGGTTCTCTTCCCCTCTACTCTGCCCTGGTGAGGCCGCATTTGGAATATCGTGTCCAGTTCTGGGCCCCTCAGTTCAAGAAGGACAAGGAACTGCTTGAGAGAGTCCAGCGCAGGGCCGCAAAGATGATTAAGGGTGTGGAGCATCTCCCTTATGAGGAAAGGCTGAGGGAGCTGAGTCTCTTTAGCTTGGAGGAGACTGAGGAGGGACCTCGTTAATGTTTATAAATATGTAAAGGGTGACTGTCATGAGGACGGAGCCAGGCTCTTCTCACTGGCATCCAATGATAGGACAAGGGGAAATGGATACAAGCTGGAGCATAGGAGGTTCCGCTTAAACATGAGGAAGAACTTCTTCCCAGTAAGGGTAACAGAACACTGGAACGGGCTGCCCAGAGAGGTTGTGGAGTCTCCTCTGGAGATGTTCAAAACCTGCCTGGATGCATTCTTGTGTGATCTAATCTAGGTGGTCCTGCTCAGGCAGGGGGATTGGACTAGATGATCCTTTGAGGTCTCTTCCAATCCCTAACATTCTGTGATTCTGTGATTCTATGAACGTGCAAAATCCTTGTCCAAGGCAAACTGAATTATCACCAGTTAAAACGGAAAGACTCCTACGCTGTTTTAAGTGCCCAGTTCCAAAACTAACAGCATATGCACTCTCCCATCTGCAAGTCGTCAAGATGGAACAGGCTCAGTTCTTGGAGGAGGGGGCTGAAGAGAAACAGCCAAGGGCAGTCTGCAGCCCTGGGGCAGTGGGCTCTGCAGAGGGGCTTTCCTGTGACCGGCCGCAGGTGCCGCACATGGGAGCTGAGCGCTAAAAGGGAGGGTAGGTACACGCTTCCCAACCCTCCAGCGCATATGCCCTGCCTTCAAAAGGAAGAAGGGCTACTCACAGCAAGTATCTTTACTGTCAGGCCTGTTCGTGCAAATAAGTACAGGTCTCTATCTAGGACTGCCGTGTCGGACCGCAGGGCGGAGGGAGTTACAGCTCTTGAAGAACAGCATCTTTGATCAGAACACCACAGTCAGGAGATACTGAGTTCTCTCAGCTAGATGAGAAGGCATTGACCGAAATTAAAGATTAATGCTAGAACTTGAAGCATAAATTAAACTCACTAAAACTCACTATGGGCTGTACTGGGTTAGAAATTGAATTAATTTCTCATCACACGAATGGGGCTTGAGCACTCTCTCTGGGATTTTGTGCAAGGATTTTGTGTAGGACAGTAGTTTTACATTATTTAAGTCAGGTAGGATAAGCCTGGCTCCTCTCTAGCCTGGATTACTGGCACTTCGCAATGCAAAGATGCATCCTGTACCAGCTGGGCTGTGGAGACTTAAAGCAACATGGGATGGAAATGTTCTGACACTGATGTACTCTGCTCCTAATGGTTCTTGTCAATCAGCAGTTACCCTGCTAAGCCTGACAGCCTTGTCTACTGTACTGAGATCACTACTTCCTTACTCCCTATCTGCTTCTTTTCCAATTTGATTTGGAAAAACTTGGGCATTTTTCCTTCCTGCCTGCTTCTTTATTAATACGGTAATATTATCCTACAGGCAAGCTGCCCAACACACTTGGAAACGTGCTCTGAAAGTCACTGGTGACACAATAAACAAGAAGTACAGAAATTAAACCTATCAACACCCTCATTTTAGCTGCTGCTTTGCTTGCTCTCCCATGCCCAGTGCTATTCATGGCCAGCACTCCAAGGACCTCTTAGCGATCCCAGTGGAACAGTGGGAACTTTCCGCCGGGAGAAAGGAAAAAGAACAACCTGCTCCAGACCTATTTCTGGGCAGCACCGCAAGTTAAATCAAGCTGGGTGGGAGGTATCAACCCACTGCCACAAGTCTTCCCTCGCCTCCCAACACAAGGGAAGACAAATCTGATATTCAGGAGGGACAACAGGAATGAAGGGTAACACCAGCCAACCACAAGTTAAACGGCTAAATAATCCACATATTGGGAAGGAAACTGAGACATTTCTGTAGCAAGAGAGGATCAATTCAGTGACATATAAAGATGTTCAAAGAAAAAATGTGGCATATAGCTTGTGTGCAGGGGGGACTCTGGGAAGCTCTGCATAGAAAGGCCGGGAAAGGCTCACATCCATCGCTTCAGTCTCACAGTATTTTTCTCACTTTGTCTCTTGCCAGCACTAACTAATCCAGGACATTTTCTCTATCCACAAGGCTGATCGAGCATATCCTCCTGCCAGCCTGCGAGCGTCAGCAGCCAGCTTGTGCCAGCGCCAGCACACACAGCTGCCATCTCTCCTACCTCCCCCATAAGCCAGTGTCTCCACCATTCCCAGCCCAGCCCTCCCACAGCACACAGCCTCGCATATTGGGATGCAGACTGTGATCTGTTAACGTTCTTCCCACGCCTCTAAAGCAGGAAGATCCAAAGCTTTGATCCCATTCCCACTTTGCTATTGACGTCGGACGGCGAAGCCTACGCCACAGCTTACTGCGGCAATGCTGAGTTGCCCTGTTTTTTGGACAATAAAACATAGTTCCTCACAACTGGAGGTAGACCCACTAAAAGCCTCATTTACCATAGCAAGTAACTAGACTTCTACTAACTACCCGCTGCCTTCAAGGCTTCAAAAAGACCCATCCTTCAACAAAGCCCCATGAAGCAGCAGAGGAAGAACTGTCCTCAACTGCCTAATGGGAACACCAAATCAGAAGAGGTGAAAGCTGCTGAACTAACTTTCTTGCCACTTAGCATCAGCTGCAAACTTTCAAGAAAACAGCAGTGAAGGTACGCCAAGAGCCAGGATGCTTTGGAAATACTGCCTTGGCTGCCTTCTCTGTGCTTGGAAAAGTGCTTTGCAAGAGCATTAATGGAGATGAGGTAACTCTAGCGAAGGCCTCAGCAAAATCAGCCCTATGTAGTACACAACAGGAGACAAATGAACCTGGAGTTTAACACTCCACTGTTGTTCTCAAAAATCCAATAGACATTTTCTCTACGTTTCTGAGAGCAGGATGGGGCTATAAATCAGGTACACCCTACAATCCATATACTGAATAAGTAAGCTGCTGAAGCTGTACTTTCATAAATTGGTGCCAACTTTGTAAAACGAACATACGAAAAAATACAGTGAATAACAAGGCAAAACCACTGGCGGCCCAGGTGCCCCTGCTGCTCAGCGGAGTGAAGCAGCTTGCCCCCAGGTTTGTATTGTCAGATGGCACCCATGCACGAGCCCCCAGCCTAGAGCACCGAAGGCTGAATTGGTGACAAATTTTGAGTCACACTGCGACTAAGAAAATGATGTCAATCACTGATACAGAATGACAATAGAGCTGGGCAGGAACTCTTCAGTGAAACTGTTTTGTGGCTGTTAGCAAATGCTCATAACTACATTTGTAAGGTGGGGCCATTGTGAAAAGTGGTTCAGAATTGTCAAAATGTCAATCTTGGGCATTCTTTAAAAAAGGTATATTTTGAGAATTGGATTTAGAAACTAAAGACATTTTAATGTAATTTTTAATAAAGGGAGCGGTACAACAAATAGCCTGACGTTATCAAACAACCAGAGTTAATGTTACATCGAAGACGCTGCTATTTTGATCCTATGCTCTTTATCGGTAGGAAGGAAAAAATTTAAAGTTGAAAGATTCCATGGCAAAGGAAAAATCATCCCATCCAGGTCTAATTATAATAATACAGCATGCTCTAGTAAACAAAATTAAACATAACATGCAAATGTAAACTAGCTTATTCCTCATTTTGGAGGATACTGCATTCTGGTACTCTTACACCACTGAGAAAAATAATAGTTAAAAAAAATCCTTCTCAACACACAACTTCTGATCTATCTTCTGAACTAATGAAAATCCAGATACCGAGCAGTTCATAAAGCAATTTTTGAGGACTACATGCAAATCTGACAGCCATATCCATTTACAGTTCTGCCAGCTACTGCTGTGGGTTAAGAGAGTTCAATGAGCTGGAGGAGCTATGTTTAAATAACCTACAGTAATAATTCTGCTGAGAAAAACCTTGGACAGCCATCTTCCTGTGGCTCAGACAGGACCTATTACTTATGAGGTCCTGCCTGAGCAGCCCTGTAAACTCTTCACCTGGAGGCATGGATTTGCCACCCTGACTGGCACTGCAGCTGTAGCCATACCCATCCCTAAAAGGAGATCTCGAGGCAAAATGTTGTACAGTAGAAACAGGCCTCTGGGAGCAGGAACATCAAGGGAAACAACAGTAGGAAGTTTCTGACTTTTGAGAAAACAGGTGGTTGTCTGAAAGTGCCCAAACCAAGTAGAGGCAGCAGATGGTGGCTGAAGAGCTTGGGGAAAAAAAGAAGGGTTACCTGGTTCAGAAGGATGAGGGCAGATCTTTGGGACTCGGAGGAAGGTATAGGATTCTGGGCTTAGTAGGAAGAGTCAGGGAAGACAGAAGGAAAACAAAATCAGTTTAAGCCAGTGGGACAAACGGCACAAACATGTGGCAATAAATGGCTGTTAGTCCCTGACTTTGTGGCTGGCAATTTAACACCTCACCTAAACACTAATGGAGGCAAAACCTAGCACAGAAGTAATCTCAAACCATAGAGTATCTGGTGATTGCAGAAGGAAAACCACTCAACAATCAGAGTAACCAGGAAACTATGCAACACCAGAAAAAAAAATATATTTCCAATTGAACCATCCATGTGGAAACTCATTCCTTGTCCCTAAGCATGACCTATGATATCCATGTAATTCTTGACAAGTCTTCATCTAATCTGCTCTTAAAGGTTTCCACTGCTGCAAGTTCTAGCTCCAATCCAACGCCTTCAGCTGAAGAACTGAACCTGTATGTGGTGTCTACAGCATGTCTATGTGGGCTTGAATTAAGAAAGATGATCAGATTTCTAAACCAAAGCTATACCCTTAATATTAAAATAATCAGTCAAAGCAGTATGATCCTTTCCTTACCTGGGAGTGAGATTCTGGTATCGGAACTAAGAAGCGTGAAGTTATTTGACCTCTAGTGCATCCTAGGGAGAGTCTGCGCTGAGTTAGCGAAAGCCCTAGAAAAGTGACTGGTGCTGTGGTTATCAGGTAGACATTCTTTGAACACACTTGCTCAAGCAGACATCGACAAGGACCCAGAGATGTCCTGATGCTTCCATCTTGTTAAGACATTCATAATCCTACGGCTCAGCCCACACCAGAAAATCCAGCAGTGCGCTGCAGGGTTCAACTCTTTTATTTCCTACTAGTTATGGGAATGCTGTCTTGTACTGCAGTATACACTGAAACCCGCCTCCATTTCATGAGCCGTTCCTGTCAAGTGTATTTCAAAGTCATGATTAACTCCATTAAAAATACCTTAGAGTTTCACAGCAAGGGAAACAAGGCTACATCACCTCTGGTGCTAAACCGAAGACCAGATCAGCAGTAGCAGAAAACGCCTCCTAAAACCCTGATGACCACCGTTAAGACTCATGCTGCATGGGGAACTTTGCTTCCCAGGGAGCTACTACTATAAGAGTAATGACTTCCACAGCAAGTGCAATGGCTGCAGTCTGAGTTAGTTCTCATGCTAAGACAGAGTGCCTCACACTGCTCCCAGCTCCCCAGGTTATTAGGAAAGGAAGTTGATGTTTGCACTACAAGAGCAACATGGGGTCACTCTCTTAGAGGAGAGCTGGGCTTCTGGATTCTAACTTGGCCACTGGCCTCTTGCTTGACTGCTTTGTGTCTCAGTTCCCTGGCAAGGCTGATCTCCTTTCTAAAGCATGCCGAGATTTACTCTTGAGAAGTACTGCAGAAGCACTAGTGGTCATGGTGGACCTACCGTTTTAATTTATCCACATAAAATAAGCGAGTACTTGAGTCCCTATGGGAATTAATCCATTTCGTCCAGAAAGTGCATTGCGATTCGACAGTGGTCTAATTATCAAACTCCTCGGCTGTTTAAGGAGGAGTGAGGAGAGGATGTATCCTTCTTTGGACCAGCTGATATAGTTAGAAAACTCAGGCAAGCTTTCAAGTTCATGATCCCATTATATTCTTAGACCCACACAACTCAAATAACATAATTAAGTACACACAGAATCTTTTCACCCAGAAAGTCCCTAGCGTTATCTTCTCCACATGCAGATGAAGAGCAGAAAGCTGGAAAAGATCAACAATGAGGTAACTCTGTTTCCGTAAGCCAGTCCTCAGCTTTCAAGTATTTTTACATTTTTTCAGAGAACACTTCCCATAACCTGAGTCTAACCTCTGACGAAGCTCAACACATAAGCGGTATTCAACAAATAACCTCAATTATGACTCCTAGTCCACTTAATTTCTGGCCATTCCTTCCTTGTAAACAGCCCTAAGCATCTGTTTCCCTTGCTTCAGGAGAAATGCTTTCAATCACATGGACCTCTGAGAACTCAAGCACCATGAGAAGCAATGTTTGTTTCAACTGCAAGAAGAAACAAGTGTTTACCAAAAAAAAAAGATAGAAAACAAAGTAAATAATGGCAGTTGGATTAGAAAGAACAACAGTAATTATTTGATAAATGCTATCAGAAATCTCATTTATCTGTGTTTTTATAGCAGAATTATCAAGGAATATGCGACGGCATCCCATGTTCTTACTGGGCAGTGATTTTTTAAGCTGAGCCTACCTGCAAATTATTGGTTTTAAGTAGAAACTAGAAGTCCCAGGTGAGCTGACAGATGAAATAGGATAGGGCACTGCAGTCCTTGCTTGAAAAAGTTGATGTCTTACACTGACAGGATGAACAAGAGACAAGGAGAACAGTCGCAGCACGATGATGTGACTGGCCTCAGGTAACGCAGATCAGCAGCACAGCTGGGAACAGATGTCTTGCATCTTTGCCTAATTCTTCATTCTGTTTGCTCTTCAAATTTATCGCTACTGCTTCTTTCCCACTGAGTCATCAACTGAAGGAGAGGAGATAAACTCCTTAGCCACTGTAAAAATTCTGGTACTCAACTCCCTCCTCGAAGCAACACTTGCATTTTCTGCACTGAATATCTAGGTACACAATACCTACACGTTTCTCTCAATTTACTCCAGACTGCACTTCAGCCTCCCCTGCAAAGCCTATAGTCCTAGCCTATCAGAATATGTCCCTTGATGATAAACAACTCATCCCAAGAAATCTAGTTCGTATAAAACATCAGTGGGAACCAAGTTTTCACCACACCAAACATTTAATTTTACGTTGTCACTGTACTGAAACCTGTACAGACCGTTAATCAGATTCAGCACTGTGCAATCCGTGCTCTGAACATACTGAACATCTACTTGAGCAATGTAACTCCTTTAGCAGCAATATTTTTTGCTAACGAATCAGACAATACGTATGGTCAATGTCCCCTGAAGTGGCAGCACTAAGAGCGAACCCATCTTTGACAAAATGCAGTTTAGAGCAGGATTTCAATTGCTTACAAAAACTCTCTGCAGAGATGCGGTGCCTCAAACTACTAAACATACACCACCACTTGCTTCCATCCTGATCCTACACGGACAGCCAAGAATTATGAGAGCTGTAGCACTGACAGCCTTTCCAGAGTTTCCCTAAATAACACCAAGAAAGAATGAAGGGCAGCAGTACAGGACCATGTCATGGTAGCTCAGTGAGCGGACAAAGGCCCTATCGCCACTTAGGCTTTTCCGAGTCTTGGCTCTGGTCCAGGCCTGCTCTGTTAACCAGCAGCAAGTTACTTCAGCTTGGTAAGTAATGTTTCTGTGAACAGGGGGATAATCAAACGGATCGCCTTCTGGGGACTACTTACACGAGTGCTACGTGTGAGCAATGCTATGTACAAGGCAAACAATCCAGCGAAGGAAGTAACCATCCAGGAGGATGGCAGAACCACAGATGGAATCTGTACCAGTATATTTTCTGACACAAAGTGGTAACCAAGATAATTTTGTGCGATATATTGTGTCATCTCTATAAGCCTTGGCACTCTTCCTCACCTCAAAAATAATCCAGTTATGACTGTCTGGTGAGGTTGGCTTGTGTGCTACTGCAGCTGATCTAGTGAGGTTCACTAAAGTGGAAGGGCTGACAACAAAGTAAGAGTTGTGAAACTACAGACTTCTCCTTTGCGCCTCTCCTCCAGAGAATGAGCACTAACGTTTAAGATGTGGAATTCAATGTAGACTATAACAACTAACTAACTGCAGGTTATTTTCATGAACACATTGATCAATGTGAGCAACAGTGAACACCGCACTTGATGAGGATTCACAAACTCGGAAGGCTACAGACACACAGTTTTAATGAGGTTTACAGTGCAACTTCTGTTTGATTGCCGTGGTGGAAGCCTCAGCAGCATCCTGCTTGCGCAAGTCGTCCTTCCTGCGCTCAATCATTGCCTAGATTTCATGCTTACACCCAACAAAACAGCAACCAAACCCCTCCAGTAAGCCTACTGCTTGCACAACTTTTAAGAAAACCCACAACAGGACATTAATCTAAATCCCTCCCAGCCCTTGTCACTGGAATCAAATGGATGTTGTTTCAAGACCACCGCTTATCTGCACAGGTCACAGGAATCTCACTGGCAGAAATAAGAGCAGGTTCTACTGCAGCTTTTTTACTATAACCTCTGCCGCTACTGATATATACAGCAGTTTTGTTGCGTAAGGACTGACTTCACTGCACGTTTTGAAGGCCTGATGCAGCCTCAGTGAAAGACAGATCAGTCATCGTTTTCACCATTTGACTTCACAGCCCTTTTCTTTGCCTCACAATTTAGGGTTAGTTTTCTCCACTCATTCCCAAGCCTTTTCCCATTTATCATGGGAAAAATTATACTGCCCCATATGCCAAGAACTACTAAAATACTAACCCCCACCTCTGTGGGAGCGTGCTCTGTGCTTCTCTTACCACAGTTAAGTGTCCTAACGCTAAGTACCTGCAATTTACCCAGCAGCCCAGTTTCAATTGTTACCACCAGAGGCAAACTGCTTCCTCCAGCCTCAATGAATCTCCCCAAGCATTATTCCTGCCACACATTAGCACCAGGCTTCCTCCTTCAGTTTTCACTCTTTGTACTTGGAGCTCCCCTTGCTCTACACTTAACCATTCCACTACCTTTACAATCCCTGATCCAGAGAGCACTGCTCAGTTCTGGCCTCGAGCTGCTTCACTGTGTGGTTCCAGCTGCCTGATGGCTTCTGCCGTGGCAGTGCTTTCTACAACAGCCACCACCAGGAACAAACCTCATGCTCAAGCGGAGCGTGAGCCTCAAGGCTTGATTCCCAGACCCCACAGGCCACCTCCACAGTGCACACCACTCTGTATCTCCTAACTGTAGTTCTGCTACATCATATACGGAGAGGGGGGGGGATGGCAACTATCAGGTTAGAGCTTTTGGAAGATACTTAAGTGCATGTTGCACATCCAGGGACAGCATGACAACACAAAGCCCTGCGTGATGAGGTTGATAACCAGTGCAAGTCTAAAGCAGGTAAGTTTAGTGTGGTCCACAGTCAGTGTGCTCAAAGCAGATCCTCCAGCAAGCTATCCTGGTCAGCATGCCCCTTTCCTCCTTTCCACGGTTCTTCAAAGCCCACACACATTACTAATGGGTGGCATACCAAGTAGAGAAGATTCCATTTATCTGTGTCTGCTATGCAGACCCAGGACTGCAAGTTCACATCACATCATTACTGGTTCTCAACCCATACCATGGGCCTGCAGCACATTCAGGGGATCAGACTTCCCAGGCATTACTTTCTCCCCTCTCCCTCATGTACCAGGAACTCACTGGTTTCTACAGTCACTTCAGCACGCAACTTTAAGCCCAGGCTCTTTCTAAATCATGTTCTTCTAAATGAAGCAGGACTTTTATCTAGCTTCAAAGAGACTGGAAACAGCTGAAATCATTCCTTCCACTGTATCCCCTCAGATATTCCCGTACTTAACCTCATTCCAGCATAATTACAGCTCAATCTCATAGCTTAGCTTTAGAAAACTAATTCAGGACTGGACTGTGGGAATACATTTGTTAACCCAGGGGGAAAGGAGGCACACATTGGAGAAGAGGGAAAAGGGTGTTTACTGGACTTTTCCCACAAAACTGCATATGCTTTTTTTTCCAGAGGCTGCCTATCAACAATCAACAAGTACAGCATCAGAATTAAAGCTGTATACAAGGCATCTTTGCTCAGATGCACAACTGTGAGACTAAGTCCTTAACACTAAATGGCTGAGGAATCAAGTCTGAGTGAGAGTTCAGTGAATTTTAATTACGTTCTTAGAGCCAAACTTGGTACTTAAGGGAAAAAAAAGTCACCTCCTCTCCTGTCACACATCCACTTTGTTAGCTTCTCTAGAAGCACAAGTTAGCTCCTCCACATGTGCAAGTATCCAACACCACAGGGGTGCAGGTTATTTTAAGGCTGCTACAGCTATAGCCCTAAGCCTCACTGACGTTGACAAGCACACTGATGCGTACGACACTAAATTCACCTGCTTCCAGAGTTGCACGTGAATGAAACTCTTGGGACTACAGATCTTGTAAACCAGGAGAGTGACGCTTCACAAATGAGTAGACTGTGCAGTTCAACTTTTTTATTTTAATAAAATCAAGAATATGCACAGCACATGCAGTGCTAGCATCTAAACTAATACAATAAGCAATTCTAAACCTACAGTGACTTGAACTTCAATTTTCACATTCAGCAAGTTTAAATCCATTCTTGCATATTGTTTTGAATCCTTGTATCTGAACTGAAAATATTGCTGGCTGATAAAACTTGCTAAAATGCACAAGTCACTGATTATGCCAATACAACAAAGATAACCACATGTTTGAGGATTGCAATGTGCCAGACATTCACTGAAAAAAAAAAACACACAACTAAACAAAACTCACGCAACAAACATCTGAGAATCTGGACACTTCACATCAGTGTTTAGAAGTGTTTCATTAATATCTTAAGACAAGTGTATCAAAACCTTGGCATGTTTAATTTTAAGTTGCCAATTTTTGTTTTACTATCAGAAAGTTATGGCTATACTGCCAATGCCGGGTCTGCTTAATTTGACTTAAGAGTTTAATATGACTTAAACATTAAAAGCTCACACTACCCCGAAATATATAATTTCACGCATACGGTGACATTCAACATTCAAGTGCCAGTGTTTTTGTACTGTCTTTTGGTCAAGTTTCTTTAAACTTTCAAAGAATCACTTTTAGGCTTACAAAAATAAATATTTGTCAAAAATGTTCAATAAATATTACACAAAACTAGCAGCAAAAAGTATCTAGAAATCTGTCGTGTGCAAATAGTTTTCTTCCCAGCTATCATTCCCATGGTCCCAAATAAGTTTTAGAATCTATTTCCTTCTCCTTAAACAAGCTGCGTTCAATCTCCCAGAGACAAAATAAGATTGGAAGTTAAGGACACGCACACAAGACATATATAAAATTCTCTGAATGTGCAATAAAATAAGTATTTTGTAAAAAGTTATGGGCAAAATGTACAAGGGCCTAAACCTAGACTTGAAATAGCACCATAACAAATGACCTCAATACTGTCAAGTGCACCTACTTAATAAAAGTTTTAGAACAAGGCACAATACACTTGAAAAAATCTATTGCACTTTAGGAGATTTTTGCCGTTCTTCTATGCCACTGTAGATTAGTTGTTAACTGCTCTGGCCACGAAGTCAGCACAGAAATTTCCGAGTGGCAGAGGCATTTTTCTGGTGGACAATACTTATCTTTGGCCAGATTTAGCATAAACAGACTATAAATACAATGGAAACCTATGCAACTAAAACTGACTAAAACTGCACTTTAATAGCAGAATTGAAACCTTGTGCAGTTTATGTACATTTCCAACCTCTGTGATCTCAGGTTTGTTACTCTTCTGGAGCCATTTCACAAAGTCTACAGTAAGCCAGTTTAACATCTCCACGCAGCTTGAACAGAGTAATGTGAATCTGCATTAAAATAAAGCCTGCTGCATAATTCTTCCTGTTCATACCCTCTTGACCAAAAAACACCAACACTAGCATGCGTTATTAGACCAAAAATTCAGTCAGGCCCTTAAGGAGGACCAATCACTGCCATGGTCAGCCATTCTACCATTTCAATTTCATATGGCAGGCATTTTTAAAAAGTCTAAATAGATGAATTCTCCTAAAAACTATTTCAAGTTATCAGACCTTTAAACGTTCCCTGTAATGTTCTGCCCACATTTGGCTAGCTCACATTAATGATCTGCCTAAATATTGAAAAAGGAATTGCTGTATTTACTTGCATTAACTTCAAAAACAGTGCTTTTAATGTATGCATGTATCCATACATCATCTCATCATGACTGGAATGGCTTATTAAAGGCTATCAGGTTCTAAGTACCTATCCAGGATAGAGTGAGCAAATCAGAACTTTAACTTAGTACAGTTTTGCCACATTAGAAACTAATTGCATTGATATGCTTCAAGATGTTTTATTTTTCAAATCTGCAAATACCAAAGCCCTAATGCAGGCTACCGCATAAGTTTTTCTTTGTAATATTATGGATGAATCAGTGATTCCTGTTTAAGTTGTATCACACCTGTGTGCCAAGGTTTGATTTTAGCCCAAGTTCAGTAATTTTTATTTTGTCAAAACAATTGATATCTTGAGCATTACTGAGCCAACAGGACATCAAAATAAAAGTTGTCTAAAGTTAAAGGCACAGTACATTAACAAACAAATGATCCTCAGTCACAAAATCATAAATGCAGTTTCTGGGTGGGGATGGGTGGGAGGGGAGTTAATCCTGACTACAGCAATAGAGTCTTCAAAACCACCTTCAAGATAGGGCTACTTGTTCCTTTGTTTCCATCTTGTGACCTTGAGCTCCCTTAAAAAAAATTTCAGTGGAGAATCACAGCTGGTAATGTACTGCGAGTTCTTGAAGCTACACAAGGTATAGTCTGGCTAAGTTACATGTGGTTTCCATATTAGCTTGTTTGGTAGGATATCTGCTGCCAGCAGATTCAGTTGCCCCACCAGTCAACCCCCTGGGAGTTATAGTTTCCTCCATATCCATCACTGTTGTAGAAGCCTCCATAACCACCACCTATGAAAGGCAAGAGAAAGCGATGCTTAATTAACCTGCTAAAGACTTCTTCACAAGCAAACAGCCCAGGGCACAGACAAGATGTCTATTAAAGGAAACCCACCCACAAGTATTGTCAAATGCACACATTAAACTAAACGCTGGAAAGACAGGCAGCAAACTCAAAGACAGGTAACTTGCACTAGCCTAGATCCAAGAAGGATGCTGAGACTTTGCGTAACAAGCACCAGTTCACCTCGTATTTAAAACATTATCTCCAGAAGTTTTACTACTGTAAGCATTTCAGATCTGGTTTTGTATTTACCAGCACTGCCTGCCCACGATTTTTTTGTTTGTTTGGGGTTGTTGGTTTGTTGTGTTTTTTTTTGTTTGTTTGGGTTCCCCCCCCCCCCCCCCCCCCCTTACCTCCAAATCCTCTGCTGCCACTTCCTCCACTGCGGCTGCTGGTTGATCGACTGCTACTAAAGCTGCTGCTGCCAGAACCACTACTTGTTCGATAGTCTCTGGCACCAAATCCTCCACTGAATCTACTGCTGCATAAAGGAAGAAAACAAACACTTGAGTAAAGTCAGTGGTATTTTAAGAACTGCAGACATTGAGATTCAAGTGCTGAATTTCTTCCAACTACATCAGTGCAAGTGTTGAGTACAACACGCTTTATAAGCGTCTCAATGCTATCTGAAAGAGGCATTCAAGATAGCAAAGGAAAATTTATTATTCAAACAGGCTCATGTTGAATTTGCCACATTACACCAAGAACTACTTTCTCAGGTCCTGTAAGATTTGATTCAGAGCAATCTCTGCTCAACAGAATTTCCAAACCTAAGTGTCAAGTGATGCATTTATGACCACCTTTCATACTGTAGAAAAGGACAGCCATTCTATAAGCACACTTCTGAAGAAAAACAAAACGAGAAACAAACAATTAGACTTCATGTGGTCAGATCATTGTAACCACATTAAGAGGAAAGGTTTCTCCTCCCACCTCTAAGGCATTAGCATAGCTTTGTATTACCAACTCATAAGGCATTTTAGGTTTTCACAGCAAAACTATTTTATAAGCGGCCTCACACCTGCAGTTTCACTATCGTATCTTCCCTGTTTTATGTCAGGAGACACGCATTATCTTCTCCTAAACATCAAAATAGCTACTTAAGGTATATCTCCGGCACATGCAGGCATGCATTTTCTACTGTGTTGTAAGGGCTTTCACAGAGTTCTAAAGCTATTTTTGCTAGATGTCATCCTACCTCAGCCCCATCTAGTTGTCTGCTCAAGAGAAGAGTCTTAAGGGTTAATTGTCTTGTAAGATAGAACAAAACATTAACTGTCACCTGATGTACCTACTTCAATTTATACTGTGCTAGTTTGTCTTCCCCTAACTATATTTTTAGACTGAAACCAAGATACAGTACCGTCTCTCACAACGGATCAAGTATACCTTTATCTTAGACAAAGTTGTGACCATTACCTCTTAGATCGCCCACGGCTGCCACCTCCTTTGTGATGCTGTTCATAAGCCATGTTTTCCAGCCAAGATGGTACTTCCTGCTTAGCCTCAATAAGAAGATCCAGCAAGTCCTTGGTGATGTTTATGTTCCTCTCATTGAAGAAAGAGGTGGCAAGACCTGAAGTAAATATTCCAGTTTAGCCTCACACATAGCAAGTACACTACAGCACTTAAACCCAATCCACACTCCACCTGCAGCTATGACAAGTACAAGATCAGATTCCTTATAGCCAAGCTTGAGATCACTAGAATTACCTGAAGGGAAAGCTGTTTAAGACCATTATTCCCCCACAGCTAGTCACAAAAACCCTGGCTATTTACTGACGGACACAGAAGATTATCAGGGCTTTTTAACAGCAACAAAAGCATTAGCTAAAAAGGAACTGTTTACTTTCCACACTGGCTAGACAGCAGTGATCAGCTTCTGGTCACAGAAGGCACCACACGGGCTGCTCTGAAGTACTTGGAATTTGCTACTTAGTCAATACTACTACACATATCAACTTGGTATATTAAGTTCTGTCTATGAAAATTCTACATTGTACTTACCAAGGTTTCCTACACGGCCTGTACGACCGATACGGTGTACATACTCTTCAATGTCACTTGGCAAGTCAAAGTTTATGACATGCTTTACATTTGAGATATCCAGTCCTCTTGCTGCTACCTAGTGGTTAAAAGATTAAAAAAAAATCTTAGTAAAATTCCACAGGCCAAGTAATATGCTTACGGACTCAAACTTCATAGATTTCACTTACTGCTGTAGCAACAAGAATTGGGCTCTTGCCCGAACGGAACTGGTGCAGTGCTTCCTCTCTGTCTCTTTGAGAGCGATCTCCATGTATACTTGTACAGGCATATCCTTCATGGTACAAGAAGTCCTCAAGAGCATCTGCACCCTTTTTAGTTTCCACAAACACCAGAGTCAAGGAATCCTTGCCTAACAATAATTAAAGCACACATTAACAGAATAAAAGCTGAACAGACAGACAAATACTTGGCTTCACCACGTGGTAAAAGGCAGTTTTACTTCTCTTGTTTATTTTAAACTGAAGACACTGGAGACGTCCCTCTCTGTTTTATATTACCAGAAGAGTTAACATCAACCTAAAACTGATGTTGAGTCAGTGGAATACATTCACTGCAAGTTAAGGAAATATCCCTTCATTCACCTACTCAAGAATTTCTTATTACTTGAGTCATTGGATTTGTCACATCTGAATTTTGGCTTATTTGCCCATCTGAAACTGGTCTTTACCTGTTGCATTTAGCAGGTCAAGCAGAAATGATCGTTTGTCCAACTCTTCCACCCATACTACTTTCTGTGTGATATTCTCAGATGTAGAACCTACTCTGCCAACAGCCAGAAAGATATATTCATCAAGGAAGTCACGAGCAAGCATCTAAAAAGGGAAGACATTAACAAAAAAGATCAAAATAGGTTTTTTCCCCCCCCCTTCCACAGACACAATTTAGGCCTATGAACTGTTACATATTTGAACGCTTTATAAAGTACCTGGATTTCCTTGGGGAAAGTAGCACTGAACATCATGGTATGACGAACCCCCTTTGGTGGCATAGTATCTTGTTCAACAATTCGACGAATTTGAGGTTCAAACCCCATATCAAGCATTCTGTCAGCTTCATCAAGCACCAGGTATCTAAACAGCAATAAAAAACATTATTCTTCAGAGCTCTTTTTCTTTAAGACATAACCCAGCACAGACACTGGACTACAAGTTCTCAACTACATATTTACAAGGTTTGAAAGCTAGAACTTGTGTCATTAACTCCAGATCTCACTGTAAAATATACAGTTTCTAGTTCTCAAGTCATCAGCATACGGACAATAACACTTCACTTACTTGCAGAAGTCCAATCCAATCTTTCCCCTCTCCATCATATCAACCAGTCGTCCTGGAGTTGCTACAAGCAAGTGACATCCACGTTCCAAGTCACGTATCTGCTGACCAATGTCTGCACCACCGTATACAACACAGGGACGAACTCTGGAACGGTATGCAAACTATAAAACAAAGTAAATTAGTTCTAAAAAACTATACTTAAGCTATTTTATAATGATGAACTCCCTAGACTAGATATACCTTTCTGGCTTCCTCATAGATCTGCACAGCCAGTTCTCTAGTGGGAGCCAAGACCAGTGAGATTGGATATTGCTTACGACGTCCATACCTTCCATTCTCCTGAATGAGAAAAATACTTGGAATGAGTACCCTAAATGAGGTGAATTAAATCAGCTATTATAGGCAATATTGAAAACAGGTCACCAAGTTGTTCTTAAGAAAGAAAAAGCACAGCTGAGAGCCAACTTCTTTTAAGCACTGCATCTGACTCTGCCCTACTGCAGTACCCAAGATTCAGCTGTTGGTTAGTATGTCAACAATGATATAGTTGCACAAGCTTGCTCTCTACAGCATGCACTGTCACCTGTAACTTAAGCAAAGTAATAGCTACTTCCTATCCTAACGTCACTACAACACAGACATACCTCACAAAGTAGCTTTTCTGTAGCAAGGGAAGCATCTTTAAAGCTTATGCAAGAAAAACACTCATAAACAATCTTTTCTCTAGACAAGTTATGCATATCAACTGTTGAGCAAAAAGGCATTCCACAGCCTGCATTTTTCAAGAGAAATAGCTGAAGTCTTCTAGAAGTTGAGAAGCTTGCCTATCATACCCAAAATAATGAAGATATTTAAACCCAGCTATTGTGTTCAGTAGCAGACATGAGATTATAGGGTAAAAACACACATCAGTCAGCTTTTTGAGGATGGGATATTTAAATACTTGCCTTCATAGCTCTCAAGGCATCACCAGGGCCATCTGCATAGATCTGGCTCAATATGGGTAGAAGAAACGCAGCCGTTTTCCCAGACCCTATTAGGACACAATTCAGTATTTTTAGTAATAATTTTCAAAGCTACTATACTGTCAACTACAGCACTAATCCTGTAGCACTACCATATTCGCAGTAACATCTGCACTAGTATATGGATACTACCTATGCCACTGGATTGCATTCCTTAGCAAGGAGAGGATAGCTACTAAAGACTTACCACTCAGCACCACAAGTGAACATTATTTAAGCCACATGAACATTTTTCTCAAGACAAACACAGTAAATCCAGTCAAGCCACTTCTAAAGCAATCGCAAGACTCTACAGCTAATTACTTTCCAACACTGCATGTATTTTAATATACTTCGAACAGAAAATTGTACTAGCTTAAGGACCTCTGTCCTACCTGCAGCCTGAGGAAAAGACCACCCTACTCCTATTGAGAAAGACTAAGCAGTAAAGAGTTACAACTTACCTGTCTGAGCACAGGCCATCAAGTCTCTCTTTTCTTTAATAATAGGTATTGCATGTTTCTGGACTGGAGTAGGACGGGTGTAACGTGTGAGCTCAATGTTTCCCATAATAATTTCTCCCATGTCAACATCACTGAACTGCAAGATATTTAAAAAGAGTAAGATGAGGATCCCTTCCTTCATCCACCATAGAACACAGCAATTGCTCAAGAAGTCATTTGTAAAGTAGCTTTATCCTACAGAACTTGCTTATTAAGTTTACAGATACTGAAGAGCTAGTTATCAGGAGTCTGGTATCTCAGTCCAGTCACGTTAAGCGATTCTTAAAAAGCCAGCCAAGCCTGAAGTGCAGACTATGCTAGCATACTATGCTTAGCACAACAAAATGCCTGTGCTTAAGCGGCTGCTCCAACAGACCAGCACCTCAAAGCATCTCTACTTCTTTACACATTTACTGTTTGAAGTCAAGTCATATAGTTAAGTGAGCTACAAGTGTCAACAGAACAAGCCTATACAACTTCTCCCATGTCAGTTCATCACATGCGACCCTCCTCTGCAGAACAGCTTAGCTGTAGGAAAACTGTTTCCTTTCCTCTCTACACTTAAGACAGCATGACATTAAGTTCCACATGCAAAATAGTATTACGTATCAGCAAGCCAGAGTTTTAAAAAGAAACACCTTACACTTTCAATATGTGGAGGACAGTTGTTGCCTGTTGCTTCAACAGGAATGTCATCATATTTCTCAAAGTTAATGCCAGTATTGCTTCCTGAAAAGAGCTCTCTAAAAAGAGAAGAGAAGCATTTTATTTGCTAGACACATCAACTGATCCTGTCATGTAAACTTACGTATTTCATTACTTACTGTTCCAGGCGCTCACTCGGGGGAAGAGGCTTTGACCAGTCATCTTCATCTGATTTGTCAGACCAGCGGCTATTCCCACCACGGTCAAATCTACCAAAGCCACTCCTGTCATAGTCGCTGCCCCTTCCACGCTCTTCATATCTAAACACAGCAAGAATGTCAGGCCACCATCCTGGGCAACAGGATTTTTTGACATGCAAAATCAGAGCTATAATAATCTACTAGTACATGCTCTGTGTGTAACACATACAACTGCAGAATAATTCAAAGTCATCAGATTATCTGTACTTGCTTCTTGATGTACAAATTGAAAGGAGTTCAGTCCCAGCCAGACTAGGTCATGTTATTCTGTTACTGACAGGAGAGTTTATCATAATTTCACAGCTCCGTTTAACACACTGAACCTTGTATCAAAATTCTTATTTAAGTGCAACAAACGTAAAGAATCAGTCATCTGCCAGCAGAGCTGCAATTCAAGCTGCTCAGTCTTTGACATTTTTTTGTAGGGAGGTCCACTTAAGTCTCTTAGGAGACATTGTTTGGTACTGCCCCCTTTCTCTGTACCTGATTTTACACTAGTTTCCAAGACCAGACAAAACCCTCAAGTGCTGTAATTTGTTCCTCTATTCCCCCCACCACTCACGTGACCAATCTAAATGCCTCAATTACATGTCACATTATTATTTTATAAAGAGGGAGCTCACCTGTATTACTGACTTGGAAAGAAGGTGGAAAAGAGTCCTTACCTCAACTGTTTAGTTTTTGGTCTGGTAAATCATGTTTGAGCAAAGTCTGGATACAGGACTAGCGTCAGCTTTACTAGTCGATAAAGGTCACTCTCACCACACTTGCACAACGCATGATGTGTGTAAGACTGATCAAGTAAGGTAGAGAACCTGTAAGAGTCTCACCCAGTTTTATTAACTACACTTTTTAAACAAGGAAAAAAGAATATTGAAATAAAGAAAAATCTGGTTTGATGTATTTTATGTGCTCCCAACAGCTCCTCGTGATTTTTCTGGAAGTAACCACCCATCTAGCACTTCTTTAGAGAAATGCTGAAGTCAACAAGTCATTATAGCTGCAGTGAGTGGCCAGTGGTGAACTACAAGGTGCAGTTTTTCAACACAGGCAAGTTTCCCATCCTTGAACTCACATAACTTTAATCTCTCCTCCCCTCCCAGGTTCCTCCTACCTTACCCTGTCGTTCACACCTAGAACTCTAACTTTAACATGAAGATTACAGGTGCACTGCTAGAACTGAGACAGACTTCATATGCACCACCTAGACAAATTAGTACTTGCCTTCCTCCTCGTGATCCATTTCCACGGTCAAAGAAGCTTGATTTTGCTCCACGATCAGACCGCGCACCAAAGCTGCTGTATGCATCCTTGTCTCTGCTGGAACTCCAGCCACCACTATCAAAACCTGATAGAGAAAGATATTGTATCCATAAATTATATGGTCCAGACTTTTCACTGGAACATCTACAGGACTGAAAGGCAGGCAGTCCTTCAAGAATGGAAGATGCGCAGATGTTAAGACAGTCAAATAGGGACTAAACATTTCCCATTGCCTATCAGAACTTGCTGAAATCCCTCCACTAATGTACAAGCATGTTATTTTTTACATGCACTTGCCTTAGTGCCAATGTTGCCTATTCTGGAAAGGCAGGGACCAGAAGAAATATTAAGACACAAAGCCTTGCCAAGCCTGGTCTATTTTATCTCCTCAACTACAACACACATCCTTGATGATGCATATAAATTTTATGAGGTCAACAAGGCTCAATATAGAGCATCAAGCAGTGCTTCATTACTACACTGTCTTTGGTACTAGACTAAAAACTTACAAGTCTTGACTCAAGAGTTCCAGTCTTCATGAGTTTGAAAAACGTGACCCAGAGTCTCAGTTATAGGATTCTCACACAGAATAAGTGAAACAGTTAAACAAATAATGTCATTCCTATTAGTAAGCATGCTTTTACCAGCTCGAAAGCACAAAACCAGTCAAGACTTATGCACCAAACAATAAAAGCAACCAAGAAACAAAATCACTCCAAAGAAAGGGGTTGTTCTAGGCCCTACCTTTCTGAAAAAATCGTCGCTACAATTATCATATCTTCTTAGACATTCTCATTGTTTCCCTCCCCACACACTTCTTAAAATAAGAAATTCTACTCCACAGAATCCAGACATGCACTAGTCACAAAGGACCTTTAAAAACTAGTGTGATGACTAGAGCTCATTTGGTCTAACTGAAGCAGACAAAAATAAACCATACATGAAGTTTATTAGCACACAAGATCATGGAATGCTTTGAGACCCCCAAAGTTCTTTAAGAAGTTAACTTTAGTCCTTAGAGATAAACTAACTTCACACAAAGGGACTGCTGACTGATCAGGAATATCATAACCACTTCATTAATGCATGAGAAAGTTATTTGTAGCTTGCTTAGAAAGTGTCTAAATCCAGATTTTAGGACTAACTCTCAAATCATACTAAAAATACTTGATTATTTCATCCTGCCAAGAGATCTAACAGCGGCAGTACTGACAGGGCAATCTTCAGGAAGACACAGATGTAGCTTCTCACTAGTGAAAAAACTGGGCTGACTGTACTACCTTAAGTGTACTACCAAGTTTGTGAAGTCCAGAAAGGAGTCAAAATGTTATATTCCAAACAGCGTACACAACCTTACACATCTAGCTTGTTACTACACTAGTTCCTGAAGCTGACACCTTGCCATTTTTTCCTTTAAGGTAGTGCAGCAACTTCTAGATCAAGTCTTTAACAAACACATATATATACACATCTTGCTTGACAATTAGAGCCATTAATTCCACGTTCACTTTGGCATTCTTAGTTTATTAGTGGATTAGCACAGAACAACAACAGAGGTTGACGCCATACAATTCAATTCTAAGTAACCAGCTAGCAGAAGGCATCATCATGATTTAGACCACTACATGGCAAATCAAAAGCAAAAGCAAATGCACAGAGACAAGCTGTAACAGATCATAGATGAAGAGTGGCAGGATCGTCAATGCTTCTCCTCAATCAGCAATTCACCTTTTATAATGCTCTAACACCGATCATTGTCAGCCTCAAGCTTTTTAATCTTCCTTTTTTGAAGACGGGAAAGATAGAATCATAGAATCCTTTAAGTTGGAAAAGACCCTTAAGGTAAGTTTTAACATCTACTCCTTCATCTACTATAGATTGGATTAGACTTTAAATATCCAAGAGCAGCTTCCAGAAAATCTAACAAGAAAATGATGTGACAACAAGCTTTAGCATTATCAAGTCAAGCTCACGGAAGTGAGACCAGGCAGGCCCGCATACTGAGCTCCATACAGTGTTAGCCTCATCAGCTGCAAAACAGAACTGCCATTAAGTAACCCAAGGACAGATTTTTAAGCAAGTTGTTATTTCCTGCAGTTCTGTACTGTCTTGTTTCCACATACAAAGCTAACGGATTGGCATTACAACAGGGACAGATCTTCAGGTGTGTGGAAAGAGTAAGCTTAAGAAAGCACTGCAGGAGTTTTAAACAGAAATACTCTCTATATCCCTTAGCATGCTTCCCCTGTCAATATCTACTGAAATCACAAAGATGCTCAGCTTTTCATGAGCACAAAGAGCTATTTTCGAAGTATTAAGTTCACTGCCTTAAGCAATTTCTTACTTAGCTGCGAGTAAGTCCACTGTGCAACTTTATTTATTTATAATAGTGTCTATGAATCACTATACTGTCATCAGCTACAAAGAACCCCAAGCAAGAAACTATATGCTACTTTTTTCTAAGGAAACAACACATAGGAGAAAAGTCGTTTTGTTTTTTGAAGTTTTCAACTGCAGTAATAATTACACTTTCACAGAAGTCCATAAGGTCATGGTATGTGAGCTAGACAGACAATTCCACCGGCTTACTGAAATACAGTTCTACCATGTAGTTCATCTGATTTTTACATCATTAAAAATTTTATCAGGTCACTGTGCTTCTAAGGCTGCATCAAGAGTTTTGTTACATGGTGAAATACCACTATTAACCAAGATCTCTTTTGCCTGTTGCTTGCTAACAGGTACGCCTCGAAAACATCTGTTGCTAAAGATTCCAAGGAACAGCCAATATACAGAACAGCTTCAATAAAGTCAAAAAAACAATCGTTAATTTAGTTCTAAATAACAGAACCAAATATTACCTTTATGAAAATATAATCATGTAACAGACTTCAAATCATTCTATAAAATAGCTCAGACATTTACATCACTGTACTGATGACATCCATTTTGCTTCTCTGTAGTGGGCCTGAACTGGAATAGCATCTTTCCCATTTAGCCATCATGAACTTCATCACAGGGAACCATGAGGAATCTAGTGATACAGTACTCAACCAGGTTTAAAGGAAGTTTTGAAATGTTAGGTTTACCAAGCAAGCTGGCAGTCTATGTCCTGTTAACTGAAAAAGCCATGTGTCAAACTTAAATTACATGACTTGTTTTATCTTTCTGTAAGGAGAAGCCTGAAGCTCCAGAAAAGTAACGCATCACCACTTGTGCGTTGCAACATTTGATCTCCGGTTTTGCACAGAAAAGGTGACAGTCCGACACATAACAGATCACGATATGAACTCAAGGTTAAAACTAATCACTCCATACCCAATATCCCTAAAGATTAAACTGGAGTTTGGTACAAATTACCATACCGGGAAATTCTGAACAGCAAATGTGCACAAGTCAACTTTAAGTTGTTCCCTGCTTTTGAGAAATCTGCGCATTCCTCTCACATTTATCTAGCCAATTTCTTGAAAGACTGCTCACATTCAAGGTTAATGTCATTGGCAACTTCAAGAGCACTGAGCTGCCAACAGTCCCTCTCCTTTCCCCAAAACATTCAGCTCTCCTAAGAGGCTGTTCACCAATTGGTGCTTTAGGCCATGCTCCTTTTAGCTTAAAAAAAACACCCTGGATACATGCAAAGGCAAGACAAAACCAGACTGATGTGTTTTTCCAAATAGCATAAAATTGGAGTGAAGCATTTTTCATCTAATCAAATTTAAAATTACATAGCTCCAGAAGTACTATGAGATAGAGTAGCATGCACTGCAATATTCTCCTCCTCTCCACTCCTAATGGAATGAGTCCTCTTGCAGCACTGAAAAAGAATCTGTGGAAGTCCACTGCTTTAGAAAGATGAGATTTAAGTCCTCTCATACTATGAAACTTAAATTCCTTAAGTTGTAGCATAGCAGAAATTATTTTATTTGCTCCATTCCAGTATTTCAGTAGGTGTTAAAAGAAACGTTTTTCTTTTATCTACACAAGTCATTAAGACACGGTAAAGCATGCTGCAGCATCTGCAATCTATCTTACAAATAAAGGTCACGATTTACTTCACTGAAGAACGTCACAGAATTTTTATCATGTTTTGTTTAGAATATCAAATGCAAGATACAAAGGCCATTTCTCAGCACAAACCTCCCTGTGTAAACATATGACCAACATTGATCACGTGTTTCATGCACCAGCATCCCACTCTTCCTTCTGCAAGTACGCATGCAGATTGCCATGAAAACTGCAAGGAGCTAAATAAGGATCACATCTCTAACAGCTTTGTTTCTCATGCTCCCTAGTTAAGAGCAAGTTGTGTAAAACGTTAATTTACAAAGTGAAACTGTGCTATTTGTTTGTATCAAACAACTGGTTACTAGCAGAAAAACTGGTACTCCCAAAATCCGTTAAAATTGATACTCAAGATTACAGAGCTAGTCAAGTTTAAATGGGAGACTCCCTCTTGCTTCAGTCACAATTTATTTCTTAATGAGATATGGAAGGTATTTTGCCACTCAGATGCTAAACTCGAGCTTAGAATGTAACCTGGTGAAGGAGCCAAGAAGAGCACACTAAAAGCAGAAGATGAAGTTTCAGTGTTTTGCACAGAACGGCAAAGCAGTCTGTATAATCCCCTTTAAGAGTACAGTGAAAGCCTTTCACAGTCTGTTGGTACAGATTCAGAAGAAGGTCAAGAACCAGTTACAAGTGTTGCCACCGTATTTCTGATACATACCCTGTTTTGAAGCTTCCCTGTTCCGCAAATGAGGAGGAATGTATCTGCCTTCTACATGACAAAAAAAAAGGTAGTGTTACAAGATTGCAGCATTAGCAGCTTTTGAGATACCAGCCTCTCCAGCAACAGCTTTTGCTTAGAAAAAGTTGTCTCCCTCACAAACTCCCAGGCCTCTTAGAGCATCTTTAAACATGAGTCCTTTAATACTGCACTTAATATTCTTCTCTCAGAGGACCAACCAGAGGACCTGGTGCCAGATACCCGAGCAGCTTAGATTTTCCCTGTTGTCATTCAAGTACTGCCACTTACAGTATTATTACTGCTAGTATTTTTCCTTCCCCTTAAATTCTACCATCCCCATCAGTTCAGCTCAGATCAAACCAGAAGCCACACATAATTGCCTCTGAATAGCATTCTTCATTTACCATCCAGAAGCATCTGTCTGCCAAGCAACATGAATCAGAACGTACTAGGTGCAAACTGAATGTGAATACCTGGAAGATTCCCCTCTCTCCTTTACATATTTAAGCCTTGCATGTCAGGGGACACACTTTCTACTACCTAAATTAGTACTAGTACAGTTAACTATTAGAAGTTTTACCTTCAAACATTCCAACTCTAGTTGGATGTATTGAAAAGAGATCATCACACTACTACTACAACCAGTAGCCTCAGTTGTTCGACTAGAGGCAACAAAAAATCTGGGACAAAACTGTAACACTAAATTCTCTCAAGTTAGTTTAGTACTTAAGGCATTTATACATGCCATATCACAGCTAAATTAACTGTTCCTACCTAAAGTACATAGCGCTTTCAAAGCGGGCACAACTAGCAATAATTCTGCCATAGCCTCTGCGAATCTCTGCTTCAGAAATCACTTTTCACAGCTACAAACTCCTTATTTCTAAAACTATGTGCTTGGAAGTTTGAAAAATTTCATGTACTTACTGCTCGAAGAGCTTCCTTCACTCTGAGAGTCTGAGGAATTCAAGTCTAGACCAGAAAACTAGAAGAGAAAACACAAGTATCAACATGTTGTATCATGAATTCATGCCAAGATACAAAAAGTTCTTTTGCTGATCAAGAGCAACCAGTGTTTCAACAAGGTATTGCTGCAAAGAAATTTGTTTAGAGTGTCAGTTACATCTCCTGTAAAGGCGAAAAAACAAAACCATAGTACTCAAAGGCTATACCATCTTTAGCTGTCTTCATATCCACCAACAAACATACACAAGCAGCAAGGCCAGAAGAGTATCTTACACTCACCAAATCAAATACCAGACTTCTGCTTGACACATGATATGCAAGCTAAACAGCCATTTAAGAGAGTCCTTCAGTCCAATCAAGTGTGTCCTGATTGAGATCAATGGCATTTTTTTTGTTGTTATTTTTTAGGTCTACAAACACTATAACCCAAGTAACACCTCTTCAGTTAGTTAGGCACTTCATTTGCAAAGACTCAGCTTTTTCTTTAGATTGCATTAACACTACTGACACATTATAGTCTTGGTGTTTGAGGCAGCTACTGTTCAGAAAACATAAGGTGACTTCTTCCTACAATTCATGCAGCAAACAGAATCTTTGCTTTTCTTTTCTAAAACTTTACAGCCTTCAGTCTCCTAGTAAAATCTACCAAAAGGTATCTCAGTTCAGGCACTACTAGGATTTAACCCAAATGTTTTAGGTCAAACACAATATGGACTCATTTCAGCACAACTCAAAAGTTAAGCACTACCTTATTACATTTGTTTGCCTAAACAGCAAGATTACAAACTCATTTGGGAAAAACAAGGCATGTTTAAACAGTTAGACTTTATACAAGACCAACTGCACAAAAGCAGTCTTCCGATATGACTTCAATGCATCCAAAGCAAACAACCCAGTGCCCTGTCCTTTCAGATGTTGCTGGGTGTGCTGCCATTTAGGACATGAAGATTCTTGAAAAATCCTCCCACTGCAGGCCTCGTATCATCCTCTTTAAAGCTATTACTTAAAACCTGATCTATTTAGTTGGTCCAAGCATCAACAAGAGGCTAAAGAATTATTCTTATTTGAACAGTAAACAACAACAAAACTCTCTACTAGGTAAAAGCGGCTCTCCAGGGACAGTCGACAGAAGTGATGCACAGATCTTCTCGCACTGGACCCCCGCCGTTTCCACCGTGGTGGCAACACTCGCCACAATCTGATCTCGGAGATGGCGCAGCGACTGAGCCCGGCGCGGCCGCCATCTCAGTGCGGCGGTGCAGCCGGCACTGCGGGTTGGGATTTTCGGCGCAGCAGGGAGCAGCCGCAGCCGCCCAGCTAATCCGGCACCCGTCACGTGCTATATCGGGGGGGATGGGGGGGAGGAGAAGCAGCCGGGGGTGGGGGGGAGGACCGGCTCCCTGACCTACTTCGCCGAAGACTCCAGAGCAGCGGCCACCCGAAGCCTACAAGCCGCCGCGGACTAGCGCTGCTCCGCCACGCCAGCTCTCCGCCCTGGGTCTCGCTACAACACAGAGGCCCTCTTCCCGCCCCTCCTTCTCCAGGGATTAGATAACCATCTATCCCCTCCACATTAGGCAGGGGCCTGCGCCTGACTCCGCCCAGCAGAGGCGGGAGGAGAAAAAGACGGGAAACGTAGGGAGCAGGAGGAAAAGGGGAAAAAAAAAAAAGGGGGAGGGGGGGAGGGGGGTAGAAAAGGGAAGAACACCACGGGCCCGGGAGCCGCCCGGACACATGCCGAAAAAAGCGCTGCTTGTCCAGGCCCAACTGCGTCACCGAGGCCCACCGGCACCGGAGGGAAGAGCGGGAAAGGCTGCTGCCGGGCCCTGCTGACGCACCTCCAACAAAGGCGGCCGCCAGCGCCCCCTCCCCCAGCCCCTTCTCCGGGGAAGGGGACGCCAACACAAAAGCGTCGTCCTCCCCCACCCCCCCGCCTCGCCCCGTCAGAGGCACAATGGCGGCCATTTATCGTCTTTCTCCCTGCCCCCCTCCCCCCAGGCTCCCTCCTCCTCCTCCTCCTCCTCCTCCTCCTCCTCCCCCTCCCCGCGCGCGCGGCCGTTCCCCGCCGCCAGGGGGCCCGGCAGCCAGCGTTACCATCGTCGCTCGCCGCCACACAAAAGCCGGGCCTGGAGCGTGGCGAAGCCGCGGAGGCAGGCGCAGATCCCGGCTCAGCACCTCGATAAGCAGCGGCGGTCCTTCCCGCGTCCCCCCCCCCCTCCCCCCACTCCCGGCCGCGGCGCTGGTACGCCCCCGCCAAAGGAACGCCAGCGCGGCGCGGGGCCGCCGCATGACGGAAACTGCGCAACAACCGAATACGCCACAAACCGGCCGCGATCGCTGAGGGGGTGGGGGGGCACAGAGAGGGACAAGGGTGGGGCTGCCGGCGAAAACACCGAGGGTGGAAAGGAGCGGGAGGGGAAATACCACGACGCAACCGCCGGGCACTGAGGACCGAAGCAAGTCTCGCTCTAGGAATTCCGACCGGCCCTCTCGCCATCCCTGCCCCGTGCACGCAGAGCCGCCTCCGCGCCTCTCTTCCCACCCCATCCGCCGCCGCGCGCCGGTTAACGGCGCGGCCTGCCGTTCCGGCTTCCCCGCCGCCCGCGTTCTGCGGCCCGTCCCTCACCTGCTGGTCTAGACTGAGGGCATTTTCCACCGCCACATGACTCATAACGAGAGATCGTCTCGGGGTGTCCCGCTCCGCCTCGAGAAATTCAGATTCGCCTGCTGGGAACTCGCCGCCGCTGCCGCTCGTCCACCACGAACCGCTTTCCTGACTGAGCCCCCCCCCGCCTCGGCCCCGGCCTTTATATAGTCCCCACCCCCCCTCCTGCCCGGCGGCGCGCGCTGACCTCAGCGCGCACGACACCGCCCCTGCCTGCGCGTTCCCTTCCCCCTCCTCCCGCCCGGCGCTATCGCGAGAGGAACCGACGGCGCTACGCCGGCGGGGCAGCGAGGGAGGGCTATCGCGAGACCCGCGCCCGCCCCTGCCGCTCGGCCTTCAGCGAAGGGCGCAGCGGCGGTGTCGCGAGACTTCAGGCGCGGGGCCGCCGGGCTCTGCTGGCGGTACCGCTCGGTTTCCGCCGGCGGCCAGCTGTCGTCCTGTCGCCCGGCTCTCCGCAGGGTCGGGGAAACGGCCGGGGGTCTCGCGAGATCACGGCGGCACCGCCACCCTCTCCTTTTGTTCGGCGCGCTCGCGAGACCGCGCCGGCGGCCGCCGCCGCGCGCGCAGCTGAGATGTCTCTAGAAGGAGCCGGATTCTAGGTCACGTGGACGGCCCGGCCCGCGCCCGCCGCCATCTTGTGTGCTTACCCCGTCGCAGTGGCGCAGGTCCAAATGGAGGCGCGGCGAGCCCGCGGTACGGGGCTCCGGCGCGGCAGGGGAAGGAGGAAGGCTCCAGTAGCGGCGCGCTGTGGGGCTCGCCGGACTTGCGAGTCACCTAGCGGGGGAACTGGGGCCACGGCCGGCGGGGGAGGGGCTGCCTCACCCACGGACACCATGGCCTTCTGCTTCCCCATCTGCTGTGCACCGCGGTTCTTACAGGGAGCCTTTGCGGGGCAGGAGCTCGGGCTCCTTCCCGTTGCAGGCGCTGCCCTGCATCCTGGTGCAAGCTCCCGTGTACTTCCTGAGAAGTCATGTCCCTTCACCCTTCTTCAGCCAGCCACTCTCACCTGCCCTCGGCACGGACAGGGACCATTGACTCGTGGCTCTGGCTGGCTGCACCCACAGGGCTGTGTGATGCTCTCTCATGCTCACTGTGCAGCAGCACATCGGTGAGCCACTCATCCCAACAGAGCTGGTAGTCAACACTAGTTACAACAGACATTCATCTTTCCCAAAGCCTTCATTGGCCATCAAATCTATTGAGATGCCAAAGGTCACCGCTGTTCTCCCTGTAGGGACAGTTCTACTGAGCTATCCCATTACAGCCACAAAAAGCCCCACCTTGGGCTTAACTAGGTGTCATGTAAACTCAAACGTACTACTAGCCTATAAAACACTAGTTGAGTTAGAAGTATTAAGTTACCTATCAGCTTCCAAAAAAGGAGGAACACTCCTGTACCCCATCCATCACATCACAGCCTGCTGGCACAGAAAATGTTAGAGCCAGTTCCTTGAATTTGGGTCAGTAAAAGTGCTGACAAACATGCCTACAGGATCAGGATACCTCTGAGGCTATTAAAGTCACAAGAAAGAGGACATGGGGTTCAGTTGTCCTTGATCCACACATAGCAATTATTTTTCCATTTCCCTCCTTCTTGGGCTCCTGCCTCTTCCAACGAGAAAGTATAAGGAAGATTTGTACTCCAGAAAGATGGCTAGATTCACTGTGGGATTTAAAAGCAAAACAAAACCTTTCCATATTACTCACACATAAAACCAGCTAGCTTTACCTAGTTTTTCCCACACACAGAGTCCTTTCACACAGCTGCCCTTAAAGTTGGAGCTCTAGAGCCAAGGTCCTTCTACTCCAGAAACTAAGCCCTACAAGATTTAAACACCCACAAACAAATCCTTAAATGAGCAACACATGCTCCTTCTCACAGACAAACCAGCCAGTTCTGTACAGGACACAGCCTATCCTTAAACAAAACATTTACCATCCTTCTGCTTTGGTCTTCCATACCTCTTCTTTAGGCAGTTACTTCCTCGGAGTTAAAGGTTTATACTTGTATTTCTTCCCCAGGTGCACCTGTTTGTGTCATTTAATCGCTCACAGGTGTGTTCACCAAGGCTGCCTGACAGTTAAAAGAAAAAAAAGATTCTATATTTTTTTAAAAAGCTGTTATTGGACTTTGGCCCAAGCTTGGGTTTTTTTGAAAGCAAATCTCAAATAATTCTTTTCATTCCTTTTCTTCCTTTGTGGACATTCTAAATTTTAAACAATTCTGCAATGTTTACATCCCCACAACATCCGCAGTGCTTTTGTAAACAGGAGCATTGTTCAATGTAATTCATATACACTAGAAAATTACATTAATTAACCCTTCTTCACTGTACAGGTTTTAGAAGTATCAACAGTACTTTAATTCCTGATTCTGCAGTCAGAAAAGCAGGTGGGCCCACTTGCCTCCGCGACAGGTTAGTAGAGGGGCCCGTGTGTGTTATATTGTGTCACACTGGCAGTGTGCTTCAAGGTAGTCCACCCAATTAGAAAGTCAGACTCTTCTGCTGTGGGCATGCAAGTGCTCCCATTACCTAGGGAAGTCAGTATTTCCTTTGTTATTAAATTGTTGTCTGCATTAGGCAGGACTATGTAGTCTCAGTTTCACTTTTTATTCTCCTGCAGCTGACTCAGAGACAATTCGCTGGAGGAAGTTGAGCAGCTAATGAGTGCTTGAGTCAAGCAATAAGCTAACACTGGAGCCCTCACAAATCCTGCTCACTGTCTGTTAAACTGTGTAAGTTTTTGCTGATGGACTCAAACAAAACTGCTGGGTGCTTGGACACTCAGTTCTTAAATCCTATCAGGAATCCCAAAATTGCCATTCCCTCATCTACAGATCCTCATCTGGTAGGCATTCTCAAAGGCTACACTGTTAGCCTCAAAACAGCTGGAGATACAGCTTTCTGAGTATTGAGATCATTGCTGTGCATTAGGAAAGCAGTATCCCTTACTTACGGTATCCCTTACAGTATCCTCAAGTTGCCACCAAGCAACGTGGGCTGTGAAGTCACCACTGTTCATGAAGTTGTAGCTGCCTTTTACAATATTTTTACTCAAGGCTGGTAGATGCTGGCCTTGTGTACATGAGTTTCCTTATCTGTTTTGAGACTACCAACAGGTCACATGGGACTAGGCATCTTAAGAAGCTGATTTCCCATCTTACAGAACTATGTGCTTACTTCTAAGGAAAGGAGGTATTTTACTAATGGTAAGGCAACTCAGACTTAGGCCCTGAAATCCAGAGTGCAATAAAAACCCAAATCCTACCATGGATATAATTCTCAGGTTTCAGTACTGAAAATTTGTTTCTTGTTCTACAGTGCTAGCTATGAGACTTAGACCGCATACCATATTTTTGTGAGTCTTTCATATTGCAAGCTGGCAGAGCAATAAAAAATATAAAGTTAATGTTGTCCAGCTACAAATTAGCAAAGGGACTGAGAAAACAGTCTTTAGTCAATAGTGTCTCTCAGTAATATCAGAGATCTGTCTTTAACAGCATAATTTTTTTTAAATGCTGCATTTGCTCAGTTCTCAAATTTCTGGAGACATTTTTAGGCATCAAAAGGCAGAGTCTTACTGATTTGGAAGATCACATGACAAGAAGAACCACATGCAACCATTGATACGCCGTTAGTGAAGCCTTCACTACAAAGTCTGCATTTCCCTACAGCAGTGACTACAAAACTCTTTGGACCAATGGCTAAGTTTTAAAATAAACGTATGTAAAAGCAATTTATGTGGCAGAATAAAATGAAAAAGCATTTTTAAAGCTATCACTCTTCCTCTAACTTCAAAACAAAACCAGTCCCCTTGCACTGGATGGCCTTCCCAGGTTCCTCGCGCTTGGCAGGCTGTCGTTCTTCAGACATTTCTCTCAGCAGCAGTGCTGGTGTAGGCAGTTCCCAGCACTTGCCATTTGTTCCTGTCCTCAAGGTGTCCCCTCGGCTGTCCCAGGATAGCTGTTAGTGATGCCAGTCAGTGCAGTGAAGGAAGGAACTGATCTGAGTTTAAAATAACTCTGTCTGTTCCTAGGGGTAGAAAAAAAACCTGCCTAAGTCAACTCTCTGCCCAGAGAAATGCCTGCGGGATATTGGCTCATAGTCAATGAGTTTCTTCAATTTAGTGAATATTTCCTGTCATACATCCCTTAACTCAATGTGCAGAGGAAAGCTGGTACACTTAAACCAAGCATTTATTTCACCGTCATAGCCAGTTTACACAGTCTCTACCTCGCTCTGCACCCCCAGCTCATTTCAGCCTCTCAAATAAGCCGATGGGGGAGAGGGTGTTATTTTTCACCCAGTTAAGTCCTTTAGTCTGTTTGGGATGGCTACACAAACGCTTGTGCCAGTCCAACAAGAGCTGGGTAGCTGGCCGCAGGCAGGGAAGACAGGGACCTGGAGCTGCTGCAGCCAGCATTGCTGTTGAAGAAGCCTGTGCAAAGCCGCAGCCTCCTTCTCTGGGTAGGCAGGGGCAGAACAGGAGAGCACAGGATGTGCACCCGGATTTTCTCAGGGAAGGAATACACTGCGGTGCTCGTTACACAAACCATGGGAGTCAACAGGGAATCTCAGGAAAATCTAGACAGAGATTTCTGTTGCCTGTAGAATTACTTTAGGTATTGTAGCCAAAATGTGCACAGTTGGTTTTCTGGTTTGGGTCCTTCTGTCTCTGTTTTGATACAAAATCTTACTCTGAGGAATAAAGGAAGTTGCTAATAATAAAAATATGATTATTAAACTGTGACTGGACAGCATTTGACAGAATACTTAAAAAATTTTCCACTATGCTGCAACACTTTCTTCTGCCATTGCCTATGCTAAGTACACCTCTATTCCAAATCTTAAGAGAGGAAATTATACCTTTAAATTACATGGAGAATTAAAAGGCAGACTCATTAAGAGCTCCTCTGTTCTTTGGCTAGTGTATTGCCACCCCAGCCTTGCCAGCTCCCCTTCCGTTGTCTCTCTGTGATCCCAGGCTGGTAGAAACTGAGAGAATGTACATAATTGATTGGGGAGGCCTTGATGAAGAGCAGACTCACAATGATTCTCTGAAAAGATGCCTGGAGCATTTGAAAACTTCAAAGACTTCACATCTTGTCCTGAAAAGCCACAAAACACTGTTTACAGAAAGCAGAGACTCTTTACAGAAAGGAGAGACAGTATCAGAAAGTTTTATGAGCTATGACTCTAGAATAGAGATACACAGAGAGGATCTGGCCATTTCAAACATGTACTAGTTCTTATCTGAGGCAGCACTCAAGGCTTCTCTTTTTTTCTTTTTTTTTTCTTTAGTAAGTCCTCTTTTTCTTTTCTGTAATGGTTTAGTGACAAGATCAAGTAGTCCCAGGCTTCTGTGGGAACTGAGGAGGTACAAGTGTAGTTTTGTCTTTACTTATTCTATTACACAAGGATCAGACACATGAGTAAGCCCATGAATTCCACACAGGAGATACTTGAGCTGGAGTCAGGGCCCAGGAGCTGGTGACCTGAGTGCTTGCCACCTGAGGCTGCCACTGAAATGGCAGAAGTGGGGAACAAAAATATGGGCAAAGGGATGGGAGACAAGACAAGAACTAGTTAGTTTTAGCTCTTGACTGTAGGTGAATAGTTTGTAATGGCACTCCCTATGTGTCTCTTGCTTAGGTCTTGGAATAAGTCTCCTTTCGAGGCAAGAGTAAGCAGACTAGCAAAGATAAACCCATGCTGCTTGCTGTGAGCCTACAAAGTTACGTGCCTGACCCAAGAAAGAACTGGCCTGGTGCCTTACTGGGGCTGCCTCACCTGCCTGGGTGCAGAGTGAGTGTAGTACTGCAGCAGGAGAGGCTCGCCTCACTTCTCCTCTCTCCTCCCCGAGCCCCCTGCACGCACAGCCAACAGGCTGCCAAAGTCACTGCCCTGTGGTCTGGAGAAACCTGTGCTCAGCCCAGCCTAGCAGGGATTGCTGCTACTAGTTACTACCCAGAGCAGAGCCTGATGAAATGTCCAGCCCCTCACTCCCAGCCTCTGGCCCATGTCCCAGCTAAATATCCATGTTATGCCAGTGAGTCCCTTGCTCGCTGTACTCCTCTGTTGGCTGTGAAGGATTTGCCCTGGCCACACTGCACATTTGGGATGGGGCAGATATGTCCTGGGCTTTTAACGAAGGGCCTTGTCAGCGCTCTCCCCTCTTACGTGAATGGGTTTGACTCCTGCTGCCGGGTGTGAACACCTGGCAAGCTTTGACCTTTGCAGGTGGTGGTTGTGCAATATGGTGCGACTGGCAGGAGTGTTTGGGTTAAGCAGCAGTGGCCTCAGATATCTGAGGAATGCCCAGGGTCGCTGGTACTCCTTAGTAAGTGAGAGAGAGATTTTGAAGTAGTAAATATTGTTACTTAGAGGCAGCGCTAACTATATGCTTCAGCTTGTGCACTGTCAGAACCATGTTGGACTTTCTCTATGGATCTGGGTTGTAGGGCATGGAAGGAAGAGTGCTTTTTGACTAAAATGGCAAGGGTTGTCCCAAGGGGAAGAACAAACGGAAGGAACATGGCAGTTCTCTGAACATTGAAAAGTTCTGATTCAGGCTGGTTTTCGCATCCCTAGATTCCTTGCTAGCTTGGATTTAAAAAACCTTAATCAGTTTTATCTCTCTGCACTCAGATCTCCCCATCCTTCCCACTGGACTCCAAATTGCATTGCCTCCCTCTCTCACTCACCAAGCTTACGCATTGCTTTGTCTTCCCAAATGCTGTTTTCCATGTTCCAATTAGATTAAGGGCTTGCCTGCACAGGAAAGTTGCGCTACTATTAATTTGCAGTTTGCTTTAAAGAAATTATGTTAAACCTGGGCAAAAGGCCATGTGGATACCCTGGTATTCTTTTGCAGAAATACAAATGGCTTATTTCAGGTTAGATCAGGTCAATTAGGAACAGGAAGAACTTGCAAAGCAATAAATTTTCCTACACCAGAACAAAGAGAGTCCAGCAGTTTTTTCTGCAGATAGTGTCCTCCAAATGGGAAGAAAGGTTGGAGGCACGGTCTTGACCTCAGTAGGAGCCACAATCTGCTGGAGAGAGGTGGCATACCACCAGTTAGCAAGTCCCACCGAAGCAGCAGCCTCTGCTGCCATTAGGTTCTGGCACATGCTGTGAAGCAGGCTGTTTCACACTGCAGCAACTGTGTTTTTCCTACTCAAGGCAGCCTGGTCCATGGCACTCATAGAACAGGAGTAGGAACCGCTGCCCCTGTGTAAGATACTGGCTTCCACTGCATTCCTACAGGTAGTAAAAATGTAATCCTTTGCAAAAAAAAATTATAGTATGATCTTGCTCAGTAGGAAAAAGTCATGCATGTCCATCTACTGCCCCTCTTTGAACACTGCATGAGTGCTGCCCCCACCTGCCTATGGCCCAGGACCCCATGTCGCCCCCCGGGGCCATCAGCTCCTGACCCAGTGATGCTGCAGCAGGGTGGGTCTCCAGCTTCCCACAGCCCTGCCCTGCCTGGCCATGGGCATTGCAGAGCCTTGGCTGTCCCTGAGCTGGGGAGGTGCCTGGAGCTGAGGCTGCCCCAGTACCTTGTGCTGCTCCTGGCTGGGGAATGGGATGTGCCTGGGCTGCCAGGCCCTGCCTTGATGCCCGGGGGAGCCACCACAACCCCAGCCCCAAGGAAGCTGCTGCACTTGCTGTGCCCTGCCAGGAATTAAAAGACATAAATCATGAAGCCTGAGGGACAAACGAACCAAACCCTATACCGGTCTTCAAGAGAAAGGAGTTCTCTCACTGTTGCTCTTGAGTATTGATTAGGTCTGTCCCTTGGCCAGCGAAGGATCTCCACCCACCGCAAGGGAATGGAAGTGGTGTAGAGACTAGTAATAAAGGTTCATACAGGTGTGAACAGAGAAGGAGTGGGAAGGTGGGAGTGTGGAGACACCAGCAGGAGCACTCAGCAGGGGAAGAACTCTCTGAATGGCCTGCATTAATGATACCCGGATTAGCAGGTCATCAAGACCGCAGGGCATCTGCCTGCTGTTTCACAAGACACTCAGATCTGGAGACAAAGTGATTAGTCCTGATGGCTGCCAGAGTTGGAACAGGATAGAGATACTGCCAGTTCCAAAAGGATACAAAAAGATCTCCAAACCTGGTGCATGGTCACCAACTCAAGAATAACCCAGGAGACATGAGGAGGACTTGATAGCTGGCATTGCTTGTTCTCCATGGCATCAAAACAGATCTTGGACCTGGATCAAAACAAAACCTGGGCACAATCTTCGTGTTGCCTGGATTTTGGATGAATGGCTTCAACATGCTGACTTGGTGCTCGGTGGCTGCACTTGTGAGTGTAAGACTGTGAATGTGGCTGAGTGAAAGCTGTTTTGTTTCAGTTTTTATTTTAAATGCAATCACTTTCGCCTCTTTAATTTCCCCCTTCATCCCACTGCCCCCCCCCCCCCCCCCCCCCCCGATGTTTTCTACATTGTTGATACAGTGTTGCAACAGTATTTCCTACAGAGAAACAAGAAGTAGTAAGGAGGAGCACCCAGCTGCATAGTCTTTCAGTCACTTCTCTTGTAATGGCACCAGAGAAAGAACCATGAAAAAAATATATCAGGAGAAAAGAGTCTTTTTTCTAGACGAGTTCTTCAAAGACCACCCGGTCCCTTTTGCTGGCTTTGGTCAGCAGGGCAGGTCACGCAGTTGGAGCTCTGGCCCACTCGATCGTAAAAGGGTTAGCTCGGGCTTCCATTTGTACATCACAACCTTTCCACTTAACAAATCACATGAGGTAAAGGGGTTTTGAGACACCTAGCCCATCGCACTGCCTACATATATCCATCTGCTCTGGATGGATGCTGATTGAACTGGATCTCCAGAACACCAGCTGCATCCTTTAACTGGGGAAGGGCTCCCAACCCTGGTAGGAACTGGCTTCTATTAAGAGGTAGGGCACCAGGCTGCCATCACATCACCACAGCCACTGCTCCTCAGCTGTGAGGCAGGAACCTCTGCTCCATGCTGAGACTGAAAAGCCACTTAGCGAGCTAAGGGCTCCCGGCTCCTTTCAGACACCCACGGGCACAGTGGAACTGTAACCCTCCCACCTCTTTCAGAGGCAGCTGGCTCAGTGCATGCATGCAGGGAAGCAGGAGCTGCTGCTGCCTCTCAGCGAGATAGCAGCTCCTGTTGACTTTCCCTTTGTCTAAAAGACGGCACGATGCTGCTGTTCAGCTCGAAGAAGTGCCTGCACAGCTTGTTGTTGCATGCCACCTCACTTTGGAGTAACTTAAGTCTCCTTGTACTATAAGCTCATCGCTTTTTAGCCTATTCATAATAAAAAGGAAGAGTAATTTATTTCCTTCCTCTTTGCAGTTACTTTTTATGTATTTGTGTACTGCTATTTTGCCTCTCCTCAGACTTTGCTTCTTGAGACTAAATTGTTTTTCATTGTGCCTTACAGTTCATCTCTTCTGAACTTCCAGTAGAGCAGCAGTTTAGTATTTAAATGAATATAGTGTTTATGAAATGAGCTGGACTAACAGGCATGGAAATAGAGACTTCTGTCTTCACAAGTTAGATGCCACAGTGGTAGGTGCAGCTCCATACCTAACTTGTGATCTGGAAGATCTCTAGAGGCAAAAAGATAATGTAGTGATGAAATGTATCTGAGTGGTTCAGATTTCCTCTTTAATCAGTAGCCTCTAGGCTGTTTCAGCTTGCTAGGATTCCTTTGTGCCAGATGTAGTAGTGTTTTCGTGACACAGACAAAACATTGCAATAGCAATGACCAGTGCTAACCAACTCATTTCACATAAATTACCATCCTTGTGGAGGCAGAGCACTCAGGCAGGGTTCATCTAATCCACTGTAGATGGCTACATGGAAGGCTCTCCAGCCAAGCGACTTACCTCAGGCCCCTATGACAGCCACAGCAGAGAAAAAGAAACTGAGGTCATGAATCATCTCATCCTAAGGTAGATATTTAAAATAGATCAGATAAGACGTACCTTTAAAGTGCCTGTGGGGCAACAGGCTCTGATGTAGAGATAGACGCTGTAGACATCTAAAATTAGGTGAGCTGAATCTCACCTGTGGAGCCCGTGAAACTGGTGACGCACAGGTCAAAAGTCCCACTTCCTTTGGTGAATTTTCAGATCTGGAATAGTTGCCTTTTCTCTTCTGCTCATGCCAGCATATGGAGTTGGAAAAGCAAATGCTTGGATTAGGAAGAACTGATGTTCATCATGGCTAAAATAATGATATTCTGCAGAGAGGAATTTTTAGGTTGGATTCATCTGAAACAGTTGAACTGTAAAGATTTATCTTGCAGAATCTTTGGAAAATGTGTACTTCAAAACAATCTTTTCTACTACCATAGAGTTTTCTTTCCCTCTCTCTCATTTTTATTTCTTAGTTAATAGTTTGTAATCAAGGAAAAACGTTCTCTTGATAACATGGCACATCTCCTGACCTACTTCGGTGCAAATGCATACATAACCACTTGTTTGTTTGTACTTCTACAGGTGTAGGTGCTGTGCAGATATGGGCCGTGGTTAAAGTTTCATAATGGAAAATCTGACAAGCAGTTAACTAATCCCTGAGTCATATTTTGTAATAGCCTAAAGGTCTCTGATGTTCGACCTTCATTTGATACCCTTGCCATCAGGGAGTTATACATAACCCATCTGAAGAACATTCTTTATATAGATGACTGCATGCTGCCCTTTTATACCTGCAAGAATGGACATTGCACTTAACTAATTCAGGGAAGTCTTCTGCCTCCCTTTGCACCCCTCTCTGTGAGTCTATTTGCAGGACTGCAGAGGTGCACTGCGGGAAACTCACCTGATGAATGAGAACGGTGGAAATCTCGCTGCTTAGTTTCAGACCTCTGTAGGGCCTAGCTGAGAGGTAAGGAGAGGGGTGGGGAACTGGTTTTGGACTCCACCCTAGCCCTTCTGAAGGAATTTCTCATCGGTACAGTTCCAGTAATAAAAGTAGCAGTGGAACTACCAGTACTAGCAGAGCTCTGCTGATTTTCCTTGTGCATGGCTCACTTCTGCTTAAGGCAGGCAGGCCAGACAGATACAGGAACAAGACATCCTTTTGTCAGAACATCCCAAATGGGAATCCCACCTTGCTGACACCAGCAGAGTTGAGCCAGCATTAGCAATGTCAAGGTGTTCATAGGAAGACTTAATGTTGAAAGGGCTCATCTAGAGAATCTACCCCTTTATTTTGTAGCCAAAGGGTGAAAAAGCAACAGGTTGCTTATTAGGGTACTATAACATTGTTGTCTGTCAGGACTTCTCAAGTCCTCCCTCAAAGGCAGCAAAGGATGTTGACATTGCTGCTGTTTCCAAAGCTAAAATATGGCAGACACGTGACTTCAGCAAAAGCATGTGAAGTTTACATACTATGTCTCATCATAATAAAGAAACTTAAACAAAACAGTGTGTCATTAAAGGTGGAATATATTTTCCATACTAAATTCCTCTAGGTTTGATTTGACCTCTTTTTTACAGCTGTAGAATGGTAGACTATCTCAGGGATATTAATTCTTCGCCATTGCAGGGTAGAAAGTTCTGGTCTTCATGACTGGACCTAGTATAAAACACAGCAGAAAGTTATTTTTTTAAACACTCTGGCACAACAACTTTTACAGCAGTGCCAAATGCTAGACAACAATGAGAGCAGCTCAGAAGACAAATGGAAAGAAGAAAGCAGAGAAGAGTTTTGTCTTGAGCTTTGCCTTAGGCTGTCTTTTTAAGAAACTCTGCCATTTCCAAATAACTATTTTATAATTGTGTCTTAAGATATCATCAGATACCATGAGTGGTGCACATGTAGCATGTGAGTTATCAGCTGTACATGGAAAGCTACATAGCAAGGGTCTGGCACAGTGGGAGGGGGAACATGCCCAGCCTGACTATAGGCACCAGTGAGGAGGTTAGTCATCCTGCTGAGTCAACATGAGACACGAACACCTCCAAAGGGTGCTTCTGCCTACTTGTCCTCTAATGTTAGACAGCTAAAGTTACATGGTATGAGCCTATAATAATAGATTATGAGCCTATATAATAATAGGCTCATATGCATGCTCATTTATGTATGAAATTAATCTTGCAAGGATGGTCTGAATTACCACATCCAAACCTTTTCATCTGGAGTAAACTTGGTATTGGACTGGGCAGGGGCTTGCAGTGGCTGTTTTTTAGGGGTCTCCTTGCAGCCCTTCTCAAGCAAATGCAGAAAGTGAGAAAAGGCCAAACAAAGGTCCCAGCCAGATTTATGTTCATGCAAATCTAGCACCAGAAGCAGGGCAGCAGTGTTTGAATTCTGACATGGAAGTTGTTAAAAAGGGGCTGGGAGAAGGGAAGGGATTACACAGCAGACGTATCTGCCTGTCTGACAGCAGTTCTACCTCTTCGCCCGCCTCTGCCTTCCAGACGCATAGGAACTGATTCTTGGGTGATATTTTAATGGTGCAAATTCCCACTTATCAGGACATGGTAATAGTTAATGCTCCTTGTTTACACTGGTCTAGCTGTACAAGCTTCTGTCTAGTCAGTCACAAATCTCCAGGCACCTAGACTCCGTTCTAACAAACAGAAAGAGTTAAGGTTTTCCATCTTTGCAAATAACTTTCCAAGAAGTTATCACCAACAGTTGGATAAACATGCAGTTAAAGATAACTCTTTATCTTTAAAAGATATGCCTGTCACACTCCAGGCAAAATGACAATATATAGCTAGAATCAGAAAGTCAGAGGTTTTTTTTTTTCTGATGTGATACCAATTATATGACTAGTACTGAGATAAACCTGGCAGAAGCAGTGTAGTTTGAAGTCTAGCAGCTTTATCTTTAGTGGATATTCCATCCTATCCAACAGCTTCTTTGTTCCACCATCTCAGGCCACAACCTTGTAGTGTCACCCTTACTGAAAGATTTTTGTTGCTATCATTTATGGTCCCTGCAAGAAGAAGGGCCCAGCTACACAAATTCCACTGGCAGGATGGGGCTGCTGAAACAAATGCAATGTAATAAAGTGCATTACAGACTGGTACAACTTTGGGCCCCCACTGCAAGAAAAATATTGAGAGGTGCTGGAGCGTGTCCAGAGAAGGGCAACAAAGTTGGTGAAGGGTCTGGAGCACAAGTCTTATGAGGAGCAGCTGAGGGAACCAGAGTTGTTTAGCCTGGAGAAAAGGAGGGTCAGGGGGGACCTTATTGCTCTCTACAACTACCTGAAAGGAAGTTGTAGCGAGGTCGGTGTTGGTCTCTTCTCCCAGGTAGCTAGCAATAGGAAGAGAAGAAATCACCTCAAGTTGTGCCAGAGGAGGTTTAGATTAGACATTAGGAAAAATTTCTTTACTGAAAGAGTGGTCAAACATTGGAACAGGCTGCCCAGGGAAGTGGTGGAGTCACCATGCCTGGGAGCGTTCAAAAAATGTGTGGATCATAGAATCATAGAATGGTTAGGGTTGGAAGGGACCTCAAAGATCATCTAGTTCCAACCCCCCTGCCATGGGCAGGGAAACCCTCCACTACACCAGATTGCCCAAAGCCTCATCCAACCTGGCCTTGAACACTTCCAGGGGTAGGGCATCTACAACTTCTCTGGGCAACCTGTTCCAGTACCTCACCACCCTGTGAGTGAAAAATTTCTTCCTTATATCTAATCTAAATCTGCCCTCTTTCAATTTAAAGCCATTGCCCCTCGTCCTGTAACTACATACCCTTGTAAAAAGTCCCTCTCCAGCTTTCCTGTAAGCTCCCTTTAAGTACTGGAAAGCTGCAGTAAGATCACCCCGGAGCCTTCTCTTCTCCAGGCTGAACAGCCCCAATTCTCTCAGCCTGTCTTCATAGGAGAGGTGTTGCAGCCCTAGGATCGTCTTCGTGGCCCTCCTCTGGACCCACTCCAGCAGCTCCATGTCCTTCTTGTGCTGGGGACTCCAGAGCTGAATGCAGTATTCCAGGTGGGGTCTCAAGAGAGCAGAGTAGAGGGGCAGAATCACCTCCCTCGACCTGCTGGCCACACTTCTTTTGATGCAGCCCAGGACACAGTTGGCTTTCTGGGCTGCCAGCGCACATTGCCGGCTCATGTTGAGCTTCTCATTCACCAGCACTCCCAAGTCCTTTTCCTCAGGGCTGCTCTGAGATGTAGCACTTCAGGACATGGTTTAGTGGGCATGGTGGTATTGGGTTGACGGTTGGACTTGATGATCTTGGAAGTCCTTTCCAACCTTAATAATTCTATGATTAATGATTCTATGAACTCTTATCTGATGATCTGAGAGACTCCTCTCCCAGTTTGGTCTGCAGTACCCACTGAAGCTAGTGTAACTATCTCCAGCGACTCATCCTGGCATTGAATCACAATATTCATAACAAACTTTTGGTTTAAAGTGCCAAGACAGAGGATCGGATTTGTACGACTGTTCCACAACATGCTGCACTCTTGCTTTGGCTAGATTTTTGCCTCTTACAGAATATTCTTCTTTTCTAAAAATCATCTTAATATCAGAAGAGAATTTTCATTCTGTCTGTCTTTCCTCTTTTTATTGCAGTATTGGCTTAATCAAACACTAAATTACAGGGACATTGTTACCTGACATTTTTCTCTCTTTTCCAAACAATTCCTGGAACTGAAAATTAATAAAAGCAGGTATACCTTTTCAATTCTTTATTTAGCTCCCCTGGCTTATTTTCAGCTGACAGTGCTTTTCAGGCTCTCAGTTTCACTGCTTCCTCCCTATTTTCTGATTCCCTGAGCTTGTGTGCAAAAGGGCAAGATAAAGCACTGAAAAAAAAAGGTAAAGTACTGTGGCAAAAGCGCAGGCACCGCCCCAAGGATTAATGTAATAAAACACCTTTAAAATTCTTCTGAAAAACTGACTAGTTGGGAGTTGACAGTATCCTTTTAGGAACAGTTTATGGTAAGAAATCCTGGTTAGTCTTATGAGCAAGTTTTGGCTGAGCACAAGTGCTAATGACTTTTTTGCAATGAAAAACATTTCTAAAGACAAAAATAGCTAGTACTGAAATCTCTCACAGTCATTATTTACAATTTCTGTGTGATCCGTTGTTCAGATTTATGATGATTCCTTGCCATGCCAGCAGAACTTACAACTTTATGGGTTTGTCTTTAATGCTGTAATTAAAATCAGGATGATTTTCATGGGCCCAGAATAATTTGTAAATCTTGTGAGAGCTCTGTCTTTTAAGTGGCCTTACATAAGATATAATCTTCACTAACCCAAGCATGCAGACACTTTTTTTTTATACTCACTGATGTTTTCATCAAGGAATCCTATACCTTTGGGGTTATTTCAACCTGATATGTTTAGGTAGAAGTACAATTTTCCCAGCCTTTCTCAAGATTTTGTATTGTGTTTAAGTTATCTTTAAGTGAAACACTCTTTCTTTTTCTTCTGCTGGTATGCCTCCAAATAGCTTGTCTCTTTTATTCCTTCTGTAAGAGTTAAAGATATGCCCTGTAACAGTCCTTTCATACTGTCTTTCCTTCAGCATGACATTTTCCATTTTACTGTCCACCCTTTCATGACACAGGCTGGGGACCCTGCAGTGACTCCCTAGCATTCCCAGAGCTGAGCAGACTAAAGACCAAAACCTTCTTGTTGTTCTTAAATATGGGATCATTATGTAGTGTAAGCCCCAAAATCTGATCTCCTAGTTCTCCATATTTGTTGGAGGGGGTGGATGTTCCTTATCATACAACAAAAACACCAGACTGGCATCACTCACCCACTCAACAGGGCAGACAATGTGTTACAGAAATAATCATTGAAGCATAGTTATACAGGGATAGGTAGACTGTTAGTTCTCCTTATTAGAACACGTAGCTATTTTTGAATTCTGAAGTGTCATTAACATGATTCCTCTAAGAATAACTTGTCCTTTTAACTTATCCTTAAAGTTTTTGTTCTGGGAATGTTTCATGTAAGGTGTTTGAGTCTTGAACCTACTTGTGCCTGGGAGTATGAAGAACCTAGGGCAGAGAATGTTTATGTAGTACTGAGCACCATGACAGCAGTTAGTAAATAATAAAATAAATCACAGGCTTTGTTTCTGTTTAAATACCGTGTTTGCTTTCTGTGGGTACAGATCTTCTGGTTCCTGCCCAACAACCTCATTTGGGTGAAACTGGATATTGCGCCAATTTTATTCCAGCTGCTTTAACATATGGCACCAGTCCAGACAATGCACTGGCTAACAAAGAACTTGGAGTCCCCCATCTAAACACTTAAGAAAAAACTGAAGTCCCTGGAACCCGCGCTAAAAATACTCACCAGGATTCATGATTTTTATACAAATACACAGTTAAGGTAGAAATGGGTAGAAGCAAATACGTCCAAATCAAGAATAACAGCGCGCAGCAACCATTAGGGTCCAAATTCACTGCCTCATTCCAGACTTCTGGACGTGCACTGAAAATACCAGGGCTGGGAAGTTACTCTGGCTATTATGGAGGGAATGCCCAAGCATAGGAGAGCCAACATAGAATTAGCGATGTGAAGAAAACCCACAGTAGTTAACTGTTTTAAAGCACCGAGCAGAGACAAATTGGGAGGACGAGAGTTATTGCATTCTATGAACTCGGCCTCCCAGATCTGCATGCAGGTGCAGAAGCTGGGTGGGACATGCCTTAGAGAGGGACTGTGTGTTTCCCTTTAGAACAGCCTGAAAGCTTCTCAGGAATCGAAGCATTTAAGATATGTCTCAGAGAAATCATTCCACGGTTGACTGTGCCTAGCTCGCATATGTTTTCAATAGAAACATTGAAAATCATTTCAAGATTGAGGCGTGTACTTGTTAAACTTCGAGTGTAAGCTGAAGAATAAATAGAGCTACCCTAAATTGGTTTCTGGTACAGCCTGACAAAATACTTAAGATGCCACCTAATCCCAAGTGATCCCATAAAACCCAGCAGTATCTATGTGATCTCCTACCACCCAATCAGTCTTAAATTTGTAGGTGAGGTTACTACATTCACAGTCTGATTTAATCTCTTTTCCATCAGGAACTGGCAAAGCTGAGAAATACTTTACAGCTAAATTCAGTGAACTGTATGTGATTCTGATATTTGTACTTTTCTATTTTGATTATGAACGATAAGTAAAGATAATTCCTATAAGTGTGTAAATCATCGTGCATTTATTATGGAATAATAATACTTACATTAGCCAAAAGATTTGTATCATTTGTCCGTAACTTCATTACTGCAAAGTGATCAGCACTGAGGGGCCTTGAGCTGGTCCAGAAGTCAAGAAAGGACAAAATTCAACTCCAACAACCAGCAAATGAGGAGCTAAGGTATTACAAACTGAAACTTTTGCAAAACCGGATTAAAACACAGAGTTAAAAGCCTCTGCTGGTTCTGGAACAGAAACTAAAGTCTGCTTCCCATTGTCAGCAGGGAATTCTGCAGTTTGTGTTAATAGTAGGAGCAACACAAGTGTGTCTGCTTGCCATGGGGGTGGCCAGCAGTCGGGCAGTCTACGTGAATGGTACTTGTAGGGGCACAGAAATGAGGAGCTGAAGGTACTGTCTGAAAAGAATTCTCTGTGGATAGGAAAAAGGGAGATACCGTTCTGCGTGTCTGGGCTAGTGTGAATTCATCAGGCTCCGTGTTTGAATGGGAGCCAGGTATAGTGCACAAGTAACTCCTGTTTGCTGTGCCTGACCTAAATCCAAGTGTTGCTTTGTCAGGTTTTATCCAACACACGTTCTGTTTCCCTACTGTGTAGTAACACTGCTGGAGACTGGGTGTTAGCATTGGAAATCTGGTGACTCAAACACAGAAGTATGAAGGCTGTATTGCGGCAACAAGGAGGAAGTGAGGACATGTAACCTTACCATGTATTTTATGGTGGTCAGAGGTTTCAGGACATGTTAAAAGAATTCTTATTTGGGAAGTTTCAAAGTATTAAATATAGACCATCTTCACGTGCTAGATGGCAGTGAGGCTCCACAAGCAACCCGCTTCTCTGCTAAGAATGCTTGTGGGGGCATAATGTCTTGTTTATTTATTAGACAGTCGTTTTTCAGGATCGACATCTATCAGAGCTCAGCCGAGCACATCCACTGCCTCCCATTCCTTGGCAATGGTCCCCTTGGTGAGAATGCACAGTCAGCACAAGTCCTCGAGCTGCCCCTGAATCCTTTGTCATCTTCAGTCTCACTGGTTTTGGGGAAGACAGGGATATTACACAAGGGGTCTTAGGGTGGTAAGATAAGCATCTGCTATTTGAGTCTCTGCCTTAAACTACCACACTACCATGAATGCATAAGTTTCCAGTAGCAAGGAGCCATGAACCATACTCGGTAGGAAGACTGCCAGCTCTTCTGTGCTACTCACCTCTGACTGAGGCATGAGCAAAGTCCCCCTGCTATGGTATCTGTGTGAGCACTGAATCCCACTCAGCCCTGATGCTGATGGCAAGGTTGAACAGAGCAAATGCACTCTATCTGCAGGTGATGCCAAGGTCGTTTTCGCAGTGGAAGAACAACAGGTGAGATTGGTGTTGAAGGCAGAGAGGGTGATGGTATCAACAGGGACAGACGAGTAGAACAGAAGCAATTGAGATTGTTGCAGTGTAAGTCCACTAGGGCCCCAGCCCTGGGATGTCAGATTTTTCAGGCAGTGAAGGCATTAAGTGTGTTTACTATTGTCTATGCTTAGCCTTTATCTGAGGCTAAACAATAGCCAGCTGTTCTATTACCCAATGACCCCTCCCCACTCGAGGAGGGGAAGGGGAAAAGGAAGAAAGAGCAGTGGGTTAAGAACTATTTAATAATTGAAATAAAATAAAATAAATAGTAATTATAACAATAATCATAAATTCAGACAAGTAATGTACGATGCAATTGCTCACCACCCTGTGACCAAAGTCTAGTCCATTCCCAGACAGCGAGCCCAGAGCAAGAAGGTCCTGAAATTGCAATCAGAGAGAGAGAGAGAGAGAGAGAGAGGGAGAGAGTAGGTCTCTGGAGCAGAATGACAGGCGAGACCCTCCAGGGAGAGCAACCATTGAGGGAGGGAGAGAAGGGGAGAGAGCCCATCCCCAAGAAACTTTCCAATTTATAGTGAGCATGATGTTACATGGTATGGAATGCCCATTTGCCAATTTAGGTGTCAACCACCCTGGCTGCGCTCCTCCCCCCAGGTTCTTGGACATCTGGATTATTAGCAAAAACAAGCTGAAAAGTCCTTGAGCACTATAGATACTGGCATACCACGGCTGGCTACAAACTAAAACAGTGTCCCATCAACTTTGTTCTCACTCAATTGGGTGCTGCGGTCTTTTTAAAAATGAACCTTCCTTTAGAAGTGTAGCTTCTCTGAACAGAAAATTGATTCTATGATTCTATCCCAGCGAAAACAGGACATATGAAAGACTCACAAAAATATGGTATGCGGTCTAAGTCTCATAACTAGTGCTGTAGAACAAGAAACAAATTTTCAGTACTGAAACCTGAGAATCATATCCATGGTAGGATTTGGGTTTTTACTGCACTCTGGATTTCAGGGCCTAAGTCTGAGTTGCCTTACCATTAGTAAAATACCTCCTTTCCCTTAGAAGTAAGCACATAGTTCTGTAAGATGGGAAATCAGCTTCTTAAGATGTCTAGTCCCATGTGACCTGTTGGTAGTCTCAAAACAGATAAGGAAACTCATGTACACAAGGCCAGAGCCTACCAGCCTTGAGTAAAAATATTGTAAAAGGCAGCTACAACTTCATGAACAGTGGTGACTTCACAGCCCACACTGCTTGGTGACAATCAGGAATACTGCTTTCCTAATGCACAGCAATGATCTCGATAGTCAGAAAGCTGTATCTCCAGCTGTTTCAAAGATCCACGTTTAAAGCCTAAACAAACAAGTAAATAAAACAGAAGCAGTAATGAAATGGAAAAGAAAATCCACAAACCAAAAAAGGGACGCCAACAGGTAGCAGGGAAAGGAGAAAAGCAAATCTTTTGCTCTATTAGGTGACAAATACATAAAGTTGCTAAGAAGCAGTGCTTTTGCTGCAGCAAGAAACTCCCATCTCAAGTCAAGTAGTGGAGGTGAAACACAATGAACTCAGTGCAGGCAGAGAGGTTGTACAAAATCTTTAGATATTTAGCCACTTGTGTATGTTCCTGTGGGGAGGGAAATGATGGATTAGTTTTCTTGTGGAGGATTCATTAGTATTCTGTCATTGGGGAGTCAGTATGCTTAGCTTAGTGAGCTCAAGATGTGTTGTGGTTTAGGCATCAGAAGTTACCAACTCTGGGTAACCGATTAAAAGAAAAAAATGGAGTGTGTTAGGAACTGTAGGGTGATTTTCCAAGATCTTTCATGAACCATTCTCCTGGCTTGCTGGTTAGCATTAAGCACCTATTAACTCAGTTTCAGGAAGGTGGTGATTAAACTGGGTCAAATGGAAGTGATTAGATTGGATTATCCCTGTCATGGAAAAAACATCACTGGAAGATCTGAGAGGGAGGAAATTGCCACATAGATCCCAGCAAGTTCTGCTGAAAGGTATATGAATTTGCTTTTCTCCCTGCAAAAGAGCTTTGGCCCACCCAGGATCCCTCTAGATGCCTCAGACTTGCTCTGAATAGAATTGTTTTCATCTTGGAAATTCCTCAGGACTGGTAAGGAAGGCAGTTGACCCAGCATCGCTCCCACTTGTGTGGCCCCCTCCAGGTTTACCTGTGCTGACTTTTGGGAGTGTCCCTGAAGACATTGAGGTAAGCTACCTGTCCTCAGGGGTCTTTAATGAAAAAAATCTCTTTTCATTTCTGTAGCTAAAAATTACTAAGGAAATGTTCAAGTGGACAAGGAAAGATAATACCACACTTGTTGCAAGGGCAAACTTTGAAAGGCCAGCGAGGGGGCCCAAAATGGAGAAAACAAATCTTGTGCTTGAGACTGAGCTGAGAACTGGGAGGGCACAGAGTGCCATGGGTGCCATACTGTCATCTGCAGCACCCGTAGTGCTTTGGATTTGCCCAACCCAGAGAGCAACCTCTCTCCCATGTGCCATGAGATGGGTCGCTGTGTAGCCCATGCAGTGAGGTCAGATTTGGCAGCGTAACCCTAAAATTTGCTGGGAATTTAAGCATTCAACACTGGAACAGGCTGCCCAGGGAAGTGGTTGAGTCACCGTCACTGGAGGTATTTAAAAGACATGTAGATGTGGTGCTTAGGGACATGGTTTAGTGGTGGACTTGGCAGTGCTGGGTTAACTGTTGGACTCAGTGATCTTCAAGGTCTCTTCCAACCTAAACAGTTCTATGATTCTGTGGTTCTGTGAACAGGCTCCTGAGAGGCCAAGTCAGGTGAAACACTCTAGAGCCCCAGATATTGTGCTTTAAATCAGCCCCATATGAACATCTAAACCTACATAGGCAATTTATGCACGATTTGTGTGGTGGTCCTGAGCTCTGGGGTAGAGCCTGGAAGTAGACACGTGCCCTGGCAAGCCTCTCTCTCAGAACAGCCCCAATATAACGTCACCCTCCATTGTGTGATCCTGCCACAGAAAAGTAAATATTTTGGGACCGTCAGGATTACTAAGAAATAAGTAGTATTTTATTGCAGGGACTGATACACAAAGTTTCCTGTTGGCCAGCAGCCAAGGGGTTGCCTCCTCCTGGTGACATCTCTGAGCGCTCTCTGCATGCTTGGCTCCACTACTTTATTTTATGGAGATTTTTAGCAGACAGCATGTCACCGACCCCTCTGTCATAACCCTTCACCTGTCGTACCATCAGAGAACTGCCCTGAGGAAGTGGGGCTGAGACGTGTGCATGTGTACAAGCATGTGTATGTGCACACAGCTGTGTTTATTTTGCGTTGCATGTAAAAGAAAAGAGGATTATTTATGTTCTAATCATGATGTATTCCCCAAGCAAAATATTTTCTGCTCTGATTTATTGCTCTCTTTAGGCCTGCTCTCAAGCATTGTTCTTATATTTGGAGCCGGTCACATTTTTTCCATTTGGAAATGGAAATCTTAAATGTAATGGCATATTTAATGAAAAAACAATCCCACAGTTACTTGGAGGGAAGAAGAGTTTCACTTCTCTATTTTCCCATTTTATGTTTGTGGGTTTTTTTTCTCCCATCTTTACTTTTACTCTTTCTCCTCTCATCTCTGAAAAAAGGAAGGAAAAACAGTATCTGGATAAAAGGTAGGAGCAATATTTTTTCTGTTTTCTCATTTTTGGTTAAGACATTAGGAAAGTTCAAAAGGTTTTACCTAGACAAAGTCCACCGTGAAAAGTACCTGTCATTTTCTGATTACCACTGTTGTACCGTTAACGAAAAGTATCCAGCCAACAAATCTGCGTGAATTAAAAATGCTTGTGCACTATGTGGAGTCAGCATTTATTGGTGACTACAGAAGAAATGCCTTTTTTTTTTTTTTTTTACTTCATAGGGCTTTACAAAGTTTATGCAAGTGGCCTTAGAGCTTGGTTTTCTTTTTAATCTCACAAATATAAAAAAAAGATAGGTTCTCCCCACCCCCAGTCTTCTTTTGCTAGAGGATTGCTCTGAGGACCAAGGAAATCAAATTAGTTTTGTAGGTTGCACTGAGAAGATACAGGAGCATGCAGATCTTTAACCAATTGAGCTTTTCTCCCATGTGTTTCTCAGCAGTTTTGACTCAATCTCAGAAGAGTTTTTACACAGTCTGAATAAGTATTCTTTTAAAATATTTTTTAAGTCTTTCCCCCTTACTCCATTTTTAATTCTCCTCAGTAGCTCAGGATTCCTTTCTGGTTCGAGGCGTGAAATGCCTTCAGCTGTATTGCCTGCATGGCAAAAGGAGCAAGAACAAAGCAAGAGATTATGGAGGGGAAAAAAAAAACAACAACAAAAACCAACCAAACAAAAAAACCCAAACCCACAAAAACACAAGAAAATAACGATATTTTCTTTTTTAAAAAAGCTCATCCATCATTATGTCACAAGAAAAAAAAATAATACCAAAACATACACTTTTTTTACAGGTCTCATCTATCAAGCAAGGGAAAATCCTGTGCTATTCTATTTGGTTTCTAAGCTGAATGCACAAACTGCCCTGGCTGCAGCCTCCAGGGATGTTGTCAGCAAACAAATGCTGCCATTAAAGTGTTGGTAGGAGGTCCATCAGGAAATGCAAAGAAAAAAAATTTGGGGGGAGGTTGGGTAGGAAAAGCAACTCATAACTAAATCGGGAAGTACAGCTGGGTGCTCTTAAATTAGAAATCTTTAGGAGGTCTCCCACACATCCCTATAAGATTACAAGTTTCCTAAGGAGTTTTTTGAGCTGTGCATTGCTGCAGATATGCTGCACCTCCTCCAGCTTTTCGATCTCTTTCTTCCTAAGCTTCTCTATGGCTGTAAACCTCTTTCAGTTAACTCCCCAATGTCTCTGAGCAGCGTCTCACTGCTCTTCCGTCTCTCCTTCCAGTTCTCTTAGTTCCTCGGTACAATTTCAATCCCATATTACAGCTTCTCAAGAGGAAAGAGAATTAGTTCCCCTTTTGCATCAGCTGCCTCTGTTATTTACCTCATTAAGAAAAAAAGCTGATCCAGATGTATAACTAAAACAACAGGGTTTTTTTCTTAGACATTTTCTTGCATCGCTCTTCTCTGCAGGTAATTTTATTGTTGTTTTACAACACAGGTAGAAGGTATTTTTCCCCCATAAGAGTGTTACTTGGCCCTGAATCTGGTGGGTTGTCAATTTTTCCCTGTTTGCAGCTGAAAATAATTTTTCAGAAAACGTGATCATACTTCAATCTGAGAGGACTAGCACAGTATTTGAGCACTCCCTTGGAAGGACTAGTTCACAAAGGCTGTGTTGTGCAAAGATATCTTAATTCATGTGTAATGCCTGGATCTTAAGCACACATAACTTACATGCATGTAAGCAACTGGATTATCTCACCAGATAGGTGGGCAGTTTTTTCCAGGATCAGTGATTAGTTGAATATATCATTAGAGATAATGAAGGAAGTATTTCCTCTCTTATTTGACAATGCACAAAGCAAATTTCTTGCAAGACCGGTATTTCCAGAATACCTACAACAGCTACTGTGCAGACTTTGAGGTTGCTGCACACGGGGAATTATTATTACCATGTTTAGTGGGAGGAAAAGAATAACCGTCAATTACTATTTCCCAATACTTTCCCCGTTAAGACTCCAATTAATCTTGGTTTGAAACTAAAATAAAGGAGAACTCGTCATGCCCGTTGTTTCAGAACAATAAAGATCGTCAGAAATCAGGTGCTTTAGGGTACAAGCCTCTAGAGGTCACCAGAACCTAATTAATAAGGCATTGCTAAACTCATCTGGGAAGTGTAAATGCCTTTGTTTTGATTGAGACTTCCCACTTCTGCAGCTCTGGTTCTCCCCTCTCGCAAGGAATTCGGACTGTCATTAGATGGTGAATGACATAAAATGCTTGCAAACCCACATCCTCCTGGAGAGGCTTGGCTGTACAGAAGTCAGCTCCCTTTTGGGTAAGAAAACAGAGTCATCCAATATGCATCTTTTCCTCTCCGCACGGTTCCAATCTTACCTGCGTGCTGCTGTGATAAAACCTGCCCTGGCATAGCTGGAGTCTCTCGTGCACCATGGGCCATGTCTTTGGCACACCTTTGTAAGCCCAGAGAATGCCGTGAGTGTCACCAAAGTGAGAGGGATGCCAGCTCTTTCTCTTGTGCTGATGGTGAAAGCAGTAACTCAAAGGGGAGCACAGGCTGAAGGTGCAGTTCAGGTAATTGGCAAGGATTTTTCTACGTACATTTTTTCCCTTGCAAATTATGATCTGCAAACACAGGAAACCCTGTAAAGAGTAAGGTTTCTTTCTAGGCCACCCAGTGCTATTTCTACATACAGGGAAGGTTTAGAGAAGAGCTACAATTTAGTTATGATTAAGTGGTTTTGATGAGGCCAGAGACCTCATCTGCTCCATACAAGCACAGAAGGGAAAGCTCAAGTAATTTTCCTGGAGCTCCCTCCAGGGTTTAGGAATGAGACAGGCTGGGGAGGAGGGAGCTGGGTACAGTTAAGGAAGAATGTTTATTTCAAGACAGCAAACAGAAGCTGGTCCTTTCAGGACAAGTTCCTCTGAAGAGAGCAAAGGTGTATTTATTTTGGGAGTAGTTGCTGGAATGGAGGCCTGTTGTGTCTCAGCAGAGGGATTTTTGTCTCTCTGCTGAAAAGCCAGAAGAGTTGAGTACAGATGAGCGGCCTGTGACTTGTCAGGATGTTGAGGGTGGTGGAGGTGGGGCTGCTGTGAGAGGATCTTCACAAAGGACCCCTTTGCTTTTAGATACAGGATACTGCAGGCCCAGGACTTTTCCTTTGAGTCCAGAGAGTTTTTCTGGATGCACAGCAGGAGGTGAGGCTTTGCCCCTTTAACAGCCCTTTCTGTGGCCCTTACTTAGCTTCATTGACAGCAGGTGCCTTGTACCCCTTCTGACCTGCTTTGGGAGCAGCAGCCCACGGTAATAGGATCACCCTGAGTGTGTATGCTGGGGATTAGCAGGTATGTTATTTTTGCAGACTGGAACTGTGATGCTACAGCCTGACTGGAGTCCACATGTCAGTTCCTAATCCCATGCAAAGCCGTAGAGAGGTCAGCGAGACCATAAACAGAGGTATGTGCCCACCTGAAGGAGGTCAGGATTATTTTCATTGTAGCATACCTCTCCCAGAGAGGAAACACTCATATGAATCTTTGTTTGCGGAAAGCGCCACTCTTTATTTCCTTCCCTTTCAAAAGATGCACAGATAGAGTGAGGGGCTTTCCTTCTTAGTTTCCCTCTCAAGGCAGGGTCCTAGAGACACCTTGCTGCTTTTTCCCCCTCTCCAAAAAGCAACCTCATCAAAATTTCCTCAGTGGCTGCCATCTGTTGCAAGCAGAACACCACCCCTGTTGCTATTTACAGTGCAATTAACCTTTAGAAAATTAGCCGGTGACTGTCATGAAAGGATTAATTAAGGCAACACACCTTTGACTTGTTCCCACCATGCATGCAGTGTGCTGCATTTGCAGCAGCGTACCCACAGCTTCACCAAAACCCTTCCAGAATCATGGAGGTAGTTTTTAGCTTTTTTGCATTATCCCAGCAAATTTGCCAGCCACAGGGAAATGTGTGAGGAAGGGCTCTAACAGACACAGTCCCGCAGAAGTGGTTATGGACATTTAAGACCTGGCTTTCCCCAGCAGTGTGGGTGTTTCGCCGCTGCTGAATGTTACTGCCCTGGTAGCAAGGATGCAGGGCCGTGCCTCAGCCACCCCAGCTGAGTGTGGTAGTTTAAGCAGCCAAAGAAGGAAGGCACTGCCAGAATATCAGGCTGTGATGGGTAGCAGCTGTGCTTTGGAAACATATCCTATTTTGCCTAGCACTGTCAGACTTCCATCCAGATTTCTGTGCGCATGTCTAGGAGGCACGATGCATACACGCCGAGGCCAATGCCTCCCAAAAGCCTTAGACCTTGGCCCTTGTACAGCAGAGTTGATCCGTGCAGATGTGCAGGGTTATCTGGACATCCCCGTGCTTGCTGCGAGGCCTCGGAAAACGCTCAGGCAGATGAGCCAGTTCCCTCAGCTCCTGCATAGCCCGAGTTCTGGTGGGAAAAGAGGCCTTGGCCAGGGAAACCCAGCATGTTGGACCTGCCTCCGCTCCTCTTCCCACGCAGCTGTAACTTCTGGCAGAGAGGCACGGCAGCCGGTAAAGGCAGTAACATCTTAAGCCAAAGCAGCTGCAGTCGCCAGGGATGATGTTCTGAAGGCAAAAATCTCAAGGCTCAAAGCTGCACCGGAGAACAGCTGCTGCACAGCAGTGCTGTCAGTGGGCAACGCCAGGCGATTCCTGTTCTGGTGGGTGATGCTTTTGTCGTGCTATCGGTAGCCCCGTGTCTCATGCTGCGTTGTCCGTCACAGGCTTGTCCTGCTGTACCTCTGCCGCTACCACCTCCTCCTCACTCAGCAAAATCCCCTGTGGATGGGTTCTGGGGAGACAACGTCAGGCTGGGGAATGGGGGTTTAGTGAGGAGGGAAACAGCCTCGTTTCAAACCATGGCACCACCTCCGCCTCCTAAATTTTAACAGAATAGTGATGGTTGCTGGTGACCAACACTTTTATTTCTTCAGCAACAAGATTTGAAGGGTGTGACCCATAGCAACACTGTTCCGACAAACTGTGGACATCGTTTTTTAATTGCAATCAGGTGTGAACTACTTCATTAGCTTTCTTTGGATCTATGAATATTTGAAGGCACAGCTAAACAAGATATTTAACCTTACTTTAAGTTCAGTCCGCGCTTGGCTGGGTCAGGTATACAATGCTGTTATTTCTTAATTATGTAAATGTTTAGCTAACGCCTCTTATAGCAGGAGAAATAAATTATAAAGTTACATCATTGTTAATGCAGTTCTGTTATCTATTTGCATGTCTTCTGTGATTCCCAAACTCCATCAAGGCTAGAAAACTTAGGAGGCTTTCAGGGTTTCGCATCCAGGTATGTACCCTAAGGAAATCAGGAGCACATATAGAGATGAGACCTAGATGCATACTATTAACAGCCTCCTACTGGTTTTCTCTGACAGAAAACCACTCCAGAGCCAGCTTGGACGATACTGGCACTGGAGCCCTGGGCACACAGCATGCCCTGATCCAGAGGTACGTGTAAACACAGCCCGAGGTGACACAAATAGGTAATAACCATTCAGCGTTACTGGGAGGAGAAGCTGAAATAGCATCTGTTGTGATGGTGAACTCAGAACTCTTCACGCTGTTCCAGTACGGACATTTCTAACAATAATCAGAACATCCAAAGAGCTGGTAGGGAGGAGCAAGGGATTATTCCGGTTTCAGCCTTACTCTCCGTCTTGCAGCAAGATGTTAGCAGCAAGGTGACTGACCAAGAAGCCCACAACGTAACTGAGAGGTTGCAGCTTCACAGATGGTGACAGCCGTATGCGAGACTGCACCATGAATTAAATAATAATAAAGTTAATGTGAAGTACAGTTGATACAGGATAATAAAACAAATGAGTGTACATTACGCAACTACTTATCTTCTTACATAATTGATTACTAAGTCCTTTATTTAATTTGCCACAAAGAACATGAAAGAGGAGTGACCAAGGTAATTTGCTGGATATACCAGGCATTATTTGGATATTCACATGTTTTCTTAAGGCTCTGATTCCTGTCAGATTTAGTAGCAAAATCTAACACCACTCCTGCCTCCACAGCTGAAGCCAACAGGAACCATAGATCAGTCTCTAGTTATTCACACCCAGTGTATTGACGTAAACCAAAATAAGGGGCAGTTCGTTGTAATACATTGAGCTGCAATACGTGGAACGAGGGTCAGGCTGAAGAGCTGGCACACTGGCTGTTTGTTGGAGGGACAGTAACCTCCAGCAGATGGGCAGAGTGGACAACTGGCTGTGCTAATCTCTACCTGTGTTGGCTGAATCTGACAAGGATTGCGACTCAGAGCCTTTAGTATTAGGATTTTTTGCCTGTAATGAAGGATGTGACTTCCATTTGTCTTGGGAAGACTGATGGGGGAAAGCTTAACCTACCAAGAAATGGTGGATGCTTAGGTTCTTCTCAGTTAAAGCCAAGGAGAACAATTGCATATATGGGCCACGTATGCTGATGAACTTTTCCTCATTTCCAGTGAGTCAATCTAAAGTCAAATAGTCCACACCTCTAGTGAACTGGGTCATCAGCAGTGACCTCTTCAAGAAGAAGGGCTTCTGATACTGAATATACACCTAGTGGACTGTTAAAGAAGTTGAGGCACTTTTCATTCACTCTTCCAGGGTGTAGCACAAGTTGATAAGGAACACTAGGATGATTACCTCTGCTTTGCATTCTCTCTCAATCGTGCCCTAATTAATATAGATAAAAACCTGGCAAAGGCTGCTTAAAGCCGCTGCAGGGTTTTTATCTTCAGTCACTTCCTAGCCTGAAAACTACAGCTGTTAAACTGCACAACACAGACATCTTTAAAAAAAAAAAAATATAATCAGTCAAGGAGCCTCTTCCTGTGGACAGCATCTTCGGTCCACTTACTAAGAAAGGTTTTGGCATGGCGGCTTGGATCAGGAATGGTTCTTGGCTGGAGGCACTCGGTTGTTCATGTGAGGTCTCTAGGGAACGGGCCATCAGCCCTCCAAATTTTTAAACAGGAATTGCCTCACGAAAACCCCAAACAGGTGGAGCAACAAACTTTGAGACCCTTGACCAGAGCGCGGGGGAAGTTCCTTCCCAGCCCAAGCTGCATCAAATGGCGTCATAAGCCACCGAGAAGCTGCTCTCGCCGGCCGGCCGGCCGGCCTACCCCGGGCCGGGCAGCGGCCCCGGGCTCCCGCTTGGGCTGGGGCGGGGGGAGCAACCCCCGCCCTCCGCGGGTCTCTGCCGCGGCCGAGCCGACGCCTGCAGGTGGGCAGTGCCCAGGCGGGGCCCTCCGGGCGGGCGGGCGGGTCAGGCAAACCCCCCCCGGCGCCGCGTTACCGGCGCCGCCGAATCCATCCGGATCGGCCCAGGGGGACCAGAGGCCGCCCCAGCTCCGGGCCGGCGCGCGCCGCCCGGCCGAGCGGGTGTCCCGGGCGGCGGGCGGGCCGTTAGCGGCTCCCGGGGACGGGCAGCCCCCGCGAGCTCTCCCTCCGCCGTCAGCTGCCCCGCGCTGCCATCACCGCCGCTGGAAGCGGAGCTGCTCCCACGCCCCGCCCCGGAACCGCGACAGCTCGGTCGCCGGGTAGCGGCGCCGCCGCGTGACGTCACGGCCGCGCGACTGCCGCCTGCCCTCCCCGCGCCGGAAGGGTCTTGGCGCCGCGGTGACGTCGGCGCTTCCTTCTTTCCCAGCAAGGCCGGAGCAGAGGTAGGAGCCCGGTCGCCGCGTCCCCCATCCGTCGCCATCCGACCCCTCAGCCGCGGCGCGGCCGCCGCCGCCGCCCGCCCTGGCTCTGCCCCGCGTCTCTCCCGTCGCGTAGGGCGGGCGGGGGCCGCGTTCGGCCTTAACGTCCGCGGGGGATGGGGGGGAGGGGAAGGGGCAGGGGCGCCCTCGCGCACGGCGGCGGCGGCGGCGGCGCTGACGGCGCGCGCTGCCGCCTGCCCCATAGGGCGCCATGGGCCGCGTGATCCGAGGGCAGAGGAAGGGCGCCGGCTCCGTCTTCCGCGCCCACGTGAAGCACAGGAAGGGCCCGGCCAAGCTCCGCGCCGTCGACTTCGCCGAGAGGCACGGCTACATCAAGGGCATCGTCAAGGTAGGGCCCGGCAGGGCTCCCGGCGGGGCTCCCGGGAGGGCTGCGCGCCTGGAAGGGTTCTCGGAGGCGTTGGCGTCGCGCCGCTCGACGCCGCGCTCGTGTAAGGGGCCTACAGCCCCGTCGGCTGCGCTGGAAAAGCGTTTGGCCTCTCCTTACTCAGGCTTCTCCTGTTTTTTTCAGTGAGTCACGTTCCTCGAAATGTTAGATTGCTTGGGATTTACGGCAGCATTTAAATAAAAGAAGCTGGCGGCATGTAGACAGCAGCACGGTTTTCTGTCGGAGAAAATATTTCTGATAACACAGGAATAACAGCATGCTTTTGTATTGCCTGGGAACTCCCTGAACTTCATGGAACATGGGTGGGGAGAGTTGTCCACGTAGTTGGTTGAATGTTAAAAAAAACCCAGCCAACCAATATTCAAAACCGCCAAGTAATATTCGTCATCCTAGTTCTCAGCAGTAGGGGCAAGGCAGTACTTTTATTTGGGGTATGGTACAATGTTTCACACGTGTTATAGGTATTTCTTCAGGTGTCAAGTGATTTAGACTGCAAACGGTGCCATTGGGTACCTGGCTAGATGCCCTGAACATCTAGCTGTCTCTCCAGCACTTTAGATCAAAGTCAGCTGCAGGCTGTAGAAAGAACTTTATTCTCACACTCACTAGAATTGAGTTTGATGGTAAAAAGTAAGTAGGTAGCTTTGACTTGTACTACAGAAGTTTATGGGGAGTTTTGCCTGACAGGGTTGAAACAGCAGAAAAAAACGTTAATAGCAGACACCTAACAACATCTGAGTTTTCCTAGAAAATTGACAAATCTTAAAAAGAGCTTTAATTACTCGGCTGTAATCTACATAGATGGTTGTGTACTGGGATCTCAGTGTACTTCAGGAAAAGAGTTGACGTTTTTCCAAGAGAAAAAGAATTACCAAGTCTGTGCTTCCTCATGTAGGGCCTTATGTAACTTTGGTATACTTCATATCAGAAGGTTAGAAACATTTCCATTCTAAGAAAACACTTCAAGAAATTGCTGCTTGTTTGCGGTTTTGTCTCTGCCGAAAGGTGATTGAGCAACTAGTGAAAGTGAATTTCTTAGTATGGAGAGATCTGATATCTGCAGAATGTCAGGAATAAAACAGTTCAGACATGATTAGTTTCAAGCAGCACACTCAACAGAAGTCATTCTTTTGTGACACAGATACTTGAGGTTGTATTCTTACAAATGTGAATCTTCACATCATTCATGTCAGGAGAAATCAAGATTCTTCCGATAAAGGGGGATCTTAGTGAGAATTACATCAATAGTAATCATCTCCAGTTTTTCTAGTTCTTTGATTTCTGCAGAACCCATGACAAATGCTGTATCCTGTTCCAAAGCACGTATCTGTTCCAACAGGACATCATTCATGATCCTGGCCGAGGCGCTCCCCTTGCCAAGATTGCCTTCCGTGACCCATACAGGTTTAAGAAAAGAACTGAGCTGTTCATCGCCGCTGAGGGTATTCACACTGGTCAGTTTGTTTACTGCGGCAAGAAAGGTGAGTTAAGATGGAAAGTGTGCTGCCTCAGCAGTTTCAGAAGGCTGAAGCAGATGTCACCTGAATACACGAAGTTCAGGAACTATAAGTGCAGCTTCCACTAGCTTCAAGCAAACCTAGATTTCCTTCTTGGAGATGACGGTCTCCTCACACAGCCTGTTCGGATTAACAAGCCTAACCGCAGTTCCTGTCGAGTGTTAGCACTGTTCTGTCTAGAGTCCCATTTTGCCTGCCTTGCTGTTGCTCTGAACGTGAAACTTGTGTTTCAAGTCAAACAATAAAATGAGCCCCTGCCCGTTGCTCCCGAACCATTTACGCGATGCCCTTCTGTGCACAGAGGCCTGTGTTAAATAGAATTGCGATTCGGGTACAGGAGCCTGAATAAAGCTGTTGGTGCTCTGATTGTTCTTTGCAGCTCAGCTGAACATCGGCAATGTTCTACCTGTTGGCACCATGCCAGAAGGCACCATCGTGTGCTGCCTTGAGGAGAAACCTGGTGACCGTGGAAAGCTGGCCCGTGCTTCTGGAAACTATGCCACTGTTATCTCTCATAACCCTGAAACAAAGAAAACCAGAGTGAAACTGCCCTCTGGCTCCAAGAAAGTGATTTCTTCTGCAAACAGAGCTGTTGTTGGTAAGGACTGACAACGATGAACTTGTCACTGAGTTTACGTACTGCTAAGCAAGCTTTCAAACGGGGCCCCAGTTCCCAATACTGCCTAGAAAATGGTAGAATTTACAGACTGGACCCAGGATTATGCACAGGTACAGTCTGCGTGCAGCTGCCTAACTTGGATATTTGCCTGCGCTACTTTTGGTAATGGGAACTTAAACTTGGAGATTGTTTGACCTAGTGAGAGGACGGAAAAGCAGATGCCGATTGTCCTCAAGCTGTAATGGAACCACTCAGCCTGTAAAATCTGCAGTCCTCTGGGAGGAACTTGTGTGGAAAATGGCGTTGAACATACAGTTGGGATTGTTTGAGATTGGTCCTCAGAAGCTTATTCTTAGACCTTGAATATTATTAGGAATTAATCTCGTTCTTAAACTCTTTCTTTTGCACTCGTCTGTTAGGTTTGCATGTTTTCATTCCTGTAATTTTTTCAGGAATTGTTGCTGGTGGAGGTCGTATTGACAAGCCCATCCTGAAGGCTGGCCGTGCCTATCACAAATACAAGGCGAAGAGAAACTGCTGGCCGCGTGTCCGTGGTGTGGCCATGAACGTGAGTCTGTTTTCAATTAGCTTTCACTTTTCCTTTTTTTATGGTTTAGAAAGGATTTGTTGGATACAGGGAGGAGTCTGGCATACATCTGGAAAAAAAGCTTCACAGACTACCCTGCAATTGCACATTCAGTTAGGGTAGTTAGCAGCACTTGATAGTTACTGCACTGTATGAGAAATGAAGCAGTTAAATTTTTTGTTCCTTAAATCAGTTTTTTGCTGCTAAACATCATTACTCATTTCTGTTGTTAATTATATTGACAACTTGATTTCCTTTTCCACAGCCTGTAGAACATCCCTTTGGTGGTGGTAACCATCAGCACATCGGAAAGCCTTCAACCATCAGGAGAGATGCTCCTGCTGGGCGCAAAGTGGGTCTCATTGCTGCCCGTCGTACGGGTAGGCTGCGTGGAACAAAGACTGTACAGGAAAAGGAGAACTAAAGACCCGGTATGGAGTTTACAGAATAAATTTTTAAAACAGCTTGTGTGAAGTTCAAGTTATCTGTTACTGAAGTGTGGCTGAAATAGGGATAATACTCAACTTCAACAGGGGAAGTTGTGACTGGAGACGAGGGTTTTCCCCTTGCCTTCAAAAGCAGGAATTCTTTCAGCCAGCACTCTTAAGAGGGTATATAGAATGCAAAAGCATATTTGCTCTTCAGAGCAAGAGATTACTTCTGTTAAGGTGCAGGGTAGTTCACATACAGCAATCAAAATGATGCCTCAGATCCCAAAATGCCTGTGCCAGACCTCCACATATGAGTATGACTTTATGTTCATAGGAATTCCGTGGAACGCAAAGCAAGAAAAAAAGTTGTTTTCTATATCTACCCACAAAAATAGTAACCTGCAGCTGGCCACGCGTGTTTAGAGAGGAAAAGGTGATTAAAAAAACAACCACACACCTTGAGGAAAGGCACCAGATCACATCTGGGAAAAATCTAAAAAGCAATTTGACAAGTTTTCTTTCTTTTTATATATCAAAGTTTGTTCATGTCTCATGTTTTTGCTATGAGATCAGAAGCTCTTGCTTATATGTCTGTATTCTTCTGACATGGATCTAAATTTAATGCTCTTTTCTCCCAAACGGTATCAGAGGAAGAACAGTTAAAGTATTTAATGTTCAAATGACTACCTTGACAAGAGCCAAGTTAAGCAAGATTCCACAATACGTGAAATACCATAGAAGTTTCATCACAAGAGCCATTCTTTCAGGCTGTTGGTACAAAGAACTTCCAGAACAACTTCCATTAAATGCACCCAGAGGACTCACAGAAGCCGTGGTTTCCAACCGTGCTTGGATTTGTTGACTGCATATATTTTCTAGGGAAGGGGAGATTCTTACTGGGAGCACTTGCCGCCTTTGTTGCTGGTCCCCGGCTCTGACACGTAGCTCACAGGCTGCCAGGTCTCTACGGCCAACAGCTGGAATATCAGTGCACTAAATCTATAGGTACGGAATAATTGCATAAATAAATAAGTACTGTATTGCTGAAGGTGGCTACATTAATGTAACTACATTTAATGTAAATATACAGGATGCAATGCTAGAAGTCACTTCAAATTCACACAGTACAATGAAGATTTTGAAGGTCTGAGTCCATTCTCCAAACTGAGGAACAATTGTTGCACGTAACTGTTATTAAATACAATCTCTTGTTACGATGTTTGCTACAAATTGGAGGCTTATCTTTTAGGTTTGCCTCCGGTAGGCCTAAACACGCACACCACCTTCTGACTGCTGCTTTGGAAAGACTACCTGGAAACGAAAGCCAGGGTTGTAGAAGAACCCTGTAGTATGTTCCAGACATTACCCCATAACTGTGCTAAGCAGGGAGTTCATGCCAGTCAACTAAGGCTGTCTGTCTGTCCACGCATGAAAGCTGTAAGCACATGAAGTAAGTAATGAAGTGGTCCCTGGGACAATGCACGTTCATCAACAGGTGAAGCCAGAGGTGAAACAATGTGCAAGATGGTGCTTGAAAAAATTGCGGGGGTGTGTCTATGTGCGTGTGTAGGCATCAGGCTGCAGGAACCCCCCAGCCTGGTGGAACCACGGCACAAGTAGGCTGAAGGTGGCACAAAGGCCACTGATGACCTGACAGGACAAAATATAGAAGAGGGCTATCAGAACTTGATTGTTTCAGAGGGGAAATTAATCCAGAGGCTTCAAGTCCAGTAACATGTAACTTAAGTTTAAAAAGCCACAGTGATATTAGCAAGCGACCACAGCACAAGACAAACATTCTCCAGGGGCAAAATGCTTTCCCCAACCCCAGCCCTGTGGCTGCTAAAAATCTATGAAAAGAAATGGGAGGGAAGAGGGAATGAAATAAAGCGACTGGCAAAAAAAAAAAAAAAAAAAAAAATCAGAGGCTCTAAAGAAACCAACCTAAAATGAAAAACTTCCATAAACTGCAATGTGTTTTCCAAACTTAAGATCTAATCTAAGACGAGCTGTAGAATAGAGGGTGAACTTCAGCAGGTTACACGATAGGGGATATTAAGAGAACTAACAATGGTGACAAGGAAAGAATAGGAAAAAAACAAACCAAAACAAAACAAAAACCCCAAAAATAAACTGCTGAGTTACTAACAAGCTTACTTCAGCCTTGGAGGATCTGTGAAGGCACCGAATGGAAAATGAAAGTGGGACTGAAGCTAATGTCAGTCGCTGGCCTCCACGTGGGCTGAATGGAGTGTCAGCCACCTGTGGCAGGCAGGAGGTCCAGCTGAACAGTGTAGCAGCTCCTTCTGAATTTACACTGTAGAAAAATGAAATTAAACAAGACAGGGACACTGCAAAGAAACAGGGCGCCTTCCTTTACCACCTTGCTGGCAAGATCCTTGGTGTAGGCTTACTGCTTTCAAACAAGAAAAATGCAGTGCAAACGCGGCAGTATTGGGAAAACTGATAAGAGCATTTTGTCAGCAGGATCTGTTGTATTTAACCATGATCTGTGGCTGGTCCTGGGATTCATGGGTGAGAGATTTTACCATGCAGTGAAGCAAACTGATGGAAATAGTCCCCCTTGCTTCCCACCTTGGCTGGTATCGCCTCCCTCACGCAGGACACAGATGTCTGCTGCAACTCTGGGGTTACACACCTCAGGTACCGCTAAAGCCATGAGGTGCCAATCAAAGAAATCAAAGCTCAAGCGTTCCCCTTCTGCCTGCTTCCCCTGCGTCTGCATGAGTCACCAGCTCCCTTCCAGCAGCCAGCATGGTGGTCCCTCCATCTCCAGCTCTAAACCCCCTTTTCTGTTCAGAAGTTGCTGACCACAGACAGCAGGAAAGAGAACTGGTAACGTGATGGTGAAGTGGATGGATTTCTGAGCTTTACTGGAGAAGCTTTAATAACAAAACCACTTTTGAAGCTTAAGTTAGCAAAATAAATGCAAACAATGCTCAACAGACAACACATGGCATCCCTGCGTGGTCTTGAGCTTCTTCTACCCCCATAACTCATTGTATGCTTTTATGTTCACTCCTAGTAATTACATTTTAAATGTATATCATGTTCAGCAACCTCTTGCTCACACTAGCTGTTCTTACGAGAATGACAGAATACACAGTTGATTTGCTTATATGGTTTATATCCAAGATACTTACTTCATGGATGACTGTCTCAATTCCCAGCCCTAAGGCTGCACAGAGGACATGAGCTGCTACTATACATATAGTCAAACTTCAAAAACTACAGCCATGCTTATTATTAAAATAGTAATAAAATCTCTCACAAAGATTAGCATGGCTACAAGGACATAAAGAATCTTAAAATGAAGCAAACTCTGTTTCAAAGAAAGATGTTAAGTGCTCATGCAGGAATTCCAGTACAAGACACTGTTTGCTGAGAGAGAGAGACAGAGGATACATACCAGTGAAGCACTAAAAAGTCTTCCTTTAGGAGGGCTTCAAATTTCTACCTACTGAAAGACCAAACAGCATTTTCTTTATACTTTCTTGAGGGTGTATTGTGAAACACCAAGTTTCTTCCTAAGCATCAGCATCTATCACAAATTCTTTCATCATAATATAACACCTTCATTAACATTATTATCCCTTTCCGATCTACTGCTCTACCAGTACCTCAGCAGCCTGATGACAGTTTCACAAACAGCACAGTTGGCACTGAGACACACACAGCAGAAGCAAGACTTCATCCAGAGAGGGGCAAGGCTCACCTCTCCAGTGCTTTCTATGCCTCCACCTCCTAGTCCTACCAGGACGCCTGGAAACTAACTGCTTGCTCTTGATAAATCCGAAGTGGCGTGCGTTCCTGGAACACTCATGGCCTGCTACACACCAGTGCAGGGAGGGAGGAGATACAAAGGGAGATGCAAGGAAACTTAAGGTAGAAGAAGTTCAGAGTAAATCCATGCAGAGAGTTTTTGCAAAAAGAAGAGGGAAACAAGCTTCAGCAACAAAATCATAACGCTGACTTTGTATGTTAAGGTTACCTGGTAAGTGAGCATCAAAACCAAGAGAAATGCTTTGGGCCGTATTTTCAGCTAATGCAAAAACCAAAGGAGCCTCAATTCTAAAAGGTTTCAGGGAGTTGGGTGATCAATAAATCATTACATTATTTCACAGTCTCCATAGAAGTTACATTAAAAATCGGCTTTTTTATCTTGTGGCATTAACAAATTGAGGGCAGAACACATTCACAGGAGTCTCTTTATGTTTGTGCTGTCTTCATCAAAAGCTTTCTTCTCCCAGTTTACAGCAACCCCCAACCGGTAATGATCTATTGGCGTACACCCAAAATTTATCTTGAATTATTAGTGCTAACGTGCCGATGCCCACAGAATTCACACACATATCCACTCAGACGGGCTACATCAGCTGAGCAGAGCTACCATAAACTCGAATGTTACCTGCTTCCACGGATGTCTTGTTTAAATTCTTTTTTATTTCATGCTAGTACTACAAATTCCCAGTAATCCGCCATTGTTTTGTATTTTCATTCTTCTTCAAAGCCAGTGCCAAGAGCAAGCATAGTAAACCAGAGGTTTCCATTAGTTCTCCATTACACCCACTTCAAATTCATTTCAGGCGATGGCCCATGCTCTGGTAGAGCAAAGCAACTGGGTAATTGGCATGTTGGGGAGACACAAAGGTGACAGCAGCTATCCAGCAGCCTGTACGGGCTTTTAACAACCAGGAATGTGAAAGGACACTTGGCCCTGGCATACCCACTTGGTACGAGGAGATGCAAGTGCAGAAGCCATTGGCCCTCAGCAAACATGAGGATGGAGTGACCCCAGGAACGTTCCCATGCAGCCAACTCTTCTCCAGCGACTACAGTGCAATCGAGTCAGTCCTCATGTGCCGTAACAGATTCAAAGGCAACAGCGAACCTGGCTACTTCCCCCGAGTTGAGGACACCCCAGCTTTATTTCCCTGTCTTTGTCACAGTGAGTCTCTTCCGTCAACAACTTCATTATACCATATTTTAATGAATTCAACACAAGAGTCCTCCACTAGCCCATTCTTCAGTTAAGTCCACATTTTATTTATGGTTTGCTGTTGGTACTTCAATCAGATTTATATATACATAATCTAAAACCTACATCAAAATCATGTTGACTGCTCTGAAGACCGAGAGAAGTGACACGATTGAAGTTTTCTTCCACAGCTATATGGTAAAGTCTACATTCCCACAGCAGTTTTTTGGTTCAGGTTGCAGAAGTGTTCAGAAAGCCAATGCCAGGCCTCTCTCAGACTCGGAGTGGGAGGGTTACACAGTTCTCTTTCAGCATTTCAGTCTTACACACAACCACGGTAGCAATCAGTAACATTTCTGTCTAGACAAACACCTGGGCTGATGTGCAGAACACGGGCTTTTCACAGTCCGACATCTTCTCCCTTTCTAACCCGTCAACAAAGGCAGAAACCAACACACCTCCCTGCAGCTGCGTGATTTGAACGGTACTAGTTGCAAAAGGGTTTTTATGCTACTTCACATGGGTAAGGAGGTAGCAAGAGAGACTGAGTAGAAGTGGTTTGTGAGTCCACATGGTGCCACCTGAAAAATACCAGTTCCTTCATTTTGATGCAAACATATGTAGCTCCTCTTGGAGCCACAGTTCAAATGATTCTGTAATCCCTGCGGGGAGGCAGGGACCGCCCTGTGCCTGCCCAGCAGACAGCCTGACCAGGTATTTCTGCACCAGTATTGGCCTGACCCAGAAGAAACCGCCATGCTGCTGAAGCCACTCACTCACTGGTGTATCAGCCTGCAGCGGCTCGGCAATGAATGTCTAGAGGTAGAAAGTATCAACAGAACAAGCTCATGGAGCCTCTCGCTCATGCCACTCCCTGTCTTTGTTTGCTCACAGGATTCAACTCGGTAGACGGGTCTTAGAGAAGAAAAATAATAGGAAATGCTTTATATGCTACTTAATCGAGATCTTGCTGGAAATCAATTCTTCGGTGCCTGGGGAGGCCCGTGGTTCAGGCAAGATCACACTACGAGGGCTCACACCCCGCTGCTACCGGTGGTGCAAGCCCAGGCAAAGCATGCTCAGCCTTTCCAATTCCCTGGAGACTGCACATAGCTTGACCTCTCTCCCTTCAATTTCACCTCTTCTTCATCACACAGCAGGAAAAGTAGACAGAATTTGAGAGTATCATTAAATCGAAGTCCTAGCCTTCGCGTTCTAAGCTTTTGAATTTCCTTCCAGAAGACTGAGGACTCTAAAGCACCTACCAGATATTTAAATACAATCAAGTATATTAAGAAGCGTCCAAGTTTTTTTTCAATCAGCCTTCTTTTCCAAAGTAGATTCCAGCGAGACCCACCATCTTTATTCATCTGTAGGAACTAACTGTTCAAGACAGAAAATGAAGCAAAAGCAAACAAACAAAAGAAACCCCAGTAAGCTACAAGCTACTTGAATTCAAGACTGCCATCAGTAGCATGAATTTTTCATATCCCACATAAATTCTGAGAAGATTTAAGAGATGACAAAGCCCTCTTGGTCAAGGCTGCGGCTGCTGCTACTGCACACCAAAAGGCTCCGGTTGGGAGCACCAGGCAGCCTGGCAAACATGGCTCTTTCGGAGCAGCTAACAGCAGGAGTAGGTAGAAAAGGAGGTAAAAAAACCCAGCAGAGCAAGTGAAGGGATTTGATTCCAAGAAAATACAAAAACATTATGTAGAAAGTGATCCTGGCAATCCAGAGAGAGAAACTTGGTAAGAAAGAATGGCAAGAATTGAACAGAAATTTAGACGTGATGGACAAGAACCGAGCAGCATCTCAATAAATAAAGCTACCAAAAAGGCCAACACCTTTAAAAGCTGCATCCACAGAGGTATCACTACAGAAAAGGAACACATCTCCTCGCTTAATGGCTCATGTGAAACCACTCTTAGAATGCATTCGTCCAGTCCTGGTCACCGCATGAAAACAGAAACGGCACCATCACAACAATGAAAATGGACACGCAGATTAGGGAACTGGCTTATTTGGGAAAAACATTTAAAGATTTTGCTCTGGTAAGGACTAAAGGGGACATAACCGCAAATGCATCAGGAAGCTGCAAACTGTGCAGCTGACTCTGCTGAGGGCAAGGCAAACCAAGTTACTGGAACAGCAATTGTAAATTAAGAATAAAAATTAACATTATCAGACATTTTAAATAGTATAGACACAGAGAAAAAGGGAATGATCTTATTTTCCTGCACTGGATGTTTTTCTATGGTTAGGTTTCGGATGAATTCATAGAACCTGTTTTCCTTTTTTCTCCTAATTTCATTATTCATTGTTAGCTCATTGTTGAGAACTAGAAGACATTTGGACATTATTTTGACCACTGCAGAATGACACTGTCATTTCAGAATTGTGCTGATGTAATTAAGGCTATATTAAATTCTCCCAAGGAAACAGCCCATAGGTCAGTTTTATTATTAAAAAGGGGCTTTAAGGAATTTTGAAGCTAAAAAATACAGAGTTGGGTATTTAAAATCTGATGAAAAGTTAGCCCTTATTCAGGAGTGTTCTTCTCCTTCAGAAACAGATTCTCCTGTGCTTGTTTTGATTTCATTTTGTGTAGATAAGTGTAAATAAAGCAAGTAAGAGAAGTCATCTTTTGTGCCACTCGCTGACATCTGTGTCCATCCCTGCAGCACGCCACCAACTTCAACTCCTTATGGTGCAGAAATCAACACGGCTCATACAAATGCCGTTGAAATCCACGGATCCAACACAGCTTGCGTTGGAAAATGAGTTTACAGGATGAGGATCTCTGAATGTAAGTGCTGGAATCTATGCTGACACACTTCTGTGACCAGCCTACCATAACAGGCACTACAGGGGCAGGACTGAACACTTGCTCTTGTGAAAAAAAGACAAAAAAATGGCTACTTGACATTTTAAAATAGTCCAAGGGAAATTTTTGTACCTTAGAAATCAAAGGACGTCTACAGTACAAACCTTAAGAAGTTACAGAGTGTAGAAAGTGACAGTGCTCAGACTGGGTTAGAGCCCTTCCAGTGCCGTGGAGCTGCCTAGTCCGTAACAGCGGGCAAGTCTCAGTGAAAATGAATGTATTAACACGACGAGCCCCAAAGACCATTACACCAGGAAGGAGTAACGAACGCCCTGGAACAGTATGGAGGGCATATATAGCGTGTGTCGCTTGTGCTGCTGCTGCTGCACAGCGATCTTTACTGCACTAGTGCAGACCCATTCCAGCTGCAAGCCAGAAAGAAAACACACTGAGCTTTCAAGAGCTGTTTGCTGTCATCCTCCTCAGGAGACCACTTGCAAGAGGAACAGAAATCATGCAGAAGGACGTAGCCGGGTTTCTTTCTCCTCGCTTTCTGTTTATTGTAGTACCACTGTGCAGCACGTAGTATTTACAAAACAATTACTACTTTTCCCCCCAAAACTCCTCTTTTGCCTTGCTCTAGATAGAAGACAGGTTTAGACTTTATTCCCAAGACCTCATGGTTGTGAGAAAAAGGTATCGTGAACATGACAGCACAGGAGGTAAGAAGACAGGCAGCCAAAATTACTGTTGTCCTGATTATACTGTGCTGGAACAGGGCCACCAAATGGGAAACTCCCACATCTGTCTTAAGAAACGCGAGGTCAGCATCGGCATCTCACCATCTCAAAAATTCAGGTGTGTGTCTTTCACCACAGGGGTGAATTTGCTTTCAGCGTGGATTTGCAAGTGAGGACCAACAAGGTTTAACTAAGATATTTCAACACTTAATTGATTACTCTGCCAATCTCCTAACATGCCACTTCTTCCCTCTAATTCAGACAGTTAGTCTTCAACTTTCATTCGAAGTTAAATTCACTGCACCGAAAAGCCTCGCTGCAGTGCCTAGTAACTGAAACACACGCCAGCAGAAACGCTGAGCCACTTTGCCTTGACACAGTTTATCAGCCTATTCATTTCTGGCAACAAGACTCGGAGGTAGACATAATTTATTGGAACCAAAAATAAAGTAAATTGCTACAGCAGCCAATTTTTGCCCATTTTAGCTTTGGCAGAATGGCTAATCTCACTCTCTCCTGGAACTCTGGAAAGATACAGAAAGTTTTGGAACTGCAAGTGCTTTTTTGTAATACATATGCTGAAACACAACAGGTAGGCACAACAAAGTGGCTCAGAAGGCATAACAGCAATTACCACAACACAATTTTCTCATGTCATCTAAAGTAAAGTTTCACTCTGAAAAAAAATACGAGATATCTTTGTCAAATTTCATTTCTTTCTGGCTCAACTTCAGTAAGATACATTAGTTTTAAAGTAACGAAAACTTAACTTTTCAGAGCTGGTAGTTAGCAGGGAAAATGATCTGAAAAATTACTTTTCTGCTTGTGTATCACCAAAAAATGAGGTTCTGCATGGCAAGTAAGCTTTGACTGAACTCTGTGCAATCTCATTGCTGTCAATGGGATAACACCGGTGCAGGTGACCAACTTTGTGACCAAAGCTTCGTACAATCACTGATACACAAATGGTAACTGACTTCCTTTTACATATGGCTGTACTGATTTTTTAACACTAACAGCAGCAAGTGTTAAAAGCTTATTTTAGTCACTAAACAACAACCCAAACGTACAAGAAGGAGAAATTCTGCAGAGTTAAGGTAATGGATTTCCCCCTAGGTCAAACTACACATTAACCACCATGTAACACCACCTATGGATTTTCAGTTTCTGTGTATTTGATGTTACATTGTCAGGAACACGATCATTGCTTTACTATTTATTGGCTCATTTTATGGAAGACCAGAGATTCCCTAGTAACTGTTCTAAACAGAAAACAGGACTGAAATTAGCGATGGGGGAATTAAGTCTTTAGGCACTTTGAGGACTACTATTTTAAAGTGTGCCATCGATAATGAGGTACTGTGTATCGCCTAAAAATGACCACTGCCAAAATGCTGTGACAGTTACATGCATATGAAACTTTTTGCTTGTACAATATTTGTTAAGTACAATTCAAAATTGTTTTGCCCAAAGTGAAGAAAACATTGCACCTTTTACTGTAGCTATCTGCTTAAAAGCAGCGGCTGCAACAAACAATACAGGCCATCCTTCTTCAAGTCACAAAGATGCACAATATTTTCAATTTGCCGCCTGAAAAACAAGCGCCCCTGCAATCACTCTGAAGTCAGGGACAGAGGTGTGAATGACTGAAGAGAGTCACAGCCTTAAAGTGTCACAGGTTTGACATGTCTCTACAATCATTGCACTATTAAAAGCAAACACATTTGGCAAGGCTGAACTAGCACATTATATTTTACCTATATAGTAAAAAATACATAATAATCGCCTCTGAGATAGCTCGTTTAAGAATTACTGGTCCAAATAAATATGAACTATTTCAACTTGAGTCATCAGGCTAGAATTTTTGAATTAAAACCTCCAACAAGCATTCCCAAACATAAACGGGAACACTTTATCCAACTTTACTAAGTCCAGGTAAAATGGTATTACTAAAAAACTATGAAAAAATCTGAATTAACTTGAGCACTAGGGAAAACATGGAAGCATAAAAGCGATCATCGCTACGCAGCGTATTCAAAAATCTTCTGTGTCTCTTCCTTCTTATACTAAATGCACAAGAATGCACTTGCGACTGAATTTTCCTTTGTTCATTTCAAAACTACAGAGCTTTAATTTGATAAGCAGCTTTGTTTCTATCAACTCATTTGTAAAAAACACCATCAAGCTTGTGCTCATTAAATATATATATGTATATATAAAAACATACAAAAAGTACAAGATAAATCACATTAAGAAACTTTTACAGTGTAATTGTCCTGATTATTTTATTCTTAAGGGCCAAATTTTTTCGTGCACAGAATCTCAACGTGACTGTTGTTCCAGAATTCATCATAGTGCCACTGCACAGAATTCACCTTTCTGTGCAGTCCATTAAAAAAAAACCCAAAAAACAACACACACCACAGGACAAAACATTCTTCTTAAATCAAATTCTATTTGTGAATTCAGCAAAATAATTTCTATAAAATAAAACAGCAAAATATTTAAATAGTATAGGGTGGGCTGTATCTGTTTTGCAGGGGTATTTGGTTTTTAGACAGGTTCCAAAAAAATTACACACATTCAAGTTACCAATTTTCATTTAAATACAGTATTTACTGATGCGTTTCTTGAAGTCTTTAAACAAATGTTTATTCTGGAATAGAGATACCTCAGAATTGTATTTGACTAACCAGTAGTTTCTTTTATAATTAAACCCTGCTTCTAATGTTAAGATTTCCTGTATAATGGTTAAAGAGCTAAGACAATTCTCGCTTTCAAGTAGAACTGTGAACGAGCAGAAAACCAGCAAGTTAACTTGGTGCAGTGGCACTCACAAGTACTGTGTGATTTCGTTGACTTCCACTTCACTGGGATGCAGTAGAAGGAAAGTGTTAGAAGTTTATCTAATAAGCTCTACCAAAGAAACAAAACAAGCACACCAAATACAGTCTATTATGCTCCAGGCATCCTGGCATAGCAAATTTTTGCATATTTGTTTTAAATCTTTTAAATTCCTATTACTGAAAACTAAGTGTTCTTTATCCCACCCAGAGACAGAACTGTCAAACATCGGATGTGAGGAACATATGTGAAACTGAAAACCACTTGTTTGTCACATTTTCCCTCCCCATTTTATAGTCTAGGTGTAAGAAGAAAAAGTTTTGAGCAATACAGTTGTCACATTGGGACAACTGCTGTCCCGCTGTTTTTTTCCCCCTCGTTGGCTACACTAACTTGGTGTGAAGCCATGCTAAATGTTACAGCATAACTATAGCTTCAAAGTGATTAACCTAATACCAGAATGAAAAAGGCAATGAAAAAAGATCTAGAAACAATGTTACATCACCAATTTTCCACATCAACCAAATAATTAAAAGGTTACCAGCCATTACGTTGCTCATAGTAAAATCGACTCCAGTGGCAAAGAATTAACATGAAACTATTTTTGTGGTTGACATGGATAGGCTTTTTCGTAAAGGAGTTGATCCGACTGCCATGAGGCAGGCAACACTGGTTGCAGAGCGCAGCAGATATATCAAGAAATTATTTTTTTGTTTTTGTAGATCTGTGAGTCTCATCAAGACAAAAAAAATGTTTCTTGCTCAAGAATTAACAGTCAAACATTAATATACTATATACACCTTTGCCATTTACACATTAGCATCAGGCCATTTATTACAAAACACTATACACTTTCCACTGCAGGCGGGTTATATATTGACAGCAATTTTCTGCAGATAAGACAGTGAATAGACTCTCCACTCCATGTTGATTAGGAATAGTTTTTCTAGTTTTAAATATTAGCCAGACACAGAGAAAGGTTGGACTGTAAGGCCTGGGTGCACAGTCTTGATGGAGCAAGTTAATTGATTATGTGCATTTCACTAATCTTTTGTCTGAGGCGGGGAAACTTCTTCACTGCCTTCATAATTTTCTTGTGCTCGTTGGCCAGTTCGCTGAGGGTTGTTCATATGATGTGCTGCCGGGCCTGTATATGGCTGTCCATGCACGTGGTTATTCTGTAATAAAGCATAAACATTTTAAAGGGACATTAAACTTCTGGACTGTTTCGTAACCCGTTACTTGCTTTACCCTTTACATTCGGGCTACTGAAAAGTATTCTCAAGCACGTTCAACTTCTTGTGTAGTACTGTCTGTATGAACACACATCAGTTTCTTCATTTCTCTGAACCACATACTTCACTTACCTTTTTAATTTACACAGAAGGTAAACTTTCAACTTGTAAAGATGAAAGGATTAGTTAAAATAGTAATCTCAGCTTTTGAATAACAAACATTTACATGCAAAGCAAAAGCAGCAAGAAAGAGAGGGAGACGAAAGAGGCCGCCTATGTGCTGCAGACATTAAACTGTGTGCATGTTTTATCAAAAGATTCAACCGGCTTGATTTTTCTTTCCTAAAACAATGGAAAAAGCATACCTGTACTTATGCAGCATACTTCAATTTTTGAGAGACAATTGTAATGTTACAGAACTGAATGAAATCTAGACCAGTAGTTTTCTTCAGATTTAAAATTTCTTCAAATTTTAAAAGTCATACACACATCTGGCAAATGAAAACATCTCACCTATCTAGTGTTTTGCAGAGTTTAACCAACTGTGGAGAAACCAGGAATATGAGGATTGTGCGTGTTAGTGAGAAATGCCATCTCTTGCAAGAAAGTGAACACATCACACGGGTAATGGTGAGGTTACGGTCTGTGTCTGAACTCAGGAGCTCAGAAAGGAGTGGGAAAATCTGCACGACTTACCAACCGCTCTGCTGAGAACATCAAGTAAGGAAAGCAAGATGGAGAGGAAATGGGTTTGGGCAGGAAAGGAAATCAAATTAGAAGATTTGGAATATATAAAATGAATTGGAATAAAAAAAGGCAACTAAGTGGGAGATATACTAATTTAGTCAATTCAATAAAAAACCTGGTTATGATTTCTTTCAGATCTGGCTTTCCACTGAAAGGTATTAACAAAGCAGCCATATAACAAAAAAACAGATTTACGCTTTATATGTACTTAAGATTTAGAGATCAGTGTTCATAGCACAAGTTATACGCAACAAAGCCACTGCCATTTTTCTGAAAGCCTTCCAATTACTCAAACTGAAATTCAGGCCTTGAGGCTTGATTCTGTATTTAAAAACAAAAAAGCAACTCATAAAGTATTACCAATGTCAACAAATATGACAGAATCAAATTCAGTACGCACTACACTGATGACATTTGTCCCCATGCTATGGACGATTAATCCCTGATCTGGTAACATTAAAATTCTCACCTGAAACTCCGGTGGTGTAACTGTTCCTGGCAAAATGGAGGCGTATCTTTATTCCTCCAAGTGTGATATTTGACAATAATATGCTTCTGGCTAAATGCCTATAATTTGAGTTACCATAAATGCTAAAAAAAGCGCTAATCTGGAGCTCTGAATAAATGGTTCAACTCTGAGCTTTTACCTGTTGATACTGGGAACCAGGTGAATGGGGATACAGCGGGGCATCTTCAGGTGGAGAAGACTCATGTTCATCTGGGGCATCAGGATCATCTGGTTCCTAAAGTTTGAAAAAACATTTACTTAAGTAAAACATATTAAGATTATTCTATTCAGAACCAATCCTACATGCAAGTGATTGTTTCAAACATGCTTTGAGAAAAATTCCACCCCATCGTTTCACCCATAGCTTGTACTCTGTTACATAAAAATTCCCACTATCAACATGTTATTGAAATAATAGACCCATTCATAATCTACTTGAAATGGTCAATTTCAATTCCATACTGCTAATTCTGTTAAGTGACAGATGTCTATAGAAACAGTAATAAAAGCGAAAAATGCACAGGAGTATGTAACTGAAGCCAACAAAACCAGAAACCTGTATTTATGAAATACTTATAAAATGCGTTATTTCTATGACGACTGGAGATTGTTGGCAAGGTTAATTATTTGTAGAAGCATTTCACTCCAATTTTTCATCAGAAGTCAGATTAATTCTTTACCTCCTCTGGACAGAGTTCACAAGCTTTTGCAAGAGTCATTCTAGCACTGTGCGACCTCTCTAGGAAGTAGCCGTTTGATGTCTCATTGCTTTGTATTGGTGGAGACCAATTATTGTAGGTGTACTGGGGATTGCCAGTGTACGGTCTACGCTCCAGCTCATCTCCAAGCCATTCTACTGCCCAGGTCCATTTTCTCTTCAAATCTCCATTGCTCTGCAGGTGGAATATTAACAATTCAGAATTATTTCCTCTGTTCTTCAAAATAAAAATATTTTGCCCTTCCTATACATCAGCTATCGGAGAACAGACCACCAACACATATGCCGCTGTCTAAAAGACTCCCTGAAATACGCTTTTTTGCAAAGAAAACTTCAGATTTGAAACGAAGTCTGTAGATCTGCAGGTGCATCACAGAATCATGAGTGCGAGTTTAACCAAATTGCTCTCAATTCCATCTACTGACCTTCTGATACGGGAAGGTTCAAAGGATAGTTGTACCTGAAGTTGTAATTTCATCAAGGTGATGAAAACTGAATAATGGTGGTTTTGTTGTGTTTGTGGGTTTTTTTTTTTCTTTCTTTTTTTTTTAAATACACAGAACTGGAAAAAAAAAACATTAAGAAACAGAATGAAAAGTATTCACCTGAAGGATCTGGTAGGCTACAGGACAGTTGCTGAAGAGAGCTACCATGCACTTTATACACTGGTAAGCTCTTTTCTGATAATGATTCTTAGAGCGCTGAATGGTGTCAAATAGTCCATCCCTGTCATCTGGGATTCCCTTAAGTGCATTGTGAATCCTACAAGAAAACAAACAAGAATAAAATCAAAAACACCTTCAAGTGTTACAATGTTTTAGTATTTGAATTAAGGCTTCACTTTCAATGTAATTATAAAAACAGTAATTTGTATTCTGACTTCCAGTTTTAGTTAAGAGGTTGGTTTTTTTTTAAAGCAGAAAACTAACTTGACACATCACAGACATAACTTATAATTTTAGCACGTTTGGTAATATTGAAACTCTCTGAATGAGATATATAAAACTTCTAAGTATGATTAATTCTGATCACAGCAATCACCTTTAACCAGTTAATTTTTGTTACTCATTTCTAAAATTAACTGCATTTACAAAACAGACCTGTTAACCCAATAGGTCCTTACAGAACTGGAACAGTTAAATCCTCAACAGCATGGTTACTTGTGTTATAGTCATGCTTCTCAAAGATGCGCTCTTTTAGATGTGATTTCTCTGAAGAGGAATGAATGGTACATATTTGTGCACGGGGACAAGGGACTTGGGCTAACACCTGGAACTAAGCCTACTTTCTGTGCCTTCTGCTCTTGAACGAGGGGTAGAGGAATTAATTGCCACCCTGAAACTGTGCAAGAACTGAGAATTGACACACTTTTGGCTTTGGAAAAAAGTCGGAGGAGTGCAAGGAACCAACACTGACGTCTTGAAGAGCTACGTCCTTTACTAGAAAATCAACTGCCCTCTTTCCCGATAGCCCTGGCAACAGTCAGTGAACAGACTCCAGGCAGCTGACAACCTTGGCTCCGTCTGTAAAGTGATGACAAGCTTTACTTCAGCTGATTTAACTTAATGGTACTTGTAATATTATTATCCCAAACTTGGCACTTGAACTTGTCAAATCGAGAGAAATTTATGAGAGCAAGTCTGATGCTAAAGAACAGCAGCAGCCATCTCACAGAACAAGAATATAAGGAGCATCAAAGGATGCACACTAAGATGAGATGACGCTTGTTTTCTATGAGTTAGAAGACATTACATTTACTATGGGCAGTTACACTATTTGGGTTTTTTTTAAAGAGAAGACAAAGGTCATTAAAACTCTATGATTATCACAGCAAAACCATGAACAGGACAGAGCTCAAGCTACTGCCAGAAGTGGCAGGAAGAAGTAAGAGCATGACTGCAGATGGCCACTTAATACCCCTCTGCTGAAGCCTAACACAATTTCAACGAACACTGCTATTCCTGAGATGGCGATCTCGAATACGAAGTGATGAAGATCTCCAAGTATAGCGAAAGCCATACCATAACATTCAACCTCCTTCACACTCTGTTATTTCAAACACAGCACTATCCCAAACAACCACTTTGGTGATTTCTCACCTGCGTTTCCACCCTAAAACGTAATTTTATTTCACATCTATTAAAGCATGCCCATCCTCCAGCATTCTGTGAACTTAAAGACATCTCATGGAAGTATTTGTTTATCAGGAGAAAAATATAAAAAACCTGCATTGTATATGCATTACACCTACATATATATGCAAAACTGAAAAGCCTATGTATAAAGGGTATTCTCATCCCTTACCTAAGCTGTAATTCCTATAAAGAAAATGAGGAAATCCCTCCAAATTAAGTCTTCATGTTTTGGAGTGTGGTAAGCCAGACCACCATCTTCTTTTAGAGTATCTTCTAAAGCAAAGCTAGGCAACTGATAAAATCGTAAGAGTGCAGTCTACTTCCACAGGTTAAATACATGAGTTCACTCCAACACCCTTATTGCACATGGCAAGCGTACTCTTACTCCAAGTATTTTAAATGTCCTATGATTCTATGGTTGCAACCGATTTAGTAAACCCTACAGTCACTTACCATGAAATAGTGACATTTTGAAATATTGACAGGTAGTAGGTTGATTACATTTATTTGGTGTTGCCTCATCTACTACTATATAGAACTTCTAAGACATTGACTATTCTCTCAAATAGTCAAGTATTTGCAACAGTTGTATTTTTTAATCTCAACTTTCAAAAGTCTTATTCTGTAGACATATGAAAATCAGGTTTGGAACTGGATAAATATTTAACATATTGAGCTTAAAATCCTATTGAAATGTGACCACATAGAGCATATGTATGAAATAAGCTTTTCTCCAAAGTTCACACTTCATCCATGCCTAGGTATCACTACTACAACTGACGTGCTTCTTAGTAAGCCCAGGCTATCACTGGACCTTCTTCAACGAGATGTTCCTAAGAATCAACCTAAGCACCTCACAGTGAATACCAATGAGTTTAGCCTAAACGGCACCTTCTCTTGTATGTGAAAACATTTGGGTTTATAGAGCTAAGTAGCAAATTTCTCGACAGTAAGGAAGATTAAGGTGAAAAATTGTAGATTTGTCTCAAAAACTGAGATAAAAGCCTTAAAATAAAGGCTTTATTCCTTTATTTTAATTTAATATATACTTAAATCTTTTGAAAGGATTAGCAACAGAACCACTGTGAAAACAAGCTGTACAAAACATAATAGTGTTGAATTATAAGAACACAGGTAAATACTAACCTGTGAGTTTGCCAAGAGTCCTCAATTAACAGGATTTGCAGAAGCAGATCCAAATAAGGTCGAAGCTCATACGTATATGAATATGCAACCTTAAAAAGTAAAAATGCAGAGAACATAAGAAAGCATTTCTTGAAACATGTAGATTACATGGTGCAATACAACAATACAATTCATTTGAAGTGAAATTTAGTGGAATTTAAAAGGATATTTCTAGACACAACGCATACTTTTTTTTTTTCAAAAAAAATGTTGATCATGTCAGTTTTTTGGGGGTTGTGGGGTTTTTGTTGTTGTTGCTGTTTGTTGTTCATTTGTGTTTTAAAAATATAGTAGGTTTTGTAAAGGATAAAATGCTTCCTTAGGAGTTTAACACAATTGATCTGAAGCCCCAAGCATGAAATGCTGAAGAAGCTACCTTAAAAAAATTACCTTTAGGAAAGCAAAACTACAAAACTGTATTTTTCACTGATATTGCTACTTTTAGACAGTATGTTCAAAGGTTATCTTCAAAGGTTATTCTAAAATGTAAAACGCATGGTTAGCAAAATACCAGTAAAGTGATTTTTGTTATGATTCTTTCAAGTGCCAAACAAAAGGACACAGGAAAATGTGATGTTTACATGGAAAAAAAATGGGTGAATATAAAGACGAGCTAGCAGAAGTCAAAAATTTTTTTGGAGTGGTAAAGTGTGACTAACGTTACAGAGATTACAAAGGAAAAACAAGACAGTCCCAAAGGTTCTTTCCTGAGTCTGAAGCCAAATATGTTCTGCAGACTTGTAAAAAAGAACCTTACAAACACACTCAGAATAAATACAAGAGAAATCTTAGGAAATGATTCTAGCTTTCTATGCAACATAAGAAGCTCTTTTATGGATAATGACAGAAAAGCTGAAGGAAATACTCTTGCAATACATAAAGACCACCTCAGTCTACTTATTTCCCATCCTTAATGTAGAGTTCTTAACTCATAAAAGGTCGATCGCTTTCCTAAACTCATAAAAAGACTTCCCATTGTACTCTAACATGATGCATAGATCTAAGAGTGTAAATATTGACAGAGGATGTCACCTTAAGGAAAGTTTATTTATCAAGCATCTGTTCAGTATTTAATACAACATTGCTATATATAAATACAGAATCTTGCAGCATACACGTTTATATTGTCATCTTTCTCCTGGCTTTTTATTTTTACCTGCCAAAGAAGCTCACTGAGGACAGTGGAAGAGAACTGAGGATTCTCCCAACAGCAGAAACGAAGCAACTTGATGGTCTCTTCAGAGTTGCTGCAATCTTCAATAATTTTCTTCACATAACTAGTTCTCACAAACAAAATGTCTGCTACGTTCTGCTGAAGTGCCATTATAGGCTGAGATAAATTAGGATCGCCGTAAGGGTTCGCAAGTGGGGGATTTCCTAGAATAAAGTTATTATAGTTGAAAAGGTACTGAAGTATTTTCATTGTAGACACAACAAAATAGAAATTGGTGTAGCTCATCAAAAAAACCCAACAGATAGGCAATAGGAAAAAATTCAGAGAAGTATCTGTCAGAACAGTCTCATCTGAATCTCTAGAGTGTAGAGAAAAGTAATACACTCTTGAAAGAATAAAAATTCATCTATCTTAGTTAGTAAGCCTCGTTTTGCATAAGGAAAGACTGTTGATTTGCTCCTGATGTTTCTAAATTTAGCAGTGGTTTTAGGTATTGTTTGAAGATGCCCAGAAGTCCAAGGGAGAACTTTTCTAGCTTAACATGTTGAAGCAAAACCATAATTTTACTCTGCGAATAGTAATCATAATTCGTAGTCAGAGTAATGTTCATACAAAGTAATTTTTTTTAGCACAACATTATGAATACAATGAATATACAGGTATTTTTCACAGGTAGAATATCTTTTCAGTGTAAGCCTCAAATAATGCACTGGAAAAACAACCAAATCAAAATTGCCAAACAGTTCTGAAGCTTATTATAGCACAATAAAATTTTCAGTTCATTAATCTTACTACTGCACATTCTAGCCTATTGACTTAATAGCCTGACACATCAAGCTGTAATGAGTTTGCCATTAAATAGCTTCTCTACAGATTCCTAATTAGGTTTTCTAAAATATGCTTAACAGAACATGTACATATTACAAGCTATAAAGTCCACGTAGCCCAATATTCTGTCACTATTTCTCAAAAATAACTGCACTCTATTCAACTACTGCAGATACTAATGATTTATACTGTGGTTGATCAATTTCTAGCTGATTCTTTATCTTTAATTTCTAAAAGTGCTGGCTTCTGTTTGTTTTCTTAACTGTGAACAAGCATCAATTCATTTTCAAGACCTCTCGACAACAACGCAAGATCTCTTCACTGATAAGCAGAATTAGCTATTTCAGAGCCTGCTGTTGTGTTTTTCCTGTACAGATTACTTCTGTACTGGTAACATGAAAGTAACCTATTATTTTACTGCATACTCAGATTCAAAAGATCGTTATGCAATTCTTTACTACAAGCTTAAACTATTCTAAAATCATTACTATTTTGTAATCAACAAACTTATTACTTTACTACTCAGTTGTTTTCCTGTATCTTTAAGAAATAAGCCAAAAAGCACAAAACACAGATCAGATTTCTTCTGTCTTGTGCTTTTTCATAGGTTGCTATAGCAAATCAGTTTTGCTTATGATAAAGAGATTTCTGTCTTTAAACCAAAGGAGCTGCTAAACATAAAAGGCAAACATTTTTCCACCTAATCCAGTTTACGCATAATAGCTAAATATGCACAAAAGACATTTACTGATACATTCAATTAATCTAAGGAAAACTTAAAATTCACTATACCATTGATAGAAGACTGCATCCGTGATGACACATTGCAACAACGGATCAGTTGTGACACAACAGTGTACAGCTTTCCCAGTTCAGCATACTGGTATTTAATTGGAGGACCTGGACCTTCATCCAGAGCCACAAGCATGAAGGTTGCAGGAACATTTAGTTTCAGAAGTTGTGTCTTCTCTGCTACACCTTTCCATGGGAGAGAGGGAAGAAAAAAGATATATCTTGTTTCTGGCACTGACAGTATTTTTTTTTTTTTTTAAAAAAGAAAAATAACTACAGTTTACATGATTTGTAACTTTTCAGTTGCTGGGTTTTATTTTAACCATCATTTATGCTTTCTAGGGAAAAAAAACAATCAAATCAGTAAAGATGCACAAGAAAATTACGTTCAGCTAAAAAAATCACATTGAAGGAGAGTTGTAAAGGACTACAATTTCTTAACAGTGCTCATTAGAACCTAAGCAATCGGCATTTGTGTTAATAGCAAAGCCTCTGAGGAGTCTTTTGGACAAAGAACTAATATTTTAATTGTGAGGCCCAGGATAGAATGAACATCCTGCACAGTATATTTTGTTATTTTTCCGTCATGTCCTAGATACATCAATTACACATTTAAGACACTTTCAACTGTGCCACACTATATAGTAAGTGTAAATAAAAGTGACAAAATCAATTTAAGAAAAAAAAAAAAAAAACAAACCCGAGAAAACATCCAAAACTAACCAAGAACCCAATCAACTAAAAAACCAAACATGCAGGTAGTTTCACTGCAAGAGCACCTCGCATATACTACACCAGAACTTACCAGTAAATTCAATATGCCCCTTTTGATCTTGTATTTGGGTTCTCAATTTGGTTAATAGTCATGATTTTTCACATGCTTCCAAGTTTTTTCTTATTCTGAACTACAACTGCACCTTACCTACCATCTTTCTGATACGAAGGACGAATCCAGATAGCACCTTATTAGAGGTCTTTTATAGTTAGGTCCATTATGTTAGTTTTGCAGTTACATCCTTTGAAGAACTGATCTCTCGTTTGCTTTGATGTGAACAATATACTATTTGATTTCTCGAAAGGTCGGACAATTTAATCTTTTTCACAGAACTTGGGGCATTGCATGAATGATGTATTGTGGCTTTTGCAGAATGAATGCTCCACATCCACATACAGAAGCCTTCAGTTAACAGTAGAAAGACAAGCAAAACTGCTTAATGTTTTCATGTTTATCCTTGCAGAATAGATTGTGAAAATGATCAGACCCACAAATAAAATTTAGTTACGCTTTTCTGTCTGGCTTCTGGGTGCTCTCCTAGTCAGTGGCTTCAACTACACTGACCGGCTATGAAAAGCTAGTAAAGAAGAAAAGATAAGTAAGAGTAGAAGAATTGCATGTCTCTTCTCTGTAATGACATAAAGTCCACTCTGGGGGTCTTGATGGAACCCTGCCTGACAGAGAATGCTTTGTTAGACAAAGAATATGAAAGCAACATACAAAAGCGAAATTAACACAATTGCCTAGATTCATTTATAGATAGGAAATTACATTTCTTTCGTGTGGGTAGGCAATTTTAAAGAGCTTCCAGAACTCTGTGTGTGTGTCAATTCTATGTGGATATACTGAAATAACTCCATTTGGACTGATACACTTGCTTAACACCCTAGCCACAAAGTAATCTAACAGAAACTCAAATTTGCAACTGTCCTGCATGAGCCAACAACCAGCAACGGCTGAGCTGCTCAGTATTATGGGCATTCTGTAAAATTTCCAAAGGAACTGGATCTCCTAGCTTCATACTACTTTAGATGAAAGGACGAAAATATCTTGTAAGATATTGGAGTAAGACGGAGAGAGTATTCTTCCACTATGGAAGCATTAGTATCATATCTTGTTTAGAATTTGCTGTAGAGAAAGATGCTTTGTCACTTAGGCTACCACGCGTTAAAGAGAAACGGGCCCCTGGCAGAAGACTCAAATAACTGGGGAAAGTAAGAACCAAGAGCTCTGCGACAATTCACTAGATATGAACCTGTGACTACCCTCATCAACTTGAGAGTGCAAAAGCAATCCTCTATTCATTTGATGTGCATTTTATTACTTTCAATCGCTCTTCCTCAGGGCAAGTATGTAAAGCAGCAACAGATTAACTCACCTGAGAAAAAGTTTATTCAATCAATCATCAATTGATTTTCAGCATGCTGACAATGCTAAGAGACAGCATGATTACAGCTGTTCGTTTCAATGTGATTAGGACTGATCTCGGCTTAACTGCAAAAATGGTTTTTGTTTGGAATAATTACTTCAGATAATATTAGTATTAATTTATTCTATTCTTAGTATACAGGCTAGTGACTTTCTCTGCAGAACACCTACATAATCCAGAATTTAATATAAGTTTTTGCATACTTCTAAATCTATACTTATTTCTATTTTCATAACACTGGATAACAATTAAGAATCTGAAGAAAAATGGGTGATTCTGGAAGTGCCACAGCCAATATTTCATGTGGATCACCACAAAACTGATAACCATCTCATCTCAGTTACAATATGTATAGTAGGTCTTAAGCGTAGCACCTGCAAATATAGGTAGTCCTACTAGTCCTGCATTCAAAGGTCTTAAAAAAAAAAAAAAAAAAAAAATCAATCATCTCTGATCATACTCAATCTCTAATTTAATTTTTCATCAGAAAATTCAGGACTCTAGTCTTTATGAAAAGAATCGCTGTCTCAAGTATGGGAGAACTTTACTTAAGCCTTTCTGTATTGCAAAACCACCAGCTTTTCTTGCCTATTTATCTTGGAGGAACTACAGTACCTGATAAATTTTTAGTAGAATTTCCTGATTCTTGCATTATTTTACCTCATATGATGTCTATGGAGAAAGCATTCTCGCAAACAATGGTGTCTATGAGCCTACACAGACTGAGCTATTTTCTCAGCCTCCCAAAGAGTTTTTAAAGGGAAGACAGATAGAGTCAGTGTTTTGTGTTCGTATCTGTGAACTTCAAAGGTGAAGCAAAGAAACTAATATTCAAAGGGCACAACTGGAATATATAGATAAAGCATGACCCATCTGTATTGACGTTTTCATAAAGGAAAATCATGCATTCCCTTTTATGAGCTTTTATCTTCCTCAACTTCTTCAGGCTCAAATCAGTTGACAGTCCCACATGCTTCTTGGGTCTCATGATCTCCCTGCAAACGAGCCCTGAACAAAGCACCATCTCTCTTGCCATTTTCTCACCCCCACATTCTCTCAGAATGACACACTCTTATTCCTCCAAGCTTCTTGTGTTAAATCTTCCAAGGATGGCAGGAAGACTAAAGCCTCAAGCTCCAATCTGGATGAATGCAGATGCTCTAGAGTGCATTTATATGGCATTTAATGATAGCAATCTGCCTGAGGCTGAAAAACTGGATTCTCCTGCTGTTACCTGTGTAACTGGTTCATTAATAAAAAAGCTTATTACAGTGTCATCAGTAAAAGTGTGTGTAATTTGCTTACCTAGATTGGCATACATCACAAACAGATTGAAATACTGCTGCAAATGGCGCCCATGTTCAGATACTTCCCTTCTTAGAAGATTTAGTACCGCTCTCAGTAAGTGATCACTTAAACTTAAGTTATCATAAGCCTATTAAAAAAAATGTTTTAATATTAGTGGTTGAACCTATCAAATCTTTATTTAGGTTATACTTTCTATTATGGTAGAAAACAGAACTGGTTAAAAGGTATGGGATTCATACAAGCTCCAAAACACTAGCAGCTGCTTAGCCTTCTGTATCTCATAGACAGACAGACATACAGGGAGTAAGACTCTCATCACTAAATACCATATAAGTTCAAGAAATTATGCAAGTATAGAAGCTTTTAATTGAGCTTTTTCTCCAATAGCAGCTAGGCACATGCAGTTCCACTGTGGACTTCACAGACTAAGACAGACAACCAAATCACCTCTACGGGTGTATCTCAAATACCTCACTAAACAAAACATTGTCAAAGGATATGTAGCTTTAACTGAAAACAAATTCTTTGCTGAATACCTTCTCAAAATGTTTCCATTACTGTAAGTGGAACAATACAAATAAAAAGTGTCTTACTGTAGATGTTGAAAACATGACCAAGCAAAGGCTCAAAAAAGTTGATATTTTAAAACAGTCCAAACGAAAATATTGTTCTGACAAGTATTACATTAAAATTTTGGCTGTTTTTTTTGTTTGTCAGTTCTAGGTTATAAAATTAGGCAACACACTGTCTACTCCTATGCAAAGTTACAATTTTTGACAATTTCAATGTTGCAGGATACAGGGGAAGAAAACTTAGGAAACTCCTACATGTTTTAGTGGTTTTTAGGTTTTTGCCTTTTTTTTTTTGGTGTGTGTGGGGTTTTGTGTTTGTTTTTTTTTTGAATTCTAAATGAAAAACAAGAGTTCACTCCTCTACACATTACTTTATGATAAGACATTACTTTCATTTTGCAGATTTCACACTCGTAACTCAACTCAAAGTTCTCACTACTTAGTCTTCACAGAGGTTTACAAATGAGGGGAAACTGATCCCCTCTGACAGCAACTCTCACAGAAACTGGTCAAATTTACTTAACGTATGAAGTGCAAAATGGACTGTATAGCTTTCCTGTCAACACTGATGCATCGACTCCAGAATTTACTGTACATTAAATAGCGATAATGAAGAAGTAAGAGTAAGTTTCAAAAGTTTTTAATTAGAAAATTAAATACCTGACTGGAAGGCCCAGGAGAGGCAAAAGGTGAAGGACATGGTCCGTCTTGCAATGAAAAATGTGCAATAAATACTATAAGTTTTGCAAATGCACCCCTCACTTCAGCACTAGGGCATTCCAAAAGATACTCAGAGAAGCGGTTTGAAACATTAAAAAGGACGTTGTGTGCAAACCAAAAGCGTACATTCTTGCTGTGACGAAGAAGGATGCATAACGCATCATACCTGAAATAGACGACGACACAACTGAGAGATTATGACCAAATATAGACATTAATGAATTTTGGCAGACATATTCCTCCGCAGAATTTGAAGAAAATACATCTTAAAGGTGATCCCTAAACATTTTTACTCACAAAATGCTTACAATCAGATAAATTGTAATTCCTGTTGTGATACTGTTACTAGTAATCACAAATTTAAAAGACACTTCAATTAAAAAACTAATCACTCATAAGAACTAAGACAGGATTACATCCCCTAACTCCCAAACTACTACTCAATGCAGGTCCTACATTAGCAGCCATTATTCCCTCTGTCTTGGAACTGGAGGAGAGGGCGACAACCAGTGGAGAACATGTGAGGTGGATTTCATGAGCTGTGTATAAGACATTAACGAAGTATCCAATCTACGAGGAATTTATATTCTTATTTACAGATATAAAGAAACCCAAAACTCCAAAGAGTAAAATATCTGTTCCAGAGAGGGTCTTATGTGACTGTCCTTCCCACAGCAATATTAGAACTCCTCTTGACTTCTTAGAATAGCAGAAGTAACTTAGCTACTCTCAAAGTTGCTACTGGAGAAAAACTTGAGGTGCATATTTGCCGTGTATTACACAACTACTTACTAGTAGCTGTTAAAACTACTGGTCATCATGAAACTAGATGTTCTCTCTAGTTCTACCAGCCATAACCCACATTTCTCTCCCCAACACAGAATAACCTAGCTTAAAGACTAAAATGCTGTGGTGCTATGAATAAGACTGTATTGTTTGTTACATACTACAGATTTGAATTACAGGGCCTGTAGCAATGTACTTAAAGCACTCTGCTAACAGACTCTAGAAGATTCTATACACTTTTCAGAAACAGAACACAAATATAAGCTGCAAAAAAGGGCTGAAAAGAGCTTTGCTTAAAACTACTCAAACCATGAACAAACCATTCTGGATTAAAGTCAGAATAAATAACCTATTAGTTTTGTGCTAGGAATAGACTCTACTCCTTTGTTCTTTTAAGACAGACAAAGGTAGATTTAAGCTCTGTTTGAAAATCAATTTTGAAGCTGTTCAGCTCAGTAGCTCTTTATAAGACTCAGTTTCTTCTCAGTATTTTCTGTTCAGGTTTACCCTGCTTTTCATGTGCTCTGTGGCCACCTACTTGGAGGAGGGACGAAAACAGGACAGACCACTAACACCTTTTATATTCATATGTATGTAACTGGGATCTTTTAACAGACATCAAACTTCCAAAGCTGTAATTGTTTTTAAAAGACAAGATACCAATCACTAGCAGGGCCACGGACTATTTTCTTTGTATGAAATCCTGTGGTGAAGAGAAATCTAGCAGCAAGCTGAATACTAATCATAGTTATTTCTTCTGCTTCAGGCAACAGATGATCTTGTCCTAAAGAGAAACCAAAATACTCACATGTAGACAAAATAAAAGCAATTTACTTTTAATAATTTAACTGACTCCAGATTACTATTTTGTCTAACGCTGTTCCAATTTTAACAGGAAACTTGACCAAAACAGTCTCTAGCTTCTGTAACGTATCATTTGAAAATGCAAGCTTTAAGACAGTGACAAGTACCGGGAGGCTAACATACCTCTGATGTCTATAAGTTCAGCACCTCGCCTTTGAGAACTGTCGTCAGCATAGCAGTCCATAAACTGAAGCATTTTAACGTGACTTAGTACGTAAGCTGAATAATAGCTGAGAGTTTATAAAAGTATTTTTTGCTAAATATTCTGGCATGTTATCACTGATGAACAACTCAACAACAGATGTTAAAGTGCCAAAGTCCAGAAAGAAAAGAGTATTCAAAGCAGAACGCACAAAATTTTCACTGGCTACACAAATTCTTGACAACCCCAACCAAAACTCTTCTTGCAATAAATTCATCCATAATTACCGCACTAAAATACTAACCTGGAGGAGGATTTAAGTAGACGCTATTACAAGTAAGCAACTTCTTTATGAACTGGAAATATTCTAGGCTGTACTGCATACGATTGTGCATGAACTGCACGTTCTGCTTCCGTACACTTCGTTCAATGGCTGATGGCATTTTAATCTGATGGGGTTTAGTGGTGATAGCGAGTTCTGAAATATATTTTATTAGTTCATTGTCTTTGTCTATTGTGTCCATACGTTCATAAAAAAGAATATAGGCATTCCACCACCTCTTCTGGCGTCTGTAGGACATACGCTTCATCATATGATCAAACACTTCTCCCATGTATTCTCCACCAAAACACTGGTTTTTCATTTCTTCATCATCATCCATTTTACACTCTGTCACATCTCCGTCATCAAATTTATACCACCGATTTTTCTCACCATCTCCACCATTCCTCTGGATAATGTAAGAATAATAATGTCCACCACTGGCCTGGCCACTGTGTACAAGTACACCAACAAGCCTGTATTTCGTGCTCCCAGAGTGTTCGTTTTCTGACTGTTCGTTTTGTATTATCTGATTTTCAGGATTGACGTCATCTCCTTCCAATTTAGCTACACCTGCCACCGTGTAAGGCTCCATGTCCAGCTCTCGCGGAAATTCAAAATAATCATTGAATTTGATTGCACATTCCCTTTCCCAGTCATAATCAAATCGTTTCAACTGGATTGCAAGAACTGGAGGCAACTTCTTAATCAACAAACGTTTCACTGTATCAACCTAAAAAAAGACATGAACAGTTACCAGCTCTTAAGTTTCCATTCATACACTCTTATCAACAACCAAATTCAGTAATTAAAGGATAATTTTTTCTCCCTTAACACAAACTAAGACTGAACTTAGTACGGCTGTAACACCACAGCTGTACACAAATTTAACATCTAAGGAATCGTTACCTTTTTGTTGCATTTTTCACAATGATATGCATTTGCACCTTCCAATAAATCTCCTTTGACGTACTGTTCCAAAGAATCAAGAAGGTTTTGGTGATTTCTTATATCTACATTCAGAGTTGTGAAGGATTCCTCGCATTCATACCTACCAATGAACAGACAGATGTAAGAGCAAGGTAGAAATGTGTTCAGCTTTCGTGTTTTACAGGAGCTACACAGCACCTTACTGCAACAAAAGTTTTATTCAGCATTTGATGTCAAATTCTGGCAAAAGGAGTTAAACAGTAAAAAAAGAACCAAACTCTTTTATTGTAGTCTTCCTCTGATTACATTACGTATCTGCACATTGTATTTTCTGATCTGAGCTAACTATAGTTATTTTATGAAGATCATAGAAATGATGACTTGTATGTCTCCACTGAAAAGATCATGGAAGTTGAATTTTTTAGCACATCTTGTTTTTAAAGCAGCTAAAGAAGCATGACAGACTCTTGGCTAAGTTAAGCTAGTAGAGAAGCACAGATAGCAAAGCAGAGTATTTTTCCATTGCTGAACTTTACTGTCAGGAATGAGACTGACAAACATAAACACTGTGTCATACCTAAAGACATCAGTTCAAACCAGATTCTTAAAAAAAAAAAAGCTTTTTAATTTTCCTATCTGAAAAAACCTGAATAGCTGCCTTCATAAATCCACTTTGCATATGTATGACTGGCTTTGCCTTACTGCGTTCTGATATAACCTTCAAACAAATTCCCAGCAAACAACCAAACAACCAGCAATGCTTGAGACACAACTAGTTAAGACATCTGGAAAACAAATTTTTGTTTTTATTTTTACAGATAAAGAAGCAATGAACAAATTTAAAAAGTTGCATCTATTCCAACATAACCCTGCAGGGCTTGTTTCTCTGATGCGCAATCAAGCATACAAAGTGTTTTATAACAGTGAATAAATTAATATTTAGAAACACTTCAAATAAAACAGTAATACTCATTCATCTATTAAATAACTTCCAAATTTAGAAAGGCTGTTAATCTGCCATACCCCAATCCAATAGTTTAGTTTATAATCATTTTTCTCCTCCCTAAACTACAATCAGAGTAACGTTTTTATTAAGAAGTACAATTATGCAAATCCAATAGAGTCCAAAAAAGACAAGTAATACTTCAACATAGCACATAATATCAGAAATGAATGGTAACTCATGTTGCTTCACATCTGTTTCTTCCATTTAATTACCCATTGCATATAAAATAAAATCAGTGCTTTTATTTTATCTTGCAATATCTCAACTCGTTTCTGGTCACACATTTTAACCCATGAAACTTAAGACGTTCCACTTGTAAGTTCTGCTAAATTCACACGAGCTCAACTGAAGCTGAAAGATCACCACAAATCAGTTTGTGTCAGTGTTTTTCCTGTATTTTAATTGCTAATTGCAGGATAACACTAAATGACCAACTTTCACAATAAAAAGAATTTCCAATGGTAATATGCAGAGAGGTTTATATCGTTTAAGAATCACATAATTTGGAAGATGTAGTGAACAGTAATAAGTTACTGTGTGAAATTCTGTATCACTAAGAAAAAAAAAAGCCAACTCTTGAAAAAGAACAAGCCCTCATTAGGTCATCTTGAATCTTGCACACAATTCTAATCATCCACCTCAGAAGGGATATGGAAGAAAAAGTCTGGAGAAGCACAACTGCGCAATGCCTAGTTCTATTACTTTCACAAAGTCTTTGTCATTGATCACCATCACCAATATAGCACTACAGACTTACAGTCTGATTTGGTACAGGTGTTTTTTGTAAAAAAACCCTACAAAATGCCCTACATGAAACTGAATTTCAGTATTAACATTTGAAGTTAATTAAAACCAGCTGAAATCTTAAGAAAAAGATAAAACTTTCTACATCATTCTCCTTAATGATAGCTTACACAGTGAGTATGAATGGAGTTTTACTCACTGAAATTAAAAATTCATAATTGGGTCAGCTCTACCACACATTGTGGAAAACAGAAGACAGCAACAGCTGTTGGCCATGTCTTAAAATCTTATACATTGCATTTTGCCCCTAAGTTGCTATAATTTTTAACATGAAAAAGTTGTATCTTTTCCCCCAATGAAATACCCAATGCTTCACATACAATCTGCTAAGTAGAAGAAACAGTAGTCATGTATTTCATGGCACTTTAAGACAAAACTTAAAGTGTTGAAAAAATGTAGAAAAAATAAGGTAGCAAATTCTATTAGCTTTGAAAAAAAAACGACAATAAACAACCACGACAAAAACTCCACTCTTGATCCTGTAGTCACTTCTATATATATATATATCCTTCTATAAGGATACAAACACAGGTAGTTCTTTTGTAAGAAAGAGAACCTTAAAACACTTACCGATGTGGGCATCCTTGACAAATCTTCTGATCAGCAAAGGACCCTCCTAAAACTTTACTTAACATTGCTGGATGGCCCAAAGCTTTTAAAGCTTCATCTAAACTGTCCACCAAGGAATTAAAAAATTCTAAAGCATCATGTTGTTCACGTAGATTTACAGGTTCACCCCAAAGTCTGAAAACAAAAGCACGTTCTTGTCAAATATTTTTTGTTTTGTTCTCCAAAAATTTCTTTTCTAACATAACATTATTCAAGCTATTAATCCCTCCTTCTTAGTGGGTAAACTTTTACTGGTTTGTCATGTAGTACACCAACTGTTACTCTGTCCCTGACATTTACTGGTAAGCAAAAACAAGCTTTTATGTATAACTTTATACTTAATTCAAAGTCTCAATATCAAGGTCAAGAACTGCTAGAATTCAAAATAATCATCTTGCTACAAATTTTGGTTTATTAACAGACTTCTACAGACTGGTGATGAGGTAGGATAACAAATATGATGCTGCACAAGTTCTGCTGTTTTACACTTAACATAGCTATCATTTCTTCTACTAGGATTAGTTCTGTTGCATTTCGGTGATCCAGTGAACAGACATCAATACTAAACTTTCTATTTACCTAAATTGTTTCCAAAACCCTCTTGGTACGTAGTACTGTAGCCTGGAAGCTGCTAAATGACCAAAAATTACTTGGAGATGCCTCAGAACTCCAATATTGTATTCTTTTCTATCTTCTGTTTTACTCAGTGCTGGTTTGTCTTCATACTGATGTGGATAACCAAACACATCATCTCGTGGGTCAACATTGCTCTGAAAAGCAAGTAAGAAGTATTACACTATTGTCCCCACTGCAAACAGTGGAAAGCAAAGCATTAGTAACTTAAATTTGTTATAATGTTTTCATAAAAAAGAACTGGATTTTAAAGATAAGCAAGTTCTATGTAATTAAATTTACCTCATTGTCCTGCTTTTCATCCCCAGACATGTCATCATCTACATCACTGCCTGTGCCTTCAATTGCAAGAATCCCATTCCTGATGGCTGGAATCATGTACAGCTGCTGAATGACAGAATTCATGTAACAAGTGGCACCAGCGTTTTTTAGTCCTACAAATCCCTTTGGCGGTCGAGGCCCAACAGGTGGAAGATATTCCCATTCTGTAAGCGCTTCACAAGCTAAAAGAAAACAGCAGAATGTGATTAGGGAACTTTTTTTTATAAAACAATTTAGACCATCAATGCAGTACAAAGAGCAGTTGCATAAAATTAGCTTAGTCTGCATCATACTGCAGTTTAATAAATAAAAATGTTCCACCAGGAACTTAATTGCTAAAATTAACACAACTTCTATGAACAACAGTTCTATCTCTAATCTTAACATTAAACTATTTTCTTGTATTGCATAACTAAAAAGGTGGTCAGACAAAAATCCAGTCTACGTATTTATCCAACAGAAGTCTTCCCTCAAAAGCAGCAAGTTTCTTTGCCGAAAAATTAAGCTGAATGAAACTAGAACACACAACCGATTTATAAGCCTGTCACAAATTTATAATCCTTTTAAAATTACAGTATTTCACTTCTGCTTTGCTTTTCCTTGCCAGGCTGGGAAACAGTTTTAGATAACGCTATCTGCATCACTTCTGATAGATTTTTTTTTTCTCCTCCTGAGTCTTCTCCCTCAGACCTCTCACATCTCTTTAGAGTACATTTACAATCACAGGTTTCCCACACTGACCAGTTGTTCTGTTTAACAAAAAATTTCTGATGTAAAAGGAAGTAAGAGAGCATGCATGTTTACAAGCAAGCTTTACTTGGTATATGAAACACACAGCATGCACAGTTCACACATGTGTTCTCTCTTCTGTCTGATGTACCATGGAGATCCGGCTTTCTATTGTGCTTACCAAATATTTGAGTGGAAGGAAACACCATAAAATCCTTTTAATTGTGAGACGCTAACAAATACACTACTTCCCAACAGAAAAGAGTGAAGAAAAAAGGATGAGGCACAGAGGAAAAACATAAAGCTGCCCTTTTCATTTGTTCATTTGAGATGGAATCAAACAGGAAGAGACTGAAAAACTAACTCAACTCACTGATACCACCAACTGGGCAAGTAGCACTGTCATTCTGAGAGAGAGTGGACAATTCCCTCTCTAGTTGCTTATAGTTTTGCTAAACTACGTAAATTCAAATATTCTGTTAAATCACAGAATGGTTTGGGTTGAAAGAGACCTTTAAAGATCATCTAAGTCCAATCACCCTGCCAAGGGCATGAACATCTTTCACTAGATGTGGTTGCTCAAAGCCTCATCCAACATTACCCTTAACACTTCTAATGATAAGGCATCCACAACTTCTCTGGGTAATCTGTTCCAGTGTCTCACTAGCCTTATCGTAAAGAATTTCTCCTTTATGTTCAATTTAAATCTACCCTCTTTCAGTTTAAAATCGTTGCCCCTTGTCCTGTCACTACAGGCCCTTGTAAAAGGTCCCTCTTCATCTTCCTATAAGCCTCCTTTACATACTGAAAGGCTGCAATAAGGTCTTCCCAGAGCCTTGTATTCTCCAGCTGAACAACCCTAACTCTCTCAGTCGTTCTTCCTGTATCAGTTTGAGTTTGGTGTGTGTCACCCCCCTCCCACCCTGTCCCTTTTTGTCCTGGTTTTAGCTGGGACAGAGTTAGCTCTTCTTTTTAGCAGCTAGAAGAGCTCCGTGTTTGGTTTTACTCAGAGGCTCGCTCTGAGAAGAATGCTGATAGCAAGCTGATGTTTGTAGTTGGTACTGAGGTCTCAAGGACTTTTCAGCTGCCGTGTTCTTGCCAGTGTGCAGGAGCACAACAGGATAAGGGGGGAGCATGGCCAGGACAAGGGGTCCACGACTCTCCTTACGATTTGTACTTGGACTTAAGATTGACGGCCAAACTGGCCAATTAGTATTCCATATCATGCAGCGTCATGCCCAGTATAAAGGTGAGGGACAGCCGGACAGAAGGGCTTTTTGCGCTTTGGCTCTTTCGCCGCTTTTGCTCTTTTGCACTTTTGCTCTATTGCCTTCCCCCCACTTCCAGTACTCCCACTCTCGGAGTACTATCTCTCTTTCCTCCTCTCTATTTTGGGGCCTCGCGTTTGTCCGGGATTGCAGCTTCGGGACAAGACGGGCTGCGGATAAGAGGGGGTGGTGAGCATCTACACTGCGTATTAAATCATGTGTATTAAATTGTTCTTATCTCAACCCACGGGTTTCCCGTTTATCCTTTAATTCTCTCCCTCATCTCTGGGGCTGGGGAGGGTGAGTGAACGACTGGGGCGGGGGTGTGTGGTTTGGTCGCTGGAGCGGCCTAACCCACGACACTTTTTTTCCCTGTTAATATTGCAGCCAAAATGGTTTAGCTATCCCGTTTAGGGCTGCAGAAAATACGCTGCTTTTCATTAGTAACAAAATCTGTGTTAAGTATGTGCCTTCTGTCATCCTTGTGAAAATCAGCCCAAGTGTTTCACTTGACTATCGGCTTTTGAAACACTAACATTTCTAAGTTTTTGTGCTTGCAGCAATTGCTATAATCTTTCTCCAGTGAGAACAAGAAAGTTCTTTAAGTGCAGAGCTGTGCTGACACAAGGCCAAAACTGAGAGAACAAATATTTGAGAAAGGACTATGACAAGCAAAGAATCAGTACAGAGCTAAAAAGGGAAACAGAACAGTGGATCTGTGTCTGTGTGCGACAATGACGACCAATTAGGTGAGCAATCAAGAGACTGGCACTAAAACTAAGCTGAAGATACCTGATGAGGTTCTGGGATTGGTTAGGCAGAGCCTGAAATGATGAGACAAAAGTAGAAGACAGAGACCAAATGAGGTTCCTGGGAGCTGGTATAGACAAAGGGGAATAGCTAGAGATTGGGGTAGGGCGGGTCAGACTGTGTAAGTGATTTGGGAGGGAACTTGGATGCAACCATATAATGTCAATCAGTACATTTACTGCATAAAGAATAATAAAGGCTACACTAACAAACTTTTCTAAATTTTGTGAGCCTGATTTTGCAACATTAAAAGCAGCCACAAACAAACCACAAACTAAAAAACCCAGCATTAGTTCAGTTGATAATATAAATAAAACCTATATATAATATGCACATTCAAAAGTAGAAAATAGATAATTAAAAATATTACATACTAGTGATTGCTGTACCTATGTAATACATTTCAGTCAAGGTGTCTACTATCTGTTTGAGATTTCGGACACATCCAACTGCTAGTGCAACTAGTAGCTCAAAGCCAGCATTAATAGTAGCTGGTGAACTACAGACTGGTATGGCCTGCTCAGCAGGCAACTCTCCATTTCTCATGTATTGTAGATAAACATTGGATGCCGGAAAGATGAAATCATCTATCAACTCCTAAAAAAACAGAAGAAAATAAATCAGTTGTTACCATAGAAACGTACACTATTTTACAACAGAATAAGAGTTATTATATAAATGAATGTCTAAGAACCAGAGGAGTACTTAAAAAAAACAAGAGTTAAAATTGACACCAATACCATAACGAGCTTTTATACTTAGAACAGAGTAACTCCATCCTAAAGTGGTTCCCTGCAAATCCACTCCCCCACTGCAAGTTAAAATAAATCTGTATTATTACTGATTGGTAAACAGTTTCTTTTGCCAAACTAGTATCATCTACAAAGCTCTTTATTAATTAGTGCTGAAAAAAAAAACAGCATTGCTTTTGTGTAATATCAGAGGCACAAAGAAAACATGTCTGATTAAAGAGATGCTCAGATGTCATGCATTTGTTCAAACCTGTCGTAAACATTAACAGCACTAATTAAGGCCATGTGGAGAAAAGACAATATAGAGGAAATGAAAGAAAGCAATCCTGTACAGGACTATCCTGCATATAGCTCACTATTCTTGTGTGATGTCTGCCAAGTCTTGGAATAACAGTTCACTAGGTCACAGAACTCTACACACAGTGGTTCCCAAGAATGTGAATGTTAAGTACTCTCATGAATGAAACGTGTAATTTTTTAAAAAAAATATTTTAAAAGAAAATATTAAACTCCAACTAGAAGCCCTTGTCAAACAGTTAAATTGGGACCTTTTATGGTTACAGACCACAAGATGCGAAGCTTCTTTTTACCTATTTATAGTGAAAAAATTGAAAAACTCCATAGGTCAAAAAACTTGAACTTACTTTAATGAGATTAGCACCTCCTTTTTCACAACCAATATGGTATTTCTTCTCAGGCGTCTGGAATGCTAACAACTCTTTTGTTACTCCAAGGTGACCCTCTAAGATAGTTTCTTCAACACCTGTTTCCCCTGTTCTTTTTACTTCATCCTGCCATTTAAGAGAAAGTTAGGATACTCTAATATACACTTCCAAGCTTAAAACTGTACTTTACAAGACAGCAGCAAAAAGCTGATTATCATAAATAAATTGATCTTAAAACTTACCCTAATCCTCTTAAGCCAGTCAATTTCATTATTGAGAAGAACTTCAGCATTGGGTACATTAATATTACTGTTGTAAGCATAGTTAAGAAGATGTCTTAAGAGAGTGAAGTAGTCTCCAGAATGCTTAGCTCTTTCTCTTGCAGTACTCTATGTAAATCAAAACCAAGTTATATATAATTCACATGTTTCTACTTACAGTGTAACACTAACATATTTTCCCTAAAACTGGAAGTAAATATGAAAGAAAAGAAGTGTAAGATCATTTTTAACCTTTTAGAAGTTTACAATTGTATTTAGCTGTTAACGAATTACTTCTGGACTATTTTAGTTGCAATTTCTATACCTGAACAGGAAACAAACAGTGAAGTGATCAAACGTTCAAGAGAGCCATGAGCATGAAGCATTGAAAAGCCCTGGCAGGCCCAGCAGAAGGCTGCAATAACTGCAGGTATCTATCTGATCTGCTAATGATTTTTACTTGAAGGTTAGTATTCACTGAAGACCAAATGCATATAGGAAAGCTTATTGTTCATGTTCTTATCAGAAAATGCAAAAAAGTCTCTTTCCCCCTCATCTAACTCAAATTGAAATCAACTGTGCTGCTTGCCTATAGGTCAAAAGGAATCTATATTTTAATGACTGTTGTTAATAGCCATTTGTCTTTCTTGTACATATTTTGTGTTACTACTTTTTACAGAAAATCACATTGTTCTGAAGCTTTTACCTCTAAAAACTTACCCCTAGAACAGTAAACAGCAGGGTAATGAAGAAAAGGAGAGGTCTCTGTCCCATGCAACACCTGGTAGCCATTAAAAAGAATTGCTCCTGTGCCATCTGACGAACAGTTCTGTAAATCATTTAACAGAAACATTAAATACAATCTCCCTATCCAAACAGGACACTAAAAAACCAATTAAATTCGTGCTTATCTGCTTAATGCCATTTTCTAAAATGGCACATAATGTAATAAATGGGAATACTAAATGGGAATACTTTAATTATTCATTATCCATCATATTGTTTCTCCTTGTAGTGAAATTTTAGACACATGAATTACTATTACAAAACCAGTTCCACAAATCAAATATTTAAAGGTAAAAGAAAAAGAAACTTATCAGCACCTAACCACTAAACCTTCACGAAAAGAAACTTATCAGCACCTAACCACTAAACCTTCACAACTGCCAGCAAACACTGGATCACACAACAAGTAATTTACAACTCTAAGTTTTTCTGTTTTTTCTAATTAAGCACCAGTTGTGCCTGAAAGACAAAATATAACTACCCTTGTAAAACTGCTCTTATGTTTTACTACAGCAGTTTGCTGATCAAAATTTATCATTAGTAAGAAATGAGGAAAGATGATCCCCTGAAAATTCAAGTGGCTAGAATTAAAGGAAATTTTCCATCTGAGAACTTCATCTAACCACTGGAATAACATGGGCATGTATAAGCTTAAGGGAAAAAATAATTTAAGGCAAACCCTATTCTTTGAAGTTGTAAGATTAATTGTCTGAGCACTGTTTGTAAAAACCGACAGAAACAACTCAGCTTGGATGGGGAGAGAATAAAAATCAATGCTGTGCTTTATGAAAGTATCTCAGTATAAGAAACTGAATTTTACAGTGTCTTTTTGGTGTGGCTGTCATTGTTTTCTGCCCATGAGATCACTGTGGAAAGCACACGAAAGAATCCTATTTTCTTCAGAGTTCTTTCATGTGCAGTTAACTGTGCTTCAAAAACATGTAATGACCATGAGGTCAGAGCAAAGATGCACCTAGGTGAGCACCACATCTCCAGTATACACCCAGGAAGGTGCAAAAGACGACAGAAATATGCAATAACATTTCTCCAGAACACACACACAGCTTCTAGCAATTCATGGCTCAGGAACGCTACCAAAAGCAGTATTTCATAGCCCTCACTGGACAAATCCATGAAAGAACCCCTCAAACTATTTTCAAACTGAAGGTTTACACTGCTTAAATGTCATGCTTAAGAAATTCTTATACAAAGAAACACTGTTCTCTATTTACTCTCCCTTTGCTACTTCTGGATGTTAAACGTCTCTGTGGTATTCTCCTCCCACCATTTATCTCTTCTCCAATACGAAGTGCCCCAAGCTATTCAGCTGTTCCTCAGATGGAAGTCATTTCAGAGCTTTGATCTCCCTTGTCATCCTTCTCTGATCTTCGCAAGTTCTCCTACACTGCTTTGAGTTGCAGAAGACTGTGGGGTGGAGAGGGGTCTGTTCTGTTCCCAATAATAATCGACATTTTATGGGAGCTGATTGCTGAGCTGACATTTTCATAAAATGTCTCACAGAAATTTCTTTTGAGATGCAACTCTTCAACTGCTTGGGACACATCACACAAACACTCCTCAGGCTCATGCACTTAAAGGCAGAATGAAACAGATAAAGGTGGTGTTTTCCTAAAGTAAGAAACGTGACCAACGAAACACATACTTCATTCACACTGTTACATCTCTAAGGAGTATGCAGTATTTGAACACAAGTATTGTATTTTCGTGAGGCTACAACAATCTAAGAGCTCTTAAAGGAACCACACGACGGATGCAGCTACCTAAACGCAGGCACCTAGTGTAGAACCGCGTAGAGCTGGCAGATAGGACACAGTTGCATGATGAACTCTCACTCACCCAGTGAAACAGCTGGAGGCCAAATGCCTCCATTAAGACAGGCAACCTGAGTCCCATCCTATTGATAGCTCCAGGATACAGATTTCTGTCTAGTTAACAGAATTCAGCCTCTTCAATGGTATGAGTGCCATTGCTTTATATACAGACAGTAAGGACTTCTATTTATTTGAGTCACATACATATGACTGCCAAACACTTTGTAGCCATCAGTGGAATACTTCTGGGTTACAGAATCATTTAGGACTAACTGTTGAGCTATCTACTGTTGACTGAATGAGTCTTGTATTCAGGGGTCACCACTATAAAATCAATTGCCTAGGAGAGCAAGAACTGCTCTAGTATCTAGTAGTCAACATTTTGCATTCTGTTTCTCGATTTATAGGTAGAATGGTTATGCTATAAGGAAACAGCAGAAGCTCCATACAATCTCAATCTCTGAAAGAAATAAAAACCATCAATCCATCTGCTCTTTTCCAGAATGATCCTATTTGTCAGATCTGAACTTGATAACCTTCCTTTTCTTTTATAGTGCACCACAAACATTTTCTCATATGCATATTTTTGCTCACATTGGTCCCTGATTGAGGACAGGAGATTAGAGAACAATAGCTGAAAATGGAAGGATATTCAGAATTGTCTGGTATTTGCTAAACTTTCTCTGCACTGCAAACACTAAATTTGTTTCCACATTAATTTAGAAGAGGAACTTTTTTTAGCTTAGTTCAACTTCACTGTCTTCATTTTCAAAGCAGTCTTCCATTTCTACTTATGTTTATGCTACTCTAACCATAATGTAATAATGAACAGTTGCATTCTAAGTGAGATTATCATACATATATCTCAGAAATTTTACAAGAATACGAGAGCACAGAGCTCAATGGTTAGCTTCTTGTACTGACAGTATGAACCATTTTTCCATACAATAAATTCAGCTTATTTCCCACTCTAGTGGAGAAAGAAAGCAGAGATAAGGAGCTAAGCATAAGTCCACTTGGAGAAGAGAAGCTCTTAAAGATTTTATCCCCTCTGACAAAAAACTCAAACAAACTACATCCATTAATGCTACTCTTATTTTTAAATGGCAAAAAGCTAACATATCTGAGGAATTAAGCCACTGGTGTTCAGACTTGGAGCGACATACCAACAAAACGTGGAAAAAGAAGCTTCAACTTGGGGACACATCTGGTTTCTTCCAAATTTTAGGAAGAAAAGTACAACGGCCAACTATTCACTAGGCATAATAGTATGAAATAGTTGGGATTCAAATTCAGTCAACAAAGTTCAAATTAGCAAGATGAGTAACCAGTGAAAAAGACTGGCAAAATCATGGCAGATATTCCCATCTGTAAAACAAGACTAGTTTTCGCCAAAAAGACCTTCTACCTCCATCACAAACTGTGTTAGACAGAACCTGCACAATGAAATTCAGAGACTAAACTGTTTAAGACTTATAGATTAAGAAGTTCCCGATTTGAACCAATAGATCACTTCCTTGGGGAAATACTACCAGTGCAGAAAAATTCTCACAAAGAGCATCTGCAGTTTCCAAAGACTGAAAGAGTGAGAACAAGTCATTTTAGGAGTAGGTTTGTCATTGGTACTATTCTGTTTGTAAAATCAGAACACTGCTATCTTGCTAGTAGCTATTTTAGTATGTTACATTGTGCTGTAAATATAAACCAAACCAGATTAATTATTTTTTTAACCAATTAACAGTTAAATGTACTCATTCTATGGTTTTTGTTTGTTTTTGAGTAAACATGAATACAGCTATTCTGTGAGTTTTTGCAGCAAAACAGGCATTATGGAACCAGCATTTTTGGAGTGAAAAGGATAACAAAATAGATTCATAGTAACAAAAGAATATACTAGTCTTTTCTTTTCAGTTTTCTTGATGACAAAATCCTAGCCTGTTAATCCAGACTGGTGAAAGTGATAGAAACTTTTAACCCTGTCACCTGATAAATGGTGTCAGAGAGAGAGATACCCTAGCGGTGATGAACACTTTCTAGCCTATGTAAACTGACAAGAATCTCAGTTTATGATATTCAAAGTTTAAAGAAAGGTTTTAAGACCATTTCATGAGAGACATGTCACACCAGAAGCAGCTCCAGAAGTTTTAATGTTGTAATGCTGCCAATAAATAAGCACGGAGATCACAGATTTGGCCACTATATTAGATAATAATCTTTAAGTTCTCCAAAGTTATTATTTGTGCAAATACACTTCTTATTTACAAACTAAACCTGAGAGCTGCTCACTGGACTTAATATGCAAATAAATACTTCTGTCTGCAAAGTGTTGATATCAAACACTAACTGAAATATAAACAAATGCTGGTAAACATTTGAGAAATGTCACTTAAATTCTAAGTACAACTCCAGAAAGTCATATAACTACAGTGAAATTTATTATAAAAATTATCACCCATTACTTATATTTTTTCAATTAAGATAATGTAAAAAAGCCACAAATCTGATCAGCCTTTGGACCTACACTAAAAAAAAAAAAATAAAAAAAATCAAAAGATGGGCAGCACTAACACTTGCTCAAGCTTTTCAATTGTACTGGTTCTCCAAATTTGACATGTGGCCAACATATACTTACTGTCAAAATAACAACTTTATATCAGCTGTTGACAGTTTTAAAAATAAAATTTAGTGATTTCTTACTCATCCGCCTTAAAAGTTACCAAAAATAGCGAAAGACAGCTTGTTTCAGTTCATGTGTAAAATTAAAACATTAGTTCGTCAGCATGTTTTGTTAAACTTAACTAATTTAAGTGATAATAACAAGCTTCAGTGAAGCTGAAAATTCAACATCCTATATCACAGGTTGCAAACTATTAAAGCTTGTGGGATTCCGCTAACAACACTCCACAGTTTTATCAAAGTGTGCAAGTAGTCCACTGTAAAGAGATAACTCTGATGACACTGTTGATCCTTTTGTTATGGTGAATATTCCTGAACATAAGACTTTTCAATCTGTTTTATCTAGAAAAGTAAAAAACCCAAAACATGGTGCTGAAATTCTGACCCCAGTTATCTTAGAATGCCACAACCTGACTCCATTTAAAATGTGCTGAAAGGGTTAGACACTTTACTAATTTCTGATCTCTGTCATTTCTCAAAGTTAAAATATTCATTGAACAGCAATGGAGATATCTGACAAAACTAGAATTAAATCTTTAGTAACAATTCCCAGTACTAGTAACCTTAAGTTTAACAACAACATACAAAAACCTTTCCACCTGAATGGCTTCTAAAAATACACACCCCAATACTTCACATCGCAATGTCAGACGGGCTGGAAGTTACAAAACACGCATCACACAGATGCTGTCTAAGGAGAACTGTAGGAATAGCCTGAAGATAAGAGATCCCTGAGCTCTACTGCAAGATTGCAAGGCAACTGAACCACATTGCTCTTGGCAGCTCCCGCTTGTTTTCCCTGTCCATCTGTCCCCCACCAGTGCTAAGAGTTCCACCAAGACGCTGATACTGCACCAGGTTAACAGCTCCAGTGTGACAGCTCTACAAAACACATGAGTTTCGTGAAGAGTCACAAGTGTCCCACTCTAACGCAAGAAAACCATAGGATTAAATCTTAACGTCCCCCTCTCCTCAAACAGCCAAGCACTGTGTCTTATCTTTACTTATCAGAAAAAGTATAGGAAAGTTCTTCTATACCTAAGTCACTTAAATATTCTAATGTAGTGAATATTCACATGATTTCTGAAAAACACGAAGTACTTCTTATTTCATTCTAAATAAGTTGTCCTAAAGCCATCAGTAGCACATTATCAGACATTCATCTGGCTTGACAATGTTCTCCTTAGAAGTACAAAGAAGACGGGACTGATAGAGCTACCACTTTAGGATAGGTATCCAAATCACAGAATTATATTGCTAAACAATAAACTAAGGCAACTGCAGCAAAATCACTTAAATAAGAACTCACTGCTCTGCGTTTAGGCTTCATATTAATTTTGAATTGTAAAATAATATGTGATTAAAAACCCCACCAGTAAAACTTACTTGCTGTGACAGTGCAATAGCAAATCAATGATAAACGTCTGCCATGCCTTTTCTTTACTGAGTGCATCCAGTGCCGTTGGAATCAAAGCAAAACACAGGGTCATCACCTCCAATGCTTCACAGCAAACCTGTTCGTCTTCCATGTCTGGTTCATTTCCTGCGTTTGTCTGTGAAAATAAACAAGACAGTACAAAGTGGGTACAGAAAAAAATCCCGAGAAACCCAACTGGCTCCAAGGTATACACACTGAATATAAACACAAACCACAAATTTGTGTACTAAGTGATTATCAGTGCCAAATATTTTATGCACTCCACTCAGATGTGATTCAAAGCACTATGTGGGATGACCTGAACTTCCAGTACTGTGCTTCTCAAAAGACGACTCCAAGCACGAACTTAAGGAGTCAGAGGTTAAATAGGAAACTTGCAGGCAAAAGTTACACCAGTTAGTACTGTTCGGGTTTTTCGTTGGTTTGTTCTTGAGTTTTGTTTGCTTGTTTTTTAAATTTTTAAGTAAGATGCTTTTCTTCACTCCTCAGAACATGGAGTTTAAGCTTTGGAAACAGTTACTATTTAAACAGAGAAAAGCTGTAGAAAGCCTGTAGTGCTGCGTAACCCACCAAGAAGTCCAGTTTTACAAAGTTCTGATACTTACAACTTATTTTTCAAAAACACAAAACAGCAGAAACAAATTTCAAACGTAGGGGTTGTGATGACTTTTGAAATATGAAAGGATAATGTATCTAATTAGTACATAGGTGATCCTTTCAATTAAACATTTGAATCAAGTGAGTTGATTTTGGTGCATTTTCCCAAAATAAATACTTTAAGAAAAAAAGCAAGTGCTCTCTGCCATCTAAGCCAAAATTAATTAACTTGAAGTTCTGAAGAAACTGAATGCGAGCAGGTTTCAATCTTAATTCATCAGTAATCATGGCTGCAGGTTAGCAACATTAACCAGAGATATAAAATAAAATTTGTTTAATATACGGAAAGGTTATCAAGAAGGAGTAGGTAGAAAGAAGAGTTTATAATCCAGAAGAGAAAACTAATTGTAAACAGCAGCAGAAGGGGATATAGCATGTCTCAGCCTGTCAACAGCCACTATTTTGTCTTTGCACAACAGCTAAAAATCAGGGACAGTCACTGCCACTGCATCGAGAGGATGTGGTTAATTCTGACACATCTCAAGACATGAAAGTAAAAGCAGAATGTTTCCGACAAGTTCAGGACTGCACCTGCTCTGCACTGAAGCCCTGTTTTGAAAAAAAAAAGTTATTTCTGCATGGGTGCAGGGATCTAGTAGAAGGCAAAGTGCATTTTATACTCAAAGTACTTCCCTCTACTCAGGCACCTATAGCTGCCGGGTCTGTACAAGCAGTACACTGCAGATGGTAAGGGTCTTCTCTGACCTAAGGAGGAAATGGTGGTTTCATACCACTGAAAGTTGCATACTGTCTTCTTCAACCACTGGGAGGACTCCCACACTAGAATTTTTCAAGGCAGGAGACTGTAGAAAGATTATGCTCTTAGAATAATTTATCTTGACTTTAAAGTTTAATTGAATTCACCAGTTATGTTGAGAAGCTTCTTATAGCGCTCAGAATATTCTTTCAGAAGTCATACTTGATGGGACTACTCTGAAATGCCTCTTAAAAACACATTTACCATAGCTGCCTTTGATGTTTTTAGGAATCCTGACATGTCATTCCTGATTCCACAAAAATTGGTGTCCTTTTGCTCTTAAACTAACATTTAATGATAAATCTCTACCCCACAGACTTAGAAAAATGCTCCTACAACCTATGAGCTAAAAGTCTAAGGTTTAGTGATCAACTTAGAAAACTGAAAGCATTTTTCTTAAAATACTTTTTCCTCTAAGCCAGTGTTTGCCAGTCACTGCTACGTTCAATCTTTATAAAGCTACCATAGGAGTTACTTCCTCCCATCTATAATCCAACACAATTCTCCTAAATTAACAACGTGTCTTTTCTTGCATCATAGTCTTCTATTTCTGCAACACTTTCCCCTCTTTTAATGTTATTTTAACAAAGTGTACTTTATTCCCTTTTCTGCAATTTCTTCTTCTTTTTAGTTTCCAATTTTTTCCTTCAATTCTTGTTTCCCTTTTGCTTAGGATAAACCAAATACATCTATTACTGCCATTTATTACTAATGTTCATATAAGTGTCAATAAAAATTATAATTAAAAATGACACACAAAAAAACCTTTGAAGGACGATTCATAATGCACAGCTTACATTTCACCTATTTTAAAACTTCAATTGTTTGAAAATGTTTTTACAAAACTTAACTGTACAATTTTTGCCCAGAAAAACGTCACAAAAGCCCATTTAGGTGTGTTTTCCTTTACGTGTATTTTCTCTAGTGCACTATTGCTCTTAAAACAGATGTCTAGATATAAGAGCATATCTTCATGTGCCTGGACTGTCACGCTAACTAAATCACTTTCTACATCCAAGTTGTATCACCTCTCCGCTCAAAAAATAGCCAAAAACCCCTCAACTTATTTCATGAAGTCATTCTCATGGCAGTAGAAGCAGATGCCACTATACCACTAAATAAGCTAAACAGAAAGGTGTTGCATTTTGCTGAAGTAAACACTCTTCCTCTAACTGATCATTCAAGCACAATATGTCAAGAATAAAACTTCCCTATATATTCCACTCCCTTATGCTCTCAGGCAAGTATTGATGAGTGCGAAACTTGATTTTATAAGGTGAATAAATGAAGACGTTTAGAGAACAATTTGGTTTTTTTTAAATCACTGGCAAAATAGAGTTTACTATTATTTCCTATACCTGTAAGCAACATATATTGAACACAAGGTGTGTGGTAACATACCAATATATAACCCCCAACTCCAAACTATTTGCATAAACCACGAGAAACCATGAAGATGGTGTACATATCTACACAATAAAAGGAAAAAAGCCATACAGGATTAGCAATTATGTTGTTTTACCTATTAGCCATGTTTTATCTATCAGCTCTTGTTTCTCATTCTAGACTGCATATATGCTTCAAATCGATTTCTGTAGAATAGATCTTTTAAATTGGAACACTAGAAAAATTAGCATTGCAAAAGAGTGCTTATTTCTTATTTAGTTACGGTATCTAACTGGGCTGAAAACATGCTACAGCAACTTACAGAACTGGCGCATTTTTGAAGTGACATCAGACTCAAGTTACAATTAAATAGTTACTGAGAAAAGGAATCTGGAATAGAAAATTAAACTGCAGTACAACAACTGACATATCATACTAGACTCTGAAATACATAATCACCAAGGTAACTACCTAAAAGCTCATCACACTCTAAGCCTAACCTGGCTGACACTGTCCCTTTAGTAAACAAAGGAACAGTTATATAGAAAAGAAGTTGCTTAGGAATTCTTACCTTTTCATAGATTTTGCTAATTTCCTCATTTGAGCTGAAAACCAGCTGAACTGACCCACAACCTGATGCCCAAACAATTTTTTGTACTGCCCTAATAACACAGATATCAGGGATGTATTTTGAAGCCTGAAAAAAACGAGAAATAAACAAAAAAAACCCATTAAAACACAGTTGCAAATAACATTACAATGGATTCTAACTTCTCACAAGTGCATTTATAGAAAGTTTAAAATATAAAAATTCAAAATTTAACAAAGAATTTGCCCTTAAAGAGAGGAAAAAATGTATCTTGAAAAGCATTTGTACTTCATATATGTAACATTTCATTTTTTAAAAGCAGGTAGCATGTATTTTAGATATATTACAGAACCTTACACCATAATGCTACAAATACCAGGAATTATAAGAAAGTGAATATTTTTGATAAATAACCAGCAACTCTTTGATTCTGAGTAAGATTTAGTAGAAACTACCAACTTCAATGCTAAAACATTCTTGTTTTAGGGAAAAAAAAAAAAATCTAACAAACCACCATGCATGCATCTAGAAAGCAGCTAGCCTCTTAAATAATGTAACAAGTTCCAGTTATTTTAGGGTTTGTCCCCCCCCATGACAGTTATTGTGCTAGCTAGGCAAACTAAAGCTTATCAAGTATGTGATTAATATATAAAAGGATGGTTCTACGTTCAAGTTATACAAGGTTTAAAATTAGTAAGAACACAGATCTTATGAAAGCAGACTCACTCTTCAGTATTTTGAGCACAGTTGGAGTTAACACGCAGTAGTTTCTACTGACATACAAACATTACAAAACATACTACAACTGCCATTATATACAGTTTGCATCAACTTTCAAAAAAACCCCGAACCTATATGCAGTCTACAGTCACAGTAGAACTGTCAAAAAAAATGGGCAATCTTTAAAAGCAAATGGCCAACAGTTCCCAAAAATTTCAAATTCCATTTTTCTAATGCTCAGACTTAATAAAAGAAGGAATCTTTAAGAAGCTTAACTAATAAGCTAGCTGCATCAGGAAACCTGAACAATACGCATTCTTGCTACTGATACGGACATTAACAGTAGTTCCAACAAAAATAACAGGCATTTCACCTTTGCCACAAGCAAAGCAACTTTATAGTAGCAGCATTAAAAGAAAAATTTGTCACACGCACAAAAAACCATTTTCTTTTTTAATCTCATTGCAGTTTTGAAATCTTAAAGTATCAAAATTTTTTTTTAAAAGTGAAAGATTTCTTTGTGCTGTAGTCTACTGTCTTCATGTCAGATTTTATTTTTTTAAAATTTTAAAAATTAAAAATTATTATTTCTTTTAAATTGTGAGGTTAGCTGTCAAAGAGCCTTTGACCATCAAAACACTAAAAGAAAAAAAAAGTCTTTCAAAGGCAAACTACAATATGTATGTAATATAGCAGTTTTCACAATTTCAGAAAATTACAGACAACACTAACAGCAATATTGTGTAGACTCTTGTAGAAGAGATTCAGATTTTGTTTGATGTGCCTGGTAAAGGAAAAGTTAGTTATTTATTTATTAGAAGCCTTCCAAAAAGGACAAAGGCACAATTAAAAACCTTTTTTCATAACACACCTCAAAAGACATTTCTTCTGCGGAAGGAAGTTAATTAAATCAGAGCTCAACTGGCCAATTTTAAACATACAATCACCTATGAATAAAATACCACCACTAATGGAAGGCAGATGGTTCAGTCTTGCAGTTTTTAGCACATTGTGCTTTCCTTAGACACTGCTCCTCGTTCAGAAGAAATAGTGTACTTTTCCACATTAAGATGGTAATGCACGACTGCTTTTATTTAGATAGCTCAGAACTGTTTTAGAGAGAGCTTTGCAGAGATTCTATACAGTACAGCAAAACAACATTCACTGCTTCCACACGGGAAACTGAGGGATCTCGATATACTGACGAAGAGGAAGTCGCAGTAGTTCCAATTTTAGCTTCTGCTGAATTCAGTACAATTCAATAATGTGTTCGTTAACATGACTCATAATTCCAAACCCAAATGGGGTTTGGTCATACCATACGGTACCATACAGATAAGACTATTATATATCTGCAAAGCACACTGTTTAACCCTACTGAGCTCCACAATCCCATTTCCCTTGTATCATTAATGCATTTTCTATATATAAAGACACACTGGAAACAATTTGAGATTTTTATCTTTCAGCATTTAAAAATCATGCTCAATATTTGAGAACTCCCTCCCCTTTTCTGTGTTTCTCTTCAAGAAGAGAATGCTCCTCAGAAATCAAAAGATGAAAAACAAAAAAAAGAAGAAAATACCACAAAAACGTTCCCAAAATACCCATTAACTTCTTTAAATCTATTACATGAAGTTTCTGAAGTTCTAAGTGTAACAATATTCACAATTCATTGAAGAGCTTGTGCAGCTTGCCTATTTCACTTAAGCCTCTTTACACTATTAGATACTGAATTTCATAATTGCATATGCAAAGAATTCATTAAATACTTTTAATTAGTTAACATGAACCATATGACTATTACCTAAAACGTTTCATGACATTTTAGAAGGAAAATCCACATCTTACAAAGTAGTAAATTTAAGGATTTAAAAAAAACCCACAACACTACATGAAAAAAGGTGATGCAGAAAGGAATTCACTAACCTCATCAGATATTTGCTGTGCAAGACGTATTGCTACATTTCTTAGCATGCATTCTGAAGTTGGATTAGGAATGTTTTGTAGGGCATTTTGTAGCACCACTGCCTGGTCGTGCGTAGCCTGGTTTATCTGAAAGAAAGTATTTCTTATACTTATTTTTACATGGAAAAGAGAAAGCAAGAACATATGAAAACACAGTTACTTGGAAAAGTTTGGTACAAGTAGAAAAGATTTGAAAGGAAAACTACTTTCAGAAACTGCAAACACCATGAAAAATAAAGCCCTTAGTTTTCAAACAGATACTATCGCGTCTGAAGACACTGTATGCTACAGTGCATGATCACAGAGTACAAGTAGTTAGGAGGAGATGCACTTGCTCAAAACTACTTATGTTTGGGGGTTTATTGATCAGACTATTTCAAATTAACAGAGCATTCAGAATTACAATGCCTCCTTCCCTTTCTGTTGATGTAGAAAAGGAAGGGTTTGCTAAAATAATGGGTCTCCCTCTGGATTTGCTAATAGTGTCCAGACAGAATATGGCTGCAGTGTTCATTACAGTCAAGTACATGTTAAACATTTGAGTTAGTGCTCTATTGAAGAATTCTGTTCTTCATCATCCCTCCTGTTCTTTATAATACTTTCACAACAGAAACAGCAGCAAGATAAGTTTTTATCTTTTCTGTATTGGTTTGAGCATGGAGTTCTTTCTCCTTGGGCTGACAGAGCTCCGTAGTTTTGACAGTTCAAATCTGAAATGGCTGTTTCCTTCTCATAGACAAACTTGTTTGAGAAGACTCTGTGCTGTGATTAGAAGTTAAAGCTTCTTGTACAAAAGAGTTTTTCCATTTTCTGGTACCATTTCATCAAAAAAAACCCATCTCAAATGCTGCTCAAAAGACACATTGTGAAGTTGGTCTGTACACCTGGCACTGGTCATATCCCTTCACTTTCTCAGCTTCACTAAGACACTTGATTCGGGGAGCAAAATCACAGAGCTCCCACTGAAGACTGTGACAGAGCTTATACAGTCAATTAGCACTCAGAAGCGGGCTGTGAAAGAATCAAGTAACACATATGGGAGCAAATCAGGATCTACGTATCAGAATACTATGTTTAACAACATTATTCATTGAATTTCCTTTGAAAGTAAGGAAGAAAATTAAAATTTAAAAGGTCCTAGTGAAAACAGCAGACCGGTAACCGGAAGAGTGCAGACACAGTCTTGTTTACCTCCTTCTCTTAAGTACTGACAGAAAGCCAAGACAGAGTTATGCTATGCTATGTTATTGCAGCCCAGAAAGCCAACCGTGTCCTGGGCTGCATCAAAAGGAGTGTGGCCAGCAGGTCGAGGGAGGTGATTCTGCCCCTCTACTCTGCTCTTTATGAGACCCCACCTGGAATACTGCATTCAGCTCTGGAGTCCCCAACACAAGGAGGACATGGAGCTGCTGGAACGAGTCCAGAGAAGGGCCACAAAGATGATCCAAGGGCTGGAACACCTCTGCTATGAAGACAGGCTGAAAGAGTTGGGGCTGTTCAGCCTGGAGAAGAGAAGGCTCTGGGGTGATCTTATTGCAGCCTTCCAGTACCTGAAGGGGGCCTACAAGAAACCTGGAGAGGGGCTTTTTACAAGGTTATGTAGTGATAGGACACAGGGTAACGGCTTTAAACTGAAAGAGGGTAGACTTAGATTGGATATAAGAAAAAAAATTTTCACTGTGAGGGTGGTGAGGCACTGGAACAGGTTGCCCAGAGAAGTTGTGGCTACCCCATCCCTGGAAGTGTTCAAGGCCAGGTTGGATGAGGCTTTGGGCAGCCCGGTGTAGTGGAGGGTTTCCCTGCCCATGGCAGGGGGGTTGGAAATAGACGATCTTTGAGGTCCCTTCCAACCCTAACCATTCTATGATTCTACGATTCTATGCTACTTATGCTTTAGATGTGTTAGATGAAAGGTATTTATAAATATCCCACCTCTATCCCAAGCTGTAAGCTTATTGGTGCTGCAGTAATAAAATGTATCAAGACCAAAGTCCTTCAAAAAGGATGATGATAGTATCAAGAATAACCATGTTTTTTCCAACAAATCAGTTAATAATTGTTGTGGTTTCAATGTTTCCAACACTTAACAGTGAATGTCAGTAGTCACGGACAAATATTACTACCTCCTAAGTGGTCAGCACAAATCTGTTTCAAACAGTACTTCAAGACTGTAGTTTCAAACAATACTTCAAGATTCAACTGATGTTGAACTATGTTCCAAACTCGCTTTGAATAAACATCATTAGAAAATAGGGCAGCAAAATTCACTCATTTTAAATAGACAAAGGACAGAGTGGCAAACATGTTTGCTTTAAGACATTTCTACTATACTCTAACATCAGACATGAAAAGGGATCTTCACCTCTTTGTAATTGTCAAGAGTTTTGACTTCCTTGAAAATGAATGAATGAATCTGGTATCTTCCAACAGATGGAACTAACCAGAGCAGATATATTTATTTTTCAGACTTAAGACGAATGTACTTCTCTGCTTCAGAGATGGACCTTAGTAAATATTCCAGAAGAAAGTGCTCCAAAGTGGAGCCTTCTATGTATTCTTGAGTATAGGTTGATAGCTCAAGCAACTATTTGGGATGGAACCTCACAAAAAGAAAAAAAAAAAAAACACAAAAAACCAAAAATCTAGAATACTTGGAAGCAAATGACCAAGGAGGACAGCAGCAAATTTTGATTTTGGAGGTCTATGCTGCACACTTTCCGTAAGAGGGTAGAAATAAAATCCTGACTCACAACATATTTGTCCAGATGTAGAAAAACTAACTAGCCATATTAAACATGCACAAAATCTACTATAGACACGTAAGATCACGGTTCAGAACACCTGTGTTACACTTTCTCTTTGCAACTACGAGAAATCTTATCGTAGGACACCTTTGCAAAGTTCATTGTTCATAGCTGGATGTACCTAGTTCTCTGCAATGGACAGATTTAGGAATCTACCACGTCAAGGGCTTATTTTTGTGCAGAAGGAGGACTGGCATGACTCAAGGTCCGTTCTGTTGGTTTATGCTCTAATCATGAATAGGAGATACAAGAAATTCAGAGGCACATCCTTCAGTAGACTCAACAGCTCAAAAGAATCTGAGTTCACATTTATGGAATAGATGTACTTGAAAACAGAAAGTTACCTGTACTGACAATCATGCAAACCACTGAAAATCATATACAGAGCAGGTGGATCTCACACCTAACTATTCTACAGTCAAAAAGAAAGAGGATTTGTTTAGGAAGTTGATCTTTTTTTAGAATCATTAGACAACATTATCCGAAAGTACCATGAGTCCTTGACATGCAACTCGCTCGAAGAGATTGTCAATGGAAAGTAGGCAGATGCTGTTAGAGACAATATCAAAACCAGAGTACACTGCTATTTGCATCAAGGAAGATTTATATTACCGGTGAAATTGTACTTGTGCCTTCCACAACTGGCTGACAAGCTTCTGCCACAGCTCGAACATGGCCGTATCCAATTGCTGTTAGCAATAATTTGGCTATTTTTAGAGCATTAAGGTAGGCACCCCTTCGAGTTTCCATATCTGCATTTGGCAGGAAGTTATTTCTAGTCAGCATGCTCAATACAAGAGGCAAACCACCACTTTTTAAGAAATTGTATTGGAAGTCACTGGCGTCTTCTCCCAGAGGTGCACTGGCAGGCATCAACAAGGCATAAACTACCTGTAAAACAAAATACAGAGTTAAGTAACAGGAATGCACTAGCATCAATATAGATGATTGAACATGAGACTATGCTGGAACAGCACTTCAGCAATGGCCACACACCAGTTTATTCCAGTAAATTGTTAAGTATTTTCAATTGTTAATTTCAAACCAGAATTTGATCTTAGGCTTCCACAATGTTACAGAAAGGACTGCCGAAGAGAGAGTTGAAGATTTTTAAAGAAGAGGCAAAGCATCACAAACCTCTGTTAGATACAGCACTTGTGAGGCAGAAGGACCAAAGAATAGAGAATCAAGGGATGGACTGAGGCTGCTTTCCCCAAGCTTTGCATGATCTAAACAAATAGCTCTTAGTTTCTCAACCGTAGTGTTATCTGCAATAAAAACACAGCTTATAAACATTTTATAACACAACTACTCCAGAACAAGCCAGTAGTATTTACAATTATAAACCTGAAAAATTTTAAGTGTATTTTTGCTATATTTGTACTGCAAGAAGTGTATCTGACGGACAAGAACAGTCTACGAAGTCTTCTGCAATGATTATTTCTGTCAGTACAAAGTGATCCTATTAAAGTAGTGCTACAAAAGCACTTCAAAACACAACACTTCTCCCCATTTTCACTGCGCTGCACTCCGGTACTGAAGCACAGTACCAACTGCAAACTATGCAACTTTATACAATATACAAGAAATAACTATTTGGGAAATACAATCTCATGACAACTGTCATGAATTATAGTATCAATAAATTATCAGAAAGTGGAAAATTCCTAACTTCATTTTTATATAACAGGTGAGAAATTATTATATAGGATATTACAATATGAAACAGGATAAAATGAAGTTTCACCTGGTGGCATGAGCTTCATAAGAACACGCGCTCCATCTCTAAGAGGTGGCATATTTAGGCTACTGCCCAAGTCTGCAACTTGCCAAAGAAAAGAGATGTATCGAGGATGCAGCGACATGATCTTAAAATAAGCAAACAAACACAGGCCCCCCCCAAAATCGTTAGTTAAAGACAAAGTATAGAGAAAAAATGCTTTTAAACTGTTCATTTCAGAATCTATGTATGCGCTTACCACTCCAGGCAAACAGCTTTCAACTTCTGGATTTGGACCATCGCTGTAGTGATTGCCATGGTTGCCCGGAGAACCAGTTGAAGAGTCAGAAGAACTATCTGGACTTGAGGGCATATTAGAATTTATCTGTGTAAGCTTAGCCGTAATTAGCTGAAAAACACAATCATAGTTTTAATACTATGCAAAAATGAAGATTCTTTACTAAATAAGCATCTGATATAATGTTAATGGCATAATACAAGGAGGAGGAATGGAAATATTTCACAAGAGTAAGTGATCCTATGCGTGGTAATTTTCAAGCATTTACAAAAGGGAAGCGACATCTGAACTGACATAAATAATCAACCTGCAAGACTTACCGTTTTATCTTTGAGATTCAACTGCCCAATTAATTTTCTGTCATCTGCAGGGTCCACCAGCTCACCACCAATGAACAGTTCTACTTTTGTGTGCGCACTATTGGCTTTAATACGATTGAGAATACAACGCCGTACTTGGCCAATGGTGTCGTTTGTATGAGACCAAATATCCAAATCTTCCACCTGTCGGCCTTGGTTTGGAAAACGAACTACCAGTGTGATATGTTTACCACGGAAAGCTCTGAAAATAAACAAACCAGACAAAAGTTATTTTTACCCTCAGGAGATAAATTCTTTTTCCTGCCGTATTTGTGTTGCAGATATTTCAACGTCAAATCTTTAAGTATGGTGGTGTACTCCAGCACGAGATTATTTTGTGAAGGTGCCAGCAATTATGCAAACATAACATACACAGAAACCTTCAAGAAGCCACACTCAGCACAAATGCATTAAAGATATGGTCAACTTTACAGTCAGGTTAGGAACATTAACAGAATTTTACGAAGTTTTAGATTCTTTCTCTTGCTTGTAATTTCCTGATCAAAATGCGTAAATAAAGTTCAGACTGGCAACTATATTTTGCTCTTTTAGCAAAACAACTCAGTTTTAAATACACCAAGATCAGCAAAAGCCATCGGCTCATCAAGTCTTAATGCCTTCTGTCAAAAGTTTTAATATTAGAATTCCAACTTTAAAACCAAAATGCTTTAAAAAAAAATTCAAAGAGGTCAAAAAATAAGAAACGTTTTCACACTAGCAGTGATCGCACTTCACACAATGGCAGGGAGCTCATTAGGAAAGATGTGCCCAGATAAGCCCAACAAATCAATCCAATGCAACAAAAGAAGGCAAAAATTTCTCATAAAAGCTCCTTGCTAACAAGACCTGTGAAAAAGTTAGTCTAAGCATCCTATATAAAAAAGATGCACCTGCAATCAACAAGAGAACTTGGTTAGGACTAATCAATCGATATATTAAAAAAAAATGCCGTAGGAGCACTACAAATTAGTGACACACCATGAAGAAACAGGAGCCTCTTCAATTTTCTTGACAAAAAGGGCATTTAAAATAACGGGACAACAAACTCCACAATGTCTAAACACGTGTAAGCTGCATCATAAATCCACAGCAATCTCAGTGTATTCCTTATGTATTTTTAGACTTACTTCCTATAGATAGCAGCTACTAACACTGAAACATTTAAACAGTTTTCTGTTCTCTTTCCCCTCTCAGGAAACAGAGTATTTTGTTTGCGAAAATACCTACACAACATTGGATTTAAGTGTTTCCTTTTTCTTTGTACCGAAGAGTTACAGAACAAGCAGTTAGGACCTAAGTTTTCACTCAAGATCAAGTATAACAAGAGTGAAGGTATACAGAAAATAAATATACCTCAAAGCGCTGTTCTCTTCTTCCCCTTTTTATGAGGGACTTACACAGAATATTTTTATGAGGAATTTACATAGAATATTTCACTTAATCCTAAATTAAAGCTTGCAAAGTAAGATTAGCACCTCTGTAAACAACTCTGGAAGATGAAGATACACATTAACAACATGGTTTTTTTATGACACAACCATGAAAAACAAAGAAGGTTTGCCCATGCTAACTTAAAGAATGGTATTGCTTTTAAATAATTATCTGAAAAAAAAAGAAACACCTCCAAAATAACTAGTCACAAGGTATGTTGTGCTACTTATAGAACGAAACACCAGAAACAAGTTTATTCCCAGGTCTGCTGTCCCTTTTATATAGGCCTGTACTTGCCTGATCTTTCAATTTTATTTTTTTTTTTAACTACAGAGCAGAGTTTAAATGTATTGGCAGAGAAAATGGAATTTTCAATCTCTATAAATACATTCCCTGAATAGAAACCCTTTAGAATGTAAAAATCACAAAGATACTAGTAATACTTTAGTTAACAGAAATCAAAATCACAGTAGTGCATTTTCACACATACCTTGACATAGGTAGAATAGTTCTCTCTTCGTGGTAATCACTGTCACATTCATTTATGTACTCTCTTAAAACAGTCAACACTCTCACCATTCGTATTGCTTCTTGTCTTGCACAATTGATACTATCTTTATCCCCATCCAGTACACATAATGTATCATAGGAGGCTTTTAGACGATCAAAACAGGACTGAATGAAGTCTTCATGAATCACTACCTAATTACATTAAAAAATTGGTGCAATTACAAAAAAATACTAAAACCCATCTTTTCAGTAAGATAATCCAGTGGTAGAAGTGAAAAAAAAAAAAAAAAGAATAAATCCCCCACAAAACCAAACCGGTAGGTTAATCTACAAAGCTGTTTTATCAATGGGAGTTTAATTTAGCGTGTGTTTCAAAAATCTTGCATGTCATCAGTAGCTGTAACTCTACAGTGTAAACTTGTATTTAAACAGAAAAAGTGAAAGGTTGCACAGAGAATGCTACATTAGACTTTCTCTTATTCATTTCCTCAGACTATGCTGAAGAATCTCTAGCTGACAATCTAGTAGAGGTTAACTTACTTTACACTAACACAGCACATTTACAGGCTACCAGAACAACTACCCCTACGCCCTCAATCAGGTAACCCAGTTCTGGATTAAAAAAAAATATCAGAGTTCAGTCTGTAAACATCAGAAAAAACCTAATTCTGAATCTGACCAGAACCTGGTGGCTGGACTCAGGAGTCTACTCTCCAAAATTTGAAAACTATTTTCTGTTTTCAAAGCTGTCGAGTATAAAAATATCACCAAATTCAATTTTATCACTGTTTCTCTATCAGATTATATTCCGGTTTTCCTCTGCGTGGTGTTTTTTGTTTTGTTTTGCTTTTTACCTGATTAACTTGTAACCTTGGGCCAAGATTAGTATAGATCTCTTTAAGAAGATCTATTGCTCTGTTTGCAATGTCATCGTTTCCCTGAATCACAACCTAGCATAGCAAAAAAAAACAAAAAAAGAAAAGAATTAGAACATATTAAAACTTTCTGGTATAAAATTTAAAACCAAAATTACTAAATAAGTATCTTGACACAACAGTATGCCTAATTATTTTATGAGGTGAAAGTAGCTAAAATGCTTTGTTACAAAATACAATCAATACAACTTACGTTAAGAGTCAAAATCAAGAATTAACTGAAGGAGTTCAGAGTTTGCAAAAAGACCTGGTGCTTTATAAACGGAACGAAAGTAGTGTTTATATATTCATCTTCACATTACATTTCCATTTTCACTAGTTGCAAAGAATAAGACAACTATTTATTCAGATGCTTAAACAATCTACATCACCAAAGATCAAAAATAGAATTTAAAAGCATTTCAATGGCTGTGAGTGGGTAGAAGGGGGACAGGCAAAGGAGTTCTATTTCTAACCTGATGATCTATATTTTAATTACTAGCAACCAGGTCTGAAAGTAGCCCTTACAGACAACCCCTGCAGGATTCTTAGCTGAAGCTTCATGAGTTCTGTCATGTGCCACACAGCAGGGTAGATCCAAGCTAAAACATGCTAGCATTATGTGGGCACTTTATACATCAACATGATGTGAAAACTTACTTGTATAAAAATTGTGATCTACTTTCGTTTTAACTATTATTATTATGATTAAAACACCTAACCCTTCAACAAGTCACAACCAAAATTACTGAGGACTGCTGTTTTATATGTGGCACATTTCACAAAACACAGCCACTTTAATCATGCTACAGCATGCTACTGTGGGTTCTAATGCAGCTCTTGAAAACTAGAAATACTGTGAAAAAATTAAGTATGAAATTAGATACTGATGTTTCCCACCAAGAGATCTGGCAAGCTTCAGAAAGCTACAATCTTTCCATTGAAATGCTATAACCGTGTTTAGGCAAAAGGCTGTGGATATAAGAGAAAGAATCAGACCAGTGATCACTTGGTCTAATCTCAAATCACTCCATTTTACCATACTAGAACGAATGACATGAACTAGTTTATCAAGTGCACAAACCAAAGTTTAGTTAGTTCTAATGTGTGTGTGAGGAAGAGAAACCCACAAGTCACTTGGAACGATCTTTTCTTCTTCAGCAGTATAGGCAAATTTCTAATCTCATGTGCATACACAAACATATTCGATGTTTCAAATAACTTTCCATTAAACATCAGTCTACAAAGTTACCAACTTGCACACTTGATGGGAAGACAGTGGAGTCAATATCCATGCATTTAGTTTGAAAAAATAGCTTTTTGCATTTTCAGTCTACAACTAATACATGACATATTCCTAAAAATATAAAAAGAGACTGAGAAAGACTTGGCAGTTAACCTTTCAGATGTTTCCTCCAATTAACTTACCCTCCAAAGGTAGTCTAATCCTATCAATTCCAGATCATCCATCATATAGGCTCGTCTCTTTGCTACTAGCTTTCCTTCTCGACAGTTCACAGCTTTGAAGAAACGTTCAAAACATTTCATTCCATTTTCTGTTAATAGGGAAGGATCCAGCTGAAGCACATTATTTTCAAAGAAGTCCTTATTAATGTCAGGGTCTAAGTCTGGTTCATCCCCCATTAGTTTGGAATACCATTTAAAACAGGCTTCGCGATCACAAAGATAAACTGCATTTTCAGCTAAACACTTCCATATTTGCTTCGCCTGAGGGGCACAGAGCCACAGCTGACCATCCTTCAATAAAAAGCTTGAGTAAAACAAAAAGACAATTAACAGCACTGTCTAATAGACATCTGGAGTTACAAGTCAGTAAAAAGTACAGGCAAAAAGCTGTATATGCATATTATACATGTATATATCGTAAGTACAATCCTAAAAAGTTTATTTACATCATCAGTCCACTCACAATTATCCCCATGATTTCTTAGTAAGTTTGAATGGATTAAGACGTTATAGTCAAACAAAAAAGGAATAAAATTCCACAAAAAATGTTTTACACAGAAATACCAAGCACTGTTTACATATTATATACTAACAAATGCACATCTCCTAATATAAACTAGTTTAAAAGTCAGATCACAACGTAAGACATTAAATTATTTCTGCAACCATTCACTAGATTTTAGCACTCATATTAGCAAAATCTCAAAACAAGGTGTCAATTCTATGGAATAGAGTCATAGGCAAAAGTCAATGAAGTGGAAAATTTTCCTTAAATTGAAGTAGGTTTTTCATTTGTGTTAAATTATGATTTGAGAACTTTGATTCTGAGAGTTAACGCTAAGAATGTTTCAGGAAGAACAAATTATAATCAAAGCTCTTCAGAACAATTTTTCTAATTCAAAATACCTTTTCTTTGTAAAAGAAATCAGGGACTAAGTTATGGCATTGCTTTTCAGAAGCTGCTATCTACATATTCTACATTTGACAGCTACGGGACTTCATTAATTCCTTTATATTAACAACTAGTCAACTTAAAGATTTTATAATTTTTAACATGCAGAAGCGATAAATGAAGTCTGCTATTCATATGCTATTGTGTAATTTAATTAAACAGTTGTTTAACACTTCAGTTTAATTCATAAAAATTATTGGTAAAATTAAAAAAAATAATAATCTCAGAAAACAAGTGAAAAATACCGCAGAACTTAACCAATTGACAGATCATGTATTTTTATTTGTCTAAAAAAAGTTAAAACCAAGTAAGAAAAAGTCGAGTGAGACAGAGCCTAAAAAGCATCAACATACTGCAGCTCTGTGATGTGCAGAGATTATCTTACTTAGATAAGGGTTCTCTTAATTTTACTCAAACAGCAGCTGGCCAAGTCATCCAAATAATTTTTTATTCCAACTTCTTTCTAAAGTTCAGTCGCTGACAACCTAACACCAGAGTCTGACACAAGTATATGTCAGTTTATGATCAGGGACTTTGGTGTGGTACAACAAATAGGGACACATGGGCATATGCCTACATGAAATATTTTACATTTTCAGGTAAGTTATCCCAATATGTATGTAACTGTACACACATGGTACTCAAGTCATTACAGTTCTGCACACAGACAGAAAAAGCCCATACAAATCTTAGTGTGGAATCAGAGCCTTGGATTGCAAAGATCCCCACAAACTTTATCTGAATATGCCAATACTAGCACAAAAAACCTCTCGGGGGAAAAAAAAACCAACACATCATCAAACCAAAACAAAAACATCCAGTGTATCTTTACATTTGAGTTTTGAAAGAAGTTAACACAGCAACTTTAAAACTAGGTAAGAGAAAGAGACACTGGGGTCTGTTTGTTTTTTTCTCTCTGAAGTATTCTTACAGAAGTTAAGCAAATCAAGTTAAAAACTAACCGTAAGAAGTTAAGTCGCTCCTGCACTTCCTGCACATGACTGTATCTGCTTCCTGGTCTTACAGTCTGAGGATCATATTCACCATGCTCTGCAAACACAAAAGGTTTTATTAGACAATACATTCAAAAAAAGAGATGCTAAGTCTAAAAGACAGGATGTGTTTGAAGACTTGTTACTCTGAACATAATTAAAACCATTCAAAGAACAATAAACCTTCAGCACAATGTATGAAAATAATTTTCAGCAGCCTGCTATCAGTTAACGTTTCATCCTAACTTAAAATGGGTATAGGCAAAGATTACTGAGGTCTGTAATCAAATCAACAAACACTTATGCCCAGATACACGTGATCATCATTCAGTGTAAGGAAAGTATTACAGAAGAATTAAAACCTGCATTCTACTTATTTGAATCAATTTTTCCTTATTTCAACCAGGCAGTTTGAAGGTCAGTTAAAATAGAAGTATACCGAGCATATAATTCAGATTATCCAGTGTTTTTTCTGAAGATGCTTTAGTTTCTTTACAGAGCATCTTTTCCAAAATGAGTTTCCCATTTTTAGTGTTTTTCTCCTCCAGAAGAAATCACGACTCCAGTCCTTTAGCACTGCTGTAAGTAGCTATGTATGTGTCATCACTTAGAGGAGGAAAGTATACAACAACTTTATTTACTGCAAGTTTCCAAGTACAAAAAACAAATGTCTGCAATACTGACAAGCTTGAAACAGAAGTTGAGAAATTTTAAATCAAGGCAACAAGCAAAAATATTTGACAATCAGCTGTTTGCTTCATTGGAACTTGATTTTGGTGTGGTTGTGTTTGGGTTTTTTGTTTTGATTTGTGGTTTGTTTTTTTTTAAGGAGACACAATCTAGATCTATACTTGCACTACCTTGATCTGTACTAGTAACATTCCACCATGACACAGGTACATTATGACAGCTCCATTATAAACTAATTGATGCTCTGTTTCTTATTTGCAAAAGTATACAGATTGCAGGGGGGACACATGGATTGACAACTCCAAATAAGTCTAACAGCTACAGTGCATCACCAGTGATCCAAAACTAGGAGAAAAATAGTTGTCATAAATACGGTTCTCTACATACAACCGCAAAGGGGATATTGGCTTAAAAATTAAATAAAAGGGAAAACACAAGACCAGTAGTTAACTGATGTCTACAAAACTAGAAATACTACATTCATCAGAAATCTTTAAAAAATTTAAATTATAATCCTAATGAAGTGAGCATAAATGGATAATTATCAAAAGAAGACGTGAAAAAAATTCTGAAAAAATAATCTAAAAGTAGCAAAATAAAAATTAAGTATTAGAAGTAGGAAACATGAAAAATATGCTGTGGATCTAGCAGAAGAAACAATTATGGTAGATAAGTATATTGCAGAGAAATTAAAATTAATTACTTCGACTGTTGTGTGTTTTGGTGTGTTTCTGTTTGATTTTGTTTTGTTGAGGGAGGAAGTGGTGGTGGTGTTTGTTTGGTTTAACTATGGGGACCATCTGGGCTTTTTTTTTTTCTGAATAGAAATTAATTCACAGACAGAAGCATCAATAACGGCAAGGATAGAAAAATTTAAGTATTAAACACCAGTCAGTTGCCCAAAGGCAATACGGATGCACTTAAGAATTCTGAAAAACTCTGAACTATGAAAATATTCAGTCTCCCTAAATACCCTCCACTTCATCTTCCTTCCACATTCGCCCAATTTATTTTCTACACTGCATCCCACAGCAAGCCTAAGTGTGACCTTCTTTAAAAATTCTTTCTACATATAGGAGCACAAGAACGAACAGAGAAATTATAGATCAAAAAATGAGTAGTTGAAAATTTAAGTACAATTAGTGATAAACACACATAGAAGATCACATGGCACAATTTCTACAAATAATTACATTTTATTAACATTTTGAGTTTCCTGATTACTTCAGAAAAACAGAAGGTAAAGAAGAACTGGCTAGCAACCTTTACAAATTTTCAAAAGGTCTTTGATAAATAGTCAAAAAGATGAAACTGTGCCCTCCTCCTTCAGGACTATACAATGCAACAGCAGTTGTCTCATCGCATGGAGGACTTTGCAGAGCTGGAGGAAAGGCTGAGTTCAATAGAAGAGAAAGTCATAGATCATGGAAAAACATCCTGAAACACAGATTAGGCTTTTCTTTAACTTTAAAAAGGCAAGCATATAAAAGGGAGTATAACAGAAAAGAATATGCATTAGTGAATAAAAGGAGAATAGGAACACTGTTCTCCATCACAGAACACAACTATGCAAGCTTTCAAGGAAAATACGCATGGCAAATTCAAAATTAATTAAAAAATAAATAATCACAAATTACACAGTAATTGTGGCATTAACTACCAAAAAGGTCTGTGGGAAATTGGATTTTATTTTTTCCTATGGTACTTGTTTGACCTCTGCTGTTTGGATGTTTGCTTTGAATTTTCTCCCTTTGTCTCTTCTTCTCCAGCTCAGCTTAATTCTACGGCTGTCCAGTTCTTTCTTTCTGTCCTCACAATCACAATCATCTTTCTTCTCGTTTCATTTATTCCCTTCTCTGTCCCCCTGCCATCTTTTCTCCTCCTCCAGGAAGGCATGGAAGGAAAACTTCACAGTACTCTCTATGTTCTGCTCTATTTAGTTTATAAAACTGAAACTGAAAGAGACGTTGCACAAGAACTGTGTAGTGCAGTCTTAGAACAGTATCTGCAACATCAGGAGATACTTTCTGGTTGCCCTTACCAATGTAATAAAGCATCTAATAAAAAAAAAAAATCCATACAATTATTCATCTGTTTTTATACTCTGATGCAAACGAGTAGAAGTTCTGCAGCAGCTTTGTTTCAAGAAAGCACAATTTAATTGCTTTGTAATTAGATTCAATTTAAACTCTTTGCACACTTGTAATTCCTATCGTGCTGAAGATGTTTATATTACTGCTTTACCAAGTCATTACAGCTGGGGAGGGGCAGAGCAATGGTATGTCAGTTTTGGCACAAGAAAAAAATTATGAAAGACATTAGCCTATTTTTTCTGCCAAAGTCATGAACAATTTGATAGGTAAACAACATTGAAGGCAAAAGTAATTTTTGACAGAGTTTAAAAATAACTGAAATTAATGAATAATAGTTCATACATTAATAGTATGTGTAGGCTTTTTTTTGGCAAAGACAATATTGCATTAGAATATTGATTATGTTTCCTTCATAACCCTGAGGTCAAAACCTCAGATTTCACAGCTGGGCAAAGTCCAAGAGGAGAGAATCATAGATTCTAAGCAATCCTTATAGTTAAGATGGGAAGTTCATTATAAATGAAATTGCATTTTTGTATCACTTCAGCAAAGCTAAAGAGCACTCCAACAGCTTACAGAAGTTACATGAAATAATATGTGTTCTATTCCACCTTCCCAGAGAAGACTAAGCTAAGATAGTATGGCTTGAGAACAGAACAAAGCATTTAGTATGATTTTACAATTAATTAGTGAAATGCTATAATTAATTAAGGAACTTAAATTAGGGTAAACTCTCTCATGTATTCCTGAATAGAGAAATATAGCCGCAGTATGTAGATTTAGCTTAAATGTCATTCTCATTGACCTATACCTGGCTGAAGCTACCATCTCATACAGCACCACTATACAAGCAAGTCTTAAAAGATATCCAAAATACGTCCTTGATCAAGTACTCTCAAATTAAATTAATTAAAAAATTACAGGTGTCTAGGCAACTTACCTAAGCATTGGAAGAAACACACACACATGCTTTACAATGTGCAGATATCCTGTCCTCTCTGAACAACCTACATTGAATTCCTACATAACCTACTGTATAATTTTTGAGATGTAACTGAAAGGCTGGTAGGATGTTATGATGCCAGAGTAGAACGGTCCCTAGTTCCAGTCCATAGAGCAGATGAGGGGGTGGGGCAGAAATCTCCTCCTCTCACTTCTGTTGGCTTAATTCAATATATTAAGTATTGTGGTCCAGTGTAACAAGGAGTTTCCTGGTTCACCATTTTCCTTTATTTCCCTACTTCTACCTCAGTAGCTAGAAAGCTAGTCGAGAATAAGAGTGTAAACTCATCAGCGAAGGGTTGAGTTTGCCTGAAATACATAAATACTAACATGATGTGCTGCCCAAGTGTGGCTCATAACAAACGCAGCAAGAAAGCAACTAAACAGAAATCGAGTTGCATGGTAAAAAGAAACGGTGTCCCTGTGCTCTAAATTCCTTCTCCCTGACAAATTCCAAACACTGGCTTCAAATCAAGGTGATTAACAAACTTCTCAAAGGAGCCCACAAAAATTTGAAGTGAGACAAAATCCAAGATTATTATTAGGACTTTCCACAAAAATAACCACTCTAGCCTAAGTAGGACAAGACGACGTTTATAATCCACAAATAAACAAGAGCTGCCAATTCCCCATATTCTGCTATAAAACACACCACATTTTCAATCATGAAACAAAATGCTTACATTTTAAGCTTTTCTTGCCCAATCAGACACCACAAAGGCTATCTACCCCGCAGATGCTTGAAAATTAAACAAATAAACTCAATAGTTATTTCATTACGAAAATTGACTTTTAACTCCATTTTCAGCTGGAGTTTTCCACACACTCTATTTATGAGGCAATTTTTATTTTAAAACTTACCTTTAGCGTACTGCCTCATGCTTTCCATGTAGGCAGACAGATTTTCTGCAACCAATGTGACGAGGGCATGATTGTGCTGAAGTTGATTGATTAAGTCATGTCGGTAAAACACATGGGGACTTCGTTGAGTTTGACTGAAATGAAAATACAAGCATTGTAAGAAAAGCAGAGAAGTCTTGCACCTAACAGTTCAGAAATCCATTTAAGAAATTCATCTTTGATGTAAGTCCCAAATTTTCCTAAAACATCTCTAATAGAAAGCACATTAAGTCTCTGACAATGTTTTTCTTTTTTCTTCTGACACATCAACAGTTCTTACCAGTTATTAAAAGCAGTTAGTTAATGAGCATTATACAGTTATAGTATGTATGAAAAATATCAAAGCAATCCGAGCAGCTCAGCATGCTGCAGGGAGAATATCTGCAGCAAGACAGGAACAGAAACACCTGCCCACATATTGCATAGTAAAGACAGACCCTCAACTGTAGCATAACTACAATACATATAACCACAGTTTCTTCCACATCCGTCTGATATTATTTTCTAAATTTAATATTAAAACACTAAGTAAAACTAGGTCAATTTTCAAAACGAAAGCTCATCATCTTAAAACTATAGTGAAAGAACACTAGTGAATAATCACACTAATTCTTTCAATACTTTGAAAAAACTGCACAACCCTGCATTGTTTTTTTTCTAAAAATATCTTTCTGAAAAAACGTTGGTACAAACATAAAAAAGCTAGTTATGCAGAGACTATACTCTTAAAAAAAAACAGAAAAGTTTAAGAAAAGAAATATCTCAAATAAATAATTAGATGACAATTTAAGTCTGTTCTCAAGATCTGACCAAAAATGCTGCTCTCAAACAATACTAGACATATTTAGATTACAAAAGCAAACTGCAAGAGAAAATACAGAGCCTGAGTCCAAAACTCAGAAGCCATGAACACTATAAAATTCTAGAACTTAGCAATTAATCACCTCTGCAGAACAGTCTCAAAATGCCTCAACTTCCGTAGATCAAAGCACTGATGTTGGCTAAAATATGCAAAACTTGTGCTGCTCTTCCATGGTAAAGAGAAAAAGAAAAAGATGGGAGGAGGGGGGAAGAAAGTAGAACAGAGGCGTTCTTCATTGTATTACCACTCAGTTGATCCTATAGCCTGCCCTGAAGAAATATAAATGTGATTTTGAAACTATTCTCCTTTCCTTCAACATTTAAGAAAGCAGACCTCAGAATTAGTTGAGTGGATTACAGGCAGAAACTCTAATCCCTCCTAGGAAACAGGGTCTCCATACTAGATGACCTACAGCACTCTACAGTATCGCCACACCTTTTGTGAACAGTAGGGAAGGCAAGAAATCCCAGTTCCAGCACCAGCTGATAATGATCTTGTAGCTGATAACACGTACAGTGAAATGTGGTTAATAACAACAGATAAATTGATTCACTGGGCCAAAGATCACTGTCAATCTGGGTTTAAAAGACAGAAGCCATTAACATCTTTCCAATAATTTTGTTATCTGTAACCAACAGAATTTGGCCTGCTAAGCGTAGAGGTCTTCAGAAGATAAAACTTTGTAACATGCAGAGCTTTCCAAAACAGTTTCAAAGAGAGACTTAAAATACAAATTGTGTTAAAAAAAAAAAAAAAAGACCCAGACATTTGTTGGAGAGTATCCATTTGTTGCTTCCAAAATGGATGGAAGCATGACATGAAGGAAGAAAACATACAGGACTTCATATACCCAGAAAGAACATCCTCCATTTTCACTTTGAGAAACTTTCTAACTACTTCATTCCATCTCCACCAGCCCTCCTTGCTCAGCATAAATCAATAGCAAAACGAGCAAAAGATTGGATGTCTCTATTTTAATCTGGCTACCTGAGATGCTACCTCTAGATAGAGAGATGCGTTTATGAAGGACAACAGTAAGTAAGGACACCGATTCTTTGGGAAATACGTATGATAAAACAACTAATGGAACAAGCAGAAGCAAGATGAGGTATTTTGCTGAATCAAGCTTTTGGCTGTATATTTATGTACTCATAATATTATGCATTTGTATCAATCTTAGAAAGTATCACAAAAGGGAGGCATGATCATCAGAAGACTAAGCAAATCTTCTGCACTAGATGTTTTTTACTTTTCTCCTTTCTCAACTACATGCACAAACGGTACACTTGGACACATGGATTCATCTTGGTTAGCAACTACTTCTAAGAGTGGAATAATTTTAAGAACTAGAGTTATGAGCCATGAGTTGTGAATTCTTACACAGCATTTGTAAGCAACATGTAAGATGTTATTCTGATCATCTGCTAGGATGGAGTCAAAGGCAAGACGATCGATTTTAGGCACAGAAAAAAGCTGATCTGAGGAGACTTTCTAGCACGCTTTCTAGAATTAACGCAAACTCCACATGCGACTATAGAATCATTCCTTAAGCATTTGAGATGAGACTAAATGATAATGTTGCCATTGGGACATATTCCTTTAGTAATAACTTCAATTTTTCATGCTCCTCAGTTAACAGCAAAGCTTATCTTTTCATTGTGTTTCTACTAAATGGCTATCAAAAGCCAACATATAAGAAAAACTATTAGCATTTTGAAATGGGTGCCAAAGTACTTTGGAAATACTGAAAAGGACATCCAATAGTTAGAATGCATGTTTATTTGCTAGAAAAATACTGGCAAATTGACAAAGGAAAAATTTAAAAACAATTAATTTAAATGAGTTTTTTAAAAAAATATTCATCTGCACATAACTTGCCCAACATATCACTGCACATGTAACACCACTTTTGAAGTCATGAGTTCTACTATGTCATGAGTTCTACCACTAGATAAACAAATGCTATGTACCATTACAAGCGGACATGAAAGGTTCAAATAGCAGTGACCAGATCCAGCAAATTCTACTATTTAGGCTAAAAACTGACTTAAAGCTAGCATCATTGATGCCTTAAAGTACTAACAAAACCCCTAAACTCTTACAGAAGGTCCTCTCAATGTTCAATTAATTCTTCTGAGCAAGTAATTTAGGAGACCAGTCTTATACTGCTTAAATAGATACAGGTCAAGCTTAAGTGCTTGAAATTGGTCTACAGGAGGCTCTACCTCCATGAACCAACATAGAGAAAATTAAGATGATTAATTATCTGTACATTAAAGGTCAGTATGTCAAGTAATAAAGTTGACTATTCCATAATATCAATAAGTATCCTTACATCTAAACAAGAGTATTTTCCTACGCTGTTGCAATTCTGGTTAAGCTAAACTTCCTGAAACACATAACATTTCCTTGTGGTCAGGGAGTCAAATTTGGCCAAAGCAACTGTACAACCAATTTGTCACTTTGCTCAACTGCATGAATAACTAGCAATAATTAAATCCTCCTCCTCAAAAGAATCTCTACAGTGCCAATGGCATACGACAATTTATACTTATTCTTGCCAAGGATCCGCAGCCTTAGTCTTTCCGGACCAAACCTTCAACTGCCAGTACCAGTCCACTGAACCACCCCAAAAGAGTACTATACAGAACATTGGATTAACGTTGTACACAGAAAGCTCTGTGAAATGTTTGAGGCAGTTGTCATAAACATTTGTTTTAATCTATTTTCAATCCAAATTCTAGAAGGATGCTAGAAGATTAAAGTTTTAAGTCAGATAAGGTAAGCTGATAGAACAGGTACTACATACATGCATTGCAATTTCCAAACTGTATCAGTTAATAGTTATCAGAAAACCAGAGGACTGGAAAGTCACTGATTACTTCAAAACGACATTTTCACTCACTAGGCTTCTCAGTCACCTGGGCAGTAATACTACCTGACTAAAAAAATTCCCTCAGCGGTATCTTGCTAGCAAAGGCTCTTCCACAGGAAAAGGTCTTTTTAAGTCCCTTGATTAAAACTTTGCATTAAAAGTTTACTTTCCTGCCACACGCGTTTTTCAAATTCTGCACAAAAATGAGACATTATCACATACTGCAATGCAGACTTCCCTGAAATCTGAGAAATGGAAGAGATGGTCTGGCAAAAAAAAAAAAAGAAAAAAAAGAAAAAAGAAAGAAAAAAGAAAGAAAAGAAGATATATTCAAGCCATCTCACTGTACATATACCATACAGGGAACCTACATTTCCACAATCAAAAGAAGTCAGGTTCCTCCAGAGATTAATTCCGAGCAGAAACCTAATCAGTGCCTTGAATGAACTCTGTGTCAGTAATTACTTAAAGCAAAACCTTTTTGTTAAGGCACTGTGCTAAAAAGTATCCAACTTGTTCAAGTACCATGAATAACCAGGTAGCAACATTCACCTAGATCTTACAGCATGTAAAAGGTTAAGGACTCCAAGACACAAAACCCAGACTTACCTGCTAATAAGCAGGTAACTTTGTAACCTTGTTGGAAAAATTTCAAACAATCATTAATGTGAAACCATAAAGGATTAAAATGTCATGAAAACTGAGAAAGATGTTGCAAGCTAAATGAATAAAGAAATCTCCAAAAGCCAGGAATGAAATATTATCACAGCTCCTTGAAACAGTATCAGTGAGAACACAGCATTGTGTAAACTGAAGTCTTTTCTTCAACTTCCCCTGCCTCAATCCTTCTTGTAAGCAGACTGTAACAGCAACACTGATGTGAATAATTTACCTGCTTACAATAATTAAAACAAAGCAATTACACAATAACAATAAGCAAATAACATTTTTCTAGAGTTTATAAAAAATCCCATGTGGATACCAAAAAACATCAGTGGCACAGAATCTCAGATATTTCTCTAGTGCAAAGATACTTAAAATTATGAAAATAAGCACAAATATTTTAACAAGTCCAAACAGGCCACAGTTTTTCTTCTTTCCTTCCTTTTAAAAACAAACACCCTCCCCTAAAAAAACCCACCAAAAACAAAACACAAAACCAAAAATAAAACCAACCCACAATAAAACAAACCCAACGCATTTGTAATCTCTTCCATTCAGGACAGAGAATCAGCACAGTATTTTTTGCCAGACAAAAAACAGTCACCTTTGATTTCAAGAAAATAAACTACATGATCTGTATAAATTTATCAAAGAATAAGGATGGGTGGGTATGTCTGTGTGTGTGTATATGTGTGCATACATACATACGTGCACATAAAATATATTTATGCTTTGTAAGCTAATTGCATTGTTAGGCAGAGAAGTCCATGGATAACAGAAAAACAAATCCACGTTTTCCACAAATCGGATTACTATTCTAAAAATTAATAAAAGTATGTTTGAGGAAACAGTCAATGCTCTCTTAAAGAACCTAGGTGTTTGAGGCTATTTCTAAGCATTAAAACAAACTCAGTAATATCTTCAACACAGGTTATGATTTCACCTAAGCTTTCCCTGCCTCTTGTAAAAAAAAAAAATTGCCTCATTCCAATCCATTCAACTGTTAACAAACAAAATTTTATTTGCATTCCATTCTTACCTCAAGTTTTGTGGTGCTTCACCAAACAAACTGCAAATTTCTCTAATCTGTTTCAGTGCAGGAATGACCCATTTGTCATTTGTGCGAAGCTCTTCTATAAAACGATCTATCCACTGGATCTTCTGTGTATCTCGATCCTTAAAGAACAAGTGCTTATAATTGAAATCAAGCATATTGCAGAAACTATTATCATACTTTGTTTCCAAGATAGAACCGAATATACAAGGCCACACAAATACTACATCAACTCAGTTCTGAAGCATACAAGCATAAGAAAAGTATCTGAGCAGCACTACATGTTGGCAGAAGCTATCAGTGCGTTACAAACTCCCTGCCTTCAAGCACTCAAGCATTCAGTATGTGTTTAAGAAAACCTGTAGCTCAGTAGGATCATCAGTGTTCAAATAATTTGCTCTTTCCCTGCTTTCAGTTATTTCTACTTGTACTCAGAGTAGACTGCTATAAAATATCAAGAAACAATGAGAAAACGTTTCTTAACAACTAAGAAATAAAACCTGCTAGTGGCTGTCAAGACAGATAATGGATTAATTACAAATCACAACGAATTATTATTCTGGCAGACTTCCACAGAAGTTCGGGTGGGGAAGCAGAGCATGTAATAGTTTTCGGTGTCCTTTGCTAGGTCCTTTCTAATATTATACAAGACACATAAGGACTTACTGACACTACCCCACCCCCACCCCCAAATTAGCACCATCAAGTTGGGAAAAAAAGGGGCTGCATTTCCTTTCTTCCTATATACTTCGGTAGGGTTCTTTTCCAATTCTTCCCATGTGGTCATTACAGCATGCCACCAATTGCAACAAGACCGGCAAAATGATGTATTTCACTCTCTCCAATTAAAGCATGAACTGTGTTATTTAAAATATATCCCACAACATTTTAAAAATACCTGAATGCTGGTAGAATAATACACATCTAGGACAAGGAACACTTTTGTTAAATTACCAAATCCCTTGAATTTTCCACGGGGGATGGAAGGAAACTGTCAGTGACTGCTATCACAATAGAACATACCAGATTACTCACCTGTGAACAGCTGTAATCTAAGATTTTAATATGGGCACTAAGAGCCTGGTCCATGATATCAACTGGTACATCATCACTATGAGCCAAATTCCACAAAAGGTTCAGCACTTTGTGTGCCATCACACCATCCTTGTCATCCTCTGCAAGACGACGAATTAACTCAAGTAGTTTCTCACGCTGTTTCTTGCTTGCATTTGTCCAACTTGCCTAAGAAAAGATTTTATTCGATATGAAAACCAGTCTTTTTTTTAAAATGCCACACATAACCTGCACCATTAACAAATGATGCAATAATAAAGTGATGCAACTATATAAAGAATTTTCACATTAATTTCTTTCATTAAAAATAAACAGCTCATTAGATCAAAACATGTCAGACTCCATTGAATAGCTCTTCTAGCGTTTACAACTAAAGTGTATTCAACTTGAGACTTAAAAAAAGGACCTTTAAATAAAGATTGCACATATGCTTGTAAAAGTTAACAATACCATTGACGAGTTCATCAACAGTCGAAGTAGAGCAGAATCAGCTGTTTCTTGCAAATGATTTCTCAAAACTCTTTTGCTTATAAAAAGACCTCTCAAGTAACTTATAATCACTGAGTAAAATTTTAATATCACTCGTGCCTCTGAATCTGACTGAAACAAACATCCTCTGCATTAAGTTAACCTTTTTCTGAATAAGTTTCCCACATAATCTTACTTCATATCCATCTCTCAAGGTCAGACACAACTTGCAACAAGTTTTCACATGGAATTCCTGAGCATTTACTTCAGTATCTAGGATTACAGAACATTAGACCCATATTTACCCAACTAGGAGACCCCTATTAATTGGAGCACAAATTGCATGTAAGCCAAAACATGACTATAACACATTTATCTCAAAACAGAAAACTGAGTCTACAAAGCTGGCCTGCATTTTCTAGTACCGCAGATCATCTCCTAGAAGTGCAACAGGAAAACAAGTCAGATAGCACCACTGCTGGAAGCTACAAACATTGATGTCGGCATACAGAAAAAGCCAGCGAATAATGTAAACTTTCAGAAACAAGCTGTTTTGCGATTTCAGTCAAATCACTATATGTTTAAAAACATTCAACATTATCTTCCTGAGACTGTTTCATTCTATACCCATGTTAACCAAAGAAAAACTTATTACGTGGTAAAGAGGAAGTCGGGAGCGGGGAACAGAAGTCCTTGATCTCTTCTACTTGTAAGATTGAAAGCAGCATGCCCCGTAAACTTGATGAAACCTACTCTAATGCTATGAGAATAACATCATTTACTAAACCATCACCACTTTAACATTTGGAAGAAATGCAAAAAGGTATTTAGGATAAATAACTAACTTAGGATGGCTAATGTCACTTTAATACTGCTGGCCACATCAGATGTTCATAATCCAGAAGCATTTGAACCAGAAAACAAAACTGTCAATTAAACAGCGTAACTAGTCTTAGCTTTAGACAGGAAGTAAACCAAAAGTGTCGCAATCAACACTCATTAAAGAATCACACAATTTAGCATTTCTAATACCAAGTACTACAGATTGTTGCTATACACATTAAGAAGTGTTTCAACCTCAAGGAAACTGCCTGTATCTAATGTATGTAAAAAGTAGACTGAGTCACAAATTTGTATCCCAACCCATTTTCTGCATACAGCCAAAACATGCATAGTTACCTTAAAGCAATCAAACAGGTGATCAAGCTGTTCAGGAGAGAAATCCCAAGCTAATTTTGCAAGGAGATCATGTACATTTTTTACAATGGCTTCATGTTTTCCTGCCTACCAAGAACACAAAAAGAAAACAGCATTTGTAGCAATCCATAGTAAGTTAAGTAGTAGGACATCCTACATCATTTTTACAAGACGACTTTGAGGTGGTCAGTGAGAAAGGTGGTTCGCTGTGGGAACAGCGTGGCAAACTGAACACTTACTTCACTGTCAAGTCACAATATTTAGATTTTCCTTATATGCCTAAGTATGTAAGTGTACTCTGTGTGTGTGCACTCAAGAATTTTATATTTAGAATATATATAAAAAAAAATATATATTTAGAATATAAAAAAAAAAAATACTGTGACATTGCAGCATTTAACAAAAGCATGCTGGGACAGTAGACGATAAAAGTCTAAAAAGGTATCTTAACTTACAAACCAGTATTTTCATTTAATGTAATGTTGTTTGTTTTTTTTTTTTAAGAAAGGACTCAGAATCCATTTCCTCAATGAATTTCATTGAGGTGTTTTAATTAAGTTGTAAAACAATTTTTAGTATTTCCACAGAGTTTCTCAGGCTGAAGTACTTCCTTTGTGCTAGTGGATTCCTGGACAACTAAAGTTTTCTATCACAAACAACTTTTTGGCAGACAGCAGCTATTATTTAAAGTCCAGCAGCTTATGAAGTCTAACAATCAAACAACTAATGGTAAGATGTTGAGTTACATACTAGACACCGTTTTAAATGAGAGTTTGCTGTATATTACAGTATTGATATTTAAGGATGAAGACAATAAGGAAAAAACAGCTAGCTCCATTTTAACTCTGAGCAAGAAGAATATTTCCTTCTTACATGCCCAGGCTGGGAAATGCATTCCTTATTTTAAATCTACACTCAAACCCAATGATTTTGGACTACGTGAATCAATAGCTGATTTACTCTAGAAAGTGTACAATAAAAAATGCGGAATAAACATCTGGAAAACAAACTCTGATGTAATTAATCTCATATTAAAATGCATGCATGAGCAGTTTTGAAATTAATCTCCTCTGAAAGCTTGCATCAGTAGTTCACTTAAAAACAAACAAAAAAGAGACACTAATAGCTTTGTTATATGCTGGGCTGTAAATTCTTTATAGTGTGCCACAAATTTTTCTTTAAAAAAGTGAACTTTAGTAACATTCATTTTCATGTTATGGGTCAGATTACAAGAGAAGGAATTACTAAACCATTTATTCCACTTGATTTTGCAAAACATAATTTTTTTCTCTGGCCAGATCATTTCCTGGATAGAAAGAAAAACTGAGAACATACAGGGCAGAAAGAGCATCTACAACGCAACTAATAAAAAGAGAAGTATACACAGCTGGAGGGCAGTGCAAGACGACTAATAATAAGGCATATAACAATCCTGTCTTGGGAGGTTTTTAACAGACATGGGGAAGCCCTTAAGAACATAAAAGGCTGGGGAAGCAGTACAAGACAGGAGGAGAAGATAAAGAACCTGGTGTGTGAACTGTCAGTTTGCTGTGCTGAAACAGCAAAGGGCATGTTAAGTTCTAGTTAAATGCTTCAGAATGCAAGTAATAAGACTCCAAAACTAAGCTCTGCAATTTTATTTCTTGTCTAACTGGATCTTTCCCTGCAACTCAACAGGCTGCAACTTAATGCTTGCCTTTAGAGACTTCCAACACGATTGCTTGAATCAAATATACTTCTATTTTGTGAGCACTCGCCTTGTAAGACATGAAAACACTTCAATAAAACTTCAAACTTATGTTGCCTTCTAAAGGCAAAAGCACCACGATTTTATTACTTTTACTAAACTACTTATTTCTATTGTAGTTGTGTACCAAGACTCTCAGGGCACTTCTATACCATCAACTGAAAACTCATGCATGCTCACCCTCTAAACCCAGGCAGCAACATAATGGCTCTAGCTTGAAAGCAAAACGGCACCATTGCTGCACCGAGCCAGAGCTAAAATAGCCTGCCTGTTACATAAAACTACACAGTAAATCAACGCCTCGCTACTGAATTTCATGCTCCAGCTGCTCTTAGAAGCAGGCATTTAATAAGAACTTTTAAAAACTACTAAACACAGGGAGTAGTAAAGTCAGTAAAAGTCATTCTGTATTAGCATATTTTGGTATTGTTACCTTTTAGTCAATTTTAATTTCATGGCCAAAGCCAGAGTGAAACCATTCAGTATTACCTGAATAATACTTACGGAATTCAACTTCTACACAAAAAAAATACAGGGCAAAACTACAGCAAGTGAACTGTAGCAACTACCTAATTGAAAGCGAGGTATTTGAGAGCATGGGAGATTTATTGCTAAATTTTTTTTTGCAACTGTTGGAGCGGACTATCCCTGTCTTTTAAGGGTTGCACCACTTGCTCGTTCACACTTTTCTGCAAGGTTTAACCAAGCTTATCCACATGTTCCATTTCCAGGCACTATGAATAATATAATTGCTTGAAGACTTTTTTTCCAAATTTCAGGGTTTATTTTATTTTTTCTTTATGAAAGAGACTAATATAGCTAACACAAGTCTACTAACAGCAAACTAACTTGTCAAAGTCTTTTTCTTTCCCACAGACTTCTTATAAAGACAGTACAGAAAGGTCTCCAGACCAGGAGCTGAAAACTAACAGTATGATCACAGACCTTAATTCAAGTTATCTATGTATTACTCTGTTACATGATGTAATTTTCCAAACAGGACTTAGGGATAATGAGAAAATAAAGACTTTCTAGAATTTCAGTCTATGCAGTTACTACCATGCTGGAATTGAAGTCTGGAGATTACGAAGCCAGAGATCTTATGCCAATCCTACACTACATCACCTGTCATCCCAAGTACTTTACAGGTAACCTGAAAATAGCATGCCTGAACACAGGGACACCTGGCTAAGTCCACTTAAGCCAAACTGTTAACAGTTTCAGAAAGACATGAACACACGTAAACTAGGGATATAACATACCCAATTCCTGCATTAGCCCTTCTTGTGATATAACCCTACCTGCCCTACAGTGGGATGGGGGAAGACAATCAGAAGGGTAAAAGTGAGAAAACTCGTGGGTCAAGATGAAGAGTTTAACAGGTAAACCTTTTGCTACACAGCCCCATATAAGCTACTGTGAAGAAATTTAACTCTACCACTGCCAAAACCAGTATAGCTCTCTATCTCGGAAATCAGATTTAGCCTTCCCACACTTCAAAGACTGGCCTAAGGGCTTACTTGTGCAATTAAGTTAGAGTTTCACTACCAACTACTTATGAACAAGGATATTATGTACTCATGCTTGTTTCTATCCTAAAATGACCTTTTATGTTCTGTCTACTCAGTAATTAATAATGATTTTGTCTCTTCAGTTGCCCTTTATGTGCAATAAACTCATGCAGCCCATAGCTAGGAAGCCCAGTTTCACCAATCATTTAAGTAAACAAGTCAATATTGCAAAATTTATTGTTTTTCAAAAACAATCATTACAACAAAGGAAAGAATTTGCTGTTAAACCACTTCTAAAATAGTCATTATTATAAGCCTTATTAATAGCACTCTGCCCAGGAAAAAGTATACAACTGTGGTGAACTCAGAAATTAGCAATATACATTCTTAATGCATTTTAAAATACTAAGCCATAATGTATCACGTTCCTTCATAATCTAGACTTTGCTCAACGCTGAGGGTTCCTTAATGCTTAAAAAAGGATGATCTTTGCACAATGTTCTGAATTGTTCCTTTAGACTTTCTATGCATGTGTAATTGACCCTTCCTACTGAAGGCATTTGAGAAGATGATTTTGAGATCCAGCATCCCAGAAAAGAACATCATTTGATTTCAAAATTTTCTTTAGTTTTGACTAACACCAAGCATAAGAAGCACATGTCGCTGTCTTCTCAATACATGACACAGAACGAGATCTCTCCTGTGCAGTAGTAGACAAGCAGTTGAATTCTTTACCTGTGCAGCCCAAATGTTGTCAAGATCCTGCAAAGTGAGGGCTTTCTCTTTGATGACAAAACGAAGAATTTTCTCTAACTTCTCTACATACTGAGGTTGATGAAGACTATCTCTCAACACAATTGATAAAATATTATTCTGCTGGATCCATTCCTGAATATAAAAAGAAAGTAGTGTCATCTCAAATTATTGGAATGCTGTCACTGGTACTCAAGCTAAAAAGAAAAATTTCAACCAGTTACAGATTAATGACTTTATATACAATATTCTAATTGGGAGAAGTGAGAAAGATGCAGCACGAGGAAGGTATTTATCTCTAACTTTCAAAACCCAGCATTTTAAATAATCCAGTATACCAGTCACTGTGATATCTTAACGGGAAATACTGTTTCAGGCATATTAAAATCATGAACTCAAAGCATAAGAATGTTCAAACAATTTCAAACATAAAAAGCTCATGGGAAGAAGAGTTAACTCCCCTATTCAAGGAACAAAATTTTTCTCTTCCAGTTCACAATCAGTAAATATCAAAACCAAATTGTCTAAGACAAGTCTAGCTTTATTGGTATGCCTACAACATACCACGTAAAAAGGGCAGAAACAAGGACCGAAATATAAAAATGTTAGATTATTTACGTACTGCCACTTATAGGAGTTTTAAAATACTTCTAATTGAATTAAAAGCAAATATTCAAGTCTTTTTTAAGCAGACGCAATTTTTTTTTCAGTGGTGTCATTGACACAGTCAGTTTAGGGTCATGTATATGTTGTTCTGACTGAAGCAAAGCAGTGTGCTTTGAGCACTGAAAAAGAAAACAAACATACAGCATCTTACCTTCCAACAGTGACCTTGACTACAGACTTAAAATATTCAAGTTAGTCTCCTGAAATACTTAAATCTAGACGTTTTCAGTTAAAAAGAGGTCTTGTCTGAGACACCAAACTACAGGGAGCATGTAAAAAGAGATCTATTTCTTCCTATAGTTTTAAAAAGTCAAACTGCAGTAATTCTTTTTTTTTGTCAGCAGTCCTTTTGCAGATTGTAAACCTCACAACAGGTAGCCAGTCACAAAGATGAGAAATAACACTGCAAAAATCACTTAAAACAATTAAATTTTACAAAGTGAAAACTATCCTTACTTTATAACTTTATAAATGCTCACTTTAATAGTTCCCTACATATTTACTCAAGCATGAAACAGTAGTCGAAGTATGTAAATATTAAATTAATAAATAAAATGTGATTTTCTAGAAACTTCTGTACCAGAATCTAGTTTCTGGACTGTGAAAAGTAGAGTAGTTACTTAGAACTCTAATGAGAAAAAACTACTCGAAGCATAAAACCCAGACTAGATCTTATTTACATGAACATTCAATTTCTAGGTACAGTGGCACTAGAGTTTCAAATGAATCACACCTGTTTCATCTAGGTTTGTTTTTAAACATTATAGAAAAACCGTATTATTCAAGGATCCCTTTTTAAAGCATGTTTTTAACAGCACTGAAAATAATTCTTAACAGCAACTTTGAGACAAATACAGCATTTTTTCACAGAAAGACTAATATTACAATGTGTTATTACCATGATGTGATACCTACTGTTTATAATACTAGATATGAGAATCAACAGTGTGTGCAGGAACCACAATACATAGCTACTTCTAGAAGCAAAGTAGTAAGGAGGAAGAAAATCTATTCAATGAATTCCAGTGAAGAGGAGAACTTACTGCCATTCTTTCAGCTGTAAGCCATTCTTCCTCTTCAGGATTACCATGCCGATGAGTATAATATGACACACTGGATATTACTTTGTTAACTTCATTTAGTGCATTCATCTTACCATTGAAAGAAGAAATTTGTAACAACCTGTAAGAGAAATTAAATGTAAGAAGTGTGGGAAAAAAAGTCAGAGGTAGCATATCATATTAGGAGTAGCATCTTACCTAAGTATCATTTTTAACCTAAATATTTCTAAGTTTTTTACAGTTTCTTCTTGTCCTGGAACTCTTGAAGCTAAGTTCTTTAGAGATTTGATTATCATTGAAAGAGCATCATTTTTGGCTTCATTCTTTGCCTCTTTTTTCAGTTCATCATCTGTTAAATTTTCTAAAAATTGTGGAACCATTTCTATAATTGGAAGGAAGTATTTCTTCACTGTATGTAATGTTAGAAATTCGTAACATTGTCCAAATGGCCTAAAAAGAAAGAAAAAAAAGGGATCAAAGTGCCATAATCTGTAATTATATAATATTAAGATAGTAAGGAGCAACTAATTCAAGAAACTTAAGCCTATTTACAAGCACATGAAAGGTTAAGGTAAACACAACCAGTTAAGAGATGGAGCAAGGGGAAGCACTTCAAGAAAAGACATAATATTTTACTTAGTCTAACTTTTCGAAATATGTAAATTATTATTTTTAAAAAACTTACTTGATGAGAGCTGCAATTATCTGAACATTCAATGCTGATCCACTCATGAAGCGATCATGCAAGATCTGAAATCCATTTAATGTGCCAAACTTGTTGATAAGATCTACTAGCCAACCCTGCAATATAATAAACAGTTATTTTTCGACATTTACAAATTATCACCTAGAAATACTTTGAAGTACCTGTTAGTAATAAAACTTCCTTTAAAAAGGTCCTTACACAATAAACTGTTAGAAAATAATAGAATTGACAGTGAACTTGCCTATATAGTTTAAATATTCAGTTTTAAGGAAATGCTTAGAAACAGGCAATGCAATCTTTCCTGTTATCATGTCAAAAAACAGATTCTGTATATTAGTTATTCAAATAATTTTATCAAATGTATAGGAATAAAAATGACTATACTTCAGGTTCATCTTTGGGTGCTAAGCTACTACAGAAATCATGACGATTCTGCTATTTTTTTCTGGTCCTGGATGTGATAATGCTACATATGAAAGCAGTTAAGAATGAAAAATAACATTCTGCTAAGCACGGTTAGCAATGCAAGGAAGTCCAAGGACATCAAGTTATTTATCTTTGGTTCTTACTATCAATAGCTAACTAAAAAGAAAAAAAGGAAGAAAGCAACAAAAATATAACTGGGTTAGCTCCCGAAGTTATTATACCAGTGCCATTTGGAGTACAATTCTGAAAAATTCACACCCAAAACCAGAACAGATTAGCACTCTGAGCTGCCAGTTAAAAAAAAAAAGTAAAAAATAAACAAAAAACCCCAACAAAACAACAACCACCAAAACCTCCCTTCCAAACCACCCCACCAACTTTCCCCTCCAACCAAAACAAAACACAAACCCCAAAAGCACACTGAGACTAGCATCCCATGTCCAATTAAAAACATTTCTCCCATCATTGGGAACTCTAAGAAAATGGAGAGAAAATTCCTAATTTATCACTTGATCTCCTCCTCAAAATATGTCACCTACAAAATCACGATGAATGAGAATCGACTGGCAAACACAAGCAAGTCAATTAACAGAGTAGGAATGGCATTCCAATAGAGCTGTGCCAGCTTACTGCAGAGAACACTTAACACAGTTTGACTGTGGACCAAAGACTTAAAGGGTTAGAAGGGGAAATTTAACCAATTGCAATTTAATGTGCAAGTCAAAAGCACCAGAATATCTTAGTGATACAATGAAGGGTTTCCCCCCCCCCCTCCTCCAAAAACACTTCCATATGGCTGCATAAAATTAAAAATACAGGTCTGAAAACACTCTCATACCTTTGGTGATCGTGGGTCAGGAGGACGGGCATACAGTTCATCTTCAGCGAGCTGGACTCCTGCAGGAACTGTTTCTGAGGGACGAGTACCATTGTATAGATGGAATTTGCAGTGAGGATTTAAGGCCATGGCAAGAAGTTCAAGAAGGGGAAACCAATCTTGGGACAGCTTGGCCACACAGAGTTCCACTAGTCGATGTGTGTTGTTAATAATACATCTCTATTAAGAAAAAAACAACAACCAAGAATATGGCAAGTGACTGTATGATGAACTATAAACTTTGAATCATTTGTACCTAGCATGTAGAGTTTAAGAGTTTCACAGCGTTGTATTTTAATTTGTATTTCCTCTAATAAAGGCTTTAAACAAACTTTAAACTATCTGTTTTCAGGTAAAAAATAAATTTAGGAAAAACACACAAATATTTTTGGTTATTTGAGACATTCATGAATCACCACTGAACTATCAACTTTTCCTTCTTTCACTCATTTCTCTCACAGATTTTAATTTATGATGTTCTTAATTTCTAATACGGCATGTGACTAGCTGTCAAACAGGTAGTTTTTACATTCAAACAGCTGCTACAAACATTCAGAAGTTAGCAGGTTGCTAAAAGCTTTTACTAAAAAAAGCCAAATTTTAATGTCCTAGCATGCACATAAAAATAAGCAGGTCTCTAGACATCTGGCCAAAAACAGCCTGTCTAACAAGAGCTGCACTACTGAATATACAAAGTTCAGTTCCTCCCCACACCATCTCTCATGTTTTATTTTGTTCCAAACCCACCAGAGGCAATAAGATGAAACAAGGATAGAATGATGACTTTCCCTTCCACCAAGAGCCATGTATACAAGAGTTCACCCAGTGCTCTTTTGAGGTAAGTTTCAAAAATGAGATTCAGTCTCTGCAGTCTCCTCATGGTCACAAAAAGGCAGTCTCCTTCCTCATTTAAATTACTATGCTTTTCAGAGACACAATTTTAAAAACTCACATGAATCTCAAACTTCCAGCCACTCACTGCCTCATCTGTAAGGATTTTTGTGAAAGATATCGTTAACCCATCTCGAAAAAATCGCTGGCATGCTTCGCTTTTGACATCAAGGCCTATTTTAAAATACAAAAGAAAGAAACAAACTATTAGATATGCCATTTAGTTAGTTGCTACGTGAACTTTTAAATATTGAAAGTAGTGATTTGGACTTCAAAGGTTTGGTGTTCAAAGTTTCAGGATTATTTTATAAAGAGAAGCCTTGGATGAAGATAAACTTATGTAAACTTGAATGCACAAAAACCTGACAGATTAATGTTCTAGTAAAGCCACCTCAAAAATCGCACTCCTTTGGATAATTTTTAAATTACTTTCAAAATAGGTGATAGTTTTTCCCCCACACCCCCACTGGTAACATTCAAAGATATAGTAGCAAAAATAACAGTAAGTACAATCTTTATCTTCCATTCTTCTAGTACACAGACATTTATGTTGTTCTCTTACTTAGTTGCTATGAGTAAAACTCAGTGAGTGAAGAAGAGAAAGTGTTGAAATCTGCTTAGCTTCCCAGACACAATTAACCTGAAAAAATAAACATGAATCCTCTGTCTCTCACCCTCACTTGAAGTACAGTTTCTTGAAATTCCACTGCCAGGACCCAACACACCTAGATCCCAACACTGCCATAAACCTTTGCAGCTGTCATAGGTCAAGTTTAAAATTAGAGAACTGTGCTCCATAATTTTAACTATTTTAAAACTCTGGAGTTATTTATAACCCAATATTTCAAGAAATCTCTATTTCCCCTTTGAAAATTCAGTTAGGAAATCTAAATAGGGCTAAAAGTCAAAAGAAAAATATACTGAACATGTATCAGTACAGACTGGAAACAACAAAAACCACTGGGAACATTATAATAAAAAAACCCCGTGACCTGCCTGCACAATTTCTTTACGGTTTAATTTTCAATCAGGGAATCTTAGCATTCCACAGCCTACAGAATCCAGATTCACAAAAATTATTGCCATTACCACACCCCACCCCTGCAACTTCCTTAATGAGACATCCTGGCAGTAACTTCCACTAGTTTGGGAAGGATTGATTTGGGTTATCAAATTAAAGTTCCTCATAGATACAAACAACTGCACAACAGAGGTTCCTTTCAAAAGGGGTCACAGAACATCTGCGCTGCTTCTCAGTACATACCACAAACGCTTTCCAAACTCCTGTAACAGGGCTTGCTAGCCTCTACTCCTACAGTGCATGCAGCTCTCAAGCAACTCGAATAAAGCAGGAATCTTTGGAGAGCCCCGTCACCTCCCTGAAAACTACTCCAGTGTTCCCTCTTTTTATCACTACCAGAGGTACGTGATATACACTATGTGATCAAGTATAAAAACCTCCACGTTACCTTCCTATGTAGCTTGCAGTCTGGATAGCTGACATCCCTATATGAGGCAGTAAGAGCTAAGACAAGTAACGAAAGGCCACAAGCCACAGCAGTGACATGACAAACAGAGAACGACACTGCCTAAAACCTAGGCACTTGCAGTAAACAAAGGACTTCATTAAATTAACTCCTTAAGGAGGTAAAGATGACAACTTCACCCTATACAAAACAGAGGATGGGAAAAGCATCCAACATGGTCAGCCTGACCTAGGGGAAATGTTCCTTTCTGAACACAAAAGTAACAGTGAACTTAATTCTTCAATAGAAATTTAAAGCAGGCACTCAAGTGACTTTAATGCTCCTTACAGTACCAGTATACTGTACTGAAGTGTCTCTCAAACTTTCAAGTACTTCTTAGACCATCTGCCCCCACAATGGCTGGCCAGCTTCAGTCAGCAAGACATTTCAAACCAAGTTCAAGAATACCAAAACAGAGCATGCTTCAAAATACATTGTCCTTTCTGTACTTCACTGAACTTGGAAAGAAAGGGAAGATGTAGAACCTTAGAAGATACTCTTATTACTCCTGGATACACAATCACCTTCTGCCTTCTCCCACAATGCTGCATATGGCTGAAACAACAGATGACATTTATGGAAGGAACCAAAGCTAGGTGTCTACAAGGACCAGAGTATCATCAAAAGTAGGGTATAGGAGTCCTAGAAGACAGCAGGTTGGGAGAAGCAGCAAGAGTAATCCAAAGACAGTGAGAAGAGAAACAGCAATTACACTAGACACCTGGCCCTGGCACCTACTGCTTGAATCAGATTCAGCATCACTAACTCTCAGGTAAGACCACCAGCAACTATTTTTCTCCCTGTTGTCCAAATTCTGAGGGCAGAGAAGGCTAAGAAAGAATATAAAAGATGAGTAAGCGCATGCAGCCTTGAGCTAAGTATTTAGAAAAAAGTTGGAGAAAACCAGGACAATTATATATAGAGAAAAAAGTGAGTAAGAAAGGAAAAGGTGATGTGCAACAAACAGTATACAGGAGCTGCAATTAGGAAACTGGAGAAAGAACAGAGGACCATCTCAGTTCTGCACCTTTGCTTAAAAGCAGTCAATTTGCCAGATAAACCACACAGAGTGTATTAATTCTGCCACAGGAGCAGAAATGCTCTGGGTCTGCAAAACTTGTCAGTCCACATGCCACTGCAGATGAACAAACTCTGCTGAATCCAATGGGTATTCAACAGTACAGGGTTGGAGCACCAAGGCCCCAAGCAAAATCACCCAGCTCCTCCTCTCCAGGACTTTGGATTACACAACTTTGTAGCTGCAACCCCAGAGCTGAGCTGACTCCACACACCGGTGTGGCACTGTACCAGTAAAGCCCCTTCAGACCTAGAGCCTCAGGAGGTGCAGCACAGAAACCTCTCAGTGGCTTGGCAAAGTCTGGCTCAGACCCTGCAGAACTGACAGCGACCTGGATCTAATAACCTCTACGGAAACCCACACTTGCTCATGGGCACAGTGGCTACATGTGGAACATGCAGATTCTGGCAGACTTTCGATAACTCAGGAGTATAACAGTCCTCTGTACCAAGACACTGCACTGGCCCTGCCGTAGTTCATTTCACCAAATTGGTTCTAGACCAAACACAGGGCTAAGAAACTTTGGAACATGACAACACAAATCTGATGTTCTTGCTTTAGACAGATGGCTAAAAATAAGCATTTCAAGAAGAGGCAGAAGATACAGCTTCAGTAAGGAACTCAAGAGCGGTCCCACAGAAATGCAGATGGATCATCCAGAGTGCAACGGTCTCTAGAGAGGCTGTTGGAAACAACTCCCGTTATTGGACTACTTAGATTTTGGATGCTCATGCACACATACTTTTTTTTTTTTTGAGGCTCTAGGGCGTGCCTCTCTCCTGTTTCCCACTCTGTAAGCCTTTGTAATTCATAGAAACCAGGTTTGGGATCAAGGTTGAAAGTTTAAGTTGTGCAGTGAAATCTCATTTCAGTTTAAATAAGCTACAAATTCTAAAAGTTGCTTTGCATCTTGCTCATGTGTGTCACATTGGAAAGTTCTGGCAGCATGTTAAAAATTGAATGTCAACATTAGGAGCAATAAAATCCACAACAAAGGCAGAGCAGTGCAGAGTCACTGAGGGGATTTTGAAAGAAAGATGGAGAATATTCTAGCCTACAAAAAAAATAAAAGCTTAAAACAAAGGTGGGTTTTTTTTCCACTTTTAGATTTATAGCATCCAACTCACTATGACATTTATTTCTGGAGCAAATCTCATTACTCAAAACACTTCATAAGTATTCCAAAATTATTGTGAAGATAAACATCAGTCTTGCTATTAAACACTATTTTTCAAATAGGTTTTCTTGTATTAGCAAGTAACTCCAGACTATCATTTGATAGTTTCATAGCTTGCTTAATGAAGAATAACACATGGATGCCTACACATAAAAAGATAATCTTCCATAAATAAATACATCTGCCAGGAATAATGCAAGTCACAGTCTAGACAGGATTCATACTACTCTGTCAAATTTGCTCCTCGCACTTGAAGGTAGTAATGATGACATTTAATTCTTCTGAGTACTTTCAATTTGGTTCAGTTATGTCCCTTTCAGTTTCAGTTCCAGAAAAGACTTAAACAGGATGGAAATATCACTCTTATTTTATAGACAGGGTCACAAAGAGAGCAGTTACCCCAGAGTCACTCCAGAATGCCAATGCTGATGGCCACTGGCAATGTTAGGAATAAAAGCTACTTAAGAATCCTAACCACTTGATAAAAAAATTTAGCAGGCTCTTTTTAGGTTTTGTTGCTTCACAATCTAAATGAGTTACAGACTGCAATATAAAATTCATATAATTCAACAGCTGGTTATTTTTCACTTTCTCCTTTCAGTTCTTCCCTTTTGAAACAGAACTCCTCAGATTAAGAAAAATGCCTATAGACTGGTAGCAAGGTGGCCAATTTTAGATCTTACTAAGATAATGGAACACATTTTCAATCTATTAAAAAATGTACACAACAGAGTAATTTATATTACTTCCCTACATAAACACTGCTCTGAAATAGCGTCCATCAAGTTTTGAGCTACTCAGTGTCAGTTACACCAAGTGAGCATTCTATCATATTCCTTGAGCACTAAAAGTTGTTTTAAAAAGAATCATCTTAGCCATCATGTAACTTCAAGTAGTAAGGGAAAAAAAAAAAGGCTAGGATGTAACTGTAAAGATAACACAGTTAAACAACTACTTCTAACAACTTTCTTTGTTTCCTCCTTAGCCAATAATCCTTGCATACATACACACATAGGAATTCATCTAGAGGGCAAGAGGAAGAATGATTAAATAGCAACGCAGAAGCTCTTTTCAGAATTGGACATCAACAACTTAATAAAAAACAAAGTACATAAAGCATATGAATAGACTTCCACTGTTTTTCACAAATTCAAGAGAAAAAAGAATATTTTTTTTTGTTTGGGAACTTTCAACTAAGTCTGACTCTTTGGAGAAGTATGTCGAAGTTACGAGTAGCCAAAAGTCTCATTCTGCTCCTACTCATTGCATTGATAGTTTTTCTGTTTTGGTTTTTGTTGCTTGCTTTTTTCTTTTTTTAAAAAGATAACTTAACAGTTGGCAGTATATACATCTCCTCTCTGATAAATCACAAGTAGAGAATAAGAGAACATCTTTTTACTGCACCATTCCAACAGCCCAGACACCTAGATGGCTGCCTATTCTTTCTCTAAGTTGGCATTTCTTTTACTTTTTACTTTTACAGATGCAATCACTTGAAAATTTTACACTCACCTTAGGATTCCTGCCAGACCTAGCTACATGCAAAGATGTCAATTTCAAATGCAACTACGGCTGATAAATCAGTGCTGGCAACAACATGTCATTATCCTATTTTGGATCACAGGGGTGCACCATAACTTTCGTTTCTCAACTTTTCGTTGCTCCAAAGCAAAAAAGACTTAGCAGAACACAATCAAGATTACTCAGAATATCATGACTACAATCAGCTTTTTATTCTTAAGAATGCCTAAGAATAACCTTTATTAACATGGAAATCAAGTCGTCCTGGTCCAGCTATGTAAAAGTAAGGAACAGGCACTTCATATGTCACTATATTTAAAACACAACTAGCTGGTAAGCACAGATCTCCTAGAAAAATATTTTGATCTGGCTTCTAGTATTACTCAAATCCTGGGGCAACAAATACCGACCAAAACAAGAACCAAAGAAAGTTCCCAGGAGAACAGAACTTTCCAGAACACATGATGAACTTTTCAATCTGACTAGTACAATCCAGCAAACACACGCAGAGCCCTGATACGGAACCTTCCTACTTCCCAAACAAGAGAGACACAGCAATCAATATGGTAGGATTATTTATCTAAGTCATGCTGTTTAAAATTCTAACTTTTCTCTAATATTCTCAAAAGTATCTATGTGCCAAATTTGAAAAAAAAAAAATTGAGGCAAGACAATTGGAAAGCAAGATTAGTAACTTATTCTTAAAAAAACAGAATCCTTTGAATTTTAGTATCTGTTATAAAGACCAACCCCACTACATCTGATATCAAAGTGAATACAGAAAACAGGTAGGACAGGAATGACAAGATTTTTACTGCTGTGAGCTTATTCAACTTCCCTTCTCATGCTAAGGCATTTAATTTCTAACTACATTGATGGCTTTCTCAAATATCTGATCTACAAAGGTTTTGCATGCTATTCTGACATAATCTTCAGGACCAGGGTTGTAATAGAAATAATTAATAATTTTTAAGCCCCCACCTGGGATTCAAAAGAACAAGAGAAGACCTCACATTGGCCCAATAATCTTTAATTGTCTTTTCAGCTTACCTTTTTTACTTAGGTCAATAGCAGCTTCTAGAAGAACTTCTAATTCCCCTTTCGGCAATACAGGAACAACCCATCGAGGCCTGTATTCAGAAACAAAACAAACCCACCTGTATTTCAACTGTGCTTCTTAAAAACCAAGAACCCTTGCCCCTTTGTAATGCTTTTAATATAGGATAAGAATACACATTTTTAAAGGCCCTGATGAGCACTCCACTTAAAAAAACAACCCTCTGATTTGAGCCTCTTTCTCTTTACAACTCTAACCCAATAATAGAAGTATTTCAAGAAGTCTAGTGAAACAAAGATGCAAGAATCCCGATTCCACTATCAAGACATTTGCACAAATACTCTAAACCCTCTGAAAAAACTGTGAGAATACCTGTTGATCATGTCATCCAGCTTTGCCAGGTCTGTGTGTGGAAATGCAGGCTCCTCATCTTCAAGTTGGGGTGGAGCATCTCCTTGGCCCTGCTCATCAGGCGGGGTAGCTGGGGAGTTCTCATTGGAAGAATCAGGTGAAGAAGTCTACAATTGGTATTGGAAAATACTTTAAATACTGCCTGCACTTACATGCCACTTATTTTGGCATTTTTCCTTCACATTACATTTCAAACAATCACCTGAAGTAAGTACCTGTCATCATACAATACAGTAAAATAATTTTATTTCAGATTTATTAACAAAAATTAGAGTATAAAGTGTGCTACATGCTTTCTATCTCGACAGTTTAAAAATTAAACTACTTTCCCAGTGAGGAAAGTGTTTGTTTTTTTTGTAACAGACTACTACTTTCAGCAGGCCACCTATCCAGAAGGTGAAAATAAAGACTATAGGGATGCTCCAGTTTTTACAAATCTTCTGCAGAAAAGATGACTATTTTAGGTAGAAAGACAAACTTCAGCAACAGCACAGAAGAAAGTTATAATGAAAAACGTTTTCTAAAAAAGTTTGCTAAAAATGAGTAACACACTACTACAGCTGGCTACTAACCAACCCTCAAGAACATGATCAGTTAAGCCCATTTTGATAGGCCATACAAAAGACAATGTATTTTGTAGATGCACACTTATTTGTTTATAGAAATAGTATGAATTGACAATAATAAAGATTCAAATCAGAACAGCAAGATTTAGAAGGATGAGGGAGCACCGAAGCCTCAAGAATATTTTTCACAAGTTGTACTGCGTCTGACTTGGCATGGAGTTAATTTCCTTCACAGTACCCTGTATGATGCTGGGTTTTGGATTTGTGACCAAAACAGTATTGATAACACACCAGTGTTTTGGTGGTTGCTGAACAGTGCTGGCACAGATTCAAGGCCTTGTGTTTCTCACTTCGATAGCCCAGCATAAGTAGGCTGGGGTGGGTAAGAGGCTGAGAGGGGACACAGGTGGGACAGGTGACCTGGACTGACCAAACAGATACTCCATTCCATACAGTGTCATGCCCAGCAATAACACAGAGGGTCAGTTTTTTTCCCCCAAGGTAGCTGTTGCTTGGCTACTAGCTGGACATCCATCAGTGAGTGGTGAGTGACGGCGTTTGCATCACTTTGTCTCCCTCCCCGTCCTTTCACTTATTAAACTGCCTTTATCTCAACTCATACGATTTCTTACTTTTCCCTTCCAATTCTCTCCCCAATCCCACTGAGGCGGAGGGAGTGAGTGACAGATAGGGGCTTACTTAGCAGCCAAGGTCAGCCCACCACGCATTCCAAAGAACAATTCATTCTCAGGAAGTAGGAACCATTAAACCTCACGGTGTTAAACAAATACCATACTGAATTAAATGATCAAGTGTGGCTTTTCTTTTAAATAGGCATGGCTGCATTGTTTAAAATAATATTTTCTGGTATTTTTTCCCTAACAAAAAAGAATCATCACATTATGATGTAGTATTTGAAAGTTTTTGCTTTTCTTTTGAAAGCAGGACAACTTGTTCGATAGAAACACTCCAAGTTGTTCAGGAAGTCTAGTACAATGAACGGAGACCTAGATGAAGCAGGACTTAAAGAGCCAATGTCTGTTTGTAAGCTGTTTTATCCAAAAACTGCTTTTGCAGAACTGAGCAGAAACTGACCTCACAGACAGTAGTCTTACCAATCTGTGGCAGGTAAGTCTACAATGTGGTTCTGAGGAAGCTTCTGATATTACTCCAAGAAGACTTCTTGTTCAAAAGAAATACGCTTGAACAAACTATGCCACTGTCTGGAAAAGGTGCATGTTTTGCAATGCAGTGCTCCTTAACAGTAACTACTTTGCCAATAGCACTATCTTCATCTCTCAAAATCTTTTTGTACTTCCAGACACACACACACAAAAAAAACCCATATCTAACTGAACTAGACATCTCTAGGAATACACAAACTCAAATAATTCGGAAGCACTATTTCTAAAGAACTGACCTCTTTATTTTTAGACAACTTGATTGTTAATATCATACCTGATTCTGCTGGAGGGGAGGCTGGGACTGTCCATCAGGAGCCTGGCCCTGGCTATCATTCCCTCCTACCGGAGAGCCACGAGTCGTGGCTGTCATACTCGACACAGGGCAGATCTTTGCAATTTTGTCTGCTTATGTAGTTGTTCTGAGAGAAGAAATTATAGTCCGCTTAGTAAAGTTGAAGTACCAGCATATGCTTGCCTTAAAAAGCTCCAACTCAAGAACATGCCATCTTGCAGAGACCATTGCATAACCTGAAAAAAAAAAAAGACAGACGATATGCTATATTGACACGTGCATAGAAAAGTAATTCGTACCTGGAAAAGAACTACAAAACCAAATACATACCTATAAAGAAACTTTTATTTTAGATTTAGTATTTCTTTTTATTGAGTACAACTGACATTAGAAGAAGAAAACATTTGAAATATTTAACATTTTAATGTTCTAAGTAAAAAGTACACTGATAATTACCTCTGTACCACTGAGAAACTTGACATAGATCCAAAATGCATACTCTGACTCTACTGTAATTTAATTGCTACATTAGATTTTCAATTTGAATTCAAGATGCTGATTGAAGTCTACATAGAAATGACCTGGTTAAGAGCATAAACACCCAAATTAGTCTTTCTTTTTCAATACTCTTCTCTTGACGCTGTCCAACTGCAGATGTCAGAGGGAGCAAGAGATTGCTTCTACCTCAGCTAAGACTAACAGAGACCCTGCAGACAAACTTCTATTAGCACATCTGTATTTACCCAGGGCAGTTGACATGTATTCCCTTCTTCCAGCAGGCACCTATGAAAGTCTGGGTCCACTGGCCTTTCAGGCCCACTACAAAGCCCATCACATCACCATCAAGTATTTTAGTGGATTATATGAAGAAAATTCTGACATCAGATTTATTTGTTGATCCTGTAATCATGATATATCAACAGTTCAATAATCACTATGTATCTCAATTTCACTGTGTATCACTTAAATACACAAATAAAAACTTGCATTAAGTTATACCAGCAATTCCACTCTATACTACAGGGCACTGTATAACCACAGAAGATGAAATGAAATTTTCCAGAGCAACTCAGACTTCCAAGCACTACATAAACCAACAACAGTACTCAAAGTTCAAAAGCCAAGTAAAAGGAATTGTATGAGCTTTCAGCAAGATTCATTTCACAGTGCTAAGTTCCTGATTCGATCAGCAGAAGCTTTGAGTTGGCAAGTTCAAGTGAAAATTCTGCTGTAACACTATACATATTTGTAACTTTTATTATGACATCTCATCTCAAATTTATTTTCAATGCTATATCTTTTTGCAAGACACTCAAAATCCTTTCCTAAATTGTGCAAATTTGCAAGCCCAGTTACACATACAAAAAAATTTGACTGAATACACTATTCCTCCCCTGCAGAGGAGGAATTAACAGCACCAAAAAATTTAGAGATCTTTAATACTGTCACTAAAATGATGTTCACTTTTGAGCAAAACTGTATTCTTTGAATACAGTCAATTGTAATCCATGCCCACCCTTCAGAATTCATATTCATAGGGCTTAGTAAGCTTGCTAAGTCCAGAACAAAGGCATTACCAATTCAAATTTTCTTTAGGAAGAAATTATTTTTTAAAAGCAATTTTTAAAACTAAGTTATTTTAATTGGTGCACTTTTTTAAAAAAAATGCTCTCATCTGAGTATTTATTTGTTTTCTACTGATGTTTAGAAAGATAACTAGGCAGAAAGTATTAGCAAGACTAAGTTTCCTAACATACATTTTTATATATACACATATACACACACCTCCACTGCAGTCTACTGCAGTCCAATGCAGTCAGTTTCCCTGCACTGATTGAGGCTTCTAGGTACTTGCACAAACCAATGAAATCAAACTTCTGCCAACTTACATTGAACTTTTCAACAACCCTAAGCCAACTCTATTACCACAACAAACCTTTCCTTCATCACCACCATTCTTCCTTAACAGGCCTAGTTCATCATAGGACCTCACAAAAACTTGTGCTGGCACCAGGAGTGAGGTAGCAAAGAGGCAGGAAAAGGGTGAAACAGCTTCTTTCAGCTGCAATCCTGGTCTAGGCTGGCTTAAACTGCAGAAAGAAGTGACCACTGGCAGCTGTGGTTCCACAGTAACTTACATGCAGTGTAAGCTGCTTCCATCACATCTCTTTCCTATTCTAATGCTTTTGGCTGAACTATCATAAAGTGAACCAGTTCAAAGTACTACAGGAAACAGCAACACAAAAAAAACCCAAACTTACAGAGACTGCGATTATTTTTCAGTTTCTTTAATTACCTGAACTAGTGTACTGCGAGGCCAGCGAGTACTCCTCCTAAGCCAGCCAGGGAGCCAGGACAAAACCACCACTTTCCTGTTAGACTAATTTACACTAGCGCGGATTTACTCTCAGATTTTGCCTCTGTGCTTAGCTGAAGAGTCTTGGAAAAGCATTCTTGTAAATTCCCTTCTGCTCAAGGCAAGTGACATAATTTACCTAGGAGATACAAGAAAACTACTACTGAAATAACCAACTTACTCAAAATCTTGTAAAGTCACAGAGTAAAACAAAATCTGTGTAACGAAAACATACAGAATTTTGTAGACACTAGTAAATACACAACATTTATATAAAGGACTGACGTTATCTTTTTCTTCCTCCTATTTAGTGATTGTTTGCTTAAGACTCTAATCACGATACTCTCTGTATATTACTTAAATTACATTCCCAGAAAAGTGTATTTCAGGGCCTCCAAAGAAGTTCACTTGGCTTGGCCATGTGGATAAGACAAAGCCAGCTTCTTAAGTGAGTTCATCACTTCTCCCTATCCCCAATTCACGTGATGTCCTGAGAGATACTTAAGTAAATTCAAGTTACACTGCAGCTAACTAACCCCACTCCATCTCCAGTAAATGATCCGATTGCTTCTTGTAGTATCTGCACATTCTAAATTGCAAGAATATCCTTGTTCAGGTATTTTCCTTCTAATTACAGAGTACACAAGCACATTTTTGTAAGCACAAATCATCACCCAATTTATTTAAACAGTATTAGATGACAGTAATTTATCAGTCCTTTTTTCAGCCACTGATTTAACCATTTATGTTTTAGAGAAAACATCAAATGCATGCCCACAGAGAACACACTACTGCTTTAATCTCTCTAGAACTGATTAACCATGAAATTTTGAATTCCCATCACTTCTTTAATTCAGACTATTCAATTTCAATCTTTTTAGAGGCACAGTTTGGCTCAGTTCAAGAATAGCCTTTACCTATTTATAATTAATTTGATTTTTTATAAACAAATGTAAAACAATGCAGCGACACCTTGGTTTTGAGTATGTAGACAGGCCAACAGAAACAATTCAAACTGCCTGTATACAGCTGAATTCTAATGGAGACTCCATATGACTTTTTATATAGGTCTCATTTCTACTGTATTTGATTTTGGATTCAGCACACAAAGTCATGTTAAAAAAAATAATTATCATCTTTACCCAAAGATTTGAACGAGTGTTTTGATACAGTGTCAAGACGGAGACAAATGCCTATTAAATGACAAACTAACTATTCCATTGTTAATCCAGTGATGTACGAGGTTACGAAGACCAAGTCAAATTAATCCCACTGACATTTGCTTTTGATTGCCACAGGACCAATTTCTGATTTGCCATGCTTTTTCCATCTTCTTATGTCACCCTGATCCACCACTAAATTATAGGTGAAAGTCAGCTTTTGCTTCACCTGACTCCTTGTCATTTTAGTAACACCCAGAAAAGACAACTACAGGTTTTTTGACTCCTCATACTCCCTGTTTAGAAGACAACACCCGCTGCAAACAGTATTCCAACAGAGCATCAGCAGACTGCAGAGAGGATGCCGGACATAGAGCTGCCCTCCAGGAGGGACCTCTGTTTCTAGGCTCAAACATGCAGTACAGTTGCACATTGGAGCCTCACCTCAGCTTCCACAGCGAGTAACCTCGCATCTGTGCAGCAGAATAGGTTAATTTTGTTTCGGGTAGAAAAGAAATCAAGCATTTTTTCAAAAGCCAGGAAAAAGAAAAAAATCAGACGCAGGTTCCTGGGTAAGTGTAAATGTATTTATATGTACGTATTACTCTGTTACAGGATAACATGTAACAGCAAATGCAAAGGATGGCATTTTAGCATATAACAATCAAGGAATATACATAATTTTCTAATACAGTTGACTTCTAGAAGTGCTTTCATCTGAGTTTCTCAAAGTCACCTCCTCAAAAGTAACTGAAATATCCCAATACATAACAGCCTTTCTCCTAAATTAGCTACTTATAATATAGAGCCTCAGAAAAAAGCAAATACAAGATGACAAATGACAGCAGCAGTCCTCAAAATACAATTTATTATTCATGTGCATTACCTAAGCCCTATCTAGGGACACAGACCTATTTTTCCTTTATTTGAATTTTCCTGGTTATACACAAGTGAGGACGTGCCACGAAATCTACTCAGCAGTGTGGTAACATGTGCCTGAATACTAGTCTACCCAACATGTAACAGCAGCACTTTCTAAAAATCATACAACTATGCTAAGAAAAAATACTTTTTTTTCTTCAGTATTATTTATATAACGACATTCCTATTTTAATGGGATTCACAAAAGATGTGCTTTTTCATCACAAGTGCTGTACTGCAAAAAAGCTTAACTGCAGCAATACAAATTTCAGGTTGAAAGGCATCACAGATTTGTTTCATGTACCATTTTGGGAACTGCCTTCTTAAAATCCTACTAAACACTGACTCATCACAAGGGTTATGACGTGATTCTATTCTAAAAACCCTAGACTTATGAATCTAACCTACCCTATTCTTTTGTTTCAATCAAAACGCCTTCTCATCTAGAAACACCTCCCCAAAACTGTAACACTGACCTAATTCAGTAGTTACAATCTATACACACCCCCACACATTTATAATTTTCTTTCTTCTCTGTGCCTTGTGTCTTTCAGGAAGAAGGAAATTATTTCTATAATCAGAATAGAAAACTGGTGGTCCCAGTAATTTGCTCATTAACACTGACATGCACTAAAACTGAAATGTATTCAATGATTAATGAAAAACTTGTCACTAAGCTACTATTCAGTAAAGCAAGAAGTGTCTAACTTTCCATGTTTAAAAAACATCTGATAAGCAGCAATCAAAGAAAACGTTATTTCAAATTGTTTACTACTAAGATAATTAATTTAGATTCCTTCTAGTAAAGAAGTGAGTGTACATGAGACTTAGTAACTGCATCAGGCTCCAACAAATTATTTCAAAGCAATAAATTTCTAAGCGATAGGGTAAAAGTTAGATTTTGACTAACTATAATTGCTATGAATTAAAACTATTTTACTTGAAAAACAGGTTACTTCTTCCAGTAACCTTTTTCATTGATCTTTCCACATTATACATCTGAAATTAAGACACTTGGCAGCATAAGTTTCTGGAACATTGGGAACTCCATGCAAACGTACAATTCTATTTGCCGTCAATATCATATGACAAAATAAAGAGGGATGTCCTGGAACAAACTTCAGTTCTTTCAGGATTTTTTTTTTAACTTCAAAGCTTACTGTTGAGACCAAGTGTAGCAAAGCTACATCTATTTAATTGTACGCAACTTCACTTCATACAAGATGCTCCTACACCTAACATTCACACTAAATTAAGCAAGCAGTAAAAGCACAGAAAGCAAAAGAAAGCATCACCACTTATTGTCAGGTCAAGGGCAAAGTAGAGTGACCACAACTCTCAATCCCATAAACATAGTCTCAAAGGAGTCACCTAAATGCATTCACATCTTTGAGTACCAGTTACACAGCACTCTGTGCTGAAGAGACTGTAGAGGAATGCTGCAGAAAATGCTAGTTTTAAACAATGATGTTACCTCCTCCTTGAGCAACAAATACAAATATTATCAGGTGTGACAGGCTGATCCTCCTGTCTTCCATCCATATTGTAGAGCACTGGGGAACTTATGCAGAGGTCTGGTTGAAAATTTAAAGATGGAAGATTTAAACATTCAAAGATTGACGTCTTGAGGCCTTAATGTGAATGAGATTTCTGGAAAACAAAGTTCAACAACCTCGAAGAAAGGAAAATGCCATACTTACACCCTGTGTTGAGAGCTAAAATACTCATACATGTGGCATAATTCAAGAATAGGGACAGAGAAATTCAGTATTTCTCCCATCACTATTTAAAAAAGAACCAAAACAAACCCTAAACCAAACAACTAGACATAGAAGGCTTAATGATAAAAAAAGCAGTTTGTTTTGTTTTGTTTTAATATAGTTCTGTTACAGCAAAACCATGTGGATTATTTCATCTTTTGGAAAATAATTTCCAAACAGAAAACTGGACAGTGGTACTGGTTTCTCATGTAACCAGACTTGAGACATACTCATGAAGAGCAGAATCTGACTAAATTTAACTGTTTCAGGAGTAACATGTAGCCTAAGCTTACAGTTCTCAGATTCCCTTTTCACATGATTAGAAGTAAAGTTTCTCCTCAGGCTTCTCTGGCTAAAGCTGATCCCCTTCCATCAAAAGTTTTTCAGTCTTAATATAAAATTCTTATTGAAACGCCAAGCTTGGAGCCCAAGAAATTCCAACCAAAGCAAACTGTATTCAGGCTAAAGCTGAGAACTCAGTATTTGGCCCTGCATATCAAGGCAGCAAAACTGATGTATTCAAATCTATTAACTTCTTGTTTCCACATGGAATAACTTCCCAAAAGACTCAAAAAAAACCCCAAGGAAATACATTACACCACTCAAAAGACTGTCTTACTTCAAGGCAATAATCTATGATGGTCAGACCCGGACAGCAGCAACAACGTCTTTTAGGGAAAGACATTCACTTGCCAATAATTCTTGATGCGTTTAATGGTTAGATGGCGTATCACTGGTTACTTAAAGCACACGATTCTGCTTCCCAGATAATGTAACAAGAGGACAGGTCTTCAGATCATACACTTAGTTCTGGCTACCAAACAGAGAAGTCAATTTCAGTTCCTGTTCCGAAGAAGCATTTTACTCATGTGACAGTAAACAGAGAAGAATGCCAAAGATCCAGCACCAAGAAAGCAAGCAGTCAATGTCTCACTTACAAACCCAGCAAATGTTAAGACAAAATATCATGCTCCCTTCACCAAGCTGTGTGGCCTTGCTGCCGTGCTTTCCTGTCAGCACATGTTTCAGGCCACTGTCATGAACAGAGCGCTGAGCGAGACAGGGCCTCTCACCCAGCACGGATGTTTCTTCACTCCAAGGAGCTTTCAGTGGGAGCTACACTCCTTCCATTGGTATGAAACTGTATCGTCAATGATATTCACTATATCTGAATGACAGAAGGAGGAGGGACATAAAATTTATAACACCTGCAATTCTATTATTTAAACTCTTGTTTTAAACATTTCCAAGTCATGAAGAAACTACATTAGAGGCGCTGGCAAGCAGCTAGATAATGTGTAGTTTAATGCTGAGATGAGGATTTCAGTCATGACAGTAAGACAAACCAGACTTTCCAAGAACATAACGAAGTCAAGTGAATAAAAAAAAGTACTGGTAAATACATGCACTATAACCTAAAAAAAGCAAACTTAGTAAGTCACTTCTTCCTGGAAAACACTAACATCTATTCTAAAAATTGCTTAAACATTTTGAACTATGACTTTCATTTACTATTCAACCCTTTCCTTGAATTCACAGTGAACATGCAAAGTAGTTGGACCTCCTCTCACCTTGTCTTAAAAGAACGAGCTACAACAGGAAACAAACTCAAAACTAAAATAAAAAAAATCAGATCTAAGAACTTTAGTACATACATTTGTTTCAGACAATCAGATTCAGTCTCATGCTGCTAAGCAACATAATGCTTAGCATTAAATAGTAAGGCATGAATAAACCCAAAAAGGTGTTCTTGGCAATACAACCAATCAGGATTGAGTTGATACTGCAGGTCCAACTGCAACCTCGGTCCTTTACAGGCAGCAGTAGAACGCTTCAAGCAGGACAAATCATGGTTTAATGTCTACATTTACATAATGTTCTAGATTAAAAGGAATACACACGTCTGCAGTTGGTATCTATTATCTGTGGACTAATTATTATTATATTATGTCTAGTTACCACTACTTCACAAAAATAGTATGCCTAAAGTTTGCACCAAAGACTCATTAAATACTCTTGGTTCCTTATTCCTGATTATTAAATCTGTATTTCAGTCGTGGCCATATCGAATACGTCAAGCTGTTCATCCAATTCTAAAATTGATGTAATAGTTACACCTCTCCAAGTTATATAGCAGAGTTCACTGTCCAGAAAACTTTAAGAACCCTGTTTGTTCCTTAAAGCATTAATCCAAATGCTAATAATTACAAGATGTTACGCTATTAGGCTTTTTAAAAAAGATTTAGTCTTACTTCATTTTAAAAAGGGACAATTAACTTCTAATGTTGCTTCATATTCAACTTGAATGCTCTGCCTTTTTGCTACAAAAAGTATTATTATTATATGCTCAAAAGTCAGGGGGAAATCAAAATACGTTCTCAGTATTATGAGTTGCAAAAAATATAGGTTTAATTTCACTTAAGTACTGAAGCTTTTCTCAGCAAGACACGAATTTTTACAGCAAAGCACTACGGAAGAGAGGAAATTTAAAAATTTCTGAGCATTGCGATATCAATGGCCTCCTACTAGTTGCTGAAGCACACTATAAAAGGGGCATGAAAAGCTTTGGGAATGTACAAAATGGTACGTTATCACAAACTCTGAAAGAGAGAACAGATCAGACACCTAAACCTACACAGTAGTACTCATCTCCATGTTTTCTCTGCATGAGAATGTGTGTATTACAGTCGACAACTCTTGCCAATTAATATTCTTCAAAAGAGCACACAGACGCAAACAGTATTTCTGTACTGGCATTGAAAGTCCTATTTTTTTTTACTTCTAACAATATCTAGCAGTGGTTCAGAAAACAACTGGACGATGACAGATAGCAACAGGTTCAGTTTCCTAGTGAAATGAGTCTTCACAGTTGTTTCAGGAGACCATATAGGTTAGTACAATAATGCACATAGAAAGCAAAACCTCATTTTTCTTGCACTTAAAACAAAATTTATTTTTAGATAAAAATATTACAATATACTAACAAAACAGAATGGTGTATCCCAGAGTATTTTTTTTCCCTTCACGCAATTAATTTAATATATGGTCTCCAAATTCATTCTAATTGAGTATACTTATTTTTTAGCTAATACGTATTTCCTAGTACATATGTATATAATTCATAATTAATACATTTAAAACATCCTAGCAACCACCATATAAATCATTAAATACATGTTAAACATCTCCGTCTCTTCTGCCATTATATTAAGTAATATTTCTGCTCTGAATTTAAACACAAAAGATGCATCGATGACATAACAAAAACCTCAGCTTCCAATATTTATAATATATTAAAACAACTTATGCTAAATATTTTAAAATCAGAAAACCCACATAAGCTGCGCTCAAGAGTTTCACAATATGATCAAGAATCCAGAGAAATCTACAGACCTAACTTCTACTAGATCTTGAAAAACAGGATATAGTCCAAAATAGCACAGAAAGGAAGGGAGGCAGGAGGAGGGGGAATGGAGAGAAGAAATCAAACTACCATCTCTGGAGATAAACGCATTTAGTGAAACTCACAGCCACTAAGGCAACTTCCTGCAGTCTAATAAATAAGATCAATTTAATGCTTTATCATAAATGTGAAAGATGTTAGAGACTACCTGAATTTCTGTACTTCATTTTCACATGCTTGTCTGATTAAATTTAGAGTAAACAAAACAGGTTTTAAAAAAATATAATCTCTACTGATTGAAACTGGAATTATTAACATGATTTTAACAAACAGGGACAACATTCCTAGCCAAACCCTCCACGTATTAATTCTCAATCCCGTACTGTTCAATCTTACCAGTAACATAGACAGAACTATAAAGTTAATAATAAATTCTGCACATGGCACACAAACTAATGGGGTGACAAAACCATGAGAACACGACACAGACTAATCTGCATCATTTAACAGCCAAGTGTCAGGTCATTTACCTATGAAAAAAAAGGACATACAGAAAACTTCATAAATATTGGGAAACATGACTACAAGCATGGTTATTCTAGAAAAGCAACCGCGTATGAACACCACAATTGCATGTTTGTAGCAAGAATAAATCTCAGTACTGTTGTCTAGCAAAACCATAGAATTTTGGTCACAGAACTGATAAGAAACTTGTGAATTACAGCCTTTTACACCTAGGAAAAAAATAAGTAGCAACAAAGATACCCTCCACACCAATCAGCTGCTTCAGTAAGATGCGAGTGCAATCACATATCTGAACCCATTACAAGACTGGCTACAGAACAGAACACTAGAGACCATCCACCTCCAAGGCAGCCTAGTTGTTCTGGAGTTTCCAACTGCTGTTTATCTTATTCCCTTGCAGTAAGGGAATAAAGATGTCCTTTTAAGGCTGCTATTTCTACTCTGTTCAACTTTTGGGCCTATCAAAGGAGAAAAAGAAATGAGAAGCCAGCAGGCAAGTACTATATGAACTGTATTTCTAACTGACATTTTCATTTCAAAAAAGCTATCGTTGCCAATCAAGCACATAAACAGAGAAAAAGCAGTGAGGATCTGCCTTTTCCCTACAACTTCCAAGAAGAGCTACACAACTTTCTACAAGACATAATATTTCCTTTTCAGTTCTGAAGCACAAAGTTATAAGTGATGAGAGCTTTTAAGCTGTAGACTTCAAGAACAGAACCAACACACATAAAATGGGTGTTTTGCAAACCTCTGGCTAGTCATGCAAGAAAACACTTCTTGGCTGTTTGAAATAGCACACAGAGCTAAGATGACCAGCTGATATCGCTACCAACTACACAGAGCTACACGTTCAATTAAGAACAGCGTCCATACACAGAAACCATCTTTACACATAACTTTTAAAGCACATACGATAAAGAGTAATATATTCAGTAACACTATTCTTGATATCAAGCGAGAAGTGGAGGATGCTGAATGGATTCTCAGAACACAAGGTATCACTGAAGCAGTAGTTCCATCCATTTTGATTCTCCCACTTAAAGGGGTTAAAAATTGCATCTTCCAACACAGAAGGAATTAAGTACCATGACACTGCTATGGTTTTGCATTGGAAATTAAAGCAGACAGTAGATATAAAATATAGATAGAATACAGAACTAAACAGGGCGGAAGGTTTAGTAGGTTTGAAACAAAAATCAGTAACAGCAGAGTGTAAAAAAATTACTACCAGCTATGCACAGGAAAGAATATAGGTAAGTCTTCACCATTAAAAAACAAAACCAGAAAAGCATTTCAGCAAAAGGCTCTTAAAAGGAGTTAAATCATGCCAAAGAGCAAGCAGTAAATTTTTACCATTTTTACCAAAGTCTAGTTTTCTTGAAAGCAAGAACTTGGCAACAAAGTTAATTCATACAACCCAAGTATACTAGCTTCTGCAAGGTAATGTTAAACAAATCAAATCTGATTCTGTTAATGTGTAACCTTCTACGCAACTCAGCTTACATAAGAAAATGGTCTATTATATTTATGTTTTTGTGCTGAGCAGTACCCACTTTTAAAGAACTAAAGCAAATTAAAGCAAGGCCAAAATTTTGTTTGTAAAAAGCTGCCAGTCTCACTTTTGTTTCATTTTGTGAGACAAATGTCATCAATACTACACTTCGCAATAGCTTAAGCCTACTTGATTTTGCTTGTGTTTGGAAATTACATCACTTCATATTCACAGGAAAGAATGGGGTTTTTTTGCATTTTGTTCAGATGTGCCATAAGAACAATTCACATCATAATAGTCACATTCAAGTTAACATAAATAAATAAATGCATCTGCACAGAGCTTTCCTCTAAATTGCAAACTCCAGTTTCTTAACCACTTCAATTCCATTTGTAGGAAAGGATAATCCTTTCTTCTTTCATGATCAAATCCTTGGACTGTTAACTTCATAAAAGCTTTGGGGTTTGTATCTGATATTCTGAGGGTAGCAGTGAAACCACTGACACGTACCCAAAACTTTAGTTCTGCAACTTATGCAGGAAGTTTTTATTGTTATTTTAGGTTGCATCAGATTCCATAATTTCTCTCTAAATCAGGTCCTACGCTTAACCAGAGAAGAACATGAATTTTGTAAATTCCAAAAAGAGGCCACACTCACTTCTTTTTGGGCTCAAACCCTTAATGATTGCAAAGAACCTTTACCCTCTAGCTCTGTCGACCTTTGAACTTCTTTGGAAGTTGTGTTCTTCTTTTGCTGCAGGGCTCACAAAGAAATCTCAGATATTTTTAGCACATTTTGTAGGCAGGATTGATGAAGCTAAAACTATGAAGTATCTGCCTTCTCCTCCAATGAACAGAACAGCACATTTAGGAATATTTTTCAGTTGGAAGGGACCTGCAATGATCACCTAGTCCAGCAGCCGAAGGATTACAGTAACCGCAGACAAAAATCTAAAAACTTAATGAAAACAGTTTAAATCAAAAGCATTCCCTTTGATCTGCTATACTAGAGCAATTTAGGACTATTCACAACTTCAATTTTTCCAGGGGAACAGAGTGAAAAAATGAAGTAACACTTCAACGTTCCATTCTTGGAAGATCCCGCCCAAGCATACAAATGTTCAAATCGTAACTTGTGTCCAGTGGCATTCCTAGCCTTGCCTGCCCCCAGAGATACATAAATACATGGTGGCTTCTGTTATTTCTGATGAAATCTACACATTTTACCAGACCACTGGTAGGTGATGAATGGCTTTTGCTACCTTCATTCTTTCTCAAGTACTTGAAGGGAAACATAATGGCATCTTCCAGGCTCATTCCACTTGTGGCTTTAAAATATGAAATTACTTACAATATACCGCACTTAAGGCTTTGCGAAACTCAGCACTATAAATGTTTGAAATGTTGTCTAAAACCACTCAGCCAATGAATTATAGCTATTACTACAATGTTATTTCTACATTTTACTTGCATGCTACTCGTTGTTAAACCATTCTTAGACACAGCACTGGACATAACACCATGGAGTGCAGTACCCCATGTCACTACCACAATTATACTACAAGGCTTCTGTTCGAAAATTGAAGTTAACATTAGCCTGCAAAAATCAGGCTAGCCCCTTCTGACTCTCTTCATGTTTTCTATGGAGAATTTAAGGACTTCTGTAAATTATGTTAAGCATTACGCTACAGAAAATTATTCGAAGCCTATACTCCTAATATCCTGTGACATCATCAACACATTATAGAAATTTTCCCTCAAAATATAAAATTAACACAACTTACTGCTTGGTTAACTGCAAATAATTAAAGTATGGTACAGCATCTAAACCAGATATTAACTTGGAAGCATTTTACATGCTTGAATCATGACAAAAATAACTTCGCGAAACACCTGGATATTTTTAAATGCTTTAAATTCAAATAACTTTAAGTATTCTCATTATTGTACTAGCCTTAATTTCACTTTCTTTTTTAAACTCTGCTTTTCATGTAGTGTTCAATCAGAAAGCACAAACTAAGCACAGAACTCAGACACTCTACCATCATGATCATCAAGCATAATTTAAAATGTCTCAAGTACCGAAGAAAGTGATATCAGCATTAAAACTCATGTTTCAATAAGCTTCTTCCTAAGTGCCTAACAAACTTACCCAAAATTCCAACTAGTTTTCAATGTACTGACTGCCTAACTCAGCCTGGAGATTTTCATACAGTTCCATGCCAGCTATTTGCAAGTAAACATTTTGCCATTTCCTGTTGCCTCACAACAATTTCAGTTCGAAGATACCTGCTTTGAAAAATCAAGTTTGTACAAGCTCACTAGAAGTGTTATAAGCTGATAGCTTTTTTTTTTTTTTTTTTAAGACTGTCTGCTTTAAACCTGCACCATTTCAACTACATTCATATAAGCCATCTGCCTAAGCAGACTGAATGCTCAAGAAATCACTGGAAACATCTACCTGCTCCAGAACTTGTGTAACAACTTCCCTTAAAAATCCTGGCCTCTCTGCAGGGAAACAAGACGTGGCAACAGGAACAGCAGTTTTGTCTTCTGTCTTAATGCTCCTTCTGCCAACACAACAAAGGTTGTAGTTTGATATAAACGCAAAAACGTATATAGCAGAGGAAGATGGACAGGAACAGGTAAGTCCCTAGAAAGTACGTTAAGAACAGAGCAGGGTTGGCAACAGGAGAGTTATTGCCACTATATCCACTCCCCCACAGAACCAAAAGTGACTGCACTGTCCCAAAAACTAAATATTCTTTTATCTAGAAAACCTACCAAAAAGCATGTCATAACCTTCTTTATTGGGAAATGCAGGAGATAACAATCAACTACTACCACATCCTAAGGACTGAAGTAGGGTTTAAAAACTATTGCAGCTATGTCTGAAAACCGAAAAGTCATTAAAAAAACCCCAACTCACCACACACAAAAAAACAATTCAAAACACACATTACTGCTAATCTGCCTGTACCGAAAACGGTTAACTGCTAAATCTCATAAACCCCCTTGCTGGACAGCACCTCCCTTCGGTACACAAAACAGACTATGAAGATACGGGTTTTCAGCTGAATCCACCAACAGGCCAAGAGAGACAAGAGGAGTGTCATAATTGTTATTTTTAGGGACAGTGCCTAAATTAGCACAAAGCAACAGCAACAGAACTCTCATAAGGTAGTTTTGCCACCACAGTGAGCACATGGATTTTTTCTGCTTCCATTGTTGCAATCTCAGGGAGAAACAGCAATCCTATTCCCCAGTAAGAATATTATATCCTGGTAAATTTTAGAACAGGAATTTCATGGTATTTCTGCACGTAGACAAGCCTTAGCTGGAAGTACAGCTCCTGTTTGAAATCAGGTACATCTCCGCTGTCACGAGAAGAGGAGAGCGATCTCACTCGCTTTCATCCTAACCACCTTCTCACCACTAGTTTGAGCCCCTGCGTCACCACACAGTCAGCCAGATCAAGAAGCCCACCCGGCTCAAAGGTAACTGGGGGAAAGGAATTAAAATCATTTTAGTTGTCAGCTGCATCACATGCCACGTGCACAGTAACAAGGGTGCATGAAACAGGCCCAATATATAACCATAGATAGAACTAACTCTTTTAGCATCAGTGCAAATCTATCCTGAAATACACTCTGAAAGTGGAGGAAAACAGAAGGCAATGGAATGTGGATAATTACAGTTAGGGCATATTTAGCTATGATAGCAACTGAGGTTCACATACATTAGAGCAGAGATGAGTTTTGACAACACAGAAGTATCATAAAGACCAAATTTTTTCTCAAGCATAATGGATATCACAGGAAAATTGCACACAGATAAAGCTGTTTAGTATATGATACACGCCAGGAATGTCAGCTCATGAACAACACAAGTTCAGTCATGAAAGAAATATTAAGTAGCAGGAGCAAATAAGGCTAAGTGCAAGAAGCCTAAGAAGATGAAGGCAAAAAAACTGTCTTTGCCCTGGAAATTACGATAAAACCAGCAGAATACTTCACAGCGAGTTAGGAAAATTCATTTAGCAGTAACACTTTGAATAACCTGTCCAGAAGTACATAAATCAGGGACAAAGGTACAGCAGACAATGCAGATGATGTGAAAAACAGAAGCTGTCAAAAATTTTACTTCTAACAACAACAAAAAAGTTTACAGTTTCATAACTGCACAATTCAAATATCATCTGAAAATTCAGGCCAAAAAAACGAAATGAGAGTTGACAGAGTACAAGTAACTGAGTACAACAGCTGTATCCACTCTGACAGTCAGCATCTTACTACTTTTTAGCAAAAGAAATTTTCATATAACAAAATTTTGTGCCTGTGTGAGCGAGACAGAACACGCTCTCTAAATTTGTCAAAGTCTCGATTTGTCATTTTTCTCCTACATAATTTGGGATCTTCAGAGTAATCTGGTTTCCACTGTAATTTCATTTCCATCAAACTAAAGTTCCTCTCCATCAAACTAAGTCCCCTGAGTAGGCAGTAACCAACTGAGGCACCAGGAAGAAAAATTGTCCATACCTTATTTGTTGCAGAAGTTAAATTGTGTTTCATAAGAAAAGAAACAGAACTTCAGGAGTCAAAGGGAAATCTCTGGGTTGTAAGACAGCTATATAGAACTCCTGAGAAGTTAATTCTGTCTGTGTCTTGTTCATGTATGTTGCTGGAGAAATTACAGATTTTTCAGATTTAACTCTTTATCCTCCTCTCATTTTCAGGGTACCATGATAATGGCAAAACTGAGGAAGAGCACAGGAGCACAAGAGCAACTTAAGCTGTGCCTGTAACACCTGAATCAGTTGAAAAGTTATGACAGCAGGTGCTTTTGAAGTTTACAGACTCTATGCCTCAATTCTTCACCAATAAAACAAAAGACAACACAAGCCCTTTAATTTACAGAGTGATGTGAGAAATAATATGCTAATGTTTGGGAAATGTACAGGCTGAGACTGAAAAGCATCTATCAAGTTTATTAAAAGACTAACAATTCTAACTCCGTATGGGATTTAGACCAATGCAACACATGCATTTACAGAATGAATTCCAAAGATAAAATACTGAATGACAATCCCATTCAATCTGTCTTCCAAACTGAATGAGTCATGAAGGGGAAAAAATCCACTAGTTTAATCACAGAATGTTTGAGTTGTAAAGGAGCTTAAAGATCATCTAGTTCCAACCCCCTGCCATGGGCAGAGAAATCCTCCACTACACCAGGTTGCTCAAAGCCTCATCCAATCTGGCCTTGAACACTTTCAGCGATGAGGCATCCACAACTTCTTTGGGCAACCTGTTCCACTGCCTCACCACCCTCAGAGCAAAGAATGACAAGTTTAATTCTCACATTTCCCTATTTTCTACTTTTATGTAAACCTAAGAGGAATCTTAAATTACCCATGGCTCAAGTGAAAATATCCCCCTAAAATGGTAAAATACTTAAATAGATCATCAGTTGTGCATTCTCTCCGAGGCTCTTTGCATCATTTGTTTTTCACAGCACACAATTTTTAAGTAACTTCACTGAGCCATCTGATAATTCAACTGAAAAACGGATAATGGAAGCATTTTAAAAATCAAGCTTTTAGCTCTGCTGAGAAATCCACTCTGAAATAATACAAATCCCAAGTCCTGATGAAATAATACATACTATAGTTGGGAAAAAGTATGTATTATTATCCATAATATTATCATCTTATGAATATCTTATCCAAATTCAATTTATGTTTTAACGTGGGAGGAGGAAATCAAACTTTATGCTTTATCAAGCATCTGAGCAAAAATAAAGGATCTCAAACATCAACCTCATATTTACACATTGAGCAAAGCAAAGAAAAAAAACTGATTACACACACCCTGTGACTAGTTGTTGTCTGTAAAGACAACACTTTATTCCCAGCAAGAAAGTCTCTCCAAAGTGTACACTAAACATCATCAATTTTGGTGAAACAAAGCATTAGTTACCCCGAAGCATTAGCTACCCAGAAGTATGAGAGAGAGGGGAGGAAAAAAAAAAAAATTCCAACAGAAGACAGCCATTAAAACAATCGGGCGCTCTGAATTCCTAAGTAACATTTTCAAGGGAAAATGGCACAAGAAAAAAAAAAAGAATGAATTAAACAGAAGATATTCAGGAAGGAAAAGAAAAAAGGTAAATGCAGAGACACTAATTTTATCAGTTCAATAAAAAAATCTCACTACAGCATTTCTTTAAAGCAGACTAACACCACCAGACCAAGCAGGCAAGTAGGAGCAAACTACAAAAATTTAAAGAAAAAAAAAAAATCCTCATTTTTCACTAAGAGCAAACATCTTACAAACCATGAGAAAGTATTTTATGAGAAAACAAACATTTCCAGAGCTTGTGAAAGAAGCAAAGTCGTCCATAATTACTGCACTAGTCTACAGAAGTGTACCCCAAAAATAATGTCTTCGTAATTCCTATAGATGCAAAAAACATTGCACCTGAACTGTTTAAACATCAACGTGGTTGTTAAGGCCCCCTCTCTCTCTCTCCCCTTTCTGTCACAGAAGTTCTGAGAAAAGACTTAAATTCATCAAATACAGTCGAGAAGTTGATTATGTTAAAGAGATATGGAACAAAGAATTCAAGTGGACAACTGTCATTTGGAGGTTAAATGACATACAATGATACACTCACATTTAAAGAAAAATGCTGTTAGAATAATCGAAAGTAGAACCAAAAGGTTAGTCTTCACTGAAAACCCCTCAAACTCTATTTTAGGTGTAGTACAGTGCAAGCACATAGTTTAAAGCATGAAGCAGCTCTCACAGGAGAGACTTTGATGCTCTGCTCTCAACTGTTAGTTACTTGCTGCTGGTCTAGATAATGCATACAACTTCTACAACATCTCAATCTTCCTGTGTGCTGCTTGCACCTGAGTATATATAAAGCATAGAAACAAACAGCACATCAGGTACCGGGTACAATTTCAATTTTAGAAAAAGATGATGTTCTGAAGTACCTCAAAAATAATGTCCGCATAATTCCTATAGATGAATTTGAACAGTGCATTTGAATCTCCAAATCAAATTCTCATTTTGGCTACTACTTGCCAGCAACAAAACCAAACAAACATCTTGTTGGTCATTGACTATGCTGATACAGCTGCCTCCAGGCACCACATCCAGAAGTTGCTACTGGTTCTAAATATTCATTCCATTGTCAAGAAAGTGATACGAAGTAAAAGGAAAATTGATGACAGGATGCATTACTGAACTCTTCTTCATCTGCTTGAAAATCTTAGGATGGTGCAGATAAGTTAAAAACTTCAGTCGTACACCTGCTAACCAGAGGCTGATACTGATCACATGGGTTTTTTTGCATGGCTGAATACACATTAGCTTAAAGCAAGGTTCCATTACCACCATGCTAACCTTGCTGCATCTGTTGCCACTGATGAAAATGAAACTTTTCATTTCACTTCAAAGCTTTTCTTTTTATGAAAAATAAAACAAAATGCCTGTTTAGAACATGCAAGGAAAGGGAAAGGAATTAATGGCTTCTCAAATGCCATAAGGGGAATCCATGTTTCAAGTCACATATTCACTAGACATGTTACAAACTGTCAACCACAGCAATCTGGCTAAACTGCTATAAAAATAAGAACGTAAGAATTTTCAGGCAATCTGGAGGTTACCCTCCTGTCTAATTACCAAAACTATTATAAAGAAGCTCCAACACAGCAAAAAAGCTATAACGTACTTAAGAAATCTGACATTACTATCTCACGCAAGGAAAAAAGTCAGTACATAATCTTAAAAAAAAGTCTCACTGCACATCTGTGTGCATGCGCGCATGTGTATATATATATACACACACACACATACACAAACACAATTATAAGCAGTAAGGAAAAGCACTTGGGATTTTAAGGTCCTACTGTGATTAATAAACCACTGTCTGGAAGACAGGTTAAGGCATTACAGAAGGCTGTGCAAAACTGGAGCCTGAAACTGTAGAACAAGTCACTGGAGTTTTCACCTTCAAGCTCCAGAGAATTTATGTCACAATTAAAAAAAAAAAAAAAAAAAAAAAAAAAGGAAATCCTCACAGCTAAAGGATTCAGGAAGATACACTACAAGGAAACGTTACAAATCACCAAATAATTAACATTTAATTTCTAAATTAGAAATATACAAAGTCTAACAGAAAATTCTTATTTAATTTTGAAATTCATGGACTTTTTCTATTGAAACTTACTTAAAAACACACTACAGTGCTTCACCACTAAGCAGAAAAATTAAACACCAAAAGATGCAAGGCTCATTTACTGAGGTGCCAGTGTATTTTGAAACAGCGTTCATTCTCAGCTTATATTAGAAAAGTAAGAGACTTTTCTTCCCTTCACTGTCAATTTTCATTCCTGGACAAGACGACTGAAGTTCCACCCACAGCCAATATAGGCCTGTCACCACTACCCCACACGACAGTGCTGGCAAGGACACTCCTCTCCAACCAAAATAGCCTGTGTGGTAACAGAGAGCTCCAACTTGGCATCCATCACTACTGTGTTTTCTTTGCTGAACACATTTCTCAACATCCTCCTTTTTCTTCTTTCACCATTTCGGAGCATTAGAGCTAAGACCACCCTAACGCAAAACACCACCTTTTCCTCTTCCCACACATCGTCCCACTGAAGCCAGACAAAAGGTTAAGCAGCAACTAAGTGACTTAAGGATTGAAGCCTAAGGAATTTATAATGTACATTTTTGTGTCATTCCACATTGCCATTTAGCTGTTACAAAAAAAGTTTTACTCATCTTAAACAAAGGCTCTCTCCTAGGGACAATTTTCTATTACTTGAGATTTGAGTATTTTACATGAAAGCTTAATGAAAAGGTAACCCTGAAATCGCCTCCATGTACTTTAAGATCTGGAAAAAAAGGTTTCTTCTGTGAGAGTTCTCCATTGACAAATGTACTTCTTTAAAGGAATGATGCAATGTGGAATTCCCCTCCTATGAGTGAATTCATGGCTAAATGCTAACTACCAAAGAGAATGATTTGCGAAGATGTCCACGCAGAGATCTACATGCAAGAAAATCATATTTTTTCTGTTGGCAGTTACATGTGCAAGAAAAATCAAATCATAAAACAGGGTTACATACTGTTCTTGTAAGCAGATCAAGTATGCTGCAAACAAGTTTCCCATGATAACATTCCTGATAGCTATCCATTACTTCTAAAGCAGTCTTCATTTTAACTTCAGGAGGAAAGCTGAAAATACTAAATTTTAAATCTACATCTCATGGATTTATTCGGAGGTGTACTAACAAAAAGAACCTAACCAAAAGCAAGTAATCACTCTTGCAGTTAATGCTAAATAATTCTTTAAGAAAACCATACATCAGTAATCTTTCCTTTAGAAAGTAAGCCTGTGAACACACGTGTATCAAAATGGTTTTTATTCCCAGCGTTTTAATTTTTATTTGAAAGCACATCAACAGCTAGAAAACAAAAAGCTTTGATATCAAAGATTGAATTCAACTCTCAAATAAAATGAGTAACTAATGGCTTCTTAAAAAAAGAAGCGAATATCAGAAAATTCACTAGAGAAAATGCAAAAGGAACTGGCTGTGCTCTTAAGCTCCCTTAAGAAAAAAAAAAAAGACGCAAAAAGATTTTACACTAAGTCACAAGTGGCTACTTTTAAGACCTTACTTTCCTCCTCCCCTTTATTGTGAGGAAAGTCATTAACAGCTCTCCCGTAACCTTACCAATACTCACTATTTTAAATGATTTTACTAAACCAGATATACAGAAAATGCTCAAAGCATACAGTGGGCTCAAGAGGACACTGTAATGTCTCGGAAATGCAACAGTTGACATTTCGAGGGTGCAAAGTCATGACAGAACAGCTTATCTATTCAAGACTCTAAACAAGAAGATCTAAGCCAAAACATGGTTCTGCCATGAAGTGCAGAAGGAACGTCTGTTAACCATATTCCCAAATCATGCTACAGCCTTAAGTATAACAAAGACAGTCAATACAACATAGCTGTTTCAAAAAGGTATCTCAACTCATTATGAAACTGTAATTCATTATAACAGTGTGAGAATTTTAAGGCGTTCCTACATCAATAGGAGAACAAAAACTAGATTTAATATATGAAAAATGTCACTGCATTTTTCTAACACATACATTCAAAGAAGTTCAAACTTCCTGGTAGAAAAATTGAAGTCTCACTGCATGCAAGCATATGCTTATGAAAGACCTTCTTTCCATCCCCTGCCCCTGCTATAGAAAGACTGTTTCTTTAAAGTACCATTCTCCAATACAAAGGCTTACCAAACTGTTATTCCTAAACATAACCAACTGCTTGGCAAGACCACTAAGCAACTAACATTTGTCACTACTGTATATCGCAGAATAAGAACCTCTTAAGAAACATGAAGCAAAATAAAGATTGTGGTGAACATTCTACAGTGATGGTAAAGGGCAAGTATAGCAGTATAGCTTAATTATTTTTTCTTTAGGTTTGTGTCAGGGAGACAGTATGCATAACAAAGCTCAGTTACGTAAAAAAACCAAAAACAAAACCCAAAATCATTGTGTATTTATATACAGCAAACATCGTGGACAATAGAAGACAAGTCGACAGCAGCAGCAGACAGGGTGGCTAGCTTTGTAAAAGGCAAGGTACTACAACAAAAGATAGACATTATCAAGCTGTGTTCCCAAAACATACCCTCAAGTACAGCTTTAAATCTCAAACTCTGATTTTAAACAATGGAGATACGGATAATAAAACTGGATGCAGCTACACAGAGTTTCAAGAGGAAACATATCCACGTTGTAAGAAAAAACATTTATGTGTTCAGATTAATACTAACACTAACATCCAGGAAACAATTTTGTAAAGGACACAAAAGCCTTCACATGCACAGCTTTTCAAGTGAACAGAAAACCCAGCAAAGTTTCTTACATCTTCAGACAACGACTTCACACTGGCCTCTGTCTGCAAGTGCTGGATAACCAAGACTACTGGTTTGATTAAATAATGTTTGTGATTACAAGAAAAAGAATTAAAGTAAGTGTAATAGTTTTAGGGGTTCGGAGAGGTTTGGTTTGTTTTAAAAAAAAATAACAAAAAATCATACTTTAAGTGAAAAACAGTAAGTGATACGGTTGATTCACTTACTTCACAAATGAGGCTATCCTGCTCAGGATGTTTTCAAAATATATCTACAGTTTTTAGATCTCTTAGGACATATAAAACAGTATTTCTGAAAAAAATAAATTATATACACACACACACATACACTCAGAGTACTGCCTAACACAAAAGCGCTTACCCGAAATAAGTTCTGAACTTATTTCTGAACTGCAGCAGGAAGGATAGAAATATTTCCCATGGAACTTAATATATTTTCAAGACACATCTGACAGAAACATAACTTTAAAAACATTTTAAAGTAATCTGATCAATTAATAAATAATAACTAAATTCCTACTTATTTTTATCCAAAGTTGTATTCATATTGGAAAGTTCTAAACTAATTTCAATTTTCAATGCAAGATGTCTTGGAATAAAGGTATTACAAGTACCTTTACTTTCTTAAAAGTCTATTTAATTTTGTTTAATAGACACTAATCTACTATTTTTGTTTATCCTGAGTCTCGCTTGGAAGAATTCTAGAATATTAATAAAATGCATAAACCTAAAAGTGTGCATTTAGAACAAAGAGTAGTTGCACTGGTTTATTTCTGCATCACAATGTGGGGGAAAAAAATGTTTATATAAGGGTGACAGTGTTCCACAGAAAAAGAGAGAATAGACAGTTTTGCTACCACTATCCTTATTGATTACAATCTCCAGGTGTAGTCTTCCTGTGAATTCAATGGGCAGAAGTATCACCACGAGGGCAAATTCTGCAAGACATGAAGCAGCAGCCTGGAAAGTTTAAGACAGAGGCTACCCAAAAGAAATATAATTATGAAAGTCTACACAAAAGCAAAGTGCCAAAGATACTGGAGAGAGAAGAAAAAGTTTAAAAGTTACTATGATACAAACTTACATTTATTTTTAGTTAGATTCTTCCCCTCAAAAAAAAAAATGCTGATAGTTCAGTTTCTTCCACTGCCGCTTTATGAAACTATGTTTATGTTTTTCCTTCAAAACTGTGGTTAAACATCACCATTGTCCAGCGTATTGCAACAGAATAATCAATACATGTATTTCATATTCTTCCCCAAAACTCTTGATATTAGCTACTGTACTTTGTTGGTTCAAAGATAAAGAACCAAAAGCATTGTTTAAAAAAAACCCCAAACAACAGCAAAACAAGAAAAAATTAGAAAAACCCTAACACATTCCCGCATGACTTAGATTTTGCTGAAATAAATATGTTACTTGATCAGGAATATTTATGGTGGGGAGTCCTGCCTCAAAGTAAAACCTTAAAAGATCAAGAATAAAGTTAGCTGCCTACACATTTCAGTCACTCCTAAATATTTCTTACTAGAGACACTATTTCAATCCCATAATAAAGGTCAATTCTCCAAACACCTATCAAGAGTCCCTTCCTAAACATAACAATTTTAATATCCATTTGTCAGGCAATGGAGAAGCCTGCTGGAAAACACAGGTTACCTAGTCCATCTGTCTTAACAAGTGTTGCCACTGGTATACTTTAACACTGCATATTAATATCTAAATTCAACATTTTTTTAAAAAATACGGGCCCCGGTTCTGTAACTAGGTCAGCAAAAGCAGGCCTTGTGCTAACTTTGAGCCTGTGACTTCAGAGGGTCTTTGGTCTGATACAAACGTCCAGTGATATGAATACAAGTGCAGAACTGTGAATCCAAATCAAGTTGTATAGACAACATGAAGACAGCTGAGACAGACACAACATGTCTACAGTGAGCCTGGGAGTCCCTTGAACGTTTAATTAGAACAATTCTTTTCTGAAATAATTTTTTTTTTCCTACATAGCTGTGTGTTGTGTGTTACTGTACATCTTCAAAATACTTTACTGGACTTCTGAGGGAGCAACCTGAAAATGAAATATGGCATCTTAAAAAACACTTCAACAGTTTTGGATGCTTCCATAAGAACAAAATGACTTAAGAAAAAAAATATCTTCAAGAGCTGCTCTCTCTCCATACAAACAATGTCGAACAAGGTGGGACAGCACAGGGTAACAGAGTGATTACCAACACAGAAAAAAACAAACAAACAAACAAACAAACCACACAACAACAACCCATCCAACTTGTAAAATCCTCGGTTTTCTTGAGGACAATAACAGAGAACAACCGCGGCCAAACTGCATGCAACTAGCCCTGCCTTACACCTTGGCCGAGGGGAGAGGATTACATCGCCTAAAATCAATGGCAACAGACAAGCCCTGAGACACAACTTCGAGGAGAAAGCGGCAGGGTGAACTAGAGGAAGAAGACGCGAAAAGCCACGAACGTGGTGGGGTTTTTTTTTTTGTGCATCGAAACAGGGTTGCTGGAAGCCGAGAGTAGAGGAGTGGCCTACGTGTTAATAATGTTTACAGCGGGCGTGAACGAGCTGGTGCTGGTGCTTTTCATTGAGACCGTAGGAAAAGCGCCTCGGCAGGGCCTTATTTCCAGGCGTCGCCCGGGCCTACACAGCTCCAATCACTCCACCTCAGTAATGGCGTTCGGTGCGAAGGGAAGCGAGAACCAGGGGAGGCAAAGCCGGGTGCAGCGCTGCGGGGAGCCACCGGGCCCTCCTCGTCTGGCGGCACCGGGGAAGGACGGCGGGAGGGGCCGCCCGGCGGCTGGCAGATCCCCCCGAGGGGCATGGGGCGGGGAGCACTTCCACCCCCCGGCAGCCGGAGAGAGGATGAGGAGCCGTCAGCCATTTTCCCTTGCCCTCCAAAACACCAGCGATGCAGGGCCACACGCCGGGGGCGGCGAGGGAGGCGCTGCCGCCACCCGCCACCCGTTATCCCCACCCCCCCACCCCCGCTCTCCGCCCCGCGGGGCCCGGCTCGCCCCCTCCTCCCCGCCGCACCCCGCCGTCCCGCACCCCGACCCGAGGAGCCCTATCCCCGGGGAGCGCCTCCCTCCCTCCCTCCGCTCCGCTCGGCGGCGGCGACCGGCTGCAGCACAAACAGCTGCCCCCGCGCAGCCGCTTCGCTTCGCCTCGCCGCGTCCCGGCCCGGCCCCGGCCTCGGCTCCGGCTCCCGGCCCCGCCCGGGCACAGCGCTCCGCCACTCACCCCCGCACGGCTTCCCCTTGTCCCGCGGCTGCTGCTGCGACGGCCCGGTGCGCTCCTGGGTGCTGCCGAAGGAACGCGGCCGGGGACTGCCTCATCCCAGGCAGCCAGCAGGGCAGAGTCTCATGCCAGGCCCTGCGATCCCGGGCGTGCAGCCGGCTGACTGAGGGGGCGGCTCCGCTTTCCCGGTTCCCCCCCCCGGGCGAGCGCCGTGTACTGCGACGGGAGGAGGGAAGGCGAAGCTGCCGCCGCTGCCCGCGCTTCAGATCCTGAACCCGGCCGCTCCGCTCTCTCCGGCGCCGGCGGCACCGCCGGGGCGTTTTTCCTGCGTCACCAGCTCCTGCCCGGCGGCCCTGGGCTTCGGCTCCGGGTTGGGGCTTGGCCGGGGCCTGCGCGCTCCGCTCCGCCCCGTCCGGGGACCGGGTGCACGCGGGGGAGGGGGCGCGCACGCACCCCGCGCCTCTCGCCGGGGCCCGGGGCTCGGCTGGGCGGCAGCGGCCGCTGCGCGCGGGGGCAGGCAGGCAGGCAGGAAGGCGGCAGCGGAGGGGCCGGCCCGGGCGGCTGGAGCGCTCCGCGCTGACGGCTCCGTGCGTGCGGGGGGAGGGGAGAGCGGGGGAGGGGGGAGGGAGCGCGGCGAGACGCGGCGGCGCACCTCCGTCTGGCGGGGCCCTGGGCAAGATGGCGGCCCCGGCACAGCCTCCCGCGCTCGGCCCGCGCCGCAGGCCTCGACCTGGCGCGACAGCAGCGGCGGCAGCGCCGCCGCTCGAACGCCGTGACGCGCTCCCCGCCCTCGGCCCCCCCCCCGCCCCGGGCCGCCACTCACGCCGCAGCGGCCCGGCCCGGGCAGCGGCCCGCCTGCCCCCCACCCGTGTGCGCGCGGCGGGGCGGCGCGCGCGAGGAAGACGCGGCGGGAGGGGGCTGGGGGGGGGGTGGGTGTTGGGGTGGGGTGGCGCGTGTGCGCGCACGCGACCGCTTCGCGCCGGCTGGGCTCGAGCGGGTTCTATTGTGACCCGCCGGGCGAACCGCGCCGAGGGCCCGGATAATGACGTCAGCGCGGCCGCTGCCTTCTGGGCCCGGCCCGCCCCGCCGCCGCGCTCCGTCGCGTCCCCTCGGGCCTGGCGGCAGCGGCGAAGACGATAGCACCGTTCCGCCTTCGGGCCGCCGTGCGGACAAAGCCCGGGGGGAGGGGGCCCGAGGCGGGCGGCGCTGGCGGGTACGGCGTGCCCGCTCACGGCCCGGGACCGGGAGCACCCCGGGCAAGCAGGGGGAGAGGCCGGGTTGTCCGGTGCGTGTGCGGCGGCTGCGGCTTTCCGCCGGTCAGCTCAAGTCCGCCAGAGCCTTTCCTCAGGCACCGGCTACCTCTAGGCCTCGGGCCCGCCGTCTGAGAGCGGGCTTTGGGCAGGGCCTCGGAGCTGGCAGAGGTGCACGCGGGGGTGACTTCATTCCTTACTGAAACGTTGCCTCTGTCAGAACGGCTACCTCGTTCCGGGGCAGTACCGTTTTAAAAAGCCAAACGGATCTTTCATTGCTCTTTTCTTCCTGAGACATTTGCGGTTATGTACATGACTCCTTTTGATTATGAAGACAGTAGAATCCCAGTCTATCTAAATGCTTTATATAGCAGTCGAGGTGCTTTGAAACTTGAGTTTAAAACCTGGGAGGGGAAGCATGCTTTGCAGAAGGACACAAGTTTGGCAGAGGTGGGGAACTTGGTCTCGGAGAGTACCTGAAATGGTGCTTAATGTTTTGTTTTGTTTGTATTCCCAAGTCAAAGTCTGATTTCAACAACATCATTCAAGAATTTCAGAGCAGGAAGTGAAAAATACAGTATCCAGCTGAAAACACAGGAGGAATTTAGGTCGCATGGGTTGGAATTTGCTCAAGAGGCTGGGGCTAACAGCCCTAACTCTTGTGCAAAATGTTTATCTTCTGGACCGTGCAGTGACAAAGACTAAAATACTGGTTGCTCATTGCAGGCACCGTGGGTGGGGGTTGTTCTGTAAAAAGCTAGAGCTCAAACTGAAGTGGCGATATCTACTGTTAATTCCTATTTAAATGGAGTTAGTTTTTTGCCTTTTTTTTTTTTTTTTTTTTTTTTGCAAATCACTAGGTTATATTATTTGGGAAGGAAATCTGAAGTACGTTTCTTCAGTAACCACTCAGTAAACAAAAGAAAGGATGCAGCTGCTTCATCACGGTACAGATGCAACAGTTTGTTTACTGAAATAATAATTTCACATGCATTTTTTTCACCAACAATAAAAAGAAGCCATAACCATGGTGAAAATCTGTGTAAGTGTAAACCTATTCATGTTTGGGTTAGAAATATGTGTAATCATAGAACAGCCCTTTTATCTCTTGAGATTTTCATGCCTCTCAGCATGTTACTGTCGCCTCCTTTCTCCTTTTTTATCCATTATCAATGACTTTGGGCTTTCCTTCCTATTTCCAATTTATCCAGTTTGTTCTCCTGGCAAAGGGTTTAAAATTACTGCACCTATAATGCATTTAACTTTCCTTACCTGCCACAGTATTCTCCCTCGAGCTCTTTGCTGTTTATGAGTTACAGAGGTACAACGGCACCTCAAACAATTGTACATTTTTTGGCACTTATCCTTAAAAATAAATGGCTGTGTTTATTGGTGTTCATTTCTTCCTAGTCTTAAGTAGACCCTGGTTTTAATGACAGGCCAAATATTGTATTTCTTCTAACTACGATGGCTTTTTTGGCAGAGCCAAACAGTGACACATCAGTGAATTTTTATAATGTGGGCAATTGTCCACCAAGAAATTGACTGTCAGTTCACATAAAAGTCAACACGAAAAAAAAGATACAAACAATACTTGTGGAAACAATACTGGTACAGCTTGTAGCAAATATTCCCTCTTGTGAAGAAGGGTTCCTTCAGCCAAGAGAAAGAGTGAAAGTTCTGATTAAGTTAATTGAAACCTTGGGTTTGGAACAAACTAAGAACTGATTCCTCTTCAGCTTTCCAGGACCTTTGGTGGTATTTTTCTGATTTTAGATTACGTACAATTTGCAGAAGCGTAATGAGATACAAGCATAACATAAAAGGAATTTTGCACTTCTGTGGGGAAAAAAGCCCACGACTTCATGATTATTCTCTCACTTTTGTATTTGACCTCCTTTCTGTTTTAAAAGTATATTCTGAAGTGCATTGACAGACCAGCAGTTGCTTGTAGTTGTGCTAATCAAAGGTCACAATAGGCTGAAGTAGACAGCTATTTATGGCACCAAATAAAAGAAGATACTGGGATGGCAGTGGTGCTCTGTGATTCCTGAACAAGCAAGCTGCACACCAGACTTCTGACTGGGGAATTCTTCCTGTTCTCCCGAGCAAAAATATACGCCTGTACCTCTTCGTTCGGGCTTCCAGAGTCCTCTGGGGCACTGCCGTGGCTCATCTTGAACAGCACTGCTTTGCTTTTGGAAAAGATTGGCACTCCTCCCCCCTCCCTCCCGATAGTGCAAATAAATGTTACTGGTTTATCTTTGTGCAGCAACTATGGAAACAAAAGGATATGAGTGAGATAAGTAGCTGATCAGAGTGTCCATGGTATGAGGACAGAAGTCACTCAGAAAACTCACTAATTGTTCTAAAGTAAGTGTCCAGAGAACTATGACAGAATAATTTATTTTAATTTATATATTAAAATAGTTTATTATAATTTATTATGACTGAGCCGGTCAGTCTCACCTCTGAGTCTGGCAAAATCATGGAGCAGATCCTCCTGGAAGCTATGCTAAGGCATGGAAAATAAGGAGGTGATTGGTGACAGCCAACATGGCTTCACCAAGGGCAAATCCTGCCTGAAAAATTTAACGGCCTTTTATGATGGGGTTACAGCATTGGTGGATAAGAGAAGAGCAAGTGACATCTACCTGGGCTTGTGCAAAGCATTTGGCACTATCCTGCATGACTTGCTTGTGTTGAAATGGGAGAGATGTGGATTTGACAGATGGACCACTCAGTGAATAAGGAGTCGGCTGGATGGTCGCACTCAAAGAGTTGCAGTCAATGGCTCAATGTCCAAGTGGAGTCCAGTGATGAGTGGTGTTCCTCAGGGGTCAGTATTGGGGCCAGTGCTGTTTAATATCTTTGTCGGCGACACGGACAGTGGGACCGAGCGCACCTTCAGCAAGTTTGCTGATGACACCAAGCTGTGTGGTGTGGTTGACACACTGGAGGGAAGGGATGCTATCCAGAGGAATCTTGAGAGGTGGCCCCATGTGAACCTAAAGAAGTTCAACAAGACCAAGTGCAAGGTCCTGCACATGGGTCAGGGCAATCTTATGCACAAAAACAGGCTGGGCAGAGAATGGATTGAGAGCAGCCCTGAGGAAAAGGATTTGGGGGTGTTGGTTGATGAGAAGCTCAACATGAGCTGGCAATGTGCCCTTGTAGCCCAGAAAGCCAACCGTGTCCTGGGCTGAATCCAAAGAAGTGTGGCCAGCAGATTGAGAGAGGTGATTCTGCCCCTCTACTCTGCTCTTGTGAGACCCCACCTGGAATACTGCATTCAGCTCTGGAGCCCTCAGTGCAGGAAAGACATGGAGCTGCTGGAGTGAGTCCAGAGGAGGGCCACGAGGATGATCCGAGGGCTGGAGCACCTCTCCTATGAAGACAGGCTGAGAGAGTTGGGGTTGTTCAACCCAGAGAAGAGAAGGCTCCAGGGAGACCTTCGAGCAGCCTTCCGGTGCCTAAAGGGGGCCTAAAAGAAAGCTGGAGACATGTAGTGATAGGACAAGGGGTAATGGCTTTAAACTGAAAGAGAGTAGATCTAGATAAGATTTGAGGAGGAAATTCTTCCTTCTGAGAGTGGTGAGGCACTGGAACAGGTTGCCCAGAGAAGTTGTGGATGCCCCATCCCTGGAAGTGTTCAAGGCCAGGCTGGATGAGTCTTTGAGCAACCTGGTCTAGTGGAAGGTGTCCCTGCCCATGGCAGAGGGGTTGGAACTAGATGATCTTTGAGGTCCCTTTTCAACCCAAACCATTCTATGATCCCTCAGTAGTCCTTTTGTTTATTTCCCCTCTGTACACAGCTGCTGGTATGATTACTAATGTTTTTGCAACGTTTTTAATTCAATGTGAATATGTTGGAATTGGAAGTGCTTCCCTGCAGGCTTCCCTGCTCACGCCCTGCAGTCAGCCTATCAAACAAAAAGTGAAACCAATTACAAACTAGGTGGTTCTGTTGTTCGTTGACTCACCCAAAAGAAATGAAAAATGAAACGTTTTGGTGAGGGAACGATTCAGAATTTAGAAAATCTCTATGTTAATAGATGCATTTATCCCCAGTTCTTAAACCAATTGACACCATGCTGCTCCGTAGACAAAAATGAGACTTATAACATTGCTGATGTATAGTAATGCTATGGAGCTTTGCAACTGGGTAGCATAAAAGAGCAACAGAAGAGAGAAAGCAGCATTTTACCACAGACCCATGAAAGATCATTTTTTTCCTTCCGTTTCAGCCTCTTAGATGCTGCATTACATGCTATCTACCAACTTTCAGAAAATAAAATAGGCAATGTAGCAGATATGGGAAGATTCTATTAAAAAGAAAATAAAATACTGCTTGAAAATCAAACAAGTTACTGCCTGGACATTAGGATTTGTTGTAAGGGATCACATCAAGGACCGATCTTGCAATATTTGCAGTATTTTTGGGCCCAATTCAATAAATCCCTTAAGCACACACGTAGTGCTCTTGGTTTACATGATTTTTCATTGACTTATTTGAGCCTGTGTGTAAGTGCCAGTAAGGAAAGAGTACTTTGAACTTGCTGGAGTCTTTGGTTTATGCAGCATATGTTTTGGATAGTATTTTGGCAATAATGATATGTGAGTATATGTCATTTTGTACAACATCGAATCATAGGATGTCATCCCTTTCAGAAAAGAACTCATATTTTTCCCAGTTGTAGTTTCTGATGTAAAGCGTAATTACATTATAGTCGTAAGAGAACATTCTATAGATGATTAGATGATATTTTCATACTGGGAATAATAATGAGTCCCAGATACAGCATGAGTGGTGGACAGCGTCTGATCTTTCCATGCTTGCGCTCAGCACGCGAGTTGTGTTACCATTGGTTGGGTAATACATAATGAGAATGAAAGACAATTCCAGAGATATTCCCCACGGGAAATGGGTTTCATGGGGGCACCCCAGTGACCAGCTTTTCCCTGAGGGCCAGGAGCATCGGGGGCTCCCCAGGGTGTCCGAGCAGGCTCTGGCAGCCCATCCCACCACCCCAGCCAGGAGCAGCCAGGGCCGCTGAGGCAGCCCCAGCCCTGGGCATCAGGCACCTCCCTGCTTGGCTGGGCTGACATGAGGTCCTGGACAGGGATATGGGGATGCCCCAGGGGAGGCTGCCAAGGGGCCCTTTTAGTGCCCTCAGGGCCCTGATAGCTCTATATTTTCTAGCCGACATGGCAGGTGATCAGTGTATTGGATGGGAAAACGCCAAGCTGCTCAGTGAGAACTTTGCCCTCTGTATCCCTTAAATTCATAAGCAAAACCCAGTCAAGTTACTCCGATAACAAATAATTGAGATGAGTTTAAAGTGTTTAGCATATAATTACTGTATCTGAACACCGTATATGTAAGCTTTTCTATATGAAACAAAGCCAGAATCCAAATGCAGTAAATTTTAAAATCTATCTATTATGTATGTATTCCAAAACTCACATGTAATCTCTACCTTCCATGCTATCCTGAGTTCAATAAACTTGGGAGGGGAAGGGTGTCACCCTGAGGTATCAGACTGTAGTATATAAATTAAGACTATACATATAAATTAACATTCAAAATCAGGAAAAAAAAATCCTGTAGAAATAATGTATGAAGAAGTCGCAAAAACTGTTCTGGAGTGATGCTTTATCCTATTCTGTTACAAATAAAGTGTAGAGTACAGACATTTCATTTTAGTTTCTCCTGAGATGGCTGCTTGAATTACCATTCCTCACACCAATATAAAACTTCTCTTCATAGTCGTAACTTTCCATCTTTCCACTTTTGATTTCTGGTTGTATGAGATGTTAACAGTCATGTTGGAGTGAGCGTAATGTCACTCTTGAAAGACTCATAGAAGCAGTTAAACCCAATTTATGCTCCATACTTAAAGGTACAAAAGAATGCATGATTAGGTAGAAATCATAGAAATTTGGTAAGAAAAAGATTTTGTAGGGACCTGTGATCTCTTACGTTGAAGAAGGAATGGTATCTCATTAGGAACAATTCTTATGATAAGAAAAATATGGTGTGGCGTTTTCCTGTTATTCATTTAGTTGTTCAAATAAGGGTTAAATGAATAACATAAACAGAAATTCTCTGTGTGTCTATCAAATATCACAGAGACTGGTTGTGAAAACTTCTGTTTACAGGCCCAAAAGTGTATCTCGTCCATCTTTTAGAGAGGGAGCAGTTCAGAATACTTCATTTTTTTCTGTCTAGTTGGTTCCTAGCCGAACTGTCCTCGGATAAACCATGTGGTGTCCATGTGAAAAGCATCCGTCTCATAGGATTTGGACGGAGTTCAACAACTTGATTTGACAACCATATGGTCCTCTTCATCCACATGAACCTTGAACAAGTCTGACTTCCTTCCAGCCTTAGGAGTAGAGTGAGGGAAGAAGGGAACTGTTCTTAAAACTTGTCAATGTTATTCTTAAGTGTGCTGGGTGAGAACATTGTCAAAAAACTGCAAGAAATTCTGTAGATTAACCAACTACTGCTATTTTCTCGTTTTTTATGAATGCATCTCTGCACACAGAGTGTTTGTCATTGAACCAGTATGTATACTTGAAGGAGACTGTTTTTTACAAAATTGTATCCGTTACCTATTACATGATGGTCATTTTCACTTACTTAGGGTTTCTAAACACAAGAGTTGCTATGTGCACAGTAAAACTGAAGCAGCTTGTTTTTCTAAGGCTGAGCATCTTACACTCTTCCAACCTTGATCTCCCTCTAACCTTGAATTGCATCCCTCACATGCTAAAGTGCCTGTTTTATGTTAAATATGTTGGACTAGTCAGGAGCTTAATTAGCTAATAGCAAGAAGGAGGTGTAATAGCTAAATTGTACTTGCCTCTTCAACAGTGAGCACTTCTTTTGCATTTGCTCCTCCTCTTGCTAACAGTCTTCCTAAAATTTGTGGGAATTAGCTTTGGAAGCCCTTATCCCTCATTCAAAGTTTACTGAAATTGGCTGAAAGGTTCAAGGGGAACTGATAGGCAGAGGGGCAGCTAGACAACAGGATTATGTGAAAGCAGTATCATTAAAAAAACATGAAACGTTTCAAAACAGGGTGGTCTGGTAGGAGAAAGGCTACTATTGCAGTTTGGAATGGAAAAAAAAAAAAAGCTGTGATCAGAGAGAAAGAAAACAATAGAAAAGGATTATTTAAGAGTAAACCACAAAATTAAAAAAAACCCACACTAACATGATTTGAACCAAAGCACAGATCCATTTCAGATCTTGTATCAATAGTTTTGTCAAAGATTTTATAAAATAGCTTGTCAGAAAGGCTTAGATCTAAAAATATGTATGGGAATGAAGTTTGTAATGTTGTAAAACCAATTCTCTTTTCTTTCTTGAGATTGAAGATTTTTTTTCCAGTCTAGAGGGAAATTTAATGGTGCAGCATGCAAAGTAGTAGGATTTTGGAACCTTTAGTTACACATTTGTCACTCCACTCTTCTTTGCCAGAAGTTTTTCTCAGCTATTTATATTTTATTGCCAGTTACCTGCAAAAATAATTCCCATTGTCAAAAACTTCTCTAAAAAATAATTATTTGTCTTTTCGTGAAGCAATATCGTAATCAAATGTCTACATTGCTGATTTGTGAAGACTGAATTTTGTTAACTTCAATTATATTGCTATTCCATCATCTCACTGTGACAGGTGATTTCAGAACATAATGCAGATAAACTTTATGCCGTATTGTCTTTCATGTAGCTCTATAGCCTTTCTGAGATATTACATACATTTAAATTATATTTGATAAATATGAAATAACTCATACTAGGACTTTTGTAGTAGTAGTGTGATTTTAGCTGGGAATAGTAGTAATAATGTTTGAGCAATAGCATTGTCTTTGTAGCCAGAATGGTATTAAGGCAATAAGCCAGAACTTGTAAGGAGAGATAATATCTTTTATTAGATCTGAAAACAGGCTTGTATACATCAAAGCTTGTCTGTTTTTACTAGACGTATCAGTTGGTCTATTGAAACAATATATACGTAGATCCTTTATCATCCAAAGGATATCTGCTTTTTCTCAGCACATTAATTATTTTCCTTTATTTTTTATCCTATTGTTTTGGGAAGATAAATATAATTCAGGATCTAAATATATGGAAAAAACATCAAGGGACAAAAGCTAACCTTTATGCTGTAAACAAAAGTTTATTTCTGTGTTTTGCCTTTTTGAATATTAAGCAAAACGCGCTTTAAAAGTCCAATTGACTTGTCACTGCTTCTATCTTCTGCACTGCTCTCAGTTACAAATTAAGACCAAATGGACAAATCTAATACCAACAAGTTACTTTACTTTTTGAAATCTTAACTACTAGAATTCTGTATTTTTTGCTTTTAAACTTATTACTGGTTATTTCCTAAGTTAAAATGAGAGTCAAATTTCAGATCATAATGTCTCTTTAATTGTTGTCCTTTCCTTGTGTTTGTACTTTTACATGGACATGCAGTAATACATGCTTAGGGGTCCTTCTATATTTTTTAATCTTTAACAGAAAATATGAAACAAAAATGAACAAAATAATATATTAGCTTCCCAGAAACAAAGTAGTTACTCCTTTATTTTCTGAAATGACAAAAAAATATCTTAAATCATCCATGTCTTGTGCTGTTTGGTTTTTTTAATTTCTCTGAATGAGATTTTTAGTAGGTGAACCAAAAGGACAGCAGTTCTTAAAGATTTTAATTTGTGACTATATATGATTACAAAAGACTAATTCCTTACTCTTCTCAGGTGGAGAGCCCAACTAAAGTCCATGGATTAATGCCATTAGTAGTATTCATTTCACTGAGCTATAGTAGACTTTGAAGTTTTCCTTGAACCTTAATTCAAGGAATGTTACAAGTATCAAAAACATATGGCTGAATGACCACAGACGATTGCAGTTGAGCACAGATCGAGCCTCTACTTAGTAGGCTAAATCCGTAAATCTGTCATAGGTCTGTCTCTATTTCAAAGGAGAATGAGGCTCCTAAGATGTTAAACTATACTTGTTTCAGCCGGATACATCTGACTGGGCTGTAACCACCTACAAACCAGGCACCTTGTTGGATATGGCTGCCTGGCATCCCCGGGCAGTCCATGGGGAAAGGCAGGTGCTCCTCGAGCACAACTCGCCCTGCTCCACCACTGCTCTCCAGAGCTGTTTTCCTTTCTCCCGTAGTTTTCTTTCTGCCGTAGCTGCGGAGAAAGTGCAAATGGCTACGTAACTTTCAGCCTGCTAGCATAAGGTGATATGAAAATGGAGTTCTCGACAAGGGGGGTGTCTGCCCAGAAGCGAGTTTTGCAGCTGTAAGCAAGCTGAGCAAGGAGCCCACTGTCAAGCGAGCGCCTGTGGTCAGGGCCAGGAGGAACCCTGCAACTCACGTTTCCCTTAGTCAGCACGCAGGCGGCAAGTGGATTACAAACTGCCCGGGCCAGAGGAAGAGAAATGTGCTGCTCAGAGCATCTGAAGTATTCAGAGAGCAGATATAATGAGTAATTCATATAGTGGAGTTGATGACAACCACTTATCTGTTTTACCAGACATAGATGAGGTGCCATAGCAGCTAATGGGAGAGAAAGATAGGGTGAGAAAAGAGATGCGATAATAGGAGTCTTAGCAGAAAGAATTATTTCCAGAGAACGGTTTCTTTAACTTATCCTAAACAATGAGATACACTGTCCAAGTATTACCTACATAGTAGTTGAGAACGCTCGTGCCAAGAGCAAGCAGCTGTTTGATTCAAACGTGTTTATGCCCTTTGCTTAGTGTTTATGGACATTTATATGATTCAAGTTTTGGTCAGCTGTTCAGGAAATGGCTGATCTTCTAAGTGAATATCTGTCCTGCACATGAAGATATTCGCTGTTTGACTTCAGTCAAGCATTACTACTCATTTCCCTCCTTCAAAGGCTTAATTAATTGTATCAGCGAGTAGAAATTACAAGATTACCACTGTTTCATGTGTAGATTACAAATTTTGTGTCCAAATTGTTCTTGGGAGCCACACGTAAATTTATTCTTCAAATAATTGTTTTAAAATTGTAAATGACTCAGGGAATGTGGGGGTCATCATGCTGCACACATTTTTCAGGTGTAGCATCTTGGGAGTTGCCTTAAGGGTGCTGAATTTAGATGCTAATGGTGTTTGCAAGAACCGATTCATGACAGACTAGCTCAGTCTCATACATGTGAAGAATTCATTAAGATTATGCTTGTTTTTTTTTTCAGTTTGTACATGTGGCTGATACTTTTTTGTTCACTTACTTTTAATGGTGAGCAAAGGTCATCCTTAAAAGCCACATAGATGCCCTCAATGGCAAAATTCAGTATCAAGTATTTTAAAGTCATATTAGTATTTCGTACTATCTGAGATAAGTATCTGATTAATTTATCTGGAAAAGAGTTTTCTCAAACTGTTTCCTAATTTTCTGGAAGGAATATTGCTTTCTAACTCTAAAATCTCCTAGTTAAAGATTAAAAGCTCGGAAATTTAGGATTACTATTCTAACACTATTGAATTTAACTTGGAGCACATTTACAGACTTCAGGTTGTCTTCATATTGTACAGAGGAACAGCAACAGAAGCAGAGAAACAACAGGAAATGCATTGTTGCCTTTCTCATCTTTCTTTCATGTGTTCATGAAAGCCCATCTAAATTTCTTATTGATAATATTCACTCTCATATTGGCCGAAAACAAATATATAAAGGAAGAATAAGGTGCCTATTTTCAATAAATGTCGCTTGGACTCTGTCATCCCGCGTTCCAATTTGGTACACAGAACACAACATACTGAATTTTGAACATGCTGGAAAGCCCTGTTATTCTTGCTAAATCTCTTCTTTATCTTATTAAAGAAAAATACAAGATAAAAGTTTTAGCTTTTATAAAAGCTTAAGCTTAATAAATATTACAATTACCTAGCTAACTGTTTCCCACATAGCTGTAGGATACCAACACATTTCCTCTGTTCCGGAGCATATCTTTTAAAGACATTAGTTTCTTCCACTAAAACCTACTGTAGAGTAAAGGTCTGAAAAATTACTTACCATTGAGTACATTACTCACCTTCTATGAATGTAAAATTTTAAAACCAAATGTTTTGTAAACTAGGGGGGAAAAAAGTACTATTTCTGCCTAAGTAAACACTACACATTCACTTAGGAAACTACTGCATATTAACAGGGAAATATTATTTAAAACAAATACAAAACGAAGGTGTATAATTAGCCCTGCAGCTTGTCACAAAACACTTACTGCTTGATCGGCTCACCCAACAGTAAGCAAATTCTCCTCTCAGATTCTCACCACACTAATTAGCTTTGACTTGCTATTCCTTCTGTGTATCCAGAGAACTTTCTTTGACTTCATAGATATCCCTAGCTCTGCAGGATGAAATAATCTATAAATTCTGTTATTTTGTACAGTAAAAATGGGTGATGTATTTAACATAGGCAAATTATAGTTAAAAGATCTATTCCATGGTAATAAAAATAGGAGTTGTCAGTATCAATTTTATTAGAAGTATTAAATAAATATATAAAAGTGTATAACGCACACAGCCTTAAGTCCTTCCCTGTCATACATCTGTATGTAGTGTATTTTTAAATGATTACATACTATGCATGCCTAATTATAAACTAAGAAATAATTATGTAGTGTGGCTTTTCTAGCACCTTAAAAATGCATAGATATATTGATTATGGAATATCAGCTAAAGATGGTAGAATATTTTGCCGCAGCTATGAGCCTTGTAGGAAGAGGAAATATTGTTTTAACATGTCAACTGTTAAAGAATTCAGACAAGCTTTCAGACATACAAAGCCATTCTTTAGAATTGAAATAAAAGCAACAGATTTCAAAGATCTGAGGGTTGAACAGAATGATCTTTAAAGGTCCCTTTCAACCCAAACCATTCCATGATTCTATGAGTCTATAAGATAAATATGAATTGAGAATGCTTGCTCAGAGTTTAGCTGGTTATGTACCAATCAGATCATCGCTTAAAAATAAAGGTGATTGGTACATGTGAAGTATGGAGCATACTGCAGGAGAGGGGGAAATCCATGAGACGGAGAAATTTCAGGCTTGCTACATCCTGAGGGGGAAAAAAGAGAGACATGTACTTTATTATCTGTAGAGCACGGAGAGGTTAACAGTGGAGAAGCGAGTTTATAAAATGTCAAAAAGATATCCATTAAGTCTCTGGCATCTGGGATTGTGCAGAGTTATAAATGAGCCTGTAGTTCCCAGCCTCATCTTAAGGAGATTTCTCCTGAGGGTCAGGACTGAAGGATTAGGATGAAATGACCCTTTTGCAAGAAACATTCACCCACTGGCAAGTAGGTGTTTCTTCGTCTAGAAGTGTTTTGTGTGAATTCTTCCTGGGCCACAATGGTTATTTACTTTCTTTTGCTTGCTGTCATGCACTGGATGAATTATGTTACATTCCTGGACACTCAGGGTAGGATCCAGGATTATTCTGCTGTGGTTTGGTGTTTCCTTTGCAGTTGTGACGAACAAGGAGTTTTGCCTTGTTTGATTAGGTGCAGTCTAGACATGATTGGTGTACTTTAGCCCACAAGGACTTTGCTTCTGATCACACGCTTGGTGGGAACTCGAGCATGATTTGAAGGCTAGGATGGACAGCTCTGTCCATCTTTCCAAGTAAAATCTTCTCTGGTATGGAATGTAAGGACTTAATGATTTTCTGCACAGATTACAAGGCAGAATGGTATGAGACAGTCAGAAGTGTATCACCAAAGGGAAGTCCCCACATAGTGCTTGAGTGTCTCTTCAAAATAATGTTTATTACTTTAAAGAGCTATTGCTGCATAAGGGTGAAAGAAAAACAAAGGGTTTGCTTAAAAAAACTAAATTCCACCAGCTGTATTTTTGCCAGTGATAGAACACAGTGATGAGAAACAGTATCTAACAAGAAAAAAAATTTCTAAGAAGAAATGAGATAATGCAGGAGAAAAAGTTATAATAAATGACAAATACAAAGGGTAAATATTGCTAATGCAACCAGCAATAAGTTTTTTTTTCCATCCTAGAGAATTCACTCTAAAAACATAAAAGGAAATGCATTTTATTAATGAAGGCATTAATGTGATGAACTTGCAGATGACAAATTTACCTCACATAAAATATAAAAGCTAAAATTGTAGGGTACTAGGAAGGAACTGAATAACAAACAAGCAAACAAAAAAGAAGTAATTTGTTCTAAAATCTCCTTGACTCTCACCAACACAGGAAAAGCTAAAAGAAGGAAAATGATGAGTTATTAAGATTTTCATTAAGGTGTTACTTTATTTTGTGAGAAGGGACACTTCAAGATGGTTGGGGAGTCTTGTATTTTTCTTGTTTAGGACCTCAGGGTGAAAAAGTTAATTTCCACCTTTTTGGCTTAATTTTATTTGACTTTTCTATGAAACTCAGATACATGCAATCGCTCTGTTAGTCCCCAGCTCCCTCAGATGTGTTTGAAACCCAGAGCCCAAAGAGGTCAGGAAGATGTCTAGTTCCTGCAAATATCATGAATGGTTGGGTAGAAGGGAGTGACCAGCTCAGCATCCTGCTGGGAGAGGGCAGCAGGTTGTCGTGCCTGGCCCGGACAATGGCTGGAGATGGCTCACACCCAGCCCTACTGCAGGCTTCCTCTTGCTCAGCCAGCAGCCAGGGAGGGTGGCAGGTTTTTTAGGGTGAAGCAATGGGATGTCAGTGGTGGGGAGAGCTGAGCATGTGATGGTGAGGACCATGGACTACGTTTGCGTTATCCAGTCGCGCAGCTCTACAGATGCTCCTGGGCTATGCCACCCCAGCTGCCCCAGGCAGCACATGTCTTAGTCCACTCTGGAGCTCTCTTTCTGGGATCAACAACTAGCTTCCTTCAAGACAAAAGCTGTGTCGGGCTCAGGAGTAACTTGGTTCAGGAGCTGCTCCCTCTGGCAGCAGGAACGAGACCCTACCAGGCTGAAGCCCTGGAGTCCCTCCAGCTGTTTCTAAGCGGGCCTTACCCAGGGTGCACAGTGTGTATTTTGGTGTAATTTTACACAAGCATTGCTCTGGGTGTTCATGGCAACCCTCTTATTATCTCAGTGCCATGTGGTGGGGCGATGGCCGTGCTAGAGAGGGCTGTTCCTCAGGGCAGGCACATGGCACCAGCAGGCAGTCCCTGGGGGGTCCCTGTAGGAGAGGATGTATAGACCAGAGGGACTACCTGCCCGAAGTTATCTCAGTGAGAGAGAGGATCTGAAGATGAAAAGCACAAACACACAGGAAATCACATTACATGAACTCCCTCGGTTATTGTACAAATTGCCCACTAAACCATGAAGACAACTGCTCATTGCCTCTGTGTGCCAGGGTAGGGCTAGCAATCTCCAATTATCCTGGTTTAAAAGTGGATGTACATTAGAAAGATCTAAGAAGTTGTCTTAACAGATGGGATCTGGCTTGGAAAGAGGAACTGTATTATGTTATGAAAATATTAAAATGTTTAATATTTTATGCCATATTAGGAGTGCCTTCCAGCTTAAACCATAATTTAAATGGTCCTCAACAAATGAACAACAAACAGTTCGTGAAAATAAAAATAAAACAGTAATTAAAATTTTAAAAATCACGCTCTGGATTCATTAGTTGTCTCTAGGATGGCTGTTGTATACATGCAGCTGTTTCTCATTCTTAAAGGCCAGTTTAAAATGTAACATTGCAAAAAACAGCAAAATAAAGACAAAATACTATAAAATCAAGGGTTCACTTCTCTCTTCTATACTGACAGGGAGGATACTGTATCAAGAGCATTGACTAAGACTTAAAAAATTTAAGTTTCTGAGAGTCTAACTGCTAAGATCATTCACTCCCCAAAGCCTGTGGGAAGATTATTCAGCTGTGAGTAGACTGTGTCACTGGCACGGTCATATTTCCATATCTTATCTGTGAGGAGCCGGCTCAGCTAATAAGCGTTTGCAGAAACTGGAATGTGGTACGGAGATGCCAGAGTGACTCTGGGGTCTGCAACAGTACTGCCACTGGGTATTCTTCTCCATGGTGTTTCTCAGGCTCAGGTTGTCCTAGATAAAGGAGAGCTGATGGCTTAAGGAATATATCATGTGGATAACGTTGGTGATATTTTCCCTTTTTCATATAACCTAAAACCTGTATTATTAGATGACAAGTGGTGAACATTTCCTAAACTGTTGTTAATCTAATTCAATTTAAAGGAATGATAAAAATAGCGTGATGGTGTTGATTTACAGGCACTCTTTTATGGTAGTAAACTTTGTCCCGTGCACATAAATTAGGGTGGTCTTTCAGGCTTATATTTCTTACATCCCTATTCTTAGAACTGACGTCTTTTAAAATAAAATATTAAGATGCTGTGATTCTATAGACATGTCTTATTTAGTGGTTCTACTGAATCATTACAGTAAATATTGATTTAGGCAACTAAGTCTCCTGAGATAAAATTAGACGTGAGAAATAGTCTGGCTACAAAAACAAAATCAGGCATCTTTAAAAGTTTAATAGTGCTCGTAGTAAGGATTTAGAATGGATGTTTTATGCTGGTTTAGTAGTGTTTTTTATTCTGTGGTGAAGCTGGTTGTTTTAGAAGTTTTTGTAGGAAGCTTAGCATTGCAACAATGACTGAGATAAGCTACTGTCTCTTCAGGAGTTCATTTCAACTCCTCCAATCTGTCATGGCCTGCAGATGTGGCTTCTTCGGTGCAGTCTTGAGGGTGAAGGTTTGGGTTCTGCATTAGGATTACGCTGCCCATCACATTTACCAGCCACGTCCAGAACACACCTGAGAACACCCTCTATACAAAAGTGGGAAAAGATTGTTATAAAATTAGTTCTAGAGGGATTACTTTTCATCCACTGACACATAAAATGAATGCATATTTTAAATTTTCATAGGTGAGCACTCAAACACATTATTTGGCTTTGTTGAATAATGTTGTTAGTGATGTTTTGTGTTCTCTCTTATGAGCAATATAAATATGATTTTTTTTTTTTACTTATGAAAAAGGTCTGTTCTTCAAGAATTACAGTCCTTAGCATACTTTAGAAATGAGGTGACAAGTTAGGATAAGAACCAATAATTCTCAATTTCTGTATGTAGAGAAATAACTTCTAACAAGTGTCTTTGCTTTTAGGCCTGCTTTTGTCTGCTTACAAAGAACTTTACTTGTAAAGAATTCTAGGTACCTACTCTTCAAGTGGAAAGAATAGCCGGCCTCCAGCCTCCCACAGAGAGAGCTGAGAATTAGAAAGATCTTTTAGAGAACCTAAGAATGGCTTTAGCTCCTTCAGCAGCTGAATGAGGATTTCTAATAAAAGTGCAAATGCACGTGCTGCAACTCTCAGTGAAAAGCTGTCATAATACCACAGTATTTGCAATCTAAAAATCAGCTTTTCCAGGCAGCCTTCTGCACTTTATAAACACTTTTGATGTACAAATAATTTCTGGCATAGCTCTTGATAATTCTTGACAAATATTTTAAAATTATAATCTCTCGTTACAAATGCGAATTAAATGTGCATGCTGGAAGCTTTCTTTTCAGGACATAGCGTACAGCAGTACGGGCAGAGGCTGTCTCAAATGAGCTACAAAATTGTTAGCAATGAACATGACATGCCGTAGGCAGGTTTGCACCTGGCTGCCTCGACTCCGTCAACTTCCTTGTGTGCTCGGGTACTGTCGGTGATGGGGACCTTTATAAATCCACACGATAACAACTGCTGCCAGTGCCAGTGCTCAGCTTGAATAGTAACAACTTCTGAGCTTCTTGAAATAGTCACTATTTGGGAGACATAGGTTTGTACTTCTAAGACTGTTTCAGCTGTTGTATGTAAGTGCAAGTCATAGAGCTGTAAATCAAACTTTCCTACCCAGGGTGCTGTGAACACTAGTACCCCAACACCATTCACCTTTCCATGGAGATCTCATCACCCAATTCTTACTGCACATTCTCTCCCTCCTCCAGTCCCGTTGGCTTCCTTTTGCACTTGCCCTTTTCTTCTCTGACCGTCAGTGACACAATTACGTCTCCCATGCCATTCATCATAACTTTATCTCCCTTTCTCCTCCCTGCCCCATCCCTTGTTCGCTTCTGCCTCCACTACCTGTGCTTTACTAGGGAGATCCCTTTTCTCTCCTTAGTTTCCCTTTCTCACTCCAGCTGCCCTGGACCTTTAGTTTCTCATGTCCTTCTGGCCCCTTTTGCCAATGGAGGGCCTTTGCTGAAAAGGTCTGCCCGTTTGAAAGGACAAGGGGTAATAGCTTTTCTGATTCCTGCCTTATAGCATACTTTAAGGATGCTATATTCTTAAGACTGAGGCATTTAAAACATACTTGAAGCATTTAAAATATACACTAAACATCATATAGAGTCAGGAGTCCGTCTAACCCCATTACATGCTCATACCTTGTCTTCTACCCTGACAGTTTGAACTGGGCAAAATTCCCATTTATCCACATTGCATCATCCTGTATGTTCTCTGTCTGGTCTAGCTGCAGTCTCTCCCTGGGCACATGCATATGCAGCTAGAAGTTGTGGGAGCATAACCCGGTTTCCTGCTGTCCACCCCAGGGAGAAGAGAGGCAAAGCTGTGACCAGAGCAACCACACGGAGGATTCAGTGAATTCCCAGCCTCACGCCTTCCCACTCCTCCCCTGTCCAGGGACTCTCCAACCATCTCTGTGTTTACTTCTCCCTTCCCTGCGGCATCTTCTTATAGTCTCTGTTCCTCTTTTGCCTGCCGGAGAGCGTGTCATTGGTAGCCTTCTTGTTTTCTCTTCTGTTGCGCCGAGCATGCCTAGCCCCCTTCACAGCTCTTGTCCTGCCGAGGTAATGAAAGACGGTGCATTCATTGCTTACCCTTGTTCATGCTGTCCTTAACAACAATAACGACAACTAAGTCCTTTCCATCCCAGCTTCGTTCCTCTGTGCAGCTTTCAGCTTATTTTTAGTAGGCCTGTGTTTGTCATTTGTGAGATTGGCTGCCCAAAAACTGTAGGTGTAAATTTAATAAAAAGACATCTGTAAACATTAATGCACTTGACACCATCATTTTTTATTAAATGCAGTCATCTGTACATATTACAGGTTTTGGGGTGGTACCTAGCAAGGCTTTAATTTTAAGGTTAGCTTCCTAGATCCTTTTCCAGGTGAGACACTAAAGACAATATCCGTGAAAAATCTGAAAGGAAAAGAGGCATCTCAGGCTGGTGTGCAGTCCCACTGTAATACTCCAACAGGATTTTTCAGAGCCCGATGAAAGCATGACAAATTGGTGAGGGGAAGGGTCAGCCAGTTGCAGGGGCAAAAAAACCCACAAAGTTTGCCCTCCTGGCTTCCTTCATGGACTGGCTGACATTCCTGCTGCATGACAAACGTGCAGGCATCATCTTCCCAAGCTGGGAGGAGAAACAGAAAGAATGCTGGAGAAATGAGACAAAGCCAAGAGCGCGATGGAGGGGTTTAAGGAATAAACCTCTCCTTTGTGGAAGGATCTGGATACTGGAAGATACTCATACAGGAAGTGGTGGTGAGGGAACCAAACGTACCGCTTTAGGTGGAAACATGTCGGTAGTGTCAGGCTTGCTGAGAGGAGGCAGGACAGCAAGACACAGGATGCAGGCTCCATAAAAACATTTGTGTGATTGAAACATTGCTTTTCTGTGAAGGTTCGCAGGACAATCCTTCCACGTAGACATTGCAGAAACCTCATTGATCAAGTCTCCTTACTCCTGTTGTTGTCCTTTTCCTATCTTTCTGGGCTATCTGTGATGCTTTGGTCTTAGAGAAGGAAAGCAGCCCATTTTATGGCTTCAACTGTGCAGTATTGCTGCTCAACATGTTTAATCTGCTTCCAGTGCTGACTGTGAGTCCTATCAATACCCAGGGGTGGCAGAAATGGCACAATAACGGTGAACAACGGTGAACAACTGTGGTGGTGTGGCAAAAAATGAAGTTCCTGCAATCTTTCTTCCATGTACTCTTGAAAATCTCTACATGGGCCTCTGACTGGCTACCTACATTTCAGGGGACTTCCTTAGCTTGACAGAGCACAGGTGAGCCGTGGAGGACAGCTACCAGGCTTAAAGAGCACATATGGTGAAATAAAGTATCCCGGCTCCCAAGAAGTAGAGGCTAAGGAGGAGTGTGCAGGAGACACAAAGAGTTGTCTCCAAGAAGATCTGGCTGCATTTGAGTCTTTCTACTTGGGATGTGCCACTTTTACGATATCTAACGGATAAATGGGAAGCCAGGTTTCAGTGGGTATCATTAAAGCAAGGCTTGCAAGTTCAGCCTGTGTTCATCTCTGAACAAAGGAGGATAGCAGCTTTTTTGATAGCCGGGGTCATCTGTCTCACACATCTCTGTCTCACCCCTCCTCCCGCTCCTGTGGGAGGATGCAGCTGTGCGTGCTCAGAGGAAGCTGGGAAAGGAGAGAGGTTGATGGTTAGGCTTTCTAGATCCCTTATTACCAGGCCCTCAAGAATCTGCCCTGCCAGTCCCTCCTGAGCAGCCCTTCTCCAAGATGTCATAGGAAAGCTTTAGATATGGATGGCAAACAGCTGTGGGCATACATGCAAACACACCAGGTTATGCCTACACTACAAGCTGAGCTAAAAGATCCTTCAAGTTGCAAATTCAGATGTTCAAGGGTTTGGAAATGTCAGAATCATGGTTGCCCTTGGCCATGCAAGCCTGGAAAAGCATCATCAATTTTGTGTAAGTCCTCCTTGACAGAGTCAGTTCTTTGCAGCAGGTCCAGTGCGTGATGTTCCTTGTGGCTCTGAACGAGTCCATCATACACATCAAAGACTTAGGAGTCTGTCAAGTCTGTGAATGGGCTTTCTTATAGAAAGCAAAAGATTTTTGTAAAGTCCACAGTCGCCGATTCCCACTTACGTCTAGAAATCTTTAAGGAACATAAATTGAAAGAGGGAAATGGTTAATATTAGCTAGTATTCCTGAAATTCCTGAAATTCCTAATATTAGCTAGTATTTTGAAATGGCTGAGCTGTTTGTGAGATTTTTGTTTGGTTTTGTTAGGTTTTGCCTTGAAAATGGACTTCTACTTTTAGTCTGATGTAGATGTAAAAACTGGAAAATGGTTACCCAAGTCATAGGCAACTGAATATTAAGTTATAATGGACAATTTTAAGCAACCGTAATATAAATGTTTATACTACTTGGCATATATCTACAAATATATTTGTTTACATTGTAAGATAAATTAATCAAGCGCCTGCTGGAGAAAAGCTTGTGAACATGCAAGTAGCCTGTGAGATCTGCAGCAAGCTAGACCAGTGGAACAACAGAAGGTTTTCTTAAACTTATTGGCAATTGGCCCTGAAATAAGAAGCTACAATCAATAGATTTTAACAGTTTACACACCACAATAGGAAAATAAATGAGGCTTTGCATGGCTATGTGCTCGATTTCCTTGTTTACCACAAGGCTGTATCTTGAACAGTCACATTTCAGCTCTATTTTTAGGCAACATTTATGGAGAGGAACCACGATACCCAGAGCTCCTATGAGCTGTGCGTTTCCCAGGGAGACATCAGGGAGCAGCTGATGTCTTGTTTGCTCTTCTAAAGAGGGTAGCTCCAAGCCCCTTCCTTCCTGCCACGTCCTTCTGGGAAAGATGAAGGAGAACGTTTCTTCCTCGCACCCCTTGGGATGCAGAAGGGGCATTGTCATGGGTGGGCAGCGCTGCCAGCACTGACTCTTGTGCCACACAACCCTATAAAGAAGCCACTGAAAGCTGCTGTATGAAGCGGAAATGGCATTTTGCAAAATAAGCCCCAAGTTTAATCATTCTTGAGGTAATGCATATAAGAAGGAAACGAAACTCCTCTCTGGAAGAGTGAGGTATTTGCTTATTATCTGAGGAAATAAATACTGTGAAAAGGAAAACGGGGTCTAAAAAGTGTTGCATCAGTTTGTTGTGCAGCTCAGAGGGTAAACTTGCTTTTTACTGGATAGAGACATAGTGATAGACACCATCCCTTGGTGCAAGACTTGAAATCAAATTTAAAATGAAAGAGTTGATGTGATTGTACCATAAAATTCAGTAACACTGAAAATGAAAGCAAAACCCATGAAGGATTTGCATGAATCCTTCAAGTGATATAAACTAACCTCACGAGAAATCTACTTTGCTATGGTCTGCAAACGTTTCATGAGCAGGAGGATTTAGTGCTGAGAAAGCACACAGTTTGTTTAAACTTCCCCTCCAGCAGCTGTTGATGGGTTTGAAACTTCCCCACGTCCCCTCAGGGGCTCCCAGATGAAGGTGATGATTTTGGTTCAGCACCTCAGGGGATGTGCACTCTTACCGTCCTGTTAAGAGAGGTAATCTGACTGCTGGGACTTTCATATGGCACAGCTAACACAAATAAATCTATTTAACAAACACTACTTTTCCCTTTTTCCCTAAATGTGTTCATGGCTGTCTGTGGCAGCACTTAGAGAGGTCTGACCAAGCAGCTGTTGCCATCATAATTTCCCGTTTTCAGTCACACTTGACAAAACCAGTTTTCCCTCCTCTTGGAAAGACCAATGTTTGATCTCTGCTCAAAATTAGTAAGTAAATAAAACATTGGGTGATGACCCTGTGAACATTTAGGAGTGTAAAAAGTGGTGAAGTACGTTCATTTGAGCTGCTCTAGGCTGAAGCATGCTGATTGAACATGAGCCAGCAGTGTGCCCAAGCAGCCAAGAAAGCCAATGGAATCCTGGCATGTATCAAAAACAGCATGGCCAGCAGGAGCAGGGAAGTGATTGTCCCCCTGTACTCAGCACTGGTGAGGCCACACCTGGAGTATTGTGTCCAGTTTTGGGTCCCTCACTTCAAGAAGGACATTGAGGTGCTGGAGCAGGTTCAGAGAAGGGCAACAAAACTAGTGAAGGGTTTAGAGAACTTGTCCTGTAAGGAGCGGCTGAGGGAGCTGGGACTGTTTAGTCTGGAGAAGAGGAGGCTCAGGGGGGACCTTATCGCTCTCTACAATTGCTTGAAAGGAAGTTGTAGGGAGATGGGGGTCGGTCTCTTCTCCCACGTTATGAATGACAGGATGAGAGGGAATGGCCTCAAGTTGCACCAGGGGAAATTTAGGTTAGATATCAGGAAAAATTTCTTTACAGAGAGGGTTGTGAAGTATTGGAACAGGCTGCCCATGGAGGTGGTAGAGTCCCCATCCCAGGAGGTGTTTAAGAGACGTGTAGATGTGGTGTTGAGCAATATGGTTTAGGGACCCTGACAGTGCAGGGTGAATGGTTGGACTCGATGATCTTGAAGGTCTCTTCCAACCAGATGATTCTATGATTCTATGATTTTATGACTGAGGGCAGTCGCACCCATGACACTCGTCTTTGCATTGCCTAAAGGCAGCCAAAGGGCCTGTCTCTGAAGGCAATGCATATTCTACCATCTACATTTGGACAGATGACTCCCACCCTTTAGCTTTTGTTCCATTTGCCCCTTCACAGATAGAAAAAGGTGATATCATTATTGTTATATTATTATATGTCATGTATTATAACATGTTATATATTATTAAGTATAATCATTCTTATTAATATCTGAAAATTGAGCTGGAGTAATTTTTAGTATACTCATCAGCAGAGAACCCATGTTTCAATGCTGAGTTTTTATAATCGAGATAAATTGCATTTGGATATGTTCACAGATGCTTCAGCTTGGTCAAGGCTATTTCTTTGTTTTTCTGTTTGAAATAATAACACATTTCTGTTTGTACTTCTTACCTATACACTGAGTAAATGAAATACGGATGTCCATGAAATCTGAGGAATTACATAACAGTCAAAATTCAATGACTACAGAGTTACATTTGTTAAATTCTTTTTGCATTGTGGCTAATAATTTAATGTGAATTCCTGGTCATCCTGAAATCATTGACAGTTTTTTAGTGGTTTCAATGGGGCTAGGACGTCACATCCCAGATAGACGAAGCAAAACACTCCACAGTATATTAAAACAATTACTTTGCTGCTAGAAAAGTGCTATCAGCTACATGCTAACCCCTGTCCTTGGGCTCCCTGGTTCTTCATACTGTTGTAAATATTTGTGCAGTTGCTCAAGGAACTGATATAGCTGAAAACCAGTAAGAGGAAAAAAAAAAACCAAACCAGAAAGAAAAAAGGTTGCTTTCAACCAGATCAGTCTCCTGGTGCTATTTTGCCATGTGGATATAGAACTAATTTTGCTGGCAGAGGGGAGGAGGTGGCGTGGCTGAGTAGGATGGTTGGAGGCAAGGGGAGAGCAGGACAACGTCTTTCAGCAGCTGTGCTGACTTGGAGTGTTTGTCAAACAGTACACCTTGCAGTTCAACCTTTTATTTCACGTGACGCCTCCACCTAAGGAATTCTTCACAATCACCAGTGTTTGTCAGGTTGGCTGAGCGCATCTGGTGGCATCTCGCCCTGGGATCTGTGCACATCTGGGGCTGACTCTCACTGCCTAGGATGCCACGTAGGAGTCCTGGCCACTGGGGTTCAACCCACAGTTAGCATCAAATATTCAGCAATAACAAACGAGCAGAAAGACTTTGCTGTGGCCTGTCTGAAAGACCGGAGTAAACCAAAAGCTTATTTGTGCTTGTATGTTGCTGTAATTAAACCACTAGCACACTCAAGTCTTAATCCAATTGAAAGTTCTTTGATTACAGTGCCTTCCTTATGAACTCAGTATGCCCCCTTAATTTGTAATTATAAACATTAATAAATGGAAAATCAGGGCAGCCTGGAGGATTTATGGATGGTAACTGCTTCTGAGAAGGATACAGATGTGTTGCTCAGGAGTGGAGCTGACCAGAAGCTGCTACCAGGCAACCTGGGACCCGAGGGGAACCTCCTGGGATGAGGGTCAGGATCTACCTCATCTCATCACCTTCCAAAGGGAGAAGAGACTTGCGAGGGACAGAGCAACCCCATGGGAAGCAGAGCGGAGCCACGTGCTCTTTTCATCAGGGCTGCCAGAGAACCAAGTGTTGGCAGATGACTTCCACAGCAAATTTGGTTAAAAGTCTTTCAGACTGGCTTTATCACATGCATAGATACAAGAGAAATTGGGCCATCTCATTTAACAAAAAAAGGCCCCAGCCTCTGGTGCTCTTTGAATCAAGGCAGAGAAGTCGTGATGGTCATGAAAATGAAAATGACAATGACAACAGAAACCTCTCTGACTTAGCATGGTATTTGTTCCCATACCTGCCTTTTTATTGAAGCCTTTTTTGAGGTCTCTAGGATAGGACTTAGGCTTGTCTCAACTAAGCTCTGGCTCTTGCATGTTGCTTTCTCACCAGCTACTTTCCTGGTCCATTACTAGTTTCAAATACCAAAGTAACAGGACAGGAAAAGAGACCACAGACTAACGACCATTTCAAATTACATGAAGTAATGAAAAAATCTCCTTTTATGCCAAGAATGAAAAAGTGGTGATAAAGCAACAGTTACTTGAAAAAAAATATGGATTAATCATAAATTAGTATTAAGGGCACTCAGAAAACCATAGCCTGTTTTGGTAGAAGAAAAGTCTAGTGATCACTGCTGTTCATGGCTCACCTGCTAGCTCTACTAAATTGACATTTTGAAGGCAGGTGGAATTTGAGACAACGGCTGAGGCAGGGCTTGTAGGCGTCCATCTCCTGTCAGTGCAAGCTCTGGAGTAGAAAAGGCAGCAGATGAGCAGAGTAGTCTCAGGGTCTTGAATGATACCTATTATTTCTGTCTTAGAGAAGAAGGCTTCTCGTGCTTGGTGGGAGCACATCTAGCACATTAAAGGGCAGCACTGGCCTCCTTCAGAGGAAATGCTCTCATGTTTTAGGAGGCTGGGAAACAGAAGTTCAAGGTAAGCAATAAAATTACTATAGTTGAATATGTTACTTCCCATAACTTGAGGTAGGGTAACTTGTTCTGAGCATGCTTCAACTGAAAGGTACTGTGCCTTGATAGACAACCTCTCCCTGGGAAATTCAGCCAGGCCAGTCTCTGCCCTTTCCCATTTTTCTGCCTCATCTGTGTCTTCCTGTCCTCATCAGCACTCCTTCGACACTGATGAGAGCCAGACCAGGGAGGCAAAATAGCAGAAAGCAAATCCCTTCTTCTGAAGACTGAGTTTTAACTGACTCCCCACAGCGCTAAAGGAGTCCCAGTGTCACCGAGGAGGAGGAGGAGGGCTGAGAACAGGAGCTGGGCATGGCAGAGGGGGAGCGGGACAGCCTTTTCAGCTGCACCAAGCTGTTAGACAGGCTTCTTCTGTAATGTCAAACCACACCTTGAGTTACACCATGCCACCGTTGAGTCTGGCTACGTGAGTGTGTGGGATCGGTTACCAGCAGCTACCTGATGGGCGGTTCCATGGCCACCTGCCACTGCTCCACTTTATTGTCGTACTGTTAGTGCAATTGCCTTCTCATTCCAGGCTAGCGTTCCCTGCAGCTGTAAACTCATTACCGGGTGAGTACCATTAGCTGCAGGGGCAGGGCAGACATGAAGAACTCAGACCTCTGTGTGCAGGCCAGCCTGCAGCTGGGTCCTTGTCACATGCAGAGTCAGGGATGCTAAACTAGAATCACAGCAATATAAAAGATATGCTAAGCATGCATGCCTGTGCAATGGTGGTACTGAAGAGGCTGAGGTAGAAGGACATTTTGGGACAAGATTGGTCTCTTCTAGCTTTAGACCCCTACAGTGTAGGCAGCTATGCTGATGTAGCTGGCAAGGTTCCCTTTGGAGTCAACTGGAGAGAAACAAGCCCTTTTAGGACACGCTTCATCCTATCCTGGTGTGGATACACACATCTAAAGGTGACACATACTTGTCTGAAATTTTAAAGGGGATAAATTCTCCTTAGGCAGATATTTTTAAATGAGAGAGTCATGCCCTATGAGGGCCTATTTCTTTCTAGCTGACACTGCAGAGAGCCTTCGGTGGCTTGCTGAAGCGCACACGTGGCTGGAGGAATCCCACTGTTTCTCTCTCAGAACACGAAGGATGAGGAAACGTAAGCAATGTATTTCTCCATGTTTGCAAAATCATAAACACATTCTCATCACAAAGCAATAACTAAAAATTGCATCAGACTTGGAGGGAAAGGTAGTGATGAAAGAAGGAACTGCATTCCATTCTCCAAAGGACAAAGAACAAAAAGCTTTTGAAAGAAGAAGAAAATTGCTACAAATTCAGCTTTGTTCTGGACTGACGCAGATATTTCCGTGCAGTGTGATGCTGAACACACAGCTGCTTCTTTACAGCTAAGCCTCAACACCTGTAATGGAGTTTGTTTCAGTTTATTTTGCCATTAGCATCTTAAGACCTATTTCTTGTTTAGAAAAGTGTTATTTGGCTCCCTTTAAAGCCAGAAGTAGGTGCAACCCCATTTTTATTCTGAACATTAATCTACATTTAGGGCTGTGTAAACACTCAAGGCAGTAATTGTTCAGAAATAGCACTGTACTGTTCAGTGTGAAAGCCCAGGCCTCTGTCACAGTGTTTTGCCAGTGGTAAGAAACTACCAACACACCTACATCTCCTGGGGTTATAAAGAGCCAAATTATTCTTTGCTGCCGGAAGAAATCCCTCACGCAGACACAGTCATACTAGTAACATAGCCCTTCCTTTGATAGCACTCGTTTGCTCCAAGGGGTGGTGGATCTGCAATAGCAGTGAGAAACGAAGGTTTGTTGATTTAGCAGTATCCGTGGTAGGGATGTTCTGTCAACAGAGTGCACAGGTTAGAATTTTGTACAGCTGAAGTACCAGAAGTGGTATCTGTTGTGCTTTGACCTCGATGTCTGTATGTTTTGCTTCTTCCAGCAAAGGTTCTGACTGCTGATTTTGACTCATTCTGGGGCTGTTGGTGATGAGCTACTTAGCATATTAATGGCAATAAATGCTCTTTGGAGAGTTTTTGAAACAGTCACGCTTCATCAGAGATTGCTAAACTTCCCTTGCATTCTTTTATGAAATAGTACGCAGTCTATTCATATTACATTTAGTCAATATGTCCGAGATGCTTATGTATGTGTGAAACATATGTCTAAGAATGAGTTCTTCCCCCTCCTTATATTTGGGCTTAATCTGCTGTTTAGTTTAAAACAAGAGGGCACAACTGGCCATGGCATGATTTTATTTATCCGGTTTTATACAAAAACATGCACTTCTGTAACATTTTTGAACAGAGGTAGGCATACACTTGGAGAGCTTTGTCCTTGAGAAGAGTGCATACCCCTTGCCTCTACTTCTGCTGGAGATGAGAAAACATGCAAAACAATGCTGTCGTTTAAGCCACGCTGCTAATGTTTGACCCTCCAAGGGTTAAATAGTGTCATTGCACAGTTTCACTTCCTCTCCATCAGAGACAGAACTACACTGTACGAAATAATTTGTTTATATTCCTTTCCTGTTCCAGACAGACTTACGGAGTACATTAATATGCCTACTGCGTGAAACACTCTTGCATTCCTTTAACATACAGCAATCAAAAATTAATTTTTTGAGAGGGTTTGGGTTTTTTTGATCTCTTCTCTAGATGGAAATGATCCTCAGAAAATTTTGCATTAGATAAATAACTGTCCAAGATATAAGCCTTTGCCCTGTAGAAGCATTTTCAGGTGTTTGGAGTGATAAACTGTGTCTCTAGAGACCAGTAGTCCAGCAGATTGCTATGATTCTGTCTGTGGCAGATGTGACAGAGTATGCGTTTCAAGTGATTAAATTTAGGCTACTATTAAACAATCACTTTGGATAATGTAAAGGAAAATGCTTTTAAAGAAGTTTTTTGAATATATGCCTGTGGATCATAGATAAATGACTGCTAAAAGAGCTTCTTGACAGCTCTCAGCAGCAGCATGTGAGACCATGCTATGGACACATTCAGTCTGAAGCACCTGAATGGGGACAAGATGGGGACAAGAGGAGAAATCGAGGGAGCACAAGGCAAATTCCAAACTGTGATCTAAGATGCTTGGCATTCATGCTCAGGCTGTGCTTTCTACTTGGTTGTTCAAGAGCTAATAGTGACGAGACTGGTGACAAACTACAAGAACTTTTTAAAAGTTACTATAAGGAATGGAAGCAGGACAGAAGAGTCAGGGGAAGATATGGGAAGAGAAAAGAGATGCTGGGGGAAAGGGAGCAAAATGCAGAATTTCTTCTACTAGGCTAACCTTCCCTTCCTCTGTACTCTTCTTCAGGCAGCCTAGTCTTGCTCTAGGGACAGCTGTACAAGCTGTAATTTGACGCAGGTCCTTTGCCTGACCTTTTTGTATTCCCTGCTACCTTATTTCCTCTAGCTGAAATAAGCAGGAAACACTCCTGCAAGGACTATGTAGGTATTTAAATGGTGCAGGTGATGATCTGTGGAGAGAATGGCCTCGCTTCTTGACTCCACCACTCTGCTCCTCTGCCACTGTAGGTCATTTCCATTTGCCATTTCCGTGCTGCCCCTCTCCCACAGTGTGAATCGGCTTCCCTCTGCCTGCCTTGGAATGAAGTCGGGCACTTGCCCAGCGCAGGATGGCAAGCTGCCACCCAGGACTGGAAAAGGCTCTTCAGCTAGAGCAGAGGCCTTGCAGTGACAATTTTTTGCAGTGGAGAAATACTTGAATGTTCTTAATTTCAAGGAAACTGCTGGTAGTTTTTGTGGATTGTTTGCCAAAGATTTGTTAAGCATGTGTATTCAAATAAAGGCCATGATATTTGCTTAGCAGCAGGACAGCATTAGCGTGTGACAATGCTCTCTTGCATCCATCCCTAGGGTCTGGCCAAAGCAACGTTTCCTTGCACTGTATGAAAAAAAGGCCCCTTGAGCTAACTTCTCTTAAAGATGGCAACACAAAACTTTCTTCTGTAGATTCTACTAATGCTGTTACTTATCTTCTTATTCATTTTCTTAGCCTGTTGTGCTACAATCTGCCTTCCTTGTGCATGATCTCAGCCTCTGTGCGGTGCAGAGTTTACAGCCGGGTAGAAATGGAGACACCATCACGTGGCTTTACCTCGGTTCTACCTCAGGAACATGCCTCCAGTTCAGGCCATGCTCAGTAGGCACAGAACAAAACTAATGAAGGAAGGAAGGAAAAGCTTGCTTATTGCTGAATGGGAAGTAAATAGTAAAGTCCATACCACATGAGGATTCAATGGATGAGAGAAACCCTGAGATCTTATAGAGACCCCGTGGAGGGAAAAACAACGGAGACATGAAAGACTGATGATTGACGCTTAGTATTTAAAAGACATGTAAACAAATGCTAGTTAAGTCTGCCTTCTAGGTGAATCACTGCCACCAGTATTAAAATGTCCAAAATGATTGCCGAGATAGCAGTTCTTTTCTAAATCCCTGTTTTCAGTTGCTCCATATCTTACCTTTGGAACTGAAATTTCTCCATTAGCCTTGACTTGGAAATGAAAAATTGGGGACTTTTGAAACTGAATTTTAAACAATGCTGCCCAGCATAAAATGGACTCTGTTGTTGTTCTGAAAAATGAGTGGCTGCCTGACATTTTCTAGCAAAGCTGCTGGCTTTATAATTTTCAGTCTTATGATTTTGACAGGTTGGGGAAAAATGTGAAAGGAAAAATACTACATAGATATCAGGGCTTAGGAAAAATGGCTCTGTATTTGGCAAAAGTTAAATTTTGGTTTTTATATTCAGGGAAAAAGGAATTACTGGTGACACAGATACTCTTAAAAACTGAGTTTTGAAACCATCCTTTCAGTTACAAATAATTATCCGTTGTTATTAAAAGGGTTGTTTGGAAGCATCATACAGCTCCTGCGTAGGCATGATAATACAAGACTTCTATTCTGAGTGAGCGCTGCTCAGCTGTGCCTGCCGCGAAGCCCAGAGCCCACCTAACCCACCAGCTGGTTACCTGTGGTTGGGTTTGTAGCGCTAGAGCCAGAGGGAAAGCAAACACTTGGGGTGTCACAGAGACAGGACAGCAGCCTGAGCAGAATTAATGACAGGCCTTGTGGTGATCGGGGCTTCAAAGAATGCACTCACCATGGCCTGGGTAAAATGAGCCCAAACGGATTTTTAAAAATAACGATTTTTAAGCTCCATGAACGTTTGGATGGCGAAGAGGAAGCACTGTACTGGCGCCTCTGTGGTGGAGGCATCTGACATCAACTGACATTTTTGCCTGGAAACATAGTTTTAGACCAGTGGCTGAACTGTTATTAACAGAAAAGTGGAACTTTTGTAACAAAGCAGGTATCCTGCTTCTGGAGCAATGGTGTTCTATCCATGACCTGCAGACTCGCCGAGCCCTGTAAGGCAAGGGTGAGCAATCGATCCTTGCTCTGCTGAACCTCATTAAAGTGCTTTCAATTAACAGCTTGACAGTAACAGGAGACTGCAAGAGGCTGTAAAGGCTGACAGTGATCCGCTTTTTAAAGTCTTTAGGAATGACTGCTCTCACAGCAGAGATGTGTCTTTTAATTATGTTTTAAGTGAATCCCTTTTTATAAACACTTAAGGAGATGCTGTTAGGCAGTCGACCAGTTCTCCATCTAGGCAGTAACCTCTTGCTGGCACAGATCCATTTCGCTTCAGCAAAGTACTTAAGCACATGCTTAACTTTAACCACCTGAACTGTCCCACTGGAGCCACAGAGATGACTCATGAACTAAAGTTAGGTCCCCGCTTGCGTATCTTGCTGACTGTGGGCTTCTGCAGCATCTACTGCCAGATGTTTGGGAGAGGAAATGAAAGAAACTCTGTAGTGGACAGTTAAGGGAATAATGTACTAACAGAGGAAAGTTTGTATTGCTTCCAAATATCTGAAATGTGATCTAACGTAACTGTAGATATTGTGGGAGTCCAGACATAGGTTTAAACCATTTTTCGGCCAACTCAGGTCTTGATCTTTTATGTTTATTCCCCTGGTTTCTTCTTTAAGCTCCAGACTGTCTACACCAGGCTTTATCAACTTTGGGGTTTTGTCCTAATTTATGTATGCATTAATATTCTTCATGCACGTACCATTAAATACAAAATTGCTGGGTGTCGTGGTTTTAGGCTGATCCAGCAACTAAAACTCACACAGTCTCTCCTTCTCCAGTAAAGTAGAGAGGAGAGGAAAAAAAAACCAAAGGGACTGAGGGTTGAGACAAGAACAGAGGGAGCACCCACCAACCATGGTCCTGGGCAAAACAGACAGGGCTTTTCTCAAAGCAAAACAGTTTATTTATGATTACTTAGAAGGACAAAGGGAAACAAAACCGATTACTCGAGAGGACAGAAAGAAACAAAACCAGATCTTAAAACCGACACCTTCCCCCCCCCTTCCTTTTCCTCCCGGCTCTACCTTCTCCCCCAGCAGCACAGGGGGCAGGGACTGGGGGAGTGCAGGTCAGTTCATTCCGTGCTGTTACTGCTGCTTCTTTCTTAAAGGAGAAGGAGTCCTTACACCCTTTTGCCCTGCTCCAATGGATCCCCTACCCACGAGGAAAAATCCACAAACTTCTCCAGCGTGAGTCCAGCCCACTGGAAACAATCCTTCCCCACAGATTGCTCCAGTGTGGGCTTTACCACAGTCTCGGGTACTTAGGGAGCTGTAGCCACTCGCTCCGGCGTGGGTCGTCACGCAGACTCCAGATGCCTCTCTGCCTTGTCGTGCACCCCAACACGCCCATCCTCAGGGTCAGGCATCTTCTCCCCACGGGCTGCGAGTGGGTTTCTGCTCCACCGAGGCCGTCCTGGTTGCAGGGGGGCCGCCTGCTATCTCACCATCAGCCGCAGGGGAAACTCAGCTCCGGCACACCTCCTCCCGCTCCATCCTCACTGACCTGGTGTCGATGCGGCTGTTTCTCTCAGATCTCAGTCCTCTCCAGGTGAACTCAGCCCAGTGGGCAGCCCGGGAGTGGGGTGCCCCCGAGTTCCCCAGCTGGCTCCGCCGCCGCCATTCTCCGTGGGCGGCACCGGCCCGATGCAGGCAGCCGCCCGGCCGGGAGCCAAGGAGCGGGGGCAGTGCCCTCCTCCCTTCTCTGCTCGATCCTGGGCGAAGCACCTTTTCCGGTCCCTTTGTCTTGACTTAAGTAGGGCAATTCGCAGAGGCGCCCTATTGGCTCAACCCCGAGGGGGATGGCAGTCTGATCTGGTGGCCAGAACTAAGCCTAACCCGGTTCCAAAACTGGGGAGGTCGCAGGGAGCAAAACCCCTCTCCTGCCACCAGAACCACCCCCCCCTCCACATCAAACCATGACACTGGGTAAGAACGTATAATAGAAGAAAGAAAAATGCTCTGTGCTCAGTGGATGTAACCCTGTGTTGTAGAAAGGCTAGAGTAAAATATGGTGGGGTTTCCAGTACACCTCTACTTTTGCAATCCATACACTGGTTTTCTTTTCTTTTTTCCTTTCCAACGTGCTAATCTTTCATTTGGATTGTCTTCCGATAGCTCCTTAAGGGAGTATGGCACAAGCTATGCACACACAGTGTAGCATTGGGATAGTGTTAACAGGAGACTTCAGCCTGAAAATCTCACAACAATTTTCTATGCCATAAGCGGCACCCATTACAATAAGGTCATTCATTTGGATTATACAACCCCACACAATGCCCCACACTGGTCAGCTAATACAGTCAGAGCCCAGTTTTAAACACAACCCTTCCCACAAATCAACACACAGGCGGGATACCTCCAATGTATAGAATGAACGAAACGATTGTCACTTGCCAGGACCTCGTGCATTTTGTAGAAGTGCTGTTTGTTTGTCTTGCTCTGGGTTACATGGAGTTTTAGAGAAAAGTATTGCAGACTTATGGCAGGCTGACACAATCTCAGAGAGAGCAAGAGAAAGATTTATTAGGGGAATCTCCTTCTCCTTCAATATAGCTTTCTCTGTCTTTTTCTCTGACACTTCATTTCTTCCCAGGGCTACCTCCAAGGGTTTTAATTCCCCAAGTGACAGCAATAGAATAAAACTTGGCTATATCTCCTGTCTTCATCACCAGTGTGGACTTAGCCCAGTGCCTCCTGAAACCTTCCTGGATTGTTCCTGCACAGACGACCATCTCAGATCTTAGCTGAGTTACTTCCACTGGGCCAAAGTGTCTAAACTGCTGTTCCATTTGCTGCTAATTTCTGCAGAGAGGTCAAGCACTGCCTAGGTCTAACGCTTACTTTAAAAGCAGGTTACTCCAGCACAGGCCTGAGACAGGCTAGAAAGCGACTGCGTAGTAAACCTCGTCTTGCTAATGCATGGCCAGGGGATTTTCTGCAGGGGAATGGAGACCTGCAAGATAGCCCTTTCTGCAAACACCAGCTCCAGTTTGAAAAACACTGGAGAAATACTACACAAGAGGCCACACTCAAAATATAACCGACTGCTTTAAATTCCTTCTGTATGAGTTTTTCCTTTCCTTAACATCTATGGGAACTCTGCCAGTAATCGCCCTTGTGCTATGATTTCTCCCTTTATATTAGTGTCCAGCAAAGCCTCATCTCCACATTAACTCAGAAGATGGCACAGCACTGATTTCTAGTCTGAAAGAGCAAACTAAATTATTGTGAATATACACCTTATTCTTGACCTTACTTTCATCCTATATGACAGTTACTTTTAGTTATGTCATATTTATCCTATATGGCAGACCTCTTTTCCTTGCTAAAGGTAGAAGGGAAACAAAGGCTTGTTGTTTCTCTGAAGTACTAGAGTTACTCTTAGTTTCCATTCAGAAAAGCCCTTTCCACCATTTATTCTGTCCAGAGAAAGATCATAGATAGCAGTGGATGAAACATTGACTAGTATTTTAGAAATTTCTTCCACTGCTGTTCGAGTAGAGGAGCCAGGAAGGGAATAAAAAGCTAAAGTTCTTCAGTCCAACTAGGTAGCCCTAATCTCCTAAAAAGTCCTTAGGGTGTATCTTTTTTTGAATTGTTACTCAGCCTGCAGTCTATGCAAGCTTTACATGCCTATGTGATATGCACAGCCACAAATGGTGTTGCTCCATACCGAGTCTAGAATACAATTCAGAACAAAAATGAGATACTCAGCTGGGCAAGGGCATTGAAAAAGGTCATATGCTGTTTTTCTCTGGTGGAGAAGGAGGGTTTCTATGGTAAGTAGTTCCTCTCTTTCATGGCTTTTGAGCAGCATTTGACCAAGGAGCCATCTCTCTGGGGAATTTTCGCCTTGCTCTGAGCAGCCTCTGTCAGGGCTGGCAGCTCTTGCGCAATGGCTTCTCAGTCTAGGCAAGCGGGGTGGCCATCGTTGGTACCAAGCTATCAGTCTGCTCCGAGCTTTGCAACCTAGTCTCACGCTCATAGGCAGTTGGGTCAATAACACTTAGAACTTCATAAAAAAATAGTTCTAGGCTCATCAATACACACCCATATAAAATTGTTTCAGGGCACATGACCTTTCAAAATGTATTAGCGTGCATTTGGGACTGCCTTAGCTTCCAGTCTACTGAAGCACCTACGTAATGTGCAGAGCTGCTATCAGCATTGCTTGTACTGGATCAGCAACCTCTCACCCTGCTGTGAACAAGGAAGAAGGAAAAGGAAAAGACACAAAATCCCCTTGGCTTCTTGCGCAAAGAGCAGCTGCAGTCCGACTCCTGGCACTCAGGACTGGGTTTGTGGATCTCCCCTGATAGGGCTCCTGTTCGGGTTCGCTGTGTATTGTGGCAGGAGACTTCTTACTCTGACTTGTCTCACTGTTTGGCAAGAAGCAAAAATGCCTTCATATAGACAAGCTGCATCTTTCTAAATAATGTTACAGCTCCTGTTCCGGATTGCAGTCTAAACCTTGCTGGGAGATATGGCCAGGGCAGCCGCTGCCCCTTTACCAGGTCCGATGCCACCTGAGTCCTTGTCACTGAGGTCTTAAGACACTTTCCCAGCCCTGGGCAGTCCTATGGCAGGGGAGTAGATAGCATCATTTCAGAGAGACCTCCCCTTGAGCTCAACTCAGCTGATGAGAAAAAATGGCTTTGTCCCTCCAGGGAGTTTAACTAACATTTGCCTACTATGGTTGGACCAACAAACCGAAATGTTGCAAGCAGCCCCTCACCTGCAAGGAGGACTGGAAGAGTGATGCACAGAGTCTGGGCTGCAGCCAGCCCCTTCAGTCCTGCTCAGTGAGCGTGGTACGCGTCTTTTAAAAAGCAAAAGGTGATTCTGGATTTGAATGGCAAATACTTGACTCGCTGGCAGGCTTAACCACAATAGCTTCCCAACTCCAGGTTCTTTGCTGTAGGCACTGGATGACTGCTTCTCTTTTCAGGCTCACTCTGTTGGGTTTTTTTAATATTACTGTGCACATTTGTGGGTTAATTGCTTCACATATATTTCTGAGGAGAAAATTTGTTTTTATAAATGCATGGATGCATATAACAAATTAAACTGGTATATTAAAAATAGCAACATCAAAAGAGCTCTAATCCAAGTAAAGAGACTACACCACAAAACGGCTTTATTGAAAAAGTATCTTGTAATGCTCACTTCATTCTTGTAAACAATGCGCCTTTTTAAATGTGGACTGCAAAAATTACACACAATACTTTGGTTCAGGAATCTGCTGGCTGATTTTCTGAATCACTGTTTTTAATATAGGGACTGTGGGCGTCTAAAAAGGCTTCTATATATAATTCTGAAGAGCAATCTCATTCAGTTGCTGCAACTTACTTTACCAGTTTCTCCTGATTCATTTTTTTCTGAATGCCAAGCATTTTAAGAGTACAGACTGAGCAAAAATGCTCCATATAGATCATTATAGATTGCAACTCCATGACTTCCCAAGAGGTTATTATATCTCAAGCAGTGAGAAACAGCTTTCACCGAGTAAGAAATTATTCCATTGTGCGGTATTATTCAAGCAATTAGAAATCATACTGTGTACAAAATACCGGATCTCTAGGTAGCAATTTCTGGCATTGTATCATGCCTACTTGAGTGTGTAGCTACAGGAAAAGAAGTATTATGTTAACAATACAACCACTTTTAAACCAATAGACTAACAGTTTCAGAAAAACAACAATATACTGTAATTGCAATGCACCTTTCCATTGGCTTTAGACATCTCAATTCCTCATTCCAGAATCTCCTGGGTTCTTAATTTCCCTCCCATTCATAAACTCTCCATCTGACCAAGGAGAGTGAGGTATATTTCCTTGCAACCCACCACAGCAATATACTGTAGCATGGAGAAGTCCATGGGAAGCAAGAAGTAACATGCACTTTCTTTCCACAGCACTCCTGGTTCTAACGGCTCAAAAATGCCCAAAACCTGGTCTTCCATTTTTCTTGGCAAGTGCAACAGACTCCCATAAAAACTAAGCAGAGCATTTCTAAATATTTCCTTCTGAAGACCTGTAGTCAGCCTTTTTTTTTTAGAAAATTAGGTTGTATCAGCATGTTAACTTCAAGTGTGCGCTGGGTTTATGCGGTGGGGTTTTTGGCAGCAGGGGCTGCAGAGACAGCCCCTGGAAGGAGCTTCCAGAAGATTCCCTGGCTCCAAAAACCAGTCAGACCTGTCTCCGGCCAGGGCCGAGCCAATCAGCACCTCTGTGAATGCCATGTTTAAAAACAGGACAAAGGAACCCGAGCTGCTGCCTGGTGGCTTAGCTGCCAGCTGGGCTGAACCATGACAAAGCATCATGTTAAACCCAATTTGGCAGATTATATAGACAGGTGCTAAGAGGGCTAAAGCTTAACAATTTCCCAACTCTTAGGGTAGATCTCTTTTATAGGCAGAAGCAGAAATAGACTAATTTCTTTTAAAGTCATTTAGGATGCTTCTATTCGTATCAGCTTAATTCGATAAGCTCCCAAGCAATTTATAGTGATATTAAAGATAAAAAGTCTCATAACATGCCAGTGAGGGACCGAGGTACAAAAGCATGATAAAATTCACATGCATCTTGTGTGCCTGGGGAGGTAGGAGACACGCTATAAGTTAAGCCTTGGTATAACCCTTCTCCACAGCTATGTGCTTCAGATATCACTGAGGGACTTCTTACCGTACACTGAAATCACCAGGCACACTTCGGGGGCTCAGAAGCATCTGTGATGGGTGGATGACTGTAGGGCTGGAGGACTCAGTGCTGAAGGGCCCAGAGCACGGGGCACTGGACCAGTCTGGCCCAGGAATCCCACGGTTTTCGGAATCAGTGCAAGTCACACTTTTGATGCTGGGCCTCCTCACTATAAGAGCATCCATAAAAGCCCCAGTGTTGGGGGGAAGGAAAGAATGAGGGTGAGAGAGGCAGGAAAGCACAAACACTTCTGTATGTAATGTCTACATTTCATAAGGCTTTCTGTTACCATGGCAATGAGCATGGTATAAACACCTAGACAGATCTCCCTTGTGGCAGTGCATTCTACTGCTCCTGTGCTGCAGGGCTAGTCTATGTGCAGACATTTTGATGGGCTTCTTCAAACCCTCTCTGGTAAAACTGTCAATGATTTTGTTCCATCTCAAACCAATAGTCCAGTGGGCAAAAGTGCTCTTTCCACTTCATTCACCACAAGTTACTTTGTGGCCCTTCCAAATAAGCAATTTTTTTTTTTTTTTTTAACATAAACATGGAGAATTACATCTTTATTGATTTGTATTCAGGCTAAATAGTCAATAGGAAGAGCTACATTCTGGTTGCTTTAGTTATATTCAAAGTCAGACTCAGCACAAGCATTTCCGATAACAACTTAGTGCAATCAAAACTGCTAATGCTGTTGAATTCTGAGTTGTAAAAGAGTTTAACAGATCCAGGTTAGGCAGTCACAGAGAAGCACAGCCTTAAGCTAAGTGCAATAAGTCAGAAAAAAAGTGCCTACGTCTTGTAACACAGAAACCTTTCAATTGATTTTTCCAGGATGTGTGCAGTCTTGCATGAGATGCAGACAGAAATAAGTGGATTTTGTTTTAAAATATCAAGCATGATCCTATGTATGAAATCTAAACACCTTATTTTAAAAGGCTCCCTCCCTCCTCATTTATTCGGCAGGTATGGTAACGGCAGTGACCAGGTTTGCCAGGACATCTCTTTTCCATTCACCCCCTGCTTTTTGAATGTACAACTGAAAAGAGGAAAATGAAACAACAGAAAGATATATATGTTCCCTTATATTACACCTGTGCAGGAAGACAAACTACTTTGGATGGGGAAAAACCACGTCTTCATTTTGAAATGAGGTTTACTTTTACACTGAGGTAGCTAATTCAAACTCAAATCCAAGCTAGGACAAGAGAGTTAGTATTTTCCACACATATTAGCTGGGTATGTTATGTACAGGAATCTCACATAGGTTAACCCAAACTGCTGTGTAGAAAACACAACAAAAATGTCAAGCTGCTTGATCTTATGACAGTTAACAGAAGATTAAGACAAAATGGGAAGGAGAGAAATGTGCCTTGAAATAAATCCATGCTAGGATGAATTTCTTCCCATACTCTTCCAGTCCCTGGTAACAAGCATGTAATATGGAAAGAGATGGGGCTGTGAGCAGGAGGAGAGTCATGGAAAAGCCAGGTGATGGGATGAGAGAAGCCTTCCTAGTACCAACACTGCGTCACTTCTGACAAGTTGAAGTTTTCCAGAGGAGCACTTATTCCCCCTTTAACTTCTGAATGATACAGGGAAGAGGTCAGTATAGCCCAAATGTGAGGGAGAAGCAAAATAAGAGAATGCCCCTCTTAGCCTAATTGGGATGGGTTTGCAGCTGGTATCATGAAGAGTAATATTTTATTAATTCCAATTCCTTGGCCCTCTGAAAATGAGTCTGGACTTCTTCCTACAGTAAAAATTTTGTTTCCTCAGTCTTCATTGCTAAGACAAACAATTACAAGTAATAAGGCAGAGCAAGAGAGCACAAAATTAGTTTGGAAGAGGAAAATCTGTGTTGGCAGTGAGTGAGAGCTAGTCAAGATGTATGTTTATCACACTAAGCGTATTTGAGACACAGTTATAACAGAATTGTACTGTAGTCACATGCTTAAACTGAGTAACAGCTTGTGCAACTCTTCACACTAATTGATGTCCTGATCCTGCAGTACTTTTAAATTGAAAACTCATCCAAGAACTGAGAAACTGAATTGACCTTTCCTTGGACACAGGTGAGGTGATTCATAGAGCAACTGGAAGGGGAAGGGGACATTGCATGAGTCACTTCTGTTTGTTGTATGACAAACACCTTCTTCCAATTGGCTGCTTAACCAACTTTCATTTCCATCTGTTGCCCTTTGACCACGAGAGAGCATGTAATCCCAGTATCTGGTTTATACTTGCTTCTTAATGGTGAAATAGATTATGGAGGCTATTCAGTGAAGTCGTGCAACTTGAAATAGGAACAGAAAATACTTGCTTGTGCTAACAAAACACTTCTCAGCTGTTGGCTTGATTCTGATCTGAGACCTATCATCTCAGCTGAAGCCAATGGAGATGCAAAAAATGCATGAAAAAATGATTTCGTGATCACCTGGTTCTTTCACCTGGCTATTTAACATCTTTGACAGTGACATGGACAGTGGGATTGAGTGCACCCTCAGCAAGTTTGCTGATGACACCAAGCTGTGTGGTGGTGTGGACATGCTGGAGGGAAGGGATGCCATCCAGAGGGACCTTGACAGGCTGGAGAGGGGGGCCTGTGAGAACCTCATGAAGTTCAACAAGGCCAAGTGCAAGGTCCTGCATGTGGGTCGGGGCAATCCCAAGCACAAATACAGGCTGGGACGAGAATGGATTGAGAGTAGCCCTGAGGAAAAGGACTTGGGAGTGCTGGAGCTCAACATGAGCCGGCAATGTGCACTGGCAGCCCAGAAAGCCAACCGTATCCTGGACTGCATCAAAAGAAGTGTGGCCAGCAGGTCAAGGGAGGTGATTCTGCCCCTTTTTTCCTCTGCTATTATCACCAAGAGCTGATATTCATGTGACTGCTCTGCATTCAGCTGGCACCTTTGACAGTCTTGCCTGCACTCTGTCCACCAGCACTTGGAAGCAGCCTGTAACCTCAGATTAAAGGGATGACTCTAAAGTGCCTGCGCACACAGCTGCCCGATGGCTAGCTGCTCCATCGAGTCTTGCCCGTAGGAAGGTTGTGGTAGCCTAGGAGAGTACTCCTACAGGTAGATAAGCACATTCAAAATAAGAGTTTGTGATGATTTTGGGGAAAAGACAAGACGCCCAGCAGAGAATTTGCAGCAAACTAGGACTGTACTGTACATTTTGCCTAATGCCAGAAATTTTAAATGGACAGACGAAGAAGAAATATTCTTGCAAGGTACTAAAACCTAAAAAAAAAAAAAAAAGGCAATGATCCTTTTGCAACCGGATCCATAAAAATACACCCCATAATCCAAGGAAATTTGGTATGGTTCTCTTTTTGCCGTGGTGTTACATCCCTTGATATTGACTATAAAGGCAGCAGTGTATATGCACCCTTGAGTGAATGGGACAGCACTTAGGAGGACAAGAATGGAGCTGCTTTCTTTCTGTCTTTTAATGAATTAAAAATGAAAATCCAAAGCCCTGTCGTGTGATACTGATCTCCACATTTGGCATCGGGGATTGATTCTGCAGGCCTGCTGTGTGCGGATCCCCCTCCACATCTCCACATCTCTGCCAGAGCCACAGGCACTGGGAGTGCAGCATCCAGCCCGGGGTTCTGCTGTGTTCCTGCTTCCTGCGGATATCGTCTCATGATAGCCAGGAGGAAAAACAAAACAAAAATCCAACCGGGCATCTGAGGAACTGGCTTATAGAGTTAAAATTTGGAATAGATTACAGCAATGCCTGAGAACCAAACTATTGCGTTTCCTAAATATTTCAGCAGATAATGCAAATAATTGCAGATAAACCAATTCTTTCTGAGAAAAGAATATGGAGTGACAGGACAGGATACTGTTTGGCTTATGTTAGGCATATTAAATGAATCTTAGCCAGTGTTGATAATCCACAAGAGGGGAAAGAAATGCCTTAAAGGAAGCGAGCATAGCAGGAAAAAGAAAATCTGTATTCAGGACGGTGCTCTGGGTACCGGATTGCAGCACTGATGGAGAGAGTGGAGGTGAAAGCAAGAAGCACATACTATTCCATATTGCTGTCCTGGTTATCAGGCAAGGTGGCTGACGCAGTGTGAAATATTTAACTTCAAATAGGTGTGTAAATAACAAGTAAATGTTATCTCTAATCCTTTCAAGCTTTTTAAATAGTTTTTTAGAGCCAAGAATTAAAAAACATACCAGGAAGCTCACAATTATATATACCTGGAAAAGAGTGCAGAACAGTATCCTCTATTGTTTCTCATGGATGCTTTATTCAACACAGTGACATGAAGATAATCCTTACCCGAAGGAGCGGGTGTGTTCTCACTCCACTTCTGTTGTTCCAGCTGAATAAGGTAGCATTTTAAAAAGCATCCAAGTGCAGTTCTGGTTGAGAAGTCCTATGTCTGAGTTAGCTCTATGAGGCACCAGACTTAATAACCCCTGCTGAGAGGCAGTCCGACATTTACATAACTGTACCCGTTTCTGGAATGGAGCTGGACAGTAAGCCTTATTTTCAGAGTTACTAAGGGCCATACAAAACCAAATATTTAGACATGTATACATACAAATCACACTTGTTATAAAGTGCTTACATCATTAGGCACCTACTCTTAAATCAATGTGAATCTTAAGTAATTAAATCCTTCTAGAAATCCCACTAAACATGGTGTTTTGCCTCCCCCCTAAATATTCTGTAAGATCTGGCCCACTTCAGTGAGGCCCTAAGTACCTGTATGGCCCAGTTCTCTCTGAAAATGGGACACAGGGTTCTGTGTCATGTAGATACTTTTTTTTTTTCTGTTGTTTTCAGACACCTGAAGGAGTGATCAAATCGAAGACAACGCACATAATCTCTAACACGGCAGCATTTTTACTGCTGCCCATATCAGCCTATGGCCAAGACTCACTTCCTCTTCCATTGCTTCAAGACATTATGCGGTGAGGACGAACAGAAGACGTCCAAGGCAAGGAAAAATACAGAAAAGTGGTAGAACATCCAAGGCAGCAAGGAGCACAGCTTCTGTGTAAGTACTGTCCATGGCCCACAGTCACAGGCTCAAAACCACTTGGTAGGGCCGGCCATGCTGCTGCACAGCCCCTTCGGTCACTCTGTCACAAAGCAAGCCCACGCGGTACGTAGGTGATGTTGAGCCATCAGGTCCCACAGAAAGCAGTATTTTCTGCAGGAGTGGAGGGTGATGTCCTTTGACTTGGCAGTGACATTCACAAATCATGCTGGAGGCTCCTGGTTTCATGCTTATGAGGTTTCTGGTGCAGCTGCCCAGATTTTCCTCTTAATTCTCTCCTCCTTCTTCTTGCATTAACTTAGGTAACCCGGGACCTAACCATGCATCTGCAGCAAACACTAGACTCAGTCACTGGACTGGCTGTCAGCAACAGTCAGATGATGACCCGGCCTACTTTATATGTTAACAGCATCTCGCAGCTGAATAAAGGTTTGATTAAGAGCACTCACTGCAGAGCAATCTGTAGAGACTGTTCTACCTGTGACTGATAGGCAGACCGTGCCCCTTTCTTACCATGTAAGGGATTTGCACTTGACCAGAGTTATAACTATTTATGATTTCCAAGCTTTATTATTGTAATTCCTTATTCCTGCATATACAATTGCCAAGGTTAAAGTGAAAATCGACTCAGAACATCACATCTCACAGGCACAGCCTGCAACCAACAATACTTCATCCTTTATATCCTATTCTCTCCTCTACTGCTACCCTGAATACTGCAAAAAATTGAAAAATTCTATTTTCCTTTCCAGTGCTCTCCAGAGTAGTGGATAATCTACCTAAGAGCTGGCTGCACAGTGTGTCATTTGGATCACCCACAACAGCTCCAATGGACAACAGTAAAGAATAAGCTTGTGTCGGGGCAACAACTGATCTGTTAGAAGTGATCACGAACAAGCTACATTTGTTTTGAAGGAAAATTCAATACAATTTCTTTAGCTCTATCCCTATAATTTACCACTTGTGAGGGATACCTAGACTCCTACGAAGAGTGCCGTAGAGCCACAGAGTAAGAAAAGGCAAGAGGAAATTGTATGCAAACAAAATACACAGATATGGGCACACACCTCCAAGCACTCTTTAAAAGCTGCTCAATCTACCAAGTACAATAATACAATCTTATACTCTAGAAATATCATACAAAGATTTAAACTACTTCAGAAAAAAAAAAAAAGGACTGTTGCAGTGTCTGGATAACTAAGTACTTACTGCAAACGCCACTGATTAATTAAATCACTTTTTTTTCCCCCTATATTTATCCATCTAATAACGCAAATATCTTTCTGCAACCAGTTGAATTCCAGCTGCATATGGCTCATCCTGAAGGGCAAAGCTGCCATCATGTGTAGCTCTACAACGCAGCACAGTGAACGCATTTCATCTCTGGGGCAAGATGTGGCAAATCTCAAGGGAGCATCGCATCCCTTCTGCACTGCGGAGTTCACCTCACGCTCTCGTACAGAAAACATCCAAGGGTTCGGTGGCACGGCAAGGTGCCAGTGGCTCAGCTATTTGATTAACAAAATGGCTAGTGTCTTCCATGGAGAAGAGGTTGTACCTGAGAGGATACAACCAATAGCAACTCTGAAATTACACTTTCAGCCTTGCTCTTGCAAGAGGGAAGTTTCTCCCATGTTGCATTATCTGAAATCCAGCAACTCAGTTGCACAGGCCCCTGAGGGTCCATTGATTATTTTAGAAGGCTCTATGAAAGGTAATTATGAAAAGATTTGTTACAGGGGAGAAATCCTTAGGGATCTGCAAACTGAAAAACAAACAAACAAACAAACTGAAAATCACAGGTTTAGGCTGCTGCCCTCTTCTTCCTTCCCTGAAGCCTCCAATGGCAAGGTATGGAAATGCTTTCAATTATCTCCAAAAATGACAGAAGATGAAGGCACTCGGCACCTTGCACAACCAGGTACTTAATGTCCTTACCCTCCCTGGGGCTCTGTCGCTGACAGCAAATGAACTGATAGCTCCTGCTGCTTCTACCAGCCTGGTTCTCTGTGTCATCCACCTACACCCACTCACACATTCATTCTCTCCCTCATAATTTATTCATTCAATTTATTTATTTATGTAGGTCATTTTCAGTAGTAGTTTTACAAATAATGGCGGAAGTGAAAAGAGCAAGAGAGAAACAAAGTTAGGGAGAGCGCTGGCAGCACACAGGGAATGGCAGGGGAAACTCTACTCTGCTGAAAACAAGATGTACACTGGAGGATCGTTCCCGATTTTCTCCTCCAGCAGAGCCTGAGCAAATTCCAAGTGATATCAGCTTCACCAACCTTTGCTCGACACCGATTTCACACAGCCGATTTACCTGGTGCTCACGCTCTGCTCCCAGGACTTACATCATCTACCTGATTGTACTTGAGGCCTTTTAGAGCTCTCAGAAGACTACTTCTGCGTTTAAAGCATTTTGGTTTTCCAGGCATTTAGTCATTTAGTCATTAACTGTGTTTTAAAGCTTTAATCCACAGGGGTCTTTGCAGTAAAGAGCAGGCCTATTTACATTGCCTAACCTATGCGTCTAAATTAAATTACTTCCCTTTATTTCCTTTTTAACCACCCTCTAAAGAAACTCCCTTTTCTACATTGACTCCACAGGAACTCTAAGGAAATTACCTTCCTAAAGATGTGATCAGACAAGGTGAGATTAGCTGATTTTAAGGCTTTCTATCGTTGAAAGAAGAGCTCTTGTTCCTTCACCTTGCATGCTTTTTCCTGTCTTTTTCCTCTTCCTTCCCCTAATTCCACCTCTATGTTGCCCACTCATGCTTTCTTACAGCACTTTCGACACTCACCTGACCCCGCACTGAGCTGATTCAGCTCACTGAACTAGCAGAAAATAAATCCAGAGAAGTAAAATAGGTACAGTTTTCTGATGGGTTAATGAGCTGGATCAGCTCAGCGAATATGAAAGTCAGCCCAAGGGTGAGTCAGGATCATGTAGGAGGGAGTGTGAAGAGCAAGGAGGACTGACCCTTTTCACAGCAGAAGGCGATCAAAAGAGCTCAGTTTGTCTCCACTAACAGTACCCCTTGTTGGGAATATAATACAGACGCCTGGAACTAGAGGGAATTTATCCTCACTGTTCCAGCTATGCAGTAATGAATTTATACTTCATTTTATTTCCCTTCTATGCTCAGCTGGCATGTTCTACCACAATTCATAGCATGAGAGTGTTATAGAGAACCTGTTCAAGCACAGCACTCTATACCTCTAGGAAAATCTGTCTCTTGAGATGTTACAGCAACACTAAGTATCAACTATGACCTGCCCCATTACGTAGTCTAGTGGAGGAGCGTGTAAATGGAGCTAAGAGCAGCGCAGTTGTCAAACTGTGAAAGCGATTCCTCTCTGAAATGAAACCTTGACTGCTCTATCTTTTCATATCTTCAGAACAAGACCAGACATTTTCTTCAAGATACGCTGTATCAAAGACAAGGTATACCTCATTGAACACGTTATGCTCAGCAACAGGGTTAATTCAGTGAAGCTGAAGGGTCTGTGATACACAGGAGGTCGAGATAATCTTAGACTCTGTAAATCTGTGAAGTACAGATTACACAAAGAAAAAAATAAAAAAGAAGAGACTAAAAGCAAGACTTTTTGGGTAATAAGCACAACCAATTCCCATTGTTCTTCCAAAACGAAGTGGACTTCTCCCTATGCCCTTCATCTTGGTTTAGTAGTTTGTCCCTACTGATACCACCATCCTCCCTTACCTAACAGGAGTAGAGCTCCCTTTCTTCTGGGCTGAGGACACAAACACCGAACCAGCAATTACAGAAATAGCAAGTCCTCTCTCTGTTTAGGAGAGTAGGTTTTGAATGTACACGTGGCATCTCAGCGTTCTCCTAGCAATGTACTGAAAATGCTTTGTCATTTCTGCTTCTCCCACAACAGTAAGAAATTACGTGCTCTGCCCCAGCCCTTCATGCTCAGGCTATGACGGAAGCACATGCAGAGTGCACACTCCAAAGGGTGCAAGATTACATACTAAGCGGAGACCTTTGAGTCCCTCGAAATGTAATCTCTCTTCTGATTACAAAATTTGTGGAAGATACTTCATTTCAGCGAGGCACTCAGCCTCTCTTCATGGGTTAGGCAGAAATACATTCACTTCCTATCTTCATTGTAACTTTTTACATTCAGAATGCATGCAGAAGGATATAGTCTGAACCACACATATTAAAGCAGTAGTTGCCTGTCCCAACAATAGGTTCCATAAAAAGCACCTTGTTGTAAGACTCCTTAAACTAGAGTCCTCCAGTGACCTCATCAGTGTCCTAGTTAGCTCTCATTCCCACCAGTCATGAGAAGTTACCAATCACATTTAAAAGCAGTATGGCTTTCTCTGGCTTCCTACGGTTTCTTCACTTCTCTTACTTTCTCTCTTTTTCCTATGACTAACATATTTTTTTTTCTGAGTCAAAATTCGTCACAAGTTTCTACCCATGGTCCAGGACTACTGTAAACAGTGAGTCTGGTTCTGTAGCAAGTTGGTTTCCTGTTGCAGCACTGCAGGTGTTAAGGCAAACCACATCTGTTCAGAGATAGACCCATTTTAAGAAAGGTTACTTCTGAGTTGTAGATTATCAGTCATTAAGAGAAGGGGCTCAGATGACTCCTTTAAAAATTAGGAGAACAGGGAAGGCTGCCCAACGTTTTGAGATGCTGGAGCCAGATGGGAGAAATATTTGCAGGTTGCTCAGCTTAGGGGAGTTAATCACTTCAGGATAGTTTGAGAGTTTTGTGTTTGAACATGAAGCAGTACTCTGAAGGGAAGGACTGAACAGACTACTGGATGAAATTGTTCTGGGCTAGAAGACAGGCTTTCCCTATTTGGGCAGGGGAAGGCAGGGAGGGAAGAATGACAGCACCCATCTTCAATGCTCTTTGCTACTTCTTCTGCACTTTCTGAATATCGTGATTTATGATTCTTATCATAGCAGAGAATAATGGCCCTGGTCAGGTTCAGCCTTCTCTGCCGCTATGTACTACGTACACAGACACACACTTCCACTACTCGTGTCTGTATGTGCACAGGAGCTCTACTCACATCAGGTCCTTTGGGCATCAAGATTAGATGCAGTTCAGAGCACGTGAAGAGTCAAAGTTCTCCCATACTCAGACACCCATCTAAAATACTTACAATTGATAAACACTTGCTGTGTCATTCACTTGTCCTTTTGCCTCCCTCCCCAAGAGGTGGGTATACAATTTACCAGGACAGTGAAGCCCTAGAAACAATTTCCTCATATAATGGGATGTTACAAACAAAGCAGTGATATAATACGAACATAAGTTGTGAATCTCTCTAACAGACAAATTTTGGGGTAAAATGAAGGGAGGGCTTCAGATGAAGACTCAGACTCAGCATTCTCTGGCAAAGTTTTTGTTGTTTTCTTGTCACATTTTAGACTGACAAATACCTCATGCATAATGATTTATTGCTCTTTTCTGACTGCATTAACTGCAACTAATCTAGAACTTCTCTGGAAAGATAAATGGGTCTGACCAGATATTCTGCAGCAGATATTCTGCACTAGAGGACCATGTGGTCTCTTTTCTTTCACCTTTTAGAAACAGATTAAGCTAAACTGCAAAAGGACACTCCTCATACGAAATGAAAGGATCCATACAGGGAAAGGCACAGAACAATCATGTTTTAAGTACATGTGCTTACTGATTTCCCAGCAGCTTTCCCAGGTACATAAACCCATTCCTAGAAATGTGAGTTTTCTTTTTATCTACATTCTAGCAAGCCAAAGGAAGAGGAATTGATTTTGGTTTGCATTCCTTGTTTTCCTCCAGGAAATGTTCAGTGGGGCATTACTGTCTCTTGTTCTAAATTCTTACCTCTTGCTGCATGGATATTTTATGTACTCTACCTCTGACTAGTGCTCTGTAAGATGCTAAAGAGAAAGAGGGTTTTTTGTGTATGTCTCTGTAAGAAAGAGCATTATACATTTAGGAAAAAAATCGAAAAGATCTCTAAGTTTCTAGCTGCTCCAGAGCAGCCTTAACACAAACAACCCGCTAAGTCTAGTTTGCATGCTTGTGTAGAGAACAGGTTTCCAAAGGCTGTTCCGGAGAGCCCTGATTAGATAATACATAACAGAGAAAAACCATGGTTTAGAGGACTTTGTTTTCATTTGCAGCTCACTAGAGGCAGCCCAAAGCTAACTTAAGCCTCCTGGCTGGGAAATACTGGATCAGGATAAAACTAGGCACAGACAAAATAAGCCTGTTTACACTTGATACAGCTGTACCCTGAGTTCCCATGTGATCAAAAAATAATAAGCCACCGAAGGAAGAGGCGCTGTCTTCAAAAGCCTCAAACTCCAGCCATTCAAATTGCTGTGATCTGGTACTTGCACTAAAAGAACTGGTCAAGGGAGGTAGCCCTCTGGCAAAGAGCCCTAAATCTATGAAGGTGACTTTACCCTCCTACAGTTTCAGATTGCAAGAGGTTCAACTAGACCAAACTCTCATCATGTTGCAGAGGATCAGAGAGGGGCGAGCGGTGACGGCAGGCCTGCCTTTACCAGTTCAACCTAGGCTGCAACAAAGGATGCTCTTCAGCCAAATAAAGAAGGCCACATTAGTGCAACGAGAAGGAAGAGTGTGCATTTTTAACTAATTCCATTTCCAAATTAATTTAGTTAAATCAGTATAACTTTTGTGTGTGAGCAAGGCCTATTGTCAGACAACGAATTCTAAATTAAAATGAGAAATAGAGTGGTGCCATCCATTACAAAGGAGATAAGGGCTGAAAGTACTGCTGAATTGCATGAGGGCTTCTAAAAATACCAGAATGCAAGGATTAAGTACAACTGAGTTAATAAGGTGTTACACTGCATTCTGAAGGCTGCTTAAAATTAGCTGTGAATGTGCTTTTGCTTGTCCTAAATACATTGCAGAAAGACACCGTGTATTTTTTTTGCATCCCTTTCAGTCTTACTTTGAGCTGTCACTCTGAAAAGTCTGGCTCTGTAGGCACTAGAGGGAGAGAGACAGCTTTGCTATGGCTCTTCTTCCCAATCATACTCTCAAGCCTGAAGGAAACAATTTTAATAAGTGACGTAGAGGTGAAGCTCCATCATTTCCCCATGTGATTTATTCACTGTGTGCTACAGCACCATTGTATAGTGCTGTATTTTCTGTTGAGAAGGCATTTTCACAAGAAGTGCCCATTTCCAGGATCAGATCATTTCCTAAAAACAAACAAACAAACAAAAAAAACACAAAGGAGGAGCTACAGCTTTCCCAGCTGAATCTCAACTTAAAATAAAATGTTGCTAGGATTTACTGAGTTTCTACTGTGTCTTCTAGAGCTGTGCAGAAAGGTAACAATTTTTAGCAGTATGCAGACTTGGACAGCACTACAAGAAGCCACAGGCTGCCAATTACCTTTGCAATCAGCGGTGCTGGGAACCACCTTCTTCTAAACTAAACCATAAGTTGCATGAATTGTGGGCTATATGCACATCTCGGGATGTGGTCTGTGCCCCACAAAAGTCTCTAAACTGTTCCACCAGGTGCTGTCCAACCCCACATGAAGCGCTGCATAACCCTGTGGCACAACAGGCAGTATTTAGTTAGGTCTAAGAAGTTTGCATTTCCAGGAGAACTAGGATCCTTGCACAGAGGTGATTCCACCTTCAACGTACATTGTCTGATCTTTCAAAACTGGCACTCACCAAATTGCTTCCTGTGTGCATCCTCCTATGGCATCTGAGAGCAATCTTCTCCTCTTGTCCATAAGCAAAACATCCTAACTCACCAGAGGACTGGTATTCCTGCATTGGTACAGGTGTAACATTCTGCCTTTTCATTGTTCTTTTCTTTCCAGTTTAATGGACAATGAGAAGTTGCTGGAGTTCACTAACAGTCAACCAAGTTTGCAGTCACACAACTAAATGTGTAATCAGCTCTTCAGTCCCCTGGGCCAAACTCAATCCAGCAGCCCCTTCTGCCAAAGCTGACATCTCAGAGCTTTGTGACATAGATGGAGTTTAGGTTTCTCCTAATTGCTACAAAAAAACGCTGGTTTATCCTTTCTGGAAAAAAAAAAAAAAGCTCACTCTGGAAGCTGTGCAAGAAGGAAACTTCTTGAATAGCATCTTAGCCCAGAAACTCCGAAAACTCTCTTCACATCCAAAGTCTGGGTGGAAAATGGCAGCTCAGACATAGTTTTGTGTGTCTTTACTTCTGAGAGCGAGGGTGAGCATTTAAACATTATCTGACCACAGCTGCAGATCTACAAAGCATTTGCAATTAAGCGTGTTCTGGTACCCACTCTTGTCTTTAGAAGAGCGTGAGAGTTTGCACTGTCTGAATGCATTAGCCAGCAGCAGTTAAATACAATCGAGCTGTCTACTTCTAAGTTTAGGACAGAATACTTCACAGCTGCAGTCCTTCTCCCACTGGGTATGACTAATCAGATCTACTTCCCTGATATTCTCTCCATCTCTTTAGGTGTTTGCAGAGATAAATCCTTTTGGCCAGAAGTACTTTAATGTTGAAATAAGCGCTCACTTTGTATTTTTCCAGCATACATGTATTTTTTCAAATTCTGTGAGTAACACTCAGGGACTGTTAAGACAAGGAGAAATCACAGGTTATGGATGGTATTGTCATGTTGTTCAAGTCAATGATTGAACAGTGCAATTCATCACTTCGCTGCCATGCGCTACATCAAGGGTTCTCTCTCCTTTGTTAGCTTTACAAAGATGCAGGGTCCAGAAAGGATGTTACTGTTTTGCTCCTATTTCAGAATTACTTGTGAACAAAGTGTTTTTTCACCCACAGAAAAAAATGCAGCTTGTATGGCTGAAAAAGTAAATTGAGTTGTAATTAACTTAATTACAATAATAATGAAAATACACTCTTTTGAGGATGGTAGGGCCTTCAGCTAGCTTTAGTTCCAGTCTGACAAAGACAAACCAATTTAAAATTTACAGTGGATATCAACATTGTTAGTAAAGAAGCCCAAAAAGAAGCTCAGACTAATAGAGCTATGTTCAGCATTTATAATAATGCAAAATGGATTATTTTTTAAGAAAGGGGACTTCTGTAAGTTCAAATAAAATCAAAGATTCTATTTTATGACTTGGAGAATGTTTCTTTTCTTAAGTTGTTCACAACGTATAATGAGAACTGTAGTGTACTTTACTACACACTGCACAAGAGATTCTCTGTCTCACAGTGGCACAGTCTCACAAACCGTAAGTGACTGAGAGTGAACTCTCAATCTCTTACTGTATGTTTTCTACCATTCCAGAAAATAGTTGTCAAACTCCTATGGACAAAGTAGATTAAAAAAAAAGAGACATAACTTATAATTTTATAACTTGTTTTTTATAATTTGTTCCCTTTGTAGCCCTTTTAATAAACAGAAAAAAAGCAGAGCACTTGTCCAGTAACCAGCTACGAACCCGCTTCCTCTAACACACATACACACAGATACACTTTTGCAAAGAATGCTCTACTGCAGGTACAATGCCCTGTACAATTCACAAACCAGGGATTTGTGTCATGAAGTACTGAATTGTCAACAAATAATGTTATCACTAATAAAGATACAGGCCATAAAATAATTTGTGATTAAAAGGTCACTGATATTTTTCCACTGCACTTCTCTCGTAACATCACAGAAGAAGTCTTATGTTCATGCAAGTGCTACGATGGAAAAGTCCAACTACTTTTTGGCTGTTGGTATGTCTTTGATGTATAGTGATGCATGATATCTTTTTAGAATTTAAATACGCACCTTAACTTTTATCGAATACAAGGCTGAAGCTTTGTAAGTTCATAATATGCAGCATTTCAATAAGTGATATTATGTGTGGGAACTCTCCCACACCATATCTGATTCTCTGATGTCTTCTGACGAGGATGAAAGATATCAAACTCTTATTACTCATAATTTATATAGGCATTTAGATATAACATTGCTAAATGTTGCAACACTTTATAAATCAGACGATTAACAAGAAATCTTTGCACTATATTTAAGTGCTACGTTTTGTTATTATTAAAAGAATGCTTATATGCCAAGTCCAGGAGGTGCCTGTGTGATTAAACAGTTCTCTGATAAAAAAAGGCTGACAGAGAAATAGAATGACCAAGCTCTAAAATGCACAAACACGGGACAGATAGGAGGACGTCTCGTAGACTGTGATACGGTTTGGTCTCTCCCACTGAATGTTTGGCCCACAGCTCCAAAGAACAGTAAATGTTTAACTTCTCTGGAAATAGAAAGTCATCTGCTGTCCTTCCCATTAGTTCTATAACACTGTTAGCTCCATGGCTAAATATCAACAGGTTTTGATCAACCAACAAATCCCTATCTGAAGTTAGGCTTCTAGCCTCCCAAAGAGGAGCAAATTTAATTTATTTGGCTGCATGCTTGGATAAATATTCATGTACAGAGGGGTGCAGTTACCACCGTGGCTATTTCACAAGTGGGGAAGCTGAGGCATGGAGAAGAAATCATAGAATCATAGAATGGTCCAGTTTGGAAGGGACCTTAAAAGATCACATAGTTCCAACCCTCCCTGGCTTGCCTGGAGTCACAAAGCACATCAATAATAATGTTGGAAGGAGAAGCTGATGCTCTGATTCCTCAGCGTCGCCTGCACTGGAAAGATTTGGCAGTACTCCTGGGCTGGGAATGCCCAAGCCTTTCTTGAGCACAAACATCCTTTAAGGCAGGCTAAGCAGTGCATTACAACAGCAGTACAGTCCTAACGCAGTAGCCTACCACGCTGCTTGTGCAACCTGACGGACACCTGTCACACAGGGGAAGGCATGATGCACTCAGCAGGAGCTGGCCAGGCTGATGGCTGGAGACAGGCTACAGTGCTGGGCAGCCCCCCACAAGGGTATCACCCCGATTCCCCTGCGTGCCTACCAGATCCTCCTGCCAGGCACTTCCCCAGTTCGCCTGCAGCTCTAAGACCCTGCCCACGCTCCACGATGAGATGAGCCAGGTAGAGCTGGTCATCAAGCTAAATATATGGGCCAGCCATGCCCTGCACATCAGGTCACTCAGCTGGACAGGAGCCCCAATGCCGCACTGCACGTGCACGTGAAGTACTGCCTGTCTGCAAGAAAGCCTGAGGCGAGAGCCAACTGCATGCAAGAGACTTACCAGGCCTGTTCACATTACTACTTCAAAATTTGTCATCGGCTCTAAATTGCAGAAGATTGAAAACTGCTGAATTAAGAGAATGAACACAAATGAAAATACAGCAGAAATCTGTATGTAAGTAGCCTGAAAAACCCACACAAACACAGCCATCTTTCTCTGCCCCACAAATGGGCGCTGCCTACCTTTTAGCAAAGAGGCAACAGGAAAGCGCAACAGTCATCTCAAGATTGTTAAAATGTCACTACTTTTAAAAAGTGCTCAACAGCAGATTCAGAAGTTTTGATAAAATATCATAATCCCAGTAACTAGGCAGTACAAAACCAGATCAACTATAGTTGATCAACTATAAACAGAAAAATAAACCGCACCTATCAAATAAAATCCAATTATCCTTTTACTCTCGCAAACTGCAAAATTCTGCAACTCACAATGACTCTCCCAGGGCATATAATTTAGTGACACACACTACTGTACAAAAGAATACAATTTGGATTACGTTTCAGCATCATTCATTACTTCTGCTTGACTATTCTCCTGAAATGCACCGTTGTATTGTACCTGGAGCCCACTTTGTTTTTTGGAGAATTGCATTTAGAGAGTGCAATTTACCTTGAAGTATTAATTTAAAACATTTCGTTATCTACGTGCACCAAAATTTGCCTATATAATGACTGCAGGCCTGACTTGCAGTCCACAATGGCAGTCTACAATCAGATCTACCATTTTTCATCCATGCACTTAAACATTAAGAAATTCAGGATCTCTAAGATTGCAGGAAGCAACAGCCCCAATCAGAACTGAAGCTTGATCATCCTCTTCTATAGCTTGAAAAACCCAACTTTGTTCACCACCCTTTGGGAGAATGATACATTACACAGATACATTACACAGGGGTTATCTATAGTCTACTTAACAACTGTGCCATTCATCAGGTCCATGTGAAAGTATGGTGCAGGGAATCCTCTCTCCCCTAGAAGTCCTGTTACTCTTTCCAGCAACCCCACTGCTCCAGCTTTCTCCCTCCTGTAGTTTTGCCTTTGCCACCCCAATAGACTTCTGAAACCTATTTCCAATTCCTGCAAGCTGGGGTTTTGAATTTAGACAGAACGCTCATCCTTCTTAGAAGTGCTTGTCTCAAAGAGTGGCAGCGCTGTCAACCTCAGAGAGGCAACAAGAAGCAGCAAACATATACAATTCTTTTTACAGTCACCTGATTTTTGAACTCCTAATATTCATCTCCAGCTTACTGCTGAAACAGCTAATCTTGCCAAGTCTCCCAACAGCATGATTACTGTGTGCACACAAGTCTAAGCCTTGAGCTTCTGAAATTTCTCTGCGGCTCCTCCTCCTTTCTGTGAAAACCGTATCAAGAGCTTGTTTCCTATGCAGCCACGTGAGGGGAGAGCTCAGCATGGTCTCTGCCGCAGCTTTGATTAACCTCTCCTCTCCAAGAGAAGTGGAGAAAGGCAGACAAGTGGAGGATATACATCTCCCCCTTCCCCAGCCAAGGCTGAAAAATTCACCAGGACCAGAGCTTCTCCAAGAAAGCACAGCTCTAACAAGGGCAAAGTCACATTGCGTCACAACCACTTCCCACCTGCCTTTTCGTCAACCAAGTCTGAGCCTGTGCTGCTGAAATCAATCAGAATTTTATTATGGACTAAATTGGAAGAGGAGATGGGAAGAAGGGAAAATAAAAATTTTAAAGCCTGTATTTCTAAGTTATAGTCCCCATAGATAGCCTAATCGCCTTCCAGTGCATGTAAGTCAGTATTTTCAACAGTGCAACTAGTTGGCCATAAAACGGGTACATGGCATTCCATAAAACGGGTACACAGCATTCCTCCATGCTTATAAAGGAAAAAAAGTTATTTTCATACATTTGGAAAAAAGCCTCTTTGCAATGGGGAGGCAAGAACTTACAATACACTAAATGAATAACTTGTTTGTAGCAAAATATCATCCAGAGAGTATTTGTCGTTCCATCCCTCCCTTATAGATTCATTCTTTAAACAGTGCAAAGTAGATACTTCTTTCACCTTTAGTGAAAAAATTCTCTATTAACATTAAAAAAAAAAAGAAGAAAGAAACAAATGCAAAACTTAGGTCTAAAGACATTTTAATGATATTGGTCATAAAAAAAAATCCCAAACTGCTATCAGCAAACACCCACAGCTCTAAGGCTCACAAGTTCATCTCAGAGCCACTGAAGCAGCCTGCAAAGCTGCAGGCTGGCACGGCTGACAGCTGTAGCAATCCTGCCCCTTCCTACCCAGATGGGAGAGGCTCAGCACCCCGCTACAGGCAGTGTCTCTTCTCTCCTTAGAGCTGAGGCATCATCGGCTGGCAGCCTGTAGAGCGACGCTGGAGCTGCCGTGCCAGCATGGAGTTAACAGTCCATCTCGCTCAATACACCGTTTTACGCTCCACCGGAGGTTATGGGAGAGCTTGCCTGCCAGCCAAGCTGCTCCTTGTCAGTTGGCAACTGGCTTTTAACCTGGAGCAAGAAACGCGCTCCCATAGGAATATAACTGACTATTCTTGCTGCTGGTATAGATGTGTCCTTTTTTTTTTTTTTTCCTCCAATTAAACCATTGATTGCACGTTTCTCATGTTGAAAAAAAAAATGCTTCTTGCTTTTTATTTTCTTGCTTACTTTCCCCTTGGAAAGAGATGAGCAAAAGAGGTTTTTAAAAGCCTACATTTAATACAAAACAAGTAGGGTTTTGGTTTTTTTCATTAAACTTTGAGAAGTTTGGATATTTATTGCCTACAACGTGCCTATTTTGGGGATTTCTTTGTAAACGTAAGGCAATAATTTATGATTTTACACTTGAGTGAATCACGACACAAAACACCCAGGATATATACTGTTCCTTTCCTTACACAGATCACTGTAGTAACCAGTACACAAAAAAATCCATCTGCAATTGTTTACCGACCTTCTCTTTCCCCCTTTCCCTTCAGAAGTGACAGTTAATCTGTAAGACAGAAACAGGCAGAAGTTCCCGTAGTTCCCTGTTTATCACGAGATCCCACCGACCACTCTGCTGCTCATCGCTCCTTTTCCGAGCTTTGCCAGCGCCTTTAAAGGAGGATGTGTAGCTGCCTCCCTCTGGTCTCGATTACCCGGCATCGCGTTGCGCCCTTCACAAACGCTTCACATTTCCCAAGTCATCAGAAAGGGATCAGCCAACGCAGCGCCCAACACAGACCGCTGCTTCCTTGACAGCCTGAAGAACCGCACCAAAAACTCTCCGAGACGCTAAACCTGGAATCTGGTTCTCCTCCACCCCGTACTTCATGAACGCGGCCAGATACAACGGCAGAGCTATCCCTGTTTTCCGCCCCCCCCCCCGTTATCTTTTACGAATGTTTCAGTCGCGGCGCTGCCGGGAAGCACTCCAGGGAAGGCAGCCGACTCCAGCCCTTCTCCCGAGAGTTCCCGAGCGCGGCGCCATTTCCCCTCCCGGCCGCGCCTCCCCCCGCGCCGCGCCCCACGACGAAGCCGCCGGGCTCGGCCCCTCCAGCCTCCCCGCCACCAAACCGGCGCACGACGCTCTAAGCCGGGCCCGCCGGCACCGGCCACCCTCCCGCCCCACCCGGGGAGCCTCAGGAGAGGTGTGCCGGGACGGGCGACGCGCCAGCCCGCCGCGGCTCCCGCTCCCGCCCGCCGCCCGGCCCCACGCGCCAGCCCTCGGGCGGCGGCGCCCCGCCCCCAGGGCTCCGCGGGCGGCGCGCGCGCGCGCCCGCCGCCGCCGCCGCCACCTGCCAGCCCCGCCCGCTCAAGCTCGAGGGCGGCCCCAGCTCCCTCCGCCCGCTCCCCCCGCGCCGAGTTAGGCTTTCCCGGAAAGGTTCTCTTTCCGGGCCGTCTCAGCTGTTCGCTTCCGGTTCCGTGCCCCCAACATGGCGGCGGCCCCCGGGCCGAGCGGCCTCTGAGTGCTGCGGGGCTCCCTCGGTGCCGCCGCCGCCCGTCCCAGCGCCGGGGCGCGCCCCCGCCGCTGGCCTCCCCGCTCGCTCCGTGCGGGGCTAGTCGGGCCGGTGCCGCCGGGAGCGCCGGCCTCCACAGGTTGCCGGGCGGTTCCTGCCCGGGATTGAGGCGCTGCTGCTGCCGCCGCTGCCGCCGCCGCCGCCATGGCGCCGGTGCAGCTGGAAAGCAACCAGCTGGTGCCGGCCGGTGGGGGCCCCGCGTCAGCCCCGGCCCCGCCGGCCCCCGGCGCCGTGACAGCCGCCGCCAGCCCCGGCTACCGGCTCAGCACCCTCATCGACTTCCTTCTGCACCGGACCTACGCCGAGCTCACCGTGCTGGCCGACCTGTGAGTGCCCCGAGTTCCCCCGACCCGCTCCCGCACCTCTCCCTGCCCGGCTGCTGGGGCTGGCAGTGCCGCCACCCAGCATCCCGGGAGGGTGAGGAGGCCTCCCTCGCCAGGGGTCTGTCCCGGACCCCGGCCGCGGCTGTAGACGGGGGAGGCGGTTGCTCTTTCCCCTTCTCCCCTACCCCGGGGAAATGCCCTGTTCGTGCAGGTTTGTCTCTGCACCGGGGTGTGTTCATCAGGGGCCTGGTGAGAGCTGTCGGGAGATCTGTCACAAAGAGGGAAAATTATTGTGAGGAGTGCAGAGCAGCGGAGTGCAGATGCTACAGTTTGCCCCCAAGTTACTGTCAAAAACCCCAACCGTAGTGGTTGTACCGATAACAAAGTACACGAAACCAAAACACGTGACACTGAGGTGTTTTAAGATGCTGCAACTCCTTGAGTTACCTCTGTACTTCTTAAAATACCGTTTGATTATTTTGGGGAAAGAAAGTAAGTTATTTACATTTACTTTCCAGTCTGTTGTGCTGATGTTGCGTTTGAAGTGGCAAAACAAATAAATGTTTTTGGGCCAAGAAAAACTTTAATGAAAGCATTTGGACTCTGAATAAACCTGTTTCTCTTTTAGCTTTTTTAACCGTAGAGGTTCTTGTGGGGAGCCTGTGTGTTTTAAGAAGTGACATGCAAAACAAATAGAAAAAAATAGGTATAATTCTTGTAAAATACCATATCTACTAAGTATGCAAGCAGAGTTTTGCTTGACTTGGGGTTAAGAGTGTTCAAACTCTGGAAAGGATGAGGAATTTTAGAATTTTAGCTTGCTTTGGAAGAACTTCCAAAACGCCAAGTCAGGAAGTCTTTGCTCTATGTTTATGATATGTGTAGACAGTAATTGATACTGTATTCGTTCTTGTAGAAGCATGTGCCTGTGATGTCTTTTATTCTTGTTTTAAGGTGTAGAACAGGTCCTTTTGACTTAAGTACATCATTAAGGTACAAAATAAAATGAGTGGTGTGAACAACACATGAAGAATGCTTTGGGCACTTTGATTCACTAGGTAGTTTATAAACTATGTGATGCCCTCTCCAAAAGCAGTGAGAGATGTTTGGGGTTTTTCCACTGTATTTCCTCATAAAGTATGGATTTGGCTAGTAGAAAGCCCAGCTGCAAAGTATTCTCCTCCTTCCCTCCAGCAAAATGATTTCTCATTCTTTTATTAGCACCAGCCTAGTCCTAGAATAAATAAAAAAAACTCCCAGCTTTTAAAATGAGATGCCTGTGGTACCTGTACAACATTACAGAAATACAATCCCCTCTCTGCAGTAGTATCTGTCACACAGGTCGTTGATAAAGTTCTGGAGTATGGCATTCCTCCACTTCTGGGTTGATCAGAAAGGTAAGAGAAACTCATTTCAAGCAAGTCAGGAAACAGCCAATTTTAACATCTGCTGCAGATGTTCTAGGATTGCTACTATGAGTTAATTAACTGTAGTGAGAGTTGCTTATTGAGAGTCATCAATTGCACAGCACAGGCAGTGATACTACATGGCTCACTAGATTAGCAGAAGCCTTGGGATTTCAACACCCTTCATCAGCCTTTTAAATTAATTTGACCAGTTCCAGCTTACTTGGTACAGGGTATTGGCAGGTTCCCTGTGGTGCTATTATACACCTGATTTTATTTCCCCTTAACTAGGCTGCTTTCTAGAGCTGTCAAGCAAATTCCTTTATCAAATGTGTAATTTCATTATATTTAGGAAACATTTGCAACTGTAGAAATTTTGAAAAGCTCTTTATAGGTCTGTAGAAGTTCTTCTTGTACTCAGTTGAAGGATAGTAGCAAAATTTCTAGTAGTTTGAAATGTCATAGAACAATGTATAATACACTCTTTTCTTTTCCTTTTTAATATAGGTTACCAAGAAAGACTGATATGGAAAGGTGAGTTACAGTAAGACAGTCTGTAATGCATGTTAAAATACAGAACTTTGTTTAGAATGTTAAGATTAATATAGAACTGTTTAAATAAAATGTTTTTCTCCTAATTTTAGATTTTATGCAAGAAAATAAGCCTGTCTGTCTTGCTGTCACTACATAGTTTCAAGATTTTTCTCAGCATCAATGACAATATTAGTTTTTGTCTTTTTTTTGTTTTGTTGTGATTTTGCCTTTTTTGTTGTTGTTGTTGCACTGTTCAGTAATATACTGTTGCTGTTCTAGTAGATGAGCTCTGTTAAGGGTGTTTTTCTGTTCATGAATCTTGAAGCAATGAAGTGACAGTAAAGCTGATGTGGGAGGGAACTGGGGAACCCAAATAAATTCTAGTTAGTGTGATAAAGAAACTTTTTGTTCAGAAGAAGCAGTTCAACAATTAAAACAAGGTTAAAACCTTTTTCTGCTTTTCCCATGTTACTGGATCTTTCTTATCGTGAGCATTGTTTTCTACTTCTGTTCTATGTGTTTTCGAAGTGCAAAAATTATTAGAAAACAAATATAAGAGACCAGAGCAGGTCTTTTTTTTTTTCCTCACCCCCCAAGATGAAAGAACTTCATTTGCTTTTTTGTTTCTTTGAATAAATTTTATGGAAGTTGTCAAAAATTGTTTCCTTTGTTACTTATGTTGACATGCTAATTGACCTCATTTTCTTTGCAGACATATAGCAGCTATGATATTCCTAAGAATGTTAATAAAAAATTCTGTATACCAGGATGATTACTAATTCAGTTATCTCAAGTCTTCCAAAACTCTCATAACACGTTGTGGAATTAATCCAATTTTTAGGGAATCATAACCTTGGATGATTGCTTGTGCCTCTTTTCTGTATGTATAATATTTTATGAAGATAAACAGCCTGGGTTATGTTGGTGTTTTGTTTTGTTTTGATTTTTTTTTAATTATCACTTTTATTTGCTGAGGAAATTATGTTCAACTTAGGTCCAGAGCTCCCTTGTACGGGTGGGGGGACTTCTCCCATCTAGATGTTTAGCATTTCTTGGTAAACCTGGAATCTCCTTTGTGAGGCACACAGGTCTGGAGGAACATCTTAAGTCCTAATGAATTACACATAAAAGAAAACAAGACATCTTTCAATGGTTACAAAGAATGTCCTGCAATTGAAATTGTCTTGAAATTCAACGTTCACATCCTTGTTAATTTTGACGTACAACTCTTCTTGATGAGGTGACTTTCCAGCTCTTGGAGGAAATCTGTAAGGAAGGTGGTTTAATTATCCAGATTATTCGTCTTCTCCTAACTTTTGAGAGCTACAATGGCAGCAATAGTTGGGCTTTGAGCTCTGTTTCTTGAAGCTAGCCTGGTGACATGACATACATACTTCGGTGAAGATGCGAGGATATTATCCCTTCACATAAAATCTAAGTTCACATAAAATCTATGTTCATTACTATAGTGCCTAACTAAAAGATCTCATGGTAAGAAAAACTGATAGGAAATTATGCATCGTAGTGTAATAGAACTTTTCTTGGTGAAGCGTCATTTATTAGTTATCAGTGACAGGAATGTATCGCTTTTGCAACAAGAAAGAAGGGATTGGATTAAAAAAACATTAGTACTGTGGTGTGAAATGAATAGTGCTGAGTTCTGGGGGAAATCCAGGTGCTTGCTTCTTGATAGAGGAGACCTTTTTTTTTCCTCAATGTTCTTCATCTTTTCCTTTTTATCCTCCAGTCAAGTGTAATATGTGGGAAACTTTTATCTAAATACAGTAATGGCTGTATAAGATTTAACTGGAACTTGGATTACAATGACTTTGCAAGGCTCTGTCTTCTGTTGCGGGGAAATGGAAGGTAAAACCTTACACCTGCATTCCTGAATGAACAGTTCCTGCTGAGAAGCATTTAAAAGATAAATACTGTTAAAATACTTCCAAGAGCTACATAAGCGTACTGTTTTCCTAAAAACAGGCAGTTTTCCTACTGGTTTTGTAGTATTTAGTGAACAAGACTGTTAATTCTCAAAGTTGCAGCAAACACTGTTATCTACACAAGATTAAAAAAAAATCAGAACTCTTGTAAAAACATGTTATTCATGACTTACCAACAGTGCAATCAGACACCTAATTTTTTTTAAACATTGAGTTCCATTCTTTTCTAATGACAAAATGACTGTTATTTCACTCCTTTAGTAGACATGGATGATAATTTTGGTTGGAGTGGTACTTTGGAGATACCTAGTCCAACCCTCTGCTTGAAGTGAAAGGGTTTCAAAGTTGGTTCAGGTTGCTCACGATTGTATCCACTTGAGTTTTAAGTATCTTCGAGGATGGGAACCCTGCAACCTTTTTGGGCAACCTACTTCAGCCTTTGACTGCTTCTCTGTGTGTTTCTTTGTTTGTTTTCCTAATGTGTTACTAGTTCTTTACTGTTTCAGTTTCTAGCTGCTATCCCTCAGCCTTTTACACTTTTGAGAAGAGTCTGGTTCCATCTTCTCCATAACACCCCTTTAGATATTTGAAGACGGCAGTAGGATCTCACCATAGCCTTCTCTTATTAAGCATAAGCAAACACAGCTTCCTCAGCCCATCCTCGTATGTCGTGTGTTCCAGCCCCTAACCCACTTCTGTTCAGCAGTATCTTTCTTGGCTAGGGAGTGTGGAACTGGACATAGTGCTTCAGATGCAGTCTCACAAATGCTGACTCAAGGTGAATAATCCCCTTCCTTGACCAGTGCTAATGCAGCCTGTCATTGTTGCAAAGGCACATTGCTGATGCCTGTTCACGTCTCCACCAGGACCTCCAGGTCCACTTCTGCAGAGCTGCTGCCCAGCTGCTGCTTAGTACCCAGCCTGTGCTACTGCGCAAGATTGTTTGGTGCCACATGCAGGACTTTGCATGTGGTTTTGCTGAACTTCATGAGGTTCTTGTCAACTGGTTTTTCCAGCTAGCTGAGGTCTCTCTGTTTGCTCCCACTAGTTTGGCATCACCTGCAAACTTCCAAAGAGAGTATTCCTTCATATCGTGCAGGTTGTTGATGGAGGTGTTAAATTGTATTGGCCCCAGTATTGACCTTTAAGGAACACCACCAGTAACCAGCGTTAAAGAAATTCAACTAGTAGCCAGTCACAGCCTTTTATTCCTGGCAGGGCAGCTGGTTTTTCAAGTACCTTGTAGTCCACTTACTATGCCGTATCTCACCAGCTTGGCTACAAGGATACTGTGGGAGATTTTGTCGAAAGCTGTGCAAAAGTCAATGTAAATGCATCTTCTGTTCTCTCTTTGATCACAGAGCTGTTCATCCTGTAGAATGCAATTGTGTGATCAGCGGTGGTTTGCCCTTGGCAAATCTGTGCTGGCTGTTCCCAGGTGACTTTCATGTTCATTATTTACCTGGACATACCCCCTGAAAGATTTGTTCTATGAATTTTCTTCTTAACTGAGCTTAGGCCAACAGGCCTATTCCCTAGATCCTTCTTGACCTTGAAGAAGGGTATGATGTTTGCCTTTTTCCAGTCATCAAGACCTTTGATCACTACGGCCTTTTGAAAATGACAGAGAGCAACTTTACAGTGGCATAGGTCAGCTCCCTTGAATGCATCCCATCCACTCCAGTGGACTTTTGTATGTCAAGCTTGCTTAAGTGGTCCTTAACTTGATATTCTTCTACTGTAGCTAGTGCTTCACTCCCTCAGACTCAGTCACTAGTCTGAAGGAACTGAAACCCCCGAGATCAGAACTTACCAGTAAAGACCAAGGTAAAGAACGCTGAGTACCATGGTCATTAGAAAGCTTTTTAATGTGCTTTGTTTTACTTTTACAGGCCTTGTAAACGTACTCTTTCCTTAAGTTTCACCTTCCTTGGATAAAGTTTTTTATGCAGCCTTGCGTAAGATCCTATATCTATAATGAAGGACAAAGGAACACAGCAAAATTGAAAGACTTTGAGTTCTTGGTAGAGAAGTGGATGGGAATTCCCAACGCAGTTGTCATTCAGGGATGACGGTGGTGGTTCTGGAAGCAGGATTCTGTCAAGTAGAAGTAACAGGTCTTCTGTAACTTCATACATGTGGTCTTAATAGAACAGTTACTTGAATACTGCGTCTAGTTTCATCAATAATTTTCATTAATAAATTGTTGTGCTTTTTTAATGTTTTTTGGGGATCTGAGGGAGAGATTTGTCTACCTTTGATTTCGATCACAGAACATCAGTTTGAATTTTTCTTGCTATCATGCTGTTTTGACCACAGAAGTTTGATTGACATAGCTGCTAGATTTTAGCAACTTTTATATGGAATTTGTCTGAGAGATTACTGGCTTTCTAAAGTCTCACTGTAGACATCTTTGAAATCCATAAAGTTTTTCCGAATCTTTCAAAATTCTCAGCATCTTGTTTTCATAGTGTAGTTATTGTTTGAGTAGTGTCTACATAGGGCGGCTTGTCCACCACTTGCAGTCTTAGTAACAGGCTGAATAACATTCTAAAACATGCTGCAGAACGCAGAGAAGTTACTGGCTTAATGCCCAAGTTCTTGGATGAGGTTTGTAGTGTGTAATGCGAGAAACTGGACCAGATGGTATTAGTCATGCTGCTGGCCTAAGTGTTCATCTACTACAAGCAGATTATGCTTTGTGTATTGCACTAAAGAGCCAACCTCATTACACCAACACTTTCAGCAGAAACAGGCTCAGTCTATATTATGTGGTTTACAAATTAGGATCAGGAGGTGCAGCTTCTGTTTGGTAGAGGTGAATATCTGTTGCTCCCATCAATGTTCTTTTTGTCCAAATGCTTTTGTTACTTTAGAAAACCATATCCAGAAAGCATCTTGGATTTGTTGTTGTTTGTTTTTTTTTTTTTTCCAAAGTAACTAGAAAACCATGGTGAAATTAGTGAATTGAATGTGTAGAAAGGTAGGAAAACGTCTATAAACAGGAGATGAAATGGTATTTCAGAGTGTGTGGCATTGTAGATCTGCGTGTCTTGTCTAATGCATCTACAATGTAGATTTGTAATGAAGGGGGAGAATCTGGATGTGCCTCTATTACGTTCTCTTTTACAAAAAATAACTCTTAAGAAATGCAAACATACACTGCCTCATTTTGACTGTCTCATACAAATCACGGTGGGAGGGATATTAGCTATCAGTAATTTCTCCTTATCCCAACTTCTTTGCAAGGCAGGAATGGAGAGGAAAGTAAAAGGGTGGGGTTTTTTTTTGTGATCTTCCCCACCACCACCCCTTTTTCTGGCAAAATGGTAGCATATGGTAAGATACTGTGTAAAGATGTCTTAAAATTACTAGAGAGATATTTTGTTTAGTGTCTATTTATTTATTTGTTTATTTATTTTTAGTGTCAGTGTAATGTTACTGCCGGGTCCCGTAACCCTTAGGTACATTGCCTTGTCTACTTTAAACTTAATCATAAGCCCTGGGGAAATCCTTTAAAAGATATAGAGATAATTCAATTGAGTTCACTACGGAATTGTTTCTTTTAAAATCAGTGATTAATTCATGTGAGCATGCTTTTTTGTTTTCCCAGACAGTCTTGGTTAGTTAGAATCCATGTACTTGTTAGCATTTAAGTGTTCAGAACAGTAAGCTATTGTTTTTTCCCATGTTCTAATCAAACAAGCCATACATTAGTGATGCTTCCATTAACACAATTAGGAGTTATCTTTACAGCTTTTTTTATTGACACAGAGTTAAATTGCAGCTTAATTATATATCTGAGCACTGGCTTAATGTACGTTTGTTTTTTTTCCAGAAAAATAGAAATAGTGCAGTTTGCAAGTCGCACTCGTCAACTGTTTGTTCGTTTGTTAGCCTTAGTCAAATGGGCTAATAATGCTGGAAAAGTGGAAAAATGTGCGGTAAGTTAGCAACAGAGTTTGATATGAAATAATCTCTAAATGATATGGGATTTTGGTATCTAACTAAACTTCTCCTTACTATAGAAGTTAAAAAAAAAAGCCTATTTCATAGGCAATTGAATATTAAATTATAACTAATTCTTCCTGTTTGGAAATTGTATAATCTTGTCTTTTAACAGTTCATGTTCCCAAAAACTCATTGGTGGCAAAAAATTAAAGACTTGTCTGCACATAGTTTCAGGAGTGCTTTGGGGTTAGGTGATAGGACAGGGAAGATGGTGATCTCGGTGTGTTAGCTCTTATTATCACTTTCATCCTGCCCTTGGTTAAATAAGAAGAAAGTCCAGAATATTGGAGAGAAAAAAAAAAAAAAAAAAAGCCCCGAGTGATTACAAACAAGTATGGTTGCATTCCAGTAGCAATCAACAAATAAAGAGCTGTGAGGCTTTACAGATCCTCCACAGCATCAGAAATGGCACGAAGATTTAAAGTGTGTCCTTGCATATGAATGTAAGAAATGGTCAGAATATTCACTTCTTCCTTTGTTTTATAGATGGGATTACTTGAATTGGAAGTGACAGATAAAATCATCTCAGTCGTGCACTAAATGAACTGAACGTAAAGGGGCTTTGATTCCTGCGGTTTTGGGACATATATATATTTTTTTTTTTTTCTCTTTTTTCTTACACCCTCCCACCCCCTGCCCTGCCTTGTCCTCTACAGATGATATCAAGTTTCTTAGATCAGCAAGCCATTCTGTTTGTGGACACTGCTGATCGTCTGGCATCGCTAGCTAGAGATGCTTTGGTTCACGCTCGTCTACCTAGTTTTGCCATCCCATACGCTATCGATGTTTTGACAACTGGATCATACCCGCGCCTGCCTACCTGCATCAGGGTAAATAATGCTACTGTATGTCTGGCGGGGGGGGGAGGGTGGAAATCCCCGGTACAGTATCAAATGCATGTTAATGAAACTAATTGTCTGCGTGCAAATGAAGCTGTAGTTTAATACAGGCCTAGTGCCAAGTCTCTGTAGTGTCGGTTTCTCCTGCAGAGCGCTTCCTATTTGAACAAGCTATGCTTTTCCCAGTAAAACATTTTCTTCATTTAAACTAGTTCTGCTCTAGGGTGAGTATAGTAGCAGCTCTTCTTCCTTGGTTCTTTAAGTATTTGCACGTGCTAAGCCACCATCCTAGAAAAGTGGAAGTGTGAAAAGGAGATACTAACTGACGTCTTTTGTCCTTAGAGATTTTGCCTATATTTGGAAATGTACTGAAATACTTAAAGCTCTAATGTTGCTGCCTTTTCTTACTGATAAAACGCAGAATAACAGGATTTTGTGAAGTAATATAAACAGTAGTACCTGTGACTTATGTCTATAGCTACAGATAAGGATTGGCTTTCAAATCTTAGTATTTAAAAACAAGTTTAGCCTGATGTAAGGCCCTAATTAGGATTTAATTGATCCAAGTTGAGCAATTTTATTCAGTGGTCAGTCTCAGGTAAAATGTAATCAACTAGAAAACAAATCTGAATGTAAGATATAGAACTTCACTCATGTAATGGCCTGTAGTGTTTATATTTTCAGACTTCTAGTCTAGTTAGTTTTCACTGTTCCTACTGTCAATGTATTATGCATGTTTGGGATACGAAGGCTTGTTCATGTTTATTTTAACAGGACAAAATAATCCCACCTGACCCAATAACAAAGAGTGAGAAGCAAACCACACTTCATCAGCTAAACCAGATTCTTCGACATCGACTAGTGACTACAGATCTCCCGCCACAACTGGCAAATCTTACAGTTGGTAAGAACTGGAATTACTTTTTGAAGAATACATTACTGCAGACTGCTTTAAAATTTTTACTTTAGTGCTAAAACAAAGCTAAAAAATAGTTCAAGTGAGACTATTAGGCATGCCTAATCTATTAAGACTGGGATCCTGTCTCTGTATGACATCAAAATGTCTTTTCTCCTTCTGAAAAATGAGGGCACTGATAATATTGCTGAAATATTACTTACTTTCAAGAAGAAATCCTGTGCAAGTAATGGCAAAAGGTTGCAGACATTGTCTTGCTCTTTCAGCAAACAGGTTATGAAAGAGTCTTAGGCCTAACAATGTAACTGCTTAACCTTAATTTAATTATAAAATGCAGTTTAACTAAACTGTTAGATCTTTCCGGAGAAATTATTTGAACTTTAGCTTAAACAAGTCACTCTAATGTTGCTTTTTAAAACCTGTTTTGATATTCATCTTCATGCACAGAATCTGTTCATGTTTATGCATGCCTTTTGTTCTGTGGCTTGCTGCAGTGCCAGATCTCTTAATCTGTTCTCAGATCTCTGTTTTCATTTAGCCCAAGTAGTGGTAGACATTAAGACAGCCTTTTTTGCAGGATAGATGGCTATAAACTGGACTAGGTCATTGCAGAATCACAGAGAACAGGACTGGAATGGACCTAGTCCATGTTTTTAAGACAAGATTAGCCATGTGTAAACCATACCCCACAGACCTAGATTGAAGATGTTTCTGAAAAATCTTAGTTTTCACTGGTCCCTGTGTGAATGATTGCAATATCTGTGTTAGAGCCATTTTTGTCTAACGGAAGTGTAAATGGATATATGTCTCAGCTCTTCAGATTTTTCAGTTCACTAAACATTTGAATGACTATTAGTTTCTGTTTGGAGTCTGGTTTGTTTTAAGAGCACGTCTGGGATGCTTTTGAAAATGAAACTTTGTGAGTTAAAAGGGTTAAAATTTCTGTAGGAATATTTCTGTATGTCTATAATTGTAAAGGTATGTGGTGTATTTTAAGGGATTGAGAGGAAAGTTGACCCACAGTTTATAGTTAGGACTTGTACTAAATTGTTGCTCTGCCACTCGTCTCTTTATGACCTTGCTCATATAATTTTGACAGTCTTTGTTCCCGGTTCTTGAAACTGATAGCAATGTTCACAAAGGTGTGAGGATAATTATGTCAATTAGATAAATAGTGTACATAATCTTTGCTTGTGTGCATACATACGAATTATGCAAAAGGTTATCTTCCTCACGTGGAAATAGAGTTAAAATATTTTGATGTTAAATAAATGGTTTGCAGCGAGATATGTTTTCAGGACTAGATTTCAGCCTGGGCTGAGATTGCACTCTGAACTTCTTTTGAACATTGTTTAAAGCGTTCATTATGGATATAGCAAAGGATTGGAAAAATTAAGCTAGACCTCTTCTTTTTGTAACTTGTCAGGCTGTTAGGCAGCTCAGTGTTGCTTCGTATTATAGTAGCACAAGTGCTAACCAGTTATTTTTAACTAAAGTACTGCTGTTCAGGACAGTTTGAGATGTCTGTCCATGCTGCTTGTTGACACTGGTTCTGCTGCAGAAGCAACTGTGAGGTCTTCAGAGTTGCACAGAAACATATGCAGCAGAGCAGAAACTATAGGAAAGTAATCCATTGTGAGTGCCAGGGGCTACCACACTCATATTTTGAGGCATCTTAGGAGACTGAGTGAAAAAAAAACATTTTTTTTCTTCCTTAGCCAATGGCCGTGTGAAGTTCCGAGTTGAGGGTGAGTTTGAGGCCACCTTGACAGTGATGGGTGATGACCCTGACATCCCCTGGCGCCTTCTCAAACTGGAAATTTTAGTTGAAGACAAGGAAACTGGTGGTAAAAAAAATCAAACATTTACACTTTCTTTTTAACATGATGTTCATCTCTGATGCTGTATAGGTCTGGTTTATACAGGGTCTTTTGCATATCACAATTTAAGATAATGAAGCTGTGTATACTTGTCCTGTTTTCATCTTGCTCTGTATGCTTTTGATACCTTAACAACGGTAGACTATGACAGTGTAGTAGACCAAAATTTCCATGGTAAACCAAGGATTTTGTTAGAAATTCTGGTATGGAAATCAGTCGGTACAGTTGTATCTTTTTCCCCTTTTAATTTATTGTTTTATTTAAGTATTTTAAGTACCTATTTTCCTGATGTCTAATGTGAATTATTTTGAATTCACAAAAGATGGTCGAGCCTTGGTTCACAGCATGCAGATCAACTTCATCCATCAGTTGGTCCAGTCACGGCTGTTTGCTGATGAAAAGCCACTTCAGGACATGTACAGCTGTCTGCGTATCCTTCTGAAAGTTGCTTCTGAATGAGTTGTGTAACATGGCCTTGTTCTTCTAGTAGCTGGAGGGAAAGAAAGATGGATTCCCTGTTAAGCTAGGGAGAAACATCTGGACACAGAGTAAAAATTATGGCCTTGGAAACTGTGATTGTCAAATGCCACCATGTAAAATTTGATTTTACATACTTGGCAAAGGTAAAGGTGAGTTACTCAAGACAGCAGGTTGTGTGGTAAGTCAGTGCAGCAGCAGCTGGCTGCATTTTTCAATTTCAGAGATAGAACACAGTGCTGACTTGAAAGGTATGGGAGCTGGCAATTCTTACCACCCAGAACTGCAGGAAGGTGATGATGGTGTGTTAACTGTATTGCACCTGTGTGAATAGTAAATTGGGATATAGTGTGTGCAGGAAGTAGTGCAGTAACTTTCTATGTGCAAAGGGCAAATTGCTTGACAATGTGAAATGGTTTTCAGTGAAACAATTCCTGCAGAAACAAATAGAATTATGTTATTTTAGGGTGACCATGGAAGATGGGGTTAGTGGTAACTGTAGGGTGAATTGAATTTCTTTGTTAGTAATCTTCTTCTCCCTAAAAGATGATCAGAGTTAAAAAATCTGTAAAACAAAGCTATTGTGATGCTGGCCTAACACTCTGCCCTAGATAAGAGTTTAAAAAAAAAAAGAAAAAAAAAAACTTTGAAAAATATTTGATGCTGTTTAAATGTCTTTATCTCTGTATTAGTACATTAGTGTGTTTTCAGACAGCATCTTGTCTGACTTTTGTGACAAATGGATTTATGTAGTGTACAGAAATGGATTTATGTAGTGTACAGGCTCTTTGGAGGTCTTATATTTTCTTAACTCCGTTCATTAGACTCCTTCTGCTTAGCACTTCAGTTGGAAGTCTTGCATTCACAAACACTAATGCTGATTCGAGAGCGCTGGGGTGACCTTGTGCAAGTGGAGCGATATCATGCAGGGAAATGTCTCTCACTCTCTGTTTGGAAGTAAGTTAATTTTAAAAGGGCTGTTAGCAAACAATAAATGAAATAATAGGAGGGGTTTCGTTTATTAAGCTTGAGCCAGAATTTTCAGAATTGTACTGTCTTTTTGATGTGACACTCCTAAATTCTTGTAATTAAGTACCTAAACATGTTGCTTGACTTGCAGAGAAGTGAAGGATGTACGTTAATGTACAGAACAATGGATTCAGTCATAAATTGCTCATATTTATGTGGATATCTAACTCAATAAATGAATTAGACAATTTTTTTTCAGTCTTTAACTGTATTTATTGCTTGACTTGCACTAGATAAAATTTTAAAAAGAAATCCAAATGGACTTCCAATTCTGTGTTCAATTTGCAGCTATCTAAAACTTCTTTATGTAGTTATGGTTTACCAACAGTTCTGCATTAAAATGTAAACTGAAACAAATGCTTTTTTTCAGTTCAGCTGACATAGTCTTATTTTTAAGCAGAACTCTCAGAATCAAGGATTAGCTACTGAAAAGCATGTTTTCCGCCATTCTAGTTACATGGTTTAATTATTCTCTTTATTTTAAGTCAACAGGTGCTTGGCAGGAAAACGGGAACCGCGTCTGTTCATAAGGTCACTATTAAGATTGATGAGGCTGATGTCTCAAAACCATTACAAATATCTCATGAGCCTCCACTGCCAGCCTGTGATTCCAAACTGATGGAAAGAGCCATGAAGGTAAAGGTTTGCTTTGCAGTAGGCATCTAGTTTTGTAAATCAAAAACTTAAAAATGCTTTGCATTGTCAGTTTATTTCACTTAGAAACAACTCTTTAAATAAATAGACTATAAGATTTCTAGTCAACAGTTACTCTAGATTGTGGCGTGTTTATGTTGGGACCTAAAATTGTTGTTACAAATTGTTGGCCTTGGCTTCATCTTAAAAATTGCACCCACCCTAAAGTGCATTATGTACACCACTTATGAGACAGAACACTGAGGCTAGGGGGAAACAATAGCAAAGGTTCAATTATGTTTAGTGTTTGGCTTGCAATGCTTTATAGAGAGCCAGTTCTTCCCTTCCCTCTCTCGGAGATGCTGTGTAAACTTCCTCTGAAAATCAGCTTCCCCACGTCACTTGAGTTTACTACCCAGTAGTGCTATTCACTTTAGAAAAATCTTACATTATGATTTGGAAATCTTATGCAAAATAGCTAATGTAGTTTGCCTGTTACAAGTGTTAGGTGAACCTTGGTTTTACAGTATTGCTAACCAGATTGTCATGTGGCCTATTTGAATGTTGCTTTGTATTTTTCAAATTCCCATATGTTAAAGGTGGGATTGTTGAAATGATCCAAAACAAGTAACTGCAGTCAACTTCCTACTTGGATGAGGCTTCACTGGTGATAATTGTAGATCTTGGTTAATAATCTATGAGAAACTGTATTCTAGATTTTATAGTAAGTCTTCTGTAAGTTCCTCAGCAAGTCTCACTATGAAGCAATAAGAAATGCTTCTATAGGTATGTAGGGGACAAAAGGAAGTCCAAGGAGAATGTAGGCCCCCTCCGGAAGGATACTGGTGCTCTGGTCACCCGCGACATAGAGAAGGCTGAGGTACTCAATGAATTTTTTGCCTCAGTCTTCACTGATAAAGCCTCTTGTCTTACCACCCAAGCTGTGGAAAGAACTAGCAGGGACTGTGAGGATGAACCACCGCCCACTGTACTTGAAGAGCAGGTTCGGGAACATCTGAGGAACTTGAAGGTGCACAAGTCCATGGGACCTGATGAGATCCATCCGCGGGTCCTGAAGGAACTGGCGGATGAAGTTGCCAAGCCACTGGCCATTGTATTTGAGAAGTCGTGGCGGTCTGGCGAGGTCCCCGATGACTGGAAGAGAGGGAACATAACCCCCATTTTTAAAAAGGGGAACAAGGAGAACCCGGGCAACTACAGGCCGGTCAGCCTCACCTCTGTGCCTGGCAAGGTCATGGAGCAGATTCTCCTGGAAACCATGCTAAGGCACATGGAGAGCAAGGAGGTGGTGGGTGACAGCCAACATGGCTTCACCAAAGGCAGATCGTGCCTGACCAACTTGGTGGCCTTTTATGATGGGGTGACAACATCGGTGGACAAGGGTCGACCAACGGATGTCATCTACCTGGACTTGTGCAAAGCTTTTGACACTGTCCCGCACGACATTCTTCTCTCTAAACTAGAGAGGCATGGGTTTGATGGATGGACCACTCGGTGGATAAGGAATTGGCTCAATGGCCGTACTCAGAGAGTAGTGGTCAACGGCTCGATGTCCATGTGGAGACCGGTCACGAGTGGCGTCCCTCAGGGGTCCGTGTTGGGCCCAGCCCTCTTCAACATCTTTGTCGGTGACGTGGACAGTGGCATGGAGTGCACCCTCAGCAAGTTCGCCGATGACACCAAGCTGTGTGGTGCCGTCGACACGCTGGAAGGGAGGGATGCCATCCAGAGGGACCTCGACAGGCTGGAGAGGTGGGCCCGTACCAACCTCATGAAGTTTAACCAGGCCAAGTGCAAGGTCCTACATCTGGGTCATGGCAATCCCAGGCACAAATACAGACTGGGCAGAGAATGGATCGTGAGCAGCCCTGAGGAGAAGGACTTGGGAGTACTGGTGGACGAGAAGCTCAATATGAGCCGGCAATGTGCTCTTGCGGCCCAGAAGGCCAACCGCATCCTGGGCTGCATCAAGAGGAGCGTGGCCAGCAGGTCAAGGGAGGTGATTCTCCCCCTCTACTCTGCCCTCGTGAGACCTCACTTGGAGTATTGCGTCCAGTTCTGGAGTCCCCAACATAAGAAGGACATGGACCAGTTGGAGAGGGTCCAGAGGAGGGCCACGAAGATGATAAGAGGGCTGGAGCACCTTTCCTATGAGGACAGGCTGAAAGAGTTGGGGCTCTTCAGCCTGGAGAAGAGGAGGCTCCGGGGTGACCTTATAGCGGTCTTCCAGTACCTCAAGGGGGCCTACAAGAAAGATGGGGAGAGGCTGTTCAGGAGGGCCAGTTGTGATAGGACAAGGGGTAATGGTTTTAAAATAGAGGGAGGTAGATTCAGGTTGGATATTAGGAAAAAATTTTTTACCATGAGAGTTGTAGAACACTGGAACAGGTTGCCCAGAGAGGTGGTGGATGCTCCATCCCTGGAGACGTTCAAGGCCCGGTTGGATGAGGCCCTGAGCAACCTGATCTAGTTGGAGATATCCCTGTTCCTTGCAGGGGGGTTGGACTAGATGACCTTTGAAGGTCCCTTCCAGCCCTAACGATTCTATGATTCTATGATTCTATGATTCTATGTGTGTTTGTCATTATTTCTTACAGTGTTTGTTTTTTTTAAGAGAGTTAATAAACTGCACTAAATAGCGTAGTTTTCAAACTTTCAGTATAGTTTTTCCACAGGGAAAAACTCTCCAGCTTGGATTCTTCACCTGTCTTACAGAATCTTCTACTGATGATAGCCTTCACCTACTGTACGTAATTTGTGTTTGAGCCTCTTGGCTCATCTTGTTTAACAGGTTTGACAGATACATCGCTATATGGTGAATGTCAGTGGATATAAGCTGGAACACAGGAGGTTCCGCTTAAATATGAGGAAGAACTTCTTCCCAGTAAGGGTAACAGAACACTGGAACAGGCTGCCCGGAGAGGTTGTGGAGTCTCCTTCTCTGGAGATGTTCAAAACCCGCCTGGACGTGTTCTTGTGTGATCTGATCTAGGTGGTCCTGCTCCAGCAGGGGGATTGGACTAGATGATCCTTTGAGGTCCATTTCAATCCCTAACATTCTGTGATTCTGTGACTTCATATGTTTGGGCAAGAGAGGAATGTGGGAAACTTAGTGGAGCGCAGTAGCCTTCTACTCTATTTCTGGAGTAGAAATTCTACTATTAGTATAGTAAATACATGCTAAATTGACCCATTCAATAGCCTAAATTAACATATTTAGGCTACTAAATATACAGTTAATGTAGTGAAGAAACTGTATTTATGCCTAAATCCAGGAAAAGGTGCTTTGTCTAGAACATCTGTTGAAGTTCCATGAGAGCTGATGCAATCTAAGCTCACTGAATCAGGTCTACAGACTGTAGATTAAGATATGAGGCCACTGTAAATTTGAGATTTATCGAAGTTAATGCTGACTCTCTTTATAACTACTTGCTCAGAACTTAGAATATTTGTCTGCTATGGTATATGCACTGCTCTTCCAGTGTTTGAAAAATGATCTCAGCTGAATGACGTAGATAGTACACTATGTTTCTGTTTATTTAAGATATTATATAAAACAGTGGCATGGACAAATATGTTTGTCTAAGCAGGTTATTATACATTAACCTACTGAAAATTGGATGTAGCTATAGAACCTGTAGTCACTTGTTTGTGAGGAAGGTTTCACTCATAGCACCTGCTCAGTTGAAATGCTTTTGTGAATGGATAAACATTTGATTTTTAAGGCCTTGTTTTGGAACACTAGTCTTTAGAGGAAGGTGTCGTGGTTTTAACCTGGCCATCAACTAAACATGAAGCTGCTTGCTCACCCTCCCCCCCGCCAAGGGAACAGGGCAGAGAATCGGAGAGGTAAAGGTGAGGAGACTCATGGATTGAGATAAGAATAGTTTAGTAATTGAAATAAAATTAATAATAATAGAATATACAAACAAATGATGCACAGGGCAGTTGCTTACCATTTGCTGACCAATGCCCAGCCCGTCGCTGGCTAGCGATCCTGGAAGAGAGCACTTCCCAAAACTATAATCCCAGAAGACAGAGAGAGCACTTCTTGGCCAACCCTCATTTATATATTGACTAGAACGTTCCGTGATATGGAATATCCCATTGGCCAATTTGGATCAGTTGCTGTGGCTATGTTCCCTCCCAGCTCCTTGTGCACCTGCACGCTAGCAAAGCATGGAAAGTTAAAAAGTCCTTGATTTCTTAGCAGCAACTAAAAGCATCAGTGTGTTATCAACATTCTCCTCATACTAAATCCAAAGCACAGCACTATTCTAGCTACTAAGAAGACTAACCCTATCGCAGCCAAAACCAGGACAGACAGTCATTCTGGTATATATGAAGGCATGTACTGAAATTCTATATAATTTTGTTCTGGTGTAAATGTCTTCTCTATTTCTCTCTCATGCTAGAACAGAATTTGGGTTTAATTCACCTTGAACAGTTTCCAAAGCAACGTGAGGTTAACTAGAAAAAGGTTTTGCAGTAATCTGTAGCTTTGCTTATACAAAATATGTAAATAATATGACTGCGATATGAAGGTGCACAAGTCCATGGGACCTGATGAGGTGCATCCGCGGGTCCTGAGGGAACTGGTGGATGAAGTTGCTAAGCCACTATCCATCATATTTCAGAAGTCGTGGCAATCTGGTGAAGTTCCCAATGACTGGAAGAGGGGAAACATAGCCCCCATCTTTAAAAAGGGGAAAAAAGAAGACCCAGGGAACTACAGGCCAGTCAGTCTCACCTCTGTGCCCGGCAAGATCATGGAGCAGATCCTCCTGGCGACTATGCTAAGGCACACGGAAAATAAGGAGGTGATTGGTGACAGCTAACATGGCTTCACTAAGAGCAAATCCTGCCTGACTAATTCGGTGACCTTCTATGATGAGGTTACAGCATTGATGGATAGGGGAAAAGCAACCGACATCGTCTACCTGGACTTATCCAAAGCATTTGATACTGTCCCACACGACATCCTTGTCTCTAAACTGGAAAGACATGGTTTTGATGGATGGACCACTCAGTGGATAAGGAATTGGCTGGATGGTCGCACTCAAAGAGTTGTGGTCAACGGCTTGATGTCCAAGTGGAGGCTGGTGACGAGTGGTGTTCCTCAGGGGTCAGTACTGGGGCCAGTGCTATTTAACATCTTTGCCGGTGACATGGACAGTGGGATTGAGTGCACCCTCAGCAAGTTTGCAGATGGTGCCAAGCTGTGTGGTGTTGTGGACACGCTGGAAGGAAGAGATGCCATCTGGAGGGACCTTGACAGGCTGGAGAGGTGGGCCTGTGAGAACCTCATGAAGTTCAACAAGGCCAAGTGCAAGATCCTGCACGTGGGTCGGGGCAATCCCAAGCACAAGTACAGGCTGGGCGGAGAATGGATTGAGAGCAGCCCTGAGGAAAAGGACTTGGGAGTGCTGGTGGATGAGAAGCTCAACATGAGCTGGCAATGTACACTTGCAGCCAGGAAAGCTGGAGAGGGGGTCTTAACAAGGGTATATAGTGATAAGACAAGGGGCAATGGCTTTAAACTGAAAGAGGGCAGATTTAGATTAGATATAAGGAAGAAATTTTTTACAATGAGAGTGGTGAAGCACTGGAACAGGTTGCCCAGAGAAGTTGTGGATGCCCCATCTCTGGAAGTGTTCAAGGCCGGGTTGGATGAGGCTTGAAGCAACCTGGTGTAGCGGAGGGTGTCCCTGCCCATGGCAGGGAGATTGAAACTAGATGATCTTTGAGGTCCCTCCCAACCCTAACCATTCTATGATTCTATGAATGGCTATAAATGCAAATCCTTTAGTTTAGGTTACACAAGTAAGCATTAGTTAATATAAATGGTGACATAAGCTTCAGTACTGGCAGTGCAACAAGCCTCTAGATACTCCTGGGTTCAGTGAGGTTCCTCATATTCCCTGTCAACCACTGCATCTACACTAACTGCTTTGTTACCCCATTAGCAGGACTAAAACTAGTGTGTAGTATTTCTTGCTACAGCTACGTATGTGTTTGTGTAGAGGCAACCATATTCTAATAGAGTGTTGCTTTGGAGGATTTTGTGGTTTGTAGGTCTTCACAGGGCGTTGTAATAGCATAGTTTGTGAAACTTCTTTTCTTTTACATTTTCTTCTAGTCTTCTCTCAAAAACCCTCCCACTGCCTGCTGCACAGACAGAATCTTAGGTTAGTTTGTTGTATTTCATAGTGATCCAAATACTCAATAGTTCATTCGATTCACCACAGTTCTAAGCAAATTCTTTTGATGTGATGGTTTTAAGTAGCTTTGTTCCAGTGTGCTAATGCATAGACTCTACACATAAAATTTGAATTTACTCAAGTACATTCCTTTTTTACAGATTGACCACCTATCAATAGAAAAACTCCTAATAGACAGCGTCCATGCAAGATCTCATCAAAAACTCCAGGAGCTGAAAGCCATTCTTAAGAACTACAATGTTAATGACAATTGTATGTGTTTTCTACTGAAGTTTCTTTCAAGTTAATTTTTGTTTATGCCTAGGAATGGGTTCCTTTTTACTTGGTATTTCTTATTTTCATTAATTTAAATAAAAATATGAAAAAATAAAGGGAGATGTGTTCAGAATGAACAAGACTTAGCTTTAAATTATTCTGCATTAATAGTTGTAAAAATGGTCGTAAAATACTCATACAGGCCAGCTGGCTTAAACCACACTCTAAATGCATTATAATAGATAAAGCTGGTAGACCATTATAGTCTGGATTGAAGGGTTAAAAGTGTTCTACTGTAAAACTTGTACAAGTTCAGAATTCAAAGCAAATCCTTCACTGTCTTGAGCTAGCTTTGGATGGGACTTTGCTTAAACTGTTGTTGAAACTATTGGAATTTGAATTGAGTTTATAATTGTGAAGCAGTGAGTTAAAAGATATTCAAGGATTAATAATCTTCAGATTTGGTCTGTCTTTTCTCACTGGTTTGTTACTAGCACTCTTTTCACAGGGAAGTTCTTATATAACATAACATACCTTTATGTTAACAGTGTAATAATGTGCAAGGGAAGACTGCTTCTGTAAAAACAAACAGATTTTGTGATTATAATGGGCTAAGTTTTAATATGATGAGCTTGAATTTTGTGTCAAATTATTAACATCCATTTTTGTTTAGCATTCATTGAGACGGCTCTTCCAACTCTTGTAATTCCAATTTTGGAACCATGTGGTCGATCAGAGTGCCTGCATGTGTTTGTTGATCTCCACTCTGGAATGTTTCAACTGATGCTATATGGTGTTGGTAAGTAGGTGCAAAACCAGGTTGTGTTTAATATCTTGCAACAATCCTGCATTATGAGGTAATTTCATGTGAACAATTCTGTCAAATCTGCGAAGTTCTGTAAGTAAATAACTATAATGCAGATCAACACCACACTTGGGTTATCATCTAGGTTTTTGAGTTTGAGGAATGGAGAAGTGAATCTTTGTGCTTAAGAGTCACAGTTCAGTTACGTATATTTTAAGAGGACAACTAAACGTTAGGCATCATTGCAATGCATATTCTTTGTGACTCATGATTCCTGGGTTGTGCTGCTAATGGATGAGGTCATCTCATATGGACCTGATTGAGAATTGTGTTATGTGAACTTATACATCTTGAGTTACTGTTCAAGTCTTAACTTCAGACTTCAGATTACTTAAGAAAAGAAGGAAAGTGGGTTCTTTTCGTTTATTTGCCTAATAACATATTGCTGTGGTTTTACAAGCATTATGGATCTATTGTGTATCTTAATCTCTCTCTTCACAATGAGCCACATGGAGAAGACAGGGGACAACAGTTACAAGTTGCACCAGCAGAGGTTTCATCTCAATATAAGAAAGAAATTTTTTACAGTGAAAACAGTCAATCACTAGAACAACCCACCTGGGATGTGGTGGAGTCCCCCTCGCTGGAAGTTTTCAAGATGTAATTGGACAGGGTGTTAGACAATCTCATCTAGGCTCCTTTTCCCACAAAAGGTTTGACCAGATGATCTTTTGAGGTCCCTTCCAACCTGGGCTGTTCTATGATTCTGTGATTAATTGTTTGTTAAATTAGATAAGCCACTTTCATTAAAAGATCAAAATTTTGTTTGAAGAGCAGGTGTTAAAACCATTCACTCACCAAATGTTATTGCAGATCAACTGACACTTGATGACATAGAAAAGTCTGTTAATGATGATATGAAGCGTATCGTTCCTTGGCTCCAGCAGCTCAAGTAAGTGACTTGAATGATTAACTCAGTTTGCATAGAATGAATGAATCACTATGTTTGTATTTTGTATGATCACACTTGCATGGCTTTGTGTTTTACCACAGTAGGGGATGTACTTTCTCACTGTTCTAAGCAACCTTTGCCATCTCTTCTAAACAGGTGGAGGAAATTCTGCTTTGAGTTGATTCCATAGTCCTCCTTTAGTCTGCCCCCTTACACGTAGCCTCATGCATCACTATGCGCACACTCTGCATGAAGTCTTTTCACTTGAACTCACTAGCAGACCGCTTGATTCCTGAGGATCTCATTTTGTGTTCGTGTTCATTTTTTATCTCCTTTATTCCACTCTGTTTCCACAGCTGAACTCTGCTTGTTTCTCAGCAAGAACGATCTCCCTTCTCTCAAAGCTGAGGAAAAAACCCGAAAGTGGCCTAGAATGATTTAAATAATACCTGTTTATCTTCTAACATTTCAGCCCTTGCTGGTTTAAACCTCTAATCTTCCTTCCATAAAGTCCTGAGATTTAAGCACAAGATACATTTGGCTCCCATAAGAGGTTGTAGCAAATAATACAAACACAGTTTGCATCTGCATAACAACTAAGATCCACCTGCTCTGTCATTTTGGAAATTCCCAGTACTCTTAGCTAATTGCAGGGTGAAAACTCTATTTGAGAAATTTTGCTTCTAAAAGAAGCATGATAACACATGAAGCACTGGCACCCTGGAGAAACTAATCAACCTCCCTTTGTTATAAATAATGTACTGGAGATAATGGCTTGGGTAGTGCTGCAGTTTTTGAGGAAGCTAGGCAGTCCCACAAAATGTCTTTTAGGAGAACTACATCCAACATGTAGCTACGAGAATAAACATGGTGTGTCGTGATGGAGAGTTGCTGAGTATCCATGCTCTCCGCTGCTGTTTTCCCTGGAAGTTTTGACTGAAAAACCAAGTCACACATTTCTGTGCCCTTTTCAATCCTAGCTAAGCTTTCTGACCTTGCCACTATAGCCAAAATCTGTTGGAATAGGGTGAAGTTTAATTCCAAACATTAGAATAAAGTTGATGCCTTGCATGCAATTCTTCATGTCCAAACTTATCCAGGTGAATGAGTTTGTTTATAACATAATCCATAGTGGCATCCAGCTTTGATGACTTGTTAACTGTATTGTTTACCAGCATATGGAAGCAAAGATTTTCTTTTATATACCAAAAAATAATTGAAGATTCCTAGTTGTAAAGTAACTGTAATCTGCATGTTTTTTTTCATTTGTCCCTTCTTTTTTTATATTGTAATTTCATATTGTGGTGTATAAAAATTCATTCATTTATTCCTTCAGCGAATAATTTCAGGGCTTTTCTTCTTACCTTAACAACTGTCCATTAGTCAAGCTGAAGACAGTATGTGAAGATACCAATAAGAAAATAGATACTCACAGTTTTTTCTGTTTGATTTTCTGTATATAACTTGTGCAGCAATGATAGACATTGTCTTAGAATATGACTGACTCTTAATTTGACGCTAGTGCTCTAAACAGCAGTATACTAGAATAATGTAAAACAGTCTCAGGGTACTAATACCTTTATTTCACTGCAAGGTTCTGGCTTGGACAGCAGCGTTGCAAACAGTCTATAAAACATCTGCCTACAGTGAGCAGTGAAACTCTTCAACTAGCTAATTATGCTAGCCATCCAGTGGGAAGCCTTTCCAAACACAAATTGTTTATCAAACTCACTCGCCTTCCACAGTACTACATTGTAAGTAACTGAAAAACGCTTCTATCTTTTGTTCCCAGTCATGGATATAGCAGACAGTTTGTTTGTTATACTGTTAACTCTAACATTAGGAACTAAGTGACTGATGTAGCCCTTGGCTCTCCTGTCTCTCTTCTCTCATTCAGTGGGTTTGTTCACCAGTCAGGCTTATAGAGAGGAAAGAACATAAAGCTTTATTACTGAGCAACTTTCCCATTCTCTTTATATTTCCTGAAAGTTTAGTCTCCCTTTTCTTGGATCCCTTTTCTAGCCGCAGTGTTGATGTCTTGAAAAAGACTAATGTCTTTTCCTTGAGGGGGAGAGGACAGGAGCTGATGTAGACATGTTCTTAACTTGAGGGTCTTCTCAATTTGTTGTTTTGTTTAAATACAGGTTGTAGAGATGTTTGATGTTCCTGGCAACCCCACAGAACTAGAGTACAAGTACCATTTTCTATCTGTGAGCTATGCTGAAGGAGATGACAGCCCTGCTACTGCACTTTTGCTACAGCAGTTCAAACCAAACATTGAAGAGTTGGTACTAGACACAAAAAGCGGGAAACAAATGAAAAGTGGTGTCAAGCGCAAGGTATGTTCTTCAAAAGCCATGGGGCTAGTTACAAAGCGTGAAAGCTAAACACATATTCTGAGCATCAATACCAGTAGGGTTGTTTCAAAAATTAGATTAGCTTAGATTAGAACAGAACATCGCTGATGTCTTACTTGTATTGTGGCTTGGTTCTCTGGGCTACTTCCCTAGGGAGGTGTTGAGGAAGTATTTTGCAACAGTTGTCTTTTAATTCATCCCGGGCCTTCTCAGCTGTTCTGAAGAGCCAAGGCAGAGCACTGTGCTGAGGTAGCTAGCGTAGCTTGCATACACAGAGCACTGGTATCTGCACACTATGCTTTGTGCCATCCAGATGTAGTCTTTGAAAGACTTGCAGGTCCTGATAAGAGTTATTTCTTGGGGTAAGACTGACGTGGCTTAGTGATACGTAAGTAGTGTTTAAGGAAGGAGGTGATTATAAAATTACTTTAACTGAATTGCTTCAGTCCTGGAGTGGACCAGAACCTTTCGGGAGTTTGTGCTCAGGGTGTGATTCATTTAAAACGTGGATGAATTAGATTATTCTCGGACATATTTTCAAAACGTTTGCTCCAAATGTGCAAGTACATTTGTCTTTATTTTAATTCTAGTTATCTGGTGATCCATGTTCCATAGAACCTAAGAAACCAAAACGGTCGGGAGAAATGTGTGCCTTCAATAAAGTGCTAGCTCATATTGTAGCCATGTGTGATACAAATATGCCATTTATAGGGCTTCGTATGGAGGTATGTACTAAAAATATTTTGTTTCCTTCTTCCCCTCTACTATTCCTGATTCTCTTGTCTAGAGGCAACTATTCTACAAACTTGTGGTCATGTGTTCACTTTGGAGTTCCCCTGTCAGTCTAGTCTTGTTAGAGCTGGTTCTCTAATACCAGGCACTGCAAAGCTTGAGAAGTTGAGGGAAAAGGGTAAATGAGAGGATGAGAGAGACACTTGTGGGAGGGAGTGGAACACAACTTCATACCAGATTTGCACAGACTGTTTTTTGGCTTTCCAGTGCTTGAGGATGTGAAACATCTGTCACCCTTAGGGGAAAAAAAAATCCTTGAAAAACTTATAGTTATTTTGCTAGACTTTTTGCTTGAGATAACAATTTTCTTGTTCATTCCTAGTTATCTAATATGGACATTCCTCACCAAGGAGTACAAGTAGAAGGAGATGGCTTCAGCCATGCAATACGTTTATTAAAGTAAGAGGATACACTCATGTGTTTCGTTTTATTACTGTGCATACACTTGAGAGAAAAAAAAAGATTGTTTGGAGAGTAACACTAAAAATATTGGAGTGGGGAGAGATCTTTTGTTTTGTTTTTTTTTGTTTGTTTGTTTGTTTCTTTTTTAATTATCGTGTGTCTTGTGCTTTCATGTGAAGCAATGCTGGAGAAAGAGGAAAATAAGAGTAGATACAGAGCCAACTATGATTTGTTTCCTTCATTAGCCTAAACTGGGAAGCTCTGAAAACAGTCTGACAGTCCACAATCCTTAAATCCAGGCAATGCCAAGGAAGATATGGTGATGATTCATGGACATGTAATTGCAATTTTAGATCAGAGGCCTACATACTCCATATGTTATTTGATGATTACCATTATGTGATACTGCAGAGCAGAATGCAAGGAATCCCAGAAAAGACAATTGCATGGTAGAAAACTATCTGAGAAGCATACAGTAATTTAAGAGTAGAAGGGACCTGTGGAGGTTGTCTGGTCCATCCTTGTGCTCAAAGCGGGACTACTGAGTTGCATTTTCCAATCTCCAAGGATTTTTGTGTTCTCCCTGGGCACAGCGATCTCAAGTGCCGACTAGAGGATAGTCATCACTTGATTGCCTGGCTAATACAGCCCAGGATGCAGCAGTCTGTCATTGCTGCAAGGACATGCTGCTGACTCCTGTTCAGTCTCTCCCAAGTTTTTTCTGCAGAGCTGCTACGCAGCCAGTCACTCCCCACTCTGTGCTGTTGCTTGAGGTTATCCAGGCCCAAGTGCAGGACTTTGCATTTGTTTTCCTTGAACTTCATGAGGTTCCTGTTAACTCATTCCTCGGGCCAACTGAGGTATCTCTGAATGGCAGCCCTGTCCTGTAGCATGTTAAGTGCTCCCTTCAATTTGGTGTCATCTGCAAACTTGCTATTCCTTTGCATCACATAGGTTATTGATACTGTTAAATAGTATTGACTTCTGTGTTAACCTTGAGGAATGCCAGCCACAACCAGCTGCTAATTGGACCTGCAACTGTTGAGCAGAGCGCTTTCTACCTGGCAGTCCATCCAGTTTTTCACCAGTTAAACTTTGTATTGTGTTATGAAGTAAACTAGATCATATCAGTTTAAAACATCAAAAACCCCTACCTCAGAGACACTTCCTAGAGTAAAACCTTCTTAACTTCTTTTATGCTGCAGAAATGTACAGGGATATAAAGGCATCAGTCTCTACATACATCAGGACCTACCTTTTTAACTTTGCATATGAGCAGAAAAGTACTGAGAACTTGTGAGCTGAAGTTAAGGGTGGTACATGAAATTTCTGGATAGACTCTCAAGGGATTTGAAAAACTTTGTCATGTTTTTACTTAAGCTTTGTTTAATCAATTCTCACACTGAGATATGAATGAATTAGCGGGTACTAAGGTAACTGCCAGGTTGTTTGTTGCATTTAGAGTGAGCTTGTTCTAGAAGGCGAACTGACTTATGAATTCAGGTTGCCACAGAACTTATTATTTTCATCTTTTTTGGCTTGTTTCTCTGTATAAAAGCTTTATATTGGTGTGCTCTTTCACCAGATCAGGGCAGTTCAACCGATCCCTTAACAGTTTGTAATTTGCAGGTGTTGAATCCATATAAAAATATTGGTCTTAACTCAGAATGCTTTGGTAACAAACTTACTGTAGTCCTTGAAGAGGAGTAGGATATCTCGCTGTGCAGTCCAGCTATCTTTGCTGTTGATTTGTTCATTCTTTCATGTTGAGACTTGGAAGTCCTTCAGGAAATGTTAGAAGGTAGTATTTTTAGTTTTGAAACTGTACTATATATAACTGAAATCGTTTTTTTTTTTCATTAATAGAATTCCCCCCTGTAAAGGCGTAAACGAGGAAACACAGAAGGCTCTGGACCGATCTCTTCTTGATTGCACTTTCCGATTACAAGGTAGAAATAATCGCACATGGGTGGCTGAGCTGGTATTTGCAAACTGTCCACTTAATAGCACTTCATCCAGGGAGCAAGGTAAGTTTTATTTAGGAAGACTGGTGAATTTTGTTTTTGTGTTTTACATTGTCTGTTCCAGTAGTTCTCATGTTCTGGTGTGTTGTGGTTTAACCCAGTGGGTAACCAAACACTATGTAGCTGCTTTCTCACCCTCCCTCACCCCACCCACAGGGTGCGGAAGAGAATTAAAGGGGAAAGGGAAGGAGACTGGTGGGTTGAGATAAGAACAATTTAATAATAAAAAATTCAAAGTAATAGTGATTAAAATAATAATATATAAATATGTATATATAATATTATAATAATATATACAAACAAGTGATGCTCAATGTAATTGCTCACCACTCGGTGACCAACACCTATCCTGTCCCGGCAAGTGATCCCAAAACAGCTAAGTCCTGACACCACAGTCCCAGACGAGCGAGAGGCCTAAAAAGGGAGAGGAGGGGAGAGAGAGAGAGGGGGACAAGTCCGAGAAACCAAGAGTTCTCAGAAGAGAGATCCCCACTTCCTGATCAACCCTCATCTATATGCTGAGCATGATGCAGCATGATATGGAATACTCCTTTGGCCAGTTTGGCCCTCAATCCTAAATCTAAGTTCAAATCGTAAGGGGAGTTGTGGGCCCTTTGCCCCAGCCATGCTCCCCCCAGCCTGTTGTGCTTCTGCACACTGGCAAAACATGGGAAGCTGAAAGGTCCTTGAGGTCTCAGTGCCAACTATAAACATCAGTGTGCTATCAGCATTCTTCTCATAACAAATCTCAGACTAAATCCAGAACACAGAGCTATTCTTGCTGCTAAAAAGAAAAGCTAACTGTCCCAGTCGAAACTTGAATCAAACTTTGACTGCTGAGTTGATGTACTTTCATTATTTAAATATGCTTCCTGGTCACTTGCCACAGTTCAGTCATAGTCTGTAAACCACAGTTTAGGAATCACTAATTTAATCAGTATTTACCATCTTCTAACTCTACAGGACCAACCCGACATGTTTACCTGACATATGAAAACCAGTTATCTGAACCAGTTGGAGGTCGCAAAGTTGTTGAGATGTTCCTTAATGACTGGAACAGTATTGCTCGACTGTATGAATGTGTCCTGGAGTTTGCACGATCCTTACCAGGTACAGAAATCACCTCCTTTTTGTTAAAATTATGTGTTTACAGATTACTATGGTTTTCTCACTGTAACTCTTTTCCCTCCTCTCTTCGAAGACATACCCAACCACTTAAACATTTTTTCAGAAGTTCGTATCTACAATTACCGAAAACTTATCCTTTGTTATGGAACTACCAAGGGGAGCTCAGTAAGTAACTCCTAAGTCCACTTAAAATGTATGTTTGAAAACAGTATGGGTAGGCTTAGAGTCTCAGAATTGTGCTACAAAATATTTCCTTGTATTATATTATTGTGGAATTAATATTGATGAATGTAGGAAAAAAAAAAAAAAAAAAAGAAATAGAGGGTGCCAGATTGCTAATTTGCTAGGTTACTAGATGTTCAGAATTTTTGAGAATTTGTGTAAGATGCTTTAAATTCTGGGAGGGACAGTTGTGTGCTCCTGATTGATGAAAGCTGTTGTGGCAGCCTTTATCTGACAAACTGACGGTAAGTGTTGCTACTAGTCACTGCTGTGCTGGAATATATGGATATATGTAAGCTGAGTGCCTAATCCTGCCTCAGAATAAAGGACTCTTTAACAAAATTTTAAATGCAGTTCTGTGCTTTCAAATAGTCCTTAGTTATTTTGTAGCAGTGCTGTTCCCTTGTTCAGAACTTTAGCTTACTCGGTAGTATTTGAATTTACAGCTTAAATACTTTGAAAACTGACTGAGTACTTGCTCACTCCCTTACCTTAAATGCAAGGTAGAGGAGGAAGTAAGTGAACATTTAGTACAGACTAAGAATATATTTTTGTGTGGAACTGATGCAAAGTAGATGATGTACTTGAAATTTACTTCATGGAAGGGTTTTGTGTTCATGTTCTAAGCTGAATTTTTAAGAGTATTTCTATGTGCATTTTATTGGGACAGTTAATAAGTAGCAAGAGTAGCAGTGTGGATTTTGCATGTCACTTCCGTACATGTTAGCATGTCCAGTTCTCGTTTTTGTGTGATATGACTGGGAAAACCAGTCCACCTCCAGTAACTCATTAATCAGTTCTCTACAGCATGAATCTCTGGAGTTTAATTTTCTCTGTCTCACCTTTGGCAGGAAAGGCTTTTTTCTTTTTGATTAACTTGCTAAAATAATTCCTCAGTTTTGTGGTTGCCAACAATCCAGATAGCTAAATGGGTGTTAAAGCTAACAGAGCTTTTTTTTTTTTTTCCCCACAACCTCAGCAACTTTTAAGGAAGGTAAGAGGAATCTGTTGAGGTTTGGTGAAAACTGGCAAAAAATATTAATGCAGACCAGCTTTCTTGTTATAACCTTGTAGTTGTTCTAGTTTCCAAGACCATTTTATGTTCTTGACGTTGCAGATCAGCATTCAGTGGAACTCCATACTCCAGAAGTTCCATATTTCACTGGGAACTGTTGGCCCAAACTCAGGTTGCAGTAACTGTCACAACACGATTCTGCACCAGCTCCAGGAGATGTTTAATAAAACACCAAATGTGGTGCAGTTGTTACAGGTAACATTTTAAAAACAACTCTCAAGAACAGAGCAAGATAATTAAGAGCTGAATTCTGATTAAACTGTTGTCTTCAAAATTACATGTGTGTGTCTTACGATTGTTTATGGATCTCATTGGCAGAAGGCGGCTTGGGGAAGATTATATCCCCCCTATGCCCCGTTTTGTCTGACCTTTGCTTGAAGGTAAGCTACCCAGTCTCTCAATATCTGTTCTCTTTCAGGTTTTGTTTGACACTCAGGCTCCATTAAATGCCATCAACAAACTTCCAACTGTGCCCATGCTGGGTCTGACTCAACGCACCAACACTGCCTATCAGTGTTTCTCAATCCTGCCGCAGTCACCCACGCACATCAGGCTGGCTTTTAGGAATATGTACTGCATTGACATCTACTGCCGGAGTCGTGGTGTTGTGGCGATACGTGATGGGGCGTACAGTCTCTTTGACAACAGCAAAATAGTTGAAGGTTTTTACCCTGCACCTGGATTGAAGGTGACTGTTTCTCTGTTTTCTGGCATTTTGTAAACAAGTGAGCTTCTAACTTGAAGTATGGATCTGAGGTGAAGAGTTTTGTGACTTTTTGTGAAGAGCTGCGATCCTTCCAAAATTTTGAGCACAGAATTTTCTGGTTTATAAGTAGACTTGTTAATTAGTTTGAATTAAAACCTTTCCTTTATGAAAACTATCATGAAGTTCCAGGGTTTTTTTTCCTGTCTATGTAATAAGGTAACATAGAGGCTACTTCAGGCGTCTTTTTGTTAAAACTTGCTGAAGTTTTGTGACCAGGCTAAATGTGTTCTCCAGGATTAACAACAACTGCTCCTTACAAACTATGTTGTGTGGCAGGACAGTGCTCATATGTTGCAGATGAAGAAATGCCCCGTGTCAGATGAATCTAGACAGAAACTTCTCTTTAAAACAGATTCCATCAGTGTGTGGCAGGAGCCTGTGGCTCTGCTTCCGAATACAATGCTAGTTTGCTCTTCCTGAAAAATGAATCTCTGCACAATCTGACAGAATACCTTAGCTGAGGGCAGCTTGTACCAGTGCTAGTTATACTGAAATACTGGAAAGTGGCACCCATTGTGAAACAGGATAGTTTGATAATTTTTCCTTCTGACAATTGCAGCTGAACACTGATTCTCTGGTACTGCATTTAGCTGATCCTGAACATCTACCTCTTTCACGAATTCTAAATGGAACGCTAATGGGAAGAGGAAGAGAATTGTAGATACCAGTGGAAAAGTGTAAGAGAAGGAAACTGGGACGGCAAAGGAGGAAGTAATTCAAGAGGGCTGGCAAATTCCTCTGGGTACAAGAGAATGCTGTGGAAGAGTTAACCTGGGCATTCTTACCCAAACAGGGCAGTTGTAGGTGTGATACAACAGCCTAGTACGTTCCAGATACTAATGAGTTGTTCTGGAACAGCTAGTTCCAGGTGTGGGCTTTACCTTATTTTTAAGGAAAAAAGAAAAATGTTAGCATTTCAATTAACTAGAGATATTTCCTGTTAATGAGCAAGGTTTCTTGTTTGGTGGCAATGCAAGACTCCTTTGTAAAAAGAAGAAGGAAATTAAGCTTAAATATCCACTGAGAAGCTCTGTTTATGAATTGGTACGTTTTGCAAACTATTCTTACTGTATACAATGAATGCCCACTACTAGTTAGTTCTAGAGACCTGCCTGTTTCTTACATGCTGTAGCTGATAAAGATAGTATTAAAGCTTAGCAAATAACTGTGCTCATTTATGTAATAAAATGTAAATGGAGGAACTGCTAACAAAACTGATTTTTCCACAGACATTCCTGAACATGTTTGTTGACAGCAATCAGGATGCACGAAGACGATCGGTAAATGAAGACGATAACCCACCTTCTCCTATTGGAGGAGACATGATGGATTCTTTGATATCGCAGCTTCAACCCCAGCAGCCACCGCAGCAACCACAACAACAGGTAACCTCCAGGCAAAATAAGAAATGTTTATTGCCTTCCACAACTGTAGGTTTCTAAGAACTTAGGTTTAAAAGGATTAGCAGTAAAAAACGGAAAGGGGGAGACTATAAAACTGCTCTACTGTGGAATTCCTCTTGAGGCAAAACATATTAATTTATTTTGCCATTTTTCATTCCAGTGTAAACAGCCCATAGCATATGAACAGCAGCTTTGGAAGGTCACATGAGACTTGCTACCTTAAAAGCAAAAGACTGAGGGAGGGAATACAACTGTTTAAGATAAAAGATGGGAGGGAGAGTCAGGAGGCTTCGCAGTTATAAGGTGGCAGATAAAAAGGAATGAGGTGCAGAGTTAGGTCATGAGGAGAAACTGCAAAGAGTCACTGAAAAAAATAGCGAGGACTGAACAAAGTGATACAGAGAATCAAACAATTATGTTGATGGACCTATAAGGTTTCATAGGTGGGCACTATTAGTATTCTCCTGCACATACTTAACTTCAGTTTTAGTAGAAAACGATCAGAAATTTTCACTGTCCTGTGTTGACAATTTCAGCCATTTGCAAAACAGGCGGGAGCATCGGGAGCGTATCCTCTTACTTCACCACCCACGTCCTATCACAACACGGTGACACCATCTCCATCTATGATGCACACACAGTCACCAGGTAAGATGGCTGAGAGTTTGCCTGCTAATCGTGTGCTGGAAAAATTGACACAGAGCTCTTTGTGCATGCATGGTTTTTCTGTCGTTTGAGCTGTGTTTAGCTCCAAGTTAGCCAAGAGAATGCACCTTATATTGTGGAAAAACAGCAAAGCAAAGTCCTGCCATGCATGTTTTGGAAAGTATGTTTTGAAGCTAAAAAAAAACCCAACACAGTCAGTGAAGCTGTCATCTTTAGCTGTGTAATATTTGGGACTGTCTCATTCATAGGGCTTGCAACTTGCTCAGATTAGAATCTGTTAATTTAAATACCTGTTTCTTCAGAAAAGCTTTTCATCACAAAAGCTCTGCATTCTGCTCACAGCTGTTACAACACAACAGCTGAAATTATTGAAATCTGGGAAGGGGCTGGGCAGGGGGGAAATGCCGTTCTTCAAGCCAAATATCTTGGAAAGTTTCCTCTGTGTGGTGAATCAATCTGGAAAATAAGACTGTCGTGGTTTAGGCTGGCCGGCAACTAAACTCCACACAGCCGCTCGCTCACCCTCACCCACCCCCAGGGAATGGGGAAGAGAATTAAAGGAGAAAAGGGAATGTATGAAATAAAGCCTTTGAATGCAAAAAAAAATTCTCATGAGTCTTGTTTACTGTCTCCATAAAAAGGAGATAGCTGTAGCAGTTTGATTGATAGAAAAAGTGGTAACAGGAGAATGGGAAATGTGTATGTTGAGTGATGTGATGTCTTTGATTAGGAAATTTGCATGCCGCGAGCTCACCTAGCGGAGCTTTAAGAGCACCATCACCAGCATCCTTTGGTCCAACTCCTTCACCTTCCTCTCTTGGAATCACAATAGGACAAACAGCTAACTTTGCCAGCCCACATGGTGAGTTCTTTACTGGCAGGTGTATGTATAGTGAGAGAGAGAGAGCACATTTGCTTTTTGAAATTAAGTCTTCCAGAGCAGACCTAAGTTAATTAAGAAAAATTTGTGGTTTGTAGTTGGCTTAAGTAGCTGTTTTCATACATGCAGATGTAACTCTTAACAGTAGTCAAAAGTAGCTGCATGGCATGTTGAGGTGTTCCTAATGTTTTAAAAATTAACTATCAGTCACTCTTTCCTGCTTACTAATGTGGGGAAATTCCATGTGATCTTATAGCAGAGCGATGGCTGCAGCTTTTAATGAGCATTGTCTCTTATTAGATTAGTTAATGTATTTTCACTGCTTACTTTTCCTGGAAAAATAACTGGAACGGGTTAGAAATTAAAATACTTAAAATTTGAAAATGTTTTCAGTCTTGCTGGTTTGACATACCTGTATGCGAACAACATGCCTTTTGGTTGTTTCCTTTATTAAGTTTTTTTGGAAAGCTGCCAAAACAATTGTTTGTTGTAATCACAGTGTGTTGGAAACCATTCCATAGATCACAATAAATTAACAGCTCAGACTGTAGTTTTAGCACACCAGTTTAACTGTCAAGATGAATAAAGTGAGATAAATATACAACAGACAGTTTAAGATGCTTGTTCACATCAGTCTTTATAGCGGAATACAAAACCAAAGATACTTTTGCAGAGATAACTGCAAGATACTGAGTTAGATGAGGAACAGTCCAGCTGAGGCCTTCATTTGCTAAGGAGTGGCAGAAGTCCAAGTCTATAGTCAAGAGCTCTTTTTAGTTTAGACCCCGTTACATGTTAAACATGGTGATTTGCCTTAATGTTCAATTTTATTTTACTCTTTAAGAAATACAGCCAGAAAACCCTTGATTCTGTACCTTGATTCCCCCCTCTGCCCCATTATGTTTTCTGTATGGTTGTAAAATGTAGTGTAAAAGCTTGCAGACATTTTCATGCTTTACAAATTTTGGGAAGACTTTTTTAGATTTCTAGATTAGAAAACCTTGTACGTTTTTTAAAAAAATAACAACGGTCTTGTAACATCTGTAGGTACTCTAGACCCAAGCTCACCATACACCATGATGTCACCCAGTCAGCGTGCAGGGAACTGGCCAGGATCTCCCCAGGTCTCTGGTCCATCACCAGCAGCACGGATGCCTGGAATGTCACCAGCCAACCCTTCCCTTCATTCACCTGTCCCAGATGCCTCTCATTCCCCACGAGCTGGAACAAGTAGGCTTCTTTATCAGTGTTATGGCTGTGAAACACTCATGTTTAACATTTCTAGTTCTGTTCTCTTTGGTAGTTTTGTCTGTCAGCCAGTCCTCACCGGCCTCGTGCAGTAAAATATCTAAGGAAATGAAGCCTTTATTCTGTCTTAGTTCAAATCTTCTATAACAAATTGGAAGACTAGTTAAATCATACAGCATAAACTTCAGCAGGATTGATACCTCTTGTTGCACTGCAGAAACTAGTCTTAAACTATTGAGCTCTGCGACCGAGAAAATTATCTAATATGAAAGCAATGATAGGCGTATTTGCCTACCCAAATACTAACTTTTCGCATCACAGAGTTGTAATGCTGCTCTTGCACGACTGATTTAGCCATCTTTACATCTCATTGAGTTTGTTGTACAAACCTGCTATCTGCTGGCATGCTGCAGGAAAAGGGAATAGGATTTTAATGTTACTGAGAGTCTTTGCATGAGTGGAGGGTCGAAACTTGTAGTTCTTTGACTTTGTCTATCTGTTGTCTATCAGTAGGCAGCCAAATTCTTAAATAAGGATTAAGCTTTGGCTCAGAGAACTCGTTGCTTATTTAGTGACAGCAAATAAAATGAACACATAGCTTACATTTCAGCTTAAACACTTCCTTACTGCAAGTACTTTTTCCGTATCAATAGGTTCCCAAGCAATGCCGACTAGCATGCCTCCACCTCGTAAACTACCTCAGCGCTCTTGGGCTGCATCCATACCTACAATCCTCACCCACAGTGCCTTGAATATTCTGCTGTTGCCCTCTCCTACCCCTGGGCTTGTGCCAGGACTAGCTGGCAGCTATCTTTGCTCTCCTCTCGAGCGATTCCTTGGATCAGTTATTATGAGGAGGCATCTTCAGAGGATCATACAACAGGAAACGGTATGGCTTAGGTTGTTTTCATATTGATCTGTGAGTATGACTTCACAACTGTTCTTTTTTGTGCTTCTGTACTCCGTGTCTTTCAAATTGGACACAAACTGAAATGCTTCAAATATAATAAGTATTTGCTGTTGGACTTGTGATATACTTCCGAGTCTTGCTGTCTAAAGTGTCAAAATTTAGAAAAAGCATTTAGCTCCACATCTTTTCTTCGCAAATTGGAAGTGGAAATGCTGTGTTAGATCCAGTGAAATTTGATTACTGATATGGTAGAAAGACTATGATCAGACTTTCAAGTGCCTTGGCTTCTGTGAGTTTAGCATGTTCATTGGGAGTTAACTGGAACAGCCACAGGGTTCCTGTGAATGCCACTACTTAGCAGGAGTGCCCCAGAAATTAGTTACTAGTTGACAATAACTGAACTTCTCAGTCATGAATGTTGCTTTAGGGTTTGGGACAGACATTGTGCGCCTTTTCACTTCTTTGGCATTGATTCTGTGACAGAGAACGAAGCCAAATCTTGCATAAGCTTCGTTCTCAAGGCAATTTTGCCTGTATACAAATATCATGTGTTTCTTTCTGGAGAGAGGGCAGGTTGGTCACTACAGTCTTGGGAGTGAATGTGTGTGTGTGTTCATGCTATTTAACGAATGACTCATTGAATGTGATACTTGTTTTTATGCAGCTACAGTTAATAAACTCCAATGAACCAGGTGTAATTATGTTTAAGACGGAGGCACTGAAGTGCAGGGTTGCTCTCAATCCCAAAACCAACCAGACCTTGCAACTGAAAGTAACACCGGAAAATACAGGACAATGGAAATCGGAGGAGTTACAAGTTTTGGAGAAGTTCTTTGAAACAAGGGTATGTACTCAAATTGTTGATGTTTAAATTTTTCTGCGTTGCTTTTAATCTGTAGAGGTGTTTTGAGTGGTACTGCTGACTTTCATTGGCATATGTAAGGGCTGCAAGATATAAAATTAACAGCTGTGCATGCTGGTTACCATATTAAATGATACAGCTGTCATCTAAATAATGTCTTTCTCTAGGTTGCAGGACCACCTTTTAAAGCAAACACCCTAATAGCCTTCACAAAATTACTAGGGGCTCCAACGCATATCCTCAGGGACTGCGTACACATCATGAAACTTGAGCTGGTAAGTTAACCATTCTATTTAGTTCACCCAACTTCAGTTATTATATTTTTAAAACAAAGGTGCTGTATCTTCATCTGTAAACACATAAATTACTCTAAATTTATATATAGATTATTTAGTGTTAAAGAAGTTTTCATTTTACTACTAGCCTTTCTGGAAACTCCCAAAATTTCTCCTTTAAACTGATGATTTTGAGAAACTGCAGACACATTACTGCACAATAGGCACATGCATAGGCTGGATGGAATCTTTCTGATCGTGTTCTTGTTTACCCTGTGCTTAATTCTTTCAGAGGTATTCTGACTTATGCTAAACCTGCAAGTTTAGCTGCAGAGGCACACTCTACTTTCTAATGCTTCCCTAGTTCATAGTCATGTATGTCACTGACACGAGACCTTTGCTGTTCTTTCTCTGTGCTGCTTTTTGTAAACAGTTCCCTGATCAGGCAAGTCAGCTGAAATGGAATGTGCAGTTTTGTTTAACAATTCCTCCCAGTGCACCGCCAATTGCGCCTCCAGGAACACCTGCTGTTGTGCTGAAATCCAAAATGTTGTTTTTTGTAAGTAGAGTTATCTGTTTTAAAATTTTGTGGGCTGCATGTCTTTGAAATCATCATGGGTTAGTAGCAAAACATAAGCATGCTATATCTGACAACTGTAATAGCTAAAAATGTTGTGCCATTTGGAAGCCCAGATTTTCATGCATCTCTTTTGTAATGAGTTCAGTTAGTATTCCTATTCTGCCTCCTATAAAAGCACAGCAACTCTTCATGTTTTGTGTTCTTGGAGAGATATTGACAATATATAAACTTCAGTTCCCTCTGGGCTGCGGGTATCTTGGAATGCTCAACCTCTGTGTGTTTTGTTCTTCTTTGAGGCACTTAGCAGCTAGATTAAGTGATACACCATTAGTGGTGCTGAGAAAGGATAGTGGGAGTCAGATGTTTAGAACAAATCTCTGTCCGTGTAGTCTCTGAGGTAATGCTCACTGTAGGGTGCTTTTGAGAAGAAAATAGCCTACACCTGATTGATAACTTCTCTGTTACAGAACTGATGTTTGAAAACTGAGGGGGTGGAAGTACACGCTGTCTTTAGGCCTAGAGTGTTTAACTGTATCGGAAGTTGCGCTGAAGTACAGAGTCATTCAGTTTAACACACTTTTTGTTTTTTCCCACAGCTCCAGCTAACACAGAAAACAACAGTTCCGCAGGAAGCTGTTAGTATTATTGTCCCTATTATTTATGATATGGCTTCGGGTACAACGCAACAGGCTGACATTCCCAGGCAGCAGAACTCTTCTGTTGCCGCTCCAATGATGGTTAGCAATATTCTAAAGAGGTTTGCTGAACTGAATTCACCACGACCAGGTACTGTACATGTCCAGTAGATATATTCTCTTCACCCAGACATCTGTGACAAATCTCCAGTGTAAAACTAAACCTCTCTTAAGTCTGAATTCTTCTTGGTTTCTATCATACTCCTTTAGTGATCGCAAACTTCTTGTGTGACAGGCAATACATAACTTAATAGCAAGTACTGGCAGCACAGCAGAAGGTTACACTGATGATTCAGGCTGTATGTCGCTGTTCTGCCCGAGTGACAGTATGCACCTCTTGTTGGCCCAACTCCTGCTATATAGCAGGAGTCACACTTTTTAACAAGCGGGCCCAGAATGAGTCATAAGAAATATGCTATGGTCAAGTGTCAGTTTTCATGGATAATTATGAAGTTATTGAGCTTAACAGTAGAATATAAAGGGATGTTAAAATAGTTTTCAGAACTTGTCCGCGTGCTGTGAATGATTAAAAAGTAATTGTAGTGATTGTATACTCCTTTGTCAGTGTGTACACTAACAGAGGCGCATACAGCTCTGCCCACCAAACGTGCTGTGAAGTGTCTGAGCTAAGTAGGTCGTTCTGAATGTTGATTGGCCCGTAGGTAGTGCACCGTGAGCAACGTTGTGCTTTGCTTTCCCTCTTGTTTGTCATGCTTTTTATTTATTCATTTTTTTAATATCTGAAACGTTGAACAGCGTAGCAGGTTCTTTGGGCAGCATGTGGTCTGTAAGCAGAGGTTTGGGGTCCTAATACGCAGATGGCTCATAAGAACAATAACTTTCAGGTCTGCTGTAGTTACATGATGAAGAACAAAGCTTTTTTCCAGTAACCCAGTAAATAGATTGAAGTTGTGGATCTGGAGGATGAATTCTACTTCTATTCTGTATAATCATTCATCTCGTTGTTATACAGTAATTTTAACTATGCTTGATGGTTTATTTCGATTGCTAGAACATGAGCAATGTTTATCTTAAATTGGTGTGGATCTGCTTACATTTCTGAAAATTGTGATGAGATTTAAATTAACATGCATTTTCTGTTGAACATATAGTAATAGTGTAGGTAAACAGAAGAGAGAATAGCTTTGAGGCCATGTGGGGTTGCCTGTAAGTTCTGTATGCGGTACAGAACTGTTGTTTGTATAGCACTTTTATTTCAAGGTACGTTAACTAAACTTCAGGTGTTTCTTTTGGAAGGTGCTTCCCCACTGAGTTCCCCTCGTGGGGAAGGGTAGATACTTGTTTTGCTGTTTGTTATTGCACTAAGTTGTGTTTTAAGGTAAACTCTCTGCAAAATACTGCAGCATAGGGAGTAATTGTCAAAGCTGCTTTTGAGTATCCCAGGTGAGATGTCTTCTGATGATTGTTAGATAGATCAGGATAGACGATTTTTGTGTGTCACACAAATTTTGAAGTAGTTTAGGGATGTGGTACAGGGAGCAGAGCACAGACAAGGAAAAAAATGCATATAAAAAGAGCTTGTGGCCCCATGCAGGACCTTATTCAGGCAAAGACGACTGTAGCTAGCGGAGCAGAGGAAATGTCCAGTAGTCTTTCCTCTGACTTCTAAAAGAAAGAACGAGTCTGTATGGATTTTATTTAATTATTTTTTTCCACCACCGCCTAGCCAAAGTAGGATCTTCCCTGAAACACTTGAAATGCAATTTCCTGTGTTCTTACTGTCAAAACTCACGTTATTATATCTGATGAAAGAGAACAAGATACCTTCTTTTCTTTGCCATTGAAAGGTGATACGAGAGCCAACAGATGAAAGTAGATAGTTGGGAGACTTCTTTTACAACAGCAGTTCATGGGAGATCCCAGGTGCATATCCTTTCTCTTCTGATGCTATTGTGCTGTAGCCGGGATTTTCCTGCCTGTGTTAGCTCCTCTGCTGCACTAATTGCAATTTGCTTGGTTAAGCGAATTTTTCACTGTTTCAGTCAGAAAGGACCAGGGCTTCCCATCATGCACGTATGATATTACTGGCACTTTCATTGTAACCCGTAATCAGTGTTGCCTCGTTTTGGCTGTATCTTTTTTACCTTTCTCCCTTGTGAGGAAGTATTTTGTATTCAGCTTAATTTTCCTTTTAATAAAATGGTAGTGCCTGAAAAGTAAGTTCTTCTGGAAGAGTTTTCTTTTCAGATCTGTGGACAAACACATTCTTCTGTGTTTAACAGTAAAATGCTGACTCATTGTGAGTACGCTGTCTTTCCGAGATCACTTTACCTATGCCTCTATGGGAAAAAATATATTATTTTGGGGAAATAGTTACATGAACTGAGATGGAATCAATGCCCTGGAATAACGAGGTTAAACCTGAGCTGTAAGTCTACAATCTGCATTATGTAGTGGACATCAATCTGGTAAGGAAGTGAAAAGTCCCTACAGATGCTGGAGGTGACCCTTAAAAGTTGCTCAAGGGACTGTGATATTTCTTAAAGCATTTCACGACTAAGCATTTTTCAGTGTCTGATTTTCAGTGATACAGTGGCTGGTATTTAGCTCAGACTTGTAGCTTTGATGTGATAATGACTCGCCAAAAATAACCTTGAGAATCCCAAGTTTGGCAGTTAGGATGAATGCATCCCAACAGGCTCTGCTCTTATCTCTTTGCTCGCACTGTTGCTCCTTCAGCGACAGAATTCAATGTCTTCTAATTGATGTTTCTTGAAAAATTCAGGAAAAATTCAGCCCACAGTGACCAAGGTACGATAGTGGCTATTAATTGTGTTCTCTTACCAGGAAACAGTAGATGAAAGTCACAGCTACCTAATGCTTCACTTCCTGTTATTTCAGTTAAACCCTTTTGATTCTGTTGGTTTTAACTTTTTTAAGCTATTTCAGAATGTGTGTGTGGTTTTTGTCAAAAAATGCCGGTATTCAAAACTCGAGACAGCTGTGGCTGGTTTCCCCTCTCTGTATTAGAACTCAGCTGTTTGAAACAAAGATCCATTTGCTCTGCATTTTATTTTGCAGTTGAGATGGCAGGGGTAGAGCCAGAGCAATTTGGTTGAAACAAGCAGATTTCTGACTTTTGCCCAGTCTTGGAATTAGAAACATTTCCAAAACTAGGCTTAGGACAGAAAACATCCTCCAGCTGTTTCAGACTTGAGTCTTTTGAAATGTTTCGTTTCTGCTCTTCATCAATACAAACAGAACTTGGGATCAAGTGGGGTTTTGTTCTTTATAAGATGTAGCGCTTTTAATTAATGACGTACAGAAAAAATTCGGACTGCAGGGCCGCGTACGTTAAATTCTGGTAGAGATCCGACCCAACACTCAAAAGCAATTAGAAGCTTAAGCGCTGCTTGGCAATTCCATGACCAACGAGAGCGGTCCTGTTGGGAAAGCCGGAGCTACTTCCGTTCAAATCATGAACGAATCCCAAAGTCCTTGGAGGCGCAGCTGGGATTGCCGAGCGGCGGTGGTGGCGTGTGGCCCACCCCTGCCTGCTGCTGCGGGGGTCGTAGCCGTGTTGGCGGCGCGGTGGGAGTCGGCGCGGGGAGCGGGGAGCGATGCTAACCTCTCTTTTTTCCCTGTTCCAGGTGAATGCACAATATTTGCAGCCGTTCGTGATTTGATGGTTAATCTTACGCTGCCCCCTGGTGGGCGTCCCTAGACACTTTTAAAACAAGGCTGAAAGAGACAAAACAGCAAAAAAAAAAAAAAAAAAAAAATTATATATAGTAAAGCCTTCAGTTAAAAGAGGACATTTTAATTTTACCTTTTTTTTTTTTAAGAGCTAACTATAATAAACTGGCAAACTTTCAGGGATGCACTTTCATCAAATGATTATCACCACGACTTTTGTATAGTGCTGTTGTATAGTGTGTTTTAACGGGAGACACTTCAGACTAGGTAATAGATTGAAGTATCAGCTTGCTGGTAATAGATTTAATATTCTGTTTTATACTATAAAGATTATGAAAATGCCAAACTTGTTTGTTTTTCTGTTTTTCTTATGTTTTGGTGTAATAGTCTTTTTTTAAGGCAGGTCTGTCATTTTTGAATACTGTAAAACTGTGACAAACTTTATATTGAAGCTGTATTTTAATATGACTGCTTTGAATCCTTAAACAATTTATTTGGGCTTGTTGTAAACATGTCCCCAAAAAGCAATATTTAATAAACTGAATTAAAAAAACGTTACACTGGATGTTGTATAATCTTAAATTTTATTCCTCTGCACTATAGTCCCTGGCCAGATCTCTTGTGTACACACACACACACACCCCCCCCCTACACCACCTCCCCCCCCAAAGACCCTGTGTTTGTTTATTCTGTGGGTTTGATTAGTTCCAAGTCATAAAGTCATATGAAAACAGAGTTTGTTCATTTTCCTGGTTGTATAAATAATCAGTAATTATTTAAAACAGTGCTTCATTTCTTACAGTCATAAGGAACTAAATCTGTATGTCCCAAAAGCAAAGTTCAGTGGAAGAAAGCACATTTTTTTCATTTTATGCCTTTATTCTAAATAATTAGATTCTCAGGGAAAACACTACTGGTGAAAGGAAGCATTTCTTACTGACCAGTGACACTTGTTCCTTTCAAAGAAATATCCGTGTGTATTTACAAGTGCAGTTTTAAGTTTAGTTTTTCATGTGTTCTGTCTGGTTTTTTGGTAGCCAGATGTTATACCCACCTGCCGCATTGGGACTATTTGTAGATTTTAATTGTTACCGGTGATTTGACTGTCTATTTATTTCACTAAAGATGCTGCAGTGACTCCATCCTGTGGTGCCCATAGATTGTTTCTGATAAACCTGCCTGTGGAACAAGTGTGAGAGAAATTGTACAGAGAGAAATAGCGTCTCTGAACTGATCCGCAGATCCGGCGTAGCAACGTTAGTCAGCGTCAAATGGGAACAGACAACTTTTTAACTATCCAAAAAGCCATCCCAGATGGCAGCAATAGACTTTGTGGCTTTCCAGATAAAAAATATTGATCGTGTTAAAGCTTTTATTAATATAGAAATGGAGAGGCTTTTTTGAGCCCTGCAAACACTCAGACAAGGAGCCGAATCAAGGTGAGATTTGGGGTGGGTTTTTTGGTTGAAACTAAGTTTAAATTACTTGCTATTCTTACACATTTGAGTGTCCTGCAGGTTGCCTTTGAAGCTGCAGATGTTTAACTGCATTTACAAAAATTGCAGGAAGCAAGTTCTGATAATAAGTAGCTGGGACAAAACAAAGCTTTGTAAAACTAGAAGCTATCTTTCTTTCAAGAGCTGTAGTTTGTCTCTAGGCACGTGCTCGAGTTTCGTCTATTGAAAGTTACTCTTGTTAGTGGGTATTTTAAAGCAAAATCTTCCGTATGAAAAATTAGCAGATACAGCAGACTACTGGGAGAATACTTGGATCATTTTAATCAGATTTATGACGAAATTGTCGAAGATGTCATTTCAGAAGTTGTGCTTTACTGGCTGTTTTAGCTCAAGTGGTTGTAGTTGTTCCCATGGCCCAGATTTTCTATGTACTCACAGAATTTCAGGTGTTCTTAAGGTAAGAATGTATTTCAAAAAATTAATGTGTAATCAAAATGTATTAACCCTACATAATTTCTAGACTGTATTTACAAAGCTGCGACTGCTGTGTGACCCTGGAATAGCAATGTAATTGAGAGTTTCTTATTTGGGTTAAATCACATTGACTTCAAATATTCAGGGCTTTTCCTGAGACACTCCAACAGCCACTGATGGTTCAGCGTTCAATGGGTAGATCATAATTTTGGGGGAATGTTTTTAAGGCTTGACTTTGCCTCCTTTGCCATGCTGCCCCTTCGTTTCCTGACGCTCTCCCCATGTACTCCCAGCCCCTCACGTCTTTCCAGAGCGGTAATTAACTTTGGGAAATGACCCCGGATAACAGGTTTTACAGGAAACGTCTGGCTGCTGCTCCGAAAGATAAGAGATGCTGAGTGAGGAAGGGTTGTACTCTGTTGGTTGGAGGCTGTGCAGAGCAGCGTGGGGATGCAGAAAGCTACAGCAGCTTAAGCCTGGATAGCTGGAATTCCTGCCCAAGAAATGTAGTTTGTAGGGATCTCCAGAGGCCGAGCTGCTCAGAACAGGACCGTCCCCTCACCCTTTGCTGGAGAGCTGCTCCACGCAGCCCAGGGTAACTGGCATCAGTGAGTGCTGTGGGGAAAACTAGTTTGCATTGTGTGAAATAGAGCTCTCAGGGGTGAAAAAGTGTGATATTTAGGCTTGGACTGGTTTTACTCCTCCTATGATTCCCCAGTATCACACGTGTTTTTAAAAGGCCATTTTGGAGGCCAGAGCCAAGAGAGTTTCAGCTGCACCTGAGGCTTTATTTGGAGAGCAGAGGCTAAAGCAGGAGTTTGTCAAAAACTGCAAAAAAGTGGCGTGCTGGTAGGCTGGTCTGAGGTGAGGAAAGGTTTTGCTGACATCCTTCTGCATGGGTGGCAGCTCCCGGGGCAGAGCGGGTCCAGGTGAGGGGTGTCCTCCCTCTCCCCTGCCATGCCCCAGGATGTTTCTACCTCCCTGGTGTCTAATCCCTCTCAGGGTCCCTGCAGCTAATCAAAAATAAATGAGGGGTCCTACCCTACCCTTAGGAAACATCATCTTGAAGCACTTGCACCTCTGCATTGCAATAACGTGGTGTGTTTGGGCAGGGAAGCCCAGCGCTGAGCCCCTGGCTGCCACCAGCAGATCCCCCCCCTGCCCGGTGCTCCATGGGCAGGGGTCCCACAGGGCAGGACCAGCCTCCCAGCACCTGCCCACCGCCCTCCGGGTCCTGCCGCCCTGCCTGCTGCTGTGGGGGCTGCTCCCTGAGCAGGCAGCGTGGCTGTTTTTGCATCTTCAGTTTTGAGGCAGTTTCCTCCGTGACGGATACAGCTTTGAGAGCAGCTGGCAAGCTTGCCAAGCAGCGGGCAAACCCTAAGTGCTGCATTGAAAAGAGACAGAGAAAAGCACTGCCATCCTTTGAAGCTGATTTTGCAGCAGAGGGAGGGAGGGGGCGGCTGCAGGCCAGCCTGGGCCCTGCCGGGCTTTCGGCACAGATCTCTGCAATGTCAGTTCCACAAAGTGGGAATGGAGCCAGCCTGGCACAGGGCTGGGAGCTGCCGGTGGTTGTAGATGCTCCATCCCTGGAAGTGTTCAAGGCCAGGTTGGATGAGGCATTGAGCAACCTGATGTAGTGGAAGATGTCCCTGCCTGTGGCAGGGAGGTTGGCACTAGATGAGCTTTAAGGTTGCTTCCAAACCAAACCATTTGTCGTGGGTTAGGTTGAACTGCCCCCCCCCCCCACACACAGCCGGTCACTCCCCCTCCCCCACCCCCAGGAATGAGGGAGAGAATTAAAGGATAAACGTGAAACCCATGAGTTGAGATAAGAGTGATTTAATACAGATGATTTAATACAATGTAGGTGCTCACCACCCCCTCATATGCGAAGCCCGTCTCGTCCCGAAAACTGCAAATCCCGGACGAACGCGAGGCCCTGAAATAGAGAGGGGCAGAGAGGGAGAGATAGTACTCCGAGAGTGGGAGTACTGGGAAAGAGAGAGAGGAAAGAAAAAAAAAGAAAAGCAATAGAGCGAAAAACACAGCAAGCGCAAAAGAGCAAAAGCGGCAAAAGCCCTTCTTCCCGGCTGCCCCTCGCTTTTATACTGGGCATGACGCTGCATGATATGGAATACTAATTGGCCAGTTTGGCCCTCAGTCTTAAGTTCCACACAAATCACAAGCGGAATCGTGTCCCCCTTGTCCCATCTATGCTCCCCCCTTATCCTGCCGTGCTTCTGCACTCCGGCACACTGAAAAGTCCTTGGCAGCTTGTTATCAGCGTTCTTCTCAGAGTGAGCCTCTGAGTATAACCAAAACATGGAGCTTTTCTAGCTGTTAAAAAAAAAACTCTGTCCCAGCTAAAACTAGGACACCATTCTATGATTCTGTTTTCTCTTTTCTTTCATAACATGTAGTACTGTGCAGCCCTACATTGTGCAAGGTATTTGTGGGCAGCAGTGCCAGTGCTGGGCGCAGAGCAGTCATGGCCCTGCAGTGGCACTGCTGCTGCTCTTCATCTTCTCCTTGAGGGACTGGAGGCCTCAACGAACTGATACGTTCTGCAGAAATGAGAGTTTCTTCTTCCTCCTGGCTGAAGGTGTTCAGGAGGGAGACCCAAGATTCACCGTGCGTGTTGCAGAAGGTGCCAGAGGTCTGACTGCTCGTACAGCTATAAAAAAAGGTAAATAAGGGGTTTTGTCTTGCATTTCGTGAGAAATACGGGGCTGGCAGTGGCCTCCTGAGTCTCCAAATCCAGATCTATTGCAGGCAAGCACGCTGTAAAATGCTGTTTATAAACTTGGCAGGCTCCATCTTAAAATTATGTGCTTTTGCCTAAATTCATGAGTTTGCTCAGTATCCCCTGAGAGTGAAGCTCTTGGAGATCCTCACTGCTCTGAGCTTCGTGGTGCACTGCAAAGATTATGTCAGCCACAGAAAGCTGTGAGCATGAGGTGATATTTATAAGCATCTAAGGAAAAAAATAGCCTTTTCCATTTTGTTTCTGTGCTCCAGTCCCTTTTGAGCAGAGTTAGGACCACAGTCAGGCAGCAGCTGTTAAATCATGATTTTAGAAGCATCTTGATTCATTCTCCCCCAAGAACAACAACAACAAAATTCACCCAGCCACAGATCTCTTTCAAAGACCTATCTTAAAGTTAGGGAGTCAAAGGGAGGAGTGTGGCACAGGCTGGCCCGGGGGTGTTCAGCATCCTGTGGAGGACCCACGATGGGCTGGGTAGAGGGACTATCCCTGGCTGCTTCCCTCCTTCCCAATGGTTGTTTTCCCAGCCCAGGTGCTGGGACACTCTCCCTGCAACTGAAAAGGAGCAGGAATGACTCTGTTGGACTGGAGTTGCCTGTTCTGTTCTGCTCTTCTTGCCTCAAACAGCTTCAGTCATTGGGTTGGGTTGTCCATGTGCAGGAGGCGGTAAATCTATGAGAGGGATTGGAAGAAGAGATAGGAGGGTGCTTGGTTGTCATGCAAGTAAATGAAAGAGAGCAGGAATTAGTAAAAGAGAGACTTCAAGAGATCTGGAAGAGCAGGAGAGACTGCCTGAGAAGGTACTTCAACTCGCCCACTGAACTCAGTTTATCATTTTAGAGACGTTAACTTTAGGAAAGCGGCAGGCAGATAGCTCTCTAGGATTCTGTGTTTGACCTTAAACAAAATAATTGCTGATGAAGGCCTCAATGAGCAAAGGCAGATTTTTAGGTTGCCATGTGACAAACTTCGAGTCTTTCCAAAAGGGATCAGAAATGTTCTCCATCTTCTCACAACTCTCTTGTTCTAGTCCAGCTTTCCAACTTTGCAGAGAACACCTCACGCATTCACCTTTGCCTCCATTGTTGGCATTTGTGAGCTGCTCTCTCACTCCTTGGTGCAGTTACACGGTGTTCTCAGACACTTCTTACTTGCCTCTGCCAGCAGCAGGGCTTCTCAGTTAGCCAAAAGACAATTTATTTTGCTCAACCGTTTTTCCCATCCTACAGTTTCTTGGAGCTTTTTGTCCTACAGTCAAGATTTTGCATCCATCACACTATGACTCTGGAGGACTTCATAGAATCATAGAATGCTTCGGGTTGGAAGAGTCCTTAAGGATTATCTAGTTCCAACCTCCCTGCCATGGGCAGGGACACCTTTCCCTAGATCAGGTAGCTCAAAGACTCGTCCAACCTGGCCTTGAACACTTCCAGGGGTGGGACATCCACAACTTCTCTGGGCAACCTGTTCCAGTACCTCACCACCCTCTGAGTGAAGAATTTCTTCCTTATATCTAATCTAAATCTGCCCTCTTTCAGTTTAAAGCCGTTGCCCCTTGTCCTATCACTACACACCCTTGTAAAAAGTCCCCCTCCAGCTTTCCTGTAGGCTCCCTTGAAGTACTGGAAGGCTGCAATAAGATCGCCCTGGAGCCTTCTCTTCTCTAGGCTGAACAATCTCAACTCTCTCAGCCTGTCTTCATAGGAGAGGTGCTCCAACCCTTGGATCATCTTCATGGCCCTCCTCTGGAATTGTTCCTACAGGTCCGTATCCTTCTTATGTTGGGGGCCAAAGAGCTGGACACAGAACTCTGGGTCAGGTCTCATAAAAGCAGAGTAGAGGAGCAGAATTACTTCCTTCGACCTGCTGGCCACGCTTCTTTTGATGCAGCCCAGGATACAGTTGGCTCTCTGGGCTACAAGGGCACATTGCCAGCTCATGTTGAGTTTCTCATCAACCAACACCCTCAAGTCCTTTTCCTCAGGGCTGCTCTCAATCCATTCTCTGCCCAGCCTGTACTTGTGCTTGGGATTGCCCTGACACACGTGCAGGACCTTGCACTTGGCCTTGTTGAAATTCATGAGGTTCTCACAGGCCCCCCTCTCCAGCCTGTCAAGGGCCCTCTGGATGGCACCCCTCCCCTCCAGCGTGTCAACCACACCACACAGCTTGGTGTCGTGAGCAAACTTGCTGAGGGTGCACTCGATCCCGTTGTTCATGTTGCTGACAAAGATATTAAACAGCACTGGTCCCAGTACCGACCCTTGAGGAACACCACTCATCACTGGTCTCCACTTGGACATCGACTGTCGACCGCAACTCCTTGAGTGCAACCATCCAGCCAATTTCTTATCCATTGAGTGGCCCATCCTTCAAATCCATGTCTCTCCAATTTAGAGACAAGGATGTCATGTGGGACAGAGACTTAAGTTAACAAAGCTTATACAAGAAAATGGGTTTAAAAAATAGGAAAGCAAACCTATCATTATTGGGTTTTGGAGGAGATGTAATTATTTGACAGCTTATTTATGTCTACATAGTTTGATTTAACACTATGAGGAAATGTTAAGAAATTTAAAATTTTAAACACTTAAAATGTTTTAAACGGAATTATTACAAAATTGATCTTTTATGCAAATTGTTATTCCAGTGGAGATAGCTGAGAGGACTGTACTGGGATTTGGGGGTTGGGTTTTGTTATTTGGGTGTGGTTTTTTCAATATGAACATCACTGTGTTTTTGCAAACCTGAATACAGCAACATATTGTACTAATCAACAACAACAAACAGCAAGTGAGGCTGACCAGCCTGTACCATTGTTTTATTTCAGTGCTTTTCATACCTTCATTTCTAAGGAAAGGCATTAAAGTCTTACTCTGGTTCTCTTTGACTCTCTCAATTTTCCTCTCCATTTAGGTTGCACGGGCATTTAGATAAATAAATAAATAAGTAGAAGCATCTCCCTCCGTCCCATCTCAAACCTTTGCCAGGGTGCCCCACACACTAAAACACGCGGGATTAGTGAGGTTCAGGGATTGGCAGAGCGCAGGTTAAAGCGGACAAAGTGAAGATCATGCAAGCAGTGCAGGACCAGGCCAGCCGTGGAGAATTAATTCAGGTCGTCCTCTTGAGCGAGAAGTGTCCCGAGGAGCCTGCTTCTGGCTGGCACCCGCGGGAGTGCGCCAGTGGAGACCTTTCTCTGCAAGAACAGGTCTGGACCCAGGACGGCACAAAGCCTTTTTCAGGCTTTGATGGTGTGAAAGAATTCTTTTTTTCTTTTTTTTTTTTTTTAATTAAAATATAGCTTTGAACCCAGGTGGGAAGAAAGATGTATTTAACGCTTTAGTTTCCAGCTGCAGGAAGATGCTTAACATACACATACACACAGACGCTCCTCTTAATTTAGGTGACCTCACCTGCTGGACCACAAAGTGTTGTCCCAAATTTGGTTGTGTTGGACTGCTTTGATAATGTTCCAGACAGAGAAGTTGGGTCTTTTTTTTTTTTTTCCTCTGTAATACCTCTATCTCATTCTTGCACCTTGAAGTCTTTGGGCAGAAGCTGACATGAGAGCCTTAGGAATAAAAAGCAAATAATAGCTGGGGTTCAGTTGTGACCCGCTGCCCATGTTGGTAATTTCTGACCTTTAATTTTGGATATGCACTTACAAAAACCATGCTGTCAGAACCCCATTCTCCTGCTCTAAATAAGACTCTGTTTTCAAAAGTCTCTGCTAGTATCTGGTTAATGGCATCCTCCAGCCCCCCTCCCTGCACAGCTCTTGGTTTTCCACCACCGATCAGAAGTTAAAATAAAGCTTTTAGCAAATGTGGCATTTCCTCCTCCTCCACTCTGCTATTGTCACAGATGATTTGATAGAACAGATCTAATTTTACCTCTAGCAATTGGAGTTTTTTTGGTTGGATTTTTTCTTCTTGTTGTTTAAAACAGCATTCTCATTATGACAGTGGAAATGTTCTTCTAATTGAAGTGTTGACTTTTCTGGGGAAAAATATCCTCCAACCTAGCTTTCTGTGTTCCACATATTTTTCTAAAATTTGTAGTAGGTTTTCAATTTATATGAGTACTTTTAACCTCATGGTTACTTCAGACATACTTGGATCCATAAGAAAATGAAAATAATTATTTTTCCCTTTAACCATTTAATATATCACAGTTAGTTGCTATCTGGCTCAGCTGTCTCTCAGTAGGGACACAGAAGTATCCTTTCAGATGGAATATTTTCAGTATTTCTAACCCAAGATTTTTGTTTTGGAGGGCTTTTCTGCTTCTGTTCTCCTTGTCCTCTTTGAGCAAGAGTGTCCACCTTGTGCATGATCCCCTTCTTCCATCTCTCCCCAGCCTGACCATCAGTGCTCCATTGCCAAAATCTGGCATTCCATCGTGTTTAATCTGAGAACCTTTGTTTCACTTCACAGATTTTCTTCATAACTTTGTTTCCAACAGGGAAACTTAGTTGCTTTCCTGGTACTCTCAGCACCAAAAAATCCTTCTGGTGTTTCAGTGTTGGACATGGCACAAATTTTCTTGTCTCTCTGTTGGAACCCTCATGGAGCACAGAGATGTGGTCCAGTGCTGCCCCCCAGCACACATGCACTGTGTAAGCTTATCACTGCTCCCAGGAATTCCCCTGGTAGTAGGAGTTTGCCCTCATAGTGGGAGTTTGCCAGGGTAGTGAGAGTAGCAGGTTTGTGAAGTTGAAGAACGCATTCCTCACTCAGAGCTGGTGTCTCTGGCAGCCCCCCTGCTTTCTAGGACAACTTGACTATAAGTGTCATGGTTCAGCCCAGCCGGCAGCTAAGCCACCACCCGCCACTCGCTCTCTCCTCCCCTCGGTGAGGTGGAGGAGAGAAAAGTGTAACAAAAGGCCTGAGGGTCGAGATAAGAACAGGGAGGGATCACCCACCAACCGTGGTCCCAGCTAAAACGGACTCAGCTTGGAGACAAATGAATTTAATTTATTAACAGTTATTTCTGAGAGGATAACGAGAAACAGAGCCAGATTTTGAAAACACCTTCCCCACCCCTCCCTTCTTCCTGGCTCTACCTCCTCCCCAGCAGCGCAGGGGGACAGGGAATGGGGGTTGCAAGTCAGTTTGTCACATACTTTCTGCCACTCCTTCCTCCTCAGAGGGAGGACTTCTCACACTCTTCCCCTGCTTTATTGGGCCCCCGCCTCACGGGACAGTCCACAGACTTCTCCAACATGAGTTCTTCCAGCAGGATGTAATCCTTATCGATCAGATTGCTCCAGCATGGGCTTTCCCCACAGAGTGACAGCTCCTTAGGATGCAAGCACTGCTCCAGTGTGAACTCCCTTCCCACAGTCTGCAGATGCATCTCAGCTCCACTGTCACTCCCAGCAGTGTGGGGTCCTCTCCCACAGAGACAGTCCTCTACAAACTCCTTCAGGTGCAGTCACCCACTCCAGTGTGGGGTCCTCTTCCACCAGTTGTGAGTGGGTCTTTGCTCCACCAGTCCAACTGGTTTGGGAGCTGGGGAAGCTTCTCACAGGTCCTTACAGGGGCTATCTCTGCAGCCCCTCCCCCCCTACCAAAACCTCACCACATAAACCCAGCACAATGACACTGCAAACTGATTTTCTTTTTCAATGCCCTAGTGTAACAGAAAACTCTGCATCTTAGAAAATTATTTTCTCTTGGCCATGAGCATCAGATGGCAGTTTATTAAATGTTACTTTACCTTAGTCCTTTTTCACAAGCATGGCAGAAGCAGGAAGCTCAGGTGACCTCAGCAGCCGTGCGCCCACCTTCCCTGCGTATGCAGGCGTGAGGGGAGCTGCTGAGGAGGGCTCAGGCTGTCCTGGGGCAGGTGCTGGGGGACACAGCTGAAGATGAGGCAAGGACAGCTGAGATTCTTCTGGCAGGGAGAATGCAACAGTACCTTTGATTATTTGCGGCGGCACAGTGGTGTAGTTGTGCAGTTGGTCCGACTTCGAAGGGCTGAGAAACAGCTGGACCTTCCACACTACATCATGCATCTTAGCAAGCCTCCACTTTCACAACAGCGTGTGGTAAAATGCTGACTCTTCTGATGGAAAAGTCCCAGAAGCTGACCGGTCGCAGCCTGAGTGGTTTTTAGCACTGGGAGGTGTCAAATAACCTGACATCACCGTAACCTGCTTCAGGTGTTTCGTATAGTTTGGTCTTTTCTAGATTCCTACACTGATTCGCAGTTTGTGCTTTTGAAATATTTTAACCACCGTTGTTTTTTGCAGTTCATGGGAGAGTCTAAGACCAGAAATGTTTATTTCTGACTAGGTAACACAGTTTCACATCAGGTATCAGGAGAATTAGACACTTTGTGTAGTAATACTTTGTTCCATCAGAATATTTTTGTCTATTTGTGCTACTCCAGCACTTACGAGAGATGCGGATTATAAAGAGCTTCTTGAAGGAAAGGAGGGCAGAGACTACAATGCTTTGAAAAGTAGAAACATGACCAAAACCAAATTTTAACAGAGACTGGAGAAGAACTTGAGGAGGGGGAAAAAAAAAAAAAAAAAGTAAATGTATTTATTATCTAGCTAAGGTTACGTTGCACATTACAGGGAAATTCATAAAGGAATTTGGCAGGCGATAGGATTTAAAGACTTATGGTTTTTAGATTTTTTTTTCCCCTTCTGCCAAATAGTTAATTTAGGCTACAGCAACCAATGACTCCTACACAGTGCCGGAAATGATAGCAACCGGGACTTGTTTTACTACTGCCAACAATCTGAATATTTCAGCAGCTGTGGAATTTGTTAAGAACCAGGTCTGTGGCGTAGAAGTGGCCAAACAAGGAGTGGAAAGAAGAAATAAAAGTGATTCCTGTGTAGATGAACTCCTGGGAACCTCTGGGATAACAGAGAAAAAAAAAAAAAAAAAAGAAAAGGGAGCAGAGGAGGAACTAAAATGCAGAATGGTTGGTTGTGGTGTGTAAATCTAGACTGTCCATTCAAGACAAGAAAGCTGGTCTCATGACGATGATCATGATTCCTGTTGCAACATGTCAGAGGCTGCTTTCCCAAGCGATGTCTGGATGCAGCGCTTTGTCCAACAGCTAGCTCCTCACTAGAAGCACTGGAGGCTCCAGCTCTGCCCTGAGACAGCAGAGAAGACAGACTTTGAGGGAGCACTGCCCTGAAATGACTTTCTAAAATTTGAGGCTTTCTGCTGCAGTTTGGATGAGTTGCTTCTCAGCAGGGTCACGGGGAAGCGTGAGGAAGTGGCAGTGGGCTGGGGGTTGTTGGGGGCTGCTGGCAGCTTGTGCCTCTGGTGGGCTCCCTTAAAGTCAGGCAAGAGGACGGAGGAGGCTGGCGACCACAGGCTTGGCATGTGTCCCGCAGCATCAGCAGCTGCCTGCAGGAGATAGAATTTCTTTCAGTTTTGTGCCTGGCCCCTATGACTCCCTCTGTATTCCCTTTATTACTGACTCTTCCATTCCTTTGGATAAAAACCAGTAGTTAGGGGGCAAATCAAAATTAAAGTGACCACTGCGCTGCAGGTTGACACTGAGGCTGTTACGCTTCGACGGTGCTATTTGTGTCAGCACGCTTATTTTCCTGATTCGCTTGTGCTTATTTTTGGCACACTTACTTTGTTTTTCTCCAGAAGTAATACACATCAAAGCTAGTTTCTGGTAGTCAGCATCACCTTTGGGATGTTAGTGGTACGGGCACAGTTTTCCTGCAGATGTTTTCACCGGACATCTTTTTAGGTAGATGTATTCAAGGTATTCCTGTTGGCCTTCTGAGTTTATAAATCCTCATTCTTACAAAATATTGAGCATACTTTTCTCCTTTAAAATATTTCCACTTTTATTCCAGTAATATTTTTAATAGGGGTAGCAAGCCTCTTCTTCCAACATTTCATTTGTAAAGACCAATATAACTCTGTGTGTGTGTATGCACATGCAGAAAAGAGATCAAGACCAATTAATATAGAAAGAGTGCTTATCTTAGTTTTTGCTTTTTCCAGTTATATCTCCTCACCCCATGTGCTTCTCTGCATGACTGACGGTTGATTGCCCTTCTTTTTTCTAGCACGTTTTCCTTTCAGGTTATCCAGAGCTCCTCTGACTTATTTCCCTCGGAAATAAGACCCCATTCAGCCATGAAACAGAGCCCCTCTGCTCCCAAGGATGTATATGATAACCTGAAGATCTCCAGAGGCAAGAGCTGCACATTCACCAACGTGGCTTAGGTTATACTGAAACTCACCCGTTTGCAAAGCTGATGACTTTCTCGGGGGGATTGGCTGCCCCAGTTAGAGGTGCTCCAGCAGCTGTGGAGGTGGCAGCTCAGCTGTGGTGAGCACTGACAGTGTAGTCTGCCTGCCTCCTCTTGGCTCTGTCAACTAGCTGGAACATTCGAGATAGGTCGATGGAAAATAATTGGTACAGCTGGTTTTATGTATATTTTTCCTCCTTTTTCTGTTGCAGCAGAGATGAAGAGTGACAGAAATAGATTCTTAGGAGTTGAGAGCTATCTGTTCACCTGAAGGTTTTTTTCTTTCCAAGCTGATGCTGTACATTAGTCAAGATTTTGATTGATGACCTACCGTAGGATGTAGTTAGGGCTCCCGTTTAGCTCTGCTGTGTTCCAAATGCTGTAATTGATTACACAGGTATTGCAACAGACTTTTTTTAATGAATTCCTTGGGCACTTTGACCATGACATTTTAAGGAAGTACTTAAAATAAGGGGGTTGAGCAGGTAAGTAGGTAGGCAGCACTGAAGTTTTTCAAGTCAGTGACCTTACAGTGCTGGCTATAAGCTAACAGCTAAATTACTGTAAATTTATCCTAGCCATACTGCTTCTATCCCTGTTGCCTAATGAAAAGCATATGCTCACTAGATTAAAGGCATGTAAATTTGTCATCATAAATTCATGCACTGGAGCATAATTAAAGTGGAATTTGACTGCCTTTATGAAAACATTTGGTGCAACCATTAATTTTGTTTCCCTTATGAAGCATTCTACATATTTTATGATGTGTATTCATGCCAAGAACTTAGCTGTGTATTTTTTGCAGTGTTGGGTGACATCGATGGCATTACTAAATTTGATTGCCAGAGTCCTTTAGCGTGAAGCTATTCTTCAGCAACAGAAGAATCTCTTTAAACTCTAACAGCACACTGGCAAGGTAAGTCCCTATTTAAGGATGGGATTTATATTTTAAAAGCTGTCCGCAACCACTCTTGAGTACAGATGCAGTTTAGGGTGTCTTTTTGACCTATTCTAGAGAAGCATTCCTGATAATTTTAGACATCTATCAGAATCTACAGTTTCAGAGCACTGCCTATCAATTCCTGGTTTTAGACAGCCTTTCAGCAGACCCATCTCCTGCCTGTCATAGACAGGCACCATATGTACCAGTTGATTTTCCAGCAGTTCAGGTAGGAGAGTGCACTGGAGCAGGCTATTTGGATGTATGGCTTCGTGCCATCCATCGTTTCTGCTCTGTTTATTTGAGAGTAATGTAGTCGCTTGGGCTTTCTGTACCCTGTACCTCATCATTGGGCAGGCATGACACGTGTTACACAAGTCTGCGTAGAAAGAACAGTGCAGTGATTTCACAGCAGCTGCATTGTGCCAGGGCACAAGTCTCTGAGAAGTATGGGAAGCGCTGTAGTACCCTGCTAGTGCTCCACTGACTATGGGAGATGTTTCCTCCCCAGCAAAAAAAAAAGAAGAAAAGCTGAGGGATCTAAATTTGTCACTGGACCTGGAGATTGCAGTCATTTACAGCAGGACCAAAGACTTGCCCAGGAGTGGTCCCAGTTTAGAGACCTGCTGTGGTCTGTGGTTGCAAGCAGTGCCTGGAGACGGTTTGGTGGCGGCGTTGCCAGCATTTGTGCCAGCTCTGCGCAAAGGGAGTTGTTGGAATCTTTGTTCTGCAGTTCAGTGACACACCACATACCAGTGCTGCTCCTCCAGTGATATGGCTTCTGCGTGCCCTGGCTTGCTTTCACTCATTTCTCTTCCATCCTTCACACCGTGAGCTGCAGAAGCCCTTTATAGTTGCCTTTATAGTTGCCTATATAGTTTATATTGCCTTGTAATTGTAGCTCCTCCACAGCCACACTTTGCATTATCAGCAGAACAGGACAGGAAGTAAATTTCTAGGTTCCTCATTTATTCCGGTTTCTTTTGTTCTGCTGGATTTGAAATCCTATAGTTCCATCTTCCTTGATCTGCCTCCTATTCTGTCCTGCCATACTTGTGTGGATCCCCTCTCCCCCCTTTATAAAGATGAAAATTCTTAAGAATATAGTTCAAGGCCTGCAGAAGAGAGAGTTAAAGAAATGTAGGACAGTCCCTAACCCTTGCTTAAGCAAGAAATCTGCTTTTTTCTAGAGAACATTTGTGAATTTTAGCTCAAAGCAAAAACCCACTTCACCATAGCCAAAAACCAGTGACAGTAGTAGGATTCTAAAGGTCATTGTTATTGGGGGGGGGGCTTGGTTTGGTTTTGAGACAGATGCTTATCTCCTTACACTAGACTCTGGCAGTGTCCTTGTCACCTCCACTAAGGCTGACCTATAAATCCCAGCAATCACTTGGAAGGTTGCTCAACATTTGCATTTCAACATGGTTTCTTCATTTCCACTTCTTTTTTTTTTCTTTTTTTTTTTTTTTAAGACTTGAACATAACATTTACCCATTTCACATCTGCTTTAGGCTTCCCTTGCCTGCGTGTTGCAACAGCAGTGCGTTGGCTGGAAGAATTTCGAAAGTTGCCATGCCTGACACAGAAAAGTCTGGAAAGTTGAGACACACGTAAAGCCTAGATTATACCTCCTTTCTACCAAGCTTAGATTTTGGAGTTCGGAGGATTATCCAGGAAAAGCAGCATACTGACTCTTAAAATAACCCTTTATTTTATGGCTTACTTTCTCTTTTCCATCTAAATATTAAAACCAATGCTTAGGCTTCAGTTCTGACTCAGAATTCTCTCCCTTTTCAGAAATGTCAGCACTTCGTGAGAACAGATACCTGGACTCTAGGCAATCCCCAATCCAAACACTGGACAATATCCAACTAAGTTTGGAAGGAAGTACAAATACGTTTCACCCTTTTTGTCAGAGGCCAAGTTCACAAGGGAAAACTCTCCTTAGTGACCAGATCACCAGTCCTTGCAGCAGTTACATCCTAAATCCTACAGACTGCATTGTATCAAGCCTCTCCCAGCCCGGCAGAAAAGTTGCCTGCTGCTGAACATTCTCACTTCAAGCAGACAGGATCTAAACATGGGCTATATTTTCCTTGCACCCCTCTCCCTCCCTTGGCCTCGCAGGAGTGCCTCGAAAGAACAGTGACAACTTCCCTTCGGCAAACAAAACCGTGGGCTTCTGCTCCCACTGTTGTCTTCCTTCACAGAGCATCACGTGAAAGCTTCATTGCCTTCCTGGTAGCACCTTACACAAAACTTACAATTTCTGCCATATCACATTAATCTTTCCAAAATTTATGTTCTTGGGAAGATTAAATTTAAAGAGAATGATCAATAGCAGGTCTAACGGTGTTGGCGGGACTTTCATTTTAATTAACTGACTTCTAAAATACGAAAAGGCTATTCCTGGCTCAGAGATCAGAATTGTAATTGCATATTCTGATCAGCTGTTAAGGACCAGTACTGTTGTACAATAGAACGTATCTTGCTTACCTAGCTTGAGCTAAAGCACAGTGGCTTTAGAGTGGTTCAAAAAGTAGCTTGTGCTGCACGAAGCAATCGGTACTTCAGAAACAGTGCACATTAGAGTGCTCCAAAGCACCTTCAGTACCAGCTGGGGGGCCCACAGCCATGAGAATGAACGAATGTGGTACTCACACTAGAAGTAGGAATTCAAATGTGCCCTTCAAACAGATGGCGGAAAGCGTCAGTAGTCTACGACCAGTTTTAAAAAGGAAAATTTGAGCCCACAGCAGCAGCAAGCAGCTGGAACAGAGCTGACAAGATGACCATCTTAACAGCAGGTCCTGCATTTAACCAAACTCTACACTGCCAAATTCAGACTGACTACAATACAGGCACCTAGATATACCCAGCATGCAGATGTTAAAGACTTAAAATTAATTATACAGTTACTTTAAAGAACTAGCTCCTGTAAAACTCTGCACCAGTATCTGAAGTGGACTATTAATCTGATTAAATCTCTGAATTAAGTAAGCTAAGAATGCACTAATTCAGTATAGACCAGCGAGAAGCTCAAGTTGAAGTAAATCCTCACCAAAAAGCCTATAGCATGACTAATTTTCAGGCAATCAACATCTCACTGTGTTCAAAGTGAAGAACCCACAGTGCAGTCTAATCTTGCAAAGGCATTAGGAGTCCTAGTACTGGATAGCAGACATGCGACCTGGTTTACCCTTCCCTCACCACCACCACTCAAAAGGTCTTGCTGAAACACCCTACCAAGCTGCAGCTTGAGTGAGTTATTGCTGATAAAAGCAGCTGAAAGAGGAGATCAAACTCTCTGATACTACAGTGCTTGCCTATTGAATCACAATGTAGTATATTTTTCCCCCAGCGATACTGTTTTCCCACATGAGAGAATCTCTCTGAGAGGTTCTTCAGAAGAAGTCTGTCAGAATCATGCTTCCCATTTACCTTAAATTAATTAGGTTAGCTTTACTCCAGTGGCAGATGTGAGCTCCTCATTTCTAATAGTACACAGGGTCATCTTAGCACATTTTGTGATCATTGTATGTTGTAGCAAAGATGCTGCAATTGACCAGGAAGTTCATGCAACAAGTCTCAGAAATGGAGCTTAAGCATCTCCTTAAGGAATAAGGGAATTAATATAAAAAGACTTAACAACTGTAAATTGATAATTAGAAATTTCAGAGTAATTTGAAATATCAGGGAACCTGTTGTGGCATTGTTTTTTTAAAGAGTACTTCAACATTGTAAGTATCTTAGTATTGTTTAGGACAAGCAGAATCTCACAGAGGGGACTTACTCTTTTTCAACTGCTTCACATCCAAGACAGATGAAAGCAATGCAAGATTCTAAATATTCCCAGTGCATTCACCTTTGTGTTTGTTAACCTTTCACTACAAACTTTTCCTGCAATCTGACAGTAACCTGACAGAGGTCCTTCTTCCTCCTGGCACATAGGTTGATTTTTTTTTTAAGGTATGGCTTAGTTGGAAAGATTCTACTGTTAATGTACTACTCCCTTTCTTACCCTAGGTCATGCTTCCTGCTGAAGTTCTGGGGTATTGTCTTCCATGTTAAGTGATCTCAAAACAGTCAAAGAAATTTAAAACAACATATAGACTATCATGTAATAGTTTACTTAACACATTAGGGCTCATGCCTATCAAACGGGATGACACAGCTGTATTTGAGTTGTTTTCATAATAAAGTTGCAAAGCTCCATCAGATGGATTTGATTCCCACCAAAACGCTGCAAGTGTGTTACAGAATGTTCAATGACTACACGCTCTTGTCAGAGGAAGTCGCAGTACAACTCTTCCTTTCTACCTATTGATCTTAATCACCCAGATTAACTTTAAATGCCATTAAAAGTAATTTCAAATGATTGTAACATATACTAAATTGGATTTCCTGGACTTGGGCAAAGCCGCAGCATGCTACTCTATTCAACACCAAGCAGCATCGTCCAGGGTCTCCAAGACATGAGCAACTTTAACCCCTCCAAATCTGACATTCCCAATAAATGAGACAAATTAATGCAATGAGTAGATCTTTTCTGGAAGTGGAACAAATCTCTCCTAACAATAGGGAAAGTTAAGTACATTAGAGGACAAGAAGATGAAAAAAGTGGTTTCCATGCACATTGCTGTAGTCTGGAAGAATTCCTTTCACCACAAGAGCAAATGAGTTTCTAGGAGGCAGGTAGATCTTAAAAAAAAAAAAAAAATTTCAAGCCTGAGATTAACTGCTTGTTTTGACTACACTCGCTATTCGGTTTAGGAAAATTAATCCATACAATCTTCCAACCTTTCCTTTTGAAAGACAGTTAAACTGAACTGTTACAGACTTGGGCCCACTGTCACTTACCGGAGGCTGCCGGCACCTGCTCTGTTCAGCTGAGCTAACACTAAATAGATGTTGCAACACCTATGAAGCCCCAAAGAATAAATGCACTCAAGAACAACTGTTCTTCGTTTTATTGAATGGTTGAAGCAGGACTATAATCCAGGTACATTTAAATCAAGTGTTGGTCCACTCTTACCATCAAAAAGAATTGATTTAGTGTTTTTATAATAACATCAACACAAATGGAACAAATATGGAGAATCATAATAGAAACTTTCAACTGTGACGTTACACCATGATCAGACTGGTGCTACTTCAACATTTGTAGACTCTCCACTGTACAGACTAGCCACGCAACTGTTATTTACCTCCAAATCATTAAATTCTAGGTAAAGGATCCTTCTGTCTACAGCTTACATTTGAGCCATCAACATGAGATCAAAATGCCATTTGTGCCACTAGAATCATAGTCTTGTAGAAATATTTCTATATTTGGTATTTAACTAAAGAATAATTACTATCTTCTCTGAAGTTACATATAGCCATTATAAATATTTACATCAAACATTTACAACTGGTTCATAATATACAACACAACAATTTAGCTATAATTTGTAATCTTCCAGTGTAAAAGTTTCAAACAACATGTTACTATCATAATTTCAATTTTTCTCTTTTGCACACAGTCACAGGCAGTACAGGGCATTTCAAAAACTCATGTAACATGAAAAAAAAATGGAATGATGTTACTTTAATAACAATTAGTTTGGGGATTGTTCATTGTGGTTTTTTTTTTTAAACAAGTAGATTTAAATTTCTAAATCCCATCTGGTGCTACTACTAACAATTAAAATAGGCTTGAGAGGGGAAAAAAACACAAACTTAGAAATAAATACACCTTTAAAAAAAATTCCACAATTACCCATGTCAGAATATTTGTTTTCCACACAGTTTAAAGGAGACCTTACTCTTCATCATTTCTTTGCACTGAAACACAGTGTAGTTCAATCCATTCTTATCTTCTGATTTGTCATCCTATAAATAATGCTGTCATACCCAGGATCCATGTTCCAGAGGTTGTAGGAGATAACTATCACAGCTAAAGCAAGACCTATCATCATCCACAGAATGATGTTGAAGACTACAGAGTAGTTGTAGTTATATTGATAGGCAAGGTTATATGAAGTTTCTGTTTCACTCTGTAATAAAGAAAGTAAGTGTATTACTTTAAAGTTACCTTGCATACAAAACACATTCCGACTATATCGAAAAATCTGAGCAATGTGAACAGAAGAGATGCCCAGACAATATTTTGTCTAGACAATTCTGATGTTAGGGCACGAAACGCAAAAGTGATTACATGGCTAACATCAGTGGAATCCAAAGGAATGGGATAACAGAAGCCTCATGAAATTCAATGAGGACGAAGGTAAAGCTCTGCACCTGGGACAGAATAACCCCATGAGATGGCACGGGCTGGGGACTGACCAGCTGGGCAGCAGCTCTGCAGAGGGATCTGGAGGTCCTGGTGGACAAGGTAAACAGGAGTCAGCAGTGTGCCCCTGCAGCGATGAAGGGCAACTGCATCCTGGGCTGCATGTGGAGTGTAGGCAGCAAGTCAAGGAAAACTTGACTTGGAAAGGAAGGAAAAAAAACCTTGACTTGGAAAGGAAAAAAAAAAAAATAATTTCCCCACCCACGAGGCAAGACTTGCATGCCCTACTGAACTGGGGAGAAAACAGCAGAAATGCAAATTCTGACAAGAAAAGGAAAAAATTTTCCCCATGAAAGTGGTTAAGACTTTGAAACAAGCTGTCCAGAGAGGCTCTGGGACTTCCAGTAGGTTGGACTAGATGACCTCCAGAGGCCCTCTTCAACCTAAATGACTATATGATTAAGTGAAGATCAAGACAGGTAAGCTGACTTCTTCACACCCATGCCTAAATCATAGTTAGTGTTCTAGTCTTTTAAAAAAAAAGTTAGGCTCAAGTGAAGAAGTGATGCCATTTTTGGATCACTTAATAAACAATATATGGAAAAATTTGCATCTACTACCTCTGACGACTGGAGAATGGAGCGAGTCTTCCTTGTGAGAGGAGAGTTAAATGCCTTTACAGCCACCACTTCTACTACTGCATTCCCGCTATACAGATTAAACATCTCATCTGCAAACTGGAAAAACAAGAACAATGTAATTTGAAACTCACATTGTAGCCAGGAATTCAGGAGAGTTCTGCTAGCAAGAGGTACTAAACATAAGATGTCAGCTTCAGGAATAAGCAGCTTATGGAAAGTTGTAAAAATTTACACTATTTTGGAATTCCACTTAGAAAGTGCCAGCTTTCACCTGGTTTACAACATCTCTCTAACACTTCTCAGCCACTGTTCATCAGGCTGTAGCTTAGACTGCTTTCTGGTCTGAAACTCGTTCTTTCATCCCTTTCACAAAAAGCCCATCACCATATCGCTTCCCAATTGTATGTCTGTCAGTTTCTAGAAAATACTTAGGGTCTCAGCCTTTCACTGGGAAATTATGAACTTGAATATGTTGACTTGGCCCAAAGACTAATATGTCTAGTATTTTAAAATATTTGCTTAACTGCAAAGAGGCCGAAGAGTAATGTTTAGAGAAAACACTTATTTGGCTTAGAAAATTCATGCTTTTATATTTTTCCATCATGCTTTTGCAACTCTCAAAAGTAACTGGTCTTAACAGAGATTTTATCTAATGATCACATAAGACCTGCTAAAGAATTACTTTCTTGACCATATTAATAGATGAAAGGAGGTTATTTTAGAGGCTTGGAAAATTAGATTTATACAGCTTTGTGGGCAAGAGGAAACTAACCACTGTTCCCTGGGATAAAGATATTTCCACATTTCTGAGAGTCACTTTTTGTGAAACATACTGGTGTTTTAAAGGCAAGATATTTATTTAGGAAAAACAAACATATCAAGTCATGTTGATATATGGTTTCAATATTTTCCTACCCCTTTACGCAAAATATCTAACACATCATAGAATCATGTCAACACTTTCTAGAATGATAAATTGTACCTTTCGATTTTATAACTGAACAATTGCATTTTAAAAACTGAAAAACAAAAAACAAGAGTCAGTCAAACCATCACTAGTGAACTGATGATTCAAAGTAGAAGACATTCAATAAACTAACTGCCTTGTAATTAACACAAAAAATTATTTCCTTAGTATTCTTGCAAGTTTTCTTCATTAGGTAGAAAGCATACCTTTTGCAAAGAGTCCACAAGAATTTGAGAAGCATCCTTGAACTGCTGGGAGTCTTCCCCATATCGTTTTCCAACCTCTTCCAAACCAGCCAGTTCCAGAGAATACAGGTCTGGAGAGTGATCCTTGGCTAAGTGCTTGTGTCGAGACAGCTTTGGCACACCATTGAGGGCAGAAAGAAATTAATTCATACGCAGGTTACTTTAAAAACACATTTCACAAAATCAGTTTGCTGAGACTAGTCCAGCCTCACTTTTCAGAGTCATATTCCATACTGATTAGGAAGTAGAACTTCTTGCCAACTTAACTAGAAGATGTCCGCAATTGTTTCTTTTCTTATTCTACAGAAGAAGGCAGATGATCATCATGCAGCATCTATTCCTAACATGAGGTTATATATGTGTAATATAAAGCTCTACTAAAGAGAAACATTATACTTATTCACATCAGAATCCTTGTTCTATAATTGCCTTAAAATTTGGAGAAAAAAACAACTAACTACAAACATGTGTACTACTATCCTCTCCACTGAAGCTGGCTCTTGCAAAACTGACTAGGTCGCAACTTCTACCTTTAAATGAGATCTCTGAAGTTTGTGACATAAGATACAGAAAGTGTTTCCAAAAAATCTTACCAGGCTTGCAATATCATGTAGGACTTGTAGTTCTGACAGAAAAAGCAGGTCAACCTGGGGGAAGAGGCAGAAAGAAAGAGACAGGTATGTCCTTTGATGAAATCAAAGTTAAGGAAGGCTCATTTTGTTGCAAGTCTCAGTATTTTCTAACAGGTTTTGTCTGTTACAGTATCCCAACATGCTAGAAGGAAATCACTCTTTCAATAAAGTTTTTTAAAAAAGAACTTAAAACCTACTTCGTAGAATTCAGTTAGAAAAAATTAGTGTGGGCTCTCCTAGGCAGAGCAAGAGAGGGGGGAAAAAGAAAAAAAAAAAAGCAAAAGCAAAAGCACAAGCCAACTAAGAATACTAGAAAAAAATAGTAAAAATTCCAACCGATAAAAGTTTTTTACCTCATTATTTCTGCTGAGAGAGTTGAGGGGAAGGGAGCTGAGAATGGAGTTTTCCTGGAATAAACGGTTTCGCAGCTGGCGCAGTGTGACAGAAAGATCTTCAAATACGGAGTTTGCCTTGCCCACCATGTACACCCTCTGCAGGAACAGCCGTTGTTCAAGAACAGAGGTTAGTTTTCAGTTTTTCCAGTTGCACACGTTAATAATCAATCATACTTGCAATCTCTCTCCAGTGCAAAACATTTCATATAATCAATTGGTTTTGCTCCAGCCACACAAGTGGACAGAGGTGTACTATTTAGAATATCCGGAATCAGAAGTGAAGCAATACTCACTTCCTCACTGGGGGCCAGCTGCAAGACCACAGGAGTTTCCTCAGAGAACAAAGTATGAATGGCATTCGCAACACTGTCAAGACTGAAAGGAACAGCCTGGAAGACAAAAGAGTAGTTAGATTTTTGGGTAAAACAGGGCCTAATGATACAAAAGGAGATAATTTGCTTAACTACAGAAGTCTAGAAAAACAGGACAACCTCTTTTTGAGCAAAGAGTATGAATATTTCCAAAGTGATAACTACAAATAATAGGAACCAATGTGCAAAACAAAACATTAGCAGTGTATCTATGAACAGACAATTTATTTGCATATATGGCAGACACAATGTATTTTTAAGAACTTCAAGGGGCCACAACTGTGTAATTAATTAAGAGGCTTACTTAATCTAAGAGTATAACCTTGTTCATCAGTAAAGCAAGACCAACAAGTACAGAAGCAATGCAAAAGGGGAAACCAATCTTAGTGCAAATGGGAAGTTACGAACCACAGAAAACCACCTAATGAAAATATACCAGCAGAAAGACCAACTGCTGAAACACCAAAGAAAAGAGACATATAAAAAATTATTAAGAATAAAAGAAACCCTAGCACAGTATAGTGCCATTGCTGGCAAGCTAATAAAACTGTTAAGTTTTTCTAAACACACACTTCCAGGTAAAAAGCAGCAGAATGGCACATTTCCATTCGCTAGTCAAAGAGCACAAAAATATTTCTTCTAATAAATTTTACGAAGCCTGTAAGCTAGGATAATTTGTACCCAGCAGTCTTATGACCATGGACTCAGTGATGATCACTTGAAACTATTCTTGAATATTGGAGAATCAGTACTTTGCCAGCATACATTTGGAGCAGCTCATCTGAAACCATGGCAGCACTTAACTGAAACAATTAAAGCTTAGAAATATTTCTTCCTATTAATGGGAAATAAAGAAAACATGCATTACGTACACATCAGAAATTTATTAAAGTTACAAATGCACACTATGACTGAAGGCTTCAAGTGTATTTAAGGTTTTCACAAGCTAGCAATGCTTACAGGGTCAGGTGCAGGCAAACCTCAATCAGTTTTGGTTCAGATACCATGTCAGCAATGCCAACATGTAACTATGCCTGAACTAGTGAGCTGTGCTTGAAAGGTGATGTGAAAATAGATCTGTGTTAAGCTGAATTTGACCTGAGCTCAATGTAAAGCCACACAGCACTCCAATTAAATGCTGATATTTTAAAATAGATCAAGAGACTGCCTGATAGCTGTAAAAGTCATCTCATAGGGAAATCATCACCTCATCACAAGGTGTGCAACAGGGTGTCAATATTAAACAAAACACTATTCAACATTGTCACTGATTATTCCAGTTTGACTGATACAATAAAATGATATTAACTTTTAACAGGAGCACAACAGTGGCACACAGACAAAACACATGGTAAACTGGTGCAAAACAAAGTTTCCCAAGATGGGCAGAAGCAGAATCAACTAACTACAAATAACCCGACAAACAAATTATTTGAAAAGAGTCTGTGGGTTCATGCTGGACAAACAACAGCTCAACACCAAGAACAAGTCCAATACTGCAACACAATGGATTAAAGCAGACAATGTATTTATAAAGGAGAAGTGAGTAGACACTGTAAAGTTACCAACAGTTTGTAAGTTATTTTGCTCCTGTTGACATGTGTGTGGACAAAATCGTGTAACAGAAGAGACAATTGGCATAAATTTAAAAACAAGAAGTTCTATCTGAACACAAGAAAAGAGGTTTTTACTGTAAGGGTGGTCAAATACTGGCACAAGTTGCCCAGAAAGGTTGTGGAGTCTCTATCTGTGGACATATTCAAAACCTGACTGGACACAGTTCTGGACAGCCTGCTTTAGCTGACCATGCTTGATCAGGGGGTTGAACTAGATTATTTCAAGAGGTCTCTTCCAACCTAAATGATTCTATGATGTGACATGTGTGAGAAAAGACTCTCAGCAAACACAGACACTGACAAGTAAATGTAATGTTGCTTGTTGTTTTCTGGTGTCTCAAAGTTCTCTATTTCACAGGAAAATACTTGAGAAAAACTTGAAAGACTGCTTAGAGGGCAATACAGTACATCAAAGAATCAACATCATATAAAATGCTATCACACACACTCAGCTGAAGCAAAATAAGTTAATAATTCTGACTATGAATCCATACATTAACATGGGAAGCAGTAGATTCTCTGCCTCTTGATACAAACATTAAAACTAGATGTCTTTCAAGGAGAACATGCTTTGGTCAAACAAGTTACTGAACTCAACACAGGAGGCCCTGGGTGACCTTCAAGGCCTCTCACCTTGTACAAAAGTCTGACTGGATTATTTATACAGCCTGATTCATCATTCTAGGGGGGTATGTGAACGTCAAGTGAAGTAAGAAATAAGTGAACATCAAGGACTGCAGTAGAGAGTCACGTACTTCTCATTAGATCACAAGAGAGTCACAGAAATCATGTGACAGTTCCGAACGCGGATACTCACGTTCTCAATAGGGTAAGAAATCCCTTTCACAGGCAATGTCAGCTTGTCTACTCCTTTCACTGTTACCAGCACAGTAGCTCGTGGCCTGTGAAACAGATCACCCACAGCAAGCCCAGGCCAGGAGAGGTCCTAGTACAAAACAGTAAAAAACTTGTATTTCGCAGGGAGAAAGAGAGGAGCCCTCCCCACCATCACAGCAAAATAATTTGCCATCTTTTTAACATCTCTGTGCAGGATAGCCTACTGGAAATTTCACGGGGAAGTAGGTTAACACTAGAATGCTTTAATCTTGAATAATGCTCTCTCAAGTTTAGCACCATGAAGAAACTGTTAGTTTAAACTGCTGGCTACCAGTAACTTCATAGTAAAGCCTATACTGAGAAAGCATTATATATATTGGATGTATCAAGAGTTACTTCTCATAATTAAATTAAAAATATCATCATCTGTATTTAATAAGTGAAGGTTAAATTAAAAAAACAAACAAACAAACAAAAAAACCCACCAAAACCCAAAAATAAATCCTTTCATGAAACACCACAGAAACAGGTTTAGGCACATTAAAACACCAACATCTTGATATTTTCAATACCAGAAAGAAAAAGGAGAGGAAAAAAAAAAAAGAAGGGGCAGCGTTAATCATACCAACAGCCTACTAATCTAAAACTTACAAATTTGCACAGAAATATAAAGAGATTCCTTAGTAGCTTACTACAGTTATGTATCGGTAAGAGCACAGCCAAGGCTACCTGGCTGGTTTATTCAGGCACAAAATACAAATTCATCTATTTGGAATGAATTCAAAAGGATTTCTCCATTTGTGTAAAAGTCGTAACTGCTTCTTCAAGTTTTATGAAACCAATTTATTTGGATTTTAGAATTAAATGTCACTGATGTTATGATCTGTATCACCTCAAAGAACCAGAAGAAAACATTTTGAAGCATCATCAGAGACAAAAAGGGAGTTCAGTTTTATCTTGCCTTAACAAGGGAGGGATACCGAATGACTGCTTTTGAGAATTCCCAATGTAACGAAGGAAGAATTCTGAATTCTCTGCAGTGCACCTACTGCACTGCCAGTTTATGTTCCTAGACTACAGCCTTGATGTAAACTGCAAAAATGAGTGTTTGGGCCCTGCAGTATTCTCCATGCCAGGGTTGGAAGCTGCCTACACAGTAATCTCTGCCTTAGGGACAATGCTGGTCTCTATTCAGTTAAGCCATGAAACTGAAAGTTAAATTTAAACACTTCCTTCCCTGCCTGCTTCTAGGATTTGAAATAATACTAACAAAGAACTATTCCTAAAGGATACTAGGGACCCATCATAGCAGATGAATTCCAAGCTTTGGCAAAGGCACAGAGTGAGTACTGAAACATTTTTTCTGTGATAATTACGTTGTACCTCCAGATGACCAGTATGCCACAAGTCAAGTGTTCAAAATGGGTCAAAACCTGCTGTTTTGCTGGGTATCTTTATATGCAATGCACACAACACCATCTGATGTATTGGTTTTTCCTGATAAAATAATCAAAATAGAGTTCTTCGGAATACTATTCATAAGAATTTCTGTTACTAGTTTAATGACAAAAAAGCATAGCTAATTGACAGCAAAATATTTTCAGATAAATTCCAAGACACAGGCTAAACAGGCCTGCATTAAAACCAGACTTATAAATTCCAAGACACAGGCTAAACAGGCCTGCATTAAAACCAGACTTATCAGACCTCTTGCCTAGCCGCAGTATGGAAGAAATGGGAACTGGCCTCCCTCACCAGCATTGCAAGAATATCCCAGCTTGTAGCTTTGAGTATCTGGCCGCACACAGACACTGATGGAGATGCCTGGCTATTAAGCTTTCACATACTGCTTCAACAGACACTCATCCCTGCTGAAGTCCAGAAAAAAATTCAGTAGACAAGATGGAATCAATCCAAGGGCTCCTATTCATGTGCCCCATTTTAAACATCACTAAGACTATGCTCAAAAACCTAATTTGGGAAAACACTACCATGAATTAGGTTTTCAAGTCTTTCGATTACTTCCTAGCTATTCAGTTTATTTGTTTTTATCAACTATGCTCAGCAGACACGCTTGCTGACCTGACAAAACGCCTGCCTAGCCAAGCCATTTCTCACAATCTTCAGAGTACCCAAAAGAAGAGCCCTACAGCTACAGCTCACAGGCGAGAAATGACAGTGGTTTCCACAGGTTCTCAGTACATGAGTATGGATGGCGGGGGATACAGCATGTAGCTGGGTCTCAGATGGACTGAAGAACAACACAGCAAAGACTCCACAGGCTTGCTTCCTTCTGTAGCTGATGATTCAAATTAGCCAGCTAGCACAGCCTTTTGCTGCTCATATGACTGATACAGCTCTATGCTTGGAAACCACACTCTGACAAGTCACGCATTCCTCAAGACAGACAGGATGATACTTTATATATTCCAGCACATGAGAGGAAGATTTGCATGTTAAGTGAGTTGGTCTGTCGTTTCAGAGGCATTTCAAAAAATCAAGACTTGAAACATACATCTTCAACAGAAAAGCCCATGGTTAACGCAGCTACATCTGGGATCCGCTCGCCAGGAATGGGCCAACTTCCATCTCGAAAAACAACTGACTGAGGTGACCGTAAGACGCTGAATTCATCACCGCATACACCTAAAAACAAACAAAAAAAGCTGTCACAGTTGTTACAATCTTTCTCTTACATCACAGAAAAAGAGCATATTAGAGCTTAATAGGATTCCTCATTCCTCACTCTCATACTCATCAATTTACATACCACAAGTAATGAGAACCGAACGTTTTAATGCTCTGGGATACAAAATAAAGTTTCTAAACAGTGATGACTAAGGACAGAAAAATCCACATTAACAAAAGCAGGACAATGATTCAAGGAACAGCACAGTACACTTCTGCGTGCTCACTAGCAGGTCGTGAGCAGTGTTACAGTTCAGACCTGGCAAAGCCAACTCAGTAAAGCCAGACAGACTCCAAAATTCTGTTTGCTGGCAAGCAGCTATGTACCAACACAGCTCCGGGTGCTCCCGGGATCGCTTGGCGTAACACCTCTTTTCATGCAGCCTGAGCCACTGAACCCAGAGCCAGGAGGATCAACAGTCAGAGCTGGCTTAAACAGAGCACTGTCAGGGACAATCTGGCTTCTGCAGAACAGCTCCGGTGTCTCTGCTAGGCCTTCTCAACCACGTGACATTGTGAGACGTTTTCCTTCCTCTGAAGAGGAAGGTCCTCGGGACCCAAGTTGATTGTGTGAAGCCACAATCTGCAATACTTCTCCCGTTGGGTTTTCACTTATTGGCAATGCCCCCCTCCCTCTCTTCCCCATTACCTTGAATGGCAAAATTGACTAAAAGCATTATTTCTGATCTGGTTCACGATGACAGTAATTTACTGTGTACTAAAGTCAGAGAGGACTCCATGAAACAAGAGATGGGCTTATTTTGGTTAGCTTCCTATTTTTAAAGTCACTTAAGCATAACTGCAATACTGCATACACAAACACTTATTTAAATTAATTTTAAAATATATTTGGTGTATATAAGGAGTAACACGCACAATGCAAAACTTCAGGTGCATCCCTTTAATGAGCAATCTGTGTACCATTCCACCAGAAAACTAACCTGATATCAGACTCGAGAAAATCAAGCAGGAGAACAACAAATATTTGCAGGCCATCTAAGTTTAAGTTCTAATTATATAATCAATCTGACTACACACTCCAAAATTACATTAATAAGATAACATTCTAAAAAAAAAAAAAAATTTAATTAGGAGTATTTACTCATATGATCATTGAAAATTAGTTACCAATCCAAGTAGCTATATAAAAGTTTTCCAGAGCATCTGCAAATCTAAAGGCTATTTACAAAAATAATGCAATAGTAAACTGATGCGTTATGCTGTTATAATCTCCCCTAACATTAATTTAACCAATCTGACCTTGAAGATGCTGTTTTAAAGCCTGGATCATGATCATGCATACAAATGTTGACAGTAAATCTGAGCTATATTATGATAAACACACTAAAGGAACAAAGTACTTCGATGAAGGTCAGGGAAGGGTGGCAAAAGGAAGGAAACAGACCAAACCAACACATGTATACAGAGCAGACTCAAGCACTTCTTGTTTTAAATTGATATGTGTTCATTGGATGGCCTGCTATCAATTTTAACAGTGTATCAACCCGTCTTTGGAAGAAGAGAAACACTTCCAGACCAATTTGCTTAGGAAAGAATTTACAAAATTGCTACAAACGCTTTTGCTCAGTCTGTAGGATTTCAGGTGTTGCTTTAATTTTCCACAAGTCACGCAGATTATTTAGGACAAGTTGGCTTACTTGGGACAAAGTTGCTTAGGTGGACAAAACTAGAGCATCATCCTTTTTAGCCAAATTTGCCTTGCTAGATTCGTTCTAGGTCTCAACGAGCAAAACTGAATTTGAACTTGGGAACACAAGCCTTTTCCTCTTTGCCTCAGATATGCTCTAATTGCTTGACCATGATACCCCACCGGGCCACACGTTCAGTGATGCCTAGAGAGCAAGTTCCGAGGTGCAATTCATCCCGCATCCTGTTACTCACCCACCTACGGAAAACTTAATCAAACTTCTACCTTACAGAAGCTGTACCTCGGCAGAACTTCGGCTGTCGGAAGCGTTTGTGAACTCGGACTGAGGAACTGAGGCACACTGAGTGAAAACTGCTCCTGGGGCCTGTGAGCCTCAAGTGCAGGCCACAAGCCCCGACTCCCAGCGAATGGCCGGAATCCTCCAGCAATCACAACAGCAGCTCAGCAAAACACGAAGATTCGTGCCAAGTAGCGTTATAGAACGCTGCGTATCTACAAAAGGCTCCACGCGGCCCTTTGCTAGAAGCGGAGGGAGAAGCCCTCGAGCAGCCTCTCGAGGAGCCGGGGCGGGTGGGGAGAAGGGGGGCAGCAGGGAGCTGCGGCGAGAGGACAGCCCCCACGCTCCCACCTCCCGCTCCCGAAGCCAGCTGACACACGCACACCTCCGAGCGCTGCCCACGTGCGGGAGAAGCCCCGGGGCTACCCGCAGGGGCCAGGCGAGGCTCTCCCGCCGGGGGCGCCCCCGGCGCCCCAGCGCCCGCCCCGCGCTCCCCGGGCCACCCTCCCGCCCCTCCCCCACCGCTCGCGCCTTCCCTTCCCCGCCGCGCGCCTTTCCCACCGCTGCGGCCGCGCTTCCCGAGGCCCGCGGCCGACCCTTCCTACGCAACGTCCCTCCGCAGCGGCTACGCAGCCCTCCCCGCCCTCCGCGGAACTCGGCCAGAGCGGCGCTCCCCCACGCTGGCTCGACCCCGCCGTCTCACCGGCGAGACAAGCCGATGCCACCAGCACCGCCGCCTCCAGGGCCCAGGGAGCCCAGCCGCGCAGCCCCATGTCCGCCGCGCTGTGAGACACCACCGGGAAGACACCCGGCCGCACCGTCGGACAGAGAACCCCAACAGCCCCGCCCACTAGGGAGCGCTGACGGACAACGGCAGCAGCCAATCTGCAGGTGAAATTCCGTGCGGCTGGGCGGGACACTGCAGGAGTGACAGACGGAACTGACCATTCACCAGTGAAGCCCACCCCCACTCTGTCACGGGGCTGAGCGGTCAGCTGAGATGCTGGACAGCCGAGGGGGCGGAGCCTTAGCTTGAGTGGCGTTTCCACTTGGCCAATCACATCGTGAGAGATCTCTGCACCATTTTCCTCGCCGCACCGTAAATTCAGAGGGGAGAGGCGAGGAGGTGGAGTCTCGCCGGAGCGAGTTGACGGCTGGCTCGGCCAATCGGAATGCGAGGGATCGGGGCCTTGCCCCGCCCAGCGCGCATCAGCGTGACTGCGGAGGCGCGGGGGCGGGAAGGCGCTCTGATTGACAGCTAAATGCACCATTCAGCGAGCAAGGGCGCTTGCTCCACCCTTTTTGCACCTGTGTAGCACGGGGCCCTCTGGCTGTTAGGCCTTGGCCGTGAGGGTAGGCCTTGGTCATGGTCATGGTCTTGGTCTTGGTCTTGGTCTTGGTCTTGGTCTTGGTCTTGGTCTTGGTCTTGGCCCTCGCCCTCACCCCCATCCTCGCCCTCAGCAGCTGCGGCAGTGCCTGTGCTAGGTATCCCAGTTCTTCCTGTGACCCTCTGGCAGTGGACCTGGTGTAGCTGAGGAGGCACAGAGGGGAGGACAAGGGTGCACGTTAAGGGAGGCTAATCCCTCCAGTGAGGGGCCTTGTTTTGGGGGGTAAGGGTGGCTGTTATTGGTTTTCTTTTTTGTTTCTCTCTTCAATGGGGTTTGAAATAATAGAAAAAAACAATTTTAGAGTTTGTGTGTTTATGCCCGTCACCTGCTTCAGGACATCAATCCTGAAAGACAAGCGAAGAAAATGAATCAGTGGGGTGGGCGCCTCTGTATAGGTTGTGGTTTGGATATTTATGGGAGAATCATAGAATCGTCTGGTTGGAAGAGACCTTCAAGATCATCAAGTCCAACCATTCACCCTGCACTGTCAGGGTCCCTAAACCATGTTGCTCAACACCAAATCTACATGTTTTTTAAACACCTCCTGGGATGGGGACTCCACCACCTCCCTGGGCAGCCTGTTCCAATATTTCACAACCCTCTCTGTAAAGAAATTCTTCCTGATATCTAACCTAAATTTCCCCTGGTGCAACTTGAGACCATTCCCTCTTGTCCTGTCATTCATAACGTGGGAGAAGAGACTGACCCCCATCTCCCTACAACTTCCTTTCAGGTAATTGTAGAGAATGATAAGGTCCCCCCTGAGCCTCCTCTTCTCCAGACTAAACAGTCCCAGCTCCCTCAGCTGCTCCTCATAGGATAAGTTCTCTAAACCCTTCACTAGTTTTGTTGCCCTTCTCTGAACCTGCTCCAGCACCTCAATGTCCTTCTTGAAGTGAGGGACCCAAAACTGGACACAATACTCCAGGTGTGGCCTCCCCAGTGCTGAGTATAGGTCTTGGGAAGGAGAAGCAGCCTTCAAGGTCTTGATTGAGTTCATCAAGCTGGTAAGAGTTTATTAAGCTGGTGAAAGAGAGAGGCCAAGATGTAGTGTTTGTCTGGAAACTCCCTGCCCAGTTCCCTGAAGGTTTGTTGTTGAGTACAGTTATGGTAACATATGCACTTGCCGCCCCAGCTGTTCTCATCTGACTTCAGCTGCCCTTGCTTCTAATAGAAACAGGCAGCTGGGTGCATGTTGTTCAGTGTAAGTGTAGTATTCCTGTAATATGCCAGGACCAATCAAGTTGTGAGTATTTCTTCAGGTCTTTGTATGCTGTTAGGCTCAAGGGTCTTGATGAGACTCTCTGCAAGTTGAGGCAGAGAAAACTGGGCTTTGAAGGTGAATTGTCATGTAGTACAGGAGGTTAAGACCTCCATTTCATTGTGGAGACCATCGTGCAAGTAAGACTCTCTTATTTCTGTCCTGGATTCCTCAGAAAGCAATGTGTGTAAGTTCACAGGAAATCCAGCAGTGCTAGGGAGTATTTTATTTGCTTTGCTGGAACACAGCAACAGTGTCACATCTACATGGTAAGATTGTATTTAAGTGCTGAACATGCCTGAGATTACTGGCCAGGCAGCTATGTGACCAGAGCTATTCTGCTATGTATATAGACATTCCAGCCAACTATAGAAATACTTTCAAAAACTGCCTGAGCAACATTTCTGTATTGAAAAATGGGCAATGTCTAGGAAACTCAGTGAATGAGTCGGGGAATAGCAGGTAGCAAAATGAAAGTGTACAACGATCAAACAGTATTTAGGAGAGTAGACGTATATCCCTGCATCTGCCACATGATAGTGTATGATAATGGACAAATTGCATAAATCCAGCTTTTCATAGGTGGTAATAATAGTCTGTTCCTTGTCTGTGAGACGATTTGCATAGATGAAGAGGAGCTTCTGCTCCCACCGTTGTCAGGTGGAAACTGTACTTCAGATATGAAAACCATACCAACCATGTAGAGCGCTGTAAAATTCAGCAGCGCCAAGCAAGTTATGAGCACTTCAAATTAATACTCACTTCTTTTTATTCTGTATTGTGCATCACAAAACCAGCACCACATAACAGCTTTTATAAAAGAAATGCAAGTAAGTGTTCGTGAGATGACCTGAATACTGTAGCAAAGAGTATAATCAAAATAATTGTTTCCTTATGGGCTTCTCTACCTTCAGAACAGAATTAGAAGAGCATACAGGAAACAAGGCCTGGATCACTGAACAACTAAGATACTGAATGATTGCTTTTTCAATGAGCCCAGTTTGTGGACTGAGCAAGGCAGGATGATACTTGAAAAATAGTATCCTGTCTTGTAAACTGATAGTGATACCACAACATATATGCCCCTGGGTTCTGGATTAAGGTTATGTGGGTTACCTTATTTTTGGCTCTTGGGCGCTTGACTTCGCAAGTGTATTGTGCTATTTACTGTGTATGTTTTAGTGTCATTTCACATTTACCTATCCAGGAAAATACGGTTCCTGCACCAAGATGCTTGTAGTAGGTTATCATAGGACATCAAATATAGTTCTACACTAAGTTGCCTTGTCACAGTGGCAGCTGTAGAGCTGCATCATCACCCTCACCCTCCCCTCTACACCCAAAATGTTCATAGAAATAAGGCAAGAAGGGTGGCTCAAAGCAGTAAGTTTGTGAAACTACTAGAGAGCATTAGATGGATGTGATGATGGTGTTTCAGATGGGAATGTAGCAGAAAGTGCAGAGCAAGGAAAGGAGCGTGTGAGGGAAGAAGTTTATCCCTTGATCTAAATCAAGGATTTCTTACAAATTCGATGTGTGAAAGAAGGAAGCAGGGTGATTAAGACTGTTTTAAAGAAGTTTTTTCTCTTATATCTGTTACTATCTATGTTTCAAATCTACGCATGTAAGCAAACATTTCAAATTTTATTATGATTATTTTGACACTGTTTTCCATAAAGCACTCACTCTGGAAATCATGCTACAATCAAAGAATGTCATCCTATTTTTTCATATTTGCAGAAAGAATTGTATTTTTGAGACTTTAGGGTTCACAGTCCCCCTTTTTTCCGAACTCTTGGTGCTGGCAATACTTTAATTTAATTCTAGAAATAGAAGAGAAATCAGAGTTCTGCATTTGGATATTCTTACATTCCTCTTTGCTTCTTGAATTGCTTTTCTTCTTGAAATCCCAACAGAAACATGGTTTGTGAAGAATTCTCTCTTCTACCTTTTGTTTTCCTGTTCTCATCTTGGTTTCTTCTTTGGGAAAATAATAAATAGAAGCAATACATTTTATTATGAAAGAGTCAAGTCTCTAACTCTGTACACTGGTTTTCAGTGCCCGCTGGATATAGCCGTATGTCCATGAAGCCCAGTATAAGAGAATAACACCATCACTTTACAGGCTGGCAGAGTTCTAGCTGTTTCGTCTGGCCTTAATTTAGATCCCAGCTGTGCTTTGGAAAGAGTGAGTTTTGTAATCCTGTAAGCAATACGTGTGACAAAATCTACATGCAGTAAAATTATTCCATTAAACTGATTTCATTCTGAGTTTCAGCTCAGGGCTGAAAAGTAAAAAAATGAGACTGCATGCACATTAGGTCAGAAAAAAAAAAAATTATAAAGCCATATACTGCTAGTAGCAGTCACAAAATCCAAGTGCCAGCTGTAGGCAAAATACCAATATTCACTGGCTCTTTTGGTAGTGTGCTGTGCAAAAATGTCTTCGGTAGGAATTGTTCGTGTGGTGTTTGGATGCTTTTCTTTGCCTAGAGCCCTGTGTGTACCAGCAGTGTTGAAGATGAAATGATGGTAGAAGAGGGAATACCAGGAAAAGGCTGAGTCAAAGAGCCAGACGTTTGTCTGTAGTGTACTACTGTGTTATCATTTTGTTTCATTGTATCACTGCTAAATCTAGTGGAGTTGTTAGCAGAAGTAATTGTCTCAATCGTTATTTCCAAAATGATGCTTTAACTGGAGAGTATTTGCCTAGCTGCTGCAAACACCAGGCCAGTTGTATCCTGTGGGAAAGGATGAATTCCCAGTGCCAGGTACCACTCAAAGTTCCCAGGTCCAGAAGCACATCCGAGGTAAGCAATATCCCCTGTGGTACGAGGCTTTACAGTGTCACAGAAAATTTATGCATGGAAGCTAAGCATAATCTTTTAAAATAAAATTGAAAAGATAAAACAATGTTTTCTGTGATGCTTTCTGACCATGACATGCTAATGGACCACGTGCTCACTGCAGTACAGTTAGTTGGACACCTCCTGTTCTCATGTGGTGGGGGAACGGGACAAGTTTGAAAGCCTCTCTGTTGGGCAATTAGTTTTTGGGCTGCTAACATACTGGGAGACTGGGAGACTGGGAGATGATTGTGCCTGGCTTGGTGATTTATACTGATTGCAACTGACAGACAGGTCTCATGTGAGAAGTTGTTAGTCCCTGCTGCTGAATTGCTTTATGGTCTCAGCTCTCCTGTCCCTGTTTGCAGACTCCATCTGTGTAAGCAGAAATAGTTTTTGTTCTTGCAAATGATTTCTAAATTTCTAAAAAAAAACACAAACAAACAAACAAAAAAAAAAAACAAGAAAAAAAAACGAAAGAAAAAATAAAAAACCTTGTTACTGAACTAAATCTTAGGCTGCATCAGAGCTGATTTTGTGAAGTCTGAAGTCATAGGCAAAATGTAAATACCGCCCTCTCTTAAAGGTGGGAATGTCTTCTATACCTCTTTGTGAAAGGAAGGAAAAGCCTTTCTCTTTTACTTCTGTCAGTCAATAACTGACTTTGAGATTTTAAAGAGGATTGCTAGCTTTCTCATCTGTGGGACCGAGCTACAGTTAAAGCCTCCATTTATGTGTGAGAAGCCCATTTTAGGGTTCTTTTTGCACAGTTCTATATGCACATCCTATAAAGAGAAAGATACATCTTTTTTATGTACCCATACAAACGTCACAATGCCATCTTGCAGCGCAGCTCCTGTAGACTCTGGACATTTTCTAGCAGTTCTTGCTCCCTGTACTTGGAACATGGCCTTGCTTATGACTTTGCCAGCACCTACGGGCTCACTGGAGGTGAGAGTGCCACTGTACACGTGTTTTGTAGAAGGCAGCTCCCGTCCTGCAGAGTTTGCCGTCTGAATAGTGGTAGTGGCTGGAGCAGAGTATCCATGAGGTGACTGACTCCTCTGAGCTTCTACAGCAGATCAGCGGAAGGACAAGGAAGACCTTTTCTCTCTTGCCTGTGCTTCAGCCTGCGCTGCCCTCTCAGCCCCTGAGGGATCTCGCTGCTTTCAGTGATCATAGCTAATTTTTCGAAATGTATTTTACAGAAATTTTGTTCCTGCACGCAACACTGCAGTCTGCTAAGAATATAATTTCGATGCAGCAGTTCCGAGGAAGATGGCCATCTGTAATCCAGACAGAAGAGATGACTTAATTTTAGTCGATTCAAAGTCACATTAATCATCATCTTTTAATTAGGTCATCTTAATCAAAACACATTTTTAATGTGCTATTTTAATAGCCTTGAAAGGAGGGGGAGAGTATGGTTTTAAGAATATTTAATATATTTAAACATTCACATCTTCTGTATGTAGAGGTTGTAGCACTAATGAGGGAGGAAGCCTACAAGAAAGAAACCCAGTCTTTTCCTGAAATTGTGGAGAGAAATTAAGATACGTGTGTGTGTGATGCATATGAATTGTAGTTGATTTATTCATTGCATTTTCATTCAACTTTTCTTAATAATTTTAGCAGTAAGGACATAAGCAAAGCAAAGAGTTGCCGGCGGCCTTTGGTAGGTGTTTTGAATAAGCATCCCTCGATAGTGAGCGCCTTTGGCACCATCTGGTGCTCGAGAATACGGCTGCAGCCTCACTGGGTTTGTATTTTCGTACTCAAATTGAAAGTTAAATGAAACGCAGCCTCTTGAGGGCACTTCGTTTGGTGTCCCCTCTGTAGGTTCCTGTTCTGTCCTGCTACTCAGCCTTTCTCGTAAACAGTGACTAAGAGCATCACTGAAGTGGATGACAGAAACTGAGCGAGGACAAGGAAACACAACAATTTGGTGGGAGTTGGGGGGAAATCAGTATTCGTCATTTCCTTCCAGGTCAGTGGAGAATTTAAGTTATTCTGTCCTACTTGTTGGAGCTTACACATTTTCATAAGAGGTAAGAAGGTCAGTCACAACAATTTATTAGCTTATTAGGGGGAACTTGCTTTCAGTAGTGCCATACTAAATTTCACAGACAATCTGCAAAATCTCATAAGCAGCACCATGGGGAGCTTAGAACATTTTAGCTGACAACACAACGCATCTCTGTTCCTATTTTGTGTTAGAAACTGAAGCTGGTACTTCAGTCATCCAAAAGTTAAAAGAAAAAGTTAGACTGTGTTTTTATTTGATGTACAGTCATTTTTAGAGTTTCTGAGCACTTTCTAGAGAGGCCTTAAATCCTTCCTATGTCCTTTCCATAATGGCTCTGAGTTGTGGACAGGAAAAACTGTAGAGCAGGGAGAAGTCTTTGTCATATGCAACAGGGAAACACTGCTAATCCTCTTCTTCCCAAAAGCCTCTGTCCTACTCCAGTTCTTTCTCTGTCTGGTCTCCTACTTGCAACTTTGATATTCGGTTTTATTTCTACAATTTCCTACAATTTCCAAGAAACCCTAGAGGCTAACCAGCTAGAAAGGAGACACTGGGACACTGGACGATTGGTTTAGGTACTGTGAAATATACACCTCAAATACTGTGTTCGGTTTTGGGCCCTCCACTACAAGACAGACATGGAGGTGCTGGAGCATGTCTGAAGAAGGGCAACAAAGCTGGTGACGGGTCTGGAGCACAAGTCTTACGAGGAGCAGCTGAGGAAACTGGGGTTGTTTAGCCTGAAGAAAAGGAGGCTCAGGGGAGACCTTATCGCTCTCTACAACTACCTGAAAAGAAGTGATAGTGAGGGGGATGTCGGTCTCTTCTCCCAAGTAACAAGCGATAGGACAAGAGGAAACAGCATCAAGTTGTGCCAGGGGAGGTTTAGATTGAATATCAGGAAAAATTTCTTCACTGAAAGAGTTGCAAGCATTGGAACTGGCTGCCCAGGGAAGTGGTTGAGTCACCATCCCCGGAGGTATTTAAAAGATGTGTATATGTGGTGCTTAGGGACGTGGTTTAGTGGTGGACTTGGCAGTGCTAAGTTGATGGTTGGACTTAATGATCTTAAAGGTCTTTTCCAACCTAAACAATTCTATGAAATAGCATTTCTCCATCCTGTCCTAAATGTACCAAGAGCATTATCCCTGCTCTGGCACAACTGCCTAATATTAACATCAAAACCCAACCTGAACTTGTAGATGTAGGTGTGTCAGCCACTTGTCACACAGTAAGTAGGGGAGTGACTCTCCGGCAGGTCCATCACTCAGCAGTAACTGCGTTTCACAGCTGTGACAGCAGGGCAGGGTGCTTTGGCTCCCTTTTGGTGAAGGGTAAAGCTAAAATACACTTTCTCCATAGCTAGCGGGTTTAAGAGCTGGTTTCTGAAATCTGCCTTTATCACTTCTCCAACAGGGAAGGACAAACGTTGTCTTTTATACTTTTGGTTAATGAGGCCTCTCTGCTCTGACCTCTTGTGTTTTGCAGCCCCGCAAACCTCATATCCTGTTGTGACTACTCAGCCTTTCTGGAAATGCACCTCTTCTTCCAGTTTGAGAAGATTTAGGATGTGGTGAGAGAGAGAGTTAAATCTGACATTCTTCCCCCTATGCTTGAAGAGATTTAATTGAAGTTCACCCAGGGGAGAAGTCACTACCAGCAGATAAACACCTTAGCTTGCTGTTTCTACTAAAATGGTTAACAATGGAGTAGTTAAGACTTAAAATATAATTTGTTGTCATTAAGCTTTTATGTTATCTCCATCCTGAGCTCAACAGAAGCTCCTGTTGAAGGGTCCAGGTGCTTTAGATGTGTCCTATATTTTGAAGGTAATCATTGCAGCCATTAGTGTGAAGATTGCTGAGCTAAGCTTATAGCTTCCTGATTTTGGAAGGGGTGATGACGTTTCTGTTCTCCCCCAAGTTTGGTTATCCCCCTCTCTGCATCACATTGGCTGCGAGTCTCCTCTCAGTTTACTGTGTGGTTATTCTGACCCAACTCTTTTGTGGAATTGATTTTCTTAAACTTCAGGAAGCTGAACTGACTTGTTGAGAAGCGAGATGAGTATCAAAGGTAGCGCAAGGGAAGAGGCAAGAATGCGTGGATGGGAGCAGGGAAAGTGGGGTCCTCCCTGTTTCAGTTCCCTGATAGCATTTTTGATTAGTGCAGGCTGCATTGCACTTCTTGGCCTTATGTCTAAGGTTAGGGGCCATGATTAAACAGTAATTTTAATCCAGTTGCTGCTCTTGCCGGAAAAATTCCTGGTTCCCTCCCCTTGTTTGTGCTGTCTCCCTCATACTGAAGCTCAAGTCAAGGGACCTTGTCTTCCTCTGGGGTGGCTCACTCCTCGGTGAGATCAGCTCTGTGAGCTAGGTCGTGGTGTGACCATACAAACATCGACATTGCTGCAAGTAGTGAGGCAGGAGCCACTGGCTGGAGGTGAGACCGTTTCAGCATCAGCGTGGATTCATACCTGAATCAAAGGACTATGTATCCATGGCTTTAAACCAGATTTTTCTTTCCTGTGCCCTTCAAATCAGGCTTCCAAATGAAGCACCTAAATACAAACATGCTGACCGTTGTCCTGTTAATCACGCTGTCTTTAGCAGTGACTTAATGTCTGGGAAAATCAAGCCAGTTCTACTCATAGACAGTTGCGCTGCGTCCTGGGTCTCGTTTGTTACTGATACTTGTTGGAGGGGGAGATAACATGCTTGAGAGCTGAAGGGGTGGCAGCATAATAGTTAACATCTGTAAGGCCAAACAGTGAACTTAAAGGAGATAATGAGAATGTTTTTGGTAATATACCATATGAGAAAATGACCCTTTTCCCATTGCATCTTACCTCATGGAATTTGAAACCACAGTGTAGCTCTGTACACCTTTGGGACGGTAAAGAAGGATTCAGCATTTCAACTGGAAGTCACAGAAAGGTTTTTCAAGCTTGCAATATCTTTGTGTCATTTAACAATTTCTCTAAGTAAGTTTTGGTGCGTGCTTTGGGTACTTTCCCTGGTGGTCTCCCAAATTGATTATAAACTTGTTCAGCTGATTTCCATCTCATGGTTTGCTGTCTATCATTGGGTTATTGGAGAGCTGTTGTCAGATTTAAAATAACCATTGTGGGGGTCCCCTGTGTTTGAAAAAGAAAAAATATCTATTCATAAAGTGAAAGAAAGAAACTGGTCAAAAGGGCTGTGAAGTGCGGGTGAGGAAGCAGCCTTAGCAATGGAAAATGCAGGGCTTTGCCTGAGCAGTTGTGTGAAAGATCTCTCCTAACCAGTGTGGACTTGGGATAAGACAGATAACCTCGAGGGGGTTGAATGAGGTTTACCTTTTAGTGGCTTGAAATGAAATACAAAGGTGATGCATGAAGTGTATTATTCTCATAAGCCTCTGTGAAATGTCAGACAAAAATGTCTTTCATACAATAGCACAACAGAAGCTCAGAATCATGCAGAAGAAACAGAGCCTTGAAGTAAATAATTCGGTGACTGGAACAATTGGAATGGAAAAGAAAAAATTGTAACCTGGAATAGTGGGGGAAGGGATTTAAAAAAAAAAACAAAACACAAAAAAGACATACGACCTACTTTGGAGGTGGGTAAAAGATGCTTTAGACTGACTCCTCTGATTAAATTTTCCTTATTCTATTTCTTAAAAAAAAAAAACAGTTACACAGTAAGACCTATAAAAGCAAGGACCTTGCAGACAGAAAGTTACTTTTTTAGAGACCTTATTACACAGGCACTGTATAATATTTTTATGTGTACTGATGATGTAACAAGAGCATGTTTCTTGTACATTTGCAGAATTCAGTGTCTTTCATTTCCTGTATCTCTATACTGTCTATTCTTGGAGCACATTACAGATATTTACCTCCTTATAAACCATTCAAAACATAAATGAAGCCCAAGGAACATCCTTGAGGAACAGGATAGAAATGTCAGCAAAAACGTTAAGCCAGGGCTGAGTGTCTATGATGCCATAGACCTCTGCCTGAAAGGAATAAGTGAGCTCAGAACAATGGGTCTGAAGCATGTCAGAGCAGTTCCGGTGCCAAAGAGGTTTTATAATTACCTGCTGGAGCTGAAGAACTGCTCACGTTACAAGAAATCTCTAGTTGAAGTAAACATATAGGTAGTGGTGGTGGTGTGAGGGGTTGCTGGGAGACTGTAGCCCGAGTACATAAGCAAAGTACCTCCACCATGCAAGAATTCTGAACTTGCAACCTATTCCCACTTGTTTATCCCATGGAAGTTGCAAGGGCTTGGTGTTACCTCTAGTAACAAGTAGAGGGCTGTATTCTGTGGTGATTCTGTTGCTGAGATCTCAGTGTAGTTCCCGCTGACACCTCACCAGCAGGTTGGTAGTAGTCACAAAAGAGTGTTGCAGTATTTCCCTGGAGCAGCTCGGCTTGTCCCTGCTGCTTGTTCCAGCCTGTGTTTTTACTGTCAACAGTCTCTTAAGAATCAGAAAAGTTACTTTCTCTTGACACTGAACCAGGAACTTTGTTCAAGTAAAGGTTTCCCTCAAAGCTACGCTGGCTCTTTCATTGGAAAACTGCTGCCTAGAACATTCCCGTGTCAACAAACACGGCATTCCAGTGCAGTGCTGCTCCGGTGACAGTGCATTGCACTGTACTGCGCTCGGCTGTTAAAAAGGCACATTGTAGTGTGGATAAATCACAGTGCTTGTCCCAAGCACAAGAGCTCATGAAATTCTTGCTATGATGTCTTAGGCCAATGCTCTGGAACACTGCAGTGATTTTTAAAAGCTGTTGTGGTATTACTTAATGTATAAATTACTTGTTCTGAGACGGCGTTTTTGTAAAACTTATGTAATAAAAATTAAATAATGATAATGTTTTTTAAAAGCAAGGTATTAAAAATGCCCTATTCTGCAGACCAAAGCAATAATATACTGGGCAGCATCAAAGCATTAAACAAGATGGTTTGCATCATTAACACTAAATGAAATGGCTTAACAAGCCAATAAATGATGAGAATAAAACAAAGTTATCACACAATACAGTTTTTGAAAGTGCCAGAAACAAATTTTCTGAGGCAAATAATTTTCCAATAAAACTAGATGGAATTTAAAAGAACATGTTTTTTTGATTACTGGATGTGAGATGAAATATCACAGTTAAACACTATTTTGCATATTCAGGCTATTGTATGTACAGTCCTCATAGCAGCCTAGTGAGGTGGAAAGGAAGAGTAAGCATTATTTTTCTTATTTCGTAAATCAGGCAAATAAAGGAATTACATCAGGGAGACTGGAAAAATTCTTGCCTCATTCTGAAATCCGTATGGTATCTTTAAGTCATGCTTTTTCTTTTTTTTTCTAAGTCTGCAGAAAGTCTTTACATACTACATTCCATAAACAAAGCTCTGAACAGAACAGTACTTATGGAAGTGTGGGCTGTTTCAGAACCTGTAGTGTTCCACTACGGAAACTGCAATTTTTACTGTGTGAGATATATGTGCATTAGGCTTTATGGTTGCAGAAAAGAAGATAAGGTTCATGCTCCACAAAGCTTCGTCTAGGGCAAGGATGGGGAATCCTGGCTGTTGGCTGGCTGTGACCTGTGACTTAATTTCATGTTGTAGGATTCTTTTCGTTTTTAGATAAGGTGAGTGGTAATGGAGCTAGACGGGTCTCTTTGACCCTCAACAAGGAAAAGGTTTCTCACCCTTAGGCTAACATCAGGTTGGTCAGATTAACGTGCTTCTCAGTTCTACTTCGTATCTGCATGCATAGCTACTGACCTGGGAGCTAAAGATTTTTCAGATCCAAAATTTATTACTCTTGCTTGGAAGATATTTTTCCCTGTGCCTCTAAAGAGTACAGGATGGCACAGGTGAACCTGGGAGATTTTATCAAACTCATTACTGCAGAACCTGTGCACTGCGTTCTGAAACAAGAATATAGCCAAGTGTACGTATTCTGTCCTTTTGACGTTCTCTGATCTTTTAAAACAAACCCTTGACATACACGTGTGCTCGACCAAATTCAGCCATGGTAGTGCTAGGCCTTCTCCAGTGACTTCAGTAGGTTATAATTAGCATTCTACTGCGATTTCCCATTTTCTCTTCCAAACCGTGGTTCGGGAAAACACTTGTGTAATTATGAGCATCCGTTGAAGTCCATGGTATAACCCTACAACATCTTCTTCATAAACAGAAGGGTGGGGAAGATTAATTTTTCATTAAAACAATTTTCCAGGGAAAAAAATCTGGCCCATTCATAGAAAAATAGGAAATAGATTGGGTACGGTGGTTTCTTGAGTCAAGTAAGCAATAAATCCATGCAAAGAAGTAGCTGAAAGGACTTGTGGGATGTTTGTGGATTACACTTGCTTTCAGTTAATTTTTATTTTATATTTAACTTTACATTGAGTACTCAATGTTTGTTGAACTGGCATTTCCATCAGATATTATTTCTTTCTCAACACATCGCATTGAAAGGAATTTTGGGACGAGCCCCTCATAATTCCCCAAACTCCTCCAAACACTGCTCTTAAGTGATTTGACTGATTTTGATTGCTCATAGCTTCCTTTTCACAGCAAACCCCACTCTCCCTTACTGATGGCCCGGAGAGTGCTCCAGAGCCCTTTTCCCTGACAGCAGCAGAACTTAGAAAATAATGAGCGGAAAACGAGAATTCTTCTCTCTCTCTAGCTGGTATTGAGTGGGGCAATGGGCTGCTCCAGTCCTCCACTGGAAGATTACTTTAATGGAAGCACAATCTCAATGGGGAGAGTTTAGGGGTTATTTCTCTTGCTGCAGAGGAAATCTCTGTGGTGGTAGTGACTTTCCTTGCAGAGAAGCCGCAGTAGCAACTGCCTGTTCCCCATGGATGGGTTCAGGCAACAATTATTTTTCTTCCTCATATCTTGCTCTGAGCTGTCATCCTGATGGCAAGCAGTTTTTTCCTCTTTACTCATGAGGGTGATGCTGCAGTCTTTCTCTGAGGGGTGTAAGAAACATAGAGTTGGATTTGGGCAAAGCTGGGGGCTTGTCCGTGATGGATATTCCTTGCAGCTGAGCATATGATGCTCCATTCTGTAAGGTCTAGGTCTTGAATACAAGCAGCAAAATTTCAAACAAATAGAAAGGGCTGCAAGCAAAATTAAAATTATGAAAAATAAAGCTTTACAAAACAGTTTTCTACATTAAATTTGGCAGTTCAGTATCTTTTTTATTTAATCAACATTTTCTCAAAGACAAGTCACAGACCTACACCACCACCCCCTACAGCAATGGCATTTTCTTTCTGATTATTACAGGAGGGCTTTGAGTCAGGCTCTAAACACTTTGAATCTATTCTTGACTGTCCTTAAAATCAAACGAAGTATTGGTTTTCAGAATGAAGAACAAAATAACCAGGACTTTTGGAGGTCCCTTTCCACTCTGACCTAATTGTCCAGGGTTGTGAGCTGGTGCCTGCCCTTTGTGGTCATTGCTTTCATTGCAGTGTCCTCACTCTTGTCATATTTCTGTGTGATTTCTCTGTTGGTGAGTGTGGTTGAGCTTGATTTTGTAAATGCTTTTAGGATCTTGGAGCATTATTGGACAGCCTTCAACTGTATGTATGTGACAGCGTGAGCATCTGGAGGGTTTGTGTGTAGATAAAGCATCTGTGATGTTGGGAAATCACTAGTGTTTTTGCCAGACTGAAGTTGAAATGTCCATATCTAATTGAATGGCAGCTTTTGAATCACAAACTGGAACTTTCCATGCTACAAACACACACATGGATCTTATGGCAGAAAGAATAGTTTCCAAATCAACACAAGGAAATTATGCAGCTAAGTCCCTAGCACAATTAGAGAGTACTAAAGGCATGTGAAAACAAAAGTCATTTTTAAACCTAACAAAATCATCACAGGTTGAGGTTTTCCACAGCTTTATAAAATGAAGCCAAGGATCGTTTCAGTGCCAGGTAAAAGTTTCAGTCCATAAAGAGCAGCTGTGTTGTGCTACTTTACACAAAACAAATAAGCCAGTAAAGTTTTACAGGACATGGGTATACTAGACTCAACATGCTTAACAGAGGCCCTACTAAAGAAAAAAAAAAATTGTTACCTGAAGGAACTTACGTGTTTTCATGCTTTAGAGAATATGATTTAAGGGCTGTTTTCTTGGTTATGCTGCAAGTTCAATGCTCTGAGAGACAATCTAACTGGAGAGACTGCTTGTCAGCTGATGGATGAAGCTGATGTAATTAAATTCAGGTCATCGTAATGTAAAAAGAGTTTCACTGAGATAAATAGTGTCTGCATACCTCAGCCTGGCTGATTGTTGATTATACATCCCCTAAAGTGCTAATCCCAGCCTTTGTTCTATCTGGAGCTGTGTGGAGTGACTGAAAAGGCAATCATACTTAAAAATTGGATGCCTTTGTGAATGAGCAATGGTTTGCCCATAAATCTTCCATAGGAGCTTTCTGCAAAGTTCCTGGCCCTTTCCAACTTCTGTCCACAAAATACTTAAGTTTGAACTTGATGGTGGAAATGGGGTATGTGGGAAAGAATTGCAGGAGCTGCAGTTAAAATATTAGTTTACCTTAACGTTAGCATTTTCAGTACTCCTGCATTTAGGATGGAAAAAGTGGAAAAACCCAAGGTCTATCTGGCTGTTGTGAGTGCTAAACAACAAGCAGAACTCGTTCTCAAACTCCTCATCGCTTTTGGGCTGGTTGGTCTGGCAGTGGGGAATTCTCAACACGTCAAGGGAAACGAAGCTGGAGAGGGGGAGAAACTCCACTCTCTTGGCGCTTCTCTGGCTCCAGCCCTGCAGGGACCCTGTCCAGGTCTCGCAAGTTCAAGCATCCCGTGATGAGAGAGCCTGGGTGAGAGCCAGAATCGTCCAAGAATGAGTACGGGCTCCCTAGCATCCCATCCCTTTTCCTGGGCTCAACATATCTTGGCACGGGGAGCAATCTGGCCCCCTCCTCAGAAAGCTCATGTCACTTCTTCCATGTCCTGGGTTGGCTGAGTCCTGAGTGAGCGAGCAGGGAGATCAGCTTCACACAGTGTGAGTCATTTTCGCTTGGTTTCTCAGAGAGACCCTGCGTTTCAGCTGAATTCAAAGCAGCTGGATAGTCAGGAAAAAACATTTCTTCTTGTCCCTTGTGTCTGTCTAGCTCTGGCAGTCAGTGTTTTAGCACATTATTATATTTTAATTCCCATAGTTATTGGGCATTGTCCAATTCATAAAATGCAGGCCTGTTTGTATCTGGGGTAAGTATGGTGAAACGTGAAGACAGGCAGCAGAAGGAAAAGGTTCTCATTTTTGCTAAACTGTAGGTAGTTATTTCAGGTTTGGAATAAAGGTTTCAGTTGATTCTTTTGTTCTGCAAGTGTCGTAGACAAAAAAGCAGTCTTGAGTTGGAGAATTTCACAGAATTTAGTTTATTACAATAAATGTAAACTTTTAATTCTTGATTCCAGTATTGAGAAAAAGAAAACAAACACTTAAGGAAAATACCACTTCCCTCTGGGAAACCTCTCCTCCTCTTGCCCATCCCCAGTCCCCTCACTGCACATGATGCTTCATCCTTTTGATGAGGCAGTGGGCATCACAGGAGAAGGTGGTCAGTGCGTGGTTTTTCCTTTTCTTTTACTGCTCCTTGTTTCTTATTCAAATGCTCTGATGAGGTTCCTCCATGGGCCACAGTCCCCTCAGAGGCATACCTGCTCCGGAGACTCTTCACCCCTGCTCGATCCTCTGCTATTGCTCTGCCCGTGCTTTTCCTGGGATCGGGTTTCTCTTGTCCATCGTTTTTCTCCTTATTCTCCCTTGCTCCAGTGTCTTTCTTGCCCCTGCTTGGGCACCTCTTCTTGCCCTGTGCCTGCTCTGGCATCCCTCCTTCACTAGTGCCTCTTCTTGTTCAGTAGTTACCACCTTTCTTAAATGTGATTCTGCAGAGGCACCATGTGCTCCTCTCATTTGTTTGGTCCTGGTGCAGAAGTGGGTCAGTGTTGTCCATTGTGGAGCCAGCTGGAAACAGCTGTGACCAGCACAGGGCAGCTCCTCATCTCTTCCTACACAGGTCACCACTGCAGCCCCTTCTCCTACCAGAACCTTGCAATTATGCCCAGTATAGCAAGTCATTCCAATTATCTCTAATGTATGTTACACTGATCTCTGTGAGCACATTCATTCTTTTGACTTCAAGCGCATCTGGCTATGGTGCTCAGCGACTGTGCTGGGTTTGCGTGATGGGGGTTTGGTAGCACAGGAGGGGCTGCAGAGATAGCCCCTGTAAGTAACTGAAAAAAAAAAATACAACCTTCCTGGGCTCCAAAACCACTCGGACTGTTCTCTGGGCAGGTCAGACCCCACCATCTCTGTCAGGCCAGAGCTGAGACAATCAGCACCTCTGTGATGCCCTGTTTAAGATGGGGACAAAGGACCCCATCCAGGCTTGGACCTGCAGTGAAGAGAGGGGGGAGGCAGAGGCTGCCTCCCCTCCCCAGCCTCCTGGGCGGGCGGCTGCCTGCGCTGGGTTGCCACCACCCAACTGGGGATGGCTGCAGTGGTGCCACTTGGAGAGCTCCGAAGGTCCCTGCTCCCGGAGCGCCCACTGGGTGGAGTTTGTCCTGCCAGGACTGCTGAGGTTTATCGGACCCATCAAGACTGCAGCAGAGAGAGGGCTGAGACCTGAGAGAAATGGCCACGCAGGCATGGAGGTCAGTGAAGATGGAGCGGGAGGAGGTGTGCTGGAGCTGATGTTCCCCTGAGGCCTGTGGTGAGACAGCAGATGGCCTCCCTGCCGCCCATGGAGATTAACGGTGGAGCAGAGACCCACCCGCAGCCCATGGAGAACCCCACACTGGAGCAGAGATGCCTGTGCCTGAAGGAGGTCGTAGAGAATTGTCTGCTGGAGACTGACGACAGGGCAGGGAGGCATCTGAAATCTATGGAAAACCCCATGCCGGAGCAGGTGGCAGCTCCCTAAGAAGCCATGACTTTGTGGAAAAAGCCTGCACTGGAGCAATCTGATTAGAAAAAGCCTGCACTGGAGCATCCTGCAAGAAGGACTCAACGTTGGAGAAGTCAGAAGACTGTCCCGTGAGGAGAGGATCCATTGGAGCAGGAGAAAAGAGTGTAAGGAGTCCTCCTCCTTTAAGAAAAGACCAGCAGAAATGACAAACTGACCTGCAACACCCCCCATTACCCATCCCCCTGTGCCGTTGGGGAAAGAGGTAGAGCTGGGAAGAAGGGAGAAGGGGGGGAAGGTGTTGTTTTTAAGATCTGGCTTTGTTTCTTGTTATCCTCTCAAGTAACTGTTAACAAATTAAATTGATTTATCCCCAAACTGAGACCGTTTTGCCTGGGGCCATGGTTGGTGGGTGATCCCTCCCTGTTCTTGTCTGACCCTCTTGTTACATTTTTCTGCCCTCCACCTCATGGAGGGAGACGAGTGAGCAGGCGACCTCGTGGTACCTCAGCTGCTGCCTGGGCTAAACCATGACAGCGACTTTCAGAGCTGCGCCCCAGGTGAAAATTATGATTATTGTAGCAATCCCATCTAATAATTTATTTTGTGTGCACACATACTTATACACTTTATTTGCTGGCAAATAAGCCTGGCACTACCCACAAATAAGAGCAAATAAATTAGAATATGTAGAGCAGTTTAACATAAATGTGAGTATTTTTTCAGATTTGGGGAAGCATGGGTAACTTTCAACATTAATTTTTCACAGTCCTCTAGGTTTTGCATCTGTTAATGGATTTAAAAGGCAGTGAACGTTACTGGGACATTTCTGATTTAAACAATGAGAAAAGTATCATGTGGGTATATGTGTTAATACACACATATGAAAGACCAGTTTATAAGGTGAAACTCTGGGATATTCAATCAAATCAGACTTGAATCTCTATGTTGAATGCAAGCCAAATTGCTAGGTCCACATCTAAATAAATATCTAAACTATTTCTGAGTGACGAGGCACCTGGCTGCCAGATGTACATTCAGCAACCCTCGTGACCTGCTCTCATCTCCAGGTGCTGAAAGTCTGTTTACAAGTTCAGGTGATCCAGTCTGGTGTCCTCTTTTCTCCCTGCTACTCGGATTATGGCACAGTCTGAGACATGGCTGTACCTGACAAGGAAAAATGATTTTGCGCAGACCTTAATTTTGGCCAACAACCATAAGCTATGTATGTGCCCCACATGCTCTTTATTTTATAGCTATATATTTCTAAGCTTTTATCTTTTATCATTCAGAGGTAGGTATAAAAAGTTCGACCTGCAGGAAGGCATAAGCCACCACTACGCCCATTAATTAGGCGATTAAGTCCAATACTTAAAGCCTCAGCCAGAATCTTACTGAAATGAGACAGCCTTACCACTCTCACTGCTTCTTCATCACACCGCTGTGGTACTGCACATGGCACTGGTGTTCATCTCACTCTCCCTGCCTATGTGGGTTGCCAGGGTGCACCAGGCACCTGGGGCTGTCACCAGACCACCGTCCCCTTCCCTGGACATCACCCTTAAAACTACTGGCAATGCCACAACTCTCAAGCTGCCTGACAGTAGCTCACAACATTATCTATGCCACTTAAAAGTGGTGATCAGTAGCTGCCAGAATTTCTGAATGCTATCACTTGAACAGTCTAAACCCCAAAATCATTTACCTTAGAAACATAACATACAGGAGTGTGAATATGTGTATACGTGGTTTTTTAAACTCCTATAGATTTCGTTTCTGCTATGGTGGAGGCAGTTGCATGCAAAATTAGCACATCTCCATTGTCCCAAAATAGCCCTATCCATGCTGTTACTTATTTTAGGAACACATATGGCCTCTCCTTCTTTAGCATCCGAGCATCTCACAGTCCCTGTGAGACTTCTTTGCTATTGTCTCCCATTTTACACATGGGGGACTGAGACATAGAGATGGGGTGACTTAAAATAGTGTGAGGCACTTTGCATTTCCCATGAGGAGTTCTGCAGAAAATGTAAGTACCGCTCTCGTGCCTCTGGTAGGATAAGGAATAGACTCTGAGTTTCCTGAATCTGAACTTGCTGCTTAACCACTTGACAACGTTTTTTCCATGACAAACCGTTCTTTCATTTTAAAGAAACATCATGGCTAGCCAGAAGCCACTTTCTGATTAATTTTCACCATAATGTGTAGGAGCAAAACCAACTTTAACAGATGTATTGCAGGAAAAGCATCCTAGTTGCCCTGGTTACTTTCTGTTCAGAGAGTAATAGACCTTTCCTGACTAAGAAGTAATAGGCCAGTAATTCTTGTTCCTTCCCTACTCCACACAAACTCACAGCTGAGTATGTATAAAAACTTTAACTCTTGTTGAAAAACCTTGGTCCCATCTTGGGCTTCCCATCTTTGGCTTTACAGTGGAGTGTCAGCTCCAAAAATCATCTTCTACCTTCAGCAATCTGATATGCGGAGCTGTAGTCCTAATGAGGTAGGAGACCAGCCAGAGTTTTTGACCTCCACTTTCCCTTCCTTCGAGGTACAAGGGGCCCCTGGAGCTCTTGTACAATTCGCTGCCCCTGCGTCACGTTTGTTTCCTAGCAGGACAGCTGCAGAGCTCTCAGCTGAGCAAGACTCACTGGCGTGCACACGCATTCTCCCATTAGCTTTCTACAACAAAAGCACAGCTTTGGTTGGCAAGTGCTGGCCAGAGGCCTGGTGCTCCAGTTCCCTCCCTTTGTGCATGAGAGGTCTGGCCTGCAGCCACATTCTCACGTTCCCCAGGCGAGAGAGGACTACTGACCTGAGAGAGAACGCTGGCTGCAGACCTGGCTTCCAATGCCTTTCCCATGAGAGAAGATCACTTGAGGCCAGGTCATTCAAATTCTGTGTTAAAAATAAGATCTAGAAAGTTTTATTTATTTACAAATGGTCTAAAATAGAATCCTTTAGATATGTGTAGCACTCCCATCTCTGGATCAGAAAGCACTTTGTAAAGCATTGAATTAATTAAGCTTACGAAACACTCAAGGGATACAGAAGTATTATTACCCATATTTTAAAGATGAGGAAATGGAGACAGAAAGAGGAAAGACAACTGGTGTGAGAACGTAGGCTGAAATTCAGAAATTCAGAAAAACTCAGAAATTAAACCTAAATTCAAGATTTTATATACTTTCCTGCATGTGACTAGAATTGGCTAGAAAACGTCGGGTTTCATCTGTGAAAACATGTTCCCCTTTCTATTACAAATAAGTAATAAAAAATTTTAAACAGAACATTTTCTAGGCTGGATTATATATAAAATTTTCTGTAACGGTCCTTATAAACATCTTTCAGTTCTTTGGTACCCATAAATCTGAAGTGTGTGTTCTTGGCTATGTTCTGAGAGGAGAGGTGGAGGTACAGCTTCTCCCAGTTCTAAATAATAGGACCATGTTCCTGGTAATAAAACCAAACCAGATAAAAGTTTATGTAGGTCCAGAAAATTCAATTAAGACCTGTCAGTGGTGAATATAAGAACAGTGGATGCTTATTTCTCTTACATTTTCGAGTTCTAACTTGCTTACTTCCCAAGAGATACCTTCTCCTAATGACTTTCCTTCTTTGGTCATGCTGGTTTTGAGATATAAACTAAGCTCCTTTTGGCTTGCTTATCATTGCTCATAGTAAAAATCCCCAGAGGTATATAAATTAAAGCTAGAAAACAGAAGTAGGTTTCCAGTCATCCAAATAGTGAGGTTCTGGAAAAGTGTCCCAGGAAGAGTCATGGTGGCAAACAATTTAGCTCATTATTAGACTATGCTTGGTAATTTTATAAAAGAGATTTTGTGATGTAGTTTCTATGATAAAAGACCTCAAATTCAATGACCCATGAGATCTTTTCTGACCAATGTAAATAACAGAAAATGTTACTGATAAAGCAGGACTCGGGATAGAAGTTAGCTCATTTTCTCAGATCAGAGTTTTCTCAAGTGGGTTGGGGGTGTGGTGGTGAGCAGCTGCTCTTGTCTATAAAGTGGATACATACAGGCTACATCTGAACCATGGGGTCCAAGGGTGAGTCCTAAATTCTGGCTCTGCATGAGGACCCTTGACCATGTGCAGAGGAAGCTCAGCTCCCTCCCAGAGCCCTGCATGAGCCCTGGCTTCTGTGGGCGATGGGGCAGGAATGCATTCGTGGAGCTCTCCAAGAGGTCCCTTCGGAGCAGCTGAGGAATCAGTGTTCACTTCAGCCATGAAGCTCCCTTCCCGTGCTGTTTTGGTGCATGAGGAGTGAAAAAGTACCATATTTGCATAGTCTTTTTTCTGCACTGCTTTTATACTCGAGGTGTTCTCTCCTTTTTTGAAACCCACATAGAAGAACAGTCAGACTAGCATCAAGTGGCCCTCAGCAAGATATGCATTGGAGAAGACAGGTTCAGTTTCCAAGAGCAAAACTTAAGATTAAAGAGAACAGCATAAGGAACAATGATATTTGACTTTTTAAATATTAATGTTGCCTTAGAGATCTTTCTTTTCATTTTACTAATTAATCAATGTCCTGGCACTAATGTGTATATGGAAATAAAGCACATATCAAAGTAAAGATTAGGAGAATATTACCTGTTTTAATATACAGTTCTGAAAGTATTAATTTCAGCTAAAAACACTGCTACTCTTCTCACCTTCGTTAGCTTTGTTCATTTGACTTAGCCTAATGTTAGAATGAAGTTAGTCCATACAAATGACATCATTCCATAATCAGACTTTTACTACTTTAAAATTAATTTCAACTAACTGTTGGAAAAAGGCTTTTTAGTGTCGTCTTTAACTGTGGAAGTATTTCATTTCTGCTGAACTATACATCTTAATTAGAAGAAAATGTGTTGCCGAATGAGTTGGATTGTGGGCTAGACCCAACCTGTAAAATATGGATTTAAATCCAGATTTTGAATGCTAGAAAGTATCAGATTCCTATCTCTCTTTGTACTAATTCTATTAGTCTGGGGCTCTTCAAGGGAAAAAATGCTACTCATTGTGAAAGGTATCAGAATCTGGCCCGAGTGGTCGGGCTTCAGAAGTTGATTCAACTTGTTAGAAAAATAGGTATCATGCAAAATGCAGTGCTAGGTTTAAATATGCCAAAGGTTTGGGAGTTTTAGTGTAATGTCTGGGGTTTGAATCTAACCCTATGGGTTCATTAGTAAACGGTTTTAATTTTCAGTTTCAGGACTGTGTTGTGGTGAAGGGTAGGTGAAGGTAAAAAATGACCTCTATTAATCTAAAGTTCAAAGCCTGAAATCCACAAGTAGGGGAGAGCAAAGATGTAGTTTTCTCCATGGTAACATGGATGTGTACTCACCTTTTCATCTGTGAAACAGAGAATGGCTTTAAATGCTTTGGAGAATCCTCCCTACTTTGGGAACATTTGGGCTTTCTTTTTGGAACAGTGGGCACAGATCAGCTGATTGAACCATCTTCCACCATTTCTCATTGTTAAACCTTCATAACTTCAATTCATGTTGGGGGTGTAGAAGCATCTCCCTCTGAGTCACTAGACACTTTTTTCCCAGCTGGTTGCTTATGTAGCTGAATGCTCCAAAAGTAAATATAATTTCTCTAGCTAGCTGACCTTTCGCTGAGCGAGATCACAGGAGGGACCATGCTGTTACTCTGCATCCTGAAGCTCAGTGAAATATCCTTTTATCGTATGGTGAGGACACGATCATCAACACTTCACCTTGTTTTGCAAATAATTCCACCTCTTATGTGCAACTTTCTCTGAAACTAAAGCTATTGCTGATGTGCAACTCCGCAATTTGCATGATGGAAAGCAATAAAGGCATTGCTAGATTCGGATGCAAAGTTTATTTTATAAATGCTGCATAGTGAAACAAACATACTGTTCTTCTAGTGATCTGTTTTCTTTTATTACAAGTTTGTTTATGCTGGGTAAATGTAGTGGTGTTCTTGCAATTTCATTTTTCTATAAACTATGGCATCTGTAAATATAGCGGCTCACCTACATTGGGCAGACTGGCAAGAGCAAGACAATCTTCCAGTCAGGGTATCTGATGGCTTTTTTTGCTCAAATACCCCTGCAGTCTACTGGAATGTAAGCTTGGCTGGTATTCATGCTCATTCCCGGCAGAGGAGATGCTAGCCCAAGAGCTTTGTTTCTAGCAGCAGTAGTTGGCATTGCTGCCTTGTAGTCTCTTCCCTGAGGCTCAGGCTCCTTTCCATTGAGCCCTACCAAGTATTTTCTTGAAAATCTGGTTGTGCTACTGTTGATTCTTTATTCTGAATGAGACCGAGTGAAGCTGCTGGCCGAGGGGAAGCTTGTGTTCCTGGAGTCAGGGGTCCAGAGACTAAACATCCCAGCAGCGCTGTCAGCCAATGGCAAGAGGTCTGGCATGGATACTGCCTTGGATTATTCCTCATTTATGCCAAATCCGTTCCAAGAGATGGCTGGCTCTCCCACCACACTCTGGGAGCCAGCCACTTCTTGGAGAGTCATTTCAATAAAGCCACTATCATCTCTTTCGAGGGGAATATTCCAGCTCATTGGCTTTTTGATTTGAGAATTCAGCTGTTACTTCTGGATTCTCTGCCTTCAAAGAGCTATGGGAGAGGGACTGGTACATCATCTATAGGCACAAAAAGAGATCATTCATATTCTTCAGCTGTAAGTCTTTTAATAAACCATCATCACATGCTTTCATTTTACTTTGCCCTTTTTGTCCTGTTTTCTGCTTCTTCTTATGTATGTAGCTAAGTGCCAAAGCCCCAGAAAAAATAGTTTGCTTTTATCAAATCTGATCCTCCCATGTGCTGAGCACTTATTAGCTTACAGGCATTTTTCCAATATCACCAAAAGAGATTAATGTAAGGATATTAGTCTGAGGTGGTTTAGTATCTGCTATCACCATAATATCCAAGGCCCCAATAATAAAGACATTACAGGTGAAGCAGGTAGTAACTCTTTCCCTTAAGCTCACCTGACACTTCCCACTGTAACTCTTCTTTCAGACCATTTGCCAAACTTTAACTGTTGGGGTTGCAATTTTCCTTTCTACATACCGTAAGTTGATTAAAATTTTTGGGGTCTGCCAAGGGGAGGGAGGCAGGGAGGATGAGGTTTCAGATAAGATGGTTTAGCCATTTTTCAAAATGAGGCTGGCTATAAAACTTTGGTTTTTCCATGTCAAACAGCTTACATTCAGTTTGCATAATAAATTCAGTGCATCCATAGCAGGGACACAGTATTTAATGGTGTGATCCTTGCTGTGGCCAGGATGTACTTTTTTATTTTACTGTAACAATCATATTTGTCCAACTTATGACCCTCTAAATATTTTGTATTTCTGATCTGGGGTGTTCTGGAGTGTGAAAGGAAATACAAAGCTGAATTTTTAATGCGAAATGTTCTGTGAAATTACTTTGATTTTCTATGGTTGGGGCAGTAAAAGGTTTTTTTTCTTCATGCTAGAAACTCTGGGCCTCCAATGTCCAGAAGATAAGCTAGGTGAGAATTAGAGGAGAATGTAGAATGTGAGGATGTCAATTTTTTAACTTACATCAGGATCAATACTTGAAATCAGTGTTTGAATATATAAGTATTACAATGTTGGAAAATAAGGTGGTGTTTAATGTTCATCAATTTCAAATATGAAAGATTTTGCTACTTTTCAAGGATGGAATATACTGCAGTGGATTAGTGGTAGAGCTGAAAAAATAAAACCAAAGATGGTACAATGATGAATTACAGTTAGGCAAATACCTGAGAAGAAAGCAGACCTGCATTGACTGATGAACTAGAAAGATGACTGCAGCTGAATATTTTTAGGGCTGTCTGGGAAGAAAGGAAAAAGGAAGAGCAGAGGGGGCATTAGAAATCCTCTTCACACTATCGTTGCTTCATTTGCAAATATGAGCAAAGCCCTAGGTTGCCGCAGGCTTGCCTTTGTCTCATTGCCCACTCACCAAAGAGGAATCCATTGCATTACGTGGAGGCACTCCTCCTGGGCATTGTAGCCACAGAGAGATTTCTATCTGAATATATCATCTCTCACTGCTGCTTCTGCTGCTTTTCCATCTCCGTTGGTTATCACATTTCCAAAAGAAAGCTCAGTGCCTCTTAGCTTCCACAGCTAGGACGGCATCTCCGTTGTCAGACAAGCCCTCATCAGAAGCCAAGAGCTGCTTCTTCAGTTGCTGCCTGCCATCTTTCACCGTGCAAAAAGCCAGAACTCATGCACGGCCATCCAGCTGAAATCTGCTTAATGACCCAATCTGTGCATGTAACGTTTCTGGCATAGTTGTAAAGGCCTTCTTTGCAAATGTGCTGTATGTATTTGTTTACTTGGCATGGTGCAAGGCCACACGGAGACACCCAAAGTGGCTTTCAGTGGGGCTAATTGGACCAGGTGGAGCTTTGCAGTAATGAGGCTGTACTGCCCCTACTACCACGTTAGCTCTCTTAAAACTAGTTTGGTAGCTCTGCAGGGCGTCGTGTTGCGCAGCACACTCAGGCTGCCTGGATTAGCAAGAAAAGGACCTTTAAAAGCCTCGTGACCCCCTTGTCTCCTTCTGTCAGAAAAGTTCCCTTCTCTCCTAGCAGGCTTGACCTGGTGGGGAGGAGAAAGTGGAAATGCTGCCTGCCAAAGTCCTGTGCAAAGAGAAGCAGCTTTTGTTTCTGCTGAGCCCTCGAGACATTGTCTGATAAAAGTCACTGAGACAGCGTACTGGTTTCGAGTGGGACAGGCAGGGAGAGGGGGCTTTCTCTGGAGAGCTGCGTAGGCCATCAGTGTATCTACTAGCCACCTTCGGCATTCCCTCATCCTCCTTGGCTAGCGTTAGTCGCTTTGCGGGTTGTTACTTGCCGATCCTTTATTAGGCTCTGGCTTCTAGACAGGGATTTGTGCCGATGGAGAGCAACCTAAGAGGCACTTCAGTACATTCTGTGCAAGGCCACTCGTTAACACAAGCAGATGTTGCAGTGGGGAGGGCTGGAAGTTAATCTGCCTATTAATCCCCTCTCACTGTGCCGTCTGAGGTCTGAGACAACTAGTAGACAAGATCCCCATTTCACATGGGGATCACTCTTTTTCATTATGGGAAACAGTCAGTTTTCTGGCAGTCAAATGCAGTCTGACATTTTCATTTCCTCTTTTACTGCTTTATTTGCAAGAAGAGATCATTCTGGCTTTCAGAGTTGAAGGCTACAGCATCAAAGAAAGTGAGTTGCACTCTCCCCCGTTGTGCAGCCTAACAGTTAGAAGTGAGCTACAGGTTTTTTAAATAAAACAGATGCTGCTATAAGGTTGAAAACAGAAGCTGATTTACATGCATGCTTCCTCAAATAACAAACTGCTCCTCTGTAGATGTCTGTCTCTGGTACCTGAAGCTGGAAGTCTCAGAAATCACGTGCATTGGAAACTTGGTGAGGTGAAAAGTAACGCTTCTCCTGGACTCTATATTCAAAAATCATACTTTCAGTATTTTGTAGCATTTTTATTTCAATGATTGAAAACTGATTTGTTCATAATATTTTGCATGTCTTAAGCTATTACCCCTCCCTTTAATTCCACATGCATTGCTCCCCTGAAAATAAGAAAATGTAAAAGTCAATGCTGTGCTATATAGAGAAGTGTTAACTGAGTGTTAATGAGCTGCCACATCGGCTCCAAGCCATCTCCCTAAGCCAGCACAGTAAAACAGAATATAAAGGCTATCAAGTCCATTTCATGGCTGTGAGTCCTGACCACGTTCTGCAGTGAAGTAGATGTCCTCATTATCTAGGTGCCAGTTAAATGCTGCCAGCTTAAGGTATGCACGGGAGAAGTTGCTTTTCTGTGTCTGGAGAGATGATTTTACTGTTCACACCTCAGGTAGGCACTGGTCCTCGTCCAGACAACATCTGCAAACTGAAGAATAGTAAAAGCTTTTGGATCAAGAGGAGATAGCAGCAAGTGCAGAGACCAATGTGTGCTTGATGTGAAGCAGCTACAGAACATAAGGAGAAAATGGCTGGCATGTGATGGTGGCTAACAGCCTTCAAACACATCTAAAAAGCTCTTTTAGCTCAGCGTGGCAGAAACATCACTTCAACTAAAAGTGAGCCATGGAAATTCTGGAAACAATGATAGTGAAATTAAAAAGAAGTCCCATTTACAAGCAGTGCCCCCTCCACATTATGCTACTGACTGCCATGTTCACAATATAGCCATTCTGCAAAGCACTGTTGAAGGCAACCATGTCTATATTCTTGTGAATAGCTTTTCTCTTCGCCTATTTAATTGAAGTGGGAAAAGTGGTAGTAGTAACTTCACCAAACAACAGAAAAATAGTGTAAGTAGAAGCAATAAAAGAAAGGAGGGCCAAACAAGTTGCTGTTCCTGGTAGTAGGAATTAGGTAGTCATTGAGCAGGATGATAGTAGTTGTCCTTGGATCTCTTTGCAATGCCTCCTCTTCCTCTTTCTGGACAGTGTTCAGCTGACATAGTGATAAGTATGTTTGAAGAACCCACATAGGATAAAATTCTTTCTCTTTCACTGCATGAATTAGAAAAAGATGAAGAAGTCATCTCTTTGGACTCTTATCTTTGGGGAAGACTAACCAAAATACAGGCACTTGGTGAATTTGATGTACAGAGCTGTCAAATCTCAGTTTTGTTGTGGCGGTCAGGTGAGCATCACTCGTAACTGCATCATTGCATTGGGTGAACTGCAGGTACATGGTGGTGTGGACATAGTCGATCCACTTCCATCCATACACATTCATTCTAGTAGAGGAAGATCAGATGAAGATGCATGAGTCAGCCGTATCTGTGCCAGCTTGTGTCCAGAAGTTGTACTGTCTTGCTGAGAGGTGAAGAGTATTTGCTCGGGCTCATGAAAGTGCAACTGTACAGGTTCTCTACGTTAGGATACAGCACATCATACATACATTATAACAGGTCAGGTCTTCCACATCTCAGAGATTGCTGTCCTATGCTCTGTTGCTCTGTGCGAACGTGACTATTCAAGTACCAGTGGGAGCTGAAGGAATTTGTTTTAGGACAATAAGTTGGATGGATCAGGAACTGAGCTGCATCACGTGTGAGCTGACATCTCCAAGCCACTCTGAGTGAGCAGATGTGGGATGTCTGCTTAGGCTCCATGACTCTGTAAATAGCCTTTCTGGCTCCATGCCTAATTTAGTTGGCAAATTTTATTCTGGAAGTAGTATTTTCTTCTTAGTTCACTTTAGATAGCCAGCAGACAACTTCCAACTTAACATGCCTTTGATGCTACATTGCCAGCGATAATACTCTTGTACAGTTTTACCTCCATTCAGTGAAGTAGTTAAGCATATATGTAACTGTCATCAAACATTTAAACTTACATATGAAGTAGGGTGCTTATTGAGACCCTGTTATAGAGCTTGTTTTTTTCTCAGTTTCTTGCTGCATATCCAGTGAGATAATAATCTAGATTCAAACATTTCAAGTACACTTCTGTGGAATGGAGCTTTGACAGAAGAGTTGCAAAATCTGAGATGTAAAATCCTAGATAAATACAATTGCTGAAATTCATCTTTTCCATTGGGAATGGATAGGGTGCTTTACCAGTTTGGGTTGAGAAAACAACACCCCATTATGAAGTCTTCCCAGAAAATGAAGGGCTAATCTTCTTTTCCCAGTATAAGTTTAAAATAATTCTAGCCTGGAGAACGAGTTTTTAATTCTATGTCAATCAGACATTTCCTACGGAAAACAATGATTGAAGATTTCTTGTACATACACTGGAGAAATTGGTATCATCTGGAGGACAGTAAATGAAATATATTTATCTGCCTTTCAGCCCTTCAGGCTATGATTTTTCCTTACCATCAAAATATAATTCTCAAATGGTTTAAGAATATAAAATAGTTAAGAGTGTGATTCAGGAAAATAATTAAGTACCTGTATGTATCTTATTGAAAACAGCTGATTTCAAGGATATGCTTTTCTGAACAAAGATAGATTTATACCTGTGCTTGGACACAGTTCTGAGTCAGGGCCTCAGGCTCATTTACATAGGACATTCAACTTAATTAGTCCAAATTAACTTAAAGTATAAATTGAAAATGGATTAAGCTTTATACAAAGCTGAATTAAGACTACGTTAATTTTGAAAACTCTTTACAGGGTTAAATGCACTTTAACTAATCTGCTTTAAATTAAGCCTTTAGTTAATTTGGATTAATTTTCCTGAATGCCTTTGTGAAGACCAGCTCAGAGTTAGGATCCAGCCCTGCAAATACTCACAGAACTACTTCATATTAGAGGAATTATTCCCATGCTTAAATTTAAGGATGTGCCTAATGTGAGATATGCAGTAAGGTCAACACATGCTTTAAGAGCCATGCACATCTCTGCATTGTGCAGTGACTTGAGACCAACTCAAATATCTGATTATAAATGAATTTTCACCGTGATTTGTCAGTTTGTCTAGTGTCAGCAAAAAATATATAGTCAGATTGCTTGCTTTCTTTACCATTTGAATACATGCACAAATACTTGGGGACACAGCCCATTTGATATTGTCTCTAGCCTCATTCCAGCTGGACCTGGAAAAATATACAAGAATATTTGCTATATGTTAATATTGTATTTCCTTCTGATGTTCTGATGTTTGTGATAATATAACATCTCATTTCCACATCCTTACTATTGATGAGTTTATTTAAAATAATTTTTTAAAAAAACACAATCTTGTGCCCATGCTCTTGATATGATTGGTATATTCTTGGCCTGTCTAATTAGTTGGATGGAAATTATGATATCTACTTCCGTTTAAGTCAAATAGTCAAATAAGAAAAGCATTTCTATTGAAAACGTCCCGATAGGATGATCCCCGTGAATAATTCTTGGTCCACAGTTTGTCAGTGAGGAGCTGAGGTCAAAGAATTTGCTGCTGGTTAGTTTTCCTTCGAACATTAACATGACGTTTTGATGCTTAGTCTTCAAAAGGATGTAAGTTCTGCAGTTCAAGTGTCCTAGGCAAATAATTCTTTCCTAATTCCAACAGGTGACATAGGAGTCTAGTAAATTAATTTATTTACTGGAAGGGAGTGGGAGGAAACTTTCCTCTCCCTCTTTCAAGAACAGTAGAAGGGACGGGGACTCATTCTCTGTGCCCATCTGAAAAGCTTCGTGTCCTCTTTTGCTCTGACCATGCCTTGAAAAGGGAGAATACGTACCTGTTCTCAGCAATGCATCTCCATGACTTTCAAGTTTGGGCTCGTCAGCATTCTCCACATGTCCCTCACATAGAATCACAGAATGGAAGGGATCTCAAAGATCATTTACTTCCAACCCCCCTGCCGTGGGAAGGGACACCCTCCACTACACTAGGTTGCTCAAAGCCTCATCCAACCTGGCCTTGAACACTTCCAGGGATGGGGCATCCACAATTCCTCTGGGCAACCTGTTCCAGTGCCTCACCACCCTCATTGTAAAAAAATTCTTCCTTATATCTAATCAAAATCTATCCACTTTCAGTTTAAAGCCATTAAACATACACTGGGAGAGCGGGAAGCTCATAGCCATCTTTAGGAAATCATCTCCTCCTCTCTCCAGGCATCAGAGAGCTGCTGAACTAACCTCAAGACAAGCAAGTTTGCCATCCCATGCTCTTGGCTGCACTTACTCTTCACAGCAAAGTGGACTCCATCTCCGAGTCCCTTATTCCCACTTGCTTGAGGCTACACAGGCTTGCGGTGCACACGCTGCGATCCGGTTAGTGCCTGCAAAGAGAGGTAGAGAGGGAGGTGAGGTTGGAACTAGATGATCTTTAAGGTCCCTTCCAACCCAAACCATTCTATGATTCGATGATTCTAAACACTAAATGGAGATGCCAGAGCACATTTGCATAGGAACGATTTTCCTAACTGTGGGACTGCAGAGTACTTATATTTAACACTCATTGTAGTGAAATTGCAGCTAGCTGTAGTCTCAGTTAAGCTGTCTGGCGCATTTAAGGTCTCGCTTGATGTGCTGCACAGGAGGGACTCACTGGAGGCTGCTATCCCCTTTGCTTGTTTGGGTAGTTCTTTTCTCTTCTGCCTACAGTTTTAGTGAGCTCAACGCAGGTGCACAGTACAGAGGTCGTACACAGAGAAACCCGCACAGGGCAGCCAGGAACAAAGAGGAACAGGGAGAAGGAAAGGTCGTTACTATCTCTTAGAGGCAAAAGAGAGGAGGATCTGTGGTACCTCACAGTCTACTGAGAGACAAGATTTGGTTCTGGTTGATCTTCGTTGTGCGGCTGCCAATGCTACACCAACTGTAACGGGAGAGATCTTGCCTTAGCTCCTGCAACGAAGAGGCAGGCTTGCTCCTCACTCAGTGAAGCTCAGTATTTTCTCTCTGGAGTGAGGAGGGAATGAGGAGAGCAAAAGGCAATTTGCTGCAGCATGTCTCATGTATGGCCTGATTATCAAGAACCAGCATGACCAGCACCTCTTTCTGTAACTGCTTACAGCTGCAGAGGCAAATGACCTCAACTATCACTTCTGATACCTGATGGATCACAGACCTACCCAAATTTGCACATGATTCATAATAATTTTATAGGCAGATATTGGCAGGAAAGGTATTATGGGATGTTTCAGTTTGTGCTTTCTTGACAAAAACATACATATATATCTTTGTATATATAGCTATGGTGCTGACTGATAAACAGCACGCATTGTTTCAAAGTAAAGATTTTCAGGGTGTATAGAAAAATATTCTCTATTCTTTGAGAGTCTGTATTGATAAGCCACTTAGTGCTGAAAAAATATGGAGAGATGTCCCACTTATAGGTGATAGTAAAGAGATTATAATGTTTCTGAATTTCTAGAGCCTACCAAATTCCCACCCCACAACCTTGTAGATCATATGTATTTAACTTGGCTTACTTAAATGGAATTACACAAGGCTACAATTTGCCACATTACTTCCTTTAAAAAGCCTGAAATACTCACGCATCTTTTTATTTTTCTCTCTCTAACTGAGAAACAGTTTTACTCTTGTGGATTTTGAAGGCCTTTTATGAAATTGATGAAATAGGAGGAAAGATTATTTTTATAAAGCCAGCATCCCTTGTGTTACTCTGGTTTTGATTACTCTCTGTGCTTTGAGACAGGCTTCATGGTGAGTGACTCGTTTAAATGCTACTTAGTTTTTAATATTTCATTTGTTGCCTTTAGAGAAAGTGAGATGTCCATAGGAACTACCATTAACATCCTTTACCATGTTCCCGAAGGTTGCCTTCTGTAAGAGAGATTATTGATTGTGACTCTTTGAAGGAGAATTGGCCAAAAATAATCCTTCTTGACAGGATTTCTTCTTGGGATAGGACCTAAGAGGGGGCAGTTTAACAAAAATAGCAAACACAGTTACCAATGAAACAGAATTTATTTCAATCTCATGAAGGAATTTCATGGATTTCGCTGTTTCTAATAATACATCACCTTGCTGTGCGAAGTCTGCTTCCCATCGCAGGGCGGTAGAGGAAAAGCTGCTTTTTTCATACCAGGAGCATTTTACATCAGCAAACAGATAATATTACGTTCCTTAAGAATCAGTTTTTCAGTGGGTTGACGCAGGAAGGAGGCGAATTAGAGTTCTGTGTCTAAGGACAAGGTCTACATTCGTGAATCACAAATTGTGGTAGATTGGCAGAACTGGCCTATGAAACAGAGGCACGATGTTCAGAGCATTACATTCATTTTCTTATGAATTCACATTTCCTATGTGTCTGCACTGGAAATTGTCTTCAGGGATCTGTTCGATGTAGACAGAGTTCCTCCTTCAGAAACCCACAATAAAAATAGCGGTAGGTACGAGAGGGTTTTTTTCTTCGAAGGACACAAAGGACTGCCAGAACGGTGAATAGAGCCAAATCCCTTGAGACAAAAGGAGACAGAGCTTCCTAATTTCTTAACACCGTGTGCATTTCTGAAACAGCGAAATTAGGAGACATTGCAGAATTAAAACTCTGACCTCTGGGTCCAGAAGGTGACTGGTCCTGAGCTGGGTTAGACCTTTATAATCATTTCCCTAGGCTTATAAACACTACCTCAGATCTCAACCTCCCTCCCTCTATCCTTTTCAAATATTTGCAATAGAAGCTGCAGAAAAAGTGCCGCGAGTCACAAGCTATTTTAAGCCTTTTGTGACACCCACAGGGAGGAAGAGAGGAGGAAATCTAGGCAAATGCGGAGGTGTAGTTTCCTCAAATTCAGTTTATGTAGCTTCTGTGAGAATTGAACACTGCTGTTAAGAGAAGAATGGACAACTCAAAACGTCAGTCCCGAGCCCTGGACAGGATTCAGTCTCTGTGTTTGACTCCATGGACCTGTGTATAGGTGAACTTGGGCACCACTGGAGTTTTGCTGCAGGAACCGCTATTTTCCCAGGGCAAATCACAAAAAGGTGGTAACAACAGTGGCAAGCCATCGATTATAGGCTCTGAGCTTCAGGGTTTGCAAGGATTATCCTCCCACTGCAAAAGACTGAGTGAAAAAGCTGTGCTGTGTGCGTTCCTCACATTGTCCTTCCTGTGCAAGGATCAGTTTCCAGGAGTTCCCTGAATGGTACAAAGAAATCCATAATTCAGAGAGCTTGAACGATAAGATGTGTGGCATTGCCTTCATAAGCCAGTATTATTTACTGGGGCTGTGTACCATTAGCCTAGTTTATTGCAGTCCTACCTATGGCAGGCTCTGCTAAAGCAGGTTTTTTGATTAAAAAGCATTTTTCTGAGCACATGTGTTTTAGGTAACAAACTGTCCAGTGAACTTCACTGAGTAGTTAACATAAAAATGAATCATTCCCCCAGATCTAGTAAATGCAGAGATTTCCAAACCCAGGCCTGCAGACCGGGGTTTTTTAAGGTAAATGTTTATCTCTCATTTGCATCGAACTTGGTTAATGTTTACTCTCCCTTTGCATCTGAGCACAATGAGAGGAAGCAGATGCTGTGCATGTATCCCAGGTCTTTTTATTCCAGGCACACCAAAGAGAAAACAAATCATTAATGTTAAAAAGGACAGCTCACTTGCAGCAAAGGCTTCAGCGTGCCATCGTGTCTCTGTTCTTCCTCAGGAAGCACTTGCTTCACCTGCCCTCGCATAATCCATTTTTAAATTATTTTATGAAATCTTGAATCCTGTTTCTTTCTGATTCTTTGCAATATCCCCCACTCATTCCTTCAGTAACTCCCAGCACTTTTTCTCCAAGGTCAGTTTGGGTTTTTTTGATAAATAATGTCCAGCTATTCTGTCCCCAAAGCTACGTCCCATTTAAGCTTTTTTCTCTCCATGATAACTTCCTTCTTTTCATCTTTAAACCATTCCCTGAATCCTATGGAGAAGTCTGTTGCAAAGAGAAAAAGCAATGGTTTGTTCACCAAATCTGAGCTGAGGTGGGCAGGATGTAGGGGTTTTAAATTGCAGCGGCAGAGACTTCCTCCCAGCCTCATTGTGAGAGATCACGATAGCAAGTGTTACAGTAGATTACTTAGGGAGGTAGGTCTTCAAGAGAGAATAAACAAACATGTCAGAAGCGTTTGTAATTTTACCTCCTGGTCCAAGTATAGATCTCTTGTGGCCTTTTCCTCAGCCCGATTTTCTCTAAATCCGTCATGCATCCAGAAATTCTTCTCAACTTCTCATCTGCTGTGACTTCTTTTTTCCTAACTTTTCCCCAAAACCTTGTTGACTGTTCAGTGTATGTTTGTGGCATAGTGACTGTATCTGTAGAGTTATATGGATTTATTATTAGAAATCCTTGTACAGCACTAATACTTCCGATGCAAAACATTTATATGTGTGAGTAGTAGATCTTTGATTGATCAAGACAATGACAAAATATGTTACAGAAAGAAGAAATTCCTTATTTTGCTGGAGATATTTCTAGTTTTTTATAAAATATTTGAGACTTTCCATCACTGACAATAAAATTCGAATCTACTTGTCCATTAAAAAAGCATTTTAAACCAACCAAATTAGCAAAATCCTTTTTTACCTTCCACTGACAGAACCAATCCCTTTACATGTACTTTTCTTGAAATTAAGTTATTGCTTCAACATTTCTCATATTCTGGAGTCTTCCCCTCAAGCTACTTCAGAGTGTTTATGATGAAAATAATACTAAAATTATGCCTAAGTATCAGGGGAGCAAGTAGTGAATATTTTATATGCATATGTGCAATTTTTCAGTTGTTACTTGTACATTGTATGACAGTACTGTATGACAATATGGTATGACAATTCGGTATGACCTTGTATAATACTGTATTACGATTGTTAAATGTATTGTATTTTGCTATGTTATTTTATTGCAGTTATGGAATATTTGTGTAAAGATGATAATACCTATTTGATCCTTGGATTTTCATCCTCTTTGTTCATCATATATTGTGCAAACTCTACTCGTCCTTATTGTCACTTCCAGTTGGTACTGAATACAAGCCTTACTTGACTGAAAGTAAGAATTTTTGCTCAGTTTTATTCAGATGTTTAAAATCAGTTTTCATTTGGACTCAAGACGAAAACTGAGTTGAAATTAATTTCTCAGTGGGACAGAATGTCCTAAAATATTTCAATTTTAAGTGTCTAATTTCAAAAAGTCCTCTTAAAAAGCTTGGATATTCCTGCTCTGAAATGCTTGGTCTGCACTTGGTGAAGGAAGAGGACCCATTGCTGCTTAGTGCACTGTGACATTAATCTCAGTCTGTCTGACAAGCTGCAGTGCCCCGTGGGAAATTTAGTCCAGGTAACAGATGCTCAAATTCTCTGCTAACCACTTGGCCCTTTGTGGGACAGTCTGTACCTCCCTGCGGAGCTGCGGTCTCCGATGCAGTGCAAAATCAATGTCATGTCTCGCTTTCCAGTGTGGAAAGTGTAGCCTGGCTGACCTGTAACAGTTTGATGTATTGTGGCCTGGCTGGGTCAGGGAACCATTACAGGTTAAAAATAACCTTTTTATATGTTGCATTGGTCATTTTTTACTAATACCAGCTCTTCAGTCTGGTTCACAGCATGGCCCCATGAACAGCTGTTCTCCTACAGGAAATGGTCATCAAACTGCGGCAACAGTTTCCTTTTCTCCCCGACTTTGCTGCAAGCCATGAGGACACTGGGTCAAATGGTGAGTTAATAGGCAGTCTGCTGCTAAGCTGATGCCTAAAACCATGCTCAGGTGCCAAGAATAAGACCTGACACTGCACTGGCAGGGTAAGTTCCCAGCAGGATATTTGTATTGTATGTAGGAGGATGGAGGGAGGTTAACTTGAACTTGAGCAAAGGCTAGAGTAAGTTCTAAAAGATGACAAAAGATAAATAAATGACAGCTTCTGTGTCATGCCTAATCCTATCCTGTGTCTTGACCGGACACAGGAGCTAAGAGAGGTGATGGTGGTGGTCTTTGTTTAATCGCATTTTTACATTCTTGACACCTTGCAAGACACATTTCCTCTCACCAAGTAAGAGGATGTGCTGTGCCAGGCACAGAAAAGGGTCTAAATGGTATCAGCAAGCTTCTTGATCTTGTGGTAGGTGTGATGAGATCAGTGTTTCCTTGAGGTCTGTGTAGTGAACTAAGTGCACGGGAACGATGCAAGCCACCTCTAAACCATCTGCAGAGGTTGGTATTTCTCTCATCTTGCTTTCCTTTTGCTTCTCAACGTTGGCTGACACCAACTGTGGAGCCGAGGTGATCATCCCACAGGAGCAGAGGAGACTGGAAGCAGAGGCTGTGCTCCTAGTCCTTGTCTATGTTCTTCCCAAAAGGTGGGAAGCAGAAAGAGGGAAAAGCCTCCCAGAGAAGCAGCAGTAAGGAGTTGCCTTACAAAAGCCAACTCTTTGAAGTCTGGAAGTTTATCAAATATTTGTTTTTGTACCTTGAGGCCAGCAATATTTAAAATGCTTTTCTTACCCTGAGGCCAAAGAAATTTTTAAGCATTCATTCTGGTCTGTATTTAAGCCACCACAGAGTAAACTATCACACAAGTAGGGCTCTTGGAAATGCTTCTTGTGCATCCACCCTCTGACTTCTATTTTATCACAAGTGATGAAGGATTGAAATTTAATAATGAATAAGCAGTAGAGCTGGCCCAGAGAGTTAGCACTGTCACCTGAGCTCTGAGTGTCTGGTGAAGGACTTTTGCCCAGCATGTTTCTCTCAGGCTTAGAAAGCCTACTTCACAGTGCAGCAGTCAAGAAGCAGCATAGATAAGCTCCACAGGGAGCCTCCTGCAGACCTTCACAGCCAAGGCAGGTTGCTATAAAGAGAAGCCTTGGGGAAAAGGAAGTCTTTTCCAGCCAGAAGGTTCCCATCACATAGTAACGTGCTTGGCCATTCCACTGAGTCCTCCTGCAAACCTGAAAAGTTAGAAGATCCGTTTGCCATGCATAGTCCATCTGTCTGCCTTTCTGAGGAGCTCTGGAGTAAGGAATATGGGCTGCAGCCTATGAGATGCTTGGGGTTTTATTGACCTTAAAGAAATTCCATTGACTTCAGCTATGATGTCAAGTGAATGCTGTATTTTCAAAACCTTTGCAAATGTACCTCTCCATTCCTAAGATGGTAGCCTTGTCTAATGGTTATAGTAATACTTGCGTATCGAAGTGGAAGTGTTCTGCAGGTTGTCTATCACCAGCAACTGTGTGACTGAGTCTCTTCCTGTACTGCAGCATGCCCATTTGTAAAAAAAATGGATAATACGTAGTTACATCAGAGGATGGTTTTGTGGGACTGATAAAATGTCTGCAAGCAGTGCAGAATCTTTAAAAGAAAGATTACTCTTTTCCTGATTAAGCTGTATATCAACAATTATTCCAGTTCTTTACACAAAAAAAAAAAGCTATCACTTCTGTACCACAGTTGTCAGAGCTTCAATATAAAGGCAAAGCTGAAAGAGTTTATCTCTCCTTTCGCGGTGAATGGAGTGATACGAATGTTACTATATGCCTGGCATTCGGTCTGGCCACAGTCAGATTGCCATCTAATTTTGAGAAAAACAGATTTAGTTTTGTGAGACGGAGTGCTCTCTGGCAGATACCATATTCCCCAGCTGCTATCGACTGCTAGCTTACAAACTGCACTTCAAACATCATACACAGCTGTTGTTTTTTTCATAGGTGATCAGGAGACTATCGGAGGAGGAAGGGGTTGCTTTGTCAGAAGAACTTCGCTCAAAAGTGTCCAAAACTTTCTCTCCCATTCCCCTGAAATTACTGATTTAACTTTTTAGTTAAAATTAGTGTTTGACTGGTTGTGGTCATTCTTTGCCCTTGTCAGAGCTGAAAAGTTGCACACAAGTAACTAAGTCAGTTGTGACAGTGACTTTTCACCAGTGTCGTCATATCTGTAAAAAATACCACTGTAGATGTAGTTACATGTAAACAATAAGTGGCATAGTTGTTCCCTGTCCTCTAAGGGAGCATCTCTACCAGAACAAACCACATCTGACCACCAACACAACTGTATCTCCAGTAAGAAGAAGGTACTGCTTTGCAGGTCTCTTACATTAACTGGGGGAAACCAGGAAGCGAAGGGAAGCATTGTGCAGTGGTGAAGCCTTTCACCGTCGCAAGACTGAGATTAAGCACTACACTAGGTAGCATTGATGTTGTATCCCTTTCGAGCCCATGCAACTGGTAAATCACAGCTGGTCTTATATCACTTGAAAGTGAGCGCAGATAAACCCCTAAATTGTTTTTAAAACAATTCATAGTAATGATTTTTTTAATCTAGGTGATTGCTGGCTTAAGTTAAATGTATACCAGCCAAACTTGAATTGGATTTGAAAGTGCCTGTACTGGACAGAAAGCCAATGTTTGGCTTTTTAGACCACTGACAGAGATTTGTTCGAGAACCACTGTAAGTCATGGTGCTTTTAAAAAACAGACAAATACAGGTGTAGGATGTAGCACCAACCATCCAAAGCATTCAGGCTAAGCACTTGAGCAACTGGATAAACTGAGAAGCTATTTCTGAGCGTACACACCAGCTGTAGGCGTGTTGCTGTCTGTATGGATTTGGAAACTGCTGACATAGCCAAGAGAGGAGAAAATACTGTTCTTTGGAATCAGCTCACCAGGAATTGAAGAAAATGGAAAGGCACAGATTACACCACCTTTCTTTACGAGTGACAGTTTTCAATCATATACATATGCTTTATGAACTGCCATTTTACAGGTTTCTCTAGATGTCTGTGCATGTAGCCATACTTTTATGGTGGACGGTTCTGCTTCTCTTCTTTTCTTCTTGTTGTCCTGCAGCAATGCATGCTGGTCCCATGATTTGGAGGTTACTGCTGCCCGTTAAACTTTGAAATCACAGGATCTGTCCTATACTGAAAGACGAATTTGGAAGGCCAACAGACTGATTGTTAAACAGTGTACCAAAGCTATACACACCATTTTAGGACAATGTTAAAATAGTCAAGTACCGATTGCTGTGGCTTTCCTGAGCCTCAGTCACTTATTTTAGCACAATTCAGAGGCGTTACCCAGTCTTCCAATGCCAATAACTCAAAGATTCTGAACGTAAAGACGTCAGTGCAGTCTCAGATACCAGCAAATATTACATTTATAGCATGTGCCTCAGCAGAGTTTCCTTTCTTCCCTACAATTATCTGAAGACTATAGGCCAACTCCAACACCCACAGTGAACTGATTTAAATCACCAAGCAGGAAATCTTGGTTTCCAAGTATTAGATTTTATCTCTTTTTGCAGTTGTAAGTTATGCTAGTTATTATTTGAAAGAAAACTTAGATTTCATGGGTTGGTAACCATTAGAACACCTTGATTTATAATGAAAGATAGTACTCAGTGAGGTCTTTCTTCTTGTTAGCCAAAAGTATTTATCTATGCACATTTATTATGACGATAAATTAAGAATCACTTTATCAGACTCTTAATTTTGTCATATTTTCAATTAGAAAATGAAGGATGGTTCATTTATTTACAGTTTTTTTTTCTTGTTTTTATTAATCTATGTTTGAAGGAAAACTAGAATTCAATCAAAATTTCCCAAAATTGCCTAGTATTCTCTTTGTAACCTAAATAAACTATCTTAAGTGATATCTCATAAGAAAATTAAAAAAAAAAAAAAAACCAGACATGCTTTTCTGAGTTTGAAAGTAACTAACTGGTTTGTTACTATTAATAATTAAGTAAGTCATAGCTGAGAAATTGCAGAACTCATTGTACCATTTTTATTCATAGATTGGAGAAGGAAAAATAAGTCCTCCCTTTTTTTTTTCCACTTCTCTACAGTTTCTCAACTTGAAATGAACCTGTTGAATGGAACTAACTGAATAAAATGAAGTGATTAAATATTCTGTATGTGCAAAGAGGTTACTGCTTCCAAATCTAGTTTTGTACTTCAGCAAATGCTTGTCCCCAGGAACCTACTTAGTTCACCTGACTAGAACTTCAGCAGTAACAATATGTTGCTGAATGTTATTTTAATAAATGATATCATTTTAGGCCTTGGTATAAATTGTTTTAACTTCACATTTCATTTAAATGAGTTTATTTTTTAAAGCGTTTATTTCATGTAATGTTTTATTTTTAAGTGACTGGGGTTTTTGTCCTCTATGTCAACTACCAGGGAGGGCAGAAAAGGCAATGGTGTGTGTTCTGCATAGCTCTACTCATTTAATTCAAGTTATGCAGGTTGTGAATTGGCACAAAGTTTGTCCTCTCAAAACCAGCAAACTGCATTAAAATGACCTGGAAACCTCATTCTTCAGAAGGAGGAGGGTATTTTGAGCTCCAGCACTTAACCGAGAAGAGAACCAGCCACAGCTGCCCTGAGAGACTTTTGACCTAAGGATTTTGCTGTTCCAGGATGGTGTCTCAGAAGGAGGATGGGGCTTAAAAGGGGGAGCAGAAACTCCTCTGCTCTGGATAAACACTATGTGCAGCAGGTTACCATGTGATCCATAGCATTACATGCCCTATAGGAGCAGCTGTCTTCCAGCTAGCATCACCTAGCGTGGTATGTGCTCTGTATTGTGCAGCAGGGAAGATGCTATGCGTCTCTTCTACTACTATTGCTGCTTCATTCAGCTTCGGAGTGGGAAGATGTCCCCATCTCCTTGCTCCTTCTGAAACTCCAAACGTGGAACACATACACAGCACCTCCAAAAAGGAGAAATGAAAACTAATCCTATGGGCACTCTTCTGGAGAGCTTGTTGTTGCACTTCAATGTGGTGGGCTCTGTGGTCCTTGCCCAACTCTTAAAGCTCTGACCATTGTGCTTCTTGTGGCTCATAAGCTTATCTTTCAAAACAGAAGATTTTACTCCATTGCTATCTGTGCATTTTGGATGGAAAAACACTTTTTTCGGAGAGATCTAGAGAAATGTTTCTTGATCGGCGGCTGTGGCACATGAACAATACTGAGAACAGTGTGCCACTAGTATCTCCTGGCCTGACCAGGAATCCCCTGGGCTGAGAAATAGCCAAGTCCAGCAGGAGCAGCATCTAACATTGTCCCTACTCAAGTTCTTTTTTCCCTCTGCATAACAGTATAAAGAAGGGGATGGAGGTCATAGCGACAAATAACACTGGAGGCACAGGGCATTTTCCCAGGGAATTAAGGGCTGGCTGGGGTTAATGGCCCTCTGATTTTCTTTGGGCCATCAACTCTCCCAGCTACTCATTAATCTCTAGGAAATGCCCTGTGACTCAGTTGCTATTGCTTAAGTGAGTAGTATGAATCAACAATGTTCTGCATCTGCTCTAGGTATTTAAGACAAGAATGGAAGGTAATAAATGTGCTTTTATTATGAAAATCTGCTGTATTTGCATCCAGAAACCTTTAGTTCTCCCTCTTAACATTGATCAAATGTTCTGAAACAGGAGTCCTCATCAGTAAAGTGTTGTCAGAGGCTGGCAGAGTACAGACAAAATTACTCACCTCTTCACTCCAAGGTCTTTTCACTTTAGCTTTTCCACCTCCAGCAGCCCATTTGCAGGTTGTTTTATACCTTCACCGGAGCAGATTTCAGAACACAGACAGTTCTTCACGTTAACTAGTAGGAAGTCACTTAGCAGGTAGCTGAGTATTATGTTCTAGACAGGGGCTGCTGACCAAGAGTCCCACTTACACCATCTGTCTGCTTTGGTGTTGGACAGCCCTGGAAGTATTACAACATTAGCAGAAAACTCCTTTGAGACAAGTCAAAAGGAAGATGAGGAGTGATGTGCCTCTCTGAACAAGTGTCTTTCCTGCAAGAAAGGAAATTATCTGAATAGATATAATCAAGACTCTGAGTTGTTTGTAGAGCAGGTGATATATAGGTATAAGAAAAGGACATGATACATCTTCATTGGGGAAAACACTTTAAATTTTGGCTCTTGGCCTATCATTTATTTATCACAATTTTGAGTTGTGCATTGCAGCTGATAGACACAACACACCCTGAGCTCCCATGTAAAATGCAGTCTCTTCTGCCTGAGGTAAGCGGAATTCAAACCCTTATATGTACATATTCTAATTTTGGCATGCACAAATTCTGCATATAACTTACCATGATATGAAATTCCATAACGTTGCTATGGAAGAGGTCTGATTTTATACTAGACACACACACTGCAAAAATCAAAATTTTCTTCCCCATTCTTGTTTATAAGGAGATAGGTTAGAGCTGGATCTGTACCCGTCCTTGTATGAATGGGTCCTAATAAGTTCCGTGGATTTGCTCAGAGGCAGGTTATTTTGTCTTAGGTATGGCATCTACAGGCATCCCCCTTGTCCCTGAGTTGAGTAGCAGCACACCTCAAAGGAACAAAACAGCCGAGGTGACTCACTCCCAGACCAGAGAGACTGACTGGCTTGATCTGAATGCATGTGAAAAAGTATTCAGAGGAGGCTAGTTATGCACAGATGGGTGCTGGAAAAAGCATTCATAGACATGCTCTGAACCACATCCAAAGTCCCAAGCTGGGGCAGAAGACTAAGCGATGCAGATGCCTGCTAAGTAAGAGTGAAAAGCAGACGCTGGGTCTACCTCCTTTTGAAAAGGATTTGGAAAATTTGTTCTTTCTTGTTCCCAGCACACTGGAAAGGGTTGCCCAGTGTTGTTCTCTCCAGGCCAATCACTTGTCTGTCTGAGCAGACAAGCCTCAGATCAAATCAATTTTTTTCAATTTGTAGGCTGATCTAGGAGAACAGCATGGCTCACTGTCTTTTTTGGCAAAGGCTCCAAGCCAGGCTCTGACAGCCTGAGTCTGGCTCACTATTGTGTGCTGTATATTGCAGATAGATCCTAAGACAAAGTGTTCCCTGTCCAGTGCCTTGTGTCATTTCAGTGGAGGGGCTGCAGGCCACCAGGCCTCCAGGAATGCTGTTGTTCAGGAGTCGCCTGCACATTATTACCTGCATCATGATCCAGTCTCCTACCTCCACCAGCCCAATGCATTTAAAAATGCTCTTGCGGGTTTCAAAAGCCTCATATGACTTCTCTGATACTGCTACAGCCTACAGCAGATGAGGGAGCTGGGAAAGAATGAAAGCGAAGCCAGAGAAGTTACGTATGCAGGAAGGAAGCTGACATCTATGAAAGATATTGGACATATATGTTACAAGAAGTTACCTCGGATACTGGCAGGTTTGATGTAAGTCCAATGTCCCCCAAACTGAGGTAGACAGACTATTGCTGTTTATGAGGCCATGCAAGATCACATCCCTGTGTCCATGTTTTCACATAGGATGTTCATAAAAAGCAATGACTGGCTGACTTTGAGAAAGTCAGAAATGTAGTACTTTTCTGTAGTTAAAATTTTCTGCAAACACAGGAATATGCTATCCATCACCCTGTTGGGAGTTCAGTGGTACCTTGTTTAATTTTTTTGATATCACACTTTCACAGTGGGCCCATATGCAGAGGAGATGATCTTGTTGTAGAGTAGAACTATTCTTTTTAAAAATAAAACCTGAAAGAACCAGCAGTAATATCCCCAGCGGTTTCCACATGCTCAATGATGAACTTGAGTTTTGTGAAATTAACTGTTATGCTGGTAACATGGGCCATCATCCTCTGAAGAACCTCCTTATGGTTGCCTTTGGATCTCATGAATGAATGGCAAAACATCAATAGAGAAAAAGTTTCTTTTTCTGTATTTCGCTATGCATTTTAGTAACTGTCTAAGAAGTAACAAGTCCTCTTTTCCTTTTTCTTTTGAGGTATGCACCTCTTGCTCTGTTGTTGTCATATTCCACTTGTAAATGGACCAGGCTCTTACAGATCTCTGTGGTTTTGGAAAGAATACACATGCTACCCTAATAAGCCCAGGTGAGCTGCTTCCTCTACCTGTACCACAGGAGAATCCTTAGGGGCAAATGTATGGCTGTGATATAGGCCAGAACTTGACCTGTAGATAGGCAAGGAGCTATCCTAATAGCTCCTTGGAAACAACTCCAAGTTGTTTCCTTGGCCCCTGTCTCTTGCAAGGCAGCATGGATGCCTGTGATTTGGAGGTTCCATGATGTAAGGGAAGAAGCTGGGATCTGTAGCTGGCTCCCCTTGGGCCTTTGGCAAGATCCCCTGATGGCTTCTTGAAGCAGGCAATAGTAAGCAATGATGCATGCTCTCTTTCTTTCAAAACCATTACTTCTTCATGAGGTGCAGGTAAAAGAAGAGCAGTATAATTTTCCCAAGCCTGTTGCTCTAGGTAGGGGCATCTTCTTGCCTCCAGACCCTCTGTCCATGTGTAGAGGATCTGACAATGGCATATGCTGGATGAAGTAATCATCACAGCGTCTCTGCTGGCACAGTGGGCTGTTCCAGTCCACTTTATATTTTTCTGCAATAGTATGGCTTTATTAGTTGTAATGTGTGATGTACATGTTTTGAAGAGGCAGTTCCAGGACAAATCATAGGAGAAAGGCACTGACTGTTAGCAACTCACTGAGTTTACCACTTTTCACCTCTGCTCCCTTATATAAACAGCAAAGCTTTTCTTTCATATGGGAACATAAGAATACTTTCATTTTTTAAAAATAAATTATTTAGAATTTCTCTGCAGTCAGCATTTTCACTAACTTAATAAAATATAATTTTTTCTTTGTGAGTCTCAAATCAAAAGCTGTTCCTTTGCCCTGTACTCCTGAGCTCTAAGTTTTAAATAAAAATGAACTTATTGAATTCGAAGGATCGTGGAGCTGAATTTTACTACAAGGCTTAGACCAACACATATATGATTTTAGTATCTGGAAATGTGTGGTTTTATTTTATCAGTTACATAATGGTATGTTATTAGCTATTCTGTTTCTGCACTAGACTGGGATACATTTATGAAATTCCTTAAGGTGATCTGGAAAAAACAAAGTACAACAGACTAAAATGTAACGGTGGGTGCCATAAACAGCAAATTAGTACACAGATCTGAATTTGAGAGCTTAAAAAAAAAAAAACAAACATGCTATTTAGAGATACATTGAGTGGATACTGATGTTGTGTTAAAAACGCACGCGCATTGCCCCGACTTTCCTGTCAGGCTCACAACATCCTCCAAATACATGCTCTCACATTGCAGCCATAACTACATTTGTAGCAGATATTCTTTCATGTGGGGGAAAACAAAACAAAAAAAAAAGGAAAGTCAAGGAGACAGATTTAGGTTTCTGTTTATTTAAAAAAAGCTACAAAAATATATTTCTATAGAAGCCATATGAATTTTATTCCTACATGGTCCCCTCCCAAGCATCGCCTGGGCTATAGACAAAGGGCCGCGTTGCTTAGCAACCCCCCTAAAGCTCATCAACACAGCCTCAGTATTAATATTTATCCCCCCTAAAAAAAAGCCTTACTCTGAAATTTGAAATGGGATCTGTCCTCCCTCTCTTTTGTGTAATTAAAGCAATACTGCTCGCTTTTCCCAATTAATGTTACTGGCTAAAACAAACAGTTTCTGCCAGGCAGGCCAAATCCAGCTCTTGGGTAACTGACTGAAATAAAAGTTACACCAGGGATGAATTTCTGTAGCCCAGTGTGTCTTCTGCTATCACCGATTTGTAATTTCTCTTTCCTTCAGATAATCTAATTCCATATGTTCCATCTTCCCAGCCTTTTTTCCTGAGTCCTCTATCTCCATGCCCGTATTGAGGGGCTCCCTCCTGGCTGCACATTCCTCTCCACCAGCTCTGGCTTTCCCAATGGGGAACTGAGGGGCAGGAGGAGTTTCCCTGCAGTCACTGAGGGCACCCGGACACCAGGATAGGTGCTGAACAAACCCGGGTGAAAAAATCTGGTAAATAAGACTTAAAGCTCAACTATCTATGCTAGGACTAACCAAGACCCAGCTGTTACTTGGCAAAATACTCCTCTACACCAGCAAGAGCCCTTTGCATTACATAAGCCTCCTTTACAGCCCATTTTTGAGCATTTCTGTTGAATGCAATTAGCACGTAGGCCAAAAACTGGAGTGAATGGAAACATGTCTGGAGGAAGAAAGCAAATTATTCAATGCCGTTGAAGTATTCTACTTTGGCTATGTCTTTCTATGTGTGTTAAATGACCTTGAGATCCAAGGATATTCACTTTTCTACCCTTCAGCCTTTCCAGAGAAGTGCCGTCACAAGATGCAGAAATGCAGATCCAAGTCTACTGGACAGAATATGCTGCTGTCATTTTATCAAAATACCGTGATTATGTTGGGACTTGGTGTGAAAAAGAAGAACAGAACGAAAAGTCAGCTGGAGCTACAATGCACTACGCACTGCTGAAAAAAGGGCACTTATACAAGTGCCTAAATATGAGATTTAAGTTTTGGTCCTGTTTTCTTCCTTCAAAACCTTGGCCACAAAATGCAATGCTCGGCAAGGCACAGATTCTTTCTAGGGTAAGCTGGGACCTATGAGACTGCCTGCCAAAGCCACTGAAGGATAAGAAAAGAACTGTGATTCTGGAAGCAATTTCTTTAAAAAATCATTTTCCTTTGGAGGTGGAGGGGAAATTATTTTAAGGTCAGGAGCAGATGTGTATGGAAAGCTAATTGCAAATGTGATAAAGGAAGAAAGGCACAGGGTCCCAAACAGAAGCAGCAGCTCTGTGAACAGCAGACAATATTGGCTTCAGGCTCCAGCAGTGTCTTAATATTATGTATATTCTTTTTTTTTTCCCCTTAACTTTCCCCCCTTCTCTCATGCTAAGCAATACCTAGAACTGTTTGCTACTATCAGTGAGGCAGGAGTCCACAAACACTTACGTTTGTTAGGCTAAACCAGAATGGAAAGAACATTGTGCAGATGTCTCATAGCCAGTTCCCATCTGCCCTTCCTATCTGTGGATATGGAGCACATCTCAGGCCCACACTTGCCCTGCAAGGTTACACCAAGGCCTGTCATGTGGACTTTTCTCTGCCTGTAAACTCATACAGAGTTATTCTTTAGAACAGTGTTAATGCCACCCGGCCAGATCGTCAGCTGGAGCCAGTCAATACGACCATTGCTTTCATCATCACTGCCTGTGACAGCCAGGAATGATCAGTTCTTTATGTCTAAAAACTTTCTGTCATAGAAGTCCTGAAATCTAGAAGCTTCTTACTTTTGTTTGTCTTAGCCTCCATCCTAAAGAAAATCAGCTTTCAGCCTCTATAAATTTGACCTCCTTTTGATTCCATTCATTTTTCACTTGTTTGCCCTTGTGAATCTCCTTTAGGATTACTGCTGACTTGTATTGATATAAAACCGAGAAGATACAGGACCACTAAGTGCATTTAAAGCCAAAATGTGTGTATCAATTTAGGTGCAAATACATATCAGCACAGTGGGTATGAATACAAGAAAGGAGAGAAGGGGGACGGGGCAGACATGAGTGAGCCAAGTGGCAGCTATGCAAGGGGCTACGTGATTTAGGAAGCAGTAGAAGCACTGCAACGCTTGCATCTCCTCTTCTGCCAGTTGCTGATGATATAGCTTCACCTTTGCGAGCTCTCACATCACTCAGGCTATAAGCAGACACCATCTTTTGGATCCAGGTTGTGTCGGTGAACAAGTACTCTTTAGCACCTGGCTGGTAGAATTTAGATCCTTTCTTGACAGGTCTGGCAGGAAAGCAACTTGCATAAACTTCCCTCATTTTGCTTTAGACAAAACAGGTAGGCAGCTCAGCCTATTTATGCCTGACCTTTCCTGCCGTGGGATGGAAAGTGCACACGTGGGCTACGCCTTCAGCGCATCTGGAAAGATCACGGTCTGGTGGTGAGGTGGACCTGAGGGTGATGATGCCTCCCAGAGACGTTACTGCATGCAGAAGAGGCTGCCTGGTCGTCACTGTAGATACCCCGTTAATGCTGTCTGAATGCCCAAACAGCTATAGCATCTTGAGAAACTGAAGAACAGCGCTTCCGAGGGTAACTAGTGTAATTCGTTTTGTCCTGCTAAGTTTACCTCTTTAAATTGCACATTAGGAAAGCTGTTGCTTTTCATTTACTTCCCCGCTCCTTTTTTTTTGTCGGGAGCTAGGTTGCTGCTCATCCTAATCTCCTGAGCAGATTCTCATCTTCTCTGTGACAGCAGCTTCTTTTGTGTCCTAGGCATTTACTTTTGAGTTCTTTTAATTTAATTTCACGCTAGTGAGAAGCAGGAGGAATAGCTGCATGATCCTACCTTTAATCCCAAAGGCCAGATCTCGACTGGGCAGGGAAAGTGCAAATTTCCTTTTTTTTCCTTGGCCTCTCTCAGAAGCACACCTGAGGCAGCACTGAACTGGTTTGCTCTTCTGGGAGCCCAGCTGGGATACTATGTTCTCCAGTAGGGCCCGTGCTATGCCTCCTGCCAGACTGACTGGATCTGAAGGCCACCAGTCAGGATAGCTGGCTGCTGACTATGTTGGGATTGAGCTGGGAACCAAGGAAGAGATCCTACTTGTCCACTATATGCTGCTCATTTTCACCTTATCTGGCTTCCAAAGGACTGAAAAGTTTTGTGTTCGCAAACCTTTCTGTGTTAGGATGATCTCCCTTCCTCAGTATTCCCACATCCTGCTAGTTTTGAGACAGCCAGTATCCTCAGCTTTTTTTGCCTTTGGTTTTAAGCTTTTAAAATCACTTCTCTAGAGTGGAGGGAGGGTTTCTTGTCCCAAAGAAACAACAATACTTAACATGTGTAAAATGCTTTTCACCTTTCAAGCAAACTCAGTTAACTAATTAATCCTCGTAAAATCCCTGGGAGGAAAGTAAACGTTATCTCATTTTTACACCTGGGGAAACTAAGGCAGAAAGGTGAAGTGAATTGCTCAAGGCCAGCGAAGCTCTAGTGCTGCAGTCAAGTTTATAAACACAGGAGTTTTCTGGCTCCTGGTTCTGCATGCAGGCAACTAGACCAAGTCTCCAATGAGCAGAACAGGCTACAGGTGTAACCTTCCCTTTGAAGCAATAGCGTTGCTGTGGGGTCTGCAGCAAAGCTGAGGCTCAGAGCTAGGGAGAGGTGAGGTAGGGGCAAGCGTTGCCTCGCAGGCACTTTCTCACTCCTGATTTGAGCCCTGGTCCCTTTCTAACCATGCTCCATCGCTGCCTCAAAGATAAAACGAGCTGCATAACATGTACACCACGGGGACCTGCAGAAGGTAGCAAGAGTTGAAAGGAGTTTTGCGGTAGCTGTGGCGAATCAGGGCCTTGAATTTGGAAGCAGCGTGGAAGACGTGAGTGCTGCATCTCACTGTAAGAGTGTCCAGACGGTGGAGATATGATGTGGTATGCCTGTCATCCAGGGGAATAAATAACAATATTCCTCTGCCTATCTTACGTTTCTCCCATCTCTGGAGAGGGTGTGAGCAACTTTTCTGATAAGTATTTTGTGCTGATACTGTGCTTATTCTGCTTAAAACTGTTCCAGTTGTTCCAGAATTGCACTGGGCAAGCGAGCAGCCTTAGCACAGTCCTAGACAAGGAGCCAGATTCTGTTATTAGTGGCAACAGTGCACACAGAAAAACTGATTCGACTGCAGAGGAGCTGCTTGAGCTTTCTGCTGCTGTATCTGAGCACTGGACTGGCCCAAAATATCTGTCTCTGGACCAGCTAAGAGAGGAAAATTAGAGCATCTGTGCAGCACACAGCAAGGAAATTTTGCTATGTCATCTGCCAGCACTATCGAAGGCACTGCTCTAGGGAAGCTTGCACCGGTGCTTCTGTCTTGCTATTAATAATGAGCATTCCTGCTTTTTCTGAGAAGGAGGATTGATGACTCAGGAATTAACATCGCCCATCCAAACTCATGAAACCTTTTTTCCAGTTAGGGGGTCCATGCTTTAAAACAAAACAAAAAGAGCACCAAAAATCTGGCGAGTGCCAATAATTTTTATTTCTGCACTGAAGCAAATTGTGCCAAGCATTTTGTGAGAGAAGGACAAGGGAGGGCAATCCATCAGTGCAGAGCACATCAACGTATTAAAAGAATGCAAGTAGTGGGGAAAGCTTTTAATTTGAATGATATCAGTGCCCACAAGTACGACAATAATTAAAGGTCTGCCAGCATGGCTATTATACATTCTGGTTTAGTGCATTTAATATCTCAGCTGCTTCAAATCACATCAGCTTGATGGCTGGCAAGCATGTTTCCACTCTGGATGCAAATCAAACTCTCACACACCGTTCTGAAGCCTCGCTTTAGGGGTAGGACTTTTTTGCATCAGGACAGGACAGACTGTCCTTCGTCCTTGCAGTTTTGTGATGCTGGTACATTTCTCCTGCCCAAAAAAGAGGAGAATAAATTATTCTCCTTAGGTTTAAACTGAAGTGATGTTGTACCCTACTTCAGGGCAATTTTTCCAGTTTTCAGAACTTTCCTTCTGTCCCGGCAGGTGTATGTTGGGGATTGGAACTAGATGATCTTTAAGATCCCTTCCAACTCAAACCATTCTATGATTCTGTGTTCTGTGAACAGGCTAGGATGCTCCCTCCCTTTTGGGTTGTAATGAGGGTGAGTGAAGGGATGTAGTCCCTCTCTCCTCTCCAGCCCTAGGCTGGTGGCTGACAGCATCTGTTGGGCTACATTGCATTCAGCTAGCTGTTGGCGGGCTTATTGCTAGACTGCAGCCATCTCTGATGGCGCGGGTGGGTGACCAAGTGTTTTTCCTTCGTCTTCTGATGCTTCTGTGCTGCTCTATTCCTGCAGCACCACAGGACCTCGTCAGGAATGGTAGCCCGGTGCAGTGCTGGCACAGAACCAAGGTGGATGGAAACAGATGACCACTTTTGCAAGCAGTAATTTACAACACTCCTCCAAACAAGCCAACAACTTATTTTACTTTCATTTCGGGGTGGGGAGGAGGGGAAAAAAAAAGAGAGAGACTAACAAGTGATGTGACTAGCATCACCATGAATACTCTGTTTAACACGTCTTCCACTCGCCTTCACTCTGTCTCCTTTCCCTTTCAGCCCATAACCTCAGGAGGGCAGGAGCTGTCTCTCACTGGGTATTTATGCAGATCTGAGCACAATGGGGCCTTGATCCTCGCTGGGTCCTCCTGATGCTATTGCAGTACAGCTGATGAGGAGGTTTTAGACCGAGATGGCTGCTGACTTCAACTCATAAGAGATTGAAAGTGCTCTGGAGGTCAGCAGGGAGGTGACACATCCTGCGACCTCGGGAACGTGAAGGAGTCGAACAATTAGCTGCCTGGAGGTTGGCAGGGAGAGTGCTGGATCTGAAGCCACCAAGCAAAAGTGCAACCTTGTTAGGATTAAAAAGTGGAGAGTCCAAGAGGGTACAGGAGGGAGGGTGAGAGGTCACATGAAGGGTATAGATAGACAGATACAAAGTTAAGAAAAAATCTGATGGCAGTTTTCTTTGCCAGTTTAGCATCTGCTGCTGTACCAACTCAGTCTCTTGGAAATCATATTTGAGCAGTTTTTCCTGCTTGAGAGGCACGGTAAACAAGGGTGCATGCACTTCTAGACCATTGCCAATGCAAGGTAAAGTATAAAAGCATTTCAAGCAAATGCTTCACTGCGTATTTGCAGTGGACCAAGAGAGAATGCATCAGAGGTTTGTATCACGTCAGCCAAGAGGCAGGAACCTCCTCTTTTAGTGGTCAAACATTTCTTATGCTTTGCTAATTTGATCACTCAGGGCAGCTTTGTTTTGAGAGTGCTCTCATGTGGATTCACTCCTCCCAGAGAAGGTGCAAGTTTATATTACAGCTCTTCCTTCATCAATAAGGCTCACTCTGTCTGCCCCTTTGTGTACACATTTTGGAGTCGGATTAACGTTAAAGCTTTTCCTGCCCTGTCAAAGTGCTCAAAAGTTATCAGGAACAGGTATCTACTTCAGCAATTTAGTGCGCTGAAGAGGTTCTTGGTATATATTCTCCTTGTGTCCTTACTTTGAGTCTTGCAGTTGCACTCAGGCATCTGTCTGATCACCGCAGTGACCAGCTCAGGGCCATTTGCCACCTGTTGGATCCGAGGTTGGAGTCATGCACTGACGTGCCACCCAGGGTGCTCCACTTGCAGAGTAGACAGGGGATCTGCCAGCTGTTCCTGCTCTGAATTTACGTGGTGTGTTGCACCACAGACTGCGCTGGCACAGACTTCATGGCTGGTAAAAGTGTGATGTGAATGTGTGGGTTTGGAACCGTAATGGGAGGCATCAAAACAAACTGGAGTCCTTCCCGCTTAGCATGACTCCAGTTGGTTGTGTCGATGTAGCCACAGAGCATTTGAAATCAGGTAACCCTTGTCTCCAGAAGACACAAAACTAAAAATGACACGAGCCCCAGTCAAGTGCTGTTGGCTAGATTCAGTTGCGAGCTGTAATGATTTAGCTCAAAACAGCATCCGGTTTAGTGACTATGTTGTTAATTTTAATAAGAGTTTTGTTTTACGCTGATCCCCATAATGATCATTTAAATATTGCCGTCTGCTATTAATTGGTGACTGTGCCGTCTGCCTGGCTACGTCCTGCCAATGCAGAGCCTGCGACGCGGCGCTGGCTGCCCGCAGCACACCCTGCCAAACACAGCCCGAGTGTAGGCAGGCTCTCACAAAGAGCTGCAGGCTGAAAGGAAACCGGATCAAACGCGTTGTCGTTTGCCTTGTGCCCCTCACCCACAGGATCCTGCTACCCAAACCCGGGCAGCGTTTCCAGTTATCACTGTTCTCCAGCGTTGTATCACACTGGCCCAGGCTCGTACTTCCTACTCCTTTTTGTTCCTTACATGCATCCGGCATGCTGGGAGCTACCCGCTGACTTTTGTACCTCAGAGATGCCCTGAAACTACTTTCCATGTGTCCTGCTCCTTTTCCACAGCATCCAGCTCTCAACAGGCAGGCTCTGATGGAAGCTCCTTTTTCCCTGCGCTGCCCGTTGGCCGCAGGAGCACACCAGATTGCTAGTTAATATCTGGGGAGAGCCGAGTGTGGAACTTGGTTTGGTGAAATGCGTCCAAAAGCAGTGTCTGGATCAGAGCACCTGGAAGAGGCTGTCTAGTAAAAAAACTTCAAGCATAGGAAATAAGCTGGGCGCCAAGTTGCCCTAACACTGACTAGATGATGCCAATTGGAAATATAGCAAATCCTATTCTATCTGCCCTCCTGTAAGGGTTTTGACAAGATGCTGCCTCATAACCTTGGTTACTTTAGCTGAGTGGGCATCCAAATGGTTTTGGAGACAGTACCATGTTCTTTCGTCCCCGCTAACATGCCACCGCTCTGCAGCCACCCTCTCTAATGAAACCTTTTTCTATTAGTCCTCTGAGGTCAGAGTGGTCTCATCACTGGTGGGCAGTGTCCTCAAAAACAGCAGCTGGCAAACACAGGGTACAGTGTGACATAAACGCCAGGTCCTGTCATTGCCTGACACCCTCCTGATACATCCAGCGCCAGTGGTCACGAGCATGCTGTCCTGGCCGGGCAAGCTCTGCACGGAGGAGAGGAAACCCACAGTGTACTCTTATGTTTGGCAAAGCCTGAGCCAACAGGGATGACGCAGACACGTTCCATCAGTGTCCTTCACTGTCTCACCCGAATCACGTAGGTCCTCTGGGCAAACACAAGTGTCAGCAACCTTCAGAACCTCCCTCAGCACAGGGCTTATGGCTGCAGGCTTGGGCAAGGTGCTAAGGAGCCTCTGGTTCAAGCAGTGTGTGGGAAGCAGGGGAGGGGGCTGAGGAGGAACTGGAGCTTAAGGCAGATGGCATGGGAAGGGATTTATCCCAAAAGGAGGGACGTATTAGAGCATCCTGAGAGGGGATCACAGCAGCAAGAGCAATAATGCAGCCTTTTTTTGCTACAGAATAAAAAGAGAGCGTTAGATTGACATGCAGATATCACTGCTGGCAGATACGGTTTCCAAGGAGTTTCCAGCAGCGCTATTAATAAATAACAAAATTTATTATATGCTCTGCACTTCAGAACCATTCTGAACACTGCCACAAGAGTGGCACCTGGGCACTTGGGCACCCATTTTTCTAAAGCATAAATTTACCCTTGTCTTCTTGCACCTGCAGGTTACCGTTTGAGGGTGGACAGTACTTTTTGGAGGTAATTTCCATGCCTTTCAGCATTTGGACCTTGCATTTACTTACACTCAGCATCAGAGACTGGCTGATAGAGGACATACTAGAGCTGGGGAAGTTGGAAGATGCAGATTCTGCTGATTCCTGGGTGGTATTGTGATTTTTTTTTATACTCCCTTTAGGTATAAAATAGAGCAACCTCTAGGCCAGGCCAGGTCAGTCCCACCCCTGTCTGGTCTGTGTCTCCCCACAGAACATTAAAGCTCCACGATAGGTTCCTATTCTCCAGGATAGAAGTGACAGATGCACATGGACGTCTTTGAAACAGCACACCTCTGTCTCCTTGGTTCATTTTTACTCCTGGGGTTGCTGATATCCAAATTTGGTGCTTGGAAGCCACAAGATGTGAATGGAGTAACATAGCCAGAGGTTCTACTCTTGGGAAATGTTTGGGGAGCTGCAGAAAAGCAAACCTAAATCTCAGTAAATCTTACCTGAATGCTGCCATCAAAGTCACGTCAGGACACCACATTTGTGAATTACATGCTTGTGATCACAGAGTAACTTCCATTATTTTAAATGTAATGGTGAAGCCAAAGGGCAGCACAGCAGATGAATGGGAAATTGATCAGCTCTTCTGGACAGATCCCACTGTTTTCCGAAATCTATGTGCATGGCCCAGATATTACAGTGATAAATGCTTTGGAGACATTTATGTGTTAGATCAGACTCGTGTTGTTTAGGACACAGTGGTTGAATTCTGGAGCTATGCCTTTGGAGTTTATGACTCAGGCTGAGTTTTCTGACCAGCACAGTTTATTCTTTTTTGAGGGATTCTGCTCCAACAAATACCTCTAAATGCAAGCAGTCTTAAAAATTCACAGATTAAGATTTAGTTGCATGGATTATTTTCATTTCTTAAATCCTTTTTTCATTTCTAAAGGTCACTAAGTAAAAATTCAGATCACCTAAGATCACTTTCCTATCAGACAGGTATATTCAAATATTTGATACACAAGTTAAAGTACTCAAGCACTGTCTTTAGATCAGCCTCTTCATGGCTAAACCTGTATAATCTACATCTCTGTTTCACAGCAATGCTTCAAAAAACACTCCAGATTTGTTTTTTTTCTTTCACAGACTAGCAGCAAGCTTATACTAAAGTCCAGACCTTTGAAATATGCTCTCTGGGCCAACTTTCATCCAACTGTACCTAAGATTAAAATGGTGTTCGCTACTTCCCTGAGAACATCTTGTACCTTTTCTCCCAGAAAAGCCGTCCAGTCAGTGATGTGGCAGGCTTGGTGGAGGTGAAACAAAGCCCTCTCCAAGCGTCGCTCTTTTTTAAGATCCCCCTATGCCAAACTACCAAGAGAGGGAGGAAGAGCCAGGCGAGCACTAGTCTTACAAGAAGAGAAGCTGCTGCAGCTGTAGTTTTCCCCAAGTGAAGCATCCGCACGCCCCAGGCTGGCTTTGCTCTCTCATAGAGCTAATCAGCTCTGCTAATGGCTCTGGATTTTAAGGCCTTGTTTCCGGGTCAGTCCCCACCTCAACCATAGCTTCTTCTTTACTGGGAAGTGCGCATCATCCTTTTGCACTAGACTCCTCAGAAGTCAGTTCCCCTGGTTTTATAGCATCTTCTCCAAGAGCAAAGATTTGTTGGTGGGTTATTGCTGCTCTCTACATGTATCTGCCGCCCATCAGGTTCACCGCGTAGCAGTGAACCTTGGTGGGAGCTGCACGGAGATTTCCAAGCAACCACCTGTACTCCAGGCAGTGGTAAGGGAGAAAACGCAGCACAAGACTGTGGTTCAAAAAACAGCAAACAAGATGTCTTTTCTTCAACAACGAAAAGAGACAAATAGCTGCCTGGCTAGCCTTGGACCAGAAACCAGAATCATGTAGACAAATTCATCCAGCCTTGAAAGAAGTTCAGAGCAGTAACTGTCTTATTCAGCTTGTGAGAGACACACAACATTTTGGGACCCACCTCCCAGCTAGAGATCTAGGTGAACTGCCAAGACCCTTGAGGAAATACTTGTGCTAAAGCAATATAAAAGTCTAATACTCAAATTCCTGACATTTTATTAGATTATTGCACAATTAGTGTGCAGATTAAAAAGCATTTATTACTTTTATTGTTTATTTTATGGGATAGATTAATGTCACTATGACAGTTATTTTGCCAAATTGAACCATTAGTTCAAAACTCCAAAACAGGCATGTGAAAAATGTCTGGTAAAGTATTTGCTATCTAAGATTAACTTCTACCTTATCATCCAGGGTTAATTTAGGACCATTAATGATGCGTGGGTTGGACATAAGTTTTCAGGCATGTATTATTTTATTACCTGATTACATAATTAAAATGTCACTTATCAAGGGACAAATTTTAATGAAGTTAAAAGCCCCTTGATGACACATTATTATTTGACCTGTTATATAAGAGGATTATTTCTTGCCTGTTACTGATTGAGTTTCTTTGACAGCATGGAAATAACTGTTTTTCAATTAGCTTTTTCTTCAGAGAGGGGGCAAAGCCGTACACTTCATCCTTCTTACTACCTTCAAGGCCCGCACTCACTGAGGTACACTGAGAAGACCTTCTGTTTTTACACTTTGAGCTCATCAGCTTGTTCAGCTGCTAAAGAAAGGGTAAATGTTGTCACTCTGCGATAAAACATGTGAAAAGAGGGTCAGGAGGAAAAGGCTATAATTACAATGATATCTGCTGAAGGTCACTCAAATTGAGCTCGGTTCAGCTGGGACTTGAGGAACTGACTTAGGAGACAATAGAAAAATGTGAATTTCAACGAAGTGACAGCTAGGAGGGTGACAATATAACCAACAACATGCCTCTGAAGTATGTAAATACACTGGAAAGAGGTGAATCTGGCATGGTGCAAGATGTTCTAGTGAAGCGTAACAGGGAGGAACTAGAAAAGCACTGGTTGACTAGCAGGGGCTTCTTGCTGGTGCCACTGAGGTGGCCGAGGAGTGGGGCTGAACAAGAAGGGGTTTGCTGCTGCTCAAGTAGTCACAGACTGGATGGATCATTGCCATTCCAGATTCTGAAGCCTGGCAATCAATTTTATTCAGGTACATGCTCAAAGCATTCATTGTGAGTTTACATAAGAGAGAACCTGACATAATTCACCACCATTGCACCGGTATTGTTATTATCCAGCCAGCTTGCTTGCTGGCAGCAGTAGCAGGCTGTGCTAGATGTTTCCTGATTGGCAAGAAGGGATGTGGCAGGTGCCTATAGCAATGCACATTCCTACACTCCCTTCTTAGACTCATCCTGACTAAGGTCACTCTCAGCTTCTGTTGAAGATGCTAATAAGAATTTATGGGTTTTTGTGAAAGGAACTGAGGTCAAAAAACCAACATTTTTAGGGTGAAACAGGAACTTGGCGTTAATTCTAAGGAGATAAAACGTAAGACTAAGTAGCAACAACAAAAAAAATCCCTCTGGAGAGTCCTACTAAGTTTCAAGAGAGTCTCTGAAGAGTAGAAGTTCTGTCATTTTGGACACTTAAAACATGTACTACAAAGCACTAGTGGGACTTAAGAGGGAAAGATGCTGCAAGGGAAGACGGAGTAGATTATCTAATGCTCTCTTTTGTCTCAGTTTATGATCTTGCGACTAGTCAGACTGTATTACAGTTACGTAGCCTCCAAATTACAAGGATGTACATTACACCAGTCTGGTCCACTTTAGAAAGGAATGAATATAGCAACTTTGACCAGCCTTAAGTGAGATAAAGCGTTAAATACTTCTACTGCTGCCTTCAGTCTTGTAGTGACGGTGGGTTCTGTTTGCCGCCACCATCGTAGCCCCAGCCCGGAGGTACACCCTTTCTAAGTGGTGCAGGGATAACCCTGGCATTTGCCCCAAGAGTAGGCGTTCCCAGAGGTTTATTTATTTAGTAGATGAAGCATCGCAGTAGGGGATCATGTAACAAAAGTCATTTGCAGTGCAGTAGGTACTTCTGTGTCTACCTGATGCAGTGGCAACAGCATAAATTCAGAAACTTTCTGTGTTCTGAATGAGAGTTCAGCCTGGGGGTGAGCACTACCTCAGTCTGACATATCCTGCAACTCGCAGGAAAAGCCTTGACCACCAGATGCCCCAGCCCTCGGGACAATTCTGCCCTCCGGGCCCCTGAGAAGGGGCTGTTGGGCTGTACGTCTCCCAGTCCTCCCCGTCCCCCATGAAAGCACAGAGTCCTCTAAGCCTCCATGGAGAGGCATCCATGAAGTGAGCACTGCAGTGGTTTCTCAATGCCAGATAAAATCTGCCTGGGATGGTGGAGGAGCAGTGAGGAGCAGGAATACACTGCTGCAGGATCCTCTGAGCTCTGGTAACTCCAGGGGTGCAGGCTGCATTCAGCTCAAACTGGCTTATTTCTTCAATCCTGGAGTGCCAGGACACTCATCCCAGTGTAGTCTCTCGCCTGCTGCTGCCAGGCAGAATCCCTGCAGCCTCCAAGATCAACTGGCTCTGGGCCACAGCTATGAAATCCCTCTGCCTGGCTGTGCACGAAGGTTCGATGGGCGGCAGCTGGCCACAAGCCAGGCTTCCCCTCCACTTCCCAGCCCTGCTTTGACCTTAACTAGACTAAACTCAAGCTATTTTACTTCTACATGTCTCCTCTGCTCACACAATCTGACAAAATTTGGATGCTATGTTATCCATGGCAATACAAAGTTTGATAAAAGACCTCACTCTGTGTTCCAGTTCCTTTCAGAGCCCTGAGACCTATATTGCACAAAAAAAAGAGCAAGGGCAGGGAACCACCTACAGCCACTTATTACACGTTATGGATTTCTTTCCATTGTGAAAAACACTCCCTTTTTCAAAAAAACACCTTCCACCCCCTCCCTCACAGCTATTGATGCCATAGACCAAAACAATAATGTGCTCCTTGCTGCAGTGAACTTATGAATGTCTAATTTTGAACAGGAACATGTCACAGACCTCCACTCACAGGCAGGACTTTGAACTGAAATGTAGATTCCTGTCTCTTCATCCGTGCTTTCCTGCAGGGGTACATCTACTCCCTCCAAAATTCGCTATTAATTTAAGCATTGTTAATGATACCCAGCCTCTTGCTGGCAGAGAGAGGAGGATGCAATTGTCCATTTTGAATCCCAGGAGGTCCTTGAATGTCTGTGACAAGCACCAATAATAGGACTTAGATAAAAAGAGAAGTTGCTAACTTTGTCTCAGTGAATCACAGTTATAATTTCCTTGAAAGATGAAAGAATTGTTAAACTGACTGGGAATACAAAGCAACTCTCCTCAGATTGAACTGAATCATCTCTGCCCATTTCAGCTGTATTGTTCCTTTTCTTATCTGCGTATGGTAGAGTCCTAACGTTTCTTGCAAGTAGATTACTCTCAAACCCGTGCCGTAAGTGACACAGATGCTGGTTTGTACAAGCTTTAGGTGCACTGAGAATCTGATCCTTGAAGGTATTTAGATGTATAAAGATGCAGAGATGCCTAGTGACATTTTTCTCAAATCCTCCTGGACTATCATTTCCAATATATGAAAATCAAACTGGCAGTAATATTCTGACCACAGTTGCTTTCATAGTAGGCTGTACCATTTTATGAGGAAGTTTCTATAATATTATATTCTTATTACACATTACTGGATAAGTCTGGATTTTGACTCATTTAAAATTCCAAGATTCCTATCAGAAAATAAACTCCTCCAAATTATAGGGCTTTAAAATAGGACCACAATGTTTCTTTTAGAAGATTACCATAAAGGTTGTTTCTGCTGAATATAAAGAACTTGTGTTTGTGGACAGGGACAAATTTCCCCTTAACAACTTCAACAATTCTTATTTTATAATGATTAGGAGCTCTTAACAGAGCATACTAAAAAATAAGAGAAATTTTACATTCACTGCTACTTTCTATCTATTTTCAGCTTCGGACAAAGGTGTTCTTAGTGTGGCAGAACACTTTCAGCCACGCAGGATGTAGCACCAGAGGATGCTGACAGGGGAAATTGCCAGCGTAGGAAATTATCTTTCCCTAAGAAGAGGCAGCCAAGAAAAGAAGTTCATGTTGCGGCTCTCTGCAATAGTAGAGCAAGGAAAGACTTGCATAGGGGTAGAGAAATTAAATGAGACTTTAAAAGAAAGAGGCTAAGGGCTCTTCTTCTTGGGGTGCTGAGAAAATTTGTAGCCTTTGTGCATCAGAATTAGCCTAAGAAACTATAAGGCAAGAGCTTTGGAAAAAAGCAGGACAAAATGGGGTAAGAAGATGTCCATGCAGGAGAGTGGTTTGGTTTAACTGTTGAGGAAGTAAAATGCGGGAGGTAAGAAGCACTTGAAATCAGAAAAATTCACTACAATGCGAGATCGGAGCCTGTAATAGGTTTTGTGTTCCCATGAAAGACACATGATCAGAGCAAATGACTGTAGCCTGTCTTACTTCACGGATAATTTCTTTGTGTTTAATTGCTTATTTCACCGCTCGAAGACACATTTTCTGTCACTGGTATTTGTATAGGATTGTCACCATGTTAAAAAGTTTTATGGACTTCCAAGAGAAGGCTGCGCACGCATGTGCGCGTTGTGTTTAAGGGTAGGTAAGCTTATCTGGATTAATTTTGTTATCATGCAGACTTAATTCAAAATACATCAGAGGAAGACATTATTCAACAGCTAATAGATGTTATACCATCAACATATTCTAATGGGCTGATTAGCAATTTTATTGTATTCAATTTGCACTGTGGCAATTCCGTGTCAGGTGGAAGAGCTATCAAAATGAAAAACTGCATTAAAATTAAAAACCAATAGTCCAACGAGCTTTCTGGTGGAATGATGAAGTCTGATTATCTGTGAGTCTGCCCTGGTTACCCAGTAAAAATGGGCTATGGAAATCCTTGTATAAAGGTGGAGGAATTAGTTGTTTCTGCCACTGCACACACAGAATTTGTAAATACGTCACTGGGGGTTTAGGGTTGTTTTTTTTAATTCTCTCTGTTCCCCCATGAGAATAATACTGGAAAGTCATGACCCCATGCATTTCTGTTCGGAGGACCTTTTGTCCTACATTCAAAAACCATCTGGTTTGTCTACTGCTTTCTAAAATACAGGGATGGAAGCAATAGTTTGCTGTCCTTTGCCTCTCATTTTCACACTTATAAAGCAGCCACCTCTTCACTAACTGGCGAAAAAAATATACTGAAAATACAGCCAAACTATTCTTCCTCTTAGAGCATTAGTTCTTCTGTCACTGAGGAAAACGTTAAGATTTTTCATATGTCCTGCTCAATCCTTCACAAAGCCTAGGCAAAGGCAAAGCTCCTGCCTTGAAAGCCAGCTTGAGTCTTGAAGGGAACGAGTAACACCACGTTTGTACACCCAAATGCATCTCTTCCCTCCTGAACCTCTCCAAAACGCCCCCTCGATTTCAGTGGTCGTCCTCATGGCACGGTAGCTGACCTAAGGGATAATCCTGTCCCCTTGTTCTCACAGCTTACTCCCACCTTGTTTGCAGCAATGCGACTGTTTGTGAAGCTGCACTTCGACATCTTGGGTGACCGAGGTGATCCAGTTAAAAATAGCCCTCCCAAAGAAAGAAGTGAGAAGATGGATTTGCAGCAGGTGCAGATACCGCTGTCATCCCCAGCCCTTCTCCCTCTCTGCTGGAGCGTCTTGTCCCCTACCAGAGCGCTGGCAAATCTCTGCGGCTGCGGCACTGCCAGTTCCGGGTGCTAAAGCGAACCAAGAAGTGACAGCGGTTGCAATTAGTGCTCGAGCTGTAAACTCACAATACGACTTTGTCATCAGCTTAGGGGAACTAACGACTAACAGACTAATGAAGGGGAGAGTGCCCGCTTCTCCCAGCCATGTGCTCCTGCCACCTCATCGCAAGGTGGGACAGGTCGCCTTGCTGACCTGATGAAAAAGGATCTCTTTCTCCTTTTGCCGAGTGAGCTTTCAGCAACATCAGTGCCCGGTTCCTGCTTCCTGTGTGGCTGCAGTGTCCGCAGCGCTGGTGGGAGGGGCACTGAGAACCCGCAGTCGGGCTGGAAGAAGGCAGGATCATCCTTTTGGGTGGGAATGTGATCTTAGGTCCAGTTGCAGGGCTTGAGAAAGTTGTGGAGAGAACAGGCAGCCCACTCAGCAAGTTCCCCTGAGTGACAGTGACTGCCAGCAGAAAGCCACGGCAGCTGTGACAAGAACTGCCTCAATCCCGGCCATTAAACCCATCGGGGGCGATGAGACAGACCCCCAGGCACACACATAAGCACCCATGAGGTTGGGTTGGTGTTTGTGTAACCAAAATTTTTTTACCTATGTTTTTTGAAAACATGCATCCTTTTGGCACTCTATCTCGTAAAGGCAGTGGAAAAGCATCCCGCTTGACATGGCTGTGACTTCTAGGAAGGAAGAGCTTTTGGAACCGATTCCTGCATGAGCCCTGCTGAGCCAGGCTCCCTGCGCTGCTTTTCATGCCCTTAGCACAAGAGTAAATAGCGGTAGAGGGTGAAGTGCAGTGAAGCATCGGGCTTGGGGAAAACCTCAGATGAAGAGGGAGGTGGCACGTTTGAACACACACAGGCCTGTTACAGTCCTATTTCTGCCAAAAAGGTGAACTGACTAAAGCAGAAGCCACAGTAAACTGCAAGACAAATTCTGTGAGCCAAAGTACGCTGAACATCATGTGACATCCTTCTAAATCTTATTTGGAAATAAAATAGCCTCTATTTTTTTTCCCTCCCAATGAAAAACATGTTCTATTGTCACTTAAATAGCATATATTTCTGTAATAGCCTTTTAATGCAGAGCTGTTTTTCTTTAGGCCCTTGAATATATGCAAATGAAAATGAAGAAAAGAGCTGAGGTATAAAGGAAGCACAGTAGCCTGGAAAAAACGAAGGGGCGAGTAACTGTAAAGATCAACTGGCAAAGCAAGCTTATTAGGCTTTTGGGGGAGGAAGCGGGGGTTATTAAATGCCTAGTGTCTCATCCTATGTGAATATAACTGCCTTATTACAGCGGCTCTGCAGAAGTCAGAATATGTGAAGGAAGCAACCTCCACTGAGATAAGTGATACAAATCAGAACATTTCCATTCCCTCAGCTGTGATGCCATCCGACTCCGAAAGCACTGTTTAAATATGAATGGCATCCTGTTTATGTGCGTATTAACAATATGTATGCCCGTAAAGGCTTGCAGAAATGCAAATATTGCTCTGCACACAAGTCTCTCCCACCGAGGCTGCCTAGAAAAACAGCATCGGGACACAAATCGGTAACAATAAGTACAGCTGAAGCCAATAATGAGGTAAAATACATATGCATGTGTGAGGGGTGTAAAACCTCGGCTCCGAACCACGTGCCTTTTAGTGTCTGGTGATAACAATTCCCCAGTGACTCTCCCTCTCTGTCCTCGGTTGCACGTGTGACCGGGGGTCCCTCCTTCCGCTTCCAACACCTTGGATGAGTGTCCGTTTTATGTGACAGAGGCTGCCAGAGCAGATGGGCTAGGAACAGCCTTGTTGCACATGCGCGGGTTTGAGCAAATACGGTGATTATGCTGAAACTTGCTTAAAATGAAAATACCACTGAAACGTAGGAAAGGAAAAACAAATGGAAAGCCCGCACTGCAGTATTAAGTGGATACATCCTGTCTGATCAGTGAATGCATTAGAGCTGCCCAGTTTACAGCAGTATCCTACACACATGCTTTTAAGGAAGAGCTCAAGGAGAGAGAATTCCCAGTACAGACATTTACGGGTTTATGTGCTTAGTTATTTCTGCTATGCTATCACTGGGAGGGTCATGGAAGGTCCCTATGACATTTCGGTACGTAGGGTGTGTTTTTTCCAACTCATCTGCTGTTGTAGGCTAGTGTCCCTAGCTGTGCTGGAAATTCTGACTAGATAGGTTTTGTTCCAGCCAAAAGCTCTCCAAAACATTATTTGTTAACATTCATTCAGAGAAAACCCGAAGATTTGCCTACAGTTGTTTTTCACCAGCATTTGCACAAGTGGTATCACTCTTTTGCCAGAACATTGGTGGAAAACACAAACCTTGCAAGGACTCATGTGAAAGTGTCTGCATGCAAGTTCACAGAAGAGGTTTTTTTCCTTCCCCTAATCGCTTTGCTGGTTTTGCCATAGAAAGGGTAAAAAGTGATTGCCAGCGAACACGCTCGGCAGGGGATTTCTTCCTGTCACATATCTTTGTATTCTCACCACCTCCCAAACTGCAGCATATGACTAGTCCTACGCCTTTGTGCCAAATGTCTGCTAAAGTTCACCCAGCCTTCAGAAACCAGGTTGGAAACAGGTCATTAGACCACTCACTCAATGGTGAGAAAAGTGTTGTGCTTTTTGGTTTAGCTGGAGAATAGTTAGCCAGTAGAAAGTAATTGGAGTGACATTGCTCTGGACGACTCCCTAAAATCAGTTATCTTCTGAGCATGGGTAATATCAGCCAGAAAGCTGAACCTCTGAAAAGTGGGGAGCTTTCCATACAAAGAGAGAAATTAAACTATTTGCCGTTTAGATTCTAACAGTTACAAGCCAAACTAGTTACGGAGGATTCAAAGAGATGTTAACACTTTATAATTAGTCTTTTCTGGGTCAATTTGTATTTGGTGTCTGTACAACAGGCCATTGTCTCACCTGCAGCGAAGAATCTTTTGGTCTGTGTAGTATCTTTTTGCTGTAACTTTTATTGTTTACCTCTGAAATTCTAGTGAACTGGAAATTTAGGGGACTTTTTGGGTTTTTTTCCCTGAAGTGCTATCTTACTATCTTGCATTCAGAAAACTTCCAAATTGTGCATATCATCTGAGAACAGAATTAATAATTAAATGATCTATCATGGGGATTTGGCTGTCGCTTTGACAAAGGAGACATTAAGCTCTACCAGGCCGTAGAACTGAGAGGGTCTGGTGCATTAGCAGGTACAGAGTGCTGCCCTTGCTTTCTTCCCCACTATTTCTCAACCAGATCTCCAAGAGATCCAAGCAAGGGGCTGTGAATCAGGCAAAATGCCCATGCAATTGAATGGGAGTTTTGCTCAAGAACAGCAGGATCAAGCATTTGAAATTACACAGGCCAACACTACCTAGGATTCAGAGATATGTCCAGCTCTAACAGGGACCAGATATTACAGTTAAGATGCCGCCCTGTAAAGAGGGATGGGTAGGGCTGCCTTTACCCTGGAGGCCACGTGCTGCAGATATTTTCTTTATTCTCGTATAGCTATGCTTCGTGACCCTGCCATAGCCTATATCTTATACATTATGCAGTAGCTTGTCTATATGGTGCTTCTCCTTGTGTTGAAAGAGTCAGCCCCTAGCAATTTACAGTAAACATGAACACCCAGGGAGGAACTCCCAAAGCAGGGCTTTAAGGATGGGAGCATTTACTCTCTCTGTTATTACCACAAATTGTGTTTAGGTGCTTTTCTCCTTGCCTAAGTATATGGATGGGTTTGTTGCAAAGCAGAACAGGACATGAGCAGGATTGCGTGATACCTGACATCGTGGAGGTGCACAGGATGGGGTGGGAGGGCAGGGTTCAACATATTTACTAAACACTTGTTTAGCCTCAAACAAGGAAAAAATGTGTCAGTATCCTGAGTCAAACCTTTTCCCAGGCTGACTCCTCTTGTCTTCCACTTGTCCTTGGCCCATGGAGCCAATTTCACTGCTAGCCAAACTCTATATCCCTAAGGATGCTTCCCCCTCTCTGAACACCCGCATCACCTATTCACTCTGTTCTCCCATGTGCTGCATCATCACGTCTGGTGCCTTTTATGGGGTTGGTGCCAGCAAGAACAGCATTCTCTGCCCCCAAGCCTGGAACATCCACCAAGGACCAGAGCTGCAGCACCCTGCCACTGTGTGAGGCTGGGGGTGTCCAAGGTTCGCAGGCTGGGAAAGAAGCTGTACTCGCACCCAAAGCTGAACCCACCTGGTGTGACAGGAGCTGGGCTACTGATCCATTGCAGTGGGGCTGGGACATTGCACTTGCCTGTTCTGACATCCTATCTCAGGTAGGTCACTGCTCTTTGGGATGCACAGAGCCTGCTTGACCAGGTGCTGCTGTATCAGGAGATGGCCACCTCTCATACTGCTGCTGTCAGTGCCATCCTGCCCAAAACCACACCTAATTCCCCAGCAGCCTGGCTGCATTCTTGGCCAGGAGCACAGCAGGTAACAGCTGCAATGAATCTGTCTCCAAACACGTACGGGACCTGATCAATGCATCCATTTATAGCAAAGCCCTGCTCTGAGGTTTAGCTTCCTTTTTTTAAAAAAAAATTTCCATAACTAGTTTGATGATTTCCTGCCATTGTGGGATTGGTTTTCTTTTTCCAATTAAAATGAGCTTATGTTCTTCAGGGAACTCAGCAAGAAGGATTCCTAGATTCCGTGGGAAAGCAGAGCTTTTCCAAACTCTTTTCTCAAGTTTTGGTTACAGATGGGATTGAACTTCAACGTGGCTAGTGGGACATGGCAGTAGCATCATGATCCTCTGCATAGCATTGCTGTGGGTGGCTGTAAGGTGCAGCTGGGTCCATGCCAGCAGCATGCCTTATATCCTGCTTTCCTCTTGAATTCTCTGGAAAGAGTAAACTCTCTTGCCGCTGCATCTAGTTATTCATATTGACTGCTTTCATGTGGTGTTATCTCATCTCTTTCACTGCGAATTTTTATCCCAACTTGGGCTATGACTAAAATTCTGAAAGCTGTACTGATTTAATTACAGCTGTATAGACAGTAAATGAGAGCGTGCTCTCAGTCACAACCCTTGCAGTTGAGATGATAAAAGAATTTCCATTATCTCCTTCTTTTCCATCTCAGGAAAGTCTGAATAAAATCTTTCACTCTCTTTGAATAGTTGTAATTAAATCAGTACAGCTTTCAGGATTTTAGCCGCACCCCAAGTTGGGAGGCAGTCTCTGCAGATAGCATTCTTACCTCTGAAAACTACTGTCATCGGACTAAGAAATAGCTTCTAAAAACTAAAATGATCAATACACAATATATACTGGCATAATTTCATTTTTCATGGAACAGCTACATGAAATACTGAATCTAATTGGCCCCTTGAAAACTGGTATTATACATTCGTGTCTAGGCTGTAATCAAGCTGCGTCTTCAGGTAACATGTTATGACTTTAAAGGCTCAATCCAGTTGTCAAATACCCGACAAACACGCTACGATTAAGAAATAAAAAGTATTTGTTTACTTTCATCTGAACACCTCTACTTTCTCTGCTGCCTGCGTTATGTGCTGAAGAAATTCCAACTCAGCTGGCAGTTTAACCCCTCAAATTTTAGGGTTAAAAGCTGTTTTCCCATGGTTACAAGCTTCTGTAAAATGGTCTTTATTCAGCCTTTGGCTTTCCAGTGTGGCAAGAGTTAAGGAGGCTGGAACAGCCACCTGGACTGTCCTCAAAGGTACCAGCCTGCATGCCCGTCCTGGTGATTCAGCACCCCTCCAGCCACCTGGGGAGATCCTCAGGGCTGGGATCTGCCTTGTCTGAATGTTTGTTTCATCCTAAATGTGGAGAAGCTCTGGGAAGAGTAATGCATTGCTGAGGGCTGTTGGGCGGCTGCTGGTTCTGCCCTGCTGCAGAGGCTGGAGGCACTCCGCCTGCCCGTGCTCTGATTAGTTTATTATCCCGACACACAATATTGTTACTGGGACTGGAATATGGCCATGCTAACTTTATTTTTTCATTAAACTAAACAAATGAGACTCCAAAGATACAGTAGGATCCAAAAGGGGCATTACCACTTTTTATCCAATTTTCTTATCGCTGCTGTAAAAGTATGAGGAGATACATTATAGGACTATAGTTTAAAGCTGTACCAGTAGAAGAACTTAGATATTGTCCAAAATTAACGAATTCAAGCTGTTATTTCTCCCAGAGGTTAGATGGTATGATTTTATTTTATTTTCCAGCATGTCTAGGTAGCACCTTCTATAAACTCTGCTGCCAAGGAAACTCTTGAAACATCTTAGTTGTTATTAAACTTAATTTTAGAGACAATTATCAAAGCAAATTAACACCTATAGCAGAGTGAGGATACAGCACGCTTTTTTTTGGACAACTAGGAGCCAGTGCTTATTTCTCCCAGATTACAAGAACTCTGGGTCTCAGTCACGCAGACGTGTCCATGAACAATTAAATTCCCAGCAACCTGCTGGCTTTCTTCTGTGAGGTCTCTTGTGTATGCTTAAGTGTCTACAGAATTTGGGCTGTGGTACGTAATGGTCTGACAAAGGGAAAGCACTGCTTACCACAGGCAAGGACAACAGGCAGAAGAGGAGCAGGCATCTCCACCAGGCTGTGTGTCCCAAGGCAGATGTCCCCTTAGCTCAGCACTAGGAGAGTTGGAGCAGTAAAAGCCGTGCTCATTCCCTAGGCCAGCACAGCAGGCAGTCGGCCGCTTTATCTCATTAGCAACACACGTATTAATGCTCCTTTGAACTAAGAAAACGTTGAAAATGTAAACTGCACACAGGCACCAATATGCCAAACGCTCACATGAGAGGTCCGCTCCTGCCCTCCCTGCCTGCCCCTAGCTCACGGTGGACCTGTGCCTATGGGAGTTTCAGAAATGCCCAGTTAGCTCCAGATATTTGCTGCTGATATCATCTGCAGAGGATGTTCGCTGTGTGCTCTTCAAACATCTGGGGACTTTCGCCCTGCCAGCGGGCAGCCTCCATGCATGTCCATGGATGTAGCGTGCACAGAGGCTACTGCAGCCTGCCGGGGAAGGTGCTGGTGGCTCTGCCTAGACGAGGGACCAAGCCACTTGGCATAACATTAGCTGAAGAAAGGAGCAAAGGAGAGAGGGAAAAATACCTTTGAAAAACTGTTCTTACATGTGAGGAAACAGATGATGATAATTCTGATGCTGCCTGTGGTGCTCACAGCCCTGTTTTTGTTCAAAGCTTTCAGTTAGGTATGTTGAGCAGTTACTCTCAACCTGAAGAAAAAAAAAGGTTAATCTCAAACTTCATTTCCGCTCCAGCCTCAAAATGTTATCTTTTGTGAGTGTGTGAATGACCAAAGCATTACTTGTTGTCACAGTACCAGAAGGGCAGGAGGATGGTAAATTGAAATTCAGTTTCTAATTGCCAAAATGTTTTCCCCTCCACTTGCCTTGTTTTGACAATGGGTGTTTTATGTCAGCTGAAAGAACTCTGAAGATACATCAGCATCTTACTTTTTTTCTCTCCAACTGACTGTGTTGGTAAGTCAATTTATGAAGGCTAAATTATACACAGTAGACCAGAGATGGAAAAGTCTTTATTAGATAAAATAGGGAATGCAGGGTACAGCGCTCTGCCTGAGAACTTATCTGATGCCAGGCTGACAATATTCATGCCCAGCGGAAATTATTAGTCTTTGAAAGGGGTATATAGCGAAACACATTAAAAATGGCAGTGCAAAAGACGTCTGTCTGCTCATCACTTATCACAGGTAGCTACACCACACTGCGTGACAACTGTGGAGGCAACCCACTCAGCGCTGGAGATGCGTCAGCCTTTAGGACAGATCACATAGCATATCTGATGACAGCGCCATGTTTCCTAGAGGTGGATGTGACTAATCATAGAAATGAGTATGCAGAGTGACATTGGTATAATCAGTTTTCAAAACTCTTGGAGGTCGCTGAGTGTACATATACCATTTTAGCCAATTAACTAAAATTAATTTTGTACATTGCGTGCTAGGGATCTGTAAGGATCTGGGAGTGAAGACCAAATTATCACTCTGGTTCAGCAGGCTATTAGGGTTTGAAGTCCTGATTTGGTGAGGTACTTCAACACGTGCATAAATTTAAGCATTTGAGAAGTCCTGTTCTTGACAGTGGGACTACTTAGGTGCTTCAAGCTGAATAACTGCTTAAATGTTTTGCTGAATATGACAACATTGAGTAAATGTGGTAGAGGTCTAGAGCTTTCAAATGCCATGTCAGGCAGAGCAAACACCATTAACGAACACCAAGTTCCTGTCAAAAAGGTAACCTGCTTCTCCAGGGCGAGGGAAATTTTGAAGCGGTGCTGCTGTGTGGGAGCAAAGTCAGATCTGACTGTAGCCCGCTGCACACTTACCTTTACTTGCTGCAGAGACTGCCTCTCATCTCTTCTTTAGTAGCAGTTTGTATTACTTCTCCTTATTAGACACAAACCCAAAAAAACGTTGCTCGTAATCTAAGCTCAAATTCTTGTGATTCTTGTGCAGTTTCATTCAAATTAGGGGCCATCAACATGTCCAAGATGTATTGATCTGCAGAGGAACCTCAAAGGCTGCAAAATCCAATGACAATTCATTTTTTGTTTCAACAGATTGAGTCAGAAGCTAAGGAGGGGCAGGGGTGGAACATTTCCATGGTTGATATTGCATTCATGAATCCAGTCCTTTGTTCGTCTGGGGGCTGCATGCTGACAAACGTGCTTTTTGCTGAAAGCCGTAACATCTTTGTCCAGTGTCCAGGTGCAGGAAGTATGGTACAGACTGGGGCAGCCTGTTTCTAAAAAGAATTTTTTTTAAATCATGTTAAGATTCAGAAAGCAACCCAAAATCTGAAGACATGCTTAAGATCAAAAGGGCTCCAGCTCAAGAAAATATCAGAGCCTCTTTTCATCCCATGGCTAGCCATATTTCTCCACTAATGAAGCCTGGTTGAATCAGATATTATCTATCATTTTTCACAGACATTGCCTTGTTTTTTCTTTCTGAAATCTTCTTTACGGTCATTAAGTCTACTGCAAGCTACAGATCAGGTAGCTGTGTGTTTATATTGAGACACCACGTCAGCCTTCTTGACTGTGATCGACAGAAGGCCAGTTTCATGGCACTGGCAATTAGTCAAGAATAGTAATACCCTGAGTGCTGAGTTCTCATATATTGTCGCATTAGATCATTTTATCCTTGGATTGCCTCCAGACCTAAGCTAACATCCAGTCAGCCTATCAGTTGCATACAGCAGTTCCCACCTTCAAAACCAATAGAAAGTAAGCAGAGGGTGGTAGGGTCCCATGGAATTTGACAGCTTAATATTGAAGCACAGTGCACACCCCTTAGCAGGAAAACGTGGGACTCGGCTTGCAATAAAAGTCACTTTTTCAGTGCCGTGTTAGAGTTCAAAAATGAAAGGAAAAATACTCAAGACTGACCTAGTCATTTTTTTAGAGAACAAAATATTATTTCTGGGTGTTTTAGATAAGAATGGAGGAGAATAGAAACAAAATACTAGATCACAAGTCTTAGACATTAGCTTAGACACTGCTCATAAAACTACAGAGGAAAAGCCTCCCTTCTCTCTTCACCTTCGTCTGATCATCCGCACTGCAGAAAGCCATTTGTCTGATTGTCGCCTGATTCAAACCCCATGAGCACTATCCACAGTAGCCTACAGACCACTGAGTCGATGTTTGAGCTCTCCAGCACTTGGACCAACACATGAGTATCTTAATTACTGACCTATAAAGTCCTTTTCTTTCTCTAGTTAAAATGGATGTTCAAGTGTCTCTTTCTGCTGAGTGCAATACCTCTGCCAGGACATGGAGAGCGCTTGGTGGTTAGGAGCTGCGCCTGGCAGGGAGAAGAGTCTGGTTATAATTTTTATATCCAAAATAAGCAGATGAGGATTGTAAATCTAAGTGTCTCACACTCTGGGATTGGGCTTTGTCCTTTGAGCCACCATGGATCAAAGGCCACTCCCCAAAAAATAACAAGACGGCTTGGATAGGCCAAAATGTCAACATTTTCTCTTCTCTTTTTTAATCAGGTCGTAACTATTTCTCAAACTCAACTTGAAATGGAAAATCGCTTCCTTTGATTGGAAACTCCATTCTTCTGCAAATACACTTTTTTTTTCAGAAAAAAAAAAAAAGGCCTAAAGAGAAGTAGCTAATATGTTTTTACAGCTGTACCTATTAAAGGATCAATTCACAGCCCAAGTATGATCCAGCATTCAGTGAAGTTGACTAAAAGCCACTGGATTAAATCGGCCTTGGACAAGCCATGAAAATCCCTGCAGATAGCGTATACATGGATATCAGAAATAAAATATAAACAAAGGTAAGTAATTGCAAATTATATCAAAACTAAGTATGCTCTTGTCTTTCATCACACTGCAGTTTTACCACTTGATTTCTGAGCAGCCTAGAGGAACATACTCTGTGTCAGGTGTCAGGAAGAGCTGGTCTCTAACTACACTGTTAACCCAGAAGTGCTGGGCAGTAGTTACTTGACTGTCATGGTTAGCTATGGCTGTTACAACTCTCTTAAATACTTTCTCTGGAAGAAACCATACATTCAGTCCTTGCATTCTCAGCAAGCAAGGACACCACCACTAGACACGTATGGGGAAAGGACAGTACCTCACAGCAGCCAGAGGAGCACAGCTAGTGAGGAAGAGTGAGGGTCACGTTCTGCCAAGCGTGGAGGCACCTCTCCTGCGCTGCTCCCTGGGACCCCCTTAGCCACTCTTTGGAAGGTGGAAGGCATGGCTGCATGCTTCTGCCAGACTGGGATTATGATAACCTTACTTATAGTTTAAAAACTTTGGAGTTTAGGGTAGTTTGGGGTTTGGTTTTTTTTAATTGTAGTGTACTCTACAGCCGCTCCTGGACTTTGCCCTCCACCCTTCAGCTGTATGTCATATAGTGCCCTAGGACAGTAATTACTTGGGACGCTGGCAGGCAATACCGGGTGACTCCTGCTGCAGTGATTTATGAAGTAACCGCCCACAACTTTCCACTGTGGCAGTCGGCTTAAGTCTTTGGCTCTGTCATGGAAGGAGTTGAGTTGTCTCTGCCCACATCAAAGTCTCTGAGATGAGAGTGAACCTGGAAGGGTAAGGGACAGATGGGAGCAGTTTCCGATGCTGAGGGAGATTCTCCACGGCTCGCCTGTCGATGGCCGTGATGAGTCTCACAGCAGCCCTGGATATTGCTGTTCTGGTCTTACCAATGGGAATGTTGATGCAAAAGGGACCAGTGTCATGATCAGGCCCAGACTCTGCAGTGCCCCATTCCAGCTCCTGTTCCACCCCTGCTAGCAAGGGGCCATCTCCAGAGAATAGTTGAGCACTTGCAGCATGCCTGGAAATCCCCAGGCATTTCACACACTCACTGCGCATCAGGACTTAGATCTATAAAATAAGGAGATTCCTTTGTAAAATGTAGGGCTTTCAATACTTCAGAATTGTGTCTCTATTTGATCTCTGCTTATTTATCTAGCCTGTTTTGAAGTCACTTGGGGATTTTTTTTATTTTTTTTTTTTTTTTCACAAAAATGAGGCTTCTGCACATATATGTTGTGCCGGTATATAAAACAACCGGCTTTGCTAAGCAAAGGCTCTCCACTAAATTCCATGTTGAATCTCTTACGCTGCCTGAGTCATCAACTGTGTCATTCCTGAGGGATTCTCCCAGGGAGAGCAGTAAACCACCCAGCTGCTGAGCACCTTCTTGACAGTGTACTTGTTATTGTGCATTTTACCTGAATTGCTCAACAGCACCTATTTCTCTCCTTTCAGCAACGACATTTTAGGAAATAATTACATCTTCTGAGCCTATGCTCAGGAATTTGCAACTTTCGTGTCATGGTACCATTTCACTCAGGACATAGGGCACCCTGAAGGCAGAACAAAAGGCATTTGTCCATTCATCCGAGCCTATTTTCCCTTCCTTAATCTCCAGAGATTTGTTCTTTTATTTCCTTTCTCTTCCAGGGAAGACCATATATTTTTTTCAGTGTGGTGTTTTTCCTATGTGAGGATATGGTCAAGAATAGTGTAGTAACTCATTCATGCACCTCTCCTGTCTTAAATCCTTCTTCCACCCTTCAAGGAAGAGGTGAGCAGAGCCAAGATGGCCCAGCAACATGCAGACATCTGAACAGATTTTAAATGTGTTCACTGACCACTGTCCATTTTCTGGAGTCACCCACATCACATATTTTTCCTTCTAGTAGGATGCCATGATGTCATACGCCCACACAGCCATTATCGTTTCTCTGGTCTTGCACACATATGCTTCTGAGGTACTTATAAGAGTTAAATATTGGAACCCGTATCTTAAAGGACAGACTGCCACAGTGGGAGAAGATGTTCTGCTATGCGTGCAGTTACCATTAGATGTCTCTAGGTCCTTGGTCTTGGAACCCAAGGCAGTCAAGCAGGACATTCGGTAACAGAAAACAAAATTGGAAAGTGGTCGTTAATCCTCCTAGTTAGCAAGCAAGGGCTGATATAAAGTGTCCAGCTTGAAAAGGAGCTCTTAGACTTCAAACTAAACTTCTTATAAATCAAGATCCTCTCTGAGCTCTGATGGGCTTGGACTTTCTGATGGAAGCTGTCTAGTGCTCCAGTGGAAACAGAGGCAGTGGCGGAAAGCATGCTGAGACCAGGATGCGCTGCATGCTGTAAACATGGGCCTACAGAATCTGCTTCTCAATAGTTGAGGAGGCCGCAGTTATTTTCCTCAGTTTAGTTTGCTTATTTAAACAACACAAAAGATTTTCCCTGTGTAATTAACAGAGATTTCTCAAAACAATAAGGCTTACATTTCCAAAAAGACCAAACCAAGCCAAGCTAAGCAAAGTCAAGCTTCTATTATCTTAGTTGAGGCCAGAGTAGACCTTTAATATGGATCAGTTTGCTATTTCCATTTTCTATATGAATAAAACAGCCCAGCGCAAAGTGAAATGACTTGCCATGGCCACCACACGAGTTACTGGCAGAGCTGGAATGTGACTAAATGTTCAGTCTGGTCAATTTGTCTCTTTCTAATATTTTCATGCAGCCGATCACAGAAGAGAATGACATATTTGTTCCTTGCTGGGGGCTCACTGACAGTAATTAAGAACGGCAATAGGTGTTAAGATGAATGAAGGTCTCGAAGGTAATGAGACATGGGTAGGAAAAACTGCAATGTACTAATTACATTAATTGTGATCAATTAGAGAAAACTCTTCCCTCCTCCTCTTCTCTGAGAAAAAGAGGTTTGGAGAACTTGACTCATGAACCATGCCCAGTGCTCAGGAAAACCTCATGGGCCCAAAGCTAACTGGAAAAGTCAAAGCAGCAAAACTAGACCAGCAGCAGATGTAAGGATGGCTCCACCAGCTCAAAGCAGAAGTCCATTTCCCCCAGAGCACCCAAAAGTGGAGGCCTGGGGGTGAGTGTAAGTCCATGGCAAAAGTCTACTCCTCCTAGAAGACTCTTCTCCTTCTCTGCTTGCTGCTGGCATCCGGCTATGCCCAGGGCAAGGGAACCAGTGCTGCCCCCGAGCATTCATATTGCACGTGCCCATACCATTCGCCTGGGCACCCTGGCCCTTGCTCACACATCAACTGCAGACACTGGCAACCCTGCTAAGGACAGGTCCCTCCCAGGCAGGATCAGGCCAGTTATGCTGTGTTTGGCCGCATCACTGTAATCACTAGCCATGAACAGCTGCAGGGCCACATAAATAAATAATCATTTCAAAATTTTCCAATAGTTGCTGAACTTCTTGTAAAATAGAGTTAACGAAGACGAATGAAGCAAATTCTAAGTGTTTGAGATTTATGGTCTACACGATGACCTTCCTTTGAAACAGTGTCAGTGTCATTCTCCTTGCTGGTTGAGTGCACACACGCACACACACTGTCTCTGCAGCTCTCCCAGCCCTTTTCATTCTGTTTTTATTTTTTCTCCACCCTGATTTATAAGGATGTGCCATATCTTCACGTCTCGGGGAACACATCGAACTTTCAGTAAACATACACAAAGCGGTTCCTTTTTTCCCAACAGTCAAAAGGAAAAGGCTCCTCCCCACAAGATAAACAACCCACCCATTCATTCCCTCAAGAAAATACGTAGAGGAAGAGATGACGGGCTTTGTATTGTGCCCTGTAAGTCTTCAGGCTGTCACCTTCTGTGGTGGAGAGCCCCATCAGTGAGGGTCATCTCTTGAGAGTGCCCTGCCATAGGTCACGTCAGGTGAGGTCTGGGACTCTCAGACCCAGCACTACCTCATGCCTGCCTTCTCCCTTACCCCCTTGCCAGAGAGATAGGCATTTTCCACCAGGGCAATATAATGTCCAAGGAACCAGGCGTTACAGACTGTGCTCCACGGTCTGTGGGAGCTGATCCAGTTCCTGTTGAACTGGTACCAACTGATTCCTATGGCTGATGGCTGAAATGTCTTTTAAACTAAAAGCACGGCGTGGTTTTGATTTAAAAAAAAGAAAAGTAATCCATTGACCTAGGGACCTTGAAACTTGTCCACTTTGCCTTACAATCTGACCCCAAGACCGTTAAAGTCAGCTTAAAGTCCCCCTTTGATTTGATCAAACTTTAGATTGGCCCTTGGGAAATGTTTCAATTAATCTTTGCCAGGTTCCATGTTTGCAATGAAATCTAAACTCATGTCAGTTTTGTGCGGTTCCCGTTTTTATAACAAATGTTCTTCACCGCCTTTTTTCCAATGAAGAGACATGCTCAGGCCTTACAGATTAAGTAGAGCCTTAGATAGGAGGCCACATGGATCTACGTTTTAGAAGAATGCCACAGTAATGTCAAAACCGTGGTGGTTATTTATCAGAAGATCTTCAAATCACTTTTATTTATCAGAAGATCCTCAATCAGTTTTCACCACAGGACAGTCTGCTTATCCCTTTACCCTCTGTACAGGAACAGTCCCATTATTGGGGAGCAACACGGGGCTCACTGACTTGGTTACCTGAGGAGGGAAGAAAGAATTGCATGGCAGTAAGAAAAGTCTATATGGCCAAAATACAGGCAATGACACACTCATCTAGGCTCAGCCACAGAAACAAGAAACTACAGGAGAATCATTTGCCACCAGTCAACTGGTAGAAGATGACTGTCTACATGACTACGCTTGGGCTGCAGCAAATGTGAGGTCGTTCATATTAGCATAGGCCTCCCTCATCTTCCACGGAGGCTGCAGAGATCTCAAAGTATCCCACACACGCCACCATGCGAATCAGCAGGGGCAGTTGCCATGGATCAGCAGGCACCTGGTAATTTGTTACCCAGCAGTAAATTCTTCATGTGTTCAAATCCATGATCTCCTTTGGGACCGAAAGGTGCTCTGCAATGTTTTGGAGTGTGCCAGGCTTTCTGCCTAGCACTCAGATGCTGCTTACCTCTCTTTAATGGCCTTTTATTGTTGTTTATTTTTAAGAATATGGCCAGAATTGCGGTTCCTGCTATTTTTTATTAACTAGCATTTCTTGTTATTCACCTGCTGACTGTAGTGATTATTTCAGAATATCCTTAGCGTTTTCTCCACTCTGCATTCCAGTTTGAGGACTATTGTTTGTTGGGCTGCTCATTTCTGGAATGGCTCTGTGTTTGGTGATATCTCTGAGTGGGGATAAATCATTTCCAGATGGGCTGTGGAAACTCTTCCTTCAAAATAACAAGAGTAATTAGGCTTCAGCCCTTATCTTTTGTATTGTAGCTGCTTGTCTCCCTCATCCCACCAGAAATATTTAAAACTTAATCAGAACCAAGAGAGCTTAAATTATCTTTCAAGGACACAAGCTCTACATCGTATTCACTTCCATTCAATTTGTTTACGTTCTCAACAGTGTTGGCTCAACGATAGCCCTGTATTCCCATCCAGTGCTTACTCTAGATTAGTCTGCAAAGCACATCTTCTGATGACGTCTTGGATTTCCCATTTGTAGTCCACGAAGGGCAGGGCCATGATGTGAAGGTGGTAACCACCTTTGGTTCCTTCTAGAATAAAACTGCACAGGCAGAAGCCACGGGATGTGTCAGCCTCTCAGCGTATCTGAGCAGAAAGACAGGCTGGATAGCACATAGCATATGGGAGACTCGGAGAAGTTGATTTAGTGCAAGTCTAGCTTCCACGGCAACCATCAGCAGTGTCACGTCCTTGGGGTATGTTCTGCCAAGGAATCTTCTTCTGCTGACATGATGTTCAGACCTCACTATCACACAGGAGTCTTCTGAGGGATAAAGCAATGTGGCACTCCAGTTGACACTGTCATCCTTCCGCTTTTGTGTGCCATTCCAGTATAGGTTTGCGCAGAATTAACAGAACATGCTAAAAATTAAAGGATCATGGTCTGCATGTTCTGCAGAAGGATGACTGAATACGTTGGGGTCCCTTCCTGAGCTGCAGTTTGAGTGCCTTTCTTTATCTGGTAGTCAACTGCATATCCTGAATTAACACAGATAAGCTCAGATGAATAAAAATTCCTTTCACTTGGGGTTTAAGGCCCCGTTTCTTGAGGAGACAGGCAAATTTGTACTAAAAAGTCAAAGTTATCCCAAAGAAAGCTTATCCCTAAGTGTAAGCTATTTTGGCTAGTAACACACTGCAAAAGCTAGATTTATCAAATCTATGATATTCCTTACAAACTCCAAAATGTTGTGTTAGAGAAGTTCTTTCGAGAAAAGAACGGGCTTGATATAAGGCAGATCATTATGTCTGACTCAGGGTGGTTAAAACAACAACAAAAACCCCTATAAAGCAATAATTAGAAGGACAAGCAGGAACAGAGAGCAAAAGCAAATGCAAACCATACAGAGCCCTGGAAAAAACAAGAAAGCAGAAAAAGCCTATAAATACTTATGTCAATAATGCAAGCCACTGGCCCTCATTTAATTAGCATTTTTTATTAACAGTGGTTTGTTGACTAGTGCAGTGTTTACCTAGGGCCTGCATAAAAAAGCATTACAATCAGGAGATAGTGGCATTTTAATCCCCCTATTCCCAGTGAGGAAATGAAACTGCTAAACTGATCATTTAACTGATCATAGACCAGGGGCGGAGAGATCACTAATCTTTGTATTTTCTTTGGGGGACAGGATGCAGGGGCATATACCCATGGGCCCAGCTGAGCTGCAGCTTGCAGAGAGACAGGAGGTAAAATCGCTTTGGCCGATGTTGTTTCATCTGTTGCATGTGGATTCATAAGACTGCAGCCAGCAAAGCAACCACTGGTTCCCAAATCCATCTCTTCCCACTGGTGGTGTAGCAGGATGCGAGCCCAAGGTCACGTATTTTATTTTCAATATATGAACTCAAAGCCCATTAATTAGAAGTCCAAAGTCCAGTCTACATCTAAAAGGTAGACCTCCATTCCAGCAAGGCAAGTTCACTGAAGACTCTGGGTTGGAGGTAGGGGGCCAGGACCCATCTCACCGGTTTATTTACCGCAGTGCTGAGTACTAGAGCTATCGTCCTCTCACTCTGTGTTGGCAAAAATAGGAAACAAGATGGTCCGTGATCAAAAGAATCGAGGGAGATGATTCTGCCTCTCTACTGTGCTCTCATGAGACTCCAGCTGGAGTATTGCATTTAGCTCTGGGGCTCTTGACATAAGAGGGACATGGACTTGTAGGAGGAGGTCTAAAGGAGGGCCACAAAGATGATCTGAGGGCTGGAGCACCTCTCCTATGAAGACAGGCTGAGAGAGTTAAGGTTTTTCAGCCTGGAGAAGAGAAGGCTCCAGGAAGACCTTCTAGCAACCTGCCAGTACCTAAAGGGGGCCTACAAGAAAGCTGGAGAGAGACTTTTTACAAGGGTGTGTAGTGACAGAACAAGGGGCAATGGCTTTAAACTGAAAGAGGGGAGATTTCAATTAGATACAAGTAAGAAATTCTTCCCTCTGAGGGTGGTGAGGCACTGGAACAGGTTGCCCAGAGAAGTTGCGAATGTCCCATCCCTGGAAGTGTTGAAGGCCAGGTTGGATGGTGCTTTGAGCAACTTGATCTAGTGGGAGGTGTCCCGGTCCATGGCACGAGGGTTGGAACTAGATGATCTTTATGGTCCCTTCCAACTTGAACCTTTCTATGATTCTGTGATTTCTATGATTCTATGATTTTTTTTTCTCTAGAAGGTCTTCTCTAGAATTCAGAAAACATTGCTCTGTGCCCCATTTCTGCTTCCCTTAATCTGAGGTCAGGCAGGGACTGAGACAGATCCAGAAATGTCTTAAAAGGGTCAAACAATGTTAGATGGGGTTGTTTAAAGTGACCCCAAGAGATCAGTGCACTGCTGAGGCTTGCTGGTACCTTTCCACTCTTTCTTAGCACCCTGTGCCTGCCCGGAAAGGCCTGTGCTGCCAGGGGCAGGGGGCTGGTGGCAGAGAGCTGGTGACACTGGCCCTGGAGAAAGGGCGGGCTTCCCTTCCATCTCCTTTTCAGTCCCAGGTGAGCTGTGTAGGGGAAGCCAGCTGGTGTGGGTAGAGGCCAGGATATAGTCTGCTGCGTGGACTGGAGGTACTTTCGGGGAGAAGGCTGGGGTGGCAGGAATGTAACCTCCCTGGGTTACATTACATCCAACCCCTAATTACAGTAAGAGACTTCCAAGTCAGACGCCGGTGACTAAATGGGTGTGGACCGAAATCCTCTTGCCGGTGAGTCGGCCAGGCTCCGCGGAGGCTGACGTGCAGCCGGCACAAGGTAAGGCAGCTGGTCCCCTGCCAGGCGGCAGGCGGCCAACTGATACTTCGCGGGGCGCTTCTTGTACCTTCTCCAGGCTTTCCAGCCAAATCCAGCAAGGAATCCCCAGCATCTGCTGGGCTGAGGCCACCAGACGAGGCAGAGCAGCTCCTGGCTTCATCCCGGGCTGTGTGCTCCCAGGTGGTGCCACCCTGGGAGCCGCGGCTCTGTCCCCACCGGCCACCGGCCAGCTGTGCCACTAACCCGCCCGGCGTGCATCCTGCTTCTCTGCGCAAGGTTACCCGCTGGTTGATGGAGACACCTTTCCACTTCCTCACATAGTGTAAGTGACAACTATCCCACCTCAGCCCACCAGAGAGGGCGATGAAAAAAGTGAACTTTTTTTTCCAGCTTACATTTTCCTCAAAAACGAAGGGGACTGAGCTGCACCACGCTGCCAAAGCAGGTCTCCTGCTTGCTGCCTGTGTGGCTGTGCTGGGAGTGAAGCACACCTGATGGCTGCTGCCGTTAACGACCTTTATCTCCAGGAGCGAGGAGAGGAGGGATAACTCACGAGTGGCTTTAATGGGTGAACATAAATATAACACGAGACCCGCAATCATGTAATTATCTGTCTGATCCGTCCATCTGTCGTATACACACTTTATTGATTGTACACACACAACATATATCCACAATGTATATATATTTGCAAAACGCTTGACAAATCATCCACGGACTGGATGATTTATCCTACTAGCCACGACTGTTCAGGCTGCCATTTCCATTACAGCTATTCTTTTCCAGCGTGTCTAACTTTCTTCAGTATGGTGCTTTTATGCTGGCATTTAAACTTTGTGTTTCAGCAAAGTTTGAAAGGGAAAATATGAAGAGATCTTGTTCAACCACTTCTAGGTTCAGTAAAAATGAAAAATCACTTTCCCCACATTTTTGTGTTAATAAACTCCTCTGCTCAGCCTGACTGATGATGAGACAATTTACCTGGGAGGCATTGCAATTCTCTCAGCAAAACAAAGCAAGAAACTTCTGTAATTCTCCCTGGTCCTCGCTGCCTCAGGGGAAGGGAAGAGGAAAAAAAAATCACGTAAGACTATTTCCTTCCCAGGGAATGAAAAAAAAAATGCATGCAGAAGAAGAAAAAACCCTTTATGTGTGAGTCTGTCAGCACTATTTGTAAATACTCTTCAAGCTTGAAGCTTTTTCTTTCCTTCTTTTTAATAAGAAAAAATATAGGGAAGGGTTTTGTCTTGTTCCACGAGAAGAAGTGAGCTGTTTCATTGCAGGTATCAATGCCATTTCCCTGCTGCCCCAGTGCTGCAGAGCAGTGTTGCCAGACAAACAGCAGAACTGTGAGAGGTGTGAGGGGATGGTGACACTTCCCCAGGCCACTGCTGGACAGGTAGGAGGCATATGGCAGCATTCAGATGCTCCCTCAGAAACTCCCCTCAAGAAATAAGGGAATTTTTATCCCTCTTCTCTCTCTCTGGCACAAACAAGCAAGCAAAATAGAGTCCCTAAATGGAAATTTTGAAGTGGCATAGTTTTTAAAGGTTAGGCTACATATATAAAACAAAAAACACATTGATTTGGGTGTTGCATTTCTTTTCTGTTACTGCTCTCAACAGAAATATGTGGAAGTAGGGATGCTCTGAAAGGCAAACAGCACCTGTGGGGTGCTGCCCTCTGCCCTGCCTTGTGCAGGAGCTCAGAGGGATGCTCAGACAGTCCAGCTGGTCTGGAGAGCTTCAAACTCAAAAGGTGTAAATGGGAAAGCACTTCAGGTGTGCCCATGACCAAGCTAAAGCCTTAACTCTTGCATTTCCTGGCTTAAATTTTGAAAATTAATTGTGTGGGCCTAATGACTCTATTGACATAAGGGAAGGGAAGGGAAGGGAAGGGAAGGGAAGGGAAGGGAAGGGAAGGGAAGGGAAGGGAAAAGGAAGAAGAAGGGAAGGGAAGGGAAAGGAAGGGAAGGGAAGGGAAGGGAAGGGAAGGGAAGGGAAGGGAAGGGAAGGGAAAAGGAAGAAGAAGGGAAGGGAAGGGAAGGGAAGGGAAGGGAAGGGAAGGGAAGGGAAGGGAAGGGAAGGGAAGGGAAGGGAAGGGAAGGGAAGGGAAGGGAAGGGAAGGGAAGGGAAGGGAAGGGAAGGGAAAAGGAAGAAGAAGGGAAGGGAAGGGAAGGGAAGGGAAGGGAAGGGAAGGGAAGGGAAGGGAAGGGAAGGGAAGGGAAGGGAAGGGAAGGGAAGGGAAAAGGAAGAAGAAGGGAAGGGAAGGGAAGGGAAGGGAAGGGAAGGGAAGGGAAGGGAAGGGAAGGGAAGGGAAGGGAAGGGAAGGGAAGGGAAGGGAAGGGAAGGGAAGGGAAGGGAAGGGAAGGGAAGGGAAGAAGAAGGAGGAAAGAGGGCTCTAATGAATGGAGAGAGTAACCAGGTTTTATTACAAAAGGATGTGAAAGCCACCTTTCTGCACATGGAGCCAAGGTATGGAGTGCTTCCGAAACCAATCTTGGCCTAAATTCCCCAAAACCCTGGGAATGTGGCAGCATGCCCAGGAAAGCAGGACTGCTCTGATGTGTAACCATGGCCCACTGTGCTCTGGCAGCACCACAGGGCTGGCATCCTTAGCAGTGGCATCTGCAGTGGAGGTGAGATTGGGTACCATTGAGCTCTTTTAAGACAAATCCGACCTTTTTGTCCTGTAACAGTCCCTGACCCTCATCCTTGGTTTTTCAGGACAACCTTCTCTTCTGTAGCCAAAAGCCCAATATGCCAAAACAATACCTGTAAGGAAGGAGCTGTTGAGCCAAAGTTTGCTGAGGCTGAGCAGGTATTTCTGAGAATGGGATCACTGCATGTGTGTCCTGCTCTTGCACTCCTCCTTGTGCAGCTGTGGCCAGCTCCTGAAAGAAACAAGATGATGGGTTAAAACAGAATAGAATAGAATAGAATAGAATAGAATAGAATAGAATAGAATAGAATAGAAATTTCAGATGGAAGGGATCTGCAATGGTCATCTAGTCCAACTGCCTGACCAGTTCAGATGGATCTTTGATCTGATCTGTCACAGCGGGTCGTATTTTCTGATATGTTATCTATAAAACCTAGTCCCTCTCTGTTTAAGCATATTACGGCACACAAGGTGCCTGCCCAGTGCTTTTCAATTGCATTGGAAAGCTGTGAAATTTCCTGCCTGAGAAAAACACGGTGATGGTACCACTGCAGCCCCATGGTCCAGGATACTGCCTGCATGGCCATGCTGGTGGACATCAGAGTGCCCAGCAGGTTGGGCTTCACATCAGGCTGCAGGTGCTGGAAGCACAGCTGGGTAGGAGGAGGTCTAGGGGCTTTGAAGGCAGCGTAATGTTGGTGAAGAAGGTATGTGAGAGCTGAAGGTGGATCAATAGTGAATTCGGGCTTTGCTAGTGATTGTTAGATTTTGAAGGATTGCCCTGATAAGAAAGATGTTTCTGTAAGCAGGAACAGATTGGATTTTTTTTTTAAGTAATTGGGCTTTCCTGGCTTGAACATATACCTCATTCTTCCTGTGGTGGAAATTAGTCTCAGCTGATGATTTAGACCCACCAATGGTCCATTCACATATCCTTTTGTTCCTTACTAACTTGTTTATGGCCAGAATTATGCTTCACCCTAGGGCCATGCCAAGCTCCAGGTGAGGTCTAGCAGGCTGGGGGATTTTCTGGAATACAGCCATTTCTCATACAGCCACAGCGGTAGGCCAAAGGCCCTGCACTGAAACACCACAGCCAAGGTGCGGGGATGGTGCACTTTGGCACGGGTGGATGGGACGGAGCAACTGCCTGGTCTTGGGGCTGAGATGGCGGGGAGGAGGGCCAGCACAGGTCCCGTCGGGACTTCTGCCCCACCTGTGACACTGCGTGCTGCAGCAGTGAAACTGTGGGGTTAGAGGCAGCCACCCAAAAAGCTGGCTTCGCCTGGTTGTCTCCGGTACAAGAGCAGCATCGTCGAGGAGGGTGCAAGTCCCTTCATGCCACTTGGCTACCAAACAGCCCTCTTCTGAAACGGCACTCCCTCCCTGCCGGGACTGCAGAGCCCAGTCAGCCCTGCCAGCCTGGGCAGCACGCAGCTGTGGCTCCCAAGGGCCAACAGCCTCCAGGGATGGAGCAGGGAGAGCCGAGGGCTGAGGAGACCAAGCAGTACCTCCTGGGTTGCAGGCTCCCTGCTGCACAGGCATCAAAGTCCCTGGGCTTGCAGGAGCTTGGTGCCAGCAGCCCCCCTCCCTGACTGCAGGATTTGGGACCGCCCAGCAGCCCGTCTTGCATGCCCCGGCACTGGCCACGTACATAATCTGAGGGCAGGAGCTGTGCTTGAACTGCACGTGAACCGTAAATCCCCACTCCGAAGGCTGAGGGCAGTTCCCGCTGGCAGACCTGCTGCGGCAGCTCAGCCCAGTCCCGAGCACTGCTGCCCCGAGCAGCCGTCTCATTTAAATTGCTTTATAAATGGGCCAAGGAACTCTGGCTCCAGCCTTCATCTGAGTAATAAATACACAATAAAGCAGCCTCGGTGACTGGGGGAGGCCAAACACTCAACACTTCCAAAACAGGGAGGATGCTCTTACTGAAAGGAGGTTGGCTTTTGTAATGTTTTAGCCCTTTTCTGCCCCTTCTAAGGATCCTTCCTGAAGGAGATGGCAGTAGAGGCTATGTTTAGCCAGCTGTATGCCCAGATGGTCGCAGCACTTATGAACACCATCCCCTAGGAATAATTGTATTGTCTTCTTTGAATTTTATACTCTTGGGGTTTAAAAAAATAAATCTCTCTAGAACCAATGATTTAGCACATCTGCTTACTGCATTAAGAAAACAGACAACACCCAGCAGGTTTTTGTAGCCACCTCCAAACATGGGACATCACACAGAACCATGACTTCTTAATGAAAAGCTGGAAAATATATAATTGAGGCTGAGGCAGGACGTACTGACACGCCAGAAAGGATGTTTGAACCCTGTTATACCGGTATGCTCACATGGGTTAAACTCCGTACTCACCAGCTGGGCGAGGACCTCTTCTTGCACAGACAAGAAGAGCCAATGAACTGTTTTCAGCTTCATGTTAAGCAGCGTGCATGGGAATGAATGTATGCTCTCTTTAGCTTGCAAGTTTTACATCACCTATTGCGTTTCCGCTCGCTTCTTTCTTTGGGGAGAAAGAAAAGAAAGCAACCCAAGAGAAGAAAGCAACCAGGAAGAGAAACCAGTGAACCACGGCAGAGCACTCTGCTGCACGCACACTTCACACCCGCCTTGGGAGAAGGCAGGGGAGGGCAGGGGGACAAGGGGATGAATGAAGGCAACACCACACAGTTCAGTTAAGGAATGTGCTGAGAGAGGAGTGATGATGGTAAGGTAAAAACTTTTCAAGAAGACAGTTTGGAAGGATATCTAAGTTTTAAAAGCTAACGTGGGTTTCCCTGGAACATCCCAGTGGAGGATTGTGAAGTGCTTGGCATGCAGTGTGATTCCACAGCACAGCCCTCCTGCTACCAAACTCCTGCCTGATGACGTATCCATTTTACGGGCAGACACATTGAGGCACAGAGAGGTTATCCAGCTTCTCCAAGAAGAAATCAACTTACATTAGGGAAAGATAAATGACAGCTGTGATTGCAAAGATCTGACCCTGATAGCCAGGAGGTTCTAGCCTAAAGACTTACATTTCTACTTATCTGCAGTATTGGAAAAGCCAAGAATGAGACACATACGAAGGATCTGCAAAACATCCACCCCGTACACCAGGGTCACCAACACTTCCCTGCAATCCATTGTAAACTATAGTAAATGACCTGGAGCCACAAGTGTTATATTCAATAAAAAGGATCTGGAAAGGGCATGGCTGGTGGTCTGGGTCCTTATGATGGCAGGGAATGTACAAAGTGGCTGAAACACAAATGAAGACGGCTACGACGCTATTAGTCCTGGTCCAGCAAGGTCTGAATGCCACAAGTAAAGCTTTCTGGATGTGTCCTGCATGGAGAGCATGAGGAACCAAATCCGTGCTTCCCTGAAGCCGTAGCAGCCCACACAACACCACGCGGCAGGCAAAACCAGCTGTTACTGACCCATGAGACCCCAGCAGAGACCAGCTGTCTGGTGTCAGGTGGAAAGGAGAATTTCTCTCCACCTTGTGTTTGATAGATGAATTCTGAAAGCAGCTGCCGCGGGACTGCTCAGGCTTGGGTGCGGCTGTCCCTCAGCCTTAAAGGGCTGCTCTGGCAGCTGGGAATAACAAAACTGCAACAACCTTCTGGCCATGGCCCATCATTCCCCACCACAGCCCTTGTTCGGATGCCGTGGAGGAGCTTGGCAGGATATGAGCATGTGATTCCTACTCAGCCACCACATTTCTCAAGAACCGGTGAAATGGCTTCGCTGTTCCTTTCTGCTCCTGCAGCACTGCAGGGAGTCACAGCAAACTCAATAGTTGAGGGTCCTGGCATTATCATCCCACCATACACAGGATTCCGGTCTCTCAAACAGAACAGGAATGAGATGAGCATCTTCTCCCTCTCTTGCTACACCAGCTTTTGACAAACAGAGAGACAGGGAAGCAGAAAATGGTGTACAGCTAGAGCAGTGAGTTTTGATAGAAATTGCCATCAGCCTGCAAGCAGAAGCGTCAGGTAGGGACAAGGTGGCTCTGACCTGCTGAGAGCCACCGACTGGAGGGGAAGGTGGCAGAGGAACGCAACACTGTGTTAAGGGGCTTTAACTCGGCACAGCCCACGGAGTGAATAGGGGTAACAAACCTCTGCCTCTGCCTCCATCCTAACCATGTAACGCATAAACCCTACTCAAGTCACACAATTCATCCTACAGAAATCATCACTGCGGTCTGCAGGATCAGGCATGGACTTTAAGCCCATTTAATGTATTGTTCAGCAATAAACCAGGTCGTTTTTACTTGTCTTTTAGAAGACATATTTTTTCATTATATATGCACCAAGTAGAGGCTAAAGATCCAGAAACTATGGCTATGGAGTTTGGTGTTCCCTCTCATCAGTTTGGTTAATTGCTCGTTTCATTTACTAGCCGAGTTTTAACTTTCCTATGGATCACTTGGCTCTTGAAATTCCACAAGCACTGAAAGTCAGCAAATTTTGGAAAGTGTTCTCTGGAGGAAAGTCCTGGAACTCTTACAACAGGCATAATTTTAATTTGTGCAGGTTTAGTGCTTTCACGGAATAAATAAGCATTAACTATCCCACAACCGCGCCAAATGCAGTGGGTTTGTAGCCTGCCGTGTGCTGTACTAGAAGCCTAAGCATTTTACTTTGCAGGTTAAATGCCTCTGTGAACAAAAATTGCAATCATTACTCAGCAGGTACCTTCCAGCTGAAACCTCACTCAGGAGCAGCTATGCTTGGATTTAATACGTGAAATACCAAGACACTGGTATTTGCATTTAAACACTAACTTTTGTGTGAGAGGAATCACGAGGGACAAAGGTACATTTTTTATTAACCCTTCTAGCCACTGGGTGCCACTAGTGATGTTAACAGAATAGCAGCAATCTCACAACTTCACCGGAGCAATCCACAAGTAAACCGTTGCAATAAACTGTTAATACACACGGAGTTCAACTTTGGCCTGTTCAATTTATTTAAAAAGCATCCGTCCTGCATGTCTTTGATTTCCCTCTATTCTAATTTTCAGTGACTGTATTTCAATGTCAGGGTATGGTTTAAGGTGCTGATTTAGAGGCCGTGTACTCCACTCTTAGAAAGCCCCCTGAAGCAAGCAAAGCACTGAAGCTCACGCTTACCTTTAAAACAATTGCCTAGTGCCTTTGCAATCAGCCAAACTGCTCACGTGCTTACAACTAAGCATAGATTGGGCTGCTTTGCCAGATTAGTACATGAAGGAACTGAAGACGTGGTCAGCAAAGCAGCTCTTTGCTGCTGGTTATCTTCCCCAAATTCATCCTTTGCAATGTCGACTCAATTCCACACCTGCACACAAGATACATGTAACTATTGCTGTTAATTCTTAGCAGAGGCAGGATCAGACCCCTGGTTTTAATGGTCTGCTTTTCATCTCTGTAATCCCCATCTCATCTCTCATTCTGCTTTTCACTTCAAAATACCCTTGCCTGCCTCCTCCTCTTCCATCCTTACTGTTCCGATGTTCCCTGCCATGATTTCTCCGAAGGCAGGATTGCGAGGTGGTTCAGTAAGAACAGTCCATTTCCATAAATAGGTACGTACAGGTTGAAGTACATATATGAGTTTATGCTACATCTGAAAACATACAGGGTAAAATAAACCCCTGGGATCTACTTGAACACTGTACCTGCAGAGAGGTCTCCACTACTTTTTTCATCTGATTTAAATTAAGGTGATACAAATTCTGCGTAGGTACAAGTCTTAAGTAGCCTGTAATTTGCAAGTGCACATTAAACCCCTACAAGCCAGGTCTAAATTAAAGCTGGGCTCTCGAATAAGAACTCCAACAGAGGAATAGGTTGCTGGGGGCTAAGGAGCTACCGAGCATCAGCTGTGTTGGGGTCATTTGCCCAGTCGCAAACGCCCTTAGCCAGTGAATGCCATGCAGCCCGCATCCCTGCCAGCCCTGCTTCGCACAGCTCCCAGGTGAGAGCACCCACACAGGAATTGTACTAGACTGACTGATGTGTTGTAGATCCACACGCCAGTACATCTCACAATAAAAGTGCCCACAGATCCCAGTTCATCACCTTCTTTCTTTCCTCCAGCACCACGCAGATCCGAAGCCCAATGAGGGCTCTGCTCACCCTTCCTATGGCTGCCCCTTCCCTTCCCGCTGCTGCTCCAGCCGCAGGGGCTGGCTGCTCCCACGCTCCCATTTATATGTCACTCACGTGTCTCTCCCCACTTAGAGCTGCCTTCTGTTTCCTGCTGCCAAGAACCTGCTCTATCTGAGACTCCCTTTCAAACCCATGATTACCAGAAGCCTGCCTCTCATCTCATTTCTCTTCAACTCTCCCTTACTATTCCTTTCTTGGTCCACATTTTATTTTTGTCTGCAAGCGAGTGCTCTGGGGCAGGGGAGCTCCATGTGTACTCTCTGCGCTGCAGAAATGATGTGCCGGCATCGCCATGCAGAAGTGGCCCAAAGAAAAGGCTGCCTCATCGTCTGAAGGCAGACAGAACAGTGCCATGTCGAATTTTTAACTATTATCCCTGATTCTGCAGTCAGGAATACTCCCATGTCTTCTTCCTGCTGGCGAGGCAGCCTCCTGCATCGAGAGTAAGGGAGAGCAGGAGCAGAGGTGTCACACAGCTGCCTGCAAGACTCAGCTCATCTGTTCTCCTCCAGACCATCTTCTTGCATGGGTTCGAGACCAGGCTCAGAGCAGTTTGGCATGGTAGGCCGCAGGGGAGCATATTGATGGGAAGCTATGGGTGCAAAGAAACTGTATGACTGAACAAAAAAGTTTAACCCAGAGTTTTGTTTTCAAGTCGCTGTACTGGGTAAGTGGGGAAAGGACGCAGATGGATAGCATACACAGCTCAGGCCAAGTCTATGGACCATGTTCAACGGCTCACACTCAGTAGGATTCCTTTTTTAATCATTAAGGTTTTTCTCCTTTAGACATTTTAAAAATTACTCAAATTTTCCTCTGAGCTACAGTTTTCACAGGAGAGAAGAGTTGCAAGAAATTACCATTTAATTAAATAAACATCTCTTTGGACAATGACCCTTCTCCAAACTTGGAACCTCCTTGCCATCATTAGAGCCCCACATAAACTGTAGCAGTTAGCAGTCTGCTTCGGGATTACAGTGTTCCTAGCAAGAGAAATTGCTCCTGAGATCATTTAACCTCCCCGGGGAGATGACAGGAAGGAATTAATCTTCCGCTGCTAATCCGCCCTGTGCTGCTGGATCAAAAATTGGCATCGATGGGGGTGCCTGCGTAGGGGAGCCTGTGGTGGCATTTACCATCCGTATATACTCCCTCCCACCTCCTCCCCGCGCGCGGCTGAGGAATCAGGGGGCAGCTATTTCAGGAAGTCTACGTAACGTACTATTAAACTGTTTGTGCTGGCTGGGAAGGAGGTTTGCCTTCTAGCGTTACGCTCCAGTCTTATCTGCGTCGGCAAGGTGAATGCTACAGAAAAGCTTTCGCTTCAGTCCCAGGAATCAGCCTCCACATTAGTTTTGCTGCTATTTTCCATCTCTTTTATTTTATATGTATTTATTTTATATTATTATTATTATATTTCTTACTGATTTATATATATTATTCACTGGTGCCCAGGTACATCAGGGGTTTATTCCTCAGAGTACTTGTAGGAAATAAATTGCACTGGCATGACCCCGTGCATGTGAGATTCTTTGTATGAGAAGCAGCTCTGCAGCTGTTTTGGAAATCTGCCTTTTTTTTTTCATGGTGAGCAAAATGAATCCAAGGAACAATTCAATACGTTTGTGGACAATCTGCGAGCAGAGAGGGGGGTTCCAGTTTATAGAGCTGAGGTGGGGCCGGTCTTGGAACAGAGACAATACCTTGGGATACAGCACCCAACCGTACGGCGTGAATAGCAAGTAGCAAATGTCCTTAGCGATTGGCTTGTGGAAAAAAAATAATTTGCTAAAGAGCATTGGTACTAAGTCGCCTTGAAGAGTTGTAAATCATAAGCCTGTACAAAGGGAAACCTGCTCCTGCGTAGTCTGTGGGCAAGGGCGGACTATTACGATGGATCGGACTATTCCTAACTAGTATGAACTTAATAGAAGGAGCTCAGAAAATAGTAGCTCTTCCAAATCAAAGGCCAAGCTCCTGCTGATGTTGGAAGAGGCAGGATGAGACCTGACGGACAGATTTTTCACAGTAGAAGAGAGTTGCCTCTTTCCTTCTCTGCAGCATTCAGGTTTTCAGTCCGAGTCCAGCTGCTTCTGCCAAGACCTTGTGCTCCCACAGCTCCCGCCTCACCAGACAGCAGGACCGAGGGGTGGGAGCAGGATGCCCAGCCTGGGCCCTGTCCCTGGCGAGGAAGATTCTGTGGATAGGAAAGGCAATCCCAGAGTGTGACAAGACAGCAGCAAGGGCTCTCGAGAAGGTTCTCACCAGCCGGATGAAGGGGCTGCCCACTGTGGGAGCCAAGCCAGTTCCTTCTATCGCTAAGACCAACTCTGACACAGGCTCTTTTCTCCCCTGACTGATGCAAACGCTTGCAAAGGGCAGGTTTTCTTTTCACTAGCACACGGCCAAATGGGATTTGCAGCAAATTGGTGTGAGGGATAACAGCCCATCCCTCACACCCAGCAGACCCTGCAGGCTGCTCTCGCTGTTTTCAAGTTTCCCCTGCATTAATCCCCCCAATAACACACCATCACCAGGAAAACTTTGGGAAATAGGGGGCAGGGCGATATGTATGCTTTTCAGAGAGGAAAGTATAAAAGGAAGCAAAGAACATCACAGTGGGAAAACGTAGGTCGTTTGCTCTTCCATTTTTTTGTCAAATGGTGATTAGAAGAGAAAATGGTCTTTCTGTATCAGTCAGGAAAAAGAGAAACATGTTCCACTTCTCTTAAAAAAAAATCCGATGAAATAAGAGTGATGTGATTTTTCTAACCCAGAGAAGCAAAGCAATCCTCAGGGGTTTGTGAAGATGCCCTTGCAGTTGTTGTCCTAAACACTGAAGAAAGCTTGTTTCCCAGGCTGGCACAGATGACTCCTTCAAGACACTTGTCAGTTCCTGGGTATCCCCAGGTCCAGTGTCTCTCACCTGCCATTTTGGAAAGTTTTGTGTAGGTGTCCTGCTGGCTGTGCAGCTCTCTGAAGCTGCTCCCCCATCTCTCTGAAGACATCACTGAGCCTCACCAATGCTGGTCCTGTGGCTCACTCTCGCTGTACCCTCCAGATGCTGATGCTGGAGGAAACCAAGGCTCCCCTGAACAGATCTTTTATCTTCTCTACTCCACCATAGGAAGCTACAGGTAGCAGCCAGGATATACAGAACATACTTGTGGAGTGCACAAACTTTGATACTCTTTATTTCTGGGCTGGAATCATGGGTCATTGTATTTTAAAACAAAGGATAGCTCAGATGACACAAACACAAGCTTCAGCTCACTGAACAAGTATATTTCGGGTTCATCTCTTTTCCTGAGCTTTTCTACATTGTGATGTTTCTTTTTTGTACACTTTTTGGCACATTTTCACTTGGTCCAAAAATAATGTTTGGATATGTTTAGGGTAACCCTATTCTACATTTTGTTCCAAGGAGAGCGCATCTAGGTATGCCGAGGCAAGTTCAAAGGCCCTACTAATGCATGAGCTGGGGGAACGAGTGCAACGAAACTCATAGCATGTCCCTGAACTGGTGCAGCAGGCAGGCGGGCACTGGGCTGGCACTGCCTGGTCAACGTGCTGCAACAAATGAGTCAGGATTCACCAATGGCCGTGTCACCCCTGCGGGCTCTGGCACCACACTTCAGCAAGTCCCAGTGCCCGGTCATGGCCTGCCTTGGGTTTGTAGGCGCTGAGGACGTGCGCCAAGCATGATATCGGTCTGATCTAATACAAATTCACACAAGGAGTCGTTCGGGCTAGCGGTTGTAAAAGACATATATTCAACATCGTCCTTTGACAGTCAGTTCATGTTCCTCATCTAATGCAATATGGTTACAAACAAACAAACAACCCAGTACAAAACATAAGTAGCTGCAGTGGAATGTACATCTCATTTTTACATTAAAAACTACTTATGGTGATAGATGATAGCACAGCACAGTCCAGAAACCAGCTGCCTATATTATGTATTATGTCAATATTTATTTTAATTCCAAAGAACAGTAGTTTGAGGACTTTTGCTAAAATAGATGCTGTAAATGGTATCCTGATGGATTACATTTTGCTCAAAAGTAACTTTACTTGAACAACTCTGAAATCTGTTTGTCACTTGCTCTTCTCCGAGTTTTTCAGCATGCTGAAAAAAGAAACGATAGAATAAAAATAGAGCTAGCTGTGTATCTGCGGTGAGAATTATCTTCCCTGGCAATAGAGCGCAATTGGTCTGCAATCGTAATTACTGCCTTTTTATTCTAACAATAGATCTGAAATTGTGTTTGGGGGATATGGGGCTTTCCTTCATAGAGCCTTTGCTGCATGAATCTTTATTTTAAGGGATCATGCTTTTTTCCTCCCCCCCTTAAACCTTTCCCAATACCAGTAACGTACTGCCTAAGCAAATATCACACTCATATAGCATATTGCTATATACAGAACGTATCGCCTAAGCACATAACCCAAGCTAAGGCTCTGCCAACGCTGCTGACGGTGCTGACTCCACTGGGAGCAAAGGGAGCCAAGGCAGAGCTGAGCTCAGCCAGCAGCAGCCAGAGCCCTGCGTGCCCGGGAGCTTATGCTGGCTCAGAGGGTTCTGGCATTAGCAGTACTCCAAGGCCACGTCTCTAGAATACACAGTGGTTCAGCCTTTGCAAGCCTGGTCCTCAAAGATCAAAAATAAGGGAATTTTGCTCTATCAGTAACCTGCAAGATTTTTCTACTGTTCTTTCCTCACAGAACCAGGAGCAAGGTATCATAGAAAATACAACTTGGGAGTTATCAAAAAGGAATATGGATCGTTTTCATTCCTTGAAAATGTGTTTATATTTTTGCATCTTTTTCAATGCACAGTTGCCCTTTTTGATGGGTGGCATGGCTAAAAGGTAGGATTCATTTCTATTAGAACTTGGAAACAGCGAGTTATTTCTTTGGTGTAGCCCTGTTTACTTGCAAACACTTGATTCCTAGAATGCAGGAGGAATCAAGCGAGATCGTTTCTTTGCCCACCGCTTCAACTTTTTTCTGGAAGCACTTCAACCCCAGAGCACTTTGTCTGAGCATTTTCTCAGTCTTGCTACGAGTGCTGCTGTGCTTACTGCTTGCTTGCCAACTTTCCTGAAGCTGTCTGTGTGGTTTCTCTTACCTATCATACATACAGACATCCTCTTCTACTGATTTCCATAGCTACTCATTTCAGTTTAATCAATCTCTTAAATGACAGACAATGGGTACACACTTCATTTTCCCTATAACTGTATCAGCCAGATTAATAATAATATTTAAGACCCAGCGCTGTGTCAGGGATGCTCAAATTGATGATCATTGCTTTGTTATGACTATTACCACAATGATCCAGCATTGTTCAGCCCGAATACTTCTGGGAGATGGCTTCAGAGGGAAGCAGCCACTGCTGTATGCTTTACCTAGTCTATGCTCCCTCCGGCATGACTCCTATATACAGTGCAGTACCAACATCCTCACTGCTCCTTGATGAGGTCTGAGCCTTTAGACTGCTCCTTCATGGGAAGCTAGGGCAGGATTGGGGTGTCATCTCCCCCAGAACTGGGGGAAGCAGGGCCCATCACGACAACAGGTGCCTTGCCTGGAGATTCCAAATGCTTCTGTTGCAGGGAGCGAGTCTGAGGCAGATGCCTGTTGTGGGACACAATTTGACTTTCTTTTGTCTTGCTGTGCTGGGCTTATGTGGTGGGTTTTTGGTAGCAATAGAGGGACTGCAGAGATAGCCCCTGAAAGGAGCTGTGAGAAGCTGCAGAGGGGAGAGGACTGAAATCTGAGAGAAACGGTCACACAGACACAGAGGTCAGTGAAGAGGGGACGAGGTGTGCTGGAGCTGAGATTCTCCTGCAGCCTGCGGTGAGATGGCAGGCAGTCCCCCTGCCACCCATGAGAGACGCAGTGAAGAAGAAATCCACCTGCAGCACATAGGAGAGGACCCCATGCTGCTGGAGACTGATGGTGGAGCAGAGATGCATCTGCAGTCTGTGGGAAGGGGCTCTATGCCAGAGTGAGTGGCTGCACCATAAGAAGCTGTGACTCTGAGGGGAAGAAGCCTGCGCTAGAGCCATCTGATGGGTAAGGATTGCATCCTGTGGGAAGGGGTCACGTTGGAGAAGTTCATGGAGAACTGTCTCCCGTGAGGAGGGACCCCACCCTGGAGCAGGGGAAAAGAGTGTGAGAAGTCCTCCCTCTGAGGAGGAAGGAGCGGCAGAAACAGCGTGTGACAAACTGACCTGCAACCCTCATTCCCTGTCCCCCTGCCCCACTGGGAGGGAGGAGGTAGAGTTGAGAAGAAGAAAGGGCTGGAGGGAAGGTGTTATTAAGATCTGGCTCTGTTTCTCATTACCCTCTGTGAATGAACTGATAACAAATTAAATTGATTTGTCCCCAAGCCCAGACTGTTTTGCCCCGGGCCATGGTCTGTGAGTGATCCCTCCCTGTTCTTACCTCTACCCTCAGGCTTTTTGTTACATTTTTGTCCTCCTCTCCACCCCATGGGGTGCAGGGGGAGACTGCATGGTGGCTTAGCTGCCGGCTGGGCTAAACCATGACACTTGGCTAGTTTGCTGCAGGTTCAGAACAAGTTCAGCCCCGGTACGAAAGCTTTCATCATCTTCAGACTGCTTGCTCCAACCATGAGCGTTTTGAAAACTCTCCAGTTGAAAAGATGTCTAATCTCCCAGCAAATCTAAGAGAATCAATCTCACCTCAGAAAGGAGTTTACTAAAATATTATGATGCTTTTAGTATTGACATTGAACTGCTGCCAAATTTTACTGGGAGGTGCTCAGTGGTGACAAGGCTTTTTCTGCACTTGCATTGTTTAAAGGTTAACAGTAGAAGGGCATATTACTTGAGATATAGGACAGCATATATATGTAAGGTTAATGATTCTTCAAATAGCGAGCCCTGAAAAGGACTGTGCAGGTGTAGCCTAAGGAACCACATAAACATCAACCAATTATTTTTACATTTTCTCTTTCTTAGTGTAAGCTTCAGCAGCTGGGTCCCATATGAATATGTCATGACAGATGACAGTGATATGAGCAGATGAACCCCAAGGCAACCCACTGTCCTGTCAAAGAGAGGGCAAAGTTGGGTCCCCTAAATATGCATAGGCTGTGTCACTGACAGCAATTTACTGTTGTGGTCAGGTGTCTGGAGTCTATATTCCTTCCCAAGAAGCAGGTTTTAAAGTATTTTTAGACAGGAATACCATTAAAGTTTGTCTCCAGTAAGAATCGCGGACAAAGGAGAGCCCAATTTTCCACAACCTGGTGAAATCTCTTTTTTTTTTTAATCTGGAATTTAAAACAATGCTTAACTAAGACTTGCCAGCCTTCTTACCTGTCCCGTCCAGGCTAGAGTCTATAGCAACATTAAGCTGTCAAGAGAGAGGAAAAAAGGTTACTGGAATGATTTTCCATAAACGTTTATATTCTTGTAATTTGGCTTACACCTGTGTTTGTCTGGCTCTAGCCATGTGGTTCAAAACACTGAAGATGGAGACAAATACACAGTTTCTTCCTTTAAGGTGAGGCCAGAAACATTTTTAGCATCAGCAGGGTGCAAAAAGAGTAGCTAATCCATCACCTCCATTCGGAGCTGTATAAACAAACCAGCTACCCCATGATGCTGATAACGTACAGCCTGTTGTTCGAAAGCTTGGATCAGTTCCTCTTCTGGCTTGCACCACAAAAAAGACATGGTGACTATTGCAGAGGTGCATATGACAGAGCAAAGCAAGGGCCAAATCTAGCTCCCCATGCCTCTGTAATATGGAGGCATTCAGAACCTGGTTGAAATACTAAATCCGTCCCATTTTCAGTCATGTTCTCAATTTGAAATACCTCTCTGCTCTCCAGCAGTGACCAAATGCTTTCCGTGGCATTTTGAAGGGATGTCAGTGATTTCTTATGGCAGGGATTGGTATCAGGGAAGCTGATGTGCATACTAGCTAAAATAAACTGTGCTCAATCTAATAAAAGGGAGGAGGTCAGTATTCAGGCCATAGTTAAAGCTGGTTTAGAATGTGCAGCAAAAACGGGAATCAAATCCCTTTGTATCAAACATCCATGATTTAATTTAATCTCCAGATTTTAGTGACTAGCTCTTGCCTAAGGCAGGGAGGGGTTAACACATTGTTTTCTGGCATATCTACTAATTTCTAAATGTTGCTCATTTTCTTGCACATTTATTTCCAAATAATTGTAAATAACCAAACTTTACAGATGGAAGATCTGATGGCACCTCAGGTTTTCAGTTCCTTTGCCCCTTGGAAATCTCAGGCACTGCAAATCATTCCCCGGCTCCGGGTGGCAGATCCGAGTTATGCTGAGTTTAGCCAACAGGACTGGTTGGGTTTGCCAGCTCCGTGGGGTTAAAAACCTTCCACCTCTTGCATTGCTCATCTGGTAAGAGAAATTATGGAAGTGGATTTTCAAGGTAACAGGGGAGTGAGATGAGTGGGATATGTGTGAGAGTATGCACACATGATATGACAAGCGAGTGGCTGAGCACTGGATGTATGTAAGTGGTTAAGCCCTGCTAAGCCCCAAGTGCTCCAGCACGTCTCTGCAGCAGAGGAGGAGAGGACTAAGCCTGGCCCCAGGCCCTGAGGTACTGCACCACATCAGCAGCGCTCCAGCAGCTCTCCTTGCGGATGTCTCACCCGTGTCACCTTCCACTCTTCTGCGCTTTGGCTCACACCAAAGGAGCTGCATCCCCGTGCCGCTGTGCACCAGCCCCGACTGCATCGCAAAGCGGAGGCAAGAGCGAGGGACTCCCTCTGAGGGCTGCCCCTGCAGAGGTACAGGCTCCTGGGCTCTTACCCCTCAGGAACTCAGGTCTCTCTCTGCTCCCTCTGTTTCTCCCCTCAGCATACTGGTGAGCTGCAGCACGCTCAGCTCAGCTGGCAGGGGCAGAGGGGATGCAGTACAGCTGCAGCAGTGGGGTTGTGTGGGGCAGCATAGAAGGAGAGGGAGGGATTAAACGAGAGATGCTCAGGGGAGAGGGGCTTCCCAGGCTTTGTCAGCATACAGATCCTCTGTTTCTCCCTGCTCAGGTCCAGACTGGCTACAGAGCCAGTTTTCTCACATCTCCCACCTATCCAGTGCTTGTCAGTCCCGCAAACCCTCAGAGTACATTAGAGACAAGCCCCACCTACATTTCAATATCTTTACCACCCCTCCTCATGCTGCCCCTCCTTACTATTCTATAGATATCACCTTTCTCCTTCCCTGCTCCATTGCCACCTTTATTTTTTTCTCAGTGTCCATATGTATCAACTCATCTGGCTATCTCCAGTGACTCTGTATAAAAGAGCAGTAAAAGAGCTGACCAAAGAGTCAGAAATCAGAAGAAAAAGGTTAGTCTGGGCTCTAGGAACAACAGAATATAGAATTAATCCAGGACATAGTCTGGAAAAGAAGACAGAGAAGGGGAGTCAGGTAAAGAGGTCATTCAGAGAGGTGATATGTGAAGATTTAGGGCTTCTGCAAGACACTGCGGGAGGAGCAGAGTTGAAAATACATGAGCTACCCATGCCATCTGTCAATGTTTGCACAGAAATCCCACCAAACCAAAAATATTGTTAAAAATCCATTGAAGTTGCTCATGGCACATCCCACCAACAAAAACAGAAAGCCATGAAGTCCCTTGCCAAGCCTTCCCTTGGGTTTTGAAGCCCTTAACCGCAGTTTCACCTTCAGCACGTCACCCCACTGACTTCTAGAACCCGCAGGCTTCCTGCCTCCCTTCCCACTCGAAACCTTTAACCTGAACCCTGCACGCGAACCTCTCCTGCCGAGAAAACAAAATGCAACACCGTACTTCCTTGGTGCACCGCCTAACTCACATGCCAGCACAGGGAGCGGGTGAGAACTTCTCAAAACCATGAACTCTCCTACAATCGACTCCTGCTTACAAGCAAATGAGTTATTTGCATCACCCACGATCCTCTTACATAGCACCCTTCCACCAGCGGCCAAGACCACACACCCCGAACCCCAGCTGCTTCACAGGACGCCGCTGATCCACACAATTGCTCCTCTTGCAAACCATGCCGCAAGGTCTGAGCTTACAGTTCTGCAGCTTGTGTGGGGACAGAGAGAGGAGGCGTGTGGGTTGTGGGTGGTGGATGTGGCTGACGTAATGTGGAGAAGGTGAAATCACACTCTCAGATTGCCAGAGCTAGCTGAGGACTACACTGGCAACCTCATTTATTATTTATACGGCTCTGGTAGTGGCTGGTACAGGTGAGACACTTTTTTTTTTCTCCTTTCAGTAAATTTTGAGAGAAGACAAGAGTGGCAGTAAGGAGTGACCACGAAAACATAACGAAATAATATTTTGTTGTTTTGTTGACACCTGAAGTCACAACTATTGGCTTCATTAAGTTTTCCCCCTCCCACTTCTCTCCCCATGTTGTTGTGAATACATAAGGCGGCTTTTTTTTTTTTTGCCATTATGCTGTGTGTTGGCTAGGACATGGCCTTACCACCTCACGAAGCTCCGGGCTGCTGCAGGATTGGGTAGGAGCAGCAGATGGCTCGAGAGAGTGCAGTGGCTGGTTAAACAACAGAAATCGACTCTACTTAGCAAAGGAAGCAAAGTAAATTATTCTAAAATGGGAAAACTCATTGTGCAGAAGCAGTAGAAAATACCTTAAAGTGCATCCTCTGCTCACAGTTTTCACCATCCTCCAACACTACTGCACATAGCCTACATGTCTTAGCATTTTTATCCAGTTTCGGCCAATCAGAATTAAGCTAGGATTTTTTTTTTTTAATAGCTGCTCATTGTAAGTGCACCCAATTTTGTGTACAGGGTGTAGCTGAGTGCCCAGAAAAAAAGGCTTTCATAATCAGTGGCTATTTCTGAAAGCATCTCCTGCAAGATACCTATCCAGTGCACTGGACTCCGTCTCCAGAGTATTTACAACATGAGAAGGAGCAAGAGCACCATTTTTCTCCTGATGTCAGTGTTTGTAATGAGCATTGAGATCCCAGTGGTATCCCAGTTCAAAATGTGCACAGCTCCTGCTGACTAGGTGCCAGCTGGTGCGACACAGGCATGAGCGATACCTTACGTCCGCTGGGAGCTGCCTCATTGCCTCGCCTCGCTCTGCAACATCCAGCCTTGTTATGCCTCCACCTTCCCTCTGCCTTCCCCAAACTTCCCCCACCACGGTCCCACACTTTTCCTTGGATCAGCAATGCAGCTTCCTCAGTCGGAGCAGTGGAGAGCTGCAGGAGCTCTACACCCTCCGTACAACTTTTCCTTCCCCCAGCAGCATGCCAAAGCCAAAGGGATCGCCAAGGGACTCAATGTCTGTGGCTCTCAGGAAGGGAACGAGTGAAAGAAGGAGGGGAGGTTGTTGGGATAAGCAGTCCGATACCTTGGGGAAAGGCAGGGTAGGAAGAGAAGTCGGGGTCCATCTTGCAATGTACGTTGGGATTAAAGCAGACCATTAAAAGGGTTTGGTTCCCCCAGGTGTGATCACACCAGCTAGGAGAAAGTGAAACAGACAAATGCCTCTTCTCCCATCCATAGCATTCTTTGATTGGGGAGATCGTGATCCTCTTTGCACTACTATAAAAAAATCAAACACAATATATTACTGTTTAGTAGTGTAGAGTCTTAAATAGTCAGCTGCAACTGGAAAGGTAAAGAGCAGAGCTCATTTAAACATAAGGAGCAGAAGACCCTGCTTGGAATCGGGCAGCCCTGCTCTTTGCAGGGCGGGCTGGCCAGGCGTGTTTCTCTGGCAGCCAGATCAATGTGACCAGCCAGACGCAGCGTTCAGAGGAGCACTTCCCAACAAATCACAAGGCTCCGAGACAATCTCTTTGCTCATCAAATACTTGTCTTTTTCTGACAAGGTTTCCCCAAAAGATACCAGTTGTAATTATACTGGCTACTCCATTCAACTTAGCTCAGTTAACAGAAACCATAAGTTTAAAAAAACCTTTAAGGTAATCTTGGACATGAACTTAGCAGTGGACAGGTTAGAAATTAGAATTTGATAGCCCCTGAGAGCCAACCTAAGTCTCTCCAGTGACCAGGACGCTGATTTCTGCAGACTGTGGGAGACTTTCAGCAAGCCAAGAAGTCCTGCATCTGCTAAATGTTACTTACAAGGGGCCAAGTATCGTCGGGGCACCCTTGGTGTTACCTTGGGCCCCTACGCAGGGCACAGGAAGGGTCCACTGTTCTGGGGTCAGCGTTTCACCAGGTCTCCGTGTTGTCCCACGGGCCAGATGTTGATTGTGATAGAGAAGTAGAGCACGCAACAGCATTCGAAGCAGGAGCCTGGAGTGGTTGCTGATGCAGGTACCGCCAACAAAGTAAAGCAAAATAAAGTCAAATAAAACAATAACATAGTATAACATAAAGCTACGAAACACAAAATCAAATAATAAAATGAAATCGCTTGCGTGCTTGGGGGTTTCCCATCTGGCAAGAAAACATTTTTCCAACAGGAGGAGCTCTTTGCTTTGGTGAGACATTGTCAGAGGAGTGGCGACAGTTCTACCTCAAACTCCCCCCTCCTCCTTCCCCTCCCGCCCTCGCTTTATACGAGAGCGGCAGCTTAATTGATTTGATAACAAAATAAACAGCAGCCGAGGGCTGCCGGCGGGAGACGGCAGAGCAAGGCGAAACACGCCCGTCGTGCAGCCCATCGCGACTTTCCCCGGTCGCCGCCCTCGGGGTGGGGGGGAGTGAGGTGCGAAATGTCCATGTGCATCCCGGTACCCCGCTTCTCCGCACTTGACACACCGAGGACGAGCAACTTGCTACCGGGCTCCGCACGGTTTTCCCTGCCCTTCTCCCGGAGGAGGAGCGCGGCTAGGGGTGGTGGTGAGGGATGCCGTGCAAAGTAGATGGCAGAAAGCACAAGGGGGATCAAGTCAAGTCCTTCCTGAGGCTCCTAAGCAGAGCGAAGGGTCAGGCCCTGGGCTTTCCCGCGGCGCTATCTGCGGCTGATGTTTTTTTTAGGGTGTTTGAGTCTCCGCGCTGCGCGGAAACTTCGGGGAGGGAGGTAAACGGGCATTAGTTTAGGGGAGGCAGGGTGTAACTCAGGGTAACTCAACCTTCGGAGTGGTTGTTGCTGTCGTCTTAAACGTCGTAGAGGACCCCAAACTCACTGCGGGGAGAAGATGCCTCCCGTCCGCGGGTCGCCCGCATAGCCCCGATCTCTTCTAAACACGGGCGCCGTGGGGCTCGCAGCCAGCCTCGCATCTGCCACCTCACTTCCTACCCATGCAACACCCACCCACCCACACACCCACCGCAGCCGCCCGAAGCGATAGCAGCTAACTTTGTAGCGCAAATTAAACTGCTCGCCATTAAGTCGCTTTGCTGTATTTCTGGGAACTAACGCGCCGAATGCATTATGGAAGGAGCCCGCTTAAAGGTTGCCACTGAGGGAAACCGCTGTGGGGGCTGAGCTTGCCCGCGGGGCATGTTGTGATGGGGAAAGGTGGTTCCCGAGCAGCCGCAGCAGCAGCAGGAAAATCTGCCGAAATAACTGGGCTGAGCGGAGCTCGGTGACACACGTCCCCTCCCGCGACGAGTGGCCGCGACTCTCGCCTCCCGCGGGCACGGCGGGCTGCGCTCGCCCTCCTGCTACGGTCCCCACGCTGACCCTCGGGAGCCCGTCCCTGCCGTGGGAGGGTCACACTGCGTGTCATGTCCCCCCCGCCGCCGCCATCCGGTGGCCCCGGGGCAACCGCAGCACCGCTGGGAGCCGCAAGAGCCTGGTGACCTCGGCCGGGGGCTGGCGGGATCCCCCGCGGCTGCCCACGCGTGTGCGCGCCGTCGGGAAGGGCGAGCGGCTGCGGAGCCGGAGGGCAGAGCGGCGGGCGAGGCGTTCGTTCGCCGTCCCCTGCAGGGATCAGCGCAGCCAGGAGCAGCGGCAGCGTGGAGTTTCCAGCGCCTTGTCCGCAGTTTCAGCTTGTTTTTCTTCCTAATTATTTTGTAAAGACTCGATGACTTCTCCGAGTGGAGTTTTGGTTTGGTTGGGTTTTTGGTTTGTTTTTCTTTTTTCCTTGAGTTATTTTTGTTGTTGTTGTTGTTGTTGTTCTATTTTTCTCTGCTCTGCGCTGCAGTGGGGATTTTGAGCTGTAGAACCCGAAACCAGAAACCGTGACTAATTTGGGGGGGGTATTTCTTCGGTGCGTTCATTTTAAGAGAGTAAGACTTAAAAGATGGGCTATGAATCACAGTGAGGTGGGAGCACACTGCTGGGGCTCCGCACGAAGTTTGTTTTACACTCCCCGAGCCACGTACAGTCCGGTCGATGCCTGGGACTGGGCGGGAGGGGGGCGGGGGGGGACGGACGGACAGACAGGCAGCAAGTAACGAGCAGTTTGCCGTACGATTTAGAGCGATGATGAGGTTTATCATTTGAACACTGATGAATTCAGGGAACATGAGAGCTGCAATTGACATTCCTAAAAACAATTAAATCGGTGGGGAGTACTGCTGGAAAATCGATACGGCCCAATGTAATACGGTTTGACTATAAACAGATTCCTCTCGTAGTAATAAACCACGAAGTGAGTGTGAAGTACCGTGATTCCCCGGGTGAAAAGAGGTCTTTTCCCTTCAGCGCCCCGAATTCATCCCCTCCTTGCGCTTAACAATGCCCCCCGGCTCCCGCGCCGTGCCCTGGTGAGCCGGGGCGACGGCAGCAAATACCCTTGTGAAATTCTCCGGCAGCAAACGTTCGTAACCTCGAGGGGAGGTCGGGAGAGGCATTTAAATAGCTTCCCGAATAAGTAGCGAGCGCCTTTGGTCTGGGACGAAAATAAATTCGGAGTTAAGCTTTAAATATCCAGGCTTGATTTAAGAGCAAGATGCACTCGGCCGAGTGCGCTCGCGGGGTGGCCCCCGAGGGGGAGGCCAGGGTAGGGAAGGGAAAAGGGAGATGGGAAGGGAAAGGATGGAAAGGGGGAGGGAAGGGGAAGTACGCCCGCGGCCTTCGGGCTGCGCCGTCCCCGCCGCTCGCCGCTGAGCGCGGCGGGGACGTTTCCTGCGCCCGGAGGCGGCGGCCTGGTCGGAGCGGGGGGGGGGGGGGGGGGTTTAGGGGAGCCCCCGGCCGCCGCGGCGCCGCACTGCGCGGCGGTTTCCAACAGGGGGCGAGGGAAGCCCGGCTGCCGCCCGGCTCCGCGACCGCACTGGAAGCCCCCGCGGGATTGGGGTGGGCGAGGGGGCCGGGGAGTGGCTCGCCTACCCGGGCCCCCGCCCGCGGCTCCCGCTGGGGAGAGGCGTGCCCTTCCCTGGCGGCTGCGGAGAGGAAAAGGGGAAACTGGCGACCGGCAAACCCCGGGGGCGTTTGCGGAGCTGGCTTTTATTTGGGCTTTGGCTGGCGAGCGGAGCGCTGCGCCCGGGGCCGCCCGGCCCCGCTGTGCCCGCGGCTTGGCACGGGCAGGCGGCGGCGGCTGCCAGCGCCGCGCCGCCCTCCCAGAGCTGCGATCGTGCGGTTTGCAAAGCAGCGGCTGCACGCCGGGGGCCCTCGCCTGCGGGCGGGAGCCGGCAGCGCGGGCGGCGGCCAACCTCCGCCGGGGACGCCTGGCAGGGCCCGGGGGCCGCCGCCGTGCGCCAGGCGGGGGCGGAAAGCGGCCGCTTCCCGCGGAGCTGCCGCTCTCCGCTGGCTGCGAGGGAAACAGGATCCCGCTGCCGTGCGCTGCACGGGAGCCTGTTCCTGGCAGTCGCCGGCTTCCCGGTGCCTTCACGGAAGAGGATACAAGTTGAATATTGTTTGCACGGCCGGGACAAATATCCAGGGCTGGCGGAGCCGGGGGAGGGGGGGGGGGGGGGGGGGGAAGGGATTGTGTTCGTCCGCCCGTGATGAATAATCCGGGCCGGCCTCCCGGCTGTGGCGGCCAAATCGCTCGCAGATCTGCCAAGAGATCAGACGCTGCCTCTGCCCGCGCCTCGGACGCTGTTGGCCTTTCCCCGGCTGGCTCTGGCAGCGCGCACATCGCAGCCGCCGAGCGCACGGCGTTGCCTCCGCCGGGGCCACCCGCCCGGGGGCCGGAACGCAGCCGCTGCATCAGCCGGGAACGGAGGGATGGGGGTGGGGGGATAGAAAGCGTGGCAGCGAAAGACGAGCGGGCCGGGAGTGTCCTCGGGACGGGGATGCCCAGCGGCAGGTGGAGACCCCGCCACTGCCCCGCGCCCCTCGGCCTCCGCGTTCCGCCGTGCCCCCTTGCCCCGGGCTGCGCGATGCGAGGCCGTCTGACCCTTCCCCGCCCCCCCCCCGCTCCCCGCGCCCGCCCGACCGTCTGGTAGGAACAAACACAAGCTGTTCCGAACCGGGGCCGCGCAGCTGGCCCGGCGGTGGCGGCGGAGCGCTGCCAAAGGGGCCACAGCGAAGGTCCTCGGGTTTCCCGCAAGCGCACACACGCAGCCGCCCGGGAGGCTCCCAGTGTGTGCGGGGGGGGGGGGGCGTGTGCGGGTGGCGACGCGCCCAGTGAGCAGCCGGGGACGGCGTGCGGCTCCGTGCGTGGAAGTGTGCGGCGGCGAGTGCCTGCCAGGCGACTCGCGTGGGTTGGGAGGGTGCTGCGGGGGAGGCGGCGCGCGTGTGCCTGCGAGGGACACCCTCGGCGTGTGCGATCGTGTGTGCGGGTCAGGGTCAGCGCCAGCGCGTGTGGCTGTGCCAGAGCCCGGGTGTGAGAGAGGGAACGTGTGGCTGTGCCAGAGCCCGGGCGCGAGAGAGGGAACGTGTGGCCGCCGTGTGCGAGCTCCGCGCCGTGCGTCCCGGGCGAGCGAGGCGGCGGGTGCGTGCGAGCTGCCGTGCTGCTTCCCCGCGGGAGGCAGCGCCCGGGCGAGAGAGTGTGCGTGGGAACCGATGTGCGTGTGACACGGGGCGCGCGAGAAGAGGCCGCGTGTGCCACACGGAGCGTGTGCGTGACACTGCGCGACAGGCGGCGTGCCCGTGTGACTCAGCGTGCCTGCGAGTGCACGCGTGGGCGAGCGCTGCCGAGCGGCGCGGAGGGCCCCGAGGACGCCGGGCCGAAACTCTGCCCCGCTGCCGTGCCGGCGCCCTGCACGGGCGGCCCCCGCCCCCGGGACCGCGCGCGGAGGCCGCTTCGCGCCGTTAGCCCCGTCCCCGCCCCGCAGGGAGCCCCCTCCGGGCCCATCCGCCTCCGCGCACTGCAGCGCGGCCGGCGCCCGCCGGGGGAGGGAGCTCCCCGGGCAAGAGCCGTGGCTGGGCGGGCAGCGGGCCATGGAGGAGGGACCCCACGCCCTTCCCCTCCTGCGCAGCGCCGAGGGCCGCTCTGCCCGTCCCCACCTTGTTTATGTGCGGCAGGAACTGGGATTTTCCATCTGCCTGCTCCGCTGGTCGTGACCTCCGCGTAGGGCTCGGAGGCACCGGCCCTCCTGAGCGGGGTTCGGGCTGCAGGGGCAACGGGAGCCGCCGCCGCTTCCCCGGCGCAGGAGGCAGGGTGCTCCTCGCACGGGCTGCTGGTGTGAAAAGGAGACGATAGCAACGGCGGGGGGAAGGGATGGAGCTGGCGGTGGGAGGCCCTGGAGACCTGCCCTTCCCGGGGAACCCCGCCAGTGTTGTTCTGCCTCTGCACGTCCAACTACTTCGGTACAAGTTTGCTCTTTCCCTGCCCCGGCCCGATCCCTCCTGCGAAGGACAGTATAGGCCCTTAAAGGGGTTTTCGGGTGGTGGTGGGGATCCCCACCTTCCCTGCTCCTCAGGGAGTAGGCGACCCCGCGGCGGCTGTTGGAGCACTGCCGGGAAAAGTCCTCAGCTCGGCGCGGAGGGGCTGTTCCTGCTCCACTGGATCCCAGAAACGGGCTCCTCCGTGGGAAAGATGCTGCGCGGGCGCCACTTCCCGCTTGCGTCTGTGTGACCCTCGCCCGATGGAGGTGGCGGGAGAGGGAGGGGGGACACTACAGGGACACGGGCCCTGCTTGCCCTGGTAGGGAGGGGGACTGCCAGATGGGGAGAGATGCGGGATGCGGGCCGGGGCGTGGTGTGGCCGCGTTTCCCCGAGAGCCACGTCGCCGCCGCCGCGCCGTGCGGGAGCGCTGAGGAGCCGCGCAGCCCCGCCGGCGTCCGGCTCTCGGATCCGCCCGTCCTCGCCCGCTCCCGGACACGGGAGAGCCGGCGCTGCCCCGCCGCTAGGCTCACCCCTGGGGGGGCAGGGGGGCCCTCGGGAAGCGGACCGGTCGAGCGGGGGTTGCCGGCGGGCTTCGCCTGGAGGCGGGAGGGAAAGAGCGCTGCGAGGGAGCAATGGCTCTCCTCCTCCAGCGCTATAAAGCAGAGGCTGGCTCTGTCTGAGCAGCCAGCGGTGATAAGAGCTGATTTACAGGTAGGGGTGAAACGTGCTCTGAAAACCTCGTGACACTTTCCTCCGGTGGATTCAAATAATATATAAAGACCGTGAGGTGGCGATCTCCCGGGTAGCTCCTAGGATGCGTGGCGTTGTTGTTAACACATGTTTCAATTTTGGATTGAGACTGTCAATTACCCGCTGAGCTGCGAGACTTAGCCTCAGGCGGGCTGGAGAGAGGGGACGGGTGTATTTATTAACCTCTCAAGCCTGGCGGAGCAGCGCTTCCAGCCTGTCGCTCGGGTTTTCTCGTACCTTTCCCTCCCCCCCGCCCCATCCCAGCCGGTGCCACCCGGGCTGCTCCGGCGGCTCCCGCTGCCTCTGGCAGCCGCACTTTGCCTCCTCCGGCCCCTGCGGAAGAGGCTTTTCAGTCCTCACGCCAGCAGAGCAGCGCGGTGAGCCCCACAGCTGCAGGGGAAAAGCGGCTCGCCCCGACCGAGCCGGGAGCGGCTTTTTTGGCCAACACAACCCCCGACGGAGCGAGGAAATGCACAGGCAGCGTTTTCCTGCTTCCCAAACGCGCTCTCTTTCTCGGACGGCAAAACAGGCCAGCTCTGTTCGGCACAGCCCATTGGGTGTAGGTTTTTGGTTTGTGTTTTTTTTTTTTTCACAAGCGGAAGAGACCACCGTGTCTCCCGGAGCAAAAGCAAACAGCTCCGAAAGCCCGGTCCAGAGGCAGGAGTGGAAGGGCTGACAATTAACATTTCATCTGGTGGCGGAGATTTGCGGGCAGATCGCTCGGGAAGCACATCGCCCCCCCTCCCGCGTTGTGCCCTGGCCGCATCGCACGCCGGCTGCTAAGCACTCAGGGCCGTTTTCCGAGGGGGTTTCTTTCTGGAGAAGCCCACTCGCTACCCCCGACCCTGCCTGGCACCGCGCCGGGGACGCTCCGCCAGAGCAGCCCGGGGAGGCCCCCAGCATCGCGGTTTGCCCTATTTGCGCCTCCGCCACTTCCCCTCCAGTCACTTGAAAATGTGCCACCCTAAGTCGCTAAACGCGACGCCTCTGCCGCTTGCTTTTCTTTTCCCTTTCCCTTTGCCTTTCCCCCTCCCTCGCCGCCCCGAGCTCCCGAACTTCGCTGCCCGGCACCGAGCCGAGCCGAGCCCGTCGCCCCCCGCACGCCTCTCCGTGCTGGGAGCCGCGAGTGCGCCTCTCCGCACCAAGCCTCCGTGACGAGAAAGGCATCGTAGGCAGCCTATAAATAATTTCCATTATGTTCAGCTGACAGCGCGAGGCGATTAATTTTAATAGCTGTATATTTGCCTGTTTCTCCTAATGCTCTGTAATGAGATGAGAAGCCATCCAACCCCAGATGGCTCCAGCCGCCTCGTTATTTATTTATTTTGTGTGTGCGTGCGTGTGTGTGTGTGTGTGTGTGCAAAAGAGGGGAGAGGGGGGCAGCGGGTCCTGCGGGGCCAGCAGCCCCACACACACCCGCACACCGCCCCGAGCTGCCCGCGTCCCCGCCGCCCCCGGTGCCGCCCGCGGGCCGTGGGAGCCATCATGACACGGCACATTCAGCCGCCGGGGACCGGCCACTCGTGCGCGCCGTGGGGCCAGGGGAGGCAGCGCGGGGGGCCGACACCGGCTAGATATTTCGGGGATATTTTATTCTCTCCGGTCGGGCAGAGCGTGACTCCGGGAGCGCCGGGGGCCGATCGGCTCGGGAGTAAATGCAGCGGATCGATGTCGTTCGGGGTGAGGGGAGGGCGAAGGGGACCACGGATCAAAGCCCATCCTATTAACCTAAATTTCGGCTCTGCGTGGCCTGCGGTCCGGGGGCCGACGGGAGGGGAGAGCTTTGTGGGAGCCGGGAAAGCAAACACGCCGCCCGCCGCCGGCACCAGCCAGCGACGCGGCGGTGTGTGCGGCGGTGTGACAAAGCCTCGCCGCGCTGAGCAAGCTGTCCCTCAGCCCCGGCGGCGGGCGGGGGGAAGGGGAGGATGAAGGGAGATTTCGAAACGTAGGAACGGCGGAGCGAGTCCCAGATTTGGGGACAGCAAAGGTTGGGGGGGCGGGGGGGGGCTGGGTCATTCCCTGGTAGGACGAGGCTGCTTAACCAGGTGGAACAGCACGGAGGCGAGCACCTGTGTCTTTTTAAAAGGCGTGTACTGATAATTATGAGAGTTAATTGCAATTGCTTTGAAGGTCATTTGAAGTTACAGGGCTGTGTTTTCTTTTCAGGCTAGCAGACAATGCCCGTGCGCTGTTTTAAATGTAAATCAGAGGGTATCCGCATAAACCTGTATTGTAGGATCGAGGCGTAATGGATTCACTCCGGCTGTGCCTGAGCTCGCCACAATACAGCTGAGCCGCCGAGCTGGGAGCGCGCCGGGGTTTCTCTGCTGAAACGCAGTTGCCGAAGAACATGAAAAGCATTAAATCGTGACGGGAAGGGGGCGGCAGGAGGGGGGGGTGCGTTTACGCTCGGGGGGGGAAAGCTCGGGACCGGAGGATGCGTTGCGGCAGCGCAGCCACCCGTCGCTAACAGCCGGGAAGTTTCTTCCCCCGAAGAGGCACGGGGCTGGCGTGTCACGCACCGGGGCACCGGCGAGGACGGCCCCGGCATCGCTCCTCCCGCGATGTGCCTTGTGCCCCGCTGCCCCCCACCTCGGGCACGGCCGTTCCCAAAGGCTGCTTAGTCGCCGCCGTAGAGGGGCTGCTCCCCCACCGCCCCCACCTCCCCCCGGGAAGGGGCGAGTCCCGGCCCGGCCCGATCCGGAGGAATGTGGCAGAAGGGGGACCAGCCCGGAGCCCGTCCCCGCTGCCGCTGAGCCTTCATTAATCGCACCGCCCGGGGCCCGGGCGTCCCGCCGAGTTGACCTGCCATGCGATTAGCCCGACGCCCCGGGGTACAGCTCTCTCCGGCGGCGCTGCCAGCCAGCCTGCCCGGCCCCCGCTGCCCCCGCTCCAGCACCTGCAGGCGGCACCGCCGGAGGCGAGGACGTGCAGCACCGAGCCCGCAGAGAGCCTTTCTTCCCTCCCCCTTCCCCTTTCCCCGCTAATAATACGGCTTCGGTCTGAAGACGGTCGCGCCGCACGGAACAAACGCTCATTGATTTCCACCGCCGGCTGCGGAGGGACGCAGGGCGCCCGGGGAGCGGGAAGCCGCGGGGGAGCGGAGCCGAGCCGCTCTCCCGGCCCCGCACCGGGGCAGGGGGAGGGGGGCACGAACCGAAGAGGTACCCGACGGGGATGCGTGCTCCCTCGGGCGCATAGCGCACATGCGTGCACATCCCTCTCCCCAAAGATGTGCCAGTGACTCGGGGCTGCCTCCCGGGCGGGCAGCCGGTCGGAGAGGCCGGGGGGCGAACGGCGGTCGCGGGAAAAAGCGGCCGGGGGCCCGCTGCGGTCTGCCCTTCCCGCGATGCCGGGCCACCCTCGTGCAGATCGCGCCGTGTCACCTCCCTGATGGCAACCACCACCCGCCTCTCCAGAAAAGTCGTCAGCCCGGTACCGCCGCTTCCCCCGTTGTCCACGGCAACCGGCGTATCTGATTGAACCTCGTTGTAGGCAGTGACACCCGCGTAATGGATCATCCTGTCAGTGCTTTTTATCACAGGCATTTATTTTGGTCACGGCTGGTGATAACTTTGGTGTTTATCCCTTGTGTCGTTACGGGCCCGGCCGCGATCTCCCTTCCGCCCCCCTCCCCCGGCGGGCGGGCGAGCTGGGGGACGGGCAGCTCCGGGGCGGCGGGGACCGCGGCTCCCTCTCCCCCCCCGACTGCGGCTGAGAGGGGCGCCCCGACACCACTTCCCCCCCCCCCCCCCGCCATCCCTGAGCTGCCGCGGCCCCCACTGGGGCCGGATCGATCTGTTTGGTTTGGTTAAGCGCCCTCCCCCGCTCGCCCCGACCTCCCCGGGGCCGGGTTATCTTGGGTCATACGGAGCTGGCGCGGAGAGCCGGGTGCGGTAAGAGGCTCCGGCGGAGCTCTAGTGCAGGAGGGAGCCAGGGGAAGAAAGCACCGTCCGCAGCTCTCCATCAATCCAGACACTTAGAAAGTAAATAAAGCAGGGCAGGGAAGGGCCTCCAGGAGGGGAGAGAAGAGGCCTCTGGCAGGCGATCGTCCAGGGCGGAGCCAGGGCTATTTCTAGCCCGGGAATAACAACACTCGGGCTGCGGTGGCTCCGACCCGCGTGTCCAGGAAAGACCGGATCGGGGTGTTTGTTTTGCTTTTAATTATTATTTTGACGGCGGGCTGGCACAGCGCAGGCAAACAATGACCCCAAGCCGGCCGAGAGGGGCACCGGGGGAAAGGGGGGCAGCGCCGCCCCAGCTGGGGGGGGGGGGGGGGGGGGGAAGAGTCCGGCGAGGGGGCGGGCGCGGAGCCAGGTTTGCTGCCTCCGCCGGAGGTCGGGGCCGCGGCGCCGAGAGGAGCTCGCTGGGGCTGCAGGCGGCGGATCGGGCCGGGAGCGGCCCCGCTGCCCCGGGGGGAGGCAGCGAGGCAGGCAGGAGGGCTGGTGGGAAGCCGGGCCGGGGCCCCCGGCGTGCTGGCGGGCGGGGGTGGGCGGGGAGGCCGTCGCGCTTATCTGGGTCACTGGGGTTAGAGGGAGCAGCTGATAGGAACAGAGGAGCTGAGCTCCCGCTGCTGCAGAGATAGAGCCGCGATACGGGCCAAGCAGGCACCGAGCTGGAGGAAGGGCGGGAGGGAAAGAGGGAGGAGGAGGCGGCGGCTCGTTCCGGCTCCCGAGCCGAGCCCAGGTGCGCTGTGGTTTCCCTACGCTCAGCGCAGTGCTCGGCAGCCCCCCTCCCTCCTCTCCCCATCCCCGTCCTTCCCCCCCCCCGTCCCCCTCCAACGTTTAACCCTTTCGCACCTCCGCGGGGCTGGAGGCTGAGGCGTGCGCTGGCCCGGCCGCGTCCCCTGCGGTTCCCCACTCCCTCCGTGGCAGAGACTGATCGCGGTAGGGGAAAAAGCGGGGGGGGCGGGGGAGGCTGGCCTTGTGGTACCGAGCACCGCCCTCGGGCAGCTCCCGGGACCCGGCTTTGTACACACACACACACAGACGCACACACACCCAGCTGCGCCGCGCCGAGCGGAGCCAGCCTCGGGGCCGGCCCCCGCCTGCCGCCGCCGCCGCTACTAGCACGGCCGATCTCGGTTACAGTCAGCCACGCAGCGGGGTTTGCTGCTGCAGCCGCCGCCTTCCTCTGCCTTCCCGGTCACTGCCGCCCTTTTCCTTCCTGCTCGGGCTGGGCTGCCCCGGAGCTCCCCCGGCTCGGCGGCGGCGGCCAGTCCCCGCTCCCGGGCCGCTGCCGGCGGGGAGGCGGATGCGGAGCGGCCGGGAAGGGGAAGGGCTCTCCGAGCGCCCCCATCGCGCGCCCAGCCCTTTAATCAATTTCACCCTATTAATTATTAATTTTACGCCAGTCAAGCTTGCCCAGGAGGAGCGAGGAGAGGGGGGGAGGGGAGGCTGATGTCAGTCGGAGGCGGCGGCGGGGCCGTGTGCCAGGCTCCGCGCTCAGCGCCGGCCCAGCAACTTTCGGCTCCGCTGGCTCGGGCAGCTCCGCTCACCGAGAGCCGGGGGAGGCGGCGATTCCCATTCCGGTGGTTGATGTTCCCCCCCCCCACCGCACACACATCCACACACGCTTTCGCTCTCTCTTTTCCGCTCCCTCCCCTTCTCTCCCCGCCCGCCCCCCGTGTAGACACATCCATACAAGGGCCCATTGCATCGTAGCGATGATGGATCGTGCCTAGCGGGGGTGATTTGGTGTTGATCGCATATTATCACGGGCAGGTTGGACTGGTTGCTGATGGACGGCTTTCTAGCAAGCCGCTCCTTCCGACGCTCGGGGAAGCAGCTCGATCGAAAAAGCAGCTTGCTTTTAACTCCTTCTCTCACCATCACGCGTAGGGCAAAGCTTAGCATCTGTCACAACAGCTCTCCGGGTAGCACTTTTCCCTCCTCCCACTCCATTTTCGCCTCGGCAGCCCCGCTGCCGGCTGGCTCTCTCCAGCACCGGGCGGGCACCGGGCAGGGCTTGGGGGGGTGAAAGGGACGGGGGGGGACTGGCGGCAGGGGCCACCCCAGCTCTTCCGCGGGCGAGCTGTCTGCCGGGCGGCGCGGTGCCTCCGCGGAGGGAGATGCCCACGGGGGTCCTCACAGCCGCCCGGAGAGACACCCCAGCCCTCCGCCCCGGCTCGCTCCCCGCCCGGAGAGGCCTTCTCTCTCTCCCTCGCCTCCTCCTCGCCTTTTTCTTTTCTTTTTTTTTTTTTTTTTGTAAGTGCATGCAGATACAAAGGCGGTTTCGTAACGCCTCCCGTCTGCAAAAGCCGGGGAGCTTGGCTACCCTTTCGAAAAATTGGTTGCAAGTGCCTGTTAACAGCCCGTCCTGACCGCATGGGGTACCCGGGGAGGGTCATCACTTCAGTGACAGACAGCGAGGTAGCCATGGATCCACGGCGAAGGGCCTGCTCGCAGCCTGCCTCCCCAGAAACGCTTCGTGCGAGCGCTTATTCTCTGGCGAGAGAGAAGGCGGTGGAGGGGAGGCTTAACCCTTTCGCTCCGCGCCGCCAGTCGCCAGCCGACCGACCGCTCCGAGCCGCACCGGCCGGGGCTCGGGGCAGCTCCCACCGGGGCCAGGGACCAGACCGCGCGCTGGCCCGGGACAAACTGCCCCTTCCCCACGTGATTGTGCACGACGTGGAGCCCCGATTTGCATTTTTCTTTCTTTTTTCTTCCCCCCCCCCCGCCCCTTCTTTCCTTTTTTTACACAAGGCTCGAAGGAGATGGTGCGGGGAGCTGCCTCCTTATCTTGCTCTTCGCGGCCAGTTTAACTCCTTCCTGCAGCCCCAGCACAGGTTCCTCAGGCCGGGGATTGTTTTCTGTTTGGAAACCGGAGAAGGGGGGAAGCTATCGGTAGGGAAGCAATAGCTCGCTCTCTCTGGAGAGCTACTCTCCAACAGGCAGCGCCTTGAAATCTATTTAAAGAGAGGGAAAGGGGAGGGGGGGGGGGAGAACAAAGCGGGAGGAGGAGGAGGGGGCCGAACCAGAGCCAGCGAGAGAGGGAGAAAGCGATGGATCAGCCGGTTTGCAGTGTATATCAAGCTATCACATCTGTATATGCTCCGATCGATGAAAAGGATGGATAATATTTGTCAGCTGCAGACCTTTTTCTTCTCACTTCCCAGGGAAAGGACGGGGGTGGGGGGGAGGAAGCGAGGTAATAGGGAGCTTCAAGGCCATAGGCACTTCCTGGTACAGCCAAATAGAAAAGAAAGGCTGGGGATTATTCTTGTTATTAATGATTTTTATTACTCTACAGCAGCCAAAGGGACGATCAGGGGACCGTGCCCGCTTCTTCACACTCCCACTCCTTTCTTCTTCCCTCCCTTTTTTCTTTCTTTTTCTTCATTTTGTATTGAAACTCATCTGCTTCCTTGCAGGGCTCCGAAGATTTAACCCTTTGCCAGCGGAAGCTTGAGGTGGGTGAGCACAAAAGCCGATCGCGAAAGCTTTGGACTGACGAAAGGAAAATGAAAAAAAAAAAAAACCAAACACCAGAAACAACACGCGCCCAGCGAGAAGTCAGTAAAACGCACCGTTACACACACAGCGACGTGGTTTGGCTTTAGGGGAGAGGAAAAAAAAGCGAGAGAGAGACGGACGTAGCCTCTGTCTCCACCGCCCCCCGGCTCTGCCAGCCCCTCGCCTGGTGCCTGCAGTTGCACTCTGAGTAAATAGTTCCCACACATGGTCCACATTTTGCACAGCAGCAGCGTGTTTCCTCTCGGTCTCTCGCTGCTCTCCGAGCAGAGAAGGGAAAAAAAAAAAAAAAAAAAAGAAGAAAAAAAAAAAAGAGGTTTTGAGGAAGTTAAAAATCAGGCTAGCTGAGAAAAGACTCCGTGTTACATCCTGAGTGAAAGCGAAAGCCCAGCATTTCGGCCCTCTGAGCGCCAAGCTTTCACCTCCTTAGTAATGTCACTAACATACATGTTGGACGTATCACAGTAATTACACCCGGCGAGACGGGCTCTCGGGCGCTCCACAATAGCCGGGCTGGCTGCGGAGCCCGCCGGGGGGAGGCCGGCCGGCTGCCCGCCTACTGCAGGGGGCTGCAGCTGCCCGCGGGGAGCGCCCTGGGCGAGCCGGGCTCCTTCTCCGCCGCCGGGGGATTTCTCGTCCCTGGAGACGGCGGTGCCCGGCAGCCGAGCCGTTTTGCAGAAAGCGCGATGTCTTAGCCCGCCCGGCGTTTGCTTTCCCAGGGCAACGGGCGTCCCCGGAGGGGCGGCGGGACGGGCGGAGAGGGGATGCTGCTGTGCCGGCCGGGCCCCCCCGGAGGGTCGCGTCCGTCTCCTGCACCCGGGTCCCCCCTGGGCCTGCGAACCGCTGCCCGCCCCGTGGCTGGAGAGCTGGACGCCAGGGTATCGGAGCGGTGTGCGCCGCTGGGAAACCATTATCCGGCGTCCTCCTTTTCTTCTCCAGTCAGGCCCCGGCTCCGTCCCCGCCCGTCCCTGAGCCGGGATCAGCCAGATGATCCTCTGGCCGTCGGCTGAGTGGCAGCCGCTTCGTGGGTAGCATTAGGGCTCGGCCACTCCGCGCTCCCGTGACCCTGCCGCGTCTCTCTCCCTCCATCGCGGCCCCTCCAGAGCCCGGTGCCCCATCAGCTCTCGCTGTGTGATATTTAAAAGAAGGGTTGCATTCTCCCCAATAGAAGCCCACTCGTTTCCTTGTTGCCAGGAACAAAGCGTACATTCAGAGGGGTGGCTGTTGACGGCTCCCTCTGTATAGCACTGGAAAGCGGGTGGCCTTTGGTTACTGGCAAGGAAAATTCTAATCAGGGTGCTTGTAAGCGGGGCTTTATAGAAGCTTAGTTACAAAAGGCTTACACCAGAGTAATGCAATAACTATAATAACAGCCAGGGAGCCCTAAAGAGGGTGGAATGTGCTTGTGTCTGGATGATTTTCCCCGCTAGCACAGAGAGGGACTGTTTACCGCGAGTGCCATTAAGTATCGCTGGAAACTCACCAACCGCAGACTTATTTCAATATACTTTATTGTTGTATCTGCTCTAAAAGCAGCTTGCTTCGGACGACTTTTAGATCGTCCTAGAGGAGAAGGAGAGAGAGGCCGCCCTCGGGTGCCGGAGGAGGCTCGGAGCAGAGGGGCAGTGCCAAGGGTGAGGGAGCTGCGGGCCGGGGCCCGGCCGGGGCGGGCTGACCGGAATGCGTCCCGGCGGGCAACGCCGCCGCCGAACAAAGCAGCGATGCGGACTAGCACCCCGTGCCCAGCGGCACAAAGCCGTCGGGCTCCCGGCCCCAGGGGTGGGCAGCGACGTCGCCTCCACCGCCCTCCTCGGCTGACGCGGCCGATAAAGGCGAGGGGGCCCCGGGACGGACACCAGGGGCGCAAGCATCGTCCGCCCGGCAGCCCTGGGCGCCCAGGACGCCCCGGGCAGCTGTGACCCTGCTGTTCCGGCTCAGCCCGGCTCCGGCTCGGCGCAGCTAATGGGATCAGCCGCTGCCGCCCGCCACCGCCGCGCCGCGTGTTGATTTTTCCAGCCCGCCGCCGCCTCTCCGCCCGGCCCCGCTGCCCGCCGTCCCCCAGCCAGACCCAGCTACCGCTTGGCCGCCGGCGAGGGGCCGCGGCTCCGGAGGGCAGGAAATGGTTTGGCCGGGGAGCCAAGGCGGTCACCCCGCCCCGCCGCGATCCCGGGGCACGGGGGCGGCCGGCGCGGGAAAGGGTTGCGCCGGGAGGCGCCCCGGGAGACCGCGCCGGCCCCGGGTGGGACGCGTAAGGCGGGCACAGCTCCACCGCCACCCCCTGCCACCCCCCCGGCACCCCCGAGCAGACTTTGCAAACGCTTTATTTTAACGGAACAACGGAGCGCGGCGAGCAAACTGCTGCTCCGCGCAGGGCAAGAAAAATGGGTTTTTAATAGGCAAGGTCGGCGTGCTTGGCAGCCGGCCACCGCGGCCGGGGAAATAAACAAACAGAGGAGCAGCGACTTCAGGTCGGAGCAGAAGTTGCGCTCCCGGCGAGAGGAGCCCGCCGCGCGGCCCGCGAGACGAGCGTGCAGCCGCGCACGGAGCCGCCGCGGCGAGCATCTCCGCCACCCCGCACCCCTCCCAACCCCGCGACCCCCCACCTCGCCCCGCTCCCCGGCACCGGGGTCGGCGCGCCGGCTTCCCGCTGCCCCGGGACAGGAGCGGGACGGGAGTAAGCTGCCGCGCTGCGCTGGCGGGCTCGGTGCGGGCGGGCTGGCAGCGGGCGGAGGGGCAGCCATCCGCCCTTGTTTATCGCGCTCCAGGCGCTGCTGCACGCCTAACCGCTGCCGTGCGGCACGGCCGGCCCCGAGGGGGCAGGCAGGGAGGGGGGAATGGAGGGAGGGGGGAGCAGAGCAGCCCGATCGCGAAACGGCGGGACGGCGTCAGCCGGAGGGTTTTCCAGCGGTGCCCGCGGGGCTCCCGCTCCGCCACCGGCTCGGCAGGGCTCAGCGGTGCCGACCCCGCTGGCCGCACGGCGGGGGCGTCGCGCTCCCGCTCTCGCCGCGCGTTCCGGGCTCGGTGCCGAGCACTGCCGGCTGCCGCGCATCAGCCTCCCCGCTGCCTCCCGCCCGCCGCCTCGCTCCCTCCCGGCTCCGCAGGCGGCAGGGCAGCGCCAATCCCGTGGCCTCCCCAGCGGCACCGGCCGCCGACTGCCCGCCTTGCGTCTTGTCGCCGCTTGTGGAGGGGTCGTGGGGGGTGGGGGGGGGGGTCCGTTCCTCCGCTCGCCAGCCCCGCGGGTCCCTTCCCGAGCCTCTTTGCAGCACCGTCCGCTGGAGGCCCACGCGGGGCGAGAAGCGGCCCCCGCCTGAGCAGGGGCTGTGCAGCCTGTCTGCCCGGGGAGGGCTCGGCGGACAGAGCCGGCTGTTCAGCACCCCCCCCGCCAAATCGGGACGGAGAAGGCCCGCCGCCCCCGGGGGAAGGGAGGGACTGGCCCGGTGTGCCCTCCGGAGAGGAGAGCGAAGGAAGCCAGGGCAGGAGAGCCAAGAGCAAAGTCCAAGCCTGGGGAAGCTGGACGAGAGCTCGGGAGAGGCCGGCAACCCCTGCCCCGGCGGTCACAGCCCTCTCCCAGCGTAGCGGGGGCAGGGCAGCACCTTCCGCCGTTGCCCTCGTCTCCCGCTGTAGCGCGGCCCGGGCTGGGGCCTCGGTACGCCGGGGGCAGGCACGGGGGCCAGCCGCACACCCCAAGTGCCCACGGGGCCGCGGCCTTGGCTCCCAGCTATGCTCTATCGTTCACCGTAATCTCCCGGCCACACCGCGGCAGAGGGCAGAGTCCCCCCGATCCCGGTCCCGTCCCCTCCCCCCAGCGCTGGGCTCGCAGCTGGGCGCGGAGACAACGAGGGCTGCGACCGGGACGGGCGCCGGGAAGGGTGGCGGTGGCGGCGGCTGTCGGCGGCGCTCCCGCCCCTCGCCGCCCGGGCAGCTGCCAGCTTTTTGGCAGATCGCTCTGCAGACATCTCCCAAGGACTCCAGCAAGGGCTGAGAGGGGTCACTGGGAACAGCTGAGTAGTGCGAGAGGCCCGGCTAACGCAGAGCGACTGAGCCGAGCCAGGGGGACCGAGGACCAGCCAGGGTGGAGGAAAGGGAGAGGTGCAAAGAGCCGGGGAGGAAGCGGGGGGATACACACGACAGGCAAAGGCACCAGCCTGCAAAACGCTGAGTTGGCAGCTCGCCGAGGAGCTGGGGCGCACTGCGGTCCCGAGAGCCGTGGAAGGGGCGATGGAGAAGCAGCCTGAATGGGGCAAAGGCTGTTCCTTACAGACCTGGCGTGACCTATCGCTTAAAAATTCCGGCTTCCCCTTCTAGTGCCAGGGTGTACCTGCAGGGTAGTCTCTGCCTTTCTGTCTCCCGTCCCATTATTCCAGTACAGTCTAATCCTTGTGTTGTGACCTACAGCAGCGCTCTGATTTATTTTTAATGCGTTCTGATTCCTGTTCCGTTGTCAGGAGATGCATTGAGATTCATTTTCCATCCCCTGCTTTTCAGACTTCTGTTCTGCTGGAGGGACCCGCCAATAGAGTTTAATTCGATTTGATATGATTTAATGAACACCTTTATCTTTTGTTTTTTAGCAGGAGGATAAAGAATACAACGGCATTCAGCTTTTGCTAAATCAGACACGTTTCCCACCGAAATTCTATCTGGTGACACTCACTGTAACATTTCATTAACAACCCCCTTGATATATTGATTTTTAATATTTGTATTAAATGTTGTGTAAAATTGAACTCAGGCGTTAGAAGAGATTGTGCAAGTCACGAGACATGACTCCTACTTAATTGTTATTTTTTTCGGTCCTGGAACAACAGTTGGAAAAAGGCCAGCAGGAGCGGGGGAAAATAAAAATAAATTATCTATGGGTGGGGGGGAGGGATTAAGGGCCATGTATGGGGCAGATGGGGACACAGTGCATCCTCTCGGGAGCGCGGGCAGCAGGGCCCGGCCGCCACCTCCCCCCCCCCGCGTCCCCCCGAGCCTCGCAGGCCCCGGTGGGGCCACCCCCGCCCGCCCCAGAGCCCCGGGCCGCAGCGGCCACCCGGTTCCCCGCTCCTTCCCCTTGCTCTCCCGGCTCGCTCGCTCCGCGTCGCTTCCCTCCCTCCTGCTCCATATGGTTTCTCCCCTCCTTCTCCTCCTCCTCCTCCTCCTCCTCTTCTCCCCCCTCCATGTTGTCTCCGTGACTCTCCCCACTCGATGTTACGCCTCCGGCCCCCGGGGAAGCGTTTCCCCGCCGCGGCGTGGAGGGGCCCCGCAGCGCGGCCCGGCCCGGCCGGGATGCCTGAGGGGTTCAGCCCGGCCAGCACGCAGCGCGGGCGGCCGAGGGGGCGGGAAGGGGGCAGCGGGGGGGGGGGGGGTGTGATGGAGGTCAGTAGAGGGCCGTGGGGAGATGTGCTGGCCAAAACTCCCGGCCAGAGTTTCCCGGGTGTGCGAGAGAAAAGCTTGAAGAAGTTCCTGTCCCCTATGGTTTCCTCCTTATTTTCTTTCTCTCTCCCCTCCTTTTCTTCCCACCCACCCCCTCTCCCGGAATACGAGGCATTCAGAGATCAACATAATTCACCTGCATCAAAAAAAAACCTCGCGAGCTATAAACTAGCGGCTGATCCTCCGCTTAGACTAGTGTTTAGCCGTTCATGCATCATGAGTGTCAAATAAATGCCTCATTGAGGCCCTCAGCGGAGGAATTAGCTTTCCTTCTGCTGGAAATGCATAATAGAGAAAGTGCTGAGACATCCTGCCCGGAGTTAGCCCGGGCTCCGCTCCCTGCGCTCCTCGTTTCGGGAGCTTTCCCTCCCGCACCCCGGCTCCCTCCCCGCCGCCCATCGCCCGCCCTTATCAGCACGCCCAGCTGGCCAGGGGCGACCGGAGCCCTCCAGGGGGTCTCGGACTGAGGGGGCCGGGCTCGGGACAGAGGGAGCAGCCGAGCGTATCTCCTGGTGCCCGGGTCCCCAGCGCTGCCCCACCGGCGCTGCAGGGGCTCCGCGGGAAGCGCTGCACCCGGCCGCCCGGGGCCGGGCCGCGACGGCGGGAGCGTGGAGCGCCGGGGGAAGGGCTCCCCTCGACGAGCTTCTTGTCGCTTGGCCGCCCTTCCGCGCCGGGGGCCTCATCCTGACGGCGGGTACGACCCAATCCCGAAGTTTGGTGGCGAGGCGCGGGGGAGCCCGGCTGGTGCAGCGCTCGGCCCCGCCTCGGCTGTCCAACTCGGCTCTGCACCGGGCTCGGTGCCCGGACGGGGCCGAAGTCCCCCCGGGCAGGGGATGTCGCCGGCGCTGGGCTAGCGGCCGAGGCACACAGGGGTTAACCGCGCCGCGGCCGGGAGGAGCAGTTAAAGAGCACGGGCTGCAGATGCTTTTCAGGCCTCGGTGTCTACCGTTTTAAATTAAAAAAATGCACCCGGCCCGACCATGCACCAGTGACCTGCAATTTCCCCTTCTTTTCAAACTGAAATATGGCCAAACTATCTTCAAGTTTAGGGGCTGGGGACGGAGGCGGGGGAGGTTGGCGGGCGAAGGCGGGGGGGGGGGGGGGGAGGAGGAAATCGCTCTGGGTTGAGATCTCTGTGTCAAGTTTCATCCCCTCCTGACATTTCTGGCTCCGCGCCAAAGTCCTGAAAATGGAAAATTGGGGAAGGGCGGGTGGTGGCGGGGGGGGGGGGGAAGGGAGGGGGGAGCGGGCCAGGGCTCTCGGCGGAGCGGCAGTAGCGAGAGGCTCTGGCCAAGAGGGATGCATGAGCGAGCTCGCCTGAGCGGAGCGCGGCGGCATCTTCCGCCATCCATTCCGCCGCCCAGGCGCGTGGAGAGCCGCCGGCCGCTGCCATTGTTACCGGCGGGCGATGCGGGGACCGGAGCCACCGCTCCGGCGAGAGATAAATAGCCCCTGACAGCGCCTCTTCGCACCCACAACTCGGCAGATTGCACTCGGCGGACGGCCGCAGGTCTGTGTCTCTCCCTTTCGCGGGAGTCCCTTTAAATCACCGTTCCCCCCCCCGCTTCACTTCTCCCGGGGGATGCTGCCGACCTTCCACCTCCGGCCCCGCACGCCCTCCCCTGCGCGCTTCCCATCCCGCAGCCGGCTGTGGCCCCGCTGCCACGGCTTGGCACGGCGCGGCGCGGAGCCCCGCCGGGGAGGGAAAAAGTCTCTGCTGGAATACTTTCGGCAGGCTGCGTCTTTGCCAGGAGGGGTCTTAGCGCCGGGTCTTTTGTCTTGGGGCCTTCGCCTGCGTCCCCCGAGGTGGCTGGCGGCTCTCCGGGGAAGAGCCTCCGGGGAAAGTGCTGGGGCGTCCCGGGCTGCCGCCACGGGCAGCAGCGCCCCGGCCCCCCGCCGCCAGCACCAGGCCGGCACTTTTGCAGGCTCACGGTTTCCCTCTCCCGCCGCAGGAGCCACGGGGCTCGGGCTGAGCCCTGTCCTCCGGAGCCGCGTCCTGCCCGCGCCGCCCCTTCGCGTGATGAGCGTGACAGTGGCGCAAGAGGGGGGTCCCTCACCAGTCGGGGTGCTTCCCTCCACCGGCCATCCCGGAAAAGGGGCCGGGGGGCAAGTCCGGTAGCCGAAGCGCTACTTTCTAGCTGCCCCCCCCCTCCCCCCCACGCTCGGCGGCACCGGGGCGGAGCGGCCAGGCATGTGCGCTCTGGAGCCCCTGGCACCTCTCCGGGCTGCGTTCCCCCGGGACACCGGGTAGAACCAAGTCTCTCGCGGGCGCTTGCGAGCGTCTCCGGCGTGAGGCGAGCCTGCACTTTTATTTTTTCCAGCATCGCTTTCTTCACCCCCCGCCCCAGCCGAAGCCCAGCCGGTGTGGGTGTGCGAGGGGAGGTTATCGCCAGCCCGAGTCATTATTTCCAGGCCAGCTGCCGCGAGAGTCTCTCCCAGGTGGAACCGGTGCGGGCGGTCGGTACCCGGGGAAGACAAAGGCGGGAGTCCGGGCTGCGACCGGAGCCGCGCGGCGCGGACAAGTGCGAGCGCTGCTGACTCTGCCGGGATCGGCTCGGCTCGACCCCCGCCCCCCGCCCCGCCACCGCCGGCGGGGCTCGGCCGGGGCCGCGGGGTGCTGCCGCCGCCCAGGGGAGCGCGGGCTGGGTTTTCCGAGCGCGCCTTTCCAGTTACATTGAATGCACTTTGAGGCGATTGTTTCCCTTTCCACTTGTTTGTCTCCTGCTAGCCTCGTAAACTGCCTCATGATTTATTACCTAGGCTAAGTGCTTAATTTGTGAATATGAAACAGATTAAAAGGAGATCGGCGTATTTTAGCAGGCAGGCCAGAGCGAAGCCCGGCAGCTGTTTCGAGTTTGCAGGCATCTCCAACCTCGTGTTAAGCAGGCCAGCCTGCTAGTGATCAAGGGGGTATCCCCGGGCTCTCTTCGAGAGGCCCACCGCCGCCGGCTCCCCGTGCGCACGGCTGGCGCGGAGACCGGCCGCGGGACGGGCGCTGCGCTTTTTTTTGGGGGAGGGGGACAGCGATGCCGTCTGTCAAAGCGACAGCCGCGGCTCTGGCATTCAGGACCGGCTGCGTCTCCGCCGAAGGCGGGCTCTGCCGGCGGAGGGCCCAGCAGGCACGCAGAGGGTTAACGACGACTCTGCCCTCTCCTTCAAAGGACTCACTCGAGATAGAGTAAATACGGTCGGGGCCGGGGGGGAGCGTGGGGGTGCCGCTCAGGCCACATGATGCAAAAGTAAGACAAGCACACTCCGGAGAACAAAGGCTTCCTACCCCCTTCCTCCCCCTCCCCCCAAAATCTGTCTTAATTCTGCAAGTAAACTTGAGCAGCTATAAAACAAAGGGAAACGATGGAAGTTATAGCCAAGGGACAATTCAAATAAATACCTTTGATGCAGTCCAAGCACGCACTCGGTATTTTCTGGAGCTCCCCACCTCTACCCTCAGCCAGGCGGGACATCGCGGGCTCTCCCCACAACAGGGTGCTGTACCTCGGGCCGATTTCGGCCACGTCCCACAGCCCTGGGGGGAGGCAGGTCGGACCGTGCCGTCGGAGCTGGGAGCCGGGGTTGGCAGCAGCGGGGCAGGGCTGCCCCGAGTGTCCCATAGGTCCAGCTCGTTGGGAGGACTGTAGGGCTGGCATACGTCCTGGGGAGACGTGCCCGGGACCCAGGCCTGGCATGGGGCCGAGAGCGATGTCCGGCTCCGCTGTGAGCTGTGCCCTGGCCCTGCGGGAGCCCGGCAGGAGTGAGCCAGGGTGGTTTGCCCCCCGACCCGGTGGTGGCCCCGGCCCTGGGTCACGCAAGTGACACCTCCCTGCCTGCGACCCTCTGCTCTCGACTGCCCTGCCCTTGCAGAGCAGGCCAGCTACTTTCATGCGTGTCACCAGCCCCAGTGCTCCACAGAGCCTGCCTTCTCCCTCTGTTTCCACTTTCCCGCTGCCTTGGCCCTTGGCAGAGGTTTTAATGCGTCGGGGACGGCAGAGGAAGCAAAGGGGGGAAAGCGGCAAGCCAGCAGCCTGTGCAGCTGAGCAGACAGCGAGGCCTGCTGTGTACAAAGCACTGCTGCTAAGCCCGAAAGCCAGAGAGAGGCAAAAATCTATAACCTGCCCTGTACCTCTGAGTGCCGCTTAAGAAGCGGGAGCAAGAGCGCTGTGTCAGTCCCGCTGGAGCAGGGCAGACGGGGCTGGCTAGGAGGTAAATGACTCGTGCTCTTGCTGCACCTCAAGCGGTTGCTCTGGTGCTGCAGGCGCAGCTGGTGTCGGAGCTGTGGAAGGAGCGGAAGACAGGGACAGACTCTGGGCAGAGCACGGGGACGAGGCATGGAGTGGCACGTGTCTGGACAGGCTGAGCCCCAGTCTGCCGGGGAGCGAGACCGCAAAAGACCGTGCACACGGCATTCAGAAAGATCCCTCTTTGTGTGCGTGAAGAAGTTGGAGTAACTTTTGCCTGGGGGAAGCTGTGGCTGGCAAGTGGTTCTGTAGGTACACGTGAGTGAAGGCTCGGGGCCACCCCCTCCTGTGGCAAGGAAGCACCTGAAGGAAGAGTGCAAGAATGAGACAACAGCGGATATGTGTGTGTCTACGCAACTGTTTCAGGTTGGCTTGAGACAAGGTCTTTCTTCCATATTTGGGGCAAGGTTAGTGGCAAACCAGTGCTGGAACCCATTTCCCAGGGGCCTGATGGGGTTTGAGTGTAGTTGACGGTCCCTGCCTTGTGACAGGAGAGACATTGCGTAGGTATTACATACCACCACTGGTTCTAGCCCTGGGCCTTGTTGTTCACTGGCTGAAGATAGGACCAAAACTTTTGAGCAACCTGAAGAGCAGTAGACAAAAATGGCCTCATGGTCTCTGCACCTCTCTGTAGGTTCTGCACACAGCTATTCTCTTGCTAGGTACCGCCAGCATTTTAGCAGGGAGAGAAAAACATAGGCTTGTGTCACCATGATAAGATATGGCGCTTTTCTCTTCAAGCAGTGTATATAAGCAAGTGGTGGAAAAAAAGACAGTGGCAGTGGAAAATGAAAAAAACCCTTTCCAACTTGTTGTCTTGGCCTTTGCAGTCATCCCTACCTCAGGGAGGACTACGGCCACAACGTTAAGCCTTGGTTGCGCTGCTGAAATTCACCATGCTAAAAGTCACCTGGTCCCTTGAGCGCTCTTGTAAAGCACTCCAGGTCCCCATAGAAAATGGTTTGCGTGTGCTTAAAACTATGTGAATTGGATTTGCTTCCAACAGTGCATAATGCCAGTTTCAGCCTGATCCTGTCTGGCTTTCACTGAATTAACGCCTGGATGGATCTAAGTCCAAATGTCTCAAACCAAAGTGGTTCAGATAGTCCTCCTGCTGCTGTCCCTTGCTGCCCTGAAGGTATTTTAAAATCTCCTTGGAAGTGCTCCTAGGTTTCCTCAGAAACAAACCAGTGGAGAACACTGCTAAAGTAAGAACAGGCAAACCCCGAAGGCTTGGAGCAGTCGTCAGGGACACCAAAAGCTGCTTCAGTTTGGAGCACAGGCGCACCTCAGGCTCCTCTCTCTGCCCCGACCCTTTCCTGCCAACAGCAGCAGATGCAGGCGCCCCATCCCCGCCAGCTTTCAGGCCGGCTTCCAGCTGGGCTCACACCTCAGACGTTCGCCTAGTAACAGTTTGTCAAGTCGCAATGTCTCTCTTTTTCACCACTTCCTAACATCTTGCTGCCTCCAGAATGCTCCTAAGAAGGGGAAAAATGATTTCTAAAGTCCTGTCACCAAAAACTCCTAAAGACCTCTACATGACCACCTCGACGATCCTTCATATTCTTATAACCTCTGTTTATGCTGCCTGTCTGGGCTCTGTTTAGATTTGTCGGCTCTTCGGGGTATGACTCTGCCTTGCATCATCTAATGTACTGTGGTTATCATCTAAACACAAACCAGTGGGGAGAAGTTTTGGACTAGGGTAAGGCTCAGGATGTGTAAGATAAATTTGGAGGATTGACATGTGCTAAATTTCAGTGATATTCTGTCTTTCCAGGTTCACAAGTATTGTGTTACCTGACAGCAGCTTTAGCGTGCTGGGCACACTGTAGGCACAGAAGGCAAATTGTTCCTGTCTGCCCCAAAAAACAGAAGCAAAACTGTAAAAACTACAATGGTAGATGACCAGGAGAGTGACACCGGTGGTACAGGGAGGCAGGCAAGCTCCTGGCTTCAGCCACCACTCCTGAAGCCCATGTCCTGCAGTTAGAAGAGAACAGTGTGCGTTTGTATGCGTGTGTTCATGTGAATGTAATTTTGTTTCTACATAATGTGGATTATCTTTCTTTTAGCAGCAAAGCCGTTCAGGGGTTTAGATAAAAAGAGAAATCCTGCAGCCATTCCGTCCCTGGGAAAGGGCATGTCTTCTGTCACTTTCCCTGCTCCTTTTTCTGAGTGGTTCCCAAACACCCTTTTTCCTAGCTCAGCATCCAATCTTACCTTGAGAGCCTGCCCACTCTCAGGGTGAAGTGGTCGCTTAGGGAGCGGGGAAGAACGCAAGGAATAAGGTGCAGCAGGCAAGGTGCTGCTCGGATGAATGGAAGGAGAAGGGAACTGGGATGTAGGGCATAGAAGTACTCCCCAACAGCATTGTACTGGGTAGTGCTAATGGAGGGGTTACAGCCCCACAGACCCTGGGAAGCCCCACTGACAGGGAGATCGGAGTGTGCCGTAGGTGCAGGAACATAAGCGGCTCCCTTTTTCTGAACCCTGGTAGGACTGCTTGGCTTTAGAAAGCGTGAAGGCAACCATGTCCGGAAAGAGAGCTCCATTGATTTAAATGCAAAATTACCCTCCCGCAGTTCTAATTTCCCAGGTGAGGGCCCTGCAGGCTCTGAAAACATGAAAGTTGCTGAAAACATGAAAGTTGTTGATGTATTGGTTCAATTAATTTTTAAAATAAGTTTGAATGCCATTTGTTTCAAATATGATAGGAAAGTGCTGTAGATTTTTGCAAGCAAAGACCGAGGTAAGTGCGGATGGGGTGTGTATTTCACATAGCCTTGAAAAGAGGGCTTAAACAAGGCGTTCATTTAGTGCCAGGCCTCTGCGCAGGGATGAGTGAGACCCGTGGTGAAAGAAAAGGACCTGAACATCTGTATTTGCTAAGTGGCACCGGCAGCAGTCAGCCACCTCGCAGAGAAGAGCAGACGTGCGGGTGTGAGGCCCAGCGGAGACTGCTGGGTCCCTGGTGCTTTTTAAAAGGAAATAATAGCTTGTGGGGGAACCCTTTCTGGTGGCCTTGGCTCCCGTGACCCCCCTCTGATGTATGATATTTAAACAAGGAAATGTCAATATTGGTTTTCCGCATACAGCCTCGTTCTGCTCTCCATGAAAACTAATGACAAACCCTTTGGAAGGTTAGAGGAGAGCAGACCCCAAAACAGTCGCTCAGACCCAAATACTGTTGGCTGGAGCAGCCTGTAAGGAAGAAAAAGCAGGTTGTCACAAGCGGCTGGGCGATGTATGCTTGCAGGTAAATTAGAAAGAAAAGAAGCAATCCCATCCTGTGGTACCGAATGCCTCAAAGCTGCAAGTCTGATGGTTTGAATGATTATTGCTTTTTAAAATTATAAATTGCATTTTGGTACAGCGAGTGAGGATAATGTGTTGCTTACTAGAATTAAGTGCAACTCAAAGGTGTTTTATTATAACAAAGGTGACTTCCCTGTGCTTGCTTTTTCATGGTCAGGGCTAATGGAGAATTTAATTTGAACCCCATGGCTATCTAGCAGTGGTTTTGGAAAGGAGTGACGCCAGTTATATGAGAAGATATCCATAAACTGGGCCATCAGATGTGTCTTCTGATATACGTGTCCTCTGAGGTAGGAAAGTGTAAGTCATAGGAAGAGAGGGCAAGTGTGTCTGACTCATAGTAAAACAAGGGCACATGGAAAGTATAAACGAAGGGAGGGCTGCTACTAGTAGGACTTGAAGACTGTGCCATGTGTCATGGGAAAAATAATTGTGGATAATTTAAGCTTAAAGAGTCAATTGTGGTGCAACTACGTGGCACAGAACGTGAAGCAGGGCATATACACAAAAGCCACTTAACCCTTAATCCTGTGCTGCCCTCATCTTGGTGTTGGTTTGTTCAGTCTGGGCCTCTCCGGGTGTTGCAGTAGCAGCTTCGAGGTCCTCTCACATAACATGAATGTCATCATAGTTCACCCCAGGGTAAAAAGCGTAGCTGCACAGGCTTTAGGCTGTATTGGCACCATGTCCCTGGAGGCAGTAGAAGAATAAGCAGTGCACAAGTCCCTTAATCAGCTCTGTGCAGATGGAGAATCACTCCTATATGGCGAACAGCTTTCCTGGGCAGGTCATATCTGCTTTCTCACTAGAAGATGCACGTGGTGCAGGCCCACTACGTTCACCCGGTCTCCAACATGTGCCACGACCTCTGTTAGGGCAGCGATGTCAGTGGGAACAGCCTGGGGGAACTGAGCGAGCTGGAAGACGCCGTGGGCCAGTCTGATTGCCTTTGGTGAGAAAAGCACCTTTGGTCTGATGCATGACCGCGACATCATGATTAACGTGAATCTCTAACTAGGCCTATGGAAAAAGACCTGTAATTTGGGAGGAAAATTAATAAAGGCGTGTTGATTGGGTATGGGCCCTGCTAGGAAGCACAAGGATTATATATGAAGCTGAGGCCCAGCCATTTTCAAGACAGTGTCTGTCCTACATGATTTTCTGGTTTTGAGGATACAAATGATATGGAAAGAGATCTTTGGGGTACAGAACCATTTCACCATCATTACATGAGGCCCAGCACAACACAGTCCTAGCTACAGCTGAGGCTTTTGGGAGCCAGTCTCAACCAAATAATCTACAGCATCTCGGCTCCAACTGAGGCTACCTCTCATGCAGAACAGACTCCAAGCTTGCAAGCACTCAGTGCAATGGCACTCGCTGCATGCGGTGTTTCCTGGTGTAGCTCAAGAAGATCGGAGATTGGAAAAGTACTGGAGCAGTGCATTTAATGCTTCTGTAACACATGGACCTTAGCCCTCTGAGATCCTGACATTCCACGCTGCCATTGCACAGGAAGGCTATCTCAGAAGCTGAGGTAGACTGAAAAATGGATGGCTATCACCAGGATGGGCAGAGGAAGGGTAGCTCCTATTTGTTTATCAGAGGACATGTTTCATCTGGTATCTAGTGGGACAGCTCTACCCTGCTTTCCGTTTTTTTTTGAGCAGACATTCCATGTGAAGGTGGATGGGGAATGGGCTTGGATATGAAAGCAGACTGTTCACCGTGGATGAAGAAGCCCTTATGGAAGCTGTTGGTGAATAACTGGGGAGGAGTGTCTCAAAACTGAGCCCCACCATGGCCGCTGAAAGGACTGAACTACCCTGAGTCTTGCTGGAATGTAACTGGGGCTTTGGCGTTGCAAGAGAGGGAGAGGGAAAAGAGGGAATGGTGTGATGGAGCTCTGTCTGTGCGCTTCTCTGTTAGTGCACAGCCAAGGCTAGAGCCATTGTGAGAATATGCAGCAGTTGCTTCTTACAGACAAAAGAAAAAAATACGAAGCCCTACTGAAGGCTAGGGCTGATGGAGCACTGAAAACCCCAGCTAGAAAAACTAAGCTAGCTCTGCAGTTTGGTCAAGCGCCGCTCAGCATTGTGAATTTGATGAACAACACTAGTCTGCATGAAGACAGGTGACTTTTTAAATGGGGTTTTAATAAAGTCAGTATTGCTAAGGCTATCTATAAAGGTAATCTGCATAGGGTTTTAAACAAGTAAGCTTAATGATTCCATTAACGCTTCTGACATGAATGAGACCATTGCTGGAATACTGTGTCCGGCTCTGTTGTGGTGTTTGCATGTTAAAAGTGCATTGGCAAATTAATACGGGATCAGAAAAGAGCTACAGGAGTGATTCAAGGTCTGGGAATCACATCTTATTGCAAAAGACTAAAGAAATCCCATCTATTAATTTATCCAAGAGGAGGCTATGACTTGGTTTGATCATAGTCTTTAAGTGCCCTAAGTGTCTCTATGGGGAGATTTCTGATAGTAGAGATCTCTTTAATGTGGCAGACAAAGGCATAATGAGATCCTATGTTGGAAAATGAAGCTCTATGAATTCTGAGCAGAAATAGGTGCATTTTTTTTTTAAACCAGTGAGGGGACATAACCAGTGGAACAACTGAGGCAAGCAGTGGGTTTTCTGTTACTTAAAAGTCTTCAGAGCAAGATTGGATGCCAGGTTAAAAGCTCAGTCAGAATTTATGAGTCTGATACAAGAACGTCTGGCTGAAATTCACTGGCCCATGATATGTAGCAGGTCAGACCAGCTGATCATAATGGTCCGTTCTTGGTTTAAAAACATCTATGAATTAGGTGTTTCAAGTCCCCTGAGCCTGTCATCGTTTAACTGTAAGCAAGCAGGGGGATTGCCTTTTTTTTTATTATTAATAAAACTTCTTTTCCAGAGTTAAACAGCTGTTAACAAACATGACAACATTTTAAAAACAGTTTAAGTGATTTTCTTTCTCCCATTTGCTCATCTTTGTTTTGCAGCGGCTTAATGCTACATCTACCAATGATTCTCTAGACGAAATTGCAAATTCCAGCAAAATAACAAAAGCAACCTACGTACTTCATGTAGCCCCCTTAACTCCGTGCCTGCCTTCACATGTATCCCTTCGTCTCACAAATAACGTTGCAGGCTTTATCTCCACACCATGCACGGAGCAGGGAAGTCCATTCGTTTTCTAGTGCAGGCCCCTCGGATAGGTGGGAATCCATTGTCTATCCCAGGAGCACTTGGCCTTCGGAGCTCCTGACTTGTCTGAATGAATGGCAGGGAAAGGGAAAAAGGTATTAAGGAGACACTTGGTATTCCTGAAATTACGCAAGCTATTAACCTCCTTGAGGTTGCATAAAATGGCCTCCAGCGAATGGTCAAAATGTTTTTCTTACACTGGAGGAGTAGTTTTCAAGACAGCACAAACTTTCTTAATATGTCTTCAAAGCGGGGCGGGGGGGGGAGGGGGGGGAAGATAACAAAAAATCTCAGCCATGGCTCTCGGGAGTCTTGAAAATCATATCCACGGTTGCGTGGACATACTAAACCTATGATACATTCAGTGCCTCGTTAGTCTCAGTTATCAAAACTGAGACAAGAGGTGGTAAGGAGCGCAGCAAAAGATGGGAGTTTAAAGTCGCTCGGGGACTGCGCTCTCGTCGGCGGGAGTCCTCACCCCCTCCCTCCGCCTCTTCCCCCGAACCCCGCAGCGTTTGATACGCGGGCGGCGAATCCGGGGAGACGAGGCTCCGGTGCTCGGCGGGGGCGGCCGGGGCGGGGGGCGCCGCTGCCTCCCGGAGCGCGGGCGGGGAGGGAGGTCGGCGGGGAGCCGAGCAGCGGGGGGGAAAGGCGAACCCGGAGCCGAGCGGGGCACAAACCCATTAGTCGCACATAACTTGGGAAGACGCTTGGCCTCGCCATGACAACCGGCGGCCCGGGCTGGTCCCACGTCCCGCCGCCTCCCCCGGGAGCCCCTTTCCCGGCGTTTGGGGAATGCGGGGCTGGAGAGACGAGCCCAGTGCGGGTAACAAAAGGGGATGAAAGGAGCTCTGTAGTTCACTTTACACGTCCGAGAGGCATTTCATGCTCCGTAATGAGAAGGGATCGTTCCGAGGAAGTTCAGATCAAAGGAGAGAGCATCCCGGACATTTGCATAATTGCCGGATTTCGGAGCACGGGCAGCCGAGCGGCGACTGCCCAACTTGGGCACCGCACCGGGAGCTGCTGCTCGCCTCGCCCGGGACTCCGGGGAGCCGAGGCCCGGAGAGAGGGGAGCCTGCAGACCGTGCTCTGGAGGGAGGCAGCGAGGCCTGCCTCGGGAGCGGGGCTCCGGAGGCCGCGGAGCTCCGGGCGAGGTGCTGGGGCACGGCTCTGGTGCCCTACGGCAGGGAGCTCTCGGGGGCTCCGAAGGGCGAGGGTCCCCCGGTGCGCAGTGCCCCGGTCTCCGGGGGCCGCCCCCCTCCCCTCCCCGCTGCTGCCGTTGTGAAGCTGGTGCCGTTGGGGATCGCCTCCCTGCTCCAACCCGGCGACATCTGCGCCGCGGAGCCAGCACGTCGTTTCCCCGGGCGGCTGGCGGGTGGCTCCCCGCCCGGCGGCTCGCCCCGCCACCAGCGAGCGGGGATAAAGGGATTAAACGGCACGCTCGCTCCGGCGGGCGGTGGGGGCACATTGGCCGGATCCAGCCTCCCGCTTTCCCCGCTCGCTTCCCTCGCCGCCTCCACCCCCGGCCCCGCGGCGCTGCCCCCGGCCGGCCCCGGCAGCAGGGAGGCACCGGGCGCGCCCGCGGTGGCTCATTGTTCCCCTAAGCAGCCGGGGCTGCCGCAGGCGGCCGCGGTGCTCCGGGCGACGGGGCTCGCCGCTGCTGCTACCAGGGAGGGGATGCTCGGGGACACCCTTTTCAGCCATTTTAAAGCGATGAAGCTGGCGTCTCGCCGCGGGTGCCCTGGCTCTCCCCCGCCTCTCCGCGGAGCCCACCCCGCGCCCGGCCGTTGCTCTCGGAGATGCGGGGCTCCTCCCGACCCCAAAGCTGCCCCAAATCCCGCACCTGCGGTCCCCGGGCGAAACCCCACCCGCTGCTCAGCGGGGACATCGCGCTCTGCCCGCGTCCTGTCCCGGGGACGTGGCCAGCCCCGGCCCCTGCTCCCTCTCGGGTGCAGCCCCGAGTCTTGGTCCAGTGCGTCCCCGCACAACCCGGGATGCAGCTGGACCCAGCCCTGGCTCGGGGTACAGCCTCCCCGGAGGAGCCGCGTTTTGCATGGCCGGTCCCGGGCCGGCTGGCCGGGCTCCACGGAGGTGAGGTTAGCTTCGGAGCTGGCTGGTGGATGGCATGTTATTGTGAAAAGCGAGTGGGGAAGGCAAATAGGAGCGTGGCACCGTATAGGCTCGCCACGTGACCGAAATGTGTTTATCTCGGGCCGGAGAAGCCGGGCTGCCTGCGGAGGCCAACCCTGCTTTCACGACAGAGGCACAACTCCCGTAGCTGCGGACGGGGCTGGGCCCTGCGAGAGAGCAGAAACCACTTCTGTTTGCTTTTGCTGTCACTTCGGGTCTTATCATTTGCCTTGTCATTCATCATCAACCTCTCCTGGTCTCCCTCCCCCGCCCCCCCTCCCCCCCTCCGCCTCCCCCAGGTCAGTCGGGAAAAGACTGAGAATCCATCTGAGGAGTTAGACGTGGGAAGAAGGGTCGGCTTGGAGACGTGGTCGGGGAGGGGATAAAAGCAGCTGTACGCAGAACAAAGGTGCTGGAGGGTGGCCTTTCGTGGTAGAGCAGAACCTCGTAAATGGGAGATTTCCGTTCGCAAGACTCCGCTTGCACAGTTTCTGTCCTGCCCTTGAACTGCCAAGCCAGTATCTGCATCGCAACCAGAAAGTAAATCACACCGAGCCTGGCTCGGGGAGGCAGCGCACAACGCTTCAGTCGGTTGCTAAGTGCGAAAAAGTGGAAGATTTCAGCTTTCCAGCGCAGCCCCGCTTCTCCGGTACAATATTTACTTTGGGAGCCCGGCGAAACGCGCTCCGTGTTTATTAGGGAGAGTGCAGGAGCAAGCTCGCGTTTGCGTGATTAGGAGCAAGCGGAGGAGCGGCCGTGGTGCGGAATATCAAAGCGGGACCGCCTTGGCAGGGCTCCCAGGCAGGGCTCTACTGGCACCCGCGGGATTCCGCGGGGCAGGGCGAGCGCGGCCCGGGCGGCGGCGGCGGCGGCTGCCGCTCCCCGCTCGCCGCCGCCGGGGCACGGAGGGAGCCACCAGCCCTTCGCGGGAGGCCAAAAGCGAACGTCGTTTCTGCCGTGGGCTGCGCGTTAACGAGGCGCGGGGCTTTCGCCTCCGCCGGCTGCAGCGGCCGGGCCGGGTTCTGCCCGCGGGCCCGGCGCTTCGCCGCATCAGCTGCGGCCGGCCGGCCGGTAATCTCATTAGTGCCGTCGCGTTTGGGGAGAAAAGCGCCCGCCGTCCCCCGCCCGGCCTCGGGAGAGCAGACAAAGGTCTGCGAGGCAAGGCCCCGCGGCCCTGCCGCGGCGGGTCGGCCCTGTTAATGTTCAATCGGGAGCGAGGGAGCCGCGTCTCTCTTCCCGGCTCCGCGCCGGGGCGGGCGGGAGCGGGGCGCTGACCCCCGCCCGCCGCTCTGGGCCGGGCTGCGCCGAGGCCAGTCCAACGCAACGCGTCTCTCCGTTCTGCCCCGCCGGGATACTTTCTCCTTGGAAGTTATGCTAAAATAACATTTGTGTGCACGTTAATGATTTATTTATGTGGCTAATAACGCTCACATTCTCGCTGATATTTGTCTAGGCCAAAGACCAGCTGCGAAATGCCCTGCAGCTGTAGCCAGTGCTAGAACGGAGTGCCTTGGAGCCAGAAATCAATGCTCCTGAAATGAACAAGTGGACAACTTATTAGGCTCAGTCACTCCACACGCCGTCCCCTGATAACGAATAGATGAAGTAGGCACTGGAGAAAGGACGCGTCTGAGAAGGCCACACATGCCCACTCCTTCGCGGCGAGGCCGGGTCATTCCACGGGCACAGCTGGCCGCATGGACATCCCCGGGCAGGGCAGGGGCTGCGACACAGCACTCGCGGGCTGCTTGGGGTTAGATGGCGATAAATACGGCACGCCCGCCGAAGAACGGCTCCAGGAGTCATTGATAAAGGTGTCCGGTTTCTCTGCTGCTCCAGAAAGCCCAACCGACAGGTTCAAGCAAGATCATGTAATCGTGGCGTCTTCTGCCTAGAAACCGTCGCGCTAATTTTGCATTGTTAACATCCACGGGGAGGAAAAATACCTGTCCTCCCGCAATGCAAATCCTTACGCAAATAGATCCCCGGGCGCACGGGGAGCCGCTGCCACCCTGACCTCCCAGCCAAGAGTCTCTGGCCCCAGATTCACAGCAGCCCATCGGCAGCAGCGTGCCCCGAAAGCACACGGGATCGGGCAAACTCCTAGGCATCCTCTCGCAACTCGCTGCTGCCTGAGAAAAGTCCAAGCAGGAGCCTGCGGTTAATCTCCGAGGCCTTCATGCATCCCTGGCGAGCAGCGCCCCAGCGCTAAGTGCAATTAACATAACAGACACTAAAATAGGAGAGAGCGGCGCTGAATTTAATTTGCAGGCTTAGGGAAAAAAAAATAAAAAAAGAAAGGGGAATTTAGCACTTGGAGCGGGCTGGTGACTGGTGATGAACGCGGAGAGTGAGGTGCAAGGCAGCGGAACAGCCCTCATGCCTCGGAGAGAGACCGCGGCCGGGCCCGCAGACCCGTTCCGGGAGCCGGAACCGCCTTAGTGCACGCAGCACCGTAAAACATTTTTGGACAGGTAAAGTCCTCCGACGGGGGTGCATCCCGCTGCGCCGTCCCGGCTCGGCTCCCTCCAGCCCCCCCCCGCAGACGCTCCCGCGGCGGCGGGGGTAGCGCGACCAGGTCGCCGGCACAAGCTGGCACCTCCCGGAGCCTCCTTCCTGCCCCCCCGACGAAAGCGCAGATCTCGATCCGGCTCGCTTTCCTGCCCCCGCTGCCTCGGGGAGAGGGAGGAAATAGATGGGGGGGGGGGGGGGGGGGGGGGGGGGAGCAGTGGCTGGGTAACCCCCTCCCCGCTTTTCCTCCCCCCGCCTCCCATTAGCAGCAGAAGTTCACAAGAGAGCGAGACATAAAGAGAGGGAGATCGAGGTTTCCGAGAAAAGGAAAAGGCGAAAATAGCGAGGTAGAGATTAAAAAAAAAAAAAAAAAAATCGTCGAAACCGAGAGACCCACCGATCGGCTGGGAAGCTGGTGGTATCCGGCCCGGGCAGAGGGGGGGAAGGAAGAGAGAAAAGAGGGCTTTAAAAAACTGGAAGGCAAAAGCTGGTGGGAAGGAAGTGTAAGCCGAGAGGGAGGCTGGGGGAGGGGAGGGAGCGCCATCTTTTCATGTCACAGTCACAGAGACAGCGCTGGGCTCGGCCACAGCGTCTCGGTTTCTTTTTAACAGCGGAAAACGTGCGATTAGCAGGCAGACGGGCGGAGACTACCAGCCCTGCGCGCACACACAGCCCGCAGCTCTGTCTCCGCGCCGTGTAATCCCAACGCTCAGCCCTGCTGCACCCCCTCATTAAAAACCCGGAGATTTCCTCCTCCTCCTCCGCTCTCCGAGGAAAACAACGCCTGCCACCGCCTGAACCCGGGCAGCACCGCCCGCCCCGCAGCCGCCCTGGGGCCGCCCGGGGGCCCCGAGCTCCCCGCCGCCTTGCCCGGCCTTGCCCTGTACGACGGCACAGGTCCCCGCTCTCGGCCCCTGCCTCCCCATGGGAGGCTGATGTTCATCCCCCGTCCCAGGAGGCCGCCCTGGCGAGGCGCACGGCGGGGGCGGGCTCGCTGCAGCTCCCCCCCGCCCCTCCCCCCCGGTCTTGAGGGGCTGCTGCTTCCCCGCTGCCCCCCCGACCCCCACCGCCCTCTCTTTATCCATCCCGAGGCCGAGGGTGCGGTGTGCCGAGCCGGAGCTCCGCGCGCTGGTGCCGGGAGCGGGGAGCAGTGCCGGGATCCCCCGGGAGCCGGCGATCCCGCGACGGAGCCGGGCACCGCCGCCCACGGCCGCATGAACGGCGCTTTATCCCGCAGCGCTCAAACCCCTCATTGTGTTTGGCAGAATCACCTGCCTCCTCCGGAGCCGGGCGATTAATTTAATGCGATACAGAGCGCGCTCCGTCCCGGCCCCCTCCTCGGCGGGGAGATCTCCGCCGGGCGCTCTCCCGCCGCCGCGGCGCGGAGGAGGGGCGCGGCACGGAGCGGCACGGCGAGGCGGCTTGGCATCCTCCGAGCACCGGCTCTCCCGGCAGCGCCCGGGGAAACCTTCCCCGCCCGGTAGCGGCCGCGGCAGCTCCGATCGGAGTCGCAAGCAGCCGCCGCGCAGACCTGCTCGGTGCCCGGGCGGGGGGAAGGAGGGGTGGGGGGGGTCTGCGAGGCGGGCGGGGGCCGAGCCGTGCCTGGCGAGGGGATTTGCTGGGTCGTTGGCTGCGCCTGGGGAAAGGCGGGCGGGCGGGGGGGGGCTGGCTGCGCCTAGCGATGGGGGATTTGAGAAGGAAGGGGAGGGGGTGGCTGAGCTCGGTGGAGGGGGGGGGGGGTGGCTGCCGCGACTGCTGGGGACGGCGGCTGTTATTATTGTTATTACTGTTATTGTTATTTTTAGGGGGGCGGCGGTGGTGGGAGCGGGGGGGGGGGGGGGGGGGGGGGGGGGAGAGTGGGGCGGGCCGCACTCGGCGGGAGGCGATATGGAAGGGGGGGCCGCCGGCTGCGCCCGCGGTGGGGGCATGAGGTGAGGGCGGTGGGAGAAGCGTCTCCTCTGTTTCTAATAAAGGAAACGACTTTTATTGAACGATAAATGCAGGGGAACGAAAGTCGTGTGGGTGCGCCTGGTGGGGGCGATTGATTTGGCGGAGACGGGGGGAAGACGGCTGCCCGTGCCGGCGGGGGGTGTTTAGGGCGGGGGGGGGGGGGGGGGAGCGTGCAGCGGCGAAGGGCCGGCTCCCCTTGGCTGCTCCTCGCCCGGGGGGGAAGAGAATCTCGGGCAGGGGGCGTTGGCCGCCCTGGTGAAAGGGGGCGAGGGCTGCCCCTGCTCGTGGGGGGGCTGTAGAGTGGGAGAGCGGGATGCTCGCGGTGGGGGGTCCGGAGGGGGGGGGGCGTAGGCCGTGGGGTGGTGCCTCCTGCCCCACTTGAGCAGGGGGGGGCTGAGGGGGAGGTGTCGCTGCGCCTTGCCAGTTGGGATTTGATAGGGGCGGTAGGAGACACGTCTCCTGTTTCTAATAAAGGAATCGGCTTTATTGAAGGATAAATGCAGAGAACCAAAGTCGTGTGGGCTGCAGCCGCCGAGCTTCGTTAGCTGCCGATGTGACTGTGAAGATAAAACGCTCCGCAGTAACTCGAGCGCAAAGAGCGCCGGGGATGGGGACGCGCAATCCCCGCCGGCCCCGGCCCCCGGCCCTCTGTCCCCGCCGTGCTCCGCGCCCTCGGCCCCAGCCCCGCGGCGGAAGGTGCCCGTGGAGCCTCAGACCGTGCTAACGGCTCGGCCTTGGGACTTCGCCAAGTTTCTCTGACTTAGGGGAACTCTGGGGATGAGTAATCGCGCCAGGGTTTGGGAGGGTGGTGGTGGTTTTTTTTTCTTCTCGCTTGCTCGCTCTCTTCTTTTTTCCCCTTGTCATCAGCTGCTGACCCACTCACCTCCGAGAGCACGGCACCGACGGGTTTCTGAGAAGGGCGGCGGGAGTAGATGAGGGATGCGGAGAGTCCGGGGAAGCCCCCTCACCGTCTCGGCTCTACCGAGCCACCCCGGCTCCGCTCCGGCCCCGAGCACGTCGGGGCTGCGCGGGGTCCCCCGCTATTTCGGCTCCCATGCGGGGCCCTGGCTGTGGTTTTCCCGAGGGACGAGGGGATGCACCCACGCTCGCGCCACACACGCTCTGCTGCGTCGCGTGGAGGCCCGTGCGGACGTTTCCCGGGGCAGGGAGGACACGGCGCGGCCGCGCCTTGCCCTCGGGGAGGTGTCGGGAAACCTTTTCTACTCGGCATCTCGGCTTATCGGAGGTGGCAACGGCTCAAGGACGGGAGGGGGAAACGCTGGGCCTGGGGGGAGGCCTCCAGGGACGGGGAAGCAGCGCATAGCCCCTGCCGTGGCGGCAGCGGGCATGGGCGCGTCGAGCCCTGCTGCCCGGCAGTCGGGGAGGAGCAGCGCCCGCATCCTGCCCGCGGGTCCCGGGGCGGGTGCAGCCAGCGGGGCCTTGCTTGGTGCCGCGGAGGGCAGGGCCACCGCCGTGTGCGCCGGGTGCCGTGCCCGCCCGTGGCCTCCCCGTGTGCCTGCCGGGCGGCGGGGCGCGGGGGCGGCCGCGGGGTAGGAAGCGGCCGGGAGGGCTCAGAGCTGGTGGGGGGAGGAAGCAGAGCGACTCGACGCCGAGCGCGGCCGCCGACAGCGGATCCTGCAGCTTGGCTGGGGGCAGGCGGGGGGGGGAACACACTGCCGCCTCCCCCTCTTGCCCCCTCCCCCCCCCGATGCCGTCGGGGGTGCTGCAGCGAAACGACCTGGAAAAGGCAGCCCGGCTCTCGCCGCGCTCTCCCCAGCGCAGCTCCCTGCCCGCTTTACGGGCAGCGAGGGGCCGGTAAGGCGGGCCGCGGCCTTCGCCTGCGACGGGGGCGCCGGGCGGGCATGGACGGGGAGCGCCGCGGAGCTGGGCGCGCTGCTGATGTCGGCGCCTGGCAGGTTTCAGTCCTTTGATTACCTGCGTGATTTGGCTTCCGAGAGGCGCGCTGGGAAGCGGCTGCTGCCCTGGTTTGGGTACTGCGGTGGCGGGACACACACGCACAAACACGTAGGGAGAGGACGGCGTTTTAAATGGCATTTCTGAACGGAAAATACTTTTATTTTCCCTTGGCTTTTTGAAGGTGCTTCGAAATGAACATTTGCTGCGATAAGAGGTGACCGATCAGAATCGCTGAGGGGAGGTTGTAAGCAGACGTTTTGCCCCAGCTTACTGTTATCTTATCTTTCACACTTGCAGGGCGAAAAAGTGGCTTATCTTTATACCCACCCCCCTCTCGCCTTAATTGCTAAAAACACTGTGAAGTGTTAAGTACAGGACTAAAGAATCTCTCCGCGTGTCTGCCATGCGAGTGAAGGGGAATTAAAAAAAAAAAATCTGATTTAAAAAATTAGGGGCTTTTCTCTGGAAAAGTACACACGTGTACACACCGAGAGCCCCTCCCTGCCCCCGCTCCGCTGCCGCTTTGATGTTGCAGGCTCTCGTTTCATATGTATGCACCCCGGCGAGCCACCCGCCGCTGCCGGGCTTCCAGCCGGGGCGCAAATCCCGCTCCGCATGCCGGCGAGCCCGGGGGCCGCGCCGCGGGGCGCGGACGCGGAGGGCGGTGGAGGCCTCCGCTGTCACCTCTGGGGCGGAGTGAATAACCCCAGTGTTTATTAACCCGGGTGCGGAATTGGTATTCAGCGCCGAGCCACGGCATCGTCTCCTCGTTTTCTCTCCCCACCCCCTCCGAAACAAAACACAACACAAAAACAAAACCAGAAGGAGGACGGAGGTGATTCATCGACTGTATCCAATTATTAACATACAAGCTGTAGTCTGCACAAACACACCTTCAAACCATGGCGGTTCCCCCGGCCGCCGTATTATATTTAAACTCGGGAGCGTGGTGGCTGCCGTGTCTCCGCCGAGCCGCCGCTCCGCTGCCGTTCCTCCGAGGCCGCCGAGGGACGGGGCGTAGCCGTTCCCCCTGGGGCTGAGGGACCCCACCGGGAAAAGGGGGTGCAGGCCACGGCTCCCGCTCATCGCTTTGAAAGGCGAAGGCTCAACCTCGCCCGCCTCGCTCTCCTCGCCAGGGTTTTTGTTTGGCTTCGACTCTTGTACTCCCTCGGCGCCCTCCCTGCCGTCCGCCCGCCGCCGCGCCGCCCGGTGCCCCCCGCCGGGTTGGGGGGAGGCGAAGAGAGCGACAACCTCGCCGGCGCTATTTTTACTCCTCTCTAGACTTGTGCGGCGCACGCCCCCTCCCCTGCAGGGCCTTGCCTGCCGGCTGCATCTCCCCGCTGGCAGGAGCGGCCGGGGCTGGCGGCGGCCCTCCTTTCACCTCCTCCTGCCCGGCCGACCCGCCCGCCCGGCCACCGGCAGGGTCCGGTCCCTCCGCCCCGCAGCAGCCCTGTGCCTAAGGGGACACGGCGGGGGGGGGGGGGGGGGGGGGGGGGGGGCACAAACGCGCCGCAAGCAGACAAAATGGCCGAGGTATGCGAGTGGGAGAGGTGGAAGGGGCAGCTCGCAGCCGGCCTGCCCTCCTCCGGCAGCGGGGCCGCCGCCCCCATTCCCCAGTTTGGGGCAGGAGCTGTTCCTCCAGCCCGTCCCCCCGCGGCCGCCCCGGTGGGCTCGGCGCTGCGCCTTCCCCACCGAGCTCTGCCCGGGCCCGGCGAGTGCGTGCCGCGGCGGCGGCGGCAGCCGGTCCCGGCCGCGGTCGGCAGGCCGGGCTTCCCGGCTGGAGGCTGGCCGAGACGTGCGTGTGTTTGTCTGCCTGTCCTTCCCGGACGGTCCACTCCGAGAGGCAAACGGGACCCGGAGGACCTCGGGCATCTCCGCTCTTTTGTGGAGCGGGGGAAGGGTGCGGAGCGAAGCAAACACAACCGGAGAGATTTGTCATTCGCCTTTGTAAGGAAGAGAGCGGCGCTTAGTCCGTGAACCGAGGGCGTCTCGCGCTCTTCTGGGGAGAGGGAGAGAAAATAATGGATCTCCTGTCAACAGAGTAGCCCTGAACTACGAAGTAAAATTATAGTACTTCTGCTATGCAAAACCCCCTTGATTGCACGGGGAGTTTGCATGGCGGTGTAACAATATGCTGGCACCGTGTCAGGTCTGAAAGCGCTGCAGACCCTGTATAACGCCAATTGAGGCTTGTCTTGTTTTGTTATTCAGATTTCTACACTTCCATTAAAAACAGCCTTACAATAAGCAATGATAAAGGTCTGATTTAAGACACACTCAAGCAGGGCAATTCAGAGCTTAGGACAGTGATCTGTTATTTATAGGCTTTTCCTAGCACTCATCACCAGGCTGTCTGAGCACCTCGATCGCATTAATTCATTTCACCTTCGCCCATCTCCCCTCTCTCATTTCCCCTGCCCGGGAGACCCGCGTGCTCCGGTTGCCGTTTGGTGGACAGGGGAGAGGGGTGCGGAGTGGGCCGGCGGCCCGGCCTCGCCGCTTCTGCCGTTTAACCCCCAACTTTCTGAGGTGCGCGGGCCGGGGGCGGAGGAGGCTTCCGATTAGAGGCGGCGCTGGAGGTAAACGAGAGCCCGCGTGAAGCCATCCCACTTGGAAGCCTCCTTCGAGAAGCCCATTCTGCCATTAACAATGGATTTGTCTTTACGAGGAGGTTAAGTACTGAGCATTATCGGAGCAGCCGTTTTTGCGAGCGCATCCTCGCCCGGCTCCGCAGCGGCAGCAGCAGCGCGGAGCACCGAGCATCTGTGCGTGGATCCGCCCCCCCCCCCCCCCCCCCCGCTCTCGGGGAGGGAGCAGCGTGCAGCGGCCTGACCCGGGGGTCAGCTCCCTCCGGGACGTGGGGCGGGGGGGGGGAGCGGCCCGGTAATCCGCAAGGCAACAGCCTGCTCTGAATTTTCCGGGGTTAGCTCGGCTGTGCCCGCCGCAGCCGCGGCAGGGGAAGGCGGCGCGGCGCGCAGCCGGGCTGAGCCAGGCCGCGGGAGGAGCGAACTGAAGCCCCAATGTCTTCGCCGGGAGCCTCCAGCCTCCCGCCGCAAAAGCTCGGGGACTCGGCGAACAAAAAAAGCACAGAGGCGAACAAGCGCGTGTCTGTTCCTCCCCGCCACGGAGGAAACTGCGTTCACAAAGAAAGAAAGTTTAACTACGGTTAAAAATAAAAGTGGAGCGAGTTTACACTGAGATAACTTGAAGTCATTAGTTAAAGGGGGTGGTGGTGGGGGGGAAGCCCCAGCCTCGAGCACCCATCACCACGCTGTAGGCGCACACGTGTGATCCGGAGTTTGCAGCCCGGGGGAAGGAACGCGGGCGACTTCTGTGATGCAAGTGCGGGCCGATGGCACCGCGGATCCAGACCTGCGGGGAGAGAGACAAAGCCCAGATCAATGGAGCTGGGAAGCCGCGGCTGCGGCCACCTCGCCGGGAGACGCGCTAGTTCTGCTTTTCTACCGAAAGAAGCAATTTTATTGAGGTTTTCCCTAGGAAAGGGAAAAAAACAAAAACAAACCAAACGAAAACCAAACAGAGGCCTTTCCTCCAGCTGTGTGCCTGTAACTCACGTGTGTTCAGTCTAATAACTTTTAATGTCTAGCCCTAAAACATCTTTATAAAAAATAGCTTTACAGCGTAATAGGCCAGGTGTCCTTCTGCGTGTTATCGGAGATTAAAAAAAGGTGCGGGAGCCTTTGAGATGCGTGGCCCGCAGGGCCGGGATCAAACCCGGCCGCTGCCCGGATCCGTGTGCCCCGCCGCCGGCACGGCAGGACCGCAGCCCGGCCGCCGCGCTCCGCGGCTCTCCGGGCTCCCCTGCGAGGAAGCCGAGCGGTGCGGCTTGAGTTTCGGGTTTCAGACGGTGGATATTTCACTTCTGCTTTGAAAGAGGCGAGGTTTTTTTTTTTTTTTTTAAGAGAGACGTAGCGAAAACTCGAAGCCCCGTGATGGCAGTTTCATGAAATGCCAACCCTCTGGCCGTGACCCAGCTGCATGTGTGCGTGTGTGCGCAGAACATGTGTGCAGTCTGTGTCCCCCCCCTCCCCACGCATCAGGAGACCTCCGCGTTTTTTCCAGAAGTGCGTTTATTCCCGCTTAGATTCTAGATTAAAAATTTAGGGATCTTTTTTTTTTTTTTTTGGGGGGGTGGGGTGGTGGTGGAGGAGGAGCGCTTTGGTAGGGACGACTTTAGGGAACTCGTGCTTTTCCATCTTCAGAGATAAGCAGCAGCGGCGGAGCGCAGGCAGGCAGCCCCGGTAGTCCTGCTCTGGCGCTGAACACTCACCGCGCTGCTTGCGCGCTCTCGGCGAGGAAACCTCTCGTCTCCGCAGCCTTTTCGCGCAGGGTCTTGGACGTGGCGATTAAAAATCCCCCCCGGGGCGAACCGTCCGCGTTAATCGCCTGGCGTTTGGCTGGCAGCCGCTCCCACACGGAGCGGCGGCGAAAAGGGCTCGATGCGGCGCCGGCGGCGCTGAGGTGGCAAAACTCCCGCTTCTCCGGGAAGGCGCCGGGAGGTGCGGGGGAGCTGCGGGGCTGCGGGCCCGCCTGGCCCCGCGGCCCGGGGCCGCCCCGGGAGCCTCCGTGCCACGGGATCTGCAGGACCAAAGCTGGGAGTGTCGGCGGGGATGGGCGTTATGAACGTGAAATTTACGAGTCGAGCTCGCCGAGCCAAAAGTTGCCTTGCCAAAGTAAATAGATGCAGCCGATAACTACCAACCCGGAGATTAAAGGGCTCCTCAACCCGGGCAGAAATCTTAAAGCAGCCGTAGAAACGCCAGTCAGGGAAACGGCGCTTCAGTCGCCACCCCACCCCGGGTTGCCACACCGCTCACACGCGGTAGAAACCGCGTTTAGGGCTGCCAAAGCCAGATCAAGCGAAAACGCGCGTTAAAAAGGTCCCCCCCGACTCCCCCCCCCCCCCCCCCCCCCGCCCCGCGCAATGCGGACGTTGACAAACGAGTGGCTTTTTTTCCATCCCGATTCAGAGCTCGACGAAGGGGACCGGGGGGAAGGTACAAATCGGCGCGGCGGAGCCGCGGACCGTGCGAACTTGGGGGCGGCGGGTGGGACCAGAGGGGGGCTCCGGGGCCGGGGAGAGGAGCCTCCTCCACGGCTGGGAGGGTGCGAGCGAGAGGGTCCGTGCGTGCTGTGACCCGTGCGAGGGGTCAGGTCGGCTGGGAGCCTTCGGCAAGTCCTAGGGCGGCGGGGATGCCCTTGCGCGACGGCGGGGAACCCGGAGCCGGCAGGCTGCACCGCTGGGAGGTGGGGGGAGTCCCAGACGCCGCGGTTCGGCGGGGCGCGATGGGGGAAGCGGGGCGAGAGGGCCGCGGGCGTCCGGCAGAGGGGCCGGGGGCGAGCGGGGCGGCGGGGGGCGGCAGCGCGGCGCGACCCGCCGCGGAGCCTCACAGCGATGTCTGGCAGCGCCGCCGCCGCCGCCGCCGGGGTTTTGACAGCTTGGCGGAGCGGAGTGAGCGGAGCTTTATGGTAATTGCGGTTCTCCACTGGCCTTCTGGGTAGCGAGCGAGGGGAGTATCGGCGGGGCGGGGGGGCGGCTTCCCTCTCCGTGCCGGCCGGGAAGCGCGGGAGCGCAGAGTCCCCCCGGGGCGCCGCAGCTTGGCAGCGACCTGTGCCAGCCGCGGGGAGCGGGCGAAGCGAGGGGCTGGCGGCGCGGCGGGGCGGGAGGGGGGTGCAAATCAATTAGTCAGGGCAAGGGAGGGGAGCGGGCGAGCGGCCGGGTGAGCCCTGCCTGGGCAGGGAAAGGCAGCCAGGGGAGGGGGAAACTTGCAGAGGGAAAAAGCGGTGGCGGCGCTGCTGCTGCTGCCGCCGCTGCTGCTGGCGGCGGCTCCCTCGGTGCAGCGCCTGCCCAGGGGGAGGGGAAGGGAGGGGAGGCGGCGGCTGGAGGAGGAGGAGGAGGAGGAGGGAGAGAGGGAGGGGGGATGCGAGGGGAGCGCAGCGTGCAGCAGACGGAGCCCGGTCTCCCAGCGGCAAGGTGAGGAAGAGCGGCTTTCCCGGCGGACTAAAGAGGGGAGGCGGGGGGGGGGGGGGGGGAAGAGGAAGAAAAAAAGAGAGAGAGAGGAGGAGAAGAGGAGGAGGAGAATTAAATCCCCAGCCACACACACACAAAGCCGCGGCGGCCAGGGCACGGGAGACGGCGGCGCGGGCGAGATGTGGGGAGCGCCGCGATCGCCAGCTCAGGAACTTCGCCCGGAGCAAGCCAGCAACATGGCGCTGCCAAACCAGAGCCGGCAGCCGGAATGAGCATCGCGGGCTGCCGCTCCCGCTCCCACCGCTGAGCCCAGCCGAGCCGCGAAGCAAAGCCCTTCCCGCGGGCACCTGCCCCGTCGGCGCAGGCGGCGGCTGCGCTCTTCCCCCCGCGCCCTGCAGCTCCGTGCCTTCTCGCAGCCCTTCTCCGACCCGCCCGCGCCAGGGCAAGCCCCGCCACACGCACCCCCGGAGCGGGGGAGGGGGATCGGAAAACTTTTCTCCGGCCCCCCCTCCGCCCCCCCTCGGCGGGGCTGCCCTTCCCGGGAGAGCAGCAGGGCGAGGCGACGGTGTGGGAACCCGAGGCGCGGACCGCGCACGCCGCAGCCCCGCGGCGCGGCAGGAAGGTCAGTGCTCCGCTTCGCGAACAGCTCCCGTGCGGAAGCGCCGCCGCCGCCGGGTGCCGCGGCGACGGGGCGGCCGCGGGGCTCCCCTCGGCTCGCCGCGGGGACGGCGGCGGCGGCGCGCCCGAAAGTTACGGCGCGGGGCAGCGGGGCTTGGGCGGGGGTGGCGGGCAAACAGCGGCGGGGGGAAAAGGGGTTTCCCGGTGCGCTTGTGAGGCTGCGGTGGCGGAGGGGAAGTTTGAAGTCACTTGCTTGATAAGATGCCTGTTTGGGGCGGCGGAGGCGAGGGGCAGCTGCCGGTCGCGCTATCGGGTCCGCTGCGCCTGTGAGGGGGCTGGTGGTGGTGTTCCCCGTCCGTCTCGCACTTTGCGATCGGGAAGGCGCCGGGGAAGCGGCGGTGCGGGGCTGCCGGGGAAGGGGGCCAGCGCGGAGCGGCGCTGCCGAAGGGGCGCTGCGGGGCGGAGACGGCTCCTGTGCCGGGAGGGCCGGGCTCCGCGTCCCCCGCCGAGATCAGCGCGGGGTCCGGGGCCGGCGGGCAGGTGAGCGGCTAGGAGAGCCCGCTGCGGGCTGTCTTCCCGTCGCCGGGAGAGCCCTGGGCTCCGCTCCCTCTCTTCCCTCCGCCCCGGCGGGGCGGGCGCCGCCGCGCACGTGGGGTAGGGCGGCCCGGGGCTTTCCCGTGCGCGGAGCTGTGCTGCCGTGAGGTCCGGCGTGACACGGAAGTTTAGTCAACCCTAAAATGTAGTTTGGAGTTGGGAGAGCGAGCCGGAGGGAGGCTCGGGGCTTGCCATCAAAGGGCCGGCTGGAGGGGGACGGCCAAGCAGGGAGGCAGCGGAGGCTGCTTTGTGAAGCTGGGGCCAAGTGGGGCGGCTCTGCGCAGCATATGAGGCACGCATTTGATGTTCGCGGAGCGAGTCCGGGGGCGAGGGCTGCGGAGCGTTCACGTTCCTCTTTCTTTCTCGATGTGTGTGTGTTGTGTTGTTCCCCCCCCCCCCCCCCCCCGTCTCATTTCCGCGATGTCTGTCGGATCCCGGGTTCCGTGATCGCCGAGGGGGCGACGGGGAGGCGACGAGCACCTCCTCCTCTCCCCCGACAAAAAAAAAAAAAAAAAAGCGCGCCCCGACCGTAGTGAGCGGTGTAAAACTGACAAAGTGTGAGGACCGGTTTTAATGTATCGCCTCGGAGCTCCTCGCAGCATTAATTCCCACTAATGAATCTTTTCCAGAAACTCCGTTCATTGCTTTCATCTGCTCTTTGGAGCCTGCAGCTTTTGTATTCGTATTTGTATTAAAAGGAGGGGGGGGCCGAGGGAAGCCCAGCCCGCACCACGTAGACCCGTAGCAAAGCCCGGATTTTCCAAAGGTTCTATTAACTCCCTCCCCCCCCCCCCCGCCCCCTTCCCTTGGCCCTACCGCGGGGGGCGGCCGGGGAGAGCCGTGCCCCCGCCAGGACCGCTTGGGAACAAAGCTGGGGCGAGAGCGGGCGGGCGGTGCGAGGTCTCGGCCCCGGGGCAGCGCCCGCACCCCCCCGCCAGTGGCTCTGCCGCGCCCGGGTCGCCGCCGCCCGCGCTGTCCCCCCCCCGCTCCCCGCCTGCGCTTCTCCGGCAGCTTTGTGCCCGCCGAGCCCGGCGTACCGCTGCCTCCGGCCGCCGCTCTCGCCTGCTTCGTCCCCGAGACGCGCCGGTGCTTGCCTATCTGTCTGGAGCCCGGTGCCCGTCGCGCTTGCGACACACCGATTCATTTCCTTTCGGTTCTGCTGTCGAAGCCGCTGTGTGGTTTGTTGTCCGTCCCCCGTCCCCCCCTTTTTTTTTTCTTCCCAAGAGGTAGCCAGCGCAGCGCTCACCCTAATTGCTTTTAGGAGGATTAGGAGCAAATTCCTCTCGCCGCCCCCCCCCCCGCCCCGCTCCCCCCCTCCCCTCCGGTTGCCTTCGCGCGCCGGGGTTGCAGTTTATCCCTGGTGCAGTTCTTTGAATTGCTGTCACAAATAGGTGACTCAGAGTTAATTAGGAAGTATGCACCGGATCAATGGGCTGCACAGCTCATTAGTTATTCCCCAGCCTTTTGCAGCGTTGGACCTCCGGCTCCTCGCCCCGTATATACCTCTTTAATACGCAACCCGGAGGGCTGGCAGGGACCAGGGAGCACTTGGGGTGAGGGGGGCTGGGTGCGAAGGGGCGTGATGAATACGGACATTGAAGTTTCCAGGCTGGGAGGTTGCCTGTGAACGAGCGGCCGGGTGTCCCCCCCGAGGCCCCTCCCGCCCTGGCTATCAAACCTGCCTACCCGCACGGGCGTGGGGCGCCTTCGCCCGCGCCGAGGTCGGAGGGACGAGCCCGGAATGTTACCAAAAACAAACAGGCACAAAAAAAAAAAAAAAAGTGTGTGTGTTTATTGGAGCGTACGCTGAGAGAGCAGACAAAATCTCATTTGTCAGGCATGAAGGTGGGCTGTGTGGAAGGCTATAAATATACCGGGGAGGATTGTGTCGCGGTCACTTTTCTGTTCTTCGCCATTTCTAAGGTGAGTGGCGGAGGCTGAGGGACCGGGGCAGGGGCTTCTCCTGGTATTGTTTGTCCGTCTGTGATAGATCGGTCTAGACAGCCGCTCAGGCTCCCTGCGAGCTCAGGAACCGGAGCCTGAAAGGGAGAGTGGGGGAGTAGGAGAGGAAAAGGTCACCGCGATATTTTTTCTTTTTTTCTTTTTTTTTTTCCCTTTTTTCTTTTTTTTTTTTTGTCTTTTTGGTGGCGGTGGTTGTTAACCCTTAAAGCCGAGAGGGGATCGCGGCCGTCTGCTCCGGCCTGGAAGGATGCGGGAGCAGCAGCCGTCGCGGGGATGCTGCCGGAGGTGGGAGGACAGGGCAGCCCGCCTCGGGCCCCCGGCGCTGCCCCGTCCATGTAGTGGTTTTCTAAGAGCTGCTTCCCACAACAGGAAAAGAGTTCACGAGGCGAGCGCCAGATTATTTCGTTCCCAGGAGTCTCCTCTCTCTGGAAAACTCCGAGGAGCGCTTGGAGCCGGGGGTCGGGCGGCCGCGGGGCCGGGGAAGCCTCCGCAGCCCCTCTGGCTCGGGGGCGGCGGGGTCCCGGGAGTGGTCGGCGGGTGATCCCCGGCGGCGGCGCGTCCCCGGCGGCTCTCCACCACCCTCGGTCCCGCCGCGTCCCGTCCCCCGCGCCCCGTTCGCGCGGGTTGCAGTGGAAACCCCGCGGCGGAGGTTCCCGGCCCCGCGGGGGGAGCGAGTTTCCGCGGCCGCCTTCGGGTCCCGTCAACTTCTCCCCCGGCGGCTCGGCGTCCTTCGCCCCACGGGGCCGCGTGTGTGTTCACGGCGCGGGGCAGCCCTCGGCTTCGTGTCTGTGCACGCAGGATCCGGGCGTACCTGCCTCGGGGTGTTTGGAGGCCCACGGGGGCCACGGACGCCTCGTGGAGCGCAAGGGCAGGCGGAGAGCGGGGTCTGCGTTGGGATTCGGGTGGGTCGGGGGGTTCCTGGCGGCTCCTTGCGTGCGTGTGTGCTTCCTTTTGTACTCAGACGTCCTCGGTGGATGAGATGCGATCCTGGCGTGCAAGCCTGGGCGGTACAGATTAAAAGCAGTTAAGGCTTTAGAGCGATAGATAAAAGCTGGTTTTGTTGGATTCGCCTGCAGCGCAGACCATTCCCATTCCTCTTTGTCTGAGCCCCGGTTCCGGGCGCTACAGCCTTATTGGAAATGCTCCCGAGCAGTCCGCGCAGCCAGGGCAGCAGGCAGCTCAGCGCTTATTTACACGTCACATCTAAATACATCTCTAATTAGATAGAAGCAATGCCGGAAATGGCAGATTTGTTGCATATCTAATAGAGACCAGCGCAAACAGACTCAGCAGGGTTTCCCTCTTTTCTCCCCCCCTCCCCCTAAAAAAAAAGACCAGCAGACCAAGCTAGTAATCTGAGACCAAACAGAAATGACTTCTCCCATTTGAGTGCGTTATGAACCACATTGGCGAATGTCTCCATTCTAATATTTAAAGCAATAGTTAGGATGTGTGAACTGAATGCCCAAATATGGACTGGGTGTTGAAACAATACTGGTGCCTTGGCTTTATTCCTGCGCTGGTGGACAACCCAGGCTCCATATCATGCACCGTATCTGCCTTTACCAGGATGTGCCAAGAGCTGCAGCTTCTCAGGCAGTTCGAAATTGTCATCCCTTTTCCCTCCACTTCCCCTACCACACGATAATTCACTTTTTTAAGGCTGATAAAGAAACCAAGGTCCACTAATGGGGATGCCAGAGGCAAGGCGACTGAGCTGCAGGGGCTCTTGTACAGTCCATGCGACCAAACTTTGTGGATCTGTGCAGCTGTGAGACCACACAAAGTTGTTGACATGCTTTCGGGTCTCCGTTTGTGGAGAAAATGGACCCAGGCCACCACAGCCCAAAATGAGTGCTGCGCATACCAAAGTAGTCTTAGCAATCTGTGGCTGTCCTTTAAAAGGTCTCTCAACTTTGACTGGTGAGTGGCCCCGGCAGAGACGGGCAAAAGGCCTGCTCCAGCTCGGGTCGTAACTCTAGCAGCCACGTTGTCCTCGGAGTAAACGTGGCTTAGAGTAAATTGGTGTTCAGTTTGGAGGAGAAGCTCTGCACTTCTTGACGAAGGTGTGGGCTCTTGCTCGGACCCTGCGGCGCAGTCCGGTTGTGCAGGTGATAGGCGATATGCTGTCTCTCCGCCGAACACCGGCGATAGATCACGTTTTAGTGCAGGCTTCGAAGAGCAGCGTGAAGCCGAGTTCGATACTTCCTCCTTAGGCAGGCGTCGCTTTAGAAATAACCGACGGCCAGAGTGGGCCTGCGCCCTTCTCCCTTGGATTTGCAATAACCTGGGCGGCAGAGTCGAGCCAGCTGGCTGGGGAGAGCCGGGCTAAGTCCTTTTGACTGCGGCGAGCTGCTCTGGCTGGCTGCGTGTGTGCGTGCGGGAGACAGCACGGAGGCCTGAGCTGCAGGCAGGGGGAGTTCCCGGGGCCCTGAGCAGCTCCCGGTAATCCTCGGTGTCCTTTCAGGGGAACCGACTTAGAGCAGTCGGTTGCTCCAGAGTGACCTTTCCCTCCGACCCGACGTGCTCAGGTCCTCAGGCTGCGGTGGGCAGGGGCGTCTCTCCCAGGGGAGCGCGTCTTTCGGGGGTTTTCTCCAGAGTGGGCAGCCAGTGCGCCTTTGAATGGCCAGGCAGGCAAGGTGGAGACGGAAAGGAGGAGGCCAAGAACTCGCTGTGAATGTGGATTTAGGAAAGTTCTCTGCTTTCCAGCAAGGAATTATTTTTTCCTTGTTTGCTGGACAGCAGTTCTTGGCGGAGCGGAGATTTTTTTTCCCCTCCTCCCTTCCACCGCTGGAAAAGTTAGTGAGTGAGAGCACGCTTCAGTACCTGCCCGCCCGTTTTCCTGAACTGTTGTTGAAATTATTTGGGACTCTCCCTCCGCACGCAAGCACTCCTCGCACCCCAGACCTACCTCGTGAGCTAATAGATTCGGTGCTGTGTGATTAGACATGCAAGGAAGTCCGCTTGGAGAAGATCCTGACAGCATGAAATATAATTTGTGATCTGAAAGACAGTTTCCAGTATAATCTCATTATGCACCACAGACTCCCGGTGTTATTTTGTAGAAGGCGGACAATGATCAATTTACATTGACCTGGGGCTGGGCGAGCTTTTAGATGGTAATTGCCATATTGATTTGCATGCAAAAAGAAGACCTGCTAAAATTAAAGACCGGAAGCTAAATTAAACTAAATTTATTGTCTAGGTGCAAACTAAAAGACTTGTTAAAGTCCAGGGTAGACTTGGAAAGCTATGAAATTCAGAGAAAAATGATTCTTGTCCCGATCGCTCCGGAAAATGAACCTACATGACGGCTACCGGGGCTGCAAAGACCCCATTGTGAGCGGAGGCATACAAGCCGGGGCTGTTCCGTGTAAGCCCCGACTCTCTAAACAATCGGAGAATAAAATATCTCCTCTGTCCAATGAAAATCCTGGCCTGAATGTTGGGATTGTCGTGCTAAGGAAAACAAAGCTTTATTTGGATAAGACAATTAAAGTGGAAGGCGCAGAATCCACCAGCCACACTGGGAACGGCTCGTATAAAGAGCCGAGTGTGTTCAATAGAGCGCTGAGGAAAGGGGGAGGCTTGGAGCTGTGCTCGGTGGCCGAGCCGGCACCGGGAATGCCTGGCATTGTTGCTTCCAGGAGGAGTGAGAGTGCTCCCAGCCAAACCCGCTCTCCTTTCCGTGGCTCCCTCTGCCCTTGAAGCGCTCTCCCACGGCCGGGAGCTGCACTGGCAGGGACGTTCCCCATGCACCTCCAGCCGGCCTGCGGTGGGTTGCGGCGTGCCAGTGCTGCCAGCTCGCCCGTTCTATCTGAAAGCGGGTTTTGCTTTTCTGCTAGAGTAGCTCTTGCCCCAGGTGTTCATTTAACGCTTGGAAATACCTCACCTAGGGGCCTTGTACATCCTTCGGTATTTGCATATTACAAAACATTTGGGCCTGTATCTTCTGTTAGAAAAGTCAGATCTCCTCCTCCACGGGTGTATTGGAGTAGCTGGCACCTGACCCACTGATAGTAGAGAGAAGGACGTCCGTACTTGCAGAGGCAGCAGACCCCACGCCTGGGGCTGCCCGGCTGTCCTTGTGCTTGCGTGGACCAGGTGCCGCGGGGCTGCCTGTCCCTCGCTCACTGCTGTTTCCTCCACGCTCCTGCGAAGTGGGGCGGCATTGCAGCTGGTGGAGTCTCCTGGAGTGGGTGGGAGAGGGTTGCGGGGCTCATTTAGCCACGGCTTGACTATGGCATTTGAGAATGGTGGCAAGTAGGGACAGAGAAGTGAAATCAAAGCTGGAGGGGTGTATTCTCGGCTCTCCTTGAAATTCACAGCAAACTCGCTAATGGCACAAGAAGGGGTGGGCTGAGCTCCTCTTCCTTCTAAGTGTAAATTCCCTCCCTGAGCCAAACTTTCTCCATCTGAAAGCTCCTGGCTATGGAGAGATCCTAAAAGGATCTCTGATCCCCAGGCAATCCCCTTTGCTCTCACGCCCCGGCGTGCTGGGTTGTGCTCTAAGCCTCTCCGGCTTGCCCACAGCAGTAGGAGGCTGAGCTGGGTGTTGGGGGAAGCCCTTCCCACAGACTGCGGTCCCTCTGGCTCACCTTGCTCTGGCCTGGTCGTGCTCCCCGCACGGTGTTTTCCTTTCCTCCCGTTTCAGTAGTCAGGCACAAAGTGGATTAGCAAAGCCCTGTGCAGAATTAAGAAGCCCGGTGCAAAGTTATGCCGAGCTCTCCCAGGAGCACTTGCCTGCCATCCCCCCTGCAGACCTCCCATGCCGTGCCGTGCTTTTCTGTCCTGGGGCAGGACAGGGCCAGCAGCGGGCAGAGGCAGATGCTTCCCAAGGGTCTCCACGCGGCGGTGAGCGAGAAGAGAAATAGCTCCTGCTGAAGTTGCGAGCAGCAGGGGAAGCTGGAACAATACTTGTGAGCAGGAAGCGATCTCCTGAGGTAAATGTTTTAATGGAAGTGTAACCTGGCATTGCACAAAAACCCAACCCAGGGTGGCTGCTGCCAGCTGGGGAAGATGCAGGGCTCGGGGAGATGTGTGGGAGGCCGTGCCGCGCCGTGCCAGGGGCGCCCATGGCGGAACCGTGCGTGCAGAGCCGGGGGCGGCTGCGACGCGGCCTGCCCTGAGCAGGCGGCTGAAGGTTGTCTTATTTTAGCTACAGAAATATCTCTTCTAGATCCGTTACTGCGAGATCTCGTTTGCAATAAACTGTATTGGCTCTCCTCTTTATACAAATTGCTGGTATGAAAGAAAACCCAGCCTATATGCATGGAGGCAGGCATGAGCTAGTGAGATCAGGTTTCCTACTGAGCTCCCGGAGGAGAAGTCAGCATTTGATTGAAGCTACACTTGGTTCTTGGTTCCCAGGGGACAGAAGCCCTGAAACACGAGAGCCCTCCCTCCTTTTTTTTTCCCCCTTCTCTCTCTTCTTCCTCTAAAAGCCTTTGTGCTGAAAGAGTCTCGGTAGGCACGACTCGCCAATCTCTCACAAGAGTGTGGTGCAGCCTTTGCTGACATTGTTTTGTTCGCAGTGGTTTTTACCAGGCCAGCAGATTTCTAGCTACGTATAGGCAATGAATAGTCGATGATACTGACCTGCGAATACGTACTGGCATCATTTGATGGTGAATCCGATTCGGTAGTTGATTGGAGACATATCACGTCGGTGCGAAGCACCTCACCTGCCTGGGAAGCGCTGCCCTTTGGCAGGAGTCAGGCCAAGACGTGCTTCCAGTAAAGTCAGCTCTTTTCCCTTGCTGGTGCCGGCTCTAAAACTGCCTATAAGCACCTAGAAAGCACGCTTCCAGCTCCCGTGGCCTCTTCAAGAGTTCGTGCGGTACCCAAATTTCAGAGAAAGTTGCCGTGTCGTTGTTTTCCCTTGGAGATGCGCGATTTGGGTAATGCTAGGAGTCAAACTGGGCAAGGAAAGGTTTCCTCGAGTTGATTTATTTTTCCCTTGCTTCTTTTTGAGTAAATTCCACCTCTCCTCTAACTTTGCCGCCGATACAAAAAACAACCAGAGGCAGGGAAGGAGGCACGGGGATTTACACTCAAATTCCAGCTGTGCCCAACAAAAGGCCCGCTGGTGGTTGTATCGCGACCAAAGTTGGACTCGCCTTTTAAGTTATTGGGGTTTTTCTTTCTTTTTTACCTCATGAGGGAAAGGACTGAAGGTGGAAACGCGTCTCTGCCGGCCGGGGCTGCCGCGGGCTGCAAGCGGCGGGGTCATCGCCCGAGGCAAGGCCGGCTGGGGCGGCCGGTCGCGGCGGAGGGGCGTACCGGCGGGAGGTTTGCGGCGGTAACAGGTCGGGCCGTGCTGCCGCCGGCCCGGTGCGAGGCGGAGGCGGCAGGGCAGGGGAGTGCGAGGGCGGGGGAGCCCGGCCTTCCCGGGGAGGGGCTGCTCGGGGGCGCGCCGCGCCGCGGGGGCGAGCTCGCCGCGGGGCGCTGCGCGGCTGCCAGCGCGGCTTTCCCCGCTGTTGCGGGGCTCCCCCTCGCCCTTCCCGAAAGCCATATCGAGAGCGGAGCTCAACTTCTGATAAGGCTTTTAGTCGGGCGGGAGTGCGGGCTGGAAACTCCTCCTCGCTGCGGAGGAGAGCCCCGCAGCGCTCGGGACCCCGCCGGCCTCGGGCTGGTGGAGCACCCTCCCCTCTCCCCCGCTGGTCCCTTGGAAGCCCCCTGGAGCAGCGAGGCTCCGCCTGACCAAGCGCCGGGAACAAGCACGTTTCTGGCCCCGGGGCGGGGGACGTGGGTAGAGGGTGTTCCTTGTTTCGAGTAAACCAGCTGCAGTAGTTGATGGTAAAGCAATGAAGGCAGACACAATGCTGCTGTTGTTGGTTTGATCTCTAACTGGGGATTGTTAGTCTGGATTTAACTCTGCGGCGAGGGAGGGGGGAAGGCGAAGGCTGTTTACAGCCAGTGCAAATAATGTGACAGCTGTTGGAGCGCGAAGAGCCCGCGCCTCGCCGGCACTCGCACACAAAAGCTCTCGCTGCGGCCGGAGCAGCCCCGGGGCCGCCCCGCGGCTCCCGGAGGCACCGCCCGCCGCTGCGGAGCCCGGCGGGGCGCCCCGGGGCTCGGCGGACATCCCGGGCGGCGGCAGGGCGCCGAGCTTTGCTCCCCTGCCGCGGCGGCGTCGCTTAAGCAAACGCCGCTAGGCAGGGAGAAGCCGCCCCCCGCTTCTCTCCTACTCCGCTTGATTTACAAGCGCAGGGAGGCTGCGTGAGGAGCGGCCGGCTCCGCGCCCGACCCCGGCCCGCTTCGGCGCCGGGAAATCCTTCCCGGGGGTGGAGGCGCCGGCGAGTTTGCGGCAGCCTCGGTGACTTTGCGGGAGCGGCGGGTGAAGCGTCCCGGCAAGTCCCACCGGAGGAGAGGGCAGCCCCGCTCCGACTCGCTGCCGGCCTCGGGTAGGGGGCACGGTGCGGCTCGGTGGCTGGCAGTGCGTGTTTGCCTTCCGGGCACGTGTCGGCGGAGGAGTTCTTATCTCTGGAGATGGCAGCACGCAACCCCCGATAACCTGGATGTGCAGGCACCCCTGGAGTAGGGCCTCGGTGAAAAACCCCTGCGTTAATAGCCCGAGCAGCTATTTTCTCATCAAAGCCTCTGCATCTAAGCCCCTGGGTTCATCTTTTGAGCGCAGGATATAAAATACTGCCTGTTCTTGAAGTTTGCTCCGCTACCCAAAGTGATCTCCTAGCCCTTTCAGAAGAGCCTCTGGAAAGTCGAGGGAACTTGGAGAACTGGGTTCCGGCCTATATTTGTACCTGACATAGTTTTGCTACCTGCGAGAATCGCTATGTTTTTTATAGTAAGTGACCTCCACTTACTATAGTCTTTTTGACGAGGTGGCTCTGGGGTGGAAAGCAAGTAGGAGGGGGGAGATGCTTATTTCCTCCCCCACTCCCTTTTTTGTAATTTTGGTCGATGGGTTACCTTTATTTCTCTCAAGTCCATGTAGGTTTTTTTCCTCTCTTTTGGCCTTGACTGTCCCCTTGGTCCTTTATGGATTACACTGTGCTATTAGTGGTGAAAGTGCGCTAGTAGTCATTCAACAATTTTAGCATCAGTTCCTATAAACTGGTGTTTTATATGACATGTGCCATTTTTCTGCAAGAATACTGCTTGCGAAACTAGTTTCGCCTTGGAGCAAAGGCGGAAAGATAAACAAGCCTGCATAGCCAAAACACTGGCAATCTCCGCTTCCTTCCAAATCTTTTAAAGTCACGGAGTAATATTTTCAGGATTATGCTGCTGCCTCTGAGGAGGGAATGTCGCTGGCGTTAAAAAAAAAAAAAAAAAAAAGAAAGAAAAAAGCTAATGCAAATTAGAGAAAAATAATTTTCTTTCAGCGATATGCAATGTATTAGTCACTTGTTATCATGCTTAGAGGCAGACCTCATTTGCGCGTCTGCCAACTCGTTCACATCTGCTCAGAGCTGTTCAGGGCATTTTAACCTTGGCGGTGTCGTGTCGTAGTCCCACGGATCAAGAACGAGTAATTAAAGCTCTAAGCAGCAGCAAAAAAATTCATAGCCGCCCATCTGCATCGCAGTTGATTCGCTGCTTTGTTTCGGTGCGGAGCGCCGAGATGGGAAGGCAGGGCCGGCGCCGGCGGCCTCCCGCGCTGCCCTCCGCTCTGGCGGGGCATCTCCGCCGGCGGCAACTTTTATTTCCTTTTTTTTTTTTTCTTTTTCTTCCTTGGTGGTTTGTGTTTTGTTTTTTTTTTTTTTTTGCACCTTATTTTTTTAAATTATCATTATTTTTTTTCACGCAAAAGCCGAGCGTTTCTGTTGGGTTTCCTTTTTAATTCTCCTCCCGGTGTTTTCCGCCGGGACGGGCGGTGCGCGAGGCTAGCTGTGCCCGCCCTGGACGTGTTTCTTCTAAAGGTCTGGAGAAGGTGATGTGAGGCTGGGACACAGAGTTGCGGAAACGTTTGTCGAGGTGCTTGTAATGCTGTTTTCGTAACCGAGGGCTCGCCAGCACTTTCCAGAAGTGCTCGGGAAAGCGTTTCCCATCAAGGAGAAACGTTAGCGCCGTAAACCCGACATAAACTTGAGGGCGAGGCTAATTTTTTATGCATTGTTTAGCAGAAACCGAGCTGTTTGTTTGTTGTTGGGAGGTGGGGGGAGGAGGGAAAGGAGGAAAAAGCCCCAACTTCCCAAGCACTTTTTCTCCCATGCGGCCGCCGAAGGTCCCCGTGCAGCGGGGGCCGGCCACGGCCCCGGCGCGGCCGTGCAGACAAAGCCCTGCGGGGAGCGGGAGGCTTTCAGGCCGGTCGCGCTAGGTAAAAAGAGAGACGGAGGCACCCAAGTTTATTATTTCGCTGTTCCGCGCCGGCCATTTGCTGCATGAGGCGCGGAACCGCCGTCCCGCGGCAGGGCTGCGGGCTGCTGCGGGGGGTGGGGGTGGGGGGGGGCGAGGGGTGGGAGGATGGGTGAGGGGGAGCGGAGGGAGCCGCTCCCCATCCATCAGCCCCTCGAAGCTGTTGCTCCGTAAATGAGGGAACCACAGGCCCTGTCAGCTGCAATTATGCAAAATGAAGTCGTCCGTGATCAATATCTCCCAACGTCCCCGACGGATGCGGGGGGGGGGCGGGCCGCCCCCGCCCGGCGTGCCGCGGCGGCTCCGCGCCGGGGAGCGGTGCGCCGGGGTGGCCGGAGGGAAACCAAGGGCGTACGTCCCATTAATCACTCCCCTCCCTCGCCCCCCCCCCCCCCCGCCCCCCCCGGGGGTGCGGCGGGGGCTGGGGGAAGGAAACACAGGCCGTGCTCCGGTATTTCTGCAAGGATAACGTTGCGGAAGTGAGCGCAGCCTTTCGCTCGCTCTCTCGGAGGAGCGCTGGGACTTTTGTATTCAATGGGCTTCGGGGGGGTGGGTCACCCCCCCAGCCCGATAAGTTTCCCGAGCTATCAGAGGAGGGCGGGGGGCCCTCGGCGGAGCCCGGTGAAGGGCGATCCCGTGGCGCTGCGCTCGCCCAGCCTCCCGCGGCCGAACAATGGGGGACGGGCGGGGGGAAGGGGCTGGCTTGGTGGTATTTTTCTTCCGCTCCCCCCCCCTCCCCCCCCCCTTCTTTCTATCCTCCTCCTGAGAAGCAAAAGCCACATGGAATAAAGGCAACAATGAAGGGCTCCCGGGATGCCGAGTGCGCGGCGGGTTAATGGGGTGGGGGCGCGCAGGCCTGCGCTCTGTTCTCCCTTCCGCGTGCTGCGAATACTGCCTTAAATTACCTGAAATGCACATTTCTGCCCGGCCCGCGGTGCGTGGGTGTGCGTGCGTGCGTGCGTGTGTGTGTGTGTCCCTCTCCCGCTGCTGCCGCTGCTCCTCCTTCGCAGCCCGGGCTCGGCTGCTGCCTGTTGTCTCTGGCAGCAGCAGCGGAAACCTCGCTCCCGTGGCTGTGTGTGTGTGTGCGTGCGCGAGTGTCTGTGTGTGGGTGAGTGTGTGTGTGTCTAAAATGGCGCGGATGGCCTGGGTAGGGAGATGCCGCGGCGGGTGGGCGAGGGAGGGAGACCGAGCTCTCGCCGGGGGGCCCCGTCTGCGCGGGGGCCCGGGGGTTTCTGCGGCACAGCCGGTTTGCCGCTCCCTCCGCCGCCGGAACGACGGCAGGCTGAATCGCCGGGCTGCCCGGCGCAGCGTGCAGGGGAGGAAAACCCCGTGTCCCCCCCGCCCCGGAGAGAGCAGCCCGCCGCCGGCGCGGCGTGCGCTGGGGGACGGAGGCACCGCCCGCGCCGGAGGGGGGGGGAGCTGCGGGGGGTTGGGGAGGCCGGCGCCGTAGAGGCGGTGCGGGGCTGCCGGTGCGGCGGACGGGGTCGGTGTTTCCCGCGAATCCCGGGAAATCCTTTATGCAGCGATGCCTTAAAGTTGGGTACCAGCCGCCTCGCCTCCCTCCGGTGTTCTGTGTGTGGGACCCTTTGCAGCCCCTCTATCGCGCCCCCTCGGTGCGTTTTAAACGGGGAGTGGGGGGAATGGGAGCGAGAGCCCCTGCCCTGCAGATGTCCCATAACCTTCAGGCGTGGGCATCGCCGTCATGCTGGGACAGCCTTGCCTCTCCCCCCCTCCCCGGCCACCCCAGGGAGACGTGTCTCTGGGGTTCAGGGGATTCCTCCGTGGCTCGACTGTAGGCAGTGCCGTGTGGGCTGCCGGGGACGGCGGCCAGGGTTATTTGAAGGATCGCCAGCCATTTTAACTTTCCCTTATTGGCCTCCTCCCCCGCCCCCTTCCCCAGTTCGTAGGCTTATCATTAATTGAAAACTTTTTTTTTTATCCCTCCCCACCTTTTTGGCTGCCGCCGGCGCTGAGAGCGATGCAATGATTCGCCTCGCAGCATATGGGAAAGGGGGAAAGCGCCGCTGCCGCTGCGGCGCAGCGCCTGTCTGTGCCGGGTCCAAGGCGTGACAGACGGCGCGGGGGGGGCGCGGGGGCCGAGGCCGCCTCTCCCTCGGGCCGCCCCCGCCGGAGCCCCGCTGCGGGCGGATGAAAAGGGGGGCCGGGGTGGGGGGGTAGTCTCCGCCGGGCCGGAGCCAGGCGCGGCGCGGCAGCCAGCCCGGGACGGCGGTGCCCGGCGGCGCGGAGGATGCCCCGGCGGCGCTGGTGGTGGTGCTGGCTCGGCGGCCGCGGCTGCCCTCGAACGGCTCCGCCGCGCCGTGTTTACACGCTAGAAAGTCCCGGTCGCCGTCCTACACGTGACGGTGTGGGAGCCGCGGCGGGGGTGGGGGGTGTGTATGTGTGGTGTGGGGAACGGGGACGGGGAGGGCAGCTGCGGCAGGAGCCTTAAAATAGACGCCGACCCCCTTGCGCTGCCTAAACCGAAATGCTCTACCGTCGTGCATGACTCGATATGTATTTTAAATCGGTTTAGCGATCTCGCTGGCGCATTGTGCTTAGCTTTATGGTTAAATGAAATGCCACACGTCCCGGGTAAAGGTCAAACTTCTTCTCTAATCCGCGGATCCGTGCGGCGGCTACTTAGTCTGCAGCTTCCTCCTCTGGTTTACAAAACGTGTCACTAGCGGTGATGCCGTGTGGAGATTGCAAAAAATAACCCACGATATTTTTTTCTCTTTTTTTTTTTTTTTCTTAAAAAGCGCAGCCACCCCTGTTCTTTCAACACTCGTCTAATATTAGATCGCTGGCTGCTGCCAGAGCTTTATACGGCGTATTGTAAACGGTGCGGTAATCCAGTGTCTTTAAAGTCTCCTTTCTAGCGGTGGCACAGGTCGTTGTTTTTTATAACTCGTAAATATGTAAGTCGGAGGTGCAAGATAAACGAGGCACCTAAACACATTCATAAGCAGCTGCCCGTATTTAAGCTTATAAATACCGTACGAGTGCTGCCCTTTAAATCAAACTCCAGATGAACGGGCTGAGGGCTAATCGAAGTGGATCGCTACGAGTCCCCGATTGCTTTTCACTCCTCTCGCAGGGATTTTCACAAATCTAGAAATGATCCTTTCAGTGGCCTGGAACCGGGCGGGGGGAGGGGGTGGGGATCAGAGCCGGGTAATTTATTGCATCGTTTTTAATTTCCGAAAGGCCGGGTTGTTTGCCGAAGCGCCTGTCGCTCCGTCCGTGCCACCGGCGCTCGCAGACGACCTTTTTTTTTTTTTTTTTTTTTAACCCCGCGCAGCCCTCCCCGCCGGCTGCCGTTGCGTCGCTGCTGCCGGCTCTGTGGCTTGTGCAGTGGAAACTGGCGGGCTGCCAGGCGGAGCTCGGAGGTGGAAAGAGTAAAGGCGCCAAAAGGGAACTCGTGCGCCGCTGCAATTCTCCTCCCGCCCCGCTTCCTGGCTCGCTGCAGCCACCGACCCCGCCGGGCTTCCTCCATTCCTTCCCCCCCCCCCCCCGCCTTCCCCCTTCCTCTGCCGGGACTTTCACCTCGCACACTCGCCGTCGGGTACCCCCCGGGGCGGGGTGGGGGGCGAGAGGAGGCTGCCGCGGCCCGTGCGGTGCTGCTCGCCTGTCGTCTTTCCCCCGGAGGCACGGAGAAGCGGCGTCTTCCTCCTCCTCCTCCTCCTCCCTCTCATTCTCCCCCCTCCCCGCGGGCATCGGGTTTTTCTCGTTTCCACGCCAGGAGCGCCTTAACAAAACTTTGCTGCTGCTGGCGTCAATGGCTGCCAAAAGTCTGTTGACGTTGCGAGGGAGACCCGAACGTTTCCCTTTTTAATCAGCTGCCCAAACAGCGCGGTGTGTGTCTCTGCCTGCCTCTGCGGCGCGGGGCCGGCGGGGCGCGGGCAGCGCGGGGCGGTGGGTGTTCCCGGCACGGCTCGGCGCGGCGCGGCTCGGCACGGCGCGGCACGCCGGGGCCCCGCTCGGCAGCACGCCGGGAGGCAGGTTAGTGCTTGCAGGCGCTTTCCACAACTGGTTTCACACGGCGGCATCGCTGCGGAACCGCGTATGCGGTGCGCGTCTCGCCCCCCGCTCCCTCCCTCCGCTCCCTCCCTCCGCTCCCTCCTCCGTGCATCACCGTCTATATTTAGCCGCAAATGGCTTTATCGGCCAGACACCTCCCGGAGGAAATGCCGTGCGCTCTCCGGCGGCCGAGCCCCGCTCCGCGCCCCGCCGCACAGCGGAACGGGGGCGGCCGGGGGGGAGGGAGGTGGGCGGGGGGGGCCTGCGACGCCCTGGGGCGCGGTGACAGCGGCGAGGGGGGCCCGCAGTGGCCCGGCGGGTGACGGGCGGGGAGGAGGGAGGGAGGGAGAGACTTGTCCTCGGTTTCCTCCGTGTGCTGGGACGCGCAGCCTGCCGTCGGGGTTGCATAACGGGGCCGGCTGCGCCCGCCCCCGCGGAAGCTGGGTATAAATAGGAGCGGTGCCCCCCACACCCCCGGTCCCTCCCGCCCCTTCACTGCAGCGCTTGAGGGCTTGTGGAGCTGCCGGCGTTTGGCCGAGCCGCTGAAGTTGCCCTGCGAGCCACCGGCCTCGACGGGCGGCCGCTCGCGAGGAGAGAGAGGAGGAGGAGGGAAGGAAGGGGCGCGCGAAGAGTTAAAAGTCTGCTGCTTGTTGCAATGAAATTATGGCTGGCAGTGGCGCCGCTGCTCGTTCAGCAGACCTCCACTTTTAAACAGTTCACAAGAAGTTCATCAGGGCGGCGATTATAACCGCACACACGTGCGCACCCGGGGTGGCGAGCGCCGAGGGGCGGCTTTGGGGACGGGGCTGGCAGCCGTTGGGGCGCGGGCTCTGACCCACCCGGGTGAGCCTTGTCACATCCCACCACCTCCCGGCCTCCTGCACCCTTGGCAGGCTTTGCCCAGCTTCCTCGATGGTGGTGGGACATGGGGCCTCCAGGTTGCCCTCCGTGGCTGGGGAAGCTCTCGCCCCTCCATGCAACTTCAGCGTTTCACTATCAGCACATGTCAGGGGATTGACCGGCCCTAATGCAGGCACCGTGCCTTATCTTAATGATACACTTCCACTGAGGAAGCTAGGCGGGCGCAGGCGGCCCTTTGGAGAAGCGGTGGTGGGTTGGCCTCACGTGCCCCCGAAAGGAAACCAAGGAGCGGGCCTGCCCTGATGGTTCATCTCCTCCAAACCGGTGTCCATCCCTCACGGATGAGGCAGCGCACGGGGCGGCTAGTAGTAACCTTATGTAAAACCCTAAATCACTCTCTCCATGCTGCTGCTGCCTCTATTGAAAACATTACGAGCGGCGCATCTGGAAAACAGTAAATCTGTCCAGAAACCGTCTTTCCAGTGAAATAACTCCTTTTGAATGATAGCGCGGTATCTAATCTCCGCGGATTTTTGTTTCCTCGCAGCGATTTTTGCAGACTTCATTAGGGAGAGCTAACCGTTCTGGAGAGAGGAGGGTCAACACGCCGTTTCATTAATATACATTTGTTCCAGACGTGGAGTTTTGCACAAAAGGCCTCTCTGAGGGGAGAAAAAAGTGTTGGGGAACAAGGCTTTCCTGCCGTTTCAGTTCTTAAACCTCTCTGAACCTGTGTGGAGTATTGTGTTAAAGGCCCAATCTGGGCTTCTTCCCCATTAAATGCCGAAGTGATCATTTGCATATTTTGTAGCCTGACAAAGGAAATGAGTTTGCTGGGGAAGCATGGATGCGTTGGGAGATGTTAGGCATTAAACTCCCAGTGGTCAATCGCCCGTTACTGGCTTGTGTATGTGTGTGTGTGTGTGTGTGTGTGTGTAAAAGGAGTATCATGCCTCCCGCTTAAAGGCTTCTATTTTTGTGAGAGAGGAAGAGCTGAGGGATATCCTGTGCATTAAAGGCTCCCCCTACTTATTAACCCAGCATTTAGCAGCAGGATGCAGGCTGAAGCTCAGTCAAAAGAAACGACTCAACCTCCGAAGAGCAATTAAAATCTTGCACTGGAATAAATCATGCGCCGCGATAATCCTGTTAATAAAAGGCAGCTTGTCCTGACACTTCGCTCATGCAGCAAACTAGAATTTAATGCGAGCGGAGGTGGTGTTAGGCAAGGTAGAGGGGAGGAAAAGCCGTTCCCTCTCCACCGCTGGATGTGAAAATGTGGTTACCTTTCACCTGCCTCTCCGGCTGCACACAGCGCCGAGCCTCTCGGACTGCTAATACTTCTCCAGCGAGCCCGCTAATGATTTCTTTCCCTGGAGTGAGCAGGCATCATTGAATTACTGAAAGCACTCGCAGCAGCAGCAACGGCGGCGGCAGCAGCAGCAGCAGCTCTGATGCAGAAGCCACCAGGGCTTGGTGCTTAATCAAATCAAGGGGTGGGGAGCTCGCCAACCCACTTACTATTTTTAACCCCTTTCTCCAAGTTAGTCATGTGCGGACGCTAAAGGGGAGGTTTTTATTTAGATCCTTTCTGTAGCAGCGTCTCTTCAGTTTTAAGTCCTGGCGTGAAAGCTTTATCAGCAATCAGCGTAGCTAATACGCATGGTACGTGGCTGTTGGTGCGCTGCGCTCCTGCTCCTGCACGTTCCTGATGCAGGGCTTTTGTGAGCGTCTGTGGGTAGTTTTCGTGTGTTCCTCCGGCCCGTGGGATCTTCCCTCCGTGGTTCAGCCTGTGTGAGGTGAAGGTTTGGGGACTGGTGTGTACTTGGCCGGCTGAGTCATTTCTTGTTCAAATGAAATGCGGTGGAGAAACTTTTATTTGTCGATAGCCTGGAATGATTCTTAATTTTCTGGATGTGCACTGGGGAAAAGATCCATCTCCTCTGACCTATAAATGCCCTCAATTTGCTCCTTTATTGCAGAGTATCTCCCTTAGTGGTTAACGTAGGCAGCTCACTCCCCGCACCAATCCTGCATTCATTATTAATTACCCGGAGGGAGGCTGGCTGCTCCTCCGTGATGTTTGCACTTCCTCCTAGACAAATCTGCTCAACTTTTTTTTTATTTTTTTTTCTTTTTCCTTTTTTTTTAATAGAATATAAAACGGTGAAGAAAAGCGGCGATTTTTAAGAAGACGTCATGCTTTCTGCAACTCCCCTGTATGGCAATGTTCATAGCTGGATGAGCAATGAAAGGGTCCGCATGTGTGGAATTAATGAAGACAGGTAAATATTTAAGCTTCTGGAAAGTTAAACTACACTGTAATTCTGCAGTGTGAGGTCTTGGAGTTCGCTCGCTTCCCTAATGCCGGAGTAGATAGCTGCCGCCTTGCATCGAGATCAGCCCAGCTTGGAGGGGGGGATGAGGGGGGGAGGAACAAGACGTGCCTGAGAGCGGTGGAGCAGCCGCTGATTTACTATTTAACAGGCAACCTGGGTCAGTGAAGCGGGGACGCCCTTTAAAGAGATTACTCCCCAAAGCAGCCTTTAAACGCGCTTTTACAATTAATTTATTATTTCGTATTTGTGAAGGGGAATTAAACCAAATAGAGCACGCGTTCTTGCGGTGACTCTGTATGGCAGAGGGGCTCCTGCCTGCCACTTGCTGTTCCCTGCCTTCGCACCAACAGCTTGTCCTGTGGAGTAGGAAGAGCGGCCTTTCCGTCTCCCACAAGTGAATTTCTCTTCTTCCTCACCTATTTTTCTGCTTGGTATCATTCATTCGATGATTAAAATTACAGTCTTTAGTTCTAATTTTCAGTGGGGTGATGCAGGCACTGGCTGGTGTCCTCTTCCCTTAAACCGCAGCTTTTAAAAAAGCAAAACGACACTGAACAGAAGCTGCAGGTACACTTGCGGTTCTCTGTTCCAGTTTTCTGTGGTTTTAGCGTTTTTCTGTCTTTTCTTTGAGCCCGTGTTCTCACCAATGTGTGAAAAGCTTCCCAGAAGCCGGGGAAAGTTTTTAGTCTTTGCAGGGAAAAACTAAATTGCAAACATAAACTGGAGGAAAACGGCCAAACCTCTCACTCTGCTTTTGCACCCTCTCTCCCCTCTTTTTTCAAAGTTAATTACGCATATTTTCACCTGTTACTTGCAGGAAAGACGAATCTTTTAAAAATGAATAAACAAATACATTAAAATTGCTTTTCTGCTTTAAGGTGATGATGCGCCTTTAAGCACTTTGATCGAAAGGAGTTCTTTTGGGTAATGCTGAAACTTTCCTTCTGCTGCATGTCAGTGATTTTTATCCCTGGGATTTGAAATTTGGCACTAAGGTATATTCTTTATTGGTGCTTTCTGTGATAACAACTCCCAGTGCTGCAACACTGGCATGGCACAGATGTGCAGCTTCCTCTTTAGCATGGAGCAGCTGATGTTCGTATGATGTTAGCATGTGTGTTTCAATTCTATCCTCAGCAGTGTTTATGAGTGGAACATGAAGACGGTGTGTTGAAAATAGTGTATTCTGTCCTCGGGAAAAAAAGGGGCAAGAGCCAGAATAAAAAACCTTGACAAAGATCGCTTGGATTGGAACAGGCTGCTCTGAGATGTGCTCAGTGTGTTCTTGCTGTCAAAACCCTTTATACTTGTTTCCAAACGGTCATTGCTTTCTAAAGTAGTCGCTGTGCATGAGTACAGAGGAGGATAAATACAGTATCATACGGGACGTCTCGGGGAATCGAAATACAGAGGTGATGTCGCCTTGTACTGATCTGAGATGCGCAGGATGTTCTCAAATAGTAAGCTTCTGTTTCTTAACAGGAAAATTCCCGTTAATGATGGTGATGCACCGAAAAGCAGACTGGAGTTGAGGGAAGAAAATCACCTGAATCACAGTGTGGTAAGAAGTTCATAGCTTCATGCTGCAGCTGAATCCGTGCCTGTCCTGCCCACCCCGTCTCCCACCTCTGGGTGTTATTACATGATCCATTTGGAGAAATTATTAAAATACCCTTCCGTTGCAGCCTTAGCCAGGATCGGGCACATACGAGTTGTTTCTGTGAAACAGTGAAATGGGACTTTGTTTATATATCTTGTTAGTCTCTTGACACTGACTTTGTGGTGTTGTGTTGTCGTATGACATCATATCCTTACTTTCGCTCTGTTAGGAATAACATCCTGCAGCATATCTGCATGTCTAACAAGAATAGTTCATGTAAGCGTTAAGTACATCAGCGTTTCAGCCAAATTGGTGGTTTTCCTCTTTCTTTGAGCATACACGGGGAGCAGTGAGTGGGGAAGAAACTTGACAGCGGACTTTTCTTCGTGCTGCATCCTCAGATGCCTCACCCCATGGATTGTGTGGTGGTGGCGAGCTTCGGAGCAGAGCTGTGGCAGAGTGGGGAGGTCCTGGAGGAGGAGGAGGGGAGACTCTCCATCCTTCCCTTCCTGCTCTCCGTGCCACCAGCCCACATCCTCTTGCTCTGGTGGGGCCGGGGCTGAGCAGCTGGTTGCTGCATAGGAGAGATGCCACCGAGCATCATCTCTGGGCCACTTCTGGCTGCTTGGTCTGTGGGTCCTCACGCCTTTGTTTCTAGCTGGTGGATTTTGGGCGTGGAGAGATTTGTGTTGATGTTTGTGGTGATATATATTGCTCCGTAGGTCCTTGTTCTCCTGTTCTCCAGTGTGATCAGCTTCTGTATGTTTTCACGACAAACAAGGTGTTCACATAGGTATTGGGTCTCTTCCTAACGCTGACATGTCTGTAGCTTGAGTGGTAGTCATGTTAGTGAAACATGAAAGTAACATACTTCTTGTTCTGTAAAGGTGGATGCGACTACAGCACATCGCATTGACAGTCTCGCAGCTCTGAGTATGGACAGGTCTGGACTCATGCGAGAAGGACTCAGAGTCCCCAGTAGTATTGTCTATTCCAGCTTGTGTGGTCTCGGCTCGGAAAAATCACGGGATGCGACGAGTTCGATAGCCGGGCTCGGATTTACTCCAGAAAGAAATCCAGAGATACAGTTTAAGTCTAATCCCCCTGAAGTGGTAGAAAACGCGGCTGTGTCTGGAAAAGCCCCGAATGGCTTCAGCGCCATATACAAAACGCCACCTGGAATACAAAAAACCTCTGTCCCGACGGGAGAGACGCTGGGTTTGGACCGAGCTGCGGGTGACAAGCAGAGTCCCCTCGGTGTCAATGGTGCTAGTTACCTAAGGCTCCCCTGGGTAAACCCCTATATGGAGGGTGCGACGCCCACCATATACCCTTTTCTTGACTCACCAAATAAGTATTCGTTGAACATGTACAAGGCATTGCTACCTCAGCAGTCCACCTACAGCTTACCGCAGCACCTGGCTTACTCGCCCGTATGTACCAACGGGGAACGTTTTTTATATCTGCCTCCCTCCCACTACGTTGCCCCCCACATCCCTTCGTCGCTGGCGTCACCCATGAGACTCTCGACTGCTTCGGCTTCACCGGCGATCCCGCCTTTGGTGCACTGTCCAGATAAGAGCTTGTCGTGGAAGATGGGCGTCAGCCCTGGCAACCCCGTCGACGCGCATGCCTACCCCCACATCCAGAGCAGCAAGCAGCCTCGGGTGCCCGCTGCCAAGCCGGCCCCCACCAACATACCAGCGGACCCTGCGCTCCTGCTGCCGCACTCGCCCCGGCCAGCCCCCCGCCTCCCCCTGCCTGCCCAGGTGGGGGACACCTATGCTGATTTCCACAAACACTTCCCCAGGATCACCACCTCTCCCTCCTCCGCTGTTACCCTCCCGAAGCCCTACGTGAACGTCGGTGGTGAATTTCCACCCTCCCGCCTCTCTAATGGGAAGCTTCCCAAAGGCAGCGACGCCGGGGAAGCGCCTCCGCTGGCTGCCCCCCACGTGCGGAAAGCTGGCCACGACCGGAAAGACGGCAGGTCCCCCCCACTCCTGGAAAAGCAGACCCCAACCAAAGATGTCACTGACAAACCGCTGGACTTGTCGGCAAAAGTCGTCGATGCAGAAACTGCCGTCAAGCTGGACCATGGTAAGAAAATGACGCCGACGGTGCTGGTGCACGGCGGGGCGGGAGGGGGGACGCATTTGCCCGGCAGTGACATCGTTCAGAAAGAAACTATTTCTCCTGGGAATGGCTGCCCCATCTACAGACCTGAAATTATCAGCACAGCGCCGTCCTCCTGGATCGTCCCCGGTCCCAGCCCCGGCGAGGAGAGTGGGAAGAGCGTCCAGCTGAAAAACAAGGCACTGGACTGGGTGATCCCGCAGCAACGGAGCTCCTCCTGCCCCAGGATGGGTGGCACAGAAGCAGTCGTCGGCAGCGTTTCAGGGACGGTGTCGGCAGGGGGGCGGCCGGCCTCTGCGTCGCCAGCTCCCAACGCCAACGTCGATTGCGCCAAGACGGCCAGAAGCTCCGCGGAGAGCACCGCATCAGTCATACAGCATGTTGGGCAGCCCGTCGCCACCTCTGCAAAACACAGCAATAAGGTGGCCAAATCCTGTGGCCAGGAAGCCAACTTCAAGGCTAGTGAGACCACTCTGGCCGCCAGCCCCATCTTCCTGCCGCCCAACGAGGCGTTTCGCTCCCCGCCTCTGCCCTACCCCAGGAGTTACCTCCCGTACCCAGTGCCGGAGGGGATAGCCATCAGCCCTCTGTCCATCCACGGCAAAGGACACGTGTATCCGCACCCTGTCTTGCTGCCCAATGGCAGCCTCTACCCTGGCCACCTGGCTCCCAAACCCGGCCTCCCCTACAGCCTGCCGGCGGGGCGGGGAGAGTTCATGACTTACCAGGACGCCCTGGGAATGGGGATGGTGCACCCCATGCTGCTGCAGCATTCGGCTTTGGAGATCAATAAGGAGGAGAAGGTGGAGAGGAGGTCGCGTTCTCACGAGAGGGTCCGCTACGAGGACCCGGCTTTGCGGAACCGGTTGCCCGAGCTCTTGGAGAGCAGCGGGAAGATGCATTTCGAAGTACCCAGCGACAAGAGCGTGAAATTGCACCAGAGCTCTGGCCACAGTAAAAACTCAGCCAAAAGTGACAAACACCTCTTCCCGGATCTTCTGCGAGACGAGCAAGAGACTAAAAGCGAAGCAAACGCAACAAAAGCCAGCTTCGCTGTGGAAAGCAGTAATCAGGCTAATGACCCTACAAAGCACAAGGTAGAGCAGACGTCGCAGCACAGAGATTTTATTGTAATGAGAGAGGAGTTTGGAAGAAATAATGATCTTCACGAAACCTATAATTTCAAGCCAGCCCAGAGTTCATCGGTGTTTGGCTTAAGGAAAGAAGATTTATCGGTGAGCCAGCCTAAAGAGAGAGTGACGGTCCAGCCTTCGCCTGCTTTCTTGGAAAGTGTTCACGAGAGCGATGCTCCAGCTCTGGCTTTTGGCAAGGTGCAGGACGACACGAAGCCATTCTGCATGGGGACCGCGCCACCGAGCATCGACGCCAGCCAGACCTATACCAAAGATGGAGCCGACGACGCAGAATCTGCCGACGGCAAGATACTGAAACCCAAGCCGTCTAAGTTGGCCAAGAGGATCGCAAACTCCGCCGGTTACGTAGGTGATCGATTCAAGTGTGTGACGACCGAACTGTACGCAGACTCCAGCCAGCTCAGCCGGGAGCAGCGGGCGTTGCAGGTGAGTCCGCGCGGTCCAACGACCGCCGCGCTTTTTATCGTTACTTCTCTGTTGCGAGTTGCAGTCAAGTATTAAAGTTGAGAGAAGCAACGCAGGTGGGGAAATGAGAAATTTTTCGTCAGGGCGTACTCGCAAGAGACAGTTTTAAGTAGCAAAGTAAGTTTGTTAGTGAGAGTGAGGCGATGTAAAGAACAGTATGTATGGCTTTTACGTATGTACGCGCTAGTAAGCTTTAAAAGGGATCTTCTGCTAAGATCTGATAGAAATGTTAACGTACGTATGAAATGTTTGTGCTGTTGCGGAGGGGAGTCGGACAGGCGTGCATGTTACCTTGGCGCTAGCGGTGGCTGTAATTTCTCAGCTGGCCTGCAGTGCCAGCTAGCACAGCGTACCCAGAGTTGTGATTAGTATGCCAAACGTGCCGTTTCATGGAGAGGAGTCTCAGCCACGCATTAGCGGGTCTCAGGCACCGTTTGCGCCAAGCGAACGCGTAGGAAAGAGTAGGAGCGGTATTGAGGTTGATGCTGAGGGATGTCAGACAGATACTGTATAGGAATATCCTTAAGGTATTTTACTTTTAATGAAGGGATGAGTTAAGCCAAATTGTTTTGCATTGTTAAGAAAAGAATTGGTTTATGCTTATAAAAATGGATGAAATTATCTAAATGATCCATTGAGTGCCCATTTTAATTACATAGATGGAAGGATTACAAGAGGACAGTATTTTATGTCTACCTGCTGCTTACTGTGAGGTCAGTTCTTCAAATTTTTATTACTAGACTCTTACATAAACCTTTGAGTTAAATTTCATTTCCAAATACACAAAGGGAAGTTTGTGGGCCATGGTCGTCCTTATTCATTGTACAGTTTTGTGTTGTGTTTTTTGTTTTGTTTTTGTTTCTGTTTTTTTTTGTTTGTTGTTTCTTTTTACCTCCAGAACGGAATGTTTTTTGTTTTATATACAGTATACATTTATATATATCCTATATATATATTTATATTTATATATTTATATATGAAAGAATTATGTGGCTATTTGCATATAGATGCTAGAACACTGTTTTACAAGTCAGGTGTGTTAAACTCCTACCCTAGCTACCTATCTCAAACCTTGGTTTTGTGCTGATTTTTCTTTGGAAATGCTTTCATGTAAGGTAAGGTAAATGAAGTAGCTTTTATCGCAAGACTTTTTTTTTCATATCAATTCTCTTTCTAGCGTGCAATGATGCGCTTCTCAGAGTTGGAGATGAAAGAGAGAGAAGGCCAAACAGCTACCAAAGACTCAGAGGTCTGCAGATTCAGCCAGGCAGACTGGGAAAACTTGAAAGGAAACGGTGAAAAGAAGCCAAAGTCTGTCGCTCTGGAAGATGCCATTGCTGACCAAAATGACAATGACAGATGTAAGCGAATTTAGATGGCTTTCTGAAGTGCGTACGTGTCTCTATGCCGTGGCAGCTTGCAGCAAAGCTTGGCGGGCAGCGTAATCTTCGTGCGCTCGCGGTGTTGCTGGTTAAAGTCACTGGCCTCAGCCGCTGACCTCGGCCTCTGCGGGTACGGAGCTGCCGCGGCTGGTGCTCTCCGTGCTTGTTTCGGGGTCTGCAAGTTACTGGTTACGGTTGTACCTGTTTTTCAGGAGATAGTTAACTGTCACCAAAGTTACTGTCTTAAAGAGGTCATCTGTTTAATTGGTGAAGTACCGCATCAGCCAGCAAAAGCGAAGGTCTGAGGTTATGCTTTAAGTGCAGAAAGGAGGTGGGGGAAGAGTGAGAGGCTGTAAAACTCCCAGCGGTGAGAAGCTAGTTTGCCTGGGTGGCCTTGCTGCAGTGACCGAGGGGGTGTGTGGTGCTGGCTGGCACAGGTCCTTGCAGCAAAATTCTCCATGGGGTTGGCTGCTTGCTCCCTCTAGGCTGTGTCAAGGTGTCAGAGGACTATGCAAAATGTGTGCAAGCAACATTGTTCTAAAAATAAGATAAGCTTAAATAAGAAAGTAAATGGTATTAGGAGATTTTTTTTACTGTATGCAAGAAAAATCACTTTTTTTTTTTTCTTTTGAACTCTTGGTAAGCACGTGGCTTCCATCAGTTTCTCAATTTTTTTTTATCTATACAATTAAAGGGATGGAGTAGTTCCTCCTGCTGCTACTTTGTTTTTAACAACTCAGAAAAAAAAAATACACTAAAAGTATTGCAAAACAAGAGGAAACACATTGCAGGCTGCGTTGTGTCTGTGTGCATGCCCGTGCACGTGTCTGTGTGCACTGTGTTACTCGGTGGTTGTGTGCTCTTCCATAGGTGGAGATTCATGAGTGGGGCGAGTAGAAAATTTCATTCAGGCAATTTAATAACTTTGAATTATTGTTCTGGTCTTTGGTTAATGCTTTTGGCAGAGAGCATGCTGGTCAATCGTACTTGCTCGGTTACTCACCTAAATCAAGTTACTGTGGTATTGCTGTCACTGAAATAACAACCTCAATGAAAATCAGCAAGGGAAAGTTTTAATTCTGGAGAAGCGTGGAATTGTGTTTTAAAAGTGGAGAAGGTACCAAGGTGGGGAGAGGGAAGGCTGAGCCCCTGGCAGCTGAGCGGGCTTTCCCTTCTCCAACCTATATCAAGGCAGCTTTGGGGAGGAAGGCTCTGTTGCCTTTGCAGCCCCTGTGCCAAAGCCGAGAGCTCAGCAGGCTGCTGCCCCGGCTCTGCCCCTTGAATCCCCCCTTGCTCCTCAGAGGGCTTGGGGTGTCCTGGTGATGTCCTCTGTTAAATCCCACCCTGGGCGTGCAGAAAAGCATAAAGAGCAGCAGCAGTGGGGTCCTGCCAGCTTGCGCTGGCAGCAGGACAAGATGGGTCCGGGGTGAGGGAGAGGGGGACAGGGGGACGGTGATCTGCAGGGTCAGGGATGGGTGCAGGTGAGGGAGGGAGGGAGAGCCTGCGTGGGGGCGTGGGGATGCTGCTCGGGGGGGCTGTGGGAGGAAGAGCGTTGGAGCATCGTTGTTTTATGAAACACACCCCCTCTCATCCTTGCAAAAGGCTGACGATACGGTGTGTCCTTAAATTCGTCGTTTAGTGAGGTCTCTGGCACTTGACTCTGCTGGCTAAAACGTGTTTGAGACTATTAAATAACTGTTGGAAGCAGGGAAAGTGTGTTCAGAGTTACATTGGTTCGTTCCTCCCCTCTTCTAATTAGCTCTGACTTAACGGGCTATTTCAGAGTTTGGCTGAATGTCTAAATTCTTAAAAGCACAGATCTGTTCTGTTGAGGGAGCTCCTCTTCTGTATGCCTGCCCGTACAGCAGCAAATACTTAACCGGCACAGATTCAGGTCTCAGTAAAAGTTTTTTATCGCGGTGGTTCACCTCCTGCCCCTCGGGATAGCAGCTGATAAATCAAGGAGCCGAGTTACACACTTCTTGAATGCCTCTAGCGTAGTGGCTTGGGCTCCAGTGGGGCTTGAGCCGCCGGCAGTCTCAATGCGTCTCTGCCTGCTCTTCCCCTTTGTTTATCACCAGCAGGAGCCAGGGCTACTTATCTCTTGCCTTCCCTTTCCCTCCAATTTCTAACCATGCTGTTGGTGCGTTTGGCTTTAAAGCTCTGGAACGGGAACTGCTGATGGTTTGCAACCTCTTCCGTTCTCCTTTCTGTCTCCTGCTAGCGATCTTGCTGCTGTAAAGACGTTTCACCTTGTTTTATGTAGCGTTCGTCCAGCGCCGGCGAAAAGCGAAGCGGTGTGACGTTACGTGTGTGAGCAGGGTATTTAGGAGCAAAACCAGTGAGCTGTTAGGCACAACCTCCGCCGTGTGCACTTCACCTGCCTGGTGTCAGCAGGGAAGAGGAAAACCGCAACTGAAACTGTGATTGTGGCGCGGAGCCGGCTTGCAGGGCTCCAAGTAACAGAAGCAGGTGTTGCTTACAGAGGCATCTGATGGGGTGGAACCTCCTTTTTTTAGCTTGCCCTGGGACGTACTCATTTTCCTACTTCTATAGCATATGCGCTGACTTTTTTTGAAGCAAACGAAGGTGCAATATCCGATTCCTTAAACTTTTCCTCTGACTTGACGGTGCGTGCCTGTCCAGTACTGAAAGTCTTCTTAAGCTTTATCGTGCCTTCTGGAGAAGGGTAAAAAAAGTGTTAAGTTTTTTTTGCCTGTGTTTTGTTTTTTTTTTTTTTTTTTTAAGGCCTAATTTAAGGGAGGTAGCTGTGTTAACTAATTAATGAGCAATTAAAGCTACGGAGTAAAGTAGAAGTGCTTTAATTCTCTCCCATCTCTTTTAGGTTTTGCTGGGCGTTCTGAGAGCAGCCGCCAAGCTGCTTTGTTGCCAAGGTGACTTGTAAATGTTGCTGAGGCGATGCTGCTCCAGTGCATTTCCATAGCACGAACATGATAAATTATGGGATGCATATGACATGAGTCATAGGATTGTTCAGAGATCAAGTGATTTAAGCTATTGGCATGGACACGCGCATCAATACGGGCATGTGATGATCGCATGTCGGTTCGTAACAAAGCTTTTCTAGCGGTATTGAAAAATCAGACCCAAGTGTGAAAGATTGAGTAAATTCTACAAGCTGTGAATTTCTTGATCGAGGAGTGTAATTACCCATTTATCTAATTTTATAGGAGGAACACACCGTCCGTTTAAGCCTTAGCAGGGAAAATAAAACCGATATGTTAAAAACCTGATCTTAAGGCATGAGGTCATGGGGAAAAAGTTACAGCAGTTTGTGTGTGTGAAAGTAAATGGTGTAATGGGCCAACGCCTTTAGAGCTGACCTTCGGCGTCGGAGCAAGGTGCTGGTGTCCCTTTGCATGGCAATCTCCTGCTTTTCTTTTCTCGCTGGGCTGTGTATATACTTGAACAAATGAAAGATGGAGACAGTAAACATTTTTTGTCCTGGTCAGTTATTACCTCCGAACAACAGGACATAATGCAAAAAAAAAGGGAAAGAACTGAAAATGTGTGCAGGGAGAATGGTAGTGGCTTGTTTGTGCAGTGCGATGGGCTTGGGCAGAAGGAAGCAAATGGGGAAAACTCCTGAGCAGAGGTACTTGGAGGGAAAAATGAAAACAGCTGGGTTCCCTCTGCTCCATGGGATACTCAGAACTGGATGCTGAAGGTGACTTACAGAATTTTTTACTGTTGTTGTGATCTCCATGCTGAATACTGGGTTTTAGAATTTGGATAGTCATTACCCTGCTCAGATGAATAAAGGGTGTCTTGCGTAAGTGAGCGCAATGAGAGGTTGCTCCAGGGAAGAGGAAAGGCTGTTTTTAGCTGCCATGTTATTTGAACAAAAGAATCGCAGCTTAAACTCGAAGACGTGTTTCCTTGTTTGCATTGCATGGGAGGGCCTGATCTCAAGTGGCTGACAGCAACAGGAAGATGGAAAAATGAAGGAAAGTTTTTTGTTGTTGTTTTTTGGGTTTTGTTACTGTGTTTGTGCATGCGGGTAACTGTTTCTCGTGAGATTGTAAGCCGTGCACTAAGGGCATAGTTCTTCAAGCAGAAACCATATGGGCAGAAGCATCTTCTTAATTCTTCCTTGTTTCTGGTTGGGTGCGACAGTGAGAAATGGTTTGAGTTGTTGGTGCTGGTTCTCGCAGCTGGTGTGAGACTGGCAAATGCTGGAGGGTCGAGAAAGGAACATGTTTAAGAGTTTAATCTTCTTACTCAAAGAGGTGTGTTGCTATGAGAACTCAGCGTTTATCCTGTGTTTCTGGCTACCTCATCACTGTTTGAATCATGATGATATGAAAACTCCCAAGTATTTTGTTGTTTTCTTCCTCCGGCGGAGAAAAGGATGTAGATACATGGTGGGGGAAACAAAAGTAAATAAATTCTCCTTATCCTTGTTGGGCATGCAAGATATGCTTATGTTTCTGTGCCTCATGTTGACATTTATATCTTAATTTGGGGAGGCATCACGTCTGATCTGGGTTGCTTGCGAAACAGTTTGAGGACAGAGTGGAATCCAGTGGTAAAACATAATAGAGCCTGCGCTCCACAAGGCAATTGCCGCTGTGCCAAGGGGAAAAACCTCTGGGCGTGCGACGTGTCCATGCAAGCTGCATAGAGAGCCCGACAGCGCTGTTGGGGTTATGCTGTGTCCCCAACAGTGACTCACCTTTGTTCTTTCGCGGTGAAAATCTGGCTGTAGAAGAGGCGGGGGCAGCATCGGCGGCGGAGCGGATAGGCAAGGACGCATCCTGCTCGGCTCCCCGGCTTCACCATCACTGTCCTCCCATGTCGATGCAGGATGATTACGCAACCGGGATTAATGTGCAGAGATGTCGCTCCTCTAATGGTCTTAACTGCATCTCGCGGGACAGATTTCAGAGACGCGTGTGCAGCGGGCAGTCCTCGAGAGGGATTTCTGGCTCGGTGGCCGAGGAGATGTAGCTCTGGTTGCCTGAGGGATCTCCCTTGAATGTGAACGGAAAACGGAGGCAAAGGTGTCGCAGAGCTGCTGGCAGCGAGGACTTTTTGGATAAACTTCAATAGATGTGTGCTGTTCTCCTTGGCACGTGGAGCCCCAGAGAAATGCCGATGGTGACAAGCTGTTAGCGAGGTTACGGCAAATGTCTCTCCTCTTTTTTTTTTTTCCCCCAGCACGGGCAGTCTGAGTGAGCAGTGCTCGGCATCCCTGTGCCGAGTCCTCGTGCAAAGAGGGGAGGAATTAATCAGCAGCGGGTTGCTTTCGGTGGTGGCAGGCTGGAATTAGCTTGCTGTTTCCTGCAAGCCCCAAAGATTAAGACCATCAACTCCACCGTCTCTACTGCCTGCTACTTCCTCTGACCCTGCGAAAGCTTCTCCGGGAATTGGTCAGGATGTGCCTGCCTTTTCTCAGGCCAGACAGCATTAGGAGCAGGAAAGCTTCAGCTCCTCATCCAGTGACTCTCGGCACAAACCGCGGCGTGTAGTTGCTGGGATGACTGGAAACGTGAAGGCTATAAACAGTGGGAGCGTGGCGGAGAGTGCCCTTACCTAATCTCTTTGGGAAAACTGAGCATATAAGTATAGTGTTTCCTACATGAGGGGGAAAAATAGCAGATTGTGTTAAAAATGTGAAATGAAATCCAATAGAAGCATTTCTAAAGTGATATTTAAAATGTGGCTGGTCCAGCATCTTTTATGCTGTGTGAAAAACGGAACTGCTGAGGCTGTCGGTATGGTTATAGGGTACAGCTGTTGGGCAGCATCTTCATCCCAGATGTGCAAGCGTGGGGTGCTGCCAGATTCATTCTGGTTTGTGGGGGACACTGGTGATTTAGAGGCACAGTTGTAGTAAGCTGAGATACCTGTTTTCTGGAACACGTTAGCATTGCTGGCTGAAAGAAGCGTGACAAACTGCGTTTTAAAGTCTAGAAGGGAGCAGGTGTTGGCCAGACGGCGTTGCGGAGAGAAGCATCGCCAAATAGCAGAATGGCCCGAGTGTCCTGCTTGCCTGGAAAAAGTCAACTTATGTTTTGATTTTTCTTGGCCAAGTATCATCTGCTGTTTTATAAAGCAGCCCTGCAGGCAGCTTTCCAAGCAGCACAAAAATGATGCTGGGGTGTCTTCTGGTGCCTGCAAACATCTCCGGAGCCTTAGGTGCTACTTGAAGCCATTTCCAAGTTGTAGTGAAGAAAAACCTCGTCAAAGAGGGGTTGGTTTTTTTTTCCCCTCAGACTTCCATTGCTGACAATAGGTATTTCAAGGACGGTCGTGAAACCAGAAGGTGTTGGCAGAGCTGTAGGAAGGTGCTCTCAAGATAAGGTGGAATAGAGTGGGGTTGCATCCAGAGGCTGCCAGAGCCTGGACGCTGGTGTGGTGGGTCTGGAGGGGAGAGGAGGCTGCAGGAGAGCAACATCTGTGCCCTGGCGAGGTGGAAGAGTGGAAGTTGAAGGCCAGGCTTTGCAGGGGAGGAGGCTGAGTAAGGATGAGGAGGATCAAGGGGGAGGGAAAGGAAATGGCACAGTCAGGAGCCCAGGTAGGAAAGTAGCAGATACGTTTGCAGGAAGGGAAGTGGGAGAAGGAGGAAGGGCAAGGAGGAGGGAGAGGAAAAGGGATAGCTGGCTGTGGGGAGGTAGGACAGAGCGTACAGTTTGCCAAACAGTGGCAAACGTGCAGAAAGAGTATAGTGATCAGCCAGGAGGGCTAAAACGCATGTGAAAACCAAGTTGTTTGTGAGAATTGTAGATGGGAAGCTGATTAACTGTGTTGCAGTCTGTGCTGAATGTCCGTCTGATCATACCTCGGCTAGTTTGGTTTAAACTTGAGGAAAAAATACCTGTTCAACATGATGATTAAGTACCGTTTTAAGTCAAGTGTCCATTTAAAATCACTTCAGCTGTCTCTAAGTCTGGGAGGAACAGTATTGGAGAGGGGAAACTGAAGTTGGGGCAAGCAGGGCAATACAGGGAGTTTGGGGCTGGCTGGTCAAACTAGTTTCTAGTAAGCTTTTCAGAGCTCACTGGGTCACTGCTGCTGGAAATAATCCCTGAAAAAAGTGAGGTCTTTTTTAAAAGGAGGTGACAAAGATCATGTGATGTACAGTGGCTGGCTGTACTCACTCAAAGTGAGGAAGCCTTTTTATAACCTTGGATTCAAGCAGTGCATTTTTGCAAAATATTGCAGCTATTCTTGGTGGTATTCCCGTGTACGTGTGTGCGTGCTCCATATCCCATCTGTATCCCCAGAAGAGGGGATGAATGCTTTTGAGTCAGATTCTGCAATTCGATGCGAGAAGTTAGGGAAGGATTTAGGAATTACCAAAAGACTAATACTTTATTATCATTAGAAAGTATTTTTGAAAAGAAAGTCATTGCAAATTGAAGCTGGGATTATTACTTCCCGTGGTTTTGGGGGGCGAGGTCGCTTTCTGAAAAGGGTCTATGCTTTCGATACCTGAAGATGTTTCTTTATTTAAAAAAGCGTATTGTGGTGTCTCTATGGCTGCAAGTATTGTGATTGTTCTACTTCTTAAATTGACGTGAAAACACTGCGCTTTTGGGGGGTTTGTGCTTGGCTGTTGAGAGCACTGCTGCATTACGCTGGCCAGAGGGGGCTTGTTCTGAAGTAGGATTTTGTGTTTATTTGCATGCCTCATAAACCATAAGTCATGGTGGAGATGACATTGAAGAGATCATAGAGCGTAACTTTCTCACAATGAATTGTTTTGTATTTATTAGGTCTTGTGGTGTTTGTTTCTTTTTATTTTTAGGTAACTTTACTAGTCCAGAAAACAACCAAGGTCACTTTCTTGAAACTGCAGACGAAAAAGAGCTCTCAAATGAGAAATGTTATTTAGAGAGACATTCTATATATGAAAAAGCGGAAGACCAGCCAGCAGAAGCTATTGGCCAACATCCATGTCCACGTCTGGACAGGAAGCGTAAACACTCTGGTGAGAGAGTGCAAAATGATGGCAGCCAAAATGAAAACTTTGTGGATGAACTGCAGGATGAACTTATATCAAAAGCAAAAAAAAAGAAGAACTCCAAAGGTAAGACAGCATTTTGCTTCGGTCTCTCTCAAGGAATGTCTTGTGAAAGGAACGTCCCTTTGGCTTAATGTGTTTCCATTTTTGAACTTGATAGTTACTAATGTGAGCACTGTCATTTCACTTAAAATTATATATATGTATATATATGTATGTATATATATGTATGTATATATATATGTATATATAAAAATCTTGGCATATAAGGGTAAAGCACGAGTCGTTGGACACTGTAGCCACAGCAGTGCAAGTTACTGTAGTGCATGTAACCCTTAATGAGCGAACCTTTAAAATGCATAGTGTGGTGGTAAAGCTGAGACTATATGCCCCGAAAGTGAAATGTAGCTTTTGTTTTAAGTTGAGGGGGCTTTTTGATTAATTTTTAGTTATTTTTCCATTAGATGACTGGCCTGAGAGGGAAATGACAAACAATTCCTCTAACCACTTAGAAGAGCCCAATTGTAATGAGGTGACCAACCTGAAGGTGTGCATTGAATTAACAGGGCTCCATCCCAAAAAGCAGCGTCACCTGCAGCATCTTAGGGAACTATGGGAGCAGCAGGTGTCACCAGAGAGATCCCCGTCCGGCAAGTTGGGCCGGCAAAGCAGGAAAGATTTAGCTGAGGCTGTTCAGCCAGAGGCCACTGCAAAGGTCAAAGACTTCACAGAAGAAAGGCACACCAAGAAAAGGTCAGAGGCCAAAAGCAATAGAAGTTGGTCTGAAGAGTCCCTCAAAACAAGTGACAATGAACAAGGTATGCAGAGACTACTAGGGAAACCAGACGGCTTTAGCATTTACAGTGACGCATGCTGCCACCGATGTTAAGGAATTGTCGAGAGCTTTTTTTTTCCTTTTTTTTCTTCTTTTTGTAATTTTATATATATATATATTTCTGTAGATGTCCATTTGTATAAGGACTGACACCTCCTCTTTAAGAATTGCACCATAGCTGATACTTGGCAGACAAGAAAATATGTTTGTGTATGTGTGTGTAACTATGTGTTTGTGCATGTGTGTGTGTATGTGTGTGTTTTGGCTTTAAATACTCTTTCATAGATAATGCGAAGATAAAGTTTATGCCTCTAGAGAGAGCTGAGGGGGGGATACAACGTGGGCATGCTTCTGGGCGAGGGAGGGAGGGAGCAAACAGGCTGCTAGTTGGTGTAAGAGCGTTTAACCACACGTAGGATTTGAGGGGCTGTGACCCTCTGAAGCAGCGTCAGCACGGCTAGCAGCCCTTGATCTTGGGAACCCAACGCCTCCAGCACCCTCAGCACTGCTGGGTTTCCCTGGCTTTCCCAGGGCACATGCTCAAGAGCAAAACTCGTCCTCCTCCTGAAGAGGATGCCTTGCTGGTTCGTTCCCGGCATGTCCTGTAAACCCCTGTGGCCCCACTCCCCAACCCCTTGGCAGAGATCTTCCCAGCGGCTCTCTCCTAAGGGGTCGCTTCCTCAAAGCACGTCAGCTTTCCTTGGCTTGTTTCTGGCTGCTTCTTTCCTCCTCACTCCGCTTCCTCCATTCCCCCATCCTCTCCCCCTTTTCTGCCCATTCCCTATCTTAGGGGAGAGCCCGTGGAAGGAATCTGCCACATATTCCTTTGGACGGACAGGTCACTCTCCTGTCCCCCCTGTCCTCACCACCCAGGTACATTGTCTGCTCTGCTGCTTTTCCCCTTCTCTATGATGTTTGCTGCCATAGCTTCATCGGAGGACTGGGGAACGGCAGCACACAGCCCGCGTGGCCGATCCCCTTCGCGTGTTCCCTGCATCTCATTGTGAATCCCCATCTCCTCTGGGCACAGCAGGGAGCCCCTGCTCCTCTTTCTGCTTTTCAAGCAAAAGGTTGCAAATAATTTTTTGTCCTTCCTCTCCTCCTCTTACCCCTCCAAGTTCTCTGCAGGCTTTGGAGGAAAGGCTGTTTCTGGGAGGGGGGGCTCCGAGTTGGACGTTTGGGCTTCTTCCTTCTTCATAGACCTGGGAGCTTTATAAAACTGGTAGGCATTCACCCTCCAGCTGGCCTAACCTGTAGTTTAGCTGAGATCCCCTCAAAAGAGAGAAGCACGAGGAGAGTGGATCCTCTTGTCCCATGCCATGGAAAGGACCAAGTCCAGTTCATCCTGCACCAGAGTTTTCCTAGTAGCATCTCTGAAACAGTCACAGGCAAAAGTGTCGGCTTCCCTTCTGTCCTAAAGGTCCTCGCCCATCTTTCCCCTTGGTAGGATTATCTGAGGGCAGAAAACCCCAAACCTTGATGCTTATTGATGGGGAAGGTTCTCCAAATGGATTCGCGGAGCAGGAGATCAAAACTTAGTTTGAAAGGAGCTTTGACTCCTACTCCTTTGCTTTATGTGCTGTCTTGGCGAGCATGGTATCGGCTCAAACATCCCTGCCCATCACCTGCTCCCCTTTGTACTTTCAGAGATACCTCGTAGAGATTAAACGAGGGTCACTAACAAGAAGCCGCATTGTGTAAGGATGCTCCAGCTTTTCCCTGCAATGCCTCCCGTGGCAGCGACAGGCTTCTCTAACTCATGACCTCAGGAAAGAAAAAGAGGTGGCTCCCAATCTATGCACTGTTCCCACAGGCATTCAGATTTGGTCGCCCCATGGCTATGAAAAACATCTTGGTTTTGGAAACCGCTATAAAACCATAAACCTGACTAAATTATGCCTCACCATTCCTTGTATGGAGGCACTGGAGATCGTTCAGAGTGCTTTGCTGACACTCCTCCAGCCCTGTTGAAGAGTAAAATTTGAATCTCCTTTTCCTTAAATCATTAGGATGAGGACATTTTTCCCTGTTGTGCGATGGAGCGTCCTCTGTGTGACAGTCGCAGGGGGATGGAGACTTCCAGCTTGTCTATCTCGCCTAGGACTAGTCCTCAGACTTTTTCTTGAACAAGCAGATATTGTGCCTATGAGAATATATCCTGTCGCTTGCAGCTTTTGTTTGCTCTGGGGCTGGGAACAGCTGTTCCCGGTGCCCAAGTGCTGCCTCTGAACATGACAGTCTCTGCTGCTGAGAAGCTGGTTGTATCCCAAGAAGCGAGCTATAACAGTGCATCGAGCTCTGCCCCTGTGCCCGTGAAGCCTTAGTCTAATAGCAGGATGATTTGCCACCTGTGCCTGCAAATCTCCGGGAAGTCGGAGGTTGCTGACTCCCGGGCTTGTTGCTCCAATTGTGTTCAACCCGGAATTTTAGCGTGGGAGGAGTCACATGTTGCACTGCAAGCCGCTGCCAAGCAGTCACCCCTCTGTCCCCCGGACAGTGACTGCTAGCTGGGTGATCCAGCGGTGGCTGCTGGAAATGATCCCCTGGTGACTCTGCCGGCTGTTACCTCCTTGCAGCCTCACTTGCGGGTCAGAACCACGAGAGCTGGGATGTGCCTTACCCGAAGTAATTTCGGGCCCTGTCTCATCGCACTCATGAGGTGACGTTGCCTGTGCTGGCTCCCTGGGGCGCAGCAGGTCCATGAGCGTAGGGATGCCTGCAGCCTCAGGGCATCATGCCACTAGCCTGGAGCCGTGGCTGAGGCGTGAGCCATGGTGTCTGCTGGAGTCCCAGCTGAGCAATAAGCTCCCGGCGCTGGTGTGGTAGCCAGCTCTTCCGACAGTCCCCCAGGGAGCTGCAGCCACTCACCCGACTGAAACAAAAGCCCCTCGGAGAGGAGCCTGGAGGATCTCACCCACCGGGAAAGCCACTGCCTGCCCCTCAGAGCTGCCTCGGGTTGCAGGCAGCGTGGCGGCCGCTGGCTTGGCAGGCATGAGGAGGCAGCTGCTGGGGTGGGAGCTGAAAAAGCGAGCATTCAGGTGATGCGGCAGCAGCTGCTTTTCTGCGTGGACCTTTCTGCAGCCCGCTCCTTGGGGAAGGGAGGCAGGTCCTGCTCTGAATCAGATATGCCACAACCCACATCAGTCGGAGGCCTGGGTTTTTTTGAGTTTTTAGTTTAGTGGGTTTTTTTCATGGATATTTGGGGATATTCCTGCTCATTCTTGTTTTTCTTCTCCCTTCACGTATGTAGTGGTCAGAAAGATGGGGTGGGATTCCAGGATTAATCACTTGCCTTTTTTTCAACCCGTGTGTTTTGCATTTCCCAGGCCGATGCTTTGTTTTTTCTGGGTAGTGGTGGCCTCTTGCAATGTTACTGATCCTGTAGCTCCTGGGCATAGCGTTGCTACTCTCCATCTCTCAGCTGCGGTGCAGGTTTAGCTTGGTGCCTGCTGTCACCACTGTGGAGGGTCAGAGTGGAGCGCAGAGTTTATGTGGAACTTGCAGGCTGGAGTACACATTTTTTGTGGTGATTAAACTTCTGCTTTTAATGCCTTGGCAGCCCTGCGTGGGAAAGCCTGCAGTTCTTTGAGATAGGCTTCTCTTCCTGTACTTTTTTCCTCCATCCTCTTGGTATTTCTGTCCTTCTCCAGAAGTTCTTTTTTCCTTTCTATTCTAGTTTTTCTACATGCAGCAGTTTCTTACCTGCCTTTGCACTCGCCAGACCTCATTGCTGCTGCTTTCCATCTTCGTGTTTTTTTAGTAAGTGATTAAGTAGATAACGATGATACTTCTGTATTGGAACCGGGCTTTTCACATGCTACTCCAATTAGGTTAGTTGGGAACAGAAGAATTAAATGCTCCTTACTTTGTGCTGTCTGCAGAGCTGGAAAGACAGCCTTGCATCCGTGGGCTCAGCCTGCGACTAGACGCCTTCCTTCAGGATTGCAAAGCCTAAAAAACTTACTGAATTTTTGCTGAACAATCTGCACATCGTGTGTCCGTAAATTCCCTGACATCTGCTTGGCAAGCCACGGTACGCATCTTTTTCTAGAAAGCAGCTCAAAAGAACTGAGGGATTTCTGTTTTCATCTTTAATCTAGAAAGCCGTCTGCAAGTTGCTTTCACAGATCTATTTAAAGGAAGACAAAAGTGTGAAGCTGCCCACCAAGAGGATTCTAGATTTTATTTTCTTTTATACTGACTGGCTCTGGATCGAGTCTCTTTAAATAAAGGTGTCTCTTCTCTGAGCAGCGTTGTGCCTTATTGCTCCTGCCATCTCTTCTGTTCCGAAAGTAGCATCACTTCAGAGACTTCTCGGAGCAAAGGAGCCTCTTTCAAGTGCTCGATGTTTTTTCCACACCTTCCCTCAGCGGTGTGGTATTGTTTGGCTCAAGTGTCCCTTCCTTTCCAGCAACCTTTAATTCATTTTTCTGCAGAGGAGTTGGTTCTGAGGTCACCTCAATTCTCCTCCCAAGGGAAATTCAGACTATAAAAAGTCAACTTTCCTGTCCTTGTTTTGTTGTAAACCTGCTTGCACTCTGGGGGGAAAGAAAAAGTAACCATGCTTTTTGCATGTGGCCCAGATTGTGGGATCCGTCCTGTTAGAGCGAACCCGCGGAGAAAGCCCGGCCTTGCTGGTGTCCTGCTGCCGGCAGCAGAGCACAGGCCTTAGCTCCCTGTGCCCCGGGGCTCTCTGGTCTCACAGAAAGACTCGCTTCTGGTCGGAATCGTCTGGAAGATGCAGCCGACCGCTTTTCCTGCAAAATCCCTGTGCTTTTTGAGAGAGGCTTTGCCACAGGCCTTCCGTAGGGATGGCTGCTGGAGCAGCCTTCCCTCTCTTGGTTTGCCTTTTGAGGGAAAATGACGCCGAGGAGACGTCCCCTGTCTTACCACTGCCTTAGACCTAAGCTCACCATTTTCCCCCTCCGTGCTGTCCCACGGAGACCTCATCCACGCTCCCGCCTTTCTTGCTGTCCCCTCCTCCCCCACCACCTGCGCCTCTGCCCCGCCACCCCACCTCACCGAGGGCGGACGAGCCCGGCCGGGCCCAGGCTGCCGGAGGAGTTGGTTCCCCTTCAGAATAAAGCAGTTCCAGGTAAGGAGGCGAGTTTTTTTCCCCCCCGGCGAGGCGGTGCCGCAGCGGCTTTCCGCTCCGCTCCGCCCACGGTGGCTGGGCTGCGGCAGCGCCGAGCCAGCATGGCACGGCATGGCACGGCACCGTGCAGCCTTCGCGGTGCCCTGGCACCCCGCGCGGGGCGTTACGCTTTAGGGATTTTTATCGGAGCCTTACGACTGTTAACGTAACGGTAACTGGCACGCTGCTATTTACAGTTTGAATGCGGAACGCTTGAAATATTAATGATTTGGAAATGTAATTGGTAGATCTCTTAAGCAGTCGAGGAGCTTGCGTTAAGTGCTAGCGATGTGTTTTCCTTTTAACACGCCACGCGACGCGTAATGCCTTTCCTTCCCATTTAGGCTTGCCCGTATTCCCAGTGTCTCCGCACATGAAGAGCCTTTCATCCACCAATGCAAACAGCAAAAGGCAGGCTCAGCCAAGCTGTACTCCAGCCTCGAGGTTGGCTGCCAAACAGCAGAAAATTAAAGAAAGCCGGAAGACAGATGGGCTGTACACAGACGAAGAGGAGGATTTCCAACATGCGTCTCTGCTGCAGAAATACAGCGAGTGTGAGAAGCCATCAGGGAAACGTCAGTGTAAAACAAAACACTTGGCACTGCAGGAGAGGAGAAGGAGGTCATCTCTGACAGGGGATGACACCACAGATATCGAAAATGCTGAAGATAAGGTATCTTTATTTAGACTTAATTGTCCACCAGCTCTCAGAAGGCAGAGCCAGCCTGCTTAAAACTAATGCGCTGTCATGCATGCAGGGTAGCAGAGATCGCATTCAAATTTGTCTGTGGATGCTTGGCACATTTTATATTTGCTTTTCTTAACCCGAGTTAAAGGCACTGTTGCAGGGGGTGAGGAATCTTGCATTTAAGAGCTGTAGCAGGTCTTTCTTAAAAAATTAAATATGAGTAGAAAAGTGTAATTCTTTGCTGGCAAAATATAATCCCATCGCCGTGTTGGAAAAAGGAGGATAAAAACCTCCCACTATAATGGTTTGACAGGTCACGGTAACGAGGAAAGTCAGGAAGCGACCAGAGCCTACTTCAGACTGCGACTCCTCGCCCATCAAGTCATACGAGCAGAAGCTGTACGATCGCCTGCAGCAGACTCCCTCCTTACTACCCGTCTCACAACCCCCGCAGCTGCCAATCGCAAGCCCCCCTCAGGAGACCACCCCGAGCCGGCCCATGCCACCCGAAGCGCGGAGGCTTATTGTCAATAAGAACGCGGGGGAAACGCTGCTGCAGCGGGCGGCGCGCCTGGGGTACGAGGTAAGAGTCCCTCACCGCCCTGCGGGATGATGAGTTTCTGGTTTCAAAAGTTAAAACCCTCTTTCCAATTTTAAGGATGGAAATTTTGCGAAGCGGCAGCTTTGAGTTCGGTGGTTGAAATTTGCAGGACCCCCCCCATCCCCTGCTGCGTTCCCTTCCCTGGTGCACGGGGTCGGGGGATAGGTCACTGCGGAAACGTGTCCCCAGCGCCGTTGGGTCAGCTGGCGGGGACGCAGGGTAAGCAGCATCCTGCGTGAACGACCAAAGGGTAGAGTTTTATTGGTAACCCTCACTTCCGTTTAAATACAAGCCATCTGCAAACAGAATGTTTGTCTGTCTCTCTTTTTTTTTTTTTAAAGTGGTCTTTATGGTGATCTTTAACGAGCTGTACAATTTTTGCTCTTGTTATTTGTGAAGAGCGTGTAGTTTCGGAGAAGGGTTTTATTTTTTGTTGTTTTCTCCAGGGAGTATCTGGTATGTGACACAGGATGTAGTGCTTGGAGTGTCCTCTTGCATGATCAGATGCATCATAGGAGCACTCTGCATGCTTTACGCTCGGAGTCTGGAGCTGCTTGGCGTAGCTGGAACAATGTTGTCTAATGAAACGGCCCTCCTGTTGCTACAAAAATCAGAAACCGATGAATCCCCTAGCTCTGCTGTTTTGAAGCACACTTTTATTGGGGAAATATGGACATGTAGGTATGAGCGTTGTTGTTGCTCAACTTCACATCTCGCGAAGAGGTGTTTCATTGCAGAGAGCAGTTGCTGCCTTCGACGAGGCTGCAGGGTTCGCCTCGGTGGTGAGAGGAATGCTTGGACCTTAGAGCTGAGCTTGAGCCCCACGCCAGAAGGTGGCATCAACCCAGGCCCATGTGGGGCCTGCCCAGCCTCAGGGCTTCATAGAAACCTCGAAATGCCCTTCATATAGCTGGAGAGCTTCGTGTGAAGAGAGGCCTTCTCCAGCTCTGGAAGAGGCAGCCTTTGCTGGAAAGGTTCTGTTTACCCTAAACAAAGGCTTCTTCTAACCCAGGGCACTTCAGCTTTAGCTAGGAGGAGAATAAGTGGTTGTTAAAACGTTGCTATGGTAATCTCCATAATTTAAATGATTGAATTTTGTACGGACCTAAAATTTCTTACAGATCCAAAATCAAAATGCGTTGTAGCACGTGCTCCAAGCTATCAGAGGGTATTTTCTTCCTGCGCAGTGTCTGTCGGGACAAGTACTGCTCGTGCATAGCAGGATGCCATGGGATGCTTGTGCACTTTGCATTCTGTGCCCAGTGCGCTCCGCTGCACAGCTCAAATGGGGCAGCTCCAAACTTAGTGATGGGCTGAGGTCTTGCTCGAGCAGAGGCCAAGGGCTCTGTGTTTGCTTTGCTGATAGCAGGAGCTCTCTGCAGCGTTGGCCGTTAGCGGGCTGGTTGCAAAAAACTGGAGATGCCTGGGCTTGCCAAGGTGGGGATCCTGGGGCCCTGGGGTAAACTTGTGTACTCACCATGCCTTCCCATCATCAGCCGATTGGGGATTTTGATTTTCTGACTTGAATTCCCCCCAAAGTTCAAGCCAACACGTTTTTAATAGGCTTAAATATTCCAGTTGTTTGACTTGGATCATTTTGCCGGTATTGAAAGCGCAGCAGTGGGTCCTGTTGTTGGCGGAGCGTGGGGCAGGAGAGCCAAGCAGGGCAGGAGAGGAGAGCCCGATGCGTGTGCCTGAGCTGCTGCTGAGATCCGGCAGCAGCCCTGTCTTTCAAGGTCCAGAGCAATGGGTGGCCCCACCATCCTGTCGGGGCTTCATTTGGCCTGTGGTGAGCTGTGATAGTTTGGTCAGCCGTGGAAGCTCCGTAGCTGTGTTGTTCTTCTTGCTAGCGACCAGACTACTGCAGTTATTGAAAGCTGAGTTCCCTCTGTCTCCAGAAAAATTAAGAGTGGTCAAGAAGTTACAAATTCCTCTATTTAAAAAACAAAAACAAGCGTCAGTGGGTCAAGCTAATTTGCTGGTTTGTGACCTGTGGCAGCTGGACACGTCTGTTTTCTGTTGTCCACGTTAGTGGGGCAGCAACCTTTGGTGGCTACAGCGTGGTCGCCGGGGACTGATGCTGAAGCGGAAGTGCTGGATGCTCACGGGCGCATGAGGGCTTCTCATATTTGCAGTGGTGGCGGTGGGCAGCCTCATGGCCTCTCACCGGCCCGATGGCAGAGGAGGTGAACGAGTCCGCGCCACTGGGGCTGTGGCTTGCAGAGTGATGCCAAGTGCTGGTGCAGGACTTGGAGCTGGAAGCAGCTGGCACCACAGGGCACCCCTGAGCCCTGACAGCAGCAGGGATGTTGTGTTGGGGCAGAACAGCACCAGCGGCTCTGCCCTGAGACCGACAGAGCTGGTGCCTGCCCTTGGCAGCCTGCCTGCCTGCCTTTGCAGCAGGGATGCCCGGCAGCTGAGCGGAGATTCCACCCCAAACCCACAACTAGCACTGGCACCTTTGGCGTGCAAAGGTGCTGGCAAGCTGTATGTATCGCTCCTGGACCCACGGGGAGCCCAAATGCCGCTAGCCCAGGTGCCTCTGCCCCGCTCTCAGTTGCACAGTATGGATGTGCCCCAGATAGCTGCGGGATAGGAGGACACAAGTGGTTACGATTTTGCGTGTAAAAGCTGACACGAGAGTGAAACGTCGAAGGACAAATGCAGCTTGTGTCTGGTCAGATAAATTGCAGAGCGGCAGCCAGCAAGGCTACTTAAAGACTGTGCACCAAATGGTCTTGGACTCTGGAAATCCATACGGTCTGAGCAGAACCCCGCCGAAGCTGGTGGGAAGCTTCGCCATTTCTTTCTCTGCTAGGCTTCTGCGCCAGGCCTTGGCTTCATCAGGATGTTAGCAACCCGTCCCAGTGTATGGGCGCTCTCGAATCCATTCTGTTTTCCCCATTTGAAACAAATGACTTGAGATAATAGTAGTCTTAAAACTGTAATTTACTTTTTGTGAAGGGGGAATTATAGGGAGCGTAAAGTCTTTTTGGGAAAAAAACTACAAAAGGCTTGCGTAATGAGTTTGATGGGAGAAGAAACACTGGCTGTCTTTGTGCCGCTTGTTGCTTTTTGGTGTGTGTCTGCACTTGGAGAGTTCTCTGGTAAATTTGGGATTAAATCCTGCCAGGGAAGGCAGTGAAATTAGAGGAATGTGTGGTGTGTGGTAGGGCTGGGGGAAAGATGGTGTTTTTTTCCAGGCTGTTTAAACTTAGCTCCTGACTCGGGTTATCCAGGTACGAGGAGAGGGTTTGCCCTGGGGATATGTCACACGAGGGTCTGGCCTTGGGTCCCTGGTGGCACTGCTGCAGGAGCAGGAGCTCCGGAGCATCGTCCTGCCCTTGCACAGCTCCCTTGGGACTCCTGCTCGGGAATGAACATCTCTTCTGGGGTTTGACACGGCGCTGCGGGAAAGTGTCTTTGGCTCAGGTCCAAGGGCCGTGTTTTGGGGTTGGGAGGAGGGGAGCAGTGCTTCTTGTTGGCAGCATGCCTGCCCAGGGCATGGGGGATGCGCAGGGAGGTGCTGACCCCTTCTCTTGGAAAAAGGGCAGGAGCTGCTGCAGAGCACGAGTGTGAGAGACTAAAGCAAAGGGCACCTCTTCGTAGGTGAGGACGGGAGCGTGCATGTTTGGCCGCACCTTTCAATGTTGCCGTCTGTGATTTGGCTAGCAAACTGCAGGCAGCAGAAGCCGTGGTGACACAGATCTTGGCTGTTGAGGGGCTAGCTTGACTCTTTGGATTAACTGCAAGTGATTTTCAGATTGGTGGTTTAAATAGAGCACCTGAACAGACATTAAGTTGCCCCGTGGCACTTTTACAGCCTTTCTCTAACGTTAGTGAGAGAAGCTTACGAAACCAAAAGTGTGTTTGTGGCACCACATGATCCTGTATTCGGCAGTGATGGCTAATTTTTTTGTAAATTGAATAAATCATGTTAAAAAAAGTTAATGAGGCATTTAATTAATTAACAATGTAGAGTTTTATGGTCTTTATGGTTACATTTTGTGGTTAATGACAGTCTTCTTATAGCCTCTTAACACAGAATTGCCCAACAAAATTAGCCTTTTCGTCCAGTAGTAGGTATTCCGCCCTAGGATGAGCCTTTCCTTTTTACAAAAATAGATGGAAGATCTTTTATTTTGAGTTGCAGAATCTATTTTAAATGGTAACTGCACGCTAAAAGCGGAGCTGAATACGGCAGCCACTTCTGCTACCTATATCCATCTGCTAATTTGCCTGGCAGGGTGGTCTGGTTTGGAAGGAAAACTCGTACTTCTGGGGTATAATTTTACACAGCCCTTTCTTACTCGAGTGAGCTCAGGGTAAAGCATCCGTTCTGGATGATTTTTGGCCTTTGGGCCGCTTAGCAGGAACAATAAGAGCCCCTGTTCGGTGAGAGGCGGGACTGTGAGGATCCCGGGTTAAACCAGTGGGTGCATCAGGTGTAGGTGGTGGACCACTCTGTCCCGGTGGCAGGTGAGGAGGATGCTCTGGTGCCTGGGATGGGCAGCTCATTAGTTCCCTGCTTTAGCCTGGTTAGTGAGGGCCTGCTAAAAGAGCAGCTTCATGCTGTATCCTGGATACCAGCTCTCGGGTCAGGTATACCCAGAGCACAGATTATTAAGGGCTTTCCGGTAGATTTTGAAACGGGAAGAATAAATGCATCGCACCCGGCGGTTGTTTTATTCCCTTGTTTTGGCAAAGCAAACACTCGCCCCCTCCATGCCGTATCCCACTTTGCGAGGATGCCGCTCAGCCTTCCAGAGGAGCAAATGCAAAATTAATGGCTTGCCACAAATCTGGGAACGCGGGGGCTGTTTTATACACACAGCATCACTTAGAAATGTGGGATCTTGTTTTTTTTCTTTTGCGTCTGAGATGAATCGAGGAAGGCTCGCACCGTCCTAAATTTTTGGTTGAGTGATGGAGCAGTCATTGTTTCAAGGCCACACGACAGCGTAGAGCTGAGTCTGGCCTAGGCTCTCGACCATGGTGTATTTGACTGCAAGATGAATTGTATTAAATTCACATGGCTTCCCACAGCGCCGGGCTCGTTATTGGAACCTGGCGCCTGGCTTTAGTTCTGCATGCAGAAAACCAGGGCGAGTGAGAATGGGATTTCCCCGATCTTGATAGAGTCAGGCCTTTTTTTTTTATTAGTTGCCAATAGCAAACTGTCCTTTGTGTGTCTTTAATGTGTTTTGGTTTGGGTCATGCGCTTTTTTTTTGTTTTTAAAATCAAACTGATACGGGCTGTGCTGCTGTTGTGCCTGCAGAATGTTCTGCTAAAGAATGCAGATGTATGCGTAAAAACCTTCCTGCTAGCTTTAGGTGTAGAAGTTTTGAGAAGTGGAAAGCTGTGAGTTTTGTCTGCAAAATTTGTGCGTTCCCTCTCTGCGATGACAATTCCTGATGTTGGGGGCCACGGGAAGGTCCCTGTGGGATGCGGAGCTCTCTGTGCTGCTTTGCAGAAGCTGCTCTGCTTGTGGGAAGTCATGGTCTCCACTGTGTCTCCTGAAGAAACACGACTTTCAGCAGCTCCCCCTTTTCCTTTTGACCGACTCATCCCAAGGAGGCTAATTTAGGCATATCATAGGGATTGGTTGTTTTGCCTTCCCTGTGACCTGCTTTTCCTTCAAGAAGAGAAATCTGTGCATCTCCGCAGCAAGAAATAACTCGATGTATCTGTTTTTCCTCCTATTTCCAGGAAGTGGTTCTGTACTGTTTGGAAAACAAGGTGTGTGATGTGAATCATCGTGACAACGCGGGTTATTGTGCCCTGCACGAGGCCTGTGCCAGAGGCTGGCTGAGCATCGTGCGGCATCTCCTCGAGTACGGGGCTGACGTCAACTGCAGCGCTCAGGATGGAACCAGGTTAGCAGCACCCCCGGTCCGTCATCGGGTGGTCACCACCACCACCGGACAGTGGTTTCTTTGGCCACTATGACAGGAGGAAGCGCCGCTTCTCTCTCTCTTCCGGCCTCTCCTTTATCCTCCCCTCGTCCCCCCATCTCCCTCCTGCATGAAACCCCCCAAAGCAGGTAACACTGCCAAGGTTCCTCCTGCACCGTGTCCTCCTTGTCGCTGCTCGTTGGGCAGGAGCTTTGCAGGACTTGGTGGGGGCTCATTTTTGTTGTGGCTCGAGTTCAATGCAATTTTTTTCCTTCTGACAACTTTAATAAGTTGTGCTTGTTTTTTTTTTTTAAAGAGTTTGTGCAATTCCCAGCTGCGAGGCAGGAAGGAGTGATACTTGAGCTGCAGCCCTGCACGTCTGCGCTCCAGGTCCTTTGAGTTGTGCCAAAAGAGTAGGCTTCGCCTTGTGAGCAGGGTTACTTTTAAGAGAGCGTCAGGCTTTTGCGGCGATTTGTTGTGCGAGTCCTATATATGCTATATAAAAATGTTGTTTTGCTGAACTGTTAAACTATCTGCTCATTTCGTATTTTGGATTTTTTTTTTTAATCCCGAATTAGCCTGTTTTAGTTTCCTTCGCAGAATAGTAGGGATGCCTAGTTCCGGCGCTGCAGAATAGATAGTGAGATTTTCTTTTTATCTTTGTGGAGATAGAAATGCACCTTTTTAAAGCTTCTTCTGCATCTCCTTTGACGACCTCTGTGGGGCTGACCGTGGGATAACTTGTCCTCAGCATATGCAGAACATTATCCAGTCTATGCATTTTGGGGATGGGTCTCTTTGTATTCTGCGAAGCTCCTGCAGCTTGTTATCTTAAATGGGTTTATCACATTCACTATCACCATTCAAATAGCCAGGGAGGTAAAATTAGCATAACTAAGAGTCTGCCTCTTTTGTTTTTAAGCTTTTTATTAACTTGGGAAGGAGGGAGGAATCAAGAAAACAAAAGTCCCAAGAGAGACGGTTAGGATGGTCCATTAGAAGTTCATGATGGTCGGTCGTTACCGGCCCATCGTGGCCAAAAGGGAACATTTCTGGAGAAACTTTGAAACTCTAGCTGGATTGTCAGATTCCTTCTCCATCTCCCATTTCTTTGTAAGAATTCTCAGCTCTCTAGGCTGACGGACAGCTGTCTCCAGCTTTAATACCTGACCTAGAGAATCCTGAATTATTTTTTTGTCTCACTTGCTGGAATAACTTATACAGAAAATTAACCCCAGGAATGTTCTGGCCAGGCTTAATCACCCCCCGGCTCAGAGTCCACCTTTGATTTCGACTCACAGATGGAGCTGATTTTCAAGAGAGAAACTTGGCTTGTGTACCCTAAAAAGTTGTTCTGGGGAAAATGCATTTTGGAAATGAACATAATGCTGATCTGATCATAGATGACAGTGTCAGAACTCAGCTTGCAGTCCCCTTTCTTTTCTGATGGCGGACTTACTTTTTTTAAAAAAAACCTGCCCAACCGACAGCATGAATCTGAAACATACCTAATACACAGATGAAGGATGGTCTGACTGCCCTGAATTGAGCAGGACAGAGAGCAGAAGTTTCTGTAAGGAACTTCTGATCAGCGTGGTCCCCTGCCTTTTGGTAGGGCCAGACTTTTCTGTCTCTGTAGAGTGAATCAGGACATTCGTAAAACAAATCCCATTTCTCTTTTGAAGCCTCAATAAATTTTTCTCCTTTAACTTTTAGGAGGAAAGCAGTGACAGTCTTCCTCAGCTGTGTTGCTTTTTAAATTTGAATTCCTGAACATGTTCACCGCATGGAAAGACACTAAAATCTTAAAAACAGAAAAACACCAACAAACCCACCATCAAAAACTTAATCCCCCTCCCCTTATTTTATGGCTACACTAAATATGCCTTATTGCCTCCTCCGCCACCTCACTAGCCCACTTGCCAAAGATATTTTTGGTCATGCTGGAAGCTCTCAAGTCCCCAGACAGTAACAATGGACGGTTTAGTCCTGTTCAGCTAGTTAACGTAAATGCGCATAGAGGAGTGATGTAACTGCATGCGCTGGGATGTGACTGCATAGGCTGCGTTTGTCAGTGTGGCAGCCTGGGGTGTCACTTGGATCCCAGCTGCCCACAGCGTCGGTCTCTGTCATTTGCTGCCTGCCACCTCTGGTCACGTTTTTGGAGGACACTCTCTCTGAAAAGTTGTGACAAGTGAGGATGTGGCCTCAGACTGAAACATCCACGTGAATGTGAAGGATGTAGGAAGGCTGTGCAAAGTCCATACATCTCTCCTTTCAGTCCTGTCTGAAGCGCTGCGGGCGCTCCGATCAGTGCGGTGGTTTTGCACACGAGTGTTTTCAAGTTTTGGAAGTGAAGTGAAGACCCGAGCCTCTTTCTTTGGTGTTGCCTTTTATGTACCCACACAGCCAGCCTGTTGTGAGTTCAGTAAAAGAGGTCAGCTTTCACCCTCTGGTTCCGGATAGCATCAGAAATCTTGGTGAAGCCATAAAACAAATGAAATGCCAGACTGTAGTAGCAGGGCAAGGAGGTGACGGGTGTTTGGAGGGTGTAGGCTTGGTGCAGTCCTTCCCTTCACCTGCAGCTCAGCGCTGGGGCTCTGCCTACACGCCTTCTGCTGCCCGCAGCACGCCGTGTCCCTCTGTCCACCCTATCCACAGCACATCTGGCCGGACTAAATAATGCCGTCTTCCATGGTTTTTCCGCTTAAACTCCTGTGCTGGTGGTGGCTTTCTAAATGCAGCGCCTGCAGACCCTGAATACATGAATGTTCTGCTGCTGAATTAGTGGCTAATCAAAGATTATTGTAGAACGGGTGGAGATCTTTTAAGACCCATCTCAGAGGTGCCACAGTCACTAAGGCCTCTTAATCGTCTTACCTATAAATAATAAAAGACCGAGCTTAAGAGGTGAGCACTTTCCTTCCCCGACAGGACCCCAGTAAGCACAGTAGCTCAACAAGAGAGGTTGGACAATCAGTGCCTGACATTAGCAAGGATGATTGCCGGAGTATTGGGCCTTATCTCCTTGTTCTTCTCCTCTTAACCCCACGGTGTGCCCTAGCTGAACCGGCGCTGCTTTAAAAACAAAGCCACATGCCAAAAATACAGGCATCCCCTGCCTGTTAGCGAGGCCTCTCCATTGGTTGCTTCAGGATTCGCTCTCCGCTGCCAGTTTTGCTTTATCCTTCTCGCTGGCGGCTGATGAGCTCAGCCTTTTTTATTTTTTTGCTGGGAGAACCATGCCAAGATGGCTCTCTTCCTGCGTCCTTTCAGCTGGTCTTGGCAGAGTGATACCCTCCAGCAGCTAATTGCACTGAAGAAGAGGCAGCCGGTGTAGCTGCCCTCCTGCAACTTGTGCCTTGCCTCTTCCGTGGGGCAGCATTGCGTAATATATCGAGTAGATGGAAGGAAAAATAAAATGCCAACGTACAGTATTGCTCGGCGAGTTACGAGACTTCTTATTGCAGCGAGGAAAACTCTTGATGGTGCCTGAAAGGCTGAGAGCAAACCCTGACTGGTCTAAATAGTTTATAATTTTGGTGGTGGAATGATAAACCCCCAGTGAAATGTTTTCCTAACTCTAGTAGCGGTAAAAATAGTAGGAAGAATTCGACAGTACACAAGAGAGGGTTGAGATGTGTGTCTCCTGTAGGATATCACAGCTCTCGAATGTCCCCGGATCCTTCTGGGGCCTTTCGAAGGGTTTGTTTTAGAAACGAGCTGTACTACCGTTAACTGTACCATTAGGGATAGAGAGTGTTTATTTCCACAATGCTCAGGGCGGAAAAGATAATATGGGCAAAGCAGCTCAGGAGGGGACTCCCAGGGATCTTTTTATTGCATCTCAAAAAGTTGCCGATGCCAGTAGTCACTGTTGCATCCTACAAAGAGGATGGTTAAACTCTGCCAAGACTGAAAAATACTCCCTCCTTTGCCGGCCCCGGTGGGAGAAGCAAACAAGTCGCTGTGCCTTTGCATGGTCCTGCTCATGAGCTTGCCAAGAAGCTGTGCTACCCAGTAAAAGAGTCTGTCAGCACTCTGTTACTGCCTTTTTTCCCCTGCCTTATCTATGGAGAATCTCCTTTTTTCCCCCTCTCCCTGCCAGTGTTTTCTTTCCTTCCTTGGCTTCCTTCTATTTATTGTTCTTCCTCCTTCCGCGCGGCTTTACTGCACCTTTCCTTCCCCTTGCATCCGTAAAGTCTTCTCTTGTGTCGTGAGCGGACTCCCTGTGCTCCGGCGGGTGATGAAGACGAGGCCGCCTGTCCCGCTGCCTCTGCCCCTGTCTGTGCCACAGTGCCAGGCTGGGTGACCCATAGAAAGGGAGAGAGGGTCCTGTCCTGGAGTTAGAGCCCATACACTGTGTTTTTTTTCTTCCTGGGGAATGCCCACGTGCCCTTTAATAAACTCAGCCGGCTGTTATTAAATCAGTTGAAGCACTGGGTGGTGATTTAGATGCTGTTTTTAATAAGTTAAGGATCATCTTGAATCTATTACTGCTTCAAAAGCCACGTAGGTAAGTCAGTTTAAAAAAAAAAAACAAACCCAAACAAGAAAACCCACAAACCAATAAACCCACACCGCTCTCCACCCTGCCCCAAAACCAGAAAATCCTAATTCTGTAATAAAATGGAAAACAGTTCAAAATTAAAGACTCCAGTAAAGCGAGGGAGCAGGGGAGAAAAAGCATCCCCAGCATTTGGCAGCAGCCGTAACTCTCGTCTGTTCCCGGTGCCTGTTGCCAGACTTTCAGCCGGGGATGCTTCATGCCCAGTGGGGGACAGGAGGGTTTGCAGCGAGGCTGACCTTTCCTGCTGTGGATGCTCAGAGTGTCGTGACCCCACAGCTCCGGCCTCAGATGCTTGCTGACAGCCAGAAACACCCGATACTTCTTCAGCTTCCGTGTCAGCACCCCGATTATTTGTTACCTCTTGTGATGTATCGACTGGGATGTTTAGCACCGGCCGGATCCTGGATGCGCTGAGTGCTGCGTAGGCACGCAATGCTGCGACAGTTGCTGTGCAGAAGATCTGAGTCAGTGGGTGGAAGTGGGAGACTGAGGCTTGTGGGACCCTGGGAATGCTGACTTCTCCAGCACCTTCTGTCTCAGGGCGTCAGAGAGTTTCAGTGTTATGTTAGAGACTGCCCTGAGAAATTGAGAAGGGATATCCTGACCCTTTACGAGCGATCCTCACGGACTTCTCTGGTCTTAGACTTTGAAAGTGGCTTTCCAAAGAGCAGCACGTCAGGCTTTGAAGGCACGCACGTGTTGCGCTTTCTGGTGCCGGGGATCTAAGGGGTGACACGAGCTGGATTGAGGACTGTACTCAGCAGTTGGAGGATCAGCTGCTTGTTTGCTGTGTTGGTGGCCTGGGATGTGCAGGAGGCAGGCAGCGCAGGATAAGCCCTCTCTCCGTAGGGAATGAGCTGCAAGCTCTCCCAAGTGCACCTCCTCATGTCAGTGTAGCGTTCATATGCCAAAACCAAAACTGCATACAGCTTTCCAGCAAGACAAGGGCAAGCAAGAGTGCTTCACGTGTGACACATGTTAGTCACCCTAAGTCACAGCCTACTGGGAGGTAATGGAGTAGACACACCTGGAACGTGCTGCTTTTTGAGATGGATCAGAGTCTCCCCCCACCAGCGGCACTATCTAATAGGTGGGGAAATGGTGGTGTGCCTTCCTCTGCTGCCTGTTTTGATCTGCCTCTGCTCCGTCCCGAGCTCACGTGGACGCCAGCCCGTACCAAAGCGGCGGTGACATAGAGGGGACATTGCCACATGTGGCAGAAGGAGTCGTGGGATGTGGCCTCTTTGCAGGAGGGAGTTTCAGCCCTGTTTGTTAGCCGAGTGTTTCTTGGCAGATGGGTGGATGGAGCTGAGGAGTTTGCCTGTCTGTGCTTCCAGGTGACTTCTCCTTGTAATGTCATTCTGAAAGCTTTCCAGGAAGGCAGTATGTGATCCTTGTCAAAGTCCTTACTTACTTCTCTTGCCTTTTAATACATCTGTTTGAGAGCTTGAAAGTCTTGTTGGCAGCCAGCGCTGTTGACAGCCTAAAGGAGGAGGAGTGTAGAGTTGAGCTGAACTGCCACAATCACTGGCCATTGCATTTGACTCCCCTTTCAGTTCCCTGCTCATTGCTCTCTAAGGAAAAGATGGGATTTTAACACATCCTCATTAGTCTGAAGGGTAATATGTTCTACTTCCAGACAACTCCCCGTTACGTATAATCAATTTTAAAGGCAAAAGTTAATGCGATTTATAATTAGCGATAAGGAATTCTAAACCTGGAATTGCAGGCATGTGTATTAATGAATAATCCTTCTGTAGGCTCGCCAGATCTTTGTCTGAGCTTGTATGGATTGCTCAGGCCGCGTAAATTGCTTTTAACTTCTGGGTGGACTAAACTTAAAACAACACGTTTTTCTCTTCCCCGAGTAGAAGGGTTGCATTGTGCTGCAAATCACAGGTACTATTTAAAGAGGATACAGCACAGAAGTTTGATTCCCAGCAAATTTTCCTAACTTATTTCTGTGTACATAATTTAGGAGCTTTGGGTAACTGAGTTCCGTGCTTGCCCAGAGGCAGGCTGAACAAGCCCTTACTCCACAACGCGCTGTTAAATTGGCAGAGATTTGGAACAGTAGAGTAACTTGCAGCAAAATTGTGCTTGTGAGGCTTCACGCAAACTCTTGCTTTCTGTTACAGCGGTGTAATTATTTTACTGGCCCTCAAAATATGAATGACAATGAATAGACACAGCAGAAATATCTGCCCCGTGCAGGCCAGCTGTGAGAAGACGAGAGGGGAGGGGATGATGTGCAAGTAAAACTGACAATGAGATGATTGTCAGCTGTATTAATTAGTGTTATTTGCTATAAATAACTTTGATCCGAAGTCAGAAGTTTCTTGTGAAATACATTTGCATAATACCATTGAGTCAAAATGTAACACCGTGATCTTTCTTTATTTCCCCCTAGACCAATCCATGATGCGGTCGAAAATGATCACTTGGAAATTGTCCGCCTGTTACTATCTTATGGTGCTGATCCAACACTTGCGACCTACTCTGGGAGGACCATCGTGAAAATGACCCACAGTGAGCTCATGGAGACCTTCCTCACAGGTGCGTGGCCACATTGCACGGGGCTCTGGGGGTCATGGCAAATGGGAGGATGTTCCTGGGCCCCCCAAAGTCCCTGCTGCCCGGCGGGGATGGCTCTATGCTGAGGAGCATTAGAATAGGGTACCGTAGCTCCCTCTCTGCCTGAAAAAACCCAGCCGCTGCAGGTGGGAAGCGTAGCCATGCATGGGAGCTCCGTCTAACTGAAACTTTTAATAAGTCCTAAGGATTAGGTGGCTATCAGATTTGATAGGTAGGAGGTCAGCGGGCTGTTTCAGAGCCTGCATTTTTCTACTTGAAATGAAAATAAGAAACTTGCCAAATCAAATAGCTGTTTGTTAAATGTAATCATGTTTTCCCATGGTCTTGCTTTTTATCCTTCTAGTACTTGTCTTTTTGCAAGTTCTGCTTAATTTTATATCTGAAATGCTGTAAAACTATATTAAAGGCTCTTGTCTTTAAACATGTCCATGTTCTAACATGGTTTTAGTTGTTTTTCCTGTTAGTTTTGGATAAAGACACTTGCATTCCCTAAAACTTTACCTCTGAAAACGCTTGTGGTGTTCACAGTCAGTGAGTTTAATTACTCGTCCACTTATCTTTTTAACTGGTGCAGTGTAGAAAGCGCGTAAGTGTTATCAGGACTCCAGTAAAGTCCAGTATCTTGGACTTCTTAGCGTCTTGAATCCCAGTATCTTTTCATCAACTCAACTAGCAAATCTGCCAGATAATGTCTATAGAATTACATCTTCTGAACATAACTGTGTGGAAAAACCTTTTCTGCCAGTTTCTTTGGGGCCACTGTTTCACCCCCAAGTTGGTGTCTAGGATAACTGTGCAGGCTGAAAAGCGTGCTACATCCTCACTTCCACCAAAATAAAATGCCACTCTCAGTTATGGAAGCTTAAGTTTGGGTCTCTCTCTCTTAGACAGTGAGTGATCATTTGATGTGCTGGGTCATTATTTGATGTGATGGGAGAAGGGATGCAGGAGAAAAGTGAATTCCAGAAATACTTGTGAGAATGATGTGTGTGCGTGTGCTGTTCTTTGTAGCATGTGCATCAGGAACACGATGTGGGTTTTATTTGGTGGAAGATATGGAGGGTGCATAGTGAGGCAGCATGACACATGGTCTGCGAAACTTGCCAGCTTTTTGTTCTCATCAGTATGTTTTTGTTGTTGTTTTTTCCTCTCCAGAGTATTTAACTGACCTGCAAGGTCGAAGTGTTGATGACCCTGGTTTGTACTGGGATTTCTATGGCAGCTCTGTGTGCGGTGAGCAAATGTTACCCTTTATTTCTTTGTATGCGGAGACTTCGGAAACGTGCGGCACGTGGGGGTGGGGGCTGTTTTGTTTTTATGGTGGAGGAAGCTAGGAAGGAACCAAACTGATTTAGTTTACAGATCACGTTATTGGAAGAAAAAGCAAGACCTGCAATAGTCTCTTCCACGCTGACTTGGCACCTTTATTCAATCTTACTTAGATCCAAAAGATGAATCTGGATTTGACGTCTTGGCAAATCCTCCCGGCCCAGGTGATGAAGATGAAGATGGCTTTAGCGATGTGTTTGAATTTGAGTTTTCGGATGAGCCTCCCTTGCCGTGTTACAACATTCAAGTGTGTCTCTCTCAGGGGTAAGAGCAAATACGGGGTTTGGGGTAAAAATAGCTGAGACGATCTGCTTGGGATGGCGGAAGTTTGTGTCCGTGGGGAATAGCGCTTGCGTTTATCTAATGTAAACGAGAAAGCAACACCGTAATTGCCGGGCTTTTTAGAAGTAAGCTAGGAAGAGGTGAGAGGGGGAAAGGCTGACTTGTCGGGGCTGTTTTAGGTGCTGTGCTCCTGAGTGGGACGAGTGATGTTTGAACACAGATTCCGTCCCTCATCCCAGGCAAGCATCTTGATAGAACATTGCAAAATGCAAGTCCTTCTAGCACTTATGTTTGGATATCATGTGTTCAAGGTGGTCTTAGTTTTATTTAATGGCCTTTTCTGTTTTGCTGAGTGGACACGCTTTTGTGGGTGATGAAATGGCATCATTATTTCTGTTCCAGACTGCAGCGAAACTGGTTTAAAAGCCCAGAATCGTATCAAACAAATAAAAGTCTTGCAGAAGACACTATGATACTTAATAATAACCAAAGACCTGGAAAATTTTATTATCTGTTATATTTAAGATACAAATTAGCTTCATAAACAGCCACTGTTTTTATTTGCACCAGTTTTGATGACAGCTGTGGGAAAAATAGTTTTAAATATGAATCATGCAGGAGTGTGGGTTTAGCATGTTTTTATTATTAGGGTGGTGGGTATAACTTGAAAGTTCTCTGAAGTGGACAAGTATAAAGATGGAATTAAAAAATTGTATTTTCAGTCTCAGAAAAAACCCTCCGTTGACTTGTATTTAATATTGGCACCTCTGGAAGTCAGAGGTGCTGGAACTTGTGGTTATAACTCTAGGCCATCTCCTAACTTGCTAAATAAGAGTCAGGCTCAGCCGGGTGAACCTTTTAACCATGTGAGCAGCCGTCGGGATGGCTGCTGACCCACGCACGTGTTCAGGAGCCCTGGATTTATAGGCTCCAGTGGCCCTGCATGCCTCGTTCCACTCCTTCCCCGAAGCAGCAGAACTATGAGTAAATACGTATGTGCCTGCACATCTGTTATATTCGACTCCCCTGGGCAACAGCCTTAATTTCAGGGGGGGCTGTTCGTGAGGAGGGTTTGTCAGACAGCGATACGGTGAAGAGTCAAGAAGCCTGTGACTTAATGTTGGTTATTGGAGCCTCTTTCTCCTTCGCTTCCACAGACCACGAAACTGGCTTTTGCTGTCGGACGTGGTGAAGAGGCTAAAAATGTCATCTCGCATCTTCCGCTGCAACTTCCCCAATCTGGAAGTTGTCACCATCACGGAGGCAGAGTTTTACAAACAGACTTCCCTCAGCCAGTTGTTCTCTTGCGCTACGGACCTTGAAGCTTTTAACCCAGAGAGCAAAGAGCTGTTGGACTTGGTAGAGTTTACAAGCGAACTCAAGACTTTGCTCGGCTCCACGTTTCACTGGTTGCATCCGCACGAGGACCCTCCCTTCGACATCCTCTGGTGAACCATCAGGCCATTTAATGTACAGTACTCTATACAGTTACTTCTTTATGTATATGTGTTCAAATGCAATTGTTTCTGTAAAGAAAGGACACTATTAAATATGAAAATATCTTTCCTTTATATAAGAGATCTGAATTCCAGTTGGATGAATTTTGGAAGAATTTTTTTTTAACTTCAATCAGTTTTTACAAAATTGTTATATAATGTTTCTTTAAATGCACACAGGCTTTGGGATAAGTTTGTTATTACTCGGAACACATTTTTTTTTTTTAAAGAACACAACCACACATAGACTTTGTTTCATACAAAGCACTGATTACACAGAACATACTTTTTCTAGGTGATGTGATCAAAGTCGTGTGGCTTGTTTGGGAGATGAATTCGGTAAGGCACTTGGTGATATTATTTTTGGTTTTTTTGTTTACAGAATTACCTGCTTTGGCCAGGTAAGCACTATTGAATATAATTCAATAGTTTGTAATATAAATTAAACCATATCCATACGCATCAACTAGTTGTAAGAACTTTTATATCCTAATTTAAAAGCTGTGAAATTTAGTTTTCACACATCAAACCGGATTGTTTATATATGTTTAAACATTTTATGCTCTTTATTTAAAGAAGACTTTGAACTATTTTTTCTGTACCTTGTAAAATATTGAAAAACTAACATATGTTGAAGTTGCTTGAAACTGTACATAAACTAAATTTTCTGAATTGTGTGTTTATGTTTGAGATCTGTGTTTTAACTTTGTAAGTAAATCTCCTGCCTTTGTATTTATATTTTACAAAAATTTTCTTAAAGGCAATAAAACTGTTGAGAAATGAAGAGGCTAAAGTGACTCCCATTAATTCCATGCCTGGTTTCGAAACGAGCTCCGACTCATTAATGTTTATGAAAGGAGGCTCTGCGCGCGGTTCCTGAAGCGGAGCAGAGCTGGCGCAGGTGCCGGCGAGCAGCTGATGAGATCTGAGGTAGAATCTGCATCGGCTCTCTAAATTCAAGGTTAGGAGAAAACATCGGGTGGGCGCCTTTTGTGGGACAGAGACTTAAAAGCGGCATTCACAATACTTTCTGCATCACCTTCTACTTAAAGAATTGCAGATAGGTTCAGTTATTTTCCCTCCTTTGTCATCTTTTTTAAGATGACAAAAAAAAAATCTTAAAAAAATTGAATCGACTGAATTATCTTTTCAGTGGTGTCTGCAGAGGGGTGGAAAATAGTACCAGGCTAAATGCTTTAGTTATAACGTAGAGCTTAAAGGCTGTGAAGGCCCTTTGTGGGGGATCTAAAGGGACGGTGAACAGAACGTCACTTTTACACAGCTTGGGAACTTGCACCTGAAGAGATTGGGCTCCCAGGGCTTGGGCAGGCCCTCTCTTAAGGGTCTGGATCTGCCCTTCCCCTTGTGGAATGAAGTTCTTGCTGTGAACTCAAACTCTTGAGTGTTGCTTTGGGGCTGTTATTAACAGCAGGATGTCCTGTGATAGCCAAACGCATCAGCTGAGACGTTTCAATCACGTTGCTCTTCTGATGAGGGCCAGTACACCCACCTAAAGGGTCTCGAGCAGAGCACCTGGTCCATCTGAGGAAAACATCTGGGAAAAAGTTTCTCTGTCCATGGAGCAGTGAAACTCAGACGTTTAGAGTAATGGTCAGTGTGCTGAAGGTTAAATCTTCGCTCTTGGGGGACCTTAAGAAACAGTGTGAATTACCCTCATCTTGAAGGTAAGGGAGAATGACACCTCATTCCTGAAGGTGCCCCAGAAGAAAGACGCAGAGCTGACGCCTCCGTTGGTGTGTTGTCATCTAGTCTTTTGCCAAATGTTTATACTGTGTGGCTTACAGAGGGACTGCTGCTGAGGGTAAGGTGGTTTTGTAGCTGAGGCGAAGGAGGCGTCCGACAGCCCTCCACTGTTGGCAGCTGAAGTCCCATCTCCCCACAGGGGCAGGGAATTTTTAGTGCTAATGTCACCACTGACATCTTTCTTCAGGTAAGGATGATGATGTTTTCTTCTGTATGGCTCACACAGACACACTGGGTTTCCTTTTAAGCCAACCTCCAGCTTTGCACGGAATTGAAATTCAGACATCCCTACTCTGCAGTGCTGGATGCTTGAACCCTCTGATTTTCCCAGAAAGCAGAGGTGGGCCAGAAAAGCTAAGGCAAGGGAGAACATTAAAAGCAATTGTTCCAGACGCCTTTATCTGATCAGCTGTGTAACACTTGGATGGTTTGCGCTGAGCATAAATGGGCTTCGTACCACTTCCAGGGGTGCGTGGCAGACACCTTGCTTCTCACTGTGCCCCGCAGGCAAACGGAAGATTCATGTGGCTTCTTCTTTTGGCCGGCTCCTCCTCAAATGATCTTGAGCACGTGCTCCCCAAATGTCTCTGCTTAGTCAGCTTTCTGCTATCTCTACCGAGTACAGTTGGGTCTTCTCCATGCTGGCGCTTGCATCCGCGCTCAAATACAGTAACAGCCTCACGCTGTTGTAATGCAAGCATGTGCCTGCCCCGGGGCCCGTCTGCGCTCTAAAAATAGGGCCGTGGCAGGGAACACCTGATCGCAGTGCTGCCCCTTGACATAACGCAACCATTTTATCTTCTGGGATGTACTCTTTTTTTTTTAAAGAGACTGCCTTGTGAGGGTGCTTGAGAGAGCAGGGAGGGTTTAGTGAAGGAGCAGGGCAGCATCCCGTGCTGCTGGGCACACGAGGCTGGCTTGGCTGACCCTATTCTGAGCGCTTTGAGAGAGAGAGTGACGGGAGAGGCTGGCTGCAAGCACAGTTTTTCGGTAGGCAAGCCCAGGGAATAGTTAACGTGGGCAGAGGAGAGATGGCAGGGTGCCGGCAGGGAGCGGACTCAGTGACAGTGAGCGTAGGCAGGGGAGTCGAAACGCTGGCTGCCTTGCCAGCACCGGGACTGGCTGGATCCTGCACAGCGCTGAGCTGGGAACTCAGCTAACTCCAGCCTGCATGGAAGGGCAGGGCTGGGAGGGACTGGCTGATGTTCAGCGTTTCAGCTTCTGGACTCACGCTGCTCTCTTTTAAAGCACTTTCCTGTGCATCCTCCGTGGGCCAAAGAGACTCGATTCGCACCGCTGGCATTGCTCCAGGTTAATAAAAAATAAGGAAACAGAAACACAGCCTTTGGGGATGGTAAAACCGTGCTGATCCCATGTCCTGCCTTTTGCAAGGTGAAAGAGCAGTGGTGATGCTGTTGGGGCCCAAGCCAAGGTGTTTCCTTGAATTTCCCCTGCTTATCGCTTGGATTTGCCTGGCTGGGAGGTTGTGTTGCCCCACGGAGAGGTTGGAGAACGACTGGTGCAATAGCTAAAAAAACCTCAAAACATATCCAGCTAGAGCAGGCAAGTAAGCCTCGCTGAAGGGAGTTTCCTCTGTCAAACTTTTACTCAGTGCTGGCTGGGAAATCCCGCGAAATGCCCAGCTCCAGGGTGGGTGCCTGGTGGGAGGGGGAAGCCACAGCACAGGCAGTGCTGGCAGGTCTGCCCCGAGATAAGCGATGCTGCCAAGGACCGCAAAATAGTGAACTCCTCCTTTGCCTTCTTGCCTTACCCAAGAGGACTGGGTTCAGCATATTGGGGTCAGCCCTGGGAGTTTCCCATTTGGGTTATTTTCCTTCCGGACACTCTTCTTGTTCCTTTTGCTTTGCTGTTGTCTCCCTGTTCTGTTCTGGGGGCTGCTGGAGACTTGTACCAAAGACACTAATACGGTGAGCGAGTGGCAAGCAACGATCAGAGGTGTTTGGTCCTTGTTTGTGCTTGGTGTTGGTGCTCTTTAGGGAGCAATCTACTAAAGGTAGAGCCCAGATGCCTGCTGGAAGCCTGATCCAGCTTCTAGTTTGCAGGATCACAGGAGCAGAATGGAAATTGTCTTAAAAACTGCTCCCAGGGGCCAAACTCACTCCATGAATCGAAGAGTTTGAAGCTGACTCTTCCCTGCATTTCTGTGTTAAATACTGAAACTATAGATGAGACCCATCGTTTCTGCATTAATATGAACAAGGTGTCAGGGAGTGGTAAATGCAGGCTGCTGCCATTCCCAGGCTCTGCAGGGCTGCTGGTGAACATTCCGCATCATTTCTTCAGTTCATACAGGAAAAAGGCACACATTGCCACTTCAAACTTGTACAGATGCAAGCCAACTGAAAAAATAGTATCATATCTGTTTCAAATTGTTTGCAGAACGTTGTATTTTCTTTTAAGTACGAGTCCAGTGTTGGTAGGAGAGGGCTTGGTGCCACTACGCAAGACAGAAGAGTTGAATGCCACAGTCGTGAAGACATGTATTAGGTCTTTTCTCAATGTGCTTATTCACTGATGCATTTGTGCTAGAAGGAGGGGCAGGAGAAGAAAGTGACTGGAATCCAACAAGTTTCACTTTGTGAGCTTGTAGCATTGTCAGGAGGAAAAATCCCCAAATAGAACTGAAGAAGATGGAGTTCTCTTTAAGTACCATGTCTACATGGCCACACTCTCTTCCCACCTACGTCAGTCTTGCGAGTTATGCGCTTCCCCCATTAGTGTGCTTTGCATGGGTTCACTGTGATTGCAGAGTGAAAAAAATTGTATTTTCCTGCAAGTGAAGTGTGATGGATCATTAGGAGCAACGTTGCCTTCTACCCTCGGGGATGAAGGCAGAGGGTTGCTTATTTCTGGTTTGCCAGCCCTGAAGGAAACCTTGTCCACACCATGGGCACAATTTGCTCCAGCAGATCGTCGAGGCTGTAGACAGTTGCTCTCTTGAGCCAGGTATGAACCACAATTCTGCGACTAAATAGATTTTCCTTTTGTTGTCACATTAATTTGCAACTCATTAATAGTGACAGCAGTGAGGTACTGCACTGATGCAGATTTGCATATTCATGACCAACTTATTATTAAACAAATAAGATTTCCCTAGCTTAGGAAACACCCAGAGTAATGCCACATTGTGCATTATATCAGCCTGGATGTTTTATTTTCTCTTTAATATGTTAATAGATGCAAGGAGTGCTCTTTTTTTTTAAGTAAATGTGCATCTATAAAATAACATGTAATTTAAAATATCAGAATCGTTTAAATAGTAATCCATTAACAAACCTGCCAATAATTGAGCACGAATACCTATTTAATGTACAAGTCAATTAATCAATTCTAACTGCTGGCTTTGTCGCCTGATGACCGTAACACAGGCAGCACCAGCAAGGCATAACTGAGTCGCTATATGGACGGGGTGAGCGAGGGGCAGGCAGCTGATCCTGTGTTTTATGGTTCGTTACGGTCAAATCCTTTGGTTTTCGTAATTGCTTGTGTTTCTTTCCCCGTAGAAGTGTCAGACGAGAAAGTGAAGGCTCTGCCCAGCATGGCAGTCACTGCCACCCTCTCATCTTACCCGCACCTCTCCGGCACGGCTGGGGGAAACGTGGCCATCGTGGCTCGGCACGGCCCCCCCACTGCCCCTTCTCTCCATCTTGACACCAACTATGGCTCAACCCTGAGGAGAAGGAGGGCAGCGCTCTGGCCCCTGCTGGTGTCACTGTGGCCCCACCACAGGGATGCTGATGCTGGAGGTGGGTGGTTGGCAATGTGCTCGCCCCCGATGCAGTGGAGAAAATGCATCCCCGTGCCAAAGAAAATGGGGGAAAAAGACCCTGGAGATCAATAGCTGCTCAAAATCTGCAGGTAGGCAGAAGGGGAGATGCAGGGTGCAGGGCTATCCTGCAGCTTGATATTTTGGTTCGCTTGCTGGTTGTGGACGGTCCTGTCCCACAAAGCAGCACTACTTTTTTCTGCTGAGCTGTTCAAGACTAGCCGGTGTGCTTATCAAAACCGTCTTCAGCTCCCTGCTGCATCCATATTTTTAATTATTTTCTGGCTCTTTTAACAATTCGTAGGGTACTGGGCATAATTACCTGTCTGGGAACTAGCTGGTTATTGTGAAGGTCCCCTCAGTCCTCAAGTTATTTTTTTTCTCTGGCTTGACTTTCCAGAGGCCTTTGACGGTGTTGCCTAACCGTGAGGCGAAAGGCGGTTCTTACCCCATCCTGCTGTTTCCTTATGAGTCACAAGCCAACCCTTTTGAACCGCTGGCCCATGCTCCCAGCTTCCCCAGGCTCAGGAGCTCCTGTTGCTGGCTAATTGCAAAGGGTATATGGCCCTGCAGAGACACAGCTAAAACAGGATGGTGAAACACAGCCCTAAGTCACCCCAAAGACTGTATCCCTGCAGGTGCAGAGCACGGTGAGGCTGTTTTAAAACCTGTATACAGCAACCTCCCAGCGTCCTTCTCCAAGAGGGGATAATTTCATTTTCTGATGTGGGATCTGTCCTTATCTTCATCTCCTCTCTCAGGTCCTTGCCTGGCACAATGCGCAGTGCCAGCGGGGCCCTAGCCTGATTTCCACTGCTCCGTGCCTGCAGCCATTTTCACGTGCTGAGGATTAGGGGGTTTGGCAACACATGTGGCAGACCATCGCGACGTCAGAGACAGTGTTTAGTATTTGTAGCTGTTGAAATTTCAAGGAAAAGGCTCCCTAATGAAAACCTTTTTCCAATATGCCATAAAACTCCTCCTTAAGTAAAGCCTAGGCGAAGGCAAGTCCTGACAAGCCTCCTGAAATGAAAAGGGCAGATTATTTAACAGCTGATCAACACTAATAACCCTTGGCAAACACAATATGCAAATTTAGCACCAGAGCCAACATGCACCAAAGGGACTCTCTAACAGCCTGGCCTGGCTGCTCTCAAACCGCTGCCGTTAATCACAGAGCCCAGCGCTGGGAGCGAGGAGACCTGGGCTGCGACTGCCACGTGTCAGGTCAGTGGTCTGCGGGTGCTTGTTTAGGAGAAGTTCCTCCACCACCACAGGAATCTAATGGGTGTTTGGAGTCTGACCGCTCAGTGGGGCCAGGCTCGGGCTCCCTTGCTAAGATGCTGAAATTGGTGGCATAAAGCACCGAGGGAACTGAAACAAGTAGTTTGAAGCTGGGTATCTTATCTCCCTCCTCCGTGACATCTTAGGGGAAACAGCAGTTTCGAGTAGCTTTGTGATATGTCAGTCTACACAAAAAAATCCCCTTTCTGAATTGGGCCAACCCGCTGGTAAAATGAAGCTGGGCTCTGCTCTGGATTTCCATGCAGAGGAAAGCATGGGATGGGAGCAGATGCAAAGTGAGGAGGCCACCCTTTTGCCCCTCAGCTCCGTGTCACAAGGGTGGCTTTTTAGCTGCCTGGCCGCCCTGGCCAACTTGGCTTCCCCAGTCCAGGGGCCCTTCTTGTGCTACCCGCCGGCTGCTGTGAGCACCTGGGGATTTGGGGCCAGGTCAGCAGGGCAGCGATTGTGACAGCTGCATGATAGAGCAGGGCCTGCCTCAGGGATCGTTGCTACTGGATGAGGCAGTCCCATCTGGGACCCCCATGAGCTTCTTGCACTCATGAACTCAGAAGAAGCCAGACCCAGGAGACCTTCAGGGTAGGGGGGTACAGGGTGGGAGAGCACCCTAGCCCCCTGCAAGAGGAGGAGGCGGTGCTGCCTAGCTGTGGGAAGCAGGGCAAGAGGTCAGGGATGGGCAACGAAGCGTTGCCCTTTTGGTGGCAGTGTGGCATTACCTTGGCTCGGGAAAGATGGTTGAGCATGTGCCTCTGGGAGTCGGGATGCTCAGCCCATCCACTAGCTCCCTATGCAGCCGTTAACAGTCTAGTGACCAAAACTGCCTGGTTCCCAAGGGGTTACCTCGCCTGAAATGGCTGCCATGCCTGAAGAGCCAGTGTGCCTTTGATTACCGCTGTTTTCAAAGGCTCAGGAGCAAGCTTGATTAGCAAAGTCAACAAGGCGATGCAAATACACTGCAGCAAAAAGGTGCCTCCTTAGTCGGGGAGTCAATGCCCCTGGTAGCAGCAAGCAACAGCTCTCGCTGCCGGGAAACATTAGAGAAGGGAGGGTGTGTTATTCTGGAGAAACCAGTAGCTCAGACCAGCTCATGGCTCTGTGGACACAAAGCGGCGTCTCTGTCTTCAAGGTTATTTAATAGTAAACAAGCGCCGTCAGGAGGAAAGCAACCCACCGCTGCCCAAGCGCTTGAGCTATTTTGCGAGCACAAAAGGAGCCGTGGCCGGAGCAGTGCAGGCTGGAGAAATCCAGAAAGCCCCTTCCCAGACTTGCTGCTACGGTACGTATCATCTCAGAAACGCAGCCTTGTGCTCAGCCCATGTTTGACTTGCCAGGGCTTCAAACATCTGGCTAAGTTTCGAACAACGTTCCGCTCTTTCCCGCTCAGTGTTTGCCTTAACTTCACCTGTGGTAACTCGTGGTGCTTTGTGGGGCCCTTGGCATTGCTTTGGAGGCCAAGCAAGGTGAGCCAGCCCTGTCCCTCACCCAGCCGGTGCCGGAGGAGGAGGAGGAGAAGCGCGGGTCTGCTCAGCTCTGCAGCTGGTGCCAAATTGCAGTGAAACAGCCCCAAGGACGTTTCCGTACGCTCACCCTGCTTCTGCTGCCGGCAGCTCCTGAGCACAGAGGAATGTGATATCCCAGGCAGTCTGTTTGTGAAGGCGTAAGCCATTTTTTTAAATACACAGCAGAGACTTCTGCAGGGCTCGGTCTTTTCATAAAGTAAATTTATTTGACAGATTTATTTCTTTATCAGGTATTTGTTTAACCCTGTGACACTGAGAGAGCTGATTTCTTGGTACAAATGTTAAAAGATAAACTCCCAGAGATGTGTACTGTCACAGCCAGTGTCCAAAATATCCTCACCCCGGATTCACCTAAGTATCCTGGCATGATAGCTGGGGACTTCAGAGATGCCGAGAAATCTATGCAATGATCACACCGGGCCACCATAGTGTACAAGAGCCAGAAAAAGAGATGACTCCGGTAAGAGAAGAGAGGACAGGCTCCTGGCCAGTCCTGGCTGAGTGGTTGGTGGATTCAGGGGTTAAACCCGAGCCTTTTGCAAGTGGTGCCTCCATCTGACAGGATGGGGAGATTAGAAACACCTTCAGCGCCTGAAGGTTTTGCAGCACCGCTGACTGATCACATAAAAATACGTGAATCATAAATCAATGTAATTTAAAGCAGATTTATTTAGAAATTGAGATTGGGCACTAAGGGGCTTATTCAAATCACTCTAGCTTGCCATTAGGCCCCCTGACAGCGCGTACTCTGTTGGGTTAGGTGATGTGGAGGTGCAGATGTGCTGCTTCTTCTTTAAATCAAACCTGGGCTGGGGGCTGGCAGCTGAGACAGGGCTACTGGGGAGTTACCCAGAGTGAAAGAGGGACTCAGCTGCCCCCTCATCCCGGGTTCTTGCCTGGTACTGGCCACTGACAGATGACAGCCAGACGGCAGGAGCAGGCGTGCGGGATGGCTGCAGCATGACAGGAGTTCCCAACGCAGCCCAGCGTGTCAGCGACCACAGCCAGTCCCAGCAGGGATGGACACGCTGGGGAGTCCCTTCCTTCGCTCACTCAGGCTCTGGCTTAACAGGGAGCCTTGGCTGTGCTCCTGCCATCACCTGCTGTCTCCCCTCCTCAGCACGCAGCAGCCCCGAGCATCTGATGCGAGGAGACACTGCAGTTCTGCACTGTGTGTGTGTGCACACGCGTGTGTGTGCGCGTGCAGAGGGTGCTGGCTGCGTGTCCCTAGCCTCAGCTGTGCAGGAGATCCTGTTACCTGACCAAGCGCATGAGCCAGGAGGGGGGAAAGGTTGGCTCCCTCTTCCCATCAGGCCTGTGGTCGCCCTGCAAACGCATTAGTTTTCCTAAAAAGGCACCGGAGAGCTTGAACAGCACTACCACTGTGGCATTTATTAATTTTTTAGCACAGCTCTCCCTGCCTACCTCCCCACTGTGATTTGCATACCTGTTAATCCTCTCCCTCCTGCAATAATTCTATGAAGGATAGGGAAATTATATCTGAGCAATAACTCCTTGACTCTGAAGCTGTGGAAGACCCTGCGTGCCATCATGCTCAGAGCAGAGACTTCCAGCAAGTGGAAGCTGGAGGTTTAACCTCCCAAAAGCTGCACAACACATACAAGACCCAAGGAAAGCCACCCATCTGGAGTACATGAAACCCAGCCCCGCCAGTCCTGCATGGCTGTGCCCCCAGGAAAGCTCTCGCCCTTGGCAAAAGTTTGCCTGGAGAAAATTGCTCTTCCCTACCAGCTGTGTCTTCCCTGCAGCAGAGCTGCTTCCCAGGGGAGAGGGGAGGAAAGCTGGGTGCCCTGGAGGTTTCATCGCTCTCCCCAGCCCTGCCTGGGGAGCTGGGAACACAGCCCCCCTTCCTGCACATGCTGGGACTGAGCATCCCACATCAGGGCTCTGCTGCGGGGTTAGCTCTGACCCCACGGGCTTCCCATGGCTTCTGATGAGCTCTGCCAGTTCTAGCCAGCAAGAAGCTGCCGACAGATGTGTGACCCTAGCAGTTTAATTAATCACTTTTCTTACTGCTGTCTTTATCCTCTTCCCCCTGACTTCTCATTTCATTTGGGTTTGTGGCTGAATGACATCTCTTCCAGTAAAAATCCTGAAGAAGGGCCAGTCAGGTGTAGGTCCAGGGAGAGAAAGAGAGCAAATCCCTCCAGAAATCCCTGGAAAAGCCTAGCCAGTTTTTCCTGTCCTCCCACCTCCTCTGTGACAAAGAGGGGACAGGGCGAGCCGGCAGGGGAGGAAGGACAGCAGGGTGATGAGTAGGTGGTGGAGAGCTCTAGGGAGCTCTCTGGCCTCATTCAGTGCCAATGGCGTGGGTGGACAGAGGGAAGCACAGGAGGAGAGCAGGAAACTTAGGTTCCAGGAGGAAACTTTTATCACATGGCGATAAGCCCTCCAAACAGCAAACATCACTCGGTGGGAGAGTGACTAAAACCCCAGAGAGCTACATCCCCATTAAAACTCTGCTATGCTCCGGCTCTGCTGGAAAAATAAGTAATTTTTAAGGTCTGAAAGCTGCATCTTCGAGGGCTCCGGCATCAGCCCAGCATCCTTTTGTGCCATGCGTGCTCCTTCTCACTCCCTGCCCTGGGACAGTGGCACAGACATCTCGTGCAGTCATGAGGGAGGTGAGACGTGATGCTCACCATCGTACCTGTCCCGTGACCCTGGGACAACAGCCCCTGTCGCTTTTTGCCAAACACAGGCAGTGGCTGCTGGAGGGGGCATCAGGACAACAAACCTGGCACATGAGCCAGGGTGAAGAAAGACTACACCACTGTCCTGTATGCCCACTGCAGGGAGCATCCCTGGGCTCTCTCTAGGGACCAATGCAGAGCTCAGAGGCTCACGCAGTGGGCAGGGGAGCTGGGAGGGTGGGCGAGGCACACCTGGAGCAAGCAGGCTCGAAGCACACTGGGGCAGTCGTTTGCCAGGCACGTCAGTGGCTATCAGCAGGGCTTGCTTCATCGGGCACCGGCAGCGAGGTTTAGGAGGTTCCTCTTTCTGGACTATATTAAGGCGCGCACAACGGCTTGAGGGTGGGGGTGAAAGGACAGCAAGAAGTTGTGAAAGAGCAGCACGCCAGAGCCCGCGAGTAACTAAGGCCTTTTGGCAGCGTTTCAGAAAATGGGGTGGTCCAGTTAGGGAGTTCAGGAAATTGTCTGAGCTAGATTAAACATTTTCTGAAACCTTCTGGGTGCTTGAGAGCTGACTTGAAAGTTGGCAAAGTTAAATAAAACAAAAGTTAACACATTCCCCTCGATTTATTTTGTTACAGGTCTAGTATAAAGTCAGCCTATTTTTCATTAGTTTCAACGTCCCCTTCCCTCTGAAGGCCAGAGTATCCGCACAGTAAAATCCCGGGATGCTTGCACAGTCGTGCAGGGAGCCGCGTGTGACACACAAGAGCTGTAGCACACATTTCAAAAGCCGTAAACCACATAACTTTTAGGCATAAAACTGGATTTCTCTCTAATTGAAGCCTGGGTGTAGAAGAGTCTCTGTGGGTCTGCAGCTGGCTGGAGTCTTCCTTCAGCCTCAAACCCAAGGAGAGCCCAGTGGTGGGCAGCCTGCCCTGGACATGCTGCTTGTTCTCCAGTGACGGCACGCTGTCCCGCAGGGGACAGGACTGCCACAGCTCGGGCAAGAGAAGCATCAGATCTCAGATCAGACCTGCACAACTGTAGCAGTAGAAACAACAGTGGGGTTTCTTTCTGGAGAAGACAGGGGGATGCTGAAATGCGTGATACTTAACAGGAGCCTACTAGAAAGCTGGAGAGGGGCTTTTTACAAGGGCATGCAGTGGTAGGACAAGGGGCAATGGCTTTAAACTGTAAGAGAGTAGATTTAGATTAGATATAAGGCAGAAATTCTTCACTCTGAGGGTGGTGAGGCACTGGAACAGGCTGCCCAGACAAGTTGTGGCTGCCCCATCCCTGGAAGTGTTCAAGGCCAGGTTGGATGGAGCTTTGAGCAACCTGATCTAGTGGAAGGTGTCTCTTCCCCATGGCAGAGGGTTTGGAACAAGATGATCTGTAAGGTCCCTTCCAACCCAAACCATTCTATGATTCTATGATTCTATGATTCTATGATTCTCTCATGGTGCCTGAGCAAAGCAAGAGCTTCTCTGCCCCTGTGCACACCATGGGCAGCCTCTGACAGGGCTGTCTTCAAGCTGTGTGTCTCTCATTTCCTTTGGAAAGCACGTGGTGTACAAGCTGCCTGGAGGAAAGGATTTCCACTGCTTACGGAGGCTGTGCACAGCCAGGAGCTGCAGAGCAAACCCACACCTTGCACCTATCTGTCTGCCTGGTGAAAACGGAGCTCTTGCTACAAAAACCCCCACCAGCCTGGGAAATTACCCGCTCCTGTCTCTTGGGAAAAGTTTCTACTGGTGGAACTGGAGGTGGTATCAGGCATAGAACAGATGTCGGAAGCTTCCTCACTCCATGGAAATAAGGAAGTAAGGAACCCATTGAGACAAACAGTCCCACATAAATCTTAGCCCGATGTTTCTTGCTGGTGCCCAATTCCGTATGATCTCTGCAAAGGGTAAGTTGAACTCTGCTTCATTGACGGAGCCCAGTGCTATTAGTTATACCTGTCTTTACGGCAGAGCTGCTTTGGGTGAAAAAAGAAAAGCAGTATGGCCCCGGGAGAGAGAGAGGAATCAGAACATAAATGCAGGTATCAAAGCAGAAAAATGCAGAGAGCGGCAGTAGCCCAGGGTATGTTGGAGAAGAAAACAAACTCTTATCACAGTAAGAGCAGAGGAAGCCATCCCACTGAAGGGAGGAGACAAGGAGGACAGCTGACATCCTGCAGAGAGGGAATCTAAGGTCTGGGGGAGGGAGCGCACAACCCCAAAGGCATGGCATTGGGAAAAGATGAGGCTCTTAAAGACACAGCCTCACCGAGTGCCTCTGCTGACGGGCAGTCGGAGCCAGCCAGAAAAACGAGCAATTCCCTGGCAGCAAGGGAGGCTGAGGGCAGGTGTGTAGGCACAGGTATTTTTAAACGGTGCTGTTTACAGGCTCCTTGTCCTCCATCGAGTCCTAGGAGAAAGTGAGAGCCTGAACACCCACCTGGAATCTGGTTGGATGAAAATGAATTATTAAAAGAAGTGGAGACTTATTGCCTTTAAAAAATTTATTAACAGGACAAGGAGAACAATGTTCTGCGTGAGCAATGTCAGGAGGCAGGGTCAAGAAACAGAGTTTTGCCTTTCAAGGCGGCTGACTCCACGGAGAAGCTGTCTCTGACCATGCCAAGGGTCAGTAGCATGCCAGCTCCCACCCAGTACCCAGTCCCTTTTGGCAGATGCCTGACATCCGACAGACAATACAGAAGGACTGAGCAGAAAGTTTTTCTGCTTTTCAGTGTAGAAAGCTCACGAGGATGGGAACTTTGGCTGGGTCGTGTGAAAGCCAGGGAAGCCTGTTTGCTTTGCTTTTGGCAGAAGCAACTGCCGATCCGCCCCCAGGCGCTGGATTTCCAAGATGTCCCTTTTTTTATAGCCAAGAATCCAGAAGCGTGCTCTGACCTCTAGCAGAAGAGGAGTGACGCTGTGGGGATGAGGGAAGGAGGAACGATCCAAGACAGGATTCCCAGCAGTGAGTCAGAGGGGGAAGAGGCTGAGGTGGAACTGGCAAAAATAGTTTGGGGAACAGGGACAGGTCCTAAAAGAAAAATGTCTTTGTGCAAAGAGGACAAAATAAAAGCAGAAAGGGCTGGAGCAGCACTATGGAGATAGAGCTGAAACTGAAGACCAGGAAGAAAAGGCAGAAGGAGAACACAAAGAGAGGATCCTGCCAATCATTGCACTTTATGTAACATTTTAGCACCAGGGTTTATGGGAAGGATTGCTGTTTCTAGTAATCTGTGAGTGTTGTCCGCGCTGGCATGTGGAGGTGAAGACGCTTTCCCTCCTGACTGTATTACAATGCCAGAAATAAGGACAATTTTTCTCTGGAAAAGCTGCCAAGTACGTTCTTCATGTCAGAACTGGGGATACGCGAGGGAGAAAAGCTGGAGGAAAGACGGTCCCCGTGTGCAGATACACACAGCACACATAGACCCCCACCCTCTCACAGCTTACCTACAGCTGGGTAGAAGGTGGAAAACTACAAGTGTAACCTTCAGAAAGCTGATTGCAAAAACGTTTTCCCATTCATGCTGCTAGTGGGACTGCAATTGCATTATTTAAGATAGCCATGATCGGCCGACAAGCAAAGCTGAACTGTACATGCACTCTGTTAAAAAGCATTTTGCTTTGCTTGCTGCCTGAAACATGAGTCTTGGTAAGAGGGGTGTTGAAGACAGCCCAGCGGTTTAGGAACTTGCCCTGTCCGATGACTGAAATTCGCCTGTCAGTGTTCAGTTGCCTGCTGTGAGACTGACCGGGCAAGGATGCATGCCGTGCTTGCTCACAGGTGGGTTGGTGGGCCTGAGTCACAAGCATGGCCAGAAGTGCATGTCCAGAACCAACCCTCTAGTCAAGGGCATTCATGTACTCCTCTCCATCTCAAACGCTCAGATTGATTACACGGCAAGGTACATGGCAGCACAAAGAAGACTTGTTTCCTAAAATGTAACCACCTGGTCCACCTCTGATATTAGTCGTGCTCTGGTAAGAATTCTCTGGTGAGTCCACCTCATGTTGGAGATGGTAAGGAGTAAAAATTCCTACTTGCGCCCCTACTCTGCGAAGTACCACAAGACAGCAACTACTCTGAAAATGTGGATTCTTCTCCTCAGTGCCCAAACCTATGAAAACGAATGTAGCCATTTGTCTTGTCACTTCCCCCTCCTTCTCCAGGGGATCTGTCATATGAGCAAATTGCAATTACAATGGAAGGGACTAAACCTGGAATGCTTTTGGACTTCCCACAGATTCATCCCTGCTCCTCACGTGCTGCCCATCTCTGATCACCCACTTCTGTGCAGGAAGGGAGAAAGGAGACGCTGCTCTGCCTAAGTCTTGCATTTTCTTTTGAACTTTTATTTTTCCTGCCTGTGGTTGAACATCCTTGCACGCACGTAACATTTCATTCATGTGCGTAACAGTGACGCTGGCCACACTGTTCTCAATGCAACCGAAGCAATTTGCTCATGTTGATTTACTGTAATGGCTGCTGTCTTTTCTTGACCAAGATGTGAACTTTTGCTTGTTTTTACTGAAACGCACAAAGACACGTAATGACGTTACTACAGCTCAGAGCTGTGACCCAGTCCAGAGGAAGGTGTCTTGGAGCTCTGACAAAAGCTGCAAGGCAAGTCCCCCTCTGCTCCCTGGGGCTGTGGTTTACAAACCATATGGTAACTTTTGTGTACGGATGGCCTTTAACCACGCTAAGACACATATTTGCAGAAGACCCGGTCTGCTGATAGAGACTCTGTATTTGCAAATGAACAAACTTGTCAAGAAAAAAACAAAGTTCCGCTTTCAAGTGTGTTTCACTGGAAACTGTACCAAAACCAAGTCCAGCCATTATATTCAAAACCCCAGCAAACTCTCTCCCTGCTCCCCATATCTTCAAAATCCCATTATCTCTGGAAGAAAGACTAACAGGGACCAAGCTCTTTGTCAGAGCTGCCCTTTTAGAGCTAAGTCACACGGTATCTACATTGGGGTGCTTTGTAGGTAGGGGAATGCTGCTGTTCTGTACTGGCAAAGCGCTTCTACTGTGAATGCAGATGTAGCAGTAAAGCTGGCTAGATAAAACTACAAAAACAGGCCTGCCAAAGAGCAAAACAAGTAGCTTTAGTAGCCATCAAGCTAACGGAGACTGGTTAGCTTGGTGTGAACACACCTGCATGAGGCAGGACCGCACTAACACTCTCTCATAACTGGCATTTCTGTGGTGGTGGACACAGTCGGTGCAGAGCGATATACCTTGTGAGAACTCCCACGTGTTGTATTACCTCTTGCAATGGTGCATACAAATACTTATCCATAAAGTAATTTAAAATAACAAATTCTGTGGTGACTGCTGGCCACTTGACGTGAGAAAATGGGATTTCGCCACATTTAAAAAAAATAGGACAAGCCACTAACTCGTCGATATTCTTATTATGCTAGTTAACCTACCTCAGACAGGTACACAACAAGGCCAAGCAATTGTGGAGCGTGTTTGAGCTGAGAAAGCAAAAAAGGGAAAAAACCAAAAAAGTTCTCTAAAGGAAAGTTCAGATACATTTCAAAGCACTACAGCTCTAAAAACACCAAAGGATTTTTATCAAACTTTCCAGAAAAACTTTCCTCTGAGAAGAAATAGGGCAAGTGATTTCACTTTCGCTATTTCAAAGGGAGAGATTTTTTTTCCTGGGGTGCAGAGATGATGACTAAAAAACCTCCAAACCGAGGCCTCCTAAACGTGCATTTGTCCTGAGCTGTACATAGCATGGCTACTGTCAGGCTGTAATTAAGATGAGAATACACACTAGGTTCACTGACTAAAGTTCTGGATTAATTCTGGGTATAGTTGAGACCCTAGATTCACCTAAAGCAGCTCAGTTACCACAAAACACTGATCCACCAACCCTAAAAAAGAGTGCAGCTTTTTTTTATTATTATTTTTTATTATTTAATTCCTCCACTAATTAACAGCAGGTAGTGAATAGGAAAGTGTTTATCCTCCCCTCCCTCAGCTCACTACCCTGCTGTGTTATGACAGATGGAATGTTAATTAACATGACCCAGCAGATAATATTTAATTCAAGACAGAGTATCACAGAAACATCTGACTGCCTCGGGGCTGGTCATCTATCAGGTACACCCTGAAAAACCCCTCCTCCTTGCCGTCCTAGAGGCACTGACTTCTTTTAGTTGAGCTAATCCAGAAACAGGCTCAGGACTCGGCACACCTCCTCCTTCACCAGGTGTCTTACTGAACAAACTGCTCTCTCACCGATGTGCCCAGTATACCCAGCACGCCCAGTGTGCCCAGCTGCAGCGAGCTTGGAGCCAGAGGCCAGACTTCTGTCTGGCCTTGTGAGCTGCCAGGGGGCACAACCCGACATTAGTGCCCCTTGGCACTGTCCATAATGCTGTGGGACCAGTTTGCTCTCCCCTGCACAGACTGTCCCTCCAAGACAGAGCCCGTGCCCGCCTATGGCCATGTCCTCAGACAGAAACCACAGGGAGTATTTAAAGAGAAACTACATGGAGTATGACTTTACCAAGTCTCAGACTAATGCCAATACATCCACGTGGTCACAGAGCAAAACAACACACAAACAAACATTCAGTGGAGGCTTTTTAAATGTCTGTGTTACCACAGAAGATCTTGACTGAAAACTAGCCATGAAGAAGAGCACCTGACTTCTCTATTCTCACTTGAGCAGCTCCGGCCAAGAGAAGACAAGGAGGAAGAAAGCGCTGAATTGCTTCTTTGGTTATAATATGGATACCATATTATTTTTGCAGTAATTGATGTATGGTTATAAACACAAGTAGAAGAAGAAACTTGTTCCCCAGACCTGATGCGGGCACCAGGTGGAGAGCTGCTTGGACACGGAGAGGCACTGAGTCAGCCCCTGTGCGTCCCCCACCTGCAGGGTGACAGGTTGAGCTCGGTGGGAGCTCTGGGTACACAGCACCCTGCATGCCACACAACTTTTATACCCAAGTCAAAATGTGAGCACTTCAACCTGAGACGCTGCATCTGAGCAACTCAGCTGTGATTTTAAATTGAGGGTATTCCTTCAAAATAATGTTATTCATTTGCAAATACAGGAAGATATCGACATGGTGAAGAAGCTTTACAAAGCTCCCTGCAGCCCTGTAAGTGAAAAATCGGACTTCCTGTTATCTTTGAAAATACTAATTTAGCAGACGAGTTCCCAGATGCTATCTCTTAAGAGATTTGGGCCAGTGATCTCTAATAATTTTAACAAATATAAGTAGCATCATGCACAGGCGCACATACGCACATACACACATACACAAACACACGTCTTGAAAGGTAGGAATCAAAAATCTTCTCTATCTACAAAAGACTATATACTTTTATTGCCAGGAGCAGCCTTTCTGACCACAGATATCTAAAAGACAGAGTGGTCTTTGGGTACTATTTAGTTCCAAAGGGGCTATAAAAGGCAGATGGTCTCATTAGAAACAATTTATGCATATATATTTCTAGGAGTTGAACACTGCCAGAATAGGTTTAGCTCTTTTCACCATACCGAGGAAAATATCACCACTTGCAAATGTTTCCAGTTTGCAAAATAATGACCTATCCAAAGTAGCTAAGCAACTAATTACTCAAATACTAGAAGGTTATATGCCAATATTATCACATTGTTGGTCTCCTGGGCAAACAACTTCACATTCCTCAAACTGCCATATAGTGTCATTAGAGTGTGCAGGAAAGTCCTTTCTTAATAGTACAGCAGCAGCAGCCCCAATGCCCCTGTGCTTATGCCATCATTTCAACTATTATTTCCAATCTCCAAGTCAAATCACTTATTAATTAGAGAGGCAACTCTAGCAAACCCAATTACCTGCAAGCAGTTTCTTCCCAGATGTGAAGCCCTTCTTGGAGATGGACCATGATCCCAGTTTCTGGGGAAAGTTTGTGATTTTTCTCTCCAACATGTCAACCTTTACACTCAGCCTTGGCAATCTCTCTCCCAGCCCCTGCCTGTGACATGTCTACTGGATGCATTCCTCCCTCAGTCTCCAAATCCTAGAGAATTCAGCCTATACATCCGCAGGATGTGTGGAGACAGCCATGTGCAGGCACGTGTACTTTTAAAGCCTGTACACAATGTCTTTGAATGTTTCTTCAGGGTAGAGCAGGCAGAGCACAAAGAAAGCAATGATGAATTGTGTAGAGCAGTAGGGTTGGCTCAGGAAATTGTAAAAGACAGCAGCTTGGAGACAGTTTCTGGATTCACTTAGAAAAAATAAATACTTTTAATGATGGATTTTTCATCAAAAAGGCTTAGAGAAGCCCTGTTTCGGTGGGAAAAGTGTTTTTGTGGAAGACGTATGAGGGACTGTGTGAAACACAGGGTTTATGTACCTTTGTCTCTGCTTTTTAGGATGGGCTGAAGATTGCATGTGTAGCAACAAATACGAACCATTCTCCTTCGTAGATTAGTCAATAGATGGGCCATCACACGTTTAACAAATATGCTCCACATGAAAGACTCCTTTTGTGGGACTTGTGCATTCAAGTAGTCTAGTGGTGTTGGAAGAGTGAATGTGGTGCCTATAGCCAGCCTATGGTGTGTCTCATGTTGCATGCAGGGTGCCAAAGAGGAAGCAAAATTTTTGGCAAAGATTGGGTCTGCCCTTTAGAATAGTTGAGGAACTATAAGTACTTGGCTCTGTATGAAAGAGGTTGCATATGGGATAATGGGGATGGAGAAAGTGAACAGGTAGGGGAGATTGGGAGGATGCGTCTGTTTTCTTCATTTAACCTTCTCATGATATTGTGTCTTCAGGATGGCTACGTTCCAGTTCAGACACTCCCTTGGGAGACGATCTCTGGCACTAATTTTGCCCATACAGAAGTGTCCTCAAGACATGAAACTATAGAAAAATCTGTGTCAGCATGAGCAGCTGCAAATTATGTTCTAGCTTCCTGAAAAGAGCCTTGCTTTTGCCAAGTGTTTGCATGGTACTCATCGCCACAGCATCCAACAGCCTCGACTTATGATATATGTCTACACTACCCTAGAACTGTAACAAAATACTTTGCCGTCACCTTCTTTTCCATGCATGCTTCAGGTACTGTCCCAGTCATTTTCTGCTCACCCTGCTGCCGGGGGCCTGCAGCCTCCCTTGTAAAGGAGCCGGGACAACCCAGCTGAGGCCATGTGCCTTCATTCTTCTCACCTTGCCCTGAGAGACAGGGTGATGCTATTTTACAGTCTGTGAACACAAGCACAGAGGCTAGTGGCCGTATTCTAGGATATTTACGCATCAGTGTCACATGGAAAATCTGCAGCAAGCAGAGACTCGAATCCATATCTCCTAAATTCAAGGTTAGTAGATTAATCATTTCCTTCCAGCCATCTGTCCAACAGCAAAATATTTCTGAATTTGTATTGCATTTCTCCAAGAGAATTAACCACTGACATACTATTACCTTACAGGTGGTGTAAAAATTAAAAAAGAAGAATAAAAAAAAGAAGAAAGAGCTTAATTACATCATAGATATATATACAGCTTAAACACTTGACTTAATCTGACTCCTCCAGGACTGATCATCAGTTTGCTGCAGGTTGTATTTGCTAGAAGAAAACAAAATTACATTGAAAATAAGTAACTAACTTATGAAAAAGTTACCCTCACCAAACAATACAGGAAAATACAGGAAAAAGGGATGTAAGTTGAAGCAAGATCTCCCTATGTGTTTATGAGTCAGCCTACCAGATTTCTGGGAGCAATTTCCAATTGTACGGCACTATTGAATAGGCGCAGCGTAAAGCACCCAGTATATCTTTATGTACTGGTTCGTGCTCTCACCCATGTGAGGTGATCCCCATAGCAACATACTGCCACAGCAATGCAGAGCCTCTAAAGGTCAGCCTAGAAAACAACAACAGTATTTCACAAAATCTCTAAACCAAATACTATTTTATTTCAGCAACATGGAAATTAAACACACTCTAAATTCTATCAGAACAAGGACATTCAGGCCTCCTTTCAAAGCATGACAAGGAAAGCTTGCCAACCTTTCCATACTATGAAGAATCCACCTGATAGACACAACCTGCCAGTGAAATTTTTGATAAAAAAGAGTTGGACAGAGCATAACTCTGTCCTTCTTGCATAGGAGTAAAATCTGCAGGTCTAACTTTTACAGCCTATCATGCCTGATGAAATAGAAGATTTATGCAGAAGATCTTCACCTACGGTTCTGCAAGCAGTTACTACTCATCCACAGGGAGTCCAGAAGCAGCAACCACAAAACACAACCATACTGATCTTTCCTCACACTGAGCACATCAAGGAAGACACAAAATCCTTATCTAAGATTGGGAAACCAGCTAAGGAGCATTTATTCCAACAACTATAAAACAGTGCCATTTACAGAAAGTTCACACCTCTTTTAGTAACTGTGCCAAGGGGGCTTTTTAGCTATTAATGGACCATCAGTCATTGCAGCTCAGATATCTGAATGACTGGGAAGGCACAGGTGTGGGCACAGGCAGTACGAACTACCCTCACCTGATGGCTGTGTCTTAGGAGTGGGGAACACAAACTTTCAACCTTTCGTTCACAGAAGAAACCTCTCCTGGCATTTTGACCCATGATCAACCATTTGTATGTCCCACAGAGCTGCCCTCCCCTTCAGAACCATCCTCTGCTGCTGTGGCTGGTCTGAGTAGGGAAAGTCAGGCACAAAGAGCTATGGGAAGACCAGCTATACCCTATAGCATCTCATGGTGTTAGCCTCATCTAGCAAACCAGTTGTAAGCATCTAAGGAGAGAGGTTCTGAAAGCCAATGTGCTTGTTTCTTGGAAAGCAAATGTTCTGGAGGGAGAGATCGTTGCTCCCTAGTGTCCCTGGAGATGGGAAGATTCACACACCTATCTATTTTGCACTAGAGGGTTATCTCCAGAAAGATCTCCCTTCTCTGTTCTTTCTCCTCCTGTCAGATCTGTCTCTGTTAAATCAACATTACTGGTTTAGGACATGAGCTACAGCCAGAGGCAGGGGCAGCCAAATCAGGTTAGAATAATGCAAAATTAGGTCTCAGTCAAAAAGAAAAAAAAAAAAAAAGAAAAAAGAAAGAGAGAGAGAAAAAAAAAGAAAGGAAACCCTGTGCATTTCGGTGCTTCGAGCACAAAATATTCAAGGGGGAGATTCTTTCCTTTTACTTCAGCACTTGCATGTGCAGTGGCTCTGAAAGCTCCAGAAACAGGCATTGGGCACTCCCCTGGCTAGGACATTATGGCAGGACACTATTGCCCAAGTTGCTCTTCTCCTCCACCACAGGAGTGCTATGGACTGAGGAGCTTCTGCAGGGCAAACTGCAAGGTGCCTGGAGAATGAAAGCCCCCATTATGTTGGAGCAACTGATTGTTGTCAGAGGGCTGTGCAGTACCTTACTGCAGCCTGGGATCAGAAGGGCGCAAATCCCTCTCTGTCCCCTCCTTCACTTCAACTGTGTGTCCTTTTCTGCCATTCCCAAAGTCAGAGAAGAGAATTTTGGCCCAAGTCTTTACAGAAGATAAAGTCTAAATGTCAGGTGTCTCCCTAGGCAAGCAGCAAACACTTGTTTCACCACAGAGCACTAGAGGATGAAAAATTAAATCCAAAAGAAAGCATGAACCATCCATATATCACTCCCTAGGCTTCACAGTACTAACCTCTTACCAGTGCAACAAACATCTTGTGCTCAACCTGAGAAACAGTCAAAACACTAAAACATTTAAAAGGCAATAAACCAGGTCAAGGAAAACAACCTTGACCACAGCAGGTCCCTTGTAAGGAAGTGACCTGACTTTGTGACAACGGAAAGGGCATAAAGTGGGGTGAAATCTCAGCAAAGGCACTACCTATGGTCAGAAACTGGAGATGGGAGCCAGGGAAAACCAAGGCAGAGTAGAGTTGATTATGCCACCAATGTATCAGAGAGGAAATTTTTTTTTTTTTTCTTGTGTCCAAAGTGCAGGAAGGCATAAAGCAGTTCACTGCAGTGTTAAGAATGATAAGAGATTTTGGAAGTAAATTCAGGTGGCAAGGCATGAGGAGAGAAGAGGACAGCTCTGCATAATGCCATCATATCTAGTACTTAACCAGTTGTTGTGTCTTCTTGCTTACTTAGGATATATTCTGTTTGGTGCGAGGGTCAGCTCTTGATCTATTTGCATGCAGCATCAGACACAATGAGATCCTGATGCATGTTTTGCTGCAAAAATAGAAATAAATATTACAACCTTTTTTGCTAATTCATTAAATACAAGTGGACAAATGAATGAGCTGAAAAAAACCCTAAGCAGTCTGTCTCTTTCTGGGCAGGCTGCATCTACCTCTAATGAAGATCTAAGGGATCTATTTCTTGATTTGGCAACCACAATGTAACTTGCCCTGCCAGGAGAGTACTATTGACTTGAATAACATGAAAATCCATATGGGATGTGTGGATGTACTCATGGTGCCTGAGTTACACAGAGAGCTTGAGAAGTCACTCCTGTTGAAGCATAGGGGCTGTATTTGGGGTACTCATAGACAGTATTTCTGTAAGGTATACGGGTATAGAGCTAGAGAGAGAGTGCTTGGGAGATACGCAGCACTGCCATGGAGCCAGTACTTGTGTGTTTGCATATGCAGAACAAGGCTGGTGGGGAGTTATGTGTGATTCAGAGCATTTGCTTCTGCCATAGGGTTTGTCCATTCTAGCAATGTTTGAGAGAAGCCTGGATGGCAATTGTCAGTGGGGTACGGACAAGTGGTGAGCACAGATGAAGAGCTTGTGACACAGTGTGTAATGGAGCTGGCATGTGACTGAGGTGAATGCAGTTGTGAGAGTGGTAACAGCATTTCCTTCAGGAGTTTTAGGTTCCTTTAGGTAACAGCACTTCCTTAGCCAGGTAGCACGCTGGCTTGTGACTGAGTTTTTAGGCATCTTTCCCCTAATGGTCTGATCACACCGCCTTGCTGTCTTTCCACTCAGTCTCCTGCCTGTCAGAGATGGATTATACGTATGTCTGTTGTTCATGCTTCTGGGTCCATAGGTGTGTGCACGCGGCAGCTGCGTGTGGCTGTATTTGGGAGCGAAGGGGTATATATGTCGGGTGTGGAGTAAGTCTGGTACACAGAGGAGGACAAAAGAGAGGGAACTCTTTGCACGGTGTGAGGTGCTGTCTTTGGCATGGTGTAGCTGAAGGGTATGTCTCGTTTATATTCCAGGGAGGCTTGCAGAGGCTGGCCCTCGTGCAAAGGGTTGCCTGAGCCCTGTGTGTGAGAGAGGCCACATGCGAGGGAAAGAGGGCACACAGGAGGCTGCAGAGGGGCTGAGGGTGAGGGAAAAGGTGTGCAGAGGTGGGGGCCGCGGGGCCATAGGGCCAGGTGGGATGTGCCCGCGGGATTGAGCCGGGATGGAGGTGCACGGGAAGGTGTATAACCCTGACTGTGGGCACGTGCAAGGATATCAGCAGCAGGGACAGGCACTTGGGAAGCACTGACTCCGGAGGAGTTGGTGGGGACTGGCTAGAGAGGGACTGTGCAGAACTAGGGGTTGTGGGGGAACAGAAGGCTGTGGGGGGCTCTGCGTGAGCCTCTGGGGAGGCAGGGGAGTGGCACGGCCAGGGTAAACTGCGGCACAGGCAGGGCATGGGGAGCAGGGCAGTGCGAGCGGGGTGTGGGCAGCGGGGCAGCGTGGGCAGCAGGGCGGCATGGGCAGGGCAGGCAGGGCACGGGCAGCAGAGGCAGAGTGCGGGCAGGTCAAGTGATGGGGCACTGAGCCCCACCACCGCGCTTACGGCAGCAGAGGCGGCAGCACGGCAGCGGGCACTGAGCCTGCCGGCTGTCCTGGCTCTGCAGCCACCCGGAGCTGCGTGGGCAGGGTTGGACTGCCTGCAGGGACACTGCCCTACCCTGGAGCAGTTGTGCAGCTCAGCCCTGTTGGAGAGGCGCCTCACCAAGGAGGGGTGGCCGTGCCTTGTGCCACGTGTCACTGCAATACTTGGCGGTGCTGTAATTGCCACCTCCGGAGGCTGTGTCTCATCTCTGACAGGAGTATAGGAGATTTGGCAAGCCAAGGAGAGCACTTGCTGTTACGCATCTAGGAATATAACCCTTACCTCCTTCATGTTGCGTGCACTAATCCTCACAGCCATCCCCATTAAATGTTGTTCCTCTTTCATAGAGGGGAACTGAAAGTTTGGAAAGATTGAATGATTTGTTCAAACTACTGGGCAGAGCTGGGAATGGAACCTAAATCTTTGAGGCCCTCCTGCTGTGCTTTAACCATTAAAGGAATCCATCCCTTCCTGATACGCTTGTGGAATCCATTGTTTTTAAATCCTTACAGGGTTACACAGATGTTGCTAGCACTAGTGGGGAAGATGTGGAGGAAGGACAGAACGCAGCTTGGGTCTCCAAGTCTCAATGTGTTCGCAGGACAGTGAAGTGGAATCATCACATAAATGCTCCAGGTGCTAGATCTTTTTCCCTTAGGAGTAAACTAAGGCATAGAGAAGCCCAGTATTATTTTATGTCATACTGAAAATCTGTGCCAGAGATTAAAGCAAAATATACTGCTCATGCCCAGTCATACATCACAAGCACACCTTCTTTCCCAGGTAGTTTACTCTCTGTAAAGAGACATAATCCCTTTATCTGCTGCACAGGAACATCACCCACATCTACACACTGACTGTCCCTCACCGTCCATAGGCTCATTGGGAGGTTCCACTGGGAAAGTGGTGTCAGTAGAAAGACACTTTGCCTGGTTGTTATGTCTTTCTCTACTGCCTTTTCCCCTTTAGGTGGACATTAGCTCATCATGAACAAAACTGTGTGTTCTCCTCCACCAAAATAAAAGAGAAATGAGGGATAAAGAAGACAAGACAAAAAAAGGAATGATAATGGAATAAAACAAGTAGAAAAAGGGTCTGGAATGAGGGTGAAGACATCCATACTACAAGAAGATGTTAGCTACAGGGGGATGCTTAGTAGATGACTTGTGTCAGCACTGTCATTCCTTAAAAGGGTCAAAGGGACTGTAAGGTGCCTAGTGGTGCAAGTGCTATAAGCTGCTGGAGACATGACTGGCAGGAGAATAGATGGGGACTTTCATCAAGATTTCTTCTGCTAGTGTTGTGGATGGCCTCCACTTGGCTTAGTGGAGCATGAGGAGGAGATCCTGCAACTGTTTACACTTGAGGTGAGAATACTCCCCCTCTTTCCTCATTGATGTTACTTGCTCTTAGATTTGTGGCTTTTCTTGGGCAATAGCACTGCAGAACATTCCCTTGAGGAGTACTGGCTTTCCCCAGCAGCTTGCTCAACTGTGGTGGAAAGGGATGATCCTGAGCTTCTTGTCGTGAGCAGTGTTCCTGGCCATCTGGAGAACCTTAGTCTAGTTCCAGCAGGACACACAGAGCTTTGGGCTGCTGGATCCTGGCTTGCTTAAAGTGGCTGCTCTTGCAGACCAGTGACCCTGTGACCATGATAAAATGCAGCCCAGCCCAGGAAGAACAAACTTAGCCTCAAGTCTTGCCTTGCTGCTCAGCTTTCCATGACCCCACACAGTGATTCATGCTTCCCCACTGCCACTGCCTGCTTAGGGGAATTGAGACCAGTGGCTGACTTGAAAGGATCCTTGGCCTTGCCTGCTCCAATAGCCATTTATGTTCTTGCATGCAATATTAAAGCAGCGGTACCAGGTCTCTTGCAAAGACTTCTTCTATACTTGTCGTTTTTTGACCCATAGTTTCCAAGGCAGAGGAAGCAATTCTAGCCTGTCTCTTGCCATTACCACCCATTCTGGCATAGTTATTTCTAGTGACATTGTACTGGAGCACTATGGAGCCCCTCCTGTTCAGATGGCATTTGTGACTTGTCTTCTTTGAGGCAACATCCAGACAGGAGAATGGAAAGACAAGCGATCAAAACATTATTTGGTATGTTAAGTTTTGTGGAAAAGTAGGAAGATGAGCTCCAAACCCTACACTTTTTGTAGTCCATTTTGTTTTTGACTTCAAGGTCTGTTTGAAAACCTCCCACAGTAAGATATATATCTTCCAAGGAACTTTAGGATCTCGAACAAGGAGAAAAACCTTGGTATTCCCCATTCCCTACTCCACCTTCTGTCAGTAAAATCTGTGAGTACAGAGCAGTAATCAGGGAGGTTTTTCTTTAGGGTAGAGGGTGCACAAAGCACACAAGATCAGAAAGCTTTCTTAATGTTGAATTTGAATTTTGACTCTTGGTAAATTAAAAGAGAACTGCCACCCAAAGAAAAGTGGATAAAGGAACCAGCATTTGTCTAGCGTGTTGGTCTTTACAACTCATGAGTTCAACACTAATGAGTTATGGGTTGGCCCATGAAAACATAATGTGTAAATTAGGAATTTAATGATGTGTAAGATTAAAAGCTGTGCGGGGTTGCATTTATTTAAGGCTGCCATCTTGTGTTCAAAGAGGAATTACTTTATCAGACAATGTCCCTTTCGCTAGGTTTAAATTGATTCCGTTATGCATGTTATGGAGGGTACTCAAGTGCCCGAGACTGCCAGCTGACAATATTTCCCACTAAATACCCTTTCTGTAGCTCTGTTTGCAGCTTCATAATAGCAAACATACCGTGCAAGCTATAATGGCTTCATCTTAACTTCCATAACTAAATAAGTGCAAATTTCCCTCCCCACATCCCTCCCCATGAATTTAGTTGCAGGAAAGCTGGATTTCAAGACAAGAGATGTAAAAACTGAAGTCTTTCCTGCTTCTCTGTTTGACTTACTTTCCTGTTACTTCACTGCTAAGTCTTCTACAGCCACCCAAAACTTCTTCCCTCTCAAAAAAACCCCAAACCAAAAACTCAAACCAGATCAGCCAGTGAGGAGGACATTTATGTGCCCATTTTTGTTGCAATGTGTGTAGTTAATGCCTAGCTACTTGCTGGACAGCATCACAGCAGTATTTTGCAAACCAGGAATCAAGTCGTGTTCTGTTGATGTTGATAACTGGCATGAGCTCTTTTAGGGGCTTGACTCTGGGCCAAGCATGCATGCTAGAGCTTCCTGAGATGGTCAAGGGACACTCTGTGGGAAGGGCTTGGTCTGTTTTGCCCTGATCAGCACAGTTTAAAGTTGCATAATTCCTTCTTGATGCAGCAAAGAAAAAGAAAGATGATGGTTGAGTGTCCTGCTTATCTGCAGAGCCTTGATGGACAACAACTCTGGTTTGATTTGGTTCACATACGTAGCAAAGTTTTAAAACAAGGCCTAAATCAGATAAGACATTCAGGCATCTAGTTAGGTATGCTGAGAGGCCAATGTTCCCCACTTAGCTACTTCCTGAGCTTGTGGGCAAGTTCCACCCTTCATACATTGGTTAGAGCAATCTCTAAACAGATGGAAAACCTGTTTTCAGAGCCTCACCTTGCCTAATTTGGGCAGATCTAAGTGCTTCTTCTAGCAAAATAGCCCGACCACCAAGCTATTGACTATCCTAATCAGAGCCCATCACAAATGTACAGATTGATGAAATATTAGAGCTAAGATGGTTGCTAACTCTGTGATCTTGTGGCTAGGGCATCTCCCTGAGCTATAGCAGAGCAAGATGCCAGTCTCTGCTCCAAGTGAAACAGCAGCATGAGGAGAGGCTGCACCCATAGAGGTTCAAGACTGAGCCAAGTGGAGTTTTGAGACATGTATTGCCCCTGCCAATGAGTGTCCTGAACTCATTACTATTGAGGAAAATATGATGGATAGTTAATGACAAGGCAGTGGAGTAGAGTGGTGAGTCTCTAGAGAGGACAAGTTTCTGTTGCCGGTCTGAAGTTGGGAGGTTGATGCCGTAAAAAGGGTGTGGTTTAAGTCTTACTCCTTTCATCAGCGTTTCCTCCTGACTAGTGGATGGGGCTTTGTATTCAGCATCTGAGCTACTGTGAACGCCTTTATCAAGCCATGTGTGTTTTCTAAGTTGGGTTCAGATAGGACGAGTTTGGGTCTGTCTTTGTTTGCAGCTGATCAGATATGGATGGCTGGATGACCCCAGCCTGAAGCTATCCCTCTGTTTATGTGCCATGCTTGCATGCAATTTATTCCTCACTGCGTATTTACAAGAGCCATTATTTTTAATAGCTGAACAGTTTAGCTTTTGGTACTTTACTTGTCTTCTTTAACCGGAGTAGAGACCATGCCTTGCTATCTGTTTATGCAGTGGGTAGCATTGAGTTGCTCAGAGTCTCAGGGGCAAGTTCAACAGAAATATTAGCAAGAAAGATGTCTGTAAACATGCTAGCAGGTCATAGTTCATATTCCTGTTTTCAGCCTTGCTTCCTAGGGACACAAAACAAAAGTTACACAAACACACCTTTTATCTGTAGGTCCCCAACTATGAGATTTTGAGCTCCACTGGTCAGCATGGAAACGGATTTGGCAGAGGACAGTGGCAATGGCAGTACTTAGAGGAAAAAGACACCAGTTAGTACTCTCACCAAATAAAAGCTGGAAGGAAGATGTTACCCATGCTGTTTGGCATCTGACAGGTTCCCAGTCCAATTCTATGTATTTCTGGTTGAGTCACAGCATGTGCTGTCTCTTGCCAAGCTGAAAGGCAGGAAAAGTGGTGTGAGGGCATATGTGGCCATGGTAGGAGTCACACAGTACAGGAGGAGGGCACTGTGGAGATGAAAAAAATGACCTAGTTTGGGTGTTTAAGGAACATGGAAGGGACTTGAATCTGTAACAGGCCGGAGGCTTCGGGCTTGGGAAGGATTTGAGGTGCTACAGTGGAAGTGTCATAGGAAGATAAAGTCTGAAGTGTCATAGGGAGGAAGTTTCAGAGTGTAAGATCCAAATTTGCAAGTTTTCATTAGCTCCCCTGCACATAGAGCAAACCACATGTGGCCAGTAGTCTTAAGTGTTGAGAAAATTTTTTTAAAAGGTTTGCTGTTCTGCCTGCAATCTAGTGACTGTTGTTTTATGGAAGTTCTTATGAGGGAGAGAATTGCTCCAGAAAGCTCGCAGTAATATTTGTTTATTACCTGCACTATGGGAGTCTGAGCCTCCAATGCAGCAGGCGCCATGCAAATATGCTACTGTTACAGTAAATGCAGAAACACTGGTGAGGGAGGCAGGGAGGCAACTTTTTTCCCTTGAGTACTTTATACAAAACAAGGATTTGGTGGTAAGGCAAACAAATTTAAATGATGCCCACAGGGAAAAAACTTGGTTTTGGCCAGGAGAAGCTGGCTTCAGTACCTGCTGTATATAAAAACCAGAGTCAACCAAAACATTCCTCTGAGCTTACTTCTGCCAGCACCTAGGGTATCCAGAGGAAATTCAATGTGCACTGAAAACCAGGTTACTACAGAGGTTGCTCGCTTGCAAGAACAGCCTGAAATCCTGTTCTGAAGCTGAACGCCAAAATGCCTTGGCAGTTCAGTCATTGACTGGCATTCCTGCTCAGCCAACGTGTGTGACTGCTGCTCTGCTGCCTATTTTTAACAGGATGCAACTATTTATCATGTTTCTGGCTGAGATTTTTATAGTTGAGGCTCCTGCCATCCATCAGCTCCAGACGATTTATGTGGAATAAGGGTTTCTCTCAGGATCACTCTGAGCCCTCCAGTGTAACAAACTGGCATATGACTTTGCCACCAGATCTGGGGAGAACTCGAACATCGTGGTGGAGTCCAAAGCCCCCATCTGGTCCAGCCACTGGTGCGTGTCACGTAGCTCTCCTCTTGCTCCTAGTGGCAGCAGCATCTGACAGGCAGCGTGCCGCGCCGATGAGAGCGTCTCGCAGCTTCGCCAGTGCGTAGGGCTAGGAGCAGGGCAAGGCTTCCTTTGTGTCTCCAACTCTTTGATGTTACTTCTGTAACATTTTATTTTAAATTTTAAAAAGATTAGGGTCAGAGGTGAGAGAAACAGAAACATCCTGGTTGCTGTTTCTCATGTAAGACACTGTGAGGGGACACGGTGAAATCCAGCTCTCGTGTTTCCCGTCCCTCACTGACAGTTTCCCATTGACTTCAGTGGGGCCAGGGTTTTCATCCCCTCTGCTTTTAAAGCTTTGCTGACATGGATTTAACAAACTTTGAGATTCATGGGCTTTGCAGGGAATGGGGTATTCTGTTGCCTATTTTGCTCTAATTTCTTTTCAACAGATATAGTGTTGCTGCTGTTAGAAACGTAAGGAAGAGACAAAACCAAATAATTTTGTCTCTGCCATGACAGACCAAAATAAAGCTTGTAGCAAGCACGAACAGTAGAACCTTATCTCTTCTGCATTATAAGGTCGAACTCTGATACTTTTACATCTGTTTCTTATTCTGCAAAATAACCTGCCCTGTTCATGGTGTAAAGCATAAAGAACACATGTGAAAATATGAAAATCTGGTTTGTATCTACCAGCAAGAATCAAAATGTATGTTTATTTTCAGTAGTACTTTCACCCCCTCAAAATGGCATGATGATGGAAAAGACTGTAAATTTCTCAGCTACTTTAAAAAGTCAAGTATAAAATGTTTTTATTTTACTTCATTACACTTGCACACTCTCACCACAACACTCCAAATACAACAGAAGCTGCTGCTGACAAGCCCTCCTTTGGTGTTACACACTATAGAAAACTCATCCCTGCCCCAGTCCTGCTCTTTCCACATCGTTTTCATGTATGGATATTAATTTATGTGTTCACTGGAATACAAACGCTCCCCTGTCTCTATAAGTTATAGAAGCAATCATCCAAGGAAGCATCAGAAACTCCTAAAGTCAATTCTGGTGTCATAATTTCATACTCTAACCTGAGATGCCAAATCATGAGCCTTTATAGATGAGAAGCGGGTGTGTGAAAGCACTCCCTTTTCAGAATTGCAGACTTTATTTCTCTATAAAACATATTTATGCTGGGAAATAATAAGTGGCTAACATGGCAGTGCAAAGGGGGATCTGTGTCCCTGGGGACAGCTTCGGGAGCTTGCTTCAGTTCTGGGGAAAGGGAGCACCTGGAGTGCTCTCGGGCAGGGGTTGCTCTTTCTTGCTCTGCATCCTGTGCACGTAGCACAGCGAGACTCCCAGGATCAGCCACAGTCTCTGATACAGATGCATTAATAAATAAACAACAGCAACAGCAGTAATAACGTTGAGTAACCCTCTTAGCCCACCCCATAATGTTACGAGCAAGCTCGGGAGGGAGGGTTCATCTGCACCTTCTCAGTCATATAAATCAGCCAGGCTGGCAGAAGGTTTCTGATGCATGCAAAACTCCCACTCATTAAGTGCTTTGGGTTCCTGATTTTGCAGCAGTTGTCCCTTGGCTAAAGTTGACCATTTCTTGGACCGCTTCATCCTCTCTTCTCAGCTAATTTTACACTGCACACTTTGGCACCTTGACTTATGATACCTTTCAGCATTTTCCTCCCCAAGGTAACACAAAAATCCTCTAGAAAGGAAGTCATAGAGCAGTAAATACTACCTGGGATAACATTTCAGTAAGAAGAGCTCTTTTATGGACCACCTAAAACTATGTCTAACGCAACCGTGGGCAACCCTTTCCCGTATTTGATTTGTGCAGCTGGGAATGCAATTTTTTGTAGTGGGGAAAAGGAAATGTCTTCTGGGATTTTCTGTGTTTCATTCTTTTCCTTTTTCATCCACGCTGAGCTCCTGAAGACGATCAGCTCATTGTGCTTTGTCCTCAGGTAGTTCTTGAGTTACTCCGGCCACTGTCCACAACTGGTGTCCCCTGAGAGTTGCCAGTGTGTCGTCTTGCTCCTGGTATAGATTACACCTTATCCAAGGCAGATCTGAATCCTGCCAGTCAAGAGTGCTTGTGACTGACTTGGATTCCCAAACTTAGACCAAGATCCTTTTAAAACTGTGTCCTAACTGGAAAACATGCAGCACCTTCAGTCCCAGCATCCACATCATTTGCTGTTACAGGACTTGCTACAAGGCTCATGAGAGTCAAATCATTTTGGATGATAAAATATTACCCCACTTACAGAACCTGGTTTAATTACACAGTGCAAGTGTGGAGTAAGCAGGGGATGGGACATAGAAGCAGAATCTTTTGTGTAAGGCAAATTCCCAAGCAACCACCTAATAGGAGAACATCGAGGATGTTAAGTAGATTAGACACATCAATAGAATCTACATAAGTGATGCCAAATTTAGTAACAGCAGAGGGGAAACCAGTTTTATTTTAAGTCAGACTCTGCTAAGCGCTGGCACCAGGTCTATTCAGGGTTATTTGCTGTGTTTCTGTGTAACACACAAAATATTAGAGTGCAGAGGAAGAGTTAACTAAAGTAAATGGGGTTGAAATTTCTGCAAAAAAGAATGATGTACTGTACTTACGCATTTTATAGCACTAGGTAAGTAGTTTAATGTCTCAGCCAATATCAAACACTTCATTTGCAAATCTTAGTGTGCTGGTCTCCCTAGAGGTTTGTGTAATAAAATGGGATGGTTAAAGGGCATGTCCTTGCATTAACTATTCCTTCTAAATTTGAAGGGCCCAGCCGTTATGTAAATATTTACTATAATTAACTGCTGGAGTTCACTTGTTGTCCTAGTTTGCAGGAGTTGTCTGAAGTTACTGTTATCCATAGACAGGGAGACGCCATCTGTAAATAGTCACTTTTACCATGACCGAGTGTGGTGGAAGAGGAGGTTTGCCTTGTCCTGCTCATCACATCTGACCACTACAGTCATCATCACCCTGTTTTAGTATCTGCTTGCAGTCAGTTCCTCACCATCCTTGGCAGTCTAATTGGGTTGTGGATTATCCATGGCAAGGATATGAAGCTGGAACTGCCCTTGGGCATAACAGCCCAAGCTGGACTCCGGCATAGCGCTGCAAGGACGCAACTATCTGCCTCCAGACCGAAACAGGACCTGGACCCTGTGTGTTCCCAGAGTGCTGATTTTGCACTACTAATCTCTCTGCACACCTGAGATGACTTCCTAGGCAATGCTATTGGAGTGTATCCGCCCTGTGTTCCCAAAAACTCCAGTTGAAGCTGGAGGATAGAGGTACCTGAGGGCACTGCATAAAGTCACAGAATCACAGAATCACAGAATGGCTAGGGTTGGAAGGGACCTTAAAGATCATCTAGTTCCAACCCCCCTGCCATGGGCAGAGAAATCCTGCACTACACCAGGTTGCCCAAAGCCTCATCTAACCTGGCCTTGAACACTTCCAGGGATGGGGCATTCACAACTTCTCTGGGCAACCTGTTCCAGTGCCTCACCACCCTCAATGTAAAAAATTTCTTCCATATATCTAATCTAAATCTGCCCTCTTTCAATTTAAAGCCATTGCCCCTTGTCCTATCACTACATGCCCTTGTAAAAAGTCCCTCTCCAGCTTTCCTGTAGGCCCCCTTTAGGTACTGGAAGTCAACTCAAGCCCAGCTAGGTTTAATAACTTCATCTCAGTACGGGCACTGCTGCATTCAGGTTGTTTTCTGAAGAGCCACTCAGATGTCTCTGCATCGTGCTCCGCAGTGCTTCACCTAGCTGAGGGGCTGTGTTGTGTCGAGCCACGGTGCCAGCAAAGGCCGAGGCTGGGCTGACGCAGCGCCTTGGAGCCCGGAGTGCAGCTCAGAGACACCTGGGACCTCGTGCTACCCCAGGTCTGGCAGAAGTAGCCCCAAGCCAGAGCTAATGAGCTCTGCTGGATCTGACCGATTCTTTGTGGACCGTCTCAGCTGTCTTCATGTCATGCCGACTAACATACTTGGAGGAGTCTCATTACTTATGTTTCTTCATTGCCTGGGGTGCTCCAGCCCCACTGAATACACCGCTCTGTAAAAAAAAAGGAAAGAAATCAGTCTTGCATTTATAGCTGGAAACAGGAGAGGCAGGGAAGGCCAAGGCGTAGCAGATGTAGCACGGGGTGCCGCGCTTATCTTTGCGCTGCGTGCCAAAACATTCTGGCTGTGCTTTTTATTCCCCCATTCTCCCTTAAAATCTCGTTTGACGTGTTTGGCGGCTACACTGCGCTGGTATGTATGTGTGGGCTTCTGGAGCTGTTTCTGAATCTATACCCGGGAGGAGGAAGAAGTCTTTAAAAATTAATACTGCGAGGCAGCTTTAGTGGCAGCGTTGGCAGAGCGAGCGGAATCGCTGGCAGGGAAAGCCCGGGATCTGCAGGGGGAAACAGGACCTGTGGCTCTGTGCCAGCAGAGGTGACGCACTCCCGCTCCCGCCGAGAGGAAAACTGCCTGCTAGCAGCATTTGTGTTTGACCCTTCTGTGAAGCTGTAAGGATGAAGGATCTGAAAATAACCACTAAAATGTCCCTTGCCTGGCCCTCGTGATAGAGGCCCTGTCTCTGTCTCCCTTCATCTGCTAAAAGAAGGGATCAGACGTTCAAAAGCATTTCCTAGTGTGCTTTGCCTTACGCTCCTCAGTGTGTACCACAGTGCCTGGGAACGCAGACTGGGGTGGACTAGATGGTATTTTTCCTAATGTAGCATCATCTGGTTTTAGTAATCTAAAGGGTTTAAGTCTTGGCCCTCCTTTACCCTGTGTTCAGACTTTGCTTTGTGCCAGGACACCAAGCCTAGGGCAGCAGTGGGTGATGTCCATGCTGTGCTAACACTGGCTCTTGCTTTGGCCAGTGCTGTTTATGTTTTGCCAGCTGCAGGTGCCCCTTGGCTTAGTGGATGGGATCAGCACTGAAAAGCAGAGCTGGCTGGGAAGGCAAGAACGTAACCACTTTTTTTCCCTTCCCCTCTCCCCTCTTTTTTTTTTTTTTTTTTTTAATCTCAGGCTTTATTAAAGCTTCTAGCATTTTGCCTCAAATACATCTAGAACACCTTTAGCAGTCCTGGCATGCAGCTAAAGCACAGGGACATTGAATCGTCTGTCTAAAGGATTCTGGCTGGTGTGACCCCTGCATGTCTGATGACTAGGCTGCACAGGGAGCCGCGGTTTTATGACATTAAATATTAACAGCTGGATATTAATAATGAAGGCTGACAGCTCCTTTTCCAGTTCCTGAGGTTGTTTCTCCCCCAGCTGCAAGGATTTGTGTCCAGCAGGACCTGTGTTTTTTCACTGCCCGAGCATTATGGTCAGGGCCTCCTGATCCTGAAGGGTCAGTGAAGGTAAGAAAAGGTAAGAAAAATAACATGGAGGTGTCACTGCTGTGAATAGGAGTCGTCGCCGCCTGCCTGGGCCTGGCACTGCACGGGCTCTGGCTGCCTCTGGTTAGCCTTGTCACAGCATGCTGATTGGAACGCAATTTACCGTTAAAGGCAGAGAAAATGTAGGAGGCTAATAATAAAAGAGGGGAAAAAAAAAAAAGTGGCATTGGGAGACCTAGCAGCAGATTTTCCTGCATCGCTCAAAGCCATAGGAGAATAAGCTATTCCAACACGTTTGTGTTTTATTGCTGTTTGGCCTGTGCAAATAATGCAGTTAAAATTTTCATACCGTGCCCTCCAAAATTACATTTTTCTCTCTTCCTTGCTTCTTGCCCTTTCTTGCCGGCAGCTGTAGCTTCCTCCCAGCCTAGGACAGCTGAAGTGCTGCTTGAGTCTGTAGCTGTATCAGTCTTGTTCCTAAGATAATTTGCAGGAGACGCTAATGCACAAGGCAGACTATTCCCTCCCACCAGCAGCATCACCACAGCTGAGGAAGTCATCCCTGTAGCTCAGATCAGGTGGCTGGAGGACAGAGGAAGACAAGCCCTTTCTTGAACTCGTGACCTTCAAGCCCTGCCTTGCAATGTGCTAAATGTTGCTGAAAAGTCATCTCAGAAGAATTTGGACAGGGCTTTATTTGAATAAAGAAATACAGCACAGAGCACACAATAGTTGCTAATAAATCACAGGTTGGTTTTATTTCACTAGTGCAACTTTGCCTTATTTTTTTCCGTATTGGACTTCTCCCCGAATTACATTTTCCCAGTTGTGCACTTTTGTTCTTTTTACTATGTGACAAATGGAGGTGCTGTTTATTATTTATTCTTTGGTTTTAACGTTGTGCAAGCTAGATCAATTCAGTTTTTGATAAATAAGTCTGCTTTTTGCAGAAATTACCTAGTTGGATCAGTAGCCTTTTCTCCTTTCTCTGCAAAGGCTGACCTCTAACCCTGTCTGCTCTACAGTGAAACCTCATTTATCCAGACCACTTTTAAACTCTGTCTTGGTCAAATCTAGACCTCGTCCTCTACTCTGACCCCTGTATCAAATAACAGCCTAGTACCCTTTTATGGAAAGAGTTTCAAACCTTCTCCATGCCCATAGTTAAACAGAGTGAGCTGATGTTTTGGATTGACAGCACATAACCTGGAGTAAAACTTGGTTTTATTCTGAGTAAAAGTAACTTACGGCAGATGGCTAAAAAGATATGCAGGGAGAGAAGGATGGGAGGTTTGGGTCATGATGTAAGATGCTGAGCCCAAAGAGAGACCTTAGAAAAAGGTGAGGATGCTTTCAGTTTCTTAACTCTTCTTTCTAACCCTCTTCTGTGTGTTAAGGTGTGCCTTCAGTTCAATATTTTCTCACCTCTGAATACAATTGTCTTTGCTCTGTTATTCGACACCACATTCGACATGTTTTTTGGGTCAGAGTTGGTGGGAAAAAAGGCATTTTAAAAGTGTGCCTGCTGCTTATATTTGAGTTGCTGTGCTTATAGTACTGCTTAGTCCGACTAGTGTAAAATCAGAAGTCCAACTGCTCCGTTGGTCATGAGATAAAAAATTTCAGTGAGGAAAAAGGCATTTGTCTATTTTTTTGAAACTTTGCGGTTTGCAAAGTCAGGAAGCTATACGAAGGAGACAAAAGAAGACATAAAGAAGTATATATGGACAAGAGACCGAGATGAGATTCTCGTGTAACCTAAATCTTGGAACATGGGCTTTAAAGAGTATCGGGTATCCCAAAGTCTTTGGTAAAATAATGAGACTTGGCAACACAGGAGTTAAAATTGATCCTGATTTGCCCATGGCTGCGCTTAAGGCTAAAATGTGTTCAGTTGTAGTGATTTTTTGGTGATGAGCTTGTTCAAATACAGTTACATGCTATAGTAAGACTAATCCTATGGACTTTTTAATTCTGTCTTTTCTATCCATACACCTGTATCCTGTTTGGAAGAGGTACAGGCTGTAATGAGACAAGCACCAGCCTCATCAGCTCTCACTACAGCTTCAGCAGTAGTAGGAACAGTGGCAGCTGGAAGGAGAAAAAGATCATCTGTAGTACATGGAATTTTCTATCAGACTGGGGAGGTCTCCTGATGCAAAAAGTGGCCCAGGGAGTGGTAGGGGGAGGCTGATTCATGACCTTCTGCAGATCTTTTGGGATGCGAAAGCATGCCTGGATGCTCAATGGACAGAGCAGGTGGTGGGTAATGCCAGTGAAGTACTGGACACCTTTCTTTTCTTCTGTAAGTGTTAATGGGAGTCTCGTGAAGAAGGGTCTAATGCTGTAAGGTATTCTGGGGAGAAGGCCAAGGCTGTGGCCTGGAAGGGATGAGTACATTGGGGAGGAACAGCTTTTGCAGTTCTGACTGCAGATTTTGCCTCTCCACTTAGCTTGAAGGACTCTCTCCCCACCCACATCTTTCCTTAAACAGCAAAAGGCTGCGTTTCTCTCTGGCAGGAGCTGTCTAGAGCCTGTTCCCTGGAGGTGGAAGTGGCAGAAGAAGCAGGATGGGGAGCGTGGGTGAGGAAGATAACCAGCTTTGGTGAGACTTTTGTTGGAGAGCTTGACCACAGGTGCTAGAAAGCCTGGGAGGGAGGGGATGATAGGGTCCTAGGAGACTACATGGCAGTCCTTGGGGGAGGACAGGAGGAAGGGGACAAGCATCCTGATCCTTCCCAACCTAGAACAGCAGTAAGCTTATGGGAGAACCTCTGAGACTGTGCTGCTCTTAGGCAAGAAAAGTCTCAGGGACACCAGGTGCTGGAGCAAAAGCAGGTTTTAAATTAGAAGGAGATGGAATGTTTCTGTAAGTAAAGTGTCCTGGGTCACATCAGTGTGAAGCCAGGGAAGCCCAAGGGCCTGCAAGCCAGAGAGTGACAGAAGTTTCTTGCAACCCTGTATCTCTGAAAGTCACCTCTGCTCTAGTGAGCAATGGCAAGCTCCAGGGAGTGGGTTAGAGGGTGTTGCCCTATGATCGGAGGCAGGAGGATCTGTAAGAGTGGAAGGGGCAGTCTCCTTCCTTACAGTCTTGAGGTGCTTCACTCTCCTGTGTGAAGTGAGTGTAAATGCCTTGATGCCCAGGAACTCAAAGAGTTCAGGCACCACGTTATAAAGGCAAGGGGATGTAGGGCTCATGCATCGGAAGATGGCTGTGCTGGATTTCTGCTAGGCAAGTTGTTCCACTGGCTGGAGGTTAGGGATGAGAGGCGAGGGGAAGCTAGACGTGTTTAATTGCCTGTAACTAATCAAGCATGTACGCTCATCCTTTCCTCCTTGTTCTTCTGAAAAAGTACCCTCTCAGACTCTCTCCTGATTCCTGCGGAGCCAGCGACGAGGCAGCTTGTATGGACAGGAACACTGTGAAATGCAGAGCATTGCCGGCCTTGTGCTCAGTCCCTGCTCTCAGGCTGGAGCACTAGGGCAGGCACCATCAGGATGTGCCCTCTAAGCAAAACAGGCTATTAAAAAATGAATAGCAGCTCTGACAAACCCCAGGAATTGTTAGAAGAAGAACTTAGATCTATTTATCATAAAATCACTTAGTATTGCTGGGACATAGCTCTTTGTTGAGACCCTGAGGCAGGAAAAGGGTGTAGGACGAAGGGATGTTTGTTCATAGCAGGAGCTTAAAATGATGTGCAGTGAGTTCCTTCATACTTGATATTGGTTTTGAGTATCTTGATACCTGGATTTCCAGTGGAAATAATTAACTATTAACTATAATTAACTATGACAAACTACAAATTTTAAATCAAGTTGGACAGAGGTAATTTTGGGTAAAATGAGAGCTGCTCTTCACAGGGAAAATGGTGAGGGCACAATTCCCAGTCCTTATGGTGACAGTGAGTAAAAGGTGATTAAGAAAAGTTCTGGGGGAAAGCTTGTGGCATCCATTCACATACTTAGTGGCTCCTTTTAAAAAATTGCAGCTTCTCAGTAGAAGGGGTGCCTCCTCAGCAGGCAAACTTTCCTCAGGAACCCACCACAACTGCTGCTGCTTGGGAGCTCTTAGTGAGAGAGGGAAATTGCCTGGGATGAAACGATGGGCAAATCTTTGTGCATCCTCTCTAGCTTTTGAGCTAGCTGCTCTTCCGAGTTGCTGTGCTGGGGAGGTTGAACCCCTGGGCTTAAAGCAGTGATCACCATCCCCTGGTTTAGGGTGAGACCCTGGCTTGGAGTGAGACACGAAAAGCAAACACAGAGCGCTGCCCTAGGGAGTCCGGTTGGTTGGCAGCATTAGCAGTTAGGTGGCTATATTAGCATTTTAATCAAATAACTAGATATCCTAGAATTATATGTTTGAATCTCTGTAGGCTAAACATAGCTTGAGAGGCAAATAATTTCCATGTAATTTTAGGGTGGAGAATGTCCTTTGGGTAACAGCTGCCTGCTCTGCATGGGCATTAAAAATCCTGTGGCACTTTATTGAAAGCAGAGGTTTGTCTCAGAGGCCTTGCTTAAAACATCCCTCAGTGTGCTGGCTGGCTGCCCGGCTGCAGTCCTGACACCCAGAAGGACATGCAGTTCAGGGGGAGATACTGCAGCTCCTGTTCACTATATTGCTTGTAGAGTGTCATGGGAGCCTTGATATAAACGTGGACAGCTTGCCCAGGTCACAGCAAGGATGACCTTGCTGGCATCGGTCTAAGCATATTTGCTCATGTGGTACAGTGGGTGCCCGAGCTCTGGGAAGAGTAAGATATTTGAGGACAGGAAAACAGATTGTCCAGTCACAGGCTGGCCCAAATCCTGCCTTGCCAGCAATATCTGATGGCTGGCTGTGTTGACCTGGAGCAGTCCACTGGTTCCTGTGGTAGACACGCATCTACAGGCCCAAGTTCTGTACGAAAAGTTCTCAGGAGGACATTCAGGCCGTGCTAAATCTGACCTTAAATATTTGTTTCATAACGTCAGAGATTTTAAAAGTTCTAATGATATCCCATCTGGAACAGGTTTCTTTTCAAAAAGAAAGAATGAAATAGATGTGAGTTGGCAGGAGCTTTCAGAGAGATTTCCCCCACCCCCCTCTGTTTATATATTATGCAGAGAACTCTACAGGAAAATGGGATACATGAAGTTGAGCATTTCATGACAAGTTGTCACATTCTGTGCATAAATTTCTGTAAAGTGTTAGGCACTGGTGGTGGGAGCAGATATTAGGTCACTCATTGCTAAGCCTGGAAAGTTTAGGGGACTTTGCATGTCCTTTGAGAGTGTCCCTTTGATGGAACAAACATCACCTGTCTGGAATTATTCCTTTACGGTGCATATAATCCACCCATTTATTTGATAAAATTACCCATAAAAAACCAGAAATGACCGAACAACACTCCCAGTACTAATATCAGCCCTGTCCTGCTGTTCGTCTTTATATCTTCCAGCTTTCTATTGCATGAAGTAATGAAGAACTAAAAGTAATACTCAGTCCTTTTTCTTCTTAAAAGCACATTACAAATACTAACCTTAATTTATCTTCTGCCAATTTTCAGAAGGTTAAATATCAGTTTTTTCGGAGGATTTAAGTACCCCTGGTGCATTTGGAGGTCTTTGAGTGACACGTTAAGAACCTCTGAACATCGGAGCCCTATTAAACACTTCCCAGGTGCATGTGAGAGACATATCAGAACCGGCATCAGAACTCAGATGGTCCCAGTTCTGATGGTCTAATCGCACTTCTTTCAGATGCTGTTTGTAGATGATGGCAGAAGGGCATTGCATTTCTGATGACTCAGCATTTGCAGTGGAGGCTTGCTTTAGGATGTAGCTCTCCTGCAATTATAAGCTCCTGTGTTACTCCAGCATTACTCCTGAGAAGTGCATGGCGTCATCATCTTTGCTCCCTAGGAGCAGGGTAATACTGGATCAAGCACTGCTATAGGGGGTTAGTGGGAAAAAATTGATTTTTTTTCTCCTAGCGGTGTTAGGACACAATTTCTGCCTCTAATTTCTCATACTCCCTTCCCTCTCCCCACTACTTCATGTAAACTTCTCATGAAAGCAATAGTCTTTCTGAAAGTGTGTTTGGAGGGTTATTGCTTAAGCCCGCAGGGAGAGCACATCATCCCTCACATAAATTGTGATTGATGGTAAATCTGGACAGTGCTTGTCCCATTGCACAGACACTGGCTAGATGCAGGTGTGAGTTAGGTCCCCAAACCTGCAGTTCGCCCAGATATTTTCAGTGGTACCCTCAGAAGGCAGTAAGTACTGATAAAACTTGGGTAGAGCCCAGGACGTATTTCTCTTCAACTCTGTAAAAACACTGCTAGGTAGAACTCCCCTGAGTAAAGCTCATTATTCTCAGTGCCTTCTCCACAGCCTGCCCAGCCAGCGGAAAAGTCCCTGGTGTAGGGGGCTGCTGGGAGCACGTACAACACTGCACATCCAGGCTCTTCAGATGCAGTGCGAACAAGGCAGAACTGCACTAATCACCCCAGAACTGAAGATGAATTCCCTTAGTCAGCTAGTTTGTTCCCGCTGCACAGACCAAAATACAATCCTCAATCATAATATTGAATCTACCCCCCTTCCCTGCCATGCTGTATTGTCTAGGTGAGGAGGAAAGGAGAAACTTCATTTTCATTCCTTTCAAATTAATTAGAAAATGATATGGGGGGAGGACTCATCCAGACAGTAACAGGGGTTATTATGTTTTTTTATAACTACGTCTAACCAAGGATGTGTTGCACAGAATTCAGAGTCAACAAGAGTCTCTGGTATCAGGGTCAATTCAGTACATCCTCTGTCTAAGCAAACTAATTCAGTTCAACACACTACCTGTGTAGGACAGAGGGCTGGGCAGCCCTCCAGACTTCAGCTCTCTGAGAAGGCTGGTAAGGCATTGCTTACCAGTATACACAGTAGTCCTTTCCAAATTTGAATTCTCAGTGCCACATTTTCTCTTCGCATATGCCTTACCATGAATGCAAGCGGTTAAGCTTTCCTTCTCCTTTTCAAAGATCACGTTTAATTTTTCTTTTTTTGCTCTAATGATTTAGATGAAATATTTAAGTTCACCGCTGTAAATCCCCTTGGGGCATCTGTCAGAAGGTTGTGAAACCTGGGTGAGGGATGGTGGAGGGGCGTACACTGTTAATTAGCGGAGGTTGGCAACCCCCTAACACTTCAGCTCACGCTCTTGTCGACTGTTCTGAGGTCTGGCTTTGCGGGAGCCGATTCATGCAGGCGTTTGGAAATACCCAGACTCTGGCAGCAGCTCCCGCTCTGACAGAAGAGAGCCGGTAACCAGCTTAATAGGTTACTGCAGCCAGCGAAGTCCTCCGGTGAGGAGCAGTGAAGTGAAGAAAAACAAAGCCCATTCCAACCGCTGCCACAGCAGACAACAATTGAGAGCAAAGAATCATTTTATTGCATATGGAGGGGGGGATGAGGGAAAGAAAAGAGAAGGAGATGGTATTTTTTACAGCTAAGAGTTTAATGGTTTCTTTCCTTTCTCCCCTTCCCGTTAAAGCAGACAAAAATACACAGAAGGACAATTCCACAGATTTTCATTCTTCTTGTAAGAAAAGGCAGCGCAGCCGAAGCTTCTTCCTCACATTAAGTTTTCAGAGGGAAAGTCAGTTCCCCTTTCTCTGGCTCCTCATAGCGGCATTTTTCTGGCTCCAGCAACCTAATAGGTTGATTGCTGAGCCTCTTCTGTTTCAATTACTTTTGATTGATTCTCAGGTCTGTGTCAGCCACTCAGTGCAGCCACCATCCCAGGAACAAATCTGCAGCAGCTGAAGATGAAAATAGCTTCCATGACCACTTAGGAGGGGAGTTCAAGCATCTTCTCTAAACATGAGGTTGCTGTAGCCTTCCCTCAAAATCATCTGTCTGGCCAGGGCTGCTCATGATGAGGTTCCTCTTCCTGATCGCTCGCTGAGCTGTGCTGAGCCTCAGCCTCAGCTAGGAAGGAGAGGGAAAGGAGCTTTGATAGCATTAGGCTGTTCAACTTGCCATTGCTGGAGGGCACTGCCGTTGCAGGAGGGGGACTGTGGCCTGATAGAAGTTCCTCTAGGTTTAGGGAGCAGAGAGGGACAGGGAGAGGTGGGACACAGAGCCTGTAAGATGAGTCCTGGGGGCTTGCTTTCTTGTGAGAGTTTTTACTGAATGAGCAATGGGAGAGGGAAGGAGAGAAAGGGAGTGGGGAAAAGGAGTGGAGGTGATGGTGACTGGTTCTTAGCGGTAGCAACCTCCAGCCTTCAGACTGGCAAAGGAGTAGTGAGGGCAGATCTGTACTGCAGCCCTGGCTGAGAGCTGGTCTGGCTTCCTGCGTCAGTCAGAGCAGACTGAGAACGAAAGCAGTCTGGAGAACTGGGGCTATTTGTGTCAACAGTAGGATTATATTTCTGTATTTTTAATTTCCTACTGTTGCTGTCCAATTCAACTCAGCATGGGATCGCAGTATAATTCAGGCTGGACGGGACCCTGGGAGGCTCAGAGCAGGGTCAACCTCAGGCCACAGCAGGCTGCTCAGGGCTGTCTGGTCGGGGCTTGGAATCTCCCGGGCTGCCTGCTCCATTGCTAGACTGTCCTCATGGGGAATATTTTTCCTTGCATATAGTCTAAATCTCTCTTGTTTCAACTTGTGCCCATTGTCTCTTGTTTTCCTGCCACACACACCGGTGAAGTTCCCAGTTCCCTTTTCTTGATGGCATTCCTATAGGTATGGACAGGCCTCACGTTTGCATTTCTTTAGTTGTCAGTGAAATCCCTGGACCTCCACAGTCTTTCAAAGATGTTAGAGAGTGGCTTTGCAAGGATAAGGGCCAGCTTTTTTCTTGGCACTCTTGAATGCAACTGTTGGGTATCATGGACTTGAAGAGACCAAGATCTCAGAGAATTCCTGAGTCAATGGCTATCTGCTTCCTGGTACTTTTCCTCTGAGCCCAGAGGCCTGGGAGACTTTGTTGATGAAGACTGAGATAGAGAAAGCATTGAGTACCTTAGCCTTATCCATGCCCTGTGTCACTAAATCACTTTGCCTATTCAGCAATGGGCCTACATTTTCTTTGTTCAGCCTTTATTGCTAACATAGTGGTAGAAGCTCTTCTTGTCATCCTTGATGCTCCCTCCAAGTGACAACTCTAGGTGAGCTTTGGATCAAAAGTAGCTATGGTGGGCCCTCCAAAAGGCAACCAGCTCATCACATTCGAAGAGGTGGGCTTTGGTGCTGGTCTGAGGTGGGCTGATGCAATAAGGTGCTGCTTCATATGACCTCTGGGGAGAACTTGTACCGTTGTCTAAAGCAGCAGGTGTGCAGTGGTGAAAGCTTTCATGCAGGGAGAGCCTGGTCCACCCAATATTGAACTCAGAGAAACTCTGCCAGGCAAGTGTCTGTCTCCCTGTGTGTTGTCCTCAGCAGGCAGGCAGGAGGAGAGGCATGTTCGTGTGCCTCCTGAATGGTGGGGTGGATGGCTCTATCCAGGAAGCACGCATTCTCTTGCAGCTAATGTCTCTTCTACAAGTATCCCCTCGTGTCTGCTGGGAGGAGCTGGTCCAGGGTAGCAGAGTGGCATTTGAAAGGTGGGCTGACAGATCTCATCAGGGCTTCCTTCTTCCCACCCTGGAAAAGGTAACAAATAAGGTGATCAAGTGCCATGCTCCTGCCCGTGCCCCATGAGCACCGTGCTCCCAGGGACCCAGGGGTCCCACCACAAGGGAACAGCTGGAGACGAGACGCTCCCTTCTCTCCTATCCCTCCAGTACCCGGGGGTGGCAGAAAGGGAAACAGGCTGTGAGGGCGAGTTAATATGAATGCACATGACGTGAAAAATGGATACTAAATTATCCCCTGATCCAATAAACCTCTCAACCCATGCTCTCAGAAAAGCCTCGGTGAGTAGACAGGCCTCACGAGTTGCTCAGCAGCTCAATAAAATCTGTCTCTGCCCTGTCAGATCGAAAAGGGAAACAAATGGCAGAATTGGGGGCCCTCTCCTGAGGAGGTCTTGCTCCTGCTGAACGGCTCTGCCTGCCATGCCAGCTCCCTGCCTGCAGTCCGAGAGGAACGCACCGCGGGCAGCTGCCTGCCGCAGGACGCTGAGGTCGTGAGGGTTTCCTTCCTCCCTTCTCAGCTTCCAGCTGTACTCACGGAGAGGGATTTCACCCACACGTGCGCAATGGCTTTGAGGCGGAGGAGCCATCAGAGCGTTTGCAGCCAGCCCCAGCGGAGAGGCTGCAGCAGGGGCGAGTGGATGGAGGGACAGCCCCGCGCACCATGCCAACCCTGCCAGGCACCCCGGCTTGCTCAGTGGTCTGGAGGTGGCTGCCTGGGTGGGAGCACCTTTACAGGGTGTTAACCCTGGCTCAGCCTTTGCAGGGGGCTACAGTTGATGATGCCCTGCCCCGGATGAGACCCGCTCATACTCTTCCTGGAGGAAGGGCTTGATCCTGTTACGCCAACATCAGTCTCTTTTGCTGCCTCTGATGAGGGCTGTTGCACCTCTGCACATAGGTGTAGGATGATTCATGAGCGTGCGTGTGTGTTGTATCTGCGCTCGGGTTGTGCTAATCCTGTTTAGTCATTTTTCAATGGATTTCATTTAGATACCGGGCTGGGGCTCTGCATGCCCTTGACAATACTGAGCAACACCATTGCTCATATTTAAACTCACTGACATAGCTAGTGATGGTGAAATTAAAGGAGACAGTGACATAAAGCTCTCACCCAGCAGCGGTTTGCCTCCTGCCGATCACCACTCTTGTATTCTCCCTCCCTTGCCAAAACCCAAGGAAAAGGGACAGATTTTGTGGCTTACCTGAAAGACCAGCAGGTCTGAGCTCTTCTGACCCAACCTGCGTGCCCAGGCTGCTCCAGCTAAGGCCACAGAGCACAGGGGAGGATCGGGCACCACCCGCCGTGCAAACCCTCTGCGAAGCCAGGCAAACCCCTCACAGAATGCAAAGCAGGTGATTTGTGCCAGCAAAGACTTTCATCCTCGCTGCCGCGAGCAGCTTGCTCATGCTCATCCAGTCGGTAGCAAAGCTAGAAATAGCCTGGGCTGCTGGGGCAGCACAGTACTCGGCTCGCGCCTCTGCTCCGCGGCCGCTCTCCGGCGTTGACTGCACACACCAGTTTGCTGTTGTGGTCTCTCTTGCTGGCTGGTGGAAGGAGAGGTTTGCTCCCTGAAATGGCAGCCGAAGGCACAGATGTTACATGTTTTATTCCGTGGCTTTTGATACTAAGCAAAGAAGTCACAACTGGTTTGCTACACTTTTTTTTTTTTTTTGACTGCTATCAGAGCTGAAAATATGGCTTCTATTAACACTGCAGCAATGGGAAGAAAAGGCTTGTCCTGCAGTTCTGGTTTAAAAATAAAACCAAAAACAACTACAGAGAAACAGCTTGTGCCCCTTGTGAGTAGATGAAGGCTTTAATTTCATCTCAGGTTTCTACCATCATAACACTTGACAGCAAGTGCTGTAGTCATGAGGATCCAGATTTGGAAGGGCATTAACAGTGTCTAATTTTCGTTGATTTTAGTGAGCAGCAGGTGCCTAAAAACCTCTACTATCTGGTCTAGGATTTCTGTGACTATACCCTCAGAAACTGCTTCTTCCTATTAGATACGTAGTTTCCTTTACTGTTTTCAAAGATGACTATAGAAACTATTACTTGCTTTTTGAAACTTAGCAAGTAATAGTAACTGGCCATATTGTCTAAGTAATTATTAGCTACCCACAGAATAAATGGAAGATTAAAAGGCAGTAATCTTCTTTCCTCTTTGTTGCTCGCTATTAATGGCTTCCTAGTCTTCATATTAAATGGTTATCAAGGCACTCTTCTGTTGCAGCAAATCTGTAGTGTTAAAATCTGAATTTTCTGAGAGCAGAGAATAGGTTCACTTGAACAGGGAAGGCGAAATGATAAGGAGTTTTGGTTTACAGGGACTTTGTCCCAGTCTAAATCCAAACAATGTTTTTCACATACTGGTTGTCATTGGCGGCATTTGAAACTGGGAGCAGAAAAAAAGCCTTTGAGGAGCCAGGGGCTATGCTCGACAGTCTGCTCTCCAAAGACCTGTAAGGGTCTGTGGAAAGCAGCAAGGAAAACTAGTTTCAGCATTGTCATAAATTCTGGCCTCTGTAGACAGCCCCATGGCTACTGAATTTTTAAGGTGGGGAACTTATACCTTAGAAAATATGCAGGGTCTACAAATTAAAAAAAGTTAAAAACCAGGGCACTAGGAACAGAAGAAAGAAAGTACTTGGCATCCAGCAGACATGGGAAATACTGAATGCAGGATGAGGAGCCATGGCTGGGCTAGTCATTGCCATGTAATGAGGAGGGAAAAAATCAGTCTTTCCAGCTCCATGCCTCATAAAATCCTACTGAAATTAATCCAGGATTTTGCCAGTCATGAGTTATTCAGCAATCCCAAGGTCAGGCCAATGGAGTCTCCATCTCACATCATCATCTGTTCTCTTTATCCCTGTACTGCAGACAGGAAATCAAGAGACAGAGCTTGATCACTGCAATATAGGCAAACATTTGGGTCCAGACTGCAAAGTAATTAAGTGTGCATTAAGGCCCACTCCCATTTAGCAAAGCCCTATGTACGTGCTTTAAGTGCCACTGGAGCTAGACACACACAAAGAAACACTTAAATTCCTTCCTGGATCACTGCTAACTACAGTATAAATATTCAGGAATATATTTAAAAACTCTCTGGGCTGAACACAGCTCTTACTGCATAGACAGGAGCTGGAAGAATTGGGATCTTGTAGGTTGCCATTGCAAGGTGAGGTGCATGGTAGGTGCTGGAGGCAGACAGCAAGCACGGAAAGGGGGCTTTCTGTGGCAGCAGGAGAGCAAAAGTGAATGAAGAGAGGGTAGCCAGGGTATGCAGAATTACAAGTGCATCTTATGTGCATTTAAGGTTGAATGTTTGTACTGAAATTGTTGCATCTATGTTGGGGGTGATCCTGGGAAACTAAAAAAGCGAAGCCAAAACAATTTCCTTTTTTTTCCCCACCTTATATTCTTTTCTTCTCTGATACAGCCTCCCAATTTCCATAGAGGGGAAGGAGGGCAAGGACCTGATGCAGAGTTTTGAACTCTTGGGGTGGCAGTACAGTGAGTAAATCAATAGCAGTGCGGTTTCAGGGATATATCACTTCTTGTATTTAAAAGCACACACGCATATTCCTCCAATTAATATTCTTGGTACGAATGGCAAATGATTGCTTGAACTGCTATGCAGGGAGGAGGGCCAGGTCCCTGCCCTGAAGAGTTTACAGATGAAATGTAAAGAAAGGGATGGTGCTGCAGGGGAGAGGGAACACAACATGAGCTGAGGCACAGTTATTCTTGACACACTCTGAAACCTCCTTCCCAGTCTGTTGCCTGCCTTTGATGCGGATCATTCCTCCTTTATCGAAAAGCTTTCTTCCCGAGGTGTTCCAGACCCTTTCACACTCCTGATTTTCATCCTACCTCTCTAGGTGTTCCTGCATTGTCTTCTTTCGGTGCTTTTCTCTTCACCACTATCAGCCTTTCTTAGGACATTGCCTACATCCCTCTCCTCGCTCCTGACTTCGTCCCTAGGTAACTTTATCCTGCCACACACTTCAATGATTGTTTCTGCACTGACAGCTCACAGGTCTGTTTCCTCAGCACTACTCACTCAGTCCATTCTCTGGCAGCTCCTGAAGCACCTTCTCCTTCATGTCCCACCACCATTGCCCTCACCGAGAATTCAATGTCTCTTCCCAGGTTCGCCCTCGGTCATCTCCCTTCTTGCACACCACCACGGGAGTTGCAACAAGCCTCCTATGTGTCCTAGAGGCTGACTGACTCACTGCAATGTGTCTTCTCTGTCCCCTTTGTAGCAACACCGGGAAGGCTTAGGAGCATCCACCATGCTTCAGGTCAGTGGGCTTTGTGCTCCTACGCCACTTGGGGAAATCCGCCCACTTGGAGTGCCTGCCTTTCTTCCTGCCAGTTTGTCCTGGCTAGTTTGTTTGTGGAGCGGAAAACTCACAAACCCTGTCTTTCAGCTAAATTTCATGCCCTTCTGAAAGAAAGGCCTCTGTTTAATAATTCCAACAGTGTCTAAACCCCCTAATTCCTTCAACATAGTGACAAACAGTTCTGATTATTTGTAGAAAAGCTTGAAAAGCATTGAGCGTATTTTATTACCCATGAAAGGTGCCAGACTTGCAGCCATGGAGATTTGTCCTCTATTTATCTCTGGAGCTAGACGGCACAAGTGGTACACATTTCTCCAGGATGTCTCTCCGCTCACATTTTGAAAGGCATATGGTGGCCTATTACCGTGAGATGATTTTGGTACTTTCTGTTCAACGCACTGAGTGTTTACTCAGTGCCTGGGACACCAGCGAAGTACGTCAGGTTGCTAGTGGGAGCAGCTGGGGAAGGCCCAGAGGAACTCACCATGAAAACAACTGCCCTCCCAGAGGGCTGTGGATGACTTGGTATGTAAAGCTGTGTCTGCTCCTGCCTTTTCTGGCAAGCCAGGTCTCATCCAAAGTCAGTTACGACCTGTGGAAGTGCTGCTTAATAGGCTATGAATAGTCATCTGGGGACGTACGGAGAGAGCAGACCCTATGCTTCCTCATTAAAGCAATAAATGCAGTAGGGTTTGCTGGGAAAAAAAACTTGGACCTTCTATTTTGCCACCGTAAGAGGGATTAGAAGATTAGTTTTGAGCACCTTTCATTGCAAACCTTAGCCATTACCGTTGTAAACCCACAGAAAGGCAAGATCTCACAGATACTATCTGCACTTGAAGCAGCAGAGGTTACGGGCAGCCCCCACCAGCCCCTGGCAGCAGTGCTCTCTCAGAGGCCAAGTGCTGCAGCAGGACCTGGAGCCTTCCTGCAAAGGCACCCTCCTGGCCACGCAGGAGTTCAGTGTTCATCCCTGCTTTGCTACAAGTGCCAGGGAAATTAAGTGGAGAGGTAAATAGCTTGCAGGATCTCCGCTTTTCTTCTTCACGTGCCCTCTCCTCCTGTCCCAATTCCCAGCAACACACACCAAACACAGATGTGCAGTGACATTTTTAAATCATGCACTGATTTGTTAGGGATATGCAAAGAGAATATTAAGCACTCATTGCTACTGTTCAGGCCGGGCCTTGTATTTTCTTCATGTGCGCTGATGTTAAAAATACAAAGAAGCAAAAGTTTCAAGCACTGCCAGTTTAGACCGAGTTGTTTTTTCTTCCTAAAACAAAGTGTAGCCTGCTTGGAGGACTTTCTTCTTTGTCAATAATTAAACAGCTCTGCACTTGTTGAAGCAGTCCTGAAGGTAGGTCCCAGGATCAGTCAGTGTTGACCACAAGAAGCTAAAACTTTCTATCCTGTCTACAGTGTGGATTTTGTTTTTCCAAAGTAAAAAAGTCCTTTAACCCTGTCAACTCCAGTGGCAGGAGCAGACCTTTACAGCAGATGGGATGCCAAGTAGACACGTGCATTGAGAGAGTTGTTTGAGTTTGGCCTGCTTTGAGCAGAGTTTCATGGGAAGGTGCTTCCTAGAAACAAACTGGGCACAGCTGGTTTCTTCTCAGCCTTTTAGCGTCGAGGTAAAATTCAGCTGCTGCTAGTGATGCTGGGACAGGATTGTGAAACACCTTTAGTGCAAACAAAGGGGAGGGATTTCTGTCAATGGTTCAGATTTATATTTCCTTCAGAGTGCATTTTTGAAGCATAGTAGTGAAAGATCAAACAGTATCGCACGTTTTGGAAGTTCACCATATCCTTGAGGACGTTGCTGTGAACTCCAGTAGAAGATGGGCATGTGAGAGTGTTGCGCAGAAACAAGAGAATATTTGGCCTCTGGCAAAGGCCTCTGCTTTAAAAAATGAAAAAAGAAAGAAGAAACATGAGGTCTTTACCTCTGGCCCAGAGCAGTCAGGGCAGAGTCTCAGTAGAAGGAACCCTCTGCTGTCCTCTGCAAAGCACATGATTTATTTACTTCAGAAAGCTGATGGGCAACAAGTCATCGCCATGTACTGGGCAGAGGAGCTGGATGTTCATGCAAATGTGAGGGAACAGTCCTGCAGGACTGAGGGGGAGAGGAAGGGGGAGCTTTCTGCCTTGGTCTTCAAGCAAAGCTTTCCTTCTCCTGCACCACCATTCCTGTTCATCTGTCCTTTTGCCCATCATTCTGCAATGTAAAGTGCTCTCTTTGTGGAAAGGACCATGTTCCAGGCAGAGGAAGGAGGAATGGGAGTAGCAGAGCTGAGATACAGAGATGCGTGCTGTCTCCCTTTCCCATGGGTAGCAAAAGAGGTAGAGGGTTACTAGAGCAGTGGGAAGCTATCATGTAAGGGCAGATCCCTGAAAAGCAGCAGGCGAGGGAGGGCCTTGTGCCAGGGCTGTATTGGACTCACAGTGCTGGAGGGCTGGGGTTGCGGAGAGATCCCTACTTTGCCCTCAGACACTGAGCCTGTGGCAGACGCCTGCAGTCAGAAGAAAGCTCTGCTGGCCTGGAGGGATGCCTCCCCCATTGTAAATGCTCAGGAACATGTGGGGACAGAGGGTTTCCTGCGGCTAACTTTTCTTCTTCTCAGGGTCTGTGGGTCTGCGGATGGCCTCAAAAAAACTCCTATCAACCACCCTCTTCTTCCCTTGCTTCTCAACATTTTACATCTATCATGCTGGTTCCTGGTTATCCAACCATGGTCCTACTTGTGCTAATCCCTAAGCAAGACCAGCAGGACCAAGGAGGCTAATCCTAGCTGCTGGAAGCAGACGAGTAAGTTGTAATGTCCAAGCACAGCTCCATGTCTCCCCAGAATGACAAGGAATCAGGGCTGCTGCTCACAGAGACAGGTGAAAGCCAGAACTTTTCTCCTCCCTCCTTTCCTGCTTTCTATTTCTCCTCTTTATTTATGTTAATGTGTTCCGCGTTGGAGCCATAATTAAATACATATTCATATAGAAAATGTACAAAGCTTCTGCTTGTACTGTGAAGCTCTCTGGAGCTTAACTGTTTGAGACTTGTCACTGGAAAATATTTCTCCCCATGAAAAGAGGCTTCCTACAGCTGGGCTATATTATTGCCTTTTAATATTGCTGGCTCTGCCTACCCTGGGAAGGGTTTTCTGACAAACTCCTACTGGAGATACAGCTTTTGCCAGTACAACTTACACCAGTTTCCTGAAGAAACTGGGGCTTTCATTGCCAGAGGTATCTCACTGACAGTTGTAATTTGTTCCCACACTCTTTGCTATGCTAGCAAAACTTGAAAGTGCAGTTCACTGTTTTTCTCTCAGTGCCTTTTCTCCTAAGTTAGCTTTTCTATCCCTGTGCTTACCCCAGCTGTTTTCCTGGGCACATCTGATCATCTATTGTCTTCAGAATAGCTCTAAGTAATGAGAGGGGTGGGAAGATAATGCTATTTGGAGGGTCTAATCAGACACTAGTTCCCTGTTACAGAGCCATATCAAAATCTGGAGCCTGGTTACACTTCAGAAGGGAATGCAGTGATAGAGGGAGTCAGGCCAGCAGAAATGGGGTTTGGGAATTGATTATAAGTAGGAAGCTGGATCAGTATGGCAATAGAGGCGAGCACAGGACAGCCTGGGTAGAGGAAACTTCCATAAGAAGGTAAAAGCAGCGGACAGCAAGGGCAGCTAGCAGAGACAGAGCATTATCAAGACAAGACAGACCACGCTTACCATGGTGTCAAGGCCATTTCCGTTTCCAGTATCTCAGCCTGAAGTTTTGTTCGGATCTGGCAAGATTACTGGTGTCATACACAAATTGGCTCTGTCTGAGGCATTTCAGGTCCTTAGACAAACATTGCACATTACAAGTTGGGCAATAGAGTCCTGGATGTGTCAGTGATATGCCAAAGCCCTAGCCAACATCACTGCTACAAACCCAGTATCCCAGACCCTTAGCTTAGTTTATATGTTTGTGCGCTGTTAAACAAAACATCCTGTTCTTCTCTCCTTGTTATTTTTCAGTGCTGGTGGGATTGAGGAGAAAGGCCTGAAAGTTTGAAGTAAGTTTCTGAAGATTCCTACAGATTGTTTAAAAAATCCTTAGTGCAGTGGATATTTTCATTGTACTGCCTGGAGAATGGAAGGGATGCTGAGATTATGGATCAAATGCCTGCTTGATCCAGGGCTACTGGGTATTGCATCTCAATCCTTCCTTTCCAGCAACCATCCTATCCGAGAGGGTCAAACCCCTCCTCTTTCACCTGCATATGCCTCTCCTCACTTCCTGTGGTCTGACTCATCCTCAGACAAGCTATGCAAGCCTTGGCAGAAGATTGAAATGATTATGTGATGAGGTGACATACCAGCCCCCCCACGCCCATTAGAAACATGGCAAGTGGCAGTCTTGTGTGGGATAGAACGGGGCAGCTTCTTCCATCCTGAAGGGAGAGTTCCCATGCTGTGCAGCAGAACAGGTCAGGAGCAGCAGCTTCTCATGATGGCTCCCTACCTCACTGGTTCCCCGGCCCCTGCAAAACCACATATGACTCCTGGATGCTCACTGTGCTTGCTCACAGTCCTTGCAGGCTGGTAGCTGGCCTAGCACAGCTCTGCCTCCAGGCTCCCAGCTCAATACTGGAGGGATCAGAAGATGATGTTGGAAGAAAAAGATGAATTTGGGGGCTTCATGATCTTGTTGATGACGAGGAAGTGATGTGCTCTTGAGTAACTGTCGGTGTGATATGCTTATTTTCAGAAACTGCACAAACGCTGTTCTCTGAGCAAGATAGTGATTGACCAAGCCCAAGCTTCACAGTCATTTCAAGCAGGCATGTATAGGTACTGCTACTGAAAGCAGTGGTTGCACACACATAAGATCAACTAGACTGACTCAGAACAAAGCCAAGTATCCTATTACTCTTTGCTTTGCCAGTCACCAGCAACAGCAGCTGCACACAAAATGTCTCAGTATCTGATGTCCTGCTGTAGGCTGTTCTACAGCACAACTGCAAGTAGTCCAGGCTATCCTGGACAATGAGATAGATTATCTTTACACCCAGAAAGTTGGCAAAGCATGAGAGTCAGCATAGGTTGTGTGCCCAGCAAGGCTGTGGAGTTCATATGGTATGCCCTAAAAGTTTTACAAGGTTGCCTGTAACACAGAAGTACGTTAGCAGAGCCTGAGAACGATCCATGTCTGAGAAAAGTTCACGTGAATTTCTCTTACTCAGGAGCACAAGATCACTGTGCATGTGTTGGAGTAAGCAGAGAGCTGGAGCATGAATGTTCTGCTCTGTAACTGAGGGCTCCCCTTTGAAAAAGCCAAACAAAACCCAAAAGTCACAGTGGCAATACGCGGTTGCTGTAGTAAGCAGAAGAAAGCTCTCCTGCTGGCTGCCCGGTCCTGGTTCCCAGTGCTCACTCACATGCTGGAAGCAAGATCATGTGAGGCCACACAGTGACCTGAATGAAGGAATTAGTCAGGATTAAAATTAACCATGGAAAAGAAGTGTGTGTGAGGGATCGGTTCTTGTGAAGCCAAAGACGAAGATGACCTCAGGGTGAGAACTAGTGGCAGGAGACAGGGGAGGCTGGGACAGCTTCGTCTGGCAGGGGGTGGCTTCGTCTGTGATCACCAAACCGTAGTGTCAGCTGCTGTCCCCTGCCATGGCCAGGCTGCAAATCTTTCTCTCCTCACACAAGCCTACAGACCAAACTGGCTCCTGCAGCTCGACGAATGCGGAGAAGTGTCACGACATGAACCATTTGCTGCTGGTCGCTTAACACTCAGAAGCGTGAACAACCTGCCTTCCGCTTCTGCCCCAGCCATGCACAGTACCTGTGGTCTGGAAACGGTCCATCTGGGCTGTGCCTTTCCCTCTGGGTAGCTGCTGGCAATGCAGAACCTACAGTTTCCCTGTCTGACTGGAAGAGTGGGTTACATTTAGCCTTTTTAAGATGTCTCTAGCTGAAGTGGTTGCATTAAGGACCAAATGAGGGTTGTGTGACAGGTTGAAGCCACTGTGGCATTCTCCTCTGAGCTTGTGCTATTGCAAAGCACAGCTCAGCTGGTTGAAAAAATCTGTCTCAAATGCTCAATGCTGTTACAGGGAAAAAAACACAAGACAGAACAAAAATACTGTCTTATATTTATCATTTTTCCACCAACGGTCCCTCATTCATTAGGCATTTCAGACATGCAGAGGGCACAAGCAAGCCAGACTGTATTGCAGCACCTGCACGGATGCCTTGCAATCAGCCTTTCACCATCCTGGTGGTACTTTCTCTCCTAATGTGCAGCCCCAGACACAATCCTTTCATCTAGCCTGAGCCTGAGGATGTGAAAGCTTTTGCGGTATTTCATGTGAGATGATTAAGGATTGGTTTCTGAGAACAAAAGCAATCGGTCTTGTGTGACTCTTGTCTTCCCTGAGGAAAAGGACTTGGGAGCACTGTTGGATGAGAAGGTCCACATGAACCGGCAATGTGCGCTGGCAGCCCAGAAAGCCGACTGTATCCTGGGCTGCATCAAAAGAAGCGTGGCCAGCAGGTCACGGGGGGTGATTCTGCCCCTCTACTCTGCTCTCGTGAGACCCCACCTGGAATACTGCGTTCAGCTCTGGAGTCTCCAACACAAGAAGGACATGGAGCTGCTGGAGCGAGTCCAGAGGAGGGCCACGAAGATGATCCGAGGGCTGGAACACCTCTGCTATGAAGACAGGCTGAGAGAGTTGGGGCTGTTCAGCCTGGAGAAGAGAAGGCTCCGGGGTGATCTTATTGCAGCTTTCCAGTACTTAAAGGGGGCCTGCAGTAAAGCTGGAGAGGGACTTTTTACAAGGGCCTGTAGTGATAGGACAAGGGGCAATGGCTTTAAACTGAAAGAGGGGAGATTTAGATTAAATATAAGGAAGAAATTTTTCACTCAGAGGGTGGTAAGGTACTGGAACAGGTTGCCCAGAGAAGTTGTGAATGCCCCATCCCTGGAAGTGTTCAAGGCCAGGTTAGATGAGGCTTTGGACAACCTGGTGTAGTGGAGAGTTTCCCTGCCCATGGCAGGGGGTTTGGAACTAGATGATCTTTGAGGTCCCTTCCAACCCAAATGATTCTATGATTCTATGATTCTTACTAGCCAGGAGAAGATAATCAATAATTCAAACTTAAAGCCGGTAAGGCATAGAACTTCACTTGTTCCTCCTTTGGAATTGTTAGAGCACTCTGGTCTGAGTCTTTGTCATTTGTTTTGCTGCTCCACACTGTGCTACCTGCTGGGGTCATGTCTTTACTAAGTATTCCATGCAATGCAGTAGTGCATGGGCGTCACAGTGTTCTGTGTGCTGTTGTTTAGGTGAGCTTTAAAAACAAAGTTTAATGCTTGAGATTTCTCTCTGGGTTAGAGACTCCCTTGAAAATCTCTGAAGCTACTCCTGGGAGCCAGAATTTTCCCTAGAAGCAAGTATTTCTAGGGTGAAAGCATTTGTCTTGGGGCCATGATTGCCTCCATCTTTGGTCTCTTACCATGCTGAGCACATTGCTGGCTCTTAACATTACTAAAAATAAATAATGATTATTATTAATTCCTAGGTTCATTGCTTCCCTGAACAAGGTAGATAACAGTGGTTATTGGTGAGTCTAAAGTCCTGTAGAGAGAATTCAGTATAGAATTAATTTTCTATGCAGGAAAAGAAGGATAATCAATGACACACATCAATGGCTGGGGATGGGAGGGTCCCAGGTAAAAAATGATCGTATGCTTCAAGAAGCTTCAAATACTGTTAAAATTAGAGGTGAGGTGAACTAACCCTTCTCTCTGCTCACTCCACTTCAGTGGAGAGTCAGAGGAGGAACTGAACGTTGTAGCTTCTGTTGTCAAAATCACCCCTGGACAAAAAAACTTTAAGCTGTATGATGGGCTTAAGGACAACCAGACAAACGCAGAGTGCAGAGGTGGTAAACCTTTAAATAAATAAGTAAATAAACAGATAGCCTTGCGAGAATGTCTGCCTGCAACATGCACCTAAAGAAGTTTCCAAACCTCAGAAAGTCGTAGTTTCTCGCACCTCATACACGTCTCACTCTGCTCTTTGTCGTTCACAGACAGCAAGAGAAATCCACCCCCCCCTACCCCGCCCCGCCTTTGATTTACAATTAAATTAAGAATTACTTTGGTAAAAAGCAGGGCTTTTCCCTGCCTGCTTTGTTTTCTGCCTCCAGGCTGTGCAGACCCCCATTGCTTGCTGTGCGAGAGACAGCGTCATACGGCTTGTGAGGAGCTGCAGGAACTGAAACCAGTTCTATGATTTATAGCACTAATAAGGCTCAACTGCCATTTCTTGTGGTTTCCTCCCAAGTTGCCTTTGATAATTTCTACTGGTACTGTGTTTATTGTTGCTGCTACCAGGGTTCAGTTGGCAGGTAACTGTTGCACTGTGTCGCAGGGTCTGCTCTTTTTTGGCTCTCTTTATTTTGTTATCACTATTAATAAACATTTATGTTTGGAGAGTGCCAAAAGGGGTCAGCTGGGCACTGTTGCCCTGCTTCCCGCTGTCGTGCTTGGGGCTGCCAGAGGGATGAAAGATGCGCCCTGCCACGAGGAGTTTACAATTGCACGGTGACAACCCCTCTTTCCAGATCACCTGAATGGCACGAGGGCTGTGGCAGCTCTGCTGGTGGCCATCTCACGACCAGCCAGCCCATGGTGGGGCTATTCAGGCTTGCTCCAAGGGCTCATAAAGCCCTGCCAAGTCACACTGGGATGGTTTCTAAGAGTACACGACGCATTGCTGGAGGGTATTGCGTCTGCAGGTGAGCAGCCACCAGGGAGATGTGGCCGGTGCTTTCTCTCCAGCACAGATTAGCACCTTGGCTGTGAGTCGCTGCAGAGAAACAAGACACATCCTCCTTTCCTGCCATCTGTCTGACAGCCAGTAACTGTCAGAGGAGAGGTCCTGTGGACCGTGCGCAGCTGCCTGCTTTAATGGAACCTCTTGAATTGCCCCAGCATGAACTTGCAAGTTTGGTGCTTGGATGCCTCACCCTGGCCCGAGCAGGTCTCAGTGGTGGGGCTAGGTCTCAGTGTTTTGGTGGGAGTTGGCACCAAGAGACTGCAATGGAAGAGAAAGAGAATCCTGCTGCTGCTGGGGAGAAAAAGCGATGTTGGGAGGAGTGGAAGTGGACAGACATCTTGGGGAATGGCAGGAGTGAAGGTACGCTGCCTTCTCTGTAGTCTGCTGATTGCAGCAGAGTTGGGCGAGAGATAATCTGTCTGTACCCTCTGATTTATGTGTTTCTCTTGTGCTCACTTCTGGACTGCTCTCTGCCTGCTTTCGTAAACTTGGTTCGAGTAGTCTGTGAAAACAACTGAACATTATCACCCAAGGATACCAGAGAGTCTTTGCTGACACTCACAGCTCTGCTTTGATAATTTGCCTGGTAGAACATGTGTGGAGGATTACAGGCTACACCACAAAGATGCTGATGAAGAGTGGCTGTGCCATTTTTCCTTGCTCCTGAGCTGTAGCAGCAGTCCATGGCTGGCTGCAGCTGTACAGATCATGGCACAGCTGGGTCTGGGTTGACCCTGTGTCATCCCAGGTTGCACATAGCATGAGAGGGCACTGGCAGAGGCGGAATTACATTAGATCCAACAAGTCATGCTGGTTGAAAATTTCAGTGCTGGAGAAGAAATATAGCTGCCTGCTCTGCTCTGCCTGGATCCATGTGTCTGTGGGAGCTGGGCAAGACAACAGGAGGGTTGAGCGAGGACTGTGATGGTCACAGAGATGAGTACAAAACTCCCTGCTATGTCCCACCTGCCAAGATCTTCAAAGCTGATGAGGTCACCATGACAGTTGGCCTGTCATCTGCAACAGGGCCACAGAGCCTTTCTTTGTCAGCCTCTCCCATCACGTTTCAGTTGCCAACTATGCAGCAAACACAGAGCTATTACATGTTTGCCTGAAGGGCAGAGGAGGGCCCTCCGTGTCAGGTTTATTAGAGTGATGGTGTTGCCATCAAAGCTAAGCAACCCTAATGGCAGAGCACCTGAGACTTGGCAGTACCTTGTGCCCAGGAGAAGATAAGACCTCAGAAGAAAAAAATTTTAAAGGCATTGTAATATGAAAGCAGCAACAGAAGTTTCATAATGCAGCTTTCCGTACCTGAGTGAACGCATTTATCTGCTTTCAGGACCCTGTCATCTTTCAGGATGGACCTGGGTTTGAAAGGCTAGTAGGAGCCCAGCTTCTTTCTTTTTCCATGGTCTGACTTCTCAAGGCAGTATGGTAACTCCTCCTGGAGCCTTCCTAGGAAGAGGCACACTGGCCTTGGCCAGCAGTGAGCCCCAGATCCTCTACTACACAGCCCCACTGCTCTCCAGAGCTACATCCAGGGGTAGTTCTGGCTGTGACCATAGCATCTTGTCGAGCCTTGACTGAAAAGAGTTGAATCAAATCAACAACTCTAAGACCAAGCACTTTCAATATCAAGGGAGTTAGATCCATCTGCTGCTTTTTGGAAAGTAGTAAATTATTGCCTCTTCCCCTGCCGCACACATACACACACAAACACCCACAGACTTCACAGTCTGAAGATTTGCTGTCTTTCCTGCTAGAAGGGCAATTTCTACTCTCATTTTCTATGCTCATTTGCCAGTAAAACCAGCTCTTCTCTCAGATGAGGTTTTGAAGTAATTCTTGCAGGCGGGTAAGAGGACTTGCAGATATAATACTTGACTTGAATCTTCATGACACTGCACTGGGGTTCATTACTCTTCACTGCTATCCCAGTGAAGATGAAGTGGGGCAACTAAGGCTATTCAGGTCTGCAACAGGACCACCATTCATGGTCCTTGAACTTGTCTTTCAGACCACACAGGAGGCTCTAACCTGGGTTGACATTGTGAAAAGCTTCACTGCACTGTTTCCATCATCTGATCACTTGTGACACTAGGGTTTTGAATTAATATGCCAATTATTTATACTTGTGAAAAGAGCATTCCCAGATACGGTGGAGGGTTTTCCAGGCATTAGTAGGCAGAGTGGATCAGACAAACTGCAAGTCACTTTAAACCAAGGAAAACGTTTTGTCATAAAGATTTTTACAGTTCTGATTCCTTTTGTTTGGACTTCTTAAAATTAAGAAGTGTTCCTTTTTTGTTTGTTTGTTTTGTTTCCTTTCTTTTCTTCTTCTTTATCTCTCCTCCTGTTAGACTTTTCTCGCTTTCTTACTCAGGAAGTAAGAGTAAGACAGTGGAGGAGAAAAAAAGGGGTCAGAAGACATTAGAAAATTCAAGTGGCACATGAAAATAAAAAATGGGTAAGATTCAGCTGCCTAACCTTAGGCAACAAGAGATATATGAGATACTTCAGGATTCCCTTCAGTCGCAGCTTTGCAAAGGCATGGTCTCTGTTAGGTCCTCTGCCATGGCTGCAGCTGTGTGCAGATGTCTTGGATGCTTTCGCACATCTAAAGGGCAACAGACATCCTGACTTGGGCAGCAAAATAATCTTGGCTTCTATCTTTGTTGAATAAAATAGGGTTTTTTTTGACAGATGCGTGGAATTTTCAAGATTCAAAAAGCACCTACGTATTTTGAGAGACTGAAAAAGAACATTCTCCCTTGTCCAAGTTTATGAAAGTCTCCTTAGAATAAGTGTCAAGGCAATAACGCATGGTGTGCCAGCCTGGCTGTGTTTGCTGCCATCTTCTATATACGTGCCATTAGCTGGCAGGCATGCACAGAACAGAGGTTTCCATAAGCTGTTCTTTTTAATGTAAAATTACTTCTTAGTGAGTGTGTGCCTTTAGCTTGTAAGCTGTTAAATACAAGAATCTGACTATTCTCTGGCATGCTCAGTCTCTTGCATATATACGTGCCTCGAGGCATTGCATATATGATGATTATAACTAATTTTAAAGTGTTTTTGTGTTAAGAATGTGCTTGGTGGTGCTCATGGCAGAATATTCACTATTCGCCTGAAAATCTCATAACTTACATAGGCGTTTACCATCAACCTAAACTAATCTAATCTAATCAAATCATAATCAATACTGATACTGTGGGATCTTGTAAAACATGACCCACATGGCAAGTTCTGCCACTTGTTAATTACGCCCTTGGAGGCAGAAGTCAATAACTCCCAAGGGTTAGATGGTTCCTACTTAGTCAGGTGTTTTCACGGAGCACCGCTGACATTCAATAAGGACTTCTGCAACCACAGAAAACTTTATACTATGGCATACAAATTAAATGGCTTAGGAAAGACAGTAAGTATTTAGAGAATTGTTTTTGTTTTTTTTTTTTTTTTAAAAACAAAGAAGCTGGCCATAGCGCCCTGCAGAGCAGGCCTTCAGGGAACTGACAAGATAATTTTTCTTTTTCGGAAAAAACATTTAAAAGTGCTTTGTGTCTCATCCAAAACTAACACAGCAGCCTGAACTAGCACATAAGTCACTGTAAGTACTTTTTTTAAAAAAAATATCCAAACCTTTGTCTTGGGTGCTTCAGCATAGCTCCATAGAAGCTCTTCCAGCATCTGGCAGATGAGAATCTGTCCAAAATAGTATGTCCACTGATATTCAAAGCAGATAATCTTTTTTCTTTTCTCTATATTTGATATGAAAACATTTGTGGTGACAGTAATTTACGAAATAAAAAAACTTTGAAGAAGAGAGGATAGAACCAAACATAAGCCCACTGCCTTTTCTTCTCCTGGAGAGAAACTTGTTTTTAACTTTGTTTTAAGTTGCTGATAAAAATGAGCAAGTCTTATGAAAAGACACATACGGTTGAGTTTTCGTGCCACAGTTTGACCATCTATGTTAGTTAGTTTAGAAGAGCACGAGGGGAAAGTTGGATGGCTTGCCTATAGTGTATATCCATCCCAACATTCAGTTATTGGTGCTATTGTTCTTTCCACTTACAGTAACAAATCACATTGTCTATGCAGTATGAAGGAAAGGGCCCTGGAAACAAAGACCAGGGCTGTTCTATCCGTGAGAAAGCAAAGGAGGATGCACAGGAGAGGTAAAGAGAGGGGGAGCATTAATGCCTTGGGCTGTGATCCATAAAGACCTGCTCTGAAGGCAGTTTGGAATTCCTGGGGCGCTCAAGCAGGGGCCACCCTCCCGCATCCTGCTAGAGGGGCAGGTCCCGGCTCTACGTTTCATGGGAGAGACATGTAAACTCTCACCAACCTCTGTGAACAGGCAAAACTGATGCAACATATCAGCCGTGTGGGTACTCCTATGTTAATTGCCTTGCTTGCATCTCATTCAAACTCAGCCTACGTTGAAATGATGCTGTGCGTCATGCTTCAGTAACTTAAGAAACGTGTGCCACTGTGGCTGGTTGTCTCACAGGAAAGACGTGAGAACTTTATGGGCATGTACTCCTGGCCTATTGCAAACGCAAAGTGAAATGGGTTAGTTTCTTCCATGTCTGAAACTCATCATTCTTTGCAGTACAACGAACTGAGAGCTTGCACATGGCCAGTGACTCTGTCTCAGCTAAAAGATATTTCTCTACTAGGTGTGGTAGCATTTTTAGCCATTCTAACACGGTTTTAAGGATAAGTCTGGTCATGCCCTCATATGTCTTTCTTTGCCTTATCTGGTTAGACAGTGCCCCTTTCAGAACAGAGACAAGCAATGTGACATTTCAAGTACTACTGCAATCTTAATTGCAAGTCATTCTAGTAGCTGAAGTGACTAATGTAGTAAATACACACTTGTGCACTGATACAGACAGCAAGCATTGCAAAAATGACTTTGCCAGTCATTTCTCTTGACCAACTATAAAATACTATGATGTGTATTCTGAAGTCTTAGTGGTGCCCCTGAACAGCACAGAGCTGGGCCCCACTCTTAAAAATAGCAGCACGGTATGAATAACTGTAGTTTGGTTCAGCAGGAAAGAAGAAAATATCACCTCAGTAGGAACGGGGGAGTTTGGTTAGGTTTTGCTTCTCTCACTGACGACTTTGTTTCATGATGAAAATTGCATTTAATTCAAAATGAAACATTCAAGCACCCAAAGGAGAAGTGAGAGGAAAGGGTTAGATTCAAAGAGGGAGTGTGGAGGTGAGAGGGTTGTCCTCCTCTAGTCTAGTGGCCTGGCCGTTAGGGCATGGCCGTGTTCATTCCAGGGGAAGAAGTAGGCTCCGGGAGTTGAAGATGTTAACATGACCCCGACATTGTGCAACATTAAACACTTAAAAAGGTTTGGGGTTTTGAATTCAGAGACCTCAGCCTACTTGGTTACCATGGCAAACAATCACCGGTAGAAGTCTTTTAACCTTTAATTAAAGATACACAAAAAGGAGGAAAAACAGTTTAAGCACTTGAAAAATAAAGTATTAAATAAGACTTTCCTTTTCAAAAGCGTCCATTATTCCTCTTCCCTTAGCTGTGGACAGTTTTTATAGCAATGCTTCCCTCCTTTTATTTAAGTTCACAGTAGCAGTAGGGAAAGAGGGACACTCATCCAGATAGACTGGATCCGTTGTTACTACTCATTTTTGGACTCTGCTCTGCTCACTTGAAGACAGACGTATGAGCAAGGGGAGAGAAAAGGACAGCCAAGACAAAAAATAGGACTTCTTTTCCTGGTGTTGACTTTTAGTTGCAGCCTCACTGCTAGAAAAACACAAGCGCAACACACGGCCTCAGTCCCTCTGAGATGTAGGACATTTGTGCCAGTGTCCATCTCTTTCACACATTGCTTTTAGGTATCTCCCTGATTGCAGTTCACAGATGTGTTGCACAGCCTGAACTCCTCCTGTGTAGGTCAGTTTGATTAAACAGAAGGTGAAGGGGCGAGAACAAGGAGAGAGGCATGTGAGGAAATGACAAAGCAACTAAGAGAGGGGTGATGTCAGGACCCCAAATCTCATCTTTCAAGTGGGTTTCCAGGACTGAGTTGAAGCTGATGGAGCTAGCAATGACATCTGTGTGTCTCCTGGCCAGAAACTGGCCAGAAGGTCTGATCACACACCAGGTAAGTGCCAACAGTGTCACAGCGGTAACTTAGGTCTCAAAGTTGGTGATGAAAGCTGTCAGGATCTCTACTTTCTGTCCACCTATCCTATCATCAATGTCAAAATGGATGTCCCCAGAGGATAATGAACATGCCAGCAGCAACCAGGTAGGTTTAGCTCCTGGCACACCAGTTTTGGTGCATTGATTTTGGCATTCATCTTGAGTATCAGCCCTGACCTAAGCACAGCCTTTGGGTGATATCTGGAAGATTTTCTGTTGGAACTAATTTGGTTTTCCTATCTTTAACTTGTGCTGACTGTACAAGTAATTTTTTTTTAGCAAATTGAGCTGTATTTTTTTACCTCATGAGCATTGGTATATGGGTCTGACTGATGTAATGCTTGTGCAGGACGTGGAATGCCCTCTTCTGCTGCTGTTTCTGCCCTTCTGATTTCCCAGGAGAGTGTCACATCCATGAGAGCAGAGGGATCCTGGTGGAGGCACTTTGTCGACAGCACTTTCATGTTCCTTAATAGTCTGATATTTATTAGCACAGACTGGGGAAGCCAGGTGAACTGTTTCCACAGGAGGGTCTCCACCGAGGGTCTAGAAAGACCTTCTGCGCAGACCAGGACACATCAATGGCGGGGAGTAAGAACAACCCACCTTAGTATGCAGCACAGCACAACCTTATGGTATTCTCCTGGGAGATAAGTAATGCTGGATCAAGTTCCCCCAGGCAGAGGAGGAAATTAAACCCAGGACTCCCACATCCTTTATAAGTGAATAAAAAGTGGCTGTCTTCCTCTCAGCTTTGTGAATATAATCCTGACATTTTTTCCAGGAAAGCAATTTGGTAAGTCCACACTGAATTCGACAATCGTTTCAGAAGAATGGAAAAAGCATTTTTCAATGAGAATACTGACTAAAAAAAAATTCTCCTGAACATAGTGATAATAAAACAACCAGACAGACCACACCGCTCTGCCACTTTATATCCAATAGCTGTGGGACAGGGAGGTTCTAATGCTCTCCTGCAACGGAGGAACTTATCTGGTAATGTGAAATCTTGGTAGGAAAAAAACATTTTGAGGGAGTAATGAAATCCTCTGAGAATGGCAGACGAAACCCAAACACTGGTGGCACTGCTTTGAGTCCTGACACAACTGCAGTGGTGTACAGAGAAACCTGTGAGGAACAGACCCACTCTATTTGCTGAGATGTGACCAATGTCCTGGTTATAATTAGATACGAAAGGCCTGAAAAGTTTCAAACTTGGTGTTTGTAAGAGTTCAAAGAGGGGGCTGTATGAGATCTTGCTGGCAACTGCAAGACTGAAAAAGGAAGCAGAGAAGAAAGGGTTCTTTATTTTTCCAATCATCTTTATTGAACTCAGAACTGTGTGTACCGGTCACCATGTCCAAGATGGACAATAAGGACAGACAGAAGCCAAAATCTGAGTTGTGAGATGCTCTGCTACTACAGAAAATCTACCTGTAGAAACAAAACCATAAGTCAAACGACTGTGTTTTTTTTCCCTGGCAGCCTGTCTTTCCAGTCTTCTCTCAAGAGAAGAGTAGGTCACTGTGTGTGTTTGTATGTGCACGTGTGCGTGTGTGTGCATCTACATGGGGCTGAGGATAGGCCTGGGAATAAGTAAATGAGAAGCCTTTCCAGGAGCAGACCACATCCTCAGCCTTGTCGTGAGCAAGTTTGCCTGTGATGATAAGCAGTGTCAGCTGGTGGCTGATACTCGACCCTGCGCTTCCTCTCTTGTTCTGAAGGAACGCAACTGCAGACCCACTCCTCCTTCCTGCTTGGAGCTCAAGGCTGTGGAGGATAGACTGGTAACCTCAGCAAGAGGGAAAATGGAGGTGGTGAGTTCATGTTTGTTCTCTGCTTTACAGAGGTGGGATGAAGCACTAGAGATGTTACTCAAATCCTGCAGCATCAGGTCACCCAACTGGTCAGTCTTCCGTGTTGTTAAATAGAGGAACTGTATGCCCTCTTCAAGCACTTCCAAAGGCCTTGAGTTACAGTTAGACCGTGAATCTATCCTCAATAGAGATAATGATTTATTAGCAGTAACAATATAGTGATGCGTGTTTGATTGCCCCCTCTGCTGGGCAGGGCCTGAGGATTCCTTCCAGGGTAACACCACCGAATCAGTATATGGACTGTCTGGAGATCTACAGAGTCATGGAGAGTTGTTGAATGCATCAGCAGTGCTACTGAGGTGTGACGATACACAGAAGAGAAGGGCACAAGTACCAGCCTGTGGAAATGGGACAACATTCGAGACCATGAGAGAGAATGAGCGTCAATGGTTGTCTGGAAATGGGTTATGTCTCAGTAAAAAATGTTTGCTTTTCAGCCAGGTGAGTTCCTTGTTCTAGCTTCCTGCTAGGCAACCCAGATGCTACCACCAGCATGAAGGAGCAAAAATGTGCACCTGGAAGTGGAAGGGAGGATGGGACAGTTTCTGTTGGTCTTAGCCTACATAACAATCTCATCCAGTATGACCATGAGAACATAAACTCCTCTGATCCGTTACACAGAACTTGTTCTAAATGCCATATTCTTTCATAGCTCCTTTATTTCAGGGAAGGGAGGGACTTCATCAGGTGAGATGCAGTGTGAATTGCACTGCAGATGGCCAGGCCACTGCACAAGAGCACACATCTGTCTGTGAGAAAGCAAGGTGGTCCTTAGGAAAGGGTAATGGATGTAAAGGCTAGCATGGAGGCTGCGTGTTTGTTCTGACAGGTGCCTTCCTCACTCCCCTCCAGCCAACATGAGTTCATATATACACCTGTACGCACGTGCATGCCCACATACAATCAGGTGTAGTAAGGAATGAACAAGGAGAAAAAAACCAGGCTTGTCTGGCCCCAGTGGCTCTAAAATAGAATTGCTACTGTACTGGTCAACATGGACACAGCCAGGCTTTATCATGCCCGCTCTTAGAGCTGTGCGCTGGGTGCACAAAACAGTCCAGGTAAAGAAGGAGCAGAGATTTGCTGAAATGGTGTGCTTGATTGACTTGGCATCAAATCTGTGCAGGTAGAGCAGTAATGATACCCGGTGTGCTCAGAGCCCCTTACCTTCCCTGTGGACGCTGCGGTCACCTGCTGCTTTCCCTGGTGCCAGGCTGGGACACAGGATAGCAAACAAAGACTTCTGTGATCAGACTGTACGTCAACACCTTAAACCACTTTGAGTCCAAATGAAGGTCAGCAAGGAGAGCAAGACTGCTTGTTGATGCCCTCACATAGCAAACTACAGCTCTAGGAGAGGCAATACACAGAGATACGGCAAAGTCTGGTAGACTACAAACTCAACCCTGGAGCCTGCAGCATAATCCCTTTGATCAGCAAGACTGGGGTTACTGTAGGGTCAGGGTTGACATAAAACCAACCAATCAAGCAAGACCACCTACATATTTAAATTAACCTTTTTTCTTTGGGGCAATACAATTTTCTTTAAGGAGTTTTTTCTTTTCTGCACGGAGCTCTGTGTGGCTCTGTTTGTCTCTGCACAGCATTGCTGTGATAGATGCAGGCATTGTTATTCAGGTACTTAGGCCCGTAATACTGTAGAGGAGCAATGAGCAAGGTTGTCAGAGGTTTTGTTTTAAAATAATCTTTTGAACTCAAGGAACTTTCCAATAATCATTATGTACTTTTGTTTAAAAAAAAAAAGAATAATCAAAGAAACAAACCAGCAAATGTCTTTAAATCTTACATGTAATTAAAAAAATGCACAGATATTCTTTCATTTCGTTTTTTGCAGAGGGGGAAAAGAATCAATTTGCCATGGTTATGCCTCCTGCCAATTGTTTAGAATTTCCCGGATTTAATCTTTCATCCGTGTGTGTATCCACTGTTTACCTTTGAATGAGATAATGCATAATGCATCGGGCTTTAGGGAAATGAACCAAGAAAACCTGCATTTTTGAAAAGGAGAAAGTGGTAATTTATGGCCTAGAAAAATTAGTGCCAACGTTACAACAACAGTGAAGGCGCAGGAGTGTACAGGTTAACTTAGGAGTGTACAGGAGTGTACAGGTTAACTTAGTAAGAGCTCAGAAGATGTCACACGTGAGGGGAAGCATGTGCAGTGCAGTGGTCCTCCATCCTTCCTCTACTTGAGGCTTAGTACTGGTGAAGAAGCGCTACTGCTCTGACATAAGCAGATGTGGGATGTTCACTGTCTTCTACCCCTGGATGGGACTAGATCTTTGCTAGTGCTTAAGAATCTCAGGAAGGTTTAGGAATTGTGCAGTAACATGAAGAAAATGTAGAAGAAAGGTGCAGAAGGCTGTAAATACACCTCCTACCAGCAACAGGACAGAGGGCTTTGTGGGTAACAAGAGATCGTAAAATGGAGGGTCATTTTGAACAGGAAGTACCTACAGATGACTCTATAGGTGCTCTCTGGACACAATCATCCTTGGTTTGAATGCTGCTTTCCACTGCACCTACAGCTGAGAGTTAAGTAACTGAAATGGATTCTGGCTTTTTTCTTCTTTGCAAAGAAGAGGTACCAGAAGCTTTGATGTAAATCGGGTGCGATGCTATCTCATGCTCTAAGTGTCGGGTCTGTCTGCAACCATCAGCAGAGAGAAAGCAACACTTTGACATGTCTCTCCTCTCTCTCTCCTTCACACGCATATACGTGCATCTACGGAGCCTCAGAGAGCCAGAATCGGCAGAGGTCTTTTAATAGGTTTCCTGTCTGAGGAGCAGTGAGAGTGAGCAGTAGATGCCCTGTTACGGGGAATTTTGTCTCAGCTTTCTTCTCATGCTAAGATTTGTCTTTTTCTTCATGTTGTCAGAATTTTTTCCTGAGAGCTTTTATGGGTTGGAGTAGGGATTAGACTCTTCCTGAAGCATATGCACAGGGGAATTGCTCACTTCTGGCCAATCTGTTGATGTCTGGATAACTGTGACAGAAGCATAAAGGAAAAGGAAAGAGGTCATGGGCATGGAATTCAGTGCACAGACTGGATCAAACTCCAACATGCTGCACTACACCAGGAGATGGAAAAATTGGCTGTTGCTTGCTAATAGCTTTCATTCTCTTACTCAGTGGTCAAATCCACTGTCTTTCCTTTACAGAAAGGCCAGGTAGCCAGAGGTAGCACCAGGAAACACAGCATTTAGCTCATTCCCTCGTGGCCCTAGGAGAAGAAGGAAGCTGTGGTGTGAGGAGCACCACAGACACATAAGGAGAGCTCCCTTAAAGTTGTCCCTATGCGATCAAGACCATGTTGAGCTACATTTTGCTAGAGATGTTATTCCTTTCTTTTTGAAAATGGTAAGTTTGTGTGTCTTTCTCCTCCTGACACAAACTAGAGAGAACTGTTACAGTCATTGAGGGAACACAGTTGGAGAACTAGCCTAAGAGGGAAGGGATTCAGGACAACAGACTGAGTTAACTGCATTGTGCCAAGGGGCTGACGGTCTTGATGAAGATGTATCTTCCGTTGAGAAATCATTTAGCAGTACATGAATGTGCTGTCTGATGCCACCTCGTAATTCCGGATCAAGAAGTCGTCTTTCGAAACATCTTTTATGTAGACAAAGGCCAGAGGAGATGTGAATTTCATCTAAGACAAGAAGTAACTCTGACCTTCCCCTCATCACAGATTTGTAACATGCAGCTCATAAATGGTCTTTGTTTCATCCATCTGACTAGGGAAGAGATGGGAATGCTAAGTCTGATATATGTACAGAGAGGAACTTCTGTATTTGCATGCAGCCCTTCTGATTCCACAGGGGATCTACTTAGGCCCCACAAGCTTGGTTGACTTGGGCTTGAGAAAGCTGAGCATGACAGCCTCACATACAGGGGTGTATTTTCTACAGGGAGAGCAATCAGTGAGGGACTGCTAAAGGAAAACATGGAGCTTTTGTTCAGGCAGGAGATGAGAGTAACTTGCTAGCAAGGTCTCCTTCCAGCAGGCAATTTAAAAAAATGACCTTGGAGAAGAATATGGCAAATTAATTTGTCTCTGATGAGAGGTTTTGGAGAGTCTCTTGCAATTTTATGCATGTTGGCCAGACAGCCTTGCCCTGGCAAGCACCCTTGCCTGTGCCAGGGATGCAGATAGCTGCTGACTCTTCCATCAGACTTGAGAGGGGCTTTTAAAAAAGGCTGTGCTTCTTGAAAGACAATAAATTGTGAGGAGATCTGGCAAGGCATCCCTGTTATGCTTGTAACTGGCAGTTGTAGGTAGACGAAAGGAGAACGGTTGGTGGATGATCAGTTTGGGACACCTGTCTTCACTGGGAGGGTTTGTGATCAGTGGAAAAAGCTTTGGGGAGAGGCCTTCAGCATGCTGGAGAGGGGATTAGCAGCTGGAGTACTTTCATGCCCAACACAGGTCTAGAGAAAGGGGGTAGAGTGAGTCTCTAAAGGACAAAGAGGACAAAGATCAGCCAGTTACAAACATCTGTCAAGGTGACCATGTAACTTGGTCCAGGCTTCTTTCTACCAGGCTCACTCACATTTGAGAGCACTCTGTTTAATACCAGGTGTTTTCCCTTCTTTACATGAAAATAGGTCAATCAGCCCTCCAAGACAGAGCTTGGAAATATCTGATTCTCCCAAGAAGAACAAAAACTCCCACAAATAACTTTTGAAAACAGAGGAGAAACTGAGCTGCAACAGTGTTCAGAGCTCACAGATCCCCACAAACCAAGGAGATGCAGTCTTAGCTAGAAGAGACTGCTCAGACAGGAGTGAGCACCATACCCTTCAGTACTTATTGCTATCCTCTTTTTCCCTTCTTATATGCCTCGTCTACCTTCCCGGTAGGCAAGCACCTACCCTGCAAACAGACAACAGTCTCTCAGTGCAACTTTCCCATGCACTGGTCACTTGCTTACTCTTTTCCGGCTGACAGGGAGTGGGAGGCGGGCAGGAACCCAGGGGTCTGAGCCTGGAGCAAGTAGGACATAAGACTGTTCCTGTAGTCCTGAAAAGAGGAGATGTCAGGATGGAACCCCTGCATCCCTTTGTCACCAGACACTAGTCAATGAGTGCAGTGTCTAGTCTCAATCAAGAGTGATTAATGAACTACCCATGTTTGTCCCTAGCAGATGCTTGTAGTAAGTGTGTTGGCTAAGGTTTGGAGTGAAATAAAATACACCATTTAACGGACAGACACACTTGCAGTGAAGATGAGTCACACTGCATCATTTTTTTTTTTTAGGGGGTGAAAGGATTTAACCCTTACTGAGTGAAGGAGTTGCTGATTTAGTCAAGTCGATAACAGGATGCGACACATTGGTCTAGTGCATTGACATTTGCATCTCCGAGTTGAGAGTGCTTGTTTTCACTGGAAGAGCAGCGAGACTGCCTTTTGAAACATTTAAAGGTAATTAAGCTTTTGGAGGAAAAGAAGTGAATATATTTTGATGGGAAGCTTTGAATCTTTCTGGACCCACCAGAACGGCTACAGAAAGACTTCAGCATTTCTACGTGTGCATCTTTTTAAACTGTGTGGCCTGTTTTGGGAGTTGTAAATAAATACTTACATTCGCATTTTACTTTCACCTGTGGTAAGAGTGATTTCAAGGTAACTGGCTAACAAGAAAACATCGCTGATCTAAAATTAAAAGAAAGTGTACTTCTAAAGCAGGGCAGCTCAGCTTGAGAGCAAGTATCAGAAGAGCAGGAGAGGAAGATGTCTTTTCCACTGACCGGCACTGACTAGGAGACCTCTCTGGAATACAACAAAGGAAGAAAAGGCATCCTTGAATGCTTAAGTCCTGAAAGAATTTTGCATAAAGAAAAAAGAAAGCTGACTTTTGCTCTGTAAGTACACCCCTTCCATCCTGGCTTTGAAGCCCCCTGGGACTCCAGTACTAATTGCTGGTGGCTGGTACCTTGCACAGGGGATGCACTGTGTCAGGTCAAGGAGAGAGAAATCTGTCAGCGTTGTGTGGAAGAATCCCTGGGCATGTCCAGTCTCCAGACGCAAGCTCAACCTATATCTGTTCCTGAATTTAAAAGTACTATAGAAAAGTGCTACACAGGCACAGTCTAAATGCACTAAAAGCAATTTGGGACACGAAAGAGGACTTCATTCTTCAGAAATATCAAGACAAACATGTACCCTCCCTCCAAGGAAAATAAAGCAAATGTAATCTCCTTCCATAAGGAATGGAATTAAAAGCAGTAAAAAAGTCACCCATACAGCACAATAGCAGCACAGTTGGATCCTGGCTCAGACTTTTAGCTCTTGGTGCTGCCAAACAGAGAGAACAGTGCTCAGCCTGGTGACTCCAGGCCCTTGTCCACAGTATGTTAGACTACTGTTATAGAGTCTTCATGAATTTTGCATGGCAGCAAACTCTAAACCTTACGCTACATGTGTGCATCTGTATAAAAGCCAGAAAGTAAAATTAAACAGGGTATGTAATTAGGTATTTCATGCCACATCATATTCCACTAGGGTTTAAAAGACATATCCAGCATTTGCTAATGACCCAAACTAAGGTCCATATGCTTCCACATGTCTGTCTCTCAACTTCCATATGATACAGAAGCCTACAGACATACATTATGCACTTAAGTTTGGGAAGGATTTGTGCCTCTACATGGATGTCTTTCTTGTTGTGCCCCTGTTCTGGAGGCTTACTCCTGGAAAGCAGTGCCACAGCTCTTAAAAGCAGTGATAGTGAGGCATCTGTGGGCAGATGTGCAAAAATAGCTCACACAAGGGTGGCCAGTTAGTCACTTCATTGCTAATGTAGGTTCGTCAAAGCTTATTTGGGCCATAGCTACCCTGCAGAACTTTACAAAATTTGCTTTTATTTTATTCCCTGCCTACCAAATAGCATTCGTCTTAGCAAAAGCAGGAACCCAAAGGTGGAGAAGCAGCAGGTACAGAGGCTGTTCTAAACGCTGGGACCCCTTGCCCTGCCTGTGTCCACCACATCTGGTTGGCAAAGAGCTTAAAACAGTGCCATGTGCTTGCAGCCATGGATGACCGAAGTCACCCAACCTCACGTGGTCTTGGATGATAAAAGGTCTCCGTAACAGCCAGTTCCCACTGAGAGTGCAGCTGAGGATCTTGGGTGTTTGAGGCTCTGCTGCAGGGCTCACAGTACTGCTGGGGCTGTGACCAGGCTAGCCATGGTTGGGAACATCATCCGCAAAATGTCTTGAGTGCAGACAGAGCCTTTGGAGAAAATGTGATTGGGACTGTGTTTCACCAGCTGCCCGGAACGGAGCGGGATATGTTTTTATTTGGAAGACTTTGCCAGTCAAATTGGCTTTCCACACCCGTTGCAAGGGCCAGTCTCTTCTTGCGAACAGGCCCCTGGTGCAGCTAAGCAAGATACTTTCAGGACTGAAGCCTTCCAGTATTGGCTTTTTACCCAAAACCCGTGGTGCATATCTCAGGCCTGGCTTGAGCTAGGAAGAGGGAAAATGTCTTATCATGTCTCTGATGATCTGGAGTGAAACACAATCTCTTTGACAAAGGTGATAAGGCAAATGAGATTTAGCTTCTCTTTAACACAGTTTGTAAAACTGCCTTATGCAAACCAGTTTTAAAGAATAGTTGAGTCCTACCTCTGGTAGCCAAGTGAAACTACTATTGCCTTTCAGGCAAGAAAAGTGTTTATAGGTGACATTTTTTGAAAAGTATTAACATGATTTCCCAGGCCAACGTAGATAGTCCGTCTACGGTTGAAATCAGCCCTGTGTTTTTAAAAAAAGAGTAGAAATAGGATGGATGTTCCAGCTGACTAAAGTTTTCAGAAGACTTTAATTAGCTGGGAATGAACAATAGAGAAATACTCTCGTTGCACGAGATGAAGCACCGTGGTGGGCTGGCTTGGTTTGAGGAAACGATGCAGCTGTGTCAGCGCAGTGCCCTGTGTCTGCTAGTGACCGCTGCCTTTGGGGACCTCACAGCAGCACTTGTAGCTCGGCTACTGGGCCACCCACCCACCGTGGTCCTGAGCCAACACAGGTGAAGCTGGCTCAAAGTCCTTCACCTCTCACTTTGTGGTCCCAGGCCTTGGAGCAGCAGAAGATCCGTGGCAGGTGGTAGCTGGCTGATGCCAATAGTGTGCTGGTAATCTTCACATGCGATGTAGAAAGGTGTGTGACAGGAGTCATACCTCTAGTGCTACTTGGCTTGATAGCATCTTTTAGTTAAGTGACATTCCCCCCCCTGCAGTCTCCTCCCATCCTTTTTAAGGGCAAAAAGGGGAAAAGAAAGGCAGCTCGCATTCTGGTGCTGGGTCAGTGGATATGGGATAATTCAAATTCAGCACCTTCCTCCAAGCTATGTGGTACCCAGGGGACAGTATCTTACTCTGCTCCTTCCTATCACTCTGTGCACTTGTCGGGGCTTATGGTATTACTGAAAAACACTCTAGACATGCACAGCATGAAGAAACAAGTTGAAAGGTACATTTGGATGCTCCAGACTCAAATCAGATAAACTCACAGGATTCACGTGGCCTCTGACACCAGGTGATTGCAGATGGTAATAAACACAATCCAAATTTAGGTTGGCACATGCTTTCCTAGCAAGGAGGAAAAAATAACTGCATTTTTACAGACTAAGTGGTTAGAGAACTTTGTTAATTCAGACATAAACCTGTTAGCATAAAATATTGCCGGAGGTCTGAAATGGCCTCAGACAGTTTACATTTTTCATCAGGATCGCTGTTAGAGACAACTAACCCTTTCTCTCCCTAAGAATAATGTTGCTTTTCCACAAGGCAACCCAAAAGCCAATCTCTTTGTACACAAGAGAGATGCTTCTAATCTAGACTTTATTAGACTGATCATTATATAATGGCTTTAGAAACTCCGGACAAAATAGAGCAGTGGGTTTAGCTGATGGTAATGTCAGATTGCTGTCAATAATCCCCAGCAGATGCAAACGTGTGACCCTTTCTCCCCTTAATTGTTGAATATTTATTTTTATCTTATAATGTTAATAAGGTTTATTGTGCTGCAGAGAGAGCTGATATCACATGACCTTCATCTTCCTGACTCACAACAAAACCAGAAACATTACACTGCCTGTCACGTCCTGTTGTTTAATGATAATGTGTAGGGTAGTTGCTTTTCTTCCCCACACAATATTATTTATTCCTTTTGGACTACCTTCCCTTATTTGGAGTTGCCATCGTGCTGAGCAAAAAAGCGTGACTGAAATAGGAGGTTCTGGAGCACCTTTTCAGTATGAGGTGCAGGAAGAACAACAACAAAATATAACTCGTTTTCAGACAGCACTTGATCATTTTATGAATGGCGTTATGAGATGTGATTGCCTGCAAGAGCAGGGGACTGGATTTCATGAAGCAGGAGGGACCTAGCAACTCAGTCTTCCTAAACAAGACCTAGATAAAAGCCTGAGTAACTCCAGTCTCAATAAAAAAAAGACTATGCGAAGGACATGGGAGGGGAAAAACCAGACAATTTTCATTTTCTTTGGAACAAAATTAGCTCCACTCATGTATATTTGAGATGGCAGGAACCCAAAGTAAAGGTTTGCATCTGGTCTCCTCTATTTGTGCTGTGCTGAGCCAGGATCCCCAACCCAGATAATTCGTTTTGGATCAGCCGTGTTGGTGCTGCATAGGATGTAAGAGCCAAATTGATACGGACAGAAGAATGCAATAGCTCGGAGAGCTCGGCTGTAGCTCAGGCTGCACCTTTTCACAGCGCTGCAAGGCAAGGTGAGGCTTACGCGCAGGTGGATTAACTGGATCTTGAATTCACACACCCGGGAATGAACGGCTGCGGTTTCCAAAGCACTAACACTGCCACGTCTGGCAACAGCTTCCCACTCCCTCCACAGTGAGAGGAAAACCAAGGTGTGCTTCAGGCCCAGCATCTCCTGCCAGTCGCTAGGGCAGAGCAACCAGTGCATCACAGCACGCCATTCTTGGCCCCATGTCTAAATTAAGCAGGGATATGGAAACCTTCATCAAGATACTTCAGAAAAGCAAGCCCAGGGAGGAGGATGGACAACTAAGCAGCACAGAATAACCGGGAAGTTGAGCCCCTTGGGCTGCTGGCACCAGCCTCCGAACACAGCCTGGCTATGAGTAGTCCTCTGGAAGGACTGGGGTTAATCGTGGAGGAGGTCCTCCACCTTCTGCGGGCAGGCAGGTCCTGGCTCTGGCTTTGTATCAAGAGCTTGGCAGTGGGAAGCCTGGAAGATTTAGTGTATTGTCTGTGCCAGAAATCTTCAGCTGCACAGTCCTGGACGTAAACTTTGTATGTCCTCAAAACAGCGAAGATAAGTAATTTTTGGGTTTGTTACATGCTTTAAATGGAGTGAGAGCCCTCAGCTATTCCAACACATTCCCTTTGCAGGTTCATTAATGAGACCTATGGGAATTGGATTGGGTTCTTTTTCACTCTGTTTTTTGGACTATGAGAAAAAAAATTGCAGAAGGGAGAAGCTATTTTCAAGCCAGGACTTTTTTTCCATTTCAAAACTGAAATGTTTACCAGGCTTCTGCCATTAAATCCAGATATTTAAGGTATTTACTAGAGTTGTGCAGAGACTAGTCTAGATTTTTGTGTGTGGTTAATTTTACTCAGATCTCTGTGATCAATTATTTACATAGCTTTTTTAAAGATTATTTTATGGTATGAAAATAATATTTCATAGTATAAAAATAATGTTTCAGTCCATGTGGTAGTGAAACAATATAGTACTTTTATTTTGTTCAGAGTGCCTTGTAAGCATTAGTGAAATGAATGTTAGGGTGCACTTGTGAATTAGGCAGTACATCCCAATCACAGTGACATGAAAACCAAGTCTCCCTCCCAAATGATTTTGCACCAGTGTAACTATTTTGATGAGGGGAGATCATTTTTACTAGGACAATAAAAGCTCTACAACCCCCAAGCCTGGTTGCAGTTATATCAAAAATGAAAGTACTGTATCTGGGTCTGGCTGTCCCCCAAATACTTGTATCAGCACTCCTCCACTGACTCTAAACTGGCATAGTCCAGGTCTTGGTTTTCAGCCTGTTACATCGATGCTGATGTAGCTAATGTGCGACAGATGTCGTGGTGAAATCATAGATCCATTGAAGTCACTGGCAAAACTCCCTTTCATTTAAATAGTCCCAAGGCTTTGCTCAGCACAATTTAGGCTCCATGTGCAATACCCAAAATACAGGTCAGCCTCAGTTACAACATGGCTCTTTCCCCAACCCAGGAACAAGACGGTTAGGAAGCGGCAGCATACACAGTGTCTGGATGTACTCCTGTAACTGCCGTCCTCAGGCATTCACATGTGGTGGGCAAATCCAGTGGGGATAATTGCCACAGAAACACTTCAGCCCACTACTTCTCTTCTGCCATCCTGCAACATCCACATGACACCTACAGAAGTCACTGCAGTGGGCAAGCAAAGCTTTAGCTATTTTTGAGGCAATTTAGTATTGAAAAGGAAAGAAGAGCTGGTACTGCAGTTACTTTCGTCATCCCACTGGCTCCCTACCAGATGCATGGGGACTGGACACCTTGACTCCACTGTGTGGGTTTCACCGATGCTGCAGGCCCAGGATTCAGTGCACAGCTTCTGGGAATCACGGGAAAATCGCACGGCAGTCATGTTCCCTGAGCCAGAAAACGGGCACAGATGCCCATGGACTGTCTGCACTGCTCCTGTTTGCTGTGCTTCAGAGATGTGTGCGTTCCTGTGTCGTGTGCATGGTTATACAAACAAAGATGTCCTGTGCTGTGGAGCCACAGTCTCAGCTCTGTGCTGTGTGCAGGCACAAGAAAAGATGCTCCATGTCTCCCGTAGGGAAAAAACAATGGATTTGTTTTTATTGTTGATTTTATATTTTTTTTGTGGCCCTCCTTGAAGCAGTTTGCGTGCCATACGCAGTGTACTTTCCGTTCTCTGAGAATCTACTGGAGATGGTGATTTCTCAGTGAGCACTGTTTAAGAAGAAATAGCATCCACCTCTGTATGGGCTGATCCGCTGAGAAACAGCACCATACGCTCTAGGGTAGGCTTTGTGATGCAGCGGTGCTTTTGGTAGCCAGTTCGTTTAAAGCTAGGCAGGGTATCTCTGTTATACACTGTGTTGAAGTGAAGCCAGAACCTACTGCACCCTTAAGGATAAGTTCTTTAACCGTTAAAATAAACCAGCCAGCACTATGGACTGCAATGGCAATGATCGGGCCTCTGTTTTCAGCGGAGGCAAAAGCTGAGGGCTAGACCCTCCCATCCTCACGTCAATTCCTATCCCCCTCCTCAGCCTTTCCAAAGTGCTGCAATGGGAAAATTCAGCAGAAGGATGGGGAGGCATCATGTCCAGCCCCATCATGCATGAGGACAATTCCTCAACGGTAGGAACACCAGCTGAAGAGTAGAGCAGATACATCACCAAGGCAGTACATGGTCTGGATCACTTAATGAGATGGATACAAATGCCAAAATGTATCTTTCTACGTAGTCAAATGCTAGGACTTACATCCAGAAACAGAATGCAGACCACAGTCCTAGGACTGCAGGGAACTCCAGATCTAGAGAAGATTGACCCTGAAAAAGATGAGCGTGTCTAACAGTTCAGGAAGGTTGTGGATGAGGTGAGGACGAATCCAAGAAAGGCCACAGAACAAAATGACTAAATACTGGAAAATGTGGCTTGTAGTGACAGACTGGAGAAGACACTCCATCTGTTTAGCTTAACGAAAGACAAAGTTGAGAGGATGACTTGATCAGAGTCTCTAAGTACTGATATGGGGAACAGAAATGTGATAATAGAAGGCTTTTCAATCTAGCTGACGCAACTATAATATGATCCAACTGGAAGTTGGAAGCCAGACAATTTTGACTACAAATAAGGTGCAGATGTTTAACAGAAAGGGTAATTAACCAGTGGAACTAATTACTAAGGGCTGCAGGGACCATCACCAACAACTTTAAATCAGGATTAGATTTCCTCCCCACTCCGCCAAAGACGTGCCTTAGTTCATTCAGGAATGAATTCAGAGATGTCCTTCATTGCATGTGTTATTCAGGAGCTTGAGCTAGGTAGCCAAGCCAGCTTGCTCTGCCTTTGCAATCCGCACCCTTGAGATTCACTGGCCCTCGGAGTACCTAGACACCATGCAGAAAACCTGCAGCACCTACCCAAACTGGCTCATGCTCTTCATTTCATACCCGAGCCTGCTAAGTAAGGGGACAAATGGGTAAGAGTGGGAGAAGAAGGGTGTGGGAGATGGGATCATATATCCCCTTCGTGAAAGCGTGTGCATTATCTCAGTGATTCAGTTACTTCTTAAAAGACATAAAAACAATGCAAGAATTAAGACAGCAAATGTAATTGTCTGCCCTGCTAAAAGCATTGCAGACAAAATGAGCTTTCAGGAAAGATACTGATGAAGTGCGCTTTGTGTTCCTCTTGCTGTGGCTGTGTTGAATTTGGCCAGGGCACAGAGCAACCTAAAAACCAGCAGAGGAAGAAGCAGCCCCTGCCTGGAGCGAAGTCATCCTGGAGAGCAGCAGTGAACCAGTGCACGGCTCCTGGCCCACCAGTTACAGACAGCGGAACTGCCACCATCCCAGGTCAGGTCCACATGGGGATTCAATCTACGAGAACGAACAGCGTCAGCAAAGTCTCAGGCGCAGCGGCCAAGAGGGAGGCACGCTGGCTGCCTTGGGGGCCTGCGACGGATGGAACCCTGACCAGGACTTGCCCAGTCGCTGGTGAAGCCCCTGCTGCTGGGATGCCGTGGCCTCTGGGCCACGTTGGGCCCTCAGCTGAGCCCAGGGCAGGCGGCGGGGAGGCCAGCACACGAGACAGGGCATAGACAGCCTCTCCCTGGCTGTGAAATGTGTGAAATCGGGGAAAGACTGGAGGCGCCTGCAGTTCTGCTGTAGCAGCCATTCTCCTTCCCGACACTGTGGCAGTGCTGGCTGCAGGGCAGGGCCCAGCGCCCGGGCAGGGCGCAATGGCAGCCGGGGGACAGGGGGACTAGGGGGGCTCTCCCGGGCAGGCGCAGTGCCACCCTGGCCCACGGTGGCCCTGGCGGCCTTCTGGAGACTTCCAAGGACTTTGAGAACCTTCCCAGGCCTTTTCCAGTCCTGCTGCCGTTGAATACAACCCTCTCAGAAACGAAGCGGCCAAGCAGAGGCTGCAGACAGCCGGTTCGCCCCGTGGTCCCGCAGCCGGGTCCGGCCGTGCCCTCTGCCGGGAGCCAGTGGGGCCAGTGGGGCTGGGGGGGCTCCTCAGCTGCCGGCCGCACCTGCCGCCGCTCGCAACTGCAATTAGTCGCACCCGGTGGCAGCCAAATTGAGGCCCCTTTCAAACCGTAACTCTGTGCGTTTTGTTTCTAAAAGGAAGTTCATCTTTTATGTGCATGCGAAATGGATAAAACCCAAGGAACTTTTTTTTCCCCCCTCCCTTCTCTCTCAGTCAGGCAGGGATTTGTTTAAAAAAAGCCACTGCTGTGGCAGGGAGATGCAGTGGCTCAAGGTTTTTAGTGATCCTTCTTTTGTGGCTTGGGAAAGGTGGTTTTCCTCACAAGAGCAGGCTTGGCATGTGGCCCGCTCGCAGCGAGGGGATCCCCAGTGCGGGTGGGCGAGCCATGCCCCCTGCTCCGTTTGGCAAGGCCATCCCCTTCACCCGGAGGGAGGAGAAGACGGGGAGGGGGGAGATGCGCTTCTGCTGCCTGTGGGGAGGATACGTGCCCCGGGGGCACAGCAAGCCCATCTCAGAGGGCAGCTTTTCCTTTGCCCTCTGGCTCTTTCCGTCCTCCCTTGCTCCTCCGCATCGTTTTTCCTGCATCCGCATCCCCGTTCCGCCATGCGTGGATCCTCCTGCCTGCAGAGGTTGCCGGTGCTGCCGGCGCGGTGGTCCCCAGCTCTGCTGCATCGGTTCAGCCGAAGGCAGAGCTCCGCTCTGGGTGACTGACGGGAGGTGCTGATTCAGTGGTGTGCCGGGGATCCGGCAGCCACCGCATTAAGAGGATTTATAAAAGAGATAAGGTGCAGCGCTGAGCTTCCCTCGGTAATCGTGCAGCGTACAATTCGGGACCGGATGGGGAGTTTCGGCGTGGCTGACAGGTACACAGCGCTGATCCAATTGTCCTTACAGCTGTTATTAGCCAAAATAAGGGGCAACTGGAATTACAAATGATTTCTGGGTAAATGCTTAGCTCTGATTCTGAATGATCTCTCAGCAATAATCCACACGTAATCCTCAATACAGAGAGCCTTCTTTAAAGGCGGCTCCATTTTGAGCAGGCCTCAATAATGCATGGATGTCCTGATTCACAAAATAAAGGGGAGGAGGAATAGGAAAGCCACCTTTGTTTTACAGCATTTTTTTCTGGGTTGAGTAAAATTCAGGGAAGTGCATGATCACATATATACCTTTTATTAAGAGAAAATTACCTGCTTGGTGATTATTTATTTGAGAGAATAATTTTACACTACAATGAACAGGTATGATTGTCTTGGGCATGTCTGATGTATCTAGAAAATAAACAAACGAACAAAAATCTCCTGTAATGACTTGGTTTGTGATGTTTATCCCTTGGAACACTGTTTGTTTGTTTGTTTTTTTTCAGGGGAGAAAGTCAGAAACAGGTAGCTGGGGAGACTTAATGTGAGGGAATGGGTGCTCTCATAGTTAACATCTTCTCTTTTCTCCTCTGTACATGCTGATGTGAAAGATCACCTGGTCCAGAGGCACTTATGGAGCCCCATTGGCAGGGCACATGAGTGCCCCCCAGTCTTTGGTGCATTGGCTGGCCTCATCGCAACCCCAAGAAGTGAAGCAGGAAAGCATGCTGCTCCCAGAGGCACAAATTCCAGAGAGGAGCAGATGGCTCTTCCCTACTTCTGTGTCCATATCCCTGTAATCTTGGTCATATTCTGGCACCTGGCCCTGCATGGCCCTGGCCCCAGGTGCTTGAGGCTGGGGTTGAGCCCAGAACCCCAGGGTCTGAGAGCACCATCCCTCCAGGCTCGTCCTTTGTCTCCCCAACTCATCCCATCAGAGCGAAGCATGGGGAACACTATAAGAGGCGGCACTGCAAGAGCAATGCTTCCCAACACAATTCTCTCCTTCTGCACAATGATGAGCCCTGCTGTTCCCTCAGAGGGCTGCTGCCTGCAGTGGGAGGGAGGGTTTCAGGCAGGATTCAGGTCTGAACTACCTGCCATTTGCACATGTATGAAACTAGATCCATAGGCTCCCAATTTGTACTGGAGTGAGACCAGAGTCAGAATGAGAGAGAGAGAGAGAGACAGTATCTCCAAACCTACCTATTCATTTTGGGTGCCTTGTGCTGGTGTGAGACCCTGGCCGAGTTTTCAGAAGGTCTGATTCCTCTTAGCACCCACTCGAACACTCATGCTTTGCTATTTATCTTCTTTGAAGACTGCTCTTCCTACAACGACTTGATTGTCAGAGAGTGGGCACAGAAGAGTTTGAGTCTGCAACAACTACTCTGTGAGTAACCTTGGATAATCCCAAGAGGTTTTACCTGGCCGACTAAGGACTCTCAGAATATCACCAAACCCTTGGATATATCCTCTAAAAATATTTTTGGCCCATTGCTTCCTCTAGGACTTTCAAGGGGACTAGAATAGGTTTTGTAATCTCTAGTCTACCTTAATTAACATCCCTGCGACATTTTAAACGATAGGCTCAGCTCTTGGCTATACAATAGAGAAATGTTGGAAATGATATCTGTTCATCATGAATCATATTCTCCTAGCTACCTGCTACAGAGGGGAAAGGAGGCACTGCCAAATGCCACAGAAAAAAAATTAATCTTTCCCTGCTAGCAAACTCTGAAAAAGCAAATAACATTTTCATAGTTTGTTTACTCATTTGTTCCTTAAAAGAGGCAAAGGAATCTGTGAATCAGAAGAATTTCCATCTCAAAAATTGCTTTGGCAGCCAGTGGCTTGTAATTTAAGATTAAGCGATTGAATTTCACGCAGCCTTGCTTAAAATTCACTACCCCACACACTGTCACCATACGCGTAAACCCCCCACAACAGCTCCCCCCTTACCCCCAACAGCTACAACATCTCCTGTAAGTCAGGAAAAAAATGTCCAATCAGCTGGGAGGTCACAAAATGTACTTAATAAAGACGTCGTCTGCATGACTGCTGGATTTCTTTCCCCTAGTAGCGTTCGCAGCCTATCAGGCAGTTTCCGTTCCGATGCAATGCCAGTGCCTGGGCTGACTTCAATCAGGCTGCACAAATCAGCGGAGCAGAAATGCCTCCTTCCCTCCATCACCCAAAGCCAGTGCTGATTCATCTCTTCAAACCCATTCCTCCTGCCCCTCCTCTGAATTTGCTGATTGCTGAATCATTTCTCCCCCCCCCTTTTTTTTTTTCCTCTTCCCCCTGTACCGAGTGTCCTGTGCTGAACGCGATGCGCTTCGCTTCCGGATCTGACTGAAAGGGAATATGGAAATTAATTGGCTCAGGCTGCTCACAGCCTTTTACACATGCCTGTACTCGGTGAGAGGTGCCGTGCAATCGCCTCTCCATTGTGATTCTCCAGCAGCCACCTGTCTCTTCGTGCGCGTGCTGCCATGGCTGCTCTCAGCCTGGGTACCAGAGATGGATGTCCCCTTCCTCTCCCTATTGTGCAAGAGGGAGGGCAGCTGGCAGGGCTGTCCTCGGGAGGGCTGGAACTGCCCCTGTTTGACTCAAAATAGGCCAGATTTAGTGATTCTCCAGCTTGCGGTAAATAGCGTGTGACTGGTGCTTTGGTGAGGGCTGCACGGAGATGTTGTACAGCGCGGTGTCACTTCTGTCAAAATGGTGATTTGTCCTCTCTGTAGGAAGCAGGGCCCAGTTGAAAGAGAGCAGCCAAGGAACGTCCCTCCACCATGGGAGGGGGGTACCCGGACCCTTGCAAATTGGAATATAATCTGGCTCTGCGGCTATGCTCCATCCCAAACTTTTTCACACCTAGGTTTCTATCTTCCATTGGTTTCATAACCGATTTTCTCATGGGGCTTTCTCCTGACTGGAGAATTTCTGTTTCCCTGGTGAAGTTGTGCTGTGTCTTGGATGCAGGAGTGTTATTACTACCATTGCAGAAGCACAGACTGAAGATGGTCCTGCTGTCCCATGCTGAGCACTGCACACTTTCCTGAGGAGCTACCCCTTGTCCCTGTGGAGCTCTTCCGGTTCTGTGAAAAAGACAAAGCTGGGCAGAACAAAGGCCTTATCTCCATGCCATGCACAGGGGAGGCCTGAAAGGAATGAGGCTTCACAGCCAGCCAGGCAAGAGGGCGGTGTCAGGAGGGCCAGGAGCACCTACGTAATGAGAGGAGACCCATGACTCAGAGACGTAACAGCTCCCAGTCTCTGGGAGTGCCCCAGCATTTGCTGGGGAACAACGGGCTCCTTTGAAGGGTGGATGGTGCAAAACAGACCCTGACTCAATCCCTTGCTGGAAGGACAAAGCTGAGCTTTAATATCTGGGAGAACACTGGTCATTTATGCTGATTGTTTTTTCTTTGGCAGCACTTCAAAAAGTGGCTTTTAGAGTCCTGAAGAAGGACTTCTGTGCCCAGAAGCTTGTCTAATTTTCCCATCTATAATCAGTTGGTCTAATAAAAGATGTTGTCTCTACACACAGACTGTCTTACCTATGTCCTTTGACCATTACAGTCACCACAAAACTGCTTTGATGTTGCTAGGGCATTTGGCAGGAGATCAGTGGTGCGAACACTGCAGAAGTCTGCAGCTGCCCCAAACCAGGAATAAGAATATTTAGGCAGAGATGCCCTCACCTCTACAGCCTTTGTGTCCTCACCTCAACAGGCTGATGATATGAGTCCCACTAGATGCTTATGACTCGTTTGTATTTGCAGGGACTCAGGGGATGACTCAGACTCTTGCAGCACTGTAGGTCTGATGCTGCCTGTGATGTCTCTGGCACGACGCCCATTTTCTCTTCCATGTTTGAACTGCTGCTTGCCCAAGGAATCCTGGCCTACAAGAAGGACTACTTCCTATTATTAATACAACAGCAAGAAATGAAAGAGCATTTGTAATGGAGTATCATTTACGGAGGAGACATGATCTCAGGCACACTGGGTGTCAAAACCAAATGAGAAACTTTTCTTCTAGTTTTATCACAGTTTCTCCCAGAGCCGCTGCTACTTACATTCTGGAAATTTACAGGATGAAGGATTTTGTCATGATATCTAATTCTAATCTGAAGTGATTTACTGTTAAGTTGAAAATCAAGCCTGTACATATCCCCCTCCAAGTGGTTTCTGTGACAGTTTCTATTAACCATAAAAATGTCACTTGCTAGGAAGTATCAACCTTCTTATAGGCTTTGCAATCATCACTACCAGAAGCACACTTACTGAATGGAATAAATAATAGTCTTGTACAATTAGCCTAGGATGCAGGACATGTCTGGCTATCTCCCTCGGCTCCAAAGTGAAGTTTTCACAAGCAAACCCATCTATCAAGAGATGAGGTCTATCTGGATCCTCTGGAGTTCTTCAGAACCTGAAATGTTGTAATGTCTTATGGATAAAGCATAGTGGTATATAAACTTAAGCTAACAGTTTTGGTGCATATCTTTGTGGTTTCAATCTGTATAAGCAACAGAAATACTCATATTCCATTGTTCTGATCCAGTAAAAGAAAAAAATATCGTGTCTGTTCTGTGGCTTGTAATGTATTTTGAAATACACTAATGGCTCTGCGGTGTTTCCTGCTATTGCACAATCCCAGTAAACCTGGTACTGCGCGCATACACCATATACCCTTTGTCTCCATCTACCCTTCAAGGAAATGACACATAGAGCTTTTGTTGAGGCTGGGGGTGTGGATGAGGGCTGCTGTCCTTGTGGTGTGTTAGCAGCGTTGTGATACAGATTCGAGTTAATCTGGTCCTCAGATATGAGCTGAAATGAGAGTTTGGGTTTGCGTCATGCTCTGCCAGAGATCTTGGCCATTACACTCAAGGTTTCTACTGTTGGTGGGAAACTCAAGAAATCAGCCTAAATAACGAAAACGACATTTAATCAGCTGTTCCCATGGAGTCCTCAAATTCTGAGCCATATTCCGAAGAGAAGTCATAAATACAGTTGTAACTCGGACCTCCATTGCTGTGTTTGCATCTAAGGATTGAAATCCAGGGGGCTGCAGAGCTGAAGTGGTGGATTTGGACCGCATGAGACACATTACTCTTGCAGCAGCAGAAGCCTTGGAGCCTAGCAGCCAAAGAGGCAAGAAGCCTTGTTGTTTTCACCTGCCTACAAAGACAAAGTCATATTCTGCTCTTCTTTGCACCAGTCTGACCACTGAAGTCAGTGAACTTGTGCGTCGAGCAAAGAAATCACTGTGGTGTGGTTTGCAGCTGGCACAATGGATGGAGATATCAGCATGTTCTAAGGAGCACTTGGCTCCCTTGATGAAGTGAGCTTACAGAGCCTGGGTAGATCTGAAAGAGAAAGGGGAGAAGGAAAGCGTTTGGTCACATTTCTGGAGTAGGGAGACTGTATTTTTTTAAAGTAGCAGCTCTGAGAGGGACACATGGGCTATGATTTCAAAAAATGTTGTAACTATCCACAAGTTCCAAGAGAGTTATTCTGGTGTGAATGAGAGCAAATGTACTCCCACATCTGCTCACAAGGTGAGCAGAGCCATATCCTCTGTGCAGGGAGATCTATGTGGCTGTTGAGAATTATGCAAATTTGAGCTCCTGTGCTGTGCTGGGCAGTGCTCATGGGAGGAAATAAGGTAGACAATGGAAGGGTTTAGTTCCTCGTCCCCTCTTTTTCTGTTTTGCAAAGGCTGTTGCCAAAGCAGAAAAGGTTTAAAAATGTCTGGAGGAATGATTTGCAATCTGTCAAACCTGCTCTGGAAGGAGAAGCTGAAGAAGCTCCTTCTATGAAGCTTAAGAAAAAAAGATCTTGAAGTATGACTTGACTTCAGCACAGGCAGAGGGAAAGTATTTCTGATGCTAGAAGGCCCTTTGTCTTTTGTCTACCAAGTGCGTATGTATGCCAGAGCAAAAAGCCACTGTGTCCCCCTTGCTCATGGAATTTATAAAGATTTATAAATGAAACTTACAATTACAGAATTTTATAAAATATATAATTCTAAATGCTGTTGTCAGAGGGAAAAGTGCCTGTGGCCTATTTGTGACTGCAGAATCCATGATGAATACCTAGAATATTCCTCTCCTGGAAACACCGTTAATTGTTTTTTCACATGATGAAATTGGTTTGAAGCAATTTCACTGTCCCTTGAAGTCTTGTGAAAACAGAAAGCAGATTGTATTAGTATGAGAAAAGATGATGTTCACAGTCGTCTAGGAACCAAAAAGCCACATATATTCTTTAAAGTCTGTAGGATGAGACTACTTTTTTCACTGCAATGTTAACACATGCACCTTGGAGACTCATCTGGGCCAGTGGCTGAGCATGCTTTTGCATTTCATCCGATGGCTCAGGAGCAAAAGCATCAGCTTTTATTCAGCAACATGTAACTCCAAAATCAATGTCAGCTAAGCATTTTCATTGCTAACAAGCTAAACGTATTCACAGATATTATTTGGACTAAAACTTGATAAGTAGCACTGGAGGACTCTGATGAAGATAAATTCTCCAACTGGTGAACCCTCCTTCACCGACTAGGACAGATGACAGAAAAGGCAAAAGTAATTTTTTGCATGTTTTCATCCCTGTTGTCTGTGAGGTGGCTCTTGAATGGCCAAATGTCACCAGAAAAACAATGACTTGGTGAGAACTTTGTGTGGAAAGATGTAATTTAAAAAGTGAGATTTGCAGACCACGCTGAAAGAAAACATCGTGTTTCCAAATTCCAGTTCAGTGAAAGCTTGGGAATTAACTGGGCCAGGTAATAAGTGACTTCTCCATACTTCAGAGTGATAGCAGGTAGACACATGCACGCTGTGTGCAAAGGCACTCGCTGAAAAAATAAAGTTGAGCTAATATCTCTGAAAGGTGCCAGACTGATAAAAATGGGACATTGAGACTTTCATCTGCAGAGCAGGTATGCCAAAGGTGTCCTGGCAGCCTGAACTTCTCCACGTAGCGGAGAACACAGTGACTGAGTTTTGTTTTAGCATTTGCCTCCGTTAGGAGAGAAGGGACAACTCGGTACCAACTGGATGATCCCAGCTCACTTCATGACTGAAGCTTTACCATTATCATGTATTAGATATCCCCACAGCAAATAAAGAATTGAAATTGAAATAAAGCATTGAAATTGCAGTAGAGGCTATACATGAATTTTAACTACGTCATAAACCCCATACTTTAGATGGCTATAATAGTAAAAATGTTTGAGAGCCAGAACAGTTGAAGATTTTGTCTTTCTCAAAAAAAACCTCAAGCAACCCAAGCCCTCTCCCTCTCCACTTTTAAAACTAATGCGTTCATGTCATAGGTCTGCACAAACAAAGTCGACTTTATCCCTCTATGTTCAATCCACAGGGGAGCATGTAGAGAAAATCAGGAGTTTGTTGGCAAGCCAGACCGCAGCATTTGCTGTGGCGGTGTTAGATCAGCCTGCTCATGGAAGGGGGTCCTTGTCTGAAGACTCCCACTCATGTCCCATTGACTTTATGGATAGTCCTTGGGATCTCCTCTGAGCACATCTGAATGTTTGCACAGCACCTGACGGAAACGGGCCGCCGTCCTGCTTCATTTATCCAATGATAAATAACATAATAATACTATAATTGAAGTCACTCATACAGACAGTAATCATCTAGTGATTCAGTACAGCACAGGCTTGCTAGGTGGAAGACTGCACTGAGCTTATGCAGAGATTTCTATCTTGCCCATCAGTTTTTGCACGCTAAATATATCCTGAATTTACGAATGTTGAAGTTTTAAGGTGAGATTTTCTATGCTTGGGCTAAACCCAGAAGTGATTCATTCTTGTAATGCTAGAACAAAACCGTTCAGCCACTTTTGAATTATGTGAGACTGAAAGACAAGGTATTGATAACATTGCTATTAACAGCCGAATCAAGACTCCTTGACAGCCCATATAATAATATTTTTTTATTTATTGAGCAAGGAACAGCAATATAGGGGGAGGTGGAAGACAGGAAACTTCAGAGAGTTTATGCCTGCCAGTGAGCAACACCTGATCCAGAAATCAGGCTCTGGCGATGTGCAGCGCAGGAAAAGCATGCTTGAATTAATGCCTAAGACCTGGCTGATACATACCTCATAGTTAATCTGGTTACGCGGGGTTTATTTCACAGTCGGAAGTTCTTGCACTGGAAGGGAGTCCTGCTGGGGTTTTCTGAGCACACGACTGAATTAATGAATGAATGAATGCAGCTTGCCAGCGCAGATTTAAATTGCTTACTAGATCAAAATCTACTCGTTTTCTCCATCCTTTTTTTCCAGCCTCTCTGTCTTTTTTTCCTTAATTTATTTGAGAAAACAGATAAAGAGCACAGAAAGTGCCTGCGGACGTCATCAAGGCAGCAAATGCAGATAAACGGCTGTTTTTCACGCTGGCCAGGATCCTGGCACTAGGCTTTGAGCCTTGGTCCCGGGTGAGGAGGTTCTTGGCAGAGGCTGGTGGGTTGCCGGTGCTGGCCGTGGGGCTGGGGGTGTGAGGAGCCGTGGCTGTGCAGCCCCCAGCCCCTTGGCCCGGCTGCCCTGAGCAGCTTGCCGGGCCACCAGCAACCCCTTTCTGCAGCCCCTGGGAAAAGGATGCCATTAAAGCTGTGAAGCCCTGCTTTGAAAGGGCAGGAAATAAGCCCGGGCTGCTTTGCAGGAAGGGTCATGTTGCTTCTGTCTTTCAGATCCACGCTGCCTTTGGTATTAGCCAGTTGTCGGACTTTAATGGGTGCTTGCGAACAGGATCTCTGGAATATTTTGATTTATTTGAGCACTGGGCAGACCTCCAGCCTGCTGTCTTGACTGTGGTGTTTGTATTTTAATAGGAATTTTAAGAAGGCTTGCTTAGGGATATTTAAGGTAGTCCCTGAGCTTTTATGCAGACTTTCTCAGCCCCAGTTAAAAACGCAGCACTGAAGAGATGTGGTGGCAGGTTTTTAAGAGGCAGAGAAGCAGGCACCCTGTATGTGTGCCACCGTTGATGCCCTCCTGAAGCCCCTTTCAGCTGAGCGAGCTCCTCTCACACTGTCGTGGCTCCTTTCGCATCCCAGCGTCTGGACTCCTTAACTCCCTGTCCAACTGTGCTGCGCAAGGCCAGGATGTAGGCAGCCCTCCGCTCCTGCAGAGCTGCTGAGCGGAGCGGCTGGAGCCGGGCAGCGGTGAAAGGACACGGAGGATGCCTGCTCAACCCCATCATGGTCCCCAGCCCCTGCTTCGCAAGGCCAGGCGTCTCCATCTGAGCGCTGGCGCTGGAATGTGCTGCGAGGAGGTAGGGTATGGCTGCAAGGAGCTCGAGGTGGAGAGGAGACGCCTCACCAGACTCCGGTCTGTATGCTCATGACTGAAGGAGAATAGGAGACAAATGTCGCTCGTTCAAGGTGAAGAGCAGTGGCAACATAAAGGAAAAGCAGCCTGTGCTCTGTGCCGAAGCCCGGGGACCTTCCTGAAGATTCACTGCTGTTCAATTTTTATGGTGTCTTAGATAGGAATTTTAGAGCTTGTGGAAAGAAGAGGCTGATAATCAACAGGCATATTCTGCCAATATATCCAGGTATTCTGAGCTGCGCTCCCCCTGCTCTTCCTCACCTTCCTCTCCCTGTGCAGCCGATGCAGCCTGAGCAGGGATGGATAGCTATGCTGCCCGGTGCAGCGTAGGCATCTGCTACTGCCATATTGACCAGTTTTGCTATCCTCAGCTAGATACTCTACTGTGAGTTTGAATCCAGGTCTCCGGAGGTGCAAGCCTGCTGCTGGCTTAACTCTGCCTGTTTGGACCCCAACCCCTGAGGAGGATGAGGCAGAGTCAGCACTAAGGTGTTCTTCTGCTACATGTTGTCCCAAAGGAAGCTGAAGCGCTTCAGAAATGAAAATCTGCTTTGACCTGAGTGAGTCAGCTCGCTAATGAAGTGAGGAGCTGAAGAAGTTTGGACTTTGAAAGGGTCATGGTGGTCACCTACTTAATGCACTCTGGGAGGCAGTTTGGTCACTGAAAACCGGACTGGGGAACAGTCCCAGGCTCCCTGACTGCAGCCTGGAAGCAACTAAAACAAGGTCTGTGGTGGCTGATTTTTAAAAGGCACCTCGGAGCCCAGCAGGTCAGTAAGCTCTACAGTTGCCTGGTTGGAGGTTTCGTTGAGTCCTCTCTGTTGGCGTGAGGCCCTTCAGAACCAGCGAGCTGCCTGTGGCTATCCTCCTTCCTCGACTGCCTCTCCTGGTGGGGCAGGCAGAGGGGCGCACACAGAGAAGAAGGGAAGCTTGAGGTCCTATGGCAAGCTTGAGCTGCTCTGCTTGGTGTCCTCTCACCTTCAACAACAACAAGCTGCCCCGAGAGACAGAAGGCACAATCTCGGCGCATTGCATGGATCCATGCAGAAGGATGGGAGCACGAGGATAAACATTGAGGCATCTGGGAAGAGGCCCGCCCAAATGATGAAACAATCGCTAAATGGCACATTAATTCAGGAGGAAAGATGCAAAAAAGCAGCCCATCGTAGCTTCAAACTTCACCAGCTTGCTGTACCAAACATCTCTTGAAATGCTAATTAAAACGAGCTGAGGGAGAGGAGCCTGCTAACAGGATCACAGCCTCGCTTGGGTTGAGTAATAAACACGTAGTAGGCATCCATGTTTCCCTGTATGCGTGTTTTCCAAGCTGAGTTGACTATAAATGTTGCGGTTGTGTGAAACCCCCACAGAGCAGGATGCAAACACAAACTAGAGAGAGAGGCAAGGCCCAGTCACGAAGCTGGAAGAGAAAAAAAACCATGACGGTCTTCCACAAATAAATAATTAACTGCCTGAAATGAGGGCTAATTAACTTGCAATAAACCAAGTTAACCACTTAGGGGCAGCGTTAACACAGAGTTAACATGCAAAACAAACCTGTATTTTTCTCACCTGGTTAATTTAATATGCGCGGTGAATATTCATAGTGTATGAAATCCTGATCCATCACCACACCGAATGATGCAGCCTGTCAAACCCGGGAACTCGTGGCAATAGGAGTAACTCGATGGCTGCTCACACAGTGTTGACTTTGATCAGTCGGTGTTTCTAAACACATTCATAAGAGGTAGGACTTTGCTGCTTTTCCTCTGTCAGGGTCGTGGAGTATGTTCTACACAAAGATTAAAACCTGAAAAAGGAGATAAAAAAGGGCTTTTCTTAAAACAACAGAAAGAAGATGAAATAGAAAAAAGCAGTCTTTGAGAAATGCTGCTCTTGCATGCAGGAGCTGAAAACTCCATTTTATCTTCACGGCCACATTCAGAGTCACTTTGCTTTCAGACAATATATTTCTTTCTCTGCCTCACATGCAAAAAAGTCCCAGTTCCTTGGATTCCTCTGAAACTTTTCCTTGCATAAAAAGGAGCTCAGACCTGCTTCAGGTATGTTTACGCTCTCTGATCAGAATAAGCAAATATAGGAAAGGTGTTTTTTTTTTTAGTGTGGCTCGACTAACTTGAGTTAGCTCCAGCAGGCAGAGGCAGCAGCAAAAAACTAGTAACCTGGGTTTGTTTATTTATTTATTTATTTATTTATTTATTTATTTTAAAGGAGGCTAGCAACTTGAATTCAGCCTCAAGTAAAAACTCATCTCACCTTGCTGCTCTTTTAACCTGAAGTAAGAAAAACACAGCTTTTCCCCTCCTCTTCTTGCCTCCACCTCCCTTGGCGCATTTACGGCTCACGCGTGGCTCGCCAGTGTCCCAGCATCGTCTTCACAGCTGCCACAAACTGCTGCTGCCCCGCCGTGTGCCAGGTGCTCCTGGCAGCTGCCGGAGCGTGCCAAGGCTGTGCTCCCCTGGCAGTGAATGCCAGATCTGTGCACCAGCAGAGCGCTCAGCAGGGAGAACGCGGTCCAGATCAGGTGCAGGCGTGTGCTCACGATTCTGCTGAATTAGCCAGAGCGCACGGCGGGGAATGTATGCCAGCTTTACGTTCCGTGCTGGCCGAGGGAGGACAGATGATACCTGATCTGGCATAAAGCGAGCTCGGTGCAGAGAGAAGATATTGAACATGGCATAAAGTTAAAGTGGGGTGGGTAAACAATATCTGATCTGGCAGAAGAAGCTGCTGGTACAAAGTTGGCCTGTCAGAACCATTAAAATAAATTCAAACCAGCAGAGTGAGTGCCATGTGGCCAAAGTATTTTCACTGTGGTACCAGAGAGCCCAGAGCCAGATTCACTGTGCTGTCACACTCTGCTCTCGGGAAAGGGATAGGAAACACATGCCCACCTTTGCTGGCATGCCTCTATGAGGAACAACACTGGGGTGGATGGGGAGGTGAAGGGCCAGGGATGTTCAACATTGCAGATACGAACCTTGTTCAGTGTTGCCCAGGCCCCGGCAGCTATTCCTAAGCAGATCCTGCCCTGGCAAAAGGCTTTCCCCAGGGCGGAAGGTGGTGCTGAGGGTGCTGTGCCAGGGCCAGGCTGTTGGTGCGGTGGGGTGGAGGAGGAGAGGGATGTGTGGCACCGCCACCAGCACCGCTTCTGTGGAGGGAGGGAAGGTCAGGCTGCAGAGTTGTCGTCCTGCCAAAAGCATTAAACCAACTGAAATACAGTCCTGTGAGGAAAGAAAGCAAGTGAGCTGTCAGAAGTGAGAGAGAAACGACGAGCCCACTGTACAGGATCATCCACAGACCACCCTTCTACACTGAAGTGATATTTCTCCTTTCACCCGCCTCAAGTGGATGAAGAAAGTTGATGTTTAGGCACTTGCTTCCTTTGCTTATAAAATTTGAGTGTTGCCCCTGACTTTTCTTCCATCACAGACAGCGCAGCCCAGGGAGATCCAGTCCCACAGCTTCTAGGATCTGGAAGGAGAATGACGGGGCTGAGCCGTCATGCGTTATGCTGAATATTTCCCCCTCATGCATGCTATTTTATTTTAAATCTAGCGTGTAATACGCTTTGCATCTAGTGTGTTGCTCTTGTGTGTTTTTCCCTTGCCCTGCCTGTCTCTTGCTGGCAGCTGCCATTGTGAAACAAAAGGCAGCTGCCAGTTTGAGTGAACATCTCTCTCTCTTGCTTGCTCTCTCCCCCCTTGCTCTGGGAGCTGATGCAACACCACTTCACAGATTGGGTGGCAGGCGCTCATGCAAGGGGGGTTTGCTGCCCTTGGGGTGCTCAGGCATGCAGTGCATCCGAGACTCGCTGCCAGAGCTCGAAGCCGTGTTTGAGCTCTTGAACCTGCCTCAGCAGTAGCCAAGAGACAATCGGCTGTTGCCCTGCCAGCACGCCAGCTCAAGCGATCTCCGTTGCAGCAACTGCCCATTTCACAGGATTCGATTTTGCTGCTTTTGGCAAAGGTGGCGGTTTATCAAGTACCGCTTTGGTCTTCTGCCCCAAGATGTGTAATCGAACGCAGTGATTTCCTGCTCCGAAAAGGTAGTATTCCTACATCTGCTGAAAAAAAACCCTGTAAGAAGTGAGATTGAAATGAAATAGCACTTGGAAGAAGGAACTTTCTTGTGTCAAATTAAAGTATCATGGCGAGAAAGCAGGAAGAGACGCCAACACCTAGACCCTCAGGCCAGCCGTGAGCCTCGGACATTGCTGTTCTTTGGCCAGCAGAACAGTGCAGCGTGGGAGCAGAGACTGTGCAGAGCATCTGAAACTCACCCAGGATGTTTATTCCTTGGCTCCTTTTAAGACTGGCTAACTCCATGTTCTAGGAGACTCTGGAGACCATCTGAGGGCCCAGTTCAGCTGTTTTTTCCAGAGCTGGAAAGCAGGGAGGAGATGTTCTTGCTTTTCATCGGGAGCCTTTACCCTGAGCTATAATGAGAACTTGCTTTGGGAAAACGAGCTGAACTCTTGACTGTAATAAATAGCCATGGGCTGGGTAATGCCTCTGAGTAGGGAGTGCTTCCTGCTGGGAGAGGGGCTGAAAGGAATTGAAGTTTGCTGGAGCTGCAGCCACTGGCACATCCACTATTTCCTTATCTCTCTGGGCTGTGGCAAGGGGGCTGGGGAAGAGGCCAGGCACATAGGGCAGAAACCAAGCAGGACCCTGAATGATAGTGTAAAAGAAAAAAAACAAGTAAATGCAAGCCTCAATTCCAATCAGGAAAGTTAGGAAATGAGATCTGAAACACCCTCCTGGGAGCCTGGTGTGTGCTGAAGAAGCATACTGAAATAAATTCTCATGCAAGCTGTACCACTCTGATTGTCAGAGAAACTGAGCCCTCACTCCTTTCCTTTGTGGCAGTTTTCTTTCAGACAGCTCCTGTTGGTTTTGTTTTTTTTTTTTTTTTCTTTCTCTTTTTTTCCATAATAGAAATGAGTATCCTCACGTCATTCACTGTAAGCGTTTTCACTGAAATTATGTGAATATGGACTTGTTCTGAGGGACAGTTTGGAAAGATCTCGGTTTGTCTGGTTTGCCTGATAACAAAGTCCAAAGCAGACATTGTTTTCCTAAAGCACGATCTAAGTGGCGAAATGAAGCTGTGGAGGATAGGTCTGGAGTCTCTGAGGAGCTGTCAGGGCAAGGGAGAGATCACAAAGGCAGGTGACAAGGTTGTGCTTTTTATAAATGAAGAGCAAGCTATGCTTCCCAGGCAAAGATGATTTCCTCCAGATTAAGGAGGGTTGCAAATAAACAAAGAATAAAAGTTTATCGTCATGAGCAAGAGAGGGCATCTAGCACTGCTTCCCAGCACTGACTTGCCTCTCAGATAGGCAGGCCGGCTCCCCGCATCGAAAGGGAGCACTGCAGGAAAACAGAGGCAGGAAAAGGGAGGCATGAACACTTCTGCCTGAGCCACCCTAATCCCCCTCACCTGAGTATCTGGACAGAGTCCACTGGTTGTCTCTGGTTCCAAAAACTACACAGAAAGTACATTTTATGGAAATGTTTCCAGTTCGATTTATCTGAGCCACCCGCTAATAAGTGGATTGTGAAGAAGCAGCAGCATAAATAAAAGGCTGGATGCCTCCAGGCTGCACCGTGGCTCCCGCGATCTTGTGCTCCGTTTTCCCACAGTTGTTCTGCAAGACCATCAACGAGTCCCACAGCACAGATCTCTGTTGCTGCGATGGAACACGAGGCTCAGAGGTGCTCCAACCTATGCACCAGTTGTACGATAGGTGAAGCAGGGTCCAGCTCTGAAAACCTCTGTATTTATTTTAACTCCTGCAACACTGATGGGTTAACACAGCTTGAGAAAGAGAATGAACAAGGCAGATCCTTTCCCTTTGCCACCGTCCATACTGGCAAGTCAGAGCCGACAGCTGGGCCAAGGATCTTAGCCAAAGCTAAGGATCTTTTCCTGATCTAGATGTTTTCTTAACAGCCTTCCGCTCTGCGGAGCCCTGTTTAGCAGCAGTCTGGAACCCCCCCCCTCCTGTCCTGCCTGCTGCAGGGGCAGGCAGCTGCTGCCCATGCTGGAGGACACCCTGCGGGGCCAGACTGGCAGGGTTTGGCCGCTGCGTCTTTCCTGCTGCTGCCTGACCTGCCGGAGGGCAGCCTGCAGCAGTCCTTTACAGTGTAGGCAGGGCTCCCCTACTCCCCTAGACAGAGCTGCTGGCATTGCCAGGTCTTCCCTGGTTTGGCCTCGGGCTCATCTGCAGCTCCAGTCCTCCTTCCCCAGTCACAGCTCCCTTCTGCAGCACAAATTACACTGCTGAAGTGGCCAGCCCCTTTGCTTAAGGTATAAGAATCCTTATGAAAGGATTTTAAAACATCCTCACGAAGAATAAAACCCCATAATTCTTCTTGCCTTGCTCTATCCTCTACATTTTACACCCAGATTTTCTGTAAGCCTGCCTCGGTCTATCTTGCTGTCCGTGATCTCTGCTCAAGCATTCCCAGGTGAACTGTTCCCATTCATGAGGCAGCAGTAGCAGCAGGGAAACATGCTGGGGGTCTCTGTCTGGGAAACCTCAGCTATTGCACTTCTGTCTCGCCGACAGGGTCGCTCCTCAAGAGAATCACCTTGGTCCCTGCTTCTTTCTGAATATCCCCTCCCTGTCTGCTGGCATGCTGCCTATGCCTCCCTGGCCAGGCTGGGGTTATCTGCCACCCCATCCCCCTGGTGCGCACTCTCATCTCAGGCACATGGGTACAGGCAAAGAACAGCCCCGGGACTCCAAATCAGGCTGGTTCATCCTGTGACACAATGACCTCTGGAATGATCTCAGGCATCAGGAGGGATGGTCTCACAGAGGGTGGCCCATGGGCTCTGGCACATCGAGGGGGACATGGATCCTGCAAGTCTTCACCTTCCCCTAGCTGTGACCTCTGCCCATCCTGGAGGGAGATGCTGCTGAAAAAGAGAGGATCAAGGCCACCTGCCTCCCTCTCCCCCTGACATTCCCTGCTCAGTGAGAAAGTAGCTTATGTATGACTGATTCCCCCTGTGAAAGAGAGAGAAAATCACTCATGGTCCTCAGATGAAGTGTCAGGAGTGAAACGAGGATGAATCAGACTTCCGCCTCCTAAAACGAAGTCTTTCCCTTGCTGTGGCATGAACCACAAAGAAAAAGATTTCTTCTACAACCCTTTTAACTGTCGCTTCTTCAGCTGAAACTAAAGTGTGTACCCAACACTGTAGAAATAGCATCTGCTGCCCTCCACCCTGGGGATGCTTTCCAGTGGTAACATGCCAAGCGAGGACGTGTGTGCACCACTGCAGAGTCCAATCTTGCCCTCCTGTCCCCAGTCACGTTCCCAGGCTACTGGGAGTGATGCAGGGATGCTGGGACCCACTATTTGCTAAGCTCTCTGCCGTGCACGAGTTGGCAAATCATGCTACCTGCATACCAATGTGCTTTCTGCCCTCCAGCCTCAAACAGCCACGCCTCTTGCCAGGGTCTAGGCCTGGGGCTCAGTTTGAAGTTTTGAGGCCAGATCCTCCCCCTCCAGATCCACCTCCCACCAAAACTAACCCTCGTGCCTTACCCTTCAGCATTTTTAGCTTTTAACCGAGGCAAGCCAGGGGCAGACTTTAAACTCACATTCAATCTCAGGCAGAAGGATTGGAGATCATTATGAGATCTGAGGACCCCAAGCAATGGAGAGGACAACAGAAAACACCAATTGCCTCAATGCCGAAGGAGATCTAGACCGTCTGCATTCGTAGTGGGACTGAATGCATCCAGCCATGCCAGCAGGACAGTCCCAAGTCCTCCCTCCCCTTCCCACATTAATGTCCCTTCCAGAGACAGGGGGACATTATTGCCCGAGTTGTGCAGGTAGGTAAAGCCCAAGTACCCAACAAGACATGAAAACCTCGCTAGCAAACCAACAAGAGCAGATACAGTACAGGGCAGCTGGGACCCCTCAACTATGGGGTTCTGGACCACATAACTAGAGCAGGCTCACTTCTAAAGTTCCCAGCAACGGGCGCCTTTACCAGGGGCTCAGAGTTTACAGAGACAACATGCTGGCACTCAGAAGTGTTCTGCAGTGGGCTGTGAGGACATGCTCCCCTCAGACACAGAGTAACAATGATGAAACCAAGTCTTGAACATCTGTAAATCTCAGCAAACCATAGAAATCTCCTCTTTTTTTTCCAGTAAGAAGCTCTCTTGTGCGGGGAAGGGGAAGGCCAAGCTAGCATACTGCTGAAGCCTCCTTTTTAAGACACCCTATAACACCCCTTTTCTCTTATCTCCCCCGACCTGTTGGACCTGCCTGCCTCCTGGAAATGCACCGTTGAGGCTGAATTTCAAGAGCTGTCTTGTGACTGCTACTTGCGTGTCATCCCTCAAAAAAGAAAGTAGAAAAGGGGGGGACGTTGAGGGCTAAGGTACGAGCGGCCCGTCCGTGTGTGGTACAGGGAGATGGCTAGTGGGCAGACGAAGGATGCTCTCCCTGAGCCTGGCCAAGTTCAGAGCCCTGCTTGGCATGGCCGGACCTCTCAACAACTTTGGGCTCCGTAAAGACTCAGCATCTGACCCATGGGTTTTTCTTTTAAGAAGATGAGAGGGGGAGAAAAAACCCACAAAGCCTCCTATAAAAAGTGAAACTTCCCAAGCCAAAGCCACTGAAAAGCTTCCCAGCTGTTCCTGCTCCTCTGAGCCAGCACGGGCTCTGCAGGCAACAAAACCCTTCCCGCAGCCGAGGAGCCTGCGGGGTGCCAGTGGCTGCGGGATGGGGGCAGAGACCCGAGGCGAGGGGCCTCCCTGTGGGTGTCCCGTCTGGAAAGCCTGGGTCCTGGGGAAGCGCGAGGTGCCTGAGAGAGGGCTGAGTCAGCGGGAGGCAGCGGTTTGTGTAACCTCCAGCAATCCATTATTACAAAGGGGCTTTCAGGAACTCCTCCGTGCCAGGCACAGCGAGGGTTATTGATTGAGGAGACAGTGTAAATGCACAGAGAGGCTCCATCCATTAGGGCCGCTGCTCTCCACCAATTAGAAAAAAATCATTACTCAGCAGCCATCAATGGGCTCTGCGCAGCGCCGGAGTGCACGCATTCAATCTATCTTCTCCCACCTCCCTGAAAACTTAATGACAACTATTAGAGCTCCGCTGAATGCCCGGTGTGTACAGAAGCAAAAGATTCATTTGGTAATCTTAGTAATTACGACGCGGTAGGAGGACGCATGCGAAATTCAAACAAGGGTGCAAAGGGGGGCACGGGGGGAAAAGCCTGAATTCCTGTGTTGTGAAAGCCCTTGTCGTGCTCAGCCTCCCATCCCTTCCCACTCACCTGCTGCCTCCCCTCCCCTCCTCCCACGTTCTTCCCCCCTCCCCAAAAAGGAAAAATCATTTCGTGAAAGTAAATTGAAGTGGGGCAACTTGGGAAATATCCGAGACCTCTGGATGAGGCAGAATCCTGGCAACACTGTTTGACAGCACTGCCCTGAGCGATTGAGGAGGCGAATTCCCATTTACGAAAGCCCGTAGAACCGCTCTGGAGCCCTGCCGGCATAACGCACACGGGGTGCAATTTATTTACTCTGCCACAGCCCTATCCTCCCCCCGCCACCGCCCAGCCTGTTCATTTACGCATGGCAGGACTGAGGCTGAGCGAGACCCTCGTCTCCCTCCTCGCCTGTGTGTGTCACTCCAAGTTACGGGGAAAACAAAGTCCCAGGAGGGAATTTTTGGAAGAGCTCAAGGATGGATGCGACGTGTCATTGAAGTTGAAAGGCGCAGTTACTTACAAGTGCCGGTGCTTTTCCACAGGCCTCCTCTTCTCTGATCCGGGAAGAGGTAAGTCATCATTATATGAGGGGCACTGATGGTGTTCATCAGCAGCGAGAGCTTGGAGACTGCTGTCAGTCATGCTGGTGCTCAACTCCCAGCAGAGGAGTATCCACCACACCACCGGTAACCCTGCACTTGGCAGATTTTGTCAGGATAAGGGACAGCTAAAAGAGCAGCATTACTGTTCCCTTTTTAGCACCTTCTGCAGGAGCTGATCCTGCCAGGGCCAGCTCGCACAGCACCAGCCAGTCTGAAGGGGAGGATCGCTAATGCAAGGAGAAGACATGCTGCTGGCCCTTGGCTGAGTTCAAGGTTGCAGGCTGATCTTGCGAGGAGTGGAGAAGCTGGGTCACCATGTCTCTGTAGCTAACCTCAATATGTCCAGGCTCAAGATGTCAGCCATGAGCGCTTTGAGACAAGAGGTCTCAAAAGCAGTCAAGAGCAAATGATGCTAGGCTGCTTAGGGCTTTGGTTGGACTTCTTCATGTAGATGTGTGGTAGGATGAATGCAAAAGTTCCTACAACACCTGTCAGACGGAAAAAATGTGTCGCAGGGGAAATGACATAGACAATCATAGGAAAATTAGAAAAAAATACAGTAAATCCCAAAGACTCCACTTAGTTTTTATTTGGGTTTCACTCAGGCGAGGTCCTTTTAAGTTCAGTGAGACTTAGTAAGTTGTCATGGTTTGATGTGGAGGGGGGGGTGGTTCAGGTGGCAGGAGAGGGGTTTTGCTCCCTGCGACCTCCCCGGTTTTGGAACCGGGTTAGGCTTAGTTCTGGCCACCAGATCAGACTGCCATCCCCCTCGGGGTTGAGCGAATAGGGCGCCTCTGCGAATTGCCCTATTTAAGTCGGGACAAAGGGACCGGAAAAGGTGCTTTGCCCAGGATCGAGCAGAGAAGGGAGGAGGGCACTGCCCCCGCTCCCTGGCTCCCGGCCGGGCAGCTGCCTGCGTCGGGCCGGTGCCGCCCACGGAGAATGGCGGCGGCGGAGTCAGCTGGGGAACTCGGGGGCACTCCACTCCCGGGCTGCCCACTGGGCTGAGTTCACCTGGAGAGGACTGAGATCTGAGAGAAACACCTGCATCGACACCAGGCCAGTGAGGATGGAGCGGGAGGAGGTGTGCCGGAGCCGAGTTTCCCCTGCGGCTGATGGTGAGATAGCAGGTGGCCCCCCTGCAACCAGGATGGCCTCAGTGGAGCAGAGACCCACTCGCAGTCCGTGGGGAGAAGATGCCTGAGCCTGAGGATGGTCGTGTTGGGCTGCACGGCAAGGCAGAGAGGCATCTGGAGTCTGCGTGACGACCCACGCCGGAGCGAGTGGCTACAACTCCCTAAGTATCCGAGACTGTGGTAAAGCCCACACCGGAGCAATCTGTGGGGAAGGATTGTTTCCAGTGGGCTGGACTCATGCTGGAGAAGTTTGTGGATTTTTTCCTCGTGGGTAGGGGATCCATTGGAGCAGGGGAAAAGGGTGTAAGGACTCCTCCTCCTTTAAGAAAGAAGCAGCAGTAACAGCACGGAATGAACTGACCTGCACTCCCCCAGTCCCTGCCCCCTGTGCTGCTGGGGGGAGGAGGTAGAGCCGGAGGAAAAGGAAAGGGGGGGGGGGAAGGTGTTGGTTTTAAAATGTGGTTTTGTTTCTTTCTGTCCTCTCGAGTAACCAGTTTTGTTTCCCTTTGTCCTTCTAAGTAACCATTAATAAACTGTTTTGCTTTGAGAAAGCCCTGTCTGTTTTGCCTGGGACCATGGTTGGTGGGTGCTCCCTCTGTTCTTGTCTCAACCCTCAGTCCCTTTGGTTTTTTGTTTGTGGTTTTTTTTTTTTTTTTCCCCTCTCCTCTCTACTTTACTGGAGAAGGAGAGACTGTGTGAGTTTTAGTTGCTGGATCAGCCTAAAACCACGACATAAGTACAAAGTGAAGGCCTCAGACTGCAGTGGGTTGTTAAGGAAAATGTAACCTCCAAACTTTATCAGAAATAAAAACAGCAAAAGGAAGACATTAAAGATTGTTCAGTGGGGAGAATAGTCTTCTTCCTCTGTGTCTTCTTCCTTCTTCATCCTTATATGAAATAAGAGAAGAGCATTGAGAGAGAGGTTACCCTCGTCTGCCACGTTACACAACGTAAGACAGGCACAGGGAGCCCTTTCCTAGCTGAAGGCCAAACAGGCCTTTGAAAACCTCAGATAAGCAACACATTAACATCTGTCTTAATGTTATCCAGCAACAATGACAAAAACACACAAGTGACTACAAGCCACATGCAAAATAATACCGCAGCCTGTATCTGCCCTTCCTGTACTCTAACTCTCACAGAGGCTAATGGATCAGAAGACTGGTTGCCAGAATCTGTGAACTGGGAGATGCTATGGTTCAAAGAGGGTTTTCACAGGTTGGAGAAAACCTCTCCTAAATCCACTGCTGGCTGCAAGAGCCTGTAAAGTTCATAAAAGAAATGCAGGCAGAAATGCGGTCTCCTCCATTGGTGTCCCTGCTTGTAACCAGAGGTTGAAACAGAGAATTAATATAAAAATAACTGCCCTGTTTTCATTCAGCCACTGCAGAGGAGGAACTCAAACTGTTGTATCTCAAACTGTGTGCAGCCTCCCCAGGAGCTGCCCCAGTTTCTCCCCACAGAGAGAAGGCACTGATGAGAGGTGAATTCTTTGCATCCCCGGCTGGGGACCAGGTAAACTCCTGTGCACCTGGGGCATGCTGGCTTCTCAGCCAGGCACAAGGGCACACCTTGGGAAAAATGCAGTAAGAGCGGCACGTGCAAGATGCCAGAAAGAAAAGGGGGTTGCCTTCGTTGCAAAACACTCCAATGCCTTCTCATGCTCCTTCTGCCCTAACATGCCACCAAAAGGCACAGCCTGGCCCCCTTCTTGCTTTTTGGCAGGGAAGACCCTCAGAGGAAGTGACACTGGAAAAGGAAAGACCATAACAACCAGATCAAAAGACAGTCGCATCCGTGATTTCTGTTCAGCCATCCCTGACCTTGAAGCATCCAGAGTGAATCACAGCCAGGAAGGACAAGGTGTGAGAGTCCATCTGATCTGCTCACAGGGAAGGTGCTGGCAGCTACCATGCAGGCTGTGGATCGGCCATCTGCCACAGACGCGAGGTAGCTGTGTGGAGGCCCAGTTGGCAAGCAGGCTGGTGGCCGGCCAGCCCCTGAAAGAGTGAGGAAGGACCTCGGGTTCAGCAGAGAAGGCCCCAGGAGACGATGGCATTGCTCGGGCAAGGAGTGTTGTCTGTGCCTCTAGGACATGATGGAGACCAAGTTCACGGGTGACCCAGGTGAGACGCTTCACAAATTGGGCAGAATGCTAGATTAAAGGACCAAGGACCATCTTGGTCCTTCTTCTCTTTATGACCTAAAGCCAAGCTGGCTGCTAATGCGAAGTACAGAGCGCACTGTCTGACTGCTATAAGTCATGGAGACACCTTCCCTGCTAAAGTGGGAGCAGGTTGTGCTGGGCTCCCTGGTATATACAAACGTAATTATCTGCAAAGCCTTGACCACTGTACTCCAAGATTCCTTCTGAAGACCTCAGCAACGTGGAGAGGGGAAAAGGGCAGGTACTGAATCGGTATCACTGGCCATTTACTACTAACTGCAGGCTTTCGAGGACGAAGGAGGATAGATTGGATCCTTTGAGCTGCAGGGCACTTACTGTGTTTCTCTGACATTGGTGCTCAGAGAATGGTGCAGAGGATGATTGCCTAGAAATACATTTGCTAAGCTATTTGCTTAAACTGCAGAGTCACTTGGGCACCATCAGACAGAAGGAAATCCACGAGCTGTTTTGCCAAGAGACTATTGATGACACCCTTGAAGAGAAATCTTAAAGCTCTAGGACCATTTGCTGAGTGTCCTTCTCCACGTTAAGTATAATTATTGTATTTAAGGGGTAAGACAGTAAGATTTAGGGTCATAGTTAAAAAAAACTTCAACCCAATAAAGATACAAAGCCAAAGTCTGAGAAAAGGCATGCATATTACAACAAATGCTCAAAATATAGCTATTTCACAATTTTTCCATGGTTAAGACAGACTTTTTTGTTGACTCTCTGAACAAGAAAATGGCTCTAGCATACACCGCCACAGCAGAAACTCTGCTGCGATGTTCCTCAGTGTGTGCCTGGGGATAGCGAGCAGTTTCATCTTCAAGGATTTATTTCATCTGAAATTACAGATGCACATCCTAAATGTCTTCTAATGAGATGACATTTGTCCAGGTTCCCTTCCTGTGATTCCATAGCTGTTTAGAGGATCTGGAACAAGAAATCTGCCGAGGGACTGCCTGCAGATACAGGGCAGTGTTTTGAAACCATACAGAATCCTTTGTTGTTTTGCAGGATGTGTCATTGCTCTGGGTGGTATATTTTCAGAATACTTATTTACATTTGAAAAAAAAGTCCTCTTAGTGGTCCAGTCCTACGCCATTCGGAAATGCTTCAGCAGAGCCTCTCAGGGCTTCTTTTTAGAGCCTTTCATTTTAGACTAAAAAAATGTTATGGAGTTTTGGATGTTTCTTGGTGATGAAGCTGCTCCTTCTGGATCCCTGAACCAGTTTTGTCAGAGAAAGCACTGCTGCTGTGGCAGAACAGATAGGATCCTTGTTTTGGTGGGATCGTCCCCACACCCCTTTCAGTAAGTATAAGCTATCTTTTAGCTGCAGTATTTTTCCCTCTCTCCCAGAAACGTGTGTTCTCTTTTCTATAATTTCTTGCCACCTACAGAGTGTTTCCCAATCTGTCAGCCATTTACAACTCCCACTGTTTGTCCTCTCTCACCTCTCTGTGCTGTGCTTTTGTCAGTCATTCCTTGTCTTCCCTGGCTCTGTTCTTCTGTTTCCTAATCTTTTGCTTCCTTCCTCTACCATCACAGCACCACCTTTTTGTATCAGATGTCCTTCTGCCTCCTCCTTTACCCTTCGTGCTGTGACTGTCCCTGTACCAACTGACTTGCTAGTGTGTGGCAGGACTGGTCTTCTCATAGAATCATAGAATGGTTTGGGTTGGAAGGGACCTTAAAGATGATCTAGTTCCAACCCCCTGGCCATGAGCAGGGACATCTTCCACTAGATCAGGTTGCTCAAAGCCTCATCCAATCTGGCCTTGCATGCTTCTAGGGATGGGACATCCACAACTTCTCTGGGCAACCTGTTCCAGTGCCTCAATACCCTCAGAGGGAAGAATTTCTGCCTTAGATCTAATCTAAATCTACCCTCTTTCACTTTAAAGCCATTGCAACTGACATAGTCTACCTGGACTTATCCAAAGCATTTGATACTGTCCCACATGACATGCTTGCCTCTAAACTGGAGAGACATGGATTTGACAGATGGACCACTTGATGGATAAGGAATTGGCTGGATAGTCACACTCAAAGAGTTGTGGTCAATGGTTCAATGTCCAAGTGGAGACCAGTGACGAGTGGTGTTCCCCAGGGGTCAGTACTGGGGCCAGTGCTATTTAACATCTTTGTTGGAGACATGGACAGTGGGATCGAGTGCACCCTCAGCAAGTTTGCAGATGACACCAAGCTGTGTGGTGTTGTGGACACGCTGGAGGGAAGGGATGCCATCCAGAGGGAGCTTGACAGGCTGGAAAGATGAACCTGTGAGAACCTCATGAAGTTCAACAAGACCAAGTGCAAGGTCCTGCAGGTGGGTCGGGGCAATCCCAAGCCATCTCCAGGCTTCGCGGAGAATGGATTGAGAGCAGCCCTGAGAAAAAGGACTTGGGAGTGCTGGTGGATGAGAAGCTCAACATGAGCCGGCAATGTGCACTGGCAGCCCAGAAAGCCAACCATATCCTGGGCTGCATCAAAAAGAGTGTTGCCAGCAAGTCACGGGAGGTGATTCTGCCCCTCTGCTCTCGTGAGACCCCACCTGGAATACTGCATTCAGCTCTGAAGTCCTCAACACAAGAAGGACATGGAGCTGCTGGAGCAAGTCCAGAGGAGGGCCATGAAGATAATCTGAGGGCTGGAGCACCTCTGCTATGAAGACAGGCTGAGAGAGTTGCGGCTGTTCAGCTTGGTGAAGAGAAGGCTCTGGAGTGAGTGATCTTATTGCAGCTTTCCAGTACTTAAAGGGGGCCTACAGGAAAGCTGGAGAGGGACTTTTTATAAGGATATGTAGTGATAGGGCAAGGGGCAATGGCTTTAAACTGAAAGAGGGGAGATTTCGATTAGATATAAGGAAGAAATTTTTCACTCAGAGGGTGGTGAGGTACTGGAACAGCTTGCCCGGAGAAGCTGTAGATGCCCCATCCCTGGAAGTGTTCAAGGCCAGGTTGGATGGGGCTTTGAGCAGCCTGGTGTAGTGGAGGGTGTCCTTGCTCATGGCAGGGGGGTTGGAATTAGATGATCTTTGAGGTCCCTTCCAACCCAAACCATTCTGTCGTTCTATGATTGCCTCTTGTCCTGTCACTACACACCCTTGTAAAAAGTCCCTCTTCAGCTTTCTTGTAGGCCCCCTTTAGGTACTGGAACGCTGAAATAAGATCACCCCAGAGCCTTCTCTTCTCCAGGCTGTACAACCCTAACTCTCTCAGCTTGTGTTCATAGGCGAGGTGCTCCAGACCTCACTTCATCTTTGTAGCCCTCCTGGACCCACTCCAACAGCTCTGTGTCCTTCTGCAGTTGGGAACTCCAGAGCTGAATGCAGTGCTCCAAGCAGGGTCTCACGAGAACAGAGTAGATGGGGAGAATCACCTCCCTTGACCTATTCGCCACACTACTTCTGATGCAGCCCAGGAGATGGTTGGCTTCCTGAGATTTCTCTCAGATCATCTGTTGGGTTAGCATAAACCCGATTGTCCTCAGTCATATTTACTTTGATGAAATTGTGCTTCTATTTCAGATCCTGAAGAAAGACTGCGTTCCCAAAAGCTGGGTTGTTTGTCCCAGATATACTATTTTGTTGAATGAAAGATGCTACGTCTGCCTACATTGCTTCTGCTCTTTTAGGCAAAGACATGCTGGGGTACAACCTCCCTGGGACCTATCTGCTTTGTCTCCTCTCTTCCATTCAAAGAGGCACTTTCTCGGAAAGGACAGGCTTCTTGCTGTTCTCCTGGAAGCAACATCCCTGTTCGGTCTCTGCCTCTAGTGCAATTCGTGTTGCTGGAAGAATCTCTACCAGGCTATTGTAAACAACAACAGGTTACCCACTAGCTCTTTAGAAAACAAGCAAAGAGTCTCCTTCCAACCGAGATATGAGGACTACCTACTTCCAAAGTAGGAGACTACTTCCAAAGTAGTGGACTGGAATATATTACTGCCAAACTCATCTCAGTGCTCCCACAGGGTTTGAAGTAGCGATGGTCAATGCAATTAGACCATGTTGGGGCTACAATCTGACAAGTGTGCCCTGCCCGATGCTACCAAAATTACTATTTGCTGAGGCCACAAAGTCCACAAGATTCACTTTATGCTCTGCTCTGCAACTCTTCAATGCAGACTCTGTTATGCTTCTGTTTTCCCTGCCTCTGTTTCCAGCAACAGGGAGACCTTATCTGCATGGAGCACGGCCTGTGCTGCTCCTCTTTTTCTCCACAAAATGTTGGAGCAGGGCAGACCTGTGGGTAGGCAGGAGACAGAGAGAAGAGTGGGTGAGGGAGGGGATTGCCCTGAGAAAGGGAGTTGCCAGTGTTTGAGGGCTGGGGTGTGAGGGAAGGGAGAGGCTGTACCAGTGTTTGGTACTGGAGATACCCTCCAGTGCCAAATGCCCCACAGGTTTTGCCACAGGATGCAGTCTCCCAGGAAAGGTTTCACTGCCCTAGTGTAACTGGACCAACTAAGCAGTAGGAACTAGAGAGGGATAAAGAGAGATATTTGCCTTCACCTGGACTTCTGAACCTTCCTAGCTCAAACCTTTGATGTTTAAGACTCAGGGGCTCAGTAAAACCATAATACTTGATGATGCTTTGGCCCTTCTCTTGGTATCGGTGTCATGAAAGATTCAAATGGCATTGTCCACCTCCAAAGCTTTTACAGAATGAATCAGTTTTCCTATGTGCCTGACTTGACACACATTCCCTGACCACTTGGAGGTCACAAATTTAATTAAACCTTGGTGAATAGTAGCAGACCTCACAGAAATAAAGGCCTTAATCCAATCAAGCCGCATTTGTACTCCCTATATTGCATCAAGCATGGCCAAAGCAGAAGGGACGGACCATGGTGAGCTAGAAGGGCCCCAAGAAGTTCCTCTGTACACCACCAGTTATGGATAATAATGTGATTGTGACACTTGCAGACAATACCAGCAATTTCTCAAACTGGAGGTCCAAGGTTTGGTATTATCATGCCCAGCTAGTGCAAGAAACACAGGAAAGATCACAGCTGGTTCTTGGAGTAAAATGGCTACGGCTTTTGGGAGAGTTAGCGCTTGTCAGCTGGAGATCAACTTTAACAGCAGCTGGCATGAATTTTTCACCAAAGTCACAGGTTTGCTTTGTATTGGTCAGTTTAGGGGGAATCTTGTCCTCTATTTTCTGTAAAAAAAAAAAACAACAGAAAGGAAACGGCAGAAGCAGCCTGTTGCCCTAGGAAGTGCTTTTAATGAGCCTGTGCAATACTAATTAATTTTGCATAACGTCTCATGCTGCATTCCACCCTGGAGGAGGCAATGCTTGATGTGTGGGCCAGGTGATTCATTGGTGATCAGAGGCTGCAAGTTTTTCTGGAGCTGACAGGAAAGTTCACTGAAATTTCGAGGGGTGGAAAATGTGACAATGTCTTCACAAGCTGGTCATCTTCAATCCATACACTGGTCAACATTTGCAGAGGTTTGAAATTTTATCGAGGCAGGGGAATTTCTTTGCTTAAAGAATTCACAGTGTTCACCCCAAGTACAGAATTCCTGCTCATCTGGTAGAGTAAATATTACTTCACTGATCAGATTAAGGAAGATGCAATCTGCAAGTACAATTGTACAGGGCTTTGAGGCATTTTCTGGGCGAGAGGCATGTTGCTAACTGTCAAAATATTAGTAAAGTGTGCCTTAACAGTATACAATTCAGTGATTAAAAACCCCAAAGATCTGCAACAGGAGCGAGACAGGTATACAGAGGTGGGAGGTGGTTCTTGATGGCAGGTTTTGGTTAGGAGAAAAGGCTCTTGAAGTGTGTAGCAAGGCGATGTTAAAGGATCTTATTGTTAGAGACCTCAAGGGAAAGTAGGAACAAAGAGCTGTGCGCTTCACAGAAGTCTGCATCCATCCTGCTCAGAAACAGGACCAGAAAACTGAGTGGGAATTGTGATTACCCCTGTCATTCAGTTTGCGGAAGGAGTCAGCAAGCACGCTGATGATCTTGGTGTTTAATGCTGTACAGAGAGAAGACAGTGCTGGTCCCAAAATGTTTGTACTGTAAAAGGAATAATGACATTGGAGGGAAAGCACAACTTTTGCTTTGCTTTTTTTTGAAGGTAGAGCTGAAGTTTTGCTGCACCTTTCCTTGCATTGGCGGAGGAGGGGGAACGTATGAAAATTACTTTCATTGGAATCATTCAGCTTGAAAAATGGGGCTTTAAAAAGGAGAGAGTGGGAGACAGAGAAAACTGTAATGTTTTACAAACCATTTCACCTGCATGACGAGCAGCCTAGGACTGGCGGCAATGTGCACGAGGCAGCACCCTGCTTGTTCTTCTCCAGGGACCTGCTCAGGGAAAGGCTCCTGCCGTGGGCCAGACTGAGCAGACCACAGCCACGCTCTGCTCTTGGTGCTGCTTTGGGCTCTCTGCTTATGCTTGAGTTCAATAGGCTTTGCCCCTGTGCTCATTCAGCTAATTAAAAGTCTTTTTTTTTTTTTTTTTTAAGCCACCAGCATGTGAACCACAAGGATTCATTCATTATTGCTCAGCCGTGCTGTGAGATGCCGTCTAGAAGTAATTAATTGGGCAATGCTTTGGAAATATGGAGTAAAAAGATTTTCAGGGGAAAAAAATAATGCGGGAAGGAGGGGGGGAGGTTTACATTTTCCCTTTGAAGTGAGGATCTTTTGCTGAGAGTGAAGGAGGCATAGCCAGAGAAACAAGCTTGCTTGTTATTTTACAACATCATTCTCCACAGCTGTATGGATAAACATGTAACTTCAGCCTGTTTTTTTCCACCTCGTTTTAAAAATAACCGTAGAAGCAGGACTTTGTTAATAACAGTTTGTTGTGGGAAATTTTTTTTTCTGGGGAGGGAAGCCTGTCCCTATTGCAAACCCTCCCTGCAAGGCGAGGAGAGCCCTGGGAGGTCTGTGGCGCCGTACGGCGCGGGGCTTTCGGTGTCATTTGCAGAACATCTGCTCCTTTCCAGCCAGACCTCAAATAATCCTGCAACTTTAACAGGAACCACAAGTTCATGCAAGGAAAAAAGGGTGGAGACCCAGCAGCTGTTGGGCAGGCCTATTTATATCCAGGCTGCTGGCGCTGAGTGACGTCGGTAATTCCCCTGCGAGGTCTCTTGTCCGGCACGGCATCGGCTGTGCTGTTCTCTCTGGCCATGGCCACGGGATTAAACAGCACTAAATCCCAACCAATTTTTTTGACAAAACTGCCTTTAAATTCTCAAAGTCTCCTGCCTACCACCATCACTTGAGCCTGGGGGGCAGGGTGGGCCAACTCACCCCTAGGTGATGGCACTCAGCAGGTCATTTTGCAGTCACCCTTTTTCCACGAAAGTCCTGCAGACCTGAGATCCACCAGCGCTGGGAATCTGGAAGCACTCTAAAATGAAGTGATCCTTCATCCCCCGACAGAACAGGGAATTAAGTGTAGGGGGACTCAGACAAAAAAGGGGAAGCCCTTAGAGAAGGGAGGGATATAGCAGGAACTATGAGAGAGCTAGAGCAAGAGCAAGACCTGTGGGCAATTCTTTACAGAGGCAGAGATTATGTGTGAGTGTATGCGTGAAGTCTCCAGGCAAGTCAGGCGCCGTGTATCCGAGTGTACAGATAGCGGCTGTATTTTGCACGCCTTTAGTGGGTTTTGAACCGAGAGGTGCACAACCAATTGACTTTCTGTTTTGCAACAGGGAATCCCGGTAGCAAATTCAGAGAAGAAAATCGAGCGTGCCCTTCCGGCACACAGACCTCCGTCTCCTATGAGTTTTGTCACACCCCCCTGCCAGAGATGGCACCTATCCAAAAGGCAAGGGCTGCAGAAGCTGCTGGGAGGAGGAATTATGGTAGTATAAACAATAATTAATAAAAATAATCTACTGCCTCTCCCAGTGGCTACCCACTCCAGAGCCACCCAGCCTCTGACGTGACCCAGCATCAGCATTTCAGGCAAAACACAAGCAGCCTTGGCATGTGGCCCTAAGAGAGGGATAAAGAGATCCCTCAACCTGCCAGTGATTTGGCCCAGGCACCCTGGTCCCACCAGCAGCTCTCCGTGATGTCAGGCTCCCTGCATGCACTGCGACAGTAGTGGCTCCGACATGCTGGGAAACCAGGTGGGGCTTTGGGATTTTTGAGTTTGTGGATGATCTTGAGTACTTTTGAAAAAGGAATGATACGGCATCGAAGGAGCAAGCGGAGTTCATAAAGAAGCTGGAAGGAAAGTGGCATTTATTTGTGAATCTGTGGCTTTAAAGGAGCGTTGCGTTCCGGGTTGAAAGGGCTCGGCTGGGGCTGCGAGTTCAGCATTGTTTTCTGTTCTTCGGGTTGCATTTAATTGCGCTGTTGCGTGATGTTTTCCTGCTATTTTAAGAAAGTGTGTGTACTCATCAAAATTATCAGAGAAACACAGATTCCCAGAAGTACCCCTCATCACAGAGGAACAGGCAAGCAAGCCTCCCCAAATACCCAGAGCGGGCGTGCAGATCCACCTTCCCCTCTCTCCGGCTCCTTAGCCCTCTGCTCCCCCTTGCACCCCTCCATCAATAACCTGCTTCTTTCGCCGGCAGTGACGTTTATTGGAAAGGGCAGCTCAGTGAACTGGCAGGGACGAGATTTGAAGGTCATCCGGGGATCCCCGGCCGCGGGCCAGCCCGCCCTGAGCCCCTCAGTCAGCCCAAGGGCACAGGGCTGGGGGAAGCAGCCCCACTGCTGCTTGGGGAGGGAGAAGAATAGGGTAAAGAGAGGGCAGAAAGAGAGAGAAAGAGCACAAAAGAGTGTGAGGCTTTTAAATAGCGCTCAGGACGGGTGTTGTGATGGGGCCTGGGACCTTTTGGATGCTGTTGCTGACACTTCTAAACGGGCTGACGGCATCGGGTCTAAAGGATTATGTTCAGTAGCGACTTGCTGTCCCTGCCGGTAGGCACAAACAAATAGCTTATTACATCGGGGCCAATGTTATCAAAATGGCTTTAAAAAGCAGTCAGCTTTAGTCTCCCCCTGCTCATTAGAAACCGTGGTTAATCACTTGCTGTGAAAAGGCTCACCACCAAGTTGCTTACTCCTCCAGCCCTCCTTTTCTGCCCTTCTTACAAATAAATCCCTTATTCAGCTGGTCTGTCCTCCGCAATCAAGTAATTCCTTATGCCTGCCACCCACTCTGCCTGGATTAACCTCAGGTGGTCACTACATTGCAGGTTTCTTGAAAAGCCCTGCCTCCAAGCAACCTCTTTTTGCTTTTTATTCCTAAGCCTGGGTTTTAAAAATCCTTCTGTATATCTTGAATCAGTGAGACTCTTTCCCCCCAGGCTCTGCTAGCGGTTTAATAGCCTCTTGTTTCTCTTAAGTCTCGATGCTAAAGGTACTCGGCCTCACTGGTGCTGGATGCCAAAGAGCGCTGATGAGGAGGCAGCAGCTGCTGGCTCCTCCACCGTGCCGGGCACCTTCTTCAGTGTCTGCTGGCTCTGAGAGTCCAGACGTGCCTTGCACCCACTGCCTGCCACTCTGTAGCCACAGTTAGCATGGTCTTGTCCTGACATGGTAACAGAGGTCCCTCTGGTCAGAAAAGTAGGTCTTCCTTTCCGACCTATTAACTGAACAGCGGCTGTGGCCACAGCTCCTTTCATGGAGATTTTTTTGGGGGCTTCCTAATGCTTTATGCTTTAGTTTCCTAATGCTTGGTGTCTAACGCTTGCTTCACTGGAGGAGGCAATGGCTGTGAGCCTGGGCCGAGACACAGCTGGTTGTGGAAGAGCTCAGCCCACACTGACAGCAGGATGCCCGTGTTGGCTAACTTGACACATAGCATGGCTAGTATAGAAAAGCAGTCCTAGGCTTCTGAACAGAGGCAGAGGCCAGGGAGACTGGTTTATTATACATTAGTGCTGTCTGATGTCAAGTGATGGTGCCAGCATCCAGTGCAGGATGTTTTGATCGCCTCTCCGGTCTATCTGGCTGTTTATGAAAAGCACAAAGATAACGGCTGAAGAACGAGAAAAATAACTCTCTGGCCCTAACATGGTGCTAAAGTTACCACAGCAGTTCAAAGCACAAGCTGAAATAAAAAGACTTTCGTTCTGAAAGGTGCTGTAGGCAACTTTGCAAGAAATTGCTTAAGTGGGCAGGGTGGGCTTCCACACCTCACAGGGTATCCACAGATGCAGAGAAGTCTCTGCCTGGATTTCCAGGAAACCCCAGGGTCTCACTCTCACTGATTACAGGAAAGAAAACTATGTAAGAGGGAAACATTAGAAATGCCTTTAAAGAGAAACCGGTGAGACGCCCACATTCACCGAAGAGGCAGTAACGTTTTGTGGGAGCGTGGGGAACCTGTTTCACACTGCAAAGTCTCAGCTATTGGGACACAATTTTATCTGTGCCACCATGTGCTGTTACTGCCTACAGAGCCCCTGTGTGCAATGGCACTACCTGCAAACGGCAGCGCGACTTTCGCTGACTCCCAGTGACAAGGTGGAGAAAAGAAAGGTGCTCCGTTTCCCTTCCAGCCATCCTCTGGGACGCCTATGGTGTGTGCCGCTGCTTACCTACAAGCCAGCTAGCAGAATGGCCAGCAGAAAGTACCTGCTCTGTTACCTGTGCCTCTGGTTTGCAATGGTTTTCGGAATTTACAGAACCCCTCTGACGTCCTCTGCTGGAGCCTCACCTCTCACGGCAGTGAAATTCAGCCTTTGGCTCGGCTGTCTTGCTGGCAGCGCACAAACCTGTGGAGCTTGGGTTGAGCTCCGAGGAGGGAGGTGGAAGCGAGACCCTGCGGCACCTTGAAGTGCGGCCGCCGTTCCGCCTGGCCCTTGGCCCTTCGGGTGCCACATGAAGCAGGAGGGAGAGCCACCCAGCCTGCGCCAGCCCGGGCTGCAAGGGGCCCCCAGGGCTTCGGGGACAGGGCCTGATTTTCTGCCACGGCTTTTGGCTGCTTTTGAAGTGTCGCTTGACCTTCATGGCCGGCATGGCTGCAGGCGGAGGTCCTGCCACACGCCGTGCAAGGGGTGGTTTGAGCCGACACATGAGAAAATGCCCTCGCAGAGGGAGCGGGGACCGCATGTGCCAGGGAGCCACAGTCGGAGGCAGTGCCGGTAGCGTTGCTGCTGCCCAGCACCCTGCGGCACAGCTGCCACTGCGCGGCTGGACGGATGTGTGCTTGGGGCAGCGAGCGAGCGGGCACAGGGCACGGAGAGAGCGGCCAAGTGAGACCTCAGCTCAGGCTTTCCTGGGGTTTCAGAGGGATTAGCTCGTACAGAAGTGTTTTTTAAGCCGTTTCAGTCTTTCGTTATGTGCATCACAGCGCAGCTGCTCATGGAATTTCAGAGGGCACGCAGAGCTCAGCTCCGACTCCTGAGGCTGGAAAAAAAATTACAAAGCACCTTTTTACATAGCTGTGTGGACAGCTTCCCTCACCGAATTCACACCCAGCAAATTACAGTGCCTTATTCGAGACATCTCCTATAGCTCAGAGCAGGCTAACTGCTGCAGCCTCCCTAAAACCACCGAGATGATACCAGCAAAACCAGCATGTAGTTTGCTACCCTGACACAGGTGGACTCATTTTGGCCAAGGGAGAAGTAACGTCCGTGCGGGACGAGGAGGCCCCTCTGTTTGGGCAGCCTGCGTGCGGCGCTGGGCCAGGCGTGTGAGGACGGACAGGCTGCTTTACGACCTTCCTCCACCGCAGAGGCGGCTGGGGCTGGACGGATGCCCGGGTATAAACGAAAGCAGCTTCACAACTGCTCTAATTTATGTCCAATTGCCAGCGGCCCCGGGGCATTTCTGTCAGCCACGGCTCAACCAGCTGTAACAGCATCCTGGTTTCAGCTTCTCCTTCCAGTGCTCTCTGCTTTTGCTGATGGCCGAGAGAGATTGGGGTGCAAGCGACCCTGGCATGGGTCCCTCTCAGCAGACAGCTCTTCAAGGCATCTGTGCTGCTCACTCCAGTATCTCCTGGCCAGGTTATAGCTTGTGTTTCCAGCCCCTTGGATGAAAAGTGCTTCATACTCATACGGTACGTGTGACGGTGCTTCACTATCTCTATCTGTACATATGACGTGAGCCCCAAACTCCTCTGCAAACCGCCCACAAATCACCCTGGAGTCGAAAAGCCCAATCACAAAGACTACAAAGAAAAATTAAAAGCGCCGTCTCAAACTCAGAAATAGACGATGTACAGTAATTTTTCCCATCTCTCTGCCTTTGCTGGAATTAATCAACAATCTCTGCCTGCAATTGCTGGGAGTAATTTATTTCAAGAAATGCAAAGAAAGAGCATTTAGGATAAATATTTAAATTTCCTCTTCCAGCCCATCCTATTCTCAATCATTGTTTGTGTTCAATTCAGTCAGCTATGCATAAGCTGATGCTCATTCTCCTTGCTCTGGATATTTACATATTTTTTTCTGTACCAAATCTCTGATCCCTGAGTCTTTCTTGGGTGGGGAAAGAGTTATGTAAGCAAAATCCCTTTGGGAACTGTATTCTGGATGAGAGTACATAAGGTCACCTAGGGCACAGAGAAACCCTTACAGATGGGGATGGTGCTCCCATATGGATGTCAGTACCTGCCTTTATTTCGCTTACTCCCCCTCTCCCTAGGCTGGTGAAAGTAGTGATATTGAGGAGAAGGGAACAGTATGAGCAAAAATGCAAAAAGCTTGGTTCTGGAAAGTGTTTGTGTGCCAAGTCATACAGTGCACATAAAAAAAGAGATTGCAGTTAGTTGTTTAAGAAAAAAAAAAAGCAAAACCTTTACTGTTGTGGGAACTATTTAAAATGTTTCGTTGGTGGTTTTTTAATAGGAAAATTACTTAAACTGAGCTGTGGGAATAATCAAACAAAAGAGCATAAACTTCAAAGGCAGTGCTTCATATCTTTCAAATTGAGAAGTTTGAAAAGAGGAAGAAATGAGAGTAAGCGATTAATTCTGATCTGTGATTGTTCATGCATGCCTAGGACATGGGTTTTCCCCGGCTTCCTGCAGCCAAACATCTATAAACATGGTCTGGACCAGCCCTGGCTGATCCCCCCACCCAACCCGTGCTGCCACACCAAGGCTGTGCTCCCCGCTTTGATGAGCTCTAATTAGCTTGTGCCGACAGAGGTTCGAACCGGAGCGGGGTGGGGGAAAGTCATATATAAACTTTAAAGCCAGCTCATCCACCACGTGCAATTTGTATTTTACACCTCATGAATTTTAACAGCTAAAGTTATAACTTCACCATTAACCCCTCATGCGCTGGCACATCTGCCTTGGCGGTCCAAGGACGGAGGCCGTGTCAGCACACTGCCGCAGCTGCAGATTGCCCAGCCGCAGAGAGGCTTCCCTCCCATTGCTTCCCTCCCATCACTTTCCTCCCATTGCTTCCCTCCCTCTGTGAGCGGAGCTGAGGTGGAGGTGCAGCTTTCCCTGCCTTCTCCCCCAGCTCCGGTGCTGCCGCAGTCAGCAGGAATTCCTTTTTTAATTTTTTTTCTCTCCTAAAATTGCTCAGCCACTTGTTTCAAGCCCTTCCTTTCACGCACGTTCGGGCTGAGTATTAGAGTAGCAAATGCCCTCCAGATACCGCTAAGCGGCCGCTTAAAAACAAAATAACAAACATAAAAACGCCGGCAACTGCAGCACGGGGTTGACAATCGCTGCACTGCTGGCAGGCTTTGCACGTAGCCCTGGCTGGATGGCTGCACGCTTCATCTTCTGCGACTGTTGTTTACACCGTCATTGAAAATTGTTGTCGTGACTCTGAAACAACACCTTGAAACACTCGGTGGAATCAGAGAGAAGTTGTTTTTTTATAACACGAAAACTGCACATGGAGGTGAGAGCTGGGACCTCTGCTCCCTGGTGGTGTTTCATTACAGGCATCGAGGCTATTAAACCAATTTCCTAGCGCTCGGGTGTGAGGTGTTTGTCGGATTTCCCCAGCCGACGAAGCCACTCAGAAGCCTGCAATTCATTAAGCGGGTTATCAGGCAACAGCCTCCTCTGCTCTCTCTGCTGTTGCCTGCAATCCCAAACTTGTAGCTTGTTGTGGTTTTTTTTTTTTGTTTTTTTTTTTTTTATGGCAGGAGCCAGATTCCAAGTCTCTTTATGTGGGGCCGCAGCATCCCGGTACCTCCTTTGGTTGAGCGCGAGTTGCTGCAGGTTCAGCCTCTGCGACTCAGCAGCTCTCCGCAGCCACCGAGGACGGATATAAATGAATGAAGTCAGGTAGTGGTGTAGTCGCAGTGGCCCACAGCTCTGCTGGGGCTGCGTCCCGTGCTCCATGGCGGGGTTATTGCCCCAGCTGGCAGCCAGGAGCAGCAGGAGCTGGCTCGGAGCAAGCTGAGCTATGTGGAGGGCATGGCATAGAGGTTTCCCGCGCTCCGCCAGCCCGATGCGTGCTGTCAGCCCTGAGTAAGCCGTCAGCCTCTCAGCCAGCACGCTCTGGCTAAGGTCTTAAAGCGAGACAATGCTTTAGGACCACATCTTAAAGCATCTTAAAGGCAAAACAATGTGTCCCTTAATGCAACCTAAACCAGCCAAGTCTGGCTTAGGCTTGCACATTAACACCCCTTTTCAGAGGGCAGCAGCAAGGATGTCTTCTCAACAGTCTTCCTCTGTGTCCTGGTTGCCACAGAGCTGCGCTGGACTGTTTTTTAATTATCAGCCTGTACGGCTTTTCTGATGAAGGGGCAGAGCCTGAAAACTGCCGCTGAGGACGTGCTTTCCTCTGCTGTGCTGTGGGGGACCCTCCGGAGCTGTCGGTGGGTCAGGGATTCAGAGCCACTACCTGCAGACAGAGGAGGCACGAGCTGCCACCCGGCCTGATTCAGAGGGAGCAGAACACGGGGCCATTTTTTATCATCTCTCACCGAACTCAGACTCCTCTGAACTGAGCCCCACACACTACTGTCCTGGAGCCACGATGAGTCCCTTGACGGTTTTGCAGGAGACTATGCCGACTGCTCCTGCGTCCAGCTGCTGCCTGCTCCTGCCTCCCTGGCTGAGAAGCAGAAAAAATTGGCCCGTGCTGAGGTCTATGTGGCTGCAGCTGGATGGCTACCGATGCTGGAGTCTGTGGCACCACCGCCAAGGCACAGCACCCTCCTGGGAGTATCCCTCACAGGGAAAAATATGGTCTTTTGGGAGGGCTGCAGTCAGACAGAGACAGGCTTCTCCTCCCCTCCAGCCCTTCTTTTACCCTTCCTTTGGAGGGGCAGGGGACGACAAAGGGGCTGCGGATGCTCGCGGGTACTGGGCTGTGCTGTGCGCTTACGCTGACGCTCCGTAATGCGGGAAGGCCTTTTCTTCCAGGGAGGCCTTTGCATTTGCAATTTGAATTTAATTCCATGAGCTAAAGATAGCTCTGGATCGCCTATTGTTCCTCCAGCTGGCAACAACTATATTTCTCTGATGCTTTCAGTTCTCGGTCGTTTCCAAGGAACTGGCAGAGGCACTTTTAATATAGAGCCTGTCCCAGCACTGTGTCATGCTGGTCACTGCGTTCACCCTCCCGACCTTCCCTTAGGTGCTCTGCTTCTCGCTGGCCAGGTCTCCCGTGGGGACTGCAGGTCTCCCAAGTCTCCCTCTTGTTGGCACGAGCTTTGTCTCCACGTACCCGCGATGTCACCCTCCAAATCCCCCAGCTGGTTCCAGGGCTGCTGCGCAATGGCTCCTCCAAGAGCAGGAGTCTTCCTCGGGAACAGACCTTTCATGAAAGCCTTGCTCAGGTTTTTGTTAATTAGTCTTACTGCCGTTACTTTACCACAAGAAGTGAGTGATGTTGTCCTTTCCTGTATTCTCGGTGGCTATCGGAGTTCATCTGTGTACTTCTCTAACCCACCCTTTTTGCGTGTCTCTCTGGTAAGAATTGAGTCATTGTTTATTGCAGGGGCTTTCTGTGGCGTGTCAGCCGAGGAACCGCACGCTTTGCAAGGTCACCGAATGCATGTTTGTCTCTCAAGTAGTTTGAATGATGATTTGGATTGAATTAATGTCAGTAAGCTCTTATCTCTGATTGCTTAGGTTTGTATTTGGTATACGTGCATCACACACATATCTGTCATATCTATCATACACATGGTGCTGTGTATGTGATTTGATATCTTCTAATCTCAGCGACAAAAACTAGGTGCTTTTCCAAAAATTGAATTTGGGATTGTTCCATGCCAATTCATGTTGTTAATTAGCTATAGCAGGCAGCCAATAAAGCAACATAAATGATTTCAGGTTCCTTAGGAAATGTGCCAATACGAACGCAAATGCCGATTTAGATGTGGCATTTTTGCAGCGCCCCTCGGTGAAACTCATTCATTAAATTAAATAAACGTGAGATGATTGCAGGCTGCCGATGAACGTTTTTTACGAACTGGAAAAGGAAGAATGCTGGATCAGTAAATCCCTCCCTGGCCATATCAGCAGCTCTCATCCCACCGGCAGGAAGGGTGGGGAGAGCCGTGCCTCGCTGTGGGCAGCAGCCAGCCTCCCAGCCCCATGAGCTGCAGCGGGGATTTCCTGGCTCCGGCAGGAAGGGCTGCCGAAAGGGTTGTCTGCCGTTGTGAGGCACTGAGCTGCAAGGAACTGTGTGAGAGATGGGTGACAAAAAAAGGAAAAAATAAAGTCAGGTTCCCGAAGTGTTCAACAGGGACACTTCCTTTTCCACAGCAGAAAAAGTCATTCCTACATGGAGGCAATATTGCAAAATTCAAATGTGGGAAATCTATCTCTGGGGTCCCAGGTGAACTGAGGGGAACGTCTGCAGCCTTTCGCCCCTTTTCTGGAGATTGTCCTAGTGCCACAGAAGACTGCATCTGACTGCATGATACAAATACTACTTTAAAAATACTTTTCTCTCCTCAATCCTGTCCCGGTTCCTCGTTTGGCACAGAACAGGGATCTAAAATGAAAGCAGCTCTGCAGCAAAACACCGACTCTTTGGAAAGCTGGCCGTGAAGGAGTGCAGCTACCAGGGATCAGATGGCTTCAACAGAGTGGAAGCAGGGCAAACACCAAAAGCATCAGTTATCCACTTGAGCATGTGCGTTTCAGGTTTGGAACGACTTGCAATCATATGGCTGGGAGTTGAATCTCCCCACACAGCCTCTGAGATTTCTCCTACACAGCTGCTTGGGTGCTTTTCTCCAGGTCTGAGGAGTGTCAGACTGAGGAGAACCTTGATTTTGTCCCTGATGTCAAAGGAAGCAGATGCAGGAAGCCTTGATTGTCTTGATACAGTTGTCAGTGAATGGTTGTTCACATCAGACACAATCTGAGCATCCCCAGGGTGCTCCAGGAGATGTATGTACCTGTGCTTCACAGGTCACTGCTGTACTGAGTCCATGCTAGCCCTTCTGCAAGTATATCCACCCGACACCCCTTAAAAGAAAAATAACATGTTGAAGCAATTTTTTATCATTATAGAGAAACTAAAGCCCTCCTGTAAGAGGATTTTGATCCTCCAATTTAAGGATGAAATAGAACTGTGAAGACATAGTTTGCCCATGTTTTAGGCAGAGCAACACTCATGATTTTAATTGCATGTCCCTTTGCTTTGAGGGAAGCAGTGACAGCAACTCCATTGATTGGGCTTCAGTCTGTGGTCACCAGCAGGCACAAAACTTAGAGGAAAAGGACGTGTCTGACAGAAAGAAAAATCAGGGTCTTCTCCCTATTGGGAGCCTTGTGGAAGACACTGTATTTGAGGAGCTAGTGATGCCAGGCAAGCCATGCCTGCTCTACTGGGCTTTGTACTGGGGGAGCTGCAGACCCACTTATGCAGCACAGTATAAGGGAACATGCAGAGACACCTCCTGCCATCGGTGTTGCGCTCTGGCACAACATCCTGAAAGAGAGAACATCCCTACCTGTCAGAAGAAGATGTATGATTTTGTTTGTCGCAGAAGATTAAAGGCACCGTGGTATAGGAGGGAGACTCAACCCCTCGATGATGGGATGTGCAATCTGTGCTGTGGCTGTTCATCTGATGCTGCACCTAAGTGAGGTTCCCAGCATCTGAAGGGACATAAGAATTACTTTATCTCTGTATTCCTCTTCTTATTTTATCTCATTAATAAAGCAATTTTATTACTACGCTGCCTGCTGTTGTGCCTTTCTTATTGACATCCAGTGAGACCCTCGCACCTCCCCATGCTGAATGCCCTCTGATTCCCCTTGAAGTCCCTCAGGGGAGCTGATCCAGGAGGAGTCGGTCCAGGGCTTACAGCCTAAAGAAGCCAGGGGTCTGCTCAGACTCAGGACAGGAGCTCAGCCTGTGAGGCATAGCGGGCAGAGTGCAGGCAGCCATGCAGGCAGCTCACTGCTGCTTCCTGCACGCGTGATGGGAGCGAGGGTAAGAAGCCGCAACAGTGTAGAGGGGACTGGACAGCTGGATCCAGGCAAGTGAGCTGCTGATTCAACCCTCCTACCTGCAAGGAGAAACAGACGGCACGCACGGAAAAGCCGTGGCCTTTGCTTCCCAGCCTGGGTGATCCTCCCTCTCCCAGACCTCTGCCTGCCAGCATGACTCACGCTTGCTGTCGGAGCTGGGGCTTGGTCCCGTGCCAGCAACAAACTCCGGAGGGAGACCGCAGAGAAATACAGAATAATTTGCAAATCCATAAAAAACACATGTTGCTTCTCAGTTGGTGTCTCTTGGTAGGTGCCAGAGTGTCACCCATTGACCACTCTCCTGGGGGACAGTCCCCTGCACCAGGTGACCTGGCAGGCCCGTGGCGTGCCGGGGATGAGATGTGAGTTCCGGAGCATGTGACTGCCTGTGGCTACCCATGCAGGGGATGGGGCCGTGCCTGCTGCAGGACCTCGTGAGCCATTAGCCTGGGAGGGTGGTAACGCAGTGCCGCAAGCGAAGAGGAACCCCGCTAGCCATAAAATGGCACGGAAGACCCCCAGGAGTCTTGTAGAACAGAATGGTAGAGTGTAATGAATAGTCAGACATATGGTAAAAATGAATTAATGTCGAGTTGCCATCCACTCTGCCATTTTTTGCTTTCAGTTTCCCTGCTGTGCCTGTCTCCTGGCATCACTGAATCTTGATTCAGGGAGAGGCAGCCAAGTAGCTTCCTGTGAAGCCAACATCACATCCTAAGTTGGCCAACAACTTGGTAGTGCTTTCTCCTGGCTCCATCTGGCTGGGACTCTCTCGCCTGGCCTGGTGGAGAGTGACCCAGCCCCACCGGCATGGGTCTGCATCTCCTGCTCTCTGGCGGGGAGCAGCCTGCCCTCAGGAGATGCCAGCTGATGGGGAGCACAAGTGCCTTCGAACAGGTGCTACCATGAGCACGTCAAGACAAGTCCTGGGTCTCAGGCGTCATCACCTGCAGACACAGTGGCCGGAATCCAAGACTGCAGGAGGTTCACCTGGAACTCCTGGAGAGCCCTGTGGCTGGGGTGCCATAGCTTGTCTGCTATCTAGGGGATGACGACTGTTTCAGCAGATGTTGTACTGGCAGAGTAAGACGGTAAGGTCCAGCCTGGTAGAGCAAACTTGCTGGAATGAGTTTTGAGGGCCTGATACGTTGCTACAGGCAGCAGCAGTGCCTACATGTGCACATATGTGCATGTGTGAGTGCATATGGCCATGCGAGCACCTTGAGTAATCCTAATTTTCCCACCAAGAAGAAAAAGAACTCCATGTGCTGTAAGTCAGTCTACGCGCTCTGAGGAGATGCTAAAAAAACTCACAGAGTCTAGTCCAAAAATTGGACTAGAAAAGGCCAGGAATATTGTACCCATCCTTTAACTTCCTGCCGCAGCCCCTCCTTCCACAGACAGCTCTTTCTGCACGGCATGCAGCACGGATGGGTCTTTCTCCGAAATGAACATGCTGCTGCTTTACCCGTGGCTGGAACTGCTGCTGCGTACGTCCCAACTTGAGCAGGCTTCAGAAGGTAAAATGGAGGGGCAGGAGGGGCTGCGGCGTGTGCGCGTGCCACAGAATATGGGAATGCTTGTGTTTGAAGAGTGAAAGAGGAACTACTGCCCCCGAGATGCGTATTTGGCTGGAGCTGCACCAAAGCCTCTTTGTGCTTCTGGGTACCTCCATCCTAGAGCAGGGAGCATCACACTCGCTTCCCTCATCCCAACACCTGCAGCCCCACACAGTGCTTGGCAGGCGGTGCAGTTTTTATTGAGGCTCCTCGCTGAAAGCAAGCCTCCTCTTTTTCAGTCGACAGTCCTTGGCTGTTGTGAATGACTATCGTGGTATGGCTCCTATTGGATTTCTTGGAAAAAAGGGAGTGTTCATAGGGGCTAAAGGGCAGGAGACGGAGGTTGGGGGCTCGTGCTCTGCTGCTGGCTCAGCTGTTGACTCCTCGTGTGATGGGACGCAAGTCACTTATTTTTTATATTAGATAGGGAGAGGGCAGAGAGAGGAAGAGAGGAAGGGGACAGTGCTATTAAGCAAGCTTTGTGAAGCGATTTGAAACCCCCAGCGGAAAAAAGCCGTAAATGTCACATCACATTCATTACCGAGTAGCGGCGGCTGTGGCTGTGGCTCGCAGAGAGTCTCCGTGGCTGAGCCAGCCTTGGCAGGCTGCTCCCCTGCTGCCAACACCTGTCCTTCCCATCACCGCCTCCCGACGTCATTTTTATTATCTAGCTATCACCTGTGACCTCGAGATATTTTTAATGCCTGCATTTTCCGTGCTGTTTTTCTGCGGCTGCAGGGCTGTTCAGCCGGGCACATCAGCCCTCCTCTGCCTCCTTCTCCTCCCTTCGGCTCCTTGCGCAGGCAGCCCGCTCCTGCAGCCCACAGCAGAGACCAGATGCAGTGGCAGCAGCTGGGGAAACAATTGGGTGCCAAATTAGAGCGGCTCTTCAAGTAATTGACTGATGGAGCAGAGCTTCTACTTAAAAAAAAAAAAAAAAAAATTAAATGATAATAAAAAAATAGTTTCACAGTATGAGTCATTGGGGCGTATGAGCTCAGAGCTGTTTAAAAGTCAGCCCACGGCGGAGGTCAGGGGACAGAGCTGTTTTGCTCCATGCTGCTGAAGCCACCCCCTCTTTTGGGAAAAGCCCGGGGTTTGCCCGGCCATGCCAGAGAGAGATGCCCCATGAAACTCAGCTCCCCTCCAACCAGGCTGTGCTCAGCCCTCACTCCCACAGGCTGTGGTTGAGACCCCTGACAGCCACTGTCAACACTCCCAGCTTTGACATGCCGGCAGCTATGAGGCAGCTCCTGGAGGGTTTTTTTTAGTCAAGAAGTCGGGAGGGGGAGTTTCCTCCAGACCTGGGCTAACCTCCCATCTTCTCCTGCCCTTCCCAGGGCTCTGCGGGCTCTCTCCGGCACCATGGGTCCTGCCAGCACCCTGAACAACAGTGAGCAGTGTTGAGCACCTCCAGACATGGAGGACAGCAAATCTGACCTCAATTGCTCCTAAAAGATCATACAGATGATCTTTTTTCACTGTTTTCCCTCCGTCATTAACATTTTAACAGCTTTCTTGCAGGAAGGAGGGCTAGAGAAGACAAGAGAGTGGCAACAGTCTCACATTATCACAGGGCTCCAGGAGCCGGGGCTGCAACAAAACCTCTTGATATCCCGAGACTCGCAAGGAATAGAAATGATTTCTGAAGCCCATGTAGCACTGTGTGGGGCAGTCAAAGCCAGCAATAAGATATTCTCACTCATCTTCTTTCCCTGCCTTTCTAGCAGAAAGGAGAAAGAAGATTTCTGCGTGTTGCAGGTATTGTCATTATTACAACTTAACCTGACATTAAAGAAAAAATGTAAGCAAGCAAACCCACTTCAGGGAACCGACCAAAGCCCTCCCTGAATGTCAAAGTGGTAACTCTGAGTGTGGTGACTTGTTCAAGGAGTGAGGATGTCCTTCTCCATTGTGTGGTGCCTTGTCTTCCAGCTCTCTTCCCAAAGGGGTGAGAGGCGCCAGGTTTGAAACAAGCTGCCCTCGCTGGCATCGCTCTTCTCATACTCTGGAGCAAACTACATGGCAAAAATTCATCCTGAGTTTTCCGTACAAAATTTTTGGCCTTGCTCCTGAAGCCAGGTTGCAAACAAACCACAGCGCAAGATGATGGCTGAGGCCAGCACACAACTGTGAGCTGTTCCCAGACACCACTCGTCCTTTGCTTTCCAGGGGCTTTTGCCTCACCGTGTGCTATGTCAGAGCAGCATGCCCTCACCCCGCTGCTCCCCACGGGCCTGGTTTTCAGGCTTCTCCCTTTGCAGCTTGAAGTGTTTCAGTTTAGGCTTTTGTTTTTGGCCCTGTCAGAGCAACCCAGATAATATGGGTTGCAAAGCCGGGCAACCAAGCGCAGCTCTTTGTACTCTCCCGTTTCCTCATCGCTGATGTCTAGTCCTTATATATTTTTCATGGAAGACTGCGTCGATGGAGCAAAGGCGCCTCCTTGCCTTCCCCCAGGTCTGATTGTTTTCTCTGGTTTTGCGTACAAGGGGCTTAATCAGAAGTCGGCATCTCCCTCCGCCCGCCAGCTAACGTGGAAACCTGACGAGGAGCCAGCAGCGAGGGAGGGAGGTGAGGAAGGGCTCAGCCTTTTGTGGGAGGCAGAGCCGGGGGAGCACAGCTCCCTGGCCCCATCCTCAGCACCAAGGAGGGTTTGGGTCTCTCCCTGCCTAGCCTTCCAGCAGAAGAACGTGTGTTCTTGATTGTCCAGAAAGAGACAATGGCACATCCCCAGGGATCCTCCACGTGGACTCGGCTGGTGAGGAGACTTTATGTAGTCTCCTGGGGTTGGGTCGTGGGGTGGTGGTGGCTCATTTTGCCTCCATGGCAGCTCCAGCAGGTTGCTGCCCTTTCTCTGTTCATGTGTGGATGGGGAGCACGTGTGTGTGTGATATGTGTGTGTGTATTCACGCTATTTCCTCCCTTCCCTGGGGACTTGATTGGGTCCTTTTTTTTTTTCCTGCCACTGCTCAAATAAAAAAAAAATGGCTCAGCCAATTCTCTTGAACCTGAACACGGAAGCAAGGAGACAGAGAGTGAAAAATGCGATATCAAAGAGGAATTTTATTTTTATTTTTTTTCCCCCACCAGATGTCGTCGCCAAGGAGTGGGGCTAGGAGCATCGTGGCCGCCCCCCGGCAGCAGGTGGGGGGCAATAGGTATTCGTGGTGGAACCAGGAGCAGGAGCGCTGCTCTCCTCGTCTGAGAGAGCTTGTTACCGCCTTGAGTTTGCTTAAAATACAGCTCTAATTACCTGTTTAAACAATAGCTCTGTCCCTTCCTTGGTCTATGAAGACCGCACACATTTTAATTATCAGGAAGACCTTGGCCATTCACCTTTCTGAGGTATTTAATGCTTCCAGTCAAATGCCTGCCCTGATGTACTCTGTTACCATGCCACCTCTCGAACTCTCACCAGTGGAAAACTGCAGGATATCGCTGGTGAAATGACATTCTCCGGCAGATTTTTTTCCCTGCATAATCATAGTATTTGGGTTAATTTTGCTTTGCTGGACACATTACTCTTTGGCTCCTAAGCAAGAATGCGCAGGCCCTCCTCCCACCTTGCCTTTTCCCCTGTGCACACATCAAAAATAGGGCTTAGCTTGCGTCTTAATGTGTGACAATATTGTAATCCTATAAATGCATGCCAAAACTGTTCCTGGGATAGGAGCACCTGTTTTAGAGGCAGTGGAACCAGAATGGGAAGGGCTCTCCTTTCCTTTTGCCCAGACGCTGATCCATCCATCCCAGCGTCACGTCCCCTCCCCACAAAACCTGTCGTTTTGGGGTCTTTCTCTTTTCCTAGCAAGCAGTGGGCTGGAAAACGCTCCAATCATGGAGCAATGCAGCAAGGGATCCTACTGAGCTGAACGCCCGGCGGCGACTGAAGCACTGCCGTCCCTGGGCGGGTGAATCGAGCTTGCCGAGGTCTCGGCTGCACAGCCATGGGGGCCTGGCCAGCAGGAGAGATGCTGCAGCTAACGAGTGTCCTTCCTCAGGGGCCTTTTCCTTGCTCACGCAGAGCGAACGCAAACTGGGATGCCCTGAGAACCGAATCCCTGATGGCTGCCTGAGCTGCTGGCTGTGGCACAGGGCAGAGGTAGGGCAGTTCCCAGCAGGCAGCAACTTCTTCTGGATCTCCATCAGCCTGTGTGCGAGAGCATCCCTCTGCCACACTGGACCGAGGCAATGAAAGGGTGGCAAGAGGGCTTTGCTTCAGCAGAGTGCCTGAGAAGGGGACCAGGATGTTCAGAAGAGGGGAAGACACATATCTGTGGCCAGAGAGGAAGAGGAGGAGGTCAAACCCTGCCCAGCCCATAAGTCTCAGCCCCCTGTGAAACCTTGTCCATGGGGATTGATGCAGCCGGCCGGGAGAAACCCAGAGTAAACTCAGCGAGCTGCCCAGAGGGTCTGGAGCTGTAAATCTCAGCAGCCTGGATTTAAATAGCTGCCAGAACTTTTCACGAGGTTAGAAAAGTGCTGGGGAGGTGGCAGAGGAACACCTGGCCGTTTCATCCTCCCTACACCGCAGTGCTGCCGCTTGGGGATTTCGCCTTCCCTTCAGGAGCTGGTGAAGCGTAATGGAGCCTTTTGGGACTGGAAGATACTGCTCTGATTTAGGGTAATTGCCTGCGCGTCATGATTCAGTGCATCAGCTGAGCGCTCGTCCACCTCTGGACATGATTAACTGGACGTGATTAACTGTAAAGACCACAGGGATTTTCCGTGGGACTTACGCACGTGCTTCCCTGCTGTGCCGAACCCGGTTCCCTGTTACCGCTACTGACTTCGGTGGGGTTGCCGGAGAGCGCACGGAAGAATTCAGCCCTTTTGTATCAGATCCCCCTTTGTTTCATCTGACCGCTGAAATTGCAGAGCTGGAATATTTCAAAATATTTGCTCAGCTGGCCACGAAACGTGAGGGTTTCTTTGGGGGGAACGGCTCATTTCTTCTCCAGCCGGATCAAGCACCTCCGGCTAATGATGAAGCATCACGGCACGCTGAAGCCCTGCTAATGGCAGTGTCCTGAGGAGTGAAGATAAACAGTGCCTGCCGCAGCATGGGGGGACGCCGATCCCTCCCCTCTGCTGATGACAGAGGATGAGCAAAGGAAAAGGGGAGGGGGGAAAAAACGTACTGCTCCGGATGCCCCAGTTTTCTTGTGCTTTTTGTAGTTTTTTTTATTAATACCTAGTAGCCTTACCAAAGCTCAGCAAAGAAACCCTTTCATCCACCAGTCTGTTTTCTACCTTTGATGGCCAGCCTTTCATTTTACTTTGAGGTATCCCCCCTCAGAAAGCTCCTTGCTGCCTAGCCAGCACATTTGTTCCTCTCTGGCTGGATGCAGATGTGACCAATTTGCTTCCCCGACACAATGCAAGTGCGAGCAGGGGCGGAAAGGGAAGGAAGGTCTGTGAAGCTGAGTCGGGCGGCAGAAGGCAGCGAGAAGAACGCTGTGCTATTTATTCCCTTGCTTCCGCCGGGGTCTTCAGTGTCCTGGCAATGGTAAATCTTAACTTTCATGCTATAGTGCACCGGGATGCCATTTACTTCAAAGACGGCATAAATCCCCAGCTGCCGCTTGTATCACAGGGCCGTTACATAAAAAGAGCTTATGTGCTTCGGTCCCGGGAACAGATTTGGCCCTTTTTGACGTGAATCTTAACTGACCAGCCTGGGCTTGGCCTAGAAATCTCATGAGAGCCACAAAAACTAGGCTCTCTCTGCCCTTCTGAGCCATTGGATTGCCCCGCTCTGCCACGCCAGCCCTGGGAGCACTTTCCCCACATCCAATCTCACCATCGTACAGCGGTGCCTGCCCCAGCCCCAGGCTGGATGGAGTGGGAGGGGAGGTGTGTGGCAGGCTCTGGGATTATTTTCTTCTTTCCCTTAGGAAAAATGCTCATATTGAGGAGGAAGGGGAGGGAGGAAGCACATTCCTCGCTCTCCTTCCTCCCACAGCTGTCTTGCCAAAGTGGGAATGGAGAAAGCACCTTGGCCAGGAAAAGCCGCATGTGAGCCGGGTGCCCTCACTGCAGAGGCGGGCTGGGGGCTGCAGGGTAGTGCCAACACCTGCCCTGCCTTGAGGGTCCGGCTTGGCCCTCAGCCCCTGTTTGTCTCTTGGTCTCTGCAAACTCCGCAAAGTTGTGCCACTTCACGCTGACCCCGGGAGCTTTTTGTAGCTGTGGCGAATGTCACAGGCTTAAACCTGTGCTAAAGACCTCTTTAGGCAGGTGAAGGAGGTACATTTTCAGAAGTGACGGACCCTAGTGTCAGGAGGGACCCAAATGATTTCCAAAAGTGGGACTTCGGCTCTCTTTAAATGTTGTTTCTCCACCCCTTGACCAGGAGGGTGGTTTCCTCAGCCTGGTTCCGGAAAATTGCCTTGCCCAGGAAGGCCGGTCTCGCGTGACAGGGAACAAAAACCAAGCTAGAAAACATCCAGTTAAATTTCAAAGAATTTAATTTCTTGGCTGAACGTGGGAACCCAGACATTTTCTGAATATTGCTTTTGGAGTGAAAGAGGAGAAAAGAAATCCCTTCTGCCCTCTGTAGCTCAACCATATTAATGATGTCTTATTTGCAAAGCTGTTTACGCCTCCCTTCCCTTCTGCCGGGATGCTGCTGTGTGTCTGCCCTCATCAGAGCACCACTATTAGCCGGCTTCATCGTGCAGCGATGCTTCATCGTTAGCCAAAGTTGCTTTATCTTCGTGAGGGAGAAATAAGCCGTTCCTCTCAGAACCACCCATATTTCATGGCCAACTAAGCAATATTGCAAAAACATCGAGATTCCTCAATTTCCTTCATCGTATCTAGCAGATGCTGATTTGATGCTAGGAAAACTGATTAGCAAACCCTTTCCTGGCTAGTCTGTCACGGCGCTGACAGCCCCAATGCAGTCAGCTTGTCCAGCCATAGAAAGACTATTACCAAGTGCATTTTTCATGCAAGGAGAAAGACCGTTTTTAGCTGTTTCTGTGTGCTGAAAACAAATTTCCAAAAGCCCGCGTAGCAAAGTGCTGGGGTTATAATCCACTCCTCTACGACATTACCTCCAAATGCATTTTCACTAGAAGTGTAAGACCCCGGCTCCACTCCCGCTGGAGCCCCGCTGTCATTAAAGGGAGGCTTTCCGCGGCCGGGAGCCTGTCTAACTTGCAGAGCTGGCTGTGAGACCAAGGGCATTACTGGATGATGCTGTGGTGCATGGCCGTGCAGGTCCCTTTTAAGGGAGCAGTGGAGCCATTGTAGCAGTGGAGCTGAAATCTAGTGCGTAAAATTTCTAGGAAACGTATAGGGTTGCCAAGGCTAAAAATCAAGATCAACGGTTCAGGGTTAAATTCAGCTGTCGGGTCTAGATAAGCTTATCTCCAAAAAGTGGCTTACGGGAGATCTGCTGTGGGCTGAAACGCTTAACTGGTGACCTGCAGGACTCTCCTTCCCACCAGGGCTTACCTCCGGGTCTGCACGGCTCCTGCATCTCTGATGCTAAAGCTGTAGCGGGGAGGCGGTGGGGAGGACATGGATTGCACGTCAGGACAGCTGTGCTCTGGCCCCAGGGCCTCCCGCAGATTTACGCGCTTTCGCTTAGCCTGGATGTCCCAAAGAGAGCGGCGAGCGGCGAGCACCGTGCTGTTGTTATTACATGGAGGCCTGATCTGGCAAAAAGGCAAAATATAGAGAATTTTTTCCAAGTGTTCTTTTTCACTCTCTGGAAAAAAAAAAACAAACCACAAAAAACCAAGCATGCCTGTAATCAGCTGCAGGAGCGGAACAGCCCTCTTAATTTATTTTAAAGTGTCCTTCAGGACTGTCTGGTTAATAACCACGCTCCACGGCGCTGCGCTCCCTGAGGGGGGAAAGGCGTCGCCTGGGAAACTCGTGTTTTTTTTTTCCCTGGATCAGATGCCCTCTGCATCATCCCACTGGAGGCTGGGGAAGGGAAATGTGCACCCAAAAGAAGCAGGATGGCAGGAGGAGGATTGTGGGGGGGAGGCAGGGCAGCAATCCTACCTCCACCCCGTAGCTGTCGCGGGACCTGCAGCTCCGTGTTTGGGATGCTGTGGAGGGTTGCTGGCGCACAAAAGGCTCCCATGGCTGCAAAATACTGTTGTGACGGTGTGAGTCTAGTTCCAGCCCTTCGCTTAAGAAGGCTGGTTAATGGCATCACAAATTTGAGGTGTGCAGCATTCCCACCACATGCACGGCTGTTGGATCCCATCGGAGGTGTTTGCAGCGCACGGGTACAAGACAGGCTTCTGGGAAGGGCAGTAAACGAGGAAAAAAGGTCATTTGATCAATTGTCTCACAGTCTAGTGATGTGGTGGCCTTCATAGGGAAAAATAAATCAATCTTTTTAACCTGTCTCTATTTTTAAAACTTACGTGGAAGTTTCTGCCATGTAGCGTAGCGATACAGCTCTTCGTTAGACAGTGAGGTGCCCGCTCACCCAACCGGCCTGTCGCAGGGAAAAACTAAGGCCAAAGCAATAAAACAAGCCTGGAAGGCTGCCAGCAGCAGGAAACCGCGGCAGCAGGGGTGGACGAGGCTCCTGTCGGGTTAGACGTGAGGTGCACAGGTACGTCCGGGGACGGTCAGCGCCCGCTCCTGCCTACACACCACTGCCCTCTCCAGGCAGGGTCCTCCTTCGAAGAGAGGATGGAGCTGCCCCATATCTCCCAGGGGAGTCCTTTCTCAGAGCTGGTGGTTTCTTGCAAAGCAACCCCGTACGCGGCGAGGTGGGAGGAGGCATCCCACAGCATCCAAGGCATGCTCCTGACACCCGGTGCCACCCACCACCACGGTCCCTTTGGCTGCCCGGGGGTGCCAGCAGCTCTTTTCAGCCACCGACGCAGCACGTGGGAGCCTCCAGCTCCCAGAGGATCCCTCACCCAGCTTTTTCTCACAGTATGTGATTTCTGTGCAGAGACACAGATAGATGTGTGTGTACGCGTGCCTGCAAGAAAGTTGCCTTTCAGCCAAAAGCCAAAGCATCTTACATTGGAGATGACAAGGGATGTATCGAAATGCAGTAACGTCAGTCATTGCCACGGTGCTCTTGCGACCTTAAAATGATCCAGAAATGTTTGAGAGTTTGAAAATTAGATGTTTCTTCTTAAAAAAAAAAAAAAAAAGAAACAGCTGTTTTAAGGATCTGGGGATATCAGTTTAAACTTTTAACATTCCCTACGCTCTTCCTTTCCTTTCTTACTTAAATGCAGACTATGAAATTTTGGCAAAGAAAGAGCTAATTTTATTTTGAAAAACAAGCTTTTGTAATATCTAAGAACAATAGGAATGCTCTCAAAGCTTTACAGACCCAATGGCCCTTAACTGATAGTTTCAGTTAAGGAAAGCCAGACGCTACAGCAGGGAGATCCTGAAAGCGGAACGTGTCGAGCCCCAGCCACACGTGAGCCTTCCGCTGAGAAAGTAAAATGGAGACTCCTGAAAAGAAGTAGGATTTTTTCCTCCCCAAACCCTGTAGCTTTTCAAATATTGCTGCGTGGAAGGGAAGGGCTTTCTTGAAAACAATTTTACATTGACATTGTTTTCTTTGCATTTTGAGGGCCAAAAATGTGTTTTGTTTTGTTTTGTTTTTCTGGAAGTGAAAAGATGGTTTATTATGCAATCAGAGAAATCTGAGACTTGGGGCCCTGGGAACAAAATGCCACCCTATATCACAAAGCTTGTGAAAAACCCATATGATCTGGAACCTCTGTCACAAAGTGTATCTACTACACTGAGTTTCCACATTCTATTCTCCTGAGCGAGGTCTGGTGTGTGAATGTCTGACAAGCAGCAGTAGTCTCTTCCTGCCAAAAATAAATGGGGAGCGAGGAGCTTAACTCCAGCTGGACCTGGTTAATCTGTGCTTAGATTATCTCGATTGCGCCTAGGATTAAGAAACGCTTTAGCAGGGACTAATCTTACCCAGTGGACAGCATGTCTGGCTGACTTCTTAATCCCATCGCTTGACTGCCGGGACTCGGCTTCCGAGGCAGATGGGCCCCGAGCATCCCTGTGGCTGGCCCATGTGTGCATGGGGCTGTGCCTCTCCATGGGGCTGTGTTGGGGAGCCCGGACGCAGCTTCAGGTCTTTTGGCCAAGATCACTCTGCTTTTGGTCTTTCTTGCTTCCCTCTTTCCCCTCCTTCTACAAAAACCAGAAACCAGACAGAAGGCTCTTAGCACCTGGCAAGCACAATGCAAAGTGTTAGGTAGGACAAGACAGAGCTATGTTAATTACCCTGATTTTTCTGAAGAAAGGCTGCAGTGAAGGATGAAAGGGAAGGCGGTTGACGTGAGCGCATTTCTTACTTTCTGCTGAGTGATGCTTTGAGAAGGTCTCCAGTGATACTTCTGTGGGAGCATCACAGATTTGGGTGCACTGATGCTCAGACAACCTTCTGAGAAAGTAACCATCCCAGCCCCTGTCCCCTGTTGAGAAAAATAAGTCATGGGACAGCTGCAATGGAAATCATAGAATCATAGAATGGTTTGGGTTCGAAGGGACCTTCAAGATCATCTAGTTCCAACCCACCATGCTATGGGCAGGGACACCTTCCACTACATCAGGTTGCTCAAAGCCCCATCCAGCCTGGCCTTGAACACTTCCAGGGATGGGGCAGCTTTCCTGGGCAACCTGGGCTTCCCTGCGCGACCTATTCCAGTGCCTCACCACCCTCAGAGTGAAGAATTTCTGCCTTGGATCTAATCTAAATCTACCTTCTTTCAGTTTAAAGCCATTGCCTCTTGTCCTATCACTACACACCCTTGTAAAAAGTCCCTCTCCAGCTTTCTTGCAGGCCCCCTTTAGGTACTGGAAGGCAGCTAGATGGTCTCCCTGGAGCCTTCTCTTCTCCAGGCTGAACAACCCCAACTCCCTCAGCCTGTCTTCATAGGAGGGAAGCTCCAGCCCTTGAATCATCCTCGTGGCCCTCCTCTAGACCCACTCCAACATCTCCGTGTCCTTCTGATGTTGGAGTCTCCAGAGCTGAATGCAGTACTTGAGATGGGGTCTCACAAGAGCAGAGTAGAGGGGCAGAATGACCTTCCTCAACCTTCTGGCTGCACTTGTTTGGATGCAGCCCAGGATACGATTGGCTTTCTGGGGGGAATACAAGAAAAAAAAAAGCAACTCAAACCCAAAAAGAATGTTTTCTGCTCTTTTCAGGAGAAAAGAAACATTCTGTGCAATTAAAAAAAAAAAAAAAAGACGATTTTACTAGTAATAAAAACTGCAAAAAACTCTCCAATTTTTTGTTTGCGAAATTGACAGAATTTTGAGCATCTGAATTTGGGAAGCAGAGTAGAGGTTTGCAAGTACGAAACACTCATGTGGCTGGCATCCAGCATTTCTCCTGCCAGGGAGGAAAAGCCTCTAACACAGATTATCCAACATTTTATGCAGCTCAGCTTCAGTGGGGAGACCTTTACAACTGCAAACCTCCCAACAGCCCCACTTATGAAACCCCAGAGCTTGGTCCCATGGTGCCCCCTGCCCCCCTCCCTGTAGCATCGCCCCGTGGCGTCCCAGCATGCAGGCACCCTGCCAGGGCTGCCTCCAAGCCAACGCCATTCCCAAACTCGGACAGTGCCCAAAAGCACCACTGAGCCCTAATTGATGCCTGAGGTGACAATTACAGGGGCCTCTGAGAGGAAGGCGAAAAGAAAAACAAAACCCCTGCCCCAAACAAATCAGCAGAGCAGCAGTGACAGCAAATAACCCCCTGTACGATACAAAGCCTTAAAAGAGACGATAAATAAAGCCAATTAGCCCACAGACTTAGCGCCAGCTTACGTGGAGCAAGCCTGGCAGAAGAGCAAACCCGAGAGTCGCTAGGCACAAAAGCATCACTTCTTCCTAGTCTAAAAAAAATAAGAAAACAATAAAAAAAAGCCCCCAAACGAGCAGGGGTAGTTGAGGTGACATCAGGAAGAAAGGGGGAGCAGAAGGGCAGGTCCTGCCAGACAACAGGCTGATGGAGAGGAAAGAGCCCCGCTGCTGATGCAGGACCTTCCCTCCTGGTCAGGAGGAGCAAGCTCCGTGCTCCGAGCACCTTGCACCCTGGGCGTGGAGGTAACACTGAGCCCAAAAGATGTTTCCAGGAGATGAGGACCTGCTTTGTCAGGTCCCGCAAGCAGCTGCAGCCCGTGTCCCTGCCCAGCCCTGCTCAGTGCCCGGCAAGCAGGTCACAGCTGCCAAACGTGGACATAGTGAGGAGAGAGCTGGTCAGCCAAGTATTTAAGGCCAAGGTTAGGAAGGGATTAACATGGCCTTTCCAAGACCTCTTCTCCTAATCTGGATTTACAGCTGTGAATTCACTGCTGAGGCCACTGTCCCTCTTCGTCTTCCAACCCTCACGTCCCTTGCAAGAAATGCCCTCGTTGGCACCTTGTAGGTACCTTTGCACATCCTACCTTTAACAGAAACTTAAAAGCAGAGAGATACACTGTGTGCTCCTGTGCGGACATGCCACAGTGTCTCTTAACTCCTGACAGCCATTATCCAGCTGCTGGATGAGCTTTATTATAAGCAATTTTTGTAAATCATATCGAAAGCATGAAGTCAGGAGGAAAAGAAAAACAAAATATCTCAGGTCATGAACTGCAGCAACACCTGGCAGGTTGGTTAAAAAAAAAGGAAAAAAAAAAGGAAAGAAACTGCTAGGAAAGTTGTTGACACAAGATCCTAGGGTGATACATTACGGATATCAACATGTATGTCACACCCAAGCCCAGGGCAGGGCTTATTCAGCCCTCCAGCTGCAGGGCTGACACCCTTCCCAGCTGCCTGACACCCAGTCCTGCACCTTTCCTTTCCCAAAGCCTCTCAGCAGTTTTGCTCAGAACGGGACAAAATCCAAAAGGTTTTGAGACGTGACACAAACTGGTGGGTTTTTTTGTGGTTTTTTTTTTTTTGGACCAAAAAGATTTCCAGAACAGGGAAGACTCGGGCAGACAGGCTCTGTATTGGCAGTGGTGCGGTGTCAGCTGGCAGCTCTGCCCCTTTCACCTCCGATTCTTGTCACAACCTCACTATTCCCAGCAAGCGAGGCGCCGAGCAGAGGAGCGGATAAATGATGCGCGTCCCTGGGCTGGTGCCTGCGTGTGCTGCGTCGTGGGATTAGAGCTGCGCGTGGGCCATTGTGGTGGTTTGAGCCGAGCCTTTTGGCCATCGCTAATTAAAAGCCCTCCGTCGGCGACCCTAATGAGCCAGGGGTGTTTGCCGCACTCGCTGCAGAGGGTAGGATGGGGGAGGCAGGTGAGCATCGTACCCAGGATTTGCGTGGTCTCCTCTGGCTTTGCTGGAGCCGGGCGCTTCTGATAACACCCAGCAATTAGCAGCCTTGCTCCAGAGGGAAATCCTGACAGGAAGGGGAGGGAGGGAGGCACATGATGGAAGGGTGGCTCCCAGGGGACAGTGGGGTCTCTGGGTGGCAGCCCCCTGATTGGGCAGCGCAGGAAGGGAGGGCAGCCCATGGAGGAGTGTGAGGGTGTTGGAGTGGCAGCAGAAGCATTAGGATGTCAGGCGGCATCAAAGCCAGTGCCTCGGAAAAAAAAAAGGCAGGGAGGAAGGAGGCCGGGGGAGCCGTGCAGGTGTGACAAATTAAAGATTAGCACTGCAGCGCATGAGGATGCTCTGCGCGGGCTTCGCTGCCGCCAGGGGTTTGTCTCACTGCTGGCTGCTGCCGCCGTCACGACGTGTGGCACGTTTCCGACATGTCCTCCGGCTTTGCTGGAGCAGCGCAGCCTGTGCCCTTGCCACGACATGCGGCCGGCTGTCACTCCGCTGGCCCCGAGGGTCCCTCGCTGGCCCCCGCCAGCCCTTCCAGCTACACCCACTCATTAGCGGTTCGCGACTTGCAGCCTCCTCTTTGCCTGAAATCCTGCAATTACTCGGCACGCTGGCTCAGACCCGGCTCCCGCACGGTAGCGAAACAAAGGCGAGTGGGAACAGGCAGCCCAGCTGCCGCTCGCCCCGCAGCCATCCCCGGGCGGGCAGCTCAGCGACGGGGGATCAGGAACGTTTCACATTTCGAGCTGAAATTAAAGAGAGAAGAGAAGGAACCGGATCGCCCATGAGCTGTGAAAGAAGACAAGGTTTTGTTTTATTTAACGCGAGGCCATTTTGACCAGCATAAAGTATCTATCAAAATGGAGACAGAAAATAGTTGTGCTTGAAAACACCGGGACCAAATTGGCCTTGAGACTCATGTAGTCCTGAGCCAATTAAAATGTCATAATAATGTAACCTCAAAAAAACCCAGTGTCTGGTAGTTACAAAAGATACGCAGGGAAAGAAATCATTCCCCAGCTAGAAGTGTTTATCCAAAGGCTCTCCATGAGAAAATCAGTTTGTGAAAAGGGAGAGGGAAAAAACCCCAAAGCAGCAGTAGGCTGGGTGCAAGCCTGCACTCTGCTCCACGTTCACAGTGGCTGTGCTGGTGTTCCTGGGGACCTTCCAGGGCCGAGAGGGGTCTTTGCAGGTCCGGGAAGGTCCTGCCTACACCACAGGACTGGGGCTTTGGGGTGCCTTCATTGCAAATGACAGTTTTAGGCTCTCTGTTGAATTTCCCAGCCTCCATGAGTCTTTGGGAGACGTGCGTCCCCCAGGTATATCATCAGTAATGGAAAGTGCCATTGTCACTACAGGCACTAACTCATCATCTTGACGACCCATTGATCCCTGGAAGAGCCGAGTGGAGGGTAAAATAAATGTGGTTTGCTGGGACAGGAGGAGAGGAGAAGAATACTGAAGACATTTTGCTTCACCAGCCACTGAAACCAATGGAAAACCAGCCACTGACTTCAGTGGAGCACAGTGGACTTTCTTTGTGCTCACCAAAAAAATGGAAGAGACGTTCTGAAAGGAAGCTCCCAAACACTGTCATCTCCTGGGGTAGAGAATCTCACCTGTGTACCTCTGGAGCTTCCCAGAGGTGTTGAGGCTTGTGCTTGGTACCACCTTGCTCTGAGGAGCATCCCGGACCTGCCTGGTGTGAGATGGGGACTCCCACACACTCCCTAAACTGCAGGTGGCCTCCAGGGCCAGTGGGGAAGACCGACCCCCCCACACTTCTGGGCCAGTGGACGCTTGGGAGCGGGAGTCTTCCGGAGGGAGTGAGCGCCTGCAGATGCCGCAGGCTGCATCAAGACCCTGTGGCCAGCCCCCTCACCTGGGGGCTGGCTGACTGCCACAGCCCAGCGTCGAGCGGGGAGCTCATTAGCCTTGCTGTGAAGGAAGTTAATTAGCTCAGGGAAAACGCCGTGCTAATTTGCCTAACCGGCTTTTGGGACTGAGGTTAACCCTGCCAAGCGGGCTTGGATGCACTCCTTCTGGCTGGGGCTCTGCCTCCTGCATCTGCGCACATGGAGGAGATGCCCGCGGGCTCCAGGGCTCCAGGGCTGCTCTGAAGGTGTTACTCCTGCTCTTTTGAAGCCGTGGGCACGGCGGGCTGAGCGCAGCGTGCAGCTCGGTGCTGAGCAGCAGTGCCGTGGCATGTCTCCCCGCAGCCCGAACAGGACGGTGCGGGATTTACGACGCGTGTGGCCATCCCTGCCCACCCCCTCTCCCTCATCCAGCTGCCCCCTGCTTCCACGTTCGTTACACACTGGCCACCCTGCAGGCCAGGGCTTTGAAAGAGCCACCTCCGTTTCTTCTTTTCCTTATTATTCCCCCTTGTCTGGGAAGAGCGTAGAACTTGGACAGGACAATTTGAGCAACGTGTGGAGCAGATGGAAGCGGGTTGCCTGGCTGTGGCCAGGTAGAGGGAGCACTCAGCAGGCAGAGGCTGGGCATGGCAAGTCGAGAATGGCACAACACTGCTCCCTCCCTACATAACGCTAAAGCAATTTCTCTTGGTGGCTTTAGAATCACTAAGCGTTTTTGGCACGCTAGCACGTGGCTGTCCTCTGCTCCCCGGCCCCATGGAAAGCTCAGCTTGGTTCAGTGCTACTCGTGGCGTGGGAGAGAAAGGAAGAAAACCACACATAGTAAAGAGACAGGGAGAGAAACAGGAGCAGGGTAATCTTCAACGCAAGCTTGCAAGCTTGTCTAAAAATAGAAGGCGAACCGTTCCCTAGTAATTAGTCAGGAGATGGTTTTATTTGCAGCAATGCGATTTCAGCAGCCGTGCTTTTGGAAGGAGGAGACGGGACTGTCCCAGCAGCCTGAACCTTGCGGAGCAGGAGGAGATTTGCCTCCCCTCTGCCAAGGGACGTTTCCCACAGACAGCAGGTGAGCGTGGGCTCGGGTGTCAGCACATGGCATCTTCCTCTGCCTGCCTGGAAGGAGGGAGAGGTGTCCTCTCTGCAGTGGCCTGCTGGTCCTCTGGGTTTAAATGCTCCTCAGCCTCTGCATTGGAAGAAATGATGGAGTCCTTTTGCTGGGGAGGCAGCAGCATCCTGGCATAAGGACTTGATCCCTAAAGGGGTTCAAGCAAGGGGAAGCAGTGCCTGAGATCTCGAGGGGAAAGAATGGCACAGGGACCCAGGACTAGATCACAACAAGGACCAAGCCTGAGGCACTCACTCACCTGCAGGTGCCCCCAAACCAGCACATGGAGTCAGGGCCCCTTTTGGATGATGGGTGGCAATCGGTCAGAGGAGAGAACACAGGGAATGAAGGGGACATCCCCAAGGGCTCCTCACAGGGCAGCTGGCTTCTCTGCAGTCTTTGTGGGAATCTCACTGAGCTGGGCCACTAAGGGCTTGCGGGGGATGAGTGACAGGACCGTACAAGACTGACTCTCAGGTGCATCTGGGGCGCTGGGAGGAGGGAGAGGCTTCCTTTGGGAAATGCCACCAGACTAGAGGGGCCCAACAAAACACAGAATAATGTTAAAAACATGGAGACTTAGCATTTACATTCTGCTGCTGCTTACAGTGGGCACAGGACTGGGATGGAGTTGGTCTGAATCCAGGCTTCATGTGTTTTCTGAGTTTGAATATTGCATCTTGGCTACAACAGAAAACAAAAGCGTGAAGAACCCGCTTGGCACTGTGCCGGCTCTCTTCTGCTGGTCCGCTGCTGCATACCCCAAACCTGCCCACACCCCACCAGAAGCAGAGAGGAAGAACAGAGGGACTGGGGAGATGTTTTGAACGAGGAGGTGTGACGGCAGGGGACGGCCACTACTGCCTCATGCTCTGCAGAGCTGCAGGTACCACCACCTGCATCCTGGAGGACTGTTGCTTTCTGGTCACAAGAGACAGGCTATCATGCCTGATAGAAACATCCGACTGGTCTGGTTTTGGCAGAGTGAAAGCCCGACGGTGAAAAGACAACGTGCTGCTTGACCTACAGCCAGCAGCTCTCCCTGAGCCATGGATGAATCCCTTGCCAAATGAAAGACAATGAGCTTTACATCCCATTTCAGGCAATTCCCAGTCCCTGCTGTTGTCCTGTTGATTTCATGCCTCTGCAATGGGATTTAACTTCCCATCCTTCCATCTCCCCCATCGCCACCTCTGAGGCCTGTGCAAACAGCGGGAGAAGCAGGATAATTGTCTCTGACATGAGGAGCGATGATAACAGCTACGCTGGAAGAGTCATCACAGGCCTGTGGTTAGCGAACTGAGAACGCAGAGGGGAAACAGCCCCCTCTCCCCCAGCCGCTCTTCCGAAGGATTACTTGTACCCATAGGAGGGAGTGCTGCTCCGGAGCGCCGTGTGTTGCTGATTTGTGAGTGTCCCCTCTGCTGGGACATGATTAACCGGAAAATTTACAAGTTGGGAGGTCTCTCCAGGAGCTGGTCTAAAGCCAGCGGTTCCTCTGGCTCGCTCCTGCATGGCACAGCAGCTGTCGACACAGGATAAAAAGCGAGGAACAGGAGGGGAGCGGCTGCAGGGTGCTCCACAGCCGTGCTTTGCAGCTGCCCCCATGGCAGCGGTGGGGACAGGACCATGGCCGTGGTGGTGGGGGGCTGCCTTGTAGTTATGCTGAGAGTTGCTGGAGAGTCTCCAAGCTGTGCCCGTGCTTCCCTTGGAGCTGGCACTGTCGGTGGTGGGGCAGGAGGGGGGCTTGCTGCAAACCCCTGGATCCTGGAGGTTATGCGGAGCCTCACTGTCCCGCTGTGCCCATCACGGAGGACCACCACAAGGTCCCTTTGTGCCCCAGCCTCTCTAAAACCCTGTGTGTTGGCACACGTGCTCTCACCTGCAGGCAGGGCAAGGGCGTGCAAGATATTTGCCTTAATTTGCCTTGATAGTGAAGCAGGATGGCTGGGTGCGGAGAGATGAGGCAGCCCACCTGGGACATGGAGAAAGGGCCTGAGCTGTTTCTTCTTTACCTGTTTTTGCTCTTCCTCCTTCTGCCCGTCCTCTGCCCCTGCCCCACCAGCCCTGCACGTGTCTCCAGCAGCCAGGGCCAGGGGTGTCACTGCCGTTCCCCCACGCATCCCTCCCCTGCTCTCCTCTCTTCAGGGATCCTCCTGCAGGCAGAGAAATCAAATCCTCCGAGGAGGGAAGCAGCAATACATTCACACAGTGATGCATGAATGGGATCAGTCCAGCCTTTCCAGGAGTGCAGGGAGCGCACGGTGAGGGGACGCAGCCTCTCCGAGAAGATTATACCTGAGGCGTCTTAGGAACGGGAAATTTCTTAAACTGGTGATCAAGAGCCAGCTTGGAAATAAAAATCAGTGTTGGACAAAGAGGAGGCAGGGGCTGCCCCTGCCACAGATCTGGCCAAATCTGTGTGACTTGCTGTCCCTTTAGCAGTGAGGGACCAAAGCCATATTGTAGTGAAGCAGGAAGCTCATTCCAGAGTACTGATGGCTCTTGAGATTTTCCAGCAGCGAAGGACTTGGCTCCTCTGACCTGCCGAGTGGCAAAGCACTCATTTCTCGATTTCCTAAAAAAAAAAAGAAGAAAAACAGTGAGAGAGAGGACCAGGAGAGGGACAGTGGTCAACAAATGCAGCATGTCCAATCCCCATGTGAGCTTCCCCTGAGCTGGGGTGGGTGCTCAGTTCTGAGGCTCTGGGAGATGGAGGGGTGGCTCCCAAACATGTTCTGGCTTCCGAACCAAAGCGTGCCTGCTCTCCCCGAATGCACACAGAGAGGGATGTGAAATGTTGTATAAACTGCGGCTGCTAAGCCAGGCTTCTCTTGCTGGGAGAACGGGGGAGGGGGAGAAAAAGCCAACTGTAATGCTACCGAATTAGCAGAGCTTTACACGACCGGTTTGGGGAATGCCTGCAATCCCTATCTGTGCCACGCTGCATTTTAAGATCAGTTATTACAAAAGGCTCTATAGGATGCACAAACCTTCCCTGCCCAAGCTCCTGTCACCTCCCAGCCAGTCTTTCGCTTCCCCTGGCTGAGGGCAGCTCTGGTGCAGCATCCTGTGCTGCTCTGTGCCAGGAGGATCCTGACCTTAGCCGCTTTTCCTGGTGCCGGTTCACATTTCGGATGACAATCAAGTCCTGGAGCAGAATCTGCTCCTGGCATCTCTCTAGCCACGTGGCTGGGGCGATGCCAGCGGCAAATCTGGCTGGGAACGTCTGCTGTTTCTTCAATAAAAGGGAAGTTAAAACCACCCCCAAGCTCAGCACGGTGCAGTGGAGCCATGCCCCCCTGGCAATGCCAGCTGCATGCTGCCTGGCGCAGACCGGCCAGCACGGTGGACAGATGGTTGCTGCCCATGCTAGCACGTTGCTATTTTCAGAAGGGACTCACGTTTTTCCTCCTGCATTTCAAATCCTCTCCCAGCTATCAAACAGCCTGCTAGGAAGCCTCGGACTGAACTGGACGTCTCTCTCCCCAAAGCCAGGGATTATTTGTACCATATGGCACACTTCCAGTTGGAGGGAGGTACCCTCACCGGGATGACTGTCCGGGAGAAAAAGCCTATTCTTCCCTCTGCAGTTCTGCTTTTGTTGTCAGAGATATCCCACTCATCCTTTCCTGCCAAGAACCCAGTAGGGCTCAGGGGGCAGAGGTGTCTCAGGCAGCTGTGTGCCCCTCGAAGGATGCTGGGGTTTGCCTTGCCCACATGTGTGGGGCAGAGCCGCCTCTCTCGCATACCGCTCCTGACCGAGGGAGGAGGTGACGGCGGAGAGGGGAGCCCGGCGGAGAGGGGAACCCGCAGATCACTCAACGTCTCTGCAGAAGTAGAGGATAAGGACAGAGAAAAGCTGCCCAGAGAGCTGTGCCCGGAGCAGTGTGTGAGATGCAGGGACACGCGGCACCTCAGAAACAAAACAACTTGCTCAGGGCTAGGCTGGGGCATGGGTGTTAGGGCGGGGACTGGATATCTAGAGGATATGCCTCCTTTGCTCGCCCCACTGAAAACACAGTGGTGAAGCCCGTGGCTCCCTGGGCTCGGTTTTCCCGAAGCTGTCAGCGTGGAGCTCCCTTCTGCAGGACATGGCCGTGGGGGCCCAGGCTCCCGGCGAGCAGTGGCACAGCCCAGCTTTAGGAAGGCGTATGGAGTGGAAAGACCTGTGTCGCCTTTGCTCTCCCTCCCCTTGAGGGCATCCACACCAGGACTCCTGATGCCTTTCGCAGCGACACAGAAACGCTTCCTAACATCATCCCTCAGCGAGACATGGGACCATGGCACTCGCTTTGCAAAGCTAGAGCTGCCTGCAGCACTGGGCAGCTGCAGAAGACTGCAGAAAGACTGTTTCCCTTCCCTCCTTGCTTTTCCCTGCACACACACGTGTGTGTGCTTACACACACAAGCACAGGGGCAGGAGCAGTGGCCTTGGAGTAGTGTGGTGGTGGGAGAGAGCACAGCAGGCAGCATGCAGGCAGGGGAGCTGCTGGGCAGTGCTGTGATGAAATGGGATTAGCTTGGGGAGGGAGGGAGAGGAGTAAATGATCCTTGTGGCGAGCTTCAGGGCTTTCCCTGACACATGCTGGCGAGAAACTAATAAAAATAGGGCCTGAGCATAGTGGGAACAGACTTGCTACCTGCTTTCTAACTCACTGCAGCCCAGGTATGGCGAGGGCAATCGGAGGCTGGCTGCTTTCTTCCCCGTGCATCCTTCGCAGGCTTTCCGACGTCTGTGTGGGAGACCTGGGTAGAAGAGCGAGGCTGCTCTGATGTGCCTGGGCAGGGATAGGGATGGGGACAAGGCTGCACCTTCTGTCCCCTTGCCCGAACCACCGGTGCTGGGGTGTTGGCTGCCAACCTGGAGCTTAGCAGGGAAGTGAAACAGCTTCCCCTCACCTCTCTCTCCCCTGCCCTGCAGCAGAAACCTCTCTTCCTCCCAGCTCTCAGGCTGTTCAACCTCCAGATGCTGCACAGGAACCTCTGGGAAGGGTTTGGGGGCTCTTTCCTGGGACTCCATCTCAGGGTGCACAAAGCCAGCACCTGCAAAGCATTAGTGGAAGCCCGGAGTGGGGATGACTACCTGCTTAGCGATGCTGAGAGAAGTCGGGACTCTCGGCCGGCAGCACCCCCAGCAGTATTTAGGTACCATATGCGGTGTTAAGGCGCAGTGTCACAGGAGCATGAGGCCATTTCACATTCCTCCACGAGTCCTGGGAACGTAAAGCCTGGGCTCGACCCGAGGGCTGCCTGCCTCATGCATCACTCAGATGACAGCAGAGCTATTTTTTTCCTGACAGGACCCAGAAACCAGGTCACTCCGCATGTAAATCTATAACAAATCTGCCTGGGATTAGGTGGGCCACTGAGAGGTGGCAACAGACGGTATTCATCAGACGTGCCCGTAGCAAACAGCTCCACACCACGCACGAGGGAGGGAGAGGAGGCACATTTTTTCACGAGCAGAGGGGTTGCTACACCAGAAGCTGCTGTCCTGGGTTGGAGGGTTTCGGCCGCGACAGCCTCAGCAGAAACAAATGCTGCATTCCAGGGAGGCCATTCCTCACAAGCAATTAAAAAATAAAAACATGACAGTAATAAGCAGCTCAATCAATCCTGCCACGAGCCAAAGGACCTTGTGGAGAGAGCTGGGCTTTTCCCACAGCACACTGGGATCAGGTCTTCTCCAATAAATACAAATAATACCGGTAACGAACCACAGATCTCTGGCCAAACTTCGGCGAGCGATACCTTTGCAGGATGTGGGATGCGTATGGGCTGTACATACATGGCTTTAACTTGCCTGTGCAGTGGATACTGTCCCAAGCTTGGGGTGAGAGGGGACAGCAGCAGCATGGCTGCAGCAGGCAGGGGCTTGTGAGCTGCTTCCCACTCTCCTCTCCTTCCCAAAGATGGGAGCACAGGCGTGTGGGATGATTATAAACCAAATCACATCTCTCCAGCAGTGTGCCTCCCTGATCCAAACTAATCAGCTGAGCCTTCAAGGGCTAAAGAATAGCAGCACTTCTCTCCATGGGTGTCGCAGGACATAGCTAAAAACCTCGACCCCTTTGGCTCGGTTGCCGAGGGAAGTTTTCAGCTGAAAATGCCAGGGCTCTGGGAACTATTAAACCCGGCAAAACCTAGATTGCTTTTATGCCTGCCCTGGGCTGCCACTTCGAATCTTTTCTTTTCCCCTCTGCAAACTGCTGGGTAATGATCCCTTGCGGCGTGCCAGCTCACCTCCCCTTCTCCCAGCTGGCAGCCCAGCTCCAGTGCGATGCCCTTTTGTTCCACAGGGTGCTGAGATCTGCAAACTCATTGCTAATTACTGAATCTGAGGCTTCCAGCTCCAGCGACAACGCCAGGACTTGTGGCAGGCTCCTGAAGGGGCCAAAGTTCATCCCTCTGCTTATTTCCTTACCAAAGACCATTATCTCTCATTTACATCTAAACTAGTTTTTTATACTGGTTTAAATGCTGCCCCTCCCCCTGTAATCTCGATGCAAATGAATTAAAAGTTCATTCTTCCGATGCTCAAATCCTGCGCACTTTCTTTTTCACTTCTTATTTAAATCACACACTGTTTTGAACTAAACCTTTTATTTCCTCCCAATTATTATTTCTGGTGTGTTTTCCAGAGCCTTACAACACGGCATCTGATTATACACAAAGCTTCGAAATAAAGCCCAGTTTTTTGCCTTCATTAGAGACACAAAGGATTCCTGTGTGAGCCAAGCAGCTCTCTGGACATTAATACAGCTTTACACCCCAAATCACACTCTGGCTCTCTGCAGAGCAGATTGAGGAGTGGATCCGTGCCTTTCCTTGCTGCCAGCACCCTTCGAAGGCTCCAGCCAGCTTCTTCACTCCTTGGAATTAACATCCGATTAAGTGGTGCCAGCACGTTCACCTGCAAACTCCTGGCCACTGGCTCTGCCTGCAACAGGACCCGGTGCGTTTCCTGGCTAATCCTGCCTGCTTGGTTCCCCTCTGCTTGCCTCCAAATTAGGGATCCGGGGAGCTTGGTTGGCCCACCCAGGATTTTGCTGTTGTTGACCATTCCCATGGAAGGGAGTTATGCTGAGTCGCGTGTAAAGCCCTGGGAAAACTCAGTAATTCGTAAACCCCAGAGCCCTCCCTGAAGCCTAAAATTAATGAATGTGAGAATACTTTGGGCTAAGTGATAAGCCCAAGGACATAAAGGCAGTCAGTGGCAGAGCTTCTTTTAACCCACATAGGCAGCCACCACATCCTTCCTGGATCTGAGATCTCATTGTCTGGAAACTGCCTGAACCAAAGCAGAAGCACAGGAAACCACTCTGTCCACATCATGTTTCCCTTATTTACCATCATTGCACAGAAAGGAATAACGTATGCTGTGTTTACCCAATGAAGAGGGGGGAGAGATTTTTATAAAAATGATGCATTACTGAGCTGATTAGCTGCACAAGAAGCCTCCCTAAGCAAATGTTTTTTTTGTCTTGCTGAACATTATAGCATTTTAAAAATAAACTACTGATTTCTATCTAGTTTTAAAAATACTTCTGACTGCAAAGAAGAGGTTTGGGGTCACCTCAGGCAGACAAGAGGCGTTTTGAATGGTGGGGATTCAGGACAGGTTTCAAAAGGAACACGCGGGCGTGAGAAGCAAATTGCGAAATGGACACAGGATGGGAGCTCCATCAGTGGTTTCTCCAGAGAGAGATTTCTTTTAATACAGAGAAGTTTTGTCTAACAGGCTTTGCACGGTTCTGTAAGGTAAGGAGACTAGACTCACAGCTCTGATACCATACCACGCCTCTCCTTTGGGACCTTGGGCAATTCAGGTTATCCCTGTCTCTCTTAAAATCCCTATCTGTAGAACAGAGATATTGCTGCCTGCAGTAAACGCCTGCAAAGTGCTCGAATGTGAGGGTTATTACTGTTAAATATCTGTGCAGCTTTCACCTCTGCTGCGCTGAGAAGCAAGCCGGTACGAACGAGCCCTGCAACATGCTGTCAAGCAGAGCCGGAATCTCACGGTGTGGGAGTGGACATGCAGTGAGAAACATGAGGAAAGCCGGAGCTGCTTCATACTGGGAATTTTTTTCCTCAAATATTCAAAATCCGATGGAAGTAGCTGCTCTGGCCACTGTAGGCTTGCTTTCGTTCTAGAAATGACTGAGCCAGGCCACGTGCTGCCTCAAGAGCCAAACTGCCTTTCCGACCTGCTGTGGGGCAGCGCGTGTGTCCCAAATGCCAGACTGGCCACTTCTATCACGTCGGAAAAAAACCAAACCGCATCTGAATCCCAGCGATCCAGGTCAGACCGACCTCTGGAGAATACGCATAACCAGGGAGGTCATGAAACACCACAAAAACCACAAACAAAACCACTAATTGGCTTCCTTTCAGCTGTATCTCTGTGCCACCAGTCTCGCAATTCTCGAACCGCCCTGTGCTGCCTTCAGACTGCCGAGACACAGCCTATTTTTGCAGAGCGAGGACAGTTAACGATACTTTGTGTTACTAATTCTGTAATTCATATTGTTTGTGCTGGCAGGGAATTCCCCGCAACGTTTTATCTCAGCCAGTCTCCTCTGGCTGTTTAAAATATGTGGAATTATTATTCCTGGCTCGCAGGTCCACCCTAGGTCATGGCGGGAGTATTCCCGGTTTGCGCACAAGCGCATGGCCACCCTCCCCAGTGCTGGTGGTCCAGAATAGATAGGACATATAGGATATATAGGACACATCAGGGGTGGGGGGTGGTGGGGGGTGTGCAAACTTTTTAATTGTCTGGGGACAGACAAAATTAAGGCAAAGGTGCCTTAAGGTATCGTCCTGGCTATTGCTAGTGTCACCAAAAGAGGTACTGGCTGGAGGACCAGGCAGGGGAGGGCCCATGGTGTGATGTGGGGAAGTTGGTGGGTGGGTAGGGGGGAGCAAGCGGAGGGGTAGAGCAGTGCCAGGGTGCGGGTCTGGGGTCTGAGGGTTCCTCTGTGGAGGAGAGCTGGGAGTTGAAGCTGCTCCTGGGGCTGGAGGGTGGTTTGGGGAGAGAGAGGTGCCTCTGTGCGTGTGTGTGTGGGTTTGGGGGCATCCACCAGCGTGGGGACACAGAGGGTCGGGGGGAGCCCGTCCTCTGCTCGGCTGCTTGGCTGTGGCAGGTCTGCTGGCAGCCCCACATCAGCCGTGTCTGTGCATAACAGCGGTGCACGCCGGCCCCGGCGCTGGCAGACGTATCGCACAGGGCACGTTTTTAACACGCCTGTTAATCCCACCGTCCTGCACCGTTAAGCCTGGACGGCCTTGCAGGGGAACCTCCCAAATGCCTTTTGCAGCCCCCCCCCTGCCTCAGCCCGCTGTAAGAGAGAAACTAATTAAAGCTGCCCGACAGGCTGCTGAGTATGAAGAGCCCAATACCGGTGCGCACCCAGGGACAACACCGCCTGAGTGACAAAAGCCAGTGGTCACCGAGCGCAGGAGGGGCAGGCCGAGGGGCGATTAGCTCTAAAAAAAAAAAAAAAAAAAAAAATCCCAGGCAAAAGGGAGTTGAAATTCAGTTAAATCACAGTTCCCTCTGAAAATTTCATTCCTGCGATTGTTCCGAGTAACAGGTACGATTACTCTAGCTGAAAGAAATGATAAAGAGCATTTCGTTTTCCTCAGCTCGTTTACTTTCTACATCTGGCAGCGTTTTGTGCGCAGGCAGTTTTCGCCATTTTTCCGGAGGTAGAGAGCTTGGAAATGGAAGCTGAGGAATAACAGAGCAAGATATTTTTTTTAAACTGCTTTGCAAACGCTTCTGCTTCTAACGACCAATAGACAAGCTAAAGCCGTTGGCAAAAATGATATGACAATAAATAACGTAGCGGTTTGCAGTGTTATTATAATGGTGAGAAAACCTCCACGCTCCTTATTTAATATCCAGATATTACCTTGCCGTACAGTTGAGTACAATGCGCTGGCAGTAACTTTCCTAAAGCAAAACTGCCCTGCAACCTATTACTGTCTCCAACCGTGCTGTCACGAAGGGGCTGGAAGGGAGATGCGTTTCCCTCGGACACTTCCATGGGGCTCACCACCTGGTCTACGGACTGGTCCGGCTCCTCAAAGCTTGACATCCTCCAGGGGAAGTGACATTAAAATGAGCCAGGAAGCAGTGCGCTCTTCTGATTTTAGCAGATGCTGGGGAGACCCTCTGTGATTTAGGGTCCCAATGGCATGACCTTTAGTGAGCAGGGTGCCATGAAAGGACCCGAGACCCAGCGCTGGCGTGCTTGCACATGAGATGTGCCAGGCTGTACATTGACAATTATTCACGGCATAGAGGCTGCTGGATGAGGATGCCGTGGCTCTGGGGTGATGTGCCAGTTCAGCACCGTGGTTCACACCTGGAAAGGTTTGCAGGGCTTTACTGGGCTTGCTGGTGTCCCAAACTGTGGGGGAAGAGGAAGGACGGGACGAGCAGAGCAAAGCCATGCATTTGGGTGGGTGCTTTCAAGGTGGAGGGATACAGTCCTCCCAGATCCCTGTCCTCCTCCTCCTCCTCTCCTTGGCAGATCTGTAGCAGGCAGCAGAGGTACAAAGGGCACCGCTATTTGAAACAGCCATAAGCATTTTGGTGTAATGAATTCAACTGTCAGGGAGAATTATTTTTCACACTGGTGTAACAGGTCATAAAAATCCTGTCGGGGAAAATTCAGATGATGTTTATCTGCCCTGTAACATGCAAGTGTGAAAGATCACAGCTCCAGTCCAAACCGGAGGTCCTCTTACATGATGCACTCTCCCTTTTGAACGTATGTGTAACCGGAGTCCCGTCCCTTGGCTGGCTCATCCCTTTCTCTGGTGAAGCTGAGGTTCTAATGGAGTCGGACAAAACCACCATTTCCCACGTGCACTCTCCGCATACCCCACACATTTCTGTTAGTCTCCCACACCAGCTGCCCTGGGGGCTCAGCACATGCATATTGGTTTTACCCACTCGGGCTAAGTGACCACGGTACTCCCCACATATTCTCCAGGGATGGCTTACAAACACCTTTTCACTGGACCAGTGAGACTCCATCCCACTGGATGAGAAGGCAGGGGAGAGGACGGATCCCAGGCACAAGACTCTTGCTCTCCATTCACTCCCAGGTTGCTGGGCTTCGTCAGTCCAGCATGGTCCCCAGTGCCTGCAGATCATTGAAAGCATGAGGACAAAGACCAGCGTGCTGGCTGCGGCTTGCTTAGAAATCTTTGAATAAAATGGCTTTTCCATGAGACAACGCAAGCTCATCAGAGCTGATTTGTTCCCCAGGAGCACAGCGGCTGCTATAAACTTTCACAGAGAAAAGGGTGGAATTTTTCCTTAAAGCCAGAGTTTGGAGGAGGATATAATACCAGGCCTGCCTTGCCAGTAGCCGAATGATTAGGACAAGGAAAGACTGAGTACAAATATTTTGGCTCAGCAGAGCTTGCACTTGGACCTGGGACTCCAACACAGTCACTGGGTGCCTCGGGCCAGCTCAGCATTGCAAAGCTGTCCTGGAGCATCTAATTCTCCAAGAATCTGGATGTGGGATGGGGAAGGCAGAAGAAAGCAAGAAACGTTGCAAGAACAAAAGCAAAAAAACCTCTGCAACAGATAGAAACTGGAAGCTGTCATCAGCCAGGGAATATTTCCAGCTACAAGCCTTCTCTCCGTTATCCTTACTCTGAACTGCTCAGCTAACCCCCCCCAGGACTGGCATCTCCAAAGTCTCCTTTTCTCTTCCTCCTTCTTCGAATACGTATGTTGTTTTCAAATGCCATACATACATACATACATACATTGTAATACATAGAACGTATTCCAAGTATTTTACATGCAAACTGCATGTAAACTTTCCATTAAACCTTCTGGGTTTTGTGCAGTACATGTAAGAGAGTCCGCAGCAAAGTGGTGATTTTACAAAGACCTCTTTATATAAAAGTTTGAGTCACGGAACCAAATCGTGTTCCGCACAGAGGCGCAAAAATGGTACAAAAATTAAGATTTTAATTTTAATGTGATCTTAAGTGTTGGTCCCAATTAAGCATATGCCCAAGTCCCATTGGAGTTAAGCACATCATTTCTTTGCTGAGCAGGGAAGGCTGCTGAATCAGGACTCCAGACTGTAAAATTGCTCAATTGCCTTCAAATTTCTGGGGAAAAAAAATAGTGTGCTCTGAAAGCAATCACAAAATACATTTGGTATTCAAAGAGTACAAGTGAGTGCAGGGCTTATAATTAAATCCTTATCTACGAAGCTGCTACTGAGTGACTGTACATTCTGGGTAATTTTTAATGGCCTGAAACTCAAAAACCAGCATAACCAATTTTTTTCTTTTTTTGCAGAAGACACAGCTAGTTAGCTATAATTCTGCAACAAATCCATTACTGCAAAACAAGTCCCTGATTCTGCAAGCACGAATGTGCTTACTTTTAACGATGCAAGCGTACCAAGGGAGACCACGTCGGAAGCTACCAGCGTTGATACGGAGCAGCATGCAAAAGTGGGGCCCAAATGAAAATAAGGATGGGGTGAAGCCCTGAAGCATGTAGTGCAACTCTAGCCCTCCTCTTCGGTCCCACGGCTGCTCCTACGCAGGGCCTGGGAGAAAGCCCATGGCAAGGTGACATGTGTGACACCGATGCAGACATCAGCTGCAACCAGTCACGGGTTCTTTTCGCCCTCCTTCTCCCTCGACTCCTTAATTATGCCATGTTTTCTTAGAAATAGCTTGTCAACGCTTTTCACCTGGGTGAAAAACTCCGTGATGTAGTAACAGCAGTTCAGTAAATAAAGTCCCACATTAAAGAAAGGATACATGGGGCAAATTTTCAAATCTGGGTGAATGATTTCTTATAAAACTTGGTAATTTAAAAGACAACTTGTCCAATTTTGCTCCACCTTTTGGGAAAATTCTCCACGCTTTGAAGCCAAACAAATTTTGCATCTGATAATAATGTGGAGGTAAGGTTCAAAACAGAAATGGTGGGTTTGCATGCTGGAGAAAGGCTGCTGTGTTTCCCAAAAGCACAGCGAGACCGAGGACGAGCTCTTCTCTGGAGTCATTTTCCGTAACACTGTATTCTTTAAAAAAATAAATCATGCCACAATTACAGGATCAAATGTGAGGTCTTGCCTGAAATAAAAAGTCGCGTGTCTTTAACTGCAAATAAGTTTTTTAAAAAGCTCCTATGCAAGTCAAAGCATAGCAGAGACACTCTTTGTGGGGCCAGTTTCCCCCCTCCCTCCTCCTTGGGCAAGGAGCATGGCTCATCCCCACCGAGGTGGGGTTTTGGAGCCACTGGGCAGATTGCTCCCGGGGGTGGGGGGATGCTGCCATTCCTGGGGATTATATAGAGCAGCCAAAATAGCTTATAGACAGGCTCCTCTGGCTTCTGAGGTCTTGCTCCGGCTGCCTCTGTCACCCATGGCCGCCCGATGGGGGTACTTGTGCGTCTCACCTTCTCCACCCGCCTGCCAGCAGCACCCTGGCCTTAAACCCAGCCCAGCCCTCACCCAGGCGTTACCCAAGTGCCACCTAGGGCTCGGACATGACCGAGTCATGGTGTAAGGCCACAGTGACAGAGAGATGCGGCCAGGTGAGAATTTGCCCCAGGACCCTGGGACTGGTGTTACATCCCCCAGCTCACTGCACAGCCGTCAACTCTCCTGCTTACACCACTGTAGGACTTTGGGGATGCAATGTCTGAGTTTGTTTTTCATGGTCTTGGGCTTTATTTTTGGTTTTGCCCCCACCCCTGGATTTTGCCTATCTCTAAATTTTATTGGCTCCTGTGCACTGGTTGCTAGGTAGCTCCCACTCCTACTCCCTTCTGCTTGCCCTTAACTTGCTGCTGATCTCTCCAGTAGTTCCTGCATCCTTTAATTACATTAATATCTGTTACAGATATATGAAAAAAAAAAAAAAGAAATAGAAAAAGAAAAAAAGGCAAAAAAAGTGCTTCAGAAACAGCAAAGGCCAGTCAGCACAGCAGGCCTCCATCTTTTGACTTTATCTTAATCCTCCCTTCCTGCTTTTTCAAGCACACCCCCTCGAGTCCTTTTCCTTCTCTTGAGAAAAGCCCAGGCATCCCTTGAACTCATTTCTGCACTTTGCCTCAACAGTCTCTCCCGTAACTTATTCCATATGTTTGCTTGGCTTTGCCTTCTGCCCCGGTTCCCTGTTTTCTCCCAGCTCCTGAACCCAGTGATCCTATCACTGGGGCTCTTTGTTGACTTAATTGGATCATCAGCCTGGCTTCGAAGCTTCCCCAGCTGGCTCTGCTCCCCTCTCCTGGGCTGCTGCCCCGGCCTCGAGTCTGGAGAAAAACCTCTTTTGGCACTGGATCTATGAATAGGTGATACAGGTTAAATTTAAAATATGTGGAAGCCGATAACCACAGGTGCAGGGGCTGCAATTCCATGGCTGGAAACAAACATCTCTTTCTGGCGGGGTGTAAGAGGAGATAGGGGACCCCTGTGGCACCGTGAGCAGGGAGCGCTCCCCGACCTGCTCTCCCCCTGCTTCGGCCCTCGGCCCTGCTCACAGATCCCGCCGACTGCTTAAAAAAAAGCAGCAGCTTGTGTGGGGAGGAGAGCGGTTTTGAAGGCTCCGCAGAGGAGGTCTTGGCTCTGCTCCAGGCTGCAGGATCAGCCAAAGAGCAGTGCATCCCAGCAGGGCAGGCGTAGGGTGGAGATGGGTACTCCTACCCACCAGCTCCCCGAGGCTGCCCCACTCCCTCCTGCCCTGGCATTGGGCATCAGCTGGGCCACATGTGTCTGTCTGGGTTTCCTTGTTGCCTGCTCTGATGCTGACGTTGGGACTGGGTTGGATCTTGACACATCAAACCCATGCCAGGGTGTAGCTGTGTACCTCGGTCTCCGAGATGCTCCCCTTGCTTGCTGTATCCCGCTGCACCGTGACAGCTGGGAGAAGCATCCATTGCCCCTTCTCCTAAGCTTGGACATCTCAGCCTCCCACTCGTGGGAAGCTTGCGCTGGTGCTGGTGAGATGGGGAGCCCCCCAGATCCTCCGCTATGAAGGCACGGGGGAGTAGCAGCACACTTTTAGCCAGGGAGGCTTCAAACCCACGCTGTAACTCCTCCTTCCACCAAAAATAAATGACGGGTGTCCTCATTGAACTGTGATAATGACAGAGGAATTGCACAGCCCTAACGCTAATAAAGGCCATACAATGATGGGGAGGGGAAGGAGAAGAAGGGAAACGTAAAACACCATCTCCTTGTGGTGTTTGATCCATGGTATGGCCAGAGTCAGAAGGAAAGTGCTGCAGCTAGGGGTAATTTTTCTTCCTGCAAAAAATATTTATCAACAGTTGAAATCTCAGTTGCAGCATCACACTATTAAAAAAGCTTACATGCTATCATATTTTATTTTATGACATGGAAACTTTGGAGGCAGCATGGAACTTTGTTTCTGGGGAGGCCTCACTGATGGCTGACTTAGCCACACAGACTTCTGAGGCTCCAGAGGAGAAAGCACTCATTCTCCCCTCTGCTCGGACAAAACCTTCCCCATAGGTAGGTGTATCTGTCTGTCCTCAAGCCTTGAGTAGGAGGCTGCCAGCTGCAAGACCTGTTCAGATCACGCTACTGCTTTGTTGGAACCGTAGCCGTGCTGTGCTGCGGAGCAGGTCTCTTTTGGACAGTCCCACAGCTCACTCGCTCAGCTGATTTAAAACCCTTATGAAGCCTTCTGCTCCTAAGTCTCATTTGAAATGCCGCCCATCATTCCTGTGGAGTCCAGCTGGGAAGCGTCGGCACCAGGACCCCAGCATGTCATCAGTAAATAGGTGACTTTCCTCCAGCTGGGTGTTCATGGGGCTTCTCGTGTAGACACGTTAGCACAGTGACAGCCACTGTCGTATTGCGTTTTTGTGCCTCCTGCCACGTGGTAGTTTTGGGTTGCAAAGAGCTGAGGTACAAATCCACTTGGCCATAAAAACCCATGTGCTTTTTCTGTGCTCTTACCTGTTTGCCACCTGCAGAAACAATGAGGCCGAGATGGTGTCCTTGTGCTTCGTATACCATATACCTCCCCAACAGCATCTTCCCACAAACACAGCTGAGCTGTCACTGCCCGTCACCTATATGCTAAGCCGTAGCACCATTTCACTTGTACTCTGGGTGCGACACGGGGGCAGGAGGAGGAGGAAAAATATGGGGTGGTTACGTAATCAGGACAGAAATAATTAGGTAGATGAAATCCTAGGAGAAGTAATCCATCTTTTGAAATGAACTGGCAGCTTGAAAAATTTAGAAATCTTCATCAAACTATTACAAGCCTGAAGTGTGCGTGTGCTTTGTTTTATGGGTTCTTAACACATACAGGACATGCAAGTATAATTAAGGGTTTGCAGTCCATCTTCTTGATATTGGAGTTGGACACTGGCGACCACGATAAATAATCCGTAAATGATCCTTCAAAAATGAATAGTCTATCAATTAAAAAAAAAAAAAAGACTCTTGGCATATAATTCACTTAGCTACTTAATGTTGTCGCCTTTGGTGCTGGAGGTCTAGATTAAAAACAGAAAACATAGAGTTAAAACACGCCTACCATAATATTATCCAAGGTAACTTTTATCAACTCCGTACATAATAGGAAAGTAACAGAACTAGAAAATGATTTCACCAGATCAAAGGCTAGAAAAAGGGAAAACGTTTCCTTCCACTTAAAAAAAGAGGGGCACAGAAGACTTATAATTGTCACCACGTGGCAGATGTGTACCAGACATCTGAAAACACTCACCTGTATCTCCGGACCCCTGAAAATACTCACCTGTGTCTCCGATCTGACCGTGACTTGCTGCTTGTACTGTATATGAACAGAGGTTTCTCTGCATGGATTCCCCCATCCCATGTTCCCAAGCATAGCTGCTTCATTTCAGCGTCACTTCTAAACAATTACCAGCTACAACCTGTCCTCACCGTGCTAGCAAAGCAATGCTTGAGAAAGTGCTATCTTCTCCCACTTTGACGAGGAGTGGAAATGTGTTTTCCCTTATTTTCAAGCTTGTGGTTTGCTGAGCGTACTTCTGACTTGTTCTATAATACTCACTAGCCACACTGGAACGATGCAACCCGTGTGCTGACGCCAGTAGCTCCAGCCCAGCCAGCTTCAATCTGCAAGAGATTCACGTGGCTCGGGCTGTCGGAGCTGCGCTGCCACTGCTGAGCTGAAAGAGAAGCTCTTTGGTGGCACGTGCAGCTCGCCGTTCCCCATTCGCGGCAGCCTGCTCCTTAGGGAGCACTGAACTGCCAGTTCCTCTTACCAGAGGGGCGAGAGAGAGAAAGTCACATCCCCGGTTCAACTCTACAGCCTCGCCATGCTCCCGGTCAAGCAGGGCTCCCTGCACCGCCTTAGGAGCTGAGGCAGCCCCAGCTTAGGACTTCTCTTCGTGGACTATGGTGACGAGGGCCCAAGTGGTGGCTGTCCTCAGGAGCTCCAGCAACCCATGACCTGCAGCACCTTTGGTCCTTCCCCCAGGGTCCAAATACCTCAAATTCTCTCCCCCAGGCTCCCAGTGCTTGCATCTCAACCTCTCTGACCCAAACCTCCCCATCCCACCCTCCGAGCCCCTCCAGGCCCAAAGGGGTGTACACCACTCCCTGCTTGCCCAGCATGTCCAGCCTCGGTCTCCCTTGTGCTTTGCAATCCCTGTCCGGCCCCAGCTCCCAGTGTGTCTGGGGCTCCCAGCCCTTCCCTCCCAGGGCTGCTGGCTGCCAGCAGCTGAAGGGCTTCCTGGCTTTAATAGTCACATCTAGACTACCTCCTCTCCAAACAGCTGCAGCAGATGCGTGGATGCATTTTTTCAACATCTTGGGCTGCCTGGGAAAGCCTTGATTCTCAAGGCTCTGTACAGCCACTCCCATCAATACTGCAGGCACCGGCTCTCCACACCACGCTGTGTTCCTTGGAGCAACTGAGATGAGGTTAGGTTGGGTGAAACTTCCAGGGATTTCCTTTTTTTCTCTAACAGCTGGCTCCAGCCTGCGAAACATCTGTCCAGCTGGAAAAGACCACGGAGCTCACGAGACTCATTTTTACATAAGCTGGCCCCTGGTACCAGCACCAAGCTCCACCTACAAAGCCCAAGTCATCCTTATCTGCAGTCATCTCCCCTCTCCTGTGTCTTACTCAGGCAACCATCCATCTTGTCCGCTTCTTGTGATTTTTGGGAGAACTCTGCCACCATGGCAACGATGTGTCAGACAGACTGACACACACCCATAACGCTGGAGCAGACGCCTCAGAGTTTTTGCCATTATCAAATCCTTCCACTTCGCTCACCTGTTAACTTGTCCAATGCTGACATTCCTGTGTTTCCAGCAAAGCCTCTGATCTAGAGACCAGTTTGCTTTGCTTTAACTGGGAGAAGTACTGGAAGTTGTCAAATTTTTTATTGCACTTATGAAGCTGAAATAGCAGAGTTAATTTCAAAGGAGGTATGAGAGGTTGGAATATGAGTTTTGAGGCTGGTGACTAGTGGCTCGACAGCAGTCAACGGGCAGGAGTCCATGCGTGGGCTGGCTATGCATTTGATAGCTATCTCAAGAGTGCATTGGCTGGTCCTTATGGATTTGGTAAACTATTGCATCCTAGTTGGTTTGGTTTTACAAAGCTAAACCCTTTTCACTTCATATCTCTCAACAAAAATTCATTTGGATGTATGATGGGGTCAGGGACTGTGTATTGGTAGCTGAAGCAGCCTTTTATCCATCGCGTTTTGCACTGGTGTTGACCACTGGCAGGGAGTCACAGCCAACCAATTTCCAGACCAATTTGGAGCAACAGGGCGGCCTCAGCCTAACAAATGTCTGCAGACTCCCCTCTTGGCATGGAGGAAGCCAAGGGTGAGGTACCAGCTTCTCTTTCCATATTTCTCCTCCTCCTCCTTCAATGTCTATGTGAGGGAGGAGAGGTTCTGCCTGGGATGTCAGCTGCATCCTTCACCGTCTGCATGGGGACGACTTCGCTGGACACGTCTCCAGCCTTCCGGCAGCCAAACACCTGAGAAACCTGGCGTGCCCATGACTTCTCAGTGGCTTCAGTCCCAGCTTCAGAGACTTGGAGATCATCCTGGGCAAAGGCAGACTTAACTCGGGGCATGGTGGTGATCATGGGGGTCATCTAGAGAAGCCGAGAAAATGAGCTGAGGCCGAGGGCTCTGGTGCCAAGGATGCGCATCTTCTGTGGGTGAGAGTGAACGCAACTCAGACAATGCTGCAGACCTTAAAAATGCAAATCTTTGGGCTATAAATTTACTACTCTACCCAAGGCAGTTGTTAGTTTTCTGTATTTATTTATGATTCATTACAATCTGGATTTTTATAGATCTTCTACTTTAAGTTTTATATTTAATTGAATGAGAGTCCTGGTATCTTTCTGCATGTGTTTATGTGGTTTTCATTAACTACTGTGCAATCTAAGAAAGATCTTTGTTAACCAAAAATAAGGAACGTTTGTTAATGTTTAATGGAAACAATAACAATAAAATTACACAACCATAATTAAAACCACCCCAACCGTAAAAGCTCCTTCTTAATGAATCATATTAAGAGGGGGTTCAAGCATGTATTTATGATCTGGGTTGTGATTTATGGGCTAAATCCTGCCCTCGTATGCCTGCATGAGGCTTTCACTGATTTCCATGGGGGCAGCACGTGCAGCGGAAGAAGGCAAATTTTGGATGCGTGCTGATTCAGTGCTGCCAAAAAAGAACGTTATTTTACCCTGACACAGTATATGCAGAACTAAAACGTAACCCTCCTCCCCCTGCCATTAAAAATAGAAAGAATACGAAGCGTGACGTTGCCGTGTGCCCTGGAGCTCTCCTGGTAACTGGCTATTGGGAGCTTTTCCAGTGGACGGCCCAAACTCCCAGCAGTGATTTATCACTAATTGTCGCAACGGACCTAGAGCTGCAAGCGTTTTGCAGGAGAAACAATAACTGACGTCGGCAAAACCACTTTCTCGAGCAGTTTGAAGGACCCAGCCTATTGCACAGCATCGCACGTTCGAGAACAGGGCTCTCTTTTGTACTGGAATTTCTCTATGCCGTGCCAGGAGCAGAAGAGGCTTGCAGCGGGCGCAGCCCTCACTTGCTTTCCTTCTGAGGCTGATTGACTTTTCCCACGTGGAGTAAATGGGCCCTAGGGCATAGGAGAATCAGACCCAAAGCATTTCTGATTTGCACGGAAGGGTCCAGAAAGACAAGGCAGTATTCACGAAGCTGATAAGACATTATGACGCTAATGATTTTTAATTAGTCAGATATAGATTTTTTTTTTTAATCTGGATACTTTTAGGGCACAAGCAGATAGATGGGCAAATAACATCACCAGGCACAGCACTTTGAAGGTATTTACAACAAAAGACCATCTTTAGAAAGATGACGATCTCCATCTATTCCAGAGCGAGCACAACTGCAATCTTATTTAACAAACCCCCGATGGCTGCATGATAGAGCTGCAAACTTGCGCTTGGGGGGAGAATTTAATTTCAAAAGCCTGCGAGCAGTAACCAGCACGTCGCACAGGGCAGGCTCTGCATCTCTCTAAGATTTCATGTGCCTCTGCCTGGCCGTGTAGCCCCTTCTCCATCCCTCCCTCCATCCCCCGGCAGCCGCTGGGTCCTGGCTGTGTCCCCTCACCCATCACAGCCAGCGGCACCTCCCCTGGCTGAAGTATTTTGCAGAGCAAGCCCTGGACCCAACTGCGAGCGAGCGAGAAGGGTGGGGGAGGCTGCAGACCGCGCTGCTTATGCTTGTTTGCGTAGGCTGCCAATGCAACTCGGAGACTTATTTTTTAAAAAATGGAGCCCCCTAATGTCTATTTAAACCAGTAAAAATATACATCGCCTTCAGCCTTCCAGCCGGAGCCCCGGTCCCTCAGAAAGCCGCTCTCGGCTTCTTCAATTAACAAATCCGAGGCGAGCGCCCTCCTTTCCCAGCACAATGCGGGCTGCCGCTATTATCCCTGGCCTCCCAATTATCTCCGAGAATCTTTCACTTAATGAAGTTTCTCTCTCTCCCTTTCCTGGCTCCCCAGACTCGGGGAAGCTGCCGAACCAATTTAGCGAAATGTTAGGAAGAATAAAACATAACTGCATTTTTCTTTTCTTCCTCTTGCCGTTTGGTCGGCAGCTCCCTGCTCTGTTCTCAGCTGCGTCCTTCAGAGCGGCGCAGATCAGAGCATGGAAATGCATATCTTGTGGGTGCCAGGAGATGTGAATCATGAAAATGGAGACAATTCCTTCCCCTTGATCACAGTTTGCCCACTTTTTTATTAAAAGGAAGCCTTAAATAAAACTCTCACATCTGAACACCTCCAAAATCGGGAATTGGATCTAGGTTTTGATTGTAATTCTGCCACCGTCTATGACAGTAATGGGTCAAGCCAGACTTCGGAGGTGAGCCATTACCTGATGGTGCCCTGTCAAAAACCCAGCATAAATCAGGCTGGGACTGCAGTGTCTCTGGACCAGCTTCCAGCCTCACAACATTGCCTGGCTTTCTTTTTTTCCCCTGACGTTGTTCCTCTTTTCTGCTTTTACCTCCCTTCTGTGGTCATCACTTTGTTTTGTCTCCTTCTTCAACTTTAACAGGATGTCTAACGCTCCTTCCACTGCCCTGCCTATAGATTTTTCCTTTCCAGGTCACCCCACTCTGTAATAGCTTCTACCTATGCTTTCCTATAATTAAGCATTCCTATAATTAAGAGCAAAGAAGAAAAAGAAATCCTTAGACTTTTTTTTTTTTTAAATATGCCACATTGCTGCCATTAGTATCTCATGATGGCAACGCAGTATGTCTTATTTAACACCACATATTTATGAGGAGAGGCAAAAGACTCCTTTGTCTTACTATTCTCTCCTCATTGATAATCCTCGCAAGGATTTGAGCCCCCGAGAGCACCTACCACAGTGCGGATTTCCCTGGTTTAAAACAAAGGCTTAGCCACCCCCAGGGATGCAACATTTGTGGCTTCTTCAGGAGCTAGCCCTACGGAGGGATGCACGCAGCAAGGTCTGAGAAGAGCTTTGTGTAGCCTGAGCAGCTAAGCCCGTGTGAAAATCTTGGAGGGAAAGTTCCTGAAATTTTAAAAAAACTCACTAGAAAAAAAATTTAGGGCAGGATTGATGGGAATTGGTTTGCAGACCTGGACATCAGTGGACAGTTGTGTTTCTGGCTGAATGTTTTTCACGAGAAATGTCGTCTTCTCTGTGAAAATGCTGAGCTGTCCCCGAGAAACCAGATGTGCCACACTTCTAATTTCCATTCATGCTTTCTGACCCTGCATTCTTCATCTCATCGTCTCTGCGGTTCGTGCTCTGGGCACAGCCCTGTCCCTATCCCCGTCCCATTCGGTTACTGGCACTGCAGCAATGACATCCCATCCACTGTCACAGGCCACCAAATCGAGCCTGGAGTCTGGCTGGAAAACAGAAAGCAGGGAGAACTGTCGGGGTGAGAGCTCTGATTAACACCCCCTCTCAGGACTGCTGAGCTGAAGCACTTGGGGATTATTCTGGTGGACAAAAGATCTCTTGGGAGGGGGAGAATAGAAAATCACACTAAAAAAATTACCTGTCCCCATCCCCGAGGAAATGCTGGTGTTGTTCAGATTAATTAGCTGTGCAGGACCCTATCCAAGGGCAGGCTCTGACTTTACCTGAGCTTAGTGTGGGCTTCTGGAGAGTGAAAAAAAGAGGCCAAGTCCCTGGCTGGCCTTTTCAAAGTGTAAGGGACCTATTTCAACCCAAATGCATTTCTATTACAGTTTATTCCAAACTCAGACCACGTGCAGACACTGCCTGTTGGCACCTTGGACATGTAGGTGCCTTTTGGAAAGCGCCGCTGGGGAGCTGGCAGTCAAAGCAAGCAAGTGATCCAGTGTCTGGGGTGTCTGCGATCGGGTCCTGCTTCTATTCCCGAGCCCGGGGGCACAGACACTGAGCTGCTAAAGCAAGATGATGCTCCCAGGCTTGATTTTTGCCCGTCCTAGCTCCAGCTCTGCGGATGCAGGAGTGGAAATTGCATCGGGAGCCAAAAACTGGAAGTGCAATAAGGGGAAGGGAGCTGCCGGCTGCCCAGCTGAGACCCCCCAAAAGCGCTGGCACCCAGAGACAGCTGCCACCCCCGCGAGCTGCTGGCTGCCCCTGCCAGGAGAGGTGAAGTCCTCTGAGGGTGATGTGGGCTGCCGAAACCTGGGAGGAACTCCAGTTTAGGGGAAAAGCACGCTGGAAGAGGAGGGAGGAGAAAGCACGTGGAAAAGCACTCAGTGACAAGCATGCTTCCCGCTTCAGTGGCCCAGCAGCCCAGTGCTGTGCTGGTGCTCAATGGAGCGGAGGCAGGAAAATCCATTTGGCTGGAGCCAGCAGCGAGCGCGAGTTTGTCCCAGCCTGGCGCTGCGATCCCTTCCATGTCCGGTCAAGGGTATTTTCCTCCTTCTCCCGCCACGTTGTCGAGTGCATCTCTTGGCTTCGGTGCTAGCCGGTTCTTGGTTTGACTCCTTACCGTGCACCTCCCTAGCCCGTCTCTGCGCTGTAAAGGGGTCTGTGCTCAGCGGGTGCTGTCGCCCGGGCCGCAGGGAACAGCGGAGGGATGGCCGCTCGGTGGGCAGCTCTTTGGTGCCCGTCTTCATCCCTGCCGAACGCTGGGCTGCTCGCTGCCTTCGCTCCCAAACGTTTAACTAACAGTCAGAGGCTGAGCCCCACGAGGATTCTTGCCTCTCTTTGGAAAGGGCAGAGCACAGCAGAGAGAGAGAGAAGCCAAAACTATGGCAGATTCTGTCTCTAATTTCAGGTGGCCAATTTGAACACTTTTCTTTTGTATTTCATACTTGATATGTCCAGATTAAGGCTCTCCTGCTTCCCACCGCAGCATGGATTGCAGTTCTAACCCCTCATCTCTCAAACCAGATACTCCACAAACGGAGTCTTCATCACCCGGGTGCTGGCAACCTGTACAAATTTTGGGATAAGCCACTTTCCTAGCATTCAGTCTGAGCTCTGTGGTGGTGAGGGATACAAATCAGTGTGTCAAGGCTTTTGCTTTAATCCCATGACTGTGACATCTCCTTCTGTCATCCTCACTACCAATTGCCATTTTGGGCACTGAAGGATGCAGCAGTCCCGACCGCAACAGCCTAATTCTCTGCAAACAGCAGTGTCTGACCTCTCTTCATTTCCCTGCCTGCTGCCTCTCTGCATGATGCCAAGGAAGGATGTGAGCTCAGTCCAGCCCGCAGCCCTGGCTAGGGGTGTTGTGCCCGGCCATGGGGACTAAAGAGTTCTGGCTGCCTTTCCTGCTTTCCCAGTACCGTAACCCAAAAATGAAGCCTACATCAGTATTGCTAAATAAAAGAGTGCAGGGATTGATTCATGTTCCCAAGACAAGGGACACTAAATAGCTTGTATGTTGGTATTTCCTGTAAAGCAGAGTGGCTCTGCCTAAATAATATGGTCTTGGGACTTCTCTGGGCCCAGAGGAACCAGCCCCTGTAGTCCTAAAATGTGACTATGACCCCTTGCACATTTTTTTCCCGGATTAAAGCAACTGAAGTAACAAGAGGGCTGTGTAGCAGCCCATCAGGGATGACTTTTATGGTATGAGAATTTATGGCATAGCCTGAGGTACAGCTTAAAGGCTTAAGGGGTGGCTGAAGGTGCTAGGTTTGCTGGGGTGGGAGTGGAGAGAGATAGCGGGGATAACAGGAGGAGCCCAGGCTGATGTAGCGTTTGTCACCTTGCCTTTTGGTGCTAAGTCCTAAATCACTCTTGGTCCCTGCTTTTGGGAGTGATCAGGTTGTGCCCGGGCAGTGCTTTGGAGAGCGCTAGCTCATACGTGGGTATGGAGCAGAGGAAGTATTCAGCAGTGGAGGTGATCCCATGCCCTGTGCTCCAGCTCACTCTCTGTCTCTCTGTTTAATGGTGCGCTGGCACCTAGAGGCATCAAACCCAGCTGCACAGGTCGTTTGATGGCAGCGCTCCCTTTTGCATCCCCAGCATGCTCCAGATTGCTTCTTTTTTTCAGTTGTAGTGTCAGCAGCTTTTGAAAAGAAAAAAAAGGGAGAAACCCCTCTGCAAACACAACCAGAAGGAAGGCTGCCAACCTTTAAACGGTGCTTTCACCCAGCAGAGCTTTTGGCAGTGATCTCCACCAGCTGAGCTAATGGTGCTGCTGATAGCTGTAGCAAACCATTCTTCACCAGGTGAATCAGCATCTGGAAGGACAGGAGATACGCACGTTGATGTGGTCTGAAGATGACCATGGCCTCTTAACAGGTGGTAACCATTCTCCATCCCCCGGGATGGCTTATGTGGCTTTCATCCCCATCTGCTCCTGTTCCCTGTGTTAATGCCCTTCTTCATTCATCCTAGCTTGGGGCTCCCTTTGCTTTTTCCACATGCTAACACTGGACACTTCCCATTCCTATCCGGGCAGTGCCAGGAAGAGCACTGAAAACCCATGTCATCCCATCGATGCTTTCGTCTCCAGCAACCAGCTCCTTTGCTGCCTTTGAGGGCCCAGAGGAGCAAGTACAGGGAAAATCTGGCTCTGACACTGCTGCCCTGGAGCCAGCCCTGGCAGAGCAGCCTTGGACCTGCAGCAACTGCGGCTGTCGCTTGCCCTGGGCTGTGCTGAGACAGGAAGGAAGGTTGCCCTTCAGAGGGTTAGAGGAGACTCACATTAGGGTAAATTTGTGCAGGGTCAGCAAAAAAAAGGATTCCTTTCTCCCTGGCAAGTGCTGAGATTCCTGATCCAAGCCCTGAAAACTCTCAAAAGAGGTGCTGGTAGAATGACTTTAGCATAGGCAAAACTGAAATATTTTCTTCCAGCTCCATTCAGAGAGCCAGCTGAATCATTTTTTGAAATGCTTCCCTAAATATCCAGCCAGAGATGTGGAAAATATCTACACAAATACGTAAAAGAAAAGCTTGCAAGGACTCTGATGTGTAATGCACTGTATTAGAGAAGGTTAGGGGCAGCTATCCCCACCTGCTCCAGCTCTATCACACAGCTCTAACCTCTGCTTTTGTGTAGTCTAGGTGTCCTTGACCAACAGAGTCAACCTCCAGATGAAATGTCCTTATCTTTGCCACAGAGAAAACACTTCACAGGCTCGCTGTGACACTCGGTCATTTGTGTGGTACTGAAGGATGGAAAGTGTTACACATGTGTTATGTATTATTACTAACTCGGAGAGTTTCTGATTTCTAGCACCATGAACGACAGTCACAGATGAGCAAGGGTCTGCATAGTTTATAACAGAAGTAGGCTAGAATAAGGATAGTCTTGAGCTTTCCATTGGTGATTTTTAATTCAAAGTCAGATGGGGAACTGGGGTTTGGCTACTGCTCTTTAGTTATCCAAATAATAAAATTAAGACCAAAGACAGATGAACTTAGGGGATGTTAAGGTTCAAATCATATCAAAGACTATACCTCAGGCCCAAATTTAACATGTTGATACTTGTTCTCCTTACTTTCAATATATGTGAGGGACTTTTTCCTCCTTTTTACAGAAACCAGGTGTGTATTCTTTTCTGGCTGGAATTTAATGGTAAAGTGTATCCCGGTTTATGTGCCTGATCTTCATTTCACGAAACAAGAAAGGAAAAAGAAGCCAGTATTGCGTGCAAGTATTAAAATGGCAACGGTGGATGGGAGCAAGATTCAATGCAATATAAAGCAGATTAGATTAAGCAAACTGTTGAAAATTTATTCTTCTGGTTAATTTTATCTGTAAAATTGTCCTAAAGACTAATATTGTCAATTCTCATTTGGCTCTGTAGGACCCTGTGTGAATCCAAATCCATCCTTTTTTGGCAGGCCTTTTTATCACCAGTAGAACAGTGACATCTAAGTGTCAAGAAGATGGGCCAGTCAGAGCATAGAAAATTGATTTGAGCAGCACCATCCGCCCTTGGCTGGCTGCAGATAAACAGTTCAGCTAATACGCTGCTCCCGACCTCTTTGGGGCTGCGTTTGAATATGATCTCATATGGCAGCTGCTTCACTGGAAATGCTGAAAGTAAAGTAGGCCCTGAGAAGTTTGACTTTTCTTTTGTGTTTTTGAAAGGTGAGGCAGAAGAGTGAAAAGAAGACTTGAAACAATGAGGGCCTTACACATAAAGGTCTATGTGCCACTTGCTGCTTAATCGTAGAATTATAGAATGGTTTGGGTTGGAAGGGACATTCAAGATCATCTAGTTCCAATTTGCTGCCCTGGGCAAGGACACTTTCCACTAGATCAGCTTGCTCAAAGCCTCATCCAACCTGGCCTGAACACTTCCAGGGATGGGGCATCCACAGCTTATCTGGGCAACCTGTTCCAGTGCCTCACCACCCCCAGAGTGAAGAATTTCTGCCTCAGATCTACTGTAAATCTACCCTCTTTCAGTTTAAAGCCATTACCCCTTGTCCTATCACTACATGGTCTTGTCAAAAGTCCCTCTCCAGCTTTCTTGTAGGCCTCCTTTAAGAATGGAAGGGCTGCTAGAAGGTCTTCCCGGAGCCTTCTGATTTTTTTTTTTTCAAATATTGAAAGTAAGAGGAACTAGTCTGCGTTAGACGTAAAGATACAAAAGCACAATGAAGCTATCTTGGCTCTTTTTCTTTCCTGCAGCTTGCTTTCCAAAACACCCGAGTAACTGATATGCTTGAGCCATTGTTTTAGAAACAATTTGCCCAGGTGCTGATAGTGGTGATGCTCAATACATCCCTTCCATCTAGCTGCTACTTTCTGGGCTGCAATCATTCTCATTTTCGACATCAAAACGGGAGTGGAACACACAGCATGAACCAAACTCTGCCCACAAGTACCCCTCCATCAGCCAGCTCTTTAAGCGAGGGCTGCAAACGGGAGTGGGAGCAGGACACTGTAGAGCCATCGCCATGGCTCCAAGGCCGTGTCGTGGCATGGCTGCCTCTGCCCAGGGCACGAGGGGGACAGCAAGGTTACAATGGCAGGAGGGAGCCCCGTGGCACTCGCATGGACTGTACACCCGTGCCAGGGCTGGCCCCAGGTCTCTGTGGCCAAAGTCAGAGGATAGCCCCCTTCGCCCTTGTCCCCAGCCACGGGCAAGCCTCGATCGAGCACAGGCCACGGAGGCATGGGGCTGTGGAAGGCATATTGCTCCGAGTGGCAAAGTGCTGAGGGCACAGAGGCAGTCCTGCTCCCCATGGGAAGGAGTGGGAATTCCCATCTGCCTTGGGCCTTTGCCTGGTTTTGGATGAGGGAGCGATCAAGCACAGAGGGAGGCAGGAAATATGTAAAAGGCAAAGCCTGCCACTCAGCTCGCTCTTCTTTTCTTCCCATTTTGAGATCAGGGGACTGGAGCGATCCCGCCATTCATCTTCCCTCCTGCCTGCTCCTGGGGCTGCTGTGCTCCACGCAGCTTCTTCGAGTGCTGTCATCCCTGCAGCATCCGAGTGCCTTCCAGTAGGGCATTAGGCGAAGTGACTAACATCTGTCACATGTGGCTCATTCTTTCTCTCAATCAGCCCCAATCAGCTTTTCTGCAGGCAGCACTTCCTATCTGCAAATAACAGCCATCACAGGGGCTGGCAGGATGGATGGTCTCTCCTCCACTTCTCCTTTCCCATCTTTATTCTGATTTTCTCCCATTGCTTTTCATTCCCTTTCGTTTTCTTCAAGCTCACCATCACCACCACTACCATTATTTGCCTTTGTCTTTCATGTCCTCAACAAACCTTCTCTCCTCTCTTTTCTTATCCCATTCCTTGATCCCTTTTATCTTTCTCCCATTCCCTCTGACAACTGCCTTCCTCTTCCCCTCTTCCCACCGCACTGCCACCCCTTTACCCTTCATCTTCTCCGTGTCCAGTGTTAGGACAGCTAGGTGCAGGGCTGGCCTCTGCCTCTGCCCCAGGTTTTTTGTGCTGGTAAGAGAAGCCTTGCAGCCTGCCAGGTCCCACCAGCCCCTGGGACATCTCCTTCCTTCAGTCAGTACCTTTCATACGCCAGCTCAAACTAAAGGCATATGGAGGCAAAGGCAGCCAGGTGTGGTCACACACATGAGGTTCTATCCACTGTCTCGGGAGCAGACCACGATTAGGAAGCAGAAGGCTGTTTGCACCCCTGGCCTGCTCCTACCATGCTGGTGGCTTTTGACAAGAGACCTTGTCCCCATTGCCTTGTTCTTGCCTTCTATAAAATGGGGACAGTGCTACTGAGTGCTTGGGCTCAGTGTTTTGAGGGTGTGTTACTCTCAGGGTAGGAATAATCCCTGAGGGCAGAGCATGGATTCCAAGCTCTTCTCTAGCGTTAATCAGGGTAATACCTCGAGTGGCCAAGTCGAGCTAACTCAAACTTAAATTTGATCTCCTCTTCTAACCGAAGTGAGCCTTGCTCGCTTTCCCTGCCTTTGAGACAGAAAACAACATTTGAATTAAACATTAGAGCAGAGGTGCCCTCCGTGGTCATTACGTTCAATCCCTTGCTATGGGCAGATGAGGTGCCATATAATCCCTTTCACAAATGTCTTGAGTTGGATGTTAAAAACAGGGAGTTATTATCCCTCCTCCACAAAACAGCTGATGCTTCAGAATTTAGATGTGTGAGAAAGGAGCACAAGAGGCTTTTTTTCTCAGCTGAAATTTCAGCAATAAGGGAGAAAATTTCTTGGAAAACTCCAATAATCTGCTCTTATTGAGCAGTCAGAAAAGTTTGGATTTGAGATGCAGGTCATTTTCTTTATTAAAAAAAAAAAGCATGTGGGCATACGGAGAATTACTTATTTGAGGGTAATCTGTTCAGTTTTTCTACAATATTATCTTGGATGGACAAATAGCAAGAGAGTGCCTATTTACTGGCAGATGCTTTAACAAGAGCATCGCCTGCACAGCCCTCTCATTTAGCAGAGCCATTTGGTCCCACACCTGCTCTACTCCGATCTATTACATGGCATCTTAGCACTGGCTGCAACTTTTGCCGACTGAGGTTTACCCGCCTGTGCTGACTGTAACCAACCGTCAGCCAAGAAGAGGCAGTTTTAAAAAAATCAAAACATTTTGTGATTACGAACATTTCACATCTTCATGTTAAATGCTGTATTGCTTCCAAACTTGCTTGTATCTCCTCCCTCAGAAGGTGCTGAGTAAAAAGCCCTGCTTACTGGGCTGAGCCTGAAGAACATATCCTTTCCCTCGCTTTCAGTTTTCTGTTGTGAATGGTGACTCAGTGAAAGCCGAAATGTTCCTACAGCTCTAATCTTTGTTTCCAAGCCATGTATGCTGAAATGCAGATGCCTGGTCTGTGCTGTAGCTCCGCGCTGTGCTCCCACCATCAGTGTGAGTGGTTGCACGTTGCTTCCCGTCCCATCTCCCGTCTGCAGTGGGTATAACCATCATTGGTCTGCACTCAACGTCTTTTGGGAATCTGTCACCAGGACCAGAAGGCAGGTTTGGGAGTGCTTATTTCTGACCTACTCGATGTTTCCAATGAATTTGTGCCCAGGAAAACCACATCTCTGTCACTTAGGGCTGATGAAGACATGACACAGGCCATTCCCCTCTGGGATGCAGCAGTGTCCTTGAGCCAACTAGAGATGGTGGGATACAGCCCACGGGCCACTGGCTGACGGATGCAGCCCTGAGCTGCAGCATGTGGCATTGCTGCTCTCTGGCACAGGGGCTGCCGGCCTGAGGGGGACACTCAGAGGTACTGAGGGGGTCGGAGGTGCCTCCGTCCATTAGCTGGCATCTTCCCCCTCGTTCCTGCTCAGCTCTGGGCAGCTGACCTCCCTCCCAGTGCTGATTTCTTGCAAGCCCTGGGCCAGCGGATGGTGAGCAGGGATCAGCAGAGAAGCCGGGTGCTGGCTCTGTGTTTTGGCACCAGATTCCTGGCATCTCATCAGCTTGGCCACTAGCAAGCACACAGACGGCAGGGAGGAGCGGAGCATCCTCTGGGAGATAAGGCTCCTTTTGGGCAGGTACCACTCCTGGCACCACCATGAGGCAGGCTCGCCTGAGGACATGCCAAAAAGCAGCAGGAAAAGAGCGGTTGCCTCTCGATCTTCCCTTCCTTGATGAAGCTACACTGCTGCTGAATTCAGGGTGTCGCCTCGGCTGGCGAGATACCATCTCGATGGAGAGGCTCCTTCCTGCTGCACAGGGAACTCACCTTATTAGGCAGATAAGATTTGTATTTATTGTCGCTTTGTCATCTCAGCAGCAGTGCGGAGTGGTGGGAGCCGGCTGCTCTGCTGTCGGAGGCAGTGAGACTCCTCCTGTAGGCTAAATCTGAAAAGGTGTGTGTGGAAGGCTGTCCCATACACCCTTCCTCCACCCACATCCTAGGAAATCCTTATCCATACAAAGAGCCCAAGGGATGCAAGGCAAGCTGGGAGGCAGCTGATCCCTGCCTTTCCCAGGACACTGGGGGTCGGGATTGTCACAGCCTGATCCTTCTCGAGCCACGTATGTAAGACGGTGTAAATCCTCCGCTCTTATGGAGTTAGGCCGCCGCAGAGCGGAGACCAGGGAGGGGAGAACCGGGCTTAGTACACTGAATTACGCTGCCAGCGCTATGCTCGCAGCATGACAGGCAAAGGGACTCGCTCTTACGCCTGGTTTCCCTCCTCGGCAGAAGAAAGGAGTGTCAGGAAAGGAAATCGGGGTTAATCCAGGCAGCCGACTCAATGGCTGGCACGGGTGCGCGGCTGTCCTTTGTACTGTCAGCTTGCAGCAATATCACACTTGTGCAGAGGGTGTTGCTCTGGGGCATCAGTGTAGAAAGAGCCAATCAAACCCTATTTATCAGCTTTGCCTTCTCAAAGGCCGAGCTGATGCAGCACTGGATTTTTATTTTACCGATTTAACACCGGGATTTATGGGTCGTATCCGACCGCACATTGCAGGGCACCATCTAAATAAGTATTTATCATGTCGAAAGGGGCCTGGAAGGTGAGCGGCGTGCTTAGCACGGTGTAGCCCCTCGTCCTTAAGTCAGCTGCACACAGGCAGCCTGATTGTCACAAGGAGAACTCACCCCTCAATTTCACATTGCTATGTATGGGCTGGTGAGCAGTCTCTGCCAGGGACACGCATCCATCAACTCAGCAGCCAGCGGTCTGCTCTTCCTGTGAGCGCCGTGCCTTGAGGTACCCAAGGCTTTGCCAGTAACCTGAAGCCGTCTGCAGATCTGCTTATGCCTAGCACCAGTCACCCCACACCTGTGGCAGTGATAGAAACTGTCCGCAGAGGAAAAGCTGGTTGATGCTGCTCAAAAACGCTTGGTGATTCCCAGGCTGCACAGGGATGGTGGCTTGTGCATGAGCCATTGCATCTCCCTGACTGTGCTCCAAGGAAGTGCTTAACCATGTTTAGTCAGCGAGGCAGGGAGTCACTCTGGAGAAGAAGGGGAATGGGACAAAAAAGGTTGGTGAAAGCCAGTACAATTGGCCTGGAGGGGTGGTACTTCGATGCCTGACACATACGCTGCTGATGCATTTCTTCAGTTACTTGGCATTATCTGGTGTGCATCCCAGCCTTTTCACCACCAACTGATGGTACCTTCCATCTGGTACCGCTGGTGATGGTCAGGCATTGGCCGTCAGGCAGGCAAAAGATGAAAATTATCTTACTGCTTTTGATATATTCCAGTAATAGGATTCAGTGGAGCCTTTGCTGGGGAAGAACTGGTGGTTCACATTTCTGCTCTCTTCTTTGTTTGCTCTACTTAATTGGCATTAAGAGAGGAGCTAAATTTCTCTCCCTCTCTCTACGCTCCTTGTACAACTTTGAGTTCTGCGTTTTCCCCATGTGCAGAATATAGTGGAAAATGGAAGTCAAGACCTCTATGCTAATCTCACAGTGAAGAAGATAGGAGCACGAGAAATTCCTGTCTTAAATTGGAAATGTCCCTGTCCCTTCAGCCGCATCATTTCAATAAACTACCGCTTCAGTTTTCCATGCCAACTTCTTCCTTTCTGTTCTGTTATTTACTAGCCTAGACCAGCATGGGAGGAAAAGCTATCTTCTATATTGGGGTTAATTTCTTTGCACAGATAAGCATTTCTTTCCTTTATTCCACACTCCTTCTTTTTGATACCCCTAAAGCTCTCTGTCCTCCCACTAATAAGATATCCCACATTCGTCTTTTGCCTTTCAGCCTTTGGCTACATCTTGCATCTTCTCCAACTTCAACAACGACTCAAACGTAATGCGGGACAGATTCGGTCTGAAACAGAGGAAACCAGATGCAATACCAAGGTGTGCTCCTCCAGCGGCTCCAGTCGCAACCAATGTGCTCCAGAGGCAACTCTGGCTGCACCCCTCTGTCAAAGCCCAGGGAAAGGGCAGGAGGGATTCATTAAAAACCCACTGCCATGCACTGGCGCTGGAGCCTGAATGACTGTCACTGTTTTCATTACAGAAAAAGAGAGACCAAAGAGAAAACGTGACAAAGTACATCTCGCCTGGCTGGTGATCTTTAAGCAACTGGTGTGATTAGCAACGTCTTCCCTTTACATTTCAAAGCGCTGGCGCACAATGGCAGGGAGATAAACATCCAGAGGTGCTGCCTGCTGAAAGACATCTTTCTGACAGCGCGTTATGACTCCTGCCTCCCTCACCGGAAAGAACATGAGGTTTTAGTCAACGATGAAAGAGAAAAAGCCACACTTTATCTATGGTAAACAGTTGCCTGTTTGTATTTGTTTTTCCAGCTTTGAAACCAGTGGTCCCCTGCCATCCCTATGCAGCCGGCAGACTGAAGCTGCTTTCCCACGGACTTACAGGGCCCTGACTCCTTCTCCGAGGGAGCTGCAGCTGCTGGGAAAAAGAAAACGTCCCCGTCTCTTCTCTTTGCCTATGCTGGGGACTTTGCCTTTCTCCCCTCCGCCTCCCTGAAAGAGGCTGAGCCTGCTCCCACGAGGTGGCCAAAAGCCAGCAATGAAGTCGGCACCCTTCGTGCTTCCCAATCAGGCAAACGCAGCCCAGCTCCCTTATACAACAGTTATTGGCTACGACAGCTGCATCAGCTTAGATAGGATTAAAAAAGAAAAACAATAATAAAATAAATAGGAAAAAAGAGAAAAACCCTCCCCACTCCTGAAATTACTCGCAAAGTCACCTTTTTAATGTTAACACACACAAAATGCGCTCAGCCACTGATTTCAGCAGACCATATGCTGCCACTGCTGCTGGCCAGGTCCTAAGGGATGAATTTTTTTCCCCTTCAGCAAGCCTCCAGAAATGTCATAGAAATTTATATGCTTATTCACAGAGCCGATAAAGCAGAAAACCGGCGTTTCAGCTATTTTTGTTTTGCTTTGCAGATGGACGGTAAAAGACATAAATCTCCTTCCCACCGCTCTAACGCCCTGCCTGGCTCCCTCTTTTGTGCTGAACCACCATCCCTGTAGGACCTGCCCGTGGTTGGTAAGCCAGCCCTCCTCTTCACTCAAAGGGGAGCAGCAAGGTGAAGCAGTAGTAATCTCCCACGGTGCTGCCGGTGCCTCGTCCTCTGAGCTCAGGCACAATTTTCCGCGCAGCCACCAAGGCGGGACAGTTTTTTTTTTTTTTAACCATCTTTGATGAAGAAAGAGAAGCAAGCTGCAAGCGCTGGGGCTGTCCCTGTTCCTACCCTCCCCATGTTAACATCCCAGCTCTGACAAAATGCACGTCGTCCTCCCCTGACGTTATCTGATGTAAGTCCCGATTTACAGCGCTGTGCCGCACACCTCCATAAATCAGGGCAGAGCCCTGGGGGGAGCCCGGCTGGCCCTCTCCCGAAGCGCGTACGGGTTGCAGACCTGGGTGATATTTTAGAGACATTTGACGTTTAACCTCAGGAAAAGCAATATGTGGAGAGGAGGAGGGGACCGTGGCTAAATCTCCCTCCCGGCTATATTCACAGCCACAGCATGGGATGGAGCTTGCAGCCCGTTGGAAAACCTGCCTCGCATGGCACATCACCAGGGGAACTTAAGATTAGCGACTGAGGCCTGTTGAGTTGCTGACTGAAGGAGACAGCGGGGGGCTCCTGGCCGAGGGCAGGAGGCCGTTTCATTTCAGCGGATGGCCCTGCAGCTCCCAGCGGAAGTCTCCCAGGAGACATCCCTTCCCTGGTCCTGCCTCTCTCGTGCCGTCGCTGCAAGCGCGGCAGGCAGTGTTTCCTTCTCCAGGCAGGGCAAGCCTCAGTGCCTCTACAAACCCATCAGCATTGGCCTCAGTGCCCCACCATTGGTGCCAGAGGGGCTCATTGCTCCCCTCCATGCCCTGGGAGAGCCCCTCCTGTGCTGCCTGGGACTGGGAGCAGGGACGCGGTGACAGGGGCACTGCTCAGCAGCGGTGCAGCTTTGAGCCCTGTCCCCAGTGCCATCTCTCAGTTTATGAGGCATGAACACCCCAGGACACAGCCACTGGGACCACTTGTCCGCACAGCTATAGCGAAAAGGTGCTGCCTTCAACAGCTGCATCAGGGAGCAAAGAAATTAGGAATAAAGCCAAACCCAGCGGGAAGAGAGGATTGTGCCTTTGTGCCTCACGCAAGGAGCTGGGCGTTTTAGGCAGACCGTCGCCGCGGCTAATAACGGCAGGCCAAATATTAAACTAAGATCTCACGATAGCGAGGAGCTCGGCAGGAGGAGGACTGCAGAAAGTAGGCGCTTTCCCTCCAAACTCTGTTTTCTCCTTATTTAAGAAGGAGGAAATAGGTCAGCTGTCGTATCTGCCAAGGTCAGAAGCTCAATTTGTATTTCGGAGCCCTGGAAAGGTGAATGCACCAGAGCTACATCCCTGATGGAAACAATCACTCATTCTAATAAGGCTGGCAGAGGCTGGAGCCTGCCTTGTTCAGATACAATTATTACAGCCCGGGTGTCAGATTGCTGAATCTATTAGCTGGGAATCAGCTGTTACTTCAGAGCAAGACAGCTATCCTACAAGCAGTTGCGACGTACATCATGCGTGACGCCCGGATCCGGCTTACCCCGCTGGTACGGAGAGGCAGAGGGGGGCAGGACCACCTACGCCGCTAAGGAAAAAGCCCATGGCAGTGACCTCTGGACACAGCTACATCTATCAGATCGTGACGCCGGCATTGTGATGATTGGGGAATATTTTTACCAAACGACTGGATTTTTCTGGGAGAGAGGAGATCCTGAACTTATTGTAAATGCAGGGATGTGGTGCAGGCTGAGCGTGTCCCTCCCGCCCGCATCCAGAGAGAGCCTGTGGGTAAGGACCCAGTGCTGATGCTGTTTTTCTGCCCCAGAGGTGTTCGGGGAAGGCTGAATGGGGAAGGAGGGGAGCGATGCTTGAGTCAGCGCGGAGCTCTTTGTGCGGGAGCTAAAATAAGAACCGCCTGTATCCAAGAAGAAATACAAATTGCTGGTTAACAGAGCATTCCCACCCCAAAGCGTGGCTTAAAAAAATATCTGTGCTACTTCAAGAAGAATAAGAGGTGTGTCTGCACGGTTCTGGTGAGCCTCCCTCTGAGCAAGCCCAGCTATCTTCAGACTCAGCACCTAGCAGGCGGCTCCCCAGGACACCCCCCTGCCCTCTGTCTTTTTCTGGTAGCAGGCAGCTTTGCTAGTGATGCCCTCTCAACCCTTTTTTATCTGTCCCCCACTGTGGAGCAGACCACCTTCCGCTCTGCAGTGCGAGAAAGGAACGGTCACAGACCGTTTTAGCTCCGTTCCCGACATTGCTGGTTCATAGGACATACCCAAGATCCCTGGCTCCATCCCATCAATGTGCAGCAGCTGAAAGTTGCAAAACTTGATGTTTTACGCTTCTCGGGCCCCATCTTTGTTTTAAGCACTGTCTTCCTGTACTGGTGTACAGGAGGACACGGTGTTTTCCTCCCAACCCAAACGCTCTCTCAGTGAACCTCGGTGTAGCCCAGGGAGTGCGCAGGGAGCAGGAATGTGCCATGAGGGAGAAGTAAAGTCAGAGTCTCGGGGGCCGTATGTGCTAATTGTCATTCGGGTGGTTTTACCCTGTTAATTCTCCATGTTTGTGCTGCTGCTTTTTTGTTTTATTAACATGAGAAAGCGCTCGGCAAATTGAGAGGCCGGCTGTGGGACAGGTTTCCCACGAGGCGGGGATGGGAACAGCACATATCAGGCAGTGCACAGGGACCGTAGGTGCCTGTGAAGGGCCACCACGTTGAGGGCAAGGCTGCGGGTGCAGTCTATTCAGTCACGAAATTCAGCCGCCAGCAAGGGGAACAGGACGTCTGGGTGGGTTAATGGTGAGGAGGTGAAGATAAAGAAAGTTGCTCCACCTGCTGACAGAGTGATTATGGGCCATCTTAACATCCCCCCCCGATCAGTGGGAATGGCACATCAGGCCATCTCTGGAGGTCATTTCATTGATTGCATGAGAAACTGTTTCTTGGAACAACTTGTTTTGACACTAGCACAGGAGAAGACAACTTTCAGGTTAGCGAGATGTGACCAGCGGGTGCTGACGGAAATCCCACATCACCTCTGACACTTGGCAAGGGAGAGCTGCATGTAGGTGCAGCTCCTCGGGGACTGCCACAGAGGCAATCCCATTTGGAAATGGGCTTGTTTAAAATTCAGTGTCACAGTAAGGGAAGTTGTCAGCAGTAGGCTGAGAACCGAGGACGAGTGGAAGAAATGCTGGCAGAGGAGCAGACAGCTTTGGCACATTCCTAAAAATCCTGGCATCCTTAAAAGAAGTGCGACAGTTCAGAGAGGCCAGAGCAGTGTCTTCTGGGTCAGAAGACATGGACGCAAGGACGCGAGTTCCCCGCATCTCCAAGCCTTGCTGGACACCAACATTGCCTGGTGGAAGCAGTGTGGGATATGAGGCCCAAGAGGAAGGTATCTTGCCGAGAAGGCATGCGCAGTCCTGAACCACCTAACAGGCTACTAACAAAGGCACTGCCACAGCAGAGGAAGAAGCAGATCCTTTTAGCATTTTCCTTAGAGGACAAAGCAGCCAAAAGCACACAGGACAAATGGTAGGATTTGAGGCGTAACTCCAGACATGGGCCATGGGGAGGTGGGACAGGGAAGAACTCAGGTCCACAGCAGATTCTTCTGCCTTAAGCCCCAACAAACTTGACGAAGCTGACTGCAGTACAAAGGGAAAAGAGAGCAGGGCCTTTGACCCAAAGAGACCGGCAAAGCAGGAGGCCCTGGGACCACAGATTTAGTTGCTCACAGGAGACACTGCAAAGGCAGCAACGGGACCCTGACAATGCAGTTTAAAGCTCTTTCTCCTGCTGCATTTGCACACAGGAAGGGAAGTGCCACAATCTGCAAGATCAGGAGTTGCAGGAGCTTTTCTTTATCAGAGCAACAGCTCCCTAGATGAGGAGACCCTTGGGTGGTCCGCAGAGAGTGCCATGCTGTGCACCACTTGTCCATCCAGCTGAACAGTGCCACTCACCGTCTAGGCCAGGTGGGACACTTTGGGGATAATTGACCATTCTGCATTACTGTGCCCACCAGGGAAAGTTTTCTTTCCAGTGCAAGCACTTAGCTGTTGGCTTGTGTCCTGAAGCACAAGGGCTAATATCCCTTGCATGCTTTTACCATAGGAATGAAAGAGAGAGGGTATTTTTTGATCCAATGCGAAACAAGTGAATAATAATTCTGTGAAGCCATGTAGTGGAAAGAGAGACTTTGAGCGCAACAAGAAACGGAATTTTAAAATTTCATCTGCACAGCAGAAGGTCCTGCCAATTGAACCGTTTCCAGTAAACAATCTGCTAAGTCTGACAGTTTGAAGGAATACCAGACTGCCAGGAGTGAATAGGCTGGGATTTTTAAGAGGTTTATTTTTCATCCGAACACTTTTGTTTGTGAGCAGCAGCTTAAAAAACAAAATGCATGTGCAGCAGCATTAGCAGCCAGGCAGAGGGCTTCCCCACCAGCCGGGGCTCCAGGAGGAGCGGAGGAAAAGGGCTGTGCTGGCGAAGCAACCTGCCCCGAGCTGCCCGGCATCCAAAGCTGTGGCACTGTGCCATCGGGTCTGCACCAGGCCATCTTGTACCACTGCAACAGGCTGCTGTGCACCGGGAGAGCCTCTCCAGTGTCCCTGCACTCCCACAAAGAGTTTTGGGTTGAGTTGGGTTCCTGTCTCCACTTTCCACTGCCGTCCAGGCAGGAGCATCAGCCATCCTTGTTGAGGTGGCCGTCCCCAATGGGATGCCAAGGCCAGCTGACTGGGATTTGGGGACAGGAGGTGATGCAGGGGACTAGCTGGAGGTCAGGGCTTGCAATCATAGGACTGGGGCAAGCATGGCAAGAGGCTGATACACTGTGTAGCTCAAGGTGGAGAGCACTCCCCTGACGTGGCTCAGCAGGGACATACAGCCATGGCATGCCGCAGGTGTTGCCTTCTCCCAGTGCAGGGGAGCTTTGTTTCCCTGCTGAGAGCACGGGGACGAGGAGATGTTTTACCACCAGGCTGAACATCTCTGCAAGGAGATATTTAACCTGGTCAGGGCTCCTCCTGACTGAGTTAAGCTAGGTTCAGGGATTAAGGGGTTGAGCCTCCATGAGGGACAAAGTTGGCAATGGCTGTCTGTGCACAGCTCTGTGACGGCTAGCTCTAGGAACAGGGCAGCTGACGAGAGAGGAGGTGCTGGCTGGGGTTATGTGGGGATTGCCTCGAAATGCACTGTGTGTGACAGGAGGCGTGCAGCCACCAGCTTCTGTGCACACAGCCCACCCAGCATCCAAAATCATGGACCATTTTGAAGGTATGGTGCTAGCCATCTCACAGCCAGGATTGCTCTAGTCTCCCTCAGCTTTCCTACTTGCTCTCTTTTGTAGAGGGATTTCTAATTGGATAAACGAGATGTTCCTTAAGCCTATTCCTGTCTGGCCAATAACCCCACAACATGCCCCTTTTGCTAGAGCAGAAAATCGCTGGGTCATGAGAACTATCACCCAGTTTAATAATTATCCCTCTAAAAATCAGGGCATGGAAGGGGTTTGGCAATCATTTGCATTTCTGAGAGTTAAATGGAAAAAGGTGAGGTTGGTGCAAGCCGGCACCGGGAAAGTATAGCTTGCACAAGCAGAGGTGGCTGAATGCACAAGAGGATGACAGCGTTGCAACAGATGCCTGGAAATACAGCCCTGGTAGTTTGGTGGGGAAATCTCCCAGTGCAGAACATGTCAGACATGCAGGGAGATGTGGGCCATGTTGCTCCTCTTCATGTGGCAGAAAATCCCGGTTTTGCAAGTGCTGGGGCTTGCCATCAGCGTCGCTGCTGGTTGTCATCAGGAGAGCTCAGCTGCAGCTCACCTGGGTTTGACGTCGGAACGGGCCAACAAATAACAGCTTCCTCTGATCCTGCGTTCCTGCTGTCATGCTGTTGCAGTCCATGGGATAGGAACTGACCTTTTCTGCTCAGAAATACTTGAGAAGCAAGGGCTGGAGACTAGACAGGGAGCAGAGCCTGGCTAGGTGCCAGGCAGACGGAAACACTGACATACAGAAGCGTCAAGCAGTAGCATCTGGAAACGGTGATGGCAGGGCTGTGATAAGAGGAGCCGTTTCCACAGCTTCCTGCCAAACAGGGATATTTGCAGCTCTGAAGTCCAAGACTGGCCCTTCTTTTAGCATGGCGACTCCATCCCTCTCCACAGGTAAGGTGGCAGCCTGATGATGTGTGTCAACTGAACTTTCACTGAGTGCTCTGCCTGGGGAGGAGAGAGCTTGTAGCCGTGGGCATTGCAGGGGGAAGGCCTCAGCAGTGTCTTGTAATGATCTCCTTCCTGACTGCTGGGTATAAGATGAGTGTGGGAGGTGAGATCTTGGTTAGAAGTCCCATGCCTTCTCTTTAACACACTTGAAGCTGCCTTCTCGAGGCTTGTTATGGCCACTTTATGGTGTAGGTTATTCTGCATCATACACTCTGTTGGGCTTTATTTTTGCATGCTGCTGCCCTTTCTTCTTCTCTTACAACATTAAAGACTAAATCTGAAAAAAATGTTTGGCTGCAGTACACTGTAGTTGACGAGTTGGGATTTGATCTCCACAACTTAATTTTCAAAGTATAGGATGTGGAGTGTCTCTGTTGCTCATCATCCCAGGTACTGAGTTAGTGACCAGCTTGCAAACATGCCAAGCGTTAAGCAGAAAGATTCAGAGACAATTCCCCAAAATGAAAGGAAGTGAAACTACTGGGCACTACTTGCAACACGCTTAGGACTGACTCCAGACGTCATTGTCCCAGGGGAGCGGGGCTTCTTGACCTCTACAAGAGATAGACCAAAGCCAAATGGCATTTGCCAGTCCCTGTCGATGCCTTTCTCTATCACCACCAATGCAGAAAAGGGGCTTAAATCACCCCAAGTCACTGTTGGGGGGTCAGAGCATCTGGCACTGGTGTTGATGATGCCCCACTGCAAGGAAGAAGATGATCCCTGGGTCAGGTCAGGGGGAGCCTGCCCTGTTCCCCCCTTGGCCGAAAGACCATCCACCCTCCCTGAACACCCCAGGACCAGCTTAAAGAGTGCAGAGGGCAGAGGCAGAGTGGGCTAACGGAGGAACGGCTGTCAGAGGTGCTCCAGATCTTGGAAACTTCCCCTCCTCACCATGCACTGGGCTGACAATAACCCCGGGGGGGCTGCGCTCACTGTAAAGGGTACTGGAGAGGATAAGGGGTGGGGGCAGAAAGGAAGGACCAAGGATTGAACAAAGATGAATTCAAGGCAGGAGCGGAGCTGGATGCTGAGACTGGTTGCTGTAGGAGTAGCTCAGAGAAAAAGCTCTTCTCGAGCTGCCTTGTCATGCCGGCACCAACGTAATCTCAGTGGTAACACGATGGAGCCTTTTGCCCATCTACAAGGCCAGTAATTGCCACTGTTTCCCAGAGTTAATGTAAATTGAAAAAACATTTTTTCTAATTTACTTCCTGACTCTCTCTTTTTTGTTTTCAATGTGAATAAACACAGCTTTCTTTCAAATATACTGGACAGTATATTCTTTCAATGTCACCAGTCTGTCCCAGAGCCCAAGTGCCACACATCAGTGTCCCAAACCATCTAATCATTTAACACATCACAAGACTTTTTTGGAAGAGTGCTTTCTGTGATCACCAGTTCTTTGGCACCCTTGGGTTTCTGGCCTAGGAGAATTCCATGCTTTTGGGGTTTTATTTGTAACAGGCAAGGCAAGAGAGGTTTCTCTTCCAGGAAAGGACAGCTGAGATCCTTGCTGCACATGGTTACTTTTTGGAAGAAAACCATGGCGAAGCATAAGGCTGGTGATTAAATCACAAGAACTGGAAACTGGGATTCACAAGTGGTGCTTGGTGCTCTGCAGGGATGCTCTGAATCGCCTTCTTGAAGGGATACCAGCGTTGCAGCTCTGTGTGGGCCAAAGCACGAGAAGCAGCCCAATCATCAGCCCAGGTCTCCTCTCTTCTCCAGTTTCCCTGCGTCACTTAAGCAGGACCCCAGCCCTGCAAATACTTGATCACACAAAGCGTTTCGCTTACTCGATTAGTTCCCCTGAACTCTGGGGGAAGCTGATGCGCTGAAGCACACGGAGGGTTGGAGAAGATAAAGGCAAACAAAGGAGCGGAAAAGCTAATGGGTTGCCTTCTCCCTCCTGCTGCTCTGTGGAAAGCTTTTATCTGTTGGACTTTCCCCTCTCCTTCCTTCACAAACAAGCCTTAGGCCAGAGAGCATCTCTGTGCCAGGAAGAGTGCTTCGCCAGCACAGGTATAGCAGCAATACCACGACAGCAAGTGCTTTGACACAGTTTATCCCTGTTAAACCCACTGGTAGAAGCCCTGCTTCCAAGCATAACTTCTGTGCTAAAGCCTTTGTCTGGCACAGACATACTGTAACCCAACGGCAGTGGTGGTATTTATCCACATGGATTTCCCAAGCAGCACAGCTTCTTGCGGAGGGGAGAAAGGAGTTCATTTCTGCCTCCCCAATGAAAACAATGTGCAAAACTTCTGGAGTCCTGACTGTTTTTTCTGGCTCCTGTTATCTGCCTGGGTTTCCCTTGCGCTCCAGAGACAGCGTCACCGTGATGCCGAGACGCATAGCTCACCACAATTTATATCCGGACTCAGCCAGCGCAGAGCCTCAGCCCTCTCCAGCTCGCTCATTATTTACTGCATTCTGCTTGCTGACTTAATAGTGTTTTGTCCTGTCCTTGAATTCTGCATGGATGGATTCAGAAAAAAATCAATGTGCCCTGACCAGCAGGCCTTCTTCCTGCCGCGCAGGGGTATTTCCAAAATGCCACGATTTCTAGTATTTATTTGTTTCCTTTAAGTTATTAGCATGACAAGGCTAATTGCGATGTTTCAGGTGCGTTAAATCTTTCCTTCCACACTCTTAAAGCAGACGGGGAAGAAAAGAGCAGGAGTTATAACACCAGCACAAATAAATGCTAGCCTCCAAAATGAAAAATAATGATGGCACAAATAAAAGGCACACTAATCTGCTTGCACCTTATTTACAAAGCACTACCATTGTGATAACAAGGTACTAATGCAAAATGAAGGAGAGGGAGCAGGGTAGCTGAAGAGTTCTCCAATGTGGTTTAATTAGGCGGGCAGCTACGGCTTCCCCATCAACACCACCATAATTAATGGGCATTGATGAAGAGTGAGCATCGGTGTGCTGAGACCTCAGGCCAGCCACGACTCTGAACGGGCTGTACTGCTGCAAGGTCTGGTCTGTTCAGAAGGATATGGATCTCACGCAAGGGACCGTGCTGGCACGATACCAGTCGAGGAGGTGTTTTCTTCACGTTCCTATGCCCATGGCCGTTCTGGCAAAACTTGAAATCACAGCCACCTCACTCCGTGGCCTCCTCGTCCTATCTGTGCCATACTGAACCAAACTGCAGTGTGCTGTGGGGGCTGTGGGCTCTTGCCTGCTGGTGCAGCATCTGGGACACCCAGTGTTAAAACACTAGAGTATGACATTTAACAATAAATGGACCCATCTAGTATTCACAACTCTTTTATTCAAAGCACAGTATTTATAGTCACTACATCGCCTTAAATCTAGGGTGTAAAGACTATCCCCTGACAAGGTTTACAGACTTGGGGGATATAAAGAAGCAGCAGCGCATGTCCAGGGAACAGGCTGTGGAGGCTTTGCAGCTCTGCTTTGGTGCTGATGCTTTGCCAGCAGGGAAGATCTGGAGAGCGGCTTCCCAGAGAGTCCTCTTTGGTGGGTGGAGAAGCCTTTGGACATCATGGCTTGGTGTCGATATGCTGCAGAGCTGCCTGTAGCTGAGCTGGTGCTGGTGGCTGCCCTCAGCACCCCGTGTCTCAGCCCATCTCTGGGTCTTAACCCTGGCTTTTCAAGCCTTTAGATCCAGGCTCCTACTATAGAAAGCATGCACAAACTGCATGCAGGGTGCTGTTATATCCCATAAGCCACTTCTTTGGTTACTCTTCTACCAAAATAAGATCTTCTGCCAGTCACTTCCTTGCCTTGCTGCCACACACCTTGTCATCCTGCTCTGAATCCAAAAGCTCAGCTGGATTCATCCAGGGAGGAGGAAGCAACAGCACTGCCACAGCAAAAGATAGCGGAGCAGGTTTTAAAGAGGCAATGGATGCAGAGCTGAGTCCTCTGTCAAAGCAGTTGTCCCTGTCAAAGTCCCGGCACTGCCTGGAAATAGGGAATGGGTGGCTTTCACCTCATTTAGCAGCCGGGGCTCATGCCTTCAGTTCTGGCAAATATAGTGTGCCTGTGATCAGATCCCTCCTGTACCACTGGATTTATAGGCTGCTATAAAACTGGTGGGTCTCTTCCAAGAAAAAATAAAGGAAAGCAAACAAAAAAAACTTATAGGATGCTTGTGCTTCTCTTAGGGACTCAGCGAAGTGGCCGGAAAGCAAGGTAAGCCAAAGCATCACTCCATAAGCAGCTGCATGCACGGTCCCTGGTTGAGGAGGTGACAGCAGCAGCAGGATGTGAAGGGTCCTCCAGTGATGGTGGCAGGGCAGAGTCCTCATTGGCCTCTCCTTGCACCTGTGCAGAGGTGGGTTCCAGAGCCATGCTGCCTGCCGTGTGGGTCTTTGCCGTCCCCACGACGCAGGCTGCCAAGCCCCAATTCACCGGGAGGCCAAGCAGATACACAGTAGAAGTAGATGTCTGCTTCATGTTGCAATAAATGGACTAAAATCTCCTCTCCTGCCTTCCTCACGTGCCACCAAGCTGCCTACGTTGCAATGCAGGCACGGTATGGTCTAGGGCTGGGATAGCTCAGACACGTGAGAGGATTTTTCTGTCCCCTGCTTGCAGCAAAACAGTGGCACAAACAATCGGCTGGTGTGAAAATGAGTTCCCCATCCTTAGGCCTTTATAAGAAACACGGGATTTTTCATACTTGGCAGAGTCTTGCTTCAGCAAAGAGGTTTTGGCCACTGGACTGCATAGCAGATGAAAGAAAGAGGCTGGGATCCACGCTGAACCGGCCTCTGTGCTGGCATTACCGTGCTGAGCCAATCCATCTCCATTAGAGTTCACAGCCTCTTTGATCAATCTCATCTTTAAAAATACCAATGCTCCGGAAGGCTCGGGAGCTGCTTAATGTTCCTTCATTATTTTTCAAGCCATTAAAAACAGAGGTATTAGCTGCTGAATGCTTTTTTTCCTGTTTTGAAGTGAAACGGAGAAGCAGCAGAACGCTAAAAAAGCAGATTAAAATGATTAAAAATAACAGAGCAATGAAAGTCAAACTGTTGGCTCTAAAAATGTTGATGTGTTGCGTTGCTGCGGGCATTATATTCATATGAATGAGAGCGAAGGGCCCCGCTACCTGCCTCTGTGATGAACTGTGTGTATCATTACACATGGCTGTTGCATTAAATCTGGAAGGATTGCCGTCTGTTTCTGCGGCAGCGAGGGCTGCTTCTTCGCAGATACGATACAAGGTGATTCCTATACAAAGCAGGCTCATCTGGGATCAGCTTTAAAAGGGGCACAGGGGGGAATTTTTTTTGGTACTTTTGCTGTTTTCCTTTCCAAAGAGTCCTGCAAATTGCTGGTCTGGACTGGCTGTCAGGTCTCAGATCTCTCCCAGGTCTCAGAGCACCCCAAGCCCTCTTCCATGTGCTCACGATTGGGTAGTACAACGTGGATATGGCTCATATTTTCCTTTTCTGAATTGGCCAGGGCTCTGCTGACACATGTACGTGTCCACTCAGTTCAGCACTGATGGAAGCTCAGCCAAAGCTGCAGGAACCTGCTGCTGGAGCCTCCCTTTTCTTTCTCTGCTGAGGTCTTTATCCTAGTAGCAGATCATATGTCAGTGGTAGGGCTATGGGTAACCAGTCCGAAGCCTAACTTCCCTTTGAGCAACAAGAAAAAGCGCTCGTATATCTAGCAAGGATTAAAAGACTGTTCTAAAGCGGTGGTGTTTCTTGTGAAAAGTCTACGTAGTTTTAGAGTACTTCTTGATGAGTAGCTTTTACTTGCAAGGCAACTATATGTTTAGCACCATTATGGATAGGCTTGGTGGGTACTGAACGGACATGCAGACCAAGTGCTTCTCCTACATCCCTGATGAATCCGCATTCAGTAGCTGCCAAAGGTCGTTTGTTCTGTTTTGTGATGGCCAAGCTGGTGAGCTCCTTGGTTCATCTGTGTGTTTTGCCTCAATCCCATCCTTGAACTAAGATATGAAGCAGATATGTATTAACTCCTTCCCTTTCCACACCATGGCTTCTAACCAAAAGAAATCAAGGCCATTGGGTCAAGAGAAGATGAGTTGTCGCAGGATCAGGTCGTCATTGAGGGTGGCAGGACCAGCCTGGACATCAACTGAGAAGGTCAGTCCCCCATTCCTGAGGTCTAACACTCGCGAGCAAAACAAAACCTGCTTAATATTGAGGGAAAGCCTGGGTAGAAGTTTTTGCTGGTTAAACACAAATCTGTCGCTGTTTGCTTTCTAGGGAGTATCCGCAGGCATGGACGCTTGTTTCACAACGGGGTCCAAGGCTGGGGCAAAAATCATTTCGGCATGTGTAAAGGTGTAGGGATTCTCTTCACCAGGCACACTCTTGCCTTCTTTTCCATCCCCTCTGCTGCATCTCTTGCGAGGCTGGTGCTGAGCCAAAAGCAAGAAAAGGCTGAAATTTAAAGAGAATTTGGACGCTTCGTCAAAGCTTATCTGAACTCCAATGGTTTGCAGAGCGGGGCCGCAGCGCCAGCCCTCGTGAAGCTTCTTACAAAATGCTGGCTATTTCTGGCTGCTTTTTTCCAGCCTTCCCAGCTGTGAGCAGAGCTCCCCACGTGCTCCTGGCACCTCTTCAGATGGATGCTGACACTGCCATGCTGCCTGAAGACGGAGCGGCGGCGTGAGATGGGGTGAGGTACAAGGGGACCCAGCTTGCTGGTGGGGCTGGATTTAAATGCCTGGGATGCCTTGACCCCAGCATGGGAATTGTAAAGACAGTTATGCATGCAGACCAGGCTGCACCTCACTTGACTGAGGACTGTAAAGGGCAAAGACAGGCCACTCCAGCCTTACATACAGCAACAACCTGTGCATGCTCCTCTGAATCTGTTGGGAATGGCCCAACCTCCCCTGCGGCTCCTTGTGTGAGGGGATGCCAGGCCATGCACTCATGCTCATCCCTAGCAGCCGTGATGGGTCTCAGTTTTGTGAGCGGTCCCCTCTCGTGGCTCGTGCTCCAAGGGCAGTGCCACAGCCCTGTCCCCTTCTTCTTGACCATTTTCCACAAGCATAATTTGCTCAGCTTGTTGGTTGGTCGCAGCCGAGGCTGCGCGACTGTGGCTCGCAGGATGCTCACGGCACAGTGGGCAGGCGGCAGCATGGGGCTCAAAAGGCACGTTGCAGAGGCTTGGCTGAGATCAGCACGTGAGTCTTGAAAAATGGAGCTCTGGAAGATCCTGGAGCCAAACAACTCTGAATTTTGAGGGAGCTGGAGGGAATGTGGAATCCAGCCCTGATCCAGGTCCATGGGTAAACAGCAGCAGCTATAAACGTGCTTAGGATGCGTGGATTACAATCTGAATGTTAATGCGGCCTCTTTCTTCCAAGTAGAGAGATTCCTGGCTATCGCAGAGCAGTAGGATATTAAAATGGATTGGATTATCATATATTGGACATAGCAGCAGCCGAGGTGTATGGCAGGGCAGGTAAATATTCCTATCTGAAAGCGTGGCTTCTGCCTATTCATCAGTAAAAGCATATTTCTGACATTCTTTCTGGAACAGCTTCATAGCAATACCCAGCGTTCTCTGTGGAAGCCCAGATATACAGCAGCAGCTCCCAGAATGGCAAATCTGCCTTGTTCTTCCTTTAATTACCTCATTGCTTAAGGAAAAAAAAAATTGACACACTTTTCTTGCAAGTGGAGATTAAGCAGAAATTCAGCTCCAGCTCCAAACTGTGTAGCTTCCAGCTCTGATTTTAAACAAATAGCTGAAGAAATCCCTAATGCCTAAAGCCAGCAACCTCAGACCATGTGGAAGTTCCCCACATCACTAGCTTGATTTCCCAAGGCGATGAGCTGAAGAAGGCCCCCTAACCCTGACATGAATTATCTGTATTAGAAACAAAAAGAAGGAAAAAAAGCAGTGCAGATACAGGACCCCAAGCCTTGGCTTCTTCTGCAACTTGTATTCAGCAACGAGTCCAGTGGATCTCGGTGGGTGACCAGCACTTTTGGTCAGTGCTGGAGCTGCGAGGGGCTGCAGCCAGACCCAGGCTTGCTGGGCAGCTGCTCGGGGCTGGCTGCCACAGTGGCCACATCCCCTAAGAGCCTGGAGCTGGGCCCAAGCTGACCTGCGGCTATCTGGCTCTCAGGCTGGAGGTGGCTTGCAGCTAGCCATTCCCGAGCACAGCTGGAGCAAGCATGGTTCCATCTGTACCTATCCTCCTGGCTGTGCCATTAAATGCTTCGATCAGCCAACAGGATTTACTCCACAGAAGTACAGAATCATAGAATCGTTTAGGTTGGAAAAGACCTTGAAGATCATCAAGTCCAACAGTTAACCCACTGCCAAGTCCACCACTAAACCATGTCCCTAAGCACCACAGCTACACGTCTTTTAAATACTTCCAGTGGCAATGACTCAACCACTTCCCTGGGCAGCCTGTTCCAATGCTTGACAACCCTTTCAGGGAAGAAATTTTTCCTCATATCCAGTTTAAACCTCCTGGACACAACTTGAGGCCATTTCCTCTTGTCCTATCGCTTGGCATTTGGGAGAAGAGACCGACACCATTCAGGTGATTGTAGAGAGTGATAAAGTCTCTCCTCACTCTCCTTTTCTCCAGGCTAAACAGCCCCAGTTCCCTCAGGTGCTCCTCACAAGACTTGTGCTCCAGACCCTTCAGTAGCTTTGCTGTCCTTCTCTGAACACACTCCAGCACCTCCATGTCTTTCTTGTAGTGAGGAGCCCAAAACCAAACACAGTATTTGAGGTGCGGCCTCACCAGTGCCAAGTACAGGGGGATGATCACTGCCCTGGTCCTGCTGGTCACATTATTTCTGATACGAGCCAGGATGCTATTGGCCTTCTTGGCCACCTGGGCACACTGCCGGCTCACATTCAGTGTAGATCAACACCCCCAGGTCCTTTTCTGCTGTGCAGCTTTCCAGCCACTTTTCCCCAAGCCTGTAGTGTTGCATGGGGTTGTTGTGACCCAAGTGCAGGACCTGACACTTGGTCTGGTTGCACCTCATACAATCGGCCTTGGCCCATCAATCCAGCCTGTCCAGATCCCTTTGCAGAGCCTTCCTACCTTGGACACTCCCACCTGACTTGTGTTGTCTGCAAACTTCCTGAGGGTGCACTCGATCCCCTTGTCCAGATCATTGATAAAGATATTAAACAGAACTGGCCCCACTACTGAGCCCTGGGAAACACCATTTATGACCAGCCACCAACTGGATTGAACTCCATTCAACACAGCTCTTTGGACCTGACCATCCAGCCAGTTTTTTACTCAGCAAAGAGTATGCCCGTCCAAGTCATGAGCAGCCAGTTTGTCCAGAAGAATGCTGTGGGAAACAGTGTCAAAGGCTTTACTTTACTAAAGTACATGTTTCAAATCTCCCCCCAGATGTCTGTGTTTTCAGATTTATAAGGAGACCAAGAAAAAAGAGTCCTTCTCCTCAGATAAGGGATCCAGAGCTGGGTTGACAAGGAACTAAAGATATATGTCTACTACTGTCACCTGAACGGGGCAAAGACACCCCAAATACTTCAGGAGCTAAAAATGGTGGATTAAGGTTCACAGCTAAAATGTTATGGAATGGAGTTCAATTGTGATTTTGCTGCAGAAAGAGACTGAAGCACAGTATTTCATTCTGCTGGATAGTGCCCCATTACTAGCCAGTAGCACATCCCAGAGGGATAGGGGTTACTATGTCTCCTCACCAGCTCCTGTGTAAATAGCAGCATCCCCACAGTCAGGGACGGAGCATGAGGGACACGATGATCTTGGGAGGAGAACATCCACTCGGGAAGGTGGAGTCCCCACTTCAATGAATAGTTAATATGCTAATATTATTTAATCACTGGTTTATATTTAACCACTCTGAGAGCACACTATATATATGCATTTGTGCTCCTCCCCTTGGAGAATGGTGCTTGAGTCCCCTCATGAATGATACTTGAATTTCTCTCTTTCTCCGTAGAAATATTTCCTCTTGGAAGTGGCGGTATGAAACAGTTAGATATTAATGAAATTTTAGAAAAAAATCTTCATACTTTTTTCCTGCCAAAGCTGTTTTCCAGTTTAAACTTCAACTGAACTGAATAATCTTGGCTTCCTACAAGCTGCATTTCTCTGTGAATAAATAATTTTCCAGTTCTCCCTCCTTCAGATCTTATGGCCCATGGTATGCTTGGAATATCTCTGCATAGATGCATGGCATCATATTCCATATGGATCTGCACTCAGTTCATTTGTAGTTTGGCATAAACGATCGCACAAAATTAGTGCCTGAGTATGGGGAGCGCAAATGTTCCTTAGTGGCCTCCCTGGGACGTTGCAGCACTGTGATCTGGGCCACCAGCTTCTCACTGTGAAGACGGTGGCCGGCTCTTGGTGCGTACGCTGCTTGCTGCTACGGGCAGCGCTCTCAGCATAGGCGAAAGCCGCCTCCCTCGTCTGCCCCGTCACACTGCCCTCCTCCTCCTCCTGACTAGAGATGTCATCTGTGCCACCCTGCCAGTCTCCTGACAGTGTGGGAAGCCTGAACACAGATGTTCCTCTCGATCCCAGCCTCGCACTTGGCAGCGCAGCGCCCTGCGCTCCCTCCCAGACGTGCTGCTGGGCCAAAACACACACACGGAGTTTTATTTTTAATTCAACGCTTTTCATAGCAGCCTAAGTTGTGTAATTCCTGCCCTTTCCTTTCCCCTTCTCTCCTCTTTTTTTGACGCTCTGCACGCTTGGATTACATCCAGGCCGGGCAGATCGTGGTATGTAGCTGTGACTCTATTTTTACACCTCCTTCTAGCTCAGCCACTAGCTCCATGGTTTTTGACACCGCAGGCAAACTGGAAAAAGAAACACCCATTGTAGCCCAGAGCCAGCAGTTCCCAAACCTCTGCCTGAGGCTGCCTTCAGCTGCTCTGCCTGCCCTAGGCTGTGGCCGTGGCTCAGCTCGAGTCATAGGGGCTTTCCCCCATCACTCAACACTGCTGCCTCCGGCTGGGTCAGCCTTTCCAGTGCCATCTCCCCCAGCTCCGCTTCCAGCGCCTAGGAGCCCCCAGCTCCCATTGCTGCCTGACCTCCGGGTCTGGGTGAGACCCCGAGGCTCTCACCTACCAAGCTGCTGCTTGCTCTTCCCCCAAAGCAAGTCCCCTTGCTTGTGACACCTGGGGCTGCTTTGCTTTGGAAGGGTCGTGCTTATCTCCTCTGCGGACGCGTGCTCTTTGCTGCTGCTGCAGCGGTGGCTGGGAGGCAGAGCACCCTCTCTGTGACTGCTGCGCAGAGGGGAAAGTCAGGCTAGCAGAGACAGCAGGAGCTTTTTTATCACTTCGGTCCACTCTTCCCGCACTTCTTGAATTATTCTTGCGCCCGAGCGGTCACAGTCACTGCAGAGAGCCACTGAGGATGCCAACACACAGGCACTCCAAGTCCCAGGGTACTTAAATATTCGCCACCTCTTGGGATGCCCAGGACTGACACCCGCTCCTGACTTCTCCGACGATATTTCTGCACATCTGGCTGCTTCTCCAAACCCTGTCTCCCAGCACCAAGCTCCAGTTTCTGGCTGCACACGCAAGAGGCAGCTGGCCCTTGCAAGCTGGCAGCCGGGTGGGTCAGGGGCACGGCAGCCAGGGGGTCCGGCAGCCCTCAGCCAAGACCATGACGCTGTCTCCCCCGAAGGGAGGGGATCCAAGCCTTCCCTGTGGCTGCTGGGGCAGAGACCCTTTGACGTGATACCAGCTATTGCTGTCGTTGAGCTGATGACTCGAAAGCGCTCGGTACAGAGTGGAAAAAAAAATGGCAACTGCAATGTAATTAATGCTGTAACAACTTGTTTCCCCCTTGGAGAATTATACCATTAGCTGCTTCAATTGTGCATGAAATATAAATTACATTACTCAGAGGCATCACGTCTAAGCAGACACAATCCTAAGTGACACAGCTTGCCACAGTGTATCATGCTCCCTGGTCAAAATTAACAGAAGCCCGGTTGCCTGAGGCTAGCAGATATTCATTCGGATATCAAAGTTATAACCACGGTAGTTCAACTGCCTTCCCGCCTCAGGGAATTTCCCAGGGGAAGGCAATGTAATCAGGCTCTATCGTCCGACGAGAGCAACACACAGGTTGAAAAATGCTGGTGTACCCTTGGCAGCTTTGCGTTTCGGAGCCTGGTGCTTTCACAAGTCAGGGACGCTGTAGCGTCGCCGTCCTCGTGCCCACCTCTGATTTGCACACGTCTGATTTCTGTTCGACAGCGGAAAAAACCCGACCAGGATTGTGGTGCTAAACGTTATAGGTATTGATAGTGAGAACTTGACAGGAGGGCTGCTGAGCTGTAAAAGGGACCCGGAGGGCAGGAATCTTCCCCTCCCACTGAACCAGAATGGTTTTTTTTGGGGAGGGAGGCAGCTTCACTTCTTTTACTTCCCTGGCTCCTTTAATCTGGGGGCTAGCAGTAGGCTAGAAGACACGTTTTATTGTCCTCTGATGCCCATCTATAATGAATGATTGCAACACCGCAGCCTCGATTAGCTGTGTTTGTGAAGAATAATTTGCTCCACTATTGGAATAATATCCCAATTTCTTTTTCTAGTCACTTAATATGGGCCCTTAGAGCCACGAACACTGAAAACACAGACAGAAAGGGAACTACAGTTTCTCTTCTCTGTCTCCAGAAGAACAGCTTTTGCCTTAGTTTGCTTTTGCAAAGTTGAAATCACAGGCAAACCTCTTCCCTGGAAAAAAAAAAAACATGGAAAAAAGGACAGTCTTGACAGCCCGTCAGAGAAGATGAGCCAGTATCTGCTGACACAGGGCCAAATCCTGCAAGATGCTGGGCGCCTTCAGCTCCCATTTAAATCAAAGGGAAATGAGGATGCTCAGCACTTTCAAGGCTGGTTTTTTTTTGCCATTTCAGCACTTTACCGGTGACGTTGCCCAAGAACCACAAACACAGACTTGTCAGAGAGAGCTGACTGTGGTCTCACACGACAGTGAGGATCTGATACGATGCAGAAGATAGCTCAGGCTAGGTACCACCCACAAGGTACGCTTCATGAGCTGCAAAAACTGCAACACCATTTTCTTTGTAGGAGCCATACATGTGTGGGTTTTGCCAGTGACATTGCGTGCAGGGTAGTGGCTCAGCATCAGATTAAACCGGAGGCGTTGACAGGTCTTATCCAATGCAGTCTTGGTCTTTTGGTTCCCTGTGACCTCTGTTCCTCGGCAAAGCAGGAAGAGTGCATGCCAAGTACCTTGCTCTACGCCAGAAAACCTGTCAGCAGAAAGAAAATGATCCTGGTCCAAATTGACTTTGGACAGAAAGGTTGTTTTCTTGGTCTCTTGTCTGGCTCAAAATCCAGGCAGCTAAAATTTCTTTACTCCAGAGAAACTGTTAATAAATTCAGTGAACAAGCAAAACTGGGATAGTTTCAAAAGGAAGACTCTCAGCCCCTGTTCTATTTTTGATTCTCGAAGGGTTCAAAGTGCAAAATGCCTGGTTTTAATAGAAGGGAGGAAGTATTAAATACAAAAGCAAAATTGTCCCCAAGCACTTTGTCTCCTGAAACATGAATCCTCTCCTCATTGAGGGAAGATGCACTCTGCAGCTGGTGTGTGCCATGTAACCAAACCCATGAGGGCGGTTACCCTGGTCGTGGCTGGAAGCCGTACATGTGAATGTGCAGTCACAGGGAGCTGATGGCTTTAGCTGACAATGGGGTGATCCTGGGGAGGGACAAATGTAATGCAAGGTACCACTGGGGCACCCCATGCAGGGGAAGACCTGGGATACAGATGCTTCTCTGAAAAACAGAAGACCTTTCCAAGCATTGAAATACCATGATACCTCTTCCTTCTTAACTTCACCGACTTCTCTGCTGCAGTCAGGAGGGTGGCAAAGGCTTTTGAAGAGAGGGCAGGGAGGATGGAGGGAAAAGGGGATTTTCAGCAGTGTTTCTCTATGAGAGCCGGGCACCTGATTTGTCACACACATCCGGAGAAGTCTCCCCTGCCTCCCCCAGCTACAGCTGATGCAAATACACCTAAACGTGTCAATATTCGCAACACAGCATTTTAAAAAAGATAGCTGGAGGAAATCAAACGTGTTGCTTCCTGAGAAGACCGGGGAATATACATTCCCAAGCACTGAGCAAGATCATCCATTATACATTTCTATCTATTCCGCCAACTGCCTGCGTGTCCCCCTGCTGCCTGCGCAGGACAGATACCCTGATTCTGCATCCAGCATGGGAGAATTGCATCCACCAAAGAGGCACCACTGTACCCATGGGTTTGCTCTCCAGAAACATTGAGATGCCGGCGCTCTTTCAGGGACAATTTTCTTGGCGAGGGAAATCTTGACTGTCGATTGCACTTCGGCAGCAGCCAATATAGGAAGTAGCAGTATAAATTCTCATTCTCATTAAATGTGTCTGTCTGACTGATGGACGCCAGTAGAATTACACAGCGGATCCAGATTTGTGGGTCTGACAGTAATAAACCAAATTTTCATATAGAATACATGTCTCGGAGGGGCGTTGGACGTGCTTTATTTCTGTGAGTTATAGGCACTGCGTGACACGGGAACAGTGCCGGCCACCACGGAGGAGAACGGTCATCGAAACAAGCCCAGCCCTGACAAGCGGAGCAGTGACCTCGCAGACATACGCTGTGTTCACTCCCCGAGAGATGGGCTCACCCACCACTCCTGTTCATCCAAAAGACCTTTTCCTCTGAAAAGCTGCCCTGTATGCCATGAGCCGCTCCTGCACTCTGCTGTGGCAGCCTTGGTGGGAACAGGCAGAAAAGGGAAAACCAGGCACAGGAGCTTCTCTCCCAAACCCACCACAACCGTCTTGTCACTAGTGGCCTCTCCAGAGAGTCACTGCAGCTGGGTGAGCAACGGGAAAGCGCTGCAAAGGCCCCACTACTGACTCTTTTTCTTTTTAAAGCAAGAGTGAGCCGAAGGTGTAAACACCGGGTCCAGGATGTGGTGGGTCACTTCACCACTGCGAGGCAGCCAGGACACCTGGAGTTTTGTTTTCCAAATCACTAAAGAAACGACTGGGCTTAGATACTGGAGCCGTTAATTCATCTGCATGGCTGCCAGCAGTGGAGTGGTGCCAGAAGCAAAGGTCTGCAAATTTTCCCAGCGTGACCATTTCTCAATACTCTTCTCTGTCCTGCTGTTTCAAGTGGGTTAACAAAAGACGTAAAATATTTCCTTGTCTTAATTTTGCACTTTGAGCTTCTGTTCTGCACACAGGGCTCTTTCCTCCCTTCCCATGTCAGCTTCTTCCCAGCAATCTGTTTCCCCTCGGCTCCACGCAGCCGCCGTGCTGACCCTTCAAGCCTGGGGTGCGAGGTGCTGTCCCCCCCAGGTGCCAGCCCTATGGAGGAAGCGTTTCTGACTGTCGTCTCTTCGGTCTCCCTCCCAGACACTAAATAACAATCAGGAAATCCTGGGCCAGCTCCTGCTCACAGGCTTTCCTTGCCATGGTCTAATTTCACGCCCCTAATTTCACTGCCAGGCTGCCAAGTCCCATTCCGAAGGCACCTCCCATGCCCACCGCCCGCACCACACGAGCATCCCCGTCTAACAGTCTCTTTGCTGCCATGGTCTTGAGCTCCTCCACTGGCTTGGATTACTTCAAGTGAATCAGCCGGCAGCAGCTTCGCTTTTAAAGCCCTCTTGACAGTGCTTTCTTCCCCGGTGGAAGCGTCAAAGGAAATTCCCCTTGACAAGGTTGCCGGCTGTGGAAAATCAGCTGGGAGTGTGCTGAGCGGAGGGCTCTGGCAGATCTCACATCACAGGGCTAATCCTGCGGCCCACGGTGGAAGAAGGTCTTTGGGATGGTGGCTGAGCGGTGCGGGCTGCTGTGCCCCAGGAGCCCCTGAAAGAGGATTAGGTCGGCGCACTGAACAAACGGAGGGTGAGCGGAAAGCTCAGTCGTTTTGGGATTGTTCTTCACAGCCGCAGATAATAAAGGTGAAAAGAGAGACTTAAAAGATTATTCTGAAAGCAGGTCAGACTTCAGGAGAGCAGCTAGCTGGCAGACAGGGTTGTAGCACCCTCCCATCTATGCCTGATCCGGCCTGACCGTGCTCATGGATGAGGCTGGGTGTGTGTGTTCATCTAGCAGCGCCGGCCGGAGGGCTCGCTGTGCCAGCGATGAGTGAGATGGGTCCTGAGCTCAGCCGTGCCTCGCTGCGCTGCAGGCAGCATGGGTTCCATGCCTCCCATCCTGCCCTTGGCCTTGGGCTGCATGGGGAAGCCCAGGGTAAAGCCCTTTCACCGCCCACCGGTGCTCAGGAGGGCTGGAGAGAGCACTGAGCGCCTTCAGGGCAAGTGGTGAAGGGAAAAAAACAGGGACAGTGAGACTGCGATTGGGAAGATTATATGGAGACTTGGGCCTTGTATTTGCTTTTTGGATCTATTTGCTCTGTCAAGGGAAGTGGGCAGTTTCTGTGTTGACTCTGATCCCATTATCACACATTTGTTTAGGCTAGTATTTGCCATGCAGCCCTCTCCTAGTCCCAGCCTTCCTCCCCAGAAATGTCTTTGGCATTTCCGCGCTGACAAGGCTCTCGCAGGGGATGCAGTAAGTGCTTATCTGCACGCTGGGGCTTCACCTTGCCTTGATCGCTCGGGAGATTTTGCTGTTCCTGGAATGCTGGCCTTTTGCAGTCTCCAGGTTGAACTGAGTTTTATGTCGTGTTTTAGGATTTGCATTTTCATTTACTACGTGTTTCATTGAACATCCATTCTCTAGCACAGATTTGTAATGACTTGGAGGAGATTTCCTTAACCTCCCCTCTCCTCCATGTCCTTTAAAAGTAATAACTGATAAAACTAGGCTCATTATGTGCACTGCCGGGTTGATCTCCTAGACTGATCGCATGACTTCTAACCCCTTCTCCTTCCCCAAGTCCTGCATTACTCCTGCAGGCTGTACAGACCGCAGCTCATCTGTAATGTGAGAGCAGATGCCTGGAAAGAGAGGAATGAAGAGAGTCAAAAAGAAAAAATGTAGAAATCCAAACCCCAACCCATTCCCCATGCTTTCAGAGACCAAGGAGCAGTCATTTGACAGATAAAAGCCGTGTGTCGCAACACTTCCCAGAGATGCCTGTAAACATGATCTGGAAAACCACCCTGAGCTAAGACTCATTTAAAATCTCTCTTGGCAATTTCAGATTTTGCATCAAAGAAAAGATCTTGCTTCCTACATGTCAACAAAATCCATTTCTGAATACTCTAGTGTCCAAGGAGGTTGAGATCCAGTCTTGTTAAGATCCAGCCTTGCAGGTTTGTCCTTGCTGTTTGACAGGCAGGGAAATGGTCACAAATACCTCACCCTTGTTTCACCCAGCAGTCTCTCCAGTGCAGGGATCATCGGCCCAAGATCTTGTCCATGTGGGCACTGCTCTTTCCTTCCTGCAACTCGTCCTCTCTGCTTTCCCAGCATGGGGTGGTTGCCTCCTGGTGTCACGGGGTTCAGCGATCCTCAGGTGCTTTCCTTTGTCCTTGTCAGCTCAATCTGAAGAAATGAGTTGCTACACCATTGTTTTGAGAGCTAAGCGCTCGAGATGCCATGCAGACCCAGCAAAGAGGCAAAAGTTTACGCCAATGAAGCTGAGAAGATGCAAGCTTTATCACTGGTGGATACAGGAACCTTGCCACCCGGAGAGGGTGGGTTCTAAACCACTTTCAAAAAATCAGATAGGAGAGGCCTTTTTCTTGGGTAAAACCTGCTGATAAGAACAAGGTAAACAAAGAGCCTTTTCTGCATCCATGAGGGGAAGGAGCCAGCATGTATTTACCCTTGAGGCAGATGATACGCAAGTCTGAAACAGACAAAGAGATTTTCCTGGCATTTGCTCCTCTGTCCCACATTTTGCAAGAGTCAGACGGCAGCGACTGGAGCTGTAAGATATTAAAGGACTTGGCAAAGTTATCGCAGATTGTGACATATTTATCAGGAGCTTGAGCTTCTCTGAAAACCCTGACTGCACCAACCGTAACCATATCTGTTACTTGATTAAAAATACTCATAATAACTCATACCCTCCTGCAGCTTTTGCACGGAGCTAAGTGCTGAGCTGTTCTGTGGGAACTCTCCTTGACCAATATATTTCGCAATGTTGGATGTGATAGACGCATATTATTGTTACACCAAATACTAGTTTCATTATTGATAAGCTGGGCAGAATCGTACCATGCTGCCACGAAGATGTTACAAGTCCAAACTGGCTGGTTTGCTACATCTGGTAGCAACAGTCTGCACGTCAGCACTTAATCTGAGAGTGCAAATTGTACGTTATTTGGAAAGTCCCTATCTGAGCCAGATGTTTTGGCTCCATAGTCATTGGGCAGTGGTGCTTAAAGGCTTGCAATATCGTAACCTAAACAGGGATGCACATGGCATTTCACCTTCATTCCAGCCTCCGCAGGACGAGTGGATTTGGTTTCCGATTGCACTTCCTATGCTTACTGGGTGAACGGAGGCTGCCATCACAGAGCAGAGTGAATCAAATCGCCATCGCATGGGCTCTCCCTAAAGAGAAGGAGACAGCAGCCTGCACCAACCAGACCATGCAGAAGTCATTGCCGACCAACGCTGGCCATGAGTACTACAAGTATTTCTGATGTAGCACCACACTTCCCTGCGAATGTTTCTATCCAGCAAGGACTTCACAGGGGTGGTGAGGGAGAGTCTGGGCATCCCTTCTGAGAGGGGGAAACAAACGTGTCAACACCCTCAACACCTCTGTTGCCGGTCTGTGGGGTGGGCAGGGGACGATAGTGGTGCATACAAACGGGCTGCAGGAGCATGGCAGGAGCGAGCACGAGGGTGTGGGGAGGAGAGAGTGGCTCCGAGCAGCTGGAGGAGCTAGAGGAGGCTACGAGAAACAGAGTCTGCCTCTGGAGGCTACACAGCACCCGGTGGAAGGGAAAGAGCCATGGAGATGGTCCAAGAGTGAAAGGCACTTACCTCTTCTCTGCTCAGTGTAGTTTTTTGGACTGAGCCCAAACCCGAGCGCTTTGCAGCTCAGACCCACCTACACAGTGTTAGCTAAGCTTGTGTAAAGTTAGAAACAAAAATCCACAGCGCTGAAAATCAGATGGCTTATGTAGACGGCTAAATATAGCAGTGAGTGTCTAACTTCAGGGCACCTTGCTGAGGAATCCATGCCTTGCACGCCAAGGGCAGCGTTCTCTCTGCTTATGCTCTCCCTCAAAGGACAGCTCGGCCTGGCTGGCACAGCGTGTCTCAGATATTTTTGGAGCAAGAGAGGCCATGGTAAGGTGTATGGGAAGGGGCAAGAACAGGAGATGTATATTGGATAAGGCAGAACTGTGCTGGTGTCCCAGGCTGACGCCCTGCTCCCAGCTGACCCAACCAGCTCTGGAAAATGTGCGGTCACCCTTTCTGAGTGCCATCAGGCAAGATGGGCTCCTCTGCAGCTGAGCTCCAGAGAGAGGGCTGGACGGGTGGCTGGGCTCAGCGCCCGAGGGGACTAGACAGGTGGCTGGACTCAATGCTCAGGCAGCCCTGGCCCCTGCTCCTGGCTCTGCTGCTGACCTGGGGGAGGCACTGCCCACCTCTGCTCCCTGCTCTCAGAAAGGGGGAATTTATGATCCTGACCTTCTTCCTGCTGTCAGATCAGCTGATGAAAAAGTACTATCTAGGAATTGATTAGGGACCAGTCCAAATCACAACTATAAATCTAAACTCCCCAATATAAAGTTGGATTTTTACATTGACTCTATCTATAATAGGCCAAATCTGGATTCGCCTCCAGAACAGTTTAACTAAACTTTTCGAAGTATAGCGCCTAAATACTTTAGTAGCAGTGAGTGAATTAATGATCTCCAGCACTTACAGAGTTAATCAAGAATAAATTGGCATTTTCAAATAGATTCAGCAGGTCTGGCCATAAATCGTTTGTATGTCTGTATGATAAGAAGCAAATATAAATTTTCAAAAAAATTTAACCTTGCATAGTGTATAAAGAGAATACATAATATTCTTGAGCATAAATACATCTCAAATCAAACCCGTTGTGTATACACAGAATACGTAATGGGCTTGCTTGAGACATTTACCTCAAGCTGAGGCCAAACTGGCAATCTTTTTATGACCGATGTAGGTCTTCGCAATACTGGCTCTCTCCATGTTTCTGTATATATAATTTTGCAGGCCCAGTACAGACAGTCCTCAAGTACATGTAGGTGTGCAAAGGATATATAACACCTCTCTAATATTCTAAGCTCTGGAGCCAACTGTGGAAGATGGCTGAGCCTGAGAGGACAGAGTCTGGGGGCAGAAAGCAGTGTATTCAACGAAGAGCTGTATATGCCAAATGGAAGAAGTGGAAAGGGATAGGCTGGAGATCACATCACCTTTATCTGATGGCTTAGAACAGGAGTGAGAGACAGCAGCAAGATCTGCACCGACCTGATGACTCTCAAGGGCTCCAGCTCATGTCACAAGAAGAGGAAATTGTCTGTGGCTGCAGGAGGCACAGATAAAGACAAGCCACTGCCCTGTGTTTGCCTGTGCTGAGACACTGTGCCCCTGGCACAGCACAGCACTGAACCATCCACTTTAGGCCAACAACTCCACGTCTTAAAATATTCCATCTGCGACAGGGGTGTATTGCACAGATGTGCTGACCAGATGTGCTGGTCCAGTATGAGGCACAAAGAGAAGGAGGTTGTCGTGCAATCGACAGCAGCCATCACCCATGTCATCATTCACCTTTGCAGTGAGATGGTTCTTTCTGTGATGGAGAGGGCTCTGCCTGCCTGCCGGTGGCCGCAGGGAGCAGCAGAGGAGCTGGCTGAAGAGGCAGAGAACACACTCATGTGCACGCACATGCTTTTGTTCACGCTGTTTCCTGGCCTGACATATGGCACATCTACAGGCCAAGAGTTCAGGTCAGATAATCAGACTATTATTATGGTGTTTGAATTAGTCTAGGGTTCACTGGCTGAGTCCACATGGCCGGGCTCTGGCATTGGGATGAACAAGCACCTAACTGTTCGTATGGATGAGAAGTGGTAGCGCACCATCCCCCTGTAGGTTTTGCTTCAAGAAAAACATGGGCAGCTGAGAGGGAAGGGATAGAAATCAGGTCCAGCACTCCCTCCTGCTGGCATGCTCGGAGGTCAGGGAACATCAGTCATACTGCAGCAGCCACCTGCCCATGTCAGGACAGGGCCATAGAGGATGTGTGAGTTTCATAAGGGCATCACTCATCAGGAATGTCCACAGCAAACCCTCCCTGAAACACAAGAAAAGTTGGTTCCTCAATGCTGGCCTCTTGCTTGAGGTCTGCTGCTTTTTTAATGTTAGCAAAATCCATCTCACCTCCATACTAACACCTTGTAAACGTAACTGCAATTCACAGGAAACCAGCGTGTGCCAGAACAGCTGTGCTGCACGCAGGAGACCTACTACGAGAACGATATTTATTCTCCGGTTCCAGTCACAGGCCGAGGAGCAGGTTTATGAAAAGTTAATACCCCCTTATATGGCTGCTGTCAGTTCTCACTTCTTCCAGTGGCTACGTTTTAGTCTTTCTTCCTCCACCCCCTCTTTTCCTTCCATCTAAGAAACGCAGCTCCAGAAACATGAGAGAGAAGGAGTAAGGAAATGATACCAGTGTCCTCAGCTGATCCAGGCAGTGAAAGTGTAGTAATATCGGCGGCACTAGAAGTGCCTGGGACTGCTCGCATCAAGCTACAGTTCCTGGCTCATAGTTTGGCCAGATTTTCTTCTCCATCATGGAAAATAAAACTTATGAGGAGCGGCTAAGGGAGTTGGGGCTGTTTAGCCTGGAGAAGAGGAGGCTGAGGGGAGACCTGATTACAGCCTACAAATACTTGAGAAAGGATGGTGGGGAGGTAGGGGAAGGGCTCTTTACATTAGTGATGGGTGATAGAACAAGAGGAAATGGGTATAAGCTTAGTCAGGGCAGATTCAGGTTGGATGTTAGGAAGTATTTCTTCTCTGAAAGGGTTGTCAGCCACTGGAATAGGCTGCCCAGGGAGGTGGTTGAGTCCCCATCCCTGGATGTGTTTAAGAATAGGGTGGATGATCTACTTAGCGATATGGTTTAATGGGGATTAGGGACGGTTGGACTCGATGATCTCTAAGGTCTTTTCCAACCTAGAAATCTATGAATCTATGAATCTAGACCCAGCAGCGGCAGCCCTCATCTGAAGTCCAAGCAGACACTCCAGCTCCAGTTTTCTCCTCTGATCCAGCAGCATTGTGCTCCTTCAGTGACATAAATGTTCTCCCCAAATTTTAAGGGATGTCCACGTGGAGCCTTTCCAGCCATCTACCTGCTCAGGTGGTATGGAGCCATCCTAGTGATTTCACACCCTGTTCCTCGGGACCACACTTGTGTATGTGTGGGGGTACATGGCGAGGGAATAAACACTTCCACAAACTTCCTCCCTTAACCCTTACTTTCCTCACCTGTCTCACTCGGGTGACATTAATAGAATTTGACATTGTGGCATAACCCGTTAGTCATCCTGCCAGAGTAGTAATTTGGTCAAATGACAAACTTTCAATCATTTGAACAAATGGCTGTTTCACTAGGGCATTTGATCAAATGATTAAAACTAAAAGGCATTTGGCCACATGACTGAAGATGTGATCATGGCTCTGGACAGGTGCCGGAACAGATTTTTATAAAACAATCAGACTGGAGTGTAATTCTTCATGCGCCGGAGCTTCAACATGAGCAGGTCCTACCTGCTGCTGACACTGTGAAGGAATGTGGGTTTCCCTGCCTTTTTCCCCCAAACAACCTCTCTCGTGGCCAGGGTGCCTGGGTCTGACCCTGAAGGCACAGCAGCACCTCCCGACCCCTTTGGCCATGGAAGTTGGGCTGGGGAAGGGGCGGTCAGCGGTGAGGAGGGGGCGATGCAGGTTGGAGGATGGAGGGGGAAGCAGCAGCGAAGCTGGACATGGTACAGTGCCTTTGGGAGTGACTGCCCGGTCACTCCACACAGCCCCAGTTCAAAGCACCAGTTTGCCCTGGGAAAGGTCCCTGCCTTTACCAGAAGCCCTGCCTTTCCAGCTTGAGTGCTACGGAGGGTAGAGAAGGGATTTTCCTCCTTGCTTGCCTTTGTTTTTAATAGCCATGAAGCTCTCTGTAAAGCCATGCCTTTGGTGCCAGCAAAGCAGCAGCAGAGGAGCCTGGCAGGACTGCTGTTGCTGTTTATGCAGGACAGGTCAGCCCAGGACAAGTTTTGCCATGCTATAAGGGTTGAGGGCATGCAAACTCCCTGCTATCATGCCTTCACTTTTGCCTCCACCTTAGACTGCATTTGGGGGTGCCTGGAGGGGAGGGCATCACAGCAACCCAACAGCTGGGGTCCTGCCATTCTGCATGGGGAGCAAGTGTGTAAGGAGCCTAAATGTGGTTCTTCGTCTCATGTGCAATGGAAAGGCTCTGGAGAAATTGGTATTCAGAGTTGTGTCTGGGATTTGATCTCTCCCCCAGAAATCCTCCTAGGCACCTTACCCATTCCCAGTCTGTCCCGTTTATTTATGACAGCAGGATAAACACTTTCCAGGCAGAGAGGTGACCACAATCTCTCTTCTGTGGAGCTGACAAGCTATGACTGGAGAGAGAGACAATGTTTACGGTGAAGAGCTTCCTGCAGTTACAGAGAGGTCAACAGGATGCTTACCAAAAATAAGGTTCAGTTCATTGAATTAATGAAGTTCAAGCAGGGAATACAGAATACACAAGTGAAGGGAGGAATAAAGCTTCTAAGCAACAACTACTGTGATGTACTTAGACAGTATTCCCAAATCACGATACTTGATGTTTTTGCCAAAAGGTAAAAAAAAAAGAAAAAAAAAAAAAGAAAGAAAGAAAACAAGAAAGCAGAAAAAAAAGGCCATTTCCTGACCAGACTCGTTGCCCACCCACTTGTTCTTTTAAGGTTCTCCTGCACATCCACAAGAAATGTGACCTTTGTAAGCTGTTGCTGGGGGTAGGCCTGTCTCCTCAGAGGGATGTGAAAATATGTGATTGCTGGATGAAAGCAAAAAGACAGCGGCTCAGCCAGCAGCAACCCTGGAGGTGTTTCCCATGCTTACCGCAATTGGAAGACCCAGCAAAGCCATGTCTTCCTTCCTACGGCTTCTGGAGGTTGTTTTCAGCCTTTCCTTTCAACATAAGAACACAAAAAATTCCCTGCTAGGTCAGATGAGCAGTCCGTCATGTCCAGTGCTCTGGCTTAAGAGAATCAATTTAAGGAGAGCACGTGAGCCCAGCCATGCTCTGTAACCCTTTTCCCTTCATCCATCCCCTGACACCCATGCCTGTAGGTGTGTTAAGGATGCTGAAGGGCACATCCCTGTCAGTTCTTTCCCTTTAATATCTGTTTATGGACCTGTCACCCATAACCACGTCTAATCCTTCCTATAGCTGTTTGTAAGAAAAGGAGAGGAGAGCTCTCATCCTCAAGATCTCTTATTTCATATTATGATGGATGGACCACTCGATGGATAAGGAATTGGATGGATGGTCGCACTCAAAGAGTTGTGGTCAACGGTTTAATGTCCATGTGGAGGCCTGTGACGAGTGGTGTTCCTCAGGGGTCAGTACTGGGACCAGTGCTATTTAACATCTTTGTTGGAGACATGGACAGTGGGATCGAGTGCACCCTCAGCAAGTTTGCAGATGACACCAAGTTGTGTGGTGTTGTGGACATGCTGGAGGGAAGGGATGCCATCCAGAGGGACCTTGACAGGCTGGAGAGGTGGGCCTGTGAGAACCTCATGAAGTTCAACAAGGCCAAGTGCAAGGTCCTGCAGGTGGGTCGGGGTAATCCCAAGCAAATCCCAAGCACAAGTACAGGCTGGGCGGAGAATGGATTGAGAGCAGCCCTGAGAAAAAGGACTTGGGAGTGCTGGTGGATGAGAAGCTCAACATGAGCCGGCAATGTGCGCTGGCAGCCCAGAAAGCAAATCCTATCCTGGGCTGTATCAAAAGAAGTGTGGCCAGCAGGTCGAGGGAGGTGATTCTGCCCCTCTACTCAGCTCTCGTGAGACCCCACCTAGAATACTGTGTTCAGCTCTGGAGTCCCCAACATAAGAAGGACATGGAGCTGCTGGAACAAGTCCAGAGGAGGGCCGTGAAGATGATTCGAGGGCTGGAACACCTCTGCTATGAAGACAGGCTGAGAGAGTTGGGGCTGTTCAGCCTGGAGAAGAGAAGGCTCTGGGGGATCTTATAGCAGCTTTCCAGTACCTAAAGGGGGCCTACAGGAAAGCTGGAGAGGGACTTTTTACAAGGGCATGTAGTGATAAGACAAGGGGAAATGGCTTTAAACTGAAAGAGGGGAGATTTCGGTTAGATATAAGGAAGAAATTTCTTTGCATTGAGGGTGGTGAGGCAGTGGAACAGGTTGCCCAGAGAAGTTGTGGATGCCCCATCCCTGGAAGTTTTCAAGGCCAGGTTGGATGAGGCTTTGGGCAACCTGGTGTAGTGGAGGATTTCTCTGCCCATGGCAGGGGGGTTGGAACTAGATGATCTTTAAGGTCCCTTCCAACCCTAACCATTCTATGATTCTATGATTATGTCCACTAAGCTGTATTTCAAAACATGCAGGCAGAGGGGACAAAGTCAGTGAGCACTCCAGGTTGAGGATGGCCTTCACCTGGATTTATGCACAGCAGAACCTAATGGGATCCTGATCTCGATCAGGTGCTCTCAGGAACTGGAGACACACAGACACCCACATTCCTCTCCACCACTGCATGTACTTGCGTCTGCCCCCTTTGGGAAAGCTTTTTCTTTTCTTTCTTTTTTTTTTTCCCTAGTCTTTCCTCCACAGAATTACATGACAAGAGGCTTTTAACTAAATACTTGGAAGTTTCTATTTGGCCAGAGGACTGTGAGATTTTCATTTGGGTAAATGACTGAAACTTTAAGTCACTTGACTGACACAGTGGTCAGGGAGAAGCCTTATCTGCTGGAATGGTTTGATGAATTTACCATCAGAATGACTAAGACGTAGATCTGCACATATGGGAACTCCTTTCTGCCTAATAAATAATGCTCGCTCGCTTGCCCCACCAGGGCATAGGGAAGACTCATTAATTACTGACTCCGCATAGCCTGGAAGTCAGAAGATGCTACGCAAATACTAATTGTTCTTATCTCGTAAAGCAAAAGGCTGCGTTTGAGTTTCAAGTTTTTATTTTGGCAAAGGCACAGTCAGTAGTTTGCTGTGCAGTAAGGCTGTTCACACAGCTGCGTCAGGTAAGTATAAATCATATGGACTGCACACGGTACAGGAGAAATCTACTCTATGCAAAATTAATGTTGGGCTGGCCCAGCAGAAGCAGCGCACGTAGCAAAGGTGAAGTGCACAGTCTTAGGGGGAAGCTGTGTGTCTGCCCACCTGGTAAATTTATGTCTTTCACCTCTAGAACTTCAATTCACGCACAGTGTGAGGTTGTAAGTGAAATGAATTTATTGGTGTCAGTTCATTCCCTAATGGGTAACAGTTCATGTCACAAAATCAGCACAGATAATTTGTCATGATTGGAAGTCTCTTCTAAAGAGAGGCTTCGGCGTGCAGGGGTATGGAGGAATTAGTTGCTGGCCCCTGGGAGAGACGGCAGAGCTCGATAGAGAAGCCCACGCTCCAGCAGAGGAAACAGAGGTATTAACTAACCCTCCCTCCCACCTCCTCGCCCACTTGTGAACTGCATCAGAGAAAGTTCCTGTGCTACAAGTTCAATGCTAATGAAAAACAGGCCTCCCTCAGATTGTACCTTGTCTTAGGGTGGGAATGAGATGCAACGGCTGCGTTAGATCAACACTAAAGTCAGTGGGAAAACAACGCCAGCAGAGCAAAACAGAGGCAATGGACCATATTTGCAGCTGTGCCAAGAAAGAAACATCACCTAATGACTCCTAAGGGTTTACTGAAGGAGACATCCCACTGGCATCTCCAGCAGGTCTTGACACTGTTCCAGGATGCTCTGTCATCCAGCTTAGCCTTGGGAAGCTAGCCTTTTGTTCCCCACTTCGGCCTCCCTTTCCATTCCTCAGAGCAAAGCAGCCAGGAGACACTGATGAGTACTTCAGACCCCTGAACCATGTACACATCTGACACAGGAATGCCTCAGAGCTGCCTTCAGATATTTCCCTGATCTAAAATCCTCAAAATCCACTAACTGATCCTTAACAAATAGCCTGGAAAGTACCTGCGAGCAGCAATTTGAAGCACAGCCTGCAAGAACAACGCTTGCTCTGGCCAAGACACGATGGTCATACGAGTGTGACCTTGCCCCAAGCAACGTCCGACTGGGGTTGGGTCTGCCTTACCCAGTGGGGTAGCACAAGGCCAGCCACATCACTTCAAGTCCTTGGAGAGGCTGATCTTGGAAGGCCCACATCTCACCGCGGGCTCGCTCATGACTCTTCTCAGTCTGTGCAGAGCCTTGTAGAGCCAGGTTAGCCGGGGTGCTCCTGCACAGGACTACCTGGAAGCAGCAAGGCAGGGCTCCATGGTGCTACGATGTTGTCTTCCACCTGACTGATTCCCACCTGCTGTCAAACGAGTGCTCTTTTGAGGCGAGGACATTTTAGTGATAACTGAAAAAAAAAAAAAAAAAAGGATCGTTAGGTACCTTCCACCCACTGCCACTTTATGTCTTTGACTCTAGTCCTCTTTTCTGCTTGGCCCTAGGAGGAGAACCATCACAGGAGGCCAAAAAGCCCTCTAAGATGCCCAGTCTCCTTGCACAAAAGGTTATTGCTTAAGAGATGACCAGAAACTGCTCTTCCTGTGCCTTGTGAAATTCTGAATTAAAAAACCAAGCAAACAACAAGAAGGAATCAAAAAAATCCCAGCCAAGAAAACAAGTCTCAATCACATTTTATTCCAAAAGAAAAGGAAAAATGTATAAAGACAGGAATCTGTGTCTCTCATGCAGAGCTGAAGTAAGAAATCCCTGAGACGTCACAGAGTAGGCTGGTCATCCCCTTGCTATCTCCAGTGCAGACCCAGGGCTCAGTGGCTGGTCAGGAAGCCCAGAAGCTGGGAAGTCCCGCTGCCAGGGAGCCAGGAGATGGGGGCATGGCAGCCTCCATCCACTGCCTGCCATCTCCCCACCAGCATGCCAGGCGAGCTGCCAGGGAGGGAGGTAGGCAAGCTTTCAAAACTTGCTTCGCAGGAAGGATGCCATCCCGCATCTGCCTGGTTTCTGGGAGGATCTCATCAAAATTGACATGTTCCCGATGTGTATCAATGGCAGTGTATTAGATTTCGCTACGCCAGAGAAGCACGCCAGAAAATTTCTGACCAGCTGTACTGTGAACACTGAGTGCCAGAAACTATCATCTTAAGCTCTGTTCCATCTTTCCAATGAACAGCCAGAGAAACCTGGAAAGCAAACTAACTCACCTCGATATCAATGTCCCCAAGCATTCAGCTCTGACTTCTTCCGATATGGGCAGCGCAATGCTGGTGCACATAGGAAGCCGGTCACGGTGCCAGAAGGCTGGACTCCAGGCCAGGGTGTGCAGAGGAGGGATGTGGCCCGTCAGCCTTTACTTTATGCCTGTTTTTCTAGATAGGCCTTGGGCTTGACTGTTGACCTGGGTTCATTTCCAAGCCCTCCCCTATCAATCAGACATGCACACAGACTGTTCCAGTAATGAATCAAGCTGGCTTGTTCTTGGCCTCAATCAATCAAGCCTGTGTACTGCACAAACTTTCGTCTAGGTTAGAAAGAATAGGTAAAAACAGCCCTAAGCACAACCTGTGAAGAATAACTCCCCATTGCAGAGGTTCTTCAGAGGGCAGAAATCTTTTGGTGTGTACAGGTGTGTCAGAGACGCTAGTCAACAATTAGAGATGGCAAGCAAAAAGATCCAAATTTAAATATTTTCTATTAAAAATGTGTGAAGAGAAACATAACACTATTGGTATAGAAAATTCAGAAGGCATTAAAAGCTCAAACTCTGGGAAATTCCAGCCATTTACAGAAAAGCAGGAACTCTCATGCTCTGCTGTTAAGCCTGCTTGAGAAAAAAACAACCTGTCAGAATTAACTGGGGCACCTTCCAGCCAATAGCTGGGAATGGACTGCACAGCCACCCTGTGCCACTAAAAGTTTCTGCTAAGGTCTCATAAAGAGCTATGCAGCCAGAGCAGAGGTGTTTGCTGGTCCTGGAACATGTCAGGGTGATGAGCCATCTTGTAACCTGACAAAGACTGGTCCTACAAGATACAGCGGAAAATCATTATTAGGCACCGGCCTGCTTATCAAGCAACTCAACAAGCTCTCCTGAACCACTATATGAAAACTTACCAAAAAACGTATCTTTGTGAACGTCGCTTTTCTCTCCCAGCTGTGCTGAGCTGACCATTCAGGACTGAAAAAAAAGCACACTACACCGGACATGCGCTTCAGACCCAACCAAACCCATGTTTATCAGCTCCTTCCAGATGTTCCTGCAGCTGTGTTGCCTCACCATCACCGTGATTTGATGTGGCACCAAAGCAAATTAAGAGCTACATTTTTGTAGGCCTTGCTGGTGCTCTGTGCTGTGTGTACTCCAGCTCGCTTCTCAGCCTATTTTTTAGATGCTGGTGTCCTCAATTACTTTTCCAAATGAAAGGGAGTCATGCTACTTTAATTAAACATTTAATTGAAGGGGGAAAAAAAAAAAAAGAGGGAGGGAGATGATGTTTGCCAAAGAGGAAAGGATAATGGTGAGAGATTGTTGCTTCTAAATGAAACCTCACAATGCTGCTTTCTGCAGCGAGAGGCACCCTGGGCTGGGGCTCATGTATCAAAGTACAGCTCAGCTCCTATTCAATTAATGTGTCTGTTTGGATGGGAAGGTTTTGTAAAGCATTGTTGGAAATGGTTTCTAATTTTCCCTTCAGTTTTTGGCTGGCTTAATTAAACTTACACCCACCGAACCCTTGTGTCTCTCCAAAGGCAGACTGCTTATTGACCTAAGGGATTTTTTTAATCATTTCTATGTTTCCTTGGCTGTCTTCAGTGAATTAGCGAATCCAGTTTTTCTCTTTTTTTTATTTTTTCTTTTAAGGTCGATCCAACACTGAGGTGTTTCTTCTGCCTCCCCCTCAAAGAGCTGGCAGAAACGTGTATAATCTTTCCCTTTCCGTGGGAGCCTGAGAACTTAATCAGCTGCAACTCTCCAGGCTGGGGCTTCCTCAAATAAAGAAGTAATGCAAGCTCATGCCTCCAAAGCAGAACTGGGACGTCTGGGCGCTCCTCACCCCTTGTCCAGAGGTAGGATTGCCTGTGAGAAAAAATTCACTGGCATGTATGAAAGATCATAGGAGAGAGTCTTCATGAACTTAGGGCACAAGTTTGTTTTGTGAGTGAGTGAACCAACGAGGTCTGCTTCGCTATCAGCTCGGTTCTCCAGAGAGAGCAAAGCCCTATGGATTCGCTAGTGTCTATGATGGCCAGAGTCACACAGTGGCCTCTTCCTCACTGGGGAATTAGTAAAGTATCTCTTCAGTTGCCTGGTCTAAAAAGACTTGGGGATCTTACTGTATTTGGGGCATATCTTTCTCTCTCTCTCATTAAGTGGAAATCTGCTAATGGGCTCATGCGTTATGGGAAGGTCGAATGAACAAACACACTACTGTAGAAACCTCCTCTCCTTTAGAAAGCAGGATAAAACTGAGGATGAAGCTTAGGTCATGTGTCCGGCTGAGTGAAGGTTCATGCCACCCCCACGTTATTTACCTGTGGGCCTGACTGTATAAAACACAGCACCCATACGTCATCTGACGTTGTCACTGCAGGCAGAGGATACCTTTGAAATTTAGGCTCTGCCTGCTTGTTAAAGGATGAGAACACTCATGGATGTCAAAATACAAAAGAAAGCTTACACAAAGGGCACATCCCACGGCACACGAGCATTGTCGTCGCGCAGTTGTTCTCATTGTCACTAATAAAGCAAGGGGTGAGGGAGGATAAACTGGGCCACTCTAGCATGAGTGACTCACGGTGGAAATAATAACGAGCCTGAGATCAGAAAAAGGAGAGTAAGTCTTATAAGCAGGGTTGCCTACCTTGTTCTCTTTTCCAAATGCTCTGAAAAAGCTGCAGGATATAAAGTGTTTCTTAGGGTACAGCTGACTAAAAATTCAAGAAGAAAACATTCTTGTCTGCCCACAAAGGACTATGTAGGCTTGCTCCCATCCAGGGCACAAAATCGGCAGTGGAAAAGCAGTGGAAGTGCATCAACCTGTAGAATTTCCCACCCCTAGCAGGCAGGGTAGCTACTCACAGCAGGGAGCTAAACATGGTTTCTGCTCAGCATCGTGACTGTGCTATGGATTAGATGCAGATTAACCCAGCGACCTGCCATCCGCTCTCATCCATACCTAAGAATATAAGCAAAGGGAAGCTGATGATTAGGGAGAAGAACAGGTGAAGTTCAGCTCAAAGTTCAATGTCACTGAAAAAACATGAACATCAAGACCAGAGTGGGTCTGTTTCTCTTTCTGACCATAGCACATGCTGAGCCCTCAAGGGCTGGGTCATTCTGCTGAGGGTTCAGATGAGAGTGATAAAGGAAGGGCCCAGTCTAGACCAAGGTTCCCGGCATAGGGACTCCTATGCTCTGTTCTTGATTGTCACCAGCTGGCTCAGGGACAAGTCACACCACTTCTTGTCATACTTCATTTCAGCCACTTCTGAGGTGGAGATACTAAAATATCCTCACCACACGGAGATCTTCTCGGTGTTGGCTCTGAGTGCTTGGGGATTTACAAATACAAGGTGCAGCAGAGCTACAAAGTGAATTAGGAACAAGAATCAACCAACGTCTCTAGCACAATCACTCCTGAGCTTTATGTAGGAAGAGAAGGAGAGGGGTTGGAGACAGACTCAGTTTTATCCAGAGAGGAATAAGCTTCATTTCTAGGGCTGTTTCTAATAAAATAAAGACAATTCTCTCTGGCTTATAGCACCTTACTAATCATTATAGCTGTGATGCAGAATCATTCCTGTTTTTATTCTGTACTCCTTTTTTAACTTAGGAAAAGCGAGTCTATTCAAACAACCCCTAGAAAGGAAACCCATGATAATTGTTGTTGTGTTTTTAGGTAACTAAAATCATATTGGCTTAAGAATTTACACTTCGCATGTGCTTCACCCATACCTGAGGAACAATAAAACCCAAAGCAGATGGAGAAAGTGTGATGAAGCAAACTTTCCCTGCATGATGTAAGGCAAAGGGGCTGTCTAGCCCACTGCTTTCCATATGAATGTATTTTATCTGGGCACTGCTGTTATTATTAATTATTATTATTATTATTAATGTTCAGATAAGCCCCTGGGCAGGCAGGAGTGTGGGAGCACGGGGGCACCAGAGCTCTGTGTCACTGTGACAGTGTCTCTGTGTGTAAGGGCAGCAGCCAGGCTGTATACCCAGAGCAACCTATGTGCTTATTTTACTTGTCTTTTAGGATAACTGCAGAATATGGCACAGTGAAATACATGTTGTGACGTGTTCTCTCACTTGCATTAAGATACTGTTCAATTAACAAGCAGTTCTGTGGATGCTGGCACTGAGAGGAGCAAAGTGCATGGGTTTGTGTTTCAGGCACGGCTGACTTTGGGCCCTGAGAGATGAGGAGTGTTTCTCCTTTGGTTTAGAAAGGTGGTCTCTCTGGTGTGAGGTCTCCAACGTCTAATAATGGCTGAGCTCATCCAACAGCACGGTATCCTGTCCAGTGGCTGGTCTCTTCTCTTCACAACTGCCTATTTTCACAGACCTCATAGAAACTGAACTACCTAAGCAACTTCTACCATGCTTTTGTATTTTGTTGGCTTTGGCCAGAGGGTTTCAAAAGTTATTTCAGGGAGAATCACGCACACACAGCGCATACTCACATAAGCCTTTAAAAATCCTGCTCCTGCTATGCTGATTACCATGGATAGTCCCCTTAGCTGAAAAATGAGTCATAATTGTAGAAAACAGTGCAGAATTTGAACCTAAGCCATTAATGCTAATGTAATATATAGTGAGAAAATACTATTAACATTTGGATGGATGAGTTACAATACTCTGATTACCACACATTTGCATTCCTTAGCTTCTGTGTGATTACAACCTCAGCTTTGAAGTTGTGTTACCACAAAGACCTCTTTTGCTGTTTCGATTTGTTTTCTTGGTGTGTGCATATTTAGAGCCAGAGTCAGTTTGCTAGTATTCATAATATTGATTGCACAATGATTCCTGCAGTGCCCAACCAAGACCTCAGAGAGGGAGGACAGACGATCCTAAGAGGGGAATTCCCATCCATTTTTCCGCTCAGCTTCTGGAGATTTACAGAGGAGTCGCCTCACTGAACAGTGACTATTTAATGGCTCTTTAAAGGCCCAAGTCCAAGCTAGTTGTCCAGGCTTCCAGTACATTCAGCAGAGAGAGAGAAAAGAACCTCTTGAGGGCAATTCATTCCATGTATTGCAGCTGCCTCTGGCGCAGGGAGCTCAGGTGCCTGCCTCCCTTCGGGTGCCCGGAGCTGGCTGGAGCCAAGCCTCCCCAAGGTGACTGTCCTGGCTGCCAGCGCTCAGACTGAGCAGAGGATGCCGCATTGCCATCCAGTCAGTCAGCAAAACAGTTTCTGCTGACTCACTTACTAGCCTTTTCCTCCAGGTTTTTCCCCATGAAGATTTTTCTTATGCCTTTTCTGGTCAATGTAAGGATCAGGAGGATTCCCTTGATCTCTCTTAGCACTGCTGTGCTGCATGCTTTCTCCGAGACACGAGATGAAGAAGTTGTGTTCCCTGGGTATCTAAGTCTGAGCAGCTGCAGCAGTGTCAGAAAGCAGCGAGACAGACCCATGGACCAAAATAACTGTGATACTTCTGGTGCTCTTTGTGTGACAAAAATGTATGAAGAGATCAGATGGGCAGTGATGAGGCCAGTGATGATGTCCAAATGTGAAAGATTGGGCAACCTCTGTACTATGGATAGGATCATGTTCTAGGATCTATCAGAAAACAGTAAGCTAAGTTATGAACCCTCTGGTTAGTTTGAGGACTCTCTAGCACATGACTAGAACTCTCCCTATGTTCTTGCAATAACAGCCAGCCTGGAGTATCAAGTTCTGCTCGCTCTTAAACTAAGAACAATTTCTCCAAGAGGTAGTTCATGGCACCCTGGTGCAAGTGAAAAGAGCGGCTGATCAAGAACCCCTCAGGCTGTACCCCTGCTTAGAGGACATGGGCAGGGTTAACTTTAATTGCCCTCTTGGGGCTGCAAAGTGCGGCCCTGCTCGCCCCTAGTTTTGGAGAGAAATAAAAACATATGCATGGTGCTCACAAAGCCCATAAATACGGAGTGGGTGTTTTAAATCTACTTTGTGCTGACACAGCAAAAGTCTTTGTAGTCCCCGTGAAGGGAGAACAGCTGCTGGGATCACCCACCGCATCCTTCTCTGGACCTCAAGAAGGGAACTGGAAGATGTGTTGAGAGACTCAAGACAAAGTCAGAGTATACTCTGGCTGTGCAGAGAAGGGAGGTTTCTACTGGTGCAGAGCAAAGTGCACAGGTGCCAAACCTCACCCAGGGAAAGCTGAAGGCAATATCATGATGCTGGTCTGCCCCAGACTAGGACCTGGCCAGGAGAAAATGCAGGCTGCTGGTTAGTATATGGAAGTGTGTGTGTGAGGGGAGGAGGGAGGTGCTGGTTTTGTAACCAGCATCTATATTGCAGTTTTAAATTAATGGCAAGTTGCCTTAATCTTGGGACAGGTGTTCTTTTTTATTCTTGTCCCTGTAGCAGAATAAATGAATGAAATAAAAAATGAATAAGAACTTGAGCCTTCACATAATGAATATTGTGGATACAACCTCCTATAAATTACATTCCAGACTCCCAACGGGTAACGTCTCTTATATATTACTGGGATACTTACATGTTTTTTTTCCAAGGCTCTCTTACAGCAAACCCCTGAAAAGTTAGCACAGCTCCTCTCTAGGTTAGAGAGTCTGATGGAGGAGGAAGAACAGTAGGGTCATTAGGGAACATCATTAGAGGCTTAAGAGCTAATGATCCAAAGCACATTGACATTAATGTGACTCTTTTCTTTGGACTTCAGGCACCTGGGCACATGAGTCCTTGCTTGTGATATTTAATGTGTCTGGTTTTCATGCATGATTATATATTTTGGAATGGGAAAGGTTTTTCATCCTCTGTAGAGTAAAAGGCAAACAAATAAACCCCTTGTACTGGACAAATCAAGCCCTAGCACTGGAGATAGGTTTTTGTAGTATTGGTCCCATCATTAAACCTACTGCTTTATTTTTTTTCTATATTTATAAGGCAGTAACTAGTCCTATTGAAAGGGCTCAGGTTTTTAATGAAATTTAAAGTCAGAAATTAACAGTCATTAAAACCTTTCCTACTTGGCTGTTGCAGCTCTCACAAAATACTGTTCCCATTCACTACAGTTAATCCACAGGGACAAAAGTGAGCCATAGGTGTAGCAGATGCATCTGACGAGCTATTCTAGTAGCCAGAGCACACCGAGCCACTGTCTCTGGGCGTAGGCAGAAGCAGAATGGTTTCAGGGATAAAGCACTGGGGCAATGGCTTGGGTACCTGGCTGTCTCAGCAGGAGTACACTCCCTACACTTAAGTATCATGGCACCTGTGAAACTCATCTGCTGTGTTGGTGGGAGGGCAGGGAGTTCGACATGTCTGTTAAGATGTTTTCTCCTACCGTAAGTCCTTGCTCCTGCCCTGTAATCACATTGTTTCCTCCTTCCTATGCTACTCCAGGCAAGGAACGAGTGCCCTCCTCCATTCCAAAAATCTGTCCCATGCTAGCAGCTAGCGGCAGTGGCCAGCACTGACCATGGACACTGATGCTCCAGAGGTCCCTGTGCCAAAACTCATCACCATACAATTAAACCTTCCCTTCCTGGCCAGTCATTAAACTATGCTTTTCCTTCTGTCGGAATAAAGCCACAAAAAAGTGGCCTTGTCAAAGGCCAGCAGGAAAGTCAGATGTTCTCCTTGGGGGACACAGTTTCCCATCTCAGTGGGGAGAGGGTTGGGGCAACAGCCTGACTCTCACTGAATGGGGCCGTGCAGGTGTTTCAGTGAGGGGCTCTGTCCCTCGCGTAGCTCTACGCGAAGATTTACCCTCTGCTTGAAGCAACAGTTCCTGTGCGTGTATTTCGACCTGATAACGGCTGTGTAACAATCTGGGATCCCACTTATTTACATTACTCCCTGACAGTTTAAAAATTCATTAATGGCTCAGTAATAAATTCTCAGCAGACTTCCCTGAAGAGATGAAAAACGGGGGACATCAGCTAATGAATTATCACAGAAATACTCGGAAAGGAGGGCCTGCTCTCCTCTTCCACCCTGTTCCTACGGCTGAATGGAAAAGGGCTCAGTTTTTATGTCTCATTTTTTATTTCTTTTTTTCTGCAGAATGTGAGAGTAACAGAGATGACCTCCCCATCTGCCACACGCAGTCCATATGGCAGCCATACGATCTCCTCCCCTCCATTTCAGCGACCTCTGAACTCGAAGGGCAGCCCCGTCTGAAACCCAGCATGAGCACTGAGTCACTTCTAATTCCCATCCTGTTCTCCTTCCCTCCTGAGCAACTTATTTAACGGTGACAATTTACATATGGTGGTTTTACAGTGTGGACTAGGATGCCCCAGGGACTGATTTGAGACTCACAAATCCATTTCAGATTCTTTGCGCTGAGGAGACAGTGGGGCAGATTCAATATTCAGCTACGCTCATCTAAATCCAGAGGCGCTTCAGGGAAACAAACCCCTCCATATTTACCTTGGTGCAGGAGAGCGAAATAAAGGCACCTGCCTGGGCTCATAGCCACTGTACGTTGGTGAAAAATACCCTGCATACAAAATTCACAGTGTTTTTTAGCTAAAGATATACGGCAAGCATGCCACTATATATTCAGATATTGCAGAAAGCAGGAGGAGAGCAAACAATAAACAGATCTTTTATTGCTAAATTACTTTTCCCTTTCTTCTCAAAATGTGAGAGGTTTAGAGAGAACTGAGAGCTGGGCTAAATTTTGTCCTTGTTGTTTCTATGACAAAGTTACACCAAAAGCCTTTTTCCAAAGAATTCTTTTCTGTGGATTGCATGGATGAATGACCCTCATGTAAGCCATACTAATTTTTAAATTTACCAGGAGTAAAGAGGAAACCTAGCTCAGAAACCACTGATAATGCAAAATGAAGAATCTGACTGAAAAGTTATGGATCCCTTTTTAGTCTTAGTTGCACGTAAATAGTGAAAATGCGTACAGGGGAAGGGAAGACCTTTCCCAGTAGACCTTTACCAGGAGTACTTTGTCATAGAATCATAGAATCACAGAATGGTTTGGGTTAGAAGGGACCTTAAAGATCATCTGCCCCTTGTCCTATCACTACATGCCCTTGTTAATAGTCCCTCTCCAGCTTTCTTGTAGGCCCCCTTTAGGTACTGGAAGACCACTATAAGATCATCGCAGAGCCTTCTCTTCTCCAGGGTGAACAGCCCCAACTCTCTCAGCCTGTCTTCATAGGAGAGGTGCTCCAGCCCTCAGATCATCTTTGTGACCCTTCTCTGGACTTGCTCCAACATCTCCATGTCCTTCTTATGTTGGGGACCCCAGAGCTGGACACAGTACTGCAGGTGTGGTCTCATGAGAACAGAGTAGAGGGGCAGAATCACCTGCCTTGATCTGCTGGCCACGCTTCTTTGGATGCAGCCCAGGATACAGTTGGCTTTCTGGGCTACAAGTGCGCATTGCCGGCTCATGTTGAGCTTCTCATCAACCAGCATCCCAAAGTCCTTCTCCTCAGGGCTGCTGTCAATCCATTCTCTGCCCAGCCTGTAAAGACCTTAAGCCCCATGCTGTTTGAGGCTGAAACAGCTGAGAAAGGGGAAGAATGAAGAACACAATTCTTTGGCCTCTATCACTTTCTAACAGGCAATTAATTTTATTTAAACCCTGACAATTAATTTTATTTAAACTCTGATTTCTTTTTAACATATAGGAATATGAAACAGTGCCCTGAAATTAATAATAAATGAAAAAAAAGTTGAAATAATCTTGATGAATGCGTTATTTTTCATGCATACAATTCGTTCAATTCCAGTCTCAAAATTAAAATGAAAATGAGAGGAAATCCAGATGTAGATTGCTTTGTGTAAAAACAGCTATTTCCCTTAGGACAGCCGTCCAGCTGCATGGTGCCATAGGCTAAAACAGCACACGGAGCCATTCATTTTGATGTCAAAGGCTTGTTTTCCATCAAGAGGATGGGAGCCCACAGACAAAGTCAAGAGAGGCTATTCCTCCTCCACCTACACATTCCCATTAGTCCTTGTGGAAGCAAACGCCGGGCACGTTGCCACTTCGTGTGAGGCATCACCAACCGTGCCGCTTAACGGACTGCTGGCAAACCTGAGGGCTGCTGGTGTTGCAGCTATCGCCTTCCATGCTGTGGAAGCATCTGGTGGCCAGCAGTGTCTCAAAGGAGACATGGTGGTGTCCTGCCTGCCTCCCTCCCATGGACACAGATCCACACCCCATACAAATTTATCTCAAGTTATCCCTCTGCAGCCATACTCTCCTGTATACCTCAGTGCTGCTGTGGCTGCTGTGGATCTTTTTTGGACCATCCATGCAAAGGAGAGTGACTGCATTTTGAGAGGAGAGGCAGCTTGGGAAATTTTCTAAGGTACTAATCATGGAAAAAATCCACCAGCGTTGGAACTGAGGGGCTTCCGACTTTCAATATGCACGGCAATACCACTGCAAGGCACTAAATAGTCAATAAAGACTCCACTACTAACTGATGATAGTAGCTACACCACTTCTGCTGCAGGCAGTACTGGGGGCAAAAAAGGCCACTGACACCTTCTAGGCTAAGTTCAACAGTTTTTCCAGTAATCCTACATGCAAGTGAGCAAAACCTGTGCTCCTGATTCCTCTCCCTCACTCATTTGAATGCTGGCCTTGCCACACAGTGTTCAAGAAACAAATCTGGGCAAGGAGAAGACCCCAGCTGTGATGGAGCAGGCAGTGGGTGGGCTGTAGGGAAAGCACACTCTGCAAGTGTGAGACTGATGGGTAACTTTCCGTGTTACCAAGCAGTTACTTACAGCCAGGTGTAGGACAGTATGTTTTCCAAGGAGGCTATTTAGTTTTTTATTGGTTAACAAGACACATAAATGTCTTCTTTTGGATGCGTGGCAAGAACATTATATATGTATATGTTTGTTTGTGTGTTTCTGCACATGCATGTTTAAAGAAAATTAAAAGTACTCAGACACTCACGATAAAAAGATGAATGAATGACACTGTTATCCATGAGACTCTGCCCTGGAGCAGGAAGGCCTGAGGCAGTTTCACATGCAGAAGATCACACCAGCTTTTCTCCAGCATGCTTTTTACTTAGATACCCACAATTCTGCCATGGACTTACAAATTCAATGTGGCTCCATGCTTAGATTTGGTCCTTTCTGTCAAATTTCAACCTGGAGTCATCCTGAAATTACAAACTTTCCAGCAAACCCTTCTACAATCCTAAACCAAATATCCAGACTTCAGTGGGACCAGCTGAATTCTTTGAGTTCTCTGGATTTCTTGGCAAGTTTTGTTCAGCTCATGACTCACCATTCCTCCTGTTGAGATGATGGAAAAGATAAACCTACACTTGGATGTCAAGAGACCACAGCCACCAAAACCACAGCCAATAGAAATGATTAAATAGGAAAATATTTTAAAAATACCTCTAGGTCAGATACGAAAAAAATCATGAACAGCAAATGCTTTCAGCAGATGTTTTCTAACAAAATTGCATCTGGAGAGTTCTGCCCTTTTCATTTTGCAGACCCATCAAGTGCTGTACACATGTTGAACTTTTCATGTGATTTCAGCCCTCTATCTGAGATTAGCCTAGTCTAGCACTCACAAAAACACCATCCTAATTCCCCTAGAACGAGGTAGCATGGTGTACTCAGTGTGACCAGGCTGCAGCGGAGAAAGAGGAAGACCAGCTGTTCAAGCAGTCCAAACTCAATTATTTTACATTAGTTCTTCCATCGCTGCTACGCCATAGTCCGATTTAACAAACACAAAAATCTCTGAGTCAGTGGAAAGCCGAAACGAAAAGTCATTTTCCAGAGGTCTGTCATGTACTTAACAAGGTTATATAACCAGTCATTAGTTTGCTCTTAAACTACCCATTAATTATTTTTGTCTAAAAAGAGGTAGAGAGGGGGAGAGATGAATCATCCACATATACCAAACAGTCTTCCTTCAGTTCTTTGTGCCAGTCAAAATTACGTAGAAGCCAAGCTGCCATCAGAAAATTATTCCTACCGATGATTGGCCACAGCCATTTGTGATTTCCTCCCTGTCTTGCAGAAGCTTTCAAATGACACAGTTCAGGAGTGCTCCTGGTGAGCAGGAGGCGTATGGCTTTGGAAACAAAACTGCTTTTTCCCACTCTGAATGTGCTTCTACTCTGTCTCCTGTGAGAGGACACATGCTAGTTGTTACTCTTTGAGAGCCTAGGAACACACTGAAAAAACCTTCAAAAACAAAAAACACCCCCTAGCCTTATATGAAGCTCATTTTTCTTGCAAGCTTTTCAGGGTAATGCTTGAGGGTCCTTGCACTGTGCCTAGCAAAAGACATCCTGCCTGCCTTCTTTCAACTCTTTAAGAAATAAAATGTGTTTAGTAACAGTCTCACTGAAGCCATCCAAACAAGAAACTCACTTTATCCACAAATAAAGCACCACAACAGGAGACAGGACACATTCTCTCTGTCTCACTCTGCTGTTGATCTAAAAGGGGGACAGCCCCACTGGTGAGAACCCAACAGACAGGCATAGTGTATGGCTTCTCAGGCACCGCACAACAGTAACGTGGCTCACGGGCATTCACCACCAGACCATCCTTTGAAAGCCAGAGCGCTTCTCCTCTCTCACCCCTATCTTCAAGTGGTCATCTGAAAGAGGCAGGAACAGAAAAAAATGCTGAATGCTGTCCATCACCTTGTTACAGTAAAATATTGCTGCCCAGCCTTAATAGCTGGAGGCTTGCCCTTCTGCACAGGCTCTAGTGTGAAGGACTTATGTCAATCACAACCCATGCACGTCATTCACAAAAGCTACCAGGAAGCTCAGATCTTTGTGAGAAGGTTGGAGCTGACTTAGGATCTGCTCTTGGGAAGGTCTATCTAAATGTCTTGTAGAAATTGTAACCAAGGACAAACACATACAAGCTCTGTCTGGAAAAAAGAGCAACAAAAAAACTCTCCAAAGAAGTTGGTTGTGTTTTGCTTTGTCTTCTGTACGGAAATTTGGAAGGAATTTAAACCTTTTACTTTTCCCTGATCTTTGGCGTTTTGACACTGTGGGATCTGGATCTAAACGATTGTTGTGCCAGTCCCAACCCCGACATAGTGATATTTGGAAGATTGAAGTTCCTGTGATTTTAGCTTGCTTGGCTTGGGTGTGCCTGGAAGGCTCTGCTCAAAGCCAGAGCACTGCTGCTCCGACGTGCAGTCTGTAACAACACTGACGATAAAAGACACAGAGAAGGGTACCCTGCCCGCTGCGCCGTTGCTCACACGCAGTGCAGGAGGTCTGCAGAGTTTACTCCCCCAGGCTGTATCACAGGCAGGGAGCTGAGGCTGAAGAAACTCCTGCTAAATTGCAGAGAATTCCTGGTAATGCCTGAATAATTTTCTGGTCAGAGAGGTTGTGAGGAAGGGAAGGAGGGAGATATTTCTTTGCAGAACAAAAAGCAGACCTGTCCAGCATCACTGATGTTCCCTATTGGGCTAAGAAGCCCAACACTGACTAGGTGAAGTTGCTGGGCCCTTTATGCATAGAGCCAATTTCTTGGGCTTCCCCCTCAATCCTCTTCCTCTGGGAACAGGAAGATTAATTCTTTGGGTCAGCCTTGAATTTAAAAGAGTCATCATCAGGAATTTGTCTCACTGTGAATCAGGTGTTTTCTGTCCAGAGTTATTTCCCTCGTTTTCCTGGGAATGAGACTGCTCTGTGCAGTTCTCCGGGATTTAGCAGAGCCCTTCACCAACACTGCACAGCCTTTGCTGCGCAGTGTAGTCTTGAGAGGAAAAGGAGGTTGAAGGCTGAGATCTCTTAAGCTCCGTTCCCTTTCCTCCAAGAGATTTCAAACTATCTTTGGGGGCTTTCTGCTAGCTACATCCCTTCTGTGGCAAAACTGGGAGGGGATAATCTGGCTTGGTGCACTTTTTAAAAAGCTTGAGAACTAAGAGCATTAGCTTCTCCACGCTGGCTAAAAAAAGGCTTGCTAAACCCTTTGAAACCAATTGAGGAGCAGAGCAGAGTTAATCCTGGAAAATGCTCACGGTAGCGCAGTGACGCACGGACATGCAAAGGCAGAACAGTGTTGCTAGTGATCTACTCAGAAAGGACTAGGAGAAGTTGCAGTTAAATTTTGGGGTGGGGGATAAGTGCTCAGGGTTGCCTGGGTGGAAGCGAGGGCCGCTACGAAGTTCCTCACACTGCATGTTTTAACGTTTTTGCTCTTCTTCACGTAAGATTTTCTCTGTTGGGAATTTTTGACATTCTTCCATTTGCCTTCTGAATTCAGGCTTATGGAGGACAGGAATGAAGTGCAGACAAATGTCTTCTCCTTTGTGAGGGCTGTAAGTTCCAGTCTCTACTTGGAAAAACATTTCACACTGTTTTATCATTACTCGCTATTGCGCAGTGATACAAATAGCACCCGCGTACCTGAAATGGGACTAAGGTCCCTCTGTCCCAGACACTGTACTTCCAAGGAATAAAAGGTAATCTCCATTTTCAACCTTATAGTTTAAGCACCAGAAGACATATTTAAACTTGCAATGGCATTCTGATTGGATTAAATATATTTAGGTGAAACACCTGCCCTTCATTTAAGGTGTGAGAAGCCATATGCTCTTTTATTAAATTAGCTTGCTGAAGCAATAGCACCCTCCAGCCAAAACATGGGTTCATGTCAAGGCCCAGGTGAAAACGCGTGAAGCTTCTAAGGAATCTGAATTGCATGGAAGGATGAGGTTTGCTAGGCATAGTTTTAAGAGAGGGCTCTGTATCTGTATGTACATAAACGCACAAGAGAAAGAAAGAAATGCAAATGCAGGAAAAAAAAAAGAAGGAAGCAGAAAGAAAGCCTCAGAGACGGACACAGAATTGCTGATGGCAGGACCCTGAGAAATATCTGAGAGAATGGATGTTTAGAGTCTGAAAAGGGCTTGGAAGTTTGGCAAAGAGGGCTAATGACTGTTGTAAGACTCTCTTGGGAACAAGGTCTTTGGGCGGTCCCTCTAAATTAAAGGAACTGCATCCAGGAAGAAACTGTCATTAATTCTTTTAACGGAATCACCCCAAAGCTTTGCTAGCGGCTTGAGTTAAAAATGACAAATCTTAGAACAGAAATCTACCACTTTTGCTCATTTTTAACACACTTCAGTTCCAACAGTGAGTTCTCAACAGGCAAACAAAAGTGTGTGCAATGGAAATTATCTTCTAAAAATTACACAACCAATAACACACAGAAATCTTCCACGTGACATGATGTATGCTATCAAAACTATGCCATACAATGTGAATTTCAAATTCCAAATAAGTTATCACACCTCTATTTGGCTTTGATTTCTTTCAATTAGTTTCTGTTGCTTTGCTGTAGAAAGATGACAGCCAGTTAAAGCCCACAAGAATCAAGCAAACATTATCCTCCTTATACAAACATCACTGAAATCCTCTGATGCTGTTTGTTCGTTGACATGGTTTCCGTAGGGGCCACTCCCTCAAGTCCTTGTTTAATTTTCAAATTTGCCCTGGAACCAAATGATTCAATTATGCCCTGGCCACATGAGATTCTGCAAAGGCAGCTTAAGCAAAGAATTTCCAAACTCCAACGTGGCAAGACACAGGGTGTCCTCTTTAGTGCGTCAGCTCCCCATCCCACCTCGCCATAGGTAATCAGAAGGAGGATGATGACTCTGCAGCTTAGCTGGTGGAGCTCTTAAGGATCTCAGTCGTCTTGCTGACAAACTAAGAGGTGTCAAGTATTGCTTAATATGTCACTTTGCCATAAATACAATACCCTAAGTAATCACAAGCTGGCATTAACTCCCCACCAGGATGATGGCTATAAAAAGCTGGAGCTCTGGACAGAGTCTTGGAAGAGATCTCTCTTGCTGCTGTTTTCCCTCCATAGTTTGGACCCAAGAGCTGAGAAGGCAAGATAGTCCTGACTCTCTCTACCTGCAGCATCATCAATAGCACAGATTCTGTGTAACATGGGCCCAGAGAAAGTCCTCTGGGTATGCATGACACTACCTTCTCAGCTGGCTAGGCTGTTTCTTTTGGCTCATTTCCAGGGAAAATCACACATAGAATGAAAAAGGCAAAATCTAGCACCAAAATGACTATCAGATCAATGGCTGTACTTGCTAGTCAGAGGAGGCTTAAACACAATGGCTTCCACTCTTCTCTTCTTTTCTCTGCTGCAAACCATCTTTCCTGAAACCACGGAGTGTATGCTGTAAAAAACATTCTATCAGAGCGGGAAATCACATCTACTCTTTCATCTAATTAATGGCCATGTGCCTCCCTTCCCCCTCCATGGCAATCAGATGAATTGACAGACTAACCTTAATCTTCTAACCTGTGTCATTCTCCCTTCGTGTTCTTCACATGGTGAGATTTCTTCTACTTCTTCTCCATGCTGTGCTGCTCTCTAATATGATGACAAGGCAAAGTGTGGAACTGGGTGAGAAAAAATCCTGAGGCTGTCTTCATTAACATGGAGAAAAGATTCAGAATAGTCTTGTTTCTTGGAAGGTTTGAGAGCCCAAAAAATATAGCAGAAAAAACATCAATAGCACTTATTCTCTTGTTTTAAATCAGATCTGATTCGTCCATCAACCAGCTAAGCTGAGAATTTCAAGCGGCCATAGGGCTATAGACCACAGACTCTTTTTGCTGCCATCCTTGCCACTAAGTTAAAGGGCTCATTTTCCTGAAGGAGACACAGAGGAGGTTCCCCTAGGAAGCACAGTAGTTTTCCTCTTTTTTTCCCAAAGGAGGAAATATTTATGAGCAGCACTTGCAGGGCTGACACTGCGACACTAGCACACGACAGTTTTGTTTTTCCCACCTGTGTTGCATGATGCCTCTCATGACTTGAGAGCTCGGACGCAGCCTTGCCCGTTCCTAAGAAGCTCACCTGCCGTGGCTCGCTTGTACTTTAAGGTGCAGGCAGAATTAGGCTGCAACTGTCCTCTCCTGCCCAGGAAGACATACCCAGCCCCCAGCCCTAGTCACACTCTGCCCTCTTTGCTGAGGCTTCTGGCCTCTGTGCTGAGTGAGTTTTCATCAACCAGGAGAGGCTTGGAACGGCACAGATCCTACTAGTGTAGGCAGTCAGAGGCTTTTGTTAATTACTCTTACGTATTCCCTTGGAAAAGCTGCAGCATGCTGGCAAGGTACCTATCGTATTCCCAGGCTAGCCAGAGGCTAGCCAGAGCACACAAGCCCAGGAACCTGACCAGCATGTTTAAAATTAGTAAATTCACTCCAGACTCTGCATATCAATTAGAAGCTACTTAGTAGTAAAGTAATAACTTTACTAGAAATAAGACTGGTAGCAGCCCTCTCATTGGATGAATCAGCTGTCATCCAGGCACCAAAATAAGCAAGCAGATCTTCGTAAGCACTCTTTGCAAATTGGTAATGAGTTCTTTTGCAAATATGACCCTGATTTAATCACCTAAACAGGACGAGACTTCTTTGGGAAGCCTGGTTTATCAAAGAAGCCAGTAATCACTGATCATCACCAACTTGGACTGGTATGAGCAATTTAAGAAAAATTAAGCTATATGTGCACCTGATTCATTCCGTGTCTGTCTCTCTCCTTACCACCACTATCATTTCACAAATAGCACAGAATATGCACCAGGACAAGATCTTAACGCGCTTGTTAGAACATAATACTTCATCATTGTCAGACAGATAACCAAAAGCCCAATGCTGAGGATACAGTGCACTTTTAAAAGGGCATAAACAATTTAACACAAATGAAAAATAAATCTAGCCTGTCTTAATAAAGACCTCATAAACACACTGATGAATTAAAATGAGATATATGGCGGGGGGGGAAAGATCCGCACTTTTTCATTGGTGCTGTTTTCCCACTTCAAACAAATAAGGAGGTGGGGAGGTGGGGGGTGTAGAATATACCAGGTTACAAATGAGAACGAGAATCAAAATTCTTAGCTGTAAGTCAGCTCTTTCAAAATCCAGAAATCTCCTCTTTGATGTTAGCGTAAAGAACATTGTTGAGCATCCTTGGAGATATGTAAAAACATATCCAGGAATAAAGGCTACTCACTCTCCCTCCAAATTTGTGCATTTTAAATACAGGCACACATATTTACACATAGATAACTCTGTGTGTGTGCATGTGCCTGCGCACGCATGTAGCTCCTGAGGTCTGAGAGTCAGTGCTTCCCACAGGGAAGAGCAGTACCATCTGTCAGCTTATCAACAGTTTCTTGCCCCTATACGAGTTTTTGCAAGATAGGGAATCACTGCCCTACACAAGTAAGATGCCAAGGCACTAACTGCTGGGGCCATTTCTTTTTCCTCTCATGCCACAAAGACAACAGAAGATTGTCTTCTTCAGTAATAGGCATCAACACAATCAAGCAACACAATCACTGCAGTGGGGTGTATCTAGGCCCTCTGGAAAGTTACCAAGGGTTTGTACGAAAGAAACCAGGAGAGAGCTGTCCTATGGAACGCCGGCTCCATTTCTCAAGGACTGAGCTTAGCTCAGTTGCACGTCACCCGTGCCTCATCTCCATGCAGTGTTTTGTCACTCCATCCAGCAAAGCCGTATAGTTTACAAGGAACAGTTTTGCTAGGCTCTGCCCTCCAAACCCTACTTCTTCCTTCGTACAAACCAGATGGCAATGATTTTACATTTTGATCTGCACTTGCTCACACCACCAAGCCTTTTCTGCTAGGATCTTTGCAGTCAACCCTCTGTTGCAGCAGAAACGAAAACTTCCTTAACAGACGTGAAACCCTCAGGGCTTAATGATGACATCATCCGCCCCTATTTCAAACAGCCCTAGGTGGTGTTTTCAAATGGGAAAAACATTTTCATATGGCAAAGCTTTGCAGAGAGCTATTGTGTGCAGAGGTAGGAACCTCCCAGTGCCAGAGCAAAAATTAGGTAGTTTACACGCAAGGTCTCCCTGGAGCAATGAAAGTGCAGATAAAAAGCAAGAAAGGATAACACTAAAGTTTGTTTATTTCATAGCACTAAGTACGCATTTGCAGACTTCAGCCAAGTTTGGTGTTAGGAGGAATGGGTTTTTCTTACAAAATTTACCAAATATTCACCTTCCTTTCAATTTAACTTGCCAGCTGATCCAAAGCTTGATTCAAATATAATATTGCTATGCTTGCTAAAGAAGCTCATGTTAAGGTTTTTTTGTTTATGTACTCCTCATGACCTATGCCTTGTCTTCCCACATAAGTCTATCCCTGCATCTTGAGGTATGTGCAGCTGCAAGCACTCTGTGCCAAAGATACCATGTATGCTTTTACAGAGGAGCTAAGCAGGGAAGAGCTCAAACTGTGAAATACAGTTTTTCACAGCAGCTCTCTCCAATTCAACATGATGAATTTTTGCCTCTTTAGTTTGCATTTGTTCCTCTTACCTGGTCATAGAAAATAAAAATATGGTACCATCACATTTGGTAAGAACATGTGAAAGGAGACTTTACCAGAATTAGCACGTTGGCCATAGAAACGCACAATCCTCTGGTATCACTTTTTAATGGAGTAGACCCATTGGTGCAGTAGGTCTGGGGAAATAACCAATTTTTTAGCTATTGATGAGAAAGAGAGAAAGTGAGAAAAACAGAGAGAGTTCTTTTCCAGTGGGAAATATGAAACTAATTATTTTTCTCTTAAGACCACGCACAGACAATAACAAAGTTTCATGAGGAGTGTTGTCAAATAAATATATATTGTGAATCAAATAACCCCCACCTCAAACCAACTCTGAAGACTGAATCTCACAAACAAATTTTGCCTTAGAGATTTCAGTCCAGAAACAAATCCAGGATTTAAAATGGCTAGAAAAGTGTGTTAATTCTAACTTCTGAACAAAATTTCTTTTGCCTTTATCAACATCATTGGGTTTGCTTGTTTAGGATGCCTCCTAGATAGCAAACTATGTGCTTTAAGAAACTTGAGTTCCTACCAGATGTACAAGTTAGCCCACTTTAAGGCCTGGAATTAGATACAGTCAGCAGGAGCCACCTGCATATCAAAGGAAAAAACACGGTCCTTAGCAACTGAGAAAAGGAAAGAGGAACCTTTCTAATGAAAGGCAGAGAAGAGACCAACATCCCTCTCATCCCTCATTAATGAGCAAAATGAACAAGCTTCTTTTAAAAAGGACAGATTTTCATCAAATGAGTGAACTGTAAAAAACCATTTAAGGAAGACTAGGAAGCTACATGGGCTGTATTTCAAGCTGAGAAATATAAAGACAAATGCCACCATCACCTAATTCAGTTCTCTCTCATTTTTGAGAACATGGTGAAATGTACTTGTTTTTCAGAAATTAAAGAAATCAGCAAATTTGTATGTGAAATCATTGTTGATAGGCAGCTGAAGCATTACTTGAGGAAGCACCAGGCAGGACCTCAAATGTCCTGTAATGAATAATGCTAGGATCTAATTTGATCTTTACAAACTTGCAGGTGAAGTAGACAGGATAAACTTCTTTAAAGAAGCCCAGCAAGCAGATAGCCTGGACTTACTCACACCCTGCACCTCTCAGGGTGGCTAGTTCAAATTAAATCATTAGCTGAGAAGGAATAATCCTGGTAGGTTCAGAAAACCAGTTTTAAATTTGGCCTGCTAGCAAAATTCTGAATGTATTTACTCTGAATTCCATTTCTCAACCCATATTAAAGCTCCATAGCATAATCAATTATGGGCTTATTGCAAAGTACAATAGGATTCAATCTCCAGGAATGCCTCAGGGTATGTCTTAGAAGAACGATAAAACTAACAGTAATGGGTCTACAGCTTCTAAGGCTAATTTCCACAGTTACAAATTTTATAAATAAATAGAAGGAATGTCAACCCTCAGTCACTCAGCTTGAGGTCTCTCATGCTGATAACTCCTCTCTTCTCAGATACTCTTCCGTTTCTCAGATATATTCCTTTTTCTGTTCCCAAGCCCCTGAGACTTGTTCAAAGCACTTCCCTTTCTACCTTTCACATCACTAAATGGAGCAAAGAACTAAGACAACTAGGAATATGGAGCAAGTACAGGAGGGGATTGTGCCCTCCCTAGTGTTGAAGCTGCATCTCAAGGAACAATCGTACCGCCTGCAACTGTGATTTCACGAGATCTCAAACTACGCAGCATGAGGCAGGCGCCAGATGGAGGAGAGGCTGCCTTGGAAAATTCAAGGGCTAGAGGAAGTGACATTGGTTGTTTTGCAGTAGTTTCTTTTCAGCAGGCTAGACAACACAAGAAAAAAGATCCCCAAACTCAGTGGAGGTCTACTGGAGTTCATGAGATGATTTATTTTATGTCATGTGAAGGAAAAAAAGAAGGAGCATTCTGCCTTTGCAGTTGCTGTTTCACCCTGGAGACTGCTGAGGTCCACTACCAAGTCTCACTAAACTCAGTTAAACTCTGCTGTGTCCCACCAGCAGCTGAGTTTCAGCAGAGAAGGTGTTTGCCCAGCAGTCTGTGATCAAAAAACAGGGCCAAAAAGTGCCCATTCCAGGTATATGTGCACAAATAAGGAAACATCTACAAGAGAGCACGATGGGGGAAACTCTCACTCTCTTCCTGGGAAATCAGCACAACAGGGTGCCTCTCTGAAGTGCCTGCACTCTAACGCACACAGCATAGGAAAAAACCAGGAGGTATCAGAGGTTTGTGCGCAGTTGTAGGGCTGCAATCTCAGTGGGATCACAGAGATGTGATGGGACAGCTCACATGACTGGAGTACTTCAGTGGATGGATGTAGGGGTTTTAGGAAGATCAGGCCAGGACAGTGAGGATCAGTAGTTGCCCCTTATATAAGCAGCAATGGGAATGCATAGCGTGGAGCAGTGGGAATGTGGAGAAACAATCCCATGCACCAGTACAGGCTGGAGTTTGATCCGCAGTGAGCGGCTTTGCTTAAAAAAGTCTTGAGGGTCCTGGAGGACAAGCTGAACACAATGTGCCCTTCCAGCAAAGGTGGCCAACAATGTCCTGGACTGCATTAGGCAGAATGTCTCCAGCAGGTCAAGGGAAGTGATTCTTCCCTTTTACTCAGCCCTATTGAGACACATCTGGAGTGCTGGGTCCAGTGCTGGGCTCTCCAGTACATGAGAGACATAGACATACTGGAGTGAGTCCAGCAAAGAGCCATGAGCACGACTAAGGGAATGGATCGTCTCTCATACAAGAAAAGGCTGAGGAAGCCAGGACTGTTCAGCCTGGAGAAGAGAAGGCTCAGGGGGGGATTTTATGAATATGTGTAAGTATCTGATGGGTGGTGTAAAGAAGATGGAGCCTGGCTCTTCTTAGTGGTGCCCAGTGACAAGGCGAGGGAAAAGATGCAAACTAAAATACGGGAAATTCCATTCAAACATAAGAAAAAAGCATTTTTACTGTAAGCGTGGTTGAACACTGCAGCAGGTTGTCCAGAGAGTTCGTGGAGTCTCCTTCCCTGGAGATATTCCAAACCTGACTGGACATGCTCTGAGCAACCTGCTCTAGGTGACCCTGCTTTGACCAAGGGGGCTGGGACTAGACAATCTCTAGATGTGCCTTCCTGCTTCAACTGTTCCGTGATTCTACCTTTCCTCTCCCTCCACTCCCTCCTGCGTCTCTTTCAAATATACTGTCTCAGTTTCCCACACCAGCTCAGCTCTTCTCAGAGATGCCAACACAGAAGGTGGTGCATGGCACTGCTACTTGACAGTGTGGTTAAAATCCCAGCAGCATTTTGTCTGTTAACATTTCCAGCATTCTTATCCTGGATGGGATTGCACTGGAAGCAATGAGACTATCGACAGCAGAGGAAAACATACCTCATTACTTCAGAACCCTTCGTTAAAATGTAATCTGTTGTACGTCATTATAATCTTTGACAACAAATGTTGGCCTTATAAGATTAAAAACCACGGGGAAATAACATGCAGTTGAAATAGCCAATAAAAGCACAGCAATATCCATGCAGTCTTCAAGATCTAATATGATCTAATAAACAGAAGATCAACCTGGAATTCAAGACTGTCCAAACCCTCGCCTCTGATGCTCCCTTAGTTGTCTAACCTCACACAAGTCACTTGACTTTTCTTTCCATAATATCACTTACGCACACAGTCCTACTTGCTCCTACACCTAGCTGTAAAATGGAATTCAAAACAACTAACTACCCACATTTCTTATTTGATGCCAGAATTAATTAGTTCCTTTGTGTATGAAGAATTCTAATGCTGCTGTTGCCATCAGAGTATTCCTTCTAGACAGTAACTGAATTTTATTAGAATACTAATCCTGTTTCTGTGCAGTTACACGATGGATGTCTCATCACCTACAAACAGCATCATACTTCGCGTTGGACGTTTACATAGGAGAAGAGGGAATTTTGCAGCGGACACTCCAAAAGTCTCCCTCACCAAGAAGTCCTTGGTGAAAGCCATATTTGCTGCCAAATTCTTAAGTGAATTTCATCCAGGTTTATAGTCATTGTCGTGGGTTAGGCCGATCCGGCAACTAAACCCCACGCAGCTCTCCCACTCCAGTAAAATGGAGAGGAGAAAAATGTAATAAAAGAGCTGAGGATCAAGACAGGAACAGAGGAGCACCCACCAACCACGGTCCCGGGCAAAAGAGGCTGTTTTCTTAAAGCAAAACTATTTATTAACAGCTACCTAGAAAGAGAAAAGCACACAAAAAACGGTTACTTGAGAGGATTACAGGAAAACAAGGCCAGGTCTTAAAAACAACACCACTCCCCCCTCCTTTGCCTCTTCTTCCCGGCTCTACCTCCTCCCCCCAGCAGCGCAGGGGCCAGGGAATGGGGGAGTGCAGGTCAGTTCATTCCAAGTTGTTACTGCCGCTTCTCTTAAAGGAAAAGGAGTCCTTACACCATTGTCCCTTGCTCCAGTGGATCCCCTACTCACGGCGAAAGAGTGAATCCTGCCCGCTGGGGGGCAAATCCTTACCCCATCGGATTTGCCCCAAGTGCGGGCTTTACCAGTCCTGGTCCTTTAAGGAGCCGTAGCCACTCGCTCTGGCGTGGGTCATCACACAGACTTTAAATGCGCTCCGGCCTGGGTCGGCGTATCGACCTTAAATGCGCCTCCGTACAGACTTAGATGCGTAAATGCAAAATGCGTAAATGCGCCTCGACCTGTGCCCAGGATTCACAACAGTCTCAGGCTCAGGCATCTCCTTTAACAAAGCACCTCCCCATCGGCAGGGGTCATCCCACGGACTCTAGATGCGTACCATGCTCAGGCTCTGGCATCTCTTCTCGACGTGGGTCCTCCACGGGCTGCGAGTGGGTCTCTGCTTGCTCCACCGAGGACTGTTTGCAAAGGGGCTGCTGGCCAGGGGGACTCAGCCGCGGCACACGTTGTTCCGTTCCATCTTCACTGACCTCTTATCTGTGTGGCCGTTTCTCTTAGATCTCAGTCCTTTCTGGGTGAACTCGGCCCGGTGGGCGTCCCGGGGGCGGGGCTCTCCCCGAGTTCCCCAAGCGCCTCCGCCGCCGCCATCCTCGACGGGGCGGGCACCGGCACGGAGCGGGCACCGGCACGGCCCGGCCCGGCCCAGCCCAGGCCGCCGGCCCGGCCGGGAGCGGGGGCCGTGCCCCCCTCCCTTCTCCTTGCTCCTGGGCAAAGGCACACCTTTCCGGTTCCTTTGTCCGACGTAAATAGGGCAATTCGCAGAGGCGCGGATTGGCTCAAGCCCCGAGGGGGATGGGAGTCCGGTGTGATGGGCAGCTTCTGCCACCCGGACCTCCCCCCCCACTTCAAACCATAACAGTCATTCACATATTTCTCTCCCTGACCAAGTTCAGCAAAACCTATGCCTCCGCACTTTGAGACATCTGTACTTTAAAACACTACGTACACCTTCCACCTGTTAGCACACAACAGTTGTGCATGGCAAAATAAAAAACTACCTGTTCAGTACTTACAGCCTGTTTAAGCCAGGTTTTCAAAAAGAAAGAAAGATCATTTTTGGTTTCCTTTTGTTTAGAGATGAAAATTGTCAGAGGGCATTCTAGCTGTTTCACAGCTGACAGACATGGTATCATGTTACAAAGGATTGTGGGGTTGCAAGTCACAGTTAGCACCAATGCTAACGCATGAGTATTTTACATGGGTTTTCAGTCTATTAGCCTACTGGATAACCTTTTTGGCTTTATTTTTAGCAGAATCCCACAGACTGGGAATCGCTCACATTGATAAAGAGTCATATCTGCTCCCCATTCAAGCAAACCCAGCTCCCTGCTAGTTCTGGTAGGCCAACAACTGCAGGAAAAGCACCCATTTGCTTTTTCCCTGGTGTAAACCCTCCTGAAATGCCAATGGGAAAATTTTGTGTGGAAGGATGCAGAATGAAGCAAGTGTTCTTCATATCATTAATGCTGTTCCCAGTTCTGGACTCTGTAGTTCCACCTATGCTGCAGAAAGACTGTGAAATTTTTCCAGGAGCTCAGTGTTACCTGGGGTAATTCACTTTCAAAGGCTGCAATTGCCCTGCCAGGCTGGTAGGACTGTGAGGCACAAAGATCAAATCACCAAATTGCCCAGGAATGCAGGCAGGATTGGTTATATATATGTGTATGGGGCCACTATGAGAGAGAGATGCAACACAGGACAACGTGGTGGTCTCCTGGGTCTTTAATATGTCTGTCATGTGGAGTGTTGTAGAACTGAACAATATAGACCTTTTAATTAGAGGTGGAGACAGACACCTCATGCATCCATGCCAGAAATATCCAACCTGCCTGCTTTAAATAGCTTTTCATCCATGGCCGAGCTCTTTAAACTTTCTCCTTTTATTAAAACAGCTCAACTGAGACCATTTTAATGTGCCCCCATCTAGTTATTTTATTGGAAAATATTAAAAGTGTGGACCAGGTGAAATTAAATGCTTTGAAAGTGGAAATCAAGCAGTACTTTCAGTTTTTAAAACCAGCTTCCTCTCCTTGTGCTGATGCACTTAATAGTATCCTCTTATTTAAGAGGTATTGTTTGAGCTAAAATTGTGAATAACACTGTAATGGGCACGAACAAAGGAAATGATAAGTAAGAAAAATATAGCTCATTAGAAAGAGTGTGATTAAAAGGATAAATGGACTTCCAAAGGCTTGGAACAATTTTCTCTAGGTATTAACCAATCCTCTTAGCATTCCTTCCACAACGTGCCAAGGGTAGACAGGAATAAAGGCAGGAGAAGCCAAAGATAGCATGTCCTCCCCCAGGTGCTGAGACCAGCAGGTCGCCTTTGAGGAAAGACTGAAAGGGTTGCACAGAACAGACTCCTTCTTGAGCACAGAAGTCGTGTCTCTTTTGTGGAAAAGACCAAGCTGTTACTTTACAGAACTGAACATGCCACTTTCCAGGCTGGCATGTCCTAGATGAAGGCTTAGCCTGGATGGTCAAGCCTTGTGTGTGAGTCAAGAGGCAGCTGATGCCCCCACAACCATGTGCGCAGGTTAAAGTCCATACATAACCAGAAGGACAGCAGTGCCCACATACCTTTTCCTAAGCCAGCCGGGCAGCCAGCCTTCCAAAGTACTTCTAATTTCAGGTGAGAAAGGCTAAGAGAAGAGAGGGTTTTAGGACAGTAGTTGGCAAGAATCTAACTCCTCAAATGCATACATTGAAAGGTTTTTTCATCTATAATTAAAATATCTCCTTCTAGAGCACTACTTGTGTTTTAGGGCCCATCTGACACTGGTTTAGGTCCCACCTGACACTAAGGTCATTTACGAAGGACAAGAACAAAGACCTGGGTACCACCATCATAGACACAGGATCGTCACTGTTGTGGTATCAACAGTGTTGGTCTCAGCCCTGTGCCAGGCTGCGCACAAGTCCAGGATGGGAATCCAACCACACTCCTTCTCCCCAGAGAAGGCTGGCCCCGACTGGGCTGCCCTTTTGGTTGTGAGCAAGCACTGGAAGAGTTTTCTGGACATTCAAACAGTTCTCTGACCCCAAACAAGCATTCTCCTTAGCATGACTTTGAAGTAGCTTGTATATCAACCAATGTCTGCCACAGACGTTCTGCTGCAGAACATCCCTTTCTTTGTAACTAGAGGTGTGATACGGTGATGGTAGTGGGATCCTAGCGCATTTTTGTGGTTCACATTATCCAAAAGCTCAGAAACATTCCTCCAGGCAAGAGCAGAGTTCAAGAGCTGGCAAAGAGCAATCCCTGGAGGAGAGAGAGGGACTATAGGGTACAGAGTCAGTGAGGCAAAAGGGCATATTCTGGTATAATCAAGCTGTAAATGCTGACTGTTAAAACACACCTATCCCATCTACCCTGGCAGAGGACCAGTGTAAGCTGCACCAGTTCAGCTGGGAGGGAGCTGAGGACTTCCTTAGAGGCAGCATGACAAAGACATGACACCAAAGCTGGCCTTTGGTGAACCTGATGTAAGATGCAGCAAATCCATTTTATACAGGTCCTGCTGAAAGGACAGCTGTGTATGTTCGTATCACAGCACTCACAAAAAAAAAGGAAAGGAGAGCAATGGGAACAGTACTCCTCTCAAATTTTACGTTGTTGCGCTTCTTATTTTAATGAACAAAGTGATAAAGACAGAGTAATACAAATAAGAAATGTAAAATATGACTTTGATTTGACCTAAAGATGATATGAGATATGGACAATAAATAAAATATTTCTGAAACTAAGGAATAAATCTAGCTCTGGGAATTCTCAGGGAGGGGAAAAAAGCATTCATAAAAATTCACTCCTCTCTGAGCTGCAGCCCTGAACCTCCCATGCACTAGATGGGAGACACTGATAAATCTAGGAGGCCATACGTGCCAACCAGCTCATATGTTTTCAGTGAGCAATGACAGGGAGCCAAATTGCTTTATTCCGATTAGTGAAGGTCCTCTGACTGCAAAATACACTGTGCGAAAAAAATATTGAGTTTTAGTTCGCTGACACATCAATTTAAGAGAATTATTGCTCTCACATAGAGGCCAAAGCATGTATCTCCCTTCATGTATGTGCAGTAAAAACTAATTGTCAACTTTTATGTAGGGGTGAGAGGGGAGGGAGGGATGGGAACGGTACCTCTCCGACCTGCGGCAGCATGTTCCGACTCTCATGTGTTATCTCACAATGCAAACGGCGGTAAACTACAGGCATTTTGGTTTATTCCTAAGGATAAAATAAGGTCTCTGTAAACAGCATAAGCATGACTCCCACTTTTTTAGCTGCCTTTTCTCTAAAGGATTTTCAAGAAAGCTTTTTTGTCCAGCTTCTTAGCCATAAAGTCTCACATATGGCAAAAGAGGCCACTAATGAAAGCCACAACTAGCCCATCCCCTGCTGCCTCTTAAATCTTGCTCATTTTACCCACTGAAGTAGTTTTGGGGGGGTCAAGGGGGAGGCGGGATGCCAAGGTGCTTGTGATATGTGGTCATCTCAGTGCCTCGTCCGGGCGGGCTTTAAGCCCTGTCATGTGCCGGAGCCGATTCAATTATGCTATTTCCCGATTTGCCATGATGCTCCCTGTGCTCAGAGGAAGGGGGGCGGCGAGTCCTACGCGCGCTAATACCACTCAGACAATAGGCATGTGAAATTGATGTTCATGCAATATCTTTAAGTCTCCGGAGATTTGTATTTTAGCTATTGTATGAAACGCTTCGCTTTCATTGCCTCTCTCCTTCACCTTTGTTTCCCAGCTCACCGTCTCATCTTCCGCCTTGGCTGGGGCTCCTGCCTGCTGCGGGTTTCTTCATTGCATATTCAGGAGATCTACCGGTGCAAAGCAACTCATTTTCACCACCTGAAATTCGCACCGTGAAGGCAGAAATAATCAAATATTTTGAAAAAAACTGGTGAAGCGAAACACTGTGCATTAATTATTGTGATAGTTATAGGATAATAACTAATTATTAATTATGCTTCCCAGCAATTCCTGCTGAGTATTTTGTTGAAATCTTCAGCTCGGCATTGAAATTTATATTAATTCTTCTAATGCAGTGTTTTACAATCAAAATACATAGCATGCTCCCATTTTTGACAGAACGTTTTTCTCTGTGATAAAACGGGCACTGACTGGTCTTTCCTTAGGATGAGAAAATAAGAATTTACACAGCTAACTACTCTGGCACCACCTATGCCAAAACCAGAAAAACAAAGAGAGCGAGCGAACAAAAATGGGGTTTTCAAATCCCAGATTCCTCCTATCCCAAGTCGTTTTGCCACTTCTCCGTTCTCTCACAACAGGCTGCCTTTGGTCTGCTTTCGAAACGAAGGCCCAGCGGAGGACAGACAACCGTAAGAACAAAGGGGACCAAAGAGGAGAGGAGCTTTGGTCCCTCCTGCCGGCACGGAGGGACCGCCGGGCCCAGCCGAGCTCTCTGTGGCTGCCGAGGCTGGGCCCTGATCCACAGGGCTTGCCTGGACGTCCCTGCTGAAGGGGAATGAGATCCAGAAGGAAAGCATGAAAAGGACTTTAGAAAATATCTTGCGCCTTTCTGCTGTTTTTGAAAATATGGAATACCAGGGAAGTACGTCAGTGTGACAGGGAGCTGGGGAGGCAAACGAGAGGGGATGAGCAGGCAGCGAGGTAGAGACAGGGTGGGAAAATCTGCCAAGGGGGAGATTTGTGGGATGGCTCTGGGCAGGGTCAGGGCTGACTTTGCTGGGCTTTGGGATGCAGCAATACTTTTGCCAGGTACTAGACAGTCTGGGTTGGTCCATCTAGGGGAGAGTGGAAGAAGGTGGAAGCAGGGAAGCAAGTGTTTGGGGTAGACCAAAGCGTATCAGAAATGCATGCATGGGAGGAGGTCAAAGTACTGCTGGATTAAAAACAAAAACAAACAAACAAAAAAAAACCCTAAATATTTTTAGAGCCACTATTTGACATAGCTAAACAGTGTTCAAGCGTTCAGACCTTAACAGCACTAACACAAAGGGAAATTTCTTAATGACAGCATTTCCTATACAGTCCTTTATCTGTATCAGAGACGCATAACAGGAGCTGGGCAATCTAATGGAGATAAACTGCTCAAAAGAAATAAAAAACCACAACACTTCCACATGGCACTGGCTGCTACCTCAGCTCCTTGTTCCCTGGCAGCTTCCCAAACACACAAGTTCATACCGTGAATGTTGAATTGAAAAAGCTGGAGGGCAGAGCTCCCGTGGAAACCACAGAGGGAGAGCATACATGAAGAAGAAGCTTTCTGCATGACAAGATTTAAACTGGAAGGTAGTTCTACTGGGGAAATAGCCCCACATACCAAGACTGAGCCAGGAAAAAATGGCCTCGCTAGAGTGTTGTTGATTAATCCTGCCGTGATCCAAAGAAGCAGCAATTTGCTACTTAATTGTAGCCAGTCACAAAAAGGAAAGAAAAGAAAAAAAAAAAAAAAACCAAACCAGTCAGAAAGCATTTCCTCACTACATCTAGGTCAGCTTTTAAAAATTTTTGTTCATGGTGACTTATTCCTCATGCAGAGCGTTGTTATTTATTTAAATAATAGATAGATACCTACCTCGAGATACAGAATCTGGCGTGCTGCAAAGCATGTAAACAAATTAAAGCTGGGCTCAGTGCCCAGATAAGAAAGCTCACCAAAACCAAGCAAGCCAACCCCAAAAGCCAGGTCTCAACAGAAGAGTCCCAAAATAATATATGAGGTATGAGAGTAAAAAGCTGTAATGCACATGACTGGAAATGTCTGATTAGTAGTATTACATGAGCCTATGTGTCAAGGCTTGCTTATGATAAGCCCTGCACAACTATATAGTGAGAGATGGTCCTTGCTGCCTACAAAGAAGAGGCAGTCAAGTCATGAAAGAAGAATCTGAGATTTAAAGAAGATATGAGATTTGGCCCAAGTTGCATGCAGAGCAAGAATCAGCTACGGACTGCTTTCCTCCCAGTCCCGAATTCAGAGATCACATTGCTGCTGAGATTCATGGTTCATCTCCTGAAATCCAGCATGTTATATCAAATGGAAACCTGACCTTCCTTCTTTGACCTCATACCGCACCTTTAAAGTCAAGGAAAGGAAATTCAGGGTTGAAGTCTGAAGCTGATAAGGACAGGGTTGGGAGGAGGTGAGAAAAAAACTGTAGAAGAGATGTCTAGTTTGAGAAAAATCATCCAGGACAGAAAGCAAGGACAATCCTGTATCTGTCTCATTTGCCTTGGAAGGACATGACAAAGCAGCAGTCACTCAACAGCCTCAGGCCTGGATAATTAAAACCTTTATATAATATCAGGTAAAAGAGTAAACAGTCTTTCCTTGGCATACTGAATTCAACCCCCCTTCCTTTCCCACTGGCAGCTCAGGGTTGTAGGTTTTTTTCTTTTCCAGAGCATCTTGAACAGATAATCAGAGCGTGCTGACATTCAGCAGTAATCAATTAGCACCTACTTTAGATTAAATTGAGAATATGTAAATTGGGCTCCTCATCAGGCACCACAGTCAACATTTCAGAGACACTCACCATGCTCTGAACATATCAAACAGATGAAATGCAGAAGTTGTTCCAAATCCTACTCCAAAATGGGAGGCCAGGTGGGCTATACCAACCGTTTAAGATTACTTTTATCTGTTTTTTTTTTTTTTAACCTTATTAACTTGCTTTAAATTAGCCTCTACAATTCTTTTGCCAACCTGAGACAAACATGACCTTTTTTATGGAGTTATTTACGTACATAATATGACAAAACGCACCACTTTTACACATTAATGCAAGGAATCTGAACCCTAAAAGGTGCATTACAGCATTCCCCCTGGTTGCCCTTTAGTCCTTCTTGCAGTGAAAACACGGCCATGACCAGACGTCAAGAGCTCATGCTGGTCCTGGCAACGCTGGAGATAATTCAACTTTGCTACATAAAAAGACAAGGAGGATAATCCTTGGTGTCATCCCACTCCCAGCACCACAGCACCCACACCTACTGGTTAGCTAAGTTTCTGCTGGACCCAGTCCAGAAGTCCTACGTTGGTACACGTTCAACAGACGAGCTTGCAGGAACCACTTCCTTCTTCAAACACTGAGCAAGGAGCTTGGCTAGAGCAGTGTAATTATTCTTATCGTTGGGATTTTTTTTCCCTGTCTTCATAGCAAGCTTTCTGTCAGAGCCTATCTTGGGTCAGTCTGCCTGACCTCTCACTATAAATTAAAAATGCTGGTTCTTCACCACCTGACTTTCACAGCATCCCCCCAAAGCCAATCACATTTGGAGAAAGAGACAATAACTAGACCCCACCTAAAGTCGATATTGTAATTGGTGTTCATTAAAAAGAGCATCTAACCTGGGTGAGGATGAAGGAAAGCTTGGATGTGTTAAAAATACATATATCTGAGTGGCTTTTTTATATCCTTTTTGTCTCTAGAGGTCATCGTCTTACAAAGAGGGTCTTTTCTTCTGGCCTCTGAATGCATGTGATTGCCATGACTATAGGGGCTTTGCATTTCATTCCGACTCCACAAAAGCCGTATGCTTCAGCCTCCTCTTCTCCCCCTCCAGCCGCATTATAGGTGAGATCGTTTCTCTAGAGACCAGTTTGTCATTTTTTGCTCGAACCTATCCCATTTACATAACTCATAACGCATTAGCAAAAATGTCCCCCTCAAACCATGGCGCACACACACATATATATGTATATATCCGTATAAAGCTGTCATGTTGTGCCTACAATAGCATAACAACGTACAGCAGATAGATTATACTTGTCCCACAGTTTGTTTTTGTGATTAGCAGGCACGATGCAGCCTCAATAGATATTAGCATGTCCGGGAAGCACTCACAGTAAATTGCAGAGCTACTAATAATTTAGATATTTTTATGACTGTTCAGTGGTGGCTAATTTCGTCTAATAAAATCCCATTAAGTTGCTGCCTGGTCCTTTTCCTTCCTCCAAGTCCCCGAACGGGACTTATATGCTAATTGCAACCAGTATATGCTAATTAGACCTCATTTCCATTTCTTAAAGAGATAAGCGCTGCCTTGTGCCAACCAATCATTACAACGTCCCACCTTTGCCGCAACCTTTCAGTCTGGCTCACGCAGAGCCGCGATAAAACCTGCCTTCCCGCTCCGCGCAGCCCCGGAGCGTCGGGGAGGGGGGTGGCTCTGAGAAGAGGGGTGGGGGGGCCCTGAGAAGGGGGAGAGACGCTGAGAAGGGGAGGGAGGCCCTGAGAATGGCGGGGGGAGGGTGGGGACGGGACGGGGACGGGGACGTGCCGCTCCGCCTTGCAGCGCGGGAGCGCGGGTGGCCGCCGCTCGGCGGGCGGCCGCCCGGGCAGGCGCGGAGCGGAGGGGAGCGGCGGGGCGGGGTGGCCTGACCTGACCTGGACCGCCCGGTGCTTCGTCGCACCGCAGCGACCCGCACCGCCGGCCGCGGGCGGGAACCGCCGCACCCTCCTGCCCTCGCCGCCTTTTGGGTCGTCGCTGGGGAATTTACATGGGTCTTCTTCGTATGCGAGTGGAAAAGCAAGCGAGGCTGGGCTGAGGGCGGGATTCGATCCTGTGAGCTCCGATCCTGCGGGCTCCTCTTCCCTCTCCTCCTCTTCCTCCGGAGGAGGAGCAGCCCTCCCTCTCCCCCCTCCTTGTTCGCCGCACGCCCTGGCTGCGGGCCGCCCCGGCTCCGGCAGCTCTCCATCACGCCCAGCCCACGCGGACTCATTAGAGCTTCGGGGAAGCAATCAAGAGTTTATCGTGCTTGAAGGGGCGGCGAGTCTCCTTGCACTGCCTTAATGTGATTTCGCGGCGCTGCCGTGTAGTCGGGATGAGATCCATATTAAAGATCGGGTAGCGGAGAGAGAGCGCGCAAGAGCAGGAGGAGGGAAGCGCCGCTCGGTTCTGAAAAGCACAAGGTGCCTTTTCGAAGTGCTGCCTTGCGGTATCGTCCGCTTTGCTTTCGGGAGGGTGACCTTCGAATCCCCGCCCCGAGATTCCTCAAGATTTTTGACGCTGAATACGGGATAGTTCGGGTAAATTCCATGCTCTATGTTAAGCCGGCAGCCTTCCTTCGTGCTCTCGGGAGCGGAGTCTGAGCTGATCGGCGCTGGGGTGAAAGCCCACCGGGGAGGAAATCACTGCGCGGAAGTTAAGAGGGCGGCTGCCAAGTTAACACGGGTGTAAATTCAGAGCAGTGCCACCGCCACGGTGCAACTCCACAGGGAGTTTAGGCGAGTAGTTTATCAGCACATACTTCTCCCTATAAAAGGCGTTTCTTGAAATTACTTCGAAATTACATTTCCCCTCTGCTATCCCCCGCCCCCCGAAAGCTAATTGTAACATTCCACTGTTTGAAAAAGACAATCGCGAATTCGAAGGAGCTGGGAACATTAGCGAGGCCATTGTTTGAAAAAGAAGCAGCCTTGAAACATCATTTGCAAATCTATTCATTATTCTGAAATGCTAAATGCAGTTAAGAGCGTGTTCAGCATCTGTCTCTAACCAGCTCCCTTATTACCACCCCGTGGAAGAAGAACTCAGACAGGCAGAGCGTTACTTCAGGACACCCGAACGCTGCGGATGGGGAGGGTTCCCGAAACACGCAGAACCCTCCGCCCCCACCCCAGACAGGGCTCTTCACGACTGTCCTTTGTGCTCCCCTTGACGAACGAGGGTAGACTGTAGACAAACAAGGCTCCTGATTTTCGTGGGTAAAATGAAGCCCCGATGTTGGCTCTGGGAGGTCGGCGATGGTACACCAGGGATGAATTTGCCCGCGTATGCCTCACACTGAGGCAATTCTCCCCTTAACCAAAATCATTATCCGCCTGATTTCCCCTCCACCTTTCTTATCACTCCCCTCTGTACACACACACAGACACACACACACACAGACACACTCACGCTCTTTTTCCCCGGCCTGTCAGTCACAGCTATCTATGCAAGAGGACTGAACTTCATCCCTCGGTGTCTCCCGAAAGGTCACAAAGCAGCAGATGCAAATACAGAGCAGGTTGCTGGAATTCTCTGTCTGGGGCAATAGGACAAAAGGGCAGCATCCCCTTTGGTGGTGGTACCCGGGCAACCATCCGCCGAAGGTAACATTTAATCATAAGGTGGAGGGGAGAACTGGCAGCTCCCCGGTGTAAGGTAGTTGTATCAGCTGCACACTGATGCTGTGAGGGAGGCTCAACAGCGGCAGCAGGAGCAGCACGGAGATGCTCGTGTAAGATGGCAGGAGAGGGAAAGGGCATGCAAGGCGAAAATCCATCAATATGTAAAAATTTTTGCGAAGGCTACTTTCCTTCAGTAAAATTAAATGGACTCTAGGGAGAGGAGGGGTCCTGAAGAGCTGATCTCCTTATTGCCTCTGCATCTCTATACCTGTCCCTTCTGCCGTTACTGATTATTTAACTCTGTAGCCGCACTGTAACTTTAGAAAGAGCTCCAGGATGCAGTTGGTTTGAAGGAGGCCATACAAAATAAAATTTTATATTTTATTGCATTGTATTGTTCGGCATTTTAAAGAGGTAAATTAATCACTAAACTGCTGTTCTGTGCTTTAAACTACCAGCTGTTCAGTGCTCTGAATTACAAGATTTATCCTTCAGGATTTTTTTTTAATCATTTTTTTCCACCTTTCGTAGAAAGACTTTATAGGGAAATAAGAACGTGCTGGGGAGCGGAGGAGGGGATTAAGAGACAAAGAATCACACCGTGCTTTGGTCTTCATCCCACATCAGATGACTTGGTGACAGCCCTTCCCCTGTGGGCTTTACAGCTTAATTACCTGGATTGTGGGCTTTCCGCTCCTTCCAATCGTCCTTAGACTTTATTAGTATTTAGACCATCTCACTTAGTCTGTCGAGTTTTCTCTTTACCCTGGCAGCTGTAGCGTTAAACACACACAAAAGGCCTTTGGTAAGCCCTCATCCCTGTGATCTGTGCTTAAATTGAACACCACCAACTCTGACCACAGCGGGGACCTTTTTACCTTCGTTACAGGTAGAAGTGAGGCAATAAAAAGAACCGCGAGGTGGGGTGTGGGAAGGTGTTTGCAAATGCCCTCCAAGGTGTCCACAAGCCCCCTCCCATTCAGAGAGTGCGCAGGGCTGATGAATGGGGGGGAAGGGAGGATGGTGGAGTAGTGATACTGTGCATTCAAATTCTCCCCTTTTCCTTCAGCTCTTCTAAATCACTTCTCTGCACTTTTCATGGACGCGGGGTGCTGAGCCCTGGATTAGGCAGCAGGAGCCATCTGACCCCTTCCCTTTTTGTACACCTGGCTGGTGGCAGCTCACCTGTAACCTGTGCTCAAAGCATCTGCACTGTGCTCAGGAAGGGCAGAGCTCAGAGTTTCTGCTGGGAAATGATGCCAGCATGCTGAGCTGAAGTTGCAGCCCATCCAACTGGTGTGTCAGGGCCTGAGCTACAGCACAGAGTGTGGCTGGGCTCTCCACTCTCCACACAGCGGACAGGGTAGACAAACCTAGAATCTTCTTTGCAGCTCCAACATTGCTTCTTCAGCCATTGCGCCTCTACCAGTTTCTCTCTCATTTGCTTCTGTGTTATACTGGAGAAGATGACTTCTGCAGAGAGTGGGACATAGAATCATAGAATCATAGAATGGTTAGGATTGGAAGGGACCTCAAAGATCATCTAGTTCCAACCCCCCTGCCATGGACAAGGACACCCTCCACTACACCAGGTTGCCCAAAGCCTCATCCAACCTGGTCTTGAACACCTCCAGGGATGGGGCATCCACAACTTCTCTGGGCAACCTGTTCCAGTGCCTTACCACCCTCTGAGTGAAAAATTTCTTCCTTATATCCAATCTAAATCTACCCTCTTTCCGTTTAAATCCATTGCCCCTTGTGCTATCACTACACGTCCTTGTAAAAAGTCTCTCTCCAGCTTTCCTGTAGGCCCCCTTTAGGTACTGGAAGGCTGCTATAAGATCACCTGGAGCCTTCTCTTCTCCAGGCTGAACAGCCCCAACTCTGTCAGCCTGCCTTCATAGCAGAGGTGCTCCAGACTTCAAATCATCTTCGTGGCCCTCCTCTGGACCCGCTCCAGCAGCTCCATGTCCTTCTTTTGCTGGGGACTCCAGAGCTGAACACAGTACTCCAGGTGTGGTCTCACGAGAGCTGAGTAGAGGGGCAGAATCACTTCCCTCGACCTGCTGGCCACGCTTCTTTTGATGCAGCCCAGGATACGGTTGGCTTTCTGGGCTGCCAGTGCACATTGCTGGCTCATGTTGAGCTTCTCATCCAACAGCACTCCCAAGTCCTTTTCCTCAGGGCTGCTCTCAATCCATTCTCTGCTCAGCCTGTACTTGTGCTTTGGGGATTGCCCCGACTACACGAGAGTGAGAAGACCAGGTCTCTGCTTCTGCGCTACTGCTAACCCTTAGCAAATTACACTGCTGTGCTCATGTTTGTCCTCTCCTTTGTAAAACTGAGTTAGCATTGCCATCCCATTCTTGGGAAGTGCAAGATCTAGATGGAAAGTCCTCATACAAGTTCTAAGACTGGGCTGAATGTTCTGATACATAACTGAGAGAGCCCCCCACACAAGCATAACCTTCATCCTATATGACAGGTGAGAATGCAAGTTGAATGCTTACAACGTGTCTGGTAGCCAGAGAAAATATAGGAAATGAAAGTCTCTTGGTAGGGTCAAGAGATATCACACAGGCCTTCTGAGCATTAGTTTTGCAGTAGGTCTAGGTTTATCACTAAGACATTGCCTTCAGGCACCAGTGAAAAGTCCCAAATTTCTGCCACTGCCTTTTGAATCTCCTCTTACCTAGAGCTACAGTCCTCCTCCTCCTCCAGTCAGAGAGATGGTAACTGGTTGAGTCCAAAGCCTGAGTGACCATTGCTGCGAAGACTCAGCCTCCTAAGAGCAACACCACATCCTGCTACCATTCCTCAAAGCATCTTGTGGCCAACAGCTAGGGATGTTCTCTGCTTTTGTAGTATCTGCCCAAACATCCTTCCCCAAACACATCTCCAGAAAACTTCACATGCTGGTTTCTTCATGCTTGCATAGAGTGTCCTCTCAGTCATTTTCTCAAACTTTTCTGAAGTTCAATCCAAACCTGCCGTTTCCCCCTTTCTGTTGCTCTGAAAGGGCTCACAGGCTTCACTTTCGAATAGCACTTGGCCACGTAGCTATACCAGTGCTATTCATTTCATTAAAACATTCTAATTGAGAACGAGATGCACAGCCTGTCATGAGCAGCATCCTGAGTGAGCAGACATGCGTGGACACTGGACCCAACAAAATGACCACAGATCAAGCCAGAGGAAGCCGAAGGGAATAGACCTTTCTCTGATAACCGTTCTCCCTGCTCTCACCAATACACATCCAGCCATTTTCAGGGAAAAAAAAAAAAAAAGAAAAAAAAAAGAAAAAAAAAAAGAGCATTTGGAGTGCAGTGCAGTCATTATTTCACGTCTACCTGAAACCAAGACAGAGAAGAAAGAGAAGATATTATTAGTTCTTCCATGTGCTAGACATGTATATTAAACACAATCTACTATGTTTAGTTAACATAATTAAACATAATTGTTGTGGGTTGGGCTGCTCCAGCAACCGGACCCCCCCCCACCCCCCACAGCCGGTCACTCCCCCTCCCCCACCCCCAGGAATGAGGGAGAGAATTAAAGAAGAAACAGGAAACCCGTGGGTTGAGATAAGAACAATTTAATACAGATGATTTAATACACAGTGTAGATGCTCACCACCCCCTCTTATCCGCAGCCCATCTCGTTCCGAAGCTGCAATCCCGGATGAACGCGAGGCCCCGAAATAGAGAGGGGCAGAGAGAGAGAGAGAGAGTACTCCGAGAGTGGGAGTACTGGGAGAGAGAGAAAAAGAAAGAAAAACAATAGAGCAAAAGTGCAGCAAGCGCAAAAGAGCAATAGCGGCGAAAGAGCCAAAGCACAAAAGCCCTTCTGTCCGGCTGACACTCACTTTTATACTGGGCATGACGCTGCATGATATGGAATACTAATTGGCCAGTTTGGCCCTCAATCTTAAGTTCCACCACAAATCACAAGGGGAATCGTGTCCCCCTTGTCCCAGCTATGCTCCCCCCTTATCCCGCCGTGCTTCTGCACTCCGGCACACTGAAAAGTCCTTGGAGTTTCACATCCAACCACAAACATCAACTTGCTATCAGCATTCTTCTCAGAGTGAGCCTCTGAGTAAAACCAAAACACGGAGCTCTTCTAGCTGCTAAAAAGAAGAGCGAACCCTGTCCCAGCTAAAACCAGGACAATAATCTATTCAGGAGGATCTATATTTGCTTTAGACTGCGTGACCACATAGCCCAGCTTGGCCTAAAAGAACCTGGACCATCCCAGAGAAAATCTTTAGCAGTAAGAACCTTTTTCCCTCAAAGTCTTGCAATTCAAAGAGAAGTACGCAAAACGCTAACAAATGATAACAGAAAAAGGAGGGGAAGGAGGTGTTAGTGTAGCAAAGGGTGAGCCCAGCATACTTCACCCTTACCCCACTGTCAGAACGCTCTTAGGATTCCTACTGTCTCAAAGGACGTGTATGAGCTTAAATAAGAGAAACCACCATTCCCCAAATGCTGGGAATGTTAGATGGCGTCTTGTGTGAATCAGGGTGATAAAAGCAGCTCTTGATCAGACGTATAGAAAGGGGTGTGAGGGTAGGCAGGAGGAGAGCCTTGGGCATGACTTGAAAGAGCAATTTCAGTGATTCATGAGGACAGTATGTCATGAACTGTGTGCTATAATGCAAGTCAGTAGGTTACTTGGTCACTTCAAAACCATTGCAGAAAAGCTAGCCTTCATCATGGCATGTTCTGAATTTTAAGTAATCCCCCTGAAAATTATTTGAAGCCTCTCTAAAATGTTCAGATGCAGAAAGCTTGCTGAACTGAAGTGTGGAGATAATGCAGAAAGCTTTAAGATAACTGATTAATCTTGAAAATGTCTATGCGATGAGCTTGTTATCACCATGCTTTTTAAACCTTTGATAAGGTAAATCAAAATATATCGGTTCAAAAAGAGTTTGCCACACTGATAAAAAAAATCTCATGACATTTCAGTTTCCAAATCTTTCCCATTCTCTGTGTTATTAGCGAGTTTGGATTGGTTTCACAGCCCTTTGGAAACATTATCTACAATTATCAACTTCAATCAAAGGAAGGAAGACAATCAAACTTTCAAGAAAATTTATATCAACTTCCTTAACATTTGGAAAAACCACCCAAAGATATGCAGCCCAACATCCTATGGTTCCTACTGTAATTTTACCTTAGAGAAAGCAGACTTAAAAGAGCAGTAAGCAGTTTCATGCACTACAACCACACGTGCAGTATAAAGTTGATTGTGGTACTAAGTCTGGACTCAACAAGGCATTACATGAAATATCAAGGGCCCAATTCTCCATTGTTTTCTTCTTCTACAGTCAGTTACAATGCTACAAGTCTCACTACATCATTCTCTGCATTCTTTGTAGCTACTATGCATAAGAATAGATCAGAATTTCTTAAAATTGTGTGTGTGTTGTGCATTGTGCAGGAGCAGAGCCTATCATGTCCTGTGAAGGCTAACGTAGCAGGTTGGCGGGCTAAAAAAGTGCTAGGCTGGACTGCAATCAGGACACTTACCACTTTATGGAGCCCTTCAAAGCATCAGGCCTGGTGTAATCCCTGGATCACATAGTTTGGCTTCCCTAATCATCACTTGGAGGCTACCAATAGCCCGATTTTTCAAGGAACAAAGCAGAGGAGATTTTCCACACAACAGCCCAGCAATGAAACAGTGAAACCTCCAGTGAATATCAAGACATATTGGAAAACTCAATCTGAGGCATCTTCTGGCTGCTGCATAGTTCATTGACACAGTTCAATCCAGGTGGCAACTAAACACCGTGCAGCCGCTTGCTCACCCTCCCCCGCCCATGGGTGGAATAGGGGAGAGAACTGAAGAGATAAAGGGAAGGAGATTTGTGGGTTGACATAAGAACAATTTAGTAATTTAAATAAAATAAAATTAAAACCAATAATGATAAAAATAATAATAAAATTATAATAATAGTATATACAAATGAGTGATGCACAGTGCGATTGCTTACCATCCGCTAACCAACGCCCATCCCGTCCCCAGATAGCGATCCCAAAGAAGAAAGATCCCAAAGCCACAATCTCAGAAGAGAGAGCGAGCTTCCTGGCCAGCCCTCATCTATATACTGAGCATGACGTTGCACAATATGGAATATTGCATTGGCCTAAGCTCAAATCCTAAGCTAGGAGTGTGGCTCTGTTGCTCCAGCCATGCTCCCTCCCAGCTTTTTGTGCACCTGCACACTGGCAAAACATGGGAAGCTGAAAAAGTCCTTGATGTCTTAGCAACAACTAAACATCAGTATATTATCAACATTCTTCTCGTACCAAATCCCATACTAAATCTGAAACACAGCTCTATTGTAGCTACTAAGGAGAAAACTAATTCTGTCCCAACTGAAATCAGGGCATTCATATGAAGAAATGCTGTGTAGCCAAAACCTGGCACCAGCTTCCCATTGGATACATACATTTAGAAAAAAAATGAAGAAGAAAAAAAAAAGTCTTCCAAGAGAACCTTATCTATGGTGATATCGATGTAAAGATGCGAGAAGCTATGCAGAGAAGCAAGCAAATCACTAGAATGACTCAAAGCAAACCTGGAGAAAAATCCTCAAGTGAGCTGCACTAGTAAACAAGAAAAGACTGAAGCTCACGAGCAGTGAGAACAGTATTCAGAGACACTCAAAACTTATTCCTTTTTCTCTGCTTAACCCAAAGAAAGATCTGAAAATAAAGTACTTGGAAATAAGGCACATGGGAATAAAGTCCATGATATGGTCAAGTGCTCTGTTGCCTGGGGTGGGCTGGGGATGGAATATTTCTCACTTAGGCGGTGGACCCAACTACCTCAACTTGGGATATGGAGAACATATTGCACGCACACCTACAAGAGATTTACCATACCCATTCACAGACTGTTCTTCCCTACACAGATGGTGTTTATCACCTGAATTTGCTTCCGAATTTTTTCCTGGGGAATTATTGAATAATCAACTTGTCTCTCACATAATCCCTTCCTTATTTTCCAAGGCAAAACCCGCTGGATCTAATAGAAGACCTGCACACAAAGGGCAAATAACGTTCATCACAATAGAACAGAGGTAATTCTTTCTTTAAATCTCAGATGCTACACTCCACAATGACATTTTTTTAATCTAATGCCACACAAAACTCTGATCAGACAGAGAGAAGTGGAATTGGCCCGATATTGAATTCTAGAGAATTAAGAAACCACAACTCACCCGATCAACCGGATTTCACAATCAAGAAACCCCACCAGCTTTGCCCATCCCAGATCCCAAAACGAAAACCTGAACATAATGCATATTCATGATAGAGGAAGGAATAGTACGGTCTTATTGAACACACTCTGGGAACAGGTATAGAGGAAGAAAATAATAAAACAATATGAAATTTGGATTATGTTTAGTTGAAGATTTACGTGCAATTTAAAATCAGATTGGAATAGCTCTGTGAATGAGATGTGCTAACATGTGGTAACGTCATAATATGCTGCATGTGATATTTTTCTGAAGAGTTTTTTAAAGCCGTGAGTGGGGAGGGAGTGAAGGGAAGCTCAGCACAGCTTATCCAGATCAACATCTCTCTTCAAGACTGACAATGAGATTTTTAACAAAACCATTAGTCATTTGATTGAAGGCAATTTGACCAAAATTGATTCCCCCTGATCCAAAGGAATTAATTTCAAACACTGCAGGGTGTTTTCATGTAACATGAAAGGGCTCCTTTTGTCTGCATGAGATTCAGACCCCACAGATCTGCTCTTCTGCAGCTCCCATCTGTGCACGGAAAAGCCTTGACAGTTAGTTGTCCAGATATTTAATATTTCAGAGTTATAATTTATTACAGGGCTCTGGCACGTTTTCTATAGCCATGTAGCAACAAACACATGCCGCCCATGCTATTAATTAACTGATTTCAGGAAAACACAAGAAAAGGGCTGCAGAAGGAAAGAAAAACATATAGGGTCATATATATACACATGATTTTAATTCTGATGGTACACACTTCCTTCTTATTTCGTTGGTAACCTGCAGATCCTTAAGACATTTGGTAGACTAGAATTCCCTCTGATCTCTATTGTTTTGACTGCACCACCCTAAACTGATGTTGATATGAAGAAAGAATCAAGCTCTAGGTCAGGGATCCAGAGGTCCCAGGCTATTGAACGCACATCAGTACATCTGTCTATGCCACCTTGGACTGCTACATGACTCAGTGCAGAGCAGAGATGTGGTGAATGTCCAAGGGCAATGACAGCACCAGTTGCCACAGAAACTGCCATACGGGGAACCCAGTGGTGTGTTGATCCTGGGTCTCCCTGAGCCAACTGGTATCATTAAGGACATTGCACAACTAAGCTCGGTCTCAGAAGCTGACAGCTACGTTAAGATACCCTTTTCTACCCAGACTGACTTTTAACTTAGTGGTTTGCATGCTGTTGGGGAAAGCGTGGGTGGATTCGAGTAACTTTGGCAGAGCCTTGTGACTGAAGGGTAGTGTTGTGGTTTAACCCCAGCTGGCAACTAAGTCCCACACAGACCAACACTCACTTTCCCTTGGTGGGATGGGAGAGAGAATCAGAAGGGTAAAAGTGAGAAAACTTGTGGGTTGAGATAAAGACAGTTTAGTAGGTAAAGCAAAAGCTGCGCACACAAGCAAAGCAAAACAAGGAATTCATTCACCACTTCCCATCAGCAGGCAGGTGTTCAGCCATCTCCAGGAAAGCAGGGCTCCATCATGTGTATCCATTACTTGGGAAGACAAATGCCATCACTCTGAACATAACCCCCTTCCTTCTTCTTCCCCCAGCTTTATGTGCTGAGCATGGCATCATATGGTGTGGAATGTCCCTTTGGTCAGTTGAGGCCAGCTGTTCCAGCTGTGTTCCCTCCCAACTTCTTGTGCACACCCAGCCTACTCGCTGGTGGGGTGAGGTGAGAAGCAGAAAAGGCCTTGACTCTGTGTAAGCACTGCTCAGCAATAGCAAAAACATTCCTGTGTTATCAACACCATTTTCAGCACAAACCCAAAGCATAGCCCCATACTACCTACTATGAAGAAAATTAACTTTATCCCAGTCAAAACCAGCACAGGTAGACTATTGAACCAATAGGCTATTGTATAGAATGCATCTGTCCCTGCCACCTTCCCCTGCCAAGTCTTAAAAGAAAAGTAAGGTTTCCATTCCATTCTGTTTGGATCCTACATGCCAGATGTGCCATGATGAAACTTAGCAGCATAGACCTCTCTGAGGAAATCAGGACTGAGTGCATAGTTGCTCAGTCAAAGATGGGATAGATGTCACTCTGTCCAGCTTTTCTCAGGACTGAGGTGCTCCTGGGCATGAGCAGATGCACAGCTTCAGCTGGTTGAGGCATATTAAAGTAAAAAGTTGATAACATATAAGATGAGGTGGACACCTTCAGGTGTGCCAGCTTTGCACTTAGGCACCTATATTTCAGTTATATGCCACATTATGTGCACAGGTCATTTTGGGATCAGCCCTCCATATCTTCTTAGTTTCTTTCACATTCTGTTTTCACAGAGGACAAAGGGTTTCAACAATATTTCTGACACAACCTGTATAAAGAACTAATTGCCTTTTGAGAATACTTTCATTCTTTCCTTCTGTCCTCATTAAAGAATTTTAGATCATAAAGGCAAATATCTCTTTTCCCTCATTGGCGTGTTATCAACATGGAGAATTCATAGTCACAGGCTATTCTTGGCATTAAAGAACTTGGAGGAATGAAAACCAAAAAACTCAGCCTTGAGCTTTTCAGTAAAAAATAGTTACTAGCATACAAAATGTGTTCTTAAACCTTTCGTTTTAGGATATAAGCCAACAATTCCCTGCTTACCACTAGGAAGAAATCTCTACTAACAGTTTACTTCCCAGCTACGATATTTCTTTTTCTTTGCTTGGCAGTGTCTCCTGGTCATTGATGTACATGTTACCCTATGCAAGGAGATCTTGGACCAGGGCACTGATACTATTCAGTAATTTCCAGATGAGTACCAGGAACTGGCATATTTTTGCAGAGACAATGAACAAAGAACAAATCTGCTGTTACCTGTTGGAAGATGATGCCTAATCACAAAATAATAATTTCTGAGAGTCAAACACTAATTTCTGCTCAACTCTGAACCACTGTGAGCTGATCCTTCTGGGAGTCCTTTCAGTCACCAGCACTTCAGGAAGAAGGTTTGGTTCTGCACAGAAAATATAGTAACCATATATGCTGAGCAGGAAGACACCAGGAACGACAGGGATAGACAGAGGAACAGATACAACATTTTGCTGGGGTCAATACAGAGTTTAACCTGCACAGAAGGGCTGAGTATACACACACCAGATTGCTGTTATGAACAGACTGCTGTACATCTCATGTAAGCAGTAAGGCCTGAAGGTGCCCTGATGGAGTGTGGATGTACAATATAGAGGAACAGCAAGGACACCACCTCTGCTCCATCTCAGAAGCAGAGATGACTTTAGAAGGGAAGACACCTCTTGTCTCTCCTTTGTAGGAATATGTGTTTACTAGATCTATAGCTAAGCTGGGTAAGTTGAAAAGAAAGGTGACAAAAAGTACGACTGCACCATTGTCATAATAGTAGTGGCTTGTAAGTAAAACTGCACATTTGGGGATTTCAGCAGTTTTCCAGTCAGCTACTGAAGTTCTGGGATGATACGTTATAAACAGCAGTGTTCAGGGCTTCCTAAATGAACACTCAATATTTTACAAGAAGGCTTGAAGCTCAGCTACAGCAAGAGCAAAAGTAGGAATTTCAGCTGCAAACATCTCCCCAGATTCTGCATCCTTTCTGTCTCCCTATAAATAATTTGCAAAGCAAAAGCAATAACTTTTAGTCACTGATGTTGTTGCTGGGCCTCTAAGACCCCGCCCGCATTAACAAAGGAAATTTGCTTTGTAAGCAATGGGAAAAAGGGAAGGCACTTTGAGATTTCTAGAGGAGAATTAATTCAGGTTATGCAAACCCAATTGAAGGGAACCCTTTGCAAGCTTTGAGGCCCATGTAGCCTTCATTAGCAATTCAGAAACACATGAAAGTGATGCAGACAGACAGACTAGGTAGGTAGTGCAAGCCTGTACAGCCCTGGAAAAAATATCAGACTTTGATACAGAGAAATGTGAGGTATTTTATAGAATATGAAATCCCTTTTGAAGTCTGCTAGAACCACTGGGCCCTCGTTGAATGCAAAAGAGAAATTTGATGTGCAGTATCAACTCATATCCAAAAAGATTAATTTAATATTGCAGCCGTTTTCAAAAAGTGGCACAGAAGATGAGACGAAGCTCAAACATTAACCTGAGAAAAGATCCTTCTTTTGTTATAAATTATGATTGGGAAGGATTTAAGAGCTAAGCGGTTCAGTTTGCCTGCAGTAACTTGTCATTTTAGGACCCAAGACCTTACTCTTGAGGATATTGCGCCCACCTCAGGATGATGCTCCTCTTTTTTTTTTTTCTTTTCACCACAGAAAGTGGTCCAATGCAACTCTGCAATCTAAATTATATAAAACTGGAATCAGCTCAGATGGATTTTTCTGCTACTTATCAGAATACTCCAGTGGTGTGTATATTCAAGTTCAAAGCAGAAGGAAAGGGAAGAAGAAGGAGGATTTGGTGAGCAGGGTCTATAGAGCTGCTTTGATTCCTTATGGAGAAGCCCTATAGACAATCACAGAAAATAAAAGCCAACAAACAGAATTCTAGTACCACTCCACAGAGTTTAAGAAAACCATATCCCTTCTTTTCAGAATCCAACCAACCAGGACAACCTAGAGAAAATCACATTAGGCTTAACAGAGCAACAATTCTCCACCTGAGATGCTTCTACTAGTGTAATATTTCAGTGTCTCACACTTGTAGTTATCTAAACTTCATGTCTGTGAGGCACAGCAATCCTCTTACACCCTTTTATGGATGAAAGAATTGAGAGCTAGTACAGGGTTCTGGCTTGAGGAGCAGGACGGGTCTACCTCAGTCAGCGGTATCTTGGTACCTGTACTTGCTGCAGCCTCTCTGTGCTGGTTTTGACTGAGACAGAGTTAATTTCCTTCATAGTAGCTAGTATGGGGCTGTGTTTTGGGTTTGTGCTGGAAACAGTGTTGATAACGCAGGGATGTTTTTGCTGTTGCTGAGCTGTGCTTACACAGAATCAAGGCCTTTTCTGCTTCTCACCCCACCAGCGAGTAGGCTGGGTGTGCACAAGAAGTTGGGAGGGAACACAGCTGGGACAGCTGACCCCAACTGACCAAAGGAACATTCCATACCACATGGTGTTGTGCTCGGCATATAAAGCTGGGGGAAGAAGAAGGGGGATATGTTCAGAGTGATGGCGTTTGTCTTCCCAAGTAACGGTTACATGTGATGGAGCCCTGCTTTCCTGGAGATGGCTGAACACCTGCCTGCTGATGGGAAGTGGTGAATGAATTCCTTGTTTTGCTTTGCTTGTGTGCACAGCTTTTGCTTTACCTACTAAACTATCTTTATCCCAACCCACAAGTTTTCTCACTTTTACCCTTCTGATTGTCTCCCCCATCCCACTGGCAGGGAGTGAGTGAGCAACTTAGTTACTGGATGGGCTTAAACCACGACATGCTCTCAGGGTTGCAACTTCTCCACTGCAGGAAAGGTTTATCTGTTCATGTAGCAGCCACCTAATCTCTGCGGCTCACTGTCTTGGACAACACAGGCCATATAGCTCTGCAGCTGCTACACAAACAGCTGAGCTGTCTCTGAACCCCCATTCAGAGGGGAGCAGAATCAACGAGGTGTGGAAGAATGGCTATGGATGCTCTCAGTGACTCACTGCAGGTCATGCAGAACCCAGGGTGGGGAAAGAAGCTGTGTCTGGGTTTTATAAGGCTTCTTTCCTCATTGCTGTACCACTCTGTCTCTCTCAAGATCACATTTCTATTTCCATCGAATAGTGTTCATCTTTTCTACCTGTACCAGCATTCTTCATAGCAACGGGTTCAACTGGAGTCTTAATCATCTTAGAACATAGTACTTACCTTCTTTAAGAAGGATGGTGCAAAACTGCTTATGTTGCTGGTGAAGCCAAGAAAATGACAAACAATAGAAGAATTAAATCCATATACTCCAGACATAAAAAGAGTGGCCTTTCTAGTTTTGAGTTTTTCTGTTCCTTTGATGAAAGTTTGCTGGGCTTCTGTAAGAGATTAGACTAAGACCTTACTTGATAGTCTTCAGATCAAGGTCCTGTTGACAACTAGCCGTTATCCAAGAAGGACAAACTCCAGCAGGAAAAGACCCAGTGCTCATTTAATCTCACAGCTCCAGAAACGGACCAGACAAAAAAGACAAACCAAACCAAACCTTTGGTATACAGTCTTATGCTCCTTTACGACGTCTTCAATTCCCATTAGCTATAAGCTGGAGCATAGCAAAGGAGGGTTGCTATACAAAACTCAGTTACACGGTACAATGTAGAGAAAGTCAAATTATACATGGTAGAGTAACACCTGCAGTAACAATGCAGTTCTACTGGTTAGGCTTACGACTTAAGAGGAGCAATGTCCCCCTTCCTCCATTACTACCCCAATCACTGCTAAAAAATAAGGCTATCTCCTTTTGGTTCTGGGGCAGCCCCAGCTATAATTCTGATGCACAGGTACACACTCGACCATGTGTCTTTTATCTAGTCAAAAATCTCCCTGCTAGCTAGCAAAAAATACCCTATTGCACATACCTATGATGTAACTAAAAGATTCTCAGTCAGGATGCCAGAGGCATATAAACATTGGCAGCACTACTGCTTTTGCAATCCACAGTGGCAAAAGGATTGCTGCTAGTTTACAAAACACAGCAGCTGACATTCTCCTCTTGGTTGTCTGCCAGAATGCTGTCCTGAGATCCCCTCTCATAGTCTCTTTTGACTTTGACACAATCAAACTGTGGTACAGACCTGCCCCCTGACTATCCTCAAGTCTCCTGCTCTAGGTAACCAGACTGTCAGTGGTGGCGTGAGGCTGAGGGTGGGATGTGAAGGAAGTCACATGAACCCTGAATCATGAAGGATGATGACAAAGTGGTAGGAGACAGGTCAAGTAGGAAAGATGCTTGTTGGGTACCACAGAAAAAGGTTTGTATTTTACCCTGTATTTAAATGTGATCTTAATTAAAACATGGAGGTGAAATCCTTCTCTTGGACATGTATCTGTGAGTAATTCCTAGTAGCTCAGAAAGCGAAGAGTTATCTTGACGCCAAGGTAATTAAAAAAACAACTTTTACAGCATCTGACTAATAGGATTGCAGCCTTCCAGCAAGCCTGAAGGAACTGTGGGCTTATCAGGAATGCCAGCTCTTATGTCATCATTAACTAATGACCAACTATTCATATCCGCCTAGAGATGAAAGTAAAAATTTGCACATGAAATATCTGCTGCTTCTTATGTTTCCGTAACAGACTTAGAAAACAGAAACTTGTAGCAGGGCCTGACCTTGCATTCATAGTAAATTCCTATGAATGTCAGTGTGATATGAAAGAATACAAGTCTGGGAAACTGGTATGTGAGAATTTCACACTTCAAGTTCTAAAATAAAAAGGTGCATTAAAGTATTAGTGTGTTGTAAGTGCAGATGGTCCTGAAGGCTTTTCGAAATACCAAAACACTCAGTCTTCAATCCCATGGTAATCATATTATTAGTCGATTGTATCTGTGGATGTGTTTAACCTCTTAATACAGAGCATTCGATGTAATTTTTACACTCTTCCTTTACTATGATTAAGCGTATATATATGTTTGTGACACATGAAAACCTCTGAATAGATAACCGAATGTAATTCATTTTCTGAGAAAATGTATGTTGCAAATATAATGCAAATAGCCATGCAGAAAAGTTGGCAAAAGCATGCAGCTAAAGATGGACATCACCTCCAGGACCATGTCAAGGGCAGGTGTAAACGCTACTGTTTGACCTCAGTGCAGGAAGCAGGTAAGGTTTATATAAGCATTTATAAATCCAGACACAAGCATGAAAACTTTACAGAGCGATTATCAATAACTACAGAATCACAACCTAGAATGACACGAGTGTGTGAATTCTGCTATGGTATAGGTACCTTATTTGCTTATACACCTCACATGCTCAGGTGTATATAGCTATGCAGCCAAAATAAGGGTGCTGCTACTTCCCTTATCCTTGCAGCCAAGATTTTCTTTATAGTTAAGGCATGGCTAGAAATATAGGCTTCATGTAGCCAGAAAAGCAAGGTAAGGTTTGGTCAATTGTCTCTGACCTTTGAAGAAGTGTACTTAAGTTGTTCAGTGGCCCTTTGCTGTCAGATACGCTGGTTAAATTAGAAAATGTGGTTTAACTATGTGAGTTTTGTTACATGGGTAATGAATTAGACAGTCAGTTTGCAGTATATGTGCATTAAATGGGATTATTTGGAAAAGAACTGCTGATTTATTTAAGAGGGAGTTTCCAAGGTAATTTCCTCCTGTGGGGAGATTTTGCCCTGAACAGTTTGTCTTCCTCTCCCTTGCCAAACACTGCTCTCTAGCTACTTCCCCATTTGAACTCTCCTAAATTCACTGGATGGCATTTTTTTTCCCAAGATCAACTGGGAGAAAAGCCTCTCCCAGCCTCTCTCAGGCTTACTCGTTTCTGAATCTGTCCTGCTCTTCGTCACTGGTAAAAGTGCTAAACATGAAACCATGCTCACCTATTTATTCCCTGGCAAAACCAGTCTGCAGTATGTCTGTCTCGCAACTTGTCAGCCCTTCAGGGTGGGGATGGTTTTTATTTGTATTATCCAGCATTGAACTCCTTGACAGGACACCGAGCAAAAGAATTAAACAACATTATCACCTCCAAAGGGGCAATCATTTGTTACATCTAAAGAGAGGACATTTATTTTCTGTGCTGCCATTTAAAGAACATGGGGCCAGTTTCTGGGCTGCAATTCAGCCCAGTAACATCCTGGTGACCTGCACCAGCTGAGAATCCATCTGCTGGTAGGGATTTGGGGATCACTAGTCTCCTTTTTTCCCTTTAAATCTCAAGAAAGAAAATAAAGAAGAATCTCCTAGAGCGATACCCTGCACAGCACGCAGCCCAGGTACATAAGATCTGACCCACCTCTGCTGGCTCCTTCTGCAGATCAGCCCTAGTGCCTGCAGCACTCTCCAGGAATCAGGAGCACCAGTGAATCCAGGCCAGAGATGGACAAGGCAGGGCTGGATGGAGTCAACCATGCCTGCGGAAGGTAGTGGTGGTAGCCCCAGGCCAGGGAGGAGCGATAATGAGAACTGGCCCAACTCGCTGGAGTTAGGGGTTCCATCTTCACCACTGATTCCCAGTGAGTGAGAGTGAGAGAAGCAGAGGCTTTTTTCACAGGATTTTTGGAAACCTTTGGTGGAGAAATACTCCCATGCTCTTTAATCCTTTAATGTGAGATAAGGTTTGGGATGGGCCACAACACTCAGAATTATGAGAGAGTTTTGCCAGTCACACAGATTGTCTGGTGGGATTTCAGAAGATAGGCTGAGGAAGAAAAGCATTCTCCTTCATCACATTCCCTTGTGCAATTCCACACATTCAGAGACAGGAGCAGACTGTTTTCCCACTGTGTAACCTGACCAAAACTTGTTGAGGTTGTGGACGAAGTCTGAGTAGAGCCAAGTACTCTCCAGTTCTGGTGAAAGTGGTGTGAGGGCTAGGGCTTCCTTATTGCCCTAGGCTGAGAGCAAAGAAAAGAAAGGTTTGTTTTCAAACAAACAGAGATACAGCTCACAGCAAAAAATTGAGCCTAGTGTTGGTCACTCAGTTCCCCCTAATAACTGACTATCTGCAGCACCTGCAGGCGCTAAAAAAAGTGTGAGAGGGGTGGGAGGGGAGAAGAGGAAGCTGGGGTCTGACCAGGGTGCAGTACTGTTAGAACTGGTATTCTGCAGCGATGACCCTAACGAATAATTTATCAATGTTTATAATGTGCTGCACAAAGGGTGGGAGCAGTCATATAAGGCGGATGCACGATAAACCAGCCGCATTCAAACTTTGGCCTGATTCTGCTCGCTGTTTGCTCGGTTTACACTAGGGTAATAACAATAAGGCTAAAGAAGTCTCTTTATAAACGCTCACATGAGTGCAAGGGGAGTCAGTCTCCTGGTCCTTCAAACGCTCTTCCTGCCCTCCGTGACGCCGTCCCTTTCATTCTGTGACTGACAGCCACGCTGTAAGCATTTAGGTGCAGTTAGGTGCTTTCACTTCACCTTCTGCCTAAGCCAGCAGGTAACAGACAGGGCTCCTCATGTCATGGATTCGTTTTCTTCAGGGAAATGAGCCACCATAGCTCAATTCTGCTCCCATTCCCTCCAGAGTAAACTCAAGGCATTGCAGTGAATTCAGAGGAGATAATTCAAAGGGAAACGGGGTAACTGACAGTGTTTTGGCTGGATAAACTTAAACAAAAGAATATCTGGCTTCTTTTGGATTTAACTGAAATAAATCTGCTTCTTAAAGCTTAGCTCCTAAGTTCAGGTCCTGTTTCTTGTCACCCCATGAAAAGGCACCACTGACAGATGAGCTTCCAGCAGCTGCAGTTCAAGGCAGGTTTATGTGGTGGCAGTGCTGGCTTAGTAGACCTAGTCTCTTCTGTCTTCACCACTGGTTGCTTCCTCGCACCACTCATCTGCTGTGCTGGGACAAATGTTAGCTCCGCTGTATAGGGAGCTGATGTGACTGAAAAATAACGCAGCCTCCCTCCACACTCCCAAGGTTACTCTTCAGGGGGATCTGTACCCCAAGGTGATGGGAGGGTGCAAAGGATGAGGCAGGGAACTCCAAGGGTCTTTGGGTATATCTAAACACAGTTTAACAAAGGTTGGAGAGTGAGGTGCCTACATGAAACCTGGTGTAGACACCCCTATTCTCAGCTTTGCACTGTCAAAATAGATGTGCCAACTTCCATCAGTCACTGGTGGGGATGCAAGGGCCCCTCTAGAACCTCTTTTAAATCCGAGCTGTCACTCTACAGGAACTTTTAGGCTGGGGTAATATCTCTGCCTTGCATGTTCACCTTTAGCACTGTATCAAATTACCATTTCCAGGATGGAAATTACCTCCGCTGTCTGGCCTCAAAGGTACAGCAGCAGTGCACCAGGTTTGTCATTAGAAAGGGTCAATTGAACAACCGAGATTAAAGCAGAACAAAACAGCTCCTTTTAGGTGAAGGTTTCCACACACAAGGTCTTCTCCCTTTTCTTTAAATTATGCATACAGATCAGCACATCATTGGCTCCTTGGGCTCCTAACAGCTTCCCTCCATGCTGAAAATGCAACTTTGGAGAAGCTGAAAAGGTTCTGTAGGTAACCAAAAAGAAAAAAAATCCTTTTGTTTGAGCCACAGGCAAGGGGCAACCCATGCTTGCTGCTTCCATTAGCTCCCATTGGGCTCTGCAACTCTGGCACTGCTGTAGCCAGTGGACTGGAAATGCTCGCTTTGCCTTCTCGGGGCCGCCCGGCACGTGTTGGCTGTGAATGCAATGTGATCGGTGGTGTCTTGGTGCAAGTGCACAAGCCATGCAGGAGTGCAGCCCTGCACAAACAAATAACTTGCCTCATCCCTGCTGCCTGCTCCCACGGGCCCAGCTGGCAATACCTGTTGGCAGGTGGAGGATGCTTCATTGCCCGGTTCAAAACAGCCCTCTGGCCATCGCCTGTAAGGGAGCACGTGTGGAAACAGGAGGGGAAGGGAGGCAGCAGTGTGCCGAAAGTAGGCTTTCCGCAGAGGAGAACAGCGGTACCTTTCCGCAGGGGTTTAGTTTGGCCCGTGTGACATCCTGCCTAGGTGCCTTTTTCTTACCATTAGCGAGAAGTCAGGACTATAACTGACCCCCGCTGCTGGCTGGGCTGAGGTGGATAAGAGAGTCCTGAGGCTATGAGGGGAGAAGGCAGCTCTACATCTCCCGTGTATCACCCTCAGCCCTAGTAAAGGGCATGGACAGATTAGTCAACCTTAAGGGTTATTCTAATTTATAGCAGCAGAGAATGGGCCTTGGGGAGCCATTATACTAGGGAAGGGTAATTGGAGAGCTAACACCCTTCAGCTAGATGTCCTTCTCTGAACACTTTGTACGTGGGAACTGCCAAGAAGAGGCCAAATGGCACCAGTTTGGATAAATTCCCTGTTGGGCAGATCGTCCGTGGTAGCATTACATTCCTTTAGCTAAAAGGTGCTGGCATAGCCCCTTGTGTGCATAGTATGGGTGTGTTCTAAGATGGATGATAACTTACACGTCTCCCCTGTTACACAAAGGTCCTTCTCGTGAAGAACCAGGCTTCAGTTCGATTTGTACACAACCAGCCCAGCTCCTGCATTTCCCACAGCCACTTCTGCCCCCAGTGCTTGCAACTGCTGACTTAGGCTCTCGTGTTTGATTTCAAGCACCTCTTCTACTGTTTTGCAATGGTCTCAGTCCCAAGGGAGATAAATTGACCAGGGCACATCACTCATCTACCCACTCTGTTCCCAGGATAAATTTGCAGGAAAAATGTGCAGAAGGGATTATATAACACATAAAGAGCTTTTCCAAGACATTGAGGTGGAAGCTGATCACTGTTTGAATGGTAGATACTTGCTAACTTAGCCACACCTTTGCTTCAGGTACTATTGCAAAAATTAGCAGTTTTGCCTCTCCCTGTAAACCTGATGGCTGACTCAGTATGTGCCAGTAACTATTTTTCTAACTAGAGCTAGCTCAATGGCCAGCCGATTGACTGTCTAGTGCTCGAAGATGTGTAGTAGAATACAGTACAGCACACGAAAGCAAATGCTATGATATGAAATCAGCTGGCCTGGATCTTTTTTTTAGAACTGTAAGCATTTCCATGCATCTTTTTTAAGAACCACAAAGACCATGTTCTGCTATGAATACGGTAGCTTAACTCTAAAGAAAATTTCACTGGAATTGGTTTCCACTGATACCAGACTGAAGGAGGTAAGAATTAGGCTCTTCTTCCAGATTTACACCAGAAGAACTAACAGCAGAATGCACAATTTTCTTTCAGTAATATCTAATGATTAAATAAAACAAAAATGAAATTTGACAAGCAGCTGGTTTGATAAAATTTATAGGCACAGAATCAGATTCTCTGCCTCTTGCAATTTACATAGTCGTTCAGACCAACACTGACTTGAACTCTCTACTATTCCAAGCCAAGGGTGTCTCCCTCCCAACATGGTAAAAGCAGAAATGATTGTACAATGCATAGGCCAGTATAGAATCAGGTTCAGTAAAATTACATTGCATCATTCCTCATGAAAATTTACATCCATGAAAATTCTTATGTTGCATCCGTGACAGTGTGTAAAAAAGAAAGCTCTTACGGTTATTGTGGAAAAATTGAGAGCTATTAAAAAAAAGGGGTATTTTGGAAAATCATTTTAACACAATTATTTTTGGGGGGGATGTAAGGCTGTATCTTCAGCTTCTGTAAACTGATCTTAATCCAAAGAGCACTTGAGAATGCCAAAGAAAGTGTAGCAGGAACAAGGACTGATAACTCACTTCTTTGTCTACCTTAGTGTATTTTTTATGCTACTAAAATAAAAAGTGCTTTGGCATGTAATATTTATGATAAGAACCTTGAAGGGAGATTCGGAGAAAGCATGAGCTCACGCCACTGCAAAATTCTGGCATAGGAAAAGGGGGTGAGTGTGGATCCTGGGATCAGCAGAGCTCTGTGTTCTCATTTCTAGAAAGAAGAGAAAGAAGAAGCGAGAGGAGTTAAGAGTGCACCGGCCACTTCAGACCAAGTGGTGCTTAAAAGCACGCAGGATAGAGAAGCTAGCTCAGACACTGTAGTCAGGTGCACATCTGGCAGGGAGACTTCTGTAGGCCTATGTACTAGAGAATTTTGCAATCAATGTTTACTCTGATTAGACAGGACAGCTAACTAGTCAGGACGGGGAAAGGCTAAGCACCGACAAGGTTTGCGACAGCAGGTACACTTCACAAAAAGCAGCACAATGCTGCTTTCTCCACTACATCACCTATTTTTTTAACACTTTAACTGTCCTGATTTATCCAACAGTTTGATTATAAGGAATAATATTGACTAAAGATATTCAAAAGTTGCTGCAAGACAAGGTGGAGTAGGACATCCAGGACATTAGCTAGTTTATTGGCTGATCTTGTACATCTTCACTAAATCCAAGGGAGTTTACTCGGCTTTTATTGTGGAGAGATACTTTCACTTACCAGAGAGCTGCAGTCCAAATGTAGGACTAAACACAATGTAGATGAAACGTTGCTGATTTACATATAGCATTCCCATGGAGATAAGCCTTCAAGAGTCCACTGAAATACAAATTTAGCTTTTTTTTCCTTATTACTCCTAAGAACTTTTTTCTTGTAAACAATGAAGATAACACTCTTTCATAATGTGACAAATATGTCATCCTAAATTACATTAGACATATCACATATATCCCAACACAAGAAGGACATGGAGCTGCTGGAGCAAGTCCAGAGGAGGGCCACAAAGATGATCCGAGGGCTGGAGCACCTCTGCTATGAAGACAGGCTGAGAGAGTTGGGGCTGTTCAGCCTGGAGAAGAGAAGGCTCCGGGGTGATCTTATTGCAGCCTTCCAGTACTTAAAGGGGCCCTACAGGAAAGCTGGAGAGGGACTTTTTACAAGGGCGTGTAGTGATAGCACAAGGGGCAATGACTTTAAACTGAAAGAGGGCAGGTTTAGATTAGATATAAGGAAGAAATTTTTCACTCAGAGGGTGGTGAGGCACTGGAACAGGTTGCCCAGAGAAGTTGTAGATGCCCCATCCCTGGAAGTGTTCAAGACCAGGTTGGATGAGGCTTTGGGCAACCTGGTGTAATGGAGGGTGTCCTTGTCCATGGCAGGGGGGTTGGAACTAGATGATCTTTGAGGTCCTTTCCAACCCTAACCATTCTATGATTCTATGATTCCATATCTAAAATAAAAAAGGAGCTAAATTAAAACTAGGAAAGTAAAATAATCTTATGATCTTTAATTTATGGCAGGTACTTCATCCTGAAGTCCCCACCCTCCTGGCATGCCTCTCCTACATTTCTCTTAATATTTAAATTACCTACTTGTTGATCAACAGCATTGATGATTTAGATTACTGCAAGAGGAAACGGCAAGAATGACAAGTGCCGACCCTGAAGGGAACGGTTGAAGCCTGGTATCCACACAGCTGTGCAATGAGACGACGTTGAATTATACTGCCATGAAAGTCCAATGTTCTTTGACTTGTACGAAGCACCCCCCACAGGCATGGAGCACAATGGCTTCTTGAGGGCCGCTCTCTGATATTAAGGAGAAGAAGGGGAATGCAAGGAAACTAGGGCTGACTGTGGTGTTCAAAGAGATGACAGAGAGCGAGCACATCCTTCTTTATGTTATGCTTTTCTTGGTTCAGAATACAATAGTTTGTCCTTCCGCAGCATCACCTTTGTGATGATGTGAAGTGTGAAGGGGTACCAAAGTGTGCTTCACCCAGTCATGGAGTATGCACACCATGGTGAGCCTTTTGGTGGACAGCTAAAGGCAGCATCAGGATCCTGTTTCCACATGGAATGGGTGGGAATATGGCAGTTCTTCTTCCTACTACAGGCTCCACTTCAAATCTATTAAGAGAAAATGGGAAAATCCAGTTAGGAAACCCAGTTCCTCCAGGAAATATCTTGAGATCATTTTATAAGAGATCTGGAAAGCTGTTACTCCAGACTATGAGGAATTGCAATCTGATTAAGAAAAACACTTAAATGGTATGTCAACTGTCCGTGACACAACTGTTTTATGTACCTTTGCATTTAAAAGCACAATTTGAACTGGCCATTGCTTTATTAGAGTTTACAATAGAAACAGGCTTCACCTTAGAGTTAAGCAGGGGTAACTTCCACAGGAGTGCTTGATTACAACTCATTTCTATCACTTCTAAAGGAAGAAAACTATGAGCTGACAGAAACATGTGTTCCCCCAGCCACATGGCAGGCACAGCATTAAGCTGCTGTCCTGTCTTCAGAGGCATTATGAAGTTCAAGTCTGTTATGAAAAAAAAATACTCTCCTGACAGTTAGATGAAACACCAAACAACAGAAAACAAAACAAAGCCAACACACTGCCAACTGTTTCTGAAGTTTCCTCTTGCTTCTGCAATACAGGGCTACCACACTGAAGGCAGACACTAATGTGTGCGACTGCCTGCTGTTGAGCTTGGATTTAAGCCATAAACTGTAGCTTAAAGGCTCTGAATAGTCCTGTGACTGGTGGAGTCTGAGTCTTTCCATAACAGAACAGAGGTCTTCTGAGTAGCTGATCTTGATGTGCCGTACAGCCTGGAAACAGGACCTAGGAAGCCAGGTGAAGGCAGGTATGCTGCTTAGGTGGGGGCTATATTGAGGGAAAAGGCACAGAGCAGGGTGGGTGCCTCTTCTGCAGTAGACCAGACAGTGTGCTGGAGCTGCCACAGTGTGCCAGCTCTGGAAGCTCAGGCTAAATCTATCACCAGCTCTTCTGGAGTCTTTTAAATGAGCTATTAACAAGCTTTGCCTTGGGGAAAGAGACATGGTCACAACATGAATTGCTGGCCATTTGGCCCTGCTGGTCAAGCTGCCAATCAGCTCACACAACCCACACACCCTGTCACAGAGCATGTGAGCCCACACTCACATGTCAGGAGCCTTGTGACAGACACCCCTTGAGATGGTCCAGACAGAACCAAGGCAGGTCGATACCTCTGGCCATGTCCCTCAGTCCTTTCCTGCATATTTTGACAAGGCTCTGGATATCCTAGTCAGGCACCCCCTTGTCTAAATTTCAGCAGCAACAGAATCATGAGTATGACACATAGATCAGCAACAGAAAAATACAACATCAGACAGAGGCTGGGGGAGGTTTTGTTGGAATTTATTTAATAAAAGCAGAAGTTGGTTATCACAAGGAATAAAATATCATGTGAATAAAAAGAACTCATTTCAGCTGTCTGTTTAAACTTTTCTGTGCACCTTTTCCTCTGTAAAAATCTTAAAATACACGTGCCTCCATTTACCATGCGCCGATGTTGCAGTTTACATCCAGTCCTCTGAGACACTTGGATGTTACTGAGCATTGCCAGGCAACTAGAGCTCTTGGTGACATAAAAGAAATTGGGGATCTTCTGCAAAAGATAATTAGTATCTAGATGGATGCTCTGAGAACCTGATTCAAAGAGAGATGTGTGACTTTTCTCTGCTTACACAGAGAAAATATCACCTATATCCCTTGGAAGAGTGATGCGTGAGTGCCTGCTAACTTTCCTGGTAAAAGCATTAACGTTTTTTGTGATCAGGCCCTTTCTGACACAAGCTGCAAGTCAAACAGAGAATTTCAAGAGTGAAAGCAAAGCATCCATACAAAGCTCTGTCTTTAGCCTGAAACAGCAACGAGCTCATGTCCTGATAAAAGCCTAAACACTGAGCAGAGTGAGCAAGATCAGAGGGTTCCCTCACAGTCTCAGCCAGCTTCCATATTTTGCTTCGTTTCACACTGTAATAAAAACATTCACTAAGCAGGAATGGAATAACCTGTTTCAGTGGCAGGCACCAGCCTTCCGTCCTGCCAGCCAGCGGGAAACTCACGAGGCAGCCAGGGACCTGCCCCGCTTGTATGTTAAATAGGTCCCCAGCACCCTGGGAGGGTGGAAGGCAAAGTCGAGCAGCACAGCTGCTCATCAGGTAGCCAGCTGTAGATGCCAGGCACTCCTTTCACTCACACACGAGGAGACTATTTGAGTCACCACTCTCCCAGGCAAGCCAGCCAGAAAAAAGCCACCAAACCCAGGTTTTCTGACACAGCAAGGATGCTCCACACAAACAGCTTCATCAGCAGAGCAGCATCTGCCAAAGGAAAAGAGTTTCCCTGACAATGAGGCGGGGAGGAAGCATAGCAGCACAACATTAAAAGGAGGATGGAAGAGCACATTGCCTGAGAAGGCATCCTCTTTCTATTTGTAGCTAGGTCAAGAGATCCTACCCATAAGGGGTTTTAGTGCACCAAGTATGAGCTCTTTTCCTCATTCAAGCAAGCCAGGACAGGTCTGGTGTGAGTGGGATGGAGGTTTTCAAGGCCACACCTAGCTCACAGAAACTTGTGCTGGAGCCAGTGGTGGCAAGTGCCAATAAAACCTGCAATCAGTGGCAGTTTTCATTTTAAATGTGTCCAGGCTGACTTTCCTTTCAAAATAATAGAGGATGAGACTGCAAAGTATGTAAGCAAGTTGATTTTTTAGAGTACATTTTATAGCACAGGCCTGTATTTGGTTGTGGTGGCTGAGATGCTAGGTGGTCCAGCACAGGGAAGAACTCCCTGATGGACACGGTGCAGCCCAAGGGACCGAGGAGGTGGGACGACCAACCATCTCCTCCCCACCAAAGACCAGTGTTTGGAAGACGGGGTGAGGGGGAGGGTGCACACCCTACTGTTTAGTGCCTCCATCTCTTTTACTTGCTGATGACTGAAACTAGTGGCAGACTCATATCCCTGATACAATCTCGGGACTCTGTTTTAGACTGGAAGTGGCTGTTGCAACAGAGCTGGGTGAAACACTGTGATGCTATCGTTTATTCGCTAGAAGATGCAAGTTTCAGGTTGGCCACCAAAATGAGATCTATTATTTACACAGATCTTCAGCGAAATTAAACATCCATCATAGCATTGTAACCAGACAATTTAAAGCAAAATCCAATCCTGAAAGTCCTCCAAAGCCTAGATTATGAAAATATGCAAAAGCAACATCGATGTCCCCAGAGAGATACAACTGTGCAGTCAAAAGAAGAATTTGGCCACATTCTGTGCTTTCACAGTCCTGTCAATATTTATTTGCTGTGACTTGCACTCTCATGACTCCAAGCACAGTGGAAACCATCCACTGAACATGTCCAAAGTCAATTGACCTTGACTTCAGTCCTGGGTGAGAATTAGGCAAACTATGTATTTTTAATTTGCAGATTTCATCAGGATTAAATTGCATGCAAGAGAATCCAAATGTAATTGGATAATATAAAAGTTTGTTTTCTACTTTTTCTTAGAAACTTGACCAATATGTTTCACTCCAAAACAACCACATTTTGCTCCTGAGCAAAGGCCAGGCATTGAAAATTTAACCCAGAGGTATAATTTTTTCAGGAAATTGTAAGCACCAGAAAACAAGCCATTGTAAAACAAGCGCAAGCGTTGCCTTAAATAGAGCTTTAACTATCAACAAAGGCTTTAGTAAATGCTATGTGAGATTAACGACTTTGATTCTTATTCCAGAGATTTTAAGGTGAATTGCTATTCTACCTGAAAACAATCCCATGTAAACCCAGTTAATAGTAAACAATCTTGAGCTTTCTTATGGGTTGCATGCAGAACAATATGCCTTGTTTGGGATTCTTCTCCATATTTCCCCTTCGCTATTTGTTCACTCTCTTCTAAATTTGCAGCAGCCTCCACTTACGCAGCAGCCAGAAAGCAAGATCCCTTCGTTGCACACAGTAAAGACTCGATGGCTGTTAATCCGATTTGATGCTTGCTGTGCCTGCATCCTTTGCTATGTGGAGGAACCAGCACTGAGGGCTTCCGAGAGGTCTACGGGCAGAAGCACGGGCTGCGTTCTGCAAAAACATTTCCTGAACCACATCTGACAGGAGGAGTGAGCTTCTGAAAACCCCCACAGGCTTCTCTTGGTCAAAGCACCGCCGCTCCTACATTTCTGTGCTGTGCCACTTCTCTGGGCAATAGTATTTTCCAAACACAGCCTAACAGGTAGGCAAAGGCACAGGCTCAGTATTCAGCGGGGAGCTGAGAGCCCGGCTCCTCTCCAGGCCCCAGGAGAACCGGAGGAGCTGAGGGCAGGCGCAGCACGCCGCCGCTGACCCAGCCTGCCTGCATGCTGAACCGCCGCGCCACGGAGAGAATTCTAATTTGTTCTAACAGGATGGGCGTACGCTGGGCCGCGTCCCCAGCCGGCGTAAATCACAGCAGCCCTCCTGAAATCAATGCAATTACGCCAATTTTCATAGATTCATAGATTTTCTAGTCAGAAGGGAGCATTGTGATTTACATGTTGCTTATAGCTGTGATCTATGTTGTAAATGAGGATTTATACCAGCCGTGAGGATCCAGCCCTTCGATGCATTTCAGGGAGTCTAATCTTTTAGTCAGATAAATTCTACAGAACAGCTGCTTTGCTGCAGAAAATTTTTAGCCCTGCAGGAGAATAGCAGAGCCCTGGAGATCCACGCAGAGTGGGAAGGGTTATTTACACCTTGACGAGAGGCTGAGACGGGCAAAAAGAAACAACACGAAGTACTGCCTGGAACGGAGGACTAGGTGAGGGAAGAACAAGAGGTGGTTGAACAAGCAGGGAATGACAGCTAGATGGAAAGCACCAGCTCGGCGTACCCTCTTCAACATTCTCAGGCAGCCTGGAGGTGTCCCCTTTCTCTCTCATCCAACAGCACAGTGTTCCTGCCACGGACCACCTCTGCAGAAAGGCACCAGCACTCTCCTCAGCCTCTTCTGCCTTCATAGCTTGATACTGCCAGCCTATGGCTGTGTTGCAAACGTATGCCTCACAGCCTCGATAGTGATGCATCTCTGAACATCCAAAACACCTGCCGACAGCATCCTATCTGTCTTCTTGCTGCTCCTCAGCCTGCTTCACTATGACCACGTGCTGTCCCATACTCATTAGAGGCTCTGACCTTGCCCGTATGAGTCTCTCCAGGCTGCTGGCACTGGGGAAGTCCCTACTCAGTTGTGCTTTTCTGGCTGTGCTGTTCCAGGCACCTTCAGCAGCTAGAAGAAGGCAGGCACAGACAGCAAGGCAGCAGCTTTTGAGGGACAATACCATGTTTTCTTTCTTCTTGAAGAACCAGCTTCAGCAGGGAACCTGTAGGCTGGGTGGGATTTTGAGACCTCTCCCGGCTCCTCGCAATTCCTGGCTGTTTCCCAAGACACCTTGCTCCTTCTGCCTGGCCTCCCTCAGCCCCCCAACCAAATGCAGGCAGCCCTGCCTGCAGGAGGAGAGTGCTCTTCCTGTGCCTACACTTGCAAGGGACTGCGAATTAGTGGACCCTTCAGTAGACTGATTGTCTCACATGAGGATTTGCACTGATCATTTAGACGGTTTACAGATATTAATTAGTAGGTTCATTCCATTTTCCCCCTTTTTCCCCTATTTACCCCTTCCTACCAGTAGGAAAATGGAAGCACTTGAAGGTTAAGTTAACAGGCACTGGGAGAGCACTGCACTGAGATTTAAACTAGTGTTTTCCAGTGCCTTCTCCTTTCATGATGACAGCTAGGAAAACCTTCCTTTCACGTTGCCAAAGCATCCCTACATGCTGCTTTGTGAGACAACACAAATGTGGGGACAAGGACATGGCATGCCTGAGCTCGGCTCAGCAGCCTGACTGCACCTAAAGACTGACAGTGATATTCCAAAGGACAGGATTAGTATGGGAAGGAAAATGAGGTAGCCTTAAGGAACGTTTCAGAAGCTCCCTCCTTCCTGAACTAAAAGAATTAAAAGTGATGGGTCCAGTCCAATGCTCCAGGTAACTGGCACACGCTGGGTTTGTCTTTACTGAGAAAACACGTCAAAGCGATGAATCTAGGGCTAGTCAAATGAGCTGTGGTCATTTTGTTTTATATCGCAGCACAAAATAGGGCTGGCTTGAACAGAGCAGTCCATCTGCACTGCCAGGAAGCTGTTTATGTTGCAAAGTCTTTGTAAGGAGAAAGGAGGGTTAGTTCAGTCTACTTGCAGCCAACTGAGAGGCATCAGAGGGTTCGCTGACTCTCTGACTGTGCCAGTCCCTCTGCTTAATCTTAACTCACCTGACTCAAACCAACGTAAGTGAGACAAGAAGCTGCTGTAGGCTTAGGTAGGGCTGGGGAATTTGTGAGGTCTTAATGACAGAAGGAACATGTGTTTACTTCTTCATGGTCCAGACTCTGGGCTGATGCAATTAAGCCTGGCTTCAAGGGCACTGATGGATGCTTGATGAGAAATGACAATTTGTGGGGCCTTCTCAGAAGCATTAAGGCTGCATTTTTGGGGTGTTGCAACTGGATCTGGGATTTCATATGCTTTATTTCAATAGCTGTGGTTACCCAAACAGACATAGACATTTAAATTCAGCATTCCTGGAAGCTGAGATAAAACAGCTCTTTCCCTTTCTACTCAGTAAATATGGAATGCAGTCTAAAATTTCTCAAGTCATGCAAAATACATCGAACTGCTTTTAAATCTTGCCCATAAATATAGCAGTTGGAGAACAAGGCCCAGTCTCTCTCATATCTCCTAACCCAGCCCTTACTCCAGCCCGGAACATACAAAACAGCTCTGGAACTGCATCAAGAATATGAACACAGAATGTCTCTCTTTCCATGATTAATTCAATTCACAATGCTTAAAGAAGAGTCTATAAACACACGCACACACGCAGCAGCAGTCTACCAAATTATGCAAAGCATTTCCTTCATTTTTAGTTTTGCAATCAACCCTCAATTTGATTAGCAGCACACTGACACTCACCTGGGAAATTTTTTAAAACTGACTTTTGCTGCTATGAACGCACGTTTCAGCCATCCTCCACCAATGCAGCAGCAACCTCCCAATGCCCCACTGGGGGAGGGAAAACATAAGGCGGTAGCTGGGAAAGGCACCGCTCCTCTCGCCTTTCTGGTTTACATCTGCACTAAATCCCACTTGATTTCTTTGCCAAGTTGGCTTGGACACAAGGAGCAGAGGGGGGACAATTAGCACTCACCCCCTCTGCACACACATACCCTCTTGGGAAAAACATCTCAGTCTCTGGAATCTCTTGTTTTTTCCCTAATTGCAGACTGATGCTGAAGGATTTTGAAGTGAGGCACAAGAACGGCTATTCACAACCGGTTATTTCCTAAAAACTGTTGATTTCTGATCACTGCTTAATTCCTCCCAATATTGCTGTCAAGAATTCTGTTTTAAATGCCAACCCAAAATACAAGTCAGTGGTGCAGAGCAGCAAAGAAAAGCATTGCAAGCTTAGAAAGTGTGCATGTGCACAGCACACTGGGCTGCCTCAGAAGAACGAAACAGGGCTGAAACAGTAAAAAAGGTAGTTGGAGACTTTCTGAACAGCTGCTCTTTCGGTGGAGTACATTTCCACAGGGGCTGTGACTTGAATGCATGGTGGAACTGAGAGTGGCACTACTGAGGCAGGAGAGGAAGAACTCCTAAAGAAAGTATGGAAAGTTGCTGAAAGTAATCCGAGTTGCTCTAGAAGGCACTAGGAAGACATATTATTCAGGGATTGGTTACTACTACTCAATCACTGTAAGTCCTCAGAACCAAAACCTGAGCTCAGAACAGGGATTGATTCAAAACACAACCACCCCCTTGGCCTCAGAAGGTTTTGCTGTGCACGTGAAATTGAGAGGAAAATGAATTCTTCTCATTTAGAAGCAGAGGTACCACAAAAATCTGCATGTCTCTTCTGAGGGGGAAAGTCACCATTTTAAAAACAAACTAACTTTTCAAATCAAAACAAAAGACTAAGAAATGTTTCTGCAGAACCAGAAAATCTGTACTTCTGGAAGACTGAGGCAATATAAATATGGAATATATAGATAGAAATATGCAAATACAATAGCAAACGTTGTAATAGAAAAGTGAAGATCTAAACAAGGAGATCAGAATTAAACATTTTCACTTGCACGAGTGAAACAATTTGACATTATCACAGTGAAATAAGAAAGTCAAAAGATAAATTGTTTCTCCTTTTCCTATTTTATATTTTAACACATTTCCACCAAACAATTGCATTTTGTGAAAAACACTTTTACCAAGAGAAGACCACTCCCTTGATTCTTTTTTTTTTTCAATCTGCTCTACGAAAAAGCTTCCCACAACAATGCTCCATGAGAAAAATCTTTGTCTTCTCCTTCTGCACCCTGTGCACTTTCCCAGGAACTGCTCCTCCCCTTGAATTTCTAGTCTGCTTCTGTAGCACCAACTCTTCCCTGCCCATCTGTTTCAAGTCAGAGAAGAATCTCATACAATTGAAGTCATCAGCCTACCCATGGATTATGATAGATCTCATATTTTCTAATCTAAAAATTCAACTGCTGCAGTTAAAACTAAAGCAGGTGATTATTTTTTATTCCTGGATTTATGTCAGGTCTCTCAGTGTAACACTGATTCCACAGTCAGTTCTCCTTAGCGCCTCCATGTTCTGCCTCTTCTGTCATTGAGATGCACTGTTCTCTGCTTCTTTCCTCCAGTGGGTAGCTATAAGGACTTCTATGACATGACTTCCACTACTTGACCATCCACATCAGTGAAGATGAAGGATCAAAAGAGATCAGCGGCAAATAAACAACAGAAGACGCATGATGTGTCATGCCACAAGAAGACCTGGTACAGCTCAGTGTAAGCCCGTACCCTCCAAGGACCACCTGAGAAGTGTTGGGCTTTGTAAAGGCTAGATTGGAGACCAGTACTAAATGGTCAGGGACCGTGAGAAGTATCGGTGGGCAGCGATCTCCCTTCAGGGAGAGGGATTTTTTCCTTCAGGGAAAAGGAGTGCTATTCTCCTTATTGTCTGAGGAGATACATTACTAGGGCTGCAGCTGTTTCTGCTGATGGAAGATACTACAGCATTTTTCACAAAGGGTGCATGTGCCCCAACTAAGCCCCCACTGAGTCAATTCTTTCAGTCTACCTAATGCCGTTTTACAGCTTACACAGAACACAGCATTTTTTACTACCTCTCCACAACTCTTGTGTAGCGTTATTCTGTGATTTCCAAACACCCGACGTGTCATCTCTGTGATGGACGAAAGGGTTCATACAGATTATGCAATCTCTTGGAGGCTCCAGACCTAAAGCCTATCTAACTCTGAAATTTTAAAGCACGGTCTAATTTCCTAGAAATTCATGTAAAAATGAACACATTCTGAAGCGGAATCAAGTTAAAAAGCAAGTAGAACTTGGCTTCTCTGGGTGACTCAAACCCACATTTCTGCTTCTTCCACCGAACGTGATAAAGTTCCTCTGGTTTGAAACATTCAGGCTCTTCTGGCTTACAGAGGACTTTTACTCCCCTGGCATCTGTCTGTCCGCAAAGTGTCACAGGGCAGTTTTACATAAACTGGAAGGAAAATTCCAGCTTCAATGGGAAGAGGTAGATAGAATCCCAAATCAGTCGTGGGGGGAAGCCCAAGGGAGAGTGTTCAGGGATAGCTCAGTACCATAAGATCTTCCTGTAAAGAACAAAAGTTTCCCTGTCTTCTACATCCAACTCCCCAACTGTGCTAGGAAGCACAAGGCAATAGGAACAATAAGCAGGCACTACTGTGGTACAGCTTCACTGGCAGCTGGCACTGATGTGGCTCCTGTCCTCAAGAAACAGCTACACTTTTTTGCAATTCTGCTTTTAGGATCACGTTGGCCCTTAGAAAACCTCAAAGTTTCCCAGAATGGGGAAGAGCTAGAGAAAAAAGAGAGAAAAGGAGAAAAAGAATGGAGGACAACAACAAAATAAAGAGAAGGGATGTAAGGATCACAGGATCAGGCATGTATTAAGAGAGAACTGCATGGAGGGGACATGAAGCAGAGCACACATCATGCCATGATGGCATTTAAGAAGCTGGTGGATGCAGCCCACTGATGCTCTACCCAGCAATGCGAGAGGATGATAGCACAGGCAGAGCTCCCACAGCTGCTGGGATTTACCATCAAACTTCCCACACTGGGGAGGTGAAAAGGAGGTCCCTCGACTTTTTTAGCTCATTAGGATCCCTGAAGCTACATATTCCAGCTTTACCCCGGAAGCCTTTTACATTAAAGCTGAAGAAAGCACATGAATTCAGAAGCTGGAGTTTTAGGAAGCACAGAGCATATTGCAAAGTTTGTAATAAAAAATGCACCTGGCAATACTAGCAACCTTCTAGGTGCTAGTTAACCTCTGGACTGCTTGGTATAACAGGGTGAGAAGGGCCTGCTGGGCAGAGAAGGCTTACAAGCTGAAACAGGTCTGGAGATCAGGATTGCTTTAATAGTAGTTTCCCTGCTTTCTCGTGATGGTTTTAGAAAGAAATGCATCTACCACACAGCCTAAAAACCTAAACTGAAAGAGCTCTGTGCCCCTCTTCTCATCTTTACCTTCCTTTCTTTCCAGATGTACAATACACACAGCACTAAATTTTGCATTACTGTATATCGTGTGAAATTACTTACTTAACTATACAGTGTAAACAAGTGCAAGATTTGACTGGCAGATAGATGAGTAAAATCTATCATTTTTATGTAAACAATTGTAAAATTGTCTTTGTACATAACGTTGCATTTGACACAGTATCCTTTGTCTAGCTCAGGAAACTCCAACAACAAGCAATGCAATGCACAGCATATACTTTTTCAAATTATTTCTGGCATGCTCTTTCATTTTGCATAGCATATAGTTTTAGGCTGTATTACATGTTATATAGTAACAGTCAGTAACACTACATTTTTTTCAGATGAATCCATTTTTTATTGCACAAATCCGTTAACATAGCTGTTTAGTGTGTGCACGTGTGTGTGTCTGTAGATTTCCCTCAAAAAGAACCGAATTTATCAAATAAAGCCTGACAATAGTAAGTTTCTGCATTGAGATTCAAGCTTTTGTCAAGTTCTCACATACTTTTTTCCCTTTAAAAACTGTAGGATTGACTTTCCTCGTTTGTACCACGTTTACATGATTGCAAGTTTATTACATCATTGAAGACACTGTCAATGGATACCAGAAAAAATGAGAATGAAATAAAGTCCAAAGGGTGTGCCATCAAAATATTGACATAACCCAAATGGCAGGAGTGAAAAACATGCGTATGAAGGTGGCCAAAATCGGAGATATGCAGTGGGATTTGTAAAGTCATACCAGCTAGCCTTTAGATTTCCACCAGCTAACATTTCTGCAGTGTTAACTCTGAATGAGTGGCAAGCAGAAAGAGGACACCATGAGTGGCGTAACGTAACTGTTCAGATATGCCCAGGGATATATAGACAGCAGACTATACTCCAGACGAATAAATTAAATGAGTCAATAAATTTTGTCAAGTTTTGGTAAGAACCCAAATATTTGATGTTCCCCATACTGCTGAAGGAGGTCCATTATGGCAGCCAATCATTATTAGCCAGCTGGATTGAGTTGAATATAATGAACTACTAATTAATTAATCAACTCAAGGTACCAACCCTGCCTACAAGAAGCAGGCCATTTCCTCCTGGCTGTGGAAGATGCAACAGCGTCCTTGGTGCTGCAGCCCAGGCTGGTGAGCAACAACTGGTGACCCCGACGTGATACATCCTTGAGACCCTGGGAAGCCCCGACTCCCTTGCCGGAGCCGAGCCAAAAGAGCTGGGAGCCCGAGTGATAGTCCTTCGGAGAAGAAGGTAAAGCCGCAAGCCCTGACATGGTATTCGTGGGAGGGAAGCGTGCTGGAGTTGGATGAATGGACTGGGTCTCTGCTCACCATAAAGCCTTTGTGAAAACAAAAAATGGTAAAACAAAAAGGGGGAATTATGGCAACCAGTCATTATTACCCAGCTGGACTGAGTTGAGATAATGAACTAATTACCAATCAACTCAAGGTACCGGCCCTGCCTACAAGAGGCAGGCCATTTCCTCCTGGCTGCGGAAGATGCAACAGCGTCCTTGGTGCTGCAGCCCAGGCTGGTGAGCAACAGTCCTGCATTTCCTGGAGGCTGAGAGCAGCTGCCACCATTGCCGTACAGACACCTGGTTGGTGTGGCAGATCTGGAGCTGCCGTGGAGCAAGTGAACAGTTTCCTGCTGAAGTGACCTGCATAAAATTACCCCATAAGCCTGGTGAAAACTAGTGGACCTCCATGACATTTTTCACCAGACCTTAGCGAAAGGTCTAGAGGACCCGAGGTCCTGGGTTAGCCTCCAGTTTTATGAGTACTACACTTTGCATTTCTTCTGTTTGTGCAAGGCCCTTTTATAAACATCTTTCTTTTTCCTCTTTCAAATGAAATGTCCTGCTTTAAACACTACAAAAGCAATAAAAGAAAATACAGGAAAACATGCAAGGTTCTGCATAATGTGTATAAGAAATGAGTGTTTATCACTGTATGAATACCTAATTAGACCAGACATGTAGCTCAACATCAAACCAGCAAAATTACGGGTTAAAGCATGCAGTGTTCCATGGTTAGCACTGCAAAGATGCAGACAAGAACGTGTAATGAAAACCCTGTGAAGTAAGAACCATTAAGTAGTCAAGTAAAAAATCCTGCAGAGATGAAGGCATGCCTTAGCTGGGCAGCCACTCTAATCTCTTCATTGCAGTCCTTCTTGTTCTCCATCCATTCCCAGTTGTGCATTTATTCCCTGTCCTCGTAGGCATGTAGGCCTCCAACCTGAAGAGACACCTGCCTGTCTTTTAATTGAACTGAGTGTGTGGGCGTAAGGTATACTCAAGGCAGACCTCTCGGGATAAATGCTGACCTGGTTTGTTAGCTCAGACCCGGCATCACACCAACCTGGTTACACTGCTTCCAGCCTCAGCTGGCTTGTGCTGATTAGCGTGGAGCTTGGGAAGAGAAAACCCTTGACTAGTGCCAGTACTAGTCCATACACCTAGGAGGACAGGTTGCTCTGTGCAGAGACTTACTGTCTACTTCTGGTTTTGGATAGAATTTAGAGCAGCACGTGACAAAACATTCACAAAACCTGTTGTTCTCACTGACCATGGGGTAGTATCTATTGTGTCTTGTGGTTTATTCTTCCAAGCAATGAGAACAAGAGGCTCTGTCCAAATCCAAACATCAGATTAGCCTTAAAAGCATTACCTGAGAGAGCATGAGAGTTACAGAGAACTCCTGGTGTAGTAAAGGGTGCCACTGTGTAAGAGATGTGTACAACCTTAATACAGCACATTGTACAGCATGTTACTTATAGGAAGGCTTCAGCTGGCAAAAGCATCCAAAATTTTCTTTCTCCTGGAGGTCCTGTTTCTAATGGTCCCTATAACTGGCTCCATCTCTTTTTTAGCGCTCCACCCACAGAAAAAAGCCAGTGAGCAAGACTTCAGAAGTGGTCCTATCATCCCTGCCCTGTCCTTAACCTTTTCCTCAGGAAACCTTCCCTTCTTACCTGCTGTGAATCTCACATGTCCATTTCTCCTCTCCTACAGAGGAAAAAGGACAAACCATTCCCCTAGTATCTTCTTGCAACATAGTTCCCTTCTTTCTTGCAAAGACCTTCTCCTTCTTCCACATTCCTAATTTCTACTGTTCACTTCCAAACTCAGCTGATCCTTTCTTGAGCTTCTGGAGTATCCCTCATCCCAGATGTCACTGCAGTTTATTCCTCTCTCATACTGCCTGGGGATCTGACTCATCATTTCTGCAATTGCTCCTTCGCATCAAAGCCTCATCTAATGCTTGGCCTCTCCACATGAAGAAGTGTGGTTAGAAGAGATATGACTATCTAGCAAGCCCTGGAGATAATGAAGAAGGAGATGGGTTAAGGCCTCCCTCTACTGCTTTCACTTTTATTTTTTTGGAGTGACCTGAGATGGTCTATCCTGGGCAAGAACAAGCAGCTCAGAATAGAACCTGCCTTCCATTAAGAAGTGCTGCAGTCTGCTCCAGGCTTTTCAGCTGGTGAGGTGCCTGCCGTGCATTCTTTAATGCAGCCTCAGTGGTGACAGGGACACACACCTTCTGTATGAAACCACTCCTGAGCAGCACCCACCTGAACCGTCCCATCACTGAGGTGGCTCAAACAAAGGAACAAAAATGGGTGTGAGAAAGGCTGGCAGGAGCCAAGCCTGCTGGCCCAGATTCTCAGCTTTTACGCTGATTCACCGGTGATTGTGCTGCATGCATGTCAGTAGGAGATTAGCCGCCTTATTCCGCTATCCATTTTTGTGCTTCTCAGGGAAGCGTATCCTTACATCCGCCTCTTTTAAAGACCAAGCTTGGCGCACGCTAGATGTGGGTGCCCCCCCCTCCCCTCCCATGTTTAATTCTGCTTTCTGAACTGTGCATTTTGAATGCTTCTACAGCGCACCGCGTGCAATTAGAGACAGTCCCACAGGGCAGAGGTGCAGGCTGCATTCTGAGATATTCCTCTGCTGTAGAAAATAAACAACAGCCTCTGAGACTGTTTCTCTGCCAAAATAATTTTAGCATTTCACTGTCACACAGCAGGCGGTCTGGGTGGGGAGGGAATACGCTGAGAGGTGCCGCTGCGCCAACCTCAGGAGGCTGGTTATTTTAAAATGCACCAGACAATTAATTAATTTTCCTTTACAAAATGTTGCAAAAATGTAGTTCGAGGTATTACACTTTCATAACAAAGTCCCCATTATAAATGAGCCTCTCCTTTTCAGACAGGGCTGTAATTAGATTGCCTGCGGCGATGATGAATGGCCAAGGTGAATTCATTTCGGGGGAAGCGCATCCAAAAGGCAGCGCTACCCGCGGCCGCCGCCTCGGACACCCCGCCGCCGCGGCGGGGGAAGCGGCTGCCTCGCTCGGGGGGTGCAGGGCACCCGCGGGCAGAGGGGCTCGCCACGGGCAGCCGGCGGGTGTCCCGAACGGCCTCCCGGTAGGGAAAAGCCATGTCCGTCCCCTTCCCCTCCTCGTTCGCCACAGCCCGGCGCTTGGCGCGGATCAAGGACCCCCCGCTCCAACGGCGGCGGCACCGCTCACTAACCACCGCCCCGCAGGCGGGGCCCGCCGGGCTGCCCTCGCCTCCCCCCGCCCGCTCTCCGCCGTGCAGCGCCGCGGCCCCGCCGCGCCTCGCCCCGCCCCGCCCCGCCCGGCCGGGAGCCGTTTCGGTGCCGCGGGGCCAGCGCCTGCCGGGAGGCGCCGGTGAGGGGCCGCGGCCCGCGGGCGTGCGGCCCTCCGTGCCTTCATAACGAGCTCCAGCCGGGAGCGTCGCTGGGCGGTGTTATTGCCGTGATTAATGTCAGTAGGACGAATTCCTCCCCGCCCCGCTCGCTCTTTGGCTGCTATGCAGTAAATGCCGTTTCAGAGGCAGGGCACCGTGCACCCTAGTGACCAGGGAATGCTCTTTTTAAGGTCTGGCTTCGAACGCGTTTGGCTGTCAAGAAGAAAGGACCTCGCTGGTATGTCACAATGCTCATGGCTGCGTTTCAAAGGGAACCTTTTGCAGGATGCAGTAGATATCTGGAGAGGTGTAGGTCACCCTGGGCTCAGTCCTGGCTGGGAATCACCCCATGTTTATAGATGTTTGTTGTTCATAAAGACCATCAGCATTTGGCCCGCCAAGACGAACAGCTTAAGCTTTGCACTGTTTGAGAAGTTTCTGCTTTCTCTAAATCATGACTTACCTTTTTTTCTCTCTCTCAACTTTACTGTCGGTCGTTATGCAACGGACCATGACTGGAAATGAAGAGCTCCTTCCAGAAGTAAAAGCTGCTATAAAAAGAAGAAACTGTCCCCAGGACAGATCCATTTCAGTAAATGGTGAGGGTGATGCAAAATGAAAGTTGTGCTGAAATCGTTAGCTCCGAGAACATTGAAAGGACTGAAGAAGTATAAGCTGAAACGTAAGAATTATAAGCAGCGTTGTCATTTACAGTTAGAAAAACTCTTGCATGGACAAAATCATTGGCAGAATGAGGCAGGTGATGGCTGTAGCAGCAGGAGCGTGTTTCTGCTCCGAGGACTTTTTCCCGGCATTAGTAAAAATAGTCTACTTGGAGGATGAAATAGCCACTTGCCAAAGGGCTGCTGGCTCCCCACACAGCACTCTTTGGTGTGGTTGAATGCCAAACCTTAGGAAGGAACACTGGATTTGGAAATTGCAGGCCTTACTAATACACAGTCTGATCCACTTTAACCACGTGTTTTCGTGGGCCTCCCGTTCCTCCTTTGGCCCTAAACATGTTCTGAACAACCCTAAAACTCTCAACATCAATTAATGTAAATGTGACAGGCTTCTCTGATCCGTACGGTAAAGAGTCTTTCAGCCTCATTAGAGAAGGGAAGGGCTTTCCATCCATCTCCTGATTTTGATGGAAATACTATACAACATGTTTTATCTTTGTGAAACAATAAGAGCGAAGGAGCTGTGAGCCAGGGCCGCCAGCTAAGAGTTGAAGATGAAATTTAATTGGTTAGTAACAAAATTTTAGTGCTGAGACAGCTTGTTTACATCTATTTAATGTCATTGCTTTCTGAATTTGTCTGTCAGGGAGTGCTGCCTGACTGCTTCAGCCAGATAACAGACTGGTTCTTACCGCTTCCAGATTTATCCTCTCTTCTGGCCACCAACAGCCTCTTTCCAGTCTTTAAGTCTCTGTCTGGTAGCGTCTTTTCCTATTGAACTGCACTGAGGTGCACTCTGTCCCTACTTGTGGCCTTTCACCTGCTGGTACTGCAGTTTTAATCACATCCTTATCTCTGTTCTGGCTCTGTGCCTTTTGTTTGCCATCCCGTAGACCTTTGGCAGTTTGCACTTCTGTGTTTCCCAGATCTGGTCCTTTCCTCGCTTACAAACCCTGAAAAGGGCGTTCTATTTAAGTGAGGTATTTCAGCTCTAATGCTAAATTGTGCAAGGACTTGGGAGCTGCATCTCGGGATCGTGGAATTACTGAGTGTGCTCATTACTCCCACCAGTGTGAGACTGGGCCTGTAACACGCTCCTATTTTCCTACATCTGCTTTTCTTTGAGCTGTAGCTGCCAGCTCCCTAGCATGCCTTTGGAAGGCAAACGGGATAGGAAAGTGCGTTTGTTCAGCTTGCTGGGTCTGTTGCACAGTGCTGCACACACCGTAGGTAGGATGGGAGCCCACATGCACCAGTCTCTGACTGAGCACTCTTTAGCTGGTGAATAGCAATATTTGCAGACCTGGGAGTTCAAGCACCAGAGGAAAAGGAAGGCAAGTTTAGAGACAAACCGTAATACAGCTGAGAGCATAATGTGTGTATTTGTGTGCAGATGTGCCAAAAGTAGTGATGAATTGTAAAGCACCCTAATTGCCCCCATTGACATTCAGGTCGTGTGCCAAACAAAGAGCACCTTACACATCCAAGAGGGCACACGAAAACTGGCTCCACAGTTCAAGGGGAAAAAAATATGAGCCAATATCAGTAAACTGGTCCTGTAGGAAAGCTGAAGGCAATGGTCTGCTACTCTGCCTATCTCTGCTATCTGTTCATGGAGGAGAAGATTTCGAAACCTTTTCAGAACCACAACAGTATTCTCTACATATGGCTCTCTGTTACTCTTGTATTCTAAAAGCAGGGAGGCAGCAGTAATATTTTTTTTAAGTGGGAGGTGATTGTTTATGAAAAGATGCTAGAGGAACCGTCAGAGGTACCTGAAAAAAAAATAACATAGCATGATTTTCAGATTTTAAAGCTCAACAAAAACCAATGGAGTGATTCTTTAATTACCTTTGTATCTGGGTGAATCCCAAATTTTGCTATTTGGGTCTTGCTGGGAGGATTATTTGGCCAATGCAAGCAATTATGAGCATTTCCAAATTCTTCAGCTAAACGTTGAGAAAATTTAATCAGGACTAATAAAAGGTCTTGTTACAGAAATAGGTGCTGGCATGGAAAAGGGATTCCAGCCTTCTGACTACTGAGTTATGCATGTTCATCAGGTTCAGAGTATCTGTTTCGCTTAGACTGAGTCAGAGTTATTACATAAGGTTTAACCATTGCTTATTTGAGATTCTAATGGTCATCTGTCTTGTTACAAAATAACCCGCCTTGGAGAGACCCTGAGGCTTCACTCCTTCTCTGTGTCGTCCTGAGAACCAAGCTACAAGAGGAGCAGAGTTTTGAACTGCAACATATGACACAAGTGATCACAGAAAGATGTTGTTGGGAAGTATGAGTAAGCTAAAGGAAATTAAGAAAATTGTTCCTGGAAACAGTAGAGAAAGAGGATCTCATTAAAACAGATCCCATTGCAAGGAAGCTGTTGGAAAAAGAACATATCCTTTCAGAAGTCATAAGAATTCTTGTGAGAGCCACGCACCTTCCATATCTGTCATTAGCTGGTATTTGGGGTTTTGAAACAACATGGATGCACCCCTCGGAGCCTGTCACAACGACAAGAAGATAACACTGGAAGAGGACCTCCTCTTGGGTAGGGGAGACTGACAGCAATGGTGACATCACATAATCACTTCTATGGATGAAATCTAACTGGTGCACAACGCTACAACAGAAAATACTTAATACCATTCCTCTGGCACATTTTGTTAGACGGGAGCATAGACCAAAACCGGCATGTGTCAGGTCCCACGCTGCTGTGGGACTCAGGAGAGAGGCTGCAGTTACCTAACTGTGACAGAACTTTTAAAAGATAGCCAGTTGCTTTCGGTTTTAAGTAAATTACAGGATGTTCTTCCCCATCTCCTGGGGCTCTCACACCTATGTGCTACCTTTACAAAAGGAGACCTTTTTCCTTAGGGGAGCAGAAAAGAGAATACCCTTCATACAGTTTTACTTTGCCCATAAGGGCATCGACCAGGCATGATGTATTCATGGCAACTAACGAGGTTTGTAAATATACCATGTCTAGGAAGTCACTGGCAGCAGATGTTTTTTCTCCCTCGCTGCACACAAGCCTTGTAAGCACGAGCACCCTTTCAGCATAGCAGTGAAGGAAAAATGCAGTGATGTCTTGCCATGGAGAGAGAAAAGACATTGTCTAGAGTTGAGCGCTCGGGGGGGTGGTGGGCTCATTTAGAAAATTAAACACGACCTTTTAAGCAGAAAATGGATGGATATAGAGCAGACATCCCATCAGCTACGTGAGGCAAAAATGTTACAATCTGGCTGAAAGCACCCCATGCTTTTTTTGAACTCAAGATATTATAAAAAGCTGTGGGCAAGTAATTTTGTCCGGTTCTTATGAGATTAGTATATGCAACCATTTGCAACAAGAAAAAAAGCAGTGTCTAATAATAATCATGATGCATTCTCAGCACTTAAAGGAGCAAATTTAGCCCTGATGCAATCAATAAAGTTGCACGAGAGTCTGACTTCCCTGCTGCCTCCATCCTGCAGGTCTCTACATGCCTTTATGTTTCAGTGACTACAGGTCAGCCAGCTCTGCACTGCCTCCTCGGAGCCGCAGGAGGCTCATCCCCCAGTTGAAGAACTGAAGCACTGGCTGCAGTGCGTGCTTCATCCCTGACTCCCTGCAAGCCTTGCCTTCTTCTCAGACTCAACCTGGTATATCAAAAGAGCACGGCAAGGATGTACACCCTCATGCAGGAATTGAGAAGCACACTCCAGCTCATTGGGACCAATGCAGCTGTGGAAGATGAGCAAGTGCTCAATGCCTCTTAAGAGGAGATTCTTGTAGGAGATCCAGAACAAGACCTAGAGCTAAAGGAGACCTTGACATCTACGGAGCGCAAGAGTTGCACAGTCATTGATGAATCCACTGAAGTACCTGAGGTGAAGAATGAATTGCAGAGGTCTTCTGCTGCATTGCACAAGTCATGTCTGTCCTCTCCAAGGTCCCCATGCCACACCACGACCTCTATTGACCCCTCCTGGGATGTGATACGACCTTCTCCCCTGAGGGTAGGGGCAGCTGGTGAGCCAAAGCTGCCTTCTACTCTGCGAGTTTGGGCTTGTCTACTGCCCTTTGGGCCTGCTTCCACCTCCGTTTGTCTGCTCCATTCAGCTGTTTCATCTTGTCACAGTCTCAGCCACCTGGCTCTCTGAGTAAGCAGTTGCCTGGAAATGTCAAAAAAACCCAAACCTGCCTGCCCTCCTGCCTCTGCTTCGTATCCTAGACAGCCTGTGAGAGAACACAAGCTTGTGGCCGTGCCTCCAGCACTGTGAGATCAGGGATTATGGTATGCTCCTGTGACTTCTGTCACAGCAAGCTGCAGCAAGCCTTTGATTTCAGACTGCCCTCCTTTTTTAATAGCTTGTTTCATTCATCCAAAGTTGCCTGACTGGAGGAGCCCATGCCCACACTGATGCTGGTTTGGAGACTTCATTTGTATGTTGGTTTTTTTTTTTTTAATTGCCACTCATCACCCATTTTAAAGAGGAGCCAAACCATTCAAGGAATGCACAGGCTTGGTGCCCTCCTCTGTACAGCCAGTGTAACACTGGTTTCCAGGAAGAAAGTATGGTGGGGAAGGAGGGCAGGAGGGCACCAAATAGTCAGCCTTTTCATTTCTGTGTTTACCTATTCAGAAAAAAATGTTTAAAACTCTCTTTAAAATAGCAGGCATGCTCTTTCTGCTGACATTGCATAAATTATAATCAAAGAACCTTTTTAGTTTATGGCTCCAGTAGAATCATATGGAGAGAAAATACATGTTGGTCCAGTGAGTGACAGGGAGAGAAGTGTTACTAACAGGCTTCCAATGATGTCATTCCAGGGGAAAAAAGGGAGAAAAGGAACCAGCTGAAAATTGAATACAATAATAGAAACATATCTTTTCATATTAAAATGTTGGTAAATATGGACACTTAGAGCCATATCACTGCTGGATGTAAGTCAGCATAACCCTGCTGACATCAGGAGTGCTATGCCAGCTCACGCTATCCAAAGAGCTTTTCCTCTTACCGTGTTCTGCTTTGAGCCAGTGAATTCCCAAGTATTCCAGCCTCTGACTGGACCAAGTGTGCAGGTTCACAGCAGCGATAAACCAAAAGGCTGGGGACACTGCCAGGAGCCATGGGCTTATTTTCCTATTTGAAAAGACTCTGATCAGCCATGCCTGCCTGCAGTGGGTCTCAAGAAAACAGTAAAAATACTTGCCATTTCACACAGTAATACATTAGCTGTGAGATGGGTGCACAAACATTATCCTTATCTGGCAAATGGAAAAACTGCCTTCCCTCAGCATCAGGTAGCATATCTGCAGCAAGCACAGTTAGACCTTCAGTATTGTCTCTCCAAGCCCCAGGCCCGCCACTCCAGCTCACAGAGCTGTCACAAAGTGACTCCAAAGAGCGAGCACTTTACCTTGAAACAGAGCAGATTGCACCAGACACAAGATATTAAAAAAGAAAAAAAAAAAAAATCAAGCAGCAGAATGCACTCGGTGCCCCTGCAAGGTCTCCACTTACACACAAACCGTCTCAAATCAGCCAAGTTAAACACTGGCCTGCACTATCCCCACACTTGGTACATTTCCCAAGGACACAGTATAAATGCTTCCATCAAGGCACAGCTTAATTTATTTGTTTGCTTCTCTCCTTGCTCACGAGAAAGCATTTTTGTTTAAATGGGGAGAATAAATAGTCTCCTGACCCTTTTCGCCGCAGCACATGATCCAGCCCTGCCCTGTGTTTATGAGGCTAATGGGGGAGAATGCTGTGGGAGGCCCTTGTTAAAACACTGGCAGCGTCTTCCCTTTCATAACGCAGTGACTGGGGGATGCATTGTGTCTGTAGAAGCAGGAGGAAGAGGAGGCTAATAAAAAAAAAATCCGTTGTCAGAGCTTTCTATGCGTAAGGACAGACAGTCAAAATGCAAGGAAGACGACAAATACCTTGGAATAAAGAGCCCGTGATGGAGATAAATAATCATGGGGCTCATTCAACAAGAGCCTGCTGTTCGGAAATCCACTGGAACAGCTGCAGCTTACACGTCATTATACTTCTGATCAGTGAGCATTAGGAGTCTTTTTTGTGAGTCCCTTGTTTGTTATATTAATCATTGCAAAAGCAGACTCTATAGACATAAAACCACACAGGAAATGTGGGGACTTCTCCTCACCCCAACTTTGCCAGCCAGTCGCCATTTTAATCTTTTTTACTCCACCCCTTTATTTTTCTTTTCTCCAGTGGTCTGGGGTGAAACGCATATCTTCCTCATCAGACCTGTATGGCTTTTTGCTTTTACATTGTCTGTCAGTAGAGTTTGATATGATGTCAAACCTCTTGACTTGGAGACAGTCATGGAAATCTGCAGCCAGGAGAATCTCAGGTCTTATATACCAAGCTTATTTCTGCACTTATTTCTGGCCCTAGCAGAATCTTGGCATTGTGTCACCATGCCGTGCAGGAAAAGATGTTTTTCCCTCCTCTTATTCTTTTGGGAATGCACTGAAGGAAAATGGCGTATTCCTGAGAATCAAGGGGAAAGAAGGCACCTGGCTTTGACTATGAGAAGAAAGGTGCATCTCTCTTTCGCAAACAAGTAGAGGAAGGGAATAAAAATGAGCTGGGACTCCAACTGCTCTTTTCTTGCTACTGATATCTTCTTCAGGCTTTGGATCTAGGGCTGAGTAAAAATCATTTAGGTCTCTAAACAGTGTTCCTTAGGCAGATCCATGAGGTCTACTTCCTCCTGCTTACCTCGTAGCGGTAGCCCATAAGCCACACAGAGAGAGAAGTGACCTGCAGGTCACTTGGTGGAAGTAGCAGTAACTGAGCCTCCCCCAGCAGATATTTTGTTGGACAGGAGAGGGCAATAAAACTATGCCCACTGCCACCTTCTTGCCCAGCCACTAAAGTTCATTTGTGAGTTAGTGTCACTCTGGTTCCTCTGCAGCCACAGATCTTTTATTGAATACTTCGCTGAGATGCTTGGGGTCTTCTGTAGGCACAGGCAGTTGTCATGGAATGAGCTGTGTTCAGTCTTTTCTGTAAGGTTTTCTGTGGATCTGCACTGGCTCCATTGTTTAAGTACAAGCCAATACCGGTGTCATTGCAGGAAGCCACAGTTTCTACCCTGTGTCTGTATTACCAAATTGGTCGACAGTTCCCAGTTGCTAGCTCCAGATTTGCTCCACCACATTCTCACCCCACACTTCCCTGCCACCACCTGTCCACAGTCTCAGTTTCTGAACACACGGGAATCCTGGATGTGCTGGTTTATGGTGAGCAATGACGTGGTCTGGGCGGGCACCCAGTTTGGACCACTGCAAAGGCAGGAACTTGGGATGTTCTGTGACATACCCTAGCATGCTCATGTGGATACAGTATCCATGGATTAATCACATCACTCCACAACAGAATCTTAATTGCCTAATTCACCTCTCAATATCTTCCTTAAGATCCGTTACTTTGTTTCCCACAACCTTTCATTGCACATAGCCTGCTTTGATAAGGCTGTATCCTAACCTAGGTCTTCATCCTGCCAGGGCAACTGCTACCTAAACATATGCCTCTTGTGCCTGAGAGAGAAGGTCCCCTGGAGGTACTGAAACTTTTGCCCAGGTGCACATATTAATATGAAAATATGCCTAAAGAGCCGGAGGGAGTAACGTATACTGCACTGAACAACGCCTGTCACAGTGGGGACCTTATCAGTCTGGAGAATACGTCATGTAACACAGCAGACGAGTTCCAGCCCACGTAGGGCCAGGAGAAAGGATTTCCCTTCTTGCATCTTTCTTGAGACCGCTGCAGCTGCAGTGAAGCACCATGAGGGACACCAAACACCCGAGCTAGCTTGGCACTCTCTTACTTCATTGATGAATGAGAGGATCTCTCTGCTTTCTGTGTTTAACAGCTTCTCTGGAGCAAACGGGAAAAAACAGCTTCCAGTGCAACCAGTGTAGCTTTTGTGCACCACTCACAGATCTCGCCTGGCCGTTCTCCACCTCTGCTTGGTCTACCCTCATGCACTGCGGCCCTTCCAGTTCCCGAGGGAGGGGACATCCCTGCAGTGACATAACTGACTTGTCCTGTCTGTGGATGCAGCCCTTTGTGCTGGCCACTGTTCTGCTCATCCTGCTGCATGCATTGCGAGATGGAGGAGGTTTCTGACAGCTTTAAGTGCGGGATCCTTTGGATGCTGAACTCATTCTTGCAGGTCTTCTCCAATTTCCTATCTCTTCTAGACTATTATCTTTCCAACAGTGTAAGGGCGACAACGCAGGCTGTCTAAACAGGAACCTAAACACGAAGTCAGTGGTTAACCATAGCTGAGCAGGCAATCCACATGCAAAAATATAATGTGATGTTTTTCCGAGATGTTTCTTTCAGATCCTGTGAGAGATAAAATAATATTATTTTGAAAAATGATGTGATATAATTAAAAAGGCCTCCTCCACCCCCATTGCCAGCTATTGGTTGTTCCCTGCTCTCCTTGGAGCTCCCTGGCAACATACGAGCAAATAAGCAGCATCAATCACTTACATCCAGTTTGGTTTTCTTTTTCACTCTTGTTGTTTAATTTAAAAATGCCCCAAAGTTGTTATTGTGTTCCCCACTCCTAATAAAGAAAAAAGTCATAATAAAGTAAAAACCCAGGAATTAGTCCTGACTTGCTTGTGACCTGCCTGACTAAATATCACAAGCAGCAATGTTCCAGCCAGCACGTCCTCAGTCCCTGACTCCAAAGCTGTTCTCGACAACAGCACCTGAATAACTTCAGCAGGGTGGGTAGCTTCTCCTGAAATCATTCATAAAAATGATTTATTATTTAGGAGGGCAAGTAAGGCCACTGGGATTTGCCACTTTCTGCTCAGGAAAGACACACTACATGCTGTCTATGTTAACCCTCTAGAATACAGTTACGTACATACTCACCATTACCAATGGATAGTAATCAGACTTCTCATGTACTGCATTATAAAATTATCCCAATGATTTTTCTAGAGGTGGTTTTTTTTTTTTCCATTGGCTTTTCCCTACCCAAATGCAAAAAAAAAAATCACGGTCAAGCAAATGCAGACTTTCTGAAGAAGAGAAATATTCCTGGGTCAGGAATATTTCCTAGCATGGCTAGGAAAAGTGAGTCGTATTTAGGCAAAAGGGATTGTCCTCTGGGCAGTGCTGGAATAATTAGGAAACATTAATTCCGTGGAAAAAACCCTCTTTGTGCTGGAGAGCTAATGTTCAGTCCCACGTTCCAAAGGAACTGTAAATCAGGGTAACAAGGTTAGTCCAAAGTCTCAATAGAAGGGTCTCCACAACATGAACCCTAAGACAGAAGGACACAGGAATTGGGAAACTTGCTCCTTTGTCTCCCTGTAAATCTCTGTGGCTTCTCCACAGCTAACTAGAAGGGCTACTGGTGAGGGTGGCACATACCACTGGCCATCCTCACTGCTGGAATTGCAGATACCCAAGGAGAATAAAAGGGCCTGATCCAGAGGTGGCCCAAACCAATAGGCTGGTGGCTTCAGGTAAACTTGGACGGGGCCTAAAATAAAAATGCCGGGGTCATGGTTTAATCCCAGTGGGCAGCTCAGCCCCACACAGCTGCTTCCTCACCCCCACCCCCAAGTGGGATGACAGAGAGAATCAGAAGGATAAAAGTGAGAAAACCCATGGGTTGAGATAAAGACAGTTTAACAGGAACAGCAAAAACCAAACACACAAGCAAAGCAAAACAAGGAATTCATTCACCACTTCCCATCGGCAGGCAGGTGTTCAACCATCTCCAGGAAAGCAGGGCTCCATCACGCGTAATAGTGACTTGGGAAGACAAACACCATCACTCCGAATGTCCTCCCCTTCCTTCTTCTTCCCGTAGCTTTTATTGCTGGGTGCAAAGTCCTATGATGTGGGATATCCCTTTGGTCAGTTGAGGTCAGCTGTCCCAGCTGTGTCCACTCCCAGCTTCTTGTACACCCCCAGCCTGCTGGCTGGTGGGGTGGGGTGAGGAGCAGAAAAGGCCTTGACTCTGTGTGAGCGCTGCTCAGCAATAGCTAAAACATCCCTGTGTTATCAACAGTTTTCATCACAAACCCAAAACAACTCTGTACAAGCTACTATGAAGAAATTTAACTCTGTCCCAGCCAAAACCAGTACAACTGGTAGCGTCTAAGTTTTGTTCAGATTTCCTACACAGCTGCAACAGCTATTCTGATATCTACTTCAAGACCATGGGGGATTCAGTCCCCTGCTCTTCAGACCTGCCTGTCAGGGCAGAGGGAACCAAAGCATCAAAGTCAAGCACTGGTAGGGTGTAACCTGAATGCAGTCACTTTTCTGTGCTGGGGAGCAAAGGAATCTCCTGCCTTCAGGCTTTTGGCTCCTCTGTTTCATCTTGCAGGCATTCCCCCCTGTCTGCTCCCCTCAAGTGGCGTGCCTTGGGAAGGATATATAATGCCCCGGGGCTGCCACTGCAGACAAGCTGATTTAGCAGTATTCAGAAAGGGGACAGTGTCTATGAGGAGTGAGGATGTCTTTCCCAGCCTCCTTGCAGCACAGCACCAGCACAGGAAGGGCTTTGCAGGCAGATCGTGCATCCATACCCTGGCCCAGCTTCCATTAGCTGTTAATTGCCCTGCAAAAAGACTACCTCGGGGTTTCTCAGCCTTTTCCATGCTGTGACCCCTTGTTTGAACACAAAAGAAGTTTTATGGCCTCTCCTCCCATATCTCCCAGAAAAAAAGGAGGCAGAAGGGGAGTGTTCAATCCCCTGCTGCGGGCTATAGCCCAGAGGTTAAGGGACCCAGAGCTAGGATGTCTGCATTACTTTATAAACAGCATTTTTGACACTGCAGCAGCAGTAGTGGTGAGTGGAAGAGCTTTGCTCTGAAAAATGCTGCCACAGAGCGCAGCCTAGTAGGAGACATGGTCTCTCAGCCTGCGAGCAGTAGCAATCCAATATACCTGCAGTAATAGCTGTGACGCCTAACGATCTCCGGTCAACGCCACTCTGTCTAATCAACATTTACACAGTGTCCTTGAGAGCCCAGAGCACCTCAGGGAGCAGCAGCATAAACCTGCGTTTCCCGTTGGATCCGAAGGACAGTGACTGGCTGCGCTCTTGCAGAGCCATTTAACACCCCTCCTGCTCCAGAGCCAGCAGAGAGCTGGGGGAGAAAGAACAAAATCAGCCTCTCCCGCTATCTCTTCTCTCCACAGGTCACAGTGACCAGCAAAGGTGCCTTGCCCCACACACAGTAGTAAGCTGATAGCAATGGTCTCCTTGCCTTTTGGACGAAAGGTGTGCCGACTGCAGCCCTCTGTGTGCCACCCACAACAAGGCAGCGGTACTGCCAGCGCTGTCTCCGCTGCAAGGTGGAAGCATCGCTCAGAAAGCTGAGAAAGTAGTCTCTGCCATGCCCAGGTGATCTGGCAACAGAGCTCTTACTTTATCCTTGTGCTAGGAGCTGGAATTAATTTGAGGATTTTGGAATTATTATCATTTGTCATCAAGATGGAGTGGGGAAAGTTTCTTGGAGCAGAAATCTGTATGAATTCAGTTGCTCTCATAACTTCATTCACTCATTTCCCTGAAAAGCACCTTTTTTCCCCTATGTTTTATTGTCGTGTGTGAGTTAGATCCAATCCCCTCCTTGGCAATGCACGTGTGTGGGCAAAGACAGAACTCACTAGGGTGGCCTGATGCTGTACCTCCCATTTTGGCTTGTCTGAAACTTTGCCAAGGGAGACCTCTTTGAGTCACATCTTTACGTGTAGGTTTGATTTCAGTTGTATTGGAAAGTTATAGAGGCAGGGAGAGGACTCATGAAAGAGGTCTTGTTCTGCTTTGGTAAAGTTGTTAAGTTATAAGTTGCCATCCAGAGGGACCTTGATAGGCTGGAGAGGTGGGCCTGTGAGAACCTCATGAAGTTCAACAAGGCCAAGTGCAAGGTCCTGCACGTGGGTCGGGGCAATCCCAAGCACAAGTACAGGCTGGGCGGAGAATGGATTGAGAGCAGCCCTGAGGAAAAGGACTTGGGAGTGCTGGTGGATGAGAAGCTCAACATGAGCCGGCAATGTGCACTGGCAGCCCAGAAAGCCAACCGTATCCTGGGCTGTATCAAAAGAAGTGTGGCCAGCAGGTCAAGGGAAGTGATTTTGCCACTCTACTCAGCTCTCGTGAGACCACACCTAGAATACTGTATTCAGCTCTGGAGTCCCCAACATAAGAAGGACAAGGAGCTACTGGAGCGAGTCCAGAGGAGGGCCGTGAAGATGATTCGAGGGCTGGAGCACCTCTGCTATGAAGACAGGCTGAGAGAGTTGGGGCTGTTCAGCCTGGAGAAGAGAAGGCTCCGGGTGATCTTATAGCAGCTTTCCAGTACTTAAAAGGGGCCTGCATAAAGCTGGAGAGGGACTTTTTACAAGGGCGTGTAGTGATAGGACAAGGGGCAATGGGTTTAAACTGAAAGAGGGGAGATTTCGATTAGATATAAGGAAGAAATTTTTTACATTGAGGGTGGTGAGGCAGTGGAACAGGTTGCCCAGAGAAGTTGTGGATGCCCCATCCCTGGAAGTTTTCAAGGCCAGGTTAGATGAGGCTTTGAGCAACCTGGTGTAGTGGAGGATTTGTTTGCCCATAGCAGGGGGTTGGAACTAGATGATCTTTAAGGTCCCTTCCAACCCTAACCATTCTATGATTCTATAACTAAAATGCATGTGTGTGTAAGAAACATACATGCATAAAAAGGCCAATTTAAGGATGCATGTGCAATGATCATTTATGTACCAAATTTGCAAGTATTTGACTTCTCAGACTTCACTTCTACTCTTTGGAAAATGAAAATTGGCTTCTTGTGTATGTGATATAGCATTCGTTTCTCTAGCCTTCTCTTAGTCCTTCCTGTCTATCCCCAAGCATAAAGTCTGCATGTCAGCACCTCTCACCACTCTGTTAACTTTGCATATGAATGAGCAATATTCAAGATACAAAAGAATTGTGAAAGGACAGTTCCAGTCTAGGTATGTTTACCTGTATGTTTAGCAATACAGTGTTGAAACTGGACTGATGACAAAGGAATGTCTTTGTAATGGAACTAACTTCTGAAATAATTAAACAAACCTTGTCAGGAGAAACTCATACCGTTCGCATGTTAGGAAGGCAGACACAAGAGCTGGAGTCATGTGAATACACCTTCATGTAGGAGCAGTGCAGGGGTCCCAGGCTAGGGCTGGAAATGTAAAGCGATGGCTACATCCCTACAGATGTGATGCTGCACTCACCATAAAAAGCTCAGCAGATTGCTAAGTAATCACAGCCCTAATCCGTCCGGGCGTGAGTGTCCGGGCATGTGCTCAGAGGTGCAGATGCCGTGGTAGTGGCAAAGCCGTGCTCTCAGCCATCGTTAACCCTCAATGCAGAGCCCTGCAGGAAGTCCCAGGTGGCTGGAGGAAACAAACTGCAATCACCAAACACCCCTAATACCCGGTTGTTTGCCTCTGATAAACTGTGTTGCATTCTGCTTCCTCTGAAGTGTCGGAAACACAAAACTTATGTGCCTGGTTCACCTAACCAGGACAATTACCAGGAAAGAGATGGAGGACATCATTGCTTTTCAGCAGCTGCCGCAACACAGTGCAGCTTGGCAGTGACGCCTTCACACCCCTGCTCGATTCCACTCCTCCTCTGCCCCTGTGGCTGTCTGCAAAGAGTGGCTGACTAGTTACAGCAGCTAGTTAGGGAGAATGGTGAGGCAAGGGAGGTAGTTATCCTGCTTAGTTTACATGATGCAAGGCTTTCCATTCTGTCCAGATGAAAAGGAGGGAGATGGAGGAGAGAAAGATAAGGGGAAATGTCAATGTGGAATACAAAAATGGTGGCAGTTGCAGGTTACACCGTTATGATCAAAACAACTTACATTGTGTTAACTATCTTTGACAAATAATCGAGAGCTGTGTAAATGCTACTGCTAGGGCGAGTCCAGGATCCCAACAGCCCCAGTGCAGGATGGCAGAAGAAGAGAGATGCTGCCATTGCTTCTTCAGAGCTGTTTTCCTGGACTCAGCTTTTGCCAAGCAGCCACATAATGCATAAGCCCCAGCCCAGCTAGGTAGCTCCCGTTCTTGCTCCTGGTCTTTTCCCCAGGTACAGAAGAATCCCCAAGCCCATTAAGGCATCTCGTCTCCTCCTGACAGACTGGCCTCTGCAGCAAGAACTGGCTGCCCTCAACCCGGCTACCCCTGCAGTCACACGTAGGGGTGCGCTACCTGCTCCTCCTGCCTCGTACCTCTCTGATTAGTCAACGCCATTGAGCCTTTCTGCTGGTGTAGCCCATGCGGCTGTGAGGGTAGGCCACAGTGCTGTCACAGCGGCATGGAAAGCCATGAACCCTGGCATCTCCCTTCTCCCAGGATGGGATGTGTTCCCATCACACGGCTGACACTTGGGGATGTCTCTCATAGGACTTCCCTGGCACCCTGTCATTTGACCAGAAGTGCAGATGCAGCATGGCTGGATGGACATATATTCACCCAAAACCCCTCATCCATTTTCACCCACTCTCATGCACCTTTGGAGGGGCAGGATGACGACGCAGGGCCACCCCTGGGATAACTCTCCCTCTGGCACCAGCAGCCAGTTGCCCGGCTCGCAGGAACATTTATTGCAGACATTTCAAATCACAGTCAGGAAAAAAAAAAGCATCTGTTTCGCTTTGATTTTAAAAGAAGTCAAGTCCCTTTGCCAAATTATTCAGCTCTCAAATTTCAAAGGCAGGGAGGAGACCGCGTGTGCAACGATCCTGCTTTATTCGCTCCCTGTAATTTGTGGTGTGGCTTCTGCTCCTGGTGTCAGGGAGTAACTTTTCAAAGAGAATTAAAGAACAGCAAGCACTGAGCGCCTCTGGGTGAACAAGCTGTTTTCTTTACACCTGAAGACATTACAAGAGAATCCCAGCCTCTATTAACACAACCGCTGAGCTTTCATGGTGGCAGAGGAAAGCTTTTGAGTATGAACTCTGACTGCTCAGAAAGCAGAAGTCAAATGAGAAACACGGAGAATATAACAGTCACAGGAAGCCCATTAGTGCAAGCATGGAGGGATGCAAACATGATTGAATCCAACGGCAGCCTGTTTGTAAACGTTTGTAAATACTGTTTCATATCGCTTGGGCATTGCAAATCCTCTAAATTTTTGCTTTCCCAGAATTCCTGTTCTCTCCTGAAAACTCCCATTGGTTTCAAGCTGGCATCTCTCAAGGTCACACTGATCTGCTATTCTCTATTAAATCCACCTCCCACGGAAGAAACCATTAAAAGCATCAGGAATCAGATCGCGAGCCATTTACTGCAGAGCCTCTTTCTCCCGCTGTGTTTGCCTTGCTCTTAGCTAGCACAAAGGGCTCCCGATCCTGAATGAGGCCTCCGGGCGCAACTCTCAATGTTAAACAGTAATTATTTTTGGTTACTTTCGTTTTAAACAAAACGCATGACAATCAGGGCTTGCAGAACTCCCCAGACAAAAGGCAGCTTGGGTTGTCAGAAGCTGCCCCGGTCTGTGGCAGGTCATTTGCATTGCCTCCTCTGGCATATTCCGGCTCTTAAGGAGGTCAAGCTCGCCTTGGCTTTCCCCAGAAAAAATGTTATAATGCTTTGTCGGACACTTGTTTTTAAAGTAATTCAAAAAATAAGTATGACTATGTCTCCGCACAGTTTATTTTTATGAGTCTCAGAGAATTGTATTAATTGCTTAATATATATTTCCATCAGGGTCCATCAATTAAGAGGAATCGGTGGTATTATTATCCTTGTAAAACACCACATCAGTCAAAAATGAAGCAGAGTCAGAGGTCTAACTGTTAATCAGGTCACATTTCACTTCCTGTTGACATTTTTATTTCCCTTGCAGAAAATATTTGACGTTAAGTCTCAGATTATGAGCACTATTCACCCGATGCAAACACTGCAGAGAAGTAGTCCTGCTGGTGCAGCCGGGAAGCGTGCACCGAGTCGCTTGCGAGGCACCTCTTTAAGCAGCGCAGGGTGGATCGACAGCTATTCATCTTGATGATGAATGGGAAATCGCTCCAAGGTGAAGGTCAGATTTCCATCCGCACCTCAGAAAACGAGAAGCAGGACCAGCTCTGGCAGCAGAGGTTGTTCTGTTGTGGCTTTGCTGCAAGCTGAGCAATTTGAACAGTTTGGCCAAGGAGGCAAAAATATCGTAATGTGATAAACGCAATCAAGTGTTTACTGGCAACAGGGAAACAGTGGGCTTGGCCAATGACACGGCAGAGGAGAGTGCAACTGCGGTCGAGGATTTGCTTTAAAGCAAAGCATCAAACAGGAAGGACAGTTCTGTAGTTAAGGAAATTGGCTAAGAGATAGGGAGGCTTTCAGTTATTCAAAACTAGATATTTGTACGCTTCTTGAGCAACCTTGAATGGGTCATCTAGTTCTGCTGGGGTAAACTGAGCTTAGGAGAGGCGTCAAACATGCCAGCCTGAATGAGATGATGATGGGTAGCTGTTGCACCTTGAGCAATACCGGGAAACACAGACCCCTCTCTGCCTCACAAGTTTCTTCTTAACGGACTTTTAATTTACATCCCTGTTACGTCAAAGACATCCCATGATAATCTTCTGGCTCAATGTTCACTACTACCCAGAACACTACTTGTTCACAGTCTGTAATAAGGATTTAATAATATTTTCCCTTTGTTCACCATATCATCAGTAACTTCCCAGAGAAGTCCCCAGTACTGTCTGTGGAATTTGAGTAGCATTTTGCTCTTGAGATAGCTGACATACTTTGAGAACAACATCCGGTCTCTTCCAACAAGCATACCCCATGTAGCTAGTTTCATCCCTTCCTTTCCTATTTCCCTTTTGCTAATGCCTCCTCTCCTCTCTTTATACATTTTGTCTCACAGTGTATAGAAATAAAGAGATGCTTTACTTGTTATTGCATTTTTCTGCTGCACACCCCTCCTAGTTAATGCTTTTTCTCAAAAAGTGATGCAGAATATTGATTAGAGTTGTTTGTTAACAATGATAGCATTGCACTGAAAAAAAAATTATTAAAAAATTTTACTTGCACCAGCATCTGCAAAGGAGAATCCGCTGCTGACGCGCAGTACGAGTTCAGCCCAAACCAGTAACTTTCTAAAACTATGTTTGCATTTTAGCATTTTTAGTCATAGTTTTCAAACTCAGAATAATCTAACCACCTCCACAACTGGCAGACTAGAAAAGGGGAAGAAACTACACGTATGTGTCTTTTTTCTCAATCAAACTTTGGAAAAATTTCAACTGTTGTTAGGAAGCTGAGTTTTCCACCTAGAAGGTCTGTAGAGAGCTGATAAGGTCTGTTTCAGAAAGAACCAAAAACCTCCATTCCCGTGAGCTGGGATGGGCTTAGATCCACGCTGTGGTGCAAAGTCCATTCCTACGGAGCGTAACACACCTACCTGCTGTATTCTGTTAGCAGTTAAATCTGCAGACCTTGCCTCTCTTTCCTGCCTGCAAAAGGCATGTTTGACTAGTATTAATTCTAAGATAAGCCGATATTTCCTCTTATACATATTTGCTTTCTGTGGGGCATGTGGCACCACATTTTCTCTAAAACAGCAGTCCCAAAACTCCCTTTTCTCTGGATCGCTCTCTCAACTTCCAGTTTGCACAGCACTGCTTAGAGACCACTGATTCAGAATAAGGGTCTTTTTGTTTGTGTTTTTTTTTTTTTTTTCAGATTCTGCACTAAATCTTTATTTCACTGAATATTTTACATGTTTGAAGTACATATGTGAGGAGGGGAGAGGAAAGAGAGCTCTCACTTCTGGCTGAGGGGCATGTGTGAAAAAGTGTGGCTTTGCTGAAGCTGGTGAGAGTGCTTGAAATCACTTTGCAGTCCCGTAACACTCAGAAGTTTCCTGAGGTTTCTGGCTGACTCTCAGCCCCTTGACGGAGTCAGCAGATAGGGTCTTCTTCTATTCATTTAGAGCAGGTCCTTTATGCGTGTGTCCCAGGCATCAACCTTTCGACATTCCTGTGCTGAGACAACAAGTAAGCCCAAGTCCAATCCCCTTGATGTGTACAGTCCATCTCCTGGATACAAAGCTGAAGGTGGGCAGTTAAGATCTCCAGTGTAAATAAATTTCTTACTCTTCCCCAGAGCTGATCCAGTGTTGAACAAGCACAAGTTGGTCTTCATTTTACGGCAAGCCCCCATCGGCTCCCAGTGCTGTCATAGCTCTCTGTGGTTATTTGGGTTGTCTGTCCTTGAGGCTGGCTTTGTCCCAAATTAAGTATTCAAAACCCACCAGTTTGAAATCTCCTTCTGATACAGGCAAAGCCTTGGGTAAATATTGGCATCTCCCACCGTAAACTTCTGTAAAAAAAAAGGTTTAGCTCTGCAATCTAATTGTGAAAGAGCTTGTTCCTTTCCCTCTATAATATTGCATAACTGCAGCTGAGTGTGAAGGGAAAATAAGTGCGTATGTCTGTATTTTCCCTTATGCATTACCTTCAGAGAAAGGACATGGTTTCTATTACATCTCTGGCTGCAACAGATGGAGTAAGATTGGGTTTCTTTCCTGCGTATGACTATAACTTCTTAAAAGCTGCTTTCCCAAGTTGATCAAGCAAGTCATGAAAAATGGTCTGTTTATAAAAATGATGATTCTGATTGAGTTAAAGCACTGTAAGGCAGTCAGCACTGTCCCTAAAGAGAGAAAAAGAAAGGCTTTATGGAGAAATATCTTGTTTTCCTAATAGCTTGGTTTGGAAACAAGTTTATAAAACATTAAAATTCCCCAGGGTCTTCAGGACTGCAGTGTTTCTAAACAGTCACATTTACCTTGACCTTACAGTTGTAGGATAAGGAAAGATTGCCTTCTTTTTAGCCCCAGGAATACAATACTTGGCATTTCTGTAGCACTTGAAATCTTAAGAGCTCTAGAACCACAAACTGAGAATCCTCATGGCCCAAACAGCAGGTGGTTCAGGCACCTTTACCATTCTCTCTATTATGCACCTTTCCTTGTCTGCCTGGAGAGAAAGTCTGCCCTGTGGGGCTCTTGCCTGCCAGGGTCTGAAATTGTCACCAAGAGTCCAGCAGGCCACTGTGAGACACAGGCCAGTCAAACGAAAAGCAGTCTGGTTCATGTAGGTCACAATGAATGACTTTGGTTTTGGTCATATTCAAAATACTGTTAAGGGCTGCTGAGTAGAGAGACAGGATTTTCATTTGCTCACTTTTTTTTTTGAGATATGACAATTAGGTTTTGTAATCCTGTTGTCTACTTTAAAACCTCAGGAAGATCTTGGTTCCCACCTCTCACATCTTAATATGCAAAGTACTTGGAAAAAACCCATGGAAAGGAGAAGCAGAGACCAGTAAGTGAACAAGCCAGAGACATCAGACCCTGTCAGTTTCTAACATGGATCAACTTTTCCCCTGTTGCATGCTGTCCTCACTAATGCCTTAGGATTTTTATTTTACTCCTTTGACTCAGTGAATTAATGGGAAAGTGGCTGAATACAAGGCTAGCAAGAGAGATTTCTTAATGTCATTTATGTAAGGTGACAGTGCTTTATTTCCATGACCTCAGCACCAAGGCAGAAAGTTCCTTACTGGCTTCATGATCACCAAAGACAAACTATACAAGTGAAGACCGAATTTTGTTTACCAGAATTCAATGGTCATTCAATGTCCATCCAGCATTCGCATGCTCACCCAGAACACAAAATTCTCGTTAAATAGGGTCAAACGTGGACATTGGAGTGTTCCTGAAGCTCTCACCTCCTTTACCATCAGACCCATATTAGAGAAGCAGCTTGCCTTCTCTCCTTGAAAGGCAGAATATGGTGGCAGTAGGTTGCCTAGGGCATGAAAAAACCACTGTCTTGGAACTGGGAGAACCCACTGCCTCTTGAGAGGGCTTCAAGAAGCTTCACGGGGTGTTGCTTGCTGCCCAAGCACTCTGTAGGTAAAGACCAGCAGAGGGGAATGAAGTCAAAGGAAAGTGTGTTTTAAGGAGAGTTTGCTCTGGGAAGATAAAGTGGGAGATGATAATAATAATAATAATAATAATGATGGCCTTCTAGCATAGCCAGCAAACATTTATCTAAACAAACGAGTCCACAGTGATATGGATGGTACAATGTATCTGTCATTCCACAGTCCTGATATGTCTTTAGCTGTATACTTTTAACCATTGTTTTAGATGTATAGCAACTTAGAACACTGGGGTCTCGAATCATGATGGGAACCCCTCAGATATTAACTCGATATGGATATTAACCTTCAGTTATAATGCACTGTTTCACCCAACTGAACCATTATGCTGGCTTTTTTAAAACAAAGACTACCATTGGAAGCTTTTTTTTCATATTAACTCCATTTTCCAGATGTAAGACACCATTTTCCAAAAGCAATGAGTATAAGAATAAAAAATTGCCAGGTCATCTTATGCATTATATAGTACTTAACTGAGAAGAATAGGCATCAACTATATATTTAAAAACTCAGTAGATCCCTGGGAGCCGCTGTGTAATCTTATGAACACAATTATGATTCAAAGCAAATTTAAAAATCAATGCCCTTATGACTCATCATTGGCAATGCATCTCTCAGAAGAGAAGGCTGACGATGAAGCTAACTGTAATGCTGTTCAGAGCAAATAATTTTACAGCACATTCCAAAGAGCTGAATGGCCTGGAGAGAAGGCAGAGAGGGCTCGTTTACTTGCCTTTTGTGCTTGAAATCGACATGGGTCCTAACCCCCTTTGCGATTCCCCTGGGAATCAAACCAGAAAAAGGTGGAACTCATCAGTAGAAGATTTGCCTTGCTGAACAAATTGTTACATTTTTCTCAGACAGATCCTCTCTATCCACCAAAATGAGGATGCTGCAGCAACCTTCCCAGATTAAACCAACTGGCAAACCGAGCGGTGCTCTGGAACTAAAAATGTGCAAGTTCATCGTGCTGTTACCAACAGGCAGAGGCTATTCTGTGAAAACCTCTGGACTTCATCTATAAACTTAATGGTGGACAGTAGCATAGCTTAATCCTTCAAGGAACTCCTTTAGCCTAGCGAGCTTTGACAGTCTTCTACAGATCTACAGGAAGTTATAGTTTGACTTTTTCCATACATAGCACGTGCTTGGTAGTCGACCTTTTCGTGATCATTTCTTTCCACGGTTGTATATTTTAGATCATAACAGAGGTTATAAACTGTCTAATTTGCAACCAGTTTTTCCATGAAATAATTTTAGGTTGCCCTTCTGTCATTCTGAAAGGACTGGATGCAACCACTCTGTGGATGGGGAGATGGATGCCAATAGGCTATGTTCTTAAGCAGAGTGCATCATCTCAAAGAGGTTAAAACCATCCTGAATCCTTTGCATTCAGAGTCAGAAAGTGGAATTATCCTTTTCCTTACATCCCTCAGTGAAAAAACAACCAAGCAAGAAGGATCAACAAGGACCTTCCTTCAATGCAAAAGAAGTCTGTTGTTCTGGCAGGATGCTCTCCATGATAGTGGTACCTCTTGTAACTAAAATAATGGTGAGCAAATCACAGTTAATGGAAGGCTTTTGGTTTAGTAACTCCTGCCAACAAGCAGATACGGCATATGCCATAACAGACCATGGCACCAAGTTGGAGAAACTCATGAGTCATTGCTGGGCCCTGCGAGACAGACAACAGATGAGAACAAAATCTTCCTCCCTGAGCTGTTTTTTCTGGCAAGGATTATGAGCAGGGAGCCTGGCAAGGCTGAAGTGGTGTTGGTGGGTCACTTCCCAGGGGTTTGCAGGGATGGCACCCTATTTCTGTACCAAGGTATCCAGATACAGTGGAGGAGGGTTCTCTGAAAGAGAGCCTGCAGAGAGTTGCTGTTGGGAACAACCTGACAAGTCTATCCTCTGTCCAAAGCAGCTCACTTCAGCATAAGTCGCGAGACATCTGAAGTTCAGTTAAGTATCTGCAGACAGAAGTCACTTTAATGTCTAGAAGGAACCACAAAATAGGGAAAATTATAGAGAAAAACGGTCTCCAATACTTCAGCATGCTTTATGTAGAGGTAGCTCACATGGAGAGGTTAAGCTGGGCAGGCCTACCGTGGCAATACAATCTAGAAAGGCTCCATTGGCGGTAATGTCATTGTCATTATCCAAAAAACATAGCATCCCGAATCCACAAAGAGTCAGGATCTCTTTGAAACAGTGCAAATTCTGAGCTGTTCTGAGTATAGGAAAGAAGTATCAGGTTTGCTGAGCTGGGAGATGAGACATAAAGCAGGAAAGCTCAGGATTTATTTAGGCACAGGAACACATACACAGGAGTAAAGCAGCTGTTGAACCACTCTGAGATTTACGGGGGCATCCAGAAGAGGAGAAGGGACCCCAGCATGACCTCTCATATCTATGTGTATTGGAGGAACATCAGACACGACCCAAGGCACCGAACCAAAGCAGACTGGCACTGACCAGGGGCAAGTGCCTGCCTAGCAAGAGGTCATAGAATCATAGACTGGCTTAGGTGGGAAGGGACCTTTAAAGATTAACCAACTCCTCAGCCATGGGCAAGGACGTCTTTCACTGGATCAGGATGCTCAAAGTCCCATCCAACCTGACCTTGAACACTTCCAACAGCGAGACATACACTATTTCTCTGGGAAACCTGCTCCAGTGTCTCACCACCCTCATGACCAGAGGCAATTCTCTCAGCCTTCCCTTGTGTGCCATATGCCCCTGCCCCTCACCATCCTGAAGGCTCTGAGCTCGGCTCATACCCCACATATCAGTGTCTTCACTGAAATGGGGAGACAAGGAAGGGACAGTAGAGTCCAGATGCCATCCCCAAAGTACCGAATAAGAGATGAGGAAAGCATTTTTACTGTTTTTTTTTTTTGGTTATTGTTTCATTGTTGGGGTTTTTAATTGTTTATTGCCAATCTTGAAAAGAACTCCTAATGAAGGCACTAGAAGGGACCTTAATGCTGAAGGCCAGCACTTCTTGGCAGAACTGCAGAAGACTGGTCCTTGAAAGGAACAACTGTCTCTCTAACTTCTTTGCTTGACCTGTTGCTATTCTTCATACATTGCTGCAGAGGGTCTGACTTCATCTTTAACCAACCATCAGGAAGCTGCCTTGTCCTTAAACTGAAGAAACCCCACCTCCAGGCCCCAGGAAACTTGGTGGCCCTCTGAAGGATGACTCCTGTTCTCCTGGGGCACAGTAGCCTGGTGGAAGCCAAGTGGTCTCATCCCCTTTTCCTGAGGCTCAGAGCAGGGCGAATGGCACTCCTTCAGAAGAGGTGGGGGTGGGAGGAGTGGGAGTGTGTGAGAAAGAAGGGCTCATACCACCTGTGGCAACCAACAAAATAACTGCTGATTGCCAGGAGATGAAACAGCTGAGCCTGCAGGATGGCTAGATGGAGAGGCTGGGTCTCCCAGCTGATGCCAGGCATGGAGGCTGGGCTGATGGTAGGGTGCTGGCTGGGTGCTCCTGTGACACCGCTGCTGTGGCATCATGGAGGGGAGCCCTGGCACAGTGTAGCGGTGCGAGTGAACCCATGCTGCAGGTGGATCCACTTCCATCTGTTCTTCTTGATCTTTGGGTGGATCTACCTCCATGGGCTCCACACCATCAGCCACATGAGTGATGGCCATTACTATCATGTGACTGATGATGCCCCCCCTCTGACACTGCCTCTTCTTCCTCTGCGTCTCCTGCAGTTATCTCTCTTCTCTCCCACTCAAAGGTGGGCAGCCACCCACCTTGCTGCTCTGGGACCTCTTGCTTCCAAGTGCTCTTGGCATGAGAAGGCCTTGAAGCTCAGAGCACTGTGGGCCAGCTGCCAGGATCCCTGTATGTATAGCGCCCAGTAAAACCAGCAGTTTGGGCTCATGACATCAGGAGGCCACTGTGATGGTGATGCACATGGCCAAAGATGGCTGTTCTGGGAGCTGGTGGGCCAGCGGCCTGAAAGATCCCCTGCTGTGGGAGGAGGAGGAGGGTCAGGGGGACTGAGGGCCCTTTTACTGGGGATCGTTCCACTGTGCTATTCTGCTGCCCCTTGGGCACGGAGACTGCCCTCTACCTCCCCTCATGAGCCCTGGGCTCCAGCCCCCTCCTCATCCCTTGCCTGGGATTCCCTGGATGAGATAGTGGCAACAGTGGGGAGGTCAGGGGTCCTCAGTGACCTCCCCCGCCGACCTGGCTTCCTGCAAGTGGCAGAACCTCCTGCACTTGACAGCAGCTGCGAGGGGCTAAGCATCCCAACATCCTGCTGCTGCCTGCACGAAGTCTCCCTGCACTCCATAAAAGAATTGCCGATTGCCAAGCGTTGTGTGGGCCCCTCTTCCCTGTCCCCCGGCCCTGCCCCTGGAGCATGGAGAGGTGCTGTCTCCTCTGCAGGGAGCCCCGAGGAAGAGTGGAGGAGAGGGCTCAGCATCCTTTGGGCTGCTGCTCTGGCAGACACCAGGAGTCTGCTGATGGGCCACCGAAGTCCGTGGGGCCCAGAGGTGGTGGGGTTTCTTTTCAGTCTGAGGTTCACCCTTGCTCTATTCTCTAGTTTTAAGGGCAAAACTTCTCACTACTTTTTTTTTTTTTTTTTTAATTTAATAAGAAGAGGGAGACACATGTCCTGCAAAAGACCTTAACACCATGTGCACTCTTAACACCTTGGCTTGAGAGTTGTTATGAATATCAAAGTAGGAGCAACTACTGCCTCCCATTGCTATTATGAGAGTACAGACTATGGATCATAATTGTTGTTCGCAAAATTTCCTCTGAAATAGGCATACACTGATGTATTCAGGAATGGCGTGGTGCAAACTTATCTTGCGTCATCTTCTGCACTGAGCAGTTAATGAACATCTGAGAGAAGGCCGAGATGGTTTCAGGGGACACATGGAAGGAGGCTGACTTATCTTCAAGGATTCCTAGGGAGTTTCTCTCAGAGATCTGAGATGAAAACCTATCTGGCTCAGCAGATAAGTCAGCATCACTATAGGCTTCTTTACAAACAGGTGAAGAACAAGGTAAAGACTACCAGGAACCATTCTTCAGAGCCCATGTGGATGCCTCTGAGCACACAGCAGGCTTGGCAGGACCCCAATAACTTACAGGGGATGGAGATGGTTCTGCCCACCTCCAGAGCTCATCTGGTGTGTCCCTGGTACGGCAACCACCATAACCAGAGGTAACTTTTCCATTGTGGTGATTGATGCTGCCTGAGGACAGGGGTAACTGGGAGGATTTCTTAACAAGACCACAGTTGGGTTTTGTTTTACCTGCAGTAGCCTTTTATTTCCTAATGTTTCTTGTCTTTTCTGACAAACTTGTGATGGCAATGTGTAAGAGCGTGAGGAGCAAGCTGAGCTTCTGAAAGCAGACTTTGATACTCACCTAGGGATGTGGGAAACCTTATTTTGCAGTGGAGCCAGCTTGGGAACACAGTGCCACATTCCTCGTTTATTCACAGCACACGTGCTGCCGAGGCCTCATGCTGGTCTCTGCTTCTTGTTAGCTCTTCAGCAGCTCACCAGGCCCCAGCTGGCAATGGCTAATTGCAATCAGCAGGTGAGAAATGCAACGTCTCAGCAATGGAATTGGCTCCAGCTTTGGGACACATTCTGGGAAACAGTGAGCACCCAGAAAAAGGAAGGGAGATGCCTTAAACCTGAACTCCTGTGAAAAGTATTAATTGAGAAAGACATCAGTGCACAGGACAAATCATATTTGCTTTTACTGGAAGATGTAACGGGATGATTTTGTGTTAAGAGGTGGGAATCTTTCAGAGCTCACCTCCAGTGGTTTCTAGTTGCAGTCTAATATCGCTGATGCCTCTGTAACATGGCTTCTTTTGCAAGGTAAAAGGATGCTGTAAGCATCCTTCTGAAGCTCAAAGGACAGTGAGGGTATAAAGAGTGCCTTGCATTTGGGCTGGTGGTTCGAATATGGCCTCAGTTTCTGAAAGGTGGACTACTGACATCGGTGGGCAGCCGGTAGCCTCAGGTGGTGGGCAGTTTTCCACTTCACTGTGGGTGTTGTTTGGGAACCTGGGATGCCAAGGACAATTTACTGCATGAGTGTGTGGTCTGTGTGTCGTAGCAGTGACTGCTTTCAGATGATTTTGTCTCGGGGAAAGATATCTCTACCATCTCGTGAGTCAGAGCCTGCAGCAGAGGAGACAGTGATTAAATCTGCAAGGAGAATTTGCTGCTTTCTCGCCCTGAGAAGTAGATCCTTAGAGGTCAAGGTTGAGTCACGAAAGCTGAGAATCTTGCCAGGGAGCAATGTAAGCTTCTCTGTTGATAAATTCGAGAAGACTTCTATTTCCATGGCTAGAAATATAGTATCTTGACAGGTGCTCAGTTATCACAGCAGTAGGTATGTTACAGGACATAGAAAGCTATGGATGACGGATACATGTTTCCACAGCTCTACATTTTAACAGGAACCTAAGATTCCTCTGAGGTAGATGAGTAGTGGGCCATTTCTACGTGGTTTAATCAATGAAAATGAAAATTTCAGCCCTGCAAAAAAAGAGACACCAGCTTCTTCCAAAAGAAATCCTGCATAACCTCCCATGTAGGGATGGCCAGTATAGCAGATACGTGATATTAGCATATGTGCTGAGCAGTTCCACATCAGTGATGCTGCATGCAGCTGCTGAAATGAAAAAACATCCAGCAGCCTGGGAACAATGGGAGAGATACCTGGATCCTTCTAATGTGAGCGACATGCCTGTATTTATTTGTTTGCAATTGTGCCAATGTTACAGGATCATCAAGGGCAAATTCTGTTAGATATAGATCAGTTCACAGGCAGAAAAAGCAATTAACATTTTATTATCATCCCGTTCATGTGCAATTAAAATAGAGTCGATTCCCCTTCAGATAAAGATGCATAAATAAGTAGAGACCATGATTTGGGTCCTAAAGCAGACAAAGGTATGCTGAAAGTCGTAAAAGATCACCTGTCAATTCAGTCACTCAGACTGAGACACTTGCAGGAAAAGGTGACTGAGACAAGCAGAACACATGGGAAATGGCAAGCCGAACAGTGAGATAGGATGCATACAGCTTTTTGGTTTTGTTGTTTCAAAACCCCATTTTAATTGCTGTGGGTTTACAGATTAATGAAACAATACATTTCTTCCAAATAAACAGCTGTTTGGTGGGTAATTTTAATCACAACCTGGTGGTAACCTCCCACGGGAGTTCATCTGAGTTGCCAAATGACGTTTTAACAAAGAGTAAAGATGGTCACGGGACTGTAGCTAGAGAATGGAACAAGGGGAAACAATTGTGCAAATTGAAGCACAGCTCTGTTCCTTGCGTGCGTCTCTCTGAGTAGGGGAAAAGGCTCGCGAACACAGATCACTTTGTCACGAGAATACAGCTCGTACCAGTACACGCACAATTGCTGTTGCTGACCGTCAGCTGGTGCGAAATGGCACAGCACGTTTGGTGCCAATTGATTGCACCCCAGCATGACACCCAGTAAGCGGTTTATTGAAGCACTTAGTTTGGATACGCTGGTTTGAGGCAGCCTCCGCTGATGAAATTGCTGGCAAATGGCTGGAATCAGGGACATCTTGGGTCAAACTAGATGTTGGTCACTTAGCCTGATGTTAATTGTCCCAGCAACCACACACTGTAAAAACAGGCTTCTGCCTGTCTGGGGTAAACAGTGCCAGTGATGCTTCCTAAAAATCAGACAACCTGTCTGGTGAAAGCTTTTAGAGCCTTTCACAAGCTGCAAAACAGCACATAAGTGATCGAAGGCAGTAGGGTGGGTGCATTATTGTTCTCATTAGAGCATCATCTGCCAATTTATTGCAGCAAGAAGCCAGCAAATGCAAAACCTTCTCTCTGAAAAAAACCCCCAACAAGCTCTTTATGTAACATTTAAGATATTCAGGGGTTGGGCCTGGGGGTGTTGTGGACATGCCCCTTGTTGAAGCCTGGCTCTCTGTTCATATTAGCAAAGGGAAGCAGAGGAGAGGGCTGTGAGGCAGCCCTGACAAAGATTCCAGCCCACGGCTGCAGGGAGGGCACCTGAGTGCACCACAGGTGCCAGCTTGGGGCCTGGACTCTGATAATGTAAAGCACATGGGCCGCCCAGGATTCCATTTTAACGAAGAAACGCAGATTCCGGCCAGACTGTTAATTTTTATACATTAAAAAAATACATCCCTGTCTTAGACACAACCTTCCAGCCATACATTTATTTGATAAGGTGGATTGATCTTTCCCCATCTTCACTTGCTTATGGCCTAGATCCTGTTGCCTTGGAAGTATGCGGTTTCTGTAGTACAGGATCAAACACTTCAGCAGCTCTTGAATTAGGAGAATCCTACACTGCTCTTCTAGCAACTGTCCATTCACACACAGCCATCTGTCTCCTGTCCTTCTAATGGGCAGGCTAATCGTTTCACTTAAGATATACTGTTGGAAAACATCCTATTATTTGGGGAGCAGGGGTGGGCTGAGCCCTTCATTTACAACAAAATTAGTGATATAATCAGCAGTTCATCCCATGACTGCTTAGAGACCATGACTTTGATAGACCCTGTGCAGTAACAAGAGATAACCCTAATTTTGCTCCATACTATACAAGCAAAACAGTCAGAGAGTGCAGGCCATAGTGCTGTGAGCAGCTCTGGGCACCAGCTCAATCCCTACTGGCATCAGCTAATTGCAGGAGCATCGGAGGTGTCACTCCCCAGCTGGCGAGAGCAGCTGGAAGACTTGGTGCCTTCACTGACTCCTCTGGGGCTGGGCTTGGCTACAGTCCGGCATCTGCACAGCGAGGCCTGGGAAACTCATTGGGAGCTCTGCACGCTGCTTCAATATAGATGCAGCACTTCAACAGAGCCCCATGATGCTCCGAAGAGTTCTGTGTCCTACGCATGAGGCTCTTTTCACCTGCTAGGGAGGATGCAGGATGCAGGATTTATACAAGGAGGAGCAGCTATTCTACTTCTAAAAAGAAACTAAAGTTTGGATGTTTAGGGAAGTGGTATACATTTGACCTACCTTCAGGCAGATCTGAAGTGTCTTGAGATGGACCAGAATCCTCTAGCCTCTTTGCTTTCTCAGATAAAGCAGCCCACATCCTTGAAGGGAAGGAAACCAGGGAGAGCAGAGGAACAGTGGCCAGGCTGTCCTAATGAGCTAAGAATCTTCAGCCTCCCACTCTGCTGCTTTGAGCCCAGCCAAATCTACCCAGTGAAACCTGGCCACCTACCAGTTTTTAATGGGCAGTGACACACGGCAGTTCATGCCCTGCGAAGCAACCCAGGGCAAGGGAATTCCCAATACATTCAAATCCTTCCCACCATTACACTTACAAGCATGAAGCGACGCAGGGGACTGCTCTGTGGTTCGGCACCGATCTAGCGACATTCCCAGCAGCACGACTGTGGGCTGATGGGGAGGGATGGGCTATCCGGACCTTTGCCAAAGATAAGGGTGAGAGGGCACTCGCAGGAGGGATCGCAAATGCTTTACCAACGTGGCAGTTCTGCACCAGACTTCAGAGTGCTGCTTGCACTGAAAGGCGCGTTGGTCATCAAAACCTGGAAAGGAGCTTCTGAAGCAGTCTCCATCACTGTGGAGGGCAGGGCATCCAGCCCTCCCCTAGCACTGCATCATGCCTGGGTTTCAGAGGAAATAAACTGCCTGGCTGGCTGCAAAAGCATCTCCTCCTGGGAAACGCACTGGATATTTCTGATTTAGCTGCCACCTCCCAGGGAAGGCTGGTATCCCAGACACCTCAGCAAATCCAGGCTTAAAGGTTTCTAGGTTTTTTAAGTTTTGCCGGCCACTCCTTTTCCTTTGTGGCTGTGGATCAGAGGGAGAGTGAACAGAGAAAGCAGATGGTTTGTCTAAACAAAGGTGAGACTTGCTGCTCAAGAGGCAGCAGACCAGTGCCGTTCTGCAACAAGCTGTGTAACGCTGTCAGGTCACGCAGCCAGAGAGTCCCCTCGGGAAGGTGAAAGCATTACCCCTCCAATGCAATTCCTGTCTTTTATGAAAGCATGCACAAACACACAGAAGTTGAGCAATTGCGTAGTACTCAGATAGCTGGTACCTTCTAAGTGACCCAGATAAGATCAGGCAGTAAAAACAGCAGAACCTCCTGATTAAAACATCCTAGGGATGTAAAACCAAGCCCCAAACAAGAAAACCTAGTTTTCAGCTGTGTACCTGAGCCTGTTACTAAATGAAGAGTACAGAGTCAGTAAACATACACAAGAGAGAGCCAGGTGGGTAACTAGCCCTGGCTACTCCAGCAGCTGGACCTGCCAGGGCAATGGAAAGCTAAAATTCATTGCTTGCGTTGCATCAAAGACAGAGCTAAGCCAAAATGTGAGCAAGCTGCATAATCAGGTGACTCAAAGTTGTCTTTTACTTCTCATTATTTAAGAAGGAAGCATTTTTTATCTATCTAGCAATGGCTATTGACAAACTGTAAAGTTCATAGGGGAACAAGTGAAATACCATATTATTTCAGTAGAGCAGACATCACTAATTACTTTCTTACCCTGTAGAATGTCAAATTAGTTGAAAAAAAGATCAAGCTATTCTTAAGTACAGTGATTAAAGTGATCAAAGGCTCATAACAGCACAGAGAGTGCAGAAAAGTTGTAGTTGCGCTCTAAAACCTGCATTTCATGATGGAAGATAACGAGAGGCAAGGAGAAATGTAAACATGAGCATTTTGCAAATGCTCACACTGAATTCCAAAAATCATCCCAAATGTGGACTTTTGGATTTAACCTCAGGCTTTGATCTCAAACTGTGTTTTTCCAAAGCAAGACAAGGCTTGTAGGAAGAGGTAATGTTCTCTCTTCTGACCTTCAATCATCTTGGCTACAAACTTCTGTTACGCCATTATTCTAGAGGCTCGTTAATATTCTGAAACATAAGGAGATCCTGTGCAGGCTTAAAGGACCCAGGCTAACTTCTGTGTCAGTGTTCAAACCAATCCTCAGACTTTCTTCTGAAGCCTACGTAGCCATCACCTCTCTATCTGGAATAGAAGGATGGATCTCATTACCTCACTGTATTTAATATTTCTCTTCACAATGCTACTGTGTGGACTAAATGCTAAGTATCTCTTTACACATTTGGAACAGCCTCATGTAAAGGCCTGGACTTTTCGTAGGTCTCTTTAGGCACCTAGCAAAAAGGTCTAAGATAGCAGACTAAATTTTCTGCATACTCCATGAAGAAACACAAGCAACACAGGAGGGTGATTTATTCAGGCTCCCAACTCCCTTCACTGGCCCTCAAGGCAACACAGCTTCCTAATGCAGACTGTGCTCCTATGACAGGGACTTCCAGTGAGATAGCAAGAATTAGGTGCAATAAACCCAGACCTAAGTGACTTATTCAGTGTCGTACTGGAAGCCAGAGGCAGATCAAAATTTAAACCCATGTTTCTCTAGGTCCTAAACTATTCCATTATCATCAAATTACTTTGTTGTTATGACTCGTGCCTCAGCAAGGTGGTAGATGAGTTCCTCTTGGAAATTTAGGTTTGTCCAAGTTAAAAATCTGCAAGAAACAGGCAGATGGAGACTGTGACAAATCACAGTCACAGTGTCCGTACGGATCCTCTTCTATAGCCCACAGAAACAGGAGAATGTGTGTTAAGTTCAACTTAGACTTGGAGTTAAACCTATAAGCCCCATATGAAAGATAATATCATAAAGGAATCCCCTAAATAAATATTATTTTGCCTGAGATTGTTTATCTAAGCAAATGGAGCCAAATAGATGCTCAACAGATGTGAGCCAGACTCCTCTTAACACTTGCTTTAGTTTACAGCAGGTCTAAATTTGACCCAGCTTATCTAACAGGATGTTTGATAATCAGGACGTCTTTGAGGGATCTGGAACGATTACTTCTGCTCTTGGCCTTGCGTTTCTTCAGCAGATGACGAGGGCAATTCTGCAAAGTTTTCACAGAAATTACTGGAAATTCCGGAGAAGATAAGATTAAGACTGATGAAATACATACAAGTATTGTCTTTGACATCCTCATAAAATGTTGCAAGACAGAAACTCATTTTTTTCTCTGAAGCTGAGCAAAATTGAACCTCAAGGCCCAGTAACATTATGGTTTGCACAGGAAGGGGGCCTGCAAACAAATCAGGAAATTTTAAAATCAGTTTGTTAACCAAGATAACTGTTTTGCTCATTTGCATTTTCTGTCCTGTGAGATGTAAATTGGGAAGAATCCTCCTGTCTTTAATTTCTTACCTAGAAATTCTTCATAAAAGCAGCATTCTCATCATACCTCTGTTCATTACTAAATCATCCAGAATCACTCCTGTTTCTCCTAAGCACCTCCCTCTTTAGGAAGCAGGCAGCAGTGTAGATGTAGCACTGCTGAGTGTTTGCTGTATGCTGCCCTGGGATCTTTGGGCTCTCCATGAGACACAAAGGCGGTGGAATTGTTTGAAAACTGCTGAGACCATGGCGCTCCACAACTGTTAATATTTTCGGTGCAGAGGAGAGGATGGGGGAGCGGAGTGGTTATTAACAGTTTGCTCTCTATTTGATGTACAGCTTGGCAAATAATTCAGAATTAAGAGAGTTCAGCCTTTTCCTCGGCCGCTGTCACAAGTGTGGACACTTATAGGCGTATGTCCACAAGCGTGGACACTTGTAGGCACGTGACTGAAGACATACATGTTCTCAGTGTTTACAGCAAAGTATCTCCATTGCTGGTTTTTCTACTACTGAGAAAGGGAGGGCAATTCTATTTTTCCTGTATGTTCAGCTAACAATTCCAGGAACCTCAGTTCTCCTCCCACTTCCCTTTTTCCCTTTCCTGGCTCCTTTCCTCTGGGATTTGACAACATCAGCCTGTGGCTCTGCGTTACCCCTAACATCGCTTCTCCTCTCTTCCTTCTAAACCTTGTAAAAGAATTAAAAAGTGAAATTTGTGGGTTTGTTTTGCAGAGGAAAACCATTGGCAAAACCAAGCTCGCACAGCCCTGCTGGGTTTTCAGCTTTGGGTGTGCCTGTGCTGCTCAGTGTGATGCTGGGCGGTGGTGTGAAGCACGCCTTCGGTGCCCGTCCTAGCCCAGGACACCCACTGTGCTGCTTGAGTACTGCCTGCTTGCTAGATTTCTGCCACTTTCCTTAAGGCCTGGCCTCAGTAGTCAAAATCTTGAGCTAATTCTGGCCCTAGTTTAATCCTTGCGGCAGTCATCCCACCAGCACAGCCTTATGCCAGTGGCAAAAGCAGGAAAGAGCCTGATCCCACAGGAGACCCAGAAGATACCTGAAGGGATGTAGCTGGACTTAAGAACCTCATTCCTCAATACATCTTCCAGGCATTAAAATCTCAGCATGCACCAAGAGGGTCCGACAAATATCAACACAAAATCTGGATACCTTAGAAGTGGAAATGCTGGGGTACGGGGAATGGTAGATGGCACAAACTTTCTTGCTGCTTCAGTGTGTGCAGCTGGATTAAATGCTGGACATGCTTTTATGCTACAGCACCACATTCTTTCTGGAGGGCAGAAAGAGGCAGCACGGCAGAGAGAACAGCAGGATCTCTGGGAAGGATCTGGTTTTGCTCAGGTCTTCCTACAGCCCTGCTCTATGTTAAGGGAGAATTTTCCTTCTATGTGACTGTGAAGTAGGGAGATGTCTGGCTTCCTTGTCCTACAGGGAGTTTAAGGCTGATCCCCAAAGTGAACCAATTCCCCTGAGTTTTAGTTTTGTGCCCTGGCACTAAGGCTGTTCTTCCCACACGGTTCCTGCACACGTGCTGGGAATGCAGTCCAGTTTGATACTATAATAACCTAGACCAGTGGTGCCCAAAACCTTTTTATCACTGCTTACTATGCCAAACAGAGCATGGCATGTGGGCCACTGCCACGTGCTGGGGCATACCTGTCATGTCAGGTCATCATAGCCAGGGAGAAGCCAAGTCCCTGCGCTGGAGCTACCACACGTGCCAACTACAAGGGTTGCTTTGGGTAAGTGTCCTAATATGGTGTGCAGCCCAACCGGAGATCATGTGTCCTGGCCTCATGGGTCACCAATGATCTGTAAGCCACAGCCTGGCATGGCCAACAGCAGACTGCTAGACATTGAGCAGCGAGTCTGATTGGGAAGTGATTCACTTTTAGCTTGCTTTCACAAAGAATAACTTGCATGCTTTGCAGGCATGGAAAGTCATGATGTGGTAGCTCTCAAAACAGAAACTTTAGAAAAGGCTTTAAAGTTCCGTTTGAAAGATTTTGTTGTAATAAAGTAATGGTGTGGTGTTTTTCTTTCTCTGACCAAGCTTGGAAGCTGGCAAAACCTAATTTCAATGTTTAAATGTCATGCTTTCTGTTTAATTACATAATAGTGTTAGCTGGAAAGCCCTACAAAGGCAAAAGACTTTGGCCCATGCGCTACAAGGAAAGTTTTTGTTGAAGAAGACAGTGGTGAATGTTGTACAGTCATTATAACTCTGTTTCGCCAGGTATGTGCTTAGTTCAGTGCCCAACAGGGAACTATTTTACTGTATTTACATTTATAAAGTTTTGCCAGCTATACCTAGGGTTCTTGATCAAAATGACGTATAGACAGCTGCACCCACACTGACTCTTAAATGATCCCTCTGATCCTCCTTGCCCCTTCACGAGCAATAGTCTTTCCTCCCCTCCAGACCCTCATGCACACAAGCAGCAGCAGCAGCCAGCGCACTGCTATGGTCCCAGTGAGGTTGCACTGGGCTCCCTCTGCTCAGGATATGACCTTCAGTACTTTACCCCAGAAAACAGGCAAAAGAAGGCAGGACCACAGGTTTTTTGCAGCCGTCTTTGGCTTGTTTGCATTTTTCAGTTCACTTTCACTCTCTGTCTCAGAGGACTTGTCACCCACCTCTCTAGACAGGGTGTTTCAGGGTGTTTCAGCTACGGTGCGCAGTGATGGCAGCTGTTTGCATAGCTCCCCGATCTCTGGGACCGCTGTGGGGTAAGCAGCGCTTTCACATCCCTGCTGATCCTTGATGGAAGAGCGCCAGCCCTACGTGGCCTTACAAGTCGGCTTCACTTTCCTTTCTATTCAAAGCTACAAATTAGCAGCCAGGCAAACATCTTGGTGTCACACCCTGGCAGTCCTCAATTTCATGGCGAGGGGCAATAGAAAACTGAGAAACAGAGGAAAACTTTAGGGAAAAAACCCAACAAGACAAAATATCATATGAGTCTTAGCTCCCTTCCCATTTGCATTGTAAGATTACTTAGGTCTCCATAGCTTCTTAACCTGTAGGTATGACGAGAGGTATGTCAGTGTTGTTATTAATCCAAAAATCGTGCACAGAATTTTCAGGTGATACTCAGGACCTCACTGTATGCTCTATGAGAAAGGAAGCACAATCCTCTTTTAAGAGGTGGGTAATGATAACCGCAAGAGACACAGCTAGGAATTCAGGGCACAGAGCACGTCAGGTAGCCAATAACACCAAAGAAGTTTATATAGGTGTTATGGGGCAAATTTGCCACGAATAGGGAATAGGAACCATATGGTATTAGGAGCACAAGTAATTAGGAAAGATTCAGCATAATGGAAGTTTTTGGAAGAAGATTTTGTCGAAGCTAGTGTTTAATCCAGATCTCCCACGTACCTCACCAGTGCTTAAACTGCAAGAATATACTTGTTCTCTAATTGCAAAAGAGCACCAAGGATCTGTAAGTATTTCTGCTGGTGGGATTGCTGAGTGTTGGCATAATCAGAGAAACCCTTGACTGCAGTTCAGCTCTGGAGTTTGGAGAGCGAGAACATATGAGGACGAAAAAGACTGGTGAAAAAACGAGTGGTAGGTCAGAGTGCTCATTGCCATGCTAAGGGGCATTTTTTAATTCCCCACCCAAACCAGATAACTTAGGAAAGGTGGTCCAGATTCAACTCCTGTGTTCCTGAATGCCTTGTACCGGTTTTTAACAAGGTGAAATTTCTATTGCCCTCTAGAAAGGCCTTAGTTGAGTAAGGTCTGAGTATCACCTTGGAACATATCCTAACTGGGTTGTGCAACCTTTGCTCATGCTGCTGCCTTCAGTTCAAGTAGTCTCTTAGCAAAAGCCAGTTATTGTACTCCATGAACCACCTCTGTGTATATTTACACTTTTGATGTGGATGTCCCTTTTGTAGTACTTCCCAGGCAGAGATCTCCAAGACCCGTATAAATACCAGTTATCAAACTCTAACGCAAGCGTGTAAAGTGGTTTAGGATTTCTCTTTGTCACATGAAGAGTGAACAGAGGTGCCGAGCCGGTAAGTGCTTTTCTCAAGATTAGAGCTGTTGGTGGAACACAACTGGAGGAATAAGGTATCAATGGAAATACAGGGTCCTGCCTTCAAATCCCTGTCTTTTACTGACAAAGCTGCAGTTTGGAGACTGCACGGTCTTTAAGACACCACCAGAATTCCTTTGTCCTTCGTCAAGCCTCCTGATTCCCGACCACTTCATTTATCTGCTTTTGAATCCATGTGATTAAAAGAAATATGAGTTTGATCCCAGACTGAATCTGCATCACTGATATCTCAGGATCTGCCTGTGGCAGGAGGAGGTTTGCTGGGACAGTGCATGGCTCGGGAGAGGATGCATGAGGACCGCCCAGTGGATGTGATGTTGAACGGCTGCAGCTATCATCGCTCAGCCCCTGCACCACACAGGCAGGAACTACGTCCATCCCTGGGTGTGACCCACCCAGGTGTGATGATGGTCTATACTTCAGAGCCATACTGTTACACAGACCTGTTGGAGTGGGTCCGGAGGAAGGCCACGAAGATGACCTGAGGGCTGGAGCACTTCTCCCATGAAGACATGCTGAAAGAGCTGAGATTGTTCAGCCTGGAGAAGAGGAGGCTCCAGGGAGACCTTCTAGCAGCCTTCCAGTACCTAAAGTGGGCCTGCAAGAAAGCTGGAGAGGGACTTTTTACAAGGACATGTAGTGAAAGAACAAGGGGCAATGGCTTTAAACTGAAAGAGGGTAGATTTAGATTAGATATAAGGATGAAATTTTTTACAATGAGGGTGGTGAAACACTGGAACAGGTTGTCCAGAGGAGTTGTGGATGCCCCATCGCTGGAGGTATTCAAGGCCAGGTTGGATGGGGCTTTGAGCAACCTAATATAGTGGAAGGTGTCCCTGGCTGTGGCAGGAGGGATTGGATCTAGATGATCTTTAAGGTCTCTTCCAACCCAAACCGTTCTATGATTCTATGATATACTAACCAGATCACACTAGCTTGTGTTGTTCCTATATGTCAAGATGCAAATACAGGCGAGGACATACCCAGGGATAAAGGGGAACGAGCTAAAGACGTCAGCAGAGGAGTCCTTTTGCACACCATGACCGCAAACACCCCAATTACCTACAGGCACATTAGCTGAGGCTTCTTTACCTCTCACCCCTCCTGATTGTCACCTTGGCAGCCAGGTTCCTGTGCACCCGCCTGGGAAACAAGGGCTGAAGGTGCCCCCCAGCAGGCAGCTTGCTACAGCTATCGGATGATCTCCCTCGGCAGCGCACCGCCGCCTCTGTAACGCCTTCACCTGTTGTCTGCATGGCTCCCACCGTCACCACAGATAGCATCGCCACTGTGACCTTGAAATCCTTCTCACAAGTGCCACCCTGTCTCTAAGCAGTGGGAAATCAGATTTTCCTTCCCTCAGCACCGCTCCCTGCATTTTCATTTCTGAAGAAGGAGCCAGGGAGGGAATGAAGTTTTCCCCTCTGCAGCAGTGACTCTATTTTCAGCTGTAGCCCAACAGATTGCTTCGCTCTTCAGCCTTATCATCCAATACCACCTTAATGCATGCAGCTACACAAGGTTACTATTAGTGGCTGATATCACTGGCACTGCTGGCTGGGGGTTTTAACCCTAGACGAACCAAAATCTCCTCTATACCACATCCTTAGTACTCTCCGTGATTTCAGACGATAGAATTTATTATTATTTTTAGAGTGTTTTTTTTTTTAAAAAAAACCCAGAAAATACAGTAAGTTTGTTATGTCAGAGGAAGACAAAGAGAAAAGTCAGTCATTCTCTAGGACCAAATCAATCAGTGGTTTACCATGCACGGAGTGACTGACAGCTCTAGCCCTCCGGCATCGTAATTTATTCTCCAGTCTCATCTGTTTGCGAGTATTGCATGTCATGCTTCCAAAAATGTATATATAGAACCAGCTAGATGGTTATATTTAGTGCAACCGTAGGTATGGAAGCATTTCTTTTTTTAGCTTCTCTCGGTACAAATATAGAGATAAGAGAGAATTGAAAGGCCCCTCTGCACCTCTCTTCTGCACGCCTGCGAAAACGTCCCCTCTGTTTGGCAGCGTGCCCAGAGGAGTCTGCAGAGTTGCTTCCGAGGAAGGACTCTGGAAAGAACTGGTCAAGGAACTGTGAGTTTACAAGACGTTCCCAAATTTCAGCAACCCCAAAAAAATCTCATTCCAGTGTGGAACAAAAATGTGGTACAAAACAGAAGTTACAATTTTTTTTCCTCCCTAAGTCCAAACTATTTTGATCTTTTCAAACCTATTTTGAGTCTACAGAGGTCACTAGGGGAGCACCAGTTGATAAGTGGGAAACCTCAAAAGGCTGAACGCCCCTGAGTTCCCGCTAAAATATGAGCATACTCCAAATCGGGATCCTCCAAATGCACCTTCCTTAGCAGGCTGGCCCATGTCAAAGGAAGGGAAGCGCTCCAGCTTTGTGAGACCCTCAAGACTGCCAGCCCTTCTGGACCACTTCCGTCCTGATAAACTGGGCAAGCTAGGAAAACTAGGCAGCTCCAGAGCATGGATCCGAGCACCAGGTGGAAATCAGGGATGAAAGAGTCCTCTGGATACCATTGATGTCCTGGCTATATCCCCACAGAGCATGTCTAACCACACAAATCCACATTTTCCATGGAAAAGTTGTTCCAGGCAGCCTTGGCTTCAGACTGGCATCAGGTTGCTGATGGCTGCAGAACTGAGCATTGCGGCAGGGAAGTAGGGGGCATTCGGGCATCCCTGGGGAGCGAGGTCCCTTGCCGGCTCCCAGCTGTTCCTGACAGCTGCCTCCCACGGCCTGACAGCAACTGTAACCACTGAAAGTCATGAAAACCAGCCAAGTTTAATAGGTACATGGACTTTTTGTTAGATCTGAACAGAAACCTCTGCTCTGACCTGAGGAAGGGTTTGTGTGTCCCAATCTGCCTATTTTTTCAGGTTGTTGTCAGCTGGTCCGATAAAACGCGTTACTTCTCCTTGCAGATCTCACTTTGCTTTTGCACTAGCCCTCCAGGCGTACAGAAATATGAATACCCTGTTATAAATGCACCATGAAAACAAACACTTGCTGCATTTTTTAAATGCTGATGTCCATTTGTCTTGCAGTTATCCATTTTTTAATCTATTTGGTATCAACTGGTCTGTCCACACGTGGCCATGCTCATTTGCACATGCACAAATCAATTAGCCCACGCTTTTTCCTGCACAAATAATGTTTCCTCTTTGGGCAGCTGCATATCGCAGTCCAGTGACGCCTCCACAGCGTATTTTATGAGGTGGAGGCACTTTTTTCACACGTTAACCTCAAACCTAAACACACAGAAAAATTCTCTGTTCTTAAACTCTCAGACCTTGTTTTTCACACTTCTCAGCAAGAGAGAAGGATAAAACACATGCAGACCTTAGAGTGTGTTTTCTAACCATCGAGAAAGTAATAAAATCTGCTTCAAAGCAGAGATACATAATCCACGTGCACCTGCCTGGAGCTGGTCTGAGCAGAGCTCCTGCAGGGCTGAGACCAGGGTGATGGATGCAATGTCACAGACTGAAGACAGTAGTGTTGGTATCCTGGGTATGGGTAAGGACTTGCAAGTTAGTATATCCTTTGCTCAATGGGTGAGAGAGATAAGAAGCACTTTCAGCAGGATCTAAACACACGGGGCAGTGATAAGTGCAAATCCTTTGTGCTCTGCACAAGGCAAGTAATGGGTCTTCAGCAACTTCTCTGTGGCAAGAGGAAGGCGCAGTCTGGCTGACCTCGTCCAGGAGGACAAAAGACAAAAAGACGAGAACTTGTAGGAAGCAGCAGCTGTGACTGAGAGAGGGAGAGGCATTTTGGAGTCCAGGATCTCAGAGGCGTGGGGCTGCCCTTGCCACAGTCTCCATGGGGAGGACAAACCACAATTCCACCAAAAGCATGCAAGTGGAAGAACGAGCATTTATCTTTGTTGAAATCAAGCATTTTTTGGGGGTTTAGCTGAAGCTAACCAAGCGTCAGCACTCATCCTGGCCTGGGCATCTCCAAAACAGAAGCAAACCCTGGGGCATGCCTCGTGACAGCCCTGGTGTGTTAAACCGTGCAGGCGAAGCCAGCCGTAGTGGCAGCCTTTCACGGGGGAGCAGAGAGGAGGAGCTGCCCCAGCCAGCTCCCCAGGCTGCGATTGCTAAAGCCACAGTCAGCAAACGTGCTGAAGAAGTCACCGGAACCGGGGAGAAATGCCCTTGGGACACATTGAGATGCTGACAGTTCAGGAACTGACAGCCCTGGGTCTAGCCCTGCCGGGATCCCTCTTCGCAGAGGTCTGGATGCCCATGGTGTGCTGGTTAACGAAATATGTCTTTTCCCTGCCATTTTTGGAGGCTGCATAATCAGCACTGTTTGATGAAGCTGCTTGTTAATTATGCTTGCTGAAAGGTATTTCCCCTTGTGTCTTCCCAAAAGACGTAATGCTGTCCCACATTACGTAGCGCAGCTCTAAACTGTGCAGAAAGTTCAGGCAAAAATACCACCTTTTCCAAGGTGTTAAATGACTAGTGTGGACTTGCATACTTAGTACAGAGCACTCTGTTCCTCTCTCTGCCACAATCAATAGCACTCTGATTTCTTTATCATGGGTGATGGCGGATGGAGATGAGCGATCCCGTTCATACCTCAGCTCTGGCATTTTGATTCCCAAACAGCCCATTCACTAGTAGCATAAAAATAATGTAAAAACAAATACATCAAATAAATGTAGCTTGAAGACATCTCTATTACAACCTTGCTCTGTATTCTATAAGCAAAATATGTACTGTGCATACAAACGCCGGGGGAATGAAGGGATGCAGGTATTAACACTGACATATCAAGTGGTTCCTTCATGAGACCATATTATCTATGCAATCACCTACAAGTATTTACATTTTCTGAATGAGGTTTTCCAAACAACCCCTCCAGCCGTATCGCCTCTTGCTGTTCGCGGATGAAGTTCAGGTGAAGAACGAGGCCAAATGGATGCCTGCAGTGGGTGTTTTACATAAAACCTGGCTGCAGAGGGAAGCGGCTGGTGCTGGTGACTCAGGGGGTTTCTCCCTTGCAGGGTGGCCCTGAATTGGGGTGACTCCACTGCAGTGAGAGCCCCGTGCTGCTGGAGGTAAAGCACTGTGCTTCTGGAAGGCATCGTTCAACACCCAAGACGGGCAAGTCCTCAGGTGGCAAAAAGTTGGGCAAACTGTTAGCTGGATTCAGCCTTGCTCTTTGGCCACCAGGTTGGGTGGCTTTTTTTTTCATGTTCTCGTATTGCTCCCTTTGAATGTGGTTTAGTATAGGCAGGCCTTGAAAGCTATTTACCAGGCCTCCTTTTGGGAGCAGTTGTGCCTCATGTGCCACTCACAGGGTGCGGTTGGTGACTGAACTCACATGGCGTTTTTACAGCATTCACTGGATGAAAAATGCGTTAACGAGGAATAAGGTTTAAAAAAAACACCTGTTCTGCAAATAGCCTCCTTCCGTAGAAACGCTGACCAAACAAAACATCGCTGGCAATTCAGAAAGTTGGAAAAACAAGATAATCAATTAATGGATTTTTTTCAATATCGACCCATTCTACATCCTGACCACTAGTTCAGATAGGGCAGTATATGACACTAATAAAACAAATTGTGGTGTAAATTGTCCCAGCATCAGTTCAGCAAGTTGCCTCCACGTACCAGGCTGACTCCAGGCCTTCGTCGTGTCCGGACTCCAGCACAAGTTACTCATTTTACTTAAATTCCCCTTGCAGTTCCAATGAGACACATGCTACTTCTCTACTTCTTTTCCAAAGTCATTGTGATTACATTTGCTCTTAAAAAGTACCTGTTTCCTTGGATATACTTTATAGGGTAAAACAAAAAAACCTCGACCAACCCCTGCTCCCCCCCTTCTTTTTAAGAAGTGAAGCATTTGGGAATGAAAGGTGCCAGTATCACAAAAATTATTAACCTATGCCTCTCCTACTCAAAGCAGGAATCCACATTTTGCGCAAGGAAAATTTATATGATACTGTATGAAAACACAGCTTGCATTTTTATAAACGGAATTTCTTTTTTACATACTGACGAGCAGAGCAGGAGGTGACTGAGACGTCTATGCAGGATGTGGGAGATTAGGGCTAAATTTCTGCTCTGCCCGAGGGAATGTGATCCACTGCTCCCACCTTTCACTAGAAAAGTCTCTTTATCCTCTGTCTTCCAGCTACCCTGGGCTCTGTGCGATCCCAGCCAGCTGTTGCAAAACACTTGACTATTTCTTGGCAATGGGAGAAGAAAACAAGTGAATGCCCATGTGAGGCTAGAGAGACACACATTTATGCTTAGTAAATAGATACGCATAGTCCAAATGAAGAAAAAATGAATTTGGCATTTAGCTTTATGTCCTTCTAAGCACACCCCAACTGCTGGAGTAATCGTGTTGCAGCCAAGGGAGCAGGTCCGTGGAGAAGGATTTTCCCTTCACCTGCAAAAAAACCCTGTGGCCCCTCTGAGATCACTTTTCCAATGCTTCATCTCCAGTGAGGGATATAGCTGCTGGCTGAGGGTAACGGGAGAGTTCATGCCTCTCCGACCTTCCTCAGTCCTCTTCTGTGATGCTTAGGGCAGAAACACACTTTATAGACACCATGTGAGCATTGGAGTCCCATATGAACCTCTGCCATTGGTATCCAGCTTACTCATAGGCAACAGTCCTGGAGCAAATTGGGTTGAACAGTCTTTCCCAGTTTTCAGCTGTCTGGACATTATCCAAAGCTTGGTAAGTCTCTCCATTGCATTTTAGTGGCTTTTGAATAACAGCCTTCCTGAATTTTATCATCAGAGCACCACCATGAGATTTCCATTTACACCTGAACCTTAAATTGCCTGTAAACCAGGACACAAAAAAGCTCTGCTTAGAAGGAAGTCCTTGCTACCAAAACTGCAAAGAACCAAAGTGTACATACACCAGGCTGCCATGTAACAGGCTCATTTACAACCCCACCTCCTATTTTGTGGGTTCTCCAAATATGACAGTTTCTAGAAAAGAAGGGGAGAGCTAAGTCCATCTCTGTTTCATATTTAAGACACACATGGATTAGTGTTAATCAGACAATTGTTAATCTGACAGGAAAGGATCTGTAGATAAACACCAGCCCGTCACAGGACATGGTTCTGCTGGCATCAGTCATTGGTACTTCCACAACAGGTGCCACTAAGTATTTCTCAAATCGTAACAAGCCTGAAACCAGATGAATGGATATAGTTATGTCACAGGAGACACGGTTATATTAGAAAAACTGAGTTAAACAAAATCACCTTATAGCAAGTTGGAAGTGTTGCCTGTTTGCAAGGTGAGAATTTTCACCAGCCCAGGTGAACATCAGGGCTGAGCCATGGGGGAGGTAACCAGCTGGCAGTGCTGAGTCTGATCCAGACCCCGTTCATGCACTAGGAAATTTTCCTCACCTTCCACTGGCACAGAAGGGACAGAGAGGTTGGGAATTAGTGTTGTGTCAGTCGATGCCAAGATCTCCCATGGAATTTGCGAAAAAATCTCATCCAAAAGCCCTGCTACCAAGACAGATAACGATGAGGATGAGAGCCTGCTAATTTTATGTTCCTCTGGACTCTCCCTCTTTACCCACCTTGGGTCTGGGTGCCTTTCCCATCTGTCTCCTGGACCATTGTTTTCCATTTTAACTATCAGGCTAACACTGAAAAACTTCTCACGGCACAGCGGTACGACAGCCCTCTCTATAGATCTGCTGCTCCCACCGTCCTCCTGTCTAAAGTGGGCCGTAACTTCTGCAGAAAGTCCTGGCAAGGTGAATTTTACCCACTGCTTGCAGTTTCGTGGAGAGCCACTACACATAGCCTGCAACTCATGTCTCCTTCACACAGCCAGAGCATGCAAAGGGGTTCTGAGCAGAAATGAAAATCAGCCTTTTGGGTGCCATGCCCAACAGGCAAAGATAGTGGATTCCCACTGACACCCTTGGGATGAAGGCACCTATAAGAAAATGGATGCCTCCATCCCTTAGCAGAGCCTGTCCGCAGTATTTACAGAAAACTGATACCTATGAGTGTTTACAGAATTGCACGAATGGAGGAAAACGAATGATAAATTGCTGTGAAGGCAGTCACCTTGTGGGACCCAGTCAGTCAGCCTACTGTATCATGAGAATAATATTTTGTTAGTAGTCTTATCATCACCACCACCGCACATGTTCATCTATGGTTTTCCCCCTCTGTGAACCACAGGGTCATTTCCAGACCCTGGCAGCATGCTCACTGCTTTAAAACGATCCGGGGAAGTGATTACATGTGGGAAAATAGCTCCCTGAAAGGAGAAACTGGGGGAAACCCACACCCCTAGTTTTCTCTGGAAGAGCTGGAAAATAGCTGTTCCCTGAGCCCTGGGGTAGGTGGATTAAGAGAAGGAGAAGAGGTCTGAGAGCACTGACTGTGCTGGGCCCACTGAAGATGGAGGACTGAGCTCTGACCTGACAACTTTGGTAGTGATGCTAATGGAAGCGTTATGCACCAAGGAGCCATGTGTTGAATACGAGACAGAACTGGGCAGGCTCTTTACGTCTACCTGTTATCTGGGAGCTAAAAAGTCACGCAATCGCTTCCTCAAACAAATATTTGCAGTCAGGCTGCGTTCGTGTCAGCTGAAGGCAGATCACAGCCTCCCGAAGGACTTCAAAGATAAGATAACAAGCACACACACAAAAAATGCGGTCTGCCTTGAATTCCTCTGGAGGGTCACTAAGGCACTGCAAAGCCAGCTCCGGGTTGAACGTGCCGGCTTGCCTATAGCCCTTCCAGTAAAATATGGTTTTCTGTCTGCAAACCTCGGTACTTAGAAAAGGAAAGATGCATGGAACAGCCTTGTCTCTGGAGCGGGGATGCAAACAGCATCTCTGGATCGACAGGTTTGTGCATGTGATCTGCTGTGCCCAGGGACCACGCAGCTTGACCCGCACCACGCTGCAAGGTAGAAACTGAGAGTGGTATATAGGGTCAGACCAAAGTTTCTGGATCAGCCTGGCAGCTTATCTCCAAAAGCAGCTAGAGGTGTACAGGGAGGGAAGGAGTAAGGGAAACACGGAAAGCAGAAGATGATCCATCTCATTGCAACCTTCTCAGCTTCTGGCAGATGTGAAACTGGAAGGACTGTCTGAGTTGGAGCTCGCAGCTGAACCTCTGTGCCCTGCAGGACCGGTTGGTACATCTCCCAAATTCTGGCTAAGTCCTGTTGAAACCTGTTTATACTGGGGATCTCCACATTATTTGGTGCAGCACGTTCCCCAGTTCAATTACATACGGTGTGGAAAAGCATCCCTTTGCGTTTATTTCAAATCAGCTGCCTGGTAATTTCAAAGGAGTTCCCATTCTGTCCTATCTAATTTGGAGGATGTGTGCCCAGTGGCTAGACCACAGGAATGGATCTCTGAATTAATTCTATTTTCATCTCTGTCATTCTTCTAAAAGAGCAGGTATTATTATTCATTGGAGTGAGTTTCACCTCCAGCCAGCTCAATTAAAATCACCCCAAGCAAACAGCAATCTGGGATTTGGACTGAAATGACATAGTTGAGACTAATGTTCCCTGTATACCTGCAGAGAACAGGTAGAAACTAAACTAGGCAATAAAGGTAAAAATTCTGTTTTGAATTTCCAATGCCTGGATCGATTTGTGCAATTGAAACTGCTGCCAACATGTTACGAAAAAACTTGTCATACAGTAGTAGACCCTATTATGTAGCAGAATGCCTGTAGTTACAGACAGGTAAGATGAGATCCCACATGAAAGAGAAAAACGTGTCATTTCTAAAAACAGCAATTTACATACTGACCCAAGAACTGTCTATCTATTGAGCTGCTGTAATTGTGCAGTTTGCTATTTCTATTGACGTGTCTTCATGTCCCTCGCTGTTTGCTGGTGAAACAGCACACAAATCTGGAAAAAAATTCAGCCAGACCAAAGAGTGCTTAACAACCTGTGTTAGCGGCTGAGTAACCAAACAGCTGAGAAAGGTTCACAGATATAAAGGTGCTGCTCAAAATGAGAAGTGGTAAGTGTCTGCATTAATTACAGTCTTGGGCACATGCTAGTACCATGCTCACAGCCCAGCGTTAATGGCTTTTTTTTTTCCTTTCTTTCAGAAGCAAAAAGCCAGGCAGCCTTTCTGTGAGGGGTCATTTGCATCCAGGACGTGTACAAATCTCTTTACATTTATTTAGAAACTAAGGCAATTAAAACACCCCAGGCCCCTCCTGTTAACTCAGAAACATCATTATGAAGACGCTTATGCCACAGCAGCTTACTACGCTCGGTTTACTGGAAAACTGGAAAGCTGCATTTTCAACCACTTGATCAACAATTTCCCGAGGTTGCTAATGACTTGCAAAAATCTGCCCAACAGTAACAACCTCAGGGAAACTCCGTTGTCTCCTCTGAGAACCCTTATTTGCTTTCAGAATGAGAAATTTAATTAGGTGAGGTTTTTTGGCGGAGGAGTTCATGCCTTGCGCCCTCAACAAGCGAGCCCTGTGTGACTGCTCAGCCTCATCCAGGAGCCCGAGCCTCGGCAGAGCTGAGGATCAACCAGGGGCAAAGGAAATTAATCCAATTTTAAACTGGTTTTCGCTGCATTTTCTCCCATCTTGTGCAAGCTAAGCAGCTCAGCTTGCCCTCCATCTTTTGGAGTTTAACCCTGTACCCATGCATGGGCTCGCACATGGGTTTCATGGCTGGGAGGAGGCCTAGGGGATGAGGTCCACCATGGCTGCTCTGGGGCTGGCCAGGAATGCCACCACACACAGCCGAGGCAGCATTCCCCCGGTGGGGCGAAGGCCAGGAAGGGCGCGCACAAACAAACCCATCCTGGCAGGCGCAGAGATAAGGGACAGCCAGGTGCCACCGGCATTCCTGAGGGCTTTCTCAACATCCATCATCTTAAAAAACCCACGCTCATGAGGCGCATGCTTAGGAATCCCCAAAGACTCTCCATTAAGTCACTAATTGCTGCTAATTATTGTGAGGATGATTTGTGAGCGCCGGTAACGTGCTTGATGCTAAGGAGACTGCAGAGCAGTACCAGTCCCCAGCCGGTGGCACTGGCAACCGATGAAGATGCGACATGCGAGAAGCAGCTCCTGCAGCCGGCAGCAGCCCCTTGCTCTGGAGCCATCTCAGGGGTGCTGAGCAGGATGTGTCCCCTCTGGGGACCACGGGGTGGGGGGAGACATGGCAACACTGATGGCACCTTGCAATGGGTGAAGTCAGATGGGGAGAGGAGAAATGGGTGTTCAGGTCACCCAGGTTCCCCTCACTGGATTGTGTGCCAGCTCTTGGAAAAGCCACCTTCTCCACCGCCTCGAGGTGTTTTTCTCAGCAGAAGCAGAGGGAGGGAATGTTGTGTTTATCTGAACAATATTCATAGAATCATAGAATCACAGAGTGATTTGGATTGGATGGGACCTTAAAGATCATCTAGTTTCAACCCCCCTCGCCGTGGACAGGGACATCTCCCACTAGACCAGGTTGCTCCTTAACAGATCAGGTTGCTCCTTATTAACAGCCTTGCCCCACATGTGGTCTCATCACAGGAGACTCAAGTGCACAGACAGGTCTGAGATTTGTATGATCCATGGATTGTGCATTTTTTTTTGTATTTGCATTTTTTTCAGCCAGAGATCTTTGTTTTGTTTTGCACACTGTAGAAAATAACAGTCTTTGCCATGACTGACTGCACCGCACTCTTCCCTTCCCTCCAAGATGTGTTTGTAGGCACAGTCACAAGTTATTTTAAAGAGAGGCTGGCATGGCAGGATGCTCTGGGTCTAAGGAGAGGAAGAAGATGAAGACAGATACTTGCTTTTTTCTGGCAGGGGACAGTGAGCTGCTGGAAAAGTTCCCCTTTGCAGGATAAGAGAGATTCTTCCTCTTCCTCTTTGGGTGGCAGAGTAGCACACGTAGCTCCCTACCCTGCAAAGGGAAAGCAACTGCCTGGAGGTAAGTGCCTCCAAGCTCAGGTACTCTTCAGTCAGCGACTGCCTACCGGCCTCCACCTCCTCATTCCCTGCTCTTTGGAGATTGATTTCTCTTAAAGCGAGTGTTCTCCCTCTCCTTCTTGGCTAAACAAAATGGGCTAAATCAGTGATGGCATCTCCTACAGAGCCCCTTATTTAGTTTGCTGTCAAAATCATCGTATGCATCATTTTTGTGCAATTTTGTTTCACAGCATAAAATTAATAGAGAAGGAGAGAGGCTTAAAAAAAACAGTTGCAAACAGCGTGTTCTGATGTAAGTGAACACTCCCCAGCAGCATTTGCAAATCTGCAGTAGGGCATTGCGCATCAGACTGCAAAGGAAAACTAACTGGGGGCTGGGCTACAGATGGAAGCTGAGGTTGGTGGTGTTTTGGTTTTTTTTTTTGCTTACAGTTCAAACTGAAAGGGGAAAAAAAAGGCTAATAACATGCAGGTGAAAGCTGAATTAGATATTTAAAATTTGTTAAATTAGGGAAGGAATTGCTCAACACTCCAGAAAGAATATGCTTAAGGTCCACAGCTCTGAACCACACCATGGGATGTTTCCCTGCATCTGACCTCCCAGGGAAGCTCTGTGTTGAGCTCTGCTACATTTCCACCTCCTGTGCAAAAGGAGTGCAAACCAGAGACAGGCATTTCCCACTCAGCTCATGTGGCCATCAGCAACTGATGAGCAAAAGGGAAACTAGCCAAGATTATTTGTAGCCTAACAACATCCCTTTAAAGTGTGTAACTCCACAACAGATTGATCAACAATGAATGTGCACCTGAACACAGTCTGATACAAAATTCCTTTTAAAAATGCTGTAGAAGTGAATGCAAACCTGCCTGCCAGGGTAACCCTCTGTGCCGTACAGATCAATCAGTCCCTATCAGAAGCTATTCCGAAGGAAAGCTGTGCCTTGCTAGACAACCTCTGATTTTCCTATCTGTTATCTCAGCATCACAGCAATGGCCAGAGTGAGATTAGGCAGATACACAGATGGATGCTTTACGGATGCTTTATGTTGCCTTCTAATGACAAAAAAGGGCCCTGGAGAGAGTGCATCACTTGCCCCAAGGGAGGACATGAAGGGTGACATGTCTGTGGTAAAGCAGTAGCTCTGTGGAAAAAAGATGAACTCACTCTCCATGAGTAATGCAGCTAGCAGCTTCTGCTAGCCCACTTAGACTTTGTACTTGCAGAAACTTTGCTCTAAGTAGCAAAATATTACAAGTCACGAGGCTACCCAGTCAAAATGCTGTTTATACATCAAGAATTTCACTGAATTATCTTAATAACTTAAAGCTTGTTGATGCATCTCCTAAGCTTGCTATTGAAAGCCCATCAGACATATTGTGGACATAAAAAGGGCAATTGCAAATGACCTGGTGGGGCTTTTTCCTACCTCTGTCCATGTGGTGTGTTGGCTCTGCCTTTTCTCAGGTGCAATGAGCTGTTCAGGAAGAAAACAGAGAGGCTTTGCCTTGAATCTTGCAGGACACTTTGTTGCCTGAAACGATTCACAGAGATATGACAAGCTTTGTTTAGAAACGGATACATCCAGCCAGGAGCCCTGGGAGACAATAAAGCATCTATTTAACTTCCTCAATGGGTTAGCTGTGTGTAAATCATTTAGCCCTGCTCTCGCTCCCCCTCCTCAGCTCTCACTATTTGTATTTTTTTGCTAAAAAACCTCGCCGCCTGCCTTTCCATTGGCGAGCGGCTTGGGACACATTGCCTGGAGTCTGACCTCAAAGCAGGGTGGGATTTAAATCTGAAACCCACTCGGTTTGATCTCACAAGAACCGCCGCGCTGCACAGCTTGTACGTCTTTAGTAAAAAGGCATGCCTTCAAATCCGTCCTTTTCAGAGGCCTGTCTCCCTTGTCAGCTGCCATCTTTTGAGAGAAAGATCTAAAATTAGCGAAAAGCTGCCCTCCACTGCTGGAGAATACTGCTGCTGTGACATATGAGAGCAGGAAAAAAGCTTCAAATAAAGGTCTTCTGCTTAGGCTCACGTAACGAGCAAGAATGGCTTTGAGTGTCTCCTGTCCAGACCGGCGTTTGTGGAGATCCGATTTAAATCCGCAGCGGCAGCACCAATGCTGAGCTTTGTCTGCCTGAACGTTTACGCTTCGCCTGTCATCACAGGCGCTGTTATTTTGACGGACACCTACAGATCCGAGAGCTTTTCTTTTAAATACTTTTCCTAGAAATCCTGAGGGATGCCAGGAGGCCCTAGTCTTTTCAGGAAATCAGTGAAGAAGAAAGAAACCATCTGAGTGGAACCAGAGGCTCGAGCCTCTTTGTATGCAGTGGTTGTGACGAGGTGTGGATGCCGTGGAGGGACTGAGCTGGGGCTGTAGCCCTGGAGACCTTGAGTTCCAACCTGTGGACTTCAGCTGGGCCTGGGATGTCCTCAGCAACCGCAGAAACCAATTGCCAGTGGCAACACCATTGGATTAGAAGTCTGGAGCTGTGTCCCTCTGCACCTCTGATAAACCCTGCCACCTCCCTGCTGACCCCACCGCTGCTCCTGCTGCCGTAGTCTCCGTGCGCTGCTGCATCCCACACATTCAATAGTGTTTCCCCACTCGGAGGGATTAGTGGGTCTAACAGGGTTAGAGTTGCTCTAATGTATGATGGCACAAGAGCCCAGGTGTGGTGCCTGGAGGTGGGGAGCCCTGGGAAGATCTCCCTCCTGGTGCCTGAGGGAAGAGGAGCCGGTGACACGCCAGGGCAGGGGAATTGAGATGAGAAATGAGTGCAAGCCTCCCGCTACTTGGAGACAGTGAAGATGCTACTAAAAAGCAGGATTCGTCTGGGAGCAAGGCAGTGTGATGGTTTACCTTTTAGTCTGCGTGTCTTACCGTGTCCCAAAACCAGAGACCCCACTCTAATCTAGCAAGGGTACGCTGCTGGGAATCACAGCAAAGAAAATAGAAAACAAATCTCCTTCTTCATTCTCTCTCTCCTCTTCCCTCCCCTCCCAACACCCCGCTGGCATCCAAGCAACCCACTCCCCTGCTGTGTCATTGCTCATGCCTGCGCCGCACTGGTGATGTCATGCTGCAAAATACCCGCCTACAGGCAGCTGGCTCCAGCAAGAGTCAGACAGGTTTCCCTCAGCCCAGGCTGGCCAGGCACTCGGATCCGTCCAGCAGCACTGGCGTGCTGCGTGGAGAGGGAACAAGAGTCTTGCTGCGAAATGTGCATCCTGAGGTTGGGGGAGGAAAAACAGGGGGCTGCTTGGTAAGAGTAACTGCCTCAGCAGTCACCCAGTTGAACGAGAGCTTTTTGGTGGTTGACTTTAAAAATCACTAGCCAAAAGTGAGCACACTGAGGCTGAGCTCTCACCTAGCAGAGCGCACGGGGAAGGAGTGAATATCGGCACCAGGAGAGCAGGAGGACGATGGACAACTGGACCAAAGGGAAGGTGCCAGAACCATCCACGTGAGGAGACTTCACTTTCGCAGGATCGCAACAGATATCTACAAAACTGTTGCAAGCGCGAGGTGCCTTCAGAAGCCCCTTTTGCACATCACCAATGCAGGAGACACTGCCTCTGGTCTTCGTCCTCCGGGCTCTCCCTGCAGCACGGCCCCAGCAGTGCCAGCCCTGTGCACCGGCACTTCAGGCTGCCCACGGCAGAGGATTTTCCTCAGGTCCTCTTCATCACAATGACACATGACAGCTGACTTTATCATGTGCCATGCTGAAGACTGGCAAAAAAAGGGGCTTCGGCGTGCTGCAAATGGCCTGCCACTGGCAATTGAAGTGCCAGAGTGTTTCCCAAATCCTTTTGGATCCCAGCAGCTCGTGAGACAGCACAATAACAGGGGAAAAAAAAAATATTAATAGCTGGGCTGCAAGTGCAGGTGATGCAGGCATGGCCAGTACCCCACAGGGCACAGAGCGTGGAAGATAGGACGCCGTCGCAGAAAACACTTGGCAGCTTAAGGAGGAGTGGGATTTGTTTGCCGGAGTTAAAAGGGACCTGTTTTATTTAGGCAGGAATGGTAGACGTTTGTCTTCTTGAACCATTAAAGTGTACCGAGGATGGCTCATCGTCATCTGGCATCGCCCCAGTCCTGGTATTACTGTTGGTTCTGCAAAGGGATCGGATCAAGTTATTAAAGGGCACGGCTAACTGTGTGCAACCAAAAGCGTGTGTACTTTTAGCATCAGCAACATTTTAGGCCTGATTCAAAAGCCAATGAAACCACTGGGGAAAAAATCCATTTACTCCCTTGAGATTTTTCTTCCTGAACTGGCCTTATGGGAACAGTCCCACAGGAACCCAGGCTGTCAGCCAGAAATGGCTGCTTCATGCTGTGTAGATGGAAAACCAGGACACCCTGCTTAAACTGAGAAACGTGAGCATTAGTGAGTCCATGCTGCTCGGTATTTTATTACTGACATGCATGAATATGCGGAGGATTTGCTCCAGAGCTTTGCCTCATCCCTCTCCTACTTCTCCTCTCCTATGTTCATTGAGGTCTGTCTGTCACAAGCAAAACCTGATTCAAAATGGGTTATTTATTTTAAGCCAAACTATTCGGATCAAGCTCTTAGGATGTCCACTGACTAAAATACCTGATCCCTAATCTCTGCTTAGCCCCTGACTTTGCACTTGACTTAGGAGGACGTGATCCTGTGCTGCAGGGATGAATGCGGACACGGCCCCAGGTCCCCAGGCCAGGAGGCAGAAGGTCAGCAGAGCAGGAGAGAGGAGGGAAATGGGAACCCGCCTGAAGCCCATGAGGACAAGGCAGGACTGTCCATTTGCAGGCAGGACCCAGCTTCTGCAGGGGCAGCCAGGATTTGCCTCACCTGCCAGGCAGCACGAGGGCTTACGGACACTGATGGGAGCTGCTGTAGCTCCTGGCAAACACAGCCAGCTCTGTCCAGCATTACATCACCATTTTCAGGCTCTCCTCCAATCTACGAGTAGAGAAATGCATGTTTCAGCGTGGCTCTTTGGGCAGATTTTGGCCACCCTCAAAGAGCTGTGGAAAGCTCACTTCCAGGACACCTGCCTTCCACTCATGCCCGAGCTGTACAGCCAGTGACACATCCCAGCGCCTGGGTGTCTGTGTTTCCTGATGGCCCCTTTTGTGGCACCTTGTCCCCGTTTGGACACTGTGCTGTACATCCTCTCCCACATCCCTCACATTACCCTGGCTTCCCAGAGTGCTTTCCAGCCTGCACAGCGGGGTGAGCTCCAGCAGATGACTCGGCTGAAGGGGATGAGCGACCCAGCAGGGATTCCCTTTCTGCCCCATGTGTGTGGTTGCTCCCAAGCCATCCTGAAGCCTCCTCTGCCAAGGCACTGATGGGAAGAAGCGGGGCAGAGCTGGCACTACCCTAAAAACCTGTTTCCACTGCTCTGCAGCCCAATTAAAGGGCTGGCTCCTGCCCAGCTCTTCCTCCCCGGCTGCCTGCCCATCAACAGGCTGCTTGGCTCCGGGGCCGCTGAGCTGGGCTCTGCCCCGCTGCAGGGTGGGCAAAGTGTTGTTGCGTCCAGGGACTCTGTTCTCCTGGCAGCCCTACACTTTGGAAGGCAGGACCCTCTCTGCTGTGCGGCTCCGAGGGGAAAGCAATGAAGCCATTGGTCCAGAGCCAGGTGTGTCTTTAAGCTGCTAAAATGCTCCTCTTCTACTTACGTGAGAGTAAATAGAAACAGGAAAGTCAAGACCCTCCACATATGGGGACAGCAGGGCTCTTGGTGCTCACGAGGGCCAGGATCAGCAGCAACGAGCACCTTTGCTGCCACGCTGCAGCCCCAGAGCGATGCCGTGACGGAGTGGGAAGCTCTGGGCATTCAAACAAAAGAAGAAGTGGACACAGTTAAAAGGATTTTCTGATATTTGTTTAGCTTGGCTGCTACACTTTACTGAAGAAAAGGAAGGTTTTTGCTAAAGTTGAAACAAACAGTAGATCAGAACATTAAATAAAGGGTTAGCGAACCTGCCAGTAGTGCTAAGTCAGGTATGCTGATGAGGTCAAAATTTAATTCCACACTGAAATTGGAAATTTCAAGCACAAGTGTTCACAGCAAGCCAAATTATATTACCTACCAAACCTCCAGGTGCTCTGAAGAGTCTCTTTCATTTTCATTCATCTGATCAGTATTTGCAATACTAAAATCCACCACGGAAACAGAGACAGGAGCAGAGCAATTTTTTAGTCTATATATAGGGCAGACACAGCAGAGAAAGCTGGAAACTGTCCACCCCACCTGCCATGGGGCCTGTCGTAGGCTGACAAGATCTGCAGTACCATCTAAGCATCTCCCTCCAATCTCCTCCCCCCCACCCCCGTTCATTCCCTCAGCTCCTTCATTAAATTATACTAAGTATAAGAGTAACTTAAAGGTGCTAGTTCAGTGGGGTCAAGAGGAGTGGAGGGTTGGGAAGATAAGCAGAGAGATAATCTAGAGGGATTCCCGCTCAGGGATGTTCAGCAGGTAGATTGCCTGGGGCACTGGCAGGAAGATGCACAAAGCTCCCATTGCTCTGGTATGAAGCCTCCTCTGAGAGCAACACATTAGCCCAGGCCAAAAAAATAAGCAACTTAGTGAAGTAACGTGACTTCCGCTCCAACAGCATCCTTCCACCTGAGGAGCTCCTGAGTGGTGAAAATGGAGGCGTTCATCTTCTCATTACTCCTGTGGCAAAATGAGCAGCATGAGTAACTAACTCCTCGCAGGAGTGAGTAAGAGATTCGCAGCTCAGGTCGTGCGCTCCTTGCTCAACATCGCACTGCCCGTCTGCAGCAAAGCCAGGAACAGATCTGGTGATGAACAACATCCGAGTTTGTGACTTATGAGTAGTAATTATTGTAATTAAACAGCGGTCCCAAAATACTCCCTGGGTTACAAGTGCTTCTTTGCTCAAGTAAGCTCCCAGTTACCTAACTGAGTAAGGGCACAGCAATTTTGCCCCAGAAAACTTTGTATAGCTTATTAAATCTGTATCCTCAAATTACACATCTAGTTAAAACACTCTTATAAGTCATTTTCCTAACTGTTCACAGTATAAACGTATTACCAAGTTAAAATTAAATGAGCAATTAGCATATAGTATAATATAAAATTCGCTCCTTATAATACAATCTAAAATTCACCAAATGGAACAGCAATGCTATGTAACTAAGCAAACAGGATACGTGTGAAATTAAACAGGATATAGATGCATTGTGCGGGAGAGATTCGGTGGTGGAAATGAGTCACCTCTTTGTCAACAGCATCACTACCAGCTACGGTGTGTTGCGTAGAAGGGAAGCAAGGCATCCAGGATGACAGTAGCTGTACAAAAATGACACCAGAGCCATCCCAGCCTGCACTCAGTACCCTTTCATAGCGAGAAGTGCCACAAGCCAAGCTCAGATATGCCCACGCTGGAGGACTGCGCAGGGTGGGAGTCACCATCCCAGCTCCATCAGCTGGCACAGCTCCCATTTGCTGCCGCGGGAACTGCCTCCACCTGTTTGCAAACAGGGATGGTGCCTCGCAGCTTGGAGAACAGGCGACTGAAAGCGTATGCGCAACGCTGACTCCATCCAATGTCTCTGATAGATAAAGTCAGACAGTGCTATGTTAGAGCAGTTCTAGTGCCCAGCTGAATTCAGCCCCGCAGTGAATAAATGAGGTCTCTTTGATGACTTTGCTTCAGCACATCCGAGAAGGGAGTGGTACCCTGGAATCTCCGAGCAGTGATACTGTCCCCCAGGCAGCCAGCCTCCTGTCCTGCAGCCGGCCTCAGGCTTTGCTCAGCTATCAGCACAGTCCAAGGGGTGTAATCCTGCTTTCAGTTACGTTAGCACAAATATGGGACAGGCTTTTGGGGCCGAATTCATCCCAGGGCTGCCCTGTTTCCGGCCCCTCTGGCTGGTGGCCCCACAGAGAGGAGGGACTGCAAGGGGCTGCTGCTGTGGTTTAGCCCGGCCGGCAACTAAATGCCACACAGCCGCTCGCTCACTCTCCCCCACCCCCAGGGCATGGGGAAGAGAATTAAAAGGGAAAAGGGAAAGACATCCATGGGTTGAGATAAGAACAATTTAATACTACTACTACTACTATCTGAATATATATACATATGTATAATGATAATAATATATACAAACAAGTGATGCACAGTGTAATTGCTCACCACCCGGTGACCAAGGCCTGTCCTATCCTGGACTAAGAATGCCGAAACAAGTAAGTCCCAACACCACAATCCTGAATGAGTGAGAGGCCCAAACAGAGAGCGAGAGAAAGAGAGCACTCCGAGGGTCTGACAGTGAGAGCCCCGGAAGAGCAAAAGCCCTTCTTTCCGGTCAACCCTCATTTTTATACTGGGCATGACGTTGCATGATATGGAATACTTCATTGGCCAATTTGGCCCTCAATCCTAAGTCTAAGTTCAAATCATAAGAGGAGTCGTGAACCCTCTGTCCCAGCCATGCTCCCCGCTATCCTGTTGTGCTCCTGCACACCGGCAAGAACATGGCAGCTGAAAAGTCCTTGAGACCTCAGTGCCAGCTACAAACATCAGTGTGCTATCAGCATTTTTCTCAGAGCAAGTCTCAGTCTAAATCCAAAACACAGAGCTCTTCTAGCTGCTAAAAAGAAGAGCTAACTCTGTCCCAGTTGAAACCAGGACAGCAGCGGAAGAGCTGACTTTGCTCGGTGCTATTTTGCACATTAATTGTTACATAAACGCATTCAAATATTTGTAAGGTTGATTGAAAATGTTGCTAAATCAGACTGCTCAGATTTAACCACCAGAAATTAAATCAGATAATAAACAATCAGCATTTCATTCCCACAAAAGGATGATAATTTTGTAGGACGTTGGGTTTATATTGTCTATGCACCTGCAGGTGGAATGCTAGTGATAAAGTGAGATTTGATAGCAAATTGGACTGGCAGACAGTTTTTGAACATAATTACTCAAAAGAAACCACCCGGAATCAATTTAATCACAGTGCAACTGATTTTTAATTTCCAATGGTACAAAAAAGTACCATTCACATTAGGCTTTTACTGACTTTGGTTTGTAATCAGGGAATGCCTGTATTGTAGCCTAGCTAATTAAATAAATGCTAAGTATTTCTCGCTTTGTAACACAGAAAAAAAAAAAAAATTAAAGGTGCCTCCTAAACAGCAAAATGAACAAAAACTAACGGCTCGACAGCCCACTGAACCCTCATTTACACACGGTCTGTACTTGTTTAGCAGTTGTGAAATTCTGGGGCTATCATCAGCCGTTACTGTTGAGGTTCTCTGGACAATTTGCAGTTGCACTCACAAGCAGCTAGGACACAATGTAATGGCCAGAAAAGAGGCATTGCTCCAAAATACCACCTGAAATCCCGTGTGTGATGCCCATCTCTGTCCTGTGGAAAAAGGTACTGGCCTGGCAACAAGGGAGGTGGTCAGGGACTGGGACTGCAGCCTTTTAAGAGAGAGGAAGAGAGCTGCGTGGCCACCAAAAGGAGCCCAAGGGCAGAAGTGTGGGTGTCCCTGTCGGCCCCTCTGGTTGCGGAGGCCCTTGGCACAGAGAAGGCAGCTGCCAGCAGCTGCCCGTGCACCAGAGGGGAAGGCAGTCGTTGGCTCATGTGGTGACATGAGAACGAGTCCAAAAAACACATCACATGTATTAGGGAGAGAAAAACAAACCGCCCCGTGGCAACTCGGCCCTGAGAGGAAAGAGTTGACGCAATTACACTGATCTAATCTGGGATGAGAAGTTGTCCCCAACCCTGCTTTTATTCTCTAAGTGATCCTTTTTAACCAATTTTGGTGTTTGTTCTGGATGTCATTCTCTTAGCTGGAAGCTACAGAGGCACAATGATCTTAAAGCCTCATATCCTCCCGAGACAGAGATCTGAGATGAGACAAAACTGGATTCTCTCCTTCTCATCCTGCTTTTGATTTAGAGAGGGAGGAATTAGATCCTACATTCACAAGGAGGGGAAACATTAAAAATCATGTCTTCCTCCAAGCCTGTAGAGCATTGTGAACAAAAGAACGTAGACTCCAATCTGGCTGAGGATGCACCTCCTGAGAAGTGAGGTGCTTCCCCTCTCATCCAGGACCGCAGCAGCCACCTCCACCAGCAATCTGCCCGGCAGCAGACGTGGTTATTTCTGATGAAGCAGCCAAAGAGCAAAATACACCTTTCTGCTTTTATGCTGCCTTTGTGAGGGCTGCAGGAGGACAGACAATACTTGAGCTGACAGGACGCCTGGCAGCCCACAGCCTTCAAACAGCACCCGGCAACTCTGGGATGGCAGAGTGAGTTCCCAGAGAATCAGGGCTTTGCAGGATGTGGCACTGCCGGGCTCCGGTCCTGCATAAAGCTGCGGCCCTTTGATCCGAGGCTCAGAGCTGAAAGGGCATCGCTGAACTGCAGCCCATCTCCTGCACGCCTGATCACTGGAGAAGAATAGAGAAGCCTGCAGCAGGTACCAGGGGATCCCAGGTGATACCCAGGGATGCTCCGGGAGGTAAGTGCAAGCTCCTGAGGACTGCCAGCCCGAGCGAGAGGAATGCAGGAATACCCTGAGAACAGAAAAACAAATTGCGACAGTTCCTGAGCACCGCCTTGTCATCATAGTGATGTTTTTAGGGCTGTATGCTGCTTTTTGTTGGTGTGTGCAATGCACCTCGGCGTTGCTGGGAGAAGCGGTCGTGGTGAAGGGGCAGCATTTGGGCCAGAAAGCTTGGCCCTGCCCCAGACACACAGGCAGCAGAGAACGGGTGTTTATACAAGGCACATAGCAATGCAATGCCTCGCTCATCCTTCAGGCCGTAGGCAAAACCAGCCTGTTCCACTATATATATTTAAGATTGATAATTCCTGTCACCACAAGGCCCCGAGCAGTTGGCCTGGCTTTAATAAAACACAAGTCACTGGTGCCTTCTCTCTCTTTCGCTCAAGGGTGAAATAAAAGTTGTGCTTGCCCTTCGCGGAGCTGGGAAAGGACACGCATCAGAGCGTTTCAGTCTCAAAACCCAAACACTCGAGATCAGGCTACCCCCATGAGAGGCTTTTCCCAGCTGTCCATCCTGCAGGAGTCAGCTCTGGCACAGGTTAGACAGCTGGCCCAGGGTTCAGGTGCTGGAGACCAGTAGAGTGGAGAGCTGCAGCAGCCCCCGCTTTTCTGGGTAATTGGCCCAGACCCACTGGCTCCCCGGGGTTAAGATGCTCTGGGGCTCAGTCACTTCACTTTTGCTTCACAAAGCAAGAAAACTGGACCAAAAAACCCCACTGCAATATGCTTAAAGCATCCAGAGGCTAGAAGACAATCTACACCAAGGAAAGTCAGCTTTCATTCTGAATGTATGTGTTCCTCACTCACATAGCCTGTATGCCGTATTATTGGAGATGACAGACCCTTTCTTTGCCATACCTGCCCTGCAAAATCCCAGGCAGCCTTCATAACTCCATGCGGAATTAAAAATGAGCTATAATTAGAGGTGGCATCCAACATAGTCTAGCAAGAAGCAAACAAAGATTTAAAAGGGCCTGTTATTTATTTCTTTTTTTTCTTTTGAAGAACCCATTTGAGAATGGCAACATCCTCAAACAAGCCTGTAGTATTCCCAGGCAATGATGTAGCTCTGCAGGATGGTTAAAGATAAACTTGTTGCAAGGCTCTACCTCTCTCTTACACTCTGTGGGAATTTCCTGTGGCTGCTACCTTCAGGGTATGTTGAGCAGTGACACACAGGGACATGCTGGTATGCTTCATCCCTCATGCACCACCCTGTTGCCAGGGAGTGGATCTGCTGGGAAAGGCCTTTGCTGCCTCACCGGGTGGGATTCGGGTGCCTAAATATAGGTGTCTAGTGCCATTCGAGATGCTCTAAGGTATCCCGCTTGATTCCCAGCTGCCACTCCTGGAGAGTGGGGATTTCTGGCAGCTCCTCTGCTGAATCTGCCTGCCTCAGATATCCTCAGGTCTCTAAAAGGGCATAAGGTGCTGAGACATATAGGGCCACCAGTTTTCCCACATCAGATCAGACGGATCTGTCCGGTACAGACACACAGGAGACGAGTGCAACAAGCAGACTGCCTACACTGTTCCTACCAAGCCAACTTTTATCAAGGTCCTCAGGGTGCATGAACCAGGGGCTCTAGCTCAGGAGGGATGTGCTGGATCTGGAGCAGCCAGATGCTCTGCAGCATCCTCATGGCAAGGGCAGAGGGGGTACAGCACCACTGCCCGTGAAAAACTGGGAGAGAGGTAAACAGGCAGGATGTCCCAGGGCAGCATGGGGGAAAGATGTGCCTCAGTCACTGAGCGAAATTCCTGTCTGGTTGGGACCAAGCTGGCACCTGTCTTTTGCTGAGCACTGGTTAGCTGCAGAACGGAGCTGGTAAATGGCTGCCACCTGCCTGAGCCAGACCCATGAGCAAACCACTCGTGTTCCCAGGTATGAGAAGGCTTCCGCAGGAAATCACATCATCTCACTGTTCTCCTGATTACGTTTATGTCAGTGGGGACAGGTGAGATGCCTCAGTATTTTTCCTCACCTGTGCTTTGTGGAACAGGGCAGGAAGAACTGAAAATAGGATATAAAATGCATTCTTTTCCCCAATGAGATCTTTTTAAAGTAAAAATATAAAATGTAATAGAAGACTTCAAATAAAATGAAAAATGACAGTATCTTGTGGGGAGAAGGTGCAGGCACTTACTTTTCTGGCTTATTCAGATTTAGGATCTCTTTATGGTTTATTTTTCTTCTCCTAAGAGTCTGATAAGAACTGCTTGAATATCTCAAATGAGCTTAGGCCCCATCCTGAACAACTGTGTACCCTGGACGTTACCTGCACAGGGAAGTTTTGCCAGATGCCCTATCACAGGAACAGAGATGACTTCCATGTGGATGCTACTAATGTGGTATAACTGCTTTCTCTGTATGCTGATCGACCATTTCCCAAGTTTAACCACATGAAAAAAAAACACATTTTGGATGCAAAATGGAAGTAGCTACTGGGTGGCTTATGTTAGTATATCTGCATGGTGTTCACACCTTAGACTGCACCCAAAAAGCTTTCCCATGAACACAGGGGTGAAGGTCAAAGGCCTGCAATTGTTTATAAGGGTCAGAGCTCTGTGGATGTGAGCAGACCCACAGACTCCCATGGGAAGAACGGAGGAAGAAGGGTGTTGCTGAGTGACTTGGGGGACTAATGTCGGATTAGAAATCGCGTAACGAGGAATAAAAAAGAAGGCATTCAAGGCTTCCCACAGTCTCTAGGACAGCTGTGAGCTTTAAAGCCTTCCCTTCATATCACTCCTGTGGCCGTGGTCCTCAGAGTGGTGGCTGGACTTCTCAGGCTCATCTCCCTTCCCTGTCCCTGGGAGGCCAGGCCACCACTTCGGGTGTTTCTGTGAAAGATTTCGGGACATGAAGGGTTATGAGCCACAGCAAAAAAGCTGCTTTGCTGCTCTGGAGGGAGCCGCACATTTGTTGGGAGGACGTGAGTTGGCCATAGTCCCCTCAAGGGCCAGGATGGTCTTTATGCTCTCAGCCCCAGGGGAAAGAAAGTCTCCTGCCTGCAAAGCAGAGGGCTCTACCGAGCGTTTCCAAAGTGCAACTGTGACACCATCAATCTTTAGGGCATGCGATGAAAACTGGTGTCTGAGTAAAGTTTATGAATCACAGGAGACTGCTGGGGAAATAGGCCTCCGGGGAGAAAATGCATGTTTAAGAGCAGGGCTTGTCCAGAAGCGGGGATCCTGGCAGCTGGAAGCAGCATGCAGGAGCAGGGCTTTTTCTGCAGATTGCCTCTTAGCACCAAAGGTTACTCAAGCAGCTGGACACATATATTTAGCTGGATAAAACAAGAGGAAACCTTAGGGGCTGACCCAGAGAATATGTATCAAGAGGTGCTGCAGTCTTTTATTTCAGTACAACTGTTTTCTACCCCAGTGACTTAGTATATTATTTTGGTAATAGATGTGCTGCTGCCAGTACCAGTCAGAGCTGTACACAGCTGGTGCTGCTGTCGATGGGGACTTGTAAGGAAGCGAAAGGCACTGGGAAGTGGTCCTCGGCCAGTTCCCAGGGCTCCCTGAGGAGGCAGGGTCCAAATCCAGACCAGAGATGAGCAACGTTTTTCTTGTAGCATCTGGGCACCAGCACAGAGATGCAGCTGGGAGTCGTCCTCCAAAACCGAATGAGGGATGCTGCTGCCTCCATTTGGCATGGGTTATTTGTCAGTTTCCTGAACGCAATCCTTTTTGCAGGATACAGTATCTGCCCTTGGAGCTTACATGGACATAAAAGGGGAGGCTAAAAAAAGCACCCTGACACTGACAGGCTGATAGTGTGGGTTTGAGGGGAAGGCTAAGCGAGCCTGACAAACTGGCTCATCAAATTGGTCACGAAAGCTGCGTACTGCTGGATCCCATTAATTCTTAAACTTGTGTATAACAGGGTTATTGTCGTTCCGGATTGAGCCACTCAACCACACAGCACTTCAATCCACCTCCCCTCATCTCAAGCATCCTTCCAGCAGCTGCCCAGCCCCTTTTGATGGAGCACCCTCACCGTTCCCATCCCAGCCTGCCCCTGGTCTTGATGGATGCCGCCAAGCATTGCCGCTGGTTGGCAGAGCTGGTGGGTCTCGCCACAGCTGCTCTCCCTGATTGCACAGGCGCGTGTTTTGCCGCAGTCCTCCAGCCCCCGAAGTCCAGCTGGGGGGGTGATGAGGACAAAGATGACGCTTAGAAGAGGATCCTGTCCTGGGAAAACTGCAGATGCCGCTGAAGTTTCATGCTATGGTCAGAGAGTCATCTAATGTCTAGTTTCATCGAGTCTGGTGATGCCCGAGCCCTGCTGCAGCAGCAACAGCACGTCTGAGAAGCGGATCTCTTCTTGGCACAGCTGCCAAACTTTATCCATTGCAGTCTGATTGTAACTTTTCCGGTATCACTCTGTCCACTCTGCTTTACTGTAAAATGGCATATTTTGCATTCCTGAAGGCAAATTCCCTAACTTTTGCTGGCCCTCCCATGAGTGGGCACCTCTAGAATTTGCAAGAAGGCATTGAGCAGGCAGGTCTGCGAGGGGAGCGGAGCGGGGCGGATGCGGGAGGTGCTGGCCATCCTGGCCCCATGGGACCCATGGCAGAGGCTCCCTCACCCTCCCACCCCTTCGCACCCGCGTCCTGTCATCTTGCCTTTGGGATGGCTCTGGCCTGCTGCACTTCATTGACCTGCCCCCAGAGATTCGTCTCTTCTTCAGCGGTCTGATAGTCAGGCCATGCTCTCCTCATTTTCTCCCAGTGTTTTTTTTGTCTTCCCACAAGGTAAATTAGTGCGGGATATGCCCTGGCCTCTCTCATCCTACTTTCCTTTGGGAGTATTAAGGAAAACAGCTAATTATTATTTTTTTTTCCCATTTGCCAGAGGCCAACTCACATCAATAAATTATCCTTACCCTATCTTGCAAGTAAATTTGCTGTCTCCTCCTGAGAGCTTTTCCCTTGCATATCTGAAGAGTTTCTTATTTACCTTAACCTCTTGCACAATATTTCTTTCATTCTTTATTTTTGCTTTTGTGTGTTTGTCTCTGTGTATGCACGTGTGCATGTTACTTCTTGCTCTCACTCCCCTCTACCCTGTAACGCCTCCCTCCCTGCTCTGGGGTGACATTTTACACTTTACATATATCTCTCTCTCATCCTTGATTATTTTCTATGCTTCCATACTCATCCACGGTGCCCTGTTTTAACTCCTGTGGTATTTATTACTGTTTGACATATAAAACTGGTAGATGGGCCATGATTTACGTGTCAGTGCTTTTCATCTCCTACCAGTCTACCTCATGTCTTTTCTCTCCTTTGCCTTGCATCATTTGAGCTCACCAATACTTCTCCTTTTTTCCTAAGCAGTTGCACTATGAACAGACATCTCTGTTTCTCCCCATTTGGGAACTGCTTTCACCCTACTTTAGGATTTGGTGAAACCACAGGCTCTGCCTCTCTCTAGCTAAGAGCTCCAAACACCCCCAATGAGTACCGTAAGCACCTGCCTGAGCCCAAACTTAGCTCGGTGCTCTGTAGAGCTGTGCCATCTGATGGCCCCTGCCAGCCCTCCATGTAGACCGATGTGGGTTGAGCCCCATTGTGCTTCAGCCCCGCTCGGCGTCAGGGGCCACAAATGCAGCTCTTCCTCACCAGCCGCTCGGGCAGAGAACCATGCTGACCTCTGGGGATGCTGCAGTACCTGGCCCCAAGCTGCCACTGGTGGTGGCAAACACGGGCTCTCGGATGAGTCTTCATCCCTAACTCGACCTTCGTATCAAAGAGCCAGGAGAGGTCAAACCGTGATTTTGGACATTATTCAAATGTCTTTTTGATGCAAGAGGAGCCTGCACTGTTGATGCCTGGTTGAGGGCTGGCTCAAGGCCACGCTGAAGCCAGTGGGGTTGGAGAGGTGTAAAAAGGAGTGTGGTGGACCAGACCCACCGCAGAGCTCTCCTCCGCGCTGCAGGAAAGGTCGTGGTTAAATTGCAAGAGATGCCAGAAGGGCTGTAAAAGCAGAGAAACCCAGGAAAGGGCAAAGTGGTGACTCTGCACTGTCATCTGGAGAGCAGGCAGGGCCGGGTTTATCTCCGCCATCCCAACCAGGAGCTTGTTTAAGCCATCCTTTAATCTGTCGCAAGAGCTAGGGTCAGCCTCTGATTTGAATCACGGTGAGCCGGTCCCATATACCATTGTCCTAATGCCTCTTATCTCAGTTATTTCTTAACATTCCTCAGCAGCAATTATGCCTTTCCTCTCCAATCTCCCCTGAAGTATCCTTTACTATTTACCCACATCGATTTTTTGCATCCCATTTTATTTATGCCTATTGTGCCTTGAATTATAAAGTGAACGGCAAATTTTCAGACTCCAGCATGCTCCTAATTCCCTCCGTGTGTCTGTTCTCATTCCTGCCTCTTCTATACACCACAAATTGCTCTGTCCTTATTGAAGCTACTTTACCAACTTCCAGAGGGAAGCCTTGAAAAGGAAGCACGCATCTTTTTTTTTTATATATCTAGGGCCTTCCTTTTATTTTATCAGTGGGCAGATGTGTCCTCTCATACTCCCTTGGGATACTTCTCCCCTCCTTTCCATGCGTTTCTCATTAAATAAAAAGAAAAATGCCTCAGAATATGGAAACATTTTCCTTAACCTATATTTAAAAATCTTCAGGCCCGGCTGTGTCTTTCTTGGACAGTGCATTTAAATACTGAAATTAATCCCAGGGAAGAGGCAGCTTGTCTATTTGAATGCTTATAAAGGCTTATGGGACAAATAGCTTACTAAAGGTGGATAGACAGTATTTTAACACAAGCAGTTCTGACGTTAGAGCTCTCCTCAGAGACCACATCCAGAGCATACGCTATAAGTTGGAAATTAATAAATTCACCTGAAATTCACTTTGTGGACAAACTTTACAGAGAAAACACCTGGCAAGGCAGCTTACAGAAATTACAAGTGAACCACAGGAGTCAAAGGCATCCCAAGCCTCCCAAATAACTTCAGCCAGTAAGCCTGACTTTCCTATAGCTTATAAAAAAGCCCCCTTGTTTGTAGCTACAGGGAAGCCCCAAACTATGTTAGGTCTGGAGCAGTTGCATGCTCAAACTCAACATGAGCAGGTGCATTGAAGTCTCATGACCAGCACAAAAGGGAGCCGCTTTTCTGGGGAGGTGGGCAGGTTTGCATTGCATGGGAAAAGGCTCTTGCCAGCTGCAGCAAGCTGCTGGTGACTGGTGCAGGGAGGTGGTGAGGAGTGGTGAGCCCCGGCACTGGGATTTCGCAGTCACAGGAGTTGCTGGGGTATCAGGTCCTTGTGTCAGCTTCCATGGGACGGCCTCGTGGGACAGCTTGCTAATTTAAAAGCATGTGATGGGCTAAAAGCAACCTGTGGGTGGTATTGGTGGATAACGGCTTTTGCCGGTCGCTCGGTGCATTCAGCAAAGCCTTAACAGATACAAATCTGCTTGTGTCTGTGAAAAAACAACTCCTTCTAGACCTCAGCAAGACATCAACTGAGCCTTTAGGATGGACTTCTTCTGACCAGAGGTAAGGTAATGATTTAGGGGTAGCTTGAAGGGAGAAATCAGACCTGCAGTGGGAAATGACAAGCTCAAATGACTAGAAAATGTAAATATGCTTGAAGAAAAACCTCAGATGTCTATGCCTTTAGTTTGCTTGCTTAAACACGTAGCTCGAATCCTATTTTGTCAGGCGCACGTTTCTTTTTCCTTCTCGACAATGATTCTGCCTCTCCTTTCTTTCCTCGGCTGTCATTGCCAAACGTTGCTGCTAACTGGAACTAGAAAAGCAAGAGCAGAGAGGAACAAAGAAACTACTGTCAAACAAAAGCAAGCATAAATAAAATGAGTTTTCCTGTGGTACTTCTAAAAACTAGACAAAACCTTCTTTCTCTTCCAAAAGAAACCGTTTTGTAATGAATCATTTGTTCCACAGGACTTATTGTTCAGCTGATGAACTTGCGTAATGCTCGTTCACATTAGTGCAGGTGCTGCAACAGGAGGGTATAGCACAGGACCGAAAACATGTCGGTCCTGGGATGTGTCACAGAGATCATGGCATATAACCTGCTAAGACATTACTTGCAACTCTAGTTGCAATCTTCCCTCTTCAGCAATGAATCGTATTAATTGGTCATTATGATGCAGGGTTTTACATATTATCAATAAGTATCTTTCCAATAACTTTCATAGCTCTGAATCAATCCCTGAGGGTGCCCAGGGTGGGTAAATAACAACAGGGGAGCTCCCTCTCTACTAGCCTGAAAATATTCCCATTGAGGAGGGAAAGCACGTTGCTTAACAGAGGTTTGCGAGCCTCCGGGGGGATCAAGTCCTGCCTTCTCGGAAATCAGATGGCAGTTTGGCTTTTGGGATGTAAGGCTTTAGGAATAAGCAAGTGCTATCCTAGGGACTTTTCCAGCAGGAATCCCACTGCAGCCCAGTGGAGGTGAAGGAGGGGCTGTACCTTCAAGGGCAGCTGCTCTGGGCATGGGTGGGGGCAACCAGCCCCTCTGGGAAATCAGAAGTGAGCTGAAGCTGATTGCTGACTGGTAACGTGAGGCTTTCTCCTGTTGCAGAAAGGCTGCAGGACACCCAGCCACCCAAGGTGCCACTGGCTTCATCGGTAGGACTGTTACCCCTGAAGCAGCTCATCGGCTGCTCTGCAAGCTGAGAGAAAGAAGATGGTGATGAGTCCCTCCCTCTGCACCAGGGCAGAAGCACCCAGGCCCAATGCTGCAGGCAACAGTGGTTTGTCAAGCCTCTTCCAAAGTGCCCACAGATGAAGTTTATCCAGCTCCCACTCACAGCCAGTTGTCACTTTCGTGTGGGTTGCACTGTGTTTCTGACATGAATATCTGCTCCCAGCAGCTGGTTGATGTTACGTGCTTTTGCCCCTGAGAATGGTAACCATGATACCAGAACATCTGTCTGCACAGGTGCATCTGTACAATCGGCTCCCAGTGATCCCTGGGTGGATACAGGTGCAGAACTACCAGTGGGGTACCCCAAGCTGGAGGTCAGCCTTGCTCTCGAGGAGGTAGAACAACCACCATGTGTCTCACCGCTTGGTCTTCACAAGCACAGAGGACTTCACCTTCTGCAGGCATTTCGCTCCTGTGGTGTGCCCTCCTCCATGGTCTTCCAGTGTCATTTACAGGTGGGTGGTAGGATCCTGGTTTGAGCTTAACCTCCACTCTCCTGCATACTCAGAGGAAGGTATGTTCTCCAGGCCATGAGTCAGTTTTGGAGGTATGTTCTGTCCCCCTCTCTATTTTCTCAGCACGCTTTTTAGAACTGGACAGCAGACCTGAACACAACATGCTGTATCCCCGCTTTTGATTCCTGTACTGCAGGCACAATATCCACCCCTTTGCTTCCATTTGTTTCTTGCTCTGCACCACACAGCATCCCATCAGCGATATTCACATCAGCACTCTACTGAGAGTTCATCTCAAGCCATTTGCTTTACAGTCATTGGATTTATAACAAGCTTGACCAAACCTCAATCTAATTTGAAACTGTGCTAAAGCACTTTTATATTTACTTTAGTAATGAAATAAAATTTCAGTTCTGTTTTTAGAGTGATTTATTTCAGCATCTCTACTGGTACTATATCTCATTTGTGTTTCATAAATTGCCATAGGCAGGAACAAAATACTAGAACTGTTTTCAGCAAATTACTTCTAAAGAGGATGTTTTCGCCTGTACACTTACACACACAGACTTACCTTTTCAAGACTAACCGGTGATTTTGGTGCTCAATCTGATATCTATAAAAAGTGCCTGATCTTTAGAAAAGGGTGAATAGCCATCTTCTGATCATCCAGCTATCTCTAATGTGTCTTAGACTGGATACCTAAACATAGTGCTAAATTAAATCACTTTTCAAGCTATGGACAAAAGTTATCTAAAAATAAGATATTCATGTGATCAGAACACAGTCAGCTAGTTTGCAGCACGGTAGCAGTGTGAAATGTCCCTGGCAGTCCACGTTTCCAGCCCTACGTTGGCCAGCAGGATCTGATCTCCCACTGAGGACCAGGATAGGTGAAGAGTTCAAGGCAAGGCATCTCTGCAAAGGGGATGGAGAGGGGGTGTCTCAATTTTGAAACTCATTTTCCCCTTTGGTCCGTCAGCACCCAGATTTATGAACATTCCCAAGAGGCTGTAAAACCCATCTATTTCCCTGTTCCAAGCTAAGGCTATTGCTAAGGGTGTGAATTGAGGAGGAGTTATTTATGGATAGTCCTTTGTCTAAGTTTATGCTGCTATTTTTAATTTATGTCGTAGGCGCCCAGTGTACTGCTAAGATGCCTAGAGATGCATTTTAAAAATTTGAATGCATAAATAAATAAAATACTCTGTACTCAACCAAACCTAAATTATGTAGTATGGAGAAAGAAGTGATTCAATAGACATTAGGGAAAGGACCAAAGGAGCACAGCAGACCAATGCTATTTGCAGACCCAAGAATCCTTACCCTCGAGCAAGTAATACAAAGGAGCTACGGCTGGCAGCCCAGATTTTAGGTGACGTTGCAGCCCCTCACCCAGCCTTTCACTTGAAGGCTGAGTTCATGTCTGCAGTGACCTCGAATCTGTCAAAGAACAGAGCTCTTACTAAACAAACAGAACCAGGAAGATGTGTAAGACCAGCCATAGGTGGTGAAACCCTGGTCCCTGGGAAACGGCTGGGTGCTTGGCCAGTGGCTCGTAAGGAAACCAGAGTTTCACTGACTGGGTTAATCAGTTGTGTAAAAGTCAGGTCTAACTACTGGATCAATCCATTGTAAAGCACCCATCACTTAAAAGACAGATGTTTGAAGAATCAAAAGACATTAAGTAAATAAACATCAGTTGGCCTATCAACAGGATGACTCTGATTGATGATGCCAATGCTGTAGTGTGCAGTAAATAAGGCATAAGTCTATAAATGTACATAATTAGAGGTAGCATGTCATTTGTGAATGTGACACAACAAGCAGCATATCAGAAATGTAACCAAGAACCTTAGTGATCTGTGATGGAGTATTTATAAACATAATAATTATATATAATAGTGCTATAGTATGCTGGTAATGTACCGTACTTACTGGATATGTAATCCCAGATAGCATCTCACAAACAATGCTATGATATCCTTGGCTAAACTATATAAGCAATAAATAGGGCATAATAAATATATCCATTTTGTGTCCCTTCGTTTGCGTGCAGTTTTAACTCGAATTATAAAGACATGTAAGGCCAAAGGCAGAACACACGAGCATCTCCGTATGCATCTTGCTGTGGCCCAAGACCACCTGGAGCAGAGGCTGCAGCAAGTGGAGGGGGCTCAGGGCCTTCGCCAGATGATGTGGACACCACGTCATCAAAAGCTTCGCAACAGTGAAAGCACTGATGGATAAACTTCTGGCCTGGGTTTCCCTGGGACAGGTTTGCACTGCAACCGCAACTCAAAAACATTACCAAGCTATCACTTAAGCAAACCAGCTCGGGTAATTTTACCAGTTCAGTGAGCGTGGCGTGGGCTTCAGTGACCACAGGCTTTTGCTTAGGCTGCTGAGAGCCTCTGTGGCCGTCACTGCCATAGATACTGCGCTCAGGGTCAGTGGTTCCAGAGGCAGCAGGGTGGCTGATGTACCCAGGTTGCAACTGTCATCTTGGAGCTGTGCCGGGGTTTGGCCTCAGGAAATAAAGGCAGCAGCTTCCCCTTCAAAACATTTTATTTTGGAGTTTTCTGTCTGCACTTTGCACATCAGCCAGCCCAGGATTCAGGCCAGCACGGGGCACCTCTCCTGGAGCAGGTGAGCATCTGTGAACATCTGAGCAATTCTGAGGCATTGTCACCAAAACATGCCAAGCAGTGGCAGAAGCCAACCCCTGAACAAAGGAGGCACCCCTCACATACTTGGTGTGAAAGCGTAAGCAGAGAAAAAGGATGTGAAATAGGAAAGGCTCTGGTTCCTCAGCTCATGTGGGTCACCCAGAAGCACCTGGCTCCAGTGACAGCACCTGGCCAGCAGCTGCCACCACAGGGGACAGAGACGGGAATGTGGACACATCCCCCAGTGTGCTGCTTACCCCAGCACAGCCTTTTGCTGTCACCACAGCTGGGACAGGTGGCACAGCCCACAGCACCCAGCCAAACCCCAGGCTCATGCTGGGTTTCCCCCCCACTTTCATGCCATCGCGCCCCACTGCCCCACTGGAAACACACACTCAGCGTGGCAATAGACACTGCCCTCTACTTTCCACCCTCTGGTTCCCGGTGATGGATAATACCAGCTTGTGCAAGAAGGAGGATATATTTGCCATTAAGTGCATGGTCAGAGATACCTGAAAGAGGTACATGGAAGCTGTAATTGATGGAGACATTGATCTCATTTGCTGATGTGAAGCAATGGGCATCTTCTGCCTAAGAGAGGATGTCAGAATGCATTGCACAATTCAGAAGCTTTATTCCCTTTGTTTTGAAAGAAGTCATTAGCAACCAGATGGCTCAGGGCTTAGGCAACAGAATATGAAACCTCTCATCTCTCCATTGACCATTCAGATATGACCTATTGTATTAGTCACAGAAAATCATCAGATTACTCGCTGGTGTCTTATGCAAAATGAGATAGCCGTCCTCTTCTGCAGCCCAGCTCCAGCTGAACAGATTTTCCAGTTGAAATGGTAGGATTTTGTTCCAGTTATTTGGCTTTCAGCTTTTAAAAAAATCAATCTTTCTGGACTGCGAGCTGAAGTTAGCTCGTTGCTGGGATGGAGTTGAACAGGATTGCCGCCTCATCCCTAACGCTGATGCCTGCCAGTGACATGGGGACGGGTCAACTTGGAAACCTGTCGTCAGGTGTACATACTTCTCGAGTGAAAGTACCTTATGCAAGATGCTTGGCTGATGTTCCCCAAAGAGAAGAGCATGTTGGAACGGGTGTGTGGCTTTATCTTGTTGACTTCTCAGGGAAAATACTACTGAAAACAGTGGAAATGGTGAAATTGTAGAACAAAGATGTGTTTTGGCACATTAATTTAGAGGAGAGATCTCAAACTGATCAATTGTGTGAGCAGTGAGAGGTTTGGGATAGGTTTTTCCCACTGATGGTACTGTCTAGCACAGAGGAGCAGCTTGCATTGGGTAGCAGGAGGCAGTGCAGAAATTCTTCAGTGCACAGTGCAGCAAGTGTGGGAGTCACTGCTTCACCAGCACTGCAGAAAATTACCTCATTTCAGATGATTTGGGGTAAGAACCTGCAAGAAATGTCCTGCATCATGGTAAATGCAAGAGAATCAGAGGTAGCCTCCGATGACAATGCACTCTACATCATCCTTTCCACTTAGTGGAGATGCTTTGAGATTTTCAACCTCTGTGCTGCCGGCTGGAGCGCGAGGGAGGGGAGTGGTAAGAAACTGTCCTCGACTTGGTCTGTGTTGGGTCCATGACTCGCACAGTGGTTGAACAAATGCAAAACCAAACAGGGAGGAATGAGCGCTCTGTTATGGTGAATGGAACTGCAATAGCATAGAACAACAGATGCTCATAAGGAAATAACTGTATATATATTTTGGAAACACAGGAAAATGTGACCTTCCAACCCAAACCTTTCCATGATTCTATGCAAAGAGCAATGAAACGGGACAGAAGAGCAGACAGAAATGTGTCTTCAATCTGTTCATCTTTTCCCACCCATGACAAACCTCTGCTATGTTAGCACTGGCTCAGCTTGCGCAGCTGAAGTAATTAAGCTTTTAAGGAATATGTACACTCTCCCCACATCCCCTCCTCACCTCGAGGACAGGACCAGGCTCCTTGAGCACTCAGTCAATACCTGATGGAAGATACAGCATCTCTGACATTGGAGCATTGCATACCTAATCTATTAGGCAGAAATGTCAGCAAACTTGTAAAAATCGCTTGCAATCCTTTGCGAAAGTGATGAGCAGTCCTCTTCATGGATGCATTATGAGCTCAGGCATGACCCTCACCATGCATAGCTTCTTGCCAGCCATCACTCTTCTTTGGGGGCTTTGGGCAAGGCAGAGTCAGTCCATACTCTAGCAGCTCTCCTGAAAGAAATGGAGCGGGTGAATAGCAGCTACTGGCAGCTCAAAGATGCTGTGAGAACCAGTAACTAAGGCTTGCAAGGCAAAAATATATAGCTGAGGATTGTGACACATGGAGAAGAATGGAGGGGCTATACTGGTCTCCTCATTTACAGCAGATGGAGCGAAAGGGAGGCTGCAGTGTCTTGGGCTGTGCAGCTGCAACTGCAGGGAACAGCCAGACTTGCTCTCCCAGATGGCTACCAAAATATATTACAAAGCAGAAAAAGCCTGACATGTTTTTAATAGAGACAAAATTTGCTGTCCGGCTCCCCTTCCTGTAAGTCTCAATAATGTAATGTAAAAAGAGAAAAAAAAGGGGTATGATCTCATGCTCGGTGCTCTGTCTAAAGTGAGTTGCTGATCTCAGTCCAGCTCTTAGCGGGCAGACGGAGGCTTGGTGAGCATCTGCATGCTCCCGACCAGCTGGTGGTTTCAGCGAGAAAGCCGTGGCACTGGGACCCCAGACCTTCCCCAGGAAAGCCGCTGGGGTTTTGCTTTTGATTTCAGGGGCAGCAGAGCTGAAGAGACAGAGACTGGAGTATTTTTTATCTATAGAGGTAGTTCTTCCCAGGTGAGGGATTGGATTTACCAGTGGGATAGTCTTGCTGCGTGGTTTCGTGCTAATGACAGCTAGAAAGCTCCATATCCATAGAGGCAATGTATTCCACAAATTCAAACTTCACTTAAAAGTGAGAGAAATATAAGTGATAGGAAGTAATTAACCGGAAAGCCAGCAAAAGAACAGTTGAAAATGCATTTAAACCCACCGTGAAAGGGATTGTACTCTTAGGACTAGTAGACATCTCAAGAAGTCTTGCTCACACTGACGTGCAACTGCTACTGTTTCGATCTTTTTGTCTGTTTATCCGCTTTCCACCCCAAAGCCCTTTGCCGGGAGGGAAGGAAAGGCAACCACCTTGACCAGTGGCAAGGCAGAGGGCTGGAGCAAGGAGAATGTGGGCCTGAGAGTGGATGTGGTTTTGTCACCTGCTGGCTTCCGCCATGGGACGGGGACTTCCCTGCGCCTGAAGAAGAAGCCAGCTCCGCACCATCCTGGCCGCGGCGGAGGACATCAGTACGGCAAACGTTTCTATCCCCCTGCCATTTTGGCTACGTGCTGCATATTCATCATCTTTATATTTTCTTTACTTTAATCTCCCCCATTTGCATATACACAGGTCCAAATGATAACAATTACCATAAAACAATTGCGTTGTCGCTCTACCAGTAAAAATTGCTCTGTTAATCAGGAGACCTTCAAAGGCACCATGCCTGAAAGACCTCATTTTAAACTGGCAGGCTGAACGGGGCAGCAGATAAATTAGCCTATATATGATTGCATGCTGAAATACGTTGATTTAAGATTTTTCCCATTCAGCCTGACAACTTGTCTAAATAGGCTCACGTCTGAAGAAGACAGCTTGCAGACATGATGCGAATGACAGGGCATTGCAAATATAACGCAGCACCGCACAGAGCGAGGGAGTGAAAACGTCGCGGAAGGGATTAGCGGGATAAAAGAGAGGGTTAAAAATAAACAGAAGCAGGTACTCTAAACAGCACAGCTCTCAAATTTTGTCTTGATTTTCTTCTTCCATTTCTAATTGCTAAGTCACTACAGGGAAAAAGCAATTACTGATCTGCTATCATTCACCTAAAGATGCATGTCATCTTTAGGTCCTCATTAGCAATTCCGTCGACAATCTTAGCATTTACCTCCCATCCTGCGATGCTGAGAGTCCTAATCAGACCGTGATGGTTCGGGGTGCCTGAGGAGCAGGGAGCAGAGACCACATCTTCTTCTGTGTTTGGAAAAGCACTGTACCTTAGATATGGATCGTCAGAATTGAGTGAGTGAGGTGGGCTCTGGACATCGCCGATGCTGTGGGCTCTGCCCATGCTGTTCCCACGCACATTTTTGATTCTGGTCAACAACAGAAACACTTGAGAAAGACTAATTCTTTTTTTTAAAAAGCATCCTATGAAGCACCCTGTAAATCAGCCTGACACCACAAAGGTTTTAACTGTGTAAACTAAACCCCAGTAGTTTTCCTTGCCAGCAGCATGCAACGCCAGGAGGATGAACATGAAAGAGCTGACATTACTTGCAGCATTAGAGTGGACTCAATGTTAGATTTGATATAAAATAACATGCATATTTTAATACACCGTGTAATACCATCCAGGCCTCAGTACATTATAAATATTAAGTAACTGCTGGATTTTCAGTGCAAAAAGTCTCTTTCCACCGGAGAGAGCCATGATGGAAAGACAATCTACCTGCAACGTACATAGACCAGTGGGATCCCAGTTCAGCTTCTGGGAAGAGCTCCACTGGAAATCCTCTGAGAAGTCTTGTCCCCAACCTCCCAGCCCACTTTTAGCACTTTTCCTCCCCCTGAGAGGAGCTCAAGGGTCTTTGTGAGGGGCTTCTATTGCACCTCAGCCAGAGGGTCTTCCCCTCTTTCCCCACCGGTAGCAACCCTTGTGCCCTGCCAGGCACAAGGGCAGAGCTCAGAGCAGGGGGCTTCTCTCTCTCAAGACATGAGGACTCTCAGACCTGCAGCTATGGCTGTATCCATCATTTCTGGAGTTAGTTTTTGAGGCTTGTAGTGGTCAACATGAAATATTGCCACTTGAACGTATGTAATGTACTGCAGAGAAGTCTATGGGTAAAGTCCTGTATAAAAGAGGTATGTGGTCCTAACAGCCCTGACAACATGTTATTCCTATGAAGGCTGTGGCCTTGGTGATAGAGGAACTGGGAGGAAAGCAGGGGTTTTCCATGTGTACTGAAGCACCAGTGGAAATCTCTTCCCTTTTGCATGTAGTCATGCCCCAAGCTGGGGCACGAGCTGCACGGAGGCATGAGACCCTCGCCTGAAAACTTACCCAGGCTCCCTCAGCCTGCATACTCAAACTCAGGCCTCTCTTACCAATGATGACCTGCTTCCTTGATGCCTTGGCTTGTGACATAACTGGGCCTCCACTGTCCAGAGACCATAGACTCTTCATCTTCAACCAACATGCAGTGATGACTGAGGGCAGCTAGGAAAAGCCTATTAAAAAAACAACATATGCAGTCGAGTCCACTGGTGCTCTATCTCATTACGTGTTAGTCACCAGTAAGGTTGGGAGCATTGTTGTGATAAGAAGTCCTACCTGTGTCCAGTAGAACAGGGAACAGCCATCGCGGGCGGCTGGCAATCAAGAGCATCACATGGGCTTTCAACATCCTCTTCCTGCTTCTGCTTGGTTATTGTGGCGTACTGACATCTGAAGAGGGTGGGGGATATGGGAATGCCTCTCCGACACTCTAATTATCACTTATTTGATCATACCTCGTCTTAGATCCTTATTAAAGCATTTCAGACATGATGCAGTTTTCTCTAGTGGACCAATAAATTAAGGAGCCGTATCTTTTTAGAGCAAGTGTTTTAGTAAACAAACAGTCTGGAAAACAAAAAAAAAAGACAAAACCAAACCCGAAATCCCTATGAAGCTGCTATCAGAGAGAAAACAGTCTTTATATTCTTATCGTTGGAAACTGCTCGTGTCGGAGTAGAGAATAACTGCTGATAATGACCAGCTGCCTGGCAGACAGGGAGGGAAGGGCAGGAGTGGGGGCAGAGGATGCTGCCATGAAGGCACCCTGCAACTGCTGGGAAGGAAAGGACAGGTCTGCAGCTGCGAGGGACGACAGCGGGCTGCTCAGAGGTGACCCTCTTCTATTTTGCTTGGAGGTATAATTACCACACGAAGGCACTGCCCAGGCATCCTGGTGGATGATCTTCTTCCTGAAGCCAGAGTCCAAGGTTTGACATGCAGAGGGAAAAGGTTTATACCCTGTGGTTCAGAAAATACCCAGAACCAAGGACTTTACTTCATGTTCTGAACTCTTTTTGGTCAGCATTGCGTACCAGGAGACCCTGCAAGGCCCTGCTGTCTAAGTCCTCCTACCTCTCCTTCTACCTAATCTCTCTCTGAATCTACAGGCACACAGGGATTCAGAGTGCCTGTGTCCCCTGAGGACACCCCTCTGGTCCCTCCTTCATTGCTCTGGCCCAGCACGAACACATCCTTTTGACGGGATCCGAGGCATGACAGCACTGTAACTCAGACAGCATTTCTGTCTGCAGTTGCTGGAAGTTTAATCTTTTCACCTGCCACAGTTCCTCTTCACCGTTCTTGTGTGTGTCCAGCTTGGGATCCACAGATACTCCCCTTCCTTCAGAGGGCTGGTTCAGAACTCAGCCTGCACCGGTTTTGTTTCTCTGCAGGGTTTGCTTGAGGTAGGAGCATCCTGCTCTTTCTCTCTGTCCAGGCTATGCACAGTTCACTGATTCTTGCAAATTCTTCTGCACAGTGATGTAATGCATTATATTTTTGCACAAGCTTTACCTACTGGGGGTTAGTTTTCACTGGCTGTCACAGACTGTGCCTCTTTACGTGCCAGTTTTTGCTAGAGTCTGACTTTGAACTTCACATGACCCCTTGTGTCAAGCCTTTACCTGCAGTATCTTGATTTTTTGCTTTGTCCCTTCTGTCAAGACACTGTCCTCCTCCTTCCATGATTTACCTCTCCTTGACAAGCTTTCATTCTTTGTCATGCATTAATTCTGCGCCTTCCTTTAATCTCTCCCAGAAGGTCTCAGCCCAAACCCTCCTCATAACATGATCTCATCACAGACCTCACTCCTAAAATCATAAAGGTATTTCTGCAGCTCGAGACCACTTGCCAACGCATGCAAAAAGATGTATGTACATCTCCTTTGTTTCCTGTTGACGTAACAGGCGCCATCCTGAAGCTTCTGCCGTGCATATTCGCAGCTAATCTGAGTCAACTGCAAATGATTAAGAACCGCAAGGAGCAGAAGAGCTCTTTTGCTGGCACCGATTGCCTGTGCAGAGTGCTCAGCCATGGCTGAGCCTCCTCCAGCTGCTCACCGTTTTTGCACCATTTTGGTCCCTGCTGGGAGGGTCTGGCTGCTTAAATGGGATCCCACCCCACCCCTTCCCAGTTTGAAGCTGTCTTCTGAAGTTGACGCGGACGTAGGTCCTAACTCGGGGTCCAACCGCCAGCAACTTCCCTTCCTGGGGTGGCCAGGCCAGGGACATGTCTGTACCTGATGCCCTGGTGGTTGCCACGCTGCAGGAATGTCCCTTGGGGGATTGCTCTTAGGGTGGCTCCTGAGGCAGCGCCGTGCACCCGCTGCCCCGCCGCTTGGGTGGCGAGTGGGTCTGTCTCTTCCGCATATTCATTCATGGCAATATAAAGAACAGATGGCACCTTCTCCCTTTAGTGCACTGAAACGCAGTTTGATTTTATTCTCTGTTACAAGCAGGTTTTAAATTACATTAGAGGGTCTGAGGTCTGCAGTACACGTCATTCCTTATCATGCAGGGCGGGGAAAACAAACAGCGCTGAGCTCGCAACCCGGTGACTCATTTGTAGGAGAAATTTTACGTTGGGGGATCAGCTCTTGGTCAGTGCACATCTAAGGGCCAGAGCACTCCTCCACTTGCAGAGACAACTGGAAGGGTTCATAGGGCTGGCAGGGAATGCCAAGATGACAGAGGTTTGCTTTAGGGAAAACGTCCCTAAAATAGTTGGGATAAAAGGGGAAAAAGAGAAAAAGATTTCAAGGACACAATTAGTCATTCAGGTATTTGCATTTTCATGTTCAATCACATAGATAGGGGATTAAATGCACATTAATCATTGATAAATCTCAGGATAAATATTTAGTTACATGGAAATGATCTCCAGATTTCTATTCCAAGGCAAAATACTTAAGAGGATGTTGAGAAACAGCCAGTACTCTGAAAAGTTGCCGAGCAATGAGTAAAAGCTAAAGTTCAGTTTTACAACAGGATTTGTGCTGTTAGCCCCATAATTCCTGTGAATAACCTCTGGCTTCAGTGGTTTTACAGCCTGACCTAAATAGTACTCAGGTTTCTGCTCATTTTCTGCACAAGAGCACACTTTAGTCTTCTTCATATTTAACAGAGGTATGGAAATTTTTTTTTGGCTTTTTTTGTTTTCACCTGGAAATTTTGCTTTGCTGTAAAAGCATTTACTTCTACTGAGAATGTCTGGAAACATCCATAGACCCTCTCCAAGAAACATCGTATCTACACTCCCAATGGCAGTAAAGTGGGATTTGCTCTTATTTGGCCCTCCATATGGCCATTATTAATTTTGTTGTCATTTCTCAGTGCTCCAGGCAACGAGTTTCCCCAGCCAGTTTTATGACTGTAGAAAAAACCTGAGCACTTTGCACATAGATAACATATTTGAGCCACTTTGTCCACCTACTTTAAGTATCGCAACACTCCATGGAGTCAAGCCCATTGACCGAAAAGTGAAGAAATAAGTTTGTTGACATGGTCCAGCAGTAAAGAGCACATTAAACAGAAAAGCAGGAATAAAAGCCACCTGTTCCGACTCTCAGCCCTCTCGTCCAGGGCACATAACACCCCTCCCGCCTTTACTTACCAGGGGTTACTGCAGGAGCAGAGAAGTCAGCTGTCGCACTCCTGCGCTCCACCACATTGCTGAATTCAGCAGGAGGCTTTGTCCAAAACCTGAAGCATTTCACATTTGAATTCCACCATTTGTAACACAACTGCTGATAACCCATCGGCATCGCTTAATTTTAGGTGAGCAGCAAAGCTTCGTGCTTTATCAAAATGGAATAAAGGGTGTTGTTTCCCCTTGCTTACTGGATTTGAAGGCACTGTTAATCTGGTTAAACTGAAGTTGAAAACTGGAGAGGGACTTGTTACAAGGGTGTGTAGCAATAGGAAAAGGGAAAATGGCTTTAAACTGAAAGAGGGTAGACTTCGATGGGATCTAAGGCAGAAATTCTTCACTCTGAGGGTGGTGAGGCACTGGAACAGGTTGCTCAGAGAAATTGTGGATGCCCCATCCCTGGAAGTGTTCAAGGCCAGGCTGGATGAAGCTTTGAGCGACCTGATGTAGTGGAAGGTGTCCCTGTCCATGGCAAGGGGGTTGGAACTAGATGATCTTGAAGGTCCCTTCGAACACAAACCCTTCTATGAATAAAAACGTAGCTAATGAATAAAACTCAGGAACCTGTCAGCAGCATATGCAGCCTTTCTGGAAGACACCTGCAAAGCTCCCTTCGAGTTCCAGCCTGGTCTCATGCGTTATTAGTAACCCACCATCTATAACGTCATTTGTCCAAAAAGCTGCCTCTACAGTGGGCAGTAGTTTAAATGCTTCCTTCCTGTTATGTGTAGCTCCTGTGAGGAGGTGACAATCCCCTGCAGTTGTACAGCCACATGCAGAGGGCTCAGGATGCCTGAGCAAGGCACAATTCACACAGAGGACTTGCCCGTGTGAAACGTCTGCCCCCCCTGAGCCCATCTGGCTTCCCCAGTGGCAAGCTGGACTTGGAAAGGGAGAGAAAGCATGGCATCAGATAGATTTCTTTATAAAGGACTGTCTTCTTTCCAAGGCAAAAAGACCTTCAAAGAGATGTACCTCTGACTCCAAATTTTGAGTCAGATAGTTAGTCCCCCCACCCAGTGCACCTCCTGCAACCAGGAGGATGCCAGACTTCTCCAGAGGGCTTCTCTGGGCACAGGGACACGTTCCACCACCAAGGCATCCTCTGCAAGGACTTCCCTCTCTATCCCTTTGTCAGGATCAGCAGAGCGACAAAACCCCTAGCACTGGGAAATTCATCAAGCAGGCTGGTTATCCTGTTCCCAGCCGATGATCTGCGTGGCCACGTTCACAGTTTTCCTCTATATTAAAGGTAAAACTATCCCTGGCTGAAAACATGCTTTTCCACTTTTTAATTTGTCAGCAGCCACACAGCCAGATTTCAGGCTTTTATCGAAAGCTCTGTGGCACTTGATATGCCAGCTAAAACACCCATTCCTGGACGTATGTGAGTTTATGAACATTTCAGCCTTCTTTTGATAACTTCACTTATTTTTTCTCCTTTGCTTTTAAACAGGTGTGCTTTAACTCGTATCTTAGAGATTTTCAGAACTGTGAAACATTTCTTGTAAAGAAAATGCATTTTTATTAAAATATATTGTAAAAGTTTTCTGTTTGGTGTTATCACAAATAGCAGAATAACTCCACCTTGGTCCTGTGAAATGACCTTTGCTTTTAACTGAAAAGAGAAAATCTCATGTCTATGTATTAAGAAAGTTAAAAAAAAATAAATAAAGTGGCTGAAAGGAGGTACAGATATACACCAAATCTACCAGAATGCCAAATAACAGCCAAAGAAAAGATGAGAATATCAAGACAGTGTCTCTTATGTACTGGTTTATTACATATGATATTGAACTTATTAGGCCCATCATAGTAAAGTTATGCCGGTGTGTCAGAATTCACCAGCACATTAAAAAACCCTAAAAAGAGCTAAAAAAAGAGAAAACCAACTAAGACCATTTCAGGTGTTGCATCCCGTTCTCGTGCTGTGGCCAAGCTTGTGTACCAAGGACGCTATTTTTAGCAGGGAGTAAAGTTTGAAAGTGGCTGAACTTCTTAGCTCCCGAGTTTTTAGCTATACTAAACATTTTCCTTAAAACAGGATAAGATCTTTCCTATGTGATCATCTTCAGACATTTTAAAACTCTTTATAGACCAGATAAGCTTGAAAATATAACATAACTGGTTTCCAAAGTATTTTAGAACAATTCACAGTTGCCCCTCCCCTGCTCTCCAGACATGGCCTGGCAAAGATACAGAAGAGTTTGCCAGTCAGCAGGAGGAGGTGCAGCAGCAATTATGGCAGGGACCTTTGGACATCCTGGAGAAGTCTGTGGAGAGCATTTAGGCAGGGAGGAGGATCGACCTCTTCTCTTCAGCCTTTTCACCTGTGAGGATGCGGAGACAGAGACTTTCTTTATTTATGCAAAAGGTCTGAGAGAAGAGAAAGAAGGGAATCACACCTGAATCAACTCCACACTTGCCCAACGTCAGGTGGCTTTCCAGCACACTCACCTACTGTGTCCTGGGACCAGCAGCAATGCTGTGTTTGGCACTGGAAACAGGGAGCCATAACTCCATCAAAAGTTTGCCAAGCTGCTTCTCTAAACTAGTTAGGATTTTTTATCTTATTTTTTTACCCCCGAAGTATCATTTAGTTGTATTGTCCTGTATAATGTTATGACAAACTTTGAAGGCAGCAGCTGGATTTCCAGGGGAAGAAGATAAGAAGAGAGATAGGAAAAGAAGACACAGCCTGAGACATGTCACTTATGTGCACTGACCTCAGTGCTCCCATCCTCCTGGATTGCTTACACTGCAAACCCACTGGCATGCCCAAAAGATGCAAATATGTTGAGGGTCATCAGCCCAGGCACTTTAGGGGAGAAAAATAATCCAACACCAGCAAGTCTTCTTATTTTCATCTTACTCAACCATGAGAGGAGAGAAAAGTGGGGTGGGTGCCATGGATCTCACCATGGACTGACAATTTTGTGTCCAGAGCACCCAAGGCTGTGGGGCTTAGAGGGAATTGCCTTGACCCACCCCTCATCTGCTCACTCCATGCTGAAAACTTCATTTCCAGGAGAGCAGAGCTCCCACCAGCTTGGCAGATCTGACGGAAACCTCAGCGCTGAGGAAGGTCCCCAAATCGTGCTCTGCTCCCCGTACAAGGACTGTCCTCGCACCCAGACATGCTGTGCAAGCATGGGGTCCAGCTGCCCTGGCTGGTGGGTGCTTAGCTGGCTGTGAAGGGATTTTGAAGCCTACATCAAGAGCCCAAATTTGGCAGACAGTCCAACGGGTGATGCGACTCTACAACCAAGGAGGCAAAGCCTGAGAGACCCCTGCCTGCCCGCCCTCACCTCTTGTCCCTGAGCAGCATCTCGCCTCCTTGCCTCACCCAGTGCTGACCAGGCAGGGTCACTTCACAGCAGGTGCAAGAGCTACATCCAGATTACCCCTTGTTTTCTTTTCAGTGTTCCCTAATGCAATGTTTGCAATGTTTTGTGAAATGAGTGTTTGCGGAAGAATTGGGCTTTTGGTACAGATACAAAGAGCAAGCGCTGACCTGGGATAGGTGTTTCTTTTATCTGCTGGCTCGCGTGCCTCATCTGTTCCCATGCCCAGCTCCCGAAAGACAGAAATCTGTTGCAATCGCTGTCAAGCGGTCCCGGTTCTTTAGTTCAAAAGGACAGAGACTAATTAGCTTCCCTTTGAGATCCCCCTCAGCCCAGCATTTAGGGTGCTGGATCCCACTTAGCTGACTTTCAGGGTGCCAAGTTCTTAAGCCTCTCGAGATGTGCAGATGGTGCCGGTGTTTGGTCCCCCTTCCCCAGGGGAAATCAGTGGCAGGAAATTAGATAGCTGCTACACCCCACCCCCCACAATCCACCCTTCCATGAAGATGCCAGAGAGATTTAAACAGCTTGCATAATTTCAAGAGGAAGTAGCAAGGGCAGAAATAAATACACATTGTAATTGTATAACACGCCCGGGTTAAAAAAAAAAAAAAAAAAAAAAAAAAAGGCAAGTAAAAAAACCCAACAACCAAGCTGTGTTCACAAAGGTATCCAGATCTGCTGGCAGCATTTCCAGCCAGATGGGACTGGATCTACAGAAAAGCACGGCAGGGTAAATGACCGCGATGTGAAGGGAGTAGTGCCACCACGCCAATCCGAGCCCAACACTACCGGGAGGGGTAATGGCTGCTTCTTGGGTGGCAGCCACCATTGACACCCATTGCTCCAGGTGGCTGCTGGCGCCTTGGTGGTTTAGCAGAAGTTGCAATGATTACACGGACAGATAACCTCAAAAACTGACTGCTTTGAGATTTTCTGAAACTGTTTTGTGTTCTTGCATTGTGGGGTCTGCTTGCTTTGTGTTTTAAACTATCAAACGCTGATCTGCAAGTATTAGAAAGGGCATGGAAATTTTACTTAATAACATAACTAACACAATAAAAATATCTTCCAGATGGTTCCAGGGTGAAATAAAGAGCTTTTCTCTCCTGCTAGGGAGGCTTCATCTCAAGTTACCAGGGGACACATGGAAACACAGTGCCTTCGGTCACTCGGAGACCCTTTCCTCATCAGTTGGTCCATTTAGGTTGCAGCACTTGAGGAGGGAATTCCCACCTGCCCTGCACACCCGAAATAAAGGACTGGGCATTTTGTGGGATGGCGGAAGTACAAGATCCCTGAGGCTGCAAGAGGGAAGGGCTATGATAAAGTCAGGTGTCTGGTGTCCCTGTGGCAGCCTGTACCATTCCCCTGGTCTCGGCAGAGGAAAGCCCCATTTCACGTGCAAACAAAAGGAGCGTCAAATCTAGGAGCTCACAGGCTGCGATGACATTCATCCCAGCAGAGCTCTGCTCCCCAGGAGAGCAGGCACCAGGAAATGACGTGCAATGCATTTAAGTGACTTACAGCTCCATGCGTGTGCAAGCCCACTATCAGCTCTAGTCACCTTACGGTCAGCGGCAGCTTCAAACCATTTAAAGATTTCTTTTCCGGCTCACAATACGCATATGAGGTGGAAATGAAGTCTACAAAAATCATGAGTCTGAGTTAAAAGGAAAATACAATTTCGAGGAAGAAAATGCACATCACTCCGTAAGACAGAAGAGTCCACCGTGTCCCTTGGAAGGAAATTCCCCACCCTGACTCAGGCGCTGAGGAACTGAGAGAGATGTTTGTGGGGGCACTGGGCAGTGACAGTCCCCTTGAGCCCACGGGAGACATCAGCTAGAGAGGCATGGGTAGAGTGGATACCATCGGCATATCAGTGCTTTCATCCAGGACGGACATAATCTGCCTGGTGTTTCCTCCCTCTGCTTAGCATGTGGGTAGCTGAAGGAGAGTCAGTATCAATATGGATTTATCTGGAGGCAAATGGCAATTCTCAGAAAAGCAGTGGCAAGTGTGGATGAGACAGACAGAAATCCAGTGACAAACAACCAACACAGAAGTCTCAGATTCACACATTTCCACTTAGAGCCAGGCCCCTTTAAATTAATTACTATACAAGTGTGTAGGAAGAGACAATTGCTACCTCATAGCAAGTACAACTGGGACGTCTTCCCTAAACCGTTGGCACACATACACACAGAGAAATAATTAAGCCCATCTAACCCCAAATCTATATTCTGGGTCAGCTGGAAAATGGCCAGACATCTGCAAGATCCGACTATTTTGTTTGTAAACTAGTCACTTGTTAGAGCTCTGGAAATAGGGTCTAACTGCAGGAGGGACAGGTCAAGCATCAGCAAAGACCATGTGATACCCAGACGCTTGCCTAAAGTCCTCTGGAGAGTGCATGTCCCTGCATCTCTATCAATGCATATGGAAGACCTCTACATCCCAAGCTCAGAGACCTACATGGGCTCCACAACCCACTCCACAACCCACTCCACAGCAAGCACGAACTCCTTCTGCCTTCTTGTCACTGACAACGAAACTACAGGGAACAAATCTGGTTCCTTCCCACCCCTCCACCTCCATGCAATTCTCCTGAGCCTCTTCCTTCTGGCGGGGCGTTGACAATTCAGGAGGCATCACGCACTACAGCAAAAGCCAGATGTTTGGTCTTGACAAGATCAGCATGAAATGAGTTCAAAACAACATAATAAAGATCGCACTTAAGAAAGCCCTGCACACAATTTTTATCTGGTGCAATACTTTTTTTTTTAGAGGCACAGATAAATGTAAGTACTACCTAAACCATTAAGATCTAGTTAATAGCATAGAAAATGCACTCTTTGCCATAAGTAGTCAGTCTTGAGTTTTGAGTATGGTGTATTAACAACCAAAACTTAATATCTATGTTGTGGCAGTGTTTCAAACTGCTTTTAAAATTAATTAATTCTCACCAGCTTGTATGTGGCAGAAAACCAGCATTAGCCTAGTCCTCACACACTGAGGCAGAGAGCTTTCTCCAGCCTGTAAGCTTCTCGCCCAGCAGCGTCACCTGGCTCTTTAAATAGCATTTTTAACTCATGGAGCTCAGATTATTTTGCAAAAGAAATTGGTTTCCTTTACTGGAGATGAAAGGAGCCAGGAGGAGAAGAGAGCTGTCAATTCAGAGGTCTAGACGTGTTTCATTTAAACCCCTGGGTCTCTAGGGACGCTTGCCGGCTCCCCTAGTTGGTCCGCCCGGCTGCTGGCAGGCACTGGGGATGCAAGGAGTGTCTCTCCCAGCTCTTATAGTCTGAAACAAGGTGTGCACAAGGGAGATGCTCCAGGCTCTGCCTGGTGTCACCTGGATTTGCCTGGCAGCAGCTTCATCAACAAGCAGGATCCTGAGCTGCCAAGCAGCCTTCCACATGGGATCTGCAACTTTACCAGTAGTGGCTGCGCCAGCTCTTCTAGGGCTATTATCTGGTTCCTCTCGGCTGAGATCTCAAAAACTCTGGTCTCAGTCAAGGCGCAGCTCTAAGGTCTTGGAGACACGGACCTGAGCTGTGACTTGAGATTGGCAAGCCCTGAAGCCCCTTCCTGGGGCCAGATGCTCCAGGACAGGAGATGAGATAAGCATCCTGGGCAGACGTGCAGCTCCTCCCCAAGAGGCTGCTTTTTTAATGCTGAAGACTGTTTTATAGGCTCCTCTAACCTGCCACGCAGCAACAGGGCAGGACGAGAACCTCAGCCACCCTCCCTGGCCATTACCTTAACCCTTGCCCGCGCAGCCTCGCTCCAGGCAAGCTGCTATGCATGGGCACATCAGGCAGCTGATGATGCACGGGAACAACTGACTTGTACAGGGCCAGGATTTAAGATTAAAACATGCACAGACTTCTCCAAGGCTTAGTAAGGAGCAGGATCCACCGAAGCACACGTGCAGGCACAGGCACAAGCTGTCTTCGTGGAGGCTCGTCAGTTCCCTGAGCCAAACCCGGGGCAAAAGGCGAGGTTGTTTTAGTTCACTTCTGTTTGCTTAGAGTAATTCAATGGAAGAAGTAAAACAAAAAGGGCATGTAGAATTGCCACTGCCAGGTGACAAATGCCATTTTAAGTAAGGCTCCAGCTTAGCCTGGCCTCACCTCACCTTGCTGCCAGGTCTTCTCCTCACATCTCCCCCTCTCCCACCAGCCGTGCCCCTAGCCCTCTCTCCCCCATTCTGGCATACCACTTCCCCCCAACCTTGGTCCCACACCAGTATCTGCTGCTCCCAGAGTGACGCTATCTGCATCTGATAAACCCCATGTAATCAGGTACCAGACTGACTGGTCCTCTTCGGGGTTGGTGGCAGGCAAAATGGACTGAGTCGTCCTCTGCAGCAGCATCTCAGACCGAGTAAACGGTCCGTGTAAATCACAGGGGACTCTACATGTCCACGAGTTTGATTTGACTCCTGAGTCAGTCTTGTGGGGAAGGGAAAAAGTCACCAAATTTATAAATATGATTTCTGCAGAAGTGGGTTATTATATCACAGGGACACAAACGCAGCTGCCACCACCTTGGTCTCCGCAGGAGCACGGGCAGCAGTTGGACGTTTGGTACTTGAAAATATGTCAGCCACATATGACCAGTGCAAGCCAGAAAAGACCAAGCACGTTTCTCAGCGTCAGGAGCTGATGAGGGGTTGAGGGACCCCTACAGCAGCGGCTCAGCTCTAACCACCGCCTGCAATAAGGGATGCACACCCCACCCTGCGCGCTCTCTCTCCCCCCGACCCTGGGACTCTCCGCTGCCCAACTCACTCATCTGCCCCTAGCGTGGGCAGCCGTGGGGGATGAACAGGAGCAGCACGGAGCCTCTGCCTGCGGCTGCCGATCTCACTGCTGCTGCCTGAGAGTGAGATTTGGGCTGCTGCCAAGAGGAGCATCGCCCTCCTCACTGTTCTCAGCAGCAACCCGTGATTTGTCTGCAACAGGCACGTAGGGAAGCACTCACCTACTTCCATCTCAGCTGGGAAAAGGCAACAAGCCAGGAGGGTTTCAGATGCATTTAGTGAAAATGAAAAAAACAAAACAAACAAACAAAGGAAAAAGGAGAAACCCTCCACATTCAAACAAAAGACTAAATCAGAGCCCCACAAGAATTAAGTGGTCTTCCCAGCACCTCCAGTGGCTCTTGGCTTCTGGCAAGCCTGGGTGAGCAGAGCCACGTTCAGCAGCCTCTCCTCCTCACCAGAGATTACCTTGGCAAGCCCTCATGGTGCTTGCAAACCACATCTCGATTAACTGGGTATTAATTATCCCACCTGAAGTACTGCGTTCACCTCTGGGGCCCCCAACATAAGGAGGACATGGAGCTGTTGGAGCAGGTCCGGAGGAGGGCCACAAAGATGATCCAAAGGCTAGAAAACCTCTCCCATTAAGACAGGCTGAGAGAGTTGGGATTGTTCAGCCTGGAGAAGAGAAGGCTCTGGGGTGATCTTAATGCAGTCTTCCAGTACCTGAAGGGGGCCTACAGGAAAGCTGGAGAAGGACTTTTGGCAAGAACGTGTAGTGATAGGACAGGGGGCAATGGCTTTAAACTGAAAGAGGACAGATTTAGATTAGATATAAGGAAGACATTTTTTACAATGAGGGTGGTGAGGCACTGGAAGAGGTTGCCCAGAGAAGTTGTGGATGCCCCATCCCTGGAGGTGTTTAAGGCCAGGCTAGATGAGGCTTTGAGCAACCTGATCTCAGGGAAGGTGTCCCTGCCCACGCAAGGGGGTTGGAATTAGATGATCTTTAAGGTCCCTTCCAACACAAACCATTCTGTGATTCTATGATAATTTGTGAAAAAACCTCACAGGGCTTCTCTGAGAGTAAAGGCCAGCAGAGCTCACGTGTCTGTCAAGTAGTTCAAATGTTATCCGAGACAAAGACCAGAGGCTGTTGAGAGACAAGACCTACGGCCTTCTCTCTTCTGGGCTCTTCTTCACTTAGGAAGCAGGTTTGTTCAGGTTGAACAGCACCAGCATGTAACAGAGTAGTAGTTGTTCCCTTTTCCAAATGATCATTTAGCTTGGGTTTACCAAGCCATTCATTTCATGCTTATTAACCTTTGGAGTATTGTTTTGTCCAGACTGCCAGACAAATTAACTTTTAAGAGGGGTCTATATGGATGTCTGCAAACTCCCTTAGACACAAAGCAACACTTAAAGAATATTTAATGAAACGTGTAACAGTCAGTTTATCTATCTATAAACCAACACATCATTCTGGACAACAGTTCATTGGAAGTGCTGTGGGTAATTCTCAGGAAAAAAAATGAATCATCTAAAGAGGCAAGTAGGGAGGAGAGTAGGATGGTCAGAAAACTCCGGAAGATTCACTTACAGAAGTGCTTATTACTGTGTGGAAAAGATTTCCTTTGCTGTGGAAGGAGCTGCAGCTTACAAGGATCCTTACACGTAAGCCAAGAGCTCACCTCCATCAGCTGTACTCATCAGTCCTCTCCTTCCTGATGATTAACATGTTCAGGAGACTCAGTACCCCTACCTAGCCCCCTGCCAAATTTCTCTGAAAAGACAACATTATGGAACTCGGATTGATATTGTAAAAAGCAAAACCAAAGTCCACTGTGACCTCTGCTATCACTTTAGGAAGGTGCATGGTGTGAAGGGCAGCATTCCCCTTCTGTGCTGTGCCCTGTACCACATGCACAAGTATCCCTCAAGGATGTTGTGTCCCAGTCCCAAGAAGCTCACAAGGCAAACTTGACGTGGCTTCAGGAGCTCCCATAAATATGATTTTCCTTGCAGCTGATACAAATCTTTTTAAAAAGGCTCTAAAACCCCCATGCCAGATCCCTGCACAGTGCACCAAAACCCAAGCATTAGACTGCAGTGAGCTGCAGTAAGGAGGTGGCAGTTTTCAGGGGGCTGGGGTGACAGTCTCATCCTAAGTCATTGAAGAGAAGTCCTGTGGAAAGCCAATTCCCTGAAAACTGCCTAGAGCCAGAGCTTCTCTCTCACAACATACTTGCACGCAGGCTGGGTCTCCTTCTTAACATACTTTCCCTTTTGTCTTGTTTTTCTGGCTTCCAACAACAACCCAAATGAATTGCTGGAAACAATGAAAGCATTAAAGGAAAATGTCATGCCTATCAATATACGTCTTTGTGGCCGTGGGAGCAGAGAAGGCATGATATCACTGGCAGAAATAGCTTAGAATTTTCCATTGAGAAAAGGGATCTGCCTTTAACAGAAGCAACACGTCCCAAAATATGCGTTGTGCCACCCAGTCACACAGGAAAGTGCTGAGCTGCAACGCAGCACAGGCGAGGAAGACGACTTAATTCAGAAGCCATAGAAGCAACTTGCAGTTATTTACCGTAGAGGCATAGAACGTCCATGTGTGCGAGATGTAATTCTGTGAGCTAAGACACTGAGGGTAGCATTCTCTGTATACTGAGAAATAGAACCAACCTACCCAGCAAGTTATATGTGAAATACTGAGGTCCGGTGTGAAGTAGGCAGCTCTGCAGCTGAGCCCTTGGCTGGGCTGTTGAGTTTAACTGTGTGACTTCGCAGTTACCGTGTTGGTTGATAAGGAAAGGGCAACTGACGTTGTCTACCTGGATTTGTCCAAAGCATTTGACACTGTCCCATATGACATCTTTATCTCTAAATTGGAGAGACATGGATTTGATGGATGGATCACTTGGTGGATAAGGAATTGGCTGGACGGTCACACTCAAAGAGTTACTGTCAATGGTTCAATGTCCAAATGGAGACCAGTGACAAGTGGTGTTCTTCAGGGGTTGGTATTGGGGCCAGCGCTGTTTAACATCTTTGTTGATGACATGGACAGTGAGATTGAGTGCACCCTCAGCAAGTTTGCTGATGACACCAAGCTGTGTGGTGTGGTGGATGCACTGGAGGGAAGCGATGTCATCCAGAGGGATCTTGACAGGCTGGAGAGGTGGCCCTGTGCAAACCTCATGAAGTTCAAGAAGGCCAAGTGCAAGGTCGGGGCAATCCCAAGCACAAATACAGGCTGGGTGGAGAATGGATCAAGAGCAGTCCTGAGAAGAAGAACTTGGAGGTGTTAGTTGAGAAGAAGCTCAACATGAGCCAGCAAAGTGTGCTTGCATCCAAGAAAGCCAACAGTATCCCGGCCTGCATCAAAAGAAGTGTGGGCAGCAAGTTGAGGGAGGTGATTCTCTACTCTGAGAAGTTGTGGATGCCTCATTCCTGGAGGTGTTCAAGGACAGGCTGGATAAGGCTTTGAGCAACCTGATCTAGTGGAAGGTGTCCCTGCCCACGGCAGGGGTGTTGGAACTAAACAATCTTTAAGGTCCCTTCCAACCCAAGCTATTCTATAATTCTATGATTCTATGACTTTGCATCAAACCCAATAATCAGTAATCACAGAAGTTTGCTCCCTCCCACCTGGCATGGAGCAATTTGCTGTCTGATGGACTCCAGCTGGTTTCAAGGGCATGCCAAAGGGATGAGTCTATTCTCCCGGTTACAAAGATGTTAATTACATAGGTTGACTTTGTTCTGAAGTGGACTGGAAACAGCAGACTGGTCCTTCTAGCTGTGCAGTGGTTCAGAAAGCTGCCCCTCATCATCGCCCAGCTCCCATCCTTTAGTTGCTCAGCTATTTTAAGTACATCATTTAAAAGCTTTCTGGCTGGTGGCTTTCTGTTGTGGCAGGTATACTGAAATAAGATCAGATAAAAAATTTTTGAATTTGAGAAGGATTCACACTGTGGTGGTTAATTTTGGATCCAGGTGTCACACTCCTGAAATTCCTGGGCCTGTGGTATGTGAAATTCTGATTTCAGCAGATAGAGATGTCCAAAGGTGAGGTGAGGGCTTCAGTTCTGGGCTGGATGAAAGCTGCTGTAAAACACTTCACCACCTCTTCATCTCACTGAAAACCTGAGACTTCCTCACCTGGTGATAAGAGTGAAAAAGCAGAGTCTCAGAGAGAGAAGTCCTGCCAAGCCTTCTGGTTTTCCTCTCTACAGGCCCCATTTCTGCTCTTTTAAGGAACAAATCTGGAGGAAAATTAGAGCAATTTACAATGTTACAGCAAACTTTATGAGAAGGTACAGGCTCCTGGTAATCTGTGCTGGAATATATAGAAATATATGGACTTACATGCAAACACACAATCTATTGGGCTGTTGTTGCCATTGATGAAAGCCACCAATGGGTATGAAACAAGTCAAGCAGTGAGCCTGCCTGCCTGCCTGCCTGCCTGCCTGCCTGCCTGCCTGCCTGCCTGCCTGCCTTTGAGGTCATCCTCTCATTTGCAGCATGGAAATTGCTTGCTGCTGGAGAGATCCCTAGATCACAAACAGAGGAAGACAGCTCCGGCTGAAGCATCAGTAAGTGCTAAGGCACCATTTTGTTCCGGGAGAAACAATGCTCCGTTCATGTCAGTGCAGGGCTCGGAGCATATGTTTGTGCTGCAGAGAGCAGCACTGCCCAGATCCAGCCGAGCTGGCCCTGAGCGAGATGCCCAGCATGGGAAGGACATGACCAGTTTTGGTGCACCTCTCTAACACATGTTAAGTCTGGCCCACAGAGACCTTGAGCTGGCTGGAGCACTGGTGCAGTGCTGATCCTCTGTGGCTGTACCTAAACCATGACATTTCAGCAGATCTGCTCTCTGTTTACCATGATCTTGGTCCTTGGAGCCAACTGGCACATCCCGCAGCTCTCTGCTTGCCTGTGTATGCAGGTTTCCTTGTAATGTAATCGAGGCTGCTGCAGGGACTGCTGTGGATCTGCATCTTATCACAGGGTGTGCTCAGTTCCCACTGTTTAGATGCTGCAAATCCTACCAGCCCTGTGAACTGACCCTTTCATCAGGATGGATGATTTCTGTCTCACCTACCCCAGAAGTCAAGTTGCTACAGCTAGAATCCACTGAACGCTCCTGTTTATAAAGCAAAGGCCAGCACAGCTCACATTTCCAAAGCATGGCTGGGTCTGATTTAGAGAAAGAGCAATGAAGTCATAACATAACTTATTCTCTCATTAAGTTCGGCTGGCCTGGTTTGGGCAGGCTCAGGAAGCAAAGCAATTGAGGCTGAAGTTAACCAGACCCTTTTCAGGGTAGATTTGTACTGTAAAATCCTACAATTCTGGGTTGCTAGGGTTGCTTCACAAGGCTCCTGTGCAATGCTGACAAGTGAAGGGTCACACCAAATCTCTACCATGTGCTGCACAGGCCCAGTTTCCTCTCAAGGTTTTCATTATATTAAATTTTGGATTTTTTCCTTGAAGATTTAATTCCCTAGGCTGCTGTTGGAAATAGATGCAGTTCTATCGACAGAGGAATTTCACTTGTTCAAATCAAGTTTTGGGGGATCCAGACATAGCTGTTTTTTTTATATTTCCTAATAAGCATTCCATCCCTCGTCCCTCCAAGGTATGGTAGTCATGCTTCTCACATCCTTGCACCCACCCAAAGTACCTGTGGCTGAGCTGCACAGGGCTAAGGCAACACAAGAACCATCTGCTTACTTAACAGAAGTATGTAAATGAATGTCACTACCACCTCTAATGTCACACAAAAGTCAACACCAAAAGATTATATTCCACCAAAAGCCTTGATCTGCAGGTCACCGTCCCCCTGCCAGCCTCCCACAGCTATTCCAGGAAAGTCAACAGACCTCAACAGGTCAGCTCTTCCAGGTGGGTCAACAAATGATACCACTGAGTTCATTCAGACTTTTTAAAAGCGTAATTTTTCAAACTGGGAAAATACATACTGAGCAAATTTCATTCTAGCTCAGACACACTTAGCCAAATCACAGCACAGAAGTTTCTCTGTTTGTTATGTTTCCCCATAAAAACATTGCAAAATGACTAATCCACATTGTTAAATTTACCAAATTGATAACAAAGCACATCAACCAAATCTACATTCAAGTTTCTAATATTGAGTTTCTTCACACGCTGCAGAAAGCTTAGCTGTCACAATTTGTGGACCACTGTCAAAACCTGTAGCTTTTAAACACTTTCTTATGCAGCTCCTGAGTTTTGGGCAGAGTCGCAATTTCAAGAGATCTATTCTCAGTGAAATTTTGGACCAAATTTAACAGACAAATTAATGCAAACAAAAGGTAGCAGGTCAGGTAACTTACAAAACAAATGTTTGGGAGCCCACTTGCATCATTCTTCACACAGACAACTTTTCTTCGAAGCACTCCCTGCGAACAATTCAAAACCACATCACTTTTTTTATTGTAAGGGAGGCAGAGTTGGGCTCAGAGAGATTCAGGCTGAGGAGAATTAAAAGACTAGTTTTTACAGTGATGCATTCTGCTTCCTGGCTAAATCTGTCCTTAGGTCTTACTAAGGACATGTAGAAAGTGTTATAAACTCTCATTTGATGTGTAACATAAAGTTTTGGTCCTACATTTAGTTAGCAGTTATCTATTGCTGCTCACGGCCGTGGTAACTTTGTCTAGCTGTTTTAAGATATTTCTGCAGTCATTGGAAAAATGGAAATTTTAATATTCCACTTGGGTATAATAGAAATGTGAATATCAGAAGCTCTTGAAGCAGAACTCATCCTTCAACTCATGGGTGGAAGCAACAGCTTCCTTGAGTTCATAGCATGATTAAAGAGTCAATAAACTACCACCACAACCTCCATGTACTCTAGAGAAGGATGCCAAAAAGGATGAGACTTTAATTTCCCTAAACTTTCCCATTTTATGGGACATGTAGTACAGAGCTTGAGAACCATGCCTTCAACTGGACATTTGAGTGTTCTGGTGTTCTACACCAGCACTCACTAGGTTAGAAGAAGGAGGAAGCCATTGAGGAGATTGTGTGGGAGGCATACAGGCACTTGTCAGTCAATCATTATATACTTACTGTTCTTAAGACCACTGATTACACTCAAACTAACTCTAAAATAGTGAATAGATTGCTTTGGGGCTTCCTTCAGCCCTTAAGAAATTTTTAGGTATTTTTTTTCCCATCATGGCTAATTACAAGACATGAGCCAATGCACAAAGATTCGGGGTTTTTTGCAGCCATCTAATTTTTGTCTAGCCTTGTTTATTTAATGGTGTCTTAATCCAAGCTAATCACGTCCCTAGCAGCGAATTATGTTCTAAATGACAATGAATTATGTTAGCAGGAGGATAATCAGGAGAGAGCAACCCAATCACTTCTACTTTTTTCAGCATACATTGATCAAAACAACAATGAAGAAGAGATGTGGCAGAGCACTAAATGAGAGGAGTACAGCATTACTGAACATACCCAGACCTGCGTAAGCAATTGCGAAGACCGCACAGGTCCCTTCCATCAGCGCTGTGCCTTCAGGTTTGCACTGACTTCAGGGCAAGTAAGGCATGGCTTGTAGGAAATGGGGAGGAGGCATGAGGAGGAGGTTGAAGGAGGCTGGCTGGAAAGTGTTACCTGGATTTGAAAGGACGTTTAGGATCATGAATAAATCATGATTTATTAGTCCAGCACTAATAGCCTGCACTAGACCCTGGAAAAGTCCTTGATGGGTCAGTGCCACGATAAGCATGGCTGGGACTGTGAAGTGTTTCCTTTACTGATCTGATGAGTGGAAAGACAAAGGGTACAGGGGGAAGAGTGGGATCGGTGTGTTAAGACTTGCAGCGTCTCAGCGGGCGCCAACGGCAAAGACACAGTGCGTCGCAGAGCTGCACAACCCCTTCTGTCCCCCAAGCTGTTCATCTTCCAGTGAGGCACAGTATTCTGTATCCTGGGCGTTTGTTAGCCTTTTGAATACCCCAACAGACAGGCCACAGGTCAAACATGCTATTTGCCAGGAAGCACTTTTTATTGATTTTTTTTTTTATAGGAGAGTAAAATATTGGCAAAGGTTTATCTTATTGCTTATCACAAGCATCAACACAGAGCAAATTTCATGCTTTAGTCCTGTATGTTTTCAACAATAATGTAGAAAGCTTATATAAATTTATTCATCTGTCAGCAATGTTGTTTCTGGAATAGTTGCTTTGTAGCAGCTATTCAAGTGCTAGGAAGGGACAGATCAGCAGCCAAAGAGCACAGCCAGTCCTGGCACTCAGAGGGGATTATTCGAGGCTAGAGGACTGCCCCATGCAGAAACAGGCACTAGCAACAATTTGCTAGACTGATATGCCCTGTCCCAGAGCTGAAAACTAAACACTGGGACCCTTCCTCCATCCCCTTGCACACAGCTCTCATTTGCCTTAGCCTGAACCATTTGAAACCGTACTGATGAAAAAAGTATATTGTCTCTTCAACAGCTTCACATTTGCCACAAACACCACGAGGAAACAGGGAAAATCCTTCTCTGCAGTGGAAAAAAAATCCTTAATCGACAGCTCTCTTTCAGCAAGCCTTGGGAAAAAAAACACGATCCTAAAAAGGCAGTAAATAAATTGAGATCCAACCTAAAAGAATGGAGGCTGTATGTTTTGGAGGAGGGGAAGGGAGGAAAGGGAGGAGTACAAAGTAAGAGGCACTTAAAGTCATAAAAAAAGCTGAGAATCAATAAACAGGCTGAAGAACAGCGAACAAAATGCACTAGGATTGAAACGAAACAAAAAACCCTCTAGCCGTGGGGAATCTGTGCTGCATATATACAGCTGCAATGGCTCTGGAAAAAAACATCAAGGGATCTAAAACTGTACATGGCTGTGGCCAAAACCCCATACATCTTTATTTCACAACTTTAAAAAAGATCTGAGAGTTTAATTCCTATATCCTACCTTATGGCAAGCTCTCTAGGACCGGGATGGAGTCTTGAGGTGTTGGGGAGCAGTTTTCTGCCACTCTCAGGGGCTACACTTGGAAGGGCCAGGGATCCTGGCTGATGGGGTGGGAAGGAACATGACGAGAAAAGGAGATGTAGGAATTCGCTCTGGGAAGTTTGTAACCATAATTTGTGTACACTGAATGCTCTCAGCACCACACCAAGTTTTCCAGAAGCATAAGTAATGGAATATATTTATTTGCTTGTATTTCTCTCTTCAAAGTGTGTTGTCATAAATCTACTAGGATTCTCAAATCTTGGGATCTTGTCTTTGTAAGACTGTCTTTTCCTGTTGGGGATGTGCTTTAAGCTCTGGGTAGAGCACAGGGATCTCAGGCAGTGGTACTACATGCACCATTCCCATCGATACCTGCTATGAGGCTGAAGAAAAACATAAGATCATCTCAGCAGACCGGACATGCTCTTGTCGTGAAAATGTATAGACAAGAAGACAGAGCACATGGAAAAGCACCTCATTTCAATACAAACGTCCCCCTCACTAGGGCAGGTTTCCCTTCATGGGGGTACCAGTTATGCTGTCGGTCCCTGCAGTGTTGAGGGGAAAGGTAATATTTCTCATGTTACCAGCCCAGCTGTGGCTGTTTGGGTAGGTCTGGCTCACTCCATTGGTAGTTTCCCCCCTGCGACTCCATGTATGACCTTCACACTCCAGCGTATTGATCTAGTCCTGGAGGAGTGGAGAAGCAGCCAGAGCGAAACCAACGGGCTGCCCCCAGGCACGGGTCCTGCATACGCGTTGGAGCAAGTCTTCCCTCGTCCCAACTCTCTGCACCCCAGGGACCTCACCCAGCTGGCAGCAGGCACAGCTCAGCGCCCGCCCCGCAGGCATTCAGGCAGTTGACTCTCATGAACCAGGAATGCCTCTGAGGTTTGGGACCTGCTTTCTCCCAGGTGTAGGCATGGGAGGAGCACCCCATATGGCCCATGGAGCTCACTCTACCTTGATGGGCAGCCTGCTGCTGTCTTCTCTCTCTGGAAAGGATGTCTGATCAAAAGCCTTGCTTTAAGCCTGGTTTCCAGAGGAAAAAATGTGCATGTGACTTTGCTCTGTGTGTGCATGAACACCTGGATCTCCCTTACCAAGTTTTGAAGCCATCAGCCCACTTCACCCAGGTTCGACAAAGGAGTTGCTATTTCCAACTGCACTGACCTGTTGGGCTAAGTGACCTCGGAGGTGGCATGTGTCAGAGTACCCAGTGGAGCATGCCCCATGCCCTGGCCGCAGACTTCCCTTCTCCGGAAACCAGAGCCTGGGGCTGGAGGGAACAGGGGCATTGCCATTTGGCCGGGTTTTGCCCTCACACAGGGTGAGGGTAAGGCCATGAGACCCAGGAACGCAGAGGCTCACAGGGTTTTGCAGCCCAGACACAGGCAGAGATGTCTGGCTTCTGCAGGTCTTGTGGGAATGGGCAGCTGGATATTTGCGCTCTCCCTGGGGCGAAGATCAAAGCATGAGTTCACGCTTTGCCATCAGGGAATGCCCGTGCCATAAAAACACAATGGAGACAGACCTCATAATGCCCCAGCTTCAGGAAGAACTTCAGTAGAAGCTTTCATTTCCTTAGACATCAATCAACACCAAGACACAGATCCATAGCAAGCTATGCTAAACCCTTTTGCTTGCTACTCCTCATCTTCCCTACCCAGTCTCCCAGCTCTACCAGTCTGCTCCACTTCTGGGATATAAAGCTTAAAAGGAAAGTGAATTCACATCTAATCTGCATAAAATCATATATTTTATAGTTTGTAATTATTTTTTTCTCTGCGCATCTTCACATGCACCACTGGCTTTTCTCAAAACCTCAGCTCCACAGCCAGGACTCCGACATCCCCTAGGATGGAAACCTGATATCACAAAATGATCTCATGCATTTTTCTTTGCTCTGTTTTCAATCTCCCTCCCCTTTTCCAGTGTATGTCCAATATACAAAGCGTGCTTCCCAGTGTTTATTTTCAACGCTCTTTCTTCTCTATTCCCATTTTAGTGTATTCCTTCTCCTTGCTCTTTCTTTTTGCCAGCCTTTTGTCTACCAGCCATCCTTTCCTCCTTCTGTTCTATTTCAAAATCTCCCTATGCACCAAGCCTACTATCTCTAAAGAGTAAGGCTGTCAGCTCTAATAGGAGCTGAATTAACTCCCACGGCTTTCATCTTCCCATCTTGTTGTTTGCTTTTTTTTCTGCATCCTCTGTCTGTCCTCCCCATCCCAGTTCCTGTTTCAGTCTTCTTCTTCTCTGCACCTTGCTTGAACTTTTCTTTCCACTGCTCACCTCACACCCTTCTGCTCCAGCCTCTCCTTGCGTCTTTCATGCTTTTTTTCATCTACCAAGGCAAACAATCTGCCTAATCTACCATCTAGTTGGCTACAGAGCTTTCCAGTCCACACCTGCCACTGTTGTATGTGAACACCTAATATATATTAAGATTAAGATCTCTCTTGTTCCCTCCTCCTTCCTTTCCAAACTATGTCGAAAAGGCTGGTGTGTGGGTTTTTCAGTAGTTCTGTCTCTTCCCTCCAAGCCCCTCCCTATCTCTCCAGGAGAAACAGAGAGGCAGAGATGTGGCTCACTACAGAAAATTGTAGTTTTAATATTTTAAAATATTAATAATATTTAGTTTTTAATTTAATAGTTACTCTATTAAATAGAAGAAAGCTTTACTGTGTCTCTCTTTCCACCAAAAGAGGACGTGAGGTCTGATGTAACGTCATCCAAGTCAACGAAGAGACTGAGATTAAACCCCCCAGGAGCAGGAAGAGATCCCTGGGAGAAGAGAGATTGACAGGGAATGCATGAAGAAAAAAGAAATGGATGTGAGAGAGGACTGTAGAAGATAGGGGAATAAACAGAGACACCAGGGGAAGCTCATGTTACCTGAAACATGATCTTCTCCTTTGTAATCTGGATTGCCCTTGAAATCTGTATTTCACTAAAATAAATCGGCATTCCCCAGGGTGGTTATTCTAGGAGGCTGACCCAGAGAGTAGGGTAAAAGAGGGTCCACCCATCATGATCTCAGCTATTTCTTTTACATAGTTCATAAGAAAGTAATTTTTCCACAGCTACTGCTTCTCCCAAACATCTGTGCTATTCTGGGGAATTAAGCAGAAACAGGCAACTTTGTGCTTCACTCAAACAGGATCACAGGAGAGATACAAACAAGTCTAGAAGGGATTTGGTAGCCCTGAGAATAGTAAAGAGGAGTGGATCCTGCTCCTCTCTGTCCCAAAAACAAGGAGAAGAAGACAAAGAGAGATCCTTACTGGAGTCCCTAGTCTTTCCGTGGGGCCAGGAGGGAAAGAAAACAACAGAAATCAACAAGGATGGAGAGGTATGAACATCTCCTATCCTCTTCCTAGACGTGAGAGAGAAGAGGAGATGGGAAGCAAGGATGAAAACCTCTTCTAGGTCTCCCCACGGGCTGTGAAGCATCCATCTGGGAAAATCAGTAACATTTTGGGTACGGTGCTGGGGACAACACGGGGAGCAGAGGACTGAACTTAGCCCTGCAGCCCGGAGGTTTCTTCAGTTCAGCTGTGCAAAAGGGACAAAAGTGGAGTAAATCTACATATGTGTGTTAGAAAGCATGCAGCCAGCCCTGGAAGACTGGCTAGGCTACTGCAGGCAAGCACTTCTCCAAAACACGGGCTAAATGCAAAAAATGCAGACAGGAAAAGCACCCCAAGTTGCCAACCAGTTTCTTTAAGAAGGGAAATGAAAGAAATAAGAAGAGAGAGAATATGTGGAAGGAGAAGGAAGGAAAGAAAAACAGGGTCATAGAAAATTTCACTCGAAGTATATTAATTCACCAAAATTCAAATTACTGAAGTTCTGTTAAATAAATTGTACTAGTGAGTTAGAACTGCCTTGACTTGTCTTATCTAGCCACCACAGCTCTTTAAATGCATCAGCAGTAAATTATGTGTACTTTGTCATGATGTTCTTGAAATCAGAATTAGGTTTCTGCAGGTTTCAGTTCTCTTCCTCTCTTACAGCAGGAGTCAAGATGGAAATAATGAACAGCTTTACTCATATGCTACTCACCATTTCTCCTCTCTTGATTACTCAAACTTTCTACTCCAGGCGTGTAGTTAGCAACTCATTCTGCCACGTTGAGGCTTTGCAGCAGGTACAACATAACACCAGCTGCGTGTCCTAATCTCAGTCCATAATGCTGAATTAATATAGCATGGTTTTCCACAGAATTCTGTAAATTCAGAGAAATATCTGCAGGAAGGAAAAGACAATAATTCTATGTCCATTCAGATGAATTACAAAATAATAGCTGGAAACTTGTTTGCAAAAAGCGGTAGACTTCAAAAACAGTAGTGCATAGTTTGGGAAGAAAGATAATCATGTTGATATGCACAAGAAGGAAAAGGTTTGCAACATAAATAATGCAAGAGAGAAGGAAGAAAGGACAGACAAAAGAACATGTTATTAGTAAAAATCAATAACAATCATCACATAGTTTTTATGACAACCTATCCTCCTTGAATAGGTAAACGCATAGGAGTGGACCTCAGTAGCCTAAAAATTAGAATGTTAAAGAGAAATAAAGTAGATCATGTTTTTACCACCTGTCAAAAAAATGCAACATATTTCTGAGTAACTAAGGCAGGGTGTGTGCTGGCAAAGTAGCAGCATATAATACAGTCATCTGTATATTGAGGGAACTCAGATCTGATAATTCCGAGATAGTGTTGCTTCCTAGAAATTAGTAATTCTGTCTGATTTGTAACAAAAGGATTTTTTTCTCTTCCTTGAAAGAATGTCTCCCCTTTTTGGGTCGATTTCTTGGGGATTGCCATGTATCCAACATCAATCTGGAGAGCTTGTGCCTAACACAAGTCTGAAGATCAACTGCATCAGAGACCACAGTTTAGGAAGCATCGTCAGAAAAGCCCTTATCTGATGAATGCCTCAAATGGCACAGAGAATAGCTTTTCCCAGTGTCCACAAACTGCCTTTCCCTGCTGCGGTGTGCTGAAAGGACCTCAGCAGAAGGGACAGACCGTGCACCATGTATTCGGTGCACCTCGGGGTGCTTTTCTTTCCCTCTATAAGAGCATCTTGATTTCCTAGTGGAAACTGAAGGATACTTATGTGTCTTCGTATATCCTTGCCACTCACAAATAATGGAAAAGACTTTAAAAATGCATTTGCGTTTCCTCTGCAGAGAAAACTGAGAGGACTGAGGTCAAAGACAACTCACCACCTCTCTGATGCTAGTCAACATGTGGCATCTATACTTAGCTTTGCTCCTCATCCTTTTGTATTCTCGCTCCTAACTACTTATGTTTGCTACTTGGAGGCTGGAGCAAAGGTGGCCTGCTCTCGTCCCTCTAAAAACAATTTAGAAAAGGGAAACAAAGAAAAGTGAAGACATTTTTCTATAACAGAAAGGATGACTTGGGAGTAGATGCTCAGATGGCATGAGTCTGAAGGAAGGGGCTCTTACTATGCACTGGAGAGGGACCACATTAGCTTTTTTTCACTCAAAGTACCTCCATGTAAACCACGTGCTGACCCAGCACATGACATTCGGGATAAGTGAATGGAAAGAAGACAGTGTATAGCTCAGCCAACAGAGACTGAACGATCAAGCGTCAAAGGTAGTCACATCGTGTTCACCACAATATGCTCTGACAGTCCACAGACAGCTGGTTGGTCATATGGTGCCCATCTCTCTTCCCTGCTTCTAGCTGCTACATGATATTAAAAGGAGCAGGAAGGAAGAGAAATCTCTTCTTAAAATTATGTATACAAACACTAGTTGCACCAATGCAGATGGAAGGGGATCTTTTCCAAAACACACAGTCAAAAGCAGCAAGTGCTTCAGAGTCTGACAGCCAGTCTCTGCCGAGCCTAGCTTTCGCGGAGAAAGCCATCACACACGGAGATGTCCCCTGGTTCTCCAGGATTTTCTGGGTAAGTCATTACATACACGCAGACCAAAAGGGCGCTGTAGAAGTCAAGGCGTCTTCCTCGCCCTACATGCTGACTCCACCTCAGATGAGGGCCTGGTGAACAACATCCTCCCCCGCCTCCCACTTTCCATATGAAGGAAAGCTGGGCAGGGGGACTGGCCGGGCTCACACAGCCCTCCATGGCAGTGGTCAGGCCTGTGCGACAGCTCCCAGGGATTGTCAGGCACAGCAGGGCTCACAACGTCCATCTAGGCACTGCTGCAGCTCTGAGATCTGGTAAAAGATGCAAAGGCAGAATAAAGACATTCAAAATATAAAGCTTTTCGTGCCGTTCTCTTCATCCACAGTGCAAAGGAACATAGTTATCTGTGCTTTCACGCTAAAGCTCTCAGCTCTCTAGAACGTTCTTTACAGCCTGACAATATTCTTGCAAGCACTGAACTGCTTGGCATCTCTTCCAGAAAGAGTTCACGTACCAGGCAAGGCTGAATTTGGGACCTGGGGGAGATAAATCAGGTTGGAAGACCACTGTGGATTAACACCCTTATTCTTGCTACAGTGGCTTCCTTTCTGCTCTCCGTTCCCATGAAGGCAGCATCCCCTGGGAAACTCAACAGGCAATGCCTCCTCTTCCTCTTTCCTGGGGGTACAGGCTCCTGCCTGCACCCTCCAGTGTTTTCCAGGCTGCTGCTCTATGAGTAGGGAGGGAAAAGAGGAGGAGAGGTGGAGCGGGGCATGGCAAGGCTCCAGTGGCACAGGGAGGGGATGAGGGGGAGGCTGGCTGGCAAAGCCATCTCCACATAGTGCTGCCTACCTAGCAGAGAGATTTGGGCAAAATTTGCTGGGTGAGGCTGCCTCCCGCAGCTCTCCACCCGTGCTGGTTGCAGCAGCAGCCATATAAAACTTCGCCTTACTGAGTGATGTGGAAGCAAGAGAAGAAGCCTGGTTGTTCCTGCAGCACAGCACAAGACAAGCTGAGCCAAAGAGAACCGTGCTGAAATCTGCACTCCTCTAAATCACAACCCCCAAGAGAAATGGTTTCAGCCTTGTCAGTGGTCTTGGAGCATGTCTGTTGAGAAGGGCTGCCCAAAAAATACTTGGCCTTTTTACCCAGCAGCAGTTTTGAGGGCTAGCAGAGACCTTATTTTCAATTGTCCAAGTGGCTTCAAGTTCACCTCTCAAGGTTACTTGAAGAGTGGTTCCAGTCCCTTCAGGAGCAACCTGCTCTCCTGGCTCTCAGCCTTCCGGCCGCAGCCTTGTTTTGCATGGCATCCTTTAATTAGAGGGCAAGAGAGACCTTGTGCTCAGGGTGCTCTCAGGGAGGGCAAGTCCTGGGCTCCCATAGCAACATCAAGGTCTGGGTCCGGCGTGTGTTCGTGCCTGCGCACAAGGCAAACTCAGCATTCCTCCAGCTCTTTTCTCTTTCCCTCCCACTTCCTTCATAGATATTGAAGCTTTTTCTACCAAGCAAAATTGCTGCCATGGTGTACAGGGCATCACTGCCCCCTAACACCTTTCAGGAGCTCTCCAGAGAGCTGGCACACAGCACTCCACCCTGGCCTCCCCTCACTGGGAAGCCGTCCAGCAGCTATGGCAGGGCATTGGCTGTGCTCCAAAGGAAGCCCAGTGTCTCACTCTTAAAGACCACGTGGAAGCGTCTCCTCTTGGTGACAGTCACCACGAGGGAATGGAGGCAACCAAGCACCCAAGGGCCGGAGTGGAACCAGCCCCATCTCCTCAGTGCTTGCACCAAAGTGGTTCATGCCGCCTTGCTGAGCTGGGCTCTCAGGAGGACGACAATGGGGAGCCGCAGCCGCTGCCTTGGGGATCACAGGCTCTGGCATGAGGCGGTCCATCAGTGCACTTCGCCATGCTCAAATCCTGCTTGGCATCTGGGCCTGGGCAGCTGCCGGTTTCAGCGATACTCGGGCTCATCAGGGCACAAATCTCTTTTGAAGCTGGGACTCAGACGACGCTTTCACAACCCGCTTCACGCCCCGGCGTGAAAGCGGTCGCCGATGGGAGAGGTCTCGCTCCACCTCCTGGCAGCGTGTTCCCAACCTGCCCTCCACACCGGCCCGGCAGCTAAGGCAGCTACACCTTCTGCTGAATGAGGGAATTGGTACAGCTGAAAGTCTTTTTCCTCTGATAATTTTCAGCTGGATCATCTTCCTGGTCTGGTAACTCTATTGCTGCAAAAGCACTGGTGCTAGCACTACGGAAACATAGAGTTTGCAGGGCCAGAGCCAAGGGGACAGGGGACAGGTGGGACCAGCCCTCTCTGCGCTGTGTAGACTTAAGCCAGTCAAGAAACAGACACCTCTGGGTCTTAAAATACATAGCCCTTTGAAAATATTGCATGTGTTCTTAGTTTGGTTTCAAAAATAAGACTTACACGCCTGCATTCACCTAGATAAGGAATTATTTTAATCTTTGCTAAATATTGTACTACCGATACCAGCGAAAGTGGAAACAAACCCACTGGCTGTTTCATTAAAACCAGACATCTCGACTTCTTTAAATGAGGCATATTTTGCATTATGCTGAACTTGAACACAAAAGCCAGCATCATAAATGCAAAGGCCATGATATTCCAGCTCCCTTGCTTTTCCTTGTCTCTGTACAGGCTCACTATGGGGTGTATTTTCTTCTCAGTGTGAGCGTGACGCTACAATTAATACTAATGGCAATTATTAGGGCACATCAAAAGATGAGCACAGCACACATTAGCAACAGAAACCAGCTTCCTGCATTGTTGGTCTGCCTTCAGCACAGCTATTTAGGCACTCAGATACTTCTCAAAGTATGGATTGGTGATCAGCCATCGCTATTAAAACATTTTCAAAAAAGCAGTGCCTCCACATGAAAAATAACAGGTTAATAAGAGAAGCCAGGTTTAATTACATGATTCAAACAAAGAAATATCATGAAATCACCTGATACGCTGTTATTACCAATTACAGTTCAGTTCAAAACTGAGACCTGTCTGGGTGATGAAATGAGCTTGGTTTACCAGGAGTTTCAGGGAGGAAAAGCCTCAGAGAGATGGGAAAGGGAATTGGGAAGGACATGGGGACAAGTCCCTAGGAGAAACGGCCTTCAGGGAATGAAGAAGGAGTACGAGAGGAGAAGGGGAAGGACAGCACACATGGGAAAACAAGAAGTCAGCCAGGTGGCTTGAGACCCACTTGTGAGTACTCAGATAGACAAAAAAATCTGTGTGAAGTTGATGGAAGTCTGGCTCAAAGAAAGGCTGTGGCACTTTCCTTATGTGGGCTGTTCACAGCTGCAGGAGCAGGCTCCTCTGTGGTTAGCAAGCTTGATACCTGTATTGAGTCGGTGGCTTTGTCGGCTTCTAGCTTCAGCGCTCTAAATGGGCAAGTTTGTAACTAGCCCTGTGAAAAAGTCAAATTCATCTGTACCCGCCAGTGTCCTCTAACTAGCAAACGTCTGCCCCTCTCCTCACTAAGTGCCATATGATCAGGCTCAAGAAGTGTGCGCCATGAGAAGTACATGCATTCCCATTTTGAAATGGCCTGATAATAAGGACGAAATGTGAACTCAGTCCAGGGCGCAGGAGGTTCTGTAGGTTGTTTATCCCACCTGAAAACTGAAGAAAACCAGATTTCAGTCCCAGACTTCCAGAGGAGCATGCTCATTCCCCTCTCTGTGATGGTAAGTCTGGGGAAGCCATTTCAAACATCAGTAAGATGAAATACAGTCTCTCAGAAGCATAGATATTAAAACTTGAAAAAATGCTTCTGTTGAGGTACATCTAATTGAGACTTTGTGTCTCCTTGAATCTGCATTTATACCGTCTGCAAAAAAGAGACGAGAGGAGAAGAATGTTTCACTGAAATATTTGAGAACGAAAACTATTTCTTTGCATGCAAAAAAAATCACTCCTGGATTCCAGTAAAATCTCCTCCGAGTGTGGTATAAGTGAAACCAGCTGACTGGCCAGGCTTCCTACAGATCCATAAAAAAAAGCAGGAAGGGTGTAGTTTATCTAACGTATCTAATCTCTGCGTTGAAACAGCCTCCATCCAGGCAAGGTCTGCTTGTTGGCAGATGAGCGATGACTCAGCAAGTCTTTAATCTGTCACCTCCCAGGTGTTTTGATAAACCACGAAAGCTGTCAGCTTGGACCTCAAGTAAATCTTTTCTGCCCCGAGTGTGGTGGAAAGGCCTTTGTGTATGGGCACCAGCCCTCCCACTCAGGAGGGGTGAAAGGCTGCTCCATTGTTTCCCTTTCTTTACTCCCAGTGAAAAAACTCATTGGTTATGGGGTGAGAAACCTCCCCATTGCCTTTCTCCCTCCCCACCCCAGCAGGATCTAGAGGAAATCCCTGAAGGAAATCTTCACCCTGCATCCCTCTCCCCGCTCCAGCACATATGCGAATGGCCCAACAGCAATCCCACGGCAAGGGAGTTGCCGTACTGCTGCGCTATACCCTGAATCATGGCTTTAGGCACTCTGCCCGTCTTCTCAGCTCAAATACAGATACAAAGGGAGATGCACTTAAAAAGGCTTAGCTAGTCTTAGGTGGTGCGTCCATGCCTATGGGACATCAATCCTCTTGTCTGTAACCCAAAGTTGCTAAAGTAAAACAGGCCAGAACAAAAAGAAAGAATTAGAATCAGACCTATGTAGATAAACATGAGAAAAAGATACAACACTTTAATTGATACTGTGACAAACCTTACAAACGTTACAAGGCACTCTCACTTACTGCTTTGTGATTGTTTTAACAAAGAGGCACCTGTTTTCTCTTTAAGCTCTCCAAGTTTCTTTCTGTGCCATCTCTTCCAGAACAAAATTCAAAAGCACAAAAACTAAAAGGTGTTTTCCTCATTCCATCACTCCCGGTCAAGTAAGTGTAAGTGTGCTTGAACGGGAAATAATATTGCTTTTTATAGATTGTCAATTCTCGCAGTTGGCTACCAACAAAAAGATATACAATTACTGTACTTCTATTTGCAAATTTCCTTTTGGAAAGGAGTTTATAACTCCGTGCCTTAAAACTAATTTTGATCCAAACTTGCCATGCAAGTCTGTGGTCTGGAAGGAAAACGATTTTGCAACATTAGAACTAACGTGTTTGGGTATTTCCACTCGTTTAGAGGTGACGATAACAAATAACAGCAAAAAGCAGGCAAAGCTGGAACTGCTTTTGCAACACTCACCTTGCATGCACTCCCCCCAGATTTTACAGCAGGTTGTAACCCATCACGCTCTTCTTTTTATCCTGTCTGTATTATCACCTAAGATCTTTGACCTCTTTGGAATACAGTACCTAGCACACTGTTAGCAAGACATAAATAATAAAAAGATATAAAGTTTAAAGACATAAATAATAAAAAGCAGACAATCCCTTCCCGTATTCAGCGCTTCAGGGAAGTAAGTCTGTGGGAGAAAATCACTGCAGACTTTTCCACAAATAAATAAGCTGTGTACCAAACCAATAGGCACAACGAGGAGAAGATTTCTATCCCTTTTTTCCTTTTTTTTTTTTTGTCCTGGTAGAACAGGGTGCGGAGCTTAACTCCATAACAATGAGAACCTAACATAACCTTCTATCTGGCCACTAATGGTAGTGCATCTTTCAGCAAAGCTGAGCTATGGATGACTCAGGTGTCTTGGTGCAAGAGCCTGGAGGGGGAGGGGAACAAACCACGAAAAGCAGATATCTTGATCTATTTAAAACCTTCCAGAAGAAAAAGCTTTCAGAGGGAAAGTATGAAGATGACAGCCTAGCCTGACTCAGCCTCATCTGCCCCCTTCCTCTAAGCACCGAGCAGATCGTGCAGAAGGGCTTGTGCGCTGGGGAGGAAGCTGAGGAGAAACACAACCCATCCAGCACAAGGGACTGCAGCAGGTGGGTCTAGTCCAAGTGGGTGTCAAGATACTGATTTCAGACTTCTAATCTGATCCTGGGCAGAAAGGGGTATGGCAGCCAACTTCTGGAGGGAAATAGAGAAAACTTCAAGGTGCCAGAAGCAGATACGATTCCTGAAATACACAGGCAATCCAGCACAGACCTGCCATCTGTCCAGGACAGCAGTCAGCGGCCAAAGCAGCCTTTAAAAGGCTCTTTCTCCCATGGGACTCACGCCATCCCCAGCACCCTTATTTTTAAACATACACACACACACACATATACATGTCTTCCAACAAAAGCTTGGTTTTCCCCCATTTGCCCTCCTGTTCTTTTGTATACACAAAAAAAAGAGTTGATTCATAAACTATAATGACACAGACTGGGCACTTTTATGTATTAGCTGATGCATCCCATGAGCAATGTCTTTGAGGCTCCTTGGCTGTAACATACCTTCTGCTGTAATCAATTTGTAAGTGCAAACTGTTCTGAATCTCATTATTTATTACTCTTCTAATACCTGCCTTACTGTATATTGAGTCTATTTCACTTAAACGAGCTAAAAATGATGACTGCTTCTCACTGCATATGTATATTCCTACAGTTTGTGTACTGTTACCGTAGTTCGGCAAGTTGCTTTTTTGTTCACGTCTGGCTTGGAGATAAAGCCACTTATCAAAATATTTGGCATCATAAAGATACTTCTATGTTAGACTGATGTTATTTGTCATTATCACTTACAGATATCAGAATCATTTTACTGGAGCAGACTAAAGGTTTGCTGAACTCGGTATCCGATCAGGAGCACTTAAAATGATCCAGTCCTTCAAAAGAAAAACGTAACTCCTAGTAATAAACCTAATTGTGTTATACAGTGTCGCTCACGGAAATTTTTCCCAGTTCAGCACTGAACATAAAAAAAAATCTGTGCTTTAAGACTCTGCAATCCCATCTTTGCTTACTGCAGTGTCAGGAGCTGGCATTTACATAATTGCATGCCCACCCACCTTTTCGGCCAAGTTATTTTCCACAGCAGCCAACAGCGAAGTCCCATCCCTTGTCCTTTGCATGAGAAACACATCCCTGGGTTTATCTGATTTTTCCCCCCTGCATCACGAGATCACTTTCTTCATCCCCAGAGCCTCAACCTTCTCCCTTGACCTTGAAACAGAGGAATTCTAAAGCAGCTCCCAGGTGGGAGGTGACAGCGTCTCTTCTGCTGAGGTGAGTGAGCCAGTCTCAGCAGTTTTTGCTGTGGCTGAATTGGGATTATCCGGGGCTGCTGCCAGCCATGCGGCTGGGCACCCACGTGGGAGCTGTGGGCGGCTCAGCAACTGCGGGTTAAGTCACTCAGGAGGCAAACCCTTGAGTTGCAGCATCATCCTACCTCCTCTGTTAGCCAAAGCTTTACTTGTAAGGAAACACCACCTTTGCTGCCAAATGGCGCTAACTCTCAGATGCTTTTCCACTGAAACTTTTCTTATCTTTCATTAGGATGCAAAGGGAATGGATGTAATATTCATGGTGATACTGCTCTAACACGATACTAGTTTTTCTCATATTACTCATAGTTTAAATCTGCACCACATTCTCTCTTGTGCAACATTTAAACAGTATTGTCTAAATCCGTACTAGGAGAAGTTACCGGGAGTTCAAAAGGAGCGCTGTTGAAACAGTGTTCACTGCTTTTGTCTGAGGTTTTACCAGCGCTGCCGAGCAGAGGTTGTAAGGTGGTTTTTCAGCTGGCTGAGCGCAAGGCAGAAGGGAGCCACGCAGCAGAACAGGTTCTCCCCCTCACCCTTGCCTTCAGGAGAATAAAACTTCACCATCCTGCGTAAGGCATCGCATCTTTTGCATTATATGAGTTAAGACTATAGCAAGACCAGCGAGCTGACATGTTAGGAAACCAGGGTAATCCCTCTCCTTGTTCCTGACTTTTTCCTGGCATCTTCTCAAGAGGGGAGGGGAAGAGGAGTTAAAAACATTACCAAAAGAACAAGCATCGCCAAGCTAAAAATCATCCGGCCTTACAAAGTTCTCTTTTACCCTAGAAGGGAAAACCTTTTAAAATACATCTTTTTAAACATACATGTAGGCTGATCATTTTAACTCTACAAACATATGCCAACTAGTACCACGTCCGGAGAGCTCATGCTTTATTACAATGTTCTAACAGTTGGGCTGAAAAACAAATTGCAAGAGAATATCTGAATTTAGGCAAAAATATCCTTAAAGCTGAGAAATTATCCTCGTATTCTTAAAAGAAAAAGCCACACCAAACAAGCTCTAAATTTGATGGCAATAACACACAACTAAATTTCAGTATGTCTGCAAACTCTTCATGGCAGTGCCTGAGAAGAAAACTTCGTATGTTATGGAAGGACGTATATTTATTAAATGGTTATCCTCTGTGATATGCACACATGGTATTGTAATCAGTAAGTACACTTCTAGTGTTAGAACTTAATATTAGAACATGATATAGACATCCAATTCTGAGGTACATTACTTCAGCAAAAGGAAAAAAATAATGCAGAGAAAGAAATCAATACAATTTGTTCAACGTAAAACTAATTGATTCCCAGCATCCAGGAATTACAGAGGAAACAAAGTAACAGAAGAGCCGAGGGAGGCAAGTATCCCAGACCTATTCGGAGAGAGAGAAAACAGCTCTCCACAGTACATTAAAACACTTCCCGAAAAAAAGCAAGAGTCATTCCTAGGCTTTGCTCCAACCTCCATGAATCACTGCCTGCAAAGTAACCAGGACTCGATCTTCTCAGGTTTTGTTAAAGGAGCACTGACCTTCATGCCAGCATTCACCCAGCGCAACTGGACTGTCCGGTTGGGAACAGCTTACCAAAACTCAGGCCAGGTACGGTGCAGTTAATACAGTCGTTCAGCCGTTTTAGATACACCGAATTATCATCACTACCTAACTGCTCCCTTTGGGGGGAAGGGGGGGAAGTCAAAGCCACAAAAAACCCCTCTCTTGCACATGCAGAGATTTCTGCGTCTAATAAGGCAGCTCTGGAAATCACTTCGAAGAACAACAGAAGAATTCCGGATGATAAAAATATTATTTAATTAAAGAAACGTAAATCATACCAAAAAAGTTTAAGTCACTTTTAGTTAATACATTTGCATTTATTTTAGAATATACTCTACATCTGAGTAAAAAAAGTTTTAAATAAACTCCAGTACATGTACAACTGTGGGACCCACCATCCATCCCACGACAAGAGGGATGCTCGTTAGCCCACTGGGTTCCCTCCCGGGTAACAGAAGCAATTTTACGCCAGTTTTGTTAATGTTCATCGGCTCGTGTTGAGCCTCCTATCTGCCAGCTACGCCACCACTTCCTACGCATACGAGTTCGGCCTCCCCGCCCGGGGAGGCACAGCAACCGCTCGCCCCGGACCGTACGATAAAAAACAAAAAAAAAAAGGAGGGGAGGGAAATAATTAATAAACTAGTATTGATTAATTTACATCTCTCTCTCTCTCTCTCGCTTGTGCGTTGGTAGAAAACCGGCTGCAGTCCTGGCAGGGCGCAGGGAAGCCTCAGCCCCGGGGCGCTGCCCTCCATCACCCACCACCGCCGCCGCCGCGGCAGCAGCGCCGGGCGGGGACGCGCCGCTCCCGCCGCCGGGCCGGGCGCCCCCTTCCCCCGCTCCCCTCCCCCGGCGCTCACTGCCCCCAGCTGCTGAAGCCGATCTCCTGCTTGTATCTGTTGGTGAGGACGTTGGCCTTGCGGGTGAGCTTGGAGAGCACCGAGTGGAGTCCGCTGAGGTGGTAGTGGAACTGCTGCTCCAGGTCCTCCTCCCCCTCGCCCTCCTCGGCGGGCCCGCCGCCCAGCTTGTCCTTCTTGCGGGCCGCCTCCTCGCCCGCCGGCGGCTGCACCACGCCCCACTCGATGTCGTTGCGGATGGACTTGAGCAGCATGTAGTGGCTGTACATGTCCCTGCGGGAGAAGAAGGCGCCGGGGTCGCCGGGCGGCAGGGCGGCTTCCCGCTGCGGGCAGACGGCGCCCGCCGCGTCCAGCTCCTCCAGCAGCAGCGGCACGTCGCGCAGCAGGCTGGGCACCATCACCGTCTGGTCCATGTTGTTGACGGCGCCGATGAAGCGGTTCATGGCGTTGAAGAGGGAGTACTTCTGGCTGTACGAGTCGCAGAGCTGCATCATGACGGCGGGCGGGAGGGCGAGCGAGCTCAGCGAAGCCAAGCGGCTCCGACGGCGGGGCTCCTCCGGTGGCGACCTCTCCTCCTCCTCCTCGCTAGCGGCACCGGCCGCCCTCCGCCGCCGGCTGAGTCCTGCTGAGAGGCAGCAGCGCCGGGGTTAGGGTCTGCTCTCCCTCCCTGCAGCCCGCCTTCCCGTCCCGTCCCCTCCCGCCGGCACCCTCTCCTCCTCCCCCTCCGCCGCCTTTATCCTCGGCCCCATCTCCTTTTTTAGGCTTCCCCTCCCCGTCCTTTTCTTCGTCCCCCGCCCCCCCCTCCGCGGCCACCCGGTGCAGCGGCGGGGGCTCGCTGCTGCCGCTCCCTTCCGTACAAAACGAGGCAAAACGCAAGAAATAAAACCCCGCACCTCCTCCCGGGAGCCACGCCTGGCGTGGCGCTGGGAGGCGGCCGAGGGGATGGCAGCCCCGCACCGCGCCGGTAAATTAAAATTCACGCCCAGACGGCGTGACCCGGCCGAGGCACCGAGCCGCCGCGGGGGAAGCACCCACCGTGGTCCGGAGCCGCTCACCGCCGCGCCGTCAGCCCGCCGCCGCCCGTGGCTGCGCTCCCATCCCCGGCGCGGTATTTATAGCGCGTATCTCAAAACAAGGTGTTTCCCCAGTGCCACCCCCCCGCGCCGGCACGCCAGATAAAGGCGGCGGGTGGCGGCCGCGCCGCGTCGGCTCCGCCTCTCGCCCCGCACCGGGGGAGGGCACCGCGACGGGGAGGGCGCCGGGACCGGCCGGGCCGGACCGGACCGGCGGCGCAGAGCGCCCCGCGGGCATCTCGCTCCCCGAGTGGGACCCGGCGGCGCAGAGCGCCCCGCGGGCATCCCGCTCCCCGAGCGGGACCCGGCGGCGTGGCTTTGGCGTTCGCAGTGGAAACTGCGGGGCCGGGTCTGCAGGGGAGCCCGGCTCCCACCCGCCCGTTCCCTGAGAGAAGGGACCGGCGGCTGCAGAACCCCCTAACCCTGCGGAGCGCCGGTAACGTCCTGCCCGCCGCCTCGGGCGAGGGTCGGCAGCGAAGGGCATGGCGCCGTGATGGAGAAGCGCTTCAACACCGCCCTCCACCCCACCCCACTGCCCCCCACTCCCCTCCTTAGCGCAGGCAGCCCTGAGGCGGCCGACGCTGCCCGCCCCCCTCCCCCGGCCGGGCCGCTACCCAGCGGGCGGGGGAGCGGGAGGCGCGGCTACGCCGGGCCGGGGCGGGGGAAAGTGATTGGCAGGGCAGGCGGTGGGGCCACGCGGGCCCCGCGTGCTGTCCGCGTTCGCCCGGGCCGCCCATTGGCTGCTGGGCGCGCGGCGAGCGTGACAGCCGGGCCGCCCGCCCTTCCCCCGCCCCGCGTGCCCCAGCGGCAATTAGAGCGCGCCGGCAGGCAGGGCGCCTGTGCCGCAGGGCCCGGCGGCGCTCGGCCAGGCTCGCGTCGCCGCCTCCCAGCAGCCCGCCGCGGAGCCGCGGCTCCACGCTGCCTTCCCTCGCCTCGCCGTGCCAGCCCGAGGGCGCGGGGGGCAGCGGGCGCGCCCCTTCCCGGGCGGCCTTTTGTCTGCCGGCCAGGGCTGCGGAGGGCCGCCTGGCAGCGGCCGCGGGGCGGCCGGCATCACCCCACGGCCTCACCTCCGGGCCCAGCCAATCGGCAGGCCGCCCAGCGGCCCGGCTCCGCCGCCCCCCGCCAATCAGCGAGCCTCGGCAGCAGCCAATCGGAAACAACAACCCCCTCCCGCACGCCCCCGCCCGCCGGCTCGCGCGGCCCTGGTAACCGGCGAGCGGGCTGGAAGAGCTGCCGTGGGTCACGTGGGGCAGAGCGGCTTGGGAGGGGGGAGCCACGCGCGGGGGGTGGCGGTGTTGAGCGCGTTGCCGTGGCGACGGATCAACCAACAGTCAGAGGCGGGAGCGCCGCCGCCGCCGTCCCGCCCAGCCGCCGGGGCCTGCGCCGCGCCGGGGGAAGCCCGCGGCCGCGGCCCGGAAAGGCGCGGGGAAGCGCCGGGGACGTCGGCAGCTGCGGGCGGAGCGGCTGCGCGGAGGTGTCCCCGGAGCTCGGCCTCGCCCGCGGCAGCGGAGTCGGGCTGGGCAGATACCAGAAGCCCCACAAACGAGCCGGCCTGAGCGGCGGCAGGGCCGCCGCACCACGCACCACGCACACCGCGCTCCGCTCCGCCTGCGCTTCCCCTGCAGCGGCGGCTCGGCCTGCCGTCCCTTCCCATGCCGGGTGCCTCTCTGTTCCCCGCAGCCTCCCTGGCCCCGGCTGCTTCAGGCTTCCGCCCAGACCCCAGCCCGAAGGGAGGAGGCCGGTTCCCTGGGCGCCGGGTGACAAACCGGCTGCGTGAGAGGAGAGATCGCAGCCGGGTGCCCTTCGCCAGCAGCACAGGCGCTGCGAGTACTTGCGGTTAAGCAGTAGCAAGAGGCACGGGCTGGTATAAAATTATGATCTGTTCGCAGATAATTCACTACAGATAAAAAAAAATAAAATAATCTCACCAGGCCAGAAAATTGGCCACAACATGCATTTGCATCTTTATATAGACACAGTGTGTCGTTAATACACCATTAACAGTTTCGCTGCCTTTAATTGAAATATAGTGTGTGCTGAACATGCAATAAATTGGACAAAGAGGAATTAGTTTGTTGTCCAATTTTCCTGTCCAAATTAAAAATAAAAATTAAACATCTGAACGAATTAAAACTGAAGACTTTTGCCTGGGGTTAGAACATGCTGGCTGGGGAGGAGAAGTTGATGGAACCCCACTTGAAGCTGGAAACGGGAAGGAAGTGGTCACAGCAAAAGCACCAGATGAGGAAGCGCTGTGTCTGAAGTGCGATGATCCTGTATAAATTACGACCTGAGCATAAAATAATTTTCTCCCTCACCTGCCCTCTTTGTTTCCCAAAATGTGTAGCCACTCGGTTGGCTTCCACCTTTGACTGTAAATGTTACCTCATTTTAGCGGAGGCAGCGCTAAGCCAGTGCTGTAGCCTGTGCAGGCACGTGTCTAACCCATTAGGCTGAGACAGATCATACTCAAGTCAAACTTCACAGCATACGGCAATTGGCTTTTTTTTTTTTTTCACTTCCTTATGTTCTGATCGATTTTGATATGCAGTGTAAATGTCTCTGGTACGTATAATGTATATCATTAACACAAGCCTGAGTAGGTTTGATTGCTCTTTGGTTAGAACGAAATAAAGGAGCACGTATTTCCAGCTCCAGTGGTATGTAATTGCGATGGCTGTGCACACAAGAGAAAAAGAAACGGCACTTTTCTTTTTCCCTTCCTGTTAAGAAAAGATGATCCCGTTTGTAGCACAAACTTTTATATGCAAGTGGCATTTGTTTAGAATATTTCCTCCTCAGAACCATCTGATTATCATGGCCATGCAGTGTCTGGAAGGGGAATCAGCTGGAAACCCCTTATCTTATGTCCTGAGCAACGAGGAAGCTTGCACGTTTGCTGTCTGGCAGTCCAAGAAGGTGTAAACGCTTACCTTCGCCCAGCACAGGGTCCTGGATACGGAAACCAAACCGACGACGTGCAACAGGAGTCTTTATCTAGCACCTCAACTGCGTGGAACACTCCTGACATACAAGCCCAGCAGCGTGGGGGTGAAAACGCCTTTCTGCCTGAATAGATTGGGTACCGCCGTTCAGGAAGGGAGTCACACATAAGTTACTGTATTAGCTTAAACCCACTCATTTTCCCTGAAGCGAATGAGAGCTGGTGGTGTTCAGGCATTTCTGGATGAGGGCCTTCTTTCTGCGCCTGGCTCCTGGAGAACAACAGGGATGAACTATCACTGTTGCTATTTAGCTATTACTGTTACTGAGCTATTACCAGTATTAGCTCGTTAGCTTAGCTGTACATCAGTATTTAGCCACAGCAGCACTCGGGCTGGTGCTACAAAGGCTAGCTATAGGAACAATGCTGCTAGTGGCCTATCTCCTCCGGCAACGTTAGCAGCTGCGCAGTATTTTTTGGGAAAAGACAGATGATTCTGTCAACTTGCGTGGGTTTTCGTACTATTTGCAAGGCCCGTCTAAATTCTCTCTTCAGAGGCAACAGGATAACAAACCGTCTTTGTTCACAGTTTTCCCAGGGCACATGCTGGCACGAAATAGGTGGCACCGGCACATTGCAGACCAGTGATGGCTACACTTTGGCGGTTAGGAAGTTGTTCTGCTGCACAGTGTTTGCAAAATAAGATGAGATCTTGTGTGGGCAAAAAGTGATAAATATGTGCAAATATTTAGCATTGCATTCTGCAGCCTGGGAACACCATTTGGGCTGGCCTTGTAAGAGCAACATCTCTTGGGAATTTCACTTCCTCTTGTAATTCGTTGTCGATGTGACACGGCGGATTAGAGTTCAGCCTCAGAAACTGCGAGTTGTTTCCTTCTATTCCTATTTGACATACATTTTTGCTCAAACTTGTGAACTGCTTCCATGCTTTTGGGTGGCAGTACAGATGCACGCACTTAACACTTCTCCTTTCTCTTCCTGAAACCGAGTCCGGTTGTACCAAACTCTGAACTGAGGAAACCCGTCATTTCTCATCCAGAAGGAATGTATGCAAATTTATTGTCTTAATTGATGCCTCTCCATGAGTTTCATATAATCAGCCCTTGAAGCTTAGCGTGCTAATGGACAGGGTAAGTAGAAATCTAATATGCTAAAGGAATGCAGACCAATTTGTCTGAGTCCTGCTGAGACCTGCGGTGTAACTTCTGCAAAGATTTATTCATCTCTCTTCTATCTTTCACTTAGCCACCTTTTACTCTTGTTCGTGTTGGTCCTTCGGAGCGGAGTCATTCTCCAAAGTGGACAGAAACCTCTGGGAAGGTGTGCGGAGGGGTCAGGAAGAGGACGTTTGGAGGAGGGAGCGGCGATCGTAAATCCCCTTTCCCGCTGGCACACGTGCAAATCTGAGCGAGACCACGCTGCCAGAAGCGGCACAACAAGGGCTCCGCAGCGTCGCGTCTCAGCACAGAGGACCAGTGTTTCATGTGTGTGGTGAAAAGCAAGGGAGTCCGACGGGAGCTGTGCTGGCAGCAGGAGCAGGGAGCAGTGCTCGGCGAGGAGGTGGCCGTCTCAGGCGGCTCCTGTGAAGCCCCTCCGAGTCGCCTGGCTCTGCAGGTTGCACCTGGGTCTCTCCAGGCCCACCAAGTCCTCGCTTCCTCAGAAGCATTCCTGGAAATCGTGGCAAGTTCAGCTCCAATCTGTTTGCCAATCACTGTGTATTTTTAGGGCCTGGAATCCCTCCCGAGTGGTGCTCAGCTAGCACCAGGAGGTCAAAACAGGCTGGCAACACCCGATAAAGGAACTGATGGGATAAATGCTGCCACAGTGTTGTTCACACGGTGTTTGTCTAGCATCCCTCTCCCTTACCTTTGGCCAACCTCATCTGTTTCCCCTGGAAGCTGGTCGGAGCAGGCACGGTGATGTGCAGCGCTCAGGACAACGGCGGCCCTTTTCAAATGGCTCCTTAGCGCTGCCATAATAAGCCTGATAAATAAAACATGGCTTGCAGAGACGGATTTACTGGAGAGGGCTAAGGGGGCTGAAGCTCCCTCATTAGTATCTCCCAGTGCAGCGTGTGTGCTTCTCATTATGTGGCACGGTGGTGGTTGTCTAGTCATCCACGATGAGGCTGCAGCCACTCCAAGGATGCGCCAGGGATCCCAGGGATTTTTTTTTTCTCCTGTGTTAATAATAGGAATTTACAACGAAAAAAAAACCAACCTTGAATGTGAAGAGGATGAAGGGGGAAAGACTGCAACTGAGTCTGATATTCTCTCCCATGTGTCTCTGTAAGTCAGCAGCAAATGCAGAGAAATCCATATAGTCATGCTAATATGGAATTGGTGTGAGTAGGATGAAGATCTCTGGACTGCACAAACTCTTACTTTGGAGAGCTTTGTTTCCCTTCAGTCTAAAATGCTGCTTGTAAACTTGTGACCAAAGTATAAACTTCATCCTCTCCCTCCCACTTTTCTTCTTCTGTTCAAGGGAAAAGAATCCATTTGGCCAATTTCAAGTCCCTCAAAGCTGGGGATTCGGGAATCTGGGTTAATCTGAAGAGGGTTTCTGGAAGTTTGATCCAGCTTTTCTTTCCGGCCATCATTTGAATCCCTCCTACCTCCCGCATACAAGCTGCAACTGCATCATCGTAGTAACCCTGTGACCGAGAGGCACGAGAGCCTCCTCTGGGACTGTAATCTCACTCTAAACAGCTCTCTGGCGAGTGCTCGTGAGTGGCGATACATCATGCAATTTTCTCCTTTAGAGGCTCGCGGTGTCCTCTCCACCGTGATCCCTGCCCTGCCTGGCCAGTGCTGGTAAACCAGAGCCCCGGGGCTGGCACAGCACGGCACGGCTGGGGCACGTGAGGGGTTGTGAACGACATTAGCAAAATCTGCCCCTTCTTCTTTGCAACCCTGTCCGCGCTCCAGCAGAAAAGATACCTGTTTAGGATGGCAGGAGACTCTACTGGCGTAGCAAAATAATCCTCAATAAACTCGTGACTTTCTGTAAGGGTATTTAATATGCAGATGGCCAAACGAATGCCACCATGATATATTTTTATGGACAAATATTATATATTAAGCCCTGATTTATACATTTGAGCGTAATACCTGGGGCTCTGAGGAGAGCCTTTAATCTCTGTCAGCGAGGCAGCACGCATGCTAAAACGCCGAGTAAATCTGCACGGGAGCGGTGAACCGAGCGCAGCATATATCAGAGTTCTTCCGCCTGATAAAATTAAATACACAGGACCACCTTTCTGTGACATTAACGGTTTGATACACAGGGGCTGACGTCGGGAAATAGCGATCTGCGCTTCCCACTCTGACCGTAACCTGCAGGATTCCTGCTGCTTCTGCCGTCCCCATCCCAACACGCGGGAAAGGTACCACCTCAAGCTCCCAAGAGAAGTTCCTGGGTGATGGAAGGTCTCTGCCCACAGCTTGGCCCCTCTTCTCCTATCACCCCGCAGCAGCACCTCGCCTTCAGTGTTGACCTGGGTGCAAGTGAGGGGGGGGGGTGCCGGCGCCTTGTTTCTCCTTCATCAGCACGTGTAGTAAGGTGGGCATCGTCTCAGCATGGGGTTCTGCATTTAATAATCTCACCAGCTCAACTGTTTTTATCCGAATCTCCCTTCTGAACAGATAAATCTAAATTGCACATTTTTCTAAACCGCTTAGCTTAGAGGCAAATCTTGCAGGTATCCTCAAATAACTAGCTGGTGTCTTCCGCACCTGTCTAGCACCATCTACTGTAGCTTTTTTGTACTGTTTTCCTTTCCTTTCCCATCCGCAGGCTTACGATTCCTGCCAGAGCTGCCTTCATCCCGAGGAGTTTGTGGAAGAACGGGAGCGCTGGTTTCGTATGAAAAGCCCGAGGCTGGGATGATGGTAAAAAAAACACAGCACACGTCCATCCTATAGCTTGCGTTTCATCCTTTTAAACCATGATTTTCAGTGCCTAGCTTGCTGTTGATAAATTTTACACTCTTCTCAGTGCTCAGAAAGAGAAGAAGATGGAGCAAAACAAAGGTCTCCCACCTTTACTGAAGCTTTCCTTGCTAGCTGGTGGAGAAAGAGGTAGGGACGTGGCAGGACGAGGGGCTGGAGCAGAGCTTTGTGTGGGGAGGAGAAGGCCTGCGTGGGAACAAATCTTCCGGTTGCTGCCAGAAGATGCGGAGGGGGAGACATCAGCTTGGATTTCTGCCATCTGATGGGGAGTTATAAGGTGGGACCAGAAACAGCAGGATTTTCCTGTGGAAGTCTTACCTCTTCTTCTTACATTCAGTCTTAAAAGGGAAGCTGCTCTGAAAGAATATATTACTTTTCCCAGCTCGGCAGTTCAGAGCTGGCATGGAGGCATTATGTGTCCTTATTACGTGCACTCCTATTACAATGTGGTTTTGGCTGGAGGATGTTGTATGGTTAAAGACAACTATTGCAACCAAAAATAGAACCAGAGTTTTCCAACTGCTATGACTATTATGGATTTGTATGATTAATATTTGGTTGCTTTACAAAAAAGGCACTGAAATCTGGAAGTCAAAGTCAGAACTAAGTTGTGCTAAGAATTACACATGGCTTTTTTTTTTTTTAATAAATCTGTTCATAATGAGTATTTCTGTAGGTGATAGATTAACATAAAAATACTGCCTAGTATTTTTATGTTAATATTGCCCTGTTCCAGGGTTGTGAAAAACAAAAGAAGATACCTCAGAATTTTTTTTTTTTTACTGAAACCTGACTTATCTGTTTGAAACTAACTTGTTTCAATGGCAAGGAACATCTTTTTCCCCAGCCCTTGTGAAAACTGGAAATGAGGTAGATTTGGCAGCTTAGGCTATGAAGTTCTGTGGCAAATCTGCAGACCGAAAGACCACAGGGTTTTGTCTTGGCTTTGTTTCTTGATGAAGTTCTGAAAAGAGCTAAATTAAATCCATGCTCTAGCCATATGTGTAATTTTGTTCTACTGGAATAGCTTATAGCTGTCAGTGGCTTTCTCCATACTCCCAGAATTGTGCAAGGGATGATACAAGAGCCTGAAGATTACTCTCTCCAGTAGTACCATGCGTTTGCGAGCTTAAAGTTATTACAACAGCATTTTTCCATTTCCATGGTTGGAGAGAATCTGTTTTTGCAGTAAATTTGTATTTCAAAGCAGATTTCTGTGTCGGTCATTATTGGTGGCTTACAAGATTTCTCTTTTTTTTCCCCCCATTTGGGGATGTGGGAGCAAATGAAATAAACCCGTCATAAAAAATAATTTTGTCCAGGTGGAACATAAATCAGCCAAAAAAATATTATTCTACATGGCAAATAAAAAGCATATGCTGTATTATTTAAAGCACAGCCTCCATATTCACATACAAAATTAATGCTACAGTGGGAGGTAAAACTGATGGAGGCAGACAATGAAAATATTAGGAGTAAAAGATGATGCCAGGAACAATTCAAGCAGAGCCACTTGCAGGGTCATGGTCATATTCCATTTCAAATGGGCATGGAAATACACTGTGGGTTATTCTTCTCCAGAGATGCACAGATAATAAGCACCTGCTCCCCATGTCTACTCTTCCCTTTTAACTGTTGATTTATTGGATGTTTCTGAAAGCTGTGGTCAGGCTCGTGAGGGATATATAACGCCGTGCCTGCAGGAAGAAATGGGAGCGGGCAGATGAGCTGCCACATTCCCCATCACTACCAAGGGGTGAAGGGCTGAGCGGGGTTCAGAACGAAAAGCAGCTCCTCTTCAGCTTCCAAGCAAAACATGCTACGGAAAGGTAAATCAGTGGTACTGGTAGTGCCCGGTTCACATCTAGGAAAGTCAGTAAAATATCCTAAACTACGTTCCTTGCCTCAAACTAGAGTAAATGGTGCTTTCAAAGGAGACACATACAGCATTCAGCAGTCTAAGCCACCAAAAGGGATCTTTTTCATCGCTAGGTATTTCACTTCCCACAGCATCAAGGAAACTCCCAGGATCTATGTCTATATATCTAAAAAACGTTTTATTGCATGTGTTTTAAGGTCATTTTCAGAACAGCATTAGGAATCCAGCCTTCTTACATGTGTAAGAGTGTTCATACTACATACTACTACCCCGTACCACATTGGAGACAGTACTACTGGCAATTTTTTTATACTCGTCCTAGTTCTCCCAGGGTTGGAGGGAGTTTCACACCATCCCCCTCCTAAACTGACAAACAGCCTCACTAAACATAATGGAGATGAACATAATCTTTAGATTGTGTCACTATGAAGAGACCTTGAATTGACGAGATGTTTTTCCATGTAATTTAATAAAAAACATAATTGCACAGAGAGCTTGCTTGGTTTAAGTTATGCTTTTCTGATAGTCTCTGATATTTTCTTCTCCTCAGCAAGAGTAGAGCTTTGCAGCTACGAGATCTTGAGATGTTCCAGTTGTGGAGGTCTGTGAGATTTCAATGACACTGCATGCCCATTTAGAAACAAAAGGAAGAAAATACTGTTTAATTAAAAATGTCAATCTGGAAATGTAGGGCTGTTGAGAATAATTCTGAACTGCACATTTTACACACGTGACTAAGAGAAAGGTCCACTGTAGCAACTGGAGCAATGCGTGGTTCAGTTCCTCTATGACGATAAGCGGTTTATTAACCTAGAACTACAAAATCATTCAAAATGACATTTGGCCATGCCAAACTTCTGACACACATCCTCTAATATAAGGAAACCAAGAGGACATCTACACAGCCTTCCACTGAGCCCTCCTCTGTCTTTAAACAGCAGCAGGAGAGGTGCACCAGGAGCTGGGATCAGAAAGATAAAAGAGCAAAGTGGGAGCAAGAAGCTCTTGCATTGTAACCCTGGCTCTGACTCCCACTATGGTCCTGAGCCCATCACCTTGGTCCAGAGATTCAGGCATTAAGCAGTCCCAGTGGAGGCCAGGCTTCAAATAGAGCTCCCTGTGCTCATTCCTGAGCCCCTTGGACCTGATTTATGCACCTAAAAGAGCACCAAGGGGTTTAAAAATCGAGTCCTGATGGTGCACACTGGGGTCCCTTGAAACAGGATCCTTAAGGTCTGATCTTGCAAGTTCATGATGGAGTTGTGAGCACACTTCACTTAGAGTTTTACCTTTGCTGCCTCTCAGGCAAGGCAAGAACTGACTTCTTATTTATCCACAACTGCAAGCGAACACAACCTTGGCCACTGCATTTGCTTCGAGGACCTGTTGGAGCCTTCTCGCAGCAGCAGGGCCCGCAGCACCCGCCTCCTTGGTTGGACTTGACATGTCTCTGTAACGGAGAGCAGCCCAGCTGCATCGGTGTGGAGCTTTGCCTTCTGCAAAGGATGGTGTGAGCCGCTGTGTCAGCGAGGCTTGACTACTTTCGAGGTGCGAGCGCGTGTCTCTGCGTGGTGTTGCACTACATTGTGCAGGGGTTCCAACTTGCCTGGGACTAGCTCGAGGACCTCTGTGCCGCTCTCCATTCCATGCTGTCAACGTGCCCTCTCTCCATTTGATATCCAGATCATCTTTCAAAACGAAGATACGAAGAGTTTCAGGCAGTATGCCTGACTGTGAGGTCTCCCGGTAGATTTTACAGCTTAACAGCTGTATTTTATTTTGCATAAAGCTCTATTTTGACTCTTTCTCAGTGCCTTGTGAAATGTGTCCTTGACCATCATGAACCAAAGACCAGCTTTTTCACTCCTCTGTGCACCAGAGCTTAACCAAAGGCATAGTCTGAACGACACAAAATTACTCACGTGCACAGCAAGGCAGAAAAAGATCATCTCTTCCCACACAGGCTTCCTGACCCAGGTCCGAATTCATCAGCACTCGCGTTGTAAATCCCCCAGAGATGAACTTGCCCCATGTAACGTGACTGGAGAGCGACGCTGTTCTCCCCCACCATCACTGCTGGCAGCAGGTTGCTGCAGGCCTGATAGCTAAAGCTCATCAGCCAACTTCCAGGTAGGCTGCTGGCCATGTGGGTGCATGGGCGGAAAAGAAAGTCAGGTAGATCTCACGGCTTGCCTGGTGAAGAGGATGATGCTGACCTTACCCGGTCATCAGAGGATTTTTGACTTTATGTGGATCTTCTTCTTTGACAGACCATTTTCAAGGAAAACTTGTTTCCCACCCTGACCTGCACACATGCATCATGTCTGCTCTACCGTGTAACAGGAAAGGAGATTTGGGGCACAGGTCTGGCAGAAAGCACTGCCAAAAGTACAAAGTAAACATACTTCTCCAAATGGGGAAAGGTAAATTTACTCTCTGATGTCTTTCAGACCTAGTAATCTCAACCATTCCAGTAATTTCGGCTGGTATAAATAACACTGCAAATGTTCTCCGGCAGAAGCATTATCTTTTAGCTGACAGTGGTCCTTGAAGTGCTAAGACACTGTTGTGCTCAGTTTTTTTCTGTAGCCAAACGGGACTAGATTGAAATCAATAGCCCCATTTCACCTGTCACTTACTTAAGCTTGATTGGAACCCATGTTTGTAAAGCTGAAAGGCTTTTCTAGTCCGTTGTTACTGTGCCTCCCACGGCCAGCCTACCTGTGAGAATTTCACATTCCTACATTTTAAAAAGAAATATGATGGATGATGAAAATAAACATTTGTTTTATTTTAATGTGTTTAACTCAACACTTTTTCTGTTATTAAGGCTGGGCTAAAATGAGACTGCTTGGAAAGGAGATGCATCTGCTCACAGCAGAGACTTTCATAACTCGTTCAGAGTTATTGGTCGTACCCACAATACTAGTGATAAAAATTGATTATCCATTCCCACTTACTTCATGATCCATAGCTATTTTTTTCATTCATATTATAAGTTGTTCTATACAGAGTGAGACAGTGTTATTTAAATATTCAGTCAAGGATGAGCATAATACATCTTACTTGCTGAATGCCCACACCAGCAGAAAGCAGGAATTTTTTTCCTGTTAGCCCCTCCATCCTGTCCTAAAGGTAGAAATTACCTGGACTTGGTAACTGCCATGACTCCTTTCAGCTCTGAAGAGAAAACACCCTTTGGTTACCGTGCGTGCACTGCCCACTCAGGCTTACCGCTGCCTTTTTATCCCAAGTGAAAAGTTTTACGGAAATCAATACGGCTCCATCGTTTGATGAATAGTTCTGCTGGGTTTCCTAGGGTAAGGTCATTTTGGGACTGCCTGACCAGCACCTCATCGAAGGCAGGGGAGAGGGGTAAGGACTGAATATTGCAAGAAGAGAGAGAAAAGTTAAAGGGGGGACACAGCTGAAAGCTGCCAAACTTTCGGAGTGAAAGCTCTGTTTTGGAAGTCATGCTTCAGCAATATGGGCTCACCTGCTCCCAAAGAAAGGGACCACACATAAGACATCTCCAATGGGTTCACATCGTGACCATGAGCATCCAGAGCCTTATGCACATGCTCTTTTGCAGCTCTAGGGGAGAGGAGCAGTATTCTTGCTATCAGTTCTCTGAGCTCCCAACCATTAAAAGGACAGAGCAGCTGGGATATTGCCTTCAGACCAAACTGTAAAAGTTGCAATCTCCAACTTAAATTGATTCTTTGAGTCCAACAGATAGATATGGTATTGGAACAGAGGTTATCCCTAAATTGGGATAAACTATAGTATGGCAGTTGTGAGGAGGAGTTTATTGACATGACCATAACCTTAAGTCCCTTACAAAAAAATAAAAAAGGTAACATCGTATTGCCCAGAGATCAGCGTTTTCTTTGACTTAGACCTAGAAGATTTTGGTTATTTGATCCAAAACTGAGTCCTGGAGATTCCACCTTTTCCTCTGCAACTCCTTTTAACATAAACAGGTATTATCTGCACGTGAGGAAGAGGAGAACAGACTCCTAATAAAAATGCCCTGCAGCTTAACTGCACAGGTGTTAGCTTCCCTCACTCAGTAAAACAGTCGACGCATAGACTGACATAAAATTGAAAGGAGAGGTGTTTCCCCGCAGGACTATTAAGTGTAAATCTCTTTTTGTTCAATAAGGAGGTGAGACGAGTTTTTCCACCCAGTCGCTGGGTAACCTCTTTTGGAGTGAGGATTGCTCCACTTGCATGGGATCTGGAGCTCCTGAGGGCAACTGTGGAGCTAACAACTCATGCCAGCAACAGCGATAAGAAAAACAGTCACCATACTGGCCTTCACGGTCTCCTCACCTACGCTATGTAAGAGCAGCATCCGATCTTTACGGTGCGATCTCTGCGGAGGGAAGGCAGGCAGGAGGGCAGGCGAAAGGGCAGGGGGTGCACAGCCCACCCAGCCCACCCAGCCCACCCTCCGCGGGGTGCCCATGGGTGGCTGCGCACACAGCGACCTGTTTCAGGGGTGCGGGGGGGTTGAGGATGCGGGCAGGAGCAGCAGCCCGGGCTGCTCTGCCAAAACTGACGCTGTTTTGCCATCTAGTGCCGCGCATCCGGATTGCAGGAGCCCGTTGCTGCCTGCCGGCCGGGCTCTCAAAGAAACCCAGTTTCGTGGCCCAGCTGGAATAACAGGAAATTTACGTTAAATCTCATCGATATTTTATGTGCCATAATGGCTGGATAACCCCCGGCTCAAAGAGGCGGTGCTCTGTGTTGTTGATAGCAATGGGTAGGGGATAAATCGCCAGTGGCCACTCCAGCTACCCTTCCCTCACCCACGAGCTGTCGCCTATAAGAGGATATTTGGCGTCATTTGGATCTCCTGATTTAGGGCTGAAAGCGTGACGGAGCCGAAGCCATTAGGCGGGCGCCGCTGCCGCCGCTCAGCTCGTTTGGCTAATGAGGTTGTGAGGGACGTGATGTACACGGGGAGGCTTGGGAGCAGAGCCGGGTGAATCGCACTCGGTGACAGCAGGTAACGAATCTGATCAATTTGGCGGGCCCTCCCCCTCCCCTGGTAATCATCCACGAGCGGGTCGTGACTTTTGCATGTTGATTCGTTCTTCTGAATTACTCGGTGAATAATTTCAGCGAACGTATGGCATGCTTAAAGGACGTACGAGTAGTTTATCGGGAGAGCCCTGGAGTCAAAGGGATTTTAGCTGGTTGACTGGAAGCACAGAAACGCTGTACTAAGCCTTTCAGTCACGACACACAGGGCTTACTCATGTGTGTGAATTTATGATTTACTTTCTAAAATCATCCTCCCCTGCTCATTTCGAGTGCACTGTGTCTACAAACTTTGGGGCTGTGACATTTTTAAGACTATAACTAGATGTGAAAAAATGCCTGTGATGCAGTCCAACCTAATTTCCTATAAAATACAAATTAATATTTGCTGAACCTTTCAGTTTTAGGTTTAATTTCAGCAAATTCTAGACACCTCTGCAATGGAGAGGGCAGAGATAAGTGAGTCTGGCTGCCCCACAGTCAGTTCCCAACACGTAGAAATAAAAAGTCTCATGCTTCATGAACTGAAGTTACCAGGGGGAGGGGGAAGGAACAGATGTGGACTTTGAATACCATTCCCTTAGAGAAAAATAAATATTCTTTGTTGGTAACTGATTTCCAGAGGAGCTTTAGAAATAATTTCTGGTTTCATTATGTAAAACTTCCTTCTGCAGTTGAATCCACACATGCGTCTTCATAGGCACAAGAACTTGTCATCGGGGGAGTCGGCATTGCTTGGGTAAAGAACAAGAACATAAACCACGTGCCAAGCACGTTACAAAGCAGATGATAATGGGGAAAAGCAAAAAGAAACTAAATCGAGCTGGGAGCTGAGAGGTAGTCAGAACGAGCGAAGACAATGATAATAAACTAACGAGCTGTATTCAGAACACCTCTGTCACTGCACAGGAGAACAGGGCAGAGGACGTACCATCATGAGGAAAACCTGGCAGCTTTCAAGTAAAGCCATACCACACCCTTTCGTCTTGGTGAACTGTGAATAATACCAATGTTTAATTTTACATGCTAGCACAGGCTATATTGTCATCTACAATTCAAATCTTTACTTACGAGGTTATTGGGTTTGCTATCAAGAGAGAATAACAAAGAAGTGTTTGAAGACAAGATCCAGTGAGACCTGGTTTTCTACAGATTTGTGGCTTAAGGCTGAGCACCTCAGAAGACTTTGTACTGAGTAATAGCAGTTAGGCTCACACTGTACCCTTTCCCTCAGCTGGAAATGTTAATAGGGTCTTTTCCATCTACCTTCCTGCTTTCATGCAACCTACAGGAAATTTCTATTATGAACATCTTTGGCTCTCTGTCACATTTGGTTAAATTGGCCGGTGAGTTGAAAAGCTGTTGAGGTTACCTGGACTGAAAATCAACCGATGGACTGAATTAGTCTTGCTTCCTTAGCAAACTCAAAGTTAATCAACACAGAGTTGGACAGATGAAGGCTTCAGCCTTCAAAATGGGATTGAATCACAGCAGAAAGGATGACATTTTTGAAGCCAGGCAAGCATTTTCATCATTATCAACAATAATGACTAATAAAGTAATAACAATAACAGCTGACCTTTTACGTAATAGCTTACATCTCAAAGTGCTTTTCAAGCTTTTTTCTTCCGCTTTTAGAGTAATTTTCTTAAAATGCATTACATTTTTGCAGCGTTGCTGAAGTCCAGTCCCTCCTTGGATAGGACAAAGGAGACTGCACATCAGTGGAGGGAGAGGAAATGATAGAGACATTCAGATAGATTCCTGTTCCCACATAAAATGTCAGGGTTTCTTTCATATTAAAGCAAGGAAACCAGGACTTAAACGGTAGACAACTTATCCCGTGTTTTCTTGGCTAGACTAGGCAAACTGTGAGCATTGTTGTAGGTAAGACACCCAAAAGCCAATCGCTCATAGATACAAGGAGCTGAGTTTGCATCAGAGTGGTGCCGTGAATGCATAAGCACAGCTGAGCTGATTTTAGGAGATGTGCAATGGCCTGCGGTGGTACAGATCCTAAAAGATGCAGAGCACACACCAGATAACACCTCTGACCCAAACATGTAAATGCTCCTCTTTCAAGGACTTGAGTGCCAAAGATGTGTTCAAAGGCAGAGAAGTGGCCATTGAAGAGCCTTTGAAATTATTGCTGCTAAACTGCAATTCAGTTGAACTTTTGGGGCAGGATGGGTTACATTTGTTTGTAATCTTACAGAAATACTAGCTATGGAGTCTCCGCATGTATGAGGATATACAGACAAAGAGACAGAGAGAAAAAATTACTGAATGCTTCATACTTTACTGCTACAGATTCTAAAGTCAATGGTAGTTCTATGTTGAGAGGAAGCTGAGCTCTCTTTACTCACCTGCCATCAGCACACCCACGAGGGTTTCCTCTGCAGTTTAGCGAGCACAGAGAAAGGCTACTGTAACACTTACTAGTTAGTTTTCCTTTACAGTATTTCATTAAGTTATTATTATTATTGTTGTTGTTGTTTATTGTTACTATTTTTCTCTCAGTGAGTGAGCACAGAGAATGACTAAATAATTTGGACAGACACAGCATGATTGGGAAAGAAAAGCTTTTCTAAGCACTTCATTTTCCCCTACCTCGTTCCCTCCAGCAAGAAGAATAAAATCCCATGGTTTTTATGCAGAACCTTGTGCAGGAGACAAGCAGCGAATAATCAAGCATTCCTTTCCGACAGCCCAGCTTAGGCCTTGTCTGCAAACACACAGATAATGCCACTGCAGAAACCAGGCGTTAGCGGCTGCGTCAGCTTACGGGTACACCAGCAAGTGTAGAAGGGGGCTGCACGCAGTCAGCGCTTGCTCACTGAACCGATTGGTGTCAGAGGGTCGATGCCAAGCACGGCTAAAGCCTGATGGATGGGCACGAACAGCAAAGTGTAGTGGGCAAAGTACAGGGGTCAGCACCTCGATGAACTCTACGAGCATTAGAGAAAGGAGCGGCACATCTTTAGCTTTCCTTGGGTTCAAGTGAAAGTGAGTTAATGACATAACCTGTGTCCATCTCCCCGACTAAGACCCAAGGACAACTGGCAGATGCTGGAGCAGCCTCAGATACAGTAAGCCTATGCCAACTGCTGGTGTCATGCCAGCTGTGATGTGCTGAGCGTGAAGCTGATGGAGCAACATGCATGGGATCCTGACCAACCAGCTCTGCATCCAAATATTCCCCTCTGACAAAGGAAACTTAGATGGCCTCTTTTAAGCTCCTTGATGCTGCAGAAGCTTAGTTATTTTTTGCAAGGGCATAGGATAAAATAATGGGTGCAGCTGGAAGTGGAATCGAGATGAAAGAAGGGTAAACTAGATGGAGGTTTCCTTCTGTACTGTATTGATGCCAGCAGCACAGATAGCTAAACTGAGATGTAGGACTAAAGAGAGAGAAAGGCAGATAAGGGAAGGCCTGAAACACTTTTCAGAAGGGCTAAAACACTTTCCATGTCAGTAACGCTGTGTCAGGAATGCCCTTCCAATATTTTTTCCCCCAAAAATAACAGTATGTGAAGTTGTATGAAGAATGTTTGGTAGGAAATACTAATTGTGTGCAAAGCTGCTTCTGGAAGTTCTATAAATGAGCTTTTCAAAGCAACTTACAGGGGTGAGGGGTCAGTTTTCATTGAATTTCAATGGGATTTGTACTTCAGTTTTTTCACAGTCTTGAACAAAATCCTAAAACTGCTGGTTTTCACAGCAGCAATACTTAACTGCTTTCTCCATAGTGTAGTAAAAAACTATCTAAGTCCTTTGACTACAAATCAATATAATGGACAAAAATTACCATTTGAGAATTGTAGGTTACTATATTCATTTGCAGGAAACATTCTTATTCTTGCTAATCTCTATTCAAATAAATCCACCAACTACCTTGAGAGACATATAATGACCTCGTGTACTCTCTGTGTCTCCTTGAATAGCTCAAGGGGAGAAAAGAAAATAAACCAAAACAAAACTCCAGCCAATTGCTGGATGTGGGTATGGCACAACTTAGCAAATTAAAGATGGGGGAGACAGATGAGGCCCTTTCAGAAGTCAGATTTTGGTAGTTAGAAAGGACTGTGATAGTCACGCTGCAATAAAGTCCCAGCTACCAATCACTCAGAGCAGATTGGACCTAAAAAAGCTGTGGGTAGCCAGGAGTCACAGCCTTGCATTAGAAATCTATAAATAGTTTAGTTAACTCCACAGCTCTCCTATGCTGGACATATGAGTTATTTAGTTGGGAGCATTACCAGGGTAATTGGGCATGAGCATCGCTGGAGTACTCGGGATGCCATGAGTAGTGGCAGGGATTTAACATCGCTGACCTGATCCCCTCAGTCAGCTGCCTTGGGGTGAGAAGCCCCCACTTGACTGCCTTTCAGGGTAGACACAGAGGTCCTTCTCGCTGTCCATCCTGGGACTTCAGGCTGTTTTCTGTCCATTTCAGCGTCAGTGAGCGGAGTCATTGGAAACTGCTTTCCCACACTCCCCCTTCCACGCTTTCCTTTTCAGCATCGTGGGAAATACCATGTCCACACTTCTCATGAATGCTCCAAAAATGACTGAATGTTCATGTTGGGAATATGAAGGGGGATTGATTACACCATCCTTTACTTTGAGGGTTTGTTGCTGGTTACAGTATTTCCTCTTTGGCTCTGTTTTTTTCCCTGCTCTCTCCTTTTTGCTGGAGATACAGCACATCAGGCTTTCCTGTGTTCACATGGGAGGCTTCTGCTTTCTCCAAATCAGGTGACTGTATCTCATCAAGCTGAACACACTGACGATTAGTAGGTGGCATGCTGCCTGCTATTTTGAATCAACATTATTCTTCCAAACTTTCAATCTACTTCCAAAGGCACTCACGTTTACCTGCCAGGGCACTGCTCACTGCCTTTTCCTTTTCTGTGGCACTCCAGTAGCTTAGGAGCAGTTTCTACTAAGATGCTACAAAGGGAGGGGATGGCCATCAGAAAATTGCACAGTGACCTACATGGCCTGGAACGTCTTTCCAAACTGATTTCTTGTCCTTGTTGCGCCTCCTGCGAAGCTCACTACAGGGTACAGCTACTCAAGCTTGCATTTCTGGGGTGGCACAACACCTCTCCTTTCTCTAGCTCTCCCTGTGGAGATCTGGCTGTTTTTCAATGACTTTTTTTTTCAGTTTAGCAGCTTTCCAAAAGCAGAGACACTTGATCATCGTCTCAGCTTCACTAAGCATATTAAGTCTGTGCTGCACATCAACAAATGTCACACTATTTGATGGATTATAGTTTAAGAGCAAAAAAATGGCCATCCTAATAAAATAGACACTTGTGAAGTTGGGAACCAGAGACCACGAGAAATTTTACAGTCATTGCCATAGCTTGGGACAGTCCTATTATTTATTTGCAGCTGCATTTCGGCCTGTAGCATGAGCCTGATTGTAGTGGTTGAAGCGGAAGAAGGGGGAAATACCAAAAGGTGATGCTGGCAAACGCTTCAGATCCTTGATCTCACCTTTCTTCTACGTCCACTGCTCTAGCTGTCACATTTCTTCTCTATCTGAGCAATTCAGTTTCTTTAGTAAGTGGTTTGAGTTGCATCGCTGGGTGTGAACACACTGACCTACTTCAACCTCCTTTGCAATTTCTACATTTCCCTGTTTACCCGTTTCATTCTCAGCTTGTTCACTGTTGCTTATAATCAGCAGGCTTTACTGCCTTTGTGGTTGGTTTCTCCAGACGTAATTAAACTGTCTGGGCTTGACACCTGGCTCTGCTGAGGTTTGGGTTCTATCTTCTTGGCTGCCTCAACGTCCTCCTTGATTTGGGATTCTGATCACTGCCTGCCCCCGCATGGCACACCATCAATGGGTGCTTTCATTCCTGCCAGGCCCTCTTGCGCCTACAATAATGCTGTGAAGTGTTCCTGGCTCTCCAAGCACTCCGGAAGGTTATTTCAAGACAGTCTCAGCTGTGGTGCCTGTTGTGCTTGCTGGAGCCTCCAGCAGACTGCATCAACCTAGAGCAATTTATAGGGATGCTTGTCCCTTTGCAGGAGGGCCGTGAGCTCTCCGGGGCTGATGTCTTCACCTTCACATCCTGCCGGAGCTCTGGTTTAGAGGGTCCCTTGGTCCTCTGGCGGCTGATAAAATCCTGCCAAAATAGCTGATTTATGGAAGAATTGGGTTTTTCCCTGCTGTTTGTGATCTTGCCTAAGGGTCAGAGCAAGACCCGGTACCTCTCCTCCCCCTCTTCCTCTCCTCTACTGTTATGAAGTCTTCACTTGTTTTGTGTACTACAGGCTGTGCTATCTGCGCTCTTCTTCTGCAATGCTTCTTTTAATCCCCTAATTGCAGGTTTGTGAAACATTGCAGGTGGTAACAAAAACAGGGCTCATCTTTTGAGTGACATACCTTTACGCCCCTGGGTGACAGCCCCGTGCCTTTCATAAGGATACAGTTAGTCCCCTTGCTCTTGGGAAGGCTTTTTGCTAGTTATCGTAGCTTTTGGTGATGTGCACCCTCTCCGTCTCAGGTCGAACAGCTCGGATACATGCAATCTCATGACCTACTGCTTTTCTTTGTCAAATTCATTGATTTTAGTGGATTTAGTGACAGGTACGCAATCTAGAGATGTCCCTCACTGGAAAGTTTGACATTGCAAGCTTTAATCTTCATATTAAATTGCCTGAGTTTTCTGGTCCCGTGCTTGCTTGCGTGGCCATGTTTAGCTGTGATCGTCGCTATATGTTTTCACTAGTGAGAGCCTTGAAAGTTGGCAGATTGTCTTCTCACTGTACTTGAACTTGCTCCTGTCTTTCCTGTAAAGACCCTTCATGTTCTACCTTCACCTCCCAGCTTTCCCCTCCCTTCTTTTCCCACTCCCTTTTCCCTTTTGTTATTGTTTTTAGTTGGGAGCTCTTCAAAGTATGCATCCAATTTATCTTGTTGTCACTCCTTGTACTAAAGGTTTCCCCTTTTCTCTTGGATTTTGTGTGCACTTTTCCTCCGCCTGCTTTACTCTGGCATTTCCAGCCACAAGCTTTTTGACCAGTTGTGTTGGTTTGTTTCTGTTGTGGGCAAGTTGCTTTGCCCAGTGTGATCTTTGTGCCCATGCGGAGGCTACCATGTATCTTTATTTACTATAGCCCAATAAGGAGACATTCTGCATGCCCGTAGGGTGCTAATGAAAATATGTCAAGAGCTGATCAGTTTGGAGTTACGGAGTTTCTTCAATATGCCAGATTAACAAGGCTAATTATTTCTTTTAAGTCCGTTTTAAATATGTAGGATTTTTTTTTTCTTTCTGACGTCTTACACAGAACAGAGATCTTTGGGAGATCGTTTATGTAAATGTGTCATCCCTGAAGTCACGTTCTTCCTTTCTTACTCTCATTCTCAGCCTCACAGCTCCAAGCACCGCTAAAACCAACCAAAAGTGCCATGGACTGTGCTGTTTCCCATTTTCCTTCCAAGAGGCAGGCCTTTATCTGATTTTATTTCCCACAGTACCCGTCTATTTTCCCTATATTTAACCTTCTAAGCCTGGAAGCTGATCTGTAGTAAGTAAGATTCCTAAAGCAAGCAAAGTTAACTCGTACAACAAGCAGCCCTCCAACGCCACTGTGCTCTATTCTGGCTGTATTCCGCAGCCGCTTCCCAGCTTCGTGTTTGAGGCGCTGAAAAAGTCAGCTGGAAACTTGGTGCCGCACCAGGACCCCCTAGGAAATAGAGTTGCTTCAGGTTTGCTGCCGGGCTGAACGCTTCACTGGAGATTACCACTGCGCGCAGAGGCTGAGCCTTGCACTACACAGGCTCTTCCAACTTGCACTAAATGAGGCGTCCTTTATCTGTGACAAGGAGGGAAATTGTATTGTTAGCAAGATTAGTTGCTCTGATCTGAAGGAGGAGGGCAATCTATTAATCGCACCCATCCTTGGCTAGGCAGTCTTCTCCCAAGCACCTGAGCTGCGCAAAAGTTCGGGTCCGGCAGCGAGAGCCCTTAAGGATGAACAGAGCTCTTCCTGGGAGAGGCTGGAGCTGCTGCAGGCTTCAGACACTGGCCAACAAGCTCATTTAACAGGAGGAATGTGTAAAACCCCAGTCTTGTGCTTGTGGTCATGACTATGTAATGAGAAATCTTTTTTTTTTTTTAAGCCTGTGGTTTTGGTGCTAAAATCTCCGTGTTGAGTTACCCCACGATGATCAGTGCCTAATCGTGTGTTTCAGCAGTACCTCGTTTACACCTGGGCTCATTAGTGTCCTGGTTTCAGCTGGGACAGAGTTAGCTCTTCTTTTTAGCAGCTGGAAGAGCTCTGTGTTTTAGTTTTGGTCTGAGACTTGCTCTGAGAACAGATTTACAGAAACAGCCACTGCCGGAGTGAAGGGGCTCCTCTCTTCCGCATTTACCTCCCTGGCTCCTAACCAAAAGCTCTCCTGGGGTGAAGGGAGTGGACCCACAGATATTTGGCATCCAGCATAACCTGTTTTCCTGCAGTGTAGCTGGCAGATCCGTCGGCAGAAACCAAATTGAGACCGGTTTCAGGTGACTGCCCTTTGTTTCCCATGGGTTTCGGAGCTGCCTCCGTGACAGGCTAACGAGGGCTGGCGGGTGCCAGGCGCTGCTGGGGAGTGCCACCGCGCATCCTTCCCTGTGATTGAGCTGCCACCGCATCACAAAGCAGCGAGAACCACTTTGATACGCTGGGGAGGTGAAACGGCAAGTACAACTGTGAAGCTTGAAAGGGAAGCGCCGGAAAGCGGAGTACAAGCTCCCGCTTGTCATTTAGCAGAGACAAACGTGAGCGCAACCGAAACGACGGCGTTATCCGATTAGCGAGCGCCTGCAACCTGACGGGAGTGGATCTGCAAAGGCAGGGGATCTGTCAGCTGTCGTTGCAACACCACCGCGAGTGCCACAATACATTAAGCGGGGATAAAGAGCGGTGGTGTAACAGGTGTAATTGCAATAGTGCTGAGAGGGACGCTGTCAGAGCTTGCAGAACTGAAATGAGATCTCCTGTCTCCTGTGTGGGTGTGCGGGAGATGCAATGTTATATTGCACCGGGGCTCTGCCTGATGGCTCCATCGTGGCATCCAAAAGTGCAACGATCTTGCGCCCGGGCACGAAGCTTGTAAAACTCAGCATTCCCTTTGCTTGCGCTCCAGAGCAAGCCGAGGGCTGCTGCAACTGGGAGTACTTCAAAGAAAGCACCTGGTACGGCCATGCTTGAGACCACTCTGCTGACCTACCAAATACATCTCTGCTGCCCTGGAAAGCTGCCTCTCAGAAACATGTATCAGGTTTACAAGCGCTCAGTCACTTTTATCTTGTCCTTCCCTTGCCACGTACTCTCCCTTCCCATAAGGCAAAAAATGTATTCAATTTCAGTCAGAGTATGAGGTATACAGGTATATTACACAATGATGATGATGATATATGGCGTAATAGCTGTCTCTTACACACATACACAGATGTGAACACTACCACACGCTTACTTTGTACTTTACAGAAAATATTCAGTATACAAAACGTCACCTAAGCATGGTTTATCTGATCATATTTCTTCCCTGAAGGATAAGTTGTAAAAATAAAGAACACTGATAAATTGGAAAGTCCATATAGGATTTTTCATGGCTAGGGATTCTTCTGCTCATTAACCTGCACAAAACAGAGAAGATATGGTTCACACAAAGGGCTGGTGTATCATGCCCATCTTCCACTTCAAAGATTTTACAGGCCGGTTCATTAGGCTGCTACTAACACACTCAGTTTAGTCAATCAGCCCTTGGTTGTTGGGCTGTCTTGGGACCCTGCATGAGATGCAGAGATGTGCACCCTCACTAGTATCTTCCCCAGGTGGCACAGATGTGCATCTTTCTCAAGGAATTAAAACGTGGAGAATGTTAATTGGAGGAAGAAAACCAAAAATCTTGGTCTTTGAACGCAGTGTTGAAAATTGCACTGGTACCAACATGGGACTGGCAGAGACTGCCAGGACTGAGAAATGTGGCTCTTCCAGACCCCTGCAGCTGGGCTTGTGGGTTGTGTCCTCCACAGCATGACTCAGCTTTAGTCAGCTAGACTGGACTAACTCCAGCATGGCAGAAAAGCCAGGCCCTTTGCTACTTGCCCCCATGCCATTTTTGCAAACTCGCCGCAGAAGGGCTGAATTTCCAAATGTCTTTTGGGTGCTGGAACCCCATGACGCTGCCAGGTCAAGCTCTGGTCTCCACCAGCCTGTATGTTTGCTGGAGAAGAGATGGAGATTCCCAGGGGGGACAAAAATTATCTGTGCCTGGCCATTTATTGACAGCTCCCCAGTGTGCTGATGCCGGGGTGAGCAGCACAGCCTGCGGTGAGTTGGGGGTATCGCACCCTGTGCCATGTGCAGCAGCCCTTTGGCACAGCCGAATAACGCAGCCTCGTCAGAAGGTGGGTGAGGCCCTACAGACGGAAAGAACTCCTTATTCACCTGCTAAACCTATGTTTCCCTTCTTCGGGCAGCAGGAAGGCACTATGTATAGTGTCTTGTTGCAATCCGTGTCTTAAAAAGCAGCTTATTTCTTCCCCAGAGAAGAAATGGAGTTTGGTGTGAGTTTTTGGACAGCTGTGCACACAGCACGCCTTCTTTGACCACAAGCAGAAAACTTATCCTCCTTCTAAAGAAAAGGGCCTCCGACTGGTCTCAAATACAAGGCACTGGTTGGCAAGGGAGAGTTAGGGAGGCTGAAGAGCAGTAGCAGACGTAGCTTGCCCCATCTGGGAGAGAGACAGTGGCAAACCCAACAGCTCATTTGTGCCTCAGATAAAAACTGCCTCCTGACTATTGCAACCACGCAGGGCGTCCAGCGTTGGCTCCCTCCTGGGATGGGCAGCTATGTGCAACTGCCTTCAGCACTACAGGTGAGTTTATTGCAGGCAGTAATGCAGCAAGAACATCGCTGATGATTTGGCCACCGGTCAAAGCAGGTTGAGCTTCAACTTTATGACGGACTGTCACATTGCTGTGCTACTTCAGGCTGAGAGAAATAGATCATGGCGTTTCCAGCATTCACTTTTAACGTAACCGTTCTTTAAGCACCCAGCTGTAGGCTGCTCATGGGGAAAGCAAGAGTTTGGCTGTCAGGGACCGGGGACTGCTGTGACCTGAACAGGCTGGTTGGTGCTTGTTTGGGCTGGAACTTCAGTGCCTTTGCAGAAACACAGTCCGATTCCAGAAAAGAGTTATTATTAATCAGCCCAGTCATCCAAAGAGAGGTGCATTTGCCACTATTTAAACAAGCATCAGTTGATCCACTAGGAAATAATAAAACCAGCACACCAGACAAACAGTTCAGGTTCAGAAGTTACTATAATTTTGGAGTTTTGTTGTTTTTTCCTTTTTGTAAGGGAGACTGAGACTCTGTAGCTGGAAGGAGCTGAGCTCCTTACTCCAGTGGCCCAGAGGCAGCCTGCATTTCTGTGCGTTTCTGACCCTACCGTCGCTACATCCCTTTCTAATAGGGAAACTTAGGCCCATCACATTCACCTCAGGGCTTGAAGGATGCTATTCGAAGACTTGGGATAAAATGCAAAGAAAGAGCAAAGCTGTCCATCTCCTTACTCTGTGAGCTCTTGCTCTTGAATCACTGCCAGGCACAGTTGTCCTTAGGAAGCCTGGCAAAGCCATCCAGAAGGAGAGCCAGGGTGAAGAGGAGGTGCTGGACCAGCTACCCTGCGGTGATGGCAGCATCCTGGGCAGGATGGTGACTACACTGCAGGCTGCCGGGGGCTGACAGATCTGACCCAGCGGCTGGTGCGGGGCATCTCATAGGTAATAGCCATCCAGGCTTTATGTTTGCTGTGCCTACCTGGTTCCTTAAGTGCTGTATGAATGGGAGTTTTGCAAGGCAGGTGATTTCTAGGCAGGGTTTGTGAGCATCTCCCACTTCAGTAAGTGCACCTGTGTCCTGGGTCACAGCTCCTACTGAACCAAAGCAATGCTCACTCCATAACTACATCTGGTTTTGAGCTTGTAGCTGCCTTTATGTCTCAGAGTCTGACCTGTCCTAGCTGCAGATACTGACAGCTAGTGTTTCTTGGTACTGTGGCTGTGATGGCGTTAAGGGGTTACTTTCCTTTCCAAGCTTTAACCATTCCTGCAAAAATTTCCTTTCCTGGTATTGCAAGAAAATGAATGAAGGAAAATACAGACTCCAGTGCACTGTATCAACCTATAGGAAACCTAGCCCTGATCTTCCTCTGTTCTGTAGTAAGATCACACCAAGTCTTCATCATTTTGTTTGTTGAAAAAAGCAAAAATCAACTGGAAAAAAGGCAACTCTCTAAGAAGTGAAAACTGCAAATAGAATCATAGAATGGTTTGGGTTGGAAGGGACCTTAAACATCATCTAGTTCCAACTCCCTGTAATGAATGTATTCATATTAACAAATACATTAATTTAAAATACCATTATATTACAAAAGAATGTAGTCCTTGAGCCCAGATACTTTAAATGGGGCAGTTAAGTGATTACTAATTCATGTTTCAAAGCTAATTACAGCTAGTTGAACCTCTGAAAACTTCTAAATTAGAAAAAACCCACATTTTTTTCCCCCTTGTGAAACTTTCCCCAAAGGTCTGCCAACCCTTCCAGCAAAAAGAGAGGTATAAAACTCTAGTGAATACTAAACTGAGGGACCTTTTCTTTCCCTTTACACTAAAACCATGACAGCATGGGAATCAGTCTCCTCAGGAGGCTGGGTGCTCTGCGTGAGCATCCCTGTGGTCCTCACTCTCTGCAGCCCAGGCAGCTTTGCCTGCGGGCCAGCAGCTGAGCAGTCCTGCTCCATGATCCCATAAAGAGCTGGTGCGACACACAGCAAGGGGGCTGCTTTAGGGATTGCAGCCTTGCTAAGGGTACCACAGAGGATGGTTATGGATCCACATGAAAAAGATGTTTTCCCCAATGTACTCCTTTTTTTTTTGAAGTTGAGTATTTGCATCAAAACAAATGTATGCTCAAAGAAGCTTGCGGCTGCAGAATTAGGCATCCATAATCTATGGCATGCCAAAATTGAGGCTGCCTAAAGCAACTGTAATGCAGTCCTGTGCTCATTGCACTGATCCCTATAGCCTCCACACTGCCTAATTCTCTTCTCCTTATTTTCTGCCTGTTAGTTCCTATCCTTACACCTACAGCCTTAGCTCCATAGCATGACTGTACATCCTTGACAACTCCAGTGAAATGGTGCTCTGATACCACACTATCACCTCCAGGCAGTATCACAATGCAAATTAAGCGGTCATTACGTTTACTACTCATCCGAACGCTTTACCTTGCTGCACGCAGAGTGGAGCAGCAGTGGAGACATGGCCACCGCAGAGGTGTTTGGTAGAGCAGGCTATTAAAAGTTTGTGTTGGTTCCAGAGCTGGCTGCCACGCTCACCTGCAGTGCTCACACGTTGCCCTGGTGGCTGCAGCACCATTTCCCAGCAGTCCTCATCCTCACCATGGGGTGGAAGGTCCCTGCTCCCCAAGAGAGTGCAGGGAGGGCTGGAAAGGAGGAGACGCTGGAGGCATCTTTTTGCCTTGGGTGGGAAGAGGCTCCTTGGCAAATAAGCGTGAGATGGCAGGGGGAGAAGTGGGCAAGGAAGATCTTACCTGTAGCACGTAAATTTGCTGCTGGCCTCCTTAATTAGACCTCTCATTACCTACTGTCTTTCCATGGGAAAGCGCTGGGGACCAAGCTCCCCAGCGTCATCCTGGACCACTTCTTCCTAATTTGGCAGCCCAGCTTGAAGGGGAGGATTCAGCTCTTGACTTGAACCCTCAGGTCGGTAAACGTAACAGGGAAGCTTTTAAAGCCTGGCTGCAGGACGCTTTGTCAGCAGCAGCAGCAGCCTGGGTCCCCACCAGACCCAGGCTGAGCAAGGGCCACATGGGATGCGCGAATCGGAGGCAAGGAGTTCTGCTCCAGGGAGCGGCAAGGATGCTCCCAGGGCAGGGGAAGGGAAATTGTTGTTCATCTGTTCACTCTTTGAGGGCCTTCCTCTGACAAGGAGCACCTGTCTGCACCATGCCTTACCACCCTGAGGAGAACCAGGAGGCCACGATGATGGCGGATGGGCTGTCAGAGCAGGACAGCCACTGAATCGAGAAGTCAATGCGATTTTTGTGTTCGCACCAACACGTATCTTGCTGAAAATGCCAATAATCAAATAGGAGCAATGGGGAAGGGATGCTGTCACCTGATGCTCGTTCCCTGTGGTGCCAATGGGTTAAGCGGCGAAGGGGAGACAGCAGGGACACACAACCCTCTGCCACTCGGCTGCCAAACACCTCTCAGACAGTAAAATCACTACATCTGGACAACCATGCAGCCAAGTCTTGTTCCACTTTGTCAAGCTCTACAGACACATTCAGCGAAAGGTAGTAGCCAGCACTAGAGCATCTCCATTGGCTTCCTAAGCTTTGCACCCAGGGACAAACAAAGGCACTGGTCTTTTTGTATTCTTCGCTTCATCTCCTTAATGAGTAAGAAGTCGAGCCTATTGCACTACTCTGAGCAAATTATTAATGGCTGTTCATTTTGAAGCAACCAGCTCCAGCGTTCGCGAGAGCAGGATTGCCTCCTGTTTGTGACCGTCCTGCCGCCTGTGTTGTCAGACAACGTCGTTTTAGAACAACATTCATCTCCAGTGGATTATTATTGGGTTGACTACCCCTTGGGGTGTAATGAAAAGCATTCATTAATTCTCAGGGCAGGAGGGCTAATTACTTTTTTATAAAAAAACGTGCTAATTGCCAATAACTTTTTTATTGAATGGGTCTCATAGAGATGAGTTTTATTGGCTTTTTGATTTCCCTTTCACATTGTAGCACTTAAAATGCACAGTCCAAACAAGCAGGGAGCATCTAGGTTATCTGGACAAGCATCGGGGGGAAACCCTGCCATGACAAAGACCAGCGGACTACACCACGGGTCTACGCTCAGCTCAGTGCTCAACCTTGCTGTGGTGCTGGCCAGGGTTTTCTGAGTCTCGTACCTTCCTGCCACCTCATGCTTCCACGTAGCAGGTGGAGACTTGTTTTCCATACTCCCCCGAGCCATGGCATTGATTTTGGCAGGCTGTCGGTGCCTGTGCAGCAGAGGCAGCACACAGGGCTCACGCTGGTTCCCCGCAGGGCTGAATCCCACCTCTCCTGCCAGGAGAAGACAGTCCCCAGCCCTATAAGTCCCAGGACTGCAGGAAGGTAAACAGGGTAGCACACAGCAATAACCCACGGGCTCAATATACCAGCTCCTATACTTGGGAGAAGGACTCATTCATCTGCCATTTGGGTCATGCTGAACTCCAGGATGAAGAAAACACTGGGCAATTTTTTGTTTGCTTTTAATTACAAATAACTACAGAGCTGAAGACACTGAATTATCAATGCAAGCACTAACCGGTTCTTCTGAGCAAGCAATAACTTACAAACACGACATTAAAGGTAAGTCTCACAGAAGCACAGCAAGCCCGTGGCAGCCAGAGTAGGAAACTACCCGTGTCAAATGGCTCCTGCAAAGCCTCAGGTAGTGCCACGGGTTGAGGCTGGCCATGAATTTCATTGCATGTGCATCACAGTAGTTTCTAGCAGTCTGACACCTGCAGACTCCCACAAAAAGCTGCTCTCACCATCAGGGGACGTAAGAGATGACCTGACAGGCAACAGTCCCCTCTGAACTGGACTGCAGATCCCGCTGCTGCTGGCCTGAGCTACTGAGCCTACTCAGCCTGGAGCTGGAGGTTGCTGCACTGCTGTGTCAGACACACGATCAGGTTGAAATACTTTCCCTTTCAAACACTTTTGACTGAAAAATAAAAAGTTTATATATTTTTTTCTCTTTTTTCTCCCCCAGTTCCACTTCAGCAGCTCTCCTACTGGGCATCAGCTGTCTCTCACATCATATTTCCTGAGTCTCCACTCCAGAAGATAAAGCACACAAACCATGGCTTCCATGCAAGCCAGAAACCTGTCCTTGCTTCCCCTCTGGAAATAACTGCAATTTAAAAAATACTAACTTTTTTTACTTGAATGAATAATCTCTATTTTAAGAACAGACAGGGCTTGCAAAAATGACTTTTCACTTCTGAGTGCCCTGAGAGGTTTTGAAAGGGCTGGATTCCCAAACGGTAGGTCGCTCGGCACTTTCTGAAAGCTAGAGCATTTTGGAAGTACCTTCAGGGAGTTGCCTGAAATCTACTGCTTCTGAAAGTCTTGGCCAAGACACTGTGTTATAGGAGTATGGTGAATAAAAAATAGTGTTCTGTTGATTTAGTAGTTGCACTGGGAATGTACATCACATTGGGAGTTACACTGTTCTATAGTGCACCAGGGATGTTATGTGCATGTGTGTGTATATACACACCCCAGTTACCGATTACACAGAAGAATCATCATCTAAAATAAGTACTTGGTGTCACCTATTGATGGCCTCAGCAGCGACCAAAACCAGCCACACTGCAGTTACCATGCAGCAGAACAGACTCCAGAGCTTGAGGAGCTGCTGCCTCAGCACGGCTTGCTTTTAATGAGCTCGCACGCCTCAAATAACTCCGGTCACGCTGGACAAAAACGAAATGTCCTTTGAATAAAATGTTTCCTGACTACAACAGGAACAGATGCAATGACAAGCAAAAGGCAAAAGCAACAGCTTTTTTCTTCAAAATTAGGCCAAAGTGGTAAAAGCAGCTTGCAGAAAGTTCACTGGTATGGGGGGCAAAACACTTTTACTTACAAAAAAGCAGAAGTGTCATTTGTACGTTGAATCATGAATATTTCTATTTTTCTTATACAGGTTCATACTGAAGCAGCCCTGGTAGAATGTGACACCCTGGTCAATCTTGCACCTCCAGTGGGATGCCAGGTATGTATGTTATGCATGGGGCTTGGCTGGCAGCAAATTAATTTGCTAATCAGAAAATTATCTTAAACAGTAATGAGCCATTAAAGTCAAGGGGAAGAGCCACAGGAGACAAAATCATTTTAGCCCCTGCACTGGGTCCTCCAAGGAGCCACAGGCTGAAGTCCCATAAGCAGTCCTGCAAAGCCAGTCTCCTCCGCAGCCACGCTCGCCCGAGGATGGTGGCAGCCAGCAAGACCCTCCAGCACAGCCGCCTGCTCCCGGGGCCGCAGTTTGATGCTGCTGTGAAAAATCACTTTCACAGCAAGGTATGACCCTCTTGGCAGCGCTTGGGTCTGTGCTCCTCAGCAGAGGCAAGCCCTGGGAGGCAGCTCAGGATGGGATGCACATGCCAGCTCATGCCACTGGTCCACCTTTCAGCCAAACCAAGCTAGGAGCTCACTGGGACCAAAACAGGGTGGTCTCAATGCCCTTCTTCCTCCTCCCACAGTCCCATTTCGCCTCTCGCTCTTCTCATACCCCAGCCATGCCCCATTCCTCCCAGCCCTCCTGGGACTCATCCAGTCATCCCATCGCCCGCTTTGACTCCCAAACCTGCCCACCCTTCTTTTGCCCAGCTCAGGTCCGGTGATAGCAGCAAACGCAATTGGCTTGGGGAAGGATCAGGCAGGCAGAGCTGGCCCCCTCCGCTGCTGGTTCAGTTCGCGCCAGAGGGTGGGAAAAGCCCTCCGGGTACTCTGTGGTAGCTTCACCTCTGGAGGGAAAATCCTGCACATCTGTGCCTGGCTGACACTAACCCCTACTCAGCAGCTCTGGCTTTTGTTTCCTTTCCACTGTCTCGCTTCTCTCTCCAGGAGGGAGGAACGAAAGCACAGGGACACTGAGCCCAGGGCAGGGGATGCCCCAATGCCAGCTAGAGCAAGGTGTGGCCCCATGGGGATATTGCCAGGGAAGCCCTTGGCGAGTCCTTCACCGGCCTGATCCTCTCCACGGAAGCTGTCGAGAGCCCAATTATCACACCTACCCCACACAAGCAGGAGGGCTGCTGGGCTGAGGGAAACAACCGAGTGCGCACTGAAGGGCTTTACTGAATGCACTTAATTCACCGCTTTGGCCTTAAAGCTGAGCACATGCTTTACTGAATGGGGACAGGCACGCTGGAGTGGTCTGGGGGCCCGCTGACCTGTCACCCAGCATCAGCATCTTCAAAAGAAACAGCTCTTGGCACAAACAACTCCTTCTTTCAGGAAAAAGAAAAAGAAAAGAAAAAAGAAAAAAAGTAAAAAAAAAAAAAAAAAAAAAAAAGAAAGAGAAAAAGAAAAAAAACAGAGGAGAGGCTGGTGCTTTTCCACTCCGGAAAGTCGCTGGTGGCTCCCGAGGGAGGAGGCGGCAGCCTCGCCCCCCGCCTCCCTCCCATCCATGGGGCAGGGGAGACCTGCCCGGGGATGAATAGGGGAGGGAAACTGGGGCGGCTGGTGGGCTGGTTCTTTCTGGTGTGGAAAAACATCCCTCCCACGAGCTTCCTGCGCCTGCGGAAGAAGGGCATGGCTCCAGCCCGCGTAGCCCCAGCAACCCGGCAAGCGGCTGCGGCTGTTTCCGAGCCCTCGGAAGGGACTGAAAACGCGAGTGCCACGACCTGCGCTGAGCGGCTTTGTCCCCAGTGAAGTCCACACAGTCTGCCCAGTGCTGACGCAGGACACATATCGGCGCTCTCCACGTTTAAAGCCAGCCTGCTCCCGCACGGCAGATGCTTCGCCGAGGGCAGATTTAAATTTGGGGAGCAGCTTCCTCTTCTCTTATTTACAAACCTCTATTTCTCTTCCCTGCTCTGGAAGTGCTCTCTGAACAAAGCCAAAGATGCCACCGGGGTTTTTAAGACATGTGGCCTTGGCATATGCCGACAGGTTTTTATAGCTGTGGGCAAGAGCCCACCGACCGTCCGTGCCAGCACCCCGTGAAGGTTTATCAGGAGCTGATGTTGAGGGTACCAACCACGGCAGCCCCCCAGGGTGGATGGTCACAGTAACCAAGTGTGTGGCACTGACGGATGGACAGACAGATGGAGGACGGGCTGAGACTCCAGCAGCTGTAGGGGCTGTGCAGATACAGGCACAGCACAGCTGCTCCTCAGCCAGAAGGCTACGGGGCGTCCCTCCTCAAGTCATCTTCTCTGCCCACGTTGCCAACGTAAGGGCTCAGTCCAAAACCTCCAGGATTAAACTTTCATGAGCTTTCCATCAGATCTTCAACGCTCCACGTATTCAAATGAGAAAGAGATAGGCGCCTGCCTTTCCATGAATGCAGCAAAAATGGCTATTAATCACTCCCCTCAACCCCAAATCCCTCTTCTCCCCACCCTCACCAAAAGCAGAACCAAAATCACGTGCAGCGCTAAGGATGGGATAATTAAACACTGCAGCTCGTTACCAGTCACAAGAAGAAAAACTGCAAAGCAGAGGGTATGTGTTTGTCACATGGTGAAACCAGCTGTGGAAGGTTTTTCTAGGAGTTCTGAAACAATTCCAGCTCTTTCCCTTTCTTCCTCAGGGTAGCAACATTTTTCTGTCACATGCGAGTTAGTTGTTAAAATATGCATAGAGACATGTCACTCCAAGCTGTGCACTTGTGTTTCGTGTTCACGTCCCCCCTCAAAAGAGTTTTGTTACTACTAAAGAATGAAAAGGAAGCGCCTAGAAATCTGTAATGGTTCCATTTATTAATACGTATATCACAAATACTCACAATATCAATGCATTCTCGTTGGCATGCTAGACAGAGGCATTATTAAAAAAGTCCTATTTTTTTTAAAAAGATTTTAAACTTTTGCTTTCCCCCAAAAATATTTCATATGCCTGTTTTTTTTTGTGACTTTTTTGTGTGTGTGTGTTTGTGTGTGTGTGTGTTTTTATTTCGATTTGATTCAACGATGTATTTGGTGGCTGCAACCTCAATGTAAAAAGAAAGAAAAAGAAAGAACAGGAAAAAAGTATGAAGGCCGCAGTACAGCACAGTTCAATTAGTTCATAACTACCTAATAAAAATAAAGGAAGCAAAATTCCTGCCTTCACAGTAAGCAACAACACAGCTTAATAACAGTATTACACAGGATCAGGTTCAGAGGCAAAATGCACTAGACAAAGCCTACCGGGATACGCACTAGGCATACAACACTGAGTAAGAATCAAAGATGTAGAAGAACATCAGGAATAACGGTTCCCTTCAAGCACAACATTTTAACATCATTTTCAAGTATCTTTATGTTATGTTACTGATTCCTTTGTCTTTGGGGAAGGGGGGCAGGCGCAGGGAAGGGGGAAAGGAGGAAAACCTTAGTAAAGCAATAAACAAACCAAGAAATTAAGATAAAACCAAAAGAATATATATTTCATATACCGGTTTATATGAACGTGTGCAACACTTATTAACCATGGTGAAAGGCTAATTATGCCCTCCAGTCACTACATGCACAGCCCGATCAACGCTGTTAATGAATTACCTTTGTTAACTTACGATGCAACTACTGTGTGACCAAGAACATACATATGGTGCCGTCCTACGCCGAGCCGCAGGGATGGGCTCTGGGTCCGGAGGCCGAGGGGACTCGGCTGCTCTTGGTGGCACCGCAGTACTTCACAGAATGGTACACTACGCATGGGACAGAGTTCGGGAGGTGGGGTGCGAGTGTGCGCGCGCACGTGCTTGCTCGTGGGAGTGTGGGTGTGCGTGCGTGCGAGAGACAGTGTGTGCTATAACATTCGTTTCAGTCTTTCTCCAATTCCGCAGCTCCTGATCTTCAGACAGGCTCTGGATGTCACACTTCTGAAAGACTAGAGAGTGGGGGGGATAAAAAAAAAGAAGCAGGTTGCTTTGGTTCCCAGCAGTGTTCATGGCAGGTATTTTGCCCTCTGTTTTCAAGAAGAAAACTGAAATGACAAAACATTCAACAGTACCTTCCCCGCTTTTTTTCTCACCAGACAGAATATTGGGATGAAAATCACAAAATCATAGAATCATAGAACGGTTTGGGTTGGAAGGGACCTTAAGGATCATCTAGTTCCAACCTCGCTGCCACGGCAGGGACACCTTCCCCTAGATCAAGTTGCTCAAAGCCTCATCCAACCTGGCCTTGAACACTTCCAGGGATGGGGCATCCACAACTTCTCTGGGCAACCTGTTCCAGTGCCTCCCCACCCTAAGAATGAAGAATTTCTTCCTTAGATCTAGTAGAAATCTACCCTGTTTCAGTTTAAAGTCATTGCCCCTTGTCCTATCACTCCACGCCCATGTAAAAAGTCCCTCTCCAGCTTTCTTGCAGGTCCCCTTTAGGTACTGGAAAGCTGCTAGAAGATCTCCTCGGAGCCTTCTCTTCTCCAGGCTGAACAATACCAGCTTCTCAGCCTGTCTTCATAGGAGAGGTGCTCCAGCCCTTGGATCATCTTTGTGGCTCTCCTCTGGACTTGCTCCAAATCCCAAAGCAAAGAATGCCATAGGAAGACTTAATTCTCGATGAACATGCTGAGCATCTAAAAGTTGCCTGCCATCTTTAGTAGAAGCAGCGCAGCCATGACAATATACCAGGGTGTATACAGCATACCCCATGGAAAGCACGGAAAGCTCACCTTGTTACACCATCTCGTACTGGTTAGCAGTAATAAACCGTGACAGACAGCATGCCAGCAGCATCCCGATCAACTGTTCCGGGTAAGAACAGAAGCAGAATAGAAGAAGTTAAGTTAAATGAACACAGAGTAAAGGAGAGGCCACAGTGAGCAGAGATTTCATGTTCTGGAGTTATTATGCACTGCAGAATTTATACCTTATTTTAAGGACTGCTCTAATCAGAAAAATAGCATTAAAATCTCCTGGCTTTCTTCGTCAGATCTTCCGCTTGATTTTTATCAGAGCATATTTATTTGATGGGCAGCATGCTTTTTTTGCTACTTTTCAATCCCATTGTCATTTCCTGGCCAAGTCAGACAAGGATGGGTAAACTGGCATCAGCTCACTACTGGCTGCAGTTCACTCGCAAGCTCCACCTGGGTCTCTCACCACCACCCACCACCACCGAGAGTTGGTGGTCCCGCTAACTTTGTTAACCGTAGGCTGGGGAAAAGCTTCCTAATGTCTCAGAGTGGTTATGCTTTCTCTACAAATGATGCAGCACCAGAGAAATGAGCGTTATAAATCTGGAAATAAAAAAAATAAATAAAATAAGTCTTTCACTATTCCCTCGGCTGTCACTCAGATTATTGAAAACAGATCCCTGGCTTCCACTCGTCAATAAGCACTCAGTCATTTCAACGTTTTGCCTATTGCAGTTTGTTAGCATTTCCTGCACATGCCAACAGCGTTAATATACTATAAATAATTCAGCCTCTCTTTTCTCATTTGGATTTGTCAATTAATTAACACATAAGCATATCCAGATTGTTACAGCTCATCCCCGGCTATGGGGGTGAGGTGAGAGGGCCATCTCTGCCGACAGACCAGCCTTCCTTGGGCCTGGCTCCAAGCAGGGGCTGTCACCGCTGCTCACCTGGGCCCGTGGGCCACCACCTCTGTTTGCCTCCTCCTGCTGTGGGCAGACCACATCGGAAGGGAGCGGAGCTGAAGGAGGGAGATCACAACCTTTTGGCAGCAGCAGCGGAGCTCCCTCAGACCCCTCAGAGCACATGTAGATAATGCCTGGCTGGCTGCTCATCCAAACCAGCTCCTTCTTCTATTTCACATTTGGGGTTGCATTTCCTTTCCCCTAGTCTGTCCGTGCTCCCTGGTAACATGATCATCATCAAAATATACATCTTCTCTACCAGCTAATTGCTTGATTTGAGCTGGCATCAGCCCAGAGCAAGACCAAGCCAGGGCACCTCAAATCCAGATAAACTGCTTTCTGCCCCTAAGATGTCACGTTTCTGGTCAGGACATATGTCTTTTGTCAGAAGTTTGTTGCTGCCGCTCCCTTTCCTCTTTCAGTGTCCACCAGGACTGCTCTGGGCACCTCAAAAGGGCTTGGAGTCATCTTTAAAAGCAGTGTGAATCCCCACTGTTCCCCACATGCAACCCCCCATTCTGGCAACAAATACCACGGATGACACTGCCTTGGTTATACCTAGACGTGAGGCACAGATAACACCTCCTGACCAACCTCTGATAAAAATCTAAGCTACTAGGTTTTGGGGCTGCATTTTCACAGCTGCCAAAAGAGATGTGGGTGCTGGAAACTCTCCTCAGCTTTGGAAAATCTCACTTGATACGAAGAAGATATTTTAGCCATCTGGTTGCCTTTTCTCTCAAGACGGGTGTTCCAGCAAGAAACTTATTTGGCAGCTGGAAGGCTCAAGCACTCGCCCAGGAGTCCACGGACCGGTGACAAATCGTATTCTGGCTGGGCTTTGGATATCCACACTTAAATATTCCAGTCACCAGAAGGATGATTTTTATCAATTTGTCCGTTTGGGAAGCGTTACTGAAACCCCACTACATTCAGTAGGTTTATTAGTCTTTAACACTCCCACTGCCTGCTCGTGGAATGTTCCATTAGCTCAATTCAGTTTTGGAGAATGAGGTTTCCCATAGCACATCCCTGGTATGTATTTCTCCATGCTCTGACAGGCAGAATAGAGTACATGCCTCCGGGTGGCCCTGTCCCACCCACTTCGCTACCCCTTTTCTGTGTTTGTGGTACCTTTTAGCCTTCTCTCACCTCCCTCAGTAGGTCTGAGAGATTACTTCTCTGCCTTACTGCATTTTTCTTACTTCACGGCGTATTTCATGGAATCGTAGAATCATATGGTTAGGATTGGAAGGGACCTCAAAGATCATTTAATTTCATCCTATTTATTTTCACTGAACAAATTCCATCACAGACCCAAACGAGTTCCTCCCTCCTCCTACAATGGCCTACAATGTGCGTACATTCAAGTTTACATTGTTTGTTTGGTTTTTTTTAAAGCCTGTGCCGAGGTACCTATTATTTCCCATCACAAGCACCCAGATTACGGTCATCATTGTTCCCAGCCACAATGCGCTGCTTTTATCAGGTTTACAAGGCCAAAGGTGCTGCAGCCTGTACAAATGAGAAGCCACAGGCTTCTCTTTCCCCCCTCAGCTGCAGCAGATCTCCCCAGCTAGCTTTAATTAGGAATTCTTCTGTTTTACACAGGCTATAACTCTAATACTCAGTGTGTCTAAGCTTTGTAGCATTTGCAGGCATGTGACAATGTTTTGATTTACTCAAGTCACTCGTAAGACGAATGACAGGTTACACATGAATCTATCCTTCTGATCTTTGGCTCACTTATTAATTCTTGGCTCTGAGCATATGCTGGTTTATGCATTTAAGCAGTAGTAGTACCATAATATTAAACTTTTGTATTTCAAAAATAATTTCATGCATACTGAGCCTTTGAATACACATTTTATACAGCATTTCTATTACCAGAACACAGCAGAGCTATAATAAATATCTCAGAAGTACTTTGAACACATATAAAGCCATGTATTTTCTAAGGTGTGTAGACTTCCATGTTTAACCACAAGAGTACTGTCCCTCCTGTAGCCCAGAAGAGGCGATACCGTATTAAGTTGCTGAATTTCCCTCATGATGCTCTTTCATTACACTCATAACTACAGTCCTCTGTATTTAGATCAGGTTAGAGGCTCCCAATCTGCAATCCATCAGTGAGTGCTCTCCACCCTGTCTTGCCCTCTGCATTTGCATTTGCTTGATCACCTGCCACCTCTGCTCTTCAGTCAGGAGGAAGCCCCTTATCCTGTTGTGCAGCAGGTCCCTGCAGCAAATTTGAAAAACCAGAGACGGGCATAAAAGCGTCCCTGCAAAGAAACTAGCTGCGAGAAGTGGCATTCATTTCCCTTTGCTCTCATTGTCTCTCAAGTGCCCCATCGTAACTTTTATCCACTTACTAATTTATTTTTTTTAATAGTCCCAGTTTTTTGAGTGCTAAGATGCCAGGCTTGGTTCCACATTTGTATTCTCTCTCATTTCTCCCCTTTCTTCTCCTTTTTCCAAGATTATCTTGGTCCTCTGAACTATTACACAGAAAACAGTTTGTCTTGGTACCTCTGGTCTTGCTGCAGGAAAGCTGAAAATGCTGACACATTATTTGGATTTGAGCACTGCTGGTAAATCTATATCCCTCAGGCATGTCTTCTTTATTACCATCCTGTTGGCCAAAGCTCATTCCAGAGAGCAGAACGCAGTGCATGTGTTCATCTCACCGTGGTTTCTAGCAGTCATCTCATGCATATCTCAGATCTGACCACTGAAATCCATCCACAGCAACTTCCAAGCAATCTTATCTCCCATCACAAACATGATAACTAGATTTTTAATATAGTTATTTTGCAGGAGTTAACCTTAACTGGAAGCTGTCCTGCATGACATATCTATTACATTTTATTATACTGAAGAGAAACGGAAGTGTAATTTGAATTTCCATTTTACTTTGGATCTTGGTATCTTCACCATTTCTTATCTTTTGAGAGAATTTCTATAAGTATAGATATGTTGAACTAACTGAATTCATCAGTGGATCAGGTAACCTAAAACTGGATTTTTTTTATCCATCAGGAATAATTGTTTAGTTGAATGATTTACCTTGCCATATTTTCAATACACAGAACTTCAAGAATCCAGGCTCCCTGCCAGCAGATTTTCCATGTCACAAATCGCTTACCTGAGTCAGCCTCCTGTGCCATGGTATGCCTCTGGCACAGGTCCTATCCCCAAGCTGAACCTCAGTGATTAGTATTTAGAACCAACAAAATTAGTCTTATATTAGATTTCAAGTCACGTATTGGATCCCAATACGGATCCCGCTCCCTAACCCTAGTGCAAAGGGTGACTGAGGTGTAACCCTGTGCTAAAGCCAAGTCTCAGCCTCCCGATATATATAGTCAGACAGGAATCGCAGCAGACAAGGTGGATAACATCTGCACCAGAACTGCATCCACAGTCAGGCAGAGCTATTCGTATTAACGTTAAAAGTAAAGAGGGCAGGTGGACGCTGCACTGTAGAGAGGACTGTAGCCACATGAGAACATACCTTCAAATGACGGGAACTGTGCATGCTCAGGAACTGGTTTTGAGCATGTGGAGAGCGCCTGGCTTCCAGTCCTTCAGTACAAAAGGAATGATTTGGCCTTAACACTGCACTGAGACTGCCCTACCCAGGGACTCTACTGCAACCACAATCCATAAATCCCCTCCAAACCCTGCCTCTTGTGCCCTTTAAGCCAACGCCTGTGCAGTAGTTCTATCTAGACAAAACACCTCATCATCTATGCTGCTTGCATAATTTTATTCTCTGTTGGGCACAACAGAACAATCATTTTGCTGCTCTGAAGAGCACCTGCTAAACCAAAATTACTCCAGCTGGAAGTCAGCATTGGGATCTGATTCCAAAAAACAATCAAATTTTATTTTATTATTGTTATCATTATTTCAAACCCAAGGAGGAGTGCAGATAATGTCATCAACACAGCAGTTTTAAAAACTCTGCCTCTGACTGGGAGGTCCGTGCCAGGCCTGTAAGATGTGCAATGCCATTACATCAACTTTCTCTATTTCTGGGAATCGGCACATTCCCCATACTAGTCAACACCTAACAAATCATGTGAAGGAAAGGCCCTTGAGCACGCTTTACTGTAGAAGAGCAACATGATCTAATTTGCCTTTTATTTAGATTAAGCCTATTCTCAGTAGGAACAGCAAAACCTCGCCTACAGCTGGAGCACTGCCTGGCATTACTGCCAGCCACGGTTAACCTGAAATCAATTTGTAAACACTGTCCCTAATTGGGTCCAGCAAAACAGATTAGGCAGTAAATAGCAACTGGCCGCCTTCACTCTTCACACCTCAGGAGAGACACGTTTTTCTCCCCTGCATCCCCTCTCTTCTCCTTTCTACGTGTTCCCAAACATCCCAAGCAGCTGCATATCTGCTTGGCACGCCAGAGCCTTGTGCTTACGCAAGGGAGCCACGTCCCTAGCTGGCATCGGGCAGTGTGAGCTGTCAATGCCACATCAAAACATACCTTGGTTTTTACTCGGAGCCACAGCAGCAAAGCGCCTTCTCCCTGCTCCCCGTGCTCCCTGCAGCCCTCCTCCCTAACCTCGCCTTGCGCCAAAGGGCTCCCGTGGCAGGGACCACGCTCTGCCTGCCGGCCTTCCTGTGTCAAGCTCACAAACCGCTGATGACCTAGAGTAAACATCCCGGCATGTGCCAAAATATTAACAATTCCAGCCGCACTCTTCCCACAGTCTCCCTCCCAGCTGCAAACAACTTTCAGGCAAGGTAAGATGATGCTTAGCCTATTGTACATACGATACACCGACTAAAGGCTTTCAGGTAGCATTGGTCCTGACTGAGGCATTTGTCCCAGCAGCATATGAACTGTGAAATTCTACTCATCTCATTTTTCTTTTGGATAGTTTTACATGAAGCATTTTAAAAGATGCTTTATAGCCTGCTGGCTATCTACAAACCAAGCTGAAAGAAGAGCTAAGAGTGCTACAGCAGTAATCAAGTCATAATCAAGGTTGGAGAAGAGTATCAAGACAACCATGACGATTCAACAAGAACTAGAATAGCCTATTAAAAAACCCAAACAAAACAAAACTCCTTCTGCTCCATGCACCAACAGCTCCAGACTGGTGGTTTCACCGCTTCTGGATCCCAGAGATCTGACACCCACACACATGCTCTGGGTGGCTGGTGGTACGATGAACCAATGTTTACGCCCACATGAAGCAGACTGACAGGCGAAATCGTGGGCTTCTCACATCTAACACCTAGGCTAGAAGGCATCAGGTTTCCAGATATGCCCAAGGCAGAGCAGTCGGCTGGTCGGATCCCAAACAGTTTTAGGGCTCCCTCGGGTTGTGTGTAAGTTGACCAAGAGGACCTGGTGGCCATTTTCCACACAGCTTGGGGGCAGATCCTCTGAAGAACCTGGAGGCCACTGTAACTGCTGAGCAAACTAAACCTCAGAGAGATGTGACTAGAACACCGTGCAGCTGAGCATGGGCTGACCACACCGGGCAGCAGGGGCAAGAAGGCAGCTGCAGCCCTCTCGCTAATTCACTTGCCCATTACGGCAACAGTATTGGCACTCATTTCCAGTGCAGCACAGTGTAAACGTACAGCTTGCTAACTGAATTAATGAGTTTTAAGAAGTTGTCAAATAATTTTTCCTAGCACCTCATTTTTTCCAACCACTGGATAAACATAATTCATTCAACAGATATATTCATATTTTCAGTGTTGCCTCAGGATCCAGATTTTTAATACTGTGTGAATGAAGCAAATGAAAGTTGCATGATTGTTTTAGAATACAACATTTGCAGCCATACTATGTACTCTCCGTAGAGAAAAGGCAGACTGCCTCTCAGGTAGAAGTGCTTCAGGAATCATACACGTCGCTGTGTGTTTTTGCTGAACCATTCGACAAGCACTTTTGCATTTCGTATGTTTCCAGGAGAGTCCTTGCCATCACACACAAAGTGACTAGTATAAAGGAACACCTTGTTGAAAGATGCAGGTGTTTTCCCGCCCTTTCTTGATAAGAAGATTCTAACCAGACCTTCAGTTTCCCCAACTCCTGTCTAAGTAAAGGCAGTCTGAATAGCAGGGAGCAGCAAACACCTTCTTAGCTCTCCTCTTGTCCCTCCCATGTCAAACTCCTTTTGGTGCAGGCAAGGAGTTGGTTTAATAATCTCATTTTGGCAGATTTCTGCTCAGGGTTCAGTGCTAAAAGAAAAAAAATAAAATCAGTCATCAAAACCAGTTGCCCCCTCCAGGCTTCAAGTCTGGGATGGGGAGGCCTGAAGGTACACTCTTATTTGAATTCTAGACTCCTTTAAGAAAAAATAAGGATGCTTAGAAGATAGAAGCCTATCCAAACAATGGATAAGCTATTTGTCTTCTTAGCTGTTTATGCTCCATTTAAGCCAATGTTTTATTGGGTTAACCTCTATTTGACCCAGTGGAGGGACAAGTTGTTTTCCTTACGCTAGTCATTAGCTCAACCGTAACTGATATTCCCAAGGAGAAACTTCATTTAAGTTGAAAAAAGAAAATCAATGAACAGATGACCTCAGGACTAATGAGCATGCTGAGTTCAATCCCTTTCCATAATCCTTCCTTCCTTGAAGTCTGGGTAAAGAAAAAGAGAGAGGGGGAAAGAAAGCAGCGAAGGGAAGTGTTTATGCCCTTACCTGTGAGAACGCGATCCCAAAAGCCACTCCAGCTATGATTCCCATATTTGTCTCCATAAAACTGGTCACCAAGTCATAACAGCCCTGGAAAACAAACATAATCATTCCTTGTATCGACCTTCCCTGCCACAAATGCATACATACAAATTTCTCATTTAAAATATACTTAGGCTAGACAATATTTTTGCTGTAATTTCCAACAATGTCACCTTTTTATTTAAGAGCAATTTTGAGTGAATGATGGAAAGTGATGGCAAAACCAGTTCTTTTTAGAAACAAATGTATTCCAGTGCTTTTAAAAGCTAAATGTGACGTTGCACTCATTTTTGTAGGTCTTTCATTAAAGAAAGTCAGTTCGCATTGTTTTAAAATACGTGAACACAGGTTTGACCTGAAACCAAACCAGTAACAATATAAGGTAATGTTATATTACAATATGGGTATTAAAAATGAATAAATGATGTTCATCTCCTAATACTCCAGATATTTAATACAAGGTGTCCAGTGATGCATTCTGCTTGCCTTTGCCTGTCAAAGGACACCAGGCAAGGTACTGAGTAGTATATAACTTTAAACCATATAACAAGATTATAAAGGTTTTGTAAGAAGTTTCTTGCTTTATTTGCTCTTGAACATAAAATTCCCTGTTCTGCTCCGCAAACTCAATTTTCTCTCTCTAGCTCAGACCCTGACTCCATTAGCTGACTTGCTTCCTTGTGCCTCAATTCACAGCCCACACCAGGGCCAAAAGATTCATACACATTTCTGTCCTTCTCTTAGATAAGTTTTTTTGAGATGTTCCTCTCAGTATGATAATTTTCAGCAAGTTTCTCCCCTCACCTATTCTACTGCTCAAAAAAACATTTGAAATACTCCTTCCTAGTCTGTAGTGTCTAAATGAATCTAAACAAGTGATGCGAAACTTGAAGAAAAAAAATGATAATGTCTATTTTTAATTTCATCACTAACTTATCTTCTGCCCACACAATCAAAGCCACCTCTTGGCCACACATCCCCAAATGACCAACACCACTCTCAGTGTAAAGCCAGTCCCAAGGCGTTTCATTTAATTTAACTTTATCTACTTTATCAGAAATTGGAAAACCCAGAAATAACAGAATTCCCTTTCCCAGTTTGGACTCCTGCCCCATAAGAGAGAATTGTCTCTGCATTCCCCCTCCATCCGCACCCCTCTCTCACTTCTGCGAACACTTCAGGAGCTCTTTACATGACTTTAGAGCATTAGTTATTTGTAAAAAATAACAGCTGGAAGAAAAGGATGATGTCCTTTGTCACAGACAGGCCATTCATGAACTAAATTGTATCATTTCTTTAACCTCTTGTATAACATCAGAAGACATTTTATTTAATCCTGAGAGTAATGAAGTGGTAAAGCTAATAGTAGCTGGGGACGAGCACAGCTGTAATTCAGTTCTGAAATGTTTAAGTGTACATATTAATCCTTAATTATGTCTTACAACAGTGTACAGTATGTCAGATTCAAGCTTGCTTATTTAACACATCAAGCCACTATAGTTGTATGTGTCTTACATGTTATGAAATGAGATTAGATTTCTCAAGCAGTGCTTTCATTCTGTCTGGCATGGCTGTATGTCCTCCCAGCTCTTCTGAAATCTGTTCTGCTCAATAGCCTTCAAGAGATGCAACATCTAACAGCAATGGTAATTTGAGGGACACATAAGATCTCATTAAAAAAAACATAAAAGGGAGATAGTTTTGATCGCTCTCCTCATTTGAAGATTGTGTTTTCCCAAATCACAATAATCTCTTTCCCAAAGTGCATTGCATAAATACGGCTTAATTGCTCAGTCCTTACTGTGCATGGAGTGAGAGTGCAAGAAGCACCCAAGAGTTGCATATACAGCACAGAAGTATGTGAAGCACTGTGTGCGCACATCTGGATGGTGATTCAGAGGACAGAAGTGACAATTTAGCAAGTATCCGATCATTCTTCAGTCCATGCATCTGTCCCTTTACTAAGATTTTAGAGAGAAGTATTTCTTGAGATTTGTTGGTAATGAGCTCTGAAGATTAAAAGCACTATATGAACATTAATTAGCTAATCCTAATGACAGCTCTTAAAGTTATGTATTAGTCCCATCTGAGATGAAGAAACAGAGAGAGAGAGAGACTAAATGATTTACCCAAGGTCACTAAGCAAGTTAGTGGCAGAGTTGGCAAAGAAAATCCAGGAACGTTGTCTTTTAGTCCTGCAGTTAGATCATTAGTTTAATCCCCTTTGGAAAATTCATCAGTAGTCCTCATAAACTGCTGGTTAGCCCATCGAGCACTTGTCTTACTGATAGTTTTGCAAGATCCACCAAAAAGATGTATTCCAAATACACTTATCTACAGGATAGGGTCTTCTACAACACAGACAATACGTATTTTCCTTTTCCTCCATAACACACACAGAACCAAGTGCCTGTTTCCAAGATGAGCAAGGGGCTTGAGTCAGGGGCAATGATGTTTATGTCCTATCATCTGAAGGGAAAGCATAAGGCCACACAACATTTCCTCCTGCTTGCTTTTCATTCTCATGTCCCTTTCAGAAACATCGCACCTTGCTCAAACATTTGGCACAACTCAGAGATCTCACAACTGCTAAACAGAAATCTTTACAACTTTGCTAAACAGAAATCTTTACAACTTTTGATTACAAATGGCTATATCAGAAAAAGGGACACCATTTTTCAGATGTTGCAGGACATTCTAACTTCCCCTAGGTAATTAAATCCAGAAATTAAAGTCAACTGCTTCCTGAGGAATCAACATTCCTCTTCTGTCAGGCAAGTTGTGCATTAGCAGGAGAGATGCTTAGGAGCAAGCACGGCTGGAAGTGAGTTACTAGCCATGGTAACGTACTACCTGGACTAGCACAAGCTCATTCATCCCTCAGCTGCTTCCTACAATTTTGCAGGCATCCTTTGTCAAGAGGAACTCACAAGTGGACAGGGATTTCTCTGTGTAGGCAGAGCATGCAGAGCAAGCCCGGCACTTTAGGGAAACGCTAGATCAGTGCTGGGAATGCAAACAGCACCTGCTCAGTTATGCAGCCAGGAAAGGTTCAGAGTGCATGGCCATCCTGAACTGGAACAGTGGGACCTGCTGGTAAGGTACCAGTCACACCAGAAAGCTTTCCTGCTGGGAAGGTGGGCAGAAGCAGGGGCTCAGGATGGGCTGCCCAGGAGGCACCCTGCTTGCAGGGGATGCTGGCTGTACCGCACAGTGCCTAGATCCACACTGTCCTACCTCTCACCTTCCTTCCACTTCTACAAAACCAGAAAGTTACTACAAGTTCACAAAGTGCAACTGAACGGACTGAACGGAGCAGCTCATCCTTCATACTCATGCAACACAGAAAGATTACTTTGCTGGTGGCAACTGTGAGTTTCGTAACTAATGGATGACACTAATGTTCCACATATGTCTGCAACAAGTGGCTTTCATTAAACTATTACAGAAAATAAAAGCTTAGAGGAAAATAATCCTCTAGTATCTTTTTTTTTTTTTAATACATGCTAGAAAATGTTGTCCACTTGACTGGTTTTCAAAGAAAGATGTTCCAGTCCATGCTCAGTCACCACTCGAACCTCCTGATTCACAGATGACTTGAGGTAAAAAGAGAAGGCAGAAAGACATTTCCATATTTACCCTGTTATCTACTCAGGAATTTAATTTTTTTTTTTTTTTAAATTCAGCTCTAAAAAACAAAACAGAAGAGAAAATAATCCTTAAGTCTGACTAAGCCATGCTGCAACTTACGATTTGGTCACAATATTCCTTTTACCAACAAACTGTCTGTTGCCTCTTTTGCAAATCTCCAGTGAGAAAGAAAGAATTGATGATGCGCTAGCACTTAAAGCAATAACTTGAATTGTATTTCTGCAGTGCAGCATCTGCTACATAGCTGCATTGTTTTCTCTTTATTCCTCCTTTTCTTTGTGTTTTCTGTATTTTTATTCTCCAATTATTCCTTTTCTTCCTGTTTTCCCAACCGGCTCCTTCAGAGGACCCCAGGGGATGGGTCACTTTGGCTGCACTATGCTTGCAGCAGCATGTGTCCGAAGATCTTCTTAATAGTCCCTGTAAATGTACCACCCAACCACAACGCTTGTTGTCTACCACCTGTGTTTTCTCTGTTTGGGTTGACAGTTCAGCTCTGGCACTGAAATTACTGTTTGAACATAAGCAAGAGTAAAACCTGTCCTCCCTTCCACCTAGCTACGTCTTTGTCCTCAGCAAAACCCCACCGCATTCAGCAGCAGTCAGCAGAGAAGTGCTGACTGACCTAACCCTCACGGGGAGTCAAGGGCACTGGTCCTGTGCCCAGCCAGCATTACCTCAACCTCTGCTGTGAGGAAGGGGAGCAAATCCCCTCCTTATCAGAAACATCACTGCACCTGGTCACTTGAGAGAGGATAGCTTAGAGAATCTGAAAGCAAGCTGGGGGAAAAGCCCATCCTTACCATCACTCCAGCCCAGTACATACGTTATTAACCAACTGTTTGAAACGAAATGCAATTGCAAGCAGCCATACGCTCCACTGGGGTACTGAGTGGTTTCACAACTGCCTCTGTCACAACGCTACTGGTACCTTCTGGTTTACTTTAGTGGCAGCCACGGTCATGTTGCGCAGATCCTGAGTGTTACAGTCACTGGAGTTCATGCAACAGCTTGTAGGGATGCCGTGTTTGAAGAAGTAAGGGCTGGTGCTCCAGTTGGTGTAGCTCTGAATGCCACAGCAGCTCAGCTACGAGGAATAAGAGGCAGATTTAAAACAAACCAACCAACCAGAATTAAAACTAGTTCAGAATCATCACTGCCCACTTAATAAGCTCATAATCAAAATACAGACAGGTTGTCTCCAGTCTTTGAAAGTAGATGCCACCCCCTGCTCCATTTATCACAAAAGTATCAGGAGTGATATTTACAGAAGATGGGAGCAGGCGACCTACTAAAAAAAAAGGTGTTTTATAAACAGAGCTATTATTTGTAACATTTGACAAAGATCCAGCCATAAACCCATCTTTTTTAGTGGAAGATCTGGGGTTTGTTTGTTTGTTTGTTTCCTTTCCTTGTTTATTCATTCAATTAAAGATGCTCCTGGAAATCCGAAACAGAGCCTTGCAATGTGGTCCACAAAAATGGCCTTAAAAAACCCAAATCATTACACAGAATTACGTGTAGCACATACAGGGTCAAACTAGTACAAATTGCTAAGGTGAAGCAAGCCTCTCTAACTCACCAAAATAATTTCTAGGAAAATTCACTGAGCCATGAATAGAACGAGACCATATGTTCATAAAGCATGTCTATGAAATCAGTTGAAAAACCCTAAGTTGGGAAGGATGTTCTGCTCTAGATGCTAAGCTGGAAGACAGTCACTCAAAGATATGGAGCATGTGCTGAATTTTCTGCATGAAAAGGTCTTATAAATGCAGTTCCTGTGAAAACAGAGCTACCAACGAAATGAACATCTTGCTGTGACAGAAATACTGCACAATTACTCAAAACTATTTAGTTTAGCCAACTCCAAGGAATCAGAACTTCACAATACAGGTTAACATTAAGCAAGCAGACAATTTGATGGCAGAATATACTCAGTTTAGACAGGTATAGTAATCTGCTAACCAGGAGAAGCCTGGCTAGAGAGGTTAGAGGCATAGTTCCAAACATGCTGAGGACTTTGACATAACAGATGTAAAAGAAGACCCAGAAGTCATCAATACAATTACATTAAAATTTCAGTTGTTCAGTAAGTTACAATCATATGAAAAGCAAATGTATTTGTTTTGTATGTATTGTGAGCTGAAGGGATAGTTTCTTGTTATGGTACAGTTTCCAGCAGGAATTTAAATGTGAATTTTATCACTCTGTGCTGTAGCTGGTGGACTTGGTCCCTTGTGGTTGGCATCTTACTTGGCCAAGCTGTGGCATTTGCTTGTGTCCTGTGCCCTGCTGGAAGGCAAGAAAACCTCTCGTTGCCCTGCAACCGTGCCCCGTGGGTCAGAAAGGCTCTTCCACTAAGCACCTAATTCGTCCCTCCAGCACGGCCGGAGAACAGCTTTCATTGCCAACCTCAGCAGCACATTTGTCCATCCCCTTTTCCTCTGGAGAAAATACACTCCATTTCTTTCATTAACTCACTACGTCTCCTTTGCCAGCCTCTCACTGTATTTGTGAACAGAACTGCTGCAGTTTATCAGTGATATAGGATGCTAGATTATAAAATCCTGTCTCATCTGGCTCAAATTTCATAATCCTATTGACAGATTCCCTTGAGAACACCTTGTTCTTAAGGGATGAAACTGGTTCCTAAACCTAATTCAAGATCTAGGACCAACAAGAAGCAAGAGGGACAGGCCCTGTCTTTATTACAGACAGTTTGTTCACTAAAACTTAGGCATCTTGGACAAGCGTATCAGTTGAAATACTTTTTCTTCAGATCAGCTTTGCCAGCCTCTCATTTTGCTTGCAATATACAGCCTGCAGATTGAACCATCCACACTTATGTTCTGTGATCAAATCTGAATGTATGCTTTGTCTCTATGTATTAATTTTTAATACCCAATTTTAGACTTACGCTTTCCTGTACGTTATCCACTGCTTGGCTCCGCTCATCGTTCTTGTTGTAATTTTGGATTGCTTCGGTGTATGTCCTAAGGAAAGTATCCTTGATCTATGGGGGTGAGGAATAAAACAGCCCACATGAACAACGAAAAGCATAATATCTGAAGCAGTTTTCACACGAAGCAAATGCATTTCCAAACCTGACAAGGCAGCTAAACTAGCCCTTCCCACTCATTTTTAAGTGCATTTTCGGAGCTGGCAGAGCTCCCTCTTAACTATTAGGAGCCACTCATGCCATTTTTCAAGTGGGGTTTATTTGACATAGAAAGAAAACTACCCCAGCAAACCACTACATTTTTTAAAAAAAGAGAATGACTTAACCTATAAGAAAGATATCCTTTGATGCTTTTTCCCCAAACACTTTGTTCCAGCACTAAGTCTGAAGCAGGCTGTGTTCTTCTCTCTGCTCATGGATGCCTGGTGGGAGCCAAAGCTTGTGCAAATTCCTTGATAACAGAAGTCAATGTCATCAAAAGAAGACATGAATCCCCTGACCAGGCGGCAGCCCTTGTCCCCAGCACCAAAGGTGTTTGGGTAAGGAACAAGAGGTCTCTGAGCTGGAGAAGGTCAGGCACATCACTGGAAAAAGGCATTTGGACTGGGTGGGAAAGGGGCTGGGTAGCAGACGATTTGGGCAACCCACATGGCTGTGACCTTCACAAGAGACTGCCTCTCCCGAAAGGGAGCAGCAACCTGACACTGAGGCTGCTGCAGGTTAGGCCAGATGAAATGGCAGTCCTCAGCAGATGGACAGGTACTCCAGCGTCAAATTAAAAACTATCCACCACTTGCAAGGGTGGACACCAGAAAAGCCTATAGCAAAGGTAATCTCATGCTAAAAGAGGAGACTAGAAAATCAAATAATACAAAGAGAAGAGACAAGGAGGGTCTCTAGGGTTGTCCTGGTTCAGCATTAATGGCATGTAGCTCCATGGACTTAAAGCCAGAGATAGACCTGATTACAGTGGATAAAGAGGAAGTGCTACTACACATCTAGACCTCATGCTTTTTTAAAGCTTCTTCCTGTCTCAATTTCCCACCTCACTCTATTTCTGATCTCTCCTTATTCTCAGGATAGAAACAAAATCCCATCCCACTCCCTCTCCGCCAAAAAAAAGAAAAAGATTTACAAAACATCGAGTCTGGTCTGACGCAGAAGTGCTTTCTGCCTTACATAAACAAGCACTTGCCTGGCTGAAGAAGCTGTATTTAAGAAAAGTATTTAATCTATTTTGCAACCCTCAGCATATGTAAAAGAGTAAAGAAGATCTGACATGATGGACATACAAAAAATAATAGCTCCAGAGTAAATTATCAGGCAGCTGAGGCCAAGAGCTTTGGCTAAATCCCTTCATTTGGAATCGCATCAGTTTTTAAGAGCCATGCATGTTATTGTTGCACATCAGCTGCATCCCTGGAGATGCATATGGAGCCGCTGAGCTCAGTGACCTACGCATTCTCCACGCTCCAGAGAACTTCTCAGCAGCTCCTGCCCAGGGAGGCACTGCCATATGCAAACTCAGCACATTTCTACTTACCTCGTGGCGAAACACAAAGCCTGAAATGCCAGCCACTAGCTCAGCCAGGAACACCAGAGACAAGAACATGGCATACTGAAAAGGAAGGAGGCAAGAGAAGTCAGGACGTGACAGGCTTCTGTCTCAGCACAGACACTGCTCGGTCATCACATAAAATTTAACTTTCTGCTCTAAATGCTCTTTAAAGATGTTAATAAACCAAAGGTCTTTTGGAGGTGATACATAGGTTATTGCCTGAATACATATTTACACAACTCACAAATTATATGTATTGTCTAACTACTGGATTTTCTCACATTTCAGTTCCCACATTTCTTAGCGTTCTCATATAAATTAAAGCACACTCACATGCCAGAGATGGATCCACGTCACTCAGGTTTTGATCTTGCAGTAAGGAACATAAACAGGCCCTTTATGTTTGCATGGCACTCTGACAATGTAAATAGGCTTCTCCAGCTGTTTTGGTTCGTGTTTATCTATCTCACTGCTAGACTGCAATTTGCTGCCCGATTCCTCAAGTTTCTCCAATGAATGAACTGAGCCACTGACTTCACTGGAAATATTCTCAGAGTAATACTAGACAGATACTTCAAATATTTTGCTGAGTCAAGGCCCATGTTTGGCTTTAGGAGCAGCATTTTGATCCAGAGCTAAATAAACCTTGAAAACAGCACTTCCAGTGTAGATACTCACAAACTGCTAAAAATACATCTAAGCAGAAATAAAGAAGGCAAAGAAAAAAATGCAAAGTGAGACGGTAAAATTTGAAGTTGGGGCTTAATCTTATGGAGGGAAAATTACTTTTTTTCTCCACGTGCTGAATAACAGTTAAGTAAAAGAGGAAACATTTCAAATTAAGTTCAGACCTAGCAGGACAGTGGAAAGAGGGAAATTTATTTTTAATGGAAGGTTGTTGGGGAAGGAAGGATAACAGTGAAGGGAGAAGTAGAAGAATCATTCTCTACAATTAATGCAGCTGTCAAATCACTGCTTATGTTCTGTTCAAGAGAGAAGGAAAATTTTGAAATATTTCTTATGTGTACAATGGAAATAAAATCATGTGCTTGGAACAGCGCATGCCACTACTATAAGTGGCATACCTTTAAAAAAGTTATGTGTCTTATGGAGCAACTAGCAAAGCCTGAATTCCTAGGATTTAGATCCGACTGGCCATCAGCACATACCTGCTGACTGATTTACAGCTGCTACCTCTTCCCTACTGTGCCATCAATTGAGGAAATTAACTTTCTTTAAGATATGCTTTTTTAAAATCCAGTTCAAACTGGAGAAGAATCGTCCCATCTCCTTAGAAAATAAGGCCCAAAGTATTGTAGCAGGAGATGCATTCTACTGTCAAGCCCTTTTCCACTATCTCAGTGCATCACAAGTGCTATTTCCACCCTTCAAATCATTACACATGTAGGATTTTGCTCCTTAATATTCCTAGAAATGCAGTTTGTCATATAGGTTTGCTTCACCTATAGTTACTTTCCATTTTAAGGTGGGCTGGAAAACTCAGAACAGAGAAACTTATAGGAGGAGAGGTTAAACTGGACCGAGAGACACCTGCTGTACCTCTGCTTAGGGTACCTTGAGTCTATGCTACTTTTGAGATGAGGACAAACATACCATTCAGAGCTTTGTTGTCTGAAGTTGATATGTTTTATTCCAGTGAATGTTAGGAGAAAAAGAAAGGCTGGTGTGCTTTCAGAAAGTATCAACTATTTTTTCCATAGATTTCACATCAGAGTATTAAAAGGACCCCTTTAAAATATACTTCAAATGAATGTCACATTTATGATGCTTTGGACATTTTTAAGATTGTAAAGATACTTATCTATCTGGCTCACAGAAAAGCAGAACAATTGTAGAATTACTCACAGAGTAGTTCATCAGCAGTATTTCACCCTGCTCCCAACCACACATGGGCCTGTACGCTGTGCAGTAGCAAAATTCATTCATACTCAATCAAAATTCATTCATACTCTTTGGCAAAGATTTTTTCCCCTTCTTTGTCCAAAAGACACACGTGTTGACAACAAAATCTAGCTTCTGTGCCTCAAACCCCACGTTAACATCTGGCAGAGCTTGGCAGGGGATGGGGGGAATCCCAATACATCAGCAAAACCTCTCCCCCTCTTGCTTAAGGCACTTTGGCATGCTTACCAGTTTCAGCATCCATGGGCTGCCACGACAAGTGGCAAAGCAGCCAAAAAGTCCAAAGACAATGATTGTGGTACCCGTCCCGATGAGTACATAGGGGGCATTGGTGGAGTTCTCAGCAATGAGAGAGATATACGTGCCAAGGGTGAGCTTGCCCCAGACGCCAACTGCGAGAAGGATAACACCTGTGATCTGCAAAGCAAGAGGAGAAAGCTGTCAAGAGCTACCAGGGAAAGCATCCAAATTCTATACGCAGTCATCCTGAAGAGATTCATTGGTGCTGTTGTGCTGGCAGAAGAAAGCCTCAAGACTTTTACTAACTCCAGAGGGATGGACAAAGAAAATTAATTTCCAGCATCTGGAGATGATACATTAAGACTGCTGCTGGAGGACAAACATCTAGGACTAATCACCGCAAAGCTGGCGAGTGCCAAGGGAGTATGCAGTGTACCACCTGTAGAAATAGACTCTCTGCTCCTACAGCGCACTGAGAGAGGTGGCCAACTCCATCACTCTTACCAAAAGCTAACGGTAACTGCCACCATCTCACACCTCCTGGGTTTTGTCACAAAACTTGCCTGAATCACAAAAATCTGCTGCTTGATGTCCCATTCTTCTTAATGCCAAAGTTCCAGGAACATGAGCATCCCTTGCAGTGCATTACTCCGGCAAGGGAGCCTTCCCCAACTCCCCAAGCTATACAACAAGTGAGCCCCCAGCTGCACAGCAGCTTTCCCCCCTGAGACGGGGTGAGAGGACACCAGTGGGCCCTGGGAGAGCACAGCCTCTTGCCTGAGACATGCAAGCAGAGACAACCATGCCACAGGGCAGCCAGGGCACGTGGGCTCCCAGCACCAGCAGGGATGCAGGGGAAGCCCATGATGGGCTGTACATTGACACTGAGCGGTGGCCACGACAGGGAGGATGCCTGCACCGTCTGTGGATCATCACCTGATGCTGATACGTCTGCTCCAAGACTGTACACACGCAACTCATTCCCATGGCACGGCCAAAGGTGGGACATGAAGGGCCAGCCCTAAGAGCCAGCTCTGCAAACCCTTCCTTAATTCCCCCAAAACTTCTTACTAGCTCCTCCAGGCCACAGCCAAGGGGCAGGAACAGAAGAAACGTCCTGACAGTATACTTCTGTTCGCTTTCCAAATTTTCTCTTGTGAACATCTTTATATTGCTGTGAAATCTTGAAATTCAACACTATTACACCAGGGTTGCCCAGCAGTTGTTCAAGGAGGGGATCCTTGTTCACAGTTATGTTGCCCCTAAAAAATCCCAGCTGAGCTACGCTGTTAGGTCTTTCAGCTACTTTTCATACAGCCTGATGTGAATTAATTGAGGGAAAACCTTCTCGAAGGAAAAAAGGAAAGCAGCTTTTTGGCTTTTTTACCTAGGCTGGCTCAAAAAGGACTATGCAGGTGCACCCCTGTCCCTGCCTTCCCACTGTGCCCTCACCACCGACCTGCTGTTCAGCACTAGCAGGCAAAGCAGCCCGTCCTCTGCTCGACCTGTGTCTGCGGCAGTGGCAGCGAGTGCTGCTCTGGTGCAGCGTCTCTCCCTCTCTGGAGAGAGAACTGTTCAGCAGAGCTGCTGAATAATCAGAGCAAGGAAAATACCAGGAGGAGGGAGGATACAAAATAGATGCTCTGAAGAAAAATACAGTGGGAGGGATGCAGGGCAGGAAAAGAAACCACAAAAAGAGAGAGTAAAGAGAGGAGACCAGACAGAGAAAAGCAAATTAATGTGTCCATAGAGACAAGAGATTCTTTCTGTACCAGAGAGAAAATAATCTCACCTGGCAATTTTGACACTTCCTAGCTCATCCCCTTCCTTTTCCCGCACCTCCCAGAGATGTAGGGAAGACATGCCCCTGCCTGGCTCTCCCTCAGAACACCCCGGAGTGCAGCACTGCTGGGGAGACCCATCACACCCCTCGGTCTCCCTAAGCCTCCCCTGCTGTCCCTGACCAGCTGCGGCAGCCGTCAGCATTTCTGTCACACATTTGGGACAGGATTAGCAGGGATTTCTGTTCTCTTGCCCACGCTGGCGACAGGAATAAATCCAGCTCCTGTCCATCTTGCAGCGCAACTGCATGAAAAGTGCTGATTCCTTGCTCTTGTACCTCACCAACTAACAGCTGAATGTCAAAAAAAAAAATCGGTGAGTAGCTTACCTACCCATAGGGATCAAACACCTCTGCTGAGTTTGGTCCCATCTACGCGCAACACTATCTTCTCCTCTCTCCTCCCTAACAAAAGCTTTTTCAGAGGGTGCAGACTAATCAGCAAAGTCCGAAAGCGAGCTCTGAGGGACTCAAAAATCCGCAGAACAACTTTTGGTTTCTCGCCTCCGGTTCGACAAAGGGCTGGTTTCTGTGCCTGAGCTGCTGAAAGTTTTACCACTGTCCCCAGGGAGACATAAAAGCAGCTTTCACTGCCAAAATGAACAAGCAGCTTCACATTTGAAAGAGAACTCAAGCCTTGTAATAAAAAGCATTTTTAGTTGGCTGTTTGAAACAATTACTAACTCTTTACTATGTGTTTTAAGAGTCTGGTTTTCCCCTGTCTCAGGGGAGCCTATCCAATTTATGGTACACACAGACTTTGGAAAAATGGAGCAAAGCCTCTCAGTGGCTCATTCCCCTTCTGTTTCTTAATAGAGCTCTGATTTATATGGGTTTAAGGGAATCCCGCAGTTTGTGGTGAGGTCTAAACCCCCAGCAAGCCTGGCACTGTGCAGAGGGGATGGGATGTTTCCACGAAGACACGCTGCAGTTGTGCCTTGGGCTGTGGCAGAGCCAGCTGGAATTTCACTTGTGAAGAGGAAAAACAAGAAGACTTCCCTGCAAACCTTTTCATGACCTTTACTTAACAGAGCACGAGCAGTGGTATGACTAATCATAGAATCACAGAATGGTTAGAGTTGGAAGGGACCTCAAAGATCGTCTAGTTCCAACCCCCCTGCCATGGGCAGGGAAACCCTCCACTACACCAGGTTGCGCAAAGCCTCATCCAACCGGGCCTTGAACACTTCCAGGGATGGGGCATCTACAACTTCTCTGGGCAACATGTTCCAGTGCCTCACCACACTCTGAGTGAAAAATTTCTTCCTTATATCTAATCTAAATCTGCCCTCTTTCAGTTTAAATCCATTGCCCCTTGTCCTATCACTACACGCCTTTGTAAAAAGCCCCTCTCCAGCTTTCCTGTAGGCCTCCTTTAAGTACTGGAAAGCTGCTTGTCATGGTTTGATGTGGAGGGGGGGTGGTTCTGGTGGCAGGAGAGGGGTTTTGCTACCTGCGACCTCCCCGGTTTTGGAACCGGGTTAGGTTTGGTTCCGGCCACCAGATCAGACTGCCATCCCCCTCGGGATTGAGCCAATAGGGCGCCTCTGCGAATTGCCCTATTTAAGTCAGGACAAAGGGACCGGAAAAGGTGCTTTGCCCACGATCGAGCAGAGAAGGGAGGAGGGCACTGCCCCCGCTCCCTGGCTCCCGGCCGGGCAGCTGCCTGCGTCGGGCCGGCGCAGCCCACGGAGAATGGTGGCGGCGGAGCCAGCTGGGGAACTTGGGGGCACCCCACTCCCAGGGTGCCCACTGGGCTGAGTTCACCTGGAGAGGACTGAGATCTGAGAGAAACAGCTGCATCGACAGCAGGTCAGTGAGGATGGAGCGGGAGGAGGTGTGCCGGAGCCGAGTTTCCCCTGCGGCTGATGGTGAGATAGCAGGCAGCCCCCCTGCAACCAGGATGGCCTCGGTGGAGCAGCGACCCACTCGCAGCCCGTGGGGAGAAGATGCCTGAGCCTGAGGATGGTCGTGTTGGGGTGCACGACGAGGCAGAGCGGCATCTGGAGTCTTCGTGACAACCCACGCCGGAGCGAGTGGCTACAGCTCCCTAAGTACCCGAGACTGTGCTAAAGCCCACACCGGAGCAATCTGTGGGGAAGGATTGTTTCCAGTGGGCTGGACTCACGTTGGAGAAGTTTGTGGATTTTTCCTCGTGGGTAGGGGATCCATTGGAGCAGGGGAAAAGGGTGTAAGGACTCCTTCTCCTTTAAGAAAGAAGCAGCAGTAACAGCACGGAATGAACTGACCTGCACTCCCCCAGTCCCTGCCCCCTGTGCTTCTGGGGGGAGGAGGTAGAGCCGGGAGGAAAAGGAAAGGAGGGGGGAAGGTGTCGGTTTTAAGATCTGGTTTTGTTTCTTTCTGTCCTCTCAAGTAATCGGTTTTTGTTTCCCTTTGTCCTTCTAAGTAATCATTAATAAACTGTTTTGCTTTGAGAAAAGCTCTGCCTGTTTTGCCCAGGACCATGGTTGGTGGGTGCTCCCTCTGTTCTTGTCTCAACCCTCAGTCCCTTTGTTTTTTTTTTCTCTCCTCTCTACTTTACTGGAGAAGGAGAGACTGTATGAGTTTTAGTTGCTGGATCAGCCTAAAAACACTACACTGCTATAAGATCACCCCAGAGCTTCCTCTTCTCCAGGATGAACAGCTCCAACTCTCTCAGCCTGTCTTCATAGCAGAGGTGTTCCAGCCCTCGGATCATCTTCGTGGCCCTCCTCTGGATCTGCTCCAGCAGCTCCATGTCCTTCTTTTGCTGGGGACTCCATAGCTAATGCCCACTTCCACCCAAAAGCAAACCTGTTTTCCTTATTTTCGAGATACACTTTTTATCCCCATCTCTCTGCTCCATCACGCAATCAAGGGAACAATCAACATACTGGCCTCTTGTTTGGTTGGGTTTTTAGGTTTGTTTTCTTTAAAAGGAGGAAGGACAAGGGTAGACGGACAACCAGGACAGCACTGGCCTGAAAACAAGGCAGCAGGAATACACGCTGCTCCTGCCACCCACCATCACTACATGCATCTTCTCTTACTCTGCCTCTTGCCCCAAGAGGCTGGGGAAATAAGCCTTTTATGGTTGTACCTGATTAATGAAGCAATTCCTTTATTTGACCTGAAACCACCGCGCCAGCCTAATTCTGGGTCCAGCATGACCCATGGATCAGGTCCAATAGGTGATGTGGGTGCATTTGCATCTGAAAAGTCTAAAAGGAAACTCAGAGCACCTCCTGCAACGCACAGTCTCTCCCCAGTCTTCCCCACTCCCTTCCCACTGTGATGTTTCCCTTCAGACCATGATCACATAGTTTAGTGGCAGAATGGAAAACGATTAGGAAATCATCAAGATGAACAGCGGCAGATAGATATATGGATATGATCGATACATCTTCTCCTGGAAAGGAACAAAATATTTCCGATATCCTGGCAGGCAGAGGACAGCGACTACAAACCTTTCAACTTTCAGAGCCCCCTGGAGCCAAGATTCACCATCCAGAGCAGCTTTATTTATAAACACCTGCAACAGCCGGCACACACAGAGCAAGAGAGCAGCAGTCTTGCTCCACCAGTGGACTTCTACAGCAAACCTAGCCTTCGTGTGGCCCCTCCAAGAATTAAGATTTGTCCTGGCAACGGTATGACAACTACAGCCAGTGCTAAAAGAAGGGCACAATCCCAGCCCAGCTCCTCCGCAGACACAGAAGAAACGAACTGGGAGTTGCGGAACCTACGGTTCCCCCAGTGAGACCTCTGGAGTGGTACAGATAAAGAGGCATTAGCAAAGGTAAAAAAATAAAAAAAAGGTTTGCTTCTAAAAAGTGACTACAGGAGACACGCTGTCCAAATGTAAGGAGCTGTGGGACAACCGTCAGTAGCTGCTTTTTAGAGGGCTAGGTAGCTCAGCCATTTTCAATATTTACCAGCCATCACATACAGCACCATCCCATTGCTCAGTGGCTAACGACAGGTCTGCGTCCGTGGCGCAGTGCAGGGCCGGAGCTCCATGCAGGCAGGGGATGGAGGGGTGCCCTGTGGGCATGCTGCTGCCCTCAGCGCAGGAGTAACGAAGCCCACGGAGCAACTTCCAGCACTGGGCTGGCAGCGCCCGGGCTTATGGCTACCTCGGTGAGCTTTGCTTACTCGCCATTATTGCTGGGACCCCCGATATGGACAACCTGCCCTCCTAAAGCACAGCTCTGACCACCCCCTTTGTCACAGCGCTGGGTCCCACAGATGACAGGGGACCCGAGGCAGAGCCCAGAGAAGAGAAGGCTCCAGGGAGACCTTCTAGCAGCCTTCCAGTACCTAAAGGGGGCCTACAAGAAAGCTGGAGAAGGACTTTTTACAGGGGTATATAGTGATAGGAAAAGGGGCAATGGCTTTAAACTGAAAGAAGGTAGATTTCGACTAGATCTAAGGAAGAAATTTTTTACAATGAGGCTGGTGAGGCACTGGAACAGGTTAGCCAGAGAAGTTGTGGCTGCTCCATCCCTGGAGGTGTTCGAGGCCAGGTTGGATGGGGGTTTGAGCAACCTGGTGTAGTGGAAGGTATCTCTTCCCCATGGCAGGAGGGTTGTAACTAGATGATCTTTAAGGTCCCTTCCAACCCAAACCATTCTATGGTTCTATGATACACTGCACACAACCAGAGCCAGGCAGGTGAAGCATAGCTTCAGTGCCTATGGACGTAAAACTCACAGTGTGGATGGCAAAACAGAAGCTGTGATTATCATGCAGTGAGATTATCCAGCTTTTTGTGCTGTCCTGTCATCAAGGTGTGGTTGAGGGAAAGTCAAAGAGAAAAAAAACACCCAAATATCAGGTTTCAAGGCCTGTCACAAATATATCCATTGCTTTGATTCAGAAAAGAGCTCTGAAGTTTTCCTTGGACTTCACACAAGCCTCAGTTCAAGCAGTAATAGCCCACACCTGGCTAAAAGAGTCAAGGCAAGCATCCATCCCCAAACAGACAACACGGTTAAGAGAGAGATCCATGCCAGTAGCCAGGGCAGCCCTGGATTATTCGTGCTCAGGGCCAGTTCCTGCTGTCACAACAAGCCCCAGAAACTCAGACAGGTTTTGAGTCCGCGAACAGGCTTGCAAGTGGTTTGTGCTGATTTTTGCCGGCCTGTTTTAACGCTTGCAAACTGTCCCACCCCTCCCCTGCCAGTGGAGCACACCGCCAGATCGGGCAGCACAGCCGTCTTCTCCTGCTTGTCCCTGGGTGGGAGAAGTCACTGTCAGTCTCAGCAGAGCAAATGTTTGCAAGTTACTGATGCCTGCTCCAGGCTCATGGGCTGAGACATGCCAAACGGAGGGAAGCTGAGAAAATTAAGACACTCCTTGATCCACTGCTACTGCACCGACCCTTCAAGACCAGCAACCTCGAATCGCTACTTCATTTTGGGACCAGAAAAGGAAAAAAGAAAAACAAACCACCCTGCAACTTCTGGTTCTCTTCTGCGCTCTTTCTCCAGCTTTCAACATTATTAGAAAACCATTTCATCCCGGATTTCATCAAAGGTAGACCATGTCTTCCTTACAAAAAGTCACTGTGGTGGAAGCCCCCAGACGCACGTTTCCTCAGCCAGGAAACCCAAGATGAAGTATTCAATAAAACATTATTAGGCCTGCCCTTCATTTAAGTCAAACATTTTAAAGGTTAAAAAAACCCCAATGAAGGAGATATCCAAGTAGGACAAGGATTGTAAAGAGTCCACGCAACTAGCAATGGCATTGTTTAGCGCTAGCAGGTCTCATGTTTCATTGCGTCTGAACTTGGGCTCGGCCAACACACCCCAGAAACCCTCGTCCCACAAGATGGCAGGAAATGAAGCAGGTAGGCCACCTGGTCATTTTCTAAGGAAAATTCCACTGAAATCAAGATGTTCCCCTGGAGTGCTTTAATCTAGATGAATTGGCATGTTCTGGCTCAAAAAAAAAAAAAGAAAATCTGGGAAAAAAAAAAGAAACCAACCAGCTCTACCCCTAGCTCTGGCCACATGCATCATGTCCAAATCTCATTGGCCCCCCAAGCACGGTTACACTCCCCTGCTCCTTCCCCACTAACATCGTGTAGCTCACATTTACTCTGTATATCACACATTCACTTTCATATTTGAACTGGGGATTGTCAGCAGGACAGCAAGGCTGCGCATGGACCACCAAAGCATCTCTCCTTGCTTTGCCCTGCTTCTCCTCAAGCATGGTATCTCAGACACATCCCACCAGTCACCGATTTCAGTCAAAGGCAGGCTTTCTAGCTCTTTTGTCTTCCTTCAGCATTAGTACAGATGTTTCCAATGTTATCTGCAGCATTGCCCCCAGTCCTGGAACTGATTGGATGTGGTGAAAAAGTTAATGTGCTACAGGCAGGCAGAAATACGACTGAACTGAATGTTTGGTCTCACTTCGCTTGTCCAGTAAACTACCCACTTTTAAGAGACGCACAGATAAAGATATGGCCAACAGCGTTAACACAAGGGTATATGCTGCAGCTTTATAGAAGGCAGGGAGAATGATATTCTGCTAACGCTGGGCACTGCTGAAAGCAGAACTAATGCTAAACACACGCAGTTTCTCAATAAAGGGCAACAGAAAAGTACCTAAGAATTACCTCTTTTCATAGTGTTGGAACAAAGATTAAACTATCAATCCCCTCCTTCTGGGTAACAGTGATAAAATACGTAAATAAGACAAGAGGATTCAGAGAATAACTTTTGAAAGTGTACTATCTTTAATTCTGTCAGAATTAGGCAGGAAAACACTATGTACTCCTTTAAACTGAATGCGTGCTACATCCTAATTGAGTCTGCTGTCTTCATACCCTGTCTCACAGAACGTTGGTAGCATCGTATAAAGGGAGCTGCTGCCTTAAACCGAGAATGAGATAAGAAAGCTAACTACATCTCGCATCCATAGAGATTCAAGAGGCTCAAATGCAGAGGAACTAATTTATACGCAGGGCTTCCATACAGAACATTTGAAGTTTATCATTTACAGAGGTGAAGATGAATATGCAGCAGTAATTGTTTATTTGTACACCTAATTCATGTCCTCCTAGTCATTACATGTCAGATACTTTGACTCATAAACTCTGGAAAATAAAACTTGAAACCTAGTCCTGATTGATATGGAGCACACAGCAATCCCTACTGCTTCCAAAAGCAGCAGGAAGAACTCCGCATTTCCCTGGACTGGTTCTTTATCCACAGAACTGAGATGCAGGAGAGCAGCTTCATCAATCAGGATCTCATTGTAGGTATCATTTTTCTGTTTCATTTCATATTTGCAACCTTGCTAAATGAATGTAAAACGTGTGCAACTTAAAAAGATCCAAAGCTGCAGTGAAGAGTCAGATGCAAAGAAAACACCGATGTTGCTGATATTTCCAGCTCTTCGGTTCCAATACTCTGTTTTCCAAACATCAGCCTCCTGCATTTTGGTAGAGGTACGCTGTCTCTGCACAGCTCTACTGCAGTCTTCTCCTCAGACTAGAGAAAGTCTGCACATAAAATGGATGAAGCCAGGGGAAGGCAGACAAGAACTAGTGCAATCCATCTTGGCTGAAGCTGAAAGGTCTAGCGATAGGTTTAGCAGGCTGTGAGGAAACGAGAGGGGACCAAGGCACACAGCTAATTAGATCTACCAGACATTTCCCCAAAGGAGAGAAACTTTTTCATGAAGAAAAAGGTCGACCTTGACAGCATCCAGAACAAATCCTGCATTAAAAGCACGTCCAGAGAGGCTTAAAAATAACTGGCCTACCTCTGAAAATTTTATAACTTTCCCAAAATAGGCAAGGGATCATATTCAAAATGTTCTTCCTTTTCAGCCTGCCAAGCAATGGGAGCAGCTAGCTTTGAATCTTCTGCCTCAGCCTCTGGGCTCTCATCAGGCAGGCAACTTAAAACAAACATAAATCTTCCTTTGAGCTTCAATGTCAGCTCTTCACAGGCAGAAGCAAAGCAATAAGAAAAGATATGGTGCAACGTGGAGATGCATGTAAGCCAGCAACACAGCTGAATTCTCTGTTCTCACATCCAGTGATCTCGACTACACCTACAAAACCAACTTGGGTTACCTTTTGAACAGGATCGACCTCTGCTGGAGCTAATAAGAAATGAAGATGTCATGAGCTATTTTCTCTGGAAGAAGGCAACTCCTTCGTGTCCTGACCTCCCCTTTGGAAAAAACAAGAAAATGACACCCATTGACAGAAAAAAGTCAAACACAAAACCTCCACCAAAGGTGTAGTCATCAATGGTGCTTCCTAGTATTTCCACTAAAAATGAAGATGCTTTAAAAAACAAAATCAAAAAAATCTGACAACAGACAGAAACAAATATTTCTGGCAAAACGTCCTTGTCCATTTTTAAAATTCGCTAAAATTATACTCTACTCAGTGAACACTTTAGTCAAGAAGAAATTCCAAGGCAATTAAGATAGGACAAGGGGCAATGGATTTAAACTGAAAGAGGGCAGATCTAGATCAGATATTAGAACAAAATTCTTCACTCTGAGGGTGGTGAAGCATTGGAACAGGTTTTCCAGGGAAGCTGCAGATGCCTCATCCCTGGAAGTGGTCAAGGCCCGGTTGGATGAGGCTTTGAGCAACCTTGTCTAGGGGAAGGTGTCCCTGTCCATGGCAGGGGGGTTGGAACTAGATGGCCTTTAAGGTCCCTTCCAACTTAAACCATTCTATGATTCTATGATTCTATGATAATAATCGCTTCCGGACCATTTGCAAACTGAGAGACAGTTTGCAAAGGTCACTGTGTTAGGACAAAACACCTTCAATGGCCATTCTGGTACATAACTGCTCTAGTGCTTTCCAGTCCCTGACTTCACCATTTTTTAATACATCCCCCAGTACCTAACATGACAATTTTTTGTCTCCCTGCTCTTCCAACTCAGGCCTGTCCCTCCTCTTTCTCTCCTTCCCTGCCAGATTTTCCCATCTAAATAATCCCTTTCTAAGAAAATCCAGCTGAAAGGATTTAAAGAAAAAAATGCCATAAGCTTAATTTGTTAGATTACATTTCTCTCTGTGATCCATTGCCTGTCTCACCTGGGTAGGCTGCAACTCTCTGGGCTCAGGGTTGTGTCTTCCTGTTGCAAAGGCAGCATGTCCAGCACAACGGGTCTTGCTTTGTCCCTTCTCCCTAGCAATCGACGTGAGTTATGACCCCTGCTGCTCAGCATCCATCTATGACTAGCTGCTGTCACAAAATTGATTATCCACCACAGCTCTTGCCGTTTCCATCCAAAACTGAGATTCCTATGTATTAAAACTACCGACCCATGCCCTCCCTGCAGAAACCGTCATCAGGGACAGCAGCACGTGCAAACTATGGCAACGGGAATGTTGCCTCTGCTCTCATATCGCCACTATGTCAGAGCACTTGGGTCAGGGGACCGCCATCAGATTTGGCCTGAAAAAAATCTCCAGGGTAGGAGATTTTGATTAGACACACTGATGTCAAGCTTAACAACCTGTTCTTGCACAGCTACTTTCCGCAAGTGGACTGCTATCCTATTTCCTTTTCAAAAATATTTTTAAGGCTCAGTGCTTTTCCTTGCTGGGACACTATTACAAGTGCATGAATAGCTATCCTGAGTGAGCTGCCACCAGATTAACGTCCTCAGAGGCCAAATTGTAGTGCCGGTAAAAAAATTATGAAAAGAAAGTAAAATATCGACTCTTAGATAGATGCTGAAATGAACACTAAGTTATCATGGAGTTGATACGGCTACTCACCACCAACTCTGCAGACTGTAACAGTGCATTTATCCCTAATTTTAAACAGCACCTCTATCAACTACAAGGAAGTAGAGTTAAACGACCTCTGATAGGAAATGCAAATTGCATACACAACCCTGTTTTCCAGCTGTTTTCCAGCACGCCCACCCATCCAAACACTCACCATACACCAAGGTTTACTAACACTTTCCATGCAGGCTAGGGCAGAAATGACCACCAGGACTATGTCACTTATTCTGTAGGGGAAACAGGTTAAAAATCATAGAGAGGTGATTGCAACCTTCTCTTTGCAACCAGGAGAAGAGGCCAATGATTGTCTAATGAACAGCAGGGAAGAAAATATCAGAGTCATTTTCTTTGCTGCAGGATGAAGAATTGGATGTGGCCCAAGAAGTCCTAAAAGCACTAAAAAAGATTACGGTGTAGGGGGGACACAACACAAGAGCTTGAAAACACCCTTGCAGCATGGCTCAAAACTAATAATTTCTTGCTAATACAGTAGCAAATACCTATTCTTATAGAATTTTCTTATATGGAAATAATTAATTACATGTCACTTGTAGGAAGACTCAGGAAGAACAATGAGATTTGGGACCTGATCTCCATACTAAGACCACGCACACAATGAATGGTTACAACAAACAGCCATATTCTTATGGGGAAAACTCAGCTTTATTACACCTTGCGCTTACAGAAAAATACTTGGAAATCTTAGTAAAATTAAGTTCTTCATCATGAGGCTTATGCTTATTTTTATTGAAGACACTTCATTAAATGAGAGAAAATATTCTGCTTTACAGTTTAGTCACCAGTGGCTCTATTAATTGATGTATCTTTTTAAGTCAGCTGCAGACAAAAACATGGTCATCTCTGGATAAAAATAAAATGCAAAAATATATTTCTGCTGGGAATTTTCAGACCTAATTTCTTGAAACGTAGCTTTAAATATGCATGACTGAACGTCTAAGGAAAAAGAACTTACAGTTTGAAGACATCAAAAGCAGCATCCCACTCTGCAAGACAAAGCGTGTAATTAGAGAAAGGAGGTGCCTTCAGCACCCACCACTAGCTTTCAGAACAGGGCTTAGAGCCCTGTGGCCATTCCCACTTCCTGAATATTGATTCATCGTGTGTGCCATGGCTCCTACGTGTGTCAATTGTGGTCACTTATGAAGTTGCACGGTGGTCCGTGGCCACCGGAGCAAAGAACGGGCTGGTGGGGAACAAGCCTGCTTTCGACCAAGCTTGCAGGGGTACAGGCTGTTTCCAGAGGGCAGCTGGACGGCTTCAGCTTCCACCTGCTCAGCAGCCAGAGCCTCTGCAGAGCTGCAGCCTGCATTGGGCAGGACCAGGCACCTCAGACGGGTGGCAGGTCAACTGACTGCCCAAGCCGTGATGGAAGAGGGACTACTCGTCCTCATCTTCCCTCATCCACTTCTCCTCTGTTGAGCTGTGGTTAGAGACGGCAGGCAGCCATAGCCTCCCTTGTCACAAATTTGGCTCCCAGAGCTCAGTTTTCAAGGGCCAGCAGCTGCGCAAAGGCTAAGGCATATGGCCAGGACCAAGGACGCTGCTTGAGCTTGATATTGCACTAATGGGTGTTTCACATTCCCTGGTTCCATCCCCTCCAAAAAGGTACATGATGACAACTGAGGCCAACCATGGAGACCTGATGCAGCGTGTTTGCAGCATGCATCTGGTCAACACACCTCCAGGACCCTCTGCAAATGCTGCACTCGCATGACTGAAACCTCATCTGCAGTTAAGCTGCTCTTTTCTTGATTTTTCTTCTGAACATCCATCTTCCTCTATCATGTATTTGCTCTGAAGAAGGCCTAGTTTGTCTGGTATTTGGCTAGAGATCTACTCCTGCTACCAAAGTCTGGTTGTGACTTATCCATGAATGTCATCCAAACTCACAATGTTCAAGGAGTGTTCACCATACTGCAACTGAATTTCAGCACAGCAAAAGGCTAAGGGATGGGAAAGCAGAGAAGGTGTTCCTGTACATGACAGAAGGAAAAGTAAACGTTCTGGCACTCAGATTAAACCTAATTAAAACCCATCTTAATGGTTCAGGCAGCCTTTGGGATGGGAGGAGTCCATAAGAGGCAATGAAGTCACCATGTAGGTTTGATAGCGGGCAGAGCGTGCACAGAGGAATCCAGCCCTGTCATCCTAGGTATGGATGAACACAGAAAGGAGAGCATCCCACTTCACCAGTCTCCCCGAGTTCATGTCTGTTTCACCAGAGAAGACTTTTGTTTACATCTGCTGCTCCCAAAGATGACAGTGCCCACCTCTATACTCCTCTTGGGCAATGCAGTGACTGGTGGAAGAGAACATTGCCACAAAGCTTGAGAGTCACTGTCACGACTGATGTCCAGCAAACTACCATTCTAGACTACAGGAGGGGTCTTTTCTGCAGGAGCCACATCACAGAACAGTTGTGGCTCTCTTCAAGCTCCGCCTTTCTGCTATTCATTGATGGGCTTCAACAGATGGAGCAATTTCCCGTGGTGACCTCCCAGGCTCAGCACTGGATTTCCAGGCTCTCCCTTCCAGTCCCAAATGAAGAACGGGAACCCACCCCTTTGAAGATTTCAATAGTCAGACAAAGCAGCCCTGTAACAGCCTGTCCTTTAAATGAGTCAATCATTTTCTCCACTGATGACATAAGAGCTGCTAGCACAGCTCTCCTCCAACACCAGCCTGGAGAGGGGAGCGCATAATCGCCTCCAGCCTGGCATTGTCCTCCTGCACTGCTGCTCTCGACACCAAGGCCTAGGAGCTGATGCGGCTGCATGGGCAGCGCTGCCTTGTCTGTGAGAATATGGGATGGCATAGGTGGTGCAGCACTGCAAGTCAACAGCTTGTCAAGGTGGATCCAGACCAACTAATACCCTTTCAGATGATTTAAACTTCCACATTTGCTTGGCCAAACAAATCAGCAGGTCTTCCTCAAAGTTATGGGTCTCCTTTCAAGTCTGAAATCTGTGGCCACCATGTGGCCTTTTTTTTCTGTTTACCTGCTTGTTTAACAAATATTTACTAGGCTTACCTTCTTCCAGATGTCCATCTCTTCTAGAGATGTCCTTCCCTTTCTGCCACTGCACTTCCATGCTTTAAAAATGTCAAAATCTATTTTTGAGTGATTAACATTGTATTGAAAATTGTCAAGTCTTCAACAAGTATAACTTTAAACATGTGTATACTCAGTTCAGTAACAATAAGAAAGCAGCTGTCCCTTATGTTCACACTTTCAAATCCCTGCAGAAGCAATACACAAAGATGACAGAAATGTGGTTTACACAGCATAACATAGTTTGACCTCAAATTTTAAAACAGTTTTCCAATTTTACTGAGATATAAGACTTCAAAAGAAAAAAAAAAAAGCAAGATAATCAAGACTAGATGCTTTGAAACAGGAATATCCCCTATTTAAATCCTCTGTTGTTTCTTAAATGCTCTTGTCAATTGCTTGTCTCCTAACAAATCCATGCAAAATCTAAACTTCCCTAATCCCTGTGTGAAGAAGGTAAAGGAAGAAAAGGAAACACCCTGAAAAACAGCCTTCAGTGCTGTCCGTGGCCATCAGACTAGCACTATGTTCAAAGCCCATGCTGGCACAAGAATGATCTGGCCTTCAGTGGAAAGACTCTCTTGTACCTCAAGACTGACCAGGGTAGGGAAGACTTTGAGAGAATCTCCGATGAAGGAGTTTTGGTAGTTTCAGCAGATCAGTCAGCACAGGAATTCCTCCCTGCACATATAACAGTCTTCAGACATATAGCAACAAACTACCGCATCATACTACACCATCTTAAACACAAGTGAATCATCAAAACTTCGTCTCTCAACAGGAATAAAACAAACAACAGAACACGCAGTGGGCATACAGTGAACATGTGGTGCAGTTCATCCAGCTCTGGAGAGGAAGAAAATATAATGTGTGCACCGAGTCAAACACACAGGAAAAAAATGTACTCTTTTGCACTACATTGGATGACCACAAACACCATAAAAGTTGTCAGAATAGATACAGTCAGCAAAGACTTTGCAAAACAACTCTGAAGGGGAGTTACTGGAAAGAAGTTTAGGAGAGAAAGCTCATCCAGGGAATTATTGCACCCATCTAACACACGTGCATAGTCAACACATGGAAAAAGGATTCTCCGTGGCACCATCACCAGCAACGTGCCCAGGGGGTGAGGGTAGCAACCAGGCCTATTGGGCGCACAAAATCTCTTGGGCAGATGCAGAGCAGTATCAGTCCAATCCCATCCTTAACTAGGCACTAGTCTGCCATTGTCTATAAGCCTATTACATTTCTGTAATTATGACCTTGCTGATCTTACACAGTTTCCTTCTGAATACAATGAGAGGCAGTAATGACATCCACAGCAGCACGAGACCCAGAGCAATTTCTCACTTTGCTGGCTGTGGGGACTGGAGAAAAAGCAGAGCTACCAGTTTGTTTATCTGCTGATCTTACAAAGTTAAGATTTAGCAGTAAGAAAACTTGGAAAGAATTTAAAAGTGATTTACAAGCTCATTAGTCACCACACGCAACAACAGTGGTGTGAAACTCTCTCGAAACCACTTTGTATTCAAGGATCTACGCTCCTAATAACCTTCAGAAATAGCAGAATACGGCATTGAAACGTTTGATAACAGATATGCAATGAAATTCAACTAACAAATTCAAGGTTGTGCTGCTGGGACCAATGCCAGAAGTTTCCAGCTCCTAAATTTGCAAATAATAGTGGAGGAAAAGGATTTCTGAATGCCAGCTGACCGCGGTGTTTATGAGCAACCACTCATGGCGCACACATAGAAAAGGCGGCACGCGTAACCCAACGGTGTATTTCCGGAAGAGGCTGGACATGGGCCACCACTGCACAGGGCACAGGTGAGCCTCATCTGCAATGCTGTAATGCAACCTGCAATGAGTCTAAGTCCGGTTATCCCCATTCGAGAAAGGTGAGATGATACTGCAACAGGTAGAAAGAAAGACTCCCAGGATGAGGAGGCAATGGAGAGTCTCTCTAGCAGGAGGCGAGATGTGTGGCTTTCAAAGCCTCACGTGAAGTGGGATAAAGAGAGGTAGGGGGATATGAACCTGCCTGTAAGGGGATTACACACCAAGGACAAGAGAGGGATGTTTAAACCAAATGACAACTATGCTGGGAACAAAGTGGGTGCACGCTGGCCACGAATGCATTTAGGGTGGAAAAAGAGTAATGAGGATGGGAGTTGTCGTGGTTTTTTTTTTTTGGACTGAGGGTCGAGACAAGAACCGAGCGGGAGCACCCACCAACCATGGTCTCGGGCAAAACATGACTCAGGCTTTCTTAATAAAACAAAACAGTTTATTAACAGTTACTTAACAGGAGACAAGGGAACGAAACCGGTTACTTGAGAGGAGAAAAGAGAAAACAAGGCCCAATCTTAAAACAACAACCTCCCCACCCCCTATTTTCCTTTCGTTCCTGGCTCTGCCTTCCCCCCAGCGGCGCAGGGAGACAGGGAATGGGGGAGTACAGGTCAGTTCATCCATGTTGTTCACTGCCGCTCCTTTCTTAAAGGAGGAGGAGTCTTTACACCATTTTTCCCTTGCTTCGGTGGATCCCCTACTCACAAAGAAAAAGTCCCCAAACTTTTCCAAAGTAAGTCCTGCCCGCAGTATTGCAATCCTTCCCCATGGATCGCACCAGTTCGGGCTTTACCAGTCTCGGCCTCTTAGGGAGCTGCTGCCACTCGCGTCGGCGTGGGTCGTCCCACGGTCTCCAGATGCCTCCACGACCTCGTCGTGCATTCCATGCCCCATTATCAACAGTACCTGGTCGCGCATCCCCTGCTCCACGACCTCTCCTGGGCTCAGGCATCTCCTTCCCGACGTGGGTTTCTCCACGGGCCACGAGTGGGTCGCTGCTCCGCCGAGTACACCCTGGCTGCAGGGGGGCCGCCTGCCATCTCACACCGATTTGCAAGGGAAGCCTCAGCTCCAGCACACCTCCTCCTGCTCCATCTTTGCTGACCCGGTCGTTGTGGTTGTCTTCTCTTAGATATTAATCCTCTCTGGGGAAGCTCGGCCCGGTGGGCACCCTGGGAGTGGGGCGCTTACCGAGTCCCCCATGCGGCTCCCCCGGCGCCATCTTGAGCACATGGTGCCGGCCCGGGCCCGGGCAGCCGCCCGGCCGGGAGCCGGGAGAGAGGGCAGCGCCCTCCTGCTCTCTCCTCGCTCCTGAGCAAAGAGCTCCTTTCCCACCCCTTTGTCCCAACTTAAATAGGGCAATTCGCAGAGGCGCCAATTTGGCTCAACCTCCCCCGGGGGGGATGGGACTCAGATCTGGTGGCACAGGGAGCAAATCCCCTCCCCTGCCACCAGAACACCCCCCCCCACATCAAACTATCACAGGAGTAAACTCCTCTTCTCGGAAGAGTGGGGTGGGAGGGAAGAAGGTGAAGCCGGCAACACAATTACTGCCTGTGAAAGAGAACAGCTGGGCAACTTTCATCCCTTCACCCACGGGAGGGGAGCTGCTGGGCAGCAGCACAAGAGGAGAGCAGGGGGGCCCTGCTAAAATCCCGAATTGCCTGGAAGCTGGGAAGAGGAAGCAGGACGTCAGGGGGGCTCGTAGCCTCCACCAGTGCAGTGCCAAGCCACCTCTGCCAAGAAGATCGTCAGCTGCAGCGTTCATTTCAGTTCAATCCATGCAAAAATCAGCTTGGAAGCACGTGTAATGATCTGATAAGGGCTTTGTTTAAACTTCAAAAAGTTTTAACTTCAAAAACCAAACCTCTAATGTACTGATCCCATTTTATGGAAAATCACCGGTTATTTACATTCTCCTAATCATAGTCAGAATATGCTGAGAGCTGCCGTTTCTACTGCGGGACTGCTTTTTTTCTAGAAAGGACACATTTCTTTCATAATTGAGTCTTCTGGTTCTTTCCTTTTCTCCTTTCGCATGAGCCATGTATTCCTCTACAGATCTTCCAGGCACCGTGCTGCAGTGAACTTCTCCAGTGGATACAGGTCAGCTTTTGGCAAGCAGTGCACATATGGTGGATCCCCACTACATTGCTACACAGCTCACGAGCCATCATGAGAAAGCCACTGTTCTCGCTTCAGCGTACCCAAGTCAATCCTTCAAAATGAATGATGTTCTCTATAACCATCTGTATTTGCTCTCACCCACACCTTGGCTACTGCTCCTCTGCTCAAACACAGGTAGCGATGCAGCCAGGGAAGCCAAAAAAGTAACAAAACAAGGCTAAGGAAGGCAAAAGTATGGTTTGTTCCACCCTAAAATAACCCAGTTTCATTCCAGTCACGGTCCAGGACACTGGCTCTCCGTCTACATAACGCTTTTTCATACTGCTCTGTTTTTCATTTGCGTGCAGCTCTGTTTTGCATGTGCTGCTCCTACTAAAGAAGCTAAAGTCCAAAAAAAAAAACCACAAGTCACTTTTAATACTCAAATGCTTTTTTAGGGAGAGGAAGGAAATATGTGCCCCAAATCCCAACTGAAAGGCAATCCCATGGACCGTGGCGTGCAGATGCTCTGTGTGCTCTCCTGCACTGCTGGGAGATGGATTTAATAACCATGGTTGTTCTCTCAAGTCCTATCTTCCTGACAGCTAAAAGGAGGAGGAAGAAGGTTGAGGAAATTCAAATTTGCCACTTCCTCCACAGTCCACACAGTAAACAGACATCATGCGCAGCCAGTTCCTAACTTTTTTTTTTTCTAAAAGTTTTGTGAAATGTGTAAGTGTGCCTTTTCAGAATGCACAATCCTTAAATCAGCAACCTCCTACAGATAAATCAGACACACACACCCCCCTGAAAGAATTACGTGGATGTCAGGGGCCTCCTGGGTGAGACCAGCTGCCAGCTAGAGTGACCACTGACTTCTTTTTTGGCAGGTTTATCAGGGATACAATGTCTTTATCCGCATGCAAGTCAGATATTCGAGGAAGTGATGCTCGGCTGTGCGTGTGAAGCTATGCAATGAGAATATCGTTATCCTCATCGGAAAAAAAGATGACTGCTCCACAAGCTGGTCTGGTAGAAAAGGGCTCCTTGCTCCTCTCTCCTTCAAGTTTTCTTTTCTTGAAACAACTACAGTGATGTCCTAAACAACAGATGGATCAAATTGTACCAGACTTTGCATATCTTACTATGAAAGATGATTCATTTTTAATAACTTTAAGACTTCTTTATTCCTATTCATCTCATCAGCTCTAATCAGGTTTTGATACACCACTAACATACTAAACGACCAAATCCACAATCAAAGCGAATAAATGAAGGGGGTGGGGGGGGGGTGGGGGGCGGGAACAGTGTTTAAACGGAGGGAGAGAGGAGGACTATTTCACTATCTCTAGCTCTGGCACATCCAGTTTCAGACCCTAACTCGCCAAGCCTTGCCGAGCTGCTCAGAGCAGCCCCTGGAAAGGCAGAGGTGAGCAGCCACCACACTGGCTCTCGGTTCTGCTCTTCAGTCCCCCAAACACGAGACAAATTCCCCACAGTAAGAGAAAGAGATGAGGTTTGCTCTGCATGGCAGCTCTTCTGAGTTCCCTCTCAAGCGCCTGTAACTGAGACAACTGGCGAAGGCCCCTCCATGCGCTCGGCAGTAGGGCACTTTCAGCTTCGCTGGAAGCAGGGCTAATAAAAAAGCCCATGTTTACATACAACACAGAAGAAATATGTTGAGGAAGCAATTTCATTTTCAAGCTTGAATGGAAGTACTGCAATTAATGGAAAATAAAAAGATAAATATAAAAAGTAGGCATTAAAAAACCCGTTATATGTTTTAGAACAGCAATTAAAGGAAATGATTCACTGTGGAGCGCCTGTTGAAAAGATTAAAGGAAACCATCGCCTTTTTCTCAAGAAGAATTACAGTTTGAAGGGAGGTTTCATGCTAGTATAATGATAGTTTATTTACAGATATTCAATATTTATCTTACTAGCATTCATATTAGCAGTAAGGCAAGCTAATGTTACCATCATTGTACACATCATTCTGTTTTATTTCATTTGACTAGTGGTTGTAAAATTCATGTTTGCGCTGTTGCCAGTCAGTCTTGTTCAAGCCTCATCTATGATCTTTAAAGGCTCCAATTTGGAGAGCCACCTACTAACGAGAGAAAATGGAAGGCATTAAAAGGCTGAGCATGAGCCATACAAATTCCTAGTTGATTACTCTCTCACATGCATTTACCAAGCTTTCCTATTTTACCTCACCAGCTCTTACTCTTACTTGCTGCCAGCCGCTGTCACTGAGACCATACTGTGACTAGCTCCAGGCAGGGATGTAGCTCCCAAATTTGGCATCCTATCTGACTGCAACTGACGCTCACTGTTAATCCAGGATGACACACCGGTGACATGGTGCCTTACCAAATGGGCTACATTAAGCTTACGGTATCAGAGCCTGGCAGCCCAGGAATGAAATAGTAGCAGTATCAGCAAGGAAGGCAACAGCAAATAAATTTGCTACACTCACCCACATATAACGCAAAAAAACCCCAAACAAACCAAACCAAAAAAACTGCCACACAAAATACTATGGGAAAAAAACAGAGATCCCTTTTCCATTCATGTTACCAACCACATTGTTAACACACATTACAGTGTAAATGTAAACTCCAGGTGTATACAAAAGGACCACATCCTCCTACTTAATTAACATATAAAAATATAAAGACCTGCATTTTAATATGGATTACATTAACAGATAGACCTCATGGCTTCCAAGCATGACAGGCTGTTGGGGAGCTCTCCCGCCTGAACATTGCTAAGGACAAAGCTAAGGGAACATGTACTTTCCTAGGATTCACAGGGAGAAAATGCACAACAAAGGCTGCTTCCAGCTGTGAGAGCCTTGACAAACAGCCTGATTACATTCGGCTTCTTCAAGAACATGTTATTTCCATCTCGGAGCACAACAGGGAGTACTCCCAGATTCCCAGATCAACCTCTGGAGAAGAAGACACAGCCCAACAAGTAATAGGAACTTCCCTGAGAGAGTCTACATCATTGTTGGCTTCCTCAGTCTATAAGTCTCTCTTGGACTCTGCCTAAAGGTGTAGGAGATTAGTGTAAGACTTCATGGAAGTACAAGTTTATTATTTTATTTCATGAAACTCTAAATCTGATTTTACTTACACTCTCACATTCAAATACTCAATAAGCACCAAGATGTATGCATCCAGCCAACCACTCTGAGCAGGATCACCACAGAGGTCAGGAGATGTTGGCTGCTTAGTCCTCACATCTCCTGGGTTCTTCTCCATGGGACATAAAAAACTGATTTGGAGCTCATCTTCCATACTATTTAGGAGTGAATATTGTTCAGAAACTTCTCCCTCATTATTTTGTTTTACTCCTCTAAGAAGTCTTAGGCAAAAATTCCTGAATTTCACAGTTCTTTTGTTTTCTTTATTTGGGCATCTTATGGCTCTAGTCACGTTCTTTGTCTTATCCTGTCTTTAGGTCAGTTTTTTTCTGTAACGCAGGTTACACAAACGCCATTCATGACATGAATAAAATACCAAATGCATGCCTTGTCAATTAAAACAAAAGAAGTATCATTCTGTAATATAGCAAGAAAGAAAAACAATCTGACTTGACAGAGTTCTTTGTACAATGCAGATCACTTACATCTAACCCTTTCTATCCTTATACCACCTCAATAGACCAGGCAACCAGATTTAACTCTCAGGCCACCAGGTTCCAGGTTCTCAATTTAGATTTTACTAGAGAAATTACAGGAGAAACAAATAAAACAACCATTTCCACACCCTAGACATTGGGAAGGGACTTGATGTATCTCTTCCCAGAGCAGTGTGGTATTGTTTACTAGTGAGCTGCCGAAAATGGATGATAGGGAGCTCCTAATGCTCTCAATGGATTGGAGAGAGGAGCACACTTAAGTAAAACAACCTGGATTTCTTTAGACATTAAGACGTGTGCCATTCATAAAGGCAAAAAAGCTACGGCTGGATGCTGAGGCACAAATGGATAAATCGGTGCCCAAAAAAGAACAGGTCACAAGAATATTTCACATGGGATAAACGATGCCACTGCAAGACGAAGCTGTTTAGAAAACAAAGCTTAGATAAGTGCACACCCCAAAAGATGCCTCCCCTTTAGTCAGAGAATTAGTTTCTCTGATGGAGCGCAAAGGTCACAGCTCTGTGATACTGGAGAGGACGAACTCATGGGAGCCATGACAAGCTGGCACCACTCAATACTTGTCTCATTACTACACACAGAGTGTTAGACACTGAGGAGTTCAACACAGCTAGCACGGGCGTCCCCTTGTCCCTCACTGGGAAAAATGCAGAAATTCATCAGCACATCCTAGACAAGGCTGAAGACAAACCTGAGGGAAACCTGGGAAGTTTGGAATAGTTATGATATATCTGGTTTGCTCTTGCTACCTGCTTACTTACATGGTACACCATGCATATAATAAAAGGATGTTAAGTTCCCAAAAGTTAGTTTTCCTTTCACTAAAATGGCCCATGTAGATTGGGAAGTCAGAAGGTGAGAACGTTCCCACAATACAAGTACATTTTCCCCATTATACATAAATATTATTGCCAGCACATTTCAAGGCCTGCCTCTAACGTACGTAACAACTGCTTGGGAGCAGTTTCACCTTAGCTATTTTGTGCTACAGTTGACAGCACAGCAGAACAGCTTGTTACTGAGAGCAAGAATGGAAAGAATATAAATAAAGAAGGAATACAGGAAAATATAAATAGAGAAAAAGGCATAAACAAGTGCAAACAAAGCAAATCTTCAAAAGCAAGCATGTTGTCCTGAAGACAATTAGCTGAAGTTTGTTATCTGGCAGGATCAGTTTTGGTATATATATTCATTCACCAATGAAATATAAACAAAACTGTTTTAAGGAGGCTCTGCCATCTTTCTCTCACCCTCTTTCTTCTTTGGCTGCTATTTTGCTCCATCTCCGTGTTTTATACTCCTCACAGGTGCCTGCGCATCCCCTTCTAGGCATGTGTGCTGGTTTCGGCTGGACAGAGCTCATTTTCTTCATAGTAGCTAGTATGGGGCTGTGCTTTGGATTTGTGCTGAAAACAGTGTTGATAACACAGGGGTGTTTTTGCTGTTGCTGAGCAGTGCTTACACGGAGTCAAGGCCTTTTCTGCTTCTCACCCCACCCCACCAGCAAGTAGGCTGGGTGTGCACAAGAAGTTGAGAGGGGACACAGGTGGGACAGCTGACCCCAACTGATCAAAGGGACGTTCCATACCATATGATGCCATGCTCAGCACACAAAGCTGGGGGAAGAAGGAGGAAGGGGGAGGATGCTTGAAGAGATGACATTTGTCTTCCCAAGTTGCCGTTACATGTGATGAAGCCCTGCTTTACTGGAGATGGCTGAACACCTGCCTGCCGATGGGAAGCAGTGAACGAATTCCTTGTTTTGCTCTGCTTGCACATGTGGCTTTTGCTTTACTTATTAAACTGTCTTTATCTCAACCCACGAGTTTTTTCACTTTTACTCTTCACTGCCAGATGGGGTTAGACCACAACAGCATGCCTGTCAGGCACTTGGGCTTTACAGCCCACAGGTAGGTTTGCTCTCTTCTAAATGCCAACCCAACACAAAGGGAAGCCTATGAAAACCACAGGGAATCGTTTCAGTGACTCTAGATCTCCTCTCTCCATGTAGGTCCATTCAAAACCCACTCATGATCTGTTGGGTACAGAAAGGTAGAGCAGAATAGTTCTTTTCCACTACACTGTATTACTTTCTTAAATCATATAAAGAACACTTAAGAGTATCTTTTAAAGCAAAGAAATGCTTAAACTATAATGAAAACATGTCCTTTCTACACACTTTGCCCTTTCCTCCAACTTCTGTCTTTTCAGCGTTATTAGTGACTAATTCACCTCTCCTGTTTAACAGTGGGCCAGGATTTTCCTTCTGTTTCTGCTTGTTGATTATGTACTTGAAGAACCCTTTCTTGTAGTTTTTGACCATCTCTGGCCAATTTCAATTTGAGCCGAGCTTTTGCTTTTCTAACTGCATCTCTGCACGCCCTGGCAATGTCCTTGTAGTTCTCAATGGGTATTTGTCCACTTCTCCATCTCTGGGACGCTTCTCTTTTGGTTTTGAGCAGACTCAGAAGCTCATAGTTAAGCCAAGGGGGTCTCTTGCTCTGCCTACTTCCCTTACATTTAAAGGAGATGAACTGTTTTTGTGCTTCTAGGGGAGCACTCTTGAAGAACTCCCAGCACTTGCTAGCTCCTTTATCCTCCACGGAAGCTTCCCATGGAATCCCTCCCAACTGAGCTCTGAGTGAGCTGAAGTTTGCTCTTCTAACATTGAAAATCTTTGTCTTAGCACTAACCATCAATGTGCTCAGCAGGATCCCAAACTCCACAATATTGTGATCACTGAAGCCGAGGCTATTGCTAACTGAAATATCACAAAGCAGGTTTTCTTGGTTTGTGAGCAGCTAGTCTAGCACCGCCTCATTCCTGGTTGGCACATCAAACATTTGTATGAGGAAACAGTACTCTGTGCATTCCAGGAACATGACAGATGACACGTGAGTTGCTTTATTGTCCTTCCAACAAATGTCTGGGTAAAACCTATTAGAAATTGTTGATAGCATTTTCATTGTCCAAGCTGATAAAGTGTCAACAGAAATGGAAAACCAAGCTCCATCTATTGGAAAAAAAAAAATTCTTGCAGCATTTACAATCAGGCATACCACTGGGTATGAGCCATTGCCTTCTCCTTTTGGAATGGCACGTACCTGGCAGCAAGCCATCAGCAAGGTATTATCTTCACTGTTATTTCTTAAACTGGTAATGTTCCATTAAAATGCAACAATATTATGAAAGTGTTCCTTTCAAAACTTAAAACCAGCATTAATTTTCAAATCAAGATCACCAGCGTACATCTTCAGCAACACTGCCTGCATTACTGCTGCTAAATGAAGCCAAAAAATTGTTTTATTAATTTAAACAGATGTCCTTTTTTAACACACAAAATATTTTTTTTAGTCTGCCTCACTTGCTTTCTTAAATGAAGGCATGGAGTAAGTAGGAAGTGGGATAAAGCCATGCTGCCTGGCTTACTGAAGCTTAGTTATTGCAAATGAACCCAAATAACTCTTTCTGAAAAGCTGACTCACTTTTTATATAACAGAAATACCACTGGAATCATCTGAGTTCCCTTCAGTAAACCTGCTGACAGAGCACCATGCGGAAAACAGAAGAAAAGCTGTACAGAAACAGCTTGATGATAAAGGAGCTGGCAAAACGGGGGAAGCTGCAATAGCCTTTGCCGACAGAAAAACTGCTGGAGTTATTAGAGGAATTCTGCAAGCGCTGGAGCCAACTTATTTTTATGAGCGTCACGAAAAATTAGGAATATCCTAAGGAAAGTTTATTGGTGATGAAACTGGCCAACACTGTCACACAGAGGACACTGGAGGAAATGGAGGCGTTTCACATCAAAACAGAAGAAACACGATTAACTGTATAACGTCCTCTGTGTAAGAATACAGATCTCTGCCGTACGCTGGTCTCAGTCATCAGGAATTGCAGATGAAAGACCTGTACCAGCTGCTCAGAAGATGAGTATCAGCTACCATTGCAATGCAGGTATGAAAAATCCTTGTGCAAATGATGGATTTCCAGTAGGCACATAGAAATATGAGTGCTACAGAACAAAGCACTCATGAAATCTCCTCTTCTGGCTGTCCGTGCTCAAATATGACAAAATGAGAGTGGGGGACATCTGGAGAAGAAATGCTCAGCTTATCCACCTCTGATCAGGAGGTGTGGAAGGATCAGGAGATGGTGGCTTGCTTTGCTGGACACGGCAATACATGAGAATAAGTCCAAATGTCTTTGAGCTTATCTGGCTTCCCTTGTTTACTCTTAGAGAACTGCACGGGTACAAAAACTTAATGGTATCATCTTGGGATAAAATCAGGTGTTTAACTCCTCATATGAACGAGTTTCTGAATAGCTTTCAACAGGATTATTGGAGGCAACAGCCAGCTAGCTTTGAGATAGAGTTTGGTCAATAAACAAAGACATCAGGTGATGTAGCTACCAATGGCAGCAGGGAAACAGGTACTTCCCTCACGAGGTGCTTTCCATCCCGCATTTCTACAGTTCTAGAAATATCTACATACCACAAAATCTATATTCACATCAGATATTTTTCAGTGTTAAAATATACCAATAATCATTCTTTTAACCTGGCTGGCTGCCCCCAAATCCTGGCTCTCTGCAAGAGACTTCCGCTCCCCCTGACCTGCACTCAGCAAAGAGAAGAACCTGAGCCCTGAAGTGACTAAAACTTGAAGTGCTCCATACTGCCTAGGAGCCTGGGTAATCCTGTGTTCAGGACACACAGCAGTGAATGCCCACAACACTGTTTGGACACCAAGTCTAACAAACACATGCATTTCCTGGCAGCAAAACCTAGAAAGAGAACAAAGGTAGTGTGAAAAAGCAAGCTCTTATATTTTTTCTATAAAATCATCATGAGAAGACTGAAGCTTCTCAAACTCGAGTGCATGACTCCACATCAGGGTCACTGGTGCCTGCAAGGAGCCTCCACCAACACCGTGACTGCTGCAGAATCCACAGCTTCCCAAGCTGCCCAGTGGAACGGTTCCTCCTCTTCCTCCAGCAGCAGCATGAGTCACACTCAGGACTGTGCAAGTGCAAAGTCTAAGGTTCATTTCCAGTCATGCCCTTAACTCTTTTTCACAAGCATGCATGACCCATGTGGGTCATGTGGGTCATGCACAAAACTGGCTAAACAGCCAGTTTAAATTAGAGCTGGCTAGGAAAAAAAAAAAAGTGTAGGTATTTTTGTGGGGAAGACCTCATTCTGACTTACAAGTTTTATATTCCAACTTGACAATGCCTGCTAAACTTTCAATCCCTGCTCTGACACATCAACCATATGCCTCTCTCTAAGTAAAGCGATCCAAGGCTACTTGAACAGAGTTTTGAGATCTCGCTTTTCCTTATTTACCATGTAAGTGAGTGTTCAGCTCCCTCAAGTACAAAGAGCATCTACAGACACACAATAATGCCTGCCTGACTCCGCAGAAACACTGAAATAAAGGCTCAGAAGTCTCCATCCACAGAGGCACTTGGTGGACTACAGGTCACTTATTTTAACAGATTTTAGATATCTAAACGCAAAGCCAGAGTTGTTAGCTCCCATGTCCTCTATTTCCTTTGTTGATTTCTCAGTCCAAAAATTCAGCATGGGCACGTCAATGCTACTAAACCATGAAGACTGTGCCCAAGCACGGGCATCACAGGGCAGAGGATAAAATACAGAGGCAGCAGCTTCCTTCACTACTATAAACCAGATTACCAGAGGTTCTAAGAAACTCAGCGTGTAAACAGGGGAATTTTCAAAAGCACCAAGATATTCAGAAGCGATAACGCAGTAGAAAGTAGGCACTTAATTTCCAAAGACTGTCTTTCATCACACAGAAGTCCAGCAACCAGCCCATCTGAAAACCCCAGGACCCATCTGCACCTTTAGGTGCCTAAACACCCTTAGAAATCTGCCTCTACATAAACATGGCCTTTTGTGACCACTCTCATGTCTGCATTAATCTATCCCTTCTCCCACATCTCTTGACACGTGTGTTCATTTTTTTCCATTTAAGCCATCTTAGAACAACGTACCAAAATATTCAATATTTCAACTCCCTACCCATAGCCTTTTAATATAGACACAGCATATTTACAGTGGATTTTTAATATAGATGTGTAACTAGAAACACCAGCGGAGACGGTTCCTGTAAGGAAAAGGTCACGTTAAATATACTCTGCAAAGAACATAAAATCAGTGACATTTTGACCATCAGGCCTTGAGGAATGAGCTATACTTCCTGCTCACAGCGCGCTGGCTGGTGCGGGGCTGATGCTGAGCAGATGGCTACAGAGCAGCTTTTGCTGGCGCTGAGCCAGTATACTGGTTTTTTTCTTGCTTCCGAAGGTTAGGTTATTTATTTATTACGCGGCCTGAGACGCTTGTGATCGGGGCATGATGGAAACGCAAACACAGGAACAATAAGATGATGCTGCAGTTGTGAGAGGCTATTCATGATCAAACTTTGATTTTCTGCTGCCAATTTTCCATTTACCACCTCTCGCCTAATAAAGCCTTCCCTATTGTCTCTCCGGCTTATAACTGCTAATGAAATGCTTGAGTGTTTCTATGGGAGCTGATATGAATGTGTTTTTCCTAGTAGTTTTCTTTCCTTACAAATAGCGCTGAGGATGTCAGCAGAGCTCCTGCAACCATTTTTGTTAAGCACAAAGGTTAAGATCTCAGGCTAATTGGCGCAAAGACAAAGAGTCTTTAATTAAAAATCTGTAACAGTGAAAGGGATTAAATACAGATGCAGCATCATTAGAGGCTAATTTTCCTATAATTGCTCAGAAGATGCATTTTTAGTAACTAATAAGACGCTCATTTTCCTTTTCTAAATCAGTTCCTCTAAAAACTATCACTGTTTTTTACTTCAAATTCTTTCCTATCACTAAGCTTCTCACAAATGCTCGTTTTGACATTACTTCTAAGTAAAACCAAAACAAGAACCAAATACACGTGAACTAAAGTAGAAATAAAACCCATCCGACTCCAAACGAGGAGCCACACAAATGATGCTGCACAGAATCAATAACCATTCTGCTTTTTGCATGCATATTTAAACAGACCTAATCCGATACATAAAGGTGGCAGGTTTAACAATTACAAGATAATCATCAGACAGACTTTAGATCAGCCAGATGTCCAGAAATACACAGTTAATCTCAACTGTAGTTTTACCTCCAAAATTACGCTATATTCTATCTTCTGCCCCCCATGCCTCATTTTTAAATCCTTCCATTATTCACTCCATAGCTTTTTATTATCCTCCCCTTAACACAGTGTGATCAGTTAAGTTCCAGTAGATGAACACATTCTCCATATGAATAGGAAATCCAGCATAGCCACATCGCTGCCTGGTATTTACATGTAAAGTGGTAAATCTTATAAGAAGAAAATTAAAATGACATCAATTTATACTTTGCATTAAGTGGATCAGACATCTCCCCTCTCCCTTCTCCCCCTTCTTCCCACCCCCCGAAGCTTAAATGACGACAGCAGCACTTAATCTTTTCGCTGAAGGATGTTAACAGCACTGGGCTATGTGTACCGTTCCTCTAAGTTTCTCGGTTATTAAATACTTTTTCTGCTTGGTTGCTTTCAGGCTTAGAGTCAAGTTAAAAATAAATGAATACAATGAAATTATTAGTACTCAGTTCTGAACCAACTTTAAGCATTTAAGAGGTGGTGAGAGAGCGCAGTAAATTTGAGCAGAAGTTCCGATGAAATTCGTTGCCTTTATTTCGATTTAGAGGTAAAAGACAACAAAACACAGCATTTCTATAAGACTGACTGCTGTCACGTGGCAGGGCAATGAAAACCCAAGAATACTTTACGCCAATTAACCTGCTTCTAAAAATACTTTGATGAAAATTAAACACGAAGTCACTCACTTCACCCTGTACAAACTCACAACTAAAACTCATATATTTTGCTCAAACGGTTTTATCTTACAAAATCGTCAGTATATTCAAGTGACTTAAGCTCCTGCCTCAGTTCTGACTCCCTTTGAAAAACGAGAGGGTATTTCCCATCCTCCGTTCTCAGGCCAGCTCCCAAAGGGATTGTGTTTGTTCCACAAGCATCTCTGGGAGGCACGGAGGAAGCAGGAGAAGACGTTCCCCACCAAAAATTGCCAATCCTGCCAGCAGTGCCGTGGGTAGCCCGTCAGTCTTTCTCCACTCTCTGCCTCTTCCCTCTCCTCTCCCTCCTGCCTCCTGCCAGCACATTTTCCAACACACGAGCCTACTTTCTTGACAGCCTGCGTGCTGTTTGACAATGAGGAGGCAGGCAGAAAGAGGGCAGCAGGAGAGAGGTTGCAACTGTACCAGGCAACATCAGTGAGGGAGTACAGCTCATCATCTCCAACACCAATGGCCACCAGGAGGACAGCAAAACGAAGCACGAGCTGTCCAGGGCAGCAGAGAGACAAGACTCCAGTGACAGTGAAAACGACAAGGCCACCAAGCCAAACCCTGTGGAGCTGTAGTTTGGGCTGCTCTTTGGGGAGGGCGATGATGGTTGCCACTCCTTCCTCTGGCAGCAGCGGGCTGCCTTTTCCCCTGCTGCCCCATCCCGTTCTTCACTGCAAGAGTGGCCAGACCCTTGGGGTGACAAAATTCAGCATTGTCTCTGGTGAGGAGGAGTCTCGAGCAGACTCCATGCCCTGTCCCCTACCCTGATCAAGACCAAAATAGTACTTTGCCAGAGAAAGTTCCTGGACTGTCCTACCATGAGTTTCAAGCGTCACCAGTTACCCTCTTCAATACATCCATGGTCCCCAGGCCAAACAGATCTGACCAACGCCTTGCATCCTGGAAACTGGGGACTTAAATCAGGCTCTGAGTGAGTGTGCGATGGACCCTGCAGGTATGGAGGTACCAAAGGTAAGAAACTGAGGCTTCAGCCTTGCTGGTGTCCCAGAAGGCACTGTGTAACGTGGCAAGGCTTCAGAGCCACCACCACGCCAGCCAGCGTCACTCGTGCAGCTCCCACACCACCAACTGCATGGCCAGAAAAGGCCAAAGGAACCAAGGAAAAGCAAGGTGCCAAAGAGTAAAGCCGGAGGAAGGGTAACCTCCAGCCACAGAGGATTCCCTCTTCTCCCCTCCACTATCCTCTCCCGCAAACAAACCAAACCAAACCAAAATCAGGGCAGCGAAAGCTGAGCCCACTGCCAAAGCCATGCAGAAGTGCTTGGGCATTCCTGCTGAAAGCCAGGAGGTAAACTCTGCCTCCCCACCCTGGAGGTCCCAGCTCCACCTATACTGGTTTCCCTCAGGCAGAGGCAGAACCCAAATGTGGGGCCAGCCTCCCACCACCCAGAGCACAGGGCCCCAGCATGGTGGGGACGTGGCACCCAGCATGGGCAGAGACAATGGAAAGGAGCTCTGGGCCCCTGTTGGGCTGAGCAAGAAGAGCAGAAGAAAGGCCCCTACACAGGGTTTTAAGAGCGAGGACACAACGCGTAGAAGAGGAGCCCTGAGGCTGTTCTTCCATCAGCCAGGGAACAAGAGACAATAGCCGCTGTTCTCTCACTTTTTGGGGAAAGAGGGAGATGGGAGCAAGCAATTAATGACAAAGGCATAGCACTCATGTCTTTGATCATGTCTACGATACCATGATGTCCTCCACCTCACACCAACCACTGGTACCTGCTGGCTCCCTGGAAGAGAAAGCAATATGATTTGCTGAACAAATTCCTCATTTCCTTTTCCAGTTATCTCAAGTGACAGTCATTCCTCTTATCATGGCAAAGCACATTAGCAGAACGAACATTACCCAAGGCAACTGTGTTAATTTTGTTTTGGAGGAGGAGTTCGCATCAGAGTAGCTAGCATGAGGGACACTCTCAAGAAGTTAGAAAATAGCTCTAGGGATGGCCAAGAGGAACCTAGTCACTAAGGGAGTGCCCTCATGAAGGCTTTAGGTTGTTCTGCGAAATGTAACCCAAGACAGGAGGAAAGCAAAGGGTGTATGCCTTTACCTGAAGAAGGCAGGTCAATATCTGTTGAAGGGACACATACGCGGGCAGTAAGATGTGCCGCTAATCATTCATTATCCTTCATCCTCTTACAGATGCTGCTCTATATCGAATGCCATCTATAAGCCCTTTACATCGTGGCAAAGCACATGGAGAAAGATGGAAATGACAGTAATCTGTACCTCACAACACACTGGTATCACGCCAACGTGAGATTTGGGCTGAGTCTGTCAGCTCCAAACTCTCATTTTCCGGTAAACACACAGGTCTCACACCACAGTTCCCATGGCTGTGAGTCACCACCAAATCTTCCATTTAGCAGGAATACTTAATGCAGCATAGACTTGACAAAATAAAGATGGGTGAAATTCAGTTCTTATAGGATCGAAATACATCTTTTCAGACAATATGTAGTAAGAACGTTCACGGCCAGACTGGCATTTGTGCCAGAAACATGCCGATGCAATATGGTGTTCCTGGATGGATTTTTGTAGCTACGATCATGTTTCATTTTTCTTCTTCAGAGAAGTGGATTAATTCAAGCCTTCCTCACAGCTCCTCTCTCATGCCTAAGCTGAATTTTCTGAAGGCTACACCTATGCAGCAGTTTTTCAGCTTAAGTGACTTAAGAAAGATGTCCTTTTCATACTCCTCCTCCTCCTTGCAAGGGAAAGCCCACACCACTGCTCCAGCAGGTCACCACAAGCTGACACTGTCCATGTAGCTCTGTCATCCTACATTTGTTTCCTGACACACGATCAGTAACTCAAATGTTTTTCTGGAGGTCTTTCCCTCTCTATGTTCTCTTATTCTTCACTTCCTCCCATTGGCATCCAAGTGTCCCGAATATATCACTGCAGCTCCCATACAGTCAACCTCATCAAGACTATGGGCTGCTGGCAGGTGGAGGCAATACTGCATGAGCATCACCATGCTGGCAGCCAGTTCCACTTGGAAATAACTTTGCCAACAAGGAGCAGAGGAAATAGAGACTGACGAGACAAAAAAATGAAGAGCGATAAAGTAAGACAGCAAATGAAAAGATGGAAGGAAATGAAACAGCAAACACTACCACAATGTTTCTATTGATATTTTACAGCCCATCTGTGAAGCCCTATATGCTTTACTAGTGCATCTCTTTTGTAAAGAAGACACTGCTATGTCAATGCTTATCGCTGTAACTACATATGGTTAATATCCTTGTTATGCCTTTAACCTGCTCCTGTTCTACTGTGAACCAGCCCTCCTCTCCAAACAATATGGTCAGCTATTTAACAAAGAAAATTCAGGTAGGTGAGACCACAAGTACATAAGACAGCCCTCTGCCAAAAAAATTCACAAACCCTGTTGCCCTTTAAAGATAGCACCAGTCATCTGGTTTATGTCCTTAAATGCCTAGAGGATTACAGATGAAGTTGATAATCCACCTTTAAGATGGCTAAGTGACCATTTTGTCCTCAGACATTTGCATATGATGTAGGACACCATCCTGTGGACTGACATCTTTTAAGCAAAGGCCAAATCCCCTCTCATGTTCAAAACACGAATAGATAACTTAATATAACCATTTGGCTGTTAAATTTAGGTCGAAATTTCTAGCAGTCAGTGCTAGACACACAGCAACCTGCAACCTGAAAGCTAGTCTTGGTGAAGAAGGGGGCTTCTTCAAGCTTCTTGGTGAAGAAGGCTGCTTTCCCATGGCAGCCCCACCGCTAGCAAAGGCAGCTCCTCCTCCAGAGGCTGCTCCAGCCACTGGGCACAGAAAACAGCCCAGGAGTCTGCATGAGCCCTGGTAAGCCTGTGCCTGACCCAGAGGTTGGGTGCACCCCATGGCAGGGACAGTGTTTGGGCTGGCTGGGAGGTGGGGCAGGCGGACCTCAGAAGGCGGCACGCTGGGTGGCCCTGGCTGCTGGCTGGGTAGAGGGTCCTCACTGCGCTCATCCCTTTGGCTCTCGGAGCCCGCTGTCACGGGAGGCTACACAGAGCCACCAGGCAATTAAAGTAACAGCATTTCGCTTGGGCACGTTCAAAGCACTGTGCAAACAGAGGGATTAATTAATCCCCACAACAGCAGTGCAAGGTAAGTGCTGCTCTCCAGATGGAGTAAAATATGACGGAGGCAGCACGGAAAAGCCAAGAATGAAATGCAGGTCTCTGCGCCTTGTCAGACTGAATTTCAGCCCCTCGGGCCTCAGAGGAAAGCATTCGTCTTTAAAGGGAGAGTGATCTGTGACGATCTGGATCTCAACCTTGACCTATTTCAACAATTATAACCGGACTCTCCCAAGTGTTAAACGAAGGTTTTCCGCCAACATCTTGTATTCCAACGCAGAGGCTTTTTCTGTAGAAAAGGAAGCAACTGCGAAGCCCTCCTGTCTCTGTGGTGACAGGTTCCCGAGCTCATTTTCCCCAGAGTGATGCTAAAAGCAAGAAGTGCTGGGACGTTCTTACAGACAGACCACGCTACCGGCTCTCAAGTCATATGCCGTGTACGACAGCAAGCAAAGAGCTGTCCTGTCACTACTTAGACCCAATTGCTAAATTGCAGTAAATGTAGCTAAAATTCACAAAATCAGTACTTTCATACAGAAGTGACTGGTGTAACTACTGCAGGGGTGCTGCACGATACTAAAGTTCCAGGAAACAAGCACTCTACTAAGGTGTGGGCTACGCCACAGAAGAATTTGGAGCTACTGCGCTACATGAAACCCAAAGTTTTGGCATGCCAAGTTTATTTCCCATCCGCACAAAAGCCAGCTGACAGGAAAGAGAGCAGAAACTGCTCTTCGCCACACCAAGGAGATGGCAGTTGATATGAAGGGGACACCATTCTCCATAGCAGGTGGTAGACCAAGACTCCTCTGGGTTCACAGAAAACCCAAGATCTATGCACTTGCTCTTTCCTCACAAAAGGACTGAGCAAACTTTCATATGATGATCACTTACTCATTGGTGAGCCGGAAATTATTGCTATGTAGGTTAAGATTAAGTCATCTTGAACACGAAAGATTGCAGAGTGCAGTTTTATTACTCAGGAGATTGTGTGGCAATTCACAGGCTCACATGGTCCTTCCTGCTGCCTCAGCCACCAACCAAGAGCTTCATCTCAATTCCTCATTCAAAACATCTGAGCGTTTAAACATCTAATCAAGTCTAGCTGTCTTTCACAGTGGGAAAACACATATGGTAAATATTTTACCCGATAAGCTATAATAGACTTGGGTATAACATCCTTGTAAAACACAAGTTTTAATCTTTAGGGGCTTTTTTTTGTACGGCATGGGATGGCACACTGACACTATGAACAAGGATGAAACATCTCTGTAACAGCCTAGCTAGAAAAAGGCTCTGAAGATATTATCACCAAAGTCCCTGTGTAAATACTTCCAAAATAATGGATTATACTCACGGTCTTACCGATGACAGGACAAAGTGGTAAGGGAAGTACTAATTTGGGCATCTTCCTATGGTGCGATTTTTGTTACAACTTTCCAAAGCAAAGCACAAAGGATGGGGATGATAAACTCAAGGTACCCTGATGTTTCTTTTTCTGCCCTGACACCTTTCTCTGGAGCTCTTAGTCCTTTTGGTCACAGCCTGTCTCCATCAGCCAGAGCAAGAGTGACAACACAGTTGCTGTTCAAGATAAGATGCTTGGTCCAGAGGCACCATATCTCTTACTGTGCTGGAGCATTTTTGTTCTCCCACAAAACACCTTCTGTGATCCCATCTGTCCTGCATAACTGGAGCATGTTATGACCCACAGGGATGGGACTTCATCTGCTTAGGAGAAGACGGAAGGTTGTGGTAAGAGTTCATCAGTGTTAGTTCATGTAGAGCTCAAGCTCTTATTTCAGTGGTGACCAACCCTGCGACTAGTGGGGTTGCAGCATGCTGCTTGAGCCCTGTCTTTGATTGCCACCTGCACCCTTGTAAGCAGTTCTGCTAGGAACAACTGCCCATAACCACATCTGCTTTCCAAAGCACTTTGGTGAAACCCACTTCCACCTGGACAGTAGCTTCCTAACATGTTTCTTCTGCCATAGGACATCTAACAGTCTCCTGTGCTGTGAAGTCTGAAATGAGCTTTAGCATCGCCAGCCAGTTACCACGGAGCACATTCAGGGCAGCCTAAAGTCCACCACAGTCCCTCTGCTTCATGTTTCCTATAAGTTGGACCAAGGCTCCACAAGCGTTTCAGTAGGATGTACATCAGCATTGAGGCTCCAGTGTAATTCAGACTGCCACAAAACTGTCCCATCTGCTGAACAAGGCCAGTCTTCCCTAAAGATTCTTCTACCTAGAGTTCAGCCCTGCAATGCCGACAAACATAAATGCTGGCACTTGCCTCAAGTTTTTTAGGGGGACAGCCAGCGGAGCTGTTTGGAGAGCCATCCCTGTTCCTGCTCTGCCCTGCCTCCAGGGTGTCTAGCACCAAACACGGAGAATTGGGATATGCGGACATCTACTCTGCCAGAAAAGTCACCATGATGAATAAACGCCAGCTGTGCCTGAGAAGCAAAGCTGGGCAGTCTCTTAGACAGAATCCAGTACGGAGGGAGCTCTGGAACAAGCAAACAAAAAATCCAAGGAAGATAACAAGAAGAAGATACTCGTAGCCATTGGCTCATTTGATTGCCAGAGAAATATGGATCAAGTTGCTGATAATGCCATGCTGTTGACATATAAGAACTGGCAAGGTGGTACTGAGTGAAAAACCAGGAGTCATGGCAGAAAAGCCCTTTCCTGAATACAGTGCTTCTCGCCGCACAGCTGAGAAGCTGTGGGGATTATGCTTCCTAGTATTAGCTGGCTGGTTTCTTATCTTGAGACTGGAGATTGGGGAGGAAAAGAAACACGGATTTTCAAGCACTCTGTCTGAAATTGGAACGAGAGTGCAATCTGCAGTGTGCCGCACAAAATTAATCACTATCACTTTACATCCCCACTGAGGTCTCGCTACTCGTAGCCAGCCAGAAGGCAGAAACAGGTACTACAAGGAGAACCTGTGAACAGAATACAAACCGTTACAAAGCACGCTGCCCTTCCTATTAACAACACTTTATCCATCGATTCCTGTTACTGGTCTTCACCAAGAAATCGTCTTATTTGTCAGTGACGCAGAACCTGAGCATTAGGGGGAGGTTCACTGACATCTCGGCAGCCACACACAAACCTCAAGCTCCTGTGCTGGAACCACAGTGAGCTCATATACTGCTGCACCTGCCACACACATATGTGCATCTACTGCCCATTTTGCTTGTTTTATCCTCGTTTCTGTCTCTACTCAGCATTTAAGAAGGGGAGGAAAGGAAAGGAACTGAAAGGACACAGTCTCAAAGCAGTTCTTGGTGAAATTTCACTGGTAACGTTTTAAATCAAGATGCACCATGTCAATGCAAGTTTACTATTTAATTTCTAATGTGAAACATATGTATGTATAAACACAATTTATTGAATGGTCTGGTCTGCTCAAATCCCAGCCTTCCAGAAGTGTTCCTACCCAGGATACAATACAAATACCCACTCCAAAATACAATACCAAGAGCCAAGTTAGTTTCTTTTCCAGCAAAACTACTGAGGTTTCAAAACCTGATGTCTGTCTCTTGGCAAGATTTGAAGCAAATTACTGCATTACCTGGTGCTGCCACCAGATGTCAGAGAGCAATAGAGAAAAATTTGTTGTAGCTCTCCTAAGTCAAAAAGCTGGTACGATGAAGGGGAGGTAACAAAGTCAGCTCAACCATGCCATCGCTGTGACAGTGACGTCTACATGATTCTACCCCTATTTACTGCAACATGTCTTATCACACCATAATATCTTACATGCAGTGAGTCTTCTTTCAAATAAACACCCCCAGGTTTTGAGAGTGCCATCAGGGGAAAAAAAAAAAAAAAAAAAGGCAGCAAGCTTGGTTCTCTGAAGCTGGAAATTCAAAAGAAAAACCCTAAGGTAATGCAGCAGCATTATGTAGGTCTTAAAGGCACATAGCTCAGAAATACCCAACTTTCAACATTAAGATCAGCTCTGCTTTGTGCACATATAACAATATTATTACATATACTGTTATCTTCTCTCTTTTAATTATCATGCTGTTGGCAGCAAATTTTACACGCTTTATTCAGATCCCCACCCTCTCCAAACCCCCTGTCAGTGATGAATAAAATACAGAAGGATGCATTAGAGACCCTATAGCATCCACATTCTTCCTGCCAAATTTGAAGAGTTCCTTTAAGTCACTCTGTAGCAGAATCTGAGAGTATGAATTGGAATACGTGACAGGGAAGGAGGGCATACAAGGTGATTGCAGCACGAGTTTGAAATTGTGGATTGTATACAGGTGGTAAAGCCACAATTGGGTTTGGATGGCAAGATAGAAGTGTTAAAAAAAAGCTACTCCTACACTCCCCTGCCCTGCATCCTCCATATGTCACCTTTCTGGAAATGAATCAGAAGGCTTTTCAAATCCTACTACAACTATTTTTTGTATCCTTTCCATATGACGGATACAAGGCTTGGAGGATGCTGAAGCCTCTTACATGATGTAAAGTACTTACAGTTTCTTGTAAAGAGAGTAAGAATGTTAAAAATTGGTATCTTGGGTCCTTTCCAAGGTAAGATGGAAGTGCTACAAGTTCCAAGGGAAAGGAAAAATTCCCACTTCTCTTGCAGTGCAAATCTTGCACAGGAGCAGTCCAAGGACATGATTAAAGCTATGGTTGTTTAAATTGCACCTTTGACTGGCTTCAAGCAGAGAAATTTGGAAGTCCAGAGAAGAAAAATGTTTCTATGGCAGCTTGAGTGACTGAAAAACATGTCTAATACTTGAAGACATTCAAGGACTGAAACAGGGCTAAGAGTGCACATCAGGGGAGGAGAGAGAAGCCTGGCAAAGCAGCCAATAGAATATGGCAAATTAATTATTCTTCTAGAAATTCCACATGTATGATTTTATATATTGCATTAGATGAAGCTACAGACACATCTACATCCAAGCATGAAAAATCTAAAGGGCCACATTTTGAAGATGCAGTTTGCCAGCCCTTAGGATAGAGTTACTGGGCAACTCCTCATGAAGCTCGTCTCGGCACCTGAGCGATACGTGAGAGGACCAGCAGCTGGGAACACAGCTGATGCCCTGGAAACCTGCAAGCAGATGGAAACTGGAACGATGGATGTCAGCAGGGGAACGGCGCGGGTAGCACTTTGTTCCGGATGCTTCGTGCTGAATGTAGGAGATTATCGGTTATGTGAGCAGCAGATATATGGGCAACAGCTCCAGCTCCAGTGGATGCTCTGCTTCCCGTCCTAATCCCTCTCCCAGGCAATGAGGGCAGCAGATGCAATGCTTTCCTTTGCTATCTGGAACATGGCACGGTATGGAGTACAAGGTAAACAGAGCGTCAACAAATCAGTTTGTGCCAGCCTCGGCATAAAACACTCAGTACATGAGGCACATGGTACAGCCTAACGAAAATCGCTTTGGAGGGTCTGAGTAGCGAACGTATCAGCAAGGAGATGGCCCCATCCTTCTGTTAAGCCGTAACACTAGGGAATTCCCGCGACACTGAAGAGCAGTTCTGCTTGGTGTGGTGCATTTGGCTGTTGCATGCCATAAATACAGCCGCTAAGGCTGTACATTAGTTCCACCGTATGTCAGGCAGCAGACGCTTCTAGCATCATACATTGCAAGCAGTGCTTCCTCCTAAAAACTCCTGATCTGGTCCTTAGGGTTATGGCAACCCATGTGTGAAGCAAGTGCTTAGGATTACAGGGTTGTTATCCGATGCCAAATGCTTTTTAGGGCTATCTTTTGTACCGAACAAATTTGTTCTATAAACAGCATTTGTAAAATCTCCCAAAACGTACTTGCGTCCTTATTTATTTATGAAACAGTGAATAATTCATGAGAGAGGGCAGACAAAGGCAAGAGACGGGGTCACATAAGGTGCTCAGGATTGTAACATATGTACAGATCTGAAGAAAAAACATTTGACTTTGAAAGATAAGACTGCAAAGTTATCTGACAGTGTCAGCTTTAAAGCCTTGTGATGTCACTTCATGCTTCCAAATGTGCATCAGCAACCACAGAAGAGATTAATGGTTCAGAGCCGCACCACAGAGATCCAGGCACAGACCTGCTGAGCTACTGTACGCTTTTCCAGATAAATGGCCTTACCCTTGCGTAAGAGAGCAGGAGGCTGTAGCAAGCGCACAGACGTTAGATGAGACTCCATGCAGACCCGTAGCTTGGAATTAAAGACAAAGCCTGGAGAGCTGTGCTCTAAGGGCTGATCACAGCTCCAAAAAAGGGCCGTCAGGGCACAACCCAGATTCTGTGATAAGCAAACCTGAATGGTTTATATCATAGATTGAAATAAAAACATCCTGTAAAAAAGCCCCCAGAGGTTGTTAGTACCCAGTATACTTCCAGATGCCATTTATCCGGCTCTCTAACCAAATGCAGGGCAGGTCGATCACGCCTTGCAACTGCAGACACGAGGAGTTCATGTTTCAAACTCCTACTGTCGACATTTGAGTTTGATAGAATCAGGTCAAAATCAGTCTTGCTCAGTCTGACATGATGCAGACTTCTGGATCCTACCCTGCTCACCAAGAAGGTGCGAGACCTCATTCTCCTTTCCCAGGGTCATGTTGTTGAAAACTGCCAGAGAAATGCTAGTGCTGTAGGATGACATCGAAATGCTAGTGCTGTAGGATGACATCCCAGCAACAACAAAAAAAACAAACCCTGAAGCATAGCGAACAATTTCAGAGAGGGGAGGTTAGGCCCATTCTTGGCCTCTGCATTGCAAATAAAAATATCCACCTCCTAGCTTTCACCAAGAAGATAAATACAACAGTTAGAGTCATGAAACAAGATGGCAAGACTGAGAGGGCATGATTTAAGACATGTTGTTCAACACTATATCCAAATTTTTGCCCTCCAGTTTCAAAGAAGAGCTGTTTCTACTCTTAGAACAAGCAATATATGAGTGAATATGTATAGAAATCAGTATTCACATCTTTGACATATAGATGAAAATATTATCAGCAGCAGTATAGTAAATTAAAGAAATATTTTTTAAAAATACAGAAACAGTACAATGAATCTCATAGAAGATACATTCATTCATCTGGGCAAAGAAATCTTCATAAGCATATTGTAGTTTTAAAATTAAACCTATGCTTTCCCAATTCATGGAGTTTTCCATGCCTTTCTTTTGCATTTGAAGACTGAAAGCTTTTGATGCAAGAACAAAGTGGAAGACAGATTTAATGCTAAGAACTTTCAGTGAAGCCACCAACTTGTACCATCTTGAGTCCTACCCTGAAGCACATTTCCTACCACCACAGAAAAAAAAAAAAAAGGAAATGGATAGCTTGCCAGATGAGGCAGGTACCAAACCATTTAAGTTAACTGACTTGTTAAAAGTCGGAACAAATCCTGATGTACTGGCCTATCATGTTGTTAATAAAAGAAAAATAGAAGGAACAGGATGCAGTATCCTCCTCCCCTAGCTTTAGCTCCTGCAAATGCAACATTTGGCAGCATGTACTGTCACAACCTCTTCTCCACAAGATAGGCACAGGTAAATGGTGCAAGTTGGAGAGTGGGCAGTGCATAATTTTGCTCATCCATGAGTGATGAAAGCAATCTTGGCTAAAAATGACCCAGGATGTTGCCACATTAAGTAAAGAAAATGCCTTTGGTGAAAAAGGAGCTTCCAGCCTCGTAAGAGTTCCTGTATTCCCAAGTGGTTGAAGCAGAGTGGACCAACATGGTAAGGAGATGGGTTAATGAGATGCAATGAGACTGTCTCCAGAAATGGATCTGCACATATTCCAATCAGTGAGGTCTCTTAATTAGATGAAAGCTTACTATAAATTGAAGGGGTTGCACAGAAACGTCAATAAGGCCTCTTAACGCTTCAACACATCTCCTACAATTTACTCGAGGAAAGCAAAGACCAATCTACTGTCGAATTACAAAAATAAAACCACAAATCACTCTGAAACCCAGGTTAAGGAAGCCAGTCAGTTTTGGCATTGGGAAGATACTTGCCATCATCAAAGCAAAAAACCCCAGAGCTGTAAGTATGTACCGTTTCAGACAGTCCGAATCCCTGCAACAGAAGCAAGCGGCTGCCGATTGCCACCGGCTAATTATAGCGCCGGTCTCACGCCGGGGCCGCCGCTGCCGGGGCAGTGTGAAGGCAGGCAGCTCCGCGACACATTCACCAGCAGCACTCCAAAAATGACCCGCTCCCACCTGCCTCCGTTTCACAGCCACCGTTTAATTGCCGGCTGCCACGCAAGGAGGGACATGGGAGGAGCGGTGTGCCCTCCCAGAAGCGGTGGCCCATTCCTGCTCCTCCAGTGTCACATCCCAGTAGTCACGTTTGGCTGACAGCAGGCAGCACAGGTGACACCTGGTCCTCCTTGATGCAAGGAAACTCAAGGCAAGACCTTACGGGGGGAGAAAGGGATATTTATTTCAGCTCCCTACAGATCTGGGGATCTTTCAGAGGAAGCAGAGCCAGAGCCACCGGAGCCTGCAGGGCACCTGCTGCCTGCAGTTTCCATAAGAAGGCAGGTGACCGGTGAGCAGCAAAGCTATACCAGGTTAGAGGTTCACATCCACCTCCCTGGGGCGACGGCCACGAAACAATAACTGCTGCCCATTTATTCTTTAACCCCCAATGTTTCACAGGAATGAAAAGCAAAATAAAGCAGAGGGAGATTACTCCTAAAATGTTTTCCTTGACCTAGAGACAGCAACAGCTTGCTACAGACCTCCTGCTGGCCTACCCTCGGTCAAAACAACCGAAAGGACTGCTGTACATATTTCCATCTCAGAGTTGTTTACAGAGGTTTGTCCTTCCCTCAGGCACTCTCCTTCCCATGATTAGCAGCGATGTGTGAAGATACTTTGGTATCAGTACCCTTTCCCTGGAAGTGTTCCAGTCCACCAGCCCCGAACGGCTGCTGCAAAGAGCAGCGTTAGCCCCAGACACTGCATTTCTCACCCTGTACAGGTCCCCCAGGTTTCTCCCACACAGGGAGAAGCAGGCGACGAAGTACACAGGGTTTGCAGCAATAGGTGGGTAGTTTTTCAGTTTGACTGTGCCAGTGCATCACTGTAAGATTCATGTACAATAAGACGACCGTTTTCCCTATACTTCTGATAATCATGCCACCAAAATCATGCCACACAACCTTAAACGTTAAAGACTGCAGAACAAGTCAAGTCTAAGGAGATAAACTTAACATAAAATCAGTGCTAAGTAGACAGGGAGACAGAGATGGAGAGGGAATGAAAATTAAAGCTGGCAAGATAGTGCACCGAGCCATACCACATCTTAGTTACATTTCAGTCTATGCAAACTACCTCTCTTGGAATCAATTCCAGTTGCACCTAAACTAAATCTGATCAAAGTTGCTGTAATTACTTGTATCCTTAAAGTATCAACTCATCAGTAAGAATGAAACAGAGTCAGCTCATCAAATGCTTCTCATTATTACAGTCTTTCACAGCAGGAGCCCGCATCTTCCATCACTGCAGACATCTGCTGTTATCAGAAACCCGAAGACAAAGTGGCACGAAGACTCTCTTCTTCAGGATTATTACAGTTTGAGCATTTGTCAGTGCCACACATGCTACTTCCATTCTCCCCAGTTGTGGCATCTAAGATGCACATAAAGAAGTGCAAAAGCACTATAAAAAGTACCTACTGTAAAATCCACGCATTGGCAATGGCTTTAGGGGTATATATAGCACTTGAACCTATATTTGCCTTCAGTCTACGAACTGTGTTAGCTTTCAAGTCTATGGGGCCATTTAACTTTCAGGCTTTCAATGCCAAGGTTCGCAAATGCCAGCATGTACTTGCATGTTCTTGAACATATGAAGCCAGGAATGTGGCCATACTAATATTTGCTACTTACCAGCTTCCAGAATCCTTATGATTATAACTGATTTACATTTCTCTGCATGATCTTTATCTGAAATTAAGATTTTCAAGTGAGGAACCTGTACTTACGCCACCATCATTTTGGACAATCACTCACTGCTGCAACCTGACTATAGTCAGACTGAAGAGAAAGCTAGTACATTAGCATCCCATGAGTTTTCAGTTCTCAGGAAAGCTCCAGATGCCTGCGTATAAAAATATTTGCATAGTTTCTTTCTACCCGTATAACCACACCGCTTTGGATACTGCATCCACAGATGTTCCTGTGAACAATCAAGGAAGCATAGTCTTGATGAAACCAGCAATGAATGGGAGACCCATACAACTGTCATTAATGGGTCACTGTAAAAGTGAGAAGGGATGTCAAGTAGGTTTCCCCCTTTTTTATCTAGTGCTTGTTTCTATTCCACACTGACATTAGTGAAGGAGAGGAGGAAGCAGAGGACATGCTTATTAAAATTTGCAGCGCACAAGTCTGGAGGGAACGCAATTATACCGGAGGACAAGATTAGATGAGATTATTTCATCATTTGAAGACATGCTTTGAAATTCAACGAGGCTAGGAGTACAGTATTACCCATACACAGAAACAACTAACTATACAAATACAGGCTGGGGAAAACTGTTCAGACAACAGCTCTTCAGAGAAAGATTTGGGGAGGAGCAGACCGTAAGGTGAATGTGACTCAGTGAAGTCATGCTGTTAGGAAAACTGAACATACTGGGGTGTACACACAGGAGCACACATCACCTACAATATACGTCATCCTTCCATTCTGTCTGGCTTCATAAGGCCCCAGATGAAGTATTATCTCCTGCTCCGATCACTTTAAAAAAAAATACGGGGATCAAAGGAAGAGAGGTCAAAGAACAAGAAAGATATATCTAGAAAATATGACTTGTGAGAAGAGGTTAAAGAAAAGCATGTTGTTTTCATCTGGAGAGGGGAATACTGTAGGCAAGGTGATAATGGACTTCTATGTACATAGAAACATGTTACAAAAGTCAATAGAATGATCTGTTCTCCTTAACCACGGCCGATAAGGAATAATGGGCTGAAATTGGAGCAAGAACAACTCAGATTAAACATTATAAAAACTACATACAATGATAACAAAGCACAGGAATAGATTTTATGCAGAGTTCTTCAAACACAGAGTAGATGAATACCGCTGATGAATGACTGAAGTAGTGCTGATCATACCCAGGAGCAGGGAGAACTTGATAACCTCCTGACATTCTCCCTCCAACCCATTTTTTCCTAGTTTTCTAGGAATCTCAGCTTTACGACTGTAAGCACTAAGAGCTACAACAATATTATAACCATAGGAGCCACAGTGAAGTTTACACGCACCAAGTACCTGGTTAATACTGAAAATCAAATCACAAATGGTTTGTGCTGTCTGGATCAGCGTGATGGCAGGGAAGTGCCTTTACTAACAATGGGATTCAACTGACATATTTTTATCAGAACAGGAGAAATTTCAGTCACATATCACTCTCATGTCCCAGCAGAATCAAGGGAGAGAAACACTCATGGTCAGTCCCTACTTTGGGACAAAGCAGGCTGTGTCAGGGGCACGCTCTGTGCCAGCTGGGCAGGCAGCCTCAAGGCTAGCTCAAGGCTTGACTGGGATTGCAATATTTATAGTATAGATAACACGGTATGATTTTTACGTGTGCACCATAGCATTTACCTGTTTACACTGCACCTCACTCAGAAATCCATGCTTGCAATTCCAGATATTTCCTGATCGATGCAGCTGGCCACAAAGAGAAGATGCTCTACAGCACTGGCACATGAGGTCTCAGATGGATTTTAGGCTTCTCTTCTCAGAAGATTTTGACTGCATCCTTTACTACATAAGGGAGCACAGTATCCCAACGTGCTTTGGGGTTCTCACTGATGTCAGTCCATATGGGGCGTCGGTATATTTTTAGAATAACAATTCTTTGAAAAATGTATCATTACCCTTGGCTCTAGAGCCGTGGTTGGTTTTTTTTTTTTTTCAAAACACAACTTAGGACGCTATCAGAGAGGAACAGTTCATGTTTCAGTTTTACTGAAACATCAGGCCTACTTTCTTGCAAGTCAGAAAAGCATAACCTTTCAGATCAGGTTTCAGGTTTAGGGTTTGCCCATTTTCACTGAATTTTCTCCTAGTGCGGCATGGCCTCTCTGGAAAACATTACAAAGGTGGAGCAGTGCCGTCACAGAGCTCATGGGCCTTTTGCATGGCACAGGAGATCAGCAGTCGCTTTCTTATACCGCAGCATTCGTTCCAGCCCCCTTGGGGCCAGGAGGGCGAGGAAGGTACACACAATTCCCCTACTGCGGAGCACAAAGATAATTTTTTCTAATTAGAGAACTCTAAATATTTGGAAGTCAGCATCCACTATTATTTTGGAAACTTCATAGGGCAATAGAAGATGGGCTGATTCTGGCAAAATTTCTTGGTAATAAAAGAACATTATCAGGCAAGCACAGAGACTCTTCCCTGTTTTTCAGTGTAGTAACACCAACAGATCTTTTATAGCAGGATTTCTACAGCCAGGCAGACAGCTCACCTAGCTCTAAAGGGGAAGAAAGGCCAGCTTTTAAATGTGAACATCCCAAACACAGTGCATTTAGAGATCCCCCTCTCCTCCCATAGATGAGCCTATGGAAAAGATTTCTGCAAAAAATGGCATGGAACATCAACTGAAAAATAGCCATGAATTCATATTCAGCTATGTTTTTCAGATGTCAGTACAAGATATGTGACTTCTCTTCCCTGAAATGGTTTCTGGAGAAAGGAATGGAGAAGGAGAAAAAGAGGAAAGAGGGGGAAAAAAAAAAAAGAATTGTACTGGAATTGACTTGGGGAACAAATGTTATGTCAGCTGGAGAAACCCTTACTGGGGTTGAAACAGCATTTTGCTATATTCAACTGTACAGATTTGTCTCACTGGAGATGGCTGCACTCAAGGATGTTACCATAATAATTGGGAACATGCTGACATCTGCATCAGAGGCTCAGTCTACTCAGAAGTTGAAGCATTAAAAAGGCAGTGAGATCACGCTTAAGGGTCTGGAAAACTTGCAGTCGGGAGAACGTTTGGGGGAAGGTTGCCTATTTAGTTCCAAAATGTCTTCCTAAGCCTGCTGAAAATGTTGCAGAACAAAGAGATGATCCTTTACTCAAACACTTGTCTCAGAGCAATCCCAGGCTACACTTCATGTGATTAAAATGTAGTTAATTCACAGACTTTGCTTAGCCAGTACCACAAACTACATCTCTTGGCCTATTGCTGGGTCTCATAAGCAGGGTGATTGCTTTACCTATTTATCAATTTTGCACATGCCTAGTTGTGGTTGAAAGATTAGCTTTGAAATAGCAAAATTCCTATATGACAGAAAACCAGAAGGCCTAAGAAATAACAACTTGAGTCACACTCTCTTCTTGCCATCAATTTGCATGGCATTGGGAGAAGCTGAAAAGGAAGACACATACCAGAGATGATGCACAGATTTGCAAGAAATTGCTCATGAATCCAAACCCTAATATACAGAGGGGCTGACAGGAATTTAATTTCAAATTAAAATTTCTAATGAAAAACGTCCAGTCACCAGCACATAAAAATTACTTTACAAGAAGTGACATTTCCAGTTGGAGACTGTGTTCTGCTTAGACACATAAAGTCCACGGTATTCCTCTTCCCCTCGGTATGCAGTACACACATGAATGGGAATTGCTGCTGAAGAAGTTCATTAGCTCTCAGGGTTGAAGGTGATCATGTTCTTCCTAACATGTAAGAAAATTCCACTGACACGGTGATTGTCACGACAAGAACAAATCCGTAATGCACCAAAACAGCAGTGCTTTGGGACCTCAACAGTTGACTCTACTCTGTTCAGAGGATGCTGCGACCCTTCTTTCTGATATCCGGTTCCAAATGAATCAGGCACCAAACAGGCCCATCTTCTATTTCTGCCTTGCCTCACTTGTGATGTGGCTTCCCCTAAGTCTGCTTCCTTGCACCCATGGCTGATGAAGGAAAAGAGGTAAGAGGATTCCACTTTCCATCAGTCTATGACAATGCGAAGGAGTAATGAAAGTCATTGGGTAGGGGTTGGTGAGAATATTGCATCATTGTTCTAGCTCTGTATATAGGATGTATATCCCTGCTAGGATACAATAGATATCTGTAGTTTTCTGACTGTAGCAGCATATTTTTCTCTTTCCAGCAATCTTTGTTTTGAAATTAGGAGCCACTTTTATTCATCCACAGCCCAAGAAGATAAAGGCTTTCTCTGCCATCACATGCATCTGTTTAGCATGGATCCAGGATACATTATTCCCTGAATTTGTTTGACCTTTCTTTTGGTTACTAGACCTTCATCCAAAATGCTCTTCAGGAAGCAGAAATTTCCCTCTTCCTAATATCAGTAGCTACATAACCTGTCCTGATGAAAAGCTGATGAAACTCAGGAAGAAAACAAGCTTTGCCTCCAATACATAGCGAAAGAACCAGGGAAGTGGGACTGAGAAAACAGGTTTCCTTTAGGAATATATCCAGAAGTTTTTACTGACCTTGACTCGACCTGTGATTGTCTAAATCTGGAATTAGATCTTTGTCTTCTAGGACAAGCAGGCAGACAATGAGAGCCTCAGAGGAAATGAATAGTACAGTACAAGAAATGGGCATCTTCATTCATGTCCTGGCACTCCCTGGGATACCAAGGTAGGAACAGCTTTGTCCTGTTCCTAACATGGCTCATGCAAGCGGTCAGGCACTCGCCCTGGCCAGTGTCCAGCAACCTCCTCTCGATCCTCATTTTCCTCACTTGGAAAGAGCTCGGCACCATTCGAGTCTAAGTGCACAGAGAGTTTGCAGGTAGCCACGCAGATGACCCTGAAACAATCAAAACCAGCCACAGACCTTGCCTCAGCAAACTGCACTTGCTCTTGCGACGTTACATTTTCTGTGCTGTCTCCATCAGGAACCGATTTGACCTGACGTATGACCCGCAATCCTGACCAAAAATTGCCTTTTCTCTGTTCTGTGTTTTCCTCCCAGGGTGACTCTTTGATCTGGCCTTTACATGGGAGTCTTCAAGGGCAGAGGGCAAAAGGGAGCTGCAGAAAGGATGGAGGAGAGAAAAATCGCACTGGCGTGTGGACGGCAGCACAGGCTGGGGCTAACACCAAAACAGTCAGACCTTTCTCTCGCTGGTGGGGACGACTCGCGTGGCAGAAGAGGAAAGCTGGAGCCATTGAACTTTACATTAATCACGGGCTGCCGAGAGGCGAGCAGCAGTTGCCCGGCCCCTGTCAGTGCGGTGCCCAAGGATATCGCTCCAGGGTGGCTGGTCTCTCCCGCCACGGTGGCACGCTGCGTCACAGCAGTCGCAAAAACGGGACCGTGGCGTAACAGACTGGGAAACTGCGGCAGTTAAAGCGAGGAAGGATGACAGCATGTAAAACCAGCACTTTCCAGAAAACCCTGGAACAAAACTTTTAGCAAGAAGGTACTCAAGAATTTGGGAACAAAATTACCTCATAGTGTTAAAATGTCTTTCCTTCTCCCTGAAGACTACCGCAGTTATCAAGCAGCAGAGTGAGCGAGGACACGGCACTTTGTCTATACATTATCTCACCACCGAGGATGTATCACTGCATCAGTTTAGGCAAAACATACTACATTAGCAAGTCAAGTCTCAAACGTGCAGTCTTTCAGACTAAGAGCAAAGCCAGGTCTTTCAGTTTAAAACACCAGAAGTTTGAGACCTTCTCATTCACGAGTTTCCAAGGGCATGTGCCGTTCCCTAAAAAGCTGAACTAGCTATTGCTTCAGAAGCAGCTCTGCACAGGCCACGGTCCCACAACGCACTTCACATTTCTCTGCCCACACGACCTCCCCCCGCGCAGCCAGGAGGAGGGCAGCTACCAGATGCTCTCAATGCAGCTTTCTGTTTCCTAATGCTGCGTTTCACAGCCAAAAATCAAAACCAGCCCCAAACAACCCACAAGTTTATAGGTACCGCACATCCTAGCTGTTTCATAGTCTAAAGCCAAGCTGTGTGCTGCAGAAACAGCTACACCCTGAAAGAGAAAGGTCCACCGAGGTGACATAGTGCAAGGGAAAATTAAAGAAGGCAGAGGCTCTTGCAAGGCAAGCATTCTGGCATGTCTCGTCCTCTGTGGCTTGGCCCCCTGAGCAGAATACAAATGAAGACCATCACTGACGAGCCAGTATAACATCTCAGTCCCCTTTACCAGTCACCCGTTCGGCTCACGGCACAGAGACAGTGCAGGCATTGTCAGGAACACACTGGTCCCAAACAGGGTAAGAGGGAGGCCCACAGACAAACATCACCCTATTCAGACTGAACGCAGCCTCGAAAATATACTCACAGATACAGCTATTAACATGCATGCACAAAATGGAATATGGGCAGAGCGCTCAAAAGTGCTTGTTCATTCCTTATCCTCCATTTCAAGCTATAACGTCACCCCGTAATTAACTGAAATAACCTCTATTCTGTTCAATTTCTCTGCTGATGAGAGGCTCGCAAGAAGCATGCATTGTCAGGAAAAGTTTAAAAATACACCCAGATTTTACAGCAACAGCAAGAGAAATAAAGCACGCACTTTTCCGTGTGCTTTTTTTTAACCTTGCCAGCACCGATTAGCAAGAATGTCACAAGTCTGACTATGCAAGCTAGTTTGTAAAAATTAAGTGGGAATTGACTTTTCCAAAGCTTCAGTTCTAAGACAAAAGGTCCGTGCCATTGCTGGGAAAGATTTGGGCATTTCATTCTTAAACAAAGGTACATTGTCAACTTGAGAGATGCCTAGCTCTAAAACAGATCAAGGAAAAAAAGTCTACCATCAGCACACAAGAATTAACCCCGCAGAAATTTCCGTAAGAAATATAAAGTTGAGGATGCCATGTATTTTATTGGCTGATCATCCTTGCAGAAAGGCGTGGGTGGGAACTAACTGTGGGCAAATAAGGGAGCCTACATTTTAAATAGCATATTATTCACAAAGTTTTTTCCCTCCTCTCTTACTCTGTGAACATCTGATTCACTGGGCCTTTTGTGGTTTTTTCTTTAATTAAACATTTCAAGCCATTCACCACATCTGACTAATGAACCCTGCATACTTTATTCTCATTTTGTGTGCAGATGGATTGTACACACAAGTGTGAGCATCGTAGCCTATGAAGCATAAAAAACAAATTTAGATTTAAAAAGTAAGAAAAAATCTCCACTCTAATGCAATTTTAGAAGCTTGGGGGAAAAATATAGTCTGAGTGCTGGGGAAGCTCAGGCTGTCAGAATGCCAGGAAAATCTCTGATAGTCACGTATGAAGTTCCAAAAGATAAATAGATTGGGATAACCAAATAATTATATGCAGGATTTTTTTTTTGGTAAAGAAAATGATGGGCTGCACATGAACTGTAAACTACTCTCAAGCCCAATTTATATTCTTTAGGCGCCACATTTATACAGACTGTAATGAGAAAGGTATGTGTAATTAAGCTTTTTATTTAAATAAAGTGCTGATAAAACATGAAAAAGAAAACCCCACATCTCTGGTATGCATTCCCCCTTCTCTTAGCTTCGCTTGCTCAAAAATCAAACTCAGAGAAAATTAATTTATTGGCTGGAACATAAAAACAATTAAATAAATAAACAGCTTGTCACTCTGCCTTCAGAATGAATCTAGTGGAAAATTTTTTCCTAGGAAACCTATTTTGGGAAAGTAATAAACCACAGGGAAGGGCAAAGGCTAGAGAAAAGGCTAGAGGCGTTAAAAAAAAACACCTGGAGACACTGCGCTATTTCTGACGTTATTGAGGATTTTTGCTTGGTTGCTTCATCATGCAGGTGTCAAACGGTAACGTCGACTATCAGAGACATCACTATTCACACAGAGCGGCCAAAGCTGGATCATCTGTTGCAAAGAAACTGCCACGGGGGCGACAGGAATCACCCTCACCAGCCACGCATCAGCAGCAGCGTGGGCAACACCACCCGCACGTCCTACAGCCCAGCGCTGGGACTTGGCCTGCTGCAGGCTGCTCGTGGCCACTGGCTCATAGCCAGGGCTTACTCCCCAGCAGCACTGCCAGAAAGGGATGAAGGAGCCTCACATCCTACTTTCAGCAGCCTGTGTGCCCGAGGGAACAGAGGAAGGTGTCATGGTTTGATGTGGACGGGGGGGTGGTTCTGGTGGCAGGAGAGGGGTTTTGGTCCCTGTGACCTCCCCGGTTTTGGAACTGGGTTAGGCTTAGTTCTGGCCACCAGATCAGACTGCCATCCCCCTCGGGGTTGAGCCAATAGGGCGCCTCTGCGAATTGCCCTATTTAAGTCAGGACAAAGGAACCGGAAAAGGTGCTTTGCCCAGGAGCGAGGAGAGAAGGGAGGAGGGCACTGCCCCCGCTCCCTGGCTCCCGGCCGGGCAGCTGCCTGCATCGGGCCGGCGCCGCCCACGGAGAATGGCGGTGGCGGAGCCAGCTGGGGAACTTGGGGGCACCCCACTCCCGGGGTGCCCACTGGGCTGAGTTCACCTGGAGAGGACTGAGATCTGAGAGAAACAGCTGCATCGACAGCAGGTCAGTGAGGATGGAGCGGGAGGAGGTGTGCCGGAGCCGAGTTTCCCCTGCGGCTGATGGTGAGATAGCAGGCGGCCCCCCTGCAACCAGGATGGCCTCGGTGGAGCAGAGACCCACTCGCAGCCCGTGGGGAGAAGATACCTGAGCCTGAGGATGGTCGTGTTGGGACGCATGACAAGGCAGAGAGGCATCTGGAGTCTGCGTGACGACCCACGCCGGAGCGAGTGGCTACAGCTCCCTAAGAATCCGAGACTGTGGTAAAGCCCACACCGGAGCAATCTGTGGGGAAGGATTGTTTCCAGTGGGCTGGACTCACGCTGGAGAAGTTTGTGGATTTTTCCTCGTGGGTAGGGGATCCATTGGAGCAGGGGAAAAGGGTGTAAGGACTCCTTCTCCTTTAAGAAAGAAGCAGCAGTAACAGCACAGAATGAACTGACCTGCACTCCCCCAGTCCCTGCCCCCTGTGCTGCTGGGGGGAGGAGGTAGAGCCGGGAGGAAAAGGAAAGGGGGGGGGGAAGGTGTCGGTTTTAAGATCTGGTTTTGTTTCTTTCTGTCCTCTCGAGTAATCGGTTTTTGTTTCCCTTTGTCCTTCTAAGTAATCATTAATAAACTGTTTTGCTTTGAGAAAAGCCCTGTCTGTTTTGCCTGGGACCATGGTTGGTGGGTGCTCCCTCTGTTCTTGTCTCAACCCTCAGTCCCTTTGGTTTTTTTTTTTCTCTCCTCTCTACTTTACTGGAGAAGGAGAGACTGTGTGAGTTTTAGTTGCTGGATCAGCCTAAAACCACGACAGAAGGTCTCCCCCTCCTCCTGCCGCACGCTGATACGGGAATGGCAAGGGTGGGGAAGCAGCATGTAGGGGTAAAATGTACCTTATAGGTGTCTGAGTGCTGTCCCCGTTGTCCAGAAGTGTGTGTGAGAGCTCAGGAGCCCTGGGGAAGGAGCCTGCAGAAGGAGCTGTACTGTACAGCCCCCAGCTACAAAAGGAGCCCACAGTCCCCAGGTACCAGGATGTCTCACCCCACCTCCAGCTGAGCAACCACGCTGCACAACGGTGGCCAGAGTTCCCAGGACTGGTCATGAAATTAGCTTCAGCACAGACAAACACAGCCCTGCAGCACTTTCCAGTACCCTGGCCCTTAAGACCCAAGATGGTGGGGGTGCGGGCACAGCCTCCCGCAGAGGTGTACAGCAGGACCAGTTCAGGGGGACAGCCCCTGTCCCAGGTGTCAGCAGAGCTGCCTGCAGCAGAGACAGGCAGAGGGGTCTCTCCCTCCCCTCTGTTTCCATCCAGCTACCTACCCATTGTCTATGGTGTTGTCCTTCAAAAAGAACTTTTTCCTAAACTCTTTCGCTCCTGAGCTATATGACTACAGAAAGCCAGTGGATTCCTCTGCAAAGATCCTGACCAACTGAGTTGTGCTTAGGCTTGAAGAAAGCAAACCACTCATGAAGGGTCACCCTGTGCCTCACTTCAGTTCAAGCTGCACCACTACAGATCACCCCTGCAGAAAGGTGAGAAGCAGCTCTCTTCTGCTGCCAGCCGAGACACCAAAGTGGAGAAAATTATTATACGCAGCGCAGAAAACATTTCCTTTGGCAGCAGTTAAGAAAATGCTATTCATCCTGTATACAGCCTGCATAATAAAGAGAGCGATTGAACAGTCTTTTAAGAAGTTTACTGGGTCACATTTCTCCTGGACCAAGGCCAGCGCTCCCATTATTCCCCAGTGCTGGGTGCACATGGCACGAATCCTTTACTGGTCTCAATCCTTATTTCTTACTGATGCTGACAGTGCCTGAAAACAGAAACATGAACCCTGAAATTACTTATAATGTAAAACACACTTCTAAAGGTTGTTTAGGGCTAATTAACAAATTCACTACCCTTGCTTCTTAGGTGGCTGAATGGCCTCGAGAAGCAGAGCCTGGGCACTTCAGCGTCAACCGGCATGGGTTTGTTCCCAGTCAAAACAGCACGCACTGTTCCTCAGAGGCTTGGATGAGAACGATAAGCAAAGTAAAACACAGTGAAGGGTAGGATAATGTGAGAACTTGATTATGCAAGCCATTAAAGTTAATGGCACTAGTCATATGAGGACAAATTATGCCAGTGGGTATGGTTTTGCAGAAAAGTGCACCGAGGATAACTTGTACTTTCCAGCTAGACATTCACGTAACTTTCTAAGGCAGTCGATCCTCCCCCAGCCACAATCAAGGAACCACATTTTCCTAAAAGCATATGACGCAAGATGCTGTGGGCAAGAGCCGGTGTAGCGGCACTGCAACCGAGCTCAATGCCCTGAGACAATCATCTACTGCATTTAGCGGTTCTCCGGAGAACCAGCAAAACACAGAGACATCAGCAGTTGCACAATCAGTGTCCGCTGCCCTCTAGGTCAAAGGACTTGCTAAAAAGCAATCCATCTTTTGCAAAAGGAAGCAGTTTCTTACAGAAGAAGGTGACAGAAAATCTCCCCAAGCAAACACTGTCCAAAAATAAAGAAAAGAAAATAAAGTGGAGGCATGAAGGAGAGAAAAATAGAGAGCTGGAGGCAATGACAAAGGGATACCCAGTTTTTGGAGTCCCCTTTGAAGAGCCCTGCTTGGTGCCCCAGGCTGTGACAACCAGTCGGGCCCCAGGCAGCAAGGTAGCAGCTCTCCAGCTCCTGGAGCCAACCTCACCCAGCAGCACTGCCCAACATTACCTGCCACAGCCTCCTCCCTCACTTCCAGGGAGGAAAGGGGAGGTATGGGAAGGATTCTGGACAGCGAAACAGATTGTGAAAATGGTAAACCACCTTGCATTCCTAAATAAGCCTCTTCTATACCTGAACACACGAGAACTACACAAAGGACATAGAATTAAAAAAAAACCACAACAGAACAAAACAAAGAACAACTATTTTTTCCTTCTCCTTAGCTGTACTATTGGGTTTCCCACCTATTTAACTGATAAGTCTTCTAGAAAAGTTATTTCCTCTGTTTTTCTTTAACGATTCAAAAATTATTTTAAAAATAATTTAATATTTTAGTGCTTCAGGTACTAGTATTTAAGCAAAGCTCATCAGGAGCTACGTTTCAACAAGCGTTTCCATAACCTGAGGGTAACAAAGCTATAGAAAATGGCCGGTGCACAGAAAGAAGAAAGGAGCTGTGCACATTAGGAATCGACAGCAGTTGCACATCCAGAGGAGGGCAGAACAGGAAAAAAAGCTGTAAAACCCAATCTCTCATTCAGCCATGGAAAATCAGCCTCCCCCTGCACAGTGTCACAGCTGGCACACTTGGGACGTTGTGGACTAAGAGGTGCTGCTGAGAGAAGGTGCAACGCAACCCGTTCAGGATCACTTTGCACAGCCAACCGGCTTGCAGGGTACTTGGTGTAGTGACTTGGCAAGGCGAAGTGGGTGCCCAGCCCAAGTCTGAGTGTGCGAGACCTCGGCTCGGCCAGGTCAGTGAGCTGTCCCTTCATGAGCAGAAGGCATGCGTGGAAGGTGAAGACTTTGCAGGACACAAAACAAACAGTCACAGAGGTACGTTTGCAAAGTCTGGCCAAGAGTTTGACTCCTTGCTCCCATTAGACTAATGGGCACAAGCGCAAGGAGATATTCTTTATGCTGTCCAGGTTTCAGCAGTTTTGGATAATTCTGCCCAGAAGGTCCATCTGGGGCAATTTTAAATCATTTCAGGTCTAAAAGTAAGAAGGGGAAAGTGAGGGGAAAAAAAGCAGGAAAAGAAAAGCGGAAAAGAGCCTTTGAATCTCTCCTATTAGTAGCGTCAAAGAGCCCAAATAGCTTAATTTCAGGCCCAAGACCTAATTTACTATATAATAATAGCACTGTCACTGTACTTAGCAGAAAGAGTCATTTCACATGGTAGCGGTGAAACGTGCCCTTTAAGGTGCTACTGAAAAGCCTGCAGGAAAGTCTCACTTGCCGGTTTTGAAGAACCTTTCAGCAGTTGACCCTCTTATTGACGCAGCTATGCACAAGCTTAGCAGAATTACGTGCACTCTCTTGCTGATGCTCTTGGAAGGGCTGTAAATGAGCAGTGCACGTACTTGCCTAACACCTCAACTACTACCAAAAAGTCAAACGAATGGGGCTTTGCTTCTGCGAGAGGCCACGAGCCGGCAAGAGCAGCAGAGCAAGGTCCTGCCTACAGCACTGCTGGCACTTCTGGACAGCACCGAGCCCCCCAGCTCCCACCGCGATGGCCAGCCCAAGGGGAGCCTCTCCTCAGCATCCTTCTGCAAAAGCTTCTCAGCTTGGGCAGCTTCAGAAGCAAAAGGTCTCCCCTTCTTGTCCCCTGCATGAGAAGGGAGCAACGGCAGCACTTTGAGCCCGAGCTCCCTCCTGAAAATACCCCGGAGCTAGGAGAGCTCAGCTTCAAAGTGGCACCCTCCCAAAGTGATTTAAGAACAGACGTTTGTCCAGGCAAGAGGCAGCACAACAGGTGCTTTGTGGATTTTCTCATTGCTCCGAGTTACATTTTGGAGTCTCCCATAAGCCTCTCCTGCTGGGACCCTCAACCAAAAACTTGGCTGTGAAGAGGCAGCAGCTGCACGGGACTGCGCTGATGTCTGGCAAAACTCCCAGCTCCAGGGCAAGGATGCAAAAACCAGAAGGAAACGTAGACACTGCCCTACAGACACGTGCAACGTGCCATCTCTCCGCTTCTCACAGCAGCAGTTCAGGTTTCTAGTGCTCCTACAGACACACCAAACCGTACTCACACTCTCCTTTTCTGCCTGCCCTGCAGTACAACCCAACAGCGTTTCTGCAGTGCAACAGCTGTTCCCAGAAGAAAACCCGAGCCAGCTCAACGATTCTGACATGTTTCTTACAAAAGAGGTAATTTTAACCACGCTGGGTATGCTACAGGCGACATTTATATTTGCACAGGTTTAAACGAGCAGAGTTCAGTTTCCAGTACACGTAGATCAAGCTGCGGTAAAAATTTAATCCTGTGACACTTGTAGGGAGGAAGGCTGGGCTGGTAAGGGGTGACTCAGATAAGCTGGCACTGAGGAGCAAGCTGATTGAACATTTAATTAACAAATTAACTTTCTACTCTCTTAAATAAGCATTACAGTCTTGCAAACATCCAAGAATATAGCATCCAATTTCTACCTAGAAGGCTAAGCCTCACATTTTTCCAAGCCTCACTTCCCAGTTTCCATTAAAAACGAGTTTACCTACTGCGTCATCAGATGTTCTGCTGACAACAACATTTTGCTCTGTACTGTTCTTTGTAGCTGCAGGGCGTATTAACCAATTCCTCTGAGTCACTTCTAGCAGTGTCTCACTCTATCAGTAGCACCGATTTGTGCAAGTGCCTGTTTGCTTGGCGGTCCTCCAACCAAACCAGCTTTCCTGACTGAATCTCCTGGTACCTTTCCGAGCAAATAAGAGTCAGGAGGCTTGCAGAAAGTCTTCTTCCCATTGGGAGAGGGACTAAGCAGCAAAATCTTGGAGACCTTTTTCAGAACTGACTTGGAAGAAGGAAAGGGAAATGGAGAAGAGTGAGAGAGATCCATGTATCTCACCATAAGAGTCTTAACACCTTCATCCCTTTATAAAAATCTCAACCTTCCAAATTTGGGGGTGTGTGTGGAGTTAACCAGTGCCAATATTGACTGTTGGAGGACATTTCCAGAAAACATAGAACTTTGAAAAGAAGTAACTAAAGCTACAAAAAGGCATCTTCATGTGCTAACCCGATCCATTAAGACACTGGATCAAACATCTGCCCAGAGGATTTGAACTTCTGTTCTGCTTTTTCGTCACCGTTTATTCCCTCCTGCTGCACACAGCCTTTGCTTCATATGTTGGAAAAGCAATATACCCTTAGCAAATTTTAAATAAGTTTTAAAGCAAATTTGGCTCATATTTCCCAAGCTAAGCCATTTGCAATTTGAGGCGGACCCGAGCACCCATCTTCCTTCGGAGCATCTGCTCATACACCAGCTGGTCCTCAGACACAATGGCCCCCATTTCTCCAGCAGCCACCAGTCAGATAAAATAATGAGTGTCAACCGCTTAACAAGCAGATGGGAGCAACGGCTCCAAACACCGTTCAGCCAGGTCCCTCGGGCTGGGACCCTTCTGCAACCCTCACAAAAGCAAGCCACCTATTACACACTTACAGCAGGAACCAGTAACGGAAATTTAATTGTAATTAACAGTTTGCTGAAGGAAAGGCAGTGGTAGCAGGGCCAGAACACAAAGGAAAGAGATGCTTCCCCTTTCTCCTGGGACAGGGAACAAGAAGATCTCTGCTTCTTGTGATCTCCAGAGATCTCCAGTGATTCAAAAGAGCAAGTGGCAGCCAGTTGAAGCACCTCGAGGTGTAATGGGGAAGCACCTAGTGTAACAGGGACAAGGTTCCTGGGCCAGGAAAAGCAACTTGAGAAGGAAGAACTTCCCATCAGACAACACTAATTCCAAAAGCCCTGATGAACATGCAGTAGGAAAAGTAGGAAGGAATCCTGTCTCTCCTATTTTCCCCAGGGCACTCTTTCCATCCTCCACGTCTCAGCACCCTGTGAACGCTCCCTTCCTGGAGCAACGGGTTTGCTTACCGCACTACCATCAGCAGGAAAATCTGGGTTGTTTATTGTCCCTCTCAGGGAGGGCGATCCCGTATTAGGAAGATTAAGGTCAGCCAGTAAGCGCGTGACATGATAATCTCCGCAGCACCAAAGGGGCTGCTGCAGAGACACGGCACGCATCCTTCCCCGGCTCCGCGCCCCCAGGCAGCCATCGTGCCAGCCAGCTCCCGCGCAGCTCCTGTGCACTTAGGTTGCTCTGCGGGTGCTGCTGGTCAAGGCGTATCCCACTAGTCACCCGCCGTGAACAACACGGCGATGCCAAAGCTTGCAACCGCCACCCAGAGTCCTGCAGCTCAGCTGCTCCACCACACAGCACAAGCTCATGGGCTCTGCAAGACCCCCACGGGCTTCTGGACTCATCCACTGCCTAAATCCCTCATATTCCCCACCACGACACAGTATTTCGGCCAAAATATACCAGTGTTGCTTTGGCATCTCCTCTGTCTCCCCAGCACCATGCTCTCCTGTACCTTCTGAACAGCTTGTAAGCCAAGCTCCTTTTTTAAAGGCTAAACAAATTACCCTGGGGAAGTCACGAATGATTCCAGTGAAGTGGGGGAACAAAATCTTTATTTTCTGAGAACAGCAGCTGTTATTTCCCTCCTGAAGGAATAAACAACCCCTCTGTACCTTTTGAGAGAGCAGGATTGGACTTTTTAAAACTACTATTTACCTCACGAAACTAAAGGTTTCACCCTTGATAGATAACTAAACATGAACCATAGTTTGAAGCACAGCAGCATCAACAGGAAAAAAAAAACAACAACAAAATGCAACTCCCCAAACCAAAACCTTATTTCCTGCCCAGAATATCACCTTACTGCTGCCTTAGGAGAGAAATATTAAGCTATTCTTAACAAGCCTGGTCAGAATAATTTTCTTCAACAGCAAACTAGAAATCAAGTTCCTGGATGCTCAACCAGTGCTGCTCACAGCATTTCTAGTATTTCGCAAGCAAAGCCACAGACTTCCACTTGCATGCTGTCCCGACGGGAGGCTTCACAGGGCAAGAACTGGCCGATGTGCCAAGCAGGCACACCGTAGGGCAGGCAATACAATGTCCAGTTACCCACGGTCTGAATCCCCCTGATGCTTGTGGTTGCCTTATTTCTTTGCAAATTTACGGTCCTTGGTCCTCACCCTACTTAGATCAACCTCTTCATTCCCTGCCGCCTCCATCTGCAGAGGAGACCCCGGCCCGTAGCTCTCCTGCACCCAGGGGACTGCAGCACTGATTTTTAGCAAGCATTGTCACTCCTGCTCTCATTTCACGGGTGAGCAACAGCTTTGAACACTTGTCTTCCCTTCAAAATAATTCAAAATAATTCCCTTCAAACACTTAATTGCTTGAAGTATTGAGAAACTACCTTTTAAAATTATTACGCAGCTCTGTATCACTAGATCTCCATCTCCCAGCATCAAACCTCGTCACGCACAATCAAGCCGAAGGAATCTTTTATCACGGCATCACAAGGAAAGGAGTAAGATCCCCATAGATTAAGAAAACTGCTCTTGTGCAGCGAGTTCAGAATGGTTGGCACTTTGTGTCTCAGCCTTTCCTCTTTAGAGCCAAAAGCATTTTTTTCCAGACCTGCCTGGTACTGATTTTCCACCAGCACCTCAGGTGAGGAAATCAGTATGTTCATTCTCAAAAGCCCAGCCTCACCACACAATTTGCACCTAACATAGAGAAGGAAGAAAATAGCCCTCAGCGTGGTTGTGAAATCAGTGTAAATGCAGTTAATATTTAAATACCAAAACCTTATTAAGTAAATCTTTGTGTGAAGAAATCCAACCTGTTCTGATTCTCCTTTTCCAATCCCCTTTCCCATTTATTCTCTAAGTCAGCAGAGCCCCGTAGAAAGATCAGCCCGTGTGATGGAGCACAACAGTTGGTGTTCGGTGTACGAAAGTAGCCCCTCCACCCCCAAACCACTCCGGTTTCCAAGGGCTGCGGTAAGATGCTGGGTATACCAGGTATCTGCTCAGCACCAAGCTCAAGGTCAAATTTTCTTTTGAGATCCACTTCCTCCAGAAAATGATGAGCTCACTCTACCAAAGAGAACTCGAAGCCCAAGCATCTTTGCTACACACAAAAATATAGGGGTGTCAAGTGAAAAAAGGAAAGGAGCCCTCTTGGAGAGAATCACAGCCACTGCTGAAATATTAATGAAGCTCTTTATCTGAGAGAGTCTAAAAAGGACTTTGAATAATGCATTGCAAGCAACGGTACATCAGCAGTGGCTTTTTTATGCGAGAGGCAGCTGGCATTTTAAAAATAGACAACTTTCAACTTGATGGGGGTAGTTTACCAGCGGAGGAAATTATCCACAAATGCGCCATCATTTAAGGGAACAAAGCAGATAAACAAGCAGAGCACAAAGAAAGTTTATTGGTACAAATGTTCTGAAACAGTCCTCTGCTGGCAGCACAGGCTTGCCCACCGTAAGTGCAGCTTCACTATTATTGGGCATCTCAACACATTCTGTCCCTTACTGTCACCAGAAAAGTCTCTTTAAGCTGCTCTGCTATGGGCACGGTTTGGCAAAGATCTAATGATTTGCTCCTGTAAACAAAAGAGATGCTCTGCCCGCCCCAGGCACCTCATGAATTTTTGAAACTTATTTTCAAAAATAGGATTATTAGTGATATTAGCTTTCTAATTCATTAGAAGTAAAAGAAGTGGAGAAACTAGCATTGGAATAGCAAGGGGGTGGAAAGTAAGACCCTTGGAGCCTGTTCAGCTGTATAGGACGTGTGGGGTCCTTTGGCTTTAGGGTTACACCAAAGGCCCCACTCCCACAGCACAAACACCGCTAGCAGCAGCAGCATATTAAACAGCCACATGCCATGCAGCTGGTGAACTGCTTGGCACGTTTGGGGTTTCAGTGCTTACACTTACTAACAGCAACATGACTGATGGACAAAGATGTTGCTGTAGCTGGCTTTGTGACAAGTCTCCCAGAAGGTGACGTAAGTCCTTGCAGCCAGAGATGTTTTGTAAGTATCCTTGATATGCGCTTCCTTTCCCTATGCAGGCAGGATATAAAATGCAGCTTTAAAATCCAGTCACATGGGCATATCCAAAGGCCCAGGGCTTGATTTAAGGCACAGGTGCCCTTGTAGTGGGCTCTGCCTGCACGTTTACATTGGTAACGGCCAATGCCATTGGCACCTTTCTTTTTTGGTGGAAGCACCGTGAAGCTCGATGCCACCAAGAGCCGCGACATTACAAAGCAACCTGGGAAAGGGGCTAAAGGGAGTCTTGCAGCCACTTGAGCAGAGGTTTCCCTCCCCACCTTCACTACCACGGTGCCTCCCCTCCCTCCCTTCCTCCCTCCCTGTCTCCCTCCCTCTCTTAGCCCCTCCAATTCCACTGCAGAGACCGATCTGCAGATAAAGGGGGTTTAGACCACGATGGCATGTTGCAAAGCAGCACAGGGAAATCTTCCCCTATTCATTCCCAGGGGTTCTTCTATCCCAACACAATCCCCTCTGAGACTCACCGGTCCTACAGACCAGCCTGCTCCCATTCCATTTCCCTCTTTGCCTCCCCCCTCCAAAGACTGGAGTCAGTGGGGCAGCAGCTCCCCACTCCAATGGACAGGGAACTGAAGGGGAATTAGGGGCAGGAACTGGCCCCACAGCAAAGGCTACATACTGAGTGCTACCGAGTTTTAGAGTTACCTGGTATCATGCACACCCAGAATAGCAGGGACTCCCATAGTACCAATTGCCCATCATTGCACGTATATAGGCACACTGTTACTGAGGCAGGCATCTTTAGGAAAAGTGGAATGTGCCAGAAAGCAAGTGTACAGGGCAACAGCATGTCCAGCCAGCTTCCTCTTCCATCTGCCCGAATTATTCAGTCTAGCCACTTATTTATTTTACTGGCCACCAATTGGTTGGTTGCCTCAAGCATCAGTTTCCCTTTGCCCTTCTCTTCCCCATTAACTTTGGCCTTCCCCCTCCGTGTGTCTCCCTCTTCTCTTTCCATTAACCCACCTTTCTGCTTTTACATCTTTGGCTGAACAATCAAACACCATCAGTTGTTGGTCTCCACCTTTCAGGCAGCCGACAGCACTAACATCCATGCTCACTCCTGGTGGGTGAAGCCATCTGAGGGAAGGAAAGTCCAAAGAAAAGAAAGGACAAACCCCCACCCCAAAGGCGATATGTGTTATCATGGCCTTAGAGAAACTCCCAAAATGGCACTAGCGGATGAAGGGCAGGGACCCCCGATGCAGCAAGTCTCCTCGCTCCCACCCCACGCTGAGGGGTAAGCAAAGGGCTGCTGCCCCACCGCAGCCATCTGGCACCTCGAGACCCACAGCGTCGCTGCCTGCCACTGCAGGATAACGCATGAGCACAATGTGACATGACTCTGGGCTCCACTTGTTTGTTTTCCGAATGAGGTTTTCCTTGCCTGGGCACGAGGGGAGACATTTGGTGAACGCTGGCACCGCGGGCCGCCCGCCCGCATCACCGCCTCTGGGGAACACCCGGGTGGTGCTGCTGATGTTCACGCAGCAAGCAACCGTCCGTCTTATCACAAAGGGACCATACAGTCAACTGGGGGGGTCAGTTGCAAATGAGATGACAAGAAAGCCCAAGCTTGCAGCCCAGTTTGTGCTCCCAACACCTCTGCGTGTGCCTGATGCCGTTCTCTCCTGCGTCAGCACACACTGCATCAAAGTTTATGCTTTTGTGCTCCCCTTTGCACTTTTATTTTCCATTTTTTCACTGCTTCTCACTCTCCCCCTCCCTTTTTTTAATGCAGTGCAGCCTTTTTTTTTTTTTTCCCCTGGCATGCTGCTGAACATAGGAAAAAAAAACAAACAAACAGAAAAGACCAAGGCATCTCAAGGGCAGAGCAGGGACCCGAGCCAGAGAGCGAATGAGGCCGCCCAGGGCGCAGGTGCCGAGGAGGGCAGGGCAGGCAGCTGTACTGAGCAGGCACAGTAAATAATGGCAGCCTCATTGGGAAAGCATTACAAATCCAAGATACATCTGGCCCAGGATGCATTTAGCATGGTTGTGCTATTCAGCATTGGCATAAATCCCCCCTTGCTCTGCAGCCGGACCCCCTGCCACTGCAGTGCAGTCACCCCCTTCTCGTGTTAGCAGGACCCAAAAGGCAGATCGCCCCCAACACATAACTCTCCAAAAACACTGAACAAGGGTAAAATCAGAGGGAAAACAGCCTGCAGTGAGCGCTCAGACCCCCAGACTGTAGCACAGGCTAAAAGCCCCAGCAGCATTTGGACTCCTGATGAGGTAGGTTGAGTTTCAGATAGAGAGAGTCCATGGAAGGGAAGGCAGGTTCGTCTAAACCAAACCAAAACCATATGTTAAACCTTTAAACTGAGTGGGGAAAAAAAATAATAAAAAGAGAGAGATGATTTCACGAGGAGTTTTTAAATAAAAGGCAACAGGGAAACGCAAAATTTCAATTAGATTTCAAGTAGATCTAAGAAGAAATTTTTTACAATGAGGGTGGTGAAACACTGGAACAGGTTGCCCAGAGAAGTTGTGGATGCCCCATCCCTGGAAGCAGTCAAGGTGAGGCTTGAGCAGTCTGGTCTAGTGGAAGGCATCCCTGCTCATGGCTGGGGGGTTGGAACTAGATGATCTCAAAAGTCCCTTTCAACCCAAACCATTCTATGATTCTACGATTCTATAATTCTAAAACACAGTGTTTAGGATGCTGCATTCCGTGTGGACCAGGCCATGAAATCTCTGCAGCTTTAAGCCAGGGACAGGACAGGAGCTGGCAAAATGCGAGGGGAAAAAACAAAGAGAAGTCTGAATTTGAAAAAGACATGGGAAAATAAGGAACCAGAACAAATGTCTATACTTGTACACAAGATGGTGGAAGCCTAAAACACATGATGCACACTAAAGTGGGGGGACTGAAGTGTTTGGTTTTAAATGAGGATGCCAACACACCAGCCACATTAGAAACCCAGTGAAAGGGTCCCATCCAGAGGGACCTCGACAGGCTGGAGAGGTGGGCCCGTACCAACCTCATGAAGTTTAACCAGGCCAAATGCAAGGTCCTACATCTGGGTCGTGGCAATCCCAGGCATAAATACAGACTGGGTGGTGAATGGATCGACAGCAGCCCTGAGGAGAAGGACTTGGGAGTACTGGTGGACGAGAAGCTCAATATGAGCCGGCAATGTGCTCTTGCGGCCCAGAAGGCCAACCGCGTCCTGGGCTGCATCAAGAGGAGCGTGGCCAGCAGGTCGAGGGAGGTGATTCTCCCCCTCTACTCTGCCCTCGTGAGACCTCACTTGGAGTACTGCGTCCAGTTCTGGAGTCCCCAACATAAGAAGGACATGGACCAGTTGGAGAGGGTCCAGAGGAGGGCCACGAAGATGATAAGAGGGCTGGAGCACCTTTCCTATGAGGACAGGCTGAAAGAGTTGGGGCTGTTCAGCCTGGAGAAGAGGAGGCTCCGGGGTGACCTTATAGCGGTCTTCCAGTACCTCAAGGGGGCTTACAGGAAAGATGGGGAGAGGTTGTTCAGGAGGGCCAGTTATGATAGGACAAGGGGTAACGGTTTTAAAATAGAGGGAGGTAGGTTCAGGTTGGATATTAGGAAAAAATTTTTTACCATGAGAGTGGTAGAACACTGGAACAGGTTGCCCAGAGAGGTGGTGGATGCTCCATCCCTGGAGACGTTCAAGGCCAGGTTGGACAAGGCCCTGAGCAACCTGATCTAGTTGGAGATATCCCTGTTCCTTGCAGGGGGGTTGGACTAGATGACCTTTGAAGGTCCCTTCCAGCCCTAACCATTCTATGATTCAGAGAGAGAGAGGTAGCAATGGGCATTCTTTAAAAACAAGCTACTTATTACCTAGGAAAGAGAGACTGGATCATATCGGTGGGGGAAAGGCACCGCCTTAGCAATGTGATGACCAAAGGTAGGAGTGGCCATCACAAAGGCCAAAGAAATCCACTGGCCTTCTCCAGAAGAACCATCCCAAAGCATGGGAGCCTGTCTGAAAATAAATTAAAGAGAATAAGGGGCTGTAAAGCTGATACATTCAAGGGATGCGAGAAGATGGCTTAAACACATCCATCTGGAAGTACAGGGCAAACAGTACCTGCCAGAGGAGGCATCAGAAAGACCCAGGCAAGCTGCTGACATGAAGAAGCAGTCTGATGAACCTTTGTGGCTACCCTTACATCAAAAGACAAATGCTGTAGGTCCACCCCTCATGCCCCACTGACATCCGGGCTGCGTACCGGGCAAGTTTCATGGCAGCTGGCTAGGAAGGGACCACCCAATGGGACAGAGGGACGCTGTTGATTAGCCAAAGAGAAGTATTAAGAATGGGATAAATGTTTTGCTGCTTTATTCTACCAGAACGTAAGCTATAGGCATCAGAAGCAGAACGAATTTTGATCACTTCCAGGATGTTCAATATTATTGCTGTTGTTATTATTATTATTCAGGTCAGATACACATATAAATACCATTTTATCATTAGGTGTTTCAGGCCAAACTGTTCACCATTTGTCTTTTTATTCCTGAAGCTGGGAGCCTAGAAGGTTCAACTTAAGTGTGCTGCAGAAGCACTGGCAGGGATGTGTTCTGGTTTCGGCTGGAACAGAGTTAGTTCTTTCTAGCAGCTAGAAGAGCTCTGTGTTTTGGTTTTAGTCTGGGATTCACTACAAGAAGAAAGTTGAGAGCGCACCAATGTTTATAGTTGGTGTTGAGACCTCAAGGACTTTTCAGCTTCCTGTGTGCCAGTGTGCAGGAGCACAACAGGCTTGGGGGCAGCATGGCTGGGACAGAGGGCCCACAACTGCCCTTGTGATTCAAACTTAAACTTAGGATTGAGGGCCAAACTGGCCAATGGAGTATTCCATATCATGCAACGTCATGCCCAGTATAAAGATGAGGGTTGACTGGAAAGAAGGACTTTTGCTCTGGGGCTCACACTCTCGGACTGCTCTCTCTCTCTCCCTCTCTCTTTTCAGGTCTCTCACTCATCTGGGATTGCAGTGTCGGAACTTATCTGTTTCGGGATCATAGAATCATAGAATCATAGAATCATAGAATGGTTAGGGCTGGAAGGGACCTTCAAAGGTCATCTAGTCCAACCCCCCTGCAAGGAACAGGGATATCTCCAACTAGATCAGGTTGCTCAGGGCCTCATCCAACCGGGCCTTGAACGTCTCCAGGGATGGAGCATCCACCACCTCTCTGGGCAACCTGTTCCAGTGTTCTACAACTCTCATGGTAAAAAATTTTTTCCTAATATCCAACCTGAATCTACCTCCCTCTATTTTAAAACCATTACCCCTTGTCCTGTCACAACTGGCCCTCTTGAACAGCCTCTCCCCATCTTTCTTGTAGGCCCCCTTGAGGTACTGGAAGACCGCTATAAGGTCACCCCGGAGCCTCCTCTTCTCCAGGCTGAACAGCCCCAACTCTTTCAGCCTGTCCTCATAGGAAAGGTGCTCCAGCCCTCTTATCATCTTCGTGGCCCTCCTCTGGACCCTCTCCAACTGGTCCATGTCCTTCTTATGTTGGGGACTCCAGAACTGGACGCAGTACTCCAAGTGAGGTCTCACGAGGGCAGAGTAGAGGGGGAGAATCACCTCCCTTGACCTGCTGGCCACGCTCCTCTTGATGCAGCCCAGGACGCGGTTGGCCTTCTGGGCAGCAAGAGCACATTGCCGGCTCATATTGAGCTTCTCGTCCACCAGTACTCCCAAGTCCTTCTCCTCAGGGCTGCTCACGATCCATTCTCCGCCCAGTCTGTATTTGTGCCTGGGATTGCCATGACCCAGATGTAGGACCTTGCACTTGGCCTGGTTAAACTTCATGAGGTTGGTACGGGCCCACCTCTCCAGCCTGTCGAGGTCCCTCTGGATGGCATCCCTCCCTTCCAGCGTGTCGACGGCACCACACAGCTTGGTGTCATCGGCGAACTTGCTGAGGGTGCACTCCATGCCACTGTCCACGTCACCGACAAAGATGTTGAAGAGGGCCGGGCCCAACACGGACCCCTGAGGGACGCCACTCGTGACCGGTCTCCACATGGACATCGAGCCGTTGACCACTACTCTCTGAGTACGGCCATTGAGCCAATTCCTTATCCACCGAGTGGTCCATCCATCAAACCCATGCCTCTCTAGTTTAGAGAGAAGAATGTCGTGCGGGACAGTGTCAAAAGCTTTGCACAAGTCCAGGTAGATGACATCCGTTGGTCGACCCTTGTCCACCGATGTTGTCACCCCATCATAAAAGGCCACCAAGTTGGTCAGGCACGATCTGCCTTTGGTGAAGCCATGTTGGCTGTCACCCACCACCTCCTTGCTCTCCATGTGCCTTAGCATGGTTCCCAGGAGAATCTGCTCCATGACCTTGCCAGGCACAGAGGTGAGGCTGACCGGCCTGTAGTTGCCCGGGTCCTCCTTGTTCCCCTTTTTAAAAATGGGGGTTATGTTCCCTCTCTTCCAGTCATCGGGGACCTCGCCAGACCGCCACGACTTCTCAAATACAATGGCCAGTGGCTTGGCAACTTCATCCGCCAGTTCCTTCAGGACCCGCGGATGGATCTCATCAGGTCCCATGGACTTGTGCACCTTCAAGTTCCTCAGATGTTCTCGAACCTGCTCTTCAAGTACAGTGGGCGGTGGTTCATCCTCACAGTCCCTGCTAGTTCTTTCCACAGCTTGGGTGGTAAGACAAGAGGCTTTATCAGTGAAGACTGAGGCAAAAAATTCATTGAGTACCTCAGCCTTCTCTATGTCGCGGGTGACCAGAGCACCAGTATCCTTCCGGAGGGGGCCTACATTCTCCTTGGACTTCCTTTTGTCCCCTACATACCTATAGAAGCATTTCTTATTGCTTTTTATATCCCTTGCCAAATTCAATTCCTTCAGGGCTTTAGCCTTCCTCACCTGATCCCTGGTCACTCGCACAGCTTCTCTGTATTACTCCCAGGCTATCTGTCTCCGCTTCCACCCTCTGTAGGCTAACCTCTTCATTTTCAGTTGGTCCAGGAGCTCCTTGCTCATCCACGCAGGCCTCCTGGCCTTTTTGCCCGACTTGTTCTTCGTCGGGATGCACCTCTGCTGAGCTTGGAGGAGGTGCTCCTTGAATGTGGACCAACTTTCCTGGGCCCCTCGTCCCTCCAGGGCCGCCTCCCACGGCACTTTGCCCATCAGGTCCTTGAAGAGGCCGAAGTCTGCCTTCTTAAAGTCTAGGGTACAGAGCTTGCTGAGTGGTTTCCTTGCTGCCCCATGGATCTTGAACTCCACCGTGTCGTGGTCACTGCAGCCAAGGCTGTCCTTAAGTTTCACCTCACCCACTAGTCCCTCCCTGTTGGTGAGCACAAGGTCGAGCATGGCACCCCTCCTTGTCGGCTCCTCTATCACCTGCAGGAGGAAGTTGTCATCCACGCATTCCAGGAACCTCCTGGACTGCCTGTGCCCTGCCGTATTGTCTCTCCAACAGATGTCAGGGTGGTTGAAGTCCCCCATGAGGACCAGGGCTTGTGACCGCGAGGCTGCTCCTATCTGGCTATAAAGCGCCTCATCTGCTCTGTCCTCCTGGCCAGGTGGCCTGTAACAGACCCCTACCGTAACATCCCCTATCCGTCTCCGTCCTCTAATCTTGACCCATAAGCTCTCTGTCAGCTCCTCCTCCGACCCCAGGCGAAGCTCCACGCATTCCAGCCGGTTGCTGACATAGAGAGCGACACCCCCTCCTCGTCTCCCCTTCCTGTCCTTTCTAAAAAGCTTATACCCCTCCATGTTGACACTCCAGTCATAGGAGTCGTCCCACCACGTCTCCGTGATGCCAATAAGGTCGTAGCCCTGCTCATGTGCACGCATCTCCAGCTCATCCTGTTTATTTCCCATGCTGCGTGCGTTGGTGTACATACACTTCAGCTGGGCCTCCGACAAAGCCGACTCGCTGGCTGGAGCGACAGGGGTTCTCTTGGACGGCAGCGTAAGTTCGTTTGAACATACTTGCGATCCTTCCCCAGCCTCTGGACCCTCAGTGCTGGCACTGGTGCCATGCTGACAGCGGTATGAATCTGACTTCTTGGCAGGGACAGGACAATCATTAGCAGGGACAGGACAGTCCTTGGTCACCAGGTGGTGAGCAATCACACTGTGCATCACTTGTTTGTATATATTATTATCATTATACATATATGTATTATTGTTGTTATTATTATTATTACTACTACTACTATTATTATTAAATTGTTCTTATCTCAACCCACAGTTCTCCTTCCCTTTTCCCCTTTGATTCTCTTCCCCATTCCCCAGGGGTGAGGGTGGTTGAGCAAGGGGCTACGTGGCGTTTAGTTGCCAGCCAGGCTAAACCACAACGGTAGGTCCGGAGCAAAGACATATAAAACTTCAGTAGTATGATGCTTGTGAGTAACTATTGCACTTCATAAAGAGAGTTTCAAAACAAACGATCCTAGAGTTTTTCTTCCTTCAAATACCTTTCTACGTCATCAGAGATCAAGTTACCCGAATTCTTCCCATTTTTCTAGATGAATCATCTTTCACAGATTGATTGCTGTAATACAAAGCATGTCTTTACAGGCACCCTCACTTCCTCTGCCCAATTCGAAATATGCATTAGTCATGTGAAAATCCACAATGTCTTCCTACAACAGGAACCAAGTACAAACCTTCACACTTTACAGTCATCCTGTGGTTTTCTCGGCAGTTTTAAAGTCAGGTAAAAAGTTCATGGTTCATTGTAAGAGACCTCACCAGTGAGCTAGAGAGAAGGCCGGCAATGATAGTGTTATGACATCGATATCCTCCTTCCTAAGCAGGTAATGAACTGTCTTTTCCTCTAGCAGCGCTTGCCAAGCCCACGCAAAAGGAACCTGCCAATTTCTATCTCTCTGCAAGGCCGACTTAGGAGGTCAAAGTATTATTATAAGGATCTTTGCGCCTCTTCACTTGTGGTATACACACAGATCTTTGCAAAGGTACTCCATTTAAACTCTGGTGTGAAGTTTTAGAAGGAAGGTGGTCGTTAAATTTGGAATCTGTGTAAGCTATACAGCCCTTATCATCGTTTACAGGTAACTTCTCATGTCCATCAAGGAGAGGTTTTATATATAGCAGCCAGTGTATGAGCAGCAGTCAAATTACTATATGGCACAACAGTGAAGCATCTTCCTCGCCTCCAGCTCCTGGTCTCCCCACCGAAACATGGAGGGAAAGAGCAGGCTCCTGACTGCTATGGTGAGACCTGGCCTGAACCAAATCCATTTTATGAGTGGCTTTCCACCCCCTCCTTCCTCACCAGGCCGCTAACAAATTAATGAGCTATTTCTCAAGAGCAGAGCTTAAGGAGAGAAGCGCAAGGGAGAGTTAGCATTAAATACTTTGATCCCTTCAGCAGCTTAGGTACAAAAGCAGGCGCTCCTTCCTTTGCTGTTCTCCAGAAGGTATGCCGTGGCACTCCAACACAGAGCTAACAGAGAATAGAAAAGCCAGAAAAGATTCAGCTGTCACCTCCATCAAGGGTAAGTGCATTCGACCATTTTGCACAGCCATGTATTCTGTGGCTCCCGGAGCAAGCGGGGATAAACTCAGGGGTTCCTCAGGGGTCAGTACTGGGGCCAGTGCTATTTAACATCTTTGTCTGCGACATGGACAGTGAGATTGAGTGCACCCTCAGCAAGTTTGCTGATGACACCAAGCTGTGTGCTGTTGTGGACATGCTGGAGGGAAGGGATGCCATCCAGAGGGACCTTGACAGGCTGGAGAGGTGGGCCTGTGAGAACCTCATGAAGTTCAACAAGGCCAAGTGCAAGGTCCTGCACGTGGGTCGGGGCAATCCCAAGCACAAGTACAGGCTGGGTGAAGAATGGATTGAGAGCAGCCCTGAGGAAAAGGACTTGGGGCTGCTGATTGATGAGAAGCTCAACATGAGCTGCAAAGTGCACTTGTAGCTCAGAAAGCCAACCGTATCCTGGGCTGCATCCAAAGAAGTGTGGCCAGCAGGTCGAGGGAGGTGGTTCTGCCCCTCTACTCTGCTCTTGTGAGACCCCACCTGGAATACTGCCTTCAGCTCTGGAGTCCACATCAAAAGAAGGACATGGAGTGGTTGGAGCAGATCCAGAGGATGGCCACGAAGATGATCCGAGGGCTGGAGCACCTCTGCTATGAAGACAGGCTGAGAGAGTTGGGGCTGTTCAGCCTGGAGAAGAGAAGGCTCTGGGTGATCTTATAGCAGCCTTTCAGTATTTAAAGGGGGCCTACAAGAAAGCTGGAGAGGGACTTTTTACAAGGATGTGTAGTGATAGGACAAGGGGCAATGGCTTTAAACTGAAGGAGGGGACATTTCGATTAGATACAAGGAAGAAATTCTTTACATTGAGGGTGGTGAGGTACTGGAACAGGTTGCCCAGAGAAGTTGTGGATGCCCCATCCCTGGAGGTGTTGAAGGCCAGGTTGGATGAGGCTTGGAGCAATCTGATCTAGTGAAAGGTGTCCCTGCCCATGGCAGACGGTTTGGAACTAGATGATCTTTAAGGTCCCTTCCAACCCAAACCATTCTATGATTCTACGATTCTATGAAAATGATCTTCTATAGAAGAAAATGAGTTCACAAACACAGAACAGCACAAAGAAGGCTTTAATTGCCTTTGAGATTACTTTAATATCAAATGAGGCAAAAGATACTTTAAATGGAGGGAAGGCAGTTTCCAAAATGAGACATCTTGTGTTAATTTGGCAAGAGGCTCCAGATGTACCACTTGTTTTTCTCTGTTTCTTGAATGACCAGAAAAGCTTCCAAGTGAACCCATGCAGAATTTGGCTCTACTCTAGACTCAAGCAAGTGTGTGTATGCGGGGCAGGAGAAGAGCTTTCACTGCCTTACTTGGTTTCCTCTTCTTTCCCAGGTCAATTAAGAGGCAGTCCTCATGGATCTTTTCATAACACATTGCCAGCCTTTTCTGCTTATGCTCACAAGACAGACATCAAGACAGCAGAAACTACTGTCATCACAGTGATGCAGCACTAGGAAAGTGCAACTTTCATAAGCCACGTTGTGAGACAAACACTCCCAGGTCAGGCTGAGAAATGCCTTCCCCTTGCTCAGCTGCCCAAGAATAAGGTCTCAGTCTGACAGGACCACCTTAAGTCATCTTCCGCATTATTCTCTGGGGACTTGTAATGCATTTTATCTACTATGTGTTATTATCTTATTGTTGAGAAAAGAAGTCAGAACATTACATGATCTCATGGTTGACATAAGCTCTAGTTACCTTACATGAAGCATGCTTAGACTCTGTCCATACAGGGGGAAGGAAAAGGATTTAAATTCAGAACTGTGGCAGCAGGAGAACTGAATGAAATCTTATCTTCTAAACTGGATTTGCATGGGAAGCTACTGGACAACAACAACAACAGCAAGAAAGAAAACATTAAATGAAGATTTTCCCATGTCTGACAGGGAGTTTTTCAGTAAGAAGTTTCTCCCATATTTATTCATATGAAAAGGACAGTTTCCTGCTTCCCAGATACATGGTTTCTTAGTGCTGAGAGGAGACAGATACCAATATATACTGCAAGAGCCCTCTGAAAGGCCTGATCTACCAAATCACAACCACACGGCCATGTCCAGGATCTCTTGGCCTTTGCCTGCTGCTACCTTGACAAACATCCAATGTAATACAGTACACAAATCAAGCTGTAATTTCAGTGGTTGTGGCTAAGCCTCAGCCACCTTAGCAGCACCAAAGATATACTTCCACAGACTGTGTTTAAGATCACAGCTTTCTTCATCCGTGCTTCTTCCCTGCCCCCATAGAGATGTTCCTGCTGCTACAGATGAAAACCAAGCTGGACCGTGGAGGATGCTGCCAGCCCAGCGTTAAGAAGAGACGGCCCCAGAACAGGAAGTCTGCAAGGCAGCCGCTTTCTGACACATCCCCTCTCCTCTTTGGCCTTTTGCCCATCATAGTACCTAAGCATTTTGGTGCAGGAGCAAAGCTAGTGGGGGAAAAACTGGTCCAAAATGTCTACAACTAATTCTGTTCTTCATCCTTCAGTTTTGCATTAGTTACTATGTTTTAAGGCCATTTTGTGGTAGAGCATATGTGGAAGCAAGATTACATAATGGAACTGGCTGCTCTCTTCTGTATACTTTCTCAGACAGTACTTTTGATTACAAAATAAGCCAAAAAAAAAAAAAAAAGCAGGAAAATAGAAAGCACAGCAATTTTATCCAAGGAGTGTAATTTTAATATTATTGATATAGCCCAACATGAACCACATACGTTAATTTTCAAGTGTGCCAAGACTTGGAATAAAGAATAACAAAAATCAGATTTCCACAATTCCAGTGCCAGCTGTGCTCCCTCCTGGGAAATATTCATGGTGCGATCCAAAATACATATGTAGATAACACTGGCTCCTACCCCTATGATCTTTCCTGTCCTAGCTAGCATGGGCCATCTGTTACTGCTTAGCAGGCAGCCCCACTAGATTCCAGATTGGTACTGGTTACATGAAAAGGATGAAATAAACTGCCAGCAAAAATGGCATTAAGAAGTCTTTCCTGAGCAACTTGCAATTTAGCATTTGAAAAGTGTAATTTAAACTACACCAAATAAGGTGACAAAAGATACCAAAGCATGAACTAAGCCACAGGCCAGTCTCTGTCTCTACATGATACCACTCATGGAGATGGAGAAGTGGGAAACAGAAATCATGCTGTAGCTTACCTGAAAATTCTGGTTTTTTCAGTAGCAAGGTCCAGGAACACCAGAGAAATTAATGATCTTTTGCTGAGTCCCTGCTGAACCCTTTCCCCTCTTGTTTACCAGACCATACAAAACGATAAGAACAAAACAGTGACTGCTCTAAACTATTCAGTCCGACCAGCTGAGCAATAGCCATTACAAGAGACGTTAGGACAAAACTGCACAGGGACCATCAGAAGAAAGACAGCCTGCCATCCACCCAAACCCACTCGGCTTCAAGATGAACACCAGGATGAATGGTCACTTCTTTCCATGAGCTGTACCCGCCTACACCTACCAAGCAACAAAACACACCTTAATCTACAGCTAGTGAAAAACCTTAATTGAACTCCAACACAAAACCAAGGGCAGCCAGCACTAACTTTTTCCAGAAGGGCCTCAGAGGGGTGTGGAAGAATGCACAGACCTACAGTATGGGCTACAGAATAGGCTCTCAGCATGAGCAAACTCCCTTCTTCTTGAAGAAACCCCCAAACTAAATGTTTCCTCCAAGCAATAAGTTACCTGAAACCCTTATCCTTGCAACCTGTTCTAGCCTTAAACGGCAGCTTGGGAAGCCCACTCTGTCCTCCCTTGCACAACTTAGTCTCAGCCCCAGCAGGTGCCAGTGCACTTTTCCTGCCCTAAAGCAGGCTCCTGAGAGCTGCCATCCCCATGCCGACTGTACTTTGTAGCTGTCCGATCAAAATTTAACAAAGAAAACTGTCAATAAGTCTCCACAGCTGTCATAGCATCCACTGCAGGAGTAAACTAGAGAGCAATCCTTCTTTAGCTAAGAAGTCAGTCCAATTCCTAGGACCAGTCGACAATCTCACTCAGAAAATCTGGCAGAATTCACAAAACACAAAATTCTGCATACTGGTCTTTAACCAGAGCTCCGTGTTAGCAAAATCCTTCTCTGCATGTTCATGTCTGCAGCAGGGTAAAAGTAAGCACACTAGCTTGTTCCGGAGGTCAACATTTAAACTTGATCCAGCTTGCCACACTTGGTTCGTACCACGGAGATGACAGATCGCTGACACTTAGCACGGAGAGGATGAAGACATGCTTAAGCAGGCACACTGAATTTCCGTCCTTTGGGGTAAGCGTGTCAACATGCTTACTCCACAGCCAAATAAGCTCTCAAAATAGAGGGGGATATCCATTTACAGAAATGTGTACTTATTTCCTTGAAGGAAAACTATCCCCGACACCCTGCATGAGGGTAAATTAATTTTTTTCGTACAAAAGGCCTTTCCTGATCTATGAAGTCAGCAAAGTTGCCTGGATCATTCCCAGCTGTGGAAGCCCACTTGCCTGGGGGCCTGCTGCCCTGCACCTGCAGCTCTGCCCCCTCTCCCAAGATACTGGGCGACCTGAAATTTTTCCAGTGCATTGTGTATGCAACTTCAGAATAAAGAAACATCACGGTCTACCTGTTTCGTAGTTCAGATACAGCCAGCCACTCCATCAATAACCTCTTTCCACAAGCAGTATTCATTAGACTTCTCAGAAATATTCCCACACCCTACAAGCTACCTCAACAGCAGGTAAAATGAAATTTTTAATTCCGCTTGCTCTTCCTACAATTGAAACAAGATGTCAAAGTGAGTGCTACAATGTAATAATTATTACAGCCGGGGACTTAAAATAACTGATTCACAGCTGTGCCAAATTTGACCAAACTGTTCTGTAGACATATTGCTTGACTAGCATCAGTGTCTCCGTCTATAAAATGGGCTTGCTGAGTATTATTTTTTAAGGACTACCACTGGTAAATAAATCCAAAGATTTAGTTTTACCATACGTAATTACACAATGCTTCTTAAGAACAACAGTATTTGAAGAACAGAGAAAACATAAGACACCACTGTCAATGTTGTAAAAACCTCCACCTTATCAACATTCAGGGAACAGTCAGGCTCCATTTTTTCCTGAATTTAATCCAAACAATGTGCACTCTGCCATGCCCTCTGATCCTGGCCATAACACTCAGCATTTATTCATCCACCAGCTGACTCACGTGTGACCTCACAGTACACTATCTCATCAACACATCTACAGATCGAGTATTTTGCTCTCACATTCTTTCGTTTGGGCTTTGTTTTGATAGAAGCTGCAAAATTTTAAATGCGATTCTACCTCTTTTGGGGTCCATCTAAGGTTCAGTGGAACCACTACACTGGAGGAGCGCGCATCTTCTTGTGAAATGATGTTGTGCTGCAACATCAAAGGGTAACCAAAGCAAGTCTAGAGAGAGGAGGCAACACTTAACAAGTCTTCTGTCTTGACAGAGGAAGGGAAAAAAGGTTTATCCTGCTCAGATATCCAGCACAGGAATGAGTGATAAACCCTCTCAATCCCAACTCTATGGGAATTCTGTGAGATCCAAGCCAGAACAACCTTCTGTTTCACCGAACCTGAATGATAAGCACAGGTGAGCTTCAAAATCAATAAGACAGTCTGATCATATATTGTTCCCAATGATTTTAAGCAGAGTAAGATGACTTTGCAGGATATTTTATAAGTTGCACATATGGACAAAGCTCAGTCCACCCACATGCGCTCATCAACCTCAGCTGATTCAATTCTTCTTATATGATATTCTTTGGCTTACCAGTATTGTATTGCACTAATATATGATATAGAGCAAATGCTTTCAGAAGGCAAATGTTACTGCCACACAGATTCAGGCTTGGGTGCACAACTCATCAGATGGTGAATGGTACTAGAAGAAAAACTCGTTACCTGCCTGTTTCTCACTGATGAGGTGGCTCTTATTTTTATATCATTATCAGCTTGACAGGCTGCCTAACAGCATAGACTTAGCATGGAATTTTAAAATTCTTCTCAATATCCTTCAGATTTAGAGGTCTGGTCTGCCATCTTACATCTTTTACATATTTGATGGTGCTGGAAAAAACAGGAAGTCATTTTGGTCGAACACCTGGCATGAAACTGCAAAGCCAAGCACTTCATGAAATTAAAGGAATAAATCAACTAAGTTGTTGTGGCTCGGTTATACTCTTGATCATTTGAGGACTGCACTACTCCAGGAAACAGCCCAGCTCCTTGCTTTAATACTGGATATTCTTCAGGGTAGAGGGATTAATCCTGTCTGGTCCCATGGCAATCTGAGGTCAGCAAGCGAGGGAGGAGGCAATACTTTAAATCTGATACTTCTGTTAAAAAATAGCTATGGTGCAGCACACTCAGGTTTCCTGACGGCAGGGACTGGGTTTGTTTTGAGTTAAGGAGCACTCGTTTCTCTGTGTAACTATTACAAGCATATCATGCCGGCTCACAAAAACTGAGGCAACTTTTCCATATCGTTTCGAACAATTTCAGTAGCTGAAAATTCTCTCTCCCACAGATGCACCTATTTTAAGTACAACGATCTTTCGCCTTAGAAAGCGACTAGCTGTTGCTGACAAAACACAAAACTCCTGGAAGTGGGAGGTTTTATTTTTGTGGCTGGCTTCAGTTGAAAATAATGCCATTGCTGGATGAAACACTCAGTTTATTACCACACTGGTTGGTCCAGCACATCTCCTACAGTTTGTAATTCCACAGGCCGGTGAGCACAGTGGGACAGCCCACCCCATGCCTGCTCACCCCAGGGCTCTTGCCCCAGTAGGGCAGCTGCTGGCTGACCCCCGGCTATGGCAGGGATCATCTCGGATGGGGCAAGGACCAATGGTGGCACCATTCTGCCAGCAAGAGTTTTGCACAAACACTGTGAAAGCTGTGCAAAGATCCTGTACATAATCAGTAAATACAGGACGACCTGGTCACCTCCTAGAAAGGCTGGATGTGGCCCTGATCTTATCTGCCATGACAAAAATAAACCTGTAATGCTGCCCACATAAATTCCTTTTTTTCTTTTTTGAAAGGTGTGACCTTCCGTTAGTAAACCCTGATCCAATCTCTTTGCATTGTCCCCCGTTTTATGACAACAGGCAGCAAAGAATATGCTGAGGCTTGGCTTGTATGTTCCAGGATATAATACTGAAATACTCGTGACAGCCAGCTCTCCAACGTCTTGAGGTCTTGGTTTCTTCTTCAAGAGTTTTTAAACTGCACTTGCATGCAAAAAAAAACAACCCTAAAGTCTGCAGGTGATGCACAGATGGTCTGTAAGTTGTTCTGGGACAAGAGAGATCAATTTAAGCCTCTAGGTCATTTGACCTGCATAATTTAACTCAGCAGTTTCTCCTGAAGTATACTGGGAAGAGAAACTCGGGCCCAGATAATACACAAGCTGATCTCAACTTTAGCTAGGAAGTGCAAACCAGGTCCGCTTCAACTGACTCAAAGATTCAGCTATACAAAACCACAGCTCTAACACAATATCAATGACTCGTAAACGAAGAAGTTAAAAAAAATCTCTAAACATGCAATAGTATCAGCTGCTGGTTTCCTGTAAGACATTATTCTACAGGTAAATTGAATCACGCTCTGTCTGCAATTAGTGCATGCCGCAGACTGGTAAGTCCTATGTCCAGCACAGGGCAGCTGCACCAGTAAAAATGATCCCAGGGATGAGACACAGCCATCAGGGAGAGCATCAAGGTACTGACAGTAACCTTGCTGTACTTCTGTTTCCTCTCTGTTTCCAAAGGGAAACAGAAGTGACGTGCACTTAATTACGTTATCATTCCAAGCCTAATTAAAGCCAGGTAGAATTGAAGCGAACCGCATACAGGAGGATTGAGTTTCCGTCTTTTCTTCTGTTAATACAGACCCGGAAAGTGTCCTCTATTTTAACCTATTCTTGCAAGAATAAAAGCCACAACTTTCCTGGCAGATTTCTAGTGTTTTGATTGTCTTTTGATGCAGTGGTGGCAACAGGAAGTTGCAATGAAAATGCTTTAGCCAGGAAACTATTAGGGAACACAACGGAAATCATGGGATCTTCTCCCCTGCTCTTCACCATAGGAAACTTGCAGCAACCCTCCGTCTCAAATAGATTTAGAATTGATCTTCACATGTCTCCATAAACTGTGTACAATGTCTTTCACATTTGCTTCATCAAGGTCAGAGTAGAGCATTTGGACAGCCCCAGGCAAGCTGCACACTGTCATGTTGTCTTCTAACATGGACAAAAATCCCAATACAGGTGCACATCCTTGCAGACTGCATGGGCTCGCAGACCCCAGGTTCCCCATCTCAACCCTAGTTGGGCCCCAAGCCCCAGATACAACCTCAAGGTCAACACACTTTATAGTTCTTCAAAAAGCAAGCCTTGGTTCTGCCTAACTGGACTGATCCAATACGTGCCATGACTCAACCCGTGTCGCCATAAACTGGCCTAAGTTTCAAGTCCAGCTACAAAAAAGAACATAGACGTTACCTGGCACATTCAAGAAATTCTTGTTTCTTTGAAAACTTCAGCTTTTTTAGGATTTCCCAAATCAATGACAGTTTCCATTCCTGACAGGACTACCTCTATCAAAAATTTCAGGTTTTGATATAGCTCCTGTTTATTTCTAGAAAAATATAAAATGTGCTCTTTTTCATATTCTGCTGCCAAAAATGCAGAAAGGAATTTTCTAAACACTTCAAAGTTGTTGCCAGATGGAGGCCAACCCATTGAAAACTCTGTCCAAATTATAAATGTTTCTAAAACTCATTGACGGATTACATCAGTACGGTCTAGCTGAAACTCTCGTTGCAGGGAATGTAGTTAGGTCCTTGCAGTAACAGTAGTTTCTTGTGTCCTAGGGGTGAGTTGTACACATACTTTGCTGGTGGGGTTCAGTGCAAAAATTTCTGTTCCCATGTACTATATTCTCTGAAGCAGCACCTATAATCGGGTCAGAAACAAGATCCTGAAGGACTTGTTAGCTTCGCTGAGAACTTCAATCCTGTGGCATCAGCAGGTCTGAGCTGCTCATTTCTATTCAAAGGCATTAAGGTACTGAGTGGTCATAAGAGTCATACAGCAGGAGCTTCCTTCACTTTACAGTTTTAAGGAAATGTGAGTGCTCCACTTCTCTGCACCATATAAGCACATCAACCTTTTCCTTAGGTCTGCTCTCAAGACCCACAGACTTTTGCAGATCAAGTCCATCACCTCATTATTCACACCATCACATTCTCCTAGCAAATAAACTCTTAAAAAAACCTGCTTAAATATAAAAAAAAAAGAACATTGCAACCTTATCCTGTGTATCCAAATCGATACACAGTCTAAACTAAACTCAATCCTTCCTCAAAGCTCGCAGCAAATAACTCCCAGAAAGAAATGATGACAAAAGACAATTTCAGCCTCCTGCCCAGCCCGGGATGCTCCGAAGAGTCGTCCTGCCTGGTGGGGCATCCATCCTGGCCCCCGGGAGCGGTCACCGTTGGCACTGCACAGCCACTAGCCACCACCTGAACTCCACATGGCAATTCAGGGAGATGGAGAAACTGAGAGGGCAGTGGGGCTGCTTGCTTCTTTTAAGGATTTTAGCACTTTCCCCAGAACCATACAGATGAAAAAAAAAGAACATCTGGAAAACATCTTGCAAAACACTACATGGAAATTACAGCAAAATTAATATTAACAACATTGCTTCCATTCTTTTATTATCACTCCTAAAAATCCTGTGGCCTATTCCCAGCGCTCAAAGAACCAGTTCAGCTATGAAATAACGATAATCCAGTAAGACACAAGCGTGCCGTGCTTCAGAGTCCCTTTAGTACAAGAGAAATTTAAATGCTTCTCTCTCATAACCCAGAACTGTTACAAAGACAGAACATATAAGCCATCTGCCCACCACAGTGAAAGAGAGCTAAGATGGAAAGAGGCCTGCTCTGCCGATGGGAAGGATCTATTCTCTGAGAGATGATTGCATGCTAATTAATAGTGATAAGCCTAAAGAAATAACATTATGCAAATAAAAATGGCCTTACAGTAACTGTCATCTGCTCCTTATAGTCACCTCTGGAGCCTTGTATTTTATTCTAAGGATTCAGTTATCTAGGCTTGCAAGACGCTGAGGTCAACAGATTTTCATCCACAAATTTGGTGGATGCAGAACAGGTTCAGCACTACAGTAAAGCTAGCATCTCTGTAATAAGCATCATTGGAGTTCAAAAGCACGTGAAAGAGTGAAGGAGATGTTTCTGCAGGCTCACATGCACAAAAAGCCTTTCTAGATATTCATCTATTAACTCATTGGCACATAAATTTGTAGGACAGTTGCAACAACCAAAGAAATAATGATAAAAATCCAGAGATGGAGACAACAGTACCAAGTAACCTAATTTACCTCCCTGATAGCACAGGGAATTGATAAACAGTCACATAATCAGAGATAAAATCGGATTCTTGGATTCATTTTAAATTCCCGTGGCTTACCTACGATAATTGCCTTCATTTCCTTGACGAGCAAGGCTGGTACGAACCCGCATCCAAGAAAAAGGACTCTACCACCTCTTCAATGGCCAAGTGCTTACAAGGCCTCCCCAGCACTCTTCCCTATAATTTGTGTTGACACTGTTTAGGCCACACAACAGGTTACTTAGAGCAGGAGTGAACACTGAACAGCCAAAGTGTTTCCTACGCATACAGCCACATTTCCACCACACCCCTACCCCATCACCCATGAAAGAGCAAGGGCTTCTGCCACTGCTAGTTTATGATTGCACCCTATGTCTCCCCAAATATAACTGAAACACTTCAAATCACCCACTATGCCTCTTCACCACTCCAAATTGATCTGTTAATGTGAAAAAGTTACCATTTCCAAAGCAGAGAACGGTGCAGACACAAATTCTAAGGCCAAGGTATAGCAGGTACCTCGTCAAGACGTAAGCAGAGTTACATAAACAGCAAGAAAAGAAGGAGTGTTTAACCAACAGCAAAGCCAATTAAATGAGGTGTACAATGCTAACTCGTACCACACACACACAATTTCCAGAACATGAATGGTCATCAGCCATGCAAAAACTACACCGACTTGCCAACTCCTCTGCTCCAAAATAACGCAAGTCGACTACACTCGTAAAACCAATGCCCTGCCAAGGAGGAGGACAGCATGAGATCCTCACGATGTTTGAAGGCACAACCACATGGCAGCTTTCCTCCTGTGCTGTCCCACCCAAGGGTGACCCCAGGAGACCCGGGGCAACTGCTCCCGCACCTCCTCCCAGCACACGTGCAAGAATAGTCCCAGCACTCACTATGGAGCGCAAGTGGAAGTCAAGGCTTTATCTTTGTTTACTAGTGCTTACCAGAGCTGTCATGCCAGAGCGGCTCTCCGCCGTTAGCATGGTCATTAAGGGGGTTTTACACTGCAGCTGTGGTAAAAACAAAAAATCCACCAAAAAAAAATGCAAAACAAAGCCAAGCTGGGCAAGTACCCCAAGAGGGAACTTAGAAAGCTGACTCTGGAGCTATGTTTTTTAAACACCATTTAGGCTTTTTATTTTTTTTTCAATCCAGTTATTTATTTAGCCAACGAAATTCACCTTGGGCTACGTTCACAAGATAACACCATTATCTTTAATCTTTCATGGATGTCATTAGGAGAACAGAACAGGAAACAACTGGCTTAAGAAGGCAACTGCATGAGGTTTGTGCCTAAACAATGGACAATTCAAATCCATCGTGACAGGGATATTGTGAGGTTTTGAGAGTGTAATTTTTCTGGATTTCAGGTAACTATGTACGAATAATAAAACTTATTTCTAAAAGCATAGCAATGATGACTTTGCAGTCAATGGAACCACCAAAAGATTGAGCAACCTAAGCCACATGGGAAAGCTAAAACATTTCCCAAAATATTTCCTTTGAAACTGTCTGCTAACAGATATCTAAAAAAATTAAAATAAAAAACATAAGCATTTTAAGAAGTATTAAAAAGACCAGACACATGCGGAAACCAATGCAAGAAGCACTGGAAAGGAGTTCTAGGGAGAAAAACAGTAATTTCAGCAACCCAGCTGCACATTCATAGTGAAGATGACTAATGCCACTAGTAACTCAAAGGAACACGCAAATTTAATCCTGCATTATAATGCATGGCTCGAACAGCTGCATTTGAAGAAGGGTCAGCAGTTCAGCCATAAATTTGTGTTATGGAGCAGGCCATCGCGCTTGCTCTTTGTCTCATGCATTTCCCAGAAAATAGCTTTGTGAGCAAACGCCACCCCGGCCGTACCGCTGCAGAGGACCAGGAGCTGCCCACCCTGACGCCACAGCTGCTGCTAGTCTCCTGCCAGCAACTTCCTTTTCGGGGAAGTCTGAAAGAAGAAGGAGATGGGGGGCTGCTCCTCTGAGGCAGACACCATCTCTCCCCACAGCCCCCGTGCCAGAGGAGGCCTGAGCCCATCATCCTTCATGGGGCCATCTTCTGACCACCTGACCCCTCCATGCCGGTGACACCGCATTCCCACGGCCACCAGAGGAACTGGCTAAAAGAAGATTAATGATATACAAATGTGCAATTTCAAGCTGTTTTAAAAGCACAGCGCCGGCCATGGCCTCGCAGCCAAGCGACACTTACCTGTCCCACCATGCTCCAGTCCAAGGCTCCCCTGCCACCTCCTAACCTCCAAGGGGTTACACCAGGATGGACAGGTCTATTTACCAAGCAATAAAAACTTGGAAAACTAAACTACTACTGTTGCAAATAGGTATCTTAGTTCTGATTTTATCACATAGCAAAAGACAAGCTCAGTTCTAAGAACTTAATTTAGTAGCCAAAACCCCAGTCTTGGTCAGAAGATGCTCTTCAGATCAGTGACCCACCTCTGGAAAATACTTGAATGGAAACTCTACATAAACACTTTTATTACATTAATTAACAGTGAGAAACCCCCATACCAGCAGGACAGCACACTCAAAGCACTCGTTTGAGTGCCAAGTGTCTCACACAGCCTAGCATCAGACTCTAATCACTTTGCGATGATTCCTGTTTGGGGCAACAACAAGCTTTGCACGGAAGATGAAATCCATTTTCTGAAGCCCTATAACTTTAAGGACCAGTGCACGCACCTTTAAAGTTCCCTCTCGAAACACATGGAGGCAGGCTGTTAATCTGATAACAAAATATATTTCAAAGTCTATAATGAAATACTAAGTATACATAGATTTTAAGATGTAAGATCACTTAAGAACTAGATAAATGTAAGGTACTGAGGGGTGCTTAAAGGTTTCACTCCCCTATAAAAAATTCACTTTGAATTCTAATCCAAAATTCATCTTCAGGTTATATCTTGGATTTCTATGCAAGCAATTTATGATACCCAAAAGGAAAAAAATAAAAGCAGCTAACAGTCAAGCAGTGCTTTTACTGCCTTTTTTTAATCTACTTGTTCCAAACCAGATGCATTCAGTACAGAATTCTGATTAGGAAAAAAATGGCTGTTGAATTTTTATTACTACGTCCCTTAAGGACCAAAAGTGGTAACCCTAGGCATTTAATGCGTACTATGAATAACAATACCTATGAGCACATAAAAAGCTTGTTATCTCTGTTTATGGAATTTTTTTTACCATGTTGATACATTTATGAAAAGAAGTTGAGAAGTACGGTGAGGGGGAGGAGAGGAAGCTATCAAAATAACAAATACCATTAAATAAAACCTATTTGGAAAAGAACAAGCTATGCAGTAAGAAATCTGAATGAACCATGTCTCTTCATTACTGCCCTGCAGCTCCCATATAGTCAGTGGAGCCTCATTTAATGCTTATACTAAAAGCCTTCATCTACATACATCTCACCCATTGATACAAATGCAATTCATATTTAACCCTGACAAATAATCACTCACGATCGGAACGTTCTGCATACATAGATTTTCGTCTTTTATTTTCTTCTTTTATAAACAATGTAAACACAGAGAAGTCCTTCTGAATGTTTCAGAACAGCTCATTGGATTCAAAGAAGTGTCTTCTTCCCCTGTCTCCTCACATTACAATCCATAACCACCTGGCCAGATATTCGAAGGGTTTCCACCCCATACCTCCCTGTCACAGGACCACTTTCCTCCTATTGCAACTCCATCCTCACGGCTAGAAAAAAAACATGCAAACTGCAGCTAAGCAACGCAGGCCTTTTTCCTTCAGAAATCAGCTTACAATCTCTCCAAAAACCATGGTGAAATCATCAGAATAAAATTCTACAAACCAGCCATTTGTGGCACTGGCATGGTTTCCTTCTGCTATTTAGGTAAGTCCAACAAATAAATGCTTAAAAATAGTTTCTCCTCTTGAGACTTTCCCATATTTTCAACTCTGAGAATTTGCAGGGACCAAATTTGAGTTACGCTGACTCTGGAGCCAGCAGCTTGCAAGAGTACAGACAGCACCCCAGAAAACAACGGAGGGAGGTTGAGACAACTCCACCCATCCCTCAGCTCTCAGACTTGCCTGTAAAAAGAAGATGAGGAGACAGCCGGAGCACACCATGTTTCTGCTCTACTCATGGAAATAGGTGCAGCCTGCTCCAATTTATACTAAACGGGTTGATTCAAAGCCCAGAAAGGGGCCAAAAATGTGATTTATTTTTTGCTCTTCTGTGCTAAAAGGAAGAACAACTAACAAAGACTTAGGGTCTGCTCTCAACTACTCTGGACCTTTACCAAGCCCTTTGCTGTCTTCTCCCACTGAGATCTGCCTAGATTTCCCTAGGTTGGTGCCTTGGGAAACCAAATGCAACAGCGAACATGACAGAAAAGAAATTAGTTTTCTTGTGCTTGCAGTTCCAAGATTCTCTCTCCAACCGTTTATTTTCTTCCTCCTTTTCCAGGCTGAAGGAAGAGGACAAAAAGACAAACACCCTGACAGCTGTGGGGTCTTAAGTAACTGCAAGAGCCACATTAGTGGGCCATGCCCTTGGAGAAGACTGGGACACACAGGAGCCTGACAGACAGTTCAGAGGAAGAGGATTTGCACTAGAGCATCCCACCAGCACAGACGCATTGCTGTAGCCCGAACTGGAGCTCAGCTGTGTTATTTACCCTACGAGGTCCCAGCTGTCAACCTGGCCTGGCATCACGACAGCCTACAGCGCAAATGCCCTTAGCCAGCTGCTTGGCTCAATGTACAATTCTCTCTTTTTTAATGAGATTAGCGCTCATGAAATGTGCTAGCTCGACAGGCAAGCCGAATTTAAGTCCTCTGTTTATTCAGGCTACAAGCAGATACAGTGGTCACTTTTAAAAAAGATGCAATTTGAAAAGATACGCTGAATTCACCAGAGCTCCTGCAGTTGCTTATTAATCACGGGAAGAAGAGGGGGTTTCTTATACCTCTGTTGAGAACAGAGGACTGGAAAGGATGAATCTTGAAATTGTGGTAAGTGTATATAAACTTAGCAACCTGCCTCCTTGAGACTAGCATGAAGGATCTACTTGTCAACAACAACAACAAAAAACAGAACAGACGATTCTGGCTTCCTATCCATATCAGTCATCAGACACATCTGCTGCAGTTACCACCAAAATTGTTAAAAAAGAAAGGGAGGGGTATGTTAAATGCCGGGGGGTGGGGAGGTCACTAACTCAGCAGTACTGCCGTAAGTATGGATTAGTAAAATGACTTTTGGTTATGCTTTGTTTAAAAAAAAAAAAAAAAAAAAAAAGCCGATGAAGTCAAAGTTGAAACAGTTAAAGTCATATGTTCGCTATAAAGATGTAAAACATTATCGCCATGAATAAGCAATTCTTTGCTTAGAACGCATTTTTAAGCCGAATGATGCAAATTTGAGTTACTCCGTTTCACAGACACTTTTCACAGCATAAAGCCATTAAAAGGATAATACACAATCAGCTTCCCTTGCGAGGAAGTGACAAATTTCGCTTCGGGGTATTTTATCAACGATGAGCAGATTACGGGCTCTCAACAGTACACAGCGGGGCCGTTATCGTATGTTGTCACCATGCACCATTAAAAGGTCTTTAATCTGCAGATTGCCACCACGGTAACGCTGCTCGTGCTCGGGATCTGCTGAGTAACAGGCCAGGACGCCGCGAAAACCTCCAGCCTCCGGGGTCGCCCGAAAAACGCCGGCTCCCCGTCAGTCAATCACTGCAACTCATTTAATGTATCTGGGTCATAAAGATGGTTTACGGGAGCGTGAGCCGGGTTACGAAACACAGCGCGGTGGATACGCCGGGCGGCGGCGGAGGTCGGCACCCGGTACGCCCAGGTAAGAGCCGGGCCGAGCACCGGGGGGGGCGCGGAGGGGGCGGGGGGGAGACGCGGGGAGGGGGGCACGGAGGCGGCAGCCCGCCGCGCCCCGCAGCGGGACGGGGATGCGGCAGGCAGCGGGGAGACAGCCGGTGGGGCCGCCCCGCAGCCCCCTCCCGCTTCCCCAGTCCAGCCGGTCAGGGAGGGGGCGGAGAGGGGGGCAGCCACCGCGGCAGCCGGGGAGATCCCTGCAACTTTCCCCCGCGGGGGCTCGGGGGCATTTGCTCGCCGCAAGAAGAGGAAAAAAAAAATTTATATATATGTGTGTATATATATATACATGTCCATATATATATATATGTATGCACGTATATATTCCGGCATCACAAGAGCTACGTCCCCGCACGGCACATCGGTGACATCCCGGCGGAGCCGCTCTGCGGGGCCCCCGCAGCCCGCAGCCGGCCGTCACCGGCCCCGCCGCCCGCCCCGGGCAGGTGGGGGCCGCGGCCGCAGCGGAGGTGCCGGGCCCTGCCCGGCAGTCGGTCGGTGTCCGCTCCGCGCCGCGCCGCGCCGCACTCACCCAGAAGACGAAGGAGTAGATGATGAGGAGGGTTTTCAGACACGTTATCACGGGTTTGGTCTCCATTCTCCTCGATGCCATAATACTGAGATCCCGGCTGCAGGCTGGGCGCGGGAGGAGGAGGAGGAGGAGGAGGAGGGAGGGAGGGAGGGAGGGAGGGAGGAGAGAGGGAGGGGAGGCGGGCGGAGGGAGGTGAGCTCAGCGCTGGGCTCGCCTCGCCGCGCCGCTCGCCTGGTGCCGGCTCACCGCGCCGCCTGCCGCCGCCGCCGCCGCCCGCAGCGCCTCGCCGCCCCCGCCGGAGGGAGCGCGCCGCCGAGGGAAAGGAGGGGGATCTACGGGGCTTGGGATGGCGGGAAGGGGCGACCCGCCGGCGGCCCCGCTGCGGCCCCGCTGCGGGCTGTTCTCAGCACCGCGTGACTCGCCGAAACTTCATCTGTCGGCGGGGGAGGGGGGGGGGGGGGTGGAGGTGGCCGCAGGGCAGCGGGTTCTGCCCCCGGGGTGAAATTTGCTGAAATATCGCAGGGGGGCGGAAAGAGCTTGTTTTTTGCAAGACGAAGTGAAACACACACACACACAGACGCGCACACACACACCCTCCCCGCCCCGGCATCCCCACTTTCCTTCTGGTGATGCTCACCGGCGTTACTTGACCTGCTCAGGGGCTCTGGGAGGTGGGGCTGGAAAGTCAGAGCTGGACAGGGAATTGCCCGTACTAGAGAAAATGTATTTCAGTGTCATGATGAAAATTTGTGTTCTAATTCAAGCTGCAAGCATCTGGAGACTGTCGGAAGTGCAAAGTACCACAGATTTAACAGTGCTTTGCTTACAGCAATGTAGTGTGGGTGAGCCGGGCTGTATCTAAGAGAGAGCTCTGCACCGAATCGTTTGAGGGGCCAGGGGTCCTCCAGCTCTGCATCTTTGACATACTCCTCTTTGGCAGCTTGCGATAGCATCAAGACAGTAAGACTTAGGAATGTTACAAGAGCAGGTCATGAAGCTGGGATGCTGCTGGAGCCTGGTCTCTAACCTTGGCTTCACCGCAGCCTCGAATCTAAACTCTATCCTAAAACTAATCTGGACGTTGAACCCCAGCCTAAACTGATCAGAAACCTTGTGCTTCTGTATGTCTGTGAGATCCTGAGCTTCAGCTGGAACAAACGTGGCTGGTGTCTGCCAGACCAGGATGGGCCTTAAGTGGCAACATGCCCTGGAGTGAGAACAGAGCTCTGGAGACAGCCTGCTTCTCCTTCTTGTCACTGCAGCTACCAGCCCACTGCAAAATCCAGCAAGAGATGAGCAGTAGAGAAACACCCACATTAGTCTAGGAATGGAAAGGGGGCAGATCCTGCAGAGCCCTGGCAGCAGGACAACAGTGTGGGTCTCGTTGGCCTGCTCCCGGTGGGGATGGAAGAGGCTCGTGGTGCAGCTACCTTCAAGAAAAGCGTGGCCAGGATGAGTGTGCGTGTGTACCTCAGTAGTCTGACCTGCTGCAGCAAGACCACGGGCAGGCGTGGAGGGAATGGTCTCATGTTTTCCTTTCTGTCATTCACGTTTTGGAGGAGGGTATGAGTGGATGGGAGTAAGCACTGGAGCACTTCCCTCCAAAATGGTACACCTGCACCACCCCCAGAGCAGCTCTCCGAACTATGCCTCTTACTGCATTAAAATTGAAACAAAGTCAATACTAATCAGCCTTACCTCCTCAAGCTACAGAAACAATGTAGTTTGTGCAGCTGAGACATATCAAAGTGATAAACGAGACTTTGCCATTCAAGGGACAACATTTAAAAACAGAGAGAGAAAAAAGGGTCCTGGAGCGAGTGCTTTTGTAATATGCAGAAGTTTTGCCATGAAGACTGCTGCAAGATTTTGCTGGGTTTCACTTATGACTTTAAGAGTTGGTTATTTTAATGGATAGCCTACTGTTTCCGGACACAATGAAGGCATTTAAAGGATGCTCGGAGGGGGAGTATTCTGCAGGAGATACGGTTTTTTTGAAGCATTCATGACTTTTGTGGAAAATTCAGATGGCAAGTGCATAAATCTTTATTGGCTTGATCATTAAAATGTAAATAAGTCCAGTAACTGCAAAATGATATTGACACTAACAAGAGTTTTAAATATTCACTGTACGAAAATTACAGTAAGATATTTAACAGAAAATAGCTAAGCAAGAGCAGGAGAGACTTCTCTTCCTGCCCCGCACACATGGGGTGTAAAAAAGACAAATGCTGCTATCACGGGCCAGGGGACAGTACCCATGGTTATACTTCCTCTCCCCTTCAGGTGTTTTTGAGAAAGTGCAGAACAAATTATAATATCCACCTGAATTTAAATATCCAGCCAACAGAAAGCATGTATGGCTATTTTAGTAGTTGCTGATTTTGACAGTTTCACATTTGCCAATAACACATGATTTTAGGTCACTTCCTAATTTGAGGTACAGCCTTGAGTGTTCTCACAAGGATGTGTTGGGGGTTTAAACTCGGTGAATGCCTACAGAGCCTCCATTTACAATGTTGTTAAAACTCAGAGGGTTTTGCACCAGGGAACTTGTACCAGGGAACCAGAGAGAAAACAGAGGTGCAAGAAAAGAAGCACATATCAGGAAATATGGTTCCTTCCTCCATGAATGTGAGTCCCCAGAGGGGCTGATGTCCTGAGAACTGCAAAACAGAGACGCCATGTTATCTCCACTTGAACCTACGGTCTCCTGCTGAGACTGTCTTTGGAGAAACGTTGAGTTGCTTTTGACATGCAGTCAAACAGCATATAATTTGTTGGACTTCGATGCAAATTTTGGATTAAAAATGAGAACGTCTGAACAGAGCTGGACATAAATCTGCCTAGTTACAGAAATAGCATTAAAATATGACAAGAGCACCAAACCGTCAAACATTTTAGGATTAAGTGGAATTACCAAACAATCGCTGTCCTTCATGTGCGTGTTAGAAAGATGTTTACCTTTTAAAATTATTTTATTATATTTTTTGCAGGTTTGGGAGTGCAGATTTTCACGTGTTTCTTGAACAAAATCAAAGCAAGTCTTTCTAAAGCAAAATACATTTTTCAGTTCTGTAATCCATGTTTGCAAAGTTGGGAACATAATTGCTCTTCACATCTCCCCACAGAGAGAATGTTCTTGTAGTTATTCAAAACAGGACATTTTTGCCTAGCTGTGTCATTTGAAAAATATTTCTTCAAAATATTAGCAGTTTGCAGGGGATTCTTCTCACAATCAGTGCCCATGAGCTCATTTTTCTTCATAATGCATGGGGAATATCTTCTTTCTTAATAAGTCTGTCTGCAGAGCATTGGTCTAGAAGGAGCTTCTTCATCCCACAACAGGAGAGCATCGTATCATGTAAAGTGAAAATGAGGACTTCCATACTGAAGTATGAAGCTGACATTGATGGTTAAATAGAAACTTTCTGAGGAAAGTGGTGCAAAGATGTAAACAGCCGTTTGTTTCAAGTGTGATAAGGCCTCACACCCTTCTGCAATTGCAGCAGATGTAACGAAATGCGGTGCTTTCTTCTCTGCGTGCCCACTCCAGCCATCCCCAAATTCCCTGTGGTGCTGTTGAAGGTAAAGGCTGCAACCTCTGCTGTCCTTTGTTGAGTGTTCAGGCTTATGATCCACACTCCCTTCAGCCTCCCTGGAGAGCAGAGGTCTCAGGTTTTTTCCCTTCTTCTCTCATTCCTTCTCTCTCCATGTCACCTGCCAGAGGCCATCCTCAGATGGCAGTACCTACAGCCTGCATCAGTCTGTGGCAGAGTAAAAGACGATCTTTTTGGCAAAAGCAGAGGGAAAAATAAAAGTCTGATAATTTTACTGTGCTCGTGTGGCTCGGGTGAGTTCAGGTGCCTCCGTAAGGTCCCACCAACACCTCCACATGGTAATTTGGCTCTAAGGAAGCAGAGCTCTTGCATGGCAGCCGATTCTTGACATGGTTCGTAGCTGCACGCTTTTGGCAGGTGCATCAACGGGACCAAGCTGTTAGGCCCAAGCCCCAGAGTGTGTTTTCTAAGGAAGCCTCAGGCTTTATAGGTCCCCAGGGAAGCCATAGGGCTTACACAGCCAATCTCAGAGAATGGTTTGTCAGAAGAGAACCTGTAAGGAGGCGCATGTAGTGACAATGATGTCGACTAAGGTGTGCCCATCTACAACAACCAACAAAGAACGTCTTGACTGCTGAAGTACAGACATAAGGGGGCAAATACAGACATCGGCTTTAGTAGTTTATCGACAAGTATGAGTTAGGATGAAACACATATTCAGCACCAATTCAGGAAAAAGAGCTTGTGGGACAGACCTGCAGTATTGAGAACACAGTGCTACCTCAAACTTATGAGCAAGAAGTACATATTTACTGAGCAAGGAGTAGTAATTCTAGAGAAGCTTTCTTAGACCTTTTAAGAAAGACTTAGAAGGCTTTATAGGAATGCACATAATGCTTGATGAATTATCCTCAGTAAATTAAGGCTTTTGGCTTGTTAGGCCAAAAGGAGATGTCAAGGAAATAACAATCAAAAGAAGTAGTTTTAGGAGAAAGGTGGTAAAAGGAATGATCCTTATACCTCTAACAAGACAAACTAACCAGTTACAAGATCAAAAATGGCACAGAGATTAACAAAACTGATGTAAATGTTACACTCTGATGCTCCTGCAAGCCAGATGGCAATGAGGTATGTCTACTTGCCTTGTTTGTTTTAGTACTGTTTTATAATAATTGTGAGATGATAAAGTAAGGGCTCTGCAGTGCTATGAGCTTCCTCTGGCTCTGGATTGTTCCTTGTTATGAGGACAATGAAATTCTTGATTTTTTGCATCTTTACTTCTGAAGCTTGAGCAGCTTTGTCCCAAAAGCCGACCAACCGTGTGGAGGCAGGAGGGAGCGTGTGATGGAGGCATGTCCTTTATCCGATTTCCCTGCAAAGCAAGCATGTAATGGTCTGGTTTTTATCAGTAATGTTGATATGAATATGCTTTTTGTAACTTTTCCTATTTCTCAGCAAATACCTTGATTTAAGAGCAAAGTTTCTAGCTGCTTTGTAGGCAGGCACTTCTGATGGCTTGTGATGACTTTCCTGATTACTCCAAATCTATGCAAAGTGTCCTCTCTGAAGGGAATGGAACAGAAATACATTTGTGACTAAGTATAACTACCATAACAGGATAAATTAAGATCACCAGCATATACAAAGACAAGATGGAGTACTTGGGAAAGATAAGAGGTCAGAAAGCAGGAAAATACACAAAGACCATATCTATATTATTTCAGAAGAAGCATTATTACATCTCCAGATGATATGAGTTTTGACACACAGCAAGAAAAATGGAGCCATACAATTTTATAATCTTCATCTTTAGCAATAAAGTGACAATTAACCCTGCACATTTGCCAGGTCACTCAGATTGTTTTGCCACGCTCAGTAGTTTCTCTTTTTTAAGTTGTTTTCTTTCTTTGTAGTTCTAAATACTGGCACCAGATCCTGTCCTGTTGTCCCTGGAATACCTGGAAGTTTTCTTAAGGTCAGTAGGTAATTTACAATTACCTTGGGAGGAATTAGATTATTTCTTCTTCTGGAAATATTGTGAGAGGTTAAGAAACATCTATGAGGTCCCTCTTGTCCGTGGTTTTCTGTTACTTAGCTTCTGTCAAGAAATGTGGTGGAGATGCACCTTAAAATTTGAACACTGCAGTGTTTAATAGTTTCCCATTTCCTCCTTTTCCTTTCTTGACTGTACCATGATTTGTTTTCACTGAATTTTTCCTAAGTCTGCCCTGAAGCAAGTGCAAGTAAAACTGGGGATCCTGGCCTATTCTCCAGCACTGGCAGAAGTTACATTTTGTCAGCTCAGGTTTCTAAGCATTCCCATAAGAAGTAGGGACAAGCAAGAATAGTCCATCTTTTCAGTTATGCGGGTGCAGCTATCCCCTTATGTGACAGATGGAGACTCCTGACTGACATGCAAGTGTCTGCATATTGTGCAGTATCTTCTGCTCAGCAAAACACCAGGGTAAGAGACTGGTCAGCCTGGCCACCTGCAAGGCCCCGTACCTTGTCTCTGACAGCAGCCACTGGTAGGTATATCGGGGAGGACCCTAACAAACCTCTAGCCTGGGTGCTCCTAGTTTGTTGCCCCAGCTGCAGCCACCAGATTATTTGTGTCAGCGATAAAAGCCCCGCAGCAGCAGCATTTGCATCCTTTTAAGCAGAGACCATTCCAAACAGTTACAAACCGCTTGGATTTGCAATTTTTTTTCCCCCGCAGTTTTGGGAAAGCCTCATTTTCCCTGAAGTTTGCTTCTCCTTATGTGCATCTCAGGCCTAATTCCAGAAGAAGTGAAATTATAACCTAAGCCTTGTGCAGTTGTTAAAGCAGAAGAGGAATCCTGAATGTCCTCAGCTTATGGATAGAGGGATTGACATAGCTCAGGTGTGAGACAGCTGATGAACTATGGACAACACCGATGCTGCCGAAGGAGGTCAGGATGTGGAACTTGCACTGCAGTGGAAAGTGATACTACGTTAGCATGGCACAAAAGCTTAGGATGAAGCGAAGCACCATAGGAAGAGGGTGATGTCAGGGGCCTGCTAATTCGGTTGTCAACTTCAGGGTGCAACTGGCAGGACCTGATTCCCAGTGGGAAAGAAGATACCCTGGGAGACCCAGAGGAATCCTTACTTTATACAGTATAGAGGAGGACGAGGCACAGTGTGGAGAGAGTCACAGAGGCCACGGTCAGCCCAAAAGCTCTTTGATAAATAGCTCAAGGTGGCAAAATGGCATCATGCACACACTGAAAGGAACTTTGAGGTATGCTGCAGGAATTCTGAGCCAATGTGTTTTCTCTTGATGTGGTGCCTAGGTTTTCTTCTCCTCCTCCTCCTCCTTCTTCTCCTCTTCCTCCTCCTCTAAACAATGGCTCCTCTTCGTGCCTTCAGAATACAAGAGGATTGATTTTTAAAGTAGCCATTTATTTTACAACAGCATACTAGTGATAAATAGAGAAAAAATAGTTTGATAGTCAGCATGTTTTGGAAAATAGAATGTAGCTGTATAAAGCAACAATGTTTAAAAAACAATTAATTACAGATAAAGTATGCTGACAAAAAGATCTTGAAACAACCAAAGAAACAAGAGTGATACTTAGAGCATACTTTGCGCCCACCTCAGTGTCAGTCTAGGCAGAGATCTTGATTTTTAAGGACAGGCTGTTACATGTTGCATATAGGTATCTCTTACATGAAGGTGCAGAAGATGCAGCTCCAACTTCGAGGCCGAGCTGTTGTTTCTGTAGCAGGCTCCTTCCCTGTGATGCTGGGGAACAAAGAGGATGTGAACTGCTCACTCAGACAGTGCTTGTTACTTGGATGAGCTGAGAGGTGGACGAAGCAGCTCTTCTTCCCTTGAAGAGGACTTTTTGCTTTGCGTCCCTTCCTTCTGGAAGATCATTCTCAGCACTGTTTCCTGGAGACACTCTTTGCTTATCCATCTCAGGTTCCTGCAGTGAGCAGCCTCGTTTCCTCCACAACAGTCTCCTAAGCCATTGTGTGAGGAGCTCCGTTCCTCTGAACGGAGGAGCAGCAAGCAGTCAGGGGACTTGAGCCGTGTCAGTCTTACCAGCCATAACAACCACTGCCTGTCAGGCCCCTGCACACCTTCCTACCCTTCCTGGGATCTTGACTGCTGGGGCTTAGGGCCAGCTCAGGTAATGGGTGCAGGCATCACGCCTCGAATCAAGGAGGTGTTTGAAAAAACGCTGTGACAAGCCTCGGTGGGAAAGGCTGCCCTTCTCTCAGGAGGTGTTTCTAAGCTGAGCACTCTCCCTGTGCTCTCTGCCTGAGCTGCACTGCAGCTATGTTGCAGCCATGCCTGTGTCCATGCCTGTGCTCCAAGCTGGCCACTCACCCTAGATGGGCTCAGGTCAAGGAATGCGAGAAGCGTATGCAGCTTGTTCGCAAAGTCTCCCTGGCACTGGAAACAAAGCGCCATATGCTCAAGCAGCAGGAGCAAAAGGGCGAGCTCCAGGCAAAGGGAGCTGAGAGCAGAAGGGAGGTGCACAGGAGAGGCACTGGGACAGCTTGCTCCATGCTCCCCCGTTCCTCCTTATGGGGCATGGGTGGATAACGCACTGCTACCTCCTTTCCCTGCAGCTCCCAGGGGATGCCTTTTCCACTTCACTTACTGGTATCTTGCCCTCGAGGTGGCTACTACTTATAGGCATCTTCCCCTCTCTCTTGTGGCTTTTGGCCACCACCACCCCGACTTGTCCTTGACGTACAGCCTCCCCGAGGCCCTTGCTGCGTTAGCTGCCTGCTCAGTCCACTGCGCAGGTGAAACTAATAGCAGTATCAGAAACAAGCATCGGGGCAAAAGCATCAGATCCTGTACCTGTGCCATCGTCCCCAGCGCAGAGCACGGCAGGTGAGCCCCGGTGCCGCTGTCACTGACGCACGAGGCACAGAGGTTGCCTGCATCGCTGGCCCTAAGTCTGCTGGAACCGGGCTTGGACTGTAGGTAATGCAGATTTTTAATTAACACCAAATCAGCTAGGGCTTTCCTTTTTTAACAGGTGTAGTTGAGACAGATAATGTTTTGTAACAGTTGATTTCCTTTGAAATGTAAGGTCCTTTTACATGTTTGTCCTGAATTGTATGTATTTGTTAACTTTTTGGTTTTTTTTTTGACTGGCAACAAACAGAGCTATACCTGTATTAGGAACTGAGATAAAAGGCTTATTGTCTCATTCTGAAGAATTTTTAATGACGTAAAAGTCACTTCTATTCAACATTCAATCTCACATGTCAAAAGGAAACATGAAAAAGGGGCTGCATAAGCATCAGCATCGCAACACACTGTGGAACCAATCTCTGAAGACCTCCCTATGCTATCCAGCCTCTCCTGGGGCTTCTGGCCTGGTGGTCAAGGGTTGCAGATCAGCACCAGAACATCTCATGTCTTACTGCCATCATGCTGGCTTCATGGACGAGGGATGCAAAGTGTGCTGTCAGTCCCTGTGAGTGCAGGCATCCCAGTGATGCTCATGTGAGTGTCCCCTGTGGGAAGAAGAACTCAGCAAGTCTGTTATTCATCACTTTGGTGCCTGAGAACATAGGGGCTTTAAAAAATGAAGCAAGTCTCTCTGTCTCTTCTGTTTTTCCATTTCAGGGAAGCAATTTGCTTGTTTTCCTCTCAGCTTGCATTTTACAGTGCTCTCTGAGTCCCAGCCCAGCCTGCAGACACGCACAGGAACTTTTATCCCACAGGCCTCCTTTGGGAATTTCATCGTGTGGCAGTTGCACAACGTACATCAGTGAAGGAGCCACATGGACTGCATAAGTCACATGAAGCCAAGCTAAATTATATACTGATTTTTTTATTAATCTCTGGTGACTTCAGAAGCACAGCAAGAGCCCCTGTAATACTTACTAATTATTGACAGGATATTGTTCCTGTGCAGGAACAGGACAAAAAAGACAGGCAGTGGGTGCAGCACGAAGGTGGGACCATAGGGAAAGAACTTCACTATGTCCATGCAGGAATGAGAGAACTGGGTACACCTTTCAGGGACATATTTTGATGCAGGTTTCAGTTTTTAGCGCCTGGATAACACCACTGACATTCAGAGATTTGCTGTAGTTGGTAATGTAGTATTAAATAAAACACAGAGTTCTACATTTACTTTCTCCTGAAGATTTTTCTGTCAAATTGGGTCAACTTCTACGTAAGGAAAGAGAGCATTTTAATCTGTCAGCACTGCAAACCTAGCCTGGGATTTGAAAGTTACTTTTGTGCTTAGAAATGTTGTGGACTCTGAATTTGGCAAGATGTATTGTTGGTGCATAAGATATAATGGTATATAATCCAAAACCTGATAATTTCTGCTTTGCTTAGCTTACCCTTATTTTAGCAAATGTTTGCTTTAGTGGGCTTTTGGGGTAATATAAGCAAATAAAAGCTCCATAAAGATATTTTTGTCAGCACTGAAAATAAAAAATAAACCATCATGCCCTCAGTTTTTTAAGCAGTAGCATTTGTCACCTTTATAAAACTGCTCTGCCCAGATCTGCAGGGGAATCAAACAGATGGAAGAGCCCACTGCAGTTTGGATGAAGATTTCATAGCTAAATACGCAAGAAAATAGTAAAGTGGTTTCAAGGTCAGCGATGAGATGAAAACTGTGGCCAGATTTTCTTCAGCAAGGAGCATGTGCAGCCTTTCTCACACATTTAAAGTAAATGCACCAAACCCAGAAATCCCTTCATTACCAGGAGCAAATGCCCTCTGTGCAAGATGATATTGCAACAGGGGAAGAATTTGCTTGCTTAACTGGCATTTCTAAAATGCATATTCTACACTATTTTTTTTTTCAATTAGTTGTTCATGACTGTTTATGTGTATATATGTATGTGTTCTTTTAATTCAGTTAGAACTGCAGGTGATTATACAGCAGATGGTAAATAATATGAATTGTGAATTTTGGCAACAAAAATGAATCTCAAATAATGGTTATTGTTATTCAATTAGTTCCAGGCCCAACAAGCATCTAGAGCTGTTGGCAGCTGATTTTCTCCTCTGTGCTTGTGCCTTTTATGCCCCCACAAATCTCTGAGTCGAGTAGTTATGGCTTTAAATTGAAAATTTCCTCACTGATTTGTTGTGTTCTTTTAAAAATAAAAACCCCTAGCAGCCTAGCTTATGATATCCATCAGGCTCAGCTACACAGATCTGGAGGCTGTATTTCTCTCTTGTTTATGTCATTAGTCTGGGTTTAGTTAATTTTCACTTCCAGATGTCTCTTGTGCCTGTTTTTTTTTCTGGCTAACAGGATATAAATTACCTTGATAGGCCAGAGCTGTTTGCTCTGTTTCACTTGCTTAATTTCTGGATGCGTTTTACAGAGCCCGATCCCTCATCATCACAAAACAGCTTTTACTGGCTTACAACACAGGTTTCACTGCAGTTATTTAGTGGCATGAAATACACACAACTGCCTGAAGAACCAGGCTGGTAGTCTGAGCACACGTCTCCTCTTCTGTTAGAGGGGCACAAAGACCTGCTCTGGCAGGGGTTGGATCCAGCTTCCGGACCATGAGAAATGTGAAGACTCTGGTTACTGTGGCTGGAAGAACGAAGGTGTGGGTTGCTGTTATGAAGGATGACTAGATTAGGATGTCATCTTCAGAAAACAATGCTAAACTGCATCACGTTTAGTATCTCCCTTCCATGAAGGGCAAGGGTTTTGGCTTTGCTCCTTATCAGTGAAAGGTGTTGTACAACAGCATTAGCAGACCTGCAGCGGGGTGGCTGCCAAGCAGATCAGTTCTGCGCTGCATCATCTTCTGCTGAATCACTTCTGCTCCTGAGGTTTCCCCCTGAGGGAGTGGAGGATGGTGCCAGGGTCCAGGTACCTCCTTCAGGTTTTTTCCTGCAGGGGTTTCTGAAGAAGGGTGGTTGGGGTGAAGGGGTGTTAATTATGCCTTAGTGGGCTCGAGCAGATCTTCTTCAGTTATAGCTGGGCTAGGTGCCTTTGCATATGGATATTTAGCTGCTGGATTATATAAAGCACTGCAGCAATCAAATACTTCCTGCTGCTTTTCCAAAGAACTGCTGCAGGGACACTCATGCATCACATAGAAGGATTCCAGGGCACCTTGTACTTTTCTCTGGGGGGTTTGAAAACTTAAAAGAGTTGAGATCCAGTGATCTTAGAAAAAGCCTGGGAACTGGTCCTCAAGTACTAAATTTGAGTGGCAGGGACAGCCCCTACCCTGTTCAGTGTTGCTATTTACCTGTTGGTAGCCCAGGGCTAACTAACAATCAACTTTAGGCAGTCAGAAAGAATAGAAATGCTTCTAAAATTTTCTAAAGCTTATAAAAAAAGTTGGAACAGGTTGCCCAGAGAAGTTGTGGATGCCCCAACCCTGGAAGTATTCAAGGCCAGGTTGGATGAGGCTTTGAGCAACGTGATCTAGTGGAAGGTGTCCTTGCAATGGCAGGGGGCTTGGAACTAGATGATCTTTAAGGTCCCTTCCAACCCAAACTATTCTATGATTCTGTGAAAAACATGCAGAGTCAATACTACTTTTTCTATAGCTAAAAGGCCTGATTCAGGGGCCTGCTCTTTGTAGTTACCATCTCGAGACAGTTCTTGGTGGGACAAATCAACTTATAGCAACATTTGCTTCACTTAGGGACCAGCTGCAGGCTGCAAGTCCCTCTTGGGCACCTTCTTCCTGCCAACTGGCTCAGCCAAACAGAGGTTGAGAAAAGCAGTCACAGAGCAGCTGATGCACATACCAATTTTTATCACTGAGGTTGCATATTAATTTTTATTCAGACTTGCATTGTCAAACGCACTATTGTTGGTTTTATGCTAGTCAGCCAAGGTCTTGACCTCATGCTGATCAAGGATCATGAAGGAGGCTATGCAGCAAATCAGTGAGATTTGTATGCTGAAAGTTACTCATGTTTTGAGAGCCTGCCAAAAATAATGTTTCAGAGGGCATGTATAAGACTGCCAAAATCAAGCTGATGAATGGCTGTATCATTGTATTTGGATGCAGAGTGAGGGTCAAGTTCAGAACAGTCTAGCAGTAGGCTATTCATACAATCTAAGCAGGATGGGACCAGGACATTTAGTAATCAACATTTATTAAAAAAAGTTATTTAGCCCTATTTTTTTCTGAAGTGCAGTAGAGGGAGGGCAGAGAGAAATTAAATCTGGAAGGTAGATGACAAGGCAAGCTTAGGGCCATACAGTGCCAGGCTTATCTGAGCATTTGAGAGATTCCTTTGGTAAAATAAGGAAGGGAAATGCTGACCGTCTCTTCTGGAACTTGTACACAGCCAGGAGTTGGTTCTGCAACACTAGTGTTTGCTCTTTTCTTCCAGAAGTGTAGTTGTTCATGGTTAATATTAATTCAGAACACAGGAATAAGAAGTCTGTAGATTAAATACTGCGTGCAGTTTTTCCTGAAGATGAGAGGAGTTTGAATTTAAGTACTGAGTCTTAGTTCTGAAAGCATACAGCCTTGCATTTCTTTTTTTGTTGAAAAATTTTATATTCCTGACTAATAGGCAGGTAATACAGTAAGAAGCATATCACTGTTTCCTATCTGGAGAAAGATGGGGAAGAAAAGCACAGATCAGGTACAGAAAGTGTCGGGTCTTGGCTGAATACCCTCTCCTCTTATCTTTTGTTTTTCAATTCCATTTCCATTCTTCTCTTTAACCAGTGGGTGCTTTCCCATTGCTTTTGGCTGAAAGCATTTTTTTATGACAAGTTGCTTTAGGCTGAGGACAGTTTCAACCAGTTTTATAGTCAAGGACCACATGACCAAGGAAGGTATCACAGTAATTCAGATCCACCATGATGACTGCTGAGAAGAAAACTAAGAGCTTACCTAAGAGATAATACTGCCCGAAGTAACTGCCAACCATATTGCTAATTGCTTTTAACTTAGCAAAAGTGCAATATCATTTCTAACACACACAAAGGACAGTGCATGGAGGTATGTTGGGAATGTCATGGACAACTTAATTAAAATAACTCAATATATGGTAATTATAGCTACATCCTACTATGATTTTTGTGACGTCAATAGTATCCTTTCTTATACATCAGTCATAAGCTCTTGGAGTGATGACTAGCCAGTCCAACTCCATGGAAAAAGGGCCAGTCCTTTGTGTGGTACTGTGTCCAGATAATGACATAATGGACAGACGACTAAGAAAACCACTTAATGTAAATTAGTTGTTTGTAACCAAAAACTCATGTGAGAACTCATGATGCGTATAACTCAAAGGAAAACAAATATAATAAAAGAATAATGAACATGTAATTAAATGGAGTTTAGAGCCGAGGCTGCCTATCCAAAATCATCTGTTTAGCGTTGCCATAATATCTAGTGTTGGACAAATCCACCCCATTGGATCTGAACGTGCTATTTTAATAGATATTTGTGTTTCTACATCTGTGCTTAGATTATTAAATGGCTCGTACAAGGTAAATTAAAACTCATGGCAGAAAATTACATTAGAAACATTAGTGAAGCTTTACAGACCCTCTGCAAATGATTGCAGAGCTATTCCAAATCACAAGTGATTATTTATACCGATCTTTGTACTAATTTATTGCCTACCCCTAAATTGGAGAGTTACTCTTCAGATAAAATGTCTCAGTTAAAAGAAGAACTGAACTCCAGGAAGACAGAGGACCTTGATTCAACATATGAAAGAGGGTAATAAAGATTGAAAAGTTTGTGAATGATGTATTAGTTTGTGATTTGAATTCAGCTCCGGTAGGAATCTTGCCAAGATGACCAATTCTCTTTCCACACTCACCTCTGACAGCAGATCTGGTAGCTGTCCATTTCGTTCAGTGAACAGTCAGATTTTGAACCAGATACTAAATAGTTATCAGCTTCCCCCTCTTCCACCCAAACAAGCCCATTTCAGTTCTCTTTAAGGTCAGAGATAGAGTGGCAATGCGCACATAAGGAGTTTGTCTTTAGCTGCACCCTTCTGCCCACCTCCTGCTCAGACACCTCATTCTGTGCTCCAGGACTGGACCACAGACACCTTGTCTCTGGTCAAGGACTTCACCACATCTCAAGAATTCCTCCTCTTCTTTACCTCTGTTAGCCATCAGTCGTATGGTCTGGGCTAAAAGTGTTGGCTGCTTTGCTCCCTGCTCTCCTCATGCTTCCTCGCATCCTCCTGAACACTCTCTGCCTGCATGGTGAGGGTTAAATCTGCCTGGTACCGATTCCTGCAGCGTGCACTGGTGAACTACAGTCCTTTCCCAAATATCCCTGAAAACGAACAGTGGCAGTTCAAATGTTTGCTGAAAAACAAAGGAAAGAGATGCAAGCCCGGCTGAGCAGGGTCATCGTCTGCTTAGGCACAAATACTTGAGGGGACCTTTCTCCATGATTTTCTCTACTAATTTCCAGCTGTATACTTAACTGATTACCTAACTGATCACCTGCTGTCAGCGTCTATAATCAAAAAATACTGATAGTTTCCACAGAGAAGTATGTTTCATTCTCCTGGGCAAAACTGAAGGTGACAATGCTGCCTGGAAGGTGAAGGTGGACCATCATAGGAGGGAGGAAGATGTGGCTGTACTTTCATTAGACAAAGAAGTCACATTTTTAAAGGTCAGATTTTTTATCTTTCATTTCCTAGGCACAATCTGACCAGTGCTTTGAAGTGCATCACTGCTCCAGCTATAAATAAAGAAACTTAAATTTAGGCCAGTTTGTGAAGCAGCACTCAACACTACAGCTTATGTGGCATCTCCTATTTTGAGACTTGTAAAATGCAAATTTATACCAAGAGGTGTTGCCTTACAACTGGTGTCAGATTCTTGTAGAATCAGAGATTGGAAATGAATGTCTCAGCAATGGTGAAAACCTCTTTGTGTTTGGAGAGCAGGAAGTTAAATGGCTAGTCTGCACCAATTTTTCCTGCTTCAGCCGTGCAGCAGTGCTAAAAACAGACAAAAACACCAACAGCTTGCCTGCTTTTCTGAATTCAGGTTGCCCTAGTTTATATGGATGTACGTGCCTGTGCGTATGTATGTGCAGTTACTCTGGGTGAATGGAAAGAAAAGCTCCACCTGGACAACTGTCCTGTATTTTGAGGCTGTTACAGGCTTAGAGGGACACTGGCAAAAGATTCACTAATGCAGCTGCAAAAAATGTGGCTCATAAATCAGAAAAAAGGGCTGTAATGCATTTGGAGTAGCCAGTTGTGCTTTACGAATCCTGAGGATCCCAAGGGAGTGAGTAGTGCTGCTGGACACGGAGTACAGCTGTATATAGTATTAGTATTAGTTTATTTACAAATTTAATAAAAATGCAAAAAAATACAGTAATCAAATTACGTTCTCAAGTAAGAATGAATCAATAGATTAGTAGCTTCAAAGTGCTTCCGCACCAAATTAACACAATAAGCAATCAAATCAGATTATGAGGCTCTCACTTTCACTCTCAGTCCTTGCCACTAATGAAGTTGTGCTGAGTGAGTCAGAGGAAGAGTTGTTTGATTCCAGACCAAAAGTATCCGACATCCTACCCAAAACACTCCTTTCACTTGGCTGGGGAGGACCACAGGTCACACCACATGTGTGATTTGGACTTAGACCCTTAGCAAGCAAGAATGACAGAGGTAAGTGACATTCCTCTTTCAACTTAAGTTATGTGCAGCTATCCAGGTACAAACAATAACTCTTCACATAACATTTCTTACAGTCTTGTGGCTGTTTCAGGGTGATGAGCGTCATTACCAACTCCCCTGCCTATGCACACAGTTTGTAGGATAGCCCATCCACCCACATAACACAGACAGGATCTCTAAATAATGCATGATGGCAGCTTTTGAACAGCTTTCAACCTCATCACAGCTTCCTGACTAACTCAGTGGCGGGCTGGCATTTATTTTTATGAAACCATGAAAGGTGTTTCTCCCTAAGCTGTACACAAACACTCCTGTGTAACTGGGGCAGGAGGGTGGTGGGAGGAACAGAGAAAATAATTAGGCTGAAGTCAACCTGGCAGAAGAGCAATTCAGTGATGAGCCAGCAGTTGTGCCTTCGAGCCAGGTGAGTACCTGCTGGCCAGGGCTGGACCATGCTCAGGAGCTGGACAAGTGCCCACTGGCCCAGGCTGGACCATGCTGCATCCCTGGAGCACCACTGCTGAGGCACCCCTTTCGGTTCACTACTGGTGATGTGTAAATTAATGGAAGGCAATATGGGGAAAAATAAGGAGGGATGGAGAATGTACTGCTCAGCAATCCCCAGAAAAATAAGTGCTAGGAGAGGCTGTGCTTTCTGATGACTGTAGTATTCCCTTCCTGAAACAAAGCTGAACCTCAATGAGTGCTGAGGTAAGAAGGGCTGGATTTATCCTGCATAGAGATACGCTGAGAAAAAAGTCTCTGGATATTTCTCTCATTAAAATATCTTACTAGGAGAGTTCAAAGGCAGATACTAGTGGGCTTTATCAAAAGAAAAAGCTTTCAACCCATCAGAGAGAAACAATGTGCTGCCCAAGGAATACGAAGATAAGCTACTATAATTTCATGCTGTGTTATTTTATTCCATAAGACGAACTATTACTTGCTTTCACAAATTTATAACGGTGACCATATGAATTATGGTTTGATGTCACAGGCAGTCTCACAGTTTAACTAGTAGGGGAGAGAAAAAGGTAATTGCAAAACGTACAATGACAATAAAACAGCAAAGCTAGGTGGTTATGTTAGCAATTATTCCAGATATGTGAATGTTTCCACTACATCTAATTTTCAGGAGGAAAACTTCTTTTAAAGAAAAATCCTTCCCAGAATTCTAGTAAGGGCCAGAGAAAATGGATGGTGAACCTTATGGTGAGTTGGGTGAGCAGCAGGAATGAGAGGTAGCGGCGAAGTTAGCTGAGATGTCACTTGTTGCTTCCTGACAGCTGCAAAGAGAGGATGTCAGCTGAGGATCGACTCTGGAGAGAGCAGGCGTCAGCCTGGCTGTCGTTGCTGGGGAAGTAGCTGGAGTGTTGCAGTCTTTGGCTATGCAGTAAACAGACAATGCAAGAAAGCCATTCAACATCACTCCTCTGAGCAGATCACCATAAGCAACCACCAGAAATTTCTAGTGGGTGTTGAGAGGAAAGCCCCCGCAGCAAATCTGCGTGGGTGGCTAGCAGGAGTGTGGTGGTCTGCTTCTTTTCTGATATTGTTATAAAAGGTTAGGAGGATGCTGAAGACAACCTCTCTGGGACAACGGCATTGATTTTAGTGACTCTTTTAAGTGAGGTTGAGCCAACGGAAAATGGGTTGTAGGACAAAATAAAATGCGCTAGGGCATTCTGGCTGTTGCAGTAGATGCTTGTTTAACATGGCTAGGAATACTGTTATTAAAATAAATATTTGTTGCTAAGATACCCTGTTAGTTCAATAGCCTTGAAATCTAGTTTGTGTCATTAGACTGGAGGTGCAGATGTTTTATAGATATGTGATTACAGCCATTGCAGGAAGACCTAGGAGGCAGGGAGGGAACTCCTCAAACACTAATAAGAAATAAAGCAGTTACTAGCAGCAGTTCGGATCTGGAGGGCAAAGCTATCCTTGGAAGATGAGAAGCTTGCTGAGTGGGAGCAGGAGCGAAGAGCAAGCAGGAAAACAGTGGTAAAAGACAAGGGAGGAAGGCAGCAGGATGAGCCACACGGGAAGGGATCATGCTGCCTGATAAACGCCACCACAGCTGCAGCATCGCTGACAGTCTGTGTTCACATCAGCTGGTGAGGAGGAGTGGCAGAGGCAGAGCTTGGAGATCGAGGAGTGATCTTCTGACGATGAGGATCTGCCATCCTTACCACAAAAATCTCAGGGGTTTTACTTGAGTCCGGCTCCGGACTTGTCCACTGAGCTGAGGTCCAGTCAGTGGCTGGAGCACCACAGATGTACTCCTATGGTGTGTCTCCTGAGTTAGTGCTGTCCAAGTACAAACAAGCACCCAAAATATCTAACTTAGGTCAGCACAAGCCTACTTTTTAGGCCTCTATCCCATGGTGTAGAAAAGTTTACTTCAGCCTTTGTAAAGCAAATTCTCTGTGCTACCAAGAGAGGGAAAGAGGGTACCTCTAGAAACTTCCAGATACGAAGTCAGCATCTTTGATTGAGCATCCCTCCCTCTCTCTCTCTCTCCATTGATAATTCAAGAAATGAATAGGAAATGCTGGATGACTCATTCCACCAGAGGTACTGCTTTTCCGAGGAGGATCAGCAGCTTTTTAAAGAAAAGACAGTGGCAGTAGTGCATCTTTTTCTTCGTCTGCCTCTTCCTGCCACCTCACCATGTAATAAGACTAGGGGGTGGAAAATGTGTTTCAAGTGTGAGCAGCCTTGGCTTCATGCTTTCCTCAGCCCAAGAAGATCTGGTTTTGTCTGATACGAGAGTATGCCAACCTCAGGATGGAGAGGAGCCAGGGCGGGAATTTGAGGCATCCTCTGTCTCCCCTGTTGACAGGGGACCCCTCTGGAATCATTAATGGGGCTTAGTTCAAGGGGCTCAGTAGGAAACCCAGCAAAAGGGAGTCTGAGTCTTGTCTGGGAAGTGGCAGGAGGTTTTGCTCCTTGCAGTAAGTCAGTAATAATACAAGTGGTCACTGAATAGGATCCAGGTTGTTTTGGAAGAAGACACCGATTTTCTCTTCCTGAAGACTAACTGGAGCCATTTTCCTCTTGCCTCTTCTGCTTCTGGCTCCGTCACCCTCACCTTCAAGCTAGAGAGGGAGTCAGGATAAGCAGACAGGTTCTTCACGTGTTTAGGTGTCTACCAGAACAGATGCCAGGGGTGTACTGTACCCTGCCCACACATATGGGCACCAAAAAGGTCCCAGTCTGTGGACTTCCTTACCAGCAAGCACCTAGAAGCTTGAAAAACATCACCCCCCTCTTGCTAGAGACTGAGTCAAAAGGGAAAGCACCAGGGTTGGATCCTGGTTTCAGACATAGAAATCCTGGGGCCATGCTGGCACACAAAGGAAATTTCCCACATATTCCCCCTATTTCTTGGGGGTTTAGTAGCTGATATCTTATTAACATTTATATTTCTTAAATCAGTTTTACCATTTCATTACAAAGGGCTTTGCCAGATGGTAACCCTTGCTGTAGCAGTTTAAGATGTTATTGCCTCCAGCTGCCTGCTGTCCCACCGTTCAAAGTTACGACCTTGTACGAGTTAACAGAAGGGGACGTGCACCCAGCTGCGTCTGCTCCTGTTCACAACCCCGCGCATTAAGGCCTTCAACTAACGCTGTGGACCATAATTTGAAAGCAACCAAAGAACAGGTGACATTTCCTTCTCCTCACATTGCTAAGGGGGCAATAACCTTTGCAACTGGGAGGGAGTGACAGCTGGAGCTGGTCACATATTAAAGCAGCAGCTCAAGTTTCTCAAAGCTCATGTGTGCTGGTCCTAGAAGGACTTTACTCATATAGTAATACAGGTATTGATTTGAATTTGATTTGAATGAAACCATTTGCGCTTGGGTGTGTAGCTGTATCACCGTTTCTGCTCTTTGCGCTCCTAAAGAAAGCAAAGCTGTGTTTTATAAGCAATCCAAACTTCCCCAGCAAACATGAACTCTTGCCAGGGTAGCTGAATCTGCGCAAGAGGCTTCTACTGACACAGCTAAGACAGTCAAGGATTATTCTTCTTCTTCCTATCAACACACCAGGCAGGAAAATGTCTGTTGTAGACACTGGAATAAAAGCAATCACAATAGTTTGTTTTTTCTGCAGTGCTCCAATTTAAAAACAGGGTCGTACAGGCAGCATTTGTGGGTGCAGTTTTACTGCTGAGATCAATTTTGGTGCCCTGCAGAATTCGACTCGTGATAACGTAGTGCGGCTGTAAAATTAGAAAGCCCAATTATGGCTGGGCTCTGTCTGCACAGCTCTCAGCTTTGGTGCTCGGAGCCACCAGTATGTTCATGTGAGAGCAGAAATCTGCCACAGGTGCCCCGCAGCCAGCCTCTGAAAACAAAATATGGGGTGTGCTCGTGAAGGAGAGGAGCTCACAGTTGCATCTAGCTGCTGCGCTGTGCTGTCTGCTTGTATAACCCTTTTTTACTCCTCAAGAAGCAATTCTGGCAGAGTATAAATATTGTAATAACAGTTCTGAGAACAGTGTTGAAGGAGAAACGTGCAGATTAGCAGGGATGACTGGTGAAGTGCTCATGTCACCTTTTTGCGGGGCGATGGAAATATTTTATTATTACTAACCTATCCTAGAAAATGGAAGTCTTCCATCCTTTTCCTTGTCCCTGTTGTTTAATAATGAGAGTGATGAACTGTATGGTGTCCTCTACAGTCTTCAGACCAAGAACGTGTGGACAAATTACTGAATTCGTTAAAGCCAAGTAGGTAAAATCTTGATCCTACTTACTTCAGCGGGGCGTGGATTTTACTTTATGTACATAAACTTGCTCATGTGTATAAAGTCCTTTTGTACTGTGTTCTGTTGTTGTGTAATAGTTAAATTATTTCCCGGTATTAATGTTTAACATAGATTTTTTTTCCCAGTTTTAAGTTACAGTTAATTGCATCCAATTCTGCCCTGAGTTTCTGGTAACTGAACCATACTTCCTTTGCAGAAGGGTGGTGTATGGGGACATTATTACCTGAACCTGGGACTTGGAGACAAAGAACCGGATGTGTCATTGCCTAGAACTCCTGCAGCTGTTTAAAGCAGCCAGCAGTATGTGTAATGCTCCCCTATTCTCCATCAGTGATCGTCTGTGCTCACCTTTCAGTGGTGTGAAGAACAGCCCATTTTGCTGACCAGTGGAGGATGAGGTGCACAGATACTCACTTTTTCATCTTGCCCCTCCCAAGAACTCCTCAGTAGCCTTCGTGATTTCACTTATTGTCCCACTCCTTTTTCTTCTATTTATAAAACAGGGATAATATTTATACACTCTTTCAGCTGTTATGATGACTATTAATTACTGTTCATGCACTGCTCTGGAAATTAATGTATTGTGCAAGTACTAAGTGTAATTTAATTATTGAATATTCAGAATTATTTGACTCTGTGGGCTATTTTTAGCTCTCATTTCATAGTCTGTACAGAAAACATCTATTTCTTTCAGTCTGCAGAAGACTGTGTTAATGGCAAAAGGTATGTATGCCTTGAAGCTGGCTCTTACAGAAATATGATATTCTCTAGGTGCCTGTGATTCCTAAGGTCATGTTTTCTGGGGTCTCATCTCATCACATAAAGAAATCTTTCTTTCCCAGCAAACTAAACCCCATATTTTACATCTAAGCTCTCCGCCCCTTCCGTTGTCTTGTCTTTTCTATACACCAAAGAAATATTTGCACCATCTTCTGTACCCAGCAGCGCACCTTCTTTCTTCCCTATCACCTCCCTTCCTTTCTTAGCATTGCATGGTGGGGTTTTATCCCCAGTTGCTACATTAAACTTTCCTGGAGGATCTCCCCATTTGGAAATGGTTTTGTCTTAAGATTAACCTGTCTCAAAACTTATTTTCAAAACTCATTTAATATCTGTCTTCTCATCTCATGCTAATGTGTTCATATCTTTTCAAGTTTTAGACTACGGAAAGTAAATTCTATTTTTTTTAGCAATTTATGACTAAAAATCATTGAGGATTTGGCCGAACTCTACATGCATGGCTCAGATAAAGAGTTTCTATGTCATCAAACAGGAGTCAGTCATGACTTGGCTGAATGTATGTTGCTTGGTCTCTGGCTGTCTTCACCGACTCATGACATGGACTGTGTGTGTGCTGGTGGAAAAGGGGCAGAGAGCTGCATTTTACCCATTTTGTGCTGACTTGTGTTCTCAAGAACATTGAGAAAAAGCAGTGCCCATGCTGTGGGGGCTGTGGGGACTATGGGGACTATGGGGACCACTACTAAGGAAACTTTATTTGCTCATTGAGTAGGTTATTGCCATTATTATGCCTCTTCTGTCTGATGTATGTTGGGTTGTTTTCACACTCTGGAGAAGATCAGCTCTTGCTCTGTGGAGGATTTGGCAGGACATCCTTTCCTGTGTCTACAGCAGTCCAGGAGAACAGGGTCCTAATATTTGTAGCCAGCTAAAAAAAAAAAAAAAAAAGATCATACTCCAAAAGCTGTAGTGAGGATTTAACAAACTGAATGAAAGTTGTGCACTCAGCCAGTTGTCTTTATGACCAGGTAGGATCGATGTTCAGAAAACAAAAGGTTATCATAAGTTTCTTCACTGAATATTTCTCTTCTACAGACAGTTTTCGTGAGTCGGCAGAGACTGACTCAAGAAATGCTCATGATTTCTCAAATTCTCAAATCTGTGCACTGCCAGTAGCTCTGTTCGGGGAGCACCGGATAAAATCTAAATGATTCAGTGACCATTCTACACAAACAGCACAGCTGCTGCAAACGAACCCAGGAAAAAGGGGACCGGTATGTTTATACTGGAGTGGAATGAGGACCAGGACACTTTTCAGACTGTCTCCTAACCTAACGGTTGCCCTTGAGACCACCCTGCCTCGTGTGAGGTATGATTCGGGATGCTATAAAGGCTTCATTGCCTCAGGCAGTATCTTTTTCCAGAGGAGCAGTAGGAAGAAAACACAAATGCGGCAAGTCATGAAGCAATACAGAGCCATAAAGTAGTTCTTCTGGCCTAGTCCCTGGAGAAGAGGCCAGAGAGGCAGACCAAAATAAATGGCCATCGCTCTGACCTTGTCCTGATTCATGCACAAAGCCAAAAGTCCATTCTTTTACTGGGGAAAAAAAATGGGAGCTGTACACTTTTTTTTGTCCCAGAAAAAACAAAATACTTGGAAAGGGGTTTCTTCTTGTTGTGGTTTAGGCCAGCCAGCAAATAAATGCTACACAGCTGGTCACTGATCCTCCACCACCCCCAGGGGATGGGGAAGAGAATTAAAGGGAAAAAGGGAAAGCAACCCGTGGATTGAGATAAGAACAATTTAATACTACTACTACTAATATATGAATATATACATATGTATAATGATAATAATATATACAAACAAGTGATGCACAGTGTAATTGCTCACCACCTGGTGACCAAGGCCCATCCCGTCCTGGACTAACGATCCCAAAACAGATAAGTCCCAACACTGCAATCCTGGATGAGCGAGAGGCCCAAAAAGAGAGCAAGAGAGAGAGAGCACTCTGAGGGTCCGAGAGTGAGAGCCCCGGAAGAGCAAAAGCCCTTCTTTCTGGTCAACCCTCATTTTCATACTGGGCATGACATTGCATGATATGGAATACTAATTGGCCAATTTGGCCCTCAATCCTAAGTCTAAGTTCAAATCATAAGGAGAGTTGTGGGCCTTTTGTCCCAGCCATGCTCCCCCTTATCCTGTTGTGCTCCTGCACACTGGCAAGAACATGGGAAGCTGAAAAGTCCTTGAGGTCTCAGTGCCAACTATAAACATCAGTGCATTATCAACATTCTTCTTGTAGTGAATCCTGGACTAAACCCAAAACACAGAGCTTTTCTAGCTGCTAGAAAGAAGAACTAACCTTGTTCCAGCTGAAACCAAGACACATCTCCCCATCGAGGAGTGGCTCTGGGCAGGCGGAGAATGGCTGTGCTGGGTAGAGGAAAAGACTGTAACAGACAGGTGGTACTGCTTTGGAATACTCCACACGCAGCTTTTTCTGGGCAAGGTTAGTGGATTCACTGAGGCCTTCCTGGATACAAAGGGACATTGAAATGGAGCCTCTGAGTGGAGAGATGAGCTCTCTTCTGTGCTAAAGCGAATGAAGGCTCAACAGGGACTTGACTGAGTGGGAGGTAATTTCTTGTGTAATAGCAACAGGGTATGTGTGCGCACGCGCAAACTGGTGCTGGAGCAGATTGGACTCGGCAGAGAGGACAGCACGGACTGTGCTGATGGTGGAGTCGAATGTGGGTTTGTGTGTGCGTGTACAGGCACAGTCACGCGTTCCATAAAACTTGAGTTGTTGTGCCAAGGACAAATGTGCATAGAAGAGATTGAAGAGAAGGATTGTCGCGTAGTAAGGGGGAGGAATGGAGGTCAACGAGCGAGACTCCTACTAAGGGAGCAGCAGGTGAAAAAGGAGTCAGCCGCAGAAAATGGTAACCCTCCTCATGAGGAGAGATGAGGCTCAGAAACTCATTGAGGCCACTGTGTGTGGGAGCCCCAAAAGGGGAAACGCTGCTGTGTAATGTTGCATATCCATACATATCACCATGGGATGGGAGGCGTCAGATCCTCATATTGGATGAATAGTGACAGTTTAGGAGTAAAAACGTGGCGAACTGATGGCAGACAGCATGGCTCTGTGCTTGTAAGGAGAAATACACGTAAAGGACAGGAACCAAATAGGATACAGAAATAGCTGTACAGCTATATCCAGTAGCTACAGAAAAGAAATAATTCTTTGCAAAAGCAAAGCTTGCGTCTTGCTGGGAGGATAAAATCAAGAAAAAAGGTATTCCACTGGAAAACGAAGAGACAACCTGTTCAGAAAAAACTATCTTCAGTGCCATCTTGTTTTTTTCTGGTCTGACAGTTACTGTATTGAGTCTTAAGTATGAATTGAGCTACAGTAACAAAAATAATTAAACATATCTGAATAACTAAGCACATCTGAACAGAGAGGAAGGAGTACCAGAGACTGAGAAATTATCATTCCACAGAGAAAAAGGGGGTTGAGTAACAGTCAGAACGACTCTTTTTATATTCCCAGCATGTCCATGCAACAGCTACAGCAGTAATTTAGTAATCAGTTAGAGTCAGGGTGCGTTTGAGCTGTTACAAAATACATGGTTTGATTTGGTTCCATACCACAGCTCTTCTGCTATTGCTCTTATGGTTTTCCATTAGTATGTAATATTCTGCCTAACTGTATTTTAATAGCATACTATGGGCAGCTCTGTGCACTGTGCAAAACACAATATTTAAACAAAGAACTGTGGTTTTTTAACCAACTCATATTTTATGACTAAGATTATTGAATTTCTTATAGCACTCCAATAATTTTCTTCAGGGGTCACAGTGGCCTTTTGCTAATAGGCAGCATAGCAAGCTGCTCCATTGTAATGTGGCCTCAGCTTCTAAAGATTGAAACTTGGCAGCTGAGAAGTAGAAACAGAAACAACATCAGGGACTTTCCCAGAGGCTTCCTGAGGAGTCAGACATGAATTAATTATAAAATGGGCAGAAATGTGTAGTGGCAATTGCTTCAGGGTATAAACCAGAAAAATGTCCATCAGGAAAGCTGATGTGATCTCAGATGAGACTATATAAAAATATGAACTAGGACATTTGGACATTGGCCGAGCCTGGAGAAAGAACTCACAGGAGCAGTTAACGCAAGTACAGGTGTTGATCCTCATTCTGGTGCCTGGGTGGGCATATTCACTATTTGACCTCAGCCCCAGCCTAGGTTCAGCACCATGCAGAGACAGATTCACGGGTCGTTCCCGCCAGAGTACACTGTTCAGCACACCTCCCAGACACCTCTGAATGGTTTTCCTGCCCTGAGTGTGTAGAGGCTACAGGTGAAGAAAAATAAAACTATTTGCACCTGGCACGATGAAGGAGCTGGGAGGAAGCTCCCTCTGACTCAGGCTGCTCTGCCATCACTGCAGCAGTGACGTGAGTCTGTTCCAGCTTCCAGACCTCGTTTCTCTTAAACACGGTACCTCTTAAACACGATGATTTGGAAAACACGAAACCTCTGATTGCAGGAAGCTAGGACAAAGTCCTAGCACCCCTGGAGAAATCAAAACCTGTGTACTAACTTCCCCACTCTGATCAAGTCGCAGAGGCTTTCAGCCTCTGTGTTGACGTGTGGCTGACTATGCCATTAATAGAGAGGGGATGATATCTCACTGCAGTCACATCTCTGGACTGAACATGACTAGGTGAGTGTGTCATCTACGGTAAAACAGCATACAAGCATGGTTGTGTATCAGGATGTGTTTCTGGATGACATAGTCATGGAAACGACCACCTGTCAGCTATGCACATTTTAGGAACACGACACAACGTCTTCATCAGCCGGGAAGACACATGACACAGCACCAACCTGTGTGGTGTTGTAGACAGCCTGCCTGTAGCATGACTGAGAAGGGTTGTCCATACACAAAACTGATATACTTCTAATTCAGCACAGGACCAGATTGTATCTAGTCAGGTGATGCCACACTTAAATAAATTTTTAACCAGTTTTTTAGTTCTTGGTAAATATGAACGTCTGTTTTAGGTAGATGTGGTTATGTTTTTGCTAGAGAGCAATTGTCCCTTCTATCCTTGGGCTTTCCATTTTGTACTGATAATCCCAAAGCAAAATCTCATTAATGGCTTCTCAAAATAGCTCACAGAGTTGCTGTTTCTGTCAGAGCAGCTGATTTTGCATTCCAGACTGGGTGAGCAACACACAAGCCAACGCAGGGGCTGGCCACAGCAGTACTCACAAGTTCCGAGATGATTTGCCTGTCAGGCACCCGTTTACATAGCATCGTGTCTGTGATAAGCAACTCTATCCTCATTATTCTCTCTTAAAAGCCTATACCACTTACTGATTCCTTCAAGAGGAGTGGATAAGGGCCCTGTTATTTTACATTGCTTAATGCTTTCCATTACAAAAGACCATCGTGACATTTCTTGAGAAAATTTCATATATTCAGGGTTTATTTGGGGGGTGGATTTTCAGCAACAGCAAAGCCTTTCGGCTGGAAAAGTGGAATTCTTGTTAGGTTTTGGCTGATGAATTGTGAAAAGGTACATTGTCTCAAAAAAACCCACCCTTACTTTTCATCTTGGGGAAAAACCTGCTTCCATGCTAGCATCAGCTTTCTGCGGATGGGCTGTGGCTGTCGCAAAACTGCTCATCTCACTCTTCTTGGGATGCCACAGTAGCTCAGCTGAAGCAATCAGTGATGAGAAGAGAAACAGGCACAGCAGAGCACCTTCTCTTCTGAGGCACCATGTCAAAGACCAGTGTTCCCACTCCTCTCTTTGGCTCCTCGCTCCCTATGCATGCTGCGGAGATCCCCTGTCTCCAGAAAGTAAGTAAGGAGCAGGCTGAGCACGGCAGTCCTGAATATGTCCATTCCCTAGCCAGGAGGGGACACTCAAGGCTGAATTCCATTGTCTAAACGTAACTGTCTTGTGCTATTTCTGATGTCCTCCTCTTTACTGCAAATTTCTGTGAGGCTGAAGGTAAAGCAGGAGGCCTACAACCTTCTGGAGAGGTGGCTGGAGAGTAAATGGGATTCCCTAGAGTGTTTAATTCAGCACCAGATGTCTACAATTAGAGAACGTATTCAAACCCTGCTATTAATCTCCACTTTCAGACACTTCTGCAGTATGGTTGTCTGCAGGTGGAGTAAATCTGTCAGCTCCTATTGCTACCATTGGAGAGCCCATTAGTACCAGTCAGTAGGACCTGGAGAGCTCTGAATGCACCAAACGTGCCCGTTTTAGGGAAGCCCTGAAGACCCCATTGACTACAGTGGCAGGACAGGTAAGTGGCTCATGTGTAGATAGCAATTCTTGCAGCACCTAAACTTAGGTGTTTGGATCTGGAGCTGAGTCCCACTCTCTACTTCTGTATCTGGGGTTCTAGTCCTTCTCAAAATGGCAGCAGGTTGCTATAGTTACATACACTTTGTTCTTATAATTTTCCAGTATATGGAAAAAACCCTAGGGAATTACATTAAAAAAACCCCAAACATGCAAAAATAAGACTCAAGTTGTCAAGTCAGACACTTGAAAATTCAAAGTGCTGTATGTAGTTACCCCTGCAACACCTAATTCAGTCATCTTGTGAATATATTGCCATTTTCTAGATTTTGTAGCATTATAATTTTTTCATATCCACCTCTCTTTTCATTTTGCATTTGAAATTACTTTCTTCCAATATTTAATGATACATTATTAATAGAAATATACCAGTACAAATATATTACAAATGTCACTATACAAAAGCTGTATTTATTTAGGTTGCATAGTCAAGCACTAGAAAGATAAGAAATGTCAGATCCATGCACTGCAAGCACAGCAAGATACATTCTCTATCCCAGAAATCTTATGAATCAAATTAACACAAGGTGAACCATCTGCTACAGGGATAGGATGGGAAGATAAAAATAATAGTGACCAGGACAAGTTACATAAACTAGATATGAGCACTAAGAGAAAATGAGTGATCGCCTTTATTTTCTTCTAAGTGGTTTCAGGAGACCTCCTGGCCCTGGTGCTGTTGGCGTTCCTGGAGTAATATTCTGTATATTGTCCATATCTCTGGATCTTCCGAAATAGCATCGTGAGAAACAGTGTGCCTGTGGGGAGTTAGACATGTCTCCTCAAATACCTGTTGACAGACACATTCCTGGTGTTAGGAATTTACAGGATTAAGTGGGAGTTCCTTTAGCAAAAGTGCTGCGATTAAAAATAGGATATTTCATGTTGCAGAACGTGATGCTGGGCTCCAGTGTAAGGACAGCCCACCTGAGCCCACCACCCGCCAAGGTCAGTGCCTTGGAGCGCAGATCCTGCCGTGAGTGGCCTCACGTCACTGCGAGCTGATGCGAGCTCGGATTAATATTATTTGCAGTGACCTCATTTTGAGTGTTATTTTCAGGGGCAGATCTCTGAGCACGGGTGCGTGCACACGATAATGAACATTGTGTGCGAAGTTGTGATCCCAGTCTTCAGATCTTTGTGTGTAAGTACCTCCTGCTGTCTCTGGTGACAGAAGGCAACACTGACACTCCCTGGGAATCCACATGGGATATTTTAGGCATTGAGGACAGAAAGGAGAGGATATAAAGTAGGATTAGGTCCCCAATTCTTTCCCCTTACCAGTTGTTCCACCGGAACACTACCTCTAACGCAACTCCTGTTCTCTTTCTCATTTCTATGTTTTTAGGCTTACGCACAAACATCTTAACAACGGGGATGTAAAAAAAAAGAGTGATGTCATTTCCTCTCCCTCTTGCTGGACTGGATTAATGTCACTCTTTTCCCCGAAATGCCTCTTTCTCCAGCAGGCTCTGTAGAGCATGCCAAGCTGCTTTGTGCTACTGGTTTCTGACGAAGGTACTGGTAGAAAAGAAGACTACGGCTAATACTGGGGAAGTCTTTAAAAAAACTACCTGAATTACTGATTTATCTATCCATCTACTAATTTAAATTTCAGGTCCATGTCTTTACTGTTGGACCTAGGGATATGTCCCAGCCTCGGGATCTGTGTGTGCCCTACTTTCTGCTTCCAGACCCGGGGTTGAGTCCAGACTTGGGTATGCACTAACCTCCTGCCTCCTTACCCCAAATTCCAAAAGCCTACATGAGCTGGCCAGAGAGGAGCAGTGACACACTTTGCCTGCTCTTCTAACCAAAAAGAAGAAGAAAGCAGGTCTGCAGGGCTCACCACAGTGTCAGGATGGCCTGTGCTACCTTGGCAGTGCCCATACATGAGCACTTCATACTCTGCTGCAATCTGTTCTCAGTTTCTGGTGCATCAGATGATTCATAACAGAGGGGAGAAGAATAACTAGACATAAACAGCAAGTCACACCATGCTCCTATTAATCATCTCAGAGTATTATTGTCCACATTCCTCCTCCTGCTAGCTGATACTTCTCCAGAGTGTTCATGTCCCACATGCTTGTGCAGCAAAGGATGGGGAAACACGTGCGAAGCCATGCCCGAGCGCATTTGCAGTTCTCCCAATAATCAGCGATTCTTCCTTTGGTCCTCCTGGAATCTCAGCAATCCACTCCCCACCCACGCGCCTGCCATCTGCTTCAAGCTTTTTGGTGCTGTTGCTGCACCCATGTGGGAACAACTGCACACAGCTTATCCTCAGATACATGTCAAATGTTGCTTTCTTTCCAGTGGAGAAGGAGGAACTGTGGGAAGGATATGGAGATCTCCCCTTTCTTGGACTCTGAGAGTTTTGAAAAAACATCTTTTCTGTAATGATCATGGCACAGAAATGATCTGGCTTACAAAATGCTCTTCTTCTTCCCACCTACACACGCTCCAAAACACACCCCTTGCCCCGATCTTTCTTTGGAGAATGTGGTCTATTGTTAGTACTCTTTCCTATTGTTAGTATGAATTGTCACAGTGTTTCCAAAGTTTCCTTGTTCCAGCAGGTAGAAAAACCACAACACTTGTCAACCTTTTTGAACTGCTTGCTTTTCTTAGCTATCGGCCTAAGTCAACGTGCAATATGTGAAAAGGGTGGAAGAATATACATGTGTGTTGGTTTGTGAAAGTGGGGTCAAGTGAGTGAGAGAAAGAAATGGTATGAATATAGATGTATGGTTCTATCTTCTTCAGGCTGTTTCCTGTGTGCATTACACTCTGTTTCTTGCCCCTCCTCAAAAGCAGGCATGTCCACACTTGCCCTACACAGTGCCATTAACACTAGAAGGCTCTCTGAAAACTTCATTTATGCTAATGACTTCAACCCAAGCTACCAAATGGATAGCTCAGTTCTATAACTGGGTGATTTTTCTCTAACTTAATCCACACTACTTTTAAAACCATCTCTAATGTAAATCTTGACTGGTTTAAGCACTATTATTTGTTTCCAAAATGCTGATCGTTTAATGTGGGAATTTTCTGTGTTGGCACAAAAGTGAAGGCATGTTCTCACTGCAGGTGTGTTGGAGCTCACCGGCGGTACTTTCCATCAGTCACTAGGAAATTGCACATTTCCACATATCAAAAGGCTACATAGCTGTCACTGCTAAAACAAAATAAGGGCGGAGGGGAAAGGAAGAAATAGCTTTCTTTTTAGACATGCATAATGTTTCAACTGGGTAAAATGACTTTTGAAAAACTTTTCAGAATTCCCTTCTTCCTGAAGCTAAGTTAGAGGAATCGCTTAGAGAATTAGTCTGAAAGTTCAGAATTGAAATCACAAATTAAATAGAATATCTCCTGGAGACTTCACAATGGAAATATTGTCCCCATGAGTGTTAATAACATATTTGCCATTGCTTTCTACACAGGCCAAAGAAAAGAGGAAAAAAAAGAGGGAGTGAGAATAAAAGGCTAAATGCTTTTGTATAGTGCAATGTTGTGATTTCCCTCCTAGCTGCCAACAAAAGCAGCACTTTGAATTTTGACTGATAATTCAACTGGGAGAATTTCAAAGCAGTTTACAGATTAGCAGAAGAATAACTGTAACATGAACAGTAACAGAGACTAAGCAAAACAACAGAAGGAGAAAATGCAAGATCTCCGTCAGAAAACATTGTGCGTTTCACTGGCAGTCCGTGAAGACCCTTAAGTGCAACAGTCTGCCCTTTACCTTTGCAGCCACCACACCCAAGAAACATAAGCTTCAGGAAAGTGAAACAAGCTGTGAACTGGGCAGATCGTTTACATCCCATCTTTTCCAGTGATGCTTGGAAGTGGAGCTTTCTGTGAACTCTGAACTTACAATGCAAAGCATCAAAGCATTTTGTTATCTTTTTGTGGTGCCTCCTCGTTACACATTTATGATGCCTCTTATGTATTTTGAGGTCTGCCTTCTGCATTTATTCATTTGTGCCTATATTTTTAGTTCATCCTCCTCCTTGATTGTCTCTATCTCCAGCACCCAAAATAAGTTCACCATTGGATGATAAGGATCACATCCCTGTGCCTCCCTGGCCAAAAGTCTTCAGATGCAACAGTTCATGAGAAATTTTTTTGTAGAGATGCTCTATCCCGCATGGGAGGTAAGGAGGGGGGAAAGATAATACATTTCCTCTTTTGTTTCTTTTGCAACCTGTTGATCATCTTTAAGATAAGTGTTTGTTATTTTTTTTCCTTTAGATAAGTTGGCAAATGTCCGGAAAAGAAGAAGCATTCATCATAGACATGGAGATGCTAGAGACATGAGGGACTTGGTGGTCACTAAGACTATCTCTTGAGGCAGCATTCCTAAAATCCATCACAGCTAGTGCATCTTCTGCTCTGTCTTAAAAAAGCTTGGTGATATTTCCTTTACTTTCCTTTCTAGAGGTAAAAGGGGTGATAAGAGACCCAGGGTGTTTTCAGCTCATGCCTAATATGAGAAAAATCAGAAGGCTCCAGAGACTTCACTAGAGCAGTTTTCTCTCAGCTTTAATCAGTAAGAATGAGAAAAGAAGATATGGCTTTGCCATAGCCTGCTGGGTCCATCGTTTTTCTTTGTTAGCAAACTACAATAACTGTGTTCATAGCACAAGAATGCAACCAACAAATCCTAGACATACCATATATTTCATGGGTTTAGCAACCCATAAAAGTTGAGAGTAGCATCTGATTTATCTTGGCAAATGGCTCCAGCTGTTCTCAGGAACATATTTTTTTAATCAAAGGAGGTGTTCCCTAAGTTAAGTCTTGATTTGAATCTCCTTGCCCAGGGATACATTTACATTTAGAAATAGTTATTTCTAAAATACTATCTATCTACTTCATAAAAACATTTTAAATGCTTTGTTAATGCAGTGTGGTGGGACATTCCTGTAATCATTGTTTCTTCCCAAAGGAAACTAACCTGATGATTAGTAATTGCTGGAGTATCAAGCAGTGCACAAGCTCATTTTCTGGTTTAAGCAAGTTATTAGAGTTTCATAAATGCTCAGTCACATACATTATTTTACCATATTAACCTATTACTTAAGAGACCACTGAGGAGAGGGCAAATGACCCGTAGAGGGACAAAGGAATACTTAGTTTCTTGACTGATGTGGTGTTTTACTTGCTTACTGCGTACGGTGTGGCTTCTTTCAGGTGTGAATGTAACTGATGCCTGGGCCCCATGTCCCACAACATATTGATAAGGGGATAACGATAAGTGATGACGTTATACAAACACTTGAAGTTCAGCTTGGCCTGGTTTTGAATAGTGAGTTCAACCTTTACTCATCTGTGACCATCCAGCACGGCTGTTTTACGATCCCTGCCTGTGTACTCTCCTACCAGCTTTCCTTTTGTCCCTGAAGCCTAAATCCTGATATGACACAGAGATGAAAAATCTCCAGGCTGGTCTCCATTGGAAAAGTCATCTATTGGTCTTCACAGGCCTCCATAAATCAATAGATGACCTTCTGTGTTCCGGAAAGGAAATCGAAGGAGGAGCATGACAAATACATATTTTTGACTGGTTAATATCTAATTTTAACTACTAGGTGAATGTACTGGAAAGACAAGGCAGAAGTCTTTTAGAGGGATTTTTATTTTCCAGTGGAAAATACTGGTTTGACAAAACTGAAATTTTTTACTGGTACATATGGCTTTCATTAAAATATTTGCACAAGATGTTGAAATATTCTGATCTTACCTTTTTGCTATAGCTTTCATGTTACACTGCTATTTTACATAAATGCAAAATGAAGTCTAATTGAGTAAGTCCAGAGGAAAAAAATTGTCCTTAATATTTTAATATTTCCCTCCATGAAAAAATCCGTGGCAATCACTTTATTTATGATTCAGAATGAAATCAAATTTTGGAGCCCTGGAGTTTTTCAGAGGATGGGATATCCAGTTTCTGACTGCCCCTACTTTTGGTCCGGTTGTGAGATGGACAGCAATGCCGAGGATGCCACAGAAACAGGACCGAAGGGGCGCAGCACATGACATGGCCTGAGGTCTCTGCTCTGTACCGCAGCATCCAAGTGCCACAAAAGCTCCATTTGGCAGCGTCCCTGGAAAATTCCTTTTTAACCCACTCTACTTGCTTTTTCTTTTCTAGTTTATTGGTGCTTTTTTTTTTTTTCCTTTTTCTCTTCCAGGGACTTTTTCACAGTCTTGGCTCACTTTCTCTTTTGTCTCTCTTAAATGCTCCAGTGAGTGTAATGCTCTCTGTTGGTGGTCCATCTGTAGGACGCTTTGCCCTTGCCTAGAGGTGGGTAAACTACCTAAAATTTCTTCATGGGAGACATATTCAAATCCCTGCAGGAAGGTGGAAACATGGATGATATAAGACTAGCTTATTTCATGGTTAATAACTTTTATCAGTATGTAAATGGAAGACGGCGAGTGACTCTTGCAAACGTTTGCAGTGAAAGCGTTCATCTGGTCACATTATCAAAAAATAAGCAATGAAAGAAACGGGGACATGGTAGAGGAAGTCAGAGGCACAGATGTGACTAGCATACGAACTGAGTTGGGTTAACCTTTACACAGAGCTGCGTTGCAGACTTACTTTTTAATGAGAGAAAAGTCATTCGCAGGTGTTTTCAAAGCAGCCATTAACTTCAGGAGCCCAAATTAAAACACCTCTCACTGGAGATGTCCATATGTGGGTTGGCTATTTACAGCTAGGAGAAAGCATCAGCTGGGTCTAAGACATGTTACTTCTGGACTGCTTTGGATATCCACACCAGGATGAAATGAGTCTGTCTCAGAAGTGCCTGTTTCTACCCTCAGCCTACAAGGGGAACAGACGCAGCCGACTTGTGCCTGAGTGTCAGCAGTGTAGATGTCTGAAGTTAGGTGAGAGGCATCTGCCCTGTGGCATCTTGTTTGATGCAGCTGCTGAGTGGCTGCAAACTCCACTAACCTTTGATGACACCTGCGCAACAGGTATTTTGGAAACAAAACCATTTCCTTTTGATCCAGTACCTAGATCTTGCAAAAATTTTAAATCTGACAGCCTGAGTTTTTTTTTTTCCTGAGGGAAAATATCCTCTCAGGGTCATGCTGTTTCTGCTTCATGATTCTTAAGGCTCAGGGCGAAAGAAAAAAAAAGCCAAAGTAAGAAAGATACTATTAGGAAATCACAGATACTGTTAAGGACCTAAATGGTGCTGTTTCTTTCAAAACACAATTGATTAAGCAAAAATTGCTTTGTTTTCAGAATTACAGCTGAGGTCAGGTAAGATCAGCATCTTGTGCATTTTACTAATGCAGATGTTCAGCCCGGCAGTTTCAGTGCCTCTCCAGTTGCTATTTCTTGCATTTATGCATAGCTGTAAAACTGCTACAGGTCTCAAATAAGAAGCAAGAATCCCTAAAAACTATAAGATATCAGAAGAAAGAGAGACAACAGAGAAAACTCAGACAACACTCACTATCCATTCTATCTCTCTTTCCTGTGAATTACTAGAGAACATTAAAAATCTTGAAAAGATTAAACAGAAACTTCTTAGCTTTCAAATACCAATGCGGTGTGCCACTGTCATCCCAGGCCAAATTCAGCCCTCATGTGAGTGACTGGAACACTCATGAAGTCAGGAAATTCATGGAGTCAGGCTTATGCCTAAATTTGGCTTCATCCGTTATATGGAGGAGCTCATATTTTTTTTCTTGGAGTGAAAATACGGTTTTCAACCAGGATGGGATACATCCCTTCAAAAGTAATACACAAAGTCCGTGTGACAGAAGCTCAGCTACACCAAATAGAGCTTTATGCAGCACTCAAAAGCTGAAGAATAAAGAACTGCTACAGCCCTAACACAAGCTGGGATGAACATGATGTGTATCTGACTTCTGGTTTGAATTCAGCAGACTTCTCTATTCTAAAAGAACAAATGGATCTTGCTTCCCCAAGCATATGGCAGCAACACATGCAATTTACATCCCATATGGGGTCTCTTTCAGGCAACCGTCAGACTATAAAATGTCACAAGAAATAGCTTTAGATCCCTATTATATGGCGCAGACACTTAGCATTCCCCTTTGTAGCACTGTCCATAGCTCCAGGAGAGGTGCTTTTAATACAGTTGTTTTTTGTGCTGCATTAGAACCTGAAAGTTAGGGAGCACTGCAACACTTCTGCCGTCACACTGTGAAAAATGTGGGATTCCTTCAGACGCCCATGGTCTAATTTAGCAGCAGATGAAACCAGTTGGTGTGACACATAATGAGGAAGAATGGGACAGGAAAAACAACGCTGTATGGTTAGCACACAGCATATTTTACCACTTGGTCTCAAAGCACTTGGTAAAACAGGGTAAGCAAAATTATTTCTGCTTCAAAGATGCGGAAACAGAGGCACAAGCAGGTGACTTTTCAGAGCATGCCAAAGCAGTGGCAGAGCTGGCATCAAAGCCAGGCTCCTAAGTCACAGTCCAGCTCTTTATGCACCTACTCACACTGCCTCCTCCTCACATAACTTCAGTCCTGTTCAAGTAGATGACGCAATGTCTATGAATAGTTCAGTCCCATACATGTAAGCGTGTGGGCAAAAACCCACACAGAACAGGCCTTTTTATTCCCTTGGCTGCCTGCACAATCATGCCTAATTGGCACAGTTGTGTAGGCAGCACAATAACAATGCCTAGCAAAATGATCAGATGCAGATTTTAAAGACTAGTATCAGAAGGGCCTTCCTTCCACGATGAGGAAAGCACGTGTATACTCAGTGGGAAACTAGATATCCAGGCAAATGAGGCTAGAATTTCTGGCATAGCAGAGGATGCAAATCAACAAGGCATTAAAGTAAATAAACAGATAGAAATCTGGAAAGGGAACAGAGAATATTTGGGCTTGATGCAATTATAAGGAAGATAGCAGCAGAAAGGGATAAAACAGAAAAGGAGATTGCTTTATCAGTGCACGTGCATTAGATTTAAGTGATTTTGATACTAGGAAGGCCAAGAGGAAGAAGGATTCATAAATTTTCATCACAGTGGACTATTATGAACACCACCTTGTGCACAGCAAATAACTCTGGCTATGGGAATTCCCCTTACACTGAAGCTGAAAGGCAAGGACAGTGGTCAATGAGAGACCACTGAGATCAAGGAGAACAGTGATAACTAAGGGAAGAGAAGTAAGAAGCAAAGAATATTGAAGATTTAGCCTAATAACATGACTTCCAGGTTAATGAGTCGCTCTTATAAGCACGTAAGCATATGTAGCTGGGATGCAGAGAAGATGACCAATGCACTATGAGGTTCTCTTTCCGAATGAAGAACAACAGAGGAAACTGTGGACAAGAGATGTTAAAGGAATAACCAGAGAAAAAAAAGAGGTCTTGAGAAGGGCAGAACCGCCAAAGCCAAAGCAGAAAAGGTTTCAGCAAGGGTGTAAAACTGATGGCACCAAAGACAGTTAGGAGGCCTAGGACCTAATGAAGATACGGACTGGTCATTGGGAAAGAAGAGATGGCACATAGCGTACGTGCCACCCACCAAGAAACACATGAGCACTGGGCCACTCTTCATCCCATGTCCCTTACCCTTGCACAGGTGCATATGAGAGAATTTTAGTTGCATGGCAAGAGCCTTGTCTTGAAGGATATTATTTCTTTTCAGAAGCCAAGCTTATATCATATCCTTCAACCATCCTAACAGTGATACCGTCTTTAATACAGATGACTTGTCACGGCAGAGCCACGAAACTCAGGTAATTGTACTGTGAAAATCCAAGTGTTTCACCGCGCGTCATGTAGCCGGTCTCCAGTCAGTAATTTGCTGCAATATTGGCCCCTTTTTTTGTAAACTCTGGAGAATTTAGGGTGGACAGGAGCATGCTTAATGCAATCCTCTGAAATTCCTGCAGTCATTAATCTGATGTTTTTCTTTTACCTCTTCTAGTTATCCTGGCCCTTTTTATTCAAACTGTACATTAAGTAACTCTAGGCTTCACCTTTAAGTTTACACTCAGCAAGGTTTTGATGTATGTTTTTAATTAATTTTCTTTAGTTCACTCAGGCAATAACTTCCTCAGTGCCAAAGCCCCACACCCAGCCGGCTGGCCACAGAAGATTTTCCATGTACCCCAGTGAGCCAGGTCAAGACACAGCCAAAGCCTCATTCCTGAGAGGTTCACACTGGGCTATAATACTGATAATGACATAAGGAAAGCAAGCCTAGTGCTCAGACACAGTAATTGCTCAACAGTCTATAAGAGAAATATTCATAGCATATAGCAAGCAGCCAGCACGAGGAGACCAGAGTCCAGAAAGACAAACATATTGTTCTCTGATGGAGACCTCTAGATGACTTCTCCCTGCCTTAGTCTAGACTGGAATTAACCTTATGAATTCAGGTAATTATTTTCTCTCCTAACTCTTGTGTGAGTGGCTTTAGAGAGCCTTCTCCCCACTGCCTCCAGCAACAGCAGTCCACAGGGACATTTCAGATCTTAATTGAAAGGGAAATGTTTGTCAAAGGTCAGTTTGAGTGGAAGAAAAGCCCCTTTCATTGTGGATGGGGGGGAGGGCAGAGCAAATAAGTATCTCAAGGGAGGCTTGGAGAGCCTTTGTGATTTATTTGTTAGCAGGCAGGTGGGAACCAGTGAATTTTACCTTCTAATTTTTGCCCAGCCTTTACACACTCAACACATTTCTACCAAGGACATACATCATCTCAGTGCTCATGCAGCACTTCTCAAGATTGTCCTGTGTTTTCTGCACTTACGCACACGCATGATAGATCACCCTGTTTATAACTCGGTGTGGGTTAGCGCACAGGAATGTCGAAGCAAATGGTTGGAGCGGCCCATGTCACGTGCTGATGACCACCCACCGCTTTGAATGCAAAATGGCATTCAGAGACCAGAAGGGCACCCTTCTTGGATTTCACCTGCGATGACAATGTCAATGCAGGTGGAAAGACTTAGGTTTAAGAAAAAAAAGGATGGGAAATTACAAAATACATGCTGAAGTCCTCCTATGAGGTAGATGCAGGAAATACATCATGAATGATTTTAGCAAGGTCTTCTGCCAAACTGGACATCTACCTCTTTGCTGCACAGATATTTCTCTATAGACCCAGACATCTCCAGCAGCTGTCTTTCTATTTCAAAATTTTCCATCTCAGATAAATGTAGGATCACTTGACTCTTATTTTTGTGGTTACAAATTATACATGACATAATTGGAGGAACACATTGCATTCATTATTTAAGAAGGGAGGTGTTGTCCCTCAAAAAATCTCTCATATGAGGCCTTTGTTCCACACTGTATTACACTCCTGGGTCCTGGGAAGCTGACATATGCATTGGGATGCTGGGACTGAGAGGTGGGAATGGGCAGAGGAGGAACACTCTGTCCATTCATAAGGCAATTTTGATAATCCTGGCTGCGCTGAGTCTTTAAAACACAGAAAGAAGATCCTGGCTACGGGCTGTCTGCTGACAAGCACCTCAGTGCCAAACACTGGAGGTGGCTCCAGGATGGTCAGGCCAGGAGCCCAGGGTGTCAGGCAGCCATGGACTCGGATGCTTGGGAAGGAGGATCTCCAGTTTGTAGGCTATCGGCTCTCTGTCCCCTCACCAGGTAAACACCTGGGTTAAAGGACACATATTCTCTTCAACAACCCTCTGAAAAAAACTCAGAGAGAAGTAAAACATTACCTAAAGAAAGGCTGAGCGCTGTCAGGAAATACTGACTTGGCAAGGTGTGTTGATACTGAGAGTCACAACTGCAACTGAAAAAACTGTCACCGGTTCTCACAGAGGTTTCACGGTTAAGCATGTCCTCCTGCTTAAGCACGTGCTTAAGCACGTCCTGTGTTTGCTTCTGCAAACAGCCACTGTAATACATGTTCTCCATCTTGATCCCGGTATTAGGCAACTGGATGTCTCTGTGAATAATGGCTCTCCATCAACTGGTTGAAAAGAGGACTGCTTCAAGGAAAGGCACTCGCTACCTCTTTTGGAGACAGTCCAGATGTTGAGGATGTAAAGGCTAATCCAGTTAAGCCATGTAAGGCCAATACCCTGCAGGCTGCCTTCTGTAGCTGCCTAGACTTTGGCATAACATCTCTGATGGGCTGCCAGCTACAAGGACCTTCTTTAATTTTTATAATAGCCTTTGACACCTGTTTTACACAGGCATCAGTAATCTGGAGACAGGTAGTATGTGCTAGCTTTCAGAGATACTGAGTACTTAAGGTCTATGCAATTTTTTTTTAGTTTATTTCTCCTGAAGGTCAGGTTCCAAGCCTAAAAATTAGGCTGCCAGCACAGCAGGGCTCTTATTATTTTCACTTGCGATGTGTGAAGCTCGGAATTAACGTGCTTGTTCTCCTTCTGTCCACCTCAGTGCTGGGAAAGAGTGAGAAAACCCACTGTGGTCCTGAGCATTAACAGCAGGCTCAGCTCTGGGAAACAGCTTTATCCTATTGCAAAATGGTACAAGTCCTAAAAGTTACAGGTGAAGCAACGGCTCTGGCTAGCTAATAATGACCTCACAGGTCCGCCTTTGTGGGAAGCTCCCATAACCATCTACATTAAAATCATAGAATCACAGAATGGTTTGGGTTGGAAGGGACCTTAAAGATCATCTAGTTCCAACCCCCCTGCCATGGGCAGAGAAATCCTCCACTACACCAGGTTGCCCAAAGCCTCATCCAACCTGGCCTCGAACACTTCCAGAGATGGGGCATCCACAACTTGTTTGGGCAACCTGTTCCAGTGTCTCACCACCCTCTGAGTGAAGAATTTCTTCCTTGTATCTAATTGAAATCTCCCCTCTTTCAGTTTGAATCCGTTGCCCCTTGTCCTATCACTACACGCCCTTGTAAAAAGTCCCTCTCCAGCTTTCCTGTAGGCCCCCTTTAGGTACTGGAAAGCTGCTCTAAGATCACCTTGGAGCCTTCTCTTCTCCAGGCTGAACAGCCCCAACTCTCTCAGCCTGTCTTCATAGCAGAGGTGCTCCAGCCCTCGGATCATCTTCGTGGCCCTCCTCTGGACTCGTTCCAGTAGCTCCATGTCCTTCTTATGTTGGGGACTCCAGAGCTGAACACAGTATTCTAGGTGGGGTCTCACGAGAGCTGAGTAGGGGAGCAGAATCACTTCCCTTGACCTGCTGGCCACACTTCTTTTGATGCAGCCCAGGATATGATTTGCTTTCTGGGCTGCCAGTGCACATTGCCTGCTCATGTTGAGCTTCTCATCAATCAGCACTCCCAAGTCCTTTTCCTCAGGGCTGCTCTCAATCCATTCTCTGCCCAGCCTGTACTTGTGCTTGGGATTGCCCCGACCCACGTGCAGGACCTTGCACTTGGCCTTGTTGAAATAGCGGTATTATGTCTAGCTGCAGACATGGGAATAGAAAACGGGTGACTTTCTGTTGTAGTCAGAGCTAAAAACTTCAAACTGGCAATAACTGACTGCCCCCTCAATTCAGAATCCATTCTGCCTTTATAAACGTCGCATACAGATTGGTCTCACTGCCCTCTCAGAGCATCAGAAAAGCTTTTCCTTGGCAGAACCCGTTATTATCCTGCTATATGGATACCTAAAAGCAACGTGTGCACAATCACTACAATAAAGTCTTTCAGAGGAATTTATTTGACATGTTTTCCTAAGCCCTTAATTGCAGTCTTGTGAATCCTAGTTACTACCCTGACCAAATCAACAGTATTGTTGGAAGAATAACTATAATCTCCTGGTTTCCTTTTCCCGGGAAGGCAACTAGTGAAATAAATAGTTCTGCTGTACTGCAACTTCCTATAGCTGTTTTTGATTGTATTTTCCTCCCTAGTGCTACCATAAGAATTAAACTCCTGTCTCTGGTGCAGTTTTCAGAGGCTCTCCTGCTGTGAAGTGATGCTCTGAAATGCCCAGTGATTCACAGCTCTGATATTTCATGTCTAATGGAATTATTTCTGGATGGAATTGTTACCTTTCCTGAGAGAGACGGACTCATAAAGCTGGTAGGAGACAAATTATATACGTCTACCCTTGTCTCCTCCAGAGCACTCCTCAAAATCAAATTACTTGGCTGCGCTTTTAAAAATTCCTCCTATTGCACGAACGTGTAAGTGATTTAAAGTAAAACATGGGGCACTGTAATTACGCAAAACACAGGAAATTCAGGGTTACAAATGGGCATGACTTAAGAAAGACGCAGTTATGTCACAGCACAGAAGAGTAAGAGAGGGGGCTCTGAAAGCTCTCTCTTCTTCCTTTGTACTATCAGTAACTCTTCTTTATAGGGTTACATGCCTATAAGGCACACATATAGATCATCACATGAGGTGTGTTCTGTAATCACTGGATTGGGATTGAAACATGTTATTGCTTGAAGTCAATCTGAGTTTAAAGTGCTTTGAAACCCGCTATGGTTCCTGCCCCTACTCCCTTTGGAGGTGCTGTGCCCTGGGGGAGCCCACAGGGCTGCCCGTCACAGGGGAAACCCCCCAGAGAAGTGCCTGTGTCACTCACTCTCTAGTGTCTGGTCCTCAGAAATCCCCTAGAACTGCCCTGGGATTTAAGTTAGAAATCTGAGCTGCAGAGTGGGGCCTGAAAGCCAGCGCTGGTGATTCATGTGGGGATTTTGTGGTGCTGGGAGACATTTCTTTTCAATTAGTTAAATTCCTAAAGTAAGCAAATGTCCTTCAAATGATATCAATTACAAAATACTCTAGTCTACCCGAGGAAAGTTCAACACACCATCTGTGGGGCACCGTCCGTGTGGTGCCCCGCACTGGCAGGTTTACAGGATGGGTACAAACCTCCCTCTGCGGAGGCTGCGGAGGAGTCCGGGCTCAGCCCCACAGCACCGGGCAGGGAGTCCCGGGGCAGCCTGACCCCCGGCAGTGCAGAAGGGTGCAGGGCACAGATCACCCCATTGATGGGATAGTGTGAGTCACCCTTGAGCAGAGCAGTTTGCAGAAAGCAGCGAGAGCCCCAAGCATGCAGGAGAGCCTCCCAGGTGGCTGGAGAGGTGCAGATCCCGTCCTTGCACCACCAGCGAGCATGGCAGGCTGCTCTGGCAAAGGTGGCATGTGAGTAGAGCACTCTCACACCTGCATTTCTAACCTGTGTCTTCTACAGCCCAGTGGGGACTCCTAAGCAAAGGCTTTTATGCAGCTGCGTAGACTCAGTAGTGTAATTTTTTTGTGTGCAGATTAGAGTGTCTCTTTCTTCAGATTCCCACAGATTTTCTTTCTTCATTATCTGAGTAAGAGCAACAGCCAGCCATGAGCACCAGCTCTGGCAGAGAAGCCAGAGAGCAGTGGCTGGCAGTCGGTCAAACATAACCCTATAACACACTAAACACCCGGGCAGAATTCAGCTGGGGCACAGCGTAAGAAGCAAGATGGGAGAGGCTATGGCCTCCATTTCGTGCCACAAACAGAATCCGGTTTCTGCCAGATGGCTTTCTGTGCTGTGTGGGCCAGCCTACAACAGGTGTTTTAATATTGCTGAGTTGGCATTACTGTGGTAAGCCTGGTCTTTACCTTCGGAAATGGGTGCCCCATGCTGGGGCATGCAGAGGGGTTGTGGATCCCATGTGCAGTACTTGGGGGCACGGAGGTCTTCTCATCTCCTAGAGCTGGATGGCAAACCAACTGCACACCCTACCCTATACGTTCTGCTTCCCACTGGCAAGGAATTAGGACCTGTGAGCAGCAAGGGAAGCACGGCGTGCTTCTCCGTGTTCACTAGTCCAGATCTTCCAGGAGTGGGACCATGGCGTGTCCCATGGAGAACATCCACCTCACATTCAGACAGAGGTTTCAGTTGAGGATGCTGGAGAAGACAGAAATCAGTCAAGTGAGACACTGTTGAACTTGCTGTCTGTGAACTAGAGAGGGACCTGAAAAGTCCCACAAACTGGATGAGTAGTTTAGCTTTCTCTCTCCAGTGAACATTATTTTGTGCCTAAACCACTAAGCGTGACCTGCATCTGCTCTGCCCACTCTTGAGTACTCTTCTCCAGCTATCAATGCGGACCCTCACAGATGGACTGAAGTTTTGGCTAAACTAAGTAACTTTGATCAGCAAAGTTTGCAATTTTGCTGCTTGTCCATCTATCTAGATATATTGTGCTTGTGTTGGAGCCTACTTTGCGCAGGTGCCAATCCCCTTAAAACAGGCCCATTAGAGAACGGTAGAATTCAATAGTCCTCTAACATGTAACGCAGACCACAAGGAGCTTTCCAAGGCCTTTGGCAGGGTTAGGCAACGTTTGGACTGTGGTTGTGAAAGATCTGCTCTCTGAATGGAGTCATCTCAGATTGCTTGTCCCTGGAGGAAAGTCCTTTACACCCATACAGCATGGAAGGGATCATCAGCATTTACAGAGGCTGCAAAGGTTTGGGATTTCTTCAAAGAGTTGATAACAAGATTGTGTAAGAATAAAATGGTCTTGCAAATAGCTGTATTCCATTAGTCATGACAGCAAATGCTGGGCTTAATAAAATGTTTATTGTGGCTTATGAAGTGTCTCTGTACACATAACCTTGGGCAAGACCCAGAAATTCTGGGCTCTGCATTTGAAAGGCAGCTGGTTAAATAGCCATGGCAAAATAATCAAAAAAACACTGTTTATTTGCTCAATATATTAACCAAGTGATTAACTGAGAAATGGGAGACCCCAAAGAAAGAAGAAACCTTTCTCTTTGTGTGAAGTCTGTTTTTCAGACGTTCCACCAGTATTATACATTCCTGGAAAATGAAACTAAGCTCGATATATACTTCAACTCAGACATGAAAGCTCGCCCCAGACTGAATGATCAGCTTGGTGCATTGCTCAGACCTTCATGCAGCTCCTCCTTCCTCTCTCACAAAATCTGAAAGGCAGCAAAGTAATTATGGGTGATTTACTGGCCTGTCTTACGAGGGGTAAGCATTAATTTGAGAGTTCTGCAGGACTTCATGCAACCAAACCTGGGTGCCTCCTTGCTATTTAATTCACCTAATTATTCCTGTATTTCCCTTTTAGCAACTTCAGCTTCTCACAGGAGACTGCTTCTGCTACCAGACAACGAGTAAATCTGCTGTAGGTTTTTTTCCAGTGTCATTCCTGATGTAAGCTGGTGCAAATAAAATATTTAATTCTATTTGAGAATTCTTACTTTCCTTTGTTCCCTCCTGATTGTCCAGACTCCCCACTTGGTCCTTACTAAGTTACTGTTCCTCATATTCTTAGAGATATTAATTATTTGTGAATTCTTTCTGCAGGCCTCTCATCTGCTGTAGTTACTGTGCTGTCTCTTAGCTTTGTGGTATGCAGGGAAAAAATGTTGTTCTTACTTCTTAAGAAAATAGAGAAGAATTTTGCCCCTCTTTCTCTACTGAATCTCTAATTAATGTTAGATCATTTTCAGAAAATCCCATAAGGGTAACCAAAGAATCATCCCACCACTGCTGGTAATGAGCTGGAGAACAAGTGCTTACAAAGTGCGTAAATTCCTAATAAGCAATACTGTGTTTCTAGCTCGAGGTGTAGAAGAGGAGTAATCCTCTAAAGGGCCGTACAGGTACTGAGGGAGTGGATAGAGTGCCAAAGCACAAGACCTAGGGCTGTTTGAGATGCCATAGGATGTCTTGCTGGCTACCCGTTTCTGCTCTAAGTGCCCCATCAGTCCTGTGTCACATCTGCCAGATGTTTCTGAGACCCTCAGCTGTCTAAAATGGCATTAGAGGAGGAACCTCTGGGCTCCTGATCCTCCCCTGGGGCCTCAGCTGGGATCGGACTTACCCTGGTTGTATCACACACAGCACTGCAAATGTGGGAAGGTGAGATATTGGAGCAGGGGGTTATCAAATGAGTCAGATGTGGCTAAGACTTGATAGACCCCAACTGGTCTGCGACTGTTCTCTAGGTCAAACAGAAGAGCGGGGCTTTTGGGCAAGGAAGGTCTAGGCTATCAGGAGTCAGGCAGGAACCTCTCTGTAAAAAGGCGAAGAAAACAACATCTTATCCTTCAAGTGCACTCAGCAGTGAAAACAGCACTTCTACTGATTAAAGCATAATAAATGTAATGAAGAACACTGTAAACTATTAGTGGCTGCTACCTGTTACGCATTTGTTTTAAGCCCTTTGAATGCTGATAACTATTTTTTTCCCTGGAAAATCTTTCTACATTATTCCTGTTTCTGCCAGTCACCATGTTTGCCGTCATAACTTGTAAATTGAAGTAATGAATTCGTGAGGAGTCTCGATGGCATAATAATACTACCTTGCACGCTACCACAGCTACCACCCGGCAATCCCAGGAAGCTTAACCTGTGCAAGTGGATTAAGCCTCGCAGTGCTGTTCTGCTGCTTGGGAGACAGTGAAAGTCCCTTCAGGCAGAACAGAAACCCTTCCGGGCACCGTATTTCTGGGACTCTGGGGCAGAAACGTACGTGTCTGTTTGGTAACAACCCAACGCCTCTAGGAAGCGTCAGATCTGCTCTGCATGCGCTGCGCAGACAGCCTGCGCGTGTTCAGTAAATCCGCCCCGCCGGGAAGCGTCTGTCTGCCAGCACGCAGCGCACAAACTGGGTACTGCACGTGCAGAAGCGTGTCAGACGTTCAGCACTTCCACGCAACGGTCAGATGCTCAGCACATGTACATTAAGCCCACTCGCTACTTCTAAAAAGCATCGGAATAGCTGATGGTGTGAGCAGTTTGTGCAAGACGCAGCAAGGACTACCATCCTTTGCTGTATATTTTCATAGAGGAATAGAACCATATGAAAATAAACCCCTGGAAACGTTGAACTCCATTGTTCACGTGCTACGCAGCAGATCTATGCACGTGTTTTAAAAATGTCAAGGGGATTCAGACGTCTGGCATCCTGCTCAGATTCCTAAGTCTAAAAAGAGTCTGCAATAACCTAGATATACATTAGCTCTAATCAGAGCACAGAGAAGCACGGGAGTAGCAGATAATTGTTAATGTTCACCACGAACATCTAACAATAAAGCTTCATTATTATAAATCTCTCTGGCTTCACTGATAGTACATTAATCAACACAATAAAACTGATATTAATGTGTTTTTTATGAAAAGACTAGCAAAATGAGTTGTCTTACTTTCAGCTAGCACTAAAATCAGGTTAGTAAGGATATCTATAATTCTAAACACTTGAACAGCTCATGAGCTCCAAGAGGGCCAACCATACTTTTAAGATTCTTGCTGAACTGGAACCTAATTCACAAAGTAGGACCTAATACAACCAGAATATACTGTATTGCATGCTTTTTCCTTCCCATACTAAACTTGGAAGTAAAACATTGATTTCTAGCACAAACCCTATTCCTCCATCATTGATGCAGCAAGATCTCTGCTGAAGTGTAAATGATCACTGAATTATTGAAACCCTTGTGATTTTGTAACGAAAAATGTTAATTTTAACAAGAGACACACAAAGGCCTGCAAAACCAACAAATCAATCGTAAGTGGGTAGATAAACAAATGTACTTTTATTTTTGTTTCAGTGATCTGTGTAGCCCAGCAGCAAACTCCGATTTTGAAAGGAATTAAATAATGTTTTGCAGCTGGTCAGAAAATGTAAATCCATTTGCAGAGTTTCAAAAAAATCACAGACATTGTTCCAGTCTTATAGCAGTAAAAAAATCCACAGATTCTTGAAACTAATTAGAAAAAAACAAAAAAGGTGTTATTTAATAGTACTCAAAGCTTTACCTGAATTAAACACACACATCCAGCCATCATAAAAGCTACAAACATCATAGATCTCTTTACTACTGAGAAGGACTAGCTGAAACGTACACCATGTTACAGTGGCAAACAAAATGCAGCAAATTCTTTCTGCAAAGGAGCTGTATACAGTTCCATCATAAGGTGCCTCTCATGTTTGCTTAGAAATAAAGAAATAGAAACTTGCTTCTTTAGCCGAAATTCTGTTTAGGGAGTGAAGGTCTAGGGAAAATGGACAAAGAATGAACCGGTTCCTTCCAGCCGTCTTTCTCTGCCGCATCCAACTCTGCGGAAGCTGTTCTATTCCAATTCCGCAACAATATCCTCCTGTGCCAGCCCACAGGAATGTCATGGAGGAAGATAATGAGCACAAGGTCTCTGTATTTTCTATGTCAAACAGGAATGGGATTTGGAGGTTGGCTGGAGAACAGGAGCAGGAGCCACGGTGCCCAGGAAGTGCAGGCAACCAAGGCAAAGAGTAATGCACTGCTTCTCTGCGCACACTCCATGAGATCAGCAATTAAATGGACAGGTTTAGGGAGAAGGTTATGTCTGTCATACTACACTATACGAGTTCCAACACAGCTATGTGTAGACTATGCTATGCCTATGATGCTGGTAGAGCCAATCATTAAAGTACAACCTTGGAACATTTCCCATGATGCTGATCACTAGAAAGCATAGCAAACTTGGAGCAGCGAGATGAAAAGCAGCTTTTGCAGTGGTGTTTATTGTCTTGAACATTTTCACGAACGTAATGCAATATTATCCAGCTAACTATATGGTTTTATTAAAGAATCATTCATTGCCTTGATCCCTTCTGAAAAAGATGTATGTATTTGCAGACCAGAATATTCTGCCGATGAGGGATATTTTTCTCTTGGCAGGAATCCAAGCATCAAAATGTAGGCTTTTGTAGCTGCGGTGAGTAATCTGTCAGCAGGGAAACCATGACAGCCTAGAGGAGGAAGAAAAGAAAAAATCCAATCACATTGGAAACAGATACTCCATAAAAATAAATAAGGGGGAAATATTTTCCAGCTTTGAAGTCTTGTGCTGAAAATTACTGTCCTGACAAAAACTGCACATTTAGATTTATTTGCTAGAATTTCTGATGATGAATCAGGAAAGGGCTGAAAATCAGTTAGGATGTTCTGTATTGTAGTTGATAGGTTTTCTCAGTGCGAACAAAATATATTAACGGACAGCCTAGGAGAAACTCGGAGCATTTAGATCAAATGCTGAGGCCTTTTGGGCATCTTATATTGAGTCCTCAGCTACTGCTAGGAGATCCTGTAGGGATCCAAACAGCACATGGGCTTGCTTGTGGATTTCAGCAGAACTTCCGTTAGCATCAGTGAGAGCCATACTAGAATAAGACTTTGAAATTTATCCCTGTTTAGCTATACTTTCTGAGGTAAAACATGGAGAATCCTCACGGAGGTTAATAGTGTGTCACCTCCCCCTCCTGCCCTTCCCTAGTACTTCAACAAACCTTATGTATGGCTGTGAAATGAGAGTAATGGGAATGTCAGCTCAATAAAACATGGTGTTGTGGCAGCTCTGCTGTTGTCCCCACACCAGTGTACATAACAAGCCCCGTGCTTGTTTCGTTTTGACAAGGTATTACCTGGTTCACACTGTTTTCACAGCAATATCTGACTGCAAATTGTTATTTTGGCACACAACTGGATTTACAAAGGTTCTCCAAGGGTTGTGGTCTTGTTGTCTGTCCTTCTTTTCCCTTCAGCACTGCTCAGTATGAGAAGCTGTCCCAGGCACACAGTAGGGACTGAACATGCAGCTGTGCAGTCCCTCACCGCTACCCATGACGTAGCTACACTCAGCCCTGTTTGGAACTGTAGCTGAGCAAATAATTTATTTCTCAGTTTGTTGTCTGAGCTGAAAGCGGTAGAAAATAATATATACATTCATTATATTTATAACTTGATAAAAAACAAATATGACATTTTTCTTACCCCAAAAAATGTGCAGCGGGAACCCAAGGTAAAAGGTTTATTTTAATTTGAAAAACTAATACTTAGGGCAATTAGAAACATTGCAAAATTAAAAATATGAGCACTTTTGGGAATTTTAAGGCCAAAACTATGAATTTAACACAAATTTGTTAACAATTTTGACCGTGTCCAAAATCTGAGTTTTTGGAAAATAAAATGATCATACACTTACTCACCTGGAGCACATCTAGAGTTCATCTGAGAGCTATGACAATGTCATTTCTGTGGGTTTTTTTTCACCTCTGAAAGTTTTCACTAGCTTTTGTCAACATGATGGTTCTAAAGCTGACGATAAATGACAGGCTACTGAGATCTGGCAGTAATATTCTGAAATTCTAGGAATGCTGAGAGGGGAGTTATAGTTTATGTTAAATGCCAAGTGTCCTCTCATAGTTCCCATGGATCACACACTATTACCCACACCATAACTTTTCAGGGCCTTTCAAAGTTTTGCTTTTGCAGCACTTTCTCAGGGAAAGTTCCCATTGGTGTCAGTGGCAGTTTTTCCTGAGAGGAAACTGCAGAACCTAGCTTTAAGTGTTTGGGAAATTGTAATTTCTAAGATCAGACTCTGGGACCTCAGCATTAACATGTTTTAAAATTGAGCAGCTGAGTTAATCATTAGAGTAAACCCAGTGATTTAAATACCAAAAAATTACAGTTTATATTGTAAATTTCACTTAGTGATAAAAATTGGGTCAAGCAACAGCAGATTATCATCAAAATAGGTCACATTTGTGTCCAGAAGTATTTGTGCTACATAAACATGCTGCCTATAGTCAAAATTGTGGTGTGCTGTGGGGTGCATTTGAAACATATGTATTAACATTTACTATTTAGTGAGGAACTAAGCTGAATCCAACCCTGTAATGTAAGACAGAACAGAAGCTGACCCTAACTTCTAACTACTGTTATCTTCCTTTTTTACCATAATTGTCCATTTTCTGTTTTCAGCCTCCTGGAAAACCAATGACTGTGGAGAATAAAATACTTCATCATCAACTTCTTCAGGTTTTCTGGGTAAACAATGTAAAAATGTCCAGTTGGAAGCAGCAGATTTTGCAGTCTGTAGATCAAAAAGTATATAAAAATAAAGAAATATGTGAGGATATTAATAAAATCTTTAACTAGTTAAAAGATTAACAAATTTTGTATTAGCTCCCACTCTAGTTACTTGGATGATGAACTCAGAAGAACTCCACTGACTTTGAAAGAATTCCTCATCTGTAAGTGAGATGGCAATATCCCTATTTAAGTCAGTAAGAGTTCAGTGCTGACTTCATAAAAGTCAAATATTTAGTCCTATTTCTCTGCCTTTAGTAGGGGAGTAAAAACTCCAGTGACCTAGTGTATCAATGAAGTGCAATCTTTATTTGAATGCCATTGACTAATATAATACTATCAATAACTGCAACAAGAACATACTAAATCATGATTTAAAAGGCTACATTTTTTTTCTTTTGATATTGTCACTCATAATATATTGATCTAATACGAATGAATAATGAATTAAACCATTTTAGGCCAGTTCAGAGACATATCCGTCAATAGTATTTTGAGAACTTACGTTAAAACACATTTAATTAAATCAGTAATTCTTTCAGCAAGGAAAGTGTCCTTTTTATCTTGGACAATTAATAGTTTACGACTTTAAGTTTTCTAACCGATTTTGGGCTGATAAGCATTTTAACTACATTATTTTAAAGACACACATTTAATGCTTTATTCATTGACAGATACACACGAAATTGCCCCAAATGCTGCCCAGGCATTTAAGAGTTAATCTGTGAGCTGCTCATTCTAAATAAAATATAGAGGATCATTTGCTGTAGCAAAGAGGAAATGCAAAGTTAGAAATAGTTTTTAGGTCATAAAAAAGTAAAGGGATAGCTCTCCTGCATGTGTTCTAGAGTTAGATCTCACTGGGAAGCTCTGAAAGAGGTCAAGCCATGTGAAGTGTATAAGATAACTCAAATTTTGTTATCTTTGTGAGTTTTTCAAGCTGGAGGGAGGTTTGCATGTGGTTGTTTCATGGCCCTACTCAAAAAAATACCAAACCCATGCTTTGCTGATGTTGATTCTTATAAATGCAAACTGTAAAAGCATCAACAAAAAACTCAATCTCAATTTTTACCTGCATTGTAATCTGATAACCTTGAAATGCCTTTAGTCTTTCTTTCTTTTCCTCTTCTTGTCCCATACTTATCCACGTATCTGTAACTAAGACATTGGCACCATCTGCAGCTTCCAAAGGATCTGTCGTGAGGAGTAACTTGGTGCCATACTAACGTGAATAAAATCAGGAAGATCAGGAAGACAAAGAACTCCAACTCTGTTCATAACAAAAATAAACTCTATTCAAACTACTCTACTAGGCTATTTCTTAGGCTCCTACCTCTTTGGAGTACTGTTCAGTTATTTCAGTTATTCTTGGGTCTGGTTCAAAGCCCTGCCAAAAGAGATGGTAGGTAACATATCATGGAACATATATAAGATCTTTACTGATTATTAACACCAATTAAAAAAAATACTGATTGAACCATTTCTATGGGAAGAACAATGTCTTGCAGAACTCTAAAACTTGAGGAAATTATGTTGATTTTGTTGAAAGTTTATTTTGGAGATAAACTGGTCTGATAAGGTAAGAAAAGTAAATTTCAACAGTTACAGAATGAAATGCCTATATATCATTTAATTTTTTGTTCTAAACTGATACTTTGTTTTATATTTTATATTGTATTACAATGCAGTATTAAAAAGCTGCATCACCAATCTGAACCAGCCAAGATCCAACACTTCCACCAATCTGAAACAACTTTCAAATTTTTTGAGGGGGGAGAGGGCATTGGATGACTTTGTAACACTTTCTCAAATGGAATTATCATCCCTCGTAATTTATACTGCAGTCATGAATTCCCCTTCTTAAGTCAGACTCAGTAGAATTACTCCTGATTTGCATCAAAATAACTGAATCAGGATTCTGAACCTTGGCTGGCACTTAAGATACAGGCAAGCACCACTAGCTGAGGCCCTTGGGAAGTATCCAAGCAGCTGAGACAAGAACATGCAAAGTTTGCCTTCCTTGCTCCATGCGCATGGCTTTCTTACCTTGGGAGTTGCAATACGCAGGTGCATTCCCAGCTTTGCAGCACTCATCATGATGGAGTGGAGGACGTTGTTTCCATCCCCAATCCAGGTGACAGTGAGCCCGTTCAGCTGGCCATAGTGTTCCTGTCGAATGGATCAGACAGCCCTGGGGTTATGTTCCAGGTGAGCTGAGCAAGCTGATGCCCTAGGTAGGAGGGGTTGATCAGATGGGTCTGGTGCAAAGAAGGCTGGCCACCTTCAAATGCCAGCTGCATGGAACCACACCTTTAATTGAACCTGCTGCAGCGACAAGATGGTCAGGGAGGGAAAGCCTCTCGTGTTTTACATGAAGACCCAAGTGCTGCAGCTCTCTCCAGTGAAGGACACATTGACAACTATGCCATAGGGTGAGGCCCAGGCTGAGAGACACAGCGCCGGACACGCAGTAACTTTAGCACTGAAGCTGTACAGCTGTGGATTGGTGCTCATACATATCAGTGAAAGGCAGAAATTCTTAATTTAGAGGCAGTCCTAATGCCTAGGACAGCACTTCTTCCAGCTCTCCTCCCAATTGTGAAAATATCCCTGTTCAGTTTTGTTCTGGCTTGGTTCTCTCTACACGATGTCATGTCTCTCCCTGAGGCCATGGCAGTGGCTGTGCCCGTAGAGTGTATTTTAACCATCACAGCTGTACAGGACAGCTACAGGATGTCCCTGCCCATGGCAGGAGAGTTGGAACTAGATGATCTTTGGGGTCCCTTCCAACCCTAGCCAGTCTATGATTCTGTGATTCTATGACAGCAAGGAGTAACACTTTGAAAGCAGCTGTGCCACTCATGGCATGCAGGGTTTGCTCTCCATGGAACAGTGCAGTGATTTCTGTAACATATGGATCACCCAAACTTGAAACATCACTACGGCATTAACTGTAGCTTTGCCTGACGGTACTGACAGTCTGTACATGTTCCGCTACTCTGGCCCTCAGCCACAAACAGATAAGGCCTGAGGAGGAACAAGAGTAACAGGAGTTTCATGTTTCCAGAGCAGGACAATTTAAGGCGCTTCAGTAAGCCTTGTTTTAAATATGCTTGTTTATAGGTACTTAAGGTGATACTAGGAAGTTTGCAAAGGCATAAACAAATACTTCTGTATGGCTGCTCTGTACAACTCCACCTCATGACTTGAAAGACTAAAGACACATCGGAGAGCCTTTTATTCTTAGTTCAAAACTGGGCCGTGCTACAATTGCATTGTAGTAGCTGGAAGCCAAAGAGTGTTTCAACACTTTGTGTGACATGATTCAATGCTTGTCAGAGAGGATAAGCACCCACATTGTAGAGCTGTACTAACGGGCAACCTTGCAGGCAGTCGCAGTAAAGATACCAAAAGACCGACCAGGAAAAGGGCTGAGACTACCCCCTCCTCTCCTGGCAGCAGTTTCTCCTAAACAAATAGTTGTGAAGTTGTTCCAGAACAAAGTTATTGGCAGTTCTGCCAGTGACCACAATTTTGAGGCAAAAATAGCAGCACTTGAAACATTAAACGACACTAAAATGTCGTTGAAATCTAAACCTAATGGAGTACTAGGCTGCCTACAGTTTAAAGGCTAAAACTGTGGTTTTGTGAAACTATTGCTTTTTCAGTTGAAGTTTGTTAGCAGCAGGCTCATTGGCAGATGGTTGGTGCAAGCGCATTCACAGGACAGCAAATCAGGACTTTGTGGACATAGAAGTTATTTCAGTATAACAGCTCTGCAGGTCTCTAAGGATCTTTCAGACTCCTTCTACATCTCCTAGCAATGGTGCTCCTAGGAGAACGCCAAACTAAAGCATTTATTTAAGAGCTTGTTTCCAGCTAGGTCTTAGTGATAGCTGAGACATGAACCCACAGTCAGGAGCAAATGAGACAGCCCTGAGTTCTTTTGATCTTACTGTTTAAAAATAGACATTGCAGCCTCTAATGCTCAAAGCACTGACTAGTGAGTCACAAATATACTGCTATGTTAAATAACTTACACCTTATTACCAGCTGCTACTCTGCATTAAAAGAAGCACAGTGCATACTAAATACTTTTCTCTGTTTTCGCAAGCTACTAGCTGTTACAGATAAAATACGAAGTACTGGAGATGTCTGTATAATGACCCTCAATATACACTGCCAATTGCAAAGCCACATCTGCAGTGACTACTGTATAGAGTGGACATAGCTGAGCTAATCTTAATGAAGATGTTTAGCTAATGGAAGAAGTTGTAGACAAGGCAGAATCAAGCTAGTAGAGCCCATTTTATATCCTGTGCTAAGCTTTATGCTGCCACTGGTAGACTGCTGCTGTAACTGAAACCTCTTCATCTAAAGTCAGCTCACTATGACTGTGACTGTTCTGTTTATACACACACATCCTCAGCTTCCAAGAAAGATGAGAGGACTGTGTTAGTCAGAAGCAGAAAGCTTAGAGGCAACACAAAAGCTAATGAGATATTTTTTATGTATACTGCACAGAGAAAATCCTGCTAAAAGTGTTTTGCCATGATGGTAACTCTCTAGGTTAAACCAGAACCTTTACAACACATGCTGATCACCTGAGCCTCTGAAGATATTTTTCCCCTTACATTCCTCCCTAATTTTTCCAAACTCTTGTTATATTGATGTAGGCTTTTTACCTGCTTGGGTGTTCTGCAGTTTCCCTTTACATTTGGAACCTGACTTCAAAATATTTATACTCCTAGTAAAGCCATACAAAAAATAACATATTTAAAAAGTCTACAGCTCTTCTCCCTTATGAATGCCTCTTTGGTAAACTAGTGATTGCTGCCGTAATGCCACAAAACTCGGCTTTGCTATTATCGTGAAAAATCCCTGCTAAATAATTAATGTCAACTTTACAGTCAACTTTCTGATCCTCATGCTGCTTTTACGATGTTTCATTCTGTTCTTATCCATGGTTGCAGTGTATCACTGTGTCAAACCCTGGGAAAAAATAAGCACGCTTAGTGATTTAGTACTGTTGCATGTTTAGAGAAGACTGGTTTAACTAACCAGGGACATTCGTGTCTGCCTCTGTCTGGACTTGCTTCCAGCTAGGCTGAAACTTTGACACCTTTATAGATTATCTGAAATGTTTGACCACAACAGTCATAACAACCCTCAATTAAAACAAGCTTTTTAATAATGAATCAATAATCTGTCAAAATTTAAAATGGAAAGCAGGGGACCAGTCAAAGCTTTAGTCCTTTGGGAGACAGTGCAATCCAGTAAATTAGAAACCAGGCAAACTTGGATCTACTGTCTCTCAAACTGAGCTGAAGACAGATGCTGGGCCGGTTATCTTTCTTACTCCCACATTGGCTTTTGTCACGGTTATTGAAACAGTATATTCTAGAGGATCAGTCCAGATCTTAGCTGGGATTTCTAATTGTTAGAATAATGATGACGATAACAATGGTGATGAATTTAAAGACTACAATAAGTTGAGGTCTTTGGGTCACACATCAAGGAGTTGAGAATATATGGCAGTCTTCTTCAAGCTAGGTAACACTGTAATTAGTTAGGTTTTTAAGAAGGAATCACTGGTGGATTTCTTATGCCAACAATTGCTTTCTGAAAAATACATTTCCCTACAGAGCAGTGACAAAAAAAGCTAGTGGCATATGGATCCACTCTAATTATCAGTCTGGCCATCCTGCAGTCAGCTACAAGCTAGCTGATTTGGCCAGTGACATTAGTATCAATTGAATCAATGTCAATACCCGGTTTGTCCCCGGAATACAAATTGTGTGATGCTGCCCTTCAGGCAAGCTTTGCAGAGCAGAAGCTGTGGCTCACAGCTTCTTCCCAGGAGACTGAGGGGCACCGGGTGGACTCAGCAAGTGGCTGTTACATGCCTTCAGCACAGAGAAGTAAAGTGTCTCTGTGCATGCCCAGTACCAGCACACAAACTCATAGTCTTTAAAGGTCAAATCCCCAAACCTTCAAAATCAGGTTGCCTAATGTTTACAACTGTTTCTTGTGTGTTATAACCCAAGCACAAACTCAGCTCAATCCAACTTTTAAGAGAGTAGCACGTATGCTGAGAAAAACATCCCTCTCGGCATAATAGAGGGCACTAATCCTGACCACAGTATTGAAGGGCAGAGCCAGCTTAGAAGTCAAACACGTGAAGGGCTTCAGGTTGCTCAGGAAGAAGGCATCGGGCGAGAGAATGTTGAACCCGAAGAACCTCACTCCAGTATTCATGACAGGAGGGCACTGAGATCTGACAAGAACATCCTGAATACAGAACAAGAACTGACAGCCCTGAAAATAAACCACTCACATTGTCCAGGGAATGCAACAGACTATACTAAAGTAACCACACTGAAACGCACCTGTGAAAAGGGAATCAGAAGCCATAAGCAAGAAGACATTCTCAAAAACAAACCAGAAAATTAGGCAGTTTCAGAGCAAAGAGAAAGTGCTAGAGCAGGATTCAAGAAGGCACATGACAAAATTATTAGGATTTCGAAAGTGGCAGAAGAAAAATGTGCGAAGCATGAAGAGGGCCAGAGTGCATGTAGTACTCCATTGGCAAATGCAGCAGGAGAAAAAAGAAGAGAAAAAAAAAAGTACATTTTGCGTATGTACTGACAGCAGGGAGGAGCAGATACAGGCAGGAAAATATTTACAGAGCTAAGGAAGAGACATTTTTAAAGAGAACGAAGCTACACAAATTCTGTAGTTACATTTAAATATAAGAGTAGCGGTCTGTGCCACTACCGTAGTTTACATGTATGTGTAAATCAAATAAAGTGCCTTTGCATTGCAGGAAAGCAGTCCAAATGTTATATATGAACTTTCAACTCATTTAAAGAATCAGTAGTACTACTCAACATCCCTATATTAATCTTCTTGCAGACAGCACTCGGATAATATCTTTTTTTTACCCTGCTGCAAATCGCACAAGAAGCTTGATTGTGGTAAGTAACAACTAGATCCTGTGGCTCACACTTCTTCAAGTGTTAATTCTACTTCTGTGACCTGGTAAAGTTCATTATATGATTAAAATTCTGTTTCATTACATGCTACTGGCTATAAGACCAGTCTTCTCCACCTCAGTGTACTGTGAAGAGAGGAAAAAAGGCAGCAGACGGCCAGGTCAGAAAGGGAAAGAGCAGCAGTGCCAACACCCACAGCGCACCGCTGAGAGCTCCCCTGTGCCTGCCCCCTCTCTCCTGGGTAAGAAAGCAAGAATGGAAAGTGGGTCAGAAACCAGTGGCACAGCATGCCCTTGGCAAAGCGGGGCAGCCACCCAGCTGCCCTCTAAAGACCTCCTGACAAAATCTGGGCTAAGGAACATGCTGGAAAGACTGAGGGAGAAACAAGCATAGTTAGAGGAAACAGTGCTCTGCTTATCAGGCTGACTGGGAAAGTGCTGCAAATTTTAAAAAGCTTCCATGGCTATCCAAAAGCTGAGCCTTTCCTTGAGATCTCTGTAAGTGCTTACTTTGTCGTGATACCTCTTCATGTCAAATGTTTCTTTCATTTTAGCATCAACTGTTATGGTCTTGTTTCCTCATCATGTAAAACAGGCAGGGACACTCTCTCCAAAGATGTCCTCCCCAGTGCTTGATGCAACAAGGACACCCACCTGCTGTTGCTGCTGTGCTAGGTATTCAAACCAAGGAAAAGTCCAGCCTGTGAGCTCATGTTCACATGGAGCTTCTACCATGGCTGCACTACACAAGGACGCCATGGAGGAGGAGCAGAGGATGATCAACAGGGCATATGTTCATTCTGCTCTCTCTAAGACCAGTGGAGAAAGAGATGCATCTCTAGAGGGTGACTGAGAAGCTCAGTGATCTCTCTTCATTGACTTGAGATGGAGTACAGGGCAATAGCACTCTTAACTTTGGTGCCAGAGTCAGTGGCCTGGATAAGATCAGGTTTAGGGGCAGAGATATCAATAGTTGTGTAGACTATGAGTCACAGATTATTCCCGAAGCCCGTTATTCACAATTGATAAAATGCTAATAACTAAGGTGTTTGCAAGATAGAACGTCCCACAAAACACAACTGTACGTTTCTCCTGGTTTACAGTTACATACAGGGTTTAAATGAAATTGTGACATTTAATGATTGATGACATCCTCATTACAGCTCACTGTCTTACGTAATTTGAACAGTTCATTGAGCCCTGGCTTAATGAGATCTCGCAAATGCATCTTATCCTGAGGTATGTAAAGCATTTTAGTCTCAAGTTCACCAATTTTTGCTGGCATCTTCACTTTAAGTATTGACAATTTTATAAAAAATACGAATCAACGTAAGGAAAAATTAATTTTCACTAAATATGAGTCTTTCAGTATTTAAAGTTTAAGGCATAAATAATTTAATATTACTCTCCTTAGATCTTTTCCACATACTGAATGTCCCATAGCAAAGTCTTTGACAGCTAAGAAACACAGCTGAATGAATCAGGAAATTATTCTGCCCTCCCTTTTTCAAGCAGTGTGATTTTTATTCATTCAGAAAGTAAACAAGGTCAGAGGAGTTCATCATAGTTGTCAACCAGCACTGCAGTATAATAATCTGTTTTATAAGCCATTTCCTCAACTGATTGTAAAACAGTATAGTCCTTCTGTTCACAGTTAAACATCTGGTATTCTACGTGTAAAATATTATCCTGCTGTCAAATCAAATATTTCATTAGATTAAACTATAAAATATGATCTTTTTTAACTATTCTTTGATGTAAGAAAAGTTTAAACAGGTTTAAGTGTCTGAACACTAGGTGATTGCACTGGTAGCATTAACTGGCTTTTCAAAAAACATTTGTTCAACCAATTTTCTAAAACATGGATAGTGATTCCTTTTGAACTGTTCGTAGGTTAGTAGTTCACAAGAGGGAACTACTGAGTTTTTTAAGTCAGTGAAAAGACTTCCACTGGCTTTGGCTGAGCCAACATCTTACCTTTATCTTAGTATGTAAAACCTCTTGCACATTTTTTGAATTGCGGCCTAATTCCAATGAAGTACTTAATTATATGCTTAACTTCAGTCCCACTACAGCTGATAGGACTAGGTAATTGTTTTAAATTAAACAAGTTCTTAATTATATCGCTGGATGAAGATCTCTTTAAATAACAAGTGCCATGTAATTACCACTTAGAAAAACCTAGGAATAAATTATTTTGAACTTCCCAAAATACTTACCAAGACCAAGACTTAGCAAAAAAAAAAAGTTATGAAACGGGGATTATATTGTTACCTGAAGAGTTAGGTAATCAGCTAAAATCTGGAGAGGATGGTATAAATCGGACAATCCATTGATTATCGGGATCGTGGCTTCTTTTGTCATTAGGTCCAGATCGTTATGCTTATAAACTCGAGCCAAGATTGCATTTGTCATGCTCGACAGCACCCTAGAGGATGGCAGAAAATACCCAAGTCAAACATATAAACATATCCCTGTTGTACTCTTCGGTGTGCAACACATAAATATTAATGAGAAGTGGTAATGAATCAAATTTTTTCAGCTCTCTGAATAACTTATCATGCCTGCATAACACACTTAAAAGCAGACATTTAACAAGCTGCTAATAAGGAAGCAGTTTTACCTACTAACAAACTATAGTAAGCAAATGAAAACTGCTGCTGTATTTTAAGCTTTTTCTCTTTAGCGTTGGATTGTAGCCGCAGATGTAACATCAATAAACGTTACGGTGTCTGAACTAAAATAAGAGATTGCGTGGCACCGTAACATTTGAAGAATTTGATAGCTTTAGAAGAGATAAGGTATAAGATTTCTGGAGTCTTTTAGCAAAGCGCAAAGGTAGCATTGACTGAATATTACAGAGTATCTGTATATGCCTGACCTTTGTGAGGATTAGGAATACAGATCTGTCTTAGATTACCACAATAATTTACTGATTTTAATGAACACGGAAACAGGAGGCCAACAAAAGCAGCCTGTTCTTTCTCCTACCTACACACCTGAGTACTGACACATATGGTATCAGCATTAAAGTAATGCCCAAATTTTAAACTCAGTTTACGGATAGGGGCATGCAGGAGTCACTGTACCACTCTGGCCTTAACCTCATTTGCCAAGATGTGAAAGGCTCAGAGATTAGCATAGTGTATTAGCATAGTATACTCGATATGCTCTGAATTCTTTAGATAAATTAAATATGGATTGGAGCTCTGCATTTCTCTGCATTTCTGTGTTTTAATCAGGCCCCGAAGCCTGACTTTGAAGTAGCATTTTGTGTTTTCATGCTATCTCTAATAGGACCTTAAAACAAAACAAGGAAGAGACTGAATAGAAGAGTAAGAAAAATCCTTGCAGTATCTGTCTTCCTGATTAGCCATGGAGAATTCTTGTATCACCTCTTGTAGAAATACAGCTGTTATTGCCAGAGCCTTTACATAGACAAATCTCCTGATGAAGTCAGGAACAAGTATTTTCTACCAACACCAGTCATTCCTCACACAAGCAGAACTCTTATAAAATGTTACAACATTCCCTGTAGAGCTTTCTCTGAAGAAAAGACTGCCAATAGCAGCTACAAGTGAAAAGGAGGAACTGAACAAGGCACTTACTAATTGCAAGGTATTGGAACAGTTGCTGTTTGTGCCACTATTTCTTCTTAGCTCATGAGTTTCTTCTCTTTGTGTGTGTTTATTCTAGCATGTGACTGTGGAAAACCTGTTGTGTTCTGAACTAGTCATCAGGGAAGGGATGCATGGTCCCTTTTGTTAGCCATCTAACAGGTGTCCACCCTAAACATGATACAGTCAGTCCCACCAGTCAAGAAAAGAGGCAATCACACTGGGAAACTGCCCATTTTTCTCACACTTTTTTTTAGGATGTCAGGACAGCCGTTTCCTACCTGACATGACTGATAAAGAATTTTAAAAAGATGGTTCCTTTACAGGGTATGCCAACAGAGGAAATTCAGTCATAATCAATTACTAACTACTGAAAACTGCTGGATTTTCTTCTTTAATCTCTTGAAAGTAGATACTAGATTTATTGGACACTTAACAGCAAGACATCAGACAGTCGTTCTGCCAGCATTTCTAGATGTCATATCTTATAGCAGGGAACCCAAGTGGAAATTGGGTTTATCCTTTGTGAAATCAAAATCAAATTGAACTCAGCAAAAAAAAAAAAAAAAAAAAGAAATAGACCTCATCTGAGGAGATGAAGTCTCCTGTAATCAAATCAATTTAAAGGAAACCATGTAAGTCCAGGATTGCGTAGGAAAAAAGACCCAGCTAAATAAGAGTCTTTAGTAAAGGTGAAGTTTTGGAAGGTGAGGGGGAATAACTGCAGGCTTGTCAGGTGACTTTTCATTTAAGATTCCTGTATTATCACCATCTACAAGGTCTTTTTCTCTTTTTGATCTTTTTGTAAGACTGTGAGCCTATAAATTTCAAAATCCCAGAACCTGGAAATATATAAGTGTATCTTAATGCTACGTATCTCTTTTTTTTTTCAAAATAACTTTTATTTCTACAGAAAATAGCCAGAATTTTTTACTCAATTGTATCCTCTGAGGAATCCAAAATTACACACAAATGAAAGTATGCCTTTTTGGTGTGGCTGATCTCTGCATTTGCAAATGAGGCATTTGCATATATTTCAGGTGGAATATTGCTATCCAAGGTAGTTTTGGGTTTGTTTTTTTTTTGAAAGAATGTATCCATTCAAAAGGTTTAAATTTCTGACAAGACTACCTCATTGTCATTCATAGTCTTACAAGGGCATATGGTAGATGTGTTCTCAGTAAGCGGTGAGAAGTAAACCCATTCCCCATAGATGCAGAGATTCATCCCCTAATAATGTCAGTGGACTGGTAAAATCATCCTGTGAGTTCTTCAGTGCTGTCACTGAACCTTATGGCCACTGAGCTACAGTGGTGCACAATGGAACTGCTCTACAGTGGAAAATACAGATACAGCACTTGTATTTCATTTCACGTAATATATCAGACATGCCAAACAGCACTGAAAGGCTTAGAGCTCCTTAATGGGTGGTAACTTTTTGCTACTGTGTCAGCGTAAATGTAAATGTCTTGTGAAGCATAGAAGAACTGTATTATGAGCAGGTAATAAGTCACTAAAAATATGTTCACAGCAGCAGTCCTTTCAACCCTTACCTGCAGCAATTCTAATAAAAACTGGGACTTATATAGATCTGTGCCCCTTTTGCTTTAAGTCTCAATCTGAAGTACTTCTAAGGCCTTCAGAGCCCTAGACACATGGCTGTAAATATTTGAAATACCCTCTGGGTCTACTACAGGCATTCTTTTTTATTCTTGAATGAGGTTGGCCTGTTGTCCTTCATTCACAAGAAATGCCAAGGAATTAACACTCAGGTTGTTCTTTTGGGTAAACTGCTCAGCCTTCATTAAGCAAAGTCAATAAGCAGAGCATGTGAGGCTCTGTAAGGACTTGGGAAAGCCCTCACTTCACTGTAGCAGGCAAGTGCTGCAACTCAGCAGAGGAACAAAATCCTCAGGTCAGGGTCATAAATAGGGACTTGACCTGGAAGATCAAGCAGTGACAGAGAAAAGGAGGGCTGAAGGTTTGCATGAGAAGCAGATATTGTGGGAGCTTTCTCCACAGAATGCGGACTCCGCCAGAGTGACTGGAAGACTTTATTGCTTCCACTTTTTGCCTTTTTTCTTGTAGCTTATTGTCTTTCTTTTTCCCTTTTGCTTGTGCAAACAGGTCATTCAAGAGACTGAACCAAAGATTTAATGGCCCTGTATTATCCTATTTGGGAAGAAGAAGAAATGAAAACCAGCCTATACAAAGCATGTCAATTTGTGTATCAGAACACACCTGGATTTTCTGCAGAGTTGGCATCTGAATGGCAGCGAGCCTCCAGGGATGGAGGCTTATCTCACCAGGGATGGTGCTTGGAGAGGTTATTGCAAGGGAGCACTGCATAAGGGTTTTGACCACATCCTTCCCCTCCCAGAGGTTTGGCTGCTGGGGCTCAGAACCAACTCCGTAATAGTGCAGCTGAGGGCACGCTGATATCGGGGGCAGGGGCGGGGGAAGAGGAAGCTCCCAGACAGCACTGCAAGGAGCCTCCACCAGAGCAAACCCCCTTCTCTTGAGAATCTGTCATAGTTTGATGTGGAGGGGGTGGGGATTCTGGTGGCAGGAGAGGGGTTTTGCTCCCTGCGACCTCCCCAGTTTTGGAACCGGGTTAGGCTTAGTTCTGGCCACCAGATCAGACTGCCATCCCCCTCGGGGTTGAGCCAATAGGGCGCCTCTGCGAATTGCCCTATTTAAGTCAGGACAAAGGAACCGGAAAAGGTGCTTTGCCCAGGATCGAGCAGAGAAGGGAGGAGGGCACTGCCCCCGCTCCCTGGCTCCCGGCCGGGCAGCTGCCTGCGTCGGGCCGGCGCCGCCCACTGAGGATGGCAGCGGCAGAGCCAGCTGGGGAACTCGGGGGCACCCCACTCCCGGGGTGCCCCCTGGACTGAGTTCACCTGGAGAGGACTGAGATCTGAGAGAAACAGCTGCATCGACAGCAGGTCAGTGAGGATGGAGCGGGAGGAGGTGTGCCGGAGCCGTTTTCCCTGCAGCTGGTGGTGAGATGGCAGGCGGCCCCCCTGCAACCAGGACGGCCTCAGTGGAGTAGAGACCCACTTGCAGCCCGTGGGGAGAAGATGCCTGAGCCTGAGGATGGTCGTGTTGGGATACACGACAAGGCAGAGAGGCATCTGGAGTCTGCGTGACGACCCACGCCGGAGCGAGTGGCTACAACTCCCTAAGAATCCGAGACTGTGGTAAAGCCCACACCGGAGCAATCTGTGGGGAAGGATTGTTTCCAGTGGGCTGGACTCACACTGGAGAAGTTTGTGGATTTTTCCTCGTGGGTAGGGGATCCACTGGAGCAGGGGAAAAGGGTGTAAGGACTCCTTCTCCTTTAAGAAAGAGGCAGCAGTAACAGCACGGAATGAACTGACCTGCACTCCCCCAGTCCCTGCCCCCTGTGCTGCTGGGGGGAGGAGGTAGAGCCGGGAGGAAAAGGAAAGGGGGGGGGAAAGTGTCGGTTTTAAGATCTGGTTATGTTTCTTTCTGTCCTCTCGAGTAATCGGTTTTGTTTCCCTTTGTCCTTCTAAGTAACCATTAATAAACTGTTTTGCTTTGAGAAAGCCCTGTCTGTTTTGCCCGGGACCATGGTTGGTGGGTGCTCCCTCTGTTCTTGTCTCAACCCTCAGTCCCTTTGTTTTTTTTTTCTCTCCTCTCTACTTTACTGGAGAAGGAGAGACTATGTGAGTTTTAGTTGCTGGATCAGCCTAAAACCACGACAGAATCACACTTGTGCTGCGCTGTAACCATGCCCATGCTGATCCTGACCTGGACCCCCACCTGCAGGCTGATGTTGCAGCTTCGCCTTGGCCCACTCCCATCCCCACAGAGATGTCCTGGGCTGTGGTTGCTCTGAGCTGCCTCCTGACTGCCCTGCTCCCTGGCTAGGGGCAGGGGAATGGATGCTGGCTGAAGAGGCCCTGCCCTGCCTGACCCAGGAGGAGCTCCTGGCACCTCAGCCACCAGCCGACATGGCACCCTGACATACTGCTCTGAAGACTCACAATTTGTCCTTCCCTTCCCATTCACAAGTACAACAGTGCAATTTCACACTGGCCCTGGTAAATCAGCCCTTTCTTTGTCTTCACCTGCCACCTTTGGTGGCATTGTAATCCTTGCACATAATTTTGTCTTGGAGTCTGAAGTCACTCCTCCCCAAATGTGACACCTCTGCACTTTTTCATTAATTAATTAATTAATTAATTAATTAATTAATTAATTCATTCATTCATTCATTCATTCATTCATTCATTCATTCCCCTCTGCTCTGGTGTGTCCCACCCCTTCCCAATTTCAGTTTCTTTAAGTTGATGTAAATAGCTGATCTTTGTCTTTCCAGCCTAACGTGCCAGTACTCCTGCTCACCATGTCAGGTTTGGTCTCTTCAGCCTCAATCTCTCAGCACCAGCCTCCCATCTCCCTCCTACTGCGCCTGCTGTCAGCATCCTCTCCTCCTCCCACTTCTCTGCTGAGAAGCTCTCTGCTTACAATGATCCAGTAAGAATGGAAGAAAAGGCAAGACGTTTGGAGAATGATACTTATTTACATCAGTGTGAGGGATTTACCTTTGATACGTTTCCCATTCACCTTTAATATCATATGGTAACCTATGTATGTTTGACTTGACAAATCCTCCATCACGCCGGTAGAACTGTAGCTGGGATACATGCGCTCTGAAGCATTTAAAAAGCACACTTTGATGAAGCTACAGCTGTCCTGCTTAAACAGGGGCTATGTCTCATGATGTATGAGGAATTTCTTTTAAGGGGATGTATTTGAATCTCATGGCAGTGTATGAGCTCTGCTGAACCGGGCATAGCAGCCACTGGACACAGTGCCCTAACGTACCTCAGACTTGACTGTTAAGTTTCAGATTAATTTGCTCACTTTGTAGGCCCAGAAGTTTCAACTATTTTTGAGTCTTTTAAACTTGTAGTTACTAAAGCAAGGCAGTGGGACACACTTTTGTTGAAACATCTGAACACTATCGTTGCAGCTTACTTTGATACTGACAGAGTTATGTATCTAGCAGGGAGTGAGAGCTAAGTACTTTCAAGCTTCAAGAGACTGGAATTTCGACTTTCTACTACCAACACCAACATGTCTTCCACTTCAGTGGTTAAAAGTAAGAAAGGAAAATTTTAAATGTTCAAATGTTTGGCCATTTCCTTACATTTTCCTTAGATTTCGTCACAGAGAGAACAGCAACATAGTTCTCAAACAATCTCTCTGACTGACTGTTAAAATTGTAGTATAGAGAAGAGGCAATGCAACCTCAGCTGGCCAATTGCATATTTTGAATTGAGCCTGACGAGCTTGATACTGCGCATCTTTCACCAGAACAAAAAGGTCCTTTCAGACACTACTAACCTTCCAACAACTGAGCCAGACTGAATCGACCTCAGGCTGCAAAAGGGCTGCCTAGCAAGCAGTACAATACTGAGGTTGGATGGGTCTTTAATACATGAAGTGCTATGAAAAACAGCAAGAGTAGCAAAAGATAACCTCATGTTCTGCCTCCTTTCTGCAACATCGGAGGGAATCCACTGGAGAAAAAACCTTGAGCTCAGTCTTCCCTGCTATGGCTATAGGGATAGGCTGCCAGCTACCCATCCCTGCAGGACTGGGCATGACTAAGATCTTCCAGGGATGCCAGTAAAAGAACTAGCCCAGGCTCCACAGCAGTCCTGACAGTGGGTACAGCTGTGGAGGAGGGCACGTGAAATCAGAAACTGGCTGCAGAGTGTTGGTCAAGTTTGATGCTGCTGAAATAGTGGGACCAGAGTGGTCTTCGGTGCCACCCTGTCATTGCAGCTAGGTTAATGTCTATCTGCCCCGGCTTAACTAGGGTAGATAAAGTCTTTGCTTTTTGATTTTCCAGTCAGCTGTACTTCTAGCTCCATGAGGAGCAACAGGATTGGAAGGTTCTAGTCTTGTTTGAATATGTCATCAGCGGACCTATATTGCTAAGGTTCATAAAATGTTTCTATTTGTGTGACTGTCACTCTCATTAACACTCTACATGCCAAATTTGGTAAAAAATCTCATTGTGAGATGTTTTAGAGAGCTAGAGTGGATGGAATGATCGTGTACTGAAGTACAGATTCTGTGAGCTGATCACTAAATATTTAAGAAATTTGGAGTACCTTCTGACATTTTCCAGAAAGAAAATATTAGCTTCCAAAATTCTGTAAAATAGGTTTCGGCCTGATCAACTACCAAATACAGAGTAATCAATCAAGTGACATTTTACCAACCTTGCTGTATCTGTGAGACTCTCATTAGTGCCTAGATGTATGTCTTGTGTTGTAAGGAAGGAAGGATGTCCTCCAAGGAGAGCAAGTCCTACAGTGATGACAAATAAAAAAAGAAATTAAACACCAGCACCTCATGTTTGCAGCCAAGATTCAAAATCTTTTTCATGTAAAAGACATTTACAGCAATAAAAGTAAAACTCAGCAGGGCATCCAAATGTTTCAAACACTTAAAAGTCAGACACAAAAGACACAGATAAATGCATTTTGGAATAAAACCACTCAAATGTGATGCTTTGCTGAAATCCTTAGGCATCCGTTCTCATCTGTGTTCATAGGAATAGTCATTCAAGCTGCAAGGCTACATATTGCCAAAAGCATCACTGTGGCTCCCTGTTAAGAGATAGGTAATCTACTCATCATGCTGAATTTCTACTTCAAGGGACTTAGCACCCTAGAAGGTCATCTGAGTCACTAGGTGTAATTCCCCATCCTTGCAAGAAGCTTCAAGTATATTCACTCAGATAGAAAACCCTAAGTCTCCTCATACACTGTAGCAAACTTGAGCTATGTCACAATTTTTAAGGGCCTTAAAAATTACAATGTGACAGAGAAAAGGAAAGATCTCAGGAACTGCCAGCATCCCTCCACCCTGCAAAAGCTAGGAATTTAGAAGGTAAGACAAGAAACTGGATGAATTAGGCCTGAAGAATGAAATCCATTCCTGACCGGGAAACCATGGAAAGACCTGAGCATCATTTAAGAATATGAAACACTTCGGAGAACTTAGAAGATGTCTGGACAGTATTTTGGATAAAGACAAATTACATGCTAAGGGCAACTCTCAAATTCTGTCCTGCCTTATTTCCATTGCACCACCACTAGAAAGCTACCACAAGCAACCAGCTGACACAGACAAGGAGGAAGACAGCATTTTTCACCAGCACTTGAGTCTCCCAGCCTTTGCCTGGCTTAAGTCTAAAGCCTTCCTCCACTCAATCTCAGTGTAAAGTCCATCGTGGGCATGTACTGGGAGGATGAGGCCTGAGGGGGGCTGTTTTATGAACTGTCACAAATGGTTTAGCACAATCTTAGCATAGGACACAGAGTTCTACAACAGGGCACGTACAAAGTGTAGGATTTGAACTGGGCTGTAGGTAGCCCTGTAAGGCATTTTCTGTGTGCTGGGGAAGATTTTCTGCATAAGAACATCTCCCTTCTAGTAGAGAAATTGCCAGGGAGGTCTTGCCCTGTCACTGATATCCATGATGAAGGAAATTTCCAGAGCATGTCGGTGTGGAAAAATCAACCCTGTTGACAGAATGCTGTGAGGGAAGGAGTCTTTTATTGTGACAAAAATCTAGAAGGAAGCCCATCTTGTTTTTATTGCTAGGAAAAGAAAGGCTGCATACAGCACAAAAGAGCAGAGATTCCTCTTCTCTAACAAACCGTGATCTCTTGGAGGTGCTAACAAATTCCGTGCTGTCAAAAAAAAAAAAAAAAAAAAAAAAGAGAGAGAGAAAAAAGATTTAAAAAAAAAAAAAAAGATTAAAAAAAGGAGGAAGGTGGGAAATAAAAGAAAGGAAAAAAGGTTCCAAGCTGCTTGGGCTGGTTGTAGCCAGTAGATGGCACTGCAGACATCGTCAGGACTGCAGCCTCAACACGATGTTTGTACCAGCCTTCCAAAGGCGAAAAAGTTGATCCCACAGCTGCACTTCGAAAAAAGATTAAACCAGGAGCGAACACTGAAACCTTTCACCAAGGTGAAACCAAGCAACTAGGTTCAGGCAGCAGGCCTGGGCCCCTAATACAGAGCAGCCCTTAGTAACTTCCATCCCATGTGGGCAACAGGGTTGAGGTGAGGTCTTCCACTTCGCACCAGTTCAGCCAGTCTCTAGACTTTAAAATGCAACAGATAAAAATACTCTAATAAATACTCTAATAAATTCTACTCCATCCACCCAGTGTATACTCATTTTATTGAATAGATCTGATTTTAGTTTTCCTTTGTCATCGTTAAGGTTTGCTCCAAATCTCAACAAGACTAGAGACAGATACATCAAACTTTTAAGAATGAAGCATCACTTATTCTACTACTACTATTTGCTGTTAGAAAAGCACTACAAATTTGCTGGTTGCTTTGCCCTCCTTTCTTGGTTATTCAGAAGCATTTTTGTATTAAGGCAGGAAAAATACTTAGGTTTCCTCAGATGCTTCCACATCCTCTCTGCAGCTCAGACACAAACACTGTATCTTTGGGAATGTGTGTGTAAACTGTTGCCTGGACACTACAGCCTATCTATTCAACACAAGTTTTTTAAGTCAAGATCTCAAAGATGAAATGCCATTTGTAGTAACTTTGCCTGTCCAGCTTCTTGGTTGGTTGTTTGGGTTTTTTTTTGAAGTCATATACAATTATGTCAGTGATTTATCCCCACAAGTTCTGCACAATAGAACAGCACTGCATTTTAGGCTTCTAAATACGTACTTTGGTAGATGTTTCACAGTCTGGACAGGCTCTCATGGACATGTTCTGCTTTCTATAAATGATGTCCAGGTAGAAAAAGAGGAATCTGGCCATTTATTCAGAATTGCCAGATGTCAGGCAGCCCAGTCAGAGCTACCACCTGGAGTCTGTGTACATAGCAGAGTCCTAATGTGTTGGGCTTTCTGCTTGTGAACTGGCCATCTGTGCAGGTCCTGGGAACATATTTCTATCCCAAACTTTCCATCTGGAAATACAGGAGCTCTGTGCCCTAGCTTTGTATATAGTTGCAGAGGAAGAATCTAAGCTTCAGATTCTTTCATCCAGACTACTAGTAGAAAGAAAAAAATGACGACTTTTGAAGATATGCAGGCACCAATTCAGCAAATGAGCACACATTGGAGTGCTGTGTTAAACTGGAAGATCTAATCCTCTTTGTTGTCACAAGCTGGTCATATCCAAAGCCACATGCTAAGTGTTTATATGAATCTTGGCATCTTCAGCAAACTATATTAAATGTTCATACTGCAGACCCAGAAAAAATTATTACCTCATGTCCACAATTCTTACTACTGTTAGTTTTAAAAGTGAACAGTTTTATGCCTCAGGACGTAGCACATTATTGAGCCCACTTATGCAAACTCTTTCGTGTAGGACATGAGTGCTGGTGGTTGCACAGACATAGGTTAAATCTCCATTCTAGCCTGCTACATTGGGTAAGTAAGTGGGCCAAAGTGAATCCTCTAGTTCACACAGTTGTGCAGCTATCCCGTCATCACCAGGAGACATACACTGCCATCTTCTCAAACTCAAAGGAAGGATCCTTTTTCATATTTCAAGACATCTGGATTTGAATTTGTTAGTTTCCTCACCGTCTGCCAGGACTTAAAAACTAGAAAGCATTTTTCAGTTTAGACTGATAACAAAGAACTCTTCTAGGCAGCAATTACGGGAATATTCCTAAAGTAGAAACTTAAAAACTGGTAAGCCATTTTTTAAAGCTACCCCTCTAAGTGGAGAGTAAGCTAAAAGAGTACTCTCTCCCCTCTGTAATGTAGCCATGCTAAATAATACTAGCCATTCCAATAAGAACCATACCCTGTATTCCTGCCATGCAATACCATCCCCACTATATTAGAACATATGAAGTGATGCAATTATTTCTGTGACTGTACGTAGCAGTCTTCAGGCATGGATATCATGTTCCTCTCACTCCGCCGTGTAAAAGGAGTGAGCTGGGAGTAATTCCACTAAAGCCAGAGGCAGCGAATCTCTGTAAAGCTGTTAAGACCTTGTATATTCCAGTGCACAACAAAAGAAGGTATACAGAGCTTTTCTGCCTGTGCTGTTTCATCTCCATTTCTACCCTGTGAAGTACTGTCTGCATTCAACATCTGTGAAATGGTTGGATTTATTTATGACTTGTTCACTAAAACATAACTGCAGCTGTATATTTTAAGAGAAACAGTGACAATCAGAATACTTCACATCAAAGCTATAACAAACCCAGGGCATTCACCTTTATGCCATGCCCAAGGATGTTATTTTTACAAGTAATATATGAACATGTGGAATACTTTTGTTTTCAAAAAATATGCAAGATTTTATGCAGAATGAGTATGGGATTCTGACTGCAGACAGATGACATTTTCCAGAATAATAGCAGAGATGTCACATTTTCCAATATAACAGTCAGTGACAGCAATAAATCTAGTAGGCTCCACAAAACTGGATTTACTTTGCCAATACTCTACGGAAGTTACTTGTAGTTCATTAAACTTACAACACCACTACTACTTTTAGAAATGGTAAAATAATACAGGTTCCAGAAATTAGGACAAGATTATATTTGTTCAAGAGAGTAAAGGGACAATTTATTATATCACAAGGAGCTGTACATTATCCAGTACAGTTGCAATGTCATCAGAATAAAACAGTTTAAAGGTATAGTAAGTTGGAAAAGCCACAAACGTCAACTGTTCTCTTATAATGCATTATAAAGTAATGTTTTGATAATCTTTGATCAATCATGGTGACTGAGAGAAGTGCTCAAAGACTGGAGGAAAGCAAATGTCACCTCTACCTTCAAGAAGGGCAAGAAGGTGGACTCAGAATTACAGGCCAGTCAGCCCCACTTTGATTCCTGGAAAGGCGATAGAGCAGCTAATCCTGGACACCATTTCCAGGCAGATTAAGGACAAGAAAATCATCAGGAGTAGTCAGCATGGCTTCACCAAGGGGAAGTTATGCTTGACCAACTTGATAAACTTCTATGATGAAATGACTGACCTGGTAGATGAGGGGAGAGCAGTGGGTATTTTCTACCTGGACTTCATTATGGCCTTTAACACTGTCTCCCATGAGATCCTCATAGACAAGCTGTTGATATATGGGCTGGATGAGCAGACAGTGAGGTGGGTTAAGAACTGGCTGAATGGCCAGGTCCAAAGGGTGGTGATCAGTGGTGCAAAGTCTAGTTAGAGGCCAGTGACTAGTAGTGTACCCCAGGGGACAATACTGGGTCTAATCCTGTTTAACATCTTCATTAATGATCTGGATGATGGGGCAGAGTGTGCCCTCAGGGAGTTTGCTGATGACACAAAACTGGGAGGAGTGGCTGATACACCACAGGGTTGTGTTGCGATCCAGAGGGACCTCGACAGGCTGACAGGAGCCCCATGAAGTTCAGCAAAGAGAAGTGCAAAGTCCTGCGCCCAAGGAAGAACAAACCCGTGCACCAGTACATGACGGGGGCCACCCAGCTGGGAAGTAGGTTGACAGAAAAAGACTCGGGGATCATGGTGGACACCAAGTTGAATATGAGCAAGCAATGTGCCTTTTCAGCAAAGGTGGTGAATGGTATTCTGGGCTGCAATAGGCAAAATATTACCAGCAGGTGGAGGGAGGTGATCCTTCCTCTTTACTCAGCACTGGTGAGGCCATACCTGGAGTGTCCATAGAATCACAGAATCATAGAATGTTTTGGGTTGGAAGGGACCTTAAAGATCATCTAGTTCCAACCCCCCTGTCATGGGCAGCGACACCTTCCACTAGACCAGGTTGCTCAAAACCTCATCCAGCCTGGCCTTGAACACTTCCAGGGATGGCTCACCCTCAACTTCTCTGGGCAACCTGTTCCAGTGTTTCACCACCCTCACTGTAAAAAATTTCTTCCTTTGATCTAATCTATATCTACCCTCTTTCAGTTCAAAGCCATTGCTCCTTGTCCTATCACTACACGCCCTTGTAAAAAGTCTCTCTCCAGCTTTCTTGCAGGCCCCCTTTAAGTACTAGAAGGCTGCTATAAGATCTCCCTGGAGCCTTCTCTTCTCCAGGCTGAACAGCCCCAACTCTCTCAGCCTGTGTTCATAGAAGAGGTGCTCCAGCCTTTGGATCACCTTCATGGCCCTCCTCCGGAACTGCTCCAACAGTCCAGTTCTGGGTTCCTCAGTATGAGAGAGACATGGACATATTGGAGAGAGTCAGTATGTCTGTGTTAACAAAGGGCCACAAAGATCACTAAGGGACTGGAGCATCTTTCACATACCGAAAAGCTGAAAGAGCTGGGACTGCATAGCCTAGAGAAAAGAAGGCTCAGAGGTAATCTTACTAATGTGTAAAAATACGTGAGGGTGCAAAGAGGATGGAGTGAGATGCTTTTCAGTGGTGCAATGGGCACAAACTGAATCACAGGAGGCTCTCTCCGAAAAATTACGAAACACTTTTTTACTGAAAGGATGATTGAGCACTGGTATAGGTTGCCCCAGAAGGTTGTGGAGTCTTCATTCTTGGAGCTATTCAAAAGTCTTCTGGACAGGGTCCTGGGCAACTGGCTTTACATGACCCTGCTTGAGCAGGGGGGTTGGATCAGATGACCTCCAGAGATCCCTTCTAACCTCAGCCATTCTGTAACTCTGTTTGTTTATTTTTCAATAATGGTGTTCTTTATAGGCATAGGGACAGCAGGACTTCTGAAAAGACTTTCATGGTGTTGTATATGGCAACAATCTCCTAGACACTGCACAGAGCAGATTTTGTAATCAGTGCTTTCGAAGTCTCTACTCCTTCATAATGAACCCATTGATTTTCATCTAGTTGTTCCTGAGAGCTGCAAAGTTTGTTTAGACTAATCTCATCACCAGAACCTTCCCACAAGTGACCTCTTCGAAGATATTGAAGGTGCAACTTGTAGGAAATGCTATTTGAGATGACTCGGGTATTTTATAAACAAACAGTCTGCACCACTTCAATGTCCACTTTCAGTGGACATTAGAAAATTGGTATTAAATTAGCTTATTTAGCTAAAAGGAACACATGCGACCCCACATTTTTTTCGAGTTAGAAATTCCAAGAGAGAAGCCATGTTTCTTAAAAAGCAGCTGAAATGTATAGAGTTTCCATGGACAGAAAAAACTTGAGTCTGCCTTTGAAACAAAGTCTTAGGCTTAGGAGACTTAAGACCAATTAACTGGAGGTGTGAAGTTAATGCACAGAAGTTAAACTGCGTTAAACTCCCTTGTGGAAGTTCTCACTCAGAAATAAATTGGTTTTATTTCACTGGAGCTTAATCCCTCTTGGATGAATTTATGTGCATTAACTCCCATCCTTAAATTAATTCATTTGAACTTTCCTGAGCTTCCCCCTTCCATTAGCCTTCAAAAGCCAAGGACTAAATAGTGCTTCCCTCTGAATTTAGAAGCATGAAGGATAAACAGATTTAGAGAATTTGTCGTTACCTGTCCATTCACCAGTATGACAGGCAACTAGAAACTGGACTAAAAACTCTGGAACTAAAAGGATGGTGGTATTCACAGAGAGGGAACACACAAGAGAAACCCATTCACAAGTCCTGCTTATCTGGAGAAAACAGAAAGCAACAACAAGTCTACATGAAGAGCAGGATCAGCAGGTAAATGTCTGTGCCAGAGGATATAAAGGCAAATTCAGAAATGCTTGCAGTTAACATATCTGCTTCTTCCTTCCATTATTTTTATCTTGTCCCTTACAGCTTGTAAAGAAATGTGAACACTCAACAAGTTTCCTGTCCTTTCAATAGGGAGAAGTCAGCCTAAGGGATGCTGGGTCAACTTAAGCATGAGAAGGTCAAGCTTCTCCTTCCTTGATGGGTCATCAAATCATGGTTACTCCTTGTTAACATGCAAGCACATGAATAATTTATTTCAGCAGTCCCACTGACTTCTGAACAATCAACATGTAGACAAAGATATGTATGTGTTTCAATGTTTGGAGGACTGTATCCTAAAAGAATAATGTTGCAGTGCCTGATCTTATTAGGCAAATACCCTGGAGTCTCCATGAAGTTATCTTCCCCTGTAGGTAACCATGTTAAATATTTTTTTCCCCTAATTTATATGAAGGCATTACTATGATTCCCAGCCTAAACACATAACTTGGAAATGTGACAACGGTAATGCATAATACATTGGAAAAATATTTCTTAGAGCTTGCACAGAATTAAATTTGTGATGCTTACTAAAATCTAAAATAGATGTTAGGAAATGTGCATCTTGCCAGTACAACTATGAGCTTACACTAGAAATACTTACTTCTGCCTGTTACTTTATTTCTGATCTATCATGTTTTGGAATGATCTGGTGAAATTTCAGTGACCAAAAGGATGTGCTTGTGACATTAATATGCAAGGTGAAACACAATTAGCTACCATTCCTTTCCTATTTTTGCTTTCAAACTTTAGGTTTCTTCTGAGTAGAAATTGATAGATACAAAATTATGCAGTGTTTTTCAGTACATACTCACAGTATACGATTTCACATAAAATCTGTCTATGCCATCGTTCAGACCTACCTGTTTCTGCAGATAATCTTGTTCTTGTGCTTCTCTTCTCAAAAATCATGGCCAAAGATTTTCCTTGCATCAAAGGCAAATACTGGAACATCAATATTGAAGGCATTTCAATTTTATAGTCATTATACACTTTATAGTGTGAAATACTTCTTTCACATTTTAATTCGGCATTGGAAAAGTTACACAGGTGGCTTTTTAACAGTAGCTTTGTTCTCCTGCCTTTCAAGGAATTTTTAGCAGTAGAAAGGTTAAAGTGAAAGAAGTAATGCTAGAGGCAAAAAGCAACTGCATTTTGGCACTCAATTTGAGCTAGCATTAAGGAGAACTCTGATACTAATTTAGTCCAACGCAGGGAAGTATCTTCCATTTCCCTCATTTCATGCTGCATGTACACCATGTGTTGATGGATGGTGTTAGCGGACAACAGGGAGTTAGCTATGCAAAGCTGTTTAACTTTTTCACTTGCAAAGTCCTCTGAAGTATTTAAAGAATATCTCTGAACAGTTTACATGAAGGCTCTTTGATTTGCAGCACAAGATTTACAGTATTTAAGAGCTCAGGTGATGTTGTTTAGGACAAGTCAGCTGAACAGCTCAATACCAATACTCTTCAGAACAATATTTATTCCAACATCTGAGTGACCTAAATGACAGTCAAAGCATTTTACCTCTCCATTGTGCTTTATCCTTTGTTTCAAATCTGAGGCCATCCACAGCAAATACTTCAGCTCATCTGCTGTGTAGTTCTGTAGAGTAAGGAGGTCACGACCTTTCAGATGAACATTCTTTTGAGCTGGTGGCCCATATCTGTGTCAAAAGAGCAAAAAATATAAGCTTTTTTGTACTCTAATGCTACTAAATTGTACTCATGCTAAAGCCAATGAGCAAGCAGCTGAGATCTCTCCCACTCCCTTCACTTGACCCAGCTGGATCAGCTTGATGGCCTGTGTTAACTTTTACTGTCAGAGACAACATGCCATTACACATTATATGGGCCACTACTCAATCTCAAACTGTATTATAAACTGTGCATTAGATGTAGTTTCTTTTTCTTTCAGATATGCACGTGACTTGACTGCATGCTGCCTAATCAAATAAAAACAAATGCATAAATGCATTCAGAGCTTGGTGAAATGGTTTATGCACAGACCGCAAAGCTGCCTTTTGGGGGCACAGAATACAAGGAATGGATCTTGGTGGTCTCTCTCCCCTCTTCGTGCTTTGTGGATGGTAGACACTTGCCATACTCCACCTCCCTTGACAAAAATTGTGTCATTTCCATGTATGTGTATGAAATCTCTTGACTACACTGTGGAAGAGGGTAAAAAACCCCAACAAAATAGACATGTGCCCTTCTCCTACCACACCAGAAATGTTCCGGGCATATGAAGTGTATTTATTCAGTGTATTTTGGCCTCCAGCCAGATTTACAACTTCAGAATCACATGAAATTGGATATTGATAATCATCCGCGGAAGTTACATGATCAAATCTCCTCTAGCTTAGATGAGATGTCTTAACAAAAGTCACATCCAAGCCCACGTTTCCACAGGCTTAAGATTAGCTTAGCCCCTTCTCTGGCACTCTATCTACAGCCCTCTTTAGCACAACACAGCCCGCACTGTACTCTTGCTAAGGTTTGGATGGGTACACACTAAACACGTCTTCTTAATTAAAGGCAGCATTTTTAGACTGATCTGATGGAATAGAGACCAAAGCAATGCAAACAAACGGACTGAGTGCAGCTACTGGTTCTGTACTTCCGAGTAGGCTTCCTTTTAGCTCACCTTTGAGGCCAAGCTCAGTTACAGCACCTGTCAATTACCAAGCCCTGGAACTCACAGATAGGAAAATTCAGGGGGAAAAAAATAGAATTTCTGTTCATTCTTCTGTTAATTCCAATGAATAAAAGCCCTGGTAGTGGATACGTCTATTATGGCTTCTGGAGATTTTGGGTTTATATTAGTTAAATCTGGAGGGGAAGACTTTTTCTGCAGAAGTTTATGGCATAGGCTCCAACTGAAACTGGAGGACGAGAGCAGCTCTTAAGGGAATGGTACCGCACATTATTACTGTCCATTTGGCATCACAGTACAAACTGCATGACTTTAAAATCATGTAGCAGAATATTTTATTTAAATGAAGATATCTAAACGGTGTGTGTTTTCCCTCTGGACACGTTAGAAGTGCTTTAGATACACATTATACCACAAGCATTACTAAGACTCTTTTCACAGTGGAAAGGATTACGTGTAACAGCAGAAACATGGAGATTATATGAAGAAGTAGCCCATGCAGATGCTCTGCAGATTAATACTGCTGGAACTCAGTATATACTGTCATAAATCAGGGCAATGTGCTCCAGAGATTATGCAGACTGCCAGAGGATCCACCACTAAGCACCACAAAGATTCCCATCAATGTGCTCCATCAGAGTCTGGTCTCTGCACAGGCCCCCAGACTGCAGAAGGGCTGGACTTTTCTGTAGCACTGTGCAAAAAAAGGAGTGGATTCCTTGTTTTCTAAGTTTAGAGTAACGTTGCCTGTGTATTTTCTAAGAGTGTCTCTGAAAAATGATTACGTGAAATACAATGTAAAGTGTATGTGTGACTTAATAAATATTTGTGGCAGTACCATTTAAAATAATAATGCACATTTCGAAGCCATAAATACTAATCTTCATAACATTACTATCATCAGTAAAACAAAGTTGCATATTTTGCTATAAGTGTTATCCTTCTGTCCCCATGCTCGCCCCTCCAATCTGAGGTAAACAATCTAGAAACACTTAGGAAGCACCCAAATGGCCCATTTTTGAATTCAAAGTGGGTGTTACAGAGCTAGCAAAATTATCTTCTGTACTTCTTTATTCAATAGCTGCAGAATAGAACATACCTGAGATTATAAGAAAGGCTGGGCATTTGTGGGTCAGGTAGCTTCCACCATAACATGAAAAACAGCCTAGCAAGGTAAGCTCCTGAAATCCAGCCCTGAATATCAACGCTCTCAGTTGACATTCAAGGGATTGGCTCTAACTTCAATGTGTATATTCTGAAGGAAATTAGTTTCATAATGCTGAGGTTTCTATTATTATTTTTCAAAACAGGAATTTGCTACTCTATCCAGTTTGGGGGAACAACAAAAAAAAACCTGTCCTGTTTTAATATCTATGCAATTGCTTCTTGCTTTGTCACTCTACTCTCCTTCCCTGCATTGTTTCCAGAGCAGCTTTGGTGCTGCTTTTTGAGCTTCTAATTGCAGCCTACAATTCCTTCCAAGGAGATAGATATTGTCTAATCTCAACTTGCCAAGCAAGAACTTCTGTACACTGGCCTTGTTTTACCACCCAGCGTGATTGAGAAGTGGACAGAGAAATATTCACCTCTAATTTCTGCACTGGTAGATAGTGAAGCACTGAAATTGGTTACCCAGAGAGGATTTGGAATTACCATCTGTGGAGATTTTCAAACGTGGCTAAGTAAGCAAAACCATAGCTGACCTCATATGCTGTTGTCAGGCTACAAGCAGAAACTTGGACTAGAGGTCTGCTCCTGACCTCTATGCTCCCGTGATGATTCTGTTTTATTGCTATGACCTTCAAGAACTGTGTTCCCTTCCCTGTTGTCCACATCCTCTGAAAGAGAGGCAGATGTGGACAAATAAATTCCACAGAAGGAGCATGAGACAACATACCAAAGTTAAAATGTAACAGGCAGAATTGCAAGGTCAAGCAGTTGCCTTGTTCCTTGCTGAGCACGGTCAGCAATTACTTTGGCTATTAGCACAGACCGATAGATATTAAGTTATCCTGCAGTATAGCTTAACTTGTGTGCTTAACTTGCAATGCTCATAGACAGTGGTGACAGCTTATGCCAACATTATGCTATAATGTTAAAAAACCCCTAAAAATAATTAACAACATTATGTGGGAAGTTTAACAAATCGGATTACTTTATTGGAAAACCAGCTTTACTGCAGTTGTTTTCCGAATTTGCTTTTCTATCACCTCTGCTGAGCAGAGAAAGCTCCCACTGATTGCCAGCAGTGAAAATCCAAAATCCTTTATCAAATTATCACCCAGGTTTCAGGATCACTTTAAAACTGTAGCAAATAAATCACAGAACTTGGAAAACATTTGTTTTTCATCTGATAGAATGTAGATACAATAAATAATAATTATTTGTTGCATATTAAGATTCCTGTGAATGTGAAATTCTCGTATATTTTTTCTTTAGCACTAATCATTTGTTACATAATGCTGTTAATGTTATTCTTACTGGCACCAACATGAGAACATAGGCAGATATGGAATTAAGTTTCAAGTCTTTAATTTTAACCGGGTTCTGGAGACGTGACAAGCATGAGAAGCAGCTTACTGGAACACTGTCATACAGGTGCTTCTCTGAAGGCATGTGGGACAGGTGCATCTACGCAGCTGAAGAACAAACCCAAAACCACATCACAGAGCCAGGTCTACCTGGTTAACTTCAAACCTTGCACCGCATCATGCTTTTCTTGCACACCTCCAGTCTATATAGAAACAAAAAAATACCAAAGTGGAGATTCACCTTGCAGCTTCGAGGAGAGAATTTCTTCCTCCAGTGTTGAGCACGATAATTGCCTAAATGCATAAGAAATTCCTGCACTTTATTCAGATAGTTATTTATTGGTTACAGTACTTGCAGTGTACACTGACTTCAAGAAGAAACATTCCTTCTTGACTTTGCTGTTAAATCCCACAGAAAGAATTAACAGCATTTCACAAACATTAAAAGGGAAAATCCTCCAGTCTCTTGAAGATACAGAGCCTGCTGCCTTGGCAGGCAAAAGGGCGCTAAAAATGAGAAAAAAAAGTGCCTTTCTCTGAAACACTCACTCCTTCACAGGATTCAGCTGCTTTGTCTCCAGGTTTCTGACTAAATGGCACTGAACGTCAGACAGAACTAAAGGATAAGCTCACCGAAACTGTCGCAGCAGCTGCTTGCTGGTCCCTGTTAGTTTTGCAATGCCGAAGAAGTTCCTCGCCTTAAACAGCATCTCCCGTTCGCGTTAGGCTTCTCCCAGTCCCAAAAATTGAGTTAACAGAAGCGGAGGCGTATGAAGCAGAGCACAGGCTGTGCTGCTGTGCAAACGAGGGAAAACCCAGAACCAAAGTCTTCACTTTGGCTGTCCCTGGGCCGGGTGGGGGTTGGCACTGGAGCTTTTCCTTGGTCAGACTCGTCTATAGACAAGAGTTTTCTCACAGGTTCCATTGCACCACTTGCAGTTTGCGCTCTTCTCTGGGGGCCCGTCATGTCGTACCTGTGTCAACACCCTTTCAGAGCAATTTCATGTCTGTTAAATATTTGTACAGGAGCATGAGCTAGTAGAAAGAGGCAAAAGATTTGTCTACCTTCAAATATAATTGTCAGATAAGACTTTAGGCCACTGACACTGTGGGTAGCTTTGAAATACGACCATTGCTTTCTATTTCCTCCTCTGTGTAAGGAGAAGTGTACTTGTGTGAATCAAGGTGATGGCATATCTGTCAGAGAAGGTGATATCTTCAAATTGCAATGTGAGGATCAAATAATTAAAACACATAGAAAAAAGTTTGACTTCCCCAGAAAGAGAGACTGCCGTGAAAAAGTCATGCAGAGTGATAGCTCTTGGTGGGATTTGTTCAGGACCAATCACACCAAACCAGCCCTGAGATACTTGGAAAATGCAGCAGTTGCCAGGGAAAATGTCAGGTGGAAGCAAAATCCAACAGAAATTAATGGGAACGGAATGAAAGTTCCAGAAGAGCTGCACATAGAAAGGAAAGCCGAACCATGGTTTCCCTCTTGATTGCCCTTCTCTGGCAAATGACTCCCATGGCCTTCAAGCCCGGCTCCTGAAGACTGAGTGTGTGTCACTAGTGGTATCGGGGAGAAAAGACAGCAGGGAAAGGAAAGGTGGTTGAGGTGCCAAGGCCCCCAGTCTCATCCTGCAGCCCTGCAGGAAGGGGGCAGTGCCAGCACCCCTTTGTCAGGTCACCCCTGAACAGGGACTGCTGGACCTCAGTTCCCAAGTGGATCAATTTCCTCGTAAGCTCCTGTGAGTGAGCAGCAGTGCCAGGCACGGGAGGAGAGTCAGACTGGTGTCAGCATTGCTGTTGGTGCGACACACTTCTCTGACATTTGGGGTGACAGCAGCATCTCTCAGCACAGAGCCCCGGAGCCACTCTCCATTCCTGCTAGCTGCCTCCTGTCTGCCAGGACTCAGTGTGCTGCCATGTGAAAAACTGACCCAATCGTCTCAACACCATGAAATGCTTCTGAAATCGGGATTGAATTGGTTTGGCATATTTCTATATTCCAGGGCTTGGTGTTGAAAATGAAGTAATAGCATTACATAGGTTGAGACATGAAGAGAGAATAATGTAGTGTAAGAGAAAATTAAATTAGGATAAAGGAATTATATTGATATGCTAATCTAATATGAACATAAGGCCTCCCTCCTCTCTGAGCTGACAGGAGACTGAGCCTTGACACCTCCTTTCTTGAGGCGAAGCAGCAGTCAGGGTAGGAAAAGGCAAGAAAAGTATTTATGCAGCAGTGGCTGTGGGCTGGTGCCCCAAGAGCGCCCATGTGGCTTCCTTTTGACCCAAAAGAAATATCTTGGGAGGTCAATGCCCTTTCACAGCTCATCCGCTCCCCGGCCTCTCATACCAAGGAAGCGCTTGACCTCAGTGCCTCTCTTTTGCAGAGTGAGGCTTCAGCAGCAGGGGCACCCCTGAGGCAGAGCAGCTCCCAACCCGCTGCACCCTGCCATGCCCACAGCTGTTTCTTCCAGCAGTACGTGTTTGTTTGGATAACTGGGGCAACATGGCTTAACTGAACTAACTGAATCCCTGCCAGCATGACTTCCACTTCATCTGCATGCAGTGGTCGTCCAAAACTAAATGCCCACTGTATAAACAGCCTTTCCCATCCATCCTGCACTCAGTGGTGGCCAATGAAGACTTCCAGGAGCTCAGTGTTCAGCCTCTCACAGACGCTGCTGGTAACTCTGTCTGTCCTTTCCCTGTCAGTCTTGTTCAAAGACCTCCTTACCAGGTCAGCCAGAGAGATACATGCCAGCAGAGATACATTTGTCCCACTTTGCAAGGTGGTTCCCATCTCTCCCAACTAGACGTCGATCCTCAAATAGGATCTCACAGTCATAGAAAGCAAAACCCTGCTGCAGGCCCCTTCTTCCTGTGAATCTTCCTAATAGTTTCATAACCTATAATCTTGGCAACCACAGTGTCTGATAACCACAATCTCAGGCATTGGCTTCGTGGAACAATGTTTGTTCAGTTTCATTTTCAACAGCTTTTGTTGGATATCCCCTCACTCCAGACTTAAAAGAAGCAGTTAGGGCAGAAAGCATCAGAGGAATATTGGGATTCAAAGAGATGAAATCCCTGCCTTATGTAAGGGCAACAATCACAAGCACTTTGTTCCCTCTTGAAAAAGTGGCCACTCTTTGTGTGTACTTAAATGCACACCTCATCTTATGCACCAACAACTGTATTGATTAAACTCTGCATAAAACACAGCTTAAACTGGTGGTTCAGGCTGCCAGCTGCAGCCTCTATTGCAGTGCTTCATCTTGAAAGTGTGATCTTTTTCTTTGGTGATCTAGCATATCTGAAACATGCAGGAATAGCAAGAAAATGGAAATCCATAAACGACCATAGATTTTCTGGAGGGGGGAGGGAAAAGCTCCACTGGGATTTTGGGACCGCACATTAAATACGGTTAAAAGGCTACAAGCCCCTGGACATATTCCAGTGGGGTCTGCACAATTGCCATCACCCAAGTGTTCCTGTCTGGGTGGATGATTGAACACCTTCTTGTGCAGCCGACCAGAAAAATTTACACAGACATCTTGGTGAAAGAGAGACCATCAAACAGAGGAAACTTGTCTTTTGGGACAGCAGAATCCCAGTGGTGACCCTTTCCTCTCTGAAAGGGTTGTCAGCCACTGGAATAGGCTGCCCAGGGAGGCGGTTGAGTCCCCATCCCTGGCTGTGTTTAAGAAAAGGGTGGATGAACTACTTAAGGATATGGTTTAATGGGAGATTAGGGACAGTTGGACTGGATGATCTCTAAGGTCTTTTCCAACCTAGAAATCTATGAAAATAAAGTTTCTGAGTTCTGTGCTGTTCATCCGGCCGAGGCAGGGCAGCCCCCCCAACCACCCAGCAAAGCCAGCAGACGTGTCAGGAGCCTGGCTCGGCTGAGCAGGGGGTTCGAGGCAAAGCCCCGGTGCGAGGTGGTTGTTTTGGTAGCCGGAGGCACTGGCAGGCTACGGAGGAGGGAGACAGAAACGACGCCCGGGCACATAGGGATGGTGCCAGGAAACCAAAGCTCTGCTGGAAACGAGACTCGCACGGGGCCTTCAAGGTGACTCCTGCCTCCTTTCACCACCCGTGAGCCCCTGCCCGGCGTGCTGTGACCGATCTGCGCTCCCCGCACGCGGAGCGGCCCGAAATCGCCACCGGCTCGATGGAACTTTGAGATGACGGGACGGGAACCGGAGGTCCCCGCCGCCAGCCCCACCGCCGGCCGCCAGGGGGCGCTCCCCGCCGCCGCTCACCGCCCCCCCCCCGCCCCCCGGCCGAGCCCTCTCCCGGCGGCGGGCCGCGGCGGCGCCGCTCTCTATGGCCGTTGCCCGTGGCAGGGCCTCTGTTTACTCCGGGCGCCGCGGCACATGGGGCGCGGCCGCCCGCCGCCAGCTGCCATGGCCGAGCCCGCCGAGGAAGACGAGCTGCCGGTGCCCGGTGAGTGGTGGCGGTCCCTCATAGGGGACGGAGCTGCGGGCCGGGTAAGGGGGGATCCTCGTCTGCCTGTGGCGGTGCCCGCCTTCTTCCCCCGCCATCGTCGGCGCCCACGGCGGCCGCCTCCCTGGCCCGGCGTGCGGCTAGGCCCCTGGCCGCACCGCTCCGCTCCGCGCCCGGCGGCTGGCTCCGGCCGGCCAGCGCGGGCTGCCCGCGGCGCAGCGCCGGGCTGCGGGCCGCCAGCCCCAGCCGGTGTCTTCCGCCGTCCGGGGAGAAATACGTGTGCTGACGTCAGAGATTAGACGGGGGCAGCCTCGCTGCCGTCACCGGCATGGCGTAGCGGTGCGGTGTTGAGCAGACAGGTTTTTTTTTTCAGTTAGCGAATGAGTTTCGGTCCGTGGTGTGACCTACAGTAGTTTTGAAACGTTCGCTGGGTGCCGAGGCAGCAAAAACCTCATTTAGGCTCTGCGGGACTTAATTTCGTGAGTTGGTGGGATTCGGTTTCCTAACTGGTGTCTGAGGTGTCAGTCGTGAAATGGATGAAATACAAAGGGCGTTTGTGAATTGAGTCACAGAATCATAGAATGGTTAGGGCTGGAAGGGACCTTCAAAGGTCATCTAGTCCAACCCCCCTGCAAGGAACAGGGATATCTCCGACTAGATCAGGTTGCTCAAGGCCTCGTCCAACCTGGCCTTGAACATCTCCAGGGATGTCTCCAGGAGTCGTCTGCTTTTTGTGTACATTGAATTAAGACTATATTTGTGTTTTCACGTCAACACTTGCGAAATAAAAAGAAATGAACCAGAGAGGTGTACTTTGACGTCATCGCCCAAGAGATCACTGTGAGCGCGTTCAAATGTGCAGCGTGGCTGTTTGGCTGTCTGGCTGAAGGTTTAAACCTAGAGTTTTCAGACGCCTTTTAGCATGTCTGTGGTTGTAGTTGTGTCTACATAAAATGAGGAAAAACAACCCTTTCTTTAAAAATTTATTTGCACAAGGCTTGTTTTTAATATAACAGTAAAAAACGCATCTAGAGATGTAGTAAATACAATTTTATACATATCTGCTGAAGCCGATACATAAAATAACATGTCATTTGCAAATATGGGAAACTTCTGTATTAAAGAATCATTTCAAAATGAACATCAAATTTACAGTATAAGAACTTCGGGTTTTGGAGCTGGGGTGCAGACTATTGATGAGATTGTATTCATTGAAAATAACTGCATGCAGATGACTCAATGTTGCTATCAAATTATGTGTAATGTTACACGAGCAGTCTAGTGTTACTATGTGTATTTGTGTTATCATAGCTTACATATTAACAAAAAGTCTGCAAGGAAAAGTTTTGTTCTCTTTTCCAAAAAATTACTGTATGCTTAAAGTACAATGTTTGACGTTTTAAAATAGGTCTAATTGTGCTTTGCCACATTGTCTGCATGGCTTTTGGCAAAGTATTTAACTTGTAAGTTCATTTATTTTCCTCTAAAATTTAATATTTTCTGTGTCAAGCCACATGCTTAACCAGAAGGGGAATGAATAGTTAACATCTTATGTTTTAAAATAACATTGCTGACACTTTTGAAAGGGGGAAGAATTGAGAAAACTAGACAGATTACAAGGGCAGAATAGCAAACTGGACTTTATTTTGGGTTGAGTTTCTTTTGGTCATGGTCTTATGATCAAAGACAGTTGTGCCAACCCATGTTTCGAAGGCTGAGAGTTTTGATTTTAGGGAGCCATTTTTGGAGCACATGTACCTTTTCAGATGGATGAGGAAGAGTGGTCCGTTTGGAGCCTGTCACCTCTTTACAGTGTGTGTCTCTCTCTAATCCAATTTGGAAAACCTGTTTGAATCCAAGTGTAAACGTAAGTGAGAACTCTTTGTCTCGACCTGCTTTCAGGATGAGCTTTTTATTTTACTTTCTGCGGGCAGTTTTTCAGAGTTCTTTATTCTTTCTTTTACACACCTAGTAGTTTCTGAGAGGGTAGTGAAGAAGTACGTTAGTGTACTTTAAAATAAATTACTGTATCCTCAGAACACAATATTCCAGCAACAATACCTATTCTATTAGGAAATTCATGGGGGCGAAGAAGAATCAGAAGGACTAAAATGTGAGCCTGAAAATGAAGTAGTCTTGATGAAACAGAATAGAAGAAAATGCTTCAGCCATTTTTTAAAAAAGAAAAAGATAGGAAACTAAAATGTGCAATTGAATTGATAGGAAATGACTGTTTCAGAATGTATGAGGCAAAGTTGGTTTTCATTAAAAAATTGATGTTATGTTTTTGTGTTTTAGAATCAGGTGCTGTTTTCACATTTGGAAAAAGCAAATTTGCAGAAGATATTCCTAGCAAGTTCTGGTTCAAAAATGACAAGCCTGTGCTTATATCATGTGGAGATGAACATACCGCTATTGTTACAGGTCAGTATTGGAAATGGACTATATGACAAAACGTTATGTAGTTGGACTGCTTGGAAAGTTATGAGTCTTATTTGAATCCTGAGGTAATATATCAAATGAGATTATGGAATGGAGAGAAGACTGTTCTGTGGGAACTCTCGGATGCCTTTGAAATTAATGCGAGGTCACTGAAGGTTTTCACAACACATGCCCAAGAACTGTCATGAGGGAATCTGTAATAACTGAATGTATCACACAGGATTTAAAGTAAGCATGACTTTGTTCAACTTGAACGTTTCTTGTGAATCTAACAGTATTTATTAGGCAATCTTAGAGTTTTGTATTGTGGAAGTAAACAGTATCTGTTGAACACAGTCAACAAGTTCACTAGGAATTTGCCTGAAGCAACAGATGAAATTGTGTCTCTGAAATGAAGATTTGGATTACTGTTAACTGTCAGCTGAAAATAACCCTTGAAAGAGCAACTCAAAAAAACTTTAGAGGATCCTACTAAAATCAGAAATAAATTGCAAAAGCATTGAAAGAAGCTCAGATGCAATAGAACGAGCAGTATTAATGTTTATTTTCATTTCTTTGAAATTATGGAAACAGTACTCATTGAAGAATTTGTTCAATTTATTTTATGTGGAAGAGACTACTTGTTTGTTGATGAGCATGCGTGTTGATTGTTTTGACAACAACTGCTGATAGATAATAAGGCTTTGTTGTTACAAAATTTATATGCATGTTTTCAGGACTTTTCTTATTGGAATGTATTTATTTCTTGTCAATGTCCAACTGGTCATTACTTATTAGATCATCTGTTGAGGGTTTCTTGCTATGTCCCCAAGCACAGTTGAAGATGCTGGATTTTTAGAATGAACTATTCTAGGCATGATGAAAAAAGCTTACAGATTTCATGGACTGCAGAACATTTTGAGGTGAAATTATACAATTAATTTTTTAAGCCTAGCTTCATAGAGGATGAATTATCCATGAATAGTTTATTTTGAACAAAACTTGACACTTTTTCTTAGATTGAACCGGTTCTATTAAATTGCCTGTTGCATAAAATTAATCAGAATATAACCTGGGGCACTGTAAAATTTTCCTTTTGAATATTTTTTTTTTATTTCCTTTCATATGCTCACACCCAATTCGAAATAACACTAGTATAATTCTCAGTTTAGACTAGTGAATTTAAATTGCCTCCTTGAGTTCCCCCAGCATGTGCCTGTGCCAGCACTGTTACCCTGATCAGCAACAATCCCCTAATTTCCATGTCACTGTAATAGTGGCCCCATAGATAAAGCTTTTGAAGAAGTCAACTTGGAGAGGTGTGCATGCAGCACCATTTCTCTACTATCTCCCCTTATCCTGATTATTTTAATATATATAGCGTTTCAAAAATGTCTGTGTAGCTCGCCCTTGCTGTTATAGTGTGCAGATACATCACCAGGGAAACTTCTAGATAATCAGATATTATTTTCTCAAAGCTTTTGAGGAGAAGGAACTGTAGAAGCAAGAGTACAAAATTTATTTGATACCAAAAGCTTTTTTGGGACGTTGTAAAGTAGAGGCAAAAGTGAGGGTGAAGTACTGATCAACGACGAGCAAAGGTAGGGAAACTGCAAGAGTCGTACAAAAAAGTGAAGAAGGGAGACGGAAGACCTTTGTCCCTCATTTGTTCTTCACACCCGTGCATGCCCGTGTGCACCTCGCGTTTCTGCTGTTAGATGGAATTGGATGATACAGTGGAATTGCAGCCCTTGGTGAATGACACTGAATTGCAGTAACACCTGGAATAAAAGCTCCAGAAGTGCATGTGGATAACAAGTTTACTGAGAAGGGTACAGGCATTGTGGGAAACCAGGAGCTTCTTGAAATCCAGTTGAACCTGACCTGGAAGAGATAAAAGACAAACACCACTGAGGAGGAAAAGTATCTCAAGCAGGTGTGTGTTAGTGCATGCTTCATTTTATTTTCAGTCTTTATTTACAGGTCACAAAAGTCTCCCCTCCTTTTTTTTTTTTTTTTTTCTCTTCTCCCACCCCCTGAAAGAGGTAGTGGGACCTATGTAAATAGGGGACAGTGGCAATATGAGGTAGATTCAAATGTAATAGAAATATATCAGTTTTACACTAACATGTCTTAATGGTCATAAGTAAAACAATCACCCAAACTGAAACAAAACATTCCTTAAAGCTGGTGTTGAGCAGGAGAGACAGCTACGTCTTGCACTGAATCTTGACTGAATGCAAGTGAAGAAAATGTACAGCAACTAATATTTAGCATTCAAACAAAATATTCAGAAATTTTCAAATACTTCTTTCATCTAATCCAGCATCAATATTCCCATATGACTTTTAGGAAGAAAAGTGTAAAGTAAATATAAAAAAACTGTTCTTTGGCTTTCTAGGTCAGGAGTTGAAGTCCAAAATTTTATTTACATACTATGGCTATATGTTGGAATAGAAAGGATCAGTGATAGTTACTTGCTGACTTTTGAGTTGGTTTGCTGAGCTAGTTGGAGAAACATTTCCTTCTCCAGTTTTGGAGTTTGGGATCTAAATTTGTATTTCTTTATTCATTTGCTCTCTACCTTTACCACAATCTTCATTAAAATGTTCAAGCAGGAACTTTTTAAGTGATTGTCTTCTTTAGAAAGAAGTAAGAAGTGCTTAGAAAGCACTGAAAGCACTGGATACTCTGTCCAAAATATTACATTTTATGTTTTCTTCAGATGTAGCTTCTCAATAGAATCTTGTAATAAATGCTCAAAGACTGTACATTGTCTCCCCATATAATTTCCTTTCCACACTAATACGATTTAGAAAGCAAGGAGGGGAATATGTAAAACCTACCTTTAAACATGGATGAGAGGAATACTTGACTGCCTGCTATGATCATGAAGCATGTTGAAGATTTCAACTGGTATTTCCCAGCTGCTGAATGAATGTCTTTAGTAGCACTTAATGAACTGGGGGATCACATGACAGATGGAGTTCCCAGGAATCACAGTTGTGATAGCAGCTATTCCTATGAGAAACGTACAGTGTTAGGAGACACCCTCTTCCTGAAGTCTCTCACAAAATCTCTGTTCCTAAAGATGTAAACATCCTGTGGCTTCCCTAGTAGTCCTGAATTAATGTTGGTGAAAGATCTGCCAGTGATAAGCCAATGCATGCATACTTTTGAGAAATACTCCAGTCTTGCATCAGGATGAAGGGGGAAACTGGTGTAGGAAGTATGTTTTCATCACCAGAATAGTCTGAGTAGTCCCTTTCTTCATATCCTGTTGTTTCCCTTCTGTTGCCCGCAGTCATAATCTTACTCTACCGGACCTGTCTTCTGCCAGCCATTCCAGATGGCAGATGGCCGCGGTCTCTCTATTTCAGCACCAAAAAACCCCCGAGTTTGCAAAGTTTTGAAATATGATCCTTGCCTATTTGTTTGCTGTTGACTTAGTTCTCCCTTCAGTGCGTCTGTGGTGATGACTGGAGTTATCTTGGTATGCGATTGTGAAAATAGAGCTTTTGGCATGCAGGATTTTGTTATGGCTCCTGGACAGCTTAGATTGCATCATATCTGTTCCAAAACCTGATTTGCTGTACAGGCTCAGAAATGTTGCTTCATTACAGGCATTTGTTTATGTTCCTCTGTAGTGCCTGTTAGTTTTCGTTCACTATCTGAATTACCTGCTTCCCAGTTTTCTTACTTTCTGTTACACTGCTGAGTGTTGGAAGCCTGAAATTACAAAAGACTGTCACTCGGTTGTAAAAGAATTTTAAAAAATTCCTCTCATCTATTAAGCTCCTTGACTTACAAGGCAATGCCTGAGAATATAAAGGCTGCTATAAGAAACAGCAGATTATGGGATGAAAAGCGTGACCTGTCAGAGTTTTGAATGGATAAAAGAGAATGTACTGAAATTTAATTACGGCAGCTTGGCATCATATTCTCACAGGAGTACTACTGTCTTGTAAAGGCAGTTAAAAAGTGTAAACCAAGGATACAGGAAGCATATACCAATATAGGATGCCATTTACTAATAAAAATTCTTTCTATTGAGGTGCGTTTTGCTCTCGATGACAGACAGGTCTGTGTGTGTTTTGATGTGATTGCATTATCAAAATTGGGATGATGATACAAATGCTATTAGTAAAACATCATAAGTATAGACTTGACCTCAGACTTTCTTCCCTTACAACTTTCTGGGAAAGACATGATATTGATACATAGCCATATGTTCCAAAAATTGTCAAATCTAACAATTTGTTTGGGACTTTTGATACTAGTTGTTAGTTGATGGTGGTTTGTTTGTTTTTGTGGTTTTTTTTAACTATGTGGTTATATTTAAGAAAATAAATGGATTTTTTTAACAGAGTAAGTATTTTTGTTATATTTTAAACACCTCAATATTATGTTTCAAAGCCTCTGTAAATCACATTCAGAACCTTAACTGGGAACACTACTGAAGTACAAACAGCCATAATATTTTGGCTTTATGATGTGGAATTGCTTTTATGTGTTGCTGTCATGTGATAACTGTTGATGACTAGGGTGACAAAGTTTATTTACATGACAGCCTTGTGATGAAGTCTAACTCACAAAGCTCTGCAGACCTTAATCAAAAGTAAACAAACTCCTTTTAACAGTTGTAAAGGTGTTCGTTTTTTTTTTTTTTAAATCAGTTTCTATTGTTTTGCAAAGATTTCTGTTGGAACTAGGGTGTTATCTTTGGGTGTGAACTTCACAGCTTTACAGAAGTTGACAGTTTGAAAAATGAAATGAAATGAAATTTGTTCATTTTAAGGTATCGTCAGTCGTCAGTTTTGTCTGTCTGATTTGCATACCCGATGACAAAAGTTTCATCTGTTCATATACCATCCTCTTAAAAAACCACTAGATATTTGGAATCACAACAGTTCATTGTTTGTAGTGGTCAAACCTGCATGTTCAGTCATACCAGTTCCTGAAATACGATTCTAGCATTGCTTCTGTTGACAATTTGTAATCTAATGTTTGCGTTTAGGTTTACGAAACTCCCTGACTATGTGGTGGTTTTGCGCAATCCTTCTTTATATGCAAAGTGACATATCGATACAATTTGTGAACACATTTGAAAATTTATCACGAACCGTATTCTGTAGAAGTGCAAATTTGTAATTCATTTTAAGAGAAGACATTTAGCAGTAAAAGAAATAGCCTCCCCTAAACAATAAAATAAGCTGAATATTGCAAATTTATGTTTATATTAATCATACAGCTGCGTTGTTCATTCCTGTCTTTGGGGTAAAAGATGTGGATGCTCAGTTAAATGTGCTGTTATTTTATAAGTAGGCCTGTAGATACTGTGGTTTCCGAACTGCAGGGTCTGTCCAAGGGTGCAACACTTTATTTTCTGAAGAGCACTTTATTTGTGCTGTAATTAAAGGAGAGGATGTTTGTTCTGCTTTTTGTCCCTTCTTCTGGCTGGGAATTTGTTACTTGAACAATGCAATTACTACTTTGGTACAGAAAAATTGCAAGAATATTAATTATTGTTTACACTTAACTATTGAATTGCCTAATCTTAAGCCTTACATTAAAAATCAAGTAATAAGTAGCATGATGTGTGAATGACCGTCTTGTCTCGTATGAGGTATTCAGACACTTGTATGGATTCTGACTGTGGTTTTTTTTTCAGGGAATGGTAAACTATACATGTTCGGCAGTAACAACTGGGGCCAGTTAGGACTAGGATCAAAGAACACTGTCAGCAAACCAACATGTGTTAAAGGTTTGTTTACTTTTTCTTTTTTTTTTTTTTTTTGAAAGGAGATCCTTGTGAAAAGGTGCTTTGTAAGATGCAATTCCAAAATAACTGATTCTGCCTTCTTTACTCATCATGTGTAGCATATTACTACACAACCTCATAAAAGCAGCTTAAAAGGATCTCTGATTGATTTTCCATTAGTTCCAGATTCTGGATCCTTTTGCATCTGAAGATTACTTCAGATACAGAGGATCCTGTGTTTTTTGAGGGCTCTCATTTTATGCAGCATTTGCCTTTTCTGTCAAACCACATCTTGTGACTGCAAAGACCTTAATCAGATGCTTGGTCTCTACAGTGTTGTCTGTGCATTAGAAATCAAAGTTCCAACAGCACTGTGTAACCTTCATATCACTTTCGTCTTAGCACCTTCATAAATGAAAAAATCTATTAGAAGCTTTCTACAAGTACTGCTACATTTCTAGCAAGTATAAGCAGTGCCTGAGGGGGCATAAATGTTAATATATTTGTGTGAAGCAGTAAAATAAATGCCTATATTCTTTCATGTGTTGTAAAATATGTTTTCATTGCAGTTATTTTCTTGATCTTTCCTAGCCAGTTTTATCTTGTCAAACAAAACTAAGTCAATACTTTTTCCCTATACCCTTACTTATGCCAAGTCAGTTCTATCCCATTAACACATTTCTTTTCACCATTAAATATTTATCCTCATCCTTTCTGCCAGCAGATTGATCTGTTAGCTTATTGTTAGAAACAAATTATCCTGCTTGTTCAAACTCTTTTCTTCCTGATTCAGTTTATTTTACTGTCCTTTATCTGCTCCTCTCTCTATTTTACTTAAGAGGGAGAATTCAGCTACTCTTAGGTTCACATCTTCTGCCAGCCATGTGAGAGATTGGTTCTTACCTTGGCTTAAACGGATTGGTTGTCAGGTGTTGTTTTTACTGTCAAATTGCAATGGAGAATAAAAGACGAAAAGAAGATGACAGCAATTCAAACCAGACCTGGTATCTATTGGAAAAAGTCTCAGGGAGGGTACCTTTCTTCTCTTGGCAGTAGACAGCAGGAGAAAGTCCTGGACCTTTTCTCACTAGCTTTCAGTTATCACTTGGCTTTGGGAATGGGCTTGCAAGGACACATTTCGGTTTCTGCTTGGGGCCAAACGGTTGCAGCTGCGTGTTTTCTGGGAAAATATCTTCTGGGACTTGACTAGCGACTGATGAAATTGGTTATGAAAAATTGCCAGCAATGTTATAAATATAGCATGGCTCATCAAATACCTTTGATTAGCCTAGGTGGGAGGAAGGTTAGGGAGCACAGGCTTCTGAAGAGCTGATTAAGATCATCTCTGAAGTTGGAGGCAGAGTTTTGGGATATAAAGCAGCAAATTAAGATTGTAGGAAGAAGCCAACACTGGAAGTGTTCCAGCCTGGTGGTAGTGGTAGATTTTGGATAGGATAGGCAGGAATCCGAATTTGGACAATTTATATTTGTGTCTGTGCAATGGTCCAGAGACAGTTCATGCTTAAGTAGATGGATTTATTTGGTGACTTGATAGAAAGGACTTTAATCTGACTGTTACGGAGCTGATGAAAGTTGATTTGGAAGGACTGAAAAAGGATTTGTGAAAGAGATGGCTTTATCATGGACTAGTGCAGTGGAAAAGCAATTAAAGATACATTATGTAAAAATAATGCTGGTTTAAAAGTGCTATATGGAGCACATGGACATGACTGAGAGAAGAGAAATTGTTGGCAACGATCAGTAATTGGAGAGAGGATGGAAAAGTCAGTGAGACTTTTTCCCTCTGTTTCTGAAATGGAGTGTGCTTGCCACGGGAGAAAAAGCACCTCTGTTTTCTCTCTTTCCCACCAAAATAACTCTTGACTCCTCTCGTGTACATTCCCAGTCTTTCACCGTGACCAGACTACAGAGAAATACATGCAATGGGTGGGTGTGACTGAGCTGAAGCTGAAACAGGATTGTATATGCAAAATTTTAGGCGATAGTCCAAATGGGAATGTCCTTAGCAGTTGAGTTTGGGATCCGTAAGAGGGCAGTGCAGAGCAAAAGTCTGGCAAAAAAAAAGTAGCTGTGCATAACAGAGGAAGGTGGGGATGATAAGGCAAAAGAATGGTATGGTTTTAAAGATTCAAGATAGGGGGAAAAGCCTAAGAGGGAGTTACGAGTAGTGCTGTTATTGAAAACTGAAGGCAGCTTTAAGCGTGCATTTTGTCCTGCAGCTTGATATGTTCTTTGCAGCATTGTCCCATGAATGGTAAATTCTGGGGAATGTGGCATTGGGATGAAGGAGCCAACACAAAGTTAACCTGAGTAGCAGCTCTAAGTTTTTAAGATCTATATCTGTTTTATTGTCTTGAGGGAATTCTGATTTAATAAGTCATGTGCTAGGTTCAGATGGGCAACGAATCTTGTAATTATTCTGTTGGTAAAAACATGAAAAAAATCAGAGCTCCCTCTAGAGCATAGAACATTTTGTTGTTGAACCAACTATCAGCTTGTTTATAACATTTCCCCCTGCTTTGGCTTTAATTCATAGCTTTAAAACCAGAAAAAACAAAACTTGCTGTTTGTGGAAGAAACCACACTTTAGTTTACACAGGTATGTAACCTATATTATATACATATTAAAGATAGATTGTTTTCTTTGCTTTCATGCAAAATTACATTAGGAATCCCAGGAGAGTTGAGGAAGGAAAAATAAATGAAAATGGGACTGATAAAACTTGGGGCTTTGATATTCAGTTCTTTGAATGCTCGATTTATTCTGAGCCAATGCATTTATAAAGCAATATTCTGTAGGAGTTTTCTAGCAATGGACAGATAAAAAAATTTCTTGCTGGTATTTGAGGTGTGGTTAGCAATTATCAACATTTCCTGTAAGCCTTGTGAAGGTATATAAGTATTTTTTATATATCTGTACTCAAATTTACCTTTGACAAGTACTTTATCTTTATTAGTGTGAAGTTATATATTTGAGTAAATATAGTAGAACTGAATGTTTTTGAGTCTTCAAATGTTGTTGCATTTTGGTTAGACAAGGTAGTCTGCTATTTCAATGACAAGTTGTTTTATTAAGCTATAAATAAATAAACTGTAAATTTAAACTAAAAAATAAATTTTTAGAGAGGCAGTATACAGAGAATTGATGCAAATTCTTGTCATGCTTCTAAAATTTATGTAATGGAATATTCATTTTTGTGGTTGCAATCCTTTCGCTTGCAGTAATGTTATAAAGACGATTGTTTGATTATTGGAAGGTTTATATATGTGGAGACCCTGAGCGCTGTAAATAAGACTGTTAGAATAAAACAGAACATTTTAATAACAGTTGAGGATGCAAGACTGCACAGGGTAAATATTAGTCACTTTTAGTGTACACGCTGGCTAGATAATTTGTGGCCATTTATATAGCTAGGACCATTTATAAATTGTATGTCGGTTGCTTTTCACATTTGTGTCTGGATTTGTGTTATTAATGGGCCTTATCTTTTTCATCATAGATGAGCACTTTGGATATAAAACATATAAAATTAAAAATATAAATCTTAAAGTTCTCTGAAGTTGAAGGTATCAATCATCAGCTTTAACTTCAATTTTAAAACAAAATAAAGACCTAGTTAATTCAATTGAAGGCGATTTAAATATTTAAACGAGTAAAATATTTCTAATGAAAACCTAAGCAAAAGTATATTTCATTCACAGTACTTAAAACTATCGGGTTATGCATCTCTCAAATTTATGTACTAATATGACATCAGTTTTTTTGCTTGCGACATCATTCACCATTTTCCTCCTGCTTTATCTTAAAACATACGTTGTTTGGGGAAGGAGCTGCTTTTGGCTGCCAGAGCTACTAGTAGTCATTTTCTCCGGACTTTTGCAGAGCTTCAAATTGTAATTAGTTTTTAGATCAGTCTCCAGAATGGTGGGAAACGCAGTCAGTCGAAGTACATATAAGGCCCTTAGAAAGTTCCGAGCCAAGCGTATGCAGGAAAGCCTTCTTGCTAGCTACAACAGAAACTGCTAATGTCAACTCGGGAATATTTCAGGGCAGCAGACCCCGACTTTTCTATAGTGTTTTTCCATTGAAAATTAAATTACGTGCTCCAGTTTCTCTGACTTTTTACCACTGATGAGAATGTCTTCATTCTATGTATTACATGTGCTTTTCTGTATGCAGAAAAAGGAAATGTGTATGCTGCTGGAGGTAACAGTGAAGGTCAGTTGGGATTAGGTGACACAGAGGAAAGGACCACATTTCATTTAATTAGTTTTTTTACCAACCAGCACAAGATCAAACAGCTAGCAGCTGGATCATACACCTCAGCAGCAGTAACTGGTAAGAGCAACCGCTAATAAAATCTATTTATGTGTGTCCAGTGTGGTGTTCCAGGGAAGCATTTATTCCAGCATTCTGTCTGCGTATGTGGGTGTATTTTCTGTGTCACCCTGTCTTCTCTCTCTAGTAACCATAGTCATTTTTTGATGTCTCATTTCAACACAGTCTGGTAAGGTGTGGCAGTCTCATTAACTTCCTACAATTTTTGTGAAAGTAGACCTTTTCCATGAGCAATGGCCTGCAATGGGAGCTCAACCTGTACTGCTTTAGTAGGAATCCTTACAAAGGAGAGATGATATGAATACCCTCAAAATGGGAAAAAATCTTCAGTTCATTTTCAGGGAAGCAAGCTACAAAACATGAATCTTGGGAAAACTAAGTTTCTCTAATTCCATTTCCTACTGCAACTGTTTTGGTCTGCTGGTACAGGCTACACAGCTGTGTCATTAGTAATTCTGAGAGAGGTCTAACCTATGGGCTCATTCCCTGATGGCAAAATTATACAATTGCAACATGACAAAGTCCACACAGTTGTAATACTTTCAGCCGTTGGGTGATTGGTCCTTTATTACCCTACAATGTAAATTCTCAAGTTTTGCTATAAAGTAGCTGTTTCTGTACATGTTTAGGATAAGTTATTGAGGCTGTCATTTCAGAACGTGACACAGAGCGTAAGAATGTGTGAGAGATGCTAGCGTGCTCGTTTGGTTTGTAATTTTTTGTGACAATTACTAACGTTCTCCTGAGATTTGTAAGTCAACTTTGAATGATTTTAGTTCCCAACAGCATCTCAGTAGCACTGTAGATGGTATGTTTTTTTATTCACAACTCATTTTCTACCAATAAGAAATACGCATAGAGAAGACATCTCTTCTAGAAAAAGCTAGAGATTTTTCATGTTGTTCACTACCTTCTTTTATTTTTTGCTGCTGCCATTGGTCTTTGTGTCAACAGAGGCTGGTCTTAATAAACCTGGAACAGCTATTGTGACAGTTTAAGGAAAACAAAATGAAGCTGGGCAATATAATCACGTGTAAAGAGAACAGAAATATAAGGCAAGAATAAGTGGCATGTGCACCAAAGTCAGAACAGAGAATAAGTTTGGAAGAATGAGAAAGTGGTGACTTGCTACTAGAAATTAGAAGATGCTTTAAATTCACTGTAAAATTTTCATACTGACCTCTGGCAACTGAATTGTCTTATACGCTCAATCTTCCTCTTTTTGAAGGGATGTTTTTACATAGTACTTTTCCTGTTGCTATTTATGGTCTGACATCATAGTTGATGACTAAACGTTCTGTGTCACTTTTGAAAAGCTTAAGGGATACCCTCTTACTTCAGACTGTTTTGTTGCGTTGTGCTAAATACCATTTTATGACCCTGAGATCATTACATTTAGTAGTATCATACACAGAGTTTATGAAATGCTCTTAAATGGGTAGATTAACTTTTTATTAGTTTTGGTTCAATATCTATTAACTATCTGTGTCTTTATTTTAGAGGATGGGCAGCTTTTTGTGTGGGGTGACAATTCAGAAGGTCAGATTGGCTTGGCTCAGGAAGCCTGTGTCAGTGTCCCTTGTCAAGTCGATGTTGGAAAACCTATTTCCTCTGTATCCTGTGGATATTATCACTCTGCCTTGATAACAGGTAAGAGAATGGGACTAGCAGTTAGTTGGAGACAAGTCAGTGGTTCTCAGATTGTCTTTGTAAAGGTTGCTAATGAGGCATTCATTACTTCTGAAACTAGATATGCCATACTTGTTAAAAACTGCCATGTGGCAGAAAGTCATCTATGTAGTTTTGTTTCACATTGGGAGATTTTACCAGAGGCAGGTTCTTCAAAATGTGATTCTAATTGATTTATTTGTTTAACTTGTATGTAATCTACTATATAATTGTATATTATTGTTGAATTAACAACGCTGTGAGAAAAAACTGCAGTTAATTTTCTGCATTTACACATTGTTGTGCAAAAGTATGTTAGAAAGAATGACTATCTTGCCACACTTGAAGGTTATAACAAATGTTGTTGGTTAATATTACAGTTTGAATAATTCCAACTTTTCTTGAGATTATTAATTTTTGTGATGATAAAATAATAATCTTCATCTTCTCTAGAAATATAAATATTGAATAGACTTACTATGTTTTGAGGAAAAATTAATCTCATTTGTTAGCAGTGCAAGATTGTTGTCAAAGTTCAATGTTATGTCTTAAATTTTAAGATTTGAGGTCAGTTAACCAGGCAGTATACAATATGAGGAGAAGCATACACTGCAATGAGTCGCTGTCGGATCTCCAAACCAACCCACCTTTCTGTTGCTTTCCACCTCTCTCTTTCCACCTCTCTGTTGGTTTCCAAAGTAATGATGCCACTCATTTTTTAATAATGCCAATACGGGTAAATTTATCAGTCAGTACCGGTGGTATTATATATGAGCAGCCATGAATTCCTCTCAGCCGTATAGATTTACTTTATTAAGCTTTACAGTTTAGTCCCCTCAGAGTAATTAAAGATTTCAAAGGATCAATAGTTGTAAAGCCTTTAATGGATACCCAAGAACTGTTCCATCAGATACTTTTCTTAGGTTACTTAATAAATGTTACTTTTCCACGTTGTCCTGGTTTTAGCTGGGACAGAGTTAGCTCTAACTTCTTTTTAGCAGCTAGAAGAGCTCCGTGTTTTGGTTTTACCCAGAGGCTCTCTCTGAGAAGGATGTTGATAGCAAGCTGATGTTTGTGGTTGGAAGTGAAACTCCAAGGACTTTTCAGTGTGCCGTGTTCGGCCGGAGTGCAGAAGCACGGCGGGACAAGGGGGGAGCATAGCCGGGACAAGGGGGCCACGATTCCCCTTGTGATTTGTGGTGGAACTTAAGATTGAGGGCCAAACTGGCCAATTAGTATCCCATATCGTGCAGCATCATGCCCAGTATAAAAGTGAGGGTCAGCCGGACAGAAGGGCTTTTGCGCTTTGGCTCTTTTGCCGCTTCTGCTCTTTTGCGCTTCTGCGCTTTTGCTCTGTTGCCTTTTTTCTTCCTCTCTCTCCCAGTACTCCCACTCTCGGAGTACTCTCTCTCTCTCTCTGCCCCTCTCTATTTTGGGGCCTCGTGTTCGTCCAGAATTGCAGCTTCAGGACGAGACGGGCTTTGCATAAGAGGGGGTGGTGAGCATCTACACTGTGTATTAAATCATCTGTATTAAATTGTTCTTATCTCAACCCACAGGTTTCCCGTTTCTCCTTTAATTCTCTCCCTCATCCCTGGGGCTGGGGGAGGGTGAGTGACCGGCTCTGTGTGGGGTTAGGTTGCCAGAGCGGCTTAACCCATGACACACATACAATATCTATACAGCTCCCTGAGAATATGCTATTAACACAACGAGGGCTTCCTGTGGTGGACAAATACTAATTAGGTGTTATATTGGTAGTGTGCAACTTTTATTACAGATGTTCGATTATAGTAGATGAACAAAATACCTCTGACCAATCAGGAGCTCAGCACCTGTTAGGAAATCTACAGCTTCCTGAACTTGAAATAAATGGGGGAAAAAAAAAAAAGGAAGATTCTTACTTCAATGATATAGTAAGGAGGTGTGTATTTCTGCCTTAGAGCCAAGAGCTGAAAATCTGACAAGACTGCAGTGGGATGTGACAAAAGTTCTCATTAGAAGAAGGGTTGACGAGCATCTAAGAGCAAGGAGAGAACAGTGTGTGCCAGATGCTCTAAGGAAGTGGAAACTTTTAATGGAGGGGAATGAGAAAAAAGGATTAGAGTAGCAGCTGCCTAAGAGACATGGAGACTCTTAAAATATTAATAGGAAGATGAACTGGTTATCACCTGTGAAAATGGAGAATTGTTGAACCTGCTACTGTTTAAACAGGTCTGGGTGTGAGATGGAAAATCTTAATTTTCGGCTGTAGTATCTGCAAATTCTGCACAAATTTGGCTTCAGTCTATCTTGCTGAAACTACTGACACCAAAGATGACCTCTTTTGTGCTGAAAGGAGAAATATTTTTTGATTGTTTTCATATAGGCACTTGCTGACAGTTTTATTTGACTGATAATTTAACTACGACAAAAATTTAGTGTTGGACATCCAGGTACTTTTACTGAAATGATCTTCTGTTGTACTAGCATCAGTGTATATCCAGACAGTGTTTATAAACAAAACTTATGCATTTAATCTAAGTGTACCATAATCACCCATTATTTTAGCTGTTAAGTTAGCCATTAAGTTATGAATTTTGAAGTTCTGCAAGGTGAGTCCGTTTCAGTACAAATGTTACTTTATTTTTCTTACAGCCCTGTTACGAAGGAAGTCAAGGCACTATGCTGTTAAAAGATTTTGCTTAAAAAAAAAATAGATCATTCTTTTAGTATTATTAGGATTCTTTCTTCACTTATGGAAAACACTTACCTGTAGAACTTGCTAGACTGACTCAGAACAGTGGTTCTTATCCTCAGTAATCTGCTTCTGAGGGTGGTAGAATATAGCAAACTAGATAATTAAGGAGTATTTGAAATATTCATATTGCAGGGATAGGAGTTTTTTACCTCAAATTGCCATTTAGTCATTGAATTATGCCTTGAAGTATGTTTAAAAGTTTGCCTAGCACAAAGAGTTCTCCATGCATTTTTATTGTATGGTTTTGTCTTGTATACTAGAACTTAAAGTGATTAGTGTAATTTTAATATATACTTTTGGAGGAAATATCTGGAGAAGAAAGTGCTTCTGTATTTCCAGAAATAAAATTTGAATTATTCAAGTAAGTGTATAATCTGTATTAATTCTCTCAACATCAACAAGGTATAGCAGAGAAACTTTTTTAGGTTTTGCAAAGAAACGGGAGAAACTCTTCTAATAGAAAGCTTTCACCACCTGTAACTTACCAGTTATTAGAATACTATAGAATTACTACATTTTGACTTTTAAACATGACTTGTATATAAAAAAGCATCAAATAATAATCTGTCCTTAATACATAGTTGCAAGATGTAGGACTTGATACATGTTGCCACACTGAACCTATGAGCTTGGCACCATATGGTTCCCTTTCTTAATACATTTACGTTTGACATAAGTTGTTTACTGGCTAAGCAAACTGCTAGAATAACAAGCATACCTGGGTTAAAACTAAAAGGTGGTTAATGAGGATACTAGAATACATAGTGTGGTCACAGAGTGCCCTCTCCAGGGCAGGATGTTCATTAATAAGAGACTAGTGAGAGAAAAAGTGGAGAAGTATGGATTCCAGCATTTTTATTTTTAAGCTAAAGTTGTTAGATCTTTGAAGCAACTGGTTTTATGCAATATTTTTAGTAGGCATTTGGCTTTAAGGTGTTTAACTTCTATAAAGCCAAGTACAATGTCAAGGAAAAGTAGAGTGGAACCCTGACACAAACCTTTAGTAGATAAAAGCATGTTTTATGGAAATGGTACAGCATTCAATCCTCTGAATTTGTACTTCAGTTCTACAACTCTCCCCCCACCCCCAGAGTTTCTCAAATCTAGTAGTTCCAGAAAGATGATTTGTCACTTTTCTTACTTTTGCTTTTTAGAACACCTTCTTTGCAGATGATAATTCAACTACTAAACATGTCAGAGTCACTTGTATTGTACCAGGTACACGTGGGCCCCACTGACACCAAAAGTGGTTGTACGATAGAGGAACAGAATATATCTTGAATTATTTTTAATAAAAAACACTTCTGAAATAGAGATTAGGCACGAGCATAGGCAGTGGCTAGCTCATTTCCATATGCAAATTAGGAGGCTGGTCTGGGTACTCACTTCATGTTTGAAAGACGATTGTTTCCTTTCCTTTCCTCTCACTTTGTACTCTTCAGAGTTCCACTGGAAAGAAGTTTATAGTTTCCTCTTAAAGGCTTGTTCCCAGTATGTTTGCTTTCCTTTCTTTTTGCAGACTTGGGATGTTAGATCCCCGTATTAGAGATATGTCTCAAACAAAGCAACAGAGAAGGAAAGAGCTGAAAGAGTGTAGGAACAATTTTGAGCCCATATAGAGATCTTTACTTGACTACTCTTTGACCACATTCACTCAAGGGGGAACAATTTTTCCGAAAGTATTAAGCTTGGCAAGCGTATATAGCTCATTTGTCCACTGGAGGAGATGGAGGGCAGGAAAACCCAAAGTATCTAACCAATAATCTGGCGTCTGCGGTAGAATTACATTCGTGAAGCCAGAAAGGAATTGAATATACTAGACCACTTTTGGTGTTTCCCCTGCCTGAACTTTTGCTGTAAGCAAGGTAAAGATAGATTCTCACTGAGAAGATATCTTTTCATAGAGCGCTTCGCAAGTTCCTTGAATTCCTTTTTTTAATGTAGAGATCGTCCATTTCACAAACACTTCTGTGCTCAGAATTTCAGTACATGAGAATATGACTCATATGAAAGGAGAAAATGAAATAACCAGATTCCAATGTGAAAAGAATGTCCTTAAAATGCAGGTGTGCTGCATGCATGCTGTACTCAAAATTTATTTGGGTTTGAGTGGATTCTTTTTATGCTTGATAGCTATTCTTCATAGTTTTTGGACTACGATTTCCCTTAAAGGGATGTGTAATGTATTCAAAAAATGCTTTAATAAATGGGTTTATCTTTGTTAGCTGGATTATTAAGTTGAAAAAATGTAATAAACTTGAGTAGTTTGGGAAGTCAGTGGAAGCTTGGCCATTTGAATCTCTAATCCTCTTAATTAGATTGTGATTGGATTAATATTTGCAGTGCAGTAGTGTTCTAAAAAGAAGTGCTGGTCTCTTCAAAGAGAACTGCGTAAGTAGTTAACTCCCAAGTGCTTTTAGTGGTTTATAAGCTTGTTTCTAGAAATATATGGCAGACCCAAGAGTATTAAAACAATACTTACCTTCTGAAAAATACAGGGCTCTTTTTGTTGTGGGATTTTTCTCTTTCTTTTCACTAGGAATCCCTAGTAAAATATCTTTTTTGTCAATGGAATGTTTTGGTTGTACAAAGCCTCCCATTGCAGTTGATTTTTTCATTGTTAATTAGGCTACTGTTTTAGAATAGAAATTTGATGCTGCTGCAAATAACTGCAAAGTATCAGCCTGTTCAGAGTATTTCTGCACATAGGTATGAGAATAAAGATCAGAGTTAAAACAGAAAATCAAACCGAACAGAGAAGCATAAACACAGTCCATAGTTCAGAAATGAAATGAAATATACTTTTCTGCAGCTGAGGTAATTTGCTGTTTCTTAAAAAACACAGACAGGTTGAAATGACTGCAAAACACCTCTTAGAAAATAAGAGTAGAAGAATGCAGCAAAGGTATTTCTGCACAGATATATGAAGGTAAATGAGTGTTATAATATTATTTGTGTAGCTTGTGTGTGCAGGAAAGAAAATGTCAGAATGACAGAAAAAGTAAGGACAGCTGGGAGGATGGATTACATCTCTGGTGATGATAGCTGGGAGATACAGCTGCTCTCCTGTTTCATTGTCTTGCAGAAGAGAACGTAGCTCTGTGAATAGATTGTGTGTGGCTACTTTTGATAGCCTCAGCCCTGTGAAACCTTGCAGGAAGCTTGACATGGAGTAAGACTGTATTATTGTCATTCCCCAATTGCCTCTCTGTGCAGTTAGAGCATTCAATAAACATAAGAAGTCCAGTTGCTAGCCTTAGTGGCCCAGGAGCATGGTACTTGAAGAATCTGTGCTGTTGTGAGTAGAAGTGATCTTGGAAAATATAGAAACCATATAAAATAATCTGAGATTTCTTTGACTAAGGCAAAGGCTAAATTTCTTAAGTCTTGTAAACTTTACAAATAAATATTGTGCCATTGAGGTTCAGTTCTAAATCTTTGGTGGAAGTGCTGGGTTGCAACTTCACTTAGAAACCATTTTCCATTTAAAGCAGGAATTTAGCTTTTATGAAAAAGTCCTTTTTACAGTTTTTGGTCTTTAAGTATGTCATACATTTTTTTCAGGATTTTCAAGTTAAGTTATAAATCAATGCATTTAAATAAATTTGAAGCTGAGGTATCTTAAAAAATGTGTAATATCTTTTTTTTTTTCTCCCGACTGAACTTTACCATAAAAAAGAGAAATACTTCAGATTCTCCCTATAGTTAAAACTCATTGAAAACCTATCCTCAGGCTTTCTTTGAAGAAAACAGACAATAATTTAGACCTTTTTTTATTTGCTTATTGTGGACTGTGCGTACCAAAGGTAAGATACATCACAGATGAGCATGAGTGCTCCAGAATTACTTCCTCTGAGAGGATGGGAGGAGGCGCACTGCTTTATTAAAAGACATAGTAGTTTAAGGGTTTTCAGAATGAATCAAAGCCCTTCTGATTGAGAGTCCTGGCAAAAGCAGTCTGTTTTGCAACCTGAAATTCTTGCTTAGTTTTTGTTCATGCAAAAGGAAATTTTAAATGAGTATGTTGCCAGAGTAAAGCTCAGGAAGATTCAACAGAAATGACACATTTCTTACTGACACCAGTTTTGACTTTCTCATCATTAAAAAATCAAAAAGATAAAATGCCTTTCCTATCTTGGCTCGGTATGCCCAAATTTTAATAAACTTCAGTTTAGAATCACACCCTTAAATCTTTATTAACTTGGTTTTGGTAATTTGGCTGATCTCATTTATTTTTTAGAATGCATATGTAGCTTCATTTTTTTCTACTTCACATTTTTATTCATAGGTTTACTTTACCTCTTCCATATATCCTATTTCTGTCTAGGCTTATTTTTTTGGTTGTCGCCATTGTCCTTAAATTCCTAAATTTTAATTTGTGGCTAACAAGTGCGAGGAAAAGGCAACAAATGGGGGAATATTCACAGAGGCTAACAGAAAACTATTAATAAACTTGTTTTCTTATGATCTGCCTGTGTTCAATGGAGAGAGGGATGGACTTCTCTAATGCCTAATCCTGAACACCTGAATAAGGCTTCAGCTTTGAAACTTTCTTTGAGCTCATCTGTTTTCATTGTCTGCGGGAAAGGACAAGCATTTCTAAGGTTAACCCAACTTTCATATTGTCAAGGAATTAATCGCCTTTGAATAAGAATCTCTCAGATACTTGAGCATCGTGCAATAGTAATGTCTCTAAATGCTGTAAATTTGTGAACACTAGACGTAGCCCTCTGAAAACACTGTATGTATCCCTCTGAAAGTAAAAGTACATTTTGTACTGAAGTACAAATCTGGATGTTTCCAGAAATATTGTAAATGGGTGCTTCTGACGACTGAGCTTTAATAATGGAGTATTATGTCTGGGGTTTGTTATTATGTTAATTATGTAACTGTAGCTATCTCTTCGAACTTCCTTTAGCAGAGAGCTCCTACACTAATTTAAACATTTCTTTATCTTGGACTAGCTCCGTGTGAGAGTTTTGTTTATCCTTGTGCTTTGTTATATCCAGCTGGGATTATAAACTAAACTTTTTTTTACATAATAATGTATAATGATTTTTTTTTGTAAGTAATTACAAATTCCGATTGTGGGCCACAATTTGCTGTGAGGACACTCCTCCACAGATAATCTTTTGAGGAGTGGAGAACACTCAGCCATTAACTTGAAGCTTTCCTGGCAGTAAGAAAATATTTTCTACCTAAACTTCACTCTGACCTATTAGAATAGTTGGGGGCCCTTTAGCACAGAAAATCAGGAAAGTAGAAAAATAGTAAAAAAAAAAGATGTAATGTAGATAAATGTAAAATGTAGTTAAATGTAAAAAAAGTAGATAAATGTAGAAAAATTGTAGATATAGCAATGGAAAGTGCATTTTACATGTTCCATTTTTAGCTATGATAGAAGGATATACAGAATGCTGTCTTGAATGATAATTCAGACTTACATAGCAGTGAAAAAGCAAAGGAAGTGGTTGGAAAAGATAAAGCAAAAGAAACTTGAAAGTAAAATGAATTACTCAAATTTGGGATTGAACAGGTTTTGAACTTAAAAGTCTGGGTGAATGAGAAGGGTCTTGTATGATTATGTAAAAGATCAGAAAGAAGTTACAGGAAGAGATCTGTAAAGACCTCTCAGTATTTTTTAAAACTTAATTCTGGTGAAGTTACTGCTATGGAAGCACTGTTATATTCCTGTTGTTAGATATATAGCTCTCTCCTTGCTGTCCAGGCCACACACAGTTTCATGTTATTTACTCTGCTTTTTTCATTTTTCTATATCTTACAAGAAGAAAGTGTGGATTTTCCATCAAAACTCCATGCAAAATGATTTTCTGTTTTAATTGAGATTCTTACAAGCAACTGCAGTTTACATAAATACTGATTACAGAGGGAATTACAACCTCTCAGAAGCAGGATGTATTTGGTTTTTGTTTTCCCTTGGCTAGATTCCTTGCAGGCTAAATTTTGCAGTTCTGGTCTTGGAGAGGGGCTAAAATTTAGCTCCATCTCGTCCCATTAAAGCAAACTGCTTTGCACAGCTGTTTGGTCTTTGTACAAATATGTTTAATTATCCTGTGCTGTTCATATACTTTTCTTTCTTACTGATTTGTGTCTGCAGCAGTCTTGATAACCCAGTCTTCCTTCTGAGTGCATGCTGGAAATCCTGCTCTGTTCTGTATTTTCACAGGAGATGGTGAGCTCTATACTTTTGGAGAACCTGAGAATGGGAAACTGGGATTATTGCCTGAACAGCTGAAGAACAATAGAGTCCCACAGCCTGTACTGGGAATTATGGAAAAGGTTAATAAGGTTGCTTGTGGTGGAGAACACACAGTGGTGCTGACAGGTATGCAGTCTAACTGGCTTTCTTTACAGCCCTGTAACTTAATCTGTAAATTCAATTTGCTTCATAGAATTTACAGCCCGTTGAAATGTAAGGTGCTGTGCTGATCCTGACTGGAAGAGCGTTGTACATCAAGGAGATAGATATCCACTGAACAGTTAACCTAAGTGCAGGATTGTGCTGTGCTGTGCTGTGCAGCACGTATCTCCTTGCTGCAGGATAAACTTTGCCAGCTACTTGTAACAGGAGCTTACAGGCGGCTCCTAATTGGTACCAGTGGTTACATCACATGCGTGTCCTTGCCTTTATCTAAAACCTCAGCAGCAAGTTGCCACGTGAATATCCTTTTTACTTGACAGTATAAATGTTGAATAGAGTTGTTTTGCTTGTAAGAAAATCCTGTAAGAGCTCAAATGACCAAATGTGGCAACCTTCCATGGATGGGATCTGCATAGCATGCTGAACATGGCTGGTGGTCTGTTCAATTCCATACAGCTCAGGATTCCCAGCATCTTAAGGGACGTAAGATTATTGATACTATCTTCTTTTTCTTTATAGTTTCTTTATATGTTAGCTCCAATAAATAGCATTTTAAGAGATACTTTACAGAATCTGAGTGCCCTTCTCACTGGGGTTGTAACGAGCCAGTGCCTCCTAGCGCAACACAGATGATCGATGTTTGTTTCCTCTGAGGAGCTTGAAAGTGGTGTTGGTGTGTGTGTGGGGGGGATATTTTAGAGGAAAGCTTTAGTTCTGTAGTAAATTTAAATGACCCTGAATATTTAGGAAGGTATTTAGGAAGTCACTTTTTAAGTAACTGTCTGTTAATCATGATGAAGATGCACAATCTACTGAATGCCTACATGGATTAAATATCCAAATATCACAGAATTTGCCTATGACTTTAAGCAGAATCTTTTACATGCATATAAAACTAGTAGAGATACAGACGTTCAACATACCATACAAGTTATAAAAATCATCAGATACAACTGTTATATATTAGTTCACAGGATTGAATGTATAGTAATTGGAAGATGAAGTATGGTGTCTGTTATTGTACTATTAAATGGTAAATTAGCTTTTCAAAGAGATATATGCAAAGCATTGCTAGCTATTTATATCCACAAGTTCTATCCTGAACTATAGTAGTATAGAAGCAGGAAAGGGAAGTTTGACTTTTCCCACAGATGATTTAAAAAATACCAGCTTTGGCTTGTAATGAATTTCACAGCTGTATAATATGCCTGAATTAATCTCCTACCAAAATGCAAAAGCTATAAAAACAAGTAGGATGTATAGATATCAGTCCTTAAATCTGTGTTTTGAAAATACTAAAGTCATCTCTTGTCAAGTCTGGTGGAGTGCCTTCAAGGTTATGTAACCAAAATTTCTAAAATGTAAATTGAAAATGTAAATAAGGTAGATTATAAGTAATATGATGTGGTGGTGTACTGCATGCCACTATAGGGAGTAGAGGTGGAAGTGATGTGCTGGTAAAGGTTATGTGTATTGATGAGTCAAGCTGCAAAATTCTGGCTAGGTTAAAACTTCTTTGGGAAAACTATGAAGAGGAAATAACGGTGGCCAATCCAGGAAATAATGCAAACATTTGTCTACATTTCAATGCCTTTGTCTCTCTTCTTCCACCAACATACAGTCTTACTCTGGCAGTATTCTATGTCATAAAGTAAATTTATTTACATGAAATCAGATTATCATTATTGGGAAAAAAATTACCATAAATTTGGGGCCAGCAAATGTATAAATCATAACATTATTTTATAGGTTATAAGGTGAAGTTCTGCAGAAAGAATTTGATTATCATTATTGATTGTTTTTTTAACCATAAATCTGAAGACAACCAATAGATATTTTGCTTTAGTGGTATTTCATGTGATAAAATTTTGTTATAACAAATGACTGTTACAGAAATTTAGTAGGAAGATGTAGACCTGGATGACATCATCATTATAGTGAAATCTATACAAGAGCTAGAACAAAGAGGCAAAATATAAATGCCAAGAAAACAAATACAGTGAAGAAAACACTGTAGTAAATTGTTGTCTTAGTATGTAAAATTTACTTGCCTGTGGAAATAGATTTTGTAGTAGAAGGCAAAAAAGACATTCAGTGCTGGCTTAGCTGGCAGTTGATGATCAAATTGTTGAGTGCCAGAAGATCCATTTGAGTCAAGAGAAGAGGAATACAATATTCTCCAACAAAAGACATTTTCCCGAAGAATAAGAGCTGTTGTGATACGAGTGAAAGGTCAAACAGATGTTTTTAAATGGGATTCAGCTATTATTGCTTAGGCTACAGCTAAGAATTTCTGCCTAAGACACACTGAATGAAAAAGTAGAGGATAATGGAAATACTGACTCAAGTGAAAGATACTTTGTCAGGAGTGTTGACACAGGAAATTTTTCTGACTCCAAACAAAATTTGGAGAATAAATTGGAAAAAGAGATCGATTTGGACACTGCAATCATTTAAAAAGTGAGTGTAGCATACACACATTACAGGCTTTGCACCAGAAACTTAACTTGAAATTAGTACTGAGGTGTATATTGCATCTTGAGATGAAGTGATGTGACCACAAATTGAGAATTCTGATGAGGGATGCATCTTTAAAGAGGAGCAGAATAATTAATGCCTCTTTTAAGCTTATTTTCCTAAATTAAGAAGGTAGTAAAATTTTGAAGAAATTCTGAATTTCATGTGTCATCTTCTGTGAAAATGCGTGCTTCTTGGCTTTTGTAACACAACATATACTGATGTGGTGTTCATTTTTTTAGATCTTTACAGTTTTTCAGGGTGTGTCATTTCAGTCTTAAAAAATAAAAAGTGAGTGTGTGACTGTTGTATATTCCCCTGTTTCGTCTATCTCATTTAACATAGGAATAGGATCGGAGAAAATGTCATATGGAGAAACTGTTGCACATCTTGGCCTGTTTCTTGTCATCAGTTCTACTTAGGGTTTACCAAATTAGAAGAATACGTAATCCAGTTATCTTACTGAGTACAAGGAGAGCTTCTTCCTGACTTTCATAATTAGACTATTCCAAAGGACTTCATTTGATTTCTTTTTAATGACTGTCTTATCTATTCTATTGGCAATTTGGTATGGTAAGAACTACTGTTATCTGGGTAATTAAATCAAACCACTGTTTAGAATCTCTCCAGCAAGTATCGAAGTAAATGGTAGAAAGTATATATTAAAATAATTTTTTTTTCTCTGAAACTCCAAAATGGGAAACTCAATTTTTTTTTTCCCCCGGAGAACAAAGAAGTAAACTGTTGAGAGGAATGATTTAAAGATACGAGGTTTTATAAACGTTGAATATGGCATTGGAAACCATCTTCTTCACAAGTCTTATTGCTACTTCTGCCTTTAATATTTGCAGTTGGTCTAGAGTATAAATAGAAATGCAGTTAAAAATTCTATCATGCAAAAACTTTCTCTTACTGTAGCAGCACAGACCTGTTCATTTCATGATAGTCTATCATCCAGTTCAAGAACATCATGTTCTCATCACAGATGACTTCTCTCAGAGACTAAAAAAAAATGCATCCACTACCCACAATGCTTGCAAATGCTTCCCACTGAAAATGAAAGCTGTTGTTATCGTCACTTGCAAAAGAAATATGAGAGCAGCAATCCAAATTTGCGTACTATTTCAATGAAGCTTTTAAAAATGTAGAATCACAATAACTTGTGAATCTAGAAATGGGAGAAGAAACAGATGATTGGAAGTGGCCTTAATATCTTCCATTTTTTAAGATGATGACAGGTCCTCTGGGAATAATCCTCTCTATAAAAGGATATATTTACCTCTTTTTATTTTCCGAAGGGAGGGAAAGCAAAGATATATCTTCAAAGGAAAAAGTGAAGCAGTCCTTCGAGAATAGATCATTTGACATAACAATACAGCACATTAGTGTGTTAGTATGTAAAATGTTGGATTTTTTGTCTTCTGTCTCAAGGTCTTTTTAAAAGAAAAGAAAGTCAAGATACCCTTTTGACAGAGAATGAAAAGAATGAAAAAGCTCTACCTTTTCATGACAGAAATGACTGTTCAAACCGTATAGGATTGTTTTTGCTGAAATCCCCGAATCTGATTGCTAGCTCTTGTAAAACTGAGTATTGTGTTAACAGCTGGTTTTTACAGTAACATTTTTCAGGATAACCTGTTTAAAAATAAAGCTAAAGTAAAAGTGAATAGCCCATTAGCATAATAGTAGTAGTAATAATAATAATTATAATCATAATAATAATTATGTTTAAGGGAAATGAATCTATGTGGAGAGATATAAGGATATAAGCATACTTGTGTGCTTCTGTTTTTCTTCCATGGATTTTTGTCTGTAGACTTAAATATAGAATCATAGAATCATAGAATGGTTAGGGCTGGAAGGGACCTTCAAAGGTCATCTAGTCCAACCCCCCTGCAAGGAACAGGGATATCTCCAACTAGATCAGGTTGCTCAGGGCCTTGTCCAACCTGGCCTTGAACGTCTCCAGGGATGGAGCATCCACCACCTCTCTGGGCAACCTGTTCCAGTGTTCTACAACTCTCATGGTAAAAAATTTTTTCCTAATATCCAATCTGAGTCTACCTCCCTCTATTTTAAAACCATTACCCCTTGTCCTGTCACAGCTGGCCCTCTTGAATAGCCTCTCCCCATCTTTCCTGTAGGCCCCCTTGAGGTACTGGAAGACCGCTATAAGGTCACCCCGGAGCCTCCTCTTCTCCAGGCTGAACAGCCCCAACTCTTTCAGCCTGTCCTCATAGGAAAGGTGCTCCAGCCCTCTTATCATCTTCGTGGCCCTCCTCTGGACCCTCTCCAACTGGTCCATGTCCTTCTTATGTTGGGGGCTCCAGAACTGGACGCAATACTCCAGGTGAGGTCTCACGAGGGCAGAGTAGAGGGGAAGAATCACCTCCCTCGACCTGCTGGCCACGCTCCTCTTGATGCAGCCCAGGACGCGGTTGGCCTTCTGGGCCGCAAGAGCACATTGCCGGCTCATATTGAGCTTCTCGTCCACCAAAGGACGAGATTCCTTGCTTCCATGTAGCAAGGAATGCATGGATCTTTAAAACATTCTTGGAGCTCACTCAGTTCTTTCAGCAAATAGTATGTGTTAAAAAAATTCTGAAGGCTATATAGATTTTTGTCTAGGACTATTTTATTTATAGTGACAATGGTCATGGAGACTAAACAGCTGTTATGTACTCCAGAAGATTCCTGCAAAAGTGGAAGATACACGTTTACAGGGAAATATCCCTGTTCTTCCGAAAAAAGAAAACGTAGGAAGTAAAGGAGAAGCAGTCCCAGCACTCAAGTGCTGGAGGTCACCTGGAACAATGAAGCCATTGGCTTCTGTGCGAGCTCTGAAACCATTTGTCTTCATCCTTCAGGGGCCCTTCTCATGGGCTGCTGCTGTGGAGGCAGCAGTTCCTCCCTCGAGGCCAAGACAGGACTTGTGCTCAGTTTCTTCTGGGTCCTATTAATACGGCTGAGCCTTCCTTGTGATTCACTGACGCGCTGGAGGCAGTGCTGCGTCCCTCCTGCCGCTGTGGCCATATGTCCTTCGTCTCCCCTTGTACCGCTCTGGTGCTGCCTTGACCATTCCACAGGAAACTATATCAGTAAAACCCCCCGAAGCCTGGCTTACTGAGCTGAGCTGGCTCACCACGTAGCCAGGTGGACAGCAGAGACAGTGCAAGTGGGGACTGAACAGAGAGAATGGAGGAGCGAGATCTGCCCTTTTGCTGGCAGTACGTTTCATTTGTCTCATCCAGCCGTATCCTTGCTGGGACTGAGGACAGTAATAAGGTGACGGTGGGGCTGTATCTGCGTTTGGATTTGTGCTGTCAGCAAATTCATTTGCAAATTCAAGCTCAGAATGATGAAATTCACCTCTTGTCATTTTATCACGAGGTCTATGGGGTTGCTTTGCCAGAGAGTTCTCTTTCCATGTATTTATAAAGGCAAATTGGAGGAAATACCTCATTTCTGCTAAATGAGATTATTACTGTGGTTTGGCCTCACTTCTGCACCAGAGCAATGAATCATTTAAGAAAGGTGCGAGGTTTTTGTCTTCCTATGCCTTGATAATTGACTAATAAGCAAATTTTAGGAGGAGCAAAATTTAGGTGCCCCTGGTCTATAGGGGCAGTAGAAAAAATAATTCTTCTTATAAAGGCTCTCTGACCTGGTTTTGGATTGGCCCGTTCCCCTCATTGTCACTAGAAATTGGGAAGAGAAAATTTCCTGTGGTTTTAAAGTCATGAATTGAGAACATCTCCCTCTAAACACAAATGCCTTTAGAGGTCTAACTTGTTTTATGAAAAAGGCATTGCATGTTTCAAGTTAGGAATAAAGATAATAAGAAAAAACTCCAACTTCACTCAAAATAATTATGCTAATCAGATCAATCCATGAAGTTTGAAAGTGACAAGATCTGCCTATTTCCAAAGAAATATTAAGACAAATGCAGTGCTTTTAAACAGTTTATGGACTAAGCCATTTACTAAACGAGAAAGCCATTTACTAAAATGAAGATGAGACTTTGGTTCATTTAGAAAAAGCTCCTGTCTTTCAGGAGTAGTTTCCTGATTCTTATGCAGAAAGTCTATATATTACAGAATATTCCGTACAACTTGCATTATTTGGATCCTGAGGTGGTGTTGCTTTCTTGCACTGAAATTTCCAGCAGAGGGAGCTTTACTATTACAGTTAGTGAAAAAAAAAAAAAACAGCTTTACTGAATATTTTTCAGTTACAACCTGAAAAAGTGTGAGCCCATTGGGATTTTTTTTTATGATATGAATTCATGATATCATAATATGGAACAATTTAAAAGGGGCAGAAAGGGCAAACCATTTCCTAGAAAGAACTTTTCCATACGTAGTGTTACAGTATTTCATTGTGGTTCCTTTGAAATCAGAAAGTTCAATGTAAGTTGGTAAGTGTACTATGGTAGCAATGTGGAATCTGGTCTGTTCTCTGCTTTCTCTTTCGCTGATAGTAGTGATGGATTAGCTTGAGGGAATGGTAGCATAATTTGGTTTTAATACTACTCCAGTTTGTGGCTGCTCTGAGAATTTGGTCACATAGTATAAACTACTTTTGTGGCACTGAAACTTACTTTGCTGTTCTGGTGACTGTTTTTTTCTTGACACAAAGAAGTGCTCAAAAAGCAAAGACCCTCCATTGATTGTCGTTCCACGCATTCAGCTGTGGATACCCATTCCACTCTTGCATTTGAAGGTGATAAGATTTTTGACCTGACGGCATCTGTGCAGCAGGAGCAGGCATGCTCTGCACCATGTTCCTGACAATGATGTAATGATTTATTGCTCCCAAGTCTCAGTCGTTTTTGCTTGACATTGAAATTTTTTTGTCCTTCTCAAATCTTTCACAGATTTTCATCAAAATTTTTCAAGTTTTAATTAGTACTTCTCTAGCTTTTCCTTTGTTGCCTACATGTAGAACAAAAAGGGGCAGGGAATAAAATTCCAGGAAAATGTCTCCTTTTCCCAAAAAACTTGATCTTTGAATTTCCCTTTTCAAGTGTGATCTCATCAAGATTCCCAAGCTTAATAGTCTTCCCCTGTTGTGATGGAGTGCCAGGGATGAACACACCAAGAATCTTTATTGCTTTGGAGAAGCTCTCTTTCTTTTTCCTGGCACAGACAATCTATTAAATGGACAAAGTGTAAATGGGGAAAGATGATTATTCTGTCACAAGATAATGCAATTATAGTGTTCTCTGTATTTAATGCAGGGCTGATTTGGTAGCCGAACAGAATACTGAAATCTATTCTGTTATCGTTCCAGTCTCTTCTCGCAGACAAATTAGTACTGGTTTAAAGAGGTGCACTCTATTAAATTTAAAGTCATACAGTGTACATGCAGATAACTAGAAATTAAGATGAGACTGTTCTACTTGAAAATGCACATATATGTAAACACGGTGGTCTCAAATTAATGACAGTATGTAAACTCCCATAAATTTTTTGTTAGCTGATGTTTTGTGTACATGTGATCAGTGGATTATTTTGCAGTTGTGCTAAAAAATATATTGCGTATTGAACCATTCAGAATTCTTTTCTGTATGTATTTTAGTGCTTCATTGCCTGTTTTTTTATTTTTTTTTTATTTTGTTCTTATTTGATAAATTTAATTGATTAGTTGGTACATTTTTTAATTGATGAAACATTGCTTTTTTGATGTTGATGTCATTTGACTTTCACTTGGCTAACAGAAAGCAGGTTATAATTTATATATCAGCATATTCGTTGTTAACTTTGCCTGTACATTTTCAGACACAGATGTATATACTTTTGGACTTGGACAATATGGGCAGCTGGGACATGGTACTTTTATTTTTGAAACTTCAGTACCAAAGTCTGTGAAACACTTGAGGAAGCATAAAATATGTAACATTACATGTGGGGAAAATCATACTGCTGTAATTGCAGGTATGTAAGTGAAAAATTCTGAAATGCACTTCCAGTGACTCTATTATACTGTAAAAGCTTTATTTATAAAAGGAGCAGTTAGAAGAAGACGTATGGAGACTTACTAGTTCTAAAGGTTAAGTGAGCCAGTAAGAAAGCCGGATTTGATATTAGGAATTTTGATTCACAGCCATGACATTTATAGTCCTGTACATGGTATCTTGTGGGCAATTATAACCTCATAATCATGCCTTGCTAACAAGTATTCTTGTTAAGAAGCCTTTGTTTTGCTATGCAATTTCAATCTTAGTGTTTTGTTGTTGGTTCAGTTTTTTTCCCCCAAAATTGTCTAGACTAACTCTAATCTCTGACAGTACTTTGTCTGAAAATATATATATTTTTGGATCATATTCATCTGTTGAGTATCTGAAAATAATCGTTCAGGATTTGCTTTTGGAAGAGAAGTATTCCTTACTCGCATGGCCTGTTACTTTGTTTGTAATGATTTTGATGATTTTGTCCTGGTTTTGTACTGAATCTCTGCTATTAATAACATCCTGTTTTTTGTTTTTTTTTTTCTTCTCTATATACAGAGAATGGCCTCATGTTTACTTTTGGAGATGGACGACACGGCAAGTTAGGACTTGGAGAAGAGAATTTTACAAATCAGTTTGATCCCACTCTGTGTTATAATTTCTTGAGGTTCACAGTCCTTTTGGTAAAACTTTTTGTTCATGTTTCTCAGACATCAAAATGTTTATATTTTTATGAAACACATTATTAATGAGAGTTGAAATCTCCTTATAGTAATTTTTTTTTCTACAACACGTAATTACTAGACAACACAAACTGAAAGAAAAAGGAAATTATATTTCACACGTCATTTAGTTTAGAATGTACTTGGCTTGGACTACACACGTAGACTGTTTTTTAGACTTTTACTCAGTAGTGTTGTGCTATAGTGTTTTGTTCTATAGATTTAGTAGTAGCCTATAAAATTAAATATTTGTTGCTCTTAGATTGTTTGCAGTAGAGAGGAAACTAATATCTGTTGTGGAAATGGTTCACCAGAGTGACATCTTTTTAATTTTAACAATTATTTGTACAGTGGAATGTGTATTAAATCTGAAGAAAATTTGAGGAGTTGCTTTTTGGAATGCAAACGGGATGAGAAAGGAGAAATACTCTTTTCTTTTAAGAGCATTGTTTTAATCTATTTCCTGAGCTGTTTAAGAAACAAATATCACAGAATTGCCAGCATCAGAAGTGCAAACATGACTCAGGATTGAGCAATATTTGGGACTCACTTCTGTTTGTTTACTGGACTTAAACTCTAAGGAAGTTTTGTCAGAAGTGGTAAGGGATTTAAACTTTTTAGGAAGTGAAACCTCTGATCTTTATATAACTATACTTTGTCTATTGGAAGGTGTAGGACTTTGCTTTACATTTTGTGGATTTTGTGATAAAATATCTAGGTTTGTGTCACTGAGGTTATCGGTATTGCCAGCGTTTGACTTTCATCAAAATAATTAGCTCCAATCTTTTCAAAATCAGTAGAAATACCTTTACTTTCTTCTGTCTCGATAATTTGATAGATCTTGTGTTCTGTTCAATACAAATATGTCATATTTAAGTAAGAAGAAATTAATCTAAATCACTAGTCATTAGTAATTGTAGTCATATACTTTTATCTTGCTAACATCATTAGGAGCTGAATTTGAAGCAATTCAACATCTCTTACTTTTATTATGTTTTTCTTAGAATCTAAATCCCTAGAGATCCTTGTATTGATACTTGCAAATGAAATAAGCAGATCTTTTTTGGCACTGTAGGTTGCTTGTGGTGGTTGTCACATGCTAGTTTTCGCTGCTCCAAGATCTGAAGGATCTGAAGAAATACTCTTGGAAGATTTATGTGAGAGCCGTTTGACTGCTACTATCTCTAAAACGAGTGGAGACTCACTACTAACAAACACCTTACAACTAACATCAGCACGAATACGACGTCGAGAGAGGGTAAATTCTGAGCTGTTTAGAGTTGCCATACTTGTTGTAGGAAACAAAATAACTTTTTAAAGTAAAATCACAGCATATACCCAGCAGATAAATATATCTCCTTAAAATATGTGTTTAATTTTAGTGTATAAAAAGAAGAATGTATGTGTACCCTGGTCTCAAAATGGGTGCACATAAAAGGTAGATATTGATCAGATTTTATTTATTTCTTTCTATGAAAAAGACTCAAATTGGCTTTGTATTTTTTTTACTCTAAAATGTAAAGCCTGTTCCTTTGCATTTTAAAAAATATTTTAGAAATATTAACAAAAATAAATAAAATCTGACTCTTTTTGGTGTTCTCTTTGAGTCCTTGAATAGATTAAACAAATTTATAGTTTATAAAATATCAAAGGGGAAAGTTTCACAATCAGCTTAAAATGATCCTAAGATCCTGTAGCTACAGGATTTTCTCCTGTAGCTCCACCTCTCCTTTCTCTCCACTACACATTCCATGTGATTTCTTTAGCAGCACAATGAGTTGAATTATTTTACTTACCTCTCTGAAAACTAGCTCTACCACAAAACCCCATTTATTTTCTAAAAATATATTAATGCTGTGGATTAAGTAACTTAGAGTTATTTGAGAAACTAGTACTTTAAGTAAAAATCAAAATTCTTTTTATCCTTTGTCTATATTTTAAGATTGCTTGAGATTATTGTGTAGAAATGACCTAAAATATCTCACTGTATCTCTCCACTTTTTATAAATATGAATATTCATAGATTTATATTTAAATATTTTATAAATAAAATATTAAAGAAATGTTGTTTATGCTTTGCGTACAAAGTTACAACACTGCATCATCAACTAAACGAAAATACCGCTGTTAGGTGTGAGAGGTTGCTTACATTTATTCTTTTATTCTTCTACTCTTATTCTCAATAATTATTTTATTTTAATCTTCTAAAGGAAAAGTCACCAGAACAGTTTATTCGAATGGCACAAACTCTGCCTCCACTGGGAGAAAGCTTCTTAAAATCTTCATTGCCTGTGACTAGCAACACTAGCCCACTCTGTTTTTCTGCAACAAGTCTTCCTAAAGCTCAACCTATGAAGCATAAAGACCATGAAAAAGGTGAAGTTTCCTCACATCTTGTTGCTGTTTTCTTAGGATTATCTAGTTTGGCTTTCATCATTCATAAACAAACACTTAGTTTGGACATGAAAGGAGATTTAAGTTCAGTCTTACCTCAAGAGGGTCTGGCAAAATACAGACATGAAAATTGAGGAATGTGTACAAGAAATTGCCTCTCACTTCGTTCATGTTTGGAAAATGTGCCTAAAGAATTAGAGGAGGGTTCAGTGAAAGAAAAACAACTTCTGAATTGTACCTGAGGTTCCTCAAGCCTGTAGAAATATGACTTCACAAAAATATTGTAATATTAGTAACCACATTCTTCATGTTCACAAAAAAACCCCCAAGAATTACAGAAAAAAAATTTTTAGGGATAGTCATAAAGACAAAGGAAGGCCTACCTTGGATAAGAAAAGAGGTCTACTAGTTCTTATAGGAGCTTGCTTCTTCACTTGGAAATGCAGAAGTACTCTTCACTCTATGTTATCTAAGTTAATAAGGATTTGCAATATTCTAGCTAATGTAAAAGCCTGGATAACAATGATACTGATACAGTGCTGGACTTCTGCACAGATTCTCTAGAGCAGTTCTGGACTTCATCTGGGTTCTTGGGCATGCGTGGTTTTCTGGGAAAAGCAATGCTGAAGAGTGCAGAACACAGTGATTCTATATAAAAGTCAGCTCAGATTTATTGGACGGTCAAATCCAATTTGAAAGTAATTAATTCAGTTAGAATTAAAGTAACTGTTTGTAAAGCTGCCAGCACGTCCATTGACATTTCTGGTTCCAGGAAAGCCGTGCAATGAAATTTGAAATGCCTTTATTGTTTTCTGAGGCCTAAAACCTCAGTTTTGTGCCATATGAAACTGGTCATATACCTGATGAACTCGAGATGAACCTGAAAATTATGTAGGTACGTTTTTATGATGCTACATTGGAGTTAAATTCACTGTCACTCCATCCATTACACAGATAATGTGCAATGTAGCTAATATATAACTGCAGCTAATTTAGACTAACTTGTACACTAGTATTAAAGAAGCTTTGTCTCATGTAGTAGCTATTCTTTGAAAGCCTGCAAAAATGGTCAAAGATTTACAGTGCATTGAGGCCAGATTGCTGAGCTACCTCTAATGTTAATACTGACAAAAAGGAGGTGGAAGTGTTTTTGCTGTGTCTTAGGCTGGGGAATGAGTAATCTCAAGACTTCAGTCCTGTGTCAGTAAAATAGAGATGATCTCTATTTTCTCTATTTTACAAGAGTGGGGGTTCTGTTTCTATATATTGCTGCTTCTTATGGTATTTGTTTACTTCCCCTATTTTGCCTTAAAGAAAAGACTCATCAAAAAGATAAACCTGGTGAAGGTCCTGCAGAAGAAGATTCAGATAGTGAAAATAATGACAGAAACCTTGGAGATACAACTGACATCCTAAATATGGTAATATATTCCACTAATGAATCTGTGATTCAATCGGTTTTACGCAGGGCCAGAACAAAGCAGCTAAATAATGTTTCAAATTCTAGTACAGAACTCCTGGCTATCCCAAAACTTCATATGTGGCATCAAGAAGTACTGACATACTGTTAAATGAGCATGCATTTCATATCGTCGTTATCTGATGATAAAATTTGTTTTCGTTTTCCAAGTAATGTTGTAGTATGAGATTGAAGCAGTCCAAGTAGTACAGCCCCTCCCAAAGCTTCAGCTCTGGATATCAGAAAGAAAAGGAGAAGGACATTGGGTACCACATGGTGATTTCTATCTCTGACCATCCTCATCTTGATGATTTCCAAGAGAGAGAACTGCACAGGAAATGAAGCAGAGAGCTGTCTTTTCCTGTTCCTAGAAAAGCGTTTTTGGTACAGATGGATCATATTAGAGGGAAGACCAAAATGCAGACATTTTGATTATTTGGTGATCCCCAAGCATGTTCCTGCGTATTTCTTTTATTTAAAAAATACGTTCACCTTATGACTTGTGCACCTTTCCAAAACATTTTGTTCTGTTGGCAAATAGGGCATGTCCTGACCTTAACACAGTGCGCTGGATAGAGTATTGTATTTTATCTTTTTTTGAACTTCAACAGTATGGAAACAAATGAGCAACTCACTGTGGACTCAGCTCAGGATACATTGTCGGTTATGCTGGAGGGATTGCAGATGTTACAGGAATTATTACTTGTTTGTACTTAACAGTACTTAGTAATTTAAAAATCTGTTTGTGCATACCATTTATTTAACAGTTATAAAACTTAATTTACAAGAAAATATTGTTTTCAGATATGATGCACAATGTGACCTTCATTAATTTACTGAGGCATTATTTATAACATCTTGCACAGTTTTTGTGTTAGACTTCCTTCTCCTTTTTGTTATTGTAGCCATTGCAAATCAATTTTAAAACATATATCAGAATGAAACAGTAACTTTGAAAAAAGTCTGTCAGGCAAACTTGTCAAAGTACAAAGAAAAATGATTACTCTTCTTGAATCTGAATGAAAATAATCTTACAGCATAGTTGTTTCAATTTTTCTAAACTGTGGTAACATACATCGTATTGACAAGTGTGACAAGAAGAGGAAAAAGCTTTAATATCTTATTGATGATACAAATTCGTGGGTGTCAGAAAGCAGAACTGTCCGTGCTCACTGTGGTGAAAAAGAATGTGGTGGTTAAACCATAAGCAGTTAACAAACAGTAGCAGAAAACGTGATCTTGTCATTTGGAGTATATGGGAAGGGATGACCCAAATCTCACTGTACTAGCCCACCTAGTAGTATTCTGCATTGCCTTGCCTTTTGGGTTTTTTGCATTATGTAGAAGACATAAAGGCATTCATTCCAATGAAAATTTCTGCTGTCTAATACTTCTTTGAACATGTTCTTTCAAGGCCATGGTATCAAACTGGATGTAAAGTTGAAGGTTGTGATGATAAGGGAGTAAGGTGTTAACGTTTGTAGCCACAACTTCACAGTGAGTGGAAGGTGGATCTAAAATGTGCTTATGGGCGGAAAGAGTGGGCATGTAGCTTTCAGTCTGTACAAACAATTTAGATGTTGACATCTAAGCTGGTTACTACTCTCTCTCTTTGAAAGTAGTATATGAGGGAGTGGAAGTGAAATAGGTCAGTTGAGTGATCATACAGGTTTGTCTCAGCCTGACTGTGCAATAATGTTAAAATGTTCATATAATAGCTCTGTTTAGTAGAACTGGGCTTGGATGCTTCTTTCCCTATTAGTTATATTTATTTTTTTAATAGAGATCTTATTTTTCGCAGACACATGCAATGAAATTGAATCCCAGTGACCAGTCCTTAAAATTATCACCACTCCAAAAGCAAAAGGTACTGTAACTAATTATATGTATACTTCTACTGATGTTTAAAAGATCTGTAATTCTTGTATTATCCTTGTACTTTATTGTTTTGCTTTGACTTTTAAAAAAGCTAGGCAAATTTTATAGACCTCCTCTTGCTAATCTTCTAAATATTCACAAGGTAAAATTCTAAGAAGCTGACTGAAGTCAGAGAGAATTTGTGCAGGCACATAGAACTCATATCAAGCATAGTTTGAGATGAGAGTGTATAATACTTCACCAGTTTAAGGAGCAAGAGACTATCATCTACACTTTGTCACTTAAGACGATAACAAAAATTTCTGCTGGTTTGTTGCTATTAAAGTATTTTATTTGACTCTTGGGACACAATGTAGGTAAGGATTTTGTTTACCGTGGAGTATGTTTAAAAGAATGATAATACTGATTTTAATTACGAAATTAAAATACTTTTGTATTATCTTTCTATTTCACTCCTAAAGTGATCCCAGCATTTTGGCATATATCATTATAATTTTATTTTATATTTAAAAATTATTCTGCAGAATTTTTTAAATAAGTGTGAAGTTTAAATCAGAAAGCAGATTTTCAAACTTATTAGAAAAAGCCTAACAGTGAGTGCGTCAGAAGATTTCCTAGGGGGAAAGCTGGATGAAAGTTTAAGAGAACTGTTATTTTTTGTTTTCCGTCTCTTCACACAGCCTCACACTTTCCATGTGCTCTGGCTTATGGGACATGATACTGGCGGCACAGTTCTTACTGCATTCACTTTGAGTGCTTGGATAGTGAAAAAGACATAGTAGTACATTTACCATCAACAGAATGTGACATTGTTCTAATATGTGCACTTGTAAATTCATTTTGTGTGAAGTACTCTACCTCTTATGTTGTCTTTTAGTCCTTTCACACAAATGGTTTCTTTTCTTGTTCAGATGTTTTTGTAACCTTTTTCTTTTACTGTCATTTGTCCTTAACGCTTTCCTTCTTTCTTTTTAATTTTCTGCTTCTCATGTGGAATAGAAGAACAATAAAAATGTGAAACTGAAAAGAGATGGTAAGGGTGGGTTGAAAAACAAGGATTCTGATTTCATGAAGGAGGGCTCAAAATTAGACTCTGGCTCTTTACAAAAGCAGTCTTCACTTTCAGAGTCACTGGTACAAGATTTAGAAAAAAGTAGTGCCTTTGTAGGGAAACCTGTGGTCAAAAAAAATACAAAGAAAGGTAAATCTGAGCATACACGAAGTGTTAGTACTTTGAAAAGTGGTGTTCAACAAATTGCTAGAGACAAATGCAGGTTAGTTAAAAGGGAAAAAGAATACGCGGAAAATCCTGAATTTGTCGGAAAGAATGTAACTTATAGTCTTCCCACTGAAAAACAAATTCTGACTGAAAAAACAAATTCTTCCAATAAAAAGTCAGAACATGTTAAATCTAAGCAATCCCTTAAAATAGAAGTACTTCCTTCTACATCCAGTGATCAGCCCCAGACTGATTCATTAATTGTACAAAAATACAATGCTGTTAAAAAGGAAGAAAATCAAGAAGCAATAGAAAGTCAAAACAAAAAAAGAGATATTATTAAAAAATCTGATAAATGTGAAAGAATATGCATCAGAGAAGAAAGTAGTGAAGAGCAGAGACGGTTTAAAAAAAAGGATCAATTTTTGAAACAAATAGCTGTAACTGTGTCATCATCTTCAACTGAGGAAAGCAGTAATGATCTTACAAAATATGTACTTAAGTGTAGGGAAAAAGAAGGGGACTACTATGAGGGCAGAGAGGTCCAGAAGGCAATGAAAACAGTAGAAAAAGTGAGAGATTTGGACGTAGAAAAAGAAGACAGTGAGATTGAGGAGATCCAGGCTACAAACAATGAAAAAGAAAATGTAGAAGAGACTGATATAAAAGGCCTGAATGAGGAAGAAACAAACTCTGAAGCTAAATCTGATGAAGACAGGCAGTTAGAAATTAAGAATGAGGAGGAATCTAATCAAGAGCAGGAGAGTGAAGGCAGTGAAAAGGCTGAAAGTGAAAAAGAAAAACTAGATGAAACAGTTGACAGTGAAGGTGAACTAGGAGAGGAAGAAGAAGGGAGTGAGGTTAAAAAAGATAGAGATGAAGCTTCAGTAAAAAGAGATGAAGAAGAAGGGAGTGAGGTTAAAAAAGATAAAGATGAAGTTTCAGTAGAAAGAGATGAAGATGAAGAGGAAAAAGATAACGAGGAAGAAAATAAAAGAGAGGAATCACAGACTGAGAGAGACAGTGAGAATGAGAGTTCAGAAGAGATTAATCAGGAAGAATGCAAAAAGCAAGGAGGTGAGGAGTGCAAGTTGATGGAGGAAGAAGAAATGCTGAGTGAGGGAGAAAAGGAGGATGTGGAAGAGGAGGAGGAATATGCAAAAGGGGAAGACACTGAAAAAGAAAAGGAGGAACAGGTTAAAAGTGAGGGAAGAGATGAGAGTGAGGAAGGAGGTGAAGATAGAGAGGGGGAGGAAGAAAAACAGGTAGAGGCAGAAGAGGAAGGAGAAGATGAAAAGAAAAATGAAGAAGAAAACAAAGAAAGGGAGAATGAAAAAGACAAAGAGAGTGAAGAGGAGGAGTTTGAAGAATCATTGGCAGGGAGGGAAGAAGAGAAGGTATCCGAAGAAGAACAGGAAGAGGAAGATGCAAATACGATGACTAAGGAGGTGAGGGAGGATGGAGTGGAAGAAGGAGAAGAGGAGGAGGATGAAATGGAAGAAGAAAGAGAAGACGGGGAAGAGGAAGGAGCAGAGGCAGAAGGGGAGGAAAAGGAAGAAGATGAAAACAAGGAAGAAGAGGAGTGGGAAAATGAGGAAGAGGAAGGTGAAGAAGACGAGGGAGAAGGGCTGGAAGAAAATGAGGGAGCAGGAGAGGAAGAAGAAGAGGGAGAAGAGGGAGTTGAGGAAGGTGAAGAAGACGAGGGAGAAAGGCTGGAAGAAAATGAGGGAGCAGGGGAGGAAGAAGAAGAGGGAGAAGAGGGAGTTGAAGAAGGTGAGGAGGGAGAAGGAGTGGAAGAAGAGGAAGAGGAGGAAAAAGAGGAAGAAGAGGAAGAGGGAGAAGAGGAGGAAGGAGGAGAGGGAGAAGAACAGGAAAAGGGAGAAGAAAAAGGCGAAGAGGGAGAAGAGGAACAAGAAGGGGAAGAGGGAGAGGGGGAAGAAGGAGAAGAGGAGGAAGGGGATGTGGAAGAGGAGGAAGAAGGGGATGTGGAAGAGGAGGAAGAAGAGGATGAGGGAGAGGAAGAAGAGGAAGAGGAAAAAGCAAAAGGTAAAAGACAAAATTATAGTAATAAGCTGCCACAAAATAAAAGCAAAACCAAGAAGCCAGAGAAGACAGAAGGTGCTGCTTTACCAAACAGCTCCAAACAGAAAATGAAGTCCAAACAGCATGTAGCAAATGGTTTACATAATTCAGAACAATTTTGGAACAATGTGCTACCTCATTATTTAACACTAAAGTAGCATAGACTACTGGAGATGTATTTTAAACCTATTCAGGAAACTTTGGAACTATGGCAGGTTGATTTTTAGTACTTTTTAAAAAATATAATTAAAATATATTATTATGCATGTATTTTAAGTGCCAATTTCTTGTAAAAGATTGAAGAAAATCATATAAATTGTTGATACAGTCGTTTACACAATCATCTTTATCACGAATGACACAGATTTTAAAAAATAATTTCTGAGGAAGCAAAATGTGTTTACCTCTTAATGAAATTATGATGTCATTCTGACAACACGAATTATACATGGTAACAGTGCAATCTTCTTTGACTTTGAATCAGATATCTTAAGGTAATTCATCAATTTTAGTTGCAAGATAGCTTACTTGTTAATGTGCCTTATATGAAAGGAGAGTCAGTAAATTACCAAAGATACCTATTTTATAATTTTGGTATCACTCCATGTTCATTCTCCCTACTTTTCTTCTGTTTATGTATTGGTAAAATGAGTACTCAGTGTAAATTGAGGAAAAGACAAGTTGCCAAATTTACATGGGTTCAGTAGATGGGAAGTAAATGGAAATGCAGGCCTGGGTAAATGGTGGCCTCAGCTTTTTCAAGGGCCTTAAGATTCACTTCTTATTTTGGTGTCAAAAATGCAGACACAAGTCTCAGAATCTGGCCTAGATTACATTAGAGTCAGAATGCATCTGCTTAGGGATAATTTTTGAGATATAGTTAAGAATTTGAAAATATGCACCTGTAGAATGTTATTTACTTGTTTATACTGTGAGATACACAAAAGACTGTATCTGCCTACGAAAGACTACATTACATTAGTCATCTAACTCTAAGGTTCTCAAGGAGGGGAATATATTTTATTGCAGTGCAAAGTGTATATATGTCTTCAGGATCAGAGCCTAAGCTTCTCCTCATTGGAGGAGATTTGTGGGTTTTCCTCCTAAAAATCACATCTGTGATCTCCAAAAAGCGGACAATATTGTAAACCAAGAAGCCAGATGGAATAGTAGAGAAAGTGGCATGAAAGTCTGAATTCATTTTGGAAAAGACAAAGTATGCTAATACTTCTGAAGTTTCCTCAAAGTACACAAACAAATCTTGCAAACTATTTTTTTAAGATATTGCATTAATGTTTCAACTATTAGTGGTCAAACTGGCAAAAGAAGGGATAGCGACTCATCATACAGCATTATTACTTAAGTACTATGCTAATAGGTGGTCTGAGAAATTTTTGTAAACAGATTTCAGTATTGACATTCTCTAGAAAAATAGTTATTTAAATCCTATTTGAAAACAAGGACAAGAGAAAAAATGAATCAAAATGAGAAAATGTCATTCAATAAAAATGTTAATTGAATCAATACTTATGTTGAGAACTATGAAACATTTTTAATGTTGTTTTGTAAGATACTGGCATTAAACTATCTTTGACACAACGTCTCCAGAATTTATTTGCTAAAAAAGACTGTAGTAGATTAATAGTTTGCCAGTAGATTCTAGTCCAGTTCAGTCCTTCCTCCCCCAGTCACCCCTGCCACATACTGCATTTGAAGGTAACATCACTTTCAGTCTCGTGCCGTACCGAACTATAACAAAAAGTTAGTCCAGTGACTGTACTTTGTTCCTGTGACATTTGTTTCAAGCTGTGGGATTTTCTGGAATACATTGTCTTGACATCAGCATGTGTAAGTCTTTGGAAAAAGGTAAGTATCCTCGTATTCTGATACAGTGGAATATTTTAACAGTTGAATGCACTTCCCAAGAAACGAGCGCTCTCTCTAACAACAGAGTCCTTGGTTATGTCGCAGAAGTGCTGCGTTATCACTGAACTGCTGTGAAAATACTTTTGAAACCAAGTGGAGTTAAGCTGTGTTATTTTATCTTTTTTCAAAAAGATTAGGATGTTACTGTGATTAAACTTAGAGTAATATTGAAAAGTATTTTTGTAGGCCTAAAACCGTGTTTCTTGGATGTGCCATCTACCTATTTTAAAGCTGATTTTAAAATTCAGCTTTGGAAGACCACTGTGCTGTGAAGGAAATCTGTTATTTCTTGTGAAAAATATTTGCTAGAGTGAGTGGGGAAAAAAGTGAGAGCACTTTGAAGCAAGTGATTTCCAATTCCACATAGGAATGGCTCTTCATTCACTGTTTGGCTATAGCTTTTAATCTAAATCCTTAGGCAAATGGGGACCATTTGTTATTCCTCTCTTAGCATGCGCTGATAGCATAAGGCTTCCCAGGAGAGTAAAGGAAGCCAAATTACGGGCATCCCCTCTTCTTTGTTTTGTCTGGATGAAAATTCATTGAATTGAGAACTGATTTTATATTGGTTTGTGGATCATTCCTGTGGTGAGGGAAAAGCAGAGCATTACTCCAGCACTTCTAAGGGTTTTCCACAGAATCATTACATAAATTATACACTGTGCCAACTTTTCTGGGCTTTGGGGGGGACTTTGGAACTCCATTAGCGTAACGAGTGGAATTTTATTTAGTTTGACTCATACTGGTTTATGAAGTTTGGTGCTTGTGGTTTTGTGGAAATTCAGTATGTCCTTGGTATTTATTATGGGATACAAAAAGATTTATGTGCAGTGCTTAATCAACATGGCAGAAATACCCCTGAACTAGTTTTCAGTAGAGAAAAAAAATCCTGCAATAGAGAGAGAAAACAAGAGACAGCTGTTCAGACCAAAGGTCTATTTAGTCCAATATCTTTGTTCTACTAGTGGCTACTGGTGAGTGTCTGGCAAAAAAATGCGAGAATGCAAACATATAGTGTTACTTCTTCTCTGTAATTATTCACATTCTCAGTATATCAAATATATTCATTACATTGAATAATTTGTGGTTTAGCAGATGTATCTTATATTCAACAGCCATTTTTCTTCCATGAATTTCATTCAATCAATTTTTAACCCATTTAGCATCCAGTACATGTTTTGGCAAACAATTCTTAGATGACTTGACATGTTATTTGAAGAAGTAACTCCTTTTTTGTCTTGAATCTATCTTTTGGTACCTTCATTTGCTGTCTCTGTATTCTTGTATTAGAAAAAAGAGCATTTATTCCCTTTTTGTAATTTATTCCCTCATGATTGTCACATGGAAAAACTGTTCAGCTGTGTGGTTTAAATCAAATCAAGATTAGTTTATTGATTTATTAATAACAGTTAACCAGCCATCAACCAACTACACAGTCAAGATCAAGAGCAGCAATACAGTGGGTAATAACACCACTAGACATCCATAAAATGTTGATGAGCACTTGCAAATTTCTAAGCACCGGCAAGTTTATAAACACCCTTCTACAGCTAATCTCAGAAGTTTTAATCCCTCTGCACACTCTCCTATACATATTCACAGAATTATATATGCACATATTGCCTTTTACAGCAGACCTGAATCACAAGCATATATCCTATTTTTGGGGAGCAGAGTGCAAGTCTGCTTTTGCCACACAGCTCCTGTTGGAGATGAGGGTGCTCTAAATTATTTTTGAATATGCTGTAGGACAACTCTTCTCTTACATCTGCAAAATTTCAGCAGGTAAATTTTTCCATTATGTCTGAAAATATCAAACTATTTATTTAGATAAATTGCATAATTGACACTGAATAACAAAAATGTCTTTCTTGAAACTACAGATCATGTCTGGTTTTCATTTACTATTTTTTGTCTTTTATCTTATCTGTCTGGATAGGTACATGGTTATTCTTTAGAATAGGGCCTTTAGGAAGCATGCAGAAAAGTACATTTATTTTTGGTTTCCATTGTTTTTAATTTTTTTTCTCTAGCTTTTCTTAGCTTTAGCTGTCTTTTAAGATATATTTTAGCTTAATTTCTCCAAAGATGACACTACACTCTAGATCTTACCTCTCAGAATGTCAGTCTTTTATTTTTATTAATTCAATTCATGGTTTGAATCTAGTTAATTAACAGAAGTATTGTTAAATACTCTAAAACAAATGTGAGTGATTAAAGGCAGACCATCTTTTTTTAATGCAATCTGAGATTTTTCTCACATAGGCTGGATTTATCAACTGTGAACTCATCTGAACTGTTGTTTATTGTAAATATTATGGGAAGCCGAATCAAGCTCAGAAAAAACCTGAGCTTGCTATAACTGTCCAAATAATTCTTTGGACAAAAGAATGTTATCAGATCTGTAAAAAGGCAAAAAAATGGCAAAGTAAATGTAAAAGGGCAAATTATCAACTCCTTTCTAAATGTGCAATTCAAATAAATAACAGTGTTTTGTACTGCGGCGTTCTATGAGCAACTGAGCAAATATTTTGCTTGCACAAATGGCAAACCTATAGTTTTGTCCTCAGCGAAGTTCTGAGTGTGTTCGTGATCTGAAGTCACTCACTGAGTTGTAATATTTTTATACATTTTTTAATGTATTTTAATGGAGAGAGGAGAGGCTGGCTTTTGAATATTGAAAGGATTTTGGAGAGAGAGCTTTGGCATCAGAAAATTGCAGTTCTGAGCTACAGAGGCTTTATTTTTCTCTTGCCAAAAGAAAAAGCAAGTACACTTAATCGCTGTCCTTTTTAAGGATTTGTGATGATGCCCATTGCTTCTTTGCCTGACAACCTCATGCTATAATAATTTAAAGAAATATTAATACCATTATCTCAAAACCCCATACTTTGTTACGAAAATATTTATTATCAGGGCTGCGAAATGTCAAGTGTAGAGATATTTACCGTTCTGGCTTTCGTAAGTATCCCAACATTGAAATATCAGCCATGACTTTTTTTCTGTCTGAGGTGGGTTGCAGAGCAGTCTGCTGCAATGTTCCAGGTTCAACATTACAGGTTTAGAGCTTTATAATTTGTCGTGAGTTCCCTGCCTTTCCCACAGAGTTGCATTTGTGATTTGCATGAAACGTTAAGTATTTGGGTTTCATATTGAGAGCGCAAGAGAGAGCTAAACATAGCTAGCTCTAAGCAGAATTTTACGTTAAACAAAGCCTTTACTTGCACCTATACCTATAAGGATATAGACCACAGTAGTATTGAAGAGTAATAATAGATCCCACTCCCTGTGTACCAGTGATAATACAAGAGCCTGTGCTGTGCTCTTCAACTGGACAGTCAACAGTAATGACCAATCTAATGTGAGTTTGGGATTGTGAACCACCACGGCAGAGGCTGGTTTTCTTATATGAAGTTTAAAATGCTTACTTTCCTTCTGTCCAGCATCTAGCCAAGGCCTGAAACGACTCTCATAATTAGAAATGCGGTAGCAGAAGTGCTGCAAAATTTAGCTTCCTTTGCTAGGCACTTCATTGTCATCTCTGAGGAGAAAAGAACAAAGCAAATCTGCTTTGATACGTGTCCTGTATCAAGAGTATAGAAAGAAGTTAAACCGCGCTTTAAAGCTGTCCATGCAATAGCTGGAGTAGAACTTTCACAAGTGCCAGCATCATCTGAAGAACAATTGCGTGGGGAAGCTGGTGGGACTTGTGTTACTAAGTTGAATGTGCCTTGAAAAATCTACCCGTACAAGATGAGAACGGGTTTAAAGATTATTGATGGTTGTACAGAGATTGCCACTTTTACATCAGAGTATTTTGAAATGGGGGATCCCTCCTGAGAGACCCAGTCTTGCAGGCTGTGGAGATTTTAGGAGGGACTCAGGGGGCATCCCTTTCAGGAATGTATGGAGAACAAAGAATCCTGAAGAACTTTCCTGCATGCTGTAGTGTTCTTGGTGAAAATTTGCCTTTGCCCGTATTTTTATCTTAGCACTGAATCAGCACAATCAGGGCTGGATTTCAACGAAAAGCACAGGATTTTGGAGAAACATGCAGTACTCTAACCTATGTGGCACAATAAAAGCAGAAAGTAGTGACTGTCCTCATTCACTTGCAAATATGTGGGAGCTCCATGACAAACTCCAGACACTAAAACTCTTTTCTGTAAGAATTTGGAAAAAATGCACAAACTGCATCCAAGTATGGGCTAATATTCCCAAGTTAGTTTTTCTCTGTGTCTGTTAGCATTAAGAATTAATTTTATGCAGCATAATATCTTCCAGAAACACACTTAAGTTTTTGAGGTAACATCAGCATACTCTGATTCCGAGTTGCTCATTATATTTCATCTGTTTTGCCTAAGTGTCCAGGAGTTATTTTGGTATGTTATTTCCAAGCGACTGAATATTAAAGGGTATTTATGTTACTATGTAAAATAGCTCATAAGAGATTATGCTTGATGTAAACAGTCTCCAACTTGTTTTATGATTCTTCACAAAACACCTTAAAAATTCTTTCTGGTTCTATAGAGAGGGGGTGTTCCCTTTTCACCTTGGAAACTGATATTATCTATTTGTTCTCCGAAGAAAGTAAACTTTTTTGAGAAGGTAACAGTTTTGTATATGAAAGCTGTAGTACCCCTGAGCTATTTCAGATGTTGATTTATCTTGGAGAATAAATAATAAAAATTTGTTCTGAGTCGCTGGAGAAAGATAATCCTTTAGAAAACTGTATTAAAATTGGTTTTGTAGTGAATAATCAAAATCTTAAAACTAACCTGAAAGTACAAGTACTGTCTTTTTTAGAATGTCATTTTACATTAAAATTTTATACATTGTTTAGTAGTTATTTTTACTCAAACATGAGTCTGCTCAATCAGTTTCTAACAACATTATGTACAGCTATGTATTCACTATTTTATTCCATTTTTCTCAGAGTGACACCATCCTGTTGGAGGATGCAATTGAAGTATCAAAAGTACTATTGTGATCATTAGTCATCACATATTCAACATAATCAGTGTATCACTAGGTGGGCATCTGCTACTTTGAAACGTTTTCTTCCATCATGTTTACAAGAAGACATAACTATCTTCAAAGTTTAATTTTTGCTTGACATGTAACAACAGAAACTCATGCCTGACATAAAAATTATTTCCAATTGTTTTGCTGTCTGCACCACGTGCCTGAAATGATGATTTCAGCATTGCATTAGTATTCCAGGATGCTTACATGACAGAAGCATTAAGGGACTGTTACAAGTATCAGGCAATCCATCAAGTGCTCTTGACATAGAATTGTTCAACTAGGAAACAAATATAACCTAGTGGAAGCCTAGATGTTAACTTTTAGACAAGTTACAGCAACAGGCTTGGCTTTTTACTGAAAATTCTTTTAAGTGTATTCACCTGAGCTCTTCTGTTTGTCTCCATGACAATATGTAAGGAAAGCCTAGTTTGGCTTGTTGACTGCCTTACTGCTTGTAATTGATAGAATAAGTTAAGTCTCTCATTTGAGTGCTTTTGTTTGAGTGCTTATGTCTTTGTTAGTTATCAAACTGGACAGCTCTCTCTTTAGTAATCATTATAGTGAAAGATAGTTCTCTAAGGTTTAGAGTAGTTGAGCTAATAACTTTTCTATGTTAATAGCTACAAAATGAAAGCCCAGTTCAAATTCCTGATGACAAATGGCTAGTACTATGTGGATTTTAAAATGTTAAGCTTTCACTGTAACTGCTAAGTGAGAAACTACAAGGTATGTATCTTAGCTTTACTAAGACTTTTGTCAGGCAGAATTTCCAGTCACTTCACGTTAGATAACTTGACATCATGACAAGACCAATACTAACAAAATGTTACATGCCTACTCATCCGTGTATCTCCAACCCACAAAAGATAAACAGAGCTGGAGCGTGTCCAAAGAAGGGCAACAAAGCTGTTGAAGGGTCTGGAGCGCAAGTCTTATGAGGAGCAGCTGAGGGAACTGGGGTCCTTTAGCCTGGAGAAAAGGAGACTCAGGGGAGACCTTATTGCTCTCTGCAATCACCTGAAAGGGGGTTGTAGAGAGGTGGGTGTCGGTCTCTTCTCCCAAGTAACAAGTGATAGGACAAGAGGAAACAGCCTCAAATTGTGCCAGGGAGATTTAGATTGGATATTAGGAAAAATTTCTTCCCAGAAAAGATTGTTGAGCTTCGGAACAGGCTGCCCAGGGAAATAGTTGAGTCACCATTCCTGGAGGTATTAAAAGATGTGTAATTGTGGTGCTTAGGGGCGTGGTTTAGTGGTGGACTTGGCAGTGCTAGGTTAACGGTTGGACTCAATGATCTGCAAGGTCTCTTCCAATCTAAACTACTCTGTGATTCTATATTTTTTTTCCTCTCATCCACATGCAAAATCATGGTTAATATTGTTACTTTAAATGCTGTTTTAGTAAAATGTTACCACAGTGCATTTTCCTAGCATGGACAATTCAGGAGTGACATTGATGGGCACTAGTATTTTGGAGAGCAAAACATTAGCTAGTGGAGGATATGATTACCTATTCCTCTTCAGTCCTGCATCAAATGAGAAGGATGCTCTGTAGAAATGTATTTTGTAGTTGTCTTTACCAGTGCTGTACAAAGGGAGTGTTTTTCAGTCTCATATGACAGCATTATGCTCATTGACCTACCTCCTTAGACCTGATACCTATCTACTAAGAGTTTTCTACTTCATAGTGAAACTCCTACTAGATATGTATTCCATTCAGTTGTGGTATAGGTATGTAAGAGAGCCATGGCATGCTTTTGGGCATGTAAGGATAATGGACTGGACAGGTAATGGGAGAAATATGTTCCTTAACTGATGAAAAACTCTACTAAGCAATTGCTGGTTTTTGGCTACTTGGCAAAACAACACCAAGGAAGAAGCATGTAGCTAACTACCTCATTCTCAGCTCTCTTTAATAATCTTCTCTGTAGATTGTTAACAGTTTCCAGGGCAAATAGAAACAGAAATATGTTTTCTGTAAACCAGAGCTTCCTAGAACTCCATTTCCAAGTGGTATACATAGTAATTACAGATTTCTCTTCTTCACGGAGTTTTCACCAGATTTTTAAAAGATCTGCAACTGAATTTGTCTCATCAGTGGTTTTGAGATTTTCTTCCTTAGAAATATAAAATGGTGGTGGCAAACATAAAATATTTTGACATCTTGAGGAGGCTTGGAAAGATACCATAAGCCTTTCCTTCTGAAATGCTAATTATGGACAGCCTGTCTGCCAGAGCTCCATTTCCATAAAGTACACATGAGTGATCCACAATGAAGTAGTTACAGCAATATAGAGAAACCTACTTCCCAGTTGTCATTTGAGCAAGGTCTACCATGAGACATATCTCCAGTGTTCAGTGAAACTGTCTTTCAGCCAGAGCTTGACACCAAGTGAGACAACGGTATGAAACAGAGTGAAACTTTTTCCACTCTCCTGTAGACATAAGACCACATTTTTATAGAGCATTCGGAAAATGCTGATTGTGCTCTGCTTTTTTATTCAAGTATTCTAAATATATGTCCACCTGATTCTGCTTACCACATGATAGGCAAATTCTAGAATGCTGACAGTAATTTTGTACTTTGTTAAAAAGTTGTTTTATTCTTAGAATAATGCTATTCTAAGTCCCACCAATCAATGTTGGCTCTATAAAGAAGAAGAAAAATGGTCTTTTTTGATGTTATTCTATGACAACTTTCCTTGCCATTTGGAGCATTTAATTCTGATGAGAGATCTTCACAAAATTTACCAAAAAGCAAGCGTTCTTGTTTCCTATCTTTTTAAATTTAGGACTAGACTGTGCTTCTAGGGAGTATTTATGAACAGCAAGTTCTGGTTTTCGTGGTTACTTTCAGTAGATTTAGCTGCCAGCACTTAATTTGAGTGCTGTTCCTTGTTAGAGACCATATTATCTATGCAGAAGGAATGGCTTTGAAAGAAAATAAGGTTTGCATTTCATAAATTAAGATTTGAATATTTAGATGAGGAAGCAAACAGTTGTCAGTGGATAGAAAGCTGGAAATCAAGTGTGCCTAGAGATGAGGCTAGAAATATGGGTCATTTCTGAGATTGGATTATGTAATTGAAAAGGTGAGGCTTGGAAGAGCTTTTTTCATATCAGTTTGACTTTGGGACTGATTTTCATGTGTCTATGACATAGAATCATAGGATTGTTTAGATTGGAAGAGGCCTTGAAGATCATTGAGTCCAACTGTTAACCTAGCATCGCCAAGTCCACCACTAAACCATGTCCCTAAGCACCACACCTACACGGCTTTTAAATACTTCCAGTGGTGGTGACTCAATCACTTCCCTGGGCAGCCTGTTCTGATGCTTGGCAACTCTTTTGGGGAAGAAATTTTTCCTAATATCCATTCTAAACCTCCCCTTGTGTAACTTGAGACCATTTAGACCATTTCCTCTTGTCCTATTGCTTGTTACTTGGGAGAAGAGACCGACACCCACCTCTCTACAACCTTTTTTCAGGTAGTTGTAGAGAGCGATAAAGTCTCTCCTGTGTCTCCTTTTCTCCAGGCTAAACAGCCCCAGTTCCCTCAGCTGCTCCTCATAAGACTTGTGCTCCAGACCCTTCACCAGCTTCGTTGCCCTTCTCTGGACGCGCTTCAGCACCTCAACGTCTTTCTTGTAGTGAGGAGCCCAACACTGAAAACAGTATTTGAGGTGCAGCCTCACCAGTGCCGAGTACAGGGGAATGATCACTACCCTGGTCCTGCTGGCCACACTGTTTCTGACACAAGCCAGGATGCTACTGTCTTCTTTGCCACCTGGGCACACTGCCAGATCATATTCAGCCGGTTGTCGACCAACACCCCCAGGTCTTTTTCTGCTGGGCAGCTCTCCAGATGCTCTTCCACAAGCCTGTTGCGTTGCATGGGGTTGTTGTGACCCAAGTGCAGGATCCAGCACTTGGCCTTGTTGAACCTCATGACTCTTTGCTATGTAATTAAGAGAAGTTCCTGCTTCAGAACTGAAATCCTAACTACTTTTATTGCCCATGCTGTATGGAACATAGGTATTTTTGTTGTTGACTAGTATCTTGACCAGTATCTCTATATCAGCATAGGTAGAGGTACTTACATTTGCCTATAAAGTGAGATAAACATTTTCAGTAGTTCAAAGCTGGAGTAACTCTTCTTTTACATTTAACTGTCGTTACACATTTTGCTGTGTTTTGTAGATGCATGTTACATAGTGCAAACGTGCCCTACTAATCTTAAATTTCCTTCAGTGTGAAACGGCTAGGTTGAATCTCTTCTATAGGCAATAACTGTGCTGAACATCTTTGAAGACTGTCTTAATTTTGAAGGAACTAAAAATAGAAAATTCTGGCTTTCTCACAGATGTCTAAGTAATTCCATGTCAATCTGATATTCCTCTGGAAGACTGTGTCAGTGTTTTATCCAGTGGAAGGTTTTTACATTTTTTTACAAAGACAAAATCCTGTGCATGTGTTACCTCTAAACACTTTTGTATTAAATATTGCAGTGTGCCATTCAAGTCTACAGATAAACTATGCCAATGATAAATAACTCCACTTCCAAAGGAGTTTACATGAGAACATTTTCAGGTTTTATTGTTCATTGTTCCTTAGATACACTGATATGTAAGAAGCAACCTTTTCTCAGCTCCAAGAAAGGTGGAGGAATTATTAGCTCTTGCTTTCTATCATAGATGCTGGAATGTATTATAGAAGAGTCAAGTTTGTAAAGAGTTTGTCATGTTTAGCTTCATAGTCAAGTCTTCTCATTAGAACAACAACAACAAAAAAATCAAGAATGTTTCAAAAAAGGATCATACTCTTCTGAAACTTGCTGTCATTTTCTTCCTAGCTGTTTACCTGTTGGAAATGCTAGGAGACAAGATTCTTCTAGTGGTTGCACTTGTTCTCAGAATGACTTTCCACTATGTGGAGCCCCCAGGACAGGACAGTGGGATCTCCACTGGGAATCTTTGTGCGTTACTGTCAGGAAGCTGCACAACAGTGTGCAAGGGCACATGATCAGATGGTAATATGAAACGGTGTGCTCTACCCTGAACGGTATTGTGTGTGTCAGCACTGCTGCTCAGTCTACTTGCTGTGCAAGGAGAAATGAAGGGTTATCAAGCATTGGAACAGGCTGCCCAGGGAAGTGGTTTAAATACCTCCTTGGAGTTATTTAAGAGACATGTAGATGTGACTTTTAGGGACATGGTTTAGTGGTGGACTTGGCAGTGTTAGGTTTATGGTTGGACTCAATGATCTTAAAGGTCTTTTCCAACCTACAGGCTTCTATGATTCTATGATCTCACCAAAATATTTTGCACTTAATTTTCTTTTGTTAGAGTTGAAAGCAGATCGACTTGTTCATTGTTTGCAGTGAAATTCACAGTTACAGAGACAGACTGGAAAAGCCTCTGTTCAGGAAATACTGGAAGATACCTGCTAGGAGGTCTTTTATCCAGTAGTGTGAGATGAAGTGAGATCCCACCTGGAGTACTGCATTCGGCTCTGGGATTCCCAACACAAGAAGGACATAGAGCTGTTGGAGAGGGTCCAGAGGAGGGCCACGAAGATGATCCGAGGGCTGGAGCACCTCTCCTCTGAAGACAGGCTGAGAGAGTTGGGGTTGTTCAGCCTGCAGAAGAGAAGGTTCTGGGATGATCTTATAGCAGTCTTCCAGTACCTAAAGGAGGCCTACAGGAAAGCTGGAGAGGGACTTTTTAAAGAGTGTGTAGTGATAGGACAAGGAGCAATGAAAGAGGGGATATTTCGATTAGATATAAGAAAGAAATTTTTTACAATGAGCGTGGTGAAACACTGGAACGGGTTGCCCAGAGGAGTTGTGGATGCCCTATCCTTGGAAGTGTTGAAGTCCAGGTTAGATGAGGCTTTGAGCAACCTGGTCTAGTGGAAGGTGTCCCTGCCTGTGGCAGGGGGGTTGGAACTAGATGATCTTCAAGGTCCCTTCCAACCCAAACCATTCTATGATTCTGTAAGTGTTCATCTGTTGCAAAATGCCGGTTATTTGGCTCACTGTTGTGCTATGCTAGAAAAGGTGCTTTCTGCCAATGGCACATGGTGATTTCTGCTTTGATTTCATTCCTAAGATTTCTAAAGCTGGAATATGTAGCTGGCAATATAATATACTACCAGGGTACCTTCAGTTTCCCAGGTTCTCTGTAGCATCACTGTGCGTGGCTAATGTGTAGCCTGAACTCTGTGCCGGATTCGTCTTTGCTGCTAGCCCATTTCACAGCGGTTCTCAGAATGTGGTGTGTGCCACACAGGTGCTTGGCACTGTGGAGAACTCCCACGAACTGCTGCACATGCTGGTGTGCAGAATGAGGCTTCTTATCCTAAGTTTAAAAATTTGGTCTTCGAAGGTGCGAAGGGCACCAGACAAGCCTGTGGATAATGGGGCAAAAGAGAACAATGAAAGTGGTACAAGCTGAATGTCTGTGGTGTCATTGTGATTCTTAATTACAGGTGTGCAGTTCTGCTTAAAGTGGCAGAAAGCTTCTAAGTAAGGTCTAAAAATACTTTCCTACACAGTTAACTCACCCAGAAGAGTAAAGGCCAGGAAACAACTAACCTGTTAAGCTTTTGCATGCCTCTAACCTTCTTAGCTAGGCAGCCTTGTGTTCCAACCTCTAGAAATAATAGCTAATTGTCTCCTCCTAACTAGCTAGTTACCTTCTGATGAGAGTAAAAACAGTCATTGTGGAGACAACAAGCAAAAATTCAAAAAAGTAAGAGAGAGTAAGGAAAACATTGGTAAAAGATAGGAGACAGCGTTTGGACCCGAGTATACAAAGGTTTAGAGTAAGACCCATTCCTCTAACACACTTTCAAAAGAGCATGCAGATTGTTCACTCCAGTTCCCATCCTGACCTAGGCTGCAGTGGAACAGAAGAGTTTTGTTGCTCAGGTTTCTTTAACATGAAATACTGCTTCAATACCTATGTTCCAATGATAAAAGAAGTCAGAAGAGTAAGAATGCAAACATGTAATAGTACATCTGGGCACTTAAATTGAAATTATAGTGTCTATATCGAAACATATTAATCAGAACATTGTATCTGGTATCGTTTTATTAATTTTCTTGGGAAATAGATTTTAATGATTTTTTCAGTGTTGGTATTACCACTGATTATGTCACTTATGCATATTTCAAACATTTAAAATAAGTTTTGTTTAAAAAAAAAAGTTTATTTTCATTGCTTTTCCATGAAGAAGACACGATAGCAAAACATTAAAGTCATCTGTGCTCCTCATGTTCACTGGAGGTCTGTTTTTTTAAAATCTATTAAAATTGGCAAACCTTGAATGAGGACTCCTGTCTTTGTCCTTATTCTATCTACTCCTTGGAACATTTTCTTTTGAGTTTTCCTGTTCTTAGTCAAATTATGATGTATGATGAACTGGAGTAGGATGAGGACCTCATTGTGCAGCATGAGTTTCAAAATTATGTTTTGGCCATTTTGTCAAAGGAACAAAACTTGTCTGGAGATGAAGAGACAGATGATGATGATGAAGAAGAAGAAGAAGAAGAAGAAGGAGAAGAAGAAGGAGAAGAAGGAGAAGAAGAAGAAGAAACAGAAGGAGAAGAAGCAGGAAGAGAAGAAGCAGGAGGAGAAGGGGAAGGAACAGAGAAAGAAGAGGAAATAGAGGAAAAATATGAAAAAGAGAAACATAGTAAAACACCTGAGGGCGAGAAAAGCAGTAATAGCACAGTGGAAACTGTAGAGGTAAAAGCATTTACTCCTATTAAGTTATTGGTCTCTGAAAGAATTTGGTTCTATAACTTACATTAGTTTGAATATATGTGTAGCTATCTTGGAAATGCAAAGTTGTTGTTTGGGGTGGTTTTGGTGGAGGGAGGAACAAATAGGTAGGTTATTTTTTAATAAGTTTGAACATAGAGATTTCATTGTTTTGTCCCTATAGACAGAAGAGACTACTCAGAAAGAGACCATCATTCAGCAGGGTAAGAATGCAATTTCTAAGAACTGGACCATTATGGACATTCTAAAAAAAAAAAACCCACCACATTTCAAAAGATAAAACTTTCCTAAACAATCTCTATTATAAAAATACTGAACAATACAGTTATTGTCAGAAGCTGATAAAGCAGTTCTGGAGAGATGATGAAATTTGAGAGGCAAAACCCCATTACTAATTGTTAATGATTTGAAAGAAGAAAATACTTTTCCCAGTTATATCTTGGAGGAAGTCCACAAGAAGGACTTTCTCTTAGCAGGACTGTATCTTACTTCCTAAGAGCAGTTACAGCTGTGTGATGACAAATTTGTAATAATTGTATCATCTCTCAAGCAACTTGTTTAGGTGCCATGTTTCTTCACTTCAACAGAGAAGCTTGTCAAAAGTCTTTCTCATCTCTCTCAACTGATGTTTGCTCTTTACATTCATAGACAGATTATTTTAGGTGAAATGTGGTAATTACTGCAAACTCTACAGAGATGCTGAAGATGGAAGTCTAGATGTTGCTTGCAGTTCTGATGACAGTTTGAGTGAACTGTATATTCCTTTAGAAAAGCTGGGGAGCATGAAGTTGGGTGCAAGACAAGTGAAAAATATTTATTTTAGAAATTCTGAAATAATACATAATTGTTCTTTTGAAAGAAAATAACGTGGTATAAAAAAAAAAAAAACCCACTGCATTAATAATGAAGAAGCTATGCAATTTTTTTTTCAATATTATAATGGAAATAGCTTGTCCAGAATGGATGCTTAAATATTTTTCCATCATCCAGGGATCTGGAAGTTTTGATATTAAGTTCTAAATTTATATCATTCATATAGAGAGTATAGGAAAATTTAAACATAGGAACATCAACTCAGATGGAAAGTTTTTCCTTTCCCAGAATTGTTTCTATGGAATAAAATTCATGCTGAACCATAACTCCTGCCCTAAAAGTCAGCTTTTCCAAATTAGAGTATACTTTCAAAATCAGTGTGCAAGACATTGTCTTCTGTCAGCAAGAGGAAACTATGAGTGTCAAGTCAAAACATTTTATATAATGTCACAGCCGTAAGTGTTCTGTTATTGAAAATCAGGCATCTGGAGAATAACATAAGGACAATATGCAGAGAGGTTAAAAAATAAAAACATTCTTATCAGGCTGTGGGCATCACGTTGAACTGAATATTCTTATGGCTTTTTTTTTTTTTAAGATCCACGTTTTATTAAGTGACTTTTACTTGAAAAATAATTTGAAGAACAGTATTTTCTGCTCTTACTTTGCAAGAATCAGAAGGAAGTAAATGTAAAGGTTTATATTATTGTAGAGAAAGAAAGCACTGACAATCACACTGTGAACAATTCTTCAGAGAACACTGATGACCAAATAACTGGAGGAATCCTTGGGAGAAAAAAGGTACGTGGCCCGATTTTTCCTTCTGGTTTTATCAGTGACCGAGAAGGCAGTGGGCAGTTACCAAGGTGAAGCAAATACCCCAGTTTACCTGATCTGAATAAACAATTAAACTGCTGAGCAACCTGTTCCTTCTAGTTAAGACTTTATTTTATTTTGTGATAAAATAACTTAAAATTATCCAAATAATTGCTCTATCAAAATTAATCATAGTACTTCTGTCAGTAGAAATGAGATAAAGCGCATTATCACCTGTTCATGTATAGCATGCCCTGAAAAGACAAGTTGTTAAATCACATCAGATTTTGATGAGGTGAAAATTTAGGACTTGATTCCTGCAGGACGTTATCTAAAAAAAATTTTCCACCATTTCTCTCTGAAAGCAGCAGCTGAGCTAGTTGATCTTGTATCTATTTCCAACATGCACTGATTTAAAGATTGTGTGCATCCATATATATATATATGCATGTTGTGGAGTACCTTATACGGAATTTCTTACAGGTTTAGGATCCAAGGGCTTCTGCAGACTGGCTGCTGTGTTTCCTGGTGAACAAAGACCTTAAGCACCAGTTAACTTCGAGCACGTGTGTAGTCTCACTGACATCAAACCACATTGTCATTAACTTTAATGGGACTACACACATGTTTATAAATGAAGCATCCTAAGCATTTGCTGCTCTGGGGCTTTGCAAATCTGAGCCTGTATTTTTGGACCTTGCCTCAGACTCATGTTTGAAAGAAATGCAAATAATCGCACCACTTGCAGTATTTTCTGTGTATTCGCTGCAGTACAGTGTGTAATTTGACAAAATGCAATCATTTTAACTCTGATTCATGTGTGCTATTTCGACACATTTCAAATATTGCAGCAGAATGTTTTTGATTAACATTTCTTAAGTAGTCATTTTGTTTTGAAAAAATGATTTATTTTACCGAGGAGGAACTTGTGACCTAAGTTGACCTGGGTATATACAAAAGGCTTTGTGTGTTTTTTAACCTTGAATTTCACAGCTAACTGTTTTGGGCATATTTACCTGTTTTTTACTTCAGTTTTCCCTGTTTAAGCGAAAGCCACTGACAGGCCAGAAGAATGTATGTAGCAGAAAGGAAGATGAGTCTGGAAGGCCAGTACAGAGTGAAGAAAAAGAAAACGAAGATTTATGTGGTGGAGACAGTAAAGATGAAAACCAGAATCACACATTGGAGAATTCCAGGGAAACTGTGACTAACCAGGACAGAAAGATGAAATCTTCTACTTGTATATTACTCTAACACTGTTGTAGTTTGTAAGAATGTGACAGTCTTAAAGCACATAGTGCAATTTTTACTTGAAAACAGTTATGACTCACTAGAGATGTTGATGGTTGCTTTTCTGACTGATTTGATTGCTGTGATTTTAAACATGCGGACAATTTTCTTGATATTTATTGATAATTTTAATAGTTGCAATTAATATGCTTATCAGCATCTTGCTGGAGTTCTGTGGCCTTAACTGTTAGTGTTGTAAAACAAAATATATTTTTTTATGTGAAAAGTTGAATGCAGGCATTTCATGGGTTTTTGCTAAATAATTTTATTCTGTTTCAGTCTACAGAGTACCACTTTCAGTATGATACTCTGCAAAATTATAATCTTTGATGTAAGATATTATTTGGTTTAACAACCTAGGTAAGAATATTGAAGTTCACATTTTAAAGAGGATATTCAGATACTTACAAATACATATGCCTCTTTCTGTTTTGACTTTGAAAAATAGCAATAAAACTTTCAAGTTGACGTGTAGGCCATTATTAAGGAAGTTACTTAAGTACGTGCCTAATTTCATATATGACAGTAGTTCCATTGGAAACAGTACCTAAGAGTAGTGTAAGTATACAAATAAGTATCCTACTAAACTGGGACTTGGAGGAACCTTTCATTGCTGAGAGATGCTGAAGACCTTCACTCCTGCTGAAATCAACATAAGCTGATGGGACTTTCTCCTCGCAGAATCAGGCCCAATGAAAACTGGACATCCTCACTGGTGTTTCAGTTGGATTCTAATCCTGTGTTCTTTGAACATCCATACCTTAATGAGTCTCTAGTGAAGCTTTTCTTACAGGAAAATAATGTAACCAGAGTTACTATGGAATACATTGGTATGAAAAACAGATCATTTTGGGATACATATTCATGTTTTTCTCAGGCAACCTGGCTTTTCTTCAGATGGCGACTGACCAGCAGGAGTAATGAATCCCATTACTGGTATGGATGAGCAGAATGTTTGGGGTTTTAATTAGTCTAAGAAGCAGAAGTGACAAACCCACTATTCTAATTACCAGCATTCCTTCTAAATAAAATTTGATTTCTGAAAATTTAGTCTAGGCGAATAAGAAATATAACCCTTACCATGATGAATCTGATCCAGGATCTGTGTTTGCCCCTAAACTGAAAACTAAGCATACTAAAATATGCTTAGATTTTATGAATATACAGAAGCTTTACAATAAATATAAAATAAAGAATTATTTGTAAACTGAGTACTTTTCAGAATACTTTACAAGTGACAGATGATCTTTGTGGAAAACCTAGGAAAACGTTACTTAATTTCACTCACATACGAACACATTTTAATATGCCTTTGGCCATATTTTGCATTTGGATTATCAGTTTTCCTAATTTCAGAGTTGCTGAAGTTTTGTGTCTGGAGTTGTATTCGACCTAGAAGTTGATTCAGCTGAACACTTTGTCCCTGTAAGTATGACAGGTGCCCACATTCTTTCATGGGACCTCCTCTGTGCTACAGTAAGCATCATACTAAAATCCTGGATGCTTGGATCGTCCTTTGATGGAGTTAATTAAGATCCTTTTATTTCTGTTATTTTTCTTTGGGCTACTCTTGTAGCAATGAACATTACGTGAACTATTTTTTCTGCCCATGTGCATTATATTTACATGTTTTCTTGTTTTCCTGAATGCACATGTCATTTCTGTTCTACTTGGATAGTTGGATGTGAATAGTAAAGAAGTGGAAAAGGAGAAATAAAGTAAATACTGTCCTCGTTAATTTAAATAAGCTTTAATTATTTTAGTTGAGATCAATCACAGAAATTGTTACTGTAAAGACAATTTCTTTTTTTAAAATGTGAACCAATTTAGTGAAAAATATTACTTTAAAGTGGGAATTACCCTTAAACCTAATGCTACAGAAGTTTATGTAAAGGAATCTAATCTGATGTACTCCAAAGGAGTTTCAGGGACTCGTACATTTATATAGTCCATACACTTTGCATAAGAAGAAGCAGGAGCAAATTAATTCATTCAGATGTCTTTTTTACATGTCTTCCTCAGTAATAAAAAAGATTAAACAACTAAAACAAGTTACATGGACATGTTTATTAATTTAAAGGTGGGAGTTTTTAACAAATTCACAGCCCTCATTATAAAAGTGTAAGGGGGTTTTATTTATTTCTGAAAGGCTTTCATCAACTGATGAGTAGCAAAAAGTTGTAGAAACATTTATAGTACTTTTTTCTCTGTTTTTTCTTACTTTGCCAAAGATAACTGTATCAACTTACATCTTTATTTCTAGATTTCACAGCTCAGTCATACAACTGAGGTTGTGCTCTAGAATTGCTGGTTTTCTAAAATTTCACCATCGAACCTACCAGTAGGTGGAGTTTGTGCTCTTCCAAGGTGTCACTGTCTCATCCCACCCAGCCTCGGGAGCCAGAAATTTTCCTTCCCCTGGGCCCTGAAAAGCAGTTGAAGATATTTACGCTGCATCAAATTTTCTGATTCAAAATTCTCTGAAAACTTAATGTTTTCTGGTATATCACTTTTGGTGTTAAAGTTTTAGACTATATGTATTTGTAAAAATATAAAGATAGAAAAAATACAATTACTCATGTATTTCTTGAATACATAAATAATACTAAGTCTAGGTATACGTATTTGATCTAAAAAGAAGTGCTGTTAGTGCATCTTGCATACATATATACGTATATACACTGATACATGTGTGTTTATATATATGAAGATATGTATACATGTATAGACGTATGTATGTGTGTATGTATATGAATGATCAAACGTGTACCTGACCTCCTGAAATTTCCATTTCATCCATATATTTACATATGTATGTTTACTGATTTCCAGAAGCACAGGGTTCATTTGTACAGCTACTGTTCCTGTGCAAGGTCGCGGTGACTGAAGTAGAAAAGGAGAGAACATGCTGTTTAGACAGTGTTTGGTATACCCGAAGATGATAATAATATATCAAATGAACTTTGTGCAACTTTTTCCTTTTTCTTCCAGGAAATGGTTGTATAATATGCAAACTACGTCCAATCTTTGTCCCTGGAGAAGATTTGAAGTCATGCTGTTGACATTAGAGTAGTTGAAGTAAATTGAATTAATATCGCAACGGTAAACCACTGTAAGTCCTGAAAAGCATGTATACACACACTAATCTTACATGACTATTGATGAACTAGGCAGGGGTTCACTTAAAATGTACTCATGAATAAGGCATTAACTTGTCCAGCTTTTGACAACATCTAGCATTTTTGACATTCACTTAGTGTATCAAAAATGCTTTCTTGCACACAAAACCCATTCTGTACTCAATTTCTGTTGAAATTGCTGGCCAGGCTCCTTGCTGACCCAGAAAGGGGTGGTTCTTAAAGCAACATGCTTACTCTCCACTAGCCATGCTACTATCACTACTCTACATCTAATACCCCCAGGTGAAGGAGTAGCACTTCACTCAAGTTTATGACATGCACCTAGGAACACAGATGCTTAACAACACAGAAAATAAAAAATGTTCCAAAAATGCCTAAAATATCTGAATTAGCAATAGAAAGGAAATCTGTTTGAGTTAGATATTAAAATCCAATATTGAGCACATTTTAAAATACCCAAAGGTTGTATAGGAAAATGATAAACATTTACTGCATCTCTCTTTAAAATATAAATAAACTATCTCTAAATCCCCTCTGAGTATTTTGAAGAGCTATATTATTTATACTATTCACTTACAAGGGTTTCCAACATTTTCACACCCTGTTACATCTAAATTCATTTTAGAACTTAAATAGTGTCCTGGTTAAGAGTGATGAGGCCAATATTAGTGGTGAGAATTGGAGAAACTAATGCTTTGATAGTGGGTCTACTTTGCTCAATATCTCATACTGATGAGAACTCAAACTTCACACCTATTTGCCTTCTAAGACTATGTTGGAATTGCATTTTAATCACATATATAATTACCAGTCTCTTTTTCGGGACCAGATAGTAACGACTCAACAAAAGCATTGCAAAATCAAGATCTGGCTAAGTTGTTTTTCTTTTATTTGTACACAAAGAAGTCTTTCATTTTCAAGACCATTCATTTGATGTTGAAACAGTTTAGACACAGCTGTTTCCAATCACACTCATCAAAAGCTGAAGAGATACTAACAATTAGAATTTTTTAAGATGTTAACAGCTTAAAAAAAAATAGAGGTTTTGTTCTTTAGTATATCTGTTAAACATTAAACCCTATATCTGCTGATATACCACATACTATTCTTAAAAATGTGTATGCATCAGTCAGTATCTAACTAAGAATGCAATATCGTCTCCCCCCACAAAATTTCTTGTTTGCTGGCTGCCTAAGATGCTCTGTGAGTAGCACACATGCACCCCGCCAGATGGAAGGGGGGAAAAGGCAACTGGTGTTCTCGAAGACTTGCTATGTATGTATACTATGCATATGCTATGTATGCGCCTGACTGGGACTTCATCTTGAAATTTTCCATAGCAAGGTTTTTGGTAGTGGAGGAATTGAGGGAATGTTAGTCTAGCCAGCCTCTTTATGCCATTGCTGGAAGGGAAGGCGTGAGGCCACCATTAACCGGAAAGACCCAAGGAGACTTCTTCAGATCACTGATGTAGGGAGCATGTAAGTTCTCGGGGATGGAACACATAAAGAGTGCTGCCCTGAGGAATATCTTTTTTCCCTTAAATATGTTATTTCTACAGCCAGGGCAGTATATTCTTTTGTATTTTTGTCAAAGAGCATACTATTAAGGCTTAGGTCTGACCTAAGAAAGAGAATTATTACGATATCATTTAAGATTGTTGTTTCACACAAGAAACTATTTCGTGTTTATCTCTGTTATTTAAGCTTATAGAACAAGAATTTCCATTGGTCTACATCCTTCTGACGTTTTTAGCCGGTGTTGCCTCCTTGTTAGGCCAGCCTCTGGTGTTTCTTTTCTCTCTGTCATCTTTGGAAAACCAGCTTTCTATTAGAAAACATGACTATATCACTTAAAAATGCAAAATGAGCAAAGTCTCTGACAGGCACGCTATCTGTGGCAGAGGTGCCTTTTGAAAACGGCACTGATGAAGCTTCTACACTGCGTGAACCCATGTGCTGGCAGCAGGGTTTCACAAGCACATGCCAACAGCAGCAGCTTGGTAAGATTGAGGAATCTTGTCTGTCATTCCCCAGACAGTATTCTACGTGACACACATCCACCCGCCTCTTTCTGACCACATCTTCCCCCGACTCTTTTTAGCCTTTTTTCCTCTTGGCGCCCCCAGCTCCTCACCACAGCGGTGCCTACAGCAGAGCTTCTCTTCCTGCCCATTATCTCCGCAGGTCAATCCCAACCTTTGCTTCCATTTCAGTCTCCCTCTCCTGGACTCTTTGTGGGAGCTTCAGAATCGGCCCAACACTGCAGTGCTCTCCACCAGCCTGCAAGCAGGCAGAACACCTCCAGAGCGGGATGCAAACAGAGACCAGTGTCCTAGCAAAGTTCATACGCAACAGGCCGACATCCAGAGGGAAAAAAAATTGGCCCCAGGAGCTGGCAGTCACAAGCAGCTGGAAGGAAGGTCTGATACCACCAAACATTGAAAAACAAATAAGTATTTCTAAGTGTTGCTGTCACTGAACATCTTAAGAAAGTAATTAATAAACTTCAAAAATTCTAAGAATTGTACAGAAGAATTCCTTTTTTCAAATTATTATTATTTTAGGAATATCTCTATTTCTGCAGATATTTACATGAGTAACTTTAAGTATCAGAGCATTCTCATTCAGTAAGGCTATTCACCGGGCTTAAAACACTGTGTAGTTTGGATTGGGCCCCCTGTTTGTCATCCTCTTATCGTGACTAATCAAATCTTAGTTGGGGCTTCCAAAATTTAATTACGCACAGCTGGGTTGTTGGGTTTGTTTTTTTTTTTCCCTTGTCGTTCTTTTACTATTTGGAGAAAAATTATTAGACTGTTAAACATGATTAAAAATTGTACTTTAATTAATTTCTCCTCTCCATCAAAAGCTGTATTTTTATTATCACTGTAACTGTAGTTATATTACAGCTATTCTGGTACAGAGTAATAAAATTATACTTCTGAACTGCTACTAAAAAAAGCATGAAAGAGAAATTATGTGCTGAAATTAACTCCTTGGCATAATAATATATCTTTAAGTCTCCAACAGCACTTATCTTCACTTTGGGTGTTAACTGTTTTTTCAACTAAGACATTCTCACACACTTTCATTCTGTACTGTTGCTTAATTACTATTTTGAAAGTTTTCTTTCTTTAATCTGGGACTGCACTTCATTTACCTCCGAACAGTCAAAACCTGTGAATATTCAATGAAAAGCACACTGGTCAATTCTTGTGTTACGCCAGTAGTGCCTGGAACTCCAAATAACCACAAGCTTAAATATTTGGAATTTTTTCTATGAAAATTGAAAGCTCAACTGTAAGGAAAAAGTGACCAGGAGAAGGCTTTCAAATTCAAGAAATGTGACATTTGTTTAATACAGTCCTAGTTCCAAATGCTTTCTCCTATTAAAAGATCCCTTTAAAAAATTACTTTACAAAATCTCATTTATGTTACAAATTCGAAAAAGTTTTTTAAAGATGACTTGAACTTGTCTTTCAAGCCCCAGTCTTTTGGCTGTGTAAAACCGTCAAAAAAATGACAGTTTTACACAGCTGTCGTTCAAACAAGGACGTGCAATAAGGGTTACATTGCACAGAGAAACTCCAGAGCCAACGTGCATCCAAATGAAGGCACACCTCAGTATTGGCGTGTTTGCAAGGTTAATTTCAAGCAGTCCATGAAGGATACATTCACACAGCTAGTTATGCTTATACTTGCATGTAAATTTGAGTTGTAACTTGCAGACTGTGTAAACTCTTAAATCTCTTGCCTTTCTTAGGGCAGCTGGAACACTCCAGGAGTTGGATGCTAGAGGAAGACCAGCATCCCAGGCGAGCTCACGCACAACATACATAGTAAACTTTGCAGAAACCCATGCAGTCAACAGCCAAGACATAGCAAAAACTAGCCTGAAAATACTCGTAGTTAAGCTATTTGAATGGATGGAATCGTGCCTACACAATCAGGAGCAACACAAAAACAGTTTAGAAACTCAGCAATTACAGTGAGTCAAATGGTTTGCATGCCTGTACTAGTTTGGACACCATAGTGGCAGTTAACAGATGGCACCTATCATTGATGACTTAGCTCCTCACACAGACAGGCTGACCAGACAAGGAGGGTTTCTCACCACCGAGTTTCTGTACGGTGGTAATGCAGTTTTAAATGGCCAGAAAAAGCTACTGAAGAAGGGGACTGTGACCTCTATGGTTTGGATGATATTGGGACAGCTGATGGAGAAGCTTGTGCTTGCACTGTCCCACATGACATCCTTGTCTCAAAATTGGAGAGACATGGATTTGATGAATGGACCACTCAGTGGATAAGGAATGAGCTGGATGGTTGCACTCAAAGAGTTGTGGTCAATGGCTCAATATCCAAATGGAGACCAGTGACGAGTGGCGTTCCTCAGGAGTCAGTATTGGGGCTGGCATTGTTTAACATCTTTGTCAGCAACATGGACAGTGGGATCAAGTGCACCCTCAGCAAGTTTGCTGTGATGGACATGCTGGAGGGAAGGGATGCCATTCAGAGGGACCTTGACAGGCTTGAGAGGTGCGCCTGTGCAAACCTCATGAAGTTCAACAAGGCCAAGTGCAAGGTCCTGCACGTGAGTTGGGACAATCCCAAGCACAAGTGCAGGCTGGGCGGAGAATGGATCAAGAGCAGCCCTGAGGAAAAGGACTTGGGAGTGCTGGTGGATGAGAAGCTCAACATGAGCTGTCAATGTGCACTTGTGGCCCAAAAAGCCAACCGTATCCTGGACTACATCAAAAGAGGCGTGGCCAGCAGGTCGAGAGAGGTGATTCTGTGCCTCTGCTCTCGTGAGACCCCATCTGCAGTACTACATTCAGCTTTAGGGACCCCAACATAAGAAGGACATACGTCTGTTGGACTGAGTCCAGAGGAGGGCCATGAAGATGATCCAAGGGCTGGAACACCTCTGCTATGAAGACAGGCTGAGAGAGTTGGGGCTGTTCAGTCTGAAGAAGAGAAGGCTCTAGGGAGATATTCTAGCAGCCTTCCAGTACCTAAAGGGGGCCTACAGGAAAGTTGGAGAGGGACTTTTTAAAGTGTGTGTAGTGATAGTATTATCCAACAATGAAAAAATTAAATTTTTTGAAATAATTGAATGAAAGGCTTAGCAGGCCGTTTTCACATATCTAAAGACAGATAAGCTCACAAGGTCTGAGAACAGGATGACCATCCTTGAAGTTATAAAGAGTGACTCATTGAAAAACTCCCTATCAAGAGTTTGCCGTCCTTGAAGGGGGAACATCCCAGAAAACATATAAACTTTGTTATCATGTTTTGGATTGTCAGCATGTGCAGCAGTAACTGGGAGAAAGATAATTCCAGCAGGGGGAGATCGCAACCACTGACTCATGGACAACTCACCCTAAATGTACCCCAGACTCAAAAGAAAAAGGCAGAAGCAATGGACTGAGCATGCGAAGTAATTTACATGCTAGGCAAGAGAAAATTAACCAATTATTTAAGAGAACAACTCTGAATATGTACAATTTTGGGGAAATGTTATGAATATAGAATCATAGAATGGTTTGGTTTGGAAGGCACCTTAAAGATCATCTAGTACCAACCCCCTGCCATGGGCAGGGACACCTTCCACTAGATCAAGTTGCTCAAAGCCTCATCCAACCTGGCCAATATGTATGATTACAATGTATCACTAAGAGTCTATCCCAGGACCGTCTGTTCATGCTAGGTGGAGATATCCCCCATGCACTCAGTGCCAAATAAAGTATTCCCTGCTTTCTAACACTACAAATTGTGTTGGAGAGTTTCTGTCCAGAGTTTTGGTGACAATCGGACAAGGGGTAATGGCTTTAAACTGAAAGAGGGGAGATTTTGATTAGATATAAAAAAGAAATTCTTCACTCTGAAGGAGGTGAAGCACTGGAACACGTTGCCCAGAAAAGCTGTAGATGCCCCATCCCTGGAAGTGTTCAAGGCCAGGTTGGATGAGGCTTTGAGCAACCTGATCTAGTGGAAGATGTCCCTGCCTATGGCAGGGAAGGTTGGAACTAGATGATCTTTAAGGTCCCTTCCATCTCAAACCATTCTATGGTTCTATGACAAGCTGCAGCTGCATTCAGACTTTTACTGGCAGCGGTTTCTCGTACAATGCTATCATATTAGTATAGACCTTATATTCTCAGGAAGACTATCTAAATGAAGGCCAGTGTTTTGAAAATAGGTACCTAAAAGGACATGCACAAAGAGAAAGCAAGAGATGTCTAACCTATTAAGATCTGCTTCAGATACTTCTATTGTTCCAGCACATTTGAGCACTGAACTTCTACCAAAGCCTTGCAGCACCGATAAACCACAGAGATTATCACTATTTATTACAGATTTCTAACATTCTACTTTAATCTTTTCTATGATATCTGTGCCAATAATAATAGCCTAAAGGACTCATTTTTCCTTATTTTCTACTTTCAAACAGATTAATGTTAGTCTTTTTAACCTCTCCTCACATGGAAATCTAATCTTTCCTTAGGCTGTTAAACTCATGGCTCAGATGATACTCCTTTAGGTTTTGTTACTATCTTTTTTTTTCTAAAACAAGGTAATCAAACCTGAGCATTGAAGCCTAGCGTACTGAAGCTGAATCTGCACTGGGCAGAGCAAGATCAACTTGGAGAAGAGTCAATGCTGAGGATCCAGTACCTATCCAGACCCATCCAGGTATTTTACTCCAGAGGAGCAACGAGCCTGGCCCTGTGGGTGCAGGAGGTGCACTCACTCTGGGGCATGTTTCAGTCTTGGACACCAAAAGTAGTGCATTTGAGTGGGGAGGTATACTTCAAATGCACTCCTGATCCAAATGTAAACTCTGATAAGAAAATGTTTTGGAGAAAGCTCCCAAACGCCGCACCCACCCACCCAGATTTTTATTCTACTTACCAGCAAGATCCCAGTTCTTTCTTAGGCCACTTTGGTATAGCCAGTCTCAGAGGTTGGCAAAATTGGCACCTCTTCTTCTTCTGTTTCCAAACTAACATTTCCCCTTGAGATGACTATCCTCCTTCTGAAAATTGGTGTCCCTTATTTTTAGAGAAATATTCCTTTACTTATTAGATTGTATTTCCCTATTTGTCTGTGATGGGTGGGACCCTTGGAACTCCCTTGTGATCTCTGCCCCTTACTGCCCCAGCATGCAAACTCTTTACAGTAAAGACAGCATGCTGGCTGGGGCCACTGCTTTCCTGCACTTTCAGCAGTTTATAGTGTCCATTGGACACTACCTTTAATGGTGGAATATTAAAAAAAAATAATTTCCAAGCTGTGGTCAAGCTACAGCGTTGACAGATCTCAAACTTTAAATTTGATTCTCTGCCTGAAGCCCTTGCTTCTGTAGGCTAGGAGGGACTGGCGAATTTGCTGTTGTCTGGAAGGCGGAAAATCAGCCTCTAGTCTTTGTGGTTATGGAGGAAAGCCTGAAAATGTGACCCCACAACACCCTAGCAGCCCAAAAAGTTAACTGGGAAATGTAAAGACTTCCAACTTTTTTTCTTAACCTCATGACTTGAGGATCTGACTCATGATTTTTGAACACTTAAGGCTGGCCATCTGCAAACTACTGAGCAACCAGAGCAGCTCATCTTGAAAAGCGCAATCTGCTTCCCTGCACTGCTGCCCGCAAAACTCTCCAGGCCTGCGCCAGCAGCCACTGCCACCCTGGACGGGACGCGAGCTGGCAGCGGCATACCTTCCAAGCGTGGTCCCACGTTGCCAGAGAAGGGACCGAAGCGAGCGCAGCTCTCCCTCCCCATCACGCCCTGCTCAAGCGGAGTCCCAAGGCTGGCACATGCGAGAGGGTGCAGCCAGGGCTGGCTCCCTCCCGGCCTTGGAAGGAACGCTGTCCCGGCCAGCTCGGTGGCCTGGCTGAGGGTCGGGAGAGCGCAGCAGGTCAGGGCACACGGCGCCGGGCCACGGCACTACCGGGCGGTTCCTGCAAGCCACGTCGGGAGGGGAGCTGTGCCGCCGCCCGCCCGCGGGCGGGCAGAGCCCTTCGGGGAACAACGGCGGGGCACACCGACACCGGAGCTCCGGGGCGTGTGGGGCAGCGCGTCCCTTTCAAACGCCCGGGTCCCTTCCCGCCCGCTGCCGGTCCCGGCGGGAGGCGGGGCGGGGTGGGCGGCCTGCCCCGGTGGCGGCGGGAGGAGGAGGAGGAGTCTCCGGCGGCGCCCGGGAGCCCGCTCGGAGAATGTCTCCGTCCCACTCCTCCTCCTCCTCCGCCTGCCCCTTTGCCGCGCAGCCCTCAGCCGGGAAGGGCCGCCGCCGCCGCCGCCGCGCAGCATGGGGAGCTGCTGGCTGCGCCTCGCCGCGCTGCTCGCCCTGGGCGCTTGCCCCAGCCTGGCGTACGAGGGTAGGGAAGGGAAGGAAGGGGAGAAGGGGGCGGCGGGGGCCGGGGAGCCCCCCGCGGCGGGGCAGCCGCCGGGGGCGCGGGGAGGGAGCGGGGAGCGCGGCGGCGGAGCCGACTCCTCCCGCCGTGCAGGGGCGCGCTGGCCGCCCGCCGCCGCGCCTCGGCCCGGGGCGCCGGTGGGAGCCGCGGGGGGAAGAAGGAGCGCCGCGGTGCCCCCGGCCGCCCGGAGGGCCCTGAGGGTCGGGGTGCCCCTTGCTGCTCCCTCGCCGCCCGAAGCGCTTTGTCTCGTCCTGCGTCTTGTCCGTCCCTTGGCTCTTCCCGGGGCGGCCGTCAGCTCAGAGGAAGCCTTATCCTCGGTTTAGAGTCCCGGGTTATTAGGCGCGATTAAAACTTTAATCCGTTTTGGGTTTAAACATGCAGTGGTAGCCCATCGCGTTTTCGCATGGGGCATCACATTTGCATCTCCATGCCGTTATCCTGGCAAATTTACAGAGGACCGAGAAGAGAGAAGACACCCACTCGAAGTTGCTTAAGCAGAATAGAGGCGCTGTGTTGTGCTTAATTGTAAAGGGAGGGAGAGAGAGTATATGCCTGAACTACCAGCCCTGGCTCCAGGACCTTGGCACTTACAAGTCTTTCACCAGTTTTTGTTGCCCATATGTGATTGCACATGCAGAAAGCTAATCTCAGTTTTCAGTGTGAAAGATGAAAGGTTAAATCTGGCTAGGCTCTTATGCTTCTAGTAATTTTAAAAGTGTGTGCTTATGCTATTTCACTTGTAATTATTTTGATTTCCTTTAGAAAAATTTGAAATAAACTCAAATTTAGGTCCATTTCTGTGGCAAAAGGAAATTGGCATGTAGGTCTGCCTGTTCTTTTAAAGCAGCTGCATCTTGTCAGATTAGACATTTGTGACTTGGCAGACATTGCGAGTAAAGCCAGTGTAAACTGGCATGTAGTGGTGGTTTAACAGGTGTAGTCAATGAAAACTTGTGGTCAAAGCAAGTGGGTATTGCTTCAAATTGAGGTGTGTTACTGCGGGCTGCTAGTGAAGGGAGGCGATGAACAGGTGAGAAAGGTGTCTGATACAATTCACAGCTGTGCATGTGGGGAACCTCCGTTTGTCGATGGTACTTATCTTTTGTATCTGGGAGCCATCCCTGCTTAAGCCATAGTTCTGCCCGTGAAGGGACACAGAGTGGCATAATGATGGCATTTGGGAGTTGGAGTTTGCTTTTCTTATTTTTGTTCGTGTGCTTTGAGTGGCGGCTTTCCAACACAAAAGATGCTGAAACACACGTTTATGTTATTTCTTTGCAAAACACTAAGGTATTGGACGCATCAGTTGCTAAATCAACAAAGACAACAGAAGTTTCTGTCCTGGCATTTCTCTGAGGACTATTGTACTGCCAAACTCTCTTTATTTTCTTAGGAAGATGACTGAATGCTTTACTTTGCGGTTCATGTGCATGTTAGTCTTCAATTAGTTTGCAGAGGATGCTAATATCCTGTCCTTCCCTTTCTTCCTAAAAGGCCAAATATAACTTCTCCAATCTCAAAAATCCAATTTTTACATGTAATCTTCAAGTTGGCTGCACAATAGCCTGCTTGTTTCAGCTTTCGCTCATTTGAAAGTCCAATTTTCCTCTTATGCTTATTGTCAAAGGCTCCAAAGAGCTTAAATCATCAGCAGATGGATTTGTAAACCCTAATATAAAGTTAAGATTTCATGTTCCATTTCTTTTGTTTGTTTGTTTCTAATAGGGAAAATGTGATATTTCTTCAAATCTTTATTCCCAATATGAAATCTAGTGAAACTGTAGATAGGTATCTTTTTTAATGGTACTATGTGCATATGTAACTGTGCACATTAGGTACAGAATGCCATTAAGTAAACTAAAACAGACTTTGAAAAATCTCTGTGGAATAGGTGTGTATGTGGCCCTCTTGAATAAGGGTTATACATGCATATGTGTTTGAGTGAACTGTTAGCAGGAAGTTAACGACTGTTTTGTAGACAAAGCCGAACAGTCCATTTTGCATTCATATGAAACGCTTATTTCAGTAGTAGTTTGTTACCTAAACATGAGAGAGAGCGTAATCAGTTCTTGAATTCATAGAATCATAGAATGGCATAGGCTGGAAGGGATCTCAGAGATCATCTAATCCAACCTCCCTGTCATGGGCAGGGACGCCTCTCAACTAGACCAGGCTACTTAAGGCTCCGTCCAACCTGGCCTTGAACACCTCCAGGGAGATAGAATCATTCATAATTTGATACCACCGAAGTTTTTAGTGTAGAGCATTTGCGCTCTGTAACCCAAAGACTATGGTGAACACCGCACTAAATAGAAATAATTTACATGCTGTAAACAGAATTTAGTGATTGATATTTGATGGTAGGCAGTAAAAATCAAGGCAGTATTCTGTCTGTGAAAATGTCATTGATTTAACTATCTCATTGGCATTAGGAAGGCAATTGAAAAATACCTGAGTGCTTAAGGTTCTTAAAATACTTGAAAGCATTTAAAGCAGCTGGTGCGTTACCTGTAACTGTAGTTTCAAATCTTGAAAGGAAGCCCTTGGTCTTTTTACATTATTCCATTCAAAGCCCGTGATGCACTGATGAAACTCTCTGATGGCACCACTCAGAGAAAAGTCTGTTTGCTCTTCAAGAATGTTTTAGAGGTGCATCTTTTGGAAGTTAAAACAGCCTTAAAACCTTTTCCCTAAGGACTAAAGAGAGAGAGAGAGGGGACTTTTGAGCTCTTTAGTGGCTCTTTCTCATCAGGTTCTACTCTTCCATTCTTTTCTGTTGTTTTTTTTTTTTTTTTTTAGCTGTGAAAAACCAGTGTAGGTCTTTACCCATTTGGGCTTGGGCAGAGCACTGCTGACTGTCCAGTAGTGCTGGGTGAGCGTACAGGTGTACATACATACATATATTCATACAGAAATCACTTGTTTGTTGTTGTGAGTACATGGAGATTAAATCAAGTGGCACTGCCTGGTGTAAGACTTTTATTCGTGTCTTTATGCTTTTAGTAGACAGATGAAAGGAAAAGCTAATCTATGACAAAATTAATGGGAAGTGGTTATACTGTATGAAAAAAGAAACTGAGCCTCAGAACAGGATATTGGTGTGAAGGGACCATGAACCTCAAGAAAGATGTCATTAAAATCACTTAAACACTATGTAATATTTGAAAATATGTATGAGAGTTAAATCAATGAAAAACAATATATACATGTGGAATGCTTGCAAATATATGTATATATTTGGATTAAATATGAGTAGATAAGAAGTCTGTTTGGTTGTGGAAAGGGTAGCTTTTCTCAAAGTTGCATTGTAGAGCAAGGGGTGCATCTGCGGGCGAGACTTCTCAGTGCTGCAGCGGTGCAGAGAGAGGCAGTCCTAGCCCAATTGAGTTTATACTGTAAATAGACAAACGATAGGAGGACAAAACTGAAGGAAGTCAATATTTAGGATTGCTTATAGTCATATGATAGGTTTCAAAAAAATGCAACATTTCAATTTATATCTTGATTCCCACGTGTAGCTCCTATCCATCAGACCAAGCTGTAAAACGGTCAAGAAACAGTCTCCAGGCCCCTAAGCAGCTGGCGTTCCGCACTGCCAAGGGTGGGGCCCGTTGTGTCAGCTGAGGGTTTTTTTTGTTGTGTGGTGTTTTGTTTTTTTTTTTAATACAGCTTGCTCTCTGCCTATTAACCTTAGGCGACAATTTGTGTAGAAGTACACACAAGATCCACTTCTGTGCTCAGTTCTATGTATGCTGGTCCTCTGAAGCTTAGGGCACTGATAGGGAGCTTGTGGTGGACACAGATAGAAGTGTTGTGCATGGTGGCTAAACACAGAACAGAAAGGCAGTGGCTGCCCTCAAATTGCTTGCTGTCCAAGTACAAGACAAAACCCAGCATGTGAATACAAGCAGATAAGTATGTCCTAAGGCACAGCTTTCATAGAGTCATAGAATGTTTTGGGTTGGAAGGGACCTTAAAGATCATCTAGTTTCAACTCCCCTGCCATAGGCAGGGACACCTTCCACTAGATCAGGTTGCTCAAAGCCTCATCCAACCTGGCCTTGAACACTTCCAGGGATGGGGCATCTACAGCTTTTCTGGGCAACCTGTTCCAGTGCCTCACCACCCTCACAGGGACGAATTTCTGCCTTAGGTCTAATCTAAATCTCCCCTCTTTCAGTTTAAAGCCATTGCCCCTTGTCCTGCCGCTACACGCCCTTGTAAAAAATCCCTCTCCAGCTTTCTTGTAGGCCCCCTTTAAGTACTGGAAGGCTGCAATAAGGTCTCCCTGGAGCCTTCTCTTCTGCAGGCTGAACAACCCCAACTCTCTCAGCCTGTCTTCATAGCAGAGGTGCTTCAGCCCTCGGATCATCTTCGTGGCCCTCCTTTGGACTCTCTCCAACAGCTCCGTGTCCTTCTTGTGTTGAGGTCCCCAGAGCTGAATGCAGTACTGCAGGTGGGGTCTCACAAGAGCAGAGAGGGAGAATCGCTTCACTCGACCTGCTGGCCATGCTTCTTTTGGTGTAGTCCAGGATACAGTTGGCTTTTTGGGCTGCAAGTGCACATTACCAACTCATATTGAGCTTCTCATCAACCAAAACCCTCAAGTCCTTCTCCTCAGGGCTTCTCTCAGTCTCTTGCTGCCCAGCTTGTACTTGTGCTTGGGATTGCCCCAACCCACGTGCAGGACCTCACACTTGGCCTTCTTGAACTTCAAGAGGTTCGCACGGGCCCACCTCTCAAGGCTGTCAAGGTCCCTCTGGATGGCATTCTTTTCCTCCAGCGTGTCAACCACACCACACAGCTTGGTGTGATCAGCAAACTTGATGAGAGTGCACTTGATCCCACTGTCTATGTTACTTTATCCAAAGAGTTGTACTTTGGACAGGTTGGCTCCCTCTAAATAAGCTCCAGTTAGCTGGATGGTTGCGTATGAATGAATAAGACTTCTAGCAATAGAGAAGCCTAATAGAAATAACATTTTCATGTGTCCTCAAATGCAGCAGATATGTCATATTTATATCAATCAATATATTGACTCATCCTCTGATGCTGCTTTCATATTTTCTCATGTGAAGTGTGCCATCTTTGTGAGCTATAGTAATTCCCTATGGAAAACTCCTCATGGCTCTAAGTGTTACCAAAGCACTACATTTCTTTCTGAGTAGTCCTTAAGTAATCAGGTCATCACATCCTCCGTGATAGGCCTGCTCAGGCTGCTCACTCTTCAGCAATAGCTGGGGCTTTGGTGCAACTGAAATCTCCAGGGTGAGATCACATAAACAAAATGAAATTAAGAAATTTTTCTGAGGTGCTTTTGATAAGTTACTCAGCTGTTCTTTTTCCTCACCGTGAAATACACCTTGGGAAAGAGCACAGGCAAGCTAACTGCGTATAACGGCTTGGGTAGTTAAGTCTAGGCAAGCACTCAAGATGGCACAGGAGGTACAATAGAACAATCAGTGGCAGTTACTCTTCACGCCTACAAGCTGTTGTATCCCTTTTATTATTGGTCCACTGGAGTAGTAAATGCTAGCAGAGATGCATAGGCTTCCTGAACATGTAGAGTGTAATAACACAGTGTTTATAAAAACTTGTAATTGAGATTGCCATCAGTACAGGTGAGGCTCTCGTCTGTGAAAAGTGTGAAGAGTAAGTACTGTGGTGCTGTACATGAGATTAGGTAGTGTAAGGGTCCCAGGAGCATCTTTGTTGGGACATGTTTCCAAGGATGAGTTCCCCAGCCCACTAGTGTGATTGATTGGAGTGGAGAGCAATGAAGAGGCAAACACCAACACTCCTATCCCTCCCTACCTCCACCGCAATCACACTACTAATTTTTTGGCCAAAAAGCATATCAGTAATCTAATACTTCATTAAATTGTAATGTATACTGTATTGTAATACAGACTGTAATTTAATACTGTCAATCTTTATCTTTCATGGTACTTCTGTGAAGCTTCTCAAAGTAGAAATGTTTTTTCCCAGCTCCAGTAACAAATTACATGTTCCTCTAAATACTTGGCTAATTTTTCTGCTTTTGAAATGGCTGTGTGTTGATTATTTTTTTATTTTACTGTCTCAAGTTATGTTGCATGTTTAAAAATTATGGTGTGCTGGTGATTGTCCGTTTCACAAGGCATTCACTTAAATTTTTTTAGCACAGTAGATGAACAGCTCAGACATGGCTGGCTGGCCAGCACTCCTCTGCCACTATTTCTGACTATTGATTATATTTAAAGGGCACTGTTAAAGTGGTTCAAACTGAAAATTTATGCAGCAGTACCTTGACAGTAGCTCCAAATTATAGGTTTTAACTTTAACAGTTCTGATCTTTCCTGTAACTTGAAATAGCCACTTAAGAGCTCTCTCTGCCAGAGTTTGAAACCACTTCAACTTGTCATTTTGGCATAACTGTACATGAAGAGAGAAAGCATTTTTGTATTTCTTGAGAGACCCATGGAAATAAATTGAATTTCCCCAAGTTAATACATGTGGGAAGCTCAGCTTTGCCAATGTCTTCCTTTGGTTTGCCTGAACAATCTTGACAAGATTGTGTTGTGCTTGAGGAAATAAATGGTGTCTTTGCCATGTATGTAACACACAGAAATGTGGAAGGAGTAGTTACATGGAGAGTAAAGCTCTGTCAAGTGCAACATCAGCATGATAAGAAATCCTTCCCCCACCCACCATTATCTCTGACTAGTGTTTCTTGGCAGCTGCAGGGATTTTTCCCTGAGAGAAATGTCTAAAATTACATCCCCCTCTCCAGTTCTATGAAGATGGAGGGAGAATTTATTTAGTATGGGAGCGCATTAAGAGCCCGCTCCCAGCATGCTGAAGTGAGTCTGTCAAAATATCTTCGTGCTGGGCTACTGCGAAAATGAAACTTTTCTGCTAAAAGGCTTATTCGAGGAGAAAGTGTTGCTCATGGGTTTTTGCTTGTTTCCTAAACAGGAGTTTCTGGACTGGCTGTGCTGCAGTTCCCTGATTTGGCTGGCTAGTCTTCATCACCAACTCCTGGTTTTTATTTTTAGTGCTATTTTTGTGTTTTCTTCTCTAGCGCTTCATAGGTGCTACCTTGCAAAAGCAGCTACTTTGCATTGCTTCATATCCCTCTCAACAGCATCTCTTTTTCTGATTACTTTTGGGAATTGTGCTTTCCCTCCAGGAAACATTAGACAACTGTGACCTGTTTGTGCCCATCACGGTGGACTCCTTGTTCTCTCCCTGGCCGTCCTGGTTTCATCCTACCCAACTGTGCTGCCTGACTCCTGGTGTGTAAGACCTTGGGCAGGGTCCCTCGCCTCGGTCCCTATTTGTTCAGGTGCTGACTTGGTAAGGTCCAGGTCCAGACCTTGGCCAGGGCTCCTGGTCATGTCTGCAGTACAGGAGAGACTTCCAAAATGGCTTTCTCCCAAACCTACTCTTGTTCCTGTTTCACATTGCTGGAAACATCCCCTCTTCTCTCACTCCGGCAGCAATTTTCAACTCTTTTCTACTCTCCGGGTTGTGTTTTTTAACTTATCTCTTGACTTTGAGGTGGGCTGCTCAGCTTCCTCCACTGCCCCTGACTGTGAGTAACGTGGTGGCTTCATGTGTGGTATCACAGTGAGTTGCTGCAAGCCTCTGGGGAGAGGGAAGCCTGCTGGCGAGGCCAAATCCGGACATGGCACTCATAAATTTGTATCTAGGATGTCTTCTTTTACCCTCTTGTGCTATTTGGTGTGAAATACGCACCGAGGGTGGGACACGTTTTATTGCTTTGGATGGTGCTGTCTCTTTCCACTGGCCTTCTGGTGGGTCTTCACTGCCCTGGTTTCAGCTGTCAAACAGCTTGGTAGTTGGGAGAGCTGCTGTCCGCTCCCGGCAGTGTGCAGGGCAAATTACAGGCTGGGAGAGGGAAACACCCCCGGCTGTGCCGGAGCGCTGAGCTTCTGCCAGCCTGTGCCACTCAAGCTGGGGGCAGGTGGATGTTTTTGGCAAAGGTTTTTGCCGTTTGAGCAGATGTGGTTTGTATAACTTCACGCTTTTTGCTTACTCAATGAAACCATGTCTTCATCTGAGAACAGATGACATTGGTGGGGTTTAAGTTAGCTACTTGGAGACATCAAGTTTTGCTCGGCGCATAGAGCTCAAAAAGAAAATGAGAATGCTTGAAATGATGCATGTTCTGGGTCGCTCTTGTGAAACAGGTCATTATGAGCTATTTTCAAGGTGGGGAGGGTGGGATGGGACCTCCACAACCAAAACATGCAAGATGCCTATCATAAAGATTCTTGATTGCATTCAGTTGTTTGAAACTGGTGAGTAAGTATCTATATATGTGTATATAGTCTTTGAATTGTGATACGCAACTGTGTCCTTCGAGGGGGCACAGAAGAAATTTCTACACCTTCACAGCAAAATATAGAACAATACATTTTATGTTACTGCTATCTTTTGCTCCAGATCTTGCAGTGGGTAAAAATACACATCTGTGAGAATAGTCCACATATGCAAGTTGGATGATTTAGAAGTTTGTGTTATAAGGAGAGTTTGTTTTGGAGTTTCTGAAATTACTGTGGTGGTGTTACAGAATGAAACTCTTTTTTTCCAGTCATGTAAAATTTAAAATTTGTCCCAACTCTGAATAGATGGGTTTTCTTACAATTTGAGCAGTGTGATTGAAGACATCTGATTTTATTCTTCCCTACTTCTCACCCTCTTCTTCTTCTTTTCAGGAAATGCCATTGTCATTTAGGGTACTGGATTTAGACATGTTGTATATCCACTAAGAATAGCATTGCAGTTTGAAAGTAGTCATGCATTTGGACTTCTCCAGCAGTCCCTTGTCATGCTGCATGGTTTACCCAAAGCCTACACTTAAACCAGTGTGGGCTGGCAACATGAGTCGCTTAGCAAAGTCTGTCTCCTTTTAGGCTGTACTGTGAGAGTTTTAACCTGCTAGGATCTGTGGTCCATCGTGATGCCCCTCAGAGGTCTTTCATCAGGCTTCCTGACGCTGACTGGCCAGACTGGGGGAGATGCTGCTTCCAGCTCCTGCCTCAGAGTTAAGTTATAAGCCTGTGCCAGTTACTTCTTCAGAGTTGTCAACTTTCGGGTGATGCATTTAAAAATAATTACTTGATTTGAATCTGCCTGTCTTGAGTCCGTCCATTGTGGCTCTCTAGTTACACTGTGTCACTCATAAGTAAAACACACCAAAATTAACATGCCTCTATCCAGCTGTTCTTGAAGATTAAAAACACGTTGGCTCGCAGACATTCACTGTTTTAAGCTGCCCAGGGGCAGATATGAGAAACAATACGCCTGGCACTGAGTTACAGTGGCAGTGAAGTGTTTAAATAAAAAAAAACAACAACCCAACACATAATAAAAAGATCTTTCCTATACTTTACTTTTCTGGGAAAGGAATGGATGTGAGTGCTCCAGAAGGCTACTTGGTGCTGGAAGGGAGTATCTTTCTTACTTGTAGTAAGGAAAAAAAGGGCTGACTGGCTGAAGGTGTTTTTTTGTGAAGCATCTGACAGGTAGTTTGCTTCAACTTTGTACCACTGATTTCTTTTTGTGACATTAAGGCAGCTGGTTAGCCTGTGTCTGCATCCTCTTTGTAAGATGGTTTGTCAGGAGAGCTTTGAGTGAAAACATTCACATCGGAGCAAGTACGATTGCTGCTATTGCACGTGCAGTGCATTGTATTAAGGAAAGCTGCATTGGTGTGTTGAGTTATGGAACTGTTACAGGTTGCTCTTGGGTCTCTCTAAAGCTGAACAGGGGTGACCTGTGCCTGGTTGTGGTTCAGGGCGTACCTGTGCGCTCCTCTGGCTAGTCTTTCCATTGCCCTCGTTACTGCTTCCATCACAGCTTCTGACTGTGTTCCCATTTCAATAGGTCTCAGGAATCACATTTTGAGTGTCTTGTTGGTACTTGGCGTTTATTGTAATTAGATAGGAAATACGTGTCTGTGTGAAACAGGAGATAACCGTATCTGTAAACTTGTTTTGACTTTGAATTTAAGGTCATTTCCAGTCAAATGCATCCAATCCTGAGTAGTTCTGCAATAAAGGAAGGCAACTTTTGTGTAAATGCCAGCAGTGCTGTTGGTGTCACTGACACCTTTTTGTCCTTCCCACCAGCACACTGGAAGCTTGCAGTGGTTAACTGGCTGATAACTTGTCATCTTTTCAGAAAATACAAACATCTGAATTGGTTTTTGGCTCTGTTTTTAAAAGTGCTTCTGACTGGGGACTCTGTGCCTCTCCAACTGAATGTCGAAACCAAGAATATTAAACTGTATCTTTAGATGGCTCCAAGGCATTTCAGACCTCATAGATACCAGTAACAGCGCAGGATGTGCGCTGCAGCCCTGGAAGGTATTTTGGTTTATTCATATCCAAAATCATCCTTTTGCAATATTTTGTCTGCCAGTTTGTAGGGAAATCTTTGATATGTGGCATACTTACAAAATGACTCAGACATTTTAGCTATAACATACATTAAAAAACATATATCGTGTGTGCAATAGAAGACAATCTTGTAACTCAATAGAAAGATAATATGATTGATTTGTAGCTGATTTCCCTGTTGGAAGAGTAAACCATTTTGCCAAAACAGATCAGTACAAAGGAATTGAAAATAGATTGTCCATTTGAGTTATAAAATATTTCCTTATTTGTGAGCCTCTCACAATGAAATGGGGTTTGATTTATTTGCAGTGAGTGAATGTCATCTCTGAAGCAAAACCCTGGTCTCTCTTTACTCTTTTGCCTTTAACAAAGATATTCTTTATGCACAAAGACAATGAGAAGGGATGGGGAACAGAAAAAAAAAACCATATTTTAGTACATGACACATGAGAATAAATTCATATGTTATTAACGGTTTTTGTGGTGTAGAACCTGATGGTTCTCAGGGTTCCAGTTTGCTGGAAGCTATGCCCTCCAAAATGTCCTTGGTCTTTCTTGGGTGAAGACACTTTGGTAAGTGGGACTGTCAAATGGCAAGAGGTGCAAAAGGAAGACATAAATAAGACCTCATGACTGCATAGATTAGTTATTGCACAATTTAAATAAACTTCAGCTGGAAAGCCCTGCACACCAGGGCTGTACTCTTCAGCAGACTGCAGGCTCTTCTCCTCATTATCCTCCTCCTAAGCTGTGGTGAGAGCTGAGGCAGCAGTTTGTTTTGGATTGTATTTGCTCAAACAGTTTTTCTAAAACCATCCTGTTTAGTTCTTAGTCACTTCTAGTTTCCACTGTGGAAGGAGCCATGAGGAATCCCGGCCATCGCAGCGAGATACTCTGTGTGTGTGTGTGTGTGTGTGTGTGAGCAGGGAGGGAGGAAGGCTTGGCAGGCTGCATGATACACAGCAGCTTACAAGTTCATACAGGATTGCATCTCTTTCAGGCTTTTAGTTCTCAGCCGCCTGCAGTGAGGGTTCTCCGGCCCCATAACAAGCTCCTGAATATGTTTGAAGCCTGGAGTGTGATTTACATTGGGGAGCTGGCTGATGGACTGGTCCTGCTAACAGCTTCTTGCTGAGGCGTCGGGTTGTTGAGGGATGCCTGAAACAACCTGTAATAAGCTGCTTTTTCCCAGAAAATGATTTCTGTTTTCAGAGCTGGCTGGGTGAGGGAGTTGGAACCAGGGAGCTTATTGTCAGATCTTGTCAGAGGTTGCCCTTGGCCTGATTTCTTACTGGCAAATGTTGGCTTGTCTCAGGCTGCTGTTGAACTGGTGCCTTTGCAAATAAGAGATGCTGAAGAGCCTGTCCTCTCTCTGCAAAGGGGCAGAGCGCTGAGAGGCAAATGACTGGATGAATTTAACCCCTTGCCTTCTGCTAGGAGTTCATGCTAAATGTAACATCTCATTTTCTTTGATGTAAAAAGGCCAGTACAGGACTATATATAAGCAGTGGAGGAGTAATGCTCGTTGTCTTTTGCACACAAGACGCACAACACTGTGGAACTGATTGCATGGTATGTTTCCAATTTTGCATATCATAGTAAAACTTCATAGGAAAGAAGGGGAACTTTAAATCCTGAAAAGCAATCAACAAAATTGAAAAGCACGGTTTGTAGATAGGCAAGTGAATGGACCTATTGGTTATTATTTGGTCTGTCTGCAGTGGAAATCCATGTGAAATCTTTCACCTTTTTTAATAACATGGGGTCAGATTTGCAAATGGAAGGCCAGAGCACTAAATCAAGGAGCCTGGGCACTTGATTTTATTTTTTCGTCTGAGTGGTCCAAATCATTAAGGCTTTTTCCAGAAGCTATGCAGGCTCCCCACCTGAAAATATTTTTTTTTCAATTTTCTGTGAAACATCATGTTTGGTTGAGAGGCATAGAAAACTGTGGAGTCAGTATTTTTCAATTTTTAAAAAAAGAGGGCAGCTTTCAAGTTTCTCGTTTCTACATAGAGAACTTCAGGGTTAGGGCTATCTTGGCACCATGAGGACTGGCAGAGGGACAGGGTCCTCTCTCAGCAGCCCTGTCTCACTGTGCCCAGAGGCATCGAGCAGAGCTGGGATGGGGACCAGCTCCCGCTGCAGGGACAGGGTGGCTCCGAGGCCAAGCCAGCGGCACCGATGGGCGAGAGGCTGGCAGGGTTGGAGCTGATGTGAGTGTTACGGGGAGATATGTCTCATATGTTTGACCTCCAGCTGGATTTTGGGTTAAATTCCATATTATTTACAGTGTATTAATTCCTAGTAGTGACTTAGGAAATGGTTTCATTTTTCTATGAGAATTATGAGGTTAGTAGTTTTTGTGTAGGTTATTAATTTTTTTTCTCCCAGTGTGTTTGACATGCTCCCTTTTTGCATCCATACCTCTGGTCTGTATGACAGACTTGCAGGTTGTCAGTCGGCATTTAATGCAAGCCCTGAAATCTCATGAGTCAGTTTTTCAGGCTTTGGTGCTTCTATGAGGAGGAAACAGAGGTACGATGGCATCCCTATCCTGTCTTAATGAGACAAAACAACAGATCTTTGCTGTATGCCCCCAGTTTCTCCAAATAGCATATTTTGACACTGAGAAGAAACTTGGTGTTACAAGAATGCAAATGAATCCATAAATCTGTTATTTAAAAAGGTCTATTCTGCTGTGAGTTTGGTTTGCTCTTGCTGAGAGCATCTAGTTACCATCTTCAGGACGTTTATGAAACTTGAGCAATTTTTCGGTACTAAACTGCCTTTGTTGACAATCAAAATTCATAGAACTGGCTATTAAAGGATTGTATTCTAATTATGTTAAGTGAACCCTGACCTTGGTAATTTGAAGCTGTCTGCCAGCATGCTAGCTGGAGCTGGTCATTCTGGCCAGATGTTGTTCATCAGTGCTTGGCATCAGTCTCCCCTTAACGAAAGGGACCCACAGCACGGCCATCCTGACATAACCTAGCAACTTCATATTTTCCTGCTTAACCCTGCTGCTTCCCAGATCCCTCTGTCCTGATGTCAGGCAGCTGGGACTGGACTGGCCGCTGTCAATGGCATGGCAGCTGCAGGAGATATTTCCAGGAGCTGCAGGAGATGGAGCATCATCATTCTTGCTGGGGACCATGGTGCTGGCCACAGCCTCTCAGTATCCGCTCTTGGCCTCGCAGGATGAGAGGGATGGGTAGAAGGAAAAGGGGCGCTACTGGATATTTGGTAATGGTGTGATGCAAGCAGAAGGACAAGAGAGGTAGGCACATATGGTCACTTTCTCTGTTGCCGTGCGCTAGTCAGGGATGTGCTTCGGGTTTCTGCTTCCCTGGTCGCTCACTGCCTGGCTGAGTGGTGCAGGGGGCTCTGCTGAAGCTGGGGCCAGGTTACCAAGGGACAAGGAGAATCCCTCAACACTTACAGAAAGGATTAAGAAAAATCGTGTTTCCACTCTGTCTTCAAGGTCATACCTTTTGAAAAACTTACAGGTTGGCCACGTACACGTTTCTTTTCTCTCCAAACAAAACTTTTTGTTTCTTTCAGGGTCCCGCTTTAGGTGCTCTAGTCACCTCTCCTGTTTCTGGTAGTGCAGTGAATTTTCAGTGCCCCTTTCCCTCTCCTGAAAGAGCAGAGTGTAATTCTGAAAACGTGGCTTCACTGTGTTGGGGTCATTAATTTTGTTGAAGTTACTATATTGCCATTGCCAGATGTCTCTTTACCTTAAACCAATATTTAGGGTTCCAAAGACTGACAAAATTTAATTTTATGTTGATTTATTTACTTTCTAGTTTGGGGCATTTGAAGTTTCTGAGCATTGTCTTTGGCAGTATGGCTATATACCTATATATTTTAATATAAAGCTAATGCTGCTCACAAATCATGTAATTTCAGCAGATATAATTTAAAAGAATCGCCAAAAGATCAAAGTCTATTGGATCAAAAGCCATCAATACAGTATATTTCTTTGTAACACTCTTGTGACTTTTGTGATATGTATGTATCATTAGTGAAACTGGGGCATCTAAGCTAATATGCTTACAAATGACCTTGGTAACCACTCTTTCGGAAGGAAGCTTGTTTACTCTCTTGTTTTCAATGGAATTGAGAACTTGGAGAACATCTTTCCAATTGGGAGTTACCACTGACATGAATATTAATGAAAAATGAGCAAGGGTTTGGAGGGAGTATCTCAAATGTTCCTTTAAAATCTAATCAGCATTATTTTATGCTGGCTGTAGCAAAAAACTTTTGAATCTGCCTTAGGATATGATTAACATTTATTATTTTAAACAAAATGAGCAAGCTAGTTCTCATCAGTTGGTTTATACAACTTCTGTGCTTTTGGCTGTGAACTCCATATTAAATACTGTTTGCTTTGAGGCTATTTTTAATACTAGTCTTCAGAAATAAATTAAACTCCTACCTCCTGAGTCTTGACAGGAGGTGTTTACTTTATCCTTCAATTAGTTTGCTATTAAATTTTCAGTTCCTCTGCACCTCTTGGGTTGGTTGGGTTTTTTTTTGTTCCACCTGTTTTTCTGTTGTCTTTGCTCCGTTTTTGACCTGCTGACTGCCCTACATGGCTCTGAGTTGTTCCTTCAGCTCTTCCTCCCTAGTGTAACGCCTGCTTTTTCTCCCTCATGCTACCCTTGCAAAACACTAGTGAAGCATGAGTAGTCCTGGAGTCCTTAGAAGTCTATATTTTTCTTCCAAGAAGAGCCTCCAGGATTAATACCAACAGCGCTTAATGCTTTTGCCTGTTTTCAGGGTGTTTGCAGGTGTCATAGATAAAATAACATATCTAGAGCAGGGACTTTGTAAACCAATGTTTATGCTTCTAGTTTCTCTAAAAGGAAGCTGCTCACATGGAAGTGGGATGTAAAGTATGCTGTGACAGACTCCTCCTGAACTGCCATTGCATTTATTCGTAAGATGACTAGTGAGAAACTGCGAGCTGGCAAGTTGAAGCTAACTAGAGGAGAAGTCCTGCTTGAGCCAGTTGAGGATAATGATCCGCAATAGAAGATACATTTTTTTTTTTTTTAAAGTGGTGATTTAAGCAGAGAAGGTAAGGAAAAGTTGCGCAGGGGAGAAGTCCTCAAGAGAGCTTGCTGCCAGCATAGGGTTTACAGTAGTTCCATGTCGCTTCTGACACTGTGTGACTCCACTTATTAAAGAGCAAGAGGAGATCACAGTCAGTAACTTTACATTTTTCCACTCCAGTTCTGTTTTCTAAGAACTTGCTGGAGAGTTTCCTATGATTACAGGCAGCTCCAGATGCTCGTTTTTAAGTGTTGGTGTAGTGTCTGATACTTAGAGCTGAGACTCTTTTTCCTAGGGAGCCTTTCTTTTAGTGTCCTCATAAAATCTGAAAAATATTTTTTAAATGGCAGAGCTTCAGAAATAACACATGACTCAAGGATAAAGAGAAGAGAGGAAAGCAGTGTATCTGGTGCTGTAGTATTAGAAGTTAGATACTGAGATGTGCCTGTTTCCACTGTCAGCATTTAAAAAAAAAAATAAATTCTTCCATCTGTCACCAATTCGGAATAGATCAAGATTAGTTTTCAGTCTCTTCCTTTGGAAAGTTATCCCAAAGTCCACTGGAACTTGTCATTAAGGAGACTTTCAGCTTAAATGTTCTTTACTTAGTTAGCCAGTTACTAGTAGTTGTACCTCTTTTTGGTTACCAGTAGTAATACTTTTTTTCAGTTCCTTATTGTCTTCTATAGGTGGCCTTCTGTTTTTCTGCCTCTTTAATTTGTTCCTAAAACATAGGCCTACATTAAAGACCTTGTAATTTCTTAATGTAGGGGGAAAAAAAGCATATTGAAGTATGTTCATAGGAATTATTTCTCTGGACCTTAAAAGATGATAGTCTTATCTATACATGGTAGCGTTTGTTTGCCTTGTCAGAGTCCTAGTTTGCTTTTCTATCTTTCAGCATTCTAGTGCATCTAATGGCGCACTTGCCTGCAACATACCTTGTCCTCCTGTCCTTTCCCATTGAAAGAATCAAAAAACCCTTGTTTGTGTAGGGCTTTGTGTAATTCGGGCTTGATTTGTTATAAATTCAGTTTTATAAATTTCATGAGAAAAGTCTAAAAAAAAGCTCCAAAAAACCTCAACTGCTTCTGCTTAGCATAGAAGGTAGCAATGGCCTGTGAGAACCCTTTGTGCCAGAAGAGTTCGTGCCACAGGTGAGGGCTAGTCCTCAGGATCTGCTGTCCTGATGGAGGTGTGCCCTGCCGTCAGGGATGGAAACCACTGCAGCATCAAAGCATGTTCATCTGAACAGGGTTTCATCCCAGCACCTGAGATAGACTTTCACCCTTTCAAGTAGCCTGGAGGCAGGCTATAGTCAGTGCGGCTGTTGTGTGAGGGTGGCTGTTGACTCCGCTGCTACGCAGCTTATCCAGTTTCCTGGAGGGCTCCAGCCATCCCAGCTCCTAGGAAACTCTGATGAGACCAGGTATGCACAGCTGAACAATGCTGTCAACAGAGCTGTGTTGAGAGCTTTCACCTCACGGAAAGAAAGCAAAGTCCCTGCCAGCACATCATTTCCTCATGAATCCAAATGCACGCGTCACTTTGATTTTCAGGATGTGTAATTAAGATCCATCAACAAAGCAGCTTTGGAAATAGAGTGCCTCTGGGTGCTGGTCACACGTATCTCTGGGGGGGGTCACGTGGTCTCCAAAGTCCTGGCAGAAAGGAGGGGTTGCTATTAGGATGGAGGTGGGCAGTTCTCAGCTCAGGCTGCTAAACCACTGTGGAGGAAAGGGTCAAACATATGTCAGCAGCAGAAGTGCTGTGAGAAGCTAGCATAGAAAATAGGGCAGGTGGACATGTGCTGCAGGGTTATAAAACAGCTGAAATTGCCTGGAACTTTGTGCTTAGGTAGATGAGGCTACTATAGTCCATTTGACCAGTGACAGCGCTGTGAATAGTTGGGATGAGCTGCTGTCTGACAGGATGGGACAGTCCGGGTTTAGCCATAGACAAGTATTGCGGGTGGACGATGCTGCGTGAGAGCAGCAAAGATACCAGTAATACTTAACAGATGCTCAGGCCACGGACAACATGTGGACAGCCTTTGCAGAGCCTCTTGTAGTTTGTCAGGCGCAGAGTGTAAATTCTTCTGTATCAGGAGCTGACTATATTTTCCATGCACAACCTCATAGCTGCTGTAAATAAGGAAAGCTTTACTTTCCTGATATGCTTGACCTCTGGCTTAGACCACGCATGTGCTCAGAGTAGCAAATATATCACTGTGCAGCTCTGGTAGCTGTGTTTTATGTAGATGTAATACAGTGTGTTCGCCCTCCTTAAACCTATTGATTAAAGAATGTGCATCTTGTTCGACTGAATTGATTTACATTTTAGTGCTCATGACGCTTTTCATCCTTTCATTGATAACGGTCCGTGGTACTGTGACTGTTTCCTCATCATAAAGAGAGATGTTACCACTAGGTTTCTTTAGCATTATTTATTGAAGAGTTTCTTAAGCAAAAATCAAGCTTCAAGTTCCCCATGGCCTGAACAATGGAAACATTTTTCTCCAACCTCCTCAAGGTCGATCTCCTGCTGGCATAACTAGCTGCCATTCTAAATATTCAGGGACTTCTTTGGTTTATCTATTTTTATTTTTTTTTTTAGTTTTTATTTTGTTTTGCTGGATTTCATTTTGTTTTGAGATCCTTATCAGGTGAAGCCCTTTAAAAGGGAGGGCGAATGCTCTTGGGCCTTCTCTTGCCAACTTAAAAAAAAACATGGATGCTGACTTCTGCCTGTGCACCTAATTATTTAAACAAAAAACGCCTTCACCGATCATGCTGAAATCAGCATTTCATGAGAGCACTGTTCATGTACATAATGTTCGGATTTTTCCCTTTGAGCCAAGCTCCCAGCTTGACCCCCATAGCCCATCTACTTGATGAATCATTGTGGCACCTTTGTGGGTTGCACCGTTCAGCAATCAAGGGAAAATGGCCTATGTGGGAAACCAGGAACAACACAGAAGACTGATATTTCTCTTGAAGATGTACCAATGTCAGCTCCCAAATATATCATTATATATATATATTATATATATATATATCTGTTCATCCACTTTTTTTTTTTCCACAAAGATCAACACTTTTTTTCAATAGCAGAGGCTTTTGTATGTTTCACCCTTTTTGGCTAGATTTTCTTTAAACAAATTTTCTGTTGAAAACCAGCTGTAATGTGTACTTATATTTTACAATTCTGAAATTGCATTTTAAGCATGATTTGATTAAATCCTCACTTCCCATTGAATCACTCAAAACGTTGGATCGCAAGAACAATCTCGAGTAAACCTGAATTTCGAGAATTTAGGATTCTGGAAAAGCCTCATTTGTTTTCGTTGAATATAAGGACACAATTTTCATTAAGGATATTTTTTTTTTTTTTTTACAGCTTCAAGTGAATAGTATTTAAAACACACTTACTCAAGGCCTTTGGTCATTTTATGTGTGTATACCGCAAGCAGTATTTGGATACACTGCTCATCTTAACACCAAACACACTGTTACAGTAAAAACAAACGCACTGGCGATGGAGCAAGATATCTGGGAGCAGCCTAGGACTGCACTAATGTTCCTGGACCGTACGTGTGTGTTGGCAAAGGTGTTTGTAGCCTCTTGTTAAGTCTGCCAGCTTTTCCCTTGACTGCTGCTGTGTTACGGGACTTCTGGGTTGAGTCAGAGCCACTCAAACAACTTCCACTTTTATTGCCAGTCTGGAGAAGGAAAAATAAACCAAAATCAGTGGTGGAAAGTGTTTTGCTTTGGGTTTGCTGTATCTAAGATATGTACATGTGTACATGAAAGGAAGCAGAGTTGAAATGTACTTTACAGAGCTTTTCTGGACTAACTGTAACTTTTGCGTCCATGCAGTTTCCATCCCACCACTGACTTTTGTGAGAGTAAGCTGCATGGGCATGGCTGCCTACTTCTGGATGTGCGACTTCATTGAAATGAAAGAGACACCTTATGCCAGGAGTTGTGTTTTCTTTGTCATGCAGTATTTGCCAACACATGAAACGAGTTTTATTTTGTCAGCTGACTTTATGTAAAGCAATAGTTTTCTCAATGTGTGTAATCTGTTTTGAAACACCTTCATGGCTTGGTGTTAGCTGCACAGTTTCTTCATAGTCAGATTGGGTCACAGATGGCAAGGGAGGAGGGAAGAGATTATCTTTTGGGAAAAGAACCTATGGCTGCATTTGCCTAATCAGATTCGTGATTTCTATGTAATTGGACAGCTTTATTTCACAAAGCATAAGCTACTGCTGGCATGCAAACTTCAGACATCTCTGACCTCTTTTGAACTTGCTAATTCTGAAGATTTCTGTTCTGCATTTCAGTTGTGCTTTGATTATGACGACTTTGAAAGAACTGTTCTTTGATGGAATCTTGTATGAGGCATCTCTCTTGAAGCAAGTTAAAACCTGTGTTTTAACACATGGTGTTTGCATCTTCATCGATACTGAAACACGGTGAATTAATCTGTGTGTAGCCCTGAGGGGACCTTCTTGGTGTAGGATTACTTTCTGTGCCTGAAAGACCTTACACCTGCGGGGAATAGAAGCTCAACAGTGGTGTGGAGCTTACAGGTGTGCACTGAAGCTCAAATCAGTGCTATCTACGTGTGTATTTCCATAAATACAGGCAGGGAAGTTTCTAGACGTCTCTGGAAGTTAATCATCTGGGCTACTAAACTGCACATAGGATTAGTAACTTGATCTGGATGAGTGAGCTATGTTTGAATTCAGGAACATGCTGTAACTGTCATGATATCTTCTCAGCTCAGCACAACTCTTGCTGAATACAAGATTGCTGGGGTTTTGTGCTTTAACTTGCTTTCCCATGCATTTCATGGTTGGGACTGCTGATTGAGTCAAGCAGGAGACTGAAAAGTGGTGTGGCCAGTGGGAACGTCCTCTGAGGAAACAGGAGGGCAGATTATGTCTTTTAAAAGAGTTACAATGCATGTTGAAGGCTGCTTAATATGAGTAGTTGCCATTAGATTCTCTACATTTAAATGTGTTCATTAATAATTGTTGCATTTCTGTATCAATCCACCTCTAGGAAGGTTCAAGGCAAATCAGTATCTCTGGCTATTTTTTAATTGATTTTGCTGCCTCTGCCTCTGTTATTTGTTCTGCTCTGATTTCTGTAACAAAATACATTTTATATTTGTTATTTGTTTTGTTGGTTTTTTAAGCCTTACGGACTAGACGCAACAAAACATCTGAGCTGCAGTGCAGGCAGCTTTTAAATAAATAGTGAAATGCCACTAAAGCCAATGACATTTAAGCATGAGCTTTGCAGAACTGGGTGTAATGTTCAACCAGTAAAGAATGAGATGAAAAACCTGCCTTTCCGTTTTTACTACCGTTATAAAATGGGTGCAACTATTTTTACACACAAAATAAAGCCCCCTAATCTGAAGGTTGTGACCGTTTTTGATGCCTTTTCTGTCTCCTCATGTACATCTTCCATGAGTTCTGAGGTCTTAGCGTGACCTAGCCCTGCCATACTGCAAGAAGCTCTACAGTCTGCTGCATGTAAAGCTAAGTTTTTAAATTCATATATTGGATATGGCTTCAGGTACTGTGGAATGTAAAACTCTGAGGCAAAACATTGGAGGAACTAAATCCAGATGTTACAAACTTATTGGTAGAAACTGGTCATCCTCTTCTTACACATGCTTACACAGATCAGCTGTTTAAATATGGAAGGAATTCCCAAGCACACTCCTCTGTTTCGAAGGATAGATCACATGTGGAATAAGCCTTTCTTTTCCTCACAGTATCAAGAGTAGCCAGTGCCTGCAGATGGGAGAAGATGCCATCTAAGCTCATTTAACTCGCATTGTTTCCCTGTGCACAACACAGTTGTCATTACAGCCACTTTTGGCTTGGGTTTGGTTTTATTTTTTTTTTCCACACAGTTTTCCTTTTGGTTATTCGGTGAAATATACTATGCAACTGAAATTGGAAATTATCATTGTATTTTTAGGATTGGTTTCTTTTGTTCTTCATTTCCCAGCAATGTTAAAAAAAAAAAAAAGGAAATGCAGTGATCTTTTCTGAAATACATATTTAAGTAAATTTGTAGAACCACAGAATCATTTAGTTTGTGAAAGGTCTTTAAGATCATCGAATCCAGCCATTAACCCAACACTGCCAAGTCCACCACTAAACCATGTCCCTAAGCACCACAGCTACATGTCTTTTAAATACCTCCAGCGATGGCAACTCAAGCCCTTCCATGGGCAGCCTGTTCCAATGCTTGACAACCCTTTTGGGGAAGAAACTTTTCCTAATATCCAATCTAAAACTTCCCTGGTGCAACTTGAGGCCATTTCCTCTTGTCCTGTTGCTTATTACTTGGGAGAAGAGACTGACAATCCTCCTTTCAGGTAGTTGCAGAGAGCTATGAGGTCTCCCCTGAGCCTCCTTTTCTTCAGGCTAAACAACCCCAGTTCCCTCAGCTGTTCCTCATAAGACTTGTGCTCCAGGCCCTTCAGCAGCTTCATTGCCCTTCTCTGGACACGCTCCAGCACCTCCATGTCTTTCTTGTAGTGAGGAACCCAAAACCGAACACGGTGTTTGAGGTGCGGCCTCACCAGTGCTGAGTACAGGAGCGCGATCACTCCTCTAGTCCTGCTGGCCACACTGATATGAGACAGGATGCTGTTGGCCTTCTTGGCCACTTGGGCACACTGCTGGCTCGTATTCAGCCGGTTGTTGACCAAATTGGTACTATATTTAAGACTTCAAGCTTCAGCAGAGCATTAACTGGAACATTGACTTTTGCTGATGATTTTTACAGTATGTACCTCAATTTTAGGTAATCCTTTAAACCCTGAGCAAAAGAGCATGAGAAAGGAGGGGGGGGGGGTGGGGGGAAAGGCTTAAACTCAGTGGTGTAAATTGACAAAATAGTATTACCTAAAAAAATCTGAGCTTTTATTAATATATTCTGCAGGATTTTAAGTACAGTAAACATGAACTCTTCAGTCTGTTTGGTGCTAAATTTGTGAGGAGAGCACTCCTGTACAGAAAAAAGCCTTATTGCAGGCTAAGTGCTGTAGCCTCTTGTACTTAAGTGCCTGAACTTGTCTGGTCTCAGGGCAGTAAACTGTAAAAAGTTTCCAGTTGGTTTCATAAACTATGCTGTTGTTGTCTATAGCTTATTTTCAGTTGATCCAACTCAAAAAGAGTTAAGAAATTCCCATGTCAGTCAGGGAAAAACATCTTTGCATAGTTATTCTGCCTCTTATAGCCCACTTTCCTTCTTTTTCTCAGTTATAAAGGATTTCTAACACAGTAGCATGTTAAGTGTTGTTCATGGACACACCTGCGTATGCAGTGCCTGCCTTGGCATTATATTCTTGTCTCTTGATTCTACCAGCAGACGTGCACAGATGAACCTTTGCAACAGGGAGAAGAGTCCTGTGCACGTGACCCTGAATTTAGCCATGTGCAATCACTCACAGAATCAGTGGCATCAAACAGTGGAGCTCCAGAGTCCTCATTCCCTTTATCTGTGTGGGTAATCCCAGTGACCATGGTGAAGATCTTAAAGTGAATAACTCTGCTAAGATTTATATGCAATTACAGGCTTTAATCTTGTATTTTTCACTTACTGGTGCTTTGCTTTTCCTTTTAACTTTTTAAAGAAACCTTTAATTCTTCTACTGGTATTGGTTTTTCTTTTGTGCATTTTTATTATTATTTTAAACCCTCCCTTGCTGCTGCTTGTCAGAATTAAAAGATCCAGTGAGAAAATGCCTGGTGTCAGGTTGGAGAAGGTGCAAAGTTTTTTGTTGTTTGTAGGATCAAGATGGCTAAGCAGTTATTTATAGTTCATCCAGTTCTGGAGACCTTTGAGGCAGTAAGGCTGAATGGAAAGATTGTTTTCCAATTAAAGGTCCATACCATGTAATATCTGAAAAGTTTTATTGTGAAGGTTACCTACCCATTAGAGAGGTTTTGCTGACCATGGTATGAATTGGTGTGCCTGACAAGTGTGGTGAAGCTTGGCATCTTGTTGTTTGGAATGGTGTCTTTCTATCTGCTCAGGGATCTGCAGTGGAGTAATGCACTTAAGAAAGTCAGGTTTTGAGCAAAACTGAGGGACAGCAGATGTACTCTTAAAATTTACTCTGCAATCTGATAGCATTTGTCTGTCTTCTCTGGCTCAGCAAACACCAACAAATTGATTGTCACTCTTGCGTAGCAATCAAAGTATTCTCCTCTCAAAGCTTTTGTAGACTTATTAAGAAACAGAGGGGAATACGATCAGATCCTAGAGATATAGGAAATATCTTACTCAACGCCTGTTTGGCTGTGTGTGTTTACTTTATCTATCTTGGACAGTGTGTAAATGAGAACATGTCATTGTAATCTGTACTCGTTCATGAACACAGCTATATGGTTCGCGTTCTTCCCTTTCTTTTTCAGCTGACCAGGGCCCCTGGCCAGGAGAGCAAACACTGGGCCGTAAGTGGCAATGGAGCCGTCATGAGAAACTGTGAATAGCAGCCTCCACTGGATGTAGACTGTGGTACTAAAGCAGCAAAGTACTTTATCAAATGCTTGATGATGAACGTAAACATCTGTAATCAATTCTGAGTGGATTTAGGGTTAAACAAGTGATCTCCTTGAGGCTGGTGAGACCACTTCAGGAGATACTTCAGTGTTTTGCTGAATGAGATTGGCATGAAGGCTGACATCAGGACACTTGAAGTGGATGCGGCAACCTCAAAACACAGGCAAAACTGATCCTGAAATGATCTGATTTAGGTTTTGTGCAAATGGGTAACTGTCGTGTGTCTGAGTGTGCCATGAGCTTGCTGGTTTGAGTGCTAAAAGTAAATGTGTTCTCTTAATAATGAATTCTTCTTGTATGAGGATTTTTAGTTCGTCAGAAGACTTATCATCTTAGCTCCTCCTGTCCTGTCAGGCAGCCATATTGCTGGATTTTTAATTTGGCACAGACTATTGGAGTTGTGGTGACAGACACAGCTACATGCTTTCTACTGGGTTGCATATAGTTTCATTAAAACTCTATGCCTGTGTGTAAAGAGAAAGCTTTCCTATGCGTCCCCCAGTTAGACAAATATAGTGATTATTTTGTGAATGAAGAAATCTTTTTTCTTAACATAAACGGAATTGTCTAAGTTCATAGATTAATCTCGTAATAGATTAATCTTAAAATGAAAGTGTTATTTTGTGCATTTTCGTGGTTGTCTGCCAGAACAAAATCCACAGCTAGTTTTTGCAGGAATCCTGAGCTGTGATGTGGGACATCTGTCAAGCAGCTTGTTGTTCTTGTCATTCTTCCTCAAATACCCAGTTTTTGTACCATGATAATTTTAGCACTTTGAATGCAGAACAATGCTTTGTCCTTATGTGGCTTGGCAGCTAATTTTGAACGTATGTGAAGCAGAAATACTTTGTTTTGTGGCTGAGAAAATGAAGATGAAATGGCAGTTTGCTCAGGGTTCATGGGGTGGCATCAGTGGGGAACGAGGCTCCAGGTCACACCTTATGGCTGCTGGGACAGAAGCCATCTGCCGAAGTGGGACAGTTTTGTCGGTGGGCTGCGGCGTAACGTGTCTGGGTAACACGGCAGCGTAACCAGGTCTGTCAGAGCAATGTAGGTGGGTGAATGTGGGGAGAGGTTGTGGAGAGTACCAGATCCAGGCACACATGAAAAGGACATGTGGATACAGGAGAAAATCCAGCACCTCTGGGTGAGGTGATGCAGCAGTGCCCAGGAAAGTGGCATGGTGGTGTAGATACATCCTCTCAGATCCAGCCTAGCTCTTCAGGGACAGCCCTCTGGATGAGGTTGGTTCTTCATGGCATGGCCCTGGGCTGGTGGGTGATGCCCAAACTGCCTTTGGTGCTCCCAGCTGGCACAGGCTCTGCCAGCCCCGCTGAGGCTCGATGTCAGCCAGTGGGCTCTCTGTGAGAAGACGTGGTGGGAAAGTGGGAGGGAGGCCTTCCCAGGGTAGCTTGGGGACAGCCTCTCCTGTGGTTCTTCAAGCCAGGCCTGTGGTTTCGAGCTAGAAAATGAACTGGAAATGAGAGATGTCAAACTCCTCATTTCAGGGCAAGAGTAGCGAATAGCTCTTTCAGGCCAATTTTTGTTAGAAGACTTTCAAAAGCACTCAATTATTTCTTGTCTACAGAAAGATAAAAATGTGGGAGCTCACATAGCTCTAACATTTACTGATTTTTAACGGCTAAAGTCACTGCACTAAAATTTGGACAATTAAGAGCGATAACACTGAGATAACAGTTTTATAACCCTCAAACTGAGTAATTAGCTAAGAGTATCCCAATTTCTGACAGAATAATTGATGCTTAGAGAGGTGTTCGTTTACATATCAAGGTCTTTGCGAAGCCCTCGAGGATCGCAGCTTGCTCTTTATGTTATACAGTCAGATTTCAAGTGCAACAAAGTTTAACGTTTTTATGTTGAGAAGTTTCTCAGCTGTCAGTGTTTAGGCATCAAAAATTCAACCACAATAGTAAATATAAAAAAACACAGAGAAATGGCTCCTAAGTGATAGGAAGCCTGTGCTATATATAAAGCCCTTGATTTCAGGGGAGAAGCTGCTCAGAAGTTGACCTCATCAGATCCCAGCCCGAAGCCTTCTGAAAATTGGTGGAAGGATTCCCAGTGGTAACAGCAAGTTTTGAATCAGGCCCAAGGTGAATTGTGGGGTTTTGCTGCTTACAAGGTACACGCAAACACAACTCTCATGATTTTTTCACATGGGCAGCCTAAGTGGTTCACAGAGCTGCAGTATCAGCGGAAGGTTTTGGTCCAACGTGGAGCGCACCCGTCTGCCGCTTCCCTGCGGTTCCCAGAAGGAGCTGCCGAGTGCTGCGAGCTGGTCGCAGATCCTGGGCGCTAGCGCCCGACACACAAATAACGCGGCGAGAAGGGTCACGGGAGATGCAGAGTCTCATCTTGAGGCGGTCTGAACCCTCACGAGCAGTGCTGGGACTGATGCTGTGGAAGGCACTGCCTTTCTGTGCACGGACCCTGTGCACTAAAGCTACTTCCCTGGAGCACCTGCAGATATGTGGGCTGGGTTTTCCAGAGGCTGTGACAGTAAAAAGTAAAGTTTCACTGGTTTCAGGACAGTTTATTTTGTTTTTGTTTTTTTTTTTTGTAAGAAGTGGAATCTGTTGATAGGCACTGACAGTAATTTTGGGGAGACAAACGTTGTTTTGGTAGCTCTTTTATCCATATGCTAAATCATTCTAGCCATTAACGTGTCTCGGGTTTGATTTCTGCAGAAAATTTGTGTGCTTTGCACATGAAATTAGTCGCTTGTGGAGATGCCTGAATTATTTAATTTAGCCTAACTTTAAGCAGCAGCTTGTACAGACCATGATCCCAGACTTCAGCAAATGGTGATGAAAGATCCCCTTAGCTGTAATTTGAAATACCATATGTGAGAAGCTCCTGTAGCGTAGTGCTGAGCCTCCTTAGCACCCGCCTGTTGCATGCAAGGTTTTTAGAAAGATTTCTCAGAGGGGAAGTTTGTATAAGCCCTTCTTCTTGAAGAAGACTTACCTAGAACTTAGACTGGACTTTGTGCTCTGAACTTGCTGATTTTAAGTAAATGTCACTTAAGGATATTTTGAAGGCTTTCTTTCTGACTGCAGTGTTTTATTGATGAATTACTTGAATGGTGGTACTCCGAATGGTTTCCGATGTTTATAAAGCAGTTCCTACCTTTATTTTAAGCTTTTAGCCATTGCACAAGTTTTTAAAAGTACAGAACTGTACTTTTTTTTTTTTTTTAACAACCCTAGAAGACTGCTTGATACCAAACTATGTTTTTGATTTGAGTGTAACTTGTGTTTGCAGGTAATGTGCCTCAATGTTTTGTTCTTGATATGAAGATCATACAGGTTGTAAAAGAGGGTTGTTCTGTAGTTACGCACATTTTACTTCTGCTGTTTGGCCTGATGGCTGTTAACAGCCACTGACACTATGGAACCACTTTATAGTGAAAACTTTGATGTGCCCCTTCACCTCTACCTCTTCTGTTCTCTCTGCTCAATAGATCAACTTCATGGTAGGTGGGCTTTCTGTAACAGAGAACCTGTGACTTGACATGTGCCACACGGCACTGCACAACATCACTCTAGGAGCAGTGAGAGAGATTTACCATTTTGCTTAATCATCAAATTAATTTGCCCCTTCCAAATTCACTATAAACTGGGTCTGCTACGAATCTGAGCTTCAGAGAAGCCCGCGCTGATGGCATTGCGTAGATTATTGCATCCTAATCTTGCATGTCTTTTGCAAAGCTTGCTTTTATTCCTAATTCATATTTCCTTTCTTGCTGCAGTTTTTTTCTCTATTTTGTATTGTAGGATCGGGATATTCACCCCTTGAAGATGACGAAGATGTGTATGCACGCAATAGATATAAAGGTGAATGCTTTGCTTATGTGCTTAAGAGGATCAGCTGATTGCTGAGAGGAAGCTTCGTTCTTTTTCTTTTCATGAATTATAAAGTCTTGGTGATCCAGCTCCATGTTTTTTCTCATGGATTTTTAGGTAAAGATTTAACTTCTACTTTTTTAAACAATGGAAATTAGACCAAATAGTGATCACCACTCTTATGCACCTGAGTAAGTAACTTTTGCACTGCCTTTGCTCTTGGAAGATCAAGTTGTTAAATCATGAAAACCTAGGAAGAGCTTCTCTTTCTTCATACATCCTAACAAAACCATCAATGACAAGCCGACTTAGGCTACTGATGGTAATGTATGGAAGTACATGCAAGAGAACTTGGTTTTCATGACTTTTTTTTTTCTCCATAGAACTGTTTGCATTTCAGGTTAACCTGCTACCTGAAATGCCAAGTGAAGTGTGTTTAATGAACAAACGTGTACATTCCAAAACAAATTATATTGCTGGATGAATGAGTGAATGGGCTGTCATGTTTATAAAGCAAATTCAGGTTTTCTTCCCTGTTCTAGATGATTTTGCCATTCAGCAAGTTTGAGAAGTTTTTTGCCACTACTGGTGAATCTTCCATTTACTATGTCCATTTTCTTAAAAAGTCTGCTTCTGGTTCAATACCTCTCTCAGCCAAAATCCCCCAAAAGTAAAGAAACTTAGCATTTAATTTGTCGCTTTAAATGATAACTGTGTTTCTTTTTAGTAAACTAATCTGTGGACATGCTAGAATTGTAATGTAATAATTTAGATTACTTGAAAATACTGGACATTGGTGTCTTGTACATTATTGATTCTCTGCAAAGAATCAAAGGGCCTTATAAGGTAAGTCATAATATAATTCATACATTTATGAACAACAAAGAGGAAAGCACAGATGCTGTGGCTATGTTGCTGTTTTCATAAATGTCTTATGTTCCAGTAAAACACTTCAGTATAAAATTTTGCCTTCAAACACATGCAGAAATATTTCTCTAAAGTTTTATTTAGGTAAACTCACTTTTCTTTGCCTTTTAACATGTAACTCTCTGCAGACACATAGAGAAAGAATTCCAGAGATCATGAAGATAAATCAATGCCAATTCATACCAGGGCAGGCAAGTAGTTAAAATGCGGATCCTGTATAAATTCCTTTTATACGGTGATCCAAAATGGATTATACTCATGTCAGCCAAAATGTCACCAGGGTAAGTGAAACATAATGACTCATTCACGCAGATATTAAAAACTGCCCTGAATTTGCAAGCACTACTGCCAAATGTTGAAGATCAGACAATGTGAATCTAAGAGTATAAAGCGTTGGAGTAGAAAAGGCTCGCTCTTCATTAGCATACTTATTTAAGTTGGTATTGGGGGTAAGGGGTGGAGGAAGAAAAGCAAGGAAAAATGGGCTGCGTAGCCACGTTCGGAGCTTCTCCTTCTATGTGCAGTCCAGCATTTTGGGTATGGCCCATTGCTCGGCAAATAAACCTTCCCAGTAACAAATAAGTAAATGAATTTTTTTAACTGATGTTAACATACGTAAGCAGCATTGTTTTTTCTTTGCACACATACTCACTAAATGGTGCAAGCGAGCACGCAAATTGGTCCTCTTTGGCATCTGCAAACAAAACACTGCAGTTTATTACAGGGCGGACCTCCTACCAAACCCTTTTGTCTTCATCTGGATGTTTTTCAACTTTCTCAGCTTTCCAGAGAAACATTGCTGAGACTTTCTGTGCCCACAGCATTTTAAAAAACTTTTTCCCTTCCTCCATGGTGAACCCTCAGCTCTGTTGACTGGTGTAGGGCTTCCCGAATGCAGCAGTTTTCCTGTGTTCATCACAACTCTAGTGCCACTGCTGTGATGATCCTCATTCCTAATATTTTTCTCAAATGCTGTAAGGATCAGATGGTAGCCCTAGCTGTAGAGGCAACATTGTGGCTTCAACCATTTCTGTATGCTGCCTGTTTTCCAGTGGTTTCAAACACAGGATTGAGCCTCTGAAATGTTTTCCTACTAAGTGATAATGCAGGCTATTGTTTTCACGGAGGAATGGCACAAACTTTCTGTTAAACAAAAAAACTTAGATCCATGGTACCTAAACCCTCAAATTTCAATTAGGTGAACGGAGCCCAGTACAGATGGTGAAGCTTCAGAAGAGGTGCCTGGGAAACCTGTAGCTTTTCTTATTCCCAAAGTCTTCAGGAACATGGCTGATCTTGTCTTGAGGCAGGGAACAGCTTGTGTGACCTCTCGGGGTCCCATCCAGCCCTAATATTCCATAAATACTCCATGTAGCTGCTTAGCCTTTGAAAACCAATATGTGCCTTCACTTAAAAATAAACAAACTTTGATCTAAAACTTTGTTGTATTGTTTGATGTGCTTTCAGGCATAAAAGCTTTTTAAGTTAGCTGGGTTTTTTTCAGTGATATCAGTTGGTCTAAACCCAGATATTTGCCCTCTTTTTTAAACTCTGCCTCGCCCACTTTCTTCTAATCACATTCAGTTCTAGAGTAAGCATAATAATGTTTTAGATCACACAGATGTTCCTCCTAAGCTCTTAAAGTTATCTGCATCAAAAAGCATGTCTGTTTTTGTTTTTCTTTCTGACAGTATGATTTGGTCCAGTAAAAGATGTATTACCCGTCCCTAAGAGCCTTGCTTTGTTTCTTTCTGTAGACCACCATAGCTGCAGTGACACTACAGAAAGGGCTTTTTCTTTTTCAGTATTCCGTTTCTGTGTTAAACTGCATTTGTTAGCTGTTAGCCACTTTTTTTTTTTAATATATGTGCAGCTGTTTACTCAAGGCAAGCATGTTTGTAAAGCCAGAAAAATTGCAGAAAAACTCAGGCAATTTGTAATTCTTGAAACAGCTGCTTTGTCTTTTTTTTTTTTTTATATCAACCTCTTGATCACGTTGCAAAGTGCGTTTGTCGTAACACCCTTTACAGAGGAAATCAGCCATGTGTGTTTGCACCTTACATGTGTAGAAAACTCGAGGCATAAATATCTTGAACTGATTTGCTGAAGGATTGCCTAGCTGACTGGGGCAAAAAACCAGTCTACCTGAGTCTTCATCCCCCCTGTTGTGCCCCTTCAGCCACTGTTCTTTTAGTAACCAGGTTTAAACCCCTCTGCAGGAAAACTGAGGCCTCCTCCTTAGTTAGATCCTACAGCAAGTGGGAAAAGTTTTTGGCTTTTTTTAATTAAAAAAAAAATAAATATTGAAGTTCAAGGTCTTAGGGCATGAGAAGAACAAGTGGGACAGAAAAGTTGGAAATGTTAGGGGTGAGGCCACTGAAGGGGAGATAATGGAAAAGCTGTTGTTAGCTCAGGAGGAGAAGGAGGACTTCTTCAGGAGGTGAATGAGACAGAGGCTGCCTCCGTGAATCTGACATGCGTACCTTCCCCTAGAGAGTGGTCAGAGATGATGCTTGAGGGGACACCAGTGGCAGTGGGTAGGCAGCTAAGGAGGCTGCAGAGATGGATGCTCTCATCACTCATTACTTCAGCAGTAGCTGATTGACTTCTGTTCCCCACTAGCTCACACTCCTCACCTGCTCTTCCAGTTTTAATTTGGTTCACAGCAAGCATGAAAAATGTAAAGCCACTGTGATATAGCCCCTCAACAAAGTGGCCTAAGTCAGTTGATGGGTTTTTTTTAATGTCTTTTGGTAACTAGGATAGGAGCCTGGTTGACAGAGTCACTTGGGAGGCAGTCCTGAAGGACAAAGGAGTCCAGGAAGGCTGGACATTCTTCAAGAAGGAATCTTAAAGGTGCACGAGCAGGCCGTCCCCATGTGCTGAAAGATGAGCCAGCGAGGAAGACGACCAGCCTGGCTGAACAGAGAGCTTTGGCTGGAACCCAGGAAGAAAGGAGAGTTTATGACCTTTGGAAGAAGAGGCAGGCCACTCAGGAGGACTACAAGGATGTCGTGAGGTTATGCAGGGAGAAAATTAGAAGGCCCAAAGCCCAACTAGAACTTAATCTGGCTACTGCTGTAAAAGCCAATAAAAAATGTTTCTGTAAATACATTAGCAACAAAAGGAGGGCTGAGGAGAATCTCCATCCTTTATTGGATGGGGAGGGAAACATAGTGACAAAGGATAATGAAAAGGCTGAGATACTGAATGCCGCCTTTGTCACAGTCTTTAATAGTAAGACCAGTTGTTCTCTGGGTACCCAGCCACCTGAGCTGGGAAACAGGGACGGGGAGCAGAATGAAGCCCCCATAATCCAAGGAGAAACGGTTATCGACCTGCTACACCACTTAGGCACACATAAGTCTATGGGGCCAGATGGGATCTTCCCAGGGGTACTGAGGGAGCTGGCAGAAGTGCTTACCAAGCCACTTTCCATCATTTATCAGCAGTGCTGGCTGACTGGGGAGGTCCCAGTTGACTGGAAGTTAGCAAATGTGACACCTATCTACAAGAAGGATTGAAAGCAGGATTCAGAGAGCTACAGGCCTGTCAGCCTGAGCTTGGTATGAGGGAAGGTTATGGAACAGATTATCCTGAGTGCCATCACACGGCACGTACAGCACAACCAGGTGATCGGGTCCAGGCAGCATGGGTTCATGAAAGGCAGGTCCTGCTTCACTAGCCTGCTCTTCTATGACAAGATCACCTGCTTAGTGGATGAGGGAAAGGCTGTGGGTGTCATCACCTGGACTTCAGTAAAGCCTTTGACACTGTTTCCCACACCATTCTCCCAGAGAAACTAGCTCCTCATGGCTTGGATGGGCGTGCTCTTTGCTGGGTAAAAATCAGGTTGGATGGCCATGATCAAAGAGTTGTGGTGAATGGAGTTAAATCCAGTTGGCAGTGGCCCCAGGGCTCAGTACTGGGACCAGTTCTGTTTAATATCTTCATCAATGATCTGGACAAGGGGGTCAAGTGCACCGTCAGTAAGTTTGCAGACGACACCAAGTTGTATGGGAGTGTTGATCTACTTGAGAGTAGGAAGACTCTACGGAGGGATCTGGACAAGCTGGATTGATGGACCAAGGTCAGTTATGTGAGGTTCAACTGGACCAAGTGTCAGGCCCTGCACTTGGGTCACAACCACCCCATGCAACGCTACAGGCTTGGGGAAGAGTGGCTGGAAAACTGCCCGGTGGAAAAGGACATGGGGGTGTTGGTCAATAGTCGGCTGAATATGAGCCAGCAGTGTGCCAAGGTGGCCAATAGCATCCTGCCTCATATCAGAAATAGTGTGACCAGCAGGACTGGGGAAGTGATTGTCCCCCTGTACTCATCACTGGTGAAGCTGCACGTCAAACACTGTGTTCAGTTTTGGGCACCTCACTACAAGAAAGACATGGAGGTGCTGGAGTGTGTTCAGAGGAGGGCAGTGAAGCTGGCAAAGGGTCTGGAGCACGAGTCTTATGAGAAGTGGCTGAGGGAACCAGGGTTGTTTAGCCTGGGGAAAAGGAGGCCGAGGGGAGACCTTATCGCTCTCTGCAACTACCTGAAGGGAGGTTGTAGCCAGGTGGGTGTTGGTCTCTTCTCCAAAGTAACAAGCGACAGGTCTAGAGGAAACGGCCTCAAGTTGTGCCAGGGGAGGTTTAGATTGGATACGAGGAAAATTTCTTCCCTGAAAGAATTGTCGAGCATTGGAACAGGCTGCCCAGGGAAGTGGTTGAGTTGCCATCCCTGGAGGTATTAAAAAGCCATATAGGTGTGGTGCTTAGGCACGTGGTTTAGTGGTGGACTTGGCAGTATTAGGTTAACAGTTGGTCTCGATGATCTTCAAGGTCTTTTCCAACAAAACAGTTCTATGATTCTAGGATTCTATTTGCGTTGATTCAGGACCAGCACAGCAAAATGTAGGTGCAAAATGTAGTTTCCATTGAGAAAGTGTAAATGTAAATGTGTCCTAGAGACACTCTACACTGAATATAAATATCTCATGTATAAGAAATATAATAGGCTGTATTGATTTTTGTTTATTTATGTAAAAATAAATACCCTCAGGGGTCCGTGTTGGGCCCGGCCCTCTTCAACATCTTTGTCGGTGACGTGGACAGTGGCATGGAGTGCACCCTCAGCAAGTTCGCCGATGACACCAAGCTGTGTGGTGCCGTCGACACGCTGGAAGGGAGGGATGCCATCCAGAGGGACCTTGACAGGCTCGAGAGGTGGGCCCGTACCAACCTCATGAAGTTTAACCAGGCCAAATGCAAGGTCCTACATCTGGGTCGTGGCAATCCCAGGCATAAATACAGACTGGGTGGTGATTGGATCGAGAGCAGCCCTGAGGAGAAGGACTTGGGAGTACTGGTGGACGAGAAGCTCAATATGAGCCGGCAATGTGCTCTTGCGGCCCAGAAGGCCAACCGCATCCTGGGCTGCATCAAGAGGAGCGTGGCCAGCAGGTCGAGGGAGGTGATTCTCCCCCTCTACTCTGCCCTCGTGAGACCTCACTTGGAGTACTGCGTCCAGTTCTGGAGTCCCCAACATAAGAAGGACATGGACCAGTTGGAGAGGGTCCAGAGGAGGGCCACGAAGATGATAAGAGGGCTGGAGCACCTTTCCTATGAGGACAGGCTGAAAGAGTTGGGGCTGTTCAGCCTGGAGAAGAGGAGGCTCCGGGGTGACCTTATAGCGGTCTTCCAGTACCTCAAGGGGGCCTACAGGAAAGATGGGGAGAGGCTGTTCAGGAGGGCCAGTTATGATAGGACAAGGGGTAATGGTTTTAAAATAGAGGGAGGTAGGTTCAGGTTGGATATTAGGAAACAATTTTTTACTATGAGAGTTGTAGAACACTGGAACAGGTTGCCCAGAGAGGTGGTGGATGCTCCATCCCTGGAGACGTTCAAGGCCAGGTTGGATGAGGCCCTGAGCAACCTGATCTAGTTGGAGATATCCCTGTTCCTTGCAGGGGGGTTGGACTAGATGACCTTTGAAGGTCCCTTCCAGCCCTAACCATTCTATGATTCTATGATTCTATGTGTGGAGCTATCCAAAATTGTGTAGAAAAACGCACATCGTAACTGCAGGAATTAAGAGCTAGATGTGAACATCTGCCAAAAATGATCTAGAAATTATTTTTAAGTGCTTCCTGTGACTTTTTAAGGATGAAGGCTAAAACTCTTTGTGTTTTGTTTGTTTGTGTTTTTATTTTTCATCTTTCTTGCAGACTTTGAAAGTTTTGTCATGTACCTCCTGCATGTCACACACTGTCACACAGGATTTCAGGACCTGTCATCATTGTCTTTTCACCTCGTAGTCCCTCCTTCCCTCCCTCCCTCTCTCTCTCCTTATGTCCTTTTCAATCTTGGAGCTGAGAAGGGGCAGGCTTAGTCACTCCTTGTGTAGGAAACTTCTAATGAGAATCTGCCTGCTGCAGAAAAAGCACAGCTTTCTTGGTGCACCCTATTGTCAAAGCTAAACAAAGATTTTGAAGCTTTGGCTGGGAAGAGGAAGTCCATGTTTGATTCTGCACCCATCAATATCACAGTATGGTATTAAATCCTCACAAGAAGACAGTACCCATATCCTGAGTATTTTAAAAGTGTAGCCCTGACCACTTATTAAAGGTTCAGTTTTATGTACTTGTGTTTCCCCTTTTTGTATGAGTTTGATAGGAGCATTAGCCATGAAGTCCCAGCCAAATTCCAGCTTTCCTGTGATTTGGCACATACATCCATTTCACTGTCCTGCATCTCGGAGCAACTAGAAGGTGGTTCTCGTACTTCAGGCTACCTTTCTGTGGTATTGGGGAAAGGTAGTCCTGCACCCGTCTTTTGAGGTGAAGAGTGCAACACATGAAGTCCAGATCTTTGAGAACATTTAGAATTGGATTTAAATTTCTCCAGGTTGAGTTCCCTTTTCTGAATATGTGCTTAGTATATAGGGTGCTCATGAATGAACATCAACAGTCTCTGAAGGATTTGACAGTAGGAAGTGCAGGGGTTTGTGCTGTCAAATAATATGCCTTGTGCCTGAACACATGTTGCACTTGGAAGTTAGAAATTACTGCCAAAAAGAGAGGAATAAGGTCAGCTCTTTCTTGAAAGCTCTTCAGTTAGTCTGTTGGATTGGACACTTGCCTTCAGATTTAATCATGGCAATGGTACTGTGCCCATTTGCAGATAGAAGGCTGTTTTGTTGACAATATAAAGACTATTTGAATGTTTCAGTGTGGCACCGCAGAACTGCCGAGAACAGCCAGGGAGCTGCTGTTCTTGCACACTTCCCAAGCTCCAGTTCAGGCTTAATCGCCAGGTGCTAACTCAGGAAGTATCTTTGCAAAACTTGAGCCGTACTTAAGCCCTGAACAGTTGTTCTGACACACGGAGGATGTGTACAGACTGGTTTGACATACTGGCAATATGATTTATGGAAGTTGCATCCTTTCTAACTGTGGGAGAGTTCGGACTATGACAGAGTTCAGCCAAGGCAATGTCCTTTACTGCACAAATTATTATGGAAGATTTGATTTTTTAAATGAGCAGTAAGAGAGCTAAATGTTGTAAAGATGACAACTACAGCTAGACTAAATGTGTTCCTAATGCAAATTTCTGTTACTGAAGGGAAGTTGGATGTATTCAATTAAAAATAAGAGGGGAAAAAAGATCCGGTTGTCATCGAACTGTCCACGTGGTGGCACACTTCTTCCATGGACAAAAGAAAAATAGAGCACCCACCCACCCCCCCAATCTAATGGCTACAGTCTTTAATGTTTGTAATAAAAAAGAGCTGCCAGTCTCTGAAGGGCTGACCTTCTGGTGTATAAGACTTAGTGCACCTTGCTGCACTGTTACTTTGCCACTTTGAGGATTGGTGGCTTTTTAAATAAGACTTTTTTTTCCCCATTTCTTCTCTGTGACCTTGAATAAAGAAAGTGATTTTATGTTTGTGTCTGACCTTTACATTTTGCAAAGTGTTATGAGTGGTTTCTTGTTCTCTGTGCTAGAAACACCGTGGTGCTCCCCCATTAAGGTGAAACATGGTTATGCAAACTGCAGGACACCTCAAGGGGAATATTACAAGAATGTATTGGGGACAAGATGTGATATTCGCTGTCAAAAAGGCTACGAACTGCATGGCCCTCAGCAGCTAATTTGTCAGTCAAGCAAACGCTGGTCTGGGAAGGTGCTCTGCAAACGTAAGTAGCTGTGAAATCTGTGCGTGCGGCTCGCGCCTCCGGTTCAGCAGACGATAAACTTCACTTCCCTTTGAAACAGTGATCTTGAGTTTGTTATTTGCATTTTAAACATTGACAGCATACTTGGATATGTATATTGCCTTGTTGCTGAGGATCTCACAGTGGTACATGTCATGATGAGTATCATGAATGGTACAAATACTCTTGGCAGAGGACAAAGATAGGGAACGTTTTATCACTATGGAATATCGATTTGTGGGAATAATTTTATGACAAAGCCATAAAGCTGCTTTAAGATATCACCCATCTTGGATTTTGTAAGCTGACACAATTTGTATGAAGTGTCTAAGTGGGCTCTTGCAGTAAAGCATTTTCTGAGAAGTGAGGAATAGGTACTTGTCATCTTTTTCTCATATGAATATTGCATTAGGCCACTGTGTATGTAAAGTTAAATTTGAAACGCAGCTAATGAGAAGAATGTGAAAAGCCTCATGTGCAACATGACTTTCACTCGTCATTTGCTAGCTGCATTATTATTTCTGTGTAATACCTCACGTTCACATTACTCTGAAGAGGGATAACAGGTTTCCAGAAATCTTTGTTTTCTATTCCAGAAAAGCGCTGCCCCACCCTGTCCATGCCAACCAATGGGGGCTTCAAGTGTTTAGATGGTGCCTACTTTGGCTCAAGGTGTGAGTACTACTGTTCACCGGGATACCAGCTGAAAGGTGACCGTATAGTAACATGTATGGACAACAAAGTTTGGAGTGGCCGGCCAGCATCCTGTGTTGGTAAGTAGGATGGTTAGTCTGCATCCTGGAAAGTCTACATCTTGAGGTACCTACTGGTGCCCAAATCCTCCACATGAATTCCAAAATGCTCTTTTATCCAGTTCCTGGGGAAAGAAAAGGCAACTGTCTCTTTTGAGGAAGCTGAGAACAGTTTTGTAATGGATAGAGAGTGCTCTCTGTCACTTTATACAGAGAGCAAGTGACTGTCTTCCTTACACACATGCTGTCAGGTCCCAGCATTATCACTTTAATAAAGGTGAGGCTGGTGTAAATGGTCAGTGCTTTACAGCAGTGCTTATAACAGCCTTCGCTGATGTCCTGGGTGACTCGTCGTTAGTCTGTTAGTTCGTAATTACTGTGCTGCTCTTCTAGCATGTTCTCTGTGCTGCAGTCTGTCCTGATCTCTGCAACTTAATGGTAAAACAGGTTTGAAACGAAACCCTTTGACCTCCCCTGTTGCTTTTCTTTCTTGGGATCATGGTTTCCAAATATATGCAGGGAATATGAATGGATTGTAGTTACCAGCATGGTTGCAGTGAACTAGACTAAATTTCAGCCTAGTTCACATAAGTTATGCCAGCAATTTTCGTTACATAGTCAGCAGTCTCCCGGTAACCTGACCTGGAATAATTGTTTTTATATACATAAATCAAAAGAGAGATGATAAACAAATATTGAGATTTAACTTTCCTTCCTACTAATGAGATTTCAGCAGATAGTGAAGTCTCAGCTGCTGCTTTTGTTTCTGGGAAGTCTCTGATAAAAGGTTCAGTAGCCACCCACAAAGGAAAGTATTTTTTGGCCATGTGAATTGGCTATCAGTAATTTAAACTTGTGGGTGGTAGAGTATTTGTGCTCAGTGTTTTCTGTATATGATAACTTGGTTTTCCTCAGAATGCCTGTGGCTCAGTCTAGGTTAGCAAATGGCTTTGGAGTCTCTCCACTGTGGCCTGACATTTGCAGAATTTTGTTCTGGTTTCCTGTTACTTGGTATGTACAAATGTAGAAATGAGGCTTCTGCCTAGGTCTGGACTGTTTGTGGTGTCTCTTGTTTTTATTTGCAAAAACAAGCTTTGTCCTTCTCAGTGGTGTAGGCAGAGGAAGAAAAACAAAACCTTTTAAGTTTAGAAATGATAAAATGTTGTCTTCTGTATTTCCTGGCACTTTCAGAACCTCATCTGTTTGCAGCAATAGGGTGCTTACAACAGAGAATGCTATCTTGCACAGTAGAGTAAGAAAATATGTCTTAAGCAAAAAAAAAAGTGGCTAAGTTAGCACTAACACTTGTTTTTGATTCCAAAAATGCAGGATAGTTGTTGCATAGGATACGATTGCAAGTCCCATGTAACTCAAAAAAAGTAATACTATTATTTAAGTTCTGGTAATACACCAAGTATGGAGAAGACCCCTTCAAAATTTGTGTGCACACAGTTCCTATATGCAAATAGCGAGTTATGCAGTTAGCAAACTGATTAATAAGGTAATCAGTAAAATAAGGTAGGATAGAGATTTTTTTGTGACCAGACATGCCCCTAACAGTATAATGCGGTTTGCAATTAACACATATTCCTTACTGTAGTTGAGTAGTTACAGAAGGGTCAACAGTGAACTGCAGCCTACGAAAGCTTACCAGTGGCCAGGGGAGAACTGGCTGAATGGCTCACTTTCAGCTGAGGAGTAAAATTAAGGTGAGGGGACCAATGAAATACAAAAGCAAAGAGGCTGGTTTCTTTCTTACTTTAGCATATATAAGCAATTAGATGCACTGTGCACAGCAGGGATGTTATGTGTGATTGTGGGCACAGACTGGTAAAGTTCATGTCATTGTGAATAGGTAGGGAAGTGGTCTGGGGACACTGCAGTTATTAGTATCAAGTATGAAAACATTACTGCAGACCTGAATTTATAATCCTCTTGAAAACAAGGGGCTTTACTCTACCCTTTTGTACTGCAGTTGCACTGCTTAGCATTTCTGCACAAAACTATGTGGGGTTCAAAGTGCAGTAGTGAATATCCATGTAGGAAAGCCATCAGGCTAACGTCATTGCTGAAACACGTATTCATTAAGAGGGTGGGAAAAGGATATTTTTTGTAATTTAAGAAAATGAGGTATGTTTTAGTAGTCGCTTACAGAAGCCCTTACAGATCATGAGTATTCTGGCCTAACAAAGCAGCCTATCTGTTCCCTGTCGCCCTCTTGTAAGAGAAAGGATATCCTTCAAGTTGCTGAAATACCTTTGATTAAAAAAGATCAACATATAGCTGGTTTTTGTTATCAGTCAGCTAAAAATGCCAATACTCACTTTCCATTAGATCCTTAATGCACTGTAACATAGATTGAAATAGATATTTTCCTCCAGAAGATTGAAAAGTGTCACCATCTTTTCTTCTATAGAGGTTTCATTTTCCTGCTGATTGTGTAACAGAGGTTGTGGTAAATGGCTGTCACCATGCTAAGTCATCCTTTTGTCACATCCTAAGACTGCACTGATAGGTAGTTAACTAACAGCTTCCAACTACTGATGTCTGAAACAAGCTTTGTGCTCTGAGTCATTAATTATACAGGTCCTGGTAATGGATGTTTTGAAATACAGAGCAGTGCCTTGTGGGAGGAGGATGGGGAGAGCAGGACAATGTTTTTCATTCCCCTTTTATGATTTCCAGTCTCTCCATCTCTTTTTGCTTTTGACAAGACTAATGTTTTGAATTAACTTCCAGCCATCGTTTAATGTCATCAGCAATCAGTAATAACAGGATGTTTGTGTAGCAGCGGACCATTTACGTATCCCATATGGACTCTTGAATAAGCAAGCAGTGAGCATTCAGTACCATCCCTCTGTTCCTTTCCTGTTGCCATCCCAAATTCACAAGCAAATAAACATAAACCTTTAACAAACTATGAGAAATGCAGTTGACAAGCCTTTTAAATTTTGTTGAAATTGTTAATACGGCCAGTACCAGAAGTATGTTTAAATAAAAAATAAAAATAATCTAAAATCTATTTGAAATCTTAGCATTTTTCTCCACAAAGCTCAAAAGGCTGCTTTAAAATTCAGTATTCCCCTGCTGACCTCCTGATGCCATGTCTGCACTGCCGCTTCCCGCATGGAGCCAGTGTACCAGTTGCTGCTGCCAAGTAACCAAGAAAAGTTACAACTTAGAAGAATGTAAGAGAAGTAGCTGAGCAGTGCCAGTTTTCGACTGAAAACTCAAGTTTCCCTGCCCATGATGTAAACTTTGCAGGTGAGATTCACCTGTTTAATACATAGCCCTGATAAACAGCTTAAATAAATCCGCTTAGCTTTTCATCGGTCTTTTGGTAGCAACACTGTAGTAAAAGCTTAAGACCAGCTGTACAGGGTCAGACACCTTGCAGCACGTCCTGGCTCCGACTCTGGCCGGGAATACTTAATAAGCAAGAATGCCTGACAATCCGGCACTTACAGGATGATTTTTCACTCTGATAAAATCTCCCCAGAAGTCAGAAGTCTTGTGGGTTCCTCCATTGGGGTTTGTTTTGGAACCAGTTTAGTTTTCTAACCTGCCCCTGGACACCTTGCTCACATCAAACCTTTTATTGGAGGTTTTTGCAGGGGAGGTTATGTGTCAGTTTTGTCACTTGTGCGTTTGTCTGCATGTTCTCTGGTGACCTTCTCTGCATTTAAATGGGCTGGGTTTTTTACACCTGTCTTCCTTCTGCCAAGCTGTGACCAAGGTGCTTAATACGCTGTAGATTGGCTGCAATTTTGTACAAGGGCACGAGGAAAAAGACCTGAGCGCGGTTTGGTTTAATGCGTCTCAGTGGCCACTGCAGTTAAAGAGCAGCTTTGGTAGACAGCTCCTTTCTCTTGGTCCATTTTGAAGCAGAGCTATTCTGGTGGGGTTCGTTTAGTGCCTGCTGAATGCTAAGAGGCATCTGAAATGACCAAAGAAAATACCCTTTCCAGGAATTTTTAAGTCTGGCTAAAAAGGCTGCCTGGCCCCTGGGTGCTTGGTGAGTTGGTTCCCGCAGTAACCATATTGTTTGTCTTTACTATGTGGAAGTCCAAGTCAGTTCATACCAACCAGTCTTCTCTGCACTAAATAGCATAATGAGCTTTCTGATTAATTAAGTGCTTAAAACACTGTGTCCTTAAATGCCATTCTGTCTTTTATTCTAGCATTACATTTATTTAACGTATACTGTCCATAGCACAGGGGTGAGCTGTCACCACAGTAAACAAACCAGAGCCAGAAGCAGCCTTGGTGAGACCGAGTTATTTCCTACCCTAATTCAGCTACACTGGGGGAGTCACTGAACACAAAGTAGTTTTGTAGAGGAGAGCAGAGCTCTCACTGGCTGTGTTGTGAGCAGGTTTCCACACATAATGGGAAGGTATGCTAAAAATAAGGGAGTAAGAAACATGAGGAAAGGAGACAAAGTGCTTCCTACAGCCAGAGTGGATGCTTGAAAATCCTGCTCACTTGTGTACTGCAGCAGATGAGGGAAGGAGGAGTGAAAGACCTCAAAAAGTTAAAGAAGCTGTAAAGAAGAACTAAGTGCCTTATGTATCTTTAGTGAAGGGTCTTCTTGTAAAGTACAGGAAGCTTCAAAAGCTCTTTGAAGAATTCTGCTGTTCATTTGTGATTGCTCCACTCCCTCCAGTGGGAACTCAGTCTTGCTAGCTTCACCTTCTAGTAGGATCTAGAAAGAAATCAAAGGCTATCCTCCCAACACTATAGGAAGATACATTTTTTTTCATTGTTTATTTACAAAAAAAAAAACAAAAAACGCAAAAATAAGAATTTGTGTAAGGCAATTTGCAATATTAGTGTTTTCTCAATAGCTTTGGTATGACACTTACTTACCTATGCCTCCCCCACTCCCTCCTGTGCAAAATTAGGAGCTTTTCCTATGGAAGTGCCTCACAAAGCTGCGGTGTTTGGGCTTGGAGGAAAACTCTTACAGAAGAAGCAGAGATAAGCCAGTTTTCAAGAAGAGTCCCAGGCTCTTGGAATACCATTAGAAGTTTGAAGGGGCTATAGCAAGGCTGCACTTGCCCTTGTTAAACTGGTACAAAACATTGTGTGTTGCTTGTAGAATATAGGATCTATGAAATTATTTTGTATATTTGATGCTTTTTATAAAGACCTACACCTTTTCTTATTGCTATTTTTTTTGACAGAAATCCAGATTGTACTCTTTGTATCTGCCTTGCAAATGAAAAGACAAGGCCTGCCACCCCTTAAATTTCAGCAGCACTTTAGGGATTGTTTTCTATTTGCAGATAAAGAGCAATCCTGTCTCTGTGTTCATTTTTAAAGCTGGTATATGACTCCATGGATTTAGACTTCATTGAGGATATAACCCAAGAGATGGTAAAAAACCCTGAGACTAAGCTATTAAAGATAGGGTTTTTTTAATCAATAATTGTGATGGTGTTTGGACTTGGTTCACCCATGTGTTTCTGCTATGCAGGCAGGATTGGTAACAGAAGCAGCTGAAGATGTGTAACTGTGCCCTCCATCAGGGTCTTTTATCATCACCATTGTTCCTTTACTCCTGAATAATAGTCACAATGTTCTGGTAGTAGTTAAACAAGCTTTCAAAACTTACCTGGTTTACCTTTTTGTTTTATTACTTGTAAGGCATTGTTAAAAGAATTACTTGAAAAAAATCAAATGCAGCAGCAACTCCGTGCAAAATGACAATTTTGTCAATCTTCTGTTGTTTCTCTTTTCGCCATTGGTGCAGGAAAAATAACCAAGAATTTAACAGTAACATGCAAAGTTATCATATGGAGAGAGATTTATGTTCAGAGTGCTTTACGAATGTTCTTAATCACAATATCCACCACACAGATGACCAAAGAGAGGCAGAGCAGATAAACAGAAGGGTCGGGCTCCTCGGGTACAATCTTGGGTGTCCCTCCTTAGAGTTCAAAGCTAAATACAGTTAATTTGTAGACATTGCGTTTTAACTGGGGACTAGATAAAGAGAGTTATGATAACTACATTTTAATTAGTTTTTTACATTGGGAGGAGGCGTTGATCATTGCCATCTCTTACTCTTGCTACAAAAAGGTGAGAAGTACAGACTCTACTTGCCTTGCCTGGGATGGCTCCAGTGTTGAGGTGGTCCCAAATTACACTGACAACAGGGCAAGAGCTGTGGAGAAAACGCGTAGCTGTAACACGTGCACACGTGCCCACTTCTGTGACCTTTATTTCAACAGATACTGAACCTCCAAGAATCCAGTGCCCGAGCGTGAAGGAGAAAACTGCGGAGCCCAACAAGTTGACGGCCAGAGTGTTCTGGGACACCCCGGAGGGACGGGACACTGCTGATGGGATTCTGACAGAGTAGGTGCAAATCTGTACATGTTTGCATTTTCTCTTTTTTATTCCTGGGGTTCTTGGTTAGTAATTCAGCTGATGAGTGGCCAGGTACCCTTTCCCCTTGATTCATCCCAGATGCTTATTTATAGCTGTCACATGTCAATGGCCTGGAAAGAATTGCATGTTTAATTGAAAAATTAAAAGTTGACAAATTGTATCATTCCAGACCTGGCATGTAGAAGGGTAGCAGATTATTGTGGTTATTTTGGAGCTGATGGAATAAATTACAATAGCATTTTGACTGCACCTGTGAAATTTTCCAGAGCTGCTTTGTGGGTCTCACGTACAAGTTTTCTTGCAGCAAGTACCTTTTATACATAACAATGGAAACATAATAGTGCATTGGAGGTAGCAGCAGAGGCAATTCTGACTGTCTTAAAAAAAAACAAGACGAACTGTCACAAAACTATCTGCAATCATCTTTAGGTTCCTTCCTGGAGTAGTGCTGAGCACTGATGTCACAGTGTTCTGCAGTTACTCTCATTTGAAACTTAGGGAGCTTTAAACATTGGATTTAAACTTAACAGTTTCTTCAAAATTTTGTTGTCAATTTTTATGATTTCACAATCACATTTTCCAGAAGAGCAAGGTGCACTTGTGATGGTACCACTGTCTCTGATTTTCCCATCTTTATCATGCAGGATTTATGGCAGTCTGTCTAGATTATTGTAATGGAAAGAGCATAAAAAATCTGCTTTTTTCATTAAGCAAGTTACAACTTTTAACTCTGTATTAATGTACTGGTTAAGCTTAAAATCTCAAAGTTATAAGCTTAAAGATGTTTACAGTTCTATGTGGATACCAAAAAGCTATTGAAAGACAGTAACATTGTCTTTTTGTTGTTACAGTTTAAATAACATCAGAAAAAAGAATTCATTAAACAATTAAAACCAATATTGCTGTTAAGGTCTAATATGATACTTCTATGGCAATTAACAGCACCAAAAAAAAAAAAAAAAAGCCTGATAAAACTTTTGAAAACTATCACAATAAAGACATTCCAAAGTCTTTCTTATGAAATAATGTCTAGCAGGCAAAAAAAAAAAAAAGGGGATTATCCCGTATAGACCTTGTCATATGAGTAACTGTTCCCAGCTCTGAAAAGGCTAGCTGTTGAATCTGTGGAAGCTTTTCCATAAATTTAAACTGTGATGTTTTATGGAGTGTACAGTGCTTTCCTTAAATGCAGTGGGTCCTGCAGTCCCGTGAGAATGCAAGCCTTCCCGTTACATGGAACACTGCTCAACCTCATTGCTTCAGTACTGAGGTTACATTTAACACGTCTGAATTCTCCTGACACATTTGCAGGACAGGAACAAGTTCCAGGTGAAAACGCTGCTGTGGATCATCACACCATTCTGCTGCGACAATAAATCTTGCTTTCTATTCCATTTTCGTACATTATTATAATCACAGGAGCAGTGCAGAGCAGCCAGATGGGGTATGTCCCCATTGTAAGAGACTGGAAGTTTTCTTACGCTCTGCTGGCTCTGGATTATGCTGCAGCCCTAACGGTGGGTTATTCACGATACAAAATGAGTGAGGATCAATCTCAATTTTTCTTTCTGTAAGGAAAAGGAAGCTTGAGGTCCTTTGGGCATGGAGTGATGCTTGGCTACACTATGGATTGTCCTTTAGGAAGTGAGCAGGCCCTGCCTGGTCTGTCTCCCTTGTGTCAGCAGAGTGAGACCCTTTTGTATGAATCCAGGGTGGGCTGTTGGTAGCAAATTTGAATACTCTGGTCTCAGCTGTCCAGCTTCTTCCTTTGCTTACTATCAGTCTTGAGTCACGTAGTGCAGCTGGACTATCTTAGTATGCCAAACCTTCATTCTTCAGGCTTTTACAGCATTGTCAGCAGGAAAATACTGATGAATTTACGAATGTCTGTCCCATTTTATCTCTTGTTCTAGTGTTATTTTGAAAGGCCTGCCACCAGGGTCGCATTTTCCAGAAGGTGACCACAAAATCCAATATACCGTGTATGACAGAGCTGAAAACAAAGGCACTTGCAAATTTCTTGTTAAAGTCAGAGGTAAGAATGATGTTTTACCCTGTATGAATAGAGTCACTGATTTGCATCTGGCTCAGTAGGCAGTTTGAGCAATGTCCTCATTTCTATATTTGTCTGCATATGTATGTGTATATAAACTGTATGTTGATGCTGAAAGGGAGAACACCATCTTGCTCAAGCCCCTGGGGCCAGGCCTACATCAGGGTGGGTGGCTGGCACTCTGCACGTCGGGGAAGAGCTTCATATGATTGGTCCTGCCTCCAGCTCTGCAGCCCTTCCCTGTTGCTGGCTTCTCCCTGATACTTAGCTTGTGAGCTGCTGAAACAAGTACGCAAAGGCATTTTTTCAGCTGTGACTCACATCTGCCAAGCAGGGCTGCCCTTTCACAAGTCCAGATCTTGAAATCTGGAGTTGAATATACAGAGATGAAACCTGTAGGTTTCAGCTTCAGCTCTATTTGTGCTCCATGAACTTTTGTCACTGTGTACACATCTATACATCTGTATCATTTTAGTTTACGTATTAGTTGAGGGGCTTTTTTTTGGTTGGCTGGTGGTTTTAAATACATGACTCCAATAATATAGAAAGCAAACAGAAAAACGTCTTTTACATTGGTATTCCACTGGCCAGGCTACCCTAATAATAAACCAGGTGATTCATGCCTTGGTTTTGGTTTTTTTTTTTTCCTTCCTTTTGCTTCAAGTCAGGCGCTGTGTGAAATTAAATGCCCCAGATAATGGCTACATCAAGTGTTCAGGTGATGGAAATAACTATGGTGCTACATGCGAGTTCTCCTGCATTGGTGGCTACGAGCTGCAAGGAAGCCCAGCTAGAGTATGCCAGTACAATTTGGGGTGGTCAGGAGTGGAGCCAACCTGTGCACGTAAGTGAGTATTTCACCACTTTGCTGGAAGGACTGCCAGATGAATGGTTCTCGTGGCAGCGAGAATTTGGGAAGGAGGTGTGGGGTGGAATACAGCTGCAAACTTTAATGCCCTAGAGGTAAGAAACTTAACATCTTTGTCTCCTCTGCCAGTTTGCACTTAGAGCTGAAGCCTTTGCCACCTTTGGCTGCTCTTTCCTAGGATGATGATGGTACCTCACAACTGATAGTGTTTTAGCCCAAAGCTCTCTACAAAATTTCACATTTTGGAGTCAATCCATCTTGCAAGCCAGAACAGCTTAAGATAAAATTGGGCAGTATTTCACCCATATCTTCTTTATTATTCTCTTGTTCCTGTGCTTCTGCTGTCCAGCAGTTTGTGCTTTTAGAAATAAATAGATCTGTTTTCAGTATGCTCTATAACTTTCGTTTTAAATTTAATTCTAGCTATGAATATTAATGTGAATGTGAGGACTGCAGCTGCACTTCTGGATCAATTTTATGAGAAGCGGAGACTGCTAATTATTTCAACTCCTACTGCAGCCAACTTCTTCTACAGGATGCAGTTGGGAATGCTGCAGGTAAAACACAGTTTGAGAGGAGGGTGCAACTATTGTTTTTCTTTAAAGAAAGACACAAGAAGACAAGCTGCACTTTTTGTGCAATATAACAGCCAGATCCTCCAGTGGCTGCAATATAATTGCTGAAGTTTGCAGATTTCTATCAAACAGTGGTTCTGGATTAATCCTTTTTACATGGGTTTGAGTTTAAATATCTCCCCAGTCTCTAATTCAGCTCCGTTCTGCATTGTGCTGCCTCTGAATGACAAGTCACTGAATCTCAGGCAGTTCTGGCCTCTTCTATCCTCCCCGTATTAATTTAATATTAACTTTTGCTCAATAATAATTCTCTAACTCAACTCCTGAAGAAGCTGAAAAAACCACCATCCAGCACTTCAGTGGTTGCACTTCATGCAAACCAGTCTTACAGACTTTGTAACTACAGCGCAAGGAAGTGTGAATGGCTTCAGAAACAACCAGTGCACCAGCAAACAAAAGGCTGGAGACTCAGCATAGAAGTCATCCAGAGTGCTGGAGTATTTTGTTTTAAAAAAAAACACAAACAAAACACTTCTGATAATTGTCCTTCTTATGTGTTGTAAAGGTGATGCTCTTGTTGGGTTCTTGCTAGACTTACGGTTGTATGTCAGGGAAAGAAGTCAGTCTTGTATTTTTTCATTGAAGCAAGTGCTTGTATCTTGTTTCTTTTCCCACAACTGTAACAAAATTCAGTATGACTAGTCATTGGAATATGAACATGATAATGTTTGTACCTGCTGGCTTAAGTAACAGTTATATTTTTTAAAAAAAAGAAAGGTTTGTCTTTTCCTCTGTTAGGTTAACATTGCAAGAAAATTCAATATGTTGATCAAAATGAAGTAGTTTAAAATACAAAATTTAAATGGCCATAGTACTTCTGCCACTGCTTGACAGCAGTCGAACAAGTTGGCATGAAAGAAAACTTTCTGGAGTCAACTTACATTTCGCATACCTTGCTTTGATTGCCAAATTAGATTACTGGCACGATGCTTAATACGCTGGCATCTTTTTGTGTCATTACAAAAACAAGTTTATATTTCTCCTAGGTGGTCCCTGTGTGGTGGTGTTCTTAGAGTAGCTAAGAATCTGTTATTTGACATCCCCTGGAGTCATGAGGCTCTAGTTCTTTGCAGTGAGAATTAGAGACACTTCAAAGTATGCCCTTATTTCAGTTTAAATCATCTCACTAACATAAGATGATTGAACTCTTTATGAACACTCGCTGCACGATCAGAACAAGCCCCCTGTTCTCTCACTGATAACTAACACACCTCTCTCTTCTTTTAACCCTTCCAGCCAGCACAGTGTGGTTTAGACCTGCGACACGTTACCGTAGTTGAATTGGTTGGTATCTTCCCAGCACAGATAGGAAGAATAGGCGTAAAGCTGCTGCCCCCGTCACTTGCCCTGCAACTCAGGTAAAGTAAGCTCTCACTACTGTTGTGTTTGCACCTTAGAATGTATGATGTATTACTTTCGCTTCCCTGCCTCTTATTCTCTAAATATACATATTCTACTGTAATGTACATAGCTAGACCTTAGAAGATAAGGTTGATGAGAAATTTTTGGATTAATTTGCTCCCTGTCTGTGGCAATAGCTACTGCAAATTCATGGGCGTTTGGTATTTATGAAATTAAGTGCATAGACTTAGCTTATGTCTCATTTAAATGGGGGCTGTGATCCATTTCAATGTGAAACAAGCTGAAGTCTATGTCACTCTTTCAAGTGCTATGTCTTCCTTGCCCCTGTGCCCAAACTGAGTGAGTTTCTGAGTTCACGTGAACTCCCTGTGTGTCCCTTTGATCATGTTGTAAGTCTCTATTTTTGGGTGCTGCTATTCAAAACACTTCAGGTATGTCTGTATTTGTGCTGGAGCTGGTCTGATGCAGTCGTGACAGGCCACAATCACTTTGCAAGGACAGCTCTGGAGAGGCTGCCAGCGCAGCCCCCAACGGCAGCGACAGCTCCTCTTCTCTGCGGTGCTGCTGGTGGTTGTGGCCAGGCCAGAAGGGGAAGCGGTGGTGGCTCTTTGAAGTCCCACATGTAGAAATGATATGAGCAGTATTTCAAAGGGGAAGTGATCTCAGCCTCCCCAGCCTGACTACAACATTCAGCAGTTTTACAGAGGTGCCTAAACTGTTTTGATTTGGTTTTAGACTGGCAGGGGGTTGGTTTTCACTTGAAAGGGAGACTTCAAGTGCCAGCATTTCCTAAGGACAGGAGGACTACAAGAGCCAGAAGTGAAGGCTGGGGTGGCAGGGAAAGTAGTAGTTACTTAGGAAAAAAGTCTGGGAGCATTTTAGGCAACATCTTCTGTGATATGCCTGAGGAAATGGAGTGACTTTTAATTTAGGACAATAAAAAGCGCTGACAAGTCAGAGAAGTTTTTCTTTTGGATTGCAAAAAATAAACACATTTGTTTGCTATAAAAGGAAAAAGAGAGTACAAAGAGCTTCTCTTTACTAAAAGTACTTATACTTTTTCAAATAAATGTTGAAATGGTTTTCTTGTGGCTCTGTAGAAAATAATAAGCTCTGGTAACACCTCACTCCCTACCTCTCCCGCAACCTTTAATGGAGCTACATTTTGGAAATTGGTATGGTATAATCTGCCCTGCACTCATTGAAAGTTAGTTTTCCATTTGTTTTGTTTTTTTTTTCCTCTATTGTTAACTGCAGTGTGTGAATTATAGCATTCCAGTTCTGGAAGGCACTTAAATCAAAATGAAACAAACCCTTAAACATCTTCAATAAAGATGCTGTCCAGAATTGGCACTCAGTAATCTACTGAGCTCAAGTACCCTAGTTGACACTTCAGAAGGTTAGCATTTGGGTTTGTAGAAGGTAAGCGTTTTTCATAGGTGAGATGAGGCACAAGAGGAATATAGTTTCCTATCACCATAGCTTAGCTTCAAACTTTTAGTTTGAATTTAATAGCTAAGCTCCCTAATGGCAACAAGATGACACCTGGAGCACTCCAACTTGTTACAAGGCCCAGGAAGGTCAATTTTGATGCTTACCACCTTACTGAAATCCCCTACAGACCCTCTTCTTCATGGCAGCTTTCCTGTCCTGACATCATTCTGTCACAGCTGCCTGAATTTATTTTCCCCTCACCAATGATGTTGACTGACTGCATGTCTAAGGATCTTCTAGTTCATTACTCCTTCAAGCAAAAGATTAAAAGAGCACCAGGGATATACTTTTGTTACTGTCACACCTCCAGAGGAACTCAAATGACCCTTTTTACCACTTGGAAGGCAAGAGCTCCACCATGATTAGCGGTGGCTTTTGTTCCCCTAAATCAGAGTTACCACCAGGCAGGTGGTTATTATTAGGAAGCGATGGAAACTAACTCCAATAATTTTGTCCTGTCTCGTGGTATAAAACCACACTGAGGTTTTATACCATGTAGCAGCCAAGAAAGGGAATAGTCTACTTGTAACTCTTGTTCCATCGCCATGGTTTTCTTTAGGCAATGCAGATAGTACTTTTTCGCATCTCGTGTTTTTCCTCTCGTGATAGCAACAGGTAATGGCATGGGCTATACTGACAGTCAGAGGTCTGAGAAGAAAACAGAGCTGAGTGCAGTTACCTTGACCCTTCCCTAATGCAGAGGTACAGCCTGCAGCACATGCAGACACTTGCTCTCTCTCTGACACCTTGTCCTTACAGCCGAAACAAAGCAGACCCTGTACAGCCCCCTCTGACCATCCCCACCATCCTCAGCGTAGACCCGACAGACCGGTTCTGCCACTTATTTGTTTGAAGTGCCCAGGCGGTAGATGATGGGCTTTAACAAAAGGAGTTCCTTATTTTGCAGGCTGCTGCTGAGGATCCCCCATTACAATTTCAACATTGTGGTGATGGACAAGCATGGAATGGACAAGGAACGCTATCCTTTCCCAGCAACGCCAGCTGAGCTCTTTGCACTTATTGACAATTTTCCCTTAAGAAAAGAAGAGATGAAACTGCAAGCAGAAATTGGCCAGTCATGTCCCTAATTCAGGATTGCAGGGCTTGCAGTTGTCAGTGAATTATTTTTTTTTAATCCACGTAATTCTTCCCTTGGTGCTACACAAAGCATGGCTTTTTTAATCACTGATGTACAGATTTATTGTGTGTATTGTTAAGTCTGTCTGTCTGTGTAGCTACTCTGCATAGAAGTATGCATGATGCTTTTTTATACTTTCAGCCATGTTTAGAGAAATGTGCACATAGGATTACTACCCAATGGGATTTCATGTACAGACAGTGAAGAACGGAGGCATGTCTCCAGGAGTTTATTTTGGATTTTTCATTCAGTGTAAAATTGGGGTTTCTTTCTTACTAAGTCTTTTTATTAATAAAATATTGTTTTGCAAACAGATAGTTGTCCAAAATTCCTCTTGGAGATAAAAGTTGATCAATTAATTCAAAAGTTGGATCAAAATACCTCTCTGCAAACCATTATAACACAGACATAAGCCTCAGATTTAAAGTATACAAGCAACCCAGCAGTGTTTTTCAGTTCCACTAATAATATGGTTGATTACAGGCACAAAGCATAGGCCGAAGGCAACACAAGGACCTGTTTCCAGCAGCAGTGAGGAGGAAATAGCTGATAGCAGGAGTGTGGAAGTCATTGCCAGAAGGAATACAATAAAGGAACAGTGAGCAGTGTAGAAGATGGGCAGTAATTACTAAAGGCCACGTACTGCAGTGCTTGATAGAAAAATATGCTCTTACCTGGTATGCTTCTGCTTCTGGCTTTTTGTGTCCAACAGACTTAAGAGTAACAGATTTCTTTCCCCACTTCATCTGGGAGACAGACTAGGCTGTTGATTTGATGCGAGGGAAACATCACCGCAGGGAAACTTTAGCAAGGATTTGTCATTTCTAGATCTGTGAAAAATACTTGTTTGCAAGTCATCACTTACAATTTAACAAAAAAGCTCCCTGGACAGTGAAAAGTGTTGAGGGGCAATCAAAAAAGGAAGTTTTCTATTGTTTTATTACAGCCCACAATCTTGCTAATCCACTGCAAAGACTATACATCATGCATGAATAACATAAACATAAAAGGAGTGAAACTTGTGAGCTACAGCTTCAGGATCGGATGCGTAATTTGACATGCCCGAAAGCAGCACTCCAGTGCCTGTGCTGTTCATTCTTGCCACTCTGAGCACAGCCCTGTTTTTTCAGCCAAATGCTTGTTTGACTGTAAGGTAGATTGTTTAATTTTACACTCTGGTGTCAGCATCTTTAAAGCAATCCTTACCAGAATTCGGTCTCTCACACTCTCTGCAATTAGCAACTATCTATTTAAAAGGTTGCTCCTGCAAGTGAATTAATGAGGGAATGAATATGAAGAGAGGGAAGGTAGCCTTGACACTCGCTACCAAAAGCTAATTTGTGGACTGAAGCATGACAGCACCAAGAGTTGGGCAGGGGTGGGGGGTGTCTTCTGAACAGCACAGTCTGCTTCTGAGAGCGTTAGGAGACTTACTGAACACCCAAGAGTAGGTATGAAAGCATGGCACTGGCTGGTGATGACTGCCTGCAGTGCTGATGCCAAAAGCAAAGACCACCTGGATACACTCTGTACTCTGCAAGTCGTTGTGCCAGGTTTGCAAGGATGAGCAACTGGAGGGCAAGGAAGCCCTGACTGAGCTTTCTGAGTGTTGCCCTTAGGAGTCCGATGCAAGGACAGGATCGGTGACAAAAATCACAGAAATAGCCTTTCTGTTCCAGGCCTGGCCAAATCAAAAAGATTCAGTCTGGGACCCCCTACAGAGGAGCAAGGAAGATAAGAGCCAGCAATGCTGATGAACACAGCTGTACTTCCAAGTTGCCTTTCCTCTGCTGCCTGTCTAACACCTGTGGTGAAGAAAACTAGACATGGCTGGAACAGAGGCAGCCTGAGGACACATCCATGCACATTCTGCTGAGGCCACAGTTCTCTGGCTCAGGTGCTTGGTCATGCATATGCTTATAGCACGAACACACACAGGGGGACAGGTTTTTTTCCCCTCACTTTCAACATATAAAATCCACATCAACTGATTTCCAATGATTTAAATTTTTTTTAAAAAATATATCTCTAATGGCTCTGATTTTTCTACTGTATTGCTGCAATTCCAATCTGCTGCTGCTCCGTTTTGACTTAGGTACAGAATCAGTGCATCCAGCCATCTTTCATCACTGGGTGAACAAGAGTGAGGCTTTATGATTGCTGCAATCAGGAAAGTGATTGCAATCGCTAGGCTGTTACAGGAAATTGAATTAAGTGGAGGAGAGTGCATGAGTGATTGGATTACTAGTTCTACTCAGAGCATCTATTAAAGCCTTATGATTAAGAAAAGCTGTTCTTGATTAGTAATATAAGGTTTTTGGCATTTTCTGTTGTACATTTTTGTGGGGAGGAATGGAACACTGAAAAACATGTGCCATCTCTGTTTTGGAGTCAAAACGGCCTGCATGTATGGTATGCAGGGATGTGGCAGACTGGCTTTTTGGAAAAGGAGTGTTTGAACAAGGGACTTAGTATTTCTGGCTTTAGCCCAGCACTTATATATTCAAATAAACTCAAAATATTCAAATATATTCCAGTAATTCATGTTGTAGGCTTTTGGTCCCAGAGAAATAACGCTGCCTAAACAAGGTGCAGTATCTATGCTAGTGCACTTTTTTTCTTTTAACATTTAACAGAAAATTCAGCTCCCTCAAAATCGTGCAGGCTGGAGTCTTTATTGCACTACCAACATGGCTCTTCTTGCCATAGTTCTAATCCTACTACTACTGTTAAAATGTAAATCCTGTTTAAAACATGATTTTTAGTTGAGAGGATTAAAGGCTGTTTCCAAGCAGCAAGTCCTGCCGTGGGTCTTGTCCTTTCCATTCCCACCTCCAGGCTATTCATTGCTGGAGACGTGACAGATCACAGTGTGTGGATATAGCCACGGGCTGGAGGTTCCTACATCAATCTGGAGATACTGTTCAACTTTGAATATGAACCAAAAGACTTCGATCATTTTAGACCAGAAAAGAATTCGTGTTTCTGTCATGCAACATCTTTTGAAACAAAACTACTGGGATAAATTGTGCGAGGCAGCAATTTCTCACTAACACAAAACAGTTTTGTAAATGACCTAATTTTCCCCGCATCCTACCCAACAGTCCACCTAATTTGATGAGAATAACCCCTGCTATTACATACCTCCTCTATGGCTGCTGAGGACAGACAACATTGGAAGTTGCACATCCCTATTCTTGAAGTTCAAACCATCCCCTCTGGGACAGAAAGCGTCATGTTTTAATGAAAACACCAATGACCCTTACAGCTCTGCGCTAAATGACTGCAACATGCAGCTTCGTTACAGCTCAGTACTTACATAAGAGCATGAGTCAGACAGCCTAACATAATTAATTGAAACGCAGAGGCTAAAAAGTAACCTGAAGTGCATTTAAATACACTTAGGATCACAATCCACTTTTTAAATTGAGGTGGTGAAATAATGGCGCTTAGGCTGTGCAATCTCAGCGCCAGATCACCTCCAGCCACTCACCTCAGTCTCTGTTAATGCTGCACATCCGCGGGAAGGGAAGAGGGAGTCACTGCTTCACACCATCAGGAGATGGCACGGTTCCTCTTGACCATGTAGGTGCTGCCCGTTTCTCCCTCCCCACCTGTGGCTGGAGGATGTTTTTATGGCAGCTCGGTGAAGGGAAGAGTGGGAAAATGTTAGGAGACACTGGAAAGCAGAGAACATGGAGGCCACCTGGGCTAGAGGAGCCAGTGAGGATGCTGGCATTTGTGGGTAGCACATGCATTTCTCTGGCCTCTTCCAAGCAGTGATCCAACTGCTGCATGCTCTGTAAAATGCAAGGGAAATAAATGGGATAACCAGCATCCATGCAGAATGTGCTAGCGCGTATGTAGTCACCGCCATATCTCCCATTGCCACCCATGAGCGCAGAAAGTAACCATGACCTGAACTTCAGTAATTAGGTTGGCCCATACTTCAAATTCGTAACGCTGTGAACATACAGAATCCCAGAATGTCAGGGATTGGAAGGGACCTCAAAGGATCATCTAGTCCAATCCCCCTGCCGGGGCAGGACCACCTAGTTCAGATCACACAGGAACGCGTCCAGGTGGGTTTGGAACATCTCCAGAGAAGGAGACTCCACAATCTCTCTGGGCAGCCTGTTCCAGTGCTCTGTTCCCCTTACTGGGAAGAAGTTCTTCCTCATGTTTAAGCAGAACCTCCTGTGTTCCAGCTTAGATCCATTTCCCCTTGTCCTATCATTGGAAGGGGATGTCCTATCATCCCCCAAAGAGAAGGGGAGGAGAGACTGCAGTTCAATCATACAGAAGTTACAGAGGTGTCTTCCAGACCCCCGAGCAAATCCTTAAGGACAGTCCCAAGCAAAGGTGCAAGGAGCAGAAGAATGGCAGGAGGGCTCTTCCCCACCTGCAGCAGCCTTCCAGTTCATGGGTGTTTGACCTCCCATCCCCATGAAGGCTAGAACCAGCATGGAGACAAATGAGACAGGAGTGGTGCAAGGGCAAAGGAGCCAGCTGCTTGTGCCCACATCACACCGAGAGACCCGTGAACCCCACTGAAGTGGTCCCCCCTTCACCTGGCTGCAGGAGCTCAATGCACGGAGCCAGAATGTCAAACCACTGCCAAGCCAGGAGAAGTGAGCACAAGCCCAGTGTCCTGCAGTGTTATGTACCTCCTAGTTTCTCAGACAGTCGGGACAGCAAGACACAAAAACCCAGGGAACTGGAGAACCAAGAGAAGATGCAAGACGGCCTTCAGCTCTGAGAGGAAAGTTGAAGTGAACGTGACTCAGCTGAAGTATAAATTGAGTGGTCGGATGCTTTTTGTTTTTTCTTTAAAAAAGAGTAAAAAGAAATTAGGACCACTAATTACAGAAAAGCTGCATTTTGAACATACCTGGATTTTCAGGTGGGCAGGACCTTAAACTAGGGAAGAGGTAGGAGATTCAGAGATGGATGGGAGGACCATGCAGGGTTAAGGCACATGTAAAATAATTCTCTAGCAAGGGGGAAAAGAACGCTGCTTTTCTCTTCTTCTTAGAATTACATGTTAAAAAGAAAACAGGGTTAATCTTTATGAAATAAAAATTAGCTTAAAACCACATAAAGTGTAGAAATTAAGACGAACAAAAACAGCAGAGAGGGAATGTCAATGAAGTTCCATCTCTGATGACATGCCAGGCCTCTCGCGTTATTCAGCACATAGTGATGTCTTCACCTCAGTGAGATAATATGGGATATTCCTGGGATACATACTTATAGTTTGATGTAATGCATTTTAGGAGAGACAAGGACACAGCAACATTTCAGTATTTTAATTTAAAAGATAGAACAGTAATCTTGACAACAGCTGCAAATGTATTACCAGCCACCTTTGTCCACAAAACTGAAGGTTCAGTGCAACAGTACAATAATGTTCTAGGCAGGAAACATTTTATTTTGTCTAAATTTGGGCAGAACTTAACATACTGCAGTGCCATTTACTGCTACGGCTGTTCACGTCCAGCGGAATAATTAAACAAATAGCTAGCAACAGATTTTAAGCAGAACAAAGGCAGAATGAGGGATACATGACATTTTCTAATTGCTGCTACAAATGACTACATTTGGCTTTAGGCAAACCTCAACAATTAGAACTATCCTCAAAAATGCACACCAAGCTCTCAGGAGCAGTAGCACACAGCCATAGAGATGTTATCGCCGCAAGGCAGAACTGTTGAAATAACTAATCTAAATAAAGGGCCAAGATGCAGCAGGGGCGAGTTTCAAAACAACCTGAAAAAACACCTAAAAATAACTTCAGATTCACCTTCCAGTGTCAGTGCCAATATACACAGTATAAATAACACTGTATTATTACCACTTATCAAACACCATTTGCAAACATGAAAACACCAGGCAGGAAATCCACGGGACACAGTGGTAAGGTTCTGCTAGTGTGCTTCTTGGCATCTCCTGCTGAGTTATAGTAAAAAACATCACTGCAAATAAAAATCTGCATCCTATTTTGGAATTCATCACACGTTCTTACCACCGTTTCTCTAGCGTTCTCAAATGTTAACATTTCTGTGTGTAAAAATAAATAAATAATAATCTTTAAAAAAAAAATATTGAGGGAAAAAAAAAGAAAAGCGTCTACGAAGCGCAGGAACAAGGTCTAAGGAGATGGTTATTTCTGTCATTGTTGCAAACTGCTGAAAATCAATACTGTATGTTAGGGAAGTAAAATTTTTATTTTTACCTTGCATGGAAAGCAGGGCTATCACTTAACTGCTGTTTGCTGCCTCCTTCCAGATACTGGAGATTAACGTTCAGGTGAAACGTTCTGATGAGGGTTGCTGAACCGAAGGGAGGGATGAAGGAAAGAGACCCTTGTAAAAATTCAGGTACAACCCTTACTGTCTTGTGTGAATCCACAAACTAGGCAACTGTGGAAATAGGAGACTCAGCTCTTTTTCAAAAGGTGTAGAAGATTCAGGCAACCTTTCTCTTCACTTCAACAATCCGCAAACTTTACATGCCTGAAGCTGAGCAATATGCATATCCCTCAAGAAGCCAAAATTATGCCAGTCTAAATGCAACTCTCTCATTACCTCTCGTTATCAATTAGTACCAGTGGATGCTCAATGGCTGCTCTGCTGTTATAGTTCAGTTGATATTTTGCAGAATACAACTTAAAATAATTGCACTTGGCAGGACCTAACCAGGCAGGGAAAGAAAAATAAAAAATTAATAAATAAAATGCTTCTTTCCTGCTACCTTAGCGTAATTTGCATTGGAAGAGGCACAGAAGAATAAGCTTCCAGTCTAATATGCCATGATCAAAACATACTTACCCTCCCAATGACTTCCCTCTTAAACCATCTGCTGAAGCATCCAGCCAGGAAAGAAAGATCAAAATGTGGCATCTAAAAGGCCTTCAAGGAAGGCAATGGCACTTGGATTAGCACAGGAAGATGGCAATGGTGTCTCTCAGAGTCTTTACAGCTTTCCTCCTGCCCTTGCTCAAATGTAGCACGATGGAGGCGGAGGAGATGGGGAGGCCATTTCAAACCTATTTTAGATGGCTTTTGGCATCTAAGCATGCAAGCAAGAGCATCAACATTTAGAAGCCTAAAGTCCCCACATGGCTGATAAACCAAGCAGAGAAGCTTCCAGAGAACAGATCTGGATACCAAAGTCTCATGTCAGGGCTTGGAGAGCCCTCAGTATCAGCTCTTTTCGATGGATACCGGCAATAACTACACTGCCTAAAGATGTATTCACTGTTCCCGTTTGACATTCTACAGTGAAAGTTGCACTTTCATTCTTCTTTAATGGGTCAAACCCTCAAAATCTAATCACAAGGGGGAAAAAGATAGTAATGAAAGCCCTGTAGTCACCTAGCTAGAAAAATATCTATCAGGGTAAAATGCAGTGTGTAACACATTTTCAAAAACCGCTGTAGAGAAGATTTCTTCTCCACTGACGCATCTTCTGTCATTCAAGTCTATATGGAGAAATACTTTAGAAACATCAGCTCTGCTACGTGTAATTACTCAAGGCAGGAGCTTATGAATCAATGTTAAAATTGTGGCTATTTTGTCCTAAAAATTAGCCTTGAATAAACCATTCATGCACTTTCAATACCATAAACATACATACAAAAAGGAAGGCTTTAGCCTAATTCCTGTCTGTCTTTTTGTTCAGCCTGGTAACACACAGTACGTGATGACGCATAATTATAGGCAATTAATTCAAATATCTGGGAAACAAGAAATCACATCTGCAGTTAATCATCTTGTGCTTTTTCCGAATGAAAAATCATTTTTGTAAAGGAAGAGAACAAAGATATGAGAGATATAATTAAATGTGACATTTTCCACAAATCAAACGCTTCCTACAAATGTGCCGATAACATCATAGAACGGCAAAGCTTTCCAAATTGCTCTAGTGTTTATATGATGCCCATCATCTCTCAGAGGCTCATTTCAGGCAGAGTGACACACCTATTATACGCTGTCATAATGCAGAATTGTTACTGCTAACCTAGGAGGTAATTTCACTGTACTACTCTGAATCTCATCAATGGCAAACACCATCGCCTTGGCCAAAATTACTTCCCCGGTGAAATTGTTCCCTGCATGTGCTGAACTGCAACTGACACCTACAGTCTATTCATAGCCTGGTCTATAATTTCAAGTGCAGGCTCACAGTGAAATTTTGGCCCTTTGGATGGAAAAGGCAAAACTTAAAGCCCACGTATGATCTAGGTGACGCTTCCCAGATGAGTTCATTCATCACAAACTCTAACCTAAGACCAAAATGGGCAGGAGCCGCAGTAGTAAAGCACAGACTTTTTGCTTTCGAAGCAAGACTTGATTTAGTTAAAATGGTCACGCTTAGAAGGTTGGAAAATACCATTCAAAAATTAGACAGGCTCTTGTACTCTGTGTAAAAGTAAAAGGTTTAGTTCAGTTCAAAATTATTTTCAGGTTTTCAATTTGGCAAGAGAAAAAGGTGCCCGTTTTGGGGTCCAACAGGGAGGATTTTTTGTGTTATTATTTTTCCCATTTTCACCATCAAAATGAAACAAAATGAAATCATCCCACTGCCCAATGTTCCTCTATAACGCCAGCTGGACTTTTACTCTGCAGAATGATTTTCTTTAGATTTAACAAGCTTTATCTTTCGAACTCATCTTCCAGCAAGTGAAAAATCAAGCTTGTGCCTCCATGTCAATATAATATTATTACTCTCAAAATAAATGCAGGTTTGCAGGACAAACAACTAAGACGTCTCAGACTGATTCTTTTAAAGAGAGAGGTAGTTAAGGTGCCAAAAGTTAGGTTTGGTTTCACTTTGGGGGATGCTGATACAAAAAAAAAAATCTGTTACTTAAAAAAAGACTATTATGATAAGAAAAAGGTCCTAAAATATACATGCTTGATATTTGTGCTTTAATTTTGCAGCTCATGGCATCTGTGGCATGAAGTGGAAAGCCAGCTAAAACTAGACTAGACTTGCTTCACTGCCCAATTTGAGCAAGACTTCAGACAAAAATGCAGAATATATGAAGAAGGAAAATTAAGTCAGTTTTCTTGAGCAACTGCTGGCTTTTAGTTCTCAAACTGAGATTCTCTAAGGGAGTTTTATTTTCAAAGATGACTCAGTAATTTCTGAAAATTGTGGGTCTCAAACTGGGCAAGCAGTACCTCCAATGACTTTTTAAAGTCATATCAGAATTCTCATAGAAAATATTCATAATGAAACTAATTGTTTTATTAAAACTAAGATAGTATTTTTAACTTTTTTTTTTAATCTAATAATGTTAGGATTTTAAAAGACTGATTGAAAACTTCCCTGCAGTTTCAAGCCACTCAAACCAAAACAGTATAAAATACCTTAAAAAAAAAAAAAAAAAAAAAGAAAAAAGAACAGACATTAAATTTTAACATTTCGGATTCAGCTCTAAATACATGTACCTAACTGTACACTAGGGCAGCTACAAAGGTCAAAATTTCCAGCTGTAGCTATCAGTTCGTATTCTATTGTTTTATCTATATTTCTTGCAATTTCTGGATTGTGAAGAACAACATTTGTATCTCTCAAACAAGTTAGATTTTATGGTCTTTATTCTTCACAGAAATCTTTGAATACTGGTGTTTTGATCTACAGGGAATGATACATTATTTGAAAGTTTATTTTTTTCCCAGTAATTTATGTAAGGATTATGTTTCCATATATTTTTATTTGTTTCCTCAGTGCTAATACTGCCTTCCTTCCAAAAATAAAACATTTGGGGAAAAAAAAAATTAAATTAAGAATACCTACAGACGAATTTACCAGTTCAAATAGGAGGCTGTGTTCTAATTCTTAAAAATTCAGAAGAAATGTTGTTCACTCAGTTTAATGATCTTCCTTTGTCTTATACCCTGAGCAATCACACACCATGCAACTATATTGTTATCCAATGTTGCAAGCAGACACGTGCTGTCCTTGAAAAAAGATTATAATCCTATCTCATTATGGTAGGAGTAGCCCTCGACAACTATTCAAAACAGCATGTTCTTCACATATGATCTGGGTAAGATCCCAAAGGATGGGGGATCTAAGTAGGTGTAAAATCACTTTAGGAAACCACGTGACAAAATTGCTGTTGAACCATGTTGAATTGTCATGGTTAATAAGATTAATGACCGAATTGGCCAAAACCCACTCTTATCATTAAATCCACTGTTAACTCACAGGGGGATGTTCAGGAGAAAAAAGTCCTACTCCGGTTAATAGTTAACATGCATGGGCATGCCTGAATGGGATCCCAGCCCATTCAGAGAAAATTCTAAAATTGCGCAAATCATTCCAGCATTTGCTTTAATCATGTCACTTTCCTACATGATCTGTTGAATCAAGGTCTTAGTTAACTGTGTCCAAACCCAGTATGTGTCTCATCTCAGTGACGTATCAGATGAGGACAGGCATGTGAACATATTCCCTCCGTTCAATGATACCAGAAGATCTTAGCTAGAGCTGTCAATTGAATGAAAACCACAGTAATACCATGCAGTTCTGAAAACTGGGAATTTGTTACAATTTATTTTTCATTAGAGGCTCTTTGATTACGTTGAATCAAGTCTTCCTTTTATATAGCGCATGAAAATAACCCAGAGAATGCCAGAACACCAGCACTGTACACCAGCTCACCTGCTGCCTGTTTCTAGTATGCAACACAGGGGACTGGCCTTCCTTAGTGGGCTGCTTGGTCCCAAGCCTGTCATCCTGCACACTGCACAGCCCAACAAGCACACATGACAAAGCAACGTTGTTTGTTATCTTTTGTAACGTTATGGCTTCTTATCTTTCCAAATAAAAAAAGCTTTCTAAAGCACAGACTCACTCTGAGTCTGCTTGTACTGTATCACTGCTGTCTTCCAGGCCATCTTTGACCCAGAAGGAGATAGGTAAACCAGGAATTACTTACTAAATAACTAACTTGAGAATTCGCTCACTCCATGACCCCCCCCAGGCAGAGGGGTTCATGAGCTGTGCACCAGTCCCCAGAAGGGACAGAGAAAGCCGGTCCGATCTGGTCAAATTCTCACTGGCTGCAGGAGAAACACAATCCAGACAAGAAACTTGGTTAAAAACCTGCACACGAAAGTGCAGAATACATTAAAATCTCACTCGGAGCCTTAACATCCAAGGCAAAGAGTATAACCCTTCCCCACTTTCAACTGGACAAGATGACAAGAGCCTGAACACCACTGAAATCAGGAGTACCTGTGGTACCCCTCAGTAGTCAAAGTCTTTCAGAGTCTGCGTTTTCCCATGCTGGATCTCAGCATTAATATCCCCTCCACAGGAGCTCCAGGACTGTCAATCATCTTCTGCCAGAGGTGCTGCTCTTCGCCTTGAGAGTCCATCCAGTCAACCTCCTTGCCATTACTTACACCTGGCAATTACAAAAACATGAGGCATTTTGGCATATTAGCAAGCAGTTAACTTGCTCATTTGCTGCAACAGTCTATAGAAAGATGACAAGCACTTCCAATGACAAGCTCTTCACACTACCACCTGTACAGGGAGTTATATCGAAACAGGTGGCTCCTGGGAGAGCACCAGTCTGTCCTTACACTCCTTTGTGGCACATGGACAGAGGTACATAAATCTCCCTGCTCTGTACCAGAAGCAACTTTCTCCTAACAGAGGAGAAACGGATTCACGGCTCTTCCAGATTACACCATCAGCAGCAGAAAGGCTGCTGCTGGAGAACAGTAGCCATTTCCTTCTCACTGGGATGCTAAGAAATGCTTCCAAGGTATTCCCAGTTCTTCTAGACAGTGTGGAGGTAGAACTGGACACCAAATTTTTGTGTCTCACTTAATGGAGGAAAGAACTGAATCATCATTATATGTTGCCTTCTCTCCCTTTTTAAGTTCCTCAAGTTCACATATACTTTCCATACACTCAGTAACTTTTATGTCCTTCATACACATGAATCACTGTCGGTGAGAAAGGAGAGCAGAATAAGAAAAGCAATCACCAGTCAGATGGGACCTTACCATTTCCAGTGCTCAAGCGGACACCTCCCAGAAAAATATTGCTGGAGAGCGACTCCTTGTCCCACACAGTCAATTCTAGGCAGGCGTTACGTATATCTCTCGAATTCAAGCCACTGAAAGCAAAGGTATGATTCCACTGGGGGTTCACACTCTTTTTTATTATGGGAGTTTTGTGTTTTGTAGCTTTGCTGTCATCTGGAAGCAGATATCTGGGAGATACAGAAAAGGAAAATTGAATATGTAGATGGTATGTCACATAATATTCACAAAGAATTATAATCATGTAGAGGCTCAAACGGGATCAGGACCCCATTTCCCCACTGTCAATAAATTAAATATATACCTGAAATGCATATTTTGCATTTGTGCCCCATTTGTTCTTATAGTTACAATGTCAGTTATCACCAGCAGAAACTGAAATTAGGTCTCCTTGCCCCATATCTTGGGTCTTAACCACAAACTTTTTATTTCAGTGAAGACTAAATATAGACAGGATCATAAAAACGTTGGCTAGAAGGAGCCTCTGGGGTTGCCCAGTCCATTCTCCCTCACAAAGCAGGACAGGAGGTCCTCCAGAAAGAAATGGAAATGACTGGTAAGTAAGGAACTTCAACAGGTTAGCGTCATTAATTTGAGTTGCTGCATATTGAGTGCAGAAACACTAATGCTGTAAAGTCTGACAAGCTTTTCATGTTTTAATTTTAGTGGAGAATTGCTTTAGTGAAACTAAGTGAACTTAATACTCGTAAGTTTGAAATCTTAGAAGCATAGAATGGTTTGGGTTGGAAGGGACCTTAAAGTTCCATCATCTAGTTCCAACCGCCTTGTCACAGGTAGGGACACCTTCCACTAGATCAGGTTGCTCAAAGCCTCATCTAACCTGGCCTTGAACACTTCCAGGGATGGGGCAGCCACAACTTTTCTGGGCAACCTGTTCCAGTGCCTCACCATCCTCAGAGTGAGGAATTTCTTTCTTAGATCTAATATAAATCTGCCCTCTTTCAGTTTAAATCCATTGCCCCTTGTCCTGTCACTATAGGCCCTTGTAAAAAGTCTCTCTCCAGCTTTCTTGTAGGCCCCCTTTAAGCACTGGAAGGCTGCAATAAGATCACCCCGGAGCCTTCTCTTCTCCAGGCTGAATGGTCCCAACTCCTTCAGCCTGTCTTCATAGCAGAGGTGCTACAGCCCTTGGATCATCTTTGTGGCCCTTCTCTGGACTCACTCCAACAGCTCCATGTCCTTCTTATGTTGAGGTCCCCACAGCTGGATGCAGTACTCCAGGTGGGGTCTCACAAGATCAGGGGTCTGAACAAATTTTCACAGTTTCTACCTTCATCTCCTCCAGCAAAGCTAATGGAATAACTATGTGGTTGCACATAAATACTAAAGGGTCAGTCATACAACCAAAACACATCACTAGGCCTCCAACAGGACTCCTGTGCAGGTTTTTACTTGACAATAAACAGGAGCTAGTTTACTGCAGTGGGCTAATCTTTGTCAAATTATCTCAAGCTAACAGTGCGGATTAGACCACTGCAGCATCTCAACTGGTTCATGGCAACTTGATTGCACATTTAGCCAAGACACGTGACAGACCAACGGTCCAAGGAAAACAGACTCCTGTTCCACTGTACTGAATAATCCATGTCAGCAACAGCAGACACCACTAACTAAAGATAGTCCTGAGAATTACTGGCCACACATTGCGACTGCTAATGTAAAAAGGTTTTGACAACATTTTCTCCCTGAAGCCTGTTGCGAGCTCCAGGTGGGAACAAGCCATAGTGGGATCAGACAGCCTATTTTCAGTAAAAATAAATGCCCTCACATATATCAGGAAAAGAGACATGGCACGGGAGAACAAATACATAGGAAGAATAGCTCAAACTTTTTTTCTACATGAAGTGTAGAAGCTTAATGATAGTTTGAAGAATGCTGCAAGATCAAGGTAATTTCTCAGCTTCCCCAAGGAATTAAACACAGGATGTTTTCTATGGTCACTATTTAGTAACAACACTCAAACCATTATTAATGAAGTAGAGCATATCTAAAAATCAGCCATTCTAACAGCTAGCATAGCAAAAACTGGCCAAGAAAAATATTTTAAGTTATTCATTATTTACTAAATTTAACATTTCAAAATCATAACTTACATTTATGAAAAATCCAATATAATGAGGCATACAGCAGTCTGTTAATTTTATTCAAACACAAGTATATCCTATATGTAGCATTTTCTACATATTCTGGATTTTGACTGTCCAACACAAAATGCTGCTTATCTAATAAAAAGGTGCATATATGTCATAATATATATATATATTTTACGTACCCACATGCATACAGGCACGTAAGTGACACAGATCTTAAATTTTTCAAAATGATGCATCTTTAAAATCAAACCTGAAAGCTATCAGAGCAGAATTTTAAAATATCTTCTGTCAAAGAATATTTAATGTTAACTATTGTCATGGTTTGATGTGGGGTGGGTGGGGGTTCTGGTGGCAGGAGAGGGGCTTTGCTCCCTGTGACCTCCCTGGTTTTGGAACAGGGTCAGACCTGGTTCTGGCCACCAGATCAGACTGCCATCCCCCTCAGGGTTGAGCCAATCAGTGCCTCTGCAAATTGCCCTATTTAAGTCAGGACAAAGGAACCAGAAAAGGTGCTTTGCCCAGGAGTGAGGAGAGAAGGGAGGAGGGCACTGCCCCCGCTCCCTGGCTCCCGGCCGGGCAGCTGCCTGCGTCGGGCCGGCGCCGCCCACTGAGGATGGCAGCGGCAGAGCCGGCTGGAGAACTCGGGGAGCACCCCACTCCCGGGGTGCCCACTGGGCTGAGTTCACCTGGAGAGGACTGAGATCTGAGAGAAACAGCTGCATCGACAGCAGGTCAGTGAGGATGGAGCGGGAGGAGGTGTGCCGGAGCCGAGTTTCCCCTGCGGCTGATGGTGAGATAGCAGGCGGCCCCCCTGCAACCAGGACGGCCTCAGTGGAGCAGAGACCCACTCGCAGCCCGTGGAGAGGAGATGCCTGAGCCTGAGGATGGTCGTGTTGGGGTGCACGACAAGGCGGAGAGGCATCTGGAGTCTGCGTGACGACCCACGCCGGAGCGAGTGGCTACAGCTCCCTAAGTACCCGAGACTGTGGTAAAGCCCACACTGGGGCAATCTGTGGGGAAGGATTGCACCCTGTGGGCTGGACTCACACTGGAGAAGTTTGTGGATTTTTCCTCGTGAGTAGGGGATCCACTGGAGCAAGGGAAAAGGGTGTAAGGAGTCCTCCTCCTTTAAGAAAGAAGCAGCAGTAACAGCACGGAATGAACTGACCTGCACTCCCCCAGTCCCTGCCCCCTGAACCGCTGAAGGAAGGAGGTAGAGCCGGGAGGAAAAGAAAAAGGGGGGGGGAGAGAAGGAAGGTGTCGGTTTTAAGATCTGGCTTTGTTTCTTTTTATCCTCTCAAGTAACCAGTTTTGTTTCCCTTTGTCCTTTTAAGTAACCATTAATAAACTGTTTTGCTTTAAGAAAACCCAGTCTGGTTTGCCCAGGACCATGGTTGGTGGGTGCTCCCTCTGTTCTTGTCTCAACCCTCAGTCCCTTTATTATATTTTTCTCCTCTCCACTTTACTGGAGAAGGAGAGACTGTGTGAGTTTTAGTTGCTGGATCGGCCTAAAACCACGACAACTATGAAACACAATTAGAGTTAAGACACTACGTGTGAAGTCAGTCATAGACTTCCTGAGAACCCTCAGTGTTTAAATGTGCCCCTCGACACTGTCAAAGAGCTTTCCCCATTAAGCACCAGAAAAAAAAACAACAACTATTTATAATATAAGAGAGGAAAATATTTTTTCATTTAACATATTTACTTGAATCAAAATAGAATTTGTTTACATGCATAAGAAATTGTCTCTTTCTGTATGTTTCAGGTGATGTTCATTAGAAAGAACTTCAGCTGGATGGAGCATGCCAGCTTTTGTAAGTGTTATTTGCAGTTTTACAAGGAATCCAAACAGACTGTGTTTTCCTGAAAACAAATTTCTAATTCAGGACGTAGTGTGGTTATTCCTCTTAGTAAAAAAATATGTACTGTTTCAATTTCCTGAAAATGTAAATGTCACCATCAGATCAGGTATCATCTCCAGTGTGAGTGCCGTAATTTACAATTTTTTGCCTCCAGGAGTGATGAATATTCACTCTCTGCCAACTCAGTGGAAGTGTGTTCTTTCAGCAAACATATTCTATAACAGCATGCACATTAGCACACTAGATACTTATGTATGAATGGAGTGATATGGTGACTGGAGTGGAATGGAGTGATATGAATTACAAACTGGTTCTTGACTGAGTGGTATTTAAGAACAGTTCTATTTAACCACTGAGACAACTCAGACCTCTCTGCCCTTATTCCATAATGTCCTTCTCTTCAGCATACCATTTCAATATGACAGTTGCTTTTCAGAACTGAAACTCCATACACATATGTACAGATACATTTGGAAAAAAAAAAGTCAGCCAAAATATAATTCAATTTAGCCATTAAAAACAAGGGGATCAAAAAAAATAAAATCACAGACCCTTTCACAAAAGTGTCAGATGTGCCTCCTGATTTCACTGCTGTTAAATTCTTTGCTTCTTTGATGAGGACTTCTAATATACCTCCAGATGGCATGTGAGAGACTCCCTTCTTTCCTTTTTTAAAGCTCTTCTTTCCTATATATAGAATAGAATTGCAACATTATCCTCCGAAATTATATATACACTGCAAGACTGATTTGGAAACGTAAGTTTTCTTGGTTAGATTCTTTCACTCATTTCCTGCAATGGGATTAAAGTATTTCTTATGAGGAGATCCTGATTTTCTGTGGGTAGAGAAACTAATCACGCAGGGGCAAAAAATCACTCCACATTTAATAAAGAACTTGACCGTTTGACTAAGAACTGCATGTCCTGTAAGTCTTGCCTTCTTGTCAGAATCCACTTCCACCACTGATGTTAAACAGTTACGACACCTAAGACGCCACAAGCAAGGTATAAAACCTCTGACTCAAAGCTTAAAATGCAGAAATACACCACATGTATTCCATGCAGTGCTCTTTGGAGACCATGACAAAGGACGTGGTGCTCACTGACAAGCTATTGCTTTTGAACAGCAGCATGAGGACACGTGTACTTGCTGCTGCTGCAGATTCTAAGAGGCTTATCAAGAGGAATCATACACACTGATCAGGCTGAAAACATCAGAAAAAAATATCAGGAGTGATGTTAAAATGTACTAATTTAAAAAATGCAAATAGAGTATATCTAGACTACTCAGACAACAATTAGCGTTTAAGAGAGAAAACCTTAGAATTACTGCTAGCAGAGGCAATATCATCTGTGGAAAAAAAAAGAAAGAAAACGAAAAAAGTGTAATACATCTACCAAATCCTAATACTAACAAGCAACACTGTCACTAAGACAGGGATATATCTGTGTCTAGTATATCCATGTACACTCAGATGCTACCCAGTGATTGCTCTCACTTCAGATGATTGCTATTTCTCATGTTACTACAGTGCGAAGAGTTACTAACTGTTTTCCCCTGTTCGTTGTTGATAAAAATAATGGCTTACCCTAATATTTTACATGACTGAATTAGAGCAGTAATACAGTAAAACTGAGTAGAGGTAAAGCAGTGTGAAAAAGAGTGAAAATGAGGAGATAGGTAAGCTTAAGGACAATTAAGGATGAAGAACTAAATGACATCTATAACTTCAATCAGATATACACTGCATAGAACTAGCTGAACAAAGAACCCACAGACTATGATGTAGACAATTTATTTCTATGTGGGTGTCCTTGATCATGTGATTTAACGTCTGATTTTTTTTTTTTTTAATTAGGTCACAATCATGCATCAACACTTGACTGCACACTCCCCTTCTCTCTCCCTAAGTTCAAGAGGAGAGGACTGAGCAGCAGAAACCCACTCAAGATTCAAAACTTCCACAGATAAAGACAACTAGCATGTTTAAGTATGATTTCAATCTTCACTAATACCATTACTTCACCCTAGGTGAGGATTTTTAATACTCAGAGAGATGTTATCACATGCCACCTTTAATGTTTGTTTTACCTTGAAACTGCCCTAGAGGAAGCATTAGGTTTCTGTCTGGGGGAATGTAACGTAAAACAACTGTCAGTTCTCCTTTATATTGAAACCCAACATCTGTCACAACCTCCACCTGAAAAGAAAAAACAAACAAAAGAACCAGAAATCCAGCTAAGTTTAATTATTCACCTTCTCCTTTTGATTTTAATTTTGTTAAACTAATATAGCATTTGAAACACTGCTGAAATGTATCAAGACATACCAGCCCACTTTCAGATAATTAGACATTCCGGATTGAATGCAATCACATTTCAGAAAACTTTATGAGCTAGGGAACGACAGCTCTCAGAAGAATAAAGCCATGTGGCATTAGACACTCTTCAGTGAACATACAGAGGAGAGAGATATCTAGCAGACATGAAGCAAACAAACAGAAAAAACCCTCAAACTCATTTCTAGACATATAAACTGTAGCTGATTTAAGCTGACATTCAGTCCTTATTTCCCTCAATCAGGACTTTAAACCATAATTGCTTTCATGTATTTTAGAGGAGTCACTTCTGAGTCACTCTTGGAATAGAGGTGTGGGGAACGAAGGCAAGGGAAGAGAGCAGAGCCCAGCTCTGAAATAGAAAAACTTCTTGAAAACTGTTATTCCAGTGTCCTTTTCCTTTTCTACACAGCTACTATTTCTGCATCTTTTTGTTTTATAAATGTTTGACTCTTGCCCAGACGGAATGTACTGAGAGCTCTTCAGAGCATCCTTGTTAAAAGAACATTAGGCCTTCACTGATGTCTGCTGAACTTTCATTCATGTGGTAAAAAGTTGGAAACCACATTTTAAAAAAACAATAGATGCAACACAGGGGGAACATGTTATGCCAGTTCAAACTGACTTCTATAAAAATAAAGTGCAGTGAAAAAAGAAGTCTTGTACGTTTACATTAGAGATCAGGTCTATGAAAAACTTAGGCTTATGCTAACCTTGTGCAATGTTGTCCACTAATGGAGGTGGGTCTACTCAGATGCTCAGATTTCTGTACATGCTTCAGTGCTTAGGTTTGAGTACAAATCAACAACTCTTCCTGATCTCTTAACAGAGACAAAGCACATGTATAAAGAGAGAGGACTCTTGAGTGCTGAGACACACACACCCCCCAAGGCACCACACAAGCCTGTAAAGAACTGCTTATACACTAATGTCTGATCTGTGACAGAAGTATTTCTCTGAAATGCTTTCATCTTGTTCCCTGTCTCCCCAGGAAGGTCAAAATTCTATTATCAAGACAAAACAGAACCAAAAAACCCTCACCAGAAGTACACATATGGTGATATGCACAGTCAGCACTGCCTTCATATCACAGGCTCTATGCTAAGGCACTATATACATGCTTGGTGGGGCTAAGTCTGCATACAAGGATGCAACAGGGAACAAAGCAATTTTAGTGATAGCAGCATCGCCCTTTTGAGACTTTGAAGCATTTTTACAGCAACACAGGCATCCTTGCGCTGACTCGGAGAAAAACGGTCCTGTCTCCACCACTGTCTGATGCCAGTTGCTAGAATCAAGAATAAAAGAAAATCTGTAGTAAATGTCTGTGGAATAATTTGCACAACATCTAAATCTTGCCAGTCAGGCAGACAACTTATGGGCTAAACTATGCCAGTTCAGAATCAAGTTTTCCATAAAGGCAGCAAGGATTATTTTTTCTGTCCTACTGGTGGACAAGCGATGGCATAAGTTCTTATGTCAGGAACAATTTGTCAGCCTCCCCCGCAGCGCCACGTATAACATGGCTCTAGACTCTGCCTCCTCTTTAACCACAGAACTATTTTCTCTTCTTTTTCTGATTTAACCACATTCCTCTTGAAAACAGACATTCAATGCTCATAGAAGAAACAGGTCTTAAAATCTCCAACCTTTTCACTAAAGCTGCTAAATGATTCATGATAGAATAAATAAAGTGCTGCAATAAAACCCAGGAAATGTTTCACTGCCATTCCTGTCTCTATCAGGCAGATGATATGGAAGAAAAGCATGAAATTTGTATGTGTATTAAGCTATGCTTTTTTAAAAAAAATTAAAATGTAATAATTGATATTTTTAAAAAATATACTGTCTTTGCTGATCAAAAATCTTAGTAGCATTTTAAGTTTAGAAAAATTATTTATAACAACTTAGGAGGCAGACAAGACCAATTCTGTGTTTGCTTTCTTTGGTAAAAAAAAGAACTCATTTAAAAATCCTTTTAATGGTTTTGGAAATAATCAGACAACGTCTTCCAGCTGGAATGGCTGAAATGCTTAGTGCCTCATTCCTTTTGCCCGAGCAGGAGAGCTTCGTGACCTTTTTTCCCCTGTTAGGATTAAAAGAAACCACCCAGGAACACACAAAACCCTGAAGATTGAAATGAGATCACAAAGAGACTACTGCACGATAAGAAGGTAAATTCCAGACCAAAGTTGCATGCAAACTGCAAGCAAAACAAATACTAGATGTTCATCATCTTGTTGTAAATCGGTGGACACTAAAAAGCATCTGACACCAGCCAGAGCTATAATGGAGATGTAGTAAACATTTCTTCTACTTCAAGAACAGACCCAACGAAAGTAACTTACAAGAAGCAAGCTTGTACAGATGGTATAATCCTGTTCTGGACACAGTGCTGACTGAAACATGTTTGCCATCATCAGCTACTTTCTCTTCCTGGTGCCACCTTGGCTGGACCATGAAGGAGGAGCTAGTGGTCACCCTTAGTAACAAAACTGAACTAGGAAACTGGGAATGATTTTCCTTGCCACTTACAAAGCATGAGGTGTGCCAGTGTTCAAAGAAGAGACCAATTTCCTTATTCATCTCCTGGAAAATTATTTACTAAAATATAAATTTGTGTCAGTTTAGATGTAAGCATCACAAAGGGCTATACCTAGAAATTAATTATACAGCAATCAGATCCATCACTCACCTGAAAGAATGGCACAAATCAAACACTCCCTCCTAAAACCCTGAAAGTAATGCTAGTTCCTTAAAAGTAATCATAGAATCACAGAATGGTTTGGGTTGGAAGGGACCTCGAAGATCATGTAGTTCCAACCCCCCTTCCATGAACACAGTGAACAAGTCATCTGAGTCTATCTCCACATCACTTGCAGTAAAACCTTGAAGTTTTCTGCAGCGAGAAAAATACACTTTCTGAAATGGCAATATAAACCACTGGAATTTCTGGGGATTCTGGCTGCTGCAGGAGCAAGCAAGGCAGAAGTCTTTAATCCTCTAGCTTAAAATAGCTCTTTGAATCTCTTCCAAAAATAAACACCTTTGCCAGAGCAGGGGATGCCCTAGAGACAGAAGGCATCCTATCCTTCGCTAAGTACAATGGAAGTCCTGTTTCACAGACCAATTGATTTGCCTGCAGAGGAGCCTTATCTTGTACCTTTCTAGTTAAGGTGAATAAGAGATTAATAAGTCATCTTGTCAGAGCTGAAAAGTGTGAAGCACTTTGAATCAAAACAACAAAAAAATCCATTTCTTTCATAAACTGTTAAGGGTTGGGTAGGGGAGAGTGGTAGAAAAGTGCTTTGGTTTATGAGCCATTTTTAAAAAATAATCGATTTCTTTACTAGGTCATTTCTCCACGCAGTTTGTTACAAGACAAACATAGCTTATTTAAAAAGGTGGGGGGGGGGGGGGGGGTCGTTTGTTTTTAAGCAGCCAATCATGTATAAAGTTTTCATGAAGACTTTAAAACCAGTGTGTTTTGGTTGAATAAAGAACAAAGATACTATTTTTATTACCATATTGGATACCCATAAAGTCACTGTTTCATAAACACGTTCCAAAGGAAAAACAACTAAGCCTTGCTAAATTTGCTTTGCAACCCTTTCACCAGCCCCTGGTAACCCTTACCTTGGGTTGGAGCACAAACCACTCATCGCTCTGATTTTCAAAGTCCCAGGAATCAAATGGAATTTCCACCTCCCCAAGGAAGCTGTTGTGTCCAAATCTGTCATAGTGCCAGACAGAAAGCTGCAGCGTCCTGGTTTCTAGCTGTGTGTGACTGATTACATACTACCAACAGAAAAAGAGAAAGAGAAACTCTCAGAATAAGCATAAATAATAGTTTCTACGGAGTCTTTTTCAGCTCTAGCTCAATTTCATGAAGCCCACAGCAGCTAATAAATGAAGCATGAAAGAGAGATTTATTTTCTTTGCAAACAAGATTGATCTAGCTAGAAAGCTCATAATGTTCATGTTAAACTTAAGTCTTTTCTTTGCAGTATGCATCCAATGGTAATTAACGTTACTATCATGATTGTGTTTTTTTCTGTATTAGTTATTAGTTACTGGGTATTTATGACTATAAAGTAAATTACAATGCTTAAAACTATGATCCTGTTAATTCCTCAGAAGTTTATGTAAAAGAAGCAGATCAACATCGAAGTTCAGTTTGTAAGATGAAACCCCACCAGTTCTTTCATCCCTAAAGAGAGTCTGCTGTCTGCTACTTTCTAGAAATAAGTGTTCTTTTCTCCTTTTCAGTTTTATCTTTGTAACTCAGGAAAATTGTCCTGAAAACAAGTAAAACTGCATCTGCAAAGCATTCACCAAACATCTCAGTAACAGTTAAAAAACTCCTCTGAAGAAACATCATATTCTAGCAAATACACAGAAAATTACAAACATCTGGAATTCTAGCTCTGCACATTCTGCTTTTAGCAAAAGGCCCATTAATTCCTTGAAATTCGCCCTTCCGCTAGTGTTAGCTGAGGAGACCCAGATGTCTTCTTTTTTGCATCAAGAACAACGTCTGGACACAGAAACATATTCTCCACAAGCTGAAACAGTCGAGTCAGTTGACGAGCCACACATGTAGGCTATTCATGTACAGGTATGTCTACAATGCTTAATCCTAGATGCCAACAGTTCCACTGTGAGAGATGTCATATTTAGCAACAATGGAATAAAAGTCAAAGAGGGATGATACAGACAGATTTAATTATTTTTCTTTCCTCACAGTAGTTAACAGCTGGGACAAACAGATGTAGCTCTTGCTTATCTACCCACAATTCAAGTAAGCCCTCTTTGTTACAGTTTACATTTTAGCAAGCTGCTAGGTCCTATCCTCACTGAGTTCCCTACTAGCAAACATGTTTAGTGCTATGTTCCTTGCTAAATAGAATCTAACACCTTTTTTTCTTTTTTTTTTTTTTTTTTTTTTCCCAGTTCAGGCAAGTCTTAACTTTACTATAAACCATTTAAAAGTGAGGCTATACAACAGACTCTCCCTTGGCAAGCAGTCTGGCCAGACCAACTGTGTGTGAGTCTGCAAAATGGTTTTGTAGCCAGGTTAAGCCAAGTATACTGGCCAGGGAACATCTATTAGTCTCTATTATAAGAAGCTTATTTGAAACATCATTGAAATTACTACAAAAAAAAAAAGAAGTATATTTCAGGAGAAACTAAAAAGAGTTTCAAAAGAGTTTCTGGCGTCATGACAGCCAGCTGGGATAATTCTCATCAACTGACAAGGAAAGGGAATCACCAGGAGCCTTGTGGTCTAGATGCCAGTCAGGCAGTGAATCGGGCAGAAACTCTGCCATTCCCACCTGCACCACAGAGCCAAGGGGGTGAATAAGCAGCTCTTGAGGAGCTCGAAATAGTTCAGCCTCTATAATGGACACAGGTAAAAGGCAAGGAAGGAAGAGCCTGAGTGCTCTCCTTCACCAGTCCTCAAGGAAGTAATCTGTCATTGTCTTTTGCAACAGAAAAAGAACTTCTCCACAGCTTTCTAGGACATGCTTTTAACATCTTTGAGCTCAGGTTAGATGGGAATATCAATAGTTTTGAAAGATATCTATGGAAACTAATAGAAGTTTTACCTGTAAAAGAGAGAACCAAACAAAAACAATTCCTCAATGCTGAAAGCCAGAAATTATAACTCATGGGATTACTAGATGGTTTTGCTTAAATACATTCCCTTTTGAGGTATCTCTTCCAAATTCTAATCCTCACACTGGAACACACATAGAAAATGCCTGTGAGCACAAGCGGAACATTCATCACAGCCTGAGAGAGAGACAGTGTTCTCACCTTCAGCGTTTCATTAAATTCTGGATTGATGCTGTTACTTTTAATTTTGGTCTTGCGCTTACTTTGGCGGGACTTATCAGGCAGAAGGTATGCTTTGACATATCTGCAGATCAAGTAGTAAATTATTAGCAAGGAATAATAATGACTAGTTTGAGCAATGACCTGCTACATCAACAACACATACGAAGAAATTAATTTTTGCAGTCTAAACAATGTACATATGTAACAGAGGATATGTGAGACATGGAAAGGTGTGGTCTTCATCTATAAACATAGCAATGTTAGTCAGATAGGATCAGAATGACAAAAGGCAGAGCTAAATTAATTTACTTATCTTCAGAAATGCAGAAAACTTTCCTAACACTGCCCCTTTTGTACTATACAATTACTGACTGGTTACATATGACAACACATACTCTGAAAATATAAGAGAATCAAAAACTTCATACGTTACATACCATAGGATCGCACATTATTAGAGACACTAATTACTACTTCCTGATGAGAGAATGTACATATTATACTGAAAACTATAATGAGAAGCTCAGAAAACATGGTTCTTACAAAGTTAATCTATGGATGCATGAAACCAAAGTTAACTCAATCTCTCCCTCCCTCCAAAACTCACTCCTCTCATATACTTTAGTTTTCATTCTAGAAGAAATCAATTCAGCCTCCCTATTGCTTCATGGTTTTTGCCCTTTTACTGTCAAACAGGCTGATGTTTTAAATAATCTTATTGTTTCCCCAGAACAGGCACACATAACCCTAAGAAACATATTGAAAATGCGTTTCCCACAGGGAATCTAAAACCCTATCATCAAAATGCTGGCTTGTAGCAGCTGGATCCTATGAGTTCTCAGGCTCATATCGCCTCAAACTACAGCACATGACGTGGTAGAGGACACCCCTAGCAGAGTTTAAGGAAATTCTTCTCTGTGCTTACGGATCGGTCCTTTGCTTCTTCTCATCTGCAATGGCCAGGTTTCTGCAACTTTTCACCACGATGTTGAGGGCACCTGTTTTGTAGCTGTAGTTGATGTTGAGAAGGATTTCACCACTGACCTTCACGTTGCCATAGTCACCAGTTTCACTATATACACTCAGCATGCTGTTAATGCTAGTCTGGAGGGGGAGAGAAAAAGCACTTAGAGGCTTAAAGAAATTACTGTTTTCCAGAATCTGCTTTTTCATACAGCTACAGTCTTGCAATATTGTCCCACTTGTTAGGACTTACTATGAAAAAAAAATATATCATAGAACACAAATACCACTATTTAATGTAAAAGGGAGTAAGAACTATAATTAACAATAGGTTAAATGTCTAGACAGTCAATGTTTTTCCATGCAGGACTCAAACCTACTCACAAACATGACTAAATCTAAATTACCATAATTTAATTCATGCACGAACTGAAGAGCAGACATAAATGTAAAATATAAATGATGAGCTATAATATTATAATTTATGAGCTATATAAATTGTAAGCTCACATAAGTTCCAAGCAGGGGAGAAAAAAAAAAAAAAAAAAAAAAAAAAAAAATCACCTCTCTGGCTCAGCCGTCCACCTAGTTTTCACTGAGTCTCATAAGACAACTGCTGACAGAACCATTAGGAAAAGCTATAAGGATGTTCCCCATAATGGAGGTGATATAAAACCATGTTTGGTTTAAAGTGTCACTCACCTTTCATTAGCAACTCTACAAGAATGAGAAAAGTTCAATACCCACCATTCTGCAATTTTCTTAAAGGCATAGAAGTTTAGCAATAATCCCACAAAATTTTTCACTGTAACATAATATATCACCCCTCAATCTCCTTTTTTCACTTACACCATGCAGAGTATTACTATGAGGATTTCCTCTTCCCGAAGATTACAATTAGGAAAGAACTACATATTTTTAAAGAAAACCAGAGCAATATGCACGCAGCCAGAACCAAAAGCATTCGAGAAATCTGGTGCACGTTCTCTTTTGAGTCATTGAGCAAGATTGTTCAAAAACATATATAACTATCTAAATCCTAACACACTGGAATCTTGTAAGACACATAGGTACAGTCTTCAATAAAAAAACAAAAAAAAACACAAACAAAAACAAACAAACAAAAAACAAACAAACAAAAAAAAAACAAAGAGAAACTTTAAAAGTAAGCTAAGCAGAGGATTCAGGAGAACTCACAGTATCACCATCTGTTTCAGGCACATTTAAATATGTCCACTTTCTGTCAGAGCCTTCTGGGGAGTTCTTTACAGAAGGCAGTGAAAAAGATTAAGAGAAGAGAGAATTAGATAGCTGCAATAAGAAAGATAAGCGCAGTGACAAATATTTACCTACACAGACAGGTAAAGGAAGTTTGTATTGCAAAGGCACAGCAAGCAAAACAGAAAAAGATATCACCAAATCGGAGAAATGCTAAATGTTTTCCATATACTTCAAGTATTGAAGGACACATGGCTCGAAGTAATTAAATAAAAATGAAGTACCTGCTGCATCAAAATAAATTACATTTTTGAATACCAATTCAGCAGATTTGGATTTATTTTGGATTAAGTTTAGATTTTTCCTCATTTACGTCTGCATGAAGTCAATCCTCGCTTAAGCTAGTAAAACACTAAGTATTCATATAGTTGCAGGATTGGCACCTTTGTAAGAAATTTTAGTTCCTCTGTGGGGTTTGTAAGAATAGATGAAGAAATGCACGCAAATGTTGAAACGTGTTACTCTGGGAAAAAAAATCCTGTAATAGAATATTGAGGGAAACATTTTACCCCCCTCTGCTTGTTAGAGCAGTATCTGGAAATTTTACCAATGACCTCAAGCACTGGCCACGTTTTCCTTAATTTAAAAAACAAAAAATGCTTATCCTTTTATTCCTTTGTACAATCGGCTGAAAATCCATGAACAGGACTGGTTAAAATTACTGGAGAATTAGCAGCACACACTGACAAACATGGCATATTTCCTGCTATTCCTAACATGCCTCAAGCTAAATGCCAGCCTTTACCATTTATGCATTTCCACCTCTAACGTACATGAAAGTGTGTATCCTTGGACAGTGTTAGTGAACTTCACAGTCCAAGTATGCGCTACAAAATGCCTAAATTATCCCTGTAACAGGAAAGTAACAATTTGTGTGTCCACTTCAGAAAACAAACAAGGTTATACCAACATGAAGAGATGGACAAGTTTTCTCTGTTGAATTATTTTTTTTTTCTTGATCTTTAGATGAGTGGGAAGTGAGGGATAAATGATTGGAAAAAAAACTCAGCAGAAAGTCCTAAACAAATACATGACCTCTGACTCTAGAATTTATGCAAACAATTTCTGAATTGCTTACAAACCACAAATAAGATAACACAAGTTTAGTAGAAGTATTTGATATGCTTGACGTTTTTCCTCACAGACTCTGCTCTGTGGCATTTACACTAGACATACTTCATATACACTAAATGTAATGTCCTTAAGAGATCTATTCATTTTCCATTTTCATAAGTAGTAAACAACCATGACACATGGAGGATGCAGAGCTTCATTTTAGTACCTCACTAAGAATTATATTTGTTTTGCATCGTATCTTAATGCTGCAGTAAGGCACTGGAACAATTCAGTCTTACTGATGTGATGAGTCTTGACAACACCACGTTACTGCGTTTAGGAGAGGAATCGGTGGAGGATGCAGGGAAAACTAAATACGCAGCTCATGCATTAGCTTTGGAAAAACACAAAGAAAAATACCCTAATGCTGCGATACAGTTCTTGTTTGATGTCACTTTCCATTTCTGCTCACTCATGCTACAGGTAGATTTCAAGTATCTTTACCCTTTGAGATATTTTTTCCTTTACCTCAAATGCTCATTGTCAGAGTACCCATACTATACTTTAAATACTCATATTCAAAAAAAAAAAGAAAGAAAAAACAAAGAAAAAGCATGCAGTTAGAGTCTACTGTTCATTAATAACATTATTTCAACGTGACTTAATAGTATACTGTCATTTGACAGATGAGTATATGAAAAAAATCTGCACAGTGCAGAAGGCTCAAAGACTTACAACAAGCAGAGTAGAGGCAAAAATAAGAGAGAGGGGGAATCTTAGTAAGCAGTAATACACACTTAAGGGGAATAGAAAAGACCTTGTAAAATTGACCTGCTCTTGCAGGGAGAAGCAGCTTGCCATTTGAAACTTTGCCATTAACATAGCATTGCAGTGACATAAAAAATCATGCCACAGTGAATACAGAGAAATGAGAGCACTGAGATGTGAGATTATCTCAAACCCACAGCAGTGGAAAAGCTACACTCTCCTTAAGAAAAAGGTCAAAGGGAAATCTACAACAGAGGACAAAACCCAATGCACAGACAGAACTCTGCCTCCAGTACAGAGGGAAGGCTCTCTAAATGCAGTTCCTCAATTAGTGGCCTAAACAGAGAAAGCACTTAAACATTTGCAACCCTCATATCAATATTCTGAGGAAATAAAAATGATTGTCTATAAAATCCATGGGATCAGCAAGCATTGGAGACAATGAGTCATAGTCAACCTCGGGTAAGTGGGTCTAATTAGAGCAACGTCAACAGGCTACATTTGTTCAAGTCCAATTTGAAGTGCCACGTCTTTGTTGTGTCTGTGTACTACACAAATCAGAAAGGAAAAGGGTCTGGACATGGCCAGATCTGAGATACCAAAATGCCCTGTGATGGCAATTTTCTCAGCCCTTTCTCCTCCCCAGGTAAGTCAAGCTCGGATTCAGCCAACTCCATCTCTTTGGGGTCAAAACTTCAGTTGGCATTTCCTGGGCCCTCTTGTATGGAGACCAACAAGGACACAGCCTCAAAAGGACAGTTTGTTGGTTACTGTCGTGGACCAAATTTTCTCTTCCCTCTTAGCATACAGACTCCTCATCTCTCTTCATCCTCTTCAACTCTCTCATCTTCTACCTGGAGTTTGTTGCAGTTTTCTGGTACTCTATATGCTATTCTTAGGCACAAGTCATGAAGAATAGTAGCCATAGAGGGCTCCAGGACTTTTCTGAAGATGCCAGAAGTTGCCTACATCTTAAATGTCAGATCCCAAAAATTAGGTACACAGCAGGTAGTAATAAACTAGACATGTTAAAAGCTACTTTTATTATTATTTTTCTTTCCCAGTGAATAACAGACTGCATATTGAACTGCACAAGGCTTGTTATATCAATTTTGTTGAATTCTGAGCATCAGTTACAACCTGAAAATGCAGCTATCCTTTTAAAACCAACATTAAGTTGCAACAGTTACACAACTGCTAGACTCAAATATCTGATTTACAGTATATAGTTTGTGGGTACGACAAGAAACAAAAGGATATAACAGAAAAATACTACAATTATCGCAGAAGATAGAAAAGTTGTCGACAATTAAAATCCCCAAGTATCTCCCTCCTCACTGTAAAGAGACATACTTTTCAGATGTGGGTGGCATAGCAATGATGTCATGAAGAATGGGAGAAGATGGGTTGGGGGATGGACAACAATGCCACAGAAGTGGTATGTATGCAAACACACAGGCGAGTATTTGTGTCCCAAGAACCTGAACAACCAGAAAGTCGTTTGAGATGGAAGATCTTTTCATTTCATGTTCTCTTCATTTAAAGTAAATTAAGATTAAGCACATGTCTACAAAGTTGAGGAGTTACATACTGCAAATACCTATGTTTTGCCTTCTCCACATGCAAGCTTGGTAGTAACCTGAGCATGTAAGGAAATCTGCTAATGAGTATGCAAAATGGTTTTATCTTTCCATATGCTGCAGAGAACAGTATTTCAGAATTGAACAGCATTAAAAATATAATAGAAAATCTAATGTTAAAGGATGTTTCTCAAGCGCAGGATGAAAGATGATCTGCTGCTGAGCGATATGAAGTTAAACTTCTTTTTGAAGGAACAATGGGCATTTGTGGAAGGAAAAAGCAAACGTTTTCTACTCAAGATCTTACTGTTGACAATCCACTTGTCAAATGTTCATGTTTCCTTGAGTAACGAGAGGCCACTATGTCATCAATATCATCTTCTGTTTCATCCAGATAATCCTAAATGACAAACAGGCATTTTAGTCGTTGCGTTCTGCTCCATATTTGGTCAGCCTCTGTCACCTACTTTTGTTTCATATATTTTCCACTTTAGGAAGATGGTGCAGGATGCATTCAAAATTCTAATCTCTAGAGGAATTTCGATTTACATTTTCCACATCTTTGCACAGGCACACAGTACAAGGGGAAAAGATGCTGTTAGGGTTTCAGGGTTCAATTGCTTAAGAACTGAAAAACTTGACACATATACTTCATATCTTATTCTGGAGGTGCACACTTCTGCATGGCCAACAACTGCACACATAAACAAAACCCACTTCCATACCTACTAACAATCCCATGTGGATTACTTTATTCTACTTACTACTATTTGCATTCAGGAGTTCAGGTTCAGAAATCTTAGAGGGGCACAGTGAGAACTTTTAAAATCTTAATGAAAGAAATGAGGGAATTAAGATCCCATACCAGGGACCAGGGGATCATCGATACTGGTTTACTGGAAGACATTTTGTAGCTAGAAGCCAGCAGATGATTAATTCCCTGGTTACAGCCCAGGTTCCACGTTTTTATGGGACATATTTTTTTATAATCAGCCAATTCAGTTTTCCAATTATTATCCATATTTATATCAGTTACTCTCACACAAACGAACAAGCACACAATTTGCATTGCACTTGCACGCTTTCACACTGTCATTGATGACAGGTGACGATTTCATGAACATGATCATTAACACAGACCGACTTTCTAACAGGCAACACAGAGTTCCAGGTTACTGTCAAACCACAGGGGAAGAAACTTGTCCTGCCATCATACACACTGAATATATTTGAGGGGTAAACAAAAATCCAGTTGATGTGCATGTTTTAAAAATAATTAAGTTCCTGTATTATTTTAATAATTTTTAAAAATGGAGGAAAAAAATCAGTAATTGCACAGCTTCATATATACACTTGAATTTTAATAACTAAGACTGAACTGTAACATCTTTAGCTTATATACAGGAAAAAATAATTTTCATTTTTTAAACACAGCAATAAAGTAAAATCTAAAAAAAAATCTGGTCAACGGTCTTAATAGGACTGTTAACTTTAAGTAAAAGTTACAGAAAAAAAAAACAACAGACAGCTATCATCCTATTCAGTGTAGCTTGGAAATGTCAAGTGTTTCCTTAAACCTTATGGCAGGTATTTTGAAAGACTCTGCTTTTAGTTTTAATGGAAGTCAAACGTTCAACTTCCTTATATCTGCTATGCAGCTATAAAAATATCCCGTGGTGACCTACCTCACACTATTGCTTAGTCGCTCTCACTCTTTTGAACTAAACAGAGAAGCACTGTTTTCAAACTCAGAAGCTTCAAAGATTTCTGTGCTAATCAGGTAAAACAGAGCAGAGAAGTGCTGCTGGAGAGTTGAATTGTCACAGTTCATGTGAAGATCTGCAGAGCATTTGTCATTAGCATGCATAAAACTGTTACATCTCTTCTTTGCTCCAGTGACTGAACTGAAACAACATCAGCTGAATGTGATATAAAATTTTCTATTGCTACTTTCCAATTGCAATTGTGTATTGAATATTGAGCAAATGGAAATCAGGACAAGTCATCACTCTATTTGGGCCCAAAATTTACATACTGAAGCAAACATTCCTCTTAGCTTCATGTTCTTACAATGAGCCTCCTCTGCTGGTCTTTTCCTCCTCTATTCAGCGCACTGCTACCACTCCACGGATAAAGGAGTCACAGAAATCTTACACTCTAAGGAAAAAGTTCATGGAGACCCTAACTATTTCAGGAAGACAGACAGAGCACTGAATCCTTCAAAAGTAAAACGCAAAAAAAAACTAAAATAAAACAAACAAAAAAAAACCACCCACCCCACTCCTCCCTCCCACTGTCCTCATTGACTTCAGAATTCAGACCAAGTTTAAAACTCAGCACAAGAATACACAACTTACTCTTGCCCATACAACGGGAAGAAGCAATTCTGGTAACACATGCAAAACTCTTTCCTTTACACTGTTGTATACATACCTGTGGACTTTAAAATGAAAATGCTACATTTATATTGCTGAATAATTAAATACAGGACAAAAAAAAATAAGGCAACCTCTTTAGATTGGGGTGTTTCAGGTTTAGACACTCAAATATTCACAGGGCTCCACAAAAAGTCCTGATGACAGCTAGCTAAGTACCAATTTTTGTCTGCAAGCAGATATCTAAAACTAAAAAAAAAGGTAAACACTTAACCTATGCTCATTATTCGTTTTGCACCACAATGATTATGTTTCTCAGGAGGTGTTACAGAACTGCAACTATGTAATTGGTTAGTGTTATAAGCTTATTAAAGTTAGAGCTAGCAGGACATTAATCTCACGGTCTCCAGTGGGGGTTATAAAACGCATATTATCCCATTACTTCTAATAAAGCAGCTGAGCATGTAATGAACACTACTTCGTCAGGAATTCAACACACGCCTCTCCAGATAAGGTGCTCACACTTGAACGCAACACTAGATTTAACTGGTTCCCCATATTCCTTGACAAAGACGTACCACAGTGGGCAGGTTTCTGCCCTTTTCACTATCAAGGGCAATACGAAGTTAGAGAAGCAAAATACTCATTCAGTCCTCCAGCTGATCTCTTGGTATGTGTAATGGGTTTTCCTGATAAAGCTGGGAGCAATGTGGCTAAAAGGCTTTTCCCACCCTTTCAGCTGATAAATTCCAGCGATCTGCGTATTCTATCGACATGTGCCATCTCCCTCACCACTGCCATCAGCTCCCACCACCTCTGAATAAGAGACTGAAGGACCTCAGCTAGCTCCACCAGCTGTCCAGGAGAAAAGAAGGTGTAACTTTTCTCAGGCTGCAGAAACCATTGTTATTTTCACCAGATATCTTTCTTTTGCCTCTTATATCAAGCATCAAAGAAGCTAAACTCCAGCAGGAATACAACCTTTACCTCAAAAGTCTGAATCCATAATGCATATGTCTGAAGGACTCCTGTGAGTCAAACTACCCTAAAAAACACAGTAACAATAAAGCTGATGAATGCAGCCAATTGATTTCATAAGACAGAGCAAGTGAGAACATGGGTAGAATCAGAGATCTATGAACCCCGTTAAGAACTAAGTTTAAAGGGGAATTAGGATTCTCGCAGACCCCAGAGCAACTAGATCAAGTTTATGCCACAAGAGGTCCCCTACATTAGCAAAGCAGCTAGAGAGTTGCTGAGATGCAATCTGAAATGTCATTCAGAGTCAGCAAGAAAAGAAAGAGGAGGGAAAAAAAAAAAAGAAAAGAGAAAAAAGAACAAATCTCTGAATATGAGGAAGATTAAAAAAAATAACCAAAGAACAGAAAACCACTCTAGACTTGGCATTTCTGGCACCTGCCTCGGATAAATTCCTAGGAGATAACTACCGCATCCTGTCACTTAGAGAAGGAAACTAACATAAAAATATTTAAAGGTTGTCTTTTCTTATTTTGTGCTTTTCTTCTGCAATCTTTTTCAACTTCTTAATCAGTAACACATCCTTTTTCTTTGCAACAATTAAAAAATAAACCACTTATTCTTGAAGTTTTTCTTCTGCAGAAATCTGACACACAGGAAGGGCTTGTTTTGTTTCCCTGAAGATTAACCCAAACACAGCAATGCTGCAGGTAAATTCTTTGAGTGCTTACAGTACAAGAAACAGATGGGAATCCCAACATATTGTTTTGCACCAAGTCACAAGGATCAAATGCAAGAAGAAGGGGAGACATTTCCCATGGCCAAGGCTTTTCTGAAAGAGCAGATGGTAGGGAAGTACCATGGCAATAGACAAAATGCATAAACCATAACAAAGAGGGTTATGGGTTTTTTTAAGCCACAAGCACACATTGGAAGCTTCAATAACAAACTATGACTAGATTAAGAACTACTTAAATAACTTTTCTCCCTCCTCACACATATTTAACAAGCTGGGAATTTTTTTTTTTAGCATTGATGCACATCTGCAACTTATGTATCTTGGATTCCTGCATAAGAGGAGAGGGAAGTTGTGAATCACTTTAGGAAAAGCAGCCCACAGAATACATAGAAAAAGGTGTAGAGATGTATGGGAGAAACAGTGAACAGGAAGAAGAGGCAAGCAACAGTGACAGAACAGAAAGCTGGGGCTTCAATTGCTAAAAAACATGTAAGGGGAAAATCAAAAGCAGACAAAGATTAAAATCTTTAAAGTATAGTATTTCTCAGCATAAAAATTAAAATCTAAGAAAGTATGAATCAACAAAACTTTGGACCATGTGTAACATAGTGCCTTGTCCTGGTTTATTTTCAGGCCAGATTTCTTTCACCTGTAAACTCAAAAAACAGCAAATCAATAACCAACTGTAACCATGACTATTCATTGGAATCAGTCTATAGGCTACATAATCAAAAGATGAAGCTGTTTAAAAACTCATTAAATATCCCTGAAATAATGTTCTGCATTACTTTTATTTTATATAGATATACATATAGTGCTGATTTCTTATATCTGAACAAACAGGATTTCTGTCATGCAAACATTTACGTATTTGTAACTCACCAGTTCCTGATCTAAGGCACTAGGTACAGATTTGCTTCTTGTGCTCAGAGTATCCTCATTTCCTTCAGAGAAAGATTCACTCAAATCAATCTCAGATCGACTACGGTCTGAAAGATAAAAACAATTAAAATGTTTGCTATAATTTGTACAAAAAACATTCCATTTCATCTTCTACACCTTAATAAGTGCTGCCCCAAACCCAACCGTTTTTTAAGAAAAAACATCAAAACAATATTTTAGGTATCTGTCTCAAATTCTATGACAACTGGACATCAACATGATAAATGGAAAAATATGCTTTCTGATGCTGTTCAGCCTTCTGGTCAGTACTTTTTCCCCTGCATTATTTATCTGCAGTAATTGTCTCCCATGGATGATAATACAGATCAAGCTTTTGACTTTCTCTAGTAGGCCTGTCAGCCTGGAATATTGCAAAACTTGTGACAACCACTGTGAACACTTGGAATGCATCTCCCACCACCACCAAACTCCCCCCAGTGTCTGCTTCACAATCAATCAACTAGGGACACAGATGGACATAAAAAGTTACTTCTGCCATTACTGGTGCTCCCTGTGCAGAAAGGGGGAGGAGGCAAACAAGTTTCAAGACCTGAAGAAGTTTGTTTCTGTCCTACAGTGCTCTCATCCACTCTATAGGCAGAAGACGTATTAGATGTGTTTGAGAAAGATTTTCTTAGTCCTCCACATTAAAAATTTTTATGCTATTGTTCAATACATTGATTAAAAAAAAAAAAAAGAGAGGGAAGAGAATACTTTTAGATTCTACAGGTATGAATCTGGAAAGTTTTTAACTGTTCATCTTCTACCTGGGCTATAGCTCATGTGACAGGAAAGGTCACTCCCCAGAACTTAATGTCTTTGAGATCCTCCAAGAAGGAGATAATGAAGAGTTGTTCACAGGTTGCCGGCAATTTTGTTTGGCATCCATCTGCTTTGGTCACATGAGTTCAGTTCTTTTCTACTAGGAAAACCTTTATTTGATAAGGCAACAGAAACACAAGAATCATCACTTCATAAAGAAGTAGCAGTCCATTATACCTCTGCCTGGAGTCACGCTGTACAATATTCTCAAAGAAACTGATGCTTTCAAGTTGAAAAATCTAAGGTGAAGAACATTAGCTCTGTGGGATATGCCACTAGGCTTCTGCTATGGCTAAATTCAGCTGAAATAAAGCGAGCCCTGCTGTGTTTCAGAGAGAAACCTGTAAACCTGAACCCACTCTGTAAGAAGCCGACCAAGTGCTTGGGAGAAGCAGAAGAGTGCAGGGCGCTCCTGCCTCCTGTTTCAGATGGGAACAGGATCACCTCCTCCCACTGTTGCAAAGTGACTCTGACAGCACTTTCCTGGGCAAACCACATGTATGGAACAGCCTTCAACGAAATGAGGTAAATTACCGCTGAATAGACTGGTTCATTGCATCATGTATAAAATGAAATGACATGAAGTCTGTAAGGGACTTGTTCTCTGACAGCTCATTGTTTTCCAAATTTGCCAAATAACAGCAGCAGTACAGTAGTATTTTGCACAAATTGCAAGTAGGTAGTATTTTGTACAGTTGACCATGCAGAAAATGATTTAACAATGTGCAATTATGAATGAAATCTTGTAACGATTCTAAGAGCATGTGATTTACCCGATTGTGCCAATATTACTGGGGTTAGGATTACTACTTTTTCAAATGTAAAACTTATGGTAGAAACTTGGTCAGCAAAAGGGAAGACTTTTCAAAATGAAATTGAACAAATTTATGAAACTTACATCTGCTCTTTCAGCATGCTTTAAAAACAAAAGGAGCAGAGTCACAAGAACAGGAATAATCCTTTGATGATAAAGGCTGGCAGAAAGAAGGAAAAGACTTAATACTTGCCTGATGACAAAGATACCCTAGAAACTGCAATGGAAGGTGTTCCAGATGCTTTCCTACAGTGCTGCTTTACTAGATCTTCAGGTACGCTTTCACTTGTTGGAATAATCATGCCATTTTCTAAGCCAGTGTCCTGCCCAATAAGAAAAATGTATATCCCATAAATGCAAAAAGCAAGCTTATTCACTATCAGTCTACAAAACTGTCATTCCTATTATGTCCCACTCCAAATCTCCTTTAGCATCAAGTCTATTACTGAATATATTTAGATTACAATCTAATCTGCTCTGCTTACCACAGATCACGCATAAGATTTGCACAAAGATGTGATTTATGCATAAATTCTGAGTTTGCAACTGAAGAATCAGAGCAACACATCAGAAGTGAGAGGAGGGAAGTGAAACATTCAGATCTATTAAAAGTTCACTTAGCCTGGAAATTAATTAAAAAAAAAAGGAAAAGAAAAAAGATAAATCATGTTTTTATACCAGCATAATGACTTCAGTCAGGGTAAAACCGAATGGACTTGAACCAATTAAATGATGCCAGTATAACTCATTAAATAAAGCAAATATGATTGACATCATTATGGCTTTTTGCCTTCCTGTAAAGGAATAACTAATGACATAACTTCATCTTAAATTAAATGGATTGACCTTTTTCAACCAAATCTAATGCACTTGAAATCAAGTCAGTCTGTGTGCCCAGAAGAACATCAATAAAAACAACTATTAGTTTATTTACAGCTCCCAAAACTGCCCTCCATATATACTAACTTAGTTTTTAATAGAAAAGACAATACATTAGACCAAGTATTTGGAAGTTAGAAAAAAAATGACGTGTTCAATAGGGCTCTGAGCTCAAACACTCATCCACATTCCTCCAAGCATTAATGGTAAAAGGCATTACCTCTGACTATAAATTTCACTTTCCTTGTACATTCAAGTCATGGCAACTTAGAGTAACTTGTTTCTTAGGAGGGGTGACCGAAACGCATTCAGGATGGGTGTCTCAGTGCACAGCCGGGAGGAGCTGCTTGACAAACAGGCAGGCTCTCCGGGAACGAAGACAGCGCCTGCTTCTGGCTGAGATGAACCACATCCTTCTGGTTGTTATGAAACGGTGAAGGCAGCTAGCTCAGATGGGGCCACCTACATCTCAAGAGGCCTAACGGCAGGCAAGAGGAATCCCGCCTTTCATTTTGGTAAACCACCTAGCACACGTTTTGTGTTATTTCATAATTTATGCAGAGTCAAGTGTCCAAATCAAGAAAAAAACTAAAATCAGTATGGCCTGATTTTCTGTAAATGCTGAGCTTGCAACGTTTCCCTTAGAATTCAATCAGTGCATACTGGACCCACTGCATGCTAGAAAGTCACATCCTTTCTTCACAGCACTTACTTAAGTCCTTGAAGTGCCAAAAATGCTTATTCCCATCCCTTGTGCTTCCTACTTCAGAATCTGTAACTCATTATGTAATGCTGGACATGAACAGCAATTTTTAGACATAAGAAAAATGTCTGTTAAACCAAAAACCACATCACTGACAGAGCATCACAAATTCTGCTCTACTAGAGATCTTCACTGGTCCCAGCAGACTTAAGGAAGAAACAAAAATCTTCTCTGTCAGGCTTGTCCTTTCTGGGCTATAAATTGATCCAACAGGGCAGATGCCAAACAAGATGACTTGGCTGGTGTCAGCCGTATTTGGTGTCAGCTCTACATGACTGTACTTACCCTGCTATAGTCCATGGTCATGCTCCGCGTGCTGAGCGCCGGAGACCTCGAGAAGGAAGGTATGGAAACATTGCCTCTGTTCATAGGACCCATGGCCCCTTTCAGATGGCCTGTGGTGGCCTCTGCATCACTGCTGTTCAGTGAAAGAGTGCTCCCTCTGGGATGGAGAGAAGAGTATTAAAGTGTTATTACTTTGAGCAAACCAAGGCAACGCATTTAGCAAACCAGTGCAAGAAAACGGCCATGGTAACATTCTACTAGAATAACATGGCCATGGGTGAACTGTGTGGTCCACTGCAGGGAAACGATCACCTGGAAAGAAAAACACAGGCAAGGGTGAATTACAATTACTTTATACATACACCTGGTTTTAGCACTTCTACCCGAACTGCGAATAGCCCAAATGGGCAACTTTTGTCCAGGCTGTAGAAGCTGCGTTCATTCATGTTCATTTCAAACTGCATTCGCATCCCAACAGTACATGTGACAACTCATTTAACACTTCCTACCAGGCTGCTCCTTGGTTTAAAGGAAAACTACAGTGACATGACAGTTCTGGCCACTTCTACAGCCAATGTTAACATCAGTACTATCTCCAGATATTCTAAAATCCTTGCCTATCTGCTCTCTATCCTCTCCAGAAAAACAACAATTTGCTCACTGTTCTATTTATATTGCAATAATGACTTTTTACCCAAACTGATTGATTCTTTCAACCAGGTTGGAAAGCTAGGAAAGCTGGACAAGTCTTTTTGCCACGTTTCCTGTTAGTAAAGGTGACAAAAAAGCATCTGTGATCAGCATGCCAGAACCCAATTGCCGTCTAATACCACAATAGGCAGAAATTTTTCCATGGGACATTTTCTACTAGAAAACACTGATTAGTCCATGTGAAGATGGAGGGTTAGAAAGGGTAAGCTGTTGCACTTTTTTGACCTTTTGAAACAATGAAAATTATTTTAAAATGTATTTCCACACATTTCCAATTAAAGTTTTATTTTCCTTTGAAATTTGATTAGCAGTAAAAATACAAGTTCTTGGCTGATCTAGTCGTCTTTCTCCACAAACATCAGTTCAAGTTTTTTCATTTTTTTTTTTCCACAACTCACAGAAACCTCAAAAAGTCTTGCAGGGCAGTAACAGTTCTGCATAGATTTCTACTTATTACTTTTTAAAAAATTACTGGTAAATAGGAACAGATGCAGGAATTGCCCCCTTTTCCATATGGAAAATACATTGTCAGAGGACAATAGTGGTGAACATTTGCTGGAGAAAATTTTTGGAACTTACAGCGGATTTTCAGCCAAAAAAAGGCTTGCTTAATAATCTTCATTGTGTTAGGCAACAGCTGAATTTCACCTTCACTTGGTTTAGGCTGTCATATCATGTTTACAGTAACTGCAGTAAAAATCTTCTCTACCACAATGGAAATTTTAAGTAGAGCTACTGTTGAACCGAGAAAAAATACCCTGGAACACAACAGCTCCTATCTCATCACTGCATTAAGCAGTGAGCACAGGCTCTGAATCCACATCGGTGGAGTTATTGAAAACAACAAATACAAAGAAAAACCCCAAACACCAGGCCTGTCTACAAATGTTGTGCAACCATGTTTTTGCCTTTTAGTGAACATATGCTAACCTTTTTAACAATCACTATCCGATTTTGTATATTGACAACAGTAGATAATGTATAATAAACACACTCTCATGCACGTGTACTTCACATACATGCACTGTTACTTTTTAATTTGATGAGCTAATGATCAACAAATCCTGCTAAATGTGCTTTGGTTTAATTTTAGTCCTATCTGTTTACAGAAAGATGCGTCTTTGGTGCTGCAAAGTCAGAAAAATCAAGGTTACTGGCTGTCATCTGTATTTTATCAAAGCTGTTGGACTTAGATGAACATACCTTAATTTCCAAACCTGCCAGTGTATGGAAGTAGCCAAAACATTGAAAACCTGAGTTTTATTGCATGCCACATCACTTTTGATGGATTGTTGTGACTCTGTTACAAAAATTGTTGTTACAGACTTTTTTCCTCATTGTGTGAGCTAATGAAAATCAAGAGAAATGTTCCGAAGTAATAGTGGCCTGGGACAAAAGATTTGAAAACATGTTACAAGGAGTTCTACAGGAGTCATCAGTTAGACTGAACACTTGCACATCAAACCTGCTTAAACAGATCTCTTCTGTACCTTGCTTTTATTTCAGTCTGCTATTAGAGAGAGGTTCAACACATTTTATACACATATTAAGTAGACAAGAAAAGAAAAATGTTGTCATAAAGTGACTATGCCAGGCATTTCCATGTGGTAGACAAGTCCTCAGTACAATGGGGTAGTGTTCTGTGTAGATGAGCCTGAAATTCCTACACTCTTTCTCCTAGAAGTATCCTGAGGCAGGCTCCCAGTTCATTCAGCTGCAAAACAAGTAAACATTTTTGCTGGAGTAGAAATGCAACTCCAGAGATGAACTCGTGGCCTGGGACTCCCTGTTCCCAGCTCAGTACATCTTCTCTTACACAAAAACGTTTAGAAAGAATAAAAATTTTCTCTCGGTTTCCCTGCTGGTAGGTGAAATACTACCAATTTTGGCAATGCAGCTAAAAAGATGAGGGTAATTACAAAAATCAGAAATACACAGGTAAACCTAGGACAGCTACTGTGTCACAAGGTGGTGTTATATTCCTTTAATTTGAAACTCAAAACGGTTACAGAGAGCAGCCTGGGAAGTTTTGCTTTTATTTTTAATAACAACTACTCAGTTCCATAAATTAGCAATAGATGAACTAAAGCAAACATCCTCAGCTGATGTTAATTAAGCATTTACCCATGCATTCACAAGATAGAAATTTTCATCCCTCTACTGAGAAACATAAGTTGCTCCTCAATTCTTCCACAAACTAATATTTTGAAAGCGCATATTTTCCACAGACAGTAAAATAATTCAGCCCCCCTACCAAAACCATCTCCTGGCAAAACAGATGAGTTACTACGTACTTCGACACAGAACATTGATTTGGCCAAGTGAAGACGAGATGACAGGTAGAGAAGGAAGCTACCATAATGACTCAATATCCCTAATTTAATAAATCCCACACCCTGGCTCTGGGTGAAAGCTAGAAATTGATGCTTTATGTGAAAGTCAAGCAGGGCAATCAAACCTAAAGGCTATTTTTACAGACTACTTCACTCTACTTACCCTTCTAAGTCTGCACACAGAGCTTTATCAGCTGTTGAATTCTACCACCCCTAACAAAACTATTTTATTTCATTTATGGCTAAATTGCATGACAACTTTCTTGCAGTCTGGCACATCAGAACAGCTGCACAGATCTCTCACAAGCATTCTTTTGTCCTTATTCCGGTAAACTCTTAGAGTTTAACTTAGAGAAAGTTACTTAATATTGCATACCCTTAATGTTAAGCAGCAGAGACACCAGATTCTTAAGTTTTTTTCTCTTAGATCCTTCAATCATCTCTACTCTATTCAATGAAAGGAAAAAAAAAAAGGGGGGGGGGGGGGCAGAAAACCAGCAAAAATACTACTTCTGTTCTCATAAAAGTCAGGTATGAATCTGGTTAGATATAGAAGGCATAATTAGCTTAGTCAAAGAAAATTTAGTGAACTGTGTATCGATTAAAGAAGAAAAATTAGCTTTAAATCTGATTTGGCTAGTAAGTGCTGAAGCATCAAGTGGAAAAAAAAATCAAATTATCAAATTTCAAGATGATCATCACCATCAACTTCAGGCATGTTGCAGAACATGCAGCACTTGGGCTTTGGAATTGTAGGTAACAGAGGGAAGCAAGTTCTTGCTTTAACAAGAAAGCTCATCTGTTGGTGAATTAAACTTCATGATGTTCCCTTTACTTGACATCCTGCGTTCTTGTATACCTATTTGGAGTCTCCCAGGAAAACTGTTTGAGAGCTAGAAATTTCTATTTGATCTTATAGCAAATTATTTTTCAATCCACGTTGTAAAATTTCTAGGTGGGTGCACCTGAGCAAAGAATGTGGGTCTACATCCAGCATAGACTTTCCAATCGAACAAGAAAAACGCGAGCTGTTTGTTTGGCTTCATTTTGGAGGTGGGACGTGAGAGGAATGTTGCATCTGGCATGTTACAAGGCTATCAGAGACAATAACAGAGATCTCTTAAGCCCAGAAGAATGATAAATGGAATTCTATTAGAAATACCTGGGACAATAATCATGGAAAAAGAAGAGCAAATGGAGCCTTTGAAGAAGAAAATATAAATTATAATCAATTATCATGTCATTACTGAAGAAAAACCTTGGAACAAAGGGCCTCAGTTCTGTAACATGAACACAGTTCGTCAATTAAAAGCCAGAAAACAAAAAACAACATACTGACAGCAATCACCAATCGAGCACAAGGAGAGAAAAGGAAGATGGATGGAGATAATTTGTGGGGTTTTGTTTTTTTGGGGGGGTGTGTTTTGGGTTTGTTTTTTAAAAATAAATGCTACTTCTCAGATAGTATTAATGTTGAGCATTCAAAGACAAAATGCAACACAGAGGACCAGCACACACCCCTCCTAGGTCAATCCCAGCATGAGCTGTACCAAATTTCTGCTGCTTACCTCTCAGAGCAAGGCGTTGACTTGCCACTGTGCAGACTTTGAGCCTCAGCATCTGAGCCTGCGTACCTTTCATCTTCATCTTTTTCATTTCTACTTTCTCCTTTGGTAACTGCCCTAATTACCCTCCTGATGAAAACAGAGAATAATAGATTTTAAAATTGTAAGGTTTCTCCAGGAAACGGCAGTCTGACTGAAATGCCGTGATGTGCGCATTTGATTAATTTCGTCTATCTGACATACAGACGCCTTTGGATATTACGGTCAATAGAGCAACAAATCTGGTTACCAAACTGATTTCTGTGAACAAGAGAAAACACCATATTTGCTATAAACTGCATTTTAAGACACAAAGCATTAAAATATCCCTCCTACTCAACATGAACCAGAAGCGCCTTTTGTGAAAATTCCTCTCTCAATTTTATTTTTCTTACAGTTCACACATAGCAACGTATTTTTGACTAAGTATGTGTATTTTCCTCTAGCAAATTACACTACATGCATTTTCTCTTAAATATTTCTTTGCAATTTCCACAATTAAATGCATCAACGGCCCAAGCATGCTATTTTTGGAAAACATAACATCACCGCCTTACCCTGCAACATGTGGCCTAATAAGACAGAAATGAAAGACATTAAATAAAGTTTTGCAAAGTAATAGTATTCTTCATAGACTTACAAACAACAGCAGACTGTTAAGTTATCCCACAAGACCAAGTGTCAGGAGGCGTTGGCCCCAAAATGGCTTTGCTAGAACAAATCCACTCATGAGATACATGAATGTGGAACCTGAGGGAGTAAGAAGGAGCAAGGAAGGAAGAGGAGGAATAATGAACTACTACTAAGAGAGGCCACAAAATATAGCAGGAAAAGCAGGCCTAATTGTTTTAGCATTAAGTTTTCTTTATGGAGAATGTCACCACCAGAAAACATTTAAGGCCACAAACTGAAAAATGATGAACATCACTAAAATAAACAGACAATCATAAAAAATAATTGTTTCTCATAGAGGAATATGACTAACAGGTTCGCACAAAGGATTTAAATGAATATAGGATTAGAAAACTAAACTTTGATGCACTCTTACTATAGTTGCCAATTAGAATGATTTAGACTAACATCTAGGGTCCTGTTATAGTAGATTCCCTAAGTTGGTTCTTTCTTCACCTTAATTTGAGAAGCCAGAGGCATTCCGATGCTTTTTTTCCAATATTAAAGAGAGATAAATAACTCATGTTAATTTGTGGAGTCATTGAAACAAGTCATTCCATACTCAGCTCTCTTCAGAAGTAAAAAAGCTGTAGAAAGCTATCTACCTACCCTATATTTAGGATTCATAATAAAACGTGTTCTTTCTTCCAACAGAAGCAAAGTTTTTCAACCACCAACCCATGGAGCTCCAGCTACAATATGAACATTCATCCGATTTTTCTTCTCATGCACCCAATAACCTCAGGTTACTTCCAGACACCACCTAAGCAATCTCATATTCATTCAATGCATCTGTCTAAGTCCCCTAAGAGTAAGCATGCACGCCTCTAAGAGTATAGCCAAACTGGGGTTACACGCATCAATGAGACTGCAAGATGACCAGCAACATATCTGTTTATTCACTGTCACACGCACAAAGAAGGAGCACTGCTTGACTGTTAGACTGAATTTGCACAGTTGGAAGTTAAAGGAAAATTTCACTTGTGAATATAACCAACCAGTATACATAAAAAAACAGGCCCTCTGAATGCTATTTTTTGCATTTGCTTCTTCAGCAAACCAGCCTTTAGGGACACCCCAAGCATAAAAAAAGAAAAATCCAGGAGTGAAATTGCCTTTTTTCTGCTCCCTTTATAGCTGAAGAGTAATTACTGCTGCATTTCCTAGGAAACAGCAGTTTAATTATAGCACTTTTAAATGAAGACTGTTTCTAATGGAAGTTTGAGGCTGATGTTGAATGCTGGAGAAACTCAAAATCCATTCGGTCATATACAGCTAGTACCCAATTTATTGGTTTCTAAGAGAAAAGGCTTTACCCTATCTTTTTAGGTCCACTGAAGACTGATTTATGCCCAGTTGTGGAAGAGACCGATGCTTCTGGCCTTTTTTCTTCATTCTCTTGGGGCTGATCTTTAAATGTTCTTCTTTCATCCTTACTGGAAACCGTATCTTTCGTGAGAGGGGAAAAAAAAAAGAAAAAAAAAAGTGTCAATGTTTGCTCAAAAACCCAGCACATGTCAAATAACCTACAAAAATATATTCTCCATTTTTCAATATTAAATAAAACCATATGATAAAATATCATGCAAAAAACACCCTCTTAAGTTTCTCATTATCAACTCTGAATTTATCACTGACAACATTTAATAACTGAAGGACCTGAAATATAATTTTGTGGTGTACAATACTTTGTGTTAAATGAAATTATGATCTCCCAATTAAAATGCTTGTTCTACTAGGAGCAAGGTGTGCGAAAAATGGCTTAAATATATTTTTTAATATATCTATCAAATAACGACGTAACAAATCAAAAAATACCCAATTTGACAGGCTGTAAAACATCAAAACCCAAAGAATGTCAGATATTTGCTGGTTTGGCAGTTTCTGAAGGACACTGATATTGGCAAGATCAGCATTTTGCCAAGCAGTATATTCGCACCAGGCATTTTTCCAATGGCAGTAAACCAGTCCTTCTCCCTGCGAACCACCCGTAACCATCATCTTCCTACTGAAAGTGATAAATGCTACATCTGAAAACAGGCTACCTAAATAACAGCTCCTGTGCAGCGTGAAGTAGTTAAGTGAAGACAGAGGCATCAGCACTCAGGAAAAACTCCTGTTCCTTAAACCAGTGGTCCTGTGGTACCATGCAAGGCACATGGTACGTTTGCTGTGCTTGGTCAAGACAGCACGGTCTTCTGTACTTAGAAGCACAGGTGCAATTTATTGGAGATATATGGGCAAAAGGAAAGCCAAACGAGAACTGAGAGGTACCAAGTAGTCTGGATGTAGCCCATGCTCCAGCATACAGGATAGGATATAAATGTTATCTTTCTTATTCAGAGTTGAAAAATAAAAATGGAATACTTTTTACACACCAGCATCACAAATTGAGAGCCAAAAACAAAAAATGGCTGAGTTTAGATCTCTGCATACTGCCAAACTTCCTGGCAGCAATTGAGAATGAACTTTTAGAGTCTCTGCTTCTGGCTTCGGAGCTGAGTAATAATGTCCACCTGTTTGGACAGTGAGATTTTAAGCAGCACTCTATCTCCACAGAGTTACTTCTTCATTCATCTATAGTCTACCTTTCCTAAATATTAATTATTCACAAATTACTGCATAGTAATATCTAAATATGAAATTAAGATTAAAATACTGATTATACTTACACCTTCAACAGTGAAGAACAAAATTCAACACAAGTTAAACACTCTGGAAACAAGGTTTGAGTGTACTAAGTGCAAGCAAATCTCTTTTTTGTGGTCCCTACCTGGGAATTTGCGTAGGATAGACTGTCTGACAACATCAGTTCCAAGAAGATTTGATTGTTTGAAGCGCTTTGCTCTCTCTTCAAAAAACCATTCTCCTGTCACTATCCGCAGCTGCCTATATGGGAAAAATGAAGAAAGCCAAGGAGAAGTGCACATTAATGAACTTGCCCAACCAAAGCTACTTCTTAAACCCTTAGGTCATCATTCAACTGTCATGCTCACAAACTCTGGACAACATCTGCACAGTTCAAAATAAAGAGTAAAAAGACTGATTGCAAAGCTTGGGACAGTGGGATGTGTAGCAGAAAAATAATATCATCTTGCCTTGTGAATGAAACATAATTTTCAGTACACGGAAATTTACTTGGCAAAAAAAAGTGTTTCAACCACATTCACCAGATTTCCTTAGAAAACATGTAATATACTATCTCCCTAGTCTTACGGATAGCGAACTACTCAACCGCACAGTTTTCAGTATCTCCAAAACAACAAGAAATGTAGAAACAACAGTGGATGGAGGGAGAAAAACCCCCTACCAAAGCTCCTGCCGGACATGTCAGCAGTTCATGGACACAACCTGGCTATATACAGCTTGCTACAAGCATATATAGACATATATTTCATCTCTACATTTCATATGCTGCCCCTATATGTAGTTTCTTCACATGACAGTGATGTTATGAATTCACTGTCTCAGAGATTCAGAACAATGAACTTTTCTCTTTGCTACTGTTCTGGATAATGCTGCTTTTTCTGGTTTCGAATTCTCTTATGTATACTAGCAAAAAAGAAAACTTGTACTGGCATTGCTATTCTCCGTAGGTATATTTTTATCCTGATTGCTAGCCTTTTCCTGAATTAGTTTCATTATGGTAAAGCATGACCATTGCTACTGCCTCACTATGTATAGTTGATGGCAAAATGCTACTAATAACAAAATCATAGAATGGTTTGGGTTGGAAGGGACCTTAAAGATCATCTAGTTCCGGTCCCCCTGCCACAGGCAGGGACACCTTCTACTAGACCAAGTTGGTCAAAGCCCCATCCAACCTGGCCTTGAACACCTCCAGGGATGGGGCACCCACAACTTCTCTGGGCAACCTGCGCCAGTGTTTCACCATCCTCAGAGGGAAGAGTTTCTTTCTTAGATCTAACTGAAAAAAGCCGTTGCTCCTTGTCTTATCACTAAATGACTTTTTAAAAATCCCTTTCCAGCTTTCTTGTAGGCTCCCCGTAAGTACTGGTACGTTGCTAAAAGGTCTCCCCGGAGCCTTTTCCAGGCTGAACAACCCCAACTCTCTCAGCCTGTCTTCAGAGGAGAGGTGCTCCAGACCTCAAATCATCTTTGTGGCCATTCTCTGGACCTGCTCCAACATGTCCATGTTCTTCTTGTGTTGGGGACTCCAGAGCTGAATGCAGTATTCCAGGTGGGTCTCACAAGAGCAGAGTAGAGGGGCAGAATCACCTCCCTCAACCTGCTGGCCACGCTTCTTTTGATACAGCCCAGGATACGGTTGGTTTTCTGGTCTGCAAGCGCACATTGCCGGCTCATGTTGAGCTTCTCATCCACCACCACTCCCAAGTCCTTCTCCTCAGGGCTGCCCTCAATCCATCCTCTGCCCAGCATGCATTTGTGCTTGGGATTGCCCCAACCCACGTGCAGGACCTTGCACTTGGCCTTGTTGAACTTCATGAGGTTCTCACAGGCCCACTTCTTCAGCCTGTCAAGGCCCCTCTGCATGGCATCCCTTCCCTCCAGCATGTCCACACCACCACACAGCTTGATGTCATCAGCAAACTTGCTGAGGGTGCACTCAATTCCACTGTCCATATCACTGACAAAGATGTTAAATAGCACCAGTCCCAATACCAGACCCTTCATCACAGATACTCAAATAAAAATCCTAAAATCTAATACATTAAAAACTGATTTATCTCCAGACATGATACTGCTTTCTTTAAGCTCAATAAGAGAACTTATTTTCAAACCTATGCCAGAAAAGAAATCATGCAGTCTCTTGTGCATGAGAATTACTACAGATGGATTTAGAGCACTGATCAACATCTTTGCTATTAAATTACTTTCGAGTCATGCTTGAATGGAGAGTCTGACTTGGGAAAATAGTAAAAATTATAGAACAAGATCCTGTTATCAGTAAAAAGACCCGAATATCATCAGTTCTTCCTAACCTATTAATGAATCATGCATCTTTGCATGAGTCATTAAAAAAAAAAATCGAAATCCAAAACATGTGCCCACAAGAACAGAAATAGAAGATTATTGCCTTATCTTCTTGTTGCAGACTCCTAGTGACAAAGCCCTATATAATTCATCATCACAATCAGTCAGTCATTAAGCAAGGCATTAAATAAAATCTCTGCACTTCCACTCAGAGTTTTTAAATTACATTTGTTAGACACAAACACTGGAAAAGATTCATTGCATTAGAACCTACACATGGTCTGGCTAGTATGATAAACATTTTTTCTCTGAACATGTATTCTTGCAATTCATTTACAGCATGTATTTCTCTGTGCAGTTATTTTTACATGAAGTTTTACAGCAAGTGCAATGCTTTAGATCAAAACATAAACCTTTCAGACCTTTGAGTACATCATCATATTCCATTGCAATATAAATGACACATTACACTACAGTATGAACTACATGGTTAATTCATTTTTTTCCTCAGTTACTCCCAGGTTTGACCATAAAACTCTGCAAGTGTCATTTTCTCCCTGGATACAGATTTTATTCATCCCTAATAAGTTACAAGCAATGTGTAACTTGATTGAGGTCAATCCCCACCTCCTTATCTAGACAAGTGCCTTCACCCTTCTCTGAGCTCAGGACAATCCGAAGGAGGAGTGACCTATGCCCAGGGCTTCAACAGTGTGGGAGGCTGCCCCATGCAAAGCTCTAGGCTTTTAGAAGCAAAAATTTGTAATTATTTCCATACTCAACCTTGAACTGTGCCACCCGCCTGGGCTGCTGTGGTTCATGGAGAGGCAGCCCCTCTGCCACAGGGTCCCCGGAGAGCCACCTCCTACATTTTCTGGCCGGATGTGAACAGTGATGAAAGAAAGAAAACATTTCTGGTGTCCCCTGTGTCACAAGCACCCAGGGGACCTCAGCCTGGGCAGAACAGTGGCTGAGACCAGTGTGCCTGCTTCTTTTACTGTATATTAGTCTTATAATCTGATGAAGAGATTCAATCTTGCAGCAGCACCAAGGGCTCAAGGAGGGTCATGGGGGCTGGAGAGATCAAAGATGCTACAGCCAAGGGAAGAATGGTTGAGACAGTTGTAGGAGGAGGCCAGGAAGGAAGAGGGTGGAGGACTTCTGGGCTGTGCAAGGGAGCATCAGTGGGGGTGCTGTTGGTGGAGGGAGGAGGTCCTCCCACAGTATCCATTCCTGGGAAAAGGCCTTCCTTTCCTCCTCCTCTCCACTATGGTATGCGTCACTCACATCCTTAGAGCTCACCATCAGTCTTCCTCTCTCTGTCCCCATTCATCCTCTGACATCTCAACAACCTCTCCTACTCCCCAATTTGGGAGTGAGGCAGGAGTACTGTGGAGAAGGACTTTCTCTTCCTCTTGCCATCCCCTTGTAATAGTAACTGCTGATCCCATACTCATCTTCTTCACAGTCACATAAAGCTGTTCAGGGAGGAGACAGGTTCATCTATTTGCGCAACAACAGTTGATCCCTGTATGTTCTGGCAAAGGATAAATAAGCAATCTACTTTTCTTCGTAATCTCTCTCTGCAGGCAGTAACCTGCCACCATTAAATAGTCCCAAATTATGCAGCTGGTCTCCTCTTAACCAAAGAAGCCCAAGGTCATTGCTTCATGCTCTGGCAAACACAGATCAGATCCCCAAGAAAAGAGGAGGGTGCGAAAAATCTCTTTTTCAGGCCTGAGCAGGCAAGGGAGCACAACAGCCACTGCACCAACAGAGCTGAACCATGTGCTGGTTCAGCTAATGATGGTAAACTGAATTGCCCATCTTCATGTGGCTGATCTTATTAAGTAGTAGTAAGATCTGCATTTTATATTGAGGTGCCAGCTCCTTGGCACGGTTACTTTAAGGAGACCCACACCCATTCTGCTCTGACTTCACTGAGAGAACCAGGTCTGAGGTAAAACACAGACAACTCCCTCAACCGAGGCATCAAACACACAAATAAAGAGAGCCTTGGCTTGTTTTAGTCAAGTGCTCCACCTCTCTAGCCAATCCTGCTATCCACAGCAAAGGGGAAAAAACACCAGCCATCAATAGCCAGCCATTGCAAGCATCACACGGAACAAGTCTAGAAGCCTCAACTTTCACTTCAGACCTTCATCCTTATTATCATCAATGTTACCATTAGTCTCGGGATCCTAACTTCAGCTGGCAGTCCTCTTTCGTGAAAGTATCCTTACCCAACAGATCACCTCCACAAAAATAACACATTCTAATGAAATAAGGGGAAAAACCCTAAGCTCTGCAGCTTTGAATTTCTAATGCACTAATATTGGATGTATTTTTCACATATACTGAACAATTCACAGAAAGATTAATGTTCGTGTTCTCTTAATCATTCATGCATGTCAGGAGAACCTATTAAAACAATTTTTGTTCTACACATAAATAGAAATTAATTTAGATTAAACGATTGCCCAAGTCTCTGACTTGAAGTTTGAATTTCATAATTACATTTGACATTCTGAATCAAAAATTGAAGAGCGAGAAATAAACAGTCTTATAATGTTATTTTCATGCATTTATAATTATGAAAAAGGGAGACTGTCTTTCCTACTGAGATAGCACATATTTCTTCTATTTCTGATACAGGACTTAAATGAACCTTTCCCTCCTAAATAACTGTTTCAGCAGGAAAAGAAACAAGGCCGTTTACTCAACAGTACATCAAACCAGTACTTGCAGGTTTGGGTTTTGTTGGTATGGGTTCAAGGGCCATACTGACTGTAAATCACAGTATGTGCATACATTTTCTTTACTATCCTTTCTCAGTGTTAGCATGTAGCATACAAAGTAAAACATATGCACGTGTTCTACCAAAACAGTGTTTAGACCGGCCTTCCAAGGTGTGCAACAGTTACTGAAGTCAGTAGCTTTAGAAAGATGGAAAACAGCATTACAAATTGTAATGGTAGCAATTTGTGCATGATTGCTCTTTCCTATACCCAAAACAGGTAGGAATTTTTTTTTTTAAAAAAAAGCTCGTTCAAGTAGCTAGGCTTAGTACCAAATACTTTAGGTATCTGCTAAAGTCCTTATACGTTAATTACTGATCCATCTACTCACATCATCATGTGAGAGGGAGTATGTTAGGTTTCACGCTTCTTCTCCCTCTATGATCTCCTACTAAAGGGATTAACTTCACTAACGCACTGCTCAGTTTAAAAACGCAACATAACCTCTGGCCTATCCCTGCCAAAAACTCAGCTTGTTATTTTCCAGTCTCATTTTTGCAAGACACTTCATGGTTAAATGCCCTATCATAAAAATTCCATTTAAGATGGAAAGTCCCAATAGTTACTTTTAATAATTTCTTTTGGGAAAAAACCCAGATTGGTAAAACAACTTCACTGTCTGATCACGCAGCCTAACCCACATCCACAGTAGAGCACAGAGATTTAGTCTATCTTCCTTTCCCTCTTATGTTCCACAAGTTATTCTACTTCCTCCATGGCAGTGAAATTTGGAAACCAAACAGCAAGACCAAAGGTTGGCTAAAATGCAGCCTATACATGAGCGTATAAACACACACACATCTTTGTATGTATTCAATTCCACAGAGTATTTTCTACAACACAAATTAATTCCAGAGTAATTTTTAATATGCTATGAGGCTATTAAATAGAAATTTTTGACCCTATTAAAAGAAAGCAAACTTGCTCAGAAGTTACTAAAATATAAATTATAAGAAAATTGAAAAGCATTTGCATACTAAAACATTTGAAATGCCTCTATTTTTAGGCTCCTAGTGGGAATTAACGTTACTATGATACTGATGAATTTTCGTGACACTTTAAGACAACTTAAGTATTTCAAATATGACAATAAATTTCCAATTACTGCTTTGTTCTGCTGTAATAACTTGGACCACCTAGGCATTTTATCTCTCTGAAGAACTCAATCAAAATAAAGGCATTGTTCGCAGATATCTAGACACATTCGTAATGAGAAATACAGACAGCATCAAGACGTAAAATCAGCTTCTCAGCAGACTGCTTAAAGAACGTGATTTCCCTTAACCTATTGATCATTTTAAACGTCAAATTTTAAAACAAACTCACACGTTTTAAGAAGATGCAGGGAAAAAAGTGACCTTAATGGAAATTTTCTCTTCTGGCACCTAGGTTTGAAAGCTCCTGATGACCTCAGTTCCTGTATGCAGGGAATGGAACAGAAACCTTCCTCTTTCATAAAGTGCATCATTACATACAGGCTTGCTTTACCTCATTAAATACTACAATGTGACCATCAAGCACACAATCATATAAATAAAGACTGTCTTGTTCTCCACCCTGACTAACTACAGAATTAAGTGTTTGGCAGAAGACTTAGCTCTAACCTTTCTTCACCTTTAAATGCTTTATCTTGCAACTTTATATTCTGGCTGGTAATAACCTCCATGGTGGGGAAATCCCTTTAATTTTCTCTTTGCGGACATTCAAGAGGAATATCCTTTTTCAGTAACTGTAAATTGTAAGACAATTTATGTATCAACCTCAGTTTGACATACTCAAAAATACTGATGAACATCTCTCACTATTCACGTTTGAATACCTTTCCTTAAATTCACTAAGGCTCTTTTTGAAAGTGTTTTAGAGTGTAATCAATGTGTTGTAATGAGCTTCACATTCACCACAAGCTGCTTTTTAGGCAAGTCTGACTTCAGAGAAATGGCAGATTAAATGCTTTAAAGATTGCTTTGAAGGAATAAAGATGTTCTGGTTGACAGATAAACATTTATATAGTATTAGTAAACAAACATACTACTATGTAATTTTTCGTAGCTGGGCTATGTGACAGTCCTTTTGCTGTACTACAGGTATCCCAAACTCTTGTGCTATGAGTAGATAGGCAGGACTCAAGATGCCTCGAAGGAAGGAAAGGTCAAAAGGTATTAAATGAAGCAACAGGCAGAAGCTGGTTGATATTATTTTCATTTCCTCTTATTGCCTCAAGACATTTTTGTTTCAGCAACCATTTTGAATTCTGTGTAATTCAAGTGATTTCTGCAGTAATTTCTGTAGTACTTGTCATCCTCTCTTTGAATGAGCACACTCAACACCCAGTAGCAGACCTTCATCACTGATACCAGATGTGATGCAGTAGGCTTTCCAACAGCTGAAAAACTTGCTTCTGAACATATTGCTGCACGCATAAGCGAAGACTATATAACAGGACTTACAGAGGTTACTATCATCACCACCACTTTAAGTGGCACTTAACAGACATTCTTGAGGACAATTTTGGCAGAACAGCCAAGAACTAGTATAGCACCAAGCACCAAAACTGGAAAGAGTTAACGAAGGCCATGAATCCTTCTCCCTGCCTTTTCAGGGTCTCACAGTATGTACGACAACATACATATGTGTTAGCACAACAGTATAATCTGGCTCTGCTAATGGAACAGCACAGCAGGTGCTAGAGTCTATACAAATATTGACATTAACCAAGTCTCATCAAGGTTGCTAAAAGAAAATGACAAGGGAAAAAAAAAACAGGTTTCCTAACACTTTTTGCAAAGCCACTAGTGTGGCGAAACATTTAAATTTAACAGACAAAAACCCTGTATGCAGATAAAAAAAAAACAACCAACCAAACAAAAAACAACAGAGTTGTTCTCCTCTTCTGCCTTTTGTTTGCTACTTATACAGCATAACTGTCTCTTAACACTGGATTCCTATTTTCTTTTCCTTGCCATCTGCCTTTTAATCTTGCCAAAAGCCCTATTCAAATTAACTTAAACAGCTCCTCCTTTAAATGTAATTTAAAATGCCTAAAATTTCCAATTTTCCCTGCATTTCTCACTTAAATGATGGAGGAAAGCATAACTGAAAGAATTTAAATTACACACAATGATTTAACCGAAATACCCATCTCAAACTTTCATCTCTATACTGCCCACACAGAAGATAATCTCTCTGCGTACTCCTAAGAGTGTAAAAGGCATTTTACAGATCATTAACTGTCACTATAGTCTTGCAAAAACACTGGATATGAATAAAATGAAAGGACAGCTGGAGTGCATGGAGCTGCACCTGGGAATGGATGAGGTGCCAACTGAAAGTTTATGGGTTAGGATTAAAGGGAGAGCAGGGACAGGGGACATAGTAGTAGGGGGTCTGTTACAGACCACCTGACCAGGAGGACCGAGTGGATGAGGCCTTCTACAGACAGACGGGAGCTGCCTCACTTTCACAAGCTCTGGTCCTCATGGCGACTTCAACCACGCTGATATCTGTTGGAGGGACAACACAGCAGGGCATAGGCAATCCAGCAGGTTCCTGGAAAGCATTGATGATAACATGCTTCTCCAAGTGGTAGAGGAACCAACAAGGAGAGGTGCTTTTTGCTGGACCTTGTTCTCACCAACAAAGAAGGGCTAGTGGGGATCGTGACACTCAAGGACAGCCTTGGCTGTAGTGATCATGAACTGGTGGAATTGAAGATTCTTAGGGAAGCAAGGAGGGTGCATATCAAGCTCACTACTCTGGATTTCAAGAGAGCAGACTTTGGCCTCTTCAGGGATCTCCTCGCTAGAGTACAATGGGATGAAGCCCTGGAGGGAACAGGGGCACAAGAAACCTGGTTAGTATTCAAGGATCACCTCCTCCAAGCTCAGGAATGGTGCACCCCAACAAAGAGAAAGTCAGGTAGGAACACCAGGAGGCCTGCATGGATGAACAAGGAGCTTCTGGACCAACTTGGACACAAAAAGAAGGCCTACAGAGGGTGGAAGCAAGGACAGGTAGCCTGGGAAGAATACAGAGAAATTGTCCGAGCAACCAGAGATCATGTTAGGAAAGCTAAAGCCCTGATAGAGTTAAATCTGGCCAGGGACATCAAGGGCAACAAGAAAAACTTCTATAGATATGTCAGTGATAGAAAGAGGTCTAGGGAAAACTTAGGCCCTCTCCGTAAGGAAACGGGGGACCTGGCTACCCAGGATATGAAGAAAGCTGAGGTTCTCAATGACTTCTTTGCCTCAGTCTTCACTGGCAAGAGCTCCAGCTGCACAGTCCAAGTCACAGAAGGCAAAGGCAGGGACTGGGAGAATGAAGAACCACCCACTGTAGAAGACCAGGTTCTAGACCATCTAAAGAACCTGAAGGTGGACAAGTCCATGGGACCTGATGAGGTACATCCACAGGTCCTGAGGGAACTGGCGGATGAAGTTGCTAAACCACTATCCATCATATTTCAGAAGTCGTGGCAATCTCGTGAAGTTTCCAATGACTGGAAAAGGGGAAACATAGCCCCCATCTTTAAAAAGGGGAAAAAAGAAGACCCAGGGAACTACAGGCCCATCAGTCTCACCTCCATGCCTGGCAAGATCATGGAGCAAATCCTCCTGGTGACTATGCTAAGGCACATAGAAAATAAGGAGGTGATTGTTGACAGCCAACATGGTTCCACTAAGGGCAAATCCTGCCTGACTAATTTGGTGGCCTTCTATGATGAGGTTACAGCATTGATGGATAGCGGAAGAGCAACTGACATCGTCTACCTGGACTTATCCAAAGCATTTGATACTGTCCCACACGACATCCTTGTCTCTAAACTGCAAAGACATGGTTTTGATGGATGGATCACTCAGTGGATAAGGAATTGGCTGGATAGTCACACTCAAAGAATTGTGGTCAACAGTTCGATGTCCAAGTGGAGGCAAGTGAGGAGTGGTGTTCCTCAGAGGTCAGTACTGGGGCCGGTGCTATTTAACATCTTTGTTGGTGACATGGACAGTGGGATCGAGTGCACCCTCAGCAAGTTTGCAGATGACATTAAGTTGTGTGGTGTTGTGGACACGCTGGAGGGAAGGGATGCCATGCAGAGGGACCTTGACAGGCTGGAGAGGCAGGTCTGTGAAAACCTCATGAAGTTCAACAAGGCCAAGTGCAAAGTCCTGCACGTGGGATGGGGCAATCCCAAGCATAAGTACAGGCTGGGTGGAGAATGGATTGAAAGCAGCCCTGAGAAGAAGGACTTGGGAGTGCTGGTGGATGAGAAGCTCAATGAGCCAGCAACGTGCACTGGCAGCCCAGAAAACCAACTGTATCCTGGGCTGCATTCAAAGAAGCGTGGCCAGCAGGTTGAGGGAGGTGATTCTGCCCCTCTACTCTGCCCTTGTAAGACCCCACCTGGAATACTACATTCAGCTCTGGAGTCCCCAGCACAAGAAGGACATGGAGCTGCTGGAGCAAGTGCAGAGGAGGGTCACGAAGACGATCCGAGGGCTGGAGTACCTCTCCTCTGAAGACAGGCTGAGACAGTTGGGGCTGTTCAGTCTGGAGAAGAGAAGGCTCTGGGATGATCTTATAGCAGCTTTCCAGTACTTTTTTACAGTGGAAAATACTGTTGATTCACGCTCAGCTTTTCATTCAGTACAATACCCAGATCCTTTCCTAAGGAACAGCTGCATAAGCTGTTTTTATCCTCATCTTATGTTTCTGCAGCTGTGTTTTTGCCCAACTGTAGTACTTGCACATGCCCATAGGGAGCCACCACTCGCTTTTCTTCAAATCACTTATCTGAATTGTAAGCATCACTTTGAATCCTAATCCCGTCCTTCAGCATGCCTGCAGCACCTCTCAGTTTTATGTCACCTGCACGTGTTAACAGGCAAACTCATCTGCTGCATCAAAGTCCTTAACTAAAATACTTAATGGTAAAAAGCCAGGAAATATTCTGCTCTATACCACTGCTTTTGGATTGCTTTGGGTTTTTTTGATGGTGAAATGTCCATAACTACTCTGAGAACAGAGCTCTATAATTTTCCAGGCAGGTCTGCAATCACACTGACAGAATTTATTCTAGGGCATAGCTCCCTTTGTTTATCAGCTTATTAGAATGGCACAAGAGAAAGTATCAAAAGGTTCATTTAAGTCAAGTTATAAGATATCAACAGATCCTCCTCTATTCATGGGATCTGTCACCTTATCAAAGGAGGAAATTACATTGGTTTTGACATTATTTGTTCTTGAGTCAGCTCTTACTCATTGTCCTGTCATCTTCTCTCGGCTTTCAAACAGCATAGCAATAATTTGTTTCAGTATTTTTAGAGAAATTAAGTTAACCTGACAGGGTCAACAAATCCCTTGTTCTTCTCTCCTTCATTTTTAAAGAATAGCATTGTGTTTGCCATTCTTCATTCTCTCATCTCACCTCCACCCCATCATTTCTGAAAGACACACCACTGAGTTCACCTAACGGACTGACTGAAGCATACTACAAGGACCTCAGACAGGCACATGCCAATTTAAAAGCATTTCACAAAATCAAGCACTTGAACATGTTTCATCTTAAGAAGAGGTGAGACATTGTCTTCTGGATGTGCCCCACCAGCTGCAAAGAACGTTAAGGTATCTAGCTAAGCACAGATGTTAAACTTCTAAAGCTAAAGTTAGAAGACACAAATCCTAAAACTCCATGTCCTGCTGTATTAATTTTTCACTGACTGTCTAGGTAGCCAAAGTCTGACATAACTAGCAATTTGAGTTCGCTCTCTGATATAATTTACACAAAGCCTCATTTTTCTGATCTCATTAGTTTGATTGTCTTTTAAAAATATCCCTCTGAAATTATTCTGATTCTTTCCCCGTTTAACATGATTATTTTATCATGTCTTTTTCTTATATCATCCAGTTCTTACATCAGGGTATATAACTGAGTTTTATTACCAAATACATTTCTTCTTTTCTTCATAGTAATCTTACTGAGTCAAGGTACAAAATCCCATATTACCATACCAATCGGGTGAATTATTCTTCTAAGTATATACAAAATAAATATCTTTGAACATCTCTTTTTATTTATTCACTTGATATCTTATGTTAGAATACTGATTGCCTGCTTTCAGCACTGCGATCTGCTACCCTCCTTCGCCATTCCCCATGCTCAATATTCCAACAGTGAGAAATGCGAAGATTAATCTATCCCCTTTTGTTTTCCCTCCCACTATAGCACAATTTACTTTAGAACACTCATTATAAATACAGCTCTGTCTCTTCATGCAGAGAAGTTCGGTTACTATAAACACAGAAAAAAAGCAAGGATAGAAACATGGATTGAAGTGCTTGGACTCAAAATTTTTACATCTCTCTCCTTACAAATCCACCTGCCACGTCAGTCAGAACATACAGAACTTACTTGTTCTTAATTCTGTTTTGTTAATTTTGAATTACTTGATTCTTACATTTATGTCTTCATAACGTCAATAGACTATCACCGGCTTATATATGATTTTCCATAATTTTCAGAGTACCTTCCACCAACCGCTTAGTAGAATCATAGAATCAAAGAATCATAGAATGGTTAGGGTTGGAAGGGACCTCAAAGATCATCTAGTTCCAACCCCTCTGCCATGGGAGGCAGAACATCACTAGTAGCTGTGATGCTTGCAGCTTTCTTCCGAAGGCAAGCTAGTTGAAGCTAGCTTTGAATTGGAAAAAAAGATACCGCAAAAGTGCAACAAATAAAAGCACCAGATAAGCCTCTTCCCTTGTGTACTTGTTATGCATATGCTTTTGTGCTAAGGCGATGTAAAACAGTAACACCAGCACAAAACTACTTACTCAGCAGTAATCTCTAAACGTGTTTATGAAAGCTGCACAACTTACGCAATCTTGGCACACACCGAGCATTTCCACTGCCCATCAGTTCCCACAACACGACACTTATTGCAGACTCGAAGTTTGCAGGTTTGGCACAGGTCTCCTCTGTCAAAGATTAAGCCCAGGCTTTTCTGACAGCGAACACAGACCCTGCTGTCATCCTGTTGACAATGACGGTTTCCACCTTTCCTTTTCACTTCCAGCAGCTCATTTTTCAATTTCCTAGAAGAAAATAAAATTTTTTAATTTGGAGATACAACTCAATGATCTGTAAGAACTTTTTAGCAAATTAAGATTTAGTGCTAAAAACTAAAGAAACAAATAAGTACAACACAAACATGTTTGTTTTTTTTTCATATTCGCTGTATTTTTTGACACACATATGACAAAGAAGAATAAGGCTATTCTCCACCTCTCAGACACACAGTCAAGAGAAAAATCCTGTGGTAGATCACTATAAGTAACTGCAGACAGCTGAGCAGTTCTGGACAATTGGTAAACCATTTTTGCTTGTCCCTTATCAATAATTCAAGTCATGCTGAGCCCAGGTTGACAGCAGCTCAAAACTGGGACAATCTTGTGCATCCACAGAAGGAAAAGAAAAAAACTGTTCCTGTAATTAGTGTGCGTTTAATACCATGCCAGTGTACAGTTAGCTAGGACTGCATATGCAATTCTGCACTGGCTATTCAAAGCCTAAAAAAAGCCCCAACCCAAAATATCTAAATAGATAGTGGTATTAAGCTATGATACCACAATTGAAGGAAAAAAAAAAAAAAGAGAATGTCAGTTTAAATAACGTGACTTGCAGATTACCAGTTCTGCCAGTGACTCTGCAAGATAAAAATATTTGCATTTAAGAAGACCTAATTTTGAAGGCTGTGATTTCAATGGTGCACAAATTGGGACCTTAATGAGAAAACAACCATAAGTGAGATATACTAAAGTACTATAAGTACTTAACATAAGTACTTATAACATAACTTATACATAACTTAAGTATTATACATAACTATAGTATAGTACTTATACATAACTTAAGTACTATAAGTACTATATTTCCAACAGCAAAAAAAGTAATTTGAGAGTCAGGAAGGATGACAGGAGAGGTAGTTTTCTATGCCTGTCTTTCCAAACCAGGGACTCAAGAAGGACCCCGTCATAACCCAAACCTCTCACTAATCGCTCCTTGTACCTTGATTCCTGACCTCAATTCCTGAACTTTCCCTCCCACGCCACAGGCTCTAGCTCCAACTCCTCCCACTCCAGCCCACAGAACCATCTACGTTGGAAAGGAGTATTGGAGGTCACCTAGTCTAAACTCACAGCCAAAGCAGGGCCAGCCAGACTAAGTTGATCAAGGCTTTGTCCAACTGAATCTCGAGTAACACAGTAATTAAGAGTAAAGAGGTTATAATGTCTCTAGGCATCTGTTCCAGAATCAGACTAACTTCATGGGTTTCTTTAAAAAAACAAAAAAACAAAAAACAAAAAACAAATAACCCAAACAAACAAAAAACAACACCACAAACAAAACACAAACCAAAAGAAACCAAAACCTTTCAAATATCTCACCAGAATCTCCTGCATTCTAGCTTGTTCCCATCGCCTCTTCTCCTTTCACTGTGTACCTCTGAAAGGAGTCTGGCTCCATTTTTTCTATATCATCACACTAATGGCTTAGAATCATAGAATGGTTAGGGTTGGAAGGGACCTCAAAGATCACCTAGTTCCAAGCCCCTGCCATGGGCAGGGAAATCCTCCACTACACTAGGTTGCCCAAAGCCTCATCCAGCCTGGCCTTGAACACTTCCAGGGATGGGGCAGCCACAACTTCTCTGGGCAACCTGTTCCAGTACCTCACCACCCTCTGAGTGAAACATTTCTTCCTTATATCTAATCTAAATCTGCCCTCTCTCAGTTTAAAGCCATTTCCCCTTGTCTTATCACTACATGCCCTTGTAAAAAGTCCCTCTCCAGCTTTCCTGTAGGCCCCCTTTAAGCACTGGAAGGCTGCTCTAAGATCACCCCGGAGTCTTCTCTTCTCCAGACTGAACAGCCCCAACTCTCTCAGCCTGTCTTCAGAGGAGAGGTGCTCCAGCCCTCGAATCATCTTCATGGCCCTCCTCTGGACCCACTACAGCAGCTCCATGTCCTTCTTGTGTTGGGGACTCCAGAGCTGAATGTAGTATTCCAGGTGGGGTCTCACAACAGCTGAGTAGAGGGGCAGAATCATCTCCCTCAACCTGCTAGCCATGCTTCTTTGGATGCAGCCCAGGATACAGTTGGTTTTCTGGGCTGCCAGCACACATTGCCGGCTCATGTTGAGCTTCTCATCCACCAGCACTCCCAAGTCCTTTTCCTCAGGGCTGCTCTCAATCCATTCTCCGCCCAGCCCGTACTTGTACTTGGGACTGCCCCGATCCACATGCAGGACCTTGCACTTGGCCTTGTTGAACTTCATGAGGTTTTCACAGGCCCACCTCTCCAGCCTGTCAAGGTCCCTCTGCATGGCATCCCTTCCCTCCAGCGTGTCCACAACACCACACAGCTTGATGTTGTCAGAAATCTTGCTGAGGGTGCACTCGATCCCACTGTCCATGTCACCAACAAAGATGTTAAATAGCACCGGCCCCAGTACTGACCCCTGAGGAACACCACTCCTCACTTGCCTCCACTTGGACATTGAACCATTGACCACAACTCTTTGAGTGCAACCATCCAGCCAATTCCTTATCCAATAAGCTGAAGACAGCAATTATATCTCACCTTTGCCTTCTCTTCTGAAGGCTAAGCAAACCCAGTTCCTTTAGCCTTTCCTTCTGCATCAGGTGCTCCAGTCCTCTAATAATCTTGACGGGCCTACATTGAATATGCTCCAGTATGTCAATTCCCGTCTTGTTCTGGGGAGCCTCAAACCAGAAATTGTACTCCAGATTTGATCTCACAGTTGCTGAATAGAGGGGATAATCGCTGACCTCAACTACCAATGTAGTCCTGTATGTGTTCAAAATCGTTATGTCCTCTCAACACTCGTCAGCTGAAGCTACATCCACTCAACCCCTAGGCTCCTCTTACCCTCTCATCTATCTCAACCTTTTCAATAAACAACCTACAGGTCCCCTGCTCTCTCTAGGCCCTGTCGGGACTCTCCCCTTCCCAAATCCCTCCTATCTCAAGCCCCTCCATCCTTTCAAACCATTTCTGCACTCCACTCTAACCCAGGGATACATGCTTCCCAGGGCCCCAGCTCAGCAGCTGCTAAGTTCTTTCAGTTTTACATGCCTGAGTGTTGCTGTGTCCCCATTCCCTCATCCTTCCCTATGTTCTTTCATGCACTGCCATCAGCCAAGAGCCTCCAGAGTCCCTCTATCACAGAGCACTCCAGGTCACTGAAAAACACAATCTCTGCATACACACAGATGCTTTGAGGGAGATTTAAAAAAACTGGATACTAGCTTCACCTAAAGATCAGTAAAAGGGTGTCAGGAAGAAAAACACTTTGGGAAGATAAAACCAACAAAAGATTACAGGTTGCACCCCAGTGAAGGAGGCTGGGAACATTGCTTAGGCCAGCAGGGACTAAGCTCTGACAGATTCAGGTTATTTGTGGATAAATTGCCTTGCTAAAAGGTTGGCTAGCATCTTGCTTCCCACTGGGATCCCACAAACAACAGCTGCTCTGCAGCCACCTGGCCTGCAGATGCTCAACTTCTGACAGCTTTTGAAAAAGGGCATGTCCATTCCCTCCAGGCAGCTACCACAAATCCTGTCAAGCATTTTCCTCTCCTAGCCTCTATGCAAAAGAGATTTTTTCATTCTGCTTTGGACCCTTCTTCTCCCACATTCAATCCAAACAGCCTTTCTCTCATGCCATAGCCTTCAAAAGCCTGTCCAGGCTTCACGAGCTTTCTTGGTACTTCGCTAAACGTTCTTGCAGTCTATTGATTGCATCTTACATCTACCTACCTCCTGCAGAGATACACTTAGTTACAGGTCCACGTCCACTTTCTTCTTCTGTCAGTCAGCCAGTTCCAAATGCAGACAGATGACCTACACTATGCTGCAATATTGCCATTGCGCACAAGGAAGGCAGACGATCACCACTTTTGCTACCCCCTCCTTGTATCTACCTCCTAAATAAGCCTGCCTTCAAACAGCAAAAGCCAATTTATCTGCTGCTGCTGAACTGAAAAGTGCAGCCAAATAAACACACATGGGCTCACTGAATTTCTCAAATCAATATTATTTGTCATCATAAAGCTATATCTTTTCAATAAAATAAACACATTCTTATTTAGAACCAGCTAAGTTATTAATATGGAAAATTCTTAGGGTAAGTCACAGCATTAGGGGATGAAGAGCATGCACAAGAACAACTTTTACAGTGCACTGTTCCCAAACGTTGCTAGGATCTTTGGAAGTTTTTCTACAATTAAACACACCCACTGTTACATGTTTCATGCTAAAACCAGCATTCAACAAAGCCCTATTCAGTAGGGTCTTATTTTAAAACATATAGAGGAAAAGAACAGCTAGACTTTGCCAAACTGCTCCTTCCCTGCACAAGCTTCACCTTTCCTACACTGAAGTCCACAACACAAAAACACAGAATAGTTGAGGAAGGGTTGGAAAGGATCTCTTTAGACTGATCTAGTCCAAACCTCCTGCTCAAAGTATAGTAAGTTGTATTAGGTTGCCCCAGATTGTTTCAACTGTTTCCAAGGATGGAGATTCCACAGCCTTTCTGCACAGGCTCACCCAGTATTCAACTACCCTCACAATAATAACTTTTTTTATTCTGTTCAGATGCAACTTCCTGTACTTCAGTTTGTGCCCACTGACTCTTGTCCATTCACTGGATACCGCTCAGAAGAGTCTGGCTCCATCTTCTTTAATGCCCATTAGGCATTTACACACATTTATAAGATCTCCCTGAGCCTTCTCTTCTCCTAGGCTGGATAGTCCCAGCTCTCAGTCTCTCCCAATAAGAGTGAGCCTCCAATCCCTTAATCATCTTTGTCTCTCTTCACTGTACTTGCTCCAGTATGTCACAGAATCACAGAATGGTTGAGGTTGGAAGGGACCTCTGGAGGTCATGTGGTCCAAGGCCCTGCTCAAGCAGGGCCACTAAGAGCCAATTGCCCAGGATCATGTCCAGTCAGCTTTTGATTATTTCCAGGGATGGAGACTCCACGAACTCCCAGGGCAACCTGTGCCAGTGCTCAGTCACCCTCATAGTGAAAAAGTGTTTTCTGATGTTCAGATGGAATCTCTTGTTTTCCAGTTTGTTCCCATTGCCTTTGGTCCTGTCACTGGGCACCACTGAATAAAGCCTGGCTCCGTCCTCTTTGCAGCCTCCCTTGAGGTATTTATGTATATTAATAAGATCCCCCTGAGCCTTCTCTTCTCTAGACTAGTCTCAGTCTAGTCTAGAGACTCTAGACTAAAACAGTCCCAGCTCTCTCAGCCTTTCCTCATATAAGAGATGCTCCAGTCCCTCAGTCATCTTCATGGACTCTGTCCAGTATACTCATGTGTGTCATACTGAGGAACCCAGTAACATTTTATCTATGAGGATCTTATGGAAGAATTCCCTGAAGTCTAAGCAGACAATACCCACTGCCCTCCCTTCATCTACCAGGCCAGTCATTTCATCATAGAACTTTATCAAGTTCGTCAAGCATGACTTCCCCTTGGTGAAGTCATGCTGATTACTCCCAATGATTTTCTTGTCCTTAATGTGCCTAGAAATGGTGTCCAGAATTAGCTACTCCATCACTTTCCCAGGGATCAAGGTGAGGCTGTCCATGCCCTTCTTGTACTGGGGAGCTCAGAACTGGACTCAGGACTCCAGATGTGTCTCACCAAGGCTGAGTAGAGAGGAAGGATCATCTCCCTTGACACTTCACCTAATGCAGCCCAGGATGCTACTGGTCATCTTTGCCACAAGGGCATATTGCAGGCTCACAGTCAACTTGGTGTCCACCATGATCCCCAGGGTCTCTTCTGCCAAGCTGCTCAGCACGCAAGACTATACTGATGCATAGAGTTATTCCTCCCCAGGTGCAGAACTTGATGTTTCCCTTCGTTGAACTCCAGGAGATGCCTGTCAATCCTTTTCTCCAGTCTGTCAAGTGTGCTAGGTTTCTGTGGTGAGGTTTTGGAAGTGGGGTGGGGCTGCAGAGATAGACCCTGTAAGGAGCTGCAAGAAGCTTCTCTTGTTCCAAGTTGGACCTGCCTCTGGCCAGGGCTGAGCCGATCAGCACCTCTGCGAATTAATATATTTAAGAAGAGGACGAAGAAACCCACGCCATGCAGGACCTGCAGTGAAGAGAGAGTGGGAGGCGGAGGGCCTGTCCCTCAGCCGTGCAGGCAGGCAGCTGCCCACGCTGGGCTGCTGTGTGGCTTGGAGCACGCTGAAGTGCCCCATTCCCAGGGCACGCACTCAGCAGTCTGTCCTGCTGGGACTGCCCAGGTTCGCTGGGCCAGTTGGGCCTGATGTGGCTGCAGCAGAGAGAGGACTGACATGTAAGAGAAACAGCCACACAGACACCGGGTCAGTGAAGATGGAACGGGATGAGGTGTGCTGGAGCTGAGATTCCCCTGCAGCCTGTGGTGACACAGCAGACGACCGCCCTGCAGCCCGTGGGAGAGAACCCCATGCCAGAGCAGAGCCCATGCCTGAAGGAGTTCATACAAGGCTGTCTCCCGTAGGAAAGGACCCCACGCTGCTGGGAGAAACAGTGGAGCAGAGATGCATCTGCAGTCCATGGAGAACTCTATGCAGGGCGGTTGGCTGCACCTGAAGAAGCCATGAAGTTCAGCCAGTTCAGTCTTCCTCACTATCTATTTACATAGTCCGTACTTCATCTCTAATATGTTATTGTCCTCATTGACAAACTGGTGGTGTCAAAAACCTTGCTAAAGCCAAAACAAACAGATTATCAGGTTGGCCAAGCATGACTTCCTCTTGGTGAATCTATGCTGACTGTTTCTGCAGACCTTCTTATCCTTCATGTGCCTGAAAGTTGTTTCCAGGATTAGTTGCTCCATCACTTTCTCAGAGGTTGAGGTGAGGCTGACCAGCCTGTAGTTACCTGGGTTTTTCTTCTTGCCTATTCTGAAGATAGGAATGACATTTGCTTTCCTCCAGTCCTCAGATGGCTCTCCCAATCACCATGATCATTCAAAGATTATCGAGAGCTGCCTTGCAATGACATTGGGTCAATTCCCTCAGCTTTTGTAGGTACATCTCATCATGGCTCATGGACCAGTTTGGTCTGTCCAGTTTGTTTAAATATTCCCTAACCTGATTTTCCTTCACTGAAAGCAAAATTACCTTGCCCTGGACTTTCCCAATGACCTGAGGGGGCTGGGATTCCTGAAGACCAGTCTTACCAGTAAAGACTGAGGCAAAGAAGGCATTTGTTCCTTTTGATGTTAAAAAGGCATTATTCCTACTATCCAGCAGTGGTGATTGCAACAGTATTTTCCACTGCTTATACGACACAATCTTGAATTCTTATCAGATGATAGCTGACCTGCCAAGAGCACGAATTCTGAAAAGTGTTTGTTTTCTTGTTTTTTAATACAGAGCTGCCATTGATGACTTTCAGGGAACCGAGATAAAATAAATCAACCCACAGCTTCTCTGCTCAATTAATCAAACAAATAAAATAGAAAAATTAAGAAAGCAAGCAATGTACGGACAGTTATACTGGATTTGAACTTTCTTTTGGGATTCCCTATACTATTTGTTGAATTGAACTACTGACTGACTAACAAATAAATTCAGATCTTAAGAAAATAAAGAATGAAACATCTCAAGGGCTAGGAAGAGTAGGAGGAAGTGAGTGAATCATCAGAAAAATCCATCATCATAATACTCTATAAACAATCACAGCATAGTTAGTGACACAGCACTGTATAACTAGTTACACAGTATTGAAAAAGAATAACAAGTGCAGCATGTAGCTGGCCTGACTTACCACTCACTACTCTTTATTCCCCAAGACAGGAACCAGCTGTATTATAAACACCCAACTTCCTTTTGCCATTCTAACATTTGAGGCCTCCTTAATTTTACAGGAATCTAATTAACCATGCAGTTAGATATTTTTAATCTCAAATATTAAACAAGAATTAATCTTTATCAATCCTCTCCTAGTCATATGAAAGAGAAAATAAACTCAGCAGAAGCCAATTTAATAAGCTGCTGGAGAAAAAGAATCTCATTGTATACTGAAGTTTCTAAACCATCTATTACAACACCTGTTTTATAGAAGATAGCTATTAAAAAGAAATTTGTAACTGTCAAGGATAGCAGAATATTTAGCCATTCCTCTATCTGTGAGTTTATATTAAGATCCCTCTACTGTCTGAGAAACTATGTTAAGTGCATTGGAGAAGAGTTCTGTTCTAACTAGTATTCCAGGTAATATTGAATGACTTAATCTAAACCTTTCCAAATGGGGCCTAAAAGGCTCATATAAAATACCAAATCAGGAAACAAAACCCAAAAGAAAACAAAAAAATACAAACAAACAAAAAACCAAACCAGACAGCCAACACTGAATTTGAGAAATGACTCAGATCCTAGATTAAGTCCATCTAACAAGTAAATATGAAAACTTGATGCCTTGAGAAGATGAGAAAAAAAACACAGGCAGCAAGGACTGCAATTCTCCAAAACCCCAACCGAGGAGTAGAAGCAGTTGTAGCTCTTGGCACAGTTTCCCACCACCTGCAAGAGGCACAAAAGAGGCCCTAAAAGAGTCTGACTCTCCTCTACTGACACTAAAAGTCACGAGGTAAAGGCATTCGTTCCCTCACAAATGCAGCCTCCAGAGATGGAGTATTCCCAAACTCTTATCATCCTACAAAGAGGAAGAAGCAATGAGAAGCCTTAACAGATCCATTTTTTTCTTAATAGTAAGCGTTACCCTAGAGAACATTTGCACCCCAAATACAGAAAAGCAGAATAGCTATAGTGCTGCGAGAGGTAAGGCACTCACTGCTCAAACCATTCACTTAAATGAATGCTATCATTTCCTCTAATTCTGTAAACATAATTGACTTGCTTTGAGTCCAGGCACTTTTTTTTTTTTTAAATACCAAACTGATTTTTTTGTTTGTTTGTTTCAGTAGGATTTTGGAAAACTTCATTTTGAAAAAAAATGTCTACTTCATCTCCTCTCCCCTTCTTGAAAAACTATTGTCAAATGGAATGCTATACATGATTCCTCAGCTTGATTTTCAAATTTATCCTGCATCTTTCTTCTTCCCATTTCTAAAACCTTTTTCATCTTAAGATGTAGAGTATCAGAATCCAAGTATGCCTAATTTTATTTTGCCATTCTGAATTTCCAGAGTTCGAAGAGTCATAAAACATTACAGTATGAAAAAAAAAAAAAAAACCACCAAAACTGTACTCAACCAACTATAATTAAAGAGTTCAGAAGGAAAAAAGTTTAAATATATGAAATTGCTCTAGTTTTGCACGTGTTCTTAAATTCTGTTTCCCTTCTGAAGCTGTGCAGCTGTTAACTTAGATACTAGAGAAGTTTTCTGTGCAGGAACCGGTATCAACATACTTCTGGAGACCAATTCCCAGTACCTCCTCCAAATTCAACCAGATTCCCTCCACTGTCCGACACAATATGTAGAAGTAACAGTAAATATTATTGATAGTTCACAAAAGGACGGGCTATTACCAACTTCCATTGAGATCTCCTTGCATTGTAAAATCTAGACATTTGAGTACCTCGAGTGGTTTTTAGGTTCTTGTTCTATAAGCACAGATTTTTGCATTTTGCTTATGTAACAGATTTGTATGATAAAGACTGTCTTAAGAATATCTGAGTATGGAGGTATATTGATGGCAACAAAAGGAAACAAGGAAAGGCAAAGAATATATTTGCAAAGGAAAAAAGAACCAGCATAATGAATGGCAGAACAGAGCCCAGTGAACAGAAGGAAAGGAGGCATGGGATCTGAAATGACATTGAATACTATAATGATGACAAACTTCCACCAATTAACCTTTTTCCGAGTAACTCCCTCATCTGCTCAACTAAAACCTGTTACTAAGATTTAAAAAAAAATAAAATACAAATTGCTTGTTGGTTTCTTACCAGCCTCTGAAAGAAATAAATTGTACACAAGGTATGAAAATGAATGACCTTTTCAGGTCTAATCAGAAACGCTTTCACCAAAGGAGGATCTTCATTCTTGAAGAATATTGGAGAGCAAAACAGGTACCTCTATCCTTAGAGTACTGGCAACAGTAACTACTTTTGATGGAAAAGTGTCTGGTTCAAAGAATAACAATGTGTTAAATTCACTTGACAAATGAGATAGCTGCCAGACAAGAAACCTCCTAACTTCCCATACACATATGCATGAACAATTTGCTTTAACTAAGGACTCTTTCCTTCAAATATTTATAGGCAGTTTTGCAGAAACACAGACCATTTACCATACTATATACTATCTTGCAATAATTTTGTGCTTATAAACAAGTCCAAATGTATACTCAGCAGATAAGTCAGTTCCCGTTACTCATTTTTTTTCTGAAGTACTTGCCTGTAGTTACCACATGGTGGTATCCACGCTAACAGATTCTCCTATATTGTAATGAAGTTAATACCCTAAATTGCTTCTGTGGATCTCTTCAGACTGATAAGGAGATGCCATTTTAGTTAACTGAAAAGACAGGAATGCCAACTTTCCTTGTCAATATAGATCTGGGGCTGGTGCAATTCTTACACAACTTCTGGCAACCTAAATGCTGAGGGAACAATTCAAGTAATAACCCAATAAAGTTTTATCCTTGAAAGAAATCGGCATGTTCCTTCTTTGTTTTCCCAGTTCAGCAATTATTACACTGGTATCTCTTCTTCTAAAAGCATACTATTCACAGCTTTGCTTTGTAAAGAATGAAAAGAACCTTTGTATTTTAAATGCTGCCTAGGCAAATAGTCAAGGTAAGAAAGCAATGTATATTAGCAGTAAGTGTGTCATGAGAGTTTGCTCTGTGGTAGCACAATAATATTGAGATGAAGAGCTAGCTCCAAATGCCAAATGATATGACCATCAGACCCAGTTCTCTGTTTTAACACCATAGCTGGGGAGGATGCAGTGAGGCTGCTGTTGGAACAGAAACAAACCAACAACAGTTAGACGAAGCACACCTAGTACACGGTACACCCCCCTTTCAGCAAATATATTCTTTCAATTTAGTATTGATTTCATGACTTGTGACACTACATATCAAATGTGATATGGGTTTTCATAAAAAGGGTCTTAAAAGAACAAAATTATTTTAAAATAGTGAAAGGATGGGGAAATAAGCAAAAAGATACGTGTTTCATTCCATAATATTCAGTTCAAAATGTCTTGACTGACATTATGTGGATGCGAGTTTATCCCAGAAACTCACATGTTAAAAACTCCTACTTTTTCACCGTCAGTATGGTCAAGTTCACTATTTTTAGCTATTTTAGCTCTACGCAATTTAATTATTTCAGCTAAATAATCTTAGCATTTGAAAACAATCATGATGGTCATTCAGCTGACGTCTAAAGCATCATAGACCAATGCTTACAACACTGTAGGTTATTTGCACAAGTAATCTACTAACAGCTTTAAATTAATATTCAAAGAAAATTTCCAGTCATACAAGATGCACACTTAAACTTAAGAACATAAACCCTGATATTAAAACCCTGATATTTAAAGCCTTAATACAAATAAGCAGGTTGCTTATTTGTAGACTAGACTAGACTACAAAAACAGTACTTGCTGCTTTCTGTGTTTCTCTCACACGTAGGTGAAATATTTGTACACTGAATAAAAATACAAGAACAGCTACCTGCACTCCAGAACACAAGTATGAGCACTGACAGTGAAAATAACTCTTAACAATTTCATTATTAGGACATACTTCTACACTTACTATTGCTTTTGTATTGAATAGAAAGAGCCTTCAAGTTATGATGGCTTTTGAAGACTAATAGGAACAGAAAAAAACAATTATCAAGATAGATTCAGAAAGAGTGGAACAGTCTAGTAAAAATTCTTCAGTACAATGTACAAGTAAGCATCTTGCCAGAATCAAAAATGCCTTGAAAAAAAATACAAAGGGACTTGTTCTTCTGTAAAGTACTTCAATAAAATATTTAACAGATTGCACCAAATGGAATTCTAAACACAACAAATGTTCCTCTGAAGTATACTTACAAGCCATAATTAAAGATATCCTTGCCAAGCTGTATTCAGAAAGAAAAATCATGAAGTTTCTTAGCAAGTGGTTACCCACCTAGTTCTTTATAGTTTGGATATCTTGGAAGTCTTTTAGTCTTGGAAGATGACATTCCACCATTACCAGGCACAGTATGATCTAGAAACAATTCTCCAGATACGCTCTGAATGTGAAACCAACTGGTTCATATACAGGTGCTAGAAGTATTCACAAGCATCACATTGCATCCTTAGTTATTCTAATTAGCATTATATTTCACATTAACTTCATTTTCAGCCTTTTCTCAGGGTGCCCTTTCCATTTGCACCAAAACACAATATAAGCCTGTTGCTTTACTGAACCGCATCCTCAGAGGTGCTTTGGGTTCTCAAACTCAGTAGGTTTGGAAGAGCAACTTCCAGTAGTGCCAAAAAAAAGCAGAAAATTAGGATTTTAAAGACATCTTATTAATAAAACAACAATAAAAAAACCAAACCAATCAAATAAAAAAACACACAAAAAAAAAACACCACCACAAAACCTCAGGGGGTTCAACTTTCCACTTCAGAATGGGAAATAACAGTAGTAGAAAAGAAAGCTTTCGGGGTGGAGGGGGGTTGGGAAACTAGTGATCTGATACACTGCTGCGCTTCATACCGACATCTTTGATCAATGACTGCTGGCACATCACACATTTCTAAGGCCACCACCTCAGAAAACTGAAATACTCACTTTGAAACGCTTATCCTAATACAAAATAGAGCACAATGCCTGGAACAAACAGTGCTCCATCTGTTTTCTTGTGTTCTGTTTTCTTCTTCATCTGACAAATCATGAAGGAGATGAAATGATTCATTTGCCCATACCACCATAAAGAAACACCTTTCCTTCCAGTCTTGCAGCAGAAGCAGCAACCAGTTTTAGCCCACTCTATTTAGATGAGCCACTACATTTCCCCAGTTAAATGGACTGCACACCAACAGGGGCATTGCACTTAGACTTGGTTCTCTCGAGGTAGAAAGACTTCCAAAACCAGTAGCTAACTCTGCATGGATTTCCAAGTAAAGATTTCTTACAAAAGCAGCCTCAGCAGATGCTGAACGTACATCTCTGCAATGCACAATGGCTAAAATGCTTTTTAGCAAATGAAAGGGAAGAACAATGCAGCCCGACCTTGGAATACATGGACAGAAACCAGCAAAAGCTAGAAATCTTTCCTTTGTCATCCATTATACTCAGCACTCTCGCCAACACCAAGTGCTGCATACATCCAAGCTAAGCCTGTTTCTCAGAACCAGCACTTTATAAAAGTTTAAAAGGGCACTGGGGAGAAGCGAGAGGAAGCAACAACATACTGGAAAAGCACATGAACCTTTGCAGAATGAATACTCTGCTGAACTAACCGAATTTGAGTCATCTAAAAGAGCTGAAACTCAGTCTGCCTCCACACACTGTTCTCTGAACTTCGATTTTTACCTTTTTTTCATCAGAATATATGGACTTTATTAATACCCTGAGTCTCTACTTCTCCCATCAGTATCTTTTGAGATCCATAACTGAGATTTTCATTTTATTTATTAGTAAATATAAGCCATTTGAAAAATGAAGCATCCCTCCTTCTCCCTATTTTGTAAGTACTGCAACAGGAAGAAAAAGGTCACTATCTCATATTTGCCTCATCTTGTATGGACTTCTGTACACAAGCATACACCTACTTTCTCTCCCTGTGATACCTTTCAAACTTCCCGTCCCACAGTCAGCTCCAAAGGCACAAAGCATACAGCTCCTCTCAGAAAAAAGTTCAAGAGCCTTACTAAAGCCTTCCATTCACAGGGGGAATATTCAGTCAAACTGGGCAAGACCTACAGAATCTGAAATTTAAAAAATCACTGCTGTGTATTTTTGCACTTCTTATCTTCCTAATTCTTTTGCCTTGAAGCAATGCATATAATCTTTTGTTTACAGGGGGCCACACTAGCAAGTAATTTTCTTTTTAACACACTTTACTTTGACTTATAATTAACTGTCCCACCTCCCAACATTCATCCTTCTCTTAAGGCATGTAGGAAATCCTCACTGGGTACCACAAAAACATCTACACTACAGATCATATTTTTAAGGACAATAATAAGAAGGGTTACCTTATCCTTTTATCTTCAACTTTTTTCAGATACTCATCTCTCTTCAATACTCCCAATATTGTTTCCCTTTCATGTTCCAATAAAAATGACAAATTGATGATCTCCAAGTGCTTTGTCATGATTCTTCAACAGCCACTCTTCCAATGACTGCTTTGCTCAATCAATTCTTCCAATGTTTTTTTGCACAAGTCCAAAGGCACGTTTGTGTCAGAGTTACAAGATCCACACAGTCAAAAGGTACTTTGAAAAACACTTCTTAAAGTTAACCAGGTGTCAAGATTGTATTGCTTTGCCTTCCAACTACACAAGAAATTAAGGTTTCTTCTTTGTTTCTTCCTCAAGAAAGCCAGTAATTTTCCTGGTTACTGAATGCCCTTCTGTCCTGGCCAACGCTCACTGGCACAATGCAAGCCTTCAAATTGCATTCACGAGCAGCTGTAGAATCAACTTCCTGGCATAATTGTAGGTTGGAGCCACAAAATAGCTGAGTATATTTATTTCAAGCTACCTGAAAGTCAAAACAAACAAGTGTAGGTGATTTTGACATTACCATCACAGTCTGATTTGAGAAAGGCTTAATCTAGTAATGGTTTGAAAGCCACCAAAGAATGGCTTGCAGACTATCAGATTATCTCAGAGTCATATTTTCTACATTGATTTTTATTGACTCACTAATATTTGATTATTGTGATCCCACAAGGGCTCTGCAATTATCTTCCTACTGCAATACATTTAAATGACTACATACACCTTGTATTACTTCCATCCTGATAGTAATAAGCATGATGGTGGGGGAGGAACGATTCTCTTCGTTTCCCTGAGATTACTTTACAGGAAAAGTAAAAATTAATACGTGGAAGGGCTTCAGAGGACAGCACTAAAGGTAAGACTCACCCCAAAGCAAGTATATACCTGCATCTCGGCAAGTCACCCATTACACTCACTTCACAGTCAATTCAGAGAAATAGGAACTTTCAATGAATGATTTATCTGCTTACTGCAGATGTTTTCATTTAGGATTACATGTTCTAGAAATGCCCATTCCTTTCCAGTAAACAGAGCAAGAACTTAGAGTGACTTAACATGTATTCACCCAGAAGTAAGACAAATTTCACTTTTTTGTCTTTTCTAAACAGAAAACAGCTTCCAAACAAAACCAGAAAAGACACCCTAGTCCATACTGGAGCTCTGAACTTGACCCTATTTGGAAAGCATCACCAGGAAGCTACTTGGAAAATATCTAAAACTTCTAGTTAATGGGTAGGAACATCCAGCCCTCACAGTCTCATTAACAAACAGAGTTTCACATCGAAACAAGGCATGACCTCCAACACGCTTTTCCTTAAAAAATTAAGCTATGTGAACAGATGAACATTGTACTTTGAACCATACACACTATAAATACAATATAGAAACATAAACCCATTTATGCACAAAAATTGCATCCACGTCATCATACATACATCCAAATACATGTGTAAATACATAGGTGCACAAATGCTGTAAGATAATGCAGATTTATTTTATATTATGTATGCTGGAAGTACTAAAACAGCTTTTAAGAAATTTAAAGGGTTTTTTTTAAAGCAGAATTTGCTTCCCTAGTTTTCAACAGTTTGGAAAGGTTTTGACAAAGATAAATAGCACAGAGAATTGAAGGCGTAGTGTTCACAGTCTAAGACAATCACAGGTATAAACCAAAATATCCTTCTGTTTCCTGTCCTAACAACCACTGAGGAAGCAAATACTGTTGCTAATGGCATCAAATGAAATTCTTCTGTTGCTTTTCACCAACTACTTCAGAATATGTGTTTTGAAATACTCCATTGCCCTAAGTTATCTGACTATTCATTATTAAAGGATAAAAATGTCGCAATCTAAGTTCAAAGGAGATTTTTCCTCGTATTAGTCTTACCCAAGCATAGGAATTACTTCTGATAACTTGTAACCTATTTCAATTAATCTTTTAAATTTTCAAATTAATAAAAGAATCACAAAGTATACACAACTGAGATATAAGTATTTTCTTTTTTTTTTTTCCCCCTAAGAAAACAGTAATATAAAACTTATTGTTTCTCCAAGACAGAGTCAACTATCAGTGTCACTTTCACCAGGAAAGAAAATGGAACAGAAAGGTCATACACAAACTGAAAGCATACAACAAGTCAGCGCAAGGCAGAAATACCAGTCAGGATTGACAATTATGAGCTTAGCATTACTCAAAACTGGGAAACAAACCACAGACTACTACTTCTAGCCGGATTGTTATCTTAAAGATATAAAAGCAAAGTAATAAAAACACACATGGAAAGAAACTTACTTTGATTCTCTGCAATTATTTTAATAGAAAAAAATAAAACACTGAACCATTATGTTTATTCTTAGGTTCTTGAAAATGGTGTTCCTATTAATACCATAAGACCAAGTTACTTATAAGCAAAAGGAAGAAATCCAGCATGCGAATTATACTTTGTTATTATCAAGAAGGCTAGCTTCTTTCTTGGGCTGCCTAGCAAAACGCCTGGTGAAAACAGCACTTTCATCCCAATTGGATCCTAATGTCAGTGGGCTAGGGAGCATGGGGCATTGGCATAAAACAGAGCTAAAGTTCAGCAGTCAGAGAATAAGCTAAGCAGCTTGGGTGGTCAAGGTGCTCTGAATTTCTGTTCGCAATTTTTCCTTGCCAGGGTAGCGTAGGTGACACACAGCATTATTCTGACAGGCATTTATTTTTTCCAAATAAGAAAAAAACCCACAAGTTTTATTGAAAAATGGAAAACCAAGAAGTTAAGTGGAAATAATGAGCAACACAATTGCAAATTTAGGACAACAAAAGTGTTAAAAATGGTCTCTGACAGAATCATTATTCTCTTGATGATGCACTACAGGTAACTCCGGTTCTTGCAGAAAAACAGTGCAGTGGCACAACCATCAAGCTGACAAGAACACCCTACCTTGCAAGGTGTATTCTGGTATTGGGAATTCAGGGAAGAAAAAACACACTTAAAAATATTAACTTGATGTCCGGCCATATTTTCTGAGTTTTCTTTCTTTTAACTCTAAAGCAGCTAGTACTCTTACGAGAATATCCAAAAGCCACAAAAATTCCCTTAGGCTAAGCATATCACCTATCCTTCAATCCTTCAATTTGCTGGAAGATTATTCTCTCAATACAGGGAGGCACATATGAAACCCAAAATTACTAAAGTGACATGCCATAATTGGGAATCCAGTTACTTCATTTGCCACCTGGAGCATAGTGTCAAATACGTAGACTCCAGAGCAGAACTAAGCACTGGTAAATGTGATGAGATCACAAACTGTCAGATTAGATGGATTTAAAATTTAAGAGAGTGTTACACTCTTCTGTGTCAGATGTAGATCAGCTGAAAGATCGTTCCATTCAGTTTCTCACAGCTTTAACCAGCATGGAAGTCCTAAACCACGGAGCATGCACCATTGGCAGCAGAGGCAACACTTGCAGGTAGAATCTAAATTCCGCATGAATGGAGAGATTCTTCTGAGCCACAGATCAAAAGGCAGTCAGAGCAACCCCTGGCCACATCACGAATAGACGAGGAAGAGGCTGGATTTAGGGGTCAGCACCAGAGGCAGTGGTAAAAGGTTTGAAGACACGGAGAGCAGAAGCACGCAAGAAGAGGTTAACGAAGCAGAGAATGGAAGAACCATTCTTACTGCCACAACCTGACATTGCAACTGATCTCTGAGTTACCACTGCCTTCCATGCCAGATGAGACTGGCTTACAAACACCAGAGCAGACTCACTGGACAGTGGTCTAGTCGGCAAAATTCTGGTATCTCATGCTGACAGCTGACCTTTTAGGTGAACTATGTGTATCTTGAATGCAATTATAGTCTTGTTTGTAAAGAAAACAGAAACGATGTTCAAGTTTGCCATATAGAGAATAATGCAGAGTATTATAATGTTTAGTGAATAGAAAGATAGACACAAATTACATTCATGTTACCCACATTAAACAGAAAGATGTTTGTAGTAAAATCTATTCTTATAGAAAGACTGCAATCAACTGAAGTTTTATTCTATTCACAATGGGTTTTGTCACTTTCTTTCTATTTTTTACTGAATATACCTGGAAATAGATCCTTCAGTCCCATTTATAACCAAAATTTTGTGGGTTTTGACTGTCTTTATCATGTAACAGTGGGATTTGGCAACTGTCAGAAAATACAATTTTGTCCACTTATGTGTTCAACCAACTCTATGCAGGTTAAAATATCTTGTGAATTAGCAAAAATATTCTCTTATAAAAAGCCAGGATGTCAGCCTGTTTAATGATCCCATACTCATTATTAGCTAGACATAAAACCCACCAAATGACAGTCTTAAAAGCCAGCATCCTCAAATTTCCCTTATCGCTTTGGTCAGGGAACACAGTCTCCAGCACAACACGGAGCACGTCAGCAATATAGCCTTTGTGGTCAGGGCTGAAGTAACATATCTGATGCTGAAATCGCCCAGTTTTTCTGTCTGCCAGCTATCCAGATGTCATGGTTTAGCCTGGCTGGCTACTAAATGCCACACGGCTGCTCACTCACCCTCCCCCATCCCTGGGGAATGAGGAAGAGAAGTAAAGGAGAAAAGGGAAGGAGACTTGTGGGTTGAGATTAGAACACTTTAATAGTCATATTAATAGTAATAAATTAATATATATATGTATAATGATAATAATACATACAAGCAAGTGATGCACAGTGTAATTGCTCACCACCCAGTGAGCCCTTCTTTCTGGTCAGCCCTCATCTTTATACTGGGCATGACATTGCATGATATGGAATATTCCATTGGCCAATTTAGCCCTCGATCCTAAATCCAAATTCAAATCATAAGGGAAGTTGTGGACCCTCTGTCCCTGCCATGTTTCCCCCAGCCTGTTGTGCTCCTGCACACTGGCAAGAACATGGGAAGTTGAAAGGCTCTTGAGGTCTCAGCACCAACCATAAACATCAGTGCGCTATCAGCACTCTTCAGCATTAGCGCTACCAGCATTCTTCTCATAGCGAATCCCAGGCTAAAACAAAAAAACAGAGCTCTTCTAGCTGCTAAAAAGAAGTAACTCTTGTCCCAGCTGAAAGCAGGACACCAACGTACATGTATCAACCAGCTAATTGACATTAAGATTCGGAGCCACCTCACCTTCCAGATTTTCTCTGCACTACGAAATTGCTACTCAAAAATAACCAATTTCCTAAGCAGACACTGCCCAGCTGCTGAAGCTTCAGCAAATATCTCAAGAGAAGCTTGTATTTGTTCAGATAGGATTCATTCTAAATACATTACACTCATGACCTCTGCCTAGATGACATTCTCTACCCCAAGTCGGCTGAAGTGCTAACAGCAGTTAACTTGGCATAAACCAAGTTTTCCCAATTCTTAGATAAAGCTACTCTTGCAAGGCTATCTATTGGGTCTGAAGATAGTGTAGGTATCTTTAATCCGCATGAAGCAGACCTAGTGAAAAATCCCTTACTCCTGCAACCTGCTTCACTTCTGCCTGATTAGACAAATTGTGTACTGAAACTCAGATAACACTGCCTTCATTCTGTTGCGTTCTGGTACAAGGGGTACCAAAACATTCCCTCCCTCACAGCAGGAGACCATCTGGTTTAGCTCCCATACCTTCTGCAGCAAGTGGTGGGCATTTCTCTTATACACATAGTTGTTAAACAAAGATTGCAATAGCAAAAACAGCAGGAACACTTGCTCTATGGAAAATGAGACTAATAAGTAATGAGATACTGTTTTTAAACAAACTACCACTTAAGACTTCCCTGCTTTAGACAACACATGATTAGAGACCAGGCCTGTGTTTTACATTAAGATTTAACAGGAAAATTTGCTCTTCTTTCCTGCACTACTTTTTGCTCTCTCTCTAAATAGTCCAGAATAAATCTGCTCACTAAAGATGAATTATGAACTAACTTAGGGTTTGAAAACAGAAGAAGCCAGCCAGCATTTAGAAAGTGACAATGATCCTTTTAACAGACTTTTGATGTTTTATTAAGCAGCCCTGTGGCTGGTTAGGAAATTTAGTTGTCTTTAGCCTAAACTGAGTAAAGACTGCACGTAACATAGCATTTGGAGAATACTAAAATGCAGATTAGGACACACAAAATTATGCAAAGCCCCCTAATAGGATGGGTTTGTTCTAATCTACATTGGATTTGTAGTGAGAGCATTAAGGTCAGACTAATGCAATGATCTAATATTGGACTTGCAAAGGAAGTAGTGAAAGAGCAGGCAAGAATGAAGAGAGACAATGCCAAGACAGTATGTAGGTGAGCCTCTCGAGTGTGTGGTTGTTTTCCCTTGCCTCATGGAAAGGCTTAGAAGAACTGCTCATTGGGACTCTCCATGCACTTTTCCCATTTCTCTCCTCCCTATAGAAATGGATTTCTAGAATGGAGTCTTCCTCTCTGCAGCTATTGTTGAGAAGATATGTTAGAAATAACAGACTTGTTAGCACATAACAGCTCTTGCAAAATTAGAACTGAATAAGGTGCAGTTTATCCTGCAGTATACCTTCATCCACTTTATGTAGGTACCATGTTGATCCAGAGAGCATTTGCTCACTCTCTCAAGACAAAAGAATTACTTAGTTGTTGTGGGGTTTTTTTAAAGAAAAAAAAGAAAAAAGTCGTTACAGTGGGGAAGAATATGCTAGGCCTTTTTGCCAACTGGTAGCACAGCTGCTTATGACACCTGGAAACAGAGCACCCCAAAACTGAATCTTCATGAGGGACATCAGTTAAGAGCTACAGGAAGTGGTGAACCCACTGCAATCAGCTGCATTTGTAGTTACCACAGGTGCAGTGACCACTGCTCTCACTGCCAGTCACATCCTCCCAAATCCAGCAAATCGACAGCTTCATCCGCACTCCAAAATGCTTTCCCCTCATCTCTCCCCCATATCCTCAAGGAGGAGGAGAAACATCCTGCCCTTAAGAAACAAAGGTAGAGCTGAAAGGAAGCGAAATGGAGAGGAATTATCCTCTTTTCTTCAATGGCGCTATTACCAAATTGCTTGATGCAAGAAATTACTCCCACAGCCAAGCCATTATGTTTACTTTGCCAGAAGCCAGTACGTGGGATGATTTAGTGACTCAGCAACAGAGGCAGCATTTTCCACATGCACTACAGTGGTACAGGAACCACGACATCACCTCATGTTGCTTGAGTGACAGAGTCTTCACCTACTGCTGGTGGGAAATTGGGAAATTCTTTGCCAGAAGAGAAGTGTGGTCTGCACTACACATATATATTAGCATGGGTGTATCTGGGACAGGCACAAACAGTATTTCCATACTGGTAAAGATATTCCTACCAACAGTAGTTGAATGCAGTGTGGCGTCGTGGACTGTCATTGACTTTTGCCACATGAGAAGCTGAGATATGTCGTGTCTCACAAAAGCATCAACGACTGCCCAAACCAAAGCTGCACAAAGCACAACGGCAAAGTTTGAAACTCAGCAGGACCGATGGCACTGCTGCCTCTGACACACGCATCAGGAGGCCACAGTTCCCACCTTCCAGCTCGGTGCGGGCACTGTGTATCACAACATGCTCCATCTGGATCCAGTGCACCCAGCTTTGACACTCAAACAAAGAGAGACATGTTTTTTATATGCAATGCTTAAAATACACCAGTATTATGTGTCATAAGTTCACTCACATGGGGATCTGAAATAAAATACAAAACTAAGATGACATCACTAAGTAGCCATCAAAACATGTTCCATGTTGACTTTTATCTTTTCTGAGGCCCACAGTTGTATACAAGCCTAAGAAGGGGGAAGGGAGAGAAGTACTGCCACCATTATGTCTAATAAAATGGCAGACAGACATAAAAAGGTCCTTGTCAAATCAAGAACCCTTAACAAATATAAAGCTTACCATGTTGAGAGTGTAATGTCCAACTCGTCCCTCATCCTGTTTTAACTAAAGCATATCGCTTGCAGAATACCATATACAGGAGCAAGAAAAACCAGCTTCACTTCTCAATGAAGTGTTTGCAGAGCGCACACACCCAGGTGAGCAAACTAAGTGCCAGCAGGTACTGAAGCACCAGGAAACACTTGTTGCACAAAAACAATACGTTTGCAAGGTAAGGAAGAGCGGCTCAAGACACTGAAGTCACGCGGCAAGAATTTGTCGAATGTGATTTTGGTTAATGGCACTTGGATTAGACTGAGAGATCCAGCCAGTATCACAATGCAAGTAGTAAGCAAACAGATTTTTTTGCCTAAAATCTTAGATATAAGAGCTGGAAGTTTTATGAACTGACAAGTCATATATTACACTAAAGAAACTGTCACATAAGTGGCAGCAACATTGTTTGAAGAGACATTAAAAGCACAGAATACCATCATACAAATTTGTATCAGTGCACTGGAATGAATACAGGCCAAGAGAAAGGCTGAAACTCTTGGTTTTTTAAGTCTAACCTTTTGTAAGCCATGCAGTATAAGTGCGTTTGACTTCATAGCAGAAAGAAACTCAGATTCATTAAACAAAACCAACAGATTCAGAAGTAGTTCATTTTTTAGGTCAGGCACAATTCCAGCTTTCTGGTAATATCTTGGCAAAGCTGTTGTATACCTACTGGACTACAGATCTCACTCCAACCACAGTCAATGCCTTCCAGCTATAGGAAGTTTTTAGCGCTGGTGTAATAACGTTTCAAAACCAAAATCATAAGTGTTTAAAGACTAAAGCAATAATGTTAAAGCTCATTAAGTCTATGAAGTATTCCACCTTACTGTGTAAGAAAGCAGTAAATTAACATGCCTGACTTGTATAATAAGAGAGCTAAGACCAAGCTTAGCACTGCCAGTTTGAGCATTCATTAAACCATGCTCCTATTACAGGTCTCCCTTTGCTTGTTTTTCAGCCCTCATAAAAATCTTCAAGAAACATGAAAAAGCATTCTTAAAAATAAAAAAGACAAGACATTTTCTGTTTCATTGCTGTAGAACATCGGGCTCACCCAGCTCCCCAAATGATCAGGGACATTTGCAGGGACACTGCACACAACAGGGAACACAACTGCCCAGAGAAAGCTTCCTACAGAGTACAACGCTTGGTGGCTGCCCCAGCAACCTTGTGCTACTTTTCAAGTGTGCTACATTTGGAGAAAGGCAGCATGCAGGCAGAGGAATAAGTGCAGAACAGACCAGAGGTAGAGAGCATAGCAGACAGCATTGCTTGTGAACACAAGCCCACACTCCCCAGAGATCCTACAAAACCATTAAACGAGAGAATTTAACCCCTTAGGTGATGCTTTTAAATAAACAAATATCTAAATCTTCTCTATATTGCACTGCTTTAGCTAATATACGCACAAGCAAGAGGCAAGGAGTGGGAAGAATGACACAACAGGGTGGCTACCTTTTTTCTTTTGTTTCGCTCATCACTGAGTAAGCATGGTTCACTTCTCTAGTTGAGCATGTAACCGAAAAAGATTATACCTCCCAGGGTACGAATAGAAATAAAAGTCAATGCATCAGCATGCAAAATTAAACAAACCAAACAGATCAGAACAAAAGAATGAAGGAAGGAAAAATATTTTTGCTATTGTTAAGCAAAAAAAAATCTGTGCAATGTTAAATCACCCACAAAAATATGACTTAGGGCTTGAGTCATCTCAATCTTATTGCTTAGTTACATCATGTACGAAGGCAGTATTTATTCACTACCGAACATTACCTTAACATGTTTAAGTTATTCCCTATGTGTCTATACTTTCTGTGATTAAATGGAAAGAAAAGCAGTGAACTGAGCTCTAGAACAGAACAGATTTATACACAGTTGTAAAGCAAGTTGTAATATACACCTTACATACGTTTTGTTTGCCATGGCAGCACTATTACAGGAAGCTTCATCTGCCATGAAGTACAAAATGCATGGAAAAAACAGAGGATTATTTTCATTACCTAACAAGATGTTCTCACAAAAAAAAAGTATGTTTCTTTCAGCTGCACCAAGTGATTGACTGAAATATCAGTAGGTTTGCTTAATTTTTTTTCCCCTCCAACAGAAGTTTGTCATCAAAAAACACCAGCAGGTGTGTTCCATGGAAATGGATGAGGATTCTTCAAAAATTTCAACAGAAACTTGTTTGTAAGTCTTCAAGTTTTCACTAATTTCCTGAATTCAGAGTACTCCAAAGAAGGTGCCTTGACTTTATCAAACATTCTGTTTTGCAGAAAAACTCATGAATATCAACCTGAGGTTTAGTCCACTTGATAAAATTCTGTTATTGACTTTGCTTTCTTCATGAATGAAGAGAAACGAAGCCATCTCTGAGCTTTGCAAGAGGGCTCCAGGAAGACTGCTGAGGAACTGCAGCCAGGCTGCAGAGTCAGAGAAGAGGGAACTAACATTTAGAAGAACAGCCATTTGGAAAAGCATGCACCAAGCCAGTGAAACTTCCTCTGGGTTTGAGGAGAAGGGAACTCAGGAACTTGTGTGTGAGTGCTTTGAATGATGCAATGCGTGTGCCTGGCTTGAGTGTGTGTAGAAGGTGAGAAACCCAGTCCTCCATTATTTCAGCCTGTTGGATGCTGAGTGCTCGTTTGCCTTTCTGTAACAACCATATGGTGTAGTAACACTCATTATCCACTGTGCATGATAATAACTTTGTTTGATTTGGCAAAGCAACTGGATTCAGATTTTAATGAAAAGAAATAATTTTTTTTCATGAACACTAAAAGTATATAATTATATATTATATGACTTATCTCTACAGAGGTGTGAAGAATCTTTAGGAGATTCATCTGCCCAAGGCAGAGGAGTGGGGGTGGATGTTGGCTTGATCATCTTTAAATGTCCCTTCCAACTCAAACCATCCTATGATTCTGTTCTATTACCTCTCTTATTTATTCTGATCTAGTCATCCCAGCCTCGGTCTATAAGCAACGGAGAGCAATAGGCATTTCTAGGGCATGACTCACCTCATCTTCATGAGGAGATTTTAAAAAGGTCAGAGGAATTCTTGTCTGGTAGCACCCATTTCTCTCCACTGACTGTGAAGGGGAGGCATCATGACTACCTCAAATACAGGCACACAAAACGTGAGTAAATGCATCCTTCTTCTCATTAGCAGTATAAAATGAGCTGTTCACAAGGACACTTGTCCAGAAACCTACCAGAGGATATAAACAGCTTAATCAGAAAGTGGTATGAGCTTGGAGTGTTGCCTTGTTTTGTTTTTCATTAAATACATTGCTACAATGTTTTGCTCTACAAACAGCAAATAAAGCTAACAGGCGGCTTAAATCTTGCCATGAAATGCATCAGTGCATTGTCCCAGTGTGTCTACCTCGAAATGAGCATGGCTGGGAAGTCTGCATTTGTAAGTATACCAGTTTCCAAAATTCTTGTGGCAGGCAGGAAAAAAACACCACAAAAATTGATTTAGAAAACATAATCTCACTTTCACAGGTTACACTTCTGTCTGTCTGAAGACGGTTGTGCATCAGCTATCAGTCCTAAGGATAACTTTCAGCAGAGAAGAGGAGGTAGTGGAATATACGGAGGCTTCCTTCTGCTTCCCAAGGTGAGATTTGTAACATAAATGTTTATCCAAGACAGCTCAAACTAATAGCACAAGGTCTGTGGGGAGCAGCCATGCAGATCATCTATGACTGAGGACCGGAGCTTAGATCAGTGAGAAAAGAACTGCACACTGCTGTCCGATCTTCTAGGACCCCAATCTAATCAGTAACTTCAGCAAAAGCCTATATAAACTGCCTGACAGCAGCATACACAGGATCAGCATCCTTTTTTGTACACTGTATAAGAAGCAAGGAAAAGTGACCGATTGCTCAAAAAATACTGTTCATCAAGCAAATGGAACATCTGACATGGTTTTCTTTGCTATTTTAAAACTCTTTGCCCTCTCAGCACAGCCTACCCAGTGTCTCAGTTCTATCTCTCCTGAGAAAAGGGCATGCAGCTGAAGTTGCCAGTGCTGAACAGACTGTCTGGCTTCAGTCTAGTTGGCACAAAAACCAACAGCAGACATTCGTCTGCACAGTCTGCAATGAGCAAGCAGCAACCAGACACAGGGCTGCAAGAGTGAAGTTCAAAGCTGCACGATGGATCATTGCATGCGAAGTGCTCCAAACTAGAAAGAAGCAGCTGTCCCATAAAGTCATCGTTAGCACTTACATGACAGATGACACAGATTTCCATTGCAGAAATACCTTATGAGACCTGAGGCCTTGACCAGTCTTTGATAGCTATTTGATCTTTTTTAACATAAAGGATGCCTAATGCACACTATACTATGATACTTCACGCTAACTATAAGAAAAGGATCACGGGCTTTCTCATCTATCCTTCTGGCTATGACCTGTTAAGGTAATTCCATAATATACTACTAGTGGGTGCTGTACAAAGAGCGGGAAGACACAGAAGCCCCCAGGAAGCAGCTCCTACTCTGACAAAGACAAACCCTTAATCATTTCTCTCCACTTCACATTCCCTTTGCTACCATACTTTAAACTCCTCCCCCTCTTTCCAGACAGATGTGTTATTCCCAAAGCAAAACAGTTCAGAATCTTAGAGGTGAGCTTCCCAAGTTGCTACCTGTTTTGGAGCCACTCTTCCAAGCTTTCAGAAGAACAGGTGGTAGGCACTGGCACCATATTACTGGTACACTGACTTTTAGGTGAAATGGCAAAACAGAAATTATTCAGGAGAAAGACTATGCAGACCTGCACTCACAGGATATTAATCATAACCTGACCTTTCTATAGCAGCTTTCTACCTCATTTTGGCCAAGATTTACTTCAGCAATTTGCATAGCAAGTGTTTTGGCCTTTTGATTGCATTTGCAATACAGACAGTTTATATCACTTGAAAGAACACCAAAACATACCGTTACATGGGGGTCAAACTACTCTCTGCTCTGGGTTTGAGATGGAAAGTATAGTTGGTGCATACTTCCAGTAGGTAATCTATGAAAGATGTTTCAGAGAGGAACAAGTCATTTCCGAGATGGTTCAGTGTACACAGAGTAGGCAGCCAAAGTTCGCCAGCATGGAAAGGATGGTGGCTCCATGTCCTAACCTGGAAGGCATATGCTCTCCAAGATGATGGGGACATAGTCAGGAGATGCTAACAATAATCTCTCTTGCTACCGCTATTGCCTCTTGCTGACCTACAGTAATCAGCCTATCACAACCTGACCTGTAAAGCCAAGTTCCTCATTTACCAATATAGGTTTTAGAAGTTAAAGATACATTTATGGAAGTTGGGTTAATAATTTATCAGTTTGAACAGAGCTACATTTTTTCCAGTGATCAAATGCTGGCTACCCACGTTCCACAGCTGAACGTTTCTTCTTGCATATCATGTGCAGCAACTATAGTTTAATAGATGCTCTCAGGGAGTATATAGGAGTAATAAGGACAGTTTTAGCTTGGGACTATTGAAAGGTTAGTAAGATTTATCTATTTGATCACTGACTCACTCGTGCAGAGATCTGGGGTAGGTTTTGTTATTTTACCCACATTTATTAGTATGTCAGCTTGCTGTTGCACACAGCTCATTCTCTTTAGTCTAGCAGGCACCCTCAAAAGGATTCATGCATGCACCTTGTCTGGGGCAGACGAGCTTATCTTCCAAGAAAATCTGGAAAAAAATGCCTCCCTACATGATAAACCCAGATGGCTGAGAAAGAGAAAAGGATGTAAATGTTTCTGTGACTTATTTCAATACTAGATCAAGTGACCTTCCCATTCCATCAGCATTGAAACACCACTCACAAGCAAATACTGCCCCATGTTTCCATGTGTAGACTATCGGGTACCGATTATAACCATTTGGATCCCCTCAGAGACTGAAGAGGAAGAACTTCTCAGGATTGGATGTTTGTCATTTTACAAGAGAACAATGAGTATCCTCAATTTTAAAAGTGCATGGTTTTGACTCTATTTAAATCTCTATTCTTTCTTTTGTCATTATTGCAAATTAGCATGCTCAAACACATCTTTTCCTCTTTTCTTTAAAGCCCCTAAAGTTTCCAGAAACCAGAGTCAATAAATTAAAACAAAAAAGAGGTCTTGACAAAAACTTGACTTTCTGATCATCCCAAGCTAATATTCTATAGCTACTACTGCCTTTACCACTTGTGAATATCAGTATCATTCCTACCCTCAGCAATTAAGCTCGTGTTTGTGCACAAAACCCCTAGGCAATTATAGCTATATTGTGAATGCTATTCCTGGAATTCTTTAAGAAAACAAACAAACAAACAAACCCTAAGCCATGAAGTTTTAGGCACAGTCTTCAGTACTACATCAGACTTGCAACTGTTAAACACCTTAGAGATGGGTAAATTTTTATTCTGCTCACTTGGCAATATGAAAAAGTTTTAAAAATACACAGCCACAAATGTTATTTTCCACAGGACTCCTGCTCCATTCAAGATGCAGGAAAGATGATGGCATGGCAGCTGCTCAAAATTTCTTCCTAGTTTCACTATGCAGCATACAGCCCATGCCTCATTTGTGGCACATTTTCTCACTCATGAAAACAGAATTAATAGAAGACTCAAATTTTTCTATCGTACTTGTACACATGAATCAAAGTACCTTACCAACACTGATCTATATAGTATTTTTGATGTATTATCTTAAGTTTCAGATAGAAAAGCAAAACCCTTGAAGTTAATGACAGGACAGGAAACATTTTGGTAATGTATCTTGATAGCTGGACACTTCAGTTATAGACAGCCTGATTTTTCAAGCATATTGAGCATCCATAATCCCATATGATTTTAAAGAAACTTACAGACTTCCTGCACCTTCGGGTGTCAGGCTCTGAAGTATAAAATACTTCACCTTGTTACAGAGAGCAAGAACCCTTCACGCATCGTCTTCCTTCCTTGCAAAGGCTTCCCTGTGCCCTCCAAAAGCCACAAAACATCTTTTTAATAAGAAAAAAAAACACATTTATCCACTACATATTTTTTTATATATATATATGTAAATATACGCACACCATTGCAGAACTGTAGAACAATGACTGTATTTAGTATAAAGTGATAGTGACACAGGTAAACTGATAAACTGGGAAATCAGTTATAAGCAACATTATTACATTTCTATATTCAAATTCAACAGAGCATCTAAAATGAACTGGAAATCTGAAACTGTTCTCTGCAACATTTGTTTAAAAGCAGCAGCACTATTGTAAAACTAATCATTTCCAACAAAAGGATAGCAAGAGACACTAGAAAGTCAGTCCCAGAAGCTAAATGGCCTTTCCAGCTGTGAAATGACATCTTCTTGGAAGACATTAAGGAATACATATTTCTATAAGCTTTTTTTTTATACAAGCTTTTAAAAGACAAAACCAAAAAAAGTCAAAGTAAACTTGGAGTGACTGTTACTAGGGCTGTAAAATCCAGCTAATAACAGCATTACAGTTCCAAACTGCTGTTTGAAATCAGAAAGTATAACCAGAATCTAACAGCATAAATAACAGTTTTGTCTTTACCATGTATGATCTACTGAATGAAAAGCATAGCCTTGTGAAGAACACACCCTCAGGCTATTAAAAGCATATAAAAGGATAAAATATTCTCCTCCAACCTGAGGGGACTGTACTTAGTAAGAGATTCTCGAACTTTTTCCTTCTCTACTGCTTCAAACTTAACCCAAAAAACTACAGACAAAACCCAACAACAAGAGAGGCTAGCCCGATCCTTTTTATCAACCTGCACTCTCTCTGTAGAAGTAGTTCAGCATTAAATACTTGTTAAAAATAATATCTGAAGACAATATTTTGAGTACTTTAATCCATTACTAAGAAAATCACAAGATTTTACTGAAACAGTAGAGTAGATCACCCTTAGAAAGGGAAGTTCCTTCCCCCGTTATAATGAGTCCTAGAAACTAAGTTACTTTTTAGCAAAATGTATTTAGATTCACATCCTTCCTCCCTCCACTCCTTCACCTCTTAAATCCATGAATAAACCACCTGTAGCAATAGGGAATAGTGTCTTAAAAAAAGAAGCACAGTACATTTCAAAACAATACAGAATGGCAGATGGAAGAACTTTCTAATTGGATTCAGTATTGTTTAGCAGCCCGTTTGATCACGCAGCTCTGCAGTGCAGTTGTGCCAGTCCATAGGTCAAACACAGTATGAATTCAAACAGTCACAGAGAGACCACGGGATGCAGAGCTGTTTCCATAGAACATCCTCAGTAAGGTTTCCTGCCATAAAGAAACATGTGGTGTCCAAGCAGGGAACACCACTCTATTAAACAACAACAAGTTTAAACTTTCCTTGAATTAAATTAGAGTTCGGGTGCTTTCGTTGGTGCATAGCAGGGGTAAGAGAAAAGGGGTGCAGGTTGAAGTGTACTTTCATATGAAAAGGATCAATCTTTAGATCATTTAATTTTATCACCAAGACATGATTAACTTTGATATATTTTGGCTATATTAACCAGTAGATTTGGTAAACTAATAAACAGATGCACTTAAAGTTTAATTATACTACAGTAATGATCATTAACCCGTGGAAAACAAGTGGATGGTCTCTCTCCACTACGTAGTTCAATCTTGCTAGCAGTACACTGAAAGACTGAGTGCACGAAGATACTGAATTTCAACCAGCTGCAAAAATAAATTTTTAAAAATTGCAGGACTGGTGTGCACACAGAGTGGTGGTGATATATTTTTACTTTTCTCATACTACAATAGGATTCAAGCGTCCCAGCACTGCAACAGGCTATGGGCACTACAAAACATCTTAGGGAACAAATTTCATGAAAACGCAAGGCTCACACACACAATTCTTCGTGTCACTTGGGGGCGGGGGGGGAGGGAAATCACATCATCTGCAATAAAGCTTGAATGTAGATGCAACATGAAACTCCACAAAAAAGAACTGAGTTTCTTCTTTATAGCAAATACCTAATTTCTCAACAGCAGCAACCCTTTTTGGGGGGAATTTTACTATTGGAGATGCAGACCTGTCAAATCTCACCTGTAAGATTCATTCAACTCCCATCTTAGGCTCCCTTATTGTTACATCTCCTTCGCAGCAACACAAGTGCTTTCCTCATTTGTGAACTCACACGAAGAAACGCGCCTGGTCAGCTCATCACAGACCTGGCAGATGAGATGATAAGGGAGCATAAAACCTACTGTGCTGCACCACAACTTAGCATCTCTCCTGGTCATAACCCACTTAGGAAGCCCGGTTCTCGGGTGTAGTTTCCTTGTGCCAATTCGATCCTTTCAAACGACCTGACATGCACAGGAAACATCCATCCCACGGCTCAAGGCAGGAGCACGTGTTCCGGTGACACAACAACAGGCAGAAGCCTGCACATCAGAAGAAGAGAAAGCAGAGGTCTGGAGATGGCCTGGGCCAAGGACACCTTGCCCACATGTAAGAAAATCCAATTTGTTCCACCAGGCCAGACTGCAAGATAAGCATCTCCCTGAGGCTGTAGGCAGACCAAAGAGAGGCTGTCTCTGAGTAGTCACTCAGGAGCTGGATGAGAGATGATCTCACCCGTGCGATGTTCCCCTCACTGTTTGTGAAGGGAGGATACTGAAAAATATTGAGTTTAAATAATAATAATAATGAAAGAGCTGAATTGCTTATACACTGTCCAAATGTTTGGAAATAGGGAAGTCCTAGCCATGAAGGCAAATCAGGAGAGGTACAGTTAGATTTCCATTCTCTAGGTGTGGACTAAAATTGGTTTAATAGTGAATCCACTGTTCCTAGACTTATAAAGTGCAGGCCTTACTGCTTTTACAAACCATTTGACAAGAAGATTAGTCACAACCTACCGTGGAGACAAAGAGAACAGAAGTATCTGAATGCTTTCAGACACTGGAACACACCCTCTAGACTAGAGAAGTAGATGAGAAATCAGGATTAAGTGACCACTTAATTACTAGACATGTATTACTCCACTAGACACAGATTACTTCAGCTGCTGCAGAATTAAGCAAGTAGGACTCAGCCTGTCAAGTCCACCAGAAGGCTGAGGAATACATAATACTCATCTTATATGAGTTAATCTATATAACACCACATGAAACTATCTGAAAATCCACCCATCCACCTGCTCTGACACCTTGCTTGTATTGAGCTCTCTGAAACTTTCATCAGCTTTTCAAATATTCTATTCTCCTGTAGTAGCAGGCAAAGCTTACTACCATTCATTTAAAAGCAAGACAGGTTTAATAGTTTTGCTGTCTAACTCTTCAATCAGATTGTGTCTGCTCAGTAATTATTATAGAAACTTCTAAAATAAAAGTTCCATCTATATAAGTAATTTCCTTGTAAATTATTATAAAATCCTATAATTCTTGGGAATTTTCTTAAACTCTTGTTCTATTATACATTGTCATGTAAATCATCAGTTCACCACTGCTCAAGAGAATCTGTATCACCATGTAAAAATATGAAAGGAAATAATCCTCCAAGAGGAAGAGCATAGGGCTACTAAGAAGAAACTGTTTCCAAAACACGTAAAGTGTAGCAAATCTATTAGCTTATCTATACTTCAGCTCCCACCTATGCAGGGAGAATCTCTTGTCTCAAGAAGTGATTTCAAGGAAAAAAAATACATCAAGGATCATGAGGTTCTCTGACAACATGGGTGTACCAGACATTTCACTAAAATGTACATATTATGTCAAATTATACAGTGTTTTCTGTGGCAAATAGGGTCTTTTCTTTCTTGGTTTTCATATAACACTAGGTGGGTCAGGAAGTATCTGCATTAAAGACCAACCAATTTCTTCTTTTTCCATTATAAAAGGTCATTTTCCTAACAAATTTGCCAAGTTACCTATCAGAGATGAAGTTTTCCATGGTACTCACACTGATGTTTTGGGACATATTTTAATTAAAGTTTCTGAAAAGAGCAAGGAAAAAAATCCCACCACATTGTTCTTACTTTGTCATAGGTGTAACAATTTCAGTTTTCACAAATTCATATACGAGTTGCAGGACAGGCACAGGATAGGGAGCATTTTCTATCAGGGAATATCTTTTTGCAGATGCTATTAAAATTATTCTGGTTAAAACCACATTTTAAGCTTCTGGAGGAAGGCATAGCTCACACAAATATGAGAAAGACTTGCTAGAGCTACCAATTACATGAAAACAGAAATTTTTCAAGGATCAAATTTGGGCTGATTTTGGGGGGAACGGGACAGAAAATTTAAAAAAGCCCACAAAAACAACAAAATAAAATAAACACAAAATGAAAAACACTTTATGCACAAGACATACTGGGCAACCTGACCTATAAGAATTGCTGGTTATGCCACTTATAATACATCCAAATCAACTAATTCCATCTGTTCTCACCCTTACCAGAAGTGAGAGTCTTTCAAGACTTTTCCATAAATATCTGTGTCATTCCTTAAGCAATGAAATTCAAGTTTCTGGAACAGCTGAAACTATTTGCTTTGCAAAAAAAAAAAAAAAAAAAAAAAAAAGGAACACTACACATCAAAACAAATAGTTCATTTGATGACTTTCTTGTCTAAGTCAATACTATAAATGGTTTAAAAGTTTAAATGGGTAGATTGAGAAAGCAAGGCACTGAAAGCTAAGACTAATACCCCAGCGTAACAATACAGAAACAACTCCATTCTGGAGGTTTCACAAAATTTAAAAAGCTTGCTTTGATTTTTAGACATCTATCAGGTCTACTAATAGCAACAGTCCAGACACAAACTTAACTGAGGAAGCATAGGGGCACTGGTTCCATTTAGTTGTGGAGTTACAGAAAATTGTGGGGAGGAAAACAAAGGTATTAATTGGTATTTGCACCATTCCTTCTGTTCTTTCATAGTCAGAAAGGTCTGCCTCCCTGAGCCTTTTTTCCTGAACCTAATGTGAGTGCTCTTATGCTTTCTTCTCAGAGAACATGTAAAACTGCATTAGCATGGGTTGTGAAACCTCATTGCAAAATATCATGACTAATAGTTGTAAGCCTTAAGTACTATTCTACTGTTTTCAGCTTGGCTGACTGCTCTCCTTCAGTAAGTGGGTAACCTGTTGCCTTTTCTTTTGGTCACAGCTTGCATTTTTTCTCCCCCACTTCCCCCACCCTTTGATTTTCAAGCTTCTCATTAAAATCTGTCCCCATGAACATGTCCATATCTCCATTTCACATGATTTGAGATTTTACAGAAGATTGAGAACTACCAGCCTTCAGTTCTGCTACCAGCCTCTAGCAGATTTCCAGATGTGCAGGGGTGTGCATGTATGAGTGAGGGCTCATGCATGTGAAGGAATTAATCATTTAAGCTACTTTGTGGAAGGACACTAAAAAGACTCCTCCCATCCATTGTGCCAGACAGAATTCTGCATGAGAACAAAGAGCCCAGTTTAAACTGCTTTAAAGACAAGGATTCAGCTCCTCCAGTAATATAAACTGATACGGCTCTGTTGAAGGAAAAAGAATTGTCATTATATTGTTTGCTATCAATGCCTCATTGGGTTCAGTTTGGTTCAACTCCATTTTTACTTTCCCCACAAACTCAATGCTTTAACACAATGTTTTCTCACAACAGTTGGGGGGAGATCAAACCAAAACAAAAGAGGTCTCAGGTAGCCAGGGAGTTGCAATAAACCAGCACAGCCTCTGAGCACATTAAAGCATACTCTTCCTCTGCTAGAATCGCTGGACACCTTTTCAGCCGAAGTCCCCCAAAAAGCATAATTGGTAAAATTTCTACTTATTTCCAGCGAATGCTGGACATCTCAAGTACTGCGCAGCATTTCATTATGACACTGTCATGATCATTACTGCCTGTTTCTACACACTGTCTCTTGCTGATCTTCCATTTATGTTTCTTTATACAATAGGGTTTCAAAACAAATTTGAAGTTAGTCTCTACTACTGAAGATCATAGTATTATAGTGCAACAAAACCCACAGGCAGAAAGCCAAAATTATGCTGTGTTATGCTGTGTATTTTGGAATCAAGATCCTCAAAATCCAGCCAGTATTAACTGGAGATGCAACAGCAATAAATCAGGTGGATCGACACTGTGAGATTCCTTATATAAAAACAGAAAAGTTGTAATATATTAATAGTCAATACAAAGAATATAGTCTTGGTCCCTTAATTTGAGAATGTAGAAATTTTATAACACGAAAGTAATTGGCATGTGGCTAATTCAGGAACACTTGCTTGAATGCCAACTCTGAGCAATTGGAAGATTCTCCTTATTTTTAGGGAGCCATGCACTAGGCCCATTTTCTTTTTGCGTTATTCATCAGTAAACAAAGAATATCATATCACAGGGGGTATATTTTAATACTAGAGGATTTTTTTGACTGCTATTTTAAGATATTCTTTCAAAAGAGCAAGCTTCTCTCTATGCTATGTAGCTTTTAAAACTAACTACAAGCTGCTTAGGTATACTAGGTCCTTCAAAACTAAATTGAGAAACCCACTGCGAAGCAAAGAAACTCTTTCTAAACCACAAAACACAAACTGTTAGTTGTCTCCTGCTTATTCTCTCCTGCCCCTTGAGACATAATACTGCATAATCCTGCTGCTGCTACTCTTTTGCCTAAAACCTGCTATTTGAGTATGCATGTTAGTATTGCTGCAAAGGAAAACACCTTACAATCTGTAAAAGGATGCCAGAATTATCTGCAGGAACCCAAACATAACACACTTTTAAAACCTCATATACGTATTTTTACTGCTGTCCTTCCCAAAATTTTGTTCAAATATCTGCTTACATTACTGAAATAGGAATGTCTTGCTGTGTATATTATCCTCTATGATTCATAGGTCTTTAGATTTTCCTCCCCAAAACAAAACAAAAAAAAGTGAAAAGATAACAATGCAGAACCTTACATTCACAGCAAGTCTCAAGAATGTTTGCAGTAATGGAAAGAAAGCTTTCAGCCTTCTCTCACATAGTTTGTGCACTAATAACTGAGTATTACTTAGTTGCTGTCCTCAGGCATAACTGTCTGAAGACATTTGCATAGTTATCTAACAAAAAATTCTGTTTGTGAGTTAACTTGAGAGAATTTTCTATGTATATAAACATATGCATATTCATCCTTCTTGAATAAAGCTACAGCTTTCATACTATACAGACTACAGTTAAAAATCTCATGTTGAACTTCTGAGAGTCTTTTATTGTCTCAATCCATTTCATGCTCATGCTCTCCTCCCTTCAAGGTCAAAGTGACATGATTCAGTCATCTGGGACATGTAATAGACCCCAGTATGTTCTCTGCCCATTATCACTGCATCTTCACCTGATGCAATGAGACCACAGGAAGGACAGAAGCACTCTGAAGCCAAAAAGGGAAAAACACTCTGTCATTTTTCCTCTAGCTTCAGCTTTCACCCACGCAAGTGAAAAGCATCTCCACTGTAAAATCAGTGACGACAGTAAGACAAGTAGCTCCACTCCATTTAGTGACTCCTGTCCTGTTACTATTTTGTTATTTAAATTCCCTATCGAATAAACAAAGTCACATCCCTGGCTCTGTGAGGCTGCCACATAGCAGTATGTTATTCTATCCCTCTTGCCATTTCTCTGTTCCTCAAATGTCACAACGGAAAACTCCAACCTTGTCTCATTCCCTCACCATTAACAAGAACCAGAAGATGAAAAGGGGCATTTTTGAGAACGTCGAAAATAAATGCAGTTTCAAAAAAGTGCAAGTTTAGACATCAGGTGTGGTCTACTTCCAAACAGAGTCAGATGGATTGTATCAAGTCAAAAGACAGGCATATTAAATGAGGTTTTGATCACTTCTAGCTTTTGAGAATAGGGCAATCAAAAAAAAACATGTACCCCACACAGTACTTAAAATAAACTATTCCACCATAAACATCTTGTGGAATTAAAGTTCTTTCTTTTTTTTATTAATTCATGGAGTTTTCAAATTCGAGATCAGCTGTTTACATGCTAGCGATACAAATTAATACTCTTCCCCCAGACAAACTTGCAACCCATTCTATATCGTCTGATGGCTATGATTTTGGTATCAAATGAAATATGATGTTGCCTAGATTTAAGCTTAAGAAACAGCTACTACTTTTCTAACATTACTTTTTCAACTAAAGGGAGAAAGATCAGGCTAATTAAACATCATTTGTTATATTGTTACGCATTTTAAGGTGGCATGCTAGAGATGTAGCGAGTCTCTGAATTGGTCCGCACTATTAAGTTAATAAAATTAACCTATAAAATTAAGTTAATGAAATTAACCTATGCTTAGTAACAGTACTGACTCAGACCAATCTCATCAGAAGCCCACATGTGAATGAGTGCAGAGGTTCACTGAATGAAAGCCAGAACCTTCACGATGGGAGCAGGAACAGGCCAGAAGACAGACTACGCTTGTTCAGGAAGAGGACTTTCAGCTAGATCACTTCAGTAAAGCAGTAGAAGGCAAATACTTTTAGAGAAAAATAAAAGAAACCCACTGTTCTTTTTGCTTGCTTTTACCCAGAAGCAAGTCCTTCAATCTTGAGTCTGGGAGAGAAAGAGAATCTTCAGAAGGTGGCAAACAGTTTGGAAAACAATTCTACACCCTTGTCTTTGAATCAGAAGTCTTACTCTTACGTGTTAAAGCATGAAATATGTAGAGTACTTCTAAATAACCCCAAGGCTTAAATCTGTTCTGAAAAGTTATGAACTTAAAACCACTACCTCATGACTGATTCACAAGTTTTGCTACTTGACATCGTGCATCCCTGCTTCATGTGGGGAGGTAGATTTTAACTGAGTTTCCTTTCCTCACAAGAGAGATACCCTGCTACTGGAACACTATTCGAAGCAGAAAAAGGATTCTGTCCAGGCTTGTGTCTCGGTTAAAACCACCCACAATCTCACTGTAAACTGAAGGATGTGGACAACGAACACAAATACTTTAGAACATTTTCTTTTCCCTTGTTTTCCTCAAAACTCAACTTTACTCTGAAAAATGACAACATTAGAAACACCTGTGGCAATCACCAGCCTTATCCTCACTAAATTAGTGAGAAGGCTTTCGCAGGTACCAATGGTTCATGTCTTCTTTCAAACCTAAAGCTGAATGCTTGATTGATTTTACTTCAAACACAGTCTCTTCGTATTTGGAATATGATTTGGTGTGGCAAACTAACATTAAAACGTTTGCACAAAATCAATCAGAAGCGAGCTCATAATTTCAATTCAGACATAAACAATACTACATTAATTATTTAAACACTTAATTGAGTATGTGCACTTTCAAAACCCACACCCCACAAATCATTTTGAAATGTTTCTGCTCCCTTCCACAAGAGAATGAAACGTCACCCGCAAGGTCATGGTTCAAAGCGATTTCAGAGCAAACTGCAAATACCTGTCAAACCAGAGACTGTCTTATTAAAAAAAAAAAAGAAAGAAAAAGGAAAAAGAAAAGGTTTAATCAAGAGAGACCTGTACCTTATTGTGGATGATACTCTTTAAACAATTTCCTTAAAGCTTCTCACAATCATAACCAAAACAAACTGCTGCCTAAAGACATTCAGGCAAAACAGGAAATCCAAAGGAAAATCATTTCTAGTGTGAAATGCTGAGGGCCCAAATACTGGGAGAACGTGCAGTTAAATTCGCCCAGATGGGCTCCATTCAGGTTCTGCACTTAGAACAGCCAAAGCCAGACAAACATATACTAATGAAAGAACAGGGTTTACAAATATACCAGTAGCACCATGGAATGCAGAATTCCTCACATCCGTCTTTCAGGGCACTCCTTACTCACCCCAGCACCAGCCAGATGACACCTGTGTTTGCACAGGTTACTCATATTCTCCACCTTTCTTTGCTGCCATAATCATTTCACAGCAGAAACAGAAAATACCAAGGAGGTATAGCCTTCTCCCTTACTAGTTTTCAGTCTTACCTAATAAATCGTTATTCTCTGGTGCATTAATCGTTTCTCTTCTCCTAACTGCATCCTACCCGTCCATATTCTTCTGACAGCAAGGGTTTCAAAACTAGACAGCATTAAAAACTACAGTCCCATTGAAAACTTAGCTATGGCTTCATTATTTTCTCTACCTCTAAAATTTAACATTGGTAATAACAATAAAGAGGGCTCTAATCTAGATAAAGATTCCAACAGTTAACAGATGTTTTCACTACTATATCATTTTAGTCTACTTAAAATACATCTGCAGAGCAAAGGGATAGAAATACTCCTGGAGAGAAGCATATACACACACTTTAACTCCAGAGCATGACGAAAGTCAAAGAAGCTGTTCTGTAGTTGGCAACTGTGAAAAATGTTACAGAAACAACTGCTAGTGTAGAAAAAGCTGTTAGAAAAAGTGCCTTCATGGCATGCAACATAACACTGCAGGCAGCCATATTGCAGTGTTTTACTATTAATCTCCGAAGTAAAACGCAAATATGTCTCAAACCTACATGATTCCAGAATGCTCACTTTCATCGTATTTCAGTCTTCTGGATTACTTTACACAAGATGAAAATTCCCCATTCCCAATATAAATCTCATGTTCTCACTTGGCCATGTTAACACACTCCATAACCCAGTTAGTACTACTGCTGCACTAATGCCTACAGTGAATGGATGGTAATTCCTACACCAGATCTTTATCTAATTGAAAGTGTGTATGAGTTATGCTTCTCTTAGCCTTCTGAAGTCACACCTGGCATCCTTGGCATCATTAGCCTATTCATTATCTTACACAGGTTTAATATTGTGAGAATGGTAATTCAGTTTCTTATTTCCTCCATTTTTCTCTTCCCCAGCCCATCAGGCACTAGGGATTTTGTGCAAAGGTTCAAGAAAAGGAATGAGGTTTTTAGAAGTCATATTAAGTACATCTCTTCCTAAGTCTGACCTTTTCTACAGCTCTACAATGCCACCCGAAGTAAGGAGACAAGCTCAGATTCAACCCACATACTATTGCTCAAAAAGCCATCAGCTATGCCATGTAGTAACTGCAAATGAAAAATATCATCTCCAAATGACAAATGGCTTGCTTTCAAACAGTGTTTTCTCCCAGAAACCTGTCTAATAACAGAATCCTTGGAAACAATTTTCCCATGGTCATGGACATTTGCTTCCACAATACTCAGGTAATACCCTGCAAGTTCTGTACCATACATATAAAAATACATTTCCTTCAAGCTCCAGTCTCCTGTTCAACCCCTAGAAACGCACTGGTGCTCTACACAACTCCTGCATTGTCCTCATCCCTGTCACACATTATATAAAAACTTGGAGACAGTCATGCTGCGAACACGTTTTCCTCCCATCCGCTGATACACTGCTACTTCCACAGTTCACAAGGCTCTACAGGTCAAAGGTATTAGTCTAATCCAAAAGTTACCAGAGTCCCAGTGGAGAGACACTAATAAGCACAGCTGCATTCAGATCACAAGTTATCCCAATGCATAATGCAATCATTCCTAAAAGCACAGTCTTCCTCACACGAAACGGCTGTGGTGAAAGGTAATTTCTCGCAAAAAAAAAAAGCTATGAAAAATGTATCTGGAACCAAGACAGAGCAACTGAGAAGAGACTTGCATGTCAACAACGAGAGATGCTCCAGATAATTGAAATATTCCAGAGATGCATTGAAATGAAGATGCAGAGCAACTCTCTTACAAATAAAGAAATAAATAAAATGTTCATTTAAGCAGATTCCTGTTAATACTCATTTGTGGAATACAGTACAAACCACGATGGAATTTTTTTTCATTTCTGATATCCATTTACGTTTCTAAGCAATACAAGAAGCATACCCAGGGAAAAGTTACAGTGAAAATAAAAAGGTACAGATTAGAGTAATTGAATTATGAAGAAATTTCAGTGCAGGCTGAGGTAAAGATTAAAAAAACGGACAAACTCATTTTGCAAGCGATTGATTCTGCTCTGAAGCTGTGCCTCAGCATATGGAAAGCCACACAGAATGAGGCCACTCAGTTGCACCCAGGACAGACAGATACAAGCTTAAAAACACTTTTTTCTTACAGAAGAGCCAGGCTGTTTGGAATAGGAAGAAGGCAGAAGGCTTCATTGGCATATATTGCATTGCATATGTTATACGTCAGTACACATTATCTGTGTATGTTTATATGGCCCTTCTATATACATAGACAGCGAAAACTCTCTAAAGATCCAGAAAGAAATGCAAATACATCAGCTTCCTGTACCTACCACAAATATACTTCCTACCTACTGCCCTTGGACTCAAACCCACAGTGTTCTTCAAGGTCTACTCTTCCAGCTGTTCTTACCTACTCTGCTTTCCTAAGTTTCCAGACTCCGGGACAACACATCAGCGCGTTCATCCCTGGTATGAAGGAAGTTTGATTAGAAGGCAGAGTAAATGTAGGCAAAGCAATCACAATAAAGAACTGGAAAACAAAGTGCTCAGTCACAGAGCAATCCTGCACTGCAGCTGTCTTCAGCTGTTGCTCTATCAAGTAGATTCTCTTCCTCCGTCCCCGCCCCGCAAGACCAAATGTCTTACTAATAGACAGCAGTTAATCATCAGATATGAAATTCGCCTCTCTTTATCAAGAGATTTAGAAGAGAGAGCATTATGTAATATGAACATGCTTTGTAGAGAGGCAAACAAATGGATGACTGCAACATCACACAAATGTAATAAGGTCCTCCGTACCTACTGTTTTTCCCCTTTAAAAAATACATCGGCGACCCAAAATTCACACAGAGTTTTGGTTAAACAAACATTTCTCCATACCAAAAGAACTTCAGATTTCAACTACAATGAAATTTATGAAAGTCAAAACATACTGATAAATATTTCTTAAGGGTAAATGTAGTGCTGAAGACAGCTTAGAAACGTTAACATGTTAAATTACTTCAAATGTTTAAACACACTGATGCTGTCTGGAAATCATACCCACACCTCTAGTATTACAAACGACATTCCTCCAATCTTACTCAGATTTACAAACAGCAACTCTCATCACAACTCTCACCTTCCAGAGCTTCACTATAAGTGCTTAGATGCAAAACAGAAGCACAGAGACCCCTGCATCTAATTGCATTTGGACAATAATTTACATTAGAAATACACAGAAAAGCATGTAGCCAAAGGCTAATCATCAATATTACCAAGCCCTTTTACATCAAGAAACTTGGGGAAGCAAAAGCAAGTAAAGAAAGTGAGCTCTCAGAGATAACACAGCTTTCCTGAGTATATGCCTAATAGAGGCAGGCAATAAGGGTTCATTATGATCACCTGTTCCAGCCTCCTCTAAGCGTAGCCCACAAGATTTTCCCATACTAAGTCTTGTTAAAAAACAGACCTGCCTTTAGAAAAAAAAACATTAGGGTTTCAAGTTTTTTAACTTTTAATGGTGAAAAACTTTAAGAATTTATTAGTGTAATGAGTGCTGTTACTTAAAAAAACTGCATCCCCTGTCTAGTCTCAGGATGCCCAAATTTCCAACTCTGGATGTTGTTAAACATTTTCTGGCTTGAGATAAGAGCCCGTTATTCCTCATCCTGGCTTTTCTAGGCAATGACCCAATCACTTCTTTCATTCTTTTGGATCCACTCAAGACAACATACACTCCGAGAGGCTGTACAGTAAGGAACTTTTGAACATTTTATATACCGCAGTGAGCTGCACCTTAACACACAAATCTCTCACCTGAAGTGCATACAGCAAAACAGAAACACTTGTGCACCTCACAGGTAATTTTCCCACCTGCTCCTCTGTCTTCTCACATTCACATAAAGGGCTACTCCCTGGCTGACTGCCCATCAACCCTCCCAAGGGTTTCCGAAAATCACTACCTCTGGGGTGCAGAATCCCCAACTAACTGTTCCTTGCAGTGTGACCCCACAGCCGGCGTGCTGAAATGCATACTGGCTAGCTGCACTCAGTAACTACAGGTAACCCCAACTACTTGATATAAGTGGTTCTCAGTCTCCATTGTTTATTCATTTCTTTGCATAGCCATATAATAAAATTTAAGTTATATATTATTATATTTAATAATCAGTAGACAATTTTTTAAAGCAAAAACCTGGAAGAAAGATTTAGGCAGCACACAACAAGAGCTGATCTTCACCCCAGCGCCACAGAGCCGCTCACCTGCTCGGTGACGAAGAGGACAATTAGGCGCCCGTTCCTTATCATCCCTTCCACTGAACAAGAACCACAAACGGCATCAGTGACGGGCAAGATCCACCACCTTCAATTTTCATAGTAACTAACGCACAGTAGAAAACATTCAAAAATGAAACCCAAGCACTTCCCGTCAGGTTATTAACGCCAGAAGCACCTTCTGTCCGCAGGGGGTGGGAGCCAGGCTGGTGCAGCCGCTCCTCCGGGACAAGGCGCCGGCGAGAGGCGCAGCACCGCGGCCGGACAAGCCCGGCGCGGCTCCCCGGACGCGGCACTCGCTCTCCACCGGGACCGCGCCGCAGGCTCCCTCCTCCTCCGCTCCCTCCAGTCCTTCTCACGAAAAAAAAAAAAGAAGAAAGAAAAAAAAAATAAATAAACACCCAAAACAGTTGTTATTAAGAAAGAGGGACTTACCGAGAACCTAGGCAGGAAAAGAAAAACACATGCAAGCAGCAGTATCCCCGCCGCCGCCGAGGCAGCTGAGGGCTGCGGATGTCAACTCGGCAGCTCGATGGAGCTGGGAGGCGAAGTCCCGCTCCCGCCGCCGCGGGGTTCAGCTCCCGGCTCCGGCCCGGAGCGCACACGCCACGCCACGCCGAGCACGCCCAGACCCGCTCACACGCACACGGGGGACGGGCAGGCTCGCACCCCCGCCCGCAGGTGCAGCCCTGCGGCAGCCGGCCTCGCCCCTTCCCCGCCCGCAGCACCGCTCTCCTCCCGCAGCCGAGGGCTCCCACTGCGCGCGGGGAGGGCGGGAGCCGCCCGGGGCTGGCTCATCCCCCTGTCCGTCCCCGCCGGGAGGGGAGCCGCTTCCAACGCCCCGCGGGCGCCCCGCCGTACCTCTCCGGCTGCCGCCGGGCGAGCCCCGCCGCCGCTCCCCAGCGGCCGCCCTCCGGTAGCGCCCCGCCAGCCGCCCCGCAGCGCCCCTCGCCGGCGGGAAGGGGCCGGGAGCCGGGGCGGCCGCCGCCGTCCCGCGCTGCCGGGAGCGGGGCGCCTCCGCGGCGGCCCCTCTGCTTTCCCTTCCCGCTCCCCCTTCGCGCACAGAGGGAAAAGCCCCCCCCACTTTCCGACGGGGGCTTCTGGGGAAGAGTGCGCATCCCGCGCATCCCCTTGATATCACCTCCTCGTTTTCTGCGGTGTTTTAGTTGCGTGGAGCTGGCAGCTCAGGAGGCGAGCCAGGGATTTCTCAGAATGGGCTTGGAAGGGAGGAAAAAAAGGTATTTACTCTACAGTTTTAAGATTTTTCGACCGTTAGGAAACAGTAGCTGTGTCTGTTCTGCGCACTGAAGGAGGGAAGTGTCCAAAGGGTAAAGCAGTATGGAAGTATATCATTAACGGCACTTGGCCCAGCGGTGCTCCCTACAGCTCTATACAATGGCTCTTAAGCTTTAGGGCCATCACGTTTAATGGTTCAAGTGAGCCAGGTTTATGAAATAGCTGCAAGTATTACAAAACATTCCAAATTTCAAAGGTGATCAAGCAAAACAGCATCTTGATTCATCCACATGAATTAAATGATTCAGCCACCCTCCTCAGCATCCTCGGGCACCTGAAGAGCTCACATTATCAGGCACCTAAGAACGATACGGAAGCTATTTAAGCACTTACGTGTATTTCCTGACATGTTAAAATATGGTTTTGAAGCTGGTGCAAAAAACAGGTAGGCCACATGAAAATACCGAAGAGCTTTTCTTTTTCACAACAGTAACTGACTTTAGAACTGATCTACTTTTTCTCACTTTCAGAAAATTCCGATGCATGCAATAGGAATCTCCTGCTCTGCATTCACACATAAGATTTTAGCATAAAAATTGCAGTTTATGCACAATAGCAATGTAAAGTTACTCGTTACCTTCAAACTCCGAGTCCTGCATTTTCAAGAAACTACAGAGCTTGTGTTATTCTGAATGATGCGTATGTTGGGCAGTGCATACCTAGGTCTGCTGGTTTTGACTGGGATAGAGTAAATTTTTTTTCATAGAAGCTAGTATGGGGCTGTGCTTTGGGTTTGTCATGAAAACAATGTTGATAACATAGAGATGTTTTTGCTATTGCTGAGCAGCGCTCACACAGCATCAAGGTCTTTTGTGCTCCTCATCCCACCCCACCAGCAAGTAGGCTGGGAGCGTACAAGAAGCTGGGAGGGGACACAGCTGGGACAGCCGACCCCAACTGGCCAAAGGGACATTCCACATCATATGATGCTGTGCTCAGCACATAAAGCTGGGGGAAGAAGATGGAAAGGGGGAGATGCTTAGAGTGATGGTGTTTGTCTTCCCAAGCAACCATTAAGCTTGTGATGTGATGGAGCCCTGCTTTCCTGGAGATGGGAAGTGGTGAACACCTGCCTGCAGATGTGAAGTGGTGAATGAATTCCTTGTTTTGCCTTGCTTGTGTGATTGGCTTTTGCTTTACCTGTTAAGCTGTCTTTATCTCAAACTGTGAATTTTCTCGCTTTTACCCTTCTGATTCTCTCCCCCATCCCACTGGGGGAGTGAGCGAGTGGCTGTGTGGGGCTTAGTTGCCAGCTGGGGTTAGACCACAATACTAGGAGGTGCAGTGTTTACTTGTTTGGAGTATAAATACGATGACTTTGAAGGTTAATCTGAGTTTGCTCCATGTTACACTCACAACCTCATTCTTTCACTTGTTTAGGAAAAGCTATTGAATGCGTCTGCTCTAAACTAAATGCTCAGGTATGTCGTTTGGCTGTACTTACCAGAATAACACATTGGTCTCTATAACTGTGAATCACTATCAAAAAAGATACGCAGGTGAATATATTCTGTAATGTTTGGTTTAATCTTAAGTATTAAAACAAGAGCTTCAGATTTATGTGGGTTTTTTACAGTTTCATCTCATAAATGTTGTTTGGGGGGGCTGATGAAAGGAAGGGCTAATATCCCTTTGCACAGCAGCCTGAGAGCTCAGACACAGCGTTACCAAACAGGATACCCAAGGGCAAGGAGAATTTCTGAGAAACATCACAGACTGTTTGGTTTTGAGGCCCTATATTGTTTTAGTAGCACTGCCCCATACCAATCCGTATTTATTAAGCACCCTTTGTGATCTGTAACAGACCACATGAACCAAGAGCTTTATAAATCAGGATTACAGAAATTTGTGCCCCATTTAGAAGAAAAGTAAAGTGTTCTTGCTACTATTTCTTTGATGACTTCGATCTCTGTCAGTAACACTTGCATCACTGTAAACAACTACTCCACTGCGGTCCCAGGCTGCAGCTTTATTGGGAATGACTCGTAGTCCTCATGGCCCTTTTCCAGAGTGCTATGGCAACTCTCTTGTCCTCTGGGACAGCAGTTTTCTAGTCAGTTTTCTTCTCTGGACACAGAACTGCTAACTCCACACACCAGAAATCAAGGAACTTAAACATTTATTGATATCCTGTTTCACACAGATGCAACATCTTCCAAAAGTAAAGAACTTGCACAAATTACACAGAGTTCAGTTCAATAACATTAATTAACAAAACCTAGTTTGCGTTCATCTCGGGTAGCATTACAGAATGCTCTGCAAGTTTTTATTTCTCCTCATCTTAATCTAATCTATCATTAAATATCAGAAAACTAGGCTATTGATGCAATTTGCTAAACCAAAAGATTTTGAGTTAAGAAATTACGTGGCATGAAATGGAAAAGAGATTTCTTAATGATCACCCATGGCTGTTAACAGCGAGAGCTGCTCTGGGATAACTATTCACATTTTGCCCCTAAATAATGCAGGTGCTAAGAGCAGAATTTGAGAACAACATTTTAAAAGAAAGCTTTGTCAGGGAAGCTGAGATATGCAAGTTCTCACCATCCAGTTGAGCACTCCCTGGGCTATTTTGCAACAGTATAATTGCAGCCATAAGGAAGACAGAGGATTCTGCTTTTTACTGACTATCATTGCTCAAGGGTTTGAGCTGTCAGTTGATAGAGGTCTTCATGAAAAAAACAACAGAGAATTCAGCAATGCCTTCTGTCGGTCAGAAAGTTATGGAAGCTACTTCAATAGAGTGTCCTATTTCTGTGTATTTTTTTTCAATGGTTTGACATCTTGTATGTTTTGCATTTTAAAAGAACTTTTTTGCATTAGTGTAGCAAGGCTTCCTGTTCAAATTTTAATGTGGCTCGTGGTACTGATGTGCTTCTCTCCACTGCCAGTTAAAAGGAGAAAAAAGTCAGATTTATCTTTTGAAAAAAATGCCTGTTCTGATGCGCTAATGAATAATAAAGCAAAATAACATCTCAAGAAGAAATACAGTAACTGCTGCAGAAGAAACAGCATCACTACGTTTCTTTAAACCATCCATCAGCTCATTCAAGTTTTCTTCTTGAAAGAAGACAGATTTAGTCAATCATTGTTATTACGCCATATCCTATGATTTTTATTAAAACATACATTTATTTAATTTCGTTTGAGACTGTTCCTTCTCAGATCCTGCTTGGTGAGTGCGCGACATATGGCGTTGGAGGTATTCTACATAACCCTGTCAGCTATGGCTTTTCCAGTGTGCATAAATGTTCATTAGATCAGCCATGAGATCCAGACCTGGTTATCTTAGGTCTTGGGTTTTGTATTTATAGCAGTGGTATTGGGCTGCAAGTCAGAGGTTCTTGTCCCTGAGCTTATTTGCCCCACCAGTTTCACTTATGCAACATGAAGAGGTTGTTACAAAGCTGAGAAACTTACCTCTGAGAGAAAAATAAGTAATATTTTTCAAGCTTTATTCCAGTTAGTCACTGTCATCTTAGCCTTCTCTTCCTCTCTATGCTGAACAAATATTGTCAAAAGCAGGATAAGAATGCAGAAAATGTTATACAAGAAGAATGAAGTCTTCTCTTCTACAAGAGGGCAACATGTTGAAAAGGCAATTGTTTAAGGTTTTTCGTAATGTTAGTCACTACATGAACAGGGAAAGTATATGCCACAGGCTTAGAAATTAAAAAGGAGGAACCAATGTCGTTAGCTGTTCTGAGACAAGGCCATTTCTGTTTCAGCCAGTGAAAAGATTTAGAAAAGCAGGTATTTACAAGAAGCTTGTCAGGGTAATTACAGTGTCTCCTGTTCTTTTTACAGGAGAAGTTAAAAGCAGACTTAGAGATATACTGAATGCAGCAACACATTTGTACTTCTTTCTCACACACCATAAAACAAGAAATCTATTTCCTCACTCCTGCTTCTCTTTAGTACGCTTACAAGAAAAAAGAATAGGAGAATGCATTTATTGGCTTCTCACTGTGCTATGTTAAGCCCACATCTGAATTACTGCCTAGAATGAACCCATGCAAGCTAAGGGAATGCTCTTACAGCCCCCATTACTGTGTGTACTATTTACTTAAGATAATTATTTTGATGTCAGCTACGCCGTTCTTTCCACAAGCAAGAACTATGCAAAGTGAGTAAGAGCTGTAGAATGGAGTGCTGCATAAAGAAATGTCTAGCTAACATCCAGGTGCCCTGTGTTCCACAGCAGGACATCAAGAAATGTTCCTCAAGGCAACACTGAAGGAGCCATTAAAAGAACTTGAACTGTATGACGCACCTGCAAAGCATAAACTGGAAGCACAACATGTAATTTCATCCTAAATATACTGAGATTAATTCTTAGAATTACTCACTGGTTTACTTCATAGCTAGCTACGGTTCTATCAATTAGCAATTCCATCAGCAAAATATCTATATTTTTCATGAATGTGTTATTGCAAAGGCTTTTAATGGCATCTATAAAACACAGAAACATTTCAGAGATTTCATGAAACCAGTTGATTTCCTGTATATAAAATTCACAAAGTTCATCAAGAAGAAAGCTCAAGTCACCTAAATGCTAGTGATCATCTAACTAATTGTCAATTGACAAAATTTAGGAATTTTTAAGAGGAAAAGAAACAAAACCACTCCTCAAATTTCCCACAACAGAGAATGAGCAGAAAGAGTCTTTTAGCTCATTAATTATTTTTTCTCATACTTAACCTCAACATTTTTGCTGGAGCTGTGAAGTGTTACCCCATTTCTTCTAACAAAACCTTCCTAAAACTCTGCAAGATTACTATAGTTACTTTGACTGGGAATGAATACACAAGACCCCTAGAACCTGTCAATAATATCTGGCTTGCAAAAATTTCTAGGGTTTCAGGCAAAACTCATCCTTTTCCTCTCTTTGCTGTCACTGAACTGCTTTAGGGTCAAGATGTTTCACTAATGTGTTTGCATCATCTTGACTCACTGTACCACTTCAATATATGCCAACCGGAAAAATGAGTCCATGAAACTACAGGGTTCATGCACTGGATTAACATAATGTAGCAACTCACTGATGCTTGAATTTGTCTTTCATCTATGGAAGTATTCTGCCGCAGGCAAAGATACTGGTTAACACCAACACCAACCATTTAAAGCATGCTTTATAAGCAATGCTTTCCATTCTGGCCAGAAACTGAAAGGACGTTTTAGCTCAAATAAATTGGTTCAACTTGTCCTTGACAAGAAAAACAGCTTACGAAGCGAGAAGCTGAATTCTGCATCTGAAACATGGTTTGGAAAAATAACTAAGGTGGCAAACTTGTATCTTCACAGCAAAAAAATACTTCCATTGATTTTATAAAAGAATTCTTCACCCTTTGGAAAACTCAATTACATGGCAAGGGTCACTAACTTATCTTTCTTTCGTTTGTATTACGATTTGCTCAAAGCACTTGTTCACGGTTGTAGCCTTATGCGGTAATTTTTGCTAAGAGAAAAGCTGTCATCTTGAATGAAGTGTTTCTTCAACATGGTTTAAGTGACTTACAAACACAGCCTGTGTTGTCTTGAACACTATAGAAAGATAATACTTTCTATACGCACTTTTTTATGCAGGCATCCACTTTTGTCTTTGTAGAAAACACATTTTCCAAAGTAAGCTCTGCTTCTTAGAGTCCTTAGGGCACGATCATGTCTCTCTGCTCGCTCTCCCTCCCTTAGCACATGAAGACAACTGCTAGTCCCCATATTTCCAGCTCAGAGAAGCCCTTTAGTCCAAAAAATGAGTTTATTTTCATGCTTTTCTGTGCTATATTGGACAGTACTCTGGACAATGCTTTTTACTGTTTCAACCAAAACGATGAAAAGGGATGTTGAACATCGCTTTTAGCTGGAATGAATATTCATTGCCTTAAAGCAGCACTGTGACAGGCAAGAATCATTGAGACTGCCTAACAGTAGCTCCTAGTACAGGTATAGATAGACAATTACTATATAAAAAAGATTATTTTGGAAAAAAATCTTTTGATACCTGGGAAAAATGAGCTTATGTTTGGTTAAAAGGCTATGTTCGTCTAATAGCTTGCAGCCACTGAAAAATGAAGCCCACTATTGTCTACCTTTTCCTCTGTTCTTCAATGATCTCCCTTGCTCTACTGCCTGTCTGACCTCTCAGCAAGCCAGGGCAGAAAATCAGCAGAAAGTGACTCAGGTTTTGTTGCTGCGGATTTAGTGAGCCACATCCCCAGGGTGGGGAGTCAGTGGAGCACCAGAACCTCTTCCAGGGAAGGCAAGATTGTGCTGCTGAGGAAGGAAATCGAAGGGAGAGGGATTGGACCACTCCATATGCTGGCGCTGAGCCTGCCCATCAGTCAGTTGTCTTGTGGTGGTTGCTCCACTTTACAAGTAATGTGTTTGGGCTTTCCTCCAGACAACAAGAGAAAAATAAGACCCCCAAAATGTAAATGCATCCATGTAACATTCTTGCCAGTTTTTAATTTAACATCTAGTGGTATGGCATTTTACATCAGCTGTATGAAAAACAATGTCAGGAATGTACCCCAGTCCTATAATGGTTATTTTCACCTCAGCAAAACAAGTAATAGCTTAAGAGATAAGTGCTCTGGTCATGGTAAAGAAACACATGTTTAATTTAACTTTCTTGCAATTAGGTCTTCCATTCAAGAAAAGGAGAGCAGTGTGCCTGCTTTCAGCAGCTGAAACTGCAACATTTCTAAATTTTAAAAGACTGAGATTAAGAGGGTCTTATGCATAGTACACAATAACGAAATTCACAGACTAGATGTTTTTAAACAAATACTTTTAAAAGCAGTTCTTATTTTTACTTAAATGTTTATACATCATAAAACCTGTTGTCTTCAAACATGCATGTTGTAGGAGTTTTTGGACACAAACTCTCATAATTTATAATCTTACAGCAGAATTTTGATGACTGCTTGGATAACATTTAAAGCAACACCATATTCCATGCATTTTAAGATACTAGTTAATATCATTTAACAAGAGTAAATGAAGAGTTAAAAACATGTAACCAAGCAGCCTTGGTACACTCTCCTGTTTACCCAATAAGCTCACAGAAGGTCATTCTCTTTACCACACGTTACCATTTTCAGAAATCTTAACAAATAAAACAGTTGTCTCAAAAATCATGGAAATTTATGAGCCTTCATAGTCATATGGATAGCCTCACTAAGACTTTATTCATTTCTAGTTCTTTGACTTCAAAGGTTACCCAGGTACCTAAGTAAACCAAATAGCAACTGGGAATTTCAATGCAGGGATCACACACTGTTCGTGAACCATCTGTGGTGAATTTTAATTTGCAAGAGGAAATAATTTGATAAATTTTGAACAAATAGATCTGGAACCATTCTAAACTGAATCCAGAAAACTTCTGGTTATAAAAAAACAAACAAACAAACAACAGCAAAACCAGCCAAACTAAAAAAATAAAAACCCACCTCATGTGATTTATTTGCTTTAAGGTATTTATTTTAAAATTCTGATCACTAGCAATTCCTACTGAATTGCCTTGCAGATTGTTTTGCTAAATAATGTTTTGGAAAAGTAAAATATTTTCTATAATGGTCATTTGATTTGCTTGGGAAACCAAGTCTTTTCCACTCACACACACAATACTGAATTTCTAAATCCAGAGTTACAGCTATTATTGGGTCAAAAGATGTTAATACAGAATAATGCTTTATAATTGATGTAAAAAATTAGTAATGCATCCTAAATATCGTGTGCATTGCCATTGACTGGTTAGAAATATTCTCAGTTCCTTATCTTACTGGAACGAAGGCGTCACTTTCAGAGCAAGGTGAAAAAGACACAGGATGGAGAATGCCTAGTCATGTCATCTGTGCTAGGTTTTTGCTTCAGTGTTCTGCTCTTTAGTTGTTCCTGCTGTTCCTGTTTTGTATTTATCAAATCATCAGAAAAATGACTGAAGCTGAACAAACGATAAACAGCGCATGCATCTTCTTCTCATGCTCTAAGAAAGTTGATATTTGAAGGCCTTTAAATAATTCCTTCCTCCTGCCTTTTTTGTGTCTTTAATTGCCAAGTATGACTGAATAAAACCATACTGACATTTATTCTGTAACACTTACAGAGTGCAGCTAGTGGTTTGCTTTTGGAAGTGCAGAAGGAGCCCTGACCGCAGCACTCAGTGGGTGGTAGGTGTGCTGGGCAGACCCCGGCCGGCTGCCAGACCCCCAGCCAGCCACTTCATCACTTGCCCTCCTCAGGACAGGGAGGCAAAATAAGACGGAAAAGCTCATAGGTCAAGATAAGGACAGGACAATTATTCACTAACTGCTGTCACAGGCAAAACCGACTCAACTTGGGGAAAACTAATTTAATCTATTGCCAGTTAAAAATAGAATAGGACAGTGAGAAACAAGGAGAAAACTAAAACCACTTTCCCTCCAACCCTCTCTTCCTCTCAGGCTCAACTTCACTCCTGCGTTCCCAACTCTTCTATCTCCTCTCCACTGAGCGGCGCAGAGGGATGAGGAACAGGGGCTGTGGTCAGTCCGTAACAGCTCCGCTCTGCCGCTTCTTTCTCCTCGCTCTTTTTCCCTGCTCTAGTATAGGGTCCCTCCCATGGGAGACAGTCCTTCATGAACTTCTCCAACATAGGTCCCTCCCACAGGCTGCAGTTCTTCGGGAATGGCTCCAGCACAGGTACTTTTCCAGGGGTGTAGCCCTTCACAAACAGATGGCTCCAGTGTGGGCTCCTCTCCACAGGCCACAGCTCCTGCCAGGAGCCTGCTCTTGCATGATCTCTCCATAAGCTGCAGCCTCTGTCCGGGCATGGCCATCTGCTCCAGCATGGGGTCCTCCACAGGATGCAGTGTGGATATCTGGTCTGGCACGGGTCCTCCATGGGCTATGGGGGGAAAAACCTGCATCAACATGGTCTTTTCCACAGGCTTCAAGGGAATCCCTGCTCTGGCACCTGGAGCACCTCACCCTCCCTTCTTCACTGACCTTAGTGTCTGCAGGGCTGTTTCTCTCACATTTTTTCTCACTCATCTCTCAAAGCTGCTGCACAGTGTTTTTTACTCTTTCTTAAAGATGCTGTCACAGAGGCACCACCAGCTTGGCTGATGGGCCCAGCTTTGGGCAGGGGCAGGCATGGTTTGGAGCAAGCTGGAACCAGCTGTATCTCACATGGGGGCAGCTCCCGGTGTCATCTCACAGAGGCCACCCCTGCACCCCTCAAGGACTGCCAGCACCTTGCCACATAAACCCAGTACGGAAGGTTTGCGCCATTATTTGCTACCTCTGATTGCATCAACAAGCCTGAAACCCTTCATCTCTTCCTTTGAGGCTAACATTTATATTTAAAAACTAGAGAGATTAATTAGATGTGTCAAAAACTTTTCTTAAGTTTGGTACCAAGGGAAATATTAAAGAGCTTGTTCCAGGAGAGCCCTTCTTCATATCCCCTTCTCCTCCATTTTTTTCTCCTCAGCTTTAATTTTGGAGAAAGTAGAAGGTTTTATAAACACAAAAATACTGCAAGCATCCTTAAGGACAGGTAACAGCTTCTCCTGAAGTAGTTCATTGCACGAGTGAATTCATAGATTCATAGATTCATAGATTTCTAGGTTGGAAAAGACCTTAGAGATCATCGAGTCCAACCATCCCTAATCCCCATTAAACCATATCCTCAAGTAGCTCATCCACCCTATTCTTAAACACATCCAGGGATGGGGACTCAACCACCTCCCTGGGCAGCCTATTCCAGTGGCTGACAACCCTTTCAGAGAAGAAATACTTCCTAACATCCAACCTGAATCTCCCCTGACTAAGCTTATGCCCATTTCCTCTTGTTCTATCACCCGTCACTAATGTAAAGAGCCCTTCCCCTACCTCCCCACCATCTTTTCTCAAGTATTTATAGGCCGTAATCAGGTCTCCCCTCAGCCTCCTCTTTTCCAGGCTAAACAGCCCCAACTCCCTCAGCCGCTCCTCATAAGTTTTATTTTCCAGCCCCTTGACCAGTTTGGTCGCCCTTCTTTGGACTCGCTCCAGGAGCTCAATATCTCTCTTAAAGCGAGGGGCCCAAAACTGGACACAATATTCCAGGTGCGGCCTCACCAGTGCCGAGTACAGGGGCAGGATCACTTCCCTGCTCCTGCTGGTCACACTATTCTTGATACACGCCAGTATCCCATTGGCCTTTTTGGCCACCTGGGCACACTGCTGGCTCATATCAAGCCGGTAGTCAACCAACACCCCCAGGTCCTTCTCTGCCAGGCAGCTCTCCAGCCACTCCTCCCTGAGCCTATAGCAATGCTTGGGGTAATTACTGCCATGTACAGCATCATTCGTTTCTTCAGATAATCTTATTCTACATTTTGCTAGTGCCTCATCCGATATTCATCAAACACTTTTTCTTCTTTATTGCGAGATATGTTTGGTGGTAGTAGTTGGCTGCTAGCTCCAGGGTGTGCGAGCAGTATTGAGCTTTGACATACATACATTAGATGTGCAAGTTGGTTTGATCATGGATTTTTTTGTTCTGTCATTAAAGCAACATCAAATATATCCCCTTTAGTGAGCAGTTGATCAGTTCCCACAAATTACATTTCATTTTGAAATTTGAATTGCTGACAAAACTGTAAGGTCTGAAATGTCAGCATTTCCCATGAAACAGAAATTCAAAATGTCCATCGGTTTTTATCCCAAGTGAAATATATTTGTGTAGCTGCCTTGGCTCAAGGACGTGACACTGTTCTGTCTGCTTCATGCTAGAATAAGTTTCAAAGCCCAGGAATTCAAGGAGGCAAGTGCTCTGCTCCCTTTCCAACTCAGTAGTTTCTGTTTGAATAGTCACGTTGTGTAGGAATGTTTCTGATTTGCCGTATTAGAACAGCTGTAGCATTAGTTTGTGATAAGCCTTTACAAGAAACTCAGTCCTAGGGTTTCAAGAAGAGGTGTGACATTTTTTCAGTGCTAGAGTATCTTTCATTTTGCCAGTGGGATTCACACCTATTTGTTGATAGGCAGAGGCATTTTGAAATTCAGGTACGCTGAGCTTCATGTTCCTAAATGCTCCCTGCTGGCTGTCAACTTCACGTCCCCTCCTCACCATGTTTCTGCTCCCTTGTCTGTCTGTCTCAGGCCTATCCTGTCTATACCATCTTCAGATGTAACACTGTCCCTCAATTCTGTTTCTCTGATGGTGGCTTTTCTTTTCAAGCCAGTCAGGTTACTTCCCCCTAGTTGCTTCTCTGGTTGCCTGAACATACAAGAGTTTTCAGGAGTGCTTGAGAAAAGAAGAGCTCCAAGTGCTTTCTTTTATTACTAAGCAGCACAGACTCTTCTGCAGCTACTTGTTGATATGTCGAAGCACGTTACAGGGGCTGTGGTCCACCAACCGTGCAGGCCACTGCCATGTTTATCAGTGCCACAGTTTTGCCGGGGCAGCGTGCCCAGGGCGCTGGGAGTCAGGGTGTCCTGCTTTCCACAGGGACAGAGCCAGTTTTGCTTTTTAGCGGTTAGAAGAGCTCTGTGTGTTGAATTTAGCCTGAGATTTGTTATGAGAAGAATGTTGATAGCGCACTGATGTTCATAGTTGGCACTGAGACCTCAAGGACTTTTCAGCTTCCCATGTTTTGCCAGTGTGCAGGAGCACAACAGGCTGGGGGGAGCATGGCTGGGATGGGGAGTCCACAACTGCCTTTATGATTTGAACTTAGACTTGGGATTGAGGGCTAAACCAGCCAATGAAATATTCCATATCATGCAACATTCTGCGCAGTATAGAGATGAGGGTTGACTGAGAAGTTAATTCTTCTGAGACTGAATTCTCTTCTGGGGGACTCTTTCAGTCTCTCAGAGTGTGGTGGGTTAGGCCACTCCGGCAACTATACCCTACACAGTCCCTCTCACCCTCCCCCACCCCAGGGATGAGGGAGAGAATCAAAGAAGAAAAAGAAAAGAGACCCGAGGGTTGAGATAAGAACAATTTACTACTACCGCTACCAACAAATATGTACAAGAATAAACATACGCAAACGAGTGATGTACAGTATAATTGCTCACCACCCCTTGACCGAGGCCCGTCTCTTCCCAAAGCTGCAATCCCAAAACAGATAAATCCCGATACTGCAATCCCGGATGAACGGGAGGCCCAAAATAGAGAGCGAGAGAGAGAGAAAGCACTATGAGAGTCCGAAAGTGAGAGTCCCGGAAGGGCAAAAGCCCTTCTTTCCAGCTGACCCTCACTTTTATACTGGGAATGACGCTGCATGATATGGAATACTAATTGGCCAGTTTGGCCTCAATCTTAAGTTCAAGTACAAATCACAAGGGGAATCATGGACCCCCTGTCCCAGCTATACTCCCTCCTACCCTGTTGTGCTCCTGCACACTGGCAAGAACACGGCAGCTGAAAAGGCCTTGAGACCTCAGTGCCAACTACAAACATCAACTTGCTATCAGCATTCTTCTCAGAGCGAGCCTCTGAGTAAAACCAAAACATGGAGCTCTTCTAGCTGCTAAAAAGAAGAGCTGACTCTGTCCCAGCTAAAACCAGGACACAGAGTTCTATCTCTCTCACTTTCTTTTCAGGTCTCTTGCTTGTCCTGGATTGTGGTGTCAGGTCTTCTCTGTTTCAGGATCGCTTGCCAGGACAGGACAGGCATTTGTCACCGGGTGCTTGTATATATTATTGTCATTATATATATGTATTCATATATTATTGTTATTATTATTATTTTATCCTCATTACTTTTAATTTTATATTATTATTATTATTAAATTGTTATTATCTCAACCCATGGGTCTCCTTCTCTTTTTCCCTTTAATTGTCTTCCCCATTTCTCCGGGGGCGGGGGACAGTGAGCAAGCGGCTGCATGGCCTTTAGCCAGGCTAAACCATGAGACAGGGGATCTGAGCGTGGGAAAGGGAAGGCATTTATTTAACACACTCCCAAGATGAAATAAGGATGCCACCCAACTGCACATCAATACCTGGGAAGCAGGAAGCATGCCCATAAAAGATTTAGCCCTAACGGCCTTCAGAAGCAGCAGCTGAATGCAGAGCCATGTTGTGTTCATGTAGCTAACAGGTAGAGCATAGATCAGCAGCATATTCAGTATAAATAGAATTTTTAATTAAATAATGATGGTGATCTCTAACAAACTTACTCTAAAAATGTGCAAACATTTTCCAGAGATTTTTAATTAGACCCATTTAGGTGAGTTTCATAAAATGCTTCTAACATTTGCTCTTTGGATGTTCTCCTTGCCAAACAAGTATTTTATTTTTCTTCTAGAGTATAAAGGTGCTAAACTTTCTAAAAATAAAATGCTGTAAATATTGTCTGTCTTTTTACTGTGACAAAATAAAATATTTTTTTCTTACTTCATTTTAGGAAGTATCCTAGGCAGTTTTGTTTGCACTCATCTTCAAAAAATATTCAACACAAAGTAGCAAATCACATAGACAGTTCTTGACCAAATAGCTGAAGTTTGGAAGCATTCTCCATAATTTAACGGAGCCGTGCAATTGAAACTCTTAAACAACTAGCAGCAATACTACCAAATGATACATACAAAAGCAAACATTTTGCATATCAACGCATTAGGAAAGGAACTAATTCTTCTTCCCTCTAAAGCTCATAGCACCATACTTTTGAAGACAAACAGCACATAAATCAAAGCACCACTTAATGCATAGGGTAAGAAAGCATGTCCTTTTAATTTGTCCCTTTGAAGAGTTTTCATGAAGTCATTTGCTTTTATTTATAATAGTTTTATTGCCCATTTTAAAAATGTGTAGCATCAGAAAGTTATATGTCGTTAAAAGAGATATCTAACTTGAGTGAAATATTTTTGCTGCATTCTCATTTCAAACATATAGTGGAAGCTATGCTTACAGAAAAGAACACTGTAAAAATTCAAGTAATATTCATCATGAAACAGAATTAAAACTTTGTATTTATTCATTTATCAGATGTCATAACACTAATGTTAATGTTTTGGATCATTTAAGCGGGTAAGCCACTATAGTGGGTGCTATGCAAACCTACTAGCACTGGAAAGTCATTCTACCTCTGAGGAAAAGGACTTGGGAGTGCTCATTGATGAGAAGCTCAACATGAGCCGGCAATGTGCACTGGCAGCCCAGAAAGCCAACCATATCCTGGGCTGCATAAAAACAAGCGTGGCCAGCAGGTCAACAGAAGTGATTCTCCCTCTCTGCTCTCATGAGACCTCACCAGTACTGCATTCAGCTCTGGGGACCTCAACACAAGAAGGACATGGAGAGGTTGGAGTGGGTCCAGAAGAGGACCACAAAAATGATCTGAGGGCTGGAGCACCTCTCCTATGACGACAGGCTGAGAGAGTTGGGGCTGTTCAGCCTGGAGAAGAGAAGGCTATGGGGAGATCTTATAGTGGTCTTCTAGTACCTGAAGGGGGCCTACAAGAAAGCTGAAGAGGGACTTTTTACAAGGGCATGTAGTGATAGGACAAGGGGCAATGGCTTTAAACTGAAACAGGGCAGATTTCGATTAGATAAAAGGAAGAAATTTTTTACATTGAGGGTGTTGAAACACTGGAACGGGTTGCCCAGAGAATCTGTGAATGCCCCATCCCTGGAAGTGTTCAAGGCCAGGTTGGATGAGGCTTTGAGCAACCTGGTCTAGTGAAAGGTATCCCTGCCTATGACAGGGTGGCTGGAACTAGATGGTCTTTGAGGTCCCTTCCAACCCAAACCATTCTATGATTCAATGATTCTATGTACGTCTTAAACACTGACTACAGACAATAAATATTTCGGGCATTTAACAGTGGCAGCTGGTCAAGCTTAACTCTAAAACTGGCTGCGTACATTGTCATATCAAAAGCTCATCTGACAAATCTAATCAAATCAAATCAAAACAAATCAAATCAAATCAGCACCTAAGCAGGCCAGCATGGACTTGCAATACAGCCACTCCAGTTTGAGACTGAGCAAACGCCCGGCTCCCAGCAGCCGAACAGACTGAAGGCAGCACCGCACGGATGCAGCAGCAGCAATTCCAGTTCCACACTTTGCTTCACAGGGCTGGACTAAGCCGCTTGCACAGCCTAGGTGCTGCGCTTCTGTTCTTGCTCATGACCGCCATGGGGTTTTCCAATACCGTGACAATTCCAGAAATACAGAATCGGCTTTGACAGACCGTTTGTAGCTACGGAAATAGCGATGTCTCTGACAAGTCTCTAAGAATTTTTTAAACAATTGTTTAGTGGGCATTCTGCTCTTCAAAGGAGTTCCAGCAAGTCACTGCAGTTAACATTAAAACATCTCTCAGAAAATAAAAAAAAAAAAAAATCGGACAAGCAAATCATCAAAACCTCTGCTAGGACCAAGTGTCCCTGATCTGGCCAGTGCAAAAGCTGCCATATTGATCAGCCCAAGAGTCCATCTAATCCACTGCTCCATTTCCTGTGGTACCAAGCAGTGAGCACGCAGGAAGAAAGCAAAAACAAGGGCAGCACACACTATCCTTCTTTCAGCATCCAGCCACAAGTAGCTTAGGAACTAAGTCAGGAAAATTAAGTACCAGAATTATACTGACTTTATATACGATAGTTTAAGGTAGATATGGAGGTTTAAAAGGTTTACAACAATTTAAAGGAAAAAATGAGACAGGAAGCATACTATTTTAGCTGCATTAGTATTCACATTTTCTACTGGCTGTGCTCAAGCAGTGGAGGATCTGCACAGCCTGCACAGACTGCCACCTCTCCAGGATGCCAAATCCTCTTCAAATATTTGCTTTTTAATCAACGATTGATTTGAGTTGCTTTTCTTTATTCTCTGTCTTTTTAAGAGCTCCTGTTCTGCATTTGAAAGATGAAAGACTACAGCTCTTTCAAATTTAGGGTTGTATTTCTGAGCCACTTCTTTCAGCACTTTTCACGTTTCCTACTACAGTTCACAGAACTAATTATACTGCCAATCTATTTGCATTCTCCTGTTTACAATTCATAGTAGTGTAATAAAGAATTGAGAGATGTTACCAAGTAACTCCCCCTGAAAAGAAGCATACTGGCTCCTTGTTACAATTTAGCATTGCTCTTGTGAAATTGGTAATAGCATTAGTCATTCTCAGGGAAAAAAAAAAAAAAAAAAGGAAAAATATTGGTGATTTTTGTTATTGAAATTAGATAAAAAGCGAATCTGTTAGGAAAGAAAGGAAAAGAACCACTCAATAGTTGTGAAAGTTGAATAAATCTAAGTCTAAAACTATCTCAAAAGATTATTTAATACCTCCTCTTCTCTAAAGGCTAGCTGGATGCCTGGCACATGTTATGTGTTATTGATCCAGTGAAGGTGATTCCAGACCCACGTCTGCTTCAATGCTTTATTACTCTTTCACTTGGATTTATTTTTTCCTAATATTTAACATAAATCTCCCTGAGCTCAAATTAAAGCCATTATTTCTTGTCCTACCTTTCATCATACATTGGCCCGTTAATCACCTTTTTCAGTAAATCGCTACACAGTCAGAGACATCTACAAGGCAAACCGAGCAAGGGGTATAAACCAAATGCAGCTCCTTCACAAATCGCATTTTCTAAGTCTCCTTTCAGTCTCGCTCCCTTCAGGAAGAATTACTTTTCTGCCTCTGCCCCGCCATCACACTGGGCTGTTACATTCTATGCCTGATCAACACCAAGCAGAACAACATAATTGCCTTCTGTGCCCCTCATGGTGTTATTTATAACAGCATACTTGGGTTCCTATTTATTGTAATTCCATATATTTTTCTGCAGCACTACTGCCTAGACAATTAGTCCCCATTTTCTATTGTGCATTTCATGTCCTGGTTTTACAGATAGTACTTTGTATTTTTTATGAAATTTCTTCTTGTTGTTTCCTCCAACCTATTCAATATTTTAAATTGTGATCCTGTCATTCAATGTGCATGTAACTTCTTTCAACAAGCTGTCATTAAAAAGCTTTTATAAGCACCATTTTTAATCCATTATTCCAGTTATTGCGACTGATACTGATTAGCCCTTGGGGCAAAAACCCATCCATCTTCTTGCATTTATTCCTCCTACTTTGATAGCACTTTATTAGGAATGATTGGTTACTTTTTCCTTAGATGATATTTTCTTATGCAGGAGAGCATAAAAAGACAAGTTTACTACAAAATAACACACCTACTATTTATTTCCTCTCCATCCATTAAACCTGCTGTCCTACCAAAGAATAAAATCAGATTATTTGACATATACTCTTCACAAATCTGTGTTGGCTGTTCATGGCTGGTGCTGGGTGTTTATTTGTAAACACTTCCTGGATTAATATGGTTTTGTAATTTGGGTTTTTTTTTTCTAATGGCTCTCTGGATGTTGAGCTGAGCCTGATGGACGCAGAACTTCCTCAGGCCTCCTGCTATCCTCCTATCTGAAAAGGGTAGTGGGGAAGAAAGGATAGGTAACTTTTTTTGCATTAGGACCTACACACACACACACACACACACACACACTCAATGGTCATTCAGGAACCCCCCTCTATTTTCCATGGAATTCACTGAGATAATTGTTGCTAATATTTCAAATAATGTATTTGTTTGACTATTTCTAAATAGAACAACAACAAAAAAATAGTCCAGAAGCTATTTTCATTTGATAGTATACTGCATCCAAGGATATAGATGTTAAGATGGCATGGTCTCTGAAAATACAGGGAATAAAAAATGCACAGGATCCAAGAGAAAGTTATTATAGCACTGTTAGCTTTGTCTACAGGATGCCAGTGCGTATGCAACACATGTTTCCACTAGCTCTTATTTATTTAAAATAAACATGCAATTTTATCCCTAGCTTAGCCTCTGAACATACTGCAGAGGTCACAACAGAAAAAAACTTTATACTGAAGGAGATTTTGTTTCATATGTTTTCCTATGACTATAGCCATCTGCGCTTGCTCATAAAGATCTGCTCTTTAAGAGATGTAGTCTTCATGTTCAGGCTTCTCCTCTGACTCGACCTATTAGCAAATATTAAACATGAAAGCTAGTCTGAGAGCAGGGCAATATAAAAGCGTTCACATTTGCTTCCCCCTGTACTTTCACGTTTTTCAAACAGAGTTTTTCCAATGAGTGTACAACACTGAACAAGAGACACTTTTGTAAGGTAAACGTGTATCTGTCCAAACATAGATCCACCAAAACTGAAACTAGAGCTGAAGGCAGCCTTGGCCCTCTCTCTCATGTTCAGTCTGGTGTAGAAAGATCAGCTCTCACAGGAGGTAAATCTATGCAAGACATTCCTCCGTAATAATAATAATTAAAAACAAAACAAAACCAAACCAAAAACAGCATTTGAAAATTCAGCATTGTTTTGTACAGTGTTTCCTATTTCCTAAGCAGCTTCAGAGAGAGAGAAAAGATTTATTTTTATAGAAAGAGTCAAATAAAACTCAGGATCAATTCTTTAAAGTGGAATTATCCCGAGGTTGCAATTTGCCATTATTAATATCTGATGGCAACTTTTTGTCAGATAATTCATATAAACTCAACCAGAAACAGGCAAAAAAAAGGAGGGGGGGAGGGGCGGGGAGCAGGGATATTAGTGCTGCTGTGGAGGAACTTCCCCTTCACGAACTATGTCCAGCAAAAGGCATACAGACACCAATAACGCTACAAATACACACTTCACCGCTTTTATGCGGGACCGTAAACGCCGGGCCGCAGGATCGCCTCGGCCCCGCGGAAAGCTGGCGAACGCAGGGGCGAAGCGCACCGGCAGCCACCGAGAGGCGGCACCGCCCGCCGGTGCCGCGCCCGCCGCACCGGGAGCCGGGGGAGCCGCTCCAGGCCCTGCACGGCAACGGCCGCCCCGCCAGCCTGACCGACGGACCGGAGCTGGTTACTGCCCGCCCGGCTGGGACCCTGCGGGCAGGCAGCCACGCCTTTCGTTTTCAGCTCGGCTCGGCGCGGCACTGCCGGCGGCAGGTACCCGCCGGCCCGGCCGGCGCCGCGCTCCGCCCCGCAGCGGCCGCCCGGGCGCCCCCCGCTGCCCGCCGGCCGCTGCCGCAGGAGGCGCCGCCCGCCCGGCCCGGCGGAGGCGGAGCCGCGCAGGACTCGCAGCCGTCGCTGCCGCCGCCGCCGCCGGAACAGCCGCCGCCCGGCTTGGGGCCATGGAGGAGTTTCACCCCCACAACGACGAGGTAGGGGCTGCCGTCCTCCGCCGGGGCGGGGGTCTGTGGGCTGTGCCCGGGCCCCACCGGCAGCGCGCCCCGGGCCCCGCGCTGCCTCCGCCCGTCCCCGCCGAGAGCCCGGCGCGGCGGGAGGAGCGCGGTACCGGGGCCGCGGCCCCTTCCCGCGCCGGGACGGGCAGGGTGAAGGTCGCAGTTGTACCGGTGGGCTGTGCGCGGAGACCTCCCGGTTCCCCCCGACGCTTCGCGCCTCCCCCGGGAGCGGTACAAGACCCGGGCGCCCGCCTTGGGGCGGAGCGGGCTGTCCGTGTGCAGGGTGGGCGCTTGGCGCTGCCCGCCGCCTGCCTGCGGCTGCAGGCGGCCCGTTTGGTTCTGGGAGATGGAAGTTCCTGCAGGGGAAAGCGGGAGCGGTGTTGGGGGGTGCTGCCGCCCGCTGTGGTGCTCAGTCCGCGGCCATTTTTCTTATATCACCTCTGGAAAAAAAAAATAAATAAACAAACCAACAAGCGCTGGGCCCAGTCTGCGCTGCCGGCTCACCCCTGCCAGCCACAACTGAGGAGCCTTTCCCTCCCCACAGAGCCTTACCTCGGGTCTCCGGCCACCAGTTTTCATTAAAAAAAACCTCACAGAAACATTACTATCCTTGAGGTTTCTGTCCTCGCCCATGTGTTAGAGATTGATGAGTGCGAAGAGGCAGATGGCACGTGCTGTGTTTCCTTTGGAAGACAAGCTAAACGCTGGTGAGCGGGAATGAGCGGAAAATAGGAAGCATTAAAACTTGTAAGCTTTTTCCGCACTTGCAAAAGTTACTTGGATAAGCTAATGACTATGGAAACCAGCCTTTCTGATACCAGGGTTACGAAACCTTGTGGTATCATTTGGCGCTAAGATGTAACCCAGGAGTTAGTAAATCCGTGGCTCCAGTAAAAACCTGGATTAAGACGCAGAGGAAAAGATTTGCCATTTAACTTTTTGTCTTGGAGAATATTCCCATGACAAACATAGACGATGGTGGAGTTTAATCTTTACAGATAGTGTAAATTGAACCTGTTTCCAGGCTCACTGAGGTCGGGTGTTTTTGGACTCACTCAAATGTAACTAGCAAAACAATACTAAATATTGTATGTATGGAGCTAGGGAAAAAAGTAAGATTTTAGAATTACACTAACAGACTACGCAATGCAGATAACCAGACACGGGGCCTGATCGTTACGTGTTACTTAGAGTGAAACTGCGTCATTTGTTTACTTTTCTATCAGAAATAATAATAATAAATTTTTATTACAGATGATCTTCAATGCTGATGAGGCCCACAACATAGTTAAGGAGGTAGGTTTTAGCTAACAGCTGTATTTCAAAATCTTCACCTTGCCTTGCACTGTAGTGAAAGCAGTTACTTTCATTGACCATCCCAGGTAAATTCAAACTTATATGAAACTATTATTTATATCAAATAAAGATAGAGTTTCATTTGGACCTGCTTTAAGCTTCATCTAACTGGTGTCTTCAACTACCTGAAGAGAAGGTAGATTAGAGAAGAGAGAGCCAGGATTTGCATTGCAGTGGAAAGATGAGGGGCAGCAGGCACAAGTTGCAAGGGAAATTCACTCCTATTTTATTTTTTTCTCCCCTTTATCCAGCTAGAGAGTAGTTAATCACTAGAGAGGTCATAAGGAGAGCTTGTGGAGTCTCCATACTTAGAGATTTTTAAAACTTGACTGGACAAGGCCTTGAGCAACGTGACCAAACTTAGAAATTAGCCTTGGCTTGAGGAGGAGGTTGCACTCACTACATGATCTCGTTATTCTAGCGATGCTTTTGAAGAACAGTTCTTACACAAAACGAGCAGGCTGAAAGTGAGTAGCCTGATGGTCTAAATTAAATACCTAGTAACTGGAAAGTGATTAATGAAGAGCCTGTGGCGTACAGATGCTGTCAGGTTTTGCAGGGAGATACCGTTTTGAGAAAGGAATTCCTAAAGGGGCTCTGCAGGTCCTTTCTCACCTGTCCTGTCTGGAAGGGAAAGGGCTGGACTTTTGGAGCTGCTCCAGTACACAACAGCGAGCTCTTAGATGTCAGATAAATGACAATTCAACCCTTTATATAACTGTCCCTGCCTGGAAAGGCCAAATACAGTATGAGAGTGTCTCTTTACTTTCGCACCAGGCTCTGGGAGTATAGCCAAGTGATTCTGCCTCAGACTGAAAGCTTAACTGGAACCAAGGAGTTCTAGCACTGGGTACATTTCTGGGAAGACCAAAATCCCTGAGGGATCTTGTTGTCTCTCTACGATCTGTTTTGCGAATGTTTGTTTTCATTGAGTCCTTTGTCCAGCTTTACACACTGTGATCAGAACTAATTGGGCTTTTTAAGATCTGGGGCACAAAACTCTTACACAGCCTGTTAATGGGTGGTTAGTGCATGGGATTTGTCCTACTGAATCAGAGGAGAACATAGTTTTATTGTACTTACTTTTCCAGGTGTGCATTTCTTAACCAAATTTCTCAATTTTAAGAAGTATCCATCAGCACATCATTCTGTGTTTCTTGGGAGTAGAGAATGCAATTTAAGAGTTACAATTAGAGACAAGGCTTTCTGTTCAGTCATTCTAAGTTTAAGCAAGAGTTGGCCAATCTGTACCTGTGGAAGAATATGTAATTTTCAAACTGTTCAGATATTTCTCATGCTGCAAAATATGACCCTTGAGTATCTCTTGCTCTTCTGTCTTCCTCTTCTTTTAAGCTGGGGTATGCGTTTCACTATGGCTTTCTGGCTCTGTGAAGATTTTGGTACGTTGCTCACAGGCTCTGAAAGGCTTGCCAGCCCAAGCTGACATTACCAATTCAAGTAGTACCATTTCCAATTCAATAGCTTCTGAAAGCCAAGCTGGAGCAGGTGGTCATTAGGAACTGTGGGAGGTGTTAGTATCTTCATTGGTAAATAGATTCATTCACTTAACTTGGTACTTAAAGCATATGGCTAAGGTCTTTCCTACAAGAAACGTTTGGTCAGAGCCTAATTTTTCTCCATATAATAATCTGATAAATATGTATTAAACATAAGTTTCTGAGAAGACTCATTTTACTTCCTGTTCAGCAACTGATACCTGATGGCTCAAGTGATTTATAGTAATCCTGTTGCCAGACAAAATTCCTCAGATTATGTGAGACATTCTAAACCTCTACCTTTTGAAGTATGTTTACTGTAACTATTTTTTTTTTTTTTCTCTATTTTAGTGCATAGAAAGTGTGCTAGGCAAGGCAGATTATAATCACAACAAAGTCAACCAGTGGACTGCTGCTATAGTAGAACAGTCACTGACACACCTGGTAAAACTTGGAAAAACATATAAGTACATTGGTAAGTACAAGTGGTCATACTTCTATCATGTACAATCACAATAAATAATTGCTGAAAGGTTTGTGTGAATGCAGTGCTATATTCAATAGAAAGTTTTAAACTGTAAAGAAAGCAGAGCAGATACCTGAACTCTTCATTTATATAGATTTTTAGTAATACCTGCGGTTAAACAATGGCAGTTTTGCTTTGGCCAAGCATGCTAGCAAAACTTAGTACAGATGACATGTTACAGTCTTTCCTGACTCTGAAGCAACCCAAAACTATTATATCAACTTTTTGATAGCATTTTAGGAAATATATTCTGTTTACCTTAAATAAAATTTTCAGTGGGGTGTAGCTTCCTATAAATACAGACATTTTAAACACTTTAGTCATAGGCTGTCATGGCCCTTTATATTCATATGCATGTCTGTGGAAGGGAAATGGAAATAAGTAGAAGTTTAGCCCACTTTGGTCCTTACTGGGAGTGTTGATTTAACAGCAAGTGTTGGCACTCTGTTCTGTATGGAAGGTCTTGGATTCAGATTGTCACTGGTTTTATGACCATTGCAGGGCAGTGTAGAAATGCTGCATGTTACTGCAGTGTGTTTTCAGAGAGCAGTCAAACAGCACTTTTGGGAGACAACTCTCATCAAAGTGTGACTTCTGCTGTACCTGTGACGACAGCACCTGCAGTCCTGTTCTGAGGTGCACTCGACACGAGCTATATCTAAGTAGTTTAAAAGATAAACCCCATAATCCTATTAGCAAGCATTTTGTTAAAGCTGTTGTCTTTGTGTGAGTAAAAATAATTGTGAAACGAATACCAAGTTCTTGAGAAAAATACTGGGGACAAGGGAGTAGTCAAAAAAGCCTTTGACTTGACTGAGTGCTGCCTGCCAGCCGTTTGAAAACGTAACACAGGCTTGAGTTCAGAAGTACTGAATGATTCACCTCCTTTGCTTTAATAATGAATTCCTTGATTTTATGACTGACTGTGTCTTGCAGTAACCTGTGCAGTGATGCAGAGGAGTGGAGCTGGTCTTCACACAGCAAGCTCGTGCTTCTGGGATACCACAACTGATGGTAAGTTTCCTCACTCGAATTAAAAATTTGCAGTAAAAGAAATGTTACTTATTGATCAGTTGTAATATTTAGGTTGAAAATTTTCAAGAGTGATTGTAGAAGCAGTAGCTTCCAGGATTAGATGCTTGTTTACGATCCCAGCAGAAGTATTTTTTGTTAGCAGTGAGTGCCTGATTGCTTTGTAAATTATGAGAAGCAGGGGTAGAAATGCCTTCATTCTGAAACAAGAATCAAAACACTTAATCCTCATCCGTAGCCATAGATCAGTTGAAGAGGCAGTAAAAATGTTGCTCGCAGTAAATGAGAGTGTGTAGTCCTAAACATATCTGCCTATCTGCTGTAAGGGTACAGTGCTACTTTGGAGTAGGATAGAACTTGATAAAAAATAGAAATAGTTTGACTAACAGTTGCTTAACTATCAGCCAGGCTTTGGATGTGTTTTATTGCTTCTAAATTAGTTCTAAATGCATTTTTTCCCAGGTTCAGAGTATCATGGGGAAACAAGATTATTTTAATTTTGTGTCAGAAAGGTCTTTTTAGAAGAGGGCACCAAGATTTAACTTGAAAATAGAGATGGCATCAGAAAGTCAACTAAGGTTAAAAAAAATAAAATCATAAAATGAAATTGAGTAAACAAGTACAGTTTAATCTTCGTGTTTCCTTGGCTTGTAAGGTGTTGGTACATTGATACAATAGAAAAGGGAAAATTACAGAAAGTAAATACTCTAGAATGTATTTGATCCATTTTTTTTTCTGATTTCGTCTCTGATGATCTCTCAATTTCAGTAGGAAATTATTAAGGATTTTTGCAAGTCCAGCTTTTACAGAGAGATACTGAAATTGATACTGGAAACGGTCTTAAGCATCCAAGGCTCATGTTAGGTAGTAAACAATGTACAAGTTAATGAAAATATTTTGAGGAGTGTAGTCTGTTTATAGCCAAGATGACATAGTAGTACTTACCTTAAATCACAGCTGAATTATTCATACTAAAAATGACATAATTTACACTGTGATAAAGCAAATGTAGTAAAGACATTGGAATTCTATTTTTATTTTGTGATAATCTCTTCTAGGAACCTGCACAGTGAGATGGGAAAACCGAACAATGAACTGCATTGTCAATGTGTTTGCTGTTGCTATTATCCTGTAGCTGACTGGAAGATAAATATAAGCAACACCGAAGCCTTTAAAAAAAATAGTAATCATCTAAACACATGGCTAAATATTTCAAACTGTTATTTGTTTTTGTATGAGGAGCATACGGAAGTTCTCTACAGAGAGCATACAATATAAGACAGTTCTCATAGATTAATTATCTGAAAGCTAGCAAAAAATTTAAAATAGATATATGAATCTATCTAAGAGAAAGTTTTAGTAATTTAAATATTCAGAAGTATGTTAATGAGAAGATGCCACAAAGATCAATACGATTTATATCAAAGCTAATATCAAAGATGCTTTATTCAAGAGAACAAAACACATCAAATCAAAGGAAAGGTCAAAGGGCAAGCAAGACCTCTCAGGATTATGGTGCATTTGGGAACAAATTAGGAACACAATTCAGAGTGGATATACTGTAAATAATACTGGTGCTTCATGTTTGATTAAACAAAGCTAACTGTCAGATTGAATGCTGGTGCTTGTGAAATTGCATGAGCATCGCATTTCAGTCAAGCATGAACATTTACACTGAAATTAAATGCAGTTAATTAAGCTTTTTCCCTTGAGGCAGAGGATGACTTCACCAGGACAAAGGTGAAATATACCTAGTCCTAGCAGAATTCTAATTTATCTTCAGAATGAAGAACATAACATTGGTTATTGATTCAGGGAAACATGCTGGGGATCAGACATCAGCCCTTAATTCGTAGTTTATAAATCTGAAAACATTCAGAAGGTACTTAAATTTGATTTTGTTCCACAGCTGCAGAATTTGTGACAAGCACTTTACTGATTCCTCATGCAGTAGCCAGGAGCTGGGGCAGTAGCACTGGACCCACATTACTCTCAAGTTGGATTAAAGTGTTCAGAGGGAAGGCAGGCACATTTCCAGGGGCTCTTGTTAGCTTTGAAAGCGTTTATCTTAAAGCAACATATCTGTTCTTTATAGGAGCGTTTCCTACGTTCTCAAAGTCTAGAATTGGACCTTAGTCCTATGAAATGATACAGTTTAGGTTTTAAGCACTAAGAATTCCCCTCCTGTAAAGATTTATGCAAGTTCTTAACTTTGCTCATCTGATGAGTCTTAACTTGAAATATTCCACATGGAAGAAAAGCATTTGCACACATGCAAGTATTTGCTGGATTGGGGCCTACGTTTTTGTTGATTAATGCACAAATTATATGATAAAGAGATGTATCGATACCAAAAATGCCTAAATGATTGCTGCCACTAAGTGGCAGCTACATTAAGTTGTTTTCTCAGATGCTGCTTAAGGATAGAATTTTTTTCTTTATTACTGCATGTCTTTGGAAGAGACTGGTAACTACCTGACAGCTACCATAAGGATGTTTTGGATTTAACAAACGAGTATTAAAGCACTATTACGCAGTTTTGTTTGGGTTGGTTTTTTTCAGATAATTGACTATTAGGGCATGTAGCAAGTGTCCTGTACAAAGAACAAGCTAAAAACCATTTCATTGCTTAAATTGTGTATGCCTACAGCTAGTATGAGACTACAGAAGGGACGGTGTACGTGTAACTCGCTGTGCCGTTCGAAATTTCTTGCTTTGCAGACAAATAGAGTTCCGCTTTTAACCTAAGTGCAAGTAAAATTAGTACTGTAATATTGCATTTGCATAACAGGCAAGTGTAGCGTGCAGATGTATGTGTAGGTGGTACTGATCTTCAAATGTGTAATAATCTAACATTGTTTGGGTTAGGACAGCAATTTCTGAACTAGGTGCCAGCATCCAAGAGCTGAGTTGTGCAACTGACAAAAAGGCAGTGGTTTCACTGATGTTTGGGATTGTGCGAAGTGAAAAAGTAAGTGGGGTAGCAACTGGAAAAAGGATTGGTACAATTGATAGACCATAAGAAGTAGGTGATTAAAAATAGTGGCGGCTGTTACCCTCCTTTAATGGGCGTTCAGGTGACATGGTCAGAAGAAATATTCCAAACAGCCATTTGTAATCTCTTTGTATTTTTGCTTTACTTGAAATCAAGATGCACTGAGTAAGACTGTCAGTTTAATGAGGCTTGGTGAAGGTTCTGCTGCAGAAGAAACCCAGAAAATACCGCTTATAAATTATAAGATGGCTTCATTTTTCTTTATAAAAAAAAAAAATAAAGTTTTGCCTTAGTTGTTTTTTTTTGCCTCGTGTTCTTAGAATAATAGAATGGTTTGGGTTGGACGGGACCTCAAAGATCATCTAGTTCCAACCACCCTGTCATGGGCAGGGATACCTTTCGCTAGACCAGGTTGCTCAAAGCCTCATTCAACCTGACCTTGAACGCTTCCAGGGATGGGGCAGCCACAGCTTCTCTGAGCAACCTGTTCCAGTGCCTCACCACCCTCAGAGTGAAAAATTTCTTCCTTAGATCTAACTGAAATCTGCCCTCTTTCAGTTTAAAGCCATTGCCCCTTGTCCTATCACTACACATCCTTGTTAAAAGTTCCCTCTCCAGCTTTTCTGCAGGCCTCCTTTAGGTACTGGAAGGCTGCTAGAAGGTCTCCCTGGAGCCTTCTCTTCTCCAGGCTGAACAGCCCCAACTCTCTCAGCCTGTCTTCATAGCAGAGGTGCTCCAGCCCTCAGATCATTTTGTGGTCCTCCTTTGGACTTGCTCCAACAGCTCCATGTCGTTCATGTGTTGGGGACTCCAGAGCTGAACGCAGTGTTCCAGGTGGGGTCTCATGAGAGCTGAGTAGAGGGGCAGAATCACCTCCCTCAACCTGCTGGCCACGCTCCTTTTGATACAGCCCAGGATACAGTTGGCTTTCTGGGCTGCAAGTGCACATTGCTGGCTCATGTTGAGCTTCTCATCAACCAACGCTCCCAAGTCCTTCTCCTTAGGGCTGCTCTCAATCCTTTCTCCACCCAGCCTGTACTTGTGCTTGGGACTGCCCCATCCCGCATACAGGGCCTTGCACTTGGCCTTGTTGAACTTCATGAGGTTCTCACAGGCCCACCTCTCAAGCCTGTCAAGGTCCCTCTGGATGGCATCCCTTCCCTCCAGGTCAATCACACCACACAGCTTAGTGTCATCTGCATTCTTGCTGAGGGTGCACTTGATCCCACTGTCAATGTCACCGACAAAGATATTAAACAACACTGGTCCCAATACCAACCCCTGAGGAACACCACTCGTCACTGGCCTCCACTTGGACATATATACATTAGTACAGTAGCTGCTGTATAGAGAAAATAGGATTTTGTTCTAATACAGGCAGCAGACGCTTCAAATAGGAGTGCAGCAGATCCTGTAGTGAACAATTCCTACCTGATTATTGGGATGCACCTTGCTACCTCGTGTGCAATCTGACCAGGTCATTTTGTTGCCATTTAATTCTGAGAGGGATTTTTTTAGCACAGTCACGGTGTCACACAAGCACAGAGCCAGACCAAACTCCCCATCAGAATATCCTGAGCCAGGAAGTCCTATCTGCGCATCTGCAGGACATTCCCAGCTTGAAACCAGCGCCAGTTTGCATCTCAGGGTGTTTCTCAGCTCAGATGTGGTGTTCTGTAAATGCGGCAATAAACCCAGTTGCAAAATGCTCCAAAGCTATGCAGTCAGCTTCCATTGCATTGCATGTGAGCTGCTCCAGCCCATTGGGTCTACGCTTGTAGGTGGGACGGTTTCTCTCTTCCCCCCACAATGGGAAGAAGGCTGCAGCCAAACACCGCGTGCCCACTGAGGGAGATTTTTCTACTCTGGTAAGTCTAAATCACTATTGAGTATGTTCCATCAAGCATCTGCTTTCAAACACAGGAAACATAGTGTGACAGCAGCTTTATTTGTCACCAAAAAGTTTTCTAAAAAGGAACAGAGTAGTGCTAGAGCGACCGCTACCAACACCCCCGTAACTCCCATCCTGTTGTCTGACCTAAAATGACTTGAAAAGGAGAATCAGGGTTACAGAAACACACCTCACTGGTCATTATGGTTTGTCAGGCGCTTACGGTTAACTCTCTCATGCAGAGAAGCTTCTGGTGCCACATAGCACAAGTGCATGAAGGAAAAGAGACAAGAAGGCAAGTTTTGTCGTGACACCACCAATTTAAATAGATGGTTTTACAGTATTTGTAAGTTAATTACAGAGTTTGTAATCTATGTTTACATAGCTTCACAGTGTAGAGACCACGCAGTTCAGCATCAAAGGCATTAAAATCCCCCGTCCACAGGAGAATGGGGCAAGACGGACTAGCTGGCTCAGCTGCAAGAAACTCAAACTTCTTTCTAGTCAGCAGGTTCTCCTCCTCATAGGCCTATGTTGGATATAATTAGGATAATTTCTGAACAGTACCTCCTAAATCAGAAACATCATGTCTGCAAAACCCGCCATCATATCTGTAAACACCGTAGAAGAAATTCAACATTCTCTGATACCAGTTTCTGCAGAGTTTACTGCAGTTTTTGAGGCAGCCTTTATTCAGCGCTTGTTCATAACCACCCAGGTAAAATTAGAGGTTGGAGGAGAGGGGGATGAATGAAATCCTTGTTTGACAAAAATAAGGATGCTCTTTCTACATATATCCTGTCACATACACATATATGATACATATATTTATAGGTACATTCATCCCTTCTATTTATCCACTTCCCTCACAATTTTGAGTCAAACACAGATAATTTTGTTCATTTAGAATTTCATCTTCTGTTACTTATTTCCACTTCAGCAATGACAAGGTATCAAAACAAGGGCTCCAACAGTGTTTGTACAAATAAATGTCCTGGCCAGAGATAATACAGTTTAGCATTAACTATTAGTCAGCAGAAGTGAGAGGGCTAGGTAACAGCAAGGCTATGACTGCCTTTATTGGCACTCCCAGCACTCCGCTTGAGGAAATCGCTTCTTTATCCAATTTCAGGCAATAACTTGTTTTCTATGTGGGCATCTACAATGGGTGTTGAAACTGCTGTGCCCAAATCACACAAGAATCTATTGCAGGGTTTCAAGTGATGGCATTTGTTAGTTTGAAATGTCTTCAAAAATATGCGAAGACCTCACCGATCAATGCTGTGATAGCTATATTTTGCTAATTTTGTGAACAAATTATTGGTGCCTGTTTCATGGCACTCTTTCTAGGTTCCCTGAAGGGTAATTGAAGCGATTGTTTGTAGGTAACGACTTTGCAAAAGCTGGTTTTGAAAGGGAAGAAACTGAGTAATTTAAGGGTTAGATCTGAATCAGCTGAAGCTTAGGGATCAGTGCGAAAACTTCCAAGCTCAGCTCTTTGTACCCTTGCTCTGACTTAACCAAACTTACTTATTTGTCTCCCTTCTCCGCCTCTCAAAGTTTTGTCTTTGTTTGGGTAGGAGCTGGTAAATAACACACCTTCCAGTTTGGGCTTCATGAACTGCTCGGCAGGAAGCAAACACAAACCTCTCTGAACATGCAGTTCTGCTGCCATGGGGTTGGGGGGGGGGGCGGGATATAGCAACTGTTTGTGCTGCCTTTAACTTAGCTAATTCAGGCAGTACAGTCTTGGCAAGCTGGGCTATAGCTGAGACTGGACGTGCCCACCCTGGACCTTGGGTACCGACTCCAAGCTGCCACCTCACGCTGATTTCCCAGCTACAGCAGCTTCACGGCAATAAGTGCTGAGCTGGCTGCGGTGGAGCTTGGGCACGCACCGGCCGCCCGCACCGCCGGATTTCAGGGCGGGCACAGCCGTGCCAGCCGCTGCCGTTCAGGGTTTTGCACGTCCGTGCCCGCGATGCTCCTGCGAGGCCCGAGCCTCCGGGCGCCGCGGGGCCGGGGCCGGGTCGATGGCCGAAGCCGGCGGCAGGTGGCGCAGCGGGAGGACACGGCCGGGCTCGGGCTGCCGGGAGGGGAAGGGCTGCCCCGACGCCGGGCTGTGGGGAGGCGCAGGAAAGCGGTCCCGGGGCCGCTCCCATGTGTGCGCAGCCCGGGGCTCTCCAGCGGGTGGCGGCGGGGCAGCACGGCCGCGGTCGGCGGCCAGCTCGCCACCAGCGGCCGGAGCGCCACGGGGTCGGGGTCGGGGTCGGGGTCGGTGTGTCCCGGCGCTGCCCGGCAGTGGCTCAGGCGGGAGCGCCGGTAGGGCCCGGTGCCGAGCGCCCGAAGCTCCTCTGGCTCCCTCAGCCGGCCGGGCACGACCTGGGCATCCCCGCTGCGGAGGAAGGAGAGCGCGGCTTGGCCGGGCTGGGCTGCGGGAGAGAGCGGGCCCGCTGGAGCGGGCAGACACCGCTGCCCGGAGGAGCCCTGCCCCGCTCACCCGCCTGCCGCGGCGCTTCCCTGGCGTGGGCAGCTGCTGCCGAGGGCACCGACCTGATGGGCGACCCCGGGTCCGGGCTCAGTGCCACCCCGGGCAGCGAGGAATCGTGAAAAGACGTGGGAGGAGAGCCGTCGAGCCCCGTCACTGGCATGGGAAACAGCCAAGGTGGAAATGCCCCGACTGTAGTCTTAAAAGTAGTGGTAATAACACATAGCAGTAACTTTCTTGCAACACAGCGTGGGGCAGTTATGGTTATGCCATTCCTCTTGAAATGTATGTTTTCCGTGAAATTGTCTGTAGCCTCCAGGAAACATGAGACTGCAAACTGTCTGTCACTGCTGACAGATACCCCACAGGCACTTTTCTTACTTCCCTACTGGGAATTCAGGAGTTACGGCAGCAGCAGCAGCTGTGAGCTGTGTGTGCAACAATCACCCGCCCGTCTTCTGACTTTGGCTATTTTTGTATTAGCATTTGGGCCTCGCAAAAATAAGCTTTTTGTATACATGCTTAACTGTGTGTATGACATACTTTTAATTTCAGTGTTGCTACTATTAAAAAATACTTTCTCTTGAGAAGAGACACAGGACTGCCATTCATATATTTGACCGCAACAGTGGTGGTATCTATTGATACTGAACAGATGTTGGGGAATTAAAAATAGAATTAGTGTTTTATGTTGCCAGCCTCCTTCATTCACCCACTGGAGCTGGTTGAGAGGCTGTACAATCTTGTAAAAATTTGCATGATATTTTCTTTTTTTATAAGCCAAACTTGAAATTGAGAAAAGCAAAGAAGAGAGGTAGTGTGAAGGGGCAGGGAAAGCACCGACAGCTGAAACAGAAACTTAAGAAAAAATACAAATCTCCAGATTTATTTATTTTTTCTACACAGGTTGGTGGCTTAAATCATAGGCCCAACCTTGAAATGCAGCTGAGTTTACAAAACCTGGTTTCCATCTCTCCCTTTTTCAATATCTGTTCCTTCTCTCAGCTTCTATCTCATTTCTTTAGGAAAACAGATTAAACAAGTAAACCTGGCTTGGAAACCTAGTTTAAGAATTGCTCAGACTGTAGCAGTAGAAATATGTGATCCTGGTTTTCCATAACAGTAGTAGTGGTAGCAGTAGTAGTGACGGTGGTGGTGTTATTTTAATGACATTATCACTGGATCACCTAGGAGCACTAAGTTGTGAACAATGCTGTTGCAGTGCCCTACTGTGGACGGCCCAGAGTCATGACCATACACCAATATGGTTAGAAAATCATGCTCCGTTTATTACAAACAGCACACAGGTTATATAGCGGAATGTGGCGTGACACGACTACATACTACAATTGGCTTGCTTAGCATAAACACACTCTCGTGGGCTATAGTGATAGGACAGCGCTGGCAGACCACAGGTAATAAGCTCATCCCTTCAGTCTCCTCATTGCGGTCATCGGAGAGGCATCCAGGAGGCGTGCATCTTGGCAGGCTATCAGTCTACGTTTCCTTTTAAGGCCATTGTTTTAACTTGAAGGACAAAAGTAATCTAGTTGGTAACCTTGTGCTCTGGGGCCCAAGCAGGGATTGTCCATACCCGAGAGAATGTTATGACCAGTCTCGGAAAGGAATTCCTCCACACTTCCCCCTTTTTGTTTTTGGACAATCCATAGCTCTGGCATTGCTTTAAGGAGAACCCGAGAGGCACACTTCAGGACACACCCTGCTAAGAGAATCATAAACAGCAATGCAACTAATATCGTTATGCCTTGTATGATTAATCCTTTTATCCAACCTGGTATGTTCCAACTACCAAACCAGTTTGAGAACCGGTCATCTCGTGTCGTGATATGATGTATGTTACTTTGAAGGTTTGCAAGTTGCTTATGAATGCTTTGAGAGTGGTCAGGTAGGTCCATACAGCACATGCCTTCAAAGTCAGTACAATCATGGCCTTGAGCTAACAATAAAAAATCAATAGCAGTGCAATTTTGCAATACAGCATGCTGGATATCATCTACATCAAGCAATAGAGAGGTGAGAATATCAGAGGTAAGATTAAATTGTTTCAATGCCCAACAAGCAAGCTTAGCCAACTGACTATTAGCAATGCCGTCAGAGGCTCCTAGAAGGAAGACAGATAGTGCTGCTATTTCAGCTGGATTCAGCAGCTGCACGTTGTCATTACAAGTGCCGTCAAATTCTTTTAGGCTCCTCTTACCCCGACTTGTTCGGGTTGTTCGTTCAGCTTGAAAATCATGAATGCTAGGGGCAAAGAGAGTTAGGCAACCCAAATAGCCAGGACCACCGATAGGTCCTTGTGGAATTCCGGGCCAGGCACGATCTTCACAGATCAGAAAAATTCCGGGGGTCAGGAGCGTATAGTGTGTAAATGCTTTCCCAATGAGTGCTCCAGTTTTTACATTTCCCCACATTGATGTGCCGGACACATTGAAACGCGGTTTACCTTGAAAGAAAAAACTGCATCCTAATTTTGCCTGATAGGCTTGCTTCAGCGTTTGGAACCAAACCACTCCGGAGCCGTTTACAAGTTGCATAGGAGGGCGAATGATTTTACATTTCGCGCTGTGACTCATAGACTGGTTCCATAAACCAGAAACATTTTTCCATGTCCCTGGTAACAAGCTACCTAAAAGATCAAGTTCCTGCAGTCCTGCAGGGATGGTGACATTGAGTGATCTAATCAAGGCGGCTTGGACTTCCGATCCCACATCGAAAGGCCAATCCCACCCACTGCAGATCCGTCTCATGCCAATGGGTTGTTGGCATGAGAGGGCAGAGGCATTGACGAATCTTTGAAACTCTGTAATGTTAGTGCTATTATTTGGCCAAAAGTATTGGCACACCAATAAGGCACGTGCGAAATGGGTCAGAGGCACTTTGCATAGATAAACAGAATTGCGAGACGTTGGTTTTGTTAGCCCAAGTGACCCAACTTATTCAGTGTAGTTAACGTCTGTGCCACTTCAACTCCTGGTGCAAATATTGAAGCTGCAATGATTTTAGCTGGTTCCCAAAATTCTGCTCTGGAATCGCACTAGCTATCATAAGCGTGCGTGCTTTGCCTATTCCAGGTGTGTCTATGACTTAGGATCATGGTGGTATAAGGTAAATACATTGCTAAAGTTCCTATAGTACATAGATCTCCCCTTATATGCGAAGGAATACCCTAAGCTCTACTATAGCCCTACAGAAGCAGTTACTAGCGTTTTGTTTTGGTACAGCCTTGCAGAAGCAGTTACTAGCATATTGTTTCCCTTTCTGGGAGTCTTACTATTTCGACTATGCCCAAGATTCCGCTGAGCAGGAGGGTAACAATCAGCAGGGTCATCGCAGAGAAGAGAGGCAGGCACAGCACCTTCAGGGCGTCCCCTGTTTATCCACACAGTGTGCTCTGCAGCCTCCCTCAGCTCCGCTCTGAGCCATCTCTTTTCACCCTCAACAGAGTCTATGACAAAGGTACTGACACGGCGTTGCCGCACGCGTGGCCAGTGCGTGCAACAAGGCTGCCCAGTATGTGCCCTGCTGGCTAACAGCGGTTTTTGCGAATCGCAACATGTTGTTCAATAACAATCCTCCTAGCTTCTCTTTTCAAAGTTACGTGCTCACAATTAGGTCCAGTCAGTAATTCTTTGTCATTAATTTGGTACCAGTCAATTCTTTTCCTTCCAGTAGCTACGGGTGGAATCCATACACCTTCCGATCGGAGAAAACACACAAAGCATATATACAAGCAACTTTCACACACATACTATACCTAACAATGAGAAACATAAGAACAGTTGATATATTAACATGAAATCTTCTATTACGAGTCTGTCCATTTGAACCATTCTCCTCATTCGGTGTTTCTGTGATCTCTGCTTGCTCTGCTAATTCTTGGATCTTCCTTTCTCTATTTGTAGTTTCAAAAGTCCTGGCTGGCTTTACGTTTCTTGCTGGTAACGAGTACGGACCTGTGGGAAAGAGAACACGAACATACCCTCTTCCCCAAGTAAGCAGAGGCGCAGGGCCATCCCATGAGTTGAGTCCAGTTTCTTATAACATGCTGTTGATTTTTCTGCAAAAATGGCACTGGGTTTAAAATTGTGATCCACAGCCGTAGTATGTTGCCTAGAAGCAGACAAGAAAATTTAAAACATATGTGGCTTTGTCCAAGGATTCTTGCTGGGAAATATACGGAAGACTGCCCCCTTTTTTTTTTTATCAAGCATTTGTTTTAACGTTAAATGAGTTTGTTCAATAGCAGCTTGTCCCATAGGTGAATGAGGGATACTGGTAGTGTGAGTCACTCCCTGATCCTGTAAAAAGGCACCATACTGGATCACTGTCTGTCCCAATTTTCTTTGGTACTCCCATGGTTTTCTCCAGTGTGAGCAGTAGCAACAACAAAGGCAGAAAATATATCAACAGGTATATGTACATATTTAGATCGAAGAAACGATTGAATATAAGTAATATCAGTTTGCCATAATTCATTGACACATAAACCTTTTGGATTTACTCCTGCTGGATTATTTGAAGGCACAATACGCTGACGGTCAGGGCAGGCGTGTACAATCTGCTGAGCTTGATCTACTGTCTGACCTGATGGGAAGTATCATCAACCAGCAATTGACAAACTGTAGGACTAATCATCATTCCTTGAGGCAGTACAATCCAATGATATTGTTGCGTGGGTTGTTCATCGTTAAGTACTGGAACTGAAAAGGCAAATCTAGGACAATCGTTAGGGTGTAAATAAATAAAAGAGTAAAAAGGTAGAAAAACCCAGTCTTTTAAATCAATCACCATCAAATGCTAACATTCTGGAATCATAGTAGGATTTGATACACCCGGTTGTAATGCACCCATTGGTGAAATGATTGCATTAATAACTCTTAAAACTTTTAACGTAAATCTCCATTTTCCTGATTTCTTTGGGTTAGCAAATATTGGAGTAATCCATAGGGTAGTGGAGGGAATTATATGTCCTAATTTGAGCTGTTCATCGCCTAATTTTTGAGCCCACATTCTGACACCCTTTATTAAATCTGCAATTGTTTTTGACCGATTTCTGATAGGATCAGGAGCTTGCCTGTGCAAAAAGTATTCATTTGATTCATGTCAATATGGGACAATGGATGTGCAAATAGATTGCGAGGAGTAGGGTGTGCTATTCAAGATAAGTGATTGTCTTAGTTTAAGATCTCTGTGAAATGCAAAAACGTAAACCTGCGAAATGCCTCATGATGCTGCCAACCACCAGTGATACACAGAATGCTCTGTCACTACAGAGCAGAGAACTCTGGTGACAGTTCATCATGATGCAAAACGAAATAAAACGAAATTGTAAAAAGGTAGAAAAGGATGGAGAGCATAGATGCTGGAAAGCACTCTTTAGATGGTCACCTTCCGCTTCAGGATTTTTCAGCCATTTAAAACATCCTGTTATAACACTGCCAATAGCTACAGCTGCCCCAATATTGTCACCAACACTGCTGTATACATGGGCTTGGCACGTGCTTAAGAGGATACCTTCAATTACTAACTGGAATAGCAAGACATCTGCAGCAGCTGGATTTTCTGTTTGTCTCTGAACTGCTGCTTGCAGCCGATCAAGGAAATGTTCATAAGGTTCCTGTGCTCCCTGCCGAATGGAAGCAAAGGAAGCCTCCCCTGTCCCAAAAAATCAGGGACACGTCTTAATGCTCTCATAGCCAATTCAGTCAGTTGTTGGAAAGCCACTTGCTGTAACCCTGCCTGTGCCTGATTTTGACATGAGTGACATTTTATTCATCCCAAAATGTTTAGCTCTTGATTTAAGAAATTTAACACCTATAACACATTAGCTATTGTTTCATTGGGAGATTTCCCTGTCATTCCCCCTTTTTGTTTTAAAGGCATATTCTCCAAAGTACCATGTGCATGTTCTATGATCGGTTGCTCAGTAGGATTGTACGGAATACCAGTAACATGCTCAATACCTCATGATGACAAAAATACATACGTCTGATAAGAAGTGTATGCCAAAGTTCCTGCAAGCGTAAACCACGAGGATTAACACCATTCATTGGTGGCATGATCATATTTTAACAGCTAGTACACAATTGTACGATTGAGCGGGCTTGTTGTCGTGTTAAACCAAATTGTCACCTAATAGCATTAGCCTTCTGATGGTAGCAGTCATGCAAGATTTTGCCTGCATTAACGAGTTTGGTACCAGAGCTGCACTCGTGAGAGGCTCAGCTCGCCTGTTCCCTTCTGCTATAGGCCTTGGAAGCGTGGTGTGCGCTCGCAGATGTACCACGGAATATGCATGTTTACGGTTTTGCAATACTGATATTAACTGTTCAAATTGCTGGAACAAAGGAGGATTAGTTATTTCCCGCGATATCGATCGAGACGATCTAAGTTAAAATGTTCTGTCTCGTGGTAAAACTCGGGCCACGGGCAGTGGCGAGGCAGCCGCTCTCCAGGCTCGGCCTGCGGCGGGGGGGGGGGGGGGGGTGGGGCGGGGGTGGAAGCGGCGGCGGCGGGGTCCAGCCCTGCCTCGCCTCAGCCGGGCGGGGGAGCGGGGGAGCGGGGTGGGGACGACGACCCAGCCGCCCTGTGCCGGCCGCCCCGCTTGTTGTTGCTGTTGCTGTCGTTGTTGTCGTTGTCGCGGCTCCGGCCGCTTGCGCTCCGTAACTGCTGCCGACCCCTCCCGCCGAGGACCATCAGCTGCAAAAGAACTGGCACGCCAGAGGAGGGCAAAGCAGGGTTAAGTTTTGGGTGGCAGGACGCTCTTCCTTGGCCCGACGACAGCGATGACAAAGCCGTACAGTCACCACCCCCCGAGTTCCCTTGGGCTGGCACTTCCGCTTTGTGCCCAGTTGGCGCTGGAGGGGCGGCGGGCACTTCCTCTGCTGTCCCTGAGCAGGCTGGGGGCCCCTTAGGCTCTTTAGACTCAGTTTTTTGTTCTGACACAGTTTCTCCCAGCCCCTCGGCTTGTTTCCACACCTCAGTGATAGTAGAACAGGTGGGAGCTCGCATGCCTTTTGTTGGGTGTAAATGTCCGACCCCAAAGAACTGCGCAATACGGGAGGGTGGCGGTGGCGGCTCGTGCAGCTCGCCAGAGGTGTTATCCGGCTGCAGGGCTTCTATGGCCGCAGCAGCAACTTTTCGCTCAGCTTTGATCTCCCGTAAGGTGTTAATTACGACACGCCACGTCTGTCCCACTTCTTTTGCTGTTTTTTCCTCTTTTCCTCTCGCTAAGGTGGTCTCCCAGAGATGTTCCCCCACTTCACGCCATTCGTCAACATTAAAGAGTAGTGGACAGGTTTTACAATGTCCATTTGCTTTCGCCCACTTAATGAGGCTTTCTATTTCCTTAGGGTTAACCGTTTCTCCTCTCTTAGAGAGTATACTGGTTAACAGCTTGATTGCCGCCTCCGTTTCCATCGCGGTCTTACCTTGCAGGGGTTCGCTCGGCCGCTGCGAAACTTTCCAGGCTCCGGCGATTCTCTTCGTCCCGTGCCCTTCCCTGCTGCACGTCCACAGGCTCCCAATACCGTATTCACGAAGCTACGGAGACTTCCGCATTTAAGCAATTTTTCCGCATTTAAGCGACTTTTTCCGCATTTAAGCGATTCCAGGGTCCCTGCTCATGCGCCACTTGTTGCAGTGCCCTACTGTGGACGGCCCAGAGTCATGACCATACACCAATATGGTTAGAAAATCATGCTCCGTTTATTACAAACAGCACACAGGTTATATAGCGGAATGTGGCGTGACACGACTACATACTACAATTGGCTTGCTTAGCATAAACACACTCTCGTGGGCTATAGTGATAGGACAGCGCTGGCAGACCACAGGTAATAAGCTCATCCCTTCAGTCTCCTCATTGCGGCCATCGGAGAGGCATCCAGGAGGCGTGCATCTTGGCAGGCTATCAGTCTACGTTTCCTTTTAAGGCCATTGTTTTAACTTGAAGGACAAAAGTAATCTAGTTGGTAACCTTGTGCTCTGGGGCCCAAGCAGGGATTGTCCATACCCGAGAGAATGTTATGACCAGTCTCGGAAAGGAATTCCTCCACACAATGCCCCTCTATACTCGATGTTACTCAGACATAAAACAAAAGCCCAACTGCTGTCTGAAAGCTGTTCAGTTTGACTGCAAAGAGAAGATTGAAATGTATGGATGCAGGCAGTCCTAGGATGCGAAGAAGCAATATTAGCCACCCCAAAACCAGTGGTCCTAGAGAGGAATTTGAGTCCAACTGTTGTTCCACGATCAGGACAAAGATGAAGATCTCTGAAGAAGATCATGGCTGAGCATGTTGCTACTGGCTAATACATCAAGGACAACAACAACAGAGGGTTTGAGATCTGCCTGCATGGAAACTTCAGTCACAGCATTTTGAGTGTGGAAATCAGTTTGAGTTAGAAATCAGACAGGAGAAGGTTTAAGATGAAAGTATGAGCGTCGGCAATCGTATAAAATGCTTTCTCAGTAAGAGATGGAAGAGAGGAACGGCTGCTAGTTATATTAACAAGAAATTGTTTTGATTGGTTTTTTAAAAGATGAGAGTATTGAGTTGGGTGGAGAACAAGACAAACAAGGTGAGAGGTTCCCTTTGCGGCTTATGTGGCATTTACAAGATGGCCAGTCCTGGGCAACATTTCCCACTAACACTTTCCTTGGCAGGAGTAAATACCTACTCGGCGCGTAAGGCAGCGGTTTGCTAGCTCGCTCTGGCAATACTTTATCTACTGATACAGCTTCCTCGTGTAGTTACAAAATGCAATAGCTATCCCCATTAGTTGGCGATGAACAGTGTTTTCGTCCATTGGTAGGGGGAGAAGGAAAGGCCTAGCATCTTTAAACAAATTAAATAGCTGTGGATATTAGCTAAATGAGGAGGGAACATCTGTTACTTCTAAAGGGGAAGTGGCCATCTTAATGGGTAACAGCTTAGTCTTTGCAAATGACTGGAAAGTAACATGAGGACTTTCATAATTTTCTTGGTTTTGAGGCTAGTTTCTGTTGCTTATATAAATGTAAGTGTACCTGTTAAATTTTCCTAATAGTAAGTTGATTGTATCTATCACCCCCTGACTAAGTCTGAGAAATGCAGATTTTTTTGTGGTGTAACTGTTAGGGGAATGCTGGTTTTCCTATCCAGCCTCACAAGCCAAGACTCATATAGTGGGTCTCATCTCTCCCTCCATGATTACTACTATTCCTTTTCTGTTTGCCTCAAGATTCCCTCCCCAAATGTTGCTACAGAGATTTTATCTCTAATCTGTCACTGATACCTGTATCCTGCTAATTTACAGTTAACCACTGCACCACCCTGGAAGGATTTAGGGCATACAGCATCCTACATTTAGGGCATACGATTTCCTACAGAGAAGGAGTCAGTGCATAAAAAGTTTAAATAGGGTATTTAAATATGTAAGTCTTCTTGCGGGCTGTCGACAAGGAACACCAGTAAATTCTCCAAACGTACTAACATATTGGCCCTGCAATGCAAAGCTCAGACCAACACTCGTATCACGACGGTTATCCTGGAGGAGACCTGTTACCCAGAGCAGTTGCTTGGTGAAAAGCTGCTGGTACGCCCCTGGCAGTGGTGTGAGGGCATGCAGCACACGAACCTGCAGTCCCCAAACGGTCACTTCATTCATTGCGATGGCTTTTATGGTGGTACCAGCTGAATGTCTGACAGATTAGTGCAAATAAAGGCATTGGGGCCTTAATTAAATTACCAACAGCAGTGACTAACGTAAGGCAAAATTCGCTGGCTGTGTTTGCAACAGGGGCCTCGCTGCCTGCCTCAGAGGGTGTGAACTGGCAGGGAAAGGACTTGCTTCCAGCTGCAGCAACAGCTGTGGCAGAGACTATACTCTTTAGAGGTTTCTTGTGAAGTGAATGCGAAGTAATGTTGGGTAACTGGGCATCAGTTAGTCCTCTGTAAGCAGCATTTCATTGCAACCCGTGGTGCTGTCCTTTATGCACTGTTTTTATCATTATTTGTTTTGGCTTGTAGTGTTAGGGCTTTGTTACTGAGTGTTTAATTTATGCACGAGACGGAAAACAGTGATGGACAGTGGTCCACATATTGACATAACCATTTGCAGCCCCTTTACAGTGAGAGTATTTCATGGATTGTTAACAGATGAGAGGAACTTTCATATTTGGAGACAGAAGGTAGCTGCTAACAGTCTACAGGGCTCTTTTTCTGTCTCCTCAGGGGGATTGGCTCTAGAAAGTGTTTCTCACAGTTGGTTTGTCAGTCTTTGCTGATCATTTCCTTGCTGCTCTCTGAGCAAGGTTCAGGTCTCAGAGGGCTTGTGTGAATTCACCACCTGAAAGTGGGCCTGAGCTAGCATTGGTTGTCACAGATGAAAGGGAAGTATGAGAAAAAGGCAGAGAGTGCAATAAAACTGCAGCAGCAACTGTATTCCTTAGCTGTTCATGGGAACTTACCTGGCCTTGGGTCATCCTGCAGGGATATTCACTTATGCCCTGGCTGCATGGGATTGCAGGGTGGAAATCTCTTTGGTCTAGAAGGGTGGAGTGTCTGTGATATGAAACTGGACACTTGCTGTGCCAAAATGCCCTGCTATTAACACCGATATTGACAACTACGTTTTGGCCTGTTAACTGCAAGATGCCCTGTCCCAGTTCTTCCCTATGCCATTTCTGCACCCAGGAGAATTCCACCTGAATTTTCTCAGTGCTGTCCATTATTCAAAGAGAAACCTTACAGAGCTGCAGTGAAGACCCTGGGCTTTTGCATGATCCAGTCTAACTCACAGGAGTGTAAAAAGACAAAAACAGCAGAAGAAGCATCTACACTTTACTTCAAAGGTGACTTGACTAAAGATGTCTCTGCAATCCATTTGTCTTGAAGGCCATAAAATACACGGTGAATGGTATTTTCATATTTTCTAGTCTTAACACCAGTTGATCTAGAAGTACAAAACAAAATCAACCACAGAGTTATTTGCAGGGCACTTTTTGCTTTGCAAATTGTTTCCAGAATTATAAAGCACCAGTTCCAAGGGAGAAAGATGGTCTGACTCCCGCTTGGCTGGCCTTTCCCTCCCTCCCTCTACAATACTGCTCAGCAAAGTGGGTGGGTATTTAGGGGGGAGTGATTTTTTTTTTTTTCCATTTACCTCATTTCTGAACAATGCAAATGAAATATAGCATCAAATGCAGGTATGTTTTACAGGACAAAAGTACTTAATTTGACCCACACATGCTGAAATACTAAAACAGAGCAGCTCATAAATTTTCTTCATCATAGAATTTAAAATAAAAATCATTAAGCGGGGGGAGAGACTATTATGGGAGGGGACCAAAATAACCTGTTTGGGCAATGCAGAGGTGGCCTGTTTGTAGTGACGGGGAGGTTGCAGCTGAATCACGTTATGTGAGAAATGCGCTGCACTGGTTGGAGCTTAGAGCAAAGCCCTTGTGCCTCTCTCAGCACTTGCAACAGGGCACAAGCACCTGCAAAATTGACAAAAAGATTGTGGGAGCTGGAGAATTTCAGGAAACTTGCAGAGCTGGGGAGCAGGAAGGAGTGGGTGAGTGAAAGGGTGACAGAAACAATTGTTAGAAAAGGATGGATGGAGAGAAATCAGTGGTAGCTGGGTGGGCAGAGATACACCAGTTAGCCCGGCAGAAGAGTACCAGTGGAAAGGGAGGGGGGAATAGGCTTAATGGAGGTGCAGAACGGGGCCAGAAAGCATTTGTAAGCTTTCAGCAAGTCTCTCAACACTTTTCCACTCTACTGTCATTAATTTTGCTGCTAGTCTGGGCTGGTTTGTGTGCGGTGAATGTAAATGAGACCGGTGGGTTGCTAAAGTCTGTATGAAATGCAAAACAAACGTGTGGTTCCTGACAAATAACTACTCTGGCTTGTGTCTGTCGAGCTGACACTGTTGTACAGTCGGACACGAGGAACTTGATCCTGTCAATGCTTATAACAATTAGCATCTATGTATGCTCCTAACTTCCTTCGAGCATATAATATACCTATGTGTTTGAGGTGTGAAGGCTTACATCTGGCTGTGAATTCTGCAAAGAACTTATTGAAAGATGAAAAAATAAAACCAGTCAACATTAATTTTCTAAGAACACTCCAAAATAGAGCAGGATCCTGAGAAAAAGTGCCATAATGAGACCTTAACATTATTTCTTGTTTGTTCAAAACCTTGTGTTTCACAGGCAGCTTTTTGTTTGTTTTTCTGTTTCTAATTTGGTTTAACCCACCATTTGAGGATTGAGAGGCAGAAATTCCCCACCCAGCAGAGAAAGTCTTACAAGACTGAAAAGAGGAAGACCTATTTTGCAACCAGGCTGGTTTCCCCCTGGGACATGCATGATGGTGAACAGGCAGAGTAGCATTTTTATTGTAGGTTAAAACTTAACGAAAACTTGGATTACATTTGCCCATGTTGCACACTTAGCAAGTATGTACCACGGAAGGAAGGAAGACTAGATGAGACTCAGTACAGACTGAGGTCTTACTTGAGTATGTTATCGGAATATGGCCAGGTTCCATGCTTCCTCCAAAGCCCCCTTCCAGTTTCCGAAATCAATATGAGGCTGATGGAAGCCAGAGCTGCCCAGCACTCCAAAGGGTCAGGGTCTTTAACTCTTAGACTAACTACAGTGAACTGGAGATCAAGGATATGGATTAATTAATTAACTGCTTATTTCCACTGACTACATATAGGAAGACAGAAAAAGTATTATATAGGAAGGGAAGGAAAACATGCTGAGCTGAGGCCATAAGTGAGACCAACTTTTCAGTCACTTTGAATTGAACTCCTAATTGCTTCAGTTAGTTGAAGCAGTTATTTTAATAATCCAACGACTGGATTTTGTTGCCATCAGCAGAGCATTTTTCATTTGAATAGGGAATTTGTGGAACTGGATGGAAGGACAGATCAGACGTCGGTCCACTTTTTAAACTCAGGTACAGCGTGAGTTCAACAGTGTGTGTCAGATCATAGACTGCCCTCCTGCCTCTACTGGTGGTGTCAGGAGTGCTAAGAGGTTCTTACCTCTTTTAGAGTGATCTCTGCAAATGAGACAGAGCTAGGACTGAAGGTTACTGTTAAAGAACAGCAGTAATGGGAGAGCCTCTTGTAGTGTTCGGATCCCACTGGAAGTGGGGATAATTCTGGAGAGTGCCTGGAGACCCTGGTGAGTGTGGACAGTGGCAGAGCTCTGCCAAAGCAAGCACAATAGCTCATTTACTTTGGCTCCCAGCAAATCAGGAGCTTAGTAAAGATGAGAGGAAGAGTTTTGTGGTGGCAAATGACCCTCGTCAATGAAACATGGAACTTCCTTCAAGTCCTACATTCAACTGTTCGCTGCCATCCCCCTCAGGCTGCTTTCCCCCCAGCTGTCTGCAGAAGCAACCTTGGGACATCCCTGCTGTTCAGAAAACCTTGTTGGTGCCACTGCAGCAAGATCATGCTGCCCGATAGCATTGCCTAAACTGCTGTGTACCTTGTGCAGTTTCTCAAACAAAGGTGAGAAGCTACCCTTTGTCTCCAAGGCAGGCTCTTTGGAGTCAGCAATTTGACAGCAAAAGAATCAGTTTATTGTGAAAGTGATGCCTTCCCCAAACACTCAGAAGGAGGAAATTTTCAGCAAGAGGCCCAGCCGATAGCAATGGTCAGATTCCAGGCAGTGGCATTTGGCCACAAAAGAGGACTGTCCTTTAAGCTCATCTGTAGCCTGCTGCCCTAGCCTTCTCGTCTGGGTGAGTGAGGAGCACTGTATGTCCTGTCCTTCCTGTATGGGAAGCTGTGGTGGTGTCACAGCCACAATTGTCTGAGAATTTAACTCAAGTGCGGGCTTTATATAGAATCATAGAATCATAGAATGGTTAGGGTTGGAAGGGACCTCAAAGATCATCTAGTTCCAACCCCCCTGCCATGGGCAGGGAAACCCTCCACTACACCAGGTTGCCCAAAGCCTCATTCAACCTGGCCTTGAACACTTCCAGGGATGGGGCACCCACAACTTCTCTGGGCAACCTGTTCCAGTGCCTCACCACCCTCTGAGTGAAAAATTTCTTCTTTATATCTAATCTAAATCTGCCCTCTTTCAATTTAAAGCCGTTGCCCCTTGTCCTATCACTACATGCCCTTGTAAAAAGTCCCTCTCCAGCTTTCCTGTAGGCCTCCTTTAAGTACTGGAAGGCTGCAATAAGATCACCCCGGAGCCTTCTCTTCTCCAGGCTGAACAGCCCCAACTCTCTCAGCCTGTTTTCATAGCAGAGGTGTTCCAGCCCTCGGATCATCTTCGTGGCCCTCCTCTGGACCTGCTCCAGCAGCTCCATGTCCTTCTTGTATTGGGGACTCCAGAGCTGAATGCAGTATTCCAGGTGGGGTCTCACGAGAGCAGAGTAGAGGGGCAGAATCACCTCCCTTGATCTGCTGGCCATGCTCCTTTTGATGCAGCCCAGGATACAGTTGGCTTTCTGGGCTGCAAGCGCACATTGCCAGCTCATGTTGAGCTTCTCATCAACCAACGCTCCCAAGTCCTTCTCCTTAGGGCTGCTCTCAATCCTTTTGATGTTTTAGTAAGAAAAGGTCTGTGTCTAAGGTAACTCACCAGTTAGACTACTGATTTGGGGAACTGCTGTAGACCAGACAAGCATTTGGAGGAAGGGCTTTACTGCTTTACCACCCTAGAAGACAGTAGCATTGACTTACAACAGTACCACTGGCATCCCTCCATGCTTTGCTGAAGAGGAGGGAGAACTCAAGCTAGTTCGTTCCTTACGTTTGTGTTTCATAAACTGAGAATCTTTCACCTGCTTTTTCTTTTACGTGTTTTAGGAAGACAATGGTTTAGTAATTAGCACAGAACTCCTTTTACTGAGTTGGAGGTGACAAAAAAACCCCTGATACAAGTGTGCAGCAGGTCAGAGAGTTTCATTACAACTGTCTGAGTAAGCAAAGATCCCTGGAATTTTAAGAACAAACATGGCAATGTTTAGAAAATTAATGGGTGAATTAAAATACACACCCTCCAAGACTCTTCACAAGATAAACATGCTGTCTCCATTAGACCCCTTGCAATTCCTCTTTACTCGCTTTCTAACGGCATGGAAGTCTGATCGTATTTCCATTAAAATCAAAGCCAAATATTTCAATGCTCTCTGCACAGAATGAGAGCCTTGCTTATGTTTCAGTAGCATTTTTTTTTTATTATTTCACAGAAAAAATTCTTTAATTCTGCTTAAAATCTATTTTGATGGTTCCTTTAATACCTAATTTAATAGATGTGTTTAAAATAGAATTATGTGGATTTAAATATGGCCCTTCTGAGGCAAAGAACTGAAAAATTCCCCTCCAAGAGTTGATCTTTGCTAACTGTGGCTTCCTCCCCTTCAGATGTTGACATAATTCTTTGCGTCATTTAACAGTTCACAGAAACTGATATTAATAAATATGAACTGGTAAGCTGTCCTTCTGAAGTAGCATGGAGTGCTTGGGTAACATTTAAAAGTCATGTAAAGGGAGAACATATCCTGTCTGGCAAGTTGAGGTGTAAAATATGCTACATGCAACCAGATGGCTACACACACTTGCCTGAAATTGCAGGAGGAGGCCACCACTTTCTTCTGTGACTGCAAGAACCTGACAGCAAGGTCTTGTGCTGTGTAGGACCTTCCAGGGGGCTTGGCTTTGGAATTTAAAAGGCAGTAAGCTGGTGACTGGGCTGAACAGGAGACCCATGGTGTACTAAGCTGTGGCTATTTCAAGGTTTTTTGCATTTCTTTTTTCTTTTTTTTTTTCTCTGCTACTGGTATTAAAAGTTTTGGTTCCTTTTTTTTTTTTTTTTTTTTTTTTAAGAACCTGTTACCTGTAATGTACATAGAGAAGTACTGTGCTGTGTGTGGGTGTCTTATACATATCAGAAACTTTATTCATAGCTATTCCAGATACTGCCCACATGATCTTTGCTGTCTCAAACCTGTTTCACCATCAAAGAGGAACAACTGAACAATAGGCCAAAAGCACTGTATGCATTTAAGAATGCTTCAGAAAATACTCATTAAATCATTTAGCAACAAGTTTTTTCAGCCTTGAAAAACAGAAACCGCAGTCTTGAAAACACAAAGCCTCTTCTTGTTTGGATCCCTGCACCGTGAATTTGAAGATGTGAAACTGAGAATGTTGGAAGCAGCCGAACAATGGCTCCTGTGCTGGGTGCAGGACTTGGTTTGACTCTGTCTTTATCATCCTCCCCACAGCTGGGGTGGTGCTCATATATCCAGGTAGTTCCTTTCCAGTTTTCCGCTTTCCTAAAGAGGAACGGCTGCTTTTCAGCTGCCTGCGCTATCTCTTGGACAAGACGTTTATGCTTGTATTCGAAAGCCTGAAAGATGCTAGTGCACAAAGGAGATTTCCTCTTGTAAGAGACAATCTTGCCCAGTCACCCTTCTCCAACCCCACCTCGTTCCAGGGACTGGCTGCAGCCAGGATAAGCGGTCTCCTAATAGCAAGCGTTATGCCTTATTGTTTAATAGCATTAAGCTTTATCAGTGTGAATCGACTCTCAAATGGATATGGCTGCCTAGACCCTTCAGCAGTCATTATGAATAATAGGAGGATAAAGGCAGTTAATTGAGGGGAAATCCTCCTCACACAGGCAAAGAAAATCGATTTCTGCTAAATTGCCAGCACCCGGAGGGCAGTGCGCACTTTCCTAAGGTAAAACTTGACTCTTCTACTCTACCATAGTGCCAAAATTATTCCCAAGAAGCAAAGGGATTTGCGTTAGTGTAGCTGAGAGAGAAGCTGGGCTGTCCTTCCCAGTCTCCAAATAGAAAAAGAGATCCAGTCTTTAGACTTTGTATTGAATAACTCCCACGTGCCTGGGAGTTAGAAATTTTCCTTGTTAAAAATGAAGTGTACTCCTCGTGGGTCAGCTTCTGAGTTGCTGATGCTCTGCTTGTTGAGTGTGTCAGCTAGGCCTTCAGGTCCACAGAGAAAAACACCTATTCTGGAGCTGTTAAGAAAATGAAAATATGGTCAGGAACTAGGTATGGAACAGCTGGATGTTCTTCATGTAAAGCCATCTTATGTTCTATAGGTGCAAAGTTGTTTTTTTCTCAATTACAGGGACTAAAGTAGAACTGGATGTCTACCCCTTAAAACTCATATAACCCCTTAAAACTTGCAAGGCACTTACTGCTGCTTCTAAAACAAATGGTGAGCTAAATCTCAGCTCGGCAGAAGTCAGTGAAAACAGGCTTACTGACCTCAGTGGAATCAAGGAAGTAGAGCTTCCAAGAGCTTATGGCACGAATTCTTGAAAGGAACTGTTCTGGTTTTTTTTTCCTACTAATTTTGAGTGCTCAGCTAAAGGTCATACGTATTCAGGTTGGTTTTTTTTTTTTGAGGTAGACAGTATTTTTGGAGGTATTAGATGTCACCTGATATTCCTATCTACTTCAGCTGGAATGATGGGATATGTTTTTTCTAAAACTTCTGCTAGTAATTAGAAACTCTATGAAGTACCTCAGCAAAAAGAGATGTGTGTGTTTTTTTTTTTTTTAAATTGTGTTAAACAATTTGGTCAAGACCACAGATCATGTCCATGGCTGGAACAAGAATAGAAAATACCTAGAGACCATTAGAAAAAAATTGCTCTTCAAACTTTATCAGCCACAGGAACAACATTTTGCTATTATGGCAGTTAGATAGAGGAAGCCTAATTTATACAGGTTTACCCAGGATGCTGCCCAGCAATAGTTTTGAACTCATTTTCCCAGTTAGGTCTTCCATACAAGGTTTTCTGTTTAAGGCCTGTAATCACATCTTTCTCTTCTTCATGATGCATTACAAAATGAGTGGCCTGTGGGAAATGAAACACAAAGGACAGCGTAAAGACAAAGTGAGATATGACAGCATTGTGTCCTGGTAAAATAAAAAAAAAAATAATGTCAGTACACCCTGAATTATTCCCAAACTGAAAATGTGGAATTTATGGTGTTTAGCAAGGAAAGCTAACATTGGTAAAGTCCTGACTATCACTGTCTATCTCCTCCTTTTCCCCAAGTTGGGCAATCTCAAGAGTTAAAGCTATGAAGCATTGAACACAGCAATTAATTATGTTTCTTTTGCAGTGAACTGGTTTAGTCTAAGAACTGTCAAATAAAGCTGTAAATTAAAAGAAATCTTTCCCTTCAAGTACAATAACACAATTCCCTTGACCTTAATGAAGTCTTGCCAGTTTGATTTCCGGAACGTTTGATCAATATGAGGTCTTTTGCACCCTCCCTGTGTAACTTCCACCTAGACCAGCTAAGCTAAGTGAAGCCAGGAAGAGAAGATGTGGTTAAGGCATATGTTCAGACCTTGCAGAGTTCTGCAGCACTTTTATATGACGAAAAAGTTACAGGTAACTTTCTCCCCAAGCAAGAATTGTGTGACTTTTCTTCTTTCTTTCCTTTTCTTCCACTGCCCGTGTCATAACTTTACCTTGCTCCTACCACTCCTTGTCCGTGTAGCTGAGCTACAAGCACTTTAGGCACGTGGTGAATTTTGCAATGATGAGATGTAAGTAAAATAAAACATCACTAAAAGTAATAGAGTGAGCACTTTTCCTGACTCAATCACACATTCTCAAGTGGCTCATGGAAAAGCTGCTCCTTTGTATCTCTACAGAGACCTACATGCCGGGGACCAGATAGACAACTTATGAGAGTCCTCAAACCAATATTCTGCCATTGCTCAAACCTCGTGCATTAGCTTCTTCAGTTCCAAAAGCTGTTAATTAATGCTTTAAGTAGTATTAGCTGTCTTAGATATACTTGCATGGTCAGCTGAGGTTGCTGCTGTGAGGAAAGGCTGCTTCCCAGCATGCACAGCCAGAGTAAACCAGAAAGGAAGTCGAATTGTGCTTTACCGGTTGAACTCATATAACTTCTGATGGTTAACCCCTATCTGCATTTAAAACCTCTAAGAGACAGATGGAGATCCAGGATAAAGACCACTTGAACATTTATCAAAACAAAACAGACTTGCTAATGTCAACCTCAGTGCATATGGAAGTAATATTTTCCACCATGTTATTACCTGAGATTCGTCCCAGCCTGTCAGGTAGATGTTATAGCTGAGAAACCCAGCGTTATTCTTCTCCTGCATTTGAGCCTCCAGAGATTGCAAGAGGTCAGCAAACCATTCAAATGCATGAGTGTCCCTGCAAAGCCAGTAAAAATAGATCTGGAAGAGACAAGAGTGAGCTGTCAGGGGACATAGGCACTTATGGTTTCTGGGTTTACCTCTGCTGACAGAATGAGAATTGTAGAGTTTTAGTAGAAATTGCCCGGACCACTTCAGCAGATGAGGAGGCTGGTATCAAAGCTATTCAGGAGTTTGAAGACTGGGAGGGTTGTGAAGCAGAATGAGTGACTGCAAGAACAAGGAAACATCTTTCTATTTCTCTTCCACTAGCAGGTTACATTTTTAGTTCATGATGTTTCCTCACTTACATCCTTGTAAAAGAGTTTGTTAGGACATAAATTAATGATTTAGAGGTAGACTCTGCCTCCCTTCTGCTGGCGGGCAAGGTAAATTAAAGCATGTAGCAAAACGAGTTCGATTCTTTGAATATGGCCATAACTGCAGATCGTGAACCCACACCTCTGCACAGGGAGTTTCCAGGGGCAGGAGGTGAGAGGAGAATGGTAGCAATGCTCTTCACTGGCATAAGGTTGCTCTTTCTCTGCTTAGGGAAGGAATGCAATATTTGCACGTGCTGTATGAGTGCCTTGGACTTCGTGTTTCTCACGCAGCTTGAACAGCATCTCCACTGCAAGTGGAAATCCCCAGGGCCACAGTCAGGATTTGCATGTGTGATTTCACTCGTAGGCTATTTCTCCTTTCATTATGTTTTTGATTTTGATCCTCCCACTTCCCTGCCTGCTGGTCTTGTGAGGTAACTGGACTCTGCTCGTAGGACTCATGCATGTCTGGAGCCAGACTGCCTTTGTTGGGCCCGTTTTGATTTGGGTTGTCGGCCCTTGAACAGTTACATGGGTTCTGGGAAAGGGGACACGCACCTTCTTGAGTTTTAGGTTGGTCGCATCGTGGCAGTATTTGTACCAGACAGACTTCAGTACAGATGCAAAGGGGGTGACCCCTATTCCAGCTCCAACAAGCATAACAGTTTCATAACTGAATACATCCTCACTCGCTGTTCCAAAGGGGCCATCCACAGCTATCCTGAAATTGAAAGCACACTTAATAAATCAATAGTGAATGTTTATTAGCATCAGTTAAAATAGCAACAAAAAGGCAAGGCATTTGTTGGTTACAATGCACATTCGAGCTGAATACTAGTCAGCAAAAGAAGAGGTAGAGTTGATAGGCAAAAACTGGAAAGAGCCATCTAAGGCCCACATCTACCAAGTAAGTAGTTAAGGATTTTATCACAGGTACCACCAAGCTGGCTGAGCAAAATTTAAACTCGTAGGTGTTGATTGGCTTTACCATGGAGACTCTTTGTACATACTTGGGCAACTTCCATGCCTCCTGGAATTCTTGCTTATCACATCCACAGGCGTTGAACAAGCCCTCTGTCCAGTCCCCTACAATACGGACGTGAATGCTGAAGTAATCCTCTTCTGGAGCAGAGGTTAATGTAAATGGATGCCATTCCAGTTTAGACACTGCTGGACATTTGACAAAAATGTATTGCCCAACCTCCATCTTGAAGCCCTTCTTCATCATCTGGAGCTCAATTGTCTTGAAGGGATGAATGACCACCTACAGCAAGAGTGATAAGGGGAAAAAAGGAAAAAGAAAAAGGCTGTCTTTGCTATTCACTGGATCTATCTACATACTTCATCACTAGCATCGTTCTCTGCTATGAAAGCAAGGAAAGCAGGTGCAACTTTGTTCCCAGCAGAACTGGGAGTGAGGAACAGCAGCTGAGTGCCAGACGAAAGATGGCAGAAGATGCAAATTTTTTGGTTGAAGTGTTCTTTCACACCATGCTTGCAGTCATTCCAAAAGAAACAGGTCAGACTGGCACATCTTGTAACACATCACCAGATCTATGTATGCACACTGTTAATTCCAGATGCACCTTACACAGTTGCACAGACCACAGTGTTCATGAATTTGACTGTATACATATGGGCAAAATCACAGGGCTATCATATAGATAGGGAATTGGATAGATATTACTACTGGAAACTGATGTTTTCATGTTATAGCTGAGTGAGACCTACAGTGTGGGCGTTTGCAATCCACCTATCGTTAGCCAAGAATAAAGAGAAACAATATTCTAGAAGCAAAGCTAGTATTTCCGTCACTATGATTTTTTAATCCTAAGGTTGTCAGTCAAGGTAATTTTCAATTTTCAGAAGAGATTTGCAAGAGGAAGAATAAAGTGTCTCTACCTATTAATGGAGGTATTAATAATAACGCTTAGGATCATGGAAGAAGTTTCCTGCCAACAAGGAGCTAAGCAGATGCCATAGACATATGGTGTATAAATGGCTCAGAGATATTTTGGTAAAATTACCAAAAAGCACACTAATATATAGGAGCCTTCCAGCATGTCAGCGTTGTGCCAGGGCACAGTAGAGACATCTAACGTCATCCCCCAAACCTTGCTATGACTTGAACAGAGTATGTCCACAAGATGCAGCACAGTGCCATGTGAGGAAATTGCATTGGGAAAGACCAGGGTAGTTTTTATACGTTTGAATTTAGTGTCATGCTAGTTTGGCTGTCATACGTGCAGAACCAGCATTAATATTTCTGCAACACACCATGAGGAACGGAAGATCAACACTAGCTTTGGCTGCACAAAGTAGGCACTTCCTAACTCATTTTCAGGAGTAATTTGTTCTGCTGAAAAATCACAATTCTTAAATATCTGGGTAGTTTTGAAAACAGAGATTTCGTATCTTACATTACTTTTAAGTCTGTGTAATTTCTACATTGCGTAACTTTTCACTCAATATGAAGAAGATTAATTTCTCTTTCCTAAGATTCGGTCCTGTGGCTTAGCTAACTTCCTCCTCTTGCTCTCTTTTAGAGACAGGCTGCATTTAGATGTTAGAGATTGGCATTAGTTTTGCATGATAACAGCCAGAACATTCCTGAGAGGCCTTTCACTGAAAACTTTGTCTGTCATATAGGATCCACTGGCTCTGCTGCACCATTTAGAAAAGTTGGTAATGTTTTGCCCGGTGTTAAGCATAGCATCAACACATACCTTTGTGATAACAACCTTCTGCTGCGACCTCCAAAACCGCACCAGCCTCTCACACAGGTACAAAAACATGGGACCTACTACCCACTTCCATGTCTGTAAGCAGAATAGCATGAACAGTCAGACAATGAAGGTGGCAACTTAGAGTAAACCGAGTCCTGGAAATGCTATGAGCAGACACGAAATTCAAGTAATACAGTTTCTTTATCATCTAGAGTAGGGAACCCATTAAGACATATGACACCTTTGACAATACTTGTGGTCAGAAAGGGAATTTCTTTCTCTGTTGAGAGCTGCAGCTGGCTTTTTAATTGCTACTAGAGTTACAGCAAGGTATTTTCCTATGAGTGATTTTGTCTCTGTTTAAGAATTAAGGTAACTAAGTGAAATGTGGAGTAAAGCTCTGAATGTATCATTGACTCAGGTCTGTGTTACTGCAGGAAAAGATGTGGTTTCTGTTAACACATCAGTCTGAAATGTGAACGAACAACCAGCCAGGTTAGTCAATAAAATCTGAAGTTTCAATGTCACATTTCCAGAGTAATTAATTTTCTGTTAAAAAGCATTAGTCCATTAATAATGTGGAACTATTTGTTATGTGGATTATAGCACTTCCTAGAAATCTCCACCAGCCACAAAATCCATTTTGGGTAAACAGTTCTCAGAAACGATTTGCCCTTTTGCTTTGCCTGTTAATTGTGCTCATTGTATGGCACACTGGAAGTGGGTTGTTTGTCTGTTTGTAGTCTATTTCTGCCTATAATCCATTGTGTTGAAATCTACTTCTTTGTATAAAGAAAGCTGCCACTGAAAAGCTCTGGGGATTAAGCAACTGCTTTTCTACAGCAAGTGCATATGTTATTTAACAAAAAGAGTAAACTGTAAACATTTTAGATCGGATTTACACTTAAGACAGCTGTTCTTACCATAGGAGGATTCCCTGAAAACTGGGGGACGGGGCAAGCCCCCTTCTTCCCCCAGTGGGTGAAGTTCTTGTAGCAAATCTCTGGATTATGTTCATTCAGACTCTCATCTGTCTGCCCTCGTACAATACGCCTGGAAAAAAATGAAAATCATTAAGGTAATGAAATGAAAATAAAGGTATCTGTCCCTTATTGTTATTCTATTTAATATACTACTCTATTTATGTGGAGTTGTGGACTTCTGCAGTGCTACAGCTTCGATACAGCATTACTGCTCTAATAAACCCACAAAATAGCTATTAAAATGATAAAAAAAGGGGAGGAAAGTTTTACTGACTACAAGATCAGGTGAGGAACTGAGAGGTATGTCCATTACCATTTCCAGGAAGTGGTCACAATAGGAAAGCTTCATTCTTTACAGGGTTAGCCTACTTTTTTCTTCAATAGAAACAAAACCTGGAGTGGGCATGGTAATAAATTTTCTGGTGACCAGAAATAAAGCTCTGCCAGCTATACCAGCTTATGTCAGTTGATGATCTGGCCTCTATATTTTTGCTTGGTTAAGGTTTGTTGTTGTTTGTTTTATTACAGAGAAGCCTGACTGCTCTAGTTCAGCTGTATTTCCAGTGGCAGAGCTAGTGCTGAAAGACAGTTTCAGTTTTGAGGGGGAAAAATATATATTGATCTTGTTCACTATTTCCTGCCTCTGTCTAGAGTTCTGCCAACCTCAGGAGTGTGTGAGAGTTCCAAAAATGATGGTAATTAGTAGGATGAGGGTCATAGTAGAGAAATTCAGTTTAAGACTTGCTTATTTTCCCGAGAAACAGTCTGCATCGGATCAGACTATTCACTTTTATGCCAGTATGATTCTGTTGATATCTTCTTCCCGTTACTTCTCTTTCTGCTTTTCTAGCTCAGTTTCCATGAACTAGGCTATGTTTCTGATGTTTTAAAACCATGTGGTATCTAAGTCCTATGTATGTATGCCTAGCTTTAAGTGACAGATTTATCAGTGGATTATTAGAAAGCCTGTGCACAGGCTTGAAAGTTAGAAGATTGCAGCACTGCTCATAAATATTACTAATCAACCTCTTCCTCATTAAAGATTTGATTAAAATCCTGCCTGAAAAATAAAGGGAAGGAATGACACTGTCCCAGGAGCATCATGAGTCGCAATTTGTGGGAACATCACCAGTTGCAATTTACTTCCCCACTAGTGGCCAACGCGTTCAGCTGAGCCGCCCTCTGGAATGAGTTACGGGAAGAGGAGGAGCCCATTTCCTGCCTCTCCTCACCCCATTGCTTAAGGGCAAGTGGGCCTGAATGTTTTTGCCTTGCCTTATGCACTATTCAAGGCTTGACGATGCCAGTACCCTGTACAAGAGAAAGAAAAGACTTGTTTTCCTTTCTTATTCTGTGTAGATGCTCTTCCACCACTGTAATTAAGATTTCAGCAGTATAGCCTTCTAATTACTTCTTTTTCAGTTGAAAGTTTTACTTTAGCTTCCAAGTCAGAGTGATCTGAGTCTCTGTGCTCTCTCCTCTTTACATCTACTATGATGGGAAGTTTGGGACATTTGTTTGTGACACATAGCTCATGCACAAAATCCATCAGTGCTACAAAAGTGTTGTAACAGCGTGTAACAGACAAGAATCTACCCTTTTCATTCTACTAATTATCTTTGGTTCAGTTTTCTGCATATACGTGTATACGTATGTATGACACAGCCTTCTGTCTTCTGAGATAAGCTGACATCTGTGCCTCTCTCTAACATGTTACTTTGAGACTGTCAGATCATACTTACTGCATAACTTCCATCTTTGTACACCTAAGATGTCTTCCTAGAGTGTAAAAAGCCCGTCCAATATTTTTCATTGTATTAGTATTTTCTCTAAACTCAAAATGTCATTCTTGCCTTTAAGGCCAAAGAAGTGAGGCCACTGAGTTCACAGCCAGAAAGCATCCTCCCCTCTACAAATAATGATATTCCCGTGTTTATCTCTTTCCAAAGAATAGCTGAACTTGTCTTTTCAGTGCAGGGCAACTGAAATGGTGGAAGTATACTGAAGTATCCAAGTAAATAAAAAGTCAAGTTTTATGAAATACATGCTCTCACTGACCTCTAGAAAGAGCAATGCTTGCTTTCTGATAGCATTGCGTAGTAACTACTGGCAAGTTTGGACTTTTTGTCAGTAACTATACAGTATTTGCTGCAAGAGACATGAACCACCTGTTCTTTTCCTTCAACAGGTTTTGCTCAAATCTTCTTATTTTGGAAGTTGGAATGGACAAGTATGCTGGTGGTGATTCTTATCTGCCTTCTATTTTTGTTCTTCCTGTTGTACTCTCATTTCTCTTTCTGGCACTACTGGACTGAAAGGAAGTGTTTTTGAATAGTCATTTTTGTTGGGCGTTTTTAAAGCACACTTTCTAGTGCCCCTAGAATTTCCTTTAAAATGGACAGTATAGTATAATTATGAACTATGAAAAGTGGCTTGGATACTTGTCTTTTTTTTTCCCTTTACACATCAGTTCTGTGGTTTTATAAAATGGAACTAAAGTTCATTTTTGTAAGTGATAAAATTGTTCTTGTGTAGTGCTAAAATTCTTTCATTAGGCTTTTCAGCTATTTCAAAAGAAGATATGAAATGAGCCAACAGTGGAAAAAAATGTTTGGCATTTGGAAGTTACAAAAACTTACAGTTGCCTGTATCTGAGCTGCAACGGCTAAAAATCCATTCTGAAATTCTGCTCATATTAAAAGTTCATCCAAGTCTGAAAGATACATCTGTGGTGTTAAAGTTTTCATTTACCTGACAAAACCCTAGCCTCTGTCATTTTTATGCTGAGGTCTCCTTACACGCTGTCCTGGTTTCTTTTTAGCAGTTAGAAGAGCTCTGTGTTTTGGATTTAATATGGGATTTGTTATGAGAAGAATGTTGATAGCGCACTGATGTTCATAGTTGGCACTGAGGTCTCAAGGACCTTGCAGCTTCCCGTGTTCTTGCCAGTGTGCAGGAGCACAACAGACTGGGGGGGAACATGTCCAGGACAGAGAGTCCACAACTCCCCTTATGATTTGAACTTAGATTTAGGGTTGAGGGTCAAACTGGCCAATGGAGTATTCCATATCATGCTGCATCATGCCCAGTATATGGATGAGGGCTGACTGGGAAGAAGCTTTTGCTCTTCCAAGGGCTCTCTCAGACTCTGAGTGTTCTCTCTCTCTCTAGCTCTCATTTGGTGTTGGGACTTATCTGTTTTGGGACTACTTGCTGGGACAGACAGGCCTTGGTCACTGAGTCATGAGTGATTATACTGTGCATCACTTGTTTTTATATATATTTATAATTTTTATATATACATTCATTAATAATATTTTCTTATTTAAATTCATTATTATTATTGTTGTTATTATTATTAAAAAATTGTTTTTATCTCAACCCATGGATCTCTCTCCCTTTTCTCCTTTAATTCTCTTCCTCATTCCCCAGGGGTGGGGGAGAGTAAGCAAGCAGCTATGTGGCATTCAGTTGCCAGTTGGGTGCATGTGTGCATGTATGTGATGTAATTCCTTTCAGGAGAGAAAGATAAATTAACAATTAGAAACAGGAACCTTGGAAGAGCTTTCCAATTAAAATATCAGAAGCAGTTGGGTATCAGTGAGCTTGAGTATGCCAGAATGTCACAAAGCCTCATGCATGTGAATAGCTTGTTGTATGGATCAGTAAGAGCCTCTTGGCAATCAGAGTCTATCATTACCATTACCCTTACCGTTACCCTTACCATTACCAACCATTACCTACCATTACCTATTGGCCAATCATTACCATTCAAAAGTAACTTCTGCCTAGTGACTTAAGTCCCTATACTTATGAATGTAGAGGGCTTTATATTAAGATACAGTAGTTATCATGTATTGTGTGATAAGTGCAAATACTCACCCAGCACCATGGATGACAAGGCCAATAAAGAAGATAACAAAGAGATGGTGGGTGTACCAAAATACTTCGAAATACGACCTTCGGATGGTTTTGGTGGATGATGTGATGATTAGTATGAGGGCCAGTGTGATGATAACGCCAGTGAGACCAGCCAAGTATGTGAAAGCCACATATAGGCCCCCTACAGGATTCTGTGAAATAAAGGTGTCACATCAAAGCAGAGCTAGCTGAACCATCAATCTGTCCCACCCGCCAAGTCCTTTACCTTGTTGTAAGTCTTTAAGTCATCCTCTGTGAATTTGTATGCCAACAATGCCAAAATCCTACTCCATTTTTGTTGCACTGCAGATTAAACTTTATTTAAATAAGTGGAAGTAGAGAGAAGAGGTTTTCCACCAATTCACGCACTAAACATGGCAACTTACTCTGCCACTGCTCAGCAGTATGGGCTTGGGGAAGGTGAACACATTTGAACAGCTCTGTTGTTAAAAGCTGGAGTCCTACATCCATATTTAGGGAGCAAAATGAAAACTCTCCTTTTCAGTGGCATTGTGCAGCTGTGGATCTTGTAACTCGTGTAGAGATTGGATGCTTGGTGCTTCTGAGGAATGGGCAATCTCCTTATTTTGTTTTTGTTTTTAACTCAGAGCTTAAGCAGCCCAAGTTCAAAACTTGCGCCTTGATTTCTGTGTATCATGTCTACCTTAGTCAGAAGACTGCTTTACAGAGTATTTGTTTCTACATAATGTTTTAAAACTACTTGGACGTCCTCAGATGAAAAAAGTTTAAAGGACTACCAAAATTCAGCAACAATATTACTGACAAATACAGAAGAATGAATTATACAAGGTTTTGCTGTAAACCCAGACAGTGTGCACCAGAAATAGGCACTGCTCAAATATCTTACATGATCATCTAAACAAATGTAATAATGGCTCTTCACAGCCTGATGTCACTTACCCCAATAGTTTTTCTAAAAAAGTTGACATAGCTTTCATTTGGGTTATCACCAAGTCTAGAAAGCACAGCTGCCAGGGTTTCTTTCTTTTCAATACGGGCTTGCACACTCCACTCTACGTTGAATAAGTGTGCAATGGTGTGAATTGCTAGGAGTGACAGGAAAGAAATAATCAGGGTTAAGCACAAGAAAAGCACTCAGTGGTTTTTGGTAACATTTGAAACTTCGTAACATTTGTCAACTGCAGCTTAAGACCTTTGCCACTCTCACCCTCTTCATCACAATTTCAGATCACTGATGTGTTCTACTGTTTACTTTTACTGAAGTTTACACTTTTTTGGGTGGAGGAAGGAAAGAAGTAGAGGGAAGTTTCCAGCACGTCTTTGTTCAACAAAGGCTTTCAACAATTCAAGTAGTAGTACTCTAATACATGGGAAACTGAAGCATAGGATATCTTAAATTATTTGTCAGGTTCATCTAGGATTTCTGTAGAAGAGCCGACAAGTGAATCTGGATCTCTTTGGTGTCACATTTGCTCGTGCTGCTTTGTTCGTCTCTATTGCTAATAATCACTAATAATGTTCTTGCTGAGCTGGACATGTGCATAAACCTAGTGCAGCTGAGGTGTTTCACGCTACTTCACCACACATTAATGCAAGGGTAAGCCGTATAACATTTTTCAAAATTTTCTCCCTTTTGTATCACCAGATACTTATTCACCTTCAAAACAGGACTTGATGGGTACAGAGATAACATCCTCCGTCTCTGCTGCAGACCTCCGCTATGCCCTTGTGTTGACTGCATTGCCCTGTTCCTTGTCTATGAAGTGGTGGTGAGATTTCAGCCACAGCTCAGAAGGCGAACTTGCTCAGCTCAAGTAACCTACTGATACAAAGACTGTTCTAGGATGTAAGATTTGTAAGGTACTTGTATTGAGAAATGATAAATTTGATGAAAAAAAGAAGATGGAAACCCCTTTGTTTAGGAAACGCGAGATAAAACATGGTCTGCCCAAGCTTTTTATACCCTTTTCTTTCATCTTTCCTAATTTTTGTTTCCAACATGTCAACTGAAAAATAAGTCTAAACAAGAATTAAAGCCAGGGTATCTGGCTCTCAGGGCATTGTGCAAACACCCTTTATGAACCAGTGTCACAAATGGTGCCAACGGTTCAAGAGAAAAGTATTCTTTCTTGATTATCTTTTGTGCTCTGCCAGTTTTAGAATAATATTTGGAAACTGATTTAAGCTTTGGCACAGACAACTCCTTTAGGTAAATGAAATCAAGTCTCTGCTCATATCCTTAAGAACTTGAATCCCACCTGGATTCTGTATAAAATGCATGAGAAAGTGAAAAACAAAGAAACATTTGAGTACCAACCAGTATGAAGGGCGATCATCCATGCCACCATTTTGTGAAAGGTGAGGTTCCTGTCCAGCTGTCGTCTGACACGGGTAGAGCAGCACTTTGGGTTTGAAGAAAAAAAAGTATTTGAAGACTATTCTTGATGTCTGTGTATACTTATTTAAATGCAGGGACAAAACCAGAGGCCCTGAGCACAACAATTGGTGGCATTGCTAATAAAAGCCTAGAATTCCTAAATATAGACAAAAATATTTCCCTCCATACTTCAGAATATGGGAATAACAGATTGTGTTTTAACATATCCCATTGAAACAAAGCATTTGATGATGAGGAAAAACTTAACATCCAGTATAACAAAAGTGTATATATCTTATCTGTGCTAAATTACACATTATAAACAGAAGAAGAGATCACAGTCTGCCCTGGCAGAGAGAGTACTTTGGTAGAGTCTCAAGCTACCACCTAGCATCAGGATCCTGTTGTGGTTCACACTGTAGAAATGGACTGTAAAGTTTGGGCATAACTGTCTCAGGGACTTCCCACCTCAAATGTGCTAGTCATTTATGGTCAGTAATATGAAGGTCTCCAAAATACTGGGTAACCAGCTGGAATTACCCAAAGAGAAACAGAAAGGAAAAATCTCTGCTGATACAAGCTGGAGAAGTTGGTTCTTAAGAAAAACAGGATTATATTTTCATTAAGAATGACAACAAGCTCCTAACAGGTACCATCTAAATTGTGCTGTAGTCAGTGGGAATTTTCCTATAACTCTTAAGTAAAGAGTAATTCTTATGTAAAGCTAGCATTTGCTGTCTCCACACAGTAGAAAGCATGATTATCCTGCATTGTATGTTTATATTGCTTCTGCTGACTGGCAAAGGGAAGAAAACACTATGCAAACTAACACAAACATTTCCTTGCCAGAACCATGTAGATGTTTCACACAACAAATTAAGAGAGACCAAAATATTGTGTTTGCTGGGCATTAACTTTGCAGATGGCAAACAAGTAACATATCTCCCAGCTAATAGAGTGGAGCTGATCATCCCAATCATTCAGCAAGGAAACAGAAGAAAGGATAATGAAACATCAGAACAATTTAATTTCTGGTTTGTTCTTTACTTGGTAGAGATATACCAGCGGTAGCCTTACTCTTCCATACCAGTCCATTTCTAAATATCCCAGGGGTGTTAACTATACAGATAAATAGATGAGCAGAAAGAGTTCTCTCCTTCGGTTATTCTCCAGCTGTGACATTGATTAAAGGGCAAACTCTAACACTCCGGGGCTATTGCAATGACTTCAGTAGACTCTAACAACAGCCAGGAGAAATTTGGCCTTCTGTGTATCAAGTATCTTGAGACACAATTAAAAAAATTGCAGAATAAACTGTAGCATAGTGAGGAAATGCCAACTCTGCTTGACTGTCTTGCAAAAAACACTTGATCTTTCTGTTTACGAAGCAGAAGGCCAAGCAATGGCAAGATGCTGTAGCTAGGTTCAGTAGTGGGGCTCATTAACAGCAGCAATGAATACAGCAATAAAGGACATGCAAAGACAACACAGCTGTTCTTCCAATTAATAGCAAATAACTTTGTAGCATATGATTTCTGGATGGCAGGAGGTAAAGGGCAAGAGTTGCCAGCACATTCCTATTGAACTGTGAGTTTGAACAGTTCTCCCCTCTCCTTAACCCCAATGACATTGCTGCTGGAAAGGCCACTACCCTTTCAGTGAGTTATGTGACATTTTAAAATCCTGAGTTTTCTGAAGAGATCCTCACAGGTGTTACTTGCAGAGCATAGCTAACTAGAGACAACAGCACAACAGGCACAAGCAGCTGTGCCCTTGCGCTAAGGCCACCATAGTCCTGACACTACCACTGGCACGCTGGGCTCAGCATGTTTTGCCTAAGATATAAAATCACCTCCTTCCAGAGCTATAGCTTTATTACAAAAAGCAACTGAAGTTAAACAAACTCCAACTGTCTAGCAGTCCTATTTCATGCCCCTCCCTTCCCTCCTCGCCCATCCTCAAAGCCCTTAGCTTCCTCATGCAGCCTGGCACTATCAGCAAGATAGTGAGCTGCAGGCGGGCAGCAGAAAAGGAGCTGTAGCTCTCTGCATGGCTCTCTCTTGCAAATTGGGTGTGAGACTATCACAGAGCCCAAGGCAGAAGGACTTCCTCTGTGGCTTGAATGCTAAGATAAGAGGGATGGCTTTATGGGGATCCTGGTTAGAAAAGTCAAGCTATAGATGATAGGAGATGTGCTATTCAGGACAAGTAGCCTGAAGTCCCCTTCTCTGATTCCTTGGAATCAGTTTTAGCCTTCCAGTAAAAAAGTGTTTCAAAAAGTGTCTTCAGCTCTTTCATGGCTTTGACCTCAGGAGACCTCTGCCCGACCGGCTTTCAGCTCGACCCCTGTGGAATCTATTGCAGACCTCATAGAGGCCTGGTATGATCAAAAGCTCATCAATATTTTCCAGTTGCATTCATCCAATAGGAACATTAATTTTTACTAAAGTTATGTTCGTTATTGACTTCTGCAGCCTGGAAACTCAGCTCTGAATTTTGGCAGATACTAGTTGATATTTCCCAAGGCAGAGGAAGAACAACTTTAATCCTACAGTTTTACTTACTATTCTTTTTCCTTTCACATACATGCTGGGTACGGCTGTCTGCTTTTGTAGCATCTCCAAATCTGAAGGGGTATAGCACAAGACTGAAAGCCGGGTCTGTGTAGTTCCTACTTTATATTCCCAAGTATTATGCCTTAAAAAGCCTTACTCCTAAATGTAATTTAGGAGTTTAATGTGGCAGACATCTCATTTATTCAGCCACACTGATTGTCAGAATCTGTGTGCTAGATGGAGGTACAGCATGGGTTGACTGATTATTTTCTTATTACTTTGCAAACCACCCTCTTCCTCTATGAAGGACTCTTGAAACACTGCATCTGTTTTATTGCTTCCTCTTTTGCTCTACTTTTTCAGCCTCTGCAGGCTGTCTCATTTGTGTGAAAGAATTTATGCTAGATCTACAGATGAAAACCGACTTTTGTGAACTGGTTTTGTTGACCATGTGTATATTAAAGAGGCTAGAAAGAAAGGAGGAATCGTTATATATTTGGAAGGACAGTTCATGAGCTTGAGGAGAATATTGCTTTTTCACTGCACTATGGCATGTATTGTCTGCATAATTTCTGCTGTAATAACCAGAGATCTAGATTTCGATCTAGATGCTGTCATAGGAAGCCTCTCCAGCTGTCACCTAGAATCAGTTGTCCTTTTCTAAGTGATGGTTCCTCGGTGCTCTATATAACATTTGCATTTGGAAGCTAGAAATGGTCAAAAGGCCTGCAAACTATTTCATCTGGAAATGGAAACACGCTGAAAAAAGGTCGCATTCTGAAAGTCTGTGAAAGACTACATTTACTTTAGGAACTGAACATGCAAAGACAGAAGACACATAAATGGGTGTTGCATCGGTGACAAACAAAGCAAATGTGTGTGAGCACCTCCAACGGCTGCCGCCAGCTGGAGGAGGGACTTTTCATCCAGGGCAGCATGATACAGCAAGAAAAAAGGGAAGACTGAAAGAAGGATAATTCAAGGCTAAACCTCTCAACAGAGCTCTAGATACTCCATTGGCACACAGACTTCAGTCTTGCTCATAGCAAAACTCCAGGCTCGTCTACTTCTTAAAAGAGGACATCCCCAAAGCATGATATATTTGGGGAACTTGGACAACATTGCTTGGCATATTTGCAAGGCTGCTTGGGTTATCATCTTTCATTAATTTTGAAATTCTTTCTTCATCTTACCGCACTTGATCCTCTGAGGAAGGAGAGCAAGTTTCGACATACTGGCAGCAGAATCAGCATGCAATTGAAATTCAAACAAGCTGCAGGGGCCCTTGCCAGAGCTAAAGCACGCTGTAATTGGAGAGATGCTGTTATTAAATGCATTACCTAAGACATTATTCAGAACATGGATAGACACAGATTTCACTTACGTATTATATCGCAACTTTTCATGAGTGTGGGATCTAGAGTTCATTAACAATGTTCACATTTCACAGTAGTCATGCTTTGACCAAGTCATAGAATCACAGAGTTGTTTAGGTTGGAAGAGACCTTGAAGATCGAGTTGAACCGTTAAAGAGTTGTAAGTAAGTTAAAGCCACATATGCAGGTGGAACACATTCCTCCAGATAGACAACTTCAATTTCCAGTTTTGAAATAATATGACTGTACGAAAAGCTCCCTGTCATGTCTGACAATCAATGGCCAAGCACAGATGCAAGTCTAAGCCATTAGTAGAGTTTTCTGTCCCAAGGCTGTAAAGAAAGTCTCGCTGCTGTGGTTTCAGTTGGCTGAGGGGTTATGGTAGACAGGACAGCTTATGAGGGAGGTGGTTTTATGTTCTCTGTTGTCAGTAAAGGAAGTCTAGTGAAATTTGTTGCCTCATCTTTTAGGAATATGTTCCCTTAATGTTGCTTTTCACATCCTGACTGATTGTAGATTTTTGAACAAAGACTGTTTGAAAGGAGGGAATAATAACCATGTTAATCCAAACACAATGAGGAGAAGCACAAGAAAATGTTTGCTCTCCTTGCATTGATTGGGACCCTTTCAGGTTTCAAATCACAGTTTCTTACTTGAGGTTACACTGAACTCTAGTTATCCAAACACAGGTTTCTGTGACTTCAAAGGCAACTGCACTGTTATTGCAAAGGACAGAAGTTGATCCATAGATCTGAAGCCGTATGCAGAATGGGATTTCATGCTTTGTTGAATTAAACCATGGCTTTGCAAACCTTTTACAAAGTGCTGTGTTCTGTAATTTGAAGCTTAGGCTGATTTTTATGTCTGTGATTAGGCTTTTAAAATACGTGAACAAATGAATTTTCACTGTCAATTGGTCATGACCTATAGTAGCTTTGGAAGCAAGTTTGTAGTAGGACACATAATCCTGCGTTGGCAGTTAAGTTACATTGGATAGCCCAGGGTTCAGGATTACTTGACTACTTGACTACTGTTCACATGCTTGATGAATATGTGAATGATGATTGCTTTTCAGAGATTATAGCTTTGTAAACTATTCATGCTATGAAAAATACTTGCATGGGGAAATGATTGCACAGTAGTTCAATGGCAATATTTTATTCATCTTTTACTTAATAAAGCAGCCACAATGCATGTTCACTTTAATTACCAGGAGCATAATAGTTAATTGGAAACATCTTTAGAATGGTGTTGTGGGTTGACCTTGGCTGGATGCCAGGTACCCACCAAGCCACTTTATCACTCTCCTCCTCATCAGGACAGTGAGGGAAGAAAATAAGATGGAAAAAACCTCATGGGTCAATTTAATAATTGTCCTCATGGGGCAGTTTAATAAAGCAAAAGCTAAGGCCGCACATGGAAGCAAAGGGAAACAAAGATTTATTATCTATTTCCCATCAGCAGGTGATGTCCAGCCACTTCCTGGGATGTAGAGCTTCAGTACCTCTAGCTGTTGCTCCAGAAGACAAACATTGTAATAACAAATGCCTCCTATCCTCTTTTCTCTTATTTTTTTTTGCTAAGCAGACATCATATGGTATGGAATATCCCTTTGGTCAGTTTGGGTCAGCTGTCCTGGCTATGTGCCCTCCCAAGATCTTGCCCACTCTCAGCCTACTGGTGAGGGGGGTGTGTTGGAGAGACAGCCTTGATGCTGTGCAAGCACTGCTCAGCAGTAGCCAAAACACTGGTGTCTTATCAACACCTTATCAACACCTTTCTAGCTACCAATACAGAGCACAGCAATATGAGGGCTGCTATGGAGAAATTTAACTCCATCTCAGCCAGACCCAATACAAATGGGATCTCTCTATGTACCAGCTTTCTATTCAGAAGCACTGGACATCTATCTGCACTCAGTTATCTGTTTGTACGTGACTTTTAACTCCTACATGAACCTGCTGCTCCAGCCACTTGATTCTGCTTCAATCAAATAAAACAAGGGAAAAGATGCTATGTGCGCAGTCTAAGCCAAAGTAACACATTTTGTACTTACGCCAAGAAGTACTCTGGTGTAGAAGAATTTTGGTGGGATATCATATGCCAGGTAGTACCACCAAAAGAGGAAGACATTTAAGCCCAGCCACACAAGCTGAAAGAGAAATGAACAGGAAACTTTACAGTTTGTTGTTAGAAATCATACATCTGAATTTACACAGTTTAGATAACGGTCAATTGGTTCATTGTGCTCCTGTTTGCAGAGGGAGGCAGGTGTACTGCAGGGTGTGAAGGGTTCAGCAGGGGTGATAGAAATTTTTCTGGTGAAACTGGGCTCTGATGTATGCACACAGGAGTACAGGAGAGGCTTTATACCAAAATGCAGCAATGGGTAGCACAAACTTCTGCATAGCTCAAGGGTTTTAGACATGACTATATGAGGACCGTAGTATCACAGCTATTTAGCTAAGCCTACAAGTCTAGTTGAATCTCCAAACATCATTAAAGGTTAGGGGTTTTTCCAAATGGCAGTTCCTCAGACTTGCAGACTCAGGTCTGAAATTAGCCTGAAGGAAATACTCAAGCCAGGCACTTTGGTAGTGTTTAGACTACCCAAAACTGGGCTTCTTCATAGCTGTACTGCATATCCTACTCTGCAGATTCCTTTAGGAAAAAAAAAGAAGTTATTAGCACTTCTCAAAACTATCTCAGGCAGCTACAAGCCCGTTTGGCCATGGAGATCATAGTGAATCTGGCCATTTGCCCTTCTGGAGATAGTTGGCTTTATTTCACATCACACAGTGAAACCAACCTGTATCAGAGGCACCCTCAGACTAAGCAGATTTACTAGGTGGTGCATGACAACAGAGGTAAGAAAGTCTGAGAACTCGAAGAGAACCCAGTCTCTGGTTATAAGTTAAGGATGCCAGAAACAGTGACATTACAGTCCCTCATTCCTCCTAACCCATGCTTTTTCCTAGTTCTTTGGCCCAGCTGACACTGTAAAAAACTTGAGATTAGTTTAGATCTTGAAAATGTTTTACCCTTGTGGCATAAATGCAGGGAAATGAAGGGATTTCCATCAGGGTAAGGCAGTATATGGGAAATCCCCAAATCTTCATTAAAAAACTAAGCTCATCTCAGGATAAATGCTTAGGATACGTATTTAAAGTGAGAATGTGCCACTCTCATGTACAGTAGCCTGACAGCATGCCTAGAAGACCAAGATGTTTGGCATGATCCTTGATGGTCTCTCACAGTTCTTCTTGGTGTTGACCCATAGGGAACATGGACCCTTTGAAAAACACTGCAGCACCCTCTGGCAGTTTGGGTTGACTTGCAGAGTTAGAAGCCATCCATGCTCTTTAGCTAGAGCCAGTGAAGGCAGCATTGGCTGGGGTTTAGGCTGCCCTGTTTCTGTTTTATCAGGATAAATCAATAGAAATTGTGGCTGTCCTGTTTCCATCAGGCACTGGACAACACTGTACTTAGTGTGCAGTAAAGCTGTGGAGAACAATGCAGAACACTTTAGTAGGGCTTTCAGTGAACTGTCCTTTTAGGTGGTTTCTTTATCAGTGACTTCATTAATTTCTTTCCCTATTAGCTGATCTTGTTATAGCTTTGAGACTCTAAAACCAAATTCCTTATGTGAAAAAAATAAGGGCCTCTTACTCAATTCTTTGAATATTTCAGTTCTGGTGGACAAAAAAAAATATGCCAGAATTCACTTCTTCCCGGTTTCAACTTCCTCAAGTCACTGAAGGTAACAGCAAACATAGTTACTCCTTTTTAAAGCACTAAAGTGCCAGGGTTATGTTGCTAAACTAGAGCTACACATCTACAAAGAAAAGGGAAATATCAATCGTTCATAGCAGTAGAAATACCTTTTTGAATAAAAATGTTCACATTTCAGTCACCAGAAATTATAAGTTCTATATCTTCTTTTTCTTCTTCTCAGTAGTTGCATCTACTAACCACACTTGGCAACAATACCTTAACTGGTATTACATTTTGGTGTTGTATATGTTATATATATATGTGTATATATAAAAAATTGTGTATCTATAGCTCTTGTATCACACTGTGAAGTGAAAAAAAAGAAAACACCGAAATACTAAATTCTAAATAAGTTTTCTCCAAGGAGGACTGCCCTGCCCTACATTTTAGCACTTCAAAATGCAACCCGGATTTTCAGTACTTTTAAATTTTGCTCAGAATGAATTTAAGCTACTTCCACAGCTATTTTATGCAAGTTGTCTACAAACTCAGTTCAAATACTAGTTGTCTTAATGAAGGATTCATGAATCTCTGCTCTAAATTCTGGAATCTGACTCTAATGCAAATTTTATACCGTCAAGACACTGTGCTTTCAGTTACGCTCACCTTGTCTATAAAAGTGCCAGAAAGGTTTGCTGTTCTAATTGCTTTCTCTGATGAAGTGCACATAGTTAAGTGAGAGGTAATGTTGTTTTCTTAAGTCACTGTTGCATCCAAAAACCCAAGATACTTCAATGTTTCTAACAAAGCAAATGAAAGTTAACATACGATCATTTCTCAGTTGACAATGAAGCCTGCAGCAATCGAGATACCAGACAGAGCTCCTTCAAAATTACTCTTGAAGCATTTCACTGCACCTGCTGCCCTAGTTTCAGCATAATCAGATGCATTGTTCACTGGCACAGCGAGATCTGCTTTAGTACAACTTTCTGCAGAACTTTTTACTAGAGACGAATCACAATAAAAATTGTACTTACAACAACGAAGATGGACAGTCCTTCATTCTCCACCCAGTTACCCATGATTGCCTGAGATGAGCGTGCACAACGGCTCCGTTCTTCCTGGGACAGCGTCTATGTCTTGTCTCATAAGGAAGTGAGAGCAGAAGCTTGCAGCAACATGTTTCCTTTCTCATTCATTTAGGAAATAAGTTAACCATTGAATCATGTCCATAGTTCTGTTTAAAACATGTTTCTACCATCTTTACAGATAATTTTTCATAACTCAAACATATATAAACTGTTGAAATATACTGTTTTTTCCTTGTGATACAGAGGATAAAATAAATGGTCAGGTTTTCTGCTAAAAAATGTATTGCCACTTTATATAACTTTCAATGCTGAAATGTAATATGGAATGCACAGAAGAGTTATCTCTTCCCAGTCTTGTCTTTTTTTTATCACCTCAGGTCTGAGTCGCCGTTTCTGCTGATCCTCTTTGATAGATAATCATTAGAATTGTTTCTCTTCCAGTAATTCAATGTCCACAGAATCTTCCAAATGTAATCTAACACTCCTCTTGTCTGGCACATGCAAGCCTTGCTCTTCCTCTCTGCTCATGCTAAAACTGAGGCCATGTGTCACTAGATAGGCTATTTTTCATATTTTAAACTCTCATGGAGTCCCCAACACCAGGAATCATGTCACTATATAAGAAAAAAATATTAAAGTGAGCATTTTGCTTTTGGGATTTGAGAGAAAAATACAGGAAATTGCCTAAATGTATTTTAGAGCTCACAAGCCAGAGGATATTTATCCCAAGTACATTTGTTTAAAAAATATATATTTAAAAAATTAAGGGAGTTTAGAGATTTCTGAATGTTTTGCCTCTGTGGTATCACAATTACCAAGCCTGCCATAAAAAGTGCAAAATGGTAGTTTGGAGGAAGCTTTGGGATTAAGAGGGACCATCCTTTGGCAAGGTCCAGGCCCTAGGGAGGAGCAAGGCATCCAGACATGCCTCCCGCTGGCTCCTTCTCCTGTATATTCCATCCACAGCGCTGTGGAAATACAGACCTCCTCCAAAAGTGACCAACACAAGCCTGCGTCCTTTCCAAAAAGTGAAGTATATGTCTGTATGATGTTCTTGAAAGATCTTTTTAGACTTCAGAGTGCAGCGGAAGGGCAGTGCGAGCGGTGGTCTCTCTCTGCCAGAGCCATGACACCATGTTGGACCCTGCAGAATTTCGTGGCTCTGAAAGCCTGAGCGAGCCCATGCAGCCTCACGCTGTGCTCACAGCTTTAAATCTTGCAGCTCCTGGAGTAAACAGTGAGCTTCTCATCGCATTCGTGGGACTGGAGGTTGCTCCCCAAAGCAAACACTGCTCCGGTCCGCAACTGAGAGCAAGATAGTGAACCGCCAGTGAGGGCAAGAGCTGGAGAGGTGGGATAAAACCTGGGTGACTCACATCCATCAGAGAAGTGACTCAGCACAGCCTACCTTACTCTTGACTCACTGAGAAACTGGCTTTCTTAGGACCTGATTCTGACAGCGATGAGACATTTGGTCACAATGTAAAAATGAGGATGGGGGAAGCTGAAGCAAATACCTGTGGCCTGGCTAGCGGCTGTCTACCTGCCTCTACTTCCAACATCCCACTGCCTTCATTCAATTTCTTCTGGAATACAGCCTCCATAAGGTGACATAACAGTGATTTCAACAAAGATCCATTACAGAAAAACCCTCATGCATTTCTACATTTTTCTAAAACAAATAAACACAGCTGTCTAAATGATACAGCTGACTTCTGCATTACTATTCCTTCTTGAGATCTATAGAAATGACAGCTCAAACATAGCCCAGGGACAAACCACAGTCCTTCACCTCCTCACATAGGCAGGACTGGCAGTGTTTTAATCATCTTCCTCCACAGGTGCCTCCCAAGGTTCAGCAGCTGAAAACCAAAACGAAGTCTTCAAAACCTGCTAAATGGCCTTTGCAGCAGCCCCATTTGAGAGGCTCTGTGATGGGCCAGGCTCTCATGTGGTATCAGTCGCTTTGATGGCTGTCCCAAGCAGATGTCAGCAGAGGGTCTGGTTCCCCATATTTTCGTTTATGGAGGTAGCCTTTGGGAGCTAAACAGCTAGAGTGGTCGGGATGGAAAGGAAGGGGACAGTTCTGGTTTGTGGATGTCCATTCTTGCTGTGAAGAATAGTCCATTCTCCCTTCCCAGAAACGGCAGCGCTTTCGCCGCCTTTTTATTCCCCTTAGTTTAGGCAAAGTTGCTCTCAGCTTCTTTGGGGTAAGTGAGTGTGGGCAGCCAGGATGCTCTGAGCTTTGGCAGCCCTGCCTTACCTGGAAACTCCTCAGGCACCAGAGCCACTGAAACACAGATTTACTGTCTCAGGAAGCTGTTTCTGACAGGTCACAAACCCAACAGGGGCTGATCTTAGATCAGTGACAGCAGTCGCAAAGTCTAGCGTCTTCTTAACAGCCTGAACACAGGCCATGAATCAGAATATATTTCAGCTGCTCCCAGCCCAGCAGTTATCAAATGCACACAGCTGATCTCATCACCTGAACTCAAAGGAAAGGGTGGAGGTGCTGGGCCTTCCTACAGCTGGTGAGTTCTGGTGCTCCCTGATGTTCGTGACATTTCCCATTAATTCTAAAAGCGATAGGACAATAGACAGCAAACTGCCTGGTTGCTGCAAGTGACAGGTGTGAGTAGAACTGGTATCAAAACCACCCACGTGTCACCCCTGATTTAATTCTGGTGCTTGCACCTTCTGAATGAGTGAAACATCTCTGCTAGAATATTACAAAGACTTGCATGGTTTGTACTCTGGTCTAATTTGAAAAATGCATCCTGTACAAGAAAAGGCAACGTTGGCAGCTGTGTATTAATTGCGTAGGAGTGTGTAAAACCAGAGTACGGAAAAAATTAAACACTCTCTCATTCTCTTTCTAAAATTTCTTTCAAGCTAGCTGATTACGCACAGCATTTTTCATCCTCCTTTGCACTGAGAAGTTCAGTGAACAGCGATCCTTCTGCAGCATGACGGTTTTGCAAAAGTACTCAGGTCTCAGGGTTCTTCCTTTCCTTGCAGCAATTTTACCCTCTTGCTTAGGAATTAATTTAGTTCCTCTCCTGCTCTGTGCAATAGTATTCCGTATATTCCTGCACAAATTTAATGCCAGACAGTTGTAATAGGCCTCGGTGTTTCACACTTGCCTCCTAAAAGGGAAAATGTAAAATTCTGCATTTATAAACCCCGAAAGAGAGAGCGGGATGAAGAGCAGTGTGAAAGAGACCCAGTTCCTGTATTGCAGAGAATGTAGCTGAGCTGAGGGTGCTGAGGTCCTTCCCATGTAGCAGGAGGAAAGCCAAGGAGAGACCTCGATTAGCCTCTTTTAGTTTGTAGGCTGAAAGGTTTATTTTGAATGCTCTGCAATCCTTGTTTACCAACCTTCCCTTCATTCTACGCTAAAGAGGAAGAAGCAGACAAGAGACTTGTCAAGCTGTCTTTCCTGAAGGGACTGCCTTCATATGCAGCCCCAAGCTGTCACTGTATGCACTTGCCTTCACTCAAAGGAATGACAAAGCCTGGAACTTCTGCTCCTTCTGTTTTGTTTACAAAATAAATGATTCCATGCTGAGATGAGGGCAGAAAAGCAGAGAGATGTGAGCCAGGAAAAAAATGCCAGTGAGACTCCAGTAAGGACTGGAAAATCCTTCTATGTCTTTGCTTTACACTGCAACCCTCAGTGTAGTTCCCTGCTCCGATACTTCCTCACACTTCCTTTTGCAATGATCATAAGAGACCCACGTGCTGTATTCAAAAAATCCATGTATGATCCGGATGCTGTTTGCTGTATCAGTCCTGGCTTGAGGCCAAACAGCAATGTCACAAAAAAGGCCAGGGTGGCTGCACACTGCTACATTATTGGAAGGAAGAGCCACCACCAGCAATGTACTCTAAGTAAAGATGGAAATTTTATTACATTAAGCTGGCACTAGTTATCAGGTAGAGCTGGTTGTTAGGATAGTGTAACCTTCTATGCATAAAGGCAGTACCTTTCGGCAGGGTATGGGGCTTTATGATCCATCTGCTAGTCTGGCTCTGGGACTGGAACACAACTATTGTCTGTTTGCTTCTCCCTATGTAGCTTGATTTGTCTTCCCATGGCTTCAGATCCGCTACCTTTACAGGTGCCTGTGACAGCCCGGGATAACTCTTCTCTGCCTGGAGAGGGGAATCTCACCAGAAGCTGTTGCCCGGCAATTTTCCACTCAAGAAAACATCTCGAAAGATGTGAGGGTGAGAACGTTTTTCTCCAGTGCTCTTACCATGCGTCACCTAGAAGATTTCCCACCCAGACGTAACACACTGAGGTTTCAGCGGGAGCTGCAGCCGGGGAGGGGGAAGCCGGTGGCTCAGCGGGCTGTGGTGGCTCGGCAATGCCACCCGCTGGGCAGCACGGCCCGGCCCGGCCCGCCCGCAGCTCCCGGAGCCGGGACCCCGCATCGCTCGTGGGCTCCAGCTCCGCTGAAGGAGCTGGAGGGGACGTGCCCGTTCTTTCCCAGACCTTCCCAGCGTGGGCACCTGTCCTCCTGTCACCTTTTCTATCGTGTCCCTGTTCAAAACCTCTTTCCTGCTGCTCCCCTCTCTTTTTCAGTGCCAGGTGGTCAAATCCCATTTCGAATTAGCAGCTCATGATCAGGCTGGGAAAGGGCCTCCAGAGATCAATTAGCCCACGTCTGTGCTTCCAGATAGGATCCGCTAGAACTGCATCACTCCTGACACGCGTTTGCATCACTACTTCCACAATTACAAATACATGAGGTGCCTTGCAGTCTACTATAGGTGTCCCTTAGTAGCTCATGACCAAGATGCGAACTTCCAACTGTGAGGAGTCCGTTTGAAAATGCATGAGAGGAGAGGTCTGCTCAGATGGTGTTAGTGGACTGGGTCGGGCATTGAGAAGTGAAATCTGTGTGGGTCTGCACGTATTCCCTTTTGCAGCAGTCCCTGGACCGATTCTGGCAGTGAATCTCCCATGCTTTTGTTTGGGGAGAGACCTTGTTCTGCTCCCCAGGGGATGCTGGCATAGCATGTAGTGGTAAGGGATGAGGCAGGTTTTCCTTAGGTGTCTACTGGGGCATGTTTTCATTCATTAGGCTACATGCAGTACTTCTAAAGACACTGGGGAGTCTGTAATTTTTTTCTAAGAGTCCCATAAAAGCTGAGGAAGAAAACAAGCCCAATAATGTCAGTAAACGTAAGTTTACATTTTGCATCAAATATTAATTCACCATTCAGGGATCAGCATCTCCACAGGGAAATATTTTAGGTGACAGTAAGTCAGAAAAAAGAATGAAAGTCACTGATGTGAAACTTAGGTAAAATATCAGCACAGCATTGATTCACCAGCCATCATGGCCTACAATCTCCAAAAACCAGCTTTTTTTTTCTCTTTTAACTGAAAATGCCACTTCCTCACCGTTTCCCTCAGCATCCCAGCTCCCACTCACATGGCCCACTGCTGACTTTTGCAGCTGTGTGCTCCCTGGTGGGTCCTGAAAATCTAGCAGACTTGACTTGTCTTACAAGCCTTCTGGCGTTAGAGGCAAGCTGCCTTGTGCTAGGATTTTCCTAGCACATCTATCACCTGTCTCTTGTCTCTGACTTGGAAAAACCATTTTTGAAAATGTCTCTTTTCACTGCATTTGCACAGTGGCTAGAGTTGGATCCATGACATGACTGCCTGTATGTCATGATATTATACAGGGAGGTAGCCTGAGAGCATGTACATGCAAACAAAAGCCATCACTTCACAGAAGGGTCTGTAATCCCAGGTCTAAGCTATACCGGCACCAAGCCCTGATACAGCTTTATCTGTTGACTGGCTGAGTGTCTGGGTTACAGCAGTGGAAGAAATGGCATCAATATAACCACACAGCCATAGAAGTATTCCAGTATCCCCCTTCACGTACAGGAACAGCTACCCAGGTGTGAACACTGTAGTGCCCACACCCTAGATACACAGGTCTATATTACTTTACATTGCTCTGAAATTTCTTATAAAATACAAAGGAGTGCTGATTTTTCTCTCTCCCAGTTCTCAGATGGGAGTGACAGGGTGACCCAGTTTAGTTAGCATGTGCCTGGCCATGCTCAGACACCTGACAGATACAGCCTCTGGCTCAGTCCTGTTTGTACCGAGGATTTTTAGTTTTCAGTTAATATCAGTAAACACTGACAAACGATGTCATGTTTCACACAGATGTCTAAGTAAGACAACATGACACAATGAACTGTGGCACCAAGGAACAGGCTTTTGCTTAGAGCTTTTGCATAAAAAGTACCCTTCAGCTGGATTAGTAAAATGTGCCTCATCCCTGTGCCAAGACTCAGCAGGAAGCCTACGTGCTGCTAAACCATACTTAAACTGCCTCTTAATATAGAATTACACTGCTTCAGCCACACAGCCACTGAATTTACATGTTTTCCTTCGCTCATTTGTCTTGATAAAGCTTTTTTATTTCTGGATTAACCCTGATAACTTGGACACTTGTCTGAGAGTAGCTTGCAAAGCCCTACCTGGCTTAAGCCACACTCAAGAGAAGCTTGGAGGCATCCATTCATCTCTTTGGAAAACTTAATGAAAACACAAATGATGCACAACCTGAGCTTTGAACTGGGATGACTTTCTTCCAGGCTGAATTACCATTTGATTAATAGCTGCTGAAGCCTCCTGTTGCAAGACTGTTCACAGCACTTTATACATACACACATAACTCCCTCCTGTAATACATTTTTAGCACTTCCAGCATTTCCAGAGAAATCACTATTAAAAATGAAATTAAAATGAGTGGATTAGATTGAGAAATACAATTTCCACAATATTATTTATTCATTCTCTTTCTTGCTTTTATGACCTTTTAATATAAGGTTTGATGGCTTAACAATATTCTGCCATTTCCATTACTCAGGTTTTCTTAGGAGTAGCAATAGACCAGAGATACCTCAGTTCTTTCTCAGTTGGGTTTAGAGATCCTTCTCCGCATAGTTTTCTGTCAAAGCTAAAACAGCTGTGTCCACTTGATCAAAATCACAGCTTTTGACTCTTAATTACACTGACCTACGACTATTTGTAGTCTGGGACACAACTCCACCTCACTGAGACTTTTGCTACCTAGCAGGGAAAGTCTGCCAAATCATACTCCAATCCTTTGCCAATATTTTTTCCCATACAAATATGCCCTTACACATGCTAAAATTGCATGTAATTTTCTAGTACACTGGAATTTCTTGAGGATGAGTCATACACTTAAGACCATAGACGGTGTTTTTTAATTTTAGATCTCTCATTAGTAAATCTTCCCTTTCCTTCATGATTTTTTTTTTCTTGCTTGAAGAGACAACTACTCATTTGTTGTTGTATGTAACAGTGATGTATGGTTTATTAAGACAGCAGCTGAAACACACAAGCCCTTGATTGCTATATGACAAGTGATCTATCGGTGTTCGCTAATGGATTCCTGCTTGGGACCCTTGGGGGCTTCCATTTCATTTTGTACCAATGGTCAATTATGCTGAAGAGTCAGGTGTAATTGGCAGTTGAGTCCTTTGATAAGTTAGTGGTACAGCACTCTTTAGCCTTCCCTGAATTTGCCTTACTATCAATCTTTATGACACAGCATCAATATCATTACTGAGGTCCATATTTCATAGCAAGGCGGAAGTAATTTTTCACTTCTTGCATTCCTTGCCTGTTCCCACCTGATAACCTGTCTCTCCTGCACTGTTTTCACTTTCCCCTTATTCTGAAGTAGTTTGGTTCATTTCTGATGTACACAGCCAAATCACCATGAATAAGACTTAGCATGCACAATGTCTTAGGTTTCTCCATTTGATTATATTTTATCTTTCCGTAAAGAACAGACAGTGATTGTTCAGGGAATCACATCTTGTCAGCGGATGAAGACAGCATGATCCAAGCAGGAACCAGCCAGCTACCACATGGTGTTAAAACCCCTCTGATACATTTCAGAGGTCATTGTTTTTCTGGTGAAATCAGCTAAGCAAACTGCATATATTGTATCAGGAGTAATATTTCTGTTCTGACCGTTAGCACAGAAATTACCTATTTGTGCTGAGATGCAGAATCAACACTAATGTGTGTGCTGCAACACAATGTACATAATTGAGACTATGCTGATATTAAAACAGACAAACAACAAAGATAGATTTGTGGGTTTGTTTTTTTTTTTAAATGAGGCCATGTTTAGATCAGATAGACCTTCTAAATTTCTGAGGCTGGGTACACTGCCTGGCTGTACCCAGACTCCATACTGGGGCTTGCACCATGCACCTTAGAGAGCACTAGTGGATAAATCTAGGTGCACCCTCAATGCAACATGTTTCTGAGTTGCCCCACATGTTTCTGTAGGTTTGCAATGATGGTTTTTTTTTTTTTCATAACTGTCGTGGGTTAGGTTGAACCCCACCCCCCACACACACAGCCGGTCACTCCCCCTCCCCCACCCCCAGGAATGAGGGAGAGAATTAAAGGATAAACGGGAAACCCATGGGTTGAGATAAGAACAATTTAATACAGATGATTTAATACAGTATAGATGCTCACCACCCCCTCGCATGCGAAGCCCGTCTCGTCCCGAAGCTGCAATTCCGGACGAACGCGAGGCCCTGAAATAGAGAGGGGCAGAGAGAGAGAGAGAGAGAGAGAAAGGAAAGAAAAACAGCAGAGCAACAGCGCAGCAAGCGCAAAAGAGCCAAAGCGCAAAAGCCCTTCTTCCCGGCTGACCCTCACTTTTATACTGGGCATGACGCTGCATGATATGGAATACTAATTGGCCAGTTTGGCCCTCAGTCTTAAGTTCCACCACAAATCACAAGGGGAATCGTGTCTCCCTTGTCCCAGCTATGCTCCCCCCTTATCCCGCCGTGTTTCTGCACTCCGGCACACTGAAAAGTCCTTGGAGTTTCACATCCAACCACAAACATCAACTTGCTATCAGCATTCTTCTCAGAGCGAGCCTCTGAGTAAAACCAAAACACGGAGCTCTTCTAGCTGTTAAAAACTCTGTCCCAGCTAAAACTAGGACAATAACATATTTCTTTTTCTCATATTTGGCCTTTGTTTTCCTTGGTTTTTTTTAAAAAAAAGAAGAAAGCCCACAATATTCTGCAAACACAATGGAAAAAAAAAATGTTTAAGAAACATCTGATTACTCTGCGGTTGTAAGGCTCTCTCGCTTTCCTTGTAGATTCAAAGTTGATGCTACTCCTTTTTGAAAATCTCCTTTTCATTCTATTTTTTTTTAAATGACACCTATATGGCTTTTGAGTTACTGCAATGAAGAATCAACACACTCCATGAGTTCAGCTCTTTGCACGGCCACGCAACTTTGGCTCTAAAGAGCAGATCTATTGAAAAACGCAGCTGAGGAGTGTTTCCCTGTGCCTTGTTTCTCCATTTCTATTTAAAACAACCACCATGAGGCAGCAGAGAGGAAGCTGGACTAGGTAGGATGTATTCTAAAAAACCTAAGTGGTGTTATGAGGGCCACCAACTGCAAAACTAAAGCAATGGCAAGCACCTCTCTTTTGTGTCAGCTGCTGAGTTTAGTGCACATCTTACACAACAGAGATTTACAAGAACTGCAAATCCATACAGAAAGACAACAAAATGCCACACTGGTATCTTGTTTGGAAGGTGCTGTGCTACTGCTTTGACATTTAGCTCGCACTCTAGAAGCCAGATAAGAATTAATCTTCACCTTGACTACGTCTGGCATTGCTCTCTGTCTGAATCTATGCCTGTTCATTTTCCTGAAAGTATCTGCGGCTGATTAAAGCTCTGTACTGACAGGGCACTGTGGCGAAAAGAGACTCGACTACAAAGTTCAAGCAAATGATTTATTTGAGCTACACTCGCAGATTCAATATGCCACTATTGCAGGTTTTACGGATACAATGGAGAAACTCACTATAAAAACAAGAATACACTATTACAACACACAAGAGAGTCACGGAATGCACTACTACAGCACACAAGAGAGACAACACAACGTACTAGACTTAAAGCATGCTAAATATTCACTTACCCCTCCAGGTAAGGGCTCTCAATCCCAGGGAAGGTACCTTGGCCAGCGTCCCCATCAAGCTGGGAAGAATCTCCTCACAGGCTAGCTGTGTAGTTGGAGGAGCAACTCCCAGTTCCCAACTGGAATCTTAGGGTATTCTCAGCCCCTGATTCACCTGTGTGTAGGACTATGCCTGAGGGGTCTTGGGCGGTTTGGCAGTTTCCCCTTATCTTTAGGTTATCTGTGACTGTCTGAGTACTTCACCAGGCAACTGAATAGTGGTTGGATTGAGTGATTTCAAGGCTCAACTCAAGTTTTCGGTTCTTTGAATAATGCAGCACTTCTTTGTCTAGTCTAGGGCTCATCAGACAACTCAGGGCAGAGCTATCTACACAGCTCCCCATGGATTGTCTCTGCAGAGATAATGCCTCAAAGCAACCCAAGGCTGGGTCACTTTAACAATCCCACCGTGATTCACCTGCGTGCTGGACATTGCCGAAACTTAAGATCTATGAGCTGATCCATACAGGCACATTAATCAGATGAAAAGCATAGCTGATGAAAGAATTTTCAGAAATTAATACTTGTAACATTTATTCCCTGTCACATTGTTTGCTCTGTCAAAATAAGAACTTAATCACAAATGTGAAGGCACAAAATGTGCTTAAGACAGGCTATTTCTAGTTCATTAAATTAGGTCTCACCTTCACAACCAAAAAGTTACAACTGTGATGTTATTCCAGAAAAACCTCAGTAAGCAACATCCTATGAAGACAGGTTGAGAGAGTTGGGATTGTTCAGCCTGGAGAAGAGGAGGCTCCACGGAGACCTTCTAGCAGCCTTCCAGTACCTAAAGGGGGCCTGCAAGAAAGCTGGAGAGGGGCTTTTTACAAGGGCGTGTAGTGATAGGACAAGGGGCAATGGATTTAAACTGAAAGAGGGAAGATTTAGATTGGATATAAGGAAGAAATTCTTCCCTCAGAGGGTGGTGAGACACTGGAACAGGTTGCTCAGAAAAGTTGTGGCTGCCCCATCTCTGGAAGTGTTGAAGACCAGGTTGGATGGGGCTTTGAGCAACCTGGTGTAGTGGAAGGTGTCCCTGCCTATGGCAGAGAGGTTGGAACTAAATGATCTTTAAGGTCCCTTCCAACTCAAACCATTCTATGATTCGATGAACTAATTAGTGTCTGTCCCCTGCTGAGATGTGCTAACCCATTAACGCTAGCCTGTGATTAGAAGCCGTTACACACAGCAGCATTCACATCTGAATTTCACACCTGAAAGGCAAAATTTTTACTTGAATACAGATATCATTTGTTTAAAATGTAATTTCAGTGGCAACGGATTTTTCTTATGACTGTAAGAAATTCAGAAAAGAATAAAACTGTTCTTTTTTTCCAGGATATAAAGTTGTCATTCATTCAAGGGAGAGATTCAGTAAACCTGCACATTGTCATTTTGAAGCACTTACCTTTCATTTTAACTTTAGGTCTCTTGGATTCACCTCAAAACTAACAGTTTTATTATATTTATTTTTCTTGGTCAGTAAGAAATCACATAATCCTTAACATCTCTTATTTTCAAGTCTTTTGCCTTTGGTGAATCAAACTTACCATCTCTGCCAAATCACTATATATTCATGTGTCAGTGATGATTCCTGAGTGACTAGAGGCAGTCACTTCAACAGCATTTTAAAATACAGGATTATAAATATGCACTATGATGTTTGGATTGCAAATATCTCAGCTCAAAATCTTGTTTTCCTTGATACATAAGCCCTTCAAATAGGCAGAAAGCAACAGAAAATGGTTTATTGTTTTAGAATAGATATTATCAGCTACTATAGGAAAAAATACAGGAACTACTGGGGAAGTTAAAAAAAGTAATCTCCCAGTTTTCATTTTTTGAAAAAATTAGATTACAGTCTACCAACCCCAAGTATTCAACAGTTCTGAGCCAGGATGCAAATATGTACCAGATGGGCTTGCAAATAATTAATCTTTTTTAAAAAGGGTTCATTTTAGTTGTCATGCATTTTTGGAGTCTAACAAAACCCTGTCTTTTATTAGAATGGTTAGAAACTTACTTTAAATAAGTTGTTCTGCATCCAATGGAACAATACAGAAAGTATGATGTCCTGTAGAGTCCATGCTGCATCCTTTAAACTGAAGTGACTCCTATTACATCTCATGACTTTAGGATCTCCTCCTTCTCCCTCTCCTCCTCTTTCCCTCTGTATCTCTTCATCCTCACAACTTCTAGTCCTCTTTCACCCTAAGGGCAAGAGGTAGCAGGTATGTGGATGGTTGAGTGACACACAGGTTTATAACACCTAAAGTGTGCTGATTGATTGGCTTGCAAAGTGGTCAGTAAGAAAGTCATGCTGAAACCCTTCTTATCAGTAGGATAATTTTATCAATTCCTATATTTTCCTCCTGGAAGCTAATAGCTTCTATAAACCTGTTTTATTTCCTCAGATATCTGCCCTCAGAAAAATTTAGTTTTAATGTGTTCAATGAGTTTGATGTGTATCGGGGAGAATAGGGCTGACCAAGCAACAGTGTGGTCACGTAAGCTTTTCTTTAAGAAACCATGTTGAAAATAGAAGTTATCAACATTGTGCATAAACCTGAAATTTTTGACTGAGGTTTTAATCTATATTTGATTAAAAAAATATGCTGGATACTAATTTAAAAATCATCCTTTTAGACTAAAAATAATAATGCCTGTAAGAAAGGATTAATTACTTTCTATGTTTTGGGGAGCGCAGCTCTTACTAGCAGATAGCAGTGTCCATCATCATCAGGACTTCTAAAATCCTTTCTCACTGCTCCTCATTCAAGTGATGTGCATACATTACAACTTGTTACAATGTATCTATTGACATCTGTATTTATAAAATACACGTTTTATATATATAAACACTTAAATGTGTTACAAAGTTTTTATGCATTCATGTGCCTCCACAGTAGTCCTCACCGTGGATTTTCCTGGCTATTCCGAAGGTCAGAGACAAGCACACCATAAATCCAGATGAGCATGAAACAAGTGTGCACAAAAAAGTTAAAAGATCCTTTATAAGGTAATGACTTCTTTCGGATTCCCAATATAAACCAACTAAACATCCTCATCTTGACAATAAAGAACCTATACTGATCTTGTTCTATATAACGCTGGTCTCAAATTGCCTGCCTCCTACGAAATTTTCTGCTGAGACCCCAACTAGCTAAACAGAATTGGAAGCACCACTGGTTGGAGGTAAGGAAGTCCCAAGTCAATCACAGATTATTCTTCTGTCAGGTCTGCTTGAAAACATTTCCTCTGCTGCCTGGTAACAGATGACAGTGTGCTAAATAACCTTTACCTTGGATTTCTGAAAGCAGCAGACTAAGAACTGACACCAACACAACTTAAGGGAGTGTTTCAACATTTTAATTTGTGTTGTTTTACAAGTATACTCAGTATACTCAAGTGAGTACAGTTTTTAACAGAAGCCCTATACCCTTCCATTGAATACATACACCTCTAAAATTCATAGAGGAGAGCAAAACCACAGTAAACTGGCAGCAAGAGATCACTCATTCACACACATACACCCTTTGTAGCTAATACTATCCTCTCGGTGGAGCTGCAAAACATACCTAGAGCAGCAATACTGTTAGTTAATCTGCACTCCATGCTGTGTGGTGACATGAGGCACTGCAAAAGCAGTGGCCCTCATGTTGGTGGAGTGTTCGAACCATGTCTGGTTAGCCTGTACAACAAGGCAAAACCACAGGACAGCAATATAACCCATATAAATATTTTTTTCCCCTCCCCTCTCATAACAGTGATTTAAATATTCAGTTCCCTATGCATGCACTTTAGGAGACTGGTATAAAAATAGGAAGTAGTATGGCACGCTTTCTAAAAATATGCATAAACAGTAGTCTTCATCATTGGTGTGTGAAGTTAAATGGTACTCACTATGTATACATACGGGACTCCTGGCTGCTGACTTCACTGTAGCACAAACATTTCACTGGCTGAGGTTTGTGAAGCTTCCACAGTTTCCAAATGGCAAAATCACAACTGCACCATCACTTACAGTGTCCAAAGTCTGCTTTAAGGATTTGAGATAGATCTCTTTAGATATGAAGTACTTCTACATATGAAGCCACTTTTTTTTTTTTTTTGACTAACATTTCAGACGTAGGTACATCTGTAGATAGGCAACTACCATAATTCCCTGATTATTGATGAGTATCCAACTACAAAGTCGGATACTCAGTTTTAACTAAGAACACCTGAAAATTTGGCCCTGTGTGCTGAACTCTGCATGTCTGGAAGCAAGGGTTACAATCTCACTTACTCCTTTAACTCACTACTGAAAAAAAAATCTGAAATACTCTTCTACATCTAGGAAAGTACAGAGAAATACTATACTTCTACATACAAGAGTACAGTTAAATACTGTAGTGTCTTCAAGGAGTCACTTCACTATTCTATGCTCCTCAGAAAGAGAAATTAGAACTGAGGTGTTTGGTGTCTTCCCCAGATACGTGAGGTACATTCCCATGGCAAGTTCAGGCCAAAAATTGCCATTATCACCCACTAATAATTTAATGAGATCTAGACACATATACCACACACACACATATATTAAGCAAAATGAAAAAACGTAACTCCATTATGAAACTGAAGAATTAAGACATTCATTTACAGTGCAATAAAGAAAAAAATAAAAATTGCAGCTGTGCACGTGACATATTTCATTTAAATGCCCTCAGACCTGAACTTGAGACATACAATGATGCTGATGTTATCCTTACTGAAGAACTTCACATCCTCCGTGGCGATAGGATAGGACTAAGCTTAGGACACTAGGAGACGTTTTGACTCATGAATTACTTGTTTCCACTAGCAGCCATACTGTGTAAGACTCAAAAGAAATGCAAGGTGCTAAGCAAACAAAGTGCAAAAAGCTTTCACTTAATTTTTGAAATTACAGTTGGTTTTGTGTATTTCCATTCAATTATTGGGTGTTCATCTGCTAAAGCTTTCTCAGCAACTTGCAGAAAACAGAAACACTTTTATTTGTGGTGATATAGTGCATAGAAGAAAAAGTCAACGACTTCCATTTCCTCTTTCAGATTTCAAGCCTGGGATACTTCTGAGGTAAAGAAGTCAGAGGGTTTTGAACTACTGATATTAAACTAACCATAACACATCACAGCTTCAAAAAGAAGGCCTCAGTGTCTTCTGTCCCCACATGGTGAGTCACTGAGTTGCCTCTTTGGTATACCACCAACGCCCTAACGATCAGGGTAGTGCTCATCTCTTAAATTCGGCCATCTAAAAGGGAGACAGATAGTCAAAACTAATTGTCAAGGCATCTGGTTAACACTGAGTAATAGGTCTCCAGAGAATGATTCATATCACTTGCCTTAGAGGACGTTTTAAGATGGGTTGGATTACTCCCTGAAGATGTGCTCTGGAGGGCACCTACATGACTAGTTCACACTATCTGCCCAACTTCTAGATATTTAAAGTTATATGAAGTGAACACCACCCTAATACCAGAACATCAAAAACAAAGTTTTAGGTAAATGATAATGTCAGAAAAATGGGCTATTCCAGAACATCACAACTAATGTGTTAAATTTAATTCCCTTACTAACAAGCAGCAAATATGAAGGGTAAAACAGTGCAAAGCCAATAACCTCTCTGTCTATTCTGGGTAACAGTCACATTTCAGTATTAGTGCTGGCTAATTGGCTGTTTCTTGGCAACCTAGACTACAGTGCATTGTACAAGTCCACTTCTTATACCACAGAGAGAAATATTATCTTATTACACTGATTAGAGTGTAAAAAAGTCTGCAATTTGATCAAAGCAGAGCACAGCTATAGTCAATATATAGTCAAGATCTATGCTCTGTTTCCATGCTAGGGTGGCATGCCATAATGACATCCTATCTGAAATAAAATGCATTTCCTTCCATCCTCAGATTTCCTGAGTAAGATGAGCATCAGGTCAGTTTTTGAAGGATGTCTCCTATAATGACTTCAAAATAAGCACGTGATAATAAACTTATGTGCAAAAGACTCTGAAACAGAAGTCTACAAACCATGACTGCTCTCCGTACACAAACACACACAGATACACATACTCATACACTAAGTTTTCCACAAAGGTAGGCTTGTCAGGTGTCATGCAGTGCCACACCTGCAAGAAAGAAATCCCATCCGCAAGAAACAACATCCAAGATATACAACGTTCCCAGCAGGTGATCTGCCACCTTCCAAAGGCACCTACTTGTTTCCAGTTGTACTAGGCATTGGAAGACACACTTTGATGAGGATTCCCCTTTTGAGAATCCAGTGTCTTGCTACTGCTCCACGCTTCGTCAGTATTTTCAGGAGATTTCACCTCTGCCTTGTCCGTGAGTACGGTGGATTTGGGAGGCTTGCAAATAAAGCAGAGGAACTTGAAACAGGACAGCAAACCTTCGGAAATGCTGGATGAGAAAAGCTTTTTGCACGGGTGACAGAACTGGTAGAACACCAACATGAAGAGGACAGCCATGCAGTAACCTATCAGGAGCTGCAAGACCAACAATGGGGCGCAGACATACAGGTAGATATCAGTTTTATAGATGTACCACATCAGCAGGAGGAATGCATTCTCGATGAATCGCAGCATGTAATACACAGTCAGTCGGTACCAATTTTGGGATTTGTTAATTAAGTCAGGATCATTGAGTTTCACCTGCACCGCCGACCAGCAGAACATGTTAATGCCAGCATACAGGAAGGTGAGAAGACACAAGACGATGGTTGTGCCGACCCTGCTCAATGCCTTCTCTATGTTCTCAGGAAATGGGGACTTGCTCTGCCAGAAGAGAATCCACGGGTAGAAGAAAAAACCAAAGAAATTCACTAGCACAACGGGGAGAGTCCAGATTTGAAGGACTGAACTGAAAAGGACCAACACCGTAACCCGCGTAGCAATCTCAAAGCTTCTCCACATGAATATGCAGAGGTAGGCGGCTGGTTTCACACTGACGTCATAATCATCGTACTTAATCTTAATAGCCAGGATGTTGCAGCGTAAGGCACCATATACAATCGAGAGGAGAGAAAGGACCATAAAAATACCTACAAAGAGAAAAGACAAATCAGGACTTTCAGCTTAGCAGAAGTTAAAGACACCGCATCAGGGTAGTGCAGTAGTTGTCTTCACAGCGCTCCTGAGCATTCCTAGCATGGTGTAATGTCAAAAAAGCTATTCCTTGTATACGCTTCTGGGTTCTTACTCTAATTCTATCTCTTATTTTTGGCCCTCATTTGTTACTTTTCCAAGTAGCTAGAAATAAAAAAAGGCAATTAACAGTCACAGGTGTCTCTCCCTCCTTCTCCTGCCCAGGGCTGCTCACACATTTACTGCCTTTGGTAGTTACACAGCTCAGTAGTAAATGTATCCAAGTTGCTCTCAGACTCTCACAGTACTCCACAAGGCACAGGGGAGCTACTCCCCCTTTGTACAGATAAAGAACTGCGAAACAGAAGCTGAAATTCTGGAGTTACTTGGGCGTGCAAATACCTCAGTGCTTGCGAAGTTCTATGTCGAAGCAAATTATCTAAGCTCACAGAAGAGCTCTGCGATGGAGCTCAAAATTGAAAGCCAAAGCAATTTAAACCCAGAACCACCGGCACTTTTTCTGCCCATGTAGACAGATGTTTCCTCATCTGTCTACACTGTGTTTTCCTATACATCTATTTTCCTTATACATATAGCTATATCATGCATTTAAAAACAACACTCCTTTTAAAAACGTCTTTAAATTCAGATCAACTTTCTGTATCTCTCATCTACCCAGAATCCCTCAAGAGAAGGTCTCATGGCATTTAAATTCTGCAGAAAGCGAAGGCAGAGGCCAGCTGTTACCTGGTCTCCCCTCCCGATGCAGTAGGCGAAAAGCTTTCTGGCACTGCAGAAGGGAGTCTTGTCTTGCTGTCTTGCTACATTAAGTAGGTACAGATGTATAAGAACCCTGGATACATAGAATAAGCATTCGTAAAGAAGTACCTCGATGTACAGAAGTGCTAACTGCCCACGGTTTTGTTAGCATTTGCATGCTTTCTTCACAATTTTTACCAACACGCTGAATAGCTGATTTAGTGGACTAATTTTAGGCACCCTCAATCAATACTTTTAGTTTCAATCTTAGCATTTTGTCCATGCAAGGAACACTTCAAATGCAAATGAATTAAGAACAGTAAAAATGATTCAGTCATTTCTTTTAGAGTTTCAGTGAAACTCTAACCAGCTAACTGGTCATGCTACAGGGCAATATATTACATCAGATAAAACAAAATAATCAGAGTTAAGAATTCTTGATTATGTCAATTACTTTTGCAATTCTTAGCAAAAAGTGCTTTCTGCAATATCCTACTAATGAATCAGATTCCCTGCTTTCCTATAGCTATATAGCCATGACTGAGTTTTTTTCTAATTAAAGTTATTGATTTCTAAGCATGACTTTGAAAGAAACAAGTGTATTTTATGATCTCTAACAACTTTCTAACAGGATTTTCTCTATCATTTTAGCTAACCTCTCTCCCACCCTTATCCTGAAACACCTCTGAATTATTTTGGAAAATAATTAATTAATTCTTTATATCTAAATTTCCAATAACACTCAGTAAGTTGAAAACATTTGCCATGTCATGTGGTAATTTTGTACATGCCAGTTTAGTGATGCATATATTCTCTGAAAATGGTGATGTATTTGCTTGTTTAACACTTAAATTTTTCATAGGTGTTTTTAAACATCTTTCTTACAGTACTGTACTTGATCTGAGAATTTTTAAATGATATGTCTTAGAAAAACATTGACTGAAAGCAGAAGAGCAAGTGAGTGCAGTCAAGAATACCGCTTGATATCCTGCGGCTCTTTAGAAAAACCTTTCCTTTAGTATTGAGCTGGCTTTAGAACTGTGAAAGAACAAATAAGTTCCAGCAGCTAATAAAGCAAAAGAATATAAAGAGTTAAAGAAACAAAATACCTACCCACTGGGACAGAGTGCTGCTGTCCTTGGAACTCCGCTTGCTTTCTGCTTTGATAAGCTGAGACATTCATCTTTTTATCAAATTTCATTTTAAGGATTCTATATTAATCTCAAACTTGTCTTAAAACCCAAGCCTTCAAAAAAGGTAGTTCTCCATTGATAGAATCCAGGTCATGCTGACTCTGGTTTAATACAGAGTCCCACTCCTTTCCCAAAAGCTCAGTACTGTCACCAAACCTTCAGTTCAAACATCACTTTTAAGTCTGTGAGAAAGATGGTTTGAAGCAATCACAAGGGGAAACGTGTGGTAGGTGACATTATTGTTGCTTTTACTCATCCTGAGCAGGCAAAGAAGTGAAAATGTAAAAGGCAAAGTATCTTTCCCTGGAACAGTCCCAAATCCCCTAACAGTCCTTATAAATGTGGCATTTCTCTTCTTCCTTCCTACTCCTAAAAGGCTGTACTTTTCTTACAAATCAAAGGTGCACACTCACAGAGTTATTCAAGGAGGCACTGTTTTACTTTGTTGGGTTTTTTCATGTTTTAAGTCTTCTCAAGATCTGGTCCTTCTCACTTCAGAAATTGCTAATTCTGCTCTAGATGAGCTATATCACAAATTACTGTAATCTTACATTCAGCTGAAGAATCGCAAGTTATCTATTATATATACTATAGTTTTCTAAACCGACAATCAGAACCCTTGAAAAATAAGGGCACTTATTTTGTTACTTAAGCAAGACACTTAGATACAAAATTTTTTGCCTTAAAATAGAATTTCAACACTATTAAAATCAATAACTCAAACCTGTTCATTAAACTAAACGACTCAAACTATACTGTTCAAACAATAAGAAAAATATTCTGTGGTCAGTGCTTAATGAGTTGAGGAGAAGCAACTGTAGAAGCATCTTACGACATTTAGTAAGACCACATACAAAGCCTCGTCATGAACATTAGGAAGGTGACACTACAAACACTAGTAAGTTGAAAAAAATCATAAGCCCAAGACTTCTGTTCTTGAAGATGGCAGTCACTGCTACAAATTTTCATTCAGAAAAAAAAAAAAAAAAAAGAATGAACCTTTTGGCAAAATAATTTTATTTTTAAATGCATCCTGGTTTTAGCTGGGACAGAGTCAGCTCTTCTTTTTAGCAGCTAGAAGAGCTCCGTGTTTTGGTTTTACTCAGAGGCTCACTCTGAGAAGAATGCTGATAGCAAGCTGATGTTTGTAGTTGGCACTGAGGTCTCAAGGACTTTTCAGCTTGTCGTGTTCTTGCCAGTGTGCAGGAGCACAACAGGATAGAGGGGAGCATGGCCGGGACAAGGGATCCATGACTCTCCTTATGATTTGTACTTGGACTTAAGATTGAGACCAAACTGGCCAATTAGTATTCCATATCATGCAGTGTCATGCCCAGTATAAAAGTGAGGGACAGCCAGAAAGAAGGGCTTTTGCCCTTCTGGGACTCTCACTTTCGGACTCTCATAGTGCTTTCTCTCTCTCCCGCTCTCTATTTCGGGCCTCCCGTTCATCTGGGATTGCAGTATCGGGATTCATCTGTTTCGGGATTGCAGCTTCGTAACGAGACGGGCCTCGGTCAAGGGGTGGTGAGCAATTACACTGTACATCACTCGTTTGTGTATATTTATCCTTGTACATATCCGTACATATATACATTGGTAGCGGTACTAGTAAATTGTTCTTATCTCAACCCACGTGTCTCTTTTCTTTTTCTTCTTTGATTCTCTCCCTCATCCTTGGGGGTGGGGAAGGGTGAGTGAGCGACTGTGTAGAGTTTGGTTGCTGGAGGGCCTAACCCACGACAAAATGGCAGGAAATCCCCATTTTGAGATTATTTTATCACTGCAAGCAACACTTGAAAAAGATAACTTGACTGCTGTTATCAGCACAAAAACTAAACTCACAAAAAGATCGCTCTTCACGGAAGTGGATCTTCCGCCCTCAGTACTGCACAGAGAACGAGCCCTTTTTCAAGCGTAAGAGGCCAAGTCACACATCCCCCATCTCCAGATCTCCTAGCTATTTTTGTAATTAACCCTAACTCAGGTCTTTTTGGCACCTCCTGGCCTTGCGCTTCTCCAGGTGGTACCACCTAAGTGAAGAGGCCCTGATAGCTGCCCAACAGTGTGTGAGTGGACCTGAGCCCAATGTCAGCAGAAGGTTACAGCCGGCTTTCAGGCGATGCAGGATACTGACAGATGCTGGAGCATTTAGTGCAGGGTGACGGCCAAATGCACAGGAGAAACCCTGGTGTCAGTTCTGAGAGCAGCATTTACAAAGTCAGCCTGGATATTTCATACAGTAACCAGTCAGGAACTGCTTTTTTTCCCAGTTACACTGTAACCAAAGGAAGAGCTGAATGTCTAGAACTAGGACTCAGATTAAACTATTACACAGGGGTTTCCAATGCTGCATTTCATACAACAACATTTCTATACATTTCATGCTAAACAGTCACCAAAGTTTTATGTCTTTCACTAACCTAGAGGCTTTTTCCTCCTTTTGCAACTCTCTTTAGTTCTCTTGATCTTAACGTTCTTGGCAGACAGTGAAATGACAATTTGGGAGAATGCCAGACACTGGTAAGAATCTGATCATCCAGAAGAAAACATCCAGAGAATTTACTGAATGCCATGAAATACACAAGAAAGATGCAGCATGGCTCTGGTTGACAAAGGGCTACGCAAGGATGCATGCTCTTTTCAGAACTGTTCAACTCAGTACTGGAAGCAATAATGAGTTTCGAACAGATCTGGAAGGGACAAACTATGCTATGTAGCATGTTGGTAAACAGCTTTAGGTTCACAGGTGATACTGACTTCATTACCACTGACCAAGCAGGATTTGCACAGAATAACAGACAGGGTAGTGTAGGAACCCAGAAAAATAAGAGACTGATGAGGATACAGGACAAAAAGTGTGGAAATCAAAATACAAGAAGAGAGTGATAATTGTAACAGAAACAAATGGAAAGGAGCATGCAATTTGGAGGGCCAGTGTCAAAGAACGGGGAAGCTGAAGACATCTAAAGTGTGGAAGAAGAGCTGGACTGGCTGTTAAATTACTTTGACTATGCTGCAAGATCAAAAGTTTGAAGCCATGTCCCTATACATGAGAATCCCCATGCACATATAACAAACAACAAGCTGAAACTGTGCTATGTGTCATTCCTGTATACTCTTGGAGGATGACTAATACTTATGGACAAAAGGTACTACTACAGAAATAAACTGGCTAAAAAGATCGCAGGAAGTTTCAGTATTTCAGAAGGTAAAATATACACAAGAGGAATGTGGTTAAGACTCTTGTTTTTCTGATGAATGAGCTCTAATAGACCTTGCCATTGTTCCTAAATCACTGATTAAGAAAAAAAAAAAAACCCAAAACTTTTTTTTTCTTTTAATTTCTATATTTTAGAATGGCACCTGCTATCGAGATGGCTCCTGGGAGACATGAGATGACTACTGGATTTGCTGTTGGGTTCACTGAACTCCCTGGTGAGCCAGTTTACCTCTGGTTGTTTAACTTCACTTCACCCACAGAAGGTCACTTAGCAGTCTGTGATTCAGAATTTGCCTCAGCAGTAACTGATAAAAGTCAGAAGTAATAGGGCATTACGAATCATTATTAAATATGCAATTCTCTAATCATCTGGAACACAGCGCTTCTCCTTGGCAATCATGACCAGTAAGGTCAACATCAGTAATAGAAGAAATACGATAAAAAGGTGACCTTTCTCAAGCAAATGCCATCTGCAGTGAAGTGATTCGTAATTTTGCTAATTGCACCTCTCAGCAAAGGATTCAGTTGCTTTGTTCTCATCCCATGCCACAGATGCCATAGTTATTTGAAGAGTCTACCTTTGCTGTGAAGAACTCAAACCATCAGAGGCAATGTCTTTCAAGTAACTACTGCTATGACCTTAAGCAAGTACTTTTGTATAAAGACCTTAACCTGTTCTAATACCCTTATGTGCTGACTTGCCCTTTAGTATATTGAAGTTTTCCATTCCTCGAGTTGAGGGGAGAACCCTGATGTTACTATAAAGGCTTCTCCAAAAATGTTAGTTCCTTACCTTGCTACACTGCCAACCAAGGCACCAGAACTGAAAAAAGCATTCAGATTCGTAACATATCACCCTAGCCTCAGCCTCCCTAGCTGTGAAGCTGTTAAAGATCCCTGGCCTCTCATGGCCTCAGAGATAACAAGAGCTATTTTGTATTTCAGTGGAAACACACCTCCAGTTTGCATAGCTGCCAAAGTCCTTTCTTACACTAAAAAGCTGGTTGTCCTACAACTAGCTGGAGTAGGTTCTTCATTTAACGGCCAACCAGCAAATCAAGGCTTTTTTTCCAAGGAGCTGGAGCACATCATGGAGCAAGATGCAGAGACCCACTGTAAGAGAGATGTGTCCTGGTAAGTCCATGTGGTGCAGCACTGCTTGGTGAAGGCTTAACAGCTTGGGTCCAGAGATGATATGACCACATTTGCATACCAGCTTATTGAGTCCTGTCTTTTGATTCCAAATTCAGAGTCTGGCACAGGTAAAGACAGTTCACGTCCTCAGTCCATATGTGCAACTGCATTCCTCAAAGTACACCTTCCTTAATGCAGCATGGCAAAACATGCTCTGCACTGTACCCCAAGGAATTTTCCAGAAAGTTTGCTCAAAACCCAAAACGGAACAGAGGTAAATCATCTTTTTTTCCTCTTCATGAAGACAGCTCAGTCCCTCCAGCTGCCTCCCTCTCATGCCATAATGGTCACTTTATCAAATTAGTGTTTTTATAGCAATCCAAGTATGCTACAGGAAGTGTCATAGTGTAAAACATGATGATATAAACTTGAGAGCAACATCACCATTAAAAGCTGTCAGGGAGATGAAACCCACTGCAATATGTTTGGTTCTTGTCCAGGGCAGCTACACTGACTGCTGACCCTTCTCCTCTCCCTCCCACCAAAATACGGAGATGATAACAACAGCTCTACCTACTTCTGGCAGCCGTGATCTCCTGCTGCAGGACACAGATGTATAGCTGGAGCGTGAGCTGGGGTGCTGAGCCAAGGAATGCCTGGATCACAGATGCCCTGCTGAACGCAGACCTGTGTGTACACAGCTTGCCTTCAGCCTGCCCCACTTCTTTCTCAATTTCTTCCGAGTACCCATCCTTGGGCATCTGCCTCTTCTTGGTGATGCTGACATAGGGCTCTTCAACTCTGCCAGCGCGGAAGTAAATGTAAAAGACTTCCACACACCTACAAGCAAATCAGTAAATAGAGTAACAGGAAAAAAATTAAAGAAAAGCATAGGTCTTCCTGCTTCTTAATATTTTAAGATATCACATACCAAGTCCTAAGTCATTTGTTATGCCTAACACTGGTACAGGCTTCAAGAAGAAAAACAATTGTAGTGTGAGCAGCAGAACTGGTGCGGGCTAGCTTCTAGCTCAGAGGGAAGCTCTGGGGAGAGAAACTCCCGCTGCGAGGGTGACCTGTGGCACCATCCCTGGTCACATCTCCTCCCACAGCCTGACACACATGGCATCTTCTTCTTGTGTAAGCATTATCCTCTGATGAGGACTGAGCTGCCTTCTTTCCTTCCATAGTGTCTGCTGGGGTTAGTCTCCTCTACCTGGCTGCCTCTGAAGGTAATACTTGCTGGAATGCAGCATCTCCAAGTCTCTAACAGGTCAGATTTGGCCAGTGAGTTTTTGTAATGTACAAATAAGGCTTATCTTGTATTTGAAAGTATCTCACAATTACAAAGCATGGAGCTATGCTTGTCTGAGACTTTGAACTCCCATTTCCTTCTCAGCTTGACTGTTTTCTAACAATTGCCAAGTCAGGGTCTATCACAGCCTTTAGGGGAAAACTCACGGACCAAACTGTAAAGCAGCACTGATAAAAATTCAAATAAAAGCATATTGATTTTTATTTTAATAAACTTGACTTCATTTTTTTCCCCCTAACTGGACCACTAGCAAGTTTTAACTGCTGTAGATGGAGAGCAGTTTTAGGATCCTGTAATACCATCCTTGAGTCACTAGGTGTCAGCTACCATTATCACTAAAGCTATTTGAAGCAAGCCGTGCGCTGGAGGCTCCATTCACAGCGGTGACTTTCAGTTTTCCCCTTGTTAATCTTTCAGTCCCTACCAGTCTTGTTCCATGTAAAACAATCCACATAGCCAAAAATAAAATGTGAAAAATTAATAAAGCACAACAGCTTATGAAGCCAATGGAGATTCTGAAACCAACAAATTGATTTTATTCCAAAAGAAAGATCCCAGAACATTTTTGTCTCGCTTAGTATTCACAGTCATCTATTCGTCCTGAGCTGAGGGCAAGTCTGAAGCTATTACAGAAAATGAGATCTCAGCATCAGTCTCTGAACTGTGTGATTAGAAGCAGATATAGCCTAAGGACCCATCTAATGCAGTAATCCCATAAAAGAGATGATAAGATTCTTAAGACTATAGTAAATACTATAATCAACAAAATTTTGGGGTTTGGAGCAAGCATTTCATTTGTATTTATTAGCTAGGTATTAAGTAGCAGTATACTGTTTGTGACGGGAAATTTTATGTCTGTATAGAAAAGCAAAGGCAATGTGAAATAGTCTGATGAGCAAATCTTAGAGCCAAAGGGGACTTTTACCAATACCGCAGAGTAATAAAACCGGTATGTGCAAGCACTCCGATTACATCAGTAATGATGCCCATCTTCTCCCAAGCTCCGCCCATCCCATGCAAGAATGTCTCTGGATGTCACGCCTTCTGGGCCAAATAACAAATGCACTCAAGACTCCAGCTGGTGCCACTGCCCAAGCAACTACTTCACACAGGAGCAGACTGGCAGCTGACACACTAGAAGGAAAGAGCACCAATCTAAATGTTGAAGAAATAGTGTGTAAGAGGTGCGTAGGCACTTGAACTATCCAGGTGAGAAGTGTTCAGAACGGCGATGAAGAATCGATTCCGATCACGTACCTGTGCCAGGTTACGACTGCGCCTATGAAGTGCGTTCTGAAGGGCTGGGCGTCTTGTCTTTAAATGGACTGGCTTGTTCTTCTTTATTATGAAACACAACTAAGAGACAATTCGAGAAGGCGACTGCTTCATGCCAGTTTTCCTCCACAGTTACCAACTGGTATGGAATGGGGAATTCCCCAGAAGCCCCAGTTGCTCAATGCTCATCACTGCTCCACTCCAGAGGAACAGGAGTGAGAGATCCCAACTGCTGCACAATCCATCTCCTGCAACGCAGTGATGTTTAGGGCCTTTTCAACAGATCCTCACACGGCATCAACAGCAGAAGGCACGCAGCTGGCCATTTTCACTGCATGTAAATGTAAAGCAATGACAGTTGCAGTATGGGCTCTGAAGGAACTAAAAATACTCTGAAGAAAAATACTCTCTACAGTGAAAGTCAAGAGGTAAGAAAAAGATGGTGCTGCTTTCTCCCCTGCTGCCAAGTCTTGGCAGAGAGAAGAGCTATACTTTTTCAAGGATCCTGATGGTGCCTACAAAGAGTGATTCAGCAGCAACACATTCTTCTACACAGGCAGTAGGAGGAATAATCCTATCCTTATACGCCTGCTGAGAGTGAACACCTCATTCCCTCTTTTAATCACGGATGCGTGGGATTTAAATACAGGCAAAATAATGGTGGTTAGAAGGGGGAACAGGCAATGAAAACAGAGAACTTCCCACAGCCAACAAGCGCTCCAGGAGCAAACGTCTATTTGAGACCTATCCATACACGCTCACTGCGAATGTACAAGCAGATTTCTCTAATGACTCAACTGTTAGTAATTCCTTTTCTTTAGAGAAGTGTGCAAAAGACTTATCAGTCCTGCATATTTACTTACCTGCACCAGGCAAAGATTTGTTCCTCACTCATTGTTCTACCTTCCATCTGCACTGACTTTCTGTTCATCCCATCATGGACACCTAACACATCTGCTCAAGAATGAAGAAAAAAAAAGCCCGAAGAGGGTCTAGCCATATTCTTCCCATCTGGAAAAGAGGGAGATGTATCAACAGTTGTAAAGTTTAGAACTAGCAGAATCTCCTACAGTAAGGTCTGCCAATGGAAGTCCTACAAGGAAGAGAGGTTTTTAGATCTGTGTTATTCTGAACAACAAAGCAAGTCACTAGGAAAGAGAGACTACCCACAAGAGACAATGCTTCTGCACAATGGGACTAAAGCACTATCTGCACCATTAGAGCTTACTAGATTTCAAACTGCAGAATTAGGTGTCCAAAGCATTAATGACTCCAATAATTTAAGCCTATAGGTGTTTTGGTTTTGTTTGTTTGTTTGTTTTTTCACTTCCTGCAACTCACAGAATCTAACTTTGGCTGTAACAGCAGCTCCTTTGGCAGTTTGACGCAAACTTCCTACTGCTTCTGCTTTGCTACTGTCTACACAGTACGTAGACACATGAAATTGTTTCTCCTTATGCCTTTATGCCTTGAGAAACAAAGCCCACGCCCATTTCCAAGAAAAAAAAAAAGGGTGAAAAAAAGTCTATTGTTTATATCCTTGTCCCACTGAAACCTGAGGAAAACAGTCATTAGTGTTCTATACAGGGGCCTGTTATATTTGCTTTTGATTTTTTTTTTGCAAGAGAAGTTCATCATTCTGCCGACCGAGCCATCTCCTAATTGCATGTTCTTCATAAGGAAGAATCTGTAGGCCCACATTTAGCTGATAGAGCACTAGGGACAATAGTTTTAAAGGCACCAGCCGTCACTTAGCTCTCCTCTCCGTGAAGTCGGTATCAGAAGGAAGCACTGCCAAGTTCACACCAGTCCCTTCTGGATATGCCACCTGGGTATTGCCTTCAATAGATCGGATGGTAGGGAATCGCCACATCCAGTCGACTTACGGTACAATGCCATCAACACCCTCTGCTCGTGACCATAAGCCCCGACTGTTCAAGTCAGTTCGTTGGAAATCTGCACTCCTCACTTCAGCTCCTGACCTATTTATTACTTGCAGAACAGAAAAGGGCAAGCAAGTTAACAGGGAGTTCTCTGGCACCCTTCGTGAAGAGTTATTTGAGCTTTGAACAAATCCCTAAGTGTGGAACAGGACACTAGCAGAAATACATCCAGTTATTATTTATCGGAATTGCAGCAGCACCTAAAAATCTCAAGATGATCTCGGTGCTACAGGTGCTGTCCAAATGAACAGGGAACAAAGAGACAGTCCTTGGCTCAGGAGTAGCCGATAACGAGCCAAAAAGCTCATCATGGTCTTCTCTAAAGAAAAGAAAAATACATTAAATCTCTCATTGACATTGGCTATCGTTTTAAGTAATTGTTTGTGTCATAATTTACTTTATGTGGTAAAACAATCTCCTTTCACAAAGAAAAAAGAGAAAGTATCCAAATATATTTTCTAAGCATCCAGACAAATTAGTGCGCTCACAAGGAGCGGCCCCAACCTGGAACACTGCAGGAATCCCCCATGGTGCCTAGAAACCTGGAGTCACTTTGTTCCAGCCAACTCTCTGCATAGTCTCCAGCATATCTACATCATAGGGATCAGTGCCGGGCCACTGAGGGAAGGCAGGAAATTTACACTACAAATTGCTCCGAATTGATGGAAAAACTCTTAGGAGAGTGGGAGGAGGAATTAAAAAAGGGTGTGCTAACAGTACTCTTCCAGTACAGCAAAAGTCCTCTCCAGGAAGAGGGATGCTTGCTAATTTTAGTGCTTCCAGTGGCAGCAGCAGGACAGTGAGTTCTTCCTGAACAGGTGGAGAGTGGGTGTTTGGGGAAAGTGGTGGTATGCAAGAAGGTTTTATAAGAGAATGTACTTTTTTCCCTGTCACACAGAGGATTCAAAATAGGCTGGATCATTCGGCTTGCAAAGCTAAATAGCCTCCTTCCTTGCCAAGATATTTCCAAACCATTCCTTAAAATTTAAACTTAACTTTTTAAGGGAAAAAGTAAGGAGAGAAAAATGTCTAGCTCTTAAGATAATGAAGAAAGGTCACACGACATACATGGGCTGTCCATAAGGCAGTGCACTGATGTTTGAGTATTTAAGTCTGAATGGAGAAATACTATCCTGCATCATGTCACAAACCCAACAGAGATGGTTAAAAAGTTAGCGTTTTTAAGGCCAAGGCTTTTTACTCAAGGCTCTTTAACATTTCATTCTGGTGCCGCAAGCGGACAGAGCCTGGGCGGGTCTACTCTCTGCGTCCTATTTGACCTAATTTGACCCAGCCCTCCTTAAAAGGCCCTGGGCTGTGCCAGTGAGATATAAGAGAGATCGAACACAGAGGATGCAATGAGGCTTCATACTGAGGAAGCAGATGACTAACACCAGCAGACTCTCTGGTGCAAAGGAGCAGAGGTTTGCCTAAAAGGATGGGACAAAATGTCTCCGGGGACAACTGTCCTTTTCAGCTTACAATGGTTAAAGCCACAGTGAAGTGATGATACTGCCGAAAAATAGTTTGCCTTTGAGCTATCATCCTCAGATTTCTGTGTATTCCAGTCCTCATGGGATATAAAGCCTCCCATGAAAAGCAGGGAAAGGTAAGGTATTTCATGTGCTGAAAAGACTTCAACTTCTACAGGGCAGATCTACACCCAATGGGAAGCAACCAGTTTCCTCTCCCGAGAGATAAAACAATGTTTAGTGGCAGTGGGTAGGAAGGCAACGAAGAGAATAAAAGACCTTTAATGTCTGTCTCAGACTGATACCTTCGTCTTCCCACACTTCTGCACTGTGTCCTACAAATAGACACATTTCTCTGAATCCAAGGAGAGGCTTTTTTCTATGAAACTTTTCCTCTTAACTTGTTTCCTGCTAAAGGCTGTAAGAACTCTACATTTTTTTTTCAGGTGGCATGAATGTAATACCCTCTTTTTATTGGTAATCATAATTCCAGAGAAGTTAACACACATCACTTCATACTGCCTAAATGATGCCGTGGGGACTGTGGCTCAGGCATGCTGTAAGGCCTCCAGAACATCTTCAAACCTCCTGGAAAAGCTAAGTTCGTAAATCTTTAAGAAAGGCAGAAGTGCAGAGCTGGCAACCCACTCATACACCACAGCATCATGGGGAGGAAAGGAGAGGAGAGGGCTTCTGCATGCCCACTAGTTTTGCAGCAGCGACTGCAGCTGGGAGCTCACCAACACAGCAGAAAGTGTGTTCTGTGCAAGATGAAACTCGTGTTGTAAACAGATAAACATAAACTTGATGTTGAGAAAGAAAGAGAAAGTGAAATCCTGCTTAGTGGTTAAGGCCAAAGCAAAAGTCTGTCTCTTTCAGAAAATCCTCCGATTTGTTGTTGTTGTTGCTTACATCCTTTGTTTGCTTCCTCACATGTCTCAGCTTGACATGACATTCTCTCCTTGTCTGACCTCAAGAAATTGATTTAGAATGACACAAGTAATGAACATGATCTTTATTTTGATAGTTGCTTTCTCTTTGGTTCCGCTCTTATGTTCCAAAGAACGTGGAAGTATTTTGTTCTCCACGTTTAGAAAACCAGACCCCTTCAAGAACTAAACTGTTAAGCTGTAACTTAAATCTCTTTAAAATACTAACAAAACAAACAAACAAACAAAAAAATCCAGCTGTGTTTTTTTCAGGAAACAGAGGAATTCAATGTTTTTGAAGTGTAAGATGTTTTGTAATATCCAAACTGTTCACCTTCATTAGTGTGAACAAATCTTCCTTTTCTACACTGTCCAGGAATTTCAAAAAGTTGGGGATACTTCTCCTAGCCTCTACTAGAGAGGTACTATATTTAATTCTCTTTCCTTTTAAAGTAAAAGACTGGAAAGCAAATTTAAAATGAAAGCCCCCAGCAAACATTTTGTCATGGGGCTGCACCACCTCTGTAACTTTTCATCTTTTTCCTACGGACGTTTTCAGTCAGAAGTTGAACTGAAGTTGAAAAATCTCCAAAGCAACTTGGGGCAAGAAGCTCACTTTCGGAAGGGAGAGAGAGACTTCAAGCCTTACGAGTATTTCCAAGATGCACTGATGGGATGGGCACTATCGTTGTTTCAAAGTAGAAACGGAGGAAGTCTGCCTTTCTCTGGGCAGTAATTTGAAAGCGTTACGGATGAAGCAGCAGTGAACAGACACGACCATTTGCAGCAAGCCACAAGGACAGAAAATAAGCGCAGAAAACGCCACCAGAAAGAGGGAGCAGGCTCTGCCAGGCTCCCCTCTCTCCGCAGGGGCACAGCCTGCCCGCCACCTGCCTCCCAGAAGACGCTTAACCCATTTTCCCCAACGCTCCCTGACCTTCAGGGAGCACCACGCCCCTCGGACCTTTAAAAAGGAAACTATCCCTCCCGCAGCCTTCAGAAATAAGACTGGGAAGGATGTTCTGGCGGCTAACACGGGTGCAGAGCAGCAGCAGCCGCCGCCCGGCAGCGGACACTCCCGCACGGCGCAAAGGCCGGGGCGCTCCGGCCGCCTCCCGGGCTCGCCCCCGGCCGGCCCGCCGAGGCGGGCAGGGACCGCGGGGCGGAGCGGGACTCACCGACCTGACGAGGGGCCCGAGCTGCAGGAGGTGCAGCAGCAGCACCAGCGGGCGGTCGCGGCTGACGTCGCGGTGGATGAAGACCAGGCTGAGCTGCACCAGCGCGCAGGGCAGGAGGGCGAAGAGCAGCGTCAGCCACTGCCACATGCGGTCCCCCGCCGCCCGGTACGCCCCGCTCAGGCACAGGGCGGCCGCCGTCTCGGCCACGAAGAGGATGAGAGAGACGAGGACGGAGCCCGGGAATTTCATCGCCGCCGTCGCCGCCAGCACCACCCGCCCGCGGGGCGCGTTTTCGCCGCGCCGCAGCCGCCCCACGCGCCGAGCCGAGGCGCGGCGCGTCACGGCGCCCGCCAGGGGGAGCCGCCGGCACGGCGAAAACGCAGCGCTCACCGCCGCCCTCACCGCGGCCTCCGCCCGGGAGCGGCCGCGGAAGGGGCGGGGGGCGGCGGGCCCCTTCCAGCGGCGGACCCGGTGCGGGTGAGCTCGGCGCTGCACGGGGCTTGATGCTGGCAGCGGCGGAGCTGGGGCGTACGCGGAGGAGCGCTCCTCGGTGGCGCATGGGGAGCGTCCTCTGCTCGCGTCTCCTTTGGCCGTAAGATCGGTAACCGAACTAAGGGTGTGTGTGTGGGGGGGGGATTGGTCGGTGGAAAGGTGGGGCTGCTCTTCTGGGGGGCCTCGGCAGACTGGAGGAGTGGCCTGAAGGAAGAAGCAGGCAAGGGCAAAGTCCTGCACCTGGGAGAAGATAACTCCGTGCAACAATAAAGGCTGAGGGACAGCTGATTAAAAAAGATGCAGAAAAGGAGCTGTGAGTCCTGGTAACCCTCCCGTGATGCACCTCGTTCAGGGACCTCCTCGCCAGGTTAATGAACGTGCTGGTAGAGATGCTAGTTTACACTTTGTCAGGTGGGTCTTACCCTGGCCTCTCAGACCTTTTCCCACAAAAGTTCCTAGGATCACAAAACCCAAAGCCCTGCTGCAAAGCTAGCAGCATTTGCCTACTGTCCCTGAGCCTTTCCCCTTCACCAGCAGGAGCCAGGAGACCACCCCATGCCTTTCTCCCTTGCCACCAGAGCTCTGGAGTCATTCTGGATATGCATAAGGTCACCCTGGCAGTATCACTGATGCCTGCGTGGATGAGCAGCAAAAGGTAATGGCAGGACAAGCTTTGCAGTCTCTCTGTAATATCCTGAATCTGAGCACCTGGCAGGAAACACAGCTCCTGAGGTACCAAGTCAGGTTGGCAGATGGTGCCTGTATCCCACAGAGTGGGAGCCTCCAATCATGGCCACTTCTCTCCTTCTCTTGGTGCAGATACTTGATTCATGCCCAGCTGGCTCTGATGCTTCCCCTGATAGATCCTGTTTCTCCTTGCCTCTTCCTAGATAACTGCAGATCTGCATGTGGAGATTAGCTACAGACCAGAGACCTATGAGGAGCACAATAGAAAGGCAAGATGGAGTTTGAGACACTGTTAGCCTATTAATGGGATAACACTAATGGCTACTTCTGCATGTCTGCTGCTATTCTTTAATGCAACTTAGATTGTCATTGGATTTACAGAAAAAAATGCCAGTAATGTTTTGTTTGGGCCATTTCTCAAACTGCTGTACTGGCAAATCTGGAGTCACACCTAGTTGAGATCAAAGATGATGAAGGCAAAGATGGAAGCCTTGTTTCAGTTGGGCCTACATGAATTTAATGCTCTAATGCTCTTTATGGGGAATGGAGGGGTGTTTCTGGAAAGAGAAGAGGCCACGTGTACAGGGATTGAAGTAGCCTGAAAATACACACCGAAGTGGGTAACAACTCATCTTCTGTTATCTTGTGGGAAACTACCGTGAGGTAGTTTGACCTCATCGCTGTGTGTAGCCTGGATGATTTAACTAATTCTCAGAGCAATGATTTTACCTTTGATAACACAGTACCACTGAAAAGTTTTTGGAGCCCTGAGTCATGACTGCTCCAGGAGGAAAAGTTGCCAGCGCTATGAAAGAGAAGTATGGAAAGAAGCAATCCAATGCAAAATCATACTGTTCAAGGTTGGGCTTTTACTTAAGGCAAAATATAATCACAGCTTTAATATTCATAATATGGATATACACAGAGTTTTTTCTGCCACTATGATGGTTAGTATTATCGCTGCTTTTAAAAAGCTATAAAATCTAGTTTCTATCATAATATACAATACAAAACTAATACAATAAACACATTCTGAAAGATCACAGTGTTTAAAACATCAGAAGAGCAGGACTCCTGCTTTTAAACGATAAGGTGCATTTCTAAAGAATCAAATCAATCTTGATCCTATAGGGCCTGTACCACATTATGGCTGCGGATGGCTGTTACACTGACAAACCAATCTAGGGTGCGGCATGGACTCAAGAAACGAACACTGTATGTTGGAATATATTGAATAATCAAGTGTCATCAACACAAACTAGACATGAAATAACACCCTTTGTTAGTAATGCCATTTAAGTTCCCTGTACTTTCTACTGGTATTGGCATTCATGTGTATTGCAGATATATTGAGGGGAAAACGGGACTAAAACTGCTGTCAAATAGGGCCCTGCATATGCAAACACCTGTGCTTTCCTTTTACTACATAAACAAGCCTTACTAATTCCATGGGACTCTGTGTAGAGGAAAGTTTGCAGGCTTAGGGCCCAAAGTGATGCAGCGTTGCCCCTATTTGACACCTGTGGCAGGACCTAACCATGCCTGAAATCAAGCGGAGGTTCACCGTTGACATCAGCAGGTGGCACTTCAGGCCCTCAAAACGAGCACAGGAGGCCAGATCAGTGGCAAAATCAGAGCATTGTTAGAGGAAATCTTTCTTCTCTCATGTGTGGTCATGCTAATGAAGACAGAAGCAAGAGTTCAATTTCTGGTCAGACAGCCTGTCTGTTCTATGTGAAGTAGAAATGTTTGAATAGGATTTGTTTTCTGTTCACTATGGGAAATCACTGATGTCAGGACTTCTACGTAGAATTTTCTGGGGAGTATGCATGTGTAGTCATGCAGTGCTTTTGCTGACGACCCCTGCATTATAAAGTATCTTGCATTCAAATATCATTATACCACTAGGCAAAATGAGTTTTTAATTAATTTTCTGCCATTCTAGTTGGTATTGCTATACTTGACCTAAATGCCTCCACCTTCTCTTTGAGTCATGCAATGCGTAAAGTCAAGGGACTCCCTTGTAAGTATTACAAATAAATAACAGCCTTATGTATTTTCAAGCAGATAGCTATTTATAAATTGACTTTCTTCAGAGCACGATGTAAAATTTTAAATACACAGGGTACAGGACCAACAGTGACATCAGTGACAGTACAGATTAGTCAGGAGGTTTAATAGCTCGAAGGCAGGTTGAAAAGTTGGTGCACGTTGGCTTTTTGGATCTTATTTTTTTTTAAACTGCCTAAGCATTGATAGCGTACATCCTGTTTATTCCATTAAATGATAGGAGTAGGCAGTAGGTTCAGCTACAGGCAACTCCTTCACAGGCAGCCTTTTTTCTGCATATGATGACTTTGCTATACTGGCAATGAAGCGTTGTTCAAGACAGCTAAAACCTGTACAGTGCACACTGTACCTACCACTATCTGTGCAATGAAGCAAACTTTGCTGTTCTCTTGGAAAACGCCTATTCGCATCCCTAAATTGCTGTATTGTTTCGTGGGCCCTGAGTATTTTTGGCTTATGGCTTTGAATTATGTTGTTCCTTCAGTAATGTGATTTTTGGTTGCTTTATTTCTTTTCAACTTAGCTTTTATGCTGCTTACTACGTAATCCAGGACATATTTACAGAAACGGAAATATCTTCTCAGAGCAATCTAGACTGAGCAACTGCTCATCGGTGTAGTTCTTCACAGGAAGATTACTTGTTAAAATCTACAGGGCAATTCTTATTCCTGATATACTAATCTTCCTACAGATTAACATATGAACTCATGCCAGTGAATATTCAAGGTATGTAGAAGATTACCACACCTGAGGTTTACTTGGCAGATCTGAGATACACTCTGTCCATGGATCTTACAGGTCCAAGTAACAAGGATATATTCTCAAAATGCACGCATATGCTAAAATAGGTCACTGTTTGCACAAAACATGCAACATGTTGTCAGATGCTATAACTGTATATGCAGGTAATGATGCAAGTACAAAAATTTGATTGCTCGTGAAAGTTTCCATTTGCACATATTGCACTTGTATGTTTTGGAATACATCGGATACCTACATTTCAGTTTTTCCACAGCATTTTAAAAACTAACCAGCATTCTTATCATATTCTCTACATGTCCATATAATTATTATTAGAACATCTAGGTGGCATTAATTAATTTCACAGAGTAGTGAAAAGGGTGACCACTTTACTTGCATTCATTTGTGCATATTTCCCAGAACTTTTTAAATGTGTATTTTGGGATGTTTAGCCATTTCACTTGTTTTTGATTGTCTTAATAGAATTGAGATACTACAGAAGTGAACATGCTCCCTAGAAAGTCTCTTTTTGTTTAATCTAAAGATGTAAAACATCAGTGACAGCTGTTATACAGTACAATGATTTTTCCTTAGAGCAGGTGGGAAATGGCAGAGCCAATGAGAAGAGACCACCTAGGAGTGTAAAAAAATGTGACGCAAATAAGTGGAACACCCCTCTTAAGCAAAATTAATCGATCTCATTTTCAAGAACAAAAGACCTGGGCTGCTGCTTCAGTCTTCTGAAGTTATTCATAGGTTAGGAAAGAAAGGCAGGGAAACTGAAAGAAACAACGATGCAAACAAAGCAGATATTAAAAGTAGTGGCACAAAACAAATACGTTATCATGCTGAGAAGTTGTGAGTGGCAGGAAAAAATTAAGATGTATTTGTTAGAACTGTACTGTTGATGTAACTTATTGCATCTGGCTCTGTGAATCCTGAGATCACTAAATCTGGACATTACAGCTCTAGTTTCCCTCAAAATTTTTCCGTGACAGTAATCTGTGGATGACCTACCAAAAGTCATGAATAGTATATAGCTCTTTAAACTGATTTGTAATCTACAACTTTACTCACAAACAGCACCACACAAACACAGGTACATCACAAATAAGCACCAATACCCACACAATGCATCCTCTTTGCTTTAACAGTATAATCAGAAATACTATTATATCGCTGAAATTCCTATTGCCTACACTTCAGAAACTAAACACAGTAAGAAACTAATGTGCAAACGTGACGTAGTAACTTGTGTTTCACACTTTGAAAGAGGCTTCTCAAGTTTCTGGTAACACAGCCTTTTGTCACAGCAAGATCTGTTCAGGAATACGCTTTTCCAGTTTATTAGGGCCTGATTCGGGAGCAGGAGGAGAGAGCATCCAGCTGAGAACGTCTAGCAAAGGTTGCACGATCGATTTCTCGAAGCAGTGAGGAGGGAACACAAAGGACCTTATTTTTTTGTTACACTGAAAAGCGGACGGCTCTGCTCAGGTTGCTTTCCTGTCAATGTCTTAAAAGCAACAAATAAAGGTTTCAACAGCATGTATGTAACAGCACATCTAGTACAAAGGGAAAAAAGCAGATAGACAATTAAGAGAAAGAAAAAGATGAAAAAAACCTTCTCATGTAATGATTGGCATTTTCAGAAGACCCCTGGGGTGTATCTACACTGTGTTAGAAGCTGTGGCTACAGCGTGTCTGGTAGCCACCTTAACCCAGCTAGATCATCTAAGAAAAGCCATGAAGCTCTACGAATGAGCTCAAACTGCCATGTCTGATGAAACAAATGAATAATTATGTTCCAAGATTGTACAAGATGCATTCCATGAGACTGGGTATTTATGTTACTGTTACTGATTGAAGTGTCAGTAAACAAAGTTCACGTGCTGCCCTTGCTGAAGTCAGCGCTGAACTCGCATAACTTGCAGAGATGTTTGGGACCTAGATTTTGAAAACTGGGAGTTGCATGGGTTTTCTCATTGTTGGGTGGACTAACTCTTATTCAAATAACTCTTTTCTTTCTCACAGGATTAGTATTTAATGAAGCCAAACACATGGCTTTATGGGGAGAGAGGCTGCAGAGACAGAAGATTGTTTTGCAGGTGCTTCTGAACACAACACAGAGCGGAGTCTTCTCTGAATGTAAATCAGAAGGAATTAATTCTACAAAGAGACACTGAGGGAAAGCCACCAGAAAACTGACACTGAGTTCTTAACATATTCCTGCCATTTATGAAGAATTATATTAAAAGATAAATGCAAACACCATAGTTAGAAGTTAAGCATAATAAAAGAGTGATTTTTTTTACACCTATTATGGTAAATTTTAAAATATATGTGGTATGTTACAGTATCAACAATCTTGACTTGGTTAGGATCTAAGTTGCTGTATTGATTTATTGTGCTCTAGATCTATTGAGGTTTTGGCAAAGATTTTCTCTTTCAAGCGTCTCCTGAGAAATAACTAACTGGAAACAATTAAATATTGTGGCCCAGTGATAATGAAAAAGTAGCCACTGGGGACGAAATCTAAAGGTCGTGATTACTAGGCTGATATGCATGGATTCTGTTAAGGCTTAAGTTTGGAGTTTGAGTTTTTTTGACTGTGTAGTTACCAAAACACTAGGCTTTTTTTGTTTTGTGTTTGCATCTCTAAATAAAATGACTGGCCATTAACGCAGGATTGCCACAGCTTGAGTCCAAATCATGACAAAACCTATTTCTCTGTCTTACAATACGATAGAACACAGTTACAGTAGCTATCTACATGCTATGGCACAACTGTTGTTACTTACATGTTTTAGGTGAATGACATTACCCTAAGATAAAAATTGAGACTGAAAAGCTATTGACCACAGGGAGAAAGTGGATAGGTCAAGTTTCACCTTCCTTAAACATTTGTTTAAAGGGTTCCAGTTATGAAATATATGAGACACTCACATCACACGAAGCAACTAGAGAAGAATCCTAATGGACTTAGGATCTTCACTACTGATGATTGACTTCGCCCTGACCTAACAGAAGCATTTAAAGATGGCTGGGCAGAGCACACGCATCTCCATTGACTTTTTGATTTAGCCTCACGTGTATACCTCCCTGTGAAATGTATCCTCCTATGTGCATGCATCCCACTTCTCAGAGTGACATTAATGGCTTTCTTAAAAGACCTTTTATCCCACAAATAATAAACACATAACAACTCTATATTGAATTTTAACATTTCCGTTCACCAAAATATCCCTAAATTTCTGACAAACTGATGCAGAACTGCATTGCTTTATTCACCAACGAAATAAGGTTACTTCTATGATTAAGTAATTAATTAGAGCTGCACAGTGCAAGACAAAATAGCAGAAATCCTAATCTGCAGCTCATAATAATGCAAGCCATCTCATTAAAATAACAGTGGCAAAAGTAGGAATGGGATTACTATATTAAAATGCCGAAGCATTGCAAGACCTGGCTCCAACTTATAGCCTGATCAAGGCTCACTGAAATTGAATCGGAACTTTAATCCATTAGGCATTAAAAATAAAGAAATTGTAATCTCCTCCAGCTGAGAATGCATGAAGAGAGACTGCATTGTTTGGCAGTGCATGTAGGTCAGCTTTTTCTACCCTAACTGCAATTTTTGACATACTGGTCTTCCCAATCTGTCTTTAAAGGTAACTGCATTACATTATTTGCATATAAATAAAAATAAATAAATAGTAAATATATTTTAAATATAGATATTGATTTCATAGTTTTTTTAGTAGAAATCTATGTTAGCATTTTCTTTAGCTTTCAAGTACCATGTCATATATATAATACATATAAAACAGCATGTAATTGCAATCTTAAGTGCTAGTGCAACTAGTTTTAAGCAACTCATTTATGCCTATAGCTACAAATCATTTGGGCATATACATTATTTTGTTAACCAGGAAAAGAAGCAATTTTGAGTTTTGTTACCAGGTTTTTCTTAAGATCAGTATGCCACCCAAGGTTTGCATTGTTTGCAGGGTTTGTAGTGAACAATTCATCAAGGAAACTGGATTTTCCATTCTCTGAAATATATATGTTATTGTTCAGAAATGCTGCTTTAAGTAACTAAATTTTAAAGGAAGCTTTTGTATCACTGAACAATACTTATCTAGCAATGCCGTACTGTGAAGAAAGCATCTGCCTGCTCTATGTCTGCTATAGAACTTTTCGATCCAAGTCTTCTACATGGCTCCACTCATCTTCCCTGTGACAGGGAAAGTATTGACAAAAATTGACATGGTTACAGTAATTCAGTAAGGAGACCAGCTCCTCACCACAGACTGAGCTCTGAGAGGAAGGGTCAAATTCAGTTCTCATTTACACACATGAAACCCCACTAGCTGAAATGAACCAGTGAACTGCAGGCTGAATACATAGCTATCTACCTAATTATCATTATATGCATATGAAGATGAAAGAGCTCCAAGATACAAGTATCTCTAATACATATTACTAGAACTAGTAGATGTGGTTTAGGTAAAAAATCCCAGATTTTGCCTTTGTGCAGTGTAGTGACATGTCTACAACACCCTCCCTGATAAGTGCATTGCTGCATGAAGACTTGTTTTTGCAGGTCTCTCTTTAAAACCTACTGGATGCATGACTGTTTCTTCTTTGCATGTCCCTGTAATTCTAGCTTGCTTTTTTTTTCCCTCCTGTGTAACCACCAAATTAAAAGTTTAATAATGCCCCCTTCTCACCTGAATAATTAGATTTTGCTTCTTATTATAGCTAAATATCTACCACATCAGATTCAATCACTTCTCCCATTTTTTTTTTTTCACTGACCCATTTTTTTTGACCACACACTTCCCTCCCAAAGCCCCAGTGTATTTTCTTTTTCACCTGACTCCCAGCTACATTAAGGCTAGCGTTAGTGGTACCACTGGCTTGTTTTGTAAATAGCCTCTCTTGACAACTAAGTGAAACCGCAGGTGCCCTCTCCCATCTCCATTGGGATGTGGCCCTGGAGAATGTTACTCTCTAGACAAAGACACTGAAGAGAGGAAACTCAGCTTGGTTGGGTTGCAGCAAGTCAGTCAGGAAACACACAGTTCCCGAGAAACCTTCGTACAGACTATATACACTTTCTAATGCCCGGGAACCAGCCTTAAATTCTTCCGTAAATAAGAACTCTGCAAACCTAAGAAACGGGGGAAAAAAAAAAGAGAGTTTGTTATTATTTGATGTCCCTGTATGTATACTTACTTGTCGTTTGAAAACATCATTTTAATAACATTCAATGATTAAAAAAAGGTAGAATGTTCATTATTTAACTTTATGTGGAAATTTTACCCTCTCTGATTTCCACGATAGACTGAGATCCATGAGACCTAGAAAAGCCAAACTTTTGCAAGCCGTACATGTGTTATGCTTTTTCAAGAACTATAAACTTTTTCTGATATCTATGAGACGTATTATTAAACAAACACTTTTTAATAACTTTTATCTTGGTTGTTATTTCATCAGGATGCAAGTGATGTTTCACATCGATGCAACAAATTCTGTAACGCTGAAACAACTACACAAATAAAATGTTCTCACTTCAAAGCAATTGGCTGAAAATAAATCACCCTAACTACTATACCACTTCCCCTCATTTTATGCTGTAAGGAAAACAGTAACAAACATTGAATAGTATCTTTTCAAATATGTATAGTAAATTACAGGAATAAAAAGATAACTGCAGCACTGTGACAGACTTTTCAGTGGAATGTACTTGCTTGCATCTGGACGAATTTGAATTAACTCCACTAGCTAAGCCGAATAGCACAATGTCAAACTGGCTAAAGCTGGGAATGATAAATTAAAAACCAGTAAAATGACAGCAAAGCAGGTCCTGTACTTATTTTCCGTGTTTAGTAGTAAGGGACAGTGTTAAATGCTCTGAAAATCAGAACAAATCAATACAACAAACAGCGTCACATTTTACTCTGCTTCTGGACTTGGATACGCAACTTGGCTGTTCTGACCTCATGTCAGGACGTCCTGGATGCACACGGTTCCTCCCACCCAGCCCAGGTTTCTCTGCAGGCTCATGGGCAGGGAGGGAAGGAGACCAGGAGAATCCGATGCTTCTCCTGCTGCAGGCAGCCTGCAGGTGGAATTGCGGGGCTCCCAGCAGAGCGCACCTGCCTCACAAGCTAGAATTGCACCTGAGGCTTAAACACTCAGGTTACATCCGAGGGCCATGATCACAGACTCTGAGCAGCTTTATAAATGTTCTTGATTGTTTCTGGTATTACCCTGAATCCAGAAAGGTAGGAACACTAACCTTTGTGCCCTGTATATGTATTTTGAGTTTCCGGTGAGCCTATACAGCAGCAGGAACACATAAGCACTACCAGCCACTCCATGGCATATTCCAGGTCCCTTCTTCAACAGGCCTTTCTGCCAAGTTAGCTCTCCACAGCGGATGCAAGTGTCCAGATATTGAGGCTTCTTGGAAACCAGGTACGCTTTGGCAAACAGATATGCAATGCCTAGGAAAATAGCAGTGAGATCGTCTTTTGTAATAAGTAGGTCAAGTGTTTCATAGAACACATAAGAGAAGAAAGATTAATATACTAAAAACCTGAAGTGTCATGCTCTACACATGTCAACATTACACATCTACATGCTATGGATGCAGGGGAGAGTATCTGGTACGCTAAAAAGCATACAGTAAGATGTACTTGTCCACTCCCTGTGACACCATCGCTTTCAATCTTTTCAATGCGTTACTGAATTTCAGGGTTTACTCTAACATTCACAGGCTTTTATCAATTTAAAACAGTAGTCACATTTTTTCCTGCAAGCCAGTAAACTCTTCGCACTGTCTTCTACTGGTTTCAAATCTCCATTCACCTCATCTATTTACACTGACAGAAACACGAGGATGGGCAAGATAATTTCTTATATTGGCAACAGATGCAATTTTTTGCTGAATGAGAAAAAGAAACTTGCTTTATTTTTTTCAGTGGAGCTCATGCTGCTTTATTCTAGTTATAAACAATTACGCATACTAACTTCCATTAAAAAAAGAAAAGAGAAAGCTTTTTGGCTTATTTTTAGAGGGGATTCAAATAAATTAATCATAATCTTCAACAGAGCACTGCACAGCTCAGTTCATGGTAACCTTAAAAGAATGCATATGATACATAACCAAATCAAGCACCTAAGGAAATGTTTAGAATAGCTCACTTGTGGTATGGATATAATATACACTGAAGTAGCTGAAAAGTTCTTGTAAACTACATGTTCTTGTAAACTACATTTGCATTATTACCCAAGAACAGTGATGAGATACAGGATTTTCTGGGGAAGAACAATAGCAATTAATGAATTTACATGTCTCTAAACATCTCCTAAACTAAATTCTTTATGCCCTTTGGGATTCTGTCACTTTGGTTGAATCTCATTACATATGTCTCCACTAATAGTTAAACCCAAGTCCAAGGCCACTCTCAAGATACTGAAACAAAGAATGCTTCTTCCCTGCAGGTTTCATCACTGCATTACTTTTTGTAATTTAAATAGAAACCTTTAAAAGCAATGCATCAATGCTTATGGACATTCTTTAATAAAAGTAAATTTTTCTGTAACCTTCTAGATTCGTGTTACCAAGCCAGTGTGGCTAGTTAGCAATAAAATTCTGCCAGCGGTTAAAAAAGCAATTTCAATATACAGCATTATATACAGCCAAAATTGCTAAGGGGTGGGATTAGATTCTGAACTGACAGACATCAGCCTTTACTTCATGAACCCAAACTAAAGATTGATTCTCTTTTTCTCTGAAAAGCAGTTTTATATCGGTGACATCCAGAAATGCCTCTTGCTACTACAAACTCCCCTTCACATGAAAATATTTTGGTCAAATTTATGTATTATCCATGTAATAAGTGCAGCTTAAACTTTGATTCTGATAGGGGGCAGGGGAAGCTATGCTGAAGGCCTTCCCAAAACTCACAGATGTGTATCTGTGCTGTATCTGTGTTCTTTCGCATACTGTTTCTCTGTCCAGCCATATGCTGCCTTTTGACTCAGCTGTAGCATTTTTTGAGGTCTTGTCACAAAAGGGAGCAAGGGCGGAAAACATAGAGTTGACCAGAATTCTTTCAGCTGTGATTACCTATGCTTTTAAGGCAGAAAATATGCCTATCCTCCCAGCTGCTTCAGCAATAAATAAAACACTCTTAATTGGAAGAAAAAGCCTAAACAGTTTGCCTGCATCTCATAAAATGTCAAAATCAGTCAAATTTAACCTGGGATTATCTTCTACATGGAATCACCTAACATGGAAAAGCAATGTGACCAGAATCTGGCTATTCATAGCATCAATGGGAAAAGAACCTGGAGCTCCATGACACCAGTGTACAAGCTCATTCTCCCGCTCGATTGTCTCCCCCAGCTCAGGAGGCCAGTTGCTGTTCTGTTCTTGGTCCATAAGAAAATCAACGCTCTGCCACACAAGCTCCTGATCTGCTGGCTGCAGGTACTCATAATAGGAAAGCAACATCTGAAGGATTGATGAAAGCCCATGTGCTGCACCTGTAAAGAACAGCAACAATCAAAAGGAGAGGGTAGCTTTATGTCCTGCCGCCATCTCATGACAACTTTCTCTTGGGACTGAATTCCCTGTCAAGTCCACAGCTCGCTCTTTATGCATATTACAGTAGTGTTTGGAATAAAAGCTTTTCAGATGCGTGACACTATGATTTGTTACGACTTCTGTCTTTTCCAGTTCCCCAAGCTATGCAAAAAATACGTATGAATTTTGTCTGCTCTCACTCTGATGTGACTGAAACTCAGGTTTTACGTATTTTATTTCTGAAGTCTCTACTGGCTCAGCATCTCCGTACTACATCGTTTTCAAAGCAGCTGGTGTGTTTTACTCACCGAGATATTCTGTTCCATAGTAGGAATACATAAGTGGGAACGGTTTCTTCTTCTTCACTGCATACTGCTTTCCTGATTCTAGTATGGCCAGGCAAATTGATTTTATTTGTGCTGGGGTCAGCACCTAAATGGAAACATCAAAACAAAAAGCCTATTACAATAATTTTATTTTTTAGACATTTTTCGGGACTCTGCTTTTTTGCTGGTGCACAAATAAAGTACTGCCTTTAATCTTACGAGCATGCCATAATGTACATCATTATTCAGAGTTCCTTACATAAACCAGTAAATTTACATAATGCTTCTCAAAAATAGAGTTTCATCCCATCTTAGGAAAGTGAATGTCAAATCTTTAGTCGCACAGATGAGGTGAGAAGAGGCCCACTAAGAGGTCCTGCCTTTCCTTCCCAGAGATCCATCAGTCTGATGGAAGCTGACAACAAGCACCAGACAAGCTGCAGAATAACAGCCTCCAGACAGGAGGAAGAGACATTATGAGAAGACAAAGGAAAACAGATCTAGAGAAGTAAATGTTAGAGGCTTTATTGGGACATACTGAGATAGACAGATTTTTCTCAGACAATAGAAAAAGGAGGAAGCAAGGAAGAGGGTACTAAATTTTACTGAAAATCAATACTACATATGTGGGTTCAGAAACATATTAGTAAAAGGATCAGGCCTTCTTACCTCAAGAAAATGCTACGAAAAATGAAGTGCAAGACATGTTTCTATGAAGAGAGGCTAGCTATGTTTATGGGACTTTATCATCATGAACAGGTCAACGCTGTCTTTAATGCAGTCCTAAGAAATGACTAATGCCTCACTCTTAGTGGTGCCAAAACTAAATAAGATTGAGAAATCATATATTTCACCAGACATGAACTCTTCCAAGTTACTACAGCTCTAATGATATGCAATTCACTGCAACCATCAGTGATTTCCTCTGTGTCAGCCACATCTGTACATTACTGACCAATACCTAGGTCATTAACATAATTCAGTTGAAGTACTGTTTTGGCTTTAGGGGAAACTCTGTACTGCAGCTATACTTTGCAAAAATGTATTTCAACTTATGAAAAGAGAAATGAGAAAGGAAAAAGGCAAAATGAGAGAGAAAAAAGAAAAAGGCTGTAGAAATAGCCTTGACAAGATAAATAGTAATCCTAAAATTAACTTGAATATCAAGATAATGTCTTTAAAATGTTTCTGAACACATTTGGTTTTGCTATAATTTGTATTATAGGATTTGCAATTATTTCTTCAAGTTTAAAAAATGCTGTTAGCATTAGGTATGGAGGCAACATCTGTTATCAACTATAGTCTCTCATTTGGCATGTAAAAGATGCTACGGATAATTAATGTCACTTAGAACTTGACTGAAAACTAATGGCTGAAAAATCTCGTTTGTCTATTTTACCTTGCTCCCTGATAACAAAGCATTTTATTACAGCTGCTCCAAATGGCTATGATATTTGTACAACCCAGAGAACAACCTACTTCTGATCTTGATTAGCATTCTTTAATGTTACTGCAGTAGAAGTAAATAAGCCATTAACATCTGGAGACTTCATTCATTTCCAGTCATTTTTAAATGAATTGTTTTAGCTTCACTGGATTTAAAAAAATGGTTTAAATCCTAAGCAAATGAGGAGATCAGAGACATGGTGAGACACCTGCATTTTCTCCAGAACTCTTATTTTACTGTCTTGCAGTTTGGGATGTAGTCCTCCATATCCTGTACATTGTAAAAGGGCTAGTAAGGTAACCCTTTAAAAAGAAACGTGAAGGATAAGATCTCCTAGCTGTAATTCTGGAAGGCAAAGGCACGCTGGATTAGAAAAATCATATCAGTTCATTTTCTGTATGTAATGGTTCCTTTACTTAATAAATCAACTGCTTTCAATACAAACCATGTTTTGCTAAGCTTATTTTTATGTTCAGCGCGTTTAATTTCGAAATTGAATTAATGACTATTTTAAAATGCTGATTGTGTGTTTTAAATGGATTTAAACTTCCACCCAATTCCAGCCTTGCACAATCCTGCACGAAGGCAGTATCAGCTAGCAAGAAATGCATTCTTCACCATTTTTTAATGCAAAGTAAGTGTAAAAAGTCAAACACTTAAGCACTATGATCACTTAAGTGTGACGGCTGGCATCATTAAATACGCTCATGAATATCACCTCTTTTTTAGAATGCAAAGAAAGCCCACATGCAAAGCCAGATGAAAAATGATTATTTAAAATCATGATTAGAATGGGTGATAGAAATCATCCCATCCTGACCCACTTCCACATTACCAAAGAAAATGGAAGAGAAAATAACCGGTATATCTTGAAAGCAACCTTCTCTCTGGCCACTCGGACTGGCCTGTACACTTAAGGCAGGTAGGAGACGTGTCCTAACTAATAACTAAATAAGAAAATTTTTTGTGCCGACTCCAAATATCTCTTACCAAGTGCCTCAATCGACAGTCATTGTAGGGCTGCTGTCTGTTTTCCAAAATGCTTAAATATGAAAGATTTGTATTTGCTCCTTATCCTAAGAAATGGGTGGCAGGAGCAGAGACCCTCACTTACCATCATTATGAGTGGCCTTCCAAAGGCTGAATGATCACAGATCACATTTAAGATCTCCATCAGCTTGCTACGTTTTATTTCAACCAAATCTATGTTAAAACCTTCTCAGATTTCTTTCACCTTACCAAGAAATAAAATCTGTGGCTATGTCCTATGCTCCCTCACAGTATCTTCAATAAAAGAGCTAAAAACTTATGACCAAAACAACATAGAATACATTAATCATAACCACAGACAGTGTAGCTGTGGTTCTACAAAGTTCATTTTCATTTCAGTGTAGTCGCAATGCCTCCTTGCCCCTGGGAATTACTGAAGCAATATGTTTAATTAAGGACAGCAAAGAAATAGATTGATCATCCTAAAGGCTTTGAAAGGATAAATTGCATATTGATATCACGTCCTCTGAAGAAAGCTGCCAGACGCTTTGATGAAGAATAAAGCCAATATAAGAATACGCTACCCAGAAAAACATTTCATGCTTGAGATAGCTACATTTTTTGAGAAACTTCTTGAATGTCATTTAATATGAGCTGGCTACACAGGAGGTAAAATCATTCTTTATCATGTCAGTACTTAGCCAAAAGACTACTGACACTAAGAGAGATATTGCTAGTGGTTTAACATTTCAGCTAACTCTTTTTGTATTTTTAAAGACACCACAACCTATCCTATCCCATTAGAAGTATTCATTTTAGTCTTCTCACTAGATTGAAGTTTGGAATATATAAATTCCACATTTCCCCCGCAATTTCTGTATCAATTGGTCGGTGCAGTTCTTTATTTTCTGTTTAAATCATTGTCCAGTGATGCTGTGTGCTGTTAAATAACTGTTCCACTCACACTGGTGACAGCTGCATTCCCATATACCTTTTACTTTAAGCACAACACTTAAGCAGCACCATGATACTTAGTTCTTTACTGCCTGTGCCTCGGAGCCCTACTTATAGTAAAAAAGTGTCGTGGTTTAGGCCGATCCGGCAACTAAACTTCACACAGCCACTCTCTCACTCCTTCTCCAGTAAAGTGGAGAGGAGAAAAAAAAATGTAATAAATGGACTGAGGGTCAAGACAAGAACAGAGGGAGCACCCACCAACCATGGTCCCAAGCAAAACAGACTCGGCTTTTCTCAAAACAAAACAATTTATTAACGGTTACTTAAAAGGACAAAGGGAAACAAAACCGGTTACTTGAGAGGATGAAAAGAAACAAAGCCAGATCTTAAAACTGACACCTTCCCCCCCCCCTTTCCTTTTCCTCCCGGCTCTACCTCCTCCTCCCCCCAGCGGCGCAGGGGGACAGGGAATGGGGGAGTGCAGGTCAGTTCATCCCACACTGTTATTGCTGCTCCTTTTCTTAAAGGAGGAGGAGTCCTTACACCCTTTTCCCCTGCTCCACTGGATCCCCTACTCACGAGGAAAGTCCACAAACTTCTCCAGCGTGAGTCCTACCCGCAAGATGCAATCCTTCCCCATGTATTGCCCCAGTGTGGGCTTTACCACAGTCTCGGATTCTTAGGGAGTTGTAGCCACTTGCTCTGGCATGGGTTGTCACACAGACTCCAGATGCCTCTCTACCTTGTCATGTGTCCCAACATGACCATCCCCATGCTCAGGCATCTCTTCTCCACAGGCTGCCAGTGGGTCTCTACTCCACCGAGGCCGTCCTGGTTGCAGGGGGGCCGCCTGCCGTCTCGCCACCGCTGCAGGGGAAACTCAGCTCCGGCACACCTCCTTCCGCTCCATCCTCACTGACCTGCTGTCGATGCGGCTGCTTCTCTCAGATCTCAGTCCTCTCCAGGTGAACTCGGCCCAGTGGGCACCCTGGGAGCGGGGTGCTCCCCGAGTTCCCCAGCCGGCTCTGCCGCTGCAATCCTCCATGGGCGGCGCCGGCCCAGTGCAGGCAGCCACCCAGCCAGGAGCCAAGGAGTGGGGGCAGTGCCCTCCTCCCTTCTCTCCTCGCTCCTGGGCAAAGCACCTTTTCCGGTTCCTTTGTCCCAACTTAAATAGGGCAATTCGCAGAGGTGCCCAATTGGCTCAACCCTGAGGGGGACGGCAGTCCAATCTGGTGGCCAGAACCGGGTCTTACCCGGTTCCAAAACCAGGGAGGTCACAGGGAGCAAATCCCCTCTCCTGCCACCAGAACCTCCCCCCCATCAAACCATGGCAAAAAGCCACTGTGATTGTTTCCAAAGTCTCTCCATTTTTCTCTCGTGTTGCTGCAGACAATATCCCTTCTCCCATTAAGGCACTTCACAAATTTGTGAATTACTTAAGGCAAATACTTTGTTCAGTAAATCCTTTTTAAAAGTCCACAAGGAAGTGTTATGTATAAGACAATCACAGAACATGGTCCTTTTTTGTTGTTAGCACTCTTTCTCAATCAGAGATTGTTTAGTTGGAAGTAAATCATTTCACAACTCCTTTTAATTTACTAAGAGAGATTTCCTAATATATTGGTTATGACAATGCTAGGCCCTAGATATGTGTTTCAAAAACTGCAGACAGAAATCTCGACCTTGAGGACTAGGCAGAGAGAAGCAGGACTAGCTCTTACTTGCTTCTGATTACAATAACATTTTCGGCACTTCATCATCATTCCTATGAATGCTTGCTACAAGCCCCTTGGCTCGTGATTTGCCTTTTGGAAACCACTGCTACATAAAACTGCATACTGTATTCAATGTATTTGACGACTATAAGCCTTTAATTCTTTTAAAAGATCTGTATTCATTTTCTTAGAGCTCTTTCCTGTGTGTAACAGGAGGCACTACTGAATGTCAAGTATCATTACCTTTTTATAGATGCATCAGTACTTTTAGGAGGTAACCGTTACACTTATGTTATTGTGGAAAAAGACTTTTTCTACACATATAAAAAATGTTTAATATGCAACTAACACATCAAACCCTCTCTGTCACACTTCTGAAAAGCCATTTACATTAATTTGATCATACGCTTTTTCTGATGCTGTAGAAAGTGTCAAAAATAAGCTGAGAAAAGTGAGTCAGTCTACGAAGAACCTAACAGGAGCTTTGCCATTAGTCTCTTATGCCAGAAGCCCAGCAGAGGGAGCTTGTGAATTAGTTATAATACTCAAAAATGCTGTAAAAAGATATACATGTCTGTGTTCAGCAGGACAGCTGACTCAAGCTGAAAGATGCTGGAGCCAACTTGGCAATTTAATGATACCTTACTGCACTGCATGATGTTTAAGTTCACTTCTTAAGTTGATCTTTTTCTACCACAGGCAGGGGCTGGGATTGTTCAGGGACCTTTCCATGCAATGTCATGGCCAGTTGTTTTCTTCTTTCAGATGATGCGAACACCTGAAGCCACAGAAGAGTAGCAGGAACAAAGACAGAGGAGTCTGCCTTCCTCTAGTGTTATTCCAGTTTGATTGATGTACCTCTCCTGCAACACAGTGAGAAACCCAGCTCCAAGTGCACAGCCATCTGCCTTCCTTAAGAGCAGTGTCAAGTATACTCTTCTTTATTTAAAAAAAAAATATTTTTTTTTAAATCTCTTGAAAACTTTATTCAAGGAATCAGATTAGTTCCTGAACTGATACTGTTGCTAACGCAGTATTTTTCATGCTGTGACACCATCATGAACTTTCCAGAGAGCATACTTTCCCAATTTCTCATATTAACACGTGCCAGTGCTTGTAGACTCAGCACAAATACTGATACGATTGTGTCAGTTCATTGGGAAATGGTACTTGACTGCAATCTTGAGTAAAACAGACCACTATAGATCCCATTGGTATTGCTTGTTTTTTGGGGGGAGTTTTTGAGGCTTGCTCTTTGCATCAGCAGAATGGAAACAGCAATGTCAGTCCTGTCCTGTTTCATGGGTCACCACTCATGAGTACAATCAGGAAGGCTGCATTTATTCCTGATGAAACAGATTACGGGTAAAGAAGACAACACAGCACTTTCGTTATTGCTAATGGAGTACAAAATTTCCACAGGTCTCACTTGCCAGGACTGTGCAGCACTAAACCCATCAAATTCTGCTGTTAAATCTGTCCTTCAGAAGGGGAAAATTTCAGACACGGCTGCAAATGAAGTGTTGCAGAAGAGGACGTAGCACAACTGTTAGTGCAGCCAGGAGGCTGCCCGAGAGCAGCCGGTGCTGCTACGCAGTTGCTCAAATGCAATAAGCTTCTCTATTTGTTGTGTCCCAACTTAAACACTGGAGAGTTTAAAGGAAAGAACAGCAATCAGCCTTTCTTCAAGCTCTGCCCCCATCCTGCATGAATGAAGAGAGAGGAAAAACATCAGATTTTCCCGTTACATTCTTCCTCTTTCCTACCTGTCTCCCGCCCCCAATTAATGACAGGCCCCAACACCTCTCTTTCAGCTGCACCAGAGACTGCCCAGATACACGTATCTAGTTCTAATACAGTGGCTCTCCTAGGTCTTGGGAAGGAAACAAGAGGTCCCTGTCACCCTCTTTACTTGAAAAAAGCAGGGAAGCACAACCCCCCACCCTCTGCTGCTGAAGAAGTGAAGCAGGAAGGATGTCAAGGAACAAATCTAAGAGCAGCGCGGTTCAGATACCCAGCAGGACTGAGGAGGTATCGGTCTGCCTGTGGACAGCTGAGATGCTGTTCAGCTGCATGTGGCTGGTCAACAGCAAAGACAGCAGGGAATTACTCAGGAGGACAAGTCCCACCACAGAAGAAGCAAGGTACCCCAGAATGAGCTCCTGTATTATGGCTTCAAATGGCAGCTGACTGCACCCCGGCTGCACGTTTGCTTATGCCTAGTAGAGGGTTAGAGTTATCAGAGAGCACAGAAAGCCAACAATTTAATTTCAAGCATCTCTCCCTAGAATTGCACCCAAATTCAAGTGCACGAATTGAAAAGCATGTTTAAAAACAGAAAAAGTACTAGATTTGCAACTTCCCTGAGAAACAAACACAGCCCTGCTTGGAGAGGTTTGTTTCTACATTACAGAATTCTACACCAATTTCTTTCAACAAACAAGTAAAATTCTTTTTTTCCTTTATTATTATTATTCACCAGCCTCTTAACACATGGCTGAGCCATGCTGGGGCACAGACCTGGTAACTGGCCAAAATGGATGTATCAGCGATCACTTTTCTGTGATCCAAACCCTTCCTGTGTGAGAAACACTCCTCCACCAGACATTGGAGCAGGTTATGACAGCTGCAAATAAGTCAGAAATTAGTGCTGCACAGATACTGCTTTCCTTCCATCTACGATCCCCGCACAGGTAGGAGGAAGATTATTAATGTAAAAATCTCTCCATCAGTGGGAAATCCTTTGTCTCTGTTTAGTCTCAGTCAGAAAGTACACCAGTACCCAAGCCCCGTAGTTAGCTTATGCCAAAACTGCAGCATGGAGCTGCCATATCCTGATGGGAGATCTCTTGTTCTGCTCTCTAGATATCTGTCCCTGACAATTCTGCATTATGATGATAACTGTCTTCTAAGCCGGGCATCTTGCACTCTGGTTTGAGTAACAGGCAGCTCGGTGTGCTGCAGCTGAGCTGCCCCAGGATCCCATCCCATTTTTTACCCCAGTAAGCAAGGAACATCTGCTCTGCCCATGTCTTTTGGATCAGCTCACTTCCACTTAACAGCAGGTCTGCTGTTTCATTGGAAGTGAATCCATACCTTCGTCTGTTCCACAGATATTTCTTGTTGCAGAAAAACTGCCCCAGTACTTGAACTGGTTGATGCATGCAACATATGCAGAGGCATGAGAATTACTATTCATTCTTCCAGCTCCAGAGCAGCAGGAAACAGGATTCATGAAACAGTCTTTGCAAAAGTTAAAAACTTTGTAACATGGATGAGAAACCATAATAGTGCAGTAACCATAATAGTGCCTTTAGTCTGAACTCAAAAATGATGCAATTCCAATTTAATTGGGCACCACCATTCGCTACTGGGAACTTAGACAGATCTCTCCTTGGAAAAATGAATTTCTTAGTGTTTGTACACACCTGCAGGTCAACATGAGATGGGCATGATGAACTTGATCTCAAATCAGTCAGTAAAGGCTAATATTTTTCGCAGGGAAGATGACCTATGCTTAGAGTTCTACAAATGAAAATGGCAACTCTATCTAGAAACCAAAGAAAATTGATAAGCCATATTTTAAGATGTCCTGGACGTCTCCAGAAAGAACTGACACTTCCACTCCTCCATTCCCTTACTTCATCTGGAAAGGAGAGCACTCGGCATCTGCCGGCACTGATCTAATAAAATACAATGTGTTCACTTCTGAGAAGTATAAATTTGCAAAGAGAAATGTTCATACTAGGACCTTTAAAGATTATGAATTGAACTGCTGTCAAGTTTATGAAGACATAGTTAATTTTGAAGGTGCCACTAAATATAGAAGTGAAATCAGCACTGGAAAGCACTGTTGCAAGGGGCAAGAGGAAACGAGGACATCTCTGTTTCGTCTCCAAAATTTAAGCTCTGGGAAACTTAGCCTAATTTTCTATGGGAAATTGATAAAGTTCCTTCAAACTGATCTTTGGTAAGAAACACAAAGGGACAAGAGCATTGTGTATCACTTCATACACCTGACTTAACAAAACCTTACTGCTGTAGTGATCTCCATGGTAGAGGCTATGTGGCTGGCGAGCTCTCATATTCCTCGCCTGGGCTGAGAAAAGCCAGCTGGGTGGTACATGGCAAAAGGTGCCACAAAACAGAGATGGGTTGGCATAACTGGCCCTGGAAGACAGGGAAAGGGGGTAAAGAGAGAGGAAGAGAGAGACAAAAGACTGAAAGAGCTCCTGGGCCCCGCAGGCTATGTTAACTAGTTGTGTCTGAAGAGAATGGTCTACATCCAAATTCAGTGTGGTACTGGCCTAGAGAAAACAGTCAGCAGTTTGCATGTAGCATATGTGGATGATTAAATGTTTTTCTACTGCACCTTCACTGAAGCATCTCTCTGACCAAATTACTGCACAGAACCTAAATGGTTGCACATCTTTTTATCGATTTCCAGCTTATCCTAAGTACCATTTTCATGTTGCAATTGTATATAACATGAACACTTCACTTGTTTCAACAACAGTAATTATCTTGTTCATGTAAGATCACCAAAAAAGAGAAACAAAATTAAAAGATTACACTGAAAGCCACTATGTAACACAATAAATAAAAAGTATAGGATGGGGACAGAGAAAGATTGATTGCCAGTTCCTTGACGATATCTCTAAGGATGTTCATAGTTCAATTCATCTTAAGTAATATTGTCATCTTAATCACTCAGAGTGATGGAAAAGGAAAAGAGTCTTTTCAGTCTCATGCAGTATTTATTTTTTTCAATTTGTCACAGTCATTTTACCTATTAGATCATTCATATGGCTCTTAATATCAAAGTCCTCATTGACCTGAATGAGTCTTGACTTGGGAAGCATTACGCCTGGCAAGTATTCTGTGAGAAATACTGGAAGTTTTACCAGTTGGCATAATATCTAACATAGATATAAAAATGGAGTAATTTGCTGACCCCAGGAATGGAGTCCAATAATTCACTTAGTAACCAGGTTGATAAACGAGGGTTTCCACGTCATGTAATTATTCTTGTAAATTCTTGTTATTCCACGTCTTGCCCATAACACGCCACGACTGTCTCACAGACTCTTGAGACTGATAATAATTTTGTCTGAGGTATTAGCCTTTAAAGATTGAGACCACAGGAATATAGCCTACTTGACAGAGTAAAATGCTGACCTTGCTTGCAGAAGCCGAGCAGAGAAACCTAATAGATCACAGCTGAGCAAACATCTACTTCTTCAAGGATCGATCTTACTCTCATTTTAGTCAGTTTGGAGGGAAGTGCCTAGTAGATGCATTCTTGTTCATTCCTCCACACCAATGTGGAGTGCATGACTTATATGCAATAAAAATATTTGGGTTTTTTTCATAGTTTTTCTTCAATTCAAGGCTATGTACACTCTATGCCTCTACTGAATAGAGTTGCATTTATAAGCAGTAGTACTCCCTGGAACTTCTAAAAGAACCTTCGTGTCAACCAATAATCTCAAGGAGATTGTTTCCTGTGATGAGCTGGGCAATATACTGTCTTCCATATCTAAATGAAAAAGGATTAAAAATTTCAGTCGAGGTATGAGTCACCACTCCCCTGCAGCTAGAATTCCAAATAATGGTTTATATTTTGTGTTGAGGCAGAGCTTTACACTCTTGCTGTAAAGCTTTACTACTGCAAATACATTGTTTCAGGAATAGAAAATCTAACAATAAAATGAAAGACTGCAGTTCATACATCCAGCATCAAATCTACTGGACAGAACTATCTGATCTTGGTCAATATTCAATATAACAGGAATGCATTTGCCTTTCAAGCTGTTATGCTAGGTCATGGTTCACAGACACAGCCATGACTGTAGGACACGGGTCAAATTTTCACTGTTTTCCAGGGGGAAATTTTTTCTGTAAGGACTACAGGTTTGGGCCTGGAGCACACTTGTCAAAAACATTTTATCACTTTTCAACTAATTAAATATTACTATGTAAGCAATTGCACATCCATTTACTTATACATATGAAGTGGGTTGCTGGGTATAACAACTTATTTGTTCCTCCTTTTTTTGTCTTCCTCAGTGTTTTGTTTAACATTGTTCACATAGCTGCAACTCACAAAATATGAGTACACAGGAAGACAGAGACTTCATTCTACACATTATTATGCAGCGTTATGTTTTTTCCCTCTTCATGTCAAAGACACTGAATTTCTCATCTTTCATCAATATTCAGTCCTCTTATCTTCCTCATGCAACAACTCCCAGTCTTCCTCTAATGTCTTCAGGCTTGTTTTCCAAGTGTTCAGACTTCTTCTCTCTATACAAGTGAGTATACTTCATTCACAGGCTTAGTGAACTAAATAAGAAAACTGATATGCCTCCTCAAAGCCTCATGGTACAAGTGTCAGAACCAAAAAAAAAAAAAAAAATGATGGGGGAGGAGAGTGGCAGAGAGAGACGGAGGCACAGCATCCATTTTGTGCTCTTCTACCCAAACCTCAACTATTTTGCTTCCAACGCAGAACCAATCCTACTGAATGCTAATGAATTCTGCTACAGAAAATAGCATTTGGAAAACTATCCATAAAAGACTTTATAGCTTGTTACTGTGCTAAACTTGCAGAGATGAACTACAGAAGCACAAAAAAGCAAAATACCATTCCTTTCTTCACCTGTTCCAAATTAAGGTTCAAGAAAGAGAACATGATTGTTGCCAGTGTTAGAGGCTCCCAACCACAATGCTTTCAATGTTGTGGTTTTTTTCCCCATTTAAAACCAATAAAAGCTTGGTTTTACATATGAAGATGCTACCTAGGGATGCATGGAATGCCCTGATAGTGGCTGTATAATATATGCACAGTTGTAACAGTTCAGCACCTTAGAGGAGTCCTTGACTTTCTCAAAATCTTACACTCATGGAAGAGAAGGACTTAAACTATATGTGACAACTTGCATAGTGCTGTGAACAGCTCAGTGAAAATCTCTGCTTAGTGTATTGCAGCACTGTAAAAAGCAAACAAAAAGTGTTAGGATGCATGAGAGCAATACTGAAATGGTTACTAAAAAGCTACTTTTGCAGTCATTGCTTTGTTCTTTCTTCTGATATTTCCCCAGGTCTGTTCTCCCATTATCAAAATAAAATAAAATAGAAAAAATCAAGCAGAAACAGGTATTTTAGAGCCAAGTAAGAGATTCTCCTAAGAAGTGAAGCTAAAAAGACTGCAACATTTATATTCTGGACAGGAGGTAATCAATGGGATAAAGAACACAAAAAGTTATTTTATCTTGTATTATAAGAACAAAATGACAGCTTATGAAAAGCGGCAAGTTTAAAAACAAAGTATCTCTCTGCTCACTCAAGACTCAAGTAAGCTAGGGAATTTATTTCTGCAAAATTTAGCTGAGTCCAGTTGCACCTTGAAATTTTAACAAACCAACTGAACCTCTCTACAATTAAGGTGAGAATGTTTTAAAAAGATTTTTGGGTTAACTGCCAGAAGGGCCCCACCACTCCAATTGAATTAAATTACAATTCTTCAGAGCCTGTATTGTGTACATAAACATTTTATCACCTTTTAACTCATCAAATATTACAACGTAAGAACATTTATTTCTGACAGATGTTGCAAGGCCAAGTCATATGATCAGCCCAACAGTTCTGGAAGAAAAGTAAACCCTTGTGCTTCAAAGCATAAAGCCAGTCCTTAAAAAATGCAGGTTAGGTATGTTAGAGACAACATATTTCCAAATTACCTTCCACAGACATTCGGGCAGCTACTCTGAATCATCTAGTACTAGTACAAGATACTAAACCAGATGGAGCATCGGAATCAAATCCCGAAGAAGAAAGACTTGTTTGTATACTACTGTGCTTCTCACTGCAAGGAAGTGGAAGCGTTCAACTGCTTGGACAATGTCCATGTTGTGCTGTACGTAACACAGTTTGAAAACTGTTAGTCAGAGCTGTTCTGTGTCTCTGACATGAAGGAACGGTTTATTTCCATGCTCACACTTCGGGTGACAAAGAAATAGAGTGACTTTGGAGCCTGGAGTTTGGGGCACTTCCCTCCAGGCTCGGCTCTGAAGAACATTTGAGTATTTCATAGAAGTAATTTCAATCAGAGCTGCAATAAGAGAGAGTTGCTCCAGCCATCAGCACACTCAGCTTAGAGGCATCAGCTTAAATTCTTGAACTGTGTCAGAAAAAGAAGGGATGTGAATTTGAATTACCAGGTTAGTGATGAAATCTCAAGGTTATTGCATATAAAAAGGAAGACACTATGACCCCCACTTGGACTGTAATTTGCTCACAGCCCAATTTGGTCTTAAAACCTGTAAGGGTGATGAGAGGTGAACACATTTTGCCCTTGCTAATGGGAAAAGACGTGGTGCTTAGTTCACTTTTACTCCACAGCAGGCCAGACCCTGCCTGGGGCTCTGTGAGAAGAGCACATCCAGCAAACGGGGAGAGACTGCAACAGGCAGAGAGGAGCTAGGTGGGGACTTGCTTCCCCACTGCAGCTTTACAGCCTCCTTTGGAGGAGGTAGAGATGAGTTACAGCAGGTGAGACGAAGTGCAAACTGCTGCAACTGCATATACACCATGGAGAAAAGAGAGTGCTATAGATCTGTACCAGAGCTCCATGGATGGTGAGTGATGCAGCCACTGGCTTATGAATTTTGGCGTGCCTTATGTGCCCCACAATGCAGCACTCCCATGATTTGCATGTCTATCAAAAGATGCCCAGAAGACTTCAAGAGCATAAACTAAGTGCCTTGGACATTTGGCATATTCAACCTTAGTCACCAGCAGAGGAAAGTTTTGACTACAAAACTTTAGTGTCTTAGTGTCCAGAGTGGGTTTTAGGCAAAGGAAAGGCCTGAAGAATCATAGAGAGTAAATCCATAATATCTCTGTCGAGTGGTACAGCTGCGTAGGCAGTCCAAAATCTCATTGACCTTCTGGATGCCATGTTGTGTTAACCTCTATCAGGACTGGTTATAACTTTTCATTTATATTAGCTGTTCATTCCCCTGCAGAATAAATGCAAAGAAACGCAACATTAATTTACATTAAAGTAACTCTGATGCACTACCATGTTACATCCAAATGTACAAGCAACGATGCAGCACACATGCAGACAATGCCCTAACGCTCACGTGAACTGAGTACACGAGTAACTCAGGCCCTGTCACATTCAGCTTACTTGAATCTCAGTTTCTCCCCAGCATAGAGGACAAGTATTACAGATAATTCTCTCCAGATACGTGTGCTTGTACTGCTAAAAATAAACCTTGTTTTAGCTCATTTTTTAATCTCTTGAGCTCTTTTCATACCTTCCCTCTGCCTATGTACGGTATTTGGCACTTGTCTCAGTTTAAAAGCCAAAGCAATTCTTATCCAGTGAGCTGCCTCTTCTGGATCATTAATGAAGATAATAAATAAGGCTGGTCCCTACATCAGTCCTTTATTAGTAGTTACGATTAGCTTTGCTTGTGGTCTTTCAGCCAATTCCAAATCCACAACATCCCCATCCAAGACAGCATGAATTAAGTTTTCAAGGAAGATTATCTTTGACACTGTATCAAAAGCCCCATTCAAATGTAAACAGGGTATTGGCTACTGCTCTTTCATCAGCCACTAATTTTATAATTCTGTTATTTACAACAAGTGATCTCATTTGCCTTGCAAGACTTCTTTATTCTTCTAAGTCATGCTGCTTTACATGTATCATGCTATTATGCAGATATTTATGAGGCATGTGACATCTAGAAGTATGTCTAAATATTTGCTGCTGAGGAACAATGTGGCTACCCGTAAAATTAGTTAAATGAGGTAAACAACAAAACAGCATCATTCACAGGCTAACAGAGGCGTGAATTAGTCACTTTAAAGTAGCACCAGCATTGCTTTCAAGCAAAGGTAATTCTGGAGAACTCCATGCTGGCATCATGCCACTTCTACTTTGTGTGATGATCTGCAATTTGTGCCATGCCAATAAGCCGCTGAATGAAATATCAACTTCAACTACAAGAAGAATGCTGACAAGGTAATGCAGGAAAACCAGATGAAGGTGATCGAGTCCTCTGAGTCATCTGAATTTTACCCTACTCTTAGACTGTGGTAGCAGTCTGATGTAGTAAAAATCCTGATGATCTCTATGTGGCTCCTAGATTCTGCCAGGTACATCGACAAAGACAGTTCTGAAGCAAAAGACAGTAACAAAAGAGTGCCATTAGCATTGTCTGGAAATATGCCCACAACTCCAAATACAATTCAAGTCATACTTCAGATACAGACAGTCCCTTACAATTCAATACTGCCACATTTCAAGGGCAGAGTAAAAGTCATGGGACTAATTTGAGGAAGTGTGGGACACTGTGCTCTTTATAATGTAGCCTACTTGACAAGTAATGGGATCACCATCTGAGCTTTTCTCATGGTTAAAAGATTGCCATTTGGTACTTTAACAAAATTAAGAAAGTGTTATCAAACTTCCCTTTGCGCCACTCATTCTCAGTTGTGACTGTGTATAAACCAGGCATGCTTTGAGAAAAAGAGACTGCTGTGCCAAAAGGAGCAGTTCAGGCCACTCTAAAAGAGTTCAAACCTCACACAGAAAGGAGTAAGAGCCATGAGACAAACCATACCACCACCAATAATAAGAAACAATCATTCCCTGCACTTAGCCATTACCTTGCATTTGAAGATCTCAAAGTGCTGTACAGTTAACTAATGGGAATTACTACTACCTCATGCTACAGATCGCATTGTGTTGCTGCTGCCCTGGGAGCACTCAATGCCATGCTTCTCTTTTGCTGGATTTGTCATTTTACACGACTGTCTTCTGCAGTCCTACAGTAGGAACTGTGCAAAGTGAGATAAGTGGGCCCAGACAGCTGTTTCTGGAGCTATGGATCAAAAAATGTGTTTTCCAAGTCAAGCTTGCTAAGTCAAACTACACGTATTTAAAATTATTTGCCAGATGCCTTTCCTATTTCTTCTGTGTGCTTAATATTCTGATGCCCTTGGAGTAAAGCAACTTCACTTCAAGGGCCCAGAAGGACATGGAAGTCCTTTGATGTCTGTCTTGCAAAATTTGAACAAGATCCCATTAAAAAAAAAAAAACAGCAAAAACAACCAACAAAAAAGAACCTCCTTCACAGCCCCTGTGCTTGAAGGGTGTCCTGGCTATATGCAGACACAAGGAAGAATGTTTTCTCAGCTTTCAGAAAACGGTTTCACCTTCTTTCCTTAATGCATCCCTGGCTCTTCGCTCATAATGTGGGACAGGGAACTCCCCTCCTCCACTGGCAAACAGCAATCTCAGGTGTTTAATTAATATAGGGGCTTGGGAAATAATCTTTCCATAGCTCAGGGGGACAGGTACTTTTAGGGTATTGTTTTCCTTTTACTGTGGGGCATGGTCCACCTCTTACGATCATCTAGATGTTTTCACCTACAGACGTTTGGGGTGCATAGCACTGAAGAAGCTCTTGGGCCACTGCATGCTTTAAGACTGTTTTGTTTTTTAAAAAAAATCCTTACAATAAAGGTTTTCAGATCCAGAACTTTTCCAATTACCTGCAAGAGCCAGGAATAATTTTGTCAACCTTAATAGTTTGTTACTGGGGGAAGATTTTGCCCTTCCTTGATACAGCAAAGACCAACAAGGAGAGATGCAAGTGGTGCTCAAGGCTCTGTGCCACAGTGTGGTGCTGAATGGCTCCTTTTGACCCTTCTGGACTTCAGGCTCTTTCCTGCTTGCAACTGCAGGGGACCGGACATGACTGAAAAACCTATGATCCTTTGCCTGTCCGAGGTGCTAGGGAAAGTCAGAGGAGGTGGCATAACATTGTGAACCTGGTATTGGGGAAAGAGGGAAAAAGAGCAGGAAGGATCACAGTTTATGGGAGTCATTTAATTTTTATGTCCCTCCATGGGTGCTTTCCATTTATTAACTCAGGGATTGTTCAGTGTGGAGAAGAGAAGGCTCAAGGGAGATTTCATCAACATGTATAAAAACCTGACGGGAGAGAGTAGAGAAGATGGAGCCAGGCTCTTCTCAGCAGAGACCAGTGACAAAAAATTCTACTTAAATACAAAAAGAATGCTTTTTTGCTGTGAGGATGGCTAAACACAGGAACAGGTTGCCCAGGGAGGTTGTGGAGTGGAGATGTTCAAAACCAAGTGGACGCAGTCCTGAGCAACCTGCTGTCATGGACCCTGTTCTAAGCATCTCCAGAGATGCCTTCCAGCCTTGGCCATGCTTTGGCTCCACAACTGAGCCAAATCAAAATGTGAGCATGTTGATACACTCTTCAGCCAGATGGTATGGATTTTACTCCTCTAGAGATCCTTAGATTCAGCTCTGAGTTTGACTCAGCTTACCTGTGTGTTTTTCAAAAAATTTACCTCACTATATTTGTTTTACCAAAATAAGCCAGCAGTCCCACAGTGCTTAGAGAACAAAATCGAAATAGGACAAATGCCTTCCTACTCTTAACTCTGTCTACATTTTGTCTTCTGGATATATAGCAGCTGTATAAGCATTATTCCCAGGTATTTTTGCTGACATAATAAAAAACGTGTATGTATGAAAACAGTAGCGTGGCATAAGAAAGCTCATGACTGATTCAGCTCTGCAAGATCAAGAACAAACAAATCAATATTTATTTAAAGAGCTTGAAGTAGTTTGTTTTGCTGTTCTACTACTAAGAATTTTCCCCAAGTTCATTATTTGACCAACTTATGTCTGATCAAATTTAAACAGCTACATGTGGAATGTGTATCTTGGGGTTCATTGCTATTATAACTGTAATTTTGACTAATTAATCACTGGCTTAGCCTCAGGAAACTCAAACAATTAAGGATAACATTAGCCATTTCACAGATGGCAAGTAGAAATACCTAGAGATAAGAGTCAGCTTTACAAAAAGATTAAGAACCTTATGAAAATGGCATGCTCAAAGTCCTATGAACATCTATGGAACAGGTGATGCTTCCAACCCCTGTCTGTAGTATTACTTTTACTACAAGACAATCTTTGCTTTTGTTAGGATAGTTCCAGTAAGCAAAAAAAACCCGCATTTGGTGATGTTAGATGAAGCTATAAGAAACTTTTATAAAAATAAAAGCATAGATTTCCATTTAAATATGCTGGTGGTGAATCCAATAATATACAAAAAGGCCCTCACTGAAGATGACAGAACTAGGGAGAGAGACAACACTGAGCTTTATCTTTACATTAGCAACAAAAGTAAATCACGAGAACAGACTAAGTTTAACCTCCAGATACTTCTTCAGATTTCACGAATTCCTTGATTTCTAATGCGGACAAAATAATTGACTTAAGATGGTCCTCTCAAATATATTGTTCCAACAGTACTTCCACAAAGGAATCCTAATCACTTCACAGCTGTCCCCCGAACACATAATGGCACATCTGGCCTTACAGCGTACAATAGCATATTCCCAGTTTTATTCAGGGGACAAAGGAAAGGAGATTCTCTAGTTGGTGTTAATGAAATAAAGCTCCTTCAGTCGAAGCAGTTCCTCATTTTGCATATCACAGCACAGCTTCTGCTGTTCATCTTCATGAACACAGTTCAATGTTTCCATGGTTTGACATGACCTCTACCCACTTCACTCGTTCAGAGGCCTCTTCTAATGAATACCTGCCCATGTAGCAGCAGCCCATTAAAAGACTGCTGGATAATAGCAGATCATGAGCTGGTGAGAGATATGAACACCTTACTGAGCTGTATAAATAGAAACAGTTCTCTGCTCAATTAAAAAGGTCTGTGCCAGAACCATGCACCCAACTTCTGGCATTCTTCAGGAAAGGCTGGAGGGAGTCTGGCAGAGTGCAATGGGAATGACTAGAGGTGTAGAAAACATAACACACATGGGAGGATTGGAAGGATTAGGATTGTTTGTTTAGAGAAAATTAAGGGCAGAAATTATAACAGTCTTGAAATAAATGAAGAGCTTCTGTAAAAAGGAACAGAATTTCTCACTATTTCTCAAGAGACAGGACAGGGAATATCAGGCTTAAATCACTGCAAGGTTCAGATTAGTCATTAGACCAGACTTGCTAATAGGGAAACCAACTAAACAGTGTCTCAGACAGCCAAGGCAGACTGCAAATTCTCCATCACTGAGGGGGGTATGAAGAGTGCGTTAGAGAGAGGCTGCCAGGGATGATACAGGCATACCTGTCTGGGGGCTAGATGGCAGCCTGAACTGCCTCTCAAGGTCCCTATCAGTTCTTTGATCCCGGTAGGGATATCATTTGGTTGTCAGGACTGAGTAGACAAACTGCAGAACACTGCCAGTACAGAATATGCAATACCCACCATGTTCCAATCCTGCACTGACCCACCAGTGGAGAGCTGCTTTGTCCTGTGCTGCTTCTAGCCCCAAGCCCACACGCTTTTAAAAGCAGCTTCCATGTCCTCGACACTGAAATCTAAATTTGACCAGCACACCCCCAACTTACAATTATCAATTATGTTAACATTGTATCAATGATGGAATAAAAGTATTCCGTGAAGAAAAAGATTAGCCACACAAAATAACTAGATGCCTTGGAGATCTAGAAGGTGTATTTATCTGCCACATTTTTTTTTTCCCCCCGGTCATTCAGTGCTGACATCCGTTTCGTAGCACTCATGATCCATTGTTCTTCAACAAGAGATACTAAGCCATTAAAATGAGGAATTCGGAAATGCTTATCTGCTGCAAAAATAGATTTATGGTTCTGCTGTCAGACATCAAAACACACTGAGCTGAGAAACACTGAATGACTCAGCGACAGCTTGGACTGCTATTAAGATACTTCTTGATCATCATTTGCCTAAAATGAAGTATCTATTTCAATTATTTTGCCTTGCTGCTCCTAGAAAAAATAATCAGCTCACTAACTATCACTTGAAAATAATCCTACAAGATAGATAAGAAATAATTGTTTTTGACAGGGCATTTTCTGTTGTAGTGGAGTGGACAGAAGGTTACACAATATCACTCGGTGCTTAATCTCATGCTTGTCAATGGTCAAAGAATTGCATGAAATACACAAAGAGGCATTTTGACAGACTGCCTTATCAAAAATGGTGACCTGATTGCATATATTGAAGTCCGATTTTTTAAAAAGGGGGTGGAATAGAGAATTGGCTGACAAAAATCCCTCCCATTCATAGAAAATGTCTTAGACCATGCTATGACGGGATGCTTCTGCAGCAGCAGAGCCAGACCATGGGCCTTACCCATTTTAACTGCCTCCCCGATCCTCCCTACAGAGCTCCTCTACTGCTTGGAGGCGAGGCTGAAGACAGCGGTTTACTGGCTGAGTAAACTGTTCTGCAGTCTTTATACAGCCTGTCAATAGGGTGGTACGTTGATTTTAAGACTGTCCAGCTGAATTAAGAGAGAGAAGTAGGGTCTATCGATTCAACAGAGGAGAGAGGAAAGAAAGGGTTGGTTTCTGTATTTGATCCCTGCTAGTGGTGGTGCATAGCTGTGCTATGATTTACGTACAAGTCTAATGTTCTAACGATGTATATTAAATGACTGTAGAGAAACTTAAGGCTTAATTTTATCCCTCCATTTCAGTGCTGTAAAGTGCTGAAGATGTTATGCTCTCATTAGTAATTGTTGTTAGCCTCGTACTCTTCTCTTCCTCTGAGGAGCAGCTCATCTTTCACATTTCTGCTTCTTCAGCCTGGTACCAAAGTAAGGTTTACTAACAGCATTACCGTTTAGATTACATATTAATTTATATGTAACAGGAAAATGTCAGCCTCAGAAGAAGTATGGCAATGTTCATAAAAATGCCCACATTTGCCTCCAGACATCAAGTAGTTCGATATTTCGGTTATTCTTTAGCAAAAGAAAATACAGAATATAAGACATAATGTTGTGCTCTGAATTTGCATGCACTGAATGTTGTGACAGCTATTTTTGTAAGTGTATAAGCCTATGCAAAGAGAATACAGTGACAGAAAAGTGACAAACAAAAAATAAGCAGACAAAAATAGTAGTTTTCCTCAACAAAATGCAGTTTACTCCTCCGCCTGTTCCCTAATCCATTTTCTCCCTGTCTCTACACTTCTGTTGAACGTTTATCTTCTTCTAAATCGAGTACATTAGCCATCAGATCCACACTTTGCAAGAGAACCTGATTTTAGTTTTAAATCTCCCCTGCTCCAGGGTCTGTATTATTTCTTGCCTTTTTCCCTTCATTTTGAATTCTACTACCCCTCTGCAGCTTTCCATTTTTATGTTTTTGCCGGTAACTTATTCTTTTGCTTTCTTATCATTTTTTTTATTGGCTCTTTCTTTCTCCTTTCTGTTCAGCCTCTATCAAATGTCTTTTTTCTCCATGCCTGCCTGTTTCTCCACCTTCACACACTCCACCATACACGCATGTTCTACACACGCCTCTTTCTTTCTGCTACATCATCCAGCGTTAACTGTGAGTTAACACAGTTAACCGTGGCTTTTGGTCCTTTGTGAGAACCATGCCAAAAAGTCACTATTAGTCTTTGTCATGGAGGAAAACATAAATGTCAGCTATAGTCATCTGTAGAAACATAGTATTATAATAAAGTTCTTTGACATATGTATAAAACACAACATACAAAAATCTGAAAACCTAAGGCAAGAGATTTAAGAAACTTCCTGCACTCTGCCACCAAACCGACCATAAGTAACGAATGCTGTGAAGAACAGCAGCTTCCACTCAAGCCCTGCACCTCTCTGCTGGAGAGATCCTTGCTTCTCTTCTTCAAATGCTCTTATGGCTCCAGACGCTTCCAGAGATTCAGTCACCAGATACACTCCACAGGTTCAAAGAACCGCTCACCACCTTTTCCACAAAAACATTCTCATTCCGATTCCCGCGTTTTGTTCCGCAGATCTCATCTTCAAGCCAGGAAGGCAACAGAGGCATTTGTGTTCAACATCCCACCTTCTAGCAAGTGAGGGAGCAGTACAGACACACTCCAAAAGGTGGCATAGAAGTTCTCCGTGGTGATGATGAAGAAGATGACTAAACTGAAGAAGTTTAAGAGTTAACTTTCAGCATGTGAAATTTAAAGGAGTTAGAAGAAGGATGGGAAAGTAGAGATCTATTTTGGATACAAGAGACACCTCTGGATAAAGATATTTCTTTTTTTTTTGTTAAAAAGTGATAGTATAACATCGGCATTACAGCTTGGGCTGCTTTTCCAGCAAAAAGATGCTGCTGCATAGGCAAACATTCTTCCAACAGCACAAAGCAGTGCAAGGATGACACCACTTTTGTACAAAACTGTCTTTTTAGAAGACGATGGCAGATTAATACCACCCTTCAGCTATAAGCTGTTGAAATCCGTATTTCTGCAACAGAATATATAATGCATATAGCTAAACTTATGTCAATCAAATCTCCAGTGCTGGCAAAATCCACACCAAAATCTCTGTACTACAGTGCTTTTTACTGGCAGTTAAACAATACACTTGAAATTCAACATTTTCAACCCCAAATTTTCTACTTTATCTCTACAACTGGATACTCAGTGTCCACTATGTTGAACTGAATCCAGGCGGCATTATCAAGATATCTTCATCTCAGAATCTGGAAATTGTTTAAAATAAAAAAGATTCGTGTTGCCCTGCTGAAGAGAAACAGAAAAAAATCTGAAATACAGACTCAAACTATTTCAAAATGCTTTCAAAAAAAAAAATCCAGATGTAAACAATTCCCTTTGTTTCACTGTTCACTTTAGAAAACTCCCGTTTTCAACTCCCAGTTTAAATTCATCAATTTAAACAAATTAATGCAAACTCTAGCCCCTGTGTGTGGTTTGAGAATCCCTGGCTAGAAGGATGTACATTTAAAAGAGGCAGGGTAGGATCAAAAGCTTTTTATCTTTACTGGTATCTCATTTAAATCCTCTGGTAAAAAATGACATCCTGGCTGTGTAGCGGCCTGTATAAAATGAAATAATGAAGTCAGTACAGCTCCAGCTAGCACCACGATATTTGACATTTCAAACACCACGATGTTTCAGATAAACTGGCAAATTCTTCCACAGGGAGAAAGGACTTTAATGGACATAGAGAAGGAACGAAATCTCACCTCAAAGGACAATCTTCCCTTTCAGGCATAGGTGAGATGAAAGGCCCAACATGGGAACCCTGTGCTACAGCACTCGGAGGTGCATCTGTTCTGTGGGTATTTTGCAGATCTGCCTTTCTAAACTCAATCCATCGAGTGTCTTTCATAAACAAGATGTTCAGCATGAATACATTCACATCCCACTTTAAAGAGTTGCAAATGAACATGTTCCAGGCAGGATTCAGGAAACTTTTTCCTCTCACACTTTCTGAATTTTTTTCTGAGATCGAAAAAACAGACAAAAATGTGAAGTAATCTACAACAGTATTTAAACACTATTTGGAGGAAAGACTCTGAGAAACAAGTAATATCATCTGAAGATGTCCGAGGAGTTGAAAAAAACCCATTTCATTCATTTGTATCTTCTCTCCCAGAATATTATGAAATACACTGGTTGGACCTGTCAAGTCCCACGCACCGCACATAAGTCTGTTCCAGTGTCATTAAAAGCCAGTCCTGCCACACACCTCCCTTGCTGTGACACCCAGATCCCAGACATCGCACGGCAGTGCTATTTCTGTTTTCCATGTATCAGGTGAAGTTGGTCAGCTTGATTTGCAACCTTGTGAGGTTCAAGAGAAAAGAGGTTCTGGTGACAGACAGTAGCCAGGGTAAGTATGGTTTTTCAGCAGGTCCCTAGACTCAACAGAGTCCTGCTAGAAAGACCATTGCCCTTTCTGGGCATACCATAACAGAATAATATCAGAATTACATCCTCCCTGTGACAGGACAACAATCTCGGAAACACACACCAAATCATGACATCGCACTTGTTGGAAAAGGAAATCGAGATGGCCCTCTGCCACAGAGACAGAAAGCTTAACCATGTAATGGCACGAAAAAGCGCGAGGTCTCTGCAGGCTCCCAAGACTCATCCCAGTGGCTCAGCCCCCAAGGGAACTGTTTTGGCTGCGTTGCTGGTACGGTGTGTTGGTTCAGCTTGTCACCACTGCAACTGGGTCTCTCAGGGGGTCTCCGATGTCTCTCAGAACTAGTTTCTAACGAAACCACAGCATCAGGCAGTCATGCAAAACGCTGCCCTGCCTCCTACGTGGTACACTGCTATCTGTTGCTGTCTTTTCTGCAGCCCAGAGCTAGTGGAGGTCAGTTAAGCCCATCAGTTCAGCCAGTTATTACAAGAAAACCTGAGCTGTGCGAAAAAGCTGTAACGTTTTAGCAGATGGTGATGCAAGAAGCCACTTGAACTTCTGTACCTCTTCCTCTGTCATCTGACAGTTACATCGCCAGAAGGAACTGCGACTACCGAGACACACCATGCTCGATCAGCCATGAAATGGGTCAGAAACATCACTGAGAAAAATGAGGAGAGGATAAAATACCATCCAAACAGGGGGCTGGGACCGCCGTTTTAACAGTGTTTTACTACTGTTTGCACAAGCAAATAGAGACTGAGTGAATAGAATTAAAAGCAGGACTGAGAGATTTCCCCAAGAACACATAATGAGCCAACACTACAAGCATCAGAAAAGAGATACCCGAAGAAGACAGAACGGAAACAAAATTTCCCCTCAACAGTGAAAATACAGCAAGGACAGCTAAAGTACCTGTGCCTTATTTACATGTGCCTTGTGCAAATGACACATTGTTTCTGCCAAAACAGTATTTCACCCATCTCTGCCTGGGAAGCACCAACTACAATGTAACGGAAATTAAAGCAAGGATAAAAGCAAACATCTTTCCTAATGCATAGTGCATCAGGAAAATCAGATCCTGTTAAGCCTCGACTGTTGAAGTAATCCTTACTCATGCAAAACCTCCCAATTAATTCATCAGGGAAAAATGCTGTATTAGCCTAAAACTCTGAAAACCAGCTGAATGCAAATGCCTTCTTCACAAGAGGTCAATATTATTTGACAGCCCGGATCCTTCAGGACAGTCCATTAACTTTCTGAAGAACATGTGAAGCTTTACAACACCGAGGCTCTTTAGCATCAGGGCACAGCAGCTGAGCTATACTGGTGTTTACTGAAATAAAGCAGTCTCCTTCCTTCCCTGCCCAGAAAAAACAAACAAACAAACAAACAAAAACCACAAAACAACAACAACCCCACACAAAACAAAACAAAAAGATCCCCCACAACATAAATTCTAAAATTTGCCCCAAAAGCCTTTCTTCAAGGGCAAGAAATTTCTTGTATATAGGTCACCATTTGACTTCTTCAGAGGAAGAAAACAACCATATGGGTAGCAGTGGCTGTATTTCAGTGTAAGGAATGGATTTCACTTTGTGCTGGAAATGTTTGCACGGTGTGCTCAAGAAAAAGAATGTGGGAAACAAGAAAACACGCTGCAATGAGCCATGTGAGACCGTGCACAATCAAATTACAGGAGGTAGCAGTTTCCAGTGATTCGAATCACAAGACGTTGCTTCTATTCTGGGATGTACCTGACTTACCGTTTGACCTTGGGTAATAAATGACATGCACTCCCTCTGGACATCCCTTTCTTCATTTGTAAAAAGATGCAGGATCTGGTCTGGCAATGTACTAACTAAAATAATTCCGTGTTAGGACGGGAACATTTATTGAAGGATTCAAATTTTGCTCAAGCATGAGTACACAGACTAGAAATCGTTGTCATTTTCCTTATTAAGGAGCAAAATATTTTAATTAAAAGTTTTAATTTTTGTTAAAATTAAGGTTGGTTTTATTAATACTTAACAGTTTAGATTATTTTGATTTATTTCTGGCATTATACAGTTAAAACTACAATGCGGTGACCGAATAAATAATACTATGGAAGGATGTTAGCTTACTGATTAAAACATCAGCAAGGGAGCACAGAGTATGTTTCATTGGCAAAATAAATCTCTCTATGATTGATTGTACTTAACCCACAGGCTCAATGAGTTCCACAATAAGTGCATACCTGTGCTCATCTGCGGGGACATTTAACTCTTTACAGCTGCATAAAGTATAATTTTTCAGCAAGCAAGCAAGCAAGCAGAGAGGAGAGCTTTCCCCTTCTTTGAGCTGCCTGTCAGAGGTGATTGCACCTGCTCTCCAAACTGTTCAGCGATTGCTCTCAAGGACATAAAATAAACGGATGAAGGAATTAAATGAAGCAGTACAGCCCAGTGCACTACCTCATTCAGCTGGTATGTCACGACACCATCATAAGCACTGACATAGGTACTAGACACACTCCTCCAATGCCAACCAAACTAATAAGGGTAGCTTATTCCTTTGTGAGGAACCATCCCCTCGGAATGGCACTGCTGCACACTCCACTGATTGTGATGCATCTACCAAAATGTTCCTCACACAGACAATTGTGTCAGAATAAAAAGTTTGATTATGTTATGGTTACGAATAACATAATCATTTTCTATGGTTACAGTTCCTCAGACAGTATCCCGTACAAAGAAAGAGCACACATGGTATGCTACTTTAAATGCTTAGGGCTGTAAGAATTTTCGTTCAAAGTAATCAAAACATTCAACTGATTTAACATTCTTCTTGCCTTCTCTGAAGACCCTGGAGTCTCCTGACTCCTCCATTGAATGAATTTCCTTGGACTGTGATCGCAGTGACTGGTATTGGATGGGGCAGAGCCACTTGTTTTTACATCATTTATTTACTTGTAGTAGTTGCTTCGTCTCCCAGGAGGAAAGAAAGCCAGCAGCACATGAACTTGTAAATCAGCGATTAACAGAGGAAACACAGCTTGAACCTGACAAGAGGACAGGAACAAAAATCTAACAAATGCCTGCTCAGATACCGCACTGACCACTTAGTAACAAAAACCACAGCAAACAGAATCAGTTGTATTAATTATTATGCTGCAGTGAGTGGAAGCTCTCAATTTTCAGCACTAACAATGACAATATCCTCGGGCAAAGTCCCGACTACTGAAACCAACAGCACGTTGAACCATAATCATCTCGTGCTTCCAGAAAAAAAACAGCTCTCATTCATGAAAAACACCAAAATACACGACCAGATTTCCAGAAGACTACCAGCTTCTGTACGCTGGGGTTAGTAAAACCAAGCGCCTCCGAAAATCTGGTTCCTTGCTTGCAAATTACAGCACAGCACCACTTACTATCATAAGGTTCCTCACTCTCTTTTACACAACACTACTCCGTTTCATACCCACATCATTTTACGGACGCATTCTTGAAAAGCCCGGAGTGGCTTCTCCCAAATAATTCACCAACTGGCAACAAACAGCTGATGCTCCCGGCGCGCCCGGGGAGCGACCTGCAGCGGGGCGCAGCGCTCAGGGCCCTGCCCCAGCAGCGGGGCCGCATCCCGCATGCCCCGTGCCCCGCTCCCTCCGGCAAAAGACGCATCTCTTATTTTAGGGGAGGAGCGCTGCGGAGAAACAGCTACCAAAGCGAGCCCCCCCCGGGGCTCTTCCTGAAGAGTGTCCCCAAGGTGCAAGCTGGAAAGGGCGCATTTTTTCCTTATTTTTGTTGTTGTTGTTGGGAGCCCCGGCACCGGTGCATCCCTCTCTCCTGCGGACCAAGAGGCGAGGGCACTGCCCTGCCTCGGCAGCAGCGCGGGGCGGGACGCCGGGGTGTCCCCCGAGGGACCGCCGCCAGCTCCCAAGGGACGCGCCGACGGCCCCGACGGCGGCGCTGGTCCCCGCGGGGGTGATCCGCCGCCCCCCGCCCCGCCGCCCCCGCCCTTACCTCCATGCCCAGCCGCTGCTTCAGCACCAGGGCGGCGCACAGGTAGCCGGCGCGGCCGACGAAGAGCTCGTCGGAGCCGCACTCGAGGAAGGAGAGCGGGGCGCAGACCTCGCTCAGCTCGCGGAACTTGCCCAGCGGGCGGGCGAAGTCGGGCAGCCCCAAGGCGCGGTAGACCAGCGCCGCCACCGCGTACACCCCGGCGCCGCCCAGCAGGAAGGCGGCGCGGGTGTCGGCGTCGGCCTCGCCGCCGCCCTCCTGGTAGCGCAGGCAGGCGTCCACGACGCGGCGGGCCGCCCGCAGGTAGGCCTCCCGCGACGGCGCGAAGAGCGGGCACTGCGCGACGTGGTACAGCATGTAGGCCACGCCGGCCACGCCGCCGTACAGCCCGCCCGGGCAGCCGCGGGGGCCGCCCAGGGGCGGCAGCTCCCGCAGGATCCGCTCGATGGTGGCCGTCACCAGCGGCACCGCCGCCTCCCTGTCCGGCGCCGCCGCCGGGCTGCCCGGGTAGTCATCGAAGCGGTTGGCGAAGCAGCGCTGGCTCTCCATGATGCCCCCGCCGCCGCGGCGCTCTGCGCAGCGGGGAGCGGCGAGAGAGAGGGAGGGAGTGAGGGAGGGCGGGAGGGAGGGAACGAGCGGGGAGCTGCCGGGGGAGGGGGCGGGAGAGCGGGGAGGAGGGAGCGCGGCGGGGCGGGAGGGAGCGCGGCGGGAGAGGCGGGAAAGGGCCGCCCGCACGGACGCCCGCCGGCTGCTGGGGAGGGTGCGCGGCGCTGCCCGTGATGGGCGGCGGGCGAGGCGCCCGCTGCCGAAGCGCCGAGAGCGGAGGCGGGGGCGAGACCGGACGGGAGCCGGTGGGCGAGACCCACCGGACGGGTCTGCCACAGGGCGGCCGCCGCCGCCGCCGCCTCCCCCCCCGCCCCGCGGCGGAGCGGCCGCCGCTGCCCCGCGCAGCGCCCCTCAGAGCGGGGGCTGAGTCCGCCCCTGGGGGGGGCTGAGTCCGCCGCCCCACCTGCGCTTCCGAAGCGGCCGCTGAACTGTCGGAGAGGTGGCTGTGGCGGACCCGCATCTCCAGACCGCTGAGCCGAGCCACGGCGGGGCCCGGCCCGGTTCTGGTGTCCAGCCCGGGGCGGGAGGCCTCTTCCTTCCCACATCGAAGTCTCTGCCGCGCCTGTGCCCGACCCTTCTGCAGATCCCCGAGGAAAAGGGGTTTGTCGGGTTTTTCGTCGTCCTCAGCCCCGCTGCTGCTGGGAGGTTTGGCTGAGGGATGAGCGCCGGGCCTGCAGGAGGGAGACATCCATCCAGGTGCAGGAAAGCTGGCCGGAGGGCTGCGAAGTCATTCCTGGCTGTGGAACAGCCCCTCGGGGCGGCTGCAGCCGAAGCCGAAGGATGTAGCCAAACCCAAACGAGGACAGCCCGAGGCCAATTAACATGGAAAGCTAAGGCAGTCCCCGACAGACTAGCCGTGGCACGAGGCCATCTTTGTCCCCTTTCCTTCATGCATAAGCCAAGCAGAGCTTACGAGGTACTGAAAATTTAGGCCACTGAATAGATTCCTAGTAAAAAGAATGAGAAAAAAAAAAAAAAGAAGGAAAACCTTGAAGCAGGTATTAAGCACAACTCTTACATGATACAAATACACAGTTGTCACATCTCCCCTTTAAGATGTGACCTTGTGCAGCGTTAAGTGAATTTATCATCAAAGACCCATAACTTACGGTCACCTGGTGGTCTCTGGTACTTCTCTGGAGATGCAGCCTCCGTAATTGAGGGCCTCCCTCAAGGAAGGTGGAAGGAGTAGCTTGATGGAGGCTCCAGCCAGCAGCCAGCAGCTGGAATAGCAGTAGCGAGAGCCAAAGCACCATCCTTTTGATGTTGAAAGATCTTTCTAGAGTTGTGGCTGGCTTCTCTGCTTCATACTGGCTGCTCCTTTCAACCTTCTTCCTGCCTCCCCCTCCATGTACTTTCAACTCCATGCAGCTCCTCACTAGCACTTTCACACCTTCTTTTCATTTCAACTCACCTGTTCTTTCCTTCCTTTTTTGGGTTTATGATCTGCAGAGAGACATTTGCTTCTGCCTCATGATTTTGGTTTCTATGCTTTCCTTCAGTGCATTTTTGCTATGTTTATGTACATTCCAGGTACTACCGATACTACCTACTAGTTATTCTGTGTTTGTATACTGTTCCTTGAAGCCTCATTTTTTGGCTTATTCACAACGTGCCATGTGTGGGTTCTACCACATGGATCTTGGCAATCTAGAGCATTGAAAATGTGCAAATGCCCTACCGATGGATAGAACGTCTCTTTCATATATTCTTTTCTGTCATAAACTGGCTTCTCTTGGCCCCTTGATAGGGTTCAGGGTGTAGCTAACGATTTTCTGGCATAATTTCTGTTGGTTGTAGAGAAATGTATTCCTTAAGTGCTCTTTTAAGTGAAAATTTGGGAGGGTTATTTTTCATTCTGACACCATTTATTCCACGTTTTGGGGATGCTTGCTTCATCTTTTTTTTTTTTTTTTTTTTTTTAATTAAAAAGTCTGGTATTTTCCTGCAGTCTTGTGGAGTGAGAGGTGTCTCAAACAAGGTCCTACCATTGATGTGAAGGAATCCTGTCACTGGAGGTGCTTGTCTCCCTGCGCTGAAAGTAACCGAGCGAGTAACCTTCAACAAAGGCTCTAAGAAAAACATTCACTTTACAGGAAAATCAGTTGGGTTAGCAACACTTTTCTTTACAAGAGTCAAATAAGCCTGCTACATTATTTTTTAGAAATGAGTAAGTAATTATGTGCCAAAAAGGAACATCTCTCGTGCTCAGGAGAGCCTTTCGTCAAAGTTGAGTGCCTAGCCACCGTTGGGTTAGCAGATGACATGCAACAATCAAGCAAGAAATGAGGATGTCAGTTTGTGCTGTACCTCTTTTGTATAAGAGTATTAAACCACCAAAGCCAAAAGACAAGCTAAAGAAAAATTACACTTATGCTTCTTATAGCTGTATAATTTTTTAAAAAAAATAAGTCTTAAACTGTTCGTGTTTTCATGTTCAAAAGTTTCATGCTTTTAGACAGGATATGTTCTGTATCTTTTTCACTCAACCAAGCATAGATGCAGTCCTGATACGAATGGAAGAGAAGTAGGGGTGATTCTCAAAGGTAGATCATGTGTCTCTCATCAGAATATTGTTTTGAAGTTTGCCCTCCTTTTGGGTCCCAGAGTCAGTGTGGGCCTCCAGTGTATGGCTTCAGCTTGAAAAAAATGTGAATTCCTCCCTCTTGCCCCTCTGCACTGCTGCAGCTTCTTGGTTTGTGCTCCCTCCTCTTTGGCTCTGTAAATCTGATGCAGCAAACCAAAGAGCAGAAAACAAATTACGGATTACACAAGCAAAGGATGTGATACTGGTGTGGTAGGTGCAGGTAACAGTGAAGGAGGGAGCTGAAGCCTCAAAGGTGTTTCTTCTGTTCTAGTAATCCATCATTATAGAACACGTATTCTGGAGATATGCTCGTTGCATATTGATAAAATGCAGAATCCTGGAATAATTCAGGTGGGGAAGGACCTTAGGAGGCCATCTAGGTCAACCCATGCTCAAAGTAGGGCTAACTACTTATGTACTTGTTCATGTATGCTTTTTCACTTCTACTTGTTTATTTATTACTTCAGAGAATTAATGCCATCTGATGTTTCCAACAGCGCACAGTTGTCTGTCCTCAGTTGTAGTGTCGGGACTGGAGGCATCTCCTAACAAATGTCTTTGGGTTAGTCTATCATTTGACTTCTATACTTTTTACTGGTATAACAATTTAGTGTGCCTTCAGGATTTTTGGATACATACACGGTTGCCAGTTTTGTTCCTACCCTGCATTCCACGTGTCTCCTGAGCCGAAGGTCAAACACTGGGCTCCTGTACACAGCTGAGCTTCGGCATGGAAGTGTATTTAGTGGTGTGAACACATTAGCAGGGTTGTGCTAGAGGGTCTTCAGGCTGGTTTGAGCACACTGGCTGTTACTTTCTAAATTAGTTCCCACTCTGCCTGTTAAAACCAGCCATCAGTACCCCTTACTGCCCAGTGCTACTCATCCCTCCTTAGAGAGCTTTGCCACTGCAGGTCAGCTTTGCAGCTAGCTCTTCTCCCTGCCTGTTTGGGCTTTTCCCTGGGAATCCACACTCCTAAACAAGTGGCTCTGGGGTTTACAGGGTCACCTCTAAACCTGCCCTGTAATCAGTTCGTGTTTGGTAGGTAGCTGGCTCTTGGGTATTTGGCAGAAGGGAATGAATTAGGCAGAGCTATTTCATGTCCGCGTTGGAAAAGAAGTTCTGGTATTCCCCGTATGCCCGTCTTCTAGCTTTCCTGCCGTGGGTTCTTGAAGAGGAAATTATCTCTGTGCACTGCAGAGACCGTGCTAGTAGCCAAAATACGGGGGAGTCTGACCAGGAGTCGTGCGGCAGAGGCAGCCCCAAGGGTTTCACAGCGTTGTCGTTCAATAGCCGCATTGCCCCAGCGGTCTCTGGTTGCTCAGTATATTCTGGTTTCTTACCATACGTATTTTTTTCATTTTTCAGGTTGGGCTATCCTGTTCTGTGTGGACTCCACTTACAAAGCTACACAAAAGCTTTTGTGATTTTTGTTCCGTGATGATCAATTGACACTGATATGAAGACTGGTTTTGAAAATGAAGTACTTCTTGGCGTTGACAGTGGAATCTCTTTTCCTAACTCAACCTTTTGTTCTTGTTACTTGTGTATGGTTAATAATATAAACACGATTTCTGTGTGACAGAAGTGATATAAGTTTTAGTGCGTGTATTGCCATTTAATCACAAGAAAAATTACACGAGTAGATAAAGCATGTTATTTCACAGAGATTATGTTAAATATTTTGTCAGATGTTTAAATTATCCTACCTCATTTGAATTCCAGTAGGTATACAATGACTGCTGTTGTGCTTTTATACAGCAGACCACTCTGAGACTTGCTTATAAATGTTTTTAATCAAGCTGAACCATGAGCAGTGCAGCTAATAAAGTCTGGTGTCTGACTGATTTGGTTTCTGCTTTCCATTATCACCATCTTATTCCCAGACCTATCCTGTGTTGGCAGTTTTCATCCTGGTGTCTGCATCCCAGCCATGCTATTCCCATTTGGGGTGAAGCACATGCTGCAGATGACTTGGGGGTCTTGGCAGGTGTCTGCGGCTGGTGAGTGGAGTTGAGTTACAATTGGCCCATGGTAAGGGGCTGCACTGAATTACTTTTTGCTCCAAAAAACCACTGAATTTCTGTCCACTGATCAATTCTGTGAAACTTACGATTTGACCAGGAGTTTAATTTCTTTGAGACTCTATCTTTGTTGCCAAATTTGGTTGAAATTGGCCAACAGATACATTATTATGGGGACAGTGGGAAATGCTGAATAGGTAGATGAACAGTCATGCATGATGATGCAAACCTTGCTTCCTTCAGACACCAGGCTAGAAAGTTTTCTTTTTCTTTTTCTTTTTTTTTTTTACAATATACAGTGAACAACTTAAAGGTACTTGTAACAAGATAGTGAAAGTGTGGGTAGAGGTACTCATTGCTTACAGAATTGATTCTGCTTACAGAATATCACATTTTTCATTCGGAGAGGTGGGCTAATTTTGGTAAGGGTTTCAGCTTAGATGCGAACATAGCAGCCATTAGGAAGTCTCTGAACATGATATTACATTTTTCACTATCTCTATATAGATTTATTTGCCATGGATGAATTGCCATTTAGCTGTTGACAAATGCCAAGGCACAGCAGGAGGTTTGAAATTCTGAGTTTTGGCTTATCTGGTAAAAATCTAACTTCAAAATAACATTACCTTGACCCTATCCTGAGCTTTTTCCATAGGCATTGTTATTCCTAGTGTTCCTTCCCTTGGCTTGAACCTACTCAAACTAGCAGGATGGTGGAACTCTTTTCTGCAGACATGTCTGTCACAATCCACAGTTTCTTTGTCCAGCAGATTGTGTCCACTTTTTTATGTTCAAGCTGATTTCTAATGAACCACAAGTACTGTTATATGCTTAGAGAGTGGTAGTTCATCTCCCCTTCTCTGCATCGTTCTGACATTGGCTAACAGAACAAGGAGGCAAAAAATCCTACTGTGCACTTCACTGTTAATATTAAAACAAAATAGTTATTTTTGTCTCACTAATTAGTCTGTCAGTACAACTGTCGTGGTTTTAGGCTGATCCAGCAACTAAAACTCACACAGTCTCTCCTTCTCCAATAAAGTAGAGAGGAGAGGAAAAAAAACAAAAGGACTGAGGGTTGAGGCAAGAACAGAGGGAGCACCCACCAACCATGGTCCTGGGCAAAACAGGCAGCGCTTTTCTCAAAGCAAAACAGTTTATTAATGATTACTTAGAAGGACAAAGGGAAATAAAAACCGATTACTTGAGAGGACAGAAAGAAACAAAACCAGATCTTAAAACCGACACCTTCCCCCCCCCCCACCTTCCTTTTCCTCCCGGCTCTACCTCCTCCCCCCAGCAGCACAGGGGGCAGGGACTGGGGGAGTGCAGGTCAGTTCATTCCGTGCTGTTACTGCTGCTTCTTTCTTAAAGGAGAAGGAGTCCTTACACCCTTTTCCCCTGCTCCAATGGATCCCCTACCCACGAGGAAAAATCCACAAATTTCTCCAACGTGAGTCCAGCCCACTGGAAACAATCCTTCCCCACAGATTGCTCCGGTGTGGGCTATACCACAGTCTCGGGTACTTAGGGAGCTGTAGCCACTCGCTCCGGCGTGGGTCGTCACGAAGACTCCAGATGCCTTTCTGCCTTGCCGTGCCCCCAACACGACCATCCTCGGGCTCAGGCATCTTCTCCCCACGGGCTGCGAGTGGGTCGCTGCTCCACCGAGGCCGTCCTGGTTGCAGGGGGGCAGCCTGCTATCTCACCATCAGCCGCAGGGGAAACTCGGCTCCGGCACACCTCCTCCCGCTCCATCCTCACTGACCTGCTGTCGATGCAGCTGTTTCTCTCAGATCTCAGTCCTCTCCAGGTGAACTCAGCCCAGTGGCTGTAAATTCTGAATTTTCTTAAATGCATTTTTCTACAAATGATGTCAGTATGAGATCCAAGATCTTAACTGTAACATTTTTGTTGGAGCCGGAATTCGAAAGCATTTCAAAGTACAGGAATCAAAATCAATATCTGAAATCAAGTAGTGTTTTTACCTGAAAGCAGCTAAGATTTTTATCTGTGATGTTTTACTTGAATTTTCTTCTCTGTACATTTTGCTATTGCCTTTGTGCTAGCTCATCTCAGTAACTGCTGTGCTAGAAATGTTAAACTTTTATTAAAGGATCATGCTTCTACTTGCCCGGACAGGGACCTCACGCAGTGGGCCTCATCCCACAGCACCTGCAGGTGATGAAGAGAGCTGGGAACAGACACTGGGCCCATTGCAGTCCTGGGACCGGGTACAGCTGCAGGCACTGAGTAATAGTGCACGTTTTTGGAATTTCAGGGTATGAGACTAAGTCTAATAACAAAATGTCCTGGGGTCTTAAATACAACTGATGATGGTAGTGATAATAATGGTTTTATGTCCTTGAGGAAAGATAGCGTCTCCAGAAACCAGTTACCCTTTAAAGACACGCTAGGAAGTTAGATACGTGCTAATGTGGCTGGAAGATTTCCAGGTTCTGAGTCATCAAAACTAGTCTCAGTCTCTTAGCCTGACATATTGGAGACATTCATAGTGCCAGGTGATATGTGCTGTGTGATACAAGATACGTACGCACGCATGGTCACACACATAGAAATACAATATTGTCCAGAAACAAAAGCTCTTCCAGCTGATTTGTTGAGGGTCTTTTTTGGTTAAACTAACGAAACCTAAGATGAAGTTTACAAAAACGAAAACTTTAATGAGACTTTTTCTGAGAACTTTCTATCTCAGCTATTTTCAGCATAACCTAAAGAGTAAAGTAGCCTGGGTTAGAGAACACTGCGTCCTGAAAAATTGCACGGGTCCAGCTTTGTGCAAGTGAGAGCAGGCTGGTCTAGTTGCTTTCATGAATCTGCAGAATACTGACTTCTCTCCGTGGGATCCTGACGAATTATCCCTTACAACTGCAGAGCTAGGAAAACATAATATAACCTGACTTTGCATGTATAGTTTTTGTCCACTCAAAGAATGAAACAGATGGCTTAATTTAAGATATTGAAAATAAATGAGGTCTAAACTCAAGAAAACTGCAGTCACCTCAGGAATTTTTAGATTGACGCATTTTAAAGCACAATTCTCCATATATTCACAGGATGACAGAGTGGATGAGGTTGTAGGGGACCTCTGGAGGCCATCTGGTCCAACCCCCCTGCTCAAGCAGAGTCACCTGGAGCCAGTTGCCCAGAACTATGTCCAGGTGGCTTTTGAATATCTGAGCATGGAGACTCCACAACCTCCCTGGGCAACCTGTGCCAGTGCTCGGTCACCCTCACAGTAAAATGTGTTTTCTGATGTTCAGATAAAACCTCTTGTGTTTCAGTTTGTGCCCTTTGCCTCTTGTCCTGTCACTGGGCACCACTGAGATGATCCTGGCTCTGTCCTCTTTGCGCCCTCCCTTCAGATATTTCTATACACTGATGAGATCTCTCCCTGAGCCTTCTCTTGTCCAGGCCGAGCAGTCCCAGCTCTCTCAGCCTTTTCTCCTATGAGAGATGCTCCAGTCCCTGTATAATCTTAGTGACTGTTGCTGGACTCTCTCCAGTAGCTCCATATCTGTCTTGTACTGAGGAGCACAAAACTAGGCACAGTACTCCAGTGCTATTCTTGATCTACTAAATTTTCAGAGTCCATAAAAGTTTATTTTTTATGTAGATGTTGCAACTGAACGGAAAATAGGTCTCAGAAGAAGAGAAAATAACTAAGGAGGCTGGAATTTTTAATTTTTAGGAATCCTGAAACGATGCCTGGAGCACTTTTTTTTTGAAATACAGTGATAATCTTTTCTTGGGAAAGTGCCAAGAACATTTCAAAGTCAATTTCTGTTCATATTCAATTACAGGTCTTGCATTTAGTACACCGTCTGTCTGCATTTCGTTGCTATACGTTAGTCTGATGGGATGCATAGAAGCTGTGCTAGAGGGAGATTCATCTGTAGCAGTTTATGTTATTTTGCTTGTTCAGCATCCAAGGTGGGGGGGAGTGACAGAAATGTGAAATATATTATACTCTGTTTGTTTGTTGGGTTTGGTTTTTTTTTGGTTGGTTGGTTGGATGTTTCTTTTTTTTAGAAGGACCAAGCTTTATTAGAGGTTTGAAGTTATAAATTAAAATAATATGAAGTATTGTTTTTGGACTTTGAACAAAAATGTTTTGCTTTATTTTTGCACCCTCCAGTGCGTAACCTATGATCAAGGAAGTGTTTGCACCTAGGATTTATCTTACATGTGTGAATAGTCACTGCTCTCAGTTAATATTGTTTGCGAGACCATGCTCTAAGATTGTTCCAGAATGCCATTAAGTGTTTTTGTTTTTCTAGTCTTCAGTTTGCAAATGCGTTTTTAAAAAAAGCTAGAGGATATATAAAAATAATTCACAGCTTCATGAATTATGCAGGGAGACATTCTAGTTCTCTGTTGATAAGGCAAAATGTTCAGGTACTGAGATACAAATTTGGATGGGTTATTGCAAAATTAGGCTCTGAATCAGTAAACCATATGAATCAGAGGTATTACTCATGTACTTGATATAAAGCACATGCTAGAGTGGATCAGACCTGTACTGCTCTGGCATTGGATTTGCCCCTTCCAGCTTTTTGTAAGTTGAGATTTCTCTGAAGTAGGCAGAATTAAAGTTGTTTAAAGGGCATTTTAAAACTCTTAAAACTTCACAAAGTGAAGCTAGTGAATGACAGAAAAAAAAACCACCGCCTTTCCACACAAACGTGGTTATAAGTTCCCTACGTATGCCAGATGAGTCAAGTTCTTTAATGAAAAAGGTAATGTAGATAAAGGAAATCATATATATGTAATATTTATGCACAAACTTACGTTGTATATACATGGATGTATAAGCACATGTTTCAAATTTGAAAATAAAACTTCCTCTGATGAGTCTGAAAATCATTTTAAAGTGGAACCGTTTCTTTCTCTGATTATTACCTTTATTTTTGCACCTCATTAAAACCAAACAAATCCCGTTATACCTACTCATTTACTTCTTGGTTTATTCGCTGGTTTCCACACTGCTGTTGGTAAAGCCGACCTTTTTCGTGTACCCTCATTGCTTTCAGCACTTGTGCAAAGAAGAAGAACCTCGACACTTCTTTGTAGAGTCACAACTGGTTTCAAAGAACTTGCCTGCATTTGCCACCTCCTGTTGCTGCTTCTCCTTCCCTGTCCCCCTCTGTCAGAGTCAAATCATGAAGCAAAGCCATCGGCTCTCTGGAATCAGGCATTAATACACAGTTTGGTGAGAAGCCTCTCCTTTGAAAAGGACGCTGGGCTCAACCACCAGAAGTCACTGCAATAAAAACTTTGTCTTTGTAGCTTGGAAGCGCAGCTGCGGATGCTGGCAGGGCTTTGTGGATGCCTCACGTTTGGACGCTTGTTCTTCAATGCACAGTGACTTTCACAGATGTCAGTGCTTGTTACCTACTGTGCAGAAATTAAACCTCTGCACGTTAGCCAGTGTACAAACTGTTCCCTCTTTTTAATGTCACTTCGCCTTCCAGTCTGGGAAGGCTCAGAGGCACACACTGGGGGACTTACTCACATTTTCCCATATTTGTCTTTAGATTTAGGTATCCTTGTGTTCAAGAGATGGATTTCAGTTTCAAATATTTCCTCTGATTAGAACAACCCTATCTCAGCAGGAGATCTGACTGATGTTTTCAATGGGCTTGACTCTCATTTGCATTAAGGTCCTGGACTCCGATTTATGCCAAGTTCCTACTCTTGCGTAATGTTTCCTGGAGTTGTCTCTGGATCAGCCTTGGCTGTCATTCCAACTGCTTTTCACTGCTTGCACAGTTAAAAAATATAGAAAACCAGTATATCCAACCTTGTTATGCACAGGAATTTTCCACTGGCATCCTCCCCACTGTTGCCACAGAGGGAGTTTCTGGGTGAGAGAGGACATGTTCCAAGCATTTTATGGCCCAGTGATGACCTCTTCCTAAAATAGCACCTAAAGACCATTAACTTCTGGAACAAGGTAATGAATGTCCTACTGTCCCACCCACATATCCCTGGCACACATGTCCTGGAGAGTGTGGGTACTCCCTGCTCACTGGCAGGCACCAAGTGGAGTGTGAAAGGAGCTCTGTGGCACTTGGGCAACATTTTGCTGCCAACACATTATGTCCTTGGATCTCTGTTCTTCACCTTATGGCCCACAGGCGTGACTGTTAAATGTCTGAGGTTAGCAACAGAGCTTCACGTGTATTGGCAGTAAAATTATTAGTTGATTCATTGTAGGTCCCACTAACCCTTGGCTGAAAATTAAGACTTCTGAAGAGACATCTCTACTTTCAGTATGCTGCAGAGAAAAGACAAGTTCAGTACAAGGTGCCTTGCCAGGTGCAATTTCTTCCATCATGAAAAACTCTCTCTGCCTTGCTTTAGTAGAAGTTTACCATCTTTGGTGCTTGCCTTGCAGGCCCAGAGAGTTCAGGTTTGTCTTCTCCCAAAGAGTATGAGCCCACGCACAGGCTGAGGAAGCACTACCATCATGGGGCAGAGGAGATGGTACAGGAGCCAGGAAGGTGTGCTGTGGAATAATACTTCCTCTCTTAGTCTGTTTTCTCCTACCTTAGTCCATTTTCTCCTTCCTTGTCCTGTAGGCTGGAGGAATAGGGATTGATCTGGCCACTTCTGGGCAGTAGGTTGCATCTAGTAAGACAAAGGACGTGATAAAGCATTGCCAGCAAGTGAGATGTAACTATAGCCAGGGGAAGTGCAAGATGAGTCAAGTCTGCTAGCATCACTCTCGGTGTCCGGGAGTTTACAGGTCTTGCATATCTGAGGCACAAAGGTCATATGTGTGTTTTTTGGAGCCTGTCCCTTAGGGCAGCATAAGCAGGATTAAAGATTTGAAATTAAGTCCGTTTACTTTAAGTAAATGCAAAAGATGCTTCCATCTTCCAGCACTTCCTCCTCTGTATAGGTTGGGTTTTTATGATGTTAGGAATTTGTAAAAGTAATATCACATTCAGCATGTGGCATAACTGAGATGAGTTAAGAATTCATAACTGCGTTTGGAACAAACAGCTCCATGTTACTGAAAATAAGATCAGTTATGTGATTAAAATGAATGCAATCAAATTTGAAGCTTCAGGCAGTGCAGCTAAACAAGCTGATATCCCTAATTAGCAAACGATGTTCTTTTGAGGAACATTATAATTTAAAATGGAGAAACTACTTTGAAACTGTCTTCTCTAGTGAACAAATGACTGTGCAGCAATGTTTACGTAGTTGGTTATAACATCTTTTAAACAGAATTCGTGAAGAATTCCTAATCGGACCTCACCGAAAACTTTGCACCTAAGAATTTGATACAAGGGAGACATCTGGTGAGACATCCCCGCAATGCCATGCCTCCGCGCTGCCGGGCGCGCCGCGAGTGGAGCTGGGCTTGGCTCCCTCAGCTCGGAATTCCTCAGCGGGCCTCAAACCTACCTGTGTATGAGACACACGGAAAGTTCTTGTGTCCTGGCAAAAATCCGACCTCTCTGCTGTAAATTATCTGTTGGAGTATTTATAGCCTTGGCTTCGGGACTTACAGAACTGGGGGAAGGGAAGGGAAGGGAAGGGAAGGGAAGGGAAGGGAAGGGAAGGGAAGGGAAGGGAAGGGAAGGGAAGGGAAGGGAAGGGAAGGGAAGGGAAGGGAAGGGAAGGGAAGGGAAGGGAAGGGAAGGGAAGGGAAGGGAAGGGAAGGGAAGGGAAGGGAAGGGAAGGGAAGGGAAGGGAAGGGAAGGGAAGGGAAGGGAAGGGAAGGGAAGGGAAGGAAGGGAAGGGAAGGGAAGGGAAGGGAAGGGAAGGGAAGGGAAGGGAAGGGAAGGGAAGGGAAGGGAAGGGAAGGGACTCTCTCCCTCCTTCCCTCCCTCCCTCCCTCCCTCCCTTTCTCTCCAGGAAAGGAAACAATTGTCTCCCCAAACTAAAGATGCATATTGTATTTTCTTTAAAGTCTGACATCTCAAATGCTCTCGATTCTACATACAGACTCTGGTTGCCTTGAAATTTACTGTGTTTAATGGGGACAGAAATGAAAATGCATTTCATTTATTTTATACTAATGCTTTTTTACTCTAATTTAACGCTCATGGAATGAGGTAAGACACCCATGTGACTGGGCTGGGCTAATCGTATGACTGAGAAAGGCCAGGGACATAGACTGCCTCTCAGACATGTCCTTTGGTGCACTCTTCTTTTGGAAAGAGCGTTCATACCAGTCAAATCACTGAACATGACTCCAAAGGGTCTTGGTCTCGATCTCAGCCCTTCTTTTAATTTGCAGATTAAACAGAGAGGTAAATTGATCCTCTGCAGGAGAGCAGCTTATCTGTTTGATAAAACACAGGGAGCTGATCAGCCTGTTTTCAAAGCTGACATCCATGAAGATGTCCATGAGACCATACTCAGGCGTTTTGATACATGAGACTATAAAATTGTAAAACTTTAATAAAGATATGAAAAGCTAATAATACTTGATTACCATGGCAGTTTAGTCCTGTAAGAATTTATTTGGAAGTGACGTTTTTACTATTGTAAAACTCCACCTATTTTAATACATATTTTTGAATACTCATCTTTGGCTGCATGCCTCTATACAAACACAAAGGTGGAGTGAAAAAACAAAGTCAATCCTAAGTTTACTGTGACATTTGTGTGAGAGACTTAGATGCTGGCTTCCCTTTTGTTGAATTTTCTACTTTTGAATTGTTGGAAACATTTTTTCCAGCAATTATCCAACACATAAGAAATACTGCAGACACTGAATTTTTTTGTGCCCACAATTAGGAATTGAGCAACTCAATGGAAATCCATCAGAATGACTTATCTTGTGCTGCAGACATGCCTGTTGTGAGATCTGATGTCCATATTCTACCATTTCTTAGCAGTTGTGGCTAACCAGGGAGGTCCCAGTTGACGAGAAGTTAGCAAATGTGACACCTATCTATGAGAAGGGCTGGAAGGATGACTCAGGGAACTACAGGACTGTCAGTCTGACCTCAGTGCCAGGGGACATTACAGAACAGATCATCTTGAGTGCCATCACACGGCACGTATGGGACAAAGAGGTGATCAGGCCCAGGGAGCATGGGTTTATAAAAGGCAGGTGCTGCTTGACTAACCTGATCCTCTATGACAAGATAACCTGCTTAGTGGATGAGGAAAAGGCTGTGGATGTCGTTACCTGGACTTTAGTAAAGCCTTTGACACTGGTTTCCCACAAAATTCTCCCACTGGCTCCTCATGGCTTGGACAGGAGTAATCTTCACTGGGTAAAAAAACAGGCTGGATGGCTGTGCTCAAAGAGTTGTGGTGAACGGAGTTAAATCCAGTTGGCAGTGGCCCCAGGGCTCAGTACTGGGACCAGTTGTGTTTAATATCTACCAAAGGTCCTCACAATGCTTATCATGTCATACGCTAAGAATAACTTCAATTTAGTTTCTACAATTGAAGGTGCTGGTCCTGGCAGATAAGGCTGGCCATGACATTAGTACTCTGTTATCTATCAGAGACACAACAAAAACTTGCAAAAAAATTATCAGACTGCATGTGCTCTTTCATTGTAAGTGTCTGATAGCCCCTGCTGAACAGAGCCTGCAGAGGGCTGCTAGTTAATATTTCCTGAGTCTCATAAGTGACGGTTGAGACCGTTCTCTTTACATGTGACATCAGGAAAAGACTTTAGCTTCATATTATAATTGAATGATGTTTACCTTTCCAGTCATTAATGATTTTGTTTAGACAAGGGGAAAGTGGGCACTTGAGACTCTGCTGCGTACTGGGTACTGAATGGCAACTTCTGCATGGATGCTGTTTACTTCGGGAATCATATTTCAACATCAGCTGTCCAAAGAATGGAAAGAAGACCCTAAGCTTTCGAACTCGTCTTAAGGCTCTAGCATTTGCCTGGATATGCAGAAAAACACAGAAAAATTCCCTCAGAAAAAAATACACTGCTGTGTACTGCACTTTTATCTATCATTTTTGCCTGCTATACTGTGTTTTTGATTTGTTTTCAGAGTGTCTAAAACAGTAGGTTTCAGACCCCTGCTTATAGCTTTCCCAGACTGTACTGCAGTGCACATAATAAAGATTGAATGTTTGCTACTGGACTAAAAGTTCCCTAATCAGGTGGCTAGGATACAGATTCACAATTTAGAGAAACTCTCCTCAGTTCTTGCCGTAGGAATGGTCTACTGTGTGCCTTCAGTGGCTGTGGCAGGTTCTCAGATATAGATTAGGGAGAGTAGGATGTATTTTTCATCATAAAGAGAAGAGGTGCTCAGGTGAAAAATTGTCTGAAATCTTACTGTAATTCAATTATATTTTGATTTCCCATGATAAAAACCAATGATATCTCTAAATTAAATGTGAAATATTATTGAGACATATAAAAATGAATTCGTGTTTTACAAGTCAAAGTAGTACTTCTTTGAATGCCTCTAGACTTTGGTATTGAGCTTTTTCAAATGAATAAATCTACCACCTTCAGTTGCATATTTAACCTTTGTAACCTCATTGTAACCTCAACCAAAGACTGATATATCATACTTATTTGCAAACTATCTTTTATTTGCTTCTTGCAGGGAATGCAAAGATTGAGAATTAGAACTATAACTAAAATTTTATTTAGCATGTTTGTCAAACACACACACATATACACACTGGCCTTTTTTAATTTCTGAATAGTCACAAGCAACAAACAGTTTAGAAAATCAGAAAAAGGTAAGCATAAGAACCAAGATAAAATCATAATTATCACATTTTTTGTAATTATTTAACCACTCCAGAATAATTCCTTTAGACATCATTCTCTTCACATTGTCAGAGAGTGCAATATGATTTTTCTGCTCACAGGAATAAGCCCAACCATCGTTGTTCTTTTTATTGTGTTTAAGGGAGATGAGTTAATATTTCTTCCAGATGTAGAATTCTGTATCCTATGTAGAAAGTTGTTGAGAATGAACAAATCAAACAGCAGTATAAAATATATAACATAACGCACCTGAAAAATAGAAAAACAAATTTTTGTTATATTCCTATTCTCTTTCAATCGAAAGCTAGTTGAGAGTTTCCAGCCACTCATGTTTTTCAAATGATTGATTTCTCACTGAAGTGGCCACACAATGAAATATTGCAAATCAATCCAACCTTCTCAGTACTTTATGCCACTGAAAAACGAAATGTGATTTGCTTTCAGACACTTTTCATAACTTGTTTAATAGAGCTGAGTCAGGCTTGGACCAATAGTTGCCCTCTCCCAAAGGACCATTTACTCTCCGCCTCTGATTGTACGACCTTATGAAGCAAGGGCAAACAACATCATTGCTGCCTGTTCCAGGTGAAGTAAATCTATTCACCTTTATCACTGGCCAGAATTAGGGACTAGATATACCTATAGCATGGCCATTGCAGCACCGATCTGCTGACAGAACAAATGAGTTGATGTCATTATGTCCATTAATTTTTAGTTATTTTATATCAAATTGGCAGCTTCAGTGAGAGTTTTCAAGGCCAAGTATTGCAGCATACAAGGAAGCACACACATCTGCCTCCTTCAATTTCTTTCTCACTTGCCGCTAACCCTACAGCTCAGATTGAGGTCAGCTCCAAATTATCTGCTATGTGATTTGTGCCAAGTGAACCCAAACTGCCTTTTCAGTTCATAAAATATTCATTCAGTCCCAGCTGGGACTGTAAAATGTGAATGTTTGTTTATGATGTTGTTAACATACTCTTTTCATTCTCTTACATTTGTATTAAGGCAATAGTTATACACCCACTCATAACTACAGCTGTATGATAAACTAGAGCTCTAAAAAAAATTTAACTTCTCCATCTCACTCTGCTGGAAGCCCATTTGACTCTGCAATCATCTGTCTAATCCAAATGATCATCGTTACAAAAATGTTTCAGATTTTCATCCTGCCATAAATTCCTGCCCTCTCCCTTCATATCCATCTCCCATATGGGAAATTTAAGTTCCTCAACATTACCTTCTCCTGGCTTTTTATACCCTATATTGGACAGGTATTTGTGGTAGGATCAATGCAATGCAGTTCAGAGCTCAAACGCTAATGGAATGAAAAGCTTTGAATTCTCCTGGAATGTGTATCCACTATACTACTTTTACAAACCTGGAAAGTGCTGAGATACACAACTTCAAACACAGAGATGCTTAACGTGTAGAATAATATTTTAGGACACGTTTGAGAAATTTTCCCTGCATTACTCTTGGGTTTTATCTCTTCTTCTGATTTACAGACAAGGATTAAAACAAATCTTCACACTTAGAGAGATTAAAATACTCGCTTCCCAAAACACTGTTAACTTAGTCTTAACAGTGTTTAAAATATAACTTTTCAGTAGAAAATAATATAGAATCATAGTATCATAGAATGGTTTGGGTTGGAAGGGACCTTAAAGATCATCTAGTTCCAACACCCCTGCCACACGCAGGGACACCTTCCCCTAGATCAGGTTTCTCAAAGCCTCATGCAACCTGGCCTTGAACACCTCCAAGGATGGGGCATCCACAACACCTCTGGGAAACCTGTACATATACACACATATCTATCTGTACTAGGTGTGTTTACTTTTGTGTAAATTAGATGATGTCATGACATAAAGCATAGGTTTAATTGCAAGATTTGGGATGAATGTGTGGTCTTTTCGAAGTTCAAACAGCTGCTGATAAAATCGTCAGAATGCCTCATGCTAGGAAGCCTTAAGAGAGAAGAGCTGGGACGAGTTTGCCTTGTAGCTGCAGTGTAGATGAAACCAGAGAAGGACTTTTTTTTTTTTTTAAATTAGGTAGGAATGAAAACCAGTTTGATTAAGAACTTTGGATAAATCTGAAATGAAATGTCATGCCATAGAAAAGCTTCTACAAGGAGTAGCAGTCATACAGCATGACTGAATCTGAGTCTCTCCAACTTTTCCATCTAAAATGACAAGAGAGAAAATTAAGGGCAGATAATGGATGTGCTGAGTTCAAGTGTATGGCTCACTATCATTGCAAGAATCAAATTTAGGTCCCAGTCAGAGAGCAGATGCCTGACTGGCAGAGAAACTCTGAAGAGATGTTGGAAAAACAGAGCACTTTTCTGTAGGAAAGGGCAACGTGGCTACAGCTGCCAGATGCACTTTCAAGGAACTGATGAAGAGCTCTATGTTCTTAAGTTTCCATAAGTACTGTAGGATTGTGCTTAGAAAATCCCCTTATGTGTCACAGGCGCATTTATATATAATGTGAAAACCCCAGTCCACCGGCCTTCGTTCGGATCCAGTAGACTCCTTTGTGTTCTTTATAAAGAGGTTTCATCCTAGGCAAGATCAGTCGTGTTGTCACCCCAAGAGTCTTCCAGCCACAATCCTGTGAGATGCAGGGACTTAAGGTTTAGATGAAGCCACTCTTCCCAAAATCCCTTTACTGGAAGTCTGGGACTTCCTGCCTTTCCAAGTCATAAGAAAATTGATGATGGTACACCTCGATCTCAGAAAATTTTGTGAATATACTATTTTGAACTGTTTGTAGTGACTTGGACTGCCTGTAAGAATGGTAACATGACCTGTAATTTGAGTGGTAGAGGGGTAGACTGTGGAAAACTAGACAAGGATATGCCCCACATATAGAGTTTTGCTGCTTCTCATCAAAGGCAAAATGTCTTGGTGCTTCCATTCTTGTTGTGTAGAATTATCATTGGCCACCGTTGCCTGGATATGAAAGGTAGGGATGGCACCCTTTCCAGACAGCTTACGTTGCAAGAGAACTGATGGTCACTCTTTGGTGAACAGGAAACTCAATTTTATAAGAGTGAACAAATCCTTACACTATACTCAAGCCCTGAGACATCTCTTACAAATTGCCTCAGTCAGTTTCGTTTTGAAAGCATACGTCCTCCAGCTACTTAAAAGTTCATGCTACTGCAAGAGGGAATACAGCCAGGCAGGGGACTGTCAAAGCGGCTGACACTGGGAGTCTGCTGGTAGGTAATACAAGGAGAATTCATTTTCTGAGGGAAAAAAGTCATTGATGTGAGTTTCCTTCTTTCTGAGATGAGGAGGGCTAGTTGTCTAGCCCGCACTAGAAGAGAAGCCAGTTGCTGCAGAAGTTGAGCCTGGTGAGAAAAGTGTCCAGAAAAACGATGAGGAAGGTGAGTAAGTAGCACCAAAGCAATCAGACTGCAGCCTGTCTGGGTGAGTTGCATTGTCCAACACCTCAGGGTCTGAAAAGCAGAAAGATACTAGGCCAATTAGTTGTTGAAAGGGTTTGATAATGAAGATGAGCGGTGTGGGAATAGAGAGGACTGTATCCTTCAATACACACCCAAAGCTCTTCTGTAGAATATGAAGGTACGAAAGGCTGGTAGGTATGGCATCCTATTATTATTACCCAGCTGGCATGAATTGAAACTGAATGTAATTAGCTAATTAACTAAGGTATAGACCCTGCCTACAAAAGGTGGGCCATTTCCTCCTGGCCGTGGAAGATGCAATGGCATCCTTAGAGCTGTAGCTCAGGCTGGTGAGCAACATCTGGTGACCCTGATGTGATATGTCTGAGAGACCCTGAGGACTGCGACTCCCTAGCCGGAGCCAGAGTAGCCAGGGCCAGAGTGAGAGTCCTTCAGTAAAGAAGGTAAAACTGCAAGCCCCGATGTGATATTCATGGGAGGGAAGCGTGCTGGAGTCGGAATGAATGGACTGGGTCTCTGCTCACTGTAAAGCCTTTACTTTCCTCTAAAAACAAAAAACTGTAAAACAAAAAGGGGGAATTACGGCATCCTATTATTATCACTCAGCTGGCATGAATTGAAACTGAATGTAATTAACTAAGGTTTAGACCCTGCCTGCAAAAGGTGGGCCATTTCCTCCTGGCTGCAGAAGATGCAACGGCACCCTTGGAGCCGTGGCCCAGGCTAGTGAGCAACATCTGGTGAGCAACAGGTAGGTACAAACAAATGGCCTCTAGCAGCAGTGATGTCCATCTGAACCTTGGTTTCTCAGGACTGTGTTGATATTCTGTCACAGAGGACAACTGGCTTCTGGACTGACCATGCTAAAAGATAAACATGGTGTGCACTGCTGCTTATGCTTAGCGGTTCTAGATATTTCTAGAGATCAAAAGGTAGCCTTTGACTTCTTGAACCTCTCAGAGTCTCATCTTTTCTGGGACCGAAGATCTCCAGGCTCTCAAGAAGATCGTTTGCTGTCTGCTGCTTTTCCCTTGGCAATCACTACGTGTACATTTTACCAAGACCGAAGAGGCAAAGCATTAAATGGCTGTGACTATGGCATCATGTTTCATGTGTAAAACACTCATGAAAGTGACAGCTTGAATAAAGAAAAGATTAAGAGCCCTACCTTGAGATGGGTCATCAACAACCACCATCATTTAGATGAAGAAGAGATGTGTATAAAGGGTGAAAAGAGCTCCATACTTGATTCTAAATAAAAATATTTACTGTGTACAACCTTTTACTTACTGTATCTTCTCTCTCCAGACTTCTCATATAAGGATTATTGGACAGCTGTGTCTTTTCCAAGGCTCCTGCTGTCACTTACCAGTCCAGGATAAAGTGAATTTAGAAGAAAACCAATTTCAGGTGCAGGGTGCTTCTGTCACTGGATCACATTTTGACTTAGGTGCCACACAAGGTCCTCCAGACCAAGAAGACTGTTTCCACTATGTTTACATTGACTGGCAGATCTGCTTGAAATAGTGCATGTGGATATAAAATGAATGTTACCTCATGCTTGAGTCCTAGCACAGGGCAAACTGAGGCGACCTACTGTTTCATCTCATAAGAGCCAAGGAACCTCTGTAACTTTGTACCTTGGATGAATCTGCAAAGAAACACATTCCTACCAAGGCAGAGAAGTAATAAGAAGGTTTGTTGTAGGAAGATGGCTGTGAGAATGTGCACTTGCAGGATCTGCTGTGGCTTGGGTGCTGAGAAAATGTGACCTCAACACTCTGCCCATGCTATCTACTGAACAGGCTGCAAAAGGAGCTACTGCTAGAAGGATCAATGTGGAGAAAAGGAAGGTATATATCATATAGCCACCATGCCATAAACCATCCCAAAGAAACTTGAGACTCATTCCAGTACATTTAGTTGTTTGGGGTTTTTTTGGCCATTGGTGCAAGATTTGGAGGGAGCTGGAGTGAGATAGCTTGGGTGTGAGGAGCAGTCTATATGGTCTTTCAGGGGCTGGAGAGATTCTGGGAAAGAGTCTGGCCTAAGGCAAGCACCTGATTTTGCCTACCTGACTGGTGCCTCAGAGCCACATGTGGGACTATGAAAGAGGCCCCTTGATAAAATCCCTTTCAGCTGTCTGACAGCCAGCTCTTGTTCTGGCAGGCAGGAGAAGTTGAGAATAAAACTGATGGTTCTGAAAAACCTTAAAAAAAAGAATAATCTAGATTTTCTTGAGAGATGTAAAGTCCTCACTCAGTGCTTGCTCATAAGACTCAGGACTGAGGAAGTGCCTGCGAAATGCCCTGACATCCAGAGGAGGAGGTGCTTTGGTGGGTGAAAGAGAAGCCATGTGTTTTCTCTTTCATTTTCATCATATACTAGAGACCAGCCATACCAGTTTGGAGGCAAAGGAAGCTCAGTCAACCTTCTCCATATGCTCCAGAGATAAAGACAGATTTCATATCATAGAGGTTTCAATAGTGATGAAGTCACTTTCCTGGGCTACTTTGCAAGTGATTAATGCCTCCTGTCTAGCCCTGGAGTTAGGGCTGGTAGAAATTCTGCAGTGTTGGGCCCCTCTTGTTTCTCTGTAAGCCAGTGCTGAAATTTCAGGAAATCACACACTTCCCAGGAACATACTTTTCTCTAAGGCAATATAGTAGTTTATAGCATATCTACCAGAAAGGGAAATCTCTCTCCTGTTATCTGAACTCTACTGTATGTTTCTGAGGAGCCCACAGACAAGAAAAATGTCCAATTGTTAAATGAAAGAAAGTAAGGATGAAAACAAGCTCAAAAAAGAGTAAGGTCTGTGTGAGGGGAAGACATGAAAAAAAAAGAAAATAAAATAACCCTCATTTGGCTGGTAGATAGGCAATGATGAGTGTGCTCATCTCTTAAAATTGTTATGCAACTAAGCAGGAGGTACATCAGTATGGATGTTGTTAGAGCTAAAAATCTTGTCTTGCGTGTTTGGATATATGCACACCACAGTTTGCATGCTCATATGGACAATCACTTGAAGGGAAAACACAATCTGCCATAATGCCTATCTGCTAGACAAAATGTGCATGATTAGTTCCATATGGCTTTTCTTTCTGAAACAGTAGAGCTCCAAAGTGAGGAAAGATTTCAAACAGAGGTGATGATATATTTCAAAATCCTGGTTCAATAATGCACATATGGGGAACATTGGCATTCAGTGGGATTTAAACACGTTTGTGTGCTCTGCTGAACAGACATGTCCTTAAACATCTGCTTAAAGACATATATATACTAAGACGTGATCTTTGGGTGGGCTTTGAATGAACTCCCAAGTGATTTGCTGAACAAGGATTCAAAAGAAAATATCTGCAGCGGACTGAAAATAGGATGTATTTTCTAATGTAATGTTTTCCTTTACTGTTGCTCTGCATTATCAAGTGGAAAAGTGCTAATGCTGTTCCTCCTCACACAGTCACATTTAGGAGATACACTACTATGTGGAAAGGGGTGCCTAGACTTGTATGTGCCTAATCTTACAGTTACAGGGGAGAGAGTCCTTTAGAGGACAAACCAGAAAACCCAGGTGTTGCACTGCATTTTAATGTAACTCACTGCTGACGACTTTAAAACAGCCCCTGATCTTTAGTTCCAGCTTTGCAAAGCTTCTGGGTGAACTTGCTTTCTTCACACACCGTATAAGGGGAGTGGGGCAGGCTAGTCTCCTAATTTAGATGTCTAAATTTCTTGCCTAAATTTAAGTGTTGTTAGTAAACAACATAAATAACCCTTTTCACACAGAATATTTTAGGGGAGATGTGCTCTAAAATCACTGTTTGTCATAAATGCAAGAAAGAAAACAAAACAGTCTGTCCCACATGGCCCTTTGCTTCCAACAGTTGAGAGCACTTGAGCAGATGTTCAGCAATGGGCTGTAGGAGTTGTGATGTACAGGAGATGGCATCTCTGTTGTTAGCACCTGTCCTGCCACTGCCATCTGCAAGGGTGACACAGCAGGAATACAGTCACTCTCTGTCATAGAATCATAGAATGGTTTGGGTCGAAAGGGACCTTAGAGATCATCTGGTTCCAACCGTCCTGTCGTGGGCAGGGACATCTTCCACTAGATCAGGTTGCCCAAGACAAGGAAAATTGAAGACAGGAAATTCAGGAATCCAAGTGGGAATGCCCAAAAGCCAAACCTCTGAGCACAGAGGAGTTTTATACTAGTCAATCATAAACACCGATCTAGCTATGTGTCTGAAACCTTGTCTTTGATGTCTCCCCAAAGAAACAGGGATTCAGAGCCCTGAAAGCACTGTCTGCAGTGTCTTGTCTGCTCTCTTCTGTAGCCACGGACTAGGACACATGCGCAGGAGGTGAGGACTAAATCCCAGACCAGCATCACCCTTGCCGACATTTGAACCAATAGCTCTGCATTACAGGGAAATATGTGAGCTGCCAGCTTGCGGGGTGTTTTGTGCACAGGTGATCCTCACCTCTCTCACTGAACTCAGCTTGCTCAGTTGTCAAAAGTGCTGAACTTGTGAGAGCAGATGGCAAGGATCTCCATGGGAGACTGGCTCAGTAGCTGTGGGTATATGCACTTAGCCTGGGGAGGGGTGCTCTGTGGTTCCTCAGGCTACTAAGAAAATTGAAACATAGTGCCCATAAAACAGAGGAAACAGTCTAGAATAGGAGACAGAGTCCTGCCCTCAGGAAACACACAGCTCGCTGAGCTCCAGGTCACAGCTGATCTCTGCTGGTGCCATGCTCCTTCCATTCTCAGATGTACAATGGCTCAAGAGTCATAAGGACTATTCCTACCCCGAATATGCAGTTCCTGATGTTTAGGGCATTTTTCTAAGCTCATGAAGCTGGAGGCTCAAACTTTCATGAGACACAGGTTTTACATTCCCTGGAGGAGCACTCTATGTTATTGGACAGAAGCAGGATATCATGTTTTCTGATAAAGTAATCTTAATTGAACCCCAGGACAGTTCAGGCTAGTGAAATGAATTATGTGTAGTAGGTCAGTCCCCAAACAGCCTCCCAAATTAAGCATGCAGCTAGCTGGTCAGCTCAGTGAAGCCAGGACTGTATAGCACACCTGGAGACACTGCAGTAGGCTCTCATGGAAGTTTTCTCTGGGGATGTAGGTGTCTCGTGCATAAAACAAGGGAGGCAGTGCTTTCCTCAGCTAGTCACAGCAGGGTAGAACAAGATCTTACCTCGATTCCTTCCCCTCAGGGAGCTTTGCAGGCTGTGCCTCCTCCTCCACCCTTACATGATTGCTAGTAACGCAGGCTCCGTGTGAAGTCCTAAGCTAAGCTGAATGCGGTTTTATTAAGGAGCTTCTATTTCTTATACAGAAATAAATAGCTCATAAGAAGCAGTGGAGCCCCTGTCACTTTTCCTCTCCCTCAGGCAGAGAAGGGAACTCCCCGCCAGCTTCCTGCATGCCAGCAGACACCTCCAGCCACTGAACGGGGCTTTTTGCACTGTGCATTTTAGATATAGACTCTTGAATTCTGCCGAAGCATCACTTTGCATGCATAAATTTCTTTTTGGAGCTGAGAATTCATCTATGTATGTGCCTCACTTTGTCATCTGCAAAATGGAGACTTTCCTCACCTGACAAGAAAAGTGAGAGGATAAATATTTCAGAGCTCATGAAGTACTCAGACAACTCTCTCAGCGTTGGTGACAAAAGTACCTTGGCTAGACAGGAAAACGCCACTTTAAAATTCCCAGAAGAAGAGCACAGAATAGCGATGAGATGTAGCAACGTGGGAGGCAATTGCAGCGCTCTGTTTCATAGATGGCATCATTCACAGTGAAGCGAAATGGATCTGTGTGTAGACTTTCATCCCCAGCGCACTATCTTCACTTCTGGCATGCACGTCATCCCTGTGCTACGCCACAACATAATATTGTTCATCCTCCTGCTTTTCAATTACTGTTTGCTACCAAGAGTCCTGCAGAAAGAGAACTGGGAAGAGGGGTTGTACCGTATTTGGGCTGCTTATTGTTTGGATGTTACAGGACAATTCTTTGCAATCCCAGTAGGGACCATGACTCGGAGCGGTTTTCTACAGAAAGGCAGAAAGAGAAAATTCAGAGGGAAAACGGACTTCTTTGACTAAAGGTTTACGGTGTGGAGGTCTCTGAACGCTTTCTCTCAGGCAGGGCACCACCCGGCCGTCAGCTGAGGCCGGCGAAAACTCGTGACATGGAGAGGGAGGGCAGTTGGCAGCTCCGGCCGCTTTGGCTGCTGCTTCCAGGCTCGCCCCACCAGAGGGCAATGTAGCAACAGCCATGGCGCTTCCCTGCCTTCATAAAAAAATGATCAGGCTCTTGAACTGAGAGTTTCGACCTGCAGTATATGTATAGTATTTATAGAAAGAGCATTTACTTTTTTAAAGCGGCGCTATTTTGCGTGTGGCGGTGACATAGGATCAGCGTGCGTTAAATTTCTTCCGTCTCGCAGCAGCTAATATGACCCTCTGCTGCTATCCAATCTAGGACAACTAAACATAGGAAGAAAACTTAGGGTTTTTTTTCGTATCTCAGACACTCTATAAGACAATTCATCCTCAGGGAGTAGCCCGTTTATCAGTCGTTTTAATATGACTAATGGTATGAATAAAATTCTATAGCTTCTTGTCCTTACTTTCATTGACCCTTATGCAATTAAATACCTTATTTTGTATCTCGCCCACAGGTCTGTAACCTCCCTTGTTTTGCTGACAAATTTCTCTATCACCTCCTAACCTGGTTGATCCAAATGTGCTTTTTGAAAGTGCCACTGACAGCAAATCACTTCTCCAACTGCAGTCTATAAAAGGTTTATCTTCTACTTGACTGGAAACTGCTAACCATATGCTAAACATTTTTGATAATGCCATCCAGAAATGTGTTTTTTCCACACATTTCATATTCTGTCAAAAGACTGTGCCTATTTTGCAGCTGTTTTATCTGATGCAGATGAAATATTTTTCTTCTGAGTGATTCAGCTCTAGACGAGTGATTTGTCTTCTCTTTGTGTTACACAGAAGTTACTTGCCAGCTCCAGGCTCTGGTAGCGCTTTGCAGTGTCACCAGCTGTTAGAAAGGAGAACACAGAGTCGTTTTAACCAGATCTTGACAGGTAAATGTCGAACCACATCAGAAATGCTATGACTAACACTGTTAGAAGGAGGAAACACATTCTTACAAGCAACTGCTTAAAATGAATAAATGAGTAAAGTGAGATGAAGGTTCGTACAGGCTATGATTGCACTGTTTGCAGCAGGATGACTGGCAGATGATGAGGACAGGAAGGCAGGGAGGATGTTACAGAGATGCTGCGAGGCCTGGCAGGACCAACTCCTCCAGAGCAAACCGACCCGTCAACCTGCAGCCAGGGGCAGGCGGCAGCAGGGACCAGGCTGCATGTTGTGCCAGACCCACGGCCGCAAAAAGGTCAAAATCTTTAGCATGACATTGACATTACTGTGTGTGCTTCTCCCACATCTCATGCTATTTAATTACTGTAAACTGTCGGGCAGCTCTGTGGAATGGAGGAAGTAACCAGTTTGATTAGTCACTGTTCATGAAATCGTTGCCTACGTACGCGGTCCCCTGCACACATTGTGTTAGATACATGCTGTCATTATTGGGGAGGGTGTGCAGCCGCCCTCCGAGGGCAGGAGTGAAGACGATGGTGGAAAGCAAAGAGTCATTTATGCCACAGAGACCGTGGCAGCGCTGAGGGGGCGAGTCTCAGCAGGTCGGAGAGAAACACTGCCCTTGGAGAATTGCCTGGATGAAGCAAGTACTTCTGCATAGAGGAGGACAGATCAGTCTCTAATGATCCTGTGCCATGCTGTGAGAAGTGGCTGTGCTGCCATCAAGAAGTTTAAAGATTAATTTACTCTGATTTTTGTTTTGTCTTTCCTTTGGACAACATGGATAGGCAGAGAGCACTGTTACCTCTGCAATTCTGCTGTTCATGGCTTTCCTGCTGGCCTGGAGAGGCACCGTACACTCATGGATAAGGCTGATTTGGTATCTTTCCCCACAAGGTGTATTTGAAAGAGTTCTTTAGTAAGCCTCTGCTTTCCAAATTTACTTCAGGAAAGGCATCAGGAAGTTCTGCTCAGAAGAAGGTGGAGTGGGAAGGGTGCAGCGTGAAGCTGGGTACACCCCAGGGCGGGGAGTACCGAGCGGCTGCTGGTGGCCGCACATACCGAGCACGCACAATGCTGCCAGGGCAAAGAGAGAGAAAATGTTTCTGATAAGAATGCTTAGTCGATGAAAGCACAAGTAAAAATAGCGATGCATCAGGACTGCACCCAGGCATGACAAAGAAGCAAAGGGCACACTGGGGCTGGGGTGGGAGGCTGCCGTCCTCCTGCCTGCCCCCTTGCACCCATTCGGAATAGGCAGAAGGCAACAGGCAGAACAGAAAGGAGAATCCTGCTGGTGTGGGGATCAAACCATTGCCTGGACCAAGGCTGGGGCATCCCGGGGCCCTGTAGCCCCTGCCCAGGGCCAGCTCTGGTGGGGAAAGCTGATGGGGAAGAGCATCTGGGCTTTTGCCCTGGGTGAGGAGCAGACCCCACTGCCCCCGCTTCACCTGCTGAGGTCCCTGGCTTGGCCACGGAGCTGCTCCATATCCTCGGCTGTGCCTGGCAGTCCTCCAGTCTGCAGTGGTCCCTGGTCACCATCCCCATCCCTGTTCTGCACTGGGGCTGCTGGGAAGGTCCCTGTCCTGCTGCTGGCCCTTCAGGGCAGCCTGAAGACCAGTACTACCCTTTATAGGTTGATTCCTTTTCAGGAAAATAGTGATCTTTTCCAGACTACTTTTTACCAACTTTTCACTGTACTGCAACAGCAAATTACTGGCTGGAAAATTTCCTTTATATCAACAAGATTTGCTTAGTGGAAAAGGACATTACTATCAGGGAAAGCTGTTTTTCCAGCCCACAGAACTAAATGCCAGCCAGCAAAAAAAAAAAAAAAAAAAAGAGAAAAGGGGGAAAATAAGGTGGAAACTATAAAAAGCTCCATAACTTTTTAAATGTAAAGTTGTGTTATTTATTTCATCATAAATTGCAATAGGCTTTTAAGCAAAAATAAACTTGAGTAGACTTCAAAGAAATTTTATCTGAGACACATATGTAAATAGATCTACACGAGTTTTATTAAAGCCTTATAAAGAAGAAAACACAGATTTATTGTGACACACAGTGTGTAACCAATTCATAAATCTCCAGTTAAATTTGTACACTGTGAGAGATGTGCATGTATAGGGGGATAATCCCCAACATTTAACTGGGGAAAAAAGAAGGATGGTGAAGCTTGAAGAGTTTTGTCAGCTCAGTTGCTTCCAGAGTTACATCCCACCCATGCACGGTCCCATTCTCACAGTACAAACTGCTGTGCAAACCCACTCAAACGTGCTGGTCACAAAGCGTAACCAAACGGCATCAGCTTCTGATTTAAAAAGTAGATAAGATTAAAACAAAGCCAGCCTGAAACGTTAGCCCAAATGAAGAACTGTATAGGAGAGGGCCGGTCCTGCCTTGTGGCAGGGAACAGGAGCAGGTGGCTTCTCCAGCCTCTTCTAGTTCTGTGCTCACAGCAGCAACCTGTGTGGACAGTGCTATCCGATGTTTGCAGCTTTCCTGCTTTTAACTTAATTATTTTGGCCTGTAGCTAAAACACACTTCTTTAAATCAGCTAGCTTTCAAGGCGCCTCTTCCTGCCACCTGGTCGAGTAAAGACATATTCTTAATAGCTAAACATAAGCAAAGATGTTCATATTTTTATCCCTTATTTGATTGCCACCTTTGCTACAAGATTCACAATAAATATTCTACAGAGTCCAGATGAATGACATGTTACAGAACTGGTGCACTAGCTACTACTAATTAATCACAATTTCGTTCTTTATATTTTAAATATTGTCCTGCTCCGGCAGGGGGATTGGACTAGATGATCCTTTGAGGTCCCTTCCAATTCCTAACATTCTGTGATTCTGTGAAATAATTGAACTAGCTGAATCAGCATAATATTAGGGGAATTTGCAGAGCATTTAGAGCTCTTGCACTCAAGTTCATAACAATTTCCTTTCCCCACGACCATAACTGTTTTCCTGAGCACCTGTGTACTTATTTCGTGCTCGGGATGTTTACCTATTACATGGGGAAGGTCAGTAATTTCGGCTGAGACAGACTGGCAGAGTTAAGCTCAATGGGAGCCTGACCCCAGGTTCCATAACCAATAGATTAGATAATAGAAGTTTATTACTTTTCAGAAGAAATGACAAAACTAAACATTAACAGACAGATTGACTTTCCTATGGGGTCACTGTTCATTAAATTTCCCACTGCTTTTACAATCTGAACCACTACAGTCATTTAGCTTTCAGCTCAAGTCCTTAAAGCGAGAAGATTGTTTCTTTATTACGTTGCGACCATTCTTCATTTTAATGGCATTTTTCAAGCTCTCATCTTAAACCAGGCGAACATTATAAAAAATGAAAACTCTGCCTTCTGTGGCTTAAACACAAACAAACCCAGTTTTTTCCATCCTTCTCGTTTAAAATCTGTCAGGTGCCGATTTGTGGCAGGCAGGTAACTGAGTGCCTAATGGAGACAGCTGGGTAAGGATGAAAACCTCCTTCACAGAAGCTGATGGTAGACTCACAGCAATTACCTATGAAGGTCTGGCTCTGTAAAGCAGCAGGCTGTAGGAAAGCGTGTCCTCACCACACGTTGGTAGGCTGAGGAACCAGGATGAGAAACTGGAGATGGCTAGATGAACTGAGGAGGACATGCCAGAGAGGGGTTTTGCCACTGGGAGTGTACACCAATGCCCTGAGAAGATCACAGTGCTGTAGCTGGACCAGAAGCTAGTGGCTTCAACAACCCTGACATCTTTTGTCTTCTCCTTTCCTCCTCCAAAAGCCAATATATGGAGTTTGAACAGATACCATTACAGAAGGTCATCCAGGTATGCTACAGAGGACTGTTGTGGGAAAGGGAATACACAGAAAACAGTAAGAAGCTGTGCAGAAACTCCCTGCCAGAGATCTCACTGAAGAAGAAAGATGTTTTGATTTCTTATCAGGTAGGTATGCCATGACATTTATAAACTTGCTAGAAAAATAATTTAATAAAGGATTTATTACCCATCTTAATCACATTTTGTATCTACAGATTTCAGTAGCTACAAGGATGGTATTTTATGGTGTCTTCTTTAAAGTCACAGGATATTTAAAAATTCAAGGGACACAATACTGAATGTTTGAAAAGTGGTCAGAATAAGAGATCCTTCTTATCTTACATCACTGATTTCCCAAGGGAAACACCTTTCCTGCACATACTGCGTGGTTTAAAGTATTTTAGCTGCCTCATTTTCTGATAATACAGGGCTAAGCTACTAGATTTTACATTGTTTTGATGGAAGATTGAACAATACCTTTGTTTCATGATTGCCTGCTGCTTAGAGATTGTGACCCTTTAACTCTGTTTCTTATCACTGACTGATCGTGGAGAGATGCAACTTGACGGCCTTCCTTCCTGCCCACTCCAAAGATGAAAAGGTACTAAAAACAATAGACATGGTAAGAAGAGGCCAACATCTGTTGAATCAGTGTTCTATGACTTAAAGATTTTTTTAGAGCCCTTAACCCAGCAGACGATAACAGCTAAGGATGCTGAAACCGAGAAACACTTGGGAGAACTTTGCAGCCGAGCAACAGTGGGGAAAGGAGGATGTGCAACATCTCAGGCTGTTCCTAATCTTACAAGCTCCAATTGTTTTTCTTTTCTAAATCCAGATTTATTGTTTGGAGCCATCACTAAAATGTTCTTTGTTTTTCCACTATGAAACAGATGGCATAAATGTGCCCTGCAATTTTATTGCTGTGTTACAATTTCATCGTGTCATGCTCAAACCAATAGGTTCACTCAGTCTACAATAAAACTTTCATTCTGCTGTGCTGCCTATAGATGCATTGAATAAAATGGCAGTTTAAAAAGTTTCAAGTTGCTAAATCAGTATTTCATTATTTGTCTCATATTGGTTTTATTAGCAATAGAAACGAAGCTCAACAAGAGATAAAAGCTTGAAATGGTTACTAGGAAAGATGTAATGAGAATGGACTTGTGCACAACCATTGCATTTTTAATATTTTTATTTCTTAATACAAGCTTAATACACTTTCTCCGACATGATGAGACTAGACAAAATTGCTCAGCTCTGTTGTTTGTAAGGTTAGTCAAACTACCAGCTGAAAGAATCTTTCTCAAGGTTATACACAAGAGAAAGAAAACTTCTATTATAAAAATTTTACCATGGCATAGACTAGAATAAAAGAGAGAGCCTAATCTGTGAAGAGGTGTTCTGAAGAGTGTTCAGTTCAAGAGGAACACGACTAAAGGGAAAATACCTGAAATACAGCAAGATTTAACTCTCCACAGTTCTTTATCAGTGCTTTTCAACCACAGTAAGGTCAACTGTTTGTAACATTTAATCATTTAAGGCTGGAGGCAGGTACAGGAACTTGGTACTCTAACCTCAGAGGTATTCTCATACCCAGTGCAGGGCAGAGCTGACACCTGAATACATAAACATATATAGAAATCCAACTTCAATTGCTCTGCTGATTTCTTAAGGTGAAATACAGCAGGCCAAACTCTATCATTGTTATAGACAGAGGCTTAAAAGGCAAATGACAATGAGACATGTTGATGACAGAAATTATTCTCTTGTAGAAGAAAGATATTGCAATTCTTTTGGCTTTAGGGAATACTGTATCTACTTGCCCTGTAGAGATAGCCTTATACACACCATCAAAGGAGGAGGGAGGTGATTTAAACATTCCTAAGGAATGAAAACACTTACCAGGTTAGACACTCACTGCAAAGTTGCTGGGATAACCTCAGCACTTCTGCGCAACTCCCTCCCCACTGCACTCCAATGAGCCTCTGATTAATCCTCTCTGGAGTTTGACTCTTTCACACAGATACCACCAGTGCCTGAACTAGCCGATCCAGTTTGGCGGACCAGTATCTCTGGTTGCCCTTGAGGGTGGTTGGTACTGTGTGACTGGTCCAATATCCCCATTTTGAGGATCTCCCCACTGTGGATTTGCTGAGTATCTTGGTATCAACTGCCGCACAAAGGCAGGTTAAGTCAAAGCAGAGAAGTGTGCATTAACTTGATCCAAATATAGACAATAAAGATATCAGAGATATGTGTATACGAACAAAAACAAGGGGTTTGGAGTACTACAAACATTCCTGTACTACTAGTGTAATTGCTTCAATTGACCTGGCCTCTTTCTTTTCTTTTTCTCTCTCTTTTTTTTTTTTAATTAAGAAAAAGATTAGACCATTATTTAATTGTATCACTTTCTTTAATTTGGCATTAAAAGAGACCTTTTAACTTTTCCGAGTGACCTTCCAATAACTAGACTTGCAAAATCTACCCTGTAGCATTATATTAAAATTAATTAACTCAACTGCTAGCAGTTTAAACAACAAAGTGAAGAAAACAATTTGCATCAGGCCCTGGACAGTGATCGCAGGAACGTTCCCAAAGCACCCTCGCGTAATTTCGTCATATTCCCTTCAAAGATGTGTAAAAAAACCCAGCTTTTACAATGTGCCCCCAAGAAATCAAAGTTTAGGCCACATGAGTAAGAGACAGGCAACTCCGTGGACCTGGAAAGCTTTTGATGCTCACCCAACCTTCTTTGCCAGCAGAAACCCAGCTAAGATGTTGCTAGCTGTAGTTGCAGGGGTATGGCTCACTCGTAGCTGAGCCGTTCTTTCCAGGTTTGCTTTGGCCATGGTGAGCATGTTGCCATAGGCTGATGCTGAAGCAAAAAAGGCTTCTGAATAGTGACAGCATCTGCTTCTCAGAGGCATTACTTTATGGTCAAATGCAGCTGGCAGGCCATGCAGAGTGGCTGCTGCCATAGGACATGCACCACAGCAGCCGGCGCTCCAGGACCACGTCCCACTGATGAGCTCTCCATCAACGCTGGACCCCCTTCTTCAGGAAGGGGGAAGGACAGCATCTCTGTCATCGCTCTCACCCAGGAAATGCCTCCATCACGTCTATGCTGAACATCAGCCAGCCTCAGATCAACATAGAGAGTGGTTGTGATGGTGACATGCAGTGTCATTGCAGCCTGAGGAGGCTATCCGAGTAAGCAGAGGGGAATGCCATGAGGAGAAGGGGGATAGCAGGGTAGCATCTTGCAGCATCTCACCTGTGAAATCTTGTGGAAGAGGAGCATTTGTTCACAGCTAACAGCAATCTCTTTAAAAGAAAGGATTATAAAAGGATGTTGATTCTCAGCAAGTCGATCATTTGTCATCATCATTAGCACAGAGGAGATGTCAGACGAAAGGTCCACAGGCTGTACCTGACCCTGAAAACCTGTGTCCAACAACAAAATGGAACTGCACAGGTCTCTCTCTATCCTTTGCAAGTCCTGGAACAGAACTGCTGGGAAAGGGCAGACCAGAGGGAAGTGAATGTTTTGGGGATGTGGGGTAGTGCTACTCAGCTGCCTGGGAGGGCATGTTGCATATCTTGCCCCCGAAACAGGAGTCTGAGAATGGGGCTTATATCTTTAATGTTGCTCTTGGAGAAGCCTTTTCAACAGTACGGCACCAAATTTGGTGCAGGGAAAACGGGTGAAGTGAGATGGTTTAGTCAGCCTCATCAAGATAAACATGTTTTAACACAGAAATCTGGAAATCTTTGGACAAATGAGCAATGTGGGATGATCTTTTCTCAGCCAAGTTGCTAGGAGACATCACTGTAGTCAATCATCAACTAATGCTGCTCAGGATTTTTTTTAAATAAACTCTTCTATACTGAAGAGTAATTCAGTGAAGCTAAAATTGCTCATGGGACCATGCCAGTTTTGACAAAAACAAGCAACAAAATCTGCACTGGCAAAGACTTTTCATGTTCCAGATGGAATTTGTGATCCAAAAAGTATAATAGGAAGGTTGGTGTCACCAGCATACAAAATACCCAAGGCGAGCAGCTCAAACCCACACCCTGTGATATCCCTTAACAGAAAAATCCTAGTCTGCTTTCCCACAACCCATAAGAAGCTCATAGGTAAATTAAGTCTATGAGAAGTTTAAATTCACTATACCCAGAAACCTGCATATACTATAGGAAATTTCAAGGGATTTTGAAGTTTGAAAAAGATGAAGACTGCTAGCCTTCTCTAACGTGCAAAGCAGCCTAATGCCCTGCAATGGAGGAAACCCGAGTTCCAATCCGTGCTCCAGGGTCGTGGATGAATGGCAAGGTCAGGGCAAGAACCAGCTTTCCTCATGGGCTGGGGGTTTGCCCACAGCCCCAAGCCACCGAGTGTTTTGGCACTGGTATCATGATTTTATGACCAGTCTTCAGACTGTCAACATTGTGCTGATGCAGAACAGTAAATGCTGAAATCTGAAAACCTTGTGCAGGACAGAAAACTCTTTTAAAAACACTTCTCCTGCCAATGGAGGAGATGGTAGCATTTTCACAGAGCTAAGCTGCCTGTGTGGAAAGGCTGAAAGGTAACAGGTGGCAGCACAAACAGGTAAGAAAAGGGAAACTGAGCTACAAAGAACACTTTGTAAGGCTGAAAAAAATTATCGAAGAGAACATAACATCAGAAATTATCTCCAAATCTACATTTCTTCTAAAGAATCTGCCCAACAAAAATATCAACTTTTATGCACTGTGATATAAGATGATGTGAAAGATTTTAGGGGGGAACAGAACAAGGAGGTATCGTTATTCAGCCTTGTTTTTAATCAAATCAAAAACCAGCAAGTTAAGAGAAAAAAAAAAAACACTCAGAAGCAGAAAAACAAAGCCCTTAGCTTTTTACCATTACTAGACATATTTGACCAAACATGCTAGACATCCTTTCACTTTGCAAAAGTTGTTAAATGGTTAAAAAAAATTTCTGGAGCTCAGACTGAGAGTAAAAGTGTTACATAAATGTTAATACCAACTCCCACAGCCAGTAACAACTCTGCTCCCGAGTATGGCTTTGGCTGCCTTGCCCGGGGCAGGCTGGATAGAGCAGGGCAGGCTGCTCTGAGAGCGCAGGAGCGTTACACCAGGCATAGCTGGCACAGCCTGGCTGCATGAAGACAGTGTGGACATGGAACAGAGACATTCCCTGGAAACCATTCAAGGCATATAGGCATTAAAGCAATGTTTTGTTCTCAGCTGCCCCCGTGCCTCAAATTTTGGTGAGCCCCTACATGTGGAGAACAGAACCTAAACCATTACAATATGCTTTTTGTGAGCAAAACCCACAGAAACACCAACACACAATTGACCAGACTGTGCTAATCATCAGGGTGAGGGACCTTCTCCCTGCCCACGAGTCTCGCTATGCCAGCAGACAGGCTGCTGCCTGCAGAGCACAAGGGGCCATGCCGCAGATGGCTGGTGCTGTGCCAAACCCTCTCCGATGCAGTGGGACCACCCAGGCCAGTGGAGTCAGGCTTAGGTTTGGGGTCAGCATTATATTTTTTTTTTTTTTTTTTTAATGGAAGGCAGTTGTTTTCATTTTAAAGTTGATATTTACCTTCAATCTTTCCCACTCCTCAGATGCTTTCAGAGCGGACTTTGCTTAGTGTTGTCTGTGCTACTAGCAAATGAATGTGCAAGTGTTCCCAGCCTCTATTACACTTTCACTAGCACTCTTGAAGTTATAGGTGAGTTGGAAGCGAACCAAAATACGATTTCACATGGCTGTTGGATGGAAGAAGCGCATTTAGAGACACCAACGTAATGATCAGGAACACAAGCCCACATGACTGCATGCAAAAAGGGGATACTAAGTAAGGTATAAGTATCGCTACTGGGAGACACAGCAGACATCAGGGTGGAACGTTCTGGTTTTATTTAAAACTCTGGTGAGGTGGGCACATGAGAAAAATCTAGTTTGACCAACTCTCATACGTGAAGTTTTCTTCCAGAGGGGAGATCCGTTTGATCTTTATCCACCTGTAAGGAAAAACCTATGGTTACAACAAAACCACGAACAGAGAAGCAGACAATACAAAAATGAAGAAATAAAAAGCAAGAACAATTCTAATAGTAAATGAAAATAAATTGCTTGTGATAAAACAGCCTAGAGGTACAGGCTGGGGAAAATTTTTGAGCTGGTCACAGCATCCTTGCTTTTCTCCGAGTGTCACTTTTCACAGAAAGTCTTGGCAAGAAACAGTCTGCAGTGGTTTTAATCTTGGAAATGATCCACATGTGGTGGCTGCGTTAAGACTGGAAGTTAAAAGTCCACAGGTGGTGACAGCCTGTGCCTCACCGTGCCTGTCATGGTTCAACCCGGCATGTCACAGCAGACTGATGTCTGCATCCAGCCCCAAACGCCTGCGTTCAGCCCCTCTCTTGTCCAGCACTGAGACACTGCATGGGGTATGACCAAGCCAGCGAGGTAAGGCGACCAGGAGGGAAAGCAGGCAAGCCTGGGTCCATGATGCTCATCTATATGGACCTTGCAGAATGTAGTCATTGAGTAAAAAACTCGAGTCCTTGTGCACGGCGAAGAGCAGGTGCTGTGCCATTGCCAGCCTCAACGGTTGAGTAAGAAAATAAAGAAAAATTAAATTGGGAGCCTCTGACCTATGGAATTGGTCCAGGGTCTGTTACGTGGGAAAGCACATACTAAACCCTGGGAAAGGCCAGGGAGGCAGTCTGGTACAGATTACTCCTTACAGAGAGATTTCATTGCTGGAAGTATCAAAATACATTTTATGAGGACTTGCTTCTTTTGTGCTTGAAGCTTCTCAAGTAAACCCTGGGAGCCACGCAGGTACCTACAAAGCTTCCAATTGGAAAAGGAAAGGGCAGGTCATGCTAAAAAGTTTTGTTTGGATTCTCAGTTGTTTCTAAGACAGGGGAAAACAGCACAGTAGCTGGTGTGTTTTTATTGCACAATATAGTGAGACAGGACAGGGAAAGAGAACACATGTCCCAATATTACAGCAAATGTTGTTGCAGAGAGCTAAATGGTAAGCAAATGCTGCATAACATATACAATCAAGAGAATATAGGCAAGGCCTTTCTTGCACTGACTTGGTACTTAGCATTCAATAACTCACTGCCAAATCAAAAATACAATTACTGAGATCCCACTGCAGAAGCAAAGTGTAATTCAACTTTCTGGCAAAGCTCAAATCAATCAAATTTGTGCAGCAAGCAATGAAATAGTACAGATGTCACCTCACTACTTTCAGCTGAATATGGTTTTTCTTCTTTTAAAAGAACAGCAAGAAGCACTGGGAAATACTTAGAAAGTTCACATTATGCAGAAGATAAAAAGGCACCTATGAGCGTGATTTAGAGCAGCAGAGAACAGTGTTCAGGGCACAGGAAACAATAAATAATGATCATTTATCACTAGTAACCTGGGACCATGATTTCATTTTTTTTACAGACACCGAGATTCACAACACCAGTTTAACATTACATCGGCCACGTTTCAGTCGCTAGGAGCCAGGCGTGCAGGGGAATCCCACACCGAACCACGTGCAAACACATGAGCCCACGCTGACGGATGCACGGTCAGGACACTGGACGTGTACACGCACAGCAAATGCCTCCGAAGCGAACACGGAACGTTCCGTTTGGATGGTGTTGGTCTGAGGTATGCAAACAAAAGCTTACCAAGCTGGGGGGGGGCATAGGAAGGCTTGGAAAGTCCTGCACGCTTTGTTGCTTCAACTGACTCTTTTTGCATTTTTGTTACAATTAGTACAAAACAGTAATCGTGTTCATGAAACTTTAAGACACGTACCTCCTGTCGGGCTCCACTAACATCTCCAACAGACTCCAGTCATGCGGTAAGCCAGTGAAAAATACCAACAACACATGATGCCATTTATTAGCAGCTGAGCCAGAAAGGATGACACAAAGTTTGTCTTGACTGCAATGGAAATTTTTATTTTCCAGCAGGGATCATTATGCAAGTTAGGTTTTTTTTTCTTTGTGTGTGTGTGGTTTTTTTTGTTTTTGTTCCTTGTTTGCTATTAATGCATCCTTCACAGAGCTGATGCAAAATTTTTCCAATCACTTTCTTTCGAGTGGCTGAAGCCAACTTTGAAGTTAAGTCCCCTGACTTAAGCATTTTTTCCTACAGTGTACTGTTTCATTTGGTTGTAATAATTTCTGTTCTCCCTCTGCCCGTGACTGTTATTTAGCTGTGGCTACAACAAATGCTTTTTTAAAAAATGGAAAATAAACAAACTCACAAATCTGATTAAAAATGAGCCTGAATTTTGAAAGAATATCCAGTCTACCCGAAACCAAAATTATATTTATATTTTAAGTTATCAAAACAACTGATTCACTGCAAATGATCAAGTACATAAAACAAACTGAAAGAACATCACTTAAATACACAAAGTTAATTCTCACTGCAGCTGTGTAGAATCGATATTTTCAAACATGAAGCATCTTAAAAAATTTTATTTAGCATATTCAAAACAAATGTTACAAAAAATTCTACAAACATAGGCAAAAATGTTTAAATAAGATAATTTAATGTAAACCAAACCCCTTTAAAATATGCAATACTGTAATTAGAGATTACTTACATCCAGTAAAGACAGAACAACCTCCACTAATGCTAAATATCATCTAAGCAAATAATTAATTTCCATAATTTCTTATAACAGCAACACTTAAGTTAGTTTTAGTAGATAAATCATCGCAATCCTAATACAAGACGAAATTCAATGTTAACATTCAGAAGTGGGAAAGGCAATATCCTGACTATCCATGTCATCAGTCAAGATAGTACTGCATTCAGATTTGCAAAACCTTTAGAGAGGTACAACTATAAATTTATAGTATTTCTTGCATGACAATGCAATTACAGGATAGGTAGAACTACTAAGTGATCTGCAAAAAAAACCTGTATAAAAACCCAGTACAAATGAAATTTTATTTTTCAATCAGATTAGAAAAGCCAGCCACAAGACTAAGTTATTTTCCCACATTTCACAAAACAGAACAAAATATTTTGTAATTTGACATTATTACAACATGGAGAAAGCCGTTCATGTCTTAGAGGAAATACATTTGGAAAACTGTGGCACGCAAGTTTTGTTTAATTATGAAATTTATTCACCAAGATATAAGTTTACAGCCCACAATGGCATTCATGCTCATGTACATGGCAAAGGCATAGCCCCATCAATTCAACTCATAAATCATTTTAGATATTTGGTTGTGGATTTTTTGGAAAACCAAGCATCATTTTTGCATTGCATATAAAAGTATCTACAAGATACAGCAACATATTCAATTTAGGAGCCAAAAACATAAAACCATTAAAAGTGGAAGTGGAATATAAAGCAACCGAAAAAAAAAAAAAAGCCAGTTCATCTCTAAACTAGACTGCCCATGTTCAGGGGATGATGACAGCTGCTGAATGACCTAATGTGAAATGGGTGATCTCCACGCGTTTCCTCCAGCAGTCTTATATTCAAACAAAAAAAGTTACTGCTAAAACTGCCAGCTGTGCTGGCTGGCACAGGAGATGCCAATATGGCATGGACATTGATATACCAGCTCTTTTTGAGGTGGTTCCTGCATGTTGAGATGAGGCACTTTGTTTTGGTTAATGTCTGCCTAAAGCAGTATATTAACTGTTGCTCAGTATAAAAAGAGCTTTAACTTCTACAAGTGGTAATTCAGGACACCCAAGAGCTAAAACCACTTCAAAAGAAAAGGTCAGACAGTCCAAAACCAAGACCCAGGCAATTCTTACTACAAGGGTCCAAAACATATTGTACTTATCTGCCTGATATCTATTATAAACAATAACTGTAAATAAGAGTTATCTTTTTGACAACAGTTTGGCCTAGAGTTCACCCATTAACTCTAATCCAACTTGCCTTAGTAACAGAAGATCCCTAGTAGACAACTTGGGCAACCTACTCTTGGCCAAAAATGAGAACATAAAACGAACTACAAAATACTTCCTTCATTTGTCAACGTATTATACCAAATTCTTACAGAAGTGTGCATATACACACTCATGTACAATCATACGTTTCTTTTCAGCAGCTTTCTGTAGAATTCCTTAGGGAAAAGACGGGCCAAGCCCCCATGAGACGGGAGACACCAGCACGCACCTTGGCCATTAACAGAAATTTCAAATGGATGGCACTGGCATGTCGTTTGGGGCCTTTGGAACAAGATGCAGTTTGGGTTTCTGTTGCAAGACAGCCAACATAACACAGTAGTCCTTCAGGGCCACATACGTTTCAGTTGGTGCTAGCTGATTAGCAGCACACAGAACAACACTAAAGCTAATGCTACGCTACCTTGGCGTGGGACGAAAGAAAACTGAAATGAACGTTCACAAGCTGAACTGAGCAATGAACTTTTAAATCAAGCTGGAAAAAAAGAACTGCCACACTATGGCTTGCGCCAGCTTAACTACTGTCAGCATCTAAACCAGGAGGCTGAAATTCTGTATAAGCATCTACTCTAACTTGCATCAAGTCTGACAGAAATCCACATCTCTTCTGCCTCAAAAAGTCACTCCAAACTAATGCTTGAGGGTATGCTTATGCTGTGCTCTCAGAAATACAACAGGGTGGGTCCTCATGGTTCTGCCCTACATCAGGTGGGCTCCACAGCTCACAACTGGGGAGAGGAGAGCCAGGCTGGCCACACAACTTCTGGAGCCAGCCTGGACTAAGATGATTCCCAGCACCTCTTATTCTCATGAGCACCTGTAACCTAAGAGCTGTGAAAAAAAGGCTTGTGTACACTGAGAAAGGAGCGCGCTTTAAGAATTCATGTCATGGATAAAAGCACTACACTGTTCTTACAAAAAATGAAAAATGTAAGTACTTTTATTTCACTACAACATCTTGTTAACTTTTGCAACAGAAGCACCTTGTTAGAAAGGATAAGCGATAAATGCATTGTTATTGAAAAAAAGGTATCTATATTCTCTGCAAAGGATTTCCACAGCCACCAACACGAGGTGCACACATGGTACATGTTAAGTATGGAAGAGGCAGAAGAATATCAGGACTTGAGGAAGGGATTTTTATTTCATAGTTTGGAAAAAAAAAAGTCATACACATTGAATGCTTCTCCTTTTTAAAAGGAGAAAAAAAGGGAAGTAATACCTTTGGGTTTATCTGCTCATGAATAATATCCTGGTTCCAGTGAAGACTATGGTTGGAAGACTATGATCAGGATTTTATCCACTCTCGAGTATTTCATTATTTACTGTCATATGAACTTTCAAGTTCTAAAGTTAACATATGCACACTTCTCACCTCTAGAATACACAAGTAAACACAGATAGGAAAACAGAGAGGAAAGAAAGAACGCAGACAGAAAGTACACCATTAAATTCCCTAGTTAGTATCTTGAATTGTTAGCTTCTAAACATTTACAGAATTTTGAGTTGTAATAGCAAAAGCTTTAAAACACACCTTTTCTGCTAGGACTCTGACATTATTGCTATTAAGCCAGCATACTCTAACGAGATGCTGGTTTGAACTGAAAGGCATACTGCTCTCAGCATTCCAAGGGCCCAGGATAGGGTGCAGCACGCAACAAAAAATCCAGGTCAGAAAAAGGAACCAACCAGACATGAGGCAATACTGCAAAATCAGTCCCCTTTAGTGTAAATAACTATCTAAAACGTTGCTTAAGGATTCCCTATTTCAGGCAATTCTGACAGTCTGCAGTAAGAAAGGGGAGGGGTTTCCACAAATCTTGTGGGGACCATGGGACAACGTTCAGAATAAAACAAGTGACATCCCTCAAAGCAGAGGTACTTTTGAGAAGTACGACAGAGCACCACATTTGTACCTGTGCTACATTCTCAATACAGACTCCTTATATTTTAAGACCTGCTGTAGGGGAAAAAAATCCCAAACCCAAAGAACAAGTGAATCTAACCCAAAAGTGAAGTTCATTGTACAAGTCCATTAAATTACAGAAATGCATAATAAGCCAAGATAAAGTGCTACAAAATGATTAGTAATTTTTAAAAAGTCCATAGTGTTCTTCTTGCTTTATTTGGTACTGGTGACAAGAGGAGACAGTGCAATTGCACCGGCTGAACTGGAATTCACAATGTCTTCATATTGCGGGGGTGGATCTAAATGTTGTTCAGTTTCACTACTTCTCATACTGATTTCACCAGTGGCTTCCTCATATGAAGGAGGAGGATCACAGTTTGAGAGCCTTGTGGATATTGAGTCTGACCGTCCATCCATATAGCTCAGAACTCCTGGAGAGAGCCCACTGACTTCATACATTTCCTCCTGTGGGGAATGAACAATGCTGAGAGGCGGCGGAAGAGGACCTCTGCCATCAGCCACAGCACCATCACCCATCGCTTCCTGGGCTCCCCTATGCACGTACACCGACTGTCTACGCATTTTCTTTTTAAACAGGCATCTCCATATGACAAAAATGACAATGAGGATAACGAAAAGGCCAATGATTAATGGAAATGCAAGGTAAAATGAATACCAGGTATGTCCTGTGTTACTTTCTCCCTGAAGTCCATTTTTGTAGGCTTTCCAGAACTCCTTCTAGAAGAGCAAGACAGGATAAGTCAGAAACTATAAGACAGTTGAAAAAAAAATAAATTACTGTAATCAAGTTGTTTTAAATGAATGAGAAAAAAAAGGCATTTAAAATACTGATGATTAAAATAAGAACTGGTATGGATAAGCACACACAATAAACTTTCAATTTTCTTCTGATGTGGTTAGTGATACAAAAAGGTGGTTGTTTTTTTTTTAAACCAGCTCCTCACTGCTTTCAAGATTCCTATACCTGCACTTAATATTTACAAACCTGCAGCACACACAGGAGTAGGTAAGAAATCTAATCAGCATTCACATCAGCCATCTGGTGGATAAAAATTTTTCAGCACCACTCAAAGCAAAAGTTAGTTTGTTGGGGTTTGTTTGTTTGTTTTGTTTTAAATTCTAATAATATACTAATACAATCTGAGAGGGAAATATCGTTTCGGAATGACAGACCATTTTGGCAAAGCACAACTATGTTGTACTGTCATCTCATAATTTAGACTTTCTTCACCCTCTGGCTCATAAAGCAACTGTTGTCAGCTTATTTGAGTTGATTCAGATCCCCTGTTTATAGCTAAAAATAGCTTCGGCAGTATGAGAATATTACACAGCTTATTATATTCCAGAAATTTTGACAACACAGCTACAGATAAATGGAACAGAAAATGAAAAGTGAAAATATGAGCAAGGGAAAACAAAGATGAAGGGGGACACCAGTACTTGAAAGTACTCTTTGCTATATTAATATGCACAAGCAGGAGTACAAAGATCATGTCTCCATCCAGTTTCTCTGCAGGGAATCCTGTGAAAAGCTAGTACAAAGAAAAGCATACCTTGCCTCAAAAAAGTAGTCATCCCCACCTTTGAGATCTCTCCTACTAAGAAACACTTTCAACTGTGTTTTATAGCCATGTATAATTTAAGAAAAGAAAATGATGACAAAATCACCCCTCAAATCCATGCCATCATCTGTTTTAAATAACACACATCTCACATGCACGCATTTACAAGATGTCCACCAGGTAAAATCGATAGGGTCATTGCTCAGTAACTAGCAAATTATGTATTCAGGTTGCAGACGAACCGACTTTGTTGACACACAGAGCAGATCTATCACCATTTTTTTCTGTTCAGAACTGCTGCCACATGATCAGCATTAAACAGATAATGCTGTCAAACTGATCTCAGAGGCAGCCTGAGTTCAGGAGTAGCATGGCCTCTCTAACGTGGAGGCTAAGCTTGCTCTGTACAAAGCCAGGACCAGGACACCATGGGCAAAACACATGCTCACAATGCTTCTGGATCAGAATTTACTAGGGTTTTTAGTAGGTTTAAGAGCAATGCCATATGCATGAAACAACTGGCTATCATGTAGTTGGTGGATTTTTTTTTTTAAAAGATAAATTCATTTGTTCTTATCCCTATACTCAGTGCAAGTTAAAATAAAATGTCTTTCTTAATTCCTACAGCAAACCAGGATCAGGTGTTTTTCCTACATTTCAAGGTGTGACATCAAAGCAGGTCACCACAGTGCCCCTCTTTGATGTACGCCCAGGGCCAAATCATCTAAGCTAAGTCAGGTAGCCTTGACCTCAAACAAAGTTAGCAAGTCTTGCAAGACGAGATTAGCCTCTCTAAATGCTTCTCTGCAAGGGCCTTCCTTGATGCAGTTCCACAGTTAATCCCAGACAACAGTGTTGACTTCAGAAAACACTTATGAGGAAAAACTATCAAAAAATGAAATAAGCTGCACAACTGAGGACTTTTGGGATCTCTGCATGACAAAAACTGACAAAACCAAACACCCCACCTCTCCCCACCCGATCATCAGGCAATTAGGGAGATCTGTTACCCATTACCTTTCCATTTGGTTTGAATACAACTAACTAGATTCTTTAATTGCATAAATAATAAATATTTTCTCGACTAAAAAGGCAGAAAATCTGTTAGCATTAACTGTTTTATCTGTACAGATAACAGCATCAACTGCTATTATCGGTACTGGAAGCAAGCTTCCCACTTCACTGTTCTGCTGCCTCAACAGCAGCAAGGGAATAAAATGGTACAATCTATATTTTCAAGGCCAAAGTTGCAAAGATTTACTTAAAGTCATCAAATATACTGTGCAAGGATGTGTCATTTTAAAGACTCTGCGGAGGAGAAAGGTAGTTTTGATGAAAAAGAAGAAATCACACTTTTCCCTTAGCAATATACTTTGTGTTGCAGATTGCAGAGGAAATGCACCCTCTCTCATGTAAGGGCAGTAAGTCGTGACTGATATTTTAGTAATGTTTCCATGTTACTTCTAACTCAGCTCTATCTGCTGGAGTAAACGTCACTGTACTTTCTTCAAAAAGCTGAAACACCAGTTTCTCTCCTTGTCACTCCACAACATGGCAAAGCAGTAGAAAAAACGTTTTCCCAGAGTGACAGGCAATTAGTTCAGAATAAGGTGTGTGGCTGCGGGGGATGTTCGAGTTGATGGTGGGACCAGACAGGTGCATAAAGAGCTTAAGGTAAGAGTTTAAACTGCCTTACGGATGAAAGTAGTTTAGCATCCACTTTCATTTGCATGCAAGGAAAAAGAAATTCCAAACCACACAAAACACAGCTACACTGCACCATAAAGTGAAGGCACAGGAGGAGGACAAGCCACCTAGTCAAAGTCAAATCATGCCCAACAAAACCACGGAGAATTTGGATGAATTCGCACAGTGTGAAGATTTGTACAAACTGCCATGTAAAAAAAACAAGAGGAGGGAAATACTGAAAACCTAGGAAGTAGCTGTAGAACTCACACAGAAAGTTAAAGAGTAATTTAGAAGTCAGAAAACTCACAGCACAAACATCCCTTCCATATTTGCTGGTCTCTTAAACCAACAACAAAAAGGAGTTTCCTTCTACTTGACAAAATTATTAACTTGTGATTTAGGAAAAGCACACTCCAGTAATCATTTACCCTTGAGCACTGTACGGCTGGGAATACCAGGCATATATGCCTTAAAAGGCTGAAAAACTAAGTTAAACAGACCACAAAATCAGATAACCACAATGGAAAAGACTTAGAAAACATCTAAAATATATTCCTGCCAAGAACTACTTTTCTGAATGTTTCTTACCACTTTGGCAAACCCAGTTGGAAATAATCAAAAGGAATTCTCAAGGGCATCCCACACAGAGACAGTTACAGCCAATTTGCCAGAATTTTGTTTCCCTTTTATTTCTAATACCTCTCAGAACAGAGGCAGCATCAGTCTGAACGCTGAATCAAATAAGGGATAGAATGAAAGTTAAGACACTCGCACCCTGCTGAGAATTTCAGCTGAAGCCTTTACTACATTTGGCAGCATTGTCAGCCTCAAACGATTCTTGGTCAATTGTCTGACTTGTTTTAAAGGTGGACTAATAATATACCAGGCAGAAGACTGCTTGGTATTCAGTAGGTGGAGGACACGAACACAGCAATAGTGAGAAGTGAGCGTACCTGCTACACTGTTTTTCTTCTGGTCTGCCCTCAATTTCAGGTGGCAGGAAAAGATTCACTTCTTCTCTCCTGGGTATTTATTCAGCATCCATAATTAGACACAGACTGATGCTAGAAGTCTGACTTGATCACATCATTTCAGATCTGGTGCTGACAAGTTTTGGGTTGATTGCTAAGCTTCTTAGAGTTTCTTTTGTTTGTTTGTTTTGCTAGAATAGAGCTACACAGAGAACCTTGCAATTTCTATAATACTTCCAATTTGTGGGAAATTTGAAACATAAATAAAGATCCATGACTTCCAGATTTTGAAATCTTCATGCAGATTAATTTAAAAAAATGAGTTAATGGCAATAGAATTAATAGTGGTGCTTCAATCACACCCAGATACTTGGCACAGTAACCTTTGAATAAATCTTTGAGCCTCCCAACAACCTTTGACTACTGACCAGTGACCACACGAAGTGCTGCCTGCAGGCTACAGGTACTAGAAATAAACAGCTTTATGAGATCAGACCTACAGTTCACCTAATCTGTTACCTTCTCTCTGACAACAACCATTAGAGACTGCCGAAAGAAGAGTTCAAACACAAGCACACAGCAATACTCTCTCAGCTTCCACATACTTGTACTTGAAGAACTTCCATTAGCCAAAGCTGATCCCTTTTATTCAACGGTCCCAGATTGATTTATCTTCCCTTCATTTACACTGTTGTTCTCTTAACCTATATAAGTTTTAGCATCTGAGACATTCTGTGGCAAGGCAGTCCACAGCTCTGTCATCTGGGGTGAGATGAGACACTTCTATTTGCTTTGAACCTGAACCTTCTAGTTTCCTTTGAGGCCCTCTTAAGCTCTCCTGTCAGAAAGATGGCAAGTGACTGACCTCAGTTCAATCTTCATGCTTCTCACAGACATCACATATTCCCTGATTTAACTCTTTCCAATCTACTGTTGTTACAGAAGTCTTTCATATATTTGGTCAACTGTCACACTCCTCTGGTCCTTCCTCAGCTACTAATTTGCTCTTTAGGAGATAGGGAGATCAGAGCTGTACACGGCACATTCAAGAAGTGACTGTGCAATAATATAATTATGTTCTCAATTTTGATCTCCTGTCTTTGGATTTTTAGCACTCAGGGTTTTATTTTGGTTTGGTTCTGTTTGCTGAGCATTAAACTCAAATCTTCAAAGATTCAAATTCAGCTCTTATTCCCAAGATCAGTTCAGAGGCAATCATATATATAATGAATGCTCTTTTTTGCCCCACATGCATTACATTTGTCAACACTGAATTTCATATTCCATTTCATCCACAAAGTCCTGCAAATTCTTCCCTGTTGGTTCTAACCTTACTACCGTAATAGTATTATCTTTATAATTAACGTTATCTTTTTAAATAATAATTCTGAACCTATCAAAAGTCCCCAAGCCCACACAATATTAAAGGCATTCAATATTTCCACGACAGCTATGCATGTACACTTAACATATGCAATGCTAACTGCCAAGAAAAACTCATGCATCGAAAATAACTAGAGGGAACTGCTCGATATTATTTTAATATTACAAATCCAGATGTTGCACACCTCCCCAAAAGACCGCAGAAAAACAAAGAACCAAATGGACAAGAAAAAAAAACCCACAAATAACACAAAACGAAGCTACTGTGAGATAAATAAGCTACAGACCCTATTTGAATTCCAGTCTATCTTATACCATGAAATCATTGCATCTTTGTTGCTCTGAACATACTGTATCACGATCCTAGTCTACTACATCCATTTCCTTCCCCTGGGTCATAGAAGTTGTGTCTCACTAAGTGGCTGTAAGGATGGATACTGCTGGGGGACAATGGACTAAATAAAGCCCAAGTAAATGAGGCTGGTCAGGGGCAACTGCACATTAGCAGAGCCTGGCCCATTAGCAAGCTACCAGCAACAGAATAAAGCAGCTAGGCAAAAAGGATACAGTAGTGGAAATTGATAAAGGGTCCGGACCTTACTGGAAGCTCCTTCTCCACTGTGACACAAAGGCTGCAGGAAGAGCGGAAAGGTAACTATTTCTGTTTTACTATTTCCAAAACACTGCTGCAAGGGAAACGCTCTCTACCAAAACACAAAATGCTCCTAAATGGGGGAAAAGAAGCTGAAGTGAGAGGCAACATGTTTAGGCTACGCATTCTCTAGTCACTTGAACTTCCCGTGCTACTTAAGCAAGTGATACTGTGTTTTGACACAGATTTTACACAAATAACGTAATTGCAAACATTATCCTTAATTACACAATGAGCTATCATTTGGAATAGCCACACCAAGCCAAGTCTGGGAGATAAAAACACCTGTGTGCATGCACTTTCAGGCTTCAGAAAGAAGCAGCTTTGGAGAGACACCGCACATCCTACTACTTCATTTTAATAAATCAGAAAGTCCTCATTCCAGTCTTATCCATCTTCCCAGATACAACCTCCAACAAAAAGATGCTAAGAACTTAAAACATTCAGTATGCCTTTACAGTAACATCGCTATTTTTTGATGCAGAGTTCAGCCACTGAAGAGTGGAACGCATCATCTGTGTAAATTCTGGAAGAAATCTGCCATGTTCTCTGTGCCACAGCCCATTAACCCACTGGCCTCGCAAGTACAATCTCCCTGTGCAAAACCACAAAAGTGATAGAAACAATTAAAAAAAAGAATTTTAACTGTATTGCATTAAGTAGGTCATACGCCACCATCAAAACCCCATGTGCTGTTTTTATTTGTTGGGAAGCAATGAAAGATATGTTGGGTATGATAGGCAGGTGTTGCTTGCAGAACCATTAGCCCACAAGCTCCTTTTAATTAGAGAAGCCAACAGACTTACGCAACAGTTCTGTGTGGGCAGTATCTGCTTCATTCCTGCCAAGTTAATGTATCACTGCCCTTGCATAACACATGGTAACACTGAAATTATTGTTCTTTCCATGTTTTAGATCACTGCTGCTTAACAATATGCTCCAGGGGCTTGCAGATTTTTAGCTTGAAGGCCACTAGTCTTTCCTTATTTTTAGACTAAACAAATATATAAATATAGTCTGGGCACTGAATACTTTGGCCAGCTACACCAGAACCTGGGATTCAAAGGTGTATTTTAAACGGCAAGTTTTTTTGAGTTGCTCACTTATTTCATGTGAGCATATTCAATAAACGAGTTATTCCACAAGGAGTGAGACAAGTGAAGACTTGGGCCCTCTGCTTCTGTATATTCCCTAGAACAGTTCCAATCCCATCATTTCTTCCAAGCAAGACAACGGCATTTGTGATATCCAGGTCAGACTTAAGTGTGTAATGATTGGAGAACCAGGACACGAGCTATTTGGGTAAATAGTGCTGCCAACCAGATGACAGTTTTGCCCACTTTTTCTCAAGTGGGGGTATTAATTTACATTCCTTTTCCTCCCAGTTGTCCATTTTCACAACACTCAAGAGCATAATTACCTTTGAGACTTCTACCTCCTTCAAATTCAGTTTAATTGGGATGAAAGATTCAAAAGTTATTGCTATTCAGTCTATCCATCTCCACTGTACACATTATTTGTTTAAAGAAACATTCAAAAAGAAAAACAAATTTAATGTAATCTTGGAAAACAAACAAACATTCAGCGCACCTAAAAATTTACTATCAATACACTCCGCTTGTCTTTAAATATACACCAAAACATACCGTTTTTTCCTCATTTTCAAATGCTTCTCTTGCTTCTTCATAGCTACAGATTTCTTCTCTGCATTCATGTTCTATGTCACCTTGCTTTAATTCTTCAAAAAAAGTGTTGGCTCTCGGGTATCTTTTTAACACAGAATTGGCTTTGTCCTCTGTTAAGAAAACTGAATAAGAGGAGAGACAACAAACGTCACTTCTAAAATAGATATGCAAAAGCTCATGCTAAAACTGCTCAAAGAAAATGTGCTTTTGAGAAATAAAGACCTTTTTCAAAGTCTTCCCCCTTTTTTTGATACGATAAAAGGCCTTTCCTAGTTTTATTCACTAGTGTAAGTAGTTGGGCCTACGTAAGTAATGATTTCAGTAGTTATTGCTATAGTGTTATAAGCGCGATGGACTCAATTCAGCATCACAGTCATGTATGCTTAAACAAGTGCTCAGAAGAGACAGGCACATGCTCAGCTCCAGCAATTTCTCAAACTAAGATGACACAGAACAAACAAATCCTGCTTGTGAACTTCCAAAAAGATATCTGCAACTGCCTGAGGGCATCACAGCCAGAATGCTCTGAAGTTTTTGATATAAATATTTATGAATATTACCCAGAGCCATACACACTAGAACAGATGCATTTATCAAAGTTTAAGTCTATAAGTTTTCTTCAGCAACTTTGAAGCAGACTTGCTCCCTTCACTCCAGAAATGTTGACCCTGAAATAGTGACCCTTTTGGAGGTGTGTGGGGAAGTAGCCTCTTTCTATTTTCTTGAATCATACATGAAATCTCATCTTATTTGATGACTCAAATAAAACAGCCCCAAAAGGAAACCAGCATTCAGATACAGGTATTCTTTATTTGCTTTCCTTAGTTTTCTGTTCAAGGAAGAGAGGAAGCAATCTCTTTTCTTCTCATGTTCCAGCTTTCCCTCTAACTCCCTGATCAAATGATTTTTACAGTAACATGCAGCACCTGGAACACTCCAATACCCAGCAGACTGAATTACCTGGGAGATACATCTGCAGTGAATGACGTGGAAATTCTCCAGGTATTTCAGTTGAGGCAGCATGTCAGTGCAACACTGTTCCTGGGCTCTCACAGCCAGCAAGAGGGGCTAATTATTCAATGACCTGTCATACTAATGCACTCATACCACTTTCCTGACCTATGCAATCATTTCTGCATTGGTTCATTTACAGCTAGTCTGGGACCACTAGGGCAGAGACTGCCTGGTTTAAGCAATGATTTATCTATAATTCTATATGAATCATTTTTCTGTGTTTTTTTTCTTTTTTTCCTCCATTAATCATCCGATTTTGAATTTTAAAAAAGGATGGCAGCAAGTCTACGAAGACGGTCACTATACTTTTGCTTTCTCATGAGATAGATGTGGTGGCATTCTTCAGTCATAAGGCTACCAATTAGGCTGATCTACTTTAATTTTATTTAGTCTCTGTGGTATACTTTCCTATAAATTGTTAGCCGGTCATGTTCCTTTTGCAAAGAATTAAACGAAGATTAAACTCCAAAACACCAGTCACTCCCTATAGTTTCAGTTGAATACACGTGGTACGTACATGCACCACACAAATTACGCTATTCATGATGTTGCCAGAGGTTCAATGCATACAGCTCTACAACTGCACCCATTGCAATGTTGGTTTTCTACAGCACCACAGGTGAGCACATGGGCATCTCCTATTGTGTAAGTTCACTGACTAAGTAACATCAAAATGAATATTAAAAAATGTCTTCAAAAACGGAAGAAAAAAAAAAAAAAAAGGCTTCTTTCCATTTCTCACACAATTCTCCTGACTCCTATCTAGGCCTGAAGAACTTTGTTTCTTTCAATGGTTTCTTCTCAGTGATCACCTAACCATGATAAGCTGAAGGACTTGTCCACATCAGGAAGCCAGCATGCAGCCATGCATGGGGATGATGCGCTGCCAGCAGTCTACCTACTTCTGACCAACTCCTCCTGTGGGCATTCCTGAAGTGGAACAAGCTACATCCCAGAATCTCTTAAGAGTGCACATATGTGGAGTTTCCAAAGAGTAGATAATGTGCTATAAATCAAATCTCCCCTCCTTCAACAGATAAAACCTAGAAAATTTCATTTCACAGCAGGAATTCGACCCTGAAAAGAGCAATGAGAGAGACTACAACAACTTTGTACCGGATGCAGACGGAAAAGAAATAGAGGGACAAACGCAGGTAGCTGAAAATACCCTGATTTAAAACTCTCAGAAACAATATACAAATCTTTGTTTCTGCATGCACTTTCCAATTTAGCAATGAAGCAAACTGAGAATAAAGGTTTAAAAGATGGTTTGTTATAAAATATTGTTTGATACACATTGGAATGAGTTTCTAGGTAATAGTTTACTTTTCCAAAAAGAGCTCAGCATATATTTCTGCTTCAAAATGCATTGATGAAGAACAGCAAAGCCTTAAAATAATTCAATATTCAAGAATGGCCAATATATGACTATTCAAAAAACCCCAATTTTTTTATTTAGCAATTCGTATTCAGAAAGTGTCTCTCTTCTCTCACAATACAGTATAGAAAATGCATACATCACAGAGACAAAAAAGCCTGCTGAGGAAAATAAACTACACCCCATATTAATTCTGAATGTATCTGATAAATAATGATAAGTGATTAGTCCAGACCAGGAATGGCTTTTGACCCTGCAAGGCTGGAAAGAATGAAGTATATTTGATTTGACATTTTTAAGGCTCTGCACACTCCTAGTGACTTTAAAACCTATTGAGAAGTCAATACAAATGTAGCAAAGAAACATAAAAACATACATCGATCAAAGCAATCTTGATGGAGATACTGATTGAAATATAGCGATTTAATGAGAATCAGTCATTGCCTGATGAATCCTATAAAAAGAGATAATGGAACCATATTGCAGAAACCACTTTGACTTCTTAGTATTCCAGGACCATCATCACGTAGACATTGTTATAATTGCAGAGGAGTGTGTAAAAAAAAAACTGCTTTGGGTTGGATGCCCACCTAGACAAGCTACAGCGTGGCTGAATTCACTACAGCTGTTACTACGGAGCTGAAGATAATCAGGGAAAAATTGCATGTGGCAAGAATAAAGTAATGAAGCAAGATACAACTTGCTCTTTCACTTTTTTAAAGAGATTAACTAGCAAATACAGGATAAAGGAAAAATCAAAATTATTATTTTGGCATTATATTAGATACAGAAACAAATAATCTGAAACAAACAAATCCTCTCCCCCAATTTTTGTAGAATATAGATGAAGATATACAACTACCAAATTTAATGCATTTGAATACATGTTTAATTCTTCAGACATGCTTGTGCTCTGTGTGTAACTGTAATATTCAGCTTTTAGCAAGTTTTTATGTATCAGAAAGCTACAAAGAAAACCATTCTGAAGTCTACATTTCACTTACTATTATTGAAGAAAGTAATACAGTCAGATCAATCTATTAGACATTCTTCGGAAAACCTGTGTGCTATCATAATACTGAACAGATACTTCAGCAAGGTGAAACTCAATCAGAATCAGACAGAGACAGGCAAGGACACGAAAGGATAAATACATCTCAGCCTGCCAGCTGAAGCTGTCACAGGCAAAGAAAACCGGCTTCAGGTCTTTAGTGATAGAAGGAACAGGGAGCAGCAGCATGGGAAAAGTATTCTGAGACCCAGAAGTGTTGCCGAAGCAAAGCCCAGGGCATCCTGGACACCAAAACCAGCTCTATTGAGACCACTACTGAGGCTTCTTTTTTCTGACTCTTTACCTATACTCAAGCAGATTAAAATTACCAGTAAATACTAGAAATAAACATTTAATTTTAAATTTGAAGCTGTAGCTACTGATAAATTTGAATCTTTCTGTAAGTGATCTTAATAAAACTATTTGGCTTGCACAGGGCAGAAGGGAGAAAAATGATTTGAGTGTTTGCTTAAAAAGTGACTTCTGCTCTGAGTATCTGGAGTTACTGGGACAAACTTAAGCACAGTTGAAACTAAAGTACTCTAAGCTGGAAATTCAGCTCTGTCCTCTTCATTCTGCGGCCAGCTTTCAAACATCCACGAATAAGTCTGTGATGACTATTATGGTCTGCATGTAATATCTCTGTCAGAGCAGCAGTATGATTCCAGTTCAGTTTAACGAGGGCAAAGATCTGCATCATATGTAACACCAAAACCAGTTCAATAGCAGAGGACATTTTTTTGTGCAAGCCAACTGAGATTTTGAGCAGAGGACAGTTTTGGGGTGTGTTAATATCCACTTCATAGGGAATCATAAAGAATGCACACTCATCACTAAGTTAATAAACTTACCACTATCCATGATGAGTACTGTCAAGGCAGGGAACTTGCAAATATCAGGTCTGTAAACAAAAGAGGAAACATTCTGTTGAGCTTGTGAATTACAAATGAACTTGGAAAAGTTTCTCTTGATTCCTGAACATTGTTACAAATATATCAGTGCTGGAAAATCCTTGATCAAGGTTAATCCCTCTTTTGAGTTGTACCACTACTGCATGCAGACTAATTTTAGTAGTATAGGAATATTACCCCCAAAAAAAGAAACAACTTCTTGTGAAATAGTGAATGCTTTAACCTTTTTCAAAGCTTTCCATATTTAGAATATGCAAAACCACTAAGATGAAATAGGTGTGTATAATTTTAAACGAATCCACAACCTCTGTTTTACCTAACTGAACTTGAAAGGTATTACATTCTCCACTGTAATTACTTACACCTTACCTAAGACTTAAATTCACTCTGCAGAGATCATCAAGTCAACTCATTATCTTTAGTCTATGGATCAGATTTTTTGAAATCAGAAGGAACACATGCAAATTCATCCAGAGTCTGCTACTGATTAAAACAGGATGCCTGCATAAAGTTCAAGGGCAGAACAAGACGTGCGATTCGGCAAAGGAACTTGCAATACATGAGAGGATCGTAACCTGCCCTACAAGAATGTACCTGTACTTTAAACCTCATCTTGGAAAGAGAACAGACAAGAGATGCTCCCAGTCAAGAAAGTGCCTGAAGCTCATTGCACCCACCAGGCAGAGAGCCAACAAGAACTGCGTCTGAAGGCAGCAAGAGTAGTTTGAGAGACTGTTTTCAGATTCTTGAAGTCTTCGTTAGTATGGAAAAAGTAAAAGTTAATCTTCGTTAGTATGGAAAATAAAAGCTTTCAGCAAAGTACGAGAAAGATGCAGCTGTGTAACCAAGTTGGTAGAACCCCATGAGGTTAAAGGGTTTTTTACTAATAAATTACCTACTCCTAAAGGTTAGCATTAGTTCTACTTCAGAGGCCAGGTTATACATCAACATACCACACCATACTAATGTCCTCAATCTCCGTAAATCCCAAACCTCATAAGCAAACCTCTCTGTAAAAAAGTGGTACCTGTGCACAAAGGTTGGCCATAGCTGCTGTAATAAACAAAGAGGGAAAGTTAATGCTTGACAGACAGCCCATCCAACAACACTAGTTCATCATGCAAGAGCAGACTGCAGCTCTTGTAAGGACTGCTGCCAAAGTGAATGGAGCTCTATAAAGACATCCCAGTCTGCTAAAAAATGGTAGGATTGGGACTACAAGATATGGGACGGAGGAGTTAAACGATTTTAAAGCAAATTTATCCAATCTCTGTAAAGGCAAACGAATAAACAACAATGAAGCACTCTTAAATCTCACCACCAGTGTTTAGGTTTTCATTACTAAGTATCTTAGGGTAACAGAAGCAGAGGGCTTAAAAATTTTTTTCAGAATATATGCATAACGTCTTTTAATAGCCTGAATTTTTCTTAGCAGACTACTCTCTTCAAGAGCAAAACCCATTTTTGCCACTTGCTTCTTGAATAAAAATTGAACTTAGTGTTGCTTTCTGGGTAGTCACATTACAACCCAAATATCAGTGCTGAAGCAATTGCAAACAGGTCACAAAAAAAAATTGGCTACTGGTGTAACTACTCTCTTCGCCTGTTACACCATGAGTTTCTTTTGCCATTTATTACCGTCCAGTTTCAGGGCGCTGCTTTTGCAACAGCTCTTCAAACAAGATTCAGAGTAACAGAAGAGCAAGACCCGGGAGCGCTCACTTGCTCTGCTGAGCAGCAGTAACACAATGCATGAAATGCACCTCGCCAGGCTTCTCCTCTCTAACGGGGACGTTATTCCGCATTAAATTTCAGTTGGTCTTTAATACTTCACCCTTTTAACAAATAACTTGACTGTGGATTTCAACACCATTAAAAAAAAAAATAAAGGCAAAACACATGCATCCACATCCATGCCCACTGAGTCACAAGTAGATGGCTCTGCCTACTGGGAGCTGTGGTGGAAACGACTGGACAAACGTGCCTCTCCCCTGCTATGGGACATTTCCCACCAGCAGCAGAGGGTGACACTGCGCAGGCGTGCAGTGCTGCCTCGGCACTTGGCACTTAGGTGCTTGGTACATCATGATCTTTGGGAATTAATATCAGAATACTGACATACACAGATGGCGAAATTGGGGAAAACATGTGGAACAGGAGAAGAAAAGAAACCACAAAAGGAAAAACACCTTTTATTTTCTTCAGTGGAAATGGAGGCAACTATATTATGAGCTAGTGACAATGGTTTGCTGAGTCGGCAGGAAAACACAAATTACATTTCTCTTCACCCTTCCTTCACTACGAAAGGAAGCAGTGTGCCGTTCTCTAGGAAATATCAAATACAAGTTTCCAGTGGTTGTGGTGCAGGAACTTCCCATCAACAATAAACATTATATTCTTACAGCAACTACAAGCATTTAGAGCTCCTTGGAACTAATTATGTCCATTTTTCTACAAATGTGTCTTTTATGCTCCCCTGCCTTCCACCTCCGTATCTCCCCAAACTTCTGCATTTCCAAGCTCCCACGAAACATAGCTAGCTTTCTGCTATGACACCCAAATCCCTACCGGGCAAGAGGTTGATGGAGGACACAGGCGATGGCTGCCCTGCTACTACATGGACATTACACTCACAGAACAGACCCTCCCACTGCAGGAGAACTGCTTGGGTCTTTGCCCTCTTACTTAACTGCGCCTAAAGGGAAGGAGCTTAATTAAATTTTGGTCCTCTGCTCTCTGACAGTCTTGGTTCAAAGTGACTAAATAGTTCAAAGGTTGTTTAGAAGAAGGAATCGAACACAGACAAGTACATAAATCTTTTTTACTTTCATAAACCAGCTAATAAAACTGAACAGGGCTGGCAATGCTGCAGGAACATCTTGACTTGCTACTGACTCATTTGTTCCTCTACTCAATTCTTAATTTAGTTTCCAGCTTTTAAGTCTTCATGAACCTTACTGAAGGTCCTGTGGTGTCGGAGCAAAGTTTTTCACATACATACACAAAGGCGCAAAAAAACCCCAACAAAACATCCTACAGATAGTATCTTACTAGTAACACCAATATTTATCGTTTCAGGAATCCATCGTCCGACTATATTCTATATATTATCCCTTCCACACCCTCCAAGAGGTTATACATCACCTTAGATTTGCTTGTGGAAAAAGTAACACCACAGTGGACCGCATGAACAGCACTATAGCCAAGCTGAGTGTCAAGTTCCGAGTTAAAAGCTGACATACCTGATCAACGAGTGATGTTTTCCGATTGCCTACTTGGCTGTCAGTATAATGGTTAAAAAAAAAACCCCAAAAAACCCAAAACAAACCCAAAGCAATCAACCATCCACTTCTAATAGTAAATATAGTGACTCAATGAGAAATACAATGAGTTCTAAAGCATAGGAGACAGCAAGGGAGACACACCAACAAGGCCCATGCTATTTACCAGCAGTACTGTGTTCACCACTGAAGGGCTGTAGCATCTTACTGAGGAGAAACATTTTATGTGAAAGGTTAAGGAACTGACATCGAAGTAACAAACCAAGCTGTACATTTCTTTCCACAGCTAACAAATATTTTTCCCCTCAATCCTGAAAGTGCCCAAACGTTGTATACACTATGTATAAGCACAAAGCATAGAATATTTTAATACACATTTCCAAAGTTGGTAATCATATTCTAGCAGTGCAGTGTATCCATTAAAGTGGGAGGCTAATTTCAGCATTAAAAGTTGTTGGCTCAAGACACTATTTCTGCAAGATTTTGTTGCATTTGTTAAGATAAACATCTTCAGTTGGCAGGTTCACTTCTGGGTACATTTTCTTACTACAAGTTTAATGGAAACTTGCATGCAGCATGTACCATTAAAGGACAGAGGATCTGACGAAGGGCACACAAGTCCAAACTGTCTTCACTATTCTCACTCACTGACTGTCATGTATTCTAGGGAGACAGAACATCAAGAACAAAGCAAGAGCTTAAGGAAAGAGACTACAAAGAGAAGGGAAAATAAGGATGATGTAAAGCAGCAGCATTGTTTTCCCTTACTCAGTTTCTCATGTGCTTCATTAACAGGCACTTAAAGCACCGCATGCCCATCATGCTCCTCTCACAACTGGGGAGGGATGCGCATTACCGTACCCAGGGAGGGAAGAAGGAAATGGCTTTTTTCATTCTGCAATACAACTGTAAGAGGGGATACAGCTGTTAATTTTAGTTTTGTAATCTGTACAATTCATCAGACCACTGGGATGCAATTTACAAACAGATGCCACAGAGCTACACAATTTTTTTAAAAGTTATAAATATTTAGGTTCTCCTGGAGCTTTTTATGAAAGCAGGTACATTCAAGGGACACTGCTAACTAAAACATCAGAAGATGTTCAATCTAAAAATAAACACCTCCTTTCTAGTCCTCAGTCCCAAGCCAGGTGCAATGAAACACTCCTGTGGGAGGTTTGTTTAGAAGAAAAATGAAAACATTAAATAATTACACAGGAAGACAGATGATAATTATCTGTCATTTATTCTAAATATGTTATGTGCCTACCTAAAAATCCCAGTCCCACCATGGAAAAAGCGTTACAGAAGACTACAATTTTACTTCTTATAATCTGTTTCAAAAGAACTTTTTCCCCAGGAAAAGCGCACAAAAGAATTTACATGGATTCAAATGCTGGAGAAATATATTGATTTTTCTCTGAAAAGGAAGTCCATAGTTTAAGGATAAGGGAGAAGCCTGTATTTATCAAGTTTGGTTTGCTTGCAACAGCAAGGTTTTTCAGGGAATTCAGATGTGAATAAAGAGGGAAGGAACACTTTGGAAACTATCAGACAAGAATACAAAAGATTTGTCCCACCTGAGACTACACGGAACAAGGATAAGAGTGAAACAGAGAGCTGAAAAAAATCCTCTGCTTTGTAGATGCCATCTGATCACAGCATTATAAAACATTATCATTAATTCTGATTACACATAGACCCAAAACCACAGACCAGATCACTAAGAGAAACTTGTACTTAGCAGACTGCCATTACGTCTTAAAACCAATAAAGTGTATCATTACTCACAGAACCAGTATGCTGAGTACAACTCTTGAGCACCACCCTGTTAGCAGAGAGAAGGTGGTTCCTCATGACTGCACCTGGACAAGACTTCAGCTGGCTGAGACTGGAGTCTCAGTTTCTGCCCCAACTTCATTACCCCTTCTTTACTTGGTGTTTTTTTGTTGTTTTAGAGCTGCGACAATATTCTGGCTGGTTATTCTCTGGCAAATTCCAGGCTCCTCTGGTTGGAAGAGGGAGTAGCTATAAGCTAAGCTATCTCTTCCTTCCCTTCCCCTTCAAAAACAGACAAGAGCAATCTCCTGATATACACATTCTGGTGAGTAGGACATCTGGGGGCAGAAGTAACAACACTCTCCCTTTGGTGAGGGATAATTTTGGTGTTTTCATTGTTTTAAATTGTGTGGGGACCATCTGGGGCAGTTCCTGGGAGACATAGTAGAACACTTACGTAACTATCTCTATTGAAACCAGAACTGCACAAATCCTCAAGAGGCCATGCCTTTCTCAGCAGCCTACACAGCAGCATTTCACACACCTCAGTCTTCCATAAGCTACTGATAAAAGACAATGCACTTTAGGTTATACAATATGACCACACTTCGGAAATTCAATTTTGGAGTATTGAGAATCACAGAATGGTTTGGGTTGGAAGGGACCTAAAAGATCATCTAGTTCCAACCCCCCTGCCATGGGCAGGGAAACCCTCCACTACACCAGGTTGCCCAAAGCCTCATCCAACCTGGCCTTGAACACTTCCAGGGATGGGGCATCTACACCTTCTCTGGGCAACCTGTTCAGTACCTCACCACCCTCTGAGTGAAACATTTGTTTCTTATATCTAATCTAAATCTGTCCTCTTTCAATTTAAAGCCATTTCCCCTTGTCCTATCGCTACATACCCTTGTAAAAAGCCCCTCTCCAGCTTTCCTGTAGGCCTCCTTTAAGTGCTGGAAGGCTGCAATAAGATCACCCCGGAGCCTTCTCTTCTCCAGGCTGAACAGCCCCAGCTCTCTCAGCCTGTCTTCATAGCAGAGGTGTTCCAGCCCTCGGATCATCTTCGTGGCCCTCCTCTGGATCTGCTCCAGCAGCTCCATGGCCTTCTTGTGCTAGGGTCTCCAGAGCTGAATGTAGTATTCCACATGGGGTCTCACAAGAGCTGAGTAGAGGGCAGAATCACCTCCCTCAATCTTCTGGCCACGCTTCTTTAGATGCAGCCCAGGACGTGGTTGGCTTTCTGGGCTGCCAGTGCACATTGCCGGCTCATGTTGAGCTTCTCATCCACCAGCACTCCCAAGTCCTTTTCCTCAGGGCTGCTCTCAATCCATTCTCTGCCCAGCCTGTACTTGTGCTTGGGATTGCCCCAGCCGATGTGCAGGACATTGAACTTGGCCTTGTTGAACTTCATGAGGTTCTCACAGGCCCACCTCTCCAGCCTGTCGAGGTCCCTCTGGATGGCATCCCTTCCCTCCAGCGTGTGCACAACACCACACAACTTGATGTCATCTGCAAACTTGCTGAGGGTGCACTCGATCCCACCGTCCATGTCACCAACAAAGATGTTAAATAGCACTGGCTCCAGTACTAAATCTGACCCTGAGATTTCTTCTGTGCTACCTTAAGTTTTCCACAAAAATCAATGACCAAGAAGAACGGAGAAAACCCATTAATGTTCTCACTGAAGTAAAGAGAGAGTTTACCAATTGTGGCAGTATCTCAGGAAGCACAGCACCTTTGGTGGCTGTAAATCATTATCCATTTTTGCCATCAGAAAGTAAAGTCAGAAAGCATACACCATGCTCAGGACCAGTCACCACCTGTACAGACCTTTGCAAGCTGGTAAGCGAAAAAAAGTTGCAGAGATGAGAAAAGGGTAAGAGCGCAGTGAGCATATAAGAGGTGTCAGAATTTTGTGATGATTTGGATTAGCGACTGGGTCACATGAATAAGCATGTTAGAGAATGGAGAACTCAGATGACTGAAGTAGGAAAGGGCAAAAGGCAACAGAGAGAGGAAAACAGCTTCATTATAGCTCTGGTGCTCACTGACCTAATTACTGTTCAAGTGTCAGCTTCCAAATCAAACTCAAGTTGTTAGCTACTTTGATATTATCTATTCTAACTCACGCTTGAATAGCTGGACCCTTTATCTGAAGCAAGTACAATGGTCATGAGTAACAACCTCTAAATGCCTTATTTTTATCTCTGTCCATGACTATACTCACATTAGCCAGGAATACAGAGCAATAGGAGGGAATCTGAAGAACAAAACAGTTGGTGCTGAGAACCCAACATTAACACAACACACGTGTTGGGAATTTTACTTTGGGGTACCTCTAATTTGATTCCATGAGCTGAACACTGCACAGTGGGACTGCAACAGGTATGCTCTTAGAGCATATCTTCTGGTTTACTTTCATTCAAAAGTAATTCAGTCTGACTACTTTGAAATGATTCTGCAACGCAAACCAAACCACAGTAAGTGGTAACAATTGGGAGGCTTGCTTCCAAAGCACACTTCTATTCTGAACCAAAATGCTACTGCAGATAGATCCAATGCAACCGTATGACTACACTCAAAGTAGTAAGAAGCTGTGAGGAAGGAAGCTCTGGATAAACGATTCCTCAGCAAAGAATCAAAGGTTGTTATGAGGTGACAGCAAATGTCTGGCAAAACTTCCTGCAGAGCTACAAAATTACTTTGACAAACAAGTTGAGAAAAACAGAGGTAACAGAGGCCCTCTCTCAAGCAACAAAGCAACCCAACCAATCAAAAAAAAAAACCCAAACCAGAAACAAAAAAAAATCTCACCATAGTGAAAGATTTCTGAAGCAGTCTATGTGCTTGTCTCTTGTCTTCAGATGTTGTGTTCTTACTGTGGAAATTAAATACTGCTAACACACAGGAGAATACAGGGCCCAATTTAAGATCTAAAAATCTGAAATACCAGTGTTTGTTCAGAAACACCAGAGAAAGAGACACATACAGCTAATCTGGGAACTAGGGGACAACCCAGTCACTCCTCACCTCCCTCAAAAAACTCCACAAAAAAACAAGCACATTTCCCCCCCCACACACACAAAGAGCGGAAACTTGCAATTACAGACTACAAAATTAATATCCAGTTTATGACTACCATTATAAATATTTTCAATAACTTCCTCTGAAAAACGTTACCAGCTTCTAAAATAATGAAGTAACACACAAAGTCAATGCACAATAAGCCAGGGAAACCACATTACTATTCTTCTGCCTCAGATTTACAGGTGTCTCTGAAGCTTTAAATAATGTTGTCCTGGTTTCGGCTGGGACAGAGTTAGTTCTTTTTAGCAGCTAGAAGAGCTCTCTCTGTGTTTTGGTTTTAGCCTGGGATTCACTATGAGAAGAATGTTGATACTGAACGCATGCTTGTAGCTGGCACTGAGACCTCAACAGCCTTTCAGCTTCCCATGTTCTTGCCAGTGTGCAGGAGCACTACAGGATAGGGGGGAGGTCCACAACTGCCCTTATGGTTTGAATTTAGGATTGAGGGCCAAATTGGCCAATGTAGTATTCCATACAATGCAGCGTCATGCCCAGTATAAAGATGAGGGTTGACCAGAAAGAAGGCCCTTTGTTCTTCTGGGGCTCTCACTCTCAGAGTGCTCTCTCTCTCTCTGGGCCTCTCGCTCGTCCAGGATTGTGGTGTCAGGACTTATCTGTTTTGGGATCATTAGTCCAGGCCAGGCCAGGCCTTGGTCACCGGGTGGTAAGCAACTACACTGTGTATAACTTGTTTGTATGTATTATACATATATATATATATATTCATATATTATTAGTAGTAGTATTAAATTGTTCATATCTCAACCCACAGGTGTCTCCTTTTTCTCCTTTAATTCTCTTCCCCATCCCCTGGGGGTGGGGGAGAGTGAGCGAGCGGCTGTGTGGCATTTAGTTGCCGGCCGGGCTAAATCACTACAAATGTACTGATAAATTCTTCTGTTATACTAGTAAAGTGACAGTTGCTTATTTAATTGCTATCATCTACTTTTTAAAAAATTTATAGTAAGATAAAACAATCAATGGAGCTGCTACCTCTTTTCAAGAAAAACACCCACATGAACTGCATCAGAATTGCTGCAGACTGTTGTTCATAGCATGTTTTCACTCACAGCCTCCCTAAATCAGAAGCAGCTTTGAGTGTGCACTCATTTCCCTCTCCTATTTTGTCCTTTTTTCATACAAATGAAATGTTTGCACACGTTTTGTAAATTATGAACAAGCCAACTTTTATTTTGCAGTTCGGACCATGTCCTGATGCTTTACAGACAACAAACTAAGCAACACTATTCAGAAGCTCTCAACTCCTGTTGGAAACCGGATTGTACATGGATTAAAAATTATATGCAGCTTTTATTTGAAAGAAAAAAGAAAAAATTCTTTGTGTTTAAATAACCACTGTATAACAAGTCACTCAGTTCAGAGAAGGCAGACATTCAGTTGATCTAATCGTAACAGTCTGTCCAGATAAGTTGGTTTCTTGGCTATGTAACCATTACCAGAGAAGATAAACACATTACAGCTAACCATTATTTCTCAAAACATGAGCAACAGGAGGGTAACCATTGACCTAAGCTGACATAGACGTAAATAAATCAAAGGACTTGAATGTTCACATAACGCCTAAGTTACAGAACTTGCTGCCGGAAGATGCTGATCAGGACAAAAGTAGGAATAGGTTTAAAAAACAGAAAAGAAATCAATGAGGGAGAAATTTGGTGATTAGTGTAACACAATTCTCCACATGTATCCTCTACCCCAGGAAGCTTCTGATCTACTGATAATCAGGACTTCACTGCGGAAGGTTCACTCTGTCCATGCTCTGCTCCAAGACTCTTCTCATAGCATCTCCTGCGAGCTGCTGGCACAACACAGAACTCCAGGCTGATTTTTTGGCTGATCTGGTATAGCAGTTCTTTCTTAAGTTCTCCAGTATGCTAAAATGGCTAACCATTTACCTTCCAACAATGCTAAAACGGCTAGCCATTTCGCTTCCAATAACTGTCACACTATTAACACCTAGTTTAGCATCTTCTACGGTTTGTGGCCAGACATAATTTCCCAAACGTTTCAATCATTTGCTAACGTTCAGGAGCCAGCTGACCTTCAGATTTTAGTATTAAACAGTTTTTCCAAGAAAGTATGTATTATTACATATACACAAGAGACACCACATATACCTTTTATTGGTAACTACCTGGCTATGAAAGGAGGGAAGCAGACCAGTGCCCAGTATGGAATGACTAACCATATTCAGTTCCTCTCCCAATTGGTTTAAACCTGGATTAGGACCAGGGGAGTAAACACCAGCACATAAGAGAAATTGAGTTGATAGATGGATGGCAAGTGGTCTCTTTAATGGATCCTACTCACTATCTACAATCTCCCTTTTTTCTTCAGCTCTGGATCTCCCATCTGCTCCCAAATCAACACATCAAAACATTCAGGATAAGCAGAAAGTAGATTATAACAGCGCTGTCTGCCTTTTAAAAACATTTATGGGTCAGGTAGGGGAGGAAAAAAAAAGAAGAGGAGCATTACTTTTACTTCAGATTGTACCTCTCCAGGCATGAGAGAGAAGGGCCAAGCAACAGTACCTAGGCACAATCCATTCACAAGAATATAATTTCCATTCACAAGAATAAAATTTCATACAATTTCATTGCAGGTACAGTGTTTGTCCACTCAGAAAAGGTCACAAGATCAAAGCTAAAAATACTCAATTCTTCCCTTTGAAACTCTTACAGATACTTTCTTCCCTAACACATCTTAAAAAGAAAAACCATGACACAAATGTCACAAATAATACCTTTAAGATATTAACACAAACTGGCTGTACAAAATTCAGCCGCCAACTGTAACAGTCTGTATCCAATATTCAGGTCTCCTCTCTCCTTATAAAAAGAGACTTGACAATTCTGTATGTTTGAAAAAGATTATTCTCAACTCACTAAAGTTTTTCTTGAAATTGTTACAATATTGTGAAGGGTAAGGAGCAATAGCTATTTTTTAAAATTAGTTTTCCTCTAAACTACCAGTATTTTTCAAGCAGCTATTAAAAAAACCCAGAAAGATTCTAGATCTCAGAAAGTGCATTTTTGAAGCCAAAAAAACCCTGGATAATTTCACATTGGCATCTTTGTTTTGTATGCAATAATTCTGTAACAAACATAAGCCTACTACTTCATAAAGTTTATTCTGCTTTTCTGCGATGGGACACAGGTAAGGCAAATATTCTGCTCTGTATAGAAACTACATTTAGCACTTGTTTGGTAGGTCAATGTCTTATACTTCATTTAATTTAGACAAATTAGCAAGAAAATAATAAAAAATTTCTTTGTGAAGTGTTAAACTAAGCTAGAGAAATGTGCAAATGAAGCCTTCTCTTTCAAATATTTATGCACTGTCAGCGTGCTTTAATACGAGTTTCCACCCTGCTTGTCTTCCCCTGAAGCAAGGCACATACGAGAGCATTTCAGAGCATGTTTTAATGGGATTTTCCAGTCAACCAAAAATCAAATTGCATAGAAGTGATGGAACAGTCATAAATACATATTTCATCTTATTGAATTATATGGTAACTAGGGAAAAGATGAAGCACAACTCCTTTACAGATTTTTATGACATTTTCCATCACACTGGGAAACTGCAAAAAAAAGAACGTATAGAAAGGTGTACACCACTGGAATCCACAGAACAGCTGCAGTCATAATCCTCAGTAAAACAAAAGGTGAAATAGCCCTATAGACTAGAGGAAAAAAAAAAGATTTTTTTTAATACCTTTTTTTAAATTTTTTAATGCTATTTCCCTCTCTCACAACATCCATGCCCATTTCCCCTCACATCAGCTTTACCTGAATTTCCAAATACATTACAATGCACACATTATGACTGTCTTTTTTACTGCAGAACACTTAATTTTTTCTAAATAGGATTTGAACAAATCTACAAGCCTACACACAAAAGCACTCCAGCTGATTTACATGTTTGGAGTATAATAAAACATGATGTTTTCGCTTCAGCCCTGAAAAGGAATCAAGGAATTCCTCCTCCTTTTCTACCACTGCTACCCACCCTTTATTGGGGACCAGAGTCCCTGATGTGGGCTGATGCCACTACAGCTTCGTGCTTCTCCCACTGACCTCCCTCTCCTCCTCTACCCTTTGCTCTCAAAGATGGCCACAGAATGGAAGTAAGAACTTCCCAGACTGTATGTGCCACTGAAGCCAATCTATCGGGCAACTAGTTTTGCACCCCTCCTTAGTTACCTTGTAGTCTCGATAATATAGATTACATTTGGTTTAGTAAGACTGAAATGAAGTACCAATTTCTATTTCAAATGGGTATGAGTCTGTAAGAACTACTAGAAATGCAAAAATTGAAAACTTCAACGGTATTTCTTTTCAAAGGCTGTTAACACAGTTTGCCTATTTTGAGATTGTTTTCCTTCAGTAAAAGGGCTTTGTGTCTACCCGGGGTTTCCTCATGCCCTCTAGTCCAACAAATTTACTCATTAGTCCTTTCCAATCAGCTACTACAGAAGAGTAGAAAACCTTAAATTCATGGAAGTTTTCCTAAAGGCGGCACATTACTATGGAAATGAATGCATTCTGAACATCGTAACTTGAGAAAAGACTGGAAGACAAATTAAAATCTAATTCAAATTTGTCATTTATGAAGAAATAAATACCACAGTAAAGCTTCAAGTCACAGCTTATAACTGATCAACCACACAGCATAAATCCATAGGAAACGAAGCTGCATGAGTTCCAGCAGTCACAAAACTACCAGTATCCAGGCACACTTACAAAGAGTCTTCCACACTTTCCAGCACTGTGAAAACATTAGAGCAGCTCTCAAAACTATGATTCAGTACAATAACCATTCTGTCTATGAGTAGGAAGCACAAAAACAATTCGGAAGGATTTTAGCTTTAGAAACCAGTTTATAAAGATTTTAGGCAAGAAAAATTTTACACATATTGAAGTTCCTAATACTGACATGCCAAATTAATGTGTCAAATTTGTGTGCAATTAACTGTCTTTGAAGATATAATTTATCTTATTTGTGTTGAAAGCACACACAGAATTAAAATAAAGTTAATTCTTGAAAACTTCATTCACAACTGAAAGATCCTCTACAGGATCTAACATGTCTAACATTTGTTCTTGGAAGATTTAAAGGGTGTTCCCTCCTACTCTCAGGAAACTGTATACCTACTTCAGCACCTACAGAATGTGAAGGAGGAGAGGAGTCTTCTAACATGAACAAATACATCACTGATATTTTTTAAATCTACTAATTCCATTATATTAATTTACATATGTAACACATTGTGGAAGTCACTGGAGAGCCTTCCTAGACATGCTGCCCACCAGCACATGTGTCTCCACCTTCTGTATTTCTGGTGTAGATCACTCCACCCACATAAAAAAAAAATCACAGAAGCACAGAGCAGACCAGGTTGGAAGGAATCTCAAATGATTGTCTGATCCGATCTTTTGTGGGAAAGGGAGTCCAGATGAGGTTACCTAGCACCCCGTCCAATTGTATCTTGAAAACCTCCAGTGATGGGGACTTCACCATGTCCCTGGGGAGGTTGTTCCAGTGAATTATTTTCTCACTGTAAAAATTTTCTCTCTTACATTGAGCTGAAAACTTTGATCAAAGTTTTACAAGAGTTCCTAAAGACTGGCTATAGTGAAAGTGCTTTAATATTTCAATTTTTCTGAGATAACCATAGATCTGATAAGCTTGTAGTTCGGCACTTCTTTACAATTTGTTGTAAGTGGCCCTTCCATACAAGATGAGTTTGTTCACCTTTCTTCTCACTTTCTGAGTTTGACTCCAAGATCTGTTTCCTCAAGAGGGCCATGAACCTGGTGACTTCCTTGTACCTTCCCCCTTGAGCAGTTTCCTGCTGTTCTTCAAAGATGCCAGCAGAGAAAGATACGGATACACTGCTGCTTCACTGATAGTTTTGGAGTCAGTGCTTAAATCAATCCCAGCTAAAGCTGCTGTCTGAGTAGGTAGTCCCCCCGCGCAGCCACATAGTCCCACTCCCTCCCTCGCGTCAATACAAGGTCCAGCTGGTAGCCCCCAAGGCCAGCCAGAGGTAGCCCAGTGGGAAGCCTTTTGTGTGCGTGTGTGTCAGTATGCTTGTTTTAGTTTGACTGGTTTCATTTTAAAACAAATCAGCTTCCCCGGTTCAGTTGACCACACAGCATTAAGAGTGCTAGTGCCAGCACAAGGGAAGCAGTCAAAATGAAAACCCAGCAAGGATGGCGGGGGAAAAGCAAGAACTCTTGTCTTCAGGCAGCAGGACAAGCTTAGATCAGTTAAGCTGCTTACAAAGCCACACGCTCAGTTGTCCAGACTAAGCCATGCCTTTATTTTGCTGCTGTCCACAGCTCTGAGAACCAACAGCAGCAAACAGAAAATAGTACACTAAGTCCGTTTCATTTCTGATACTCAGAACTGCTCAGCAGTACTGAAATAAAAGTCACAGACTGTGCTAATTTCAGCTGCCACAGGGGAAATCTACAGGAAGACAGGCAAGAGAGTCAGACAATAATTCTGCTGTTGAGACCTCATTCAACCCCTCCTTATGGCCATGAGAATGAAGACTAGGGACAGAAAGATGAACGGAAAGTTGCTTCTCCTCCCAGCTTGTATAGCAAATAGTCTGAAGAGTAATACCCTGCAAACAAAAGCTGAAGAATACACACGAGGTCAGTAAACAACACACTGATAAACCTGAAAGTACAGGCAGGTGCAAAAGTTCACACATCTGATGAAGCCATTATTTCTGAATTTTCCTGGTAGCATTTCCATAAACTGCCTCACAGCAGTGAGCTAATGAATTCACACTTCTTGAGCCAAAAAGGAATCATTCTTCAATGCTGAGCAGTAAACATTTAGAAATATAGCTAATTATAATAAATATGACATGGTTTAGACAGTTATATTAAGCAGTTAATTTAGTGACAGGGATTTAATGAGAAATTGTTGTAAAGTGAATCTTGAAACCTGTCCATGGAATTCATTCTTATACTACAGGAAAACAAAGAGCTCAGCAAAATAGGAACATCCAGAATGACAATAATAGGGTATGTCATCTTGGCATAAACAAAAAAAAAAATCTCACCTACCCTAGAGTTCTGGCAAACATGGAAGTTCTGCAGTTTCAGACAACAAAATGAATACTTCACCAGGATTAGGAAGTTTTATCTATGATAAACTATTCCAACACTACCTTTCACATGGTCTCTCTCCGGATTTTAGTATCACTCAATCTGATTGCCATTGGAGTAACCTATATTGGTGCAGACTGACTAGTACGTTGAAAAACTGAGTGGGTGATCTTAAAATGTGGGATGCCAACTTTCAAAAGTCATTTCAGAAGTGACATGAGAAGGTTGATTCAAATGATTTTTTTAAAAGAAACACTCCACTGAGCAGGTACACAGCACAACGTAATGTATAAAATGTGACTGATCTCAAACTTTCATGATGCAATTGCAGGAGAATCTGTCTCGTCCCCATGTAAAGACATCTACTCTCAAAAAAAAAAACCACCCCACCACAACACACCACAACAAACTAGCCAACCATCCAAACAAACAAAAATCCCCAACATGAAATTACACAGAGCAGCATTCTTAGTTTGAAAATGGGCAACGCTTCTTACGCTACTACACTGTCCAGGAGTCTCAGCCTCGAATGCTAACTCCAATATGTTGGGCTGTGCAAATAGCTTTCTTGCCTGATTTTACAAGTCTATTTCTGAACAGATGTACAGCTTTATCTAAAAGTAAAGACACTTTACATAATTATTATCTATTATTAAAAATAAGCAATAGCCTGAGATACACATAAAATAGCGTTCAACAAACATGTTTCCTTCGCAAGCTTTGGCTTGCGAAATCACACACAGTGTGATTTCAGGTAGTTAGTATGTTATTTGTTTAATTTCCAGTATGAAGACAGGCTTTGCTTTTGAAACGTAGCTATTTTAATAATGGTATTCGACAACCTTGATTAAAACACAGATCACTTGATAATCAATACCATCAAAACTACCGGCAACAAGAGAACGGGATAAATGTACTTCAGACCTCACAAGTGTATATCCAATTTTACTCAACAATAATCAGTAAACAAAACAAAAGTAAACAAGGAAAGGGCTGGATATTGTCAGATTAAATTCTATGAGGTCAAATAGTTACCGACATCTGAACTCAAACAAAAATAGCTGGCAGGAGAACACATATTGGACATTAGGTCATTTAATCCACTCCCTTGCCAGCTCTGTATTGTTCTCTACTGCACATTGCAAGTGCTTTTGTTTATTATGTGGAAGAGGAGAGGAAGCAAGGGATGGGGAGCAGAAAGTAGATTGTCTTTGGAGGCTGAAGCAAAAAAAAGTTAAAGAAACACGAGCCAGAGAAAGACAGCATCCTGGAAACATAGCTGAAAGGAATTCATGAAAGAGCAAGATGAAAAGCAGCAGAGAGTTCAGAATTGAGCTGAGAAACTGAAAGCAAAAGCTCTTACCAGGATGGTGCAAGAAAACAAAATTCTTGCCTATAGGAACCTGGTGTCATTTGTTGAGTAAATGGGAAGAAATTAAGCATATAAGATTTACAGGATTAATGGAAGAGTGAAGTGGTGGGCCAAAATGGCACTCTTACTGGTGGTAAGTGGTACAAACCACATCTCTTGCTCCCCTGTCTATCCAGCTGTTTATAAGGGTCAGGCAAGAGTCAAAAGTAAGTCAGATAAATTTTTTTTTTTTCAACCTGATTTATTCAGGTTGATCCAGCTCACCAAATGGATACAGAAATGGTTACACTAACACAAGTGAGGGAGGTCACAAAGGCAAGCAGGACAAAATGATGGAAGAGGATGACAGAAAAAGGGAGCTGTTTAAAACAACACAGCAAACAAAAAGGGTTCACAATACCATGACCTAAAATATGCTAGCACTGTCCTCAAGTATATTTTATCCCTACTTTGCCACAAAATTCATTCATGACTCCAGATAAATTACTTAAAAATGCTGCTTTAATGTGGACACTAACTACATGCATTTTATTTTAGGGGTGCCTCTCCCAAAAATCTGAGTGCTTGATTTGCAAAAGCAGCACAGGCTTAGACTAGATAATTTATGTGCACCTGTGCATTTAAAATAAACCAGGTCACTGAACTCAATACCCTGAAAAAAATCAGATCCTACCTAGACCAGATTTGGTCTCTATAGTTTTATATTTCATTTTTCATGTGGAGTGTGAAGATGATTATTTCCTTGTCTTAGGAGAGTTTTGTCAACTAAAGGGGGGATTTGTAGAGTACTCAGATAAGGTGATAAGCACAACAGAAGACGCGAGGAAATGTATAATTCCATAGTCAAAGCAGAATTCGAACACAGATTTCAGTCACATTCAGAAAATAATTCTTGATGTCACACAACCAAAGTAATGAGGATAAGATCAAAATAATTCATCTCTTTAATACCTTGAGTATAACATAATTTTTTTATGCAACAAATAATGTGTGATTATTTAATGGAAAACTGTAGTTCAATCTAGGTGTACGAAGAGGCTGAATTAAAGCTAACTAAAAAACTTCAGCTCTCCTCTTCTTCATTTGTTGAGTGCTTCTGGAAATGACAACATTATTAGTATAGTTGCTCTAACCGTATGGAACTATCCATTTCTAACAAAAGAAAACTGATGTCATCATCGCCTATATGTGTTATAACCAGACACAACACTTTGCCATTTGAGCTAATACATTATCTGGTAGCACTAGTTGGATGCAGATTTCTGGATGAACTGGCGTGAGAAAGGGATAATCCATGTTCTGCCAGGGTATTTCCTGATATTTGCTAATTCCAAGAAAATGGAGCTACTCGGGAATCCTAGGCTCTATACTAAACTGTTCTGGAAAATAAAATTTTCTTGTCTAAAAGAGGTTGAAGTGAGACAGCTGAACAGATGAGCAAAAAGTCTTGCTCCTCTGTTTCCATGCAGTATTCTCATAAAAAAATTTTCCATCCCCTCTTCTCTGGTTTCTACTCTCACTCCTCTGGTTCAGCAAGGACTACTCTTGCAAACTCACCCTTACTGGACACGTCTGCTCACACTGCTAGTCACCTCTCGCACTTGTAAACCTCCCCCACAACTGCTTTATCACTGTCACTCCCTCATAGAATCATAGAATCGTCTGGTTGGAAGAGACCTTCAAGATCATCGAGTCCAACCATTCACCCTCTGTTCAACACAAGACCCAGAATGGGCAACACCAGAGCTGCACAATCCCTTTACATAGGTATGTGCTTACGTATGTTTATACACACACATATGTACATTAAAAACCCAGTGCTTTTACATACATATATACCTATTCATTTATATGCAAAAATAAACTCTTTGCCTCCTCATCACACATATTTCCTTGAGCTAACATAAGCATCTGCACGGCAGTGCAGAGAACCAGATGCAAGTACTAACCAGGCTAATTGGAAAAAAATGTTTAAAAGGTTAGTGTGAATCTGTGGGTAACGCTCCATGCCACTTCATCCCACCACTATATAAACAATGGTGCCAGCATGGGGAGAAGATGATAGAGAAGGTGGCAAGGCCGGAACAAAAGCACGACTAGGGTTTTTTTTTGTGACAGCACCAGACTATAGTAATAACAAATTTAAGGTGTTGATTTTAATCTAGAACACCAGCATCTGCATAACTGTCCCTCTTCTCCCTCTAGACTTATCTATGACACTTGAGATCCTTTCAAGTGTCTTAATTTGCTTATAGTCGTCTTCCTTTTACCCACTGGCTTCATTCCGCTCCATTTTGTTCCCAACAAGCCTAGCCACTGCTTGCTCCTTCATCCCTCAAACAATGCAACATTCAGTCCCAGTTTCAACTGTGATGACACTGAGGCTCCCTGTGCCCCTCCTGTTTCCTGTGGATATGAATAAATTGTTCCCTTGCCCATGTTAGGCCTAGGAGAGGTTCACCAGACCCCTGGAGAACCAGGCTCATGGCCTCAGTGCACCTACCCATCCTGAGCATTTTAAAGTTCCAGCTGCAGTGACTGCCCTGGCTACTGCAGATCTAACACAGGGGGAGGCTTTGGGTGACCCTGCCAAAAGTGAAAAAAAAGTTTTAACAGCAATATGAAAGCCTCAGATGACTGCGGTTTTATTTGCGGTTTTGTTTTGGTGGTGATTTTTTTTTTTTTTTAAACTAAGATCAAAATTCATTAGCTGCCTATTTTGGAGACAACCATTATCCTCTTTCAAAAAAAAAGAAAGTCCGCAGGAGTTTTCCTTTGTTAAATACAGTCGAAACGTTTTCTTTCCCGGCTTAAGTGGAAATGGCACAAACCCCTTGAGAGAAGTTTTCCGGGCGGCTCCGCCAGCGCCAGCGGCCGCCGGCCCAGCCGGCCAGGGGCGGAGGGCGGCTGGGTACCCTCCGAAGGCGACACGGGACCCCCGCCGGACCCTCCACACGCGGCCCCGCTCCGGGCAGCCCTTCCCCTTCCCGGGACGCTCCGGGGATCCCTGCCCGGGAGGGGCGGCAGCGCCTGTGCCTATGGCTGCCTCCGCGGGCAGGAGAGGGGGCACCGCCTGCCAGCCCCAGCCCCAGCCCCGACGCTCCCCCGCGGCGCGGCTGCCCGCTCCGCTCCCGGGACACCCCGGCCCTGCCAGCTCTCCGCTGCGCCCCTCCGCCCGGCCCAGCCCGCGGGACGATGCAGGCGCCCCCGCCGCGCCGCCCGCCCGCGCTGCTCCGCACTCACCGCTGCTGCCCGAGGCGAGGATCCGCCGAGAGACGGTGCGCGGGAGGCGGAGGTGGCCGAGGACTTACCGGATCCGCGCTGCTGCTGCTGCCGCCGCCCCGGCCGCTGCCCCCGAACTCCCCTGGTGCGTGCCCAGCGGCTCGCAGGAGCGGGCGCCGCCACCGCCGCGCATGCGCCGCGGGCGGCTCCCCGCGCCGACCGCAAGGGGCCGCGGACGAGGGGCGGCCGTGAGGCGGGGCCGAGGGGGGAGCGGAGGGCGACCCGCTGCCCCGGTCGGTGTCGCCCGTCCGTCGGCTGCCATCGCTCCAGCGCTGCCACCCGTTCCCGCGCTGTCCCTCATGCCTTCAGCCGAGGGCCGCGCTGGGTTGGCCGGGGGGTCAGCGGCCCCGGAGGGCGCAGGGTGATCCCTTCCGCCGCTCCCGTTGGGGACCTGCCCGCGGCCATCGCGCGGGGCCCGACAGACCCCGTTAGCGGTGGGAAGCGCGGGCTCGGCGGCTGTTGCCGCACTGCTGCCCGGCCAAAACCCCCTCCAGGCGTTTCCAGTCCTAAAGTTTGTATCGGTTTTCCCGCATAGACACACGCAGCCTTTCCTTGTGGTAGGGAAGTCGCTTCTCCCCCCTATACGCACACCACCCTCCCCCCCCGGCAATCGTGCTCTTTGATGGAGAGCTGAAAATGACGTGAAAAGTTACGATTTTCCCCTTCACTCTGTCCCCAGGGGTGGCTGCACGGAGTGGTGGGTCTCGTTTCCCAGAGGTCTGGGCCTTTGGGTGTGCTCAGATCTCACCCCCCGGAAAATGCTTTTCGGGAACCCTAAACCCCTGATGTTCTGCACTGAAAATTAAGGATGGGTTGGTGGGATTTTTTTTGGGTTTTTTTTTGCACTGACCAGAGTTGGTGCTAACTAACTTTTGGTCCTCGGTCTGAAACCGAAGGGTATGTTAGCTTATTGGTTTGTGACTAGCACCTTCATTTTCACCTCTCTGATTTTTAATGGATGCATACGGAAAGAGGTTAAAGCAGCTCAGAAGATTCACAGGGGATTAGTTATCCCTACCTGACTTCAAAGGTACTGTTGTCACTGGTGCAGTGGCCTGGTTATAAATGACTTAGCAACAATTCACCAAAATAACAGTTTGGCTTGCCTGAAGAGAGATTGAGGTCGAAATGGTGTGGAGCGTAAAATGCCATTTATTCTGTGAAAATGGAAGTGAAGCTCCTTGTAAATATACAGCGGTTTTTGAAGTTTGCATTGCTGCTGCTGCCTTCATATTCAATGCTCTGTGGCTTCAATATTTAGTGGATTACTATGCTGTATACCAGTACTTCTTACCTTTAATTTTATGTTAACAAACAACTGAAATCAGCAGGAAAAGAAATGAAATAATAGCACAGTCACAGAGACATTTTGGGAACAGAAAGATGAGACACCGTTTGCAACAGCTCAGGCATGTCTCAGCTTCTTTAATGGATCTTGACCTTTAATTAAAAGTTAATGCTTTCATATATGTCAACTGAGACCTGACACTGAGACCATCAGGATTTAAACAAAGTAAATTACATTAGTATATCTGACAGTACTTTGACAGAGTTATCTAGAAATTCAAATCCCCTGAATCAATGGGAGAAAAAATACCTCTGCTCTTTGGAAGTTCACTGAGGCTCTGACAACAAATGGTCATCAGTAAGTCCCATATAAATTTTATATGTAGGTGAATCAATCAGAATCACAATCGAATTTAAGGAGAGAGAAAAAGATAAGGTAGCTGATAATTGTTAATATTAGTATCATATGTAATATACATTTCCTAGTTCACTTTTTTCTCAGTTTCGGAGTAATTAGTACCTCCCACTGATGTTTCATATGAGCTCTTCTAAACAAAACAGACTTCGCTCCACAGAGGATAGTCTTTCCTGTGTTCTTGAACTGATAGCCAAAACTACTCTGCAGATTTAATTCCAGTTAGATATTAACAAAGTATTTCAATAAAGCCCTCAATCTTATCTATTAATTCACATCTGTGAAGGACAAAATCTGTATCAAAAAAAGAACGATTCAACTAAACAGAAAATTTAACATTTTCTACATAATTAGATTTTAATTTATTTGTTTAAAGCATTGATTTTTATAAACTCAAGACTATGGGTCAAAAATCAAAGTTGAGAGGAGGAAAAGGGCTTTGAAAATTACAAAATTGCAATATGTTCTCTGTAATACACCATTAGCAGTGTAATACTCTTGAAAGGCTGAGAAGGCAGGGACACACTGTACAAGCAAAGACTGTGTATAGAGAAGAAAAAAAGAATGTCTCAAATCTTTTTCATGTGTCATTTTGTATTACGTTTGTCACAGTAAGATGTATATCTAGTGAACATGGATTCTTATGTGCTTATGATAGCTTTTTACCTTTTCCGTATGGAAAAGTTGTTGTAAACCCATTCGATCGCTTGAGAACTATCACCTTTGTAAGTGACATATACTTTCAGCTGTCTGCAAAGACAAAAGAGATTATTCCTGAGCTGTTTCTAAACTCCAGCAATCCCTGGTTGCAAAAATAACCTCGGGCTATGAGCAATTTTCATAAATTACGACGATCACCAGGAATTTTAGTTCGTCCCGAGCACTAACCTACATTGAGATGGTTTCATTACTAGAAGAACAAAAAATTGTTTTAAAGTTACTCTAAGTTGTTTCAGTTGCCCCTTGTCTGCAGCCAACTAGTAAAATGTTTGCCAAGAGAACAGTGACACGTTAAGGACTGCCCACGCGGCATGACAAAAACCACATGATTTTCAAATGCTCAGAGTTCGATGCTTCAAGGAATGTTTAAGTTTTGCTGATAGCAATTGAAAACTGAGGATGAAAGTAAGAGATTTTATATGCAGTATTGACAGACTTTTAGCTCAATTTCTCTTTTTCAAAAGAGAAGTTTCCTTTTTTTTTTTACATCCAATAACAGTTGTGTCAGTGAGAAAACCACTATTATTGCTTTTGTTGAGAATACTTTTTAGTACTAGAAAAGCACGTTCAGTGCTATGAAGAAGGAATTCAGAGAAGACTCAAATACATTTAGAACAAAAGGTACATTTTAAATTACAGTATTTTAATTGCTTTTGAAATACAGGTAACTTTATATTCTATTACAATTTGGTCTGAATCATTATAATGTCTTTTTTGAATTGTAGACACATAATTCACTAATCTAATGATTTATTTATTTTCTAAAATGAAACTGTATTTTATAATTCAATATACAGATACCGATTAGGTTTAAACACAATAAAAATAAAAGGGCATTTTATGACTCAGCTGCAACTTTAAAAATATTTTACTAAATAAACGATGGGAAAGGCACAAATTTTAGAAACAGTCTGTATCTTAGACTAGAATATTCTTCAGAATAATGGCCTCAAGTTTGTGCTAAAATAATACCACTTGAAATTTCTGTGGCGTGAATAAAAAATAGTGACAAGCTCCATTAGGTTGCTTGAGAGAGTAAGATGCCTTCCTCAGGATGGGCTCATCTGACCTTTTGCATTTTCTTGAAGGTGATTGGGACCAATTTTCATGTAAAAAGCTGAATTTCTCTTCCTGCCTGCCACCGCCCAGTGCAGGTACTTGCGATGCTATTGTCCCTGCTGGTAAGTGAGAGTGGGAATATGGAGTGGCTCATTGTAGCCCTCTCACAGGACAGCAGCAGAGGCAGTCCGCTGTCCTCATCTCAGCCTCTCCCCTTCTACTGTGCGAAGCAGCAGCTGTTCTGGGTCCTCCTTCCTGTCCTTTCCCCATAGTTGGCTGTACCTTGGAAATTGTTTGGCCAATTGCTGTTGTTGTTAGAGAAAATGAAAGGGGGAAAGCAACTGCCCATGCAGAGGTGTGGCTGTAGGCTGCTGCAGCATTTGGAGTTCAGGACGTGTGTATGGCTGAGTCACAAAACTTGGATTTGACTCCTAATCTCTCTGCTGACGAAGTTGGCCCATTCTGAACCCAGGGCTTAACATTTTCTTCAATGTCTTGACACCTGATTCTAATGCCATGATGCCTAACGACAAAACACTTTCCAGAGGTCCCCATTCTCTGATATTCCCATCAACCAGGGCATTAGTCTGAATTCTTCCAAGTACATAGCAGGCAAAATGGCAAACTCTGATCTTTCTCAGTGATGAGGTTAGAGGTGAGAGCTCCAGTGTCCGCATACACCCCTGAAATTTGTTTGTGGGGTACTGCCCAGCTCTTCCATGCACCTCTGACATCCCCCCATGAGCATCTTGCAGATCTCTGGAAGTCTGGAAACAGATATGCACCATGTGAAGAAAAGAGGAGGAGAAGTTAAAGGCATATGTGTAGGCAAGGTCTGAGAAAGAGCACCAGAGAGTTTTTAGCAGAAAGAAAAGGGACCTGTTGCCACTACTTCCTAAAACACTTGTGGGAAGGGGCTGTTCGGCAACTTGTGTGGGAGCTCAGATTCATTAGGAGGCAGGCGAAAGTGAAAGAAAGTACAGCAAAAGTACAGTTCTTGTGGCGGAAAGCTGTTTGAAACGTGGAAGACAACAAAATAAATAAAAGTAGATTTGGCAAGTCTGTATCAAAGGCAGCTGATCAGGATAGGCAAAAAGAGACATGAAATCTGACTCAGAAACTCCGCTGTGGAGAAAGGAGAAGCTTTAACAATTGTTAAATTCATCTTTAAGGAATGAAGGAAACTCCCAGCAGGTACAAGCTGTGTGTATGCCTGGAATTCAACAATCACCCTGCAGTTTGGCTGGACAATGGAGACAGACACCATTGTTAGGTCTCCAAGAGTCGTGAATTTGCATCTGCCTTTCTTTGGAAGGCAGGGAGTTTTTCTGTAATAATTTATGAAAGCTTGCCACAGGTTGTTTGAATATGTAGTGTCCAACCATATCTGTTGAACTTAATAGCAAATGGGTGGGAAATAACCAGGAAAGGCAATAGTTGAAAAATTTCTTTATAAGGGCTAGGAGACAATATTTAACTTAATAATTATGCAGTACTTTCTTCCTTCATTCCAGACACATTGCACAGTTTGTTTGTGAAGGCTTAGAGCCAAAAGCTCAAAAGGCCAATGAAAAAGTTAAAAAAGACTCTGTGAACAGAGGACAAGAAATGTCACAGCCATATTGGAAGAGAGCAAACTGTCATTGAGCCTTGCTGAAAGGAGTGGAGACGTAAAAGCAGACCAGTCCGTAAATAGAACTCATTGGGGAATCTTACAGTTATGCAGACTTTCTCCTCAGAAACTAATCAATTTTTAAGGATATAGTTTAATAAAACTTAAATTGGGAGAGGTATCTTTGTTCCAAGGTGGAATTTCCAGACGGAGACCCTTTAGTATGGTTAATAGATTTGCTCTGTAGGTACTTTCGTTGAATTTTTGAAAACTAATTCAAATCTCTGCTCTTCTACTCCCCATGCATGAGATGGGGAAACATTTGGGTCCCACTTCTTGGAGATGTCTCACTTTATATAAATAATTAAGTTTTCACCAGAACAGCCATAGTAAACCCACCTGAACACCCTAACTTCCTGTTAAGCTGAATGACTCTCAGTTCTAATGAAAAAGTCTTAAACCTGGGTTTCTTCCCAACTTCCGTTGTGGTATAGAAATAACTTTGAATTTTTATGTCATATCTGCTTTCATCTCTAAGAGTAAACAGTTATTTGATTTTAAAAAGATTGTCATAGGCAATTACACAATTGCTTCTAACTCCAGGGTACCTTCAGGAGGTCCACTCCTAAATGCTGTAGAAAAGAGGTACAAAAGTGAGAATACAGTTCGACCTTTCTGGGGTGAAATAATTATCACCATCATTCAACCCAGGAGCAGGACAAGGAGTGGGAGAAAGAAGGATTCCAGCTGAAGGGAGATGGAAGTCCAAAACCTATCTCAGAACAGACAAGGCTTAAAAAAAAATGGAAGGAAGCAGAGCTGTGGCTCGCACAACAACTGTGATACTATACTGCTTTCTAGAAAAGTATAGTATAGTATATACCCTAAATTTCGGCACAGCATACACATATAAAGAAAATGTTCCTTACAAAGTCTTTTTTTTTCATGTGTATAATATGATACAAGTAAAGATACTTTTAAACACAGAACATTTGTGAAACAAGCGAAGGGCAAATAATGTAAAGTATCATTTACTGCCAAGAATAGTGCAGGTTTATTATGAGTGCTGTCTTTCAAACTCACATACTAAGTTTTCTGGTTTATCCTGTGCATTATTTTTGCACAGCTAAATTGTACCTTGCACTAGAGCATTTCTCTGGATGTCATACTCTCGCATAAATGTAACTGGTTTATTATCTCTTTGTCATCAAATGAAGCAAACAAAGGTAAAACTCAGAGGTTTCTAAAGTGCCACGTCAGGCACAGATCCAATGTCCTCATTACTCAACACTTCCTGCTCCGTGGCTTTTCCTCGTCTCCTGACAAATGACAAATTTCAGTGCTGAAAGGGCTAGTCCGATAACAAGAAAACAACATAAACTTTCCCTCCTCCTTTTATCCTTTCATCTTGTTTTACCATCTAGTTTGAAATTTCTGATGACGATAACTGCTGTGGGGAACTGTACAATGTTTTCCAGCGTATTCAGCCATTTCTGGCCTTCAGTCTCTCTATCTTAAAATCATAGAATGGTTTGGGTTGGAAGGGACCTTAAAGATCATCTAGTTCCAACCCCTTGCCATGAGGAACGGACACCTTCGACTAGATCAGGTTGCCCAAAGCCTCATCCAGCCTGGCCTTAAACACTTCCAGGGAAAGATGGGGCATCCACAGCTTCTCTGGGCAACCTGTTCTAGTGCCTCACCACCCTCAGAGTGAAGAACTTCTTCCTTAGATCTAATCAAAATCTACCCTTTATCAGTTTAAAGCCATTGCCCCTTGTCTTATCACTACACACCCTTGTAAAAAGTCCCTCTCCAGCTTTCTTGTAGTCCCCTTTACACACTGGAAGACTGCTAGAAGGTGTCCCCAGAGCATTCTCTTCTCCAGGCTGAACAACTCCAACTCTCTCATCCTGTCTTCAGAGGAGAGGTTCTCCAGCCCTCTGGTCATCTTCTCCGACAGGTCTATGTCCTTCTTATGCTGGGGACCTCGGAGCTGAATGCTGTGAGATCTCACGAGAGCAGAGTAGAGGAGCAGAATCACCTCCCTCGATCTGCTGGCCACGCTTCTTTGGATGCAGCCCAGGATACTCTTCGCTTTCTGGGCTGCAAGCTCATATTGCCGGCTCATGTTGAGCTTCTCATCCACCAGCACTCCCAAGTCCTTTTCCTCAGGGCTGCTCTCAATTCATTTTCCACCCAGCGTGTACTTGTGCTTGGGATTGCCCTGACCCATGTGCAGAGATCTTTGACTGGAGCAGCATTGTGCTCAGCCCTGTAAGTCTAGTATATCTTCTCTTATGGCCCATTAAAATTGCTTCTCAATCAGGTGGGAGAGTTGGTCTGTAATGGCAGCCTTGACGAGTGATGTTCTGAAGGAGCTGCGTGTGTCGCTTTGCAATGACCCCTAACCCTGCTTCTGCACTGAAGCACTGCCTTGCAAAATCTTCACATCAGCAGACAGGCTTCACTAAGCAGTTGCTTGTAGCATTATGTGAATTTACACCACATTAATGAATTATACACTCTTGGGGTATTTTCAAGCGTGTTTAAGTATCGCTGTGTAATACATTAAATCAATTAAAATATTTTAGCTTTTTTTATAATCCTTTATTATTCCAGCACAGCAACATTGGAATGTTTACTGTTCTGAATGACTGACCACTCACATCTAAATCCTTTGTGCTTTCGGAAATTAATTTATGATTTGCTACACTCCCTTCCCAAACACTAACAGGATTTGATGTGTGTTCCAGTTGTATTGTGAATTGTTTAGAAAGCACCATTTTGCATCTGTGAAGGTATTCACCTGAATCACTGGTGTGTATGTTACTGATCAAAGCCAAATATTACAAAGTAATTGCAAGTGTATTTCTATTCCGTAATCTACATTAAGGGGAGCAGGCTGCATGTATGTTCTATACCATTGTTTTTACAGTATAAATTTTAATTTTATTATGTTTAGTAGTTAGGATGGTAGTGACCTCCATGTGACCTATGAAAGTGTCATAATTATTTTTCTGATCCTGAGCATTTACATATCTTGTAATTTCTTCTGTGGTGTTGAAACAAATACAGGGAAATATTTAAAAACAAATTGGGTGCTTTAACTGTGCAGTTCTTCCCCACACATTAACAACCACAAAACGTCCAGCATTGTATGACATGAATCTGCACGTTATTTAAGACAGTGGTAAACCTTAGAACAGAAGATTAAATGCCTTGATCCCTAAATAACATAGGAATCCCAAACATATCCCAAATAACATACCCCAAAAAACCATTTTGTTTTGGGATAACAAAATAAGCAACTTTCTAATCAAGGCTTCTGATTTGCTTTGTTTCTTGCTGGATAAGAATGTGAGAATATTCAGACTAAAAAGCTGAAAGAAAAACAAATAGCTGATGAAATAATACCATTCTTAAAAGAGAGGCTTAAAACTGTTAGGAAAATTCCAGTTCCAATGATATTTGTGGAAATAAGTGATTTTGGATTCACACTGCTAGACTCCTGTGAGTTTGGAATATATTTCTGTGCTTTTTAGAAGAGAGGAAGAATAGGAAATAGATGAGTGGCTTTTTATTTTATAACACCATGCAAAGCTTTTAAAAGCCCATTTGATATAAAAAAATAAATAAGCAACTACACTTAATAGAGCTGTTCTAGCAATCTCAGCATCTCTGTAGCATCACAAGTGACTCAGATTTCTTTTCTGTGGTTTATAGTGTCTCTCCAGAACATCTCAACAGAGTAGCATCCTTGCAACGCCTTTTTGTTTCTTAGAGTCTGTTATGCTGTTTGTAATATATATTTGATACACCCATTTAGTGACAAGGTGGGCATACAAAAAGAACAAATATCCTAAGTATAAAATCCAAAATAAATTTAAATGACTGGAAATTGACTTATTTAGCACTTTGTTACTTTGTGCTGTCAGAATTCCACTGACATGATCTTATAGATGCAGCACTGTGCGCCTTCCGATTGTTAACAAAAGTCTAAGCACAATTATATTTATTCTGTATGGTCCTCCAAGTACACTTCTTGTGAATTTACTTACAACACAATGGTGACAAAATCCTCTGTTGTGCCATAATTGTGCTAAATGAGAAACTTTATTAGAAGACCCCACTTCTTCTCTAGGCAGAACAGGTCTCTTGGGATGAGTGACTGATAGACCAGGTGGGTGTCCTGCCATTCAGAGGGACCCTGGCAGGCTGCAAGGATGGGCCAACAGAAGTCTCATGAAGTTGAACATTGGGAAATGCCAAGTCCTGCCCTTGGGGAGGAATAACGCTGTACAATCAACCTCCTGGAAAGCATCTTGGCAGAAAAGGACCTGGCAGTCCTGGTGAATGACAAGCTGACCATGCCATGTGCCATATGCCCTTATGGCAAAGGTGGCCAACAGCATCCTGGTCTGCATTAAGCAAAGTGTCATCAGCAGCTGATGGAAGGAGATGATCCATCCCCCCTGCTCAGCCCTGGTGAGATATATCTGGGATGCTGTGTCCAGCTCTGTTCTCCACAGTACAAGGCAGACATGGACTTACTGGGGAGTGTCCAGTGAAGGGCCATGAAGACAATTGAGGGGTGAGAGCATCTGTCATACAGAGAGAGGCTGAGACAGCTGGGACTGCTCACCCTGGAGAAAGGAATGCTCAGGGGAATCTTACCCATGTGTATAATATCTGACGAGATGTTTATCACACAGAAGACAAAGCCAGAAGCCACAAATTGAAATATAGGAAATGCCATTTAAATATAATTTTACTTAGTTATTATTATTTTATTTTACAATGAAGGTGGTCAAACGCTTGCACAAGCTGCCCAGAGAGGCTGTGGAGGCTCCCTCCTTGGAGATATTCAAAACCTGACTGGTTATGGCCTTGAGCAACCTGCTCTGAGTGGAGATTTGGACTAGATGATCTCCGGTGGCACTTCCTTCTGTCTCCACACCAATTTCATGTAAATGAGAGTTTTGCAAGGGCAAGGACAATAGCAGTGGGTCTGAAATTCAGGACTGGGCCAGGTCTTGTGTTTTGAACCAAATGGTACGTGTTTTATGTAAAAGGGAAGAGACAGGTATGAGGAACTGAATACATGTAGAACAGGTCTAGCTGCAATATGAGAGTGTAGGCCTGATTTATGGTACCAGGGTGTAGCAGGCAGCTGCTACTGGGTGAGGACCAGGGAGCAGGAGCTGTGAGTGGCAGGGTGATTAGAAACCACCCCCAGTCACCTCCTGGCCCAGGGCAGAAGCCACTGATGAAGCTTCCTGATGCTCTTCCTTGCTGCCCTATGGCTTTTGCTACCACCATCATCTCAGAGCCAGCCCTTGCTCCCAGTGCAGGTGCTGCAACGTGCTGGGGCACTCCAGGCCCTGACATCTGAATTATGCCCACACTGGACTCACTGTCCCATTTAAATCAGCAATTGTTTCACAGCTACCCGTGAGCTAACCTGACTGAACGGTCAAAAGGGAGCAATGAGAGAGACTTTGATGTCAGAAAAAACGTGACTGTCAGTGTTGGGAAAGCCAGCAAGCAGAGCACCCCTTGGTGAAGCACTCTTTGGTTGGTGAGTAAGCATGTTAGTGAATGAGAGGCTTTCAGTTGACTGCACCCAAGCTTGCATGAAATCACAAGGTCTGAGCTTCTGTATCAGCATCAGTGATGTAATCGTTTGCCTTTGGCTCTGAGGCTTATCCTTCTTAGCACTGCAAAAAACTAGTGGCTTGCATGTATTCACTCACAGTTTGTTTTGAAATGTCTTAACTATTGTTTCTGGATATCTGAGGAAATGGTAGGATGACAGTGGAGGATTATTGCTGTTTGGGTAACGCTTGCTTGTTCCTGCATAGCTAGCAGCCATATTAGCGAATAATTGGTTTGTGGTCAGGAGCAAAAGTAGATTTAAGCTTCAAGCTATTTTTTGGTAAATACATATCCTTCTCTCCCCTTGCTTTAACTTGGTAATATCCAGCAACCCTGAGATAGTTCATATTCTTTTTTTTTTTTTTTATAATTCATAACCATGTTGGTACCTGGATCCAATAGTGAGACCTACAAGCCATTCTGATAAGCATTCCACAGTTTGCATCTCCAAGGCTGACAGAAGAGTGGTAATAAATCATCTTAACAAAACCATGAGCTCTTAAAGAGAAAAAAAAAAAAGGAATATAAAAATAGGAAACTATGTCAGATGAGTGAGGATGAGTATGAAGAACTGATGTGAGTGTGTAGGGATCTAATCAGATTATAGAACAGCAATATGCAGAGAGCACAATCAACATAAAGGGTAATGAGAAGTAATTCAGTAAATATATTAATGATTATCTTTCCCTTTTCTTGGTGTCTCTTGGCTGTAAGGATCTCTCAATTTAAATCTTACTTGATCTCTGTGATTAAATGGAATGCTGACCTACATCTGATTGGCAAACAGAAATTCCTGGTGTCTTGTCCATGAAGAGCCTGTGTACCTGAAAAACGCCTTAGAAAGAGGATGACAGATATCCCTGGTATATCTGCTTACCTGTTAGAAGACAAGGCTTACAAATTGATTGAAGACAATCTCATCACTCTAATGGTGCTGCATCTTGTAGTGAGGTGTTAAGGATGGGGAAAAAACAGAGGTATACGATAAAGCATGGAATGTTATGTCTTTAGCTATCGTTGTGTACAGTCCTGATGCAGCAGATAGCCAGTTAACTTCATGAACATCTCCTACAGGCTGTGCACTGTGTTCTCTGGCAGAGGCTGCCTGTTTGATGGCCCTGAGCTTCCGTGAACAGCCTCCTGCCAAGAAGCACTTTGTGAACCCCCAGCATTCGCACCGGCAGCCTTCAAAAGGAACAGCAGCATTTTCCCAGCCCTTTGCTCTTACATGCCATTCCCTCAGTGTAACTTTGCTGGTTTACTGTAGCACTTTTCTTATCTGTTGCCGTGCCAAGTGAAACAAGTTTATATAAACATTCAGTGGCTGTTTTGTGCAAACACATTTTATTTTGCTTTCCAGCCCTCTAGCACCATGCACATTGTCAACTGTTACATTTTTAGCTGAGGTGGCCCTTTCAAACTCAGGGCTAGTAAAATATCAAACTTTTATAATAAAAAATGAAGTATTATCATACTCTTCAAATGTGTTACTAATATTATTTTATCCAGAGTATTTGATAAACAACAACATTTGTTGTTTCTCCAAAGAAAAATGTCATGAAATTTGTACTGTCATAAAAGCAGCTTCTGTATCCAGACAGGAGATGTTTAAAATTTTTGTCAGCAACATGGACAGTGGGATTGAGTGCACCCTCAGCAAGTTTGCTGATGACACCAAGCTGTGTGGTGTGGTCAACACGCAGGATGGAAGGGATGCTGACAAGCTGGAGAGGTGGGCCTGTGAGAACCTCATGAAGTTCAACAAGGCCAAGTTCAACGTCCTGCACATGGGCTGGGGCAATCCCAAGCACAAATACAGGCTGGGTGAAGAATGAATTGAGAGCAGCTCTGATGAGAAGGACTTGGGGGTGTTGGTTGTGCTGGCAATGTGCGCTGGCAGCCCATATCCTGGGTTGCACCAAAACAAGTGTGGCCAGCAGGTTGAGGGAGGGGATTCTCCCCCTCTACTCAGCTCTTGTGAGACCCCACCTGCAGTACTGCATTCAGCTCTGAGGCTCTCAACATAAGAAGGACATGGACCTGTTGGAGCGAGTCCAGAGGAGGACCACAGAGATGATCTGAGGGCTGGAGCACCTCTGCTATGAAGACAGGCTGAGAGAGTTGGGGCTGTTCAGCCTGGAGAAGAGAAGGCTCCAGAGAGACCTTCTGTCAGCCTTCCAGTACGTAAAGGGAGCCTATAAGAAGGCTGGAGAGGGAATTTCTGCAAGGGTATGTAGGGGTAAGACAAGGGGCTATGGCTTTAAATTGAAAGAGGGTAGATTTCAATTAGATCTAAAGAAGAAATTCTTCCCTCCGAGGATGGTGAGCCACTGGAAGAGGTTGCCCAGAGAAGTTGTGGACGCCCCATCCATCCCTGGAAGCGTTCAAGCCAGGTTGGATGAGGCTTTGAGCAACCTAATCCAGGGGAAGGTGTCCCTACCCTTGGCAGAGGGATTGGAACTAGGCAATCTTTAAGGTCCCTTCCAACCCAAACCATTCTATGATTCCATAAGGCTTTTAAGAGGAAAACAGTTTAAATTAATGTGTCAGGCAAACCAGGGAGATCAGGATTGTATTTTGCCTCCTGATACTTGTGATTTTACCAAATTCACTATATAGAAATGAAGATTGTGCTTTTATCCTGCAGGGTAATTTTTGCTAACACAGCACTCTGAATATGTCCTTGAAATCTGATTTAAAATGGTGAATGATCAATAAAATGTATAGCGGCTTTCATTTCTAGAATTTGTTTTAAAAGTCTGAATCAGGCCAAGTAAACAGACATTTGAATGCTTTCATAGTTGCATTTATATTACATTATGCCCATTTTGTTAGCAATAATGCAACATATGGGGACAAATTCAGATTTGGTTAGGAAATAAACATTTTTATATTGCCGTCTGAAGTGGTATATTTTGGAACTCCATTAAGCAAACAGATTTTGTAAAAATAAATTCCATTTCCTGATTTCATATTCAATTTTCATGTTAAAAATAGCTCTTATTACTGTTGTGTTGTATTGCTTTTCATCCTATGCTCATTTTTAAATAAAGGATTAACATATACAGATAAGAAGTAATTTGTTTTGCAGCTGAATAATGATTCAAAGTAAATGAATTTGTTCTTAGGTTTGATTCTTTCCAAATATGAGAAATTCATGAGGAAATTTGTATTAGCTGTTCCAGATTATATAAACCAACTTTGATTTCTTCTGGGAACTCTCTTTAAATTTATACCATAGTTGCATTTGGCTGATGAATTCAGTTCAAGTCATGCAAATCATTAGTTCTCAAAACTGTCAGGTTAAAATTCATATTATTCAAGATTTTTTTTTAATTATTACAGATGGCTTCTAAAGTTATTGTAATGCAAGATGTTAACAATATTTTCTTCCACTTTTTGTCCTTATGTTCACTTTGTGCCACACAATGAATATAAAGAAAATTATCTGTTTTTTCTCCACTTGTCTTTGGACTTCATGCACACACACATACACACCCACCCACCCACTCCAAAAAAAGATAGAAAGTTGTTGATTTTAATTGAATTTATATATGCATCACAGAAAAATATTAATCCTTTCTATTGGCCTCAGGGTGTGCGAATGTTTGTTCTTAAAATGTTTACAACTTAAATATTTTCTCAAAATAGATCTCACAATGTTCTTTAAAATCTGTAGATCAAAGGCACTTTGGAGAACACCTTCTAATACCAGAAGACCAATGCTTTCAAACTTTAAGACTTAAATGAAAGGTTTGGTTCCACAGTTGACTGAGCTGTTTATTTGCTATGAGTGAAAGGAGAGCTTCCTTCATCTTTTCATCTTCCAGCTCCCCTTCTCTCCAGTTCTTCTCTCTCCTTTTCTTTTACCTCACCCTCATTGCTCCATCATCCCTCCTCCAGCTCTTCCCCAGTTCTGACCATCTGGTCCATTCTCCCCACTTCCCTACCTTATTCCAGCTCCAATGCTCCGCAAGACCTGACCAAAGTGGCAGCAATAAGTTTTTACTGACCCACCTTGTGGAAATGAACTCTGAGATGCACCAGCATCAATAGACTTACAAGACACATAAGTGACAAATGTTTGAGGAGTATTGTGTGACCAATAGTCATCCACAAAAAGTACTTTAACCTCGAGGTCAGGTATCCTCCTGACAGAAAGTCTCTGAATGTTTCTGAGTTCTTCAAACATAGTTGTGATTTTCTGAACTTCATTTAGAGAATCAATATTTTCTGCACTTCGTATAGAGAAAATCAAAAGCAACAGTCGGCCTGCATCTCTGTATTGTCACTTAGAGTTACAGTATGGCAATTTCAAAGAAATAATGCTGATCTATGTCCAGCACTGACTAATGAAATTCTTTTCAGCATGAGCATTTTTACACTCCATCGGCTTTTGTGGATGGCTTTCTCTAAAACAAAGATCGTGCATTCTGTACAAAATTTAATAAATGGGGAAGAACAGTTACAAGGTTTTGTTTTCTCTATTAAAATGTGCCTGCCAACTAAGGACAGGACAAATTCAATTGCAACAAGAAACTCCTAATGAGTTTGTCAAGATGCTATCCCTAGCATGTCTCCCTAATGAGGCTGAGACTGTGGCTGGGGGTGATATTATATTTATTCTACACACACAGGAGCATTAGCAACGCTTCAGAAAGATTAAGTTCCTTCCTAGCAGTATTAATGGATGGAAAATGAAGATTTCTTTTTTTTTTTTTCCACAAAGAAAACAAATTAAGAAACAAGCACAGGAACATTTGGTTCAAGTCAACACCAGCAGTTTTTCATCCAAGAGGATTTTTGCATATTTTTATTCTTCTATCACTTAAAAAATAAACCAATTTGTTTTTCTCTTAAACTGATGCCCTGAGCAGCCACCTTACTCAACTCAAGAAAATCCCACAGTAAGATTTTAGAAACTATACATACTCTCAATGTTCATGAAAAAGCCATCCCTTCCCTTTACCTAAATGTGATAGTTTGATGTGTGGGGGGTGTTCTGGTGGCAGGGGAGGGGATTTGCTCCCTGTGCCACCAGATCTGAGTCCCATCCCCCCCGGGGGAGGTTGAGCCAAGGCGGCGCCTCTGCGAATTGCCCTATTTAAGTTGGGACAAAGGGGCGGGAAAGGGGCTTTTTGCTCAGGAGCGAGGAGAGAGAGCAGGAGGGCGCTGCCCTCGCTCCCGGCTCCCGGCCGAGCGGCCGCTCGGGCCCGGGCCGGCGCCATGTGCTCAAGATGGCGCCGGGGAGCCACATGGGGGACTCGGTAAGCGCCCCACTCCCGGGGTGCCCGCCGGGCCGAGCTTCCCCTAGAGAGGATTAATATCTAAGAGAAGACAACCACAACGACTGGGTCAGCAAAGATGGAGCAGGAGGAGGTGTACTGGAGCTGAGGCTTCCCTTGCAAATCGGTGTGAGATTGCAGGCGGCCCCCCTGCAGCCAGGGTGTACTCGGCGGAGCAGCGACCCACTCGTGGCCTGTGGAGAAACCCACGTCGGGAAGGAGATGCCTGAGCCCAGGAGAGGTCGTGGAGCAGGGGATGCGCGACCAGGTACTGTTGATAATGGGGCATGGAATGCACGACGAGGTCGTGGAGGCATCTGGAGACCGTGGGACGACCCACGCCGACGCGAGTGGCAGCAGCTCCCTAAGAGGCCGAGACTGGTAAAGCCCGAACTGGTGCGATCCATGGGGAGGATTGCAATCCTGCGGGCAGGACTTACTTTGGAAAAGTTTGGGGACTTTTTCTTTGTGAGTAGGGGATCCACCGAAGCAAGGGAAAAATGGTGTAAAGACTCCTCCTCCTTTAAGAAAGGAGCGGCAGTGAACAACATGGATGAACTGACCTGTACTCCCCCATTCCCTGTCTCCCTGCGCCGCTGGGGGGAAGACAGAGCCAGGAACGAAAGGAAAATAGGGGGTGGGGAGGTGTTGTTTTAAGATCGGGCCTTGTTTTCTCTTTCTCCTCTCAAGTAACCGGTTTCGTTCCCTTTTGTCTTTTGTTTAGTAACTGTTAATAAATTGTTTTGTTTTATTAAGAAAGCCTGAGTCATGTTTTGCCCGAGACCATGTTTGGTGGGTGCTCCCTTTTCGGTTCTTGTCTCGACCCTCAGTCCAAAAACCACGACACTAAAGAAGCCTAAGCATGCCAAAATACCTGGCAATCAATCACACCTTCAGCTAGTTTTAGTTAATTCAATTTAGAAGTTAATGTATTATGTTTTAAAATATCATAAGGGGTTCATTTGTCTTATGGTTAGCAAGCATTTAGACATTTAGATTTTTAGGCTTCTACAAGAATCAGAATCTGGCTTCTCATCTTTTTCTTAATTGGAAGCCATACTTCTCAGAAAATGAATGCAATCTGTGAGAGTCTAAGGGAACAACAAATATTCTCAGTAAGATTCTTAATAAAATCACAATAATTTTTAATAATTACAGAAAGCGATACGAAAGGCATTCTTTCAAAATCACTGGCTCACTTATACATGAATATGGTAGTATTTGAAACCTATCGATGTCAGCAAGGTGTTTTTGAGGACACTGGAAGGTTCTGTCAGTGAGCAGCAAGGGTCAGGCACTCCCCCAAGAACAGGCAGGCAGGAGCTGAGGGCAGTGACTGACCAAGCAGGGATGCGGGAAGCTGGAGACCAGCAAGCTTGTGGCATCACTGGGGCAGGGACTGGTGGCTCCAGGCTGGGCTGAACTGGGGCTCCTGATCCCACGGGCAGGGTTGGGAGAGGCCCTGGGGGCACTGGGCAGGGCCTCAGTGAAGCTTATTAATGCATTCAGGGCCTTTACAGATATGTATGGGCTTTCCTTTGATGGCCAGTAGACACCTCTTCACAGTTGCATTAGCTGCCTTGCACAGAGTTCAAGGTCCACATTGACATGGGAGAAAACTACTTTTTTCCCCACCTGTTTTGAGATAGAGTTGGAGGAAATCGCTGGCGTGGTGTCCTGGTTTCGGCTGAGATAGAGTTAGTTTTCTTCTTAGTAGCTACAACATGGTGGTGGTGCATCAGCTGGGAAGCTTGCGCTCTCTTCAGATCGCTCTTTGGGGCTCTCGCTTTTCTGGGATTGTGGTTTTGGGATCTCTCTTCTTCAGGATCACTAGCTGGGGATGGGCTGTCACCCACAAGAAGGCCATTATCTTCAGCTAGGGGAAAACTTCTACAGCTTCTACTGTATCTGTTCTACTGGTGAAGAATAAGTTCATTTTTTCTATATTACATTAAATCAAAAATACACTGTGGAGGTTGAGCAAAAACTCTGAAGTCACTTGCTACAAGTGAATGTCTCTGTCATAATGTGAGCATATTACATGCCTTTCATACTGTACAATAAGGACTAAATAACAATCAGTGATGTATTGAGGATTTGTTTTTTCAAGAACATAATTGATCAGCAGTAATAGATCTTGGAAAAGAGGTTTTCCTGAGGTAGTGTAGCTCCAGGAACAAGGGCAATGCAGCACCCGATTGGTATAACTGAACACAGGTTAAAAAGAACTCTAAAAAGGAATCTTCTTTAATGGATTTATAAGCATAAACATATTTTGTGAATGATCGCACAGAGTAGTCATGAGAAGGTAAATGTTCTCAGCAGCAGGAGCTACATTACCTACACAAGAACAGTTAGAGGAACGCTGCTGAGATCAGAGTGTCAAGATCCCAGAAGCCGGGAACGGCAGAAGTCTTCGTAATCTCAGTTGATGGCCTCTTGTGCTATAAGATAGTCTTTAGTTACAACCTTACAGACCCATTCAATTTGCAGGGTAATGAAGGCTTATCTAAGGCAAGATTCATCCTGCTTTTCCATAACTATTCACAAATTAGACACCTAGTCTAAGCTAGATGTTTAAGTTCTCTTTCTGGAGAAAAATAGTCATCTCCAGAGGGTAATATGTGTCCCATCTGAAGATGTATATCTAGGATTTTCAGAAAGGTAAAATTCTCAGTAATGTCTTCATAGAGTAAACTTTGATAATTTTTGTAGACTAGAAATCTAAGATTTAAATCACTCAAGTTAACAAGGTCAGTTCCCTCTTGAGTACAGAGGGGAGTCTCCTCCTTTATGTCCTAGCCCCAGCCACACATCAAAGCAAGGGGAGCAGAAGTTACCAAGTCTTTCTGAAATACCGTCTCCCATTGGTGGCACATGTGCAGTTCAGCCAGTCTGAGGAGCTGCAAGTAGTTTGGCTATTCAGTGATAATAGACTTTTTATGGTTTGTAGTTAGTTTTCTAGTGAGGCTTTACTAGTATGTGTGATCTGAGATTATTTTATTCTCACTGGCCAGTTATCAGATTTTCACTAGGTTGCAGAAGACTCTTCCCTGACAAAAAAATTAACCCCTAAAAAAGGTCAACCTCTTGCACTAAAACGTGGAGAAAACAGAATGTTCAATGAAAAGGCTGAGAGGACTGTAATTTAACATGGGTAAAACAGTGTGATTCCCTAGTTTTATTTTCAGAAATGTCTGAATCATTAAGGCTGAAATTTTCCAAAGAAACAGCATTGTGCAAACACTGGATATGGGAAAATTTCCTTGTAAGCAACTGAAGTTTGCATAATCCTAAAACTTCAAAACCAAGCTCTTTTAATAGCATACATGGCCCCATCTGTAATAGAATGTATTCCAGCTGCTTGTATTGCAATCAATCCCCCAAAATGCAAAGGATTACCCAGCTGTCTGGCAGACCCCCCCCCCATTTTCATTATGTCCTGAATGTTCAAAGTATTTTGATAAAGTTTCAGTGAGCATCCTGTTCTCCAGAGGCTTAAACAACCCTACACTCTTTTACAGGCAGGTATGAACTCCCTCTCACCACATTCTAAGTCAACTGGGAGCCATGCTGATGTTTTAGCACATCGTTGAGCCCAAGCCGATACGCTCTCACAGGGTTTATTAGCTTTGCCCCTTGACAACAGCTTTACATAGCTTCTAGCTTGGAGATGGCTTGTATCCAGTCTCTCCGGACCACGTCTGCCTGCAGAGTCTGTGCAGAGGTGCCCGTGGGAAACGAGTTTAAGAAGGGCTGCCTATCTTATACACATGGGAAGGCTGCTGAGACAGTGCTTGTAATGGGAATAGTAAACTTGCTTACAGCTGTGAGATTTCTCTTTGGGAGCTTAGAGGGAGCTGACTGCAATCATAAATGTGCACTGTACAAATGTTATTGTATTAACTCATTATAATGGTTTCTATTTTGTTACTTCCTGGCACTGTTATGCGCACTGCACAGAAAGTGGATTATCAGGAAGAGTGAAAACTCGTCATGGGACAGCTATGTCCTGTTAAATCCCACAAACTAAATAACTTACAATGGCTTTCAGGGCATGTATTATTTATTATCAGTCACACAGTCTTCCTCAGCTGTTTTTCAGGTTTGACCTGCACCGCGGAGTTTTGCCAGCAGAGTTATTTCAGCTGCAAGTGTGAAAATAATTGTAGTCCCTTGCTGATAGAACCGTGCTGCAGAAGAGAGCTTTTGCGGGCTTGATTAATGTTGCAGGAGAAAAAAACATAACCAAGTTGACAGAAAACCCCTCTTTAACGAACGCACACTGCATCTTCCCTGGGCTGCTGTGCCAAAGTAGCTTTGCTCAACCCGGGGTGTCAACAGAGGCTCTGTAGGACAGATGAGCTCTTAGAGAAAAACAGTCTTTAAAAAGCAGCCAAAATGGAACCTACATGTAAAAGGAAGAATAGCAATTTTGCTTATTATGCATCACAGAGAGGGTTGCACATTATGTGAAATGCTGGATGTGTTGAATCCAATAGCTAAGGCCCTGTTCTTGTGGGCACAGAACTAAATGCAGGATTTGGGCTGAAATTTATTCTTTAGCTCAGGCAGTCCCCGTAGAACCAACCTGTTTATCTCTTCACATTACATCTTTTTTGTTTTCCAAAAGACTCCTAGTATTCAATTCTTTAATATATTGAACTAGAATATTTATTCTTCATTTCTGCTTATTGGAATGCCAATATGCTTTCTTTCCTTATTGGTGCTTTATTAATGCTTTGTTTGTCAAGGTAATGTAAATCGTTAGCACAAGAAAAATATCCATGGAGAACTGTGAGCTTGCAGGGATTAATCATCTTTCTTATCCTTTGAGAGTTTGTTTTCGATTCAGGGAAATCTCTTAGGCTGAGTGGACTGGAGAAATGGACTAAGGGTCAGATGAAGCCAGAAAATAAAATAATAATTCAAAGAGCATTCGTCTGCACAGTGAACACAAGACAACAGTCTGAACAGAGCAGAGGAGTGGAATATGCTTTGCAGATAACTACCCACTGGGTCCTGGCTGCAACTCATTGCAATGAACTGCAGTGCTGTCTTCGTTAAAATTGCTTGATTTCCTGAGGTGTGTAAGTTGTGCTTGTCTTTCCCCTGGTATGGCATACAATGGCTTGCTTCCTCAATGATGTTAGTCTTCTATGCATATGTCAAGTCAGTGTTTAATGCCTTCAGGTGTCCGAGGGTACTCCTCATGTTGCTTGAAGGCCTCAGAAGTAAACCTTAAAGTGATTAAAAAATCAAGACCAAATTATATTAAAGGCTGAATTCCAATCTATTAACTATTAAGCTGATCTCCTCTGGGGTGCTGCAGCTTACGAATCAGAAGAGAAGGCACATAGAGCTGGGAGATTGGACAACCTCAGGATCACACACCATTTTTTTTCCCAAGGAAGCTGCTTCACATGCCTATCTCCTGGCTAACCCAGTCCTCAATTTTGTAGTCAAAATAATACTAGTAACAAAAATACACTATCCTAAGGGTAGATGTATATACTGAAACCTGAGGGAGACCAGATATTTAATGAAATCCACTGAGTTCTTCATTGCTGGAAATCTAGGTTACAAGTGGAAATTGTTTAGCTATGACAGTGATGAGTAGGATTTTAAACCTCTAGATAACTTGACATGAATTAGGAGTAATGATGATAGTGTTTTGTGACTTTTATTGTATTTATATGAAATATGAATGGTACAGTGTTAATTGCTTATGTTTCTGTCTGTGAGATTTATAATGTCACCATGCAGATAATTACATTCAGCTAACTGGGTGAGTAACGTATTTTATATCTCAGGATGGTAAAGGATGAGCAGGACTGAACACAGAAGAAATCTCAGTTTTGAACACTGATCTTTCATCAGAGATCATCAAAGGTCGTTTATCTGGCTCACTGTACTTTATCTGTCATTTGTCGTTTGAATAATATCCTTTAAATTTTTACATACCTATTGCCCAGGATCATTGACTAGGAAAAAGAGTAAACTTCATATCTGTACAGTAGTTCATTAGATGAAATGATTAAAAATTCAATTCATTATATTAATTTCTTCTTAGAGATATTAAAAGCTGTGTCTTTTAAAACTGAGAAACTGTTATTTGGACTTGAACTGAGATTTGAGAAAAACAAGCGAATGCAATATATAAACTCACAGGTTAGTCAAATGCAAAGATGGGTTGATGTCATCTAATACATTAATTCTGTAGTCACAATTAAATAATAAAAATTAAAGTTAACAACAACAACCACAACTGATTTCCATCCTAAAAATTTTCGCTGGAAATTACAGAGGCATAATTAAGCTAACATAACTGTACTAATGTAACTGTCTATATAGATACATATTCTAGAATGAGAGTGGCTTTTTCTGGTCTAGCTGAAATCAGTTCTGAAGGAATTAATACCAAAACTGGAAAAAAGCCCTCTCGTAATTAGCCGAAAGTGTCCACATATGAATTTGTATTGACGCCATTGTAGCACTTTAGAATCACAGCTTACCTTTTTTTGTCATAATTTTCCATGTGAACAATCTGTAATCTTCTGTCAAATGCCAGTGGCATTAACACAGTCCGAGTTCATTCTTGCATGAGGGTCCTATTCTGAAATAAATTCAGCTGTGTTTCAAGCTGTTCCCTGCATTTCCATTCTTCTTCTTTTCTGGTTCTGGGAAACTATGCTAAAAGCTGACTAGCCACATTTTTTGACTTACACTGCTGACATGTAAGTTCTGTTAGAACTTACGGTATTTTATACGCTCTATTACAGTGTTTCATTCTTCTTCAAGTGAAGATGTGTATTTACACATTGTGTGTCTAAAATGGTCTTGCCAATTGAATACATACTGCTCTGTATATACGAGAATATTAAGCTGCTTAAACAAACATGTAAATGTATCTTAGTTGATCTAGGAGAAAAACATTCGTGATCCTAGTGCCATGCTGGTTTCTCTGTGATGATGAGGATACATACTGGTTAAAGTAAGTGAATCAGCATGTGCATTTTAGCAATAATATGAATCCATGATAATCCTGGTTTACTTTTGGGAAGACCTGAGACATGTGCGTTTCAGGTATAATTGTGGAGTACATGTCATCTCATATTTGCAGACACCTGCAACACGTACCAACAGAGCTGTTCATGCATAGGCTGTATTCTTCACATCACCATAGCATCAAGCAGAAGGCAGCAGTGATGCCTCCCAAGGAACACGTGCACGTAATTCGTCCCTTCTCAGCATTTTACCAGTTGCCCTTGCACTTTAAGAAGTGATGCTTCATCAACTATATCAAGATACCAGTAACAGGAAAACTGTCATAAAAAAGAGGACTTTCTGTATCTTTTCAGTCCAAGCTACACATGAATCAGTGCATGTGTGTCAGATTATTGACTTCTCCACTCTTGGGATACGAGAAGGATGATTGTCATAGCTGCCTTGTTGAGTCCCAGGGCCCTTGAGAATCCTTTCAGACACCGGACTATGTCCCCTACAAATAGCTGCAAGATGACTTTTCCTTTATTTTCATGTCGGTTGCTTTTCCAGATGTCTGGCAACCTTGATAGTTGATGCATGAATATCAGCTATTGCACACCTGCTCTACAGCTCCTCTGGAAAGCTCTGCACGGGTGCACAGTGGGCCTGCGCTGACTCCACCGAAACGACAGCAGTGTGCTCATCACGTATGCACGTCAGTGGTGTGAAACCACAGAGGCCCTCTGCCAGCATCACTCAGGGCCTCCCAGTTCCCTCTGACAGCCTCCAGCAGGATCTCTTAGCTATGCTTTCTCTAACTGAAGGCAAATTGCCTTTGGAGCTGGTAGTTCAGCGTGACTTTTCATCCACTTGAGGGACTTGTGTACTCATACAAGTAGTTTTGCTGTAACTGCGATGCTGCGATGTACAGCCTTGAGAGGAACGTGGGCAATATCTGGCTGGGGCAGGTATTGATGCTACCATACACCAGCTGGCTGGCTTACTCAGCCCAGCCAAAGGTTGCCACCCTGCTGCAAAGCTGGCAGAAGGAAGTGCTCTTTAGCTCCTTCCCTTAGCAGCCTGGTGTTCTGGCTCAAGTTTGTCTTTGTTGATAGCTGAAAGATTTGCTGCGGAGGAGTTGAAGTATGTGCGCATATTGCAGTCTGCCAACTCTTCTCCGAGGAAAATAGCCTCTGGCAGAAGAGAAGAGACAGTTTTGAGACAGAGGTTATTGTAAAGTGCTTTGGCAGGACTCACTACAGCTCTTCTGTTAAAGCCCTCTGTGGGACTGATGTGGAGAGGAGTCCTACGGACTTCTGTAGGAAGAAGAATAAAGTCCCATTTTAGGTACAATGACAATACATCTTTCTGATGTAAAAACCACATTCATACGTGTACTGGAAAAACATAGTCATTGTGGACATTGAGTTTCAGTGAGGAAAGTTACAACTGACTCATTATTTCATTATTTACCTCATTATTCTGTGAATAATAAGAGCCATGTTTAAGACTACAGAAAAAAAGAATAACCTGGCTTATTTCAAAGTTACGGAGTGTTACTGTAACGCCTCAGAGAGATGAACATAGTTTTGTCCCTTTCATAGTTTCAAATAATTTATTCTTCCTTAATGACATAATTTGCTAAAATTTATAATGAAGTGATAAAGCTAATTTCATTTTTTACTGATAGAGTGGAGGAGGTGAAAGTAATTTCCAGTTACTGCAGCAGGATCTATTTAGAGAAATAAATTGATTTAGATGCCATAAAATGTGGCAACACAAAGTCAAAACATTACTCATACTGTTAAATAATTTAGCTAGTAATTCCTGTCTTACTTGAGTACATCTGACTTGCTGCACTTCAGGATTTATATTTGTAGGTCTTTGATCGCCCTGAGCTGACTGCCTTTTACATCCCTCCCACGAAGCTCAAAGGAACATCTTTGAAATGAAAGCTATGCCTCAAAATGCTTCTGTTTCTTTTTCCTATTCACTTCAGATACAAAGGGACAAGGCCATTCAGAAGTGTGAAGCATTTTTTCACTAACCATAATATTATTCTGGGCAGCTCCTCCTCCTCCTGCAGGAAAGGCCAGTGTTTCTCCGAGTGAGATTTCCAGCAGCTCGGTGGATGTCCCACAGCAATCGTGATATCTTGCAGTCAGTGTTTCTGAGAAAGCTTCAGTGGGCTGTGGTGGAAGAGAGAGCTGGTCCCCTACCTGTCTGCTGTCTCTTTACAGGCAGTAGCTAATTTTAACTATGATGTAAGTGAAATCCAGTCTCTGATCCAATATAGTCAGAATGAGTTACCTAATTTCGTAATCACATGTCTATTTTGAACTCCAGTGTGGCAGTTAACGATAAATGAATAATCTCTGGTCTTGAAGTTGATGGTTACCTTGGGACCAGTGGTGTTATTATACTTACCATGAACAAACCATGGGCTGTTCCATTCAGTGTTATGTATTCTCTTTTTAGATAGAGATATATAGACAGATATATATATGCTTTGAAGAGCAAATTAATTTCCAAAGCTGAGAAAATTTCCAAGATAAACTAGATTAAGACAAAAAAAAACCCCTTGTGAAATAAACTAATTACCAGATTGATTCCACAGTCAAGTAAGAAGTCAAGTAAGTGTTCTTTTGTTCAACGGTAAGTGAAGGAAGAAATTTAAGGAAAAATTGAGAAAGAAATTAAAGGAAGGAAAAAAACTAAAATGCCAATATTATTGAGTATGAATTACAAATTAGAAAAAAGGGAATGTCAAGAAGGAAAGATAAAGATATCAGAACAAATGAGGAAGTTCTGAGGACAAAAATAATACCTTCTCAAGGGTAATAAGGAGAATGTAAAATGTAACCGGTATCCATTGCCACAAGGAGACGGAAATTTTTGAAAAGCAAGAGGAAAAGCTGTTTGAGAGAGAAACTTTTTTGTCTTCCATTTGGAAAGAAGCAGAGCAATCTAGTCGTAACACATAAGGATGGAAAAAAAGTACTTTCCAGTCTGCTAGAGTGAAGGGAATCATCCTACTAACTCTAGTTTGTGTCCAGCGGTCCAGCCCCTGCTAGTTGTCAGCACCTTCTCTCCAGTCAAGGGCAGGTACCTCCAGAGGAGAGTTTATCCCACTCTTTGTACTTGGGACTGTAGAGTTCAAATTACCACCAGGTGTCAAGTGGGGAACCAGGCCAGATGTGCATATTCTGTTGCCCTTTAACAATATTGCAGCGCTCGGTTCTGCATGCCCAGCTCTGCAGCACGGAAGGGTGCACGGCTGGTGGTGCTCGCTGCAATGCAGGCGGGCACCCTCTGATGACAGCTCCACCGCTGTGGTTAGATACGGGCAGCTTCAACAGGTTCTGTTTGTGGTTAAATCACGATTCCCCCTCTACAATGAATGCTTGGGTCTCGCACAGAAGGTGCCCTTTTTTAAGCAGCTGTTGAGATAATAGTCTTTGACAGTACAACCATTGCCTATTCAGGCAGAGCTTAAGATTCTTTAAGAAATTCTGGCAGTGTTTTCCAGATATGGGTTTGTGATGGCCTCAGCACTTTGCAGCACCTTCTTATTTTGGGGTCGGTGACTCAGTCACGTCTGCTGTCTTGTTTTAGGATTCTTGAAAACTCCCTTTGCACAGCACTTTTTTCAAGAACTCAAATATGCATGTATATAATGCTTTGTCACCCATGTGTTATTAATAACTGTGTGCTTACAGCAATGTTACTGGTATGCGCTCAAATTTATTTGCTTCTCTTCAGGCTACAATAATTCTCTCCTTCATGGTGACCTGTTCAAATCACAGTTTCTTTAAGAGCACAGTTGGTCAAACTGTTCAGTTCCCAGTCTGCACATAATCACCATCCTCTTGAGGAAACATTCAGAGTTTGCCTCATAAAGTATTGATTTTTCAATGCCCTGTTGAAAATAACCTTGAGATAACATATGTAACAAATTACCACTATAGTACATAATATTATAACCTGCATTGCTAATAGTTTGATAATGGATGAAGTAGTACACGTAAGAAACTAAATGTTGTAGGACTGTAGAACAGCCTGTCCCGCTGAGATTACAAAATGCTATCTTAATCTCTGCTGCTCATATTGTAATTTCTTGCTGATTATGTTCAATTTTCTTCTTGGTCTGTTGAGACAGTGTCACTGATTTGTTTACTGTGGATTCATAAGAAAAAGCTTTCTTCTACTTTTTCCATTCAGCTCCTGTTGCTCCTGTTACAGTAACAGTTGTCATCCACTGGGTGAGTTTATGCATTATTTTCAGTCATTCTGACTGGAGAATGATGTTTAGTTGTACACGTAAAACTTGTTAAGCATTGACCACAATATCCTTGTGAAATGTGGGCTTCAATTTCAAAATATGGTCTTACTCTGAAGACACCATGATAGATGTTTTTTTTGGGGGACTCTGCCAGTTGACTTTTGGATCAGAATAATTCTTTATGGCGAGTATTTGCTTCCATTTCTCGACAGCAAGAATGCGTCCTAATACCTTTATGAAACTGCCCAGTCAGCTCCTTCTTGAGGAATGCCTGGTTTCCACTAGGGATGGATTTTACCAGTTCAAAGCTCATCAGTTTGTGCGTAGTCCTTTTGTGCATCTGTGATACGGCTCCACACAGTGAAGTTCATAGTTTACGGTTTTCTAACATACAGTTAAGATGGTGGACCTTTCTATACTTAATTATGTCAACTTTGCTTCTATTAATCCTTGCAATAATGTATTTTAATATCAGCAAACTACATGGACCCGTTAATATTGCAATCAGTTTCATCTGCTATTTGTATAGCATTTGAAACGAATGAGGACACAGATTTTTCAAGGAGCAATAATTCTGCTTGGCTATGTACTGAAATCTGTAGTCTTTCATTTCTGGGTAGGAAGGCTTTAATCACATCATTGCCCATCAGTGATAATTTATCCCAAATGGATTCAAGGTCTACAGTATTCAGTGTTCCATTCACTACACCTCAATTTCCTTAAAGTACTTAAAATGCTACCTCTCCCTTTCACTTTCAAATATTTCTCAATCCATTGCTTAAACAGGCTTTGCTCAGCATATATTCCAGTTGAATAATTAGGAAATTTATTGGAATAGTTACTTGAGTTAATTTGAACCGTATGTAACTCTCTACTCCAGATTTGAAAGACCTTCTGACTTTCCGTATTGTCTTTGGAAAGTTAGGCTTCTGGGGACTTTGATTGCAACAGTATTTGGTATTTGTCCAATAAAAGGAAACAATACGAGTGGATGGAGATGGTCTGCGAGCATAGGTAGGTCCAGCAATGGTATAAAGCAATCTGACCTGATCTGTTCATGAATAAGCCTATTCTGGCAAAGCTAAACATCAGATGGAGTTTGTACTGTGTGATGGTGGCTGAGGCAGAGCAATGGGTGCACACCTGTCTAGCAGGACCAATTGTAGATGCTCTAGTACCTCAAAACTAAATACAGCTGCAGTGTGTAGGAGGTTTTGGGCCAGGATACAGACTAACTTCATAGGACCCCTTTGGATCCCCACCTGGGGAAAGCAGCACTGTTTAGTTTTCACCCATTTACAAAGTGGATGGAAGCCATTCACATGAAAAGAGCCATCACACCATTAGCTGTGATGCAACTATATAATGTGGCATTTTATCAATGATGAATTCCCAAAGAAGCTATGTCAAGAGCTAATAATGAAAGGTTGTGCATAATCTTATGGGTCAAGCGAAAATAAATCCCGCATAGCAGGACAACCCCAAAGTTCTGGACAAGTGAAATATTCCTGCAGAATGAGCAAGGAAACTCTCAGAAAATTGGTAAAAGCTAGCCATAAAAATTGGGATGAGGAGCTGTCTAGTGTACTTATGGCTCTACGAGCAACCGCTGTGGTTTGATTGGTATATGCTTCTTGAGACTTTGATTTGAAGAGAACTGAAAACAGCACGACACTGCCAGCTGTAAGCAGAATTGCCTGTTGAATGGCAATCTTTGCTGAAATCTTTTAAAAGTTCAACCTGAGTAGAGTAACAAACTATGAATTATTTGGTTTAGAATTTGAAGAATGAAGTTTTTACATCTGTAACACTGGAATAGTATCACACTGGTATTTTTATTTTTGTTTAGGTGATTTCCAACCAAGACACCTGTGGAAGTATCCTGAAGTGTTTAAAAGTTAAAGTCAGTGGGCTAACTGGACTATTAATATTAACAAAGGTAGCATACAAGTCTTATTCATTTTGAATGTCAAAGGTGAGGCTGAGATGGTCAATAATCACTGGTGTGGGTACATATAACCACCACACTAGTTTTCCTCTTGAGGTCCCTAATTCTTTTGCTATTGATCTAAGCTCAGTAGCATCTAATTCCGCTTTAACTATGATTTCCACCACGTCTTCTGTTACAGATGATTTATTTTTCAGTTGATTTTTTTAGATGGAATCTTTTTGATGTCTCCTTTTATTTCATAGTATAATCCAAACAGTGGCCTGTGCCTCACTTAATTTTTGGCTTAACTCACTCCCTCTTCTGGGAAGTGTCTGCCCTGTTCCATAATGGTGTTCCTTTCCTGGAAATCCCATGACATAGCTGCTGCCCTTAATCCTTCTGTGATTGCATCACATTCCTGATTATGCTTGGGCGTGCATCCTGTTTTCAGCTTGCTTCCCAAACACTCCAATGCCCAAAGGGCTCATTCAACACGCTCTTCAGATACCCTAAACTTGGTTCTTATTAATATCCATGCCTTCAAAAATATGTTTTGCATTTCCTAACTGCCCATGGAAAGCATCCTCTGTCTGCAGATTAGGACCCCCCCTGAATCATGATTCTAATTGGCAAGGAATTTTTCCTTTCTTAGAGAAGACGAGACAAAGGTGGTGATCTTCTCAATTTCTTGCTTATACTCCCCTCTTTCCATTATTGGACTGGTTACTGTTCCATTGCATATTCAGCAATCTCCCACTGCAGAGCTTGTTTGGATATTTGGCCCTGGGTTGCAATCAGAATGAGACAAAGAGTCTCTCTCTTCCCTCAGAGTTTCGGGAAAAACTTAACTCACTGTGCTATCCACATTCTCCACCAAGTGTAGCAGCCAAATTACCACCAGACCTCAGATGGGGAAGCAGGCCAGATGTGCATATTCTGTCACCCTTTAGTGATAATAAAACCATGGCGGCATTTGCAGCGGTACAGGCTGTCCTGGCACTCGGTTCTGCACGCCCAGCTCTGCAGGAGGGGAGGGAGTGCGGCTGGTGGTGCTCGCTGCAGTGCAGGTGGGCACCCTCTGACGACAGCTCCACCGGGGTGGTTAGCTACAGGCAGCTTCAATAGGTTCTGTACATGTTTGAAGTTATGTGCCCCCTTACAACTGCCACAGAAGGTGCCTATTTTTCTTTAGCAGGCATCAAGGCAATAGTCCTCAACGGCATAAACGGGGTTTGCTTGGTCACATATGCATTCCTGTTCCAGAGCTCCTGAAAATTCCCTTTACACAGAACTGTATACAACAATATAGGTGTGTATGTATGCAATGCTTTTTAACCTAGTGCAATTAATATCTGTGTATTTACAGCAATGTTAATGATAACATGTTTAAATTTATTTGATTCTCTTCAGGATAATTGGAATGAAATGGCTCTATTGGGGATCTTGTCTTTCTTCCTTTATTGTGGGAATCCTAGGTAACTTAGCTAATTTTAGATGAATTTAGGTGAGATGAATCACACTATTAGTAGCAAATGTGTGTGTTAAATGACATGTATTCGCAGAAGAATATTTTACACTGGCAAACATAGATAGCTTACACCTAGGATTCCTAAAAGCGATAACTTTTAGGATTGTCTCCTGCAAATGTCACGTTTGAATAAGTTTTTGCATGTGGATGGTTCTGAAGATCAAAACCATACTAGTATTTTATGAGTATTCGAAATGTTCAAGGGGGAAGAGAAGGTAAGAGGAGGCTTGCTAGATGGCATCAGTTCTTGGCAAAGTAGTGGAAAAATTATAAAGATTCTTTTGATACAAAATTAAAAGAGAATTAAAAGCTTTAAAATTAAGCTTAGTAAACAGGATTTTGTGAAAAATAGGCTTTGTCAAAGATGTTTGATTTTCTTCTTACAATTATAGTTGATGAAAGTAAGTACATAATGAATTTCTGTAAAGCATTTGATTTACTATAAATGACATGATGATAAAAATATTAGGACTATGCAATATTAATAAAGTACATCTTAAATGGATTAAGAACTGGCTCACAGGACTCAAAGAGTACTTGTCAGCAAGGAATCAGTACTTATGATGACATTTTTAGGAAGGTCCTCTAGTGATGAGTCCTAATTCTTAATCAGCTTCATTTTCATCATCTCTGTTTTTATAATATTCTGTTGATTAGCTAATATAAGTGAAAAATAAAATCAGTGGTGTTAACATTTGCGAATGGTCCAAAGTGGTAAAGAATTTTAAAAACAAGTCACCCAAACAGAGTGTTCTGGATTACTAGGGAGAAAGTTGAGCTCAATGAAATATTTTACTTTAACAGAAATTGCTAGAAGGACATATGACAAGGAATAAGACTGTAGATCTTACTTAATAGGACAGAGTCTGTGTCCTGGAAAACAATGAGAGGTTTTAGTAGAGAGGCATCATGGTCTGCCTGTGTGATGTGCTATAATAAAAGGTTTATGGTGCATAAAACCCAGAACTATAAGCGAGGAATATGGAGGTGATTTTACTTCTCTACAAAAAATTCCTAGTGTATGCAGTTGTGATACCAACACTTTAAAAAATATAGTTGAAAGAACAGAGAGGGGCAGAGAAGAATCACAAAAATGACTCAGAGGTTGAAGAAAACGGCAGATGTCTTTGTTGCATAGTTCATGCATCAATGCCCCTGAACACCACTCCTTCAATAGTGTAGCTCTGACAAGATTTTTTGTGCCCTCAGAAGAGATTTATATATATTTATATAATCTCTCAAACAAGATTTTATATTGATAGCCACAATACATATAATATGTTTTTATAGATAGTGTATATGTATCATTCATATATATATATATATATATATATATATATATACCTGACCTATATAGGATGAAGGCCAGATATTTTCCTTTTGTTTGCTAGTCTCACACTTCTCAGGAACATACTAACCCCTGCAACACCTCTGTGTGTGCCTGGGTACAATAAGAAATTGTCTTACCTTACAGCAACACAAAGAACATGAAGTATGTGTGCAGAAGTCCTTATGTATTAAACCAGCGAGTTGAGCACTGAATGAAGGCACACAATATCTGGCGGAGTTTTGCAACATAATTGTTAACATATGGGCAGTGCTAAATCAAATGCCATTCATCAGAAATAGCCCATCCACTAAAATACACCCTGAGATGCTGAAAAAGTTGGACTACTTTAACTTATCAGCTAGAGGGTGGCCTTATGAGCATATATACACTTTCAAAGGAAAACAATACTGAACAATAAAGGCTTCTCAATGGAACGGAGCAAAACAATAATCTGTGCTTGGTTATTAAGGCCAAAAATATTCAAATTAAAAATTTGGCACATTTTTATTTTACTACTTTTTTAACAGTAAGTCCGATAAACAAAAAGAACAATTGTCAAAAGAGGTTGCAGTTTCTACTGTTAATGTCATAAAATGAGTGGTGGATATCTCTTGAAAGACATGACAGAAATTTTCTTTAGGAGTTACTGGTCTCTACAAAAGTGTTTATGTAAAGTTTAATAGCCTGTGCTATGATGAAAATCAGACTACACAAGATCTACTACTGTCACCAAAGGAGATAATTCGTGAACGAACTATAGTAAAAGTATTATGTGAGAAATTAGATTGGAATGCACCATTCAATTATCTCATAAATCACACCAATGGCTGTGATTCTTTCTTGAAATTCTGGGGCAGAATCTTTTTTTAAATTTCCTACTTGAAATTGAATCAAGTAGGAAATGTACTCAATCTTGAATTACCATGAAACATCTCTCACATATGTCTCTCATATACAGTGTCATGTATCATGGTGATATTCAGAAAACTGAACCGACAGGGCAGGCATGCTGTAGGATGTGATTGTTAGAGCTGGAAGAAACTCTACTAAGATCAGAGAGGTTGAGTAGAACCGAAAAAGAGGACATCTATCCTTTATGAAATGATACTTGCAATAGAGAGAGGCAATGGAGAATTAATATTGTTGGTTTTCTGCTGCTTGAGATTAAAGCAGTATTACACTAAATTCACAGTAGTTACTCTTGCATTGCAGACACGGTGCTTTGAAAAACCTGCATTGCTGCAAGTATGAAAGAATTTCCAAAACTGAAAGTAAAAAGGATTGCTTTGCAAACTGCAATGATGTCGACTTACTAATTAATTTTAAGTGGTGATTTCGTGATCACTGGCTGCCATTAAATTGTTTCTTGCAGGATCATGCAATGTGTTTGTCTTGAACAGTTACACCAATTTGCCATGTAATTGCAAGATTCAAGTGGAATAAAGTTGAACCAAATTGCAGGAGACAAATTCGAGAGCTATATCTTACAGATATAACAGACCAATTTGTTTTGTGAGTCCTAATTATTCACAAGTCAGTGGAATGAAATGTGCTTTCAGAAGCTGCATTGCTGACATCATCCCGTTCAGCACAGAAGCTGCCTCTCTGTATTCACGCCCTTTGAAAGTTCCAGTAGTTGATGCTGAACAAGCAAAAAATACCTACAAATACAACATAAGCACAAAGTATGGGAAACACAGTCTGAGTCATGGAAGGAAAGAGAAGAAAAGATTAAAAATAAATGGGAAACGAATAAATCAAAAAAATGTTGCTCTGGGCAGACTAGGATATGAAATAAATCACCAAATGAAAAAGAAAACTGAAAAAATAATGACAATCAGAAAGAAAGATGGTAAGTGAATATAGAGTAGTGAATCAGACAAATATTAAATCTTACAACTAGAAAAAATTGAAAGGAAGAAACAAGATACGAAGTAACTCAGGCAGAAAGAAAATCAGCTTGAGAAAGGTAAATTAAAAATGATTCATAGAGGGATAGATCTAAAACCAGTGAGTTGGCTGAAGATAAGAGGGTCACCGCTAACAAAGAGGGCCATAACTAACAAAGACAATTTTCAAAGGGTCATACTGAGGATGAAATAATCAGTTTTATTAGTAACAAAGACAAAGAATTAGGACAAGCAGAGAGAAGAATCGTTGTACTCTGAGCTTTCACAGCTGTGAAACCCCAGAGTACGCCGCAGCTTCTGATTGCTGCATGGGCAATGACAGGATGGTGTGAAAAAGTAAAGGCAGACATTTTTTTTTGTTATTTTATGTAAGTCCATGCCTTTCTGGAATTGTCTTTCTCATTTGTAGAAGACTAAGTAGATATCTGAGGGTTCTTTGTTTGCTTTTTGTTTGTAACATTCCCTTTCCAGAGAGTTACAAAAAAGCCTTTTGAAGTATGAGATGTATGTGGTCATTCAGTTTGAAAAGACAAACTCATGTTTTTTCCAAAATTGCTTACAGATTTTCAATATCTAGACTTCTAAGAAATAATGCCAATTCTAGGACTCCCCATTAAACTCTAGGAGTGAAAGATATCTCCTTTTTAACTCACTGAAAAACCTTTACTGTTAGTAAACGACAGTCATGGGTTAGTCTAATCTATTGATCTGAACAGGATGTAGTTGACATGAAAGAACCACTGTGTTCAGAAGCTTGTTGTCCAACAATGTGCATGATCTCCACCCCTAAAAATGACTCATTGAGAGCAAAGGCATAGAGCAGCTATAAAGAATTGCCCTTATTCAGAGAGACTAAATAACTTATTTAACCTTTTATGTTTGAACGCAGGCCACCCGACCATGATAGAGAAGGCTGCGTACAGCCCCTACATCTTTTTGACAGAGAGAAAAAAGTGTAATTGTAGATTCTGTTCCTCAGTCTCTTTTAGCTGAATGCAGTAGTATTTTTGCAATTTTACCCTTTTTGCTGTTTTATATAGTATTTGCCTGCGTCAGGGTCTTGCTGCCTACGGATGGCTGCTCCCCTGGTCTCCTTGAGCCACCTTCCCAGCTGGGCAGCTGCTTGGCTGTTTCTGTACCTCAGACTCTTCTGGACCTTTGAGAGGGTGCCAGTATCACAGCACCTCGCTTATCTCTGTGATGCCTCTGCAGCACCTCTGGGTAGGGACTTCCTTTGAATCTTTCACAAGCCAGTTTTTAGCAGTAAAACGGACAGCTTAGTTTCACCAGCAGCTGGTTGGATTTGTTGTGGAAACTGCAGTTACCAGGATTAAATCTCTTTAGGATCTACAAGCATAGGCTCAGCATAGTGCCAGACAAGTTGCAGTGGGAAGTGGAAGGGAACCATTCCTCAGGTATCATTTAAAGCCCATGGCCTGTACCTGGCTGCCTCATCCATGCATTTTTTAACTCCTTCCTTTTCTCCTTCTACCTTTCAGGTGACAATGGAGCCGTCAGTGTCCTAAATCAGGATGCTCCACTGCCTCCAGCGCTAACAACCTTTGCTGTCAAGGATTTTTTCCCAAACAACTACGAATTGTCAATGACCAGTAACATTTTGCCCAGACTATGTCATCGTCCTTAACTTTTTCCACTGTTAGAAAACTGTATGTGCTAATCTAGAGAAACTGAGGCAACTGCAGTGAACGTAAGCCTGCATCCCAACATACTCTTCAATCTACTACAGACCTGCCAGTCAAATAATCCAACTCTTCTTTATGCTTTACTGTTAGCATTGACCTTAATGACTAGTAAGTATTAATGGATTCTTTTACCATTTTTTATATTGAATAATATATATATTTGTTCAACTATTCCATATTTCTAAATTGCACCTAATGACCTACAGCTCCTATTTGTCTCATTGCATAAACATTTTCACAGGTTAGCCTTTAGAAATATTTTATTATTCTTCATTACTTATTTTGTTCTGGCAATGTGTGAAATGTTTTCTAATTGCTTCAGATAAGTCAAAGACTTTGTGTCACAGTTTCTAGCAAACCTCCCTAGTATGTTCAGTTAAAACCACCCCAAACGATGCTTCAATTGTGATCTTGGTAATATGGGAGAGAGAAGAAAAGTTACTTATATAGCTATTTTTTAAAATTTCTTTTTACATTCACATTTATATTTGTTTCTGTTTCATCTATAGCGTTCAAATGCTTCAGAAACCACAAGGACTTTTGATTTCTTATATCTTAATGTCCTGTGTATCTGGAATATGAGTGTGTAATTTTAACAATGTTAATAGACTATTTCTATGCTTATGTGCCCTTGACTTTTTAGCTTTTAAGTGGAGACTGTATATAGCTAAGATGAGGCTGACTAGAGGTTTCTGGAATGCTGGTAATGTATTTCAAGTGCCAGAATAACAATCTACTATTCAAAGTGTCAATAAAACTTATCTTGATGTCTTTGATTACCTCTATACTAGTGACAGCATCTTTATTTGCAGCCATAGATCTTGGATTTAGAGACATAGTGAGTTTGTCCATAGATGATGGACCTGATCTAGGACAGTACAGTGAATGAGCCACTGGGAAGATAAGGATAAATAGCTATTAGAACCAACCAAAGAATACAAATACATCAGAACAGGAGATCTTTATACCAAGATGGGATATTTCTCTAAAGGATAAGTTTTAGTACAACTGCAGCTACTAGAATTGAATAAGCAATTAGATCTTGGTAAATCACAAGGCTTTTATATTGCTGCAAGTCTGATTAGACGACCACAGACCCTTTTTGTCTTAAATGTTATGAAACATCACTGATGACTAAGAAAAACCAATTTTACTGATGACCAGGAAATGCTTCACCATCTATGGCAAGATGTGACAAGAGATGTGTTAAATACTGTCGATATTTGGGCCTCTGAAGCTATATAGGATGACAGAGGAGTGCTGGCCTATGATGTTAACACAGAGAAATAGTTATCGTGTCCTTGGCTAGAAACTTGAAAAATTTTTCAAAATGATTTCTAGCCCTGTGGATAAGAACTTGTGTGTAAATGTTCCAGTGGTTGCTGAAAGCAGAATTTGACTTAAAAAATGCCACTGTGAAATATAAGCACCTAATTCAAATGTAGGGAATTTAAAATCAGTATTAAAATGTTGTTATACTTCCTCAACAGATAATGGCATTGGGCAGATGAATTCATTTTCCGAATATGGCCAAAAAATATAAAAATATTGTGATAATGGAAGTCAGCAGTAAAAATTGCTATGCTACATAGAATCATAGAATCATAGAATGATTAGGGTTGGAAGGGACCTCAAAGATCATCTAGTTCCAACCCCCCTGCCATGGGCAGGGAAATCCTCCACTACACTAGGTTGCCCAAAGCCTCATCCAACCTGGCCTTGAACACTTCCAGGGATGGGGCATCTACAACTTTTCTGGGCAACCTGTTCCCAGTGCCTCACCACCCTGTGAGTGAAAAATTTCTTCCTTACATCCAATCTATACATCTGACCACTCTTTTGGCAATGGAGAAAAGAAGAGCACTGCCATAAATATAGTAGCTTTCTTGATCTCTGCAGCTCGGTACACAACCGTTCTCGGTGCTGAGATGCTTGCAAGGGAACACAAATGAGAAATAAGTCATGCGTATAAAGCCCTAGTGCATTACCATTCTTGTGGCTGATAGGCTCAGCTAAGTACCTCCTTTTAGAACTGATGGAAAGTTATGGTTGGTGTACCATTGATTTGTGCAAAACAAAAGACTGATCCTGACACAAAGTTCATGAACAATCGAGAGTGGAGAAGAGTGTAAAAACACTCTCCTCAAGTACTCTGCTTATTTTGAAAATTCGAGACCTCGAAGTGTTTATCAGGAAAACTCTGCAGAAAGTGTGTATGATAACTGCTTTGGCTTTTACGCAGACCGTTTCTGAGAACACATGGAGATATGAGGAGCAAACACTGCTAAACTTAATGTTTTATTTAAAAAAAATACGAATATTAGAAGATCACACCACAGTAGCTCGCGGTGTATATGGACAAGTGCCTGGCTGTGTGTCCAGCAGGAACGGAGACCTTTGTCTTTGCTTTTCCTCCTCCTCCTTCCCCTTCACTCTCTCTCCTGCCCTCCCATAGCAAGTCCATCCCCTGCTGCACTGCCTGGCCAAGTAAGACTCAGGAGAGCAGATGTGGGTCCTCTTTCAGCAGATTGCGGAAAGATGCTGGTTTTTGCTCCCTGTAGCAGATTCTTCAAGGTATGATCAAAATATTTATTAGCCTGCTAAATACATTAGTAATGAGATTTTTTCTCTAATTGGAAATGCCTCTCATCTGTAAGTCAGATGGCACTCATGCACCCTGAGATATTTACAAAGTCCAGAAAGAACTTATTTTCGTTGTTTCAATGTTTCCTAGGAATTCATAGTGCTCTTGCAGATAATTTTGGTTTACATTTTCTTTCACCAAATATCTAAGCAATTAGATCTCAGAGATGTAGGCGTATTCACATAATCACAGAATCACAGAATGTTAGGGATTGGAAGGGACCTCAAAGGATCATCTAGTCCAATCCCCCTGCCTGAGCAGGCCCACCTAGATCAGATCACACAAGAACACGTCCAGGCGGGTTTTGAACATCTCCAGAGAAGGAGACTCCACAACCTCTCTGGGCAGCCTGTTCCAGTGTTCTGTTACCCTTATTGGGAAGAAGTTCTTCCTCATGTTTAAGCAGAACCTCCTGTGTTCCAGCTTACATCCATTTCCCCTTGTCTTATCATTGGATGCCACTGAGAAGAGCCTGGCTCCATCCTCATGACAGTCACCCTTTACATATTTATAAACATCAATGAGGTCCCCCCTCAGTCTCCTCTTCCCCAAGCTAAAGAGACCCAGCTCCCTCAGCCTTTCCTCATAAGGGAGATACTCCACACCCTTAATCATTCTTGTGGCCCTGCGCTGGGCTCTCTCAAGCAGTTCCTTGTCCTTCTTGAACTGAGGGGCCCAGAACTGGACACAATATTCCAGATGCGGCCTCACCAGGGCAGAGTAGAGGGGGAGTAGAACCTCTCTCGACCTACTAACCACACCCCTTCTAATACACCCCAGGGTGCCATTGGCCTTCTTGGCCACAAGGGCACATTGCTGGCTCATGGTCATCCTGCTGTCCACCAGGACCCCCAGGTCCCTTTCCTCCGTGCTGCTCCCCAACAGTTCAGTCCCCAACTGGTACTGGTACATGGGGTTGTTCTTACTCAGATGCAAGACTCTACACTTGCCCTTGTTGTATTTCATTAAATTTCTCCCTGCCCAACTCTCCAGCCTGTCCAGGTCTCTCTGAATGACAGCACAGCCTTCAGGCGTGTCAGCCACTCCTCCCAGTTTAGTGTCATCAATTATGGTAAGTATGAATTATGTCATTCAGTTATGGTAAAGCAGCTGTACAGTTTTTGGAACCTCTTGCATTGCCAAAATGCACATTGAACGTGCTGACCTGCAGGAGAGGCCGCACAGTGCCCAGGTAAAGCCAACAAAATCACACCTTCTCTCAGAAAATGTGACATCTGCCTGTACACAGGCAGATGGTTCTTTGGGTGGAAGAAAGAATTCTGTAGGAGACACTGTCAGCTTAATGTGCTTTAATTTTCATATGTCTACAATCTTAGGTATATACATGTTGCAAAATTACTCAGTAAGAATATACTTTCATCATGGCTTGCTCAATTAATATTTTGAGCTTGATTTACTGGCTGGGACAGAACTGGGCTACAGAGAAACTAAGCCCTGAAGGCTGCTTCTGGAACAGAGTGTCCCTCTCTCTGGGTGCTTGGGGAAACCAGGGTTGTTGGAGCCCCACGTGCTGCGCAGCCACAAAATGGCCACACTGTTTGCTGCTGGGATGCAGGCATTTCAGCAGACAGCCAGTGCTAAAGCAGAATGTATGTTCTTTTTCCATCATCAGGCAAAGCATTTCCAATGTTTTCTACTATTCTGCCTTATATGGTACTTAGCCTGTGCTGCTTAGCTTTCCTTTCCATCCACTTTTCAGAGAACCTTTAGGAAGATAGAAAGGTAATAGTCGTTACAGCGGGTGATAGATGTTGCAGTGGTGGAAGCTCACCATTGAAAGGACCTCTTCACGTACAAGAGACATGAACTTGTGCCAGCTATGAATTAATCTAGGATATTTTGCAACAGTTTCTGTAATTTCAGGAATGTGGATCCCTCTTCAGTTAATAGAAAGTAATAAGTACTGAAGAAATGAGATTTGGCTCTCAATAGTTCCCCAAATTATTAGCACTGTGTGAATAGCTCAAGACTGGTAACACTGGTGACCTCTATCCCCACTGGATAATTGCTTTTATTAGGCCTTGCTTGTTTCTGCTCTTGTCTTACAGCACTGACAGATGTAATTTTGTTGTATACTACATAGGTCCTTAATGAAATTGCTGAAAGAAAGTTTATTGCTGAGTAAAAAAAATGATGTCAACTTTTGAGTTTCAATGAGTCTCTTACCTCCAAGCCTGTTTTTTTGTTTGGTGTTTTTTTTTTTTTTTCCCCATTACATTAAATGCTTGTCACTATGACTAGGAAAAATTAGAAAGTGCAAAATGCCCATCATATGTAGCCCAAAATACAAACATATCTACACTACCATAATGAATAAACATGCTGTATCTGTAGCTGATAAATTAAGCCACATGATGGCAGATGAAATTAAGTGCATATAAGGTGAAAGTACTTGATGTTGAAAGGAGGAGATGAAGAACCGTATAATCTCTGTATTGGTATGATCAGTCAGAAAGAGAAATGGATGTCAGCGAGAACAAATCAACGTAATGTCTGCTTTATGCAAAATATCAATACAGACAGGATATTAAACTGCATTAAGAGCAGTATCTACAGATAGATTTACAGGTAGACCACAGCATTTAAAAATAGTAGGTGACTAGAAAAGAGAAAACAAATAGCATGGAGAAACTCTCAACTGAAAAAAAAAAAATAAACACAGGATTAAGCCTAGCAAGAAATATAAGGACAGAGATATGTAAAATAATGAACAGAATAGTGAAGGTCAGCTGAACATCCATGTTTCTCCTTTTTTCCTAGTGTGGGAAGAAATGTTAAAAAAGCAATGTGAAAAAAAATCAGTGTAAAATTCATAAAAGAAAGCATATATTGACACAATGCATTGTTAACCTGCTTAGTAGCATGAATTCCCCAGAGTATGTATCTTTTATGATCTGCAAGATATGTTCTATCTTAATTCCCATTTAATGCAATTCTGAAGCGTTGCTATTGATCTTCAAGGCCATCACTGGATAAGGACCCAGCTAAATTGGGTAGTATCCTTTCGTCTGTAACTTGTGAAGACAAATGAGCTCTCCTAGTACAATGCAACAAGCTACGATGACATTCATGAGAACTATGGATAGTATTTTCAGGCAAAGTGGATTGATGATACAACAAGTAACCATAGAAGGTTATACTGAACCACAGTCTGATTGCTTTTAAAGTATATAGATATAACTGTTTGGTAACGGTTTCCAACCATAATGGAAGTCGAGGAAATAAAAACATCAAGCAGCTCAGAAGGCTGAGTATCTAAAAAGCTGAAAACCAGGGAGTGATCCAACACTCCAGATGATCACAATGCAAATTTAGTTTATCTTACTAAGCACTTGGATTCTAAGGAAATAAGTTGGATAAATGGCATACAAAACATAAAAGATACATGTATAATAAAACTACATGTAATTGTACCACAAAATGATTAGGCAGCAATATTCAGCCTTCAGGAAAAAGAAAATAAATTCACCAACATCTGAACATGCTCCTGATAATTTTACCTTTATTGCCTAAGAAAAAGATTCTTGAAATTGTTTAAGTAACTAGATAGCAGGAGACCTGCATAAAGTTAATGTAATATATAGCATTCTATTTTAAATACCTATGTAAGGAGAGAAGGATGATCATCGTCTGGAGGTTACTTATTTCACTTCTAACCGTAGTGGAAACTTAGACCAGACATTGATTTTATATCAGTGAAATGTGGCAAGATGAATCCCACCATTAGTAACTTTAGGAAATCGTATCTTAGTTGTGTATAGTAGAAATTTAATATTGATTCATTGATGCCAATAGCTGTTGACATCTTGATAACAGCCTGGAAGGCCTACTGCTCTGGTTCAACATGGTAAATGTCATGATTTTATGGGAGTCTTTAAAAGCCACAGACAACCATTAAGGAACCCCTGATTTATATGAGAGATTTTTGGAGCTGTCCTTTATCTGAATTTCCAATTATCTCTCCCTATATATGCAGTTTCCCTGTAGTTATATTCTGATTTGATCAGAGATTATCTGCCCAGCTCAGAAACATGCATCTTCATCATGTTGCTCTGTGTGGTTCAACAATTTTTCTTTCTACCCAGCATTTTTTATATTTGTCTAGTACATGAAATCCTTGAGTGGATACGGATGCTTTTAGAGTTACTAAATTTTTCACGAACGAGGATGTTTTCACACATTGTGACTAAAAAAGACGCCAGATGCAGAAAACAGTTCCATTGGAGCAGACTGCTGGAGACAAAGGGCACATTTGTAGTTTGTTATACAGAGCCTGGTGCTGGCAACTTCGGACTAACTGCTGCAAGCTCCTAAGACAAAACATTCAGCTCAGCACTGTGTGCCAGAACTAGCCTTGGTCCCCAAATCAGTATTGTCATGTCACAGCAGTACTATGGCTTCTCTCCTAGTCAGGCTCTTTAGCTAAACTGAAGGATTGCGCTGATAAAATCACTCTGCTTCTGCTCTGTAGATACATAGAATAACTCAGTGTGTGGCTCTTGCTGAATAACAGAGACTGTGAGTACTTACGATACAGGTTTTTCATTTTGTTCTGGGTTGACCTTGGCTGGATGCCAGGTGCCCACCAAGCTGCTCTGTCACTCCCCCTCCTCAACTGGACAGGAGGAGAAAAATAGAAGAAAAGACTCATGAGCCGAGATAAGGGCAGGGAGATCACTCAGCAATTACCGCCATGGGCAAAACAGACTCAACTCGGGGAATTTAATTTAATTTATTGCCACTCAAAAGTCAGAGTAGGGTAACGAGAAATAAAACCAAACCTTAAAACATCTTCCCTCCACCTCTCCCTTCTTCCCTGGTTCAACTTCACTCCTGATTTTCTCTAGTTCCTCCTCTCCAGTGGCACAGGGGGACAGGGACTGGGGGCTGTGGTCAGTTCATGACCTGTTGTCTCTGATGCTCCTTCCTCCTCACTCTCTTCTCCTGCTCCAGCATGGGGTTCCTCCCATGGGAGACAGTCCTCCATGAACTTCTCCAATAGGAGTCCTTCCCATGGGCTGCACCTCTTCATGAACTGCTCCAGCGTGGGTCCTTTCCATGAGGAGCAGTCCTTCAGGAACAGACTGTTCCAGCATGGGTCCCTCACAGGGTCACAAGCCCTGCTGCCAAACCTGCTCTAGCATAGGCTTCTCTCTCCACGTGGTCACAGGTCCCACCAGCAGCCTGCTCCAGTGCAGGCTTTCCACAGGGTCACAGCCTCCTTTGGGTGCATCCATCTGCTCCAGCGTGGGATCTTCCATGGGCTGCAGGTGGATATGTGCTCCACTGTGGACTTCCATGGGCTGCAGGGAGACAATCTACTTCACCAAGGTCTTCTCCAGGGGCTTTAGATGAATCTCTGCTCTGGTGCCTGGAGCACCTCCTCCCCTTCCTTCTTCACTGACCTTGGTGTCTGCAGAGATGTTTCTCTCAGATATTCTCACTCCTCTCTCCCAGCTGCTTCTGGTCCAAGTTCCCCGTTCTTAAATATGTTGTCACAGAGGTTCTGCCACCATCGCTGATTGGCTTGGCCTTGGCCAGCAGCTCTATCAGACACAAGGGAAGCTTCTGGCATCTTCTCACAGAAGCCACCCCTGCAGCCTGCGTCGTCATCAAAACCTTGCCACACAAACCCAATACACATTTATCAATTTCTGAAGGTTCTCTCTAAAAAGAAAAAAAAGGGAAGACATTTGTGATTGCCTTGTCTAACTGATAATCTCTTTGTCCCTCCCTTTTTTCAATAATTTTGGTCGCACTCCTTTCAACCCCATCTGAGAAGGAAAGAGATCTCAGAGACTGGTGATTCTTACATGTTTTGTGAAGACTGATGTTTTCATTAAGCAAAAAGACCCAATAAAATCTTCATTAATTCTAGTTCTTGCAGAATGCTTTGTTTCTCGAAGAGACCTTTAGAGAAAATTAAAGCCCAAATCTGTTGTTTTAAACATTGTCGTCTTCCATTAAACAGAGCAATTTGCAAGATCAGATACAAAGGAATATATCTTATTAGTCATCATTATTTGGACTTTGTCTGTTTCTGAGTCCTCAAAGCCGATATAAAAATACGTACACTTTGTGTTACCAGTAAGTGGCCCTATTTCCTTCTAGTATATTCTAAATACAATTATTCCTCCTGAATAAAAAGGTCAGCATTCACAGTACAAATCACAGTTCCTCCGGATTCAGAGTCTAGCAACAAATGCAGTATGAGTGACAGGTTGTTCAAATTAGTTTAATTATCTCAGGTATCACTGGCATTTCTTGTTGCTGAACTACTGTCAAATAAACCACCCTTATGATCGCTTTAACTGCTTCTTTTTCTAACCTCTTGAATATTTTCTGGAGGAATTTGTCTGTGTTTTCAGAGATTCCTGGAGGAGTGAGAGTACTTCTGATTTCACAGATGACTCGGAAGGCACATAAGCATCTTTAACCTGCATTCATGGGCAGACAGGATCAGCATCTCAGGTCTCACTGTTTTCTAATACCTGTTTTCTAATACATATTGTCTAATAATGCCTTTTCCTGTGCAGTAGGAGAAACAGAATGGTGATGGCTTTCTGATTCTGCATCTCATTTTACCTGGCCATGGCCCCAGGATAGATTTGAACAAGCTGGGTGCTATTTCATTTTAAACAAATTAGCCTCATCTATTAACTGGAAAGAACTAACCATGCTATTCCTGTTTTCTGCCTGGAATCTGGGAGGATAGTCACGTCAGTGGATAGTCAAATTTCAGGTCTGGAAGGTCTGGTTTATAAAAGTTGGAAGTGACTCAGAAACTAAGGTGTACTGGAGATTTATATGAGGTTATACTCTTCACTCTGATGACTATAATACAACTTTGAGAAGTTTGCTGTGAAGCTTTATTATTCATCATCTGATACTGCTAAGGTGAATGCAATGTGAATTGTGCAGGTTACTGCACTGTAAAATAGCACGAATTTCTGCAGAAGTAAAATCACAGCTAATGTGATCATATGATTTAGTGATAAAAGAGAAAGAATATAGATAATCCATACCCTAGCACTAGTTAGAAAGGATTCTGTCATCAAAACAAAGTATGCCTGTTCCTTTACAACAGTTTTCTCCTTGGTGACGATTATTAGGTGACTAATAAAAAAATTTTATGAAGCCAGCATAAGCTGAGGAAAGGAAGGAGCAGTGTCCGTTATCTAATGTTGTTTCATAATGAGATATCATAGTGATGGCAATAGTAAGCATTTGAATATGGCGGTTTGCTTGGAAGTCTTTCAATGCAGAACTTGGCTCCTCTCTACACAAGCTAAATCACAGTTAAATTTTTTTTTTTTTTAAATTAATTAAATGGATAAAAATGTTGTATGGACAAACCTACATTGAATCAAGTGAAAGTAATGCAGTGTTCTTTGCTAAAAGTTCTTTTATGACAGAACTGATTTTTAAAGATTCTGTCTCTGCTGCTTTCTTCAGCCTCCACTCACAATGTCAATTACCACCCTGTCAATAGTGCTGTTTCAACTGTTCAGGAACTACTGATCTAAACTAAAGCTGAGAAATTATCTTGCTAAAGACAAACCTCCTTCAGCAACACCAAAAAAACCTGTGCATGTATAATTGCTTTTACCCTGGGTTGTTTCACAGGTCAGGTTTATTATCTAGTCCCACATGGAACTCAGTTAGTGGAACGAAGGCTAGTGACCTGACCAGGAGGCAGATGGGAATGTAGGACACCAGGAAGGTCAGAAGGAGGAGAGAACCTTCCAAGGATCCTCTTGTACTCCAGCAAGGTCTGAACCGAAATGAAAAATCATAAGCAATTTTTGTTTCTAATAGTTTTGCTAAAAATGTTAATATTGCTACAATCCTCAGTGGAATGGAAACAATGTTTGTGACCAACTACTTGGCTATGAAATAGTATATAACAAGTGAGATATTTGACATTTTCTCTGAACTAATTAATTGTCCACTTTTGAATTTGATTAGTTCCAAGTACCAGAATGTGCAACCTGAAAGATATAACATTTCTACATTACTTTACTGTGAAAACTGAGGAATAACCCAAAGTAAGACCAACTATTGAGCTTGCAACTTTTTGGCACCTTTGGGATGTCTGTACAAAGTCTTACAGGTTTCTCTTTCTTTGGATCAGATACTTCTTAGGTCTGATCTTGTGTCCCTTGACTTTCCTCAGGAATTAATTCAGGATCAGAGAAACTATGTAGGAGTGTTCTCTGTTCTCTAGGGAAAAAGCAGGGGGATTTTATTCCTTTGATAAGGTAATCTTCTCTTTTAATTTTTTCTTTTTTTGTGTGTGTGTGTCAGTTAAGTGCAATTGTGTTACCATAAAATGGATTCAAGTAGTCTTCCCAAAGAACTCCCTTCAGATGCTTGGATTTTACTCTTAGTGCTTGCAATGTCATATTCCCACTCACTCTTTAGTAATCTGCAGATGGGTAGCTATCACTTGAATTTTTAAGAGGGACGAAAAGACCTGTTAGCGTCCTTCCCCAGCAACAGAAACAAAGGCTCTCCTCTCTCCTTGCTCCCTCTAGATTTCTTGACCCATTAAAAATAGGCTCTTTGCCCTTTTTGTACTTTGTAGTTCTCCTGATCTGTGACATCCATGTTTTCAGCTTCTTGCATTTCACTTTTAAAATATGGATAGTTCAAGTCTTCACACACTTTCAGGCAATGAAGTAATCCAAGGCAAAAAACTTGGGGTTAATCGAAACTGATGTTTGAGGTCCTGTGTGTGCTGTGCCCCACTCCTTGCTTCTGCTACACTGAAGCAAAGCACAACATGGCCCATTATCTACTTCCAAGCCTGTCTAAGTGCTGGATTCTTGCCAGCTTAATTTTACCACTTAAATTACAGCATAGGAAGGCATAGTGATACAGAACAGGAACACATCTTTCACCACTCAATAAACACATGCAATGAATTATTAGTGTAGTCACTGGCACTGCAGACGCTGAGCTTCCCACCAACAAACGGGCATGTTAGTGCCCTGCTTGGTTCTATGTTGACCACGTCCATGATTAACACGCATGTCCAGAAGAAAAATCAGGTCATTTTTATTTCACTTTAATCCATCTTTACTTTCAGAAACAGGAAGAGCGTCACGATTTTTATCACCCTTCACTGTTCCAGGCCATTGTTGGGGAGGGACTCAGTAGCAGGAAGACACCTCAGGTGGACAGGAGAGACCATGATGGACAAGCCCAGGCCCGAGTCCCACAGCGGGGCATCGATCGCCTCAGGTATGCCTTTACTTGTAAACACAGGCCAAAGGGATGCGGCCATTTTGGTGCACGTCCAAAAAACAGCGGGTCTGTCTGGAGTTTTTATTTCCTTCCAGCTCCTGCCCGACCCAGTGCCCATGGAAGGGTGGCCCTCCACCTGCCCCAACAGCCCTGCCCACCGGAGCGCCCCGCACCGGCCGAGGCGGCAGCGTGTCAGGGCACAGTAGGGCGGATCCAGGCTGCGAGCCTGAAGAGACCACAAGGACAGGCCCCAGCGTCGGGCTAAAATCCCCTTCCTGCGGGCAACGACCCCGCGCGGCCGGGGACGCCCGAGCCCGGCGGCTGCTCCGCGGTCCCCGCCGCGCGCCGCCGGGCCCGGCCGCTCGCCCCGCCCCTGCCGCGTCTCTCCTCTTGCGATTGGCGCGTTTGGAAGCGCCGCGCTTTGGCCTCCAATCAGCGTGCTGCGTCCGTTGCTAAGCGATGGTTTCCGGGCCGCGCTGGCCGCCCGCGCGAGGCGGCGGCGGCGGCGGCCATGGCGGGCCGGTGGCGGGACGTGGCCGGGGTGCGCATTGCCCCGGCCGAGCTGTGCTTCAGGGACGCCGTGCCGGGGGCCCGCTATAGCGCCGCGCTCAGCGTCCAGAACCGGCGGGCGGAGAGGTGTCGCCTCCGGCTGCTGCCGCCGCGCCGGCCCCAGGTGAGGGGCGGCCGGGAGGGAAGAGGCGGGGAGCGTCCGTCGCGCGCCCCCGCGGCCCGAGTGGCGGCGGGTGACGCCGCCGAGGTCCGTCTCTCTCCTCACGTCGGCCGCGGGCTCTGCGTGTGCTTGTGCAGCGCCTCGCACCGCGCCAGCATGGACCCTCGGGGGAACGGCCCGGCCCGGCCCGGCCCGGCCCGCCCTGAGTCCCGTGGGGCTGTATCCCTTCCTCCTGGGCTCGTCCTGAGGAACTGGCACGCACCTCCCTCGCCTCGCGCTTGCCGGGCCCTCCTTGACACGCAGAACATTGCCAGAGGAAAAGCGCATCTCGAGGCCCCGCTTTTGTTTTCGGCAGTTTTGTGGGGGGGCATCTGCCCTCAGGTTTGCCCAGCTGGGTGCGACTTGTGGAAGAGGCTGTTTGGGCAGCTGTAAGTGTTTGTTCGGCTGCCTCAAGTGGAAAATGCTACCATGGGATGCCTGAGCAGCTCATGAGACAGACTGGAATTAGCCAGCGAATTGGAAATTAACTTAAAATAGTTGAATAACTGCGTAAGCTGGAAAGAATAAAGGCAATTATTAGAGCCAAAATTGTCTGAATCGCTGCTTGTGTGACAGTTCTGAAGCAGGCAGCATGTGCTGGTTTCTCTTTTTCTTGTGAGAACATGCAAGTGTCATTTCTATGAGACTTGAAAAATATTCTCATGTAGAGCTTCAAATGAGGCTGCTCATTTGAAGCTTGTAAGTCAGAGTGAAACGAACTCCCATCTTCCCAGTTCTATGTGTTCCTGAGGTCATGAGAGATTTGAAGAGAGCTTCCTTGTTTGTTAAATCCATAGCTTCAAGAGAAGTAGATTAGCTTTCTTATATGTCTTACTACATCAAGTCCCTTGTTGGTAACAAATCCTGCTTAGCTTTGCTGGCTGGCTTTGCACTCTCTAGAAATTTTATCCCTCAAGAAGCCCATGAGTTCTCTGTTATTTCAGGGAGCGTTATGTAGAAATAGATCACTTTGCTATGGTGTGAACAACAAATCTGTGAAGTTTTCCAGATCAGCTGAAGGGCACAACTTTTTAAGTTGTTTTTGCTTGGATTTCCATAGAGCTGATTGATACCTCGTTTCTGTATTGCATTCTTCTAAGTTTTTTGAGTGGAGTAGTCCGTTTGCGGGGCTTGCTTGTGGAGAGCTTTCTCAGAAAAGAAGGTTAATTTACAATCTTTTCTCAAGATAGTATGATTACTATTAATAGCAAATGATTAGTTCTGGAGAAATCATTGCCTAGCCAGACTTTTTGAGGGCAAATGCATCTTTACAATTCTAACCTGTTTAGCCTTTGACTTGTAACCTACGTGGGCTCAGAAAACCCAGCTGCGGTTAGTAGTTTTATGTTGTTCTTCCATCTAACTGGTTTATTATCTGTTAATTACTTCAAAATTGGAATCAAAGGGTTGAACTGGCACTGAGGGTTGAACAGAAGCTGGTGTTGCTTTGTGTTCATGGCAACTTGGACTATGAATAAGTACATTCCAGTGTAGTCATCAAAATGATTGTCAAACAATTGAAGTACCTTGGATAATTTCACTATTTGAGTAGTCAGCCTTTCTGTTTGAGGGCAAGAGTAGCCAAGACTGCGTATGCGTTTTATCTCTCCCTAAAATTTGCTAATTTGCATGATGTATACAGCTTGATTTTTATTACACTGTAACTGAAGAATTTTGCAATGAGCTGGAAAGTGTTGGGAGTGCTTGATTTGGTAGGGCTGGGCTTATTCTGTTTTGTTAGTTTTCATCAGCCTTATCAATTTTTCATGCGCTCCAGAAGTGAAAAGGCAGAGTCAATTTTAGGAAAGAGAAAAGGTTGCTCAATCATAATTTATGAGTTTTTACCTCTGTATCTCGTGCTTTTTGCTGAGTATTTTAGTGCTGTTGCGCATGAGATGACCAATAAGACAGTTAGGGGACAAGATTCCACTTCACATGCTCAGTACCAGAAAGGTCTGTTGTGTTGCCCTTTCTCATTCCCAGACCTTAGGCTGCTATCTGTGATTACATGGCTCTGAAGTGTATGACTCATCTGTAAATTTTCTGAGGCATTACATCCATAGAGTGCAAGAACTGAAAAATAACCTTCCTTGAGCTGTCGTAGTGCATGCCTTTCAAGGAATTTAGCTCACAAAGCAGTGTTCCATAGGTTTCATTAAAATTTCTTAGTACAATATATTAATTTTCCCTGGTATATAATGAATATGCATGGCTGTTTAATTCTCTTTAGAGAAGAGATGAATTTTACACACTTTAAGATTAAAACATGGCTACTGTTTCAAAATCAAGCCTGTAATCACGATGCATATCACATAGCAGATTTCCTTTAGCTGAGTATTTATATATTGCTAGGAAGATTTTAAAGGAATAGAAGGAGATGCTCAGACAATAGAATCAACAAGTAGTAAATGATATGTCTGCGTATTTCAAACGTAAATTAGAACAAAAAAATTAAAGGATACCGAGATGAGTCTCTTTCAGAAATAAACATTAATTAAAACTGACATATAGAGCAGAAGCATTGGGCATAGGGCGATGCGAATTGTAAGGAGACTGAAACACCAGAGAAGCTCTAGGCCTTGCTGTGAGGCTTTCCTAGGAACATGGGGACTGCTGGATTTCCCACAAAGTGCTCATAGGTTACTCATGTACTCTTCAAAGAAAGATGTACAGGGGGTGTTGAATGTAAGCAGGTGTTCTCAGACAACAACAAATCCAGAATTATTTTTTGAGATAGGAAATAGGTGCTTTCTGTCAGCTGCTTCTGTTTGTTTTTTTTTTCTCTCTTTCATTCGACCCCCAAAATTGTAGATGCCATGGGCCTTTCAAGCAGATTTTCAATGTACTTTCTGTTGATGTCAGCTGAATGTTGGTCACACCTACAGAAAACTCGTATGCTGTCTCGTTTTCGTGCTGCTTTGGACTGAGACTTAATCCTTGTTACTTTCTTGGGTATTAGAAAGGTTCTGCATTGAGTAGTAGCTGACTCGGTTTTGTGTTGCTTCAGAAGGTTTATTGCAACAATAGGAAAAGCTAGAGCTCTCTGGGAAAGACAAAATGATATTTTGCCAACCAACTCTTCTGTGTAATTCGATGGATTAATATTCATTCTGTCTTTCTGTTTTACTGTAAAAAGTCTGGACAGTAAATAGGAAGAGAAATTTCATAAATTCCTGTGTATTTTAAAGTTGATTGTGAATTTTAAATCAATCTGCATATTCTTCTGGAAATGAATGACACTTACATGTTTTTTACGCTAGAAATGTTTACAATTTAAAAAATATTTATGTTTTTTTAAATTGCAGTTTAAATTGATTGTGGAAAATCCAGAAAAACCTGTTGTGTCTGGACTTCAAGTTACAGCTATTGTGGAATATTATCCTGAGAGTGAAGAAAATCTTAAAGACAGACTCCTTCTTTTAATAGAAGATGACATAGTTGATATCCCCCTGCTTGGGTATGATGGTCAAAAGTTTATATGCTGCTGTTACTGTTTGCAGTTTAATCTTGTGGAAAGTTTGCTAATACATGTCACATAGGGCTATGTAATTAATCTGTCTATTGCATTGAAAACAAATAGTAAGTTTCCTTAAAAAAGTAAGGTGTTTTTCTTTTTTTAGAGCAATACACAGGTAAGAAGTTAATCGGAGTGATGTCCCTCTAAGATCCTAGAGAAAGTTTGGGTTTTTGTTTTTGCTTTATTCGAAATTGGTTGTGATAAAATTGATAGTTTCTAATTCTGTATCAACATTAAACAAGTTAATATCTACTCTTAATGTCCTCCCTCCTTACTGAACCATTTATATAAAAGATTTTATAGTAATTGTCCAAATTTTCAAAACTGGATTATAGTGAAGCGTATGTTGCCTAATTCTAAAAATATGGTGTATGCTTTAGAATAAGGTCACACATTCAAGGATCATTCTCATCAATCCGTGTGTGATTGTATGTGCCTATCTATGTGTGTGTACATGGATATGTGGCTTATATATTGTGTATAACGTACATATTGTTTCAAAAAAATAAGCTTCTAAATATAGTTTATCAGACTTAGGCCAGGTAGTTATCTGCGGATTAGGGGGAATTGCTCTGGAGTACCTTTCTTTCTTTTGTCTATAAAGAGAAATTAGAATGACAAACTTCTGTTTACAGGTCCAGCTTTTAGATGCCTAAATTAGGACAGATGAATCCCATCAACTAATGTAAATCGTATTTTTTATGAAAATCTTAACATTACAAATTACATCTATAGACAGAAAGGAATTTCCATGGAGGTTATTCAGTATGAGTTGTTTTCAAAAATCAAACAATCCCACAAATGTCCCATGCTAGCCTGAAGTATGTACGGTTTTGCCTTCAGATAAGCAATACTTATTCTGACATTTCATTTACCTCTTATGTAATGATCTTTTTCACTGATTTGCTTTTCCTTGTTTTGTCTTAAAAGTTGTGGGTTTTTTCTATTTTAATGTACTATTGTGAATGTAGGACACAAATAGTGAAGTCTGACATGGGGTTTTCAAGGTGGTGTAAATTTTGTCTCTTTTTAGCAAAAGACTACCATCAGGAGACTTGGAAATAACAATTTCAATTAGTTGTTTTTTCTGTGGTGTTTGTAAACTCTTGTTCTCTTAGAACGCAGTATTAAACAATGCTAGTAGAGCTTTCATAACTTTAGAGAAATTTAAGTAGAAAACTCTAAATGCTTTTCTTTGACTAAAAGACAGGGATGACTTTTCATAAGGTAGTAAAGAACTTAGTAATTCAATGTGATCGTTTTACTATTAAAAATAGCTGTCTCTAAATAATTTCTCCCAACATATATTTTCCTAGAAGAAAAAAGTGATTAGGGAGTACTTTATTTTTTTTTGTTTTTCAATTTTTATTTATTGTTTTTAATTTTTATTTTGCTATTTTTATTTTTTATATTTAGCATTTTTTTTTGAGAATTTTTATTAGGATAGTGTTGTGGAAGTAAGATCACTCAGAATGATAATGCTACTGGTGACTCCTTTCTGGAAAGGACTTGAAGTAGATTGTTAGATATTTCAGATCTTCATGTTTACCTGGCTTTTACAGGGAAAAACATTGACAAACTATAATAATTTTTGTTTGTTTGTTTGTTTGGAAAAAACAAATATACCTTGTGATTCTTTTTTAGTTAGTCTTTTCCCAAATGCATTTTGTCATGCATGTCTGCTGTGCATAGATAGATGATATTCAATTATTGCACTGAAGGATCGCTAAACACATAATACACTTTTCTATACAAACATAGTTTAAGATGCATCATTAACCATTTTGAGGAAATGTATGTGGTGTAGCACTGGTTGAGATATACTAGTCAAAAGATTTTTTTGATAAAAATTACAATGTCACTATGAAATGTCCACAAAAGTGTTGAAGTTGACGGAAGAACATAAAAATATTTTCAAGAAAATGTTTTCAAGAAAATATTTGCAATGTTCTGCTTTGAGAGACAGACACCACTTCCTCCCCCCACCCCCAATTAAATTAATTCTGATGTGATTTTTTCACTTCTTAATTAAAATTTTGCACATTTATTTACATTTTCAACAATGTTATATTACTTCTACTGATGTATCAATAAGTGTAGTAAACACTAGTGCTACTTTTCCTAAAACATCAAGAATTTAAATAAGTGATTTTAAAATTTTTAAGACTATACTTAGATTTACATCAAATTGCTGTATTTTTTTCTGACACACAGACAAAATTTCCTGTCAGTGACAAATTCTGATTTTTGGCCAACTCAAATATAGTGTTCATTTTCATTGTCTCTGCTGAATGTCACTCAGATTGTGTACTGGCAGTACCTTTTAAAAGTTGTACATCTGCAAAACAGAATTAAGTTTTAAAGCATGTGACAGAAAGTTCAGAAAATACATAACTATAATTCAAGATAATACGTTATTGCGTAAGAAATATTTGAAAGTTGCTGATATTATTTGGACTAGCCTCTTTAAATGTCTGCTACTTTTCTCTTCCCTACTAGCTTATTTTTGGCTTCTTTCCTTGAAATTATGTTGTTTTTCAGCTTCTGTTTCTGTATAGAATATACATATGCGATGATATGTACCTATATATATCATTCACTATGAATTTGTAGAAATTAGGAGTCTGCCTGTTTTGTCATAGAATTTTATGGAAAGAAAAGTTCACAAGTGGTTTAGGAAAAAAGTGTGAAAAGATTCCACTGTTTTGCCAACAATTTGTGTGATTCCTTCAATGACATCTACTGTTCATTTTAAGATCATCTTTAGTCTGGGATGAGGTTCACTGAGAGTGTAGGAAAGGTTAATTTCCCGTGTAACATTAAACTGCACTAACACTCCACTTTTTTTTTTAACCATTTATTTGCTAAAAAATGCCACAAAAAGAATTTTGTTTCTATTGTGCTTTAGTGACAGTAATATCGCAGTTGTTTGTTTTGCAAGTAAAATAGCTGTTGCATATTTGCCAGGCTCATGAGACTAGATCCAGTGGCTCATGTGTTTGATGTAAGTTTTGGAGCCAAACAACATTCTTAGCTTAATCTCTACAGCACCATGGGTTTGTGATGTGCTCAGTAATACAAGTGTAATGATTTGATTATGTTAATATTTGATTGCCATATGGAATACTTATATTCAAGGTTTGGGAATGTGTTTCAAATAAACGAGTTGTAGTTGGATTTTTTTGGTTGTGTATTTTTTTTTTTTGTTCCAAAATGATTAACTGAAACTCTGCATCCAAACTGTTGTTTGTTTTTTTTTTTTAATATAATAACTAAGAATTATTTTTTTGTTGTTTACCAAATATTAAGAAAACTTTTGAAATTAGTCATTTCCAGGGATGAATTCCATCTTCATAAAAAAACCCAATCAAACCCAATCCAAACCAGCCAACTGAACTCCAACCTGTATTAAAAAACAAAACCCCAAATTTTTAACTATCTCCCTTTTCACATAGTTCCGTATTTATTAGAAAATCTCCTTGCAGTCAGAATTTATGCTTATTCCTGTCTACTTGGGAAGTTATATATTTGGATTTTGAGGGGAGAGATACTTGTGTTTTGTTTTTTCTAAGCACAGCTTCTTGGAAGAATGTCTGAATCCTTGGAACATGTGAGGGTTTTACAATGTTTTCAAGTGTACTCTAATCTTGACAGATGTTTCATGGTTTGTTTTTTTTTTTTTTAATTGTTTTGTTGGCTTTTTTTTGGCCACATCCTCCTGGTCTAGACCATCTCTTTCAAGAATTTACTTTTTTTTTTTTTGCGTTACAATAAATTATTAAAGAAAATTAAAGCCAGTGTATTAACATTCCCAAGAGCAACTTCTTTTGTTGCGTATCCTGATTCTTTTTTTTTTTTTTTTTCCCCTCCTGTCTCCCTTCCTTCCCCCCACCCCTGCTGCCCCATGTGAGAGATTATATGGGCAGGGTCTCCCTAACTTGGCCTTCTCCATTTAGTCTTCTGTGCTGCATTTAAGGCAGATCTTGAGATGCAGTTGTTCCTGTGTGTTCCTGTTTGTGGTTAAGAGGAGATAGACTGGTGTGCTGATGTAAAATTCCAATTGATTTCAAGCACAGTTTTATGTGACATCAGAGGTATGATTGTGTTAGAAATTGGGACCTTTAAAATCCAAGTTTCCTGGAGCGAGTATGGTCCTCTTGTTATGGCTAAGCAGCACCCAGTACAGTGGTGTCCTCATGCTGGCTGAGGCTCTTAAATAAATAATAGAAATAACTTGTGCCATTATCCACTTCTTTCTGTTATAATAAGTTTTGTGGAAGCCACATAAAATATTTATAAAACAAGACAACTGTAAATTGAAACTGACATGGATGTTTTGTCTCTGCTTTTAGTTCAGCCAGCTGATAATGAAATATGGTGAATGTTAAGTTTGGTCTTAATTTGTGATGCAACTAACTCAAGATAGTTTTATTTAAAGTTCTTTGTACTATAATAATTAAAATTAAATAGAAATGTGTACATTCCATTTGAACTAATTTTTAAAGCTTTATTGTTTTGAAGATATCGTAGTTAGTCATTAAAGTAAACAGCTTGATAGATAGCTGGATCTTTTTACATCTTTCCTGCGTGTGCTGTGCTGTTGAAGAGAGTTGCATAAACATTGGTAGAAGAACTAGAAGAAAAGGAGAACTGTCTTCCACTGGAGCGCTTAATCAAACCTGTTTAAAAATGCAAAGGTATTTTCAAGTTTTCAGAAAATATAACCATGTCTTTTCTCTGCAGATTAATTCCGTGCTGTTACCTGGAAATTGAGTCAGAGATTAATTTTGGTGAAGTGATTGCAAACAGTAAAATAATTAGTAAAGAGATTAGTATTATTAACCATGGATCGGCTTCAGGTAAATATTTAGTATGCATAAATTAAACAAATATATTATTTTCTTGGAAAAATGTAGTTTTATACAAGTTAACGCTTCAGTGGCCAAGTAGAAATTAACTGAAGTTCTGGGTTATGCAGATTATGAGTATTGCAGCTAAAAGTTCTATAAATGACCCATTGCTTTGGTAGGCAGTTCTATGTTTCCGCTTAGGGAAGGAGAATGAATTTAAAACTTTGCAAATTTTAGGAGTTCTCTACTTTTGAGTCTCATCTGAAAGCGGTAGAAATAACAGCTGCTCACTGGCTTACTATGCCCAACATAAATAGTAGCAAATCACATCTGCTCTTGCTTTGTTGTCTTTGTGATTCTGCGATCCCAATAGCTGTCTATTAAACAAACAACTACGAACTCCTTGTACTTTCGGAGCTCAGTTCCTCTAGGATGGGAATTGAACTGTGTTTGTTACCAGAAGATAATGAGAGGTCTTTTATCGTGCTGTAGTAGCTTTTGAAATCATACAGCTTTCAAAACGTGCACATCCTTGAACTTCTGTGAGGGACCCTTCCAAGGAGTGTAAGAAACGTGGAGAATGGAGTGTGAGAATTATAATCCAAGTAACCTATTTGACTGCCTGTGCCACTGGACAAAGCTGCAGACACCTTTCTGCAGAAGTAGGGTGGCAACTATGCGGAGTTTCAAACAACAAATTTAAAGCAGTTAATTATTTTTGTTCCTCACTGGTATAGCTGTTTATTATATCACAAGGTATCTTTATCAGCATTAGTCCGAGATTGTGTGAACATTTGCTTCATAGATTTCCATGAGAAATGTTGTACCAACAGAAAATACATGATTGTAGAAACGCAGATATGGGTTGCAGTATTTAAAAAAAAAAAAAAATCAAATGACTGTCCAGTTAGAAAAGAATTTATTACATTTTTAAAATTTTTTTCCAAAAAGCAAAGGAAAAAAAAGCCAGCTCAACTTAAAGATGCAACATGTAGTTTATATAATCAGCTCTTATATATGCTAACTTCTTTCTTTGAGGAATGATGATTAAATAAAGAAAATGACATAACCTACATTACATAAGCATCTACAACTATTTTGCATGATGTGCAGTTTTTCACGTTGTGTAGAAACTTTCTAGTTATAAACTCTGTTGCATGATGCATGCAGGCTGCACGATGGAGTTCTGCAGGATTGGACACAAGCAACATTAGACTGAAAGCGATTGTTGATGAAGAATGTGTTGAGAGCAGACGAAGGAAGAGCTGCTGAATCTGTTTCTGTAGGCTGTAAATCATAGCACAGCAGATTGCACTAACAGGCAGCGCGTAAACTGAATCAGCAGGAAGTGCTGTATGCTGGCCTGTGGCTCAAGGATTGTGTCCCGCTTGTCATCCCATGCACAAAATGGGATGTTCTTTGTTCCTGCTTCCGATCTCTTATCAGAGATTATCTATTGCCTGAGGTCAAACCGTGCATTTTCCCTACAAGATTTGAAACAATTTCTTGCTATCTGTGATGGAAAGACAGATATTTAGTACTGCTGGTTAAATACAGCAGTATTTAAAAGTATTTTTGCATTTAAAAAATATTTTTATAACCTAGAAATAGTCAGTGTTCTCTTCTGCAATAAATTCTGCTGTGTACGTACCAAACATGAAAACTATTGTTACCTTCAATATACGCTTGACTTTCTGGCTACGCAAGCTGCCTGGAGCTGTATATAAAATACCCCATAACTTGCAAAATGTTACTTACAGCTGTGTTATGATACAGTAAATTCTGTTTGGAATGTACCTTTTCTGCTACGATCACAACTTGTGAAGTGATGCTAGACATATGTGTGTAATATTTAAAGAAACCCTGGAAATAATGATTTACTCTTTGTTAGAAATAGTTTTGAAAAAGATTAACTCCATGTTTCCTGTTTCCCTAGCACAATGTACTGCTTGTAAATATCTGCATTATGTGTTTTGTAATTCCAAATGAGTAATATAAGAATATAAATCTAGAACTTTGTTATGTAACATTCTGTTTATTATTCTGTTTCTTTTAGGTACATTTAAAATATCATATGATGGGGTTGTCCTGCTTAACATAGAACCTGCCAGTGGAGTTGTAGAGCCGAAATCTAAAAAGACAGTTAAAGTGGATATCTGCACGGATGTACCTAGAATCATCAGAGAAGTGATAAAGTGAGTGTATGACTGAAGAAATCCAGCTCTATAAATTACATTTTTATCTGTTGTTAATTCTAGTCTTTATTAAGAATGTTTATCTAAAAAAGTTAAACTCCTAGAGGTCAGTTGCTGTCTTCCACGTTTATTTTTATTAAATTAATTTGATGATTATATTGTCTCCACAGAACAGTGATGCATGAATTGTGTACCTGGCTGTGTTATTAAAGGTCTCTTATAAGTTGTAATGATATGAAATATTTGCACATCTCTCAGTGCAAACTAACCAGGAGCTTTTGTAACTTTCACCTTTCCACGCATCCTGTGGTCCTTACTTTTTTTAGCTTCTGTAACTTTACTGTTTTTCTTTTGGTTCTATGTGTTTCAGGAGTCTCAGGAGCATTATGATGTCCTTTGGTGTATCTTCTCCCAAATCCCTTGTGTTATAGATGTCACTGTTCAAAACAAAAATTTTTTTCAATTATTGTTTTTTTCAGCTCAGAGGCTATTCATATGAATAGTTGATTTTATTAGAACTTAAAGTTATATTACTAAATTTGATTCTTTTGTATACCAAGAACAAATATGCTCTGTTCCAGTAGAATTCTAACAAAGATTTGTATAATGTCTATATGGTCCTTTGGTGTTTTGTGATTTCACCAAGATCAAGCATTCGTGCAGGAATGGCAGCAGTTCTTTCATGCTTATTCAGATGAACTTCTAGCTCCAGTTGCCTAAGAAAAAATGACTAAGTATATGCCAAAATTGGTATCTAGATACACTGCTCTTACTTCTGAGAATCTTTGTATCATATGTGGACATACCTGCTTATTTTTGAGATGTCATTCCTATTGCGTCAAACATTAAAAAAGGAGAAAATCTCAAAAAGCTCCCCAAAACTCCACCATGTAATGTGGAATTCTTTCTGATTGGTAATATTCCTGTTAGGTGTCACATTGTCGAGTATAATCTCTCTTTTTTTTGTGTTTCTCTCTTTTTTTTGTGTTTCTCCCTTCTGCCCTTCTGCCTGCGCTGGCTTAGTTGATCTATGAAAAGCCAATGATTTAAATGCTCTGATTTGGTTCAGTTTTGCATAGGCTATCATATAAACCAAACGGATTATTTCTAACGCTTTTCTACATTACCTATTGCTGCTTGCTCCTCTTACTGACAGAGCAGAGCTGGAAGGTCGTGGTTGCACTGAAGTACAGATCAAAGCTGTTGTGGTTGAACAAGTTCTTAAAGTTCTAGGAGTCTCTTCTGGAAATGTATTGGAATGTATTAACTTTGGACCAGTTTACTTTGGGTCTTCAAAGACTGAACAAATACATTTGTACAATGAAAGTCCGGAGTACGTGGACTGGGTAGCAGTACTGGAAGACAATGCTATTGGAGGAGAGATGGTAAGAAATTATTCTGGTTTTTATTTTAGTTGAAAACTTGTTTGTAGTGTTTACTATGTCATGCTATTTCCTGATTAATAGATTTTCTGAAACTTCTGTCCAAGCAACAAGTTTTTTACTATAATTTAACTTTGAAGTTAAGTTTTTCAGATGTTTCTATTTCACTATGTGACATCTTAACCTTAATAATGTTAAGTATGTTTTTTTGTTTTGTTTTGTTGGTTTTATTTGAGCAGTTTTGCTTGACCTACTGGATTTCTTGTCATTTAGTAGGACTTATCAAAATATATTTTGGTATTCTAAGATGTTAAGCACTTGTGATTTCACGTCTTTTTCTTGGACAGTGAAATCATCTGAATGAGCATCAACTTTAAAAAAGGGAATTCAAAACATTGACATGAGATTGATGTTTAAAAATTGATTAATTAGCCATGTGATATGTAACTATGTCAGTGCTATTACTTACATTATGTTTTTCTACTTATCGTGAAAGATATGAAAATATATGTGCAGGGGGGAAAAAACCCAAACAAACCAAACACAAAAGGGGAAGCAGAACAAGTTAAACTATTCCATGTTTTGATTATTTTTTAGGGGACAGATCTTCAGAGGAGTGCAGATGCTGTTTTACAAGACTTAAGTCTCAAAAACAGAACAAGAGATGTAGATGTTTCCACCTTGATCTTGTGCATTCCCAATCAAGGAACCTTGCTGCCTTATGAGAAATCTTTGGTTACATTGTGCTTTAGTCCAAAGTGAGTGAGTGATCTGAATTAGACACACACACAAGTTGATTAGTCTAAAAGTATTCTGTAGAGAGCTGTGCTAGAGAAAATATTTGAAGTTAATGGTCCTGCAAATATTTTTCTGCATGACTTCTTATGTATTTATGTGTGTTAATGAAAGTGCTTGGCGTGATATTACAAATGAGAAAGCAAAGTCTGACGTGGCTATCTAGTATATTAAGGATGTATTTGAACCAAGAATTGGTTAAGCTTGTTTTGCAAGAATGAGAATTTTTTTAGGTTTTGCCAAGGGAACTAATTGCAGATCCCATTAAATATGTTGAATCTCCAGAGATTATTCAGAGAGTCCTACAGTGTCAAATTAAGTGCCTTTTTAATGACTGTGGATTTATTTCATAAAGATAGAGTATATGTGTGGCATTGTGAAAGAATATATATATTTCATCACCAAGAGACTGAAACATTTTTGGAGAGCTTTCATTCCATTAAAAGAAAAGAAAAAAAACTAAGCATAACATTTCTTTTTTGGATAAGGAAAAGAAAAAGAAAATGCGCTCTTGCCATTATCCCTTGCTTAAACTCTAATTTTATTATGCATGTAATATTAGTTTAGAAAACTGTTGGACACTGTGAAAAGGTATCAAATGACTAGTATAACAATCATACAGATAATGTTGAGCTTAAATTTGTTATTGTTCCATTTTCTGAAAGGAAGTATAAAGATCATTGGTTCAAGCTGTAATCAACAGCAAAAAAGCTAGACTGGATGATGAAAAATAAGCCTTGATTTTTTTTTTTTTTTGTGAATTGGGGTTTGGTGGTTTTGGGTTTTTATTGTCATCTTGTAATTAGAGATTGTGACTCTTACAGAAAATTTAAAAGGGACGTCGGAGTGAATGACTCATCACTGAAACAAGATTACGTCCTGTTTCTGAGATTTGAAGCTGTTGGAAATAAAGGTGGCGATCTGCGGGCCTTCAGTGATGGTGCCACAGCAATCACAAGTATGTTATAAAAAACATATAGTCATGTGCTGGGTTTGTGTGGAGGGGTTCTGGTGGTGGGAAGGGGGATACACCCCCTGTGACTTCCTGGGCTTCCAGACCGGGTCAGACCCGTCTCTGGCCAGGTCAGAACCGCCATCCCCTCAGGCCAGGGTAGAGCCATCAGCACCTCTGCGAATTGCCCTATTTAAGCTGGGGACAAAGGAGCTGGATGGTGCTTCATGCTCTGGACCTGGAGTGTGGAGAGGGGGAGGCGGCGGCTGCCCGCGCCAGGCTGGCACCACCAGCTGGAGATGGCCGTGGTGATGCCGCGTGGAGAACTCGGGAGCACCCCATGCCGGAGTGCCTGCTGGGCCAAGTGCATCCGGAGAGGGCTGAGATGGGAGAGAAACGGCCACACAGACACCGGGTCAGTGAGATGGAGTGGGAGGAGGTGTGCTGCAGCTGAGTTTCCCCTGCAACTGGCGGTGAGACGGCAGGCGGCCCCCCTGCAGCCAGGACAGACTTGGTGGATCAGAGACCCACTCGCAGCCCGTGGAGAAGCCCATGTTGGAGAAAAAGATGCCTGAGCCTGAGAGATGTCGTGGAGAATGGGACACATGACAAAAGTAGAGACGCATCTAGAGTTTGTGGGACGACCCACACTGGAGCGAGTGGCAACAACTCCCTAAGAATCCGTGACTGTGATAAAAGCCCACTCCAGAGCAATCCAATGGGTAAGGATTGCATCCTGCAGGAAGGACTCATGTTGGAAGCCTGTGGACTGCCTCATGAATAGGGGATCCACCGGAGCAAGGGAAAAGGGTGTAAGGACTCCTCCTCCTTTAAGAAAGGAGCGACAGTAACAGCACGGAATGAACTGACCTGCATTCCCCCATTCCCTGTCCCCCTACGCCGCTGGGGAAGGAGGTGTTGTTTTTAAGATCTGGCCTTGTTTTCTCTCTAACCTCTCAAGAAACTGTTAATGAATTGAATTGTTTTGTCCTCAAGCCGAGTCTGTTTTGCCCATGGCCATGGTTGGTGGGTGCTCCCTCTGCTCTTGTCTCGACCATCAGTCCTTTTATTACATTTTTCTCCTCTCCACCTCACTGAGAGGAGGAGTGAGAGAGTGGCCTCGCGGTAGCTGAGCTGCCAGCTGGGCTAAACCACGACAAGTCACTGTCAGAAATGTATATATGGATGATAGAACAGTCTATCTTGACTATTTTTTTTTTTTAATTTCTTCATTTTCTTAGGTGTTTTATGGGAAACCTGTGTTTAGTTTGTTTATATCAAGACACATAAATTACTGTAACTTACATCTTTAATGCTTTAGCACCTAAAACTCTGAGCAGTGAGTAGAAAGGAGGGAATCATATGTGTCATGAATACATCTGTTGGTAGTGAACACCTAGAACTTAATTATGAATGTAACTATTTGGAGGACATAAAAAAAACCCCAGCCATTTGCAAGTCACCAGCACTTTGTTAATACCAGTTTTGTGCATTTTCAAGTGAATATTTGATCACCCTCAAATTCCTTAATAAGGGAATATGTTATCTAACAGTCATTATAAATAAGCATTTCTGTGTTAAGTTTATAGAAAACTGCATTATAAACCATACTGTATTACGGTATTATTTTGTTTTTGCAACCATACAACTACAGTATGATGTCTCTGTAAGCTAATAAGTGTATGAGTTTTTTTGTTTGTTTTTTGTATTTGTCTAATGCAGTGAATCATCCTCATCACATGGCGTTAGCTTTGACTGGTTCTGGACTTCCTGTGATGTTAACTTTTAATCCAGGACCAGTTATTAAGTTTATGGACTGTTTCCAGGGTGAACAAACACAAGTTCTGTGCACACTGAAAAATGAATCTGAGTCCCTTCCAGTAACATTCAGCTTCCGCAAGACTGCTCACTTTAATATTTCTCCTGAGAAAGGAAAAATTAAAAAAAAATCTGCAAAGGTAACTACTTCTTTGTTTTAGATTGTATAGATATGCAGATTACTTTATAGTGGTCAGCAGTGGAATTTCTTGAAAGTAAACCAGAACAATTTCATTTCAGTAGCCATTACATTTAATATCAACAAAATATATAATTTTTTTTCTCCTAATATAGTCTTTTAATGCTCTTTCCTGTGCTCCAGGAAGCAACAAGTGTTATTTTAAATTCAGAAAAAATTTGTAGTACTAAAGAAACTTTACATAGGTTTTTCCTGGATTTAAATTTTTTTGTTTTACTGACTTGAGAAGATTGATTTATACTCAAACTTTTGCAGGATCCTTTTAATTTCTTTCAGTAAATCACAAATACTATGGTAACATAACATATCTTTTAATGGAAGAAGCTTTGCCAAATTTAAGTCAAATATGGAGACATTTATAATTTCACAAACCTGTATCTTGAGGCACAAGAGAGAACAATTTGTCCCAGAAATGAGCAAGTTAGACTTTGTGGTGTTCTAATGTGTAGCAGTTTTATGTTTCCTTATATTGCTAATTTATGTGTGGCAATTGGCATATTTTAAAATCTTTGTTTTGAACACCGATCTTAGAAGTAAGTGTGGAGAGAAGTGACTCAATTAAACAGAGAATTACACAAAACTTTTCTCTTTGCTTTTCTGCCTCACATATGTCATAATGACTTTTCTTTTCCAGGATGTGGTATTTTCATTTTCTCCACATCAAATAGGAACATTTAAAGTGAAGCAAGTTGTTGATATCATTGGTACAGGACTAGAGGAAAATAATTTACAGGTTTTGAAGACAAAATCCATTCACCAAATATATTTGAGCTTTGTTGGTGTGTGCAAATCTAAACGAAAAAACATTATATTCAAAATTAATCCTGGTAAGGTCCTAAAAAGATAAATGACAAGTGATATAATGTTTTAAAAGTACATTTTTAACAATTTAAAAGAGATTTCTTTACTACTTTAGTTTGTTTTTAAAAAATAATCTCTTTGGGAGTTGAGGGAATGCTCAGTTGTATGATATATACCCAAGAGAGTATAAAACAATGGCTAAAATAATAGTAAACCCCACCTCATGTTTTAATGAAAATTGAGCTATTAAAGCATAATTTTTCGTCGTATAATTATTTAACTTTTATAAATCAGAAAATGAAGGCTTCAGGTTTTGGCAGCGATACTGTTATGTAGTGCGATTATGTTTCAGTTGTAAGTAAAGGGATGATGGGTAAAGCAGAGGAGAAGTTAGGAAAGATAACAGGGTATTCTTTATAGGTCGAAAGTTACTACTGCCAGGTGAATTTGCCAGTTAATACTGCCTGCTACCTGTCCTACATCCATTGATTCTTCTCATCCCATGAAGCCTATGCCAGCATAAAGAATCTTTCAGGATATGCAATAGTCTTTAATTTGCTCCTCATGTTGCTATGTCCCACAACCAACCACTTTACAGTAGATTTGACTAGACCTGTCACTGGGTTTTAAAACCAGTCACGGGAAATGTAGCTTTTTCTAGCATCAAATCTGCTGTCGCACGTGTAGGTAGTGCCAGTGGAACACGGCTGCCCTGCACAGTGGTGCGTCTGGGTTCTGTGTGTAGGTGAGGAGGGGAGTTTGAACACTCCTGCACTGGCTGCAGCCCGCTTGAAGATGTACTCACTAATGAAAACTAGGAAGGCAATACCCGTTTTTTTCAGAGAGCATTGTGGGGAAGTAAAAAGAGGAAGTAAACCCAATATGTTTGGTTTAATGTATCAGGGTTTTTTTGCAGATGAGGGGGGAGAGGCAGTGGAAAAATGGGTTTACTTATTTATAGTGCTGTTTTAAACATGTATCTTTATGTAGGAGAGGTGAGCAAACACATGGCCTAGTTTCTCTCAGAATTGCTTCTCCTTAATGTATATGTCCTTTTCTAAAACTAGAGTGAAAAAGATCTGAGTTCTTTCTAGTTGTGATCACTTGGAGATTCTTTGTCAAAAATATGTCTGTGTTTGCAGCCCTTAAGACAAGCTTTAGGACACTGTGGACAATGTTGTGACAGAGGCAGCTCTGAGTGTTCGGTCACAGGCACGTGCAAGACAAAGTGTCGCAGCTGGATGTAGTAGTAGTGGTTTGGGCTCTAGAAATTTTTGTCTGTAATCTAGGCCAGGGAAAGTGGTTGGCTGTTAGTATGGCCTGAATGCCTTTTTCCCTCTTGTCTGAGGAAAACATAATGGAATGGGTGACTGATTGTTGGGCTGCTGGGGGGACCAGTATAAATTGAGAAATATTTTTATAATACTTTGAATTTTGTTTACAAAGTGTTAGTATAAATGTATGTAATGTGTTATTTGAATTTTAAGGTATAACACCAATGATTTCCAATGCAACTGGACAGTTTGTAGCTGATGGCACAGGACAGTGCACTGATACAGCACCTGTGGCAATACTTAAATCAACAAAAACACAAATTCATACTCACTGGATAAACAGGAATTGCAAGGATGATGCACTTGTAGCTTTTCCTAATGACCGTGCAGCCAGCATTAGGCCTAGTGAATGGAGCAAAAAGTACAGGTAAAAATTATGCACATATAATGTTTAAAACTACACATTTCTGTATACTGTATAGTAGATCAAGATTGTTAACTCATATGACAGTTTACTTTTCTTCCTCCCCTAGACTGAAAGTTCTTTAAAATTCATTGCTTTCTACTTAACCTTGAGCCTCATGCACATAAATTTCTTGAGTTGCTTTTCTTACACGAAACTACAAATGTAGTTATTACAGTTTCAATATTTCATTTTTACGGTTCCCTTTACAAGGTCAAATAGTAATAATCAGCTGTGATAAAAAGAATGTTTGCAATGAAATATATATGTAGCAAAATTGATGTTTTTCTTTCTAACAAAATCCAGAATCATTTTACACACTTAGTGAAACTACAATTCTCTTTAAATATTTAGGACTATTTTCACAAAGACAGAGAGATACAATTATGTAGATCCAGAGTATTCTTACACTGACTGTGAACGACTGTCAAAAGAAGCACATAAGGAATACTACACAGACTTCATTTCTAGTTTAAGACAGCGTCGTTTACAGAAAGATGCCGCTAGGTAAGGCTTTGTTTAAAGGATAAATAAATACTTTAGGCTCGTATGAAAAATAGATGTATATATGTGCAGAATTAACTTAGTGGCACTGATCACATACCTAAATTTGTCCCATGCTGAAATGCTTATGATCTTGGGACCTTCATTTATAATGCATTCAAACCCTGTTTTGTTCAAATGTTCATTTAGACACTTAGAGATCATTTCCAGGGTAAAACGTAGGGACAGAGGCATGTAACTTAAAATAAGATGCCAAGCTTTAAGAAGAGTTGGTTATGGTTAAAAGGAAAAACATAAAATTTATTGTGTTGGATTCCCTTTTCTTTTTATTTAATAAATTGTACGTATTTCCAACTAGTTTGTCTAGCTCACTCAAAATGATGGATTCAGTATGTAAATTATGATATAATTTGTGGAATGAAGCAGATAAAAGGATTCTTACTTCATGAATTTGTGTATTTGGTTGGTATGCTGTGGAGCAAAATTATGGAAATGTAGAACTGTCAGCTTTGCTACTTTAAAAAGTTTTATTTAAAACAAAACAAAACAAAACAACCTGTAAAGCCTCTAAAGCAACAGAAGTAATACCTCAAATGTTAAGTTTGCACGACTCATTATTTAAAAATTAATCATGCCGGTGGATTATTCTTGTAATCTCAGTTTACCCTGCTCTGTGTATATACATCATGATTCAAACAAGGCCTGCAGCGTCTTATTTTATTTTTATGCATGCATATGATGTATGGTTTTATTGAGAGGAACTGATGTTTTGTAGTGGGCGAACTGTTGTTTGCATATATTCAAGGTATATATTTGCATGAGAAGCAAGAACAGAAAGGAAAATTTCAGATGAATTTCACTGTTACTGTCTAACATAGTAATACTTTTTCTGAACACTTGATATGAAACATCTGTGTAAGATCTCTGGAAGTTTCAAATCTCTTGGTTGTGGGTGAAATTGATTGATTGGATTTTGAAAAATTTGATTGCTCTGAAAATTAGACCGTAAGTGATCCAGTTCAGACATATACAATTAAAGGATCCTTTGTAATCTTGGCATTTGCGAACTTTTAAGTGCTTGACTTTACAACTTACATTGTTCTTTAAGAGGTATTTTAGATATGAGATAATATTTATATTTTGGTAGCCATAATGCTTGCACCCTATTCAGCTAAGCAACTGCCACAAATGTGTAATAGATGTTAATCCTTGCCTAAAGAATACAACAAAAGGCTTTTCATTTTCTGTACTTGAGTTTTGTTTAATAATGAAACACGCCTACTTAAAGTATTATTTGTAATGTTCAAAAATCTTAAACAGTTTAATGTGTAGATGGAATGTTCAAACTTCTAAATTTCCATATTCTTTTTTTTCCCCTCCCTTATAGGCAGTTTCATATTTATAATAATTCTGTGAACATCGGCCTAAAACCAGCTGAAGGGCTTAGGTCACCAGAGATCTCAATCACAGATTTGCACAAGGAGAAGCTACGGTTCAAAACGCTTCCTTTAGATGAGAATTGCCTATTAACTAGTCGAAAGTTGGCAGCAATTGGTTCTAAATCTTCAATCAAAGAAGTAAGTTAAGTGCTCGAGTAGTAATGTAAGTATAATGTGTTTACCATATCAAAAGGCATAAGAACTTTGATCCTGCTCTGAGAAGATGTCTTGTGCTCATCACAGATTTGGAGCGGGCTTAGTGCCATACCATCTTCTACGCAAGAGAAGGAAGATTGTAATCTAACTTTGACATCCAAGCAGCTTCATCAAATACTCATTGGTAAGATTTTTAATTTGGTTACTAAATTCACACAGTTGTTGTAAAAGCTTTTATTTATATTAACACAATTTATATTCATAATTGTTCCCCGTAAATAGAAAATAGCTTAATTTGGTGGCAGCTTGATATCTAGAGTAGTTTTTAACTAAAGCTTCATACTCCTCAGAAAATACTGAGGTATAATTAGGTATGAACATGCAAAAGGAGAGCTTCCTTCAAAGAGTGCCCATGCTATAGCCTGTTATAGAAAAATCAATGCAGCACAGTGGGAAGGTTGCACATACCCTTATGCTTTGTTATTGGACAGTATCTGGATCAGCATTAACATAAGCAAGATTCATGGGAGTGTTCAGAAAGTTTCTGGGAATTAACAGTGAACAGTGATACCCCAAAAAAGTAAAACTTCTTCAGGATCCTCCTTCAAAATAATTTCTGTGGAGTGCTCTGTGATGGGGAGTAACACCTTCTAAAGTCTATGAGGGACACCTGTCTTAACAACACTTCATACCAAAACTGATCTATTTTAAGCTCAATTTTTCTTCAGTAAAATTATTTAGCAGCAAAGTGAAAATTGTCAGTACTTTCTGGGCTTTTTTTTTATTTTCAATGAAGCCAGAACTTGCATAGTGTGTCTCTGTATACTGGTACACTAGGGAAAAGGTAGCATAAACATAAACATATGAAACATAAACATACTGATTGACAAAGTACCAAGAGTTTTGTAAGATGTTTGATTGGTGCCGTGAACACTAAAATTTGCAGACCAGCATGAAAGCTGGTGATAGCAGTAAATGTAGTAGTGAGATAGTTCTGTCACCATCCAATTACATGTGTTATTAAACCAAATGATTACACATCAGGGAGCAAATAAACAGGTTAAATATATAAACTCTCAGTGAATTACTGGTTGTCTAGCCATATAAATATATGAATAATAAAAAGTATGTATGATTATTAATAATGCCTTTAGTAATTAGGACATTGCTTTTGCTGTTTTAATAACTGGCTAACACAGACAGAATTAATAAATAAATGTTGGTGCTGGCTTTTGAGTTGTACTGCTGAAAACATTCAGAGAACATGAATTGTATTTAGTTCCAAATTTTAGTGTGAATTTGTTCTGCTACAGGATTGTTCTATTTGACTAATTCTGTAATTTGAGGAACTAAAATGTTTTGATCATAATGTTTTAGTAGTTATGCTTCCTTACAACTTTTACTTTTTAATGTCAAAGATCTTATTTCTCATATATTACAGGTCCTTCCACTATGGATTTTGGTGATGTTTGTGTGCGTTCTACAACAGCCAGAAAACTGCATATCATCAATAACTTGTTAGTTCATATATGGATACAAATAGAGATGGAAATGGATGAATTACAGCAGTCGGGTCCATTGTCTCAGGTGGTGCCTCCTCTTACAAAGACTCATATTCCAATTGTATTTGAGACAAACACTCTTGGAATCTTTAAAAGGTATGGCTTCTTATATTTGTCTTGTTTTACATATTTTCTTTGCAGTAGGAGAATAGAAAAATCACATGGCTGGTTTAAACAGTGTAGTTATGGTGAGTGTTGATATTGTACACTCATTTGTGGTATTGCAATAATTAATCCATTTTTTGCTGCAAAATTTTTGCTAGTGTAGTAATGTTTCATAGGATTTAAAAAAAACCAACAAACTGTCCTGTCAAAAGCCCATGTAGCCACAGGTATATCAGGGAAAAAAGTTTGCTATTACAGTGTATTTGTTAGGAGAAATTTTGTGGAAAATACTGTGCTCTTTCCGGCATAGTGTTGCATCACTGCATCTATGCTCAGTTCTTTTAATGCATCTCATGGGTAAATTTATAGGCAAACTGTTTTCCAGCCTTCTGGTGTGGAGATGGAACTCTCATTTTACTAATGCTGTTAAAATGACTGTATGAGGTTGATCGTCCTTTGGGATGATCTTCACGTTTGACATGATTTAAGTCGTATGCAAAACAATTACAAACTGATTTCTCATGTCTGTCTTAACTGTGTGTTCACACTCAGTTATTTTGTTCAGATTTTCTTGCTAATGATTATGTTTCCCATAAATTTTACTCTGACTACAACATAATAAATACATAAAAATATTGAGAAATATATGTTTTTATATTACAGATCTTTCACTTACACAATAAACAACCAACACCTTGGGCATGTGCTCGTAGTTGCAAAAGCAGTGTCTGTTGAACTGGAGCTATCTGCAAGGGAACTGATTTTATATCCTATTCCTGGCTATCTAGCAAAGACAGAATTTAGAACAACTGTCAGGGTATACAATCCCAGGAACCATCCTGCTGGGTTTTCTTGGAAGCCTGTAATTACAGATAGAGGAACTGCATTTTCTATACACCCAGCCAAAGGTATACTATGCGAGTACAGTATGTGTGTGTGCACTTATCTTAGATGTCAATAATGTTAAGTAAGACAAACATTCAGCTGATGTTATAAACTATGTTTTTTAGATTTGGGTCAATATCAGTGTACTTCAAAAGTAGTATCAGATCAGAGTGTTAACACCATAGCAACACTCCCTGTATAAATAAGCCCTGCCTTGAGTGCACTCAGTCCAGTTCGTTGTTTCCATGTCCAGCCAGCAGTGCTTAAGTAACTGTTTTTCTCAGCAGATTGCTAATATTTCAAAAGTGAGGCAGCTATTTTATGGCAGTTAGCAATATCATACAGCTCATCAGGATAGGAAATTTTCCTAAAGCATTCTATGAATGAAGCTGCTAATAAGTTGATGTAGACAGTCTGAGTGACACAAATGGAATTCAGTCTGCAATTAGGTTCCACTTGCATTATGGATCAATGTTTGTTAGAAGTGTGCAAGGCATTAGCTTTTACCTTCTTTCCTTTCACAGTGTTCTGCGGTAGCGTATGGGAGCTCCATTATTAAAGAGCTAACTGCTGACTGAATTGGCATCACACAGTTCAAACGAGATTTGGCTGGATCAGGAGCTTGGTGCGCCCTGATTCTTGAGAAACGTTATTTCTGCTAGTTTGAGTTCAGACCCAATTGCAAGCAAGAAAATGTATATGGTCTTTCCCAAAGTTGTTATTCTGCAGGAAGGATGTCTGCTTTTTTATTTTTTTAAATGTTGACTATTTGAGTAATTCATGGCTAAAAAATACCAGTGAATCTTGAGTGTGTTTTACTGCAGGATAGTAATAAACAGATTATGCAATTGTCATGAGAATTCGGAAACTAATGTTACTTAATTCCACATACTGTTCAACACCTCCGAAATGTAGACTTAGTCTGCAGTAAGAGAAGGTCATTTCACTTCAATGTGTTTGTGTTATTTGTAATTATGTAATGTACTTTGATAATCGTACATGCATATGCTATAATGTGTAATTATGCATGTTTATTTAGGCTGTGTGGAGGCCTATAGGGATCTGGAGTGTGAAGTTGTTTGGCATCCAGGGTTCAACTCTCCAGAAGCAGGAGAATTCAACTTGTGTGTGCGTAAAGGAAACACAATTAAGTTGAAGTGTTTTGCCAAGGTAACAATTCATACAGCAGATTTAGAGAAGCAAAAAGTGTGGGTTTTTTTAAACAAGTAATTTCTTAAATATATTTCTATTATCATATATTAAGAAAATTTTTTCAATTTCATATGGCTTCTGTTTGACATGTTTAACAAAACAATGTTGCTTCAAAGACATGATGGCAAGACAAAGGCAATTTGACGTTACATGGCAGGGAGTGTGAAGGAGCCAGACTCTTTTTTTTTTTTCTTTTTTTTTTTTTTTTTCCCCTCCACTGTATTCTACTGGCTGCATGCTCTAGAACTTCCATTTTGGGAGCCAAGAAAACTTGTCCCTTCCTTTTGATGTGCCTACTTTTATTTTTTTCCCCGGTAGCTTTTTTTCTTCCTCTTCTGTTGAAACCTTGGAAATTGCCATATGTAAACCAGAATGTGTGTAAATTAGAATATTAGCATTTCTACTGCTATTAAAATATTAAATTTAATTAAAATATTTTTATTTGTCTTGAAATTAGCCCAGAAATATCTCTGGGGTTGTGTCTGTTCACTTTGAATCTAGATGAGCTCAATACATTGAGTAAATCTTGTCTCACATTTAAACTGTGTTTGTCGATTTGAATACTTCTAGTTTATGCATTTCCACAAGCATATTAGCTCATTATGTAATGAAAAGAAATTTAGGCTGAATTATTTATTTGTACGTAGTAATATGTTATTTAGTTTGCTTGTTTTATCTTCTTTTTTTTATAGTTTGCTTCTACTAAAGTTCAGTTTATAGAACAAAGGATATCCTTCAGTCATAGTCCGATGGGCTTATCTACTTGTAAGACAGCCATTCTTCAAAACATAGGATACAATCATGCATACTTCCAAGTAAGCTAAAATTATATTTAGCCTATTAAATTTCTTGGGTTGGAGAGGAAGAAGAGAGTTTGTTTTATCATATTGTGTTACAGTTTTGTGTTCTCAGTAATTAGATAAACATCTACTTAAGTTTTTGTCTGGTTTTCTGAAGAAACAAGATTTATATGAATGGGAATTCTATCCCTCTGTCAAATTTGAATTGATGGATAGATGGACAGACAGACAAGCAAAGTGGTAATGGTCTAAAAGACTCTGAAAATTTCATGAGAACCAGTGGTGAGGGTAGAACCCCTTACTGGTGTACCCTGTGAAAAAGCAGTTACAGCTTAGATATTTTTGTATTTTGAGAGACGGAGAAAACTGGCTACTTATCCTATTCATACTGGCTGCTCACTCAGTGCATGCGTAGACCCAGACCAGCAAATGTGATTGCTCTCCTAGACTAACATCTGAGAGGAAGATAGGCTGTATTATGGATTAGATAAGAGATGAGATGGATGCCAGAGTGAGTAAAGACATAATACATGAATTAGTAGGAAACCTAACCTCGTTAGTTCTCCTGATCACAGAATAATTTACTGTATTTATTTAGTGAAGCAAAGTACTTTTCATTAAAATCTTCAGAAGTTTTATTACTATGTTATTATGGTACTAAGAAACTTGATTAGTTTATTTTGATTTGTACCATGTTTCTCTATTATCAACTGAGCATATATAATAACAAGTATTATTGCTACACTCTTGGAGGATGGGCCTGAAAGAATAAAATCAGCATAATCAATAAGACGAACAAACAAACAAGCTTACCCAGCCTTTTAAACCTTCACGATTTCTCTTAAGGCAAGAGATGGCTGATTGGTCTTGGTTATTATCAGTTTTGTAGCTATACTTAAAAAATTTATCTGTTTGGAGTGTGTGAGTGTGTGAGAAGAGAACAAATTCTATTTTGTTCTTACTAATTGTGGGTAAACTGAATATTTACTCCTAGTATTATTACTAAACTTTACAGTATTAGAATCCCATGTCCCATCTTCTTACTGTGAATGGCAAAAAAGAAGTGATGAATTTATCTATCACTGAAAAAATGCTTTGTAGCGTATTCTGGAGACTTGCTAGATAGCGGGTCTTAATTTTTATAACTTCATGAAAACAACCAGAATGTAAAATTTCTAACTGATGTGCAAATATTATTTCATAATAGAAACTGACAGTCATCATGTTTAGAAATCTGTTACTTTATTTTGTTTATCTGTATTTTTGCCCTAAACTTGTAAGTCCAAGTTAGCATTCTATATTATGAAGATTCTCTTTGTAAGAATATAAAATCTTTGTGACAGTTATATTGGTATGTAAACAAACAAACAAAAACCCCTACATTTTTTCAGTGAAATTAATGTTTCATGTTTGTGTTTGAAGGTTCTTGATTCAAACCCACTGCCTGGAATGATAATCACTCCTTCTGAAGGTGTTGTACCTGTGGGAGGCCATGCTGATCTCAAAATCTGTTTCACTCCGAATGCAAAAATGAGTTTTGATACAAGAGTGAAGGTATTTAAAACTGGAAGAACTGATCTTTTGAGTGTTATGTTGTGTGTACATTTGAGCATCTTCTTCTGGATTTTATTTCCAGTGTTCTAATGCTTTTTAAGGAAAAGAAAGAAGAAAAAAAAAAAAAGAAAAAAGTGTTCTTAGAGCAGTTGGTGGCTGCTATAATCTATTCTGTTATTTTGGTCTCAGTCCTGCTCTGAACAGCCTCACAATTTGAGCTGATTCATATTATACCACTGGCAAGCTGTTGAAACTAACGTGTAGTTGTCTTTAGAAGATCATGTAGACATATCTGCAGCTTTTATGATCTATAGAGGAGCAGGACTGTAATACTGCAGTGTCTTTAATTTCTTGACTTCTTTTTGTGGTCATCTCGGAGTCAAATTTACTAGTAGATTTGATTTGATAATAGAAGTGCAACAAACATCCAATCCTATTTTGTTTTATGCATGCCTGCTCCCTGAACTTGTCCTTGATCACGTAAGTGAGAATGGGGGAAAAGGGTGCTATCATGGGGCTGATCTTCGCTACCTTTTCTGACTCTAATCCTAGATTCTTCATCTGCCTACGTTATGCCTGCTAAACCCAATATTAATTTCTCTTTTTTTTTTTCCACTTCTAAATCAGATTTAGCATTACTCAGAGCAATAGTATCTAGTTTGTACCAGTACCTCTGTCAAGCAACTTATGGTGTACTTTCCAATCCTCATAGCTGATGAAAGATCTAACCCATCCACTCAGCTTTCTTCTGTTGGACAAAACTATTCATTCTGGTGATACAGCCTCATGCAACATCATTTTTGTCTGCAGAAGACTGGTCTTTCCTAAAACTTTGTTGGTTTGTTGTTTTTATTTATTTTTTTAAATTAACAGCTATGACTGCGCCAGATATGGTATGCCACAGAGGCATGATTGGTTCTTCTTTGAAGCCACATCTCACTGGAATCTGTATATATGTTCTCGAAAATTTTCTTTACCCCTTTATATTTCCATACCAAAAGCACGTTACAATGCAAGGACAGTTATTTTTGTATTTTCATTACAAATTATGCTGAGTGTCTCTCTCCACTCTATATCTGTGGGGTAGGTTGTTTTTTTTTTTTAAAAAAACCTTTTTTTTCATGTAATTGTGTCAGATTTGGTGAGATAGTTACGTTAAAATGACCTTACCAACAATCATAATGTTGTCCATTCACTTAGGTAGCAGTGCGAAATTCAGGAGTACTAGAGCTTCGGATTAGAGGCTCTGTAGAGATCCCTGAAATAAACATTGATATGGTAAGTATGAAGAAATCGTAACAATTGGTAAGATTGATAATGTTTTACTTTATCTAAATGTCAAAGAGGCTCATCCCTACTTCATGTTTTTAATTTTTTCCTATGCTGACTTCCTGAGAAAAATATCAAAGAGCAAAACTTAGAAATTAAAAACTAAAGGTACATACGACAGTTGCACTACGTGATAGCTGACAGCTTTAGCTTTTGAACATGACAATCTGGAAAAAGTGTGTTAAAAGGGAGAGGATTTCTTTAAGGTAGTTATAGGGGAAAAAAAATGCCATAAGGGAAAAGGAATCCACTGATCTGTTTACTGAATGATGAAAACTTTACTGGTGGTGTAACTGAACTTATGTATTGGAATTCTAAACTGTTGTGTTTTATGTCCTGGAAAGATTTTAAAGATAAGGGTTATGCAAGGCAATCGATTAACCAAGTCTGTTATTGTGTTATAAATTGGGAATCTTTGAACAATTGTATTTTTCACATTCTGTTCAATTTTAAACTTGATTTAACAGTGCTTTGACCCCTTTTTTTTTTTGTCTTTAAACTTACAGGAACTATTTGACTTTGGTGGTGTTTATGCTGGTTCTACAAAATCAATTCCCTTTTTGCTGCAGAACAAAGGACAAGCGTGTACCAGAGTGGAGTTTGATTTTTCTAATTATAAGCATTTTAAATTGAATGCTGATGACCACTCAGGTATTTGCTTTAACTGTATCAGAATTTAATTTTTGTTATATAAGAATTAAGTGCTACTTAATATGAATTAAGAGGACACATTTTGGTTTGCCTATAATGACATTTGCCAAATATAAGCATTTGGAAAATGTCAGGGTGTCTGTAGATTTTAATTTTTATTTTTCCTTTTTTTTTTCTCTGTAGTTGCTAAAGTATATTAAAAAGAAAAAGTTTGAATATCCTCTCACCAGATAAAATAAAAAAAACAATTTAAAAAAACCCAACCAACCAATCAACCAAAGCCAAACAACTATAGTATTTTGCTTGGACTTTTACACTCTCTTTGGACAATGTTTACCCTTCAGTTAATTCATCATCAGTATAAGGGTCCGACTTCTCTCTTTCCTAATGGTACAGGGTGTCTGCAGGTTAATCACAGGACCTCTGTACTGCGTGATGCCCAAATCAGAATGACATTGAGGCAATAAGTGGAATTAGACTGCTATTCTTTGTTTCTTGATAGAATTAGTGCAAATTCTTATCCTTCACTCGTCCGTTTTCTACTTAATCTCCTTTGCTGACACCTCCTTTGCTGTTCAAACATCTTTATTCATGAGAGAATTTTTTAGCTATGCTTATATGGCCTCTTGTGCCTGTGAGCTCAGGAAATCAGGACTCTTTCTTTTGCAAGACAGCACTATAAGATTTAGTTGTATCTTTATGTAGAACTATATGTGGATGAATGACAAAAAATGATCTGACAAGAACAGAGTAGTTTCCTTACCATGTAATGGATTTCAAAGGGAAGGTGAGGGCTCCTCGTCAGTCAACTTGGGAGAGAACTGTAAGACTGTCTACAACAGGCAACTAGCCAGCATGGGAATCGACTCATTGCACATGATTTCTAGATCGGAGTTTGTGCTTGAAACACGTAATGTGACATCCAGTCAAGTACAGTACTGTTCAAATAGTGAATACTGATTTCAGAGGAATGTTACATTGTTTATTGGAAACCCATGCTTCTGCCAGTGCCTTAAAATTGGACGTGAAAGTCTGAAAAATGAAGCCAAGTTTTACTGGTAAACTTCTGTGGTATAGATTATGCCTAAAAGTCTTGTAGAAAAATAGTTTCAGCCAACTATTTTTCTCCCTCTGGTATTAGTTTTCATTATTCAGTTGACTATTTTTGCCTAACGCTTTCATTCAAAGGTAAATGGCAGTGTGTGTTTTTTGTCTAAAATATTATGTTCTCCCAAGTCAATAACTTCAATGAAAGTTGCTGGTAGTTAACACTTCTCAAAATTGTCTCCAGAATTGTTATGAGAAATACTATATTCATTCATAACTTTGTGAGAAATGTTTGCCGTACAGATACCTTATGTTGGAAATCACTTTGAAGTGCTACAACTACTACAAAGTTGATATTTAGTGTAATGACATGTGTAATTTGATTCTGAACTTTGTTTACAGCTGTTGACTGCTGTTCTTCAAAGCCTTATTTGTATTCTGTTAACTTAGAGGGACAGTCGGCCTTGCGATGCGTGTTGTCCTTCATGCCGAAAGAGGTAGGTTTATGGGGCAGTGGTGATTATGCTGAATTAAAATCATGGTCTGTGATATTTCTATGGTGAAAGAATATAAGCATTTTTAATGGATGTTTTAGTGTGTGCAATAGTTTTATAATAGTAATCTAATTCTTAAGAAAACAAGCTCTGAAATAACCTTTATATAACTTTTGCTGCTTTCCTTAAATGCTTTTATACACAGAGAAAATACACTTTCTGAATGACTTAAAAATGGAAAAGGTATAAACTTAAATTGAAATATTTCACCACACATTCATTAAATAATTCAACTAACTGGCAGCCATTTTCTTTTTGCAGCTCTTTGTGCTTTAACTCTCTGATGACCGAGGAACTGCAAAAGTAGAGGAGTTTTATGTGTCATAAAGATTGGCAAAGTTGCTTTCTGATTGAGCTATTTGAGGGAAATAAATTGAAGATATGAGACTTTATGGGTTAGTTTTACATCAGGAAAACAGCATTTTATTTGCAGTAGGTGTCAATAGAGAGTACTATAGCAAATTTTAAATCTGAACCTATTGAATAATGCTTTAGAAATGGGGGGTTTGGGGTTTCCACATGTTTGGAGAACAATGAACTGAAAGAAAGTTTAGTCTTTGATGTCATGAACCAGCTTCAGAACAAGCAGCTGGGGACCACTACTACAGTACATAAGCCTGTTACATTAGCTGCGTTTTTACCTTAAATAAATAGGCATCAAAGACAATGTATTCTTTTTTCACTCCCACCTCCTTGCTTCTTCCCAGAACTTTTATTTTTTAAATAAAAGGGAATACTTTTGTTCAAAGCATCATTCAAATAATATTTACCTATTACAAGTAGGTGTCTGGTAACGCCGTGATTTTCTTCCTCTTATTACTGCCAGCTCAGATTCTGTGTACACATGGAAGCTATTGTGAAATAACTGAGGATGTGAATTTATAGCACGTTCACTACTCTCAGATAAATTTTTCTAACAGAACATGTGTCAATAGATTCATAAAAAAATGAGCTGTTTCAAACCAAATTAATTTCCTCCTATAGCAGAGCAGACCTTGAAGTTAGGGGAGAAGCAGTAGGTGTCATATCTTTAAGTATCTTGACACTGTCCGATGTTGCATTCTCATAAGCAAGGTAGTCAGATTTAGGCTATGTACAGTGTTAGGAAAGCATGTAATTGTTTGCAAAATGGTACATATAGAATGTCACCAGTGACCTGTTGTCAAACTGGTACTGGGAAAAACTCAGTAAGGAAAAATGCTGACATTGTCATTGAGGCAGGAAGGGTCAATAACAGAAATGCAAGACTAGATAATGCTGTTGGAGTAATTTATGTGTATGCTGTTGTAGATCACAATCTGAACAAGAACAAAAGGTAGAGGCAGACACCATACTAATTTATATAAGTAGGAATAACATCAGTAAAGCAAGTAAAATAATTCTAATCAGTGCTGATAACAGTTCAGACAGAACACTTTACCCATCTGGGATGCCATGCTTAAAGAAAGAAGTGCGAAAATTTCTCTTGGGGAAAAAAGTCCAAAAGAAAGCAATGGAAGTGATCAGAAGTCCAGAAAGCACAATGTAAAAAATGGAACTAACTTCCAATATTATATGGAATATAATTTATATGTGCTTGTTCACTGCAGTAGATAGGTAATGAGTAGTGGGTTTAAATTATGCCAGGTGGGTTAGATTTTATATAAAAGATAAGATTATACCAGTTCGCAGTTTGCTTTAGTTATGATACAAATTTTGAAAAAACCCCCCAAAATTCTTACATTTGACTGGATCTGTTTTGTGATTGCTCTTCTTAAAAAAGACAAAACAACCCTCCAAAAAAATCTGTAGAATATATTACATCTATTGATTTCAGATTTCTCTATACGATTTTCTGATGTCATTCTTTTTTCAGTTTTTCAAACTCTTGGTCTGAGTGTTTTTCCAGTCTTGGATATAATTTTTGGCAAACAGAACAGCTTGCTTCAGAAGTAAGGGAATAAAGAACTTCAAAAAGGAAATTTTCTTGGGGCACCTTATACCTCATAACCAACTAATAAGCACTGCTTTAATGAAGTGTCTTTAATTCAGTTTCCCCTTCTCTCCACGTGCTCACAGTCTGTCTCCCTTTCTTTGCCCTCGGTGCTTCCCTTCTGCTCCAGGTGCGTTACTGCCTGCCTGTCAGGGTTCAGCTTACTTACTGCTGGTCAACACGTGCCCAAATACACTTCCAGCTTCCAGCCCACTGGTGGTCACAAGTTAACATTACTGAGAGCTAGTGCAGTGCCGGTAGCTGGCAGCAACAGCACTGACTTATGCTAAGTGAAGTTAACTTTGAAAACTAAATGTGTTGCCCAGTATGGCATGACTAAAGGAAGCATCTGGAAGTATATCTACCTCCCAGGACGATGTAGCTTTTCTTGAATTTAACTCCTGCAAAGTAGAATGCTAATAAAAAGCATAGTTCTATTAAGAAAGTGGTCCAGGTACTAGCATCCCTTACTGTGATCAGAAACTCTCAGTAGTTACTGATTCTTAAAACCTTTCCCATTAGATCAGCGTTCTTTGTCATTCTACCACATCTAAATTTCCCCCTTTTCTCACCAGATTTCTTCCTTCTCTTTCCTGACTTTCCAGTTGAAAAAACTCTAATCTTCTCTGTGTATTGAGCTTCCCTCATTGTGATTTCATGGTTGCTAGCGCTGTTTCCTGCCTCTGCACTTGAACAGCTGTTTCTCCGATCTCATCATCATTTTCTGGACAACTGCTCTTACCCAGCTTACCTCCCAGCTGCTACAAACCTTCTGTATTCTATCGAGTCACATTCTTTTCTGTCCTCCTTCTGGTTCTACTAAAACTTCCTGCTGTTGTAGTCATTACTGACAGCACTACCCTATAAACTGACAAAAGCTCACTATATTGTTGTTATTGCTAAGAAAGTAGATGCTAGAACTCAGGAAAAATTAAAATAATTCAGAAGTGTTGATTAAAAAAATCAGAAAAGCATGAAATTATTTTTCATGATGCTTTAAGATGCTTTAAAATTTTATTAAAACTACTTGAATTATTAATGTCAGGTTTCAAGTAATTTAGTCTTGAATGCAATTTTGAATTCTCCTGCTAAAAATCAACTTGGCAATAGCTTTCCTTCTGCCTCAAAAAGCTTCAAATCAAAAAATAAAGTAAATACATAGAAACTCTGAATAGCTCCTACAATTCTCACTTAAACTTAGTATGTACAAACACGTGACATCAGAAGACGCTCTTGGAGATAAAGTATATTGGCATGCTTATAATATCTTAAAAATTTTGAGATAATCCTCCCAGTATTCTAAGTGGTAAAATGAAGTTGATGCATTAGGGAAAAGGCTAGAATGCTGCTCAGATGGCCTGGCTTTGCCTTCTTGTAATTCCAGTGTCTCAAAAAGCGTTAGAGGTGACAGGGCTCTCTGCCTCACTGGAGAGTTTAACCTTGGTGTTTGTTGGCTGTGAAAGTCAGCCGTAAGTGAAAGCAGTTTACAAAAATATATGTAAATAGGTAAGCTAGCAACTACTTCTTAATGTTATATTTGTGTACAGGCTATATGCTGCTTTCTTTTCTGTTTTGATATAATTTTATTTGAGAGACACTTCAATTACATTTTAGGTGTTTTTCTGTGCAGTATAAGGGGAGGCTTAGCCAGCTGAATGTCTGCTGGGCTAGGCAGGATTCTCATTTCAGACCTGAAAAAAAAAATAATTCTGGTAATTAAACAAACAAAAAAAACCCAACAAACAAGCAAACACAAACAAAAAAAGCCCCATGACTATCTGGCTAAATATCTGTTGTATCTCTGTCATCCTTATCCAGAGACAGAGCTAAGAATTATTACTAATAATGTTATTTATTGATTGCTAGCAGTGATTATTTTTGAACAGAGTTTTAAATTGTACTGTCCAAGAACCATAGAAGCAGGGCTTTTCTGACCATGGCTCTCTTTCTGCAAACTACCTGTTGAGGTAACAGTGAGGAGCACCTCAGTCCTTTGGTTTTGTACCAGCGAAACGGGCAGCATGTGGTCACTTTAAATATTTGCTCGTCTTCGTTCCTCAGCTGTTACTGTGGTTCTCCAGCCAGAATGATCCACCTGCTAGCCTCAATGTCCTGCATGGTCTGTTAAGAAAAACAGGCAAAGCAAGGTGCAGGAGTGTATTGCTTCCAATGACTTTTTTTTTATTTTTAGCATCTTGGAAAAAAGACAAAATACGCAGCTGTGTAATAATGACGCCTACGAGGGCCTTTGATTGAGATAAATAGAGCACGTCACACCTGTCAGAGCTTATTGCTTAAGTTTTTTGTAGAGAAGTGACAGGTGGTTTTGGTTTTATTTTTGGCATTTTTAATGATTTTTTTGTTTTTTTAGTATACTGAAAGAACAGTCTGTGGTGTAAGAAATGAATTCCATGTAAAATCTGCAGCTGTGGAATTACAGGGTATTGCTGGTGCATCATCTCTGACCGTATACAAGGGAAAGATTTAGTTTTATTTCGGTGTTTTGAATGATGGCTTTGAACACTGGTTACATTATTCATTGTGGAAAGCTGCTTATCTGTGATATAAAGCTGGGGAATTTAGGCTGCATGAAAGATTTAAGTATGTTATAAGGAAAAGCTCATGTTTAATCTGACGAGAGGTTGAGAATATATATTGTATACAGTTGCAGGTCATACGCCCTTGGTTTTGCAGTTAGATTTAAATTTGAATCAAACTGATTTTTTTTTTAATGTACATTACGGTTTCTCTCCTTGTATCACTGCAGAATCCATGTGTTTTTAGTGCTATAAATAAACTTTAAAATCACCCTTTACACAAAAATTCAATGACTTTTAATGCTTCAAGATATTTGAACAGTCTGTGTGTTATTAGATGATAAATACAAAAGTATTACCCTTTACAGGTGTGTTAAATAATTTTAAGTTCTAAGTTAGCTTCCTGATTTACTTGCAATTCTCTGTGAAGTTGTACTGTTACAGCAAGTACTGTAGTTTTAGGGAAATGTCACATATGCTTTGTGCTAAATAAACTATACGATTCCTGGATTTGACAGCAAAATTTTTACTCAACCTTGAGAATATGTGCTGTATTACAATAATAATTAGCAAAATATATTTTGTAAAGCATAAAATATATTCTAGCATTGGAGTACTTAGTAAACATAGAAATGAAGTAACTGCTTTGAAAGAGTTTTTGAAAAAAAATTTTTTTTTCTACTTTTAGATTCCTCCCTTCAACTTAACAACTGTGCTTGAGTTTGTTAATTTTTTATGGATTAATTTTAGATAAAGTACCATTTTAATTGTCATGGATGCTGGGGTAGTTGTTCCTCCTTTTGTTTCTTTCAGTATACTGAATGTTTGGGCCTGAGGCAGGAAGCCATTCAGCTACCATGTACGTTGTATCAAACCTGTTTCATAGATTCAAATGAGTTTCGGTAGCAGAGCTTTCTTGATCAGATAGATTTCTTAAAATCAACAACTTCTATTTATTTAGCAATTCTAGCAAAAAAAATTGGAAGGTGTTTTAAAATGCCCTCTAAAGAAAAGTTTACAGGTGTATCAGTTTTATTTAAGAATTGTTATCTTGCCTATACCAGCGTGTCATTTTCTGGCATCCTTGGGAGATGTTCTATGTGAACGCATAACATAAACCTCCTTTGTGTCACGAGCTCTTTAAAGCTTCTTTTGAAGTATTTTAATTGCTAAGACTGCCACTTTGTAGATGATGCCTCCTTTCCAATTAACATGCATAATTAGTGTAAATCATGACTCAAAAAATATTTCTTATAATGATATTGTCCTAGTTTTAGCTGGGACAGAGTTTTTTTTAACAGCTAGAAGAGCTCCGTGTTTTGGTTTTACTCAGAGGCTCACTCTGAGAAGAACGCTGAAAGCAAGCTGCCAAGGACTTTTCAGTGTGCCGGAGTGCAAAAACACTGCAGGATAAGGGGGGAGCATAGTTGGGACAAGGGGGACACGATTCCCCTTGTGATTTGTGTGGAACTTAAGACTGAGGGCCAAACTGGCCAATTAGTATTCCATATCATGCAGCGTCATGCCCAGTATAAAAGCGAGGGGCAGCCGGGAAGAAGGGCTTTTGCGCTTTTGCTCTTTTGCACTTTTGCTCTTTTGCACTTGCTGCGCTGTTGCTCTGCTGTTTTTTTCTTTCTTTTCTCTCTCTCTGCCCCTCTCTATTTCGGGGCCTCGCGTTCGTCCGGGATTTGCAGTTTTCAGGACAAGACGGGCTTCGCATACGAGGGGGTGGTGAGCATCTATACTGTATTAAATCATCTGTATTAAATCATTCTTATCTCAACCCACGGGTTTCCCGTTTATCCCTTAATTCTCTCCCTCATTCCTGGGGGTGGGGGAGGGGGAGTGACCAGCTGTGTGTGTGTGGGGGGGAGGAAGTTTTCAACCTAACCCACGACAGATATAAACAACCTTGAGTGTTTGTGAAAGAACTGTCTCTAGGCTGCTTGCTTCTTGCCCCTGCCTATATTCTCTGGTTTATAAAGTTAAATGCTTCAGAAAAATATCTCAATAGATAAATGACAGCGAAGTATTCACAGATTATTTGAAAAGCAACTGCAACTCCAGGAATAGTATAAGAATTTTTTTTTTTAATATTGTCATTAATTTTTGTTGAGTATATAATCTTACAAAAGATAATATTCCATTATGGAGTTTTAGAGATTAAAACAAATCATATTCTTTTCCTTAATGTATGTATAAGAGGAAAAATAATGATTCCACTTTGAAAGTGAAGTCCTAAAAAAATGAAATTAAGTTTTAATGCTGTTTCAGTAATATGTGTATTATGTGTGTGTGTATGTGTATGAATTACAATATGATTTCTAAGCATGTTGAATTTTTAAAGTTTTTAATTTGTAGTACAGGTTAGCTAATGAGACAAAGATACGTATGAATGAAACAAAAAGTCTATGATTTGTTCTCAATTATATAAATATGTTTCCATGAGTTATGTTGCCTCTGAATTTGCACTGTCGTACTTCAAAGCAAATGCAGGTTTTCAGCGAACATCGTGTCCTGCATGTATCGAATTGAGTGTCTTGCACATTATTTGGTTTCGTTTGCCAGTTCTTTGCAAATAAATCAGTTGTTGCATAGTGAGACTAAACTAAATTTTCCTGATAGTGGGAATGAGAAACAAGTTTTGAATAGCTGCTTTGGGAGAGGAATAAAGGGATTCTACCTTTTGTTGTCCGACATAAACATAGTAAACATAACAGCATTGGTGAAGAACAACTGCTGTGCTAGACTGTACTCTTTTACATTGCCAATAAGATAATGATATCTATTATAAACTAAGCATTTTAATCTTACCAAACTTGAAAAACTTAGTGTCGTTTTTATATATGTCATACATGCTAGGGCTGGAAGGATTTTCCAGCTCACTTTTTTACTGCAATACTTGGCACTGGTGTTTCAAGAGTTAGATTGCCCATGTAGGGAGGTGCCTGCTGGCTATAGGGAGCTGCCAAGGCTGAGAGGAATCTCAGAACCTGAGATGTGCACTGAGACGTGCAGTCATTCTCTTTCTGTTCTTATTACAGTGACCCATGATGCTTGGGAGTTAAGTTGGGTATTTATACAGCATTTTGCATACTATGCTTCTGAAAACGTATGCTGGGTACACTATACCCTATATAACAAACTTCTCATACAGCTGAAGGAGTGTGACAGAATCTTTGGTTTGTGTCTGTGTTGTGACTGTTGCATGAGATTCTTGACCTGGGGGGTCCTGTACCCTTTTTTTTTTTTTTTCCTCTCTTTGGTATTGTTCACTTTATAGTTCTCTTACATATATATTGTAACAGCTATCAGGGTTACCAAATAATGCTGTATTCATCTCTATTCTATCAAACATCTCTTATTTTATTAAAAAAAGTTTTAAAACTTTTTTTTTTTAAGATGGATTTCACAGCCTTGAAATGCAATGTTTATTACTTTCAACTACAAGATGAGATAGTCAGTTGTTTCTCTAAAACTGTAAGGAGCCACTGTTGTTAGTGACGTGAAATCATGTATTTCACACATACTTTGAAGTGAAAGGAACTTCTCACACTGTGAAGAAAAGATGCTTTTCAGTCTAGTTTTTAATTATGTGGTTTTATGCTACAAGAGCATGTTTTGAAGATGTAACTTGAAGTTTTTTATGTGGGTGACTTGAGATACTAAAAGTAGAAGAGTATGTAAATCAAATCAGGAGATTTTTACTCAGTCTTTGTTGATGTGTGCCTCAGGCATTAGCTAATAAAAAAAAAATCTTCTAATGGCATTCACTGTGTTAATTTTGAAAAGCCAATTCTGTGTTATAAAATCTAACCATTGTCAAATATGAAATATCAATATAAACCAAGGGACTCTGATGATCTCACTAGGAAAGCTTCCCCTCATCCCATGCTTTCCTCTTGATAAGCACAAGTACACAAAATGTTCCACAAGGCTCAGCACACGTCTCGCCCACCAGGAGTTCGTAACTGTGTGTTACAAACCCTGCTCTAACTCCAGGCACTGTAAGTGTGGCGTGCTTGCTTCTCGTTATCTAAGCTTTGTGTTGGTTCTGTTATGGATGGATATGTACCTCATGTCCTGGCTTAGGACAATTTTTTTTGTTTTTGCTATCCTGTCTTTTATGTGTTCTACTTACTACCACGTATGTGAAAGTGAACACAGAAGAACACAGATTTACCAGAAGCCTTGCCTGTAGCTGTGCTGATAACCCTGATACTTGGGGCATACTTTTTTTTCCTCAGTGGGAGGAAAAACCGGCTGGCCGCTGCTTACTTAAAGGACTCCTACTGGATGCTAATAAATAACCATCCTATTAACATCATGATCAGGTCCTAAGTTAATTTCAATTATTCTTCTGAAATGGCTATACCACTTAGGTGGTTCAAGAAGTACCTACAATTCCTATGGGAAAGTGACCACGAAGATATTTTTGTCCTGTAGGTGGCAGCATATGACTTCCTGCTTCCAGTTACTACTCCTCGCGCTGACTTCCCACTGACAGCGCCGAGCCGGGAATCTGCAAAGCACATTGTGGCTCCTCAGCCACAGGCGGTGACGGTGGCTCTTCCAGTCCGTAGAGTTAAAGCAGTCGGTAGGTAAACTAGGGACTTAAGCAGATGGTGGATACTTAACATTTGTCGTGGTGTTTTTGCTTGTGTTCTAATTGCAGAGGATTACTACTTAACTGAAATTTTATTCAGAATTGTATAATTTGTAAATTTCTTGGAAACTGGCAAAATTTTCAAATTTTGATTTGTATTTTTAAATATGTGTAAAGCTGAACTTTCTATACATAGTTATGATGTGCTGGGAAAATATGTGGGTTTTTTATATAATTATTTGCCTTTTATAAAAGTTAGTTTAACAAACCTCATTTTTATTTCTACTCATTCATTCATATTTCTAGACCTTATCATGCAGACCCCAGCATTTACAGCAGTTCATCTGAAAAGCGTAGAGTACGTCACCCATACTCTTTTTCTAGTCTTACTATGTCAAAATTAGGAGCTCTAACTACATTCAAAACTCTTTTTAAAAAGCCTCTGACTGACTCTGATCTTATCTGAGGGAACCGGTGGTAATTTAGTCTACTTCCTTCAGTTTTCTTTTATGTGTAGAACTGCGCTCTTCTGGCATCTTAGAGTTTGTTAGTGGCCAAAGTTACATGCTGTTTGCCTGCAGCAAGAAATTGGTATCTTAAATGATTCTTCTCTGCTTTTCTTAGAATAATTTGTAGTTCTCTTTAGTATCCTGCCTCATCCTTGTAGTCATAGACCTACACGTTGTGAATACTTGAGTCCACTAGTTTTCCTCATCTCAGTTTTTAATGTGTAGGGACAGTTTATTTGAGATGAGACTTGAGTGCTGAGCGTAATGTTTAAACATCTTGGGAACACTGAGGGAGGCTTGGCCAATTAGATGCCTAATGTGGAGTAAAAGCACATAAACATACAGATGCAGGCAACTAGCCTTTTTGCTCTTAAAAAAGATCTTGATGATTTTATTACATTCTGACAACTTAAAAATTCTGTCTGTTATTGATTCATCATTTCAGATTATCACTTTAAAAACTGAAAGTGGGTAAGATGCAACTTGGAAGTTCAAAGTTTCGATTTGACAGATATGCCTAATTCTCACTGCTGTGTGCTTTATGGCACATTTGTTTTCCACTCTCATATTTTTTTTTTTTCCCTGTGACAGTTTTTGTGGTTGACTGGAATTTGGACTGCACAGGACAGTACAGTTGGCACTTAAATCAATAGCTTACATCCGATGTTTGTACTAGGGATTGTTCACCCTGAGAAAAGAATCATAATAATCTTGGAGTAGTCAACCCAGTCTTTTAACTTCAGTGTAGTCAATATGTTTTTTTTACATCATGGATCTTTTTTTGATTTTTTTTTTTAAAAAAACCAAAGTTTGTAGACTGTTTGAGCACCTGGGAAAGAAAGCAGGTCTCTTACTTCAATACTTGTAATACTTTTCCCTTGGAGACTTCTTATCGGTATTTAAGAAAGCACTGAAAGAGCTAAAAAAATTCCCAAAACAAAACAGAAAAGTCAACTGGAAAAGACACAAGCGCTACCTCAGCCAGACACAAAGGAAGAGGACATACTATCAATGTAATGACCTAATGTGAGCTGACTCTTTTTTTTAATAATCAATCTCACGATATTTTTTCATGAGGTAGATAATTTCCTTTCCCTCCTAGTCTTTTGGTCGTGCTGTGTTTTCCTTGTACAAACGTTTTCTATGAGAGGTGAGGACTTCATGAGTGACGTAGTTGCATATTGGTGGAAGCATTCTGGCAGATTAGATTCCTGCTTTGAAACGATATTAGTTTGTGGAGTTTATATGTCTGTGCTTTAGAGAAGTATGGCTAGGATTTTTTTTTACGTAATGTGAGATACGTGATTAGGAAATCCTTTGGGCTTTTTAGGGGCAGGAGAGAATTGATCAACATACTTCCTCATTCATTGCGTGTGAAACGTGCAGATTTTAATAAAAAGATACTGTATGCTTACTAGGTTCATTTCTGGTATTTAATCAAGAGGCAAAATGAGATTGTTGCAACATATACTTTTGTTTTTCTAAATCCTCACTTTAAACTGCATCCTTTGTGATGGTTTCTTTGTTCGAGCTGTATGAAGTTAAGAGAAATGCTGTTTTTTATAAAAACTTCCGAGTCTTTTCTGATGATTACCATCACAAATGTAAACGCATTCATCTGCAATAGGAAGATCATGTGGCTCTTTCTTTATAGCATCTTTATATGAAGAAGAGATGCTATAATTCTGGTAGATACAAAATTTAAATAATTCTAATGTGACTAAAGGGTCATAATAAGACAAAGTTAAATTACAATAATTATATATATAGTATGGGAACAACAGAATGAAAATACAGCTTTAAAAAAAGAGGAGAAACATTTCTGCTAAACATGTACAGAAACAATGATTTAAGAAGGGACTTTGAGGAAATATTTGTCAAAATAATGCTGTATAAACATTTTAAATTATTTATTCCAACAGTACTTAACTCACCATTGGAGTTCTCCTCAAGGGAACTTAAATTTGCACAACATTCAAGTGGCATACATTTCAATATTGCTGATGAAAGTCTGAATTGTCAGGTACGTAATCACAAGTGTTGTTATACTTATTCTTGACTATAGCTTTTAATTACCCGAAAGCAACTGGGAAAAGAATACAGATTTGGAACTCAAAATTCAGTCAGGTTCCAAATATATGGTTTAAATATTCAAAAGATTTCCTATTATCAATTTGTTTAGTTTTTGATGTTATGTTTATCTTTTGATCACTAGAAATTTTTCCAAATTGGTCTTGTCCCGACTTTCTGATATATGAGAAAGTGTGAGCACCATGAGAAATTGACCATGAATTGTGTAAGAAATAGCTTACTTCCGAAGATTTTCTGCCTCTGGCTATACTAGTAAACTAAATAGTCACAATGCAGGAATGCAATTGATGTGCCAGGATGGTCAAAACAGTTAAATTGTTTCCCCAGTATGTTGTATGGTACTGATCTGTGCCAACTCACACTCTCCCCCAAAATTCCTTGTCATGATTTAGGGCTTAATGGGAAAGAGGCCGTAAATGGCCACAGCCGTTCTGTTTTGGAGCATAGAGAATTTGACTGTACGAATGCAAAACATACCATGCCATAATTTATTGTTTCTAATTCCCAAAGGCTTTGTTTGGAGATGATAAACAACAATTTTTGGCAATGATGAAAACGCTTGACACTCTTTTTCAAGTATCTTCAGAAAACAATCGTAATACAAAGTCAAGGCCTTTTCCTACCCATGGATGTGTTAGGAGTTGAAAGAGTAACTCTGAGATAAAGGAATAGAATTTTTTATTTTGTTTCCACCTTTGTCTTATTGAATTGAAATAATGGGTTTTGAAAACCTATTTTGAACTTCTTGATTTTTCATCATATCCACCTGTAAGTCTAGGTGTCACGATCCATGTGTTTAGTGCTTGCTGTGCTTCATTTGTATAAGGAAAAACTCATTTCTGTTTGGCTAAGCACTCCCACCATGATATTTTGATCTATTTACCTTGCATAAATGAGATTTTTCCATTCTGGAAAGAAGGTATTGCTCCTTATGAATGTGATGAGTGACTGGAAAGCATCTAGGCTGCGCTGATAGGCATACTCATCTTCTCACCTTACAGATACAATAAACTGGGTTCTTCATTGCTTTCTAGCGCTTTCTTGCTTTCACTCTGATCTGATTGCAAAAAGAATGCTTAGGACAGGGCAGTGTGAAAAGTGTCATGGTGTTTGCTGCTTTCTCTCTTTCATCATGTTCTCCTTTCTCTGCAAATATTTACAGAAACTTGACCTGAAGAATATCTCAAGGCGGCAGTTGACATGGAAATTGAGTTGTGATGATGCAGGCAAAAATATAGACGATGGTGTTTTTAAATTTAGTCTGCAGACTGGATTCCTTGATCCAGGACAAAAAATCAGTATTGATGTATTCTTCTGCCCTTGTAAGTAATTTTCTTTTTTTTTTTTTTTTTCCTACACTTTGGCCAATATACCATTTTCGTAGATTCGTTTAGATGACTTTTTATGATGGATCCTAACTAGCCCTTGTTTTAATTAACTGCCAGTTAATGAGACTAAATAACGAACTAAAATGCCAAAAGAAAGGTTTCTTGCAATTCTGAGGAAGTAAGACAACTGCAGACCTAACACAAAGCATGGAATCACTTGATAGCATTATTTAAGTCTGGTTTGCACATGTAAAGCCTCAAGTTTTGCACATATAAAGCATCAAAGGCTGGGATAGCTGAATCATTTTCAATACTGCTCCTTCATGTGCATTTAGGTTGACTGACTTAGATACTAAAGCTTTCCAAGAGTACTTGGAATGTGTGTGAACTTTTTTTTGAAATAGCCATAATTTAGATAAGAATGGAAATTTCCTCCATCAATGAGACACAAAGTCACTTCGCTATGGTATTTTTCTGAGTATTCTGCTCGGGCAAGCAGACCCTAAGTAAAAAACATAAAATAGATTTCTAACAAAACTTGGGAGCATGCAGGAAGATGGTTATCAAACACATATGCCAGAAGAGGAATGGTAGAACATGAATATTAGGGTCCTACCTTATTCCCAGCCAAGTGTTCATGGTAGACAGTAATGTAACACTGTATTTGAGTTGATAGATGAAGCTCACCAGCATATGCAGCTGATGTCTACAGAAGTCAGAGTCATTCTGACAGTTTTAGGGTGGTCTGTTTTGGGGACTCAGCATTCTCAAGAGGAAGAAAAGTTGTTTTGTTGGTTGGATCTGATCCTGAGTCAGCAAGTAAGCATATCCCTGTCCTAAAGAAAGATGTTGCTGCTTTTCTTTATGGTAGGATTGAAATATATAACCTCAGTTCAGCACTGGAAACAATTTAATATGATGATTAATAAAAAAATATAGGTATAAGAGTCTTGCCAAGATTCTGTATGATAAATTGAGAAGACTATATTAAATGTTGCTCTATAAATGTGAATATAAAAGAGCAGTATTTAATTTTTATATGTTGCTTGGAGTTGCTTACTGTACTTCAAAATGGTTTTCCATTATGTTTTATACCTTGTTGGTAGCTTTTGTCTTCAACTTCTGGTTGAAGAAAAGTCACATCAGCTTGTAATTTTGTTTCATGAGGTGGAAAAGTAATTAATGATTTTGCAGAATTATTTAGAAGGTTGTTTGTCTTAAATTCTTTTAATTATTGTTTTGACTAGCAAATTCTGACTTTTCTGAAGTAGTATTTCTTTGTGCATATAATACCTGGAAAGTTTCTGACCCAATCAGTATCTATAGTTGTAGTTTTTACACTTCTGAGCTATCCATGAGGTATCCATTTAGAAATGCATATTTAAATTACTCTATTAAATTATATATTATTACAAATTAAACTGAAAAAAGTTTGATGATATTTAGTATTGGAAGGCTGAACAAAAATATTTAGAGCATGTTTCTGGCTTTGTTTCATCACTTTTTCTCCCTTTCCCTTGCATTCCTCCAAAGTAAATTCCAAAACGCCTGTTTTTTTGGTTCTGAACCACATGTTTATGAAATAGCCATAAAAACATGTTCAATGTAATAAAGCTTTTTTACTAGGTAGATTCTGTTTTGTACTTCATGTGATCCTCTTGTTTTGGAACCAAATGATGTGATCTCATCTTCACTTCATCTATGCAGATACTCAATCAGTTTTTAGTGATAACTTATGTAGGTTATCAAAATAAAATAAAATTGTTTGTTGTAGAATTTGTTTTGGGAGTACTATGAAATAAAAAATCCAAGGATACTAGGTGAATTGAATGAAAATATTGTCCCAGGGTGTGAGAAAATGTTAGAATATAAAAATCAGAAGCGGTTAAACAGTGGGAGGAGGATGACAAGAAGATTGCATGAAACAGAGAGATACCATAGGAGAAAAATCTGGAAATTATCTCTTTTCAGATGTTCAGTTTTACAAAGCTTTAGAAATATAGCCTTGGAATCTCAGTTTACTTAAGGATGTAAGGATCTACTCAAAGCATGTCTGGAGAGTATGAGAGTATGTCTAGACAGAAGAAAGGCTTTGGGTAAACTTTGAAATTTTGAAAACTTTTTAATTTTAAAAAACTATTGAGATGCAACTCAGAGGAAAAGTAGGTTAAAGAAGTCAAGGAACAGAAACATATTTTGACCCCAGGTCTTTGTAGTCAGAATGTAGAGGAAGGAAGAATGGAAATACAGAATGTTAGAAAGCAAAAAACAAGCACTCATAGCCTTGTTGTTCCTTGAGATGCAATTAAAAAAGACACATGTAGTTTACTGTAACTCTTTCTTTTTTTTCTCCTTCCTTAAATTTCTACTTTGTTTTGTATAGAGTATCATATTTTTTTTTCTGCAGCATTTCAGGTAATAAATCCTATAAAATAAGTATTGTAACTTTGAGAAGGTATTTTAATAGATATTTTTGCAAAGTATGCCTATGGTTGGAATAACAGGATCATACTAAAATAATCACTTCTGAAGAACACATATAAACGTTTTTGTCTGCTTTGAATTTGAGAAACATATAGGAGAAATAATAGCTGCATTTTGCATTGATTAGATCAACGTATATAGTATATAGCTCGGAAAAGAAAATTGCTCAGGGCAATATTAGACTTGGAAAATAAAAATAATGAATTTGTATTGCCAGATATCTGGTGATTTTTAGGGTACAGATGAGCACAGTGTCTCATTTTCTCCTTGTTCTAAGTACCACTCTGGCATTTAAGACAGAGGAAATTAAAAAAAAAATTCTAATGCTATTTGAAAAAAAAATCTGATACTATTTTGCGCTGCAGCTGGAGAGGAATTATGTGCTAATGAATAGGTGAAATGATCATCCATATGATGTTGTTCTATTTAGGTATTTACATCATGAGAATGTATTAAAATTACTTGTGTGTTGCAAAGACTATGAAGCAGAGAACAGCATTCAAATAAAAGCTGGTATTTTGAATTACTGAATAAATTGTGTGTGTAAATACAGATGTGTATATACAGAAATATGAGTGATAAATGATAGTAATTTGAAGTTATTTGTATTTTTGCTATGTTTCCATATCTTTTCTTTACAGAAAATCACAAATAACTGTACAAATCAATTGCCCTGAATTCGATGTTCTAAGTATTTTGTCATGATTTATAGCCTACTTTGTGCTATACTTTTACTGAATATAATTGCTCTTGTGAAAGAACATTAGGTACATCAAAACCCACGCAGAAGACCTAGTTAATGAGTATGGTGTGCTAATCACCTTCACAAGTTTGTACTGTAAAGTTGTAGTATGTAGGAGTGAACAAAGCTTAAAATGAACTTTGAATATGCATTAGAGTACTTTGTTTAAATATGCTGCAGTGTTTATAATTATGAGAATGCAAAGTGCTATAGTAAGCTACAGTGTTAAATTAAACGTCAGAGTTTGTATAATGTGTGGTAATATGATGCTACCTGTTAAGAAAAATATACTAAATTTAATAGAGAACTGAAGGTATATTAATATGATCATCTTCTGCTGTGCTATAGTATGATGCATTAACAGTATATGAAAAAATTAATTTATCTTATTGTGTCATGAAAAAACTGCAGCATAGGAAGTTACAATAAATCTGTGCTCTGTGATCCCATGTGGAAAAATACTCACAAATGCTCCAGCGAGTTAAAATGGAAATTCAGTGCCCATGAAAGATGTGATGATTATGTAGAGGACACAGATGGCCATCATGACTTCCATCTTCTAGGGTTTCTTTTTTCTGCAACAGTGAGATGTTAAATAACTATGCTCTTTAACAGTTTCTGTGAAACAATGATTATTTTACTTTTGATTATCAAAACCCATGCTATTACACAGTTAAGATTTTGGAGGGAGAGGGGGAAATAGAAAATTAGAATTGTGCTGCTAGAAAGGAACAAGGAATATGGACATCCTTAAAGAGTTGGCCATTTAAACTAGCTTTTGCTGCTAGCTTAAATAGCAGCTGAAACAGAGTGGAAGGTGTGGGGACTTGAAATACTTATCTTCCAGAAGAGTGTGAGCAGTATTGAGAGGAGAACTTGCATATGTATATAACTGACTTTATATGTTTCTATTAACAAAGAATCTGCTTATAGTCCCCAGATAGCATGCTAGGGAGTTAGGCACTCTGAATTGGATGGGCTTTCTAGTGCAAATTGACTGAAAATGAAGCAGCTAATGAATATATACACATACGTACTTTGAGAAGTTGTGTTCCTTTCATGCATATTTTTTTCTAAGGTAAGGCAATGAATGCTTATTTCCCCTATTAAACATATCTAGAAAAGACAAAGGCGAAATTTCCCATATAATTCTACAGATTTTTTTAGCCCGTGGCAAATTTAGATTGACAAATTTTTAAATACCATCAAGTTTCCCTAAGGAAAATTTCGACATCTACTGGACTGCATCTTGTTTACCCTCTAGAAGTTAGTTAATGATGGTACATCAGAATGGTAACACCAGCACAAGCTTTGACAGTAGCCATGAAAGATGTGATTAATAGAATAAATTCATGACTTCATCTGTTAGTTCAGGACTTAATTCTTGTTAATTTCAAAGTAATTTATTTAACACGAAATATCCTGAAAACATTGGTCCTAGGCATTACAAACTAATGAACAAAGCTTAATGAAATCATTCCCTTTTTCTTTTTTTTCTATGGCAAATGAATGTGATTGTGTAGTTAATAGATTTGTTAGAGTAGTTATGTGTAGTACGGATGAAAAGTTTGTATGAGGAAAGCTTAACAATATTCTTTCCAAACTTTTGAAGGTTTAACTTTGGAACTACGATTAACATGAATATTTTAAAACGTGAGTTAGTGAAAATCACGTATCTTTGGTACTGACATATGCTCCTCTTCCTACATGGCATTCCATCCCTACAGCATATATTGGTTACAGCCTTTCACTTTCCTTTACCATATGCCATACTTATATATGAAGGTAGGATACCAGAAATATGATTTAGTTGGAGTGCAGCTGTAGGACAGTATACTGTCTAGCTCGTATATGGGAGTAACTTGTATAGAACATCTTTTCTTAAAAGCGTGTCAAAAATATACTGTTTGACTCTTCATACATCTCCGTGACCTTTTTGATGCTCTCTCAACTTTCTCCCATAAAAGGGCTAAGTGCCAGAAAAAGGTGTGTTCTTGCTGTATCAAATCGTAGAAGCACAAGCTTCTTAGCCTTCTCAGCAGTATTGTCTGCTAAAATTGATTTCCATTGAACAGGGAATTAGCCAGAGTTGCAAACACTGCAGCAAGTTCCCCTTTCATCTAGTTTTCACTTAGCCAGGTTCATGTTTTCTGGTCTGAAACAAAGGGATCTGTAGGCCATGTTCTGATGAGCTTCCATGAAACTTCTTTATTGTCATCTCCATGAAGAAATTGGCTGTTATGAGGAAGGAATAAGGCAAAATATTTTGAAGACACTATGTTTTCTTCTTTGTATATGTAAACAATGGCAGCTCTTTATCAGGCTATGAAAATAATTATCTGAACTAATCTCAGAAGAGCTTGTCACATGTATTTTGCTTGCAGTGACACATATGTGCTCATACAGACATGTAAAATACAAAATTATTTGTTCTGCTGTCTCTTTCCTTCTTAAATATTAGGTGAAGATGTTTCCATACTTACTAATCTGATGACAGAGGAGAATCAAAGAGAATGGTGTTTTTCTTGAAAATGAAAAGATTAAAGTTTTTGAGTTGCCTTACAACGCGTCATGCAGATTTATTGCTAAATATAGGAGGTGTTCGTTAGTTGGTCCTCAAAAACCAAAATTGTTTATTTTGTTAGCTCTTCGGTAGGTGGGAATGACTGAAAATTTGGTAAATGGCACTGCATGGTTTGGAACATCATTTTGATGGTGTAACGGTTGCGGAAGGAAGCACCTTGCTGTCCGTATCAGAGAAAGAAAATGTGCTTTTCCGTCCTAGAGAAAACTGCCTTGCAGCAGTGAGCAAGATAGTGTGGGAAGGAGCAGAACACAGGGAAACGGGAGAAACTCTCAGTGGAGGGTACAACCTGTCCTGCTGGCTTGTGTGAGGCTGCCTTGGCAACAGTATAGGTTTTAGTCATCCATTAAAATGTAATGATTGCCATCTTTAACGACACCAACTTTTTCTTGTCTTGGCAGTCAGATATTTCCAATATTTGTACCTTTATAAAATTAGCATTCTCTTTGTTAATTAGTGTAATTCATGATATGACTGCAATTCTTAAAATTCCGAGAAGCGTTACATTGATGTTACATATAGAGGAATATTAATACAGTAAATTAAGAACTCGAACTTTGGATAATTTCTGACAAGTTAAAAAAATGTGGATTTCTGGTTTGCTATAGACAAATGTTCTAAGCTTTCTTAATAAATAATTATTCTGATACAACATTTACTGTATGTTAAGCTATATTTTGAGTTAGAAAGCAATACTGATGACTTAAAAAAATATAAAAAAAATTAAAAACTTCTTACTATAACTCTTCTAGTTGCGTGTTTTTATGGTAATATAATTTGGTTGGGCTTTTTTGTTTGTTTCTTCTTTTTTTTTTTTTTTTAATGTTTTTAACAGCTTGTCCTGGGACATACGCATCTGAAATGTCAGTGTATCTAGATGATAATCCATCACATTACAAAATAAAATTGTCTGGCACTCTGAAGTCACCAAAGATAACTTTCGATCCCCCCTTTTTAATGCTGATGCCAGTTCCTCTGGATGTGAAAACTGAAGCAGCCGTCAATATCATTCCACAATATTATTTAAGGTAAATATTTTGAAATACATTTAATTTATTACAGAAATCCTGAATAATTCTTGGTTTTGTTCTCTTCTGAAAAAATGAGTTAATTTTTGTTTGTGAAGATTAGCATTAATTATCTGCTAAGCAGAGGAAAGCGTTTGCTTATTTAAGAGAAAATTCATTTAATTAATATTGCTGTACATTCAACAAGGCAATGTCCTGTCCTCAAAACATTCCACTCTGTCAGATGCTTTTAAAATTACTTTGAATAGCTCAGAAATTAAGAGGAGGGTCCTACTAGGACTTTTTGTTAACTTTAGCCAGATATCAAGATCATAGTCTCATTTCTTTTTTTCACACTGTGATCAGATAAAATCTTTCTGTTTAATTTTCTCTACTCCACAGGTTATAAAGCACTGTGGTTTTTTTTCTTCCTAGGCAAGATTTTAGTACTAAAGAGGATAGCACAAATGCTTTATTCCTGTCACTTAATATGATAAATAATCCATATATTTTTCATTTTTCTGTAGATCACCCACTTTAGTTATTTGAATTTATAAGAGAGCCTTTTTATAATCTTCATATTATGAAGCATAACCCAGCACCACACCTATTCCAATTTGATAGAAATGTTAATATTTTAATTTTTCCAAGCACTCTTGTGTATGTGTGTGTCAAAATAGGATTTTCTGGTCTCTAAAATAAAACTTTTCTGTTTGTAATTTGTAAAAAGCAGTAATATTAGTTTGTTATGCTCATGTAGGTATCATTTCAATACCAGAAGAGTTGGAGCAAAACTCTTTAAGTTGCCATAAATTAATGATACTAACTTCACCTTCAAATTATTATTGTCTTAGCTCATTTGAGTGGTTGTAATTTCTGAAGTGATTTATGTATTGTCGGTAACTCAGTGATTGGAACCGACAGAATTCCATATGGCCCTGTACTAACTGCCATTCTTATTTCCGAACTGGAACCTAAATTTACATAACTGGGGAAAGCATCTGAAGTATCTTCATGAATTTCTCCTTAATATTTCTATTGTAAAACTTGCTTTACCTTGTTGTGCAACAATGCAGTTTAATCAATATTAATGAAAGCTTTAAGTTTAGGAAACCTAAAGTAAGAAGTAATATTTATGCCCTTTGTTGCACAGTTAGTAGAAATTGCTCTTCGACTGGGTGTTGATCTACTGTGGGTCAATATAAAATGTTTCAGATACATATGTGGAAAACAGACTAGCATCTGAATGCTAAAGGAATTTTAATTCTTTAGTTTCACCTGATTTGTACTTCAAAACTGAAGTTATTCTTCTGTATTTAACTGTGAAAAGCAGTTTTGTAAACGTGTAAATCTGTGAATTAATTTTATTACTGTCAACTTGTGAGCACAAACACCATTGCTATTTATTTTTAACACAGGCAATCGCAAATTCGAGTTGAACTTCCAGAGCTTAAACTTGAAGATGGTGACAGGATTTACCCTTTTTCTGTACAATTCCCGGAAGGACAAGATATTATTCTCTCATCAGATGGCACAAATAAGAAACTAACTAGTCATATCAGCTTCAGATCATCTAGGCCTGTGTCATTTTTAGGGAATGTGTTCTTCATTGACAAAGAAGACAACAGGTAATGTGTGCAATTCAAATTCATCTGGGGGCAGGGTCCAAACCGATAAAGTTGGGTATAAAGCTCAGAACTCATAATGGTTGGGTAAAGGCATACAAGAATCATCCTGAAAAAAAAAAAAAAGGAAAATGAAAAATAGAAATTTATTTCTTTTTTCAACCTAATTACAGTTTGAAAACACAAAATTCAGCTTTGATCTCTAAGATAAGAGTCATCTAAGTGGCCAACTTAACATCTTGTATCTCATTCATATCTGCTTATGTCTATTCTTATGTCTTATTCTTATGTCTACTTAAGTTTTCTCAGATTGCTCTGGAGAGTCATGGCCTTGATTCAGCAAATCCCAATGTTTTCTATTATGAATTGTTTTCCTTTTGGAAAAATACTCTATTAAAATTAAAATTTTACAGTGCATTCCATGCTGGATTTCAACATAGTCTGATTTTGTGTTGAGCCAAACTCTGTGACGTTTTACTCCATTGAGCCTCTCTCCTACGTTTCGTTTTTTAATGGCATCAGGAAGAGCTGGTAGTTCTTATTACCTGTTTCCAAATCTTCACAAAGTTGCAGTGGAGTGATCTTGCAAAGGATAACTCCATTTTCAGTCCTCTCAAAAGCTTCAGGTGCTTCTCTGGTACCCAAGAGTTCAAGAAGAGACATCTTCAGAGTAAAGATAGGGAGACTTCTCGGGGGAATTACACTGGAAGTCAGCATTTCATTTTGCCAGGAACCAGCAAAGAACATGTCCCAGTCTTATTTTAAAGGTGCATCCCCCCTTCCCTCCCTCTCTCAGTGTATGTCATTCTTCAGCCTTTTGCACTCCATGCAGTTTGCCTTTCCCCCCCTGCGTTCTTCTATAGCTTTTCTTTCTTTTGTGTCTGTGTGAGTGTGTGTCTTGCCTTCCATTGGTGTGTTGAATTGTTTTTAAATTGTGGCTTTTAACTCATTGTTATATCTTAATCCGTAATTTTTCCTTCTCTGGTTTTAGGTTCTCTGTTTTTAAGCTTTTCGGAGCAGGACAGTCTGAGTTAGTACACTCTGATCTCTAGTTCTTCCTGCAGTATCTGTAATTTGTTTGTTTGCTTGTGGTTTTTGTGTTGTTTTTGGATTTTTTGTGGAGTTTTTTTGGCTACTGAGAAGGAAAGATGCATATGTGTGTTCTGAGATAGGAATTGGGAGCTATTAAGTGATTAATATGTTGATGCTTTTGACAATTTTTTTTAAATTGCAAGGGATAGGGCAGTATCTTTGAGCAGCTCTATAGCAAAACAGTTGATTCATGAATAAAAAGCAGGCTGACTCCTGATCTCACTGAAGCATTCTTTGGGGCCTAAGATAAAAAGGAAACATTTTAGGGGCCAGGTGATAGAAGACTGTGTGGACAGATGTTGCTCATATGCATCAGTGCAATTTATTGTTTACAGATTCTAAAAAAAAAATACATATATACACACACATGCACATATATGTGGAGTTTTTTTTGTGTATGTGTAATGCTAAGCATTCATCAAAGTATGCTAGGGATATGTTTCAGCTTCAGACCATACTTGTATGAAAAGTATACGGGATACTGTCTTTTCTCATATACTTACATTTGAGACACAAGACTGGGTAGCAAAGTGTGGAAAACTGTTGGTATCTTCTCCCTTCCCTCATGCTGGGCCCTTCAGTGTGTTCCGTGCTACCTTAGAGGGACTTCCCGGAGAGCAGCATCAGCAGAAGTGGGCAGTATCAGAGAGAAGGGATAAGGGACAGATATGCTTTATATTGTTATTTATTTTTTTATATATTTTTCTCAAATGCAGTCTTGTGCACTACGTCAGAAAACATTTGATTTTTTCAGAAGTGCTGAAATTATTTGGGAATATAAACTCTACAGCTGAGAAATACTTAGGAATTTACACAGTCTAATTCCTTAGATATAAATTCCTTTAGGATAGAATACCTAGAGTTTGACCGCAATTTGTATGCAGCGTTCAATTCTTTAAAACAGTGTTTAGTGATGAAAACACATGCAAACATGAAGTTCATACATCTTATTTTGATTTTATAGTTGTAGGCTGTTCTTTCATGTGTAACTTTACACGTTAACTTTAATGTTAACTTTAATGATAAAAAGCCATGCAGGTGGTCTCTCCTGCCCCTAGTAAATGGAGATTACTCTCCATGTTATTGAATGTTTTCTCTTACCGTTATTAAATGTTCTGAGCCAAAATAATAGAGGTAAAAGAAAATCCCAAAAATAACAGCTCAGGAAATAAAGTTTCCCCTCCTAGGGGTGCAGTGGGGTCAAAAGCCCAACTTACGTGCTTCTATACGAACACACGCAGTATGGGCAATAAACAAGAGGAACTGGAAGCTCTTGTTATCTGGGGAAACTATGACATAGTTGCCATCACTGAAACATAGTGGGATGACTTGTATAACTGGAGCGCTACCATGGATGGCTACAAGCTCTTCAGGAGGGATAGGAGAGGTAGGAGGGGTGGTGGGGTTGCCCTGTATGTAAGGGAAGGTCTAAACTGTTTAGAGTTAAATGTTGGGGATGACTTGGTAGAATGTCTGTAGGTGAAAATCAAAGGGGGGCCTATGAAGGCGGATATTGTAGTGGGAATCTGCTACAGGCCACCCTATCAGGACAGTGAGACTGATGAGCTATTCTTTAAACAACTGGGGGAAGTCTCGCGCTCACTAGCCCTTGTCCTTATGGGTGACTTTAACCTACCTGATGTCTGTTGGAAGTATAACATGGCAGTCAGGAAACAGTATAGGCGATTCCTGCAGAGCGTGGAGGACGACTTCCTATCACAACTGGTCAGTGAACGGACTAGAGAAGGTGCTCCCCTAGACCTGCTGTTTGTGAACAGAGAAGGTCTTGTGGGAGATGTGAAGGTTGGAGGACGCCTGGGGCCTAGTGACCACGAGATAATAGAATTCTCAATTCTAGGGGAAGTTAGGAGGGGGAGCACTAAAACGGCCAAGCTGGACTTTGGGAGAGCTGACTTTGGGCTGTTTAGAAGTCTGGTTAATAAAGTCCAATGGGAGACAGCTCTCAAGGGTAAGGGGGTGCAGGAGGGATGGTTACTACTCAAAAAGGAAATTCTGGAGGCACAGGAGCGAGCTGTCCCTGTGTGCCGGAAATCGAGCCGCCAGGGTAGAAAACCAGCTTGGATGACAAAGGAGATTTGGGAATATCTCAAAAGAAAAAGGGATGTCTATAAGTCTTGGAAGAATGGGCAGGCATCCAGGAATCAATACATGGAGTAAGTTAGGGCATGTAGGGAGATAATCAGGGGGGCAAAAGCCCAATTGGAACTTAGACTAGCCTGCTCCGTAAGGGACAACAAAAAGTCTTTCTATAAATATATTAATAACAAAGGGAGGGCTAAAGATCACCTCCAGCCCCTACTGGACTCAGGGGGTACGTTAGTCACTAGGGATGAGGACAAGGCTGAGGTCCTTAATGCCTTCTTTGCCTCAGTCTTTAATAATAAGGTCAGTAGTTCCCAGGTGAGCTGGCCTTCGGTGTCTGAGTGCAGGGAGGGAGAGCAAGTTGAAGCTCCTGTGATCCAAGAGGAACGGGTCAAGGATCTGCTCCTTCGGCTGGATGCCCACAAGTCTATGGGGCCTGATGGTATCCACCCGAGAGTCCTGAGAGAGCTGGCGGATGTCATTGCCAAACCTCTGTCCATTATCTTTGGGCAGTCTTGGCTCACTGGGGAAGTTCCGCTGGACTGGAGACTGGCGGATGTTACCCCCATTTACAAAAAAGGGCGGAAGGACGATCCGGGGAACTACAGGCCTGTCAGTTTGACCTCGGTGACGGGCAAAGTCATGGAGCAGGTTATCTTGAGTGCTATTAATGAGCACATACAGGTTAACTGGGTGATCAGGCCCAGTCAACATGGGTTTATGAAAGGCAGGTCTTGCCAATCAAACCTGATCACCTTCTATGACAGGGTGACCCGCCTGGTTGACGAGGGAAGGGCTGTGGATGTAGTTTTCCTAGACCTCAGTAAAGCTTTTGATACAATCTCTCATAGTGTTCTGGTTGAGAAACTGATAACTGCTGGCCTGGATAGGCACACCCTCCTTTGGGTTAAAAACTGGCTGGATGGCCGAGCCCAAAGAGTGGTGGTAAATGGGGCTAAATCCGGCTGGAGGCCGGTCACCAGTGGGGTTCCCCAGGGCTCAGTGCTGGGTCCGGTTCTGTTTAACATCTTTATCAATGACCTGGATGAGGGGATTGAATGTACCCTCAGTAAGTTTGCGGACGACACCAAGCTGGGAGGCTGTGTCGATCTGCTCGAGGGTAGGGAGGCCCTTCAGAGAGATTTGAACAGACTGGATCATTGGGCTGAGGCCAATGGCATGAGCTTTAATAAGGCCAAGTGCAGAGTCCTTCACTTGGGGTATAAAAACCCCAAGCATCGCTATAGGCTCGGGGAAGAGTGGCTGGAGAGCTGCCTGGCGGAGAAGGACCTGGGAGTGTTGGTTGACTACCGGCTTGATATGAGCCAGCAGTGTGCCCAGGTGACCAAAAAGGACAATGGGATACTGGCGTGTATCAAGAATAGTGTGACCAGCAGGAATAGGGAAGTGATCCTGCCCCTGTACTCGGCACTGGTGAGGCCGCACCTGGAATATTGTGTCCAGTTTTGGGCCCCTCGCTTTAAGAGAGATATTGAGCTCCTGGAGCGGGTCCAAAGAAGGGCGACTAAACTAGTCAAGGGGCTGGAAAATAAAACTTATGAGGAGTGGCTGAGGGAGTTGGGGCTGTTTAGCCTGGAGAAGAGGAGGCTGAGGGGAGACCTGTTTACAGCCTACAAATACTTGAGAAAAGATGGTGGGGAGATAGGGGAAGGGCTCTTTACGTTAGTGTAGGGTGATAGAACAAGAGGAAATGGGTATAAGCTTAGTCAGGGGAGATTCAGGTTGGATGTTAGGAAGTATTTCTTCTCTGAAAGGGTTGTCAGCCACTGGAATAAGCTGCCCAGGGAGGTGGTTGAGTCCCCATCCCTGGATGTGTTTAAGAAAAGGGTGGATGAACTACTTAGCGATACGGTTTAATGGGGATTAGGGACGGTTGGACTCGATGATCTCTAAGGTCTTTTCCAACCTAGAAATCTATGAAATCTATGAAATCTATGAAAACAACTGTTTTCAGCGTTTGTCCCTTTTGTTCATCTCTCCCCTTGGTGGGATGAACAGGTGTATGCATGAGGAGGAAAGATAGATACTGTTGTAATTAAAAGTCGTTCCTGCAGTTAATATTTTCAGTAAAACAACTATTTTGAAGGTTAAATATCCCTGCCCTACAGCTTAGAATGGGCTTTTTCCTAACTGTAAAACTAAATTTTGTGTTATTCTGATGTGAGGGTTATGGATCTTTCAGTTACTGCTGCTCACATTAGACCTTTCAAATATTGCTGTTCACTTTGGATTAGTATTTGATATTTTCCTGTATTGATTATCAGCCAAGAATCTATTTATTCTTAATTTTATATGATTCTAAAATTTAATCATTGTATGGTATGTGATTCATAAATGTGTGCTACAGCTTGCAGTAATTATGAGAAAAGGATAATTTAAGCTTATGATGAGGTCTGAAAGACAGCTGCTGAGCAGGCACAATATTTAATTTTAATAACTGTTTTTATGTGATGCAGTAGCAGCTTCTCAAACCTTTTTATAGAGAAATAATCCTTTCTGCTGTGCAATAAACTTTTTTCTATATTTGCTATTAAAATGAAATAAAGTATGCCATCCTCAACTTAAAGGCAAACTCAATGTGTTTTTAAAAAAAAAAAACCAAATAAGAGCATCACCTTAAAAGGCAACCCTGCTCATGAAGGTGAAAAAATTCATACTCAGGAATATCAAATCATCTTAAAATTGCTGCAGTATTTTAAAACATGGTAGATAGATATTTGTTAATGGACAAAACTAATAATGTTGGTTTGTCGGTGCACAAGTGACCTCCTGTGTGTGTGGGCTGTAGGAGCAGATGATGTAATACCTGAACACAACTGAATGAAATAGTGCACCATCCAAAACAAAGGGGTTCTATGTGTGCTGTTAGTCAGTGTAGTAATGTTATTCATATTGGCTTTTGGAAGAAATCATTTTTATCATAACCAGAAAGAATTCTTACCTTCAATTGGAAAAGACTAAGGGCCTGATTCTCCGATCCTGAGCATATCATTGTTTTTCTAATAAAGTCTATGATCATTTATCCAGAATTGGGTTTCATTACTACTGTTAATATGACTACATGCTTTGATATTCCACTCTACAGTAATCTGTAGTGGCAATTTCTTGTTCTCTGCGTATCTACTCTCATTCTTCCCAGTCCCCTGCCATGGAAGACCTATGCAATGCTTTCAAACTTCAGACCTGATTCAACTAATTATCTAAGCAGTTTAGCAGTTTGTTTCAATCTGTGTAACTAAGGAATTTAAACTACTTTTTTAGTTTGAGTCTCTTAGGAAGACAAGATTTTGGGACCTTATAGGTCTTTAATAATAAGACAATGAAACCTATAACCTTTTATCACATCTGTAAAAGCTAACTGGTTTGTTTAATAGGCTGTGAAATCTCACAGTATCAGTTGCTGAAGATGTATTAATTTTTCAGCAATTCTCTTTATATTTCCATTTTCAAAGTAATAATATATATTTTAAAATGATTTGAACTAAAATTTTGAACTTCAACTCATTCTGTGTTCTGGGATGGAATTAAAATAAGCGAGTTAAAAGTTATTTTTGTATGTTGGTAAAATATCATGTCCTGTGTTTAACTACTTAAAAAAGGAGCCTTAACTTCTAAGTAACACTAATTCTAGGCATATTTCAAAGTGTGAGTATTGATGAGACAAATACTCTGGTTTGGTCATTTTTTACTTAGGCTCTGCAGTGCTTTGTTTTACTAAATTCAGGTCTAAAACTTCCATAGGATTTATTCACATAGTCCATATTAAGTCCATCTAAATAGTATTTTTTTTTCTGTAAATCAGAGTGAACGCTGAGAATAGATATTGCTGAATTTTGCTACTTTACAGAAAACATTTGAAAGATGATAGGCAATCACGTTTTATAGGAAAACCATGCTATATGCAGTTGTAAAAAAACTGAAGAGATATATGGTTGGCTTTTATGCAAGTAATTTACTCTGTGCACAGATGGCATTAAATGGATCATAAGAAAGTGCATTAATATTTGTTTAATGACTGCCTTAAATGAGAATTTGCGGTTAATTTCTAATGTTATTTTTAATCTGTTCTCCCTTTTTGCTCCTTTGACTCCAAAGCAAATGACATTTCCTTGTATGGGGATGTTATGAATACAGAAGTAAAAGATAACAGAAAATCCAAGGATATCTTGAGCAAGTATTTAATAAATGGGAAGAAATATTTAGCTGTGACACTTTTTCTTCCACTTGAAAAACTAGGCCAATAAAAGCCTCTGTGAACATAGCATGTTTATATATTTGTCCTCTAATTGTTATTATATCTTTTAATTTACTGATTAGATAAATAATTTAGCAGGGAAGAAATTTTTCTCCATCCTGATTGAAATTACATTTAGCTTATTCTTTATAAAAAATAATTATAGAATGGTTTGAGTTGGAAGGGACCTTGAAGATCATCTAGTTCCAACCCCCCTGCCACAGGCAGAGACACCTTCCACTAGATCAGGTTGCTCAAAGCCTCATCTAATCTGGCCTGAACACTTCCAGGGATGGGACAGCCACAACTTCTCTTGGCAACTTGTTCCAGTGCCTCACCACCCTCTGAGTGAAGAATTTCTGTCTTAGATCTAATTGAAATCTGTCCTCTTTCAGTTTAAAGCCATTACCCTTTGTCCTATCTGTACATGCCTTTGTAAAAAGTCCCTCTCCAGCTTTCTTGTAGGCCCACTTTAGGTACTGGAAGGCTGCTCGAAGGTGTCCCTGGAGCCTTCTCTTCTCCAGGCTGAACAACCCCAACTCTGTCAGTCTGTCTTCATAGGAGAAGACTTTACTTCATAAACAAGATACATGTTGTGTCATACAGTCAAAGGAGATGGTGCTCTGGACAGCAGAATATCCAAAACCTCTCACGCATGTGATGTGTAGATAAATTGCAGTGATCTTTGATGATGCAAACATGCTGAGGTCTTTACCTCCTGTGTTCTACTCATGCAATTTCTGATGTTATTCATGTTGTTCCTGGCTGGAACTTCAGGAAGTGAGGATGTCAGAGATCTTAGCCTCTAGTAACAACATGATGCAATTGAGACACAATCACTGAAAGGTACTCAGTTCTGAATCGGTTCCGGCTGTTTTGATAGTCCATGAGATCTTGATGTCTCAAGGAGGGAAATACTACGTTCCCTTTTGCTGTTGGGAAACATGCCTCAACCATACAGCTCTTTAATAGGCACTGCTGGCAAATGTCAAATGCATATGTTCTGCTGGCGTGCCTTAGAGAATAAGAGCTGTCAATTTCTTTCAATATCATTTAAATTGAGAGAGAGCAGGGAGCTGGATAACATTGAAGTTCCTGATATTTGCATGCTGCTTTGCTGCATTAATCTGACCTAATAGTAGATTGGCATTTTACTTCAAATAGTTGGGAGTCCTTTTGAAAACCAGGATGGTCCAAACCCGCTAATCACTCCTGTTCTTTTCTGTGCTTGTGGCTTTCTAACATTTTGATGCTTCCTGCCAGCTGAAGTGTCTGTTATTCAGGAATTAACAACTGACGTATTTGCTACTACTAGAAAAAACATGGCTACTTTCCCAGCAGTAAGTCTTGTATACTGTGTGAAACCATCTGTCTGTCAGTATTCGTTGTTGTATTATTTCGGTTGCTGGGAAAGCCTGAGCTCCTGCTACAAAGGATAAGGGCTCCGCAGTGTTGGGAAACTGCTCGTTTGTGAACAGAAATGGCAGAGCTTCCATGGGTCGTCTTTTCCTCTCCCTTCCGTGGTGTCAACTCTGGATCTGTTAAAGGATTTTCGAGGGAAGGGAGGAGGGCAGGTCTTTATTTATTTATTTTTACATTACAACTTCTTGTTCCTTATGTCTGGGTTATTCCTTGTTCTTACAGAAGTGTAAAATGCCTCACTTCATATCAAATTTCCTTTTCGCACTAGTCAATTCTGCAAGCAGTTTGTTTTGTTTCTAAACTGGCAGTGTGAACTTTCCTTAAATATTTTTTTAATTTACTGAAGCAATGTTGCTACAGAAATTTGTCAGTTAGATCCTAATGGCTTTGAATTCCTTATCTTTAGAAATTGTTAGTTATATTCTACATCTGTTAATGAATGCTGTTGAAGAAGGATTATTTAACTATACTTGTATTTCTAGAGCATTTGCAGTACGCTAGTACAAAATAAATCACTTATTTCTACTTAGAAAATGTGGGAAATGCTATAAAGCAAAATAAAAATGATAAACATTTTGATTCAGGTTTTTTGTCTATCGACAAATAGTAAAACAAATAAACAAAAAAAATCTGAGTTAAGATAAGTGAAGGAACTGCTTTTATATAGTGTTAGATGGTATTTTTTTGTCATCACAGTTGGAGCTTTAGTTTTTGGTGATCAGCAGGTTTCAAATGTTGGTAAACACAATATATTTAATGGCCATTCTCCTGTTCTGTGTTCTCTGGAAATAAGCATTAGAGAATAAACACTGAAATAGCGGTGGCAATGATGTTTCATGTCAATAATAAATTTTTTACTTGCTTTATAATGCATTACAAAACTGAATACAGTGAATAATTTAACACATTTAGTAACTTCACATTCGCTAGCAATACAGATACTTTTAATTCTAATAGAATAACACAGACATTTGTATTATTTAGTTAAGCTCTGATGCAAATACAGAATAAATACATTGCACAAGACATAGCTTTGTAACCTTACTTCATGAATGGTGTTATAAATAAAGGTCAGTGATACAAGATGATTTTAAGCACATGCAGAGTGTACATGTCTTTGTAATCTATTTGCCATATTTGTATGGAAATACGCATGTTTTTCTGTCTGGTGCCCCATATCTCAGTGCCTAAAATACGTATGATAAATATTTAGGTCCTAGCACCATTTTTTCTGCCATGCTTCCTTATGAATGGAGTGTCACCTTTTGAAACTCAGATGAGTTTTTTAGCTACTGACTCATTCGTCTTGAACTTTCCTTTCAAATTTCACTTTTGGGAAAATACCATATTAAAATACTTGAGGAGTGGACAGGTGGCCAATAACTGAGTTGATATTTATTATCACAGAATGGCTGAGGTTGGAAGGAGCCTCCAGAGATCGTCTATTTCCCCTCTTCAAATCCCCTCCTCAAATCAGAATCAACACTGTTGTCCAGTTGTTTTTTTGAGTATCCTCAAAGATGGAGACTCCACAACCCCCTCTGAGCAGACTCTTCCAGTGTTCAGCCACTCTCATGGTATTTTTTTTTTCTTATGACTAGAAAGATTTTCCTGTATTTCAGTTTGTACCCATTGCCTTTTGTGCTCTCACTGAGCATCACTGAGAAGAGTTTGGCTCCATCTTCTTTACTTCCTCCCCTCAGATTTTTATACAGCTAGATAAGATCCTTCTCTTCTCTAGGCTGAACATTCATAACTCTCATTCTCTCCCCATGTGGCAGGTTCTTCAGTCCCTTCTTCATCCTTCTGACTCTTCACTGGCCAAAGTCTGCCAATCTGAATTCCAGGGTTGTGATATGGCTTTTTGCCTTGTTTCCTCCTTTCAGAATCCTCAACTCCACCATCTCATGGTCACTGTAGCCAAGGTAGATCCATGGTCACAGGAGCTAAATCCTTGCTGACATTATCAGCTGCAGAATCAGTTGTTGACTTGCAGGATCTGTCCACTCATTCTCAAGCTCTTTTCCCTCACAGCATGATTGAAGAGAAGACCACCTGTGCCCCATTCCTCTGATCTTTATCCCCAAAGCCAAGCAGTCATGCCTGATATGTTCCAGGTCTCCCCATCAACTTCACTGGTACCCATGTGGAAGAGTAGCAGGGCCAATGGTTACACAAGCTGCCTCAGTCTCTCAACAACATCCTGGATCAAAGTCCCAGACAAGGAGCAAACCTCCCTAGATGAAGGGTCAGGTTGGATATGAGGTTCTCTGTCCTCTGCAGCAGGGATTTACTCACTATTATAATTTGCAGTTTCGTGATGTTTCTTCACAGCTTATGCTCAGCCTGCACAGATGTTTCATTGCCTGATCTTTTTTCATCTTATAAACACTTTGAAGCTTCTAAATTTCTCAGTAAGAATACATTTTCATTGAGTTTGCAGTTGGCTGGGTGTATTCGTTTCTCTTACTATAATCCCGTAGCAGCCAAGGAGGCATGCCTTTGTTGGATTGTTAGCAGCATGAAACAGGGAGGAGCTTCCCTTGCAGCAGCACTGTGAGGTCCGAGGCATTTATTTGTTGTACACAGGTGTTCTGTAGCAATGGCTGTTCTTTGTATTCTAGATTGTACAACAGTATCTTTGCTTTGAGTGGTATCACTCACTGAATTTAGTTAACTAGTTAAGATGTACTACAGCTGTTCTCAAGCATGCATTTCTGTGCTTCATTACTGTGCAAATCAGAGCATGAATGAAGATTTGGTATATGCCCTAATCTCAAATCAGCATTGAGGATGGAGATGGCTGAGGTGCTCACCTCAAACTAAGAAATCAGAAAGTTGACTGAGTCCAGTAATACAAGCATCTAAGTTACTTTCATGTAATGTGAGAGCCATGTCTTTCATTAACCTTCATGCAGCTGTCTTCCATCCCTGCCTCCAGTTCTGTTGTCTGAAGTGAACCTAACGTTTGCCTGCAGAGTATCAAGAACTGTCATTTATCACAGTAAAATAGCGAGTGGAAAGTTGGCAAACTTCTGTGTTGTAGTTATTGATCCTATGTGTCTTTAAATGGCTTGGTAAAGGTAGAAAAAATATGGTCTGACACCTGGTTTGGGCATGTACAACTGTACATTTTGTGCCTGTAGATAGATGTAGATATACCTGTCATAGCCATTTGTCCTACTGCTGAGATTTTTGCTGAATAAAAGCAGAAAGCATGAATTTGGCTAAAAGAAATACTATGCTACAAGGTGAAACCGGCCGAGACCCTTGCCCTGCTCCCATCCAAGTTCCAATAGGTTGACATGTCCCAAGTACAAATCAAAACATTGCAGAGCTGGGTTACCGATTTAAATAACTGTTAATGATGAAATCAGAATCTAAATGTGAATATTTACAAATAAGAAAAATGGCAATGGATTTTGTGGGAGCCTTTCTCTGTTTAATAAAATTTTCCTGAAAGTGGTATCTAAGAATGTTGTGTTTGGAGAGGAAAGTATGAGAAAGGAAAGAAAAGCTACTTTTCTTGATTATGTTGTTCTATAACAAAGCAGTAGAAGCTAATTATGCCATGTTACAAATGAATTTGAAAGGTCTTGTGGTATCTTTTAATATTAATCTAAACTTACATTAAATAGGAATTGATCATTCAATAGGTAGTTTAAAGGAGGTAGAAAATATTTTCTTTTATTCTGTGCAAGATGTGTTTTCAATATGCATAATTCTTAATATAATAAAGCAAGATGGATATCAGTATGCTGTTGGAATTATTAAAATGTTATTTGTATTTTTCACAGCTTAGTCAAAATAATTAATATTAATTTTTAGTTAATAAGTTAATGTGGAGTAAACAAACAGCTATGTAATGACAGAGAACTAAGCTCATATGAATCGCCTCGGTTGCAATGAGCTAAGAACATACATACAGATGGCTAATAATGATCCATTGATGGCAATAATTTGCTTGTTGACTGCACTCTGAGAGATTGAGGTGGAACGTGAAAAAAAGGTTAACAAGTGGATTCCTACACATGAATATGGCTGCTACAGACAGTACAGAAACTCTAGTGAACACTGGAGCATGTGCATCAATTTCTATTATATTCTAGTAATTTATTTTGAGATTTCTGTAGAGTCTTATAGAATAAGTGTTAAATCAAAGTAGAAGTTGCTTTTCAAGAAAACTTCTTTCAAATGGATTTCATTCAGCAAGTTAGCAGTCTCCTTTAGGACACTGATAAATGGAAGCTGTAATTTTAATTGTTTTTAATTTTCAGAGAGACAGATTTCATTTATTCCACAGAATATCTGCTAACTCTTGGACTTTGAGATTAACGATACATCCATGCTCACAGTAAAACTATCAAGTGCAAATACTGTATTAAACTTCGCCATTTTGGCATGTGCAGTCTCATCTGTGTACTCTCCTACTGAGCAGAACAGAAGAGAAAAGAAGTTATCTGCACATCTTTGTCCTGTCTTTTATTCTTGTGCTGAATTATCTTGATTGCCATGACTAAATAGAAATTGTATTTCGTTTTCAACAGATTCTTAATTCAAGTTGCTGCAACAGCAGAGAATTGCCTCCTTACTTTATATCCGTATTTGGCATTTCACCACTCTGATCAACAAGTTATCTTGAGAAGCAGTAAGCAGTCAACATTCTATCTCTTAAGATTATATTCTGTCCAGTAGTATTATCAATATTTTCAGTGTGATAACAAGGATGTTTTAATCAAGATAGTATTTTTCCTCATCAATTACAAGAGGATACTGCAATTAAATTTTAAAAACAGTTTAATAGCTTCTGTTTTTCTGTTGAAAAAGAGGAAAACTTACATAAATGATTAGGTAGTGTTTATTGAAAAATATTGGACAAGCCTAAATCTTACAGAATGTTTTAAGAAGTTTTTAAAATACAAGTAGACAAAACAGCCCAAACAATAGAGAATAAATGAACATAATTTAAATTATATTGATAGAGAGTGGTCATCAGTAATTCCTAGGACAACAGTTGGATGTGTTTTGATGAAACGAAAAGAGAAGAAAGACACATAATATTATGATAAAATGACATCTTTATTTGCCTGCTGGAAATAGTTTTCGGCTTTTTTTAATTATTGTCTTTGGAGGCTGGAGACCATAGGGATATTTTGAGGCTTAATAAAAGCCTGTGATCAGAGACTAGAAATATTTTTATCTGCAATGTGTCTCTCTGCCTGCCTCTCTGTCCCTACATATCTCCCTGTGTATCATCCCCTCCGGCCCCATCTCTACCTGCCACTTGCCCCCTGCTTTCTACCTGCCTCAATGATCTGTAATCTCTTTATGTGTAGCTGTGCTTATGGGGAGAGATTAGGATCATTGTGTTATTCCTGTCAGAAGGAATCTCTGAGAGTCATCTAGTCCAACCTTCTGCTCAAAGCAGATTCAAATATGGGGTATATTATTTTATTTTTAATAGTTGTTGGGATCTGGTATATTTTGATGAAATAGACAAATCAAGTAAACAAGTCATTCCTTAGATCTGAAATAAATTTAGCCTTGAAGACTGAAATCTAAGACTTCATTAACTTAAAATAAGTGTGATACTTGGACTATTTAAGAGAGAGATGGTACTTAGGAGGTTGAAAAAGGATTAGCAAGAAGACATGTAATTTTTTTTTTCCTTTCATATAGAAGACAGGTAGAGGTACCATATAATTCATGAATCATAGCACAATTAAGATAGGAAAGGGGAAAAATTATTATGTCTTGTAAACCTGTGATTTTATTATTTGGAGTTTTTTGATGACCAATGGATCATTTTTGCAAGCTTGTCTTTTGGAGATGCTTTGTAGGTTTCTCTTGAGGATTAAGCCAAAAGTGATGGTGTTATAAGAACTGATCTCCCATTAATAATGGGATACTTCTGTTCTATATTGATTATTTTTTGGTTTGTTCACACAATCAGTTTGTATCAGTTTTCAAGCCAGTCATTACTGATAAATCCCTTGAGTTTATTTTATGTGATTTTTTTATGGACTGTTTTGGTGTGGATTGCTGTTTAATGTGATCAAACCATATCTATACAACAGAGTGGCTTTAAAAGCTATTCAGGAAGGCTTTGCTTCCACATATCTGACACCATGCTTCTGTATTATTTGCTCCAAACCACATGGATAACAGTGCCATCAATCAAAAATGAAAGTTAATCATGCAGGGTTCTTCCTTCTTTTACTGATGTGTATACTTCTCTAGAAACTATCCTAGGTTCCTCTTCTACACTTGTTCTGGAGACTGACACCAAATATAGCCAGCAGAGGGGTCCTCTAATCCTATCATAGGCCAATATGAGAATGTCAGAACATGTGTTCTGATAGAACACTTTTGATTTTGGTTTGTAAAATATGTGTTGTTGAGTCTGAAAGAGCTTGATAATGGTAGATCACAGAGCTGTGATCAAAAATTCTTTAGGAATATTTTGTTCATGAATTAAAATTCTTGAATTAGGGCTGTTCTGATAGGTGCTTTTCAGCAAGCATGAAGTCCCGTCCTGTAAAACGTACAGTTAATGGAAAAAAAATATGCAGGTGATTTTTTTCTACCTACTCTAATGACCAAAGTGAGATTTTCATCATGAGTCAAATGAGAACTGTTACTTGATTAATTGAAGCATGAAATAGAAAATCATAGAAGCAGATATCCATTTATAATCTGTTAGAACACAGACAATAAAATATATTTTCTCAACTGCATCTTGTAATCTGGTTTTATAGACAGTAAAGACTGCAGTAGTGGAGAAGTTGTTCTGCATCCATGTTATACCCCACAATCACTTTCCCATAGTGTTTCTTCAAGTTCCTTTGGTGCAACCACTGACTCAACCTATGAAGATTCTCTCTCAGGTATAGTGCAGCTGTTCATTTTAAACACTTTGAGCTCTTAAAACTGCTTTTCAGCTTACTGCTTTAAAGAGACATGTTTCACGTTTGTAAGCTTTGCCTGAAATGCTACTGCAGATATAACCAATAAATACTGGGGAGACTGTCTTCTCCTGTGACACTGTGGGAAACCTAACCTAGAGTGAAGAAGCAGAAAAAGCTCTCCTTCATTTCAGTAGACTAAGTGGAAGTGAAATCAGTCAAACTATTTAAAAACAAAACCAAACAAACAAGCAACAAAAAAAAACTCAAAACAAAAAATGTCAAGGTTCCATTTGCAATATGTCCATGGAGAAGCCAGCAAAAAAAAAAACAACTGCTGAACAAACCTAAGGGATTAGTTACTAAGAAGGGCATTGTTTCTGTAGTCATGAACTAACCAACCACATATACTCTGTAAACGTGCTATATTCTGCAAGGGTCTAGTTGTTTGCTCAGGTTAGACTTCGACATTTTTATTGCATTTATGAAGTATTGTATAAAAACAGCTGTTGCCAGTGAGACTCAGTTAAGGTGCTGTTCCCTATGAACTAAGAGTAACAGATATTCTGTGATGTTGTCAGGTGACTATCTGGGACTGCTGACGTCTCTCTTCTTTCAGCTGCTAGTTTTCTACCTAGGAAGTTAGAAGAGCAGAAATTACTGCTGCTGTTTCATCACGGTTAGGATTGCACTCTTGCAGATCTGCTGATGTTTGTGTGATTGTTCTCTAAGGTATTGCCGAGACAAATAGGAGTAGTTAAACAGATTAAATAGTAGCTCTTTACCAACATGATTCATTTTTAATGGAATGATGTAAGAAGAGTTCAAAAGAGCAACTCAGTTTCCGATCTGAAAAGGCAATAACCTTTGGCAAAGGTGGCCGTGACAAGATGGGGAAAGTCATCTTGTCAGCTGGCAGAACTGCACAAATTCAGATCTGACTGCATGTTGATCTTATAAAAGAACAAATCTCTTTCCTCCATGTACTGTTTTTTCTTCTTAAATCGTGACAAGATTTTTTTTCTTATTCACTGTCTAAGGTATTAGTTTTATTTTTGCGTCATTTAATGAAACATTAAAACTGCAACAGTGATATTAAAACACACCTTCAAGGATGGAATAATCTATTTGTGCTATGAATAAAAATGTTCTTTGTTTTCTTAGTTATTTTTTATGCCATTATCTTGTTGTTGATGTTGTTAACAACTAGCAATTGTTAAAATATAGAATCTAAGTTTTGTCTAGGTCAGAATTGAGGAGAGAGAAGGCCTAACAGAGGGTAGAAAAGTCCAAAGGCTTATAGGTTGGTATGTAGGCTTAGTTACACCTATACTATACCCGATAAACTGTTTGGACACAAGTTGGTTACTGACCCACGGTATGTAACTGAGATGGGGAACTAGAATTGACTAGCTGGTAAAGCTGTACCTACTGTAACTGTATATAAGACTGTTTCTCTAAGATTGCTATCCGTGGTTTTGTAAGCCATGCCTGATTTTCTTTTTTTCTGATTGGGTAATAGTTTTTTCTTTGAGTGAAATTAGATTCCAAGAATATAATTTGTTCTATTCCCAAGAGGTGTACAGGTCACTTTAAATTGTTTATTCATGAAATAATTTGATCGTTTGTTGTCTCACAGTTTTTTATTTTCTGAACACAATTGTGTGTTAAAAAAATAATACTGTTTTTGTACTAGATGAAAATAGGAAATAAAGAATCTTTCTGGATTTTTTTTGATTGTTGTTTATCATTCAGAGTCGGATACTACTTTTGAAAGCGAGAGTGATGAAAACAGGAGTGAAGAGAGTGAAACTGACAGTGAAAGTGATGGGAGAGAAAATAAATTTGAATTAGCGTTTTTTCCTGATGAAGATAAAGAGGAGTACATCTTCTTTCAGAAAACCCTAACTGCTGTTAAGAATTGGTTCACTCTCTTCGGCTGGTCTAAGGGACAAAATCCTATTTCAATACCGTATTCACTAAGACGGTAATTCATATCTGCTTAGAACTCACTTATGTCTGCCTAATAAAATGTTAACATATATACTAAAGTGTTTAGGGTATGATTTGAGGAATGTAAACACGCTCTAATGCACAGCTGTGTATTAAAACTGTAGCATCTATGTGCTGTTTATATGAATATGTCATCCAGGAGTTATTTTTCATTTTCTAAAATATATTTATTTCCATCTATGGTGCTCTGATATATCATAATGTAGTGTATGTAAAATATGCAGTTCAAACTATATGTCATCCTATTAACTGAAATTAATTCTCCTCCCAGAATGAACACAGTTCTAGCAATTGTCCCTTCTTTGGTGACACAAATAAGCGTTTTAACAACATGTCTTTTTTTTCTCCATGTACTCTGAAGATCTGGAAACATGTGGGAAAGCAAATTTTGTAATCAACAGTCTTGCGAACACTCTGGAAATATATCGGTCTTAGTGGCATCACTTAGTTGATCTTATCTAGCTTGCAACTAAATGATGAAGAAGCCAATCTCCTGAGACACAAACACATAGACATTTATAAAGATGATAGAAATCAAAGTTACGTTTGGCAGAAGGCAGTGACAAACACAAATTTATTTTTAAAATATTTCACGTATCCTTATTAAATATTTCATGCAGTTCAAAATCCTTATAGTATGATAAAAGTTCTGTAAAAAGGAAAAAGTGCTATACTTTTCAGCCTTCTAGATGCTATTTTTACTTCATGGTTTATTAAATTTATCATTGTGATATGTATAATATTAACTCATTTTGTGCGTTTAAAAGACTAATACCAGAAGCTTTTTCTCTCTTAGTGATGTGTGTGAAGTCCAGATGACCTCTTCGCAAGCAAAGTTTTTTAAGTGGAACCTTGGCAAAGATACTGTTTATGACATGTTGTTCCATCTGAGTGGACAGTTGTTACCAGGCATTACATCGAGCCAGTCATTGCCCCTTGATCCAGTTGAACGCGTGTTACAGCTCCACTGCCAGCATTCTGCATTGCTTGCTTTCCTCAAGTGAGTATGTGTACGGTAAAAAAATATACGTGCATGCATCTTTTCTTTCAACTTTTTTTATTAGCATAGTTCTAAGATTATTCAGTTGAAATTATGTACAGTAGGTTTATGGTTTCCTTTATGCTGTATCTTTTGTGGTCTAAGATTTATGTATTATAAAATTTAATTTTTACCAAGATTTTCCTCTGCAGTTTACACTAACTGAGGTGTCATTCGGTAGGGTTATATCCAACACAGAAATTCCACGGGAACTCTGCTCCCTTAATTACGACAGAAAATGAGACTCACCCTCATTCCCTAGACAGCCTCAGTAGACAGTCAGATCAGGTTTGTCAGTAACGATCTTGCTATTTCACTGATGCTCTTTGTCCTGTAATTACTGGCTTTAGCAAAAATTTTGTAGACTTACATTGTAATCTGTTAGTCTTTCATGTTAATAATATGCCAAGAAATGGAAGCACTACTTCTGCCGCTGAACAGATATAGCTATTAGCTACCTTCATTGATAATCTTATCTTGCCACATAATACAGAACAACTGTGAAAAATGGTGCAAATCAAAAAAAGTTAATAAATTCTTCATTCTTTCTGGCTGTTGCTACTGTGAAACAGAGAAGAAAGTTAGAGGAAATCTAATGTCATGAGATCCTTAGAGATCATCAGAAGCCCTGTAACACAGCACCTCTGCTTCTTTTTAGCATCTCACCTGGAGTTCAGGAGACTGTAAAGCCATTTAAAATTGTCATTTACATACTGTTCTAAATACAAGCTTTTTATCTGAGAATAATGGACAGTAATATATCTATATCTGAACTCATAATAAGACCAATGCACACTGCTCCAACAACACTGGACCTTTATTTGCAACTTTCAGCCATGTAATTTTTATTAAAAAGAGGCAGAATAGCATTCTTCTCAACCACTTCCAATATTTGACAACCCTTTCAGTGAAGAATTTTTTCCTAATATCCAATCTAAACCTCCCTGGTGCAACTTGAGGCCGTTTCCTCTTGTCCTGTTGCTTGTCAACTGGGAAAAGAGACTGACACCCACCTGGCCACAACCTTCTTTCAGGTGGTTGCAGAAAGCGATAAAGTCTCCCCTGAGTCTCCTTTTCTCCAGGCTAAACAACCCCAGTTCCCTCAGCTGCTCCTCATAAGACTTGTGCTCCAGACCCTTCACCAGCTTCGTTGCCTGTCTTTGGACACTCTCCTGCACTTTGATGTCTTTCTTCTAGTGAGATGCCTAAAACTGACCACAGTGTGATATGATGATATGATGCTGAATGGTTGTCTGAGTAGATTAAAGAGAATTTCTTTTTTATCTAATCAGTATATTGATATTTCTCTGAGGTCAGATTGTCAAAAATCTTTGTTTCCAACCCGAGAAAAATCCTTTCTGTTGTCTCTGCCTTAGGTCTACAGTTAAGCTAATGCTCTGCACAATTGACAGGAGAGCAATCAAGTATAACTTCAAGACATGCTTCCTCTTTTGAACCCTCTCACCCTTGCTAACAGTTAAGTTTCATTAATCCGTCTATAGGCAGATGGATTAATTCCACTCAGTTCCTATCAAGAGACACTCGAGTGTCTAACTACTTTTCAAGGGTGGAACCGATGCGCCTTTCAGAGTCTTTCACCCTTCGGTCTGGGATTTTACATCCCTAACTCAAATTAATATAGACTTTAATTTTGGTCTTTTAGGACTGATATTTCTGTCTAGCTTCAAATGTTTTAATATATCTTCTGTAACTCATTGTTTGATGGATGAGGTCAGTATGAGGGAACCAAAATAACATCATTTGTCATTGGATGATGGTGATACCTACCATCAGTCATCCTCCAAGTTTAAGCGTGCCACCCAATATCTTTAGTATACCAGAAAGACTGCTTGTTTGTGACCAGCTCTGGGAAAAGCTTCTTTTCTTCACTCTGATTGTATCAGGTGGCCAGGGCAGACAAGGTAAACTCTTTGCACTTTTAGAATTTGGCGTGGTGTGTGTGCTGTGAAGCTCGGAGTATACTTTTTAATATGACCCAGTTTACTGAGTCATTGCACTTGAGAGAGAGAGAACATCTCTATACCTTATTTATCTCAAGTTTGTTTATTGTAAAATGCAAGTAAAAACGTTTATTCATAACATTGAAAATGAACAACACAAGTGGAAACATTTCTTTAGGATATATGTGAAGAAATGAAAGAATGTCATAAACCTGCTTACATTAAGATTGTACCAGAAAGGTCTTCTGAAATACCTTAATTTGTTTATATTCTGGCACCTTCTGGCAAGGAGACAGTCGGGTTTCTGTCCTTTTCAATACTTTATGCTTGAAGCTACCCCTAACAAAGTCTGTTCAGGAGCTTAGGTCAAAATATTCGTTCACAGAATAAGTTTCCTTAAGAAGTTTTCATGGGATGCTTTTGGAGCACTCCTAGATAGGGTCAAAATTTTCTCCTGGTAGAGCCTTATGGCTCTTATGTCCAATCTTCCCATTGAGATTTTCCAGGGAATCTAGGCATCTTGGAACTAGCATACATGATGTTAGTTGCATACTTTTAAAATAATGCTGAGTTTCAGGGCAAGTGGATCACAAGTCCTTGTGCTAAGCATAACAGCAATTGGAAAGAAATACTTAAGTGTTTCTAAGGTAGTTTCTTGGGCAATTTGGAAAGCTATTTAATAGCTGAATTTTAATAAAAGCCTTCAGTCTTACTGAGTTGTGTCTGTTAACTCACTGACGTATTCAGAATTGGAGCAGGAGACAATTGGTCAAGGCTAAGTTCAGTGCCCCGGTAAACAGGTACACTGATGATTGGTGATACCTGCACTGCTGGCACGACTATATGTAATGATGGTGAGACATCCAGAGCCAGCCTAGGATATGAGTAATTCATCTGTGATCTGCTATCCCTGCTTGTTCCTTGTGATTTGTGGAAAGTGCAAATTCCCTCCTGAAGAAGCCCAGGAGAATGCTCTGAGAACATAAACACACAGTTCTCAGCTTTCTTCCCCCCAGTCAGTACTTTCTGGTAGGTATGGTTCAAATAAAGCATAATTCATCTTTCACATTTTCCACCTGCTAAAGCAGGGGAATGTTGTTCAGTGTTTCAAGCGACATTTCAAGTATTAGTCTTCCTTCCCTCAGAAGGTTTCCTTGGCATGTACCGCAACAGTAGAGGGAAAGTTTGAGTATTTTGCAATACAACTAAGAAATTTGTTGCAAGCTGTGTCTTGAGGAAAAACATCTTAACAGAGTGAAAATACTGATCACGGAGAACTAGCATCATGTTAAATATTGTCCTTAATGAGGAGGAATTTTTTTAAGATGGTGTTCCTCAACAACAAAATGCAGCCATTTATGAGAACATTCAGTTATATAGAACCTATCTTTACTGTCATGACCTGTAACGTTGCTATAAAGCTTTCCTGAGAATGAAAATTGTAGAGTGCACCTGTTCCCATATATCTACCAAGTAAAAAAATTGAAAGAAAGATAAGACACTTGAGAAGATGAATGTTGTATAGCTTCCTCCTTTTATCATTTGGGAAAAACTGAAGTTTTAAAGGGATTTAATGGGACAGAGTCTATGACAATGGAAAATGGGAATTTCAGACATGTTGAATTTTAGAACCAGACTACTAACTTGATGCTATTTTTGGTCCTTGATTAAAATATTTGTGTTTTAAAAAACATGCTAGATAATTGTATGAAACATGAAATTTCAATAATCTGAGAAGATAATGTCACTATGTAAAACATGAAGGCAAAAAATGTGTAGCTACCAGCAAAATACAGTTCTGTGGGAAGAGAAATATGTTGTTCTGATCTAATTTCAAACTGCGACATATGACTCTTAATGTACAAAGTAAATTGAATTTGGACTGTATGTACCAGAAAAGTATGATCACTTCATGGCAATGAGAGACTTGTTAAATAGCAAGAAAAGCTCATCTGATTATTAGTCACATTAGCCATGTTAAAAATACAGAGAACAATGTAAACCTAGATACTCTAGCATAATCTTTCTGACCTAAGAGTCAGGAAACTATTCTGTTTCCCTGAGAAAAGTAAACTTAAGGATTCTTCATAATTCTCCCTTCTTTCCAGCAACATTTGTTTAAACTGTATTCGAGATATAGTCATTCTTCACTTTGAAGTTAGCTTTTTTTGGTATTCAGTCTAATGAAGTTGCCTTTTGTCACTGCAACTATTTTTTCCTATTGCATTTTTTAGTCATCTGAGAGCAGATGGCAGGTCAGTTTAACAACAGAGTTTTGAAATACCTTTGCTTACACCCATAAGACTTCCAATATCAGACCTGCAGACAGATAAAAGCATCATCAAGTTTTAATTCTACTGATGTTATGCAACATTGGTGCTTTGGCTTTCACATGGAAACGGGTATTATGTGTTTTGATGCTTTGTGCTATAATAAATCCTTTATGGAGGAGCAATTCTTACAAAGAAGCCAGTCTGTACAGAGCTGTATGTGCTTTTAACATTTAGTTGTAGGCATAGGAATTTAACATGAGCTTCATAAATAAAAGCTATCTAAAGCAATTAATGGAACTGGATCGTTACTCCAAAGCGTACTCAGAAGAGCTTACACATAGGTTGAGCAAGTTGAAGAACTTGAAATGCTGTTAAAAAAAAATTGTCTTGCCTACCTATTAACTTTTTCTGCTTTATGATTTCAGAAGCCAAGGGGCATATCTTCCTCATGTTTTGCCAGAATTTCTGTTTGAACCTGATGATTATAAGAAATGGATTAAAGTGCAAACTGTACTGAAGGTAGTTGTGGTTTGTTTTTTTTTTTTTTTTAAACAAAGACCACATTCTTAGTGTCGGTTCTTTGAAGACTAATGGAAGTCCCCTGTGGACCATGAGTATTCCTACTGTGGTAACTGTTTTGGATTGCATACATCTAAGCACATGAATGAGACTGAGCAGAAATTTAAACTGACACCAATGTTTACATCCTCGTTTCCCTGGGTTTTCTCTTCCATTCTTTCTGATACTGCTGATACCTGCGATTAATTTCCAATAGATATATTTTCTCAAAGTAGAATTAATTTTACTATTTCTACTGATCTTACTCTTAAAAAAAATATATTCCATGTGTTGCCTCTCTGTCCTAATTGCTGAAATAGTGGCAAACTGTAAATGGTTTTAATGCTGATTGCTATTGCACTATAGTAGGACATTATCAGTCATTTATGCTATTGATTCATTATTGTTCTCTTCTGATTTTTGTATCTAAACTGCTGAAATGAATATCAAAAATAAATCCTGTTCCTTTATTTGAAGGGTCACATGGCTGAGTTGAAAAAGGGAGATGTGAAACACTCAGGCATATTTAGCAACGAGAATATACTCATTCTGAAGGACAGCGTGTTTGAGACAATGAGGAAACGAGCTTGGACAGATGTGCTACTGCAGGTATACAAGGTAAATTGTAGAGACATTTTCTACTTAAATTCTGAAAAAGTGGTGGCAAAAAAAATTGGTTTGAGCAAGATCTGTGGTATATTCATTTTTTTTTTCAAACAGATCTTTAAAACTAAATACTTTTAAATATTTTATTTCTCTCTAACAGAGAAGAAAAAAATGAGTGAGAACATTTTCATTTTCTTAGTTCTGAAACTTTAGCTGTGTGTTAATATGTTTCAATTAGGAAATGCTGTGTTAGAATAGTCTGCGTTTTGTAGGATTAAATGTTATAGAAATCCTATTTTACCAATAAAGAAAACTCTTCCATACTTTTTTGTTACCCTGGTTAGAAACACTTTTCACTGGAAATACATAGTTGACTAGACATATATCCAGCCATGGTATTTATTATCTTATATTAGAATGTAATTTTTAAACAGATAAACATTTTTATGATACCTATTCCTTTTAAGATATAATGAACTTGGTCAGTATGGGCTTCTCAAATTTTAATAAATTTTGTTTTTACTGATGTTAGATAAACATTTTGGATGTCTAAATCATGTTTTTTGAAGTAAATCTGATGTGCTCACCAATGATCAGTAATGTTTGTATGCCTAAAAATAAATATTTACTTATTTCTATTCAAAGGGATGGAAAATAAATTAAAAAAACATAAATATTATCTGGGCTTCTCAGTACAAGAAAAATATAGACATACTGGAATGTGACTCCAGTGAAGGGTCTCAAAGATGATTTAAGAGACTCTTAAGAGATTTAAGAGCATCTGTCATACAGGGAGAGACTGAGAGGGCTGAGACTGCTCAGCCAGGAGAAAAGAACATTCAAGGGAGATCTTATCAATGTATGTAAATACTTGATGAGAGGGTGTGAAGAAGACAGCACCAGACCCTTCTCTATAGTGCCAGTGGCATGATGAGCGGCAGTAAGCACAGACTGAAATACAGGAAATCCCATTTAAACATAAGAAACTTTTTTACTGTGAAGGTGGTCGCATACTGGAACAGATTGCCCGGAGGGGTTGTGGAGTTTCCATCCTTGGAGAGATCTAAAACCCAGCTGAACATGATCGTTTCAACCCACTCAACCTAATTCTGCTTTGAGCAGGAGATTTGGATGAGGCAATCACCAGAGGTGCCGTCTAACCTCAACTATTCTGTGATTATGTGATTATTTACTGTAAAAACATAATAAAGAATGACAAAAAATATGTTAAAGAAGGTATATAGACAACAAACAGTATGTACTCATGGGCTGAGAGAGATGACTCTAAGGACATGTGGGAACATGGGTGTCGAAAAAGGCAGTCATAGTGACAGAGTGGCAGAGACAATGCGTAACAAACTGACTGCAACCTCAATCCTCATTCCCCTGTGCTGCGTGTGGCGGCAGGAGGTAGACAAACGGAGACTGAAGATGCACCTGAGAAGGGAGAGGTGGAGGGGAGGGTGTTTTAAGATTGTTTTTATTTCTTGTTATCTTACTCAGATTTACTTTGGTTATAAATTTAATTAATTTGCCCTAGCTGAGTCTATTTTTTTTGTGTGACAGTAATTGCTGAGTGATCTTCCTGTCCTTATCTCAACCAATGAGCCGTTTTTTTTAATTTTGTCTCCCTGTCCAGTTGAGGAGGGGGAGTGATAGAGTGGCTTGGTGGGCACCTGGCGGTCAGCCAAGGTCAACCCACCACAGATATATTGAGAAATATGCTTTAAACATTCATGTGTGTACTATCAAAAAGTGTCAGCTATTAAAAATTGTGTTTTATTGGTGTCTGGGTAAAAGATGTTAACTTCAGTTTTGGTCAAATTATTAATAATTGAAATTTGCCACTTGAAGAAAATTTTAGTACTTCTTACAGTAACAATTTAAATACATCTTCAAAACAAAAATAAAAAATGAATTTTTAATTTGATAATTTCTGTAGCATATCATTAACTTCATTTATTTTTTATATTGTTCAATCTTTTAAATTAAACTTTCTAGACTTTCCAATATCTGAGAGCAAAGCTTCGTTGTAAATTTACACTAATGGAGGTGTGGGCTACTACTGAAAGATGTCTAAGATGGTGGGGAAAACCAGGTTTTCCTGTCTGCATTTTTCTGCCCCTTTCCATATCCTAGAACTAGTGGAGTAGGGCGGTGCTTCGAAACAGATCTTTAATCTCTGATTATTGGTGTAGACTCAAGAATGGAACAGAGCACATGGTTGCTGGGGATATGAAAAAGTTCAGGATTAAATCAGCTTAAACCCATTGTGAAGGTGTGCTCTTCATCATTCTAGTTCTGTTTTATGCATGAGAAGCGTGTTTCAGCTTCTCATGCCTTGTTCCTTCATCTTTTGATCCTATAATAGTACATTTTTACAGCCTTATAACATTACATTCATCATCTCTGCCTTTTCTGCTAATATCTTAGGAATTACAAGTCTCCGATTTACTTTTTTCTTGTAGCCTTATGCAGTTTGGCTAACGTAGTACTCAATTCAGTGTAGTAAAGCATAAGCAGAACTCTTGAGATTATATGACTTTACATTGCAACAAGTCACTTCAGAGTTCTGTTCTCTCTTCCATACCCTTTTGTTCAAACCCATTTTTGACAAAGATGACTGTGGTGCTGAACAAGGTTTATTTTATTGATTTTGTAACGAAAAGCATCAGAACAATAAAGAAAAACAGGATATGAGCTGTCAAGACAGCAAGATTTGTTTGTATAAATAAAAATATTTATTTGGGCTAGTGTAGAAACATTCTGAAGTTAAGAGAAAGTTTCATATTTTAAAAGCAGTTTCATTAAAGTGAAAGTAGAGATAAACCTTTTTGTGATTAAGATAGCCCGATTTCAAGCAAGATAAGATGAAACACATAGCATGTTGCCAATTTCAGAAAATGTTAAAACAATTCATCTTTCACCAGAGATGTTTTGTTATCCGATTTTATTTTAGAAATAAAAGGCTATTATTAGAAATACTTAATATTATTCTTTATCAACTAAAATGTCATCCCATATTGCTTTTGTGCCTGTACCTGATGCATTATGGTCTGCTTATTTGTTATGAAAACTTCTGTTGCTGCAGAGGTGCCAGAAGAAAGAATATATACGTAAATTCATCTCAGAAAAATAGAAAATGAAGTTTATTCTGAAAAAAAGGTAGAACCTGTGGAGAATAAAAGGGGAAATTAATCAGTAATAAAGATCTACTTTTAGTTCTCTTTTTGAACAAGGACTAAAGTACTGATGGTATTCTACAAATTTTGAAAGTCTAGGCTGATGGAAATAAATGAACACTGATGGCAGAAGTGGTAATTTAGCCCTTGCATCAGGCCAGATTTTCAATAATGATGATTTGTCTTTAACAAACATGTAGTAATAGGGATACTTTTTATATTTATAAGTAATAACCTTTCCTAACCTTGTAGCTGATTTTTTTTTTTTTTAATATAAATACAGTGTGCTTCAAAAAGCCACTGTATGCTAATCTCCTAGTCCCTCAACAGGGTCTTGGTAGAAATGCAGATATGTGGACATCTTGGAGTAAGATGGATTAGACTTGGTAAGAGACAGCAAAAGAATGTTTTAAGAGTAAATAATGTTTCATATTTTCTTCTAAATGTAGTTGCCTTTACTCTTTCCTGTTTTGATCCTTTTGATAGAGCATCAGGTTATGCTGGTGAAGGAACACTGCAATAAATTAACCTGCAAAGACATTGCCTTTTGAGAAAGCATTAAATAGTATATATTTGCTTGCTTTTATTTTTGCTGTTATTTTCTTTAGATTTGTATCTGAGGATACTGATATAAAAGCTTCAGATTTCTTTTAAGATAGTTCTGTGCAAATCATTAAAATGCCATGGAGAGAAATCTAAATATGTACGTTAAGTTAGCTCAGTCATCTCTGCATGGAACTAGATGATGCTGAACTGAAATGATTCAGGGTTTAAAAAGGAATTTCAAAGTGACTCAAATATTTTTTTTTGATTGTAATTAAATCTCGATGCTATAATTCGAGTCTCGTGTACATTAATAGTTAACTAGGTTTTGTATGTTAGCATATTACAAAAGATTTTCTTCAGAAAAACTTGAAAGCAATGGATGACAGTCCTTCGTGTCATCTGGAAAAAAAAAAAAAAGAAATCTAGATGTAAGTGTGGAAACTGAAGCCACATGGTTCTAGCTGCGTCTTACTCTACATAAGAGTGTTCCTCTCCATCTGCAGCAAATGGAGAGGTTCAAAAGTTTCAACATCTTGCCTCAAGAAACTAATGCTTTCTCTAATATACCTGTTAAAATCTAGCATTGGAAACTAATGTGAGGAGAAACAATTTTGAAAGAGGTGCAAGCTGGTTTTATTCTGATTAGATGAAATGAAATGAGATAGCCTTTTCTTTATGTGTGTATATATATATCAGGGAATTAACCATCACGGGGGTTTTCAAGGGACTGAAAAACTGGGCCCAATTCACACTTAAAAATAACACTTTATTGTTACTGGATTGACATTCTTTGTCAATAGACATTGTCAATGCTTAGCTGCTAGTCTATTTTTTTTCCTTTTTCTTTTTTTTCCTTCTCCAAACAATTAGTCCTTAACAAACTTATCCTAAATTATCTGTGAATATATGACATTATGGAGCTGATGCAGAAAAGTTAGAGTTTATGGCCGTGGTCCTTGATAGTCACTGGTCAAGATGGTCAGGCCTGAGACCTCTTTGATGGGGGAGGATGGAAACAAAGCTGTTGACTTCATCATCATCCTGAAAATCAAGTTCTGTGTTCCTTCTTCATATACCTTTTTCTATGTTGTTATTTAATTTGGGAAAAAAAAAGAAGATATTGTGTAGAATTTTTACTTGTAACATCGTTATATTTCTTACTGTTTTTATTTTTTAAATGTGTATTTGTGCAAGACTTAATCAAGGACCTCTGAATACCAAGAATTTTATTGCAGGCATTATAATGTTTATTTTTTTTCAGGAGAAACAGTCAGTGTAATTTGGACCTAACTGTCATGAGAGATACCATTTCAAGATTGTCTATAGATTGCACTGGAGATCAGTGTAGTATTTCAGTAATTAGTGTTTTGGCTAGAATATACACAGTAATTCTTGGAATCCAGATGGGTCCAGTGATTTCATCTAGTTCAGCAAAACTTGGAAAAAAGTTGGAAACAAAAAATATTTAGAATCATAGAATATCTCAAGTTGGAAGGGACCAATAAGGATCATTGAATCCAACTCTTTGCTCTTCACGAGACTACCTAAAGCTAAACCATATGACTAAGAGCATCTTCCAGATGTTCTTTGAACTCTTATAGGCTTGATGCCATGACCACTTCCCTAGGGAGCCTGTTCTAGTGACTGACTACCCTCACAGTGAAAAACCTTTTCCTAATGTCCAGTCTGAAATTCCCCTGATGCAGCTTCATTCCATTTCCTTGTGACCTATTGCTGGTCACCAGAGAGAGGAGATCAGCACCTCCCCCTCTGCTGCCCTCCTTGAGGAAGTTGTAGACTGCGATGAGGTCACCCCTCAGTCTTCTGTTCCCCAAGCTGAACAAACCAAGTGACTTCAGCCACTTCTCGTATGTTTGACCTTTCACCATCTTGGTTGTCCTCCTCTGGACACACTCTGATAGTTTGATGTCCTTCTTCTATTGAGGTGCCAAAACTGCACATAGTGCTTGAGGTGGGGCCACACCAGTGCAGTGTAGAGTGGGACAATCATCTCCCTCAACCAGCTAGCTACACTGCGCTTGATGTACCCCAGGACATGGTTAGCCCTTTTGGTTGGCAGGGCACACTGTTGACTCATGTTCAAATTGCTGTCAACCAAAACACTGAGATCTCTTTCTGTGGGACTGCTCTCCAACTTCTTGTCCTCCAATTTGTATATATAAGTAGGATTACCCTGTCCCAGATGCAGAATATGGCACTTGATCTTGTTAAATTTCATACAGTTGGTGATTGCCCAGCTCTCTAGTCTATCCAGATCTCTCTGTAAGGCCTCTCTACCCTTGAGGGAGTCGTCAGCTTCTCCTAATTTAGTATCATCAGCAAACTTACTTAATGTACATTTGATTCCTGTGTCCAGATCATTTAAACGAACTTTAAAGAGCAGTAGCCCTAAAATTAAGCCCTGGCAAACCCCACTGGTGACTGGCTGCCAGCCTGATGTAACCCCATTTACTGTAACTCTGAGCCTGACTCGTCAGCCCATCATTCACCCTTCGTATTATGAACTTGTCTAGCTGTCTGCTGGGCATTTTGTCCAAAAGAATACTGTGGGAGACAGTACCGGATGCTTTGCTAAAATCTCAAACCACCACATCTACTGGTTTCCCTTGGTCAACTAGATGGATGACCTTGTCATAAAAGGAAATGAAGTTGCAACTAGATGGGTGACCTTGTCATAAAAGGAAATGAAGTTGGTTAAGCAGGACTTTCCCCTCGTAAACCTGTGCCAGCTGTGACCAATAACTGCATTATCTCTCAAGTGTTTTTCAATACCTCCTAGAATAACCTTCTCCATGATTTTACCAGGCACTGAAGGGAGACTGACAGGCCTGTAATTAACAGGGTCTTCCTTCTTACTCTTCTTGAAAACTGGGACAACATTTGCCAGTTTTCAGTCAACTGGGACCTCTCCAGACTCCCAAGGCCATTTGGAAGCTTCAGTTTACATGTTGTTTAAGGAAGCAAAGGAATTCCCTAAAACGTCAGCAAATCTGTTCTCTTGCATGTTATACGTTTATGCTAATGTATAATCTCTTAAACCTTCTCTAAATTAGAAAACCTTTTTGAGTTTGAAGTGTTTTTTTTTTTTATCATTCAACTTGAAATTGTTCTTTTTACAGTTTGTGCTTAAAAACACTTCTTCTAATTTCAGGTGTTTGTTCTTCCACGTGTTTCTTCACGTAATGTCACTGATCTGTTCAGCTTGGAAAGCATGCAGAACATGCCAAGAATAAATTTGGAACCTTTATCCAGTAATATATATTCTCCATATGAACGAACCATCCTCACCTGCTTGAATAAACATTATGAGACGAATCGAAAAACTGTTTGGAAAGATTGTCAAAAAGGTAAAATAATTCTTTCACTATACTCTTCCTTCTAACACTCCTTTTGTAGACTTTAAAATTGTTATTCATAGAGATATTGTGATAACTTGCCACTGAAAGTATTTTCCGGGGAAGAAGTTATTGCCTATCTATATGTATTTCCTTTCCTTGTGTTTCTGTGTTCCAAGATCAGCATCTTTTGACTAGCGCTGTTCATGAAACATCTTCTGTGTTCTTTGTATTCTCACAGTTTCTAACTAGGCATAAAGGGTGAAATGCGGTGAACCTTCTCACTTTCTTCTTTCCATTAATGATCTCAGGAAGGAAGTCACAGCAGTAATAACTTTCTCTTCGTTTTCCTGTCTATAGTCACATGCAGTTGTTAGTATTTGTGCTTATAGTCGTCTGTTTGAGAGCCTGCTTTTCAGAATTTTTAGAATAATTTTTGTATTGCCTTTAATGCCATTTAGGAAGGTAATGGAGACCAAGGTTTCAGATTATAAATGTTGCCCTACTTGCAACGTCAGTTCGATGCCTCATGATCGCTTGAGTAACATTAGACCAAATGACCTGTTCCATTTAAGACTGACTTAGGCAGTTCTGGTATTCAAATCTGATAAACTGTTCAACCAGTAGTAGTTATTGCTTCTATTTCCTTCTATGATTTCTCCCTTTTGCTTCTTGACCCTGGCTTCATTCCTTCTTTCAGCATTAATTTTAGGTGAGTAGTTAACACGAAGAAAGGGCAGTCTAATGATGATCAGGGAAGAACTCTGGAAGAATGGCTCATAAGCCACATATGGAAAAGATTGTCTAATGTCATTTTTGCCTTGAGTAATTTCTGACCTGTCTGAATTATGGATAATCTATTTGCATATCATCTTCCATAAGTCTCATTTGGGCATATTCTCTACCTTGCATATGCTTTGAATATCAAATTGCTTTTCTCATTTTTCTGTATAGAAGCAAATTATATTAGATATTCTCAAATGCATTGAATAATTCTGCTGATAAGATTGAAAGGTCACTCTATACCCCCTGCATCCAATAGAAATTGATTTCTAGCTGTCGACTCGTAGTTTGGTTCTGATCTGATGATTAACTCAGGGAGCTTCCCTAGCTAAAGTAACATGCCCTACAGTAAGTAGGTGTTTTTGCAATGTATTATTTTCTTGTTATCTGTGTCTAGTGACTGCTTTAGTGGAGCTGTCTTACAGTCGCAAGCACTCTGCTCTGCTGGGTGTTATCCGAGTCCTGTGCGTACACATGACAACTTGCAGAGAGAATGGCTAGCGAGCTGGCCAGTGTTGTGGCTCACCATAAATGCTGCATGCAGATGTTCCTCAACCCCATTGTCTGTTCTCTTTATTGTAGACTCCAGTAATACCTGGATGTTGAGGCATGGCTAGCCTTGTTCTGTCCTGTCGGAACTTGGTGGAGAGAATATGACTGTCAAAATGCATCTTATTTAACATGAGGCTTTTACTTGAATTATAATGTCGAAAGATGAGTGGACCGAATCTGAAACGTAAAGCGCACATGTAGTGCAAACTACTGGGCAAAAAACCTCAGTCCAAGTGAAATTCTACTGATGATGCATTTTGAGGAGCCAATTATTGAAATTATTGTTTTACTTACCTAAGAGTACGTAATAAATTAGAATATTAAAATGAGTTTTTTTTTAATGAGTTGTCCTATAGTTATCAGCAATTGTGAAGTAGATATTTTACAGTTATTTAGTTCTAAAGGCTCCTAAAAATTTTCACCCAAAACCCAATTTGATTACAATATAAGAATTCTCAGAAAATAATTACTTTTATTAAATGCTAATAGGACAGATAACTCAGTAGGTTAATGTATTCATTTGTGCAGACCTGGTTGCAGATTTGGCTCTTGCTCACAGGTGAAGATTTGAATTTTGTGGTTACTGCCAGGGTACATTTATCTGTGTTACAGTTCTCTTTTACAATTTGACTTAATTATACTTTTCAGCTTTCAGAGAAGTGCAAGATTGGAATGAGAAGGCAGAGATTATATATGCTTTCTGTGTGTGTGAAGTTACAGATAGTGCCTTGCTATAGATAGTGACTTGTATATAGTTTTTTGGGTTCATGAGTTCTATATCCTGTTTTCTAGTGGACAACAGAAGTAGCTTGGTGTATGCACATGAGCATGCCCTTTTCTTTTACTTCTATTTCCATTTCTCTCACAAAACAAAATAAATGAGCATTGCTAAAGTTAGACAACTTTAAAAAAATCAGATTTTTTTGACAAATTATTAAATTCATAGTCTTAATCTTACACCTCTGTATTATAAATATTAACTATATGATCACATACTGTTCTTTGCCACAGATGACCTGCCTCAATATCTCTTTGAATCCTCTGTTTTAGCCTTCACTTTCCTATTACTTTTTTGCTTTTACTGCCTCAAAAGGAATTGGTGTCTGCTATTGTGCTGTTCTTTCTGCTAAATGGGGCAGAGAATCTGATGAAAAGGGACACAGAAAAGACTGAGGTATTCAATGCCTTCACCTTGGTCTTTGCTGATAAGACTGGCCCTGAGAAATTGGAGGCTCTTAAGATGAGTGGGAAAGTCTGGAGCAAGGAAGACTTAGCCTTGGTGGAGGAGGATAAGATTAGGGAGCACTTAAAACAAATTGGACAAACAGAAGTCCATGTGACCCAATGAGATGCACCAACAAGTGCTGAGGGAGTGTCATAACAAGGCCACACTCAGTAATCTTGGAAAAGTCAGGACAATCAGAAGGAAGTTTAGAAGATGTTTGGAGGAAAGCAAATGTCATTCTTATCTGGAAGAAGGAGGGTCTGAGGAGCTACAGGCCAGTCAGCCACATCTTGTTTCTTGGGATGGTGGTGGCGTAAATAATCTTGGAAACCATTTCCAAACATATCAAGGTGTCCCAGCTAAAACTAGGACAGAAGGACAAGAAATTGTTTGGGAGTAGTCGGCGTGAATTTACAAAGGGGAAATCATGCTTGACCAACCTGATTGCCTTCCACAATGACATGACTAGCTCAGTGGACAAGTGGAGAACAGTGGATATGTTTATATCAACTTCCGCAAGGCTTTCAACAGCCTCCTGTAACATCCTCATAAACGAACTGAGTACAGGCTAGGGAAGAGGACAGTGAGGTGGACTGAAATTAGGCTGAACTGCCAGGCTCAAAAGGCCATGGTCAGTGACACAAAGTCCAGCTGGAGGCCAGTCACCAGTAATGTACCTCAGGGGTTATTGGACTGAATTTGCTTTTTAAGATCATACAGGAGAAGAATTTATGTGTCTCAGCAGATTTAATATTCTCATGTACTGTTGATCCTTTAAATTTTATGATGTTAAGGTTAATCATCAAGTTTATGTTGTGACATTTTTAATCATGTTAGTCTTAAGCATTTAAACAGGCTTTTTCAGAGGAGCAGTTAAGTGTCTTAAGGAAAAACATCAGTCAAAGTATAGTAAATGTTCATACGCCCCAAGTGAAAGTCCCAAATGTCCTCTATTTTGTATTAGTTTTTGTTGTTATTTGCTTAATATCACAAGTATTAAGAGGATTAGTTCTTTTATTCTTGTCCAGATCAGAGAGTAATTACCACTCCTTGCTTAACATTTATGCGCCTGCACCTTATCATCCAAACACTGCTATGAATGGAGAATTAGCCCTGACTAGCAATATGTTTTGGCCGTGGCGCTACTTTCAGCTCAAACTGGTTTGTTGGGTGATCCATTCCTACTAAATAAATGAAGATCTGTCCAGGCCACATTTCTCAGTCTTTCCTTTGATACCTAAGCTACTTAAAGTGAAATGTGACAGTGAGCCAAGCCTAAGCTACTGCAGTGCAGAAAGGTTTTAAATATACATCGTTATTACTTCCTTCTAAATTTGAAGATAACTATGTTCATCAGAACTCCTCTCTTGCAAGAATCTAGATCTCAATAGCTTAGAGAGAACATTAGCAAGGAGTTTACTATCTCCACATCTCCCCTTGCTGCTACTGAAAAATAAATATGTTTTAATAGCAGCTTGGCGTATGTTTTGGGTGGACAGGCTTGTAATATGTGCTGTTGACCATGAAATGGAAAGCAATGTTGAAACTTGAGACTAAATGCTTTAAAAGTGCAAAATGGAACTTTGCCTAATCTGTTGGGACCTTAATTATACATGAAATATAAAATTCAGTGCCCACTTAAGGCATTATATGGACAATAGTAATAGGAGAGGAAGTGTGAATTGTTTGAGTGTAATATATTTTCAGTTTACCTCTATCATTCCTTATCTTCATATTTCTTTTCAACATTTCTGTACTACTAATAGTATGAAAAAATTAGAGTCAGTAAAAACCCTTGAAAAGTTGCTAGAGTGTTTTAAATTTAAAACCTGTACTTCCCAAGCAGAAGAAAATGTGCAAATTAGTGAGAGATGTATTACCACCTGTGAAACTGTATGTCTCTTCTTTATTAATTATGATGCTTGCCAGGGTGAAAAAGATAAATTTTATTTTTGGGAAATAAGAGATTTTCTTGAATGTATCCCAGGAAGATCTTGAAGAGAGCCCATGATTCCACATTGGTTTGTTTGACAGTGTTAGGCGTAGCAGCATCTCTCAAGATTCTTACTCCCATATAGGAAAGTTTTAATTTTGATGCATTTTATTCACTTCATTGTAAGTGAGGTTTGGTTGTTTGTGTGTTTTGTTTTGTGGGTTTTTTTTGTTTGTTTGTGGGTTTTTTATTATTTTTATATCAATTTAGCATGGCATCTGCAATAAAAAGTTGAGGAGGGAGAGATTTTAATGTGACATGTCTTCACAAAACTGTATGAGAATTAAGTAGAATTCTTGTTTGTTTTAGAACTGATACTTAAGATTGCTTCTGTTCTAGCAATTTAAAAGTACACTCTTTTCTTTCTCTTGTTTTCATGAAATTTTCTTTTTCTCCCATCTCCTCTTCTCTCCCCCTTTTCCTCTCCCCAGTTTTTAGGAAGGATATTTACGGAGTCCATTAATTCTTGCTTCTCAATTTGGTAGTTCTTAGAGACAGTTGACAAACAAGAGCTAAAGGATATCTTTGATCTTTGAGAGGTAGAAGGGAAGAATATTATGTAATTTCATCTAAGATTTCTTTCAGTTAAAATCACTACAAAACAGTCTTTTCCCAAAGAATGGATCTTTTTTGCATTCTTGGTAAAAAGCTGAATTAATGAAAAGGAAGTGACTATCTAATGAACTGCCATCATGAGTATCATAAGTCTGCCTTCCAACAAAATATTATGAGAGAACATTGTTCTTAAATGATAAGTCCTGGAAATTATTTCCTGAAATATAAATTAGCAAAATTTTAAACCATTTTTCTGTGTTATATTTAATGATTTGCACAGCAGAACATATGAATGAAATATAATATGTAAACATGAAGTCCAATAAGTAGACTTTTCCATCCTGCTCACCTTTTGTATTCAACCTGAATACTCCGTGTTTAAGAATTGAATCACGTCTTGTTTCCTATGGCCGAAAACCCCACAAGATCATATCAGGAAAAAGAATTATTTTCCCGAGTTTTAAGTTCATATGCAGTTGAGAAATAAGGAAAACTCCACGTTTAATTTACCTTTTTAGACTTTGGAGTAATATACAAATACTCGTTTTGTACAGTTTTATTGTTTTATACTGGCTGGCATTATACACCTTCAGGGAAATAAAAGTATGAAGGATAACCCTTGAAGCCCTATGTTGAAAAGATTCAAAGTGTTCATAGTAGGAAAACTGTTAAAATGATCTTTCAGAAAAACCCCTCTAACTCTTAAGGCTGCATATATTTGTATGTGTATTTGTTTGTACACATATATAGATACATAAATACACATGTGTAGACATGTATGCTTATATATGAAAATGTGTATGTGTATATACGTATATGCTGACCCTCAGAAACCTAAATGACCTAAACAGCAACAATCGGATAAATATTTAGGAAGAAATCTTGTTTCCTTACTTGCAATGCAGCTATTCTACTTTTCACTGAGAACAGTATTTAACAGTATTTAAGTTTTTTTTTTTTGACTATGTAAGTGTCATCGTTTAGCCCAGCGGGCAACTTAACACTATACTGCTGCTCGCTCATCCTCCCCAACCTCGGGGGATGAGGAAGAGAATCAAAAGGGAAAAGGGAAGGAGACTCATGGGTTGAGATAAGAACAATTTAGTAATAATATAATAAAATTAAAAGTAATAATGATATAAATAATAATAAAAATTATTATAATAAATGATGACATATAAAAATGATAATAATATACACAAAAAAGTGATGCTCAGTGTAATTACTCACCACTCACTGACCAATGCCCATCCTGTCCTGGCTAGTGGTCCCGAAACAGAGAAGTCCTAAAACTACAATCCTGGAGTAGTGAGAGAACTGAAGGGACACAGGTGGAAGAATTCCCAGCCAACCCTCATCTATATACTGGCATGATGTTGCATGATATGGAATATTCCATTGGGCGATTTAGGCCTCAATCCTCAACCTAAGCTCAAACCCTAAACTGGGAATTGTGGGTGCTTTTGTCCCAGCTGTGCTTAGTCCCAGCTTCTGTGCTCCTGTGTCGCAGACCGCTGGTATCTCATTCTTCAGGAATCACAACCCAGAAGGTTGTTGTGATTCCCCTCGTATATCAGAAGGCTTTGTTTCGCTCCAAAGGTCTATACTGCAATCAAAGGCTTCTAACAGAGAGCTTCAAGACACTGCTCTCCAGGGGCTCCTACCACTCCAGTCCCCAGGAGGGAACTGCCCCACTTCCTCTTGGGAGTGCCCCGCCTTTAACCATCCATGAGTCACGTGGTCTCCGGCTGACCAACGTGACTCACAGCACCTGTCCTGACGAGGCACAGGTGCTTTCTATTGTAGTAGCCCATGTAGCAGCCAGAAAACTTCTGCAACACTCCTGCACACAGGCAAAGCATGGGAAGCTGAAACATCCTTGATGTCTCAGCACCAACTGTAAACATCAGTGTGCTATCACTTCTTCTCATAACAAATCCCATGTTAAATCCAAACCACAGAGCTATTCCGGCTGCTAAGAAAAAAGACCAACTCTGTCCCAGTTGAAACCAGGACAATAAGATGATGTGAGGATTATAGTATTCAATCTGAAGCCAATGTAGAACTAGATATGCTGTAATGAATTTCTGTGATTTATTGCATTTTAAATCAAAGTGGTCTATAAGTCAAATGCCATGATAAAAAAAATAGTGTCAAAGGTGACCTTTTAATCTAGAGGCTTTTAGTACCATTCGGTGATTTTAAAACTACTTCTTTTTACTTTCTGTTGAAAAGCAACAAAATGGAGACTGATATAAGGTAACACTATTCTTACATGATGCATAAAAACCTAAGGAATTTGTCAATTGGAGATATTATTTGGGATAAGAATCAGCAAAAATAAAACAGAACTGCATAGATAGCAAAAGATAGTTGGAAAATTATATTAGGAGCAGAAAGGTAAATGTTCATTCCTCAGGGTAAAAGCCTTCTGTGACAGATGGGAATAAATGAGACATATCCCCAGTGTATCTGTTTTCCTGTCATTGCCCCATGTGGTGCTTCTTGAACTTTTCTGGTTAGAATTATTATGAATTGTCAGTGGTATTAAATTGATCTGTCACTCATATTTCAGGCTTTCTTAGAAGAATAATTATCAATTTTGATGAGCAAGGATAGTAGCGTTTGCCTGAAGGAGGAACTGTAATTTGCCAATGGGTCTCTAAGAAAAGACTTCTTGTTTTCCATGTTAAGATAAATGTAGCCTCACATGCTGTATGTGCTGAAGGTAGATACATTATCATTCTGTTAGTCCTAAATATGTTTTAGGAAACACATAATAGCCTTTTCAGAAATTCTTCAAAGGCATATTTCCTCTCATCTTTCTTAGCTCTATATTTTATACTTCAGTACCATCATTTTAAACCTTGTCCTGGTTCTGATGTCAGCACTTACAGAAAAGATTATTGCTGCATATTTCTTCTGTAAATGTTTGCATTATTCAGTACCAGATTTCAGCTATTGAGACAGGACTATGGGTATTATTATAGCTATAGATTAGTTCCACCTCCAGAGATTTTCAGATCCCAGAATAGGAAGTTGTTATATAATACTATAAACCATTATTATTGCAGTAATTTACATTAAAAAGGGCATACTGTGATAGTTTAAAGGTCTATCTAGCTCAGTATTCTACCTCCAATAGAAGATGCTTAGAGATGAATAACAGTGCAAACATACAGCAGTACTTTATACACACTCTGAGATTTCCTGATTTGAAATTCAAGAATACTTGAGATGAAGGTGGTACTTCTGTAAAGTCATACTAGACTTTTATTCTGGGAATTTGTTTAACTGTATTTTGTGCAAGCTTCTAGCATCACACCATTCTGCAGTAGTAAGTAGGTTTAAAATCTATATTGTATGTAAAATATTTTGAAGTTGCCATTTAGTACTGTAATATGGTACTTCCTTTACTGACAAATTTGTGTATCCCACTGAGCTATTTAACAATAATGTCCAGTTCCCATTCTCAATGTCACGCCTACTTATATAGACTGCTGTCATATCACCACTCAATTGTTACTTTTCCTTTATAGTTCCATAGTCTAATTTATTAATTTCTTATAAAGCCTCATTTCATACCTTTGATCATTAAAGGTCATCAGTTTCAAGATTTTTATGTGAATGTGTTAGATTTATTTGGAAAGTCTTATAAAATGTTAGCTTAACCCTATATATCTGTTTTTCAGTAACTCAGAATTTGAAAAAGTTACTTGTGGCTATATAACAGAAGATTTATCGTTTGTGAAGACATCTATTGTGTTTCCTTAGACATATATCAGTTGATTTTGTAACTGATAGCAAGAGTTTAACTTTTTTTATTGCTTGTGAAAACAGCAGAACAGCTTCACAAGAAATACAGTACTTTCTTTAAAGATTTATTGCTGTTCTTACCTTTTTATAGAAAAGAACTCTTAAGTAGATTAAACCAAATCTGATCCTTTAAGAGTTTTAACGCTTGATATAAAACCATTTTGTTCTTTCTGGATGGTCTTCTTATCCAGATAATACCAATACATCATACTTCTGTGTAACAACTTTTTTCATTTTCTATTGGAATTTTTCTTTTATGATTATTGATACTTTTTTGGTCTTTTTTTCCAGGATGAAAGTAATGTGGTGTGTGTGGCGGAAGAGTTGTTTAAGGGTAGTGTTTTTTGGGGAGGGCTAAACAGTGTTCTTCTACCAGAAAAAAAAAGATAATAATTTTGGCTTGCCAATTATTTTGTATGGTTTGTTTGATTTTTTTTTTTTTTTTTTTGGCAGGGAGGGACTTATGCCAAAGAGTACCTTTGTGTTTGTATTTAGAATAAAATTTGATATCATTTCTTCCTGGTTTTCAGAAGAGGAACCAACAGATTTAAAGATTTAATTTTCACTGTTAGCTATTTTGAAACAGTGAAATGTTTGACTTCATTACCATTGGGAACAACAGCTTGAGAGATTGCTGGGTACTCTTGATCTGATTAGCCACTTTTCTGGTATGTTTCTTTGAATAAAAACACTACTATCTATCTTCAGAGAGACACTTTGTTACCAAAAAAAAAGAAAAGAAAAATAATTTTTGAATATTATTTTTTAAAATATTTCTCTTAAAACAGATCTTTTTCTACAGTTGATGAGGCATAGAAGAGTGTGTTAGGGGAGGCATAAAGGGTGGCTTCAAAACATTGGAGGAACTGGAATAAAAGGGGATAGTGGAAAGTAAATTGTACATTTCTCGTGTTTGGCAGCACAAAGCAGATATAAACCAGTTTTATTAAGTCAGTGAGATAAAGCATACTGATGGATCAGTTAATAAAAGCAAAACTTGAAAAAAAAAACACAGTAAAGAAAAGGAGATAGGAAAGGGAGAAAGAGAACAGAAATAATCTGTTTTGTTCTTGTGTGCAAAGACTAAACTGACTATACCTGCAGTTTACTGGACAGGTGTTTGCCTAGATTGCTATAAAAATCTCTGAAAAAGAGATTCCATGGTCCACTTTAGGCGGTATCTGCCAGTATTTCCCACTCATTTCCGTTTAAAAGATTTTCCTATGTCTAGCCTAACCCAAAATTTCCCCTGCTAGAGTTTAAGTCCATCCTTTCTCTTCTAAAATGTGGTATGCAGTGAATCTTCTTTGCTTTTCTAGTAACTTTATACATATTTGCAAATTATTATATTCTGCTTCAGTTACTCCCTCTTCCCCCTCTTGGCAAAACAGTTCCATTCTCTCAGTCTTTCTGTGTACTTGGCTCATTTGTTTTCTGGTAAATTCTCTTAGTTGATCCATGTCTGTCTTGAAGTTTGATGCTAATTACTTGGGTTTTATACTGGGTGAGACTTTATTGGAAAGGAATAGAAGTGAAGGGATCAGTCTACCTGCTTAGGATACAACTCTCCTATTTATGAATCCTAGCAAAGTATTTGCTTTTTCTGCAATGATATGAGATTTGCAGTGATCTCCAGATTATTTTCTGTGGAACTTCCATCTATTCAATTTTCCATCTAGTACTTGTGTAATGAATTATTCTTAATTAAGTGTAATACACTGCACACATCATTATTGGATTTCATCCCATTTGTTTCAGATCATTACTCCAATTGTTCAAGAGCTTAAATTATAGTCCTTTCCTCATGAGTACTTGCAATGCATTCTTCTTCCCAGAGTAAATTCTTTCATCTGCTTGATATTATTTCCAGATTGGACTAAGGTAGTTTTCTGCTATTTTCCAAGTTGCAAATGAAAATAGTGAATAGTATACAATCTAGGACTTTGCATTTTGATTTGTGGACAGCTGACAGTTAGGCTTACTGTTTTTAAGAGAGTTTCATGCTCCACACAACAGTACCTTTTTCCTAGACTACCTTTTCCTTGCTTCCTTATGTGACCAAAATCTTACTGAAGTTAAAACCTCTCGTATTTCTCCTTTGTCCGCTGTATCTTCTACTTGTCAAACAGACAGAATTTGACTAAGAGGAGTTTATGGTGACTGTTGCGTGCTATTCTGCCAACAAATAGGTTGTTTGTCATTTTGTGTGGAATTGTTACAGATATTTCCTTGATTACCTCCATTTGGAAAATAGTTTTCTTATCCCGCAAAAAAATCCTGAGGCTTCAAATCTAATCATACAAATGTAAAAGTATTTATTTTTGTTTTAGTGAAAACTAGGAAAGATTTTGGCAAAAAAAACCCCACACTGAAAAAACCTCGTAGCCCAGTGTACTATTGATTCATCAGAAGAAGACCAAATCCAACCCAAAGAGTGACAGTGAAGATAGTTCATTCTTTTCTTTCTCTTTTTGGGAGAAGAGAGGGAAAACATGTAAATCTGCACACATTCCCACAAATTTTGGTTTTGACAAATCTGGTTTTTCTACGTTCAGGATGAATTAGGAGTGAGATTGTGAATTAAGTAATTGATTTAAAATATGTTCCAGGCACTTTTTAAAGGCCATAAAATTTTTAAAAACTCAGGGATCTGGACTTTTAAAATTAAAAAAATAAAATAAAATATGGAAATGAATTATTAGAGTGCCATAGCAAAACTTTGCTGCTTCTATCTGGAAATGCTTCATGACAAAAGAAAGAAGTGTGTCTTCAAGAGTTGGTTTAACCTGTCACAAGAAAGCTGAAGACAATGCTGTTATACTTGGTTGCTTCATGCATGCCACATGATTCCATTACAAATTAAAAATGAAATAGCCTACTAAAAATAAAAAAAATGCAGGAATTAAGTTAGTCCCAAGTCACTGGGTTGAGTATGAACGTTACTTCCTTCAGAGTTGAGTGGAATCAACAACTGAAACAAAACTACTCTCATTTTAGATCACTTACAAATGCCTCTTGCAGTATATTTTAGCTTTCCGTAACCACAGTAAATGTCTCAGTACGCTACATAAGAGTGACTGCACATTCCACTCCAAGTCAATCCTGCTTGTTTATTTTCTGTTATGAAGTGTTTTCACCTATTGTGGTGGGTGAGACAGAGTAAATGACAGCCTGGGATGGATCAGGATACTGGGATTTATTGAAGAAACAGCAAGGTCAGAGCTCTTATCCCATTTGCTAATTTCACACTGTCACTCGACAAAGCGCAATGTTCGCAAGGTCTCAAATTCACCCTGGCAGGGAGGTCACTACTGGTCTGAGAAGATCAGGCAAGAGCCATGTCAATTCATGCTGTGCTGCTGCCATAGTTACCAGTCTCAGGTGTCACTCTCCAAAGTCCCTGGGCATCTGCTGGCATTTGTCTCTATGCATCTCTCTGATCTTCAGGATCTGCTCCCACTTCTTTCCTCCAGTTAGAAACTTGTTCGTCTTCTTTCCAGTCCCCTGTTGTCTCTTTAAGACTGCTGCTTATTTTTGAGAATGCTTCTTTTTGGCCTCTCCTTCTTTCCGTAACTCCAAGTCCCCAGTTTTCCCAGTCTAAATAGCCTATGTGCAGAAGCATTCTTTTGTGATCAGCCTAATTAGTGCTTCTGTCTCATGCCTCTTCATTAATGGAAGGATTCAGAACGTGCCACTTTAGTCTAGTTGTTATCAAAATTTGCAACCCAGCCCCTATGGGATGCAGCTGGTGAGTAGCAAGAATCTGTCTCAGAATTCAGAAGTTCAATTTTGGACAATTTCCTCTCCCCTTCCCTCCTACCACACAGAGTTATCTGCTACCTGTTAGCATTCATGTTTTAAGCAATTTTTGGCCTACGACACCCATCAGTCAGGTTTTCATCATGACATTGGCTGAGAATCTTTATCTTAAAGATCCATTAGTAATTTTTTATTTTATATTTTTCTTTGCAAGAAGTAGCAATACGAATGAAATTTAATGCATTTATATGCTTAGAGGAAAATGAGATATCTTGAGTAAGACTTCTGATTTCCATTGTTTAATTCTGCTAAAATGGAGTAATTATCTTTAAAAACTTAATTATTTTAGAGTAGTTGTCTGGCAGGTTTTTTGATGTAATTAGGAAAAATACATTATGTTTTCTGACTAATTTATTCACAAGCATTTGAGTTAAGTAGGTTGACTGATAGAAGAATTAACCAGAAAATGACAAAAAATATTTATAAAAGTAATTAGTCAAAATGGGAAAATATTCCACTTTATGCAGTTTTTTTTCTTCATGCTCTGATTTATATAGGCTATAAAGCTATAGTTCAATAAATATTTTTTAACCAATACTGCTACCATGTTTTGTTTCCATAGGCACAGCCATTTATGTGACTGTGTGGTAAACCAGATTGGCGAGATCCAGTTTAAAAAGTAAATAAATGTTTTACCTTTTCTTTCTAAGCCAGCTTTATTCCCATACCCACTTTTCTGCCACATGGACAATTCTACCAGCATGAAAGAAAGGATTAGTGGAGACAGAATAAAGTACATAGGTATTAGGGACAACTGGTATTGCTTAAGCGTGCTCAAGTAATATTGCCACCAGAAGCCTGAAGGTAGCTAATGGTACACTTAGAGGATTTGAAGTTAAAATAGGATAAGCAATAAAGTTTATTTTGATCAGAGCATCAGGTTTAATGAATTTCCATAACCAGGCTGAGCAAATCAATCTAGATGACTAACCAGAAGAACGATTCAATATTGGACCTAATTTAAAATGAAAGCAGTAGTAGTTAATCTTAAAAAGTTAAAAATAAAAATGTGGAAATGGTGATTTATTAAAAAAAACCCGATATTGTGTACCAAGAGGGAGTCTGAGTTCTATTAATAAAAAAAAAAAGAGGCAGAAAGATTATTGAATTTTATAGGTCTCAGCTACGATCAATAATATGATGGATTTATTTATTCTTACTTTTCAGGAAGAAAGTAAGCTTTTAAAGATGTATTTTGTTAAAGTATTTTTAAAGTATTTGTTTTTGCAGTGACTACAGTAAATATTTTTGAAATAACTGCAAACAATTTACCATGGAGTTGGGATGAAATTAATGTCTCCTACTACAGACATTTGTAACACATTGGTCTGAATTTAGTTAAAATTAATAGTGTCCCAATTTAAATCTTGAGGCCCATATTTACTGTGTTCTATTCTTGTCATAGGTAACAGGGAGATGCTCTATATCCAGTGAGACTTCATCTTTTGTATCTTGCCCTTCAGAATTATCAATTCTTTGATAATAAAACTTTGAGTTTTCTACTGGAAAAAAGGTTGTTGCAGTTAAACAATAGGAAAAAATATTTCTGACACAGTGAATTTTTTTTTTCCTTATAAATTTACAAATGAATATTTTAATTTGAAGACTTACGGAAAATTAAATTTTCATTCTAATCCTCTTTCAAATACTGTGTTTTGATTATTTTTTTTAACTCAACACGTTTCATGAGTATTTAGAATAACATGTAAATTGATGTAGTTTTCTTTCTGTTCATATTAATGCAACAATGACAATAAAAGAAACCTCATTGAAGTCTAAATTGAATTAAAACTTTCTTTAGAAATGAAGATTTTTTTAGATAGTAATTTGAAATAGCTTTTTTTTTTGAATGTTCTAGAAGAATCTTGCTGTTTTCTGTAAAAGGGAGGAGAGAGTTTGTCTCTTTTTAAGCCAGTTCTTTTATTTAAAATATTAGAGTTTATTTTTTAATAATGAAAATGAAACAAAATAACACTTTACACACTCTCTTTTCTTCTGGAAGGCCTTATTTATTAATATAATTAATATATGATAGAACATATATTATATAATGATTCATTTGTAGTAAGATTTCCATCTGTCTTCTGATATGACAAATAGGTTTTGTGGAGGAGAGAAGGGAAGGATGCTGGCCAAGGTTATACCTATGTAGATCCAAGAGCTTAATGTTGTGAAAGCCACCTTGCTGAATGTAGTTGGATGTATTAACAGAGAATGGTCGGAAGAGATTGAATGGTGTGATGAAGCAGAGCACTGCAGACAGAGGTGTATTGCTTTCTTCTGAGGCTCTTTATTTGGCACTCATGCCACAAAGAAGGATCTTTCCTACAGAGTATGATTTTTTTCCTGAATGTTTACTTCTTTTATGTGTCACGTCATAAGAAGTCCTGTACAGAATTGTCTTCTAAGTAATTGGTTTTGACCTTTACTTCAAATGCATTTTTGGGTTGCTAATGGAAGACTGAATTCCTCCATATTTTTTTTTTTCTGTCAAAATCAGCAAAAGGTAGTCCTGAGGCTGTACCAAGGACTTCCTCAGAAAGTACTTAGTAATGAAAAATACTCTTTTTTTTTTTTTCATGTTTTCTGGAAAGGGCACTTTTTTTTTTGTTTGATAATTTTTAATTAAATTGTTTTGGGGAGCTTGTCTCCAAATAGTATAAATACACCAAACCATTAATATGTTGTGGTGAACCTAACCGGAAGACTATTGTATATAAAGGAGCTAAGTGATCCATATAACGTAAGTTAACCTGAGTTGGTGCAGGCCTGTGCTGTGCTATAGGTATCCCTTGGCTACAGGGTAAACTTAGCCAGCTTATTGTAACAGAGGAGCCTGTAGGCAGCTCCCACTTCATACCAGTGATTACACCACCAGCATGTCCTTCTCCTTAACTAAAACTGCAGCACCAAGTTCTCACCTGAGCATCCTTTTTATTTGATGGTAGAAATACTAGAAGAATTGTTTTATTTTAACAAAATCCTATAAGAGCTAACCGTCCCACAGACTGCATCTGTACAGCGTGCTGCATCCTGACAGGAGGTCAGTTCCAATGCTGCACAACTTGGGGTTCCCAGTGTCTGAAGGGCTGTAAGGTTATTTATAATAACCTCTTTTTTTTTTTCTACAGCATTAGCTCCAATAACTGGCAGTGATACTTCATGAAGTCTGAGTGTCTGTCTTAGTGGGATCTTAATGAACCAGCACCCCCTGGTGCAAAGCACATGTGCATCAAAATTTTGCTTCTAGATATTCATGAACAATCTTTAAAAATTCTCTAGGAATTTCACTCTTCTATGACATATAAAGTCTTAGTTTGATAAAATTCTCTTGTATGTTAGCTAGTGTATTTTATGAAAGCAAGTATTTTAAAATTAGCCTTTCCTAGAATTAATTTTTATTTGAGATTATAATTTGCTGTATTTGCATTCATATAGGATTCCATCTGAATGCACTTCCTATTTAATGATTTGCCCCATGGTTATTTTATTTCTTCCATTTGGTTCTTGAGTGGTTTATCTCTTAAATTTAGTCTGAAACAGTATTTACAATATTGTAGAAAAATTTTATAAGCTTACAACAAATCTGTTTGGTATAAATGAGGAGTTCCACAACCAAATTTATACCTGTAGCTGATAGTAGGTGCTTTATTGCAAATTTGATTTATCTGTACTTCTTGGGGGACCAATTGAAGTTACTTGAGATGAGGTTGATAAATTATGATCTGACATTAGTAGCAGCATCTCAAGCTACTCTTTTTTCCTGTCACTATTTTGCAGTCACACTTAATATCAAACAAAGTAGGTGAGTGAAGGCAATTGAGGAGGTATAAACTCGAGTAAAATAATTGCTAGTAAGTGCTAGTGAAAGAAACCCATTCTGAACATTCATAGTGTCTTCAACACTACATGGAGTGCTTACCACTGCTTCAGTTTAAGTTTAGGATTTTTTTTGCAGTTTGAATGTTTCTTTGATTTGTGACCTGGCTTTTGGACGATAACTTGCTTGGTTACATCAGCCTTGCTGACATCTGAAGGTACTTAGGAGTGGATAAGGTTACCTTAATGAATTTAATAATTTTTAATATACAACAGCCTACTTTCTTAGTCAGTGTCGTTTCGATAGTGGTTGTTCATAGGGTATGTAACATACCCTAAAATACCGTCTCAAGTTTAAAACCCTTAATATCGTGGATTGAAGTGTTACTTCTAGAGTGTAGTGTCATCTACTTTGTGAGAGCAAAAAATTCTGCATTCTTGACTGCTAAATGAGATCACTGTATTCCAAATGCATAGAGAGTCTATCCTCTTCTCTTTCTTGAACTTTCATTTAGTTTGTAGTATTCTTTCTGTAAAGGTAGAGACCTTTAAAATAGACACGATTCGTGCCCATGCTTTCATGTATTTCATCTTGTAGAATAAAGCTCTTAAAAAGGACAGACTTGAAACAAAGGTGTGAAATGTGTAACCTGGTGAAACATTTTATGCTTCTCTTCTTTTAAATTATTTCTATGTCAAGTATTGGTGTCTCTAAATTCTTCTTTTGCTAATGAAGACAGTGGACTGTTCTGAACATCGTTATATTACTGTCATAACAGTTCAGTGTTACAAACTTTTTAAAATCTTTTAACAGTAGCATTTTTGAAATCAAAGAACATTTCTTTATATTATAATGTTAAGATGTTTATTTGTTTATAATATGTAGGACATTTTTCATCATCTCAGATTCTGTAGCTTATCAGTGGATTTTTTTCAACTTAGGAAGCTTCGAACTTGATAAACAATACACTCTCTGTATGTATAGTGATATATATAATATATAATTTGTCCTGTATGAGAGAGCATGATCCCAGTCTGTTTGAAAACCTTGCCAGTGGTTGAAGTCCAAAATGTTCCCTAAATCTGGATGCTTGTACCTGAGACAGTAATGAAAACAAAGACAATTAAGCCGTAGGTATTTTTGCAATAGAAACGGCAAATAACAGCAGAAAAGGCATGATGCAATATTTGTGACCAGATCGCTCTCCTTAAAAAAAGGATCAACTTCTATGTGTTCATGCTTCACAAAGTGCATATTATCCAGCGAGCAAAGTATTGGTAGTTGGGTTTAAACAGTGATTTAAAAAATTTAGTTATTGGTATGTCAGTAACTATTTTTAGAAAGTATCTCAGGTTGAGACTTTTCAAATGACTGTATTCTTCTTATGATTTATAATGATGCTTAAGAACAAAAGTCTGTTGTTTAAATGCTGTATTAAATATTTAAGATATGGAATGATTCAAGTAAGAAATACTAATAAATAAACTATATTTACTTTCTTAATAATCAGTTTTATTTTGAATAAAACCATTAGAAATATAAAAAATAAGCTAACCTTGTGAGGTATAGGCCTTTACAACACAATTGTAGACATGTAGAATCATGGAATCATAGAAAGTTTTGGGTTGGAAGGGACCTCAAAGATCATCTAGTTCCAACCCCGCTGCCATGGGCAGGGACACCCTCCACTACACCAGGTTGCCCAAAGCCTCATCCAACCTGGCCTTGAACGCTTCCAGGGATGGGGCATCTATAACTTCTCTGGGCAACATGTTCTAGTGATCTATGCAGGGATTGAGCTGTCAGCTTTCATTTATATTGCATTTGTGCCAAATAATTTAATATGACCTTAAAGATAATTCATAACCTTTTCCTCCTTATGTATTTTGACCTTGAAACTTTAAATGATTCATGCATATTTTCCTGGGTTTCTGTAGCCCCATGAATGTTATACCTATAAAAATAGAAACGATTTACATGTTTAGGTTCCTAAGCTGTGAGGTTAAGTTTAGCTTACCTGCTTTCTCTTCCGTTATGATGAATACTCTTACATGCTGTATCAGAGTGTATGAATAATAGTTACAATATTCTAGGTGAGATTTTTCATGTTTTCAGCAATGACTCTGGAAGAGAATTATGCCTGGGAAATTCTACATCTAAATGGATGTTTGCTTTTTCTGTCCTTTCCTCTACTCAGTCATTTTGAATAGTCATCATAAATATCTAGAATGAAATTAAGCCTCTCAGGGGAAATGACTCTAATTCATCTTGCTCTGCTTTTAAATCAGGTGGAGTACCACCAATGAGATGGATTGTAAATTTTGACCGAGATCTTCTAGATGGTCTGGTATTGGCAGCACAGCTGGCAGCTTATTGTCCATATTTGGTAAGGACTTCTCTTAATATTGTGCAAGTTTTATACAGTTTATTAACTTAAGTGGGTTTATTGAGGCCTTATTTTCCTTTGGGACTGTTGGCTTATGTGATTTTTAAAAAGAAACAAAAGCAAATCTAGAATGATTATTTCAATATTAATTTTTCTTTAAGTATATTCTTAACAGGGAATTTTAGTTCAAAATTTAGATCTTATGGTTTGCAAAAGGAGTGAAAATACAAACAGTATTTTTGCTTAGTGGAAGATGAAGAGTTTGTTTTCTCTTTCTTCTCTAGATCACTACTCACTTTGTAAGGATGTACACTAATCCAAGAACTCCTGAACAGTTTCTGCACAACTGTTTGATACTTGTCAATGCCATGCATGCTGTCAGGCTGGCTATAGACATAAAGGTAAATGAGTTTGTACTAGCAGTTCTTACATGCTTTTGAATTATTCTTTTCACTTTTATGATAGTAATATTGTACATCAGGTTAAGGTGAGATTTTAGTGAAACAATTTTGTTTCATGATGTGCTACTGTATGATGGAAACCAAAATACTGCTTCATATAAATACACTTAATTACAAGTAATTTCCATAATTCCTTGCTTTTTAGAATCAGATATATACAACTAGCTGAATATAAGATTAATTCAGTTCAGATTTTAGCATTGAAAATCACACAGTGAAAACCTGAGTGGAATTTATTGTTAACAATCTAAAGCAATTTATAAAAAAATGTGTTGAAGAAAAAGAAAATGCACATGAACATAAAAGAGAGTGGTAAAAAATTCTGTGAATGTCTGGTGACACTTATGTGAATCTACCTAATCATGAAGATTCTGTCCCAGATTTGATGCACACAGAAATCAGTGTATTTGGACTTCTGGTGAGTGCAACATTGTAAGCTGTCAGCTTCTGATGTCCTGTTTAGGGAGGAATATGATGTTGTTGATGTCAGTTTCTTCTTCAATCTAGGATCCGCTTGGGATCATTTTTATATGTTTCGTAACATGCTTTACATCTCTGTCTTTTTTCATTGGCCTACAGATCCAAATTTTCTATATGTAGTGCCCGTTACATATGTTAGATATTATTTCATTGTTCTTTTTGTTGCCTCTAATACCAGTTTTCTCCTGCTCCCAGTCTGCATTTTTTTAATTGGCCATTTGTGAGTTATTTATAGCTGTGGGTTCTAGTAGTACCATACAAAGATAAAAGTAAAACAAATCGGTCACAGAGGCCTGATCAATTAAAAAAGTTACTGTCACAGCTAAACCAAGTAGAGCAAATCTCTACAAGCTGGTCAACAAACCTTCAGACAGAGAAGCCTTGTCAAATCCTGGTGCTGAGGCCTTGTAAATTCAGTACAAAGCTTATGGTCTATTAACAGCAATGGCAAGGCTGTGTTACAGGGTTACATGTTCATAGACGTTCGTGCTCTTATCTTCCATCTGCTGGTTGCATGTTAGTTACTGAACTATTACCTATTTAAAATAGCAGATTCCCTCCTATTTTCCTTTTCTTCATTGCTCCTGGAGTCATTAAAAATCCTGTCCTTACCAAAACTAGTAAATTGCTTAAGGTCACATCTTTCTCTTAAGAATTTTGATTGATTCAGCTTCTATTATGAGCAAAGTGATTGTCAGGGGCTCTGATGGGCTGGGTGTGGAGCATATTAGGCTGGCTAGAAGGCCAGAAGAGAATACAGTAGAATGACACAGTGTTTGTTGGTGTATGAGGAAACTTTGCAAAGGAATTAATAGTATTAGGAATCAGAGGTAGAGGTGTGGTGTGAACAAAGTGGTATGAAAGAAAGCTCAATTACAACTTTTCTTTTCCCTTTCCATTTGATTGTGTTATGACTACAGGGAAAAACTGCAATTTCCAATTGTGACAGCTACTGTCTTGCTCCCACATCCCCATACAGATATGCTGTTGTAAATGGCTTTGCTATGAGAGGCTAAACCAAGAAAATCTACTGTTTCCTATACTGTGACTGACAGGAAGAATAAAAAGATAATCTTCCAAATGAAGGCATATTTTTCCTCAACTTCTAGTAAGAAAACCAGGCAGTTCAGCACATGAAGACAAAGGCTGGATGCCAGATATGCAAAAGGAATTAACCACATTAAAGATGGTGTTACACTGGAATCAAAATAGTTAAAAAATTTCTTAATAACCAGTGCTGTTAAATCGACATTTGTAAAGCCCCATCCTTTAGACAAAGTTAATGATTTACCTTGAATAGAAAAGTGAATAGCAGACCACCTGACAATGTGGTTTGTACTAAACAATGTGATTAATTAAATAACAATGTAATGTAATTAAATACTGCCACTCTGTGTGTGGATCGGCGTATTGCACACCGGGTGAATGAACCCCAGATTTTGGGACAACAGTGGCAGCAGAGCTTCAGGACAGTCTCCTTAACGCACTTCGTGTTTTAAGACTGCACAAGCCAAGACGTATTAGGTCTGGAATAGGTGATGCTTTCAATCACTTTAAAATCTAAGATTCTCTGATAAAGAAGTTTAACTGTCTGGAAGACTTCAGCTGCAAGTTTAAATGATACCTCTAATGGAGTTCAAGGCTTTTAAATCCTCTTAAGAATTAAGATATAGGCTTAAGATGGAGTACTTTGGGCAAGAAATTCTTTGTTTCCACTTTCTAATCATGACTGATAGTTTGCCTTGGAGAATTAATGATGTCTTTCTATGTATTTTTGCTTTGTGTTTGATGTTTTTAAGTTCTAAAATGCTTTGATTTGAAGAAGATCCAATTGAAATGGTGGATAACAGCGATATGGAGGGAATGTATGTGACAAGGATAGGTTAGGATAGATTAGGAGAGAGAATGCAGTGATTTGGGATAGCCAGTAGAGGAACTCGATTTGCTACTGACTGATTTAAAATTTGGGCCAACAATACTGACATTTATATTTAGGACCAAGTAAAAGGGAGGATATTTTCAAACAAGATATTAGAAGATGTTGTGAGTTAAGTCAGAGTGTTAAGAAGCTGATAATGAATGTGGCTGTTCTGTTGAAATGAAGAGAGGAATTCAGCATTGTGGAGTAGAAAGCAGTGAAACTGGGCAATAGCATGGCCATATGAGCAAGAAAGGGGTCAGACTTGAGTCTGACAAGAGTTGAATCTGAAGTGAAGGAGAGAAAGAAGATGCTATCAGCAGCCAATGGAGAAGAAGAAAGAAATGCAGCAACGTAGAATTTTTTTTCATTTCCAGTATATGTAAGAATTTTTCCTTGAGGTAGCCTCCAGGTTATTGTATGCACTTAGAAAGGTAGCTTCATGGCTGTCACTTAATATTTCAGTCATACTTTTATTATAATCATCTCTAAAGATGATTAATACTTTTTTGTCTTTGGTTTCTTGTACTTTAGTAAGGAGCTATTAGCTTGGTAAATAAGGCAACTTCTTGACAAAAGTAACTTTAAGGAAAAGGATTTATTTCTTAATTCTTAGTTATTTGACTAAAATATTTGTGAAACTGCAAATACACAGATAAAACTCTGTATCTGTCTGTCCACCAATCTATAACGTAAATGCAAATACCTTGGTGTCTTGGTTTTGACTGGGACAGAGTTGTTTTTTCTTTTTAGCAGCTGGAAGAGCTGTGTGTTTTAGTATGGGATTTGTTATGAGAAGATTATTGATAGTACAGTTTTACCAGTGTGCAGAAGCACAACAGGCTTGGAGGGCATGGCTGGGACAAAGGGCCCACAATTCCTAATTTATGATTAGAACATAGACTTAGGATTGAGGGCTGCATTGGCCAATGGCGTATTCCATATCATGCAAGATCATGCCCAGTATATAGGCGAGGGCTGACCGGTAAGTTGGAAATTTTCTTCAGAGGGTGCTGTCTCTCTCCACCCCCCACCCCCTCCCCTGGGGCTCTCACTCGTCTGGGATTGCAGTGTCGGGACTTAACTGTTTCAGAATCGTTTGCTGGGATGGGACAATTGTTCACTGGGTGATAAGCAATTACACTGTGCATCACTTTTTAAATATTTTTTTTAAATATATATTCATATATTATTATTATTTTACCATTATTACTACTACTTCTTCTACCATTCTTATCTCAGCCCATGAGTCCCCTTCCCTTTTCCCCCTTAATTCTCTTCCCCGTTCCCCAGTGATGGTGAGGGTGAGTCAGTGGTTGTATGGCATTTAGTTACTGACTGAATTAAACTGTTCTGCTTGGTTTGCCTGAGATAGGAATCTGATATTAATGTCTGGTCTTATATTCAGAACATAGAAGAAATAAACGAGTTAAAAATTACTTTTATTTGTTAGAGTAGCAATTTTCGTCTTATACGTATCTTTCATACTGTATTCTGGAAAAATACTTGAAGAGAGTTGTAAAGGACTGAATCTTCCTAAGCATCCTTATAAAAGTGAATGCAAAAACTATTTGCTTTGATTTGTAAGCATGATAAATCAGAGCATTAGATAAAGAATATTTGACTGGGATTCATCTTTATTGATAATATTGTGCAAAGCATTTGATACTGTCCCACACAATGTCCTTGTCGCTAAAATGGAGAGACATGGATTTGACAGGTGGACGACTCAGTGGTTAAGGAGTTGCCTGGATAGTTGCACTCGAAGAGTTGCAGTCAATGACTCAGTGCCTGGGTGGACAACAGTGATGAGTGATGTCCTTCAGGGGTCTGTACTGGGACCAGTATTATTTAATGTCTTGTTGGGGACACGGACAATGGGATTGAGTGCACCCTCAGAAAGTTTGCTGATGACACCAAGTTGTGTGGTGTGGTTGATACTCTAGAGGGAAGGGATACCATCCAGAGGGACCTGGACAGGCTTGAGAGATGGGCCCATGTGATCAACAAGGCCAAATGTAAAGTCCTGCACATGGGTTGGGGCAATCCTTGAATCTTCTCGAGGAGAAGGAATTGGGGGTGTTGATGGATGGAAAACAGAATATGAGCTGGCAATGTGTACTTGCAGCCCAGAAAGCCAACTGTACCCTGGGCTGCCTCAAAAGATGTATGACCAGCAGATCAAGGGAGGTGATCCTCCCCCTCTACTCTGCTCTCCTGAGACCACACCTGGAATTCAGCTCGGGGGACTCCAGCATAAGAAAGACATGGACCTGCTCGAGTGAGTCCAGACAAGGGCCATGAGCATCATCAGAGGGCTGAAGCACCACTCCTATGAAGACAGTCTGAGAGAGTAGGGGTTGTTCAGCCTGGAGACGAGAAGGCTCCGGGGAGACCTTCTAGCAGCCTTCCAGTATCTAAAGGGGGCCTACAGGAAAGCTGGAGAGGGATTTTTTACAAGGGTGTGTGGTGATAGGACAAGTGGAAGTGGCTTTAAACTGAAAGAGGATAGATTTAGACTAGATCTAAGAAAGAAATTCCTCACTCTGAGGGTGGTGAAGCCCTGGAACAGGTTGCCCAGAGAAGTTGTGGATGCTCTTGTGAGACCCCACCTCGAATACTGCGTCCAGTTCAGGTGTCCCCACCATAAGAGAGACATAGGTTTGTTGGAGCGTGTTCAGAGGAGGGCCACAAAGATGATCCAGGGGCTGGAGCACCTCCGCTACGAGGACAGGTTGCGGGAGCTGGGATTGTTCAGCCTTGAAAAGAGAAGGTTTCGGGCGGACCTAATAGCTGCCTTCCAATACCTGAAGGGAACCTACAGGAAGGCTGGGGAGGGACTTTTTACAAGAATGTCCACTGATAGGACAAGGGGAAATGGGTTTAAGTTGAAGGAGAGCAGATTTAAATTAGATCTTAGGAAGAAATTCTTCAGTACGAGGGTGGTAAGATTTTGGAATAAATTGCCCAGAGAAGTTGTGGATGCCCCCTCCCTGGGGGTGTTCAAGGCCAGGTTGGACGGAGCCTTGAGCAGCCTGGTCTAGTTGAGAGGCGTCCCTGCCCATGACAGGAAGGTTGGATTAGATGATCTCTGAGGTCCCTTCCAGCCTATGCCATTCTATGATTCTATGATCCATCTCTGGAAGTGTTCAAGGCCAGGTTGGGTGAGGCTTTGAGCAACCTGATCTAGTGGAAGTTGTCCCTGTCCATGGCAGGGAGGTTGGAACTAGATGATCTTTGAGGTCATTTCCAACTATTCTGTGATTCACTGTCGTTATGAGATCTATGGAAACAGGCAATTGCAACAGACAAGTGATCTGTTCAGGTTCTAAGTTCACCTAGATTATTCCCTTACGCACCCCATAAACGTATTGTGGAAATGAAAGAATAGGAAATGTATGTTTCAAAATCAGTGTCCTTTTTATTTCTGTCGGAGCAACTGAAAATTGCTCAGATCTGATAGTGGTCTCAGCTAGGATATTTCTAAAGAGAAACTGTGTATGCCTGGGATAGATATAGCCTTTTAAAAAGGATATTCATATGTATATATATAACAAACATACAAAAATATAGACTTTTAAGCTTTATTTAGACACCAGAATGACTACTTGATCTTTTTTCCAGACTTGCTGACTGTCCTATTCTCACATTGACTTCCAGTTTATTGAAAAGTTGGCTGCTGCACTTGTATAAGCAAAGCCTGTATAAACTGAGGAATCTCCTTTTGTTCACAAACAACATTGTTAACTATAAGTTTACCTTTTAAGTTCAATATTTAAGCCTTACAAATCTGGAAATAACCAATAAATCTTAATGTATGGCTTTTGTTTTCTGAAATTTAATACAGTATTTTCATTACCTTCTGTTTGTTTAATACTTTCGCCATAATTTTCAATAGTCATTTGCAATTGGTGATTTAAATTGGTTGCCCAGGTAACATTTCATGGCTGCTGATTCCAAGCATTTTCTGTTTTTCAGTTATTTCTGTCCTGCTAGAAGCTGTTCTTTGGTGTAGGATGTCTATTTTCATCATTGCTTCGTAGGCTTTGTAGTAAGGAAAGCCTTCTCGTGTTATTTATGCATCTGTTGAATAGTTTGCTCCATTACATTATTCAACTAATAATTACACGTTCAGAAAATGGAGTGTTACTGCCACAAGAAGTGGTTCAGCGATCTACTCCTTGCTGATAGCTTTTAATAAAGTTTTTCTCTCCTCTTTTCCGTCTGTCAGAACTTTTGCTTATAGTTACTGTGATTATTTAGGATTTAAAACACTCTGATTTAGTTTTTTCTTTTCCTTTTCCAGCTAGATAGATTATTTGTTTGCAATATATTCTATTCCATGTTTCAATCCATCACACTGCTATGCTAAGAAAACAGAACTGCCAGCATTTTCTAAATGTCATGGAATGACTTAGAGGAAGTTAATGCCATTTAATTTTTGCATTAAGTTATAAACCTATTTTCATAAAATCAAGAGGCATTATTTGTAAGCAGTTACAAACTGCTTTCTGAGCCGTAGTACCAGCAATACTAAAGACCAGGCTTTAGTAATATACAGGTGATTGAAAATGTGGAGAGTTGGTTATGGAATTAACAGCACAGAGCTGTGGTGGTATAACAGTTAAATAACTTCAGTTTTGCAATAGAACCAATCCACTATGCCTTGAATTTCTTGTGCAGGTTTGATATTGTCCTAACTTGGAATATTTAGAATTTGAAGTATAACAATTTATCCCGTTTGTCAGCGTTTTCTTTAACTTGGCAACATTAGAGCACAGATAAGCTAACAAGCAAACACCCAACTCTTCCAAAAATGTGAAAAGTTTTTCATATTTTGAGAAACTGGTATGGATACAATTTAAGACATAAATCTGTTAAACTTTATTAATTGCTATTGTTTGCTAACAGAATTTTTTAAAGCAAATAATATATGTAGACTATGTGAATTTTCTGCTGAATGTTGTTATGAAGTACACTGATTTTTCACTTTTTAAAAATTAGTAGGTTAATGTCACAAATGCAGTTTTATGAATTCACCACAGGATAAACCAGAGTGATGTTTTCTGAGGGAATAAGTTCTGATCTAAGTGGAAAAGAATAGAAGTAAGTGGCAAAAGAAAGTTAAGCTTCAACAGATAATCTACTCTGACATCTTTGCTCTCTTAAAGGAAAGTGCAGGAAAGATGAACAGCAGAGGTGTAAAACCGCATCTATATTGGAATAACTTCTCCTACAAATATTTGTTAACATTCAATAGTCATTACTGAGATAAGTGAATGGAAAACATCAGAATATTTTTCAGACTTCAGGTTTAAAAGTTTTGGCAGGGAAGAAGCTTTTTTACTTTCCATAGTAAGTGCATCCTAAAATTCCAACCTTAAAAAACAATGATGATGGAAATAAATAGAAATACAAGTTGAGGCATATGATTACATCAGTGCATGAAGACTTTATGTTATGAATATTAAGAACTACGAGGATAAGCATCATCTAGGAAACTATGGAAAGTGACAGGGAAACTTCAGATCAGTGCTCAGTGATGTACCCGTTCTCTTGGAAGGTTAGAGAAGGAGCTGTGCTAGAACTGCTGGGAGTAGGATGTGATGCTTGGCTGGGTACAGGACAAGAAAAGAAAGAGGAAACAGTTGGTAACTTTCTGCCTTTGTGCTCCATGGAGTCAATGGATTTGCCACCAGGGAAGCTCCAGTTCTACCTTTTCTGTGGAATGTCCTAACTGTCTCTTAAGTTATTAAAACAGAAGGGAAATTAAGAAAACTTGGAGGTTATCTAGTGAGATGTAATGCAAGGTGAATTTAATATATATATAGGTAAAAATATGGTAAGGATTGTCTGTTCTAATGTATCTTGACAGATTTCTCCTTCCTATTGTATCAAACAAAACAAAAAATCATGTTCCTCATAGTGCGAAGCACACAGAACACATTCATGCGGGACTACAGGCATTTAATTTGCAGGACTACAGGATTTGTTTTAATTAGGGCTGAGCTGTAGTCAGTAATAAGTCTGTGAAGCTTTCAGTAACTAAGTCATCTTTACTTAAATAGTTTATCCTTTGGGAAAGGGCTGCACCCTATCTCTGCTTTTGGCCCATGAGCCAAGCCTTGCCATCTTTTCCAGTACTCAGATTCTCTTTTTAGTCCCCCTGCCCTGCCATATAGTGCTTTAGGGTATGGAGAAGGAGAGGTTCCTCTTCCTAAAGCAGACATTAGGAATCTGTTTAGGGATACAGCTCCTTCTGGTCTCCTTGCAACCAGGGCGATGGGACCTTGTTAAAAATACTATTTTCTGAAATGTCTATCAGAGAGTCATTAAATGATGTAGATTTAATGCTCTTCAGACTTATCTCCTGTCAATGCCTGGGGGGCACCCCCAGCCCCGCCTACCCATGCCATGCTCCTTGGGGCTCCCACCAACTCTGCCCACAGCCCAGGACCCGATATCATATCAGCCCCCTGGGATCATCAGCCGCTGCCCCAGTGACGCCACAGCAGGGCTGGTCTCTAGCTCCCCACAGCCCTGCCCTGCCCGGCCATGGGACTCACCAAGCCGGGCTCACCCATAAGCCCTCATCCCAGCCTTGGCCTGCCCTTGTGCCCAGGGAGGTGCCCAGTGTTGTGGTTTAACCTGTCAGACAGCTGAACACCACACAGCCGTTTGCTCGATCTCTCCCCTGTGGTGGGATGGGGCAGAGAATCAGAGGGGAAAAAAGTAAGATCCGTGGGTTGAGATAAAGACAGTTTAACAAGACAGAAAAGGAAAGTAAGAATAATAATGATGGTAATGGAATATACAAAACAAGTTATGCACAGTGCAATTGCTTACCACTTGCTGACTCACGCCCAGTCGGTTCTCGAGCAGCAGCCTCCAAGCTATCTTTTCCCCTGTGGTTATACTGAGCATGATGTCATATGATATGGAATACCCCTTTGGCCAGTTTGGGTCAGCTGTCCTGGCTATGCTTCTTCCCAGCTTCTTCTGCGTCTCCTTGCTGGCAGAGCATGGGAAGTTGAAAATACTTTAATATAAGCACTTCTTAGCAACAACTAAAATATCAGTGTGTTATCAGCATTATTCTCAACCTAAATCTGAAGTACAGCACTATACTAGCTGCTAGGAGGAAAATGAACTCTATCCTAGCTGAAACCAGGACAGCTCCCCAAAGCCTTGCGCTAACTGGCCATGGGACCTGCCAAGCCAGGTTCACCCATAGGCCCTCATCCCAGCCTTCGCCTGTCCTAGTTCCCAAGTAGGTGCCTGATGGCCATGGCTGGGGCTGCCCTGGTACTGTCTAGCTGCTCTGTTCTTGGCTGGGGGTGGGATAAGCCCTGGCTGGCCTCTGCTCTGCAGCTGTGTTATGTTGCCTTGGGCTCCTGGCTCCCTGTCCTGGAGAGAGCAACTGGCACTTGCTGTGCCCTGGCGACTCTCTCTACCTTTAGTTTCCCTTTCAAGTTTGGACAAATTATAGCTTCACTGGCCTTTCTGGATTTGTTTTCTCCTACTGAATTGAGGATTTTTACATATAAGACATAAAACATCTCATTATAGCACAGCCTCTAAAGGGCTGAAGAGGCCAGGGAAAATACTGCTGGACTAATCTCTGAGAATTCTTTAATTTCTCCTTTCTGTAAAACATGATGGGAAACTTCTGACGAGCTTGTAGACTGGATGGGAAGGAAAGATTACTCCTGCATTGGAAACACTGTGTTAGGTTGGATAGATATGTCTATGCGTCTCTTGCTGCACTAAAGACAGTCCAGAAGAGGCAAAAAAGTTTTCTCCCTTTTTCAGCTCATGTGGCTAATAATTGTGATGTCTTTTCTCAGACTCTCTTCATTAATATTTGGGAAGCAGAGTAATTGCAGTTATCCAAAAGTTTCTGATAATGAGAATGAAATTTCTACTTTGTTTACAAAATTCCTAGTGGGAATCCACATGGGTCTAATTCTTCTCATGGAGTTGTTTTATTGACTTGACTATTTTAGGCTTATCTCCCATTGTTTTTCTTTTTCTTTTTTTTTTTTTTTAATTGCTAGAAATTTTTTGTTCGCAGAAATGACCAAAAAAAAAAAAGAATTTTTAAGTAATTATCCAAAACCATTTTTTATAGCCTTGGAGAAATACAAATGGAAGAGAGAGAAAAGCATAACTTTAAATCCTGTATCTATAGGTGACCATGTTTTAGGACATATGGGAACACTCTTAATCAAGTAATATTTTTTTCAGATATTTTAATAATCTGGATTTTTACTCTTCATTTTATCTTCTCAATACTGAAGAGGAAAATATAATCTGTACAAGAATTTTATTAGATTTTAAAAAATGCTACATTTTCTTGTTATAATCTAAATGTGTAGCATTTTTCTCATTCAATAAAATACAAAATTGGCTCATCTAGAGGCAGATACATACTAAGATGAAACATTAACTAATGCAAATAATATTTCTACAGAGACTCACATCAGAGGGCCGGTGACTGACTAAATAGCTCCTCTGTTTCCTTCATCCTGGTGCTTTAGAAGTAGTATCCGTTCCCTTTATTAATCTGCTGGAGAGTATAGAGATTCTGGAATAGATGGTTCATTATGAAAATTGCCTCATAAGAATCAATTAAAAAAAGATTTAAAGAGCTTTTTTCCTCTAATGTTCCATTTAGGCAATAAACGTTTAATCATGTTAAGGACAAGGATATAGTTGGTCATATAAATAAAATAATGTGGGGGCTGAAAGTGTGGTCTTGTCAGAAACTGGTATAATGTAGTTTATAGAAGAAATATTAAGTATATAGGGATATTCACTATTCTGAGAGATCTCTGGAAATGTTAATAGTATTGACAATAAATATTGAAATGAGACTTTACTGACAAAGTATCAAAAGAAAATTAAGTTGATATAACTTTATCCTCATAGTTTACTATTAAGAGGTTTTGGTCCTAAAAAGGTACAGTGGTAATAACACATCTTGTTCATGGGTAAATTTTATCTAGAGTGATAATTTTTTTATAAAAAGAGCAAAGTTTTAGAAATATTTCACAAAAGTGGTTGTGCCAAAAACCTGGGCTCCTTATTGAATATAGTTAAATTGATGTCACATTTTATTAGATGGACTGTATTTATTTACTTTATTTTTATTAATCTGATCTCCTCAAAAGTGTCACATTACCATTTTTATTGCTTTCTTAACTTACCCAGAAAAGATAACCAATGCTTCCACTGGAGCATCACATTCTCTCCTAATACTACCACAGCTGGAGTCATCTGGCAAATTTCAGTTCGAATTGCCCTATTCTCATGAGGGATCTCATAGTATCACTGTACGCTCTTCTACCACGAGTTGCTTCATGTATCTAATAAGTTGCAGGCTTGCAACCTTCCTTACAAAGCTTTGCTTGAGGGAAGTACGTACACAGAGGGAAGCAGGGAAATTGTGTAGCGGATTTACCAATAGATTACTAGTCTTGAATCAGTAAAGATGTTTGTGCTTAAAGTGCGTGAGAGATTTTTGTACATGTGGAAGCCGTGCTTATGCAATAGTGACCGACATGACTGTTGATAACCTGGAGAGATCTGTGTGCTGGTACCAGCTCAGCTGTGGCTTCCTGGCATACAATGTGGGCTCATATTGTGAGTGGGAGATTTTATTACTTGCAGTAGTTTTTGGATTAATTCCATGGAACTCTTGATTTACCTGTTTGCCTACAAGCTACAGGCATTTTTTTCTAGACCTTTTTCTACTGACGTGCCTGCCATGTATGCACTTATGAGACAGATTCAGGTCCCCTATAGTATACGTGTTTCTAAATAAAACTGATGTTCTAAATAAAACCGGTTATGTATTGCTCTCAATTCCTCTTCCAGATAAACAAAAAAGCATGCCATTTAAGAGACTTTTTTGCTTTATTTTGTCTTTTTTATTTGTTAGGATAGTCCAAAAATAATGTAGTCTTTGATATCCTAAGTAGACCTGTGCTACAAAAGTGTTATATCTTTTGAGACTTGTTTGTTCATGTCCTTAGAAATGGGTGTGAAACTTTCAACAGTTGCTGACTAGAGGAAGTTCTTTGTCCTTATTGCTAATGTATTTGAATATGAAGTATAGTCCCAGAGGTTGTGAAGCTCCTAGTAGTAGAAGTAGTACAGCTGTTTCATAAGTATTGGGATTTAAAAGTGTCTCATACCTGTTTTCTTGCTCTCTCACATGACTGTAGGTCTAAAAGACATTGGCTTTCTGTATATACAATACTTCTAAGTAATGTACAGGTCAATATTAAAATAAACACAAATGTGCTCTGTCTATTCTTTGAGTGGTTTACAGCTGCAAATTCGTGATATGATGAAACCATGGAAGAAGGAAGCTTGATTCTAGAGTGATGGGGTGAGGTTACCAGTAGTTATGTGCAACTCATCCAAGCTGCGTAGAAAGGGTGACAGTGACAATGAGCAACAGCACAATAGATCAGGTGTTTTTTTTGCTTGAGAGTTGGGCAAAATTTTTCCTGTAAGATAAGGGGATTTAGAATGGTAGTCACTTTCTAGACACTAGGCAAAGAAAGGCATTTTTCAAAATATTGCTGTATTGAATGACTCTCAGTTAGGTAAGGGATCCAAATAAAATGTCTTAAATGAAAAAAGCACCTTTTAATGAGATGACATGTTAATGCAGTGGTTTGCTGCTTAAATCTACTCCCAAGTGTGTGTATTTTTCAGTATTACTTGATATTTAATTCAGGAGATAAATTAGCTGAGTTGTAAAAGTTTATTTGGTGTATCATAGACAACTTTATTACAATAACATTATAAGTTACTAAGCATGAAGTTTTAAAAAGCTTAATTTAATTAGTTTGATTTAGGAAGTACAGAATCTTATTTGTTTAAATCTGTAGCCAGATCTTTCCTACCTGTATTTGTGGGAAGCCACTTACATCACTGAGACTCTGTAGTGTTTGATTAGCCTTCTGAAAAATTCATGTGTTTAATGGAGAAATTTCTACCTCTCTCTTTTCAGTGACTTACCAGAATCACTGAGGACTAAAGCTTTGACATGTTTTGCAGTTTTCATTTAAATTCATTTCTGTAAATCAAATTTTTAAAATGCGGTAATACTTGCTACCTTTTGTAAAGAAATTTGGCATCTGCAATAAAAGTAACTATAGTTAGTTGGATGGTGACAATGTCTTCATAAACAGTTGCAAAACTATATATAGGAGTATTTGAGATGATATTTTACGTAGTAAACGGAAAGATTTTTAAAAGCTTTTTTTTTTTAAAGATAATAGAGGCATATGTTTATCCAGTTAGTGAATTTTACTTGCTTTTTCTGTTATGCTTCATTTTAATAAAATGAAAATCTGTTTCTGCTGAACTGCGGGGGGAAAAAAAGGTGATTTTAATTTTTAACCTAGGTTTATTCCAGAGCATGTCAGTGGTCTTCAAGAACTAATTTTTTTTTGTTCACTGACAAGTTTCATGCTTTTTTTGTTCTTCGTCTTCATATCTCTAAACTACACAGGCAAAATTTTAACTGAATATCTGGTTATTTTTTCTTTTCTGTTTTCAATATTAGGCCACTGACATCTGTGATCCAAACCCAGTCATGATGCTTATTCTGTGTGTCTACCTATATGAAAGTCTCCCTCACTACTTACCCAAGAAGACTATAGAGTTTAAAGGTGCTCTCCATGCAAGTGTTGTTGAACAGGTACTGACACCATTGAATTTAGATTTGTAGCTGTACAAGGTTAAACCACTGTATGTATACACGTGCTTATATTATGTCTATACTACAACAAAGAGTGAATGGGTTTCATGTAATTTGGCTACTAAATATAGAAAATGGAAACATCCATCATCGTCTTTTTCTTTTCAGGCTTGGGATCCTGGCTTCTGCTGGTGTTTTTTTCCTATGCTTGTAAGCGCAGAAAGAAATATACAAATCTGACAAATTTGGGATCAAATATAGAGAGGAGTACAGGATTAACAGGCATAGGAGTACAGTGTACGCTGCAAAATAAGTAGTCAGTAAAACTCAGGTTGAATAGTCTGTGGGAAGTCTATACTCAGGAAGAAAAATAATCTATCTGGTTATTTGAAGTACTTTCTTATTTTGTGATATTCTTAGTTTGTATTTTGGAACTTAGCTGCAGAATACGCCTTTTATACTCTAAAAATTGAATAAAAATAAGCTGATTTTGTTGTTGTTGTTGTGATAGGTGTACGTGAAAAACCCAAGCAGTAAAACTTTGATGTACAATGCTATTCTTGTGGGAAGAGATGCTGATGATTTCTCATTACCTGAAGGAAACACTGTCACCATTGCCCCTAAGTAAGTAATGATTTTTTAAGTATTATTAAGTCTAGCAGTATGGAAATATAAACCAACTAATTTAATAGTGGTGGAACAGTAGAAATGTACAATTCCTATTAAGAGTTTAATGGGGAAGGCTGATTTGGGTTGTGCAGAAGCTTCTTTTTACCTTTAATATCTGCTATGTTTTCAGACAAATAACAAATATGTAGTTTATAAATATAACCTTTTTCTATATTTTAAGAATTCCTTTGAAGTATTATTTAGGTAATATCAGCTTGAGTAAATTTAAGAAATGTGAAGATTTTACTATAGGTTGTTTTCTTTCTGCCATCTCTTTTATACAGTTTGTTGAGGGGCAAATTTAAAATTTTTGTATACTACATAGAATGACATTGCAATGAAAGTATAAACCAGTCAGTTGACTTTTTTTAATGTGTTTTGAAATATTCTACTTACAACTTCAAAAATAGAGGTCTTGTTCTGTTTAGAGAAAGCTCTCTGTTCTGGTCGTATATGTAGAAAGGCAGAATATGTTTAGAGCCTACTGTTCTCTTGCTTTTAGAACAATTCTACACACTATAATTTTTCTGAATGTCATCTTAAGACATAAATCTCAAAATTAATGAGGTTAATTTTGGTTTTGAGAGCTTCAAAGCCACTAAACTTTTCTTACCGATCTTGCTTAGGTGCAAGACTAACGCAAATCAAGTCTAAACTTAACTCTTACTTAACTCTAAACTTTCATTCCATGTGGTCTCCCCTTCGCCAGTTTCCCATCAGAGACTTGAGCTTTTGCTTGTACAAGAGAACTTTGTTTTTTCCACCTCTTAATTACTCAACTTTACTAATTATTCTGAAGGTTTTTTTTACTCATTTCTTCCTCAATCATCCATGAGGTTTTGAGTAAGAATATCTAGATCTGCCTCGTAACATGCATAACAGGATGTCTGGCTTTAACTCACAAAAACCTATTCAAATAGGGGAGCATAAAGTAAATCAGTTGTCAGGGTAATACTATAAGAAAAGAGAACTTCCTGTGCTAGTGTGTGTGGGAAGAAAAATTAAGCTACATGCTGAGGTCATAAAAAAACAATAAGGACTCAATATTGTTCTTTTTCTATCTATATAGTTCTTTTATTAGAGTGTTTTAAGGTGCTTTTAGTCAGAAGATTGAACTACTACAAAGTACTTCAGAAGAAACTAATTACTTTCTCTTCTAGCCCTCTTACCTTACAAAGACTCTAAAATGTGCTCCTAAAGTGACATTTCTGACTAATTTCTGAGTCACAGTTTTGTGCCTATTTAAATTATTATTATTATTATTATTATTTTGCCTAGGAGACAAACAAGTATAAATGTGAAATTCAGTAGTCGTTTTCTGTGCCCTACTGAAGCGGTGTTGCTACTGGTCTCAAAGAGAGTGGGTGGAATAAATGGTGCCACACTGACATACTCTCTGAAATCTGAAGTCACACGTATTGAGCCTGCTGTAAGTTTATGTGTGTATGATTAATATTGTCACAAAAATATTGTTAATCTGTACATTGTATAAAGCAAAAGTGAACTGAGGTAAGAATAAAAATGTGAGTTACCATCAGCATTAGACTTTGACCTATGAATTTTCATGTTTCCAGTATAGCCTACGTATGTGCAGAGAAAAGCCTAGAGTAGTATCTGAAATGCCTAAGGTTATAAATCACACTTAGATCCTAAATAAATGTAAAAATCTTGCACTGACTGCTCTGAAAAGAAATCTGGAGTGCTTTCAGCATATGAATGCTTTTGGAAATGCCATTGCAGAGTTGTTGATGTGCACCTTCAGCCTAATGATTTCAGTTGTCAGATGTGGATGGGCAGCAAACTTTTGTTAGATGTTGCTAGGTTTATTTATGCTTTTTAACTTTAGACAGTCTTTAGATTTAAGATGTATCCTAGAAATAGTCAGAGCAGAGATAGGCATGTATTCCATCATTCGTTATCAAACATTTATTGAGCAGATCTGGATAGATCCTCTTCTGAACATAGATGGTGTTTATGCGATGTTTTTTTGCAATGACTCTATACCATAGCATCAGGCACTGATGTTAGAAAGCAAGGTGAGGGAAGAGAAGAAAATAGATACATGGAAGGATATGAAGGCAAAAAGCTTGATTCTTAGCCCTGTGCTATCATTTTGAAGAGATTTAAAATATCATAGAATCATAGAATGGCATAGGCTGGAAGGGACCTTAGAGATCATCTAATCCAACCTCCCTGTCATGGGCAGGGACGCCTCTCAACTAGACCAGGCCACTCAAGGCTCCGTCCAACCTGGCCTTGAACACCTCCAGGGAGGGGGCGTCCACAACTTCTCTGGGCAATTTATTCCAAAGTCTTACCACCCTCGTACTGAAGAATTTCTTCCTAAGATCTAATCTAAATCTGTTCTCCTTCAACTTAAACCCATTTCCCCTTGTCCTATCAGTGGACACTCCTCCCCAGCCTTCCTGTAGGTTCCCTTCAGGTATTGTGGAAGGCAGCTATTAGGTCCCCCCGAAGTCTTCTCTTTTCAAGGCTGAACAATCCCAGCTCCCACAACCTGTCCTCGTAGCAGAGGTGCTCCAGCCCCTGGATCATCTTTGTGGCCCTCCTCTGAACACGCTCCAACAAATCTATGTCTCTCTTATGTTGGAGACACCTGAACTGGACGCAGTATTCGAGGTGAGGTCTCACAAGAGCAGAGTAGAGGGGGAGAATCACCTCTCTTGACCTGCTGACCACGCTTCTCTTGATACATCCCAGGATGTGGTTGGCCTTCTGGGCCACATGAGCGCACTGCCGGCTCATGTTGAGCTTCTCATCTATAAACACCCCCAAATCCTTCTCTTCAAGGCTACTCTCAACCCACTCTGTGCCCAGTTTGTATTTGTGCCTAGGATTGGCGCGACCCAGGTGAAGGACCTTGCATTTTGACTTGTTGAAGCTCATGCAGTTTGCACTGGCCCATTTCTCAAGCCTATCAAGGTCCCTCTGGATGGCATCTCTTCCCTCAAGTGAGTCCATGGCACCACACAACTTGGTGTCATCGGCAAACTTACTGAGGGTGCACTCACTGCTGTCATCCATGTCGCTGACAAAAATGTTGAACAGCACTGGACCCAGAACAGACCCCTGAGGGACACCGCTTGACACTGGTCTCCATGTAGACATTGCACCATTGACCACAACTCTTTGAGTGCAACCTTCCAGCCAGTTCTTTATCCACTGAGTGGTCCATCTGTCAAATCTGTGTCTCTCCATTTCAGATACTAGGATGTATGTGGGACAGTGTCAAATGCCTTGCACAAGTCCAGGAAAATGACATCCATTGCTTTACCCACATCAAAATATGATGAAGTTGAATACATGTTTAAAAAGAAATAGACTTTAACTGTTCTTTGCTGGCAACAACACCTAGCATTTAAGTTAACTTTATAGTCACCAACAGTCAAATGCATGGTTTTATTCTTGTTTATAATATTTTCCTGTTTATTTATGTATTATACATGAATGTAGTTTTGCAACTTCTTCATATTGATATGTTTTTGCTGTTTTTTAGGCTATATTAAAATGCAAATCGCCATGTTATGAGCTGAAGAAAGTTATCCTAAATGTTACTAATCCCTTCCAAAATGATGGCATATTCAGGTAGGCAATGCTGTAAAGACAAATCTATAATGATTATGCTGTTTTATCAACTCTTTTCCATAATTTTATTCTCTTTAAAAATGTAAAACCTTGAGGTTAAATTGTAGGGATTTACATTACCAAAATTGTTACAAGCATTATGAAGTGGAAGCTATCATAATGAATAGAGAAGATAAATAAACCTTAATTGAAATCCATCTCAGTGTAAGCAATAAAGCTAGAGTTTTAATCAGATGGAATTCCTGAACCTTGCTTGTATTTTTGTGTTTGGCTGAGGTCCAGCAAAATTCCAAAGAGAAACAAACCATGCTAATTAATAGTTGGTTATTTTTTCCCCAATCTGCTTTATCCTGCTGTTTAAATTATTAAGCATGCAAAATAAAAAAAACATATTTTTTGCCTTGGGGCTTGCATGACTGTCAGTTAATCTAATTTTTCATTTGTATTCATCATAGATGTAACAACTGCAGAGTTACAAGTGTTGCTTTCCTTAATACAAAAGAAAGAGACTGTTATGCCCCTTTAAAATCCATTTATGAGATTTGACTCCACATTTTGTCTCTAGTCTGTAGAGCTAAACATTGGTTCCTGTCATTCATTTATTTACAGCAACCATTTCCCACAACATTTTTAGCTCGTTTTGCTGATCTGTTTAATATACACGTTGCATAGCATAATAGAGAAATTAAATTTCTCTTTCATTCATGGAATAGGTTTGATATAGACACCTGTATCAGGATTGTTTTCACTGCTCCAGCAATATGCTCTGGCATAAGCCTCCGATGTGGGAATCATCTGTTTATTTAGCTTCTGTCATTTTAAAGTCTGGTCAGTGAAACTGCCTGTAATCAGTTCTATCATGTGGATAACTCTCTTGGAAAGAATAGATTATAGGTGATGAAGTAATTTAATTTTATATGTATCACTCAAAAACTACTTGACAACTACTTAAAGTAATTATCAGTTTGGGTAATATTTGAACCAATAATCTAAAAGAAAAGATTCTTTGTATCATGCTTCCAGTGTTTTGAATCATTTAGTGTTCCATCAGTGGATGTATTGCTGAGATGCAAATAACAGTAGGAAATGCACTTGTGATACCAAGGAAGTAGCTCTTTTACAGAAACTGGGCTGAAAATCTTAAAACTAGGTGTATAATGTAGTACAATTTGAGAAAAGGACAATTAAAAATGCAAACGCCTCTTTGACCTCATGTCAAATACATAGCAAATGTCAGACAGGTCGAAAAGCTGTAAATTCTGCACCCTGAACTAGTCCTTGCCTGGCATTTGGCTGTTTGTTAGATGTTATCCATTCTATCAACTACATAATAATGTTTTCTGGTTTTTACAGTTCCTAGCTTTTATTACCTACGTATAGATACATATTTTAAAGATTACTGAATTTGCTTCTTCATTAAGAAAAAATGGTTTGATACTTTTAAAATTATCCATTACATTTCTTTGTGAAGCAACTATTTCTCTCCCAATAATAGAAGAGTATTTCTATAATATAAGATGCTATAGTAAGTAATGGTTATTATTATTATTTTTGGAAATGTCAGGTTAAACGCTTGAGCAGAGAATCAACTAATGCTGATGTAAATGATCATAACTCTATTGAAAAGTTTGAATTCAGACCCACAGCTCGTGCTAAGCTAGTTGACATACTGGCTTCTGTATTTTTACATGTAATCTTCCTTCTGTTTTTACTGTCTATGAGTGCAGAGAAAATGCAAAAGTCTGGTTTAAAATGAATTAATTATTTGTACGAGTACGAAAATTTTACAATGATACTTGAAACTAATTCTGGACTGATGACTGGCAGTAGGTCAATGGACCTAGAATGGAAATAATGTGTGCACAATGTAAAGTATATAAAAGGAAAGAAGATCAGAGTCTTCTAGGAATAACTGAAGTGAAGCAGTTGTTTGTGGTTTATCAGGGAAATGACAGTCATCTTAATGGATTCATTATTTACAAAAGCAAAATAAATTACCTGAGCTTTTTTCTTCAAATGTAAATGATTCAATTATTCAATCATTTAATTTAATAGAGGTCACAGTATAAATTACATTTCAGAAAATTATTTCCAATATAAGTATATACATACATATAATTTATCTTAATATTGAAATGGGCATTATTTTTCTGGTTTTAATTGTTTTGTTTTGTTGGATTTTTTTTATTATTATTTTTGGAAAGAAAATTGAAAATTGGTCTGCATGGTTGTAGACCATCCCTATGATTACAAATCAACCTATGGTTTTGAAGAGGTAGTAGTTTATGATATTTTGTAATAACACATCAATAAGTGTCTCAGGATTTTGCATGCTTACATAGGCTTTAAAAATTACATGTCGTGTAATTTTACGTTGTGCAAAATGTTCTAAGTTATTAAATAAATAATTAATAAATTATTAAATAATTTTTAAAAAATGTTTAGATTTTTTTTTAGAGTTATTTCGAAGTATCCCTGATTGAAAATATTAAACTTATTTAACAAGCTTTCATTTAAAAGTTAGAAAAAAAAGAGTTTTTTCTCCATTCTGCAAGTTAAAAATATGGTGATTATGTTTACTTGCCATACTCCAGGGTCATTTTGCTGGAATCTACAAGTTACCTGATGCAGCCAGAGCAAGTATATCAAGCCAGGCAAAAAAAGCAAGAGCAAATGTTCAGGTGAGTGTTAAATGGCAATTACTAATTAGAATATGTTGAATTATACAATTCTGTTAGTATTACATCTTTGTTTACAGCTGTGTGCATACCCATTGTAAAGAATTATAAGTTAGTACATGAAAATATCATGGAATTATGTAACATTTTAAAAACTCTTTACAGATAACTTAAACAGTGGAGAAAAGATTAATATGGTGTAAAAGATAAAAATGGAAAATTTGGAAAAAGTGTTAGAGAAACTAGGATTCAAAGGTGAACTGTTGATGCTGGGATAAGGGCAACGATGGTGACTTAGGTGACTGAAATGCCGAAAACTATTTCCAGTTCACTACAACATGATTAGTTCTGATTCTTGTAATGAAGAAGACAGAGATATTTGAATATGCAAGAGTAAGGTCAGGTTTGTATTTATAAATAGGTAGTCTATAGAAGTCTAATTAATTGTGCTGAAATGTAAAATGTTACAGGTTCAGGAGGGTCCTGAAGTTGTAAAAGCAGAATAAGAGGTTATTAGTGCAGATATATTGATATAAGTTAATATAATTTTATGCCTAGACATTATTGCTTAACTGACCATGAACAGATTTTCTGACATAGGAAATCTGGAAGGAGAAGGAGAGTTCAAAGTAAGCATAGTGAAGATAATAAAATGGCAAAAAATAAAAACCGGAGTAATTGGAGTGGGAATCAAGGAGATATATGAAAAAAGATCTGTGCTTAAGACTTATGGTCTGAAAGAAGGTATTTCTGTCTTCACTGTCTTTAATTGTTAGTGACATAAATACCAATAAGCTTAGATGAACAGGCAGAAATCTTTGTGGACATTGGAGAGGTGAGATGTAAATCAGAATCACTGATAGTCAAGGTTAAAGGAGAAAGAGAGACTCAAAAAGGTTTGAGAACTAAAATTTGTAGCACTCTCTAGTAATGGCCTAACATAGAGAAAGAACTACCACAAATATCTGAAACAATTTTTGGAACTTACCAGATACTAAGAATTGCACTGTTTTAATAATTGACAGTTTAATAACTCATAGTCATAGACTGAAAGTGTTAGAATTAAGTTTTTTTGATTATAGATTTTGCATTCACATATTGGGCAATTTATTTATAGAGATCCATTTCTCTAGTCTTCTGTCACTTTAACCATGCTGTAAAATTATTTATTCACAAAGCAGCATTTCTAATCATCAGTTGGAATAGTCTAATAGCTCAAAAAAACCCCAAGAGAAGTAAAAAGTCATCTTACAGGAAAGATAACCACAGTGTGCGACCATTCAGGTTTCTTCTCATGGAGGCAGGATCTAGCTTTGAAAATACACCATCAGCCCTCCGACAATACATGTGGAAAATGCTCCAGCGCAGAAATACTGTCAAGAAAGAATGCTACAGCCACCAGAACACTAGTATGTAGACATTTTAGGTGGATGCGTTCAACGCCATTCTGTCCCTCGTTTGTGTTCTGTGGGCTGCACTGATTGTCAGTGTCCTGTGTGCTCTGTGCACCTACAGCTGAGCTGCACTTATCAGGTGTGCTACAACAGGTGAACCTCCAGTGATTAATGGTTGCTAGTTTGGAAATGTGCAGCCATCTGCAGATGTTAATAGCAAGGCGAAACACCTGTGCCTGTTTCATGTAATGCTTATTAGAAAAGAGTCTGGTCACAACTACCAGTTACTCTGATAAGATATCCAAATGCTTAATTTATCCAGCTTAATTTATTCCTAGGAAATAAATCAGTCTAAACAGTGTAATTTTAGTCATACATCCAGGCTTCACTCTTACTGAAATTGATTTGAGGCATCTTAAATCTTGGGAAATCTTCAGTATTGATTTGTTATAATTTTAGATATTTCTGTTATCTGTGATAATAGAAGCCACTTAGGTGTTCTTTTAAAGTATATTTTTTCCTTGAAAGGAACATAACAAACTTCTGAAATTATGTTAAAAATTAGTATGTGTGCAATTCATAACTGATCAGTAAGAAGATTGTACCTGCAATCATTTTTATTCTTTTGATAAATCTAGAAAATGCTTTCTACAAGGGGGCCTATTGCTCTCAGTGTTCCATAAGCATAAAACTACTGTAAAATCGATGCTTATACTGTAAGTAATTGTGTCTACGTGATTGATGTCATTTGCATGCTTTGATGCTAACAACTTAATCATCTGTGCAGGTCCAAGTGGGTCTCCTCAGTCTCATACTCCTTCTGTGTCCTCATACTATGCCCCTAGATGTGTCGGACACACCACTTTAAGCCTTATTGTAACAAGCTTTACCTGGCAGGTAGCCTTCTTACCTGGCACTTTCCCCTCTGGCAGTATCACAGGCACCCAGAATGATGTCATTCAAACCAAAGAGGATACCGACTCTTTAGTCATTGTAGCACAGGCTCATCTTACTGTGACTGGAAAGATATTCCAATATGAAGCTAGAACTCAGACAAGCTATATCCTTACTGAGACACAGTGCTGTTTAAGCTAAAAAATTGAACAGTAGCCCATATCTGAGGCAGTGTCATTCAGTGGTTGCAGGCAAGACTTCTGTGGGGAAGGTTGTCCATGGGAAGCTGAATGATGTTTGGTGAGAAGGATAGTGTATTTTCTTTCATCCATTTGCCATAGTTTTTCTTTTAAATATACTGTGATACACGTGCATGGATTTTTTCAAGTTAAGCACTTTTCTATACTTTTCCAAGCCCTTGACACTTGAGTTGTTATCCTTGGCGTACATCTGTGTGCCAGCATGGTCCACTCCCTGTGGGAGAAGGAGAACCAGGTGGAGAGATGCATGTCACATGGCCCAGGAATTCTAATATAAAACTACCCATAAGTAGTTTTCAAGCATGTTAGTATTTTTGACAGAAGTCCATTAAAAAAAAAAGTGTTGAATGACAGTAAAAGTTCAAGGTTACCTTTAATAGCTGACTTTTCCTTCATAGTTTTCCTTCTGTAAAACTAGAAAGTGGTGAAGGCATACTAATGATTCACTAATAGTCCTTTTCTAAGATCATGAATAAGCAGCTTAGAGCATGCCTTACAGTGTCCATGAGTCATGAGGATGGCTCATGATTGCACAGACTGATTTGCAAAAAAAGCTGTGAATGTGGATAAATATTTTTACATCAAGAAAAACTCAGGTATAACAAAAAAGAAACCATTAATTAATGAATTTCAAGTCAAGCTTTGCAGAAGCTTCTTAATTAATTTACGTGTGGTTTTTTTTTTTAACCAGAGATAATACCAGGAATTCAAAATATTTTTATTTTATGAATTTTGTTCTTATACTTTTTATTCTAAGCAGTTTCATGTGTCAAGGAAAGAGTTACATTAAACAGAATACCTGTATTTACTTACTGATAGGACAAAGAAAAACTGAAGACCCTAAAAGGCTCCGTTGTGTCTCTGTGTCATATAGGTTATGAAATACAGCTTTAATACCTGTTGTTTCAGAAAATACTGTTTAGAAATATACCGTCAGGAGTCATCACAATTCTGATTAATATTTGATATATTAGAAATTGATCTATATTAATGTAAGCCATACTACCTCTTCTGGGCAGCTCCTGTTTTAGTTTCTGTCCTAGTCTTTGTTCTGATATCACAAAGGATCCCACTGAGTGTGGAAACTGGCAAGTATCTTATATGTGAGTTTTGTGTTCAAATGTTTCAGTATTTTCAGTGCATTAGTAAGCAGTCCCTTGTATCCTTTCTCTCTCTAATAAAATGCTTGCTTCTGTCTTCTAAAGTTCATTAATGAAGTTGCTGCTATGTGAACTTAAGATTTCCCCATGGTGTCTGGCACTTTTTTAGTTTTATTTTTACCTCAGTAATATATAAAATCTGCAACTGGGAGGGACTGAAAAGATCATCTAGTAAGTTCTGCTCCATATACAGAAAGCAAAGTCATTTTCCTTTTCTGAGAATTCATTGGATGGAAAACAGAGTTATTGACTTGTTTGGACCCTGAACTGAAGAGCAAAGGCACACTGCTGCACAAGTATGGTTATGATGACATGATGATGTGTGTAGACTATCTGTATTGACTGCATAGATGATATTGTTTTTGGTCTTGATTTTTGGCATACCTGATAACACGGCAAACCCACTCTCTTTGTGGTGCTATGTAGGAAGAGGTAACTGGCAACTCAGAATTGATAGCTACTAAACTGTTTCTCACTGGTGCGCAGGTATGTACGTAATTTGTAGTACAAGTTTGAACTGGTTAGACTAAACCATGGAAAGAATGAGTTGGAAATATTCACACTGGCCATTTTCTCCTTGTACCAAGCAATTGAGAGATGCCCTCCTAAACCAACCCTCACCTGTAACTTACTCTTGTGGAACTTTTTGTTCATTTAATGCACAGTAAAATAACCTTGCTTTGGAAGGGACAAGTTGTGTTTGCAAAAAAACCCAAAAGAAATGAGAGGCAGTTTGTGAAATTGTTTGGTCACCATTCCCCCTGTTAAACCGATCACCTGAGTTTTCTGACTTAGAGGTTTGATCTACAGTGTGGTACAGTGTGCTTAGTCTCACTAGTAGACTGCTGATCCTTTGTCATTGTGTCTGCAGAGCACATGTATAAGCTTGATGCTGGAGCTTGTCTTTGGTTCTTCAGCAGTGATATTTTTCATGCAATAGAGTTCAGTGTTAATATGGAGAAGAATGATTAGTGCACAAGGTGTGATAGGACACTACTGTGGACTTAATACCATAGAATCATAGAATTGTTTGAGTTGAAAGAAGCCTTTATGGATGATCTAGTTTCAACCCCCTGTCATGGGCAGGAACATCTTCCACTGGATCCAGTTGCTCGGACACTGGATCCCTGTCCAACCTCACATTGAGCACTTCAAATAATGGAGCATTCACAGTGTCTATGAATAACCTGTTACTATGTCTAACCACCCTCATTGTAAAGCATTTCTTTCTCATATCTAATCTAAATCTATCCTCATTTAGTTTAAAACCTTTACCCCTTGTCCTGTCACAACAGGCCCTGGTAAAAAGTCTCTCTCCATCTTTCTTATAAACCCCATTTAAGTACTGAAAGGCCAGAATAAGGTCTTCCTGGAGCCTTCTCTTCTTCAGGCTGAACAACCCCAAGTCTCTCAGCCTGCCTTCACAGGAGAGGTGCTCCAGCCTTTGGGTCATCTTCGTGCCCTCCTTGACCCACTCTAACAGATTGATGTCTTTCTTGTGCTGGAGACCCCAGAGCCGAACACAGTACTCCAGGTGGGGTCTCACAAGAGCAGAGTAGAGGGGCAGAATCACCTCTCTCGACCTGCTGGCCACGCTTCTTTTGATACAGGCCAGGATATGACTGATTTTCTGGGCTGTGAGTGCACGTTGCTGGCTCATATCTAATTTTTTGTGCAGCAATATCCCTAAGCCCTCCTCCACAGGGCTGTTCTCAAGACATTAATCCTCCAGTCTGTATTGATACTGGGGACTGCCCTGACCCAGGTGCAGCAAACTGTCTGTGTAAGCCTATTTTATGGCAGCGTTAAGCTGTTCTGCCTAATTCATTTCCTTATTTCTCTGTGTATTGAAAGGGGATGTGTTGAGTCAGACTGAGAGCATCACCATGCTTCTTATACCTTCATGATTTTAACTATATTCCTTTAGTTTTTATTATTGCATGAGATGCTGTTTCTTTCTGTTGAAGAATGAGACACAATGTACATGTCTTCCACAATGCAGTTTTATTTCCCTTTTTGCTTCACTTATTGCAGGTGCTTTGTTCATTGGGGTGCGAATAAATTTACAGAGAGACATTCAATACTGTGTCAAATCAATGCAATGACTTTCTTTGTCATTCAGCTCTGAAAATAGGACTCATTCAATGTATAGTTCAACCCAGTGAAGAAATATGTTGTACTCTGTGCATTCTCAGTGTGTAATGTATTTCCACGGAATACGCTGTTGTGGTTTAACCTGTCAGGTAGCTAAACACCACACAGCCATTTGCTCACTCTCCCCCCGGCAATGGGATGGGGGAGAGGATAGGAGGAAAAAAAGTAAAATTCATGGGTTGAGATAAAGACAGTTTAATAAGACAGAAAAGAAGGGGAAATAACAACAACAATAATAAAAGAATACAAAAAACAAGCAATGCACAATGCAGTAGCTCACCACCTGCCAACTGATGCCCAGTCAGTTCCTGAGCAGCAGCTTCCCGGCTAACTTTCCTCCTGTGGATATACTGAGCATGATGTCCTATATGGTATGGAACACTCCTTTAGCCTGTTTGGGTCAGCTGTCCTGGCTCTGCTACTTTGCAGGTTCCACCTCCTCACTGGCAGAGCACAGAAAGCTGAAAATTCCTTGATTTAGTATAAACACCACTTAGCACCAACTAAAACATCAGTGTGTTATCAACATTGTTCTCGTATTAAATCCAAAACACAGCACTATACCATCTACTAGGAAGAAAATTATCCCAGCCAAAACCAGGACATATGCTTATTATGTTATCATTTTTCATGCAGCTTTTGAGCAATTTGTTATTTTTACAGTGATTCTTTTGCTGTAGTCTCTGTTTTTGTAATTATGTCTTGGCATTCTGATTCAAAGATAGAGAATTGAAAGAGATGTCATTTTATATAAAATTTGTATTTTTGTATTTTTATGTGAGATACTTATTTGTAAGTACAGAATAAATAATATGTTGTACTCTCATACCTCAGAGATAATTTTCCTTTTTGAAAAATGGCCTTTAAGTGTAGGTATTAAAATGATCTCCAGAGTAACATATTCTGAAAATTTTACAAGTCCATTTATTTAAGATTGTGAATTTTTTTTTTTTTTGTAGCCCAGGAAGACTAACTATTTCTTTTAAGAGAGACTCAATAGCTATCAAATGCTATATGTAATAATTGTTTGCTATAAGCTGGTTCATCAAATTTTACTGCTAGAGGAGAATGACTTTTATGTGCAGATAATATTAAACCTGAGTCTAGAGCTGAAACTCTACTTGCAGTATTTTTTTGAGATAGATTACAGTATAGTTTTCAGCATCTGAGAGCTCTGTGCTTGTCGTAAATTAAACAAAACTCTCCTTCCATAAATGTAACTGCACAGTCTTAACTCTTGTCAACACTGGTAGAAATTATTTGTGAAGGAGGATAGAAAAAAACTATAAAGTAATATCAAGGAAATATAGAATCATAGAATCATAGAATGGTTAGGGTTGGAAGGGACCTCAAAGATCATCTAGTTCCAACCTCCTTGCCATGGGCAGGGAAACCCTCCACTACACCAGGTTGCCCAAAGCCTCATCCAACCTGGCCTTGAACACTTCCAGGGATGGGGAATCTACAGCTTCTCTGGGCAACCTGTTTCAGTGCCTCACCACCCTCTGACCTTATATCTAATCTAAATCTGCCCTCTCTCAGTTTAAAGCCATTGCCCCTTGTCCTATCACTACATGCCCTTGTAAAAAGTCCCTCTCCAGCTTTCCTGTAGGCCTCCTTTAAGTACTGGAAAGCTGCTATAAGATCACCCCGGAGCCTTCTCTTCTCCAGGCTGAACAGCCTCAACTCTCTCAGCCTGTCTTCATAGCAGAGGTGCTCCAGCCCTCTGATCATCCTCGTGGTCCTCCTCTGGACCCACTCCAGCAGCTCCATGTCCTCCTTGTGTTGGAGACTCCAGAGCTGAACACAGTATTCCAGGTGGGGTCTCATGAGAGCTGAGTAGAGGGGGAGAATCGCCTCCCTCGACCTGCTGGCCACACTCCTTTTGATACAGCCCAGGATATGGTTGGCTTTCTGGGCTGCCAGTGCACATTGCCGGCTCATGTTGAGCTTCTCATCCACCAGCACTCCCAAGTCCTTTTCCTCAGGGCTGCTCTCAATCCATTCTCTGCCCAGCCTGTACTTGCTGGTAAGAAGCTGGTAAGAATCACAATTTGCTTTGGAGGATGAGAATAAGCAAAAAGTTTGTTTTATGTTGTTTTTTCAAGTATATCTGCAATATTGTCATGAACAGAGTTAAGATGTTTAGGTTAAGGTTCATCCCTTTCACTCCTTTCTCAGAAAAATCCTTGATTGCATTAGGCTCCTTATGAATGATTAACTTCATTGTTAGTGATTATAGATCATTCCTGTAGCCTTGTTGTAAAAGAGGTACAGAGAGACAAGCTTTGCTGTTCCCAGACTTTCTAATCCCCTCTTTTCAGGGCCATAACCTCATTGAAATGAACCTTGCCTGTGAACTAAATTAACTGAGACAAGAGAATTATTTTTAGTAGAAATTGCTTGAAAAGCTTAACGTAGAGTTTTTACACCTCTTAATTCCTCATTGTGTGATATATGTTCTCAATATTTACTCAAAGAACCAAGAATAAAGTTAGCATTTGTATAGAAAATCATGGAAAACTATGTTTTGGTTTATATTTATTCTTGTGAGGAGAAGTGTTGTAAACCGTGTGTACAAAAGGAAGTTTCAAGTGTTTTTTTTCTTGTATAATAATTCTTGTAAAGAAAAAAAAATATTTTTGTTTTAGATATTTAATTTCTGCTCCAATATTAAAAAGATTTTGAGAATGGCAAATATAAGATGCCAAATTCAGTGTTTGGAAACCAGCACTGTAAGAGAAATTATTTACAACAGGTAGACATAGTGACAACATCAGCCCCCTATTTTTAGCCATGAAATATGCAAATGTTCCACTGTCTATGTTGCACTTTTAAAACATAATTGTGCTCTGTTTCCTCTATGAAAAAATCATGGCTCACAAATTTGAAATAATTTTTGTAGTATTAATTTGTTGCAGCTTGTGAATCCCTGGTGCACAGAATTGTGAGGTTCCAAAGTAACTTTTTTTTCTGATTGTTTAAATCTGGATCTTGCATTTACTGGATGGAATTCAAATCACTCTTAATATTTATTAGGTTTAAGGTAAATTCTGTCTTTTACTTAGCTTTACTGATTTCATTTGTTAAAAAACGATATATCTTATCTTGAATAACAAAAGAAGTAGATTTCCCATTAAATTTCTTAAATATATTTCCGGCCTTGGCCTTGGTTAGGTTAGGTAATGTTGTATAAAATCACCTCAGTTTTATAATGAGATGTGTTGTGATGTGATTTTTGGTATTAGAATGTGGCTGTCTGTCTTCAAAAATATAAATAAATAAATAAATATGAACTTGCATGCTATTTTTAAGCTTGAATTTACAAAGTTAAATTTTTATTTAGAAATCTTTAGAGAAAATATGCAGGAAGCTGTCTTTGAATTTGTTATATATTTATAATAAATTATAGATTAAAACATTTATCTGTCCCTTGTGAGTTATAAATTCTTATTAACAGCAGGGAGAAGGATGCCAAATCAGTCCACTGTATGATCCAGTGTATACATCATCATTTGAAATCCCGGTGCATAGTGAGATTATTTAAGTACCTTTGAGTACTTAAATACTTTTGTACTTAAGCACAAAATGCGTGTGACTTGAAATGAAATAGCGTGTCTTGAGGAAGAGAATTATTTATTTCAAATACTTAAATTAGAAAGTTGCACTTAGTGATAAACTTCGAAATTATTTAGAGAAATTTTTACTGTTGAGATGTAGTACTGCAAAACCCCAAACATTACTGTTTTACATTCCAAATAGAAATTATGAGGCATCTTTTAAAGCTAATGTTACGCTACATAGGTGTTTTTCAGATGGTTGACTTGCAGATTATGAAATGTAGTTTTCATAATTGTTAATATTCTGTGCAGTAAATAACATTTAAGAATATATATAAATAAAATAGAAAAAATAAGGTAAAAAAATATCTCTTACTGACTTTACTGCCTAGGAATGGTTAAATATAAGATGTTATAAAGCAATGAGCCTCTCATTTCCTTTACTGTTGAAAAAGCAAACTTCCAGGTGATTAACTTCTTGTGTATTTCCAGCCAAGATCCACAGTTTATTTTTTCTTTATTTGTAAAAATGCTATTTATTAAGTGGACAAAGACAGGAAAAGAGGAATAATTCATTACACTCACAATATGTTACATTTAAAATAATATTCCCTATAGGTAAAATTTTCAAATTTAGATGGTGAGATACTAATGTCTCTGGGGCCAAAAATCTGCAGCTGCACTGGACAACGAGTAACAACAACAACAGAAATAAAACTAGTAACATTTTAATTGGGAAACTGAAATGAGATAACATTTCAACAGTGTTTTATTTCAGGAAATGAAAGCAATTAAGGCTTGAACCTTCTTTAGGGTTTGGTAGTGTTGTCCCCACATAAATGCAGACTTCTGTTGAAATCAGTGGAGCTCTACACAAGAGTTGGGTTTCCTGTATTTCTCCAGGCTTAAGCAAGGAAACAAAGAAAGGGATTTGTTAGCTTTATTTGACACTTGTTGAACTGGTGTTGGGGACTTTTTATTGCACCCCTTGAGTAAAATTAAACACAGATTTGTTCTTAAACATAAAGATTTAATGAAAAAAAGCATTGAGCAGAGACCTACAGCCATAAGCAGTTCTGCAAGGAGTCTGCAGAATGCGACACAAGCCAGTTCCTTGTATGTGCTTGCACCAGCAGCAATCCTGTAAGCATCAGCATCAGGTGCTTTAACCTGGTGTTTGCTTCATCCTCCAGCACCAGCTCTGTCTACCAAAAGTGATTCCTGACCACTCGTATTCCACGATCCATTGCTTCAAGATGATGCTGCGTCATTTCTTACCTCTTTAGCAAGGGAAGCTTTGCTCACTTACAGGGAGTCATTCTGTCGTTGGCATTTCTGATTCCAGCCAGTTGAGCCTTCTTGCCCTGCATGCCAGATTGTTCCTTAGTCCCGAGTTACCACTGCTGAGCTGGTACAATTTCAATTTCCCCTTTGCTGGGCAGAGTTCCTTTTCAGATGGTATTAGAAACAGCTATTTAGAAATTTAGAGTAGAGAAGAGTTTAAACCATGAATTCTGACTCTGACATAACGACTAGTAGTATATCCAAGGTTTCCAGTAAAGCACTGGAGACATAAACGGACTTTCCAAAGCCATAGGCTAGAACCTTCATTTACTAGATAATTCCCTTTTTTTTTTTACATATATGACCTGCTGATATGTTTTCTAATTAAGCTAATAAATATAAAATATTTACCTAAATGTGTATATCACCAAAAAGAAAAATCTAGTATTCTATAACATACAAGTATGTACAAGGAATTACAGTTAATGTTAAAAAAAATTATCTAAGTTTAAATGTCTTCTTTTTATTATTTCAAAATGTTAATGTTTCATTAAAGGTATTTTGACCCCTAGGTAGGCAGATAAAAGTTATTAGATTCAGGTAGCTCTCAGGATGGTACCTGGATAAGGTAATTGAGTTATGAATAAAGCAGAATGCTTACCTCTTCTTTAAAAAGTGGAGATTGTTGAGCTGGAAAGAAGGTAGAGCTAGAGAAAAAAATTGGGGCTTAAAAAAAGTTTAGGTAGGAAGAGGTCTAGGATCTGAAGTGTGTTCTGATAAGGAGCAAGGAAAAACTGTTACTTTTGCAAATCATTTTCTGTAAGAAGCAGCTGTCTAAAGACATGTCCACAAGGTCTATGAATGTAAGACTTAGAGTGAGCACGATGCATCTGACCTGAATCTGGTTTGCAAGTATTTAGATGTATTTCTATAGAGTAGTTTTTGGAGGAAAAATTAGAAAGATGGAAAGGAAGACAAGTGAGAGCATCGGAGGAGCACAAGGCCTTGCACTTCATGATGTACTTCATGGGACTGAATTTCCCAAAAAGCGTTATTAGACAGGAGTGCTTTTGACTGGCAAAATATAATTGTATTATTTTAACATGGATTTTTGATTATATGAGTACTTCGGAGATACTACACAGATTAATCGAAGGGAGCGTGTTCTGGCTCTGCTGTAAATATGACTGCTAACTAAAATGGAAGAGGTAGTATTTAACGTTATTGGTAGGTAGATGATTCCAAACTGTGATGTGTTCTTTTTTTCTTGAAAACATTTGCTTTTCCAGTATTTATTCATAAAAAGGGAAAAGAAGCTATCGATTTCCATCCTTAGTGTATTGCTTTCATTTTTGTTTTTTTTTCTTTTAGTTCTGAAAATAACACATTAAATTGTAAAAATGATACACTGTCTGAAGATCCAAATGAAGAGAACAACTTTAATTGCTGTAAGTACCTCTCTACAATACCTCTTGTATCACTACAGTAGAAATTGGAGTATCTACATATGAAAGATTTTGACATCTAAAGTAATTGTTGTTTATGGGTGTGCTCACTAACTCTTATTTATAAGATAGTTTGTCTTCTGATATGTTTAGTTTAGTGAAATGATCTGTAAGGTTGCACTGTAGTCCTAAAGACTTTACCATGAAAATGGGAAAAGAAATGAAATTTTTGAAAATGCTCATCAACAGAGATTGTGCATTTCTTGATCTTATTTCCTGTGAAATGTCAGTCAATAGCCCTGTCAAAACATATGAATCTAAATCTACAGCCTTTTCTGAGACTGTTGAAAGTTCACTTGAACAAAGTTTGTACGATGGCTTTATGAAATTGATTTATTTTTTCCTCTTGGAAAGTACTGTTATGTTTCCATGAAGCCATATGGAAAGCAGATTTGTAATCTTGTTGTGAGTTAGGCCGCTCCGGCAACCAAACCGCCCCCCCCCCACCCCCCAGTCGTTGACTCACCCTCCCCCAGCCCCAGGGATGAGGGAGAGAATTAAAGGATAAACAGGAAACCCGTGGGTTGAGATAAGAACAATTTAATACACATGATTTAATACACAGTGTAGATGCTCACCACCCCCTCTTATCCGCAGCCCGTCTCGTCCCGAAGCTGCAATCCTGGATGAACGCGAGGCCCCAAAATAGAGGGGGGGGGAGAGAGGTAGTACTCCGAGAGTGGGAGTACTGGGAGAGAGAGAAAAAAAAGGCAATAGAGCAAAAGCGCAGCAAGCGCAAAAGAGCAAAAGTGGCAAAAGAGCAAAAGCCCTTCTGTCCGGCTGTCCCTCGCTTTTATACTGGGCATGACACTGCATGATATGGAATATTAATTGGCCAGTTTGGCCCTCAATCTTAAGTTCCACCACAAATCACAAGGGGAATCATGGCCCCCTTGTCCTGCCGTGCTTCTGCACTCCGGCATACTGAAAAGTCCTTGGAGTCTCACGTCCAACCACAAACATCAACTTGCTATCAACGTTCTTCTCAGAGCAAGCCTTTGAGTAAAACCAAAACACGGAGCTCTTCTAGCTGCTAAAAAGAAGAGCTAACTCTGTCCCAGCTAAAACCAGGACAAATCTGAATAATCTAGCTCTTCTAGATATATTTATTTCATATTGTATTCTGAGATGTGATTAACAACCAACTAATACACAGTTCATAAAAGCAAAAAGTATGTACCTTAAGTAAAGAAGTGAGGTACAACTGTTGTATGCATTTCTGAATAGTTTACAAAGGTTTTTATGGCTTCAATCAGATTTGAGCTACAGAGACATTTTAGATGGCATGTCAGGTCTTTGTAAACAAAATTATGTTTTAATTTCTTTTACAAGTGAACTTCTGCTTTGGGAATAATTCCCTATCATTCTCTCTATAATATGGTGAACAAAACCTAATGTTTTTGTCTTGGAGCAGCCATAATGAAAAAGAAGAAAATTGTCAAAAAAGTTATCTAAATGTTTTAATAAATGTTACTTCTTTGGCAATTGTTTTAATTTCACAGAATCCAGAGAGAAAGTGAGGAGGGGGCGCTCTCACAAGACTAATTTATTCTGCTCCACAGTTTCACATACTTTGAATGGAGAACACTTGAACAAGAAACAAATTTGGGAGTTAGTGCCTTACTTAGTAAAAAATTAGTTCCCATTAGGGCTGCCTTATGCTGTTTGATGGAAGGGTAGAAATGAAACTTGTGTCCTGTTGGTGGTTTTGGTGTTTTTTCCGATCATTGTTTATGTAGGATTTGGAAACATCAAATTCATATCAAACTTAAGGTGTTGGTTGAAGCATGAAATTGGGAAATTCCTGTATTGATTGGAAAAGAATGTGGGCTATGGAGAGAAAAGGTGGGTGGTGGTTATGCCTTCGGTTTGGTTCTTGGTGGTTTTGGGTGGGTGAATCGGTTTTATTTAGTTGGCCAGAGTTTGGCATAGTTTTCTTATGTGATACTCACTCATTTCTGTTGCCTGCACTTTCATTTCTATTCTTAAGTCTGTTGAACTTCTCAGAAGGTTACCCAGCCAAGGTTGAATGAAAGTCTGGTTTTAAAGTATTCTGCATTATAAAAATATTTTCAGCAGAGGAAAAGGGCACGGTGAGAAAGCAGTCAGACTCTGCTGGATTCAACCCTGAGATTCTTAGTGTCTTATGAAGAAAGCACTTTGTCAACGTGGTGCTTTTGTGAAAGCATGGAAAGAAAGCAAGCTTGCCAGTATTTAGTTTTTGTCCATTCTGGAAGATTTCAGACTATAACATAACATAGTTACTGCCACTGAGAGCAAGGTTGTTTAAATATTAGTCAACTGTATTCTTCTTTCTGTCAGAAAGAGTAATTTGCTTGTAGGCTGTACATCTTTAAAGAGTTTTTTTGATGGTGAAAACTGTCTGTTTTCCCTTGTTTTGTTTCAGTGGACAGAGTAAGAATACAAGTAGTTAGCAAAATGTATTTAAATAATACAGCATGCAATTTTACAGCACATTTACACATGTGTGACCATAAATACTGTTTATAAGTGTGCCTTAAACACTGATTACTGCAGTATGCTTATTTTTAAACTCAGGCGACTACATTATTTTACAACCTAGACTGCTGTATCTAAACAACCATTTAAACTTATTTTAACAGCTGACCAATCCAGCCTCCTGCATGAGTTCTTCAGTCCAGTGGAAAAACTGTTCTTGGAAGGGAGAAGTTCTGCAGGCTTAGATATTCACTTTCTTCCCTTTAATCTGGAAAAACGTTACTGCACTGTCATTCTGGTTAATGAACTGGTAAGAATAGAAAGTATGTTCTGTGAGTGGTTTTCATGTGATAGCCTAGTCAGTTAAGAATCAGGATATGTTTGCCAATTATGTGTGAATAAGCTAAATGAATGTACCAATTTGTTATGTACATATTTTAAGGTAACATTTTTGCATGCATATGCAATTATAAAGATGTGATCTATGTGCTAACTTTTCAAAATGAAAATCTTTTCTCCTTCATTTTTTTGGTTAAAATACAGTATTCCTATAATTCTTGGAGGAAAATGTTGCTTAATAAGTTGGTCAGAGAGTTATGTAAGATTACAGGCTTCAGCTAAGAAATTTAAACCAGTTTACTGCCCTTTTATCTCCACAGAATTAGAATGATATGAAATGCTGCAAGTTACTTCACACTGTAAAATCTTTACAAATAAATGTAATACTGCAAGGAATGTTACTTTGGTGGCTTTTCTAGGCAACTCAGCTTCAAAACAGATATGAAAATTAAATAATTTGTCTTGATGTGGGAGCAAGAATAATGCTTTTGGATGAGACATAGGCAGGGAAAGGATAAAGTCTTTACTGTACTCTACTTCTCCCTGTATTTATCACTGTATCTAGGATATCCTGTCAAAGTGGAATAATAATTACTTTCCTTGCTCTGTCTCTTTTTAATTTTTTCTGCCAATCCAAATTCCATTCAGTCCTTGTCACCAATGCAGGTAAAACTTTTGAATAGATTGTGCATGAGTGCTGACTCCATTTACCTTTCAGTTTCTCTTGACTCATGGAGCCTGGATTTTGCTATATGTACTTAGTTGAAACTGATTTCGTCAAATTACCGAGACCTTGCTCTGACCAAATTTAGAGCTTAAAATTTGCACTCCATCTTCTTTTATGTCCCTCTAATCTATCTCGATGGTTACGATCTTATTTCTGTGTCTTTGGTCTGTCTTTTCACTTCTTTAAACTCTCTGCTGTTTTTTGTCTCTAGCTGTCAATGTTTTTCAACACTGTTGTTTTTCTTATCTTCTTTTATGTGTGGTTGATCTCAAGGCTTGCATTCTGCTTCTTACTTTCATAATACTACCTCTGTGTTTCAGCTTTCTCTCTGTGCAGTTATATGCATCTGCCATTCTCTCTGCCACGTTTTCATGATTTGTAACAATACATCCAGAACTAAATGACTTATTCTTTTTCTCCTACACGTTCTCAGCTTCAATGTTTTTCATTACTATAGAAGAAGAGGCTTCTGCTAGTGTTTAGTATTTATATATTTGGTGTTTGGTTTTATTGTTTAACCAGGACTTTGGCTATGCCACCCAGCCAACTTAATTTTTTCCTTGCTTTTAAAGGAAAATGAGACTAATGCAATGATGCCCAAGCTTGTCTATTTGACCCTGTTCGATATTTGAAACCACTGGCCATTTATTAAGAAAGCAAGCCATATGGCTGGAAGTCTTAAAAAATGTACAGTTCACTTGAATTTCTTCAAAATTAGCAGAGATAGAAGAGGGATAGTCTGTCAAAGCCTGTAGTGAGACAGTGAGGTCATGCCTTGTTAACACCAGGGTATCACCCACAAAGGCTGTATAAATGTCCCCATGTCAGAGGATAGCGATCTTTGTGGATGGTTCAATGAAAAATCAATCCAGCGTTCAGCATCATTCAAAAAGAGAAATTATTAGGAAAGAAATAGACATCAAAATGTAAAACCTCAGTATAACTTTCTAAAGAGCTATGGTGTACACATCTTGAATATTGTGTGCAGTTCTAGTCAACCCAGCAAACAATGTAATAGGGATAGCAGAAAAAAAAAGAGAGAAAACCAGGGATGATCAGAAGAATGCAGCAGTTTCCTTATAGAGACAGGGACTTAAAAAAATTAACTTCCTCTAATGAAAAAAGAGATGGTTAAGGGACATGATGGGTATATAAGAATATGAATAGTTTGCAGAAAGTTAATAGAGCAACTGTGGCAGGATATACAAACTGAACCAAATGAAGTGCTTTTTCATACACAATGTTTAACTTATGTAACTCAGCTCTCATAGGACACTTTGGACGCTGAAACTGTTAACTAATTCAAAAGAAGTTAGACAATCTCATGAAGGTTAAGTACATCAGTTTTATTCAATGAAACATCTAGATGCAGTCACTAGACAAGGAACACCGTAATCTACTGGTTTGTGGGAGCAGGTCTGAGAAGGATCTTCTTTTACTTGCTATGATTTTATACTCTCTTGAAACATCTGCTATTGGCATTCTCCCTGTTTTTTTTCTTTATTAGAAGCAGAATATACTTCTGCTGCCCTGACTGAGAAGAGGAGGCTCATGCCACATTAGGTATAGAGCCCGAAAACTAAATAATTTAATGAAGAGAAGGGGTATGGAGATGTGTTAATGGGAAGAAAGCAAATCTAGGAGAAGTGGACAGAGCTATGGCACAGTTTTACTTCAGACAGAAAGAGAAAAGAAGAACATCTCTGACAGCCCCAGTGTTGCCTCCAGTGGTGATGTAGAAACACCTAAATTTAGACACCTACCTACTAGTCACTGTTCTTAACAAAGAACTAGTTGACCGTATCATAGTAGGAACCATTAATGCCTCAGAGAAGCCACTGTTAGGTCTTGTATGGTAGCTATTTCTGGAACACCTGGTCATTTCAACTTAGCTGAGTAAGTGGCTGCTGAAAATGCGAAATTTTTTATATGTAGCACCTCAGGTTAGAAAAATTAAGTCACATCCACATAATTGTATCATTTGTAAGAAAATGTGGTAAATCTCCTAGGGAAAGGTGAAACTGCAAGATGCCTAGCATGGCCTTAGAGCTGTACAGTAATGGCATAGGAAGAAATTGGCTTGCTTAAATATTGTGTATATGGCTGCAGTATTTCAATCATACCATTATCTAATTGACAAAGAATTGTAGTTATCATGCTGTTTGATGATCAAAAGGCTGCATAGAAGGACAAGGCTCGTGTCATTCAAATATGGACTTGTGCTCTGTATGATCTAATAGATAATATAATTTAGCATTTCTGTAATTTCTTCCTACCTATCCTTCTTACCCCTTTTGACCAATGGACCAAAGTGCTAATCGAAGTAAGACTGCTTCTTCATTGCAATTAATGAAGAAGGTATTGAGATTCAAGTTACTAGTCATGACTATAAATCCTATCTGTAATTGCATCAACTTTATATCTCCAATAAAATCAAGAAGATACACTGGTTCAAGTTTATTGACCTACTCAAGTATGTTGCTTAAATTGTTTTGAAACAATGTGTATGTTAACTTTTCTAAGGTTTGAAATGACAGCACAAGTTGTTTATAACATTTCTCAAAGATTTGTTTCAATATTTCTTTGTTTTTTAAGAAAAATTGAAACTAATGTTCTTCAAATTTTTGGCTTAGATCTTTTTAGAGGAGAAATTATATATTGGTTAACATAACTGGGTTGCTTCTTCTCTATATCTTTGTTTCTGGGAGCTGATTTAAATGTGAACAACCTGTGATTTCAATGATAATAATTTATTGAGTCATAGTTTAAGAGTGTCAGTCTGGACTTTCACAGCTAAATGTCTACTGTAAAATTAAATGGTTTATTAACAGAACACTTTGCCATCTGTTGTTCTTAAATGCTGACTTGCCTGGAGAACTGCAAATTCATAGTAGTTATACATTCTTTTGAAATACCAGTTAGCAATGGGATTAGATAAATAGCTAATGGTAGTTCAACAGCTATTTTATTAACTGTTTTTGTTAACAGTAAACCCTACAAAATGTTGATGCCATCCTGTTTGCAGCTGATGAAAAATGGAAACGCAAAGCATTAAATCCATGGGAATAGTAACTAAATTCTCAAAATACAGTAAAATACCCATTCTGTTCCAAAGCATCAGGAAAACCTCAGCAGAAAGAAAACAGGATTTGCATTCTGTGGAGATCAAAAAGCAAGAATTCTTCAAAGCAAAGAGGGACATGGGGAAGCTTGTTCCTACCTATAAGCATATTGATGTCAGCAATATCAAGAAAAGTAATTGATAGTAGAATGGCGTCCTAGCAACCAGGACCTTCATGAAATTTGTTGTATATGCTGTGAGCTTGTTAATGGTCCTTATGGAGCCAAAACACTGTGTCAAACAGGAATAATTCATGTTTAAATTGGTTCCCAGGAGTGGCTATTAGTTTGTGTGTGGGAAACCAATTTTATTGCAGATTTCTTTAATCCTTCTCAAGGACGGGGAGAAAATGCCATCAAAGTTGAATAGCTTTCCTTCTACTGTGTCAGAAACATAACTGCAATGTTTTCAGCCTTAACATAAATGTCTGACAAAACTATGACTATAGGTAAAATAAAAAGCGGGCTTGTCTTATGTTATTGACCAATTTTAAAGAGGAAGCATTATGTTGATTAGCAGATGGACTAAATTATATAAATAAATTATTTTCTTCATATCTGGAATGAAGAATAAGAGACAGAATATACATTTTTAGGGCAGAGTTTTACGGAATATCGTTTCTAGAAATAAAGAGATGACCTTCTGTGCAAATTATGTCAGTTGTTGAAGCAGCATTTGATCCTTTACCTTGCAATCAGTAGAAGCTAAAGTTGTTCAAAAAAAGTTTGTGGTAAACAAAAAGAAGTTATCGAAGCAGCAGTAATATATCTATTAAATCTCCTACCTCGTTCAGATAAATATATAGGTACCTAATTTAGATGTCTTTTAATTCTGGGATATTCTGATTGTGGCCTTTATAATTTGGAGTACTTTTAGTGAGTTTTCTTTTTTTTTTTTTCAAATATTTTTCTGTCTTTCATTTGCACCTTTTGTTTGTTTTATTTATGATTCAAAGTGTTATTTCTCTGCTAATTCATTTATCCTTTCTCTATGACAAATTACTATCTTCCTTTGTTCTATGTCATCTTTATGTTTACTTTCAAGCTTCTGTAGGTTTTCCATTACCTTGATGAAATAATTGAGATTTGTTTACATTATTTTTTCTTATTGGAGAATTTGTATGTGATGCTAACCTTCCTTGAATTCTGCTCATTTGCTTTCTAGAGAAATGTTACTGCTCAAAATGACTGTAAACATTTAAAAAAAAAATTCTTAACAATGAAGAGCAATGAAGTAAGCTTGTGTATATGTTTAAATTATATGTGGCTATACCACAGAATTAGAAATCACTGTATTTATGGGTCAGGTTATCCTCATTCAGTTAAATTATATGGGGAGTTGAAAAGGATTCACCTCATTGAAATTGCTTGACTTTTCAGATTTAACATTCTCAATTAAAGGTACTTTATTATCATAGCAGAGTTTGAAATTATCATTTTCCTTCATTTAAACATAGTTTTCTATTTCAGATCTCCTGAATATATACATTACAAGTCAGATTTTAAGTATTACTAGGATATATTTGGGTTTAGTTTTAATATTTTACCTCCTGTTCTGCTTGAGTTGCTTTCTGATTTATGTGGATGTGTATGTTTTTGTGTTTCAGATTGGAGAATTCATATACCTGATAGAAGGAAAAGGTGGTATACCTTTGCCTTCAAGATTGCTTCCTCTAGATAGTCCAAATGTTTTGCATGTTAGCAGTATATTAGAAGGTAAAGTGAATAGAAGAGAGAAGATTCAAATAGAGCAAATAATTTTCTTTTGCAAATATTCTTTAGTTCCCATCCATTTTTCTTAAAATTAATGAAATACACCTGTTAAAAGCCCTTGTTTATAGTAAAGTGTAAGAAAGATGTTACAGTATAATTATCAGATATTTCTTTGAATGTTATCCAGTCCATTTTCTTCAGAGCAGCAGCTGGTTGTTAGCTATCTTCTTCAACTTTCTTGTATTGTTTTCAGCATAGTCTACATAAATACTTTTTCATAATTTCTCTTCTTTCCTACTTCAGAATACAGTTTGTAGCCAGATGAACCAGGAAAAGTCATCTTTACCTAGAATTTTTCTGATTTTAAAACACATAAGTTTTGTATGCAATCCAGTACTTTAGTCTTCAAAGAGCCAGTGATAAACTGCTGTCAGTCCTATTTCAGAAACAGCGTAACTATTTGAAGTAATTGCTGTTGGCTTCTTTTAGAGGGGTTGCAACATCGTCTAAAGGGAAAGAAACAGTGGCTGTGTTGTGTAGGTACCAGAAAGACTTTTTAAAACTTTAATTACTGTCATAATAGGAGTAACACTAGTCTGGGGTTTTTTATTAACTATCAAAACCAACTTTTGATTTGGATTTCAGTTTGTGTTAATCCTAATGGGAAAATAAAAATAAAAAAAAAAATAAAAAAGAATTACTGGAGTAAATAGCATGTAATAGAGTAATAGCATGTAGCTAAACATCAAAGGAATTTTGCATTCTGGCTTTTCTTTGGAGATCAGGGATTTTAAATGCTCTATACAGTTCCACTAGCAGCTGGCAAATATGGGTTTTGTTTGTCTTTTTCTTTTTTTTTTAACAGCTCCAAGTGCATTAGAGCCAGTTTTATATTTGAAATGTGGTTTTGCTCAGATTCTTGAAGAAAATCTGAAGATTCCGTTGGTCAATGAGTCAAGAGAGAGGGCTCTGGCCATTGCTGCACAACAGCAGATGTCCACTGTTGAATATGAAAGAAGAAAGATCACAGGGACTCTGCAGAGCAGTAGTGTTCGAGTTGCAACTGCATTGTTAGAGCTGTCCAGAGTGGAGGTGAGAGAGACAGTTACCTGTTGCTGCAATTATTTAGTTGTTCTTGATTTGTAGGACTGAATTTTTTAAGTTTCAGGAAATAGTGTGAAGTTATGGTTTTTTCGACACAATCTGTAATCTGATCGTTACTAATCCCACTTCCCCTCAAACACTGCAATATATTAACTGTTCATTCTGAAGCTGCTTCCTCACTCCATATTATTAAGAAGTGCTTCCTTTAACAAATCTTGGCTGCAATTAAAAAGAGGATTAACATTTTACTTCAGTTAGCTTCTGAAAAATGCCCATTGAGTAAAAAAGCTTTCATGCTCCTTGTAATTGATATCTGTATTTGTATCCTTCCTTATGCACATTTTTGTAAATTAAAATTCTCAAACAGGATTTTTTTTCTTAAAAAAAAACCAACAGTCTTTGAGAATAAATCAAGGAGTGGGAAAGACTTTTTGTTGTCTTGCAATTGATATAAAATAGTTTTTGAAAACCACTAATCTTCGTTTTAAGCCATAGCTCTCTCCTTATACATCATTCCAACCTAAAGATATTTTCCCCAAATTTCAACATCTAGAAACAAAAAATCCTCCCAAGGTAGTCCATTGAACACTCAGTTAGTACTTGTGAATAAATTTATAATAGCAATATTGCCAAATACGCAAGCTTTTTTTCTCATATAGAATTCAAACGTAAGCTTCTATGGATGATAGCTGCACTCTGTGTTTTAATGTCTCTTGTGATCCTGATGTTACCTGGCCTCAAAAAGATTGCTGGGCAGCTATATATTATTTCAGTTTTCCAATTAGACTGTTCCCTGAGGGTGGTTCCTAGTTCTATGGAATTCCCAGTACTAAGAGGAAGATTTTCCCTAGTGTCCTCATGTTGCTGAATTTATACCTTTTGTTTACAGATAAGTTCAAAAAGCAATATAGAGCAAATTAAATGAAGAAAAATGAAAGAGTAGATTTAATCTGTTAAATGTTTCTAGTCAGATAAGAATTGTAACCATGTAATCTAGACACAAATGTTTTCCTTTTGGATTATAGCTAATCCACTGCTGTGGTAACATTTTATAAACTTCTCATAATTGAAGTCCTCTTATATCACAGTCACTTAGCAAATACTTGATGAAAGACTTGACTGCTCTGAAGCTGTGGATGTAATCAAAACAGAACATAATAGGAACACTCTGTGTACCACTAAGTATGGTAAAATCTAGTATAAATTCCAAAATTACTTGTATTGTGGAAGAGTGGAGGAAAATTAGATTAGTTGTAAAATACATAATGATAGATACTAACACTGAATAAAATATCACATGATATTTTCCTGATAATATTCAGGAAGAAGTATTTTGCTCCATCTAGAGAAAGTCTTATAACTGCTTATGAGAAATAAAATGGAGTTTTGCTATATACTGATGTAGCAAAGACTTTATACATTAAAAATATTACAATATGGTAATCCACTGTGCAGATTAAATTCTGGGAAGTAGCTTTTTGTCATAAATTCTTACTGTCTGTCTGTATAAAGGTGACAGTATAGAAAATCTGGTGGCATTTATTAAAGGAACTTTTTTTGAGGGCGGCTAATATTCTGCAATTAAATTTGGAGCTAAAATATGGTTTTTGGTTCATTGTCTAAACTACTGCCCTCCTCAAAAAAAAAAAAAAAAAAAAAATCACATCCACAGCTCCTGCAGTTTGCTGAATTACGTAGGCTCATGAAATCCTTTGGAACATATGTTGTAGGTTAGAGATAAATCTAGAATCTCTGGAAATCTGTTACTGTCTTTTAAATTTCCTTTCCACCTTTCTACTCACTTCCTACAGGTATAATTGTATTATATAACATGGATAGACAGAAGGCAAAATGCCCTTACATTATTACTACGTGGTTCATTTTTTGCCCGTAAAATTGAAAAACTAACTGAATAATTGCATGCTTTCCATTCTTATTAAGCTCTGTGTTTTACTCATGTTTACTTAAGTCACATAGAAAATAGTGATAATGGTAGGCTATATTTTTGGAGTCAAACTGGATATGTGTATTCATTAACTTGTGCTGTATGTTTTTACTCGAACCATCTGTACTCATGGTTGAAAGTCCTAGCTATTTCTGTGCTGTGTTTTTACTGCTTCTTTTCCTTGCTATAAGAAACAAAGATCTATTTTGATTGCCTTTAATGATTAGAGTTAATTAAAAAATAATGAATTTTTATCTCTTTCCCATAAAGTTGTTGTGCTGATCAGAACCTATTTATTATGTTGGGGTTTTGTGATTAATGATGTTACTACTGGACCACTACTAGATAATGTGCAATCAGAGTACGGAAGTGACAGTCAACAAGTCCGAGGAGCTTAGACATGGACATTCAATGGAAAGGAGCAGGAGTATTAGCTAAATCTTTGTTTCTATTTTTTACTTTATAAATTAAATTAAAATCAGCTCATTAAACAGTTCTGCTACAAATAGGATTTTAATAGTTTATTTTACAGTCTTGGGCACTGAAAGACTTACTACCACCAAGGTTTAGTAGCTAACCTGCCATTCTCCTTCTCTGTTCCCCAAAAGTAAACTCTACTGCCAATATAATCCAAACCATTTGTTAAAGGATTTTTTTTTGATGCTTAAACTTTGGTATAATCAAAAAATAGACAAATTTGAAACCAAATAGCATCAAAACTTAATAAAGAAGTTAGAGAAGTAAAGTAATGAAGAGACAGGAAGCAAGGATGCTAAAGCAATAGGAAACCAAAGATGCAGATCTCAATATATAAAAGGAAAATGAGAGATTAAAATCAATGCCCTTATGCTGTTTAATTCTATTAGTATACACCCTATAAATATATACAAGGCATAAAACCCCAGAAACTAAATAATAACCTGGTTGCATGCTAATTTCTGTGAATTTTTTAATGTTTTTTAATGAAAAATGTGAGGAAATTTTGGAATTCTATTTTCTAAGAATACAATTGAGTTAATCTCTTACCTCCTGAAGTATTTCATTAATTTAATTCCTCATAAAACATTATTAGGTAGTAATAAAGGGAATATAGAATGGAACTTCATAGTCAGATTCCAGTAATCTCCTTGTATAATTAGACATTACAATAGGAAAGGAAGAGAAATCTTGTTCTACAAGATTCCCAAAACTAAAGCTTGCACTTCCTACTGTGTCCAGGTGCGTCCTCATAGTTAAGCAGTAAATCACATTTACTTGGGCTCCATTTTGCCTCTGTTCAAATGCATGGCTCATCTGAGGGTGGACACAAGATCTCTGTTCCCTTAGCCATATTCCAGCTGTTAAGACATTGTGCATTTTCTTTCTATCCTGCTGTCCATGTGACTAAGCAACTTTGAGTAATTTTATCTCAGTACATCACGGTGGTGGTGGTGAGTTTTAATTTTGTTCAATGGAAAATGAGCAGAGACCTTGTGCAATGAAAGCTGTGGCTTCCACTTCTTGGCTGGTGTGGCAGAATCTCATCTTACATCTGTCTAGCTCTGATCTTCAAAGTTCGTGCTCTTCATAGTCCCCCAGAATTCAGTAAGGATTTTATGATCTTCCATGTGATGATGGAAAAGTTGTCAGCTCTTTTAAACTTAAAAAAGTTTGCTTTTTTAAATATAGGTAGGTGATTGTTTTGGGGTTTTTTGGGTTTTGTTTTTGGTTTTTTTTTTTTTGAGAAAGAATCATAGCGTCCTTGGAGAGAGAAGACACTGAAATTAAAAAGTTATATTAGATACATTTGAATGGGAATGAACTTTTCACAAAAGGATCTGTGGTCAGTATTCAATTTGTCAAGGTTATAACTGGGACCAATGTCTTTAATACTACATCACTTATCTTCTGATATAGGATTAAGGGAGATAGCAAACATGATTGATCACAGGGATTCTGAGAGATTGAGATCATAAAGTTCTTTTATTCATGAGGAACGGTTTTAGAAGTTAATTCTTGGAAGAAAGAAATGGGGCTAAATTAGGATTTGGAAAGCAGTAATATGCAAGGAAAGAGTAAGGTGCCTCACCACTCTGTAATAGAATCTGCCATCATTTATACATAGAAAGTGCAGATGGTAAATCTAAGAAAGTACCTTAGAAAATCAATCAGTCTTTGAAAAATATCAAGTTTAATTCTGATGCTTTATATACCCTCCAATCCTTTTTCAAAAAATTATTCTAAAAAAGAAATTAATCCTGGGAACTGAATGCAAATACTGTTCTTAACTGGTAATAACACTTCCACACTTGGAAAATCATGAACCATTACGTTGATGAAGTACGTGTTGGAATCTGTCTTATTGTAGCACAGCAGCCTTAGACCTGCAATTGATAATCAGTTAAAAAATGTTAAATTCCATTTAACTCTTACTGCCCTGAAAAATACTAAAAAGGAGAGCAGCTGCAACATTTATATGAATTGTGTTGGACATTTTCTCTTTTCTTGGAAATATCCCACTTTGAGGCAACAGGGTGTAGTGTTTCTGTTTGCAGGATTTTCTTTTCCCCTTACAAAAAGAACTAGGTCTCTCGTTAAAAATATTTTCATCCTTTACTCTTCAACAAGGTACCAGGAAATATTTGGGATGTTCATAGACTATGTAATACTAACCAGCTGTCTTTTTTTCTTAATATATCTTTTAAGATAAGATAATGTCCTGGTTTTGGCTGACAGTTTTTCTCTTTAGTAGCTAGAATAGCTCTGTGTTTCAGATTTAGTCTGGGATTTGTTATGGGAAGAATGTTGATAGCACATTGATGTTTATAGTTGGTGCTGAGACATCAAGGACTTCTCAGCTTCCCGTGTTCTTGCCAGTGTGCAGGAGCACAACAGGCTGGGGGGAGCATGGCTGGGGCAAAAAGCCCACAACTCCCCTTATGATTTGAACTTAAACTTAGAATCGAGGGCCAAATTGGCCCATGGAGTATTCCATATCATGCAACGTCATACCCAGTATATGTATGAGGATTGACTGGCAACTTGGATTTCTCTTGGAGTCTCAGAGTTCTATCTATCTCTTACTCTCTTTTGGAGCTTCTCGCTCTTCCAGGATTCTGATTTTGGGACTTAACTGTTTCAGGATTGCTTGCTGGAACAGAATAGGTGTTGTTCACCAGCTGGTGAGCAATTACAGTGTGCATCACTTGTTTGTATATGTTATTATCACAGAATCATAGAATCGTAGAATGGCATAGGCTGGAAGGGACCTTAGAGATCATCTAATCCAGCCTCCCTGTCATGAGCAGGGATGCCTCTCAACTACATCAGGCTACTCAAGGCTCCGTCCAACCTGGCCTTGAACACCTCCAGGGAGGGGACATCCACAACTTCTCTGGGCAATTTATTCCAAAGTCTTACCACTCTCGTACTGATATAATTTTATATATTATAATATATAATTATTGTTATCATTATTAATTTTATTTTAATTTTATTTTAATTATTAAATTGGTCTTACCTCAATCCACAAGTCTCCTTGCCTTTTCCTCTTTAATTCTCTTTTCCATTCCCATGGGGTGGGGAAGGGCAAGTGAGTGGCTGTGTGGTGTTTAGTTGCCAGCTGAGTTAAACCACAACAGATAGCATGAACAAGGATCTTAAAATAAAGTACTTCAGTGATTTTTTAAAATCATAAAATATCTCTTCAAGATAATTCTAATTTAAATGTGTTCAGTGATCCACCAAAGGTCATTTTACAATTATTTCGTCAATTAAGACTTCCTGAAACTTTAAAATCATGCTGGAATTTTATTTCAGTGTTCAAAAATAATCTAAGAACCAATATCACATCTAGGTATAAATTTATATTTGAATATGCAGAAGGTCAAAGTCAAATTTAAACTGGTAAATATAGGTAATTATTTTGGTTTGAAATTTCCCATTACAAGTGAGAATGAAATATCTTTTTCCACTGCAAAGTCTTCTGTCATTTCAGTATCATAGAATCATCTGGTTGGAAGAGACCTTCAAGATCATCGAGTCCAACCATTCACCCTGCACTGTCAGAGTCCCTAAACCATGTTGCTCAACACCAAATCCACATGTTTTTTAAACACCTCCAGGGATGGGGACTCCACCACCTCCCTGGGCAGCCTGTTCCAATACTTCACAACCCTCTCTGTAAAGAAATTCTTCCTGATATCTGACCTAAATTTCCCTTGGCACAACTTGAGGCTATTCCCGCTTGTCCTGTTGTTCATAACGTGGGAGAAGAGACCAACCCCCATCTCCCTACAACTTCCTTTCAGGTAATTGTAGAGAGCGATAAGGTCCCCCCTGAGCCTCCTCTTCTCCAGACTAAACAGTCCCAGCTCCCTCAGCTGTTCCTCACAGGACAAGTTCTCTAAACCCTTCACTAGTTTTGTTGCCCTTCTCTGAATCCGCTCCAGCACCTTGATGTCCTTCTTGAAGTGAGGGGCCCGTATAATCAGAGAGAAATTTGACTTGATATTAATACAGCAACTGAAGTATTAGTACCTATTGTTTTTAAAAATTCTTTTGTGTGTGTGTGAGAGAGGGAGTACTATCAGTGGACTTCCACTCTTGTATGATAGGCATTAATAAATAATGAGTTCTGATTTTCAACTCACATAGTGATTCTTCTTGTCCCTTCTGTAAATTATGTTTGCACCGTACAAGTGATGCAAATACAGTAAGAAAAGAACTATGCTAACATATTGTTTTTATGAGTATTTTTTTTAGCCAGATACATCTGTCCAGTTGTGTTTCATAGAACAATAATCTTGAATACTAACCTGTTTCTCTATTTTTTGTGTCAAAAAACTCTATTAGCAACTAAAGCTTAATAGCTTCTGAAATTCCATATGTACTTTGTGTTTAACACCATATTGACACTTTGGATGAATAGACTAATGGTCAAAACAAAGCAATGGTGGACTGTAGATCTGCTTTCTAAAAGTGGCAAGGGAATGTGAGTTTTGTAAAACACAAAAAAAGCCCCGAACCACCAACCAAAAGCAGAACCCCAACTCAGTTGATTTGAACAGTAATTTGACCATGTTACCCTTAATAGTAATCTTTTAAGAACAATCAACTTTCCTTTCAAATTGTCTTTTTGAATTCCCACATTCCTTGTGGGCTGGATCTCCATTCCTTGTCCCATCGCAATATGTACTGCAATATTTGCTGTCCTGGCATTATTTAAAGCCAGTAGGCTTTGAGAATAAACCACTTTTCCTAGCATAAACTGAATATATCTGTATTTATCTCCTCCTTAGATTTACTTAAGATAATTCACAACAGTCATAAATTTGAAGACTTGTCTATAAAAAACATGTGACTAGTTTTAGATTTTTAGTTTGTTCAACTTACAATTAATCTTGAGCATCGCAATTATACTTGTTTATTGGATTGAAAATGGCAATTTTGAGCAAGTAGTATATTAAATCATTGCATCATTTCTGTAGTGCCATCTTACAGGAGTCACATTTAGTTCATTAAGAGGTTTAGATGCCTATTTTGAGCTTGCTTGCCTTTGTGTACTGTGTTAATCCTTTACTAATGAGTTTTATGCTGTTGATTAGCAGTGCTTTTTACTGAGAGGAGGAGCTTATTTGTCCCTAAAATTAATTCTAAATGCTTTGGTTTCTAAAATATATTGTCAATGATAAAGTATCAAAGTTGGTTCAGGTAACTATATAATTATCCCTCATAAAACATAAAAATAGTTTTTCCTTTTCATGCTTTTTAGTATTCAGAAACTTTACGAAGTAAAAGAAAAAACATCTGTCTACATCTGATACAAAATAAGTTTTTCTTTTCATGGTTTTTCTCCCCTTTTCTTGCCTTCCCTGAATACCTGTAAAGGCTTACAGAGTGATTTCTGGGTGGGAGGTGGTTTTACTATAAATCTCAAAATGCACTTTTCTTAATGAATGTTTCAGATACATGATATCTAAAAAAATTGTACAAGACAGTTTTTATTTAAAAAGATCTCTCGTTAATTTCTATTTAAGTTATCTAAATACCAATTCAGTTTTAGAATTACACCCTTAAGCCTGTATAATTTAAATTTCTTAAGCTGAAATTATTATGAAGTGATTGTTCAGATGTGTACATTATTCCTTCACTTGCAGAGACATACACTCCTGAAACCTAGTAAATTCCCCCCGGAGATGAAGTATGTGGATTACAGTGTAGAAGTGAGCATGAAAGAATTCTTTGAGGTTCCTGAGAGGTTCTGTATTCCAGTGTTGGCATCAAGCAGAGTTAATTTGGAAGTTCCATCAGCAAAAGACCTTTCACCTCAGAAAACAGGTAAGAATAGTCTTAAATATGATGATTTTTTTTTTCCAAGTGAATCTGTATTTTTAAGATTTTCCTAAATAGATTCAGAAAATGATCCTCTCTCCATTCTGCTGTGGATCAAATCCTCAGCCTTGTCTTTGTCATCACTACCCAAGTTCTATCTTACTAGCTCAAAACAATACTTTCCACTTGCCCTTGATTTTCTCAAAGGCACACAACCACGGGAGACTTGCTCTAAAAGAAAAATTAATTTATTTGGTTTGTTTATCTGACAGATCCTGAATTTATGCTTGTTTCTCACTTCCACTTCTCATCCAGCACTGATCTGTGCTCAAATTGTGCCGTTATACCACGTATCTTTTCTTGTTTGGCTATTCCTCAGTCAGCCAGAGGGAGGTGTCAGCTAATTCTACGCTCTTTTCTCCCTGTCCCTCTTTAATGTTGTGCATTAGTCTTCAGAGTGATCTTGTCAGCTTTGGTCAGTCGCCATTGCCTCTAATTTTTCTAGTATCTTAAATTTCATACTCAAATCTTAATTGCTTTCTTTTTTTGCTTGGCTTTCATTTTGATCCCTCCTCTGGCAGTTGATTGTTATTTTTTCGTATGCTTTATTTAAACCTATAAAACACTCTAGGTTTCATTTCTTAAAAGAACTTGAATGACTGAGGAACTGGAGTTGTTTACCCTGGAGAAGAGGAGGCTCAGGGGAGACCTTATCGCTCTCTACACCTACCTGAAAGGAGGTTGTAGTAATTTTGGTTTTGATACTTATACATGTAAGTAGTAGTTTCCTTAGCAAATTTAGTAAAGGCTTGAGTTACAGACAGTCCACCAATGTGATATATTCATAGATTTGTTTCATCACTTCTTTACTTGATCAATAGAGTCTCTGTGCATGTTTCCACAGTTTACTTTTCCAAGTGTTATTGGAATCAGTCATGTGCTTTCATGGTGTGTTCGTTTTCTTACTGGATGTATCCCTTGTGTTTTTTGCTTCTTTTCTGGAATAAAATCAAGGAATTTCTCAGTTATTTCTGACAAATCTCTTTGTTACATATTCTTTCAGCTTAGATTGCAGTGTCTGTGCTGGAAAACTTTTTAGGTTGTCACTGGGCACGTTTTTAGAAAGATGGATAGTTATTCAGTATTAGAAGCAACACTAGCGTGATGAGTAACTACAGGACTAGCACTCAGTAGAAGTTGTAGAATAGATGTAACACAGGTTGGACGTGGAAACATTTATGGAATGATAGGATATTTAAATCCTAATTAAAATCCTTTTATTGTCAAGTTAAAAAATAATTGCTAGTGTTTGTAATAATTGATGTAAAGGTGAACTAAAAAAAGTCATAATGACTTTGCTGAGTGGTATGGGGGATTCTTTGGATTGCGCTATAGAAGAGGGGAATACCAGCTGGGACAGAGAGTAAAATCTGCACACACAAATATGATAAGGACATAATAAGACCTCCATTATGATCTCAGAGCTAAGTTTGTTAACTGACTAGAGGGCAGGTCTCTGTTACTTGGCAATTTCTCAAGTTATTTTTGAAGTTGAAACGTGAATGAGCATTTCTGAAAATTTTAGAATATTAATTGCTAAAATGTAGTGAAGAAACTACATTACAATAAGGAAGTGGTTATTTTTCTGTTAGTTCATGCTGCTTCTTTATCCGTCAAAGGAAATTATAAAAGTATCTGAAAGAGGGAAGTAAGCAATGGAAAGTCAGACACTAAATCACACTGCAGTGAACATGATCTTTTTGATTTTTATTTTTTTCTCTCTAGGACACTTAAATAGTTACATGAGGGAGTAGAAATGTCAAGATGATGCAGGGAACTAAATGAGACTTTGTTAGTGAATTCAGAGAGGTGGTGAGCTACAGAGCAGCTTAAAAGGGAAGCAGAGATAACCAGCTGATAGCATGAAAACATTCAAAGATGTGTTCAACACCAAGAGTGCTGACTGATTCAGTGTATTTATTGTGCTAACAAGGAAATACAGGAATATTTACAGGCACTTAGAAAATCTAATATTGTGATAGAACTCCCCAGGTGGTGTTCCTGTGAATAGATGCAAAACATTGGTCTCATCTGAAAATTGTAACTTCATTATCTGAAGAAGCAGCAGTATTTTAGCCACGGTGGTAGCATTCCTTAGGATGGGAGTAGCTGCTTCTCTGAAGAAATGACAGAGTGCTTAGATTTTTGAAGAAAAACAAAGATGGAAGTAAGCTAACTGAAATAAATCCTGGATCAGAATTTCGTAGACTGCAGTAGCAGGAGGGAATTAGAAGGTAAATATCAATGCCTCTCAACATATTTTCTTTTAAAACAGGCATTGTTAAATAACCATATTACATTTTTGGCAGTATTACACATCCAATAGATAAAAAGAATACAATACGTTTGCCTTATTTTCAATACGACATCTTGATCAAAACCCAAACCATATACTTGTATGGAACTATAATATGTTGGCCAGATTGAAGAACTTCAGCAAATTTTGTTGTTAATGCATTTCTGAGGAGTCATCTGAAAGTGAGCCCTCAGGATCCAGTACTTGTTGGACAATGTTAACTACTTTTCCTCAATAATTTAGAAGATTATATAAAGTCTTCGTGGAGTTAGCGATGCCCCAGATTTTGTGAAAGTATAGTTGGCTGGAATTGCTACATAGTTATAAACTATATATTTTAGTACAACCAGATATGTAGTAGTAGTGTATGTGGAACAGAGTCTGTGTGCTAAACGAGGTAAGAGGCTGGTTTTGGAAAACAGTTGTTAGTGAAAATGACCAACAGTCATGTAGAATTATTATCTCAGTGTAAGCTCTTTCTTAATGCTGAAATGACTGGTGAGGTCTATAGATAAATTAAAAGTGTTGTAAGAATTGGGGAGATGGGCTTGTCTCAGTACACAGTATTGGCAGAAAAGCTAATACAGAAGTGAAGAGTCTGCTGTCTGTAAGAAGTTTATGGAAATTCTGAAAGAGTTTGAAAAAGATAAACCACAAAAATGTTCCAGTGCTAGAAAATAAAGCTTAGAACAAGAGCAACCGCATGATCGCTTTGAATTCTCTGCACCTGCCAAGCAGTTCAAGAACAGCCCCTATAGTGTGTCTGTGTTCTGTGGCCCAAGGAATCTGTACTGCATGTGGAAAGAGATAATCCAGTAAATCCACCATTAGCAGAATGTCTAAGGACACAGTCTGAACCCCAGCCCAGCTCTGTTTCATACTGAGATTGTTAGGGATCCTTCAGCCTCAGCTGTGTATTGAGCTACACCCTCAGTACCCCCATCCTCTTAAAGCTCCTTTTGATAATATGCAGAATGTATCCTGTAATTCTTTGCTGTGTAAAAATTTTGGTATGTAAAAAGATCACATCACGTACCACAGTGATTGTCCACCGTTGTCACAAATAGGATCCTTAACAGCTTTAGTCTCTCCGGATCATCAGAAGTAGCCCGGGAAATAATTCAATCCCTGTATATAGCTCAGGAGAAAGGTAATTGGCAGTAAAACTTTAATGCTCTATAAACCAAAGGAGAGTGGATTGAGCATTTAGAAGCTCGTGTCAGGCATAATTAACATTGAAATAAGTTGCCCTTTTCTTAACGGTGTGTTATTAAAGAATGAAAAGGCTAAAATGTCAAGTGGAATTAAAAGAATGGTTCCAGATTTTAAGCAACAGAGAAGTAGCATCCAAAAACATCTTCAAGATTCACCAAACTACCAAGTTGCTGGTTTCCTTGGATAAAGCATCCATAGAAATCCTTTGACTGTCTTAACTCATCTGTCTCTATGTCTATGTGTTTCCAGAGCAAAACCAGTACGAGTTACACTTGATTTGAGATTTTAGCTAGTGTATTCTGTCTCATTGTTTTTGATCTTTCTCCCACCCCTTTCTGTAATTGCTTATTAATCAGAGATTAGGGATCAGTCAATGTAAGAATCATAGAGTCATAGATGACAGAATGGTTTGGGTTGGAAGGGACCTCAAAGATAATTTAGTTCCAACCTCTCTGCCATGGGCAGGGACACCTTCCACTACCACACCTTCCAACCTTCAGGTTGCTCAAAGCCTCATTCAACCTGGCCTTGAACAGAGGGGGCATCCACAACTTCTCTAGGCAACATGCTCTAGTGTTTCCCCACCCTCACAGTGAAGACTTTCTAATATCTAATCTAAATCTACCCTCTTTCATTTTAAAACCATTACCCCTCACTCTACCACTACACTCTGATAGATTCCCTCTCCATCTTTCCTGTACACCCTCTTTAAGTACTGGAAGGCTGCTATAAGATCTCCTTGGAGCCTTCTTTTCTCCATGCTGAACAACCCCAACTCTCAGCCTGTCCTCGTAGTAGAAGTGCTCCAGCCCCCTGATCTTTGTGGTCCTCCTCTGGACACACTCAAGCAGGTCCATGTCTGCCTTATGTTGGGGACTCCAGAGCTGAATGCAGTATTCCAGGTGGGGTCTCATGAGAGCAGAGTAGAGGGGCAGAATCACCTCCCTCGACCTGCTGGCCATGCTGCTTTTGAGACAGCCCAGGATACGGCTGGCTTTCTGGGCTGCAAGCACACATTGCCAGCTCACGTTGAGCTTCTCATCGACCAACGCTTCCAAGTCCTTTTCCTCAGGGCTGCTCTCAATCCATTCTCTGCCCAGTCTACTTGTGCGTGGGATTGACCGGATTCGTTTGCAGGACCTTGCACTTGGCCTTGTTGAACTTCATGAGGTTTGCATGGGCCCACCTCTCAAGCCTGTTAAGAGTCCCTCTGGATGGCATCCCTTCTTTCCAGTGTGTCCACCACACCCCACAGCATGGTGTTGTCAACAAACTTACTGAGGGTGCACTCGATCCCACTGTCCATGTCGCTGACAAAAGTATTAAACAGCACTGGTCTGAATATCGACCCCTGAGGAACACTGCTTGTCTCTGGTCTCCACTTGGACATCAAGTCATTGACTACAACTCTTTGAGTGTCAGCATCCAGCCAGTTCCTTATCCACAAAGTGGTCCATCCATCAAATCTGTGTCTCTCCAATTTAGAGACAAGGATGTCAAGGGGGACAGCGTTAAATGCTTTGGACAAGTCCAGGTAGATGATGTCATTGGCTCTTCCCTTATCCACCAATGCTATAACCTCATCATAGAAGGCCACCAAATTTATCAGGCAGAATTTGCTCTTAATGAAGCCATGTTGGCTGTCACCAACCACCTCCTTATTTTCTATGTGCCTTAGCATAGTTTCCAGGAGGATCTGCTCCATGCTCTTACTGGGCGCAGAGGTGAGACTGACTGGCCACTATCTGTTTTCTTATTTGGCTTTCTTTTTTTCTGACTTTTTTTTTGTTTGCAATCTTCTGCCTTGAAAGGGCTTTACGTTACCAATTGTACTATTAGCAGAAACCTGATAGTAATACCCTTGGACTAGAAGTATTTTAAAGGTAAGAAAGTATGTGGGAGTAAATAATTGATAGCAATTGATATGCAAAAGCGATACAGTAGCATATCAGTACCAGCATATCAGTACTTGATATTATACCTTTTAATAGTAACCAAATACCAACTGCTGTTGCCATGTAATGATAAATATGCATATATGTTACACCAGTAATGCTAAATTTGTGCAATTCTTTAAAGTAATGGTAAGATTTTAATTTTAAAATAGATATGCACCTAGGCAAGTATGTTCTGATATGCACTTATTTTATAAGCATGTACGTTGTTGAACTTTTCTAAGGCAAGCGTGCATCTAGAATGCTTTTAGTCATCCATAGGGTTTAGTTTCTTTCCTGTTTTATAAAGGTAGACATAAAACACCTAGGCAGGAAAACCACTTTTTTTTTTTTTAAGGCTAGATTGTACTGTTTCGGCATTAAAATTCTCCAGGAAGAAATAAAAGTCCACAATGCATTTTCAGTGAAAAAATGTCATTCCACTTTGCTATCTAATTTAAATTCAGTATGAAAAGCTAATATCAGAGTTCTGTTGCCTCTTACTACAGGATTTGACAGCTGGCTGCCTGCTGTTATACTTGCAAGAAATATCCAAAAAGAACCTCCCTCCCCTGCCCCACCCCCCCCGCCTTTTTTTTTTTTCTTTCCTCCCCAGTGAATGGATGAAAAAGCTTTCTTTACAGAACTATCAAGAATTGTTAGAAATTTTCTACTTTCTTGATAATTATTCCTACACTTAATTTATTCAGATTGTTGTGGCTTCTTCTGTTAGAAGAACTACTGGCTTACTTTTTTTCCTCTTTTTTAAAAAGAAAACTTATTTCCTTAGAGAATTCTAGATTGCAAAAAGAAAAGAATGTGGATTATCATGTTCTACAGAAATCTCTAGCTAGCTCTTGTTATATTTTTTTTGCATTAAGCCTTCATTACTAATTTTGCATTAACTTACTATTTTGCAGTAAGTGGTATAAAAACTTGGTCTTTGGTTCTCTCCATGTAATACTTCCTTATGCATTCAGTGCATTCTTTTTATTAGTTCTGAGCTCTCTTCTCTATTAGTAGGAAATTTTGCTTAATCTTCCTTCCTTTCCCCTCTGTTGCCTATTCTTTAAAGACCTTGTCTCAGCTACTGCCTTCTTCCAGTCATGAAGAATCACCTGAAATTTTTGACATTTGTAAATTTTGGATTTATGTTTTATAGAGAGATCTTAGCTCTCTATAAAAGAGAGCTTTATTGTGATTTTGGATAAAGAGACTTAGAATTATTACACTACTGTATTTTTCTCAATGTATACCTTATAATTTGGCTAATCCTTTCCAGTAGGAGCTATGCATTGCATGACTTAAGAAAGCACTTTAACTTTATTATGTTTCTTAATTTGTATTAGAGCAAACTTTTACTTAGCGGCATTCCAATCGCCCATTGGCACGGTGACTGTATAGCTTGCTTGTTTCTAAGGCTTTTAGTAGTATTCTTCAGGAATACTAAGGGACAATGTTTATTAAATAACAACTGCCCAAGAAAGTCTTTGTTTCACTTTATTGTAATGCCACACATCTCTGCACTAGCTTGTGAATGTGATACATGAACATGGCTCCTGAGTATTCATGACAAGACATTGAAAATGTCTCTACCATTAGATCTTCCTTTTCTGATTGATCACGTGTTTAACTGTTTCCTTACATGTGTACTGATATACTGTATTTAAGTAGAAAAAAGAACTGATAAACAGTTAGTAGTAGAAACTCTTCTCCAAATCTGTTGTATTCAGATAAGTGAAAGAAAATCAGCAAACAAACATATACAGTGATAGGAAAAATTTCAAAACATATCAGCACTCATTAAAGGGTATAAAGGAATGGTTGCTTTTTCAAGACTACTGAGTAGAGTGATATTCTAATTCAGCTGAGCTCATTTGAAGACCTGATCTATAAACAGAAGTCAGAAGAGTCTGAGTTCTTCAATATGGTTGCTTATTTAACCTCCTAAGAGTCCATACCTGCAAATTCAGTCTTCAGGTTAATTTAATCAGTTATTTGTGGCACATGTACAGTGTCAGAGGCTGAGATAAGTTCACTGTGAAATTTAACTTTGAGCTTCTAAACAGATATAACCACCGTTTCTGAATAAAAGCTAATATAATGTGCAATTTTCATTAAATTTTAATTGTTATGATTATTTTCATTAAATCTTTATTAATTCCTAGACTAATATTTGCTGGATATCTTATGAGACTGAGAAAAAACGAAAACATGCTAAACTGATAAACTTTTAAGTCCAGTTTACTTTATTGTGTTTAATATTAGCATGAAAAAACGTTTTGCAGGAAAAAAACAACCTTTACCTGTAATTCACAGGCAAGTGATTTCTGTAATCATTTTGATTTGCTGATCCTGTCTCACTTCAGAAACCATGTCTTATTGCATGAGATACTTACCATGATACTTATTATTGATAAACATTATCAATTTACTCACTTTCCTTTTCATTGATTGTAACTGATCATAATATTTCAATTATTCAACTGACCTATTCTTCAATGTATTTTTAAATGCACAAGAAAGAAATATTTTAACAAATTAATACCAAACTAAATATTATAAGTATGGAATGGGATGGGTAGGAAAACTTTTCTTGTTTTTCTTTTTAAATTTTTGTATAGGAGGCATGTCTTTTTGAAAGTGTGCATTTCAAAGATGTGTCCAACTCAGTGAAAGATAACTCTAATTGCTAGTAATTACAATTTCCATTTAGTGCAAGAAAGTAAAACTCATGCAGAAATATTTTGGAGCTTCTGGTACATTGTATTGTCTTTCTTCAAATACGTGTTTTAAACATCTACTTTATCTTGACATGCAAGTATTTAAAATATGTGATTTAAATTTTAAGTAAATACTTTGTTTCAACATCCTAAAATAGTTCTAGTAGACAGAGACAATTAGAGACTGTACTAATGAACTGAAGAATGGAAAGGACAGTTTCATTCCTTGCATAACTGACAAACTCAGGTCACTTTTGTGGAAGAGAGCCAATGAGGATAATAACTTAGTGACAAAATGGGAAAAAAAAGTAATAATTCAAAAATTACCAGGCCATTAATCTTGTCTTTTAAAGAGGACAAACTAATTTATTTCAGAGAGAGTTAAACCTGAGGTGCAATTTAGAATATTTTTGATAGCCTCGTAACGTTGAAAGATTAATTATGCCGTTCTATGTGATTTGTCTCTTGAACTTGAGTTATTCTTGTAAAAAAACTGAAGTAGCAATGACATAAGGTAACAAGAAAACTTCAATTTGCTGTTCATTTGCATAGAGGTGAGAACTGAATACATTTCACCACTTCGTGAAACAGAACGAGCAGCATCACAAATGAAGATTGACAGCACTTTCAAAATTCAGTAGTTGTCACTGAAGATATTAAAATAGTTTGAGTCCAGTTGTCATAGATATCATCAGAAAATAAGGCAAATTAAGGAAGAAGAAGGGATATTCCACAACAATTTGTCAGGTGTTCCTCCTCAGAGGAACCAATTTGTTTGGAGTTTTATCTGTAATGTTCTGTTCTGTCATTACATTGTTTCTGGCCTTCCTCATTATCTTTTCCAACTTTAGGCATTGGTTTCTAACCTTGGAAAACAGTGATAAGAAGCAGACTTTGTTACATATAAAACTGCAGTGAAGTTTTTGCAGCTGCAGTCTTCATGTAGTTTTTCAGGTTTCTTAGAGGCTCTTGGGAGAGTTGGACTGGGGAACTCTTTTTATGGTCAGTCACTGGCGTTTCTCATGTGCCTTCCCTTCTCCTTTGGAAAGTGTCCTACAAGGGCTAGAAAAAGGTTTAAAATACTGTGAAAGAGTCTGATCCTTTCTGTAAGCAAGAGCAGAGGAGGAAGTCTTTGCAGCAGCTTTGTCCAAAGATGGACAGCACTTGTATTACATCTTCCTTATTCTAGAGATTACTGTGGGAAGCTTTTCCTGCATGCTGTGGATTGGGCAAATGGGGCTTTTCATAATTCTGTTCCAACTTAGACACCCCTTGGATTTTCGGAACTCAGGCTTTCAGTCCAAAGTTTGGCATAGGAAGAGCCTGATGACTAGCTCTCAGGAGAAGTACAAAACTTGACAGAATTCCAGTCATTGTTTTGGCTACTATTAGCCAAATGTGCTGTATTGTCTCTGACATCTCTCATGGTAACTGTTGACAAAAGTATAGTAACTACTATAAGTAGTAACTACTAAAAGTATAGTAACTACTATACTTTTGTGATATTTACAGAAATTTGTATACATTAAGCTTTTCTACTAGATTTAATAGATCTTTCAAAATCCTTCTCTCTATGAACTACTAAAACCAATACGAAATATTGTTTAGATGCTTAAATATGCCCTTTTTTTAGAAAAATAAAAATTTGGCTATGCTTATATGGTAACAGTCCTAAAATTCTATTGTTTGTTCTAAATTGTTACATGTACTGCTGGGGAGATTCTCCTGCAGTTTATTGGAACTCTCTCTAGAATCTGCTTGTGAGTTTGAGGTTTCTGAAAAGCTTTCAAACATTGAAATTTTTTGGTTTTGTTTTTAGATAGAAGTGATGCAGTTGAGCTTCCTATAAAGTTCATTCCTCAGAGTGCTGGTTGCTACCGCTGTCAGATTCTTCTGAAGTCCTCCTGTGATGTTCGTGTCTATGAGATTGAATGTGTAGTGAATACGGATGATGCTGAAGCAGAGATTGAATTTCAAACTCCAGCTTACCAAGCAGTGATCCAGGATATTCCAATAGTAAGTTCGCTTTACTACTAGAAACTAAACTACGATTCAGGACTTTTAAAAGTTGGACTCTTGATCCATACTGCTAAAATTTACAGTTGCAAAATGCACAAATGCATGTAAATACTGACTTGAGTATTGTTACTCAAAGTCCATATTGGACATAAGATAAAGCTTGTTGGGGTAAGTAGTTTCTGGCAGTTCTTAAAGTAAATTATTAGTTTGATGGACTTATTTCTAATGTTTCACTTCTGTCCTGATAATTGTTAATCTGTTATTTAATAATTTTATCACACTGAAAGTGAAAAAAGAAGTTGTTTAGTCTGGGGAATAAAGATATTGTTTCTGAAAAGAAGGAGAGATGTTGAGGAGTAGAATAGAAGAACTATATTACATACAATTTAAAATATATGGCAAGCATGGGTAATATATCATATATAATGTTATCCTATCTATTTTGTATATGAAACCCTTGATCCATGAGAAGTAAGACCAGGGAATGAAGATGGAGTGTAGGCTGGAATACCATCTCCGTCAGAAAATTATTCCTCAAAATTTAGGGAACTTTTTAGAATTAAAAGAAAAAAAAAAAAATGATGAGGAAGGAGCTTAAACTGCGAGAGAAAGGATAAAAAATCTTTAAGAGAGACAAATGATAAAATATTTCCTGAGATTTAAACTATAGTTTGGTCTACATGCTAGATGTAACTTTTTGATATTAGAGCCACTGAAAAGTACTAGTCAGTTAATTTATAGAAAAATTATTCTGAGATTTTATAGACAAAAAAGTGGGGGCAGGTTCAAATGAGGAGACTTAATGTCTGGGGAGAGAATGCGTATTGTGGATGCTCTGTGAAATACTGAACGTAGACAAGGATCTGGTTCATTAAGAAAGAAAGAAAAAAAAAGAAACTGAAAAGAAATCATATTACAGTGCTAACTTTTCTTACACATAAGTTTTAAGATATTCATATATTAGTTATTAAACATTGATTTATTGAAGTTACATTAGCTGAAAAACAGCTGTTACATAACACAGAAAGCAAAGGGTTTTTTCCACCTCCTTTACACAGAGAGTTTCTAAACGGATTTGCTTTATTCTTATGTTTTTTTTTTTCTTTTCACTTCTGAGTGTACTTAAGTATACTTAAATTGCAAGCAGTAGTTATGCTTTTATATTTTTAAGTCCTGCTTGTTTTCTTAGTGAAGAAAGAAAAAGTATCCCAATCGGAGCATGCGCTCTGTCTGTGTGTCTATGTGTGTGTTTGTGAGAGAGCAAATATGTACCTCTGTTAGCCTGTCTCTTTCTATGGAATGCAGACACCTGGTCACAAGTCTGCTTTAAATATTATCCCCTAAGTTTGCAAAATCAAACGTTGATGAACAAACAAATATAAAAATGGGGAGTTGTTGGTCTTTTTACATCTTACATCACAAAAATTAATTTTGTGATTGCACATTATTTTTTTCACAAGGTTTCTTTCTTGTTCAGTATAAGAAATGTGTGTTACTCTGCTAAGGAGTTAGGTACTTTACATTTTCATATACATTCCTTCTAGCTGGAGCTTCTGCATCTATCAGAAATTTTTCCACACTTTTGTGTTGTTAGTTAGCACTGTTATATTTGTCATGCAATTACTGAACTTTGAAATACTCTGTGGAGGAAGACAGATGCTCATAGAGATTGAAACTGAGGTATGAGGTTGTTCAATCTACTAAACTTAGTTTCTTGAACCTAATATTTAGTGTTCAAAGTGCTTTTATAGACAGTAGCAAAGTGTAATAAAATCTGTGTGGTAGGTGGAACACGTTATAAATGGAGCAAATAATAATAGTCAACTGATTTGCTTAAAGTCACACAGTGAATTAATGTCGGAACTAGAATAAGAACCCACCCAAATATGAAATCTGTGGATTATTTTTTGATATGGGAGTTAGGGCTGAACATCTGAAATTTCCATAATTCTCACAAGCATGAGAATTACGGAAATTCTCAAAATGTCATTGTCTCAAGAATGTCATTGTTCCATCAATCACTTTCAGCCTCTCCAGGTATAGCTTCTATACATGCAGCCAATTATGTACCTTGGATTTAACCACCTGCCATGCTGTGAAAAGATTCTAACTCCCGTAGCATGAATCGTGTTTCTCATTGACTTAACAGGCTTTGGATAAGATTTCGCATTAAGCAGAGAGCCTCTAAGAATTAGATGATTAAGTAATTAAAGCTGTTTGTTAATACAGACATACAAGGGAGTAGAATTTAACAAATATTTTATTTTCATTTTCTAATGTTTATGGTTGACCTTAATGTCTTTCTTTAGAAGATATTTTTACGCAAATTTATGCTGTAGTAGAAGAATTTTTTACAGAAGAATCTCAAAGTGATCATGTTTGTTAACTGCATTTCTCCAGCTGACAATTTTTTATGTTTGAGATTAAGAAGAAATACTTATGCTATGTATTGGTGTAATCACCCCTAGTGTGGAGAAAGGAAGCATCTGATATAAATGGCGCTGGAAATAAAACACCTCAAGCCCTCCAATTTTCACTGTCCTCCTTACTGAAGAACAGTCGTGGTGATGTTTTTCTTCTATCTCACCTTTTAAAACAGTAGATGAGCAAAGGGTGATGATCTGCCAGTTTTGAAACTAGTCGATCTGGTTTTCAAAAGGATAATATTGTTCCTGATATTGTGGGGAAAAAGAAGCATGAGAATAAAAATAAACTTTTGTTGCCTTTTTTTCCCCTTTAATTTTATTCTTAGCATGAGGATACCAGTTAATTACTGTTTTCTTTCATGTTTTCTGCTAGAGATGATGTAACTGTTTTTATTAAAGAATTTGAGACCACAGCGATGGCAGTATTTTGAAAAACTGAGGCAGTATACAAATCTCAATATTCCAAACGGGCATTTGTGGTCGACTACTAGGAAATTTACCTCTTAACAACAAAGAATTACACATTAATTATGTCTTACTCAAACCTTAGATATATGATACTGCAAGTCTCATGCCATTCCATAGGATTAGCTCTGATGACCACAGGTGGTGGTTCTTAGTCTGTGATAAGATAGCTGAGCTTGAGAGACTTTCAAAGAAGAAAATGAGGAGTGAAGTATCATCTCTATTCCCCTAAATGCATTGTTTATCTCTGACATTTACATACAGTTTTCCATGGATGAAGACCATGGATGTCAATGAGTCAAAGGATTGCTTCCTTTTTTCATAAATCAGATCAATCTTCTGTGTTTTGACAAGGCGTGTATTAGCTCTTGGATGGCAGTTTATTTTATTTTTCAGATAGATGTTAACCTTTTTGCAGACTGGATGTTTGGTCATCTGGTTCCTTCAAATAGTACGAGGCAGAATAGCATTATTTTAGTTTTACTATTTTTATACAGCCCCCAAGCATGCATTGCAAAATATCTCACTTTCTACCGTAATCAAGCAGTCTTGTGATAGATGTGGATGCAAGACAAACATGTTTCTTAAATAGGCTTTCATACTACTCAGGACAGGCATTCTTTAAAATAGATTAATCTCTTGAAAGGCCAGTTTCTGGAAACACAAGACTGTAAATACTCCTTTGGAGACGAAGTCCTTAATTCGTAAGCAAGGCTGATTCTGTAATATAGTCAGTGGCCAAATGAGGCAATATATGCTAGTACACTACATCAACGCTTCAAAGAGATACACTAAGATTTTCTACAGATGGAAAAGGGACAGAATTTTGGCAAGCATTAAACAGCACCGTAAAGATACTTGCAAGTGTTTAAAATGACACTTATAAAATTCCATCTTGACCATTAGCTATATCATGTTCATATTCTTCTAATGAGGATTCCTGCTGACAGTATTACTACTGATAGTATTGGTATCTGTACCTCTGGCTTCCAGGAGTAAGGGATTTATTATTAGCTTAATTCATTTTTAAAAGACACTGTTTTTTTCCTTCCCAAGGGTGCTCTGAGCCAGTACTTTGGGAAAATGATTACTATGCTCTGATTTGATGATAACTGCAAGTGAAAGCTGAAATGCATGTTAAGAGCTTTAAATGCATAATCTAATGTACATCTTTATTTTGATTTCAGAGTAACATGTCCAGCCAGGACTGGAAACTTGAAGCAATTTTGGAAGGACAGGGTTTTTATGGTCCTCCTCAAATAAATGTGGGTCTAGGTGAAACAGCTCTGTATCCTCTCATGTTCAAGCCTATTACTGAGTGCGTAACAACGGTAAGAGGGAAATTAGTTTCAATATTTGAAAAAGATGTTTCTATCAATCAAATTCAAATCAGTGTCCAAATTATGAAAGTGTTTAAGCAGTTACTAACATTAAGCATCTGCCTGGGAGTCAGAAATTGAAAGATTGCCTAACAGCTGAACTGAAAAAACAAAGGAACTATCTTTTCAAAGCTTAATCTTAAGCATGATAGATATCCCCACCACCCTTTATTATCTCTTCCTTTATTTGCTCTTCTATCAAACCCCTCATTTTAATGAAACGAACAGTTACTCTGTAGAGATTCTGAACTTTGATCATAAAAATGTACATTATGTTAGTCTGAATATAAATACATATATTAAATTGTATTTCATTACCTAAGTAATAAAGTAGTACCATTGAGTATTTCTCGTTGCATGCATACATCACAAATGAATTTGTGTGATGAGTGTTTTGTTTCATAAAATAGTTTCTGTTACAAGTTAAGCCACTACTTAGAACCTGCTTTTGCCATCAGAGTAATCACTATTCTGAATGCTAAAATGAAGAGCAGAGCAAAGGCTATGACACCTTTAGCAAGAAGCAGTATACGTATTTTTGCCTGTATAATATCTGAGACATTTTGACTACAGGTTACTGTTCAAAAGTGTGAATTGCCAAAGACAAAAAAAATTAAAAAAAAAAAAATTGTTCTGTGAAACATTAGTAATCCTCCTGTGTGCATTACCAACCAAATATAGTGTAGTTTAGGAATCCAGTATTATAAAACTATTAGAAGCCAGAACTCCTGAGTCCTTTGACGATGAATACTTATGAAGACATTTTAGTTGAAGGACAGATGAAAATGATTGAGCATGAGGAATAATGATGCATGAGAACATATTTTCTTGGATATTTGGTTTCCAGGAAGAAGCCGAGAGGTATAAAACCTAGCAATATGAGGGCTTTATGCTGTTGAGTTTCATAATTTAGAAAAATTAAAAATTTTGGTTTGTAGTTTTGTGAAAATTTATTTTTCTTCTCTGTTTAACAGCAAAGTTTACTTAAGAACTGGAAAAGTCAATAGGAACTTTCTTATAGGCATTCTTAGTTGCCTGGAGTGAAGATTAATAGACTAAAGGAGTTGTTCTAGCAGCCAAAGGGGACTTTTAAAGTGCTGAAACTTATTTTACTTCTTTCTTTGTCATAGGGGAGGCTTATTCTGCGAAATGGTACAGCTCGCATTGAAAACATCTTTAACCTTAAGGGAATAGGGAAGAAACCTTTGGCACAGGATCATATTGTGATAGATTGCCAAGTGAGAAAGGTCACTCGAAAGATTTTATGGGTGCCCAATTATACCAAGAACAAGTTAACGTACAAGGTAAATTTTTAAAATAATGTGACAACTATTTTTCTTTCCAAAGACCTATGAATTGTGTGTTAGAATAGCAAATATTATTGTAATTGCAGATATACTATTAAAATTCATGTATCCATGAGAAATTATATCTAATTATAATTTATAATATATAGATATGTTTATAGCCAGGAAGTCTGTGAGATAGCATATAATTTTGCTGTATGTTCCAGGGAAAAAGATTGCTTAATTTACTAGTCTAGTTCCTAAGGGCACAACATTTCTACAGTTGCACTCTGTTCATTTGCTATTCTGTCCTCCCTTCCTCCTCTACTGGTATGAAACCAGTGGCCAATTCCATCAGCTTTGAAATCAGAGAAGGGTTTCGAGAATACAGGGTTTCGAGAATACAGTCGGTGCTTGCATTTCTTGGAACAAATTATAGAGTTAGTGTCTTTTGCACAGCTGGTGTTCAGGAATGTTGGAGGAAGTTGGGAATACTTTTGTGTGTTTGCTGATAGGAAAGAAAATTTAAAAGAAATAACAAACTGGAGTTGTTAAGGGGCAATAGGTCACTGGGGAGATGGAGTAGGAAGAGCTGAGGTAGTTGTGGTTTCAGTAGAGGGACATAAGATGTAAATTCTTAGAAAATACAGTTTTGTTAGTTTCCCTGCTCAAGCTCTTTTTACTATTAAATCCTTATTATTTTTCACTGTTTTAGTTAAATATATTTTATAATTGTATTTACACAAACACATTTTCCTATTTAACACCACTGTTATATTACTGTAACTGCACGATTTTCCTACAATTTATCTTGTCTGCATGTTTAATTTGAAAGTGAAAAAATTATTTCATTAGTATTCCTCACCTTCCTTATCCGTATATAAAACACCATGTCATATGCCAGCAGAGGTGGAATGTACATTAGGGCAAAAAAGATGATTTCTGCTTTTCTTTTTAGCTGCAGAGAAGGTTCCTGAGCAAGAACGTCTTGGAATTTGTTCAACAAAAGCCATCTTTGTGACTCTATCCTGGCATTAAAGTCTAGAGTACATAGCATCTAGATGCTATGCTTGTGTACTCTTTGCTAAGAGGGCTAAATCTATGAAAACAAGGCAGGAGAGTGTGCTCTAAAAATTGTCAGCATATTTAAAGATGTATTTTTAAACTGAGTGATTTAGGTGTCAGGGTTGTTTTTGTGGTTTTTCTTTTGAGGTGAAGGAGGGTAAAAGGGAGAATGTAGATTCTAGAAGATAAAATCTGATTAGTTACCAGTATCTGGTGTGGACTTGTGAAATGAGCGATCCTTTGTTCTCAGCCCCAGTACCAGTAGCACCAAATGCTGCTTTACTCAAAATGACAAGTATTGGTAGACAGTGACCTCACCTTATTTTATAAAGAGAGATTGTATATATACGAGCAACACTCTTCTATCAGCTTAATGGAAATTCATGGCAATGTGAAATCCTTCTTTAAACTCTAGCTACTCCTAAAAACTTCCTTAAACTCTAGCTACTCTTCTGCAGGAGGATTTGCATTTAATAAACTTTGCACATCATAAAAAAGTTCAACTTCATGTTCCTATTTTTTGACTTATTGTTAAACCCACCAGACAAAGTAAGAAATGTTTTTTTTGGGAATCACCACCTTTGACACTTTTCAAGAATCTGTTTTTTAGACGTGAATGCATTTATATTTCTAATATGTTTGTACTTTTATCTCTCTGCTTTCCCATTTTGTGTGAACTCAATATTTTTATGCCAGTAAAAGTGAAAGATATTGAAATATCAGACTTCGAAATGATTGCATGAAAATTATTAATTGTATGTCTTTTTCAGAAATATTGTGCTAAATGCATTTATGACAGTTGTGACTATTCCAGGGTGAGCTGGGTCTGATTGAACTATGACTTTCTTGAGGGTGTTCTCTGGGTACCGAAATCTGGTTTTCGGGTGGATTTTTTTCTTCTGCTTGTTTATTTTTGTGGTGTTTTGTTTTGTTTTGTTGTATTTTTTTTTTGCCTTTGTGAAGTACCACTTGACAGTCCAACTGTGTGTGCCCTCTTGCTCTGGGACTTTTGGGAGAGAAGTAGTAGGGCCAGCTATTTCATGCATGTATGCATATAATAAATTAATCAATGTGAATAATGTATTTTCTCTGTGCTAAGATTTTACCAAGAAGCTGTTGCAGAACAGTTGTTGAAGCAAGGTGGGCTATAATTGTTGGAAAAGGCATGATTACAAAACCTGCCGGTGCCTGGAAACTGAGTCCTCAACAAATCAAACAATATTAATCACTTCCATTACTCTGCAGCAGATGTCACGTAGTGTCTTGTGCTGTTGTAGGGAGTGAAGATCATTTGCTTGCTTTTAATTCCAAAAGAGTTAGTCTGTAAAGTAGAATTTAATCAGTAAATCCAGAACATGATCACCATTATCTGTAGCTATTAGGAGAAAGGGGAAAACCTCCTCTAAGAGGGAACTATGACCAACAACCTTGTTAGAAATGCAAAAGAAACTTTATTTGCTCTGAATTGTATAGCACAAAGGGCAACAAGAAAAAGAAGTGATACCGATTTTGTTGTTATTGTTTATTCCATGATGCCTGATTATTGTAATTTCTGGATAGCCCATTGTGAAGCAGAGCACAACAGACTGTGAGTTTGTCTTTGTCAGTGTTTCCCTTGGGGCAGTTGGCAACAGTCCGATAACTCCTCCTCCGTTTTAATCCAGCATCTTTGAAATTTTACCATATTAGTCCTTTAGCTAAATTGATGATTAGGTAGAGGGAATCTTGTCAGCTTTGGTGGAGATAGAACAAAGATAATCCAAAAAGTAATAGTTTTAGAAATGTTTTGATGGGATGTTTTGTATTTTTTTTGGCAAATGAATATCTTCAGTATATAATTTCTTGGTTGGCTTGCCCTGTACATCCTCCACTGATGGAGTGTATCCACTGTACAAGGTAACTTCTCGTAGATAAACTGGGACATACATGATATTTTTTAAGAAATAAGTATTTCATTTTCTGAAGTCATAAAACTCAGCCTATATCAAGAATGGTATAAGATGTGCCCGTAGCTGATAAGCATAATAATTTACAGTCACATCCATAAACAATTTACTGCACGATGAATACTTAACAATAAGTAATTTAGCTGAATTAATACTTGGGTAATTTTGCCTTTCAGGTGTAAATTTAGCTTCACTATTCCATTTTAATAAATGAATATATTAAACTATAAACTTAATAAAAACTCATTTCATTAAAAATTAATTAAATTGTATATATGCTACCCTGTTTCTCATTATTTAATGTATATATCTAATAGCTTCAACCGAAATAAGAGTACTACTGCAAAAGTGACTATGAGTCTGGGAGGAGAAAGAGGGAAATAATTCTTTCCTTTCCTCCATTAAGAAAACTCTCTTCCCTCTCAATAATGTTTTTCCTATTTCAAACATATATAAAGAGTGCTCGTGTCTGGAGCAGCCATAATTTTTGTATGTGTGGTTTTGCTTGTCTGTGCAACAACTAATATGTATCAAGAGAGTCAGGGAGGGAAGATGTGCCTTTGGAATTCAGTAGAGGTCATGTGCTTGACTCCATCAGTCTGCCTTTAAAAACGCTAAGCAAAACACTTTCGGTGCCCACAAAGCTTTCCATGATTAGAAAGACTATTTCCATAAATTCCTTGAAAAATGTGAGTGTTTTATGAACTATTTTCTACTGATTGATGTGTAAACCTCAGGGAAATACTGCCACTGTGCTCTTCATGGCTGGTTCTACACAGGATATTACAACAAATAGTCTTTCTCCTGATTAACTTACTTCTGGGACTGAAAAAACCAATACAACAGAATTCATAAAGAATTTGTGCACATATAACATCAGCCAGAGAGCACATCGTTCTCTGATGTTGAATTAATACAAGGTTAGTGACTGCAATGTAAGTGGATTTTAGTGGCTGTAAAATTAGATTCAAATCATCCTACAAGGGTAGAAAGCGTAAAGTGTTTCTATAAAATCCAATCTGTCAGTCTCATGACAAAATTTTTTCTACCATTTTCTTTTGATTTTTATATAAAACTCAGTCTACTGGATATAAATAATTGTCTGGTGTGTTGATGGTTGCTTCTAACGACACCTTCGATAGTAACTTTAGCTATAAAGTTGCTTAATTCTTTCAAGGCTTGGTTTTGCAGTAAAAATATAAAACTGTGTAACTGTTTTTCTCAGTGCTGTCCAAAATAGATGTCATTAAATTAAACTCTCTAGAGGAATCTCAAGGCTCTGTTAAATTACCTTTCAGGTATTAGGTTATACAAACTGTTAGTAATTTCCAAAAGTATTGTAGAATAAATACATAATCAAAACCTATGAAATCCCCTGTTTTTCAATGCATTTTTCTTTGTACTCTGTATACCCATTTTAGAGGTTTACAATGACAATGAAAGAATGATATGGAGGTTGGGTATTTTTAACAGATGTCTCAAAATAATAAAATTATATAGTGTAAACCCTTAATGAGGGGCTTCCTTGTTCAGGCTAAGTCTCATTTGGTAATTTATGTGAGATTTCCTGAGAATAAATTCCACGCAACTCTAGTAACCTGATTGCTGAAAGTCCGTTACCCTCATCAAATTTGTGTTCTTTAACCACAAGTAAATCTGTGTATTCCATAATCCGTCTAATTTTATCTCTTTCCTTTTTCAATCTTTTTGGCTTCCACATTGCCTACCAGAACTTCTATAACAGGCTTCACTACAGAAAAAGCATTCTTCATAGCAATAATGAATGATACAAAGGCCTGCAGAATGTAAGAATAACTGTTGTTTTGGGGAGGTTTTTTTTTTTTTTATGATTACTAGTTATGAAATTGTTTGATCAAGTAAGAGTTTAGTAAGGTCTTATGTCTGATTCGTTTCTTGGGATAGGTCAGTGGTCTTGACAAGTTCCTGGCTGGATTTCAAATCTGGATTATGTAGCACTCGTCATTATACATTTTTCCTGAAATGTTGAACTCCAGATTGCAGCTGAACAGGCAGGAATTATTTTGGGAATATACTCAGTGCAATGTAAAGATGTTTTATTTCACTGTTTTAATATGCTGGTGGCAAAGTAAAAGTGATTGCAAGAACTAAATCAGTTCATAATAACTCAGGAACTTGCAAGATATGCACTGAAAGGAGGATGAGGGAAAGTAACGGGGGCTTCTTTTGAAACATTTGTCATTCTTGACAGTGTTGAAAAGAATCTGGTTATCAGATTGATCAGTGACTCTCATAGACCCAGTTCTGGCCTAGTGTCAAGGAGCATTAACTTTTTAACAAGCAGAACCTGTCAATATTGTTAAACTGACCTGAGAAAAAATTTTGAATGGAAACATTGAGCATATTACTGTCTAACTTTGTTATACAAAGAGAAATAATGAAATTACTATTTCTTGGGTGGACTTTAGAACCCTGCTGTAATATTCATTACAGTAGGTATCTGATCCCAAAAGGTTTTAGAATGGGAACATGAATGAAAGCAAAAGACAAACATTTTTTGATAATGGGAGGTCACAGCTGTAATAGTGTAAGGATCCTTTCTGTGACTGTCTGAGCAACTCCTCTTGCATTTCCAGTCATTTAAAAAGTCCGATCTGATTTTACAGGAACAGCCAGTAGGAACTGGCCATTAGTAATTTCCCTTGAGAGCAACTTCCACAGGTTCAGTTTACTGCAGAATCTTCTTGACTTCCAAAAGCAATGGGAATTTTAATACCGAAAGTTCTTGTTGCGATCCTAAGATCGTTACTACTTTCACTCCAGAAATTACTTGAGCAAGACTTTAGTCTGTCCATTAATATTAGTACTTATTTACACTGGATTCTGGCAGCAGAACACAATGGAGCAAACATCAATTTGTTGAAATTATTTCCTTTTGAGCTTAATTATATCTCACTAGAGCTAGAAAACAGGCAGAATAGCTCCAGCATTTTTGTATTTTGGCCTGATTTCTTAAAAATGCATTTTTATCAAGATCTATCTCTTTGTGGAAGCGCAATTCAATATATAGCAGTTAAACAGGAGAAGGGTGAGGAATCAGTTGCAATGATGGCATAAGCCTTTAGTGCCTATAGGAAGCTGGAGTACATTATGTCAGGATGTTCAGTCAGGGAAAGTCAACGGGGGAATGATACAAAAGCAATGCATGTGTGGTGGTGGGGAGATTGCTGCCTGTTTGGGCTTGTGAATTTGACAAAATTATGAACAGAACTATGACTTTTTCTTTGGACACAAAAGTTTAGCTGGTAATAAAGATTAGTTGATTTAGCATCAAGTTATATTAATGCTTAAATTAATATAGAAACAGGCATTCGGATTTAACATTCTTTGTCTTTTTTACTTCAATTTCCTATTTTGTGTTTTGTGAAAATAGAGACAGAAAGAATTCCAACTCTTTGACTTGACTTGCATAACTTATAACAGTCATCTTACAATCTTTCTAACACCTTAAAGAACTAAGGAAATCTGTTTGTGTCCTTGCTGGAGAGGATGGGAGGAGGGTAGTGTGCACTATAGTTTACCTTGCAGTCCCAGTTCACTCATCATTTAGATTGGGGCATTTCGAAGCATACCATGGCTATGTTTCTACCCTCGAAGGGAAAACTGCATGAAATGGCAATGTGCACTCAAATTTCACCTTGGCATGCAGGTGTGAAGCTGTACATAAGATGTGCATGTGGGTGAGGACAATAGGATACAGCTTATGAGAACTTTTAAGAAGAGTTTGGGAAATGTGATTGCAGAAGTCAGACTAACAGGAAAAAAAGCTATTTAGAATTTTAAAATTCTGGGATTCGGCTGTGTAGCACATTAGAAACGTATATTTATGGAAGAGTGTGATTATAACTGAATTAGTAGAAACTTTGTTAAACCAAAGCATTATCAGGAAGAATTATAGAATCCTAGAATATCAAGTTGGAAGGAACTCAAGGATCATCTGGTCTAACCTTTCTTGTCAAAAGCATGGTCTAGGCAAGATGGCACAGCACCCTGTCCAGATGAATCTTAGAAGTGTGCATTGCTGGGGAATCCACTACTTCCCTGGGGAGATAATTCCAATGGCTGATTGTTCTCATTGTGAAAAGTTTTTCTTTTCTGTCTAATTGGAATCTCCCCAGGAATAACTTGTACCCCTTACCCCTTGTCTTTTCCATGTGACTCCTTGTAAAAAGGGACTCTCCATCTTCTTTGTAGCCATCCTTTAAATACTGGAACATGTTTATAAGGTTTCCCCTAAGCCTTCTTTCCGCAAGCCTGAACAAACCCAATTCTCTCAGCCTTTCCTCATATGGCAGGCTTCCTGGTCCTTTGATCATCTTTGTGGCCCTTCTCTGGACCCTCTCCAGCCTGTCGACATCTTTTTTGTATAGCAGGGACCAAAACTGAACACAGTATTCCAGGTGTGCCTGACAAGGGCTGAGTGGGATAATGAATTCTTTATCTCTGCTAGTGATGCCCGTGTTGATGCAACCCAGCATCCTGTTGGCTTTCTTTGCTGCAGCAGCAGCACACTGTTCAGTCATATTGAGCTTGTTGTCCACCGAGACCCCCAGGTCCCTTTACAGGAAATTCAATTTTAGACACAAGGGGGGAAAATAACTCTATCGGATGGAAAAAGAGTATTTTTTTTAAGTCCAATTACTGTTAAGATATGGTAGGAACAGTGGAAAACCCATGGGAAGTAAGAAGGAGAATTAGAGGTGCATAAAGAGCGAAATCAGTTGACAAATTTTAGTAAACATTTCAAGTAGCACTAAATGATTTTCAGAGTTTGAGAAGTGAAAAGGTTAAATAGGTCCAATGAATAAATGACAAATTATGAAGAGAGAGTTCATGCACAGAGATAAGGAGTTAACTAGAGCTATCTCAAGGTAGCAAGTTTATCCTTTACAAAAGGATTCCGTTCTCTGTAAGTCAGTGGTGAACTCATTTACTACCAAGGGAGCTGTGGAGATGCACAGCTATTTACAGTGAAAAACTGCATAAATTTTCGTGGGAAAATACTATGCATTTAGAAGGCTAACATCTGTAAACTAGATGTCTGATGTCTGTTACCTAACTTCTAGAAGTTTTCATGAAAGTGGGAGAATTTAAAACAACTAAGTTAAATACTTACTTATATACTGTTAAGCATAATTTTTGAATTTTTCAGGGTATGTACTCAGTTATTTTAAAGTAGCCAAAAGAGAAATCAGAAATCTGCAGATCTATCATTCCAGCATGATTTCTGCAGAACGTATGTGAAGATGAATCTTTGCTTTCATTAAGGATTAGAGTGGTGATGGAAGGAAAAAAAAAGACCTTACAAGTAAACTGAGCTTTTAAATTAATGTAAACAGTATCATTTTTATACCTGTCGTATATTCACATAATAATAAAATTTGCACACATGTTCATACATATGATTCTAGATTGTTAAAAGCAAGGTTATTTCTAGCCCTGGGAAGTCTTTTGAACAACAATAAAGGGATTCAGAGGATTTATATGATTAAATTCATACTCTGAAAGAGCAACTCCTTCAGTGCCTTTGGAAGATTTCATAAATAGGGATAAAAGAGGTGACAAAGTTCTGAGCTGCTAGTTGCTTTCTTTTAGACACTTCTGGCCTTGAAATCCACAGTTTCAGACAGCCATCTGTGTTCTCCATCTAACTGAAGAAAGTAGGCACTCAGCACCAGAACTCTAGAAGAGCCATCAAAAGGAATGGAGGATGATATAATTAGGCCAGTGGTAAAACAGTAAGACATATTTTCTCTATGGATGCTCAGTTAGTCTCTTCATACTGAGCAGGCTTGGGCCAAGGGGTTTGTTCCAAGATCTGCAAGTCTTGCCAGTGCACTAAACTGCTGGTTATTTGGTAAAAAATGTTAGTCTAAGTGCCTTTCTGGTCTTATAGGTGGGATCAGCATGAATCAGACTTCAGATATCTACAGAAAATTGCCTAATTTGGGAACACTGATGGAGCTCAGTCATAAAGTATGCACAATAAGCCTATCCACTGTCAAGGAAAAAACATTTTGGACTCCAGCCAGGAGTGAAAATATTAGCTTACTTTACAGGGGTAGGTTACAGCTCAGCGGAGAAAATAAGCGTGTAACTTTCAGAAGTAGGTGCCTCATTTTTTAGGTTTTCTTTAAAATCTGGCCAAATTTGAGAAATATTAGTTTCTGGTGGTTCTGACCAGTAAGAAACTCATAGGGAGTGGTGACAAGAAGATATGATTGCCTATCCATTGCCCATCTCTCATCCCATCCCTATTAAACAAAAAACTGACGAAAGGAAGAACCACCCTCCTCAAGAGACAGTGTAGCATACTATATATATATATTTGTACGTATGTGTGTTTTTATACTTAATGCAGGGAGAAAACAGGCTTACTCGATCAACAGTAGAAATATAATACTAGAAGGGACCACAGAATCAGCAGGTCTCCACCCCTCAGAATTACAGACAGTCGTGTAGTAAATACCTAGTTTAGACAGACTCACAGAACATTTAATTTACACGACATGAAAGACATGAAACCATGAAAGACAAAATCTTTCTTAGCTCTGCAACAAAATATGGGACCTGCAAAAATAGATGACAACTGTAATGTGTTTCTGAAATCGTGTGGGAAAGTTTGAGATCACCGATGTCTTTGAGCACTGAAACAACAGTTCTGCATTTATTACGTAAACATCCCGGATGATCCTGGGAAGTGAACCATATTCAACACCAAGAAAAGAACAAAGCAAGAAAACCAGCAATGTTATCAATCTGATGCAGGGGAGGGAAGGGAGATTTCCTTCTTGTCTTTTGATATGGGTGCTTGAATTCGAGTACTGAAACAGTGGCCATGTATGTACTACCATTACTTCATTGCTTGTTTTTCCTGTTTGATTACACAGTTGCTTGCTTAAGGTTAACATCATTTTAAAATCATTTAGCTTCTGTTAGTTCACTGCTCTATTCAGAAAGGTATCGAAAACTTCTCTTGAAAAATGGGAAATCATCAAACTTCCAGTCCATATTTATTCATCAACAATTCATATCTGTTTCATGTTTATAGTCAACTATACCAGTAGTGTTCCTTTTACTTTTTTAGGTAGAAACTAGTCTGACACATCCAGTTTTTGACAGAAACTGTGTTACGCTACTTTCCTGCATTTTATACAATTTAAATTAAATACATTTGTCCTACTTTTACCTCTGCTCCATATTACTTTTTTTCTTTTTTAAAAAAAAATCTCATTTTAATTAATCTTATTTCTATCCCTATTAATTTGCTGTCATTTCTATTATCCTATCCTTATTTTTTAGTTACTTAGCCTTTACTTTTTTATACTTCACTACCTTCACTGTAAGCTGAAATGGAGTAATCCATAAATGTAGGATCACAATTTATTGCTTAGTTTGTATGAAGTGAAATCTCCCTATCCAAAGTGTGTAGCAGCCCCTCTTTTCCTATGCTTTCTCTTTGTTGTTAATAATTAGTTTTGTTTTTTTTTTTTTTTCTCAAGCTTGGATGCTTGACAGGCTAGCTGTAACCATTAATGAAATGAATAAATGAGCTAGAAAAAAAAATAAATCAAGCCTTTCTGACTTGTGATTTCACTCAAAATTCACTTAACACAGAGAAAAATTTATTGTTTAACGTAATAAGAAATTGCAGAATGCTACAGTACTACATGATATCTTGAAAACATTTTTTAAGAGAACTCTGTGTGTCAGTGGAAGATTGTCACCTGTAGTCGGATATCCACTGCAGAAATTGCAGTGTCAATTTAAAATACCATCACTCAGCAGCAGTTTGCTCCACCCGGTGGCAAAGGTAACAGAAGAGAGGGTATGAGTAGATCTTTTCATGCAGTCCACCTGCTGGCTTTCTGTACAACCAGTGACTTAGATGCTATCAGCTGTGGTTGTTAATGCCTCAAACTTGAATGTCTTTTCTGTGAGCTGCTGATTATAGAGTCTACATATATACAAGACACAAAGAAATGAGATGCAATTAAAATACAACCTCAGCCTATTTTCCTGTAATCAGCTTTATAGCTTACAAAATCTAAAATTCATCATATGAAAATTGTTTTGGTCTTGCCATTGTTCAGATAGTTACCATGTATGCCATTGCATACGCATCATTTACAATATATAACATATCAAAAAGCATTGTTTAATATAATTTCAGGTGTAACAGTTGATGTTAAAATGACAAGTGATATTTTGCTTTGCTCTATCTAGTTAGGTGGATCACTTCTGTTAAACCTCTTTGTTACACTTCTAAAGAAAATGCATGTAAAATAGTAAGGGACTGACAGTGCAGCTCTATGCATGTGTAGGTAGTTCCATAGTCTGAGTGAGATACTTTAACTCACATTGAGCAATGACTTTAAAATTTGTGCTTGATATGACCTGTATGTGCCAGCACTGCCCTTAAACTATGCGTTCTTTTTATGTACTTAAAAGTTAGGACTTACCAATAGTGTATTTATATTCTACTTTTCAAAGCAAGTAGAATGGATATTGTGTTTATAGTGTTCTTGCAACAGTAACAGGCTTTTAATGATTTTTCCTCTTTGTGAATTCTCTTCACTAGGTGTCTTCAGATCTTTCAATGGTGGGTGGTGCACCGGTTATTACTGTAGACCCAGACGACAGAGTTGCTTATATTTTGAGTGTATCTCCGTGGAGACGAGGAATCTTTCAAGGTACAATGTAGAACCTAAATATAAAAAATCCCAATAGAGAAGCAGATTAAATCTGTTTAAATTTAATGCTTACATTTCTGTTCAACTTATCCTTTCTTCTTCAAGTAAGGCTATAATTACTGGTGATACTGTTTTTTAAGCTGGCTCATATTTTTATTTGTAAAGATCTATTACTGCTAAACATGTGGTCAGGTCCTTCAGAAATGCCAGCATATGTGCAACTTTATGCATTTAATTGGTCTCATGAAAATTGACTTAATAGGAATTAATTTGGTCTACATTTAATTTTCCAAAACCTGTTGAATAGCTGTTGTTATCTTAGCACTACTCAAATCAAAGATTTAAAGGCAGAGACCAGAATTTGATTCTTTCCATTGGTTAAAGTTCAATTTGTTGACCAAAAGGCAAGAGTAGATACGTAGAATGTAGTGAACCCGATTCCTTCTTTGAGATGTGTAGAGGCTAGGGATATCTAAAATTAATTGCAAATATTTTGCATCAGTCCATGTTTGTACTGGTATTCTTATGATAAAATAGCAAGACTCTTGCTTGTTTTAACTAACATCAGCATGTCAAATTTAATGTTTTGTCCTGAAAATAATTGTTTTAAACTAGTATTTTTTTAACAATTCAGATTTCAATAATATTCGAATGCTCAGTAATAATTCTATATGATGCTCATTCTTTACCTCCTAATATGAAAAACATAATTGTGGGAATAAGACTCTACAATCAGTCTTTTTCTTCAGTGTAGAGTAGCTACTGTAGTAACTCTCAGCAGAGCAAAGTACAATAATGTGTTTGGGAAGGAGTTATGGGAACAGAAGGGACCGTCTTAAAGTAACTAAAGAGCACTCGAGAAACCTAGATTTGACCAACTTCTTAAACAAAAGGATTTCTGATATTGGATAAATCTCTTAATACAAAATACTTGGTGTATGCTTTCAATTTTGTGAGCTCCTAACACCAAACACTTGATTCTGCTACCTTCTTAGACAATTAAGGTTCATGACAGTTGTTTTCTCAACATTAAAAAGCTACCAAGTCTTGTTCCAGAGGATGCCAAACAAGTTTGCTCTTTTGGCCATTTTATTTTTAATATCTGATGTGTAAAACGTAAATAATAATGCCATCTCAATTCACAGGTGATTTGTGAAAATAAATTAATGCTTGTAACAAAGCTTGACCTAGTGCCACAGGAAGACTTCAGTGTCTTCTTGATAAATCTGTAGCCCTGAGAAAAAATTCACTTTCTATGAATAGGAGTCAGCTTTCAATGAAATTTGTGACTATCAAAAACATTCACCAGGAAATATTGCAGATGCACTGTATTTTAACTTATGCCCTTTTTTCAGGCTTTAAAGATTAGGAATATTCTCTTCTTCTAGCTTAGAAAATCCCCAGTTCTTTTATATATACTGAAAGTTTCGGTAGAAGAGGTTCCAAGGGCTTTATCACACAGCAAATTAATACCAGATGGTAAAAGCCATGCCTTCAAAAGGACAGAGATGACACATTTGAACTGACATCTCCTATGGTTTGTCATTCCTCTAACTTCTATTACAATGGTTTCCATTATGTTTGGAAGTATTATGTGTTCACTGAGTGAGAAAAAGAGAGAACAGTCAGGCTGTCAAACCCGACAGAAAAGTTATTGGTTCAAAGGCTGGGAAGCCACGTATGTTCTTTTTTTTTTTTTTCAGAAAATAGTTCATTTATTTTACACTTTAAAATAACTTGACAGAGGGCTGAAGTTATCCTTTGAAAAGAAACAGGGCCCAGTTATCTACAATCCACCCTCTGGCTCAGTGCTTGCTTTAATCACTACCTTAGGAAACCATGTTCATTCTTCTCTGGAGCAGGGATGATTTTGGTTATGTCAGAAATTGTGCATGCTCTCTAGTAATTCAGCTGCTGTAGGAGGAGAGGGGTGGAGGGAAGAAAGGCCACTGCCACAAGTTTGAAAGGCAGCAGCTGTGATGTAAACCTAACTACCAGGTGTCCTATTAAGGTAACATCAGTTAGGAAGCGCTTGCTTTGTGGCTTCAAGGAGAATGGAAGTCTGTCTGCTTCATACTGTGCAAGACTGGGAAGTCATATTTGTTCCTCAAAGCAGAATTTTCAGCTCCTGGGAAACTTTAATGTCAAAGCTGAAATATATATGCATTTTTTGCACTTTTAGAATTTTTCAGCAGTCAGCCTGAAGCTTGAGGATCACAGGTTAGATGTAGGTGATTCAAGTGGGAATTAATTAGGACTCAGGAATCTTAGTCCTTTCTAGGTTCAGGATACTACAGGTAAAGTATGATTTAAATACCCAAAAAGAAAAGTACTGTTTATTCAATTTGGTGAATTTGTTTGTAGGGAATTAAATAATCCATGGGCCAACATGTTGAATGATTGAAAATAAAAACCAATACTCAAAAGCTATCCACAGAATCAGTATATCCTGTGGGGAAAAAAACACAGCTATTTGGGTATCTAGCTGAAGACTGTCATAGTGCTGATGGATGATTTCAAGTTTAGAACTCACTAAGTATAAAACTTTGTAGCCTTGGTGTTCTGCTCATGTTTTTGTCATATTAAAATAAATTCTTATAGAAGAACTTTTACTATATAAATTATTGTACTGAGCAAATGGTCAGCATTTCTCCTTTACATTCAAAGTCTTTTTAGTTGCAAAATTACATACCTGCACAATTATACTTCTTTTGCTTTCCTTCTTGCTATTTTATGATTGCTAAACTAAAAATGGGCCCAGTTCTTTTCAAAAGTCCATTTGGAAGCATTCCAATAGAGGGCTAATATTATATGCTTTGGCTATTTTGTAGCTATGTGACAGCTTTAACATAAAAATAATGACTAATAAACATCTCATACAAGATTCTGACACCAGATAAAATTCTTCAGCAATCTGTTTTCTAAATAATAGGGCAATTTCCTTTAGGTTTGATAAATAATCTTCTACATATTACTTAATCTTTTATCAAACTCTTATTCCTGCTTTCCACAGAACAGACGAGATTTTTTCCAGAATAGACCCAAGCTCGTAATACTTGAATGTTTCTTGTGCAAAAAAATACACACCTGTTGTAGTCATTGTCCTTTTGTCCATAAAACTTTTATAGCTTTTGGAAAGGAAGCTTTCTAATTTTATGTTTCACCTTCCATTTATTTTTTTACTATGTCTATACTTAGTAGGCAGCACTTTTCCAAGCTACTTGAAGCTTTTGAAGCTTAGTTGAGGAAAAAGGGCTGTGTGTTACAGGACATGGCCTGTCAAACTGCAGGTGTAGGACAATTTTAATGAGATGGTGAAGATCATGCTAATACATTCTAGCCTGTAAATATGTTGATTAAACTAGTTTGTTTAACAGTATTTTCCATTCAACACTTGTGTGAAATCTGATTTTAAAAATAATATTGTCAATTTCTTTCTTTGATGGAATTCTGCAAATTGATCTACTAATCGCTCTGATTTCAATGGAATCATAAAATCACATGCAGGAGGAAGGCTGTCTCTGTAGCTTCTCATAGCCATTGCTGAATTTCCAGCACCTGTCCGTACCTTTGCTTTAAGCACTTCTTAAACTGTGACACCCTAACAAATTGAGTTTAATTCATCTGTAATAAAGACTAGGAGGAAGTTCTGGTTTGTGAATGGCTCTGGCATACCTCCGCTGCTGGATCACTGGAGTTCACTGAAGGAGGGCTGCTCTATTCATACATGCCACCACCTGGCAAGATGATCTCCAGCATACCCTTTCCACCTATCCTAGTGCAGTTGTAGTTGCATACTCCTGTGCCCTTTCATATCATGGTTTCGTTGTCACGTTAGGAACAGACAGTGAGAATTATAAATAAACCATTTCACCTCTTTATTAAATGCTACAAAACCATATATGAATGATAGTTGACAGCGGGATTTGCCACTCACTCATTTCTCCTATGTATGAGTCTTAAAGCTTGTTCTGCTTCCTTTTCCTTGACCCAGGGAGTAATTCATTTAGTCCCAGTATACCACCACCAAGTAGTAGGATTTACAGAAGCTCTTTAAAATTTACATATATCATCATAGAGGTTTTCCTATGCAGAATAAAGATTATAAAGATTTGTTGTAGCCTACAGTAAACATCTTAAATTGCCAGAAGAAAAAAATGGCCGAAGATATAGTTTACATAAATTAGACTCATCTTTTTAATTTACCTTATCTCTTCTGTGGAACTTTTTTTGAGGCAGCAACTATGCATTGATTTAATTGGCCAGAAAAAAAAAAATACAGGAAAACATAAAAAACCCTCCTCCTACTCCCAAGATTTATGCTTGTTAAGATCATGTTGGTATATTTAAACAACAAGCTAAACATTTTTGTATCTTTTCAGATTTTGTGTGATGAATTCCGTGGCCACATAGCCTTCTGTTTTTGTTTCCAGTTAAAATATTGGGATATTGTGGGCTTTTATCATCTCTCTGCACCAGAAAATAATCATGTACAATACATATCTATCAAATAGTCTATTCAAATTATACAGAAAGGAAAAAGTTCAATATTTTTTGCTTTCTTAATTGGATGAGGTATTGTAATGTATAGCCAATGAGTCAGTCTAACATGTGGTGTTGCAAATACAGTTTTAGTGGGAAATAAAATGGCCTGCCTCCTTTTAAAGGGATGCATCTTCTCTGAAGCAATATAAAACAAGGCTTCAGTATTAATATGTGGACTGAAGTTGTATAAAGCATTTAAACACTGGATAGTAAAGCTAGAAAATTTGCAATGATGTTTTGACCAAGAAACCTTTTATAGAAATGTTGTATCAGCAAAAAGAAAAACTCCACAGTTTATGTAATTTTTAATTATTAATTTTCAGTATAATTCTAGGAATACTTGTGTTGTTGCTTTGCCCAGTTCAGTGTTTTATATATATGCCAAAGGGCAGCTGAGAAGAGGAGTGGTATTTTCTAAAATACTTATTGGTGACATAATTCTGCAGCCCTGAATCAGTGGGAACTGTATCTCTGTGCTGTACATGAAATCTTGTTTAGTTTTGAATGTATGCTTTAAAAATTGTCAGCTATGATTTTTTGACAAGTTACATTATTATATAACTTATGACACAGAAGTCAGAACCGAGCAACTAGATGCAAGAAAAAAACCCTGAACATTGGAGACTGTAATCCATGAACAAATTATCATTTATCAGTTGCTTTGCAGCACCAGTAAGGTAACATAAGATACTGCTGCCTTTGCTGAAGACAGCGTAAGCAACAGTGGGTTTTGACGGATGACAGTGCATTCACAGCTGAAAGCCTAAAACTTCCTATATCAAAGCCGTTTTGAAATGTAGGAAAAGTGTAAACATGCTTCTTTGTTATTTTAAATCTGTCTTTTTTGACGCAGTGTTTCTGCATCTTTCCAATGTATTTATTATTAGTTCATGGAGTACTAAAGACTTTTTATTACACTTCATTGTATAAAACCCTTTCTCTCATCCTGCCAAACACCTTTGATTGGATTTTTTTTGTAGACTATAATTTGAATAAATTCATATATTTATGTATCATCTTAATCTCCAATAGTGGTCATTGGATTGCACCATTCACTCCCAAACTATGAGAGCATTCTGCTTAGGAATACTTCCTGGGAAAATATTCTGTCTTAATTTAAGGACTGAAATAATGCAGAGCATACTACATACCGTGTCCTTACTGATAAAGATTCTGCATTCTATATTTGACTTGAAATTAATACACTTTTTGTTGTTGTTGTTATTTTCAGTTCTTGCCAGCAATTATTTTTCTCTAATAAAAAATTTAAATAGCTTTGAGCTAGTAGTAGATACTTTGGTGCCCATGAAAATTACGAAAGACAATGTGTGAATATTTTAAGATTAAACAGATAAATTAAGTTTAAAAATGTATGCCATCTGTATAGTAAAACTGATTATTTTTTATTGAAATACTTTGACAGATTTAATTGAATGCCTTGCAGAGATCTGAATGCATTACATCAATCCAGTCACCGTTATTGATCAAGATTTTAACTTCATTGTGACTAATTCTGTTTGCTTGACATCTGTTTTCCACAAAGAAGGAAAATTGAGTGTCAGCAATACAGTGCAATTCTTCACTGATTTTTTTGATCGTGCGATTACCGGATTATCAGCACAGTGGTTTAGCAATTCAAGTAGTTTTTTGGTTACCATAGTTCTTCCACTAGCTCTTGAAACATTCTTGAGCATTAGCAATTTACAGTTCTGGAACTTTTCAAGCGTTCCAAGATTTGCTGCAAATAAAAATTAATTATTCAGAGTTCTTCAGCCAACTATTTTGATACTTTTTAGAGTTCATTTTGTGCAGAGCCAAAAAAAGTTAGTTTGTTTACCATCCCCCTATTTACTGACGAAATAAAATTTTTTAAACTGTAGACATCCATGTTCTGTCCCTTTCTGTCACACTCACATGTGCACAATACAATTTTCTGAAATACAGACAATGAAACTCTCCGTAATTACTAGAAGTGAAGACTATAAGGAAAAAGTACTTAAATTATAAAATGAAGTGTAACTGAATATTGTCTACTGTAAGGAGGCTTTAGAATTTATGAATTCAGTGATTTTCAAGAGTCAACTATTTTTAATCAACTTTAAAGCTATATTTTTTCTTTTTTTTTAACTCATTTTCTTATAATAGTTGACATCTTTCAAGTGCATTAATGGTGGTATTTAAAATTAATGAAGTCTTTCTCTTGCACTTTGCTTCTCTCTGATATTGTGCTGCAATAGACCAAAATTGTACTAGGATTATATATTGAGACTAAAATCAGATTAATTAGTCAGTATTTATACCGAGATCCATTAACTATTAGTGCCATTAAATATGTCCTCTTACATCGATATTTATATACCTTGAGCATTTTCTTCAGACTTCATTTCCCTGAGCTTTCCATAATCGTTTCACTTTTTTATTATACTTATACATCTACCTTCTCTTTGAAGATTTAAAAAAAATAATTCAACAATTTCCTGAAATTACAATCACTCTCCTTGTTTGGATGCAATTTCTGGCTTCTGTACTGTGATTAATTTTAGAAATTTGTAAAATTTATTTAGTTAGTTTCAGTTTTAATTATTTCTATTTTGATATTTTATTTGTATTTTTATAGATTTTTCCTAAGAGAGGGAAGAAAATCTGTGTATCTAATATTTTTACATTTAAAATTATATCATTCCTTTCTCTGGATTTAAGTACACACCTGTTTCTATTTTTTTGGTTTAGTTTTCAACTTTGATGTTTTATACCTATGCTACCCAGTTGCTGTCTCAGAGGAAAAAAAACAGTGGCAATATGAAAATGATGAAACTTGCTTCCCTGTAACAATTTAATGTGATCCTTCTTAGCAGAACTAATTTTTCAGTGTTTGTCATGCTGAAATCGCCACCTGGTGTAGCTACCATTGAGCATATAGTGAACAAATTTTGCTTTTCCAAGACTGTCTGGTAGTATTTGACTTTAGTTATGGTCTATTTGCCTTTTTTTTTTTTCTTTTAAGTGTTACATCCTTCTAGCATAATATTATTACCAAAACTAACCTTCAGGCCGTTTTATTAAGATTGATCCTTCCTGAAACGAAAAGAAACTTGAATGTTTAGAAGCATGAATGCAGCCTTCTTCAGAAGTGTGTGGTTAAGGGAAGAAAGTTAAGCCTTGAGGGCTGTAAATGAGATGGGTGTGTACAGGTATGTGTACAGGGAGCTTCATCAGCCCCTGACTGCTAAAGTCACAGTGGCTTCCTGAGCCAGTTGTTGTGACTGATGTGGTGCTGTCACTCTCCCTCACTGCTGCTCCCTTTTCCCAGTCCCACGTGAGCTTTACTATTTAGCTTTAGCTATTCCTCCTAGTAAGATGCTAAATTCAGCTAGTCAGGGAGCATGGCATGTCCTCTCTGCCATGTTATCTGTTACCACACATCTATCTCACTCAAAGCTGGAGAAACAAAACATACCATTAAATGTCAGTATTTTCAAACCAAATTGTTCTGGGACTCTCATAAAATTATATTAATTCTCCACTTTGAATTAAAAATCCTCCACTATGAATAGTTTCCCAAACCCTTAATAAGACACGGTTACATAATTTCCTCTTGGGAGACCATTTCCCATAAATTCTAGTGATCTCAAATGAGAAAATTTCTTACTGTATAATAACATAAAATAAGTCACCTCTTCAAATTAGTTTTTCATTGTACATATGAGGCAAGAATTAAACCTGCAACATATATTCATTTCAGCTTTGAAACTCTCCAGAATGTGTTGAAATACTGAGTGACATTTAGATAAAATAGTAATGAGATATAGTATTTCCAGAAATTTTAAAATCTCTATGTATTTTTTCTTCCCTAAATCCTTGGTTACAACTCAACATACAATACAAAAATGTATTATCGGAAAAGTTTAACTATTACATTTATTATCGTGTAGCACTAGAATGAGACACTGTAATTAAAAAAAAAAAAAAAACAAACCAAAAAACCAGAAACAATCAAGACTATGCATAGAAAATTGCACTGGAAAGATAGATATTATTATTGTCTATCATATTTTATAATTTTTAAAATGGGGGTTTGATTGTATTTCTTATTAATAATGTTTAGTTCAGGTAAGTAGAAAAAACACTTTTGGGAGAAAAAGTGGTTAATTGCCTTGGACTCACTCAAGGCGTGTTTTTATTACCATAAATTATAATTGGATGGCTGACACCTGGAGTGGAAGTTTTACTTCATTTTTTATTAGTTTTGAACTGAAGAAATACTCGTACATGTCTGGCAGCCTGTTCTATAAAGCTAATGCCCCGGCTAATATAACACCTGGTATCTATTTGTTTTAGGTGTAATCTCATTTGTTGCTGAAGATGAAGACCAACAGCAGTCTCGACATAACAGCTCACCAGAGAAGACAGATGGTGAACAGGCCCTTCAGAAATTGTCATCAGAGACACCACAAACTGTTGATGCAGCAAACATGGGTATGTTTGTTATTATGGATAAGTTCATTGTCAGTTTGTGTAAACTTATATTATAATTTCTCTTCAAATTAAGTGTATATTTAGTATGGCAGGCCACATCCCTGCAAAATGTTTATTCCAGACATATATGAAACTTCTCCTTTTACAATGTTTGAAACTTTTTTATGAAGTATTAAGATGAGCTTTTTTTTTCTTTTTCGCAACCATGTCACTAAATGTCACTTGTTGTTGGAGAGGGCCACCATTTGTTAAATGCTTTCTTTTCAAAATATCCAATAATATTGATAGTGCTGATGTCAAAGCAGACCGTTTCTGAAATTCACATTGCTCCGCTTCATTCCACTGTAGAAAGGAATGAACTATCAGTCATATGAATGAAACTATCAGTCATAGATGCTCTTTTGGTTAGTTACAGTAAAATCAAGAGGAGAATCTCTTTGTCTTCTTTATAACTGTATTTTCTCTTTAACGGAATTTATTTAATTTTAATTTATTCTAATTTAAAAGAATTAAAGCCTAATTTTGTTATTAATAAATATTAAATAATTTGAGTTAATCCAATGTAAATATCAGAAAGTCTGTTCTTTATATATTCTATTAATATATAGAGAATATAATATGTGTTTAATAACATGTAGAGACTCAGACATTACTATCCCATCTTTGATATGAAGTGATCCCAAGAATTCACAGTCTATATAGACCAGAGAGAGGCAGGAAGAAGACAGAAGCTCAGAGAACTGAAGTGACTCTCCTTGATCATACCAGTAGCTTAATGTTGGACAGTACTGAAGAAAAATTTTCCTCATAAGCTGGAGCCCTATCAATGGATATACATTATCTCTCTAATATACCAAATTTGGTACCACCTTTTTTTTTGCTAAATATTTTATATGAATTTTGAAACACTTTTTTTTTTACACAGCTTAGGTGTGCTTAGCTTTGTGGTGTGCAGTCCCCTGTTTTTTAATAGTTGTACTTAAAACTAACAAAAGATAGTAAAATGTTTTCTGTGATTCTGTAACTCATATAAAATCAGAACTTCTAAATTTTTTTTTTTATGAAAACAGTTGATAATATAATGTGAGTTTAAAATAGAAAAGGAATAGAAGTGGAAGAGAATAGTGTACCAGGACATGGCAAAATGCTGATTTCAAAAAGAGACAGAAAATAATCAAAAAGAAAATAAGGTGACCAAAGAACTAAGGTTTTCCCCTAGTGCTTATGATACAGATAAGACTGTTGCAACAGAGGTAAAATTATAACAAAAAAGCAAAAGGCAAGTCAATGCTTGACAAATTGAGGAACAGGGGATTAAGAAGTCTAGAAATATTAATAGAGGATTTTCAAAGCCAAAGGGAAAAAAAAGTAAACTAAATCTAAAATGAAATAGAGAGTTTTGTAAGGACAGTACAGATTCAGTTCTCCTGCCTGGTTTATTTAAGAGGAGAACTCCAGTAATGTTGAATAGTATTTTTTTTAAATTCTGGCCTGAAAAGAGCTAGAAATAGGAGAAAGTCCTTAAGAAGGCGATCAGAAAAAAAGGAAATAATCAGTATTTAGCTTTCACTGCTTTTCAAGGTTCAAGAACATTTCCTTGCATTCCTCCTAACAGCTAGCTTTTTTATTTGAATTTTCATGTACAGCAACAAGGAAGTTGGTTGACATTAAAACTCACACAATGCATCATTGTAAGTTTACAGAATAAGGATTTTAACAAAGATTAAATTTAAGTGGTATATGCAGACAATGCAGTAGAGATGAGAATTAGCATATTTCAAGATATTGGGAGGAATTAATCATGAAAGAAATATGATGAGTGATGCCAAGTACAGGGAAATATTGGAGATAATCTTCAAATCTCTGCTGAAAGCCTGAAAATGTTTGTGAATATAATTATGCTTCTATTGTCCAAACTAAACACTTCTGCTTATGAGGTATTTAGGCTTTGCAAAGTTAGGAATCATCAGTGTGAAACTACTAGAGGCTGAAAGTAACTGAAAATAGAAGGTTAAGTAAGAAAATAAAATGTTAAGTGAGTGGATTTCTCAGTACTGTCCCTATCACTAGTACGAATTGAGGGCATGGTTCTTAGGTAGCAAATCCAATGCAAGTTCACTGTTTGCTGTTATTATTATTACTGATAAGCCTTTTGCTCAGTTTGATTCCCTGTTAACAATGTAAGACTGGCTGATATGCTTATGCATTTGGGATGTTTTTCAAACACGTTGGTGAGTGATTAGTCTAATAACTTGCTGAGAGGGGCCAGGTAATGAGCTCCAACTCAGCTCCCTTTTTCTCTGCACACTAATTTACATGGGTATAATCACCACAGCACACAGGGTCCCACCAGGACTTGGAGCAATCCGCACAGGTTATTCACATATGGCTTGTGTCAAGTTACTGCGTCTTATCTTTCAGTTACCATCTTTTGCTATTTTTGTGCTACTGTGGAGTTACATCTTTGTCTTATTGTAACCTATGTGTTTCTAGTAAATTGTACTAACTCAATGGAAGCATGACTGCTTCCAATGTTTAGGACATCATTAGGATTGCTTTCTAAAGTGGACTTAAAGTAGGACGTGAAATGACTCTTCCCTAATACAGTATTGCTTAATAATAGGATTTTTTTTTTCTTCAATACAGAAGATATACTCTTCCAATGCCCATATCCTAGGAACAGCAAGCTTCCATCTCACCTTTAAATCAACCAACTGCTTCTAGTCATTTCACAAAACGTTATCTTGCATCCCAATTCTTAATTTGTACTATTTTTACAACACAAAAACTTTTCCCCACAACTTTTACAACTGGGGAAAATACCTGCTGAAAATGGCTAAATAGAGATGGAAGGTAACAAGGTGTGGTCTAACTTACACAATAGTGGTAGTCTTTTTCTGAACTTATTTCAAAGAGGAAGTAACAGAGACTTAGCTTTATCCTACACAGTTTTCTTATAGACCTGTATTATTACAGTAGTTTTTCATAAAAATTAATTATTCTATGGCTTTTCAGAGTAGAGTGACTGATAGATATTTCTGAGATTTAGGATTTCTTAATTGCAGGGTCCACATCACTAGTAGAATGCAAACCACTTGCATTTGACCAGAGGCATCACACACTGAAGAAGTGCACCTCAGAGCTGACAGTCCCCAGGGCTGCTATTAGTGGTCTGGGGTAACAGATAGTAGTGGAATTATGATGTAGAGAAAAATAATATACAGACTCAAATCAGTAAAGACCAAAACAAGTATGAGCTTATCCATAGCTGAATAAAGTTAGAAAAAAATCTCTAATGATAGACTCATGTGCACCAAACATGTCTGTCTTGCTGTCAATCAGTGAAAACTATTCCTTTAAACACACTAGAAACTGCTACCTTGTTATACACACCTTAACATACAATATCATCTTCAGGTACACACATATGCATTATATAAGTATGTATATATGTATTTACCTTCTTTCTTTTTTTTTTTTCTTCTCCAAATTGCATTATAGGTATGACTGTAGAATATAATATTTTCTAGAATAGTTTTCATATATTCTTTTTGCAATTTCTACAAACAACACTCAAAATGCTCTTCCAAAAAGTTAATGATTTTGAAATTTATTAATGATTTCTTTTTTCTCTCAGATGCAGTTAAGAAAAAGCTCTTTTAGTGCTTGCAATGAAAATCATAGATACAGCAATCTTTATGACAAATCCTTTTTATGCTGCCTTATGTCGGTGGGGGGGGAAAACAACAAATCAAAAGCCAAACAGAAAAATGTCTGAAGTGCAGATGTAGTGACAGGGGCTTGCCCCTTTCTAAACTGACATGGACTTTCAGTTCTTTCCAAAGCATATTTCTGTCTTTCAAGAGAAGAGGTCCTAGAGTTTTTTCTCATGGGAGCCAAAAGTAAACTGAGGCTAAGTGGTTGCTAAGACTGAAGGTAGGATGCAGCTGGTCTTTCATATAAGATTTATTTTTAGATATTCCTATATACTAAAGCGCTCAAATCATAAATAAATATTAGTCATTAATAGTATTTTTTTCACAGCCTGAGTAAATGCTGTGAAGCCTCCTACACTTGGCAAAATTTCTTCTCAAAGTATAGGAGATTTTTCGGCTCTACTATGGAGTCCATGGTAACTTCATAAGCAGGACAATTACCCCTGTGTTGTGCTCTGTCCCGTGTAGCATGTGGGCGACAGGGAGGATGCTTGGCTCACTCAGGTTCTGCTAGACCAGCTCAGCCGTCCTCAGGATCCCAGCAGCTCCCCTGTAAAGAAGAGTCGAGAGTGGGAAGTTGGTGCGGTTGCTGCGATGACTAAGACTTGCACTGCAACTGCAAATCCCACCTCCCTCCTCCAGAATCCCTGTCTCTCTCTCTCTTCAGCAGTGAGCCTCGGCACAGAGCTGGCACTTAAGCAACAGCTTTTAATGTTCCTGCCAGTGGTGATGTCTCACAGAGCTGTGCGCTACAGATGCAGAATGTTTATTTGTACAGCGTAGGGGAATTTTGCATGTGCTGTTCTCCTATTCTGGCTGCCCTAAGCATTGCCTTTATCCAAAGATTATACTTCCCATTGTGTTCTTCTTATGGAATGCATTTAAATTTTTATGCCATTGCTAAGTTTTTGAATTTCTTTTTACTTGAAAGGCATGACGTCAAAAAGATACGCTACTTGTGAATAAGCCATGATAAAAAAGCATAGTCAAAGTGGCTAGGCCAGGCATTCATTTTGACAAAGCCTGTTTTATTTATCTTTTTTAAGCTAATTTATCCAACAACCTGGCCTTCAATGACAGTTGACATTTTCTAGTCTAAGTTGTCATTGTACTTCTTATGATACGTGTCTGACATTAAAGTGTCTTTCCCGCTGTTTGTAAAAACAACTGCTTCTGAGCGAGTTCATTGAGGAATTGATGCCTTTGAAAGGTAATGATACTTGCACATGTTGTCTTCCTAGGCTTTCAGGCTTGAAATCAATCCCTGAGAGCTGAACACCTGTGGTATTCACGTAAGGAAGATAATGAAATAATTTCTTTGTTGTTGCAACTGTTAAAGGTGATTAAGAGGAATACAGTACTCAGGATAGTGACAATTTAAAATAAGACTTTGCATTTATTCATGATCATTTTTTTAAAAGATCATAAGTATGCAGTGGTAAATATTAGGATTTATTCAGAATTAATGCAGTGATATAACTAATATATATATAGTTTGTATATCTCACAAGCATTTTTATTTCTGTAATTACTATCTTTCTAGCAGGAATAGTCTATTTTGAATTACCTACCTCAAATTTGGATTGTGTAGTTAAGCTATTTTTCAGTTTAATCTGCACTCTGTATGTTCAGACATATTGTGCTCCACCTTCAGGCCAGTTTGTTTTAATTGATTCTCTCTCTTCCGTAAAAAAAAAAATTACAGAAGAAATATTCAAAGAAAATCATCCCCGTGTAAACTGTATTCATATTTGAAAATGTAAAACACCAACTAGGGCTTGCTTTTTTTTTGGCAGCATTTTAGCATTTGTAGCTATACAAGCTTTTGGGGATGGTTTAGCATATGTAGAACATTAAGGATTAGGCTGTTTTATCCTTTTTTCCTTTGTCAAAAAGAACGTTCAGTTATTGTTAGCTTTCTCAGTAGGTGCCCTTCTGCAGTACTGCAGTCTGGTAAGTGTTACTCATTTTCCTGTGCCCTTCTGAGACTCAAACCAGCTTGATTCCCCTAATAAACTAACATGTTGTTTTGAAACAATTCAAATGTGGCAACGCTTCATGAACCTGTGGCCCACATGGAATTTTGTGGGGCATAGTATGTGTGCAATTAAAAATCTGTGCAAATGAAGCATGGTAGCCCATTTAAATTTAATACCAAAAGTGATCTATAATTGCTCGCAGTGTAAGGCTGTGAACTTTAGGTTACATCATCCTCCATGCAGCAGGTGTTTTAATATTGCTGTGCTGAGAAGGCTAGTAATGTGCATCTGCCCTAACCACTCCATTTGTAAACCTGTACATCCGTATATTTTTGGATGTCGTAGCATGTAGGATTGCATTTGCATATAAGCAGATTAAATTTTCTTACCTAATTAAAAACATCTGTGATATGCATTTTGCTTGTTCTGATAGCCCGTATGAGCTATAAACTACATTATTGAGAAACACGTTCATTCTGTTGTCTCTGGCAGATCTCAAATATTTGTGTATATATGGAATTTTGTCGATTAGTGGTCTGTTTAATAAAAATATTCTGAAAAAAAAGAAAAAGCTGAGTGAAAATAATGGGTGTAGTTGTCATGGTTACATGGCCAGATGTACTCTGGACTTTTGCCTGTCCCTCTCAAGTTCACCTGTGAAATGACAGGTGTGACTTGCACCTCGCCGAATTGAAACGGCACAGCAGAACCACACTTAAATTTCTTCCCCCTTTAATCCACCCGTCAGCAATAGGGCTGACATAATAGGTCCAAGTGTAAACCCTTACTAGTAGTATTGTGACAGAACACATTCAAAGTGATATGAAAAATAACATTTTGGAAACAAAAGAGTAAATGAACTAGCAACAGAGCAGTAGTTTCTTTACAGCCAATGCCCTTGCTATTAGGTTTGAGTGTTTGAGATGCTCTTTATCTAGGTCATCATTTTGCCTTTCCTACTTTGTCATGCTTACAAACAATTCTTATTTTACCCCTTAGCAAGTAATGAATTATAAACACACAGAGAGTACATAATAGTTATGAAAAAGAACACTAATATTTACCCGTTCCTCACAGTCATATAAGCATGTCTGGGGCAGAAGATAATGGGGTGAGGAGAGGACAGAGGGAAGGCCCCTGTCAGTCTCCTCTGTTCATGCTGATTCAATTGCTATGACCCGGAAAGTACACATCGAGCCAGAAAACAAGAGTCAAAATTTATAGCCTGATACTTGGGACAGTTCATAAGAAGTGGAGTTCAAATCAAATATGTGTTTTTTTAAAGTCTTTCCCAGTGTTCGTGATTTTTTTTTCCATTTGAATAATTACTTCACTCTATTACATGAATCTAAATATTAATGAACATTCAAATTACAGTAACATCAACACGATCATCTAAGAGCAATTGCTTAGAATATCTTACTGCTTAAGGGTGTTTTTTTTATGGATGAATTTCTCTTGTATCTTAGATCCTTTTGTCCACTCAGTAGCCTGCTGCTGGTATTTTCTAAGGACTTTTATTTCTATAGCAGCTGCAAAATAAATGGTCCATATAGAATTCTGGCATTTAAATTATCCCAGACACTGGAGATTCCTGCATTCTCATACATTCAGTTAGGAGGTAGGTTTGCCTAACTAACCAGCAAAGGACCACTCTGACATTTTTCCTGAGTAGGCAATAGATATTTCTTGTCCATTGCAGTGATTTTTTTTGTTCTGGTGTCTACTGTCTCTCTCAAAATATTTCCTTTGTTTTCTCTGTGGGTGCAGTAGAATCCCAATTGTTCTTGACATACTTATGAAATTATAAATATTAGGTAACTAGTGTTCTCACTGTGGCAAAAGACAAATGACATTTTATACATTGTCATCAGAGAGTGAGAGTACATATATGCAAGAAGCATGATTGAGAGGTTTGGATGCACTTTCAAGGCATTATTTATTTCTGTTTATGTCATGTGGCACAGATTTTGTAGTGGAACTTTCTCTATCAAAGGGATTTTTTTTATTAAGTAGAAAGAAGCTCACTGAGTAACCGTGTTCTTTTGGTACATTTTTTCCCTGTTTATCTTTCTGTAATAGAACTCATTAAACATTCCTACAGAAATTCATGTGTTCACAAGTCACTGCTCCTTTCATACTCAAATATACATTTCTGAAATCAAAGAGTTCAAAGCGGGTATGTTGTTGATTTGCGTTGATTACTAGTACCAGATAAAACTATCACTGATATCAAGAAGGAACAGCTGTGAGAAACGTCTCAACCATTGCAGTCATAGACTGGAGCATATTCAGTTGCTATGTGATGTCAGCATTATCACAGTGAGAGTTAACATGAATTCAGAAGCCCTTGTGGCCTTTTTGAGGAATATCCTACTGAAGTCTTTGGCCTTTAGCATCACTTGATTTCTAAAAGAAGCTAAGAACTTCTTCATTTGTACTCTGTTCTCTGCCTGTAGATCCTTGCTGTTCACTGTAGGTTGATCCTGAGTCTTGCTCTCCCTCAGAAGCAATTGTAGGTTAAATTCAGTTAAAAGACCAGGTGCTATTTATTCATGATCAAATAAAAATTCTTCTTTAAAAACTTGCTCACCACTAACATGTTGTTTTGCCACTTAGAATGTAACGCATCTCTCATACAAGGCCTTTATCTCTTCTTCCTGGAGAAATAACTATATTTAAAGCAAACTGTATCATCTCTTTGGGAGACCCCTGCATTTTGTGGTGCTCTTGGATTACGTTCAGTTTCCCTTACTCTAAGTGAAAGCAATCTGAGATGCCAGATTTTTTGAACTAAGGAAAACCTGTACGTGCTATTTCTTATGGAGAAAAAGCTTTAGAAGACTGATTATCCACATTTTTTAAAATTGAGATATTTGTGTTAATTCCCTCCAAAACAGTATAAGTATTTGTAAGAAAGCTACTACTGTAACCCACTAAGTGAGGAATACTTTTTCTGGCAAATAAAAGAAGTCATACGTGTCACTGCTAAGTTATGCTAGTTCTTGAATATGCATTTGATTGAATTTGTCAAGTATAACTCTTCTAGGTTTTCAAAGCTGCTGCTGCAGGCATGTGCAAATCTGGTTGAGGTGGGAATTGAGTGGCTAGGACATGTTAGGTGCAGATTGGGTTTCCAGATGGGCTGTGTCAGACACTGGTAAACTTCTCTTTTGTATACATGTGCACGACAAAATAATTTTTAGAGCTAATAAACTTTGCAAAATTAGAGTGGATTTTCACAGAAAGAGTAAAACCCATGTTTCTGTATGTAAGGTGACTCCTTCAAAAAATGTCATCCCCTGCTCTAAATGAAGTGCTACAGTTTTCACAGTAAAATATCTAAAACCTGTTACTGTAACAAAAATACTGTGCATTTTCTTAGAGTGTCTGTAACTGGGTTCCTTTGGCTAGAAAATTCCAGAACAGCAACCCAGGGAAGACAACTGGATTGGACAATTTTAAATTGGAAAATGAGTTAGGCAAAGATATTAGCAAATGGCAGTGAGTTTTAAAATGGAAACAAGTAGGCTAAACTAATAACCTTTTCCTTTCCCCCTTATTAACTCTTGTGCTAAATCTGATTTGCTGCTGGTTTTGTAAAAACTTGAATTTTTGAGCCCTGCCTTTTGTACGTGAGGAGATGAAAATGTAAACAACAGTGTCAAGTGTCAAATTAAATTTACAATTTGAATTCTGGTAATTTTTCATCTAATATACCTTAATGAAATCATAGAAGTATAAATATGCAAAAATAATTTGAATGCTGTTATAATATTAGCAGAAAGGATTACAGTAGTGCTGTTATCTCTATTTTTTACTTCTTTTGTGCATAAAAAATTTAATTGAAATGTAATATTGCAATATTTCATTTGCTAATGCGCCACTGATTGAGAGTTCAAACCATACAATGGTTTGCACAGGATGCATACATCAACAAATGTGCTAAAATTTGTATGTAGGTAGTTTATATATATATGTATTGGAGATTATGGAGCAACAATCAGTCAATAGGTAAATGAGATGTCTGATACTAGAATGAATCTGTCTAGCAGTCCCTTTGCTCTTCTGTGAGCTGAGGAAATACTTCAGAAGACTTTTTGTGGTGTCGTTACCTGTCTGTTAAACTTCACATTTCAGTTCACATCCAAAATTTGAGCTGATTTGCAGTGAACTGGCACATCCTTTTCCTTTACCTTGAAGTACCTGCCCCACTTGATATTACTGTTTACTGAATATTAGTTTGACTGCCTATAGTAACCTCATATACCCATACTTTTTCTCTTGACAAATATAGTGGGGTTTTTTCAGGTGAGATTTTTTGAGAGGTGTTTTGAGTCCTGAGCACATGTTAGTTTATCTGTTCTGAAAGGTCCTTTCTTTTTCCTTTTCTGTTTTACACTGTTATATTTATTTTGTTCTACTGAACTTTTGATCTATATTTTTCCATGAAGACTAGAGTAATCTTACTGTCATGCTTCCGTTTCAACTGGTTTGTCCTATTTCTCCTATGATCAAGGAGATTTGGGAACACCTCAAAAGAAAAAGGGAAGTCTATAAGTCTTGGAAGAATGGGCAGGCATCCAGGCATCCAGGGAGGAATACAGGGAGGAAGTTAGGGCATGTAGGGAGATAATCAGGGGGGCAAAAGACTAGCTTGCTCCATAAAGGACAACAAAAAGTCCTTCTATAAATACATTAACAACAAAAAGTCCTTCTATAAATACATTAACAACAAAAGGAGGGCTAAAGATCACCTCCAGCCCCTACTGGTCACAGGGGGTCTGTTAGTCACTAGGGATGAGGACAAGGCTGAGGTCCTTAATGCCTTCTTTGCCTCAGTCTTTAATAATAAGGTTAATAGTTCCCAGGTGAGCTGGCCTATGGTGTCTGAGAGCAGGGAGAGAGCTGAGAGCAAATCAAAGCTCCTGTGATCCAAGAGGAACGGGTCAAGGATTTGCTTCGCCAGCTGGATGCCCACAAGTCTATGGGGCCTGATGGTATCCACCCGAGAGTCCTGAGAGAGCTGGCAGATGTCATTGCCAAACCCCTGTCCATTACCTTTGGGCAGTCTTGGCTCACTGGGGCAGTTCCGCTGGACTGGAGGCTGGCGGATGTTACCCCCATTTACAAAAAAGGGCGGAAGGAGGATCCGGGGAACTACAGGCCTGTCAGTCTGACCTCGGTGACAGGCAAAGTCATGGAACAGGTTATCTTGAGTGCTATTAATGAGCACATACAGGTTAACCGGGTGATCAGGCCCAGTCAACATGGGTTTATGAAAGGCAGGTCTTGCCAATCAAACCTGATCACCTTCTATGACAGGGTGACCCGCCTGGTTGACGAGGGAAGGGCTGTGGATGTAGTTTTCCTTGACCTCAGTAAAGCTTTTGATACAGTTTCTCATAGTGTTCTGGTTGAGAAACTGATAACTGCTGGCCTGGATAGGCACACCCTCCTTTGGGTTAAAAACTGGCTGGATGGCCGGGCCCAAAGAGTGGTGGTAAATGGGGCTAAATCCGGCTGGAGGCCGGTCACCAGTGGGGTTCCCCAGGGCTCAGTGCTGGGTCCGGTTTTGTTTAACATCTTTATCAATGACCTGGATGAGGGGATTGAATGTACCCTCAGTAAATTTGCAGACGACACCAAGCTGGGAGGCTGTGTCAATCTGATCGAGGGTAGGGAGGCCCTTCAGAGGGATTTGAACAGGCTGGATCATTGGGCTGAGGCCAATGGCATGAGCTCTAATAAGGCCAAGTGCAGAGTCCTTCACTTGGGGTATAAAAATCCCAAGCATCACTACAGGCTCAGGGAAGAGTGGCTGGAGAGCTGCCTGGCGGAGAAGGACCTGGGGGTGTTGGTTGACTACCGGCTTGATATGAGCCAGCAGTGTGCCCAGGTGGCCAAAAAGGCCAATGGGATACTGGCGTGTGCGGGAGATGAGTGAGGACACCTGACACGATCAATGTGATCAAACAAGTGAACCTTTATTTGCATACACTCAGCGTGCTTTATAGCTTTCTAAACAAGACTTGGCAATCTATGATTGGTTACAATACAAACAATAGCCCACCCCTGAGTATGATTGGTTGCATCCCAGAAGCAACGTCATCATGGTGTCGAATTCCCTTTCTGCATCCAGGCACGTGCTCCCAGGAAAGGCTGGATTGTTCACATGTCTCAGGTATCCTTCCACACATCCCCCTTCTTGTTTTTGAACAATCCAGACTTGTTTTACAACCCGTTCAATCATTTTCGTGAGCAAGTTTAACAGACAAATTATTAAGCATACAAGCAACCCCCACACCTGCAATATACCAAACAGCAAGAAACATAGCAATTTTACTGCCCTTTGGAATAAAAACAGGTGGAGTTAACGTATATACCCTGACCTTAATAATCCCTGTGTAGTCTGCATCAATAACTCCTGGTAATACAAAAATACGTTGACGTGATGTAGATGAGCGACCAATTAATAAGGCTGATAACCCTTCACCTAATGGTCCTTTTACATTTGTGTCTATTACTACTACTTTGTCAGAGATGAGCGTTGAATCTACTGTGGTTTCCACATCCACTCCGGCACTTCCTGTGGTGGCGGCACGGAGGGAACAAATTCCTGACTTGATACTGGTGTTGCTCCCCGATTTACTATCATCGTGCGCGGGGCTGGCGCGCTCGGTTTCCAGTTTCCCTGCTTCCGGCACTCATTGGTATTATGATTATCCCTTTTGCAATTTTTGCACCATTTCTTGCTACTATATTGCTGCTGTTGTTGTGGCTGTTTACATTGAGTTCTGTAATGGCCTGATTTCCCACAATTAAAGCATTTATTTTGCTTAGCTCCTCCCCCTTTTTGTTCTACTAGAGGACGAACAGCACTATATACCGCAGCAGCAACTAAAGATGCAGGACCGGTGGTGCGTTCCATAACTTCTAACATATCTGCCACTTGGGCATCTCTAGGCAATGTGCTCAAGACCCTTTTTGCTTTATCATTAGCATTCTCAAAGGCAAACATTTTAAAGACTTGTTCCTTCATTGTCTTGTCCAAATCAGGATGACTTCGAACAGCCTGATGTAAACGATCAATAAAGGAAGGAAAACTTTCCTGGGGGCCTTGTTTAGTATTTGCAAAAGAATATACTTTTCCTGGTTCTCTAATTGAAATCATTGCTTGATAAGCTAATTGTTGTGACAACTGCAATACTTCTCCCAGAAACCCTTGCTGTAATGCCGTATTTGAAAAAGGACCTTGACCCATCAGCATTTGTGCTTGAACACCATATAGAGGATCTCCCTGCTGCCGAGGTCGTGCAGCTTCACGTTCACATAGTTGTTGCCAGGCTCTGGAAAACAAAAGCTGCTGAGAAGGGGACAAAAGAATATTAGCAACTTGTTGAGAATCATGTGGTATCAGCACATCTGCTGTGAAAATAAATTGCAAGAGTTGTTGAGTATAACTGGATTGAAGCCCATATTGTGATACCGCAGAACGCGCCTTTTCTAAAATTTTCCAGTCAAAAGGTTCCCATTTTCTATTTCCCCCATGGTCTGTGATAATGGGAAAGGCAGATGGTAGAAAATTTCCTTCGATTAAGGCTTCACGAATAACTCCCTTCCATCTTCTGCTTCTTTCTTCTTCATCCGGTGGCGCAAAGGGTGGTGGAGCAGTCGGCACTGGCGGTGATAACGACGTAGCAAAAGGATTAGGTGTATTGTGGAGATTTTTCCTCTCGTTGGCATCTGTCGTTTTTAATTCCGAGAATTTGTCCATAACTTGCTGCAAGACTTCTTCAAATAGTTCCTTTTTCTCTTGTTCTCCCACAGAAATCGATGCGGACAAAGGTTCCTCCACTGGGTGGAGCTCTCGGCGGGGTGGTGGGAGGTCAGGGTAGAGGCGGTACTTAGGCCGGCAGGACCGTCCGCCTGTTCCCACGCCCCTTTGTAGTTCTTCCGCCTTCTCTTCCGAGTCCCCCTTTTCTGCCCACGTGCTGCCGCCATCTTGGCGCATGCTGTCGCCATTTTGGCTGCCGCCATCTCGGCGCAGTTCTAAGCACGTGGTCCCTGAATTCGCAGTTTCTACTTTGATAGGCACAGAAATTCGCGTAAAAAAGATAGAGACGATGATCATGAGAGTGAAGAGAAGGAGGATGAAGACGATACCAGTTATTGTACTAAGAGCAGCTTCAGGAGCCACAGCACCTACAGCAGTAGCAACAGTTCGTTCGACTTTCATGCTATGTAACGCTTCTTTAATTGACTTCCACAGGGTAGCATATTTATTCGCCTCCTTTGCACTCGCTCCCCCCGAACTGATATCATCCCATAGCTCTCTACCTATGGCTTCCCACGTAGCGAGTTCAAAAACGACTCCTACTGAGGGGATTAATTCTTTGTTCCATGCCCACATTAACAGCCCTTTAAGAGCCGAGGATTCATATTTAAGTCCTCTCACAGAGAGCATGTGTTGGAGCAGATTTAGGACAGCCTCTTGTTGCTTATCCAACCCCATCTGTCTCCCCGACCGCTCACCTCTTCTAGGCGAGATTCCAGCGTCGATCCAGCGACTAAACAGGTGCACCTTTTTCCACTCAGTGACTGGGCAGGTCACTGCTCATTCCGCCGGGGCAGCGGATCATTCGGTCGGCATTCCACCCTCTTCCTCACCAAGTCTTACAACTTTGCTGTGAGGATTCTGAGGGTCCCTGTTCGGGCGCCAATTGCGGGAGATGAGTGAGGACACCTGACACGATCAATGTGATCAAACAAGTGAACCTTTATTTGCATACACTCAGCGTGCTTTATAGCTTTCTAAACAAGACTTGGCAATCTATGATTGGTTACAATACAAACAATAGCCCACCCCTGAGTATGATTGGTTGCATCCCGGAAGCAACGTCATCATGGTGTCGAATTCCCTTTCTGCATCCAGGCACGTGCTCCCAGGAAAGGCTGGATTGTTCACATGTCTCAGGTATCCTTCCACAGGCGTGTATCAAGAATAGTGTGAACAGCAGGAATAGGGAAGTGATCCTGCCCCTGTACTCGGCACTGGTGAGGCCGCACCTGGAATATTGTGTCCAGTCTTGGGCCCCTCGCTTTAAGAGAGATATTGAGCTCCTGGAGCGAGTCCAAAGAAGGGCGACTAAACTGGTCAAGGGGCTGGAAAATAAAACTTATGAGGAGCGGCTAAGGGAGTTGGGGCTGTTTAGCCTGGAGAAGAGGAGGCTGAGGGGAGACCTGATTACAGCCTACAAATACTTGAGAAGGGATGGTGGGGAGGTAGGGGAAGGGCTCTTTACATTAGTGATGGGTGATAGAACAAGAGGAAATGGGTATAAGCTTAGTCAGGGGAGATTCAGGTTGGATGTTAGAAAGTATTTCTTCTCTGAAAGGATTGTCAGCCACTGGAATAGGCTGCCCAGGGAGGTGGTTGAGTCTCCATCCCTGAATGTGTTTAAGAAAAGGGTGGATGAACTACTTAAGGATATGGTTTAATGGGAGACTAGGGATGGTTGGACTGGATGATCTCTAAGGTCTTTTCCAACCTAGAAATCTATGAAATCTATGAAATTTCCTACCAATAAATTTGTGGAGGGATTGTGTACCATTTTTTCTTTATTATGCCTTATAATGTCTTCTGTGTCACAGTGGTTTTTATTAAAAGCATAATTTGTAAGTGCTATGTTGTAGATCTGATCTCAAGGATCTTTCAAACAATCCTTACTTTTCCATAGATAAATGAAGAGATGAACAGGCAAAAATGTCAGCAAGAACTACAGGGATTCCTGTGTCCTATATGTTTACAGTCTTCAGGTCAAAGTTCCTTTGTTTTGAATTAATGTTCATTTGTCAGAATTAACGTTTGCATTCATACTGGAAAATTATCCTTGAAAACAAACTTAGAAAAACATTAATTTTATCATTTGGAGATTTTTTGTATTGAATAATACTAAATGGTGTTTGCTTCTTTTTTAAGGAAGATACACTTTTTCTTTCTAAATACGAAGACGTAGGCTGCTTTCAGAGTGCCTCTTGTAGAATACATGTGAACATTATTATTACTCTTTGAAAGTGATATGATATTGCATTCGAATCGACGTTACTTGCTAAACAATATGGCAATTATATTGCATTGTTTGGAAGCATAAAATGCGTATTTTTAAACATCATACTTTTTGCTTAGACTTCACGTGGTAGTCACGTAATTGCAGAAAACCACGCTTTTTACATAGCAGGTGGTTTATAGATGCAGCTAAAGAAAAAGCATCTAGCATAAGAATTTTGTATGTCGCTATTGTGGATATACGCAGTACTAAATAATGTGCAGTGGACAGAACTTAGCAGGAATTTTTTAAAAAAAGTGCATAGCATTTATGAAACATGAGAAATGTGCATGTGTAAATTGCTGTCCAGTCATTTTCAGTTGGCAATGCCTTGTGGTCGCTTGTGTCCATGTTATTTCAGACTCAGACTTCATGCACATTTGGAAATATAGCCTTTAGTAATGAGGAACCTCATAGAAAAGTTGCAGTCCAGTAAGAACAATAATAGTAATTCCTGGGGTTTTGGGCGGTTTACAAAGGCTTTTGTGTTTTTCACAATTAGAATGAATTATAAAAACATGATCAGTGATCCTGGTAAGATATTAAACTTGTGTTAAGTGTTATTTAGTAAGAATGCTGCTTCTTTCATCGTGTGATATATATACTAACTGTTGAATGTTAGGAAGAGTTAGTGGATTACTTTCACTAAACTCTCTAGATTTATCGGCTATCCACACCTTATTTGTCCATCAGTATATTGAGAAGTTACTAAGAACAACTGATAAAGTTCAGCATCTGTAGATATAGCAGACAATATCCACGAGATTAATGACGGGTTGGTTTTATTTAGTGTGGAAGTACAAGAAAATAAAGCCCTTCTACTTGAAGATGAATGGAATTTGATTTTATCATTTCTCATTCTGCCCACTTGATCATTGTGATCAGGATTCATATAACTCATTTTACATTTTTCAGATGTATATAGAAATAAACATAGTTCTCGTAAAATGACTAAGGAAATTTTCCTAAAATGACCTAAGTGCTAAGCAGATACATGTTAAAGAGGTCATATAATTATACTTGTTAATATCTTCTTCAGGGAACACATAATTTTTATCTCAGAATAATGTTGCCTTTTTTTCTGTGTGTGGTTTTGCTTTGTGTTGCCTTTTTGCCTTGCCTTAGAGAATGAGATCAAATGCCTGCTCTGTGGCAGAGATTGGAATGGAAAGTGATCCAAATCCCAGTGAACTTGATTAAAAAGTTCTTTTTAAAGTAAAGCAGTTATGCTGAAAAAGAATATAAATAGACCCTTGTCAGATTTAATGCCTTTGCATTTGCCTAGCTGTGTTTCTATGAAACATTAGAGTAAGACTATATTAGGGTTGATAAAATGCTTTTGGTTAATTTAACATTTTACCATACCACCTGTACTATGCAAAAATTAATTTTTATTATTAGAGAATAAAACATTTTGTAATGAATGAATGGTGTTGAAGAATCACTCTGTAGGACACATGAGTATAATTTTTGTAATTCTGGCTTATCTTCACTGAGGAAAAAGCATTCTTAACCTTAAGATTTAACATGTTTTTTAAAGGAAACTGCTTATAGTGAGCCTGCTAGAGTATGGTAGCGAATTTAAAAGTGAACCCTGTCAGGAAGTGATGTGTCTTCTTGCTGAAGTCTCATGTAGGTTCATGTAATAAATTCAAAGTTAACTCATAGTTAAAGGTTCAGTTAGAGATTAACATGTATTCCAGAATATGTTCTTAAATTTAAATTAGTTTCCTGGTAGCTAGAAGGGGTAAAATCTTTGGATATTAATGAAGTTCTATGTTAAAAATGAGGATATGTGGTGCTCAATGTTTCTTGGGTCTTTTTGATAATTTAAAAAGCTGCTGAATTCCAAGCTGAGATATATAGACCTTTTAGGGAAATAGAGCAATTGATTTTACAGTAGTTAAATTCCAAGGTAATTTCTATTGTTTAATTGATTCAATGTCATTTGCTTCTCACAGGAAAGACTTGTGCTGCTTAATAGAGTGTAGCTTTTAAATACATTGCACATGCAGCAACTCATAAGAGCAGTTACTTGCTCGTGTGACACAGCACTAGTGTAAAACTGGACTAAATTTGTCTTCAGTGAGCTTATTTTGAATTTATTGTGTTGATAATAATAGAATATGACTCAGAATTTCATAATAAAGAACGTTAACCATTGGAAGTGTATTTCACCACAGCATAATACACCTAGAAAGCACAGCAGCTGGAGGATTGTTAAAGAAATTCTAACAGGCTTTAGCTGCTCAGACTTCTAAATGAAAGGTGTACTAAGCCTTTACAATAAATGCCATATTTGTGAGCAGGCTTCTGAGATGAAAGAATATGTGCTGGTTTTCTGCTGCTTTTTTTTTTGACTACTAGTTTGATCTTATGCTTCTCACATGACATGATGTTTCACTAATGTACTTTTTATTTCATTCAGTACCTTGTGTTTGACTGAAACAAAAGTTCAAAAAGGCATTAATTGTACATCGATATGTTATTTCAGTACCATGAAGATTTTTATCAGTTCTAAAATCGTACTAATTTCATATTTAACTTTTTCTGGCTACAGTTCATTGATCTTAAATATTATATGTCAAAGAACTCTTAGTAACCAAAATGTTTAATTTATGAAAGTATTTTGTGTAGTATAAGAGTATCATTTAAAAAAAACCAAAAAAAACAAAAAAAAACCCTATAACAACTATGATCAATTAGATTTTCTGTCTTTGGAGCAATATAATAATTATGTGTATAAGTGTCTGTATTTTATATGTTTTTGTATTCATCCTGATGTGGAGCAGGAAAACGCTTGAGTATCATTTTAAGGAACTTCACGATTGGAAATCATCTGAGTACATCTTATCCTACTGTGCCAAGGGTATATCAGCCGTGACTGTGTGTACATGACTCCTGAACTGGCTTTTACTTTTTCAGGCATGATAAAATGTCTGTCACACAGCTCACCCAAGCTGGTCACCTGGCAAGTGATTTCCTAACATAAGTCACAGTTTATACCCACTTAAAATGTGCAGTGCTATGCTAAACCTGGCCAGTGAATCCTATTGCTGCCAAGATGCAGGAAAAAAAAAAAAAAAAATCCTAGGTTATTTTACTCCATCCTTTTTTGGAACTTCTTCAAGCAATCAGTAATGGTGGCTTTTCTACTACACCGACGTAAAAGGTCTTTCCCTTCTGTTCTCTTTCCCATCCCATTCCTCATTGCATGATTTCTGTTTTGTATGCCTCCTTAAATATTACTGATGATTGTCCTAACCCTCCAGAGAGCCCACAGGGAAATTTTAAGGGCCCCTTTTTCCACGATCAACCTTAGAAGCTTTATAAGCCATCACAATAAGAATGAGCAGTAATCTTTCTGTTCATTATCTGAGATTTTATAGGTCAATACCCAGAGACAAAGTTACAGTGAATCACCTTTGGATTTTTCAATTTTTCTTTGAAAAAGTAGACAAAGATTAAAAAAAACCCCAAACAACCACAAACAAACAAAACAAAAACCCAACCAGTTGTCCATATAATTGAAACCAGATATGGCAAATGGAGAAAAATCAATGGACCTTTTGAAAAACCTTTTAAGATTGAGTAATTTTAAAAGTTGTATGAAGTAAGTGAGAGTAGGGAAGGTTGGCGCGTAACTTGTTTGTGTGCATTGGGTTAAGAAACTGACTGGCATGAGCGTAAATCATGGTTGCATCTGCTCAGGACTGCAGTGAGCCAAGAATTCTAGTTTCATGTGAGCTGGAGATTATGACTGTGAATGAAGGTATGTTGAGGTATTTGTTGGAACATAAGAATGTGTTAGTTAGGTATAACCTTGTAGGTATAACTTGTTCCCTTGTTGATTCTGACAACTATTCCTCTAAAGTGTTCTTTCAAGCTATTTACTAATAAAGACTGCATGACCTAGGTAATCTGTCCTAGTTCTCTACCTTTACTGTTGTAAATTTTTCTTGATACTTTTCACATATTCTAAAGCCCCCTATTTGCTACTCTTTACATGAGGGACAGGGAGATCACTTTTAGTAGCAATCTTTTGTGCATATGAAGATTATAATTATTGTCTTTCCTTAAAAATCTTTCTGAAGAAAACGAAAACAAAAGAAGATTTATTTAGCAATAGTTGTTTTCTGAACTTCAAATTCATACTGGTTATACTAGTTTTTGTTTGTTTTCATAAGTCTTTTCATTCTTGCATAACAATTAGCTACTTTGTGGGTTCTTTTGACTTTTCTTCTCAAGTAACTTGAGTTGTTCTTGTCTCTCTCCTTTGGAATTATGTGCTTATTCTACTCTTAGACTAGATTATCCTAAGTATCTCCTCTACTTAGCCTCAGCCTCTTTCTTTGCCAGGTCTTTAAACTAAGGTAATTATAATAATCAAATAACATTCTTAAATATAATTTATCTTCACATTAGAAGTTAAACAGTATTTTAAAAGTGTGTTGGTATTCTAAGCAACCAAATCACTTCACTATGATCTCCAATTATATCAAATTTATTCTAATCAGTGAAAAGTTCCAGTTTCTCTTGCTTGCTATTCAAACTTCTAAAACCATTATATAGTAACTGAAAAAGTATCCTCTTTATGTAAATTACCACAAAGATTCTACTTGATATGATGATCTGATTTTGAGTTAACCAATTGAAATGTGTTAATATTCTAGACCAAGAATGATAGAGCCAAGAAGGAAAAGACAAAATAATACTGTGAGAGCAGACTTTTGAGAAAGCCGTGTGATACAAACGTGTCTGAGGTACAGGGCACTACCAAGCACACAGATCATCCTACTTGAAACCTACCAGTGCTCCCCAAAGGTGCTTGGTTTATTTTCAATAGCTCATTCATGACAGATTCCTTATGTATTAGATTGTTTCATCTACTAAGCGTCCATTTCATCCCACCTCTTCAGTGAGTATTCAGTGGCTTATGATGCAAGTCTGGGGTTCTTTTCAGTGTATGGCTATATACTCTTACTAAAGAAGGGAGGGTCAAGAAATGTAATTGAAGTTATGGACCTGCAGACCTGCTCTGGTAAGGTTTATGATGGTCCTTCAAATTTATTCCTCCAAAATTTATCCTTCCAACTATTAATATAGTAGAATAGTCCACCCCCCTGCTAAAATCCAGTGAGTTTTTGATGTGTGTTGCTAAAATGCACTGAATTTCTGTTCAGCGTTTGGAATTTTCTTAAGCTTTGCACTTTGTGTTCACATACATCATGCTGCCTGCAGACCTTAACAAGATGGGGTGAAATGGAGTCTAATGCAAAATATATTGCCTATGTTATTATCAATTTTTCATCTCTTGGTTGTATCTATATTTATTAGTGTCACAGGTGTTTAGTGTCTGGATGGCATTCTGGCATGTGATCTGAGTTTACTCCCCATGCCACAATTTTCTCAGAAAAAGAGTTTGACATGGGAACCAGGTCAGACCTTGAGTTCTGCCCCAATGTATACCAGCAGATAGGTCTGATTGTCACCAGTAGGTAGCTGATAACAAGCTAGATTAAATTTTATGAGAGGTACATGCCCTGGATAAGGGCAGAACACAATACAAATGGAGACTGAAAAAAGCCTCTGTAGAAGGGGAAAAAACGTATTTGCCATATTTATGTTTTATCACCCAGCTGCAAGGAAAAAGGTAGAGCTGTGACATCATTGTATTAAGGTATTAAGAGTTTATGAAGGGCATCAAGAATATTCTGAGTTAAAGGGATTTTTTTTTTTTTTTAAATCCCATAGACAGTGCAGGTCTGCTGGATGATTTTTTTTGAGGCTGCTACCTGAGAGATGGAGATTAGAGAGTGTCTTTATGGAGGAAAGGTGTCTAACTGAGAAATGGTGTTATGACATTGTACTGTGGTGATATTAGTAGCATGGAAGACTAAGCTTCAAAAATGGATAATGTCAACGGCATTGGTCATCCGTTTCCTTGAAATACCCTGTCTGTGGTGTTAAAATTCTCTCTTTTCCTTATAGTTTTGCAGAAAGTTTGGGGAAAAGGAATATCATTCATGGGCTAGTGGTATCTGAATTTCCACCGTAAGGTTGTGATCTTCATTTGAAAAGATGGCTTTGAAGGCAGAAGGAAAAAAAGAGAGGTTCTGGGATTCTGACTTCAAAGAGATCAGACACTTTTCAGAGCTTTGTTTCTGGGTGATCACAACTAATTCCAAGGATGTGTTGACCATACCACACAGCTTGGTGTTGTCAGCAAACTTGCTGAGGGTGCACTGCCAAATATACACTGTCCATGTCTCTGACAGAGATGTTAAACAGCGCCAGTCCCAATACTGACACCCGAGGAATGCCAGTTGTCACTGGTCTCCACTTGGACTTCGGATTGTTGACCGCAACTCTTTGAATGCAACCATCCAGCCAATTCCTTATCCACCGAGTGGTCCATCCATCAAATCCATGTTTCTCCAATTTTGAGACAAGGATGTCATGCGGGACAGTGTTAAATGCTTTGGACGAGTCCAGGTAGAAGATGTTGGTTTCTCTTCCCTTATCCACCAATGCTGTAACCTCATCATAGAAGGCCACCAGATCTTTCAGGCATGATTTGTCCTTTGTGAAGTCATGTTGGCTGTCACAAATCATCTCCTTACATTCCATGTGCCTTAGTATAGTTTCCAGGAGGATCTGCTCCATGATCTTGAAAGGCACATAAGTGAGACTGACTGGCCTGTAGTTCCCTGCGTCTTTCTTTTTTCTCTTTCTAAAAATGGGGGTTGTGTTTCCTTTTTTCTAGTCAGTAGGAACTTCACCAGACTGCCACGACTTCTCAAATATGATGGATAGTGGCTTAGCAACTTCATCTGCCAGTTCCCTCAGGACCCGCGGATGCATCTTGTCAGGTCCCATGGCCTTGTGCACCTTCAGGTTCCTTAGGTGGTCTTGAACCTGATCTTCTCCTACAGTGGGTGGTTCTTTATTCTCCCAGTCCCTGCCTTTGCCTTCTGCAACTTGGGTGGTGTGGCTAGAGCACTTGCCAGTGAAGACTGAGGCAAAGAAGTCTGAGTATGTCAGCCTTCTCCATATCCTGGTTAACTAGGTCTCCCATTTCTTTGTGGAGAGGGCTTACATTTTCTCTAGTCCTTCTTTTATACTGGCATACGTATAGAAGCTTTTCTTGTTGCCCTTGATGTCCCTGGACAGATTTAACTCTATCAGGGCTTTAATTTGCCTAGCCTGATCCCTGGTTGCTTGGACAATTTCTCTGTATTCCTCCCAGGCTACCTCTCCTTGCTTCCACCCTCTGTAGGCTTCCCTTCTGTGTTTCAGTTTGTCCAAGAGCTCCTTGTTCATCCATGCACACCTCCTGGTGTTTTTGCCTGACTTTCTCTTTGTTGGGATGCACCACTCCTGAGCTTGGAGGAGGTGACCCTTGAATATTGACCAGCTTTCTTGGGCCCCTCTTTCCTCTAGGGCTTTATCGCATGGGACTCTACCAAGCAGATCTCTGTAGACGCCGAAATCTGCTCTCCTGAAGTCCAGGGTAGTGAGCTTACTGTTCTCCCTCCTCACTGACCTAAGGATCTTGATCTCCACCATTTCATGGTCACTGCAGCCAAGGCTGCCCTTGAGCTTCACATTCTCCATCAGCCCCTCCTTGTTGGTGAGAACAAGAGATCCGGCATAGCATCTCTCCTTGTTTGTTCCTCTATCACTTGGAGAATCATGTTATCATCAGCACTTTCCAGGAACCTCCTGGATTGCTTATACCCTATATGTGTAATATTAACTTTTAAAAAAATGAATAAATTCAATATTAAGTACATTTTTACACATGAAAGCATCATAATTTCATTTTAAATTGCAGGATATTGATGTGCACCACTTCAATACATCAGATCCGATTTAGGCGGACAAACTAATGCAATCTTCCAACCTGAGTCACTTTAGTACTGTCCCTATCTATGACCGCAGTTTGGTACAAAATGTAAGGCACACTCTAAATTTATAAAAGTTGCTCTAAGCAAACTGTAACATCATATCCTTTAAGAACAAGATTAATGTTTGAGGAACATTACAATTTTTTTCAAGCAATGTCGTAAGGCATACATTAAATGAATATTCATTGAAATGTTAGGATTACTCAGATATTCTATGTGCATAAAATTGATATCTCAGAGAAATGTTTATCTTGCCATGTAATGCAAAAGCATTTTTAAAAGCTTTAAATATTGGTTACATTTGTTGAAAAAGTGTTACCCTAAGATGAGAAAACTCATGAGCTCAAGCCTAAAGGTGAAAACCCTAAGTTAATAACTTCCTTGGAAGAAGAAAATGTAGAAGCATTTGCCGTTCCAAGGATAAGCTATTCCTCACATAATAAAAATGAATATTACTGTCTGCCTTTTTGCATCAATTTGAGCTTTTAACATAATAAGATTGCAACATTTTCTTAATGTGTTAGTCTTTTACACCTTTCTCCAAAAATTGGGTGCAGATTTTCTATGTTTGAAAACTAAATGTGGAGAGAGATATCTAGAGCTCGTTAAAATAAGATCTAATTTATAAATAGTTTTCTGTGAAGTGATGGCTCTACTTATACAGAGAAATTGCAGTTTTTATCTGGGAAATATGAACCAATTAGATTTATCTGGAGACACCATTAAAAGCAGTATCTAAACCCATATTGTAAAGGGTTTATATGTCTTTGGGCAGATTATTGTAACTAGTTTTGTATCTGGAATAAACTTTGAGGTTTACGATAAGTGAGTATGAATTATTCAGTGAAATTCTGAAAAAAAATACAGAAAAAATCTGTTAATTTAACATGGTAGAGAAACTTAAATTTTCAGGAAAAGTTTACAGAAGAAATGTGAGGTCTTTTTAGTGTAATTCTTAGATTGCTAAGGCCAGTCAAATTTGAAAAATAAGGAACATAAATCATCACATGTACTTAATAGCTCATCTGTTCCAAATAATTTATATAAAAATTATTTATTCTAAATAAAAAAAAAACCCTGAATAAATATGACATATTCTTATTAACTAATTCATTCTTTCAGTAAATTTTTCATGAACAACAGCTCTTGACCTTCAAAGATGACTCTACGGGAGGTTGGTTACTCATGGATGTTGTGTTTGCATGTGAGCAGAATGAAATCTAAGTTTTGATTTATCCTGTGCTAGCAGTGGTGAGCTCTTCACATCTTGAAAATATTTAAATATTGTAGGGAACAAGACAAAATGGCTTTTTAAATTCATATTTTGCATTTTCTAAAGTATAGTCATATACTATGAGAACAACATTAAGGGTACCCACTCAAAGAAAATTTAGATAACTACCTTGTAAGTTTTTTGTAGAACCAAGAAATCAAGCTGTGTTATTGCTTTGCCTGTTATTGCTAAAAAACATATCCTTAAAGACACATCTAAGAGTGCTGTTAATGTTTTATTTAAAGTTGGAATTGAATCTAATTTATTTCTTTTTATTGCTATATTAGCTCTGCAAATATTAGGTAAAAATACTGTGGAAAAAATGCACATTGAATTTGAAAATATCACTTTAATTCATCTTTTTGTTTAAACAATCATACTTTTGATGCCAATATGAGAAGTCTGTAAAATTAAGATAAAGTATTAAAAATAAATCAATTTCATTTAGCAGTACAATTCCAATTTCCCCTTCTTGTCCATATCCACCTCCCCCCAACACACTCTGGAAGTCTACAGTTTTCAGGAGACCAAGCCAAATCTTCCTTTCTCACCAGTGATGTGTAATTCAGCTGAACGATAGGCAGCTGGGTCCCAATCAGGAGAGAAGAATCTTCTATTTTTAAGCCAATATATAACCGCTGATGCTTGACAGCGCATTTAACGGCTCGTGTAGCAGACATGGGATGGAAAGTAATTTTAAGGAAAGGACAAGGAAAGGGGACAGAGAGAACAGAAATTTCAGTTTGTGGCTGATATGATAGTAATTCTCATCCAAGTGAGTAGAGAAAAACATCTTGTAAGTATAAGGGAGGGGATTTCACAATTGATAACTCTTCAGGACATGATAAGAAGTATAAGATTAAAAGTGTATGGCTTACAACACTGATTTGTTAAGCAGAATTTTTTAGCATTTTGAAAATTGCACAATAAAATGATGAGATCATGCACAGGAGGAACAGCTTATTTGCATCACTAAAGAGAAGTAGGACAAGACACCAGACTGACTGGACTACAAAGATATGTTCAACTCTCTGGAAGGAAAACAGATGATTTTGGTATATCATATAGGCTGGAATGAGGCTTGGAGGGCATCTGTGAAAGTTTTAACCTGAAAAGTTTGTTGAAGGCTCAAGTTTAATTTTCATGTAAATCATAATTTAGTAGTCCTTTGTTTTAACTACAGAACTTTCTATTCACAAATGTAATTACTATAGATAAATATTATTTAAAGAAATTGAGTTGATATTTAAAGAATCGATACAGAAACATGTCTGTTTTTTTATTTGGTTTGAGTTTTTTCTCACCTTAAATTCAGGGTAACTATATGTAATAGAAAGTACAGAGCTTTCTATGCTTCCAATGCTTCCATATTCAGAAAAAAATATTTACAAAATAATCAGGGAAAGCTCTAAAAAAGTAAAAATAATTAAGGTCTTTTATAGTGATGCTGATTTTTTTTTTTTCAGTAGTTAACATATGGAAGATACTTTTTTGCCCTAACCGCTGGTGACAGATGCTTGACCCTAACTAGCAAAGGCGAAAGCCTACTGACCAAAGGAGAAACTAAAAGAGAAGATAGTGGAGATTAAATATTTAAGTAGATGCATTCTTACATTCAGAAGGTTTGTGCTCACTCCTTTTTAGTGGCAATATCCCTTTGAAGTACTGACTAAATTTTGGGTTGTTTGTTTTATGGGATCTGACAAGATCATGACCTGATGGTTGCATAAAGCAGGCTAAGGATTTTTATTTGTCATTGAAGCCCCAGAGTGAGATGATAAAGAGATATAGGCCTAAAGTCAAACCAGGCTTATCTCATAAAATATCAAAGCACGGTGCTCAGGCCCTAAGAGGAGACTTCAAATGCATTAAAATGTCAATGCAAATTTAGAAAAGGGGCTACATAGGTAAGTGTGAGTTTGTACTTGTGTTTACAGTAGTATCCTCTGGTTTGAGTTCTTCATAGAGTTCTAAGAACATCACGTTCTGGATTGAGACATATTATGTGGAGAAAAAGGCATCATCTCAAAATGATGTCATCAACTTGGAACATTTTCATATTAGCATAAACATTTTCTGGGATAGAGAGAAAAAGAAGTGTGCCTGCTTTTTTCTGTCTGTTTTTGAAACGTGTGCAGAAAACAGAAACAGACAGATATAATCTTATTCTGTGAGTTGGAAATAAGCCATATCTGTTTCAGAGTGTATTGACATTATTTCCATTGCCTCTGATGTTTCAGCCTTGTTTTCCCAACATCTACTATCTGGTAAAGTAAAACTCTATTAAAAAAAAATAACAAAAACCAGCAAAAGAAATTCCCTAACCCCTGACCTTCTACTCAATACATTAGCAAATGAAGTTCTAATAACAGATCTACTTTCAGCCATGCAAGTGCAAGTTCTTCTTCAGGTTCGAAACAAAAACATGGAGATGCAACTAAAGGAAAAGTCAAGAGCAATTGTCGTGAGTTTAATCTGCTTATGGTCTGCTTACGGTTAATTTTTTTTTTTTAGGGAGCTAAAGTTTTAGTAGATTTTTATAACTTTGGAAATGATTTCTGAGTATTCTTGAGAATAAGTACGTTCTGTCTTGTAGGTGGCCTCGTCAAGAGAATAAATTCACAGTAGCATTGGACTATATTAACTTAAGAATGAGGATACTTGAAATAAATTGGCTTTGGTCTAGCTCATTCCAACGCGTTATATAGATAAAGACTTGAGGTGGGACTCCTCTATAAAGTCACAATTTGGTATCAGGTTTACAGTGAAGTGTGGACAAAGCCCTGGGTTTAATGTTTTTAACAATGGAAAGGGGCAGCAAAGCAAACATTCAGCTATGTTTTCACTGAGTAAAAGTTGACAGAACATCAAAGTTTATACAACTTCAAGGCTTGCAGGAATGTTTGTTTGGTAAAGAGTTCAGCTGCAAAAATAAATGGAAAAATGCTCCTTCAGCAGAGAATTGCCAGGTCCTTTCCGTGTGTTAAGAAAAGTGTTTTGATTAAAGTATTTGACAATTTTTAGGGAAATGCATGTTGAAGGTGTTATGCAAGTAATATTATGATCTAAAGTATCTACATATATGTAACATCATTTAAAAATGCATACAAGATATTCCCTCTCAAACGTAGCTGTTTTCCAGAAAGGTAATCTGTGGTCCGTGTTGTTTATTTCAGGTTTCCAGAAAAAATACTTGATTTTCCAAAATTGAGAAAAATTTAAAGAGAAATTAATCTAAATATTCAAATGCATAAAAAGTACAAAAAGAAATTAAGAGTTCCTTAAAAAGCAAAAAAAGGGGTTTAATAGCTCAAAATGCTTGAAGTCAAAACTAAAAAGAAAGCAACTTGACCTGGAAGCTTTACTTTTGAGACATGTCAGGAATTAGTGTATTTTTAAGCAATTTATGTGAACAGAATCAATGAATTTATATATAACAGCAAGAAGAGAAAAGGCAAGTAGATTATAACTTCTACATTACTGTAATTATGAAGTACAGAAAAATGATTCAGGAAAATTAAGAGTACAGAGGAAAAATCTATGATCAGAGACAACAAAGGAGGTTATAAGTCTATATGGAAAAATATCTTGGTAGCAGGACAGATGAATTAATTGCTGGAAGGCTTGTAATGACAAGTAACAAAGCAGTTCCACAAAACTTAGAGTTGTGCATTAGGGAAAAAGTGAAAGTACTCCTAGCACGCTGGAGATGCACCTCCAGTTGATCAGTTTGTTAGAGACAGAATATGAGATACTTAAAGTATCTGTCCTAGGGAGAAAAAATGCTTAAGGACTGTTCATACCACAAGCAGTCTTTCACTTCATTATTTATAGTGAGAACTAGCTATTTCTTCCTGTTTGGTTTCTGTATTTTAATCCCATCTTCTACCTTTCCCTGTTCTGCAGCTTAGTTTCCTTAGCAGTTTTGAAAAGGGATCTTAGAACCAGAATTTTTGAAAACCAGGATACTATATGAACCACATCTCCCTTATTCACACAGCTGCTGACTTTGTCAAAGAATTCAACTAGTTTAGTGCGTTGTGGCTTCTCTCTCTTATAGCGAGTCTTAATAATTTTATTTGGAATATATAAACAAACTCACATCTGTAATTTCTCAGTTTATCCCAGAGACTTGTCTGAAAATTGGCAGCACATTCTCTGCCTTTTCATTTCTTTGTACCTGAAGTTGACTTAAGCAACAGGTCACACCCCGCTTTGCACCACTGTACTTTCATACACGTGTTCCTTTTGAATTGTTGGGCAGAGGGACTCTCTTGCCCAGGTGATTTGCTACTTTCCTCTTTATCAGTCTGATCCAAAACTTTTCCTGCAGAAATCTTAATTTGGGAGAGTCCCTCTGACCATTTCTCTAAAAACAAGCTCTAGGGTGGGTGTCAGAAGTCCCTGAACTCTGTTATGGCAAATGCCACTGCAAAGAATTAATTTATATTTTCTGCTGCAGCCTTATCTTACTTGGGCGTTCCTTTTTCACCGTCATCATCTATCAGCCCTCTGAATTTGACAGGCTACCAGCTTCAAATGTGTTTGGAAAGATTTTACTACTTTTTTTAAGTCTTCAGCAAGTTGTCACTCAAGGGGTTTTTTTTGTATGGATGTTTGGGGGGGTTTCAGGACAGGGAGGCAGCCTTGTTAATTTTCTGTTTAAATAACGGTTCATGGTCTTTTCTATTTTCCTTAATTGTAGAGAACATTAATTGGTGACTGTGTTGCTTTTCTTTAATAAATCCCTTTGTCCAACTGTTTAATCACATATCCTGTGTAAATGGAACTTTACCGTTGACATTTTCCTTTGTTGTTTCCTACCTGAATTTTAGAGACTTTTATCATACCCTTTCCTACAGATTGACTGCATTCTTGAAGGATGTAATATCCCAAGCTATGAGCACCCTTTGGTTTCCTTTTGATCTATAATTGAGACCTTTTATTTCAGTTTCCATGTGACATGTTTTGTTTTGGTGTAAGGGGATCCTTCCTTCATGCAGAAGTCATCTCTCTTCTATATACTATTTTTTTTCACTCTTTTAAATTGATTAAACTCAGGGTCATGTGCATGCCAGAATGCTTTAGTATACATTCAGAAGATGTCTTTACCTCAATGATGTTACTTTTTGTAGATCTTAGGACATTGAGGCTATTCCAGAGACTGTAATATTCTGCTGGTATGAAAAAACAGTAAATTGTATGCATATCAAATTAGCCTGAACAAACAAATTGGTAAATTAGTACAGGATGTATTCAGTGAAGATTTAAAGCAAGTAATATAATTAAAACCAATCAGACACAGTTGTATTGGAAATAGGGTTTAGAAATAAAGTCATATATGCAGAATGAGGAACTGCCACAAGAAAGGCAGTGACTCTGAGAAGATCTGGGGTCACAGCTGAAAAGAAAAACAGTAGGAGCCCCTAGACTAATGCTCTGGTAGAATAGAACTGCTAATGTAGCTTTCTAGTATATAATTCAGAGAAGTGTGAGTAGGAGGATTAAGATTGTTTTCATCTTGAACAATGTGGTCACAAACAGGAATACTGCAAGCAGTTCTTTTGTTTGCAGTTTTAAAAGGTGCTGAACAACCATTTATACTTGCAAAAAAAGTTACCACATGAAAAATTTGTTTTGTGGAGATCAGGCCTTATGATGAGACACTTTGAGCTCAATCTCTTGCTTGAACAAGACTGAAAGTTAATTTTATTAACATTCATGACTATGTTCTAAATAAAGGAAAATGCTAGATACTTAATGCTAGATCTCTTAAATCTATCAGAGAAAGTAATTCCAAGATCTTTTAGCTGGATGTTGAAGCAAATCTAATGAAAGTCAGAAATTAGACTCATATTTAATTGTCTTCCAATGCCAATAATTAACCATCAGAACAAACTGCTAGTGGATATCTTCAAATCAAGACTCAAAGGTGTACCTGGAAGATATGTTTTAGGAAAACACAGATTGCTTGACTGAAGCTACACAAGAATTCTATATAACTGAACAGAATTTAAGTTCTATGATATACCAATGGTCATATTAGATGAACTAATTTTGATTTAATTTTGAATGAAATAATATAAAATTATAAAAATACTGTCAGCCTGATATATAAGGCCTCCAGTTTAAAGACCTGCTTGCCTATGCTTCCCATAGTTACTAGTAGTGAACATTTCCCTGTTTCTGGACTTTATTGTAACATTCATGCAAATTCCAATTATTTAAGGGTTTCATAATCATCAGTGTCAACAGAATGTAAAATCTATCCTTACGATTTCACAAGCATACACATGTGTGTGATAAATAGTCTTCTGTGGCTTCATAAATGATCTCCAAAATTCAAATGGAGTCTCTGATGCATTTCAGCTTTTGTATATATCATTAGAATTTCCTATCTCTCCTTTTTGGACTAGGTAATACAAAATACTGAAAGGAATCAAATCTTCTGGATTTCTTGCCATTTTATCATGTAATTAAATGTTTACAAGAGATTATTGCATATTTTTTCTGGCCAAAGTTTTACGAGTCATTGATAACAGTACTTTGATAAGATAGATAATAAATCTAATGTAATAAGATAGTATAGATGCATGAATGTTTTGATGCATGTATTTGCCATCTTTTAGCGTTCTCCGTCTCTTTAATGCCAACTTGTTTTGTTAGTGCAGTAACTCAAGGACATCTTGTCTCAAACCTGATGAAAAATGCATTGCAGTATTAATCAATGTATGTTCAAATATGTGTTTGAGGATGGATTCTATGTAACTGAAAATTCGGATCTGTTTAATGAATAACTTGTAGTTTTCAATCTATGGTGGATGACCTCTTAATAAAAATTAATTAGGAATGTTTTTAGCATTGTCTTTGTTGAAGAAAATCAGTTAAGAATCAATGATATTTAAAATTCTGAAACAATATGATAGTCTAGGAAACTAATTTGCCAAAGTGCCATTTCCATTCACAGAATCAGAGAATGTTAGGGATTGGAAGGGACCTCAAAGGATCATCTAGTCCAATCTCCCTGCCTGAGCAGGACCACCTAGATCAGATCACACAAGAACACGTCCAGGCGGGTTTGAACATCTCCAGAGAAGGAGACTCCACAACCTCTCTGGGCAGCCCGTTCCAGTGTTCTGTTACCCTTACTGGGAAGAAGTTCTTCCTCATGTTTAAGCAGAACCTCCTATGTTCCAGCTTATATCCATTTCCCCTTGTCCTATCATTGGATGCCAGTGAGAAGAGCCTGGCTCCATCCTCATGACAGTCACCCTTTACATATTTGTAAACATTAATGAGGTCCCCCATCAGTCTCCTCTTCTCCAAGCTAAAGAGACCCAGGTCCTTCAGCCTTTCCTCATAAGGGAGATGCTCCACACCCTTAATCATCTTTGTGGCCCTGCGCTGAACTCTCTCAAGCAGTTCCTTGTCCTTCTTGAACTGAGGGGTCCAGAACTGGGCACAATATTCCAGATGCGGCCTCACCAGGGCAAAGTAGAGGGGAGGAGAACCTCTCTCGACCTACTAACCACACCCCTTCTAATACACTCCAGGATGCCATTGGCCTTCTTGGCCACAAGGGCACATTGCTGGCTCATGGTCATCCTGCTGTCCACCAGGACCCCCAGGTCCCTTTCCCCTCTGTTGTTCCCCAACAGTTCAGTCCCCAACTTGTACTGGTACATGGGGTTGTTCTTACCCAAATGCAAATTCAATGTGTGTATGTATTGATTTTGCTGCTATTTTGAATCCAGACAAGAAGGGATTAGATAGTGCAGCAATTGGTTGACAGCAATTAAATAAGTTCATGATTTACTTTCTCTCAATATGAAAAATGACTGACATTTCTGCTAAAAGTCCAAGTTTCTCATTGATTTGAATGCTGCTAGGATTGATCACCTCATGAGATTATTTGTAAGGCATTTTGTTCTTTTTAACATAGGAGGAAGTTCTTCAAATTGCAAAGTGTGGTTCTCCTTGAAGATTAACAGCATACCTGCAGCACCAGAAAGAAAGATAGATGTGAAATGCAGAGCTCTGGTAAGACTATGCTAAATGTTTAATTTTATTCTACTGCATTAGAAGAAAGACGTAATTTTTATTGTTGGTCTGGCTGCTACCACAGAGGATTAATCAATTTTATTAAGTGACCACACACAATCACTTTTTGAATAATAAAACTCAGTACTTACCAAGACTTCATTTAAGTTCAGTGATATGAACTAAAATGAATGCTTGAAAAAAATGTCTGTCCTATTTGAATAATTGCATTTTTATTCTGCTGACAACTGCTTCTAATTTTGGATCTCAGATATAGTTGAATTCTACAAAAACTTCAAGCAGGTTCTGTACAGTCCACAACAGAATAAATCTCTCTTGGTACCCTCCTTCCTTATGCATGAATAATTATTATTGTTATTTAGATTTCATTAATCATTGGAATGTATTAAATCATATTTGTGTCACTAGATAAATACATACTTTCACTCTCAAAAATTAATTAAATGTTGCTAGAAGAACAATTGCATCATATTAACTGAGTACGTTTTAAATCACTTAAGTATGTAAAGATAAAATAACTATTTAATATGTTTACTTAATTGATACTGTTTTTATTCTTCAAAGATTTGTAATTGTATTTATCTTTGAATTATACTTTGTAAGGTTTTTATTTTGAGAGCTAATATTTTTCTTATCTTCTGTAAATGGATGTTTGCTTTATCATCTAGATATCCTGCTTTCTGCATGAATTGTAAGCAGCTAAGAAATACTGAATTTGATAATGAATGCTGGTAACAGATTCTATGAATAGAAATGGCTGGTATGATAATTTGCTTCAGGAACATTTTTTCAAGTAAAAATATGTGATACAAGTACTAGGGGACTATCTCTTCCAGTAACAGATGCTGGGAAGGGAGAAGAGTCTCCTCAGCTGATGCTGCATGTCAACATGTGTTTATGTGGGGGGAAAAAAAATTCAAACCAGTAAGCATTTCTTAAAATATTTTCATATATCACTTCTAGTTTGCTCTTCTTTCCTTGAAGTGTAGTTTCCTGATTGTGAACTTCTGTAGGGCTGAGAAACAGATAATGATCTTTCCAAAATCTTGGTGTTGGCTGAGGATGGTGATAGGGAGATGTCTGGTGCTAGTAAGAAACACGAACGCTAGACTAAAAGAGTTTGTGATTTGAGACCTTGAAAAGAATAGTGTACGTTTTTGTCCTACAGGATCATGCATTGTCTTGTATGATTTTCTGATCTGAAAATACCGTGAAAATGGTAAAAAGAAAAGCTAGATTTAAAGTATATTATTGACTCCTATTGTATAATAAATTCTTAAGATGCATTTTCCTCTGCCTATAATTTTTAATCCAATTCAGTGTGAATATTTGCAAAAACCACAGTAAAATCCAACATATTTTTACAATGTAAGGGGCACTGAAATTCTTTACTCAAATGGGGATAATTCCATTCTAGGAAGATGAAGGAGTTAAAGAAGTAGCTATACCTCTTTTTCAGATCTCTATGGAAAATCTCATGAAAAACATTTTTATTGTTGAATTTTGAAGATGACACAAAGATTTTTGAGTAACAAATAATACAAGTGGTTACTGTTACGGAATTGCTGTTACTGAATTGACTTGTTACATGCCAGGCAGTATATTTTGGAGTAGGAGAGCTTTCTGTCTGTAGTGTAAGTGACTGGGATTATCCTAGCTAATATCTCACTGTAGGCTGTCAGTGTTACACCAGTAAAAACAACTATTACAGGCTTTGACTGCTAAGGAATGGTCAAATACAATCAGAAAGCAAATAATGCAGGTGGTACTGCTATTAGAACGTTGTTCACGGATCTGGTTCTTGGAGGTTAAGAATTGTACTGAAATAGTGACAGGAAAACAAAGAAATACTCTAAAATCATGGGAGACTGGAAAATCAGGCCTTGTCATGAATGCTAAGTATATCTATCAACAGTTTGCCAAAGAAAAAATGGAGAAGGCAGGTGATCATTCACTAGAGAATATTGAAAAGATAGTGGTGGTCTCTGTATTTTACTGACCGACATGCATGAAGAGCTAGTGGTCAAAAATTTAAATCTGAGAAATATTTAATCTTGCATGGAATGTCCTAGTAATGAGAACAATAAAACAGTAGAAGACCTTACTGGTGAAAACAGTAGACGGAGTCTTGTAGGGCTGAGGACTTGAAATTGCTTCAAAAGCAGATACATTTTAAAAAAAGCATAGACACCTGATGCATCTGCTGCATCAGTGGGTCAGACTTAATGAATGCATTCATCTCTTTTTGACCTCAAAGTATGTCTTATTCCTTCCTTGCCCTTGGAAAGAAAAAGATTAGCAACATTTAATTTTAAATACTAATACTGCTTTTGGACAATAGTTGTATCTGTATCTTATAGTCAAATTTATCCTCAACATGTCAGAAGTACTTTTCCTGTCTTACACAACTGATCAGATTTCTGAAGCATCCAAAATTGGCTACATCAGGTGTCAGGTTGGCAGGACAGAATTTTAAAATAAGCAAGGTGTATATTGATGTCTTGCTTTTATTGATAGAAGACATGTGGCTGCAGTGATTAGCATCTTACACATAGAGAGAGAGTCCCCAGGGAGGTGAGGGCTGGTGGGCATTCCAGGAACAGTGGGCAGTATAGGATCATCCTGACATGTGTCACCTCGGTGCCACAAGTGCTATAGAGATTAATAAGACTTTGATGAATATATTTCCTTGCAGATTCCCGTTTTGTGTTTAAGGTGTGGAAATGCTTTAGGCTAACTCAGCCTTTTGAAATTCATAAATGAGCATCTGTTTGAAATGTAATGCCTGTGACTGGATGATAGTTCATTCCGTATGAAAAGGGGTGGCAAGATGTGTGTGTCAGGGTTCAAACTGAGTTTGTAACTCTGTGGATATTCTGGCCCTTATGGACGGCCTGAGGCAGTGGCCATCAGCTGATGTTGCAAAAGGAATCCTCTGTTGAAGAGTGCAGAGAATTTTGAAGAAACAAGTAGGTCTACCTGGCAGCACCGTGCAATTGACTGTAGCTCAGGTCTTGGAGACAGGACAGAGTTGCTTTCTTCTGCTTTCAGTGCACAAAGTCAGCTGAAAGAAAATACCGGTTCTGCCCCCTCAGAACTTATATGACTTTAACAAGGCATTGTGTCACTATCCTCTTTTAATTTGCTCAGGATTTTCTTCGCTAAGTAGTATTGCATGTGTTTTCATCTGTCTTTCTTAGAATACATAATTCAGACTAGCTTGATGGTCTTGAATTGGAACAACACAGGATTTTCTAGTTGCATTTATCTTTGGCTTGAGCTGTTAATTTTGTGTCTTACCATCCTTAAGGTGCAAAATTTCAGTCTCAAAAGGGATCCACAGGTATGAAAAGATATCTGAAATACTTAGACATAACTTGGTTTAACTAGCTTTTTAAATAAAATGCAATAAATTTACATTTTACATTGATGAGACCAGCCTCACTACATATCACTTTTGGATGTGTTCTTTTTCTCAGCCTAAATTCAAAGTGGAGATTGAATAGTTAAATGGATCAAACCCAGTTTTGTGTTATACAAGTTTTGTTAAAACTCTCTTGGTTTGTCATGGCTAAAAGCATTTCAGCTTGTATTTTGCTAATAAACTAGATTATGAATAGTCTATTAAATGCAAATAAAGATATTGAATAAATGTGCCATATTGAAAAAGTAATTATTTATAAACTCTAATTTCAATTAGTTTAATCACTGTATATCAGTAAAAGAAATATCCTTGTTTGAATAGAATGCTTAAAAGGAGTTCGCTGGCAGGATGAAAATGTCATTTTTCAGTAGGCAGAAATTTGCCACTTCTTCAAGGGAAACCTGCTTTTGTTTTATTCCCTCCAATAACAGCATTTCCTTATAAATCATCTTTTCATCTGTTATCCATGCTTACTGGCTGCAGAATCACTGTTAATAGGATAAAAAGTTAACTTTTAGACTGGTTCATCCAGCTGTAAATAGTAAGTTTGGTTTCCGTCTTGTCTGAGACATAACTCCATTAAAATGATAATTTTAGTATAACTGGAAGTTTAGATTCAAATCCTGTTGCAGTCCTTACTCTTCAGTAGATAGTATGGGTTTCTGAGAAAAAGATGAATAAACACTTCAGTAAAGATCTCAGAATTTAACCCACAAATTGAAAGAAGCGCCTTTTTAATTTTAAAAGATAATTTTTTCCCTTTTTTTTCCACATAGAAATCCAATAATCTAATTTGAAACACATCTGTCTCTTAAACTGAATCAGGATTAATTTTTTTATTGTCCATGTAGCCACTAGAATGCCCTCCAGAGATTGTATGGTGGGATACAATACTTTAAATGTCAATACAATATTTTAATAATAAAAATATTTTAATCTCTCTTTATATATGTGTGTTCATCTTTTGTACCAAGAAAATGACAGTAAAAAAGAAGAAGTTGCCTCAGATTTGGCCCTTTATGATGCTAATACTGTTTTATATTGTTACATTCAGAATTTTTGGGACAGTGAACCACTTTCACTTCTCAGTGTTTCTGCCAGATCATCAGTACTCGACTTACTTCCTGCATTTGATAAATGCATGACGCTGCTATTTTGCAAATAGAAGAATCAAATATTGATTTTCAGTTTCATCATGGTAATTTCACATGCATGTATTTTCAAGCAAGGACTATCACAGTCTGTTTTTTCAGTTTTCAGTTGAACTTCTTTAAGATAGGTTTATTTCTCATTTTTCTCCCTAGAGTTTTGTTTGAGGGCGAAGGTTGGGTTTTTACATTAGAGGGTTTTTTTCCCAACCTAGGCAGTTTAGTACATTATTTCAGATTAAATTTTAAATCAGTTTAAAATGAATGGGGATATTATGAAGCAGAGTAGTCACATATAAACCACACTTTTACTTTCTGGTGAGGCAGATACATGACTTGGAAGTCTAGCAAACAGATGGCAAGTAGTGTTCTAAGTTCACACGCTCATATAATTTCTGAATAACACTGAATAGTCACAACCTCAATATTTGTCTTTTAGGCCATAAAAAGGTAAGTGTTCAGTTATCCTTCCTCTGAAATTTTTGCTGAGCTCTCTGAAACTCATCATACTCTCTGAAACTCTGAACTCTCTAGGCACAGCCTATAAAGAGTTTATCAATAGGTTTTATGAACCCTGGACTTGCCTCTAAGCCTGGTCAGAAATGTCAAGGGAAAAAGCAAGAGTATGTACATATAGTACAGTACCGTTACAGCTTTTAAGGTTTTTCTGTTCAGACTTTTTGCTGAGCTTCTAGGTCTGTCCTTGAACTTATGTATACATTTAGTATCCATGACCTACTTAGACTTTGAATTTGAAGTGTTTACTGACTGTGGTGTAGGATCCATTACCTTTATTGCTGTCTTCTTTATTTTATTTTGATGACCCCTAGTTCTTAAATTACAGGAGTCAGTGGACAGTTAAACCTTATCCAGTCTCTCTATGTTACTTGTGATTTTGTAGACTTCTATATACCCACTCTGAATTCTCTCTCTTCCAAGACGAAGAGTATGATAAGGTAGTCATCTTCATTTATGTTTTCACCTTGGACCTTCATATTTTACTATCGTAGTATTTCTGTAAAAGTGTTTCTTTCAAAAAGAAAAAAAAAAGATCAAACATGTATTGAAGGGAAAAAATAATTAAAATTTTAGCAATGCTTGTCCTCTAACTGCTTCACTTGATGCACTTTGAAGTGTGGCTAACAAAACCAAGCTTTCAAAACCTAGCTCTACCAGTTAGCCTTTTCAGTTTCTTATCAGTTGATGTAAGCCAAAGCAATGATGAGATAATTAAGCAATATCTTAAGATTGGAAACTTTACTACCTTAAAAAATCCAGTGCAACATTAAAAAATTAGGTATCCATCGATGACATTTAAAAATATTAGGTGAAAAGTAACAAAATTTGCTAAATCCCATTGACCTTGTAAAGTGATTCATAGCACAGCAGCTCCTTTCATCAAAAGTCAATCTATGACAAACTTCCTTGATGGCAGTTCTTGACCATACCAACCTTTTAAATGAAATCTTAGAAGTGGTGTGAGGAAGACCTCGTTATTTGTCTCACTCTCAAGAATCAAGGAGGCTATCTTACTCATAATCTGCAATTGCTGTTAGGAATAGTGCAGTGAATATTGAATTGTGATACTCTGATTGTACAACACTTCAGTAAAAGAGGAGATTTTTCTTTTTTTCTTTTTGTAGAAGAATTTAGTTTGTCAAGTAAGAGTATAGCTTTTACTTTGAAGAAACTGATGTGACGTTCCCACAATACCTCATCTTTTCCTGCTCAGTGTGTGCATGCCAAACATTCATAGAATTAAAAATAAGATTGATCTGCTCAACATGAGTGAAACTGTAAGAAGTAATATAAATATTTTCCACAATGGGAATGAAGATTCTAATGGCCAAGACCTAGGTGTAGCTCCTAGCACAAGGGCTAGTAGGATGAAGTATAGCGTGAAATGGCTTTAGTTTTTGTACGTAGATCCCCCTCCTATTCCTAACTCTATTCCAACTATTAAAAGGACAGTGGGACTAAGCAGTGAGTGAGATCTTGAACTCATAGGAGGGTCTGGTTTAGCTAAGTTAAATTTTGTGGAATAATGGTACTTTAGTTTTCCTGTATGTAGTCTCCATGTGTTGTGTGTATAGATCACTTTGACTATGTCTTCTAAATAATTAGAGGTTCATCTTTGAATTTTTAAAACAGTAATTATTTTAAACATGTATGCAATTGTAGAAAAGAATGATACATTGACTTATTTCCATGAAACATAGTTCTTTATACATTGTACGTGATAGTGGTAATAGTTTCACATACAGAACTGTGAAGAGGGTTGGGGTTAGACTCTGAATCTGCAAGAACCTAGAATTTTTCAATGGACTACTATGTAGTAAAAATGTAGCTTGCTTTCTTTGAGTGATTCATTTTCTATATATCATACACTTGAGAACATCCGCAGAACAACTTAAAAATATTGAGATGAGAAACTAGTTCTCTAATCAAGAATGTATCTATATTATTATGTTCTGATTAAATAGGTAGACTAATCAAGATTCCTGATATATTTCATCTAGTATATTTTGCAGCCTTCTATTAAATGGAAATAACTTGTCTTCCTGTTTTTATGTCGAGTACTTGTGATAAATGTCATTGTATGATCAACCATGTAGAGTTTGTGTCTTCTGACAATAGTGGTAATTTTTTATTTTGCCTGAATACCTAATATTTTGACTACAACCATATATTGCATCTCTGAGAGAAACAAGACAATATACTCATTCAGTGAACACATCAACCAGACTATAAGGAGTTGTAATGACTCATGCTGTAAACCATACAGCTTGCTGATCTGGATGTTTTTTCTAATCCAGCCTTGAACACTCTGAAATCCACTCGTCACCATTCCAGAAATGAGAACCTTACAGAAATGGAAGGGGATTTTCCAGATGCAGGTTTATTTTCTAAACCTGATGTATATTAGTAGAAGTTAGATCATTTGGTGAAGCCTGAAAAGGTTGTAAGGATGCATTCCAGCTGTGAAGGATTCTTGCCTGCCTTGGTTGTTAAATCTTGGTAAATAGGGTGACCCTTATGAGGGTTTAAATGATAAGCCTATATTACAGGGGAGGGATATTATCAAGTATTGTTAATACTGAAATAACCCAGTCAATCCTAACGCTGCTTATAATGAACACCTCTAACTTTACCTCACAACTTCATCAGTCACTGCCCAGCTTCAAACTCTATTTTTTTGCCAGCTGTCGTAATGAAAACAATTGATCTAAATTCTAAGTACCTGTGTCTTTTGTTGACGTTCCTTGCCTTTCAGTCCAGCCAGAGAACTAGTTCCGGCAGTTGGCATTGCTGGCCTATAGAGAACATTTCCCCACGGTCATGAAAAGTACCATCAATTGTGCTATTTGTACGAACATTTCCATAGCACTGTGCTGGAAATATTTCCAGTAAATAAATTTTGGATTTGTGAGGCCTTGTTACCTATTTTATAATTTTGAAAAATCCCTCTTAAGTTCTATTTTGTTCTACATGGTGTAAGGAGGATTGATGTTGGAGACTTGTCAGCTTTGGCCTCCCCCTCCACCAATACAAATTTCAGGTTGCATTTCACCCTGACAAAGGTTGTCAACTCTATTAAAAGAGATCAGCTAAAAGCTAATTCTGAGAAAAAGGGAGAAAGTACCCTTTGTGATCATTGCCTGTCCAATAATTTCTTCCTTTTTCTTTCACCAAAGCACTAATGTATTTTTATTTCATTTTCTTGTGCAGACCAGCTTGTGGCAGTCTAATGAATCTCAAAGACAAAATAAACCACAAACCTGCAACAGTAGAGATGGTACAAGATGCAGAAGTGTACTTTCAAATGTATATTTTGCTTTAAAAATAATTCTAAAGTATATTTCAATAGTTCTGTGGGTTTTAATCTGCTGGTGACTTCTAAATAGCACAGGCTAAATCAGACTGTTGTTCATCAGTAGCTGACGGCCCTTTGAAATCATTATGATTTCTAAAATTCAGGCTTTTTCTCATATATGATTACAAGAAAGATTCTGTGATTTAGCGTGTGGAACTATCATTTCTGTTGATTATGAGAATACTGTTCACTTGTCAATAGCTAAATCGTTCTTCAACTCCAATAGGAAGTCAGAAGCAGCACACTATTATTATCAGCTACATCTGGAAATAAAAGTCAGAAAGCAGACAAGGAACAGTTCAGCTTGGAACTGGATTGACCTTAGCACAATGTAGCCCACTGTATAAAGAGAGGAGGAGCTATCCTTTGGACATCCTTTTCCTTTCCTAAAATCCTCCTCTCTTCTTTAAATGGTAGACTGAGAAGGAAGGATGGATAATAGCATGAGACTCCTACAAGTCCTACTGCTGGGTATACCCCTCAAACTCTTCTCACCCAGTTCCAGAAATTATTTTGCCTTCTAATGTATTTATAAACTGTAGTCCACAAGGAGCACCCTTGTGAACTCAGTGATATTATTCTTCTCATAGGATATTTTGTCTCAAGGAATCGTTTCCCTAAAAAATCAGAGCAGATCTTTAGCACTTGAGAATCGTGCTTTGGGGACTGTAGAGGTAGAAGCCCACTTTGGGAGAAGTCAGTCTGTTTTAAATCCATTACTCTTTTACAGAGAGCCACAACAATAAGAGATTGCATGAAATGTGTTCGTTTTCTCTAGATCATGCCTCTTCACTGGCACCTCTACTTCTTTTGTTTAATTACTTGAAGGGAACTCACAAGAAAAGATACATCCGTGTTAGCCTTTTAGTTTGCAGCAACAGCATGTTTTTTGGATATCTGTCCTGATCATCTGTCCTGGTTTTAGCTGGGACAGAGTCAGCTCTTCTTTTTAGCAGCTAGAAGAGCTCCGTGTTTTGGTTTTTCTCAGAGACTCGCTCTGAGAAGAATGTTGATAGCAAGCTGATATTTGTAGTTGGCACTGAGGTCTCAAGGACTTTTCAGCTGCCGTGTTCTTGCCAGTGTGCAGGAGCACAACAGGATTGGGGGGAGCATGACCGGGACAAGGGGTCCACGATTGCCCTTGTGATTTGTACTTGGATTTAAGATTGAGGCCAAACTGGCCAATTAGTATTCCATATCATGCAGCGTCATGCCCAGTATAGAAATGAGGGTCAGCCAGAAAGAAGGGCTTTTTGCCCTTCCGGGGCTCTCACTTTCAGACTCTCAGGGTGTTTTCTCTCTCTCTCGCTCTGTCTCGGGGCCTCCCGTTCATCCAGGATTGCGATATTGGGTTTTATCTGTTTTGGGGTTGCAGCTTCGTAACGAGACGGGCCTCGGTCAAGGGGTGGTGAGCAATGACACCATACATAACTTGTTCGTGTATATTTATCCTTGTACATATCTGTACATATATATATTGGTAGCGGTAGTAGTAAATTGTTCTTATCTCAACCCACGGGTCTCTTTTCTTTTTCTTCTTTGATTCTCTGCCTCATCCCTGGGGGTAGGGGAGGGCGAGTGCGTGACTGTGTAGGGTTTGGTTGCCGGAACGGCCTAACCCACAACATCATCTCATCTTACCGAACTTTCATTTATATCACTTAGCAGTCCTGGAGTGCATGAAATGCATCTCTTTTGGGTGTAACTTAATGGGAGAATATTTTCCAGGTGCTCATCTAACGTTCTTCAACAATTAATGGGTGTTTAAGTTCATGGGAGCGAAATAGAACTACTCATAAGCAAAACATTCATGAGCGCTCGTACTGTGTGGATACTGAGTCCTCACCACCAACTGTTTTGCTCTACGTGTCTGCTCCTTTTGTGCCTAGCTACATGCTGATACAGATCATAGCACTCAAATCTTTATAAGTCTTCCTGTCAAAAAAGACTGTGTCGGGATTATTCTAACTGGAGTTTGCATATTGTGAGAACTGCATGATGTCAATAGACAAGTATAAAGTGGAGAGCTCGTTACAAATGCAGCCAGTGTTAAAGTAGATCCAACTTAGAATTTACATTGTGTCAATGTCTCCTTTATTAATTTTTTCATTATTTATTTAATTAAAACTAAAAAGCATATAATTAAGAATATTTTGTAATTATGTAACTTTGCAGTTGAAGACAGTGACATACTGTTTTCATAGCTGTAGTACATTAAGTTTCATAAATCCTAAACTAAATTGTAATCTGGATACTATTATACATGGCTGAGTCTTGGATCATGTTCTTAGAAGTCGAGTAACCTGAAGTTATGAACCATACTCTAAGACCAATTTTTAGAATATGCTTTCACAACAATTGGTAGCATAAAAAGTAACATTCTGTAAAAGAACCATAGCAACATGGTTTGTGGAAGAAAAACAAATTGGGTAACACTGTAGTTATTAATCACTCTAACGAAAAGCAATTTGGCAAATAATTCAGACCAGAACATATTTGTATAGCCCATTAAAAAAGAAGAAAAAAGGATTTATCAAAAGAAGGGTAAATTATTAGAATTATTAGAATGTGAGTGAAAGTTTTTGATAAATATTGTTGTCGTGTAACATGAACTAGATGATGACATGTACTAGATGCGTGGTCATATATGTGAAAAATAACCATTAAGTGAAGAGAGAGAGTAGCCTTATATAATGCAACTACTATGTCACTTAGTCCATAACTGCTGTTGCTAGCCCTGTGGCTCATGAATCAAACAAGAGGGATTTTTGCTCAACCATTATACACAGCAAGTCCGCAGAAAAAATTATTTTCAAAAAATTTCTTCATTGATGGTATTTGGAGTACAGATTTTATAGCTTAGTGAATTAGGTATTAAAATAACATCACTGAAAGGAAAAATTCGAACTCTGTTCCTTGGATATACCTCTGTAATCATCATCTTCCTAATCAGTGGTACTTGTGCTAAATTTTCAGCTCAAGACAAAATATGGTTGTGTATACGCTCTGTAGGGTTGTGGTTTTGGGGTTTTGTTTTTAAAAATAACAGTGAAAGGAACCTGAAAGAGAACAGTGAGAATTTCTTAAAAAAAAAGTAATTATCTTAAGTATAGATTTTCAAACTATGTTTGAAGGCTCTTAGAAGTGATGATCTGTGAGTTTTTCTGCAGAAGTATAACCTTTAAACCTGTCCTGCCATTTTTCTGAGTTGCCAAGAAAGTTGGAACTGGTTTTCGTCTCAATGATTAATGTCAATTAGTGAGTAGTGAGAACTCACTGCTTTCTTTGTGTAATACAAAGAAAAAGGAAGAAGGGATCTTTATTATTCATTCCATTCTATGAAGTTTGTCCATCTGTGTAACAGGAAGCTGTATCTTTTACTTAAGACTGATTTGGCAGGGGTACTACTGCTCTCAAAATGTAGGAATATCCTTGCTTCTCCAAAATAGTATTGCTGTGTTCCCATAATCAGAATACTATTTCAAAATGCTGCAGTGAAATTCAAATACTGTTTCATGGTTGTGCATCTCTAGAACACGAGTTGAAACAGCTAGCTCTTCTTTTCTTCTGGATTTCTATGGATAGTATGCACAGCTTCTGAAACAGCACATGATGATTAAATGGTGTCATTACAATGAGCAACAAGTTTATCCACACATACAAACGCTCTCAAACAACATCTGAATCAGGAACATCAAGTAAGTACATAAAACTAGTTGGTTATGGATTTGATTTGAAAACAGATACTGTGTTGAAGTTTGTAAAATGCCGTTAACTCAGGAATTGCTTGCTTTAGGTTATACAATTTTAGTTTTTACTTTAGACTAGACCCCTACCTACTTTACATGGTTTGGCCTATTGAAAAAGGAATCCAGATCGTTTCTCTTCTGTTTGAATCCAAGTAAGGAATAACTATATCATTGTGACAATATGATCATATCTCTGGCACTTGCTAGTCATCATCTTTACTAGAAAGGAGGGACCAGTGTCTGTTACTGTCTGAAGGCTGTTCTTCAGCGTTTTTAAAACGAATTTGCTGCTTGATTTAAATTCCTGGTATAAAGGTATATGAAAATCATTGCAACTGAAATCTTAACTAAAGAGAAGCTAAAGTCTCAGTGAGCATAGACATTACATTGGTTTAATCTCCAGAGCTATTTGTATAAAAGTAACCTAAAGGTCATACAATTGATTCCCTGCAGCAGATATTTCTATTGAACAAATTCCAGCTAAAATTATTTGAGAGAATTGTGGAGTAGGAATTAGCACTACTCATTTCACATGGAAAAAGATAGTGAACATATACTCAGTAATTATTCATTTATACATTTCTCTGGGATTTAGAAAGGGTACTTTACAAAGAATTTTAACAGTTCAAAGGAACTATCTGAGAAAGCAGGGAGCTTTCAAAAGCCAAATTGTAATTAATTTGTGAATATTCATTATTCAATAATTAAATCACATTTTCAGTTATTATGAGTTGTTTGTACATTTGTAGGTGTTTTTAGGTCTAAATGCAGAGAAAACAACCATATTTTTTAATTTTACCAATTGATAATTATTCAGTATCTTCAGCAATTGACAACATTGTAACAATTTAAAACTAGAAACATTATTTTTTGGTTACTGTAATTTACTTTGGTGTTTACTGTGGATTTCTCAATGGGGAGTAGTAGTACAGAGACTGAATTTAGGCTGATAAATTTGGGTTCATTTTCTCAAATTGTTTAGAAAAATGGACTGTGACAGTTGCTTTGCCTTATTCAGGTTGTATGTAGAGGTCAACCAAGCCGATTCTTGAGTTTTTACGTGAAATGTCTAAAAGGCTGGCAGTTATTTCTTTGAGCGCGCTTCCTCTTTAACAGTTGTCTATTTCATGGAGAAAAGTCTACGTATATATTGCTGGTTCACTGAATAAAGAGACTTTCTAATCCATCCATATATTTGAAAAATAGTATTGGCTGTCTTGAGTGGAAGTATCTACTATGTGAGCTCCAAGCAGGATCTGTACAGCAGGAGATAAGCCAGAGGGGAAGGTCTATTTTGAACAGTGAATTATTAGTTTCTGCTTTAATAAAACCAAATGCCTGGAAGGGATGAAGTTTCGTTTTCACATAAGTGTGGAGACAATAGTTTGTCTGTTTTCTGCCAAATCTTTCTCATTCTCTCTCAAGTCCCTGAGAGCCACATGAGTACGCGAAAGTTGGTTATGCAACTCTGAAACATATGCTGCCCACCCCGTTTCCATGAGAGTTGTTCTTGCTGGGAGGAAACTTGTGCCCCTGTTGCCTTTTGTAACGGCTCCCACCTCTGTGCCACTAATGCACTGCTTCTGCACTCTTCAGTGGTGATTTTAAAAGATCACTGTCACAGTCTTCGCACTTAGCAAGATGTTTACATGCACATCAAAGAATAGCCAGGGTGTTTCCGTTACTGATTCCTGCTCTTTGCAACCTTCAGACCTCGTTTTTGGCAGTCTCAAGAAAAATTAATGTAACAGTCTGTTCTATGTGATCCATACGCAGCAGATGGTGACTGTAGGATGAATAAAACAATTGAGAAACACTTCATTGATATTTACATAAGTTTTAAAATCGAAATCTCGGGAGGATACCTTTTGCTCTATAAAAGATATGGGATGAAATAATGTCTTTGTCCAGATACACGGATATGCCAAAAAAAGTACATTTCAGGTGATGATTGTAATAGCAGTCCTTTCCCTCACAAGGTGATCTGCCAGGTACTCTAAACTGAGCACACAGGAATATGGAGAGATCAGCATTTAAAAGGCTTTATTGTCTTACTCATAAATCCATAGTTCTCTAATAAACGATTTCTTCCACATCCTTCCCATACCGTGCCATACAGAGGAAGAGATGACTTTCTGTGTGACAGCAGAACTGGTTGGACTGTGTCGAGAGACCTGGAGAAGTGTAAGAGTGTGCCTTGGTTCAGACTAATCTAATTTTAGCTCTTTCAGAGGTTCTAGTAACAGATCAGTCAAAAATAATATGTATTTTGATGTTAATATTATTAATAAAGATTGCTTGTTACATAGTGAACTTACTTTTTTTAGGGAATGTGAAGGATAGATTGCTAATACAGATACATCTACTGTGTCACATATGGAAAACAAAATTAATAATGAAGCATTTGTTGTTGTATGTGAGACAGTAATCTGTGAGCAAACTTCAAGGACTTAAAAGTTAACTTTGCTTGGAGCACCAACTAACAATGAGGATGTTTTCTTTTTAAAGTTTATCTGATCTTTTAAGTCATAGTAAGGCATAGATCTCTGATAGAGACTATTCCTTCAGATTTATATATATTTCTGTTTTCAGAAAAGCTATGAACATTTAAGAAATTCTCTTTGTATTGTAATCCTGAAACTGCAGAGATATACCAAAAATAAAAATTGAATTTTAAAAAAAAGTGTCTAGAATTTGGGAGAGGAAGTTTTTATCCAAAGCATTGTACCTGTCAGTATGAACTTATTTGTCATTTTCTACTCTTGGAAAATTCAGGAGAAAAAATTATTCTCAGTACAAACTCTGACAATTTCAGTTTTGTTCTAGAATTATCTCTACCTTTATGTGTTTTATACCAGTGATAATTATGGTATGAGTCCATGAAATTGCAAAGAAGCGAGCTTCCTTAAAAATCTCTTTTTAGACCTACAGAAGAAAGTTATAGTAGGTGCAAGATCTAAGATAGTAAAATTAGTATTTTACCTCTGCTGTTTGAGTAATTCAATGGTAGGTGGTGTTGCTGAGATGTGAATTATCTCATTAGTATGGTCATAAAAATTCAATAAAATGAAATATTATCAGAGTTGGTTACTAGTTCTGAAAAGAAAAGTACTTTTAGTTAGCTCATTCCAGCATGAGCTGGGAGTGGAGGCACATAATAGAATATTTGCTTCCATATGTGTAGCAGGAGTCATTAAGGCTAATGAAAGTATTGCAATAGTTAGTCATTACTGCTACTCTACTGTAGTACTGTTAGGTTCTGATAGGTTGCTGTAAATTTATTTTTACCAAGTATTCCTGAAAGTCTTGGAAGCACAGGAATGTGGGCCGTGCTGGTCAGTGCCTGTTCCTGAGCAGTTCTGAGTGAGCTGATATCTCAGCATTTCACTAACGTAGTCTTTATCATGTTTGTAGTTTCATGCCAGAGGGAGCTTTCTAATGTCACCACATCAAATTTTCAATCCAGGACAGTATGTCCATGGTGCAAATATCAGTTTCAATGTCTAATAGGGCAAATTAAACTCTATTAGAATAAGTTCCTGGAAGTAATTCTGTTGTTTCAGTCACTGACTTCATTATGAATATGCAGAAATCAACAGCATCACCAAGCCTTCCAAGGTCTGTCCTAATCTGTTGGAATTATGAATTTATTGTGCCATTGTAACTTCATATAGCACTTGAAAACAAATCAGTGAGACCAGCAGAAAATACTTGCAGCTGTTTGTTGTAGCATTATATGAGTAGATGCAATTAGCTCAGGAACTAAACTTTCTAGTTCTGGATACATTCAAAGTCTGGGGATAATAGTGCACTTTGGTAAATAAGAGAGTGACAAAGATTTGCTTAAATACTTAACTTGATTGACGTTCACAAAGATCCCTGTGGGAAAGATTTAGTCTAGATCTGAAAGAAATGATTGAAAAAGACAGGATTTACTAATTGTCTACCTGCTATATCAGAAGCTATTTGGAAACTGAAAGTATCCTAAATTTTGCATGTCCTTGACTGCCCTGAAAGAAAGGACTCATTACAAATGGTGATTGTCACTATTCTGAGGCTGATTTTGGGCAAGAATCTCTTGTGTTATGACATGCTTGAAGAAGAATTGCATATTACCTTTCATGAGACATAACTGACTCTCTGAAAATGCAGTAATGACTGATAGCTCACTTGACTTCATTATCTAGGAGCAGTACATTTCTAACTTAGAAATGTTGCACTTTTTAGTGCTTTTATTGAGTGATACTGACCTTAAGTATTTTGTTCTGACATTGTGGATATGACAGTCTGTGGGATAGACAGGGCATTCTGGAAAAAAAAGAGAAATGTCTCTTTTTGAGAGATGCAGCCTGGATTTACCGAAGTATCAGTCGTCCAAAATAGTTCTATTGAACAAGGACTGTAAGTGCATCTATTGATTTGATTCAAATTATGTTTTCCATCATTGGCACCCCATATATTACATGTATCTGCACAGCAAGGTGACCTATAAGAATGATGAATAGGAGCTGTATTGAAATCTATCAGTTGCTGAGTCATGCTTTCCAAAAATGCTTTTGACAAAGTAGATGTAAATTTTTTCCCTGTAAAATCCTCTGAAGATGAATTTGGTCCTTTGTTGCATTAATGCAGTGGCAGATATCTCCTTCCAGATTGGCTGTGGTATTGGAAAAAGATTAACCTACTGTTGTATATTTTAGTAGTGCTCTATAACCTGATTCAACTTTGATAAGCCAGGTTACTGTACATGTTGATTTAGGCAACTGAGCTGATCAATGAAAGTGCCAACCTTCAGTACAGAGGTTGGTGAAAAGTAGCTGTAATTGATAATTTCTTTATCTCACACTGCTGGATCTGAGAAGGAAATCTGCCTGTGATCTCAGGAGGATGGAGAATTATGGAGCTTCAGTCTACATGGACTGAGAAGTGGCCTTGATTTCAAATGCAAAGGAATATTCATTAAGATATAAGCATAGTTATTAATTCCTCATTTATAGGAATTTGGGATATTAGTTTGACTTTGAGTCAGACTGTATCCCTTTGTCAGGTATGTTTTTTATAATTATCTTAATATAACATTTCTCTTATAATTCACCTTAAATCTTTGCTACAACTTCTATCTATCTATACTGAACCAGAAACATTAGGCAGATGGACAAAACTGGAGTGCATGGAAGTCCAGATATGTGCATATTATTTAATGCATTAGCTTTTCCTATATGTGTTACAAATTATTGTAGTATCACTTTGATGTGGGTTTCTCAATGTGAATGATTTCTTTTGGTGGAGCTGAGGATGTCATAGACAGCTCTAGTCGCAGAGTAACATGCTTTTGCAGTTCCCTTCTTTCCTTCAATTTCAGAAAGACATTTTTAACAATCACCTGCTGCAAAACATTGTTTTGCCAGTTTGTTTGCTTGCTACAATATCTAATCCCTATTAAGAGGTTAACTGTAGTACTTTTTAGTCAGTGAGCTTAGAATTATTGTAATAACTTACGAAGTAATCATTTCTGTATTCTGTTTTAGGGCATTATTACTTAGGCATCAATACACATTTCAGCTTAAAAGAAATTCAATTCAGTGTGATTTTTATATGTAAATTTTTGTGTCAATTTACACCTGAAACACATTGCACTAGTAGCCTCTGATATTAGATATCCTGTGCACATTTTTTCTTCTAGCTTCATGTACTGTAATAGTGATAAGAATGGATTCCTTACTAAACAAGTTTTACAAAAATATCATTTGATTAAGGTGTTTAGTCCTAGCTTTCAAGTAGTTCATTTTACTGTCCTGATGATGAACAGTTGGTGCTGTTTTGCAAGCTGATATTTTGTAAGGCAAAATACACCAAGTAAAATGGGAAAATACAGCATCAAGATATGGCAATGCTGAGATTCTCTGTTGTCATATCCCTATATGGAAAGGAGAGGATTATCTTGGCAATTAGTTTACATCATAGAGAGGGGAAAGAAAGAAAAAAAAAGGGCTTGTAAGGTGAGGGAGGTGGTTCACTTCACAAAGATCTGCTCCATTAATTTATGAGTGACTAGGAAGCTGAAAGGAATCACCCGCTCAATATGCAGGAGGTGAGGACTTCCACATGCCTGAATGATGAATTGAAGAAAGACCCCATTGAGTGTGAACATGTGGGTCTGGATTAGAACTGTGTGTGGAGAGGAGCAGTGGTGAGGAGAGGAGAGTGTTGGAAGCAGCTTGCATCAAAAAATTCAGAAGCCAGCTCTGATTTCTACAACTAATTTGACCAAACTGGGCTGAGCTGTGTTCAGTATGGCCCTGAAACTCTATCATCAACTCTGCTGAGCCACTCACCTGAACCTCTTTTGTTCCAAGAAAGGGAAATGGATAATAATGAGGATACAAAAAGAGACTCTAGATTAACTCCTGCTACCGACATATAGACACTCTGATGATGACATTGAAAGCTCTGATCATTTTGAGCCTACAGTAGTTAGAACGCCAAGATCTGTTTTCTCAAGGATATTGCCACCATTGCAAGTCCAATCTTTGAGTAAGCAACATTCCTGCTCGTCATCAGGTGTGGCACAGAGAAAGCAGGCGCTTGTTACTTGTCATTCTAGAAGAACGGTGATTTGGACAAGAACCTACAAAGGGAAGAATTTCTGTCGCATTATCTCACCAAGCCTATCAAAATAATATTCTTACCGCTTACCTCACTTGAAAATTTGCCTCTATAGCAATAGTCCAGCAAACTCAGGAGCAAGTACAAATACTTTCTCCTCAAGGCTGTGGACTGGAAAAGCCGTAAATAAATGTGGAGTGAATATGAATGTAATTTCCTTAATGAAACTGGATTTTAATTCAAAACAGTTGTTCTAAAGCATTAAGAAGTGTAGTTAGTCCCTTAGAAACTTTGGCCAGATAGTGCTTTTGTCGACACCTGATGATGGTTAGATTAGGATTATAACTGAAGTTTGAATACAGAGAAGATGACTATGCACAGTAATTTTGGAATGTGTCCATCTTCCTTTAAGCTACCTTGTCAAAGTTAGAGGAGGATTAGTTCGTAGTTCAGAACAATGTATACATTAATAAAATGTAAAATTACAAATTATGGACTTAAATTCTTTAGGTCCACTTGATAAAAGAAGGATGCCAAGAATGAGATGATGAGATCTTTGGTATAAGATACATCAGGAAAATATTTCAGCAAACATATATAATATCACAAAAGATCGATTGATGATGGTGAGCCTCTTTTGAAGCAAAATCTTAATAACAGCGTATTACATCTATACATAGACTCAGGCCATTAGTGTAGGTTGAAGTGTAAGCAGTCAATTGTTTTTTCAAGATCCACAGAGAATAAATGTTATCTTATATTTACTTTTAATTTAATTTAATTTAAGTTTACCTTGTGCTAGATTACTTTAAATGACCTGCACTGGACAAGAAGTGGATCACAGCAGATTCTAAAGGAATAAAAACATGACATATTGTACCAGAATGACTGTATCTTGGCCACTGGCAGACTTGATACAAGAAGCAGTTTGAGGAATTACATTCTCTTCATTTTTCAACTTTACATTTTTCCTCTGTCAACATGTTTATAAAAAACAACACTGAAATGTGGATCTAAATTAATGACTGTAAATATTTTTGGATTTTGCATATGATGTTACTCCTTTGCATTCTTTTTGATAAAATGGTACTTTCAGGAAAAATAATACTCTTAGCAATTGCATGAGCTTTTTGTTATTTATCCCAGTATTATGGCTCCATAACAATACATTAAGGCCTAGAAATGTACAATATGTATACATTCTGTTGATAAATATGCATCTGTTCTTACTACCATCTATGAAGTGGAAGTTCTTTGAAACGTTTATAGCAATTCCAGGGAAATTTCCTGGGAAATTACAGGGAAATACATAATCTTAGACATTCATTTTATACTGTCAAGAGAGCACTGCTTTACATTAGGCTAATGTTGGCAATATAAAATCTTCTTTATGTACAGAGTTACAAAGGTTTCTTTGTTGGTTGCTGCTTTTTTCCTAAATAAGCAGTCCAATATTTCCTTTCAACACAGCATGTAGATCTTTTGTTATAAAATTGTTATGAAGTCTTTAGCAATAAAATGGTAAATAGATTTAGGAATTTGTTTACACTGGTAAAAACTATTAATTTGAGCTTCAAAATATTTTATGGCAAATTTAAATCCCATCTTACTGATGCAAGGTACTTGAATGATTTAAATTGTTGGTGTACTCTTGCCATCTGTAGAACATTAAATGTCTTTTATAAAAGTGTGTTCCAGTAGTCATTTTCTGTAAATGTAAATATATAGGAATTTACCAAATCATAGGCAGGGCCAAAGAAGAGTGAGGCAGCTGTGCATGGAGTTGTAAAGTATTTAATGTTCAGTTTTTAGTGTATTATTAATTTTAATAGAATTTTTTTTCTTTCATATTACAAGTTGAATTATTTACTTTTTACAAAAAAATGTATGGCAAGATTTTGCTGTAAGAACCAAATCATCATATGCTTAAAAAAACACAACCCTGCATTTTGAAATAAACTGCTTGGTTAGAGCAAAAGAAAGACAAAAAAATAGGAATAAATATAGATACAGAGAAATAAATACATACATTTGGAGTTGAATTTTGCATATTTTATATAGATGAACATGTATGAATAGAACATATGTATTTTGAACTACAGATATGCATCCTGAATTGTGATGGTGGACTTCGTTAATTTATTCCTTCCTGTCTGTTTGAAGTGTTTTGTTTCATAACAAAAATATGTGTTGATACTTACACACATAGGTTGCATAACATGGATTTACGCTATTTTTAACCTTGCAGCAAAGAAGGAGCCACTGGAACGCTGCTGAAATGTAGCAGTGTTTCAAGAGCAGCTCAAGAATGCAATGTAGCAGCTGTGCAGTGAGCTGCCTCTGCCCAATTCCTGCTCATCTGAGAGGTGTTCCACTTGTATAGTATATATATTTATCTCATCAGGCAATAGTTTGGCTTCCTTTTGTTATAGTAACTGGAATTTAACATGCGTCTTTAATAGTGGCCGTGTTTTCCAGATGGCCAAGAAAAGCTGCTCCTTCCCTGAAGTGTTCATAGGCTTTAAACAGAAAGATGTGAAGACGACTAGTAAGGGAAATGGCAAAAAAGGGATGAGACAGGGAATGTTTATTGTGTTGGTGTTGTTCTAATGCCAAATGTTAGTATGTAACTTAAAAATTAAGAGGAACAGATCCTGCAGAATTCAACCTGAACCATTTGCCAGTGTGCAAAGCGGACATTTTCAACTGTCTGTGCTTGGCTGTTGGGAGATGGCTTGGAGGGTTTACCTGGTTGGGACTGCAGCAGGTCTGCCTGCAAGGTGTATTTTTGCAAGCCTCAGCCATATCTTGGAAGATGGAGTATCTTGTTAGAATGCAGGCTGGCCAGGAAGACTTGAACTTTTCCTTATTTATAGATTTAAGGAGTTTACAATTTGAAGATTGGCTGAAATGACTCTTGCTGCAACATCTCTTTTTTGGGTTAGTTCACACGTCAAACAAAGGTGCAGCCTCTGTTTATCTAAGTGTAAATCCTGAGTAAGAATCTTACACTTTTTTGAGAAAGATCTTTTGTGTGTAATGGCTCATAATTCATTGTATGTTGTTTTTTTCTAGGATACTGTTGGAATTCATATTCCCATCACTAATCCTGCAGATAAAATTCTCCAACTGAGTGTGGTGCTGGAGAATCAATCACTTTGTGGACAAAAAGCTTTCACTCTTGGGCCCAAACAGACATTTTTGTATGAACTAAAGTTTTCCCCAGCTGTTGTTGGCATTTCAGATGAAAGGTAAGTTGCAGAGTTTTGGTACTTGTGGTTGTGGCTCTTGTACTAATAAGTGAACTACTTTCACTGAAACCTCAGTCACTCAATGTAGATATCGCCCTAAAAACCCCCACAAATGTAATAAATGGAATTTAAAAAAAATCCAATTTCAAATATATTGTATCCCAAACAACAGCTTTCCTCTGAGAAAGCAGAATAACTACTAGAATTCAGTGAACAACTTTTAAAAAATTTACTTAATATTAGAAGTCCCCTCTGAAAACTTCAGATGTATTGTTAGTTTTGTAAATTTCTAAGTTTCGTAAAGGGAATAGCATAATTTCATTTTTCTTCTGAGAAGGAATGAAACTATAACAACATAATTAAAACCAGCTGAAGAACTCTTTAACAGTCTTCACTTAAATCCATTTAGCTTCAGAATCTTCCATTAATTAACACTGATCTACTAAATGAATACGGAGAGGTTTTAAATTAGAAATTGTTCATTACATTGGAAATCCCAACAAAACCGAGTAGTTATGATAATTAGGAATATGAAGACAGATGACCTCTTGGTCTAGATTTCATCTAAACCAGTTCTGCAAGTAACTGAAGAGTGCAGAATTGCACAGCTTTTTTCCTGGAATTTGGTTAGCAAAGCATTATTTAGTTGAAGGGCTGATTAAAAACCTGTTCCCTATTTTTCAATTATATCAGTTGACTAGCAAAAATATAGGGGTGGGGAAGAGGATGGGGTAATGGTTTATAAGGAGAGCAGAGAGATGGCCTGTGTTCAAAGATCCAATATTTATAAAGCCAAAATCCATGTATTTCAAAGCTTTGTTCAAGTTGCTTGATTTTTCCAAAGACCAGAATAATGGCAGATATCATTGTACAATACAGCATCCAAGCAATACGGTTGTATTAAAAATGAGTCATGTTTTCACTGTAGTAAATATTCTTTTTTCTGTGGAGATTTGTAGAAATTATGCATTCTGAAGCTGTGAATGAGAATAGACCTAATTTTTTTCATATCAGATAATATTTCTGGTATTTTTCAAGTGCAGAATTTCCAAATAATGAAATAAAAGTTTGTTTTAACTGTCAAAACTTTGAGCTCAGCCAATTGGTAGGCTGGGACTTTGGGGAATGTATGCAAAGATGACATAAAGCACACCTGTACATATGCAGTCCGATTATACAGTACTGTACTAGAAAGCTGTCTAATAGCTGCTTTAAATTGCAACAGCTCCCAAGGAATACAATTACAGCTGGACAGAGGTACTTCCACATTACATCCACACTATTATCTTTTTTTTCGAAGCCATGCTCTGTTTCCTTTGCTATGGTAGCAGCTGGGAAGAAGTGTTATAAAAGTGTTTGTGGCAGGTGTAGCTTTTCAAATGGATGATTCTTTCCTAAGCTGTGTTATGCTCACTTTAAGGGCTCTGTTGGCACAGAGGATAGTCTGAAACCATAAAGTCATGGAACAGACATAGATATCTATCATTTGGAACAAGAACAGATCCTTAGTGGACCATAGGTTTGCACAGTGCATTTCATGTAATTCTTCATATGCTTATAGCGCTTTGGTTTAATGTTGTTATGACTCTGCTATTCAAAAAAAAACAAGAAATCTGCAATATGAAAGGAATGTGTTAGAATGTCATCACAAAAATATACTGCTGTACATATCTCACCTAGCAGCAAGCAATTTTCAGTCATGACAACATTTGATTGTATATCAAAACAGTATATTGAATATTGCTTTGAAGCATATCTCTTCGTCATGGTCATATAAATGTGTCTATTCCTCAGTTTTCATCACTAGATTTGAAAAGGTTTTCCTTTTTAAAATCAGTGAATACTATTTCTGTTTTTTTTTTTCCTTTGAGATCAAAATGGCTGGAAATAAAATACTGCGACATTGAAATGAAATTAAAGGTTACTCTTGTAATTTAGCAGCTGAAATGCTTTTGAGTTGTATTTTTGAAAAGAAGAACAACAAAAAAACAACGAACGATTTTTTACACTAAAAAGTTAAGAAAGATGAAGAAGAGATTTTGTTGCATCTGTAATAGTAAATATTATTAGTTTTTGTAGCTGAATTCAGATACCAGCAAGAAGTGTTACGGAAAAACTGGGAGCTCATTAAAGAACTCACTGTGTTGAACTCATTAGTTTTTTCCTGAATTTAAATCTGTAGATTTTTAATTGTCTACATAAAAGCTGTGTCATATTAAGCTTATGTATCTGTTTTTAGTGTCATATTCCAGTCAGATATGGTTGGAGAGTTTTGGTATGCACTGAAGTTGATTGTAGAGAAGCCATTGCCAACTAGTCTACCTGAAATAGAATGTGAGCTTGGAAAGTAAGTATGTACTTCATTGTGCTGAACTTGGTCATGGGTTTGAAGTATTATGGAGACTGTCTGGCCTTCACAATTTTCTCTAGCATGCGCTTCCTGTGAGCTACATGTGCAAGTGATCCGGCTGAAAATGGCAAGACATGCTTTCCTGCTGCAGATAAAATGTATGTTGGAAAGGATTAGCCCCATTCACTACAAGACTTTCCTGTCAAAAATATCATCTTGAATTTATTGAATTCCATATTGTGTGTTTCAAAGGAGTTTTCACTTTACACGTAGATGCATTTTGTAATTCCTATACATATGTAAATGAACTCATCTACGTCTGCCCTGGGCAGTTTCATTATTAGCAACAGCAGCAAAACCAATAATGTATAGAAGGAAATAAATTGCTGAGAATTGCTCTACCTGTGGAATAGATGAGATAGTCCAAGTAAATTGGCTACTTTAATGTATGCTGAATCTGTAAAGGCAACGCAGGTAGACATTTATGTGTTATCTGTTTAACAAAGGTATCAGTTTGTTTTGCTTTGAATGGGTGTACTTCCTTGCTACGTTCACAGAAACACGGACTGCAAATGTCATAAGATGTTTGTAGTATTTCTGATTGGTGAAGCTTTGCAGCTCTTTAAGAGACTCACTTCCATTCTACCACCTTTTCCTTGATTGCGAAAGAAGCATCATATGTGATACCTTTCTAAGAATAATGTTCTTCATTATGTTCTCACTGGATGGCTTTTGCTATCAATCAAAAAAATTTAAAAATTTACGTCTTTGAAACATTACTTGGGACTGGATTAAGAGCCAAGAACCTGTTGATATACTTAGAGTCAATTTCTAACCAATTCTTGAAAGAGAAGAGAACATATTCTGACAGTTTATCTTTTAATCCTTCTTCAGATATCCTAACATTCTGGGTTTATCACAATCAATCAGATCTATTTTTTGTTTCTCTCAAGGTAGATTTAACACATCCTTTAGCATATGTCTCTAAGCAAGGAAACCTTCTCTTTGATATTCTCGATCTTCAGTTACCTATCTTGTTATGGGCTCCACAGCAGAATCGTTGAAGATGCGTCAGTTGAATGATGTTCAAAGTGGTCTTGAAATTACCGTCATACGCAACAACCTTTTTTCTAGCATAATCATGGTAGTCAATCTGTTTGGAGTGGCAGAGTTTCTTAATAGATTTTCATTTCTTGAAGAACCTCTAACAGTTGAATAGTTGCTTACTGAAATTTCAGATGTTCCAACATAGTTTCCCCTTTGACAAAGTGTTACATATGAAATAGACTAGACGAAAAAGTGAAGGCTAGAGAGAGTAAATATGAAAAATGGGAATTATCAAGTGAATCTCAAGTTCTTGTGTGAAAGTTTCCTGGTATTTCTCTACTCTCTGCTGTTGAGTGAAACAATGCTTTGACAGTGTTAGCCAAAAACAAGTCTACCATTCAGTTGCTGTGGATTTATATCACTGCATATTTTGGAAGGAGCCCGTCTGCACACAGGGTTTAGGGCCTGAAATTACAGCCATAAAGCTTGACTGAAATACCTTCTCTTCTGAATGTTGCTTTTTATATTTTTTCTTTCCTTACTGATTTAGCTATGATTAACTGACTAATTTTTTCCAGAGGATAAATATGTGGAGCAGTCTGGCAGTTGACCTGTCATAGCTTTGACTAGAGGGAATATCCATTAGATGGATAAATTACAGCAAAACCAATATATGTATCTCATTTTTCAAGCTTTCCTTATTTACTGTTTTCACTGATTCACCTTGAATGTCTTTTCTGTGTCCCTTGGTGTTATAATGAAAATGATTTATGTTCATATATCTCTGTTAAAGGCAAATAATATCTTATTTTGCTCAGAATAGAGAAGTTTTTGGGAGTTTTATGAATTCTTTTGAAATCTGTGTTCCCTATTGAATGTACCTTGTGTTTGTTTATTCTTTAATTAGAAAATACAGAAGGACAGTCTGTAAAATAGAGTGCTAGCTGATTTAAAGCATAACATTTAGGGAATCAGCATACTCCAATCTTTTTTCTGGGACAGCCACAATGCTCATTAAAATACATAATCTACATGTGCAACATAATGATTTACCATTATGCTACAATGAACAACACAACAATGGTACAAAATGAAACAGATTTTGAATTCATGCAGAGGAAGAAAGAGGAGGCAAGCAGGCAGAACCTCCATTTAAATGGCTGGTGTGGAACACTAAGTTTGTTTTGAGATCTCAAGGTTACAAGATGATCGAGAAGAATGGTTGCCTAGTGGCAGTAAATCAAAAGCTATTGGCAGCACCACTTAATTACAAATTTCTCCTGTAAACCGTTGCTTAGACAAAAAGGAGTTACCGCTATCGTTTATCTGATTACCTTTCATTTCTGTCCACTGCTTTTCCTGAGGCAGACTATGACTCCATGGATAGACTACAGAATAATAAGACATACTTACAGTAATTTTACTTTTTGGAACCATTTTTTTTTGTTGTTGACCTTGGCACTCTGAATTATCTATTTGACTAAAATGTTTTATTCCAAAGTCAGATATACAAAAAGTGCAGAAATAAAGGTGAGACATAAATCTGCAAATTGGGGCCTAGGAATACATGTGAAGCTGTGGTATCAGAGACACTAGGATTCGTTTCCACATCCTCCTATCTAAAAGTTAGGCGTCAAGTTTAAGGAATTAAGTCTAGGCTTCTCCTGTAGACAATGAAAAGTGATTCTACATCTTAGTGATGTAGATCAGGACCAATTCTCCCTGAAAATATTTTTCTCCTTGTTGAATATTGAGGGAGCTAGACAGTCCCTTTAACCAACTAACCTGAACTAACTTTCTGACAACTGAAGTACAATGAGACAAATTCTGCCCTTATGAATGACCCAAGTATTAGTATGATTATTGCTACCAGTTTTTACTGTTATTAATAATATTAATTAATGTTATTGAATATATGTACATACTAGTGGAAAAATACTGATGCAATAAAACATTATTTTTAAAAATATTCATTTTTCAAGAATGAAAATAAGTGATTAATAACAAAATGCAATGGAAGAAGCTTAGTAATTAATAGTCATTGAATATATGTATTTTTTTCAGATGGGCTCCTTTGTACATACCTCTCTTTAATCCTACACATGAAACTCTGGAGCTAGAAATTCTTAACAGCAATCCTAGCAATTTTTCAACTGAGACTGATCCAAAACACCCTGTAAGTAAGACTCCTGTGCTTTCACAGAAGTGGTACAAGAGAGCATTCTCTTCAAAACATATTGAATTGTGTATCATACTGTGGATTCAGAATACACAACATAGTCTCAGGGTTAAAGGCATTGTAAGTGTTTATTTATAGCTTAAGGATGAAAACAATTGAACTTGAAAAACAATGCAAGATGAAATATAAGTGGGTTTTTTCCCTGGAATGCTGTGTGGAATGGTTTTGAGAAAGACTGCAGTGTTGGTTGCAAATAATAGTCAGGAGATATTAGAAGGAGAAGTTGTAAACAAACCTGCTGTATTAGAAGCTTCACAAGTTTCTAACAATCAACAGGATAACTGGGTAAATATTTAGATAAGTAGATAAAATGTTAATATAAGAATATGATAATATCTCACAGTCATGGCAGTTACAACTAACTTGCAGGGCCTATGAGTAAGAATTTGATCAATTTAGCGGCAAGGAAGCTTCGAGCAAATACCTGGGATCATTTTATTCTCCAGTTTCACATTTACCGTGAGACTGATTTCTACTCAGAAAATCTTCATCCTGTTGCTATTATATATGCTACGTTTTCTTCCTCCATCACAGGAGCCATTCCATCTTGCTACCTAACACTTTTGTCCTTTCAAGGACAACTGAGAGTTGTATAGATGGGCTCAGCTTTCATAATTTCATTGAGATTGGCTAGAGATCTAGACGATCAGGATTCTGAAAAATACTTGTTATTGACCGTTTATTACTAGTTAATAGTACAGGTCCTATAAAGAACTCTTCAGATATTATTAACAATTAATGCTAATAATTATGTGTCCTTTTTATGATGGGGAGATGAGAAAAGGAAAGACAGATGTGTGGAAATGCTGGTGCAAGGGGTTATGGATGCCTCTTACTGAGATGTGAATGTAAAACCTTTACTGTGAAAAAAGAAAGTGAAGAAACCGGTTGTAAACAGGAACGAAATGGCCATTGCACCATTTCTAGACACATGGAAGATAATACAGGGAAGACATACATCAGAGCTGGTTTATTTGTGCAAATTGGTATAAAGGTCAGAGGCAGAGGAGAGGAAATTGTAGTAAGATCCTAAAATAATGCTAAGAAGGTAGAAAAATGGGGAAAATAGAGAAATACTATAAAGTCATAACATGCACATTTTTGGCTTTCAGAAACTAAACAGCTTTCAACCTCAAATATAGCAGTACAACAAGACCAAATATTCTTAAAAGGACCTCTAAAGATAACAGCTCACATGCTGAGCTGCCCTATACATTTGCATACATAATATTACATTAAATTGAAAGTATAAAGTGTGTTTATTTTAGTCTGTCTTTTATGTCATGCTTATTAACACATCTTCATACATTATGTTAAAAACTCAAGAACTGCCATTACTAATAATTTCATCAATTAATATTTGAATAGCAACTAAGAAACATGATGGATGCAAAATATATTAATCATCTACGAGTGTTGTACGTGTTATGTTTAGGTCATTGGCACAGAAGTGGATTAGATTTAATTATAGTGACTTCTGGCTCCTGCAAATTGCATGTTAGCTTGTCCAGGAAACTAAAAAAAAAAAAAAAGAAAAGAAAATCTCCTTTCAGATTTCCTAATTTATGACCAGAGATTCACATATCAGCAATAACTACATTGCATTGCTTTGGAAAATACACATTCAACGCTAACTGTAGTAATTTTCTTTATTTCTTTCTTTTCTTCTTAATAGAGTGCTCGGTCCTGTGTGTCATTTATGGATTGAATTCTGAAATGTTCTTTGTGAATTACAGTAGTTCTTTCAGTTAAAGGATAGCTTTGGTGAATTTGCTATAAGCAACTACCTAATACTTATTTCATTTATCTGTCCCTTTTTGAACTTGTTTCTTCCATTGAAGACTAATGCTTGGAGGGGTAATGTGATTTCCTTCACAGTTTTGATGACTAAGGCAGGGAGTGGTGTTTAAATACCTGCTTCTTCTCCTCTATATGTTGCATTCTAGGTTTAGTCCCTCCGTACAGGACTGTGTTCAACTTCCAGAAGATTACTGCTTGTTCATATAAACTGTAACCTGTGTTCAGGCATTAATTTATATTAATGCCTGTTTCTATGTCTTTGTGATGTGTGGAAGAAGTTTCTGATCTTAATTATTGACGTTTCCACTCTCTTTAAAGCAAATAGTGCTTTCTTGTCAGCAGAAAAACTCTGATTTGAGTGATCCTCAGATGAAATGCAACAATAAAGATGAAATTATTAGAATGGTAAAGATGGTACTGTGCAATTAAGATAGGTGATGTTTAAAGAGAATTAGTATTGTCATTTTAGAATTCTGTGTATTCTAAATCCATAATTTTAATATTTCATATAATTATCCATATTTGGTTTTATATCATCTAAGATGTAGAACTGTTGAAGATATAGGGCTGTCAGTCAGGAACTATCTCAAATGGATTTCATCAGTGGAAGAGTGGGATTAGATAAACTAGATTCAACAAAGATATTGAAGAAAATTTTATCTTTCCTAGAGATTAATTGCCTAAAATGTTAACCATAATTTTGGCTAGCATTTCAGAATTTAAACAAATTAGAATATCATATTTATCATACTTCCATGTGTGTGGAAGTTTGTTCCAGTTTCAGTTTGCAACAGAAGGTCTTACTGAAATACCACAAGGACTTATCTTCTGTAAATCTGATTCAACTTCAAGTACTGACATCATTAATAATAGGCTTTCCTGAGTTCCAGTTGAATTACACTCAAGTATTCCTGAACTTCTAGGCACTTAATGAAGTCTAAATGAAATTCGAAGGCTTTAAATCTCTTGTCAGCTTCATGTAAATTAGAAGCAGCTCCATTAACTTTTTTGTAAACTGATGAAAATGAGAAAAGTATACATAACTTAACTGCTTTGCAATTGTAACCTAAAACAGCTTTATATAGAATATACCATCCTGGTTTTCTTTCAAAAATTTGTTAAAAGTTTTCAAGGATTTCCTTTAATGCGAGATAGATTTTCATCTCTTTTTTTTTTTTTTTTAACAAGTTATGTCTAATTTCTGTTTCCTTTCCTGTCAACCTTACATTGTATGGGTTAACTTAACATCTTTATAAAAACTACCAAATTCTCTAAAAGTTGGAACAGAAGTGAACTCCCATAAGTTTGCTGCAAAATTCCTAATTTGTTTTCCATTAGCTTAATGGGCACTATGAGTTTCTCAGGGAACAAGCATTGGGATGTTGAGTTTTGTGTTTCTTTCCTAGCCATGGCTTTCTTTATCTCTAGTAGAGAGGGATTCACGTTCAGCATTTAGCAGACGAAAATTCTTGATCGTCAGTAACACCATGTTCCCCAACTTACTTCTTTACCTCTATATAAATACATGGACAGATTTCACGTGTATGTGTATTATATTTATACATGCATGTATTTATGATGTAACTTAAATGTACAAAGAACTCTTACAAATGGGATCATCTGTATTCCCAAAAAGAAACCTGCTATCACTGTAAGTCTTCAGCGCACTATTCTCCTGGCTTGTAACTGGCCTAAACTTTTTCCATGAAGCTGTCTTCCATCCTGATTGGCTATGAAACACAATTTTATGACTTAATAAAGAAGGGCTGGCAGACAGGAGCGCAGTCGCAAAGTCTATATGTGCAAGCTTTATTAGTTTGTTAAGTTCCTGTTACCCTTGTTGGATTGGTAACAGGAATAATGCATATGTAGTTCCTCAGTCTTCTTCAGACTCAGTTTCTGTATTTGAACAGTTATATCTGAGATTTTATGAAGAGCAATAATACCAGTTCCCTTTCACATGAGTATCTTGGAAGACATTTGTTTATGTAAACAAAATGAAAGGCAGAGGATGGATTAACTTCAGCATGTTTTATTGAATGATTGTGGCAAAGTATGACCTTATTTAAACATGTTGTTAGTGTTATTTCTAAATTCTAGTTTTTAAAGCAATTTATTCTTTGGTTTTCAGTAGAAAGTAAGTTCTTTTTTTTTACCCAGCTCTTTATTTCAAAACAAATTGTTTTCTGGATACAGTAGAACTTCATACTGTGTCATATAAAATGAATTTTTTAAAACAGATCTGTAACATAAAAAAATAAAAATCTTTTCTGCTTTCAGAGCAGGCAGTCTGCTGGATTATCATAACTCCATGTTGATTTCATTGTGGCAGTGCATTTTCTGTGTAATGATAATATCTCAAGTAATGCTTATTGAAAATAATCTGTTTTCATCTTTATGGGAGAGTTATTATTCCAAATAATGTAAATCTCTGAGTTTTAATTTAATCATGTATTCTTATGCTGTGACAACCTGTCTTTACCTTGCTTTTTCATTTCATTCAGAAGTATTTGGGAGGGGGTAATCATTAAGGTTCTTTCTCCACTTATGAGTCTTCATTTGATAAATGAGTCTGGCTGGTTTGGACAAAGTAGATAGGAACTAGACTGCAAATGAAAGTAAAAAATCTCAAAAAAAAGCTCTCTGGATACTGAGCATGCCCAGGATCTCACTGAGAAATGAGCTATACAGGCTCCTTTTGGATGATGAACATGATGAACAGCTAAATGAACTCTGGGCAGTGGGGCAGATGGGGATGGAGGTGGTTTGTGGGAGGTGACTCTCCCTCAGGTCTGTTATTCTGGGTAATACTGAAGCCTTGCAGAGGTGACAAGCGTGGGACGGTAGCAGTTGACTGCTGGTGGCAAATGTGCTTTCAAGTTGTCACTCACCTACGGGACATACGAGACTGTGAAACGTGGGTGACGCAGCAGTGCTGTGCTCCCTGTGGGAGGTGCAGGTGCTGTAACAGTGGAGTGGGAGTGAGCCCAGAGTAGCAAGCTGCATGCTCTGTGTGTGAGACCTACCTACTTACTCTTCCAGAAATGTTTTCTGTCATGCAGTGGAAACGGTAAAATTAAATTCGTAAAGTTTGAAAAAATACAATATCACTCCTGCAACAGATAAGGCAGTTAATGTCTTCAAACCAGTAAACCGTTATGGCAGTATTCTAATTAATTATTTTTAAACTTTCCCACTAGAAGAGTAAAATAACATTTCAAGTTTTGTGTATTAGTTGACCACATCTGAGTTCTGTTCTCTCTTCTGCTCAGTCTAGCTCCCACTGCTGTCAGTAGAAATATCCGTTGTGCAAGGTACACCAGTATCCCAGTCTGTAATTGTGCTGGTACCCTATATAAAAGGGCTTGTCAGTGCCAGCTGTTGTAGGGTGCTGTTTTGACCTGTATTAATTGTAAATTATATTCATTTTATATAATACAGCTTGAGTGTCCATAATTAAAAACAATTATCTTTTTATATCTTCCTGCATGCCAACATTATTTAAAAATGTATGATATTAAAAGCCTAGTGCCTTTTTTTATTAAAAAAAATAGACATATGGTAATTTTGTATTCAGTGATTCTAGTTGATCATTCTCTGAATGCTTTGGCATTTTTATTATTCATAATTCTCTTCTTTCACTACTGATCTAGTTCTTAAAAACATTTATGACCCCACAGTAGTCAACTACTTTGCTTTTCCCTGTGCAATTGAGACTCAAGTAGTATACTTCAGATGAAGAGAGAACTAGCAACGTTATTTACAATATTAGTTTAGATAAAGGTAAGCGGAAGAGAGCCAAAGCACTAGTTCATTAAAACCTACCATGTATTTCCCTTATAAACCAGTTTGTGTCTTTGGAGGTCAATGTGATAACCTTTCAGTGTCATCAGTATGATCAGACACCAGAGTCAGGTTTAAATGGTATTTGTGAGAGCCGCTGTCCATGTCCTTGGAGCAATCTGTAACGCCAGCTCTGTAGTTTCTGGGGAATGAACGTGCAGTGACTGCCACGAGGATTGTTTACTGCAATACACTTGCTGCCTTAGCAGCCTGTGCTTACTGAGAGGAGAGAATGCATCTGGTGGAACACATTAATCACATAAATATCAACACTGTCGATACAAAGCAAAAAACAGAAACAGACTCAAAAAAAATGATTTTTTTCCCCCCTCTCTTTCCTTTGCATCTTTCGTGTGTTTGTACAGCTGATTGTCGCCCCTCATTCCACCACTGAAGTACCCGTGCAATTCCATCCATCTGCCCTTGGAAGAGACAATCACAAGGCATCAATAACCTTCAAATGTTCACAGGTATGATACAATGTTTCCTGCCCACAATGCTTGGAATTCAGATTAGATAATATTTTTAATAGGCATGTAAGCGTGAGTTTCAGTCTGAAGGTCAAGTTGAAATTTAATGGCTGGATGCAAAATGAAAGAGCAAATGCAAAGATATTCAAAAGTTATAACCTGTTTTAACCTTAGTTTTACATAGAAATTATTCTATTTACAGTATTAAAATGTAGTGTAATGGCCTAGGAGCTAGAAAAAGTAATGAATAATTTTAGCTTTCTTGGTAATTAGTTCTGCTGTTTTTAACACTGGAAGGCCAGCACTTCTTAGCATTGTCACCTCTGGAATTAAATTTCTCGATGTTTTCCCCAACCCCGAACAAAATTAAATTGTTTCATTTTTTATCTGATCTGAATTTTGGAAGGTCAAGCACTTGAAAAAGTGAATTCTTCCTTTCAATTTGTTTGGTAATGTTTTTTACTTTGAGCATCTTAGAATTGTTGTCATTTTTTTCTCTGTGAATTTTCCTAACTTTAAATGAGAAACAGTAAATAAAGAAAAATAAGTCATCAACATGACCTAATAGCTGATTAAAAATTACAACTGGAAACAAAAAGAAAGCTGATAATATGATGTAAATGATAATATTTCATCACATGAGCTATGGTTGAATGAAGCATTTGCTTTTCATGCAATTTCCTCTCTGTATTCTTGCTGGACTTTCCGATATTCCAATAGACTGCTGACCTATGAATTACTCCAGTGAAGTGTTATCAGTAGCTTTCAACGGTGTTTTAAGTAATACTACAAAAGCAAATATTCTTTTATATGAAGAAAACAAATAGCAAAGGAAATGATGTGGCAATTTTTTTTCCTGATAATGTATGTTGAACAGACAGGTAATTTGTAGGTAGTGTTAGCACAGCATTTATTTTCAGGATCTCTTTTCAGGATCTCTCTTCTTAGATATTTATTAAGGATAAAAACAAAAAACCAGCAGTTCTCGTATCAACAGTATGTACCCAAGGCCAGTTCAAGAGGATAGAATGTCCTTATCTTGTCTTGATCCTAATGGTACACAGAAAACTTCTCTATTTTTAAAAAGAAAAAATAAATTCTTCAACAAACACAGAAGCAATAAAGCAATATGACAATTCATTTAAACATATCAGGAACAAATTGAGCAGTGCCATCTGAATCTTGTCATTCAGTGCATTTCCTTTCAAGTAATGGCAAATCTCCAAGTTTTTATCTGCAGTAAACTTTAGTCAGTATCCCATCCTTCTAGCTTCTTTGTCCAGACCCCTTTAACAGTTTCAACATACTGGTATAGCCTTTGTAATTTCTTAGTGCTCTTTTTATGCTACAATCCTTACTAAATTAGTCCCAGACTATTTTAGTTTACTAATTGTCATACTGAGAGCTTAAGTGAATATAACTGCCCTTTTTAATGAAGACTTGAAGAATGTTTCTTATCAGTGGTGGATGCCTCAAACAACTTTTAATGTAACCCCCCGACCCCGACATTGATTTCCCTCCCTTGATTTTTCAGATTAAGTATATCTGAATGGACACTTAAGCCATCTGATAGCTGAATAGCTGGCTAATTTAAAATCAGTTAATGACAGTACTTACAGGGTAAGCCTTAACTGTTTCTGATTGTGCTTCCTTGCTGAACTGAGAGAAACTGCTTTGTGCTATTACCTGCCTCATTTGTTCCTGGTTTGAAGCTGCATGAAGAGCTCTTCACAAAGTGAATCTGAGTTTAGCTCTAATCATTGTGAAAATCTGAAATTAAGTTTGTTGGGACAGCACAATTGAAAGGTCAGCTTGAGTATAACCCACACCTAGAGCTCTGCTATATCTATATTATCCTATTCTTTTACCACATTGCTAACATCCAGGTGTAATGTAGGGAATTTAACAGTAGTAAGTAATGTTATGAGAAGCTGAGCCTAATATTAGATCCTGTCTTGTATTATCTGCCTTAGGTTTCTGGGGTTTAAATCTTTTTTCCTCTTCATTTCTTGCACTGAGTATACTTGATCTTGAGCTCCATCACATAGTGGGTCAGCGGAGAATAATAACTGCAGGTCAGGCAAGGCAGGCCTGTCCTATGATCTGTAGAATCTTTTGGTTGTCTTGTTTTATTTTCCAAATTGACCTCTAATTTTGTTTGACTCCCTCTTTATCTGCTCAGTTTGACAAAGTCTCAGTGCATTGTTTTAAAGGTGCTCAGCACTTGAAGCAATCGAGTTCAAAATGTCTCTACTTTTTGAACAAAAACTCAGTCAAAGTTACAGTCTTTAATGTTTGTAGACCATGAGCCTGAGCCTTCAACCATACAGCTCAAACTTAATATTTACAGCTCACCTGCACAAAATATGAACATGTGCACTCCTCCCATCCCACACTGTACCTCAATATAAAATTACTTGCTATGAACAAATTAGTTCACGCAAATTTACAGTGGTCCTGGAAATCATTGTTAGACTAATATTGCCTCATAACTTCTGTATAAGGAGTTTAAAAAAACCTTTTTTTGGGGTTACTGTTACTGTGTAAGTAAGCAAGCACCAAGTGTAAATAATAAGCCAGTGTAGACCATTAATAGTTTGACACATCCAGCTCGCTGAAAACATGATCTTCCAGCATCGTCATGCCTGTGTTCCAGTTCAAAATAAGACTGCAAAGTTTGCTCAGCCTTTTGTTTGCATTTCACATCTTGAAGTAGATGTGGTATGGAAGAACATGAGTCAGGAACACAAATGCTATGGCATGCAGGCTTGGCAACTGTTGGGCAGTTGCTTGTTGACTATGACAACAAAGAGGATTCACCAAAGAGTTAGTCCTGTGTTGCTTCAAAGTCTGTATAGCAGCAGCATTTGCCTTCTCGTCAGAATCTGAACGGTGAGCAGTGCTAACTTCCTGCTTGTGAATCTGTAATAGTAAACAGGCTATAGGTCATGTTTAAGTCAACAATAAACAAATAAAATGTAATTTTAAAATAAGGTAGTTTTTAATTCTTATTAGTCTGAGTAATGCAGAAGTCCCCACAAATCAGGTGACATAACTCACTGTCTAAAACCTAAACAAAACATAAGCTCTGTTTTTATATTCTGACTTTCAGTGTTGAGTAATCTCTACATCAGTATATAAACATTTATTCTTTTTTTTTTTAATTCTATTAAAATCCTGTAGCTTTGGGTGATTTACAAATTAATTTCCTTCACTAAGTTTAAAATGATAATAAAGACATGCAATTTTGCTGTCGAAAGCTGTTTTCTGAAGACATATGATGTCCCATTTTGTTTATCCCTGTTTATACTGAGAAGTCTCAATGGATTAGTCACCTTTCACAGTATTTCCAATTTTATTGTTAGACTTTTGAACCCTGTTACAGATTTTCCTTATTATTTTCACGCAGGCTATGCAGAAGTAAATGCAATATTTCAAATAACGACAGTAATGCTTTCATTTTATTTATTATTTTCTATTCTCTTTGTGATGCATACGTTTTTGAGTGATAATGAACAAAACAGATCAAAAGGCCATGTGGATCTGTTTGTAATAAGCCTCAGATTTTAGTCTGTATGGTTATTATTTAGTTTAAAGACAGCAGCATGAATGTACGTATTACACATTTCCCTTAAAATAATGGCAGTATCTTTACATTTAACGTTCACCTTTGCTGCTTATTCACCTTTAAAGGTTCCATAATGAGTGGCATTATTAACATCACTGTAACCTTAAAAGACTGTACATGGGGGCAGGCAACTCTTTACTGTCATGCTGAAAAATTGATCAAAATCAACACATCAGTTTAATCATCTGTGTTTTCCTATTTTGCTGCTCTGTGGTGATACTCTATATCCTTTAGTTCATTTCAATCTTTTCGATTCTTCTGTGTATAGTGGTTAAGATTCTGGTTTTTGAGTAATAACAATTTTAACTTTTGGGGTGATTTTACTGCTGTCCTGTCGAAGAATTATTTGGCTTCTTCCTTTGTCTTCTAAAGAGAATGACTTCTCACTTCATCTGCTTTCAGGTTTTAATATATGTGCTTTGAATTGCCCTCCTGCAACCACTTACATCTTTCCATTCACTACAGGGGAAGCTGAGTAGCTACATGGAAGTGAAATACTCTGTGCTCTCAGTAGCACAGGAGTTAAATACATCTCCCAAACTGAGACTATGATTTCCAGATAGCAATACTCAGAGTAACATAACAGCTTGAGGGAAGAGGAAAGAAAGAAAGCCTTAAACAGCAGTTCAGTTACAACACCAAAGAGACGTAGTACACCAGAAGTAGGCAAAATGCCTTAAAGTGTACAAATCTGACTCATCAAATACTAATGATACGTTTCATCTACAGCTTAAAGAGTGGACATTTTACCTTTCGGGGACTGGTCTTCCTCCTCAGCTGATGGAACCAACCAGCATAAGCGCATGCATTGGCCGGCGTTCTTTTTTCGTCATATCCTTCAAAAATCCAGCTCTTGAAAATGTATTGGTAGATGTCGTGCTGACAGGTACAGGAATTTGGGTTTTTTTGGGAGTGCCGGGAGGAACTTAAGCTCCTTGGGATGCATGAGTAGTGTGAGTGGGATATGACTAGATTTGCCTCATTTCATTTCCTGGCAACAGGGATATTGTATTTTAGTCACATCCACCCTGAAAAGCTCTGTAGACTGTGCTGTGATGGCTAAGAAATGGCACAAACCTGTAACACCTGTTCACAGTAGACCTCTTAGGTGACACAGCCTCATGTATACAGGCAGCTGCCTGTTAGCTGTGGGCTGCACTCTATCATTTAGGCAATAGAAGACTCCTGGAGTATATTTTGGGAGCTGTATGTCTAAGCCAATTAGCTAATGTTTTGTTTGAGATTTGTTCCTCAGTTATTTTCCAAAATATTTTATATTATTTTGTCAGAATCTAGATAGCTAAATAAATTAATAAGGGCAAAACATGAGGGTTTTTTTTGATTGACCTTCCAGGAAAGTATGTTTCAGCAGTACTTTCAAACATACTTTAAAAAATAATATCAGATCCAGAATTATCAAAGATCACCAAGTCACTGCCCATGTTGAGATTTCACAAATGCTGTAGAACTCAAGTTCAAAGTCCCAGATTCTCCTCAAAGATGGAAATTTACGCTGTGAAAGAGTAAATTTCACTCTGAGTGAAGCAGAGAGCTTTAGAAGGTTCTCTGAATCTCCATCTACTACAACATAACATGCAGCATCAGAAAAGAGGTGCCAAAGCATTTCCTGGCATCTATGTATAACAAAAATTGAAGATATACCTTCCAGTGACCCCTGACACAGACCTCATGGATGAGAAAACTTAGAACAGCAAAATCAAACCTGTGCAAAGGTAAGTTTTAAGTGAGGTTTACACACTCATGCTATGATTTGGATTTTGTGACACATAGAATAAATGAAGAAATGCAACTTTAAAAAAATGTAGATTCATGTTACCAAGGAACTACCAGCCAGTCAGCCTCACTTCTGTGCCTGACAAGATCATGGAGCAGATCCTCCTGGAAGCTGTGCTAAGGCACATGAAAATGAGGTGGCTGGTGACAACCAACATGGCTTCACTAAGGGCAAATGATGCCTGAAAAATTTCCTGGACTTATGCAACACGGTTACAGCAGTGGTGGATAAGGGAAGAGCAGCTGCTTGGTCAAGAGAATTTTGATCTCATGACTTTTCTGCTGGAGGTTTTTCTGGCAGAGTTTAATGCAATTTCTCATATTTAACCACTAAAATATGTTCATTCACAATGTGTCACAAAATAGAGTTCCATTTGTAAATAATTAGACCACTTCTGAGTTTCTGCTGATGTATTGTTCTGAACAGCAGTGAAAGAAGCAACAGCATGCAGTGGATCCACTGTTTACCAGCTAAGTAAATCATGGCCAGGATTTCAGGGACAGTGGCACAGTTTACCTTCTGAGCAGAGAACCTGGTAGAGAGGGGAACAGTCATGTTCAGTTTCCTGCTTATCTGGCATCTAGGCATCCTGAAGTGACAAGGAGCATTGCAGACTGGATCTGCACACAGTAACAGGGCAGTTGATGTAGCAGTTGGCATTCAGTGACATATAGAAGGGTCAAAAGTCCTGCTCATAGTAGAAAAAGACACATAAATGTTGACAACACACCACAAGAGCTTCTCTCAGGCTCTGGATGGTGCAATCGTTACTTTTGCAGGATTTATCAGCCTCTATCCAAATGGAAGTCCTGAGGCTGTCAGGAATTCTCTGTTTCTCCCTGGTACTGTGCCATGAATGGCAAAGATGATCTCATCAAGTAGATGTGTGCTCTGGTAGACTTTCTGCGGTGCCAGATGCAAGAGCTTTTTTGCATCAAGGTTAATTAACAAGAGATTGACAGATCTTTGCAAAGACTCTGCAGAAACAAGAGCCAAAATCTTCAAGGCTGAAAAGTTTGGTGTGACCGAAAGAAGGCAGAAGCATCAAGAAGACTCAGACTCCCAGCAATAGTGAAGTCTGTATTCCCATCTGCAGCTGTTCCTCTAAAGAGCGGGTTCAGAGCCCTCGAAGAGTGGAGGGAAACAAACGTTTCATTGAGGGAAAAGTCTGGGCTGAGCATATCGGGTCTTCAGATTAGAACCAACGCTATTAAACAGGAAGCAGTAGGTGCGAGTAGTTGAAGTTTTCTTCCTCCATGAGGCAGACTACTATTTTCCACAACAACCTATCAACCCCAGGAAGTTTGCTGCTTTCCCGGAGCATAGATCTGAAATGCTGCAGAAAAGATTGACAAGGCTTATCTGACCTTGCAGTTAATATACCTTGCTGTTCATTCATATAGTGAATACATGGATCTGTACTCCCTGTATAGCCAAGGAAACATTGACCAGATTGAAGGAGATTCTGTGGGCATTCTTTCCTCAAATATTTGTACATACATTTGCACAGAGCTTTGGCAGCAAACAGGAAAAACAGGAAGAACAGCAATTCCAGTTCAGTTACAAGGCTGCAATGTGATCACAGTCATGAAGACTAAGAATGACAGTGTGCTCGGTTGGAGCATGGCTGTGGATGGGTGCAGGCTGTTTAGAAAGCATAGAGGAGACGAATTTGATCACTTGTATATCTTAGGCTACCATGACCATGAAATGATTTGATTTATTCAAGTCTCCGTACACTAAAACACAGAGCTTGGACAATAAACAGAAAGAATTGCAAGTCCAGGAAGCAGCCATGATGCAGAAAAGTACTCAGAACTGGATGAGTTTTACAGAAAATTTATTAACTGCTCAGGAGTGAATTGACTGATTACTCAGGAAGACATAATTTCAGCAGAAGACCCAGTTAGCAATGCAGGGACCTGCTCAGTAAACTAACATAAAAAAAGGAAGCATATGCTGCTGTATATCCTCTGCAACATATGTGGGCTAAAGAAACACATCTTATATGTGGCACTAAGAATTTATTAATAGTCTAATTAAAATCTTTGGTCTGATCAAAATTCAAATGATGAGATACTATCAGTACAGCTAAAATGATACAAGCTGTCAGGGAAGAACAAGAACTGTCTGCGCCACAAAACAAAGTGAGACAGAAGCCAAAGGTGACAGTGAGCCTGGCAGAGGCCTTTCAAACAAGGATTGCAATCCCACAGTATCCAAATAAGAAGAACATGGCAGGTCTGGTGACGATAAACAATTTCAGCCAATAGTCTAGTGATTGACAACCAAGTCCACAGTGAGAGGACAAGTCTGAGACCAAGACAGGAAATCAAGTAGGCTAGGCTTGGCAAGGCATGTGGTCAGAGACAGCATACCTAGGACATAGGTGTGTCCTAGGACCAACTGCAAGGACCAACTGCAGGAGCCTTAGTTTGAATGCAACTCAAGCCAGTGGCTGGAGACCCCAGCTGCTACTCACTCTCAACTTAGCTGTTTTCACAGAAGTCTGATACCGGATTATACAGCTGAACTGTATTAGAGCAGATCTTGAACACAGGCAGCTACAGCTTTTTGTGTGGAGAAGAGGTTACAGAGAATTCCAGGGAAGGATTGTTATTGGCTGGACAGATAAATTAGCACACGCCACTGAACTCAAGGCCCTGACCACTAATACTTTTAGTCCAAATTATCCAATTAATACTAATTGCTGCTAACTGATACACACAAATCTTCTCATATGTACCTTGAATTTCTTCACAGTAAATTATCAGAGAGAATCATCAACACCCTAGGTTCTTTACTGGGAAGGAAATGTTGATAAAATGCCAGTTTCTTCCTTCTCAGTCTTGGATCTGCTTGGATCTGCTTGGTGTTATTTTTATGTTTCCAAAAGGGTCTGTTGCTACACTTTTTCTTATCGGTCCCGAGATTTAGTTCCACAATGACTCTTCAGCTTTGTTAGGTCTTCACCATATATTGTATCATTTCTTTAGGATAAGATCACAAAACTACACATCACTAAGGCGAAGCTGACAACCAAACAAGGAAACTGTTGGCACTTCGGCTATGTGCTGTTACAGCTAAAATAGCTGAAGTCCAAACAAGGCATGGCAAGTCCATGATGCTTTTCACTGTTGCCTCAATATAAAGCCCCATGGCCTATTGCTAGCAATGGCAATAATGTATTCCCTGTACTACACCTAGAAGAGGTAACAAAAGATGAATGTAAAAGTACCATGAGCATAATTAGCAAAAAAAATGAGGAAGGCCAAAGTCCATCTGGTAGTGAAGACTAATAGGGAAAGTATAGGGTCACAATAAGGAATTCTAAAGGCATCCTAGTTGCATAAGGAAGCTTAGTGAAAATGGAGCTAAGTACAGTAAACTGCATAGGAAGCTTACTAAATGCAGCTAGTGATGGATAAGGAGAATTGACTTGTTACAGACAATGCAGAAAAGACTGAAGTGTTCAGTGTGGTTTTATACCTTTATCTTTGCAGGCAAAACTTGCTCCCAAAGCAGAGTGTACTGACTTGATTTGAAAGGGAGATGGGCAGCTCCCAGGGCAGCAACAGGCTGTGGACTGTTTAGAACAGCTGGATGCATTCAGATCCACAAGTCCAGATGAGATTCACACAGAGTGATGGAAGAGTTGGCCAATGTGATTGTGAGGCTGTGGTTGTTCTCTATGAAAATTCATGCTGATCAGGAGATGTTTCTGATGACTGGGGAGAGGCTATATTATTATCTTCTTTTAAAAATGATAGAAAAAAGACTGAGGGAGTGATAGATTGATCAGTCTCACCTCAGCCACTGGTAGGATCATTAGACAGGTCCTTTGCGGTCTGTGTATCCCATGAATTGCTCATATTCTGGCACTCCATTTCAAAGCACATCAAGGTCACAAGGTAATCAGGAGTAGTCAAATGGATTTGTTAAGTGCAAATCATCATGAACTAACATAATTGCCTTCTATATGGAAATAACTGGTTGTGCAAATGAAGGAGGAGCAGTGGATGTAATATACTACGATTTAATGAGATTTTGTCACTATTTCCTGTAGCGTTCTTGTTTTGAAGCTAAGGAAGTCTAGGCCTGATGAAAAGACTGCTGAGTGGGTTGAAAACTTGGCAAAACTATTGGTCTCAAACAATAGCGATCAAAATCCTGTCAGTTGCTGGCTGGTAATGAGCGTAGTATCCCAGGAGTCAGTACTAGGACCCATATTATTCAAGACTGTTATTGATGACATGGATGGTGACAAAGAGTGCAGTGTAAATTAGGGGAAGTGGCTGACATGATGAATGGTAGAGCTTCAGTCCAGAAGTACCTTGATAAATTGTTGGAATACCTCTTTTCCAAATTGCTCTTGTTCATCAACTCATCATCCCTGGAGCAGCTGAAGATACAGTAAGCTTTTACATTATTAATAATGCAATTTTCCTTCTAAAATGATAACCCTTTGTATTTTCTCTCTCGTTCTATCTACTCTTTGTGCTTATCTAAGCTCAGACACATAGAGTAGCACTGTGTATTACTAGCTGTGCAACCCACCCTATTTGACCAGGAATTAAGTGGTTATATAATCTCTTGAAGTGTAGATGTGTATTACACGTGTGATATGAAGGTTCCCATTGCACTTCATGGAGTGCAGCATGCTTTATTCTAGTGTAAACTGCAAGCTGGTATTCTGATTTGTACAACAAGAATAATTATGAGAAACAAACTGCTTGGCTTGTTGAGCATAAATCTAGTGCCAGATGGCACAGTTTAGTACTCTAATACTACTAAGAATTTTTTGTAAAAAAGCTAATCCAATGCGCTATTCACAACATAATGGAAAAGAACAATCAAACTTGTCCACAACACATTTTCATCAGAAATTATTTACAGAGCTTAAATATTATGATGTTCTGAGAGACTTTAGCAGAACCTGCATTGTTTAAGTCTTTTAGTGAAAACAGTCATCTTTCTAACTGTAGAGCATTAACTTGTCCCAGGAAGATTGTCAGTAATAGAGACAGTGCAGAGGCAACCGACTTAGTGAAAGACTGATGTTGGGTTTTATGCATCAGCAGTTTTCAGTTTTCATTTTTCTTTACACAGTTAGTAGACATTGATAATAATTCAATGTTTCGGTGATCTTTGGAATTATGAAACTTTTCTTTGAGAAAATAAATTTTGTACTGTGATCTTTATAAAAGTAAAACCACACTTGTCCTTGAAAAAGTAACTTGAACTTGTTAATCAGTCGGCTTAATATGTAATGTTTATTTTCTAATTCAGTTGCTGCTGGTGACCTGTAAATGATGTTTGCTTCTTTTTAATCACAAAAGAATAGTTGAGTTATGCATTCAAGCTGTCTTTGGAAGTGGTTATGCATACTACCATTTACTCTCTCTAGCAATATTTACTTCAATTCCTATTTCCTTCTTTCCAGCGGAAGAGAAATTTATTCTCACAAGCAATGTCATGGGTGCACAAGTTCAGCTTACTATTTCTGGCCCTTACATATCCTGGAAAATAATTTCCATAATACTTTATATGTTTAGTTGAACTTACATGTCAAGACATAGTTTACCTGGAAAGGAAGCAAATAGTGTTCTAACTCTGATATTGTAGATACCGTAGCAGTGCAGATATGTTAGCCCAGTGTACATCAAAAGCTAATTAACCTGCGGTTTTTTATGATATTAAGAATGACTTTGCCATCCCACAAGGCTAATCAGTCTGGTCAAAAAGTTACCCTAGTATAAATACAATACTTCTAGTACACTTCCTCTCCTATCAAGGTAGTCCTGAACTTCCTCTTCCACAAATTTTCTTTTTTTCCTCTCTGTTTATTTCACTTGTATCAGATTGTTAATGAGATGTCCAAAACTGAACATTGTTTTCAAGATAATTTACAGTCCTAAGTTATGGAGAAGACTGGATCTCTTACCCATGTTGTGATCTATACTTTATTTTAATGTGTTTTGACATGAAGAGCCTATTTTCGTCCTAGGATCTCTCCTAGTAGTGCAAGAACACACTTGGGAAAGTGCAAGCTGACTAGGAATGACAGTATTAATACTTCAGTCGTAATAGTAGTAACCTTCCATCTGAGTGAGTTAAACACAAACATCTTAATCTGAAATACAAAGTAGTCTTGATTTATTCCTTAAAGAGAGAGTGACAACCTAGTCATTCCTAAAGCCTGATTTTCCTGAAAAATGTTAATCCAAAGAGAAGACATGATCCTATCAGCGGGTAACTCAAGTTCACAGTAGTTTTTGAATCCATCTCTGAGAACAGCACTTAAAAAAATAAGCTACTACCATTTTGAAACCTCTTAGTTGATATTTTAGCATTAAAGCAAGTTACTGGAATGGTTTCCTTTGTTTATTCTTGTGCTGGACTCGTCATGCTCATTGCTGGTGTTATTGGAGGCCAGAAAAAGGGCAGAATCGGGAAATCGACAGAAAGTAGCAAGTCAGAAGGCAGAATGAAATGTTTGATTGATCTTGATCTTTCCAAATTGTTTTAGACCACGTGGCGCTTCTTAAGAGAATTAAAAGGGGCAACAGTGAAAATAGGGCATCTCAATTACAACGTACAAGCAATAAATATTAACATTTATAGATTTACTTAAAGCTTTAAAGAAGACTGCAGAAGTTGCCTGTATCTTGTTTTCAAGCAACATTCCATAGGCAGTTTCTGCCCTACATAGATGTGAAATCGTGTTTAGAATTGCATAGTTCAGGAATTAAAATAGGAATGAATTGGGAATTGTCAAATCTGGACCGTTTCTGAAGGTTTCATTTTTATTTCTGGATCTTTGTCAAACCCAAGAGCATTATCCCTCAGAAATGTTTCTTTCTGTGAATTTTGGCTGATACTGTAGCACAAACAGTCCTTTATTTTAGATATAGATGAAGTAAAACTACTCGCCATCTGACAGTTTGTGATGAAGGGATGAAATCTTGGACCTTCTAAAACTTAGTGGTTTTTTACTAAATTTAATAACAATAAGTTTTCTTCCCAGGATTTAGAGACATAACTGTGGCTTAAATCTGCAGCTCTTATTCACATAAGCATTCACAGCTACATTAAGTATACTCCTGGGAGTAATATTTACTTGACAGCAGGTAATTTTCCCCAATGTGAGCCAATGATCAGAGCTACAGAGTATGCAAACTCATGTTACAGATGGTTTAGCAAGCATTTGTACTAGTTCAGCTGTTTCAAGTTGAATGTTACTGCTCTTCTGTAAATACCACTGTATAATATTTCTACTAAGAATTTATGGAAGCAATGAAACTGATATAAATAACTGGTACTACTGAAATCTCCAGCATCAACCAGATCCCACAGATTTCACCAGTAAAAGAATTTCCCCTAAGTATTAGTGGTTCATTAATACCTACGATGCTTTATTTCAGTTGACATGTATAATTTAATTTCGTGTTTTCAATGGGCCAAATGTATTTCAAAGTTTCAGGAAAAACGTGCAAATATTTTTTAGAGGATACTCACTTCAAAATTTGAAGGACCGTGATGAAATAAAAGATTAAAGATACACTGGTAATTAGGAATCAGATAAGGAAGGTAAATTGGTTTCTCTCTGGAATCCAGTGTTATCTGCGTTATCAAAACTGATATCTGTGGCAGTATATGAGATTGCTTTTGGTAAGGGTGTGTGCACAGTCATATTAAAATGGCTGTCTTGTATTATTGATTATTAAAACTTACCTTATTTCCAAGACGAGGTTGCATGCAAAGTAGCTTGGCCATGTCTTTTTTCATACAAAAATTTCAAAACTAGGATTGCCATTTTTTAAATGTGCCTTGCAAAATGTTTTCAAACTGCTTTCTCTGACTTTATTATGTAACTGAGATAAATATTCAAAGGCAAGTCACTACAAACAGGTTTGTTTTTTTTTTTTTAGGCAAAATACATTGGACATAAGTATTATTGCGTATATTTAAGTCAGTGTGAGAATGAAGTAATACAAATGTGAAGAAATCTATTCTTTTAAAATCAGTTTTGGATGTGGATAATCAGTTTAGAACAAAAGTGCTAACATCACTTTGTACTGATTTTCACATAATTCAAACCGTGATACTAGCTACCATTTTACCACTACAACTAGCTAATTTTTTAAGAAATAACGTGCGATATATAAATGCATTTTTCTCAACTGATAAATAAATGTTTGAAACATCATGAAGTATAACCTGATTGCAAATTTCATTTATAACCTCTAAGCTAATTTCCAAAACCTGAAACTTGGTGAAATAATCATTTCCTGAGGTGAAATAACTTTGAGGCTGTTTCTCTTCTCAGAAAAAGCAAGAAGGTTGTTCAATATTTCCAGGAGAGCTTTTCTTTGCCTTCTTGAACATCTTCTCTTATTGTTTTATTCTTTAAAGCTATTTTAACTTTGTTCCGTAACCCCAAATGACATTTTTCCCCTTTCTGTTTGATGCACTCCTGCGTATCGTATCTTCCTGTCAGCAGTTCATCATTCAGTGCTACTACCCTTTGATATGACAGATTATTCAGAAATAGTCGATCTATTGGGCTCAGATTTTTGGAGTTAAATGCTAGATATATCCTACAAGGCATTTACACCAAGTGTCAATTCTTTTAGCAAGACATCTTTGGCTGCTTGAACAGCTCCAAAACCCTTTTATGAAATTGGACTTCAGACTAGTTTTTCCTCTGCCATTTTTCATTTATCCACAACATTGACAGTAATCAGTGACAACAATCAAAATGACGTCCAAATGCTCTGTCTCTATGACGTAATCTGTTAGTTCATCTGATAACTTATCATCAAGAAAGCAATTCTTGTCTGCTACTCTTGCAGTACTGCTGATACTGAACCCGTTTCTCTCAAGATTTCTCTTACGTGTTTCATATCACCACAGGCTTTCTTGGCCATTTGATTTGTTTAGAAAATTCAGAAAACAGTTTATTTAGAAATTTAGAAAACAGTTTATTTTGTAATCCCTAGATGTTGTTTAACTGAAAACATTTTAAACAGAGTTTTCTTGATGGTGTATTGTATCATTTTATTTTAATCCAGTTTAAGAAGATCTCCACATTACAGCTATGCCTATCTTCATCACAATGAGGAAAAAACTGAGAACCTTTAAGCAAAGGGGTGGGGGGAGAGTGGCCCATGCCCTCTCAAATGAGAATGTACTTTTTAAAGCCTTTGTCTATGAAGCTCTTTTATTAGGGAAACTGTTCAATTAATTTTGACTTCTAAATGAGTTTCCCTGAATGATTTTTTAATTTTTTTTTTTTAGATCAGCAGTCCAGTTGTCATCTCAGTGCATCTGTCCTACCCACGTCCGCCAGTAAGGAATCTGTTTTCCAACTAATGCTTAAAAAACCACGAGGTATGTAATTTCTTAAATTCTACTTTGATTTTTTTACAAGGTGTGATCTTTTGTGGTCTCTGAAATCTAAAGTATGTATAAAATTCTGTGTTTTGATGAGTGATGTGTTGAATCTGGTTCCTTGGGTAAACAAGAATTAGCCCTGTGTCAATGAAGTTTGTTTTACTTAAAATATATAGTTAGTAATTAATAATCAGAGGTGCACCTTAGAAGTGTGTATTGTTCATTTTTTGACAGTTATTTTTTTCCTTACCTCTGCAATGATTTTCTTGGACTTATGAAAGATGATTTCTTTTATAAATAACGTCTTACCATCAAAGCACAAATGTCATGTGTGATGTCAAAGTGATCGTGTGTAAAAGGAAAAAGAGGGCTGCAACCTGACATCATAATAGGTGCTATATGCTATTATGACATAATAAGGGTGAATGAGTCCATATAGTATTTCAGTCTTGTATTCCTAGGAAAGACTTTGAACTAAGAGACTAAATCCAAATAAATATAGTTGTATTTTAGGCCTTTCAAGATGAGCAACTCCACTATAAGAATGTTTATTAAATGCTAAGTAGAAAAGCATGAATTTTTAAAATTCTTAATTAAATTTAATTTGAAAAGCTTCTTAAAAGTGTATTTTAAATAAGAAATTGTATGTTTTTGTAATAAATGCAAGTGAGTACAATTGAAAAGTAATCTTTTAAATATATTTAAACTATTATCAATAGTTACTTCATCCAAGTCACTGTTTCCTAAAACCTGAAATACCAGAAAGGAAAAATATGTAATTCCTACCAAATTCATTAAAAAAAAAATAAAAAATGCTATTTTGAAAGATCAGTAAAGGAGAAAAGGAAGGGGTAAGAAATTCCAAAAATAAATTAGTTAAGCATTTATAACTGCTTTTACTTTTTACCGAATTATCCGAAAACAAGAAATCAACCTCACAATTATTTGGTTCTAGATATGCTTATCTTTCTCTTTAGGCTTGTCAGTCCTTTCAACTCTTTTTGTTTGTTGTTTCTTTTTGTTTCCTGAAGTTTTTATGTAACTGATTACTATTTTCTGTATTTTCCTATCTTGTTCCTGATAATTTCAAATGTGACAATAAAATATAGAAACTATAAACCTAAACTATCTGGAAAGAATGAAACCACTTGGTTGGGTTTTTTTAATTAAATTTTGGATTACATTGCTGGTCACATCTGATCTGAGATAGAATAGGAAAGGAGTGAATTACCTTTAGGATTGTTATTTAATTTTGCTTTCTAACTTTGCTTTAGTGTAAAATACATGTATTTATTAACTCTCCCAAGCACTTAGGAAGGAAAGATTAAAGATGTTCAATAAATGTATACACTGTTAGGGAGACATTTTCCAAAAAGCTGCCCGCAGTGTTAAACCACTTTGATGGCAATCAAATCTCAGATATTAAAATTCTGTATATGCACTTTGGAAGCATATTACTATTATAGTTTCATATTTTATTCAACAATATTTGAGAAAGCGTTTTAGTACTAGTACTTTTTATGTCATGTACAGTCCACTATGATTATGGATAATTTGGCTTTTAAACTAATTTCACCTAAGAAATGGCATAAATTTTGTTCAGGCCCTCGGGCCATTTCCCTAAACTGTTAGATTTCAAGACTTTATTCTTTAATTCTATATTTATTTGCATCTGCTTTTCTCTTTCAGTAATTCTGCATGCACAGTCTATTTTTTCTTGTACTTGCTTTCAAAGACTGAAAAACAATGAAACTAACGTACTTGATTTGCTTGGTTGTCTTAGTTCCTAGCAAGACTCTGTGTCTGTCTCTTTCATAATGCTTTCATTATCACAAAAGGACTTGAAGAGATAGAAAAAAAAGAGCTGTCAGACATAGTTCTCCATTCTAGCAGGCTATTTAGATTAAAAATGTTGGAAAATATTAGACTCTCTTTCCTCTTCCATTTTTAAACAGCATTCTATGACCGTAGTTTGGTCCCTCAACAACAAGCAGAAATAATTTTACACTCTATAACTTACCTTAGAGGTTGTATGAGGAAGTAGTCAATATTCATATAATAGATTCTGTAGGGAAGGGAAATTCAAGCAATAAAAGGACTGAAAAAACAGATAAATGTCTTATGCAATACTATCCTATTTTTGTCTTCATAAACAGTTATTAATAATGAAATTAACTGGAGAAGGACACACACACACACACTCTGAGACCTCGCTGCAAACCAAAATGAAATCAATCAGAATAATTACGAGATTCACTTTAAAAAAAAAAGTGTTTTCCTTCTTTTCAGGGTTTTAGATTCAACATTTCCTTCTTTTTGGCACACATTTTCACAGGGAAACTGAAAGAATTACGGTTCCATTGAAATGCTGGAGGATCCAGGTGCCGGGTTTCCTTTGAACTTCCTTAGTCTAAGTATTTTCATGTTTTATCTATTCAAGTCTTCTTTCTTTAATATGAACTTTTGCTACTTTTCTTTAGCTTGCATTTTCTTTCATTAATGTTATTTCCTTTCCCGAATTTTCACCTTTTCAAACTATCAGGTTTCACTTCTCTGAGTAAAAGTGTTCAAAAGATGTCCTGTGCACATGAGTAGTTCATAAGCTGTGGTACATTAATTACTTGTGCTACTCAAGATTCATTCAGGAAGTATACAGCCTATTATCAAGTCAAAAGCTGTCCTTGCCAGTGAGAGTGACCTCTAATGCCCATGGTGCAGATGCTAGCATATGGAAAAACAAAGCCCATCATTCTTGATTTAGATTTTCTTGAGCATCTTCTAGATAGTGTAAGTAACTTCTAGTCTGGATTTATTTGTGAAGGAAGATTTTAAACTTGAATATAAAAAGGCTTTCTTATTGTGTAGTGGCCACAGTAAATAATACTGAATTTGAGCACCTAATTTAGGAAAACAAATTGAAAATTACGTAAAACTAGGTAGAGCAGTTTGAACTGAACCTGGGCTGCTCTGAACCTTAGGGTTGAGGTTGTTGGTTTGTTTTCTCTTCCCCTGCTGGCCCTTTTACTGACCAATAGCTCTACAATATGCTGTGTCATGGGTATGTTAGCTGTTTCAAGACTGAGTACCGTTTACGTAGAAGGCTTTGCAGGTAGGTATTAGACATCTGTCTGACTCTTCATGTCTAGGACCATGGGACCAGTAGGTTGGTTTAGTCCTAGATGGAGAAGGAATGAGGTCAGAAAGGAATGAAGGCAAGCAGTGGTCAGGCAGTCTTCTGAAGTCAGCCATCAGTGGCTCCCACTGGTACTGTTCCTCAAGCTGCAGGTACATTCAGCTCATCTTTTCTTTCTACTCTATCTCTCTTTTTTGGGAAAAGTCACAGTTTGGTAGATCAGGTTTTGCCTTTGAGTGTCCTCATCTGTTACCCTGCTTCTTCTTCTGCTTCTGCTCCTGAGATGGTGTTAGGACTGGCTTCCTGGAATGGGCCCAGGATTAGCTCCTGGATCGATTCACTGCACAAAGGCAGGTCTAGCTCCAGTTCTGCTATGTTGCTATGACTATAAGACAGTGGCTGGCTGCTTGCAGACTGCATCTAAATGGAGAGTTATTGGTTGTTGGATAACCTCTGTAGAAAAATTTATGGACCACATGCCCTCAGCACCAATCTGTCAGAGGAAGGTTTATTCACAGGCTATATCCCCCTGTAGATTGGTGGATTCTCCCTGAATGATAGAGGTCCCATAGAGTTGACGGTCTGCCACCAGGAGCTTCATGAGAATATTGTGATACCATCTTCAAAATTGCTCTTTGAGTAAAAGACCTACCTGTCCTCCACCTTGAAGTTATGAGATTCCTTCTTTACTGGATCATTTTTGAGGAGGACATCTTTTACTGTACACAAAGAGACTTTGCAAGCACGATTTATGCAACTTAAGAATACACAGCTTTGTTTTTTGGCTAATACATGCAGTAAATAAGTAGGACTAACGTGCTGCTCGGAGAGATATTAATGTGGTCAGTATTCCCAGTGGGATGCATGGTATATATTTGCTGCCCAAGTTGTCATCAGTCATTTGAGGATGGATCAGCCTCCACTGCTTCTTGGAATGGGCAGATCCATGATGTTGCTGAATTGCCACCTTCTGATTCTCTGCTTTCTTTTATTATAGTTTTTGTATCTTTTCACTTCAATTATAGTGTCCCTGAGCTGCTACTACCATTCTGTGTTTTTACGTTTCTTATCTTGCAAGGCTTAGGTATTTTCTCACACCTTAACAATATTCCCAGTAAAATCAATTCAAAATTGTGGAGCTGTGCTGCACCTAATTAGGCTTTCCATCACAGACAAGTGAACTGCTACACTGAAAATTACACATGCTTTTGAAGATATTATGGTTTATGCTCACCACAAAGTAGCAGCCTTCTCAAACACAATGTATGGAAGACAGAATGATTTTCCTTCTTGGCCATCTTTGGCCTATGTGTGTGACTGTTGCCTTGACTAAGCCTTCAGCTATTGTTTTTCCTTGTTCAGTTATCTCTGAAGTGTGATGATGGCACTTGGAAGCTTGTACAGATGCAGATTTACTTTGTGAAATTTCCAGCAGAAGGGAAGGCATGGGACTTCTTCCTACTCCATGTACACGGCAGTTTCCTGGTTGCTGAGTCACCCTGGCTTACCTCTCTCAACCAAGTCAAACCATTACAAAAGAGTGCTGTCAGAGAATTAGGCTTTTTTAAAGAGGGTGTCACTGCTGGGACATGACATGGCAACAGGAGTGATGCAGTCTAGGCCATATTTATCTCCAGAGTGATATGCTGACAAAGTCAACACATTCCAACTGGTGGCATTCTTGAGTGTAGGTTGTCTCTATTGTCAGCATGGGAAGCCTTGGAGAGCTCTCTAAAGCCACAGCCACAGCTCATTCAAGACTTTCCTCATGTGGAGAAAATCAGTAATCAGCAGGGACATGTTTGTGTCAGATTTGAAGGCACTCCTGCAAATTGACCATGTGAATGAATAGTTGGAAAATCTGTGCTCAAAAATATTCTTACAAGAAAGCCTAGTTCCAGGCAGTGGGAATTACAGTGTTAAGGAGTGATATGCTTTTCAGCACTGAAACAAGTGCGCTTGATATATTGGTACATCAAAATGTGAAATACTCTAATACAATGAACAATAAAAATTAAAGATTTTTCTTTATACCTTTCTGGAATGTTTTCAGGCCATATTTTATGTATATTTACAGAGCCTGTTATATGCACTCTCTGGGGAGACCTTATAGCAGCCTTACAATATTTAAAGGGGGGTTACAAGAAAGCTGAAGAGGGACTTTTTACAAGGGCATGCAGTGAGGGATAATGGCTTTAAACTCAAAGAGAGCGGATTTAGATTAGATCTAAGGAAGAAAGTTTTCCCTCTGAGGGTGGTGAAGCACTGGAACAGCTTGCCCAGAGAAGTTGTGGATGCCCCATCCCTGGAAGTATTCAAGGCAAGGTTGGAGGAGGCTGTAAGAAATCTGGTCTAGTGGAAGGTTTCCCTGCCCATGGTAGGGAGGTTGGAACAAGATGATCTTTAAGGTCCCTCCAATCCAAACCATTGTATGATTCTATGATTTTTACCTTTGAGTTTTACTTCATTTACAAATTATATGATGTGAACAACTTCACTTGCTTTTGCAAATCCAGGCAACTATTTTGGAGAAATACCTTAAAATGAATGAAGTGAAGGGCAGCACTGTAAGAATAAGCAGAAAGTCAGCATTAGTGTTCTTTAAAAAAAAAAAATCCCATGAATTGAAGGAATAGAATAGTATCTTCCCTTGACTATATAAGGAAATGATTTATCTACTTCAGCATGCTCTCCTGATGTTGCAAAAAGAGAGAGAGGAAAAAAAGATATTAAGAATGCAAATAAAAGAAGGGAAGACATCAGAAAGCCATCTTTTGCATGGTCTCATGCAAATCCACATGAGATTTCCCATGTGGATTTATCATGGAAAACAGATTTACGAGCTATAATTGCCTGATAGAATTAAGCTAGGCCGTGCAGTAGGTTTCATCAGAATCTCATGATTTGTTACTGAACATCCAGAGTATTACACTTCTGTCACGTTAAGAGGTTGAACAACCGGTCTGTCAGCGTCCCAAGTCTCACAAGACCCTTGAGAGATAACTTTGGCAAGTACACCAGTTTCAGTAGTACTATAGCCCAACCTCCTTATAATAATAAGGGCTAAGGTCTCCAGAACTTCTGTATATATAATTTTATTCGTGACAGGATATAGATTCGTAGATAGCCGGTGATAGTGACTGACTACAAAACAACTTTGATTATAATAATATAAAACTATTACTGATCAGTGATAATACTAAGTAGCTAGCAAGGTGTTGGTAACTAAGCGCGCATAACATGGAGTTCTTACCCAATAGGCGTCCCTATGGGGGGAAGAAGAGAGGTTCAGCTCATCGACTGATCCCAGATGCTTTGATGGGGGTCCTCTCCCTAACATCCCTTTTGTCTTTTGCCATTTTATACTTTTTCATTTCTTTTAGGTGGAGCTCGAGTGACTTTAGTCATACATACCTGTATTAGGATTGGTGTAAATTTCTCTCGTGAGGGGTGGTCGCAGCTCGGAGGCAGGTAGCCTTCGAGGTGGAGGTGTGATTTAGTAGCAAAGTTTAGCTAAAGGATATGAGTTCAACATCACTGCTGAGGCAGCAGTTGTGATTCATCTTCCTTGATGGCAATTATAAGGTTATCTTCACCAGGCACCCCTCATCCTTGATAACAGGGATGAGCCATGATACCTCCATACCACTCTACTCCCCATTTCAAGGGTATTATTTCGGCCTTGTTTGTTCCAAGTGTGTTCTGTTCCTGGGAGCAGCAACTGTGTGTCATCTCAGAGCTGCTCTGATATTACAGAGATGTAAGCTGAACTTTGGGGGACGATATTCTCCCATTCCCCTCCAATTTCAGTTATTTTCCCACACACTTCAAAGCATTTAAACTATGCAAATTATTTATTATTGTTATTGTGAAATGTCATTTCACATTATCTTAGCATATTTCTTTGTTTTAAAGTATCTGCTGTATTTTAGAACTTGATAACAAATTATCTCCTTCAATTTCAATAGAACTAGAAAATGAAAAGATGGTTAATTCTGACTTAGAATAACATATTGCTGCTAATCTATTTGATAACAGTAGTGGATGGACAAGATGGAGCAAGAATGCGTCCTTGAATAAGACAGAACTACTTTCTTCCTCCTCTCCTCTTTTCCTGGTTCCTGCTTCTAGGCTTCACCTGGTTAGGTAATAAACCTAGTGAAAACTCCAGAGACACAGATGTATCTCATCCTATAAATTAATCATTAAATCTGTGTCTAACCCTAAATTAGCTGTAAAAAATTGTCTGCACAAATCGTTTATTTCCAGACACACATGCACAGTGAGGAAATTACTGGCAGTATCTAAAAGTTGTTTCTTGAGGAGCAGAATTAAAGAAGATTAATTTCCTAGACTTCTGTCTTACATTCTTTTTTCCTGTCATCCTCTGCTCTTGGAATAATCACAGCATGCCTCTGTCGCCCATGAATTCAATTGTGCAAGACCCTTCCACATCCATACTCTACCCCAAATATACACGAAAGACAAAGTATTCCCCCTTCTGTAGAATAGGTGTTGGTTTCTTGACTCAGAACTACAAGTGTTGAGTCTGTTGTAGCTTTTCTTCATTGCTGTCTATGTTGACTTTCCTTGTCTATCCAGCTGTTGTTTCACAAAGCGTTGAAGGAGCGTTGGAGTTCTATGCCTAATTTTGCTGAAAGTGGACAGAAGACTAAAAAAGAAACAAAATAAACCCCAACCCACCCTACTGGTATTGATATTATTAGCTAAATGTATGGAAAGATTGAACAATTACATAGATGTTTTTTCCTAAATAAGAGGCTGAAAAAAATTACAGAATTCTTGAAAATACCTTAACATTGTCTTTTTAAATGACGAGGTATGTGTCAGAAAGAAATTGAACCTTTTGTGTAAGACCTTTCAGAGATGGAAGATCATGATAAAATTTGATGTTTTTCCCAACAAGGTCTGAGGGATTGAGGGGAAGAAGAGCTAGTTGGTTTGAACTTTAATGTCTTTTTTTGTTTGTTTTACTTACTATATTTTGTCCAGGAGAGAAAATATAATTTAAACTTATCCTATTAAGTAACTCTCTGGTGCATAGATTTTATTTTAAAGCATAAATGCTAGAAGGCAGTATTGAAACTAAGCTTTCAACCTTGAAGTTTTATGCCTTAAGAATGCTTGGTAATTACACTGTTGAATTAATGCTCATTTTTTTCCTAAAGTGAGTTTTTCTAGAACTTTTTTGTAAAATGTTTTCATTGATTTTGTTTTCTTTTTTTCTTTTGGTCAATGAAAAATGGGTCTCAAATGTAAGACAAAAGCTAAGGGAAAGTCAAATTCTATATATAGAATGCTTTCAGTAGCTAAACAAAAAATTTTTACCCCCAGTGATAACACAATACTTCTCAATATAGTGTCTCAAGCTTTAAAGTCAGGGAACCCTTAAGCCTAACAATTTCTCTTAATTAGACTTTGATTTAACTGGCCTGCGGGAGCATTGTGTACTTCAGCTTCATTTAAAAAAAATTATTTCCCAAGTATAAAGCTTTTTATATGTCTATTTCAGTATGAGGTTCTGATGCCTGCTCTGACCCTTTTTTTCTCATCCTAAGTAGCGTCAAATGTTCTTAGAGGTCTAGGCTCCAGTGCCAGTGTGAGGAGTCTCTGGGCACAGGTATTTAGAAGACAACTGTAAGACAAACCCTTGGTACTTTGTGTAACTGCTCCACTGAGGGACTGTGAACAGCAGGGATGTGCCTGGAGTGTCTTTTGGAATTCAGTGTAATATAACACAGCTGCTGGTGTGTTTCACAGGAGTGTCTCTTTTAAATCTCATATTTGTATAAAACCTAGCCACACAACTCAAACTCATACAATCATATAATTCCATAATTATCTTGCCAACCAATTAGCCTTGCTTCTACACATTTTCCAGAGCTTTATGAGTTATTTTATCTACCTTCTCTACCCGTAATTCTCTTTGACAACCCTTTGATAGATATGTATTTCTGTTGCTTTCAAAAAATATTCTTACATTGCAGCCTCAGTTGGAATTGCATGAAATCTTAATCTGAATTGCAGTCAGCAAAGAATAGAAAGGAACATGGGTTATTTTTTTAGTTTAGTCACTAAGTACTCAAGACTAGTTATTTGAATTGGATAGGAAAGCTGGAGTGCGCTGGGCATGCAGATGCTTATTTTCTACTTCTTGGTGGAGTCGGTGTTGACTGGGCTTTAGTTTAGTAGTATACATGATAGCTAGATCCAAAATTATTGCCAGTAGCGGAAAAAAATCTTGCCGAATAAGGAAGTTTAATATTTAAGAAGGTCTAAGTTGTATTGAAAGGCTTAGTATGCTTAAAACTAACATGAACCTCTGACTGTGAGAGGTAAGAATCCAGTGGACTTTGGGACCGCAAAAGGTTATCTTTCCCCTCTTGCTGGAGCCAAATTTGAGCCAGGGGCTTCTCTTGCCCACCTAGCAGCTGGGCTGAGCCGCTGTTCCTGCAGACAGACCAACAGAGGCACACACACACAAACGGTGCAAACACAGCCAACACATAGATAGCCCCAGAGAGCAGCACCTTTACCAGCACACTCATAAAAACAATCAGCACTCATGTAAATATGAGCAGCACAGGCAGGCTGCTGGTGTGATTGATGGTTTTTAGCTGATTAGGATTGAACTGTGCTGGAGGTACATACACATGCCCTCACTCTATTGATGCACTAACACCCCTCACAGATCTTTTAAATATTAGCATAGACTCTTAAGTTTCTCCAGTAGTTGTGTCTGGCTTCTAGGCTCCTCATCCAGTCACTGGCTCAGACCTTGGGTATTTCTGGATGCTGCTCTGCTCCTACTTGCTGGCTTGTCCAGCTTAAAGTTCACTCGCAGAACATACTCATACATTGGCTCACTCAGCTAACAAATACATGCATGTCTGATGGTCTCTTGAATGCTAACACAGATTTAAGTCTGTCCTGTATGCATGCTCATGAGGTCTGTAGGCCCTTTACCTGGTCACTGGTTCTGACCAAGGGTCTTTCCAGATGCTGGTCTCCTACTTGCTGGCTAGTCTGACTTAATACTGGGCAGCAGCAGACATCCCACCACCCATGCAAAACACTGTTCTCTCCAATAACCAGTCTTAGACTTAGTATCTCCAGTAGCTGGCACTTAGACCTCCTCCTACTTGCTGTCCAGTTTGAACTCTGCTAGTGGTTGGTTCACACAGAGGCTCACAATAGGTAGTGTACTTGCACAGAAGATAGACAGGATTTAATCATAGAATCACAGAATGGTTAGGGTTGGAAGGGACCTCAAAGATCATCTAGTTCCAAGTCCCCTGCCTTGGGCAGGGAAACCCTCCACTACACCAGGTTGCCCAAAGCCTCATCCAACCTGGCCTTGAACACTTCCAGGGATGGGGCGTCTACAACTTCCCTGGGCAACCTGTTCCAGTGCCTCACCACCCTCAGTGGGAAAACTTTCTTCCTTATGTCTAATCTACATCTACCCTCTTTCCGTTTAAAGCCATTGCCCCTTGTCCATTCACTACATGCCCTTGTAAAAAGTCCCTCCCCAGCTTTCCTGTAGGCCTCCTTTAAGTACTGGAAAGCTGCAATAAGATCACCCTGGAGCCTTCTCTTCTCCAGGCTGAACAGCCCCAACTCTCTCAGCCTGTCTTCATAGCAGAGGTGCTCCAGCCCTCAGATCATCTTCATGGCCCTCCTCTGGACTCGCTCTAGCAGCTCCATGTCCTTCTTGTGTTGGGGACTCCAGAGCTGAATGTAGTATTCCAGGTGGGGTCTAAGAGTATAGGACAGTGATCAAGCCTGAGGGATTGTCAGATGGCTTTACTGGTGTCCTGGTTTCTTCTGGGATAGAGTTAATTTTTTTCCTAGTAGCTGCTATAGTGCTAAGCTTTGGATCTAGGATGAGAATAACGTTGCTAACACGGATGTTTTAGTTGTTACTGAGCGATGCTGACACTGTCAGGGACTTTTCAGCTTCACATGCTGCCCTGCCAGTGAGGAGGTTGGGGGTGCACAAGAATCTGGGAGGGAACACAGCCAGGATATCTGAACCAAACTAGCCATAGGGATATTCCATACCATATGATGTCATACTGAGCAATAACACTGTGGGGCAGTTAGCTGGGGGGTGGCGCCTGCTGCTGGGGGATTGACTGCACATCCGTCAGCGGGTAGTGAACAATTGCATTGTGCATCACTTGTTTTGTATACTTTTTTATCATTATCATAAGTAGTGTTATTGTTTTCTCTTCCTTTTCTGTCCTATTAAACTGCCTTTACCTCATCTCATGAGTTTTACCTTTTTTTCGGAGAGGGGGAGTAAGTGAACGGCTGTGTGGTGTTTAGCTGCCTGCTAGGTTAAAACACGACGAATGGTCAGCACTTGCTTACGTGACTGGCATCTTTTATCCTCTTTTATCTTTATTCTCCTATGCTTGTTCCTCTCTCATCCACTTTGGTCTTTCTTTTTTCCCTCCTGTGTACTCTACCCTAAACATCCCATAATAAGTTTTGTACACACGTAAATAATATGTTTGGTTTTGTGATAGGGTATGTGGTTAACTGAAATAGTAGCTGCTAACAGTTGCATTCAGAAGTCAGACAAATTATTCATGATAGAGAAAGATGCATTTGCTTTGTTCAGTTCCTGCAGATGGATGAAGTTCTTGATTCAGGAGCATATTTGAGTATGTTTGATTTCAAATATGTAAGACAATCTCTAAATAGCAAAGAATTTAAATTTAAATGCCTGCTTCAGTTACACAAAAAATTACAGGAAATGTAAATATGTATATTAGGCATGTATTATAATTGCTGTGTTGTGAATTGAAGTACGGTTATTTGTGTGTTTAATTATTTTGATAAATACTTTAATACGTCAATATCTGTATGTTCACTCCAACATTATGTATTTCTCCTTCTTCACAAGATATAACCTGGATCAATAATTCTGTAGCTCCAGTTCTTGACAAATGGGGTCTTTAAAACTGTTCTCTATAGAGGAGGAATAATTTAATTAAAATGAACATCATATCCTCAGTACTTCACTGCTTTAATTCTCTTCCCTAGATATTTTGTCATGCTATTACTAAGATTAACAAATTATTCAAAATATTTTTTTATGAGAGAGACAATAAATTATTCACATTCTCATTAAACATTGATATCTCTCAGTTGCCAGGGGAATTGAATTCCCTGATTTACTTTTCTGTCACAATGCCTAAATGATTAGGCAGGGCTTATTTTGGTTTGATAAAGCCGCTGGGATTGTACCTGCCTGAATGTATTTGCAAAAAGAATGCATATGACTAGTACCTCTTTCCTCTCTGTGTAAGTCTCAGTAAAAATTGATTTCTCTTTCTCTTCTGCCTTTTATGATGTATACAGGACCTTATTTTCAACTTTCACGATGTTTATGCTGATACCCTTCCTGTTTACATGAAGATCAGGTTGATACCTTCAATCATCAATATTAGTAACGACCTTGCATCTTACGATAATATTTAGGTTTAAGCAGTATTTATTTCTTTAAATGCACCACTGATACTAAGCTAAAAAACCCACCCAAAAAACAAACTGAGGAAAAAAAGAATGTGGGCACTACTGCTGTGTTTGTCATGTGTCATTAACTGTAACTCAGTCTTTGTCTCTATTTTAATGTGATGCTTATCCTGCGCATAAATCATACTGTATAAACCAACAGAGGGGATTATGATATTGAGTATAAGACGTAATTTGGGTATTCTTAGAGAAATGTAGAACAAAGATTTATGTTACAAATAGGGGAAAAGTGTTTGAATCGTCACCTTTACTGCTACAAGGAATAATATCTCACAACCGTTGAAGCATGCAACACAAAATTCTTCATTGGACATCAGAGTTTATGTAAATGACATACATAAGATGCTTTATTACATTCATAGTCACTTGGTCTAATATCATCTTCTGCTGAGCGGAAGGAAATTGAACTTATTTCTCTGCACAGTAATGATATCTTTTGAGATGACATATTTAAAGGCTCATGAAAGCAAAGCTGGAAGAGTGTTTGACTTTCTGGGACTTTTCTTGCTAAGACATTAATTTTACCATGCAGTGGTTTATGCCCAAGGATTTGATACTTCTGATATTACTGTCAATATGCTATTTTAGGTAAAACCTGTTTTTGCAAAAATAGTTATAACCTTTAAAAATTTAAGTAGATAATGAAAGTGTACTGATACTGAAGTACTTCCTACCCAAGCATATTCTTAAGGTACTTGATAATTTTATTTTCACAAATCTCCGCTTACTTGAAGGAAGGTATTTCTCACTGTATTCATTTTAACCCAGAGAGACAGAAGTAAAGGTGTACTAAAGCTTTATCATATTTAAGCTATGACTGTTTCAAAATGAAATGAAAGGTAAGCAGATCCTCTTTTCTCATAATGGTTTGGGGAAGCATTTAAAAAATGGTTTTCCTACAAAGGTCTAAAAGAAGGCTTAGAATGCTAATTATTCCATGTGGCTGTCAAGAAATCCATCATAGCGATCGCAAAATGTCAGAGTTTTTGATTCTTGGAGAAGTAAGGAGACAGTCAGCAGAACTGCTTCCTTGGACTTCTGGAGGGAAGACTTTTGCATGTTTAGGAGCCTGGTTGACAGAGTCCCTTGGGAGGCAGTCCTGAAGGGCAAAGGAATCCAGGAAGGCTGGACATTCTTCAAGAAGGAATCTTAAAGGCACACGAGCAGGCTGTCCCCATATGCTGAAAGATAAGCCGGCAGGGAAGAAGATAGATCTGTTTGAACAGTGTTTTGGCTGGAACTCAGGTAAAAAAAAAGAGAGTTTATGACCTGTGGAAGAAGGGGCAGGCCACTCAGGAGGACTACAAGGATGTCGTGAGGTTATGCAGAGAGAAAATTAGAAGGGCCAAAGCCCAACTAGAACTTAATCTGGCTACTGCTGTAAAAGACAGTTAAAAATGTTTCTATGAATACATTAGCAACAAAAGGAGGGCTAAGGAGAATCTTCATCCTTTATTGGATGTGGGGAAAACATAGTGAGAAAGGCTGAGGTAAAGGCTGAGGTACTGAATGCCGTCTTTGCCTCAGTCTTTAATAGTAAGACCAGTTGTTCTTTGGGTAGTCAGCCCCTTGAGCTGGGAGACAGGGACGGGGAACAGAATAAAGCCCCCATAATTTGAGGAGAAATGGTTATCAACTTGCCACACCACTTAGACATACACAAGTCCATAGGCCCAGATGGAATCCAGCCAAGGGTACGAAGGAGCTGGTGGAAGTGCTCCCCAAGCCACTTTCCACCATTTATCAGCAGTGCTGGCTAACCGGGGAGGTCCCAGTTGACTGGAGGTTAGCAAATGTGACACCCATCTACAAGAAGGGCTGAAAGGAGGATTCGGGGAACTACAGGCCTGTTAGTCTGAGCTTGGTGCCAGGAAAGCTTATGGAGCAGATCATCTTGAGTGCAATCATGCAGCATGTAAAGGACAACCAGGTGATCAGGCCCAGCTAGCATGGGTTTATGATAGGCAGGTCCTGCCTGACTACCCTGATCTTCTTCTATGACAAGATAACCCACTTAGTAGATGAGGGAAAGGCTGTGGATGTCATTTACCTGGACTTTAGTAAAGCCTTTGACATCATTTCCCACAGCATTCTCTTGGAGAAACTGGATCCTCATGCACTGGATGGGTGTACTCTTCACTGGGTAAAAAACAGGCTGGATGGCCAGGTCCAAAGAGTTGTGGTGAATGGAGTTAAATCCAGTTGGTGTCTGGTCACAAGTGGTGTTCCGCAGGGCTCAGTAGTGGGACCAGTTCTGTTTAATATCTTTATCAATGATCTGGAAGAGGAGATTGAGTGCACCCTCAGCAAGTTTGCAGACAACACTGATTTGGGCAGGAGTGTTGATTTACCTGAGTATAAGAAGGCTCTACAAAGGGATCTGGACAGGCTGGATTGATGTGCTGAAGCCAATTGTATGAAATTCAACAAGGCTAAGTGTGGAGTCTTGCACTTGGGTCACAACGACCCCATGCAATGCTACAGGCTTGATGAAGAGTGGCTATAAAGCTGCTTGGCAGAAAAGGACCTGGAGATATTGGTCCACAGCTGGCTGAATATGAGCTGGCAGTGTGCCCAGGTGGCCAAGAAGGCCAATAGCATCCTGACTTGTCTCAGAAATAATGTGGCCGGCAGGACTAGGGAAGTGATCATCCCCCTGTACTCGGCACTGGTGAGGCCACACCTCAAATACCGTGTTCAGTTTTGCTCCCAAAAGGGTTGTCAAGCATTGGAACAGGCTGTCCAGGGAAATGGTTGAGTCACCATCCATGGAGGTGTTTAAAAGATGTGTAGATGTGGTGCTTAGGGATGTGGTTTAGTGGTGGACTGGGCAGTGCTAGGTTAACTGTTGGACTCAATGATCTTCAAGGTCTCTTCCAACCTAAACAATTCTATGATTCTGTAATTCTAAGAAACTTCCTGATGTGACTCAGTTTCTTTTATCTGTAAATTTGAACTATTAACTTGCTCTTTAAAGTGTGAAATTCAGTCTATATGAGTTTTTTGTAATAGGTGAACTTACTAAATGCAAATCATGTTTTGTGATTGCCTTGTTCACCTACTTGTGTTCGAATAATGTTAACATTAAATATCCTTGTTCTGTACATTGAAATGAACACTGTAGTATATTAACAACTTTTGATGTTGTATTGTCTGACTTGTATCTGATTGCTCCACAAGTACTGAAAATCCCTTATGAATTAAATCATCTTCTTCTTCTTCATCATAGATATTAAGATAAAACAAAGGTTAATAGCCCATAAAAATTAATATCTATTAATTATAGGTAGCACTAACTTTTTCAATGAATACCAATAATGTAAACTGAACCCAGAGGCTTGCTGCCATTTTTATTACCTCTGCTACATAAAAGCAGCAGAAACCACCAGCTGAACTGTGCACAATCCTGTTAGAAGCTGTTACAGTTCCTTTATTCTAGCCATTGTATACAATTTTCTGTTTTCTATTAAATAGGAAAATAAGAAGTTGCTTGTTGAAAAGAACTGTTTTTCAGACCTCTATGAATAACACATTAAGTTTTCTACATGCACAAACAAGCAATTCAGTTTTATCACACACAATAGCGCAAGACCACAATACACAATATAATAGCATGTCAGTAGCTGTTGAGGAAATTTTAGATGATCCTTATCTTTCCAGCTTGCTTTACATCTCTTCAAGTGTAAAATCACCAACTGTATGCTATTAGTTTTTTCTTCTTACCGATTTATCCCCTTTCTAAATCAAGAATGATTTTTTATGCTGTTTTTGTTTCTTGGAACCACAGATTTACGTTATTCTCCCAACTCTGAAAATGTTTTTTTCCCTACTTCTTGGTACCTCTGCCTGTTATTGATTAGACAATTATAGGGTGTTTTCAAACTTGAGTCCTATTTATTTCCATTTGGTATACAATGTTAGTTAACCCACCTTACCTTCTACAGATGTTGTTCATCTTTGCGAGACAAGCATGTTTAAATGATTCAAGATAAGTGTGACAGATTCAGCGATCCCAAATTATTTAGCTGACCAAAGAGAAATTTGGTGGCAATTCATTTGTTCTACCTCACTAAAACCCAGAATGTTGCTAATGAAGAGTGTTCACTCCAACAGGAAAAAGCAGGGACTGAGGCCAGGTCGATGTTATTCATTAGGCAAATATAAACTGAAAAATATTGTTCACAATGAACTTAATCAACTCTCAGAACAATTTTCAAAGAAGTGTGGAGGTTTCACCATCATTGCCAAATTTTAAATCAAATGGACATGTTTTTTCTAATTAAATTCTCTTATTCAACAAGTTGTTGAGATTTAATCCTGATTTTTCAAAGGAGTTCTGAGAAATCCTGTGTATTTAGGTCCAGTTAAATGATCACAATGGTTGAAATGTTTAGCAGTGAAAAAATGAAAAAAACCTCTGCAGAGTTCTGGATAAGTAGACATACTTTAAACAGGCTTGTATTAGTTCAATCAAAAATGACAAAAAAAATACTTTGAAATTTCTGAATGAACATTTTCAGAATTTCCATTATGTTATTTGCTTATTCTTTTACTACTACAGGGTGAAGATAGGGGCAAGAAATCAAGTACCTTCAATAGATATAGACTGTTCAAGCTTTCTTTTCTTTACTCATAACCATTGCAGTCTTTTGCCTCTAAAGCATCACCATTTTCTTTTAAGTTTTGTGTTCATTAGACTTTATACAAAAGGAAGATATCTAATAATGAAATTAAATTTGGAGATCCAATATATTCCCTCAGAAAAAGCTATAGATTGTAGGAAAAATTGACTACTATTTTTTTTAACTCATTTCTAACTTGCTCTCCAACTCCATGCTGCCATGTATCAGAAAAGAAACTTTTTCATTTTTTTCCATTTAGATGATACCAAATGACAGTCTGTGAAGGTCTGTTTGCTGTTGTCTTTAAACACAAAGATTTCCTCCTCTACTTTTTCTTCAGTTGACATCTATGACAAACAGCTATTGGGAAAAGCTTTTGTCTGTAGATTTGTTCAATGTTTGACTGCAAAGCACTTATGCCTTGAGCTGCTTTAGAGACTGTTCTCAACCATATGGAAACCTTAGATTTGAAGGCTGGCTACTTCTCATTTGACAGATTTTAAAAGGATAGTCCTAACTGATTATGTTACTTCCATGAAAATTTTCGTTCCCAGTTATGTCACCACAGGTGATTGTCAGTGGAAGTTACGGTAACTGACCTAAAATGTCTCTTTCCTATCCCAGAAAGGTATTGTTTTCATGTAGTTTTTTCCACAACCTTACTTAACGAAGTTTTAAAAAAGAATCAGCAATGATTCTTCCTGCTTAAATCAAAAGAAAAATAGCTTGTCTCCAATAAAGAACTCTAACCAAGCAGTTTGTGCAAAGATAAGTAAAAGCTTATTAAGGATTCACACAGATGTACAGCATCTGCTACAGCCGCCTCTGTTCAGAAAGACTGCAGCTCCTATTTACCATTGAGTCATCCAAAGCCTGTCATCTGTGTCAGTGCTATTCAGAATCATCCTGACACTGTCAAGTAATTTGGGTCCTTGATCCTTTCCAGAATATCATAATAGTAATTCTCACTTTCAGTGGCATTTTCTCTCTCTCCATTGTTTTTTTTTTTTATGTTTTTTTTTTTAATTTCCTATCTGAAACTGAAAGAGGGTAGATTTAGATTAGATAAAAGGGAGAAATTTTTCACTGGGAGGGTGGTGAGGCACTGGAACAGGTTGCCCAGGGAAGTTGTAGATGCCCCATCCGTGGAAGTGTTCAAGGCCAGATGGGATGAGGCTTTGGGCAACCTGTTGTAGTGGAGGGTTTCCCTGCCTATGGCAGGGGAGTTGGAACTAGATGATCTTTGAGATCCCTTCCAACCCTAACCATTCTATGATTCTATGATTCCTGTTGTAGCAAATCTTTCCCGTCTAGTTGATTTCCTACACGTCTACTTCTAAGCATCTCATCCTTTTCTTCTTTTTCTGGAGGTCCCCAAGCATTTTCCTCTATATTCCTCTCTGAATTTAAGAGGCCACCAACTCCTATATTTTTGAATTTTTGGAATACTGACTATGATTATTTCTAGATTAGGACTACAGAGTTGATTTTAACCTTGTTCACACAACAGGAAGCAATGCACAATCCCCAGCCAAGAACTGCTAATTGTCTTTGTGGCTGGAAACTCATGCCGTATTTCAGCTGCCCCTCAGGAAACCAGGAGTAATCGTTATAAATATCATATTAACCACAGGAATTAAGGGGATAAAATACTATGAGACTTTAATGAAGTCCTAATAAAATTTAAATATGTTCTGTATCTATACTTCAGTCCAACAGGTTTCACATTATGCTATGTTTCACATTAACCAATCCAGTATGTCCCAGATCTTTGCAGTAGGGTTAAAATATTTCTGAACGCATAGCTAAACTGATATGTCCTTACGTGGTATAATGACTGAGTAGCAGAGATGTACGTAAATAGCATATGAGATCACACTGACAATAAAAGATGACATTGTATAGACATGAGAATTTTCAGAGTTTGAAAAATAAATGATTTTGTAGTTTGAGACCTGTGGACCTAAGACAAGTACAGTATCTATGGATTCTGTCAGAATGCATTACTTGTTAAAAAAAGACCAAATCAGTGTTAGTTACCAGTTTGGCCATGAAGATCCAAAATGCCTCTGAAGTAGGAAGGCACTTGACAGCTCAACATAGTTTCTTGCTAGAAGATATTGATGATTATTTTTTGTTTACTTCATCTAGGAACAAATTACAGTTGTGTGATAGTCTTGATAAACTCTGGAACGGATTTTGCATGACAATGATCATAGTCAGAATATAAGATATATTCCTAAAGTTGTCATCCTGGACATATCACTGCTGCCTCATACAGAGGCCACTGCATTTAAATCAGTGGTCACTCCTAAAACCGCAATAAAATCCCGCAGTAATGACATCCAGGCCACTAATTGACTTCATTTTCTCCTGGACCAAGGAAGTAATCCAAGTGACTTGCTAATAAATATAAAAGAAATTAAGGTTCTTTGTCTCTTCTGAGGGATTTTCTTTTTGTACAGAAGTTTTACAAATTAAGTCCTGAAACCATGTTTTCAGAGTGCATGATTTTTATATTTTTCATTTTCACTTGCGTTATGCCACAAGATACATCTTGAACTCATTACTATCATTAGGAAGAGAAGATTGCTTGGTTGGAGAACCAAGATATCCGTTGCTGTTTTTGTTAATGCATCATATGCTATTTCCGTAGAAAGTTCACAGTACATCTAAAACCAAATAAGCAAACAGAACTGTTTTGCAGCTGATATTACTTCATATGTGTAGCATATAAAACACAGTAGAACAAAGGTTTTGAAATGTTTATTTTGCTGTCTGAGAGAAAGAAGCTACTCAATATTGTGAAACAAAACTTCTATAGAGAGAAGTAGCTTGAGGATGATAGAGGTCTCGAGCCCTGAGGATGTTCTCTGAAGATATCATCTCCTAGCCAGATCCCAAGTACTTCAGTTAAATTGCAGCAATGTTCTGGCTAACCTTTGAATAGTTTACCTGTAAGGACAAGGACAAAGAAATTCTATCTGCAAAGCTGTGAGTAGGAGAAAAGTCAGTGAAGGGGTCAACTTTTAGAATAGTTCGCGTAAAGGCTGAATCCCCAGCTCTAAAACCCATTTTTCTGCCTAAGGATTTTGAGAGAAATGCAATTAATCTAGAACTGTGTTTTGTATTTTATTTGCTTTTCTGCTTTGTAGGTAGGAACTTGACCATATATTTTAATTTAAGTCTGGTTTCTTTTATTTTCAGATTGAACAATAGGTGTAACTAATTTCTTCAGAATGTTTGAATCTAGAGATTATTTGCTGACAAGTTTCAGGGGTTAACATTAAGGGCTGGCATTGCCACATGTTGGGTTTTAGGATGTTGCACACAAAGCACAGCAGGCAAAAAGGTATATTAGTGGAGAAAAAAAAATCGTTTGCCTAATTTAATAGGCTAATAAATGTCATTGTTAGTCCAGTTACAATAATACTACCATTCATAGTAAAAAAAAAATGAAAAAAAAAAAGCCTCTGTTAAAATGCAATTGTTACACAGAAAAACTTTCCTAATATCTACCCTTTTTTTCTGGTGTAATGCTCATCCTTCTGGTCTCCCTCTGGGTCTTAAGCTTGACAGCATCAGTCCTCCAAAGGTGCAGGGGTTGGATGGTGATGTCAAATTGCTGTCAATGCCTGAACAACTTTGCTTGGAGAGCTAGTAAACTGTTCCTCAACAGTTTTGGGATTTGGCTGGATTTATTTTTATGCATTATCTTAACACAATCTGCATAAGTGAACTTCCTCTTTATTATTCGGTTTTCTATTTCAGTTATTCAGTTTTCTATTCTCTGCTTTATCTTAAGTGGTTTAACAAGATTGTGTTCCTGTATTGCATTTACACTTTTGGATATCGGGTGCCATCCTGTATTTACACTCTTGCAAACAACTTTTTGTTCTAGTATCATAGATAATTCAGTCTGTACAGATGTTTACTCATACCTCTATAAACTCAAAATATGCTAAGCTAAACCTGACTGCTAAACAACTGCTATCATAAATAGAAGACGCTAAAATCAACTGACCCCAAGACAAATGTCAATCAAATCCTTAGACCCTGCCTTGTAAGGCCACTAAAAAGCCTTTTGGTAGTAGTAGAAAGAAACTACGTTTACTAGTCTACAGAAGTGCTCCCTTCAGTAGAAACAATATTCCTACTACAGAAAGTGTTTAGCTATGAAAAATGTAGCATATTGTGGGTTCTGTCATTCACAGAACTGCTGTTTTAGGACGTAAGTCAAATTAATAGGCAAAAGATACTTTCCAAGAGGGATTCTTCTTACTAGCTTTGTCTATTTTATTGAGTACTAAGAAACAAAAAGAAAACAGTGTAGAGCTTAATTCTGCCGTACTACAGAAATCTGTAAATCTCAAATGATGAAGAGTATAAATATTATGACTATGAAAATACTTAACTCAGGAAATATATATATGTTACTCACAGTGGAAAATATTAGCTAAACTATCTGTTTCAAAAGTTTATAAACGATGTCAAGGAAACAACTTTGGAAAAGGCAAAAGTGTTGAGTAATCGTTCTATCCCGTTCATTTACAAGAGTCAGTAGGAGACACATGTATATATATGTTTCCAGTTACTGTCTGCTATATGAAGTGTGCTATATAAATTTCCGTCTCCTGGAAATTTGTAACAAGCAGTACAATTTTTGGTTGTACATAAAAACTAGAAGGATTTAACAGCGCCAGTGTCTTTACAGATTTCATAACACTTTGCAGATTTTGATTAAAATCTGCCATAGCTTCAGAACTTGACTGTGTTTTCAGAGATCGAACTAAGAGATACGTATATCCAAGAAAAGTTTAAAATGAAAATAAGTATATATCTGGCAAAAATAATCAGATATTTGACATATGTCAAAAATTCAATTACACCTGAACTGAAGCGATTACAGTTTCCTTTCAACCATAGATTCAAGACATTTTTGTGTGTGTTTGGGTCTAGGAAAAGATTAAGAAAAGGAGAAGGTGTCATAGTCTTGATTTACTTGCTAGTACTTTATCTTAGGGTAACATGAACTTTCTTTAAGACAGAAAAGATGAAGCTTGGTGGATTTTTTTGTGGCTGGGCACTAAGAAGAAAGTCACACTTGTATACAAAGCATATAACATTGCATCTGTGACTCTTGCATTTTCAAAATATTTATGTGGTTATTTTTAAGTTTTTGTTAAGATTTTTGGCAGGTTACTAAGTGCTGGTAGACTGTTTTGTTATATACGGAACAGAGTTAATTCACTGTAATAGAGGCAGGGAGAAGTTGAGTGGGACACTGTTTCCCCATTATCACAATAGGGCAGAACATGTAAGATCCTGTTTCTAAAAAATATGAGTATCTATTCCTCCACTCACCTTGGCAATCCCTCTCCATCCACACTGTGTTTCCAGTCTTTCTTCTGTATCATTATTTATCAATTAATCTCTCTTGAGAACATCAAGATTATATTTAAATGTGTGCAGAAATAAAATGAAAATTTAGTTTAAGAAGGGCCAATTGACCTAATGTAACTGAGTCTATTGTCTGTTTTTAAATGTGTCACAAATAGAATCAGTCAGAGAAAAGATATATTGATGTGTCTTTTACCATGCTAATGCAGAAGAGATTTTACATTTTTTCCTTTGACTTTGTAGTATGCTTCCTGCTTTCTGTGACATTGGATCTAGGACATTACTGTGCTGCAGACTTTTAGATTTTAGATGATCTCGCAAAATTTTATCAACAAAGTTATCATCAGGCAAATACGATGATAAACAATTTTCAAATGTATAAAATGGTCAAAGGAAGATGGGATAGATCTACTGTCTGTCATATTATTGGATGGAAAAGAAAAGGTTTGGAAGGAAAAAGCAAGAGAAACTGCCAGTCTGCCATAAAGTTTTAGAAAAAGGACCATAGGATAATTAGAAAACTTTTACTACTCTCATTCCTGGTTATTCTTCACTCTGTACTCTTATCCATTTGGCATTCCCTCTGCCATGTGACATCCGTATAATGCAGTCTGGCCTCCTCCACTCATTCTGCTCTCTTGCCATAGCATCATTTTGCAAGTTACTGTCTGTGCCGGTTACCCTTTTTCTGGTCCTTCAAGTGTTTTGTTTGTTTGTTTTTTTCCAGTCCTATTGCGCACTATTCCCTGTCTTTACAATCATTTTCCTTTTCTGACCTGTGTCTTATGTGTTATTCTGTACTTCTGTTCAACCTTGCTTTCTTTTTGTTCTCATCTCCTGCTGTTCAGCTGTGTCTTTTCTAATGTACTTGCTGACTGGATTTCTGTAAAGTGAACCCAAAGTCCATCATCACAGCACCTCTGAAGGGAAATTGCAAAGATATTCTCTGCTGCCAAGTCAAATGCATAAGGCAACAGCAGAGATGGAAAATATATTTGAATGTGGCATGTATACGAATGTCAGGTGTTTTTTTTAAGATTTAACAGGTCTGTAACACCTACCCAAAGTCAAAGTTGCAGGTACCAGAGTTTCTGAGATAAGAGGGATGTTCTGTGATAAACCAGTTTAGGAGGTTATGTAATTACTGGAGAACATTCTTACACATAATTTGATAATCAGATGTGATATAGAAGTGATGGAGACGTTCTGAAATATATTAAGCAATGATCTTATACTGGGGTTAAAAAAAATTGTCTATATATCCTCAATAAGGGACTGTGATCTTTATGATCTGTTAAGTGTATTTTTTAAAGTTTTCTCGCAAAGATCTTAAGTGTAATTTTTCATGTTTTAGTTATAACCATAGAGATGAATTACTGTACTGAAAAACACTTTTTCCCTCAGTATGCCCAACCCATGTAAGCTTAGTTGTTACTGCACTTCAACAGTAAATTAATGTAATAGTTATTTCTGTCAAAGCAATGATTTTGGTTATGGCTTCAACTGCACTATAGGCTATTAGTTAGAGAAGGATAATTTTATAAATGAAAAGGAAACTTTCTACTTGGCCTTTTAGACATGCTTCGTTTAAAAACAAAATAAATTGCATTAAATGAAACAACATATTTAATTACTGAGCTCTGTTCTCAATCCATTTATTTTAATCTAAATAGCAAATATTTAGCTTGTATCCGTTATTTTGTACCAGAAATAAATTCTTCTGAATTAAATCTCTTAATGAAATCAGCCAGAAAGTCTCTGCCAGAAGTATACAAAATTGTATTAACACAAGATTCATAAAATGGCAAACAAGTCTTATAATCATGCTGTATCTAATATATTTTATTGTGTGTTTATGATAGTGATGGTGTGAAGCTTTTCAGTTAAAGACTCAAACATTCATTCTTTTATTTGTGCCATTTATTTCTTAAAGCAACTTCTCAAGCTTTAACCAGTCATTTGTGAAATTGTTTATTAGCACTTGGATTGCATATTCATGACTTAACTTTGTCAACTAAGGAGCTCAGTAACTCAGGAGGGATCTTATTAATGTATAGAAATATCTGAAGGGAGGGTGCAAAAAGGACGGAGCCAGGCTCTTTTCAGTGGTGCTCAGTGACAGGACCAAAGGCAATGGGCACAAACTGAAACACAGGAACTTCTGTCTGAGCATAAGTAAATACTTTTTGTACTGCGAGGGTGACTGAGCACTGGAACAGGTTGCACAGAGAGTTTGTGGAGTCTCCATCCTCAGAGATATTTAAAAGCCTTCTTGGACATGGTCCTTGGCAACCAGCTCTAGGTGACTCTGCTTGAACAGTGGAGTCGGGCCACATATGTACCAGAGGGTCGCTTCCAACTTCAACCATTCCATGATTCTGTGAAGCTTTCAGAGGCAGAGGAAAGGACAACTCTAACTTTTGGTGGAAGAATCCATAATTCAGGAAGCAAAGACTCCTAGAAATACAATCATCGTAGACCATCTGTGAGAGGAATCTCTCTTGCATTCCACCTACCTAATTAAACTGTACTGAGGGAAGGAAAATGGTGATGTAAACATTAAATAGCAGGATGAGATTAATTTAACCATTAGCATTTTACATACTTATTGTATTAGCTCTTTTACTTACCTTATTGTATATAAGTTGAACTAACTTGAAGTGCATTACATTCCATTTTCTTTGTCCCAGAGAGGATGCAAATAGGGGGTTTAGCATAACATATGTGCCCTGAGAAACCATAACTTAGATCAACTTATACTTTGGTTATCAATTTGGCTCTTTATGTCTGAGAGGACATGACAGACTGAGTAACCAATTATCTTCCTGATTAATTTCAGATACAGAAAAAAACATTCATAACTTCACTGATTTATGGTTAAAGACACATGACTAACTGACATTTTAGTAATACATACGCCCTTCAAATATTTGTCTTGAGATGGTAAAGTTTGTTTCATATCTTCCTCAGAGATGTAAGTCATTCATCTTTGACTACTTTTTTGTATAAATACCATAGAACTGTAGAACAGCTCAGTTTCTTGGGAAAGGAAGCCTAGATGAGATTATCTAGCACCCTGTCCAGTTTTGTCTTGAAAACCTCTGGTGATGGGGACTCCGCCACATCCCTCATGAGGTCATTCCAGTCATTGATTGTTCTCACTGTAAAAATTTTCTTTCTTATGTTAAGAAGAAACTTCTCCTTGTGCAACTTGTACCTGTTGCCCTTGTCCATTCCGTATGGCTCCTTGTGAAGAGAGAGCCTCCATTCTCTTAGTAGATGCCCTTTAAGTACTGGAAAACTGTGTTAAGGTCCCCTCTGAGCCTTCCCTTCCCCAGGGTGCAAAGATCTAACTCCTTCAGTCTTTCCTCATAGGGCAAATTGTCCAGTGCTTTCATCATCTTTGCAGTCCTCCTTTGGACCCTCTCCAGTCTGTCCACATCTTTTTTGAATTGTGGGGACCAGAACTGGACACAGTACTCCAGATGCAGCCTGAACAGTGCTGAATAGAGTGGGATGATCACATCTCCATCTCTACTAGAAGTGCCTCTGCAGATGCAGCCCATGGCCCAATTTGCCTTTTTTTTCTGCAGCGGAGCACTGCTGACATGTTCAGCTCATTGTCCACCAGGATGCCTAGGTGGCGTCCCCAGCCACGCAGATCATAGTCTGTACTGGGCTTTTTGGTTATGTCATCCCAGGCACAGTACCTTGCACTTGTCTTTGTTGAAGTTCATGTGTTTCTTGCTAGCCTTCTTTTTCAGGCTGTCTCTGTAACTTGTCTTTCCCTTCTGATATGTCCACCTCATCAGTTTAGTGTCATCAGCAAACTTGGTGAGAACCTCTGCCTTGTCAACATTATATGTAACTAGTTTCCTTGCCCTGTTTAACAAAGGGACTGTCTTCCCTGTGCTTCTGCTTACTACTCACATATATGAAGAATCTTCTCTTGATGTTCTTGATAATTTTGGCCAATTTCAGTTCTAGCTGAGCCTTAGCCTTCCTGACTGCATTTCTGCATGCCCTGGCAAGGTTCTTGTAGTCCTCAATGAGTATCTGGCTTCCTTTCCATAGCTGATGTGCTGCTTCTTTGCTTTTAAGTGCACCCAAAAGCCAGAGTGGCTTCTTATTCTGCCTTCTTCCTATCCCTTTTTAGGGGTTGCACTGTTCTTCAAACCACCTGCAGTTCACTGAGATAAGTGTCTACATCTGCCTTAGAAAACAAGAATGTATTACATGTATTCTTAAAAGCAGAAGCAAGACAGAGAACAGTGATCTACCACCATCACAGAATTGTGGAACCACAGATTTGTTTAGGTGGTAAGGAACCACTTGAGATGATCTTATTCGAACTCTCCCTTCCTCAACAGGGTCATCTAAAGCAGGTTGTCCAGGACCATATCCAGTTAGGTTTTGAATATCTTCACAGATGAAGACTGTTGACTGTTGTTTGATGGCTGTCGATCGGAAAATTTTGTTTGTGTTTACTCATTAAAACTGACTAATTATAATACTGATGTAGCAAAACTGACACAGACTGCTGCATTCTCACAGTTCATTAATGAGAATCCTTAGCAGGGGATTGTGATCATGTTTTACTGAAAGGGACTAAAACTCATTGAGGCATTAAAAAAAAAAAGATGATTGTGCAAACAAAAATGAACCCACCCTTAATAACAGTTGAGGCAGAAATGCTGTCTAAACTTTATTAAACTCTTCGAATTTAGCTCTGAAGCACTTTTGGAAGAGCTACCATAAAAAAATCTTAGTCTTCATATGTGAGCCAGGCTTTTATCTCTTTTAGCAGGTGAAAATAAATGAAGAATACCTAGGCCTGACTTTTATTATGCATTTCATATACTTACTGGAGTGCTAGCATTATCTCACTCTTAACTGCGTGACATCAGTCCTCCTTTTCTGGATGAGTTCCTTGAGAAATAATTACCAATCCTTCCCCAGGAGAAGCTGTTGTCTGTGAATATTTTGGAGATTACCCTTTCCAGATTCTGAGGATAATGGTAGAAAACAGATCTGATTATATTGGGTTGACATTTACATGGCCAGTAGTAATTTTAGCAGAGCTATCTGTGGTTTTAACTGAAAGGATTCTGTACCAATAATCATAGAATCATAGAATCTTAGAATGGTTAGGGTTGGAAGGGACCTTAAAGATCATCTAGTTCCAACCCCCCTGCCATGGGCAGGGAAATCGTCCACTACACCAGGTTGCCCAAAGCCTCATCCAACCTGGCCTTGAACACTTCCAGGGATGGGGCAGCCACAGCTTCTCTGGGCAACCTGTTCCAGTACCTCACCACCCTCAATGTAAAAAATTTCTTCCTTATATCTAATCGAAATCTCCCCTCTTTCAGTTTAAATCCATTGCCCCTTGTCCTATCACTCCACGCCCTTGTAAAAAGTCCCTCTCCAGCTTTCCTGTAGGCCCCCTTTAAGTACTGGAAAGCTGCTATAAGATCAACCCCGGAGCCTTCTCTTCTCCAGACTGAACAGCCCCAACTCTCTCAGCCTGTCTTCATAGCAGAGGTGCTCCAGCTCTCAGATCATCTTTGTGGCCCTCCTCTGGACCCGCCCCAGTAGCTCCATGTCCTTCTTGTGTTGGGGACTCCAGAGCTGAATGCAGTATTCCAGGTGGGGTCTCACGAGAGCCGAGTAGAGGGGCAGAATCACTTCCCTCGACCTGCTGGCCACACTTCTTTTGATACAGCCCAGGATACGATTGGCTTTCTGGGCTTCCAGTGCACATTGCTGGCTCATGTTGAGCTTCTCATCCACCAGCACTCCCAAGTCCTTTTCCTCAGGGCTGCTCTCAATCCATTCTCCGCCCAGCCTGTACTTGTTCTTGGGATTGCCCCGACCCATGTGCAGGACCTTGCACTTGGCCTTGTTGAACTTCATGAGGTTCTCACAGGCCCACCTCTCCAGCCTGTCAAGGTCCCTCTGGATGGCATCCCTTCCCTCTAGCATGTCCACAACACCACACAACTTAATGTCATCTGCCAACTTGCTGAGGGTGCACTCAATCCCACTGTCCATGTCTCCAACAAAGATGTTAAATAGCACTGGCCCCAGTACTGACCCCTGAGGAACACCACTCGTCACAGGCCTCCACGTGGACATTGAACCGTTGACCACAACTCTTTGAGTGCGACCATTCAGCCAATTCCTTATCCACCGAGTGGTTCATCCATCAAAACCATGTCTTTCCAGTTTAGAGACAAGGATGTCGTGTGGGACGGTATCAAATGCTTTGGATAAGTCCAGGTAGATGATGTCAGTTGCTCTTCCCCTATCCATCAATGCTGTAACCTCATCATAGAAGGCCACCAAATTAGTCAGGCAGGATTTGCCCTTAGTGAAGCCATGTTAGCTGTCACCAATCACCTCCTTATTTTCTATGTGCCTTAGCATAGTCGCCAGGAGTATCTGCTGCATGATCTTGCCGGGCACAGAGGTGAGACTGACTGGCCTGTAATTCCCTGGGTCTTCTTTTTTCCCCTTTTTAAAGATGGGGGCTATGTTTCCCCTCTTCCAGTCATTGGGAACTTCACCAGATTGCCACGACTTCTGAAATATGATGGATAGTGGCTTAGCAACTTCATCTGCCAGTTCCCTCAGGACCTGCAGATGCACCTTCTCTGGTCCCATGGACTTGTCCACCTTCATAATTTTAATGGAGAAACTATCAAGAGAAAAAAAAACAAACAAACAAACAAAAGAGACCACTCTTAAAATATTCCCCATTAGACTTGAACAAGACATGGTTAGGTAAGCCTCATCTCTCGTTTTCAATTAGAGGAATCTGAACTGAGAGCTGTTCTGGTTACAATCAATGGGAGGCACTCTAAGATGCTACAGACTTAATAGCAACACACCAAGGAGAGAGTCCTTTCAACATCTAGAAAACCTGCCATCAAAGTACCTTACTTATATGAAAAATACATGGCTTTAAGATAAAGTTGGATGAGAGGATGATGATTTTTTTCAAAGATATTGCAGGATATTTTGCTCATGGCCATCACAGTTTTATCAGTGTGACACTGCCTGGGATGCTGGCTCTAAAACATTTTCCTAAGCTACTGTAGAGGCAAAAAATGCATTATTACCCATCTCTATTCCTTCCAAATAAAATCCCAGCTGTGGGGATCCACTGCTTCATCACTTTAAGCAATTTTAGCTCTCTCAGTTTTCTAGGGATGGCACAGAAATTACGCAGAACTCAACCACAGTGCAGTGCCCCATAGAAGTGAAGCAGGGAATTTGAGATATACTAATTTTGATTTAATGATTTAATTTGATTCTGAGTTCTGGGCTCAAGTGTCAAAAGATGCAGTGCCCAAGGAATCTTTTACAGAATCGGTGCTCTCCACCAGCCTTTGGAGGCAAGACAAGGCTTAAAAACAGGTTGTCTAAAAGAGAAATAAGGCAGGACACAGATCTCCACATGCTTCTCTCTAAGGCAGTTGACTCTAATTGCAGCCGTTTGTTAGAATCAGTTGGCTTCAGTGTCTTAAAGGGTCAGCTGAGCTTACTCTGCTAACTATCACTGTTTCCTAATGGCCTGGAAGACAGTGAAATGGAAGTAGAGTGTTAACAAAATCTGGCCCAATGCTTTTTACCAAATGTGATGCAACTTTATTCTGAAAAGAGCTTTGCTATGAATTTCTTATGAAGAATTTGTGAATACCCATTGCAGTATGCTTACATGAAGATAAAGGATCAGTCATTGGGATTGGTTCTTGGTATCCTAGTACAGTACTTGAGGTCTACAGGCAGATAAGAGCAACTTGGTTGGTAATGCTGATTTGTATTAAAGTTGTCCACATAGATATTATTGTCTGCTGTGCCAGCAGTTGCTGGCTCACATTCTGTAAATGGGAAATAGAAAAAGAGAAGCGTGGAGCCATGTGTCATTTTTGCAATTAGGCCTATTCCATCTATCTTATTAACCAGACAAAATCATAAGGAAATAAATCTGTACTAGCAGTTAATGATCAGTTGGTTAGTTGACAGCTGCAGGCAAGCCCAGTAATATAAAAATTACTGTCATTATGAACAGCTTCTACTAAGATTTTTTTATTAAAAATATGAACTCATTCTGTTTCAACAGTTATATTATAAAATTTGTCTCTTCATGATCTTTAATAACCAATTTTCTGCCAGAATGACCCAGAATGGTATCATATGGGTTCTGTATTAAAATTTATTTTAAAAACTAAGCCACTATGTCCTGTAACAGGTGTAATTAAGCTACAATTCAAACAGATTATGCAATGCATATTAGTAACCAGTGTATTATAGTGTAGCTAGGTATTAGTTTACAATCTGTTCTATTTGCCATGTTAAAAGAGTTGCAATCAAAATTAGTAAAACTCTGTTCTAAATAAAAACTTCTGGAAAGATTTGTTTGTTTGTTTTCTGTTTGGGTTTTATTTTGGTTTTTTTTGAAGTTGCAAATCACCAGAGTATATTATTCTGGTAAAACACTAGGGACCAAAATTTAGCTTGAACAGCTACTTGGATATTTTGCAATCAGTAAGATGCTGAGGTAGCAGCAATTTGTTATTTGCAGTGTATGGGCATCACTGTAGAGGCCATAGAGAGGGAATACTTTCTTGGTATTCCCAGCAGAATACATGAGGTCCACAGACAAATAGGAGAAACTTGATCGATCATGCTGATTTATACTCAAATTACCCACATACATATTATTGTCTGCTGAGTACTGATGAAAAAGCTGGGGTGATGTTTTCCTACGCTTCTGGGAAAAGGCAGAGGGAATGTTTTTAAAGCACACGAAGTGGTTTGTGGAGAGCTAAAGCTGCTTTTGCACTTCTGAGGGGAGATGGTCCTCTGTCCTGCACAGCCTTTCAGCAACATGAGGAGCAGCCAGCCACAAGGACCTAGAAGGACAAAAGAGAGAAAATACCCAAGAAGGAAATGACTACGAACCACAGATAGACTTGCCCAGTGTTGCAGTATAATAGATATATATGTGCACGTTTGTGTATGTGCATAACTGTATACAGTGATCTCTCTCTATGTAAATACACAGACACGTGCCATGTGTATGCAGTTATATATATACTTATAGAAACATACTGCTAAGGAATTAGAGATCTCTGTGATGGGAATGCTTAGAGCGCTAAAAAATTAGGCCTTTTTTAAACTTTAAAACAAAATGTTAAATTTATTAACAACAAACATCATACTAACAAGTGTTTCTCACACTGTTAATCACTCTTACTACATGTATTAGACTGTTATTCCTTAACAATCATGTGCTAAATTAGCAAAAAGTATACAATTCCATGAAGCTGATGCCATAGAGCTAACATTGATTACTTGAGTCCTTGATGTTTATCTGTCATGGAGGTCAAAGTGATGAGGCTTGAAAGAGAACACTTTCATGGGAGAAGTTGGAACTAAAGTGGTCCTGTCAGCTTTATTATCAATCTTTCCTTGGTCATCACCAGTGCTTTATGCTTCTTGCTCCCTCCTTTTTTTTCTTGCTCCCTCCTCCTCCAAAGGGCAATCTCAACAGCTCCCCATGCTGTTTGTTTTGGTTTTGTCAATCATCCATCTTGTGTATTCAGCAGGATGTTCTGCCTATTTGCAGTCCCTTCTGCTCACTTTGTACCTCATCTTGCAACTTCTGTTACCTGGATACCTCCTACATGCAACTTCATATGTCTTTGCCCCTTTGGTGGTCACATTGCTCACAAACTTAATTAAAATGTCTGTATGTTGTGTTTGAATGTGCCATAATGGTGTTGCAAAGTGTTTACGTACTGTTCTTGTTTACATTATTTTGGTATGCATGTATTTGGATTCAAAGCAATCTAATTCTAATTATATCCTGAAGAATAAAATTCTGATTTATAGATATTACAGCCTTCTGCCTTCACTATGCCAGAAGAGGCCCGAAGTGAGCAAATCACAGTAGAGAGCTGCCTCTTCTCTCACAGAAGGAGAATAGTGCATCAGTGCTGTAGTTGACTTCTGTTCTAGAGGTGTGAATCCCAGTTGAGATGTTTCCAGAAGCATGACAACAATGCTTGTGGTCAGCTTAGTTATTTCAGATACTAGATGAAATATTAGTTGCTAATTTTTAAAGGTTTTCAAAAAACCCTTTGAACATATTATTGCCAACAATATGTATACATATATATTGTATATCTTTTAAATCTTGGGTATGTACTTGGTAGATAATGCTTCAACTAGGGAGATTAAGATCTAACAAAAAAAAATCTTAAATCTTTATTAAAAGAAAAAAGAGAAGAAAAATGGTTTATTTTTTCATCTAGATATTAGCATTTTTAATGCAGATATTTTTAAGCTATTTCAAGATGCAAGACTTTTCAAGTAATTACTCCAAAGACAAATTGCTCATGCCATGATGAACTTCTACAGATACACAAAAATTAAGCAAGTATGAGTGTAAAGCAGCTGGTTAATTTCCATAACTACTACATGATAAAACTTATACATACAGAAATCCAGATACATTTAGGTAAGAATCCTGTACTGTTTGTAGAATGCATAGTAACGTGAGGCAGTGGTCTATATCTGAGGTCTTGAGGCATTGCTATGGAAAGAGGCAGAAATCCTGCAGGCAGAGTGGTTTGTCTGTGACTAATCCCAGCCTTCCTAATTTAAGATTAATTTTCCAATCCTAATTTAGTTAGTTTAATTTAAGAGTGTTTCTAGTTAAAAGCTTTATAGCTACAGAATCATACTGACTCCAGTGGGATTACATACTGTAGGAAGTATCTGAATAACAGTACAAGATAATTCTTCATAAAGGTAATCAGCCTGGACAGGGCAATTTATTACTTTGAATATGATGCTAGTCTATCCAAGCTACTTTGGATGTCTTTGTTCAAGGTTGCTGTTTGTGTTGCAGGAATAAATGATAGCAACAACAGATAGTGAGGTAGCAATAGAAATTTTAATGTCCAGTAGGCTTCATAATTAAATGCTAGCAGAGGATTGATGCAGATGAGGAGTCCTGACTTTTTTCTGCGTTTTGGACAGCTATCTTTCAAACCCTTCTCTCCCACCTTACTGTGGCTTACTCATCCTTTTTTTTCGCTTCTGGTTAAACCTGTCTGTCATCATTTTAGTCTGTCTCCCTACATGTCCACCTTCATTTCCAAAATTCCATGCATCCACTTCTTTTTTTATTTTGTCCTTCCCAAGACTGCATTACAATTTTCTTATCACCCACTTTGCTACAGCTCTCAGTACTGAGTTCTTCACCCTCAAGTCACTTAGTCTGTAGGAAGGTGTCTTTTGGAGCATAAGATAAAATTTCCCTGCTGACATTTTTGGAGCAAACAGCAGCCTGGGGTTATCAGCAGAAGCAATCACAGGGAGATTGTTTGTCTCATGCATACTAACTTGAGTCATTCTCAGGGACCAACACTCGTAGACCTCTATTAGCATGTATGCATTGTAGCAGGCATGAAAAATTATCACAAAAATAGATTCAAAGCTCAATGTAGAAGCAATTTCTCATAACTAAGAGGTTTTTCTACAGGCAGAATTAAAGCTGAAACCCTAACCCAGAGATGTCAATTCCACCAAATTTCAAGAATTCTTTTCAAAGCAAGGACCTTGATAATGAAAAGACTGTATGATTTACTTATTCTACTTTGTGTAATTTTTCTATAACTTTATTTCTGAAGTGGCTGAACACATCCTGAGGTAGATGTTCTGACAGCTGGGAGACTGGCAAGTCATTGGAAAAACGCCCCTAAGAATGCAATATATCAGACCACCTTCATTAAAGACAACATCAGTTTTATCAATAAGTAGACGTCTAAAATACCATTTTATATGAACTCCTCTATTCAGGACATTGAATCAAAAGCACCTTATTACAGGAAACCATGCCACAAATGCTACTATAAGATGAGATTTGATTGTAGCAGGGTAAAATGAAATTTGTTATCACAGGGAGAACGGTACACTATGATAAAATGTTAAACAGTGTATCAAAAAGAAAAAAGGAAATATATGAGTAAAATGATATAAATAATTTATAATTTTTTCAAAATACTGTAATGATCTGTTCTATCTTACAGGAACCCGATTAGCTCCGAAAGAGAAACTGGACATCCCAATGTTATTCATGCCAGATACAATGAAAATGTATGAGGCTGTGGTGGTAATTCATGTAATGAGGGAAAATGGAGAAAACTGGTCTTATGAGAATTCTGCTGAATTAAATAAAGACTTAAAGAGGTAATTTATTTTAATAGGAAGAGAAAAAGTGATTGAGGATACTCAATCCTATCATCATTTTCCCCTTTGGATATTTGTGTGTAGCTCCCAAGGGCAATCAAGAGTCTGATTTTGACAGCAATAGGTATCCAACATAGGCTTTTAATGTACCCTGCAAAGTATGAAGATTTAGGGTAGGGCTTTTATCTGTTTCAATACCTACCTTTTCTAACTTTAAATAAAGAAAATGTAAAGTACTAGCTGCCAGTGTACTTACGAATATTGAGCAAACGAAACCACTTAGATGCCTCTAATTTTTCATTATATTTGTGCTAATAATGATTCTCCTGTGGATATGTTTATGTAATGCATAAACTCCGTAAACTTTCTTTCAGTGTAGACATGACATAAGAGAGACCAGATCAGGCCAAACGTTCTCATGTCCTGACAGAATAGTATTTGAAGACACTAAACTAAGTGGATATAAATTATTGCTGTTCTGATTCGGTTGGATTTTATTTCATATTTTTCTTAGATATGTTTAGAATTACAATATATGATAAAATAGAGTTGTACCTCTCCAACAACTCTTGAGTCTAGATTACTTTGAGAAAAAATAATTCTCAGCAGTCTATCGCAATGATACTCTTAACTTTTACAAGCAGTGTTACTCTAGCAGAGAATGGAGGAATTCAGGGAATACTCTGGATTTATCCGCTTCGTGGAATACCTGAAGCACCACAGCAGAAATTAGTTCCAGGTAAGTAATTATTGAAAAAAACTCGAAGAATAAATTTTAAAAATTCAAATAGTCGATAGTGTTCTCAACTGCTTGATCATGAGAATTTGGCGTAGTACTTTGCTAAATCTTCAAAAAAGGTAAAATCACGTATTAAAAATAAAATCTCCTTTCCCAACCTACAAAGCAAATCTAGATCTATTATTTAGTTCGTGTCGTGCATAAAACAGGCCAGGAGCAGTTGAAAATCTCAGTGCCCTTCAGTGTCCCACTTAATGCTGAGTTAGAGAAATGAAGGTAAATCAAAACGAAAGACGCAAGGATAAATTTCTGCTTGTGCACCCAGAAAACCATTCTGGAGAGTTTACAGGGCACAAAATCTTAGAGCAGATGTCTGCTGTTTCTCTCTAGCCTCAAATTTCACTCTTTAAACAAAAATAGAATATAGAGTAGTGTGAATAGCATTTGGTTTTCCACCTGGTCCTGAGAAGTAAACTTGCATTAAAAGATGACTGATTTTTGTTGTTGCTTATTTTTGTATAGTAAATACTTATAGATTTGAAGCACCTGTTTTTTAAAGGTGTGATATAATCCTAGAATTATGAAACAGAAATTGTGAACAGCTTTTTAAATCTATAACCTTCATGAACGGCAGCTCAAGGTGTAGATGAGGGACAATTTTACACCAACTTGTCTTTTAATCTTGTCTTTTGTTGAGTGAATATATCTTTCCACACTAAATAGACTAAGGTACAGGAATAACTTCTGGAAAACCACAGAAATAGATATTTTTACTGTCATTAATTTAATTTTCTTAAGGACCCTTTACTTTCAGACAAATACCAATGATGTGGTATTAATTAGAGCTTTCATCTCCTTAATTTCCACTTTAATACCTTAAGGAATGAAGCAGAATATTATCATGCAATCAACTGTTGCCCAAAATGACAGTTTAAACGAGTCTCATTAGCATTAAAACTATGTATATTAATGTGAATGTTTGTTGTGTTATTTAAAGCTGTTATGTAATTCACTGGCAGACCTTGAGATAAATCTCCATTTTATTGGGCAGTTGTTTTCATTAGGTATAGAAGTCATGAATTGAAACCACTAGCATTCATAAATTGCTTAAGTGACATCACTTATGCATATGATCAGAAACTTAAGTAATGTCAAATCTTAAGTAATTTTAAATTTTAAATACTTCTTTGAAAACTAAACTGTAGAAAATTTATACCTAAGTGAGTTATCCACTAGTTTATGTTCAGTAAATGTTTCTAATACATACAAGGAGCATTGCATTAATTTTAAATACATGTCTCTTTTTGGCCTTCACCATGTTATATTGGGCTATTTTTTTTTTCCTAAGAAAGTATTAGATCTTTCATTGAAATATGACCTGAAAAACTAAAATACCTGTTTTTAAGTGTGTTTATGGAACCGATTCCATTTCTGCCTTGATTTTGAAAGTCTGTGGGTTTCAGTTGTAAATGTACTTTTTAAAAATCCCTGTTGTAAGATAAGAATCCAAATCAGGTAATTAGCAAGAAACCTACTCTGTTTTTAAAATAATTGTTTTTAATAATGATAGAAATAATATTATCATTTCTTTTAATGCAGACATTTATTAAAATTGCCTGGAGGCTACAAGCTGTTATGTCAAAAACCAAAGCTGCTTTGCTAGTATATTAGGCAGTTCATCTTTTGTGTCATTCTTATTTGCATCTTAATATACTTAAACTTCTAGAAATCGCTTGGCTTAGTATCTCATGAGACCAATTAAAATGATCAGTGGTCACAACCCGTGTAATACATGTTAAGTAGATGACAACTTGGCTATCTTATAAAAATGATTGCAAATGGAGAATCATCCAGAATTTTTTAATTATTGTAGGGTCAAAGCAGCATATAATAATTTAGAAGGGACCACTGGAGGTCATATGATTCAACCTCCTGCTTAAAGCCAGGTCTAATTAGATCAGGTTGCTCAGGGACTTGTCCAGTCAAATCCCATAGGCAACTGATTTTTATCCATAAATGTTACTTAGTCATTTAGGAAAAAGAAAATGTAAGATCTTCTCTGGTAGTAAGATTAGCTGCAGAATGGAAAGTGATGCGGACACAACATATGCACACAGGAATCTGAAATGCTCGGTAAACGGATGTAATATAAACAATGTAATTTATTCTTAAATATAAGGCTATGCATCTCAAAAAAAATGTGGTTTTAACTATTTCAGTAAGTCTCATGGAAATGCTTAGAAGAGATCTATAGAAATTACTGAAACACTATTGAACAGGAAAAGACCAATGGGGGGAAAAAAAATTAAAGAAGTGAAATTACTCAAACTTGATGTACAATTATCTATTTTCCAAAATAATGGTAGTGAATCAAGCTCCAGAACTGAAAGTTGAAGATACATGAACATGATATAGAAGTCAGAGTTTCATTGCTCTTTTTTTTAAACACTTTACAGAATTACTTACCAAGATATGTTTCTAAATTAGTTATCATTAAATCTTGATGTTAAGTTCAGAGTTAATTTTTAAAGAACCATTGGGTATAATTTTGATGAAGATAGTATTTAGACCTTGAAACTGAGAAGTATGTAATCAGCTCTTCTTTTTCATGATGATTTCTATAACTCTAGAAAGTTCTAACTATTTTCTTTGGGAAACATATTTTTCTTTCAGTTCTTCCATATGATTTTTCTCCTCTTTCTGTGCCAATAATTGTTGAAAGAACCATAAACAATAACTGTGGAAGTAAGCTTTGTAAAGTCTAATGTATAAGCTAAAACCCAACTACCTTGTAATGAAAAAAGACATTTTAGAAACAGTAAAATAAAATCACTTACTAATTTGAAAAAAGCTCTGTCATGCTTCAAAGAGAAGCTTGTGTCAGAATGCTTTTTATTTTGGCATAGGTCTGTAAAAGCTGAAGTTTGAACAACAGTATTCTTAAGAAACCAAGGAGTAGCTTAATATTCTTTCATTTAACTTTTAAATTTTCATTTCTTTATTTTCCTTTCAATCTTCCTTTCTCGTTGGCATATGTAAAACTATACCATAATTTCTCTTTGCAAATGAACTGAAATGAAGATGCATTTCATGATTGCAAAAAAGGGAGAAATTTGCAAGTGCTTTTGTGAACTAACTGTAGGAACAGATTTTCTTTTGCTTAGCAGTATTTTCTACTACTTTGCCTAAACAGAACAACAGAAACCATGGAATGGGAAAAAGCTTTTAGTTCTCTTGGTCCTTATTGGAATTCTGTCACTCTTTAAGCACATTTAACGTTTATTTTTATTTGGTTTGTTAAAGTCAAGATGCTGATGCTTTACAAATAATGGGTTCTTGCTTTTCTGTAGCTGTGGTACGCTGTCGAGCCAGGCAGAGAGTAGAAAGAAGAGTAGAAGTGCAGCTGACAGGTGTGGTTCCTGAAGCAAATGCTATGCCTGCTGGAAGAAATTCTACCATGGTCAATACAAATAAGCCAGCCAACATCCAAGAAGAAATTCAAGTCACTGATGGTAAGAACAAATAGCTTGGATATCCTGCTATTTAGGAACATTGCAAATGAGGTAGATGCTTCACCAAATATAGCTCTCCCATGACAACAGGTGAGGTCTAGACAAATCCTTCTCTCAGTCCATATTTCTACCGTGTTGCACATATGGGGCATTTGTATACCAGTATGTCTGCCGTTACAGACGCCTTTGAACCTGATCTTTTCTTTCTATATCTGTCTTTGATGTGAGGCTTGCACACATACCGTCTCTACTTTAAAAGAGAATAGCCTCCACAGAGTCTAAAGTTAGCAAAAATACGGCTGTGTAAGCATTGCAAGGAAATACTTATCTGCAGGTTGTCCCTGTTTGTAAGATGCATTCCCACCAGCAGGCCAATATCTGCAGCAAAATGGATTGAAGAAGGAGGCCTTGTTTGAAAGAAGCAATAAAGCTTTGTAAAAAGATAGCTTCCACTTACTGTTAATCAGCAGAGGGCACAGAGAAAATCAATTTCTTCAGTGAAACGCCAGCCTTTCATATTATACCTCTCTCTGAAACAGGATGGTGCAACATGTAAGTAGCAAGAAAAGAATGCTTGTTACTGCTGTATGCCCAGTATTTCTGTTAATAGATGTGTGTTAACAGTTGTACTCACTACAACTTACATTTTACCTTCATCAATTATTGCACCTTTGAAACTTAACCTACACTTCTGTTGGGGTTCAAAGTCATTTTTTAGGGAAAATGTTATTGAAAAATTATGACACATGACATGAGACAGCCTAATGTGCATTTAACGTAGCTGTACATGAGAGGAAGCTCGTGCTACCCCTTTCACCCATGCTCCCATTTTATTAAGAGTGTAATGCATTGCCCCATCCCTGAAAGTGTTCAAGGCCAGGGTGCATAAGATTTTGAGCAACCCAATCTAGTGGAAGGTGTTCCTGCCCACAGCAGGGGGGGTTGGAACTAGATGATCTTTAAGGTCCGTTCCAACCCAAACCATTCTATGTTTCTATGATAAAAGATGAGTCTACAGAGGTTGGTACGATTGCAATCTGTTAGGCAATCAGTTTGGGAGGCAGGCAAACTTGGCTTTTGTGTCTCAATTCTGCCATTTAGAGTCTGGCCTAATAGAGGCTTCGCAGGAATACCATGTTACAGAAACTCTCCTGCCAAAAGGCTGTGAAAAATTGAAAAGTTGTAAAATGTAGATCAAGATGCATTACATCCTTCCTATGAAGATGATTTTCATGCAAATGTGCCCCCACTCCGCACACTGACCAGTGTGATCTCACACTGGCCAGCAGTGTCCAGATCTTTAAACAGATTTTTTTGAATGCCTTTAAAACAGGAGGAGATCTGAAGTTGAACTGCTAACAAAAGCTTGCACAGCATATACTTATGGATTAGTTAATATTTGCAATTATTCAATTAAACGTTATATTTGCTCGTATTATGATGTCAAAGGTAACTTGCTATCTGGGCATATTATCATCCTATATTCGCATGTTACAAAGTGATAGTGATCAGTCTAGTAAAATAAAATATGTGAAGTTCTCAACGTACATTCTTGCCTCTTTGGAGAACTATAAATACTATTATATAACTTTATTCAGCCTTGTGAGAACCGCTGTGTATCAAAATACAGGGTACCTTTTAAAGTATCAGGCTTAGCTCTTTATTGACTTGTCATATATGAGTAGACTGCCTTAAACACACTTGGGCTATTTCTTTCCAACATGGTGGCATCTGAATTGACAAGAATAACATGCATTGAGCAAGTTGAGGCAGCATTTTGAAAGACTTGCAGATTCATGATGTGTAGTACTTGTTTTATTCATTGGAATAATATTTCATATTTATTAACACTGGCTTCTGCACGTACTGCAAGACATTGATTTGGGACATTGCATCTTTTCAAGCAAGAAGTCTGGTAATGAAATGCTTTACACCATAGGCAGTAAGATCATTTATAACTCTGGTGCTTTTCATGATTTTCAATGACATTATATTGTCATTATTGCTAGATGAATTCAATGCCTGTTAGGAATCAAATTTAATGGTACTCTCTGAGCTTTCTGCAGTCTACCAGTAATAACATAAATAAAAATGTAAACCTCTAAGATAACAGCCTGGCAAGCTGTTTTTCGTGGTTTCTTTTCTGAAAGAGTGATTCATCAAAGTGTATGTGTGATGTGTAGTAAGCAGCTTTTATATCCAAAGATAAATGGTGATAATTACTGGCAGATCAGATTTAAACAGCTACTACTGTGCTTCAGTATTTAAATTATTTGGACAAGTATAAATTCTTGGGCAGTGAAAAATCTTCAAGCATGTCTTTTATGTTAAAAGAATTTAGTTTCATCCCATCCAGAAGATATAATTTGAAACAGAAAATTATTACAATTTCTTAAGAAAGAGAGACAATCTAAATACTGTCTAGCTAAAATGACATAGTTTGTTGTTCAGAAGTCGGCAAAGTTCCAGAGATCAAATAATTAAAGCTTAATGTTTATTATGTGGCCTTTTTAAAACGTAATTTTCAACTGTATTAAATGCATATTTTTACTCTATATGCATTTTTTATCTGTTTTCTTGCATATTGCTCTGAAGATATTTTTTTCATCAAAACAAATTTAAGACACATTAATTATTCCAAAGAAGTGTGAGGATTGTTTTTTTTTACTGTAATAAACCAACTTTTTTAGTCTATTTCAAATACTCAATAGGAAATATAAACACGTTTAATTTTCCATGATCTAGTAAAAGCATCAAACATTCACAAATTATCAGTTACTGATATTTGCCTGAAATCCAAAAATTTCTAAACAACTGAAATTGACTGTGTTGAGAGCATGTGGAGTACACAGCCAGAGTATCTTCTCGTTGAGGAAATACACTAATAAGTCCTGTTCTGTCTCTATGTTTGTAATGGTCCTTTGTAACCTATCCTTTTCAATTGTTTCAGTTTATCACATGAACCAACCATAAGGGCTCAGTGTCTATAATTAACTTCCCTAATCTTTATTAATTCATAGCCCTTCTCACAGCCCAAAGACTGATCTCAGTTCCTTGCTCCTAGGTTCTTATTTCTGGGAAGATTTAATGACAGTTAATTTTTTGAGGGAATAGCGCTGTCCTGGTTCTGTAGGGCAGCACAGGTATGAGGTTTTTCTATGTTATCTGCAAGTTTCACAACTATGCTGGCTTCTAACTAAACAGATGGACAGTTCTGTTGCACCTCATGGTTAAATGACATTTTCCAGATATGCTAATCCATAATGGACATTGGCATACATTATGCACGTTGGCATATATTATGTAAAGTGTATTTGTACCCTTCGTTTCACCGTTTACAAAACCAGTAAATGTGTGTGTATATATATTCTATACAATTTTATAGCAATTATCTAACGTTCAAAAATTCCTGACACTCATCAGAATATACAGAAAGCCTCTGTTTTCTTTAATTTCATTAAATCAGCTCTTTGAAAGAGGGGAAGATGAAACACATCTCCAAACACATGTTAAAAGCTGTTCCAACCCAGCAAGATTTTATGTTAGCCATTGATATGGATTCCACTAAATGCCAATTTGATGTGATGGATCCAGATCTGGAAGCTCACCTTTAAGAAATGAGTTCAATAAGATTGGATATGACCAAAGAAATCTTATCGAAGAAAGAAATAGCAGTATAGGTGGAGACAACATTTTCTTATAGACTTTTATCTCATCAGGATGTTTTAATTTAATTGCTGATAACATGTAGCAGGTTAATATTGAAAGCAATATGAAGAGTATAATAATGATGAAGGTGGCCCTATATCTTACTTAAGGCATCTCTCTATTTTCAGAATAATTGTGGCATTATTTTTGAAATGATACTTGAGGATGAGAGAATTATAGCGATGTAAATGAGATTGTTCAGTGATTTTTTTTACTCTATGTGAAATAGAACAACAAAGTGTCGGTTTTGGATTAATAGTTGGCGAAAACTGTGCACAATGATAACATGAAAGTGTTGACAAGGGGGTGAACTCTCAGTTGAATCACTCTGATATGGATTATTACCTTGTTGGCAAAGGTGCCAACTCCTGCTGGAAAACAGAGAACTAGTAGAAGTCAAAGAATAGAGCATCAGAGTCGAAATGAAAGTCTAGATGGATAATTTTGTCAGCTACATAATTTTTGCTAACATCTGTTTCGGTTGTTTCTTTATTTATGAGTGAAGCACGGGAAAGATTTGATGTATCATTTATTTTCTTTATTGAATTGTAATATGCACAGGCATTTTAATGAAGAACTTCAAATAAGACTTTATTTACCTGATGTTGATATACAAAGTTACTACTCGATCCATTAAAAAAAGAAACAATTTAGCATATTTTTTTCTCTCACAAGTAACCCTTTCCGGTTTCTTAATATAACTAGAACAATAATGAAAAATACTGACAAAAGAGCTTGTGAGTTATGAGCAAACATACTTTGTAACTTCTTATATTTCAGTTTACAGGACAGTCACTCATTTCTGTCTCTTTGCAATTTTATAAAATGTTGAAACTTGCAAGCCTTAAGAATGAGTCTCATCATTATGTAAATTAAAATTACTTTAGCAACTATGGAAAATCATGCTCAGATAAAATGTTCAACACTTACAGGGAACCAGATCAATTATAAACTAATCTGCAGTTATTTATTCAGCTTCGCAACAGTGCAAGAAACCCCCAACTTAATACAAAACCAGGAATAATTCAGTTCTTCCTGGTGTTACTTTTTGATATGATGTACATTCAGGAAAACTGAGAAGTTCAAAAGAACTGATTGACTAGCCCAACATAACTTATCTCTGAAACAAGAATACACAAATAGGTATCTCTTAAAAATGTCTTTTGAGTTAGCTGCTAAGGGACACCTAGGCAATATAATTGGCTGCAGAAGTCTATGAATTACTTTAATTTTTATATGATTGTGATTGCCAAAGGTCCATTTCTCCCACTTCTTGTTCCCAGAATTTGTTGTAATTTCTTCGATTGGGTGATAAGGAAGTATTACTTCCATAGAAACAGCACTACTACACCCTTGTTTTGTAAAGATATTTTGGGAAAGCTTCTGTAAGCTGACCATAGGCAGCACAGTTCTGCAGGATCTTAGTTATACTTCTGAAACATCATAGCACCTCACAATGGACCATCTGCATTAATTCACTTTTTTTTTTTCATTATTTTCTCATTAATTATGGGCCATGAACAAAGCAGAGCTAATCAAAGTCCTTAAGATACAAACTTCATAAGTTTTCCAGAAGAACAGTGGACCGGTGCTCTCCTTTTCTGTCTCAGTTGTGTTTCCATGCTTTTCATCATAAAAACACAAGCAGAGGATTTATACACCTAAATTTGCCTCAGACAATGTATCTGACAGTCAATGTAGTAAAAAACACACGCACACATATGTACAAGTCTATCCCAAATGCTTTTCTATTTCCATGTTATTACTTTCTATTGTCATTTTTGTGCAAAAAGTATTTGTCTTTGTTTTCTTCTATCTCTGAAGATGCCCTATTCAAGTACTGTTGCTGTTAGAGAAAATGAAGTTACCCCCTCTAGATCTCCTTTTTCTCTCTCACATTGCACATTTCCAATATGAACATGAAGCAAAAAGTTAAAAAAAGAACTTCCCCACTTGTTATGGAGAATGTATACAACTTTATGATTTTGTAAATAAGTACATCAGGCCTGTAGTTTTGACAGATTAAGAATAAGTTGATCTTAAACTTTGAAGATAAAGCTAGAAATTAAAATTATAACATCAGTAACTAGAAGTTACATAGAATCACCACAGAACATTGAATGAAATTGTAACGTTGAACCATTACTCTTTCTTCAAGCCAGCTGAGGAGGACAGAGTGAAACCTCAGAAATTTACTACTCAAACTTATTAGTTCTGAAACTTGATTTGTATTCAAAAAATAACAAATAAGTCAAAAAATAATAAAAATAAGTAGATACCTCCCATAAGATTACAGCTGTCTTATAGTGGAGGAATTTACACTCCCCTGTGTTATAGATGTTCCACTTTATGTACAATTGAATGCAATTCATTGGATAAGAAAAAGGAAGCAAATGAATGTGACCCTAGTGATTAGGTCTTGTGTTCTCGTTTCTGTGGCTAATTCTGTTTTGTATCTGAAAAAAAGTCAAAAGGTAAAAAATGCATTCTTTTGTAATAGACCACAGTGTAGTGTAAAACTATCTAAGGCATGCTTACAGATGGTAGTGACAGTACCAGAAACAATTTATCTGAATCAGTACAGAGTTTCATGTGCATAAATTTACATTTTTGTTAATTTTCATTGAAAAATTCATATGTGATCAACAAATCAAAGGTTATATCACAGCACAGATAATAGAATTGAAATTATATCAGGAAAGTTACAAAAAAAGGTTATTTTTATGTGATGTAAGACATAGGTTCTTTCTATCTCATTTATAAGAAGCATACTTTCATATGAACAGGTGAGGAATATTTGCTATGAAATTTTTCTTTTTCCCATATCCCCTTACAAATAGAAAGAAGTACAGAGAATCACTCCATCTGAGATGGCAAGTTATCTTATCCCTTTCACCTGTGTTTATGTTTGTTGTGTAGTGTGCTTTTTTAATTTGCAGAGCTACTGAGTGGCGGCTTTGAGTATGTGGGGCCATGTTTTCAAAGCACAAAAATCTGGTTTTGTATGGGACAATCTTCTGGCTGAAGTTCTTCAGTTTAAAGTCTCACATGCTTATTTGCCTAGTGATCTAGATTAAGATACTGAGAAATAGCACAACTAGGTGCGATTGGTGTCATGGCCACAATGAATACTTAGCCTTGCAGAATTAGCAGAACCAGTGGGAAAAAATCGATGAGAGTGCAATATGTTTATATTCAGCACCAAATAAAATAATTTATCCAGCTTTTGAAAAACATGAAGCTGCAAGTTTATGAATGGCTGGGCTTTCATTCTGTGTTTTCTGTGATTGTGCTGACCTCCTTTATTAATCAGCTACAAGATTGCAGCCTGCTGAATGGGAGGTGAGGAAGGCCAATTGAAAGAATTCACTTACACCCTTGTTTTTTTTATCAATCCAGGGAAAAACCTCTAAAGTGAGGATGAGCATTTTTTGAAGTCTGAGCACCTTTCTCATCACAGCTTTATTTCCACCTGTCTCATTGGAAATGAGAGACTGTGAAAGTAAGGAGGTCCCTTAGAGAGTTCCTTCCCCTTTCCGTTTTTATGTCACAAAGTCTGCTGCAGGTTAAGCACTATTTGCAGAGAGCTCGGGTAGCTAGGTCTCCTTTAGGTATCCACAAGAGACTGCAGCCTCACAGGCCAGTGTCCATTAGATTTTGATCATCAGAATACACATTGTATAATGAACTGGTTGTCAGTGAAGTCAAAACACTTAACAGCTTTTCAAAAATAGGGAGGTACAAAGGCTTCGCTAACGACGATGCGAAAGGCTTTTGCAGGTCAAATATATCCAGTGGGCCTTTCACATTACCTTCTATATGTGTTAGGCTCATCAGTACCTTTGTAATTAACTCCTTTAAAGCTCGAATATGGGTTCTTTTCCACTAAAAAGTTGTTTAAATTACTGAGGTTCTTATTTCGTGAACCTATTGGACTTGACTTTTAGATATAGATACACTAATTCCTAACAGTCACAAAAATTCACATTTGCCCAATTTACGTGCTCTGAGTGTAAAATCCTTGAAGTTTCCACACTATTATTCTTATGAGTCAGAAAATAAATAAATAAATAAATAAAGTGGTCTATTTCCTTTGATCTTCTTAGAGTCTATTTAAAAAAAACAACAAACAAATAAATCCTCAATGCTTTAATTCTGGTGCTATTTAAGAAGTATCCTTACTAACACTTGAAAACACATGAGAGCCAAGTCATAGAACTGTATCGCTCAAAAACCTTCTTGGTTTTTAAACATAGCTGCTTCAGTAATTCTGCATACACAAACGTTTCCTAAATGAGTAGTACCTTCTGGAAGTCTTTATTTAGATAAAGGAAAACATTTAAAGATTGAGATTAATTGCCTTTTAAAACAAGAAATGTTTAATGCTTTAAAAAAGATCGTCTTGTTATAATTACCTCAAAAATATATTCTTACTCCTTTTCTAACTTAAATAATACATAATATTCTTCATGAAATATGAGGAAGTAATATTTTTTATAATTGGAATTTCTATTCCCTAGAGGTAGCAAACTGTATTTAAATAGCATGCTTATATCTTCCCAGTATTTGGACTGATAAATATCTCTATGTTGAGTCAGATGTGGTTAAAACTCTCCCTGCTGCTCTCTATTTTCAGAACAGAGGTGGTTTAGAGTATACTTTATAGCTGCATGTGTATTTTACAATCTGCATTAGATAAAAAATTTACCTGTATTAAAATGGTGATTTTTAAAACCAAAAATAGTTAATGAAAGCATTCAAAAAGCTGGGTTCTTTTAAGAGTCAGGCTTATTGGAATTGTACACTATATTGTATTTGACATTAAAGAAAATGTTAATTCTTTCTCCAATGTTTTATTTATTTCACCGTTGTAATTGAAAATTCTAAGAGTTAAGAGAACTCTGAGCATTCGACAATTTGGACAAATTTCTAGTAATGATTCGCAACTTTTTTTCTGCCTCTAGCTTCTACCAGTTTGTTTAGGAAGCATGTGTATTATGGAATTGTCTAGAATCAAATATTAACATAGTCACAGACGCTTCCCGTAGTATGATAATACAGTAGTCTTCAGGGCAGATGTGATGAAAATCTAATTACATTTTCCGTTTTGAACAGTCTTAAACTAGATCAGCAGTGCAGATCAAAACCAGCTAAGGGACCAGCATAACGAAGCTTTCAAATATTGGCAGTTATAAATGCACCATTTTTCCTTAGGTGTTGTAAATATTAAAATATTTTAGCTAAATATTTAATATGAACATAGAACAGGATACAAACGAGCCCAGAGCAGAAAAAATTGAAACATTTAATTGCTTCTGACGAGAAGGTACTATATACATATGTCAAAACAAACCTAAATGTCTTTGGATGCTAAAAGCAACATGCAATTCACATTTTCTTCCTAGCATCTGAACTACAAAATAAGCTTTTCTTAAGCAGCATTGTGCAGTATAACTGCTGAAAGAAACATCTGCTCAACAGTTGCAATTTTCTCATTGTGGAATGCTCCAAGTGATGTCTTCTTTTCTCTTCCATAATAAGTTAATTTTTATGTCTGAATCCTCATTTTTTGGCATTTGTCTAGGGTGACTACTACAAGCCTGGGCTGTGTTGGAATCTGAATGCACGGCATAAACATATTTTTAAACAGAGGAACAACAAAGCATCGAACAATATAGGATGATCCCAATAATTTTCTAAACCATAGGAAAAATGTTCATGTTTAATTTCATTATAAAAAATTACATTTCTTGTAATAAAGTACATTTGTAGTAGATGGTTTAATACATGGAAATCTGTATATTCGGTACTCAGTGTGTATCTACTGACCAATAATCCCATATATTGGTAATAATATTTTGCCTACGACTGTGTAACTCTGACCCAGCCTAAACTGTACAGACAGCTATATGAAGGATCCACTTTAAAGAGTCGGTAATGTTTCATTATAAGCCACCACATTTCTTGGGGTTAATCTGGGTGTTACAAAAACGTTGGCAACAGAAGTTGAATGAAGTAGAAAGAAGAAATCTCTGCATTTCAGAATAGGGGAAAGGACTGCCATCATAAGAAGGCATCTCCATGCTCACTGACACTTGATAGCATTACAGATTGGCGAAAATGAAGTAAGATTTTGTTCAAATATCTCACAATACATTGTTTCTTGGACTTTATATAAAAATAAATGTAGTCTCTATTTTAGAATTCCAAGTTGGAAGGCCTTGGGAATTAACTTTGCAGTTGACTGGCAACCTATAGCCAGCATATGCAGGGATGCATACATAGGAATTCTGCACAACACGTTGTACTAAGCTGTGTAAATTCAAAAGGTACCCTCAGATATGTGGTCATAGTAAAATGAAATCTCCTGTAGGATTTAGTGGTTGTGTTAAAAGGCTTTTCATCCATAAACTGCGTAAAATTTCTAAATAGATTATCAGTTTGAGATTCTTTTCCTCATGGAAATGTTCCCTTCGGTGCACAAATTACTATTGTATACTGAATATCACAGTTTTGCTTGTTATGGCTGGAGGAGACATTTGATTCAAAAAGCTCAGCTGTTCATTCTTATGTCAATACTACTTGGCCTTTTCAAAGCTGCTACAGGGAATAAGAGAAGAAGCTGCTAGTGACATCTTCACTGTTTTTCTGTAGACTTGCAGCCATCAATGACGCTGACATCCTTAATGACTTTTTTGGTTTTGAGATTGTCCCAATGGCATTACTCAAAAGCAGTATTACATTTTTGCAATTTTCATTTGGCTAATGAAGTCGAAATATTTCACCCTAATGCATAAGTGGTAACTAGAACAATATTGCTAGTACTGTTCACTTCTCCTAAGTATGTTCTCCAACTTCCATTTTGCCTGAAACTATGTAGCCTGTCATACGAAATTGGAAGATTTTGCTATACAGTCAGAAGCAAATCACTCAAGTTTTGGATAATTGCTAGTTTTATTTGTGTCTTTTGGTAACAAATGGAAGAATTATAACTGCTGGCCAGCCAACTGTGTGAGGTTAGAGCACACACAGACTGATCTTTCTCTTTTATCGTTTCGGTTTCTCTACAGCAGTGGAATTTCTGTATGAATTACAATATCAATCAAATGAAGTTAAATCTCAGCTTGGAGCTTTGGTTGGTATGCATCTGATTCAAAGAGAACGTGATACAGAATCTGGAATCGTAACGCTGATCTTTAATATAGTGTTTGCACCTAACAAACCGATGAGGTAAGCTCCTGTTCTTTATTACCAACAGAACATGCAATAAAATCCTATCTGTTCGCTCTTAGCTCTGTAAGCATCTCCTTGCACTGTTTTCCTCATTTTGTTTTCATCTCTGAGATCTATTATTTTAGATTTTCTCGCTTGCTACTTCTCAGTATGACATCTTTGGTCTTAAAACTGACTGTTTGTTTTTAACACCTGCTAGATGATTCTGTTGAGTTAGTGTCTTAGTCTATGTGTGCATCAATTTACTTTTAAACATTAGAGTATTGAAAGACTTCCAGTGAAAATCAGTTTTTCTCAAAATTCACAGAGAGCATACAGACAAGATGGTTTGTCAGCCTTGAAAAACTTTTCCTAGACAAGCATATGTGCATATTCTTTGGCTGGATGGGATGGTTGAATTTGAAATTAGTCTCTAGTGCTTCAGTAACAACAGTTCACAGGAAAATATTATCCTCTTTTATAGCTGAGATGTGAAAAATGATGGATTTGCTTTCATTTACATTAGTACATCCCACTTCTTTAAAAAGAAACAGTGAAAGGGAGGTCATTTTGGAGAGATAGGGAAGTTGTGCCTTCTTTTTGAAACAGTCAAACGTGTATGGGGAGGAAAGAAGCTTCAGTAAGATGCAGGCACATGATAAATTCAGAGGCTCAACATTACCAGGAAGATTAGGGAGCAGTCACTGCTAAATACTATGGGTTGCATGCAAAGAGGATATTTTTAGGACACAGGAGGGAACTGAACAAAGAGCAAACCTTTAGAAAGACTATCCACCCATCCCAAGCAGTGTCACTTTGTCAGAGGGAAGGTTAATTTAGAAATGCTTTTTATTTCTACTCTGCCTTTTTTTATTTTATTGGTTTTTTATTTTCGTTTAGTTTTTTATCTTTGTGTACTTGAGACCTATCAGGCTTCATGTAGAGAACTCAATGATGCAAATTAATTAGTTTATCTTCAGAATCTACAGCACCAACTCTTTTCTCAGATGGTCTGAAGACATCAGAGTCTGGAATTTTTCTAAAGTACATAGACCTTCATCAGATCTATCTGATTCTAATGTGAGCTGCTAACATGTTCTGGACCAAATTCTCCTCCAACACCACACTATAGAAAGAATAACGTGTAAAATAAATGTGAGTTAAACAAGTTTTACTCGGCAGAGAGTAAGCAGAAGAAGAATCAAATACCATGCATGTGCTCGTCATTTTACTTTCATATTATGTCCTTTCTTGTACTTTGCTGTAAATATCAAGTGCTATTTAGTCTACATTCCAGTCTAAGTGCAACTGATATGCACTATGCTACAAAAAATTAAGGATGTATTCCAATTTAAAACCATCTGTATTTTCATTTTACCGTAGTATAGTTCTAGACACTTCAAGCTTATTTTGGACATTACTTTACAAAGTTTATGTTTTATAATGTTGTTCTGTGTATCGAATGTTTTTATCTGAAATTTTAAGGAATGAAGCAACTCTCGTAGTACAGTGCGCTACAAGAGGTGTTTGGAAGTTTCCCATGCTGTTCATTGCTACAGAGCCAGAAGTGGATGATGTCATCAACATTGAAGCAGTTGGCCTGAATAAAGAATCTATAGTTGGCTTTAAGCTTACAAGCCCGACAAGGTAACAATACTTATGATAAAGTATTTATGAAGTTTTCTGAGGCTAGAACTCACACTCGAATACATCATATAGGGTAGATATGGGCAACAGAAACATAACTGGGCTGCAGCTATTTCCCTAACACATCATTAGTTTCAAGTGCTGCTTTGTATATGTAACAAATGTGATTTTGAAGCTGTGCTGGAGAAAACAGAAGCATTCTACTTTCAGGCTGTAGCCCCTCAAGAGAAAATTTGTGGAATAGATCCAAATGTTTATGTTACAGCTTTAAAGTTTAGCCCTAAAATGCTTTTATGTGTTAAAATGCGTAATACAATGTTAAAGAAGTATGTTGTGATATTAAAGGCTCACTATTAAAGCCTTAAAGTTTTTACTAATAGGTTGTTTTTCAAAGTACTTTATACTTACACCAAGTTAAAAACAATCTTCTGCTTTAAAAATTTTTAAATATGTCACTTTTTAAAGTATTCCTGTTTTATTATATAAGCATGTTATGTATTCATCTCTACTCTGCTTCCTCACTAGATAAAATAATTGTGTCATTCTTCGGTATTTTGTTACTTTTTTTTAAAAGTCCTGCAGAAATCTCTGTTAATATATTTTTTACATACTTTTCATTATTTTCACAGAGTTTCAAAATGTTATACCAAACTCATAATGTCATTTGTCTACAGCAGAAAGTGAAAGAATAAATTGTGTGGTACTGATAGATAAGTTTTAACATAGTAAACAGTGAACCTGAAATAATCTGATTGATAGTTAACTTTCATTGTAGATACATGCTTTTGTAGCATCCTCATCAGGAAGTGTCCTTGGTTCCAACTGATTTTTTTTAAGAGCTTATTTCCAAAAGCTGTGCATCTAAGATGGACAGTTGTTCCAGCTTTGAGATGGCTGTCAGTGATGATCATTACTGAGGACTCTGAAAAAGGCGCCTATCACAGTGTTCAAGTTAACAGTTTCAATAGAATGGGCTGTTTCAGGAACAAAAGTGAAGCAATTGCTCTGGCAATACTGTAATCTCCTGGTAGGTGTTTGATAGTAGTGAAGAGACCGAACGTTCTCCAGAAAGGTATTATAAAACCTGAATCATTATAGTTATAAAAAGAAGGAGCCATGATGGAAGACAGATTCCCTTTTTGCCTTAAACAAATTCCAACTTTATTTTACATAAAAAGAGTTCCCCCCATACATTTCAAAAACAAAATGTAATGCTTGCATGTACTGAACAAGCTCTGTGTTTTAAATAGTGCCAACAACTGCTCTGTAAGTTTTATATTGCTTTATCTTATCTTTGATTTGCTTAGGAGCTTTTGGTGGTTCAGTTTTTGTTATAGAAATAGAACAGTGAGCCAACTGACATTTAGCATACAGGATCTGCAGTTTAAAAGTAATTACAAAAGAAATCCATATATTACAGATGTAATTTAATGCTTGAATAGCTCAAATGACTTAGATTAAAAATAAAACCATGAAATATTAAAATATGGATTAAAAGTTTCATTTGGGATATGGAGTGTCATCCTATAGACCTTCCCTGAAAAAAAATGATCAGCCCTTTGGAGTTTTTCTTAAGTAAACATTTAGAATCATAATCCCATAGAGAATCAGTTCTAGTACTTAAAGAGAGGTAGAGGTTTTTTCACCCTACATACAGATACTTTCTGTCTTCCTTTCTTATGCCGGTTAGTAACTCATGGCACTGCTACTTTGAGAGTAACTGGGGGAGAAACAGGGATGTATTTGTGAGTAACCTGCTAGAAAGGGTCTCTGCTGCTCTGTTTTTTTCTCCCTCTGCTACTTGCGGGGCAGTGTGGCTGCACAGCATCACTGAGTAGACCTGTACATCTTGTTGGGCTAGTGACAAAAAATATTTGAGAACCACAGTCCCCAAAAAAGGCTCAGTATCTTAGTGAGGACAGATTAGGATTCTCTCATATGTACCAGATTGAATGAGGATCCACAAAGCACCTTTGGTGACCACGACAAAGCTATGAGGTCAATCATTTTAGCTTTCTTTCTCTTTACAGCTACTGCATTTCAAATGTGTGCTTCTTCCTTTAATTCCATTCCTCCCCAGCCAAATCCTCAATGTGTATGAAATATTTCAGACTGAATTAATGATGTTCCAGTTTACTGATAACTACATTTGAAGTACTTGCTTCAGGAACAATGAACAGTTACAAATGGAAGGTAGTTGCTATGCTGCTCAGAGTGATCTGCAGTAATGAAAGCTCTGAGAGTCCATGCAAATTTGTAATGCACTCTCTCTTTTAATACATTTAAAATTGACGAACACACATGCCCCCAGTGAGAAACAGCCCAATATCTCCTTCAATAAATAATGAAAGACACTGAGAATTCAGCCAAGCAGTTTTGTTGTAAGAAGAAAACTCAAATATATTTTTAAAACCTGTCTGCACCTAGGACAGTTGTCATATATAAGTAGTCCAATATTTTACTTTCAGCTTTACAAATTCAAAAGGGACATATTGTTGAGTGGTTTCTTGTAATGACATTAAGACTGGTTAGAGTCAAATAAGCAGATTTCACTTGTTAAATAAGAAAAATATGTCATTTTTCAACGTTCAGAGATGACCTTCTTTGGGTTTTATCATAAATGTAGGTTTAATTCAACACCAGCTGAAATCATTGGCAACTTTTCCTCTGAGGTAATTGGCTTTGGTACAAGCCTCTAATGTTTGCATTAATGTTAGTGTTTGTTTTAATTCCAAACAGATTATTGAATTCCAATGGTTTACAGAACGACAGCAGTTATTAACAAAAGAGAACAGATAAAATCTTATCCCTGGAAATAAGAATTAAAAAACTTGTTTGATATCCAGCTCAAATTATTGATCTATTATTTTATGCTGCTGTCTGTAATTGAAAAAGAGACTAAAAATTCTGGAAGTGATATTTTGCTTAAGAAAACTAATCCTTTCTGTATTTGTCTTACTGAAAAGAACTTCTTAATGTATTTTTATTCAATTATGTTTTGGGATCAGAACAATTGTATTAATACAAAACTGTGGGTTTTTGAGAATATTTACTACTATATATTCCAGTACAGGTATATTTTAATGGCTGGATTTATTTCTTCACATTAAAATACAGCTACAGCAGAATGTTACCTTATTTGTTTTCCAGTGCAATACTGCAGTAGCCAACATAAAACATGTGGATAGATACATATGAATGCTATGTTCACTTGAAAATTTTTTGTAAGGTACATTACTTTGGAATCTTTAATCAAGATGGTGGATAATTCTTTCCTGTTCATTCTATCTGCGTGTTTCTCGCACACAGAACCTCCTTTCACCAATGTAATTCTAGCTTTCTGTGTACCTGTTAGTGATTGTTTTAATCCTGTATTGCTTCCCATATACAGTAAAACTTTGTCCATCTTTCCATCCCAACCTCTCATTCCAATCCTGTGTTTATCACAAATAGGATATTTGATACATTGGGGGAACTTCTCAGATAAACTCAAACTGTGCTTCAGAAAAACACACTTAGTCAGTGCCTGCTATCACAAAAGCAAACAGTGTGGTATCAATGTGGTCTTCACGGAGTTGTATCTGCAAAATCCAAGGCTCCATCTGATTATGGAAACCGACCTAGAATAAAGTGAAAACAAAAACAGGTGGACTGGAGAGATGAGAAGCAACATGAAATTAGGCTTTAATATCACTGCATGTGCAGACCTAGTTATCTTAACCTACATTTCATATTTTGAACACCATTATGGATATTTTCCTTATTTCTCCTATGCGCATTTCCTAGTGCATAGAATAAATGCTCAATTAAAAACATTCCTTGATTATACAAAAATTATTTTAATGCTGTCTAAAGAATAGCAAGCAACCATTTTTTTTTCTGTATCCTCCCTAATCTTAAAGGGAAAAGCAAAAAAATGTTTACAGCTGCAACTTTGAGAAATATTTCTATTTTATTGTGTTTACTGCTATATTTCATTAGAATTACCATGAGCCAGAATTATATATGCTGCAAGATAATGCATTCATTGAGTTATCAGCACATGAACCCTCTCCTCACCCTCTCTCACGCGTCGCTGTGCATGTTAAAGGCCTGGATTCCTATGCCTATCTCTTTGTTAGCAATTCTGCAAAATTCTACCATTAATCTAAAGATGTAATTAGAATACTTTATCTTAGCATCTCCCACATAGTGGCAACTGCGAAGAACAAATTTTGACTGAGCTCCGTTTTTTAGAGTCTGAATGGAGACTAGTGGAAAATATCGATAATGGTACACATGCAGCAGAACTTCCAAAAAATTATGATTATCCTTCCTAATAATAGAGTGCCTGACATGTCACACATGTAACCAGGAGCTATGTCTAACCATGTCACCTGGAGCGCTTTAAGCAGGAAAAGTCAATTTACCAATCTGTGAATATAGTATCCCTGGGTAGAACAGGAATGAGACAGAAATCTTAACATTTTGTGAAGATAAAAACCCTAGCTCCTGCTTTAGTTTTACAACATGTACACAACAAAAGTGATGTTATATTTGGTAAAGCATTCCCTGACAGTCATTCGTCATGCAGTGTTTCTTCATATTTTTTTGAAAGACCTTTAATTCTGAAACAGTCTTTCCAAAGCTATAGAGTGATAATTGGAGTGAAATCTTTTGATGTCCAGAGTTCAGGATTTAGAGTGGTCAGTTAAAACAGCGTTGCTTTTGTCTTTTTGTTGTTGTTGTTGAAAAGAATTTATCTAAATCATACCAACAATCACTAATAATTTTATAGAATTTGACAGCTGCATACAGTTAACAAGTTTAAAGAACTTCCCTATGTAAGAACTGAAATTTCTTGTGTCATCCAGCAGATGTTAACTACAAATTACAAGAAGTAGGTTTAGTTATGATTAACTATTTTGGGAAGAACATTGCAACATTTTCAAATCATATTCTTTATTTGCTTAACCAGTCATACACTTTACAGATGAAGACATTTTGTTATTCTTCTTTTATTTTAAAAAATTACATTTGATCAAAAGTACTATGTGTTGTTTTTTATGTATAGTTTACAAAATGCTAAGTGTGAAGGAGTACATTTCTACAGGAATAATTTACTGCCTCACTACTTTGAGGAAGAGAGGAGTCAACATTAAAGCTATTTTGAGCTTTAATTTAATAAAGACTTATATTTTTAAATTTGCTGGCTATTGTGTAAGTTTTGCAGTGCTATGTTTATAGGAATATAAATTTTAAGGTTTTCTTTAATTGAAAACATAAGGTGCTATTCTTTTTTAGTTTACTAATTTGAAAATTATCTAACATGAGAACGCTAATGAGCACAGACTGCTATTTAAGAACAATGCTATTTAAGAACAAGATTGAAGGAGTAATTATAAATATGTTTATTAAATACTAGCTCAATTTCCACTCTTCCTGGTTGCCATGATTTTATTGTCCAATTATTATTTCAATTCGAATTAATATTTACTCTTGTTCATTGTTTGAGTAAGGGCAGAGTTCATATTGTCTGATAGCAGTATCAAACCATCATGACAGGAGTTATGGAACACGCAGGTGGGAAGACACATTTGCTTTCTTTGGTTTATATAGCCTCTGCCCTTATGTTTGCTAATTCATTTGTGCTTGGTTCGTGTGCGTTTTCAGAACTCTACACATCATTAAACTTTATTGAGTATGTTAGTATCTGCCACCCTGGAGTTAAACAAAAGCCTTCTCGAAAAAATATAGACTGCCTCGTCACTGTCCTTCATGACTGAGCAATAACAAGCCAAACATTGACTCCAGAGCTGTTTTACCTGAAGCAGTAATCCAAAAGGGGGAATTAATTTTTAATAATTTTAAACCACGTAATTATTAATTTTTAATTATACACTAAGTATACAGACTATGAAAACAATAATGTTGGAAATTCAGGTGCTATTCTGGGAATTTTATCTTCAGCTTTCTCTGTACTATAGAAGATGAGAATGCCAAGCAATTTACTTATGCTAGCAAGCTAGCCAGGATGCCAGATCCTCTCCCTGATGTGAACATCAGTGAAAACACTGCTTGTTTTTTCTTGAGAGGCCATCTTTAGATATATTTTCAAAACAAAAATTTGTGATTTATCAGCACTACAGGCACTGTGAAAGGATCCTGTTTCTGATTGTGTGTGAGTAAGTTTTTAGTTGCTAGTTTTTGTACTGTTGGCCATCAGAATCCCTGCTGGCCTATCATGGCTATACATTTAATTTGCCAGAATTTCTATTTTCCGTATTTGGACATAGCTCCCACTTTCAGGAACATTTTGCATCCAGTAACTGACTTGACTCTTTTGTTTAAAACTTCCAAGCTTTGGGGAGGGGAGCGGGAGGTTTTAGGTATGGCTATATGTGTTCATGTAAGTGTGTATGTGTTTATGATTCTATATATTTTACTCAATACAGAAAAAAATTATAGCTGCCTCTAGTACCTCATGCCAATGCTGTCAAGATGCATGCAGATTTTCTTTAAAGCCTTTGTAGTATTTTTTCTCCACTTTTCTTCATGAAAATTAGAATCTGACAAGGTTGATGCAATAAGATTTTTCCTCTGACTTGGCGAATATCTTGTGTACACAATTATAGATCAGTTTTGTGACAGTTTCATTTTAAACTGTCTGGTCCCCTTCTCAGGACTAAAACTAAAGCTTTTTCTCCTGTGTGTTTTCTGACTAGCTATTTTGAGGAATCATTTACAGTCTCTGAAAAAAATCTACCATTGCTTCACACTCTGCTCAGATGCAATTTCTGCAAGAATAAAGTTGCTATTTTCTTGTGTCTTCCTTGCATGCAGCCTGTCCCAGTTCCTTTAGCATTTCATCATCGCATCTCTAGTCTAAGTCACGCTCTTGTATGTCTTATGAAGACACAAAATGCTTATTAGGAGTCCTCATCCCTATCTGCTTACCAGAAAAAAGACTGAACACAGGAGATAAAGAAAGTGCTGCCCTAAAATGTTCCTAAATCTATAGAGCAATGATGTTGAAAGTGAAGACCTGTGTTCAGGTCTCTGTTTCCAGAACCAGGGTTTGAATATTCATCTCAGAGGTGTTTGATGAGTGCTCTGCTCTGCTACTCAGTTCCAGAGGCATCACTTCTTTTTCATCCCATGCCTGCCCTTTGTGTGTAGGAGGTTTGCTCTAGGCATTCACAGCTTAGCAGTCCTTGCGGGAAATACAGATGTGAAAACTGAAGCCTTAGATGGCACATAGATGGGAACTCAGGTTGTAGCAGGATTAGTGCTTATGGCCCAGGGATATAAACTCAGCTGCACAGCTTTAGGCACCATGAAAAGAAATTGTTGGCATAGGTTTGATGTCACAAGACATCACACAAGTGTAGTTTCAGACATTCAGCATGTTTTGAACACATTGCTGTCACCTAAAGAAAAAGCTAGGCTAACTAAGCTAATGCATCCGAGTCTGATGGCACTGCTAAATGTCAGGTTTTTTGGGGAGGCAGAAGCTTTTTGATTTCCATTTTCTGCACTTGCGCTATTTGTTTCTGCAAAATTAGTGTGACCTCTTTTCATGAGGGTATTTTGAATTTAAGAAAACGTTTCTTGAGAACGTATTCCAAAGGAGAGTTAATTTTAAACAACGCATAAACCAAATGTACCACTCACTGAATAGCGCTTGCCCAGGAAATGTGGGACATTTCTGTAGAGACATGAATGCTCATAAAATATTAAATTTCTCTTATTTGTATTTTCTTTGGAAGGCAGTGTTATTTCTGGTGTGACAATCCGTGAATAAACAGATTCAAACAGCTTTTCTTTGAGATTCTGTTAGTTTTTCATTCTTCAAGTTTTATCAACTATAAATGAGTTTCCTCTAAGCATGAGTGATACTTGTCCTGCTGTACTGTGGCAGAGTGTTGTGGATTATTTTTGACCATGTCATTGTATTTCTACTTTCAATTTCATTTGTTCTGTTTCTGTCCAGATAGTGATAGAGTTGTCCTCAGCAACACATATTAAGACTAAAAGGAGAATGCCTGACTGCAAAATACAAAAATTTATATTCTTTTCATGCTGAGAAGGTTTATGGCAAGGAGTCCCTGAGGACTTGTAGTAGACAAGTTTCTGTTTGGGATTGGCCTAAGATTGTTTGGTAGTCCTCAGCTACTGTGTTTTAGCAGGAATAAGACATTTTCTTGGGTGCAACAGTGCTTCTATAAGACTAACAATTAGACAAGATCTGCAGTACCTGTGACAGAAATTCCTTGAAATAAGAGATATACAATAATATTGATAGAGGAATCTAATTATTATTATTACAATATCATAAAGTGTTTAGTTTATGAGATACGAAATATGTGGAAAACAGTGATAAAAAACTGTTATTTTCTGTATGTTCATTTCAAGGCTTCCAGAACTCCCTCCCAATCTAATAATACTCCACTAGATTGCATATTCATTTGTAATTGTGAAACTTAACAAAATGGGTGGCTTGTCAGATTGGAAAAGTGAGGGTCTTTTAATAGTAAAAATAGATTTTCACTCTGACATGGAATTTGTTTCTGTCACTATTATTATATCTTTGCAGGTCAAGTGATTCTTTTCTTTCTAGTGGCAAATGCTATAATTATTCTGTAGTTATTATAGTATTTATAATAGCATATAAGTATGTTTGAAATGGAAGACCAGTATGGAGGTCCCTGTGCATAAAGATTATAAATATTTATAAATAAATGTAAATAATTACTACAGAATATTTATTCTGTAAGCATGCTATTAATATTCTCTGTATGTTCCAGGGCTGCCAAGTTTCCTGAGTCATGTTACATGGTGGCATAAAAGTCAGATTGTAGATAAATTGTATTAAGAAACCATAAAAGCCACAATAGCCTCTTATGCTTTTCTGTAGGAACCCAGAACCATTCACTGCACGCTTCCTGGAGGGCAGCGATCCTGACTTCCTTGTGTTGCCACAAGCTGGAGAACTTCTTCCAGCAGGCACTGTGGGAACCCATATAACGGTGGGATTCAAGCCAAGGATGTATGGCAAGAAGCATACAGCAACACTTGTAATTCAGGTAAGCCTTGCTAAATGCAATATGCAAATATACCTTCAGAAGTGGAAGGAGAAAAAGAAATCCTACACCAAAAAGCAGCATTGAAACACACAGATGCATACACTGTAGTTATTTTACTACACTTCACTATAGACAAGAATAAAACTAAATTTTAAAAATAAACTCATGACAAACTGGAAAAATATTATATTTTAATTTCTGTGTTATCTCTTTGCTGTCATCATCAGAGATAGATGCTTATCTTGATACGTTTGCCCCAGCTCCATAGACAGCATGACAGAATGACTTTTCACAGGAAATCAAAATAATCATGCTAAGAACTGGTGGAGAATATATGAGTAATTTAATATTTGAGACCTAGATTATTGATTTTACTTGAATTATACCTCCTAGGATCAAAGGCACTAGAAGCTAGATACCAAACTGTAGAAGGCAGAATTTCAGAACACGAAATCAGGAATAACTTTTTTTAAATCAGCTTGAAAATAAAAAGAATAGCCTAATCTTTAAAAGGAAACTGGAAAAAATACAGTAGCACCCCAAACAACCAAACTCTCTACAAATCATGGTTTGCACTTTAAATCTATTCACTGCATACTGGCAATTTTTTCAGGCTACTATGTTAGAAATGAAACAGCAGTATTGATTTAAAAAATAAGACGGTCAAAATAAAGTTGACAAAAAGATGCATAGGAAATAAATAGTGTTTTATCTCTCTGAGGGACATCTTCTACAATAGTGAATAAGAAATTCAAATCCTGGAGAAACAAGGCCCTTTAATCCCTCCTACTTGTTTTCTTTTACCATATTAGACATTTGATTAATTTAGTCTTTTTACATGAACAGCAGTGATGCTTATTGCTGTTCCATTTGAAAAAGAAAATAATTGACTGAATTTATTCTGTGTTCTTTTATGTTTACGTAATGCTATATGACACATCTACAGAGCTCAGAAACTTCTAATGTAGGTCTGGAACTGAACTCCTGCTTTTAGGCATGACACATGTAAATGTGCTAGACATATTTGTCTTTGGCTTAACTCCCCTCATTAACGAAGAGCTTTAACGTGATGAATTTGTCTGGAATGGGATAAACAGGATGGTCAAAAATTATTATTAGCTTTTTAAGAACTCAGTCGGTAATCCAAAATTTCCTTCTAGGAATTTATCAGTACATTTGAGCTTTGAGTAGTTGGATTTGGATTGTTTAGCCTGGAGAAGAGAAGGCTCCAGGGAGACCTTCTAGCAGCCTTCCAGTACCTGAAGGGGACCTACAAGAATGCTGGAGAGGGACTTTTTGCAAGGGTGTGTAGTGATAGGACAAGGAGCAATGGCTTTAAACTGAAAGAGGGGAGATTTCAATTAGATCTAAGGAAGAAATATTTTACAATGAGGGTGGTGAAATACTGGAACAGGTTGCCCAGAGAAGCTGTGGATGCCTTATCGTTGGAAGTGTTCAAGGCCCGGTTGGATGAGGCTTTAAGCAACCTGGTGTAGTGGAAGGTGTCCCTGCCCATCGTAGGGAGGCTGGAACTAGATGATCTTTAAGGTCCCTTCCAACCCAAACCATCCTATGATTCTATAATTTTTAACCTACAGCTACTCACACCTCAGTCTCTGATGGTGATTTAGGTAGACAGCTCTTTACGTCTTCACATTTGGTACTCTGTGTAGGTGTAGGATGGCACTCATACAAATTACATATACATATCAGATCACATCTTATCCTATCTATTCCTGTACGTTCAAAAATACGTTGCGGACTCTTGATGTTCATAGGTGCAATTTGTACCAATACTACACCATCGTGATATAGTAGAGATATTTCTAATGTTCCTACTCTGATTGAAGTATTAAGTTGTTTCAGTAATGTCTTGATGAGAGTTGTGTTCTCTTTGCTCTCATTGGTAGTCCTGTTGTGTAGGCTGAGTTGCCCCCTTTCCTCTCAAGGCAAGCTTTCATTTTGGTAGTTCTAATGTAAGCCAGAGCGTCTGCGACTGTGTGTAATTCTGCTGCTGCACTCTCCACGTTGACCTGAAATAAGACTTGAGGACATGTTGAGAATACCAGATACTCATTTCTGCCTTTCCTGTTAGTTGAAATAATTTTCAATAGTGACCTAACAGAGACAGATTTAGTTAGATGGCAAAAACAAGATTAAATCACTCTTATTTGGGGAATAGTAATGGAGGTGATGAAACGCAATTAATGTTGGACCTAACACTGAAGAACCTCTCTTGCACATATCCTTTCTAGCCAATATACTGGCTGAGGCTTTGGGCTATTTTGAGAAACAGTGAGGAATTTTCTTTTCTTTTATAGTGTCACCTCTCCTCTGATGTTGCTGTAGTAAAGGGTTACAGCACTCTTGCTGTAAAATTTCCTTTGTATTTCTGGGAGTAAAGTCATAGTCCTAACACTAATGGATTTTTATTATTAAATTCTATGAATAGTGAGTACCAGAACTGTCACTTTTGTGTGCTTCAATGAACAGTAACAATTAGGCTGTAAAGTAGCAGAGATGACAGTGTAAATTCTTTGTTTTATGTTGGTCATTACAATTGTGTTGTAAAGTAAAATGGGAGGTTGGGATTATGCAGAAAGATCCTACAGTCATCTTTTTCTCATTTGTTGTAAACATTAAACCCAGAAATTGCACATGCAAATTTTTTTGTTTAGTTGCCCTGCTGAGAACCCAATCCTGAGGAGCTAATTAGCGTTACGAGATAACAAATTGTCTTTACCAGAATTTAGTGTGTATATTTTATTAACTGAATGTATATATATAACTGAAATAATATAGCCTCATTTATATTTTCTGCACACAAATCTGGTACTTCATGGGATATTTTGTGGATTCTTTAAGACTTTAATATTCATGAATACTTGCAGTAGATTTTATTATTAGCAGAAAACCTTAACTATTTTGCTGAAGCAATTAAATGTTCTTTAACCATCATTACAACTTCTGTTCTCAGTCAACTACATATGAAAACAATTTAAGTTAGTTAGACACTTATTTAAGTAGCTGTTAGGATTCTTTATTTTGTAAAAGTAACACAGAAAATTACTTAAAAAAATTCTGTAGATCAAAGAATGAGATACAATAAAAAAACAGTAAAGAAAATAATCATGCTTGTTTCTGTAGCTGTGAAAGAGAACATCATAATCTAATTGAGCTACAAGTAAGAAACAGTGACATAGTGCATGAAGAGCATTTTTAAATTTAAATAGGTGTTAATTCCATAATCAAACTTCCACATTCATAATAGCTTTTGTAAACAGCGCAATTCTAACTGAAAAAAATAAAACCCACATATTATCACTAATGTTAAATTAGTGAAGAGAGCTTGCTTCTTAGATAAGCTATAAAGTGCTGTGAGGAAACAAAGGGCTTCCTCAGCCACACTGACATCTCAGAGCTGGGCTGTGATGTGCTGGTAAGGCAGCACAGAAAACCAACAGAGCCTAGGGACAGCATGATGCAGCTGGGGCAGGGGGATGCTCTGCCAAGGTTTCCTGGGGCAGGAATGGCTGCCAGGCACCAGGCAGAATAGCCAGGAGGCTGGTGGATCCTTGGAAAAGGGCATATTCAAGTTGGCTTACAGTTAATTTGCTCGCACTGTGCTAAATTCAGCTAGAGACCCGAGCAATTGCTTTGTAATTCATGGGTTGAGACTTCAGATATTCAAAAACAGAAGGCACACCAAATAAGTCTTAAATGATAAAATAGATGTCAGAGTAAACCAGATTGGAAGTAACATTAGCAAGCCCTCCAGAAGTCAGGCTTGCGCATCTTTATTACTGAATAATCCCTAACTTAGCCTATGGAAGATAGCATATCAAAAGCATTTGTCATGCTGTTCTGGAAATAAATGATGCAGTGTGCAAGCCACGGTACCCAGGTGTGGCTTCTCTAAGCTTGTCTGTGCAAACTTGCATATCTTAACAGAAAGTGGTACTGTTACATGTTACCTATTCAGTAGCTTGGTGAAAATACGTTCTGCATTGTTCCTGGTAGATTTGGTGATTACCGTAGTTTAATGTTATTCTAAATTGTATCTCTTAAACAGAGTAAGCAAGGAAAAATGTAACAAAGATAATTGGATAATTGAAATAGTTTCACGTTAAACAAGATTTCACCTGTGTCCCTTGCCACTGGTTGATGTTGACCTGAGTGTTATCATTAAAATGAGAGATCCAAAAAGTTCATTACTGGCAGTTTGATTCACAAGCATGAGGAAAAGTTACTTTACTCATTGAGACTATAGTTCTCTTAATGCAAAAGGTGATAACAGTATGTGAACCATTGCTGTATGAGGGTATTCAAACCACTGCCAGTCCTGAAGGAATGGTTGATACTGATTGTATTACATGTAAGAAATGCTGTGAAACATCTGAGATTTGAAGTCAATTAAGCCACCTTTAATTCTATCTCGAAATGTGCCTCTAAGCTATGAAAATGATTGTTAGCCACCTTCATCATTAGAAATTGCTTAGAGCCTGTCTGGGCATTGGTCTGCTTGTGGGAGGTGGTGAGTGACTGCCTTTGCATCGCTTGGGTTTTCATGGGTTTTGTTGTGGTTTTTTTCCCCCTCTCTTTCCTTCACTTATTAAACTGTCTTTATCTCGATTCATGAGTTTTCTTGCCTTTCCTCTTCCCTTCCACAGTTCACATAAAGGTTTGGTTTAATTTAATTCTCTATACACTGATCATAATCAGTCATTTTTTGCTTGTCACTAATGCAGTATAAATTACGGATTAGAGAATATTAAATGCACTATCTGTAATTTCCTGTGGTTTAACATATTTGGAAGTCTTGCAAATTTTATTTGGAATTTCCTAAGTTACCACTGTTTGGAAGGTAATTGGAATACCATTTACTTTAAAATTCCTGCTATTTGCTCCCAACATTTAACACCTTCCTAACATAGATTTCTGTGGCAATTAATTAGCGTCTAACAGAGTAGCACTGCCAGCCTACAGTGAATACACATGGATGGTCTGTGTTCTGCAAATTATTCCTATGAATCATGAGCCATCTGTAAGAGTGGATTGAATACCGAAAAATATACTTTTATATCAATCATTTAGTGACTGTTACCAGTATTTTCTGAATAAATTACTTCATGAACATTAGTCAGTCAGTCATCAAGGTGATTAAATAACTTACTTTAATAACTTGTGATATTTAGGAAAGAGTGGCAGAATGCATCTTATTTTTGCATTCTTCAAAATATTCTTCAGAAAGGTATAGCTCTGCAGATGGCCATTACTCCAACCAGGTGAGCTAAATTATTTCTCTCTTTGCACTCTAATTAGGTTATAGTCATCAGTAATTTTGAGGTTTTGATAAAAGGAAGTCATCTATTTCAACAAGAAACCCTCCCTCAGACAATCACAGACATTCAGACTGTAGTCTGGTCTTTCTTCTTAAATTGCATGTGAAATAGACCTAGAGATGCATTGTGGTGAGCCTGGGATTCTTAAATACCTATATTTATATTAGATACATCTTCTTAAAAGGGACTCTGTTTTATATTCCTGTTCTAGTAGATTATGTAGATTTTAGTAGATTCAATACCTTATTATTCAGACTTTGTTACTACCAGTACTAGTATTAGAATTGTTACAAATTTGATATAATATACTGCACTGCCTTAAGCATAGGAAGAGGAAGAGTTCCTCTGATTTGGGAAATTTTGACCCACTTCTTAGGCAAGTAAATACAGCTTGTACGTCAACTATTCCATCACAATTATATGGTCATATATAGATGACCTTTCGAAGTCTCTCTCTCTCCACTCTCTACCACTCCAGAAAAGTCTGAAATGTGATCTGTCTTTTCCTTTGCTGAAACATGTCTGACCTGGAAACCCAAAGCAGCAGCTTCGAGTTGCACGATTCTGAACTTGGTATACTTGTTCTTGTTGCAGCTTTCATACTGGTTGGAGTAGTTGTTGTAGTTAAGCTGTAAACCTATATCTTGAAGGAAATACTTATGGCTTCAGCAGCATTTGAAAACCTAATACTTTGACCTTGGAAATTAAACGTTCTACTAAAACAGACATTTGTGGATGTCTAAGGTTTTCTGAAAATTGCTCAATATTAGTTTGTCTTGAAAATTGCTGAATTCTCGGTGGTTCTAGTGCTAAACAAAGCATAACCCAAATTATGTTGACAATTACAGTAACTATTTTCCATTTGTGTAACACTTTAGCAGAAAATGCTGAACTAAACCAAGAGTCATTCTTTCAGTAAATCAGCACATAAATGCACTATTTTTTCACAATGACTGTCTCCAACTGTCTTACATGATAGCACACGATTTACAATAGATGGACTACCATAGTTCAAGATGATCAGTTAGGGTGGGCTTTTTTTGTTGCTGTTGCTCTTCTTTTTTTCTTTTTGCCTTCTACTTTGATCGATCTTATCTAAAGGGTTTATGTCTTAATGTCCACAACATTTTCTTCATTGAACCCAATGAGTTTCCATCAGGGAAAGAGTAGTCTCTCCTGCCACGGAACCACACCTGACACAGGCTACAGCAGCAATTGAATTTTGTTTGGCTTTTTTCACCAAGTCAAGCCACAGACTTTTTTTCACAGAACATACAATCTAGAATAATTGTACAGCAAACAGAAAGTTAGCAAAAGGTTATTACTACCCAGAAGCTATATCAATTATTTGATGCTGATGATAAATGAATTCGAGAGGTGGCATAGCCCATCACTTTTGTTTAAATCCCACTTCGAAAAATTAGGATTGTTATAGACAGTAAAGTTGCAATATGTGTGGATTTCATGGATGTAAATGATTTTTTAATAACTTGGTACTCAGTTTAAATCGTTGGCTGAAAGACCTATCAGATCTTTTCTTTGACCTTGAAGTGCTCTGTGAGACTTACACACAGTGAATATGACCCTGAGGTTAAATTTTCTTTAAACTAAATTGTTCATCTGGCATACTAAAGAAAGATAAAGAATTTCATCTTGTACTGAAATTAATAAAACAACTAGCTGGCTTTGGAGAGCGATTTACTTTTTTTAAAATGACAACTTTATCTTTGGATGTAAGATACTGAAGTTGGTCCATGACACACCTGCTTTTGCTGGGTTTTATCTTTGCAGGCAGTGGAGTTACTAGATCATTTCACAATATTAAATACATTTGAGAATTAAGATGAGTTAATCTGCCTGTTTACACAGGAATAATATTCAATTTAAATTAGATTTTGATTTTAGCAGAATAGTAATGAAAGTTTAAAAAATTATGCATGCATGGTGAAATATCTATAAAGATCTTAGGCTTACTAATCTTATTTGAATAAAGCAATTCATTCAGAAGACACTATGTAAAATCAGTACTGCCAATTTTAAAGTAGAGGTTTTGAAAAAAGTTTAAAAATACACAGCAAAAAAAGTCACCTATTCTTTCAATATTAGCACAGAAAAATATATATTCAGTTACCAAAATACTGGTTAAAACTAGCTGTCTAACAAGAAGCACCACAATTAGAGATTCATATGGTGATGACATTTAAGAGCTGTAAGTGTATGCAGCCTATATGTCAAATAGTGTAAATGCTGTGTAAGTACAAAGTAGAGAACAAAGCCTCTGCCAAAGGGTTTACAGTTTAATGGAACTTCTTCCCATTGAATAGCTGCAACATGAATGCAAAACTGCTTTCAATGATATCCCTTAAATATATTTTAGCAGTGACAGGGTAAGAATTAGAACAATAGGAAGGAGCATATGAAAGATAACAACAGTAAACGTAAATTCAAACTCTTTCAGTGACAAATATAAAATCAATAGTTAACAAAACTTAATAAAGTCAGAGAGCCACTTTAACATCCTTTTTATTCTCTTCTGCATGTTGTTATAAGTAGGGGATGACTGCAGAGGAAGTTTGAGATGGAAAAGGTTGACTGCTCTTGCCTATGGCTTTCGTAGTGCTTTACCTAGTCCATAATTAATTGACAGAATGCAATAAATAACTAGACAAATATACACACTATGCTCTGGACGTAGTTGATGGCATTCATGCTATTGTGAAAATTTCTTGTGATGTGGATGGGGCTGTTGCTCCTCTCTGTAGGCCTAATCTGCTCGGTGTATGGACATGCCCAGCAGCAAAGCAGAAGCAGAGCTCTCAAACTGGAATGAGCAAATGGGCCACAAAGCCAGTCATGTTGGAAGTCAGACTGTTAACTAAGTGCTTGAGGGAAAAACTCCTGAGCTTTGAGGTTGACAGTGGCACTGATTTCCAGATTGATTTGAGAGTATACACAGCCTTTCTGACCTTTGGTTTCCTTGGATGAAAAATGACAACGATGTTAGGTGTAATGGTTATATCTACAAATGATTGTTTTAAGGATTAAGTTAGTTCTAAACAGGAGATGAATTATGTATATCACAACTGTTGTTGGAATGTTAAATCTTTATGAATTGGAGCAGGAGAGAATGGTGATCCTACAAGCCATGTCTCTGTAGGTCAACGCAGCATGATGCAAAAACCTAGCACCAACAAACCTGCGCTAGAACCACAGGCAGTGTGGCTGTGTGATTGCAAGGCTGTGCCAAATGTGGAAAGGTAGATCTTGAGAATTTGGAAATATCAGTCAATTAACGTGACTCCACTGCTTTGAGGCTGCAAATTCATAGTTTGGTGTCTTCTGTGTACTGTGTACATGTACTGTATTCTGTATAAAGAATTTTTCACTTGTGTGAATGTATTTTAATAGACCTACATCATACCCTATTTTTATTCTATTCTGTGTTCCCTACAAGTTTTGCCTTGGAAGCAAAAAAAGCCACAAACATAAAACCTGGGCTTTTCAGTCACTGAGTGTGAAGAAATAGATGACAATTGCTTGCCTAAGGTAGACATGCAGTGCTTTCTCTTTCTTTTGCATAGTACAAAGCTGGACATAATGACACATCATTTGAAATCTTTGGGTTTTGTAATTTTTCTCTTGTTTGCTTGTGGGGTTTTTTTAAGGAAAAGGAAAATTGAAAACCGAAGACCCATGAATAGACCTTTTCTTAGATGTAATGACAGGAAAATGCTAAAGACTTGGAGTAAAGACCTGCTTTCAAGAATTAAAGTGATACTTTTTGAAAGAAAAATGTCTGAAAGATCTGCAATAGTTACACATGGGTTTTTAGCAACCAAAATTCTGCTTCAAGATACAAATGAAACATGGGAGATAGATAGACAGCAGTATAGCCTTCATGCGCATAGAAATAATACCCCTTAAGTAGGAATAGATGGGATGTGTAGTAAGAATAAGAATCACGAACTCAGTAAGAATCAAGTACTCAGGCATTACAAGACATGACATAGAAACATATGCTCCATTCCTAGAGACAAGTTATAAGCAGAAAGCAAATGAAGAGTGTCATTTTCAATTCATATAAATATTCTTCAAATGAGAGATTTCAACATGAAGCTGCAATTCTCGTGTGCATACTCAAAGTCCTTCTCTCTTAGTTTTATTCATTGTTTTAATTGAAAAAATCCACCATTTGATAATGCTATTGTGACCAATACCAGATCTACAATTAAATCCTATAGTATAAACCTGCGGCATTTATATTGTGCTATGGAATAATTACCTTTGAACAATATTGTGGTGGGTTAGGCTGCTCCGGCAACTATACCCTACACAGTCCCCTCTCACTCTCCCACACCTCAGGGATGAGGGAAGAGAATCAAAGAGGAAAAAGAAAAGAGACTCGAAGGTTGAGATAAGAACAATTTACTACTACCGCTACCAATATATATATATACAGATATGTACAAGGATAAACATATGCAAACGAGTGATGTACGGTGTAATTGCTCACCACCCCTTGACCGAGGCCCATCTCGTCCCGAAACTGCAAAACTCGATACTGCAATCCCAGATGAACAGGAGGCCCCGAGACAGAGAGCGAGAGAGAGAGAGAAAGCACTCTGAGCACCCGAAAGTGAGAGTCCCGGAAGGGCAAAAGCCCTTCTTTCTAGCTGACCCTTGCTTTTATATTGGGCATGACGCTGCATGATATGGAATACTAATTGGCCAATTTGGCCCTCAATCTTAAGTTCAGGTACAAATCGTAAGGAGAGTCGTGGACCCCTTGTCCCAGCTATGCTCCCCCCTTATCCTGTTGTGCTCCTGCACACTGGCAAGAACCTGGCAGACTGAAAAGTCCTTGAGACCTCAGTTCCAACTATAAACATCAGTGCACTATCAGAGTTCTTCTCAGAGTGAGCCTCTGAGTAAAACCAAAACACGGAGCTCTTCTAGCTGCTAAAAGAAGAGCTAATCCTGGTCCCAGCTAAAACCAGGACAAATATACAGAGCTATGGAGTTTACTAAATAAAAAAAAGGAATTTGAGATGAGCTAGGAAGCTAAGTTCCTCATCTTTGTTATGCCTAGTCCTGAATTCATAACATTAAGTGTGATTTCTGGTCTCCATGTCACGGGAGTGCAATTCTCATTCTGTGTTATTCCAGTACCTTACATGGAAAAGAATAAATATCTTTTGAAATCAATGTAGCATGATAAATCACTATGTAAAAGTTTCAAGGTGTTTGATCACAGATTGTATTTTATTTCTATGTCTCTGTTCATTATTTGCAGACACAGTCAATGCAGTGGACATATGAAATCAATGGACTGCCTCCGCAGACCGTAGCACCTATAAGGCCAGCAAAAGTTGTTTCTACTGGCAGTTACATAAGATCAGCCACAGTTCGACAGCGCAATTCTTTACGTGAAAATCTGAAACTTACTACCGCTGGAGTATCCTCACCAACCAAGGGGGCACCTTTGGTTCTAAGAACAAAATAGAGAAAGTTATGATCAGGGTTTTTTTTTTTTGTGGGAGGGGGTGTGAAGTTGACACCTTTATCAAATAAATTCTGTAGCTAAAAGAGGATATGTTTTTTGATTTTTTTTAAAGCAAATATGATATGCATTGATTGTATGCTTTATATGGAAGATTCAGAGTCCCTGAGCTCTAGCAGTACCTTATTTTTCTATGAGGAATTTTAGATGCTTACCTAACAGTTTATGTATATCATACAAATGTCAGCAAGTTCTAATGAGAAAAAAGTTGGAGTTGAAAAAATATACTTGAAAACTGGGGAAATCAAACTAATGCCTTGCTTTCTAAGGGATATTAGTTTGGTAAGGCTTTAATAGGAAGCCTTAATGAACATTCTGTGTGATGTTCAAAATATTACACCCATGCAAACCAACCAAGAAAACCAATACCTGATCTCTTTCATGATAAAATGCTTTCCCAAAGTTTGCACTGTTTTGCTAAGGTGAAACATGTTTACATGTCATATGTCCAGAGCTTGAATGCCTTTCAGATTCTCTTACTTTCACAAATTTCATTAATTATAACATCTTTGCTTTGTCTAAAATAAGAATCCTGATTTATTCATGCCATAACACTTCAAAACCTAGACAATTATATAACATAGAATGAAAATAAAATGTCCTCCCTCAGTGTTTTTGTGTTAATTAAATTTTAGAGAGTGCTTTAGAATATTGAAATATAGAAGGCTATGAAAAGTCAGTGAGGAATGGAGCTAGATTTTAGGGGGTTATCTCCTAAAATAAACAAACCAGAGATGCCTTCATATTGTGCTTCCATTTCCATTCTTCCCATCCACAGTTGACTTTAGATGGTATTCAGGCTTTCTTTGCTCTTTATGAAATCAGATCCATGCAGATGTGCTTTGTAAGATCACTGGATGGGTAACTCCTGCCTTCTTTCTTCATTGAGATTTTTTTCCCTGATTTTACTAATAGCACTTAAATTGTATCTGTGCCTTTATTTTGATGGTGGAATGTACTTTAAAAAAAAAATGGCTTGGCACAGATTAAGTGCTTTCTTGGCACAAATACAGAATGAGCATCATTGCTCAGGAATGGGGAGCATGAGAACAACCTGTGTAGGTCAGTGTAAATGAGCACCGATAAAATCATTTTACCACAATGTGCTTGAGGATTTTGTTTATGCCACACATTTTAGAGAAGCTATTGCAGAAAATGTTTGGAACATATAAAATAGCAATGGCCCTGTTATATATCTCCTTTTAAATGCAAGGTGCCCCATTTTGGCCAGAAACCAGGTAATCTGAAGCAAGAATAAAATCAAAATTCAGTACACAACACAGGAAAGGTATTGTCAATAGTGATATCTGGTATATATCTAATAGACGTTAAGAAGCTATTGCAATATTTATCTTAAATGCTACTGGGACCACAAATACAGCTAAATTTCATAGGAAGGCTCTATCTGCACATATAAAGGAAGCAAGTGCTTCTCTGACTTATGAATCAGAATTTATGGATCAGAAATATGCAATGGTTTCACAACTGAATATTGGTGTTCAGGAAATAGTTCAGTGACAACTTTTCTTTGTAAAAGCTTTGTTCTCCTTGTTTCGCTTTTTTAAAAATTTGCTTTGCTATTTAAAATGCAAATGTTTACAAGATGCTCAAAACTTTGTAATTCTACCACAGATGGGTTAGCAGGTGGAATATAGGTGAATCACTTAATTAAATGATGCTCACTCCAGAAATTTTATTTCACAATTGACTTGCCGACACTTGCTGCTATGTGTAGTAGATTTTCAAATTCTGTCATAGATTAAAACATAGGCAAGTATTATGCAATAAGATAATATAAGAGGGTTTTTTTCAAAGGTACAGTCTAATTCTAGTATCTATTTTAAAAGGGAAGCATAATGTGTACTTTCTGGACCATATTACAGGGTTTTTTTTCAATGTGTACAAGGTCACTCATGCAAGATATGCCATCATCATTTGAATTTGTACCTAATATTAAAAACGTGTTTCATTCTTCTTATTTCTTACAGACTTTAAACAGAACTAAAAATATTTCCTCTATTAAGAACATACTTGCAAAGGTGATTTAAATGAAGACCATTGTATCTGTGTGGTTGCAACATCCACAATGTTTTACATACTATCTGCATGCATTTATGGATTATACTGACTATATAAACTGTTAAAAGTAGATTCCTTTTTACTTCCTGGCTTGATGCTTTGCACTTCCACCAGTGGTGGGACGGTATTCTTTAAAACGCAAGGGCTAATTCTAAGTATATCTCTTAAAATGCAGTTTCTAATCAGCCACACTGGAAGATTTCAAGAATTGCCAGTTTTATTCATTAATTGCTTCCTCCTTTTTACTAGAATTACTGAGCCATATTGGAATTCTTGGAGTTTCAACTCAAGGAAGGAAAGAATTGATATGAGAAAATATTATAAAATGCTGCTTTTGTTATTTAAACTTGGAGAATTCACTGCAAAGCTTTTGGACCCACCAATAAATCTGAGCTTCAGAACAGCTGGGCAAGCTGCTCGCCATCACCCAGCACCTTAAAAATGTAATCTGCAGAGGAGTTTAAGCATTGGAGTTAGGTCTAAACACAATTGTTGCAGTTAGGGCTCAGGTCTAAAAAAAGCAGTCCAAGTGATTTATCTTAGAATTCAGGCTGAATTACTGTTTTTCATCATAATCTTCTTACAAGGAAATGAAAGAGAGTGAACACAGCCTCGAAGTTATGGCTTTTGAAGAAGACATATTTTCTATGCCCTTATGCCACACCTGACTAGCAGAAACTGCAAGAGAAAAAAAATAACTTTGTTTTTCCACATTAAAGTACCCTTCAGGATCCTTTTCTTCTGAAAAGGATGAAAAAAGGAATACCTCCCTTCACATTAATCTATGCAAGCACAGCAGAATCTCAGGAAAATGGGTGAATATCGGTTATTACTGCAAATAATAGCTCTTAAGTTCTAATTGCTAACCTTGATTAGAAATCTAAAATTGCACTGACTCCACTTGTATATTTTGATATATATAAATATCAAAATCACAAATAAAAGTATGACACTTAAGGCCAATGTTTTAATCATAGTCTTACATGACACACAAGTCAGCTGTGCATCTACTTGTTACTGGCTTAAAAGAAATGCTAATTGGATAACCAGTGTAGTAACCACCTGTTTGTTTCTATTTCTTCCTCCCTTGTCTCTTTATGTCTCTCTATAATGATTCATCTTTCAGAGTAATTTTAAAAAGTATTAAAACCTTATAAAGCAACATTATTGTGTAGTGTAGAACAGGTTACTTTGAGAATGGGGTCTACATTTAAATTTATTACTAAAATACTGTGCAGCTTTTGCAACTATTAAGTTCCAGGTTTTATGTGGCATGTCTAGCAGTGGGGACAGTCTCCCCTAGGGGGTTGCAAAAGTGTATAGTCAGAGCACTAGCTTCAAAATAATACAAAAGCAATCATACTTCTTATTGTTTGGTATTTGACTGAGGTTTATTTGGCACAATACCACATAGGAGAATGACACAAGTATAACATGAAAATGTTTTTAAAAGCCTGCCATTAGCAGCTCAGCTTGGAGTGGGTTTTGCTGCCACATATCTCAGATTTCAAGATTGCTTGTTTTACTCATGTCTGCCTAGCCATGGTATCAATGACACTCTAAGACAAGACTATTTTATACCTAATCTCACTAGTTATAAAAAGGTTTTAGAGTATCAGACTTTCTCTTCAAGAATAGTAAGAGCCTGACATTAAGTCCTGTGTCAGTGCAGATTTTGCCTGAGTCAGGAGAATTGAGAGATGAAGACTGCTTTAAGCGCGGAAAGTAATCATGATCAGGTAAAGAGCTCATCGGGGCATGGGGCCATATACATTTCTAATGCTAGCTGCAAGGAAAAGTATTATTTTAAGACAGCTCTTTGGGACTGAGGCCAGGTCAGCAGCAGACATAATGCTGAACCAACAATGTTCCTACTTGAATAAAATAACATGGCAACAGTGAAATTTGAGCATGCACTTTTCTCTTCGATCACTAACCCAAACTATCAGAAGAAATGGAAACTTCTGACTCATCCTGAATATAGCAAACATCAGGGAAAAAAAATCACTCTGTATTAAGAAATATTCCTAGGAGAAGGCTTAATCTTTAAAATAAGAAAGAAAATCCCTGGCTTTGCCTTACTATTTATTTGCTTGTAAGAGGTTTAATAATTTTATTTCTCCCTGCAGTGACTGCTCATTCTAAAATAAATGACTGAACAGTGCTTTACTGCTGACACAGATCACAGTTTGTTGCTAATGGAATGTTAACTGCTTTTTAAGTAACTCTGAATAAACCCGCTGATCCATAGAAGATTCATCTATAAAGGAATCCAGTTCATCAACTAGCTTTTCTGCTTCCACTGACATGAAACATATTCTTCTGCAGTTTAGTTTACTGCAGTTACTGTAATACTGATAGTGTCAAATTTCCTATAGAAAGATGTTTTACATTTTGAGACCATGGTGTGATGACAGTGTGGTGAGGTCATGGCAGGACATGGATGCCAAGGTCACTGCATGGAAATCTGTCCAAAAAGCACTGCTTGGTGGCTAGAGAAATAAATGGAAAGACATGGAGCAAGGAGAAGCTTTGAGGTTTTTTTTTCTCTTTATTCCAAGATTTACCTCTTTTCTGTAAAGTATCCAGTTTCTCGTGATTAAAAAAAAAAAAAAGAAAAATCTGTCAGTGCAAAACCTGATAACTCACTGCTCATCTCACCATACTAGTACACAGCAGATGCTACCAAATCAGTCTGGCACAAGTCTAAGTGACAAAAGAAAATCAGATGTATAGAGAAGGGTAAGACCACAAAGAAAAATCCTGTCACTTATTAAATGAATAGTGTCAATGTTCATCATGAGAGCCAATTTACCTATCTGTACGAAAATCAAAGGCTCCATTTTTCCATTAATAGTAACAGTCTTTCAGGATGTCTTTGCTGTAGCCTAGAGGGCTGATATTGTGAATACAATGTGTGAAGGGTAGCTGCATCCTGACTCCAGGGCTCCTGACATCTCTTCAGTCCTGATTCCTTTATATAATACTGAAGTGCAAAATGTACATTGCAAATCAATGCAAACCTGCAACTGTCATTCTCAAAAGAAGACATAAGAAACCACTTCCTGAACCCACAAGCTTCTTGAAGAAGTTTCTTGAAAAAACTGGTCTATGAAAAGAAGAGATTCCAGGTGAGGTGTGAAACTTCCAGATTCAGGCGAGACTTGCCCTTTGTGAAGCCATGCTGGCTATCTTAAATCACCTCCCTGTCCTCCATGTGCCTTAGCATAGCTTCTAATAGGATCTGTTCCATGGTCTTCCCAGGCACAGGGGTGATGCTGACAGGTCCATAGTTCCCAGGGTCCTCCTTTCTACCCTTTTTAAAAATGGGTGCAAGGTTTCCCTTTTCCAGTCGCTGTGAACTTCACCTGACTGCCATGACTTTTTAAATACTATGGAAAGTGACTTGGCAACTGCATCAGCCAGTTCCTTCATAAGTATCATGACTAATACCTGGGATCCAGAATTTAATATATTGGACACCCTTGCCAACAATCTGGAACACTTTTGACTGCTTAATATCAACAGAGAAAACAAATCAGAAGGTACCAGCTCACCAATGTGTATTACCAGCATACAAAGTCTATTTACGAATAGTCCTCTCTAATTGTGGTACATTATTAGCACATATACATCTAATGTAAGAGTAAAATAGTGATTATTTTTATTCATTGAAACGTAAAATAAATAAATAATTGCAAAACTGTGCCCTTGGAAAGTCAAGCTGAATGCGCAGACAGTCAGGTGTGTCCTTCAAAATTCAAAGTGTACATGTGGGTAGTGGGTTGAATACGCGGTAAATATGTGGACAGCACTGGCTCAGCACTCTTCCGTTGCTCCTGGCATAAACTGTTGTAATCAAATGTAATAGCATTTTAAAATGCTTTTTGAGCAATGCAGCTACCTGGCTAGCATTAATTGGTAATTGCGTTCTATTTATCTTGTCTTATGTCTGTCCTAATGTTGGCTATCTATCTTAAAAAAAAACAAAAAACAACAACAAACCAAACCAAAATCCCACCGCCCAAAAAAGGCTGCCTTGCCTGGGTGTGAGTCTTACCGTGCTCAGCTACCATTTATTTATTATTATGAAATAGGTCTTAGAAAACCCGAATCTAAACTACATAGAGAAGATATTGTGAAGGTGAGACACAAACAAGCAAGTTCAGACGTACAAAATTAAATCTTTGTGGTAAAGATATCATGTTGTATAAAAATCATTTCTAAGGAAACCTCTTTCCCCTTAGAGAAGAGTATCTAAACTCCGTGGCTCTGATCATTGCCCTATGAGGGATTAATTGGTAGATGACAGTGTTGCTGTACTGAGACAGAAAAAAAAGCTGCAGGAACATTAGATTAGCTCATTAAAAATAATATCAGTTTGGGGTGCAACACCTGTAAGAGCTGTTTGGTCATTTGCAGGTCACAGAAGTCAAACTCCTTGTGTTCAGTGACAGGAGGTGTCTGGAATTACAATACCCATCCCTGCTCCTACCTTGGACCGTAGAGGACAAAAGGCTGCAACGAAGCTGCCTGGAGGTTCCCTCCCCCTGACTCCCCCCTTGTGCTGTGGTGCCACAGCTGCCAAGATGGGAAGCAATGTTTAAGCCAGAGTTGTACTGCTGTAAATAAGAGGGAACAGCTGGGTAATATTGCCATTGGGAGTCCTATGGCTTTAAATATAATCAATCCGTGATCCGATATAATCTTTAACTTTCTGAGCATGCTACAAATTATCTCTGCACCCCTTATCCAGGTTTACATTAGCAGGAATAAATTACAAAGAGGAAATCTGCACTTAGCTTTCTGATGGTAGGTGGTAGTAAATTGTGATGTTGCTCTTGGGAGGAGATTTTTCCTATCATCTAGCGCATCCAGAATGATGCTTGGCTGCAGTTCCTATCACTTCTCAAAATGTAAAAAAATAAATAACTTGATTGTTAACGGAGAATCAGACAGAATAGACAGAATCAGCTAGGTAGATTATCAGCATCTGAATTAATGAATTAAAAGCAGCATAAAGAGGGAAAATATGAGAGCTCACTGGTATTATTTGGGAAGAGGAAGCTTGTAAGTGAGGAATAGCTCCACCTTAAAGAAAGTAGGACAAGACAGCTGGCGTAGAAAACTGACAAGGTTATGGAGGATTATTTAAACTAGAAACAGGATGAAAAAATCAGCAGGTGTTACGGAACACTTGGGCCAGTCACAGACATCTGCCTGGACTGTCAACACTGTGACAGTATCTCTGTCACAATGTAAAAAGAGGATTTGTGGTAAAGCTGGGAGAAGGAAAAATGGAGATCCCAGAGATGAATCAAGGAAAATCAGCCAAAGAAATTGTCCAACAATAAAAACAAATAAATAGCAAACATATTTCAAATCTCTTGCAGAAACAAAATAAAAACCATGTCACCAGGAATGGTACCTTGAGAGGAGGACTTTTGTAATTCTGACTGTAAAGTAAAAAAGACAGAATAGCCCTTAACTGCAGTGTAATACCATGGGAGTGGCACAGTTCCACAAAAACAGATTGAGAGAGTGTTTGGAGAGAAGGCCAGTGAGGAGAGTCTATAAGGATGTGGGTGCAAGAATGGATGGCTCCCAGGAATGAAAGCACGTTAGTTGCATAACACTACCAGGTACCGGCTCAAAAGAAACAACATTGCATTCGTAATGTCCAAGAGGAGCGATTAAAAAAAAACCCCGAATATAACCCCACTAAATCAAACAAGCCTGTATCTGATAAACTTAGATTTAGTAATGTCACTTGATAGACAAAGCACAGACAGGTGGTTAAGAAGAATGCAGTTCCCCAACAAAATTTCGCTGGGTTTGGTTACTTTCCAGGAAATATAAAGGGTAATTAAAGCCCATATCAGGATAAATTTAGCAAGGTCATTTCTTGACACACTATATAACTGTGACTAGGAAAAGTAGTTCAAGAGCATTCAAGAGCATTCAAGAGAGTACTATTTTTAACATACTGTGGAGGTAACATAAAGAAATGACTGGTGTTGAACTTGTGAGCAGATAACTATCATCATTTAAATAAGTTAAAAATGGGAAGTCTCCACTCTGCGGTGTTCAATAAAACCTGAGAAAGCAGCAGAGCTTTCTCCCGAAATGCCAGTCACAGTTACCAACACAAATACCACCTTCCATCCCTCACTGTTCTCTTTTACATAAATATTACATGTATCTAAACATTAGCGTGTAAATGCATTGACATATCGCTTTACTTCTTCCCCCAGGCAAAAGCATCTCTTTGAGTAAAAAGAAAGCAGGTGTACAGAGGAAACAGAAAGTTAACCAATAGTGTTCAGTCTCTCCCAAAACTAACGCACAATCAACCCAAAGTGAGGGTGGTGGGGTGTGTCAGGTCATACAACCACAGCTTTGTGCTGGAAGAGCACAAGCAAGTGCTGATGAGCTGGTGACTAGATGAAGAAGGGTTTGGCCTTGCCTTGGCAACACAACCGAAATTGAAAATTTGATATTCCAGCAGCAGTTGCAATCCAAAAAACAACCTCAAAACATCTGGCATCAATTACATGCTCTTCCCGTTAACAACTCTAGTAGCTAATTGAAGTGCCTCATGGAGATGATCACTGGCTGTGGGTGCCAGAGGGGTCAGCATGCCTAGAGTCATCTTGTAGCACTTTCTGCTTGAGGGGGTGCCGATCACAGGCACAATTTCACACTATAAGAAAGAAACAAACAATAAACAGTCTGGACTCTGTCTGAATTCAGTACTCCAGATTTCTGTAGGACTTGAAGAGTGATTAATTTTTCAGTGTCACATAAGAATAAATGCCATCATATCCTCATATAATTCAATTACAAAATACATTGTCCTGAATATCAGGTAGAAGACTATGGATGCTAAGACTATAGAGGCATCCTTTGTAATTTTGCCTTATTTTACTCTCATCTGCCAACAAGTGCTTAATACTTTTGCCTATTATCTCCAAAGTAATGGCCTAATTCAGTATTTACTAACACACCAATTCTCATTAGAAAGTTGAATAAGATACCAAAGAACTGCTACAACTTACTGGAAAAGTGGTAGCTACATTTTTTGTGTTGGTAAAACATCTGTGGTGACACAACCTGTTCTATTTTAAGAATGGTCCTGAGCTACACCAGCAAGTGATATTTGCTGCTAAGAGCAGCACTGGGTCACATGTAGGGCCATGCCGTTCAGCTCTGCTGGCAAACTTGATATGTTTTCAAGTGTCTGAACTAAAATTGCCCAATTAGAAAAGTAACCAGCAAATTGAAGTCAGCAAAGAGAAAAGAGGCCTGAGTAGGGAGACATAACATGTCCCTGCCCACTTTCCCCCTCCTGGAGTCGTGCTGTGGTGGCAATTCCTGAACACTTTCCATTTTGCAAGGACTGTAGTTTTAAATTAAGAAAAGAAAGAAAAAGAAACTAGACTTCTAAAGAGGCTGAAGAATAAGATGTAAGAGTACTGAAAACAGGGAGGCAGAAGAGGGCTGTTCATACGCAGCTCCCATTTATAAACACACAGCGAAGCAATACAGGCTGCTATCAAGTAATTAGCCAGGCATGCAAGCTGTGCTGCAGCTGCTGAGCAAAAATGACTGACCAGCACCTGGCCACAAGTGGGAAAATGGGTTCCTATAGGACCTGTTAATACTAGAGGTCAAAGGAGAAGAGGAAAAAAACATTATCCTTCATTTATGAAGTAAATGTAAAAAACCTTTTAATTATTGTTTGCAGCTTTACCAACGTTGCACAACTCTGTGCAAAGGGTTGCTCACACTAACGACACATCTGGCTGAGAAGACCCTTTGTAAAGCATGGAGAAGCCAGCCTCAGTGGAACACAAGATATGGCTTAAGCAGATAAGATTGTTTCATTGGCAGGACAGTCCTTTGGGCTGGAGGTCCTGGCTGAAGCAGGACATGAGGATTTGAGATCCTGTTTCCAGATGTCTTCAGGGAAACTATATTTCATGTCACACATGCCCTCTTCATCATCAATTTCTCCTCTGATCAGAAGAAATTGCGAGTCCCTATATTTTGGTTAACTGCCTAGATGTGAAAGAGATAAATGGGTTTAGAGCTGGAGGTTCTTCCACATCCATCTCAGTTAAGTGGCAGCTACAAATGAAGTAGAGGAAGAACTTCTGTAAGGATCCCTTTGGGTGTCAAGACAGACTTGTAGGAAGTTGGTAAAAATGGCATAGTTCCTGTGACTAGACAGCATGTCTGACTTAAAGCCTTAGACTTGTTTATTGTCTGCAGATTTAGAGGGTCCCGGAGAGCCTGGGTTCATTCTTGTTCTTTTCTCTAAGCAGTGGCTTGACAGCAACAGGCTGCAATTAGGCTCTGGAGGACTCAATGTGAAATCACTGGCCAGAAAGATTAATAGCTAATGAATTATAGCCTTATGGACAAAACCAATATTTTTTTATGATTGAATTCCTGTGGACGGTTTGTGATAAGAAGCAGCCATCAAGTCCTTTTCACTGCTTTGCACCATGCAGCTGTATTTCAGCGGCAGATGGGGCACTCCGCACTGGTAATTTAAAACCAGTTGAGGCCCTGGTCTTCTGACCATGTCTTTGCATGAGTCTTTATGCAGGGTTGAACAAGGATCGTGGAGGCTGTGGTTTTCAAAGTTCAAGAGGAGGAAGTCCAAATCTTGAGGACTGAAGTTCTCTCAAAGCTCCTAGACTACCAATTTAAGCTATGATGGCTACACAGATTTTGATAGCTGAGTAGCCACTTCACAGGTACCATTGACGCAATATGTCATGGTACAGTTAAGAGTTCACTAGGGCCACCAAACCTACTGCATTGGTGATGAAAGTTTTCATACAGTAAATCAATATAATTGGGTGTCTGGGACCATTCACTTCCCAAGGAAGCCGCAGGGAGTCTTCTCTAACCTCTGAGCATGACGTCTTATCTCTGTGTTTGGCACGTCTTGAAGTTAAAAAGAAACAGAAATAGCTCAAATTTCACCTTACGGCTCCTCCATAAGGACAAGTAAGAAACATGAAGAACTCTTTTTTGAGATCACTGCAAGAAGTGAGGGAATAAAATGCTGATTTATTTTTAATCACTGAAATACTTCACATTCAATTCTCTCTAGTTTATGTACACAGACCATGAGACAATCAGAGCACATGGATGTAGTGAGCTCCCCACTCTGTGCTGCAAGGTTTTCCAGGTTTGGAGCTCGACGTTTTGAGGTAACTTGGCCACTGATTGCCATCTGCTGCAGGACATTTCTCTGCCGAGCGCGGCTGTCCAGGAGGCACCACGCCAGTAGATCGGCTGTCCCTGGAAGGTGGCTGGGCAGAGGCCAGGAGGGCAGAGCGTTTGGTGCCCCACTCTGACGGCCAGCCTAAGGTAAGTTTTCCCCACCTCTGAGCTGGATCCCTAAATAGCAAAGGCAGGCCCAACCAAACAGATGGCCACTTGGTCCAGCTCTTAAATAGCCATGAAAAAAATCACGAGGAGCAAACACTGCTTTAGTCTCTGGACTGAGAAATGCGCTCCCCTGCTCTGCGCTGCACGGTTTCTGGAGGAGGTACCAAGAGACCGTGCCGTCACGCCAGCTTCTCGTGTAACCGCAGTGCCTCGAGCTCTGTTTTGGGTGAGATGGATTTTGTTATAACAGATAAGCTCTGAAAAGCTGTCCATCTTCACAGCCCAGCAGGGCTTCACTGCCAGCTTTGGCTTCTGCCTTTCAGGAGAGCAGAAATCCATCCACTTCGCAAAAGAGTAGGACATACAGCAGCGCTGGGACAGCTTTCTTTCCTGGGCCATATCGAAATAGCCACTGTCAGACCCAAGCCCACCAATGGGGTCAGGGCCTCTTTTCTGAGAGCCCTCTCTCCCCATGTGCTGTCCACAGGGGGTTTCAATGCCCAGCTCCAATTTTTGGGTGTTACACCAGGGGCAGGCACGCTCGTTCCCTCGTGATCCCAGCCCTCGGTGCCGGGGTCCCGATCAACCCATCCCTGCGGGATCGCTGCGGAGCTTAAACGTAACAGCGCTGGTCTGGGCTGTGCTACTGCGGGAGGCATGGGGTGGACCAGGGACTTTGGGAAGCTGGTGCGGAGCCAGCGTGAGCCAAACCGTGGCACGGTTAGTTAGCAAGCTGGGATGATGCTGAGCCCCAGAGCAGGTGCGCGTATGGGGATGCAGGCTTAGGAAGGGACCTGCCAGCTCCATCCTTGATTCCCTGCTCTTAAATTACAAACTTTAGCTCAATAACAACTGCAGTTGTGTTTTTTTTCTCTGAAGAGGCACAGGCTGGCCTTTTTACCTCAGGCAGTTCAGGGACAGAAGGTGAAAGTGAAAAAATAGAGACGAAATATCGTTAAAAATACAGAACAGGTACTCCTGGCATCTTTATTGCACTCTTTATCCAAGAATGTGTGCAGCACAATTAAAACCACTGGTTCAAACACCTCATTTTACAGCAACTGCAACTGGAGTCAATCACAGATGACAACCTGGTTGATCATTCCATGGTTTGTCTGCTGAGACTATCTACTTTTTCTGCTGAAGGCTGGCTTGACCTACACTTCAAAATATTTATGTTATTCTTACCCTGTAAATAAACAGCTTGAGACTCTTAACTGCAATGCCCTTCACTAGCATTGGCATTCATGAAAGAATAAACAAAACCCAGGCAGCCCTCCGTCCTTGGCCCATCAACATGCTGAGCAGACCATCCATCAGAGCTGCCTGTGCACCGCAGTCATTACTGAATGAGCAAAAGCACCTACAGGAAAATCCATGACACCCAGCCCTATGGCACAAACAGCACTGTGGTGAGTTTAGCATCTACCGTGCCACACCTCCTATTTTAGAAGTGACTTGTTTCAATTGCTGTAGCAGGAAAGTGGCAGGTGACAACCCAGCTCCTTGGGATGGACATGTTGTACTCCAAAAGGTCCTTCAGAAAACTCCTGCAAAAGTCCCTTTTGAGGAAGTGCATAAAGCAGCTGCGGATATCTCAGTGATGAAAGGGCCTTGTTCACACAAATAGTCAATTTGAAATTGTTAGAAAGTGGGACTTGAAGCTGTGTCTACAGAATTGTATCCGGGTGTCGAAAACCAGCCCCAAGCCCGCTCCTCATTTGAGAGCCACATGGCTCACAGCGAGACGGCTCTTTGGCAGCTGCCTCCCCTTCCCAGCGCAGCATCCCTGGCTCGGCTCCCCTCACTGTCTGATGCTGTTTTCTCACTCGTGCCCAGCACCGACAGATTATTTGACAGCCTGCTGCTATTTTTACCTTATAGCTTCTTTACTCAGCTGTCTCAATCAGCTGCTGCTTTGTTTTTCCTTTCCCTCTGCCTACAAACTAGCAGGCTGGAGGCTCTCAAGTCTTGCTCCTGTTCTTGCTCTCCTTGAAGGCTTCTTTGTAAAACTCTCATTAAAGTCAGCCTCTTCTTTTTCCATCCCAAGTGCTCAGCAACCGAGGCATAACACATTTGTCTTCTTGTATCTGTCTCTTCCAGCCTGATTGTGATAGAAAACGCCAGTTTCTAATGCTCGCTCACACCCCAAGCACAGACAGAGGCGCACAGACCCCCATTTCTCAAGACACCAGCTAAGAACCTTAAATAAGCCGAGGGAAGAAAATGATTCAACAGTAACAGGAGGTCTCAGTAACAGATGGCAGAGTAGACAAGCTCGCTTGTATTTGCTTGCACAGCGAGGTCTTTTGTGACAGTCTTCTGGAGGGGCTGCTTCACGTGAGCATTAATTTTACTGGCTGGCAGGACCATGCTGCAACGAGAGCACGTCCTTTGTGCATAGAGCTTTACAACACTCATAGCTGCCTGTGAGTGGTTTTCACGCTCCTGGCTTATATTTGGAGTAGATAAACATGTTTTTGCTGAAAATTTTTCATGCCAAGAAAAACTAATTTAGTTGTTCCTGCAGTTGTGCTCTATGATATTTAATTGCTAAAGCTGTTTTCTCAGAGCACACTTAAAATTAAGCAGTTTCTAACCAGAATGCTCCTATGCAGATACTTGGTTTAAAGAATGGCTTCCTACCCTCCATCAGGACTAGGAGTAATGTGTAGGGTTAGTGGTTTTCTTGTAAGACTATGATCGCTAGATAATCATATATCCCAATTATATCACCTAGATTAGTAAGCAGTAGTAGAGTATACTTCAATATCTCTTAAAATACTGAGTTTTTTCAGGTGCACAGATGGTGCTATTTCTGACCTTCGTCTGACCCAAAGATCCTCCCTCTGAGGCAAACAAGGTACTGGCAGGTGCCACTGCCAGACCACAGCTGCCACACCACTGTCCTTCCACTCTGGGCAACCACCGCTACCCTTAATTCTCCCAATGCTGTGGAGTACACAAGGTGACCTTGAGTATGTAAAACTCATTACAGATTCTCATTGGAAATCTCATCCTACATCAGTTGTTAAAAATGAAAGATGCTTTAGCAAATGGCACAGTAAATGATACTTCACCACAGGACAATACTCCAAGCTTTCTCTTCCATGTGCTGTTGCAGTCATGTCTTAGGCATACTCATAGGTTTAGCACTTCCAACTTAAAACCAGTCAGGTCAGGTCTATTTTCTTTGAACCTGGGATGCTAAGGGTTATTTCTGTCTCTGTGTGGGTTATCCATCTGGTCTTACAATCTTGTGAAATGGCTGAGAAGAGGCTCTCATGCCACGCTGCTCTGCTAAGTGATATTCCTCTTGGCCCATGTTACAGAAAGGTGTTTAAATCAACTAAATACCTGGAGGGTTGAGTCTCTATAGCGCCATGTGGCAGAGGTCTAATTTTCCTGCTTTGTTCAAACATCATTTTTATCCTTATGATCTATGCTAGCAGAATTTTTAAGAACAGGTATCAATAGGCATATCAGTATTTATAGTTCCTATTTCAAATGTAACATGGTTTTCTTCTATGCAAATGCAATGGCATGTTTTCTAAGTTTCACAGTTTTATTGCTTTACAAATAAATATTTTTAAGATTATCTGAAGGACTTACTGTTCAGTGAGCTATGAATGTAAAACATGTCAATTTGAAATGCTTGGCCACTTTTAAAAATACCTTGTACTTGGAGGCAAACAAAAAGCAAAACCATATCAGAAGATGATGTTAGGAAAACCGTAAAGCCTTCTTTTATTAATCATCTGATGTAAGCTTTTAGGGAGAGCTGTTCATTTAAATACCTTGATTACAAAAAACTCAACTTCGAGGTCAGGTTGACTTAGTCAACAAAACCTAGGACACTCTCTATATCTGGGTAGGGAACAGAAGCAGAACATGTTCAATGTGTAGGGAGGAGTGACAGATGCCTCTTTTAGAGGACAGAGGAATTAGACCGTGTGTTAGGTTTAGATTTTAGGGCTAAGATGGAAAGAACGTGACCCTTTCCACACTCTGTCTTGACCCAGCTCTGCATGTATCCCACTCAAGGAGGGATTTTCATAACATTTCAAGATACTGAAAGGCATGATTTTAGTGGTGAAAAGACTTTCTAATCTCCCTTGAAATGAGCAGTGCACCAGTGTGAATGTCTTGGAGGAGTGCATAAGACTCACAGGCAGAGTTCTGTGCAAGCAGTAATGCGTCTAAACACTTGGGTCAGTTTACACGCACAGAAGAGTGTTTTAACCTTCCCTTGGGCCTTTTCCTGGGAATAAAATAGCTTAATGGGGTGCTGTTCTCTTTCCAGACACTCACTTCTGTGTGCATAGACCAAACATGGAACATTTGACTACCAAAAGGAGACTGTGCTGGAAAATTATGAGCCTGTGAAAACAGGGAGCTGCAATGCATAGTGATTTGCAGCCTTAACTACAGCAATTGCAATGGGTGACAGCTGTAATGATTAAGAAATACATCCCAACAAAAATTACTGCATTTTCCAGGAGTGACACAAGACATAAAGTTGATAAATAATCCTCTAGGAATCTACTGCCCGTAGTGTTTTATTGCTATTATGAAACAGTATTATTCAATAAAATTAAAAGAAAAAGGCAGGGCTATTCTTTTACAAAGCAGTGTATTGATATAGCTTACATTGCTAATAGTCAACACCAAAATCTCTGTGTTCAAAACCATTTGAATCAGTCATTATAATTAGTTATTTACCATGACTAACTCTAACCTAGATGCTGCTAGCTTACCCAATGCATTTAGGTGATGTCTTCTATTAAGAAGGTTCCAACAAAGCAACGAAGACAACAGAGACTTCCAGAGATAACCAAAGACTTTTAAACAAGCAGAGGTTTTTTTTTCACAACACATAAATTGTTCATATTACTGAATGAAATCAAAATTGCAAACCAAATCAAATAAAGAATGTTTGCATAACCATTAACTTTAAAAAAATATAATCCCTATTTGAACAGCCACCAGAGGCTGCTAGAGACTGAACCTTGCTCCCATTACCCTCCCCATTATTACAAGTTTGTTGATCTCCCTTGCAGTGTTACTTGTCTTCAACAGCCAGAAAGTCTGTAGTTGCTGTTTTTCCTATGTGACAACTAGGATGATAATTAACTAACCATACTTTTCTGCAATAACCGTTAAGCAGCCTTTCCCAGAACAAGAATGTGAAACGCAGATTATATTCTGCTTTGAACTATGCCAGTTAAAATTTAGCTATTCTAAATGTGCACAACTGAGAAAGCACTGAAGTCCTTTGGACATATTATTTTTTAAATCGTATGTAAAAGCATGTAGGATGTCTTACCAAGGAGATAAAATTTCTACCCCAAAGACCTTGCAGTCTCCAAAGGTCTAAAAAGATACAGATACGTTGGCTACAGGCTAAAGGACTCATTTGTTGAAGGTGCATGGTAATGCGAGAAATTCAAATTTCACATATTATTAAACATGCTCTTCAGTCTTCTGCTGTACCTCTGAAACCCTCTAGCATTTGAGGCTGTGGAGCTGCTAATGCTTTTCTAACTGGGAAGGGGATTGAGGGCTGTGGCTATACCAGGGTGGACATTTTTTTCCTTGCTCTCTCTAGACTGCTTCATACTCCCCAAATCCCATTTTCAAATGAATGGAGCAGTCCTCTTAGGTTAAATTCAAGCCACTCACACATCAGATAAGAAGGTCTGAGACCTTGGTATGTCCAGACAGCAGGGCAGCCAAGGCTACCCCAGCCTCACTAGATTTTTCTTGGTTGAGGCAATGTTTTGATGTAGTATTAGGGTTACAAATAAATTCCTTATTTGAGGAATGCATGCAAAGGGTAGATAGTCTCCAGGTTTTTGTCATGGCGTAGAAAAGGCAAAAACAAGTGGGCTGAATGGGGATTCTCATATCAAAAACATTACTTCTGAGCTTAGATTTTCATACGTGGTGTGGGGAGGTGCCATTTTCAGAGAATTGTCACTCTAAGCCAAATGCTATTGACTTTTGCATATCTAAGAAGTTACAATAGCTCCTAGATTTTAAGCTTCTGGTAACTATCTACATTTTTTCTTCTTTTAGATACGAGTAGATATGTACTATGATACTTCAGAGTTTGGTGTTTTTTTTAATGATACTTTAGAGCTTTCTTCTAAACTCCAGAATATTTTCTGCATGTGTATTACAATAAAATCATGTAACTAAATAACAGCAGATTCATTGAAAGTGGCATAGTCAAGGCTAGGCTATTAGCATAACTTTAAAGCTCTTTACTGTTGCTCCAAATGTCACTGTTTTCTTCTAAACAGTTTTCTCCCAGATCAATACAGAATTACTTAATTTGATTTTAAACAAACGATGGCACCACTTCCTGTTATTCTAAACAATAAATGACAATAACAACAATAAAGCTTCATCTGGCAGGACAGGATACAGGTTATGTTCGCATACCACCAACGACTGTGCATCAGCATAAAACGGTCTGCTCCTCTGTTTCAGTTCATAAAAGCTTAAAGAACAATTAAGTCTACCAACTGGATTTTTATTAGCTTGGTTATTGAAGACAGAAAGCAATAAGTGCTGTTTATCTGAAAAATGTAAGAACCCCAAGAACTCGATTTAAGCAGTTGAATAAATATGTGTAAGGAAAAAGAAGACATTAAGAGCAGACATGAAGTTTTACCAGCTAAAAGCTTTTTCAAAGTGAAATGTGCTGAATAGAAGCAATGCCCAAGTTGCAATGTTGATATCCCTGGCTGAGTTGCTCTTCTGAGACTCACTACTAGCCAGTTGTCCATCCCTGGGCACGGGCTCCAGGCAAGAGGCACAGAGTAGGTATATCCCTCAGGATGGGCCAAGTGAGGATCGATGGTTGTTAACAGTCCTAGTAGGTCTGCCCAAAGTGATGGGGCTTATAGTCCCTCCTTCTGCCCAAGGAGGATCAACTATATTCCCAACACTCCTGGCAGGGGCCTGTCCCACCAGTTCTTTCAAAGGGTTTTCTTTCTCAGACAGCTGGTTCTGACTTTCACCCTTAGAATCCTTCCTTAATGCTGTTTGGGAGTATCTCCTCTTGCCATTTAAGCTCATTACTTCTCCTCCTCCCTCTGAATATGGAGAAGAGATGATTCCTTGCTCCTCTGAAGCTGCCTTTTATATATTTAAAGATTTCTGTCACTCATGTGATGTTTCCTTCTTTAGGCTAAACAGCCACTCATCTTTCCTCAGAGCTAACCTTCCTCAAATCTCTGGTTATTCTTTCCTCTAATTTTTTGACAGCTGGTCAGAAATGTGAAGCTGAAAACCAGAACTACCTGAGCTATGGCCGTATCAGTACCATGTATCGTAGGAGACTCACTTCACGTGATGTGCAGGCTCGACTTTTATCTCTGCATCCCAGTCAGCTATTGCAGCAACATGAGGTTGCAGATCAGACAGAATATGGACCAAAAATAAGCAAATGATAACATTTTGCAGTTCCCTTAAGTGTATTTATGTAGCTACTTTCTCCTAAATGTAAAACCCTATATTTGTCCCTGAATCATATTTTTTCACGTAAAAACGTCAAGAACATTTTTAGCTCTAAATCTTGCATTCAACAGAGTGGCTGGTCCCTGTTGAGTCCCATTAGTCTCTTTTGGTGTTATTTGCAAATTTAATTTGAATACCCTGTCCAGCCATCTAGAACAGTAAAGATAATATTAAATACTACCAGACTCCAGAGAGTCTGCTCAGGATACCCTTTCATTTTGGCAGTGGCTCATGAATAACTACAGTTTGATTACAGTTTGCCAGCTATCTTTGCTCTCACTCTCTTGTGGTTCCCCTAGTCTGATGATGAACATGTCATTCAAAACACTACTAGAAGCCAAGATATGACATCTTTTGCTTCTCTTCTATCACAGTGTTTCCATGTCACATAAGGAAATTAGATTTGGCAAAAGAAAGACCTGCCAGATTAATCCATGCTTCCTTTTGCATTCCTTTTATCTATTTTTTTTTTTAATTCTGAGTGCTTAAAAATAGTTGGCTTGATGATTTCTTTCCCTATAATTTTTCTCAGATTGAAACTAAGCTGACACCTTTGCAGCTCTCTGACTCCTTCTTTGGCCTCTTTTTTTTCAGAAATACGGGCACCGCATTTTCCTTCTTTATGTTCCTGGCATTCACCCATCTTCTGCAAATTCAACAAGATAATTACTGATGACTTGTGAGATTCCCACCAGCCAGCTTTGGAAGCAAACCAAGGGTGAAGTTCATCATACTAAGCAGATATTAAATACCACACTTATCTAACCATTTATCTAACCACTTATCTAACCATCTAACCCTCACTGAAGGCTGGAGTCTTGCCTCTTTGTCCAGTCATACCTAGTACTCATATCTGAGTCAGTTCAGGAATCAAACTTTTTTTTTTTTTTCAATCCATCATGTTAATTTTAAATGTATTTAAGAAAGAAAGAAAAAAAAGTGGTTTATAATGATGAAGAAAAAACAAACAAAACAAGAAATGGCTGCTGCATTGTCACCTCGAAACAGAAAAATTGTCACTACAGACATTCTTTTATCTTTCATTGCGCATCCTGTTCAATACACAGAGGTCAAACTGGCTCCATTAAAAGAGAAAGAGGAGCTACTGAACGAGGCACATCTCCCTGCTCTCACAGTGAGATGCACACACTCTTACTGTGCAGTTAAGCTGTTTGGCTGTCAGCCTCAGTAATGCTGCCTTTTTTATGGATATTGTTAAAATATTGACAGGCCCTTTTTATTGTTAATCATTCAAAATCTGATTTTAAGCTTTCTCCCTGCTCCATCTGCAGCTATTTTTCACTGGAAAGCTCAAGTATATTTCTGCATGGGGTTTATCTCCTTGACATATTTCTATTGCTAACTATGGTTACTGTAGAACTGTTCAGAAAAATGGTTTAGAGCAGGAAAAGTGTTTTAAAAAATAGGTTACTTTTGCACAAAACCCCATATATATTTAGGCAGAGGCCTTACATGAAAGAATGTCGTCCTGAAAAGAGCTGCAAGGAATACAACACAGGCAGTTATAGTAGGCAACTTTAGCTCTTGCGACAGCATTTATTTAACTACATCATAACACTTCAAATTCCCTTTCAGCGCTGTGGCCCCAAAGATCTAAACAAACACTCATTTAAACAGTCTCCTTGCTCCCAAACGCTTTCCTTTAACTGTTGTTCAAAAACTACAAAGAATGCTCGAGGAATGCAATCACACAGGAAAAGCGCTGCTGAGCTTGCTAGCTATTACAGCTCCATCACTGTATTGTTTATTTCTCTTTCCATACACGCCTTGGGGATAGACACACCAGAACTTTAAAAACTATCTGAAAACTCTTTCAGAATATTATTTTCCTTCTGCACTGACCATGAGTGGTGCATATGCTCGTATCAAGCCCAGAAGCACAAATGGGCCCAGAATTACATATTGAAACAGGGTGTAATGCACAGTGTCTGTACAATAACCCTCACTGTGTCTCAGACAGATTCCCACCAGCTAAAAAAACGTTAGAGCCACCGCTGCATACATCCATAGGCTATCTTTAAAAGCTACCACTGTTTTCTTAAAATATTAAAAAAACCCAACACCCCTTCCCCCTCCAAATCATGAGTTAACACTCCAGGATCTATCAGATAGACAAAGACAGAAAATTTCTTAGTTCTGATTGTGCTCTAAATATGTTTACAGATTCAACATTAACGTGACATTGCTGGGACCTGCCCCCTATCAACTCTACCATTCCCAGAAATGCAAATGGTATTCAGGGACAAATGCATGCGTTACGTGTCCCCAGAGTCTTGGCAGACAAAAGAGTGGATGGAAACTGGATTTGGTTAACATTCTATCCTTATCCCTCCTGTCACTGTAAATAATTTTTGTATGCAAACAGGAGAAAATAAAGTATCTGCAGAGTTATTATCAAGAAAGAATATGGCCCAGAACATTGTCAACTGTCAAAGTAATGATCCCATTTTCTATGAAAACAAACTTGTTACTGTCTATTTGGTACAAGAATAGTATGTGTGTTCCAGAGGAAAAAAAGAGAAGCCAAGAAAGGTTACAGGCCCAGCATTAAAGGAAAGCACATTTGCACATAGTACGCTGGAGACATTCAAGAACAGTTAATTTTGAGGTAGTGGCAGGTCCTGTAATGTTGCCAAAGACAGTGCAAGTTGTTGGTCTCCTAGGCCGGAGCTGACATAGAGCAGTATTTCTCATAAGTAAATAACTTCATTGTGTAGCATAGAAAAAAAAATATCATAAAGCTACCAGTAAATGTGGGCTAGACATTGACATTTTGTGAGTCTACTAAGCAAGGTGAGAAGCTTAAAAATAGACCTTCACTTTGTGCCTCCCCCACATGCACCTTTCTTTTTTTTTTTCTGCTTGTCATGTGGTCATTTCAATCTGCTCAAAAGAGCCTTCAGAAAGTCCACAGGTGTTGCTTTTTCTAGCCTCCACGAAGTGCTAATAGGCAATGTTATAAAAAAAGAACTAAGACATCTCTAGTACTTTGAGTTCAAGAACTGTAGTAAAATATATAGCTATGAAGGACTGGGGGAAATAGCTCAAAACAAGGTATGTTCAAAGTTCTCAAATGCTTTTTGTGTGGAGCTTTATGTTACATTGAAACCTACATTTGCTGCTATATTTTAAAGTTACTTAAGCTATTTCGGCACCACTAGATTGATGAGTCAGTTATACGTAATAGCTGTGGTGAACAGAATACTAATTTTTAAAAGGCGCTCAAAATTTAGTAAAAGCTTTCAATTAAATCTTGTTTATTAAAAAATATACCTCTATATACAGCTCTGATGTCTGGCTTGCATAATGAAGGAAATTAAAATATTTGTCCTACTTAAGTATCTACATATTTCAATCTGCAATCATTGTATGAGTAACAAGTACAAGCACCGTAAAGAAAATCGCAAGACTGAGAAATGAGCCTCTTCTATACAGACACAAATCTGGGACAAAGCCTTTCAAATCAGAGCATGTTACTTGTTAATATCACTCTTGTTCTCCACTATTTGTTGTTAATATTAAAACGAATGTTTTAGCTTTCTATCGAGTTTCATTACTGAACAATCTTGCCCTATGTTGCTTCTCTAAATCATGGGAGAAAGAAGCAGCACAGCACTCTTCTCCAGAACAGGGATAATGTGGCTATACACCTCCAGGTTTTGAGACAGGTATGAAACTCTAACCTGTGCCTATGATCAGCCTCTGTAGAACACTTTCATAATAGGCAGTTATTTACAGCTTGCTAAAGAAACAAGGGAATAATAAAAGAAATAGCAAAATTTCTGTTGAGCAATTTATTGACTCGTGTGAAAGTAACAAAGGTGAGAAAGGCAGGAAGGTATGAGGCAATGGAGGAGGGGAATAGGAAATGGAAAATAATTTTAACTTATGTGCGTGATAATTTCCTGGGCTTTGATATTGTCTGGAGGGAGAGGGGATTGAGATGGATCTGATTCATATCTAGTAGTCTTTTTTTGTGCTTTAGACTTGGTCTAAACAGTGATTTGAACACCACATTATTAAGGTAGCAACTGCCTCCTGAGAGTTTACATGTAGTATGGTCCTGGCAAAGGATAGGAGTTCCCATCAGTCCAGCATATCTAGAGATGCGTGTCGCATTTATGGCTTAAAGCACTGGTATGGGAATTCTTACATTGCAGCATATTCAATTTCCTTTATAAGCTGATTTGATTTAAATATATGAAAGCAGAATCCAGCTGTTTGCCATTGTGGTGAGTACAAAATTAACTTTCTGAAAAATTACTGATGGATGGATTGATTTGCTTGAAAGTTAAGTAAAATGTTCATCCTCTTAAGAAATTCAGCACCTACTGTCAGCTGTCTTGCTCACTTAAATTATGTTAACAATTAGAAAGAGATATGGATGATTCCAAATTTCTTGATGGCCAGCCCCATTAATTTCTATGCCTGCTACTACATGCAAGGCCACTTTTGTCCTTAGTCGGTAAATATGGGAAGTTCTCTTCACTTAAAGTAGATGATTTTAACTATGTGGATTTGTAATTACGCTCACCTAAGAATGGCTGCTGAAGGCAATTACTCTGAGTGCATTACTGGATAAACCATAGGGATTTTGGCTTTTGTTTTTTCAAGCCAATGGGCTCTTGGATCCCTGGTAAGAGTGCCAAAGAGGGGAAATAGCCTTAAGGATGGGTGTTTCTACCCAAAAGGAGGAGATGTAAATCCATCTTGTTCTTGGGAGGAGCTAGGATGGGAGCCTGCAGCTGGAAGACTCAAAGAAGAGAGGAAGGAAGGCACTGAGAATGACAAAGCCACCTTTGATACCTCCTGGAGGATTCATTCTCACTTTAAACATATTGGAAATGAAGGCCACATAGAGACTGAATGCCTTGGCAGAAGGTATAATAGTGCTGAGATGGAGTGAGAGCCGGGCTTGGGATGTGCTGCAGGATCTTGGGAATTATTTGGGCTGCAAAAGGCAGTCTTGGGTCCTCTGTCTTTGCTTGAAGGAATCAGTTCCTGAGAGGTTAACAGCAAAAAGCAGCAATTTTGCTTGCACATTTGAGGGAATTATTCATTTTTCTTAATGTGCCACCTATTCTTGCTGAGTAAAATTGATTTGGATTTGGGAAGCTGAAGTATTATAACAAATTTGTCTGGGGAACTGCTTTCATCACCACCCTAGGAAATGGGTTGGTTAATGGAGAGAACAATGAGATTTTTACTATTGAGTTCTGTAATGGGGCAATACTTTGTTTTTGCAACAGATTGGTTGAAGAGGCTGGGAATATATTTATTTTTTCAATGAAATGAGTTGGAATTGTGGTCAGAAAGAATTCCTTATGCTAAAATGCAAAATATGAATGAAAGGCTCTCATGTAGAGAAAAGAGAAATGAAGTGCTGGATTGTGTTGCTAGTCTTTGCTTTGTGTGTGTGCAGTCTAGTTATTCACATTCATGCAGTTCTGCAGTCTAGTCCACTGGTTTATGTCAGAAGTCATCAACAAGTTATCCAGTCTCATTTATTTTGGTGAAATTCTAGCTAGAAATCAATACACTATGCATAGATTAGATTTGCTCAAAAGTATCGTTTTCCTGTACTCTAAGATAGCTTGAGCAGCAGGTATGCATTTAAATGTTTGTGTATCTGAAAAATCTTTCAGGATAGAGATAATTTAATTATATAACAGTTCCCTTGTCAGAGATAGTTATTTTAGGATTCATATAATCAAGATGGCCTTACTAACGTATATCTACTGACCATGAAATTCACTTTCACGTGGAACATAAATTTTTAGAGAAATTCCAACCGGCTTTTTCATAGCAGGTAAGAGCTGCTTTTAATTAAAAGCACTGTATTTGCATGTGTCAAAATATTTAATTAAAAAACAGAAGGAAAGCAATACTTGTCTTTCAATCTCTCCCTTTTTGATAAAATTCCCTTTTCGTTGTTTTTCTTGCTGATGCCTTTATTTCTTATTTAAGAAAGCAATGTTTCTCTCTTTACAATGCGATTAATTTTTCAAATTTTCAAAATTTTCAAAATTTTGTTCTTAATGGAAATAACCTACCACTGATGTGTTCTGCAACGAACCTCGATCAGTTGCTTAGGTTGTGCGAACAGACATTAACACCATTAACAGCAGGTAAAAGTTTAAGTAGAACTAAGAGTTTGAAGTTTTGCAATTAGCAAAATCGTAGTCACTCAGTGACTCTAGAAATAGCAGACAGCTTTGAAGTACAGTAATTAATTTTGTACAATCTCACTTGTTCCATTTCTGCCAAAGCTTAAAAAGTACCCTGTGTCTGCTCAGGAGCGTGTTATCTTCTGCTGAAAGTGCAGACTGAGAATCGGATTTTGATTTAGTTTCCTGATAAGACCTTCACCCTCTAAAGATCCAGTGTAAAAGATTGTAAGTGGAAACTAACTCAAAACAAAATAATACACCAATATCATTCCAATTATATTCCGCCATATACTCCAATATTATGTTGTTGAAGGAAAATATAATAAATTGGGTATAGGCTGTCTCATGACTCCAGTATAAGCAGCAGAAGAAAGTGTAAGCATTCTTATTCTGAGTCCAAGATTAGCAGTGAGGGAAGACCCTTATCAAGGAAAGATGTGGAATGGATTTATGATAAATATAAAGGTCACTGTACAGCCCAAGGCAGGTATGGTAAGTTATCACATTGTGATTCATTACACAAAATTACATTACACTTAAAATATTCGTGCATTGTAATATACTTTTAATCTTTATAATGACGTTGATCTTTCACTTACAAGAATCAGAGATTGGCATCTTTGCTCTGTTGCAGAAAAGTTTTTTTTATCTGTGTGTGTCTGTACAAATGGAAGTCTTTGTTCATTCTCTGATAGAAATTTTTCACATTTACAATACCATTTTACCATTTTGTTACTATTCCATTACATTTAGTAGACTGACATGGGTCAGCATTTATCAAGCTCTGTGTGAAGAGAATTTTGCGGGTAAAAGATGTTTATTTATAGTTGTATAAAAATTTGTATGCCACTGGTATATTTAGATACCCTGGCTGTATAAATCAAACAACATGGAGACCTGGAGTCAGTTCATATCTACTTGCCACCAGAATTAGAACATTAACTTATAGGGAAGATAAATGCTGGGCTGCTTTCTGACTTGCTGTGGTGTCTCTATAGCCTCTTGTCACAAGCTAATTTCCATGTCTTCTAGCTGAGCCATTCACTTTCAGAGCTGTGATGGGAAAAATTAAAAATCAACTTCCACTGCCTTTTTTTGTTTACTTAGACGCAGAAGTAAAACATAAAAACAAAGAGCATTTTTCCCCCTCCTAGCAAAGCACTTGAGTGCAAGCTTGCTTTACATTGACCTCAACAAGACTTAAAAATTCTTAAGAGCTTTGATTCAGGGCCTCTCTTCCTAATCCTGTCTGAATGCAAATTTCTCATTGACTGAAGTGGTATAGGAGACAGTTCTTAATTGCTTATGAAGATATTGCAGAAATAGCTTGAAACACTGTGCTTGTACAGCTGTATTCTCTTGGACTGTAAAATATGGCAGTGTGTTGTTTTTATAGTGGAAGATACAGAAGCAGCTGTGTATATTGCTCATATAAATGGAAAAGAGCCCTGAGTAGTATTGTATCTTTGCTCTGCTGATCTCTGAATTAGTTACCTGTACTTCCAGGTTTAAAATCTTGAGGACTATTCTGAATTAACATATATTTCTTGGTATTCTCTATTCTTTAATTGTGAATCTAATCTTTACCTAAATGCTTGTTTGATCATGTTTCAGCTGTTAGTGCAGTACAGTAAACATGACTGCCACACTTAGATCAAAAATCCAATGCTGTCAATGAAAACATCCCATGATAGAGTGAATAAACACCTTGTAAAATCCTACTAAATACAGGAACATATTACAGCATGATCCTACAGGGCCTTGAGCATGCATTAGTTAGCTTTGTCACCAGCAGTAGTGTACAACTGCAAGCAATGTGATTACTCAATGCTTAAAGCTGGAGCATTTTCAGGTATTTATCATGACAGGCAGAAGAATACCTGATGGAATCTGCATTTTTCTTTAAAGCAGCAGTGCAATTTCAAAGCAAATTCCCTAGCTGTCCCCACTTCCTGCCGGTTGCTTTGTTCCACAGGACCCTTCTGGTGTCTGGGAATGAATCTTTTCAGAGGAAACTAAATAAATTCTGCTCGAGGTGTGCATCCCAATGCACTTCCAGTCCTCTTGCGAGTATAAAAGTTTCAACCTGTGAGTGCTACTTGGTCATGTGCATGGAAAGGGGATGTTCAGCCCCAATGGCCAGACTAAACCTAGTCTGAAGTAAAATCTGGAAGGCTGTGTATAGTAAAGATGTATGGTCCTCAGCACCAATAGCTTCCGTCTGCTGATCCATTTCTGTTATGCCGGATGATTTGCTAATGTAGGCATAGCCTTATTAAGGCTTTAAGTTTGTTAAAAGCATTCCTTCTGCAAGCCTTTTTCAGATATCTAGTTTTTTGCATTTTTGAAAAAAAACCCTGTAACTTGAAAGAGTAGATGCATGACTTTCTGACAAAATAACGAAATGGAGCACAGTGACGAAGCAATAGAATATTAGTTTCTAATAGATATATTCATAGCATTTGCCATTGTCATGCTCTTCAGTTAAAAAAAAATCCGCAAACAAACCTTGTAGTAAACACATTACCAATGCTTAACAAGTCACTAAAAGTAATTACAGATAATGAATGAATGAACGGTATCTTGGTGTGCATCTTGACCTAGTTCTTAGTATAGTGTACTCTCTTGCACTGCCATTCTCCTGGCTGTTGGCATGTCATACCCTTCTTATGTGGAGATTCAGAATAGGAAAGCTCATTTATGCTGTATAATCAACAGGTCTGAATTTTTTAAAAGCGTTTGTACATTACCATTGCAAGAATTTAGAAACATACAGATTAAGGAAATTGAAAGCTTCTAATATTGATAATACACTATTTCATAAGTTTGATAGTTTCCATTTGTTCTCTTATGCTGAAATACAAGATAAATCAAAATTCAAGAGCCAAGTCTTCTGAAGGAAGTGATATAGGAGTTATCTGCTCTAGCCTGAATGAGACATGCTGCAGCCTTTATGCAGTCCTGTCTGGCTTTGGATACGCTTGCCAGTACTGCCTACTACTTTGTGCTCTCACCGTCTTGGACACGTTTTGTTGAAATACCAGTCAAACAAGGTGTTAAGACCAAATTCTCAAACATTTAGTGCCTAAATCAGTGGAAGTTAATCTCTTAAGTACTTGCAAGTCTGGGCCACAGTGTAAATATCACAAAAGAGATAAAAGGACTGTCGGTACCAAAGGAGGACAAAGTTAAGAGTTTTCTTCTAGTACTTCACACAAGTCCCAGGATGCAGTAGACTTAAGTCAGATCTTTGCCTCTTTACTCAAAGACCTGTTTTGTGTTGAAGTTGAGGTAGAGAGAAATAGTTGCAGTGTGTTGTGTTCTGATGTTCCCTAGTAGGTATATGTTCCCAGTGGTACCCAGTGAGCGTAAATTAAACCAGTCTGATGAGTAGTCCAGTGTCAAAAGTGGGGCTGCGAGCCATAACCAGCAGCTTTTGCCATGCACAAGAAAGAATCTGCTCATGACAGTGGAACGCTCCTGCAAGAAGCTTGAATATGTGTAGGAAAAATTATTTGAGCATCAGAGTGAATTAATGGCACTTCTTACTGTTTTTCTTGTAATGTTTTTTATTGCTGACTTTTTCTTCCATTTTGAACTTTCAGTGAACTATATGCAAATGAGAATATATGATAGTGTCACAGGAAAAATATCACTGACAAAGACTTTTGGTATATTCTTTTGTTCACTGAACCATGAACCAATCCCATCTTGATACAACCTGCATGCTCCTTCAACCCCCATAGCCAAGACCCTTACCACTTCACTGGAAAATAGAAAACTGTAAGTCTAAAAATGTGCTGTAGGTCTGGATGGAGAGGATGGATGGAAAAAAGTCAATATTCAAAGATGGCTCAAGTTGATAATGTCCAGAAACCTGTTAATTTCTATGTACAATATAAAACACATCGTGTTTGTGATATAGGTGCAGTGAATATATCTGCTGATTTTTAGGTAATTGTTAAATCGTCTTGTGGAGAAGATAGTTCAAGTACTGCTTCTGAGGCTAAAAAGTCACACATCACCTTACAAAGTTATATTATGAGAACACCAGGATTAGGACAGCATTATTGTTATTTTGTCAGGCAATGTAACTAAATTTTCAGCGTCCCTTTGGAAGTCTTGGCCTAAACAGTAGCCACTTGTGCATTGCAATTGTTTTGGGTTGTGAACATTATTTGAATTAGTTAATACGTTAGGTAACCTTCTGGAAGACTATAGCTTTTCATCATCCCTTGAAGAAACATTTATAGACCAGCACATCACTACCTGAGATCATAATAGCTTAACAGATGATTAGAAGTATCTTACATGTGACATACTGTTTTGAGCACACAGAATATCTCTGTTAATGTCAAAATCCCAGGAAGATCTTAACTGTTGTAAAACTGAACTAGGAGAAGCAAAGCTTTGGAATACTGTTTATAACACTACAACGCAATAAGCTTCATGTGCTGAGCCTCACCATTTATTCAGCTCTAAAAAAAAACCTTGAGAGGGATATTCAAAGGCATAAAGGGCGTCTTTGCTAGAAGTCTGTTTAATTTTCTGTGTCTGCCTCTGAATATCTCTGCACTGCTAGCACAATGCCATATGTGCATGTGCTTTGAGCAGACAGGCAAATCACTGAAAGCTTTGATTTGATCCTGAGCCATTTACCTTTGTCTGAATTTGGCCTTTAGAGAGGATTTTGACTAAATACAGGAGAGAACTGTGCTGATGCTTGTGTAACCGCAGCATAGCAAGGCTTCACAGTAGAGCTATAGGAATCCAAGCTTGCTGATGTGCTTGTGTTTTCCTTTCCATTTATCTTATGTAGGTTAATTTAGAAATTGCAATATTTAATCAAACTCTTCTTACTTTCTGTCTACTTCTACTAATTTATCCTCTTTGGAATTGGGACATATGTCATTGGATATGATTTTTTTACCTTATGAAGTGCTTTCACTGCCTCCAGTCAATCTTGGGTTTTCTGCATTCCTTTTGTTTCACTTTAACTTTTTTCCTATAGAAAACATGATGAAGGTAAGGTGATCAAATGCCTCTGATTCAGAGACAATCTTTTTTCATTGGGATGGCTTCATGTCTCTCAGAATTCATCAAGATCACTTTACGTACCTATATTGTTATGATCCTGATCTCCAACAGCCCAAAGTCAGTCCTAAACAATTATTTTCATCAATCTACTTGCTAATAAAGCTTTCAGTTACTGTAACTATAAAATCAATATCTAATGATGTTACATAGTAGGACATGAAATATGGCACAGATTTAACTGTATAATATAACTTAAAAACATTTATAGAATCATGATGGTTAGGGGTTGGAAGGGACCTCAAAGATTGTCTAGTTCCATCCCCCCTGCCGTGGGCAGGGAAACCGTCCACTACACCAGGTTGCCCAAAGCCTCATCCAACGTGGCCTTGAACTCTTCCAGGGATGGGGCATCTACAACTTCTCTGGGCAACCTCTTCCAGTGCCTCACCACTCTCACAGTGAAGAATTTCTTCCTTATATCTAACCTAAATCTGCCCTCTTTCAGTTTAAATCCATTGCCCCTTGTCCTATCACTACATGCCCTTGTAAAAAGTCCCTCTCCAGCTTTTCTGTAGGCCCCTTTAAGTACTGGAAGGCTGCAATAAGATCAACCCAGTGCCTTCTCTTCTCCAGGCTGAACAGCCCCAACTCTCTCAGCCTGTCTTCATAGCAGAGGTGCTCCAGCCCTCGGATTATCATTGTGACCCTCTTCTGGACTCACTCCATTAGCTCCATGTCCTTCTTGTGTTGGATACCCCAGAGTTGAATGCAGTATTCCAGGTGGGGTCTCACGAGAGCAGAGTAGAGGGGCAGAATCACTTCTCTCGACCTGCTGGCCGTGCTTCTTTTGATGCAGCCCAGGATACGGTTGGCTTTCTGGACTGTCAGCGCACATTGTTGGCTCATGTTAAGCTTCTCATCCACCAGCACTCCCAAGTCCTTTTCCTCAGGGCTGCTCTCAATCCATTCTCCGCCCAGCCTGTACTTGTGCATGGGATTGCCCCGACCCACCTGCAGGATCTTGCACTTGGCCTTGTTGAACTTCATGAGGTTCTCACAGGCCCATCTCTCCAGCCTGTCAAGGTCCCCCTGGATGGCATCCCTTCCCTCCAGCGTGTCCACAACACCACACAACTTGCTGTCATCTGCAAACTTGCTGTCATCTGCAAACTTGCTGAGGGTGCACTCGATCCCACTGTCCATGTCTCCAGCAAAGATGTTAAATAGCACTGACCCCTGAGGAACACCACTTGTCACTGGCCTCTGCTTGGACATTGAACCATTGAACACAACTCTTTGAGCGCGACCATCTAGCCAATTCGTTATCCACCGAGTGGTCCATCCATCAAATCCATGTCTCTCCAGTTTAGAGAAAAGGATGTCGTGTGGGACAGTATCAAATGCTTTGTATAAGTCCAGGTAGATGATGACAGTTGCTCTTCCTTTATCCATCAATGCTGTCATCATAGAAGGTCACCAAATTAGTCAGGCAGGATTTGCCCTTAGTGAAGCCATGTTGGCTGTCACCAATCACCTCCTTATTTTCCATGTGCCTCAGCATAGTTGCCAGGAGGATCTGCTCCATGAGCTTGCTGGGCACAGAGGTGAGACTGACCGGCCTGTAGTTCCCTGGGTCTTCTTTTTTTCCCTTTTTAAAGATGGGTGCTATGTTTCCCCTCTTCCAGTCATTGGGAACTTCCCTGGACTGCCATGACTTCTCAAATATGATGGATAGTGGCTTAGCAACTTCATCTGCTAGTTCCCTCAGGACCTGCGGATGCACCTCATCAGGTCTTGTCCACCTTCAGGTTCTTTAGATGGTCTCGAACCTGGTCTTCTACAGTGGGTGGTTCTTCATTCTCCCAGTCCCTGCCTTTGCCTTCTGTGGCTTGGGCTGTGCAGCTGGAGCTCTTGCCAGTGAAGACTCAGGCAACGAAGTCATTGAGAACCTCAGCCTTCTCCATATCCCAGATCGCCAGGTCCCCCATTTCCTTTTTGGAGAGGGTCTACATTTTCCCTAGATCTCTTTTTATCACTGACATATCTATAGAAGTTTTTCTTGTTGCCCTGGATGTCCCTGGCCAGATTTAACTGTATCAGGGCTTTAGCTTTCCTAACATGATCTCTCGTTGCTCGGACAATTGCGCTGTATTCTTCCCAGGCTACCTGTCCTTTTTTCCACCCTCTGTAGGCCTTCTTTTTGTGACTGAATTGGTCCAGGAACTTCTTGTTCATCCATGCAGGCCTCCTGGTGTTCCTACCTGACTTCCTCTTTGTTGGGATGCACTGCTCCTGAGCTTGGAGGAGGTGATCCTTGAATATTAACCAACTTTCTTGGGCCCCTCTTCCCTCCAGGGCTTCATCCCATTGTACTCTACTCTACCAAGGAGATCCCTGAAGAGGCCAAAGTCTGCTCTCCTGAAATCCAGGGTAGTGGGCTTGCTGAGCACCCTCCTTGCCTCTCTAAGAATCTTGAATTTCACTATTTCATGGTCACTGCAGCCAAAGCTGTCCTTGAGTGTCACATTGCCCACCAGCCCCTCTCTTTTGGTGAGAACATTACAACAATACATTTTTATGTATCTGATATAATACATTGTTTAATCTCAATCTTTTGTCATTAGGAACACCTTAAGGGTTGTGCTTGTTAGTTCCACTTACTGTATCCAGAAGTATGCAGCTATGTTAGCAATTGTGTAGGTATATGGAACATATGTAACTGTTATTGAAATCTAATGGATACTGTACTGTAACCTAGCCTGGCAACGTTAGTAAATCAATTTATTGTTCTTTGCCTTGTTTTCCCCTTCCCAGCTTCTGGGCAAAGGGCTCACTCTTCCTGTGCGTTTGAGAGTTGGAGTTCGGCTGGAGACCTTGGGCTTTATGAGTATTAATACTATGTACATCTTCCAATGGGTGTACAAGAGAAAAAATCTTTAAGTACAAGAAAAAGGAACACATTAGATCAACTCAGTGATGTTAGATAAATCAGTGGTGCAGTCTTTGTGCTTGTATTCTCTGCTGCTTTTCGACCTGCAAAATAATATAACAGAATGGGAGTAGGTTTGTGGACGTCAAAGAAAATGAAAAATGAGTCAATGAAAACAGCCAGAGAGAAATTTTAGATTAGGATTGATTACTTTGAAAAAAACCTAGTAGCAAGCCTGAAAAAATACATGTAAAATGACAAATGACATGGTGAAAGGAAAGTAGGATCTTCATTTCTTCTGCTTTCGCTATGCACAAAAAAGGTGAAAGACTGCTAGGTGAAAAGCAGGCAATTCCAGCGTGATAAAAGCAAACACATCTCCATACAGTATGCAGCTACAGTGGGGAACCGTTACCACAGGAAATTAAGGCCAAAGCCTCTATTGAAGCAATCAGTACGGGTATATAGCTATCAGGGATATGGTGATAGCATTTTAGAAAAGGATATTAATCCTCTTCTGTCAAGACATAAGACACTAGAGTGGTATCTAGTAAGATTTCCACGCTATTCCTGCTGCGTATTTCTTAAACTTCCTTATGCAGTGTGATCCCTCAAGAATCTAAAGTCCCATGTTGTGAGGTGTGACAGAATGACAGTCTTCTGCAATTAGTGTGTTTTATTTTTCTATTCTTTGGGATTTATTGTTCGTGTAAATGCCTACCTGTTGCTGAGATGTGGTATAATCAGCTGCATTTCATAGTGATGCTGACTCACCAGCATTTTACTGAGAAAGTGTTGTGCTGCTGTTTAACTTGCATACTGCAAAAATGAAGCTGCTTTGCAATGGGTGACTCCTGATCAAAACTCAGATCAGCTGATTGTTTTGAAGTCATATGCCTAAGGCTGTACACAAACGTGAATTTAGGATTTTTTCTGAATGTCCAAAAAATCTCTTGTATTTAATTTTCTTATCATTTGTTCCTTGCTGTACTTACACATTTGACAGAAGATGGTAGCTTGCTTTCCGTGCACTATGCACTGAAAGTCAAGAGGAAAAGCACGTACTAGATTTGCTGCTAATACTGTTTTAATTTCTAGAAGTAGAAAAGCCTTCACTACCAAAGGAACACAAATAAATATGCTCCCTTTGATGTATGAGTGTCATAATCTTGACTTCATGACCGGAAAACTATTCACATTTTTTCAGAAGTCTGTCTCTGATTCAAATTTTGGGCAGTTTAACTATTTAATATGTAAGCATTTTATATAAATTTGAAGTATTGCATGAGAGACATAGGCAAATCCCTTGCAGAAGAGCCCTACATTTTTTTCCTTTGTTTCATTCCACTATCTGTGAAGGCTTCTTTTACCAGTTTGGTCTGATGCCTGCATACACTGTTTTAAGTCTATATAGATAAAGAAAACAAGTTTTTTTTCAACATTTTTTTTCAACATTTCTCTGCAATACTAGATTTAGTAGAAAAAAATGATCTAGGGTTGTTTCCAGTGAACTGTGGAGGCTTCCTAAAATATCACAGAAATGTGAATCATTATAACTAAAAAATATTACAATAACATATATTTGCTTCCTATAATCTTCCCGGGGGTAATCGTGTGTTGTCTTCCTCCCCTTCAAAGTACTTTTTCCTTATAGTGCATAACCTGAAATGTCTGCTGCAGCAGAAAAATAACATAAGCATCAAGCTACCCAGTTTACCAATGAGCAGAGCTGCTATATTGTGCAGTGCTGTCACAACTACTTGTGGCAGCTGAGGGTTCCCATAAATTCAGTTATAGCAGAAATACCACAGTCTTGTCTTTGCTGAAGATTGATTGCCAAGAAAAACATTTAATGGTTGTGTAGTTTTCCATCTGACAGTCAATTGCAATGCAAAAAGAGCACACACAATGGCATCAGATGTGTGGAGTGGTGATATATTAGCAATAACATGGCAATAACAGCATCTTGGACAGATTTTTATTTGCAAGACTTCTGCCAGTGCGAGGTTAGAAACAAACTGCCAACAAGAACCCTTCGGTATAGATGACTGACTATGGCTTTAAAAAAATCTGATAAAGTGGAATTGTAGACACAATTTGATAGGTGATGTGTACTACGCAACCACTTGTTCTTCCGTAAGTTCTTTTGCTGTAAGTGGAGCATAAAACATTAGGTAGAATAAGAACCTAAAGATCTTAACAAACCATATCTGTACAGTAGCAGTTTAAGATAATGGAGTGAAGAATTCTGTTTCCCAGTGGAAAAAAAAAAAAAAAAGCCACACCGCCAAACACCTACCTGTGCCATATACAAACATTGAAATACTATATTGGAATAAAGTCAAAGGGCAGAAATTGACAGGTTATCTGGTGTCCACTTTGTCCTCTCTTCTTCACATATGATTTTTTTCAGATATGTGAAAAGAACACTTGCTGGATTCAGAAAAATACATGAAATGCAAAAAACCTTCTCAACAAGAACAACAATGCTGTGCTGAAAAAGCAGGTTATACAGAATATCTTAGAAGCTGAGTTTTCAGAACAGACTAATTGGAAATAAAGTTATTTTTCAGCATTTGCTGACAATTACAAAACAGGTAGGTAAAGTCAAGTTCTTCAACCGCAAAACCAAAAAGGAACAGCTTGCTTTGCCTCAGAGAGCACGCGATCTTTCCCCATAGCTAATAAGAGAACATCACCATCTTCAGTGTTGCTTAAAAAATTCACATCTAGTTGAGTGCATATCAAGCATTCATGTTCCTGAAGTAAGAACTCTATGATCTGGAAAAAAGTTGGTGATCTCATCCTTCTAATAATAAACATCAAATGCTAAATTATGCATCATTTCCATCTGATTATGAATTTCAAAGAATATGCTTCTATGTTGTGGTTGTGTTTGTTATGTTACATTGCATTCCTCTGAGTACTTTGCAAGCAAGCTATAAAGTCAACTACTAATTATCAGTATTGTAATTAGAGTAATCATAATGAAACTAAATATCATGGAGAATGTAATGGTAGCAAAATATGGGACTGGCTATAGATCTGAGTTTCTATAGAGGTAGATGTTCTTGTGCTGTCTGAAAGCAATTTCTTTTTGGTGACTGGCTGTCACTTTCAACATATCTTGCAAGTTAAGAAAGTATATAAACTAGCATGAGAGTGGTTATGTTGTTGAAACATAAGCAGAACACATCATGTTTGTTCTATACCAATATTTTGCTGCTTCTGATCTCACCTTTTCCCATCACATCTCATAAATTTTCAAGTGAAAAATGTCTAAAATCAGTCCAGGATCAAAGGCTTTGAGTTGGTGCACCTATAATCATAGAATGGTTGGCTTTCTGGGCTGCAAGCACACATTGCTGGGTCATGTTGAGATTTTCATCAACTGACACCCCCAGGTCCTCCTCCTCAGGGCTGCTCTCAGTCTATTCTCCACCCAGCCTGTATTTGTGCTTGAGATTGCCCCAACTCATGTGCAGGACCTTGCACTTGGCCTTGTTGAACTTCATGAGATTAACACAGGCCCACCTCTCAAGCTTATAAAATCCCTTTGGATGGTATCCCTTCCCTCCAGCGTGTTGACAACGGAGCTTGGTGTTATCAGCAAACTTGCTGAGGGTGCACTCAACCCTGCTGTCCATGTCACCAACGAAGGTATTAAACAGCACTGGTCCCAGTACCAACCCCTGAGGAACACTACTCCTCCCTGGTCTCCCCTTGGACATGGAGCCATTGACCACAACTCTTTGAGTGCAACCATCCAGCCAATTCCTTTTCCATCCATCAAATCCATGTCTCTCCAACTTACAGACAAGGATGTCATGTGGGACAGTGTCAAATGCTTTGCAAACGCCCAGGTAGATGATGTCAGTTGCTCTTCCCTTATCCACCAGTGCTGTAATCCCATCATAGAAGGCCACCTAATTTGTCAGGGATCATTTGCCCTTAGTGAAGCCATGTTGGCTGTTACCAATCACCTTTCTTCCATGTGCCTTAGCATAGTTGCCAGGAGGATTTGCTCCATGATCTAAATGGGCATATAGATGAGACTGACTGGCCTGTAGTTCCCTGGGTCTTCCTTTTTTCCCTTTTTAAAAATGGGGGTCATGTTTCTCCTTTTCCAGTCGATGGAAACTTCACCGGACTGCCATGACTTCTCACATATGATGGATAGTGGCTTGGCAACTTCGTCTGCCAGTTCCTTCACTACCTGCGAATGCATTTCACTGTGTCCCATGGACTTGTCCACCTTCAGGTTCCTCAGATGGTCTTGAACCTGATCTTCTGCAGTGGGCGGTTCTTCATTCTCCCAGTCCCTGCCTTTGCCTTCTGTGACTTGGGCAGTGTGGCTAGAGCACTTGCCAGTGAAGACTGAGGCAAAAAAAACCCTTCAGTATCCCAGCCTTCTCCATATCCTGGGTAACCAGGTGTTCCATTTCCTTCTGGAGAGGGCTCACGTTTTCCCTAGTCCTCCTTTTATCACTGACATACCTATAGAAGCTTTTCTTGTTGCCCTTGATATCCCTGGCCAGATTAAAATCTATCAGGGCTTTAGCTTTCTTAACCTCGTCCCTGGTTGCTTGGACAATTTCTCTGTATTCCTCTCAGGCTACTTGTCCTTGCTTCCACCCTCTGTAGGCTTCCCTTTTGAGCTTGAGATTATTCAGGAGCTCATTGTTCATCTGTGCAGGCCTCCTGGCTTTTTTACCTGACTTCCTCTTTGTTAGGATGTGCCACTCCTGAGCTTGGAGGAGGTGATCCTTGAATATTAACCAGCTAAACCTATGTGTGGGTATGGTTTTAGTCTTTGTTTTCCTGTTTTACTGAAATCAATCCTTTTTCTGTATGGCGTAAAATGGGAAGAATCTACTCTTTCGGATGATAATTTCTTGCTATGATAATTGAAAAGAGGCACATTTCAATTTTGCAAGTGCCTAAACTTTAGTTACTTTAAAGCATGCTTCTTTCAGAGGATAAAATCATGAAAGATTTCCAAAAGATGGAAATGGGAAAACAGAAATATCAGAACCTACTCTGGAAAATTGTAAATTCATCTAAAATTACTACAGAAAACATTTGTTAGCTTGGGCGTGGTAGTTAAGTCCCCATGTAATCCCTTGGCACCTTGCTTTACAAATCTTTTCAAGATCTTTGCAGAACAGTCTGGAATATTTTGATTCTCTGGTACAGGAGAAGAAAGGATCTGTGGCTATAATGCCACAGTTGTGCTAGCATCTAAGGATGTCATGGAGGAAACATGTAGATCAAGACTACCTCTTATTAGAACAACTTTCATCATTGGAAAACCTTTCATGTAATCAGGAGATTCAATACAAGATTTGAATAAGAGAACTACTGAATAAAATATGAATTATGTCTCATTATAGTATTTCTTTATTCACTATTCATTTGTTACAATTATTTGCTATTCATTTGTTACAATGGCTACAAAATTAATTTTTAATTTAAGGTTTAATTATTTGAATGGAAAATATAATTCAAAGTTATATATTTTCAGGAGGTAAATACAGTCCACGGGTACTCATCTATTCTCCTAATAAAATGTGACTGAAAAAAAACCCGGATGTTTTGACATTCAAAAAGCAGTACCTTTGGCAGGTACATACCTGCCTGCCCTGTTTCTTAAAGCTGGAAGATGTTACCACTTGCAATGCAGCGACTTCTGGCTCCTTTTGCAGCTCAGAACTCAGTGGAAAATGTGAACTTATGCCAAAGGCAAGACACTGCTGAACAGTGACACCTGCCTCTGAGGTCACATCTGCTAAAGCTATGTGTAGAAAGCCGAGAGAAATTGAAGGAAGGCTGGTGGCGGCTAGAGGAAAGGAATTGAGCACTAGATTATCCTTAAACACAGTTTTCCACAACCAAGGGAGTGCTTTTGGTGTGTCTATTAATTTCTGAAATAATTAAATCTATCAGTTAAGTACCTGTTAGCAGGAACACTAGTGTGTGACTTGATGTGGATTCACTGCAATGCAGGTAATGATCGATAACTGACCGAGTGCAAAAACCTCAGGTGCTTGTTCCCCCCACCCCCAAAAGGACATTTGCTGTGTCCATGGCCCTTGTTTCTGCCATAACAAAGAGCCAGAAGTGAGTTAGTTGGAAGGAGAGCATAGCTTTCTGTCTGAGTTTTGGCTGGAATTGATCTAATTTTCTTCCTGGTAGCTGGTATAGTGCTATGTTTTCAGATTAATATGAGAACAATGCTGATACCGCACTGATGTTTTCAGTTGTTGCTAAGCAGTCAAGGACTTTCAGCTTTCCATGCTCTGCAGATGCACAAGAAGCTGGGAGAGAGCTGCCAGGACAGCTGCCCCAAACTGGCCAACGGGATATTCCATACCATATAACATCATGCTCAGTATATAAACTGAGGGAGTTGGCTGGGGATGGGTGATGGCTGCTTGGGAAGTGGCTGGGCATCGGTCAGTGGGAGGTGAGCAATCATATTGTATATCACTTGTTTTTAATATTCCTTTCTTATCATTGTTATTATTTTTTTTCTGTCCTATTAAACTGTCTTTGTCTCAAACTATGAGTTTTATTTTGATTCTCCTCCTCATCAAGGGAAAGGGGGAGTGACCAAGCAGCTGCGTGGTGCTTAGTTTCAGCTGGGTTTAAACCACGTTTTTCCTTAAAGCCACCAAAGAATATCCATATTCTTGCTCCGTTTTTTCTTGACATACATTACAGTGACAATTTTCAACCGTTTTCCTTCCTTTTTCTTTCTGCTCCTCTGCTGCATCAGGGAGGCAGGAGATACCCCAGACCTGCATCCTTGAAGAGAATGTCTCTGGAAAGCCCTTGGGAGAATACTGGGGATGCAGTCCTGAATGGGGATGCATACTGGGTGGGAAACACTGTGTGGCCTCTGAAGGGGCAAAGAGCAAAACATCACTCAGTACAGGGGAAAAGGAAGCCCATAACATCATACTCTGAGGTCCCAAAGTGTTTGGGAACTTCAAGACCTGTTTCAAAGGGTCCCACAGTGTGGCATCATGCTCTGTTCAGCGAGAAAGAAAGGTTCAATATGGTGTGGGAGTAACAATTTCTGTATGTTTGTGAGGGTAGCAATAAGCAGTGTGATTATGTCTGACTCTCATATAGCTATTATTATTCATAATTATTATTGACAGGACAAGTAGGAACCATGGCAACCAAGGGCAGCTTATCGAAAGCTATTTTTGCCTGTGTTGTGATTTCCCCTTCTCCTCCTTCTGTTTTCTTTCTGAAAACATATATAACCTTTTCCAGCACAATTGATTTCTCTGGATCAATCTCCTCCTCATACCTAATAGTGCCTTAGTAACCTAATCAACCAAGAGAAGCTTTTCTTGCATTTTCTGCATCATAATCTGTCTGTGCTCCTAGATCATCTTCTGCAAGAAACAAAAGATAAAATAAATCTTAAAGTGTGTTTATCTTCTGAAGATTTTGTACTTAAAAAAGCGTTCTCATAGTGGTATAATATAGTTGTCTGTTTATGCTTGTGGAGTTATTTACGAGCAGCCTGGAGAGTTTTGCTTTGATGTGTAAAAGTATTTTGGCATGCGAAATCTTTCAAAGTGGACACAAGAGTGTGAATGAAATAACTCTTGCATTAGGGAGGAAACATGAAAGAGGAATATGATCCAATTTGCTTAAATCTGTGTAAGTGATGAGAAGAAATGCCTGTGCTGCCTCAGGCCTGATAAGGAAATGCTAAGTGCCAGCTGGGCTCCTGAGCTCAGTGGGTTTGAGCACAGAGGGCATTGGAGAGGGGGCCAGGGGTTAGGAGAGTCCATCAAACAAGATCATGCAGGAAGCTTTCCTTACAAACACCACAACAGTCCAGGTTCTGGGATGAAAAATAAAAATTCTTTGACTTCTGATCTAATTAAACTGTTCTGCCAGAGTTTAAGGTTTAGATTTAAACTAGAGATGTGTACCTAGCTCTGTAGAGCTGCATAAGTGTCTGTGCCTGCCAAATCCCTCCCTGTACAGACGCACGCTTTAACTGGGCACGCTTGTGCTGCCCAGTGCTGAGGCTGCGTGCTGGTGCTCTGCCTGCCTGCGAACTCCAGATCTGTTTCCAAAGTACTTGAGAATGCCTCTGGGTGACGAGTGGAAGATAAATTGTATTTCTATTGATGTTTTCTTCCTAGCCAAGGGACTACTTATAAGGTACTATCTAGGCTGGATATGAAAAGTTTTAATCTTTTGTATTATCAGTTGATAGACAAACTCTTTTCTCAGTAAGGAAAGCTAAACTACGACTGAAATGGTATTTGAAGGACAAGAAAGTACAGAATGCAGTTCCCATCAAGTAAAAAAGCTTAATTTTGGCTATTTGGCCTCTCTGCTTCTGAAATAGGATATTTCTATTATTGTTCACAGATTTGAATGCATAAATATTATCTGATAATTGGGAAAGGAAATTGCTTTTGGTAGGGCAAGCGAATGGGAAAGAATAGTGAAGAAATAAAGGACTAGCGATTGATATAATGGGAAAGGGGCTTTGCTGCAACCATGGAGGAGAAAATACTTAATAAAACAGAAAAAAGAACTATATACAAACACCCCTGTGTCACTGGAACTGGACATGTTGAAAGAGGGTGCTGGGAGAAACTGGATATGTGTTCAGCCAGAAAACCAGGCACAGGTTGAAAACAGTATTCTGCCTGAATAAACATGACGTTAAGGCTAATGACAGGTGCAAAGAACGAGGTGACATTGCTGCGTGGGAAGAGATCATATGTGCTGCTGCATTTCATCAGCATGGTCAGAAGACATCAAAGGGTCAAAAGTCCACTGTGAAAGTTATATAGGCAAAGGTATGTTGCATGGATTCAGTGGAAAGCTCAGATAAAAGGTCAGTTCTTAGAAATGCTGCAAAATAAGAAATAAAAATTATACGAGGTTGGTACTGGGAAGTGATGGAAAACAAAGAGTTCAAAAATAATGGAAGACTGCAAGCACAGATAAAAGCTTTGTTATGAGTAATGGAGGGGAAGAAAAGAAAGCTTACAAATCAAGACTTCTATTTGTGCATATGCTCTAATGTTATTTTATTCCATCATGTACTTACAGTCCCAGTGTGTTAACAAGTAGCTTTCTGTAACTAATAAAGTAAATAAAAAATTAATAATTGCAATACTTCAGCAAGCTGTATCAATGCTTACCTCCTTATCTTATTTTGATTTGCATAGGTTAGACTATATACTAGTAAACTAAACCATAGCAGTGCCAGGAACATGACTACCTATGCTGATCAGATATTACAGAAACAGCCAGTACGGTTTTAGTTGATGGCCATCCTACTTTGGAGAGTGACCGTTTAGCACACACAGACCATTTCATCTCTGTTGGTCCCAGTGCCAGAAAATGGTCCCTGTTATAGTCATGTAGATATAACCAGAGTATCCATGGTGCAGGCAGCTTAAAGCACAGGAGTTTTTTGTTGCTAATGCTCACTTCAACTATTTTGTTATGACCATGTATTTAGCTTGCTGCAAATTACTTCCACAGGACTGCTGGGAAAGGTAGAAAAGTTTACTGCTGTGTTGATGGTATAAAGGTTAAGAAATAATGGCGTAAAATATAAGGAAGGAGGGTTAGGTTACATATCAGGGAAAGATTTCTGAAGGTAAGCAGATCAGGTAGATTATATTAGAAAAGGCATAGGAGAGCTCCTCACTAGGGCTTTTTTTGAATACATTGGATATGTATCTGTCAAGGATAGTTAATCCTGTCCTCAGACAGAGACAGACAACTTCTGTGGACAGCAAGTCTGTACATGAATATTAAATAGAAAAGGCAGGGACATGCCCTCAGATATCCCTAATGCACAAACAAACTGGGAGAGGATGAAGCAAAGGGGAACAGAGAGTGACCAGGCTCACATGCTTTCCTTACACTTCTTGTCTTACTGGCACTGTAGTGCATACGACACTCGGCATGACTGTTCATGTAACGCAGGAGAGCATTTTTTTGCTTGTATATTCTATTATTATGTTGAAAAAAGCACACTTGGCTTCTGGAGGAGATGTGGGTAAAGTGGAAGAGAAAGACACTATGTGATTATATAAATAAATACTATTTCATAATTTACAAGCTGTATATATGTGGTATCCTCTGAATGCTTGACTTAACAACCTTAACATTCTTTTCCAGCTTATATTTTAATACTATTTCCTAAACTTATCCATAATTTCATCTCACATAAGAAATCCTCCTAATTATGTAAATTCTATTGACCTCTCCAGCTATGATTATCGGTTTAACGATACAAAGCTGGTAATACACAAGATAATCAGAGCTGATCTTGTGGACTCATCATCACTGGAGAAACACACAGTTACCCTATGGGCTCCATGCCTACTTGCTGAACACTGGAAAAGAAAAGCTTGGAACTCAGTTTGTAACTCTAAGTTAAAATCATCCAATGTTTACACACTTCTGTGTTCCTGGTGGGGTCTTGTCTTCCACCTGGTTGCTGCTTCTCTTCTCTTGTCCATCTTGTTAGCTCTTGCTTTCTAACTTCTCATATTTCAGCTCCTTTTGTCTCCTTGATTTGTCTTTCTTTGTCCTTTCCCATTATATCACTGCTACATTATCTTCTTATTCATTATGTCCTCCGTGATTTTCCTGCTCCGTTTCCCACTTGTGCTCTTATATCCTTCACATTTCCATGTTTCATGTGGGCAATATGTGCAAAAAATGGTTTCCTCCTCTTTGTCTATGTATTGGCAAAACACGTTTTTGTAGTCTTTTCTAGAACTGCTAGAATGATCTGCTGCCGCTTAAAAAGGATTGTATATCAGCTGGTACTTTGTAAGCAGCTGAAAAAATATCTTCATAACAGGGGACACTAGATTGGCAGTTCTGTCTAGGAAAACATCTCTCTTGTAGTCTACACTTTTAAGAAAGTATGCCAGCAGAAGGCCAGATGACTGATGTTCATCTGCAGAACAGACAACATATTCCATCAACATCTCAGGCTTAGTCTCCAGAGAGCTACAATTAGTCCTTTTCCTAAGGAAAAGATGGGTCAAAAGGGTAAAGGCCTGTACGGTGGCAGTGCTGGCATCAGATGTGTTTAAAATTGTGAGTTGGGGTTGTAACTGTGTGCTATCCTTGCATTTCTTTCAGGGTTAACTGAGGTTTGCCTTGGGTTTGGATGAACATTTTACACATTCTTTCTTTTATAAGACTGTAAAGAAAGTATGTCACCCATGACCACAGTGTGAAGCAGGGCTCTGGTCTAGAAAAGGGATGAAGGCACCCCTAAAAGCAGGCAAGTGAGCAATGGGAGTCAGACTCTGCATCAAAACCTTGGTGATGCACGTCAAAGCACCTTGCTGGGCTGAGCCAGCACCTCATTTCACAAAGGTTAGGGAATGAGCATCAGTTTGTAGAAAATCTTGAGCACTGATCTTGTGTGGTATTTCAAAAAGTGACTTAAAGGTGAATGCTTTCCTGTCTCATTAACAGTCCTGGTCCGGGGAGGAATCCAGTTTCCCTTCCATCTTTTTGCAATCTGTCATAGTATAAGAGCAACACTTGAAGAAAATCCTTGGGGATAGCAGTCTACTCTTATTTCTTAAAGATTTGTGCATTCAAACAGAAGCTGGAAAACAAGCATGAGCAATTTTAGTCTGTCATTTTAGATATTATGTCAAATGTTTACAGTCAGATTTTTCAAATGCCTTTATGTAGTAAACACAGTTGAGCCAGGCAGTGAAAGACAGATTAAGCTCACCTGACAACTATCATCTGGCCTCTAACTCTGCCTTTTGATGTCTGATGCAACATAGTAAAAAGATATATGTTGCAATTATAAAATGGCTTTCACCAGCAACAAAGTTTTAAAGAAAATTTCACCTTTCTACTTAGAAATTAAACTTATTTTCAATTTTCTCCCCACATTTTTCATCTTATCGTGGCCTAGTGCCCTTGTCCTATGAAACTGTGTGCCATATCCTAAGGTTTTGTAAAATACCAGCCCTTGAATATCTAGGCTGTGGCAAAAAATACTCTTCGTCTCTTTTGAAATGGTTAACAGAACTAAAAATAATGAGATATACTTCCTCCTTTGAAAGATCTTAACTGTTTCTTGGAAAAGCCAGTTTATTAATATTATTTAAGGAAATGATGTTGTAAAACTTTCTGATTATGGAATTCTCCACTGATTCTGTATTTCTTCACTGATTTTCTCTGCAGACATGGTGCAAGATTACCTGTGAAGATTCTCCTTTTGAAAGTAACCATGTAAAAATTGTGCTTTCTGATTCAGATGCAGTCTGTAGCTGATTGCAGTGACATAGATCAGCCTTTTTCATTGATTGGTTGTTTGACTCATTGGACTTGTCAAGGTAGCATTGATTAGAGAGACTGAACTTGATTTTTTTCTCATATATCATTGACAATATTATTTATGCACTTTGGTGAGCTCATTTAGACAAGATTGTAGAGGTGTAACATTAGCATACTCCAATATCAAGAGAACAATAGCATCTATAGTTCAGGCTTGAGAATGCTTTATTAATAGCTGGGGAAGGAATGAGTACTAGTTAATGCTTGAGCTTCAAACTGAAATTTGGTCTGGTTGAAATTTCTCTCCTCTACCTCCTATTGCATGTATGGAAACCCTTCTAACAGTGGAAAAACATGTGGCGTCCCATAATAATGCTGATACTGCAAAATGGAAAAGCAGTGTTGAGAAAAGATGTTGTCAAATGAATACAGGCTCTCAAACTTCTCTGCATTATTTACAATCTGTGTTTTTCTTTTCCAAGTGTGAAATTTGCCTGTGTGCATAGGTCTCCCACAAATCTCTCCACCTCTTGAACAGTGAAGATAGAGCTTAAGAGGCATTTTGATGTAGGGTACTAGTTTGCTAAGCAGTGGGACAGTGGAAAGAGCGCAAATCACTTAGAACAGAAACAGCCTCAGGTATCCTATAAAGAAAAGAATGTATTGAGAACATAAGTGCTCTTTTTTGCCGCTGTCCTATATCTGACCTGTTCAAAGTAATTCATGCTGTCTTTTAAGTTATTACCAGCCTCAGCAAGCAGTTTAGAGAGACTGAATAATCCACTGGCATAAATCTGGATAGCACTGTTGAAGAGTGTTTCACTGTCTGGCTACAGCATTTGAAATGTGTTATATTACCAAATAGGAAAGTCACATTCCACTTTTATCCAGAGCAACTAATGGAAGTGCAAATAGCAGCATTAATGGTCAATAAATTAATTATGCTTATTAGTGAATTAATAATGAAATGAAGAATTAATTCAATTTTTTACTGAATATCACCTTAAATGTTTCATTCCTTCTTTCATTTTATTTCACAATTCCCTACTGTGATCAAGACTTCCTTTCCAAGCACCTGAATGGTTAGATAGCCCCATAGCATGAGCACAGCCTTCAAGATTTAGATAAGGTCTTAATCTAAGAAAATGTTAGCTCTTCTTTGTAAGTATACTTCACATTTCAAGGCTCGTAAAAGAGATTTGTATTCTACAGTTAATGATATCCAGTGGGAATATTTCAAAGTAGATAAGTTTTCCTTCAGGTTTTTCATCCATGTTTAGTCTATTTTTTTTTTCTGCCATGTTGCTTATTTCATTGCATACAGCATGTCAGTCTATTCTATCAGCGGAGTAAAGACAAACCACCAGTGAGCCACTTGAAATGAAAACGAGTAGAAAAAAAAAGTCTATTTATTTAACAGTTAAAAGAAAATTAAAACCAAGGTGAGACCAAGTCACAAAACCTGAAAGAAAACACCTTCCTTTCCAGTGTGGCTGTTAATATCTAGCAGTTGCTAGTTGTGCAGGAAGCTCCCTGTGTGAATCTCTGCATTTCAGCAATATTCTCCTGCATCCCATTGACTCATCAGGATTCTTGTGACGTCTGAAAAAGGAAAAGAATCAACAGCATTCGAGCATACTAAAGACCTTCCGAGTTGCAGAAACAGATGTCTAACGTCTTCCTTCTGAAGTTCACGTCTACTAAATCAGGTTTACTTAAACCCCAAGGCTCAGGTTACCATAGCATTTGTAAACAGAGGAGACACACAATTCTTGCCATCAGTAGATAGCCTTACTTATAAATTATCACGATGGACAGGTAATACTGAAAATAGCTTCCATTTATGTGTGTTTAGATAGACTACTTTTTTTTTTTTTTCCAGACACATCAACACTCTGACAGGGATCACACTGTTTAGGAATGCCAGTCCCATCCATTATAACCTGCACTCAGTGGTGAGATGTCACACTGTCAACATGCCACTAGCTTATGGGGCAAGTTATATATCTTTTTCATCCCTTATAGACAAAAAGAACCCTGAAGTATTCAAGGTGCCTGAATTACTTGATTGTCCATGACAGCTGCCGGAGTTGTAAAAGTTAATAACCAACGCTAAGCAATCAATCTGACAGCTTTTGGTGAAGTAAATTAAAAGAAAACAGAAGTCAGCAGCCACTATAACATGTTTTTCTAGAGGTGAAATATTCTAATGTGGTGGATATGCTGCTGGTTGTCATCCATAAACTAGGATAGCTGCTTTTGCTCCTTCACTGCATCTCATTCAGCTTCTCAAATCCAGGGCACACAGGCAGGTTGGTCTGTTCATTGTAGCAAACGTCACGTGCCTCTGAATGCAGAGTACATCGTTCTTTCCAATTCCTCTGTGGAAAAAAAATAAATTCTTCCTTACACTCCTTATAGATTCTTGGCATAGTCAGAGTACATCATCCCATTGAAAACACTTGACAAATTTTATCCAATGAGAGAAAACAGATAAACTATTAAGAATATTGTGTAAGCCTGCAGTAAGCCTTAATACCTTGTCCCTGTAAAGCCATCTTTAAATGGTTTATCCTATCTCCCATTTTGCTTTTATTTCTGATTTGCTGGATGGAAAAATTAGGGTCTGCAGACCAAAAGTTTTAAAGAAAACCATGCATTTTTTAGTGGATAGTTGTGAGAAAAATAAGAATTTGATCTGTTTTTAAACATGTTACTCTAGTCTAATTCAGCTTGTTAGACAGAAGATAAATTCACATTAAAAACTATCAAATCTTTTTTACCTTCTCTTTAAAAAGCATCTCAGCTAGATCTTTGTGGCTCAGTTCTCTTGCTATCAAAAATCACTAGTCTTCATCACCTCTGACTTTTCTAAGGGGATGTTGTTACTGGCACCTTGTGTATTTAGGAACTTGTTCCATGACCTCTACTACTATTGTACTAGAAATCTAGCTAGGGTAAAAAACCACAGGAAAACTGTTTAATAATTCTCCTGTACTATGATTTTTAATTTCCTTCTAAACCGTCATTCTAGGTGTTGTAGTTTTTTATACCCTCCTCCTGCCAGGGAGATGCAGAGAAATACCATTCTTTCAGGACAGATGGAAGCTCTAAAGATGTTACCAATGGCACTTCACTGGACAGCCTTGAAGAGAAAGCTATGTATTCATGAGTTGCCAACTTTCCTCTTGAAGTAAAGTAACTGTTACGTACTTGCACTTCATGTCCACAAAGAATGAGGCCAAAGTCTGTACCAAAATACGCTTTCCTTCTGAAGCACTGTCATTCATTCTGTAGACAAGACAAATCATTGTGGTTGTCAACATCAGCTTAATGGAAGCCAATTCAGATACAAAGAGTTACTCCAGGTACATAAGTAGCCCTCGTCTTTTCACAGCAGCAAAGAATCCTGTTTACAGTGGATCATCTACAGGGCTAATTTCACACAGAATCAATTTAGATAGCGTAACTAAAACATTTTTCACCTGTCATCTGAACCAGCCTTGCCATGTTTGCCCTCAGACTTCCTCCAGCTGTTGTCAATGCTCAGTATTTCTCTGCATGCAGAATTTAGCCTTTCTTATTTCATCAGCATTAGGATGTATGTTCCCTTTGCGTGTCTCTGTGCTTTAGTTAAAAGAGAACAGCTGAAATGAAAGAAAGTCAGAAATATCTACTTAGAAAATAATATAATACAAGAATTTAATGTTAGCTGTGTCCTTTGCCCAAGGAGCCTCTCATTATCCCTGTCTCTTTAGCTTTGGAGTTTTGAGACAGAGCACTATGTTTAATTATTTACTGGTTGCTATAGCGGTGTTAAATGAACCTTTGAGACTGTCACATGGTGGTTAGAGCAGTCACCTCACAAATGCTAAAGCAGATCTGCAGCAATTTAACTTTTCACAGATTCAAGAAGCCCCAGATCCCCATTTTCAGAAGGCAGACAAGAAGAGGAAAAAAAAAATCAAATGCTGCACTCTGCATTTAATGATTCAAGAAGCTCATAGAAAGTGAGCTGTTTCCCTTAGAACTGTCCCTAGTTTCTCTTTTCCTGTTCCCTGCCATTTTACATTACTTCAGTGTATAAAAACGAGTTTACAGGCTTTTAGATGCTGAGGCTGCTAACTTACCAAATCTCTCCATATGCAGACAAGTTCAATCTGTATAAAGAACACAATGATGCATAAAACAGTTAGATTGCATTATGCAGCAGTCTAATTCATTTCATGAAATATATAACAAATGAGGAAATATATTTTGGTGCCACAGTCATGAACATTGTAGGTTTACTGTAATTCAGCATGACCGATAAATCATTATTTGTGAAGTGCGAGTTGATGAGTTAGCAGTGTAAGATGTTTTGGTTGTCCAGATGGGAATTTTATGAAAGAATACAAAAATTATTGAAGGAGAAAGGAGATGACAAAAAAAATAAAGAAGAAAAAAAAGTATATAAAAAGAAATATTCCATGGGGAAAATCCAAGACTTGTTTGCACTGACGAAGTTTGTGGTATCTACTAAGAAGCAACAAACTGATTTAATTTAGAATTGTCACTCTCTTCATAAAAATAACCACTTTATCTTTTCCTAGTTTATCCAGAAGTACTTTAATAAAATATTAACTTACACCACTTTTTTAAAGCAATATCGCGTGAGGAACTTCTCTAGGAAAAGATCTCAAGAATCCAGACTTGCTTTCCATCTCCTTCAGAGAATATTGTTGTTATTATGGAGGGGAGGAAATAAGGAGAGAAGAAAAAACAAAAAATATAAAAGATCTATATAAATGAGACTATATGTAGGGTCCTCATTGAAAAATATTGTCTGACAGTCAGTCATTGAGTCAACAAGGAGAGATATCTGTTTACTGAAAACCATAAAGATATTTTTCTATGGAGTTACACATTCAATATCGCATTCTGAGTATTCTAAGTTCCAATGATGTCCATAGAAGTTTTGAAAAACAAAATAGGAGCTTTGTGACTGAAGATGATTATAGAATAACCTGTAAAGGAGGTAATTAGAGTCAGGAATAACAAGTTGACAAGCACAATTCAGAGACAAATGTACAGACAAGCAGCTGAAGCATCTCTCCATCAAGATACAGTACTTGTGCACTGGGGACCTGTCCCAGATCCACTGAAGATATTAAATGCAAGACTGGGAAAATGGAGGGGGAACTCTGTACTCCTGACCTAAGAAAAAATGAATTCATGTCCTGAAATATCTTCCCTTGACAAAAATTTTCATACATATTGTAGAAAAAATATTCTGCAGGATTGCCAGCAACTTGTCCAGTCACTGCAGTGTTGATTTTATATATGAGTGCCCTAATAGGCCTTATTCCCTTCTGCTTCAGTGAATAAAGCTCTATAGGAGAGCAGGCAAATGGAAGAGGAACAATGGCTAGGTATAACCAAATAGCTGATAGGAGGCATCTGTACGTTTCCTACTCACCTTTTGCACAGACCTTTTATTTTGAAAAATATACTGTGCTGCTAGCTTGAGCACTCAAAAAAAACCCTAAAGACATGTTGAGTAACATGCTTAGTGTAATTAAAGCAGTGAATTCTCAAATAAACAACATTCTTAACTCACTCTGGTGAGAGATAGTAAGCTGGAGTTGCTGGAGCATGGGGCATGGCTTGCGTTTCTCCGGCATTCAGAGAGTTTTTCTGTGTCAGTATCTTTCATAGCATAGGATGAACCAGTTCTTTGCTTTTGTCAAGACCTTCATCTTATAGATCAACAAATAAGTAAATCTGCAATTAACTGGAATGGACCTACTGATAGCTTTCAAAAAATTTCTATCACGTTTCCATAGGAAAACTGTTTCAAAGGCTTTAATAAATTTGAGCTGAGGTAAATGGAAACAAAGATGGAAAAATATTAAAGAAATAAGCGTGAAATATTTCAGCTTCCAAAGTCTCAAAGTTGCCTGGTAGTGTAAGTTACACCAATGGCATTAATGAATTCTGCTTTAGGAAAGAACTTAATTCTTTTTCACGGGTTATAAAGGCAACTTTTACTTTTGCTGCATGTATATAATTTCTCATATTATATAAGCATAGATTTGTTAATGTGTGGGCTTCCTTCAAAATAAAACAAACTCATACATTTGCCAATGGTTCGGCACTGTATCCTTTATGTAGGACTATCAGAAATGAATGACCATTGCGTCAATTACCGATTTCTGGTGTATAAATTTATTCTATATTCACAGATTTAAAATCCCTTAGGAACCATTTAACGATCTAAGTCTAACCGATGACATTTATGGTCATGTCTCAGAATCAACGAAATCATTTGAGCACCACTTCTTTAACCACCAGATGACCCTTTATTTTAAAAGTTTAAAATATACTGAATAACCCTGGTAAATGATCTGTGGGTAGGAAGGACTGTCTTGTTTCCCTGAAATCTTTGCAGTGTATTCTGGTTCATTAAACACATACCATAAACTGTATGTAACAAACACCAAAATATTACATATGTTGTTTCAGCCTTCAATGACAGTGACACAATTCTAAGATGGAATAAATAAGCCCCAAAGAGTACAAAGTAACATAGAAGCAACATTTTTTGTCAAAAATCTTAAGTTTATACCAAATTCTCTTGCCTTCCGAGGAAATTCAGAGACATTGCTACAGAAGTCTTTTATTTAGATCTTTTTTTCTTGACTTGTGTCCCTTACACAATATTTTGAATTTTATTTATTGTATTGCTGCAGATTTCAATAAATTTGATCTAGGCTGGCAAGTTGGCTTTCTATAAGAGCTTAAGGAGAGAGTCAATTACAGCATTTGAAGAGTAACTCCTCAAGAGAACAAATCTGTAAGCAATCTAATTGCTGTCATCATTTATCAGATGGCACTGCATCAGCTGGTATTTTTGTTATACGGGTGAGTAGAGCAGGACTTCTGAATGAAGGATTAAACTTCGTATAGCATAGGGAAATGAAGCTTTTTCAGTATAGAAAAGCCAAATGTAGCTGTTCTCAAAGACGTATTTACAGGATTGATTCTTCAGCCTCCCATGGGTCCGTTTTCCCCAGGCAAAATGAAGCGTTGCAGGTGTAAAATGCTATTGCTCTTATTTGCATGCTCCTTGAGCAATGCAAGCCCTCCAGCGTCAGGCTCTCTGGACCCTTGAACACTCCGTTTAAGATAATGAATAGCTTCCTGTGTGACATTAGTGGAAATATTCTCGTATTGAAAATCTTAAGGTGAAGCTGTTGTTGCTACCATACACTGACAATGCATTCACATATTCCTGCAGAGTAGAGAGTTAAGGAAGAAACTCAATTAACAGTGCCCGGTGTCACTTTGGTCCACCAAGACTGTGGGACAGTTCATTTTAAATACTGTTTGGTCAGATCACCACTCAGCTGTGGTGCCGGGGCAAATAGGGAAGGCAGGTGTTTATTAAAGCGACAAAAGGAGTGTAACCTCCCTCTCTTCCCATTATTGGTCCCCATAGTTGTGTCATGATCACGTTGCGGGGTCCCAGGCACACAGCTGTGCTGTCCTGGCTGTTCAAACTGCCACTTCCCCAACCCAGAGGAGAGGGAATGGGAACAAATGTGCACAGGAGGAGGGCCATAAGACATCTTTGTGTGGCTTGACACACTGGTGTGGAAGCAGGAGCGTACTTCACAGTAACATGACTGTAAGTGCCTGTTTTGCAGGCAAATCCACATCATCTCTTGTTGTGAAACGAGGAGTTGGGTTTGGTACTACATTTCTTTGATACTACTGGAATAAGAGAAGACCTTCTGCTCATCCAAATGGCTTTCAAGGGGAAAAGCCAGTTGAGAGAGGGATTGCACAGTCTGCATTAAATAATTTGATTTATGGATTGACTTCCTTCATAAATATTCACTCATGGTTCCTTTATTTTCTTTTTTTTTTTTCTGTCTATAGAGAACACAAATTTAAACACATCCATGGTGTACAAATGTGGATATCCTTCCCTTTGAAAATACAAAAAGACAACAAATGCCACCATAATCCATTGATTTCGTGATGTGTTAGTCACATTGCTAAGCGAATGGATTTTTCTGGCTAGAGAACAACTTTATAACTGATAACTGTGCTTTTTCTAAAATGTGGGACTTTTTGTTTAGTTTTAACAGTTTCACTGTTCTTAGGGTTATGAAATTAAGAAACCACATTTCTTTCTCTTACAACAACCAGAATTTACAACAAGGCAACATTCTGAAAATGTCCAGTGTTACAGCCTCAGCATTGCTATTGAGTGCTTGCACTACCCTGTGCAGGGTCTTAATGAGGTCATACAAAAGAGTATGATTCTCTCTCTTGTCTTGTGCACTGAGGCAGGGTGGATATATTAGTGTATTTGAGTCCAGCCACAGAAGAGAGCAACAGCTCATCAAAGGAGTAGAGAAGGACCAAGCTATGGCTTCATCTTCTCGGTATGGCAAGAGAGCTTGATGAAGCCACAAAGAAATTGGTGTATCCTTTCAAATGCTACCAGAAAGGACTTGTGATCATCCTTTCGTTAGAGTCTCCTACTATTTTTTGTAGCTGGGCTGTTTCTTTAGATTTTATGTCATGTGGAGCCAGTAGTTGCCTTTTGCTATCTGTGTGTATGGTACAACAGCACCTGTCTTTGGAGACTCTTTGGCTTTAGCATACCATAGCTAATAGTGAGGATTCCCAAATGTAAAATATTGGGAAGGTAACTATCAGGCTGGACAAGTTTCTCAGTCTTCAACTTTTGCAGGAAATTGTAATTTCTTCAGGGTTTTGTTGTTGGTGGTGGTTGTTTGTTTGTTTTTGTTTTGGCTGGGGACTGTGGCTTTATACATTTTTATAAAACGGTAAAAGAAATCCAACAATTATTTCACTTGGGATTTTTTTTTCCAGGACCACATGGAAACTGTTCATATATAGGCTGTGCTCTAAGATGAAGGTATTTCTTCTGGAGTGGAAAAAATAAGTCTTCAGCTTTCGGAAGGATTTGACATTTTAGATTCATCTGTTTCCTTTTAAGTATACTTATCATAGGCACTATGGGATCGAGAGATTTCTGGAAGTAGTCTCCTGTGAAAGTTCTTAGAATAGATTCTAACCACAGACATTGTGAAAAAAAACACATAAGAGCTAATAATTAACAGATATAGTTTCTCTTGAAGGTTCCTTTTGCAAGTTAGAGCAGTGTAGTCTTCCCTACAGTGGATATAGTAGAGGTAGAGATTTATTCAGCTAGAGCACTGGGATGTGAGACTGTAAATCTAAGGTCTATTCCCAGCTCTGTCTCAGAGTCTGGCTTTGCTACCTAAGGCAAGTCATAGACTCTCTGCTCCCCAACACTAACCTGAAAAATATCAGTAAGAACTTGTGTAATTTTCTGCAGCCATGCTGAGATTAAAATATGAGATTGTAGGGTACATTTCAAATTCTTGTATGGGTGGATGAATGGAGTAACAAGGTGGATAGCATGTTTAATAAATACAAATGTGGGGAAAATCACATATTACTCTCCAGTAAGTGAACAACATAAAGATATTAGAAATTATTTCCTTCTCTGGTATATTAATACATTATGGTTTAACCCAGCCAGCAACTAAACATCACCCAAGTGCTTGCTCACTCTCCTCCATCCTGAGAGAATGGGGAAGAGAATTAAAGGGGAAAAGGGAAAGAAACTTGTGGTTTAAGAACAAGTTAATAATTGAAATAAAATAAAATTAAAAGTAATAATGATAAAAATAATAGTTAAATAATAATAATATATATAATCAAGTGATGCACAGCATAAATGCTCACCACCTGATGACCAACGCTCATCCCATCTTGGCAAGCAATCCCAAAACAGAGAAGTCCTGAAACCGCAATCCCGGAAGAGCAAGAGGCCTGAAATGAGATCCTCAAGGACAGTGAGGGAGAGAGAGAACACGAGAATCCAAGAATCCTAACTTCCTGGCCAATGCTGATCTATATACTGGGCATGACGACGAATGATATGGAATATTCCATTGGCCAGTTTGGAACTCAATCTCAATTCTAAGCTCAAATCATAAGCTAGGAGTTGTGGATCCTTTGTCCCAGCCATGCTCTTCCCATCCTACCATGCACCTGCACACTGGCAAAACATGAGAAGCTGAAAAGTCCTTGATGTCTCAGCACCAACTATAAACATCAGTGTGTTATCACACTCTTCTTGTAACAAATTCCATATTAAATGCAAAACACAGCATTATTTTAGCTACTAAAATTAGCTCTGTCCCAGATGAAAACAGGGCAGAATACACACATATGAGATACTTGTGGACCTATTTTAACTGTTTATGAATAAAAATTAGTGGAACTATGTGAATATTGGTGAATACATGACTACATAAGCAAGCTGTTGTATTGATCATGTTACAATAGCTAACAAGCAATTCACGTGTAAATATACTTGTTGCAAAAATGCTCTTAGGAGAAAATGGGAGCAGGATAAATCTTATCCTAACATGTATCTAAAATGACGAATTTGCAATAATAAAACGGTACAGTTGTGAAAGGCAGAATAAGACTGCAGTACTGACCATTTAACCATATGGTAAAATACTTTAATTTAGCTGTGCTCAGCCTGCTGGTGATCTCATTTTGCATCATGCAGGCAGGTGAAGAAGAAACTTGTTTGCTAATTAGTGTTATGATTTGAGATGCACGGCTGTAATGAAGCATGAAATGGCAGTCACAAGTGATATTCCTGCAACCCTTGTATGTCAGCCTGATGAGATGGCTGCACTTTGCCAATATCAGCAGGTAGAAAGTCCCAGAAGAAAAATACTAGATCAAGTGAGAAGGGGCTATTTAATAGAGGGCAATTAAAGAGAGTGATAGTCCTAATTACACATGCAAGTGCAGAAACTAGTTAGGTTTTTAGTACTGTGGTGACAAGACTTATAGTCTGCATTAGGTTCTGATTGTTAAGCGTGCTGCAAGGGAAACATGTTAATTCAGAGCATCAAAGAGCATTAGAAAATCCCCACCTCACCAATCAGATCTGTTGTTGTTTAGTGAATTACATTATAGGAAGTACTGGTCTGAGTCCACCAGAAGCCGTGAAGCCTCTGCTTCATAAACACGTCAAGGTGGCGGACGGTACATAAGCAGTTTGAGGCGTCAAGAGTGACACATCTAAGATGGTTGGCAGTAGCACAGATATCTTTTTCATTACATTCTATTTCAGATATGAACTTGCAAAGACTGTTTAGAATAAAATGAGATGAGACAAATTCTGTTAGTCAAAGAGTGTAAAAACCCATAGAGAACAAACAAGTCTTTTTCACCATGTCCATAAAACACAGCCAAAGAGTGCTTGGTGGTGCTCCTACTGCTTGCCTTGGCTACATCATACCTTTGTATCAGGCAAGGCTTGGTGCATGCTGGCTCTTCTGCACTCTGTTTTATTCCTGTTTCCATGCTAAGGAAACGGGGATATGCTCCATATGAGAGCTCAGTCTGGCCATGTGCTGGTTTTGATGACCAAGGGAGCAAAACCTGGGGTCATGTCATCACAGTAATTGGTAGGTGTAGTCAAAAGCTGTATTGCCAGCAGTGAGAGCTGCTTTCGAAAGAGTACAACAAAAGAGCACAAAAGGTTACAGATAGTAGTTACTTGGAAGTGTATCTATATCTCTGAACATTTTTGTTACTTCACAGAGATGTATTTTTAAATCAGTCTTACTCATCAAGCATACATAACTGCTCTGATGAAAAACATTCTCTAAATTATTTACTATTCTTCTATGCATAGACTTCATAAGAGGTGCAAGCCGCTGAAATTTATAGGCTGGGCCATGAAGGAAGTCACATTAGTGAAATGATTATTTCTGACTTAAAAACTTTAAATTAATTTGTACTTACTCTAAAACACTCCCCGCTTTTCTGGTCTTCCTCTAGATTTTCAAGTGGCTTTACCAAGACTGATCTCTGACATGCCAGTTATTTTCTCCTGACTTTCATTTGACTCAGTTGTGCCTGATATTATCACTATTAACCTTGTCTGCTCTGAGACCCACCTGCAGCTGAAAGCCATGTCAGAACAGTTTATTCCAGTTCATTAAAAGCCATCCTTATTTTCTTCCTTTCTCCATTCCTTCAGTAATGAATAATTTTACAGTCCTTTCCTTACACCCCTTCAGAAAGCTTTGCATGACAACTAATTGAAATGCTCTTCTCAAAAGACAAAATTCAATCATCTGAAATAAACTCCCAGTGCCCCATGTAGCAGGATATGTGAGAGGCCTCAGCACAACCTGCTTCAGTCTACCAAGCCACACATGTGCACTAAATTGCTCACCAAATTCAGCCAAGCTGTGGTGGAAATGATAAAATAGTTGCAGGAATATAAAGAAGCCAGTGAGTTATGCTGGGGCTTATCAGAGCAGAGATATGAAGTAAAGACTGTGGAATATGAGCTCTGTTTCTTTGCTTAGCTCAGAAGCAACAAAAAATGAAGGAACTTTAGAAAAGTTAAGGAAGATTTACCAGTTTGCTAGCCTTTGATTACTGTTTTGCTGAATTTTTCAGAAACAAGTTGATAAAAGACACCAGCCCTATTCAATTTTTTTCCAGCCAGAGTGGAGGAATATTTTATTCAAAGACACATGTCTTTATTTGATTTGTGTAAAATGATGAAAGTTATAGGCAGTATAAAAGATCACATGACCAGGAACACTGGCTCAAAATCAAAATTCTTTATTTATTGACTTTATAGTTTGCTTTTTTTTTTTTCCAGATATACAGCGTGGAGGCTTTGTACACTATTGTTCATATAGTACAGGTGGAATTAGGTGATGCATCAACTTGTGGCCAAAATCCAATAATGAATGAAGTTCAGATAGAACACATGAACTTTTCACAAATCTAAACTTGGATTTATATTCAGCTGGAGAAGCAGTGTGATTGAGGTGGAATGCCAGTTGAGCTATGAGTCAAGAAAATCCATTCCCTGTGACATTAGAAATATTTTTCTTTCTCTGTACTCATTCCTTCTACTATAAAAAGGCTATGAAATACTAATCTTTGGAGAAAAACATGATTAATTTTTATTTCCATAATTTGAAAATACAGCATATCATCTTAACATATAATTCCACACATTTGATATTGTGCATGTATTTTCAATAACCTACATACTAATGTATGTGTGTAATACGTACATTCAGAGTAATTATTTTTTATAATGGTAATAGTCATATTATTACCATGTATAGTCCAAAGAAGTGGTTTGAAGGATTTTTTTTGAGAAAAGATAAGTTAGGGTAAAACCATGATATACTGTCTTAAAAAAAAAAAAACAAAACAACGAAAAAAACCCCAAACCAAAAACCTTTATTGCTTTAGGGAAATAGAAACTATGATTTTCAAAACCAGCCACTTCAATGTTTTCATGCAGAATAATAAGATTCTTACTATAGTTAACATGTCCCTGATAAATACCATCTTCTTGAGATGTAATGGTATTGTGTACTATTTTTATGTGTGTTCTAAAGTAACTGCCATTAAGAAGTGACTCTCTATTTCACTATTTACTATCATTTTAATTTTCTGTTGTTTTCGTCTGGTGTATCATATTAGCTACACTTTCTCATTTCAAGAAACAATGGATATAACTTCTGTCTCATTTACTTCCTAAGCTGTGGGCAGCTAGATTCTGGGAAATATTTGAGGGATGTATTGCTATATCTTTGTCCTGTTACTGTGCTCTTTGCATTGGTCTTGTGCTATTGACTTACTCTGAATAAATGATACTGAGTTACATGGACTTTTGGTCTCATGAAATAAATATAGTTGTTTCTAAGTTCACTGATGCTTAATTTTCCTTTACTTTGTTTTATTTCGTTGATCTTATTTTTGTTTGTATTGTACGAGGTAGAAGAGAGATGTGAAATTTTGCCAATATTTTTGCCAATATGTCAACTTATTTAATTTCCTGAAAAAAAAGTGTTCTGATCATTTGATCCCTTATGCAAAAACACCACTCCCAGTGGCTCAGGACAGGATCCCGGTTACCATTGCTAATCATATCATCTTTCATTCTGAATCGTAATCAGATGAACATTTTCAACATCATCATGGCTGTCTTACATCATTACCGCCCTAACATTTTAAACCTACCCTCTTCTAGCTTGGTTGTATCATGACTGTGGCACCATCTTAGGATCTATGTGGCCTTTGCAGAGTGACTGCATTTTCTGAACTGTTCTATCCCTCTCCCTTAACTAAAGCACATCTGAAAACTCATTTCTTCAATGACACTTAAGGAAATTAGTTGACTTTGTTGCCTGTGTATTAATTTTATTTAAAATACAAGTGAAAGATGGAGTAAAATGTAGGTACAATTTTAACAACATTAAAATCAAGCATGGAAGTTGATAGGGGGAAAAGGGGAGATACAAGAAACAGCTTAATGTACAGAAACCCCTGTGAGGAACAGATGTGTAACTAGTGTGTTACACATGATATTACTTGCATCAGTGTGTGTTTCTGATTAAGACCAAAGATGCAGGCAGCATCATTGTGTAAGAGGACACATTACCTAGCCTATACAGGACAGACACAGCTTTCATCCTTTCTTCTTTCCAACATACCAGTAATAACAAGGTAAGAGATGTAAGTGGTATAATTTGCATTTTGCCTTGCAGTCACCGTAGATAGTTGAATAGAAAAACTGTTTGCAAAACAGAGTATGAGTTTGGAATGTCAATCTCTTTTCATTTGCCTCTCCATGTATATGTATAATATATGATGCTTTTTGCCTTCTCCCTCTGCCTCCCAATCCCATGGATTGCCCTTTTTTACTCCTGTTACGCTGCTCAGGTTCTGGCTCACTTTAGTTTCAAGTGAAGTGCACTTCTGCAGGTGAATAAGTACAGATAAATGTGAGTTTGTGAAAAATTAGTTCGGTTTAATATCTTCTTTAGTGTTTCTGTTTTAACAGGCTCCTGTTCCTTAGAGCAGAGATGTTAGTCTTTACATCCTTCACTGATTTCAGGTTAGATAATAACATTCTGACTGTAGCTTAAAGTGTGTACACTCTGCCTGTAACTCTCCTAGCAGTTCTCCTCTGCCTTAGTTTTCTGACCTGCAATATCATTGAAAAGTGTTTCTAATATCACTCCAAAGTGTTTCTGCACTGTTAGAGAAGTGTTGTGCTTTATTACAGAAGTGGCTGTTTCAGTGACAGGCTAAACGATGCATATCTGTATGTGTATATGAGCATGTATCTATGGATACATGTACAAGTACAAAATGTATATAAAAAACGCGTTCCTTACTTTGTATAAAGATGCAGGAAGGTGTTCTTTGTTTTGTGGGTTTTTTTTCTGTAAAATTTTAGCAAAGTTTGAACAAAACACACTTGCAAAGAAACTAAAATTATATTACTAATTTTCACTTACAGTGGCACTAAATATATGTTTAATATCCTTCCTCCCCAAGCCAATTCAGCATTCCCAGGGAGGGTTGAAAGATGCAAGTAATGTGCAGAGCAGTAAAGAAATGCCGTGGGAGTGGATAAATCTGTATGACCCTGGACGTGTTCCAACTGCCGCCCTGTAATGTGCTCCAGCAGCTGCTGGCAAAGCTATTGGTTGCTCCTTGAAAGTCACCTATAATAATCCTGATTCCACAGTAGCACTTCATGCAGCCAGTTGCTGAAGCAGCTTAAGTGTTGGGCATTCAGACTGGATATAATCAGTCGAAGTTGCCTGTTTCCATGGCTGTTTACATGGCAGCAAAACCACATGTAACCCATGGCCAGGAAACAGACAACTTCGAAAAGAGATGGCAAAGCTCAGAAAGCTGAAAGAATAAAAATTAAGTAGGGTAGTTTTTAATAAGCAAAGAGAAAAAAGGGGAAAAAAAACCCACAAATCATACCAAGAGTCAACCCAACAAACCAGAGACAGAAAAACACAGAAAGAGATAAACAGTAAAAATAAAGACGACTGCAATTTTCTCAACAATGGAGATAGAGGACATCTGTAGGTCAGCTAATTTTTTTAAGAGCCTCAAATGAAGTAACAATACAGCCAGATTCCTTTTTTGACCCTTCTAATAGGGCACTGTTCATTATTTCAAATTAAACCTCCCAAAGCAAGTCCAATCCCCTGGTCTGCTGCCAGTTTGTCTCATATGAATTAGCCTTGTCGGCTGATCACTCTCTCAGGCTTTCTTTTCCTAATATTACCTATCAATTAGTCCTGTTCCAGCTTCTAAAGAAATGGGGTTAACTGCTCCCTAAAAAGCACAAAGCCACTCTGTTACAGATCATCAATGTGGCAACACAGCAACATGATTAATTTTGAGATCCACCAGGACTACATGGTCATCAAAAAAGCTAGCTGGTGGGGCTTGTTCTATGTACTACACTTGGGTCTTTTCCCCGCTTCTTTCAGTAATTTTAAACGTTTTTACTTAGAAGATGAAGAACAACAGAAAGGCATTTCATCCTAACTGAACCGACACTTAAAAACATCCAGCAATATGTCTATACAAAATGACTTCAAGAAATAAATACTTAATATCTTTTAATATTATTTTTCTGTGGTTTTTTGGTGTGTGTGTGTTCTGTTTTGGTTTGTTTTTTTAACTGTCCAATACCATCTGTATTGCCAGTAAGTAAGGAAGACAGACAGGGTTGCCAAGCTACTAACTGGAAGAAACTTGAGACTCCTGAAGGAGAGAGGGAGGTGACCTTGGAGTGCAACTATTGCTTGTGGTGAGTGGAGCTTAGCTAGGAGAAAGTGCTTATGCTATAACAGAATATTTATCTGTCTCTCAAGGTTTCTTTCTTGAAAAGTAATATGTTTAGATAATTTACTCTTTTGTTTTTCTGCTAATCTGTAAAAACACGGTGAAACTAAGAGACACTGCATTAAAAAAATAAACAAAAAAGCTGACAAGATGGATAATTTCATATATTTGGATGCCCTTTTTTAAGTTTTTTCCTTATGAGAATGATTTAATAGGATTTCTGGTTATGCGAAGGGCCAGTAGGATTTGAGCTTATCATTTAAGATGAAAGAAATTATAAATATTACAAAAACAACCAAATTTTATGCTTTGAAGTATGAACTACTCTGCTCAGCTGTCAATGTTCTTTTCTTTTTTTTTTTTTTTTTCACAGCAATTGGCCAAGGTTTTTTTAAAAAGAGTTTTCATCATCTTCAGTATTGTTACCAACATGCTGTGATCTCTGGACAAAGAACATGTTAGAGAAGCATGTGGGGAAATATCTTGATCATTCCTTGGCAGAAGTAGCTATCCCATAGTAAGTGGAACAAATATGGAAAGGTATAAGCTTAAGGTTTTGGAAGCAGAAAGCATGAAAATTAATTTCCCTGCTTTTGTCATAATGTTCAGGATAGCAGAGGAGATACATCTTTACATTCTGCAGAAATGTAGTCTATGTCCAGGCAGAGCAGAATTGTAAAAGATGTTTCAAAGTAGTTGCACTTAATATATGTGGCAACAGGGATCCTGCAACAGCTGGATGTCATTTTTCAGTCAAATCTATTTAAGGCAACACTCTATGTTTAAGAACTATTAAGTAAGTAAACTAAACTGGTTTTGTCTCAAACTGGTACAAAGTTCTCTTGGAAGATCCAGGGTCTGCTCTGCTGTAATAATTAACATTGGTAATCTATTTAGCAGATGAAATAGTTTTAAATTGATTCTTCTAACAGCAAAATATCTTTGAGGTGTTTTTAATATGATTTTGATATTATTCCTGTATACTTCTTCATATATTACACACAAAAATATTTACTAAAAAGATAGAAAATCTGCAACTGCAGATTGAAGTCTGTCTTTGTGTTTGTTCAGGCCTGAATCACATCAGCTTTGTTTGACAGACATGTACTTCTTGTACAGTGTGATGCCTGTTGGAAACATGAGGAGATCCACAGACCCATTAGTCATGTTGGTTCAAGATGCTCACATTATAAAGAATATTTTTCATCTTCTCATTTTTCCAAGTTATCTTATCCAAAGACTATCACGTCATTCTACTGACTGTATTTCTTAAGTGTCTGTTTTCATACTGTCCTTAATAATAATTTCAAAAGAAGAAATTATTTTCAAATGTTGCTCTGGAAATTTTCCTTCTGAAGTTTTGAATTGCTATCAACTAGTCTCTTAGCTATCATTTGCACTGAATATCCAAGCATAAGGAATCCCCTAGGCAGAGAATATGCTTATAGGAACCACATATGAAAACTTTATATCCGTAGTGTATATGAACAGATCAAGGATTCTCAGAGACTTCTTGTTTTGTCAGTTAGTATTGTGTTAGTATGATGGTTTTATTTTTGTCATTATGTTATTTGGAAATATTTTTCCTCTCTCTCATTTTAAGGTGATCATTTTATACGCACTGTTTCAGGCTTCAGCTCAAGCAGTCAGATTTCTTTAGTAGTTTTCATCTGTGCTGCATGTTACTTGCAGTTTTAATCCACAGGGATGAGACTGACTCATGCTTTTCACAATCACTTGCTAGTCCAACAGCAGGGTAAAACGTGGCAATCAGGTGAATGTAATATTCTGGATTACAATTAATTCTTGAATATTCTGCAATAATCGAGAGGTCGCATTGTACGATCACAGAAGTTCTTTCGGGTCATCTTTCCCATAAACATACACCATTGGGAGATTTTGCTTCAATGAGCACTATTTTTTCCTTCCCTGTGAGAAGGTCAGGCATGGTGGGTATTGCTGGCAAAGTGCCAGTCATGCTTAAGCCGTCTGGTGTCTGATAAACTCACATTTTAAATACTTTAAATCACTTATTCTTTGTAAGTTATGCTTTGTAAAGGGAAGACAAAGGGTTTTTAGACAGAAAGGGCCAAACGTTGAATGAAGACTGGCAAGAAAACCAGAAGATAATTTTTTTGCAGTCATGTCCTTTGTTGTTATTGGGCCAAGGAAGGCCAAGTTTGATAAGATTTTGTGTTACCTCTGTTCCCTAGACCACCTACTGGTCCGTAAGTAGCAAATTATTCCCTCCTCTACACTGGACCTAAGTTTATCAGTACTACGTTCTTACTCCAGATGGCTCCATAAAATCTGCACAGGAGTAGAAGGCAGAGCTTCACTTTCAGTAACTCTATCTGCATAGTGACAGCTCCCCAAATGATGGCCTTTTTCACATGTACCACCCCAGCCTCACTATTATTCAGTTTCAGCTGCTCTTTCAGCATTCTGTTCAGCATTTCTTTCAGTTTTATTCAGTTCAGTTGAGTTCAGTATTTGTCCTCGATTCACAACTCAAACAGGCACTTAGGTAGTCATACAGGATATCCTTAGATAAGGGATCTATTAAGATACATTGTGCTAAAATAAATAGACATGAATAGATAAAAAAATAGGTAAAGATATATATATGGATATTTATAGATATACACCAACTTCCCTGGTGCAATTCTATAAATGCTTAAGAGAAATGAGATAATTAAATATACCATCATGTCATGTCTGACATTCTAGCAAAATATTTCTGATAGGAACCATCTTACTAGATCTCTTATTCAAATGGAAAACAACAAATTATAGTAAGCACTCTGTCAGAAAAGTTCTTTGATGAAGATCACAGACTCCTAGAATCGTAGAACACTTTGGATTGGACCTTAAAGATTATCTAGTTCCAAGCCCCCTGCCATGGGTAGGGACACCTTCTGCTAGATCAGGTTGCTCAAAGCCTCATCTGACCTGGCCTTGAACACCTTCAGGGAATTCCAGATGATTCCATATGATGGTAGTCAACACACTTCCATTAGTGGAACTAACAAATATTTGTATATTTAACATATTTTGGGATGTCTATTCCAGTTACAATATGAAAGGCTTGATGTCCTGCCTGACAGCCAATAAAAGCATGTTCTAAAGTCAAGCCCTGAGCCTCGATGGGACTATGTGTCCCATCCTACAGACAATGTCTGACCTCTTTTCACTGAGGATGCAGTCTTAGTGCTGTCTCCCAGGTCTGGTTTGGTTCATCACATGAAATTACTGCTCAGGAAGGCAGTGGAGAAGCAACATCTTTAAAACACTGTGCTGCCAGACAGCTACTTGGCTCAAAGCTGAACTGAGAAGAAAACAGTTATAAAAGAGAGGTCTCATCTTTTTCATGGAATGCATGAAAGCAACATTTGACAGCACAGAAAAAGGGAGCAAGGCTGGGTTGGCAGAACAAGTTGAGTTGTTTTTCAAGAGGAAGCTGCAGCACTCATTATTCACTTAAGAACAAACTATTTTTAATAGTTCAGCAAAAAACCATGGTTTTTCTTTAATTCTTTGTCTGTATAAAACAGGCCAAGCACAAACACACTAAAGTGAATAGAATCTGCACTCTTCAGCTAAAACATTGAGTGCTTTTTGGTGTTTTAGTTTAACAAGGTTTATCCACTATTAGTGAATAGTTTCCAGTTCATCATTCACTTCTTTCTATTCTTTCGCAGAATAATTCTTCATAGTTAAATGGTACAAGGAGAACCAGTCCCACTGCTTTAGAGACAGGATAAAATAATGCAAACAGCAGGAGCAGCGATAGTTCAATTAGCAACACTGGCAACTTCTTTGGAATGGCAGCATTGCTAGAGCCAAAGAGCTTGCTGGCACTGAAATGTCTCTTGAGAGGGGGAAGTGTAGAGTCCTTGGTACAGTTTTGTAGAATATAATGACAGACAACAAAATGGGTAACCAAGTTGGGAAGCTGAAAACACAGTACAAAGCTCTACAAACTATGGGACTGTACAGAAAGATTTTTCCCAACAAGAACAGCAAGAGTTTATGAGGCAATGCATATACTATTTGCTGCTTTCAATACATTCGTTAAAGCAAGTCTGTTTTATTGTTAGCTTTTTAGTTTACTTTTTCTTTTGAGCCTGTGTTCCTGTAAATGTGGGTTCTTTTTTTTGTTTTGTTTTGATTGTTTGTTTCGTTGTGGTTATTCTTTTTTTAAGATTAGCCAAGTTTCTTGGTTTCTTGTATCTCTGCTGTCATTTCCCTCCTTGTTGAATGTATGAATGAACTATGTATCTGGAGCAACTTCTCAATAATACATCTCCATCAGCGATTTTATTTTAAGAGTAAATAAATCTCCAAAATGTCTTTTCATGATGAAATATGATTGTGAACACTGGTCTCATGAAATAGAATTTATGTGCAGTAATCTGCATAAATACTTCCAAACTCTATCTCTTCCATAATTAATATGTTGACATTTTACGAGGAAGGAAGGATTATCTTTGTATAAAGCCACAGTCAGTGAAAACAATTTTAAATTCTGTTCCCAGCTCCTACTCCAGATTCCCATTGTGATGCTGAGTAGGTCAGTCTTTGTGCCTCTATTTTTTAATCAGTGAGATACTAAGCAATTTTTAAAGTCTTTGTTGTTGTAAGGTTAAATTCATCACATTTTTTTTAAATTTTCCACACAGTATAGCAATTAGTGACAGAGTTTTGAAACATTATACCTCACCTCCTTAAAGGTATAAAATGATAGGAAAATTGAGTTCCTCCAGGTACTCTCAAAAGCATCTGAATTCTGCGTGCAGTTCTGAAACAAAGATCTAAAATGTGGCCTACACAAGTATGATTTCGAATAGGAATACCATATGCAGAGATTCTGCAGATTGTAGCATTTACTTGCATAGGAAGGGACATGTAGATAGGGGACATGAATGCAAAAACTTGCTGTGGAGCAGAAAGGAGTTTTAATTGCTCACAAAGTGGGACCTTAAAAGCATTTAATGAACCTTTTCACAAATGCTAATTAGTTTTCTTTGCTCTAATTGACTCTTTTCACATTTCAGCACTAGGTTTAATTCTGCTAAATAAGTCACCAAATAAGTAATGATCTACATCTGTTAGAATATTATCTAAGACAATATATTAACTAAATTAAAGTGTATTTGAGAAAGAATAGAGTGAGCTTTTTTTTATTGACTTTTCTAAATGGGATATGAGCTAGGCAGAAAAGGAAGATTTACAGATAATATTTAGTGTAGAAATTCATACTTTACAAATAAAAGTGTATTTCTTTCTGAAAATTACTTTCAGACAAGATTCGGCTCTACTTCACTGCAAGCTGAAACACAGAATACAGTATAAAGTATGGAATTGAATGATAATTGATTTTTTCCATACAGGATAACATTTAATTTACCAAATTTTACAGTTCAAAGTTGCTGGAATAAAACATTTACATTTAGCAGCAGTTACCACGAAAAGAAACTTGAGCTATGTTAATTTCCAGAAGTATTTTCAAAAATTATTGATGTGTCTCAGATAAATGTGTGTTATAATTGTGGGGTACTGTTGAACCTTCTGATAGTGACTACTGTACTGCTTTCAATATGGACTTTCAGACAGTTACAAGGTTAAAAAAAATGTAGAAGAAAACGAGAATTCCGTTGCCCTGTAGGAGGTTTTGTTCATTCCTTCTGATTAAGGCTGCAGCACATGGAGTTTTTGAGATGATCAATACTTTGAAGGCTCTATGCTGTTTTATCATCCGTGCTGAGACTCATGAAAAATTAACAGTTTTTACCAGTACCTGAACCAAATCAATACTTTAGGCAAGGAATTCTTGCTATTTGACAGATCATGTTATTACACAGGTAAAATTTGGGAACTACGTAGGTCGTAAGAGCTTATTGTTGGTGAACTGAGAATAGCAATTAATAAAATATTTATAGTGCTTGTGTGGAAGGGATCAGAGCAACCCTTTGTGATTTAATTCACTGTGACAGGGCACGGTTATCCCAAACAGATCCTATCTGTAATATAAAAGATTGTTTACAGATACATATTTACCAGGAAACAAATACTTCATCCTTTAAAAGACTGTGATTAGGAGAAACACAAAAGATTCCTGTGGCTAAAGCTTGAGCCTTAGAAGAAGGAATTTCAGGTTTGAATCCTGTTTATAGGCTCAATATTTTATTTCTTCCTCTAGATAATTATGTTATTAAGGCTTCTCACCTCGCAGTTCAGTAACAGACCAGAGTTTTACTCAGCACTTAGCACTGTAAGGCTTTCGTCTGTGTTAGGTCTTCCAGGAATTATTAAAATAATAGTTTTAGCTGTCTTTCTTATTCTTGAAAGAGATCAAGTAGTTTTCTATGTGTGTATCACTTACAAAGAGTTATTTTAAATGTAAGCTTGAGTACAGGATAATCTGTCTCATGTTGTCCCTCACCCCTCATCTAGACAATTGCCTCATCTCTTGGGGGTTAATAAATTGTCACCTATGCTCATGTGGTTCCCCATGCTCCTGAACGCAGGTTCCAGCAAGTTTGATCAAGAGACACTCATAGAGTCCTTCTCAAAATGAAGTGCAGATATTCCCACAGTGGTGACGAATTCTACATATGTGCAAAACATAGCTGGGTACCTACATCATATTGCCCATACAAGCATATTGTCTACAGTTAGTTTGTTGCAGAGATTATGTCACTAAGATAATCAAAGGAGAAAAAACCAAAACAAAATAATGGTCTCAAAGTTAACTGAAATACTTTCATTCTGAAATTTGGATGTTACACCGTTTTAGAAAAATGATGTTTGACCACTTTTTGGAATGCTTTTCCTACAGCTGCCTGTAGTAAGAGCTTGGTGGGGTTTGTTTTACTTGTTCATTGAGTTATTTTTATTTTATTTAGTCTTTTAGGACCAGCGAATATAACGTAGTGACAACACTGCCTTTATACAAAACTATGAATTTGTGTGTGATCTGAAGCAATGATTTTGACAGTGATAGTAAATATATATATGTATTAAAAACTGGAGACAGAGGAGATAGAGGAATTCTTGTGTCAAGAATTAGTGAAAGAAAAACAAATGTAAGAAGTAGCAAATAAATTGGCAAAGCTGGGAGTTTAATACACCAGTGAGACCTGTGAATTGACTTAAAAGCTCAAATGCAAGCACTGAGGCAGTAGCATCCTAATTCTAGATGAGATTTTAAGGTAAAGGCAAGAGGGAATTACATTAACAGGCTCATTCCCTTCAAACACATCAACAGAAAATGTTATGGTCAGGTGCACATATGGTGTATATCTAAGCAGTCTGTAGTCACTTATAATGTTTCTAATATCTTTAAAATACATTGCCTAGCTTTCACTTAATAATTTTGTTGTGTGGACAAAGAAAAAACATTTTCATTGGCAAGGAAGAATCACTTTCATCATACAAGGATATTGCAATTTAGTTTTAATGTTTATGTCCTCCTTAAGTTTAATTTCTCTCCAAAAAAAAAGCAAGATTCCCAGTCAGTCAGGGCAGTGTGGGAATGTATTTCAGCAGACTTGGGATCTACTCTAAGTACTGTCAGGGATTGCCAAATGCCTTTAGGGAAATCACCTTGCAGTCACTCTCCTTACGTATGAAGTGCTTTCAGAACTGCTGCTGAGAAGTTCTGTCTAATGCAAGTGACATTATATTAACATACACTCTGTTCTTATCAGGGTGACAAAATTAAGTTTTGAAGATGTTTTCTAAGCCTAGTTTTCTGCCTTAACAGTCAATTCTAATATTGGCAGAGCAAAAGAATAACACTATCCAAGCAAAACAACTGACTATAATGTCACTATGCATTAACAAATATGTCCCTTCATTACTGTAACATTAATATAATGGGAAGGTTGTACAGATCATCCCATGCTTTATTTATTTTGCAGGTTTTTAATTTTCAAAATATAAAATAAATATTAATTATGATAAATTAAAAATTGAGTAATTTCTAATTACCACAAAGGTGAAGAATTAGATTATTCAAAGAAAATTTTCAGATGTTTTCTTGCTTAATTTTTTTATAAACTATGGAATATATTTATAAAGAAAACAGATGTTGAATATAAATCATAAGGACAGAAAAGACAACATAATAAATAGGAGTAAATGTAGAAAAGATCATAATTTTAGCATGTGGTAAACCTCAATATAGCAATTATCAGAAGGGCACAGTGAGCGCAAATAAGAGGGTAGTGCTGTGTTTATTTTTAAAATGTTTTTTATAGGTGAACATTACTAGTTCTCATTGATGCTTCCATTATGTTTCACTGTTAATAATATTTTTTTCTGAAATTTATATTTCCGCTAATCATTAAAAATACGTTTATGTTCCAGTTCCATAAAGCAGTCTGTATATACCTGTTTCTACCTAAGTCAATATATAAAGTGTGTCTTTCTCTCACATTGTACTTAGTCATGCACTATACTATATGCATAAGATTCGTCTGCTAGGGACACTCATTCATGGACAATCATAAGAAAAAATTAGAACCCTTAAAATATCTGTATTAATTTTAGCATGTGCTAAACGCTGAATTTGCACATCTCTTCTGTGGGGAACAGCATGAGTGAAGTGATAATCCTCTGAATAGTACATGAAAAAAATGAAAGGCAAAATGGATTGTATAATTTCCTCTGATACACTGACCACTGTATCTAATATGTGTGTGAACATACAGTCCAGAAGTAAAATCTTTCTGAATCTTGCTGTAAGTGTACCTCTTAATCTTTTATAAGTGCACCTCTGATCAGGACATCATAAGTCTGCCTAAGTCAATGATGATTCAGGTAGTTGGGTTTAAGAAGACACTGAAAGTAACAAACACTGCAGCGGTCTCTAACGGAGCTATAATATTAAAGAGTCACACTAGGAATCAAACAACTGTTGCCATATTATATACTATGCAGAAAAGGTGGCAATGAAGCCAAGTGGATACACAAGAAAGTACCCTATCACTGGATTTTTGCAAGAAGTTGCACTTAATCGTGATGTAAACATGGTACACACTATTTTTACCTCCCTTCTTTCGCAGCCCACTTTGCCCCTTGTCCCATGTACCTTTGTTACACATTGAAAATTCAGCTTCTCCTCAGTGTGTTTCATAGCATTCATGAAGAATGTCTTCCACAATGCACATCTTTATGTTGTACTGCACAAACACAGGGTTTCAGACAAAGATTTTCAAAAACAGACATGTGAGTCAACATGCCTAAACTTACATCCAAAACCAGTGCTAATCTTGGAATAATAGCTGCTAATACAGCTAGTGAATAATCTTGGCTATATCAAGCCATAGATTTTTGACTCAGATCCATCTGGAAACGCCTGCTCTCTATTTACAATCATCCAGTAGTCTTTATTCATCTCAGTCTCTTGTTCTCCTACCAGCTCCTATTTCTGGCAGGATTCAAACAGTTAAAAAAAATACTACAGATTTATTTAAATCCCATTTTCCAAAATGTGATTCAGTAATAGAAGGGGTTTAATGAGGAACTTCATTATGTGTTCAATAGAGAGCTTTCTCACTGATCTTGCCACCAAAAAAAAAACCCTTCCCCTCATTATTGGTGTCTTTCTGACTCAGCCAGGCTTTCATGTAAAAATAACACTAAGCTCACAAACTTGTGATGGAATGGCTGTTATATTAGACACAGTTTTATTACCTCTTACCAGTTATTTTTAGAAACCACAGATCAGCTTTTAACATGAGTGGCAGAGTAGCAAAGGCAGAAGAAATTGTTCATAGGTGAAATTTCTCTGGGGAGGACATACAGAAGTACCAGCACTTAGGGGAGATGGAAACAAAGGCTTAGAAGACAACTAGTATTAACCAAGGAGTGTGTAAAACATCTGTATTGGTTTTCTGAACAAACCTTGTCAATTTGATGTTATTTTAATTTTTAAAGTGCTGATCAGAGATTTCTTGATTTAAAAACCTACAGAAAGTCTGGTATTTACTGCAGATTGTGACAGCTCAGAACAGCATTAGATCTGTTTGTCACTGCCCACTCCTGAGTGTGAGTTTTAATCACTCTGGGGCTTTCCTCAGTTTCTGAGGAATTGACATCTGAGGAAAGGCCAGGGTAGATTTTTGTAGGGCCAGAGCAAAACAACAAAAAAGATATTTTGTTTCTGAAAATTTTGTATCTTGTTTCATCCAAAGTGCTATGGTTTTGTACACAGTGACTTTGCTTTGCCCTGTCAGGCATAGCGAAATTCAAAAGAAGGCAATGCTCATGTCAAGAAATCCTATAGCAAGATTTACCAACAAATCCTTCTCTTACATTTCATTCCTAAGGTCTTTTCAGGATGCTAGCAAGCTAAGTCCCCTAGGAAAGAAAAAGACAAGAATGGAAGACCATAAGTGTTTACACATATCTAAAGAAGGGTAGGTGTTGATGCTGTGAGGTCAAACAGAGGCGATTGCTTTGTCTGGCAGGGATGAAAAAAATGCAAGTAGTTCTAAGAAGAAGTAAAATAAAACCATAATTAAATGAAAATCAAAATCTTAGGGATTCTTTAGGTTGTCAAGAGAGAATCTTCTGGTAAATTTTCCATAGATCAGGACAGTATATGAGATCCATAAAATACATAAGTACATTATAAATCAAAATACTAAAGATGGAATGTTAAATGTTAAACTTTATTCCTTTATGTCATGGTTTGATGTGGAGGGGGGGTGGTTCTGGTGGCAGGAGAGGGGTTTTGGTCCCTGTGACCTCCCCGGTTTTGGAACCGGGTTAGGCTTAGTTCTGGCCACCAGATCAGACTGCCATCCCCCTCGGGGTTGAGCCAATAGGGCGCCTCTGCGAATTGCCCTATTTAAGTCAGAACAAAGGGACCGGAAAAGGTGCTTCGCCCAGGATCGAGCAGAGAAGGGAGGAGGGCACTGCCCCCGCTCCCTGGCTCCCGGCCGGGCAGCTGCCTGCGTCGGGCCGGCGCTGCCCACGGAGAATGGCGGCGGCGGAGCCAGCTGGGGAACTCGGGGGCACCCCACTCCCGGGGTGCCCACTGGGCTGAGTTCACCTGGAGAGGACCGAGATCTGAGAGAAACAGCCGCATCGACAGCAGGTCAGTGAGGATGGAGCGGGAGGAGGTGTGCCGGAGCCGAGTTTCCCCTGCGGCTGATGGTGAGATGGCAGGCGGCCCCCCTGCAACCAGGACGGCCTCGGTGGAGCAGAGACCCACTCGCAGCCCGTGGGGAGAAGATGCCTGAGCCTGAGGATGGTCGTGTTGGGGTGCACGACAAGGCAGAGAGGCATCTGGAGTCTGCGTGACGACCCACGCCGGAGCGAGTGGCTACAGCTCCCTAAGTACCCGAGACTGTGGTAAAGCCCACACCGGAGCAATCTGTGGGGAAGGATTGTTTCCAGTGGGCTGGACTCACGCTGGAGAAGTTTGTGGATTTTTCCTCGTGGGTAGGGGATCCATTGGAGCAGGGGAAAAGGGTGTAAGGACTCCTCCTCCTTTAAGAAAGAAGCAGCAGTAACAGCATGGAATGAACTGACCTGCACTCCCCCAGTCCCTGCCCCCTGTGCTGCTGGGGGGAGGAGGTAGAGCCGGGAGGAAAAGGAAAGGGGGGGGGGGGAAGGTGTCGGTTTTAAGATCTGGTTTTGTTTCTTTCTGCCCTCTCGAGTAATCGGTTTTTTGTTTCCCTTTGTCCTTCTAAGAAATCATTAATAAACTCTTTTGCTTTGAGAAAGCACTGTCTGGTTTGCCCAGGACCATGGTTGGTGGGTGCTCCCTCTGTTCTTGTCTCAACCCTCAGACCCTTTGCTTTTTTTTTTTCCCTCTCCTCTCTACTTTACTGGAGAAGGAGAGACTGTGTGAGTTTTAGTTGCTAGATCAGCCTAAAACCACGACACTTTAGTATACTGTTCTTTTTCTTTTTCATGGTTTACTTAACATAGTGCTGTTTGAAAGTTTAACTTCTCTTATTTTCTATTCTTTGTCAAAGAAGTATCACTTTAACAGAAAAATATTTCATTTCTTAGAGCTCACAGGTTCAGAATCTATTTGATTTTTTGTGGTTAATGGTAAATTCCTAAAACTCATGTTTTATTCTTAAATACAAGCTGTCTGATCTGAAGGCTGTCTGAGTATGTACAAATTTTAGTAACTTGGTTACCAACATGAGTAAACTTATGATTTCTTATTTACTATTATTTTGGTGCTTAAACCTCACTCATGGTGTGACAGAAGACAAAAATTGTGAGTTGAAATAGCTTCTTTTTTCTTAATAGAAATTAACAGTAATTTCTTCTCAGTAAGAAATAAGGGAATTCCTGGAGATATTTTTGAAGAAAGAAATGTTTGACAGGCATGTAAAACAGATGTTCTACAGAAGTATTTGTTTCTATTAAATAGCCAATGCTGGGATGTAGTTATGGTATCCAAACAGCTAAAGATAAGCAAGGAGGAAGATGTACACTCTTTCCTTTGTCTCCTGAGGGAAAAATGACAGAACATAAACATTTGACAAAAATTTTCAGTCTTGCTTACATAAGTTGCCTAGCATGTAAGAAGTTCAAGATCTAATTCATTTGCTGTATTCCATCATCTTTTAAATTGAGTAACTCTCTGCTCATATAAGAAGTATTTTATAAGTTATTTTATAAATGTTACTTTCAGTAACTCAAGAGCAGCCAGAAGACTGTTAGAGTACAGTTTGTGACTAAAATGAAACAGTAAAAAAACCAGGATTTTTTATAATTTTACATCAGAACTAACAGAATTATCTCAAATTCCATTTCAAATTCACCATGTCACATTTTTCAAGAGTACTTTTAACACTTGCCAAAACTTTCATAGAATCAGACTCTTTTGTCAGAGTAATTACATATTCTCTGCACATTTATGAAGCTCTACTATACATATACATACTACATGGTAGCATCATATAACAAGTCATACCACTGGCCATGTTTTCTTTAGGCTTAATGTTTTTTGTAGCAGGAAAGTTTCAATAAATGAAAGGGCTTATCTTTAAAAATACTAGGCCAGAACAGCCTACAGAGTGCATGTGATCCATGGCACCATGTTCCAGTGACTTCTCTACTATGGACTCCCCTAGCTGTTTCTGGCAGTGCATAAAAGCCACCAACTTGAGTATCCTGTGGGACTGCACATGAAGTCTCTGTGTTTCTCAAATCCCCTGCTGCCTCCGTGTTTGAAGGGGTTGCTGTTTGACTCCAATATGTGGTCATCCAGGCAAGATAGTGAAGACAAAAGGAGTCACAGGCAAATTATAGGAAAGAGATATGCTTTAGAGAGAAGAGGCATACAGTGATGAAATTATGTGTCTAAGATCTTACAGGCTGTGCAAGTCAGAAAAATATGTCAAACCAGTCTCTGCTCCTGTGCCCTGAACATAAAATATTTCTCACCTCTCCTAGTTTTTTCCCTCAAACATTTTCTTCCAATAGATGATTTTTTCCTTCTTAGAAAAAATGCAATGAATGGAAATTTTGTGTTCTGCTTTCAACAAGTATCAAATACTGGTTAATGCTATTAAAAGTCTAGACAAACCCTTGGCTTTCTCTACTGCTTTGATTTACAGGAAGCCTTTTTCCATTTGCCATCAAACACGAATATAGATGTCAACATTATCAGGTACAAAATATTCATTCAATTCATTTTCCTGAAAAGTCTCACCATGACTGCTATTGTTTTCACTGCAGAAAGAGTCTGTATGATGATGGTGCTTTCTGTGACATAGGGCAGAACATCAGGTAACTTCAACAGGCACCGATATTACAAGTGATGATATTAACAGTGATGAATATGTTGAAGAGGTAGTTTGAGGTTCTATGGTAGCATCAGTTCTCACTTTGACATCAGTGGTGGAACAAACCTAACCTTAGAGGATAAAAGAGACTGTTCTCAGACTCAGTGTTAGCACTAATGCCAGCTCCCTCAGGCAGAACAGCCTGCATTGCTGTACAATCAGTTTATAAAGACACAGCAGCCTGTTTAATCACACCAAGTGTCAATGCTGGCATTTGACTTGATCATGTAGATCCTCAACAGATTAGAGCTTGTTTTGTTCCATGGCAGGACTGTAGTGCACAGACAGCTCTATAAATATTCCCCCAGAGCTATACTGTCTATACAAGTTTCTGTGTGCTTTCAGGTGGTGCACTATGATGTCACAGCACTTCAAACAGGATATCAAAAGCAAGGATTGTGAGGCAGGTAAAAAAATAAACCATTTCAGGAAAAATTAAAGACTGCAGTTTTAAAAGCAACACATCTTCAGTAAACCTGAGGGAGCAGGAAAGATGATCTTTTTACAAGGATGGATTGAACAAGCCCATGGGACTTTTATGTTGAGAGAGTTAATTATTACCCATTCTGTTACTCTAAACCAAATCAAAAGTTCTTACATATTTTTTTTTTTGCAAATCCCTCCCTCAAAGAAATTAAGTGAGATCAACAGGGGAAAAAAAAAAAAAAAGAGAGAGCAGACACCAGATTTCTTTTTCTATATGAAAGAATATAATGTTGTTGGGATGTAAAAAAATAATTTCAACATGTGTATAAATGCTAGACTATACTGACATTCATCTACCCAGTAACGTTTTATTACTGATCTTTCAGTACTATGTCAATCGTTTGTCAGCATTTTAAAAATAACAGGTCTACATAACCAGTAACAAAACATCCTAAATGTAGGAATGTAAATTCTGCAAACATTTTATTTAATTTCTTAGAGGGGAAAAGATTAATATCAAAAAATATTCATAATCTGTGGAATTTTTACATTTGCAAAATTCCTATTTTCTTCTAAATTTTTCACTGTTTTCCTGGAAAGATTTCTCCTTGGAAGTACTTAATAGAACTAATGTTTGTATGCGTTTGTTTGAGTGGGAATTCCAAAACACAAGAATGCATATGCAAACAGATTAATATGCCTACCAAACACATGTTTATGTTGGTAACTACTATTCTTTTGAATAGCACATTCATATATTATGTGAACATCAGAGACTACTAAATTGTTTCAGAAATCATTGCTAAATTTTCATCCACATTTGTTTGCTCCTGAGTGAAGTTTCCAAAATGAAATTATTTCAAAAGCAAGAGATTCAATACAATAAAAGTAAAAATAGGAACAGACAGAAATAGAGTGTCTTTGAGACTCAGTTGATTTTCCTAAGATTAACTTTTTCTACTTTTTTTTTTCGAAAATGTCTGTTTCATTAATGTGGTCCAGAACTGAATGAAAACAAAAAAATGTTCATATTGCATATATTGTAAGGCACCAATGAAGAATATCTTCACCATATAGTTATAGTGGAGCTCTACTTTCAATCTACAAACTGTTGGAGGAGAAGTAGTTTAGCGATAGTTTTTGCATTAAAATTTGCATGTCTTATTGTTTGGTACATACCAGTCTTAATCTTTCTTTAGTTGTTTGTACTTTCATTCTCCTTTGAATTACATAAATCCTGAGTTTGAAGTTGACCACTTTCTTCAAGGAAAAAAGATCCCAAATGCAAAGAAAATATCATAGATCCCAGTGACAGCAGAAATTTATGTGAGCACTATTTCCTTTTTAAAACATGCTTGGGAGGATTTTTTTATTTGGATAACCACAATAAATATTGGTATGAACATTTGCTGTGAGACTTCCTCAAATCCCAGATCTCTTTGTCTTTTGCTTTCTACTGTTCTTTCCTGGCCTTTCTTTATATGGCCAGAATATATTGATATTTCTGTCTAGACAGGAGGTGGTTACATGACTACTGCAGGGAACACAGCTCAAATATTTCAAGGCACTTTCATGGATAAAAGAAAAAGAGAAAAAGAAAAAGAAAATAGAGAAAAAAGGAAAAGAAAAAGAAAAAGAAAAAGAAAAAGGAAAAGAAGAAGAAAAAGAAAAAGAAAAAGGAAAAGAAGAAGAAAAAGAAAAAGACCAAAAACCAACCTCTCAACCCTGTTTATATAATTAGTATTTATGGAAGTTTAAGATCCATGAAGGAATAATTACAAGGAATATCTAAAGCATAGCAGTCATGGAGACTTGCTGCCTAATTCATTCATAAATTCTTTATGGCTCCATCTGAAAACCTCAAGAAAGATGGATAATGCAAATAATCTCCATGGAACTTTTGCTTTCTGACAGAGAAGCTCAATGTCTTCATGATGTACCTCACAAATTAGATTTGTTTCAAATTTTTGGGCCGACTGAGAAATGAAACTTTTGAATCTGCTAGCAGTTGAAATTAAGGTATTCTCTTAAAATGTAGCAAAAGAGAAACATAGTACATATTCATAGGATTCTCCCTAGAAAGATCTCAGATTATTTGCTCTGCTTTCTGCGAAACAAAGAGAAAAAGCATGACTGATCTAACAGCAAATGTGAATTTGACACAAATACGCAATGATTTCAAAGTGTTTATGCTGGAGTGATTATCATATGAATTGGACTAACATGAGCATTCAAGGGACTTCTTATCTTATTGATAATGAAAAGAGAAGCACCCCTTCAAGTACAGTTCAAAGGTGTGTCTGGTATGATCCTTCATTTTGATCTTTACAAGCCTAAAGCCTTCGTTCTCTTCTTTGTTTGGTAGTGACAGCAGGAGCTTAGCCATGGTCTATACTTCTCCCTTTCTGCCCTTAAATCTCTCTGAGCAGCAGAAGCACATATTCTCCTCTGCACGTCAGTCACTCAATTTGTCAGACAGCACTGCGGTCTCTTTGTAAGGATGCAGGGCAGGACATTCCCTTGTGTCCTGTTCCTAATTTGAATCCTTGTAGAATGGTGGTTAAAATGTAACCAAGTGTTTTTGACAAACACAAATCAATCACAAACTGCAAAGTTTCAGTGCAGGTGAAGCACCAAAGATTAAGTTCTACATTATCTGCACCTGCAATTAGTTGTATTACTATCCTAAAATGAGTTGTGTCAGATATGTACTGTTACTGCACTAAGGCAATGTTGGATGAAACCTGTGAGGTCACAGATTTTCCATATTTCTGAATTTCGCTTGTGGTAGTTCATATTTTTTTTTGCTACCTATTGTCATGGTTTAGGCTGGCAGGCAACTAAATACCACACAGCCACTCGTTCACCCTCCCCTACCCACAGGGAATGGAGAAGAGACTTAAAGAGGAAAAGGAGAGAAGACTCATTCGTTGAGATGAGAGTTGATTATTTAATAATTCCCCCTCAGCCTGCCGTGATCCTGCACACTGGCAACAACACAGGAAGCTGAAAGGTCCTTGAGGTGTCAGTGCCCACTATAAACATCAGTGCACTATGGACATTCTCATACTAAATCCCAGACTAAAACCAAAACACAGAGCTCTTCTAGCTGCTAAAAAGAAGTAATCCTGTCCCAGCTGAAACTAGGACACCCATAATATAAAATTCTGACAGTGGTGTCTTTAAAAAAAGAACTCAGACATTAAGCCAGACTTCCAAATTTCAATACTAAGATAGTAGAGTAAGATTATTAAATGATCAATTTATAGTCTTGAGGAGGAAAGTTAAGTGATAGAAAACCAGACAGCACAGATTTTGTCAAATCAATTTAATTTCCTGCTCTGACAGGATAACTGGCTCAGTCAATGAGGAAGAAGCTGCAATTGCGCTGTATATTGACTTCATAAGGGCTTTGACATTGTCTTATGTGACATTCTCATAAGCAACATGCAGTCCGCATGAAATTACTCTACAAATTATTCGAAAACTTCACTTGAGCAGAAGCTGTCAGTGATTTTTTTTAAACAAAGGCACCAATTCTCATGCAGCTCTGCAGAGGTCTGTCTTAGACCTGGTTATAATGCATAGTTCCACTAATGTGCTGTTATAGTGTAGATGGTACATTTACAGAATGCATAGTTGGCAGTGGGTAGTGCAAATTCTTTAAGAGCTAGCACAGAATTTAGAAATGTCTTAGCCAGTTGAAGGAATGATCCCAATCGGTGATGAAATTCAGTAAAGAGAAGTCCTACCTTTCAAGAGAAAGCAAATGCATAAATGTCAAAATATGGTACAATTAGGTAAGAAGCAATATTGTAGAAGAAACATCTAAAAAATCTAATGGATAAGAAGATAAAAATCAATTACAAATATTGAACTGTTGAAGAAACCACATCTTATTTCAGGATTATCACATGTAAGACATGGACAGAAATTATTCTGCTCTACTTAGTGCTGATGAGGCCTCATATGACTACACTTTAAGGAAATTTAGATGTAGGCAAATCCAGAGGAGTGTAGCAGGACAAGAGTTTTGGTGAGAGTGGCGTTTAAGAAAAGGAGGACAAATTTAAACAATTTTACAAATGAGAAGATAAATGAGAAGGATGTGGTCCTTCACTCTAGAAGACAATATACTAAAGAGGACAGTAACTAAATTCTTGTTTTCTGTGCTGTGGTTGCAGGCAGGGCAATAAAATACTGACTTAATATGTAGTAAAGAAGATCTAGGAATATGTTGTAAAGATAACAAAGCAATGAGTGGAGCCAGCTCTTGATGCAGACTGTGGAAGTGTTTCACTGGAGTTTTTAAAAGTGGGTTTGATACGTGCTGGGCTTTCTTATTCTTTCACTTCAACATTTCTGTGATTGTTGAAAGCATGGCTTCTTTCTTCTTGTAAACTCTAATGCTTCAGATAGTTACTTCTCTTTAACAATTTTGTTATAATATTTTATGGTTTCTTACAAATAAGAGGTGGCTAGATTTTAAAGCAGGTAAAATTATCTCTCCACGTATCAAATGCAGTCTCTAAAATTCTTTGAGATACTGGGGCAAGATACAAATTATGAGCAAACTATTATAAAAAGTAAAAAAGAAACCAAAAGGGCAGATTTGTGAAAGGTGTAGTTAATTTACACTGTTCCAGTTTTCAGAAAAGTGCTTGTCTTTATTTCCCCATACACCGCTGACTCTATTGAGATGTATGATACTGGACTATGTCTTTCCACTCACTCCGTATTATTATACACAGTAGGATTGCTATAGCTGGGAACTGTACATTGCAATTTGGCATACGAGTTTACAGCTTGAGCTACCTACCAAGCACAAGCACAAATACACAGATTACCTAAGAGCACTTTGAACTCTGCAAGCTTTTTCTATAATTTATGGGCATTGGGTGTACTGATGAATATAAATGTATGCTGTTTTGAAACAATGTTCTTCTACTATAGAAAGAAGAAATAATGGCTGGTGTTGGGCATACGTGTATGTGCGAGCACTGACTCCCACTGATTTTCAGTAGAACTATGCCATCTTATACCAACAACCAATCTGGGTTGTCCACTGAATGGCAGATTGCTGAAAACAAGGAGAGTCCTCCAGAGAACGGATGACCACAACCTTGCCTTCTTTCTTTATGTTTTTCTTTATGAAACCACTATCAGCCACTGTTTGAACTGTTTTTCCTCTGCTTTGGGATAGGAAACAGGCCCTGCAGTCACTGTGATCCCTCATGTCTAGCAGCCACCTCCTAGTGCTTCGGCTCACCAGTGAAGCCAGAGTCTCACTGATTTATAGGAAGAACCTGCTGCTTATTAGGGAAAAAGGAGATGAGGAGGAAAATAAAATTTGGATGGGGAAAAACTGCCCATCTGTATGGAAAAACAGAGTGTGGAGTGGAAGGATAAAGCATTGGTGGTGTAAGGCAGGGGCAAAAGGAGTATGATAGGTACTACACTCTGTCCTGTCAACATGAAGTTCTTCTCTGCAGAAGGCAGAAAGTGGTGTAGTGGAAAATCTGGGAATGGTAAGAGCTCCAGGCTTGTAAGGTCATGCCCACACAGAGGTGAGGTAATGCCAAGAGCAGCCCCCAGAATCACAACTCCTGCCATGAATGTTAGTGAAGGGTGGTACCGTGGGAGATGGTCACTCAGGACAGTGGTGGTGTCTGGGGAAGCAGGGGTGATGATTTATTCCCCTCTTCTGCTTCTCCCTTTCTTTGATCCAGTGCAAGGTAGGAGAAGGGCAGAGAGAAAGCTCCAGGAGTAAGATCTACTGCCATCACGGCCCCCTCCCAGGCAGCAAGGCTCCTCTGCCTTCCTGCTGGAGACGGCACACTGGCCTACAGAGGTAAGCCTGCTGTTTATCTTCTCTGTCACCTACAGGCATGGTACACAGTGAAGCTGACAGAGAGAAGTGTTTCTCTTATATATACATGTATTTTTTTTTTAGAACAACAATCAAGTTTGCACAACATACAAAATGTACAGTGTATTATAGATCCATTAATTCTTGGAATAAAAATCTGTATTTGCAATACTGCCAATAGTAGTTCTTCCCAACCCTGAAGCTTTGCTTATGTAATATTTAAACACACAACAGCGTCCAGGTACCGTGAATCAGAATCAATATCAGTACCTATTTGCTAGTCTGGCAGATTCTTCAGAACTTAATGATCTTAATGGTCCCAGTAGAGCAGAAGTCCCAGAATGATAAAAAATGTATGTATATATGTAAAAATAGTACCTCAGTCAGCTCGTGAATTGAAATGAGTACAAGAAACTTGAGCAAATGAGACTTCCTCAATGACAGCATTAAGTGTTCAAACACTCAATGCTGTCAAGCTCTTGCCTACCTGGCAAGGGAACTAAGTTTCTTAATGATATTATTCCATGGTTTTTAGAACGACGAGACTGTAATGAGTTAAGGAAGAGAAAAATACCCAGTAAAGAGTCCTTGCATGCTCCAAGATTCCTCTGATTCTTAGTGAAGTTTTTTTCTATACTAGTGATTATGAGAAATCTCTGATATTGAAAAGTATATGCAGCAAGGTTATTCGCTTCACAGATCTCCTCACGTTGCAAAAATAGTCGGAGACACAAAAAAGTTTGATCCATTTTCTGGAAGTGAAAGTAAAGTTTCCTCTTCCATTGAACAGACACCTTATGTGAGAGCCGAATCTTGTTTTTTGGTCCTGGTCAGGGAGACCACTGCAAACATTGACTTTTTTTTAAGGTTTGCCAGCTTGGTTTCCGTTAGGTCTACAAAAAATACCAGCCAATGGGATGGAACTCAGAGGCTTCGAGAGGATGATGGGATCCAATGATCCAGTTTGGTGCCTGAGTCTGACATTAGTGATAAGGCATTTGTCCAAATAAGAAAGACGTGGTTATCTGAGTAGAACCGTGATTTCACCCAAATGCATACCAGTATAGACCTTACCTGAATCAGAATTTCACACAGGTTGCTTTGGGATATCTAGGTAACAAAGTGATGGTACTGGAACATACAATTTCTTGTACAAACCCTTACATTCTGCGTTCTGGTATTTGGATTTCAATAGCTGTTAACTTCAACTGTAGCACAATTATTCTCTAGAAAAAACTGAACTCTCTTCAACATTTTTATAGTAAAATATTTATTCTCTTTTCATGAAAAATAACATTAAATATTTCCTCCCCAAGAAATTCCGCAGTTCCTAGGGACACCTGCATGCAGTAACATTTCCTCTCTTCCCCCACATATTCCCAAGACTTCAAATACAAGTGCCTGTGTTTCACGCTTTGCAAGAGACTTTTACAGATAATACTGTGCTAATCTTAGTCTGCAGAACACTCCACCCTTCCTTTACTTTTGATCTTGGCTCATCCAGCCTGACTGCTTATATTCTCCACACGATGCTGAAGAATTACAGCTCCATTTCGGGCAACAGATGTTATGTGTTGGGTTTTTGATGTGAATTATAGGTGCAATACTGATGTTACTTTTACTTTACTGCTCCTAGGAGTGATTCCCAGTTCTTGAATCTGAAAGCACTCTCTAGCCATATCCTTGCTTTCTGTTAGGGCAAGGCACAGATGTGCAGCACTTTCCCTTCCACAAATTCTGTTTGGTACATAAAGGAAATCAGGTCACATGCTCAAGACGAGTGTCAGTAAATGCTCCAAACAGGTACTGGTCTGGAGGATTACAAAGAATTAGGATGCTTAGAAGTAAGAACACCACTGTGCACATCATAAAGAAAGCCTACACCTAGGTTAGGTAAATATTTTTTTTTTTTCTTTCTGAAGTGCTAACCTTGCGTCTTAAAGTTTAGTAATCTTTAAACTTGGTTAACTGAGTTTAGCCTGTGATGATACACAAAAAAAAGAAAAAGAATGAATTGCTGAAAAAGGAATCGCAACGTCAGGGTAAGAGGAGATACCTTGAACTAATGGAACCCACTGAATACTTCTTTTTGTGTAGCTTAGAAATTAGTCATAATTTGTATTAATGGAAAAGCCCTCTGAAAGAATTTCAGAAGTCAGATTTTTCTCATGGTACATAGACTCTGAAGACATATTTGTTCTATCAAGAACCACTGCTTGACATTTCTTTCAGAAGAACAAGAAGAAAGAAAGCTGGACTACTGCTAATACCTACCAGTTTACTGCAGCACCTCTGGAAATAGTTTTATCCTAATGCCAACTGAAGAAAGTAGCTTGACCTTGCATGTTCCTGTTCAGGAGTATTAAGAGAGTTGTGCTCAGCTTATGAAGAGAAAAATGTGTTAAAGAAAAGTTTGGAGCATTGCTTTGGCAGTTTTCTAATGTAATGAGAGAAGTTAAATCATGCAGGAAGGATGAGAATAGCATTTTGATTCCTAGTGAAAAGATAGTAATTATGGTAAGTGTGAATTTTGCCTTCTTTTATAAGTTACTGTTCCACTGATGCAGTTTTTCTCAGTGTTAACTGGCTCATCTGGAGGTCAAATGCTGTGTGACAAGAGACTTTTAGACTCACTTGACAGCCTGGAGTCTTGAAAGGGGCAAGCAATACCAATGAAAGTGGGCTGCAGCAAGCACACAAGAACTTTTATAGTTCCTTTTGGGACACTGATCTACCTCTTGAATCATAGAGAATGATTTCCTTTTTCCATATTTTTCCAGTCATTAAGGTATAGGAGCATGTCCCTGTGGTACCCTCTGAGCAAAGTGGAGCAAAAAGAGTTAGACTCGAGCACAAATCTGAGAAGGATGGGAAGGACAAGGGATCCTTTGGGCACAGAGTGACAGAGCATAACATCAGTACTCAGAAGATAAAAGGAACTGAACCAGGCACTGCAGAGCCCTGATGTATCACAGATACTAGGCAGATGTTTGCAGCATTTGCTCCACTGCCAGATTCTTCTGTTTCTGGGCGATCATCCATTTACTCTGTTGCCTCAGCTACAAGGTTTTTCTTTCCTGCCTGACAGCTGCTGATATCCATTTTGGCAACAGTAGTTACACTTCTGCTTTACTTGCTCAGTCTTCCTCGTTTAAAGAGGAACTAGTTTTTCTACATATAATTTCAAAATTTCTGTCACTGGTCAGTGTCGTTCTTGGAAAATTTCGCTTCACCTGACAACAAATTCTAAATGCGGGACATAGAGAGATGATCAATAGAGGTAAGGAGCAAGAATCTCTGAAAACAATATGAACTGTATAACCTTATCAGTAGATAGCTATTTTCCTATAAAATCATCTGGTATCCTAAATAAGATCTGTTTTCCTATAAAATTCTTATTATGAGTTTCTAAAATACCTTCCAAATGTCAAAATTAAAAAATCTCCAATTGGAAGATCTGAATTTTGAAATTTCCTTTAAATCATGCAAAACAAAACATGTAGATACTTTCTTCACATACCATGTGATCTAAAAATCACAAAATATATTCAGTTTCTACACGTACCAAAGAATTTTTTAACAAAAACTAAATACAGTTATGGGCTTCCAAGTTATTCTTAGTTTATAGAGTGAAGAAAGCTGCACATTCTACACAGCATGTAATATTAACTGTGAACATAAGCAAATGAGAATGGTAAAGAGAAAAATAGAATAATTGACAAATAAGCTCAACCTGGTGATGAAAATTTTCCTTCTAAGAAAGAAGTGTTTCATAAAAGTAATTAATGTAATGCAGACAATTTTGGCAACATCAGAATAACTCAGATCCTTTGAGGTCCCTTCCAATCACTAACATTCTGTGATTCTGTGATTCTCTCTGCCCTCCTATAAGCCATTGCAGTTGTAAAAGAGGCAGGACAACCTTGAAAATGGATTTGCTGCACTTAGACCTTTATAACTGGTTTGCACACTGGATTACTACAGTGAAATTCACTGTAAAAATGACAGTTTTGCATCACTCTACAGGAGAAAAAGGCATAAGGAACCTTTTCTGTTAATTTGTCATTTAGTGTTATGGTATATTGCAGTTATGACAAATGTAATCATATTTCATTGTTCTCTGCAGAAAAACTCTTTTGATCATGCCTGAAATACATGTCAGTACCGCAGATATGAAAAAGACTGTTAAAATGTAACTCGTGCAACAGTTGCAATGCTGAACATGATGCATACCAATATCACCTCTGTAACTGGTATCTATGGATTCCTGTTGATAGCGATGCTAATATGTGAGTGAGGAATGGGTTATTTTCATCCTATTCTCCTTACTTACCTCAGTCAATGTCAGAAGAAGACTTGGTCTGTATTATTTTCTGCCATGGTTTTTGTCATGAAAATGAAGCATCAGGATATTCATTTCCATCAGGAGTGAGAGGGGCAGAAGCAGGAACTGAATACTGCAGATCATTTTCAGAACTTTAGATGGAACATTGCTGATATTATTATTATGAATGCAAAGAGCAGAAATGTAGGTTGCAAAATACATGTTAGAAATTTTTTAGGAAAAGTGCATGTTAAAAATGTTCATGGCTAAAATAGTATGTCAGTTGCATGTGTAGATTTTCACAAGCTCCAAAATGGTTTAGGAATAAAAATTCCATGATTTGCAATAGCACTTCAGTTCCAAAGGCAAAGAAATACTTTTAAATATTTGACTCACAATCTTATTGTATACGAAGGAATAATTACTTTTCAATTACGGAAACTTCCACCCCTAACAATATAGGAGGGGTTCGCATCTGACAGTTCAGATCATCAGAATTCCCAGACTGAATCACGCAATGCAAGGGGCTTGTGGTGCTGTGTTAATAGTGCTGCTTTGTGATGCCATAGGTGTTTTGATGTCTTGTTTATATGATGAAGGCACTAATAAATTTTGGGCACAAGAAACAGTATCACAGTATGAATCTTTCACTTTTACAACCACAGGAATGAATGCAGTGCACAAACAGCACTATTTTTTTGCTACAAGGAAGACCTACGATTTGCAAAGTGAGGAACATTTCCAAAAAAACCAAACATATCAACACATAGAGATCTATTTTTAGAACTGAATGTTATGACCATCAGCCTATCTGATAAAGTTACCACCTGGTAATTCGCGGCATCTGAAACTGCCTTCATTTTACTCTCTTCTTGTTCATCATTCCTCTTACTGTGCCTCTGTATCATGATGCTGCGTATCGAGTTCTAGTGAAATAGCCATTTGACTACTTCCAGGAAAATTCACATACGTGCTTTGCACTGCCCTGCTTAGACTCCTTGTAGCTCCATTTTTTTATCTCCCCTCCCCACCCCTTCCCTGTTTCCCCAAACAGTGGGTCTGATAAACACGATGCAGTAGTCCCTTCACTGATCACTATGCAAATCACATCAAAGAGGCATTTTCTCCTCTCTCTGATCTCTAGGGAACCCTCTAGAGTCCACTCCATTCCCATTCCTTTGGAAGGGAGTATTCTCTATGCAATTTCCTTTGAAATAAAGCAGGTGTGTCCAAGGCCAAGCAGCAAATTGTGAGGAAATGGATCAAAACTCAGGAATTCATATTTCAAATCCACTCATCTAATAACTAGGAATGGTTGTAGTAAAATACTATGACTTCACATAAAACCAACTGAAAAGGTACCTAATGTCAGTATAAAAGGCCTGATAATACTTGAAGGAATAAGATCCTAATTTTTCTTGGCTACTATTTCAGCAGTATAAGCAGTTTAACCAATTTCTTTCTCTCACTCCAAACATGCTGCTTTAAGTTTTATCTTCTTTTAATCATGCACAATTGGAAGAGAACTTATCGTTGGATTTAGGCCCTAGCATTTGAATCTATTAGCATGAGAGGTTGGTGGAAATTAGTGATTCCTGAGATCATAATTGCTCATAGGAGAGAGAGAAGTAAAAAATCTGGAGTCAGTACCCTGAAACATTAAGCGAACACTTCCCCTTCCCTGATGCTGGAGGAAAAGGATATCTTCCTGAGATCTGTCAAATAATTGCAAGTTAGTCCCTAGTTTGGAAGCTATAGATCTAAACCAAGAAACCCTACTGTGCATTCTGTAACCTATATTTTAGTATTCAAAGTCAGCTTTGATTTTGTAATGCTGGCAGGGTCTGCTAGCACAGTAATTGAAGCTTTTGTATTTTAAAAGACTTAGAAGTAGTATTCCTAGGATTTCTAGGGGAAAACACTTCTTACAAAGATACACTTTTTCATCTTAAAGACTATGTGCATTTTTGCCAATATTTCAGTTGAATTGGATGAGATTATAAATAGAGAAGACTTTGAATGCATCTAAGGCTTCGATTCAGTTCTCCCCTTTTGCCTGGCACTCCTCCTCCCCAGCTCTTCCAAACACTTCATATTTGTACAAAGAAAGAGTCTGTTTATTCTGTTTGGTCTATTAGCAAGATATGTTCCATAAGCAGAAAGTGAACTTTTGCCACCAGTTGGCAGACTTCACTCCCATTCAAATAGGAAACCACTTTGTGTGCTTTTTTTGCAGCTCCCCTCCCACTAGTCCCTTAAGTTCTTGGACAAAACCAAGGGAAAATCAAACTCCTCCTCCAGTTCTCTGAAGCTGTTCCTTGGAATATTTTATTTTTAAGACTAACACTTGTTCGTATATATATCTGTCCCATAACTTTTTCCAACACAGCTCTCCCCACATCATGGCAGAACATTCCTGTTCCCATTTTCCTTCTTTAACAGTGGAGCCCGGGTAAAGCTCATTTAACCACTGCTTTGCAACTCTGCGTAGGCAGCCAATTTAAATCAAGTAGCCCAAGTACATAATTGAGCTAACCCTTGTGTTTGAGGAAAAGGGAGTTGCCTGAGGAAGAACAGAGAGGCCAGCAGGAACAGCTTTTAGATTAGATGTGGTTTCGACTTCCTGGTATTGGAGAGTGGATCTGATGTACAGACAGGTGTCATCTTTGATGACCACAACAGTGGACCTAGCTATTAAGGTTTTCTATCCCCTGATGACAGTTGTTAAGAGTTGCACTGATAGTTCCTTTCTCACTTGCTTCTTCCTACTTTTGGACAAGATGTTATTTCACAATATTTTATTCTGTGTTAATAAGCAGAATTTTATTTTTTTTTAATTTGCGCAATTGGTTATGAAGTCCTATAAAACCAAAGAATGTTCTTTTTATAGTGACTAGCTACAGAGCCAAGAAAGTCATCATACGTCCGGAAGATAGTTTATGTGGATATCAAGCAGATACTCAGGATACACTGTTAAGGAAGAGAAATATCACAGGACAGAGAAAAAATCCCTCTGGTTGTTTAGCTATGTTGCAAACATATACAGATCAGAAATGTGAGGAAAAAACATATTTTCGGGAGTATTTCAGAATCAAACCCTCAGTGGGTACAAATGAGTGCAGTACTGAGGAGAGTATTTTGCGTTTAATTAGCAAGGGGCATAGCATATAATATATCAGATGGTAAGGTCCGATATACTATCTTCAAAAGCTTCTCTTTCAGAGAATGGCAAATACAAGGACACAAAAATACAAGAATACTCTATTCATGTGGAACTTAAAGAATTTTCATCCTCAACATTTTCTGTGAAAATAACTATGCACACAGTCAGCAGCATTCTTGCTTACCTCAGGCTGTCTGTGAAGGACATGTAATGCCAGTCAGACTGCAGACGAATGTCCTGTCTGGTAGTGGAGAAAATTCTGGTGAGCCAGTTGACAAAAATAGACCAAGAACCAGGTTTCGCAAGCTGCAGATATCCAGGTGAGAGTTTTAGTAGTGACAATAATAACAATAATAATGGACCCTTTTTTGTTTGAAGCTGATAAGCAGCAGCTACAGCTCGATGCTAGATTCACCAGCAGGTGGGTGACAGCAAATAAGCTACAGCTGTGTTTGCTGTGGCTCTCATTTTATTTTGAATTATTTATAAATAGCACTAGCAGCAATTTAGGCATTACCAAATGATATGCCCTTTAAATGATTAGTTGTTTTTTTTCTCTTGAACGCATTTTAACTGAGCAGGTAGGAACTAGCTGGAAGATAATGTCAGACAGGTGCAGAGTACAGTACTTTACAGACATGTGGTTCCCATTGCCACTTCAGCAAGAGTGAAGTTTTGAGTGAGCTTTTAATAAGGAAATTCAGCTGGTGCTTTAATTTAACAATGTGCTGCAAAGCACCCGACCACACAAGTATTCCTCAAGCAGCACCATCTGGATATGTCACAATGATGACAGAAAAGTAATCTAAAAATTTAGTGAGATGAAGTAAGACTTATTGTTCCAGCTTCATCTTGCCCTCATGCAGAACATATTGGCATCCTGTTAAACCATCCCCAAGCAACAGCAAATGCTAAGACAATGTCAATCTCCCATTTGATGTCCCATTCAAGGGTGTATCGCCGATGTGCCATTTGTGCTTTTGAAGTTCTTCTGTTACCACATCTAGAATACGCACAGCTGTGATGTGCTCAGCCTGAGCTGACCATTTCGCTTACACAGTCATTCATCTGTCGCCTCTCGTTTTCTCCTTCAGCCAACTCTTCGTTCCAGTTGCTAATACCTAAGTATCTATGCAGAGGTTTTTTCTTTTTTTTTTCCTGTTCCATCTCATGCTCAGAAGAGGTTCCTTGTAAATATCTTCAAGGACCTGCTTTGCAATACATTCTCTCAAAATTCACATTTCCAAGTTCACATGCAAAACATTTGACAAAGACAGCTGTCCTGTCATACTGCCCAAGTATGTCTTGTTCTTACCTTGTCCTCCCCTGCCTGTCTAAAAGCATCTGTTGTCCTTTCTCTTAGATTACAAGCGCTTTGGCAGAATGTTTCAGAAGTTATTTTAACTGCCCATCACTGCCAAGTGTCCTAGACATTGGACGGGTAGAAAATACATTTCTGTCCCAGTGATAAGCTGAGTCAGTTGTGATACCTTATAAAAAATCATACTTGAACTGTGAATGAGGGTTGAGGATCTAAACTTGTAACCTCCTTGTGCCCAGTGCTCTCTGTTCTTCCACACAGAGATAAAAGGGATCTGTATATACTGAGAAATGCTTTTAGCAAGAAAATATCAAGAACAGATTTACTGAAAAAGATCTTTCTTTCTATTGCAGACTGACACATCAGCTGTGGAGCCAGTCCTCTCCCAGCACAGCAGAGATGCCTTCTGCTCAAAAGGCAGCACGGTGCCTCAGGAGCTGAGACCTCTGACACACAAAATGGGGACATGCAGTTAGTGTTTTGGTTGTGTGCGTACTCTCGTCCTACCTGTATCAGTTCTGCTCTACAAGGCAGTGGGAGCGTGCAGAAGGGCAGGGATGATGCAGAACCTTTGCATTGAGTACAAGGATTATGATTTTCTCTCCAGGATTTGTCTATTCAGTAAGGAAAGGCAACTGCAACTGATGTTTTGCAACACCAGCTGGGTATGCTTTAAAAGCAACGTCACGTTTTTGTACCATTGCAGGCCAGGAGTCATTGCCCACAGTTCCCTCGCTGCAAAAAACTCCAGATTCAGAAACAGCTAAGGCAGAGGAACTATCTCATGGCAGTTTATTATCCATTTCCAGAGGACTCATGGAAAGAATCAGAAGAGAGGGAGGAGAACAAAAGGAAGAAATATGAAGTGCACGATAAGGATGCTCAGGGAACCCAAAAATACTCTTTATAGTCCTAAAGAAATTGTACTTCTGCACCATCACAGACAAAAAAATTTCAAGTCCAGGAAGCTGAGATTGTTGCCAGTCCAAGCAAAACTTCTGATCAACAATTTGGGCACTGATGGAAAAAGTGCACAATCACATTTCTATTCACTGCACACCTATCCTCACTCCTCACCTGTTCAAACCTCCCCTATTTTCACCATGGTTCACACTCCGCCTGTCAAATCGTTCCCAGTGAGACAACAGGTGGTGTAGAGGCTGGGATTGTCATGTCCGTGGTGCTTTTTCCACTCTCTGTTCCTCGCTGATCTCCCTCCCACATGGCTCCTTAGTGCCCGGCCCTGGTGTGGGCCACCCACGGCTGCGGTCTCTCAGGGTGTCCCTGTCCCTTTGGGCTCAGAGTGTCTCCCTGCAGCTGCTAGTTTCTATCTTAAATATATTCTTGCAGGAGCACTGTACACTCCTCAGATTTGCTCCTGCATTTTGGGAAGTATTCCTTTTGCTGCTGGGCCCTGCCTGACAAACAAAGTTTAGGGAAAAAGAAAAAAGTCAGTGCAGGGTGTAAAGGCTCAGAAACCTCCAAGGGAAGGGAGAAGTAGTAAGTGGGAGAAAGGATTAATTTATTTTCCAGGTTTTCTGGAAGGCAGCGTTTCCTCAGCACAGGCTTTGTATAGATCAGTCTGTTTGCAGTCTTTCGAGTTCAATGAACAAATTTTTGTTCTATAGTAATGTAGGATGGAAAGCATGAAGAGGTGGTCAGGGTAATTCCTAGTGCATGAGATCTTATACAGCGTTGTGATAAGCTTTGCAATCACTGGATCGTTACACTAATTGTTTGTCACTGTGCACATGTGCATATAATCAACAGCCATTAACGGAATACATTACCTTACTCCTGTGTCTGGATACGGTGTGTCTCAATCTATCAAGAGGATGAGTTAGAAAGGACTAGAAATTCATGTAGGAAAGTGTCTAAGCTAGAAGCAGAGGTTCTAATTATTTCACACTAAGTATTTCACGTATTCACTAAACTGAGTTGTCATACTGCTATTGATAGTAATTGTCTTCTCTCACCAGCAGATGATTGTTCTGTGATTTCAGTGTCTAATGAAAATTTGTTTTAACTAGAAAATGTTTTTTGTACTATCCTGGATCCACTTAGAGAAGCTTCTGAGATGTTTGGAAAGTGGCTATGCTGCTACTTTTACCTCTTAAAACATTTTGAAACTATTTTCTATGCTTAATAAAAGTTCATTGAGAATATTTAAATAGTTGCATTTAACCCTTCGGTGCACCTGACACTACTGACACATAGAAGACATTTCTGATTTCTCTAGTATGAACATAGATAATTAGTGGAAAATCAAAGGAATAATTTGTTATCTATCTTCATGTTATTACAATCAGGCAGTAAGTTAACTGAATTTATGTTCCTCTTGAAAGCTGTGGGATACAATGCATCAGTAAAAACTAGGTATCGAAGCTCAGTGATATCTGCCCACTGCAATCCGTCTGAGATGCTATCAGCCAAAATAACTCTGAAAGAGCCTTCAACAGTGAGATTAAAATCAAACAAAAGCAGGCCTCTTTAAGTGGTGTAAAGATGGTCAAATGTGTCTTTCAACTCTAGTGTTTAACTCAGTGGAGGCTGAGGGTCTCATCACACCTCCTCCTGCTTTCTAGCCTCAGCAAATAACTGAAGCTTTGTTGTGAGACAAAAGGAGAGGATGCCCTGGGGCAGAGCTGAGGGAGTGGCAAGTCATGGTCCTGGTTTCTCTGTCAGAGTGGATGTAGTAAAGAGGAACAGTGTCCTTCATTCATTTGGTCCAGAACACCATCACTACCCTTGAGCTAAAGTTCTGTAAGGCAATGTGGGGCTCTATCGAAGCAGTGTGAGTGGGAGAAAGGGAAAACAAATGGAGAAATCTCTGTTCCTGATGGAGAGTTTCCAATCATGCAGTCTTATTGTGGCAAATGCACTGAGAGAAGGAGCTATCCTCTATCTCATCACCCTCTCAGATACATATACACAAAAGTATATGGCTACTGGTCCGGGCAGTGGACAGAAAACATGTAATGAGCTGGTTCGATTATGCTAGAAAATGGGTGAACAATAACTGCAAAAGCCAAACTTCTGGGAAAGAGTGCACACACTTTTAAAAAAAATACAACTTGCATTGTGTCATCTGCCATTTTTGAGCATGTCTTGTTATAGAAGAGACCACTGATATCTGGGGCTGGTGATATCATTATGGTGTTTTTTACTACATGGTGTAGATGTTAGGGGAACAGACAGCTGAACTTCAACAAGAGGAACAATGTTGATTTTCTAATAGGACACTATTCCTAAAGATAAAGCATATACACTCATTTCTGCAACAAGTCTCATAGCTGGAGTCTTTAGTATTACTATAATATAAAAACTTAGCTATAAATAACATGATAAAAACAGTATTATATATAAAATGCTAAGAAAATTGCTGTGTTTTTTAAACTTTTGAAGTCACTTACAGTTGAGCTATAAGAATATTAGAAGCAATTTATTAATATATTGCAAATTACATTCAAAAAGTAATTAATTCTCTTCTTAGTTTCACCTATGTTATGTAGGCAAAAGACAGAGAAAAGATGGAGAATAATAACAGAAAAACAGTAGTAAAAATAATGCAATTTATTCTTATTATGGAAAACTGTCCTGGGTTGAGATAGAGACAGATATATAGAGCTGTATACAGATAGATATAGATATCATAGAATCATAGAATGGTTAAGATTGGAAGGGACCTCAAAGATCATCTAGTTCCAACCCCCCTTCCATGGGCAGGGAAATCCTCCACTACACCAGGTTGCCCAAAGCCTCATCCAACCTGGCCTTGAACACTGCCAGGGATGGGGCAGCCACAACTTTTCCGGGCAACCTGTTCCAGTGCCTCACTACCCTCAATGTAAAAAATTTCTTCCTTATATCTAATCGAAATCTCCCCTCTTTCAGTTTAAAGCCATTACCCCTTGTCCTATCACTACATGCCCTTGTAAAAAGTCCCTCTCCAGCTTTCCTGTAGGCCCCCTTTAAGTACTGGAAGGCTGCAATAAGATCACCCCGGAGCCTTCTCTTCTCCAGGCTGAACAGCCCCAACTCTCTTAGCCTGTCTTCATAGCAGAGGTGTTCCAGCCCTTGGATCATCTTCGTGGCCCTCCTCTGGACTCGCTCCAGCAGCTCCGTGTCCTTCTTGTGTTGGGGACTCCAGAGCTGAACGCAGTATTCCAGGTGGGGTCTCATGAGAGTAGAGTAGAGGGGCAGAATCACTTCCCTCGACCTGCTGGCCACGCTTCTTTTGATACAGCCCAGGATACGATTTGCTTTCTGGCTGCTACTTTTTAACGTAAATACTAATTGTATATAAAATCACTACAGCAAAATACAAATACTTCAGATGCTCAGAAATAGATTATGTCTCAGAGCTGTCGATTTTACAATAAAGGTTTCCTTATCTTTTTCTGTTCTGAAAGAGCAATTGTCACAGAAACATCAAACTGAGTGATAAGGTTGATGCACTTCAAGGAAGGTAGCCATCAAGAAGGACCTTGACAGACTTGAGAATAACGCCAATGTGAACCTCTTGAAGTTCAAAAAGGTCAAGTGCAAGATCCTGCACCTGAGTTGGGATAATCACCAGTATCAGTATAGACTGAGTGATGGATTGGAAGCGGACCTGGAGAGAAGAAACTGGGTAATACTGGCAGACAAAAAATTAGATATGAGCCAGTAATGTGCACTTTCAGCTTAGAAAGACAATCGTATCCAGGGCTGCATCAAAAGAAGTGTGGCCAGCAGGTCGAGGGAGGTGATTCTCCACCTCTATTCTTGTAAGATCCCATCTGGAGTACTGCATCCAGCTTTGGGGTCCCCAGTGCAAGAAAGACATGGACCTGTTAGAGCAGGTCCAGAGGAGGGCCACAAAAACATCAGAGGGCTGGAATACTTCTCCTGTGAAGAAAGCCTGAGAGATGAGAGAGACTTTTTACCAAGGCTTGTAGTAACAGGACAAGGGGTAATGGTTTTAAACTGAAGCAGGGTCGGTTTATATTGGACATGAGGAAGAAATTTTTGAAGTTGAGAATATTGAGACACTGGAACAGGTTCCCCAGAGAAGTTGTGGCTGCCCCATCTGTGGAAGTGTTCAAGATCAGATTGGACAGAGCTTTGAGCAACCTGATCTAGTGACAGATGTCCCTGCCGATGGCAGAGGGGTTGGACTAGATGATCTTCCAAGCCAAACCATTCTGTGATTCTATAAAATCACCTTTTTATAACAAAATATTCTGTGAATATTTGTTTTAAAAATTCCTTGCTAGATCTTCTGTTAATGTACCATGGGGTCTGCCCTGAAATCAGAGCTAATTAGCACTATGACTTTTTGTGTTCTCACTTTCACTGTTCCACAGCCTGAAAATTGTTCCTTTTTGTTCCTTCTTTCCAAAACATGTTAGTTTTCAGATGCCATAGCTGGGTCTTGATCTTCAAATGATTAAACATAAACCTCAGGATTCCACCCTTACAGAGTTTGCAGGACCTTACAGGCATAAAGTTAGGGCTGCATGAATTTTGTAAATCAGCCAGTAAGACATTGAGTGGAGCTGGATTTTAATGCTATTTGAGAGTTGTTGAATACTTCATCATTTCATTCCAGACCTAAGCTTCTTGACAACTTTTTTAACATAAAGCTATAGAGCCCTCTCTATGGATATTAACCATAAAATGAGGATAATATTTTGAGGCCATTCAATGAGCGTCACTGAAATGTACTGTCAAGCTTCACTTTTTATTATACACAAGCTACTGTGATAAAAAGCATTAAGGTTGCAAAGACAAGCACTCTAAAGCAATATTCACTGTGTACTTTCTTCCCTTGTGAGCTCTCTTGAGCAGTGACACTTTTTTATATTTATCCATCAAATACCAACCTCATTCTTGAGGGTATACAAATAATTAATACTAATAATAGATGCTACAGAGAAGCAATGCCATCATGAAACTTGGATATAATGTGGATGACATAAGTAGTTCATTTTCATTTTGCAATTGGAAGGCATTTTCTGTAGACTATAACTCTCTCTCTCTTCCTACCTTCTACATTAAATATTTTATCTCACAAACCTGATTGTCAAACCTGGAATCTTTTCCAGATTAATCAGTTGATTCCCATTTCATTGTGTCCTAGAGCAGAATTCTTCACTGCTGCTCACGTATCATAAAAGAACTAGAGCATAGCAGGCAATGTTCCATTAGCAGATCTTTCAAGCATCCTTGTTCACAAATGCTAAACTCCTACTATCCATCACCACTGCACCATACTCACAGTTACATTCAGTTGCTTCATTTCTTTGGAGGAATCAAGCTAGGTATGAACCAGCTGAATTGTGAAGAAATAATTGGTTCTTTTCACTCTTATCAAGTCGCATTCAAGTAAAATAAAAATGAGTGAACTTGAATTACTATTTTGAGCCCACTCCAGATCCTTTTGGATCAGGATGATAAACTTTCAAGAGCTGGATATTCTTCAGTGTCTGCATGTGGCATACTTTAGTTTGTCAGTCAGCATTTCTTTAAGTAATAGCTTTACATATGCACGTAATCAAACTGCCTGGAGAAACTAATAATTAGGCATGATGAATATCAGTATAGGCAACATGCTATTGCAGTTGATAAACTCTACAGCTGTATTTGCACCAATGGCTTCCTAGACAACGTCTTAAGGAAGCGCTCTTGGAGGCAATATTTCATTAATGAGCCATAATTTCAATTACTTCTTTCATAGGTCTGTTTTCTCTTCTCTTTATTCCAAAATCCCACAGCCTGGGTCTCTATGGAGGCCAAATCACTTATCTAGTGAACAGATAGAGGAAAGAGAGATTACTTGAAACCTTGAAGGACAAATACTCTGCCTTAATGTTAATGCTATTTTAGACATGTTGACAAATTTTATAGATGTGGAAATAGTTTTCAATTTTAGGTTTCTACTACATCGTCTGACACATTCAGAATGAGGCAAGCTCCTGATAATCTCCATAGGCTGCTCAGCAACTCCATGGCTTCAGCTAGCTTTTTTCTCATTTATTAGCCGATTTGAACTAAGAACAATTGTTTTCTCAGTTAGTTACCTGGAAGGAGCTTGGTATATTAACATCCGATGTTGTAGTCGCAGTTAAGTCATTGCTAGAAGTCATTTCACTTTTTTACATTTATGCATGATTTTTTTCCCAACAAGGAAACACCTTCTTGAATCACGACTTTTTATTGCATTGCAAGATGAAAAGAGGCAGACAAGTTCTGGTTTTAGAATAAGCTCTATATTTCTTCCACTGATTTTTTTTTCTTTAATTGCCATGTTTGAGGTATTACCTCTTCTATCTTGTTAAGAGATAGCTCAGCAAGGGAAAAAAAACATGAAAGTCAGAATCATTCACTCATTTGAAATTTGATAGATATTGTTTGTTAAAAGACAATCCCTCAACAAAAAATTAAAATAAACAAGATAGTAATCAAAACATCTATTTCAAATAGCTCTATTATTATATTTTTTTCAGTACTAGAAAACATCTGCTGCATGAAAAACAGCAAATCGAGTCTTTTTCAGTTTTCTATACACTGCGCGAGGCCATTCTATGAAGTGAATATAAGAAATCATAGTGGTTTCAGAGTCGGAGAATGCCTCTCTTTGTTATGTGTAGAGTTCTCAAAAATACTGCTTTGAATACAGTATTCAAGGATAATACATTTTTCTGGGACAAATCAGAAGACTTTTCTTCATATCCTGACATGCCTATTCAGAATTTCAAGTTGTTAGCTATAAAATAACACTTCAAGTTTCTCTCTCTTCTCCCGTACTTCAGGAAGAAAGACAACTCTTAATGTGTCAAAGGTTACTGAGACAGCTTGCCCGACTTTTCCTGGATTTTATATTTATGGTAATTTTCACTGAGTTCAAGAAAATATGTGAGCAAAAGCAAGAGCACTGTATTAGGAATAAAGAAAAATGTGCAAATATTTAGCTGGAATAATGCATGAAACAGTTCTCACACTTCATATTAGTCTAAAATGACTAATAGGATAAGAGCAGCAAGTATGGAAGCAATTCTGTCACCTCAAGTAATTACTATTTTAGTAAATTGGAAATGGTAATTTACTATTAAGTAAATAAAAAGCTGGAAATGGAGAGATTTACTTATTTAATCACTTGCAATTTTTCTCAAGGAAAAATGAAAGAAATTTCAAATTGAATGTTGCTCTTTAATATTAAGTATTATCCCAAAATGCTTCAGTTCAGGTTTTTTTTATTCCTTTCATATCACAGTTACAAGGAAAGTAGGTCTGAAATAAAAAGCAAGAGCTGCAAAGTCTGGAATTCAAAGTCAAGGGGCTTGACAGTTCCTTGCCAGTGATGCCTGCACAGAGATGCTCTTTCTATGCAGTCTGCTCAGGAGCAGAGCACGCGGCTGGACAGAAAGAAAGATTTTTATCCTGGCCTCCCTCTACTGCTTTGGCCAATGGATCTGAATCAGTGCGTGAAGGTCCAGAAGGCAAAGTCATAATTTGCAGCTCATATTGACTTCCCCAGCAAAAAAAAAAGAGAGGGGAAGTTTTCTGGTTTAGAGATATAATTCATACTTGCTGTTGCTCCAAGGATGCAATCTAATGCACAGAGTTCCTTCTGTGTGTTTCTCAGGAATTGTTTTTCTCTAGCAGTATTTCTAATCTCAATCAATGAAATAAGTAAGCCGCTTGAATAAAAACTGAAATTCTAGCAGTAGCTTAATTTGATAACATATGGGAGAATTTGGACCCTGCTGAGGGTAAGATGAAAAGAGTTACCACTGACTCAGTGGAGCCAGTGCTTCACTTGTCATTGCTTTAGTTCTACCTGGTCTGATGCACTCTGCAGAGAGTTTGTATGCTCTTAGTGCCAATAAAGAGCGGGAAAAATTATGATGAATAATACAGAGAAGATTTTCATGTTTTGTCTCTCTGTGTTTTCCCTTGTTCTGTCATCTTTGCTTGCCTGCCCTCCTGGACTTAGCTCACATCACAGCTCACTGTGAGAGGTTGGTTGTAGGGGACAGCTGAATGCTATGCTGTTCCAACAGGGAGAAAGGCACTCAACTGTGTCCTGTATGCTCTTACATATGTGATGCCTCAATTACAAAGGGGGAAAAAAAGTGTGATTTAGAAATAGCAGTGCAGAGAAGCCTGAGTTTAAAAAAGGAAAATGTTTCATGTCATACACAATCTCTTTAGGTTCATGTAGGATCTACTGACTGCGGGACGAGTTTCAGAACTGGTGCTCATTTGGACGCATGAAAAGGCAGAACAGCCCTCTGTTCTCCTAGCAAAGCAACACTCAGCACTACTTTGGAAATGTTTTCTTTGCATCACTATCACTGTCTTTATTTCGGTGCCATCTCTGAGAAACCAGTCGTTCATATTCATACCACTCCTGAGTACTTGGGTGGCATGGATACCAGATCAATATTAATGCTCTTTCCCTGCCAAACTTGCAATCACAACTTCTGCTGTCACTAAGAGCTGTACATTTGAGTGAACCTGGGATGAAACTGCAGTACCAGCTCCCCATCTGATCACAGCTTTGTGGAGTAGGCTTCAAGGCTTCCTGAGTCAGCTGACAGTGATGGCTCACAGTAAGATAACTCTGGTGATAGTATCCTCACACTTGTCATCCTCTATGGTGTCAGAAATCCTGATACATTGTCTACCCATGTGTAGTGTGTCTAGAAGCCACAAAATAAATGTGATGCCATGTTGCCATTAACATTCCTTGTGTTTCAAAGCATAGAGCTGTTAGGGAGACTTTTCTGGGAACATACTATGTATGACAAAAAAGGCTTAAAGGAAGAGACGAATAAGGTTTTATTTAGCCAGAAAGCACAAACTGTAATTACTGACAACTAAGATATAGAAGTTTCTATATTAATGGTGCTGTTATTTTTTGACATAGTGATGACTTGCCTTAAGCTGTTAGATACAGAGTGACAGTGAGCTGCTATGAATCAAACAATGCTTTGCTTCAGCCTTTAACAGCAATGTGCAATGGAAAGCACAATGTCTGGTCCGGTGTACCCAAGTCAGGTGTTATGAAATAAGCCTCCTTTCTAAGCTCCTCTAAGCTTTTAGTGGTGTTATTTTGCTCTGCAGCTTCTGAGGAAGAAAGAAGTAGCTGAAGACCATTTTATAGCCAGTGGTGTCCTGTCTCCAGCTTTGTAGAAGCAGCATTGCCTGTTTTTTTCTAATGAGACTGTTTTGGTTGAAGCCTCATAATAGGACTCTGAAATAGACCTTCTGCATTTATTCTTGAAAACATTCAGATTGACAGCTAGTAAGTAGTGTCCACCTGCTGATATCACTGTTCCAAATAGCAAAGGACCAGCTCAGAGAAACCTGCTAATGAGGAAGTTCCTTCAGATGGAGCTCTGTGCAAACCTGCTCTGATAGGAAAGTATGTATTGTAAGGGGAAAGTATAGTTCATTCTGAAATACTCAGGGCTGTATTCAGTGTATGTGATCCTGTAGGCTTGATTTTGATTTTCTAAGGCACTAATTTTGGGAGGTTTTTCAATGTGCTGTTGCATTTACAGTTTCACAGTAAACTCAAGTAATCTCAGATATTTGATTTTCTTATTAAAATACGATGCTTTAGACGTCAACATTATTAATTGATTGTATTGATCAGCACTTTGGCTACATTCATAGTTACTTATTTAAATATAAATAATGAATCATACTTTTCTGGAAGTTTTCAGTGCTCTAGTGTATCTTAAAATTGCAAAATAAATAAAAATAACCCCAACCAAACAAAAAAAAAAAAAAACCAGAGCAAGTGCAGAGTTCTGAGACAGTGGACAATGAGAAAAAAGCACCTTTTAAAGGTTCATTTTTCCTTTGTTTTATTTATAACTGCTGCAGGGGACCAACCACTTCCTTCCAAACTGCATACTCTGAGCTGCTGATCCTGTGCCAATTTTATGAACAGAGCTTATGCGGATCAGACACAAAACCCAGGGGACACAACCCTGCCCGTTCTGCTATTTCCCACCGTATGGAACAGCTGTTGCATGTCTTTATCCGGGATTTTTGGTTTTGCTAAAGAAAAAAGAATTTGAACATGCCACCTACAGATGAGGCCAGAGTTACCCTTTTATGTTAGTCTGTGTGCAGCCTGAGAGCAGAGGGCATGCACAGCATTCCGCGGTGGCAGATTGGCTAAAAGTACAACTTTAATTATATGAGACAAAAAAACATGCTAGCATGAGAACCATAGGCTATTCATACGCACGAGTCTTTTTTGATATCTTCCTCCTTTTATTTAGTGGAATAATATGATGGAAGATTATTTGTGACTGCATTTTTTATCATTTGGAGAGGAACTGGTATGTGTCTCAGAGCAGTTGCGATCTGGCTTTCATGGGTGTGGAAAGCTAAGCTCAGTCCTGGTCTTTCCCTCTGTGATGCTGGTAGCAATCGCTGCAGGGCCAGAGAAGAACACATGATTAACAAGATATCAGAAGCAATGATAAATGAGAAATGACTCATGATAGTTTATCCCTTAATGAGATAAACTTCATTAATAGGTGACTGATTATATTCTTTTTTTTTTTTGATCAAAATATGAAACAGAGAGAACCCCGGCTAGAATGGCAAATAGATGTTCCATCTGGGAGACACTGCTTGTGAAATCTGAGAAATACTGGTTTCTCTCATATATAAAAAAACAAAGTGAAAACACAGATATTTTCTTAAATCTAAATAAAGATTTGACTTTGCAGATAAGAAAACAGCTAACAGATTGAATCTACCTGAAAGTAGAGAATAAGAGAGTGAACTAAATCAGTTTACAATAATGCTTAAAACTGTATGGCACCATTATTTGGAAGGGAAGAAACCTAGTTCAGTCTCCAGGTGTGTTTAATATTTCTTCTGTCATTTACTATGCCCATGCACATTTGTAAGGCCAAATTTACTGGGGTTTGTGATTCATTGTTCCAAAGTAAGCTGTTTCAATCACTGTAGTTTAGATATGTTGCAACCAGATCAAGGGAAGTGTTTCTCCCCCTCTACTGTGCTCTCATGAAACCCCACCTGGAGTACTGCATTCAGCTCTGAGACCCTCAACATTAGAAGAACATGGAGCTGTTAGACAGGGTCCAGAGGAGGGCCACGAAGATGATCCAAGGGCTGGAGCACCTCTGCTATGAAGATAGGCTGAGAGAGTTGGGTCTGTTCAGCCTGGAGAAGAGAAGGCTCCGGGGTGACCTTATTGTTGCCTTTCAATACTTAAAGGGGGTTTATAAGAAAGATGGAGAGAATCTTTTTACCAAAGCTTGTAGTAACAGGACAAGGCGTAATAGTTTTAAACTGAAAGAGGGTGGGTTTAGATTGGACATGAGAAAGAAATTTTTTAAGATGAGGGTGGTGAGACATTGGAACAGGTTCTCCAGAGAAGTTGTGGCTGCCCCATCTGTGGAAGTGTTCAAGATCAGGTTAGATGGAACTTCGAGCAACCCGATATAGTAATAGATGTTCTTGCCCATGGCAAGGGGCTTAGACTAGATAGTCTTTAAAGGTCTTTTCCAGCCCAAATCATTCAACAATTCTATGTTTCTATGATTCTGTGTTCAGGTAATGCTATAGACACTGAAGCTCATAGCGTGGTGCATTTTAGAAAACGGAAATGAATGACAAAAAGCTCTTTTGTGTAAATTATGGTAAACTAGCTGTCTCAGGCAGATGCTTTGCATTTTAATCAGTACTCAGGTCTTTGGTCCCAACTACTGCCCCGTACGAGCAGAGTCCATTACAGCTAAAACACGGAAGTAAACAATAAGTGTGATGTACTGCCCTCAGCTGCCATGATTTTTCATGCGTTAATACTCATGCTGAAGACATTACTTCAGATTGCAGCAAAAGTCACAAGAAGAAAATAAGACTTCATCTCCTCTATGAGAAAATAAACTATCAATATCTCCATTTTCAGTACCCAACACTGTGTTTGTGTCATGTTATGAGTAAATACAGATACGCATATTTTCCAAGTATGGTACGTAATGCCTGAGATGCTTGCATTCTACAAAAGCAGACATTTCAGTATCAAATGTTTTTTCTATCTGTAGCTTCTGCTGAAATATAATGGAAAGGTTTGTTTCTTGCTTGTTTGAAAACAAACCAACTGTAAACCCCTAAGACAGCTGTGAGATGGAAAACAATCAACTCTCCTGGGTAAACTGAGAAAGACAAAAAGCATAACCCGCACTTTTCTTCAGTCAATCAAGCCTCGTGACAAGGATATAACATGAATGGAAATGGCGTAAACTTAACTTACCCTCTTTGCAACTTTTCGCTTGTAATTTAGTGATTTTATTCAGATGCTAGAATAAATGTGATACACTAGGCTATCTCCAGAAGAGGGTTGTTTCAAGTATAGTATGCTATATTGTTAACTGCAGCTGTAATTTAATTTCTGTGCTCAATATTACTTATAGATTTTCTTACATCCTAAACAAATTACTCTTGATATATTAGTTTATTCCTTTTTCTTGTTTTTCTCTTTTTTATTTTTTTTTAAACCAAGTCTTTGAATTCTGAAAGTCATTTTAAGAGGAAAGCAGGAACACAGCTCTGGGTGTTCTCGCTTCAGTAGTGCTTGGCAAGATCAATTCGGGTATTAAGCTTTAGCTTTTACCCTCATGCAAGCCTGCCAGGCAGTAGGTATTCCCGTGCCAAGAACTCTCGGCTTCATTATAACTTCAGAATGTTATCAGAAATTCATATATTTGGCAGACATAATGAATGACTCCATGTTTCCTTACTTAAAGAAAATCTAGGGTTTTTATGCAGTTAGATGTATATATTTTTCAATAAATTATTTTTGATAATTTAATATAATTTACTCAAAATATGTAAACATCCACGTTTAAAAACAAAAAAAATATTCAATTTTTTAGTGACGTTTGGTCCAACATTAAATGACGTAACTGACTGATTATAGTTTAATATCAAGTTGTCTCTGTAGATGAGAATCTTTGATTCACATTAAATCAAACACTTAGTATTTACAATACAATACAGACATAATTTTGTTTCCCACTTCCCCTCTTGATTTGAGTTTAAATATTTTTCTAATTGGATATGGTTTACCACAGAATTCATTTAATTTTTTCCCCTGTATCAGCAATTAGATAAGTTACATGGTACCTACTTAAGCTGCTACCTGCTTCTGGAGCAAAATTCAGGTGATAGTTATGAATCCATTAAGTGCGAAGGAGCTGAACAAACTTACAGCAAGTTGATGAAGCATCCAAGGAAAGGTTAACTTCGGATTCAGTTTGCAAACTAAAACAAAAAAGTGCTGCTGCTAGCACTTAAAATAAGCATACTGAACAATTTTTCTGTTGTATTTGAGTATTTTACTTAAAATGGCCTTATTTTGCTTAAAAATGTAAAAAACCTTTATTCTTCTTTCCTGCAACTGAAAGAATGTCCATCACCTGCAGACAAAGATTCATATTAATAAATAAGTGATGCAGTAGAAAGCATACAAAGATATCTGAGGATGTGGCCTGAGGGAATTTTCTGGTCTCAAAGCAGCAACAGTGTTTATGAAGGGGAGTATAGGAGAAAATTCCCTCAGAACTGAAGGCTCTGATGATATTCATCCCAGGCATTTGAGTCAGAATACATTACGCATTCACACTGAAGCTCTTTTCCTTTCGAACTAAAGCCAGTAATCACTTCTTTGGCACTCTAAATGGAGGGGTCAGCTCACCTTATCAAGTTGCAGTGACTGATAGCATGCAGTGCTGAGAACAAAATGTTGGACTACATGGGCAAACTGTGAACTTTCCATTGTGTTATTAGCAGTAGCTGGGACAAAATAGCTCTAAGTAGAATGTGTTTTCCATCTTAGGTAAAATTGTCGTGCTCATCTGGTAGTGACTGTCTTATAAACTGCCCATGCAACTACATACGCACAAGGATGACTGAGAAACAAGCTGCAGTGGAAACAGAAATGCCAAGCCATGATGGGCTATGTTGGATGTAGGCTCTTCAACATTTTCAGATCTTCTCAGGCTGCTAAAACATAGCCCATATGATGTTATGCACCTGGGACCATGCCTAGAACACAATCATTCTATATTAAAAGTAGATTTCTAGGATCTCTATGGGGAAGTGTGCAACTACATGAGTATTTTATTTTGGTTCAGCACTCTTCTGAAGTTAATGTCCTGACTGTCCATACTTACTGTTATATGATTTGCACTATGGAGTGGTTTCAGAGTGCTTGTACGACATCTAATTAGATGAAACTAAACTGAAAAAAAAGCTCCTCTAGGAAAGCAGCGAATGAGTGCCAACTGCAAATGAGAGATTAACCCATAGGATCAAGTTGGAGCGAGTCTAAAGGAAGCATGTATGGTTCTCATTTGTATTTGATCCTCCATGTCAGCTGTTTTATTGTACAGACCTACTCCTACTGCATATCAACAGGTCGATATAGCTGTAGAGAAAAATGGGGCTGGACCTCTGCTAAGGGGGCATGCAGAATGCCCTTCATCCTTTCACCAGTTTGTGCACAAAATAAAGAATAAGGCTACAGCCAACTCTCCCTTCATTCTTCAATTTAAAAGGAATAAATTGCTGAGGAAGCACAAAAATCTGGGTTAGAGTTAGCTACTGACATGGAGACCAAAACAACATAGGCAATAATTCTGGATGCAACATTTCTTCAGAGACCAAAAAGGCTAATAGTGCAAAAAGTAAATATTTCAATGGATGCTGTCTTACAGAGAGATGTGCAGCATAGACAGATTTTAATTACATGCAACTGTTGCTTTTATGTTCAAGGAGCAGTATAAATAACAGTAATTTCTGTTTGATTTTTAAAGAACATACTGTAGATTTGGGTATGAATCAAGGAGCATGCTTTGGCTGAACTCTTTAGCTCTTATCCATTTGTTTGTATTGATTTTTCCATGATTCTTAGTGTTTTTCTATTGTATAGAGAAAACAATGTGGGAAATGTCTGGTGGACAATAATTAACAGAAACTCTGTAATTTAGAGTAATAATTGGGAGATCTACTACTAAGCTTATAAATGAGCAAATACAATTTAAAAAGTTAGGATAATGTATCACAAAATTCACCCCTAATTTATTTGCTAGTTTAGTTCTAATTATTTATGCTTATTCATAGTGCATCGATAAAATGCAAAGCACTGTTGTCAATGCAAATGCATGAGATGTATGTTTCCAGAAGCACAGTTCTGAACTTTGGAGAAGTTTGGAGCCAAACTGGGACCTTGACCAGACAGCTCAGAACTACCTCTACTATAGCATCAAAAAATTTTATATATATTTATAATAAATTTTAAATTCTTTATGTATAAAATTATTTCATAAAATTATTTATATTTTTTAAGTTTGCATGGCTGATTTATACAAAGAAGTGGCAGTTTATAAAGTCATCAGTTGATGCTACATCATTTGCATTATTAAAATAAACATTTATCCTTCATGTCAATTTGCTACCCCTTCTCCAACTTGGGATCTTTGTGTGTGTGTGTGTGTGTGTGTGTGTAAAGATATATTTTTTCACTTTTTTTTTGTCACATATGATAATATCTCACTTGCTTCATTCTTTAACAAGAAAGGTAGAATGTTAAAATGAGTAGCTCTTGATGAAAGAACTTTTTCCATTCAAATCACAAGAGCAATGTTCTTTTTCTCATCCCATTGCTTGGGAAAACACTGAATAACAGACATTACCATGTTCAGAAAATAAATATGTCTATGACAGATAAAGAAAGAGAAGTACCATACCTTCTCTAACATTGAGCAGTCATAGACAGGGCTGTTAACAGAGGTGCTGCAGAATTGCCCAGATTTCCCCCTGCTTAAGGCATTGTAGGTGAAAATCTGCATCTGAAGCTTTACCTCCAGTACTAAATTAAGTAGGAATGTGGCCTCAGGATAAGAAATGGGAGCTGTACCTTTACTTTTGAAGTGACTAGGAGTTGATCTCAACAATATGGTATCTTCAATTTAGGGTAGGTGAATAGAAGGAGAAAGAGAGAAAAAACCCCACAGTATTTCTAGGAAAACTTTCTAGCCGTCTTTTTCACATGCCATAATTTCTTCAGCTTTGCAAATAGCCATATTGCGTTGCTGGGATGAACTCCTTGCCACCTAGAAAACACAGTCTAACTAGATGGTATCTTCATGAACTTCTATGGGATTTCTGGATGTGCCACCACCTGGCTGGAGCTATACAGTGCATGTGGCCTGCCCTGGATGGCTGGGTAGAGTAGCCCGCAGAGGTATTGTGCGTGTCTCAGGCAGAGGCATTGTACAGAAGCAGAGGTGGGCAATGTGTCGCTCCCTTTGGCTTCAGAAGGTGAAATTCTGGCATTCGAAAGAGTTTGCATATTATGCTGAAGTTTTAAACCATTCGAAGGTGGACACAACGCAAAATAAGATGCAGTCACTCTTATAGTCATTTCCAGGTAAATTAGTGAATACTTGTGCTTTTAAAAGTGCTTTTTACAAGAAAGACCAGACCTAAACATAGGTATTTATACCTTCTTAATTATGAAAATTAAGGCCACAGATTTGAAAGGTTTAGCTGGTATTATTTATTTTCTGAAAAGAAACATCACAACTGCAGTACAAAGAAAGTCTCTTCTGTTCGTGATGATTCTGGGAATGCAAAGGAATCTGCTTGTTTGATATTTCCTGATTATAAGGGAAAATTTTAATACAGAATTTTAAGTTAAAATATTGTTTCTGGAAGACCCAGTGTACATCGAAAATTGAGCTATTGACCTAAATAAAAAATTAACATGATTTTGTTTTGTTTAGGATCATTTATAGATCAGGCGAAATGTTTATTTCCCCAAAGCTAGTAAGCTGTAATTTCTGCTAATGTTTTAATTTTTGCTAGGGTCTAGTATGTCAAGTTGTTGTGCCTGGTAACTCAATATATTGGTTTCACAAATGTTAATGTATTCTTAATCATGTTTTCTTGGGCCCAGGTCTACCAGTCAACCTACCAGTCTATTCCCAATCTAATGTTATCTCAAAGGTATAAAAAAGGAAAACTACATCAAGCATTTTGCATTGATTTTTACAAAAACTGTCAAAACATGTCACAACGTTATTCATGTCAGCATTTCTCTGAGGCTTTGAGTGTACACATATTTAAAAATCCTTCTTCCTTGTGATACTGGAGATGTCTGTCCAGTCAGTGCTTTCAGTTTTGTCTCCATTTTAAATTGTTTAAGAGTAACTTTTGCTCTTCTGTTCTGGTTTTACTCTCTCACTTAACCTGTTGTTACCTCTATGTGATTCTGCCTACTGCTGTGACTGAGTTTATGAAAGGCAGGTCCTGCTTGACTAACCTGATCTCCTTCTATGACAAGACCACCTGCTTAGTGGATGCACAAAAGGCTGTGGATGTTGTTTACCTGGACTTTAGCAAAGCCTTTGACACCGTTTCGCACAGCATTCTCTTGGAGAAACTGGCTGCTCATGGGTGTACTCTTTACTGGATAGAAAACTGGCTGGATGGTGGACCTAAAAGGTTGTAGTGAATGAAGTTAAATCCAATTGGCAGCCAGTCATAAGTGATGTTCCCCAGGCCTCAGTATTGGAGTCAGTTCTGTTTAATGTCAATAATCTAGCTAGACAAGGAGACTGAGTGAACCCTCAGTAAGTTTGCAGATGACACCAGGTTGGATGGGAGTGTTGATCTGTTTGAGGGAAGGAAGTTCTACAGAGGAATCTGGACAGGCTGGATCGATGGGCCAAGGCCAGTTATATGAAACTCAACAAAGCCAAGTGTCGGGTCCTGCACTTGGGTCACAACAACCCCATGCAACACTACAAGCTTGGGGAAGAGTGGCTGGAAAGCTGTCTGGCAGAAAAGAACCTGGGGGTGTTGGTCAACAACCGGCTGAATACGAGCCAGCAGTGTGCCCAGGTGACCAAGAAGGCCAACAGCATCCTGGTTTGTGTCAGAAACATTGTGACCAGCAGGACCAGGGAATTGATCGTCCCCCTATACGTGGCACTGGTGAAGCTGCACCTCAAACACTGTGTTCAGTTTTGGGCCCCCACTACAAGAAAGACATTGAGGTGCTGGAGTGTGTCCAGAGACAGGCAACGAAACTGGTGAAGGGTCTGGGGCACAAGACTTATAAGGAGCAGCTGGAGGAACTGGAGTTGTTTAGCCTGGAGAAAAGAAGGCTCAGGGGCGACCTTATCACTCTCTACAATTACCTGAAAAGAGGTTGTAGTAAGGTGGGTGTCCATATCTTCTCCAAGCTGACAAGTGATAGGGTGAGAGGAAATGGCCTAAAGTTGTGCCAGAAGAGGATTAGATTAGACATTAGGAAAACATTCTTCCCTGAAAGAGTTGTCAAGCATTAGAATAGGCTGCCCAGGGAAGTGATTGAGTCACCACCCCTGGGGGTGTTTAAGAGACGTGTAGCTGTGGTGCTTAGGGACATGGTTTAGTGGTGGACTTGGCAGTGTTGGGTTTGTGGTTGGACATGGTGATCGTAAAGGTCTTTTCCAACCTAAATGATTCTATGATTCTATGACTTGAAAAATACAATAGTTTGGAAAATCAGGCTTTTGATTTTAGCTGAACTAAAAACAATGTAAATAAGTGCAGATGTTCTTTATTTAATTTCTAATTAATCTCTTCTGGTCCAGCTCCCAGTTCAGCATGTGGAAAAGTGTTGTGTCAGACTCTCTTTTTACCTTGAAAAGATTACGATTTTTAGAATTCAAGATTATTTGTGATATATTTTAAAGACTTCTCATAAAATTTACAGAGCACCTACGTATTCTTTATTAATCATTCACAGTCCTTAATGCCCATAGTCATAGTGCTTCAGCACTGACACTCTGTCACAGATTTCAATATTCCAAGCATCAAACAATAAAAATCTTATAGATTTATGTATTATTATCATTATTACACAGATTACTCCTTCCAGCACATAATAGTTTCTTCAAATGTCCTTGGGGGTTTGTGACTGCTATTGAGCACCTTGCTTTAACACAATGAAACATTTTGTCACAGCATCACATTCTGAGTGAAGGAGCCATTGACATCATAAGGTGTTGATAACACTCCTAAAAAATAAGAAGACATGCCACTTGATGGCAAGGTGACTAGTCGGTCATGAGCTCTCTGGAGAATCATGAAGCTGTATCTGCGCTTCACTGATAGGCTTTGGCCCAGGACTCTCTGGGAAGGTCAAACAGCAGGATCTGCACACTTTGCTCCAACTGTGCAATATTTCCCTTGAAACTGTGCAAAGATTTATCTCACTGTCACGTCCTCCAAAACTCCGAAGCAGCAAGTTCAAATTCCCTATGGTAGTACTTGCATTTTTCAGTGCTTTTTTTGATTGCAGACAGTTTGTTCCTTTTCTTCTGTACGTTTTCTCTCTAGTTTGCTATATACAAAGGTACAGATGTATGGTATTCTAACCAAATAGAAAAATATTGGAGAGGAGGAGGTTTGTGGGAGGACAGGGTTTTGTTGACTGAGAAAAAAAAACTATTTCTGTAAAGATCGATTAGGCCATCTTTGAATTCACTTGATTGATCTGTAGATCTTATTTTGACAACTCTAATTGGTTAGAAAGTAGGATTTAGCTGATGCTTTCATTTACCTAAACTTCACCAGCTGGTGAAATTCCTAGTTCACAGGACATTGATTCATAATGATTAAAAACTTCCTTAGAACTTGCCGAGTACCTTTCCGGATAGATTTTAAAATGTGTTATTCATCAAATAGCAAAAATCCAAATTACTGGAAACTCAGGTGCTAATTAATCCAATAAAGTAAAAATAATTATCTTTATGACATCTCACATAGATGTAAATTTCACAAAGATAAATTTATACTTCTTTACATTGGATCGTGTGTATCGCTCGCAGAAGACGTTTAAACCCATGGCTATTAGGAGAAAGAGCAAGGTGGATTACATTGTATTTTATGACAACAGTTGTTTCTGAATGTTGTGGAAGCAAAGATTCCCATGTGAAATAGCTTTCTGCTTCAGGAGCACATCATGGATACTGACCGGAATGCAGAGGAAAATAAGTATTAATAAAAATCAGAAGTCAGTAAAGAAGCAAGGGATTTTAAAACTGAGAGTTTGAAGAATGTTACATTTTTTCATTTTTGTTATTTTTTTCATCTTTGATGTTCATATACTTCATGTCTTCAGGGTTACTTTATCTCTTCAAGATTTTCACCACAAGGGTTAGAAATCTACTTTTCTTTATCTTTGTAAATGACAAATGAGCTTCTTGAGGAAGATCACAGTCACAGCACCTAAAGTTTTAAGAAAAATTCTAAAAATTATAACTTAAAATCATTTGCACAGAAAAATAACAGAAGTAGCACACATCTGGGTAGCATATAGCTGTAAATGTAAATATACATGCATGCATATACACATGCAGACACACGGATATATGCATACATGGATGGATAAATACGTCTATGCATGAGCACACATGCTCCTGGGTAAATAGACCTGAGTAGTACAAGACAGGAACTTTCTAGTACAGGCAGCAAGCATGTCTGGAAAAGATCATCTATGAGATACACTCCAATTTCGAAACAGTAATTATTGACAGATATCCAATATCTTCCCTATCCACTAAGATTTAGAAATGTATGTGCTTCTATTAATTGTGGGGTTTTTAACATAGAAAAAGGAGCAAACTTTTGACAAAGCTACGTGACCTTTTATAAGCACATATATAACTAGCACAAGGGCAAAACCAGTGTCTTTTAACTAGTACCTCTGTGTTTCAGCATTTTTAGATTTCTTGTCTGTGAAATCTTAAATAGTGGAAGCACCACAAAGTGTGTTTGGAGGAAGTCGTGGAAGAAGAGCAACATGGAAGCTAAAGTAGCAAAAGGCACTGAGTGATCAGAAGACACTTCATGCTCTTGTGTCCTTCCAATGAAGAGAGAACATCCTCTCTGAGTTGGCTTTTTGTCAAATCCTACAGAGGTTTTAAAGCCATCATACTTAAAATAACTAGCAATATAAGCAGGTTTGAGGATTCACCATGAAGTTTCGCCTGTTATTTGATCAGCTTGTCTGTAATACGAGGCACTTGTTTGTTAAAAATTTCAATCTGGGCATAATTCAGTGGGCTCAGGTGAAATGTTGCTGGTTTTGATGATTGCCCAGTGAAGGGCTATAATGCCAAGAGATAATTCTCCTAAGTCCGGAGTTTTTTGATGACAGTAGCAGCCGATAAAAATAGCCAAGCACAAGTAGGAATCCAATAAACAGTAACAGTGCTTTTCTCATGACTGCTTCTGAAATAGTGGGCAGCATTCAGCAGTACGTTAACTAGAATGATATTGATCAATTAGAGAGAATTTAGTGAAGAACGGCAAATTAATTACTAGAGGACGATGAGGATTTAGGAGACAAATTAAAGGTACTAAATTAGCCGTGTTACGACTAAGCAAAGCAAGGAATGGTGTTCAGATAAACCTCTGAAATTTGCTCAGGTTCAGCATCTGAGATGGTGCTACGCATTTCATATGACAGAGAATGTCTATAGGGTCAAAAAGATGTCGCGTTTGCTTATGTGAGAAGGATGAGCCATCATTTCAGGAGTAACAGGGGAATGTGCTTGCTGGAGACACCGAGGCAGCTGCAGGGCAGCTGGGCAGCCTTTGCAGCTTATCGGCATGCAGCTAGCTGCAGCAATGTGCCCCTGCTCTGGGAGGCCATGTGTCTGATGCATCTTCTCAGAGACTCATATATGGTCCTGATGCTGCATCGTAAATGGCCCCACAGTAAGACTTTAGTTGTATGGGAGAGTGAAGGGGGGGCAGCAGTATGAGTCTTGTGCTGAGCGTGTAACATTTGATGGGTGAGAAAAGTGTGAGAGTTGCCAGCTGTATGCAAAGAGAGAAATATTTAATGCTGTGAGGGAAGATATAGCTAAGAATAAAATAAAGAAATTAAAACATTAGGCTATCAAAAAAACCCAAAACAAAACAAAAAAAACCCACAACACAAAACACAAAAGTGAGTTCTGCTGAGGAATTGTTTCCTGAGAGAATCTGGAGGATGATTCACCACTGGTATTTTTAACATTGTTCTGTATGAAACACTAGAAAGCATGCTTTTGAGACTAAGCCTCCCTTAGCAGAGAAATGGGCTTCATGATAAATGAATCTTCTCTGATTTTAATGTTTGCAATTTTCTGAGTATATTCTAAACAATGTTCATATTTATGCCCTGAAAGGTGCTGCTGCTGAGTGAGAAGAATCTGTGTACTCTTCCCATGAAAACAGTGGAGTGCAATGAAAAAGAGCTTGTTGAGTGATAACTAGAGCTATTAGCTAATAGACTAATAATATTTTTCTCATTATATGGGGTGGGGAGGAGGCGGAATAAGGCAGGCAGGCCTCACGCCAGAAGCTCTGAGTCACAATTGAAAGTTATGCTGCAATCGTGCAGCATTTCCCTTGCATGGTGCCCGTGAGTTGTGTCCCCAGTAAGAACATGTGAACACTGCCATTTCTTCCCCGTTGCACTGTATCTCCTCTTCTGTGCACATAGAGAGAGAAAAGGCATAACCCTTCTATACTTAAACTGTCAGCCATTAATCATGTGATTTTTCTTTCTACCTTATCCCAGAGAAGTCACAGAACTTTCTGTGCGTTTGCAAGTGAGGCAAATCACAAATTAGAGCCTTAGACATGCCTTTCTTTCCATGAGCAGGGAGGGAGTTGTTGTAAGAGAAGGAATATAACTGAGCTCTTCAGCATTCAGAGGCTGAAGGCTTACTATGAAACTCCTTCATGGGCCTAGCTCACATCTCCTGGATCGATGCTGGTTCTGCAGGGAGAGGGAAATCACTGCTTTGGGCTCTGCCCTTGAGTCCTTTCCTCTCTGCAACCGTACACAGCCCAGGAAACGTCAGACACTATGAGAATTCCCTGCTTAGTTGCTGTTTCCCTAGTCTGATGCAGGCAAAATTTTCTTTCTGCTCTTCTCAAGCTTCTATGTATTGCTTCGTTTTTTTTGCTGTCACATTTTCAATTTTTTCTTGTTATCCATGCTCTAAAAAAGACCACATTGATTTTCAACCATGGTGCATACATATACCTGTATATCGACTAGAAAGATAACGACACATGGCAAATGAAGTCTTAGTGATGGTGATTATGAGACAGAGGAGGCGATAGTAAGTTGTGACCAGTTCTTATAATCAGAAGATGACCAGGGAATGATATGTGTCTAGTTTGCTGTAACAGCTCAAGTTGGCATTGAAATCAGACCGTAAATTGTAACTGCACCACTGACACTGGATTCCTGCTACTATTATTTGTGCAACTATCCATCTCTTTTGCATGTTTTTGACTTTACCAATGGTCTAATTTTTAAACCACATGAACAGAATAAAAAACCAGGGAGGTCTTGTTTTGCACTTATGAATATTATGAGTTTTGTAATGCATATCTTGCTTGTTAAACTCTTGAAGTGTTTACCAAGCCCTTGTTAAACCCTGTGAGTAACAGTGATGACCAACTGAAGCAGGAAAGAGTGATGTTTTGTGGATCAACCGGTGCAGATTTAGGGAGCTTCTGATAGCCTCCAGGATGAATCTAGTTACCAATAACAAAAAAAAAAAAAGACTAACTTTGAATAAAAATCTTTCTGTCAGCTTGAATGATAGGTGATGCATGGCTAATCATAACTGTTCCAGCAAATCTGTCAGCTCTGTTTTATCTAGAAGTACTGCCTTTTGCTCATAAAGGTTAAACTGCCACTGTGCCTTCTTAAAATCTCTGTTCTCCACAGCTGTGCTAGAAGTTAAAATCCAGCTGCCTGTGTGGTTTTACAGTTTAATAGCCAATATTTTACGTTTTTGTTTCCTTCTGGTGCTTGGAAACTGAAATATCCTAAAAGATCTATATTTGACCTTCTAGATTTTCTGTAGCAGTTCTGTGTTGTTTCTCATTTCAGTTCACTCAGAATTGCCTCAGAATTTTATCACAAAAATTCAGTAGGTTCATACATAAACTTGGGGTTAAGGCCCAGGAGATAAAGTTGGAGATAACAGTAAGAATTTGTTCAGTTTCATGTAATTGTCCTATTATACTGAAGAAATCCAGCCTCTGAATCGAATTTAACTTCTGCTTTATAAAAATAGGTCTCTACCTGTCAAGAGCTTCAATGATGTGATAATGTCCCAACGATATGGGTCGCTACATGATTTATTTTCTAGTAGTTAAAATTATAGGGTCATTAAGTAGGAATGCAAAAGAAGAGATATTTTAAATGTAATTGTTTTAGCATTGTTCTTCCCATTTAACCCATACAGTAAAAGTTTGTTTATTTGACTATTTACATTTCTTTTAGCACGGTATCTTTAGTAAGGAAATATTATTTAGCCTATAAATTTAGTGTAGACAGTAGAATTGAGTTTATTACATGAAACTGAACAGCAAATAACTTTTAATGTGTTTTCAGTAACTCTCATCATTAACACTAGCATATGGTGTTTTCTTATCAGAATTGAATTGTGAAATATTTTTTCCAGTCATAATAGGAGTTAAAACAATGAATGAGAAGAATTTAGGAAAACTAATTGTATTAAACTCCATCCACAAATCTCCTGAAGATAAAGAAAAGTATAGTTTGAAGTCTAGTTTTTTGAAATTAATATTTTTGTTCCTCATGAAATTAATACAGACATTAATCGGGTATATAGGACATTGTTCTGTATGGGCTCTTAGTGTTATCATCTGCCATATAAAAATAAAGGCTTTATAGTACAACTTTGTTAAAATCAGAAAGAAAACCTAAATCTTTTGCACGTAGACTGTGCTGTGCAATTTTAGTCCCAATTTTGATTGACTGTGTATATGACCTATTTATCAAATCTATCCTAGTGTACTTAGTAGCTTTGCAGTCATGGAGTAGCAGTGGAAAGGTTTCAATAAAAGTGAGGGAAATAAAGTGAGCTACTGATAGTAGATGTTTTGAGCTATAGTAATATTGGAGGACACTAATATCCCATCAATACTTCTTTTTAGACTTTTGTCCTAATTGACTTTTGTCCTAATTCATAAACATGATCCCTGCATTCATTTTTTTTAACAACATAAAGATGGCCAATCATCCAAAGTGGACTGGAAGATCGGATTTTTTTTTCCCCGTGTTTTTCCTAACACAGTTATAGTCATTATTAGATCTCCCCTGTCAAGTTTCTATTATATTCAGACAGCTGGACTTGGATTAATTTTCCCCACAAGGCAGTCCATTGTGCTAATGGCAAAGCAATCGGGTCATCTTTTAAAACTACCACTGTAGTGTTTGATTGGCAGATATCTAGATTAAAAATAATGTTCTCTTTGAGGCTTTTATTTTCTACTGTGCTCTAGTATCTTTCTTTTCTCACTAGTTTATTAACTGTGGGAGTGTATGTACATGAAAACAATACTGTCCCTGATCCCTTGCCTGACTTGTAATATTCCCTTCTAAGCTCCCTTTTCCAGAGCCAGTTGTAAATTGAACTTTAAACGCTGCCTTTCCAGTTCTTTTCAGTTGTACAAAGCTGCTCTGTTACCCTTCCAGCTCAATTCATAGCCTTCCTGCCTGTGAGCCAGGGCTCTGTCAGTTCAGTTTCCATCCTCAGCCTCACACCCTCGCCCACCACTGACATTACCGAGAAATGGCAGGCTGGATATTACCTCTTCTGGCCTCTCCTTTAGTGATATATAGCTACAACCACTGAACGGCACCCTGCCTCAGGCTGGGCGGCCACAGAATTTTCTCTGTGTCGCAGTATGTGGATTGCTGAACAGGCAAGACCAGACTTCTGAAGTGGCTCTGCAGGTGGTTGCAGGGAGGGGAATATATATCTTCTAATCAGGGCTTAGGCCTGAGTCTTTTCAAGCGACACTTTAAGTGCCTGAGACAGTCCTGGGATAGACTCTAATACAGATAAAGGCAGAGGATAACCTCTAGGTGAACGCTGCGACCATAGAGATTACGATCCTATAAGTTCTCCTTAGCTTCGTATATTTGAAAGTAGAGCAGGACGTAGCCCAGGTCAGTTTGTTCTGCTGTTGGTTTTAACCAACAGTCAGCTCTCAGCTACTCCTGTGCAACACTCTCAACATCATGGGAATCCCATGAAGATCATTCCTAAACATGGAGTTGGTCCTCAATATGAAATACAATCATGAGTTCATTGACTGTGAGGAGCACCTCATTAAAAGAAGCGGTAAGAGAATGGAGCAAGAAATTGAATGCTTCTTCTTTTTATCAGTGGGCCACCAAACAAGTAATCAGTCAAAATTCCTTCCTAGGTACAGAAGGGAATATCTTTTTTTAAGGTTTTCATAGTTGCTTCCTCCACTAGTTCAGAGTCCTTCCATATCTATGCTGTATTCTGGATTTCCCTTCAGTTTTGCTGGATCTTAACTTCTGTATGTCCGTCTTGGTTGGTTGCTGATTGCTGCTACACCTTAGCACTGATGTGCTAGGATAACTTTGGTGCACGTCAGTACACAGCCTGGGTAGTTGTCATTTAGTTGTTTACTGCATGGCAATCAACTGAAGAACAAATCAAGTTTAGTTTGGAAGGAAAGGTTAAGAAGTCACTTTAAAAATTTTGACAGGTATTTTTATTTAATTTTGTATTCTTTAAATGCTTTCAATACCAACATCTGGAACATGTAATTAGCATTCATTTTTTGTAAGATTTTCGTTGCAGTGACATAGAGCTGAGCCACAGAAACCTCTGCCCTGTGTCTAGTTTGACAAAATATGATTCAGAATAAAACTCTCAATTCTGCATACTCATTAAAATAGTCCTCATCCTAATAATCTAGATAAAGAGCAGAGAAATGATTGCTTAATGCCTTCCTCTACACTTGCAATGAAGATCTAAAAAATGGTCTCTTTGGCATGTGCATAAAAAGATCCTCTCTCCATTTTCTTTAAAGGCTTTAATTTTCTCATTATCAGAATAGCTTACCCCATATCTTCTTCACATTATCAAGGCTTCAGGATACAGAGTAGCAGCAATTTAAAATCACCCTTTCACTTCTGTGCCTACTAACAGAGAGATGCAGACAATCTTCTGGTGCACTGGTTCGCCTTCTCTTACTACTTTTTGTTGTAACTCCTCCACCGTCCCCTGAAAATTAAAGGTCTCTTAATTCAACTGTAGAATGCAGTACTTTCCTATTTTCAACTTTCTTAGAATCAGTGTATTTTGCAGAAATCAGGATATTTTGTATTAAACATAATGAGTAGAATCTAAGCCAGAAAAAAAAAAATGCTGTGGTTTCAATTTATTTCTATGGCAAAAAAAAAGTAAAATAAGGCATAATACTGAGTAGCAGCAGTAGCAAAGTTCTGTATTTGACTCATTTATTCCTTCCAATACTGACAGTTCCTTTCTGTATGGCACTTTCAAGCCTCAATTTTATCTAATGGAAGCATCTTAGTACACCACAGGGTTAGTTTCTACAATGGAGGTTTGACATTTATAAATGTCTTGAAACGAAAAGGTAATAGCAAACAACCCTTTCTGTATGATTCAGGCTTCAACGTAAATAATGTCTCGTCTAGCTAGAAGTGACAGGGTTTAAAAGTACATTTTTCCAAGCATACTGGGTTTGGCTGGGATGGAGTTAACTTTCTTCATTGTAGCCCATAAGGTGCTGTGCTTTGCATTTGCAGCCAAAGCAGTGTTGGTCACACACCAAAGCTTCAGCTGCTTCTGCAGAGTGCTTGCACAGCGTCAAGGCTCTCTCTGTTTCACACTCTGCCCTTCTCTCACTGCCTGCATTCAATGAGTAGGCTGGGAGTGGACAAGGGGTTCGGAGGGGACACAGCTGTAACACCTGAACAGATTTGACAAAGAGGTATTCCATACCATATGATATCATGCTCAATAAGAAAAGCTCAAGAAGTAGATGAGGAAGAGGGGACATTCATGGTTATGATGTTCTTCTTCCCAAGCACCTGTTATGCATGCTTAGGCCCTGCTTTCTGGGAAGTGGCTAAACATGTTCCTGCCAATGGGAAGTATTGAATTAATTCCTCTTTTCACTTTGCTTGTACTTCCAGCTTTTGTTTTCCCTATTAAAATGTCATTATATTGATCCACAAGTCTTCTCAACTTCCTTCTATTTTCTTCCCATCATACCAAAGAGGGGAGTGAGCAAGCAGGTAGGTGAGCATTTGGCTGTTAGTCAAGGCTAACCCACCACACTAAATGTTACTGCTAGAATGAATTTCAGAAATTTCTGGACATATGTGTCAGGAAACAACTCTGCAGTTTAATTTCTTCTTTGCTTTTTCCCTTTTTTTTCTTCTCATGTATGAAAGTTCAGTGATTGACCTCATACCTACTGTTATCACTCTGGTCTTGGTTTTTTATGTAGAAGTTCCTGGAAAAACATTTGGAATCCAGATATAACAGAATTCTGGAACAGTATCTCCAGTAGCGTTTTTAAGGCTCTTTCATATGTTTTGCTGATCAGTAGAAAGAGTCTAATAGCAACCACTGGATCACTTTCAGTTAGCTGGAGTGCTTGGCATTTCTTGCTAAAGATGATATCAATCACCCTGGAAGTAGTAACCATTTGTAATAATAAGAAGGGTAAATTTTAAATGATACCTAAGTGATTGTGACTCCTAGGTCCTTCTGAGAAACTGACACTTAGCTTGAACTCCCTAGATCACTAGCCAAAAATACATTTAGACATCTTGGCAACTTACATGTTTGAAAACATACTTTGCAAAAGGTATATTCAGACTTTTTGCAAATGTATCTGGTTCCTCTGCAAAGGCAATTTAAGAGAGCGTCTAGCTGTGTGGGGAGTCTAAGTAGTTGTGGACATTTGCTACTGAATTAATTTCTTAGATACCTGATCAAATACAATGACATGGCCATAGCATCAGCCTAGAAAAGCTTCCCTGTCCCCTGCTCTCAAAGGGTTTACTAACACATGTAAAAATGGACGAGCTATAAGGACAGCTCCATAAAACAGTATGTATTTTGAGGGGCTCAGCAGCCGCAGCTCTCTTCAACAGAAATGACAGATGCTAAAAAGTTCTGAAAATCAGGCCTTAAAATAGCTTCTCAGAATAAAAGTCTTTGCAGTTTGTTTGCTCTTAGCAAACAGTGATCCCTACCATTCATCAGCTTCATACCCTTGCAAACACTCCTGCGTAGACTGTTATGTCAAATGGACATATTCATGAATCACAACGTCAGCCGTTAACCAAAATCATAAACACTCCACGTGGTGACTGCACATGCAGGGAGATGACAGGACAAAATCTCAGCAGCATTGCTAACATTTCAGTATAGTGCCAGAGATGCGTATGGCATTGTGTGAAGGCAGGACTCTTCCTGTTTTTACAGGGAGATCAGGGCATTGTAATGTCATGCCTTGTGTGCCCATGATAGGCAGAGTTTGCATCTCCAGCAGGAAGCAGAGAAGTGGAGGGAGGGCAGAAAGTGTTTTAATTCTCATCTTGGAATCATCAAATTAAATGATAAATGACCAGCCCCAGAACGCACAAGAGGTTTGTGGCAGAGCATAGAGTTATGCTCTAGTTTCTTACGAACCAGGTTAACATCTTAGTGGAGTGCTCTTCTTCTAGGCAACTAAAACACCCCTACCATTGAATCAAAATGGAACGAAAGACAAACAAACGCAACACAGACGCTTTTTATTTAGTGATGATGGTGAATAATTAATCGAACAAATGACGAAAAGACATCACACTTTTTCTTAAAAATTAATTTTGCTAGTAGATATTTCAAGTAGTCACATTGAATGCCCAAGACAATTACATCACCTGCACTGTTGTGACAGCAAGAAGGAAAGATAAAGGAATAACAACTCAATAAAAAGAACGTAAAAATTCTAAATAAGGAAAAGAGCTAACAAAATAATGTTGTTTTATTAATAACTCTAATTTTATACACCTATAAAGTGACTTTTAAATGAATTATTCATCCTCAGGAAGTAAGCAAAAGAACATTCTGAACTTTTGTGCAAAGACTTAGTTTTGATGAAAATCCAAAGCAAGGACAATAATTTGGAAAGCCTTCACTTAAATTTTTGCTGAATGTCTCCCATAAATGTTTCAATTCACTGGAGATAACTTACATCAGAAAAGCCTGAAGTTCTGAAATCCAAGTTAGGCTTGGTGTTATGAAATGCTACAGGGATTGCTGCAGTGCCTATAATAGGGCTTTTCCAGTGTTCAACTGTTGACATGCAGTCAGTAGCTTTGAAAATTAAATTATTTATTCTGATGCCTCAGTGTAGGTGTCTTTCTTTTACTTGAGAATGACCATTTCAGCCATTCCAGTGTTATTCAAGTTGATGCTGTTCAATATGCTTAGACAATGCCAGGTCTGTGCAACTTCTGTAATTAGAAGGAGTAATAGCCTTTCCATTGTTTGCTTCGGCACCCCTGCTATAGGCATGCAATGTATTTCCATTGCCAGTTTTACTCTCTGAGGAAATACTGAGGTAGTAAGGAGACTGCTTTTTTTTTCTTCCCAGAGACGACAAGGCTGTGCTCTCACTAGAGCCTTATTTTGAAAGAGCCTTGTAAACCGTGTGCAAGGAAATAGGTATATGTGTCAGATAAGACAGATACTGATTGTATATTCAGTTATTCTCGCTCCCTCAATTCTGCACATTGGCCTAAAGACTTGAGAACTGAGTCTCTTCATAGATGGCTCCATTCACTTTAGGGTTTTTTAAGCAAACTGATATTAAACTCATTGCTGACAAATTAATTGGCTGAGTTATACCATTGAGTCAAAAAAAACATATTACCTCTATAGCATTACATACTTTGGAGAAACCAATGCCTATGTCAAAGGATGAGTAAACTGAGGGCTGTCCACATACTAGCCACACTGGGAAAAGGCAGATAACTGCAAACAATTTTAATTATCTTAGGAGATCTATATGCTATACTAAAACAGTGAGGTAACTCCTTTCCTTAATTATTATTTTTTACAGTTACTGAGCAGATACAGTAAAACCGAGCAGGTTTATATTGTGTAGCTGGAAACGCAAAGTGTATTTTTTCCTGGCATAGATGTGGGGACTAATTTAATCAAATTTCAGGCTAGAAAGTTTGCTGAGGGTCTTAGTGAGTACACAGCTGGAATAGCACAGAGAGCCCTAGCAAGAAATTTGTGGAGCTTTTATATTTTTCTGACAGTTCTGTAATCCAGAAGAGCTGGCTGTCCAGGCTGCTCAAGATTAATTGTGCCTGAAAGCAATAGAAAATGGATCTTTAGCTTTTCATATTACTGCTTATCAAATACAAAATGCTCAAAAGCCTTTCTCTGTCTCCAAAGAGTAAGCAGCTGGTAGTGACTTTTTCCTAGTTGCACTTCATATTCATCAGAACTGGTAACTCAAAGAGCTTCTACTTTATATTGCATACATAAGAGGCCATATTCTTGTTTGCACATTAATTTATGCAAGGAAATATAATTAAAAGGACTAAAGTTTAGAATAGGTAGAACACCTCCATTGCCATTATACACCCCTGCACCCATGCGTCCCTGACATCCTATCTCTGAATATTATAATAAAATTGTTAACCACAGATCAGTTACTACTACCTCTTCAAGACTTCAGCCTCAGCTAACATGGATTCCTTGATAATGAAATGAAGGAATGGGATATTTTTTTATAAATCCCTTTTCCTTGTTCTTTTCAGAAGCTGACAGGCAGAGAGTGACTGAGGCAGGGAACTGCAGGAACAGAAGATGTGACTTAGTTTTCCTGGGAAAATTAGTTCTATATCTATCCCTTCTGAAAACTCTACATGCAATGGTTTGAAACTCGGATATGTTCTTCATCTTTGGGTGTCTGGTCTGACCCTCTAGGTCTGCTTTTCAAAGTGTGAATGGTTTCTGTTGCTAGCAAAGTCCACGGGAACTATCCTATCAATATGTAAATTATTGTGTAATGCTAAAATTTAATTTTGGCAGTTTTAAGTATTTCACACTGGACACCTAATGTATTTTACTTTAGACTGTGTCTCAGCTCCCTGTCTCCTAAATGGAGATAATGCCCTCAAATTTCACATAGGTTTTACAATGATAAATGAATTGTCTGCAAAGCACTCAAATTCTGGGATGACGAGCATCATAGAAAAGCCCAGGAGGAAATTAATAATTTTATTTTCAGAGTAGGGCTTGAATAGCATTTTTTTAAATAAGGCCCAGGGCAATATATTGAACAATGAGGCTAAAAAAAAAATATTGAACAGCTGCTAATTAAGTCCTTTAGATGCACTGAGTTAGGTAGGAGTACTCTTGAGAGAACTGGGGGTGTGATCCTGTAATTAAAGACTACAATCCATATGAAAAAGGTGGCCAAATTAAGGTTATACCAATAACCTTGATTCTGTCTATTTCTAATTTTTGGCAGCTTAACCTCACAGCCATGATCATATTCTTCTAAGAGAGGAAGTGCATGTGAATGTAACAAGCAAAACCAAATCAATGACATGGTTTTGTGGTCTTGACACCTACTTGGTTCACTAACAGAATCGGGACTTTAAGAACCACTCCACATTTCTCTTCTCCGTGGGTTAATTAAGTAAATAACGGCAGCAGAAGGGTGTTTTCCTCCTGGACCAGCACCAAAATGGGATAAGATACGCACTTTCTTAGACAGCAGAAATGAGTTTCAGGAATCCTAGATTTTATTTCAGATTCTAAGGGTGATGAGATACTGGAACGGGTTACCCAGAGAAGCTGTGGATGCCCCATCCCTGGAAGTGTTCAAGGCCAGGTTGGAGAGGCTTTGAGTAGCTTGATCTAGGGGAAGGTCTCCCTGCCGTGACAGGGGGGTTGGAACTAGATGATCTTTAAGATCCCTTCTAACCCAAACTGTTCTATGATTCTATGAAGAAAGTTGACACCATCTTTCACATTACATCAAAACCCCCTTTTACCCACCAGCTGTCTCCAGTCTGTCTCTTCTGATTCCCCTCCCAGTTTTCTTGCTAAACCTGTCCTTTTTCTCTATTCAATGCTCCTTACCTAATTCATTTTCTATCCCCCTCACAACAGCTGCCAGTCCTAATCTCTGTCTCAGGGAAAAACTTCTCAGTCCACATAATTTCAATCAAACTATAATCAAAGTGATTTATTGATTTATTAATGACAGATCAGGAACTATACATTCAAGATCAAAGCCACCAACACAATTCTAAACATTAACAAAATGTTAGTATACACTTACGTGTTTCTAAACACCCCTCCAGAGCTAGTACCCAAAAGTTATAATCACACACATATGTGCACACACACATTGTCACAAACCCTTCTGTCGGGAAAAGCTGGTTACAAGCACAAACATCCCTCCTGTGGGTGTGGGTTCCCCTACTTGCACGCACCTCCTGTTATAGATGAGGGTGTCCTAGGCTTATGTATACTCATGCCACTTCCTACAGGCAAGGAGTACACACATCAGAGAAAATCCTTACTGAGGTCACCTGCGCACACCTGAGGTGCAGATTACTCATCACACCCCATGGGGACAGTTCACCACCTGGATGCAGGATTCTCAAGGCATCTGGTGAGGAGGCTGCTCTGTGTGGCCTTGACAGAAGCTGTGGTGCCAGCGGGAAGACTTCCAGCAGTGCCAAAGCACATTTGCTGCTGTTTTCACTCCAAGATGTCTCTGTACTGTTAAAAAATTTCATGCTTCTTTTATACTTTTTCTCAACTAGAGTTCATCTTTGCTTCCGAAGTTTCTTTGTAATTCTATGGTTACTGTTTAATCTAACTGATTATTGTTTTCCTCTTTAACAGGATCAGTATGGGACCAAATGTGCTCTTAGGCAGTTTGGAGTGTTGATTTACACACACTCTTACACTCATGTTTCTATCTTAACAGCTGTTGTTATTCCGGCTGTGTCAGCAAGGGCGGGCTGTTTGAGCAGCTTCTCATCGCAACTGTTTTTTTCCCTCCTGGAAACCGTCTCCCAGCCGCCTTGTGCTTCCCCTACATCTGTGTCTAGTCTCAGTTTTGTAACATGTCCCTCCCTACAACCTCACTAACTCCCCATCACTTTTCCTGGCCTTGCTCTCCTTCCTTATCCAGGCAGATCCTCTGCTGAAAGTTATGATGAAATCTGCCTTTGGGAGTGGGAGAAAAAAAAATAAAATTAAAAAAAAAAAAAAGTGATGAAAAAAAATATTCCTCTACGTCAGACGGTGAATGTCCTTCCACCCACATGATAGTGAAAAAAGCAGAACCGAGTAACTATCAGCATTTTGGCAGGAGCTTGATATATTAAAGTAGAATCCAGACCAAGCTTTCAACCTAGACTGCTAGTGGCACAACACTATCATAATCTTGCCCCAAGCTCGATTTAACTGGCTGCAATCGGATCATCTGTGTGCATAAGAATTTCTACGAAGGTGCCGAGGTCATGGAGGGGCACCTTCTGCCATTTGTTTTTCTGTTCAGCAGAACACAAAATAACATAAGGCGCCTTCCACTGTGCCCACAGAGAAAAGATGTACAGCCAGGCTGACCATAAGCTTTCTGTCCTGTTTCCAGACCATGCTTTTTCGTGGTCACCCAAGATAAATAGCAGCAGCCTGACAGCTGATTTTACAGTTTTTCAAAGGAGACTGCTCTGTGTGGAACTGCTGGAGGACGTAAGGCACTTAAAGAAGTTTTTTCAAAGGCTTTGCATATAACTCTCAGCAAGAAATCTATAGAGTTCAGCAGTATCTTATGGGCTAGCACCACTTTTGTTTGAAATGAACTGATCTTAAATCATTGATTTAAGCAGTGCTAAAACGGAGAAATCTGCACTGAGCCTGTAGTTAGTGGAAGAATCTCTATTTCTCTTCTACTCATTTGTTTTGTTTTCAGGAGCTCTGGGAGAACACAAAGGAATGATAATCCCCAAAATCCTTACTATCCCCAAAATACAGTGGAGACAAGGCCAGGGACTGCCCTTTGTATAAAGACCTATAACCAGTTTGTCGGCTCTTGAAGATTTAATTTCTGTCCGTCTCCCTGTCACCTTGCAAACTGCCTTTCCAATTACTGTCCACTATTTGTCTCTTCCTTTTTCTTTTTTTTTTTTTTTAATTAAGGTATGAGACATGAAACAGTCTTTATGAAATTAATTTCACATTACACAAAACCACTTTTCTTCTTCTATTGGGTTGGTAACAAAAAATTCTCATTCATTGTACTAAATACCAGAACATCAAGATAATAATTAAATAGAGTGTGCAGAAAAAATAAAATACATCCTTTTCCCAACTGATCTGCCACTTTCCAGGCAGCAAGACATCTTTCTTAAGGCAAAACTCTCTCAAAGTTGAAGCCTTACCTCACAGCTCGTACATATTTGTAGTGTCTGTGTAATTTATTTTTTTTCCCCTGAGTGATTTCTGTACAGGTGAGATTTATTGATCTGTGTTTGGAACATGTAGGGGACATTCAGATGTCCCTCTAGGTCTCACACTCCGCGGAGAAAGAGAGTCATTGTGTTAGGAATGACTATTGAAGTCATTAAACCTCACTATTATGAAGTTTTAAAAGTATTTTTTCCTTTTCAATATGGTTGGTACATTAAAAAAAGGTGAGGTTGGCTAACATGTGGTAAGTAAAATCAAGTTAATGCCAGCAAAAGGGCAAATCCAAAGACTATATACATAGAACAAGTAAGAGAATGACATTTTAAAAGCTATACCTTCCTAAATCCTTTATTGAGGTCTTACTGCATACCTGGGGCTTAAAATTACTTACATGCAAGTATATTATACAACTTCAAGAATAGGTGTTTTGTGATGTCCCAGTTCTTACTGACCTCTTATGAAGCATTTTAAATAGCTAGGAATTGAAAACTCAAAAACATAAAATGGTGAATGAGACAGACTTTCATCAGCTTCTGGAAAAAAAAGATGCTTTTTTTCCTGTAGACCATAGATAATAAGTTTGCAGGCAACAAAGGACCAGCTGACGAACAAGCAGCTGAGTTGTGGGTAATAGAACTGAGTGGTTTGAAAGATGTCGTTGTGTACTGCCTGACCTACAGCTGAACTACTTGCAGCTTGGGGAAGTGGTAAAGGATTATACTGAGCATTTGAGAGTTTCTAAAACAAATCATAACTGATATTCTTTGTCCTCATCCTAAACAATGTGTAAGAAAATCTTGAACAAGAATCCTGCCTTTTTAGGGAAAGTAGAGACAGTAGTCAATGAATTTCTTCAAGCTGTTTTCTATTCCATATGATGCCAAGGCCAGTAAGTTAGACAAACTTTTAATAGCTGTTAGTCTTTTTGGCCATGCTTGATGCTTGTTAATGCTGTCCTAGAGGAAGCTAAATTAAAAGATACAGTATGGAGGAGTAAGCAGCACTCTCACCTGCTTCACAGAGTAAGACTATGAAAAGTCAGGACAATGTATCCTGAAAAAAATGTTTAGGTAAAATAGGAAAATTACTGTTGAGTTAGCTGCACCACCAGATAAATAAAAAAATATGTAAGTCAAATGATGGAATTTACTAAGGATACTAAAGCTGTTAACAGGTGGAAATAGACTACAGAAGGCATCTAACAGAGTGAGATTGTGTAATCCCTTATGTTTTCATCCACACAAGAACCATTTAAGCTCAGCTGAGATCGCAAGTAAGCTGAATATGAATGTTCAGCAATATCTGACTGTTATGGAAAACTCAACAGAGTCATGTATGGTTAGAAGATACCACTGCAAAAGTAGTTCTCATACAAATCAGTGGAAGCAAAATATAAACTTTCCAAGTCATTGTATACATCAGGATTTAAGACTCCCTTCAATGAAAAAAATAAATATATCCATACGTAGTAGGGTCAATCCAGTGATTACCCCCGGCATTTGGTTCACCAAAATCTAATTTCACAGGCATTTTGGTTTTAGTTGGGGAGGAGGTAGTGAATCTAGTTCAGTGACCCAGTGTTATGTGACTTGAGTGCTGGAGACCTAATATTTCATGAAAGAAATGTCATGAAATCACATCCCCATTGGAAGCAAAGACTCTTTGTGGTTAGGCATCAACCAAAACCTTTATTCCCGTTCTTTGCAGAAACAGACACAGAGGCTCAGATTCAGAAAATCTATTAGGAGTTATCATGCAGATTGTTGTAACATCTAGAATTAAAGGTACAGTTTAATCAACATCTGTTCGCAGTCACATATTAAGAAACTTACATACCTATGAACTTACATATGAATATAGTTACACATTAACTGGGGAGAATTATGTTCCTTAATATGGCTGCCTAGCAGGCAATCCGATAGATGTAATGCTATTCAAAGAGAAATACCAGGAGGTTAAATGCCTGGTGCGAATTTAGGACTTGTGACTGGAGAATCCTATTCAACTTATCCTTTTTGCCAGATGAGACTGGATCAATCAAATGTTTATTTCTTTAATTCCAAGTTACACAAAATCCCCAAAACTGGACAGAAATTGCAGAGATGTATCACCATCTTTGAACTAGTATGACTCGCTTCCTTGGTAAGCTCTTTAAAAGACTGATCAGTTCTGGAAAGGAAGGGAACCTGAAATAACCACTTCTTTTGAATAGAAATGACTGTGACTCCTGTGCTTTTGGCTGGCTTTCAGGCTGTCAGGATGTATTAGGTGTGCTGCGGGAGTTTACCAGACCGGACCTCAGGGGACTTTGGTAGAGGGATGCCTAAGCTGTGAATTCCTGGCAGCCTTAGGCACTCAGTCAAGCAGCTCAGACAGGTTGGTGGCCTATCTCAGTATGCACAGTAGCAAAACTTAAGCGCCTACATAAGCTTTGTGTTGAAAACTTATGGTGCCTGTGCATCCTGAAGCGCTCTAGCAGGAAAGCAGTTTTTTTGGTGAATCCCCTCAAAGTTAAGTACATGAAGGCAACCTAAAATGAAATTGAAGTGTCACAATTCCTTTGTGAGGTTCTGCATAAGTTCTCTGAAATGAAACTCATCGCTTTCATTAGGAGTGTCTGTCAGCATGAAAAAGATTTAAAGGTCATTGGTTTGCAAAGTGGTATGAGCAGAATCTCAAGGCTGGTAGAGCAAGTCTTGCTGAGGAAGCTGAAAGGAAAGGGATGAAACATCTTAATTCTCCCTGCAGGCTCCTCGAGTTCCTCCAGTGCTGCTGATTTTTCATCTGTGCAACTCTTTTCTGAGGAATCCTAGGATTAGGGCATTCCACTATGTGCTAGCATCCATACAGCAAAATGGCTATATGGAAAAAAGGATAAGAGACACTGCGGGGGTTTTTTCCTCATTGGGATATTTATTTACATTGTGTAATTTTAAATACTTGTTTGATGAAAGGTTCTGCACTTTATTCTCAAAAGTAGCTTTATTTTTTATTCTAAAGCTTTTCAGAAGGAATACACACTGAAGATTACTACAATGTATATCTAACTCACACTTCACTGCAAAGATACAGCAGAATCTGGGGTGGTTGATTATCTATGAATTATACAGACTAAAAATCAATGATGTATTTGTGGTAGATAACAAAGAAAAATTTTAAAGACACAAATGTTTAGTGGACATATATGTCCCATTGAATTTCATTGTTAGTGGGATGTCTTCTGCAGTTTAGGAAATCTTCACTTTTTTGAGAAGCTTTAAAAACAATGGGAAGGAAGTACATTAGCGATGTTTTGTAAAAATACCACATGCATAACTTCACTTCAGATACTATAATACGATAGCAGCTCTCTGTGAACATGCTAAGGGCATAGAGATAAAGGAAAGTCCTTAGGAAGAAAGAATATGAATGAGAATATGGAAAACTGTTGAAGAAAAGTATGATGAAAAAAGTATTTTACCCTCTCCATCTTTCAAACGTCAATTGATAGGTCTAAATCCTTTAGCTGTTGTTAAAGTATACTACAAATATTAAATAATATACCCTAAGAGATCACACTTTGTAATGACACTATCCAACAACAGAATTATCCAAGCAGGCCACTAAAGGACTTTTTCTTAGCTGTTAACGTCAACACAAAAAGCAGATGTGAGTATAAGATGAGTCACGTCTCCTGTTGTACTGAGAACTCAATTAATATGAAGATTACCATTCCAAGCATAACTCCATATAAAGATCTCTTCAGTGTAGTCTATTTTGTGTTGAGAAAATCCATTTGTATAACTGTCAGCACTCAAAGAAGTGGCCTTTTAGTTATGTACTGTTAGGCACAAAATAAAATGAAGAAATTGTAAAGTTTTCCAAATTGTGTAAATTGTTAAAAGGGCACTACATCTGTCTTCATCCTAAAATTACTGGTGAGCTACCTTGGCATTAAGATGGCTTCATTGTTGTTTGTACCCGCTTTGTTCCTGACTTTCTGCCAGTCTTCTCCACAAGCAGTTTAGTCACTTTAAAGGAGGCAGGCAAGAGAACTGCTGAAACCAGTGAGACTTTTATTCTTGCATTGTTTTCACAGGGAAGGTGCATCAAAGTGGACTTGGGGTATGAAGAAGATGATAACATTATTTATTATTACTGTGGAAGGAATTATGAATGCTCTACTTGATTGTTCCTTCTGATTTAAAACCAGTGGAAGAACAAAATTTTTGTAGACTAGTCTCTGCCTTTGGACTGTTTGTTCATGTCTGAAGTTACCGTAATTGTATAATTTGTATAATTATATAATAACCATGCTTGTATAATATACAATCCATTTTAATGACCCATTTGTTCCACATTCTTCTTTGAAAAAAGATCAGCTAATCAGAATTATTGACATTATTCTCACAATGGCACCTGAAGACCTGAATCACAGCTCCTGTTATTTTCCACCCTTCCTGTTAAAGGGTGGAAAAGTTAGAGACATCACTTTGGCCTTCCTAACTGTGCCATTTTAGCGCCTAAAAATCTGTGGTTGGCTCTGTTGGGGTGATTCAGAAAGCTGTAATGAAGCAACTGGGCTTCCTACACAGCCAATAAGGTACTCTAGGAGTCTCCAAAGAGTAATTCACAGTGACTGGTAAGATACAGGCACTTCTGAAAGCTGAGCAACAAAAAAGATAGAGAAATTAGGAATCTTTTTATAGCCTGTAGAAGAAGGCTCGGAACATGAGAATATGGAACTGACTCCAAGGGCTGCATCTGTGCCGACTTAAAATCCACTCCTCTTTTCTGTACAAAATTTGTGGCATCTAATGGACTAGAAGCAGGACAGATGAAGATCTGCTAACGACAGATAAAGAATTAGATTATAGACTTGTCTACGCAGCTTACCTTTCTCCTTGGTGAAGCTCCTTCACAAGTCTCTGTAGGTATATGGACCCATGAAGAGATAAGAGAGCTCAACTACTTAAGCCTTGGATTAACAGCTTCAGCAAAAGGTGAGAGTTCAGCAGCCTCTCTTATGCCTTTTCTATAGTTTTTGGTCACTTGCTCAATGTATAATTACTTGTTTTTTATTATCCTTTTGAGGCACATAACTCTCACCAATCCCTGTACACTGTCCTTTGGAAGCCTTTAGAGCTTTGATTTAGAGCCATTAGTAGCACTTAGAGCACAGACGCCTGACTCCTACTCTTTGACCCTACTGGGGCCAGACTCTCAATTTTTAAGCAGTCCAATACCTGAACTCTTTGAATTTCTCCCTTAGGCTTACTCAGGAGCTGTTGGAATTTAGAACAAATATGAGGCCTTGCGCTTAAATCATTGCTTAATTTTTGGTTGTTGTTTATATTGCTAAAATAACCTTCTGAGGTTTCGTATTTTTTTTTTTTTTTAAAGTATTTTAAACATTTGATCACAGTGGGATAAGGGCTGGCTCATTCTAAACACGAAAGGATTTTGACATTGAACATAATGGGAGCAAGATCAGGTCATATGTGAAAGACAGATGTCACTTTGCAAGGAACAAAAATACTATTTTCACTGTAAAAAGATATAGGTCCTTTATAAGTTTCATGAGAAGCTGTCTTCAATTAAATTAGGCTCTATCAGAAGACAACAAATGAAAGAAGCTGGAGGCTCCTGAGACTGAGACAAGCAAGACACTGGAATGAATGATGCCTTTGGAGTCGCTCCTGGTCATAAAATGAGAGTAGACCTTACAAGCTGGAGGCTAAGGTTGGCCTAAAGACATTAGAAAAGGGAAAAAAGGCTCTTGGCAAATAGCTCTAATGAGATTAAATAACAAATAAGGGTTGTAGGATGGGGTTTGTTTTTTTTTTTTTTTTTTTCTAGTATTAAATTTTGGGATGTCAAACAGAGGGAGAGGCGGAAATTCCAGGAGCTAATAATAACAGCTTAGGATAGGAGAGAGGATGTGCAACGTCAGCTTGCAACAGTGAGGGAGAGGGAGAGTTTGGCATGTGAACTGCAAGGACATTTAAACCCAGTCTGCTAGAAACCAAGGCCCTGGACTCCAGCAGTCTCTAAAATCTACCTATAATTATAAAAAATGAAAAACTGGAAAGGACTTTAGGCTGTTACTTTATCTTTCCTTTTGACCATGGCTTCTTCCTTGCTCCTGATTAACTTTCTTTGCCTAGCACTGATTCAGAAAAGGGAGTGTCGTGGGTTAGGCCGATCCGGCAACTAAACCCCACGCAGCTCTCCCACCCCAGTAAAATGGAGAGGAGAAAAATGTAATAAAAGAGCTGAGGATCGAAACAGGAACAGAGGAGCACCCACCAACCACGGTCCCAGGCAAAAGAGGCTGTTTTCTTAAAGCAAAACTATTTATTAACAGCTACCTAGAAAGAGAAAAGCAAACAAAAATGGTTACTTAAGAGGATAACAAGAAAACAAGGCCAGGTCTTAAAAACAACACCACTCCCCCCCCTTTGCCTCTTCTTCCCGGCTCTACCTTCTCCCCCCAGCGGCGCAGGGGGCAGGGAATGGAGGAGTGCAGGTCAGTTCATTCCAAGTTGTTACTGCCGCTTCTTTTAAAGGAAAAGGAGTCCTTACACCATTGTCCCTTGCTCCAGTGGATCCCCTACTCACGGCGAAAGCGTGAATCCTGCCCGCTGGGGGGCAAATCCTTACCCCATCGGATTTGCCCCAAGTGCGGGCTTTACCAGTCCTGGACCTTTAAGGAGCCGTAGCCACTCGCTCTGGCATGGGTCATCACACAGACTTTAAATGCGCTCCGGCGTGGGTCGGCGTATCGACCTTAAATGCGCCTCCATACAGACTTAGATGCGTAAATGCGCCTCGACCTGTGCCCATGATTCACAACAGTCTCAGGCTCAGGCATCTCCTTTAACAAAGCACCTCCCCATCGGCGGGGGTCATCCCACGGACTCTAGATGCGTACCGTGCTCAGGCTCTGGCATCTCTTCTCGACGTGGGTCCTCCACGGGCTGCGAGTGGGTCTCTGCTTGCTCCACCGAGGACTGGTTGCAAAGGGGCTGCTGGCAAGGGGGACTCAGCCGCGGCACACGTTGTTCCGTTCCGTCTTCACTGACCTCTTATCTGTGTGGCCGTTTCTCTTAGATTTCAGTCCTTTCTGGGTGAACTCGGCCCGGTGGGCATCCCGGGAGTGGGGCTCTCCCCGAGTTCCCCAAGCACCTCCACCGCCGCCATCCTCGACGGGGTGGGCACCGGCATGGAGCGGGCACCAGCCCGGCCGGGAGCGGGGGCTGCGCCCCTCTCCCGTCTCCTTGCTCCCGGGCAAAGGCACACACCTTTCCGGTTTCTTTGTCTGACATAAATAGGGCAATTCGCAGAGGCGCCGATTGGCTCAAGCCCCGAGGGGGATGGGAGTCCGGTGTGATGGGCAGCTTCTGCCACCCGGACCTCCCCCCCCACTTCAAACCATGACAGAGAGTCAACATGTGCTCAGCTTTAAACATATCATTTGGATTACTCATGCCCTTGAGTCACTTGCTGAATCATGGCTAGTACGGATTGTTACCAGGTCACCCTTACAGCAAAACTAATGAAGTCAGCTTTGGCTAATAAAACTGCACAATTGTAATAAGAAGCAGAAAATCATACATGTGACTGTAGTTTGGGCCTCATCTCCTATATCAGTTCTTAGTAATTATTGCTGATAACAGGTGGTACAGCAGTGTCTGAGAGTAGGCATATTCAATAACTGAATTCTGCAATACCCGTTTTGAGCATGGGTAAGTGTCATCCCTGCATTCTTTGTTACTGCTAAGGAGAATGCTATTAGTGACCGTCAGTTCCTGAATGTCGCTAATAATAAGGATGAACAGTGAGCTAAGCTCCTGTTGTTCATGATGCTGTGGCAACTGATGCTACCTTTGAGACCAGAGATTGCTGTTGCCACTTCCTCCTTCATCAGTTCACTGACTCAGGAGAGTCTGTGAGCTTTTCTCTTTTGTTCCTTTTTTTATTAATTGCCCACTTCTAAAAAATATACCTTAATTTCAGTCTGGATTTCTCTAGCCTTAATTGCCAGCCACTGACTGTTACTGTGCTTTTGTTAGATTAAAGTAAACGTTAGTTTTCATTTGTCAAATATACATACAGATTGTTTCAAAATCACATCTGATCCTTCTCTTTGAGATACTATTTCACTCTGGGATGTATTCTCCGGAATAACTTTTGTCTATCTTTTCTGAAACTGCTAAGTTTGCAGTATTTTCTTTGAAGCGCACACATCAGAACTACATACAGCTCACGAGTGGTGGTCTCTTTAGCCCTGTATATGGGAGACTATACCTTCTCCCGCCTTCCTGCTAACATCCCTGGTTAATATTCAAGGAGCGTCGGAGTCCTGCTTGTCATAGTTTTGCACTGAGAGTTCATAAATAACTATTTATCCACTACGACTCCCAATCCCTTTCTAGAATCACTGATTTTCAGGACAAAGTCCCACATCCTCTAACTATGATCTGTGTAAACAATGTACTTAGCTTTACTTCAGGCAAGTTTCGTAAGGAGAAATATCTTTTGTGAGATCAGCATATATACTCAGAAAAGAAAAAGTGAAGCCTTGGGCAGGTGAGCTGTTCTTCATTTCTGTGTGGAAACTGATCGAAATCAGACAGATGTGCACCCGAATATTGAATAGCCCTGGCATTAAGGCACTCATCCATTTCAAAACAAGAAGGGATTCATCTCTCACATCCCTGGCGACAGATCTAACTACTGGGATATCGTCTATTCTGTGGCAGCTTTCCTCTCTCTCTTTTGTTGCTGGCTTACTCTTTCTTTTTTTTTTTTTTTTTTTTTACTTTCTCTTACTGAGAGTTGTCCTTTAGCTAAAGAGGGCTTTGTGTATGAGATTTGGGGTTGGAGAGATTTTTCAGTTAAACCCATTGATCTAATAAAAAACCAGCATCTCTTCCTACAAACCTTTCCACACTTTTATACCATTAAGCCACTACAGCTGCAACAACATTACTGCTTGCAGCTGCATCAAATGCTTGTTTTGTATTTGGATCCAACTTACCAAATGATCTGAATACCTATCTTTAGTTCAGCTTTGTCATCTGCAAGCCTTAGCAGGAATTCTTTAAGGCGTTCTTCAGACTTATATTTAATAATATCTTAATATTTTTAAATATTTCCATAAATCTATGATTATTTGTTTCTCATTTCATCAAATAGAAAATGAAGATTGAAAGCAGATAATCTTTTTCCAAATCTCAAGTCATTTATTGTTTCAGCACATGTTATTTTAATTTCCCTAGTAGAGTCAATCAAAAATAATGAATCTTGTTAAAGAAATTAATCGAGTTTTGCAACTCCCTAATGTGCATTATGACATGCTATAGAAAGGAAGTCTTTCTTAAATATGTTTTATCTTATTTATTTCACCACTCTGAAGCTATCCCTCTTCTTCCTACAGAAAAAGAGAGAAATTTTCTTCAACTTACTCACCACCTTGAATTTCAGAGATCTTAGTCTTTCAGCAGTTCTCAGTCTTTCTAATAGCTAAAGAGATCACTCAATCCAATATCCAACAAACCATCCCAGCATTTGCTTAACTCTAGGTACCTGATGAGTTCAGTGACCGTATAGTGACCTGCTTTGTTGGACCAGGCATGTTGGCCACTACAGAACATATTTTACTTCAGTGTTTCTCATAGACTTAACTCAGACTCACAGGCAAGCTGGTTCTTCCATCTAAGTGTAAGGTTAAACTGAAATTCTATCAGTTATTTAAATCAAAATAAACACAATGAACTGGTACTGTGAGGTACAGAGATTAAACGGTAATATTTGTGATCATCAGTAGGCATGTTCAAAGTTGAATAGAATCAGCCTTATGACCTTATTTATTTCTGTACTGAAATTGCTGAGGGATACAGCCCATATGAGGAAGAATTCACTCTCAAGAAACCAACTTTGTCTTTTCTTCCAATGATGTCATACAAATTATTTGTGACAGTAGTGTTTTCTCTACTCTTTCGATCAAGTGGTGCAATGTCTCATGCAAAGATTTAACTGCGTCTGATTACAACCGACTTACTCATCAGTCAAGAATAAAGTGAAAATGCAGATTATTAATATCTCTGATTCACACTTTGTGTAATTGTAAGCTTTATTTTAGAAGGAGCAGTTTGGTTTTTATACAATTATTTTCACATGATACGAAATCATTAAATTAGTGGTGTAATTTTATTTAGTAACATACGAAAGCATAACTAGATGGTGGATGTGACTATTGCTGATAATAAAACAGGAACGATGCTGACCTAGACAGAAAATCATTAAGTGTGATCATTAAAATATACACACATTGTAATAATAATCCAATCTGGCCAACTTCTTTTATTTAAGGATAAAGTGTGCCAATTCCAAGACTATTAGTGTAAGTGGCCAGTAATGCTATTATCATTTACTACCATCTGTATTAACACTGGCAGAGAGCAAACGAAAGACATCAAAAGTGTGCATAATAAAAGTTAATATTGCCAGAGGGGGGAAAAAACCAAACAAACAAACAAACCAACAACTGAAGGAGCAAAGCACTATCACATCATTTTTACCTGAAAACTTTCTGCTGACCCTGTGTTCTGAACCAGACTCTGTTCCTCAGTCACATGTTGTTACGGTTGCTTTAGATTTTTTCCAGCTTTAGAGTTCTATTTCCAATAAGGAGACAGGGAAAAGAAAAAGCCAGAAACCCTTAAAAAGAAAACAGAACTTTTAAGGACATATGTTCAAAGACTATTTGTATGTTCACTTTTAAAAATAGAAAAAATTAGAGACTTCAACTTGAGAAAGACTAGAGATCAGCTGAAGAGGTGGGAGGAAAGAAAACCTAAAGAATTTAATTCATTGTCAGAGCAGAGAGCACCTAGGAGAGGCTGATCAGAAAAGAAGTTGTGGGTTGGGGAAGATAAGGGAGAGAACAGTTGTCGTGGGTTAGGTTGAACCGCCCCCCCCTGAAGCTGAAAAGGAAGTATAGAGGCAAAAGCAAGCATTTTTAGTATGAGACATTTTTCAAGTGTTCCTTTTCTAAAAGGTACTTTCCACACAGATTGCACTGTATGTCACCTTTATGCACTTCAAAATTACAAAAATAGCAACAAAAACTAGTCCTCTGGATAACTGGTCCTCTGGTTGTTCTACGTGCACATCACATTTGTTTTATAAACCAATTAGAAAGAAGCTCTTCAGTGACAGTTTCTCTCAGTGGTGCTGATCTGCTTTAGAGAAAAAGCTACGGAGTCTGTGGAATAACTGGAGATTTTCACTGGTTTAGAGGTCTAGCTCTCTTTTGCTGTGCTTTCTGTATGTGGTCTAAAATTACAAGGCTAAAGTTTCAGGTATGTACAGAAAGTAAGCATATCTTCATTTGAAGAGTCTGAGCCTTCAGCATGAGAGTGAGTGTATTAGGTTTGCGTAGCAAGGTTTCGGTAGAGGGGGGCTACAGGGGTGGCTTCTGTGAGAAGCTGCTAGAAGCTTCCCCTACATCCGATAGAGACAATGACAGCCAGCTCCAAGATGGACCTGCTGCTGGCCAAGGCCAAGCCCATCAGTGACAGTGGTAGTACCTGATATATGATGATATATGTGATCTCTTCCTGTTCTTATTTTGACCTAGGAGCTTTTCATTATATTTTCTCTCCTCTGTCCAACTGAGGAAGGGGAGTGATAGAGCAGCTTTGGTGGGCACCCGTCGTCCAGCCAAGGTCAATGCACCACATTGACGAATAAAGAAAACATCTACGTTGTTCACTTTCAGGACTTAGTGAATAAGTACGCTGGAAAACTCAGGATATTGCAAGCTATGACAATAGATGGAGTCAAAGGATGGGTAGTAAATTAAGTAGCAAATGTACCTGTGTCATCATTGACCAGAGATAGCCAACTAATAGGGACAAAGGTGGGGGGAAAAAGATAAAAAAAGAAGAGACTTGCATTTGATTGGATGGCTAATTCAGGACCAAGCTCAGGAAGGAGGTTATTTTTACCAGTGAGAATTTTCTCAATGCTTATGCATCTATCTCTATCCTGGTAACTCAATAACTATTCGATTATTATGCAAAGTAGTACCTTTTATAACCCATCAGGGAGAAAGCAAAGAACATTTCAACACTGAAATCCTGATTCTGCACTACTGAAGTCCGTATGAGTTTTGCTGTTGACCTCAGTGAGCATTAACATGCAGTTATATATTTCAGCAGCAGTACAGCCCCCCTGTTCTTTGACTTAGTAAGACAGTTCAGTTTCCATATAATCAAGACTGCAATGAACAGCTCTTTCTCTTCCCATTAAAATCTATCATGAAAAAGGACTGCATCAATAGCAAGCATTTAGTATAATGGAATTAAAGTCATAATGGTGCGAAACATTTTCTTAGATTGATATTTCTAGCCTTGACATCAAATGTTTTGACTTCAACATTTTTGTCTAAGGTAAGAATGCTTTGGTCTTGGGATTTTTGTAGAAGCAGACTGCTGTGCTGTGAAAATATCCATGCCATTAGAATGAATTACTTTGTCACAGGGTCAAATGCAGCTTTTAAAATGCAGAGTGGGATTTCCCCTGTCTATATAGTTCGTATCTGAGGCCACAGGACTTGTTTGTTTGATCAACGTGCAAACGAGTCCATCATAAAATAGAGTAATAACAATAAATGCACCATGGATATGAACTAATTCAAAAGCAAACTTCCTTCTACTGTTTCATGAAAAGCAAAGAAAACAAAAAAATCTTGTTGAGGTTATTGAGTTACCAGGATATAGATGCATAAGCATTACCAGGGATTTACTGAGAAAATACAGATTCTCACTATCAAAGGCGAACATATGTATTTGAACCTTGTCATGGAGGATGACAGCACATATTCTCCCTCCAGGTGACTGGGACTGACATTATACAACTTTATAGAGTCTGCACAATGTCTCACCTCACTGTGAGGGACAATTCTATTTGAGCAATTTCTAATCCTAAGGCAAAAACTGTGTCATTATACCTCCACATATTCAGCCTTTAGAAAAAAAGTCAGTGGGGACTGGGAATACAATTATTTTTTTGTTGTTTTCATACCCTACTGATCTTTTTTTCACAATTATCTCCCTTGTGTGGCTGAGCTGTGATAGACCTGAAACACCAAAGAGGTTTGGAAAGATATTCCTCCTTCTTTAATCCCCTGGATATGGGATAACTCTCCTGCCTTTACTACTCTTCTGGGAACATATACCACACACACACTAATCATGCATATGCTGTAGCACATCCTTGGGAGAAGAGGAAGGAATATCAGAGTGGTGAAAAAGGGCTGGGGGTACACCCTTCTCTAAAACTATGCCCTGACTCTGCAAATGGCAAAGAGCAGCTCTGGTAGAAGCAGAAGAGAGCTGTACAGCAGAGAAATGGACTGGAAATTATTGTGCATGCTGTGACAGGGTAGGACACAAAGCTAGTATTGTGGCTACATGGTACTGTGAGTGCCTAAGAGTTTTGATCTTGTTTGTTATTATTACACACATTTAGACTGTCATAAAATCACAGAAACTACATGTCACTTATAATTACTGTTTATGACTCTGTGTGCCCTGCCAGGTGGGGAAATTTGCCATAGAAGGAGTTTGCTTCTGATTCTGATAAGGAAGGTCCATGTAGCCATAGCGAAGGAGGGCATCTGGACTGCTAGAATGACTCGTACAATCCGCAACCCCTTCATTGATTATGCCCCAGCTGCCCCTGAGGAAATGAGCAGCAGTAAGACTGTGGTCTGCATTGGTTGTTCTGATGGGATGGATGTGTCTTACAAGCTGTATAAAAGCTGTTGACGAAAGATGAGATGAAAAATTTGAAAAAAAAGGTGCTAATACATGTTAATATATATCTTTAAATCCTACCTCCAATAGTAACCAAATACCTATTTAGATAATTCTTCTTCCTGTTTAGTTTTTTATTTCTATGTAAGATCACTACAACTCCAGAATATCTTAAGCGAACTTGATGAAATTGTTCTGGATAGGTGATGGGAGATACATTTACGCTACCATGGTTTCATGGTGGTAATAAACATTGTACAAAGCAATCTCAGAATGATTATGCTCTATACTGTTATGGAATCCATTTCATGGTCATATTCTATCCTGGCCACTGCTTTTCTCTGCAGAGCAGTGACCATGATATACCAGAGGTAGAGAGTGGGAGGATATGATGCCACTTTTGGCACTTTGTGTTGCCTTTTATGATACAGAAATCTTCAGGATAGGCCTTGGTTTCTCCAGATCTTCACCCAACAACAAGGAGACGAAAGGAAACAGTGCTCATTGAAAGAACAAAATTCCTACTAACAGTCTAGAGAAACCTCACCAATCCTTTCTTAAAAAAAAAAAAAAAAAAAAAAAGTATCACGATAGTAGTATGATAACATCTTGGTATCAGATTTATGTAAGATTCAAACTTTATATCACTACTTCAGACTTACATTGTCATAAATTAGATCACAATTTAGTCCTACATCTCTGTCTTTATTCTATAGAGCTTCAGGGAGTTCTAGCTCACTGAAAAATTTGGATTTTTTTCTTTTTGTCTTGCACAAACCTTGCATGACCTCCTTTCATGCATTGCAAGGTTCATTTAGGGGCAAAATCATTCTCTTCTTGCTAATGCCACATTATGAAAATTCTTTTCTTGATCTCTCTAGCTCACCAAAACTGCAGTTCATTTCACCTTTAAGTTGAAATATTTCCCTTTTCACCCTTTTGCTGCTACAATTTCCTTTAATTTTGCAAAACTATTTTACTTTAGGGGGAATTGTAGACCCCATCTGAATGAGAGATATAAATCCAAAGTTCAAATCACATTGCCTTTTGAAGGTGACACTTTGGAAACTTCAGATCCAACTCTGAATTCCCAACATCCTCAAGAATTTACACAAGCTAAACCCAAAATCTGGGTGCTTTTTGCTTGTGTGTTTGTGTCTGGAGTTGTTAAGCAATAAATGACCTCAAGCTCAGCTACCATTCTCCTACAAAAAATATCAGCCAGTAGTCTTGTTTCTGAAAAAGAGAGTTTTTATTAAGAGACGCGTGACCTGCTCTTCACCTTGTCAAGGCACTCTATATTGAGAAGAGCTTAGGGACCATACAGAAAAGGTTACCAGTCCTGGTAACTCAAGGGCTCAATATGTATTAGGTAACTGAGACCAAACTATGAATAAACCTTTGAACGTTTATCTGTTTACTCAAATTGAATCTGAATGTTGAGCCTTCTGAAGTTCACTTGTCCCTGTTTATTTGAAAAATGGATTATGATAAATTACTGAGTCATCACTGAGGGACAGGAAGAGTTCAGTGTGAGGCGAGCCAGCCAAACTCCACTGGAAATACAGTATAAATTACTGACCTCTAAAATTGTCACTTTGATATCAGTTGACAACGTCATTTTAATCAGAAGGCCTGCTTTTGTTTTATATCTCTTTGCTGCCAGTTGTAAAGCTTTCGGTCACCTATATATTTCCAGTAAGATTTACTAGTCTGTATCTTCAGAATTTGTGCTGCATCTGGCTGGCGTTTCTCTTAGGCTGTCAGCAGGGATCCCTAGCTGTCTGGATAGAGTCAGTACAAAAAGAAATGTTTGATTTGATGGAGCTGCGAGAGAGTAGTTGAAGTGCTTTTCAAGGGAAGGAAAGGTGCAAACTGTATAGAGTGCTCACAGGTCCTGTGGCAGGAAATATGGCAATTCAGATTTGAGAAGCAAATTCAGTATATGCAATCAACTGTGATTTCTCTCTGATTATCTCAGGACTAATTAGGGAGTGTTTTTTACAGCTAATCAGAGGTATCTGGAAAGAAGTCATTTGCATAACTTCAAGTCAAATTATGTCATGAGGACAGCTGAGCTAATGTAAACTGGCATTTACTGTAAATTAGCACGTATTGCATTCAAACAGGGAAACAAAGAAGCCATGGAAACCTGCCGACTAGAAACTAGGAAGAGCAGCATTAATTGATGGAGTGCAGAAGCTGTGCTACATGAAGCATATCAATGCATGAAGCATGAGGAATGTAAATATGCAAAGGCCAAAATATTTGCAGAAGGGGACTTATTTGACAAAACTGTAAATACCATGGATTCTGCTGGCTGTCTAACTGTCACTTTGTCACTGCATTTTGTCATGGTTTGTAGTTTAATATTCCAGGGGAAAAAAATCCCTGTTTTCTCATTTAGAGGAGTCTAGTTTTTACTTAAAGTAAATCCAGTCTAAAATTATTTTCTAATCCAGTGTTATAGTAAGTCCGGAAAATACAACCATACATGCTTTTGTTTCTCCTCCAAAAACATCTAATGTATTGGAATTTCTTCAAGAGAGTGATTTTGAAGTCCATTTTTATCTCTGGGGATGTAGGAGAGGTTTGGCTACCTCAGTTTCAGCTGCCAGACTTTTTGCCTGTCTCAAGCTGTAATTCTGACAAGTTTCCTATCTGGATGCCCTGATCTGAGGATGAGCTCCACATAGCAAAGCACTAGAACATGTGATTTTTCACATGGGGCCTAAGATTAAAACATATCTGTCAACCTGGTGCTTCTCTCAATACGAAGAGGATGTCCTTGTGAGCTCTGACATTTATCCACAATCCATTTTATGCAAAGCTAAGGCCTAAAGTTAAAACTGGACTTCTTATAAGGACCTAACAGAGGACAAATGTGCAGGCATTTGAGATAACTGACCTAAACACATTAAGGCAAATTCTTTCTTGCTGCAACTCTGAATGCTGATACCCATTATCAACCCTATGGAACAACAGCAGTTTTAAGAATAAATTAAACTGGAGATTGATGGTAGCAGCTAGGCAGGATCAACCAGTGACTAATTAATCTTTGAAGTTAAGACAGTGTCCCTCCACAGTATGTATTTTTTCATAGGTACAGATCTATACAACATTTTTCTTAACGAGGGTTACCCAGATCATAGAGATTTAGTGCTTGGCGTCTGGTATTATTTTTCTTACAGATGACGTTTGGAAGATGCAGATTATCTGTCCAGTCCTACACTGAGACAAAACAGTTCTAGATATCTGAAATGATTTTTCACCTTCAGTGAAACTGATTCACAAGCATTTGGGTGATCAGTTGACTTCCATGTAGACTTGTTCACCAACATGGCTGTTTTGTAATTACTTTTAGACTTCTCTGAAAAAAGTTAACCCTTTTAATTTTAAAAGCTGGATTATTGCTTATGTTTAAACACTTAACATTCATGGCCAAACACAATTTTAATATAGGTCATTCATATACAAATTACATGATTTCTATTGCTTACTTAAATATGCATTTCAGTTATTGCAAGTCCATATATAGATTTTTGTTCGAAATCTTTTTTTAAGGAGAACCTGACTGACATTGAAACCAGTGAACCCAGAAAGAAAATATCTGTCTGTATTCAAACTCTTACTAACTGTTTAATTCCTAGCTATGTCCAAATCCAGAAATTGTATTTCTGCTTTTCTCTTTAATTTTATCTGTCTCAAAAAGCATATTCTCTCACTGTGAGTTTGCATATTGCATTTCCTTTTTTCCCTTTTCCCTCAGCATGTTTCTTATAAGTACATAAGCATATGTACCAAACAACACTAAGCCTAAGTTCTTTGGCATGAAATTTACTTTCTCACGGTATTTTTTAGAAAATATGAAGAAAGTCTAAAATGGAAAAGGCTATTCCTATGTTCCTGTTTGGTCAATGGGCTATTTCCTTCTCTTGAAATAGTCTGAATTTGTACAAATACCTCCAAAACAACCATTTCTACTTAAGCTTAACAAGACAAAAAAAATTGTTCGTTCAAATTTCTGCTTAAAACTGATTTCTTAAATTACATGTTCTTTCCAGTTTTCACTGGAAAAAAATAAGAAATAGTGGGAAGTTCCAACGTCCACTCATTATACTACTTAAATAGTTGGGTAATTTAAGTCAGCTGAGACGCTTTAATCTAAAATCGCTTTAATAACCAGACACTGATGCAAACTAATCAGATCCTGGGTATCGGAGAAAAGAGACTAGTTATGTGAGATCAGTAAGTCTTCCATTACTGAATGTTAGAAGATTGTGCCAGGGACAAGATTGTGTTATACCTTCCTATTTTTTGCTCTCCTCTTTAAAGCATCTGCTGCTGGCCACTGTCCGAGAATGGCCGCTGAACCACCTCTCATCTAATCCAACAGTGATTGCATTGGTGTTATAAGTCAATCCAGTGCCTAGTAAAGGCATTAGCAGAAGGTGAGACCCTCAAAATAATTCCAGTGTGACTTGGAAAGATTTATTCCAGTCTCTGCATTTCTCTGTCCATTCTCTGCATGTGAGAAAGGAAACTGGAGATTTAAATATTTTTCTGTCTGTTATAGTCCTGTTCAGAGAAACTACACTTTCTACAGTGTATACAGCCTTCTTTAAGTCCCTAAGATACCTCCAGGCTGTGTTGCCCACAAATATGCAGAAAACCTTCAGATCCTATTAAGACACAGCTTCTGGTTTGCTATTTACCTATTTTTACCTCCCTTCTGTTTTCACTCATTCCCTCCTATTTCAGCTACAGCCAAGCACTTTGACTTGATCTGTGAGGGTGGCAATTCCAGCTGTCTCTGCAGCTGCTGTCTTTGCTATTTCTTGGCCTGCCATCAGGGAATGACTCTTCCCTCCCTAAGATGTGATACATTTCAGCCAGCTTCCACTTGAAAAGCAAAAGAAGTCACTTAACATACTGCATAAAGGCAGTTTTCAACCCCTGAATCTATAGTGCAAAACACTACCTCATGCAGGGATCTAACCACGCTTCTGCTTTGAAGTCTAGTCAATATATTCATTTACTATTTTTAAGTTTCCGGTTTCAAGTCAGTGATTGTTTTTCACTTTCAGATCTGTTCAGAATGTCCATGCAGGCATTATCTAGATGACAGGTCCTAGGAGAGCTTTGCAGAGTCCAGATCCAGGTGCCTACCATGACTGCAGCCTGATACTTTGGAACACATACCCCCACCTCTCTGCTCTCTAGTTTTCATGCAATGAAAACCCACGCATGCAGGCTGGCAGCAACCAGGATGCGTGCAGCTGAGTACAATTAATATCCACAATCCACAATGTGTTGTGGATAAGACTAAATATGCAGCAAAATATAGCCAAATCTAAACAAGACTGAATTTTATTAGTAATGCAGTAGGAAATGGATAAGATTTGTTATCTTAATGGGAGCCAATAGAAAGTATATGACCAAATCCTGGCCACAGCTGGTAATACAATACTAAATTATCTTGCCCCTATTAGGTTTGCCACTCGCAATTGCTTTTACACAACACAGCAGAAAATGAGACAAGAACTGCATTCTAAATGTCTCATGGAAGAAAAATAAGCTTTTCCAAACCTTCAATATACTACTTCACCCATTATTTCAAAGACATATGTAGCTTGAGTTACTGTCTTAAAATACATCTACGATGACTGAAGGGAGCTGTGCGCTTTCCAGTCTGGGATGATGGCTTAATTTGTGTTTTTATAAGATGGTGATCAAGATTCCACAGGTGCTAAAGATGTTTTGTCACCATTATTTCTTTGTTAAACTTACTAAAACATTTTCATGTTCCAATAGCACCACTACTCTATTGCTGAAATAAGCAGGCAACATTAGCTTAACATTATTTTCATCATGAACTTAATAGCTCTACCAAATTTAGAGGCTTCTTATACTAGCTTTTTCTATGAGAAGAATAAAACAACATCATTAAAGTAGAACACAAGTAAGGCACAGCTAGTGCCAACAGTTATGAAGCTCATACTGATACTTCTTTTTCATATTTCCTGCTAATTTGCCAGAACAGCTTTTGGGCTATCCATAAATAGGTCTATGATAAACTAGACATTAAATTGGAACTAATTCCATAATCAGTGCAGTTTCATAGTCATATGTTTGCAAGACAGTCTTGGTTAACAAAAAAAAAAAAAACAAACAAAACAAAACAACGAAAAAGCATCTAGTGACAGCTTGGGAAAGCATACATTCAGGAATGTAATATTTATAGAACTATACATTAGAAAATAAAAATCTAGAAAGCATTGGCATGGTAGAGCAAGCCTATGGCCCCTGGGTTTAGTTCACAACCCGTTAAAATGCGTGTGCTGGTCAAACTGCCAAATGGGCAGCTGTATCACGTAACAGCCACATGAAAAGCACAGCGAGTCTGGCTGCACAGGCAACTCTCCGGTTTCCCTGTCTGCTGCACGGCAGGAAGAAAACAGGCAGGCAAAGCTCTGCAGCTGACGTCTGCAGCACCCACAGGCAGCGAGGTACAGTTTCAAACCCTTGCGTTTGGCAGAGGTGAAGAAGTTGAAAAAAACTATAATGGAGTAAACCAAACATATGTGATGCTCTACAGAGATGGAATATTCCTTTCTGATCCCCTACTTGGAGGCTGTGAAATAGGAGATTTTATTACAGATATCAAATTCTAGCTTTCTTAGCGATTTCATCAGTTACCATAACACTCTCCAGCCTTTCTTTAAAATCCAGTAAGAGGATCTAACCTCAACTCACACTTTTGACTTTTGATTTTTTGCTAAGAAGTGGAAGTTTTATTTATGTTGATCTTATACTTATTGCTCCACATTCACATGTCTCCTTTGTGTATAATTAAAATTTTAAGATTAAAAATGGTGCTTCATTTTCATGTTTGTGGTCCTGAAATTAAGACTGCACTCCTGAAAATAGGTAAATGCAAATAAACTTTTGTGCTTATGCAGAGTGCCACTGTCTGAGGTGGTTTCCCACGAGGGAGCGTTTGCTAGGTCAGAGCAAATTTAAAAGCCTGAAGTAGATGGTTTTCACAAAGGCATGACAAAGGTTTGTGCTGGTATCTAAAACACTGTTCCAGTGCTGTATCTTGAAACTCTTTCTGTTGCAGTTTAAATTTCTGGAGGTCATTCGCATTTATTGCACATGTATCCAGAGTCTCATCAAAAGCCTACTGGTGTCCAGCAGAAGACTGAAGAGGACTTAGAGTCAAACTAATCGTGCAGACTATTTAGCTTATACAACATTTAAAACATCTAGATTTTTAAGAAAGGATAGCAAATCTTTAAATACATTGCGAGCGTTGCCCGCCCTAATGTCCACTTACATATGGAATTGTGACCTCTTGCAAAATGTCCATCTTTGAGCCTTCCTGTCATGGGAAGCACCATAAGCAATGCTGCATTTTTTCATACAGTGCATATAAAAATGGTGAAAAAGCACACCATCACTTTCATATTCTCTCTCCTACAACTGCTATGCTTAGGCTGTTCACTAGAAAAACTAGATAGCTGCTTCTCAGAGTATGCCTTCAGCCATACTTTGAGCTGGCTGAAAAGCCCAACTATGTAGGTAGCTGGAAAAATTTTACATTTTGAGACAAACTGCTGTCACCTCTTTGTACTGCAGCTTTGACCCTGTCACTGCTGAAGAGCTCTGACTTCTGGAAGAACCAATTGAATCTGCTGCTCAGTCATGGGGAAGAGGGAAGTAAGGCCATGGTTTCTATCTTGCTCCTTCTGAATGGAAGAGCCTGAAAGGTTAAGGGCTGCCTGAGAGTTTAAGGGCTGCCTGTACGGCACAGCTGCTTCTCCAGTGGCTAGAGAAAGCAGAATCAGGAAAGCACCAGAGGCTCTTCTGCATGTTATGTCTCCATGCTGCTGCTACTCTGAGCATAACCGGCAAGCAAAAGGATTCAGAATATGTTCAGACTATTTGTTAAGTACCTAAATGAGTAAACTAGTAAAAAGAAGGGAAAGAAAAAGAAACAAAGAGAATACAATTGAAATAATACAGCTTTTCCCTTTGACAATTAAAATGCAGCTTAGCATTAAAATGAGCTATTTGTTTTATTTTACCTGATTTACTTCATGCATGACTCGAACATGAATTTTTTCTTAGAAGCCATGGAAACTACCCAGGAGACAGCCAGCTTCCATAAATAAGCTTTTCCATATTTACAAATAAAATGTATTAAATTTTCTAACAAAAATAGCCATAAGACCATTTCCATCCTTAACTCATACATCAGTGTTTCCTTCCCATAAAAGCAGACATATGAAAACAGGTATAAGAATAAACACCCTACATAATATTGTTGAAATACTCTGGAATACAGAGGAGTGCAAAGTAAACTTCATGGAATGAGACATGAGCTCTTCCTTCTCTGAGGGCACTCTCTCATAGACCTCTCCTTTGCGCTCCTACCTGAGCCATACAGACAGGTAAATTCAGCTATGCAAGATCATATCTACCCAACAAGGTTGGCCCAGAGACAATGTGGAAAATCTAGAGGTGGCTTAGTCAGCAGTGACCTCCTTAACAAATTTTTGGGAAAGACTGGGAACTAACTTTGGGAAGGTGTGGCAATGAGAATTAACTTTGGAAAGAGAGTCTCAAAAAATTAGCATTGCTGATGGGAGGAAAACTGTAGTTTTTTACAAGTAATTCTGGTTAAATCTCTTTGCATATAACCTGTAAAAGTACTATCAGGCTAGATCCTGATCAGTGGAAGAACACCCTGTGATGTTTTGCTACTTAAGATGGCATCTGAAATTTATGTTTTCTTATGTGTTATATGAAATCCATATGGTTAACTATTGTTTCAGGGACTTTATCCGCTTTATTTTCCTGCCTTCAGATCAAATGAGTGGAAGTCTCATTTCAAAGCTGAACAAAAAGGTTTGCAAATACTTAAGTTTCCAATCTTTTTTTTTTTTTTCAAGAGACAGTAGAAGGGTGCTAAGCAACTGATCTTTGATCTGATTTTCAGATATGTGCACAGGAATTTAGGGGCCATGTTGAATTAAGCTAGGCATGGTCTGTCTCCTGCAAGAAACTTGGCTTTTCTTACATGTAAAGAAGGGTAAAGAGATACTAAGGAAGAAATATATTGAAATTTTTTCAAAGAAACTCTGTTTTCCAAGAAAAAAAAAAACACAAAACAATGGCAGACCAGATGTGGCTCATTCTACAAGGCACACGTATGTTTCTTATGTTCATATTCATATCCCATTACTTCAAATTAGTCAAACCGCACTGAAAACAAAATTATTTCTTTCTGTAGTGCTTATCACCACATGATCTAACTGCCTGAAAAAACAATCCCTGTATTTGCACAAAATATGCATGAGATTTGAATTTTTGCATTACGTAGAGGCACTGAGGTAAGACTTTGCAGACTACTTTTAGATGAGCCACACTGTGGAAATTGATACTGCAGAGTATTTCATGTTGTATTTCAACTTTCATTCAAAGCTTAGCACCCAGAGGCTTCAATTGCATCTGGGAAGGTTAAGCACTTTTGCACGTTCAACCCGTATAAAATCAAGCGTAATGACTAGTCTTTGTGAGACAGTTGGTTAAGTGACTTGATTAGCACCAGAGAGAAACTCTGTGGCTGAGACAGGGCTAGAAGCCAGCTCTTCATTTCAGCATTTGATTTCCTTGAGAATGTTCTCACTCCTCTTGAAATTTCCTACTCTTTTGTTTCAACAACATTTTGCATGAAATAAGGCAGGAATCCCACAGTTAGCCTATTTGCCCACTTCATGGCTGCAGAACAGAAAAGATGTGTTAATAAATATGGAAGAGTAAACCTGAAATGTATCTTTCCTTAACTTTTGGGTGCTTGCATTTCCACAGTCTAAGTGTATTTTTCTGCATTGCTTTAAAACACAATCTCGGGGAAAAAGTCTATCACGTAGTACCTGTTGAGGCACCCGATGGTCGTCAGAAAGACTGAGTTCTTAGGGACCACCACGCCGAGTAGGCACAGTAACTGACAGCAGTAGCGGGTTATCCTTCTCTGCCTGCACTCAGGCAGTGAAAAGGAATCCTAATAGTTCCTGCAGGCATTTCCTGGCAGGGAAGGGCATGGTGAGACAGCTGCACTGAGCAACGTGCTCCAAACTCTGGAAAGGTTTGTGCTGTCTTGTCTGTTCACTCCAAACACAATTGCCTCTGGTTTGTCTACTCCACCTTAACACTTACCTTCCTTCTGTCCTTCCATCCACCCTTTTCTGAAGCCTCTTCTCCTTACCCAACCATCCCCAGTGTCCCCCCTTCCACTCCTCGTTCAGTCTAGCAACCTTACTCCCCAGACACTAGAGATGGGAGTAGCACCATCTAACTTTCTGCATTAGCTATGTGGATTTCTGTACTAACCATCCTTTAAACTCAGTTGAGAGAAATGTACATTTCTGGGACAAGACTGATTATCTCAATGTAGATAACTAGCTCAGACACTGTGTGACTGACCCTAGGTATCAGATCGTTGCTTTCATTCCCAGTCTCACTGTTTGCCCCAGTCCTCTGGCATGAGTTTCTTGACCAGCTGTCACTTTTCCAGCTCCTTCTCCAGATCCCTGTGCAGCAATTTCCATATCCTGTCTCAGAGTAGTGTTATTCATCAAGCCTATTGATTCCTTTTCACCTCCTGTCTTCACTGTGACAAGCCAATCTCTCTCTCGCATCTCAGACTGATCAGGGTGCAGTAAGGGCTGGCTATGGGGCAGGATGGGACATGGGGCAAGTCATGGCAACATCCTCCCCTAATTGTCCTATCCCAACATGCCTGGAGGCAGTGAGCAGAGCTGGGCTGGGGTTGGTGACCAGGTTGTCACTTGGTACCACTCCTTGGGATGGGGCAGAGGGTGCTTGGGTGGAGGCAGAAAATGAGGCTCTTCACAGTTCCTCACAGCTTAGCTGATTGCACAGAAGTCAGATTCAGATTCATATGAGAGCAGATCATGAACTTGGCCAGCTTTTGGGCTGAGAGAGGTTGTGGAGAATTGCATCAAGGGCCCGGTCTCTGACACCTTCTCCAACCTTCCTTGACTGAATTCCTCCCTGGTTCTCACTTCAGCTCTCACTTTCTGTTCTTTAAGATAAAACTCTATCAGTTAATGGACCTTTTTAGATTTAAAATCTACGAAGTGACAAACTTTCCAGTCTTTCAGTCTCACTGTCTCCTTTCTACTCAGACTTAGCTCCCTGTATAGGTCCCAGGTCATATCTCCTCCACTCCATTCAAGTCGCAACCTGACAGGTTCAAGTCTCAGTCACTGTTCCTCACTCTCGCTTTCCTTCTCCATTTTATTTCCTTTGGACCTCATCGGTTCTAGCCATTCTCTCCTTTGCAATTAAATTTTGCAGCTCCTCACTTTCCTCTCCTCTGACATGCTATCTGAGTTGTGTCAGGCACCGGGGCTGCAGGTGATCCCCATGTTATGCTCTACTGTCCTGGTGTGCCAATCAGACAGATCAGGGTTGTAACCCAGAGTATGCCAAAGATCCTGTACATCCCCCGCATGAAGGTTTCCTTCCTGTGAAAAGCAGGAAATAGGGTCTGCTTCCCAATCTGACATCTGTTTCATCTCAGGACATGGCTGAGGCATCCATTGAGACCGGAAGACAGATAACAGGTCCTGCAGTTTGTACTGATTTGAGGGAATGGAGGAGAGAAGCCTTTCTCTTCTGAGTTCTGCTGCCTGCAGCATCTTGGACTCATATTTGGAGAAAAAAACCCTCAAAGCTCCAGGCTGGAGAACCTCTGGAAAATTGTTAAGATATTTTAGCCTTCAAATCTCTACAAAGTATATGGTACCCAATAACCTGGCTCATTTGGAGGACTGTCATATTGATAATACAAACCTAAGCTTTTCCTGCCCTCTTTGTGATCCAGCTGCAGCACAGTGGAGGCATCGAGTCCTTTCAAAGTGCAGAATAATATTTTCCTTAGCTTCGTTCTCAGAAATAACTGAATTTGTGCTAGCTAAGACTTCCCAAAGAAAAGGAAATGGAGCATGAGGCAGACAATGGCATGGAAAATTTCTGTCCAAATGGTCAGGCAAAGTCTTAAAGGTTTAAATTACAAGTATCAGGTAAAACAATGTACAAGTAAAGAGGGCTGAAACACAGTACTAGACAACCTTTCAATGAACCTTGTGAACAGAGCGTGGTTAGTATATTATTGTAGCTACTATTATTAGCAGCACTAGTAACATTAGACGTAGTACATGCAGCTATTTAAACACTGCAAAATGTATGAAATATTTTTGTCTTCCTTAGATAAGAGTATCTCAGACAACTTCAGCATGAGATGGTGGTCGTTTCTCCATTGAGTGGCATAGACAAGATCCTGAGCAGAGTGCCTTCCCTGCAGGCAGCAGAGTTAGAGTTTGCACCCACTGAAAAAGCTAACCCATTATATGCAGAGCATCACCTCAGATATATTGAAATTTATTATCAGTTAAGAATCCTGCTTAGTAGTTTTAAAGAATTATACTGTGACAATACCAAGATAAAAAAAGTGATTTTGCATATGCTTTCTTTTCAGAGCAGAAAATTGTATGGAGTTGGAAATTATCATAAAACTATTTTCAAACTGTTAATTGTAATGTCATTGAAAGTTTTAATAACTATTCTAATTGAAGTGAGTACTAAATTATTAACTAAAATATTCTTACTTTTAAAAAATAGCATTTTAAAAATTAAGCAATATTAAGTTACAAAAGAGGGCAAAAAGACATTTCTTATTTTCATAACCCATTCAGCTCCAACAGAGATGTATGCATTTTAATTACATTTCAGATTCAAACTAGAAATGTGATTTTTAGACCTATAAGTGAAAACGGATTTTTTTTTTTAGACATATCAAAAAAATCATTTGAAAGTGAAAAGGAAAAGAATAATGATGTTGCATCTTATACAGAGGTTTTTACTACGAAGTAATAAAAATGCAATAAAATTATTCATGAAACTTGTCAATAACTAATGTATTGTCTTTGAGATCCTTAGTATCCTAATATAACCCCTTGGAACTGTTTTACGTTTTTATTGCTGTGCTGGGATTCTAGCACACATTGGAGAGCTATACAGAATGTAAATGCAGTGTCAAAAAATACAGAAAACCACAGGGGAAATTAAGAGTTGTTTCTTATATGGTGTTATAGGCCTTAAGCTATTTTGTTCTGGGCATCTTGTCATTATTGTTTTGTATTTAAGTCTTTGGCGATGGTAAATGATACATTCTGAAGGTAAGAATCACTCTTGTGAAATTCCAAAGGGATTGTATTCAAAAGATTGGGTTTTTTCAGGCAGTTTTCCTGGAGATCTGCAGAATTATAGAGACAAAATTGTAGAGATGTTCTTAGCATTTTATGTTTGCATATAACTGCTTACATTATAAGGATGAATTAAACTCAGTTAATGTCAGTGGCAAAGTTTCTGTTAATTTCAGTAAGCATAAATTGTTAGATTGTGGTTCATCCACACCGCTATGCAAATTCTTGGTCACTACAGCTAAGAGTTTGCCAGAGTCTTGCTGTTTCTCGCAAAATTATGCCTTGGAAGATTCCCTTGTAAATATCTTTTTTGTTTGCTTTTAATTTTTCCCAAACCAGACTGACATATGAATGTTTTCACATTTCACAATTTTTTCTTTTTTGTCTCCTCTATTGTGTCTCTTTTTTTATTTCTTTGGTTTATGGGAATGGACTTACATTTCTTATTCCCTGTGAAACTATAAATGAGAGCCATTTCAAGTTTCCAGTGGAAATGAAAAAAGAAAATGCAGGGGTTTCTCTGTTCGTCAGCCATTTAAATACACAGTTTAGTTTCAAGATCTCTACCATTTAAGTTTAATGACTGTTAGGGGACATATGACCTATGTGGCCCTACCATACTGAACTTCCTATTCATGTTTTCCAGTTGAGGTAGCTGATCACCTTTCTGACCATAAGTTGTTACCAAACTTAGCATCATGACTGTGCTGAACACATTCACAATTATAAAGAGCAGCGATGACTAATACCTATTTGTGTGTGAAGGATATTTAAATGGAGCTTGAGAACACCACCTGTGTTCACAAAATTGCTCTGTTATGGAGCTTATCGGGGTTTCTGTAGCCAGCTACGTACTGCTGGGACCATGCCATGTCACTTCCAGGCTAGTGCAAAAGAAAGCTGTAAATCTTTATTCTTTCTGTTCAAGCAGCAGCACGTGGACAAGAAAGGATGGCAGTGCTGAGACCACAGGACATGAGGCTGAAGGCAGTTAGAACTGGGAACATTTCCCAAAAAGCAGCATTGTGCTTTGATAACAAAGGAGTGTAGTTTAATTGTGGATATAGTTAGGAAAAAATTATCTACATAGCATAAAGTAGGTGGAGAATAGACCCAAGAGACTCCCTATTTTGCAGACATAGAGGAAAGCTCCTGATCTACTTAGATGATCCAAAAATGATAAGACAACAAGGAAATAGAGATGGCAAATGCATGTCAGTGGTGTATTGCTTTGTCTCATTTTTGTTGCTGCTTCTGGTAGTTAACATAAAGAATTATTGATACTTTAGACCATTATACAAAGGTTGTGTGCCTATTTTCTTGCAGTATTAAGCATCCCTGAAGACTGAGCTGCAAGCCCCAAAAGTCTGAAGTGAAAAAGATTGTATTATATTGCTAGAGAATCTGTACCATGACAAAATTTGTAGGACAAGGAAAATGCATGGTTTCATTTCCGTCAAGGCGTAAGAGACAAAAGTGCTTGTGTCTACAACATGTTCTACAGAAACCAGGGTAAGAAACCATTAATGTTACGTACTGAAACTGACTCTTACAGACTTTAAGGTCAGGTGTTTCACGGCTCAAAAGAATTACTGCATAGATGTCTGCCCTGGGAGTTTTATCACAGTTGGGTCATCAGACTTTGTTCCCAGCTCCCAGCTCACTTCTTGTCACCTTTATATTAGTGCTTCACATAGGACATAGGGTCATTTAAAAAGCTTCAGTTCCATGTTCCATGCCCTATGTCACCATGTTCCATGCCCTTAAGCCTGCCTCAGGAGATATTCAGAAGGGTGACATTGTTCTCCAGCGGTACATGTTTGCTTTTCAATTGATGAGGCCCAGCAGAATCTAGGGCTGACGCCCATGACAGCAGGCTTTCACAGACTAGTGGCAGTAACATCTTCCACAGGAGGGACTTTCCATTTAGGAACATACTGTGTCCAAAAAACCATTGATGTCATTCAGGGCACACGGCAAAGCTCATGAGCCCAACCTGATTTTTGCAAGTGAGTGGCCACGCTCACAGAGCTGAGAAGTAGTGCTGTTTCCACATCCTTAAATGTGAACCAGATACTGTGTCTTCTACGCAACTGTGTGGCAACTGTAGTTCAGTATTTGCTTTATCTCCTATCCTTTTCCATCTGGCTTCTGAAGGAAGTTGGCCTCTGACACCACTTCAGCAGAAATAGTTTGTAAATCTGCTTCCCAAGAGTTTTGTGATTGCTCTTGATAATAGGTGCTGTTGATGTAAATCGCTGTTATTACCATCAGTGACTCATTAATCCATTGGCTATTGATCTGTTAAACCTTTTTCATTTTAAATGACAGGAATAGAGATTGTGCCGCAACCTGCATTTCAAAACCTCCATTAAAAGTTTAATGAACTGTATATAATTTTGCAAGGAAATCAAGATACATGAGATGAATGCGCTATGGGTTTGGATTTTAACTCCCTATTTTTTAAAGTTCTCTGTTTAGATTTTGACAGTTTCTTTTAATCTTGGCTACTTCTGTCACCGGTGGAAGAAAAAGCAGCAAGTCCAAAAGGCAATTCAGTTTTTTCAACTAACTGTGGAGGGGCTGTGCATGAGTAACTCAGATGAAACAGCTAACTCATAGATGCCAAAAGTTAGGCAAGATTAATTTAGTTATAAATAGTTGACTTTGAAAAGTATACTCAAGTCAATTCCCAAGCCATCTTTTCTTATAAACTAATTAAATACTGAAGCAAAATAAAAATCAAACTCATTAATAGACAAAAGTTGCCTTATTTAGCAAAATATTACCCTAAAAGAAACTTCCAAAGGTTCTTATATTACCACCTGTAAAAACAGGGGCAGCTTATAACAGGAATGCTGATAGAAAGTAACCCTAGCACAACCAGTGAGAGAGGCTGAAATTAAGCTGTACAGAAACAGCAAACAGTACAGGAAACCCTCTGAAAAGGTCATTAATTTCAGTTGGCAAGGCTGCCCCGACCTGGAACATAACCCACCGGGGTACACGCGGAGTGAGTAGAACCGTCCTCTGTTAGAGATCTACCCCTGCATTAAACACAAACAAGAAAAAGGTAAATTGAGATGAAGGCATAATGTTCTTCATTGTTAGGAAAAATGGCCGGATAAGCACAGCTTATGTGGAATATCTGTTGTTTGCTGCAAATATGCTTTAATAATAAGGTAATTTGTTTCTTCCACTGAATTTGCCAATTGATGGTAAAAACAGTTCTGTAAAAGTCATCCGGGCAAAATAACAAATGGGAACAATTATTCTTCCTGAGTAGATTTTCTAAATTAAGACTCCCTGCAAAAAGGCTGAGAATGCTTGCTTTAGCTAATGCTCTTCTCTTGTTTGTTTTTCATCTGTAGAGCACACAGAGTTTTTACAGTGCCACAGCTGCTAAATTGTGTATTTCTAGTTTGCTTAAATCTCTCAATCCCTCTCTCTCCTCTACATAGACAGATACAGATAGATAGGTTGATTGACTGTATTGCTTGTGAAGGTAAAAGTATAGTTAGGAAAAGCCAGTGCTGTTACTTCTTTTGAATCAAGCATTTGCATGTATATAAGTACACAAATGTTTATATATAAATATATCTATTCAACTTCACAGGTGCCCTTCTTTACTTGTGGTCAGTGTGTTACACCTATGAGGTACTGTCTTTCCGTATACTGTCATGACAGTAGATACCTTCAAGGAAATTAGAATTTGCCTGATCCAACTTGTAGTATGTAGAATAGGGCATCTGGGAAAAACTGTCAAGGAGCTGATGGTAATGAGCCTTTGACTTTCACACATGCTTTCTTTGATCTAAATTAGCAGTACTAACACACTTATCTCACAGCATTTCTGAAATCACCCGTTGTGTTGGTGAGCCTTACCCAGACAGCTTTGAAAATATAACTCTTAGAGTAGAAGGCACAGGCCTAATAAATTCAATTCTGGAAGACTCACAAGTCAGGAATCTCCACAGTGCCCCGGTGTTAGCTTTGCATCCAGAGCATGCAGAAATTCAGTCTTAGCTGAGCACCTAACTCTCTTGTTTACAAATATCTGTATAAATACATACATTATTTGAGTGAAGCAGGAAATAATGGTTTTAGTATGTGATAGGGTTGTCTGTGGTAGATTAATCTGACCAAATTACTGGATATACAACAAATGAGGCAAACCAAACAGTACTTAGAAACACTTCTTTGTATCCCCAAAGGGAACATAAGAATACTAGCTTAAAAGTAGATGGTGACACTCTGAGTTGAACACCACCCTGCTGTCAAAATTTAATTTTAAAAGATGTATTTAATTTGTCAAAGCTTTGAAAAATGCTTTTGAGTTTTTCCAGGTGAGCACTCTCAACTTTAGAGGACTGAGCAGTCCATGCTGGTTTAATCATCTACCAGCAGAAACGGGGAACTATCATCCCAGGGAACAGGAAACAAGTGTCTTCACTAAAACTCACAATGGGTAGAGGACTTGAGCATCGCTGTGGTCATTGCTTTCTTGGCCTCTCTATTTAGACTGCAAGGAGCAATGTTTATTACTGTAAACTATGCTGGTACTTGGAAAATGTCACTAGTTCCTTCTTGTCCTGCCTGACAAACGAACATCAGTGCACAAGCCTTTCAGGGACTTTTCAGGCTGCCTCATTTTAGCTTGTTCTATATAGAAGAAAAACACTGCTATTAATCCTCTGAGGAGCTTATTTGTAACGAGGCATTTAAAATCACAGTGGGAATAAAAATCTGTGTCGTGGTTTGTGTGGTACTGCTGTGTGATAATGAGCTGCACTTGCTTCGCTTGACAAGGCTTCAAGTATATCCACACCATTCGGGTGCAGACTGCGATCCCTGCAGTACCCCCCTGGATACAACTATCCAGGGAAAGGGGTTTACAGGAATCACTAGATTTGCAATGTAGGTAGTGAAGTCTCACTTTTGCAGGGTCACACAATTTAAGAGGTCATCTTGTGCTGTGTACAAAGAAATATTGCTCTAAGCCTGAGCTCCTGAATTAGAGTAAGATGAGCAGAGAAACTCCGCCCAAGTTCTATCTTGTACAGAGCACAAAGGCTGCTTCTAAGGAATGTCAAAGTAAACAAATGCTTTTCTGCACAAATCCCTTCCATTTCACAAAGCTCCTAGAACCCCCTCTCTCTAAGAACTGTAGAGATGCCAGTGGTGAGTGGCGGCTGAAGAAAAAGCTGTTTATTTTGCAATAGGTATCATCATCTGGAAAAGACTTCATGGATACAAACGATTGTAATTTCTTCCCTAGAAAGCTCACAATGCCAAATAAGGAAGGAGTTCTTTTTGGTAAGCAAGTAATGAGGAACATTAGAGACAGATCATAAAGCAAAGACGTCAAAGTGATGACAGATATGGTGTTTAAAATGCTGTGTATATCCTTTAGCTGTGTTTGTTTTATTATGTAATTGTTTTTGCTGTTGCTGATTTTGGCACAATTATTGTAACTAATCTGTAAATTTTTGTTTACTTAGCTTGTGACCCTTTGAATATCAGTTGGTTTGTATTTTTTGCAAGCATTGATTTCAACTAAAAATGCGTTCCACCTCCCTCCTCCCATTCTCTTTCTCTCTTGATTTTTCCTGGTACATTGGGATTATTTAAAGCTCACTGGATAAATTCAGAGAGCATATGAGATTTTAAATTATAGAATAATAGAATGATTTGGGTTAGAAGGGACCTTAAACATCATCTAGATCTAACTCCCCTGCCATGGGCAGGGTCACCTTTCCCTAGATTAGGTTACTCAGAGCCTCATCCAACCTGATCTTGAACACTTCCAGGGATGAGGCAGCCACAACTTCTGTGGGAAACCTGTTCCAGTGCCTCACCACCCTCACACAGAAGAATTTCTTCCTTAGATTTAATCTAAATCTTCCCTCTTTCAGTTTAAAGACATTGCCCCTTGTCCTATCACTACATGCCCTTGTAGAAAATCCCTTTCCATCTTTCTTGGGGGCTCCCTTTAGGTACTGGAAGGCTGCTAGAAGGTCTCCCCAGAGCCTTCTCTTCTCCAGACTGAGCAGCCCCAACTCTCTCAGCATGTCTTCATAAGAGAGGTACTCCAGCCCTTGGATCATCTTCGTGGCTCTCCTCTGGACTTGCTCCAACAGGTCCGTGTCCTTCTTACATTGGGAGCCCCAGAGCTGAACGCAGTACTGCAGGTGGGGTCTTATGAGAGCGGAGTAGAGGGGTAGAATCACCTCCCTCGACCTGCTGGCCACACTTCTTTTGATACAGCCCAGGCTACAGTTGGCTTTCTTGGCTGCAAGTGCACATTGCTGGCTCACGTTGAGCTTCTCATCCACAAACACTCCCAAGTCCTTGTCCTCCGGGCTGCTCTTAATCCACTTTCTTCTCAGCTTATACTTGTGCCTAGGATTGCCGCAAACCATGTGCAGGACCTTACACTTGGCGTTGCTGAACTTAATGAGATTCACATGTGTCTACCTCTCCAGCCTGTCAAGGACCCTCTTGGGGTCCTCTGCTTGGTTGTTTTTATATTGCTTCCTTTAAAAAACAGATTCACTTGCTAAATTTTTTTTTTCTTACTTACTGCTTACTTTCATGACTTTCAATACTTTAGTGAGTGTTAAAAACTCAACTGAATGAAAATTAAACCACAGTTACTTCTAGTTCTGTTTGAAGTAGTATCTCTTGCTTAGTTTTCAGCTCCCCTCAGTCTTAAATCCTTGTTCTCTGTATGTATTTTTCTCTAAATGTAATCTGAGTTTGGTTTATGACAAGCACTACTACATGACAATTTTATATTAATATTGTCATGTGTGAAATATGAATTTTTTAGATGATGACACCAAGATTTGAAATATCTCACAAGGAAAAATGGAAAAATCCTCCTTGCCAGTTTTTCCATCAAATGAATAGAGTGTTTAAAAAGACACTAGGCTGATAGTGCAGAAGAATGGAGTTTATTTATCTGTGAGACTTGCCTAGCATCAGCAACGACAGCAGCTTCTTCCTTGTTTCTGTGCAAATGCACTTGACTCTGAGGTGGAGTACCCATGCCTAATGAAGCATCTCATTACTCTCTCTAGACATGACTTTCTAATGTTATAGCTAGAAAAGTTACTGAGTTCTTCCTAGTCTGGATGTTTGACCATAGTGAAATTTACACAGATCAAAAAATATTTTCAAAATAAATGAAAAACCACTGGGTTGTGATAAGCTGCATTAGCATTAGTGATTTAGGGAAAGAGGATTTTGCATATCTGAAGAATTTTCTGATCTGTCAGGCAAATTAACTTTCTCTAAAGCTAAGCCTAGAGAAAATTTGTTAAAGTAAATTCATTAATAAATACAAATAGTAAAACTACAGTGGAAAACTCTGTCAGTGGACTATTTCTAGAACAATGCAGACACCGAAAGTTCCCATATGAGGCCTGAGCTTTAAGAAAGGGTTAAGTACCTGCCCATTTTAGCTGTATACTTTACTCCATTCCTGTTCACCAAAGCACCTGAAATTTGCTTGAATCCCATTGCAATCAATGGGAATATTTGCATCCTTATGTACAAACTCTAGTACTTCAGTGGACCTTAGTGGAGGTGGAGTGTGGCCCCCGAGAGGAGTACATCACATAACTATCTGATTTTGCAACAATCTTGACTATGCAATTTTCAATTGCAAACCTGAAAGACAGGAGGAAACTTAAGTTTGTTTTGTGATTTTGTTTAAGAGCCTGAAGGTCATATTCTGGAAAAAAACATCATCGCCCATTCAGTGGTCCGAGTGATTTGATTTTTTGTTACTGGTGAGGCACTGGAGTGTTAAATGAAAAACCCACTGCTAGAGGCAAGAGGGAGAAACTCTTGGCTGGGGGAGAGGAGGGGAGGCAAACTCTTTAATTATACCAGAAATGGCTCCCAAGGAAGAACTGGCCAAAGAGCTGTTCCGTACAGTACAATGAACTTGTTTAACAAGGTTACAATAAAAAAAATTACTCACTTCATTATCACCACAAGTATTGATTGCTTGTCAAGTCTAGAGACCCTGTGGCCATCTATAATAAGACAGGCTAAACCATTGTTTTCCAACTGTCTTTCTACCTGGTTTTGAAACTTTATAAATACTGTATTATCTTTCTCAGAAAATCAGATGGGTAACATCTCAAGTGTCCATATGATGTTGTCACCCATTTCCACTTTCTCACAAGCATATCATCAAGCATCACAGCATCTGTGGCTTCAGAGCCTCTTATTTTTAAAATGAAGAGATATATTTATGAGTATGTGTCTATATATGTGTTTATAAATATGTATGTATATGCAAAATATGTATGTATATGCATGTATTTATGTTTGACCATACAATGTGCATATATATGAGTGTGTGTATATATATGTATATATCCTCCTTATTGCTGGCAAGTTATATATTGGGCAGGAGACACACTTGCAGTCACTAGCTGAGTAGCAGCTCCACTCATGCATAAGACTGCTGCTGTAAAACCAGTGTCACCAGCTCTGTGTAACACGGTTTGCGTTCCTACTGTGGCACAGTGAAACTTCTGGAGAGAGTGCCTCAAGGGAGCACAACAAGGTATCTTCTCAAACTTTGAGAAACACCTAAACACAGAGTGACCTACTAGGATCCATAGCTGCATCTTTCGTGTGTTGAGGGCAGAGAAGTGATCCTGCCTGGGGAGCAGTGGCATGGGAAGCAAGCGCAGCGTCATGAAATACATCAGTTTTAGCTCTGTCCTGTTTAATAGCTCACTGCCCCTAGACTGGATGCTTTCATTAGTTTTGATCTGAAGAATGAGCAGTGATGGAATGTACCTAGATTACTTACAGCATTTTTACCCTCCACTACACCAGGTTGCTCAAAGCCTCATCCAACGTGGCCTGCCCCATCCCTGGAAGTGTTCAAGGCCAGGATGGATGAGGGTTTGAGCAACCTGGTGTAGTGGAGGATGTCCCTGCCCATGGCAGGGGGGTTGGAACTAGATGATCTTTGAGGTCCCTTCCAACCCTAACCATTCTATGATTCTATGATTATGATTCTATGATTTTAGCACTGATATTTTTTTTGTAATTTGGAGTTGTCTTTTGTTTTCATACAGTTAATTTAATCAACTATTAATTAGTTTTAACTGAGAAGAATAATTTTGAGATGGTTGTACAGATACATTGTTTTACTTTATTCCTTGCAATCAAAACAATGAAGTTGTAACGACACCATCATCCACTGAGAAGGCGTGGATGAAGTTAGTTTTCTCCTTTTTTTGACTACCTCCTGTGTTTATCTCTAACCACTGATAGGAATAATACTGTTTATTAATTGGCTTAATTCTATTTCGGTTTTATTAAAATAATTTTCTGTGATAAAGACACCAAGTCTAAACATGGATGATAATATATTGGATACTCATAATAATTTAATTATAAAAAATAATTGCCAGAATTTGGGATATGATTTCCACATATGCTCAAGTGACAGAGGGACTACACAGACACTTATTCAACTCCTATTTAAGTACCAACTTCCATTCAAGCTGATAAGGAAATGATACATAAAGGTGAGATACATGAAGTTAGTGGCTCCAGTCCTTTCTACTAAGTGCTGGATCAGAGATGGGTTGCACCTATGTGGCTTAGAGCATTCATTGCAGTGTAATATTGCATCTACTGTTAAAGACTGTGGAGATTTACCCAACAAAATTGCCTTGTTAGGGTTGCACAACAGATTATCTATTCTTCTTTTAGAAAAAATAAGCTGATAATGGCAGCATAAACCCAGCTTTTATATTACAGCCTTAGAAATAGAAGCCTTTTCCAAAGCAGCAGACTTAACATTTTCCTGAGTATGAGATTATCAGTATAAGTCGCCTGTATTCCCAAGATGGCACTCTACTAAGAAGGCTGGAAAAGTCAGGCACCTTGTGCTTGCTATTACTGGGAAATTTCTGGACCCTCATGATAATTAAGCTCAAAAGCTCGTAGAATCATAGAATGGTTTGGGTTGGAAGGGACCTTAAATGCCATCTAGTTCCAACCCCCCTATCATAGACAGGGACATCTGCCACTAGATCAGGTTGCTCAAAGCCTCATCCAGCCTGGCCTTGAACACTTCCAGGGATGAGACATCCACAACTTCTCTGGGAAACCTGCTCCTGTGCCTCACCACCCTCATGTTGAAGAAGTTCTTCCTAGACCTAATTGAAATTTACCCTCTTTCAGTTTAAAGACATTGCCCCTTGTCCTATCACTACATGCCCTTGTAAAAAATCCCTCTCCAGGTTTCTTGTAGGCTTCCTTTAAGTATTAGAAGGCTGCTAGAAGCTGTCCTCAGAGCCTTCCCTTCTCCAGGCTGAACAATCCCAACTCTCTCAGCATGTCTTCATAGGAGAGGTGCTCCAGTCCTTTGATCATCTTCACGGCCCTCCTCTGGACTTGCTCCAATAGGTCCATGTCCTTCTTGTGTTGGGAGTCCCCAAGCTGAACAAAGTATTCCAGGTGGAGTCTCACAAGAGCAGAGCAGAGGGACAGAATCACCTCCCTCAACCTGCTGGCCACACTTTTTTGATACAGCCCACGATACGATTTGCTTTCTGGGCTGCCAGTGCACATTGCCAGCTCATGTTGAGCTTCTCATCCACCAGCACTCCCAAGTCCTTCTCCTCTGGGCTGCTCTCAATCCATTCTCCACCCAGCCTGTACTTGTGCTTGTGCTTGCCCTGACCCATGTGCAGGATGCTGTGGTTTAACCCCGATAGGCAGCTAAGCCCCACACAGCCACTCAATGCAGGAGGGAATTAGAAAGTTAAATGTGAGAAACTAGTGGGATGAGATAAAGACAGTTTAACTGGTAAAGCAAAGCTGCACGCACAAGCAAAGCAAAACAAGGAATTCATTCACCACTTTCCATTGACAGGCTGAAAAATTGGCAGGAAAACAGGACTACATCATGTATAAAGGTGACTTGGGAAGACAAATGCCATAACTCCAGATGTCCCCCTTTCCTTCTTCTTCCTGACAGCTTTTATTGCTCAGCACAAGGTCCTACAGTGTGAGATATCCCTTTGGTCAGTTGGAGTCAGCTGTCCCAACTGTGTCTCCTCCCATCTTCTTGTGCACCCCCAGCCTACTTACTGGTGGGGCAGCATGAGAAACAGAAAAGGCCTTGACACTGTGTAAGCACTGCTCAGCAGTTACTAAAACATCCGTGTGTTATCAACGCTGTTTTGGTCACAAATACAGCACCATACAAGCTACTGTAAAGAAAATTAACTCTATACCAGTCAAATCCAGTACTAAGGAACAGGACTCCCTATTCTAGAGATGAGTGTAGTGACTTCGGTTGGGTCAAGCTTCATCTGCCTCTTCCTAGGACTGCTTGTGCATTATTGAGTTGCTGGATGAAGCATATGAGAATTTTGGGAGGAGGGACTTGCACTTGAGCACTCAACCTTCTTTCTTTCTTCTGGCATCATGACTTTTGAGTTGCCTTCTTCACAACGGCCGAAATTCAGAGGTGTCTGCTCTGGATTCAATAAAATGAAGGCATGTCTTAAAAACTCTGTCATTTTTTTATTTATTAGGGGTGAAATTCTGATCGGTCTCAGGATCCTGGAATACTAACTGAGCTGCCCTGAATTTTGCTCTGCAATTGCAGTAGATGGTTCATACAAATCTATTGGATAATTACTCAGTTAAGTCAATGATCTCTTTTTCATTTGCAGTCTTCATGCTTGTGATTCACAGCTGGTTTAGCTGAGTCACATTTTACTTTTCTGCTGTTTATGAACAGTTACAAAACTTGGAATGAGTATTCATATGGCAGCTCATTGTGCAATGCAAATTTCCTTGTATGTGTTGACATTAAAAACGGACATGCAGTTTTTCCAAAGCAGCATTAGTTATATCAAGTAAAATGAGTCACTGAGAATTTGTGAGAATGTGTCCATAAAACCTCCTGGTGCTAAACTGGATTTCAGATGAAGTAATGTTTTCTACCCAAAAAAACAACATGTCATGGAAAGCTTTTTTCCTTCCCTTTAGCTCTCAACCAGAAGGCTTTGACTTCTAAAATTATTTGTGATGAACAGTAACAGTCTGAGTTGTGTGTTCTCAGTTGCATGATATGCTCCTACAATAAAAGCCATTCAGATGGAAGCCTTCTGCAGGAGGACAGAGCCTTGTTGGGTAGAGAAGTCTTTTAGGGCTATGATGGACAAGGGAGTGAAAGGAACTTGAAAACTGCCGCTCTGTCCCGGTAACTGGAACACTTAATCAAGCAGACAGCTAGGTCTCTGAAGCGATGGAGAGAGAAATTTTCAAAGGCTAAGAGGGAAGCGTGGAGTTCGCTACAACTCAGAAAGCCACTGAACTGGCTGGAAGCAAGCCTGAGAGCAAAAATCTAACCCTGCAGCGATGCAGCTTGCAAGGCAGAAAGCTGTTTACAAGCTTATTTGTATTTTGGTTCTCCCTAGACAGATCCATCTGAATGTTCTGGCTGACAGAGGTCCCATTGCACAGCATTTGGTGTGTTCTAAATATGAATTTAAAAAAAACTACTGAGAGTGGGAAAGGGCTTTGCCTCAGATGCTGGTGATGGTGGCTCTGTCTAACAGCATCTGCTTCTTCAGCAAAAGTGGTTTTTTCTTCCCTTTTTGCTGACAATTCATGTCCTTGTAGCTACAGCAGCTGTATGGTACACTGAGGTAAACTGCACCGGTGCAACCATCACCTGGTAGTAGGCACGTGTTACTGACCTTCCCTCCGCCTCCCACCCTCCCCATCAGTATGGAGAGTCTGGAGCAAACGTCTGAACTGTAAACAGTTGTTTTTCAGTTGTTCTATAGATACTGTGGACAATCTTTTGTGATCTATGAGTAACATGACTGTATACTTTCTCTTCTTTAAAAATGCATGTTTCCTATCAGTCCATAATTCATTTTGACAGTAGACATAAAACAGATTTAGTTTCTGTTATCTCTAAACACGCAGAGAATATGCTATTCAAATATACAGGCAGTGTGAGCATAGGCATTTAAGATTCTTCTTTTGTCTTTTTTAGACTAACTGTCAGGCATCAAATTCAAGTGAAAATCAACACAGAAATCCCATCAGTGTTGGGAACCAGGATTTTAATCTAGCCTTTCCTCCATAAACTCCAAAGGTGTTTCCTGTTCCGTGCCTTTAAAAGTTTCTTGTTTACTTGCTTAGTTTTCATACCACATTTTAAAAGAGTAGGTCTTAGTAGGACATGAAGAGCTTGAACCTCCTGGCTATCTGGATACCCAGTGATGATGTGGTGTCAGCACAGCCACACTGTGAGCAATGTGGTAAGTTCCTGTGCTTCTGCAAAGATAAATGGTCTGTATTTCATGCTATAGCCAGATAAAAGGGACTACTACTACTACCTGGGATAATTTTCGTCATGTATTTATTTTGCATGCAGCCACAGAGGAAACTATTTTTCTAATGGAATTTGTTTTTTTTGGCTTACTTATGTTTGACTGCTCCATGTCCCAGATGAGAAATTGAGTAGTTGTCATGTGTAGTTTCTTATGCGTAGGTTGCAATTAGTAATCCTGTTCCTAAGTTATGTATAGTTTATTTGCTTTTTGTGTTGTAACTATGTGAAATACAAGCTGTTTGTGAGGGGTGTTGCTGTTAATGAAAGTGGACAAGCACAACTTTTTAATTCACAGCAGTACAGCTGGATCTCATCTGAATTGGGCCTACAGATTGACGGAAGAAATGTTAAAAATATATTACTCACTAGTTTCAGGAGAAGTGTAACATTGGAGTGTGTGCTAGGGAAATTTCCCACTGTTCTTCCATGTCAGTCCTTGAAATTTCACCAGCTTATTTCCACCTGGTCAGGTGTTTGGAGTGTGTGTCCGTTTTTCCTCGTTTTAAGAAAACCTCAAACAGCTTGCGCCAGCCTGCAGAAGCAAAAATTGTCTCAAAATTGCCACTTTAATAAGAGGGATATTAAGGGTTGGGTCTCCTTTCTTCTTCTTGAATTGGAAGAGGACTCTCTGCATCATCATATCTCCTTAGAGATTGCTAACAGCCCTGAGAAAATGCTCCCTTTTCCAGTCAGGGAACGCAGTCGTTTTTTATTCTGCTCTCTCCAGGTATTTACCCTGATAGCAGGAAACGGATCCCACTTTGCACTGTGAGGCTTCTGGCCTCCCGAAGCAAAAGCAAGCTCATCTCCCTGAGACCCAATGTTCCCCAGATTGTCTTTTTTTTTTCCCCACAGTGGCCCTGAGAATACCACACTGGTCAGACAAACAGTCCCTGGTATTTGAACATGATAACTGTTATTTCATCTTTATTCCATTTGTCCTTTTTCTTAATAATCCAGTAGGGCTACGATATTGACTCGCTGCCCTGTAGATACTCTACATCTGATCACAATAGCGACGTAGGCATAAGCATGCCACACCACCATTCATGCTGTTCAATGTCACACATTAAAACCAGGGCACTGCTGTGTCACTTCCTTTTTAGCATTCAGACGATCTAAATGTTTACTTCACTCCAATGACAGCATCATAACTCCACATTTTAGCATCCACAGCTTCCAAATTTTTTATCGTCCATGAATAAGTTGGATAAATTAATCCCTGCTGAGACAGACGATGACACATTGGTGTCTTCGTTGCTGGTGTGTAGGTTTGCAGCAGCCTGAATGCTCTTTTCCCTTCATTTTCTCCTTACATAGACAGTGGAGGTGCAAGAGAGGAAGGGTTTTCTTTTCTTGCAGAACAGTCTTTTTTCAGATCTTTGACTTTAGGCAGAGTTAAAATCCCCAAGTGCCTGCTAATGCATCTATTTTCCTGAACTTAGCTGAAGATCCCACACCTATTGTTTTTCTGAGGGCCGAGATTGCATCTGCCTGGCAAGGTCTGGACATGTTTTTATGTATAAACTGCAATATTTAGAACTTGAATTCGCTCATTTTGTAGGCATATAGGTTCAGTAGTTACTTTCTTTTCCTGTAGAGAAAGTCCCCCCAACCTTGTTTTGCATGTAAATGGTTAAAGGACAAACATATGCTGGTCACTTCTTCCTCTTTATAGTTATCTTGAAGAATTTCAAATGGTTAATTGTTGTTTCCTCTGTGGTCCCACGTTTGGACATCACCTTGGTATGCAAAGGGAGAGGAAAGAGGGGTCGTACATTTCTCTTAAACAGGTGTTTTTTCTGCAATGGGTGCTGAACACAGACACTGCCAACTGCTAGCCTCAGAATGATTTCTTTTTTTTCTTTCCCTAAGAGTACCTACAGAATCAGAATGAAGAATAAATCTTGGTTCCTGCCTCACTGGGTAGCACAGCAGCATTCCCTAAGACCAGTGGCTCTAATGCTGCGGCATAACAGACAACGCAGAGCTCTGCCAGCAGCTCCCACATCCATGGAGTCTCTCATAAACAAGGATGTAGCTTTGTAACAAACACTTGAGTTTTGTTTTCAATCCATTTTCACTGTTTCAGTTCTCATCCTTGACCTACCTTTCCTTGATATACCTTTCTTATAGAAATGCTATGTGATGGCTCATGTGCTTTTTATTTTAATACATGCACATGCAAATATGTGTGACTGGGCAGAATAAGAAAAACACATCTGGAAAGTAGAAGAGACTTTTTTTAAAAAAAAGCTTTCAGTGACTTCTTTTACACACAAGACATGCTTTTCTGCAGATTTCTCAAGCAAATTGAGTTGTGAGTCCCTGTTAGTGAAGATGCTGTGGTGAGAGGAAGGCTCATGAGAACATAACCTCCGCAAGCATCATGAAGAACATTGGCAATACAAATGATAAGAGCAATATTCAAAGCATCTAAGTTTAAGTCTGTGTTCCACTACTCCCCTTTAGTATGGCTGGAAGAACTCACTCATGTGAAATGAGCCCCTCTACCTCATATGTAAGGATACAGTAATCTTTATTTAATCTATTCTTTGACTGTAATTCCGTTTGCACAGGGACCATTCTGAGCTCGTATTTGTACTGTGACTAGTAGAATTAGGAGTCCTGATTTTTAGGCTGGTCTTGCATATTTTATAAATACGCTAATTGTTTTTCCTCTGTGAAGGAGGATGCCATCAAGAGAGGCTCCAAAACCAGGGAGCTACTGTCTAAAAGCAGGGCATGCACAAGGTGCCCAGGTATCTTCATTTGGCATCTGTGACCAAAACCCACTGCCTTCTCCCACACCTGTATCTCCCTTCAGAGAATGACTGCATCTTCTACTAATACACTTCCTGGTTTTCCTTTTTATTTTTTTTTCTTTTTCTTTTCCTTTTTCTTTTTTCTTTTCTTTTTTTCTTTTCTTTTTTTCTTTTTTCTTTTTCTTTTTCTTTTTCTTTTTCTTTTTCTTTTTCTTTTTCTTTTTCTTTTTCTTTTTCTTTTTCTTTTTCTTTTTTCTTTTTTCCTCTCTCTTTTTCTTTCTCTTTTTCTTTCTCTTTTTCTTTCTCTTTTTCACCACTCAAATACTCACACTATCATTTCTCAAAGTAATATAAAAATTATCTATCAGATTAACCTCAAACTACATGTTTACTAACATGAGGCCATATTTCATTTTCTTTTGCTGTAAAATCCATCTAACTGTCTTAAGGGCTCAGTATTCATGACACAGACTAAACACCTGTAAAACTCTCATTGACTTCAGTCTTTTGCCAGCCTGGAGAATTCCAGATATATCCCGAAACTTGCACATCTGTCAGTTGAGGTACTTTGTTGCATCCACCTGCTCTTGCAGAAATGTGGCAGTATTGATATTAGATGATACATTAAAAATGGTGCACATCTTTAAGTTGCATAAAATTAACATGCACTTAAATGTTCCTAAAAAGACCATCAAACATGCTGTAAGAAGCCCCGATATGTGATACAGATAGCTTTTTTTTTTTGAGTGCATCTGTTCTGAATTGCAGGTACACAAAGCAATCCATAATAAAACAATTCTAAGAAGTTTATTATGAAGAGAGCTTGCCAAATTATTTTCTTCCACAGATAAGTTGTCAATTAGAGCAAGATAAAATATTATGCAGCTGTGAACACTCATCTTAGAAGCTATGCAGATTCTTTAAATTTGTTCCAGCACACGTTCAGCCAGGAAGAGATAGTGTGACAATAGCTGTGTTTTAGCCACTGTATCTTCTCCTGTCCTGCCTATCTAGAAGGTGGCTACATTTTTCTCACCCATATCAATACTGCATCTGCCTATGAAAAGAATGGGACTCGTCGGTACTTGAACATCTTGTCAAGTATTCAGGTGCTGATGTTTAAGAACAAAAGACCATGGAACCTAAATGGATTTGATTAGCAGAACACTTTAATCACAAATACATGTAATTTTATGAATTATGCAACTTCCCCATTCCACAGGAGAGATGGTGCAGACCCAGAGGAAAGTTGGGCAGGCCAGCGTGGTGGCTCCTGCCATGCTATGCACAGTAGGGAGCCCACCGTGCAGGGTTGTGGGCTCTTTTCTTCATCTTGGCTTCCCTGAGACTGGAGAGATGTTCTCATATCCTGAAGAGGGGTTGTGGGCCATCCCTTCTGGGAACCTTTTTCAGAATCTCTCAGTTATTCCAGTATTCTTAGGTGTCTGGCTAGAGAATACCTTGATGATATTTAGACTGTGTGACTTGAATGGGTGTTTTCTTATTTGTCATCACCACCATCTGAACACCTGTGGACACTTTAGCACTTCTGGATGATCAAGGTGTTGTTTGTCCATTTGTCCACTTCCTTGAGCACATCAAAACTATCCTGTTGTCTAGGTGTGGTGGGGTTTTGGTAGCAGGGGAAGGGCTGCAGGGATAGTCCCTGTAAGGAGCTGTGAGGAGCTTCCTCAGCTCCAAAACCAGCTGGACCGTTCTCTGACCTGGTTGGACTCACCTCTGACCAGAGACGAGCCAATCAGCCCCTCTGTGAATGCCATATTTAAGAAGAGGATAAAGGAGCTAGGGTCATATGGGACCTGCAGTGGAGAGAGGGAGGTGGGGAGAATGGACCCCGGCCTAGTGGGCAGGCGGCTGCCCATGCTGGGCCACCACCACTTGGCTGGAGATGGCCGCAGTGGCGCAGCTTGGAGAGCTCTGAAGCATCCCAGTTCTGGGGCACCTGCCAGGTGGAGTTCGTCCTGCCAGGACTGCTGAGGTTTGTTGGGTCAGTTGAGCCTGGTGTGACTGCAGCGGAGAGAGGACTGAGATCTAAGAGAAATGGCCACGCAGACACCAAGGACAGCGGAGATGGAGTGGGAGGAGCTCTGCGCCAAAGCTGAGATTCACCTGCAGCCCGTGGTGAGATGGCAGGCGGCCCCCCTGCCGCCCGTGGAGATTAACAGTGGAGCAGAGATGAATGCTGCACGATCCGCAGCCTGTGGGAAAGGACCCCAAGCTACCAGAGACTGGCGGTGGAGCAGAGATGTATCTGCAGCCTGTGGGAAGGGGCTCCATGCTAGAACAGGTGGTTGTTCTCTAAGAAGCCATGACTCTGTGGGAAAAACTCATGCTGGAACAACCAGGTGGGTAAGGATTGCATCCTGCGAGGAACAACTCACATCGAAGAAGTTCTTGGAGAACTCTTTCCTGTGGGAAGAGACTCCATATTAGAGCAGGGGCAGTGTAAGGAGTCCTTCCTCTGAGAAGGAAGGAGCAGCAGAAACAGCGTGTGACAAACTGACCTGTAGCCCCCATTCCCTGTGCCCCTGCACTGCTGGGGGAGGAGGCAGAGCCGGGAAGAAGGGACGGGTGGGGGGAAGGAATTTTCAAGGCTTTGTTTCTCATTATCCTCTCTGAATGTGACTGGTAATGAATTAAACTGATTTGTCCCCATGCTGAGTCCGTTTTCCCCGGTGTCATGGTCGGTGGGGGATCCCTCCCTGTTCTTGTCTCGACCCTTAGTCCTTGTGTTACATTTTTCTCCTCTGCACCCCACTGGCAAGGGGAGCAGTGAGTGAGCGGCCCTCTGGTAGCTTAGTTGCTGGCTGGGCTGAACCAAAACATTATGATAGGGCATATTTGTTTCTACTTCTACTACATACAGAAAAAAAAATAGAGTTAAGTTCACGGGCTCATGCTAACAGCTGTGCTAACGAGGCCTGGTTTATGCTAGCTGCTACATTAGATTATAACTACATAGTGTAATGAGATGGTAGATCAGACCTGCCGCCAAATAAAACATGCTCTACTCATAAGTGTAGATGCATGAAAATAAGTTGTGATCATCTATTTGTTTCTGTTTCTTTGTGAAAAATATTTGCTTACCTAGGTTCTCACCTCTCCATCTACAATTATTGATTCAGCATATTTGCAACCATATATTTGTGTATGCATCTACTTTGGACACTTGCTAGAGCACCTTACTACCTGCAAGTTAATTCTCACAGTCAGTGTGCAGTGAAATAATCAGAGTGGTGGTGATCATTGTTTATAGTGAATTTCTAGACCTTCAAGCCCCACAAAACCAATTATTTTCAGCAAAATAGGTGTGAACAGACTCCTCATAAATTCACATGAACAGAAGTGTTATCTGAGAGGATGTTCATTTCTTTAATTGGGTATATAAGTGTTTCATGGTGTTATCAATTTTCTCACTTTCTTCTCTATCATGAAATCTAATCAGCTCCCTTTCTTTAGTGTTTGTACTTTTTCCTAAAATGGAAAGTCCTCATTAATGGGAACCCATTTTGTTCTGCTACTTGTGAAGCTGCATGACAGTCTAGTCTTAGTTTAAAGTCTTCATTGCTAGGTTTACACAGGTATCTTACAAACAATAAGGTTAAATCACAGCTTCTCTATAGCATTAGCATGAAAACAACAGTTCCTATTGACCTAAGGCACAATGTTTGGGAAAAAAAAAGCCTTTAAGGATGCCTCAGAATATAGTAATCCATCTTTATTAACATGTAATAGTCAACCAGGTTTGTTCTATGATGGAAGATGGTTTATTCAGCCAGTCATGTAGTTTTATTACCTTCACTCACATGCTTCCATACTTTTCAATTTTTGGGTCTGCTTGTTATCTCATATCGTGGCTGCTACAGAAACTCTGGTTCTGTGAAGGCAGTTGCCCTGTCAGTGCCTAGCCCACTGGGAGACCTTGAGCCTCTGAAGGTCTTTCTTGCCATCAAGACTTCACATCAACTACAGCTTAACACCAGCTCTTCTGGCTGGAAAGACTGCTCTGACAATTTTACTGAATTGTTAGTCTAGAGCACAGGAGCTGGTACTAAGCACCAGGTATATCTCTGGATTTCTATAAGGACTACAACGACCAGGTAATAATTTTTGTTTACCTAGTTTATTTTGGGTGTGGTTTTTATTTGTTTTCCTAATCTGTGCTAACAATTATCTGGGGGCAAGAAGAGGATAACGGTAAACATGTATCAGAAACAAATCCAGTGAGATGTTGTAGCAAATTAGTTCATCACACATGACTGCATTATTAAAATGACAAAATACCAGGCTTGGCCTTAGAATATAGAAGTTAATCTGAATATATATGCAAGCCTGAGGGGTTGGGTTCATTATCTTTTAGATTTAAGTGTCGTTTATGTGAATTGTAGAAATAACATAGTGACATCTTTGCACATATGTTGAGTGGTTGTGAAATTTTTATTATTTTGGAGGGGGAGAATTACAATATAATGAGTTCTCTCACATATATGTGGCCTTGAGTAATGATTTTTTTCCCTATTTTTTTGCTATTGACATAATATCTTTTAAGCTTGTGTTATTTTTGTATAATGCCATATATTACAGTTTGTGTCATGCAGAAACTGTCTAGTCATGAAGTAAGCACATGCTTCATTTCACTGACACAGTGGATGCTAAAAGAAAAAATATTTTCACCTGTCTGTTTTGTAATTTTTAAATATAAATTATACGACGACACAAATTGTTCAAGGTTCCCATTAAGTACCACTCTGCTTGCTCCAAATGAACTGGTACTTCTGATTTGATGAAACTATGACAGACATTTACTCTCAGTGAACAGTGAAGTTAATGCAAGGAGTGTTTGTTGAGACTGTTTGATGAAAATGTACTGCATTCAGAGTTCACATTGGCAGCTACTCAGATTCTTCCTTTCTTCTTGCTTGAAAGTCCTGGCAGTTGAAATATTTTGCATATTAAAAGTAAATTCTATTATATTAAACAATGTAGACCAAATGCTGCAGTCCATTAGGCCAGAGAAAGAAAGTAGAAGTAATTTTATTTTCACATAATTCCTTTGGATTTACGCTGGCATTAATTAGATAGGATTTAGTCACTCAGATATAGCATGAATTTTGTCATGCGTTAGCATTTTTTCCAAGCTGCCAGTTTTACTCTTATTTGACTAGTTAAAAAAAAACAAACCCACACCACCAACAATCAAAAAAAAACCCTCTTAATTTTTTAAAATATAAAAGAAGATTCTTATCCTAGTATGTGTGGGGATTCTGCTTGTTTACTTAAAGCAAAACCAATTTCTGTCAATACAACTACAGAGAACTAAAAGTTTATTTTGACTGGGTATTTCTGAGTGACTAAAAGAGGGAAAATGTAATCATTTTTTATAGCCATGTTCATTGAACAGAAATTCTGATGCCACTGGCATGTGCTGTAAGACTCTAAGCGAATACCTTTTCACTGTTCAAGAACAACTTAATAAACAGTGTTAGTGTAGTTCAATTGCCTGTTACCATTACAAACATAATTGTTAAAAGATGTATTTATTTGTGTTACTGGAAGAATCCATTGAACAGATTACATGTTTATGGATAAATCGCTCTTCATTCTTGGAGTACCTTGTGGTAAGTTAATACATTTAAACATTAAAAGAAGAGTTGTTAATCATAAATATTTGAGCTTCCAGCCTATGTTTTCAGGCTCAGTGACATACTTGGTTAAAATCTAATTTTCTAATTTTCTCTCTTTCTTCTCTATCATGAAATCTAATCAGCTCCCTTTCTTTAGTGTTTATACTTTTTCCTAAAATGGAAAGTCCTCATTAATGGGAACCCATTTTGTTCTGCTACTTGTGAAGCTGCATGACAGTCTAGTCTTAGTTTAAAGTCTTCATTGCTAGGTTTACACAGGTATCTTACAAACAATAAGGTTAAATCACAGCTTCTCTATAGCATTAGCATGAAAACAACAGTTCCTATTGACCTAAGGCACAATGTTTGGGGAAAAAAAAAGCCTTTAAGCATGCCTTCTTCTTGCAGAAGGCTGTGTGAGGACTAAAATCACTACTCTTAGACCTGTAATAAATAGACTTCACTGGGGAAGAAGACTAAATTCTTTTTCTGTACTACACAACTAGAAGTTGTATTTGCTAACAAAACACCGTCCTAGGTCATAGAGCTGCCCATCTAAATTTATTAACAAGCAGAGCTGATCATGCTTAGCATTATCCGTGCTTTGGAGTGGAGGCTGTCTTGTCCATGTTTTCATGACCACCAGAAACCAGTCAAACCTGCTGCAGCGTACACACGCTTATATGTGTTTCTTAAGAAGAGTTATTTGAAATTCATTATACTAATACAAAGACACTATAGGAATGCAAACAGAGAGGAAAAAAGAAGAGCACTGTGGAGTCTGGTTAGTGCAAATGCTAACCTTCCCAAGGTCACTTCAAAACTGAATAAGACTCTTTACAGACTTGTGAAAGGTATCCTGCCAAATTTGGCCCAGTCTTTATAATCTGTAGACTAGAATGAGGAATTTGGAAAACCTTTTGTTACATATTGGAGAAAGGTGCATTGTTCTGAATGTTGAATCTTTTATGGTTATACTGTTATAACTGTTGTAACAGAACTCCTGTCACTGATCATCATATAACTGAATGGTCTCTATATGACAAAGGAAAATAAAATTTGAATATATCTTAATCTAGAATAAGACAATTTCACAAGTGAAAATGTCTCATGAAAAAATAACGGTTCAACAATATGCAATTTTTAAAATTAAATATTTCTCTTTAATTCTCAACCATCTACAGTTACTCTTACAAAGTAAGACATATCAATGGTTAAGCATTAACTAGTAAGTGACCCACCCTCATTTATTTTATTTTTTTTTTTAAGGAAACACAGGTGGCCAGAACAGTTACTACTAGGAACTCAAAAAAAACCTCTTCTCCCCACTTCTTTTATCTTGCAGCTTGAACAATACCAGTCTCTGTTCAGTCTTTCCTTTTCTTTTCTACACCTTTTCTAGTCTTTGTCCTTCAATTCCATTGCAATTTGTTGTCTCATCTCATATTCAGCTCTCCCTGTTCAGTTACTTGTCCTCATCCCTTTATGTTTTATCTTTTTTTCTGATCTGTCCTGCTGTTCTGCTCCTTTGTGATGTTTAGGGGAACTCACAGTAGCACATCCTTTGTCAGGGTTTTTATTTGATTCTTATCTAATTATGGACATTATTTTTAAATTTTACATAGAAACATGTTTGGTTAGTTATATTTTATGAACTGAAAGAAAAAAAACACTTTGCAGCATGCTATGTGAACAAAACAAAGGAACAGTTGCAAAGATAAATGTAGCAAAGACTCTTCATAAGCTTTGCTTTAAAAGTCAGTTTCTCAGGTGGCCCAACAGGATGTACAAACTCGATCAAAACATATATCAGGCTGCACAGTTGACATTTCAACATTAAAAAGAGCTTACCCTAGTTTTAACACACAGAAAATGGATTGTGTCATGTCACCAATGAAATATGGCACCAAGTGAGAGTTTGATTACATGCTATTATAAATCTGGTAGTGAATTGACTTTCAAAGCCAATACTGATGGGCAAATCAGTAATTCTTAGCCAAAGGCATGGGGGCTGCTGCTATAGAAAATAGCATTTCTTAACTAGTTCTACTTTCTTACACCTAAGACAGCTAGAAATAAGATGTTCCCATTAGGTAAAATTACCCAGCTTTCTATGAGAGGTGATAGAGTAAAGCCCTCATGAGTAAATCATGGGTTCATAACAACCTATCACATTGCACGTGGGAGAAGAGAAACCAATTATGTTTTCTTTTCTTAGAGTTTTTCCTTTACAAAAATAACGTGCATGCATCTGTGGTGATGAACCACTGAAGGAACGCCGGAACTTTGGCAATGTTAAATATTAGAGTTGAATTTCTTTCTGTACAAAATGTTGAGCAATGTGAGGGCTCCTTTTGTATTCTAGGCAACTCCCAGACCTTATGGTTCCCTGCTCATCAGGGCGTGGAGGATGGAAGAGGACACCTTCCTGCTCCTCAAAGGCTTCAGAGGAACTGAGCAGTAGAGATGTTGGTGAGCTTGATAATCATTCTACTCAGCATTCTGTCTGTTAATAGCCTGACAGCCATGGCTAGCCACTGATCAGGCTGATAATGATAAATGTCGACCAAGAGGGTAAACAGTAGGAGTGTGCTTTATCTCTCACAGACAAATCTCACTGCTGAAATGCTTTACTGATGCCCTTTCTAAAGCACAGCATTCCCCAGCGAAGACTTAAATGCTAAATCCAACTAAAATACATATGGGAATATTAAACCAAACAAACACCATACGTGTTGGTGTCTGTGGTCAGCAACCTTATCAGATGTGCTTGCATTCATGATTTGAAAAACTAGAAGGCATGAAACCAAAAGCTACTGAAGGCACAGACTCAAAGCAGAGCTACTAATAAAAGGGATTGGAGAAAGAAAGAAGAATGGAAATAAGCTCTTCTTCTTGCAAGTAGTTGCTTCAACCTGGTGTAGTGGAGGGTTTCCCTGCCCATGGCAGGGAGTTTGGAACTAGATGATCTTTGAGGTCCCGTCCAACTCTAACCATTCTATGATTCTATGAAATTAGAATTCTGTAGTCTTTAGCTGTGTATGTTTTATAATGTTATACCCTGGTTTTATCTCCTCACTGTTTTTCTCCTCCATCTTCCCCTGTCTGCACACATACACATCCTATCAGCACTTGCAGTGACATAAACACATGGCTGTTACTGGGAAGGAGCTGTTTAAATTAGTTGTTAACAAGAGACCAAACTGAAAATCAGAAAAAAATAAGTATGGGGAAAGGATACATGCTTATGCTGAAAAACAGTAAATCCAATCAAACAAAAACCTCCAGATGTGGAGTCCACTTCAGCAGATTTGAAAGGTCTGCTTGGAAGGTCACCTTGTAAACGTGAAGTGCCTTTGGATTTGGTGTTTCAGCTATTGTGATTCAGGAAAAGCATGGTCTTTGTCTAAAAAAAATATTTGTAAAATATAAGCCACTTTAAAACCTGACTGATCAGGGTAACCTGGTTCGACTCAGCTCTGCATTAAAGCTAAAGCCACCAGCACTTCTCCCAGTGCATGCTTTGAAAAAAACAACACTGCATTAGAGGGTTCACTTAGAAAAAAAGCACTTTTTTGTACCAATCCTTGTTTATGATTAGTCAAGCTGTGATTTATATTTACTTCAGTGGCAGCTATTTGAATCATCCTATTATCCTACGAAGAGGTTTAAAATGGTCTAATACAATGTTTTGGAATTGCTTAAATGGTGTGTTGTACGCAATAAGTTCTGATGGAATGCTTTCAGTGCGCCTTAATTAACATTTAGATTTGAAATGTGCAGGGTGCAATCTAAAAGATTTTATGCTATTTAAAGGAGTACAAAATAAGATTACTAGTGAACTTATACAATTCTTTTTCCTTATACAACTAGGCTTAAATTTGGTCTTTCTGAAAAGCATAAAGGACAAAAACTTTAATTTTTGAGCAGTGCAGTGGTAAACACTGAGTTCATCCAGAGTTGCTTTGTGATGAGAAAGGATACCTCTTGTCCTTCACAAGGTAGCAAAAACTTCCTGTGAGTCATTTTGTAGAAAACATTTATAGGGAGTGGATGTGGGAAGTGTGGACTTAATTGTAATTCTGATGTCTGAAAATCTGTGTCCCCTTTCAGTATTTGGCCACTACATGCATGACAATAGAAAAAAAAAAAAGTATTAATTGTTCTATATATCTTAGCTCTTTGAAATTTTATTTGAATGTTCTGTGACTTCCACTAATCACTGACCTCTTCACATTTAAATCTAACTCAGCAAAGAAATGGAGTGTATACATAACTCCAGCTGATGGCAATCAAAGACATGATATATATTTAATAAGGAGTACCTACTTTGACACAGAGCTGCTTGAAACTCAAGTTTTCAATAAGATTTTTCATTTACAATTTAGATGCATTGAACTACTCCGAAAACATTTTTCAGCCATTTTAACTATCTCTGCTTAAGCATTGTATGTGACGGAGAAGGGGAGGGAGCCATTTGCATGTGAGGGCAGTTCCGTGACCCTGTGATATTCTAGGGTAATCCCTGACACATTACCAGTGTTTGCATAACTCTTCAGTGTGAGGACTCTGTTTTGTCTCTTATAATGAAATTAGCACTTTTGGACATCTCTCATTTTTCTACAGGGACCGGCTAAATATGTACTGTAGGTCTGGCTCAGAATTCCTATAACCACAAAACGATTTTATCCTGATACAGCTCAGCATGATCATTCAGTGTGGTTGAAACGACTGACTCTTGTTTTGTTTCTCACTCTCTAGAGGGAGGAATAAAAAGACTGCATTTTGTCACTTCACTGTAGGTGCAATCATCCAAGAAAGTCTAAACAAAAACAAACCGATTTTTTTTTTTCCCAGGGAAATAAAGATTGTAATGGATGTAAATTTAAATTATCTTAATAGTATTAATGCCACTATTAATATTTAAAATAGTTTAAAATATTTTTTTTTTTGCTTGTGTAGTAGAAGAACGGTGACTGCAAATATCTGGAATCTTGGAGAACATTAATAACTATTATCATGCAACATATGACACACCAAGGAATTAATATTGAAAGAGTGTCAACAACATCAAATGTGGAGCATGTTAACGGGTTCCCCTCTGAATACAGTAAACCAACACACAGGAATCAGGGAGACTAGAAGATATGCGGAGGACCATGGTAACAGGGGGTTGAGCCTATGCATGGAGTGCATAAGTGTGAACAAATATAAGCGAAATTTTCTTTGAGTTACTTGCTATATGAGCTCATCTAAACAAAACACCTGTCTCAGGAGAAACCTGAGAAGATTTTTATGTCACTTGGAATATATTTATCTGTACTAATTCAGAGAAAGAAACCATGAACCTCTCTGTAAATCTCATACTGGTAACTGTCATTATACATCTTCTAATCCATTCAAAACAAATAAATTATTTCCCGAATGTGTGTGCAAAATATTCTGGGAGTTTAATAATCAGCTGCAAATGAAACAATGGAGAACTGTAAATTCCAGTTTTAATTGAAAACCTTTTAACATATTTTAAAATAAAATCACTCTCTCTATTTCTCTTTATGTTTACAATTTAAGTAGCGTGCTCTTCTCTGACACCGTAACATCTTAAAGTCAGATGAAAGTAATTCAGACACTTGCAAATAAACCTTAGGTCAGTATGCGTTCAGCACAAATGTGTTTTTTTCCAACAGAAAACTTAACAATGACACTTCCCAACATCTTCCTCCTTCATTCCCACTGGAACTACAAACAAGTGACCTCTTCATCATATTCACAGGAAGAAGGTTGTCAGGTCAGGGTTTCTGTGATGTCTGTTTTCCTTCCTCAATATGTTCAATTCTTTAAGCAAAATGCTTTCAGAGATCCATGGCGCCCTACTTGATCCCTTTTTTTTACCAAGTGTTTTCAGAATACTTTCTATTTCCACCTCTGTGGGGATTTTATTCTTGTTTGGGGCTTTTTTTGCCCCCTTAACAATCTGGCAAGGGCTTTTAAAGTTAAGAGTTTAAACCCTTTCTTCTCCAAAGGGAAACTGGCAGAAACAGCTTCCTATGGAGACATGGTCCACAATTTAACTTTGTCTTGAGCATACTAAGATTTGATGACTAAACCCTTATAAGTAACTGAAGTTAAGAATGGAGGCACCCTAAATATTCAGTGGACAGAAAGAGGAGAAATAGATGAGCATGACTCTCCCCCATAGTGGGATGATTAGGAATGGGGTTTAGTCTTCTATCTGCAGTGCTTTACAGCAATTGCGAGCATCAGGTGCATTTAATATCATCCCATATTGCCAGAATTATTCTCAGTATTATTACTGGGGATAACTAGTTTCACTGCTAGAAAATTATGAACTCTCTCTGCATTAAGCAGTACATTTCTATAAGAACTTTTGATTTGCTGTGCTAAGCAAAATGGATGCCGTTTTCTTTTAAGTTGAATATATTATGATTAATTAAACTAATGAAAGTTAATTTGGTATAACATGAAGCCAAACTGATAATAAAAGAATCCATTTATTTCAAAGTCTGTGATTCCAAAGAAGGGATGAAATATGCTTTTAATATAAAACAATATTTCAATTTAAGTGTTCAAATACTGTAGTTACACACCTCTTAAAAGTTCTAAGCATTTTAGTATGGATGATGTCTGTTCTCAATTTTTTTCCTCTGTGTGGTCTCCTCTCCACTCTCTCAGCTTCACTGGTGCCTTCTTCTGGTTTCTGATACCCATCATGTTCATGCCATGAATTCTGAATTGGGTCAGCTGTCAAATGTCCCCTGGTCTCCCAGAATATTCTCTTTTCTTGAGTTCACATGGGAAAGGCAGGCCTATGGCATCAAAGAGGGGAGGAAAATGTGAACTCGTATTCATCTGTTTGTATTTTTGTCTATTGAATGTTTAATCTTAGGGTAAGGATAGGCCAAGAGGATTTTTGAAAGTCAGAATACAGAACTGATTGTCTTTGAACAAATAGAAAGCTGAAAGTGAACATTTCCAGGCAGGAGTGCACCAAAAGAAGGCTGTTATGGCAAAGAACATTGGCATGGGATGTGGCGTCAACATGGAGGGAGAGGAGAGCTTAGCACAAGGCTAGAGTTGAGGCAGAATGGGGCAGCTGGCTCATGGCTGAGCCTGCCCTCTGACAAACATAGAATTTTAAGAAGGGTTTTTAACTCGTTTAAAGTTTCGTTTGCTATTTGTCTGGCAGCTGCATGACAGAATTGAGTGCGTGAATGAGGAAAGACGTGGTAGGACCTTTCATTGGATTGACCCACTGCAACAGCGGTAACACAAGGTGGCAAAAGGCTTTTAGAAGAGGGTCTGTTTGAATATGTTGCCCTGATCCCATTTCCATTTCCATCAAGTTGGAGGCCTGAGTGCTGAAGAAATCCAGCTTTCACTGAAACAGAAACCACTGCAGCAGGGAAGGAATGGGTGTCCTGGTAATGCCAGCACAGTGGGATCGGCGTTACCAGCCCAACTAAATGAACTAAGTAATGGAGGAGCGGAAATGGAGGTGGGGACAACACAAAAGGTGTGTCTTGAGTTTGAATGTTAGCATCTTATGACCGGTTATGAACTGGAACAGTAGGTGTTAAATTAGCTTATAACCCCTCTGCATTTAAGAGAAGGTTGGGAAATATTTAAGTAGAGCAAATACATGTGCAGGGTCACACTGCTGAAATATTTACTCATTTTTTTATCTGGCAAAACTCCCGATTAAGTTAGCAAGATTTGTTTCAGGATTATTAAATAATTGCTTCTAACACAAATGCATTTTACATGGTAATTATTTTTGAACCATTGTAGGTGTAACTGCTAATGAAACTCAGTCTTTTGTCTCTGCAGCAGAGAAGGCAAAGGCTCTGTAGCCGCGTTCTCCCTGCTTCCCCAAGAGTTTGCTATTTAAAAGCTTGCCAAGTCAAACAAATTTAATTGCAGTGCCTTTTTGTTTCTTATTTCATGCTAAGCATGGACTCATAAAACAGAAAAGAGTTATAAGACAATAATTCCTGGGTGTCTTTCTCTGTTTCCCTCTGTGACTCGAGGAAAATGTAATAAATCCCCAGTTCACCTTTGCACCCAGGCAATGAAGATAGTAGCCTTTATCTACCTGTCTTTCAGAGCTGTAACGTGAATTAATTTGGTGTTGTCAATTTTTTCAGTTTGGGAAATTTGGGATTAGTTCTTTCCCCCTTTGTCGTGGTTTAACCCCAGTCAGCAACTAAATGGCACACAGCCACTCATTCACCCTCCCACCTCCGGGGAATGAGGAAGAGAATTAGAGGGGAAAAGGGAAAGAAACTCATAGGTGGAGATAAGAACAATTTAATAATTGAAATAAAATAAAATTTAAAGTAATAATGATAAAAAGAATAATAAAATTACAATAATAAATTATACTATACAAAATGATAATAATATGTACAAATAAGTGATCCACAGTGTAATTGTTTACCAACCAGTGACCAAGGCCCAGCCCGTCCCGGCAAGCAATCCTGAAACAGAGAAGTTCTGAAAACACAATCCTAGAAGAGAAAGAAGCTTGAAAAGAGAGAGATGAGAAGAGAGGAAGATAGAGATAACACTCTAGAGTCCGAGAATCCCAAACTTCCTGGTCAGCCCTCATCTATATACTGGGTATGACACTGCGTGAAATGGAATTCTCCATTGACCAATTTGGACTTCAATCTTAAATCCAAGATCAAATTCTAAACTAGGAGTTTCGGCCCTTTGTCCTGGCCATGCTCTCCCCAGCCTGTTGTGCTCCTGCACACTGGAAAAACATGGATAGCTGAAAAGTCCTCGATGTCTGAGCACCAACTATGAACATCAGCATGTTATCAACATTCTTCTCATAACAAATCCCATGCTAAATCCAAAACACAGTGCTGTTCTAGCTACTGAAAAGAAAACTAGCTCTGTCCAAGCTGAAACCAGGACACCCTTCATCTCTTGAGGTTCTTCCTCTTTTGCAGGCACTCCCACTGAAAGAAAAGGGACTACACATAAGGAAAGCAAATTACAGACCTCTCCAAATGTTACATGTTTTATTAATAACTAAAGCTACACTTTCTGGTCTTGCTAAAAGAAAGGAATTTACAGCTGCTTGGGATTGAATTTTTCTTTATAGTCTCCTGATAATTTTGAACCAGGCTTCTGGGAGAATTGGAAGTTTTATATGGCAGACAAGCTTTTGAAATACGCAGAACATAAATAAGTAGCCAAAATGTCCAGTGTAAGCACTCCAAACCAAGAAGCTGAAACTTGCAGTTTCCATAGCTCCTTCTTCACTGGCATTGGAGAGCACTGGCAAATCTGCAGCCTCAGACATACTGTACTCTGGAGCAGTGACTCTGGGAACATCACCAGTCGCATCCTCAGACTAAGTACTCAGAGTGCATTGGTACTCCAGTGCAAATTTGCCATTGCAATGCACCTTTGTCAGCCTTTCCACTCATTCAGTCTGCAGCGAACAAGCACGCTTCTGCTGCGCTATGAGCGCAACTCTTCCCAAAATATGTGCATTGTAACATTTTTTTTCTATTCTCGGTCTGTTGTCGATACATGGTGCTGTGTCAGCAGCCAGCATATGATATGTGTATCCTGTGATTCAGTCGGTCAGATACAAAAAAACTGCTTCGATCTCATTCCCAGCTGTTCTATAAATTGGCTACCCCTGGAATATAATTGAACTGGTATATGTTTTGTATCATTTAATGTACTGGAATTACTACCAGAAATAACTATCAGAATAACTTGAAAGAAATGATAGCTGTTCTTCCTTCTGTGGTAAAAGAGCTGCCAAAAATTCACACATGAGTTTCATTCCATGGGCTTATGCTTATTGAATGTATCAGGTGCACAAAAACTTTGACCCCTAGCTATTCTCAGGGAAGGACTGAAGGCTTTGAACGTGGACGTGCTCTAGTCTTGGGATGCCTGTTACCTAAGTGCAGTGTTTGGGGCTGTGATGAGACAAAAAACTCCTTTTATATATCATATAGTGTTATATCCTTGCAAACCCTGAAGAAAAGTGAAAGCTAATAATCCCAGACCAACAAAACCTGCATTCTAGTCGTCAAGTTACATGCATCATTGATAGCCTTGCTTACAAAATGCTAAGAGCCTTGCAGGCTTCCTGATCAGCAATATAGAGTTATAACAGAGCTAACAGAATAATCCATTCAAGTAAAACAATAAGGAAAATAAGAGAAAATTCTGCCCCCCTCTCTTTTTTTAAAACTGCTCTTGAGTCCTTCACAAACAGACCTGTGTGCTGTTCCCATTAAGTCTCCTGAAGTTCCCAACAGCTTTCAAGCTATATTTCACCTATTGTGGAATAGCGTTTAGCTATTTATTCTCATGACATGGACTAGCTGCTGAAATGACTGAATCGCAGATCTGCTTCAGCACAGCACAGCATGCTACCTGGGTGCACACGCAGCGATTCGATCAATGTCCTTCCAGAATTTTCCCTTCTGCAGCTTGCAATCTCCTTTCTTCCCCTCAAATCCCATGCACACTGAATAGCACAAATCATGGGACCGGTCATTGAAAATACTGTTGTTTGTTCTGCCTGACTGAATGAGAATTTCGGTAACAGCAAACAACCTTTCTCCCAAAATATTGAACAATTGTTTTCATCTAAAAGCATCACTACGTCACTCTCAAAATCGACCAATTCCTCTAATGTTTTCTGAATTTATCGCTAAACTTTCAGAATTTCACAGAGTGTTTGAATATATCCATCATCCTTTTTGAAGAAGGGAAAATAACTGGCAATACTTTATTTAGGGCATCCAAGAACCTATCACTTAGGTTCTTTGAAATGAAGTTACAATCGGAAATCAACCATGAGCAACACAGAAATAATACAAAATTTAGGATTTAAAAAAAACCTTGAGAGATAGAATTAATTCTGTATTAATTTCTCTATTTAAAGTATGTGTTAATCTGGATGAAGGGAATCGGGTAGCACAGTATGCATCTGATAAAATTACTTAGGATGAGAAATAATTATGCTGAAGACATTTTATTTGTCTGCTCTTAATAACCACTAGGTGGGAACTTATTTTTCTTTCTTGCCTGCATGGAAGAGACATGAATGTTAAACTCTGACCTTCTGAACTGTCCTTTAGGCATCTGAATTAGCCTTAAGCAGATGGGAGAAATACGTTCCTTTGCCTCAGAAGGCACAAGAGAAACTTCAGCATTCAATGAGTGAAACTTACAGTTGATGAACACAAGCTACCATGTAGCTCAGTAAAATGAGAATTAATACAGTTAACATAGAAAAGTAAATTGTACTGAGACTTAGTAAAGGGACTTGTGCATCATTGAACGCAGGTTAAAATTCTGCTGAGTTGTAAGACACACAAGTAATGAAATGAAGCATAATATGGGAGTATAACACTGCACTTAATGGATGTGAGTAAATGCCGCTTACTGTGGATTCAGAATAACATAGATGCAAAGACATGAGGAAAATAACTGCAGTTACTGAAAACTCTTCCTAAAAAGAGATTAAAAGTGTGGGATTTTTTTTCTACGGGAGGAGGCGACAAATGAGATAGAGGTGTGAAAATATTTCTGTGAACTAGTGAGGAAAATCAAAGAAAGCAAGATTCCTGAGAACTTGGATTTTCCTGTGCAACAGGATGAAGAGGAGACTTTCCACACAGCTACAAGTTGGAAAACTTTGAAATAACAAAAGCAGTATTTTTCTACACGACAAAAAATTAGATGGTGGAACCATCAGCATGGACAGTTGATTGGGCCAGGAGCTTAGAAATCCAGTCCTTTATTTGCAGATTGCTAGACATAAATAGGATAAATAAGAGACAAAAGGGGCAGATTGCACCCATGCCACCTCCTAGTATTCTTAGAGCCTTTTCTGAAAAATACAGGATTACAGGGACCTTGGTTCTGATCCCCAAAGGCAATTTTTGGCTCCAGATTATTGCGGTAGAAAGCCAGGTTGCGAATACATGGGATAGAACCTGTTCTCCTCAGTGTCCACAGCAGTCACTATCCTGGGGGACACCATGGTAGCAGGCCGTGCTGTAACCTTTTGGGAGAAGTCCCACTGTAGAAGGGGAGCTAGGACATTGCTGCAGGAGGGCTAAAGGAGAGGACCCCTTCTCCATTAGCAATAAGCTTATTTTCCATTGGCTTGGTATTACACGCTTTTGGGGTTTGTGTCAGCTCTGGCCCTTTCCAAGAAGAGCAAGACAACTTCGTGTCTTGGCACTCTCTTGGCAAGGCTGCTGCCTCCAGCCTTCAGAATAGCTTCATCAAATCCAGGAGGTTAATCAGACCTCTTTAGTAGCTGATTTAAACCCATGTATACATTCTGCTGTACAATCTTAACTAGTTCAATTACAGAAACAACCACAATAACCATAACAATTTGCTTACATTTTTGAAAGGGAAATCACAAGAGGGTGATTCATTTGTATTTAGTTTGAAGTGCTTGAAGATAATAGCTGGTTGCTTACAATGATATTGTTTACTTAAATTCTTGACTATTTCTTTCCAAGCCTGTTATTTTATGTGAATACTGTTCTATCAACTGATGATCTTTACTAACACTTGCTTAGCACTTCAGGATACTCTCCTATCAAGCATAGGTATGCCTGTGAGGAATTTCACAATTAGTGGTCTCTGCAAGAGAGAAATCCTCAGAATCATGGGGCCTGGTGTGGGCTTGTTCACTTCAACTGTCCCAATTTTGTTCTTAACTCTGAATCAACAAGTTACACCAAACTCTCCTTCCACAGTTTCAAGAACGGCAATGATTACACTGGCTTTTTAGTGAGTCACCGTTTCTCCTGTAAAAAAAGCGCCTAGGTTTAACTGGCTTAATTTTTCAATATTAAGATTAGTATGCTCACTCAGTAGAGGTAGCATCACTATCCTGGTTTCCAGTTGTATTTTGTTCATGTGTATTATTGGCCCAGTCTTGAAATTGCTGTAAATTGGCATTAGCCACTGGATCAGAAAGTTGAGATCTGTCTTGATAATTTGATTTTTGCCAGGTATTTTTGCTATATTAAAAGTATCTTTAAACTTCTGTTGCCATGCCAAAAAGTGAGAGGCTTCCTGCTTCTCTTGATACTTTTTAGGTGTTAGTTATATCATGTTGCTCACAGAAATAAAAAATTATCCATGATATTTCTTCTGCATTGGCACAGATTTTTTTTCTTTAGCTGGAAGCAGCCAAAACAATATTGAAAATACAGCAGCAGTCACAGGAAACAGATGCTAGAGAATGACTAGCCACATACATATTTTATAAACTCTCTCATCTAGTCCTGTAAACCTTACAAAGTCAGGGTTCAGCTGAATATCAGTTTGTCTTGTTCTTTTAAGCTCAGGTGTACGTTTTCATTTGAAAGTAGTGAAATCATAGCGCTTTTTTTTCCAACTGGTGATAAATTTCAGACATTTCAGGTAGAAATGTAAACAGATGGACTAGCCCGATGCCCTAACAGTGGTGTATCCTGCTACGCAAGTTCTTCTCTCAGGGTGAAATTTGGACCTATGCAGAGGGAGCAGGTTAGCCAGGTAGCTCTTTGCTCTCAGTTAAACCAAGGACAGAAGCCTTTTTCTGACTCACTGCCCAGCAGGCTACATTTCACTCTGTTACCTGGGCTCACCTCCTTCTCCAAAACTAACCTGCATTTAAAAGTATGCTATCCTGAGCGGTCCCACCAAGGACAGAGCACCAGACAGATGGCAGTCTGGCCCTGGGAGATTAGGGGATAGCTGGAGAGAGAGAAAAAAAAAAAAAAAAAAGAAAAGATGAAGACAAAGATGCTACAGAGAGGAACTGCTATTAAATGTCAGTGTGATACCTTGCACAATGGGCCCTTGATCTTTTCTCCTGTATAGACATTATAAGCATGCGACAATTTTCTAACATTCTGTACAAATTCTCTCTAATGTGAGTATTGTTGTTGATAGCATTGTTGCTTTCTTTAACATCAATTCTTCTTTGCGCTTCATTTCTTCTTCTTTCATGTCCCTTTTTATGTGCAAGTTTTGAAGAACACCTTGAGCTATAACTGAAGCTCATTCCAGATCTCTAGGGCCTGTCCACACTCTTAATGAAAGAAAATTGCTGTTGGTGGCACATGTGCAATGAATTGGAATAATTTAGTCTCCCCAGTGAATGTGTGTGTGTTTCAGTAGACATTTAAATCGTCCTCAAAAGGCAGACTGGATGTTTATCCATATGGGTTGCACTGGGAACTATGCACCCTGTGCTCTGCTAGGAACCGCGTTTTGATGAACACATGATTCACATAAACTATATTCTTAGTTTTTGAGAAAATCTGATGTAATATCGCTGTTGTTTAGACAGCCTGTTTAACCTTGGCACTTGGTTTCATGGGCTGTTAGGTTTCTAGGTAATGATTGCAATTCTTCATCTACTAGTGCTCATGATGTTGTAAATACAGTTGAGTTAATAAGTCACATTTTCCCTCTCTTTTCATTCCCTTCTAAATGCCTGGTATAGACAATAGTTATTACTCTTTGCCAGGTCTCTGTGTAGCATTTCATCATATCTCTTTTGCACATACTTTAGCACAGCACATGAGTAGAGTGGCACTGGAATGAATATTAATAAGCGTTTAATTGATTAGTGACATAATCTGGTGGCTTAATTCTTAAAAAAAAATATGATGACTCAAACAAAAAACCTGCAACAATGGGGTTAAAAAAATTGATCTTACTATATGGTAAATTTACTTTCAGCACAAGTATGTGAAAGCTGCTTTACCTTTCTGATATGGAATTCTAAGATAAAACTGAAATGAAGCATTAATATTTTGGAAGAAGGCAGCAATTTTGTTTAAGGCACTGGCCTGGGATTTGGAAAGTCTGCATTCAATTATCAGTTTTGCCACAGACTTTCTGATTGAACTATTTATCTGCCTTTGGTTCCTCGTCTTCCAGGCATGACTGACATTTCTTTTCTTCTACCCAATATTTTTCTTACTCACTTAGATTCTGACCATCCTGGAGTCAAATACTACGTCTTACTGCCTGCGTGGTTAGCAAAATGGGAATTAGTTCTTTATTGGAGGCTTTATGAACTGTAGTTGTAATAAGCCCAGTAAGGTGAATAAATTATTATTTTAAAATTCATTAATGATTAGGAAGACGTGACTGTTTCTGCAATGAGATATGCTGGCCTTTTAAAATGAGAAAGAAAATTTCTTGGGGTTATGTTATCCTATACCAGTCATGTTCTGGCAAGAGCTAGAAAAACTGTTAAGCCCAATGAAGCCATGTTACAGGGAAAGTGCAGTTAAATACAACAATATTACTCAAGACTGGCACCAAAAAATTATAGAGGGCCAAGGTGATGCCTGACAGAAAAGAGTGATGGGACAGTTAAGACTTATGCCAGCTGAAATATGCTGGTGGAAGAACAGGAGTGTCATATACTTTATATTTCCCTAGTGTAGAGGAATTCAAGCACGATTATATGCATATCTAAAAAAATTTGGCATGTCCATTTGGTATTCTGAAATTCTAGGAGATTCTCTTTTTATATTGGCTCTTAGAACAACATCTTTCAGGCTTTTGATTTAAACTGTGACTATGCCCTGTGGGGAGTACAGTGTTCCCACAGGAGAAGCCTGGGCTTGCACTGGCCTCTTTGTTTCAGCTTTGAAGAATATTTAGATTCCTGCTTTTCCATCAATGATCTAAACGTGCATACCATCACCATACATAGCATCATCTCACCAGCCACCATGGATCATTACACATTCTAGAGATAATGTAATCTATTGCTTGCATATGTATGTTTTAAAAATAATAATAACTTCTTACTGTCAGCCATGATACAGCTTTATTTAGTTAAGGCAGGTGAAAAGAAATTATAATATACAAAAATTATTATTATCCCTTCTTTTGTCATGGGTATTTTCCAATAATAACTACTTTATTTAGATATCTAAATATCAGTCCTGAAACAAGATGTTCTAACAGCATGCTTGGTAATTCCTGTGTCTAACAGAACGCGTGACCCATGAGAGCATATAGTTGACAGAAGACACTTCTACCTCCAGAAAATAATGCAAATTGTACCTGAGACAGGGAACAACCTTTTTGTGTGCTCATGCGGTTCCTTCTCTGTTTTCATCCAAATCTTGCATAATCTGAAACTTCAGCACAGCATGTCTTCCAAAAGGCTAAAACTAGCTTATGTGCTAAGAAATCTGGGCAATAATGTGAGACACTGAGTGGCTCCTTCCGTAGTAGATGGTAATGCACTGGTGGCTCTAAATTCCTAGGCCTAAATTCTCATCAGGCTGACAGATATGATCTACATTACATGGAGTTATACTTGATACAACCTTTTGAAAAGAAAATGCTGGTGCATATTAGAGCTTCTTGCAGTGAGATACTCCTTAAGCAATATAGTCTTTTAAAAGCACATATTATCAGATAGTTGTTCATGTTAAGTATCTTGAAGCGAGGCCAAAGGCACTCGATGTCTAAACAAGGTCAATTCCAGATAATATTCCCTATTAACGATCTGAGAGAGCTGCATAATGGCTCTTCCTATCAGCTGCCAACACAGTAAAGACTCACCTGCCCCTTTGCCTGCAACCCAAGGAGAGGGCAGACCGACAAAGATGGGAAATAATGAGCTGATTATATCACTATGTATATAAACTAGCTCACTTGTAGAACTGTTATAAAAAATATAAATTCTCATTTATAGAACAATTTTTTCCTAGATGAACTAAGGAATATAGTTCATAATAGGATGTATTACAAGAAAATGGCTCTCAGTTATCTACAGAAAATTCATATTCTGAAGGACACTTTTGTACAGAATATCACAACTTGTTAGTTAGCAGGGAGAAAAAACAGCAGGGTATATTGTCTCATATTATTCACATTATTAACATTTAGAGCAAAACAGAAAGTTGAAAGGGCATTTCTATCTTACAATCTACCTCTAACAGTAGTAGGAATTGCATAGTTACCCCCATATAGTGGCTTCCAACACTACACCTGTGCCTAAACTTTTCCTGTCAACTTTGTGATTTTGCAGTCACATTCTCATATATGTATATTAAAACATATGCATATATATGAAAAAGAGATTTTAATTATGTCCCCTGCTGCTACAACCAGACAAAGGAAGAGATGTTTCAGTACCATTATACGACGGAAACAATAAAACTGAGCGAATATAAAGAAGTGCTTATGCACAGAGTAAATTAAGCAGGATCCTACCCCAAAGTAATGTCTTGTTTGGTTTTTGAGAAATGTGCTCTTTTTTAGAGGGAAAGGAGGCAAGAGGCCTTTGTGGTTTAACCTGGCAGGCAGCTAAACACCACACGGTCATTCCCTTACTCCCTCCACACCTAGTGGGATGGGGGAGAGAATCGGAAGAAAGGTGAAAACTCATGGGTTGAGATAAAGACAGCTTAATAGGATAGAAAAGGAAGGGAAAATAACAATAATAACAGTGATAAAAGAACGTAAAAAACAAGTGATGCACAACGCAATTGCACACCACCTGCTGACCGATGCCCAGCCAGTCCCTCAGCAGCAGCCGCCACCCGCCGGCCAACTCCACCCCAGTGTTAGTCTTCAGCATGACATCATACAGTATGGAATATCCCTTTGGCCAATTTGGGTCAGCTGTCCTGGCTGTGTCTCCTCCCAGCTTCTTGTGCATCCCCAGCCTACTTGCTGGCAGGGCAGCATGAGAAGCTGAAAAGTCTCTGACTTAGTGTAAGCACTGCTCAGCAACAACAAAAACATCAGTGTGTTATCAACATTATTCTCATCCTAGATCCAAAACTTAGCACTATACCAGCTACTAGGAAGAAAATTAACTCTATCCCAGCTGAAACCAGGACAATGGTGCAAGAAGTTCTTTGTTGTTTCATCACAGTAAACTGAACACATTCACAATCCATCACCATTGGATAAGGTATTCTCAAGAATGAGCCACCCCGGAACTGATCATATAACCAACACTTGTTCTTTTACTTCAAGACAGATCTGAAATATGGTGATGTTGATATGGAGTGCCCATGTATGTGAATACTAAATTATTAGCTGTAAAAGTGAGTAAATGTTGATAGCATTTTTTTGAGTGTTTTCTCACAAAAGGATTTGGTTACTTTACTTACTGAAGATTTTAGTTTTAAGTTGCTAAAAACAGCTGCAGCCTATTACCATGGATCAGCAGCCGCAGCCAACAACTGATATAGTACTTGGAATGTATGTACCACTGAGGAAAGATTGAATGACTTAGGTAATAAAACCAACTAATTTAGGCAAAAAAAACCCCAAAACTTAAAACATACTTCTCTGGGAAATAATCTGACTTTTTTCCCCTGGGATTTAGGAATTACAAGAAGTCATGAACTAGATCTATAAAAGGTCATATTTAATTTACTTTCACTGTTAAGCGAAGGTATGACCTTGTTGTGTTTTCAGAGCAGTTCATCAGTCTCCAGAGAGAGGTTAAACAAAGAGGAAACTTACCTCTGGCAGCTAAATCAAGCGGTTTAGATTTTAGAGCATCAGCTCCAGAACACTTAACAAGATTAATATGCAGGGACTCCTCCCATGTCTATTCAAAGCAGAGAAAGAATAGGGCAAAGGAGGGAATGAATTAAAATCACTAGGGCCTTCAAGAATGAAAGGCAAGTATTCCAAGTAAGCAAGTATTTCTCAGCGCGTCAAGACAGTTATAAAGCTAGTGAAATCATGCATTCATTAGCAACGTCAGAAAATTTTTTTGAAAGACCGACTTCTGCGTGTTTGTGTGCCATCCACCACACCAGCCTTCAACTCCTGGCCAGCATTTCCATGTGAAGTGTTTGGGGACTCTCCCTCTCCCAGTAGTTGGAAGTTATGTTGCAACTTAGCACATCTTACAGCACGCTTACTTTGATCTCAGGGCAATCAATAATAAGAGACTATAATTGACAAAAGCCCTAACTGTCCATGCCTAGTCCCAGACAATGTTTCACAAACAACTTAGCCAGTTTCTGCAATTACCATTACATATTGATTTCTAAAGCACTCTGAGTATATCAGGGCACTTGAGCAGAGTGAATGTCGGGCAGGACAAAAAGCATGAAATTAAAAAAAAAAAAAGGAAAAAATCTTTTAAAAACTGACTACAGATGAGAACAGAACGCACAATATAAAGGTCAAATGGGTGGGAAACCGATTACCTTTGAGCCAGAGGTAAGAGTATTAGCCTGGGTACTATACATATGGGGTAAAAAGCAAATAATATAGTTCATAGTCGAATACATGGGCTGAAGTTTAACAAAATGAGGATGTGTTCATATTCAGAATGAGACTGGTGAAAGTACCTATGTACCGTAGAAACGTACAAAATGTCCTGCCACTCAGACCAATAGTGCACCTAACCCAGGAATCTGTCTTCAATGAAGAGCAAGAGGTTGTTTTTTTTCTGTCATTCTGTTTTAGCATCCACAATTGTTATATTAGGGATGTTTGAGAACGCAGTCCTGCCTAATCGTTTTCATGTGTCCTTATAGATCTGCTGTCTGTGAATTTATCTAATCCATTTCTGAACCTACTGATAAAAATATCTGCCTCCACAACTCTCCATGGCAATATGTTCCAGGAAATCTCTCTTTTCTCTGCAAAAAGAAAGTACCTAATTTGGTGGTTTAAATCAATTTTTCACTAGTTTCATCAAGTGTCCCCTTGGTTCTGGTATGCAGGGTTCAGTGGACAAGAGTCCCATGTTCACTTCCAAACCTAAAGCTGGGAATTCACTCTTTATGGCAAAAAGAATAAAAACCCCTCTTCCACTTCATCACTTAGGTTAAGATGGACACCTGAGAAAGTGATAGTAGGCACTCATAAGGAGTTAATAAGAGAAGCACTCTCAGGGTGTTTCAGAATTTATAACTAAAAGGTACCTAATATGGCTGAAAAGTGATTGTCAAGATAATAGGAAAGTAAAATTTGTCACTTATTCTGCATTTCGGAGGCAAGCTGGGCTGAACAAGGACCATGAGCCTCACATAAAGAACAGCCACAGCACAAGTGGTGTGCTGAGATTCAGACTTGGGCTTGAAGTTTGAAAAACACACAAAAAGTGAAACCACACAGACTCTGAGACCTTTCAATATTGCCATGTAAAAAAAAGATTGTAACTCGTGAAGACACTGCGGCCATATAGGGCATAAATAACCACCATTTGTGTGTTTGAATATTGTAGTGTACAGAGACTCCCACGTGTGGGAGGGCAGGCTGCCATTCAGAGGAATATGCTGTGCCAAATTTTCTGTGATGTAGCCATTGCAGTTGTGCTAGCTTAATCTAGGAATACATTTTGCTCTCTCTTTAATCTAATTTTGAATATATAAGAATACTTTTGAGCTGATTACCTGTACTTTTCTAAGAGTGCACTAGATTGGACTCCTGCTCAGCAATACCAAGTGATGTGACGAATGTCCTCCCATGAGTGTAGATAAGACGGCAAACACTCTGTTATATGATAGGATTTGAAATAAATCCTGTCCCAGTTTCTACTTGTGAGAGCCGAGAGCAGCACAGATTGAATTCTGCTGGTGATCAGTGCTCAGTGCTGAGGGAGAGCCAGGAAGACGGAGCAGGTGAGACAAAGCAGGACATCAGCTTTCCGTTCAGACATACAAAGTAGATCCCATCCCAGAAACACAAAATGGGTGTTTATTTCATTACAACGAGCTTGATTCACCATGAGGCCATCTCTTGATGCATTTTGTATCCTAAGTTACTAAGGAAAATGTTCATCTTCCCTGTTAAATTTGCTGCAAGGTCAGACCATTGCTTTTCAGTGTGAAAGAATTCCAGAGGATTTGTCAATATAAACCAGTCAAAGTAGTACTTCTTCATATCTTTTGGGTTTGTTCAACTTTATAACTAAACCTGTTCTTTTTCAAAACTGGTCAATTTATGATTAGGTAATTAGCAGTACATTTATGGTATTGTTGGCAGGAAAGTTTGAACATAATCGTAACTGTTTTATTTTTTTAGTGATTAATTCCTTCACAATATTCCTGATCCAGTTATGTAATTTTTTATAGACGCTGTTTTATAACCATGGGTCTGATTCACCACTGCATCACTCCAGTTTTTTACCAGCACCACCAGCCTAGCTGATTGATTTTCAAAAGGGTTATATCAGCATAAAACTGTAGCAATGGAGCTGTGAATCAGGCCAAAACAGGGGCAGGTACTCCAGGCAGAAAAATTATTTGAAGAAACCTAATTGTTAGAAACCTTGACAAGGCCATAGTACATCTAGATGATTTTCTGTCATCTCTAGCTCAGTGAAAGTGCTCCTCAGGTCCTGCAGCTTTGCAGGCCCACTGAAGCTACAGCTGCAATTCCCAGCACATGAGTTTCTCCCACCCACATCCCCTCCAACTTGGCTCATTTTTAGCCTTTTGCCAGGAAGGCCTGAAAGAATGAATCTTAATAAGTATTTTTTTAAAAAAGATTGAGTAATTTCAGAACAACCATGCTGAATTACTTCAGCTGAAGATCTGGCCTTTCCTAAAAATTTTTATAACTGCAGTGTCCAAAGCAGAATCATTCTGTTAGATACTATACAGGGCTGGCAGCTTTTCCATTCCTATCTTGTGTTTGCAGAGTATGTAGAGCTGGTCTGGGATATCAGAGTTCACTTATTATTTCTGCTTGTGCTGTGGTGGTTGGGGGTCAGGAACCCTCTGCCTGCTGTACCTATGGGCTGAGAGGAGACCCCCTGAGACACGCTGAGCTCTCTCCCCTCACATTGTAAGGTCCAACAACTGACTGCATTGTGGGATGTGCTTGGGGAACATGAGATCATGTGTTGGATTACAAATCACTCTCCTCCTGCCAATCTCTGCCATAGAGACATGGATTTAAAATGTGCCAAAATGATCAATTGGATGCTTTTTAAAGAGTTTAAGACTGTGAGAACAGACAGAGGCAAGGAATCACTTATGTCTCAAGCAGCAGACAATTATTATAATGACATGTGTTTTTTTCCTATTTACCAGATTTGTTGATAAGTTCACTTCACCTTTTTCTGTTTCTAACACAAAAGATTAGTAAATACTTTGACATTCCAAGTCAAAATGCTCTACTGAAAGCAGCATTTCTAGTCAAGCAAAGCAAAAACCCAACAACAACAAAAAATCCTGCTTCTCTGTGGTTTAAGAAACAGGTAATACAAACAAAAAGATTGGCCTCAGTCCATCTTCTGTAGTGTCCTTCTCTATATCTTCACAAGAAAAAATCCTGTGTTTCTAAACTTTCTGATCACTTTCAACTGCTGGACATGTCAAGAGAAAACGTTCTTGCTACCTCCATTGCAGTCATGGGAATCAAGAGTTGATCCAGCTAATTACATGTTTCCTGTGCACAGCAATGAGTACTAGTCACTAAAGGGCAAGATACCTACTAAATAGTTTTCACTGCAAAAATATTTATCTACTTTTGATTGGCTCACAGTACATAGTTCATGCTTCCCACTTAGTCATGACTTGTTTCTTTATAAATTCTTCAGCTGTTTAAAAAGTCCAGTGAAAGGTTTCCTTCCATATTTAGACTCCTCTAGCTACTCTGCTTGTCTTCTTTGTCCACAGAATGAATGTATTCTTCAGTGGAGCTGTGACTTTCCAAGCTGGATGACACTCTAGTTGATGATGTTTCAGAAAAAGTCATTTAATCGTCACCATTTCTCAACCAGTCTATAAGGGCCCACTCAGTAAGAACTACTGGTATGCAAAACCAACCACCTATCTTGTAGTCCACCATATGTCCATCTCCATCTGCTATAGCTTGTCTTATCTATAGTTTGCAAGCTCTTTGCAGAGCTCCCATATTTCTGCTTTACATTTCTGACTGAGGAAGATATGACCTGGTGCGCTGCAGTGCATGTAAAACGAGTCTTTAATAAGCCCGATAATCAAGCCGCATGCTGGACTTACTAAATGTGGCAAGGATCAACTTTATGATCTCACTGTATAGACCCTTTGGGGTTTATCTTTGTGGGTTCAGTGGTTATGTGTCTGGGAACTCTAGTACCTGAGAATCCAGTAAGTGGCTAATATTCTCTTGTAGTGCTAGAAGTCGGAAAAATAAAGCTTTCTGGGAAGACTCAGATGTGTCAAAACCTATTTCCCTTGCGCTGTGATGTACAGCACCTCCAGTGAAGAGCCCAGCGTCAGGCCTGTGGCAAATACTAAAAAATTTAGGATCTAAAATTGTGAGCGCACAAAGACAACAGCTTACCTGTTCTGTCCTCATATGTAATGGGGCCATATCTCACCTGGCTAGGTGCCAGCCGCAGAGCCTTGGAAGTAAATATGCTAAGTGATGTGAGTGCTAATGGCATTTTTCAGCTTCTTTAATGAAATAACCATGTCCTGCTTTTATGCAAAGTATGTTTCATGGCATCTCAAGATCACCTTCAGGCAAAAGGTAAAAGAAAGGGCTTCATTTTTGTCACTTTCTACATTTGCAAAATCACTGCTATTTTAAGTGATCTGTATTTTTATTTCCTTTTTGGAAATCACTTTGTAGTTTTGACTGATGTAAAAGAATGCATGGTTTTATGTAAGGTATGTTTTCATGAGCTTTTGCAGGCTGACATATCATGCCCTGTCCTTCTCTCTGTTCTGAATGGAACAGCTGCACAACACCTTACTGAAGGCCATGATGGTGACAGGATTTGTACTATCCTGAACTTCATGTTGTCCTATCCCATACAATTCCTGTTCATCTCAAAGGATGGACAGAGCAAACTTGCGTCTTTCTGCAATTGTGTATGAGGAACGCCCCGCAGTGTATCGGCCTGACTTCCTAGCGAAAGCTCTAATTCCATCCAGGGAGGCTCAATCTATGCAGGGAAATGGATAAAAAACTTATAAAATAAAATATTATTGCACATTTGTTTCTACAGGGGGCTCAGAGAAAGCCAGATCTACCGAATAGAGAGCTGTGTTTCCTCTGTGAGGTCTGAAATAGAAGCTGAAGAAAATTAAAACTAACAAGTTGTCTCTGTTCACATTTTTAGAGTACCAGACACTGCAGAATTGTGGCATGTTTCTGAAGAAAGATTCCCCTGACATCATGTTTGAGAAAGTTTTCCATTAAGAAGGCTCATGTATTTATTTTGTGCAATAAAGAGGGAGAAAATGATACGACAAAACTGTAAGAAACTCTGCCCTCAGTGATCATATATAACATTTTTAGAGGATTGTCATTGTACAAACCTCACTTTTTATGTTGATTCATAAAATCAATTTATTTTTATAAGAAAATAGAAGAATTCTGCTGCTTTACATTTATGCTCTCCTATATTCCCTGTAATCTCACAAGTGTGCTCTAAAATCTTTTGACTGTTATTATCTTAAGCACCTTGAAACTTCACAGGTTCACACCATTGCTCTCTGAACCATTACAGTAGGATGAGAAGGAAAGAAGGAGGTACACAGGGGAAGTCACTGACTTAGAAGATGAGCATCCCTTACGCAGTTAGCAAGCTTACCTAAGAAAAATAGCTGGAAGTCAAAAAGGCGCCTGAAAAGACTTGTGTACCGTACATTGCACTTTTGGACAAAGGAGTTTAAACACCAGTAAAAAGAAACTGTGAAACCTTTCCAGCTTCTCCTCGATTTTCCAGTTTGGTGTTAACTGAAGAGAATCTGCTTTGTGTTTCCCTGAGGCCTCTCCATGGGGTGAACTAAAGCTCAATAAGTGGAGACGATACGGAGATTCAGTTCAAAAATGCAGTCCTGATCCAAAGTATAGTGCTATGTGGACTCATCAGTAGTTCAGATGGGATCAGAAAAAATCATAAAATCTTAGAAGGAACTAAATTCAGGTTTCATTCTCAGAGCTGAAAGACTCCAACAAGGTCTGGCCCACGGAAAGTGCAGTTACAGCCCTTGCTTTCTCATATAGGAGGGGCAAGATTGCCATGGTGCCACTCTCTCATTTACTAACCCAGCAGTTTAGTGCCCAGTTCTCTCACCTACCCACTGTGCTCAGCTCCCGTTTCCCGAAGGGACTGAAGCCTGCATCTCCCGGCAGATTGCCTATCTTGAGTACAAGAGTCACCTCACTTTTGCCTGATCCCCTTGAGGACACTGTTATAATGCTCTCAGGCATGAAATGGGATGGACTTGGTGATACCACGATGTTCAAGTCATCCGTTCTGTCTTTTCCCTTGCTAGCAAGGGAAGGCATTCACTATCTCCCACGTTCCCCTAGGTCATGGAAGCAGGCTTGACACCTGCGATATGATCAGAACAACAGGTTTGTTGCCCAGTTTCACTTGCAATGATGAAGTTCAGGGCTGCCTGGCAGGTATCCTTGGACAACCACAATGATCTTTTAAATACCTTGTAATCCTATTTTCCATCTCTGGACACTTTCACCTTCCTTGCCTCTCTCTTTCTCCTCTCCAATCCTCTTCCGGATAAACAAACCACTCCTAATTACTTTTTCACTATTGGCTCTAGTTTTCCTACATCAATAGTCCAATTCGTATTCCTGAGCCAGTGTCTTTGTTTCGGCTGGGACACAGTTAGTTTTACTTTTGAGCAGCTAGAAAAGCTCTGTGCTTTGCTTTTAGGCTGGGATTCACTACGAGAAGAATGTTGATAGTGCACTGATGTTTGTAGCTGGCACTGAGGCCTCAAGGACTTTTCAGCTTCCCATGTTCTTGCCAGTGTGCAGGAGCACAACAAGCTGAGGGGGAGCATAGCCGGGACAAAGGGTCCACAACTGCTCTTATGATTTGAACTTATACTTAGGATTGAGAGCTAAATTGGCCAATGAAGTATTCCATATCATGCAGCATCATGCCCAGTATATAGATGAGGGTTGACCAGAAAGAAGGGCTTTTGCACTTCTGGGCATTCTCACTCTCAGACTCTCAGAGTTCAATCTCTCTCTCTTCCTTTCTTTTCGGGCCTCTCGCTCTTCCATGATTGAGGTGTCAGGACTTATCTGTTTTGGGATCATTTGCCAGGATGGGACAGTCATTGATCACCAGGTGGTGAACAATTATACTGTGTATCTCTTGTTTGTATATATTATTATCATTATACATACATACATATATATTCATATATTCTTTTTATCATTATTACTTTTAATTTTGCATTATCATTATATCATTCCTATGTCAATTCACGAGTCTTCTTCCTTTTTCCCCTTTAATTCTCTTCCCCGTTCCCCAGAGGTGGGGGAGGGTGAGCAAGTGGCTGTGTTGCTGGCTGGGCTAAGCCACAACACCCCGTTTCTAACACAGATAATCTCAGCTTTATATCCTGATAGAAACTACTGATATAAACTACTGATGTGGTTACCAAGGCACTCTTGGTCTTGCCTAAGGTCCTGAAACTCCCTCTCAGGGAGGTTTGGCCATCTCTCACATCACTTCCTCTGAACCAGCTATGAAACCTAGGCATTCCTTGTGATGCTGTCAGTAACTCCTGTCAGCTTCTGTTATCGTTATCTGTCCCATCTGGCAATTTCTCACGTCACAGCCAGCAGTCTCTCACATCAGTGTAGTTAGCTGAACCTGAGGCCAGGGCCCAGCCAGTGGCCTGCAGCCATAGCAGCCTGGGCTGCTTTCACCAGCGGGGGTTGATTTACCAGCTACTGTCTTGCACTGCAGGGCAGGGGTTGTCCTTTTGTTAAAGGTTCACATAATGTTCATCAGTCTAGAACAGGAGCCTCAAGCCATCATCACTGTACATATAATGAAAAATAAGAATTCCTGAAACTCTGGACTGAACGAGCTTAGGTGAACAGGGGAAAATAGAATGAACCTTGCTTTTTTCATATGACATATCTAATAGATGAATAATTATATATTGTCTTCATAAGCATCTTTAGTGTCTGCAATCTAAGACTTTCAGTCACCAGTCTGGAGTCTCAGAACAGTCTGTTAGAACTGGGAGGGCAATAAAATTACTTTCAAAATGATATTGCATTAGTTTCTGAAGGGCAGTAATTAGTGTGCCCATGAGATTAAGGCCTTGGATATGGCAACCCCCTGTGTCCTGCTGGTCCTTTCTTTCTGTGAAGGTAGAGTCAGAAAAAAGGGGAGAAAACTTTTGTAATTATAGTAGAGGAACTGCCACCAGGTTTGAGAACCATGACTTCCATACAAGCACTCTTCTTGCAAGAAAATACTCTGTCATATCCAATGACATAGCTGAAAGGAAGACTTGTGCCTTTGTCTTGAGATCCCTTTACTCCTGCTACTGGTGAAGTCACCTCCAGTAAGAGCCCACCGGCCACTGGGCTCAGATTAAAGTGCAAAGTGGAATCATACCACAGAGGAGAAGATGGAAAAGCTCCAGTTGTTTTCATAGTTCATTATCAATCATCTGGGGCCCATTGCCAAAACATGCCATAATGCAGCCACAGCTGGTCCAGCATCATTCCTTGTCAACAGACAAGTAGCCAAAACATTGGGAATCAAACAACATTTTCTTCTGAGCGCAGTTTAAAATACTCTGGTTGCAAGGGTCATGCATTGTTTGTGATTAAGTTTCAGCAGAGAGTGTGAGCTACCTTGCTACAAGATGTAAATGAGAAGGTAGAAGCGGCGAGCCAGATACCATAACACACTGTTCATCTCCCACTGGGGTTGGCCCCCTTGCAGGATTGCCAGTGGTATAGAGAATCACACAGCTCTTCCAAACTCAACTTCTCATCTACACCGATGGCTCTATCAACCAGGGATCTTGCTTAACACAAGTAGTTTAAACATGTGGGTAGCAAGGTAGTTTAGCACCTCATTCATCTAACAATAATTGAGTCCAAAACACTTCCTCATATAGTTTTCCAAATGTCCTGCGCTGAGTTCTCCTATTGAAATGATAACTTGAAATGTTATGCAATGAAAGGGTAAAATTAATTAAATGACTGAATTCATAGCCAAAAAGGTTATAGCCAAAGTTCTCCAAACGTGCCTGGAGCTTCCTTATCCTTTCAGCTAGCACCTATATGTATGGAAACTCAAGGGGAGTCCTTCACAAGGGGAAGACATTGAACAGTGGAGAAAGCATACCCACATCCATAGAGAATAGATCACTCATGTAATAAAACCAGGTAATAAAACTATTTTAAGTCTCATATTCCAAAAAGTACTAAAAAGAGAGGGGCAGAAACAGGGCTAGATCCAAAGCTTTCCATCAGTCTAATTCCATCTTGAGTGAGGGGTGATTAATGTAAACTCTGTCTATATTGTTTGCCATAACCACACAGCTCCATGCGCGCACATCCACAGTTAAACCACTTGGTAGTCAGGAGCGGGGAGAAGGGATCATGAGATTCTATTCTTTTTATTTTTTCTATTCTCAGAGTTTTCACATACCAGCAGCTAGAAGTTTTGGTTGCTGTCAGTTTTCTCAAATGCTTCTGGGTCAAGAGCCAATATTAGAAATTATTTGAACAGTCATTCATTTTAAGCAAGAAGACACCCACTGCTGCTGTGATACAAAAGAAAATCTGCCTCAGAGCAGCTTACTGAGCAAATGCAGTTCTATCACAATGATTGCAATAAGAACATACTGTATTGTCCATAATTACATCCATATTAGGAGGAAAAAAATTAGCTAAGCTGTTCAGTTACATGCCAAAACTATTTCCTGAGGGATATTTATTTTGACTAATGTTAGGGTAAAAAAATGAAACCAATCTGGCCTGGTTTAAAGCACTTGATTTTTCTTTTGTGTTTGATGGAGAGAAACAAAGCAAGCCAAGAATTTATGTAAAGCCACTGCTAGGTTTTAAGGTGACAGGAGTTTTTTAGGGTGGCAAGAGTCCCTCCCCCTTGGCAAAGGGCTGGAATTTATACATGCAGAATGAGGCAAGGTTACTATTCTCAGGGAGAGGTATTTTTTGCCCATCTACTGCAGCACCGTTCTGTGGTTTGACACAATGCCAGCATTCACTGGGACAAAATCCTATCTCCTGAAGTACCAACTGCTATTTGGCTCTGGGTATTTGGAAATATGCTCTTGTTGCTACAGTGATCTCAGTCTAAATCTGTTTTCTTGCCTACTTTCTCTTTCTTTAGTTGCTGTTTTTCTTAGCTGTGGACTAAAATAACAGATCGTATTACTCCCAAATGAGGTAAGTCATAGCTAGACATCGTTAGGGTAGAGGCACAGGTCTGCTAACAAACTATTGGCTGGTTGTAAAACTGGCTTGTCTTTAAATCCGTGTCAACAGATTTTGCTGTGAATTAGAGGGAGAGGTTTATGTAGACCTAACAGTGCCAGTGAGAATCACTGGCTGGCAGAATGCAGTTCAGATTTAGTTTCCCTGCAACCTTTACTTGGCCAGAGGCTTTCCTCCCTGAAACACTGCTTTCTGAAAACAAAACCAAACCAAACAAAAAAATCAGTCTGCCCATTGAGAACTGTGAAAGTTGCTCTCGTAAGTTATCACTGCATAATTGCTGTGCCTGTACAAGTTCTGCCATGAAGTAGTTTTAAACTGAAAAGCATTAGGATGGTTTGTGATAAGATTGAGGATTAATATTTGGTAACATGAAGAATAGGGATTAATCAAAATATGGGAAGCATATTGCATGAAAAACAAGTCAGTTATATCCCCTTTCCAGAAACAGATGTTGAAATGCCTACATTCAGATGACTTGTCTTCTGCATCCTGGTAATGAAGTCCACCCTCACTACAACATATCTCATACGTATCACTTCCTTAATCTAAATGCATCAGTGTCATGGTTCTTTCCTTCTTTTGTTATCCCCCACTGACAAACAATTTCAACAGTTTTTAGTTATGGTGTCATTCCAAGGGAAAATGTAGTGTAGAGAAATATGCTTGAAAACTATCTTTTGTGTTTTCAGTTAACTCTTCCTTTGCAGGATGAAACTGTCCTTTATTCAAGGCAGTTCATTCAGAGTAAAATGTGCCGACTTATTTGCAGTAACTATATCATAAATGTAGATAATATTCCAGAATACCCAAAGACACCTATTTCCATGTCAGTGCCCTGAAGGTCTGACATGTCACACAGTCTGCTGTGGAGTACAAGCTTCAGCCCAGAAAGGGTCTAAGTAGAGAGCACAGTAGTGTGAACAGGTAGAGAGGATGTCACGTGAATGGACCAGTAAGACATCCAGTGCTGCCAGGCCTGTCTATGGGTGAAACTTGGTTATACAGAAAAGAAAGAACCTGCCTATGTTTTTCGCAAGAGGACAACACAACAGAGGAGGGGGTATTGCTGTTTGAAGAGGAGAGATCATTTTGGGGAATAAAAGACAGCTCAATGATGACATAAAGAGGGAGAAAGGGAAAGCTATAGCTTTGAAGAGTCTGGAAAAGCCTTAGTGGTTTTCCAAACCTTTGATGTTTGCTTTGATCCAGACCCTGGAAAGGGTCTCAGAGAGACTACTCCATCAGCAACTGCTTTGATTTAGCCTTACAACTGAGAGGAAGAGCTCAGAATTTAGGATGTGGGCCCATTTTTACAGATCTGTTAAGCTAAATAAATGTATGTGTAAGAATAAGGGAAGTCTACTGGAAAGGCAATTGTGGGACCCTTACCAGAAGTCAGGCTTAGCCCTGGACACAGCTCATGACAGGTACTCATTGCTGTCCGTCTCACACTGTTTCCTGCAGGAACTTAGCCAGAATCTCACTGCACCTGGCCAGCGTTTCATGTTGGACAAAGTTGTTGCACTGTTTGCCAAACCCGTATCTCTCCCATTGGCTTTACCACCTGTGAAGGAGCATGATAAGCTTGGAAAATATTAACTCTAGATGTTACAGATTTTCAGAAAAAGGTTGTTTGATTTAGGCATGAGCAGACATTACCAAAACAACCTTCTAGAAATGTATGTCTTTCCAGTGCACCGGACTAGGTAATGTTAGGATTGTTACAGCAGCTGTGGCTGATATCCCTGAGCTGGTGTGTTTCCCCAGCTATTGATATTTTTGTTAAGAGCATCAGACTGAAACTCAGGAGACTGGGCCAATTTCCAGCTTTGTCGCAGATGTCCTGTATGACCTATAACAAGTTGTTTATTCTCATTGTGTGTTAGTTTGGACACTGGAGGATGATGCTTCCCTATCCCATAGGGACATTTGTCAATACACATTAACCAGTGTTGTGCAAAGTTGTTAATGGAAACTGGGAGAGGGGGTGAAAGTGAACAGACAGAACATCTCTGTTTCATCTCATTTCTCACGGTGTGAATCCATGGGAGGTTTTGATTGTTCTTTCCAGCCAGTCTTCCTAACAGGAAACTAAGCCAGGTGATGCCATGAGAGGAAAGCTGTCATGAGACAGTTTCTCCTCTTTGCTTACCTTCTTTCCCTCATCTTCCTTCTCGATTCTTCATTTTTTTGCCTTGTCATTCCTCTGTTTCTTATCTTTCTACTTCAGGCATTACTTTCCATTAGTCTCTCATTTTCTCCCACTGCCGTTTATTCCCTTTCAATCTCTCTTTTTGCCTAATATAGTGCATTGGACTAGGAAATAAGGAGTTTTGCTCATCCCTTGGGCTCTCTTGTCTGCCTGCAGAATAAATAGAAATACGTGTTGAAGTACTTTTCCAATCATCTGTTTAATGCACACTCACATTATAACAATTAGTTTAATACCAGTTTTGTTTCATTTCAGGGAACTGTTACCTAAATACTTATACAATAACAGTCTATTTGTCTGGGTAACATTGTAGTGATATCATGCAGTTATTGTGTGCACATGTGCCGAAATGATGATTTTAGGTATATGGTCAGTTTCGTTGTTGTGAGACTGAATTATATGAGAAAGAATATGTGTTTATGCTAAGAATTTGTCATGCTGAAATGAATTTGTTGGTAAAGCCTAACAGTAATACCAGAGGGCAGTCTTTCCCTTTCTGTATTCATCTTACAATACCTTACACATGGGGTGTCCTATCAAGGAAGAGGATTTTTACCTCCATGTCATGTAGAGTATAAGAGGGAAGAGAGGATAAGCGACTTAATTTTCAATGTCTGTGTTTTCTTAAGTGAAAATAAAACATGTCTTTAGTAACTTCAGCTGTTCTTTTCTTGGTTATTGCATCTTTTAGGAGGTGCCAATGTGAAACAGCATGCCCAGATGGAATTCCACCTTCTCAATGCTTGACTGGTTGTTTAAAGCCACTGCTGAGTCTGCAGTGCTGTGCAGGGATGATAACACGTCTGCAAAGTGGTGAGTGAGAGGGAAAACAGGAGAAAGATAAGTAGGTAACTGGTGTGTTCCCTTGCCTAGTGATACCTTCTATAGAAATAGGGAAAGAATTATTTCATAAGAAGTGACCTACAAATGGAATAGACAAGGCTACTTAGATGACATTACTTACTGTTACAATAAGTACAGAGATTCACTGATGTAGTGCTCAAAGGAATATCAAAATTAAAGATGGTCCTCCTTGAAATGGACTTGTTTTTCTCATTTAATCTGGGGAATATCTTATTTGAAAAAAAAGAAAAAAAGAAAAAAGAAAAAAAAAACAACCTGCTATTTATTCAATAGCAGCAGGGATGCTACTCCTACTCCTAGTATTATAGGTTATATGTATGTGCAGAAACTATACTGGGAGGTTTATTTCAAACCTTCATCCCCTAATAGCAGCACTATCAATTCAGTATAGTTTGTTCATTCTACTTTGCCTCTTCTTTCTCCTTCAGGTAACTTATCTGAGGGCATGGGCCATGAACATGAGAATGAAGTTCTTGAAAATAATCTCAAATACTTACTTTCCAGATAGAATATTGTACTTCCTTCTATACAAGGTAAAATTTGCCTGGAATACAAACAGAAAAAACGAGATTATGCTATCCACATGTTAGAATCAGTTAAGTAACACAGTGCCCCAATTCCTATTGAAAAGCAGTAGGAGAAAAGCAAGAAAACTAAAAGAAACAGTATCAGTTTTTTTCATCATAGCTTCTTCTTCAAAATTCCAGTTCAAACATCCTGTTCTCTGGCATCCTACGCAAATGCAACTTGTAACTGCTCTGTGAATGTTAGCATCCAATACATTGTATAGTGAGTGAAGAGCCTGCAGTTCGTAAACATTTGAAATAAAAATAATTTATTCCTGCAAGATCTGTTTGGGACAGGAGAAAATTATTTTATTTTCACACTGGTAGGTTTAATTGTGAATGTTTTTATACAGAAGACTTCAAGCAAAAACCTTAAATCCAAACATACTGACATTTTGTGCATATTATTAATATGTACCAGAATTTTTCAGATAAACTGTATCAGTCTGTAGTATCAAGAATTTGTCTCTTGGATCCAGTCTTCTGAGAGTTTCAAGGTGTTCAAAATTTGCATCCTGGCTTTGTGACTTAGCTGGTATCTTCTCTTTAAAGCTGCCAAGATCTATGTAAGCTGTTTGACTCACAGAATAAATGAAGCCAAATCAAACGCATATCCTTAAGCCGGCAGCGATTTTCTTCAAACATTTTGTCTGTAGCATTCATAGAAGCATTATGCAAGCTTAACATTTGGGAGGTAGCTGAGGTAGGGCAAGCAGGGCGTGAATTGCCTTTTCTCCATAATTTTTTTCCAGCTTCAGCTTGTAAGTCACATTCATGTTAGATATTTGGTGGAATTGAAGTGTCACAGAAGGCAAATTGTACGGAAAGGCTCTTACACCCCTCACTGACCTGTCTGTATCATCTGACCAGAAAAAGGAACAGCAAAAGTAGCAAATGTTTTTTCTCCTGACTTTTCAGAGGAACAAATACCTGGGTTTCCTGAGCCAGTTATATTGCTTAAAAAAAGAAATAAGAAGAGGGGAGGAAAGAAAAGTGAGACAGTAGTCGATGGGCTGGTGATAGCCTCAAATATTTGTCATCATCCTCAGAGCTGGCCTTAGAGGGTCTCAACAAAGCAGTAACTGGGTTTGCTCTGACATGCAGGTTTCCAAGGAAACAAGACTAATTAGAGGAGTATGACTGTTGCTGGGAAAAATGGCCTAGCAGGTAGGGCACTGACCAAGGAGCTGGAAGAAACGGGTGATATTCCTAGCTCTCACCTGTCAGAGCAGTGTGACCTTGGAAAGGTTAATTAACACCTCTGAAGCTGCAAGGTTTACAGTGCTTGCCTTTGTCTTTGAAGTTCAGCTCGGCAGCCCTTCAGTGCAGGGAGCACTTGCTGGTACAGGGATGCACTATACCGAGTGCAATGATTTGGGCCAATCTATGATTTGGGCCACTGTTCTGGCTGTTGTCTCTGGGTGCTGTTGTAATCCAGATCATCATATGACTCTCTTCAGGACACGAACGTGGTTTGGATTGTTCTTCTGACGTGACTTTTACATCCCTTTGCTGGGGACTTACATCCCTTTGAGCCATCTCAGTCAGACCTTTAAAACCTACGACTCTGCGGCTAGAGATCTCGCCAGGATTTTGCTGCTCCTTTCTTACAGTGCACCTTCACAGCAACACTCTTTGGGAGACCTCTGTAGCTTCCAACGCCCTCTTCCTCGATGTAATGGTTGTCTCGTATCCACCTGATTCAAGCCACTTGCTCCTCCGCTGCTGGCAGTGCCCGTGACAGCCATCCCTAGCCATCGTGTCTCAGCGGGCTCTCTCCTAACTCAGCCTCACAATCTTAGACCCGACATTCGTGCCTGCAGCTCTTGGCCAGCAGCCAGCCGTGGGGATCCGGCCACCTCTGCCCTTCCTTCTGCTTCATTACAGCCTCGAGACAAATTTTTCCTTGCTCATAATAGTTGACGTAAAGAAGCGGAGCGAGGCAGCAGCCAGCTCTCCCTAAAAGTCTGTTGCCTGTGGTACACGGTGTCCATCTCCATCACCACCCTAACGGGTGTCTGCCTGCACTTGTAACCAGGCTAGCTAATAAGCATTTCAGTGACAAGAGTAAAATTCTGTCTTTTTCCTACTAATATGACCTCTACTCACTTGTGCTGGCACAGTAGCTGGAGCTGTCACTTCCATTGATGAAATCCTTCCCTGCAGGATCCCAGCAGTCATGACAGCTGCCTGTCTGAGCTCCAGCTAAAGGAACCCCAGTTCTCAGCAACTTCAACCCCTCTGCGATCAGTGAGGAAGAAAATGAGAAATATCACAGCCCTGATCTTTCTCTGGCTTTCCAAGGTGGCATATTCTCAAAAATAAGAACAAACGTAGCTACAGGGATGAAAGGGAATAAATGGACAAAGGAAAATGAGCTACTAGAGAGGAAGAGGAGAAGTAAGAGAATTAATAGCCAAGATAGAAATGGACTGCTTCTAGGGAACAGGAGAAAATGGAGGAGAATAAACGGAGGAACAGTTAAGTATAAAGAAATAGAGAGGGCAGAGGGTAGTAAGATCAATGAGGAGGAATGGAAAGTTAATATCCTGTAGTAGACGATCAAGGGACACCTTGCAGGAGACTGCAACAGACATGACACTGAAAACGAAGTGGAGAGTGGCACTCTGCTTTGTATGTCAGGCAGATGCCCAGCATACTTTAGTCGCATTTACTTGTTTGTGTTTCTCTTGTATTAACCTTTTAATAAACACCAGCAAGCAATGTTTTGAATTGTTTGGCTTAGGATTGCACGTTTTAACCAGTAAGTAGCACTTCTCAATGGTTTACCTGTGAACTATTGGATTTTGTTTTCAAATCCTTGTCATCTACGACAGGTCCACATCCATCCAGGCCTGAACAGAAGGACTCAGGTGGCAACAGGCTGTACTATCACATGTGTAAGGACAAAACTAAGCTTCAAAGTTATTGTGATGTTGAGAACAAAGAGAAGGAGACCTTTACAAATGATAAGGAGACAGGCTGATTAACCCAAAACATAGGTTCACAGTTCACAACTCAGGGCAGAAATAATGTTTTACTTTTTAAGCAGATGAGAATTCATTGGTCTGCAGCTGTCAGGTCTATATTTTTATGTCCACTTGCTACAACATGGACATAAAAATTTCTGAATGATTTGACATGAGAAACAAACCTTTTCTGAATAGCCACTTAATAATTCCTCCGAATGCTCTACATCTCCTTCAGCAAAAATCCAACAAATGCAAAACTTGTTCTTTCTCAAATTTAATCTCAGTGTAATAGATTCCCTGTTTTAATAAATAATTTACCTATAGGTGCTGCTTGCTAGCCACTTTGCAGGTGCTCTCTGAAAACAACAAGAACTTCTATACTGCTTTTTCAGAGTATAAAGGTACTGTATGAACTTGCAGTGTCTCTACAGATTTACAGTGCCATCTCACCCCCATACTGCTGATCATTTATCATAATGTTACATTATAATGAAATTACAATGGAATTTTCTTAGCAATGCATATGACAGTGGCAGTAATATCACATGAATCCATTATGATTGGTATTATTATGATGAATAGGAAATTATTTCACTAGGCTAAGATACTCTTGCTAATGATTAGTTAAATTACTGCTGAGTTACAATAGAAGTCTCATGAGATTGCATATGATGTCCACACAGATACAATATAAATTAATAGTGGTTAGTTCAGTGACTGATTTCAGATGAATCAGAGATAAGGCACCTAAAGCGTTACTGCAGTATATTGCAAGTCATTATTACTTTGTTATAGATGAAACATTTATCATAGTGAATTTTTCATTCTGAACTAATGCTTGGGTCCACAAGAATTCTTTCAGTATGACACAAAGTTTTTCAGGAACCCGTGAAGTAATGATTTGATAACTTTCTGCCAAGAGAATAAGACAGACACAGATGCAGATAGAGGGGATCAGAAACAAACCTTTCCACCATTGCCACTCTTTTTATCATCTGTAGAGGCAAAAACTTTCTTACTACCAGAAAATCACAGAATCTGATGAAACTGAAGTCTCTGTTATGCAAATGCTTTTACTTTAAAACTGTGTTATGTTAAGATTCAGACACAATGGATATGCTTATCCTATAGGTGTAGCATGTCAGTATCTAGCAAGATCCTTTTCAGAACCACCTGCCTTCACTGGCGCAACTTGGGAATGGTTCAGTGCTTAGATTGCTGTCAGGACACTCCACTAGGTTGTATGGATGATACTGTGAGGTCTTACTCCTTCAGTTCAGCCTGGTCCTGCACCATGTTTGTCTCTTCACATGTCATGACAATGCATCTTTCAGCAGTGCTATATGGAGCAAAAATAAATAAATACCAAATAAAAGCAGCCCTTCATCCAGACTAATTTAGTGATTTAACTTAAATTTGACTTAATTATTATCCTTAGGATTTAGTGGCCTAAATAAAAGCAATGATGGAAGTATGGCATGCAGGTCTGTATCAGCTTCCCTATGAAATGGCAACTACTACCTACAGTGGGTCAGAAAGACAGTATAGAAGTTGCTGTTGTAGTTTAACCCTGCCAGCAACTAAATGTCACACAGCCGCTCCCTCAACCTCCCCACCCCTGAGGAATGGGGAAGAGAATTAAAGGGGAAAAGGGAAGGAGATTTGCGGGTTAAGATAAAAACAAGCAAATAATAGCGATAATAATAAATTAAAAGTAATAATGATAAAATAATAATAATATATGAATATATATATGTACAATGCTAATAATATATACAAACAAATGATGCACAGTGTAATTGCCCACCACTCAATCATCAACGTCCATCTCATCCCAGCAAGTGATCTCGAAACAGATAAGTCCCAACACCGCAATCCTGGATAATCGAAAGGTCCAAAAAGAGAGAGAGAGAGAGAGAGAGCATTCTGAGAGTTTGAGAGAGCCCTCTGAAGAGAAAGCTCTCAGAAGAGCAAGAGCGCTTCTTCTCAGTCAACCCTCATCTATATACCAGGCATGACGTTGCATGATATGGAATACTCCATTGGCCAACTTCACCCTCAATCCCAAGTCTAAGTTCAGATCATAAGGGGAGTTGTGGGCCCTTTGTTCCGGCCATGCTCCCCCCAGGCCTGTTGTGCTCCTGCACACTGGCAACAACAAGGGAAGCTGAAAGGTCCTTGAGGTCTCAGTGCCAACTATAAGAATCAGTGCACTATGGACATTCTTCTCATAATAAATCCCAGACTAAAACCAAAACACAGAGCTCTTCTAGCTGCTAAAAAGAAGAACTCCGTCCCAGTCAAAACCAGGACAGTTGCCAATGGATTTAAGATACAAGAGACGTACAACAGCCTTTCCATATTTCCCATAATTTAACCTCAAACTCTTAAGACTATGTGCTCCTTCCTGGGCATCTATATGGCAGAACTTTTAGATAATTTAGGGAATAGATTCATGTTCCCACTGTATGGTTTATTTTCCTTCCAGTTTCTTTCTCTGTATTTGCCACCACAGTGTCACTAAAAACTGTTTGTAGTGTATTCACCATATCTCTCTACTTCATATGCAGGACTTCAGGGCAATCACTTTTAAACTCTTGTTTTAAAGTTGATTGAAAACATTCAGGGGTTGTAGTAAAAATGCTACTCATGATCTTGAATGGACAATGGGAAAAGTGTGATATGGAAATGCTGGAAACATTCAACCATACATACAATTGATTTTCCATTGGCTCACCAGTTTTATGATAATGAGTTGATATGATTAGAGGAAAAACTGCACGTCAGTGACACAAGAATTACCTGTAAAACTGAGTTGAAAATAGTACTTTCTAAGGGATTTGTATGATTCAGAGTATTAAGCATTTACTAAAATTAGTATGAATATCACAGCTTCATTGAGAGGTGGAATGCTATTTGTATGAATATTAGTCTGGAGAAGACAAATGGACTAACTCTCATTTTTGGCTAAACAGGTGTAAAACTGGAACAACATGATTGCACCAGAGAGGAACTTGATTGTATCAATGGGAGCAATATTTGTTCATTGCAATAGAATTTCCTAGATCATGTTCTGTAATGTGAAAATCTGGATGCTTCTCTGTAATGTGAAAGCTTTGCTTTACTAATAACCATATATTTGCCAGCAGTGTGTTTAGGGAAGGCTGATCATACTGAGATTGTTAGTCCTACATGGTATGCTACAGCACATTTCCTTTACACTGTTATACGGTGTAAGTTGTTTGAACTCAACCCACATGTCAAGATGATAACTTGAAAAAAGTAGTCTGAGGGAGTTCTAGTAATGCTTTTTAGGTGTTAGCTTTAAATAGTTCATTAGCAGACTGCACAACCCTGTGCCGGAGAAGGAGGCAGCTCGGCAGTATGACTAATCAGAGGATTCCATACAGATGATTCCACCACAACATGGGTTATATATAAAGCTTTCTTATCTCTTACAGTTGCATCGTTGTATCATTATTGCTTCTGGTTTTGACTGTTCCTTAAACACAGCTGTAAAATAAACAAACTCCTTTTGTAATACAGTATACTTAAAATAAATCAGCCATTCTCACTAATTTACAAAATTCAGCAAAGCACACTAGAAATTCCAGCCACTAGTGCAAAACATGAAGACCCTATTGCATCTGGCTTTTCTGCAATGCAGTGGGTGAAACTAACATGTCAGGCCTGTGTTTTCTACCATTTAATCTATGATAGTTTTTCCACTAAATGGAGTGGGAACTGAAAAGGACTTACAAATATCCGTCATTCTTTATGCCAGATTAACAGGCTATGAGAGACACTTCCACATATTCTGTCAGACTACGAGTCTAGCAAGCACCAGATATAGGGCTTTAATATGAATACTTGTTGTTATGCATGGAATTAAATTTGCAGCTTGTTTCGCTTAATAGCTTGCTCATCTTCTAAACTGAAGAAGAATCTAGAATTGGCTAACTGGTAAATGAAAAGCAGCTGGTTTCTGACTGAGGGCTCCTTCCCTGCAAAGCTGTGCAACTGTATGAAGCTACAAGAACAGTCTGTATCCATTGTCTTCATTGTCAGCTTTTATTAAGCGACAGCACTCCACACCTGATCTTTGCAAACCCTTAAATGACACAAACCATACCTTAAAAATTGCATGTATAAGCCAAACTGTGTAAGTGAGCAGGGGCCAGGTGAAGCGTTTCTGACTTAGATGAGTTCTTGTTTAAAGGTCTTTGCAGGAGAAGATGTTACTCTTGACTTTTTTGAGCATTACTGCCTGAAACAATTCATGCTTAAAAGCGTTAGCTTCTAAGCAAGGAACATCTGGATTCACACTTACAGCTCCTGGCAAAAGAGAATCTATTGAACCCAGAATAGTATCAGGAAACAGCACTCAGATCACATCGACCTCTGATCAAATACAGCAGGGGATACAGGCAACAGAGATAATACCTTGAACAGTATTAAAGATGCTAGTTGGGGGTTCTGAATCAAAACAGCAGAATCTGCATGTAAAGTGCATTTGATTGATACTGACCAGATTGTTTCTGAGGTCATACAGAATAAAAAAGACAACAAATAAATGATTAGCAAGCATCAGTGGTAGCTTGAGCGGCAGATATGCAGCTCACAGGCCAGATTTTTTATTTTAGCTTGAATCCACAAAGGGATTGAGTTAAAAACTTCACTGTTTCATACTTCTTGAGAAAATATAATGAAATGTATAGTGACATAGAACCCTAGTTAATAAACGTACCTTGAGGAAAAACGAGTGGCTCGCCAGTGCCATGTAAGGGGCAGAAAGATGCACAATACCCCTCTTGAGAGGTGAAGCTGGCAGCTGTGGGTAAGGAGAGGCAGAGCCTTGAGATGTGGGCAGCAGCAGTGAATCCATCCACTGGTCTCAGAAAGTGGGAGAGGTGCTGCAAGCTTCCAGGGAAATGGGCTGACCTGGAGGAATCTTGTGGGATGCAACAGAGGAATGCCAGAAGCCCATCCTCTCTGCCTTGATCTAAGCCTGCAGACATAAAGGCTATGCAAGACCTTGTCTACTGAAGCATTTTAGAGCTGTCTCAGCACTGGAAACAGAGAAACAGCAACAAGATCTCTGAGGGCATAGTGACTTTTCTGGTCAGGAATATATTACAGTAAACTCTTCTCATGAGTTCCAGTATCTACCTGTATGGATCCTTGAGAAAAAGTTATGCCAATTTTTGAGGGTAGATCTCTTTCTTCTTTGGAATTTATTTATTCTACATATTATTCTTACGTAGATGATTCTACATAATCTATTCTTATGATTGTAGAAGAGATGGAAAATGATTTCTGGCCTGAGAGTATTTTCTCCTGGTTTCCTTGTCAGCTTGCGATAGCGTTTTTTTATTCTTTGAGTTTGAATCTCTCTTTGGCTTTTACTTACTATGAAAGATAAAAAGTCTTGTAATTTTTCATTTCTAACGGAACTACGTTATAGCTACAGAGCTTGTCTTGTAGTTCTTGTGAAAAACTTTATTAAGTTCTTGTGGCAACATTTTTCATATTAAAAGCCAGAAAAGCTCATCTTGATTTTCAAATTCCAGATTTAATTTGCAGAGTTCATTGTTAGGAAGATAGAAGACCAGTATTCTTTTGCTTGCAAACTACAAAACGCTGATCCATTAGGAAAATATGTATGGACTTCTACAGCACCTGCTTCAGTGCCTGCCCTTAAAAGTATACTCTTCTGCTGTTTCTGAATAAGTGAATACCATTACTGCACCATTTGCCAAAGTGCTCAGGAACTATTACCACTAAGTATAAAGAATATTATACTAATGTGTGAAGGAATGTGAATTGTGTGCCAAGATTATTTAGTTACACTAAATTTCCATGGTGACCAAAAACTGTATTTTAAGACAGTTACGCAACCCTAGTGAGCATTATTGGTATTGTCAATGCAACAAATGAAAACTCAGAATGTGAATACTTTTTCCTGAGGTACGTAAATTACAGCAGGCATGACATGAATAATACATCCTGTGCACACTGGTAGATTTTTCAAATGCAGAAGAGATTCTATATGCACAGCTAAAATGGGCTTCTCTGAATGTTATATCAGAAGAAAATCTCACTTAGGCAGTGGAAAGAAAATGTGGAACCATCAATATGACTTAACGCAAATGACTACAGAGATCTGAAAGTCCTAAAGGAAGAAAATCCCCATTTCAGAAATCTGAAACTAGTTCTTCATTTGGGACATCATCCTGTAAAGCCTGCTTCTGAAACCTGTGGGGTTTTCATACTTTTATATCTATGAATATATAGGGTAAGGCCCTCTATACAGGCAGAGACAACAGTATTACGGCAATTGCTAATAGTATGGCTGCAGAAAACATATGTCAGTGTAATATAAGAATTTTTCCTTCTTATATTTTGCCATTTATTTGTCTTTTTGTTCATTTTCATCTTAATAAACATGCATGTGTTTATGTACAATGAGAAAAAAAAATCCTTCGTATTTTATATTTTCAAACTAGGAAAAAATAAGAATGTTACAAATCATTAGTTTTAGATGGAAAAGGCATAAATTGCAAGAGATCTTCCATTTCTGGAAAAGAAGGTAAAAGAAGCAAAATGCGACAAGTGGCTCTACTTAGTGTTCACTGGAGGGCATTCAAATGGTAAGTGAGGGTGTGTAGTGTGATTTAGGATGGAAGAGGAGGAACAGGGGGCAGGATCAGAACCATAGAAGTTCACAGCAGAAGAAAACTGCAAGATACTGTGGAAAATCAATGTATATTTCAGTGTACATATTTTACCTCACTAGTTTTAAACATCTAGGTCTTCAGCTAGTACCTAGGGGAACTATTTTGACTGTTTCTGTCTACTTTTTCCCCAACTATGTTATAATTTTTCACATTTCATCTAATTTCTGCTATTTGTAGAGTTGCATTACAGCTCTTTCTTCTTGGACTCAGACTGTCCCCTTTCATGCTCAGATCAGGCCCTGGAATCCATACAGTAACCTGCAGGATTACCAAAGAACTGTGTTTGGCTTGGTCATCCTTTGACCACTCCTACATATTTCCCAGTGACTTTTGTCTCTCATCCCTGCTGGCACCAGAGCCACATGGCTTCATGAGGGCACACGTTCAGGATTTGGTTCTTGGGCAGGTGCAAGGGACAGAGAAAACACCTTTTGCAAACCCCGACCATCCTCTTGTTCACTGTTGTTCCCTCCATCCTTGAATTCTTCCAAAAGTGTGATTTTTTGCTATATTATTCTGAATTAATCTTAATTATTATTACTATAATATTCGGAATTAATTAATTTCAGAGACGTTGTACCTCTTTGAAAGACTAGAGATTTTCAGCATTAGAGGATTTTGACTCAGTGAGTTTTGTAATCCCTGATCCTTATGCCAAAAATCACCCTGACAACTTTCAAAACTTCCTCCAGTTCTAAATTCTCATGTACAAAATCATGCTGCTTTGAAATGTAATTCATTACCATAGTGTTTGCTATGCGAAGCCACCATTTTTTTAATGTGGTATTAGGGATCTCATCATCTCTTTTGGTAGTTCATCAAGAAGAATGTCTAAAACGGATTTACATTTGACTGTTTTTAGGTCAGAGGTAGGAGCTGACTTGCAGTAGGATTAGAAATCCTGTAGTAAGGTCTAGGAACAGAGTCCTTAAGACAACTCAGTGTCCATATCTCCATTATGGAAGGGAATATTCAAGGAGACACAAGGCAGAACTTGACAGCCAAGGTCCCCATTGACCCAGAGTAACAGGAATGTCGGAAGAGAGCTCCAGTTATCAGCTCCCAGAGGAGAATGGAAAGATGGAGCGTAATCCTAACCCAACAGATGCTGGCAGGAAAGATTGAGTTAATGTATGTCCAAACTCTATGTGGACCTGGTATGTGAAATGTACAGGAGTCTGTGAACCCTGGCTAGAAAAGATGAAATATCAGATGAATGGAACATATATCTTGGCACACGCCCATAGTGAGCTGCATTCATTTATCAAAACAACATTTTAAAGACATAAAATACTTTTATGAAATTATTCGGGAAATATTAATTTCAGTTCTGATTTATGCTACTCATCCATAGATCATAGACAGAACTCTTCTGCCTTTGCTTTAGTCCTTGGTATCCCACCCCAAATATACCTCCTCATATTCTATTCTGTTTAAAACATTTTAATTATATGAAACAAGGGTAAATTATCATTATAAGCAAAGAACTTTTAATACATGTACAGGAAGGTCCAGGGTCATGTTCTCTTTATAACAGTACAAATATCACCATTTCTTAGCTTCTAGGAAAAAAAAGTTTTTAGAAATCACACAGTTGCAACCCAGTACCGCTATTCTAAAGCTAACTAGTCACCACGTTTTTTCTTGCTGATATACAGCTGCAAGTGTAAATCATGCAAGATTTTTAAAAAGACATGATGACAATCTGTCAGATTTAAGGTTCGTAGATTTGTTCTATCTAGGCATAAGGCATCTGGTTGTCCTTCAGCAATTTTAAATCATGTCAATACAGGAATAAATACCTAAGGCAATGAACTACCAGGAAAAACATTGCGACTGTCTGTGCAGACAGATAAATCCAACAGAAGTGAAAAAAGATATTCATAACAAAGGTAGAGATTTGGGTTGAATCTGATTGGAATCTTCCAAACTACTTGTATTTTAAAGTTGCCACTTTTACATGACAAATATTTAAAAAACAAACAAAAAACCCCAAAACCCCAACCAAACAAACAGAAAATAATTGTCCTTCTACATAGAATTTGTGTAAAAGTTTATAAATTTATATTACTGGTTATATGTACATAGGTAAATGCATATTGGATTTTGAGGCCTCTGCCTTCTGCAATTAGAATGAGGACATAATCATTTTACAAGTGCAATGTTTGTGTATATTTTCACATAATTTTAATACATTGAACTAGTTAAAAAGTCAGAAATCAACTTTGAAATGTGTAGGAAAGAAGCCACATTAGAAATCTTCAAGGTAAGAAGCATACAAGTAGAGTTAATACACATATGAGAATCCCTTAAAATTTAACAATCATCCTAAATAAATAATTTGCATCCATAATTTTATGATTCATATACTTTATTTAACGTAAAATTGTGACTCCATGTTCTGATTTTTAAAGCTATCCCAAAGTTTAAGGTCATCACAATGTTCAGATCATGTCTGCCAAAAATAGAGTATTTTTATCTCTGCAGCATGAGGTGTGAAAATGAATGTGAAGGGTGTATATGGGTTGGAAACAGTCTCCTTTTGTCACAGCAAAATTAGAATCTTTCCGTACAGAGGTTCAGTTAATGAGATTTTAGAAGCAATTTAAATCCGCAAACTAAAGAAAAGATCTAAAAGTGGTTTGTGGAATTGATTTCACTTCAACAAGATTACATTTAGATGTAGGGCATGCTCATTTCTGGTTTTGATACAGTAGAAATGTATATATTCTTTTTTTTTTACTTGATAAATAAAATTAAAGAGTGCTCCTAAATTTATATTTAGGGATTCACTGGATTACTGAGAAAAACAGATTGAGAAGGATCAAGTTCTGTATATATTACAGCTTAAGTATATTTGCAAAGTGTGTTTGCAAACTCAATGTTCCTACAAATACAGCTCTAAATTCACACTTCATCACAAGATATAAAAGGTAAAATAGAAAAATTAATAAAGTCTGTTCACAGCGTCTTGTAAAACCAATAACTCCAGGCAATAATGTCAACTCTTCAAATGTATTCAGTCTTTAAAAAAAAAAAAGCTAATCTCTTCCCCTCTCACCTCCAAATAAATTGTTAGGAGAAGTTTGTGCTGAAATATTGATTCCAGCAAAGAATTTGACTTGTGAGTACAGTTCTAGGCCAGAAATTTCATGGTGGTAACCAACATCCAGGCAGACCTGAACTGTTGAGCACCAGTGCTGAGAGTCACGGATGGATGTTGCTGCTTGCAAACCCAACCAAGCTTGGGTTGGGTGAGCTGCTCTCCAGGCCTTTGCACACATCAAAGAGCACTTCACCTGTTGTTAGCACACGGTAACTCTGAGAGATTATATTTGGTATCTTCCAAACCTTCTCTCCTCCCACCCAACTCCAAAGGCAAATCAATCAAAAACTTAGTTTTGTTTGCACACAAAATGTGTACTCACACTACACGCTTCCACTTATTTCTACACATTTAACTATAGATGCCAAAGTTAGTTTGAGGTATCGGTTTGTTGTGCGGTCAATGAAGGGATGTCAATACCTCCATAAGACAATGTAGAGCATCTAAGTTGAGCAACTAAGTTTTTTCTCACTTATGTAGATCTCTATACAATTTGTAACCATACATGTAGCCTTGTGTCGTGGTTTTAGGCTGATCCAGCAACTAAAACTCACACAGTCTCTCCTTCTCCAGTAAAGTAGAGAGGAGAGAAAAAAAAAAAACAAAGGGACTGAGGGTTGAGACAAGAACAGAGGGAGCACCCACCAACCATGGTCCCAGGCAAGACAGACAGGGCTTTCTCAAAGCAAAACAGTTTATTAACGGTTACTTAGAAGGACAAAGGGAAACAAAACCGGTTACTCGAGAGGACAGAAAGAAACAAAACCAGATCTTAGAACCGACACCTTTCCCCCATTCTCCATGGGCGGCGCCGGCCCAACACAGGCAGCCGCCCGGCCGGGAGCCAGGGAGCGGGGGCAGTGCCCTCCTCCCTTCTCTGCTCGATCCTGGGCAAAGTACCTTTTCCGGTTCCTTTGTCCTGACTTAAATAGGGCAATTCGCAGAGGCGCCCTATTGGCTCAAACCCGAGGGGGATGGCAGTCTGATCTGGTGGCCAGAACTAAGCCTAACCCGGTTCCAAAACTGGGGAGGTCGCAGGGAGCAAAACCCCTCTCCTGCCACCAGAACCACCCCACCCTCCACATCAAACCATGACACATTGCTACCAAAAAAACTAAGTCAAGAAGTGTAGACAACTCCTCTAGCCTTACTGAGCACTTAAAATCCACATCCAATTTTTAAAAAACACCTCTGAATTGCAAACTGTTGGAAACTGGGAGACTATGCATGGGAAGTAGCAAAACATGCTTTTACCTTTATCTAGAAATCTGTGTGTACATTGTTGGAAACTGTGCTGGGAGAGAGAGACCTCGAGTCTGATCCAGGACAGCTCTTTTTCTGCATGACCTATTACTATTGGCATCCTCTCACCGGAGATATGCTAAAGCTGCTGAGAAAAAAAAAAAAATAACATGAATCTGCTTATACTAGGAATTTCACAGTTTCAATGTAGCTAGGCATCCTGAAATCCTACAGTTCTCCACAAGTCTAGAGATGCCCCCAGTCACCAATTTGGAGTACTTTCCTTAGAGCAGCTGTAATTTGTTCTACAACTTACCAGACAAGAAAGTGTTAATCCTGTTTTGCCCAAATCCTCAATTATAGTTCACAATGTTTGATTACATCTTTCAGCTTTACTTGTTGCTACTGTGGAAGACTTGTGTTCTGCCTTGTTAGCGGAACAGTAATCTCATGAAATGGTTTAAGATCTCATTATTTGTCGCATTTGTTTACCATCTATATTAATCTAAAACTATCTGTGTAACCGTATCTGAAAATGAAGGATATGAGAATCATTTTTATATGCAATTTAATGTGAAGAAAAGATTTCAGGACTCAGGGAAATGAAATTTTGATCAACCAGTCAAAGTAATTTGATGAGTGTCCCTTCATTTACAATCAAAGCACAAAGCATCAGTGGCTTAGGGCTAAGGGAGAACTGATGGTTTCAGAAACAAAAACAGTACATGAAAAAGAGGAAGCTCTTAAGTATCTTGAAGCCAGAAAAAAACATGGATTGGGTTCTGTTCTGCTTTAGCTTCAAAGAATTAAATGTAAGTCCTTTCCTACAATTATGAGACTGGAATCGAAAATGCACGTGTCACAAGTCCTGCTGTTACCTTGTACAGCCCAGTGGAAAGCTTTGAAGGAAGCTTAGTCTGCTTCCGCCTCTGAAGTACAGAGTCCCTTGAATAGATACTTGTCTTCAACAAAACATCCCCATGAATTAATGCTAGTTACACTCTGTAAGAAAGCTTATAAAGAGCTTTCAGGGCATTTTCTCAAAAGGACCTCAGTATGTGCAGTCATGATAAGCTCCAGTCCTCTGGGACCTTGCTCTTCCCTTGAGAATACTAAGCAGTGAGTCACCTTATTGTCATTTCAGATTTTGTAGGCAGGCAAGCTGGTAGACATGATTAGGTTCAGGATATATTCCCTCTTCCCCAAATGCTCAGCTTGTTAATGAAAATGGATGTTTGAGGATAAATACCCTGGCAAGCCCTCACAGCTTGATGCTATGGGGAGTAAGAGCGTGGCAAGTGTTGTGTGAGACAGGTGCTCCACTCACATCCAAATCAGAGGGAGAAAAAGGGGCAATTCTTGATGTTGCTGTTGGTTCCTAAAACCCTTGTAACTGCTGCAATGTCTTAATTCTTCCATCCCTGGATGCTATCTTTTATTAGTGCATTATTAGAACATTAAAAGGCACATTGAGAAGGACTCTGCAGCCTTCAAGCGTGTGCCTACAGCAGTAGAGGGACAGATTCCTGCTGGGGGTTAGCCTCAAAGCACCTAAAGTTAGTCTTTTGCTCCAAATCTCCCTGTGGAGGAGCCTTCGTTTCTTCAGGCCATAAAGGGAATACAGCAGACTTCCTTCCCAAGGCTAATGTTAGCCTTTATGAATATCTTCTTTTGCTTACAGAGACATCATTTTAGATCACTGTTTGGCTGTGGTGTGTTTTTATTGTTTGCTTTTCAAATGGAGGCTGATTTTATTTTTTCTCCAAATGTGATGCATGAAACACCAAAACACCAAACTGCAGGTTTTTTCCATATAATGTAAATATTTGCTTCCAAGTTATGGGTTTGTCAGTCAGATTTTAGTCGGAAGAAAATATTTGCAACCGAGATAGCAACCCTCAACATAAATAACATTTATAATGGGAATGACAGTCTTGACTTTAATGTTATGATCACATACCTCTACATAAAAAGGTTCAGCCTTCCTGTTGTATAATCTACTATTGGTCCTGTTATATGACCTAATTAAAACCCTACCCCAAGGATGTCCTTGTCATGCCTGCCGAAATATGAGGGTAATTTAGGAGTTCCCCAAGGAGGAACCTGTGAAACTGCAGACAGCAATCAAATGCCAGCTTTCGCACAGCAAGAGGACTTTGAAGGAAGTTGTGAGAAGCTGATTTCCACAGTGCAACGTAGGGATTACTCCTTTTCCATCATGGATATCACTTCATATCAAAGAAATTGTAACAAAGAAACTTGTTACAAATTGGCCTGTATCATTAAGTTTGTCATAAAACCTCTAATGACTGGAATCACATAGTCAAATGCCCAGGAACCTGGGTACACCCTTTCTAGAATGAGATAGGAGCAGCATCTGCTCGTGGTATCTATGCCACTAAATTCCCATCAGTGACCAGGACTGGAGAAGACTTTTTTCTTTTAATGCAAAACAGTAGAGCCAATCCTCAGAAGGCAGGAGATGGGGTCACACACGTTCCTACAAGTGTGTAGGATGTCAGCTATAGGTGACAGGAGGGGTAAGAGCAGGTGCTGGGCATTTGGAAGCACCTACTGGAGCCTTCTGCTTTCCCCAGGTACTCCTCCAAGAAAGCAGGGGAAGTGGCATGAGAGTACAAACTCTAGTGTGCAGTTACTGTTTTAAAATTTGTCAGACAAACATTTCAGTGCCACCGCTGACTTCCTTACCTTGTGCTCACAAAAAGTTTGTTTGGTTGGCCAGTCAGGGATGCGATCTCACAAATCAAATAAATTATAAGTAAAAAGGTATGTGGCCCTGTGCTAATCAGCTGTATGTGTGCAGTGGCTCGGATGAGTCAAGGGCAGCTGGAAACGGGCCAGTTGTCAACCCTGTAATCACTCAAACACCAGGGACAGTGACTTGCGAGTGGGCCACTAACCCTTTAGTGGGAATACCAAATTATAAATGGATGCATTCTTCAAGCAATTGTTGGATTGAGCTGCTGAAGAGCTTCCCACTTGCTGAAATAGATTTGCTGAATGCATTTGTTGAATCACCTTCACCACCAAACGAGTTCAGAAAACTGAAATTTGCTTATGGATAAGAAGCACAAGTAGTTAATGTAAATAATCTGTCAGTAAATAACTTGACTTGTTTTAAAATGTACTCACTTCCCTTCCTTCAGAAAATCTGGAGAGCTGGAAAAAACAAGTTCATTGTGGGTAACCAGTAGATAGCACAATGTCCTCAATGCTGAATACAGAAAAGGTCAGCTTGCAGTGAGGAGTTCTAGGGGAAAAAATTTCAGATTTCCCAGAGCTCAGTTGCTGCTTCTTTCTGACAAAAGGAGTTTAAAATCAGTTTCACACTCCCCAGCATTCTTTCAGGAAAGATTAATGTAAAAATTAGGATGGCAAAAGCAGCTGTACCCACCGTTTGGGGGAAAAAAATCTAATAGTTTGGCTTTTAATTCTTGAAAAGGTAGCGGGGGAGCTCTAAACCCTTCAGCAGCTGTGTCCTCAAAAGGTGACTGAGACAACAATTTTTTGCAACTTTTTTGTAGATTTAGGCTTGTAAAATCTTTGTAGTGCAAAATAGTGGTCAAGAAACATTATTTGTGCAAATCATGACATCAAACTCTTATCTAGGCTGCTGCCAGCTAACTCCTGGGATTGCAGCCTGCTGGTTTTCAGTTTGGGTTTTGTTCTTTATTATTTTGATGTGGCATTGCTAATGAGTTGTGAAATTTCTTGTGCTGAGCATTCAGCGCCTTTAGCACATTCCTGCATTTGGCAGTTGTGGGAGAGGGTTACTGCAGAACTGAGTTTTGCCATCTGGATGGTTTCCTTTTCAGAGGCCCTGCAGGGACAAGGAGATTGTAAATCTTTATTTGGCATTTTCAAAGGGTTAACAAAGGAATTAAAAGCTCCATTAGCATTGGAGAAGGATGACAGTCAGCCACTGTGCTTACATACATTGGACTTTGAAACAATTTTGGCAAGGAGTTGAGATTGCCTAAACAAGGCTGAGGACAAATAAAATTTAATAGGTTTTGCAGGCAAAGACAATTACCTTAATGAGTACATGGACAATATTGAAGGACTGGAGTACAGTGCATGATTCTCGATAAAACAATCTGGACGAGGGGGCAGAGATGATGGGTTGTGAGGAAGGAACCAGTTTACAATGTTGTACAGCAGTATTATTAAGTTGCTAATAATGAATTTTGAAGCTCTGTTCAGTTTTTGGATTTGAATCCCATTATATAGGTTTTGATGTGATAGATATTCAACGAAATCCCAATCTTATTTTGGATACTTATAATTCCATGCTCAAGAGCCAGAGAAATTTAAACCATTACTGTGCACACAAACAACATTAAAAGAACGTTATTAAGCTTGTGGAGATGAATAATGTTCTTTAATGTATTTCTGTGCATGTGTGCAATTTACTTGGTGTTTTGTTTTTCAAAACTATTTGCATCTTGTGGATTCATATTGATATTTGCATAGGTCAGCAGCAGATTGGGAATCATTAAAACAGCTAAATGTATCACTTAAGCTAATGGAGTAGTTACCACTGTCAGCAGCAGTGAGCCTGCAAGAGCTTTGCTAGTGCTTTTCACAGGCATTTATTGGACAGCAAAGGAAGGGTGAGAGTCAGAACTCTGACCTCATCCTGTCTTGACAAGGGGGATGTGCTCCAGGGACTCTCTTTGTTCTTCTAAAATTTGCTCCTTTCCCAATCCACTCCTTCTAACCTGTCGTGGTTGATCTTTGCCAGATCTGAGTCCTGAACCACCTCCTTAGTAGTCCATAGAGGTGGGATTCTAACTTCAGATTCATCTAACTTCATCTAACTTCAGATTCTGCAACACAAATGTCTATGTCTGACCTGGTCTTCTAAGTGCTTTCTGTAATCAGGTGTAGGAGGATACACGTTTGACCTGTTTTAGATGTCTATTTTAGGTTTATAGGAATCATACTCTGCTAGAGTCTTACTTCTTGACAGCAACCATAAAGGACCTACATGACTGGCTTAATTGAAATAACTACCAGCTACCCCAATTCCAGAACCAATTTTCTCCTTTTTATCTCTTTTTTTACTGCATCCTCTCCAATCAAGAGTCCTTCACTGGTCTCCTTGCGCCAATATCTGATCTTTCCACGGGAGCAGTCAGACAGTCACAGGCTGGGAAACAACAGAATCATCTGGTCGGTAGCAGACCTTCCTCCTCTCCCTGCCTTCCTTCTTCTGCCATTCTTGCCCTCATGTGGTCATCCCTTTGTACATCTTGCGCAGGCATCATTGGGTGATGCCACTGCCTATGAGCACCAAAATGAGAAGATTCTCACTCTGAGGCCTGTGAGCCTCCATTACAAGTCGTTACAGTCATAGCACCTTCCTCACCTTGGATGTGGGGTAAAAGGAGAGCTCTCATGCTCTGCCTGTGGCATGAGGGTACTCTGACAGCAAGAGAAGTGTGGGAGATGCGTGCCCATTCACTGAGGATGGGGATTCAGCTACTCGATCCTAAGGAGGTGTCCAGTACTGCACAACTCATCTTGACTATGCCTACACTGCTAAATAAAAGAGGGCCAGGGACTGATTGATAGCTCCCAAGACCCAAGTAGCATGGGCTGGCTTGTGTCCACAACGTTTAAGACCAGATCTCACCAAAGCAGATAATTTGAGTCTTTGACCTAGCATGAGGCCCCAGGTCTCCTCTGAGACTCCTGTGGTCCTAAAACAAAATTATTATTTTGTGCGTAGTTTTTTGCAGCCCAAAGATTTGCAAGGAATTGAGCTCTGTTGCAGCTCATCAGAGAGTTGTTTTTATAGTGTGAAATGGAGGATATATATTGCATGCTGTAGGGCATGACAAAAGGATATATAGGTATGTTTAAAAACACAAGCCTGAATGGATGTTAGAAGACTTTTTTAGATGAACAAGGCCAAACGGTGTAATCATCTGCTCAATACTATCTTTTTGGATCAGTTCTTAGAGTGAACAATCTATCAAATTTTATATCCTTGTTTGGGTGGTCAGTTTGGAGAAGTGGGGTGAAGTATTCAGCCTTTCTCCTCTTTCTCCTTTTATTTAGCAGTATAGAGATACCACAGAAACCTCAAATTATTTCTAAATGTGCTAGCTCAAGCAGAAGAGATTGCATAACTATTTAAGCATGGAACTGAGACCTTACTAATTTGACCCACTTCTTGACTCAACACTAGCTTTCCATTGTATGGAGCAGTAAGGCCAAACAAGTCTCTATTAGTCATATACGGGGAGTCACATTTTTATATATTTATCTCTATATTAATATTTACATAAAAATTTTCTGTCTATGCACATACCAGATGCATAAAACAACACCATTCATCCTCTGCCAAATGTGAAAATCAAAAGCATAGGAACTCTAGATCTTCTTAGAAGTCAGAATTTTAGGAAGAATTTTTAAATGCAGAATTTTAAAGTGCAGAACAGCATTTTTCTGTAGCTTCAATTAATGAAATGGCTGGACTGATTTAAGTAAAATTCCACCCAAACTCTTCAAACTGACCACAAACTTGAAATGTTTGAGGGTTAGTTTCTGAACTTTGTCCAGGTTACATGTGAATGGAAACAGCATTTTATAATAAGAAATCTAATTAGCAATAAGAGATGCTTCCCAAACCCCCTGTGTTTTTAGTGGCCCCCAAAATCCTTTCATCAAGCTAAAGGGGTTTATACACAAGCAAATGGAGAGACATGGATCCTGCATTGATTCTAGGGAAAGATTCACTTTCAGCATTGTAATATTAGGATCCAAAAATTCATCTAGTAATTATTTTGATGAAATAAAGCAAGAAATTATTATTATATTTAGATGTTGAGGCTTTAAGCAGGGGTGTAAATTTGAGCGTGATTAGATTCTTCACAATGTTATTTTGCAGGTCCTTTTTACTGATCTTAGCAACATATTGTACAAACAGCCTTTCAGTGTCATTTGAGTCCTGGTGACATTGAAATAGTATCACAGGAAGGCAAAGCTTATTTAGTAGTTGCATAACATATTCCATTTAAGTATCTGGAGAGGTGATGCAGCATTTTTTCTCTGGTATGGCTATAGAGTTACTCAAAACAAACGAAAATCTTTCTGCTTGATTTCTTCAGTCACTGGTGGTGTACAGATTTTTGAGAATGACTGCAGCCTTTACCCTATACTTGTTGCTCCTGCTTCTTTAAAATCCAGAGTTCAAGTACAGTAAAATCAACGGCAAAATCTGTTTCTTTCAATGGAACCAGATTTTGACCTTGGCAGAATACACAGAGAAACAGTCCTCATCTTATTTTTTCTGCCAACTGCTGTCTGTTGTCTTATTCCAAAAGAATAAGAAGCCTTTCTAGAACATAATGCTTGGTAGGAAACTACCCAGAAGGTCCAGCAGGTAAAAAAAGGAAGAAGAATCTTGGAAAAAAAAGTAAAGAAAAAGGATCAGCTACATTTTGTGTGATATTTATGAGAAACATAAAATCCATCTTGCTGAGCATAGGAGACCTTAGAAGGTGGCTACTCTGCTAGGCTAATCTCTGCCCAGTGGTCTCCAGCCCTGCCTAGGATCCCTAGAGTAGCAAGTGTCCTTGCCAGAAGGCAATAACTCAGCACTCCATAGGTGAGAGCATGGTACTGATAAACATAAATCCTGCAGCAGGTGTTTGGGGAAAGCATATACAACTCCTGCTAAGTCAAAAAATACTTTGGTTGTTCTCCCAAAGAAGGAAAACACTGGAGATGCTGATGTATTGAAACCAAACTGTGTCCCAGTTCCCTAAGTTGAGCCCAGTAGCCTCTAATTGTCTTGGTTCAGTCAGATCAAATACTGGAACTTCAATGCTTGTAACACTGGAATTACACATCTGTCTCTGCAGTTGCCAGTGCTTTAAAATCTGGAGAATTTTTATGCAGAAAAAATAAAAAATACAAACTTTCTTGGCAAACTCCTTCAATAGTTTCCCTAAGCTTCAAGTAAAATTGTGAAAAAAGTCTACTTTGTGCTCCCAAGGATTATTTTCCAGTCAAAATTTTTTTGCATCTATTTCAGAGCTTTTTAAATTTATGTTTTAAAATTTAGCATATTGCATTAATAAATCAAAACTCTGTGGAAACAAATTATGAGACATAGCTTTACGTCAAAAAGATAAATCAGAACTTAATGGCCAGGATAGAAGATATTTTCTAATCAGACAGCTAGAGAACTAATTAATGTTATCATTTGTAAACCAACCAAAGAAATAAAGCCATGTTCTTAGTTGGAATGCATAAATCTGATGGCAAAGTTAACACTTATCATTTGGATCATTTTGTCTAATGTTTATAAATCAGTCTGTTAAATAAGATTTGAGCAAGATCTATAAATTAACGCACTAAATTAAAAGTGTGTGGTTTCTGCTGATAAATAAGGACTTACAAGTGTTGGAGGTAACCAAACAGACAACAAATTCACATTCCTTGATTAGATGATGGTTAACCATTGTAAATCAAAGCTGTAAATAATGTTTATCTCCTCAGATGTTCATGTTTCAGAATGCCCATTTCAAAGAAAAAGAGAAAAGCTGTGAATTTAAATTCAGTCTCCTCTTTAGCATACAAATAGAGTAGAAGTAAAGACGGACAGGTGCATGAGTAGATTCTCCTATTTGAGCTGCCACAATACTAGCTTTTGTTCTGCTTTTTTTCTAAGCTTTACAGCAATTGATATACTGGTATATGACTTACTGTAAGACTGTGGTTCATACCATTAAGAACATCGGCAAATCAAAAAATAACTGTATTTCCCCCAAAAACAAACACGACCTGACAAGAACGAAGGGTATGAGACTTCCCTTTGTGGATTTTCATCCTCCCCCTCCCCTGCTCCAACTGCCTGTGCAAACAATGGGAAGCTGAATACATCTCATGCCAGAAGGCAGCAGGTTACTAAAATACCCATGACATATTTATGCAAGAAACATGCTGTATAACATATGGGCCTTGGGAGCCTTTCCCACCTTCTGTCTGCGTGTATTTTTTTTAACTGTGAGAAGGCCTGATGAAGAGATTTACTTCATCAGGAAAATTAATTTGAAGGCAGTGTAAGAGAACGAAGCAATCAAAACGGGTGACTGAAGGCACAAGCCTGAACTTCAAAGCACTTTACTAGTTCTAGTGAAATAATTCTTGCAAACTTTAAGTCAGATGCCTAAGCATCCTCCTGGGTTAACAGGTGGAGAAACCTGAGCCATAAGGAGGCTGGAGCCAAAATGTTCAGCAAGGGCCACCGATTTTGAGTGCTTGACTGAACAAATACATGCAGGGCTTCAAGCTGAACATGAGAACATAACAGCAACATAAATCAACGGTTTCTTTTGAAAACTTGGTTGTGGATTGAGGATGGCTGGAAAGGCAGCAGCGACAGCACTAGTGCTCATCCACTTTTGTCTCCTGGCTTACCACTGAAACCTCTCCTCTTTCTAAGACCTTGTCCCAGAAACCCAGCTTTAAGACTGCAAAGAATCACAATGAAGTATTTTCATATTACACAGTCACGGAGCAAGGGAGAAGTTTTCTGCAAATTATTTAACACATGTAAATTTAGAAGCAGTTATGTTTGACCCATCTGGGTACCAGAGAGGGGATCACCAGCTCTCGCACAGAGGACCGAATTCCAATAGGTGAATATCTGAGCAGGGTTAGTAAGAAATGCGAAGTGTTTAGTAGCAAACCTAAAGTTTTAATTTATGTTAAACTTTTGCTTTTCTTACTCCTTTGCTTTATCCTAACCAACACACAGAGTCTCCATCTCCTAAGCTAGGATTTGCTGTCTTTAATAAGACATAGTGTAAAACTGTTATTAATCAGGTTTCCTAGATGCCAGTCCTACAATATCACTCTCTTGTATCAGTCAGCTCATTTGGGGTTTGCATGAGCACAGTTAGCATAAGATAAATTGCCCTAATCACTGAAAGTAGTTTCAGAAAGTAATTTTGAAGACAAACTTCAACAGTTTGCCAGGAACATGAGAATGGAGTCTTGAAAAAAAGACTGTACTTACACAGAGAATTATCCTCTAGAAAGAGAAAACAGTTAAGTATCTTTATTTTATCTTTAATAATGATATCAATTTTTATTTTATTGTTTAGATATTGTTATCATAGCACATTATTATTATACATTATTATATACTATTATCGTTAGAATGTGGTAAACTAACAAGATTATCCATAGATGAATGTTGTTTCTTTCCTCTTTGGAGCTGATTGTGTTACCATCAGTTTCTATATTTCACCTATGAAACTGGATAGTACCCTTAATTTGAAGGTTTCTGCGCAGCTGTGTGTGAGGAAATAGATTAGAAAAGATACCATTTACATTTAGGTACTCAGCACACATGGATAAGCGTCCCTATTTAGGCAGCAGGAGATGTACTGTCTACAAAAGCGCTAGTCTCGCTTCACTGGGAGAGCCGTGCGTTCCTAATTTGCAAGATGATGGCAGCTTTATAATCCCTACTTCTCTCAGTGAGGGAGACGACCACGGTGACTGATGAGAGAGTGTCCTTTATTGGTGCTGTTAAATCCGTAGCGATGTGTCAGCATCTGAGCCTTTATGAAGCTTCTCTAATTCTGGTAATCTAAGCGAAAGAACAGTTTTTGGAGGAATATGGCACCTCTCTCTTTCTGGCTCCCGCATGGAAAGGTCAGGAGTGCAATGGGAAATGAAGAAAAGTAACAGCCCCAAAGCTGACACTACACAGTTCAACATTTCAAGCAAAATATAAAAAAGAAAAAAAAATAAAGAGGAGGAATGAGGAGAAGAGAGGACAGTGGACCTTGCTTCTAGCAGTCTACCGAATAGTTGCCAGTTTTGCATTTGGATACTTGCTATCTGGCAAGAAAGGTTTTTTGATGCACTTGTGATGGACTTCTAGCTCAGCCCTTCTCCACAGAGATGGGTAAAATACTTTGGTATGTACGAGTAAAAAGTAGGAGTTAATACCACGGTAGCAACACAATTAATGTACTTCTTTGAATCCCCGAAGTCAAACCATGAGTGTTACAAACATCACATGCAACTTGCTAAAACAGTAATCATGTCCATTTTAGTGCAAGTAAGGTGCTACTTCTTTCAAGGCTGAATCTTTAGCTGTCTCTACTGGGTTACAGTAGAGCTGCTTCGTGAGCAGGGAAATATTGTGCTCAGTATATTTCATTACAGATATAAAGTGATGCTCCCCTTTGTTCTTCGCTTTCTGCAACAAAGAAGATGATATGGCCAAGCTCGTAAGGAGCAAATATTCATCATCATCTTGAGGCAGTGCCATTGATTTCCATCAGAACAGTATGACACAAATAAGGAAACCTGCCTAAAATCGATGTCACATTTAAGCCCAGTACTGTCTCCAGAGCCGGGAATTCAAATCACCATGGGTGTGTCCGAGAGTCCTTTCAACTCACTCTTCGGATTTTGAGACCAGGCACGGTGCTGGGCTACACGGTGTCGCATCCCATTAAGTCACTTCACATATGACATGATGCAACCTGACATAACATGTTTGAAGGGTTGAAAGAACGTTATCTCTGTGTCCACAAGCGCTGAACACCGAGATACTAAGCCTAAGCATGCAGGCGGTGATTCAGGGAATCAGTGAATAGGGCTTTTCTTTTCTTTTGGGGAGATTACATTAAAGCATAGTCATGAATCATTTTTCACTTACTTTACACAAGTCATACTAAGAGTCTTAAAATTCAGATTTTATGCCTTTAGATATATTCTTGCGCCTCATAAGAATTAGCAACCATGCAGAGAACTTGAGCAAACCCCAGTACTCCAATGCCAGTACAGATGTCTGGGTTTGGAAAAACACTCCTTTTGGTATTAGATTTATGAAATCTGGCGTCAGTGAATTTCTAGTTTAGATTTTTTACTTATGTTACTTATATTAGAAAGTGGTTTATGCTTATCTAGCATAGACCCAAGCATAGGTGTAGATCTATTTGCATGATGAGTGAGGAGGATGAAAGTGACCTAGTAAAATTAATAAACGTAGATTCTGTTTCCACCTTTGCCTGTGACTGAGTATATGTTGCTTATTGACTTACTTTTCTCTCTGGGTCAGAGATGATGAAACAGTCTCATACAAAGAGATCAGTAGATGTCTACTGATTTAAAGTATAAGGATCTCTCAGTCATATTTTCTTTGTATTGATTTAATTCTTACTATAAATAATCTTCAAAATATAAGATAATTTGATTTCAAAACAATCCACATTTTTTCCTGTTCAGAAAATGACAAATCAATATACTTTGGCAGCTTTGACATTTTACCAAATGGAAATTAGATGAAATCAGCCCTATCAACTCATGTATTCTGATGAAAAACCAAAAGAAAACCAGAAGCAAAGTTCCTGGTCAAGTTTACCTGCTAAATTGCTTGCAATGATTTATTTGTCTCCAATGAAGGCAGTTAGCTTTACTAGCTGTTAAACATATACCACACTTGAAATTTAGTTGTTTCAATACATTTGCATTAAAAACCTATGCAGAGACTAGAATAGGAATATCTGCATCAGCCTTCCACCCCCATCCTCCCAAATTTCTTCCCGGGTAGACAGGCACATAAAGAGCAGTTGCCAGCATTGCAATTGCTATGTCTAATTTTGTTTAGGGTGGGTCTAGCTCCATGGCTTCAGCTCAGAGAGATGAGCAAATTCCACATGAGACACAGGTGTCAGGTGAAGGAGGCCTCTCCCAAGTGAGGTCTGCTGGGTGCAGAACTGGCCCAGGTATCTCCACCTGGAGCTCTTCCAGCAGGCTCTGGGGCATAGCAGCCCCAAAGGAAGACACGGTGTGGAGGGGGATGAGGGACTGGTGTGAGGCTCAGCTGTCGCCATATTCAGTGTGCGGTTGTCCCTTCTCTGTACACAATAGCATCAGGAAGCTTTCGGTGTGGTTGCCCTTCCATTTCTGTTCACTCTGCTTTGTCTGAGCCATGTGTCTAAGCACTGGTCATAGGAATCCAGTTCCTCTCGTAGTCTCTATTTGCAATGAGCCTAAATGCTTCCATAGCACCTGCAAGCAACCCCTCTATCTACAAAGGGTGAGACCTGAGCCAGCTGCACCACGGCAGTGGCTGCCATGATGAAGATCGACCACTTCTTTCTTCATCATGGGACAGGAGATCGGTGCGTGCAGTGCTGTGAAGCCATGGGGTGCGACGAGCATTGCTCCCAGCCTCCCAAACACTTGTTGCTCAAGAAGTTGTCTTGCTCAGGTGTGATTTCAGAGCTTTTGAGACCCAGGCAGATCCCCTGTTTGATTCTCCCCTCTCCCTCTCTGTGTGGTATCTTTGTCTTTTATACTTAGAGTGGTGTACGTGCTGAAAGCATCCCTGATTCGGAGTGAGGGGTTCCAGTCCAGAGCAGTCAGAAACTCACAACGTATTTTGTTTGGACTCCTGCCTCTTGGATCAGCTGTAGTCGTGAGCTCCTGCGTGAATCTTCTCAAATGAGCAAGTGAGCCAACATGCCTCAGAGACTGCCATGTTCAGGAGCAGGTTGCAATTCCAGCTGAATCAGACCAATTTTACTGTCACCTTTTATTAAAGGCAGAAATCAAAACTTGTGCAGGAAATACAGGTAAGTTGTACCATGCTGAAAGCACTTTTTTATATACATGCACACATTTACTACATGTAGAAATAGATATACCTATAGATCAGCTTATCATAAGATGTAGATATGAAATGTGTTCCTTTTTTAACTAGTTAGTTCAATTCATGATTTAAAGACAGTTATATATTCATGACCTCACTAATGTAACAGGTTAACTGCAAGAGAAAAATGTTTTTAATATCATCTAATCATGAATACTTCTGGTTACTCATCTAGTGACAGGAATTGCATTATTTTCTTTTAAAGATGAGGGATTCAATGTACTCTGACAAAACAGGGCTAGTGTTGTCACACTGAAACCATACTTGCCATATATTTTTCCAGTCTGTATTTCCATAACTGACAGCTGTGAGACAACCCATGTAAAGAGCAGTCATAAATAATGTTCCCAGTAAGGGTATATGTACCGTGCTATCCTGGTCCCTTGTTAGTGGAGTATTCACATTTTATGAACCCGTCGAATAAAATACATTTACCTGTTGGCTGAAGGCTTAATATTTTTCAGAAGTGCCAAGATTTCACCGTGTCCATGAAAACCAGTTGCACACGCTTCACCCTTCCCTAATGCCTATACTGTGCTTTCCAAGCAGGGAAGAAACAGAGACAAGTTCCCACGTACCAACCTTCTCGTCATCTGGCTACATGAAAAGGCACACTGATAGATGGTGAAATATAGTTCTCATAAAATTTTAACAGGGCAGGCAGGAGATGCAATAGCTTTTAGACTACACTTTAACCTAACTTAGAAGCAAAATGAATAGCGCATTACTGAAGCAGTACGAGGAAAGAAAATGCAAATCCCCAAAACCCCTGGATAATTAGTAACTCACCCAGCTCTGCACTCTTTCTAAATGTTGCATTAAATATGTACATGGAATTCTGATTAACCGTTAGATTGCTGGCAACCTTCTTCTCCATTTGTATTGGCTTTAAACAGATTTCCGTCATGGAAAAAATGTTTCACATACCAAATATCAGCCTCTGTTACTGTAATTTTCTGCAATTATCCTAAATTGAGTGACTCCAAACTGATTTTGCTACCTGAAAAAATATGACCTCAAAGTGTGTCTAATGGTATTTCAATAGCAGAAAACATAAAACTTAGAAATACAAGTAGTCAACTTTCAACTGTAAAGGAAGTAGAGCAAGTCCTACCTTTTGTGTATGGGAAAATCAGTCATTAAGTGTCAGCAGACACCCAATTTGCCATGGGAACTGTTCCAGACATACCACAGTTGTTTTGTTTCAGGTTTTTTTAATATGCTATTGATTTTCTAAACAGTCAAGTATGGTTTATAATAGAAATAACCTGCATGAAGCCAGCCATTACATGGGACAACACCTAGTTTATTGAACATTAGCTTTTGCCTCTAGTAGTTAACTGATAAACTAGATTGAAAGGGAGGGGTGTTAGTTTTTGGTTGTTTCTTTCTTTTATTATTAGCAATGGGTGACCTTAAGGTGAACATTACTTGCATATTTTCAGGCTCTTTTGGAGTGGGGATAAGATTTGAACAATCAACCATCCCTTTTGGGGTTTTTTAAAGGCACTAACTGACCAGTAGTTTTTCAACTGGATCACATACAGGCTGCATTTCATCAACTTGTTTAAGCATGTGTTTACTCCCTACCGGAATTACATGCACTGAAAATTAAACGTGGATTTAACGGCTTTGGCTGAATTAGGCTGTTTAAAAGAGCTTTGATTCCTAAATGAGAGATGGCAAGGGATTGTTGTTTGTATGTATCCTGACTCAAAAAGTTGGAACCTGATCTTCATGTTTTCCCCGAAAGCAAATAGAATACTGGCCAATTCATCATGTGCATTAGATGTGAATAATTTGAGATTATATTCAATTCTGATATTATTAAGAAGCCTTAAGAAAGTTATTCCTACCCTCTAAAGGACACATGAATATTAAAAACTGTAAAGTACACAAATTATTACAAAAGCATATTTTGAGTGTCCCTCACTGCAGGGTGTTGCTGTCATCTTCTCATGCACTGATATGTGCCCTGCAGCACTATTTACTGGCTTCACCTTTCTTTCTCTGTTTTATCTTTTTTTTTTTACCTTCTTTTTAAAAAGCATATTGCTTTTCAACGCATTTAGCATGTGAGTTTAGTGAAATGGTCGTGTTAGTTATTGATGGTTGTAGCTAATGTATTATTATTCATCTTGTTATGGAGAATGAAAGTCAATATTTTTTAATCCTGTAACCACAAATCTATTTATGCTGTGGTGTCATCTCTTGTACTATGTCCTAATCCATTTCCACAGAGGTTTGAAGTGTTCCAGAATAATCTTGTTGGTTTATCTCTTTATTGGTTGTTTCATTTTAATATGTATGCGCTAGTCTTAATAGTTTCGACAAAACATATCCAGTCACTATACTGTAATAAAGATCATTTGCAAAAATTTGGTTTCTGTACTTCAGTCTGAGGTGCTTGGTTCAGACCTCTAAGTTCATTTGCTTTTAATCAGTACCTGTAAAAATCTTTATGTTTAAGGCAGGCATTATTCATAGAGAAAGCTATTCTTTTTTCTTAGAAGTCTGAAAATTGAAACAGCAGCCATATAATTCTCAGCATTTACAAAACTGAAATACATTATGTCTTTTTGACTGGAGGACTGTTTTTTGAGGTTTTTTGGTTTTGTTTTTACCTGAGTGTATGATATGCACAAGATGTACCACCCTTGTAGGATATATTGTTGAAAGAACTATGAAAGCAAAGGGGCTGTAAGCTTTTAGGCTCTGTCTATCAAGTCTGATATTTTGACCACTGTAAATCGTATTCTTCTACTTTTGGCACTATATTGGTAACTTTTCAGTGATAATTCAATGGGTTTAAAATAGAGCTCTAGTATTCAAGTAACAGCTTCAAGGTAGATGAAATCTAAGCTCTAAATAGCTTCATACTGTTGTAAAATAGTTTTTTACAACATCTCAAACGCTGTGTTTGGATGAACTTAGTGGAGCTATTAATTACTTTATGTACTTATTACTATTAATACCACTTCTATAAGCTTTGGAATTAAAAATGTAAATAAGATATTAAGCTGCTTAAGCATTAAAAAGGTTTAAAGGAAAAAAGGCTTACATCGCTGTTTAGTGTTTCAGTGACCTCCAAAGGACAGAGAACAGGGAAGATCAGAAAAATCAGACATTCACTGCAAAAAAAACATTAACTTGTTATTATCACATATTAACACATTGTGTATCTCTCACTCTTCCAAATTCTGATTATATTTCTGGAAGCTGTAAAAATACCATGCATTTCTCCATATTTTGATTAGAATGTAAATATATCTACACAGAAGCATGGTAAATTGTTGGTGGACGGATATCTTGATTTTTTTTAGACTGCAGAGTACAAGTGCAATGAAAAAGACAGGAGAGACAGCACTACAGAAGCTATGGATTTGGAAAGAGTAGAATGCATTAAGCAAAAGTCTTGTTGAGATGTCCAAATCGATAAAAGCAAGCTCTGGTTAGGTCAACATCACATTAGATTTTGTTGCCAGCATAGTGTATTTTCCATATTGAATATATTTTTTAAATCTATCATTTTCTTCATTAAAAACAAAAACAAAAACAAAAACCAAAAACAACCTATCAGCTTTTGTATAAACTGTCCTAAAAGTGAAAAAAATGAGGAAAACTCTAGTTTGATATTCTGCCCTGGTGCAGCAATTAACAAGGGCATAGGTCGCACCCATTTTACTTCAGAAAAATATACATATTATGATTTCGATGGGCTTTGTCTTGTGCTGTGGTCTACTTTTCTATATTCTCCATAAGACTTTTAACATTTAATATCTGAGTACAAAGTTTTAGGCTTACTTTTTACCGAAAAAAATAAATAACTGCTGCATGCTGCACTTATGGAGTCTCAATGTTCATTGTTAAAAATATTTCAGTAACACCCCATCCTAAAATTGAAGGGAAGCATTGCATAATCCAGATAGATTAAAGCAGACTAAAAGACATGCCTATTAAGAAGAAAAACAATTGGAAGCAAATTTCAGTATAGTTCAGTAACAGCTGCAAAAGTCCCTGTTATGTTATGCAAATCCAGCTGAACCTGTGATGGTGAACATACAACGTGTACACTGGAATTGGCACATGGTCCTACCGTTAGGAACCTGCCACCTGCTCCCTGGCTACGGTGTGGGAACTTGCACATTCTCAGCATGCCACCATCACTTTGCAAATGCACCATGTGTATTTGGAGAAATTTTGCTATTGTATGGAGATAGGGACCAGGAGGTCATAAGGCAGCTAAAGACTTTCTTCAGCTTAAATCGCTTGACATAAGCCTCATGTGGGTTGTGGACTAGATGGTCTTTTCAACTGTCAAGTCTAGGAACGTTCATGTTGAGAGGTTATTGTGCAAAAGCTTCTAGCTCCGCAGGAACTAGAGTTCTTTGTCAGGTATCCAGGTCTCTTCATTTCACAAGCACTGGTATCTATCTGCAGAAGTCGTTAGAGTCTAATGGATGAATGCCTTGTTCAATGTAACAGAAAATTCTAGTAAACCACTGACTTTGAAAACCTCTTGCTTCTGCTTTTAAGTAGGCAGATGGGAGTGTAATTTTGGATTCTTAATTTTAATGGAAAGGATGAAGAGATTTCAGATCTTACTTAGCTTTTCAATTTGCATATCAATTTTTATTCCATATAGTCAAATACAGATATTGTAAAATTAGGTACTTAATTGTGATTTTAAATAGAGCTAGTACACTTGTTAATTGCCACACTTGCAGCATTTGAATTCTTTTCATCTGTCAGTATATTAACGGAAAAGGGAACACTCAAAGGCAGAATGAGAAAATTTTTACTGGAAATCATACGCTTGTGTTGAGAAAACAGAATGCAATCTGAGAGCAGGGAAGACCAAGGCTGAAGTAAATTTCCTGACAAAGACGAAAGGAACTCAGTTGCAATACAGTTACCTGTCATGAAACAAAATATTGTATCTTATTGAATCTGATGCATAATATAAAAACTAGAAGATTGTTTTAGTGCCTGGATGATTATTATTCTCAGCAGCCATAAGAGAGACAGATCTTTGTCTCTTGATTCCATTAAGGACACTCTAGGTTTTGCTCAGCCCTTGAAAAAGGAAATGTTTTAGGCTGCTCTGCAGTGATTGTTTTATTGTCTGCAAGGAAAGTTGCCTGATGGCCTTACAGGACCTGCAGATGCAGAGCACAAAATCTACCTGAGATTATATCTTATGCAGTCATATAAGGATATGACAGAAGATACAACAAAATTTTGGAGACTTGGAGTTAAAATCTGACCATGTAAATAAATTGAAGACATGAAGAAGTATGGGAAGTTACACTTACATTTGGGAGGCCGAGACTTAGCTACACATTTCTTTCATCTCTGTTTTGTGTCAAGCGGACTCCTAAAACTCTTTTCATGTACTTCTTTGGTGGGTAAATAATAACAACAAGTCAACATCAACCATCTGTTGCACATTAACAATTTTAATTTTAATGCATCCAATGACGCCTGTTTTAATGGTCTTTTTGACTTAGTTGCCAATATCAGCAGGATGAGCTTGATAATTGACAAGGGTATGTAATTGATTGTCACAGATGGAAATGTACCACTTATTATTGTATACGCTGAAAGAAGTGCCTTCAGAGACTGTGGGATTTGATTTGTAAAAATGTAAATTTTTTTGGCTTTGAAGGATGAAATTTAGTCTTTAAGGCACTGTCAAAGGCTAGCTGAAGGAGGAAAAAAAGGGCCTATTGAGGAAAATCAAATATGAGCTGTAAACTAGCTATAAATTGGTGGCAAAATATCTCTTCTCCAGATCCAGTTTTCAGCAGCAGCTTTGACAAAGGACAGTGAGCAGCAACAGAAACTCAAGAGTAGAACAAGTGTCTCCAACAAAGTGTCAGCGCTGTCATCCAAAAGCAGTAACCAGGATCTTGTATTCAATGACAGTTGAGAATGAAGTATGGAAAAAAAGTAGTCTCGTCAACACTGGTATTGCTTTTAAACACGGTTTTTGGCTTGTTCCACAAGGACAAAGAGGAGATAGGCATCACTGCTCATATTCCAAGCTGAACAGAAATGGGAAATTCTACTACTTTTTGAAGGAAAAGTACAGGCTTTAAACTCCAGTGCAAAAAGAAGGAATAACTGTGCCTTATTTTTCTCACCTTCCCAAACAAAAACTTGAAAGAGCACAGAAGCAGTTTTCTTAGAAATAAGCTGGTAGGAATTTTCACACTGACCTATTAAAATAGCACTTTCATCTAAAAGAATCAGACATGTGCTATGCCCTTTAACATTCAATACATTTCATACATAATGTTCCAATGGCTGAAGGGGACCATCTTCAAGATTTTCACCACAGATAGTACGCTTGTGGAAAACACCTCTCAAGACTACTTGAAATTTCCCCTCACATAGCAATGTGATACCTTCGCGGTGGAATTCAGGAGCTACAAATTACAAGAGGAGACAGAAAAGGTCCAAAGATGCCAGACAAGCATTTGTTCTGAAGCTGGGAATAAGATATATGACCTTCCTGTCATCTTCGGGAATGATAGATAAGTGGAGTGGGCTAATGGAGCGACACAAAGGTGCACTGTGAGCTATTCATCCAGAAAAATGTTATCTGCATTTTAATGTTATGGGTGTTAGGAACCTTTGAAGCTGGTTTAAGAAAATAACTTTTGGAAGTTTTGCCACTTCATTGTAATGGATGACTATACAATAAAGTCACAGCTTTAACAATATCTGAAAGTGATACTTACATAAAGTTGGGCAAATACAGCATGCAGGTTTTTCTGAGCTTTTTCTTTCCTAGTGTTTTCGTGGCACTCATCACGGCAGTATCTAAGTATCCTCTGGTTAATTAGATATGCATGATAGGTTCCTTACTGGGAGGCTGCTTCCTGGTTTAGGAGGTTTTGCTTTGGGTAAACATGGAATTTTTATTCTTCTCCATCCCCCATTAATTTAATGATGGTGAGAAAGCTTATCTCGAAGAGGCTCCTGCAGTGCACCCTGAATGTCATCATTAGTCAGGAAGTTCATTTCTCTGCTTAATATTTCAGCTGAAATTATATATTTTATGCTCTTGTATACTTTGATGTAGACTCTTTAGCTTACCTTTTCCCACAAGGTTGCAACTACCTTCACAGATTACGGCCAAAGACTTGGCTAGTTGGATCTTAACTTGCTGAAGGTGTTTAAAGTGAACCTTATGTTTGCATCAAAAGTCTGCAAGAAGCTCGCAGAGCAATCAAAGCACAGCAGTGATCCAGACCATTGACATGCCATGTGTGAACTTGCTTCCACTTTCATCCCAGATATGGTAAGTTCCACGACCTGGTTTGGGACTTCTGATGCTGGGACATGGAGTTGGATGAGGCTTTGTGAGGCTTTCCCAGCCAGCTGAGCCAAGAGATTTTTGCCTATGCTAAGTGAAAGACTAAGTCTAACAGGACCCCAGAGCTGCGCATAACTCTCACAAATACCGTTCACAAAGAGCACAGGCACAACTCCTTCAGACTACTGCCCTGTTGCACCTCTTAGTGCTTCTGTCTTGCTCACGTGAGGTTCTGCTATGGTTTGTATTGGTTCTTACACTGTATCAGTGTCCTATACTTTTAATGAGAATACAATTAATTCTTTTTCTTGGGATGCTTTTGTGGCTGAAACCTGGGAATTTGCTTTGCTGAGCTGACCACTTTAATGATTTAGCTATATATATATTTATTCATCATAATCTGCATAATGATAAGTTTATCAAAATACTTGTTTCTTACTGGAACTGGCCTCCAACAATTGCGTTTATCTGAGAATTTTGTGAACAGTGGAGAAAGAAAAAATCCTTTTTTTTAAACTGCAAAATGTCATAAGTGGCCAGATTTTTATAAAAGCTGTCAAAGTTTTGTGAATCATGAAGAAATTAGTAAGACTGCAACCTGTTTGTAGATGGCTTGTCAGGATTGTTGAATACATTAGTAGGCCAATTTTACCACTGTTAGCTCAATCAGCACAAGAATTATATTTCTGAAAGCTAAGACAACTTGGACACATTATCCAAATTTCTTTCCAACATGTTGGAAGCAAAGCAAACTGCTGTGTTTACTGAAGAGGACAGCTTTGCTGTGAGAGTTTATTTTATTCCTCTTCTTACTCAGTTACAGGGAAAGATCCTATAATTATCGACTATCTTTTAGTGGTGATTTACTTGGCGAAGATTGATTAGCACAATCAGTCACTCTAAAGCAATTTTCATCACCAAATACTAGATGGTTTCTTTTCCTACTTGATTAGCAGTCCTTCTGCAGGTTACATTGTAGATGTAATTCTATAAACATGGCTTGCAAAGTGTTATATAGCAAATCCATACCTAAATATAGAAATTCTTAAATATTTATGGGTACTAATTGTGTGCATGTGCATATGCACAATGGCGTGTGTGTGTTTGTATATATGCAGGTGAAGAAAATCTGAATATGTCATTTGTATTCTAAATATGGAGCTAAATATTTGGATTCGGAGATTAATCTTCCATATATGTATATGAATAACATTTTTGCTTGATTTTATCATCCTGCCCCAGCATAATCTGCATAAAAGAAATAAAAAAAATCCTTAGATATGCTTAGTAGAAAGCAATTCACATTGGTCCTTAAAAGTACAGCTAGCTTAATACATCATAACTCAGGAATTGTGTTCAGATTGTTTTGGGGGTTTTTATTTATTTGGAATGCTTGCTTTTTGAGCTATTCTACTTTAAGCTTTGGGCTTTAAAGGCTGCACTGTTTGGCTCTGTTCTCTAGGGCTGACCTTGGGTGAACTGTTACCACAACTGAAGAAATCATATGTAATTTCTATTCTAAAATCTTTCTCAGATTGAAAAGAAAGCAGAAGCAACCGTCTTCAAATACAGATTCAGCAGAGCTGCTGAAGTGTCTGCAATTCTAAATATTGCAAGGCAATGCATATAGTATAGATTAAATAATATAGCTCACCCTCACAGCCATGTAAATAATACATTTGCCTATAAAAATGTTATACATGCATTAATAAAAACCCAGGTTTAATGAGCAACTGAACATCATTGATTCTGCTTCTCGGTGCAGTTTCCTATGCCGTACAGACACAAGGGCTAGCAAACTGCAGGTATGTGCACAGGAGGCACAGAATGTCTACCAGGTGGGGAGTTTCATTGCTTTGAGCATCTTCTTAACCTTGGGGCTGATCTAGAAAAAAGGAAAGAGGCTTCTACCCCTGGGCCAAGGCCTGGGGCAGCAGCCTTCCCTCAGTAAGTAGCAGTGATTTTGCTGCAAAAGGAGATGCTGAATGTGAAACCTGTGTAGAGGATGTAGGATTTGAGAGAGGAATGAGTTCAACAGGTAGCTGCAGTAGGTCCTTGTCTCCCACCTGGGCTAGCAGACAGCGTTGAGGATGTTCCCAGTCTCCTTCAGTGGCTGAGATGAAATTATTTCCTGATTTCCTTAGATTTTTTTTTTTTTATTGGCAGGGGAGAGTAAATTCAGTCTTTCGCTTTGCCTTGATTTTTCTTGCACTGCCAGCTCGGCTACTCAGTTCCAACAGCGGACACAGCATTTTAGACCAAGAATATTTTTACAAAGTGAAACAGGAGAAATGAAAGCCTTTTGAAGTGTCAGTGAATTCTTTCAGTCTTCAAATGGGGCAAGTCTTCCTGGCTTGGCACAAACCAGCCCATAGTTGTGCATAGGAGAATATACTCTCATGTATCTCCTACTCTCCCGCAAGTCACAGTGGTAGATGAAACAGGAAGACACTCTTAAAATCAAAACCGACCAAAGCTTTCGAATTTTTCTTGAGTTGCTAAATATATAGCCCTGTTTTCAGTGAAAGCTTAGCTCTGCTTATATTTCTTATTTTTCTGTGCACTCATGTTGTATCTAAGAGTTAACATAACATGGGGTTGTAACGTACCATACACGACAAATGAACATGAGAATATTATATTGTCGTGCAAAGTCACATAATTGCTGCCTTATAAAGTACTGGAAAAAATACGATCATATTTTTGCAAATATAACTGGGCTTTCTTTTATGTAAACACACAGTCCCAGAGGTAGCGGTTTAAAAAGGATACCTCCTGATCTGCAGACAAAAACTGCACGTTCACATAGAGGTATAAGTTTGAATTGCTGTTTACTAAGTAGCACAAAAGACTAAGTAACCAGACTAGTACACCCAATTCATTTTTCTAAGCATAGTAACAGGCTGTAAAAATCATAGATACAAAAGCCTGAGGGGAAAAAAGCAGATATGTAAGTTTTTAGAAAGGTAACTCTGTTGCATCACTGTACACACAAAAAAGCCATGACAGTATCATCATAAGGAGATGTTATTATTCTGAGTAATTTTCGTATTCTTTCTAACAGAGAGGCTTTAACTCACTAATGTAGAGTCTAAGTTAATAAAAGGAATTAGAAAATTTCTTTAGTCTCCAAAAGTACATTTTTTCCTTAAATGCATATATTTAGTTCTAAATGTATGGAATATTAGCAAATATATTATAGCACTTTTTGTAGTGAAAGAGATGTTAATAACAGGAATCGACCGTATATTAAATTTAAACTATAACCTCTTTGCAGACTTCTTTTGCAAACTCTCATCATTAGAAGCAGTGATAGTAGCAGGCAGCATGCAGCATGGTGAGGCTTTGAACGTCGGGACATTCTCCATTTCTGAATTGGCTCTGTACCACTAGTAATATACACACACCACAGTGTTTGAAACCCCTTAATTTATGTCAGGAATCTGGGTGAAAGCAGTGAGCTCATGTAGAAGGACTGCAAAGGTTTTTACTTAGCCAAATGAGAGATGCTGAGATTATTTTAAATAGTATTTGTGGCAAATCACTATATTCCAGTTGAACGGTAATGAAGAAAACTCACTGATCTGTAATGATTTCTGTTTCTTGTAAAACCTTTGATTATTCGGCTGGAGAAGATCTCTCAGATCATGTGGTACGACCCCCTATGTGGAGTACAATATTTCTGTACAGTAAGCCAACAAGAAATGTAACTATCTAACTTATTTTTGAACACCATTAACGCAGGTGACTCAAGCTCTTCAGTAGAAAGCACTTTTCCATTATCTAATTGCTTATCTGCTAAGAAATGTTTCCCTTTATCTAATTCTGATCTTTAAATTTTTCACCATTAATTCTGATTTGATTTCTAAAAAGAAAGCAAGCAGTTATTCCTTTAGCTTTCTCTTCAGATGTAAGCATCTGGTAAATAGCTTCAAAGACAATTAAGTAATGCCAGCTTAGTGGCTCCATAATAGATGATAATCACCTTTGCCATGCTGTGCTTCAAATGAGACCAAAGCAAAAACCAACCAAACAAAAGTAACTTAGATAGGTAAAAAAAAGGCTTTAAAAAAGATCTCCTGAGTAACCAAATCTAAAATATTAGACACAGGAACCAAACCCAACCTTTTATAAATAACGTATTTCCTACTGAAATGAGCAATATGTTTAGTTTTTGTTAGAACTGAATGGATACCTTCGAAATACTGCCAGACCAAATATTGGAAATCTCAACTATGTATTTGCACTGAAGAACATACTACTGAATTAGATTTATTAGCACAAAACCCTACGATAAGCCCTCAAATTCGTTTGAATGCTACCTGTAACTATTACAATTCACAAAAGCAGGAATTAGAAAATGTATAACCAGCCTTTAATTCAAATCCTGAACCATGCCTTTGAAATGTGTGTTGTAAATAGCATATCATATACAACATCGAATCAGGAAAGAATAAGTATCTTTTATGACTTGTTTTCATTGTGATGCAAGTTCAAACTTTTGCAAGAAACCTTTCAAATGACAGTCAGGAAATTAAGGTTTTCTGCTGAAGAACATTGCAAATTCCCGTCTCAGTGAGTGATTATGAGCACTGCCTGACGTCAACAGCCAGTGTGGCTTATACCCTACTCAACTCTCCTTTTAAGTCCCAGGCTTAGATCACATTATTTTCTTTAAACTCATTATAGTTGGGACTAAAACGTGCCGATAAGTCATAACATTTTCCTAGAGACCATCTGGTGTCCAAAGTCACAGGAATGTTGGCTGCTCTGCCTGACCTCACATGTAGTTAATCTTTAATGTGTTACTCTTCATTTAGCGGAAGAGAAAATGAAGTCAAGAGCATCTCCTTTGGTTGCAAAGAAGGGAAGTTTAAAAGAAAAAAGAAACATTTAAAATAGACATCAGAACAGTAAGTGATAATATCTAACCCTGCAGAGCTGAGGTTGAGTGCTTAAAAGCTCCTTTCTAATTTTCAGATGAAGCATAATTATTACACAGCAAGAATCAAATTCAAAAAAATAACAGTAAAAGTTGCAAGAAGAGAATTGAGACAATAGACAAGTGACTACAGAGAAACACCCCTTTATTTTGGTCACAATCGATTTTTTAAAACAGATCTTCTTTTCCGAGGAGTGAAAGCCCTGCCTGCTGAGGGGTTTGACCCTGCAACACACCGACACGCTGCCGGATGCTTTCTGGAGAGCCGCTCGCCCGCAGCCAGTGCCTCTGCCCACATAGGAGCCTCCTGATGGGGTTGGCACATCTCCTCACCCTGCTGTTGCAGGATGCTTCGCCTTGTCCCTCCAACAAAAAGCCGTCCCTAGCAAGGGCAAAGTGGATTTCTGCCTCCTTCACAGGTGCGGCACCCCAAGCCTCGCCAGAGGCTGCAGCCATAGCCACCAGCTGGGATAACCAGCATCTGCACCCTCTGCATGTAAACATCAGCAGTTTGCTGTGCTAGATGGGGATGTCTTCCCCTTGCAGTATTCTCAGGACAGTTTTCCTCTTCAACAGAAGACTAAACTCATAATTGTAAAGCTGCTCAGAGGGATGGTGGAGAATTGTTTCTTCCGTGCTTTAAGGAGAACCCCAACGTGTAGACGGTGCTCAGAGTAAATTCTTTGACCGTATTTATCCTCATTCTACAGGGAACTGAACAGAGCCCTTGTCTGCCAGTGTTAGGATTCATATAATCCGACGTGGTTACTTTACTTGTATTTATTTTTATCCACTGAAAGAAAATAACATTCTTTTTCCAGAAGAAATTAATTTTATTTTTTCCAAAGAAAGCAGCATAACCCAAATTAGAAGATGTACACTTAAGGACATTATAACACTGAAAATAAAACAGCAACCACAAATCCATCGAGAAGTCTAGAGATTGTTCTGAAAGACGAATAACAAAACGACATTTTACTGGGATGATGCCTATTCTAGACAGACAGTGACAGCTGAGTGTCAGTGATGGATGAAGCGATTCCTGTGCGTGTATACATAGGCACTAGCAAAGCCACCAGAGCTTTGTATTCTTTCCAGTGATGTTAATTGGGGTTTTGCCATTAAAATTAGCTTGAGCAGACTTAGGCCCCTAATTACCACGAATCTAATTGTACATATCTACAAGAAAGAATTTAAATAAGTAATATTTTTAAGCCTCTTCAACTATACGAATGAGTATTTGACATCCAACCAAATGATTTTAAAGTGAGATACTCAGAGACCTCTCTAGCTCAGACCTAGCTGGAGAACCAGGAATGAATTTGCTTCCAGAGGAATTAAGCATATAATTGCAGGGAGGACTGATGCCAGCTGGATAAAAGAACTCAGATGAGCTGTAGATGTCAGGTGTCCAGTCGACCTAAAAAAACCCCCAACCAACGGCACAGTGCTGAAGACGCATACAGTATTGTCCAACCTTGGCTTTAGACAAGGTACATGTTTGAAGAGATCATTAACGTTGGGGGATGAATGAATGAAATAGTCCTCTGGTAAGTGGCTGTTCTCAATTAAATAGCAAACGTGTGAAGCTGCTGAAAGATTTAGTACATTATGAACCTTGAAAGGATATATTAATAAGCCTACCATTGGTAGTATATGTAACTACCACTGGTACATAAACACATATGCACACACTTTTATTCACAAAAAATTACTGCCATTAAAAAAACAAGTGCTGATGAGCCAATGGTGCGACCCTCTTTCCCTTTGATTAAAGTACTTCTTGTTATATCTTTGACTTACTGAATTCTAACATGGGGAAAAGCATTTAAAAAGTACTCTGGTCTAAGAGACATAACTGTTTCAGAGACTGATGCTTAACATAAATGACAATTCATCTTTTCTACACCAAGCTTCATACCTAAGTACTCTAATCTATTTTTTTATTGTAACCATTTAATAGCAATCTATGCACAACGCTCAAGTCTAAAACAATTAGATCAACTTTTGTAAAAGAAGTTTCGCTGGCAGACAAAGGCTGAGAGGAAATAGCAATACCAGGTTTCCTGCTAATAGTTGTGCTTCATATGACTAAATCTGAGTGGGATTAGAGTATCAACGTATTCATGAGAAGATATATTAATAATAATTCATTTAAGGCACTGAAGTCCCTCTCAGCTTGCCTCATGGGATATGCTTTTCATCTGACGCCTTTAAAATGAGCAGGGATAGTAGCAACCCAAAGGTAATCCCATCTGCAAGAAAACTAAAGTTTACTTTCATTTCAAAGTGAGCTTAGGCATTTCGAAATGCCTAAGGTAAGGTATCTGATCTTAACTTGTTTAGGACTTCCATATTAATACACAGAGTTACATAATTTATAGTCAATCATGAAAAGTTTTGCTGTTTATATACACACCCATCATATCTTCTGATTTATTTATTCTGAGCTACATCAAGGTTAACAGAGTTATACTAAATCTCATTGCCTGTGAATACAATTACCAAAAATTTGATATGTAGTTAAATAGGAGCCTTCAGCAGGTCCTGCTGCTGGATACACGTTGCTATTTTAGAACCTCCCTGCTCAAGCGCAGACATTAATTTTTACCAGTGCTTAAATTAAATGCTTGATTCAGCACCACAATAAAGTAAATTGAAGGGAACAGTGGGGATCAATGCTATTCATATTATTTCTACAGTATGCATATATCTGGGGCTTTACCAAGACAGAAGAATATGAATTTCTGACAGTTACTCTTTTCTTCCTCCACTTAAAACATGTATTTACAGACAGATTATAGTTAAGCATATTATATGTATGTTGTATGTGTTTTATATGCATGTGCATACATAGAATTGAAGGTAAAGTAAAACCATGAAATAAAAAATTTTCCCTTTATTTACACTGTTTTCCACAACCAATAGGTATGTTAAAAGGTGATTAAAAAAACACTGCAACTCAAAATAGATTATCAGGCTATTTCCTCATCTAAATGAATGTCTATGTTTCTGGAAAAAAATAGATTGCCTTTTTAAAAGGATGAAGGTACCTTCTGCTGTGACTAATCTTATCCAACCATCTGAGAAAGGCATAGCAGGAAACAATTTATTGAGTGTAATTATTCAGTATGCAGGTAGTAGTAAATAACAAACATGAGCTTCTTAGAGTATACAGTCAGTAGAAGAAATACCTAATTACCAAGGATTTTTGAAAGTCTCTTTTTAGACCAAAGTCAACATCCAGGTCTTAGGAATAGTGCATCATGATCTGCAGTGGAAAGACTTTGGACCAACAAATCAGCACTGGATATCGTCATTGTATTTCTGTGACAGTGATAAAATGGATAATACAGCAGAATATGGATAATACAGCAGTCACATTTTACAAAATATAAGAACTCATAACTATTCAACCAAGTTGCTAATATAATATAAAATAATCCTAATTAAATGTTTCTGCTGCATTATCCTCTTCTCTGGCTGTACAAAACATATATTGTATCAATTATAGTATTTTGGAATCTATCAATTCATCTTCCAGATGGCTATTGTCAGACACTATACGAGTTTGAAGTATAAGATGGGCAAAAATGTCATTTAGATTTCATAGTCTCTCCAAAAGGAAATCAAGTATTCATTACATTGATCTCTTCAACATATAGAAAGGGAGCCTAAATGTGCCTTCCAGAAATTTGACATATGCAAGATACAGATATGGAATATTCCTTACTTCTTACTATTCTGCTCCTTTTTTGCCTTCTTTGGCTGCTTCAAACAGTTAGGAGACTCTTCTGGTAAGAGGATGGTCCTTATTTCTTGGCCTCATTCTCGTAAGAAAAGAAGTTACGGGATACAGTCTGTACCTGTTTTTCCCCTGAGAAAGTAACTTCCTATTTTTGGAATGGGTTCCTTCCTGTCCCTCACTCTATCAATCTCTGTCAATACTAAATTAACTTCCGAGGAACTGAAGACCCTTGAATTTTATAATTTCATTTTAATCCTACATAGATTTTTACCTTTTTTTAAGTCCTCAGGTATACAAATGCATTAAAATAATAATTTCCAGGTTTTAATTAAATATTTTTAAAGATATTTAATTTCTTAATACTAAACTGCTATTCTAAGCACCTTTATTCTAAACATCAAGGAAGTTTAAAGCAAAGACAGTGCTGGTAGCATCACCTCTGTTTTGTAATTCCCCTTTCAGAGCCTTGAAAGGTTTGAAAATATATCAATCACCTGAACAGTTTGCTTTATACTATCTTTTAGATTCTTTGGTGGTTATGTGAAGAGTTTATATGGCTGATAATCCTATAGACAATGCCACATTGCCTAATATTCTGAAAACTTGACCAAAAAAAAATCAACTGTGTTAGCAGGCTAGTGAATAGTCACACTGGCTTTTAGCATATTTTCTTCCTTGTGTGCTGGTATTTTTAGTAGTGGTAACAGCTGTTCTGCTTGCAATTTTATATTTAAAATCAAATTTAATCACCATTACCTAAATGCAGACTCAATTTTGTCATCCTTCATTATTGCTGATACAACATCGAGAAATATGGAATAATCCCCCAGTAACAGCATTTTACTCAAGACCCTTCAGTGGATTTCTAGGTGATCTGGATGCGTTATTGCGTGATATTTCATCTCCTTCATTCTGCCTCTTTTGCTCCACATACATATTATTTAAACTTTAGGTTGATGTCTTCCTATATCTCTTGCAGTTTTTGATGTCTTTCCTCCTATAAATATTCTTTGCCCTCCCACTTTATGGCTCTTCATTGTAATGGTATGAGGTTAGTCCCATTGCTTCTCTCAGTTTTGACATTCCCGTATTTACAGTATCGGTGTTATTGGATGTGGTATCACCTCTGATGCTGCCACGTACATTCTAGTGCTGCTTTTTTATGGGTGTTATTTTATGCTTTGAATTGAGTTACAGCTTTCACTACTATTAGACTTTGCTCTGACAACTTAGGATGCCTTGCATCTATTATCTATCCTAGTCTATATTCTTAAAGCTCTATATTCACAGTCTGATCACACTATGAACTGCACCAAAAATAAACTCCAGGTGTTGCCTTTTGCTTTCCTTTCTGTTCTCCTTTAAATGTTACTTTTTTAATAGGATATGCATATTAAATTAGCACCAATTTTTCGCATGTTTATGCGTAATCCATCTTTTCCATGTTGGTCACAGATAGCACACAGACTGTCAAGCATCCAAACCTTTGAATTCAGTAATACATGAGCATATCTGAGTTTCCACAACTAATTACTCTTAACACTGTCATAGGGATTAGGAACCCATTGTATTGCATTGACTTTTCCACAGTTTCAGTTTAGCAGTTCAACCTTGCTGCTGCTTCTTGCACATTCTGAATACCTTTTTGTTCATAATAATTCTTTTCACCATTTTGAGGTATTCCTGGTGTTCTATTTTTTTTATTTTTACAATTTCTGTTCAGGATCCTTGACATGTAATCCCTACCCTTCTTCAGCTTCCACTGCAGCTTTCTTAACTTTTTGTTGCATTTATTAATTCCCTAATTTTTCACCAGCTTTACTCTGAGAAAGCAGTGCAAAGGGATTTGGAAGGCTGTTGTATTTTATTTTTTTTTAATTTCTCTGTGTTCTCTTTCTGAAGAAAAAACACATAGTTCTGAAGCAAGGAAAAGGCAGAGTTCCCAGCCTCCCAAGTATGAAAGGTCAGCTTGATCCAGGCACTTTCAGAAAACCTTATTACACTCCTGCTACAAATTACATTGTCTTTTAAAGTTTTCAAATGTAAATGTAACAGCCACCAAAAGCAAGACCAAATGTGTATGGCTCATTAAGACAAGAAATAAACCAATGTATAGAGTGGAAGTCAGAGTCATAATTTTAAAGTGCTTTGCGATAGGAAGATTGCTGAATATTTGACAGATATTACTGTCTCCAAATTACATGGCTATTTCTAATTCTGAAAACAGTCCTTTGTGTCCTTCCCACACTGGGAAGTACTAGTAATGCCACAGATTTCATTAATTTTAATTAAGAAACCGATTTGAAAAAGCAACACATTTTGCTGCTACATTTTGAAATTCACATTCTTCTTGACTCTTTCTTAGAGTGGGAAGAGGAGACAAATTCAGTATGACAAACCTTAATTTGCATAGTTTTGAAGCCAGGGACATGGAGTCACTCCAAGTCAATATGGAGATGCTAGTTTATCATGTCCACGTACACTCGTTCATACGCGGCACCATCTGATGCTTATGTGCTAAACAGAAATACTGGCGTTAAGCTAAAGTTGTCACACAATTCAGCAAGGTTTGAAAATAATTATGGCACAGACAGTCTGGATCTGATCCCAGCCCTCAAGGATGTCACACAATTTCCATAAAGCTGAAACTTAAAAAAAACCCTCAACCACAAACAAAAAAACCCATAAATTTAAAACTTTGGGTGGCTGTAGACAACAAAACAGAGTAATTCGCTCAAAATAGCAAGGAGTGGGAATTATGGGTAAATACTTAGAAATTAATTTCTATTTTCATTGGTAATAGTCAGACCAAATTCTGCAATGTTTAAAAGTTTGTGCTGTCTGCTAACTTTCTTCTGTAAGTCTGTAAGGCTGGTTCCAGCCCTGTTCTCTGCCAGATGGAGTGCAAAGAGGGAAACATCTGCCTCCGTCTGCCAGGGCACTGAAGACATGTCTAACCCAAAGTACAAGAATACTCTTTCCAGAGTGGGAATTGGTGCTATTAAGCACGAAAGAGGCCAGGCATTATTTTCTTTTGTATCAGGACACCTTTATGTCACTGCACCCTACCAAAAAAATGTGATGTGAATTGCTACAGATAAGAGGCTGACCCAACAGTGCTGTAACATCATTGACATTCACCTCCTTGTCAGGCATGCTATTTCAGTGGGGAGGCAGATTAGTGGGATACAAGTTGACATAAATTTAAAAAAAAAAGAACTAACTCTCCCAGCCAACTCCTGTATCACATCCTTCTTTCCCACTGCTGGGAATTAATTTGTTTTCGGTATAGTGCCACTGTTTCAAGTCAGTTTTTGGATCCCAAATGCCATTTTTAAAGACCCAGACATAAGATGCAACACAGCCAAGGACTCTGTTCTTCTCAGACCCCAGACCTGCACTGCCAACCTGCAGTTGTCTCCATGCAAAGACACGCACCCTGCACTGGGTTCCCTCGCTTCCCAATGCTTCTTGTACATTCAGGAACATCCATTTGTGAATTGGTTCCTTCATTCTTCACATTGATGGGGCTCTTCCAACAGTTGAATCCTACTTAAAACAGAAAGGCAGCTTCTAATGCACGTTACGGAGAAGGAGGGATGCACGGCGCATCATCTCAAAACGCGCGGCGTACCACGGACATCTGCTCTTAGCGTGCTTCCGCGCACGCTGCGTACTGCAGCCAAAGCTCTGGCAGCAGGGCAACACCAGCAGCGCTGGTGCCAGCACTTGGCTGTCATCCCACTGTGGTCCCAGAAGGACATAAAGCTGTGGGGATTACATAACGTTTCTGTAAGTGAGAAAAGAGAAAATCTCAGTGCACCTCTGCGCTCCTGAAATTGAAAAGGAACTCGAATTTTTATTTTTAATTTATTGATTTTTTAAAAGCAATACCAAAACACGAATGTTTCAAGGGGCTGCAAAGGGGAGAAAGGGGAATGAAATGATACTGCAAAAAGGTATGGGATATTTATCGCCAGCGCTTGTTCTGCACCTAGTCTGCATTCCTAACATATTCATCCAACTGAAATCAATAAGAGTTTGGGGTATGCAAAGAATTGGAGACGGGGTTTAATTTTCATGTTAGTCAAAGTGATTTTTCTTCAATCTATCATACACTGTATTTGACATACGGGTTTTCTCTCAATCAGGAATTGACTGGTACATGCTTTGTGCTCCAGTGAAGGTAGATTTAATACATTGGACATCAGTGTGAGCTATTTTTGTCTTTTGAATGACAAATTTAATTTTTGTAAGTTGTATTATACTATCGTTTCTACTAATTTCACATTCTTCACCAGCTTTTTGGTCCCTCGTTTCATAACTAATGTTTTACTTCAAGTGAAGAAGGATCCCGAAGACATCAAAAGCGCCTTGACATCTCTCAATTGACCATGACAGCCTCCTTCAATCTCCGTATTTCTTAATATGGAGACATCCAGTGAAGAAAGAAACACAGGAATGTGGTAAACGGACTTAGGAAGTGACTCACTGTTTTTTCAGTGATATTGACAGTGGATTTTCATTGCTCAGATTAAGTGAAATGTCCTAATTAACATCCTCTGTTTTCTCAATCTTCTAAAAATTTGCCCTATTTGCTGAAGCTTTGTGTTCAATTCTTTTAAGAATTTATTTTAAGCTCTTAAGACTGCTCACTGCAAGCCTTTCTTGGCTGTATTTCTGACTGCAAGCTTCCCTTTACTTTTATTTTTACTACTTCTTATATGACTGAGAGAAGCCAAATGGAAATCTTTTACTGGCAGTCTTAATATGAACAACATAGCAACTGGAGTTGCAGAGCACCACTTTTTGGCTAAAAACAAGTGGTGAGTGTACAATGTGGAGGAGGGAGCAGGAGGAAAGGGAACTGCTAGGTCTCAATTTTCCTTTTCTTAAATGTTAAACATGCATGAAGTTAATCTGGTAGAAGAGGAGATTACAAGAAATAGGACAGGTCTAAAACACGTGTTACAGATTCTCAGGGTGTCCAAAAAAAAACAGCCAGGAGACTGTCCTTTCCCTCATTTAGGAGAAAGATCTGAACAATTTGCTTAGAAAGCAGCAGTGCAAAGATTACTTCTCCCATATAATAATAAAACAATACCCTTGCTAGACTACTAATGGGAGGAGAGGGGAAGGGTATTTAGAATTAGCCTCCAGGATTGTCCTCAACAATCATGAGCTGCCCTTCCTCATCTGCATTTCTACTTAAGGGCAACACAGAAAGAGAGGAAATGTAAGGAGACAAAAGGGCTGGAGTTTAGGAAGAGGGAACTGCAGGACTGCTGCTGGGAGACGTCTTGTGCCTGGTATTTGTCGTGCCAAATGGACCACAGGAAGGTAAAAGCCTGAGGGAGCAGAGACCTGGGATCGGTCTCACACCTGGAAGGGCAGTGAAATTTCCAGCCTTGGCTGTCCTTCCCACTAGCAGGGGAGCTAGATCCACAGTAAGGAGGGTGGGTAGGAATGGCTTTCCAGGTGACCTTCACATTAACCAAAGTAATCAAGGTGCACAGATATAGTGAAAATCCTGAATTCTTGCTGTGTTTTGTAAATTCTCATATATCCCTTTTTTTTCAAACGCTGATTTTTGTCATTAATTTTAATTAGATTAGCTCTAACATTGCAGTTAGAGGCATTCTCTTAATACAGCAGAATAAAATGAGTCAGTTTGCTCTCTCTAAACACTTTACCATTTTAAGTGGAGTACCAGGAGGAAAAAAAAAACCACACAAAACAGAACAAAAGCGAATGTCATGTTACAAATGCAATGAAAAAAGCAGCAACATCAATCCAGCCAATGAAAAATGCATTTCTGTTGATGCTCGAGGGCATATGAGAAGTGTTAAAATATATGAGTGAGGAAATGCACTCAGTCAGATGTACAAATGACAACAATTTGGGGAAAGATTCAAAACATTGTGAAAGAAATTCCAACAGGCATCAACAAGCAGAACAAATACACTTTCTCAGATATGATGTCTGGGAGGTTTCGCAGTAGCTCATTTGACCATATGAGGTGGCGATATATCAGGAGATAACATTTTTACAATCCCAGCCTCTGCAGAAAAAAAAAGGATATTAAAACTTGCAGTAATGATGTTCATCTTCTTAGTTTTGGATAAATCAGTCACATTGAATTTGCTGTGTGTCACTAGCTTAACCATACACTTTCCCTTGGTATCTCTACCACCTGTTGCAAAGAGTAGTTTCTACTTTCTTTTTAAATTTTCTGCTATATGTCATATTCAGCTTCATCATAGTCTTCAAACGACTTTTTTTGTTGTTGTTGTTTTGCAAGGAAATAACACTATTTCCTTTTCCTACTAAGGATAAACTTTTCCTATGCTTTTTCAGTATCTGCCTAATTTTTTTTCTCAGTGACTGTGCACTGCGTGGCACAGTCAGTTCCTAAAGGTTTTCTTCTGCTGCACAGTGACGGGTTCACCGTGGTTAAGGAAAATGCAGTAGTTCTTAGGTGGTGATGTACTTCCCAGTATAGGTGCGATATGGCTTTAGAATCTAATTTAAAACCAAGCATGCTAGCAGCAGCGACCTCAACCCATGCATAATTCAGAGCCTAATCCACTTCAGGGAAAGATAACTGAACTGCTGCCTCAGTACTACCACTATTATCCAGAGTCTAGTCCTAAGATACCATGCATAATGAAAGAAGTCTCACAGAAATCAACATCTTGCTTGCATGGGTACTTGTTTAAAGGTCGAAGGGCTAGAACCTTCTCAGGGGACCTCTGCTGCACAACTCTTCCTATTGACTCTGCAAAGAAGTGACAATAGAGGCAGCTTGGTACATATGGACTGGGCTTCAACTGCTTGTTACTGCTCTCATCTAAGAGTCTTGCTCATGACTGAAGGGGAGAAGGTCTGTCTCACTCAGATTTCTTTGTGCAGGGTTTATTACATTCCAGTCAGTCTCTTCAGCTCTTTGACTTGGAAGGACCCTTGACTAGGTACACAGTTGTTGGAGCTGTGACTTAAAACAGCACAAGTAGTCTCTGCAAATCTGCAGACAACACTGAGCTGGAGGGGGAGCAGCCAATGCACCGGGAGGCAGGACTGTGATTCCTAAGGACCTCGTCAGACTGGAGTAATGTTCTGGCAGGAACCTCACTAAGTTCAAAAACCCAAATCTTGCACCCTGCAGGAAATTATCCCATGCACCAGCACAGGCTGGGGGGTGACCAGCTAGGACAAAAAGATCTGATGGTCAAGGTGGGCAGCAAGCTCAGCAAGAGACAGCAACGCACGCTTGCAGCAAAGGCAGCCAACAGCATCCTGGGTTGCCAAAGGAAAAATGTAGCCAGCAGGTCCAGGAGGGTGATCCACTGCCTCCATTCAGCACTTGTGAGACCATTTCTGGAGTGCACGATCCAGAATTTTGGCTCCTCAGTACATGAAAGATATTGACATACTGGAGTGAGTCCTGAACAGGACAATGAGGATGGTCAGAGCATTCGATGTATGAGGAGACGTTGAGAGACATGGGTTTGTTCAGTGCAAAGAAGTAAATGATCACGGACACCTTATTACTTCCTGACCAGAGGACACAAAAATGATGGTGTCAGACTTTTCACAGAGGTGCATGGTAATGGGATACAATGCAATACGGAAAAGCTGGAACACAGTAAATTTTGATTGGATATTAGCAAAAGCTTTTTTTACCAGGAGGGCATTCAAACACCGTGGCACCAGGGCCCAGAGAGGCTGTGGGATCTCCATCCTTGGAGACATTCAAGCCTCGAGTGGGCATGGCCCTGAGCAACCTGATCTGATGAGACCTGGTTTTGAGCAGCAGGTTGGGCTAGATGATCTCTGAAGATCCCCTTCCAGTCTAAATTATTCTTTGAGTCTATGACCTATGGATGTAGTGGCATAATGTACGAGAGAGAGAGTGCCAAAAGAAAAACAGAGAAGTCAGACACAAAGAAGGTGGGGTGGGAAGCTAAAATAGACAAAGCACTGGCTGGAGAAAAAACAACAGAGAAAGGGTAAATGCTGACATTGTAGTGATATCCTAAGAAAAAATACCTCTGTTGAGAAATAGGGTGTCATTTTAGAAACGAACTGCTACAATATTTACAACATCCTTAAGTATCTTACAAAAATACTACTATTTGGAAATGCTTTAAATTAGAATTATTCTATTTTAAATTATATGTAGAAAAATATATTTTATCTTAAAAGAGATTGTTTTTCCAAAGTGTAGCACTTAGAAGTCTGGAAATGACAAGATTTAGACTGATTTAATTCAGCTGTTCCTACATATGTACTGACTAATGTTAACAGTGGCATATTCACTTAATACACAAGCACAAGCCATGTTTCCAGAGGATCCCTGCCTCTCCAAGGAAATGGAGGAGGCAGGCAGTACTTCTTAGAAGCTTTAATATTTGTTTATCGCGTTTTAGCTCCATACTGACTTCTTACTGCATACAATAGTATTAATTCCATTGAGATACTTCTATGGTCTTTGTGACTTTAGCATACGGGTTCTCATAAATAGTAATGAACATCTCTGTCAGATTTGGAGACAGTATATTTTTCTGTTTCATCAGAAGGATTTCATGTACAGACTGATCGAGATTCACCAAAACTGTCTACTGCTGGTAAGAGAAATTGGGGTGCTTTGCACCTAATATCTGAGAATATTTAACAAGCTTGTAGTATCTTACATATTTAAAACATCCATGTAACTGATTTAATTTGGCAATATGAGCTCCAAACCTGAATCCAGGCAAGTCATTCAGACATTTCGAAAATGAGTAATTTGTACAGTGGAAACGCACGTTGTGTGAAATTACACTGACCTGCAACTTATGTTATCAGCAAAGGTCAGGTCTTCATAGTGACTCAAGTGAGATTCCTATCACTTGAACTAATAGCTTCAGTAGCTGCTCCTTCCATGGACAGACTCCCCAGGGAGGCAGGGCAGAGACTTTTCCAGTTGATTTCATATCCATTCACTTAAGGGAGAAAGATGGTCATAGTACTCCTTAAGTCAAAGACAAATTTCCGGGGCAACCATGCCTGTTACTTTCTTATGAACTCTGCTATTTTGGTTTTTTTTCCTTCCTGTCTTCTCCCGTTTTGCTCTGCAGACTTAAACTTCACCTGGACATTTACACTGTCTCTGCCTCCTTCTTCCCAGCCCTCCTTGCCCTCTGTGAAGCCCTGGCTGCCTTCCTAATCCTTGACCTCTTGCTGTCTGATGGTGCCTTAGGATCAAGCAGTCCTGCTGCTTTGACTGTTTCTCCTGTCCTCCTTGAGGAGAACATCTCTAAAGTGGGGGGACATCTCCATTCCCACAGAGGGCTCTCCTAGGTACTTCAGGATCCAAGGCCAGAAAGTGGAGGCTGGAGCATGCCCAAGCATCCATTTGCTGATACACTGTCCATTCAGACACAGAAGCTGTTAAGTGGATGCAGCGCGCTCACTACAGAGAATTCTCCTTGGAGAATTTAAGATGCAAACGCATCTCTATCGAGTATAGCAAACTGCAGTGTGGTGTGCAGGTTGTGGTTGGGTTTGTGTTTGGGGGGGGCCTGTATGTCAGCTTTCTGCTTCTCAAGGAGAAATCCGTTCAAGTTGGTTTGTTTTGTTTTGTTTTGTTTTTGTAGACAGTGAAAATATGTATTTTTCAGACTACGTATGACTGAACTTAAGCTGCTACTTAAAAAAAAAAAAATCAACCTGAGGAAGATATCTTACAGAGGCAACTCCAGCCAAAACAGCAAAGGTTTAATAAAGTGAAACCAAATTGAGGCTTGTACAAAAAGTGCTGGCAAGATTAACTATAGGTGCCAGAGCTATTTCTGTATGTAATATCCCAGGTTCTCAAATATACTAGCGAACAGTTGACATTTTTCCTCCTTCTTATGAAATACTAGAACAGGACCATGATCCTGCATTTCATACAGTTTTGAGACAGTATGTTTAGTTTGAGATCTATACTCTTTATCAATTTTTAAATTCTTTCTCATTTTTTGAAATGTATTTGATATGTTCTCCCAAAGATTAACATTTTGCAATTGGCAGGCAATAGAAATATGACTCAAACTAATTGGCTAACATATTAATGTCTCATACATAACTACCAAAGTAATACCAGACATTAAAAAAAAACAAACCCCAAAACCAAAAACACACACCCCCCCCCCCCCCCCCCAAAACCACAAACATTTAATTTCCTTCCAAGTTCTCACAGTAACAGGTCAAGGAAATGCCTTTTTTCTTCAGGATTAATGACAGACTGGCGTTAACTGATTCACAAACACCTATGGCTTAGAGCCCTTAGAAATCCACCTAACTTCTGTTCACATCACATAGTTTGTATATGCCACTCTGATACACCTACTACAGTATCAGGGCACTGAACTTCGGTTGTTGTGTTTTTAACAGAGGAGGCACCTAAATACTTAAGAAAAGAAGAAATTGTTGCAATACATGTAAGCGTTCCCTAACATAATGCCACTGGGAAACCAGGACTAGACCTCACACGCTAACTCCTATAAACGGCTGTAAGAGCAAAGCTGTTTGGGCTCCGAGCAGTTTGCAACGTCAATAATATTCTTTCTTTCTGTTTCTGCCTTAAAGGACCATGAACAGTGAAATGAAACTTGGAAGAAAGTTGTGTAAAGCATTAGGATTTAGTCCTGCACCTTTTGAATTTAATGAGAACAACCCTATAGTTAGAAGAAAGAAGTTTTGGGGGAAAAAAAAAAGCTAAATAATATTAAAAGGGATGTAATAATTAGCACTTATAGGACAGATTTTTTTTCTATTTCTTCACTAGAGGATGGCTTTCCTGGCTTGATTTTTCCCTTCCTATTTTATAGTTCTGCCTCAAATGTAAGAAGCAGCATTTGCTGTCAAGTCTGCAGGTTAAATTTCCACTCCCCCCCCCTTTTTTTTTTAATAATCCTTAATGGACATTACACTCTATCTTCGTGTGTGTTTTTCTATCTTCATGAGGGAGAGCTGCTTTAGACAGTGAATTATACTAGTATCTATGTTTAATAACCAACCAAAACATTTCCCCTTGACATTCTGAGCACCGTAATGCTAATTAAGCAAAATAAACAGAGATGAAACGAAAAGCGGGCAAGGCGCTCATCCTTCCTCAAGATTTAATTTGGGATCAGAAACGCCGCTGCCGGGAGAGAGAAGCGGGAACTGCAAGTACGTCCGCGCACGAACAACGACACGCGGAATTACTTTTTAAACCTTCCACTAACAACCTGCGATTTAAAGGTCACTTCAGAAAAGGAATCAAGGTCAGGCACCGCTAATCCTGCAGCCGAGGCGGCCTTTCGTTTCTCCCGGTTCCCCGCCGTAGCGGCGCGCTGACGCGGAGCTGGAAGCGGGGCCGGGGCGGCACGGACCCCGCTGCCCGCCCGGGCCCGGCCCGGCCCGGCCGGGACACTCTTCGCTTCCACGCGCGGGGTCGCGGCGGGCACGATCACGGGTCCGCTGGGCACACCGGTGCCCTCTCCTATCACCCGCGGCGCGGCCGAGGACGGCGGCGGAGCCGGGGCCGGAGGAGGCGGCTCAGGGGCGGCGGGGCGGGCCGGGAAGCGGAGCGAAGCCTGCGGCGGGAGGAAAGTTCCCCAAACTTCGCCCCGGCGAGGCGGAGCGGAGCCGGCGGGGGCCGCGCCCCCGCGCCGCTCCCGGCCCCCTCCCGCACGCCGCGGCAGCTCCCGCCCCTTCCCCCGGCGGGGGCGGGTAGGGGGAGGGCGCGTCGGGCCGGGCTGGGCCGGGCCGGGCGGGGCGGCGCCGAGGGGACTAGGGGGAGCTGCTGCACCTGATACACCGGGTGGGAGTGCGGCGAAGGAGGGAGGGAGCGAGCGAGCGAGCGAGCGGCGCTGCCCGCCGCCTGCCAGAGCCTCTCCCCGCCGTTAGTCAGCGCTGGTCTCGCTGCTTCTTCTGCGCGGAGCTGGGCTCTCGCTCCTGTTCCCCTCGGGGCCGGCGGCAGCGCGTCTTCCTCCTCTTCCTCCTCCTCCTCCTTCTTCCCCCTGGGCCCCATGGCTTCGGCCGGCAGCGGCATGGAGGAGGTGCGCGTCTCGGTGCTGACCCCGCTGAAGCTGGTGGGACTGGTGTGCATCTTCTTGGCTCTGTGCCTGGACCTGGGAGCCGTGCTGAGCCCCGCCTGGGTGACGGCGGACCACCAGTACTACCTGTCCCTCTGGGAGTCCTGCCGCAAGCCCGGCAACTTGGACAGCTGGCTCTGCGAGTCGACGCTGCACAGCGGTGAGATACGGCTGCCCCGGGGGTCGCCCCGGCCTCCCCCCCGCCCAGCCCCCGGCTCCGCTTTTCCCCCGCCGGCGGCACCCCGACCCCGCAGCCGCCCCCTGCCTGCCCCCTGCGCCGTCCCTCCTTCAGCCCTTTCTGCCTTCACCCGCGCCTCGGCCGCCCCCGGCTCCTCCGGCCCCACCCCGGGCGCTGAGACTTTTCTCCCCCGTGCCCTGGCTGCCCTGCCAGCATTCCCCGGGTCGCCTCTCCTGCACCCTCGTTTCCGCCGGTACCGCGTTCCAGCCCTTTCCCGGGGCTAGCCTCCCGGACCGGAGCGGAGCTCTGGGCCCTGCCCCGCCATGCCCCGCACTCCCTCTGGTCTCCTCGCCTTGCTCCGGTCTCCTCCCCGCTCCGGCCGCCGCCGGGAAAAGTCCCCGGCACCTTTGTTCTGCGGCCCTCCTGTTCCTGAGTCGCTCCGTCCTGCTCCTCACCCTCCTCGTCCCTGCCTCCCCGGTCCCGGCGCTTGCCCTCCCCGGGCTGCGCTGCCCCGGCTCCGCTTCTCCCTGGCGTGCGGGTCGGGGCGAAGGCGGCGGCTGCAAATAGCGTGTGCTGGAGCGCGGAGCGTCCGTGCTCGGCTCGTCCCTCTCCATGCGTGATGGTCTGGGGTGCAGGAGAGATGCGAGGCTGGCTCCTCTGAGCGAAAGGGGTGACTGATTTTGTACCTGCCTTTGTGTTTTCACAAAAGATACTGAGTTTAGATTAGTTTTGGTGATTTTTTTTTTCCGTGTGGCAGTTGTTCCCACACGATGAAAATCTGTTGAGGATCAGAGATCTTATAATTCCCCGACTCTGCCGAAGTCACCAGTGTTGGAAAGTCCGATTGTTACTTTGTCCAGTGAGGAGGTCTGGACTCTGGCTCTCCCCTTCCCCCTGGCTGTGCTTGTGTGTCTGTAGCAGGTACTGATCTTCCTTCCCATCGTCTTTTGTAGTCCTTTGCCTTATTGCCACGCTCCCTGTTTTGACTTCTTGATGCTCATTCGTTCTTCAGCTTTCTAGGTCTTTGGTATAGATTTTATTTTTATTTTTTTTTTAAATGCTATTTCACTATTGCTTGGAGCACTTAAAAAAACAAAACTGTTTGTGAATGACATAAACAAGATGCTGGCGGAATATTTTTCAGTAAATTCTTTTGTAGTATGATAATTGTTTCAGTTTTCACTGCGTTGCTTTATTTACTTTATGCTTGGTAGCAACTTCTGGAGTCCCAAAAGAAACACTGACAAATGGAGCCAGCCTCTCTTTTCCCCCACCCTCGTTTTCATCTCCACCCCTGTTCTCCCCACACACAAGCTTGCACTGCTAAATCATCCATTTGGATCGCTGTGCTCTCTGGTTGGGTAAATCATACAGGGACAAGATGTTTGTTTTGGGAAAGAAGGCAAGAGGCTGACTGTATATTCTAGATGCTTTTCCTTTTTGCTGGCTTCTCTGAAATCCTTGTATAGGTTCTGGGGAAAAAAACTGAGGAGAAACTGCACATGTTCCTTTGCTGCTGTGTGGTGTGGTTTTGTTTTTTTTTCCTGTCATTGTGTGGAGTGATATTGGAGGATTTGAATGTTGTTTGGGGTTTTGTTTCAAATCATGTAATGCCAAAACGAGTTGTAAAGAAATGTCGGTTTCAATCAGTTACCAGGGTGTCTACACAAACTTTGGAGAGCTTTCTTTTCCTTCCCCAGTATAAATGGAAATTTATGTAGGAATGTCAGTTTCTACGTGTCTCCTTAGCAACATGAATCCTTTGCCCCTTCTCTCTGTCTCCTGAAATAGTATCCCCTTGACTGCAGAAAGACTTTTCAGATGGCTTGAATGAGAAACTGCTTCAGATCCCCCCACCTCTGCACACACTTTACTGGGCTCCCCCCTCAATCCATCTCCCCTCTCCCCCACATGCGTGTATACACATATACACACACAAAAGTGGGACATTAAGAAAAGCAGGGCAGCTTATGGAACAGCAGATGAGGATGCTAATCCCTCTCATTGCTTTATTGGTCACCTGTCTGATTATGGGAAGGTGAAGATGAATGGGTGAGGATGGATAGGAATGAAATGTAGTTTTGTTCGACACTGTGTGTTGAAAACTTGCCCTTTCCTGGTGCTTTCTTCTGCCCTGTGCAAAAATTCCTGCTTGTTCGGTTTTATTCAAGTTCTTTGAATGAGCTTTACTCATTTTCCTTAGATACTTTACAGCCCAGTGGAGCCAGGTTTCACAAGCTACTGGGGAAGAAGTGAATGATTGTTTTATTTGAGGTGACTGGAATAAACCCTTCATTTTCCTCATGTTTGGCACACAATGCTGCACTCTGAGGAGTCCTGAAATATGAGAAACTGTACTGTTCTCCCTTTGCCTTCTGCTCATATTCGAGACTGTTTTGTGTGCTTGCCTTAATATATATTAAGTGCACTTTCCTTCTACATAGAGAATCTAGCAAGCGGTATATTTTGGAGATAGTGGAGAGCTCCCACAGGAAAGCTCTTTTAGCTTGATACCAGTGCAAGCAGCTTTGTAGCTAGCTAGCTGTGAAAAGCGGTAGTACACACAGGAAAAAGGCATCTTCACCCATGGTTTTAAGAGATTTACTTCATCATCACTTGAAGGAGAGCACCTCAAGTGGCACCATCAAGGGCAGGCTCATGCTAGAAGCTGTTAAAGCATGTTCCGGGTTTAATTAAAAACCTTTGTTGTAATTAGACGTAGGACCCCTGTCTGCTATCAAAAGGGCAACATGGTAGTGGAGAGCAGGAGGAATCGTACAGAGCATGATTACATTGGCTGTTATAGCAGGAAATAATCCCTCTCAGTTTTCCTTGAGCATTGCAAGTGCTTGGAGTATGTGTCCTTGCATTCATTCACTCACTGTTTTGAGGGCTTTTTTTATAGCTTGCAAGCAATCGTTTCTTCTTGTGCTGCTTTTAAAGTTGTTCACAATATTGCCGGTTGACATATGTAAAATAGTGAGTCAAATTAATTTTTAGAAATCTGAAGATTATAAAATATCTCATCTTAATTTGCTTTGCTTCTTTTTGAGTCTTCAGGGTCTATGTAAATCACCTGTTCAGTTTTTTTTCCTGTAATTGCATGAGCTGGAAAGGTATTCTTACATATCCCTTGTCTACTTCATCCCTTGATGAAATTCTGAAATTGCCACTAACAGCAACTTCAGGAGCTGAAGAACTAACAAAGTTGCCAGTATGGAAAGCTTTGTGATAAAATCTTGAGATCCAGCAATGCTGCTTTACAATTTCACCAGCTGTCTAGGCATAAAATTATTTTCTATGATCAAAGCTTGAATTGGCTAATGCACAAGTTATCTTTAAGTCAGCTGTATTTTAAACTCATGTACTAAACTAAAAAACAACAACTTAGGGGGTTTGGAGTGTTCCTTTGGTGTCTTTAAACAAAAATTTTTTTTAGACCTCGTTTGAGGTGGATTATGTCTAATTTGTGATGGTTCATTTACAGATTTATGAAGAGTTAAGTTATGTGTGAATATTTATTTCTATCACAGCATCTGCCTAAAACTAAGTGCATCTTCTGTACAACTGCCTGATGTGTCTGTACTTGTACAGCTAGTTGTCATCTTCTTGCAGAATTAATAACAGTAAACTTGAATTTGTGCAATAGATTGCAGCCATTATGCTTCTTTAAATCAAAGATACACAAATATGATGTGGAAAACATAAATGGTTCCATAGAATTGGATCTGCAGGTAAACAGTGTGTTTTGACTTCAGTACATGTATAAGCTACTCATAGAAAACAATGGCTCCTTTGCAGCATTTCGGATAATTGTGAAAATAACATAAATAAAAAAAATACATTTGAATAGTTTCATACTGGCTAACTGTTCATTCTGATTTATGGTAGTATGTGCCTCTGTTACTTAACAACCTGTATATTTGTTTATGCAACATTCAGTTTTCTTTAAGAATGTTATACTCTTTAAGAACTGTCCGTGAATGTTTGAAAGACAAAACAGTCTCAAGGAAAGAAGTGAAACAGGGTCTCTGTATGTGTTTAAACCTAGTGGTGAACAAACCATAAAGGTAAGCTTAACTTACAGCATAGTGCAGTAAAACAACTTGAGTCTAGTTTTATGCTCATAATTCTGTTCTAATTTGTTCTTAAAATAAAAAAAAAAAAGCATCAGAGGCTGCTCATTTGGTAGCACTTGAAGAGATTTAACCTTAATTATACATTAGATGCAGATATCTGAATTAACGTGGCTCAGTAGTCTTGGATGGTATCTGCTTGTTTTGAATCTAAGGAGTTCTTCCAAGGGGAAATTGCTAGCTCAAAAGCAGCTTCCTCCTTAGAAGATCTGGATCATTGCTCAGAGTTGATGTTGACACATATTTGTAAAAAGCTCGGCAAGGCTGATAGCTTGTTATGAAATAACATAAGAACAAATGTAATTTTACTAAGTCTGAAGAAAATGGCTCATACAATGTAAGGAGGAATTAATAAAACATTCCTTCTGGTTTTGAAAACTACAGTCTGTCATTTTACATATTACTGTCTTTAAGAATCATCCCCAACGCTTTATCTGAAGACAGGTATAAAATCAAAAGCCATACTACTTCAAACTCGCCATCTAAGACCCTTAGCAAGCTGATGTAACTTTGAAGTTGCGTCTGGCTCGAGAGATTGGCCCTGTGTTCCACAGGGAGCTGGACTAGATGACCTCCAGAGGTCCTTCCCAACCTAAATTATTCTGTGATTCTATGATGACTGATATTCTCTATGTGCCTGATGTCTACCTGGCTCCTTTGGTGTGTTCAGAATGTCTTGAATTTGTTAACAACAAATTCACAGTAGCCCCAGATAGACTGTTTTAAGGTATGCTGCCCCTTATAACAAAGGGACTGGATATTTTAGCCTTAGGCTTCCCAAGGCCATGCTCTCTGGGAGCAGTGTATATAAGACTCCTGTACAGATCTAGACCTTTTAGCATGATGGAGACTACCATTTCAGCCACCCTTCTCCAGCCAGCTAAGAGACGTGGTTACAGCACATTCGTGCATAATGTGTGAATTTTTCTGATCAGGTCAAGAGCACCACACACCTTGTCATTGATAATACTCTTCTAAAAAAAAAATCAATAAATAAGGGAAGACTTCTAGCCTTAGTGGGTTATTGTTACTGCTGTTGCTCATTGCAGTTTTAAAATCAGTGATGTATCCTGTTGCTTTAAGTCTTGTTTATTTAATAAAGAAGTCTTGTACCAGTAAGTTAAAAGATGTTCCTTGTGTTATGGGTAATAAGTGGTTTAAATATTCAATGAGATTTTATATTTAGAATCTCGTAGAGAGCAACTTTGCCTCTATTACTGATTTGTGGCCGAAGATGACCACATAAGATTCAAGGTAGCAAGCAGGAGGCAGTGTAAAGTCTATCCAGCTGCATTGCTTTATGTGTTCTCACTTGTTCCAGTTCTATAATATAAAGGCCATCATTTTGATGGGAAGTACTCCTGGAACTATTTTAAATGCTAATTGTTTTTTCTCAAGGAACAATGGAATGAGTTTTGAAAATTGCAGAAGATTGCCAGTTTGCTTGAAGAACATCGGTAACTGTGGGAAATAATTATGTTCTTGTTCCAATGCGGAGTGTACTGCTTCCTTCTTCAGATTACTAAAATGTAGTAGTATATATAGAAGAGGTCAGAAAAGGTGAGCTTTTCTTGAAAAGCTTGTATAACACATCTCCTACACTTCTCTCCTAATGACATAATTCTAAGGTTTCCAGGCTTTTGTGAGGTTCTTGGAGTTGTGGGTGTGTGTGTTTCGTTTGGTTTTTTCTTTTTTTCTTGAATGAATGAATATCCAATAGTTAAAATAGCATAGTAGTGAGCTAATCTCAGAAGAATGCCGTGTATCCAATGGAAGAAATGCCTGAGTACATGCTGTACTATTCTGTGAATGAATTATAGATTACATGACTTTCTGTAGCGTTGTGCTTGTCTTGAAGTCCTCTGTTGGCAAAAGTGATGTGCAATGCATGTTACCTTTAAATAATAAAATTAAAGATTTATATAATGGCAGTATGTAACTCTTTACTGGAAGATGCACTTCATTTAAAGGATTTTACTCGGTGATTTTAAAATACAGGGAGGCCATGGCTCAGAGAGCAGCTGTACCAAAAAAAAAAACCCAAAGTGTGTATATTTTGTGTAAATAAGGAATGTAAGCTTTAATCTTCAGGAGAGATGTGTGTCAGTGGGCAGATGAGCAAGCACCTGCTATGTTTCAAGTTGCTCGTACATCTGTAACCCCCCCAGGCACTCCTTTGCACAACAGCAGTCACTTAACATATTTTTATTGCTTTTGTTGTTCAGTCTGATCACCTGTAGAGATGGGAGATAAAGCTTGTGATGGTGTTGGAGCACACAGAAAGTCCGAGTCCAGCAGACTCAGGGCCACACATGGTCTGATGAACATGGCAGCTGAAGTGGAGACATCAGGCAGATTAACGCAGTCTGTATTTTACACAAGAATGTTGTAGAGACTGTTCCAAGAAGCTGAGGCTCAGGAGGGTAGGAGGTAGAGCACCTACTGCCCAAAGCATCCTGCCAGCGGGCTGTTATCTTGCCTGCAATGGAGCCGGCCTCTTCCCCTCTGATCACGGTTATTTTGCTGTGGAGAAAAGGAAAGCTGTAGGAGAAGCCCAAGCAAGAGGCATGCAGCTCTGTAGGTGACTGCCAAGGACTTTATCCCCCAAAGGTGAGAGCCTTGAGTCTGGGCTGCTTTACAGTAATGCTCAGTATTTTTGTCCGTCGATGGAAAGGTGCATAAACAGTGCCAGAAAGTTGGAAGGCGCCAGTTACGTAAGAGGCACTTCAAAGCAAGACTCAGATTTGGATACCTATTTGTTCACAGACCCCGTAAATCTCATGCTTAATCTTTTTCCAGCTTGGGTCTGACAGACAGAAGAGGAGAGTGGTTTCAGTGTACTCTAGTGGTTAGAAACTCTTCTGGGAAATAGGAGCAGAGGTTCAAGTTTGGAGATGGAGCTGGGAAGCAAAGACCTTGCAGTTTTTGAGAAGCCCTCTAGCCCCTGGTATATCGCAGCGAAGGAGGTGCCTGCCTTTCCTCCTTCCTTAGTGAGCTGCCATCCTTCGCCATTAACGTTCTGCCGCTCAGCAAGACAGAGGTATACCCGGGTTTGTGCCAGTTAGCTGTTTCTTGGGCACATCTCCACACTTGTTCTCTTTTTCTTTGACTGGCTCTAAATGATTCTCCACTCGGCATCAGGAACACTAAATCATCCTATAAGTGTCTTGGACAGTAAATGGAAAGTGACTGATGCCTTATGTGGAGCCTCTGAATTGATCCTTAGGAGGCACTTTTGGATTCTGGCACCCAGCATAAAATGCTGAAATTTCTGTTTGGGCGTTGTCAAAATGCTGGTGAGTTAGAGCTGTGAGAAAGCCTCACTGTTAAGCCCACCTGTGTTGTGTGAGACTTGGGTTATTGAGGGCTTCGTCCCACATGCTACTGTGTGTGGATGAAGACAGATTTCTTAGGGAATAGCTCAATACGTAAATCTCCTGTTGAAGAAGCAACAGAAAATTGTTTTTTTCTCTTTTATGAAAAGATTTTTTTTAACATATGTGTGACCTCACATAGTTATTTCATGTGTTCAAATTCACGCTTTCAGAAGAAAGCCTTGGTGTAGAGTGAGTGAGTTCTGTCTGAAAGAAATTTGGTATTCATCCACAGCTGGCTGGTTCTCACAGCTCTGGTAATACTTTCTTAAGCGTTTAAGTGACTTGAGGATCCACGCGCACAAGTCATTTCCCCACTTCAGGAAAATTTTATTCTCAATCCATAAAATAAAAAGAAAATGTAAAAGCCAGAGTTCATCTATAGAGCAACTAGTAGTAATAAGCATACTATGCAAACTGATAACGAGCAGAAAATGTTTATTTATTGGTGGTTTTGTACAAGGCTCCCCTGTGGAAAGCTGTGGCGAGAGAAACTTACTGGAGGTTTGGTATGGATTGTGCTGGAACACTTCTCTTTGAAGCGTGCAGAACTATATGCTACAGAGTCTCAAAAGACTATGCTTGTGGTGACAAATGGAGCAGAACAGTAACTTATGGACACCGGGCTTCCCAACTTTAGCCAATATCTCCTTCATTCAGACCAGAATTCATCTGAGCAGCTCCTTAAAAAAAACATTGTTTTGGCTCAGGTGAGGTTCCAAAGGACTGACTTCTCTGTGGAATAACTTTATGTGAGAACTTAATGGTGTACTTATTTTACCTCAATGTTTCATAAAATAGCTTGGGTTGGAAGGGACTTTAAAGATCATCCTTCTGGAGAAGAGGAGGCTCCAGGGAGACCTTATTGCAGCCTTCCAGTACCTAAAGGGGCCTACAAGAAAGCTGGAGAGGGACTTTTTGAAAGGGTATGTAGTGATAGGACAAGGGGTTTAATGGCTTTAAACTGAAAGAGGGGAGATTTAGATTCCATCTAAGGAAGAAAATCTTCACTCTGAGGGTGGGGAGGCAGTGGAACAGGTTACCCAGAGCAGTTGTGGATGCCCCATCCCTGGAAGTGTTTGAGGCCAGGTTGGATGAGGCTTTGAGCAACCTGATCTAGTGGAAGGTGTCCCTGTCCATGGCAGCGGGGTTGAAACTAGATGATCTATGATTCTATGATCTTTTAGATCCATTCCAACCCAAACCATTCCATGATTTTATGGTATAGTTCCAACCCTCCTGCCATGCACAGGGGCATTTTCTACTAGACCACTGAATTTAATGGAGTTTAGCCTTCCACAAAAGTCTGTGTATCTGATCGTGCTGAAGGAGGAAATTGTACTGATCATGTGACAAATGTACTTCTGAGAACTACATTCTGTCTTTGTGTTTTTATGTAATCACTACACTTATTAAACTTTCATCGGCTATTTGATGGCTAAGTTGATGAGTGTTTATAAACTTAGAAATAGTTTTTAGTGTGAAGCAATTAAGAATATCTCTAGCTGTCTTATTTATCTTAGTTGATTGTTATGACATTCAGTGGGTTATATTTAATTTGTTATGTGTGGCTGCCTCGACTTTCTATGCTTTACTTGACACATTCTTTCAAATTCCTTATTCTTGAATTTAAATGCTATATTAGAATTTCTAAGAATACTTATTGGCTGAGAGCAGGTGCATAATAAATGGAAGGTTTATAATGTATCAGAAAAATTTGCCTTAAAGTATTGTTCTGTTTTTGTTTCTTACCAAGGTTTTGTTTAGTGCTAGAAGATGATCTGTCATTACCTTCATCATATAACAGCTGCATGTGTTTTCTTTCTTCTGTCTATATGAGAGGACTTAGTGGAGAACCATTGTATGAAAGAAAGGAATACTTGATTGTTTCTTAAGAGTTTAACTTGGTTCATTTGCACTATCTGAAAGAGCCATATACACAAATGTTTCGCATATGGCACAGTATGTTTTTGTGTCCACTTCTTTTATCTACATGGTATTCTACAAGAAAATATTTCAATTTTGGGGAGCTTGCTGAAAACATGAAATCTATAACAATGCTAGCCTTTTGCAGTTCTCTTTTTTTGTGTTAACAAATGACCTATTTATTAAATTAAACAGTCCAGAACTTCGAGATGCTTTCTTCTTCTTTTATGGCTTTTCTTGATTTTATCCTAGTACTGAAGTATTATTTTGCCCAAGAAATAGAGCAGATAGAGTTGCTGTTAATTAAAAATGAATATACAGCTTAAAGCCTTAGGTCATTTCATTTGGGGGGAAGAAGGGAGGAGAGTCACACATTTCAGTGTGCAATTAACACTCTGATTCCATGTCATTAAGAAACAGCCAGAATTTCCGAAGGGCAGTGACACCAAGCTGTCCTTACAAAAAGGCACTAGCTTTTGTATGAGGAATTAACTTAAAAGAAACATTATCATCATGGTTTGGGCGGTTGTTTAGTTTTTTTTCTGAAAATGGTAATTTTTATGAATTTTGTGCTGTATGTATCACCACATATATTTTGAAAATACATATTAAATACCCAGGTTCATATATATATATATGTCTCCAAACATTGAAATCCGCATCCCTAAACTAATAGGCAGACTGTTATAATAAAAATCATCTGAACACTATCATCTTCATCAAAACTGCAGTATATATTTCCCATGGTTACAGACATTGTGATGCTTCTTGTGCAGTACAGAAACATATTTGGATTTTCAGACCTAAAAATAGTATACATTAAGTGACGCTTTTCTTAATAATCTATCTTGAGTAACATGATTGTCCAAAGGTATGAATTCTGATTGTTCAGATGGGATAGGTGGCATTATCAGTGCAATTCTTAACATACTGCTAAGATCATGAACATTGAAAAAAATCTGAAGTTATGCTTTTTGTCTGCAGTTGTCAGCCAACAAAGTGATTTAATTCGGGCACGACTGTGAGATGATAGGGCTTTTTGAAATCTAAATGTTCATTAAGATTTGTGTGAGTGTGATTTTGCTAGTTCCTAACATTTTTCTTAGATGGTGGATATGTAGTGTAAATAAACTGTAGATGTGCTGTGAAAAATACTGATATGCATTCTTGAAATGTAACCAAACTGTGTTTTGAATCCAGGAAACTAATAATTATCATCTATAAGGTCCCTTTTTGCTTATGTTTATGCATGTTTCTCTCTCTGTGAGAACAAGCAGTCTCACTGAAGTGCTGAGGCTCCTGAACGGAGCAATCCTGCAAGATTGGTGCATGCCTAGAAATTGTGCAAGTGTATTTTGGATAACCTAAAGTAGGCTTATGATGTTTATGTTCTGTGTACCAGTAACACTCTGTAACAGAGCAATCTGCTGTTCCCATTTTGATGCTGTGTGTTACAAATCACTCCTGGGTAGTCCGAGGAACACTACAGAAAACTGCGTTAGCTACAACAATATAACCACATACAGCAATCTAACTTACAGGGTGTTCTTCCTTTAGAGGTAGTGATTCAATTTTCTTTGGATGTTTCTTTTCTTCTGTATAAAGTCCAGTGGCCTGGATTTTTTTCTTAAAAAATAATTGCTGTTAAGTAGAAGTCCCATGCAAAAGGTTTAACTTCTTTAGTCTAACATAAGCTTTATTTTGTCACCAGATCAAATAGCTTGCAAAATTGAAAGCTATGGCTTTTGCTAAAATGACAAGAAGATTTGAACATGTGGTTTCCATGATAGGCAATATAGGGAAATTCAGTCCAGTATTCTTTGTGCCTAATGTCTGACCTTCAGGATGTTCTTTAACCAGAATCCCTCTCAGTGGCAGCTGAAGGTAAAGGCTGGTGGCATTGTACGCTCCTGTGAACAGAGGCTGCAGCTAAAATAAAGAGGCAGTTCCAGACTTTGTGGCCCAGAGCACAGAGTTCAATACCTGGTCCTCAGCTAGTGGTGAGGAACATTAAGAGCTTCGAGTTTGTCCTACTGTCAGCATCATTGAGTAGGTTCTCCTACTCACAAAATTAATTTTGTTTAACTAAGTTCTTTTTTTAGTTGAGAGTGTAGGTGTCTTACAACACTCATTTGTCCTTTTACCTCCCACATCAGTACTATAGTAAGGTAGTTTATTTTTTAACCTTTCCAAAATCCACAGATATATCTGTCCTGGAAGTTAAAATGTATTCTAACCCCACACTTAAATCATCTTTGTCTTAGTTATTTTCACTTGTTTGGTGGTCTTGCCAGTGTGGTTTTGGAAAGTGATGGGATACTCAACTTTTTTTCCATTTAGTTGCTACTCTAATGTTGCACACCTTTCGTTTGCATTAGACCTTGGTGTCTGATAGATGTGAAGATAACATTTAATAATTTATTGTTTATAGTAGCTTTCAAAAATCTTAGTTTCTAAGTTTTCCCATCTGACACTTTAATTTATTTCATCAATTTTGTATGGCTTTTAACTTTGGGACAATACGAATTTATGTGTCTAGTCTTTGTATCTATGTAATTTTCCAGTGCAAGAATTCCTTTCATGTTCTTCCAAAGTGGTCCATTCTATTTATTTATTTCTGTATTTTATGTCTGTAATGCACTCTGATATTGGAAGAATACTTTCTAAATCATCAGTACACAAACTGCTTGGTGTTTCTGAAGGGTCATTTCAACATTAAAAAGCACTCTTCGTAACATTCCCATCCGTAACTAAAATCATATTTCCATCCCAATAATAGTAAAGCGATGAGACACAGAGCAAACTGATGTTAGAGATTGCGTGCTGAAGGTAGGGGAGTGAGAGATTGTTCCCAGCCTTGGGTTTTGGTCCAGTAAGAAAACAAGGAGTAAAGAGCTTGGAAAGTTGAGTATTTAGTAATTTAACTATTAGTAAACAACATGCTTGGATTTCTAAAAGGAATGTAAATAAATGTGTGTACTTGCACAAACACGCTTTTAAAATAACTTTCTTTTTTAGCAATGCTTATACAGCTCTTCTGTTCACTTTCTTCTTTTAATCTCCTTCATCCTTTTTCATGTAATGTATGAAGACTTTTTGGTGATAATAGCTGCCAGCCTTCCATTCCCAAACCTCACAGCTGCACTATTGGTATCTTCAGCAGATTAGATCCCTCTTGAGACTGAGTGTACTGGTTTTTAAAACACTGAATTTTGCTTTTTTCAAAAAGAGAATGTGATATTTTTGTTGTTCTTATTAAAATAACCTTAAGATCTCTAAATTTATTTTTGAAATAATTAATCTTATTTTCTTTGAACTATGTAACATACTTGGCCAATTTAATCTGAATATCATATGACTGCTAGTATTTTCAAACTAATGAGATGTGTTGAATCCATAGGTCTTTTTCCCACGAGCTGATTTTAGATCGTCTTCCTTTAACTACGTAGTAGTAGTGATAGACAGGAGTGATCTGAATCTTTTTCTTGATGCCTGTTATTGGAGAGAGACAAGGTCTTATATACTCTTTTCCTTTTCATATTGTATGGCCTTGGTACTTCCCAAGTGACAGGAGTCTGTGATCAGCCTCCATGCATTTCCCTTCCTATGTCACCCTAATCAGCTCAAGCAGAGGTTTGACTTTCACTCTTTCCTGTGAGAAAGTTACAACAGACCAGGGGTCAGCTAACACACACTAACTAATTCTGGTGCAGCCTCAATTTCTCATTCTAAATTAGACAAAACCAGGGTACCAAATCATTCAGTCTTACTCGAGCCAGAATCCCTACGAGGCCAACTAAGCCTTGAAATCAAGCGTGGGAGATTGTGGCACTTTGCTCCTGAGTTGCATCTGTTGCATAAAGGTGTTTCACTAATTAGGATAAAAGAAATCCAAAGCACAGTTGTTTATTTACCCGAGCCTTGATGAAGGCTCTGTGTTCCTCGGATTCTGCTGTTTCTGTCAAGCCTATGGGCTCTTTACTGAAATTTTATTTTTTCCCCCTAGACTGGCAGATAGCTACTCTTGCTTTGCTGTTGGGTGGTGCTGCCATCATCCTCATAGCTTTCCTGGTTGGGTTGATCTCTATCTGCGTGGGATCTCGGAGGCGGTTCTACAGACCAGTTGCAGTCATGCTCTTCGCTGCAGGTAAGCAGATTACTGGCACCATTATGAAAATTTCATGAGAGCAGCTTCACTTTTGTGAAGGAAGATGTGCCTTGTTCTGCATACTAATTCGCAGGCATTTGGTTTACCTGTGTTAACTCCAGTGAGGTTTTTTAGGATACCAGTTCTGCACAACGTTAATTGGTTTTGCAGTTGCACTATTATTTGTTCATAAACAATTGTTTATTCATGCTATATTTCTTGTTTCGTGAAGTACGTGCAGCAGGGGAAACTGCAGAGGGTAAATCTCAAAGTACTGTTTTTAGTCTGTGACTCTGTGCTGTTCGATGTCCCCATTTTTATTCTTTGTGCAAAGCCATTTCTGTTATTTAAATGTTCTTCCTTTTACAATTTTATAACAGGAAAATTGATGCTCAAGTGTGAACCCTTGAAGCCCTACATGTGAAAATAAATAGGATTATGTTGCAAGGTGTTTATGTATGCCCCTGTGCCATGAGAAATTAATTTCATTGTGTCAGCTTGCTTACTTAGTAGTTTAACAAGCTGTCACAGTGCAGTCCCTGTTTGGTTTTAAAAACATGAAAATGGAGCATTTTATATAAACTGTCGCAAAATCTTAAGGGAGACCTGTGAATCTGAGTTGTCCGTAAGACTGGTCCAGTGAGGTATAATTACAATATCAAATCATCTCCTTTTGTACGTTCTGGTGTTTTGGGGCTTAGTCAGCTACGGATGTTTCTGTTTCTCCTGAGATTCACCAAGCGTGTTTTGCCTTCATCCTGTCACTCATATCTGCATTGGAGCCAGCAGCTTTAAACCGCTTCTGATAGCCCGTAATGAAGAAGATGACAGAAGCTAGTCTTCAGGATGTATTAAAAAAAGCCACTTACAAGGATATGGAAAGATAAGAGCACAGAATTTTCAGGGTGTTTGGGAATGAGACAAAGCTCCCGGGAAGGCTCCTGCTGCCCTCTGCTGTTAATGTTGCTCTGATGGAGCCGCTGCGCTTCAAGATGCACTTTTATTTGCCCAAGAGACATTGGTAGGTTATATTTCATTTGGTTTGAGGTAATGAATGCAACCTAGGATCAGATTTCCTGAGCGGAAATCATATATTTTTGTTCTATGGGTCACATCGCTTCCTTGGTGGAACAAATAAGGCACTGGTGCCATTATTTTAAAATTTAGTTTTAATTCTGAGATTATAAAGCATACTAGGCAATTAACTTTGAAGTGAGATTATTGGATTTCTGTAGTCGTTTCTTGTTTGGATTTTGACTTAATTTCTCATAACACTGTGTAGTAACTTAGTAATTGTTCAGCCATGCACTGCCTATCTTGCCATATTGCTCGTTTAGTATGTAGTTAAGATTGCACTTAAAAAAAAAAAAAGTTCCCCAAATCCTGCTGTTTGGCTTAAAGCTTGATTCATTTTCCTCTGCATAAAATTAGTTCTAGTCTTTACTACAAAAGTTGGGAGGGAAGGGAGGTTTAATGCTTACTTGTGTCTAAAAAGGAAAATATGTTGGTGCTTTAGCTCATGAGCAGTGCGCGCCTCTTTCCTTTGACTCTGGGAGTGTGTGTATGCACGTGCGTTTTAAATAACCATGACTTGAAACATAGAAGAAGAGGAGAGACGATGAGGCTGAGACAGCCTGCCCCATTCTTCATTAACTGCAGATCTGAGGAGAATCTTTTGGGATTTGAGGCCGACTTTGTTAGTGTCATTTCCTACAGATACTATCTTTGATGTCAGCTATTTTTAGAGGTGAATATGGACTGGCGTATCTTGAAAAAATTATGTCAGGAGTCCCCTAGTGAAGAGGGAAAAGTTAAGATTGCAGCATAGTGGAGTTTCTGCATTATGCTGCTGTCCATGGATTTCAAACCTTCCCCTGTGGATTTCACTGAAGATCTTTGAGGATGAACCCTGCCCTGACCTGTGAATCTACTGGCAAGACCAAATATTCTGTGTGACTCTGAAGAGTCTACCAGCTGCCTCTGGAAGAAGGACACAGGATGAATTGCCCAGAAACATTTAATGATCTGTGCGGTGTCAGGTAGAAAACGTCACTGTGTAGGAGAATGGATGAAACGGAAAAGTGGTTTCCAGGCACTTTAAAGCCCAAACAGTTGGCTCAAGACATTTTTTTTCTTCTAGTTTTGATTTATTTTTGTTTATTTTTCTTTTTTTTCTCAGTGTCAGGTTTCAGTTAGTGACTCTGTACGTAAGGAAGAAGATTGACTAGGATTGGAAGAGATGAGAAAGCAAAGGGACAAAAAAAATAATTCAACTTAGATACTGAGTCAGCAAGTGATCAACAGATGTGAATGTGTTTAAAGTACATACTGTCAGCTCTCTATAATGGGGAGAGGAACAGGAATACCTCAGGTAATGGACAAATGTGGAGCATACAGAGAGGCAGTTGCAGGACACTCTTGGTGTGGAGTCACCTTGGCTCATACAGCTCTTCCCAGCATTTTTGATCTAGTAGAGGTCACCAGCTCACATACTTGCTGGGGTGTCAGCGCTCCTGAACCAAACTGGCCCTGAAAGCTGCATCCTCAAAGTACAAGCTTACAAACTTGTCAGTATAGGAGTCTCATGACATGGTTACTAGATAACTGAGTGCAAACTGAGTCTTAATTTAGGGGTAGAAAGAGAAAGTGTAATTGTTGAAAGTCTGCAAAAGCAAATGAAAAAGGTAATTGAAAAGACGTTTGCCTTCTGGGGCTGTGTTTTAACAGTGTTTAGAAGAATAACCTGTCAAGGTTACTAAGCTTTTAACACATTTCACAGGATGCTTTTACGTGTAAGCTAGGGAAGCAGTGGCTAAGTGAAATTGTTATAGATGAGAGGGTAAAAAAATGACAGCAGATAATATTTGGAGAATACTTAAAGGATGTATCTTTCTGTTCTGACAGAGTCAGAGCACAGTCCGACTGGATTGCGTCTTGAGTTCTGTGCTATTATCTACTTTGTAATGAAATGGAAGATAGAATAAAAGTCTACTTGTCAAATTTCACAGCGAAGCTAGGAAAAACTGCAGATACACTGGAGGACAGCATTTGATTTTCAGAAATTGGTGGAATGGTCTGCAAAAGTAGGACTGACTTTGGTAGCATGTAATGCAAGTTGCTACAGGCTGGCAAAAAGAGTCATACCATCAAAGAAATAGTGATAGGAGAGATGCTCTGTAGGTCACGTAATCCAGCCTTCTTGTTGAGGCAGGACAATCGCTGACACTAGATCAATCAGCTGCAGTATTGTCTGGACCAGTCTTGAAGAACTCCAAGGATGCAGATTCCACAGCCTCTCCAGGCATATTGTCCTGGTGTCATGCTACCTTCGTTAACAATATTTTTCTTTCCTGATGTCTGTCCTGAATCTCTGATGCTGAGATTTGTGTCCACTGCCATTATCTTAGATTACCTGACACTACAAAGAAGAGGTATTTTTTTATACTGTCGTTGCAGCTACATTTTCAAATAACTGTAGGCTGGTTTGAAATTGCTCCTTAGCTGCCTCTTCATGAATCTAAATAAACCTAGCTCCCTATCCTTCTCTTAAGGATGATTTGCTCCAAGATTCTGACTCCTGGCAGCTTTCTGGACCGTTGTCCTTAGTTGGTGAAGCCATGTTCGCTACTGATTGCTGCTTTGTTCTGCATGTTCTTGGAGGTGGACTCCAAGAGGTTATACTCCATAATGTTTCCAGGGATTGAGTTGAGGCTGACCAGCCTATAATTCAGTAGATTTTCCACTTCTAGCCTTTTTAACAGTGGACACAAGATTAACCTTTTTCCATTCATCTGAATATCTCCTGATCGCTGTGATTTTTCATGTTCACGGTCACATTGGACAACTCTTTCATCACCCTTGGGCCAATCTCATCTGTCCCCGTAGGTATGAATCATAGAATCATAGAATTTCTAGGTTGGAAAAGACCTTAGAGATCATCCGGTCCAACCGTCCCTAATCCCCCATTAAACCATGTCCCTAAGCAGTTCATCCACCCTTTTCTTAAATACAACTCTTAAGTCTTTCCTAACTTGCTCCTGCACTGCTGGCACCCTCCCAAACCATGTCACTTGGAGAAAGCATTACAGTGCATCATCTGTCACTAGACTGACTTTCCTATGTATCATAGGAAATGTGTTTTCTGAACTTCATTTGCAACTAATGCACCTGTGGAAGTTCTTTATCACCCTTTTTGCCATTTCCCAGCTTAATGTTGGGCTCTAGCTGGGCTTCAAACTTCCTGATTTTGTATCTAAGTATCAGAACAGTGCTTTTATACTCCCCTCTCATTGTCTGTCCTTGTTTCCTGCTCTTGTGTGCCCCTTTCTTGCACATTCATGAGAAACTCCGTGTTTCGCCAGCTGGGCCTCCTGCTGAAATTCCTGGTCTTCCTGTGTAGCAGGGTGGACTGTTCTTAAGCTAGCAATATTTTAAAAGTAAGCATGAACCCCCTTTCTCTTCGTGCTGCTTCCCAAATTAATTGCACAGGTTGTATTAAATACAAACAACTTCCTGGGTAGCGTTTGCATACATGTTAATCTTTGAAACTGCAATGCCCATTGGTTATTAATGAAGTGCTTTACTCATGTGCATGAGCAGGAGGAATGGTGTAGAAAACAGAAATACAGAACTCTAGCCAGCACCACCATTTCATAAATATAGACCAATTAGAAAGCCACATTGCAAGGTTTTTTTTTGACAGCAAAGCTGTTATAGCCGAACATTTGAACAAGGGAAAAAAGATTATATTTTCCACGTTTTAAAGCGTTTGTTGTGATTTTGGCATGTTTAATGTGGTGAGTACATATAGTTGCATATATTTAATGTAAATGGAACAAAACTAGCATTCCTGTTTCTGTGCAATTGTCTTGCAAGCATCATAGTGCTAGTCATGAAAATGGATCTAAACTGGAAGTGAATAGTCTAGTTTGAGATGATTGGTCTTTTTTTGAGCAGCATTTTGAAGTGAGGTTTTTTTTTTTTAAGGTCTCTTTTGCAGCCTTTTTTTCTGCAGGAAAAGACTAGTGCTTCTGAAGAAAGCCGGTACATACACTTCCCATAAGCAGATCAACATAGCATGGAGTTCCTTTAAATTCATTGGAAGCAGATCAGTAGTTGCAAACATTTGGTTTTAGTGTCTTTTTGGGTCATCCTGGTCACTTTTCATAACTTCATAACTTGTTTCTAGCCTACACAGGTCCCTTCCTACTTTACAGAGAGCAACAATGACGGGAGGCAAAAAAAAGTGCAAAGTGATGGCAGTGTTGTGAAGTGTGGTTGTTTCCACTTGCCAGTTGCTGCCCACGCTTACCTTTGAGTTTTTCAATAGTGTAGCTGGACCAGTAATAAGAAAAGCGGAAACCCTCACTATAAAAATGTCTAAAGTACCTGTTGTGGGTGTTGCTCCTTTAGCCGCGTGTTTCTCTTCCAACAGAATCACTATTTTGTTTTGACAAGTCTGATCCGTAGACTAAAATTCAGCATACTTCATGTGTTAGACTGAGGGAAGGTGGAGTGCTTCCTTGGTTGGGACTTGACACGCGCACAGCAGAGCGATTCCTATATTGACTCGGCAAAGATGCTGCAGCCCCAGTTCAGGAAGCCACTGAAGAACTTGCTTAATATCCATTCATCTTAGGAAATCTTTTTTGACTTTGAATGGTCTTAAAGATGTGTCTGAAAGCTGAGCGTATGTTCTGGTATTTTTGGTGTAATGATGCTTTCATTGTGCAGAATCGGAATGCATAATCTTTTCATAAGTGTAGGTGCTTCCCCTAGTGTACTCTGTCAAAATTTCTCCAGCGTTTCACAGGATTTTGTGAGCTGGCAGACAAAAATTATATTAAAATGGAATAACACAAAGTAATTCTTCAATAACTTCAGGATTAAAAAAATCCTATGGATTTTGGTATCCACATCAGAAAATCCACTACGCAAACATTATTCAGATTGTCAGTCTCAAGTAAGAGTCCAAGGACTAGTCTGTAGGCTAAGTGGAGGGGGAGGGGGGAGAAGTTTCCAATGAGTGTTTTTTAAAGTGTAATGAGCATTGGAAATCATCTCCCCATACCAGTCCCTATCCAGTGGACAGGAGACCATTAATCTCCAGGGCTAATGAAAGGGGCCCATTTGACAACACTAAAGAGTGCATGTGAGACTGAAAATGACAGATTTTGAGTGTGCAACATGTTCAAGCAGTAGGATAATATAATTAATGTTATTTTATTTTCTTGTAATTTCTCAGTGTAATTTCAGAAGGGTTTCTGTAGTCCAAAGTAGTCTTTTTTTTATTGTTATTATTATTCACAGGCATTTTATATTGGCACTGGCTTTATAACAATTCTCTAGATAGCATTTGTTCTTCTTACAATACCTAATAAACTGTAAAAAATGACCCAGTCAGTGTTAAAGAAAGTAGTTGTTACGGCAATACATTGCATACCATTGGACTTTCATCAGAGTATTTCTCAGACCCGCAAATACTTAGGCATGTGCTTAACTTTGTGGATGCGTCCGCCCTGAGCGTAAGCAGGGGCTGGGGGAGTTTGCAGAGTCAAGCCGCGTGCTGAAGTCTTTAAAAATTGCTGGTGTTAAATGCTAGAAAGGAGCATTGCAGTAAGGCCATATCGTATATTTGAAGGGCAATAAGGATGTTTTGTACATTCCTGTGATGTTTAGTCTTTTGTGGGTGGCAGAACTAGAGGCCTGAAGAATCATTACATCATACAGCTTGTTCTTGTCTTCAAACTAAGTGAAATTTTCACCTACTTTCCCTGGAAACAATTGTCTCAATTACACTATTAACAGTGCACCTGCATTGAAAAGAGAATGGATGCCTATGAAACTGAATTCTTCTTGTGAAAATTGGGATTCTTCGTCTGGGTATTTTCCTTTTCACGTTACTATATGTGGGCTTTTTTTTGATGTTAACACAATAATTAGCAGGTTTGTTGAATTTCACTGCAGACGTGTGGATCAGGCTGCAAGAGATGTGGCTCTGGGAGACAGTGCAGTAGAAAGTAATGATTTTATGTTTTTTTCCTGCCTTGGATTTGATTGGTTTCATTAACTTTTTTTCATCACGAAGGGGTTTTGACCCACCCCTTAAATTCATAATACAAGGCAATGTTTTGCCGGTTGGAAGTTTAATGACTGATCAGACTTTATAGATTCCTTGGTATTCTCTCTAACAATATCATTAATTCTGATTACAGTACACAGTAATGCATGTGAAATATGTAATTCAGTGAGTCTGTACTGAACATAAATATGTATCACCTGCTACAATGAATTATTTCTAGGCTAAGTAAATGATTTGATTCTGCGCTATATTTCTTAATATTCATTTATTCTTGACTTATTTATAATAGCTGTAGAATAAATTATCTTAGTCTTGTTATTATGGAAGGAATAATGACTGTAAACTGAAATACAAAGGAGAGACAGAAAAGAATTGGGAAAAGATTGCTTTCACTGTTTATTTCATGGACATCTGAAGGATCAGCTTTATTCCGTAGCAAAAACATTTGTTCATCGATGAGGGAATACGGAAGAACTGCTCTGTTCTCTGTGGATGAAATGAAGGTGATACCTTTTTCAAAAAGAGCAGTACTTACTTACAAGCTAAAAATGCACCAAGAGCATTTTTAACATGAATTTCAGTTATGTGATGTTTTCCTTGTTTTATGGAAAAGAATTAAGGCTTTGTCTGACTTTTTTTTTCTCTTTCAGTTGTGCTTCAGGTATGCAGCTTAGTCCTTTACCCAATCAAGTTCATCGAAACGGTCAGCTTGAAAATATACCATGAGTTCAACTGGGGCTATGGCCTGGCTTGGGGTGCAACTATATTTTCATTTGGGGGTGCCATTCTTTATTGCCTGAACCCTAAGAACTATGAAGACTATTACTAGGATCATTTAATGAAGAGAAAAATAACAAAAGGATTACCCCATCTTTTCTAACTCACAGTTTTTTTAGAACACTTGTGGAGCACCAAACAGTCTGCTCTGTTGATAAAATAGCCTTTGCCTTTCGGGTGTGTGAACACTATAACCAGCTTTTACAACCGTTTAAAAGAACTGCAAGCACTAGGATTGCTGATCTTACATAGACAGATGCTGCAAGCTGCTGATACATGAGCTTCGTTTTTACTGACAACAAGCAAAAGGATCTACGTGACAGCGATTATTGTGAGAAAACTAGTTGGAATGAGAATGCAATGCCAGCATCTGCTATTGCCTTCAGGAGAGCAGCTGGTATAGGCTCCATTTAGAAGTTTCCCTGTATCATAGAGGATTCAAGCATCTGAGAAGCAGGCAATGGCATCTTGTACAATAGGCTGTGTTGGCCCCTTGTTACTCGCTCAGAAAAGCTCTTAAGGAATTAGTTGCAAGCGACTCTGTTGAGGGCAGTGAATGTAACTGGTTAATGACTTGTCTAATATCTGCATTCAACAGTCTTTTGGGAGAATGATGAAAAAACAAAACAAAAACAAGCCACCAACCACACAGGATTTCGTGATTTGGTAGTTGACATCAGCGTGCTAGCTGTAGCAGATTGTTGAAGGAAGTCCAGACTCGGAGACATGTGCTTCTGACTGTGCAGTTGGAAGGTGTCTCAGCTCTGAGTATTTTGCTGGGAGGATGGAGATAAGGGGAAGTAGAAAAAGACCTCATCTGTCCCTGAGGCATCTAAAATGCATGAACGAATCGCAGTTGTCCTAAGTACCCATTCAGCTTCATGGAAAGAATGCATATGGAACAAGTTCAGTTATATTTTTCAAAGGTATTTGTTAGTATAAATGAATATATACAATACAAATATAAATGCAGAGGGAGAGAGATTATTCGTCTTAAAATTGTAATATGAGCTGTGATGCAGTGGTTAAAATACTAACTTTGTACACATTCTTGAGAGTCTTGGATTGGTACCCCCGATTTTGGCTGCTGTTACAAAATAAATGTAAAATGGTTTGTCTTCTGTGTATGCCCTTGTACAGACTCTGTTATGGGAAATGCTTAAAAGTTCACATCAAGTTAAGGCAGAACTGGATGAAATAACTACTTGCCATTCCACGTGTAATCTAGTACTTACTAAAAATTGTTTTCTAAGGCTGTTGCAAAGAAAAAACTGCCATTTTTTAAAACCTAGTTAGGTCGTGAGTGTCTCTGATCATCAAGAATACAGCTGAGACCCCATCGTGTCCATATTAAAACATTAGCACCGCAGGAGGTAATCTGTTTGTTTTTAAAAACAAAAGATTGTAATGAACTGGCTCATTATGTACATCTAATTACTCCTTGCTCTAGTATGTTTCCCACTTAAAACATCTAGAGACTGTACACATGAAATGAAACCCAAGATAAAATAGGGGCAACTTTTACATGAATTTAATCCGCATCACTTTTATTTTTGTTTACAATTTGCTTATTTGGGTATTTTCAATTAATTATGAACATATTTTTATACAATTCTAGACTTTAAAAATAACTATTTTTTTTTAATGGAGAAATTTAAAATATATTCTATGTGAGCCTCTGCAAAAGCAGATGTGCTGGGGTTGCCCATCCACCTCTATACAAATGGTTTTGCTGGTTCCACGGAAAAAAAGACTGCTGAATTACTCAATGTTGAGAGCACATCTACAGTGGCTTGTGCCACCATTGGCAGGGCGCAGAGGTTCTGTGATGACCGTGGGACCACAGGGCCGCCTTTAGGAGGTTGTTGTGAAAGTTTTGCTGATGTACGGAGGTGGTTTATAAAACTCTGAGGCTCTGTGGAGTTAAATCTTTACTACCATGGCAGAATATTCCGTATCAGCAGTCTTTCCAGGACCACTGGTGATTAATTAGATTAGAGGGAAGAAAAACGATAGCTTGTCTTGGAAAGGATTGTATGGCAATGCCTGGAGAGCGAAAAGGATGGGAGGAAAAATTATATCCGCTTGTTTCACAGGTGCCAGAGAGCGTTTGTAACTCTGCATTTTTCCTGAGACTGACTTAAGGCGGATATTCAATCTGTAGTTAACTCTGTATATTTCTGAACAGCTGTGTAGTTCTGCTTTTATTTAGCAGCATAGAGAGCACTGTAGTTTGGCATGGGAATTAGGTTAACGTAGTGGAGCCCACTGTGAGAAGACTTCTGCCCCTTTCTAGGGGAACGGTGGTTTGGTGCTGACGTTGGGTGGCACTTTGCCTATGCTGACAAGAAGGTACAGTGCTGAACCCATATCGTATCCACTAATTTATCAAGTAATGTTTTTTTATGTACCATTTGAGTGAAAACAACTGTCAGGCCTAAGGCATATGCAAATTAATGTCATGAGCTCTGCAAGTCACCTGGCTCTTAATATGAAAGACGTTCAGGTGAAAAATCTACAAACGTGAATGCCTAAAGACAGAGTTCTTCATTCGTATTTGAGTCAGAGATCTGATTTTCCGTCTCAACACCTGCTTTCCCTCTTGAAGATAATGCCATCTATTAGAACACACTTCTCAAACTCCTCAGGTCCTTTGTGTTTGGGCATCTGGTATGTGAGTTTAGGTACCTACCTTTAGCTTACGTTGCTACTGCTGCTGCTTTTTTTCCCCTCCGTTACCATTGCCAGTTCTGGCAAGCAGTCTGTTTCCTTAGCATTGAACTCAAACTAAATAGATCATGATGCAATTTGTTTCTTTGTAGCCACAAAAAGGATCCATGTCTGTGTCTTGAATGTATGTACGACAAATTAATCATTTTGTATGTTGTGCTTGTGTCATGCCACCATTATTTCAATTGTTTGGCTTTTATCTCACTGGCAGGATGATTCTCTCACACAACAAATCCTTTGTTTTTTCTTCCAAATATATATGGATAAATATATATCTAGCAAACTTGCAAGCAGGGCTAGTTATTTGTATTTTTTAAGCTTAAAGTATACCGTCCGGTGCTGACAAGTACCTAGCACCTCTTCTGGATTTCTTGCACAACTTCGTTTAGCTTTTGTAAATTTTAAAAACAAATATAAAGAGACCTATGTGTTTGAAATATAAATGATATATATGGACTAGCATGTAACTGTATATTATTAAACATGCAATGAACTGACTGGTAAGTGAAGTCTAATCTTATGGCTAGCAATGTAATTTATTCAGACTGTATTTTTGTACAGAGCAGTGCACACTAACCTATTGCCTCTGTGTCCTCTATAATGCCTAAAACTGTGCCTAGAAATTTCATTTCTGTCTTTAAAGGAGAAAAAGACAACTAAATGCTTCATGTTGTTGATGGTTTTTCAGATGTTGTTCTTTATTTATTTTTGAGAAGTGTATGGTATGTTTATTAAATGAATTCATCAATTTATGGTTCATTTTAAATGGTCATTGTTAGCAAGGAAAGACACTTTTTTTTTATCAAGACTTTTAAGTTTGCAGTTTTAATACCATTTCTGCATTTCACGATTTTTGTAGCTTACATAAAGTTATATGTGAAAAAGTAACTGAAATAAAAAAAAAATTGTTACACTAACCAAATGTGCCTGTTTTGCTCTGAGTGGAATATATATGTACACAGCTGAAACTGGCCTGGTTCTCTGTTGGGCAGGCTGAGAAGGAGCAGTCTGCTTGGGCTAATGAATATGCCTGGTATGCACCTACCATGCTAAGGAAGTCCTACCAAAATATACAGAGGGTTAGAGAGGGAGGCAGGCATGCAGGATCTTGCTGATGTAACCCCTCCATCTCACCTGGCCATAGAACAGATAGCACAAGGTAGGTGTCTGGGTGTCACACAGCCCATAATGCCTTTATAAAAATGCAATTATTGTAACATCAGAAAACCGGATTGCTTTTATTGTGGTCAATCAGAAGGCCATGTGTTGAAATGGCAATCTATACTGAGCACCTTGTTCCAGTGGGAAAATGTATTCGTTATATACACATTATGTTATTACATTATATACATTATATCATGTTACTTTTCACCCTGAAAAAAACATACTATTTTTGAACCTGAAACATGGTGTTGCAAAAAATGGGAAAGCGTGTTTAAAACACTGAAGAAGCGATACTGTGTTAGTTTCTACTGTAAAGTACTAGCATGGTCTGCAGGGCTGGGAACCTCTCACATGGGCAGGCAGCAGTGGGAAGAGGTGGCTTCCAGCAGAAAGCGGTAGGAGAATGGAATGGGCAGAAGCCTTGGCTTCGGCGGGCTGTTGCAGTGAGTGAGTGCAGGCATGAGGGTGGGGTGCACAGAGTGGAAATCAAGTAAGGGAAAAGGAATTCAGAGCAGGGAGTCTGATGGACGGCAGGGAAGGGGGGGAGGATGGGGAGGGTATCTGAAGATTTGTTTTCTTTTGAACTGTTAGAACAATGAGGAAGGAAGTTCATAGGGAACTACGAGCCCGCAGCCACTGGGGAGTCAGGGAGCAAGCCAGAGGTGATGGAAGGTGTATTTCTTGAAATCTGCATCAAAATTCTGGTTGTAGTGGGTGTGGCTTTAGGGCACATATTGCCCAACAGTTTGACCTGAGCTTAATGCCCACGTGTTAGGTCATCTGTGTGCCTGCATGTTGGCACAAGGCCAGAGGGGCCCACTGGCTTACAAGGGGAAGGAATTAAGCGTAGAGTGAGGGTGCCTTAGTCAAACCTTGTCTATCTAAACATGCTGAACGATAGGAGCACTGGCCTGGCATGAGCTGGCATGACCTTGGTGTATAAGAGACATCCCAGTGGACTTGACAGTCTCGCGTGGCATCTCACATCATCTTTGGTATCCACCGTAAAAGTAGGTCTGCAGTCTGCTGCTGAACCAGGTGAAGTGTGGCTGGATGTACAGTGTGTTTTGAACCAGAGAAAATGCATGGAAGATGGTGTAGGAGCCCAAGTTTTTTCCTACCAAAATGCAGTCAGAACATGAGTGAGCCACAGAGCACTTGATGGAAACAAACGGTTTGAGGCCTGCAAGTGGCACTGAAAACTCCAGTGTACAAACTCAGGAAAAACTCTGTGGGACTTTAAACAACCTTTTAAGTTGATATTTTGTCTGTGGACAGGGAGTTGTAATGCTTGCTTGTTTCTGTACCTTGAAGGAGTACTTCCCAAGTCAACATTTTTATGTGTTAAATGTATAGATGTGGTGGGATTTTGGAGATAACACAAGATTTTTCTGCTGTGTTAGTGACTTCCTGACACTCTCTTGATGGAAAGCAGTACTCTTGGGCTTTTCCAACAGGCAGTAGCTTCAAAGAGGACTTCAAATCTTCCAGCTATCCAAAAAAGCCAAGTGATGTCTGGAATTTGATGCAACAAGCATTGCAACTTACAGGAAGGCTGAGCTTTGTGATTTTTCTTTTGTTCAGTTTATACTTACACCAAGTTTTTTGACTGGTGAGAAGAAACACTGAATGCAGGAAACCAGCTGGAAAACAGTAGTTCAGTGTCTCATTAAGAGCACGACTTGTACACAGTTCACCAGCAATAAACCAAATGGGTCTGCAATCCAGTAGGCCATTGCCTACTCTTAGAGCGACTGGTTTGATTGGTATATAGAAACTCCTAATTTCTATGAGGAATGTATGAATTGTCAGTGAGTGAAACAGAAGCGTTCAACTAAGTTTTGAATTGTAATAGCAAAATCACAAAAGGTATATTCAACAATCTCTGCTATTGCTTATTTCACTTCTCCTACCTTCCTTTCTCAGTCCATTTTCTTTTCCTTTTTCAGACCCACGATCTCATGCTATTGAACTGTAAGCTTTGATACATAAATGAATGAATATGTTAGGCTTGCCACTGCAAGAGAATATCTAAATGCACACAGGTAGACACAGGTGTTCATGGTGGACAGGAGCCAGGGGCATGTTTTCGCCGATGATGAGTTCATCTTGCTGGAAGCCATGTATCCTAGGACAGAAGGATGGTGACTTCTGTGTTTCAGGCACGGTATCTGAGGTGGGTTCTGTTCCTGACTGCATTGCAGATCCTCTGCCTTGCAGCCTGCCCCCCTTCACCTATGAGAGGGAAAATAATGATTGGACACCTTTCTGTCAAAGATGTTGGAGTGATATGGCTGAAACACCTGAAGTGTGAGTATTGGGACAGGCAGCAGAACTGTTGTGTGGGTCTGATCATGGTTACTGCAGTGGTACTGTGTATGCTATGTCAGTCACACTGAAGAGGTCATACAACAGGGCAGCAGGGAAAGGAGTTGTCTGTTTACCATTTGCTCCCTGGATGGGATCTAATCCTCTTCTGAAAGTAGGCTGCCCTTCCCTGGGGTTGACCAGGCATACTTGATGCGGGTAAGGTTTTGGAATTCAGGATAAAACAGAGAGCAAGAGCATGAGCGAGCGTTAAACAGGGGGCCTGTTTTCCCACGTCAAGTTGAGAAACACCTGAGAGAAGTAAGCGACCTTCCTGCCTGCAGGAGAAACAGACTCAGAGCCAAGCTTCAAGGGTGACAAATACTGCAAGACTCCCAAAAGATCTGTAGAGTTAGTTTCAGCTCCCTGAGAGGTACTGGACTGCAAAACAGGTCTGGAGGCTTTTGTCAGCTCAAGCCCTGAACGCATTCACACCAAAGGTAAGCTTCCTGCAATTGCCTTTGATAGGTGCCTTTGGTGACTGCAGACCTTCGGAGCATCTCTGTGCGCTGTGCTGTGTACCGCAACTAAAACCCTGTCCTGAAGGGAAATGTGGCGCACTGTTCAATGAAACTTAAGCTGGGCAGGACATGGTGGGATTTGGGATGGTCATCAGTCCCAACACAGTTGAAGATTAGATGCAGACAGCTGTGTCTCTTGGTGAATATGAAACCAGCTGTAACTGAGATAAATCGTAACGGTTCAGCGGGGTACGAAAGAATTTCTGCAGCAGCAGACAAGCCTTGGTATATAACAATGATGAATGAATTCATAAATGCCTTCCTAAATAAGAGGAATATTTTCTGAGTGACTCAGAGCTGCCGTGGGCCTAAATACTTACCGTTGTCTCCAGGTTGCTGTTCTAAGAGCTATCATAGGAGGCAGAATCAGAGCCGTTATCTTAAATTCTTTTCATTGAGAACAAGTCATGTTTTTTCCCAGATGATTTTATAATATTAGAATTATTTAAAATACTTAAATGTATTTAAAATGTGAAACTTCAACTCTTTCTTAGCTGCTATGCCTCTTTTAGATTTTGATTTCTTTTTTTTTCCCCTTTCAACTCCTTATCTGTTTTCTCATCAATAGGAAAAAGAAAGCTAAAACATTTGAGCTACTTGGAAGTTAAGAGAATATGAAAGCAAGGCTGAACATTATACTTATCTTGGAATAACAGGTCTGAGAGGGGCTAATTTCAGCTCTGTCAGCTGATAGCTCAGTAATGAAAATGTCTGAGAAAAAGTGAAATAAATAGCAACTGAGAAATATGACCCCTCTTTCCTACACACACAAACTTTGTTTCTATCTGTTCACATTTCTTCCCTTGATGCTACAAGAAAAGAAACATCAATTTCAGGATTTGTCCTGGTTGTCATCTTTTGAAGTAAGAATGCCTGCTGTAAAGCTGTACAACTAAGTACTTGTTAAACTAGTATCAAGAATTTCTAATGGAAGTGTTTAGAATACCTGATTTCCAAGACCTAATTGGAAGCAACTTAAATTACTACATCAATAAAATTTGCTTGAGGGGGAGCCGAAAGGGATTCATGTAATGGAATAAGAAGCCTTAGCTGGATAAAATTATTTTCATTGCAGAACATCTGAAAAGCTTTGCAGCTGTTGGATTAAAAGCAAACTGCTAAATTACTCTGAATTTTTTTTTATCACATGGACATTTTAACATAAAAGATCATGCAACTTGCAAAAGGAACAGGTGAAGAGAAGCCAGGAAACTAAGTGTGAACAGATTGCGCTCCATTTGTTTGAAAACAACCCTTACCTGACTGCAGTGCAATGCCATTATACTCCTTACCGAACATCTTGTAATTCTGACACGCTTATTTTTATGGCTGTTTTTAAAACCGTAAGAGTGCGACAACACGGTGGTTTAGGCCTCAGGTTTTAAAATGCCAGTCCTCTTGGGAGCCAAAGGTGCAAATCCAAACTACATTCCACTCATGCCTTCATCCTGGCAAAGTTTATTTGATGCTATTTGCAGCTGGCGATTCTTGAGTCTCTTGGACAAAAGCTAAACTCCCAAGATTTTTACCATTCTGTGCCTATACAAAAGAGGTCTTTGCAGCAGACGTGGAAAGAGGGGGCTGGGAGGGAACCGTTTCAATTTCCTTATAAATTCTCCCTCTCTCCCTGCAGTTATACTCAGACCTCTGCATGTCTATGGGCACCGACTCTCCGAATCAGAGGGGTGTGCAGTCGGGCACTGCTGCTACTGAACGGCTTTGGCCAGCTGCTCTCATGCTGTCAAAGCAACCATGAACTCAGAAGCATCTGATTTTTTTCCCTGCTTGCATCTGTCACGATTTCTATGCATAAATGTGAACAAGTAAAGGTGTAAGGAGCTGTCCTGGTGGTGGCTGACTAAGCCCCAACCTTTTTAAAAAAATGTAGAAATTGTCACTAAGTCAGCAGCGTTCTGCTGCGCATGTGTGTCTGTAATAAATGACCTGCAGTCACACACGGAAGATGATGGAGCTTTTTGCACAGGCAAAATCTTCTCAGGAAATAAAATATATTATAATGTTGTCAGGGAAGGATATATAACTTTCATATCCTTATTCTATATACAGAGAAATGGAATATCATGAAACACACGTACATGCTTTCATTGTATAAACTCAAAAAAACAGAATACATACCAATGCAGAGCATAGGGACACCTTTCTATGATGCTGTTCACACTATTACTTTTCAGTAGAGCTTGACGGAAGACATAGTACATGACCATCTTAGTAAGAAATTAAGAACAGGAAGAAAAAAATGAGAACCTGACAAAAAAACTAGCAAGCTGAAAGTTTCATTATTCATGGGCTAATCCCATCTGTTCTACATCTTCTCCACAAAAATTGACAATTGGAGGAGTATGTTTCTCAAATTTGTAATTCAGTGAGGAAATTTTCTTGCTTATCAGATAAAGTTTAAAGCTAATGCTGCTTTACAAACCTTATTTTCTGAGAGATCTGAATAGATACAAGTTAATTATTTGCTTACAGTAAAGCTCTCCACACCTCTGATTCCATTTTGTGAGTCTCCGGCAGCTGAAGCTCCTGAGAATAGTTACACTAGTTCTTTTAAAGATCTCATTTTTAGTATAGCAGCAAAAGTTTACAAAAAAAGTCAGATCAGCAGCCTCTGCCTCCCAATGCAGTCACATATCTGGGGAATTCAAAGCACGGTTCTCTAGAAGCTGCTAATTGCCTGTCAATCACCTGGCACACTAGCAGTTCACACATTTTTGCTATCGACCTAGCAGATTAATAGTATAACCCAAACAAAAGAACAAAGGCTAAACTGTTCAATTGGGAAGGGTAATGTGTGGTCTTTTCAGGCCAAGATTAACAGAGAAACAGAAAAATGGTGTTCTTTGTAAAACTAAAGCTGCAGTGACCTTAACTCTGGCAAACAGACTGAATGAGTTCAGCACTATTTGCCAGGAAAACCTGAAACAGCAGTGCTTTAAAAAAAAAAAAAAAGAAAAGAAAAACCCCAAACTTTATACTGAAAAATCATTCCGAACAAAATGAATTAAAATTAAAATTAATTTGGTTTCACTTTCAGGAGACAGCAGCATAGCTAAAATGATTTATAAAGCAATGATAGAAACTGTTGACCATTAAGCCACAGCCTTATGCCGAATGTATTTTTAGTATCTGTGTGGATCTATTTTCAGCACAATACAGCACTGTTTAAAAGAGAGCGTTTAAATTTTCCTCTGGTATCTTTGGGACTTGTATTCTTGGATCGAGGTCAATCAGAATAAGGGTACTATTATTACTGAAATTAATATTTGTATAGTTACTTGTGTATTCATCAAAGCTAGGAATTCCAACTGAGATGAGGACTCCAGTGTTTAACACCGAGCCAACACCGAAGACAAGCTCCTGAAAATTTCCAGTCCCTCTATACTGTGGAGTTTTCTGTCAAAGTTTCATAATTAAGATTGCAGTGAGATTCACCCTCCAAGGAGAACAGTGTTGGATTAAAAGAGTGACTTGTGTGTGGATTGACTGCTCCAAAAAGCATTTTAGCTACCTTTATTGACATTTACTTGGTATTAATTAGTTACCTTCTGGAGAGAAAAAATCCTTTTAAGTTAAAAGAGAAAATATACAAAATGAGCCTCTTGTTTTCTTTGATTTCTTTAGGCAGATTTTTGTCTCCAAGGGTGTAATGACATACAGTTTTCCTTTTAGCTTCTTGATCCTGCTCACCACACCCATATCCACAACCTCAGTTGTTCTAATGCAATATTTTTCCAGGCCTGCATGATAAATTTGAGTCATTGAAGTGATCCACTACCTAATGAAGCAATTGGGAGGTATTCTCATCCTGGACCATTTCAGCAACAACCAGCAGGGATGAGCACCAGCAAGTGGGCAGGGGAGAACTGGCACCAGCTGCATTGCTGCAGCCAATGCATCGTGTTACCACACCTGCAGCCTCTGTATTGCAATCCCTTACTGACACGTGCAGATATTCTCTTCATGGCAGCTGTTGCCAGTCCCAAATAATATCTGCTTTCCAGCCCAGATGAGTCAGAAGCCTTGGAAAATGTTAAAAAGCAAAAATCAAAGAGTCTAAAGCAAGAATCAGCTATGAGGATATAGTCTGACCTCATAACAGACCCAGAAGGCTCCCCCAATAATTTCTGCAGCAATTGCTTAAATTCTGTTTAAGCAGAACCTCCAGCCTCTGGCATTGCTCCCAGCGGCTTTGGCTCAACCTTGCAACACCTTTCTTACTTGTAGACTCATGATCAGCTTAAATCTTCATTTGCTGCCAAAGCGTCAGTCGCCATCAAGCAGCAGCCACCTGTTCAGTCACCTTCTCGTGTGCCCACGTTTTCACATCTGTGCTCCTGCACACTCGGGATGTTGCAGCGCCTCATCCCAGAGAGGACGAAACCCACAGTCGTTAGATTTCGGCAGGGCTCCTGTTTACGATGAGTCAAGGCTTGAAGTCACTGTGAAAACACATCCACAGTGGCTTAAAGATTTTAGCTTTGTCACAGCCAAACAAAAAGACTAGGAGTGGCAGCATACAGCTGGGTGAAGATCCCAGTGTTTTGCAGGTAGGTCCCTCAGGCAAAACTTTTTCACCCCTGGGAGGTCAACTGGCTGAAATACGATCCTCAGCAAGCACCAGCATTGGGAGTTTGTAAGATGCCTGCAGATATTTCAAATTGTGGCAGGAACAGCTGTGAGCCACACTTTTGGAAACCTGTGATGACTGTCTTAACCATCTGCAGGGCACCACATACCCTCCCGAAAGCTTCACATATTTCATATGGAAACCTATCATTTTCTTTACTGATATCCTATTGCATTAGTGAGTTCCACAAACTGTACAGTGAATGAAAATGTGGAAACTAGCTTATCTTCCAAAATAATTAATTAATAATTCTTGTGACTATATGTTGCTCTAGAGAGCCCAAGTCAGATAGCCATCCTGAAATTTTGGCTTTGAAATTTCAAGATAATTTAAGTTATCTGTGTGGCTCATAGTGCTGACATTTTCATTCCTTCAGCACTTTCGTTCAGTGCACATAATTCATAGAAAGGGATTTCTAAAATACAGTCCTATAAAGTTGGATTTCAGTTTTGGTTTTTATTGTGAATATTCTGTAATATTAATTTGAAATTTTTCATTGCTAGAGATACTCAATTCAGTAAACTCATTCACTGGCCTATAAATTCTTGATAAGTTAGAAAGTATCCACCTTTCTTTAGTGAAGGATGCAATTAACACTATTTCATCTTACAGTCGTAAAAAAATAGGGAACTTTCAGCCTTTGACTTTCAATTGCAGTCAAAGAAACTAAAGTAAGGGCATATATTAAATGACGGTAGAAGAATATTTCAGACCTTAGAAAATCAATTGAGAAGTAATGAACATTGATGAACATATAAAACTTATAGAAAGTCTCATTTATTCATTGTGAACTTCAATAAAGGGCACCTCATTTGTCTGCTGCGGAGCTGGAGCAGGATGGATTACACTACATAGTGAATATTTTGTTTCACGTTTTATTGATCTGAGGGCGAAATACAGATTGTACTGTAGAGTATGAACTGGATTCAAAGCCACTAAAGTCAATGGAAAAATTTCTTTTGACTTCGGGGGTTTTCAGAGCAGCTTACACCTGTGAAGTATACGTTGCACAATCAGTGTAAATTGGTTACGTAATCCTGGACCAAAGCGAATAATATTTTCTCTCTGGCCCAAATGAACTGTAGCTACTTCCTAGCCTTTTCTTCTGTGAACCTAACCACATAGAACAAAACTACAATCTTTAATTTAGCAGATCACCTCAGATAGGAGGGGTTACATCCAGTCTGTGTGTACCCATAGAGGCATGTGCAAGCATAGATCCTCCCACCTTGACTTTCAGGGCTGCCTATAGCATATGGGCTTAAAAAACTAAATTTGAGGCAGAAATGGTTCCATGCTAGATGGAATTTTTTTCCCATTATCTTAGAATGACATTTCACAGATATGACTGTAGCCCCCAAATTACTGTAACCTTAAATGCTAATCCAAATAGTACCCAATGAGTTGTGCCTTGGAGTAGCAGCTTTCAGGGGTACAGCTGAAGAGAAAACCATCCTTTTTGGCAGATCAACCACCAGATGCTGAGAAAGAAATGAGGGACATCAGAAGTGGTATCCTTTGGTACTATGACTGAGTCTGGTTGGAACTTCTCCAACAGGCAGAAATTTCTCTTCTCAGCCACCTCCATCAGTGTTTGAAGAATCTAAAGGTGACTCTAAAACTGAAGGAAGATAGAGACTTCTCATGTCAAAGTATAGACTATGGGGAATGGACACTGACTCTGTGAAGACACTGATTTTAAATATGTGTGCTCTATATCTTTTTGTTCCGTTGATACTTTAAGGTAGATTTTTTTTGTTTTTTTAAAGAGAAAATACAGAGCAGGTAACATTTGGACAAGCTACTGAACTTCTCTTCCAGTTGCATCTGATTCTGATAGGCAGTATCTTGAATTAAAATTGCAGTTTCTTCTTTGCAATACGTGCACAAAGACCATGAGATAGCTCCTTCCTCTTTCCTCACTTTTCACTTTATTTCAAGAAACTGAAAAATTCTCTGTACCCCAGAGCAGCAGGACAGATTTTTCCTAATGCTTGAAGGGGCACAAAAAATGACAGTGGAGCTCAGTTCCTATAGGTACAATTTGGCCCGAAATATCAAAAAGATAAGATCCATATAATATGTGCTAGTGGCAAATTTATCACAAAACATTAACATATGACAAAACTGTTCTTTGTTCTCTGGTTTTGACAACTGCAGTTTGCCTTTAGTTGCTCATGATGAAATATGTCAGTTCAAGGTTTTCATATGCATATTAAAAAAAAAAACTTTAAACAGACATTAAAACTCTCACTATTTAGTCTTTGCTGAGAATTTATGAGTCCTGCTGAGCTTTGCTTCAATTTTGATATGTCAGAACTGATGTGTAGTTTGGTTTAGAAACTGATGAGGTTTCAGAAATGCACTGTTTTTGGAGGGAGTGTAAATTAAGATGGTTGATGAACATGTGGCTACTTGTACCTCTTCTGCTGTATAACTCAGTAGTAAAAATGTGCTTCTGGGAACAATAGAAAGTGCTGAATGGGCTTGTAATGTTCACTTAATGACAAGGAGAGAGAGAAGGAAGGTTTGGACTACTGTGGAGAAAAGGATGCTTTTGGCAAGACAAGTGATCGCGTTTCAGAGCTGTTTTTCAGAGGGACTGTGGGTGGCACTGGCAAAGCTTTTCACAGGAAGACAGGTCAACATCCTCTATTCAGCCTCTTGCCAGGGCTGCTAAGAAATTAGAAATATGGTTGGATTTATACAGCCTTTCAGAGAACTGCATGCTATCACTTTCTTTCCTCCAGCCAGAAGCCTTCTGCCTCTGCTGGCTTGTACCTTTCCTCCAGCATGTGGCCATCAGTCGTGCAGGGGGAAAGCTGAGCTCTTGTGCTAGATTCTGGACAGTCTCATCCCTTAAGACTTAATTTGAAGTTCAAACATAAACACTTGCAAATGATATCAAAACAATCACCCTAATTGCCAGTGTAGGCTATGATCTGGTTCCAAATTTGCTTTCTCTTCAGTGTTTCTTCAACAAAGACAAAGAACAGACCAAATATTTAATCTCCTTTTATGCTGTGTATCAGAAAAGTCAGCCTTAAACAGTTCTTGAGTATTTCATCTTGTCATAGGCTGCATCTTTGGATCTATACCTCTAAAATTTCCCACTACTACAGCACACAATGAATTTTTTGCACTTCAAATCTTGAAACAAGCCAAATCCTGCTTTTGCTTGGGATATTCTATACCATAAATGCAAGAGAAAATAACAGCTGCTATGGCTTAACCACTTTTTAGTTATAGATCCAATAGTTACAGTGAAGACAGTGGGAAAGATCATATTTTACTCCAGATACTGTGAATATCTATAGTAAGTTTAAATACCAAGATGTCAGCAGTTCCTCGGAATATCTATTCCTGGTGTAGCCTGCACATTAATTTTCTGTGAATAGGAAAGGATGCTGTCTTCTCCATAGGTTTTTATGGTGCTAGAGTGATTTATTCACTTTTCTTCCAAAAGGCTAGAAGACTGTGAGATCTTGAACCATCCTCAGAAGAGTGCTAGTGAACAATGTGTACGATGGAGCAGTAAAAGCAAGGGAAGCAGCAAAATCAAAGGAAATTATTATTACTGCTTTTTGTAATGATGATGATGACTGTCAGGGCTAGTCGCTGGTCTTTAGTACAGAACTTCTTCACGCCCTTCCCACAATTTTCTCATATCCTAAATATGGAGAATTATTATGTCTGCATCTTTTCTCAGTATACAGCAATAGTATCCTTCAGACAACAGGGATATAACGGGGATACTTGATTCCAACCCATACAGTCACATCCTGGAAATGAGGTTAAATAGACTGGGTAAAACATTAATTTCCATGAGTTCACTACTTAATTACCATCCCAAACTACTGCAAGATCATCAAGCATGACGAAGAATAATAAGAAAAAAGTTGTCTTCTGTATTTTACATTCAGCAGCAACCACACTGCGTTTATCTACAGTAAAAATGCTTGTGCATCTGCTTTCTTCCCAAGGCTTCAATGCATACTAATTATTTTCTCATGTATATTAACTAGGACTTTATAGCTTTTGCTGCTTTGTGCACTGTTTCAAATCTTTATCCCATAGCTTTTCTGCTGTCTTGCTTGCTTAGTGCTGAAAATATTTTTTTTTTCATGAAAGTCTGGTGCAAATTCTTTTTGTACATGGGCAGAGTCTTCTAAGTTTACTAATACTGCATAGTACAAATACCATACTCTTTAGAGGAGCCTTATGTTTCCTGGGTGAAGTGAAGCACTAAAGTATATTAAGGTGAACTGCATTTTTTAATGATGTTTCCTTTGCCTCCAACCACAAGTTGGACAGGCCAGGTCGCTCTATAAATGCCAAGGGACTCATTACAAGCCTCGCACTGATGGCTAACCTTAACATCACACATACTTGGTACGTATGGTTTACAGATGGTAAGATGCTACAGGTATTAGAATGAGAATACAGCTCTAAGCTTTGGCATCGTTGTCCTGATTCCACTTCCCACCATTCCTTGTCTCTATCTTGCTTTACTCGAATTCCCAGTAAAACATCATCTTACTTGAAATAACTCACCAGTCTGATGTATCACCCTGATATTTATTGAGTCTTAGTCTGTCTTTTTCATATTGATAGGTTTAAGTGAGAAATGTATTTTTTTTTCCTGTTGTTCATAGGAAGAGAAACATTTCTTCAGCATACTAAGTCATGATTAAAGTTAGCAATTTCCTCCTCTCTCTCCTCATTTAGCCAGCAGTGGAAATACCCTTTTCTATGTTATTGCTTGGCCTAAATATATGTAATTCACAATTAGTATTAATATTGCATCTAGCTGTTACACCTTGCTCTGCTTCAGTAGTCTCTCCATGGTCCAGGGGTTGCCTTTATTAGCAGGTCAGCCTGAGAAGTGAGCCTGCTGGAGAAGAACTGCAAATAGGATTCTCAATCCCCTCTTAACTGTTCTGACATATTATCTAATCTTTGCAAGCCCATAAAACTTTAAGATGAGAACTACCTACACATTTAATTTTACAATACAGTCACACTTTGCTGATTTTGAGCTTCATCCCCACACACATACAATTCAAATAGGCCCAGTTTCTAATTTATTGCGGGAATTGGAGGGTGGGGATAATATATTCCAGGTAAAGCACTCAAAACATTTATCATTGCTGGTTAACAGCTAGAAGCTTGTTGTATTATATGTTAAAGAATTTTTCACGTTATCTTGTGTAGTGGAAGGGATGTGGCCTTGTGCATGTGTACATTTGCCCAGGGCAGCTCATCCCACTGAAAGGCAGAATCAAAAACCACAGCTACTGTTTAAAACAGTTATATTCAGACCTTGGCACCCTTGACTGGTTGGCTGATTCAACATATAATTCTTAAAATGAGGCTAGACTCTGGAAATTGATTTTATAAGAGCATAGCATGGAGACTTTCCACATTTACACTGTCATATGGCACTTCTTTCACTTTGCTTATGTACTACTTTTATTCCTACCTTCCATTTTCTAGTCCTGCACCCTGGCCATAGTAGTCACACACTGCTGTCGGAGGACATCTAAGGGTTAACGGACAGGTGAACAATCCAGCCTTTCTTGATGACGTATGCTGGAATGCGGAAGAGCTGCAGAGACGTGGACAACCCCCGGATGCGGAACGGAAAATGGACACTATAGTGACGCTGCTTCCTTCAGTACAACCAATCACACTAAGAGGCGGGCTATTTGCTTGCAAGGTTATAAAACACGCTGAATGTAAATAAAGATAGGTTCACTTGTTTGATCAAAAAAAAAAAAAAAAAAAAAAAAGCTGTTAGTACGTGGCAATCTTTATCAGGTGCCTGGGAGGAACATGTTATCGTAGGAGGCCCGAAGGACTCATTACAGACTCTCGAACTGCAAGCAGTGGTATGGACATTTTCAAACTGGACTCAACAACCTATCAATATTGTTTCAGATTCATTATATGTGGTAGGTATAGTACGTCGATTAGAACGGGCTATGATAAAGGCAATATCTAACCCAGTTTTAAGCAAGTTGCTAGGTCAGCTGTTACACTTACTGAATATGCGCTCTGTTCCATATTTTATCACGCATATACGTAGTCATCTAACTCAACAGGGCTTAGCAATTGGCAATAACCGTGCTGATCAATTAGTGGCACCTGCATGGACGGGACCACCTATAGATGCCTTCCAACAGGCTCGTATATCTCATGACTTTTTCCACCAGTCAGCCAAAGTGCTCCAGAGACAGTTTCATATCCCCTTAGCGGATGCACAAGGCATAGTAAAGTCCTGTGCTTCCTGTCAGAAACTAGGTTTTGATCTTGGTCAAGGTATTAATCCGCGAGGATTGCATGCGCTCCAGCTATGGCAGATGGATGTTACTCATATAACAGAGTTTGGACGCTGGAAATACGTGCATGTCTGCATAGACACCTATTCTATGGCAGTTTGGGCCACAGCGCAAACTGGAGAGACCACACGACATGTCGAACGGCATTTATATGCTTGCTTTGCAGTTCTAGGGGTTCCGCATGAAATTAAGACAGATAACGGACCTGCTTATGCTTCACTTCGCTTTGCTCGTTTTTGCAATCGCTGGGGTATCACTCACCGCACTGGGATACCGCATTCTCCCACTGGTCAAGCCATTGTTGAGCGCTCCCACCACACTTTAAAGACCATGTTGTTAAAACAAAAAGGGGGAACTCAGGGCTGGCTGCCCGGCGATCGATTAATGAAAGCGCTGTATGTCCTGAACTTTTTACGACTGGCGGGAAACAGTGATGAGCCGCCTATGCTGGTACATAGTAAAGGAATGAGCTCATTCTGGAAAGAAAAAACACAAGGCCTAGTAATCTATAAAGATTTAAAAACAGGGAAATGGGAAGGACCAGTAGAATTAAAAGTAACAGGCAGGGGATATATGTGTTTACTTACTGGAAATGGACCACTGTGGGTTCCGGCGAAGTGGGTAAAACCATATATACCCGAAGCAAACCATTTGTTACCGACAGGAAATGTAAGACCAGCTAGGACTTCTGAAACTACAGATAGAGATAGGGAGATCCAAGATTTTACAGATCAAGCAGAAATGACAGAGATGCCAGATGAGGAGAATGGCTCACAAGATTCATAATAGAAGATTTCATATTGATATATATACACTGTTCTTATGTTTTCAGTTGTTTGGCATTCTATGAGTGTGAAAGTTGCTTGTATATATGCTTTGTGTGTTTTTCCGATCGGAATGTGTATGGATTCCACCCGTAGCTACTGGAAGGAAAAGAATTGACTGGTTCCAAATTAATGACAAAGAACTACAAACTGGATTTAGTTGTGAGCACGTAACTTTGAAAAAGGAAGCTAGGAGGATTGTTATTGAGCAACATGTTACAATTCACAAAAACCGCTGTTGGCCAGCAGAGCACATACCGGGCAGCCTTGTTGCACGCACTGGCCACGCGTGCAGCAACGCCGTGTCAGTGCCTTTTTCATAGACTCTGCTGAGGGTGTAAAAGGGATGGCTCAGAGCGGAGCGGAAGGAGGCTGCAGAGCACACTGTGTGGATAATCAGGGGACGCCCTGAAGGTGCCGTGCCTGCCTCCCTTCTCCGCAATGACCCTGCTGATTGATACCCTCCTGCTCAGCGGAATCTTGGGCATAGTTGAAATAGTAAGGCTCCCAGAAAGGGAAACAATATGCTAGTAACTGCTTCTGCAAGGCTGTACCAAAAAGAAATGTCAGCAACTGCTTCTGCAAGGCTGTACCAAAAAGATTTGTCAGTAAGTGTTTCTGTAAGGTTATGATAGAGTTTGACAAGGTATTTTTCCTTTTTCTTTCACATATAAGGGAAGAATTATGTGTACACCCGGAATAGGCAAAGCATGCATGTTTGTAATAGCTGGTATTCCAGAGTAGATTTTAGGCTTCGACATTTCCACCAGAGTGAAAAGCCTTCTATTAGTTTTAGTAGCTAACACAATGTTTCTCTTAATAACTTTTGTCTGTTACACTTGCTAACGAAAATGACTGAATGGGTTGAAAAATAAGGCTGGATTGTTCAAAAACAAGAAGGGGGATGTGTCGGAGGACATCTAAGGGTTAACGGACAGGTGAACAATCCAGCCTTTCTTGATGACGTATGCTGGAATGCGGAAGAGCTGCAGAGACGTGGACAACCCCCGGATGCGGAACGGAAAATGGACACTATAGTGACGCTGCTTCCTTCAGTACAACCAATCACACTAAGAGGCGGGCTATTTGCTTGCAAGGTTATAAAACACGCTGAATGTAAATAAAGATAGGTTCACTTGTTTGATCACATTGATCGTGTCAGGTGTCCTCACTTTTTCCCGCACACTGCCACCTACAATAATCTGCCACCAAATTACCTCTTGTGTAATTTGAGAGCTGTGTTTTTTTCAGAAGTTGTTTTACCTTCATGAAATTATGTCTGCTTGCTTCAGCACAAAAAAGAAAGGACACCTAGAACATTAGAGTTATCCTAAGAATCGGGGAGCATGCGGAATTCTCAGGTCTCCCCAAAACTTCTTGTGTAATCCTGGGAGCATCCCTGAGTCTTTTCATGTTAGTCTTCCTTGTTCTTATGATGGGACGATGGCTTGGTACCTTTCTACTTAATAGGGTTAGGAGCCAGCAGTAAGAAGATATACAGCACATGATCAGATAAACGTATTAAAGAGGATCCAATGATCATTTCAGTAGACAGAGTCCATTTCTAAGAGTAAAACTGACCAGAATTTTAGAAAATAGTTCTGTAGATCGTTTAGGTGGAAACACCGAGGCACATGGGAGATCTCCTGAAAGGTACCTCATTTACCTCTTTAATGTTTGCTGAATCCGCAGAGCTAGAATCACAGAATCACAGTCATCATGTAGTTTGGAGGGTCCTCTGGAGGCCAGCTGGTCTAGTCCTTACTCAAAAAAGGGTCAACTAGACAAGATTGCCCAGTTGAGATCTGAGTGGAACTCCAAGGATGGAGTTCCCACAGCCTCTCTGGGTGCATGTTCCAGTGTCTGACCACTGATTTTCCTTGTATCCAGCCGGAATTTCCTGTGTTCCAACTTGTCCCTATCATCTTTCTACTGGGCATCTTTGAAAGGAGTCTGTCTTCTCTACATCTTGCTATTATATAGCTGTAGGCTGTGGTATATCCCTTGAGCTGTCTTTTCTCTGGGCTTAACAAACCCAGCTCTCTGTCCCCATATACCAAGTGCTCCAGCCCCTGCACCATCCTGGTTGTCCTGTGCTGGACTTACTTCTGTATGTCAATGTCTTTCTTGTACTGTGGGGCCCAAAACTGCACAGTGCTCCAGATGTGGTCCCACAAGTGCCAAGCAGGGATGAAAGATTACTCTCCTGGACCTGTTGGTTGCAGTTCCACTAACCTAGGATGCTATTGGCCTTCAAGGGCCCATTGCTGATTCATGTTGAGTTTGACCACCAGGACCCAAAGGTCTTTTACAGCAAAGCTACTCCCTGACCAGTCATTCTCCATCCTGTAAGCCCATGCAGCGGCCTGTCTCATCCCACGTGCAGGGCTTCGCTTTTGATTTTATTGAACTTGGTGAGAAGCTCCAGTCTATTGAAGTCCTTCTGAATTGCAGCTCTGCCGTCCAACGTATATTACTGTTCTTCCCAGTTTGGTGTCACCTGCAAACTTGGCAAGAGTGTTTTCTGTCCTGTAGTTCACTAAACATTATTGGTTCCAGTGCTAGTCTCTAAGGGATGCCACTTGTTACTGGCCACTAGTTGGACTTTGTACTACTGACCCTGGTGGTGAATCTTTGAGCTAGGGCGTCCAGCTGATTTTCAACCTTGTTTACTGTCTATTTTTCTAGCCTTTATTTCCCTAATTTGACTGTAAAGCTGCTGTGGAAAAACATATCAGAGACCTTGCTAAAGCCAAGATAAACAACATCCACAGCTCTCCCTTCATCCACACTGCGAGTCATTACAACTGGTAGATGAGTGGTAGAAGGCAATCAGGTTGGTCAAGTATGATTCGTTCTTGATAACTCCATCTGGCTGTTCTCAGTCTCCTTCTTGATCTTGATGTGCTTGGAAGTAAACAAGAAATTAAAGCTTGATACGTTAATTTTAGTGAAATCTGAGAAACTGGTATAAAAGTGACAACATCTGGTGTAATATTGATGGAACAAATCTACTGAGCTATTCCAGAGTAGAACTGTATTTTGCTTTTAGTATTGCCCAGGCTTATCTGGCTAGTGCAAAAAACACAAAGCAACGCTGCATGCTGTCTTGTTGTGGAAGGAGTCATATAACCACAGACATAGCTGAAGGCTTTGGCAACAACTCCAATATGAATAAGTTTAGGTTCCTTATAAACACACAGTTACTGCCATCCTATCGATTGATCTGAACAGGTTACATTAGATGAGATCTGATACTTTGAATTGAAAGTTTATTTTATCTGTACAGCTATTGAACTTTCTGAAGAGTAGGGATTGCAGATAATTTTATTTAGAATTACAATCCGTTCTTAATTTTAACTGCTTACTTAGGCTGTTATATTTAAATTCATATTCAAGAACCTCATGTTCCTTGTATTAATGTTTCTTTTAATTAAACAGGAAAAGTCCTTGCTACTGTGAGTGAAATCCTGAACCAAACAGAAATTGGATGGTGTTATCTCCGGGTGAATGTCTTTTGAGATAACTCCTGTTTGTGCTGCCTCATTAAAGTTGTCTAGCATATATTTAGCTCTCCTGAAAAAAAAGAAAAAAAATTTAAAAGACCTTATAAGTATTCTACTTAAACCCATTTGCTTGGTAGCGTTTGCTCACCTTGTTTATAATTATCTCTACTTTTTAAATGTCAGTGTTATAAGGTTAACAAGTTCCACTTTCTGCAGCAAGTATATTTGAAGGAGACTGAGTGGAAAGAAAAATCCTTCCTTTTCCCTTTAAGTTTCTAATGCAGTACAGGTTGCTGTCAGCCGCACCTTATCAAGTACTAAGAACACTAAGAACACTTTATTAATTCCTTCAGTTTTTACACTCCAGTTTTACTCCTGCATGACTTATGCTATGGGTTATATTCATGTTTAATATATTTTTAAGGCAGCAAGAATTCAGTGGGATACAACTGTTGCCTAGGAAATGGCAGTGCACAGTCTCACTGCTCTTTCATAAGAAAAGCATGTGTAGCTTGGGAGTAATTGTTTCCTTTCATTATTGGAAAATGATTTTTTTTTTTTAGGTTGTTGTTTCTTTTTTCCTAATGTATTTTTAGAATTTCTCTTAAGTAAAAAATAACTCTGCTACTATCTCTCTAAGTATCTCTGAGTAAAAAATCTTTAATCTTCTGTGACACCTTTGTTATCATAAATAAATGCCACTGTGAATGCAAATGCTCACAGTAAGGAATTACCACTTAGTAAAATGAACTGCAAGTGTGAAGCATCTCTATGTTTCAAAGGTTTATTAATGTAAAGCAGAGCCATTCAGTTCTAGGTTGCTCCCTTATACCAGACCCACATCAGAGGTGGTAAAAATTTTTATATTCAGATGGCTGTGCAGCAGCCTCAGCAAAATGAATGCATCTTCTGTCTAGTTTCCAGTGAATAGGTGTTAAATAATCAAATTGTTGCCACAACTGCAAATCCTATTTCCTTGTTTTCCCTTCCCCTTTTTTAGCTGTGAGAGACATTTCAGCAAAGAATAATCCAGGAGTGTGGACCATGCACACTTCTCTACGAGGTCCAGCTGCTGTTTCCTGGTCACTGTTAAGCTATGTTTGCTGATGTGATGGTCGGCTTCTCTAGGAGAGTGAATTATGTTTATGTCTAAGGAATTAACAACAAAGTTCCTAGATTTCCTCATCTATGTCTGTTAATATGGGTAGATCCTTTCTGTAGGTACCCATTCTTGAACATTTGGGATGACAATTTTTTGTGACTGCAGGTATAAAAGCTTAGAAGCCCAACTGAAGAGATCTGAAGAAAACTCATTCTTTAGAAAGTGATAGACAGCTTTCCCTTAAACTCTTTGACTAATCTCAAGCCGAGTATCAAAAATAGCATAGGCGTATTAGGAGTAGTCACTGTGAAAACTCTTTGTTTTGATGTAAAGTATTTTATAGAAGCAGGGATCTACAGAAGGGCTACTGTTGATGTAATATCCAAGAATAACACTCCGGCTTAACAAACCGTTAGCAAAGCTCTAGTGTGGAAAGAGAAAGCTCCTCTAATGAACTGAAAATGAAAACACCTGGCCATTATTCATTAAGAGCTTCTCTATGCATCAGGTAAAGTTTTACACAGCTGCCTCAACTACAAGGTTTCATTCTCATATTTATAACTGCTGGCAGAGGTCTTCTGGTATTCTGCAGTGTTTTAACACTGTGAATTATGGGACCTTTTTGAAAGATCAGAACTACATAAGGCATACTTATATATATTTCTAGAAGGATATGGGTTGTCTTCACTATCAGAATATAATCAAAACCAAAACTGTGTAGCTGCTTATGAGACAACTTGATGAAGGACTCTATGTACATTTATTTAAATGTGTAGTCTCCAGCTCTTTTTTTGTTTTAAGATGAACGTAGTACCATAGGTGTAGAGGGTTCTCTGTCAGCTAGTATAAATTTCCATTGTAAACATCTTTATATGTCACTTACTTATACTCTTGTCTATCACATAACCTCCCTGTGCCTTCCTCCACTGTAGTCCTTACAATCCCTTCAGCATGCTTTGTGTCATCTCAGTCATAGGAAATGTGTTGACTGTGGTCTTCTAGTGTGTTCTCAGAGTAATAGGAAGTGCCACGTGACAGTGGTTTCCCTAAAGACAGCGATAAAGCTTCCATTGTCTCAAACAAGATCCTTAGGCAGAGGTTTTTATTTAAGGGTGCACTTTCCTTTGGCCGTGAGATTGCAGGGATAAAATTTTGTTCTTACGATATTTATTTGTATCTATAGAAGTCAGACCCTATCTGATACAGTCTTTCTAAATTCTGAACATCACTTGCCTGAAAGAAATGTGCTTGCTTACTTTTTCCTCCTTTTAATCTCAAAGCAGAGGAAATGATGTTGAAGACTGCAGCCAGTGGCTGTGGAACACAACAAAGTAAACTCAGCTTTGTCCAACTTCCTTTTTGTCTAACTGTTCTTTTAAAAGAGCTCTCTTCTGCCTCCCTCTTTTAAAAATTAATTATTTTCTTGCATCCATTTGAATATTTTGATCTTCCAGTTATCCTGTAAAACCTATCTACTTAATGGGATTTAGGAGAGAATTTGGAAACGTATTCCAGAATTGTGGTGTAGATTTTTTGTGGCTTGTCAAATGAATTGAGTTATTTGTTCCTACTGAATGTTTGTTCTTCACTGATGCTAGAATTGTGATTGACTGTAAATTAATGTCTCATAGTGAACAATCTTGAAAAGACCATCTTTACTATTCCAGTCTTCTAGCTTATGGGTTGTTTGTGATGACTTCTCAGAAGTTTTTCTATGCATTACAGTTCACTTAATTGGGAGCACTACAAACCTCACGTAGGGGTGATATGATATGATATGTCTGGTACAGTGCAGTCTGGTGCCCTTGTGAAGTGGCATGTAAGCATGTAAAAATCAACTGAAACCTAATACTGGCATTGCCTGCAAGTTGGAGTACTCTACAGGTACAAAATGGTGTTGTAAAATGTGATTCTGGTCATGTGGTCCTCTATTTGCCTGACTCATTCTTTTTTTCCCTGCTCTGCTGTGGCCATTAAACAAATCAATCCTAATTCAGTGTAGATCCTAAAGCATTTTGTGCAAAGCTTCTCTTAAACTGGCTCATAAAACAAAAGGTAATACACAACATATAAACACCATGTTGTCCTCTGAGCCAGTGGTACTTGTCGTGATCACTTTGTAGGCTTTTTCCCTCCCCACCTCCGCTGATGTATGTTGGTTCTCCTGCATTTAAAAAACAACAACAACAATAAAACCATCCCTGGGAATCTCCTTTTCTCTGTTGATTGCCTTAATTTGATTTTTATCTATCAATATTTGCAAAATTCACTATGTTAGATTACCAGTCTGGTATTTCTACTAGCAAGGCTTAATGGGCTCTTAATTAGAGAGCTGGCCTAATTACGGATACCTGCCTCACCAGCTCTATCCCCAAGTCTTACTCAAAAGTAAATGTAGTGATTTCTCTCTATTGTTCTCATTTTTCTTTAAGCTGTGCAAAGTAGCCCACAAAGTTATTGATTCATTGATTTAACCCTTGCATTTACTGTATGTCATAGTTTCTGTGTGAATGGTTCAACTCTTCTGTTGCTGTTGGTTTGTCGTTGTCACGCATGACAATTTTGAGCTTTGATACTGTTGTGCTTGTCATTGTTTGATGTGGAGGGGGGGGGTGGTTCTGGTGGCAGGAGAGGGGTTTTGGTCCCTGCGACCTCCCCAGTTTTGGAACCGGGTTAGGCTTAGTTCTGGCCACCAGATCAGACTGCCATCCCCCTCGGGGTTGAGCCAATAGGCCGCCTCTGCGAATTGCCCTATTTAAGTCAGGACAAAGGAACCGGAAAAGGTGCTTTGCCCAGGATCGAGCAGGGAAGGGAGGAGGGCACTGCCCCCACTCCCTGGCTCCCGGCCGGGCAGCTGCCTGCGTCGGGCCGGCGCCGCCCACGGAGAATGGCGGCGGCGGAGCCAGCTGGGGAACTCGGGGGCACCCCACTCCTGGGGTGCCCACTGGGCTGAGTTCACCTGGAGAGGACTGAGATCTGAGAGAAACAGCCGCATCGACAGCAGGTCAGTGAGGATGGAGCGGGAGGAGGTGTGCCGGAGCCGAGTTTCCCCTGCGGCTGATGGTGAGATAGCAGGCGGCCCCCCTGCAACCAGGACGGCCTCGGTGGAGCAAAGACCCACTCACATCCCGTGGGGAGAAGATGCCTGAGCCTGAGGATGGTTGTGTTGGGGTGCACAACAAGGCAGAGAGGCATCTGGAGTCTGCGTGGTGATCCACACTGGAGCGAGTGGCTACAGCTCCCTAAGTACCCGAGACTGTGGTAAAGCCCACACCGGAGCAATCTGTGGGGAAGGATTGTTTCCAGTGGGCTGGACTCACACTGGAGAAGTTTGTGGATTTTTCCTCGTGGGTAGGGGATCCATTGGAGCAGGGGAAAAGGGTGTAAGGACTCCTCCTCCTTTAAGAAAGAAGCAGCAGTAACAGCATGGAATGAACTGACCTGCACTCCCCCAGTCCCTGCCCCCTGTGCTGCTGGGGGGAGGAGGTAGAGCCAGGAGGAAAAGGAAAGGAGGGGGGAAGGTGTCGGTTTTAAGATCTGGTTTTGTTTCTTTCTGTCCTCTCAAGTAATCGGTTTTTGTTTCCCTTTGTCCTTCTAAGTAATCATTAATAAACTGTTTTGCTTTGAGAAAGCCCTGTCTGTTTTGCCCAGGACCATGGTTGGTGGGTGCTCCCTCTGTTCTTGTCTCAACCCTCAGTCCCTTTGTTTTTTTTTTCTCTCCTCTCTACTTTACTGGAGAAGGAGAGACTGTGTGAGTTTTAGTTGCTGGATCAGCCTAAAACCACGACAGTGTTTTAAACAAAATCCACAAAATCCCATTAGCAATTTCCCTGTATACTTCTCTTGGCTATTGGGGTCCTATCTTGGTTTTTTCTTTTTTTGCAACAGTCCAGGTTTTTGAGAGCCGATTTGACGCTCCTGAAAGGTCCCTGATTTTCACAGTACTTTGCTGAACACCTTCTGCAGTCAAACTTGTCCCAAGTTACCTCTCTGAAGCAATGATGACAGTACAAGGGGATATAGCTAAGCTAGCTTTAAACCAGTTTCCCTGCTGCTGCTAGCTCTGTGCTGCTGGATCAAGGAGCACAGTTTGCTGTAAAACCCACCTGAGAAGCCGGGTAAATGCTAAGGAGATTAGCTTGTGTTGAGCTCTGTACTGCTGTGGTTACGATGCCAGTGACCAGACTGTCTAGTATTATATACAGTATCTGTGGGACCACCATGTGCTGCAGCAGGGAGAGAGAGCCCAGGCTGAAAACAGATGTAATCACTGTCTGCTTTGAGTGTGCCTTACCAACATATTTGTTTCTCACATGAGAGCTTGGCTCTGCTTTCTCTTATGTCCAAGGTTGACTCCTTCTATTTTGGGTATTTTTAGGCATATATTTCACTGCAATTCAGATACGAAAACTTGCAAACAACCGCTGCCCCGACACCCAGAGTTTCTTGAATTGTTGTTTGAAAAAAAAGTCCAAGTCCCAGTATAAATTCATCCCAAGTAGAGTCTGTCCAGAGTCTTAAAAGACATTTGATTAATGTGGGAAGCTATGGAAATGGTGTTAGATTGTCAGCCAAAAAGATTTCTTACCAGACTGTTTTAGCTATTTGATATGGGTAAGGTTTGTATAGAAAAGTCTACAAACAGATTGTATTAGACCAAAAAAAGGACAAGCTATCGGCATACAAGTGTTTCTTCAGGTCTAAACCAAAACCAACAAGCTTAACATATGTTGGGAACAACAGTGGTACTGCTTCCTCACATAAATCACTTCACCTCTCTCTGCATCTTTTTATTCTCCCTGTCTTTGTCTAGGCTTTTTAGGTCATAAGCTTTTCAGGAAAAAAATGTGTTCTTTTCCTATGTTTGTATAACCTATCTCAAAGAAGTGCTGTTCTTGAATGGTGGCAGAGGATGTGGGCACCTCCCTACACTACGTTTTCCTGTCTGATATTTTGTTCCCTGTGAACAGGATCTCATTTTGCATGTCTGCATCCAGTGTCAGAGGCTAGATGAAAATATAAATTATCTGAGTCTTGCTCAGAGCATCAACCATCATCTGGCTCTTTTGGGTGAATTTTCCATCTGTCTGTGCTGGTCAAATGGTCAGTTTGGGATCATGGTGTGGGGTCAGAAGTACTACTGGAAGTTTCTTGCTCCTGACTGCATAATTTCTGATCTTGGATTGCTGAGCATGGTGAAAAAACAAAGGCATGTGTACATTACAATCACAATAGTTTAAATGAGTCGATTTGATAGACATCAAATCTATCACTAGACAGTGATAGTCTTAGCCCTGACACATGAGGTTTATTGCTGCCTGATTTAACTCTTTTTTCATGCAGATTTAGCAGCTGGTGCTGAGCTTCACTTTACCCGGGGCTCACAGGAGTCCAGCAGCAGTGTTAGTTAGCTACAGTCCTGGCTGCAATGGCAGTACCAGGTACCTCCACCGTCCCAGTGGAGGGAGTGAAGTTGGCCCTTCAGCCTTTAAGCACAGAGTAGCTTATTCGTTAATTAGTATTTCAAACAACTTTGGGATCTCTTCAGCAAACATTCCTAAATATGGCCTGTTTCTTTTTGTACCACTATGTCAATTCATCTGAACACCTTCTGCCATAAGACAGCTGCCGTGGTTTAGCCCAGGCAGCAGCTCAGCCATCACCTGCCGCTCACTCTCGTCCCCTCCTCATGGGAAAACATCCATAAACTCCTCCAATGTGAGTCCTTCCCGCAGGATGCAATCCTTACCCATCAGATTGCTCCAGCATGGGCTTTCCCGCAGAGTTACAGCTTCTTAGGGAGCGGGGCGCTTCAGAGCTCTCCAAGCCACTCCACTGCTACCATCTCCAGTGGAGCCATGGCATCCCAGCGCGGGCAGCGGCCCACCTGGCAGAACGGGAGGCAGCCCCTGCCTCCCCTCTCCTTTCACCACAGGTCCAGCCTGGTATGAGTTCCTTTGTTCCCTTCTTAAATATGGCATTTGCAGAGGTGCTGATTGGCTCAGTCCTGTCCGGAGACGAGGGGATTCTGAACTGGCCAGGGACCAGTCTGACCGTTTTTGGAGCCCGGGAAGCTTCTCGCAGGTCCTTACAGGGGCTATCTCTGCAGCCCCTCCCCTGATACCAAAACCCTACCACGCAAACCCCGCACAACAACTGAAACGGGCTCACGTACTTACCCACGCCTTGCTTGACTCCCTGACCCATGGAGAACAACTACCATAGTGCTGAGTGTAAGCAACTTCTTTACCTGCCATTCTGTAGCACAAAAGGTTCTTGGAGCTCTTATTTAACTGTCCTGTACTGTGTCATACGATTAAAAAAGTGTAAAGCCAGTACTTTTGAAGCAAATGATAGAAGAAGCTTTGCCCATTTTAAAGGAAACCTCATATAAATTCTAGGTCTGGAAGGTCAAGTATTGTATCTGAATACCTAGGGAATAGTTTTATTTGGTCATAGAAGGTAAAAGCGTGTATGATCTATGGTTAAAAGCTTCCATAATACTTTACAATAAGACTTTCCATTTTAACATAGTAAAGGAATTACTTGTTGGAGTATCTTTGTCCTTCTATGCTACCCTGTGTTCAAATAACCTCAGTATTACAGGGGAAAGGAAAGCAAAATTCAAAGTAACATCTATTTTGGGATTATCCATGTTATCTCTACAACATACTAAACATTATATGGGATACTCCTACCCTGTCCTACCCCAACCCAGAAATACAAATAGGACATCAGAAAACTTAAGGGAAGCTGATATTGTTAACCCTTTCGTATTCTTGACTGCAGTACAATATTTTTCAGATGAAATCGTATAGTGTAAGGCATCTAAAAATATACTCAAAAGACATTGTCAGTAGATGTTCATTTGCAGATATTATTTACAGCTTTGTAGATAAGTGATAACTTTATTTCTTGTTTATCTTAATCAGAGATCTGCTGAGTCACCGGTAAATAATTCATTTAGACCTGAAACCATCCTACAAGCCAATGTTTTTCTGCTGCAGATACTTCACTCACTAGTTCATCTGCCCTGCTTAGGTCATTAGGGGCACAAAATAAGAGTAAGACTGGCAATCCAGTCTAGCGGAGGCTAAGGAAAAGAGAAAACTTTTTCCTCTCTTTACATTAGACTTCTGTGATAGCACTGAATCATTCAAATGATAACATAGAATCATAGAATCATAGAATCATAGAATCATAGAATCATAGAATCATAGAATGGTTAGGGCTGGAAGGGACCTTCAAAGGTCATCTAGTTCAACCCCCCTGCAAGAAACAGGGATATCTCCAACTAGATCAGGTTGCTCAGGGCCTCGTCCAACCTGGCCTTGAATGTCTCCAGGGATGGAGCATCCACCACCTCTCTGGGCAACCTGTTCCAGTGTTCTACAACTCTCATGGTAAAAATTTTTTCCTAATATCCAATCTGAATCTACCTCCCTCTATTTTAAAACCATTACCCCTTGTCCTATCACAACAGGCCCTCCTGAACAGCTTCTCCCATCTTTCTTGTAGGCCCCCTTGAGGTACTGGAAGACCGCTATAAGGTCACCCCGGAGCCTCCTCTTCTCCAGGCTGAACAGCCCCAACTCTTTCAGCCTGTCCTCATAGGAAAGGTGCTCCAGCCCTCTTATCATCTTCGTGGCCCTCCTCTGGACCCTCTCCAGCTGGTCCATGTCCTTCTTGTGTTGGGGGCTCCAGAACTGGACGCAGTACTCCAGGTGAGGTCTCACGAGGGCAGTCAAGTTACATTTAGTATCAAGAGTCATTTCAGTTTCACTCTTCCTAAACCACTGTATCTGTGCATTCAAACAATTAATGTTGGCTGTTGTTGGTAAAGAGCTTGAGAATATTAAAAAACTTGGAAAATCACTAGTTCATTTTGGAAATTGAGATATCATAATTTAGATGTTGACATGGGCTTGAACTGAGCCACACATTGCACAGAAATTATTCCAAAGCAAGGAATTCGTTTCATGGATTTGGTATCTGAGTTGAACTCGGCACAAGAATTGCTCTCACCTGATACACATCCTTTTTCCAGATATGCCTAAGTAACAGTAGCAGTAATGTTGGCTGGATCTGATATGACCATATATTATGAAGAAAAGTTAAAGAAGCAGTAGGTGATACTGCAGCTGGCCTGAGATTGACAGCTTCTTAGTGGCTGGAGAGCTGCCTGGTGGAGAAGGACCTGGGGGTGTTGGTTGACTACCGGCTTGATATGAGCCAGCAGTGTGCCCAGGTGGCCAAAAAGGCCAATGGGATATTGGCGTGTATCAAGAATAGTGTAACCAGCAGGAACAGGGAAGTGATCCTGCCCCTGTACTCGGCACTGGTGAGGCCGCACCTGGAATATTGTGTCCAGTTTTGGGCCCCTCGCTTTAAGAGAGATATTGAGCTCCTGGAGCGGGTCCAGAGAAGGGCGACTAAACTGGTCAAGGGGCTGGAAAATAAAACTTATGAGGAGCGGCTGAGGGAGTTGGGGCTGTTTAGCCTGGAGAAGAGGAGGCTGAGGGGAGACCTGATTACAGCCTACAAATACTTGAGAAGGGATGGTGGGGAGGTGGGGGAAGGGCTCTTTACATTAGTGATGGGTGATAGAACAAGAGGAAATGGGTATAAGCTTAGTCAGGGCAGATTCAGGTTGGATGTTAGAAAGTATTTCCTCTCTGAAAGGGTTGTCAGCCACTGGAATAGGCTGCCCAGGGAGGTGGTTGAGTCCCCATCCCTGGATGTGTTTAAGAATAGGGTGGATGAACTACCTAGGGATATGGTTTAATGGGGATTAGGGACGGTTGGACTCGATGATCTCTAAGGTCTTTTCCAACCTAGAAATCTATGAAATCTATGAAATCCAGGACACCACTACTCTGAAGTGCTGACACGTGGGACCTGCTGTGGCTGTGTCCCAGGATGTCCCTCTCTAGTTCACTGTGCTTCTTGCCTGCCTGAGGTTAACTGCAGGCAAAAATGTCGAACCTGTTGCCCTTTGTCTCCTTCTGTTCTGGCACATCACCTGTTTCTCACAGGAGCGTGGCTGTTTTGGGGTGACTTTATCCAAATGGAGAAAAATAATTGGCTGCTGCAGCAGACTGCTGCTTGTAACACTAAAATGTGCAATGTCAGTGCCATGAAGTGATGCCAATTCCCACCATAATTTTTCTCCCTTTGCCTTATCTGTCATTTGCATGTCCTTGCATGTCTGTAAGGTTCACTGACTGATGACAGTTTCTGGAGAGCAGATGTTCCTATGTTCAGCTTTCTGTTGAACAAAATGTCAGCTAGTGACAACCCAGACGTCTTTGCTTCTGTAATTTAAATGCACTAAATATGGCACAGAGTCTACCTTATCGCTCACAATATAGTGTTTTCTTTTAGGAGACTACTAAAAAGGTGGTTCCCATATGCACACTGATAGGAAAAACAAGCAGAAAAACAGCCTGCACTTTGATTTTTCTCCTCTCTGTATCTGTTACACAGTTGGTTGTTTGGCTTCTAATGATTGGTGGTAGAGATTTAGTCAGAGTCCATAACTCATATGATAGTTGCTCTTTAGTTTGCCAGCTGTTCACAATGGCTTCCCTGATTACACTTTTTGTGTGTTGTTCTTTCTTTGAGAAGCTCAGAATGCGAAGTTGATGTGGAAAAGGAGGAGGAGAGATGTGAATGCCCCCTCCTCCACCTCCTTTCCATGGTCTTTTATGAAAATCGCTTCACATTTGCTATACTTCCAGTTCTAGCAAAACATTTTGGTGAATCAGCTTGGTCCAGTCTTTTCCAGTAGGAAATCATCAGACCTTAGATATGGAAGGAAGTTGCATCATCCAAAGACACTCCCTTTCAAAATTTTTAAATCAGCTGTCTTTTTGTAACTAGAAATATATGTGGAGTTCATGTTCAGGAAAGAAAATCACCTTTGATAATTATTTATTAAGTAATTTTCTCCAGAATTATGTTCTTGTCATATTTAGTATGATTTTTTCCAAGTTTGTTGAAAATATCCCTTTGTTGGAAAACTAAAATATAATCTACAATTGCATTGACAAAGGTGTAAGGACTTAATTGCTAACTTGTTCATTCCAGTATGAGTAGTTGTGGTTTTGAAGCAAGTTATATTTTACTAATTAATTGAGCTTTTAATGAACAAAAATTCTCCCGAGCTTCATTCAAATGTGACGTAAATGTTTCTCAGTGGTCCATTCTCAGGCAATACCTGCTAAAGTTGAATTTGATATGTGGTATTAAGATTTTTAGCTCCCGAATCTTTTCATAAAAAGAACTCAGAGAACTCAGAAAACAAAAAATGCTATATGGGAATATTTGCTCCAATTAACTAACTAAAATTCATTGTCTTTGCTTTAGGGTACCCATTTTTCCATATTACAAACAAGATCTTCTTCTCTCAACTTAGCCTATAATTTGGCATAGGTGGAAAGCTTTAATCGCTCCATCGATTTTACTCTTTGCTTTAGGTATTTCTTGCCTTTCTCTCAGGTTTTGTATTTTTTTTTTCTCATTCTTTTAATGATTTAGTAATCTCTATCCTGATAACTTTTATGTAAAACCTGTTTCAAAACAATGCAGCTGAAAAATACTCATTTTGGCTCTATACAACTAGGCTCATTTAAAGCATCTGTATATTGCTGAAAGTTTCCCTGACTTCTGTGGGTATTTTTCTTCTTTTTTTTTTTTTTTTTTCCCCGCAACTGTGAAGTTCTAGGTGTCTCTTACAAAAGTATCAAAAGTAGCATCATACCAGTCATCTACAAACAGTTTAAGCAGAAATTTCTTTTTTATCTTTCTGGCTAGTGACTCAAAGATCAAATATATTCTCACCAATCTACATAAGGTCTTTTGTAGCTCTGAAATTAGAAGTTGTCTGAGATGGCAGGAGCTGGAGATATATTACAAATGCTGATTAAATGAGGACCCACGAGTACACTCTGAGCTACCAAATTCTCACAACTATTTCTCACCAAATAAGAGCTTCAATGTAATTACTGTGAGCTCTGTAGAAAATAAAGATTTAGGAACATTTTCCTTACCTTCAAAGGAAATGGCTGCCTTAAAGCATCTATGCTAAATTTAACAGAAGACTGACTAAGAAAAGAACTTGTTAAAAAGATTTAATTGAAGATCTATTCCATTACTGGTAACAGGAACAATGCAGTGAAACCAAAGGAAAAAGTCTGTAAATCTCATCCACCGGAAGAAAGAAAAGCCATTTAAGCATTTTGAAAATACAAACTTAATATGCCATGGTGTTGGTTATGTTTTCTTGAATATTGGATTCATCTGAGAAACAAACTTCCAAGCATTAGAGAGTCAGAATGTGTTTTGTTTTATTGATATCCAAGCTAACAAAAGACCAACTCCACAAACAAACTCTGTTGTGTGAGCTAGAGTATACTCTTGAGTCTTTGTTTAACCAGCACTGGTAAATAGATCTCTTTCCTCTCCCTCACCTCAGACAGTCTCTAATTTCAGAGCTACCAAAAACCCTCACATAGAATGATGGAAAGGCACTTGACCATTGACTTACTGGCCACAAATTAAAAATAATTTCCTGTAAATATATGAGCAAGTCTGTCTTTCTGTTTTCTACAATACATTTATTTAGGAGAACTGAATCCTGGGCAGAAATCTAACTCTAACAATATTTCTCCTTTTTACATGTCTTACCCTGCTGTGAACAACCTTCTGCTCTGAGTGCAGATATGCTGGTGTTCTGCTTGAGATGTTATGGGACAATTTCTTTTCTCCTTGTTGCAGTGCTATGCTGTGAAATTTATACATTGCATTTGGGTAAAGGATTGCCTCATACAAATGATTTGATTACACAACATAACATTAATCTAGAAATGAGGGCCAGGTCCATTGCTGAGGACAAAAACCAGGAGGAGTGGATTGTGATAGATCCTGTCCGTTTATTCCAGCTGAAAAATTTGTCAAAAGACTGCTGTAGTGACCTAGTTGTCTGGGTTAACTTGAGAAGAAATCTTTTTATTGTGGCTTTTCTCGGTTAGAGTCTGCCACTTGCCCACTTCTGATGAGAAAGACAACCTCTACTGATGTGCTGCATTATCATATACCAATAGTTTCTCAAACTCTTTTGTACTTCAAGTTAACCCTATACCACTATATTAAGGAACACTCAGAACTCCTTTCCATCTAAGTGCATACCAGCCATGATACCAGAGGAGTTAGAAACTATTTTCCTTCTATAACGTTGTTGAGGACAGATACTGAAGCTGTGAAATAACTGTGGTAATTCATAAGTGTCTGTGAAATGAAAAATCACAGAGCAGAGAGAGAATACCTCAAGTATTCTGCAATTACCGTAGTGCTTTTTATTATCCTCAAAGGCAGGCAGAAGATCATTTCAACGCTATCATAGTTTTCACACACGAAACATTAATAAAATTTGTTCTGTGTTTAGTGTTTTACTAAAAGCAGCTACTTCTTCCTCTCACTCTTTTCAGGTAACTGTATTAATATTTGACTCTAGCAGTAACAAGAAGAATTTCAAATGGCTTCAAGACCACTTACATAAAATTCTTAGTTGCTGGAGAGATTCTGACATAGCCACTGTATCTGCTGACCTAGAGGCTATGTTCCTAGTTTGTGTTTTTTGAAACCATCTGGGCTAATTACCTCTGGCAGAGGGCAAGGCTAATGAAGATACTCTGTTTCCAGTACTCAAAGGTATCCGGAAGCAACTAAGCATCACGCTCAGATCATCTGCAAGTGTAAAGACAAGTGTGAGCAGATAAAAAGATAGGAACTTCCAAAAAGAAACATATCCTTACTGCTCTCAGTCAGGATTCATCTTACGTACTTTAAAGGTTGACAAAGTAGATTCTCTTTCTAGTCAAAGGAAAGAAGTGCCACTTTTGGGGGGCAATTGATGTCACTTACTTTAAGCTTTTACTTGAGGACTCCTGCCTTAAAATCTCAGCTGTAAAGCTGACGCATTTAATCTGATGCATCCCACCCATGACATCCAAGCGCTGAGTGAGTCACCCATCACTACGTGACTTCTAAAGTGGCTCTTTAATATTAAGAAGGGTAGCCTTGCTCACATCTGTCCAACATGTTGCTACTCCAAGCCCAGTAAACAGCTGTGAGAATGTAGACAACTTTCACGTACACACAATAAGGGTCCTTGAAACCCACGAAGAAAGGTTTGTCTTAGTAAATACCACTTCGTGACACTTCCTGTCACCCGTTTGTGAATGCACAGGCAGTCACTCTACAACACTTAGTGTGTAACTACCACTGGGCGGAACCTTTTGGGAAGATGAGAGCACAGAAAAGGCCTTGTATGTGTGCAAATATATTGAAATAAGCTATCTTCTCTCTAGAAAGCAGGAAGAAAACATTTCACCTGTAACTGGGCTAAACAGTTTTGTGCTGCCGTGATGTAGGGAATTGCTATGCGACTCATTGATGTCCCTAGATGTGAATGGATAGATGGAGCGGGGGAGATGAGCTTTTTTCTGTAGAATCCCAGATGAATTTTCTTTAAATTATATCGAGTGAACGTTCACTTAACTCTCCAGGGCTGTCTGAGTCAGGGGTCTGCAATACAGATTACTCTGTTTCTTGAGTGCCTACTGATGTTCAGAAAATGCCATTCGGAGTTTTTCCCTTTGAAAAAGTGACTGTACTTACTTTACATGCCTGCTCTTTCTGTTTAAGGCAGTCATAAAACCACACAAGAAGCATTACAGAACATCTTTACCATGGAGTCCTTTCAGCTGGCTGTAAGGAAGGCAGTATGTAGGTTCATACTATTGAGGTCTGTATATGAAATGGTATAAAATTACTATACTCTTCACATTCAGATCATCTTGGATTAGGGACTGGGCAGTTTTTCCTAAAGGGAAAAGCATAATTGCCTTATCTTAAATAATTATTTAAGGAGAACTGTAAAAGGTGATTGTTTACTATCCCCTCAAACAACAAACACTGTTTAATAAGGTAATATATATACTTGCATTGCATTTACACGTCTTTAGGTGGGATGTATACAAGTAAGGATAGAGCTCACCTTTAGGGAGATAAGCAATAATAATTATATTTGGCAGCAACTGCAACAGTAATTGTGGGTGAAAATTGTGTGTGGTCAGAAAACTCTGGTCTTTCATCCTAACTTGTTTACCTTCTATGTATACTGCAACTTCCTCTCTGACTTTTGAAGACAACAAAAGCTTACTGACTTCACTGAGTTCGGGGGTCTTGAAGCTGGGGCTATCTCTATTGACACTGATTTATTTACTTTTCTCTAAAAGTATATTTTATCTTCTTTTAATACACAAAAATTAGGATATCTCAGCCATGAACAAGAAATATAGGGAATCTCAACAATAGCAAGGAACTATATTCTTGTATTTTGTCTTTATTTTCCCACTTCACCATTGCAGAGTCATTTATAGTCACTACAAGAACTACGTTTTGACAAATCACAATTGTCCTTTACAACTTGCCTTGTAATCTTCTGGCAGATTTTGCCTTACTCAGAGGAAAAATAAAGTAAACATTAAGAGGCTGCATTAATATCAGCTATGCTGCACCATGTGGCCATTTCCCTTCTACTTTGACATATGACTTCTACATATGAGAATTGTTTTCAAGAATATAAAAGCAACATACTCAGGATTTCCTTAATGAGAAAAATGTCTTTGGAACCATACTGTTTCCATAAAAATTGAACTGATGGATCACACCTGAGCTAAAGATTTTTGTTGCTGGTTTTTTTTTTTTTTTTGTTTGCATTGATGTGAAACTGTGTGTCAAGCTGAATCCAGTGAACAGAGCTGAAACCTGCGGGGTTTGCTGTTTCCTGAAACTATTTTTACACATGAGCTTTCTTAGAAGGCTCTTTCTATTTATCTGTAGAGTTTTCTTTTCTTCCCTTGACATTTCTTCTATCATCTGATAAAACCATCTTACAAGGAAGAAGGAAACTGTTTTTCCTCTCACAGTACAGATCAGATATCTGAATTAATAGACTGTGGTGATAATATTTCCATTGAACAGGTCAAAATGGGATGCAGCAGTATTTTTAAGTTGCAAGCACTCAGCTGTAAGCCACAAAGCTTATTTTTTCAGTTTTCAAGGTGTTTTTAATTGAAGCTGAAATGAAATGTGGCAATATCCTGATTGCAGTTATTCTTTCAAGGTCATACGGTAATCCTTTAACTTCATTTTCTTTCAGGTCTTACAGAGCTTCTCTCCCTTGGGAAATACAGAGTTACTCACTTGCTGAGAGAAACAGGGAGGAAGTTGTTTAGTATTTTGCTTTATTTATACAATGCCATTCGAAATGTTTCAGGGCTCTGATTAAACTAGAGGAAATGACTTTATAACTGGAGTTTCTAAAGGCAGTATATTCTGGGATACGTACTCCAGACTTTCTCTGCCTCCAACAATTTTGTAAATAACTTTAATATGCCTATGAATGCCATAGCTGTGTATCAGCAATGTCTAGAGCATTGTTCAGGGGAAGGAAACGGAAGAATGAGAACATTGTGAACAAGCTCCTGACAAAAAATGCAAATATATCCTCTTAATGGATAGCTTCTCTTTCTTCAAGGTAAATAAACAATAAAATAGAAACCTACTATTATGAAATCTGATACTGTAAAATTCCTTTTTAGGTAGAAAACTGTGTTGATGCACGAATCTTGGATCACTCAATCTTGTTTAAAGAAAGCTGTATCTGAAGTTCCTGAATTAATTCCTCTCACACTGAAATGTTAGCACAGCTTAGATTAAGACATATTAAAAATCTCTCACTTCATTATGAAGTTATTAATAGATTTGCTGCAACCAGTCATCTTGAAGAAACACAATGTAATATTTTTATCAGCATAATGTGAGCATTTTAAAAATAACGTTCAATCTGAAATAAATGCCACTTCATATGAGTATGATTAATAACTCAATACAAAGACTGGCAAATTAGTTAGGCTGGGTGGGATTATTTTTCTTAATGTTCCTCCCATTGACAAAGATTTAATGACGTTAACGTTGCTTGGAGGGACATGGTAAGGAATATCATTGGCATTTCCTCTTCCCAGGTAGCAACAACAGGAGTATGAGCAGCAGGCACACTGGCAGAGAGGTCTCAGCAGCTCACACCTGGAGCTGGCTTGGCACTTGGGATGGTGGAGGCACTGCCTCTTTACTGTTAGAGAGGTGACAAATCTTTGCACCAGCTTGTTGGCCCTGCGAATGCTCCCAGTAGCTTCAGCAGTCTGTGACAGAGCTGGCCATGATGGTTGGGGCTCACTGGCCTCTGCTAGCTGTGCCTTCCTGGCAAGCCAGTGAGCTCTAGCAGTTGGCAGGTTTCTGTAGGAGAGGGAGAGAAGAAGAAGGGGAGAGGAAATAGAGACTGGAAACAGCTAAAGGTACACGAGACTAGTTACAATCAAATCTCACTGGCATGCCAGGCACTGTCTGTGCCAGCCTTTACTTGAAAGGTCTGGGGGAGTTGCTGCAATTTTCATCACCAAGATTTTGCTAGTGTTAAATGCCACTAGACTCTACTAAATGTCTCATTTCCCAGTTAGCCACCATAGACAAACTGCTTGACTTAGCAGCTGGAAACTGAAGAAAGTTGTGTGCAACTGATTTGGGAGGGAAAATAGAACTGTTAATAGTATGAGTGCCGAAAATAGAGATTTTTCAAGCGGCAAAAGTGCTGAAATGGGATGCAGAGGTAATCAGCCAGGTTTGAAATGCAAGCAGTAGCTACCTATCTGACTTTCTCAGAGGCCTCTGAAACAGCCGGGATGCTACAGGCAGAATTAAAATTGGTTCAGAACTATCCAGTTCTGTTTCTTTTTTGGAGTTTTTCAAGCTTTCTGCTTGAACTGAGATCTATAAAACAAGCTAAGCTTAAAATTTTGGATTCTACATGAAACATTCTATCAAAATGTGCAATATAAGTGAGGGTGGTATGCACAGGCCAGGGGTATACTGCATTGTATTCAAAACAAAGCACAGAATTCAGGGATGCCTGGATGGATGCTATGTAAACTACCAAAATTAAATCAGTCTTCTGGGTGTATTCCAGACATTCAGCCTGATGAAATGGTTACTGGCTACAACCAGAAAATGAAAAGGGAGTCTATAATGAAACCAGCACTTCAATTTTAAAGCATAGCTATTGCCACAGCAACCTCTGCAATGGACACATTTAATCCTAAAATTCAGCACTGCATCCAAACTGACTTGAACAGTAAACAGGATGTCAGTGCTTGCAAACCATTTGACTAAGTGAGAAGAGTTTAGCCTTCCCAGTTGGGATGAAAGCAGTACATGTAAATAAACAGGTGATGGAGGATATTTATTACCTTGATGCCATCGAGACTTTCTTTTAGGTTATTTATTGGGTTTCATAAGCTCAACAAAGATAAGCATAGCATAACTGATATTCTGAGGAAGATACTAAGCTGAGATAGAAGTTTTTGGAGACTGCCAGTTTTTGCAAGCCCAAAGTTCGTGCACTAAACAGTACTTTAACATACTTCTATTTACCTTTCCAACATGGTGTCACAAGATAACTGATCTGTGTCTGGTTTGAGTCCTGAGTCATAGCTGGTTTACTTAAGATTGTTTTTCTCCTTGTTTTAATCCTCTATCTGCTTCTACCAGAATGGAAAAATGAGATGACACCCTGCCAGTTTTTAGGACAAGTAAGAATCTTACTATTTTCGAGGATGATGTATCTTACCGTATGCTCATTATTCCTTCTAGACACTGACTTAAAGCATAAATCTGATAAGTTTTATATTCCATTAAACAGGCCATGAATTTCATTTTAGAGAGTCCGAAACTTGTTTCTTTTTGGATCCTACTATGATTTGAAAGGAGCAGAGAAGTTTTAAGATGGGCAATGTTGTGACTGAATTATTTTATTTGCAGCATGTGTGTCAGATCTCCATTCTTTTAGATGATATTTTTATGCTTCAGATAACGCAGAGGCAGGATGGCTTAACCCTTAGCATTCCTGCAAAACATCTAGTGTCAGAGAGATATCCATGAAGCACAGTAATTTAAGACCTCCACTTTTTAGCTCCCAGACTGTGAAAGGGATTGAGATAATACAGGCATTGATTTACACTGTGGCCATTTCCTTCATAAATTAATCTCTTTTCCACTACGTGGACTGAGGCTGTAAACATATCACATGCCAGCAGGGTTCACAGAGGGAGGGCACAAACTGTTTATCTTGCTACTTAACCACAATGTAAAACAAGAGCTACCCCAAAAAGCTGTACTACCCAGCCGACTGGACCCTAGCTTGATTCTCTGCTTCTAGTGCTGGAATCCGGAGCAGTCTGTCTATTTTCAGTAGTAAGCCTCTTATTACAGAGAGACTCGGACAGGCTGGAAGAGTGGGCTAGCAAGAACTGTACCAAGTTCAATCAAGACAAGTGCTGCGCCTGGGACAACATAATCAAAGAGTCCAGTAAAGGCTAGGATCTGGGAACAGCCTTGCTGAGAGGGACTTAGGGGTCCTGGAAGACAACATGCTGAACACAGGTCAGCAGTGCAGCACTGCACCAAGGAAGGCAAATTGGATCCCGGGCTTGCATCCGCAGAGGCACTACTAGCAGAGATATAAATGTGATCATCCCACTCTACTCGGCACTTCTCAGGCCACACCTGGAATACTGTGTCCAGTTCTGGTCCCCACAATTCAAGAAAGATGTGGACAGATTGGAGATGGTCCAAAGGAGGGCCACAAAGATGATCAAAGGTCTAAATAACGTGCCCTACTGACGCGCGGAAACAAACTCCATAACTCCCAGAGAGTTATAAAGCAGGTATGTCTATTGAAGCGCTGGGTGCAAGGGGGATCTCTCCTCCACAAATTTGCACACCATATCGCAAAACAAGTGCCTATTTATGATGCAAAGGCATACATATTCATTAGTATAGGCTGGGTTATTACAATTAGTTCTGGGGACTCATTACCAGATAGTCGTTAAAAGTTCCCGTTATCTTATCTGTTCCTTCTAAGGTCGTTCCTCATAGACAATAGGGTTCCGATTAAGAGTTCCCGTTATCTTCATGGTTCTAGATGGCCCTGCTTATCTGCTCCTTCTCAGGTAAAGCTGCCCTAATGTCATCATTCAGAAGCCTCTTGTCTATAGGATTCTTGCTTGCAACAGAGCTTCGGTATTTTGCTAAACTATTTGCTGTGTTGCAGTGCCTGACTGAGTGTTATTTTCCACATCACTGCGAGGAAAGACTGAAGGAGTTAGGTCTTTTCACCCTGGAGAAGACTCAGTGGGCACCTTATCACAGCTTTCTAGTACTTAAAGGGCATCTTCAAAGAAAATGGAGACTCTCTCTTCACAAGGAACCACATGGAGAAGACAAGGGGCAATGGGTGCAAATTGCACCGGAAGAGGTTTCATCTTGGTATATAAAGAATTTTTTCACAGTGGGAGCAATTATCCACTGAAACAACATCCCCAGGAACATGGCGGAGTCTCCATCACCAGAGGTTTTCAAGACGTGACTAGACAGGGTGCTAGATATCTCATCTAGGCTCCCTTTTCCACAAAAAGTTGAATCAGATATCTTTTGAGGCCACTTCCAATCTGGGCTATTCTATCCTTTAAAAAACAATCAAACACGCATTTTCAGGACCTACTATCCTGACTGCTGTAGGTAATCGTATCTGACTGCAGTGAACCACTTCTTCTGCCTCAGTGTGTTCGGAAATATGTGCAAAGTGAAATTACGTTGACTAAATAATCAATGAGGTAAGAAATAAACTGAACTAAGCTAAGCTTAAAATGTGAGAAAGCTAAAGGAAGCTTCTGAAACTGAGCTAAGCAACAAATTAATGACTAGCCAATGCAGACCATGAGAGGTACCGTTCCTATTTCCTTCCTATTTTTATTCAATGTAGGAGAACACGCCCTTTCTGTGAATTAAATTATTTGTGAAAGTAGAGTGCACACGGTGTTGCTCGTGTCTTAAACTGGGCTGGGTAGGCACGCAAGAGCTCTGTATGGCATCCAAGACAGCTCTGTAAGGAAACTCTGTCTGCTGCCAGTGTTGGAGAAAGAGCAGCTGTGGACAACAGTGCCTGGGTCACGTCAGGTAGTCTTGCACCCACATAAGACCCAGTATTTAGCTTTTGTTGGGAGCCAATGTGCCCATACCCAGAGCGCAAGGCTGTGCTTGCCTGTTTCATAATGCTGCTGCAGACTGGCTCCAGGCTGCTGGAGGTCGCAGTGCTGGCCATGGGCCTGATGCTGCTCGCTGATGGTCAGAAAGTACAAAGGAGGGCAGCGCTGATGGGACATGGCTGCAGCCACGTCACAGGACAGGCCAGGGGACACAGAGATGACTGGTGCGGGCATGTGCCAGAGGCAAGTGGTGTGGCATGCCAAAACCAGCCATTGCACCCCATCCCCAAAGCTCCCAGCTGAACGGAGCTGACTTCACTGGAAACAAAGCAGGGACACGAGGTGTGGTGGCACATTACCTCCAGGCCCTACCACCCTGTCCTGGTTTCTACCAGGACAGAGTTAGTTTGTCTTTTTAGCAGCTAGAATAGCTCTATGTTTTGCATTTAGTCTGAGATTTGTTATGAGAAGAATGTTGATAGCACACTGATATTTATAGTCGGCACTGAGACATCAAGGATCTTTCCGCTCCCTGTGTTCTTGCCAGTGTGCAGGAGCACAACAGGCTGGGGGGAGCATGACTGGGACAGAGAGTCCACAACTCCCCTTATGATTTGAATTTAGACTTAAGTTTGAGGGCTAAATTGGCCAATGGAATATCCTAGGTCACGCAATGTATATGCCATGTACATAGATGAGGGTTGACTGGGAAGTTGGGGAATTCGCTCTCTTGGACTCTTGGACTCTCAGAGTTCTACTTCTCTCTTGCTCTCTTTTTAGACCTCCCTCTCATCCAGAATTGCAGTGTGAGGACTTATCTATTTTGGAATCGTTTGCTGGGATGGGACTGGAGTTTGTCACCAGGTGGTGAGCAATTAAACTGTGCATCACTTTTTTGTGTATATTATTATAATTATATATTTTATTATAATATTCTTATTAAATTATTATTATTGTTATTATTGAATTGTTCTTATCTCAACCCATGCGTCTTCTTTCCTTTTCCCCTTTAATTCTCTTCCCCATTCCCTGGGGATGGGGGAGGGTGAACAAGCAGCTGCATGGTGTTTAGTTGCTGGCTGAGGCTAAACCATGACACATCCCTTTGCCCTCATAGGTCAGGACTTATCCCTGCTGAGCCATCTCATGCCCCTTTCCTCCCTGCTGTGGGAGGGGAGCACATGTTGGGCAGAGAGTTTCCTGGGGAGTGAGTCTGCGCAGGGAGAGGCACCAAGGAAAGTCCTCCCTGGGAAACAAAAGAAGATGTGATCCTTGCCAAAAATAAATGTACTGGGGTTTTCTCTTTGATTATACAACTTTCAAAATCTCAGTATCAATGTTTTTCTCCCTTTTCCCACATGTAGCCTCTTCTCAGTATTCTTATATATCTCTCCCTTGCAGTGTCCCTTCCCTTGTGGATAGCTTGTCAGAGGAAAATAGTTTAGGTCAGAAGTTAGAATCAATATTTTCTCTTTAATCTAAATATTTAGGCAATAGTTCCATCTTTTCCTCTCCAACTCTTTTTCTAAACGCTGTTGAACTCATGCATGACTTTCTTTTGGCTTTCTGATAAAATTTCTTATAGGCTCTTCTGAGTTTAAGTTTATCTTCTATGTGCTGGAAGTGATGCCATTGCTTAGGCTGCTTCAAACTAGGTGTTTACTAATCTTAGGACATGCTAGATAAATTCAACTTTTTTACATCAATGTGCTTGCAGAGAAGCTGTGGAGGGTGGAGCTGAATTACCGTCAACTTGACAGGAGAAGCAGTAATAAAAAATGCTAGGCAGGTACTGTGGATTTTAATATTATGTGCTTTGGAAGGTGGTCTTTCAGAAGCATTTCAGTTATTGCAAACTTGCTGAACAGTTAATTGTATGATTATAAAATAAAATAGTGAAAGAGACGGATGTGGAATTTGTCAGTTATAATCAGGATAGTTGATCCAATTATTGTTTTTTTAAATGAATATAAAAGTGGATGTCCTGGCTTCGCCTGGGACAGAGTTAGTTTTTCTTTTTAGCAGCTAGAAGAGCTCTGCTTTTTGGTTTTAGTATGGGATTCACTACAAGAAGGATGTTGATAGTGCACTGATGTTTCTAGTTGGTGTTGAGGCGTCAAGGACTTTTCAGCTTTCCATGTTCTTGCCAGTGTGCAGGAGCACAACAGCATAGGGGGGAGTATGGGACAAAGGCCCCACAACTGCTCTTATGATTTGAACTTAGATTTAGGATCGAGGGCTAATTTGGCCAATGGAGTATTCCATATCATGCAATGTCATGCGCAGTATATAGATGAGGGTTGACCGGAAAGAAGGGCTTTTGCTCTTCCAGGTGTCCTCACTCTTGGACTCTCAGAGTGTTTTCTCTCTTTTTCTCTTTCTCTTTTCGGGCCTCTTGCCCATCCAGGATTGCGGCGTTGGGACTTACCTGTTTCTGAGTAGTTTACTGGGACAGGCCTTGGTCACCAGGTGGTGAGCAATTACACTGTGCATCACTTGTTTGTATATATTGTTATCATTATACATATGTATATATTCACATATTATTATTACTAATATTAAATTGTTCTTATCTCAACCTACAGGTCTCTTTCCCTTTTTCTTGTTTAATTCCCTTCCCCATCCCCTGGGGTTAGGGGAGGGTGAGCGAGCTGCTGTGTGGCATTTAGTTTCTGGCCAGGCTAAACTACAACAGTAGGACATAAAATACATGTAAAAAGATAACCATAAAAATGCCTTCACTTTTAATAGTCTGAAAATCAGAAGTTCCAATAATGGCATGCCATTATATCCAGTCTTGTCCTGTCTTCTCTTTTAAACAAAAATAGCTATAAAATTAAGTCTCTACCAGTAACAACTTCTGTTGTGGCTATATATTGAACTTAAAACAGACAACATTTTGTTTAAGTAGTGCTATCATTTATCAAAACAATGTCTTAGAGCGAAGTCTGGGAATTGCAGGCACCATATTTTATTATTCGTGTTATCTTCAAATATCCTTTGTCAAGTGAATTTACTATATGCCCACTATCCCTGACACACACCGAAGTCCCGTAATAACATGAAATTTCTTTCACATTACTTACTTTGTATTCATTGACCACTTTAAAAATAATCAAGAGACTGCTTTTAAATTTGAAAGCTATTTAAATAGCAAATATGTAGGGCAATATCCTTCCCACTAAATCAGTTCCATCGCTTTGCTTAGGCAGCATAAAAAAGTCAGCCTCTGGCAGCATCTGTCCAGCTGGGAATATCCTTGATGAAAGGGATATTTCAACTGGCATGTAGCTTGTTTACCCACCTTTTTCACCAATCAGTCACACCAAAGCACACATATGAAGCATGGAGGGATAGAAGAGTGCAGTTGCACAGTGCTCGTTCGCGTGTGGTGTAGGGTACCATGGGGGGAACTTTACCAACAGAAGCAAGGAAAAGTGACGATCATCAGGCCTTAAAAATATCCCTATGAAAGTGTTTTAGTTTTTTGAAAGGGTACCCTCCGAGGGTACAAGTCCGCCCTGGGCTGGTCTGCAGTCCTGCCCCTGACTGGAGAGCACTCGGGACTGAGATCCTGCCTCAGGAGAGAGTGGAGAAGGGGGTGCCCCTGGGCATGAGCCCACACCACAGCCCCCGCAGGCCAGCCCAGCCCAGCCTGGACCGTTACTGAGGAGCTGGTGGTCTGTGCTCCCAGACTGCTTTCTGGGATTCAGTGGGGAGTCAGAGGCAGGACTGGTCAGTGCCTTCCTACTATCTGCTGGGGGAAAAAACAAATAAAAGGAAAAAAAAAAGTTTTTGAGGGAGAAGCTCCTTGCAGACAAATGGTGCTGGCTACTCCAGAGGAGCAGCCAGCCTGTTCCAGCTTTGCAGGATGCTCTGGCAAGGACAGCAATGTGCAGCTTCACACTGATGCTGCTCCCTCTCATCCACAGCTGCCAACGTATCAAGCTGTTACCCCTACCTTCTGTATTATGTAGGTGCCGTCTAGCACGAGGTGCCATCTGGTACTGCATATGATCCATCAGATTCACAACCATCTATTCAAATTAGCAGGTGGTGTTATCATTTGGAAGTCATAAAGTTGTGACCACCTTGTACAGAGTAAATTGCTTCTCAATTTTTCTAGTACCATGAGCTTCCAGCAGGCGCATTTGTGACATGGAATTACACTGTGGAGTATTAAAATACCTTACCTATTTTTGTTCCAGAAACTGAAGTCTTGTGTCTTAATCTGAAAGATATCCAAAGCTCTTTTCTGCATCCATAGGAGCCAAGAATAGCAGTAGCATCAAGAAGTAAAGCTTTCTGTTCTGTCGAACTCTTACAGTTTTTAAAATGTTTCTCCTTTTACAGCACACACCAGAAAAGGAAGATTTGCCAGTGTCCTCTCCTTGCCCCAAACCCTAGCACTGGAGTATGCACTCAGCAGGAGCCGTTTCTGAAGATATCTGAACCTGCATTTCCCCCACATCAGCTAAACATGCTGGCTTCTGTTTGCATAACCATGTCTTCTTCCAGATGTCAAGCCATAGTAGGAGAGAAAGTCCACATGTGTGGTTAGTGGAATTATGTGAGAATCCAAAAACCATTGCCATCCTTCTAGCATGCCCGGAGGCAAACATCTGAAGATCCAATTAAGAATCACTCAACATTTTTTGAATGCTGTTTTATTTTAAAATCCAGCTTTGGTTGGTCCCAAGAGACTTGGACACTGGTTGCCTGACCTGCAGTTCTTTCAGCAGTTACTGCTGGCTGTATTTGTTTTTACGCAGTGATTCATTGTTACTCCCTTTGATATTTCACGTTGTAAGAACAGTGAAGGTAAATTGTTCATATGATCACATGAATGCTGTACGTCTTCTCACAGCAAGTTCATTGCCTTCTACCCCAGTGTGTTTACTATATATCATAAGTATTAGGAGTTACATTCAAGGAAACCAAAATCTAGGGAGACAAAAACCACCATAAAATGTATTGATAGAAAACAAATATAATGATATCTTACGGTGACTGCTAGCATCTGAACTAAGAAGCTATAAACCAATATTTGTAGTTGCTCTACCATTGTTTTATCCTCAGAATTGTTTCTGAAGAGCTGGTTTTATTTTGCTTAAGTAACTTTTGCCTGATGTCTGTGCCTCCATCTGTGAAACTTCAGTGACGTTATCTGAGGAAAATAAGAGCAGATGGAAAACATTTTAGCTCCATACTCACTGAGCACAAGATTAAAAGAAAGGCCATGGTGCATTTTTAGTAGAGTAGGTGATTACACATAGAGCATTCCTTTCTGTCCGGGAAGCCATGTAATTTACAGAGCAGTCTGGACTTCCTTGGTCAGCTGGTTTCAAAAATAAATTTTCAGTTCTGTAGCCACTTATTCTTCTTCTAGGCATTCAGAGAGTCCTTGATAATCAAAATCAACACTCTTTTCTACTGCATATTAACCCTGTAAATTGTTGCACCTGGATTTGATGAACCCTTGGTTTATTATGCTAGAGGAGTCATAGGCAGCTGTTCTTCCCCCAAGTGATCCATTATTGCATGTGGGGAATGCATCCTGCATTACACAGTAGCTGAATGAGTTTCCTGTCTACCATTCAATTTTCTAACAATTAACAAAAAAATAAATTAAAAAATTCTTCTGCATCAAAATTAGGCCAGAGTGCCAGTAAACCTGAAAGTTAGCAGCCTGTTGGAGTTATGCTATTGGAGTTCCCCAGCAGTAATATTTATTCATAGAGGAAAAATCAGAAAAAAAATGTTTTGTTTCTAGATGAATATTCTAAAAAAAATCACCAAAATTTCCTCAGAAACTGAAATAGGGGATGATAAATGTTTTACATATGGCACAAGAAGTTAAAGCTTTCTTCAGAATATTTCTCAAGCATTAAAGTGCAAAAGATTTTTGCCCTGTTTGTAGCTCTTCTACAGGCATCACATGGGACCTTGGGCAAGGTATTTTAATTCTCTGGAGAAAAAGTCAAAGTATATGCACTAGACTTGTCAGTTGCTATATTCAGAAGGATGATGGTTGGCTAATCCAAACATCTTGTGCTGTTAAAATAGCAGTGCTGTTCTATGATAGTTTAATATCACCTAAGATTATACTGATTCTGAAAAAAGCAACCTACCTACCCTGCCACCATCCCTACCTGTTCAGCCCCATCGCTGCCTTCCTACTGCCATGATGTGGTCCAGGTGAAAGTTAACCCTGAGGACAAAGAAAATGAGTAATTTGAAGCCAGACCTATGAAATAAGCCAGCTTGCTTCAACGTCTGGGATGACTTGGTGCGACGTAAAGGAGGTGATGGGAATACGTGCACAAAGCATACAGGGAAGGGTGGGCTTGTGATTCATAAGACAGGCAGAGCCTAAATCAACACCAGGTGACTGTGAAACCACACGTTCACATTGCTTAGGATTTGTGTATTTTTTTCAACTCTTGTTTTTATATCAGAAGAAACCCTAATCTAAGCACAGTGATGACAAAAAAATAAAGTCAACTGCTACGTGCTATTTCATTTGGGGACTTGTTATGGCCTTGTCCTGGTTTTGGCTAGGATAGAATTAATTTTCTTCCTAGTAGTTGGCATAGTGCTATATTTTGGATTTAGCATGAGAATAATGTTGATAACACACTGATGTTTTAGTTGTTACTAAGTAGTGCTTATACCAAACTACAGACTTTTCGGCTTCCCATGCTCTGCCAGTGAGGAGGTGCACAAGAAGCTGGGAGGCAGCATAGCCAGGACAGCTGACCCAAACTGGCCAAAAGGGTATTCCATGTCGTATGGTGTCATGCTCAGTATATAAACAGGGGGAATGTTAGCTGGGGGGCTGCTGCTTCTCTGGAACTGTCTGGGCGTCAGTCAGCGAGTGGTGAGCATTGTGCATCACTCGTTTTGTATAGTCTATTATTTTTTTTTCCCTTTCCTTTTCTGTCTTATTAAACTGTCTTTATCTCAACTGACGAATTTTAATTTTTCCTTCCTTCGATTCTCTCCCTCATGCCACTCTGTGGGGAGAGTGAGCAAATGCCTCAGTGTTTAGCTGCCTGTTGGGTTAAACCACCACAGTCCTATGTCAGTAAAGGCTGCATTTGCAATAAGCACTTGCAGGTATCGCTTTACCAGCAACCTCCTTCTTGGCTGCAGTGTGCTCTATTGGGCTCTTGTGAGCCGTGCTGACCATTACAAAAACATAGCGCTCTGTGCCCCAGTCTGCTGAAGCAGAAATAACCCTTCCCCGCCTCATGGGAGCACTGAGCAGATCAACACTTCAAGCAATTGAGGGTTTGAGATGCTGTGGTAATGACAGCTGTATAACATTGCAGTTTCACTTTGTGCTTAAACCAGCCTAACTGGAGGCTGAGCCAGAGAGTGGCGATTCCTCCAGTCGGTCTCCTTCCCAATGTACACATTCCATACTTTTTTTGCACCACGGCGGGGATCCCACCGGTGCAGGGTACCCCTGCCTGCCCCATCAGCAACAGGCACTCTACAGCCTCTGCAAAAGTGACTTCTGCCCTTTCAATCTCTCCGGGACCTTTGCAGGTGTCTCTCTGATTTGCCTGTAACTATTCTTCCTTTTTATTTATATGTCTCCTGCCAAATCTTAGCAATGTTAGCGTGTCTCTCTAGCTAATTATATGTGGAAACTTTCTTACTCACGGATTATGCAAAGGCTTGTCCAAATTTGTACAATAGCTTTAGAATGAGTTGACTATGAACACGTTACCTTGTTCGTTTTGTCTAAAAAGGGCCAAAGAATGCTGCCTGGAGAAAGCTGCCTGTAATGACATTTTTCAAACCCAAGTACTCTGTCTTGTATGAAAAGGCTTTCCAAATGTCACTTACAATATCTTGGTTCATTTTAACTGTTGCAATAGCTATTATGTAGATCTTAATAAAAATACCTACTTGAAGTATACCAGCATGGTTTGTACAAAATTACATACAGTTGCATAAAATGTAAAATGTTAATGCATACTTAAACTTCCCCCTACTTTTAGTGTCATTAACATATATTGTATGTTAACATATTGTTTGAGTGATTTGATTTCAGACCCAGAGTCTTCAGCAGTTTTAACAGTTTTTCTGTTGAGACAACTGGGAGCATCAGGGGATAAGGCAGATTTCTCTTTGTAGCCTGCACTGAAAGGTAAGGGAAATTACACTTCTTATGTCTGCATATCAGTTCTGCTTCTGAAAGAAGAGACATCCTGCCCTACCTGAAGTCTGCTTGATAACTAGTTCTCTAAAACCTGCCTGTCCATCTTCTGTTAACACAAGGTACAGAATTAATGTATATAAATTTCTGATAGTCAGGAATATTGATATGCACATATGATTGCAATATACAGCAGTACATACTGTTATTTAATGGAAAACTTAAAAAAGATATGCATGTATAGTCTCACTATAAATATTTTCTGAAAAGCACTACCTATTTTGAACTTACTCTGCAGCAGGCCTTGGCCAGTTTCATAACTTTTTTTCCTTGCTTCTTTCAAGTCTGTTCAGAAAATTAATAAATGTCAAAAATACATTTAGAAATGTAAGAGGAGCCTCTGTTATTAGCTTTGACTTTGCTGTGAAAAGCCCATCGCTTGTTTCCTGGCAAAAAGGAATAAGCCATAGCAATCTACTTCTGAAGCTCTTGTTAAAACTTGTTCAAAGAATATCCAAGGACAGAGTTGAGATAAGCATATACTTGTTCTTCAGCCCTCATCATCCTTCATGTTTTTGAGCATGCAAGGATTTACTTACCGCTTTGAACTCTCACAAAAATATGATAATATAGGTAGCATAAACAGGTTGTCATAATTTTAATCAGCCATGCTATAGTATACAAATAATTTCCCTTTGGTATCCTATTTTTTATTAGGAACAGTAGAAAGTATTAGAAACAGAAACGTCTTACTTTTGCTCCTATGGCATAATTCCCTCTTCAACACAACTGAGTCTTTCACAATTCTCAAGGTACTGTTTTGCACAGAAAAAAAAAATGGAACTAGTCATGGGCTTCTGCTTTTTGTTTTATTATATTAACGTAGAAAGAGCTAGTATGATAAAAGAAAAATAGCCAGATCTAACCTTGACAACAAAAGAGGCATAAGGTAGCTGAGCAGTTCTCAAATTTAAATACTCACGTTGAGAAAGTAACATCAAATGCTTTCACAGCAAAAGCTACGGCATTGAAATTGAAATTATGTGACCTGTACTTTTTCTTACTGCACTATCACTGTTATTAATATCCAGAAAAAAACCCATCATCACTTCTACTGAACCTCATCTGGAGAAAAAAAAGAAAGGATTTTTGTTGCAATTCTTCATTTTCCTTTCCACTAGCACTTTCCTCTCTCTCCTTTTTCTGTCTCCTGACAGATACTCAGCAATAATTGGAAAATATCAGTCAGCTTTCACGTACCACACACTCTGTAAGACTTCCTCCACCTTCCTGGTAGGAAAAAGAAAGAAGTAAATGAGTATATATAAATATTTACATGAGTAAGTTTCACAGTACCTTCACTTCTTGGTCATTCTCACCATTTATTGTTTAATATGCAGACTTTTAAGAATGATTAAATTTTTTGTAGTTGGCCTTTCAAGAATGAATTAGTAGAAACATAATGTTACATTCCATGTCATGCGGACAGTGTTTTCCTTCGAAAACTTTAAGAAAGCTCAATAGAAGCTTCTGACTTTGCTCAGAAAAAATAAAAGAACTAACTTTGCACATTTAATCAGGAAAATTGCACAATTTTTACCAGAAAGAGCTTTTCACATGAAACTAACAGAACTATAACAGGATTTATTCTTAGCACAGGCAAACCACAAGAGAAGCATGAATCCAGGAAAATACTGTCCAAGTGAAAAACAGTATGTCATAGTTTTATACCTCTTCACCCTCTTTCTCACCATTTTTTAACATTAAATAACCCTAGGGTAGATTAAGAACTTTTTCATCACTTTCACACCATGAGTTAAAATAATATAAATAATAAGAAAAATAACCTAACACTGACTGTAGAAAGCAAGAAAAAACCAAACTGTTATGCATAAGTTGAGAATACAGTATTCATGCAAGATTTTCTAAATTATGTACAGTGTCCTTAGAAAAGAAGCTAAGCTTTACAAAAATAGCCTTAATCATTCCTCTATTACACTTTCTCTGGGTATACAGAACAGATGAAAGATGCTATTTTATGCTCATTGGTTCAAAAGAAAATGGTAGGAACAAAACTCATGAGGCAATAAAAATTGTGACAGTAATAACAGTATGTTAACTTCTGAAATACTGTGTAAGAGATCAAACCAATGTAGATTTTAATAATTAAGATGACAGACAAATAGATTAACAACAACAAAACCCTTGTGTTTCCTTATTCCTCAAAATTTTGGCTCTGATTTAAAATCAATAGAACTTTTCCACTGTCTTCATTAACACCAAAACTTCATATTTTGTATTAAATATTAGGCTGCAACTAAGTAAACTGCCTTTTTACAATGAACATAATTTTTCACAGAGATCTGAGAAAGAGGTATTCAACATGAATATCAACTGAAGAGCTATCTATTTAGTGCAGCCACAAGGTCAACAATGAAATTTCCTTAAGAGGTGAATCTCAGCAGAAAACTTGAGCAACTGATCTTCCTAGTGACTTTAGTAAAAAGACTGGGTTTTAAAGCATTTGAAACTTCAGAGTTACATAAATTTTTGGCTTGGGATAGTCAAACTGGGAAAAAAACTTTGCATCACTCCTTCATCTCAATTTTTTAAACCTTTAAAAATTACAGAATAGAAATTTTTAAATTATTGTATTGATTTGACATGGTAACTTTTCCTTAAATTATTTTGGAAACTGTGGATAACCTAAGTGTGGGAATACTTCTGCCTCCATGTCATTTGTTTACAAATATTCCAGATACTAATGGGTCTTGAACATAGCTTCATTTTCCTTCCACTTGCTTGGGGAACAATGTGACATATTAGACTTCCAAAAGCAGCAAGTTCAAACTTTTCTCTCAAAACCCATGAGTGAAAGTTGACCCTTTTTGTAAAGAAAACTAAACTGTGGTTTTTAATTGTTTAAAAGAGAATTTCTGTCCCATAATTTACCTTATTTTCCTCTTGGATGAATGAAAAGATTTTCCAGTCTTCCTGGTTCCTTATTTTCTCCTTGGAGGATCAAAAACTTCAGCATGATTCATTTTATCAGTTAATAGTAACTTTTAAATTGCTGGGTGATTTCAAATACTAAACAAGATCCTAAAATATTAAAAGCTTTTTGTGATACTTCTGCAACTTACTTCCTCAGGTTTGAAACTTACATTGTGCTTCTTCTAATTTCTTGACATTTATTAGTATCTATTAACATTTTCTTGATAATTTTTCTACGCTCTATCACAGCATTTCCTAATAATGTAAGCTATTGGAGCCTAATAATGTAAGCTATTGGAGCCATTTTCCAACCTGCAATTGCAACACTTGGGTATCCTGCAAAACCACTTGTAATTATAGTCAAAGTAAGTACAGCCAGACTATACTTTCTAGGTTATATAAAGCATTTTTGAATTAGCAAACACTTTATGCAAGCAGTAAGACAGAATTTGCCACACTTACTAAAGGGAATTTGGTTATTCAATATTCTGTGCGGGGTTTGTGTGGTGGGGTTTTGGTAGCAGGGGAGGAGCTGCAGAGATAGCCCCTGTAAGGAGCTGCGAGAAGCTTTCCCCAGCTCCAAAACTAATCAAATCAGCCTCTAGTTCGTTTGAACTCACCTTCCCTTGGGCCAGGGCCAATCAGCACCTCTGCAAATGCCTTATTTAAGAAGGGGACAAAAGAATGTGAGCCATGTGGGACCTGCAGTGAACAGAGGAGGAAAGTGGGGGCCGGTCTCCTGGGCAGTCGGCTGCCCATGCTGGGCTGCCACCACTCAACTGGACATGGCTGCAGTGGCACGGCGTGGAGAGCTCTGAAGCACCCCGCTCCCAGGGTACCCGCTGGGTTAAGTTTGTCTGGCCGGTTGGTCCCAGCACAGCTGCTGCAGAGGAGACTGAAATTTGAGAGAAACGGCTACGCAGACACCAGGTCAGTGAAGATGGAGCGGGAGGAGGTGTTACGGAGCTGAGATTCCCGTGCAGCCCGTGGTAAAATGGCAGATGGCCCCCCTGTAGCCCGTGGAGATTAACAGTGGAACAGAAACCCACCCACAGCCTGTGGAGAACCCTACGCTGGAGGAGAGATGCCTGTGCCTGAAGGAAGTCATAGAGGACTGTCACCATGGAAAAGGACCGCATGCTGCTAGAGACTGATGGTGGAGCAGAGATGCATTTGCAGTTTGTGGGAAGGGACCCCACACCGGAGTGGGTGGCTGCACCCTAAGAAGCTGTGACTCTGTAAGAAAAGCCCACACTGAAGCAATATGATGGGTAAGGATTGCATCCTGCAGGAAGGACTCATGTCGGAGAAGTTAATGGAGGACTCTCTCCTGTGAGGAGGGACCCCACATTGGAACAGTGGAAGATGTGAGAAGTCCTTCTTCTGAGGAGGAAGGAGCAGCAGAAACTGTGTGTGATGAACTGACCTGAAACCCCCATTCCTGGTCCCCCTGCACTGCTGGGGGAGGAAGTAGAGCTGGGAAGTAGGGAGGGGTGGGGAGAAGGTGTTTCTAAGATCTGGCTTTGTTATCCTCTCTGAAGTAACAGTTAAATTAAATTGATTTGTCCCCAAGCCAAGTTTGTTTTGCCTGGGGCCGTGGCTCATGGGTGATCCCTCCCTCTTCTTGTCTTGACCCTCAGTCCTTGTGTTACATTTTGCTCCTCTCCACCTCACCAAGGGGAGCAGTGAGCGAGCGGCTGAGTGGTACCTTAGCTGCCGCCTGGGCTGAACCATGACACGTGTTAAAATTTACCTGCAACATGTTACTCTGAGGTAAAACCAAGTTGTTAAATGGAAATTAACATTTCAAGAGTAGCCGTGTGATACAAGAATGCAGGATGTGTGGGAAATTACACAGGATATTTAATTTCAGACACTCAAGTTACATTATTTCAGAAGATGTATGTTGTATCACTGATATAGTTAACTTCTATTTGTTTCCTAGTGAAGCAACGCATCACCCTCAGAGGACACTAATGGTTGACTAGTGATCTGTGTTTGGAAGGCACCTTGTTATTTCCAATCCTGTTTTTGTTTTATGTAAGCTTATGTAGTGTTTCATCAGCAGTGAAGAGTTTCTCAGAATATTGCAAACTCCTTCATTTTCTTCCTGAGAAGAACAAATGCTCTTCTGCAGTCAGCATTTTAACTTAATCCAAAATGGTGATGAGAATCTATGTCTGCAACTGCAGACAAAAACAAGGCAAAAATGCTAAACTTTGTCTAATGGTAAACTTGAATGATGAACTTAAAGTTTAAAACTCATAAATCAATTTGCAAAACTTGAAGTGTTTTAGGCCCAAATTCTGCTTCATTTTTATAGCTATTAGTCATTCATTCAAAATGTGAATTTTCTGAAGGAGGGGAATACTATTCAAAAGCACAAAGTGTATGTGTGGTCTTTAGTTTCTGAAAATGTGGGAAAATCTAAACTTCAAATTGCATGGTGAAAACAATACATCCTGGTGGCTGTAAAATTATGGTGTATTAGGACATTTTCCAAGATGTTGCTTTGCCTATGGCCAGCTAAAACAGCAGGCTAACCCTGCAAGAGGGAAAAAAAAAAAAGAATGGATTCCACTCCTGTAGGAGAAGGACATGTGAAATTAAGGCACAACTTTTCTTCCTCTTTCCCTCTATGTCTGCAGATGCTGATCTTGGCCTGGAAGAGTGTGGAGTGAGCACACTGTTGCAGAGAGGCCATGGCTAAATCAAGTCGCTCTCCATTAACTCTGAGTACCTCTGGCAGGGTATTTTATCCCTCTATGCTTTATGCACTTGTAATCTCACACATCTTAATACTCTGGTGCTGGGGCATTGCTTTCAGACGAATCAATCTGGTTAGCGGACAAAATAGAGACCGACTGCTTGCAGCACTCTTGGGACTGACTGTCATTCTGGTGATGAGGAGCCTCAGGGCACTACGGAGAGGAAGGAAACACCCACTTTCTCTTCCTCCATGGGGATACCTGTCCCATGAGATGGGATTCAGGTGTAAGGAGGCAATGGGCCAGAAATAATCTTCACAGTTCGCATCGCAGTGCTCATGTGACTAAACTGAATAGAAGCATTCCTCTCCCCGCTGCTGTCTCATCCCCAAAGCACTAGAGGAAGTGCAAAAGAAAAGGTACTAGACTGTCATGTCTGGCACCATTAAACTTCAGGGAACTAGAAATCCAAATGATTAGTAGGTCTTTGAACCTTACGAGAATTATGAAACTTGCATATTTGGGGCTGTGAAAGGAAAAACTGTGCTTTTTTTTTTCCCCTTTAGAGACAACTGAATAACAAGTTACTGAAACTGTAAAGGATTGTTTAGTCTTCTTGTTACTTAAGTGACCTTCCAAAAATTACACGTCTTGATAGTGGTTCCGCTTGCTGCTATTCTAATAAGGACAATACACGTGGAACTGTAATTAGGAGAAAGAATATCTTGAAATGAACAGCATAATGCCTTTCCCAAACAATAACTTAAGCAGATCTGTATGATTCATGAGAAGTATTCTCAAATATGTGTCTTTCTCTACTGACAAATGCTTGTATGCTGCAAATGCTTAGATAAACATTCAGCAGTATGCATAAAAGTAGCCCAATTGACTTCAGAACACAATTTTAAATATGTATGTAAGTATTTGCAGAGATTGGATTTTTGTAGAAATAAGCTCTAGTTGTTTTTAAGGTAAATAACCCCTTTTATAAAAGTTCAGCCAGCAGAATGTGCGCCTCAGTTTTCTACCTTTAAAAAATGGCAATGCCAAACTGGGGACTCAGCATGACATTTTCACTTAGGCAGTACTTAGAAATCAGGACTTTCCTGACAGCCACTCCTGCTTCTTGCCTGACAAAACCCACAGACATGATCTTAAAAGGAGCTCTCTCCTTTCACCTTATTGTGCCAGGCATTCTCAGGTGAGATCACGCCATGACTCTAAAATTTCATTGAAACCATTTTCTTCTTAAATGTTTATAGAAGCAGTTTCATGTGGTTGATTATGAAGGAATCAAAATTGCGGGTTAACTCTTCGTTAAGAGAGAAAGGAGGATAGCTACTGTGGCTCCAGCAACAAGCCTTGTATGCAGAAGGGTATTACTCTATTTAACATGCTAGCACACAGCCCTCTCCTCCCTCTCAAAGGAGATAGAGGGATGGTCAAAAAAAAAAATATATATTGTTGGTTTGATGCAGCTTTTTTAACACTACTCATTCTCAGTCTATCTATTATCTATCTGCCTGTCTAACTATCTACAGCATTACATAATAAATTTTGATTACTTTATCTGAGATGTTGGAAAAAATATGAATTTGACACCAATCAATTATTTGGTACAGTTTCTCTTTGAAATATAATTTTGTAAGACTTACCACACTAACTGGAGACACTTCATATCTGCACTGTGGAAAACATTTCACAGTGTTAATTTGAGAAGCAAAATAGGGGTCATTAGGACCTCCTATTTCATTTACCACTTGATCACGAAAAAATTAGGTGACTCAGGAAAAAAGGCAGGGCGCTTGGTTCCCTTATTGGAGGATATTTATACAGAAGCTTCTTAATACCATTTTGACAAGATAAAAAGCTTTTAAAGTGTAGGAAGTATAATTCATACTCACTTGAAAGCTTTTACACTGTCACTTCAATGAAAAGCAGCTTTACTGCAAATAAGATTCATAACTCAAATTCTTAGGTTTTTACTTGAGGTTGGAAAGAAAATAATTTTAGTCTAATAGTTACTTTCCTGATAACAGCACTGGTGCATGTATCTATTCTTCTGATGGCAAACTATCCTGTGAACTAATCTTTAGAATGATGTTTCAGCATCCAGAACACTGGCTTTTGTATGGCCATAGTGTCAGAGTGCAGTCCTGTGTGAAGCTGGATCTCTTCTCCACAGCGCTGTTATGGCTCGGCAAAAGCCAAGAACTGATCCTGTAAAAGAACTATGACTGCAGCTGGCATAGTTGTAGTTGTTTATTATTAATACTGGACTCATACCATGAATAATCCTCATCAGATCTGGGCCAATTTGCTTTCACTGTTTTTTGAAAAATACTGGTTTGAAAGCTTGACAGTGTATGGGGCCTGTGAGAACTTCATGAAGTTCAACAAGGCCAAGTGCAAGGTCCTGCACGTGGGTCAGGGCAATCCCAAGTACAAGTACAGGCTGGGCGGAGAATGGATTGAGAGCAGCCCTGAGGAAAAGGACTTGGGAGTGCTGGTGGATGAGAAGCTCAACATGAGCCGGCAATGTGCACTGGCAGCCCAGAAAGCAAATCGTATCCTGGGCTGCATCAAAAGGAGTGTGGCCAGCAGGTCGAGCGAAGTGATTCTGCCCCTCTACTCTGCTCTCGTGAGACCCCACCTGGAATACTGTATTCAGCTCTGGAGTCCCCAACACAAGAAGGACATGGAGCTACTGGAACGAGTCCAGAGGAGGGCCACGAAGATGATCAGAGGGCTGGAGCACCTCTGCTATGAAGACAGGCTGAGAGAGTTGGGGCTGTTCAGCCTGGAGAAGAGAAGGTTCCGGGGTGATCTTATAGTAGCTTTCCAGTACCTAAAGGCCTACAGGAAAGCTGGAGAGGGACTTTTTACAAGGGCATGTAGTGATAGGACAAGGGGCAATGGATTTAAACTGAAAGAGGGCAGATTTAGGTTAGATGTAAGAAAGAAATTTTTCACTCAGAGGGTGGTGAGGCACTGGAACAGGTTGCCCAGAGAAGTTGCAGATGCCCCATCCCTGGCAGTGTTCAAGGCCAGGTTGGACGAGGCTTTGGGCAACCTGGTGTAGTGGAGGGCTTCCCTGCCCATGGCAGGGGGATTGGAACTAGATGATCTTTAAGGTCCTTCCAACCCTAAATATTCTATGATTCTATAAATGTAACCTCATGCCACGTCAAGTAGTTTCCCTTTGTTCTGTAAGGAATGTTCAATGGCTTAAAATGTCATTAATGTGATCGTTACGTATTGTACCCTATAAAAATTTCTATCTGCTTTTCGAACTGCTTAAGGGAATCAAGACTGGCTTTCTGAAGTTCTTTCCAGGCTCTACAGTATTTTGTGAAATGTCCCCTGAAATATGTATTGGCAGTAATTTTCAGTCCATTACAAGAGAAAAGACGGCTGCTAGCACACTCTGAGAAAGCTGGAATCACCCTGCTTGTTTTCTGTTAAGGTTTTTCTTTTCCCAACCATCGTCTTCCTCGTTACTTAGGAGGCAATGTTCTGGTGGCATGGCAAAACCTGAGTAAAAATGAATCTGTGTAAAACACTGAGCAATGTTTTTGATACTGTAATCGTTTTGGTTAACAATCAACTACAGATATCTGCTTTACATGTTTAAGTGCTTTTTGTAGAGAGGAATGCTACCAGTTTAAATGGCTTTTTTTTTTTTTCACTTGTTTAAAAAGTAAACTGATATAAACACTCATTTGGAAACTCTTGCAGTAGCTTTAATCCGATGTATTTGGGTTTAGTCTGTACTAATGTAAACAGCAACTAATATACATGATTATCAGTGGTATATATAGGTTTCCTGAGTTAATTCGAAGCTAAACTGCTAAAACCGCACATAAATCACGTTCTAATCCAAGGCTAAAAATTCATTCAAGTTGAAGAGATTTAACTAGCAAAAGAAAACTAACTTCTTCTAAATTTGCTGCTTGCTCCAGTGAAAACGCATCCCTAGCTGGGGAATTTATGAACAAGCAGTGCCTGTGAGACCAGGCAGTGAGTGCTGGGCTCCTGCTGCCTGAAGGAGCTCTGCAAAGTGGCTTGTAATGAAGGAGGGAATGGTTTTGAGGGGGAGTATAAGGACAGGATGCGGTTTGCTCTTTCATCCTTAGCTAAATGCAATGTCAATCCAGGCGCTAAGAGAGCTGTTTACCATAAAAGAGAGAACTTTAACAACGATTTGGGCCACTCTGGCAAGCCTGTGACCAAGCAAATCTTTGCCCAGCAGAGCAAGCTGCAGTGCTAGCAGTACTGAGAGAGGACTGAGGAGTTCTGGATGATAGCTGACCCTCACTTTTCACTGCTTCAAAATCTGAGAGAAAACACTAGTTTAAAGAAAGTTGACCAGCGAACAAATATCTGATAAGGTACATAGAGTGAAAAGCACTAGGTAGCTGGAGATGAAACAATGAGGCAATGCCAAGGGACAGTTGTGGGGTTTTTTTGTTGTTTGTTTTTCCTGTGCCTTATGCATTGGAGCTCTCTCCCTGAGATCTTAGTAGTGGAATGGCCTTTTTTTTCCTTCTTTTATTCAGACAGGATTAAAAAAAAAAAAGCATGTCTCTGGTGAGGATTTCTTTTTTTTGCCTTTAAATAAATTGCAGTGTATTTCTTTGAGATCTGCCTTAGCAGCAGAACTACCTGTACCACTTTTCTGTGGCAATTTCCAGCACTCTCAGTGTACTTTCTGGTTTGATGAAAGTTTGAAGATTACAAAAGTACAAAATAAGTAGAAAAAAGATTTTGAGATTCACATTAAACTTCAGACTGTATTATCCAAATAACTTTCACTTACTCAGTGGTTTAGTATTTTGTATTTAAATAGCCTTTAAAATTCCCTTTAGCACTGGTAACATATATGAACTTAAGGCAAGTCGCTGTTGTTCTTGGCACCAACCTGAATGTGAAGTGAAGTTTGTCAGTCAGGGAGGAGGGACGGACCTGGGTGCAGTAGCTATCCGTTGGCCTTTGCTTCCCTCCACCACAAGCCACCTCATCCATTACCTGCCTGGCTCCTCTGAGTCACCCTGCTCAGGCACATTCCCTGTACCCGTGTTCAGGGCCTCATGCACCGGACTATGCCACTCACAGCTCCAGCCTCCTCAAGCGCCTTGTTTGCAGCTAGGGCACCCAGACAGCTGTAGTGAGGAAGTTCAGTCAAGTCCAGAATCCGGCTTGGTAAATAAAAGAGAAGAGACTGGGAGCTTGTGAGACAAAAGATTTCTCATCTCTTACTCCATTCTTGACCCTTGGGCAAATGTGGTTACTCTTCCTGAGACTGAATTCTCCTTCCTTGAAAGCAATGCAATCTTCATTTGGGCAGTAGTTTTAGGTTAGTGGGCTCATGACCATGGCTCACCTTCAGACAAGCAGAAAGTTTTGACAGTGGGTACAGGCAGCAGACGGATCACGTTCAAGATGACCAGCCTCGCTTGTAAAACACCAGGATGAAGGGGACTACCCATGGTGCCCTGATTAACTCCCTCCCTATTCTTTCTTGCAACTTTCTTCACAAAATGTGAGTTAATTACAAGCCAGATAACTGACCTCTCAAATCTTGGGAACAGAAACACTTACTGGGTTAGGTATCTCTTTGATGAAATATACTCAAAAGCTTCCCTCATGCAGTTTAGTGATTTTCCTTGTGATGTCTACACCTCCTTTCTATTGCAAAGCCTGAATGAAAGAGTCATCTCTCTATAGTAATACAGTTGGGTGCAATAACTGACTCAACACCAGTTACAGGTGTCGAGTTAATTTCTGCTTTCCTCAGTGCAGAAGCCTATGGGTATCTTTGCCTCAGAAGTGCAAGCCTCATTTCACAATCTCCCCCTCACCAAGCAGAAACTCTGGGAGCCTGCAGGGGCAGCAAATGAGCCTGCTCGGTGGGTTCTGGGGTTTCCAGCTACTCTGCAGCCTAGATAACTTCACCTGTGGCAGTGGTACTCTTAGTGTCTGCCCCTAACTCTTTGTAGCTACACGTGGAAGTAATCTAGTGAGATTTCTCTAAAATGTTTCCAAAGTATGCATGAAGGTCTGGAGATAGATTCAACACATATTCAGGTCTGATAGGCACCTGGAAAGTTGTTTGGAAACTACTTCTATGGCTATAATTTCTATGTGGTACCAGAAAATACCTAGCCTAAAACTGACATCAGGGAGCTGTTTTCTAGAGCAGTATTCTGCCACCAGTCCGGGACACACAGGTACAGAATGTGGAGTAAGGGTGTAGTTTCAAGCATTTTTTTTTCTCTGGGAAAGCTGTTCTATGAGAGTCCCTTTATTTCTCACCACTGGCCACACACTGCAACTCCTGCACCTCAAGTTACCCTTGGTTTTGCTGTGCAAATGCTGCCATATATAGGGCTGCATTTTAAAACGAATTGTTGAAATTGTACATATTTCTTTTTAAGTTAGGATTAAAAAGGGCCCTAGAAAAGTCCAACAAGGAGGCAGTCCAGATGATATGAGATATGTGATTCTGAGTAAAGGGATCTGAAGCAAATTAACGTAGGGGCCAATCTAAAGAGATTTCATTTGCATTATATGTGGGACTATGGTGGTTTAAAAAGAAGCTACAAATTTGGATGAGCTGCTCTTGCTGTGGCAAAACACTGCATAAACCCAACTATATCTGGAGGGCCTGGGCTGAGCAGTTACTTAATCTAATGCTTGCTAACTTCTCATGAAGGCAACAAAGGAGGAAAGTTTACACAGCAAAGGCATCTGTGGATTGCTGTACTTGGCTTGAAAAGCTGGTATCATCGCCCAGTGGCATCAGCAGCAAGTGAGTAACAGGAACTGATAGAAGGATCAGTCAGCAGAAATAACTGGTGGAAAGGGCCTAGAAAAAGCAACTAGCGACGGCAGTTGGGGTGAGGACGGCCAGCAAGGAAGGGAGCTGTCAGAAAGAGTAAGTAGAGAAGATAGCTTCAGCTTAAGCGCGGCCAAGTCCAGTTGAAGTCCAGTGAGACCTCCCTGCCCAGAAGCTCAAGCTGGTGTTAGCAGATAGGCAGTACAGCCTCAGGATGAAACGTATTTGGGCTGATGCACAGCAAATATGCTTTCCTGTAACAAGAAAAGGAGATTAATTCTTATCTGTTCAGTTTGCGGGAGGCCGCTAGTTTTCCTGTTGGGGATTTTTCTTTCTTTAAGAAGCGAGCCTCCCCTTCTGTCTGGTTAAGCCTACGGTGCTCATTAGCCGGAAGGGATGCAGTATAGCTCATTGCTCATTGCCCACCTACACAGCCAGGCACTTTCTAAAGACAGGACATTATTTTCTTTTTTCGTGGGCAGTTGCTTTAGCATTTCAGGGAAGACACACTGAAGCCGGCCCCAATTCAGTCAAGGCCTGGCAGAGGCTGCAGCTATTATTTAAGATGGAGCAACATGGTCATTAATGAGGCAGATAGCAAAGCGAAGCTGATTCATTTCAGTGTTTGTGTGTCTGCATAATCTTAAGTAGCACTCCAAACTGTACCATAAGCCTTCATCATGCCAGTTAGGCTTTCTACTCTGATTAGAGATATTTGTACTCCTCAAGACAGTGAACTCGTGATGATCTTTACTGACTTTTCTTCATAAGAGGATTTCTTATGTTAAATAGATCTTTACTTTTGCAAGTTTGCCAAAGTACCCTGAGTTTGCTATAGTTCTTTATCATGAAATGCAGTTGACCTTGCCTATGATGGCTGAGACCCAGTCTAATTCCTCTCGCAGATTCTATAGAGGACAGTGCTCTCATTCTATGCAGTTTACAGCAAAACAAATATATTTAGTTCCATTTAATCAAACTTCTGGTAAATCTTTCTTATGAGAAGGATTGCTGTGTAGACCCTTGAGGCATTTACCCATTGTGGCAAAACTGATTAAAGACATTAGTTATGGCATTTTGATTCTGATGATAAATGGAGAAAAAAGATCACATTCAGCAGTGGCAACAAACTGTCCTCACTGGGGTTAATTGTGATTTGAAGCAATTGTCTGTTTTCTTTTGTGCTTTTATACTGATTACAGTTTGCATGCATGTGCTTCCAGAGTTTGTTTACATCTTGTAACGAAACATTTTTATGAGTCTCTATTCTCTTATTAATTTTCTGGAAATCATTTTATTTGGACTTTCTCAATCAGAAAGATAAAGAAATGAGGAATACAATCCTCATAAGCGTATCCCCTAAACACCTGTGCATCTGTCATTGCACTTCATCACTTTCTCTTTTTCTTCCTCTATGTTGATATAACAAGATTGCAGATGGTAAGTGATCCACATTTTAAAAATCTATTTTAAACCAATTACAGATACACACTGTTGACATAAAGTCGACTCTTTTTCACAATGTGTTGATGCAGCATTCAGTTTGATCACAAAAGGCAACTTAATTTCGCTCAGGTCATTTCTAACACTGTTCAAAAGAAGATAATTGAATAACATAGATACTTTTAATTTTTTTTTATGCTGTTAATTTCTCTGGCATTGTAAATAAAAACATTCTGTATGCATTTGTTGTCATAGTACATCCTGATTTCAAAGGGGCTCGGGAACTATAGAGTCTGTATGGTGTAGAAAGCTGTGGGGTTTATACCAGGTTTAAATAGGTCTGCAGGCATTACTCTATAATTTCAATTATAGCAAAGGTGCCCTGTATCAGTAACACATTTGTGTTTAATTCCTATTCATATTGAAAATGAACTTATTGTCTTGTTTGCCTCCATGAGTTGTCCTTACAAAATACCAAGAATAAATGTGAAAGCAGAATGGAATTTCTTGCACTTTTTTCAGCAGTTTAACCTCAAGTAGTTATAAGATGATTTTTTATTTAGTTCAGTTATAAAATATTTATGCAGAAATACTCACGGAGAAGCAACATTTCATTCAAAGAAAGGCTGGCAGTTAGGTGGTAAGTTGCACATTAAAAATAAATTAGAACACAATGCTTGTTATACAAACACCGGCAAAAATAGGAGTGCTTAGGACAGAATTTTCTAAAAATGCACATTTACAACAAGCTCCAGTGGTGCATATAGTAAGTGAAGTTTGTTATTTTTGTACAGCTGCTTATCTGTTATACGCCATTTCTTGCTCTAAGGGGAAGCAAGCTGCTAGTTCATTTGAATCATCAGCAAAGGAATGCAGTCCTCTGTGAATTTTTTCTTTGTTTGTTTGGTTTTTTTCAATTAGAAGCTATCTTTTCTGCTGTGACTCACACCATTGTTATTTATTTACCTTATAGTATTATGCAGGAGCAATAGGCTAGGACCATAGCTGTGTTGTGCTGGCTACCTTACCTACAAAGGGACTTCTCTTGATTCAAATGTGCCATCAAAAGCTCTGATCCTGGAAAAGCTTGAAACTGTATAATGAGACCACCCTGGTTAATGTTAGGCAAGTAAATGTCTTTCTTTGACGGTTCAGGGTTTACTGGGTAGACGAAGTAAGCCAAAGGGAATAGGAGAAAGTAATAACAAGTGAAAAATAAATACTATCAAGACTTAATCACACTCCAGCATCATCAGAAACCCAGAAGGTCCCAGGGCCCAGCTGGAGACACAGCATCTCTTTATGAGGGCAAATTTTTTGTTATGGCACATCTACCGATAAGTGATCAGACTGAATTTTATCCAGGCCATTTCCAGAAAAACCTGATTTAATAACACCCTTCATTTTACTGCGTAAGCCTTTTTCTAAAATCATTTGGTTAACAAAGTAAATAAAATACACAAGTGTACAAAGAAGAAAAGAAAGAAGAATGTAACAGAGGAGAAATTTCAATCTGTAGTTCCCAAACACAGCAATGGCAACTATCTGCATCCATTAGAAAGAACCATGAACATCCGCTGAACAAAGCAGTGGGGGAACTTTAACTTGATAGTACCATAAATAGTGCAGGACATATGATTTTAGCAAGTAAAGTTCAAAGCTGCATATCCTTCCATTACACTTGCTACAGAGGAGATTATCTGGGGATATTTATAATTTCTATAATTATTATAGCTAAATAGTCATTAATAATTACCTGTGCAGACTCAAGCAGATTAGACAAGGTATTCTTTACCCCTGATTGATAAGACTGGATATTGTCTCCCATTTATAATTAATTTTCATTTATAAATCCTTCCAGCGGGTGCATAGTGAGGAGGTAGACTATGTTAGCTTTTGGGACTGCTGCATATGAGACTTAAGTGGACAGGCACCGTATGTGATATCAACAACAGTAACAGTGGGAGGAGACGTCATTGTACTTCTCCTTCCCAGGCTCCCAATTTAGTTATCACAGTCCAATATTTTTCATCTTTCCCCACCAGAGGAATATAATCCACTGGGTTCTACCTGGTGATGATCTCTGCACCGAAACACATTGTCTTTTATGACTCAGTTACATATACTGAGGGTTTTGTGTGATGCTTTCATAATTCTTCCTGCTCTTATTTTCTTGGACTCTTCATTCTGCATTTTTTAGACATCATTGATTTTGTGTCACAGGATGTACTATATCAATTCAAGGAAAAAGAAAGGAGACATTCAATAATTTTATTCTAATCTTGACAGACCTTATCCATATGAAATAAAGTATAAGGTCATTCACCCTTTGTTGAGATTGAGTCAGGAATTCTTTCTCTTACAAAATGCAAAATATTTCAGGCATGGGACACAGGTTATCCCTAGACTAACAATGTGTTTTTTTTCATATCTCTTGTATTAAAATGTTCAGGAGATTTTTTTCTTCCAGTAAGCTTATTGCTTAAGGGGAATTGAAACAGACAACAGCCTGTGATCATCTACATTATTGTGAAACTGATGGTTATCTATTCAAGAGGCAAATGGAGGAAAAGGTCATATGAGGTATTGTCAACTTGTCATTTCTGAATCCATATTCTGATTTAGTTGGAGTGCCTCACATGATCTTCTTGCGGGAAAGTGAACAACTTACTGTCACAATCACTTTGGAAGGTATACTGAGTGGTTAAATTACGTATTGGAAAAGGTCTTAGCTGACCAGAGAGTTCTTTTGTTCAGAATGGTCAGTCTTCACTCTGCTAAGCTTGCTAATATTTGGCTTACTGGAAATATGGGCATTTTAGTTCCTGTTTGAATAGAGTGCTTCTCACATGCACATGCAGTTGACTCGCAGTACTTGCCTAATTGTCTTTTGAGTCCACATAAACTAGTTACTATCATTCGCCCAACTGAATGACTCAAAAAATATTTCTGTTAAATTTTCTTCTCACAATCCCCTTCCCATACTAATACCAACTAAAAAGGATGAAATACTGGTAGTATAGAGTGCAGTGCTCTCTCACAGTGGTCTGGAGGGTTTACTGTCATAGAGATAGTTAGAAATTTATAAGTTGCTAGCTCAGACTATTTAGTTTGTAGGATTAGCAGTTAGAATGTAGTTAGTTTATTAGTGATTGGGTTAGTATGGAGACTCAGAACTACCTAAGTCTAAGCTGACGCAGCAGAAAACTGTAGCCCAGGGATAAACTGTGTTTGAATCAGATTTGGGGGGAAGAGTGGAGTTTGTAGAGAGGTCTCTAAAGACAGGACAAACAGCAGGTAGCAGGCAGCCCTGCAGCTGCCTGTATGTACCAGCTAGTTCAGCTTCATTGAGGAAGTCTGTAATTACTGCTGTCTATCTCAGTGGGAGGTCATGTCCCCAGTGGGATGGCTCTAGGGCAGGTGCATCTCAAAGCAGCCTTCAGCCACCACAGCGCCTGGCCTTGCGAGATCATGGCTCATGCTGCCGACCATGGGCATCACCCAAGAACTAGCACTAAAGATACAGCATATGTGTCTTGCAGTTCTGTTGGTACCTGTGAAGATTAGATACTGTAGATGTCTGAGGCCCAAGTACAGATCAAGGCTGTTGAAGGAATGATTAAGGCACTTGGAGTACATGAAGCCATGAGTAAAAGTTCTTGGTTAGTGAAAATCAGAGATGATGAATGAAGATCGTGGTTTGGTGGTTAATAGAAATGGTGATAGCTGGTTCTTGTGGCTGGAACAATCAATGGCAGCTGAAATAGGTGGAGGGATAGTTCAAATTTGGCTGAAGGTCATAGCTGAAAGTGATGGAGATGACTAGATCTACCAGAGGCATTGAACTGGATGGGAAATGATGTTATCTGGTAGCCTTGGTTGTGACAGTGACAGGCTGATTGTGTGTCAATGCAATTTGTGAAAATAGAATTTGTTGTGTCGCAAGTGATATGTTTTCATGGGTGAGAATGGGTGTTGTGAGAGTTGATGAATTCATTCACATTAGTATACATTTCCTCCATTTCTTATAGATTGATACTTTTCTATCTATGGAGGAAACAGATTCAGTCTTCATTTTTTCTGGGGTTTTCTCTTGCACAACATCCGGAAGAGTTACTGAATTTTGTGCTCTTACACTGCTTTGTGCTTAAAGTTAGAGGCAGCAGAGGCAATCAATTTTCTTGTTCTTTTGCTAGGCATGATTCAAATTCCCAGTCTCCCTCTTCCTCACTCACAGTCCAGCACAAGATCCATTTCCCATGAATACTCTCGCTCAGAAACAAAAATGACAGATTTTGGCTACTACTTATCATTTGTGCAGCAGCATACATCCCAGAAGTCCTCATAAACAGCTTGGAGGCAGCACTTTTTGTGTGTCTGAGGAGAAAAGAGAATTGTCTTTTCCATAGCTGCATCTCTGTCTCTCCCCTGAAAAAAGTGTGGGGAATATTGACTTGGCATGAGACCTGTAAGGCCACAGAGGAAGCTCTCTGCCAATTTCCCTGATGATGCCAGTCTAATGCAAAGATCTGACAGCCATGAAAGATACTTGCAAGCATTATGGGCACAAAGAGAGACAGTATCTTCCTTGGTGAACTGATTAGATGTGGATTTATGACATTGCATAGCCTGGTAACTTCAGGAAGCCAATACTGGTGCCTTGGCTTCAGGTCTGCGGAGGGGAGTGAAGGGGAGTCTCTTGTTAGATGATACAGTGATTCATGGCCAGTAAAATTCATGGCAGGAGTCTCTCTGTGAAGAGAGGCAGCCCTATCGGCACTCCAATTAGCTGTGTTTATAATTGATGGCATGGCTGGAAATCACTGTGATTCATGAGCAATAATATTCATGACAAGAGTGACTCTTTCATTTCAGGGAAAAAGACCAGGAACTGCTCTAAATTGCACATGATTGTGATTAATGGCTTGGGAAGATAAATGATGAGTGGGTGCCTGAGACCAGTGCTGTGCTGAGAAATCTATTTAAGCCATTTTCAGAGGAACAGGAAAGAGAGGAGGGAACAACTACTCTGAGCACCCTTGCTTGTCAAATACCTCCCACAGACTCTAATGGAGCATTAAGGTCTGTGCAGGTAGTGCAAAATTACTGCAATGAGAGTTGCTAGCCAAAATTTTGCTATCTTGACTTGCTAACCTTTTGGCTGCTATGAGTACATTCAGTATTTTTTGGTATATCCAAACTTTTGACTAAAGGATTCAGATGAAAATGAAAAAGTGAGAAGAGGGAGGGAAGAAAGAATGGGTGGTAGGAAGGTGATAGAAAAGATAGGATAAGACGTAGGGCTGAGTAATTTTCTACAGCTTATTTCCTAGCAGAATTGTAATGAGAAGAAAGTCTCCAGCTGAGTGGATGGGGGTGACAACCAGCACTGCGCAGTGCAGAGCAGGTCAGGATCAGGGCTTCAGCAGAACTCTACCCAAAGCAAAGAGCCACAATCTACAGAGTTAGAAAACAGATCTGAGGGAACTGGGATGGATTTATTTGGAAAAGGGAAATATGCATAAGAAAATAATCAACAAAAATGAAACAACTATCTCATCAACACAAGAATCTTTGATCTCCTTCTGATCCTGTTCAAAACATATCATCTTCAGCTGGTTCTAAGCATTGTAGTAAAAATCCTTTTAGCTCTCCTTTGTCACATCCACATAGCACAACTTAGATCTAGTGAATAAACCTATCTACTAAAGATCCACCTTCAGTAACAAATACTCATATGCACATTTTCATCTCTTCATCCTCAACACAATCTTGTTTATGAAAGGTTTCAGATTGTAAGTTTCATCTTTTTATCAAAATTCTTAAACTGAAACATATGTTTATTAAAATATTCTGCCGTATAGAAATACCAGCTTAGTCCATGATATCCGTCATCAGTACCTAGTACCCAGGAGCCCAGGCCATGGACTAAAACTCCATTAGAATCATAGAATCATAGCCTGGCCTTGAACACTTCCAGGGATGGGGCATCTGCAACTGCTCTGGACAACCTGCTCCAGTGCTTCACCATCCTGAGAGTGAAGACTTCCATTTCAATCCATTGCCCCTTGTCCTGTCACTACACGCCCTTGTAAAGAGTCCCTCCCCAGCTTTCTTGTAGGCCTCCTTCAGGTACTGAAAGACTGCAAGAAGGTATCCCTGCAGGAGACCTTCCCTTCTCCAGGCTAAAGAACCCCAACTCTCTCAGCCTATCTTCATGAGAGAGGTGCTCCAGCCCTCGGATCATCTTCGTGGCCCTCCTTTGGACCCGCTCCAACAGCTCCATGTCCTTCTTATGTTGGAGGCCCCAGAACTGAACACAGTACTCCAGGTGGGTCTTACAAGGGCAGAGTAGAGGGGCAGAATCACCTCTCTCAACCTGCTGGCCACGCTTCTTTTGATGCAGCCCAGGATGTGGTTGGCTTTCTGGGCTGCCAGTGCACATTGTCGGCTCACGTTGAGCTTCTCATCGACCAGCACCCCCAAGTCTTTCTCCTCAGGACTGCTCTCAATCCATTCTCTGCCCAGCCTGTATGTCTGCTTGGGATTGCCCTGACTCATGTGCAGGACCTTGCACTTGGCCTTATTGAATTAAATGAGGTTCATACAGGCCCACTTCTGAAGCTCTGTCAAGGTCCCTCTGGATGGCATCCCTTCCCTCCAGCATGTCAATCACACTACACAGCTTGGTGTCATCATCACACTTACTCAATCCCACTGTCCATGTTGCCAACAAAGATGTTAAATAGTGCTGGTCCCAGTACCGGCCCATGAGGAACACCACTCATTGCTGGTCTGCACTTGGACATCGAGTCATTGACCACAACTCTTTGAGTGCAACCATCCAGCCTATTCTTTTTCCACTGAGCGGTCCACCCATCAAATACATGTGTCTCCAATTTAGAGACAAGGATGTCGTGTGAGACAGTGTCAAATGTTTTGGACAAGCCCAGGTAGATGATGACAGTCGCTCTTCCCTTATCCGCCAACACTGTAACCCCATCATAGAAGTCCACCACATTTGTCAGGCAGGATTTGCCCTTAGTGAAGCCATGTTGGCTGTCACCAATCACCCCCTTATTTTCCACATGTCTTAGCATAGTTGCCAGGAGACTCTGCGCCACGATGAGACACAGAGGTGAGACTGACAGGCCTGTACTTCCCTGGGTCTTCCTTTTTTCCCTTTTTAAAAATGGGGGCTATCTTTTACCTTTTCTGGTCAGTAGGAACTTTACTGGACTGCCATGACTTCTCAAATATGATGGAGAGTGGTTTGGAAACTTCATCTGCCAGTTCCCTCAGGACCCACAGATGCATCTCATCGGGTCCCACGGACTTGTTCATCTTCAGGTTCCTTAGATGGTCTCGAAACTGATCTTCTTCTATAGTGGGCAGTTCTTCATTCTCCCAGTCCCTGCCTTTGCCTTCTGTGACTTGGGCAGTGCGGCTAGAGCCTATGCCAGTGAAGACTGAGGAAAAAAATGTCCTTCAGTACCTCAGCCTTCTCTATATCCTGGGAAACCAGGTCACCCGTTTTCTTCCAGAGAGGGCACACATTTTCCTTAGTCCTCCTCTTATCACCAATGTACCTATAGAAGCTTTTCTTGTTGCCCTTGATGTCTCTGGTCTGATTGAATTTCCTAACCTGATCCCTGGTTGCTTGGAGATTTCTTTGTACTCCTCTCAGACTACCTGTCCTTGCTTCCACCCTCTTTAGGCTTCCCTTTTGTGCTTGATGTTGTGCAGCACCTCCTTGTTCATCCATGCAGGCCTTCTGGAATATTTACCCAACTTCCTACTTGTTGGGATGCACCACTCCCATACATCTGTGGTTGCAAAATCTGTTTCTGCTCAGCTGTTGTTTTCTTTTGCAGAACCAACTATAAATTGTAATATCTTTGTCCTGCTGAGAGATGAGTTTTGGAGATTCTTCACATGCTTAGCAAAATCACTGATTGAACCCGTAGCTGTGAATATGGATCTAGTTGAATCCTTAGTCTGGAGCAAGGCCTTGTTCTTATTTGAAAGCCAGTATTGTTCTTCCTGGTTTTAACATGAATACTGCCAGTAAAATAATTTGATGCAATTTTTTCAAAAGATATTCCTCTCTGAAGTGCCCAAGCTGACCCCTATTCCCCACGGACTTCTGAGGAGCCAATTGTGTTTTCCATGGTGCTGCTGAGCTGTGAACAAGCTTTGCTGCTGATTGAGTAATCAGGAGAAAAGATGATTTGAAAGAAATAAAGGAATCACCCTCACGAAATGCCAGTGGCTTTAATGAGTTGAAGGTGCTCCACCTGCTGAGCACAAGAGTCTTCCATCCTAAAATGGGATTCTTCTTATCTTAAGAGAAACAGAAAGTGTAGTATGCTCTTTTTAATGAATAAAATTCCATTTGTTTTTTTTTTTTGGTGTCGTTTTGCTCTCCTGTCTCTTCTAAGGGAGAACAGTAATATAGAAAAAAGAAAGACATTTATATTAGAAATTGTATTGTGTACACAAATGTCACTCAAGGTATATCTAATACATTTTTTGTAGACAGATATGAGTTTTCTTTATTCATATTTAAGGTTGGGCAGTGACAAGCCAGTTCCAAATAGTGTAGTGTGGTACTGTTTAAATTAGTAAGCCCGTAAAGAGCATGACTATTTGCGATCATATCCTCCATCTCATATTTACACTTTCTTCTTTCTAAAGTTGAATCTATGGTACTGAAATGGAGCCTTTGGAAAAAGTCTCTGCTGATATTTCTGAAGGCATATAAATGTTGGAAATCTTGTGAGAATATCTGCTCTACTGAGTTTTCAGAGATGCAAGAAAAATTGTTCCTGCAACTGAGCAAAAATTCTGGGTCTTGTTTGATAAGGAGTTAAGACAAACACAAATGCTATTTGTCAAATTCTGAATGGTTTTCATCAGGGCAAACAGTAAATGCCCTAGTGTGGTGACCTTAATTACTGGAAGTGGAAGCAAAAGATGGATTTCAAAAAGAAAAAGAGCTTGGAGAGTCCTGCAGTCTTGGCTACTGTGGCTGCCAGCAAAACTAATCACTCTTTCCTCCAACCCTATTCACTCTATATTTGCTGTTGGTAGCCCTGCCCTCCTCATCTCAACACAGCTTTGACTGTCCTCCTTCAGCTGGTTGTAACTGACCCTCCAAAATTAGAATCTTGCAGTGATATATCAATGTTAAAATCATTGTTCCTTCCCCCCAACTCGTTTTCATTCAGTCTCTCCTCTTTTTCTCTCCTTTCTTACCCCCATTTCTCCCTCAGTCATGATTGTCAAATTCATACAGTCCCCAAGGTCTGATTAGCGCCTTCACTCTCTAGGTCAGTGTAAGAACCATAAACCCCAAGCCATGTGGTGATGTTTATCAAATGTGGTTTTATTTCATCAGATCTTCTGAAGAGATAAAAATCTCTTTGCATAGATCAAGCAAGGCTTAGCATAGTTAGGTTTATTATTCCCTCTTGTGCACAGCAAAACTAAGTGTACCTCAGATTACGTAGTTAATAAAGTATATTATTGTGGAAGTGAAGACAAATCTTATCTGAGGAAATTTCCATACATATAGTAAATAATTTCTTTTAGTTTCTCTAATTTATGGTATCTATTTATTTTAGTCAGTTTGAATTAATTGTTTGGTCATGTATATTGTTTGGTTAAAGCTTATGTGCATTAGTCACTGTGAATCAAGGATCTTTTCCCCACAGATATATTCACATGTCTCCCTGTAATGCTATTATGGACATACTAAGACAAGAGCCTGCTCAAAGTTTTGTATTACCTCTCTTAAGTATAAAAAAAGCTGATAGATCTCTAAGAGTTTAGAAGCAAATATTTTTACTTCCTTCCAGAGTCTCACACACTGTTAGAGAGAGAGAGAGAGAGAGCCTTGTTTCCTTCCAGAAGATTCTCCCACATAGTAACAGGAGACAGGCAAACTGTTTCAAACTCAGGATCTGTCCAAACCAAAAGATGAACCTCTGTGCTTAGTGGGAGCTTTGAATAATTCGAGGATTAAGGTTACATTTCATATGCTTCTTCAAAGGCAGTAGATGGATAGCTGTTAAAATCAACTCTTCTGTTTGTCTCCAGTTACAAGTATAGCACAGTGTATTATATATGAAACACAAGTTGTTTCAGATCTGTGATAGACATTACACTCACAAGGATGATGGTGTAGATTTTTCAAACACAGTAATAAACAGTGCTTCTCCTAAGGTGGTTGCAATTGAGATAGACTATGTCCTAAAGGCTAGCAAGACTGGCAAGCCAAGTGCCAATTAATTCCCAATTAAATTGATTGTTTCTTATCTTGTGAACAGGATCTGGATTGAAACCAGCTCATTATATATAAGCCACTATGCACTGTTAATTGGATGGCAACGTTTTTCTGTCATTATGTATTTGACCAGATCAAGTTAATGATGACCTAGTGAGGAAAAGTTCTTTATACTATTACCCAGTGCTTCATTTGCTAAGCTTGCAGAAAAACATCTTTGCTATTATCAATGCAATTGCTTTATGAAGTACTAACATAACTTAAAAATATCTCTGATAATTACATAATGATGGCAATCATAGGTCGAGGAGAAGAGAGGTAGCTTAAGGTCAGTATGATGGTTTCTAGCAAATTAGACAAATTCCCATTATACAAGTAATTTATTTTCCCCCATAAGTTTCCTTTTATTCAGAACAAGAGCTCTTTACTTCCATGTCTTCTTCTTCCTGTGGTCGTTCTTAGTTATAAGAAAAGTTACCTGTTGTACCTATAGGATCTGAAAATAACAAAATTTAGACTCTGGGAAAATAACAGTGAATTTAGACTCTAGGAAAGCAATTTTTTTTTTTAAAAAAAGGACCACCATGAAACTAACTTTCCATATGTTGCTTTTCTTAGAGGCAATCTCTTCATGTTAACCTTTCATTTTCTTTTTTCATTCTTTCCAGGGCCACGGATATTCATGAGATACTATTCAGTTCAACCTGAGATTTCACCTACTGGTCTAAATTCAGTTCTTGTACCAAATTTCAGACTTAACACAGCTTTGCTCCAATTTTCCCAGCTCTGAGCAACTGATTAAAAGATTTCATTGTCTTCCTTCTTGCCGTGAGTGATTCATGGCAAGGGTATACTTCTCACATGAATAGGTAGAGCAAACTACAGAATATGTCACCCAAACTGGAAAGCAGAAATAGAGCTGAGTAGTTTGTGGATTCTCTGACCAGAGCTTAAGTAGTCTGAGAGGGAAGAATGCCACACACTACTGGTGAGAAGGAAGAATTGTGGGTTATTGTCTGTTTGAGAGGTCAGACAAGATCAGAACAGCCTTTTGGCCACACAGTTGACTGTGAAACGTCAACTAAACAAAAATCATTGTTTAAACTGCATGTCATGGACCACTGCTTCTCTGCAAGAGACATGGAACAGATGCATTATGGCATATTTGAAAACAGTACAGAGCCTTGGAGAGCTGGAATCTAAAAACGCTGAATAAAATAATTGTCTATTTCTGTATCTGAGTAAATGAAATGCTATGGACAGTTTTAGAAAACTAGTAGTGATTATGTTGGCTTCTGTAAATTTTTTTTTTTTTAGAAAATGTACATATTGGTGATACATGTTCATTCAGTAGCTATACAAATAGTATTTTAAGTTGTACTTTTATTCCACTTTTTGTAATCTCATCTATTTCATGGAGGTTTTAATCATCCTATAGCAGAGAGATATACCTGTTTCTTTCACAGCTACCTTAATCTTTTTCCTGAACCTACTGATAATGATGGTGCTTGAATAAGTAGCATCAATGATAATCTTAGAAGCTCTAGGAAAATTTCAAATTCCATTTTTCTCTTTTTACAGTTCCCTTTAAAGAAGAAAGAATCAGGAAAAAAAAAAAAAAAGGCATTAAAAATTTACTTTCCAACAGGGAATTTTACTTTCAAAACCAGAGAGGCAGAAGGAGACATGGTTGTAAACAACAGGTTATGAAGGCTTAATAGTGCACAGTGATGCTCAGTGTCATTGAACAAAGGGAAGGAAGTTATCCTTTCAGTCGGAGTGAAATCACTCTAAAGAAAGCTGCTATCAGAGAATTGATCAATCCCATCCCTGTAAGTAGCACTTCATGAAAACCACTAAAATAGTAAAGAAAAATTGGAAAAATCTTTCACTGTTTCTGTTTTAGAAATGAAAATATATGATTCAAGACAAATAAATGGAGACTTTGTTTAGTGAAATTGATAAACAGCAGACAGAAGGGAATATAGTATATGTTTTATCCCAATATGGCTTATAATTACACAATTAAATGCCTTCACTATCCCAACAGAAGTGGGCTGGATCCCTTAAGAAAGAATTTTTCTGTTAGGAAATTTGGGGATGTATATGGAAGATGTTGAATATGCCATGTTTTCGGATCGAGCTAAAAAAGCAGACATTAAGGAATATTTTTTTTTTGGTGTAATATTTTTTTTTCTACAGTAATTTAGTACTTTAGAAAAAATATTTTTTTCTAAAGTAATTTTAGAAATAAAGTACTAATCATTAAAAAAAAAAAAGGAGAAAAACCTCCATTTTGGCCTCATCTTCACAATCGGCTAAGCAAAGAATACAGAAACCTAATTAATGCAAACGGAACAGCTCAAATAATACTATTCAGGAAGAAAAAAATGTTAAGCTGGCACATAACAGATTGATATCAATTTCTGCTGATATAAGGAGAGTGGAGAAAGACAGAGGTGGGAAATATAATTTAACAATCTCAGTGAAATAATTCTGAGCATTGGCTAAATGGAACCGTGTTAGAATTACTCTCACAGGCACTTGGATACCATAGTAATGAACACCAAATTGCAATAAAAAAGGAAAAAAAATCTTTAAAAAGAGCGGTGACAATGCAGCTCAAACCACTGTTTCCAAGACTGTGCACTTTTGTATTTGCACCAACATGAATACTGAAAAATATTCCACAACTCCATAGTATGTCCAGCACATCTGTATTACTCAAGTGAACTGGTTGACTATTTCAGACAGAGTAAATTTTAGAACCGAGAAAATATTTTGGAGCTGGCAATATATTTAGTAAATCACGTTTATTTTTCTCTTTGTCAATGTTCTGCAAAACAATATTGAGTTTTCTCAAATTGATTTGCTATTCAAATAGTTCTGAGTGGCAGTTTGTTCCTAAGCAATTCATTGTAAATATTAATGATTTGAGAGACGTTGTTTAATTGCACTCAAATTGCATGCTGTGGTCTTGGTTCCTTGGTTGAATGAACTTAATTCTTAGCACTGTGTTTTTGATGTGAATGCTCACATAGGAATCTGATATATTTCTTACAAGTACTCTTGAATATGCATTTAATATCTGTTAACTTTGAAAAATAGTCCTGAAAGTAAAGTGCAGGTTCCCAGAATGTTTTATCGGGGTGAACTCAAGAAGAGTAAATTTGGAGCATGCATCTCAGAGCTTTGAAGATACAGATACTATTTTGTAATCCCTCAGAAATTATAAAGACTAGGTCCTACAGAAAAACACCTCAATTTTTATCAAAAATTTAAACAATTACACTTGTTAGTTTGCGGGGAAAGGGTTTATATGTTTTTTGTTTTCATTTTTGTTCTTATGTTTTGTGAGGTTTGAAACTAAAGGGAAAAAAACACTTTCCTTTAAAAAAAATTAATCAAACAACTTTTTCATAAAATTGGTTTTAAAGGGAAAAATGTTGACACTTTTTTGATATTTTCCTTGCTCAGAAGGCTCATAATACAGGATCCTTTCAAGCAAAAGGAGCTGGAGGGAGAAATAAAGCCTGCAGGGGAGGGAGCCATGAGAGAAAGTCCTCAGTGTCTCCCTCGTCCTTGAGCTAGGATGCAGGGAAAGCCCATCCCAGTGACTGCCACTGCTGTATCTCGGTATAGCTGGGGAGAGTACAGCCACTCCTCACAGCCTAGTAGCTCAGTGCAGACTTGTCTCTGAGACCAATTAAGATTTTAAAATTTCAGTGAATTCTTCTAAAGTGAAATTCTCTCACAATAGCTGCTGAAACTCATTTCTATTTCAAATTACAATCATTTGCATGACACAGTGAAAAACATTTGAAACTGCTCTAATACTAGTTGTATTTCGCCCTTTTTGTTTGTTTGTTTGTTTGTTTGTGGTTTTTTTTTTCAGAAATGAAAGAAAACAACCCAACAAATAAAAATCCTTGACAGATGGTATGTCAAGTTTCAACTTGGGGCTCATTTCCACAGTCAAGGCACAACCTCTATACTGAGAGATAAAGGTTCATAAATGGCAACACTGGCACATCTTTAACTTTAGCTGTTAAAATGTACCGCTAAAATAACTTGCACTCATTTGCTTTATGTTCTCTTCACAGACCAATCTCACTGGATTGCTGTTGCCTTCACACTACACTACTGCAGTTACTTCATTTAACAGCTCATGCTGTTCTTCAGGTTGGTTGCCTTAATTACCTAAAATCAGACAATTCTTCCCCTCTAACACACTTAGATGCTGCAGTTTGTGGAACAGGAGACTGGTCCTTGTAAGCACACATCAATCAGTGATTTCTGTCTAAAGCCTGTCCACAGATTGGCCCTTGTCTCTTCCCTACCCTCAGGCTCCAACTCTCCTAAATGATAGATTGCCATTTTTATTTCTCTTTAAATTCAGTGACAGATATAACTCAGGGCTACAGCCTATCTTAGTGACATGGTTAGAAAGGGAGAACTACCCAGATGGATGCTTATAGATGCTTCACGTGGATGGGACTTGGGGAAACAGCCTTATCTCCCATCTCAGCTCTTCTTTGCATAGTATGGTTGATTGCAGAGGAAGGGGATCCTGAGTGACCCCATCTGCCTAGATGCAGGTTGCGTTTGAAGGCAAGATGCCAGCAGCCAGTCACACTCACCTCCGTTCCCAGCAGTAAGTGCTTGGGCAATATAGACCTCAGCGCCTGTATGAGCCAACATCTGCTAACTACTTGTCAAATTAGCATGCTGGCATGCTCTGGATGAGCGAGTGGTCCTTAGTGCCATGTGCACCACAGTTTCTATTTAGCCCTATCTGTGAACACTTATTAGAAAGCAACAGCTGAAAGCAATCTGTGTTATCCTGGTTCAATACATTTGCTCCTCTGGGACAGGCAGGGCAAGAAGCCTGCATCTATCATCCACCAAGCAGCACCCCACAAATTCCTGATTCTGCTGCTGCTCTAACAACCAGCGTGGATCTGTCCTGGCTTTCAGTACATCTTTCACTTGTGCCGAGTTGCCTCCTCCTGTGGAACCAGGCATAGGGCAATGAACTCTTCTTCTAAAAGAGGTGCTTGGTCTAGCAGTTGTCTTTTAAAGTAGTGGAGGAAGAAGACAGATTTGGCTCTGGTCTTAGCTGAAAATATTTTTCTTTTCACCCCTAATGCCATTGCCTATCAGATGCCAGACAGATTGGCCCACAGTTGCCTTCAGAAAACAGTCTTGACAAAATGGTATTGTCAAACATGGGCATCCACAGCCACTTTTCTGTCCTCCTTGGGCTGAGCTGTCAGTGAAGCATTTATGCAGCAGACCAGCCTGACCAGCCCTCATCACTGCAAGGGCTCATTGCTCTCTCCTAGCCTGTTGTTCTCCCTTTCTTTTATTTCAGAGAAGTGTTGAATCTCTCTTGTAGAGGCAGTATAATTTATTCTGGTCTTGTCTCCCCTGCCATGAATTCCCGTGTCTCCTTTAGTTCTTCTCAGTTCATGTCTCAGAAATGGATGTTTCTAGAAAACGAAAACTGGGAAAATGCGTGAGTTGTAAGCTTGGCCGCAGAAGGTTACGGGGATCTGTGCCTCTGTACGTGCAGAGACTTCTGCGAGAAGGAGGATTTGCCTCTCCAGTAGCCTTTGCACCTTCAGTGCAGCCCTCAGTAGAGAGGATAGCCGAAGAGATCCAGCTGGTGTGACAGAGAAGCCGGCAGGGCAAAGCAGCAGCTATCACTAGGGACTCTCAGGCAGCGAGGGGGTCATAGCTGACGTGGGAGTATTCTCTTTGTAGGAAGTTTCATTAAGGTTGATTTAGATATCACTTTTTTTCTTTTGAGTTGCCAGATCCAACAGGCAAACAGCTATTTTGTGGGACTTTGATCTGTTTAGAGCCAAGTGTACTGCTCTGAAGATGCTGTTAATTTGGAGGACTTTACAGGTCTCCAGCTGGAAAACATCTCAGATGTTTCCTGCTTCACAGGGAGCCTTGGGCTCAGGGCTCAGCCAGGCAAGACCTGGTTCTTCCTGAACTGGTTTCAGAAGACTTTAAAATGAGGCAGAGCCCTCCTGGGAAAGTGGCTTAGGTGGCCGAAGTGTCAGTGCAAAGCACTGAGGCCCGGGGAAGGGAGGGTATTCCTTTGAGAAAGGAAAACAAAGATGTTTAGTTTAGATGTTTAGTTCTGGACCAAAATAAGGGTTTCTGACATCTGGTGGGCATGAAGTAAATGGAAATTTTAAGCACGTCTCCTGTTTCCTGACTTGAAGCCAGGGGAATGGCTTTCCTGCCAAATTTGGGCCCTTTTCCTTGTGACCACACTGATCTGAAAGCTCTGCTGTCTTTGCTTCTGCTTGTACCCTTGAGTGCTGGTCAGTTCTGTTGAGTCTGGGCTCTAGGGCATGTCCCAGGGAGATGACAGCGTCCTCACACCGAGGTCCTAGGAAGGGCGCGGACATGTCCTCTTCTGCACAAACATGTAGCATGCCTGCCTCCTGGGCCAGGTGCTTACTTACTGTAATGCAGTCCAACACTGCAAGCCATCTGATGAAAACTATTCATTCACACTTCCCCACTGACCCATGACTCTTTCTCCTTACTCAACGTCCTTAAAAATGCAGCTAAGTAAGGGAAAGAGGCACACTCTTTATAACTTGGTGGGAGAGTGGGTGTATTTGAGTCAGAAGTGGGTACCTGCAAAGCCTTCACAGGCAAAAACCGCTGGTGCGATGAATGTCAAGGCTGCTTGTCCCATGCATCAAACTAAGGTACTGTCAAGGAGAACTAAGTGTTTGCGGTGTGAATCCGTACAAGGATTTCCAATCATCTGGTGTGTTATCATGAGTGTTTTTAAAAAAACGTTGATGTAGCTGGTTGGTGGTGACTTAGGAGGGAGAGCAAGTTTAAAAGGCAGTGACTTCTGTAAAAAGATGGTGATCTAATGAACTACCTCCTGACTTTTTGATTCCTTTTGTGTTGAGAGAAGCAAGAGATTATTTGAATTCTTTGAAAATATATACTATTCAATGGAAGAAATATCTGTCATCACTTTCTTCTCTTTATGGCAAAAAGTGTGGAAGTCCTAAAAACTCACTAACCACTCAGGTCAAAGGGGAAATACTATGGAAGACAGTAACAGCAATCTTTAATGAGGAGTCAATCATGAATGCAGTTAATAACCATCTTTTTGAAGGGTTAGCATCATTGGATTTTTCTCCTAACAAGCCTGTCATTGACTGCTGGCACAAATGAATCTCTTTAATCCTGTTCAGTAGAAGTGATCTGTGGCTTTCTGCAGCATATTAGAAAGTTATAGCCAAGCTTGATGGATTTGGCTTTTGCATTTGCTTCTTTTAATCAGCACCACTCCTACCAGGGAAAAAAAAAAACTGTGCAGGTGTGTGTATTTAAAATACTGAGTTCACAGAAGGCCACAAAGGGCTTGGAAGGTTCAATAATATTCATTTTTATTCTTTGTGTGCCAGCAGAGCTCCTGAACAGCTTTAGTTCTAATTAAGTTGGACTACAACATGTTTACTCCTGGTGTGCTATGCTGTTGTTTTCGCGTGCATGGAACAGCAGCTTTCAATGAGAACATGAGCTTCCATACAGCTACATTGTTTAAAAAATATTAAATTCTGTAGTCATGCACTAATAGCTTAAATTATGAACTCTGATGTATTACAAACATATTGTGAGACTGTAATGTTTCAGTTACATCTTGATTGCAAGGGTTAAAGGATAAACATCATATTACACCACTTGGGCTTTCGCATTAAGGATTTATGTCTATCAAGATTAGCATCAGAAAGGAATGCTTGTGTTGCAAGATCAGTAATTTAGCTGAACTTGGGTGAACGAAGTGTCTGGTTTAGGCTTTCCATGAATTAGACATGATGAGCTTTAAAGTTTTCAAAGCAGAAAATCGATTATGGAAACAATCCTTAGTTCATAGATCTTGACCATCAGAATTAACATTTTGAACACAACAGCTACTTTTGCTTAACACTTTTTACCCTGCTAAAATACAAATGGAAGTATTATTGGAAAATGGTTAGTATGCTAAATTACATCTAATCTTTTGGTATATATGTCACTAGAGTAATTTGAAAAAAACAGCCATTACAGTGCACTAAAACCCAAATGTTTCTTCTAACAGCAACAGCCAGGGACAAATATTATAAGATTTGAGCTGTTTAAGATAGATAGTAGTCTCAGATGGTCTATGGAAAGCTAGATCTTGAGATGCAAAAGCAATAGGAAGTATGTAGGTTACATACAATACTGATATCTTTGTCAAAAGGCATTGGACACACTACTATAGCAAATCAGAATAAATCATTCAGGAACTCGGGAAGCAGACTGAACGTTGTCAAATCAAATTAAATGCTTCTAAAACATGGCAAGAATAAAATTTCTTGTGGGAATTGACCAGAGTGATGCTAAAATGGGGCCAGGATTAACCACATGTGCTTGCATCATGTGAGTAGTGATGGCCAGCTTCATAATTTTCATAATTTCTGTTTGCTTTGGATAAGCAGCTGAAAGCTTAGATGACTGTGTGAAGATCATCCAAGTCATTTGAATCTGGAGGAATGAGCTGGAAAGCTCTCTGAAACAGATTTTTCATGAGACTTGTAGCACTACTAGTTCCAGTCTTAGGAAAAATGCTTTTGATAACACTGTTCCATAGTATTCTCAGTCTTATTTGTAAATTGTGTATATGGAAAGAAGCATGGATATCTATCAAAATGCCAGTTTGGCTTTTAGAGATCTTAAGTTTAGGGAACATGATACTATTTGTTTCATTCTTACTTCTAGGAAGGGTGAGTTTGAGCTTCTGAGAATAGTATTGGCTTGGCTTATGACTGGCTACAATAGCAACTTCGGGTCAACCATTTCATTGCATAAGCCATAAAGACATCTCTTACTCTGCCTTATAGAGTTGCAAAAAGTGTGTTGCTATTCTTGGTTTCCCTGTTTTTCAACTTCAGTCTCTGTAGGAATTCTGCTGGGGACATGACTGACTTCCAGGTGGATTGATGGTACTGCTGGGCCACAACAAAAAAATCACCTCTCAGCTTAGAATAATGTGACCCCTGTAAAGGCCGTTCTTATTTCACTTTCACAACTTTTGCTGGTTCAATTGCATAAGGAGGCAGTGCTGCCGAGTAACCCATTCAGTTACTGGGAGCCCAGTGCCTGCAGTTGTGCAGCTGGCTAGGCTGAGGGCGCAGCATCTCAGCACTACAGCTCATGGCTCTGTAACACTTTCTTTGTCTACTCTATATCTGTCTGTATAAATTGTAATTCCTAAGACTGAGGCATTCCAGCCTTTTTAGTCGAATAGGGGTGTTTGCTAAGCCAAAAAGTAAAAAAGAAACAATATTACTAAAACGAGCATAAAGTCAGTCCTGAGTAACAGCAGCATCTCTTTGACAGAAGTGCCATACAGCTCACAAACAGGCCACCAGTAATTAAGACAATTCAAACATCTAGAAAGAGAATTGATCTACTAAACAACAAAAAAGAGATAAATTGACAATGGTGGGACATTACTCACTGCCTGTAGGGAATCTATAGGGCTCAAAATTGATGATTAGAGAGCTGAGAATGTTTGTTGGCTAGCCAGAAGACAAAAGAAAATGGGCGCTACTCTAACAGAAAAAGGTTTATTTTGTTAACTGTGCAATTCCATAGGAAGCCCTATTGCTCCTGCAGTACAATCAGATGCTGGTTTTGTACAAAATTGCCTTCTCAGATCTACACAATATACATCTACTCACACAGAATGTAGAGAACTTGACAATAATAATTGTCCTCTGAACGTAGGAATATCATAGTATCAGAACAGAGTTTCCTCGGAGAACTGTGAAATGAATCAGACTTTTGCATTCAAAAGGTATGCAGTCTCATTCTTTCTAAGACGTCCTGAAAGGTTAAAAACACTTTATTTTTTTTCCTTTCATAGTTCTTAAGTTTCTTTGTATCTCTTTCCCTCCTTCTTTCACGCTCACTCTCTCTGACTGTCTTTCTCTTTTTTCTCCATTTTTAAGAGTTCAGGAGCAATGTCTTTTCCGACTATCCTTTAGTACAATTTCACAATATAGATTTCGTACTGTAAATTCATAATTTATTTCTGAATTCATAATTTATTTCTGAAGTTCTATAAACAGATCACATTTTTTTTTCATAGGTCATACCTATCACTTTCTGTAAGCTCTTACCTTTTTATTATCTGATAGATATTACTGGCTACTTTTTGGACTTCTGTTGCTTTTTTTCCATCATTAGTATCAACATGATGATGTCTCTGTCATCAGTATGCAAACTAGTTTTATGAAATTTCCTGTATTTTGTTTTCCTACAATACATTCTGGGATGGAAGCTTCATTCTCTATAACTCAATGAAAATTATCTATCCTCTGAAAACATGGATTATACTCTTTGTCCTCCAACACAAGTCCAGCAGTATTTAATTTCTGTTGATCTAAGCAGAGGGTTGCAGAGATATGGCGTCACCCTGAACATTTTTTTTTTTCCCTAAGGGGAACTTAATGTCATCAGTAACAGTATTAGCCTATTGCAAAATTTGTGCTTTGTATTGTATTTTTTGTCCAGCATCAATATGCTTTCTCCATTTCATTTAGGCTACTTAAATCCTGAACCAATGCCATATCCGGAACTGATGCTCTATCCATTTCTTACACAGTCCCTAACTAAAAACATATACAAAGATAAAAAAAATAGATTTTTGCCCCCCCAAGGGAGAAGCAATGATCAGCAAAAGACAAACCAGCAAACATTAAACACGGGTAAGGACTGTTTTCTGCTAATGTGCGCTAAAATGCAGTAACAATACAATTGAACTACATCAGGGAGATAGGAAATTAATAGAGGAGAGTGTAAAAAGTATTCTTGCTGACATAAACTGCTTCTAGCCAATTAACGCCTATGGACTGAAAACAGAGGGATTGATTTGGATTTTACTTATGTAGGAAAAGTATTTTACTGTAAATGTGACTTTTTGTTGGCTTGGAAGTGAATCTTGGAGTTGAGAAAATCATAAAGAAATATATAGGGGAGGAAAAGAAGCGCTTGGATCGGATGAGGAGGAAAAGTGAGAAGTGTGTAGTGTACAGTTCTTTGACGCATGCTACCACTTGGGTTCTAACATTTTAATGATATGCCTGCAGGAATATTTACTAGATTCATTCTAAGGGAGCAAAACTCTGATTTTCATGCCACAGTCATCTTCTCCAAGACTCAGGAAACCTGATTCTATTTTTTTTTTTTTTTGTAATGGATGCTGCAAATAACTTGTGTGGCATATATTATGATTTAATGATGTTCTAAAATTTCAGTGCAATCTCTAAAATCTTTGTCACCATAACCAAGAATAAATAACAAGGCAAATAAGTGAAAAAGTATTAATTATGTTAGGTAGTACACATTAGTACTAATTGAGAAGGCTTGATAAAAGCATTTAAAATTATGCCTCATGTAGGAGTCAATTTTGAAAAAAAATAGACTACAACCTCTTCCATCAGTACAAATTATTAAGGTTTTGGGTTTTTTTAACTATTATCTTTGTGTACATATGTAGCTGTACTACCTGGTGTTGTGGCAGTGTTGCTGTAGATTCTTTTTAGAATAAGTTATTTAAGTCCAATATCTATGTTAATGGAGCAAATGCTCTAGAAATAAAGCACAAATACACCCCACGTTCCCAGTTTATCAAATATGCTTGGTCTTAATATTGATATATGATTTTTTTTCCTAAGCATTTCTTGGTTTTTTTTTCAGCATGTGGCTTTCTTCCTTCATGATTCAGCCAGTCTGATCTCTCATGGGTTTTTAAGCACAGAATAGACATGCTTCCTCAACATCTCCATGGAAGTGGAGATGGGAGGGGGGAAAGGTCCCAATGTAAACGTATTGCTGGACCAGACAACGCAGAACAAAGATGGACAGAGATATGGAAGGTACAGAGCAGGGCAAAATGTGTTTGCAAGATACAGTGCTAGTTTCTGTGCCTAATAATATTGTTTGTCACAGCATGAATATAGAATATAAACACTTGGATGGTATCTATTTATCACTCACCATTAGTCAAAGACTAATTATTACTTCTCCTAAATTTATTTTGTAACAGGGTAATTCTGTTGTTTTCAGTTTATCTGCTTCGTGCTGATGCAGGGAGAGATCAAAGAAACATGACTCAAAGCTTTCAAAATAAAAATATTACCAGGAATCACATTAAAAAGGGATTTAAAATACGGGCTTTTACACTACAAGCCATTACCATTTTCACAGAAAATGCAAGTGTATTTTGCAAGCAACATTGCAAATGCAGTGCATAAGGACATTAAAAAAGGCAAGTGTGAGACGAGGGAAAATAATTGGAATATTGCTACGTCAATAAATTTTGCTTAAGTAAGTAAGTGGTAAGTTGTTGCAATTCAAATTCAACAAGGATTCCAGCAGAAGTGGAACATCCTGCCTTTGACTAAAGAATGATGCACCAGGTTCAAAGAACCTGAGGCATGAATGGAAAAATATGGATTTAAATTTTCATTTCCTTGGTAAGGCAGAAGGTTACAAAATTTAGATGTATTTTGCTGATTCTTGCAGGCAAAAGCAAGTTGAAAGCTTGTTATGAAGAACCAAGAGGATGGGCTGAAGAAAGATGGAATGCCAGAAACAGCCAAGACTGATTTTGATGTTATTTTCCTTCTTACAAGCAAAGTCCATGGGCTATGTAATGTGGATGATATTTGTGGGTCGGACTGATTAACGACCTGAATTAGTTCAGACATATTTACAGTCAAAAATCATTAGGACAAACAGTATCCATGAATACACAGGGAATGTTACATGTGTATAAAGATTAACTAACACAGACATTAAAATTATTTAGGCTTTACAAAGGAAAACAGCTCCTGAACAGAAGTTTTGTGGAGGAGAGAGAGGAAAAGGTATAAAGCTACTATAAAATTGACATACCAGCTTTGAAAAGGAACTGAGAAGCAGGCCGTCTGCCAACACAAAGATCAGTATAAACAGTGACTAGAGACCCAAAATATATCGAAAAAAAATTAAGAATTCTGTACTAACTTGTATTTACCTCAATAAAATGATTGAAAAACATTACTATGAAATTACCCGGCAGACTTAACATTCCCAAAATATGTCATGAGTGAGGCTAAGACCCTAGAGGAGTTGCTCATACGCACTGAAATAGAAAAGGTTGTTCAGAGCTCAAGAGCTGGTCCAAGGTCAGATGGCTTTATGACGGTGCCTTAAGACTCTAAAAGAGGAGAAAACTCTTCTTCTGAGAAGTGTATTCACAGATATGTATAAGAAGTTAATATTGGTCTCTACTGGAAAATGGGCTGCCATAACTCGTTGTGCCTGATTCATAATTTATTTTGTCCATGGAGAGACTGAGGCTGGAGCAAGAGAAGCTCATTGAGTGATTCTAAGGAACTTCATACATTTGGGCAATATATCTCAGTAACTTTGATGTTTATCAAGTATGATTTAGAACAATTTAGAGGTTTTCTTGATACAATGTTGGAGACAAGCTGACAGGCAGGCATGCAGAAGATATAGTTTAAAACCGACACTGCAATGTATCATCTGCTTTATCTGGACAACAGAACAGGTGAAGTTGCTTCTGTCTCTTTTGGTATTAACTTTGCTGAATAGATTATTTTATTTGATTATCTATGCAATTCTGATGTTGTGTAAAAGGCAGAAGGCACATGAATTGTGATTTTCCAGCCTTTTTACACCATGGTAGCCCTATGGAATTCACCAAAGGAGTTTAGCTAAGTTACTGTGTTTCTGTGCTGGTTAATAACACAGCAATGCAGATATTCATGAATGGACAAATAACTCTGACTAAATTTGAAGCAGACAGAACTTCTATGTACAAGCAAAGGGAAAGTATCAAGTGAAAAAAAAAATCTGAAAACTTGATAGCAACGTTTTTAATTGTGGAGTTCCTTTATTAGTTTTAAAGGATAAAGCATTGTCAGTTTTTGCAGTCATGCAGACAAGATATAGCTGGGAGACAGGAGGTCATATGCATGAACTAATCCTTTCATCCTCTCATTCAGGTCCCTTCTCAGTGCTGTTCAATACAGTCACAGCTGAGATGAATAGAGTTTCATTATGTATCTTGTATTTGCTGTCCTTTTGAACCAGGTACAAAACCACAAAAATTTATTTTTCTCACAACTATAAAGAGATACAAGTTTGAGAGCACCTCGTCAAACATGAGACTGCAGTTACCTGAAAAAGGAAACTTTGAAGACTGTAGTTGTTTGGGGTCTTAATAAGAAGACCATATTCTCACAGTAACGCTCCAAAAATTACCAAGACAGTGAACAACATTATTAAAACATTACTGTGTTTACTTGAACTTTGCTCAAATCTGTTCTCTGAGACAAGACTGCAACCATTTGTCATGTGTATAACAAAGTTCCTCTCCATGCACTACAGTACATGCGTGCCACGCTTTCACAGGATTAGCCGGTTCAAGCTGGCTTCCCTCTGGACAGCTGGGAGTAAAGCAAATGCAAGGGAGTCTGCAAAGGCCTGTGCAGACAGACCCAGAGCCTCATACTGTAAATGCATAAATTCAACGAAGAACTTCACAGAGATGCTTTAATAGTCTGTGGTCTATTTTAAATGAGACAGTAGCTGAAAATTACTCATGGTTTGCAGTACAAAGAAAGCAACACGGGCCAAAAAGGACTTTGTAAAGCACAGAGAAGATCAAAAGAATATTCTTTCATAACCTCTTATTCTGCTCAAGTCCTTAAAACGGAAAAATTCAGAGAGAAAGTTTCTTATACAGTATGGTCCTTAATTTGGGGAAAGGCGGACTGTTTCTTGAGAAGCTTTGAAATATATTACTATTTCCAATAGCAAATCACATTTTAAAGTTTAAGTCCAGAAGAATTAAGGGACTGGAAACCAAGAATTTTTTTACTTGAACTATTAAAAACATTGTGTGGTTCTTACATATTTTGGCAGCAAGTTTTGTAGAAGATGGGATAAGCTGACACACAAAGTCACAAGATATTTTGGAGCTCAGATCTCAAGGGATTCAATGAGACTTAAGCTCCTAAAAGCCCTTTTGAATCTCAGTCCAACACCAGATCTAATGATACATTTGCTATGTTTAATTTCTTTTCACTTTTAGTTTTTGAATTATAGAATTGAGTGCTTGCAATAGTGGTAATTAAATTAGAAATACTTCTACATTTTTGACAAAGACAGAAAAGCATAACAAATGCAAGTGGGAGATTTACCTGGTTTAAACAGGTCTAAAATTAAGACTTTTCAATCTTTGTTAGCCTCACGTATTGTGTGATATCTTAAGTTCACTTAGGATCTTTACTTCCAACATTTGAGTTTGACAGTTTTCATCACCTCTCTCAAGAATTCCCCATATTTCATGACCCATAGTTGATGGATGAGAAACCCCAGCTCAAGGCAGCTGAGCATCTCTGACTGTTCTCTTCTTTGATCTTTGTTTCTAATTTGTTGCTACATTTCTTTTTTTCCCCAGAGGTTTCTTTGGGTTTCTTAACATACTTACCTGGGATTATTCATCCTCTTCTGCTCATTTTCAGAATAAAGAATCAGCTATTTGAGAGTCACACAGTGCTTGTTAAACACCTGTTGCCTACAGACTTTTAGTTGAATATCCTGCAAGTTATCCTGTCTTTAATTTATTTCAGCTTTGTTTTGGTTTCAGGAAAGATGTTGGCTTTGAACTAAGATATTGTTAAATCCACAGGTAACTTCTAGTATTGTTTTCTCATTGTCTGATTCAAAACCAAATCTGGATATATCCTCTCTGCTATTTGTGGTCATGCCTGCAGTTTCTAGGACTGTATCTCAGCTCTTTGGATAGCACTGGATTATAGTCTTCAGTCCCTCGAGATGTAAACAGCTAACAGGCGAGTGTTCAAGTTTTTGGTTAAAGCACTTGGATTCAGAAACCCTTAATAATTGTATTATTAACTTCAGTTACTGGGGGCCAAAACAATACTTGTATAAGGAGGATTGCATGGCTCCTTCTGGGAACCTGAAGCCAGTATCTTTTGTACAGCTAAGCACAGAAGGAATTAATTTGGTCAAGGTATGCATTTCAGCAGGGTCTCAAAATCTTTCTACAAATGTAGCTTTCATTAGTTCACAGCCCAAGACAGACTCAGGGGGACTTGATGCATTGCGGACCTTCTGCCTTGTGGAGGTCTGAGCCCTGAGCACGTTGGTAAAAGCATTGCAACATGTAGTTCTTCATTTCTCATGGCTTCAGAACTGCACAATAAAATAGGATCTGGTAAATGGTATGCATTTGCATGAAGAAGTTGAATTAAGAAATATGAATGTTAGCATTTCCTACTTATTTTAACTATACAATCACAAAGTTCTTTTTAAACTTCTCATTTTTTAAGGATTCTTTTTAAAATTCAAGACTTTATCTGATCCTCTAACCACTCAAACTTTCAGAAATAGGTCCAATCCTAATAGTATTTTCCTGAGAAACTAACTTTTCTACCCCAAAAGAGCAATATGCTGTTCTTATCTAAAATTGGCCAAGTAGTACTGAGAAGGAGTAGGTTGTCCCAGCTCTGTTACCAGCGAATCTGATGCACTTAGGCACACTGACGCAGTTGACTTCTTGAAGTCAAGGCATTGCCAGTTCATCTTTCCTGACCCTCGCTGAATATTCTCCCTTGCTGTGGCTGAGTAAAATGTGGCTCTCTCTTGCTGAACCAACACAGGTCAGTCAGGCTCTAAATTTTCACCCTAGTTGACACTGCCTCGGGTAAAAGAGTACTGTGGGATAAAGCCCTGGAGGAGCCCAAGAAATCTGGTTAATATTCAAGGATCACCTCCTCCATGCTTAGGAGCAGTGCATCCTAACAAAGAAGAAGTTGGGCAGAAACAACAGGAGGGCCTCAGGGGTGAACAAGGAGCTTGTGGACGAACTTAAGCACAAAAGCAAAGCCTAGAGAGGGTGGAAGCAAGGACAGGTAGCCTGGGAGGAATACAGAGAAATTGTCCAGATAAGGTTAGGAAAGCTAAAGCCCTGATAGAATTCAATCAGACCAGGGACATCAAGGACAACAAGAAAAGCATCTATAGGCTTATCAGTGATAAAAGGAGGACTAGGGAAAATGTGGGCCATCTCTGGAAGGAAACGGGAGACCTCGTTAACCGGCATATGGAGAGGGCTGAGGAGTGGGAGAATGAAGAACCACCCACTGTAGGAGATCAGATTCAAGACCGTTTAAGGAACCTGAAGGTGCACAAGTCCATGGGACCTCATGAGATGCATCTGTGGGTCCTGAGGGAACTGGCAGATGAAGTTGCTAAGCTGGTATCCATCATATTGGAAAAGTCATCACAGTCCAGTGAAGTTCCCACTGACCAAAAAAGAAGAGACATCGCCCACATTTTTAAAAAGGGAAAAAGGGAAGACCCAGGGAATTACAGGCCAGTCAGTCTCACCTCTGTGCCTGGCAAGATCATGGAGCAGATCCTCCTGGCAACTACACTAAGACACATGGAAAATGAGGAGGTGATTGGTGACAGACAACATGGCTTCACTAAGGGCAAATCCTGCCTGACAAATATGGTCGACTTCTATGACGGGGTTACAGTGTGGGTGGATAAGGGAAGAGCAGCTGTCATCATCTACCTGGGCTTGTCCAAAACATTTGACACTGTCTTGCATGACATCCTTTTCTCTAAATTGGAGAGACACAGATCTGATAGATGGACAATTCAGTGGGTAAGGAACTGGCTGGATGATCACGCTCAAAGAGTTGTGATCAACAGCTCGATGCCCAAGTGGAAACCAGTGACAAGTGGTGTTCCTCAGGAGTTAGTATTGGGACTGGGGCTATTTAACATCTTTGTTCACAACATGGACAGTGTGATTCAGTGCATCTTCAGCAAGTCGTTCAATGACACCAAGCTGTGTGGTGTGGTCAACAACGCTGGAGGGAAGGGATGCCATCCAGAAGGACCTTGACAGAGCTTCAGAGGTGAAGTTCAACACATGATGGTCAACACATGAAGTTCAACAAAGCCAAATCCAAGGTCCTGCATGTGGGTGAGGGCAATCCCAAGCACAAGTACAGGCTGGGCAGAGAATGGATTGAGAGAAGCCCTGAGGGTGTTGGTTGATGAGAAGCTCAACATGAGCCAGCAATGTGTGCTTGCAGCCCAGAAAGCCAGCCGTAACCTGGGCTGCATCAAAAGTAGCGTGGCCAGCAGGTTGAGGGAGGCGATTCTGCCCCTCTACTCTGCTCTTGTGGGACCCCACCTGGAGTACTGTGTTCAGCTCTGGGGCTCTCAGCGTAAGAAGAACATGGAGCTGTTGGAGCGGGTTCAGAGGAGGGTCACGAAGATGATCTGAGGGCTGGAGCACCTCTTCTTATGAAGACAAATGGAGAGAATTCAGGTTGTTCAGCCTGGAGAAGAGAAGGCTCTGGGGACACCTTCTAGCAGCCTTCTAGTATTTAAAGGGGGCCTACAAGAAATCTGGGGAAGGACTTTTTACCAGGGCCTGTAGTGATAGGACAAGGGGCAATGCCTTTAAACTGAAACAAGGTAAATTTCGATTAGATCTAAAGCAGAAATTATTCCCTCTCAGAGTGGTGAGGCACTGGAACAGTCTGTCCAGAGAAATTGTGGCTGCTTCATCCCTGGAGATTTTCAAGGCCAGGTTGGATGAGGCTTTTAGTAGCCTAGTCTAGTGGAAGATGTCCCTGCCCATGGCAGGGGACTTGGAACTCGATCATCTTTAAGGTCCCTTCCAACCCAACCCATTCTATGATTCTATGAAAATAGGTAACATTAAAACCAAACCAAAACAACAATAATAACAGACTACAATTTTTTTAATCTAATAGCTGAAAGTTTTTTCTATTTTTAAGAAATAAAAAAAAAAACACTAACAAACCAGCCTTTTGACAAGAAGCAGAGCTTGACAGTTTTGGCACAACAAATGAAAATTTGATGAATGTAAACTCCTGGAAATGCACGCCTAGAATAAATATCATTATCACTGTATATTTGTTAGTTTGCAACCACATACAAGCCTGTACCAGTCACAACGGAGATTCAGTATGTAACCCTCTATGCCTCTCAGTGCTTTGGCTGTATTAGCTATTGTTTAAACACCACCCATAAAGACTTTAAAAGCATTCTTCAAGTAAAATTCAGGTGTAGGGCTGTCTATGCCCTTCTACAGAAGATGCAGAAAGTCCTCCCCAAAGTATTGGGGTTTCTGCCCACAGAAGCCACAGGTGAAGACTAGTATTGTTATCTATTAAGCCATGTACATCTAGTCTTCCTCTCTGTTGTACTACACACACATCAGTGAAATCACATTTCCTACTGAAAAATAATCATTTTTTCATATTCAAACTTAATCTTCTGTGAGATCACTGGCCATTAGTATCTTCTATGTACTTTGCTTGTTGTATTTCCTATTCTTTTCTGAAAAATAAATCAAAAGTATATGTTCTTAACTCCTCTTTTGCCTTCACATTCAAATTTTTTATCTGTAGAGTGTGGGTTGTCTTGTTGATCTAATCTCTTTCATACTAGAAGAATAACGGCCCTTACTGGTAAACTGAAATTTCTCTTTCTAGTGAGTGATACATGGAGTCTTCTTTCAAAAACGTCAGCTTTTGGTTCATTGGAATACTTGGTCCTGACTTTACAAAGTCCAGGAGTTGTTCAGGATCTTCAAGGCCACATTCACACTAACATGATTTATAAATGCCGAAAAAGTCAAGTGATAAGACATTAAAATTATTCATGTTTCCCTCTTGCAAACTGCTTACTATCATTATTTTCCCACATTTACTTCCCATTTGCTTGCAGAAAACATTTTTCTTTCTGTATACCTAGTTACACGTAAAAGGGGAATTCTGATTTTTATCATCGTATGCTAAAAAAAGCCATTTAAAGGCATATACAGGCTGACTTTTTTGTGTTCTTATGGTAGGTATTTACACCTGTGATCAAATACCAAATGAAAACTCCGAACAGCTATTTCATGTGAAAAGTAGTGGAAAATACAATCCATACTTACTTGAATTTTCAGGGAGCAGTGGTCTTAGAGTACACTATTTTAAAGAAGTAGGAACAGATTAGTGTTACTATAAATAATTACTATAAATACTATAAATAACTCTGGAAATGACTCAGCAACACCTACAGCCTAAGGTAGCATGACTCAGTTCTAGAAATTGCTTTTACACACACATTTAAGTCATCGCGATCTAATCATATGCCTGAAGCTGAGCATGTAGATGTGTTTTGTTTAATTTATTCGTAAATGGGGTTGTTTCTGTGTATACATATACACACATATATGCAGCATGTGTATATGTGCATATCTGTATCTATCAATAGATTAAAACCATGGACTTCAGGGAGGTAAATCAGAATATGAACTGAGAGCACATCACGCCATTGATATTGAAAAACTATTTTGCTTTCTCGGCAGGGCTTAATATATCACTTGGAGAGAGACTTTACTTCCTCAGCTCTACCAGAACCTGAACACCACTGGAAGAGGGTTTACCTGTATCGGGGCATTGCTGTCCAAGGGTTGTGCTTCTGAGCATTATGTCATAATCTGTGATTACTCAGTTATTTAGGGAGGACCCCAGAGCTCAAGGGCACTGCAAAGGCCAGAAGTAATCATTTTCTCTCTGTTTAATCTCTACGGAGACGAACTTTCAAAGTGAAGGAAATGCACGCAAGCCCCATTACCCTTAGTCTCCCCTTCATCTCCATTTGCCTCTGCACATATTGACCCAGTGCAATGACAGATTAATGGTGACATTAAATGAGGTATTAAATTTAATCTTCTTTACTTGATGTAGCAAAAGTTCCCTTTCCAAATCGCCTTTCTTTAATTTTTGCTTCATGATTGCCATTTTTCATTCCCTGATTTTATTCATGCTAGACTAGGCCAGTGACCTAAAACTGCCAATTGAGAAGTGAAATGCTAATCACATTTCTTCGATTCAAAGCATCAGTGTAAAACCTTCCCATGCATTATTTACATTAATTATTTTCTGTCTCAGGGACTCTTCTGCTTCCTCTTAAATCAGTTCAAACAAAGCCAACAAAATGGCTTATTTCAGCTCTAAATGTTTATTACATTCCTTCCTGTTGACAAAATCTGTCTGTAATTGCTTATTTCTGATTATCTTACAAAAAGGCCTTTCTGACTTTAGGAGGCCATTTCATTACCTGGTAGACTTACTAGCCATTTAAGAGGTATCTCCCAAGATGTTTTGTAGTCTTTTCTTTCCTTATAATGTTTTAATGGGGTGCAGTGTTCAGTCTAAACGATGACTTCTAACATGAAAAATGAGTAACCAGCGAAGACTCATTAATAATATGTGTAGTGCCATAGGCTGTATGACTTGATTCCCTATTAGTTATTTTATACAAGGCTTTCCTATATAGTTTTACTTAAATCAGCAACCTTTGCTAAACTGTCAGAAAGGGGTTTAGCATAGGACTTCACTTTTTTCCCTAGAATAATTTCTCAGCTCTAGGACAATTGTCCTTTTGATGGCATGATTCTAATTCTGTGGGGATTTTGCATCTTCAGTTTCTACCAATGGAAATGTTCACTGAAACTACTTAGTTCATCATTGCACATGCCAAAACCCCGGAGGCTCAACTCTATGGTATACAGACTGATCTTACTGTATAAGCTCTCTAACAGTGACTTTACTTTCAAATGTGTTTCAATCTCGACATCATTTTGCAAATTTTCAATGCTTCACTATAGCATGAAACTTTGTCTGCAGCTCAGTATGTCTGCGTCAGTAGATATAGCTATTAGAATATTTTTATTTAACGTATCACAGGATGAATGCTGCTTGCTTCTGACTGGTTTTTAGTCATCTCATTTTATGCCAAAGCATTCTTTATGGAAGTATGCAATTTATTTTAAATGAACACTATTTTAATAGGTCTACATTTATTTTATCAAATACCAGTGAAAGGTAGCAGATTATACACACCTAGATGCTGAAATAAAATAAGCCAAAGAATTAAATAAAGGAAAGACATTTCAAGGAGGATATTAAAACAGATTATGGGTGCATCAATCATTCAGTGCTGTAAACATGAAAGGACTTATTCTTTGATCGTGTAAATCCAGAAATTATTACGGTGCACTCACTCTGTTTATTCTCTCAGGGGTCATTCGGATATACAGGAGCTTCCATCTAGCATCACTGAACCCAGTGAGTAAACTCCAGGGCACATTTCAATTAGAAAGAATCAATGCATCAGGGGTAAGTCAGGAAGCAATTGCGCCCCTGGCACAAGAAGCCATCGCCAGCTGTCTGGCCACCTTGTCGGTCTGACAGTGTCTGTCCTGCAAAAGGAGACCATCCAAGGCCATCCATGCTGGCTGTCAGGGTGTTTGGAAAAAAAAGTGCATTCCAGAGGATTGCAGCATGCTAGAAGCTGGTCTCTGCTCTTCCCCTCCCAAGATAAAGTCAGCTGCTGAGGAGAGGTGGATTTTGATGGAGTGGTGGAGCGGTGTTATGCAAAAAAAGTTGTGTCTCTCTGTTAGGGACACTTTTAAGATCGGATGAGATCTAAAAGCTTCAGGTTAAGAACAAAACCTTTTAAAGTACTTCAATGAGCAAAACCATGTAGCCTGCAGCACTAAAATATTTACTGCAATCTACACCTCTCTGTGGAAGGTAGCTTTCATGTCTCCTTCCCGTCCTTCGCTACAACAGGAACTGAATCAGCAGTCTTTCACAACAGCTTTATTCTCATGGTACTGGGGTAAAATTCTTTTATTTTCTGTAGTAAATTGCTACATGGGAGGCCAGATGAATGTTTAGAATATGAAAACTCATATATTGACAGTGTTGATAGTTACAGCATTCTCCCCTTGGCTGAACACAGTACTGTATTAAATTTGATGGCTGCTCCTTTACAACACCACACTTACCTTCTGTTTTTTGAACTTGACTGCATGTAGAAATCAGCAAGAGATGACAATATTCTATTTAATTAAATATTATCTTTCAGGCAGCTTGACTATGTGAGGTTTCTAACAGGTCACTTTCCAAGCGCTCCTCTCCTCAGTCAGCTTGCATATTCACTTTTCAGGCAGTTTTCCCATACACGAGATCCATTCATGAACTGAATAAACTGTCTGAAAACAATAAAAGATGATTAATTATGAACATGTACAAAGTGCAAGACATCTAAATAAAGAGTTAGAATGAATAAGGTGAATCACAGACTGAGCAGTAATCATCAACAGTGTCATGCTGCTTCCAAAAAAACAAATTTCAGGCTGTCTAAAGAGTGCGTAAAGCTCAGAGTATTTCCATTTTAATAAGGCTGCAGCAGAACTATTGTGTTTGGGTTACTTGTGACCTTTTAAAGAATCCTGAGCAGACAAGAAGAGTGGATCAGATGTCTAGAAAAAAAAGAAGGAGCAAGAAAGATGGACCTGCAGGTGTTTAATTTAGAGGACAATGCACAAAGAAAAGTTGTAATCACAGTCTTCAATTATATAAAACCTGGTTGCTACAAGTTAAAAGGCAATAGACTTTTTCCAGAGGATAAGACAGGAAGTGGCAAACTTAATTTGCAGCAAAGAAGATATAGATTAGATGGTAGAGAAAAAATGTGCTCACTATAAGGGTGAGGTTAAAAGGATTTTATTGCTTGAGAAAGCGACAGAGTCTACAACACTGGAGATTCTACAGAAAAGATTGAACAATTATCCATCAGAAATATCTGACATTTAGTTGTCTAAAAGTCTTAAAATCTTTCTGGGTTTATTCAGGATTTCTGATTTGGAAATGTTGAGTTCAGTGAGACAGTCTAGAAAAACATATACCACAGAAAGAGCAATGTACTGTTCCGCCTCAAATTTCGTCCTCTGCCATAACTGAAAAAAAAAATGGACAACATAGGTTTTCTATCTGAACAGTAGAGTAATAAGGACTGCTCTATTGAGAGCAGTGACTGATTTTCTCAGTCCAGCTGATCTTAGGAAATTAGAGCAGATGCAAAACATGAAGACGGTCCCAATGTTCTGACAGAGAAAAAAACCCAGATCTTCAGGATCAATCCTTAAGACTAAATAAGACTATATTTATTAATGGATGAAAATTTATACTTTGGGAGAAGAATCCTGATAGATGAGAACAGATCCATCCAGCTACTAGCTCCTCTTTAATAACTTTTTTCTTTTAGCATTTATGTGTTAAAGAGCTCTTAATCCAAAGCTCCCACTGCTTAGTCACTTAAGCAGATTTTTAAAATACCTTTAAAATCCCAACTCTGTTAGAGGAAGCTACTCTCACTTTCACGTGAATATTATTAAAGGGGGTGTGGAGAACCTTCTTTAGGTGTAAGGTAACAGCTGCTAAGTAGATGTCACAGCATCTGTGGGGACCTTTGGAGCCACCCAAGCTCTCCCGGAAAACTTTATGGGACAGTGCCAGCTCCCAGACCTCAATGAATGCAGCCCAGGGAAGGGTCCTGTTTAGGAAGCCCTCCAATAACTGATGGAGGTGGTAGATTGGCTATTCCTTCAAAGAGAACACTCTCTCCAAAAGGGCTGAAGTGCTTGCTTGCTTCTGGTGTCAAGAAAGGTTCTTTCCTTATCCAGACTGCCTTATTTTCCTTTAATGTTATTCAAAATAAAAACCCATTTAAAAGAGAAACTGCCGATGCTGGAACAGTTTATTTATCTACCCGGGGGAAGAAGAGCCTATAAAATGTAATTCAATGTATGCTAGGGTCCCTTCTGCTGATAGAAAAAGTAAGATGCTTGTAATAATGGTTGCTTTTTCCCTATAGGTATGAGTGAATGAAATGAGAAGTTTAATGATATCATCTTGTTACTCTGTTGCCTTTAGACTGTAAGCCTCAGATTCATAATTGCATTAAGAACTATAGCTTATGCTGATCATTAGCAAGGAAAATTTCACACTAGAGATTCATTGTACTAAAGACCAGTTAAATTACAGTATGCGTATGCACATTACAGATATTATGATTCATTTCTGGAAGGCTTTAAAATACTACAGTTAGAAGAAATTATCTTCCATATTTCTCTCAGTGTAAGACTAACGCCTGCAAAAAGATTACTTAGCGTTTGTAGTGTTAAACTTCTTTCACCGCAAAAATTTTTTTCCTGACACTCCCAGCTCCAATTACTCTGCCAGTTTTTCAGTGACCGACAGTAAAAATGTTGTGGAGGTAGACTTATTAATACTTTTTTGCTCAGTGGAGCAGTATCTCTCCTTGGCTATTTGAGCAAAATAACAAGAAGCAACGTCAAAAGTGGATATGGTGTCACTGAAAGTGCCTGGAAAAGAAAAAAAAAAAAAATTAAACCAGGAAAGGACAGTATTCTACTCTGGCCTGCTATACTGAACTGCTTTATTTAGCATTTCTACTCCAGAAAGCTTATGGACGAAATAGAAAGAAGAATAGAAGATAACAGCATCGAAGGAACTACGTATACACCCCTTTCTTTTGGACATGGAATAGATTGAACAGTTGATAAGATGTAATTAGGAACCCATCTTGCAGTTATGCATTCATATGAGCGAGGACTGCAGATCAAGGGTCTATCAAATAATTAGTTTTTCTTAAACATGCACCTAATTAAATTTCAAGATACAGCAACTCTGATCCTCTCCCTAATGTGCTACTTAAAATGTCAAGGAATAGGGCTTCAGATAGATCCTCCTTCTGGGAAATAAATGCATTCCTCTTTTCCTGAGCGTTACACAACAAATTTACTAATTAGTCAGGACAGATAATTGCTCTTGTTCATTTTGAGAGAGCCTGTTACTGCTGGTGTTTTGTGTGTGGCTGTGGTGGTGTTGTTTTTCTTTGTTTTGATTTTTAAGATCTTATTATCCTCGGTAGTTGCCCCTTATCAATTTTTGCCAGGGCAGTTGTTACCCTGGACACGAGCATTGCAGCAAAAGAATGGAAAATGATCCATGGGAAATAAAAATGGTGTGGGATTCCGGCTTTCTTACAACTAACTCTAAATAATGTATCAAAAACGTTCAATGGATGCTTCTGTGGAGACTGAAAAATCAGTTTTGCCAGAGAGAGATACAGGAGAGAGCTCCGGCTTTGCCCCCTGGAACTTGGCCTGTACACCAAAGGCAGCCTGAGATGAAGGCAGGGATGGAGCAGTGGGCATTGTGTCTCTAGACGTAGATATGGATTAAGAAAATCTTACAACAAAATAGACCTGAATTTTCTTATCCCAGAAGTGGGTCAGCTTCAAACTGCCTTTAGGGGAATAAATAGCGTTATCTCTTAGAGTGTTTTAACACTCTATAACAACGTGTAGCAGGTTCAGACAAGCATATAAAGCACAATCAGCATTTGCTTCCTATATTGATTTGTGCTCATCAAATTAACAATCCTATTCAGCTAATAGTGTGGATAGGGTTTATTTTGCTGTGCTTTTACTTTGCTAATCAAAATATATGTAAATTGGTGAAAAGTAAAATTATCTTTACCTGACCTTAATTACAAGAGGAAATAACGTGTCTAAAAGTTTCAGCAAATAGCAAGACTATGGAGGCTGCTGAGTCATAATCTTGGTACTGAATTTGTCTCTGCTGAGGTATGTGGATGAAAACTTGATTGCTTCTGATGGTATATTTTGTGAGAGCCACCAGACTGAGGATAGAATTTGAAGTTCAAATTTGCAGTTCACACTCTCTGTTATTTTAGGTTTATGGTAATAAATGCAGTTTTTTTTGCAGAATTTCCAATGCCCTTCTGAGTCATTTCCTGTTTCAAAGGCAGTCTTAATAATTAGCCAAATTTCTGGAATATATCTTCAATTGGATTGCAAGGACAGATTTTAATTTCTTTTTTTTAATGGATGTCCTCAGTATTATAATTTTGACTGTCTTTTGGAGGATTCTGCAGCTCTTTCAGTTGTTTACACTTTAGAATACAATCCTGCCAGAAAGAATCTGTCTTGGATCACATAATACACAACTGCATACCATGAGCACGTTTGCACACATTATATCTAGGTAGAGAGGTGTCATGGTTTAGGCCGATCTGGCAACTAAACTCCACACAGCCACTCTCTCCCTCCTTCTCCAGTAAAGTGGAGAGGAGAAAAATATAATAAAAGAGCGGAGGGTCAAGACAAGAACAGAGGAGCACCCACCAACCATAGTCCCGGGCAAAACAGACTCGGATGTCTTAAAGCAAAACAATTTATTAACAGTTACTTAAAAGAATAAAGACAAGCAAAACCAGTTACATGAGAGGATAAAAAGAGAACAAGGCCGATCTTAAAAACAACACCACTCCCCCCCTTTCCTTTTCTTCCTGGCTCTACCTCCTCCCCCCAGCGGCGCAGGGGACAGGGCATGGGGGAGTGCAGGTCAGTTCATTCCATGTTGTTACTGCCGCTCCTTTCTCAAAGGAGAAGGAGTCCTTACGCAATTTTCCCTTGCTCCAGTGGATCCCTTACTCATGAGGAAAATCCACAAACTTCTCCAGCGTGAGTCCTACCCTCAGGATGCAATCCTTCCCCACCGGATTGCTCCACTGCGGGCTTTACCACAGTCTCAGATTCCTAGGGAGTCGTTGCCACTTGCTCTGGCATGGGTCGTCATATAGACCCTAAATGCGTCTCTGCACAGACATTAAATGCGTAAATGCGTCTCTACCTGTGCCCATGCTCCACAACTGTCCGTACGCTCAGGCATTTCCTTTAAGCAAAACACCTCCCCATCAGCAGGGGTTGTCCCACGGACTCTAGATGCGTACCGTCCTCAGGCTCTGGCATCTCTTCTCAATGTGGGTTCTCCACGGACTGTGAGTGGGTCTCTGCTCCACCGGGACCACCTTGCCTGCAGGAGGGGCTGCCTGCCGTCTCGCCACCGGTTGCAGGGGAAACTCAGCTCCAGCACACCTCCTCCCACTCCATCTTCACTGACCTGGTGTCTGTGTGGCCGTTTCTCTCAGGTTTTAGTCCTCTCTGGGTGAACTCGGCCCAGCAGGTACTCTGGGAGCGGGGTGCTCCCTGAGTTCCCCAAGCAGCTCTGTCGCTGCCATCTTGAGCACGTGGCGCCGGCCCGGCGTGGGCAGCCACCTGGCCGGGTGCCAGGGAGTGGGTTTATCACCCCCTCTCCTCTCCTCGCTCCTGGGCAAAGACACACCTTTCTGGTTCCTTTGTCCCAACGTAAATAGGGCAATTTGCAGAGGCGCCGATTGGCTCAAACCTCAAGGGGGATGGGAGCCTGATCTGGTGGGCAGCTTCTGCCACCAGAACGTCCCCCCCCACATCAAACCATGACAAGAGGACAGCACTGAGCATACTTATGTTTTAAGGACCAGTTTACAGTTTCATTTTGAACTGGTGCTGGCTATTTCTGTGCCTTTCTGCAGGCTGATCAGATCTTACTGATGCCTCATGTCATCCCACTCATGGCTACTGGAATTGTTTAGTATCATCCTTTCATCTTGAGTCTAGTCAGCTGCATGCTGCATTTCTGTTTCCTCAAGAAATCTAGGTGTGTATAACACTGATTTTTATTTTTTATTAAACAGATTTTTTTTTCCACTTCTCCATGCTGAACTAACTCCTAAAGAACAAATAGATGCACTGCAGGAAGACTCAGATTACTTTACTCTTTTCTCCCTAGTAATTATTTATGAACACACAGCTGCTATATTAGGTAAAGTTCATAGCAAAAGACGTGAAAGTTGAGGGCAGGCAAATGTGGGGAAAAAAAATGAAAACTGTTATCAGATACAACCAATGCAAGTAAACTGTCCTGAGTTCCTCCTTCAATCTGTTTGTAGTCAGATTGTGCGTACTTTTAAAATAATCTAATTTTTCACAGAAATGTCATTACAATATTCATTTAAACATATTTTCATTTAAATCTATGCAGAAATCCAGCAGATCATTCAGACTTGCTGTCATTTACTCTTTGAGTAAGAAATTAATTTTCTCAACATTTGCAAGTTTATTCATCAGTCTTAATTTAAATTACTAAAAATGCTAGATCCTTTGAAGAAATTCATATCTGGATTACTCATTTCTCTGACTTAACTGAATAACTCTGACACTTCACACTTTTTGTATAGAGAGAGTTACCTTTAATCCTTTGCAAAGGTTATTTGGATAAAATTAGGATCCAATTAACCTACATGATTAACAATTGCATCTTGCTATTCATATGGGTTATGAACAGACTCATTAACAAAACCGATAAAACAGATACAGGATCACTATGACTGAACATGCTCCATGCAACTCAAGCTATTGCTATTTTTTTGTACCAGTCTATAATTCTATTATGATAATAACTTGGTGGCTCGATAAGCACACACTAAGGGCTCTTGTTGGATTAACTGCTCAGCTCTCGCTGCTCTGTGAAGGCTCTGCAAATGCATCACCTCCTGAAAGATTCCCACAATTTTAATCTCTCAGTTTTGTCTTAAAAGCAAAGGGCACCAGGGATATTTGGGAAAGAGCACAATACAGAGGCCCAAAGGCATAAGGACTCTGGTATTGCATCTTCTCTGAGGCACCTGCCATGTGTGATGCCAATCCTGTTAACATAGCACTCTAAACCTGTGAGCTCATGCAGCACAGTGTCAAAAACACTGCATTGCACCTCTTTAACTTCACCCAAGCAACTCAAAGGATTTCCAAACTATTTTTTACTGAAGTTCTCCAGCTGCTGTTGAAGCTGTACTGTTCCACTGAATTTATCCTTAAAACATGTATGTTTACTGTAGGCATGAGAGACTACTGCCAAATAGTTTCTAGCTATCTGATTATTTTGCTGATGTTTGCACTGATACTAATGAAAATGCACTAGTGCAACCTCCTAATGAAAATGTATTCTTCTTTTGCAAAGCTTTACCCCTAAAAAATAAAATTAAAAACTGCCTTTTATGTGGAAATGTATTCACAGTCCTAAAATATGTATTTTTCATGCTTCAGTGGAAGACTCTTCAGAAGAGGGACACTTACCAAGACCAGCTCTGCTGAAACCTGAACTAAACTTTAATTTAGCTGGAGCTAACCATGTAGTAGAGTCACAAAATAAATGGAATCGGAGTAATTAGATACTATGTAAACAGTAGAACTGAGAGTACTGAGAATATCTGTACCTCTACTGCATATTGTGTGATGCTGCTGATGTCTTACATAGGTAGGATAACTTTGATCTTCTAGAGAACCCAATGCAAAATTTTTGGAAGTAGGCTGGTAATTAATGCAATCAAATTATGGACAAACTATGAGACTAATTGCTGAGATTACTCTTGTGCATGAAAGGGGAAAAGCTGGAAGTGGGATCTGGAAGACAGGAATCTACCTTCTGACTTTGTTTTATGAAGCACTCAGAGATAGCTATAGGTTGCAGTGCCACATCTGTGAAGCCAAATTTGGAATGAAACTCAGTCTGCACCTATAGCTGAAAAGACTAACAGATATCTGTTAACAAAGTCAGAAGGTAGATTCCTGTCTTCCAGATCCCACTTCCAGCTTTTCCCCTTTCATGCACAAGAGTAATCTGAGCAATGAGTCTCTTTTTCTAATGTGAGATAGATTAATGCATTAATGCAGCCTTTACTTTGAGCGGAATCAAACTTCCTCGAGATAGCTTTGTCAAAATTATCCCGTTTTCTCATTAAAAGAGAGATTGGTCCATCGAGGTCATTGTCGATGTGAACTAATAAAGTAATGAAGCAGGAAGCCGATAACATGTCTGACCTTTCCACATATTTTAGAGCTAAACAAGCCTTTTCTTTTTCCACCTCCTCCAATATTCTTGATTCATTCACTTTTTAAATGCAATATATCTGACTTTCCAATTCCGTGAAAAACAAAGAAGCAGATTTATGCTTGGGCAAACTACCAAAACAGTGTTACTCATCTTGTTTTTCATAGGACTTAAAGGTGACCTGTGAAACTACAACAGTTTAAAAAAGCAAAACAAAGCAAAAATGCATCATGCATATATGGGGGAGGTCTCTCTTTTTCTCGCCTCGCATAACTCGTTAGGAACCCTTGGCAGCACACTTGGGTGCTGTCTCACGACTGCTCCTGTCAACACCAGCTGCTGGGCTCAGGGTCATGTTCTTTTGTTTAATTGTTTAAGTTGGAAAACTTGTAAGCCTAAGAGTAAAATTATGACCTTATGAAACAGTAGCGTCTTGTTTATTCAACAGTAAAGTGCTTCATCGTTCTATCTAAATGGAAAAACTGTTGCATGTAAAAACTGATCCATAGGTTTTTGGAGGGTTTTTTGGACTGGGGTGGGACGGTATTTAGTTTTCAAGCTAGTGATCTTTTATTACACGAAAATTGAAAAACAGTAAGAAGAATATAGACAAGGAACAGCTTGCACAGAATTTTGTACCTTTAAAACAGTTCTTTCTTTCTCTGAAAGGACAAGTAAGCTTGTACAGTCTTATATAGAACACGTAGATTTTAACAAGATTAAATATATTTGGAAATTAATGTACACAGCTTACTTTATGGCCAGTTAATATTTGTTCCTCTTGCAAGACGGAGAAAATAAATATTTACACAATTCGCTTCTTTTGCTAGTGCTAGAAACACAGGAAAATAAACTCAGATCTCAACAGACAACTTAATTATGTTACCAATGTTTTTCTACCAACACGATTTTCACCTGTTTTGAAGTCCGTCCAATCTAAAATCCTATTTTCATCCTGAAAAGGCAATTTCACTACAGGAATCCCACATATGGCAGAGAAAGAGGTAGCAAAGAGAGTTAGTATTAGCCTTTGATTTCTAAATACTGCACTCAGTATTTAAGCTCCATCAAATGAAAATAACCTGGAGGATCTCATTCCAACTCCCGTTCGTGGATATCACAAAATTGTTATACAGTTCAGCAGTTTGGCAAAAACAGCAGTCTCTGACTAAAAGAAGCCCAGAGGATGAAATAAAATAGGTCCCCTTGCTTCAGACAGAAATGTGGTGTAAGACCATATAAAGAAATGTTTACTAGGGCTCGCCTGCCTTCCTCTTGCTGGTGGCTGGGCATCTCTGCAGCGAGGAGAAGGGCACCAGAGGCAGCTCAGCTCAGATGGAGATTTCTGAAGGTCAACTTTACTCTGCTCCCCCTTATTCCCCTCTAAAACTGTGTTTAGTCAGTCCTACAGCATTTATGATTTTTACTATTGTGGCTCATATTGCAACATCAGAATGAACTATTAATTTGTAGCCCCTTGAGTACAAAGAGGGGAGATGTGAAAGTTTGGTTCTGTTTGCCTTATTTAGCAGTCTGCAAAACGAGACTGAGAAGGGATTTCTAATTTGCTTCTGAGTTGAGAGGAGACCTGTTTAAGCCTAAAGCTGTTTTGAATTGGTTTGCGGAATAAAAGCATACTGATGGGCTGCAAGCGTGTATGCTACAATTTTACTTCACAAGAGGTTCGTTATTTCACAGGTGCATTTTGTGTACGAAGTTTGCATAGGAGGAAAAAAAGGCAAAGAAAAGGGCAAGTAATTCACTCTATTCCCTGCTCCCTCAAAAGGCCTATTCTGGGGTGAATCGGGAAGTTCATTATAAGTCTGCCTCTTCTGTCCTTGTTAGAGTGGCACTCTCCTTTTCATGTAAGCAGACTGAGCTTGTCATTTGTGACAGTACAGCCATCTGCAACCTTTTCTATGCCCTCTATTTTTCCCCCCAGCTTCACTAGCTCAGGTAAAGTCTGCTTTCATTTCCATCACTACAAGCACAACTATGATACCAAGTTTTTTTCTCAAGCCTGAGACTCTAAATTGAATAAATTTTGTTTATAATTCCTGACAGAGTATTCTTCTCAGGGAAGCAGATTATTTTAGAGCAAAGAGTGTTGGGGTGCGTCACAGCTTGCCCAAGCTATTGCTTCAGGCTGTCTGCAAACTCTGGAAGACAACAGCAAGTTGTCTCATTATGCTGTCAAAATTTCCTTGAGGTCCCTGAAGAACACAAAACTACAGACTGATGAAAGCATAGACCATGGTGTACTTACTTATTTATTTGTATTGTTTATTTAGACTATTTATTTTATTATATTTATTTTATTTATATATATTTACAGCATGCAAACTCGCATGTCACCTTGTGACATCTTCAGGTTGTCTAATTCCTTCAGCATAGTACCAGCTGTTGGCTAGGAGTCTGTGAAGACCTGCAGTCAGCTAGTAATAAACACTGGAAACACTGTCTCCCAGAGAGACCTGGGGGGGATTGAGACCTTCTGAATATGGCTACTAGTGCTGATACCGTAATTTGGATTTTGCAGGCATGTACTATTGTTCAGAGTCTCCTTTTATTATTTTGTGTAGTTCTAGAATATCTCAGTAAATGTCTTTCATCTCTTATCTTTAAACCTTTTAAAAAGTAAAACCCGTTTTCATGTTTCCTGAGGCATAGATATGAGCCTCTGCTATGTATGCAATAGCATAATGTTTTTAATGTAGAAATAAAGTGTACGGAAAAAATGATGATTGTTGATTCTTTTTCTGAATGAACACAATATACTAATTCTTATATCCTTTCTGTGACACATATACCAAATATTTTTTCATATTAAAAAGTATTGTAAAGTTACCTTTATATATATTACCTTTCTTTCTCTCTCTCCTGGAATTGTGACTTTCAACGTTAATATTTATCTTTTCAAATTTTGCCATTAGGTAGGCCATAACTACCTGTCATAAATATTTTCCAGGGTACAAATTGATGTATAATGATTCAATTAGAGAGTATACTAGTACTTACAGAGCTGACCTTGCAGCTTTTCTTTTTATTGTAATGGTGCCACAGGTTAAAATTTGGATTACACTGATTCATTGTTAGGCACATGGAAACTTTTGGATGGTCAGCATAGCACTGTGAACTCAATTTGGGTATTGTTGGGTTAGTAGTGATTTTAATTTTTGTTCCTGCAATAAGCCCATTTAAGGTAAATAAAAATCTCTTTTTCCATAAACTAGAATAAAACTATGGAAAGACTTCATTTAAAACAAGACATCTAAATTCTGACCCCAGGCTTCCTATTTATTATATGGATTTATTTTATTTTCAGTGAAATACTTGATAGGTTATTAACAACATTCTCTGGAAAGCTGAGTTGGAGATTGTCTTGTATTCTTTGATTTCAGTTACTTCCTTCAGTTGCCAAAGCATACAAATGAGAGAATTTTCAAAGGATTTTTTTTGCTAAATATGTCTTAAAAAGAAAAGCTAAAATGCAGCCAGAAAATACAGGAGGAGAAATGCTGCATTATGTCAGGATTATGAGCATGGGAACACTCATCTAGTATGGATGCTTGCTTAGGTCATATTTTATTTGGTGCGGGTTTTTTGGTTTTGTTTTATGGATTTTTTAAAGTCTTAACTGAACTCTCTGGAGAACAGAAAGAAATACAGAAATTCCCAGTTCCTTTTCCTTTTCCTTTTCTTTTTCTTTCGAGATACTAATACATGACAGGGTGAAAAAAAACCAGAAAGTCTTCCTGTGCACTTATTGCATAGCCTTGTCCAAAGTAGGTTCAGTATGGATACGGATCTTTCAGTACAGTCATGGAATCAATCCTTTTACTGATATTAAGCACTATTCGGATAAATTGGTTCATCTTTAACTACCTCTGTTCTTTACTTCTCTCCCGATGCTTTTAGTCCATTTTCTAAAAGAAATCAGAGTGAGACATTCACACTGTTGGTCTCTGGTCCTCCTCTTTCCTTCCCTTTCTTCCCCAGTTTGCAACCATTGACAAATGTGCCATATGTTTGTCCTGATGGTACAGGTTCCAAGGATGCTACATTTTTATAGATACTATGAGAGTGTAGTTAAAAAGGTGAGAGAGCACAAGAGAGACATCACTAGTATCTTTTCTAAGGAAGTGGTTGCAATGGGAGCTCACCTCCGTAAGAAAGGGAAGTAGCCAGGCTCAGAGGATTTTAACTTTTATTCAGTGAATCACATAGTTCAATGTTCTCCAAGGATGATGTGGAATTAGAAGATAGCTGTGTAGTGCATGTGCCTACAACCCACTCAAGTTACTCAACACTTCTGCCATACCTTCTGTAACTCTCTGCCTTGCCTTTAGTAATACTGAGCTGTGGAAACCTGTCTTGTCAAATTCTACTAAGATGTGTTGGAACTGTGATATCACTGAAATTGGCATATAATAAAATATTTTTTTTTACAGCTCTAAACTTATACAGGTTGACAATTTTGTGGGCAGCACCTTTGGAAGTTAGTTAAGATGACAGGAGTTGATCAGCCAAATGTTCAGCAGTTGGAGGATGGGTTGCTGGACATCTGATACTTCATGTTCTTCAACAGGCTGCAGCCTGCTTTTACTCCAACAAAGATCTTGAGGAGATTGCTAAATTTTAAATATACAAATAGGGCTGTTAAATTCACCTTAGCTTTTTTAGTTGTTTAAAATGGCAATCTTTTAGGGGCACCTATAAGCTCTGGAGCAAGAATCTGAGGGAGAAGTGGTGGTAACTGATTTCCATGCTGAGGTGTTGATTCACAATCATATGATCCATATAAACTGATTTTTTAGGTTATACAAGCTTACAAACACACGAATTGCAATAATGTCTTGTTTGTATTTCACTTGTCTCTATTGGTACTCTTTTACATAGTGATATATTTGTTTGTTGTGATGTACTATAACATTGCCTACTTTCATGCAGTGTGTATCCAGATATTAAGAAATACAATGGTGAATACTGAGCAGATAATTTCATAACGTCTTTAACTTAAAAAAAAAACAAACCCACAAACAAAACCCCATGGTTTATTTTTTAAATTTCTGTAAAAATTTTGTTCGGGTTACTCCTTAACTCGTCAGGCTTATCCCTACTAATTGAAATTGTACCATGGATTTTGGGACCAGTTTAAGGGAGTTGGTTTGACTACCACAGCTTCAAATGTAAGTGAAACAAGCATTTTAATCAGTTGGGCACTTACAATAATAGTTTCATACTATTACTTGAATTTTCAAAGAAACTCAGCCACTCCAGACTTCAGGTAATGCTTGCAAGTTCTTCAGCTTAGATTGTTCTTTGTGTAAAATAGCTCATGTTTAATTCCCCATGAAATAATATTTTACTATTATGGTTGGCTGTGATGAGATTACAAGGAGAAATAGGGGGTGAACAGAATGAAATTCAATTTATTTCCCCTGGTGTTGCAATATATCACACCTTCTATCTGTTTTGCATGATCTAGAGGAAAATAATTTCATGTCAATCAAACAATTCAGGAGAACTCTGAAAAAGTCTTCACGCCAAACAATTGGGGAAAAACAACTGAAGTGTATAAGTAACAAATAGCTCAGAATACCTAATTCCCTTCAGTGTGTCTGACAACAGACTCGTAAAAATTACAGTGCCTGTTTGGAAATGGTGTTGGAGAAAATACTATGCCACGAAGTGCATCGTGTATTGTCATGTGTAGCTATTCCAGAAAACCAATAATGTACTGAAAATGCTGAGCTTCACAAAATACGCATGTAGCTGGAATCATGTTTCACATTCTCAAGGACGTTTTGGTAACAAAAATGGAGAGTATAGTCAGGGAGGAAAAAGTTTCGATGTAAAGTCTTGATAACCCCAAGTCATTAATAACATTTGCAATAGCCTGTATATTATATTCATCCAGCAGATTAAGTATAATAAGGACAGAAACTGCAGATTAAGCTGTAAAATAGTTGATTTTGAAGCACGTCAGGGGCATTTTCATTTGTAATTTAGTTTTTAATCACAAATATATTTAAATAGTTCAAGATGAAGAAGAGTTGTAAAACTAAGGACGTCATCCAGAAAGAGGTCAAGCTGCATAACCTGAGTCATTCTTTCTCTGATGGCTTTTATTCTTCCTTTACTGTTCATGTTTGATGAGTTGTTAAAAAAGGTGGACTGTGATGTAGGGATGCTTCTCTCATCTGCCATCTGTTATCATATGTAATGTAAAACCTTTTGTGGCTGAGAATTTAAACTGTTGCTTTTTAGCCTTTTAAACAAATAATGCCCTTGTTCTTTCCAGAAATGTATACATTTTAAGGCCTTGATATTGTACATGAGCTGACTGCTTACATGGGTCTGTGTATAATTCTGTGCTAAATTCTAGGAATCAGTTGAACCTCTTGTGTCGGCTTTATCTTACAATTCAAGCAAATGTGTTAATTAGCACTCACTTAAGAGGAACACACACCTGTACATGAGCAGGTGAAACAAGAGCTTGGAGTGAGGATCTAAGAGAATTTCAGTTTTGGAGGAAACTCAGACTAAAAATTGTTACTTGAGAGTATGCAAAGCCTCATGAACAAAGATGAATTTTGAATACAGATGGGGGTGGTAAGAACTTTGGCTAATATATTTAATAGCAATATGTTGTCCTAATGTACTGTTATTAAACTTTCTAATTCAGTCTCTATTGCACAGAGGGCATTTATTTAGATACATAAGATTATCTCACTTAGAGAGGAAAAAATGTTTAATAATATCATCCTCGTTTTATAGGCAAATTGATATGTTTTATGACTCCTATAGAGAGTGGTTCCATGCAGCAAGCTAAGTCAGGGAAAGAATAAAAATTTTAGAAATATGGAATATATTGCGTGGAAATAAAGAACCAAGATTGAATTCTGCCCCATTATCTTTATAACATCTTTATGACATAACATGAGTTGCATTTTAATAGTTAACTTTGTTCTGAAACCACTTAGCTTACGTGGTCATAGCTATTGGACTGTAGAAACTGGAATTAGCAGTGGACAAATCGGCTACTGCTATAGAAGGAGATAATAACCCACTATAGCACCTCTTGGGAAATATAAAAATAAAATAAACATAGCTTGACACAGCTCAGTAAGTAGAAAGCATTTTATGGTCCTGTAGTTCTTATAGATCATGATTAAAAGTCTGAGTGTTACTGAAAATTATTTGAAGGGACAAGTGTAATTAATGTATTCTATTCCAAATTTGACTTGACTTTAAAAAGAAAAAAAGTAAGTTTGACTGCCGAGACTGGGACTACTCATTGTAAGTCTACACTCAAACAAGCCATGTAGCAGAAGTAATAATGAACCCTGGCCATAACCCAGGGTGTCAACTGATGAATCGATGGCTGTTGACTTTATGCTGCTGCTTTTCTATCTGCGGGTGTGTCTCCTCTGTTAGGAAGTGGTTAAAGCAGTTTGCTTGTTGGTGTAGCAGATGTCATATCTCCATGCAGAATCTGCTCACCTTTGTTTTTAGCAAAACAAAACCATCTCCAGTTTACACACTAATACAGTCAACCAGAATTAGCGAGGAACTTGGAGAGAGAGCTGGAATTGATTTCCCTGTTCTTTCTAATACTTCCATCCAAGGAGGAAGCCAACGGCCAGATAGGTGCTCCTCTGTGATACACAGCTGAGAGAGAACATAGAAATGAGAGGGAAAAGGTGACTTAAAGTACATGGTCAATCCTTGGTGGGATATGCAGGAACCTGCTCTCATTCCTGTTCAGCTTTCAGAGTGGGTTTTTCTCCCCTGGTGTCAGAAGAGGCTTGTCCCATTCTTGCATAGGGGTTTACTGCATCCAGGCTGACTGACTGCACTTAAGAAGTTGGAATATGTTTGTGTGAGTCAGGAAGACGCCTATATCAAGGTACAGGTTTCCTGTAGCTCTGTCTGTGTTACAGAGAAAGAAGAGACGCATAAGCTCACTTTTCTCACTTCTACTCTTTGTCAGACTCTCGAATGAGAAGAAAGAATTAATTGAAATATTTAAACATCTTCAACATATAATTCAATAACTAATGAAAATATACTATATGAGGCAATCCATTATAAAAGCATGATTAAAGGAGACTTGTAATAACTGTAATTTTTGTGAAATACCTAATACACTCCTGCACGAGTGACACTTTGAAAGTCTGATGGGTAGAAACATTCTATCAAAATTGCTCTTTTTAGAAAAATGAAATAAAGCTTAGTCGATAATTTAGGAACTCATATTTGCAGAATCTAGCAAACCAAAAACTGCATTCATTGCTTAGTAGCACAGCAAGCCATAGTCACAGCTATTTTAGTGCCTCTCTTACAATAAACAGCTTAAGGGGGATATAGACTGCTCATCACAATTCTTTTCCTGCAGTATTTCATAATGCTCAAGTTTATAAGCATTTTCTTTAAAAGTGTGCTCACATAAATGCCATCCATACGACAGAACTGTTCTGCCTTTGGAAGATTACAGTACTTGAAGTTCCCTAGAGGGCTCTAAAACACATTGCCAGACTGATGATCCAGGAAGGTTCTGTAATGTTCAGACTGTCTAGATGTTTCTGTGCTGCTTTGTGGTTGTACTTTTAGAATCTGTTCAATCATAGAAATACTGTCTGAAAGAAGCCAAAATAAAAGGATATTAGTGTTCAAAAGTGTACTCATTTTTTTCTTGTGAGGACCTGTTCAGCTACTTCTACAGGCTGTGCAGAATTCTGCAAAAAACTTTCCTACTAAAGTACCTGTAGGGATTTAATCAGTGGCTTAGTTTTAAAGTATTTGTCCTAGTTTGTAGGCACATAAGACGGCCTAATGATTATTAAAATAACAAGTTCGTGAGAGTTTGTTGTGCTCATATTCTTTGTTCTTTAACTAAGCAGAGATCTCCTAAGTAAACAAGTTAGGTCATAGATCTTAAAACTGAGAGAATGCTTGTGCTCAAAGACTACGGCCTAATGTCAAAGTCTAAAATGTTAGAATGAGACTCCACTTCTCGACTGCATAATATATAATGGTTTGAGTGTGCGGTAACAAATGGAATTGTATCTTGTAGCACCAAGAGCTTCCTTCACTTAAATGTGAGCAGACGTGATGCACAAATACAAATAAACCTCTGTTATAGAACCCTTTGAAAGCCCAAAATGTTCTACAGAGAGGTTTGTTACCATACGGCTGGTTCCACAGACTCTACTTAAAAAGTACATTTGGACTCATTTAGAAACTCAGCATTCTCTTATAATAATATATTCACAGTAGAAATACATTCCTCTATTGGTAGGGCTCTATAGTAAACTATGTACAAAATTGATATGCCACTTGATACACCAATAGACTTTGGTATAGTACTACCCACACAAGAGAAAGAATTTACTACCCTTTCTAAAACCCATCATCAGACCCATTGGGTATGTGAAGCTCTAACATTCCTAAAACCAAGAAAGGACTTTAAAAACACCTGCAGGTGGTAAATGCAATCAGATGCTCCGTGTGGATTCATCACATAATCCCCCCAAGGAAACAGATGAAATCATTACACTGAGCGGCTGTATCCTTGGAAAGTGCTGTTCGTAATTGAGCTATTCCAAACACTCTGCCACTAAAAATGCATCCTGATGTCAAATTCTGTTCTGCTGAGCATTGTATGTGATCCATTGACACAAGTCACAACAGAGTTTCGATGTGGCTGAATAAGCCATTTGATCTAACTATTTTTCAATGAATGCTGTGTGAGCATTTATTTATTTATATTTATAGCTAGGCAACACTACCCAAAACTTCAGAAATCCAACATTCCCTTTTACAAGGAACTTTTCACCTTTCGATTCCCAATGAAAAGAAAAGAAGTCATAACAGGCCTGGAACCCTGTAACTTTTTAAGAGTGAAAGGGGGAAAAGTTGCATACAATGAGGACAGTCCCTAACTTGAGTGCAGTGACTATTTCCTGTAAACAAGCAAAAATTTTGACTTGGTTTTCGGTAGAAGGCTGTTTTGATAAGGCAGAACAGCTAGCTGAAAGGAGAGTATGGAAACAGAAATGATCAACCTAAGGAAGGAGCAAAATTCAGAGGTTCGCAGACTGCATTTAGTAGAGATGTATTGGACAACTTCTACCACAGAAACCTGAAGGAGCTGGCACATAAAGCTGGCAGGAGGGCTTTCAACAAACCTGAGTCAGAGTGGTACTAGTACTGCAAATGTACTAGTTACCTTTAAGAAAGGGGAAATAAATCTGGCCAAATACCAGACTGTTATTCTGGTATCAATAGTATACAGCACCTACAGGGGGAAAAAAGAGCTAAAGAAAGAACTCCTAGGAAACAAGTTAATTACAATATTGGATTGACCAGAAGTAGATTTTGTGTAACTAATTTCATATCATCTATGATCCAGCAGTGACTATTTCAAACAGTCTTTGCACTGTATCAAAGACTTCAGTAATGTGGAAAATTTTAACCAACTTGGACCTACTGGGGATTAGCAGAGAAATTGAGTGAGTAATGAACTTGTGCTAGGCAAGAAAGCAGTAAGTTTAGGCTAAAAGAAAGCTATTTAACTAATGGTAAGTTAGTAACAGATGTCCATGCTGAGGCAAGATTGGTATAAGACACTGCCTATACAGTGGCCGTTCCTAAGTTCAGTTCAAACATCAGAAATAAGTTTCAAGCCACAGCAAACTTCTGTTTGAGGCTTCTGAGAAGAATTTAAGCTAACCAGAAAAATCTAGCTTTCTTAACGAAGGAGCCAAGAAAGTTTGTGGAAGGGATTACATTTTAAGGGATTATATTAACCACCGCCTAAAGCAATGGATCTGTGAGCACAGAAGTAATTTCTACAACACTCGAGAACTGGGAGGAGGATTGCCTAACTGTGGTTGACGACTGCCAATTTTTTTGAGGGTTCATTTGGTAAAGAGACGCTGCTTGTCAGCACTGTTGGCTAACTGCAGTTCAGCTACCAAACATTTTTCTTGGCAGAGAAGACCCACTCCCTGTGTTCATCCCCGCACGACATGGTGCGCTGGCAGCAATGCTGCGGAGGGGCGGTGGATGCCCAGGCTGCTCTTGGGTCTTGGGCAGTCCATTTGCATGAACTGGAACTATGGTACTTTCCCAAAGCAAATGTGTTTTGATTGTTGAAGCTGAATCACTGCAAGGTATAAGTAAACCTAAAACAATTTTGGAAGCTGAAACTTTTTCTAGTTCCTTTTCTTTCCTTGTAAAGGAAATACTGGCTATCATTTCCAGCCTGCCAGTGAGTCTCTTGGCTCTTCAATAGAAGTCATTATCCTTGACTCTCAAATTTTTCTCTCAGGAAATATTTATGCCCTGGCTGGTTATCCTCAGACTCCTAATTGCTATGAATATGTAATTTGTGGGATTTTGCTAAAAAGTATACTGACTTCCTATAGCACATAGGTCTGCCACAGTAATTTTCTTTATGGTAAAACAGATTAGAAGGGAAGAAAACACTGGTGGGAAGGCAATATTGCATCTTCAGAACGCAGAATAGGAAAACAGAAGTCTACTGAGCAGTCACAAGGTGAAGTCAACTCCATGGAGAGAGCTGTGAAAAAGCTTATACCCAGCTGTCTTCCACTCCAATTTTTAATTAGACAAGTTTTCAAGAATGAATTTTAATTTCTAGGTTATTTAAATGAGATTTATTTTGCCTTTTTTTTTTTTATTTTCCCAAAATGGCAGCAGTTTAAGGCAAAGGCTTGAGAAAGGAAGAAGATTCAGAGACGGCAACAGAGATAGATTTGAAATTTCAGTAATATAAAAGAGGATGAGTTTGTGGCATCCTATCTAGTAGCATTAAACCCATCATGTCAGAAAATGGGCAAGGCTATATAAGGAAAAATGAGTGGAGACTGAGGTTGAAGAAGGACCAAACGGAAAAAAAAAAAAAAAAAAAATTGATTGGGGTAGTCAGGGTGAGGAATCACAGACCCCTAACCCTCATCAGAAAATACCTAAAATAAGCTCCTCCATATCAGTTCATAGTAGGAGAGATAGAAGTGCCACAGGTAAAATGTGCATCAGAGTGGAATTGTTTCTGCTGCCTTTCTGTTTGCTCCTATTAAAGTTAGAAGCCATCACAGGCCATGCAGCTCCCTCGTGTGTTTATTCCTGCCTTGCAAGCTCCAACCGGAACAGTATATGGAACAGCACATTTGCAGAATTTGCAGCTCTGAGTTATTCCACGTACAGTATTACGTGGTCAAACTGGAATTGCAACTTATTTATTTTTAATAAGCAGTGAACATGAGTGGTGCTCAACAGCAGAGGCAAAGAGGGCTTCTCTTAATGTGAGAGATGAATATTTAGAAGACCATTAAGAACGAGGGTGTTTCAATGGTGTGAACACGAGGCCGATGCCTGGCAGACCCACGCTGTTTGCTTTTCTATTACGAACTTCCTCTGTGACCTTTACCAAAAACTCCCTTTGTGTGTCTGTTCAGTGACTGTAAAATGGGAATACGCGTATCTCCCTACTTCTAGAGGTAAAATAAAAGCCGTATGGGTCTCGGGTAATGCGGTTTTATGTACTATACAAATACCTAACATGAAATATGCCTTTAAAAAGAAAAAAAATAACAAGTGACGGAATAGAACTACAATATCTCTTAGTTTGGAGCTATTTGTTGTTCTGCCTGTTGAGATCACACGCTAACTTCCTAAGTATTAGGAGGTATGAAGTACTGCTTTGGGCCACACATACATGTAGTACATACTCCCCGTGTCACCACCCCAATCGCTCCTGTGCGGTTAATACAAACAGTACTAAACGAGCCTTATTTTGAAGGATTACAGGTGAGCAGCTCTGCTCCCGCGCTGGTCTTTACGTGCTTGCCGGACAGGATCCCGCTCGCACCCGCAGGACACCGCCTGGCGGCAGCACGGCGGGATCGGGGCGGGGGGATCGTCAATTGTGTGCGGAGAGCGCCATCCAGTGGCAATGCTGCGCTCTTGCACCGAGTCCCTGTGTTTCCCACGAAAAGCCTCGGATCGTGTTTAAGGGGGAACACCGGAGGCTGAGGAGCAGCCGCAGGGCACAGAGCGTGGCTCGGGATCACGGCTCTCCTTACAGAGCGGAGCCCGCCAAAGGCTGCGAGTAATCAATGAGGAAAGACTTGGACCTACTCTTGTTTACTTAAAAAAAAAAAAAAAAAATTATAAAAAGGAACTACATGTCAAGCTTGACCCATGTTGTGGCCTGATCTGTATATAAATTGGAAAATATATCTAAATATTTTGAATCTAATCTATCAGGATAAGCCTGATGAAAATAGCTATCGCTTTATGAAAACACTTATTTGTAATGCAGGACCACTTACTTCAGTATTTAATAATTCAGTCCCCCCCATCCAAGTGTATTCCAGGCCTTACCACCTGCAGAAGCATACCATAGACGTTTAAGCAGCACGATATATAGCTGAATTCCAAATTTAAAATAATTACCAAGCAAATTCTGCTCTTGACAATTAAGCCAATGGTGAATCCAATAAAGGGCAGGTGTGCAGCCTCTTCATAAGGAGTCCTTGTTTCTGCAGTGTTTGTTGGATTACATGTTGACGTTTTTCAGCAAATTACCTCTGGTAAATTATACCAATATTATTGTCACTGTTGTATTGTCAGTCTTACTCCACTGCCTGCCGCTGCCTTGCTCTCCCCATTCACAGGCCTCTCTGTTTGCCTGCTCATGCTGCAGTAGTCATGCAAAGGGTTACTACTTCCATCTTTCATCTTGGTGAGAACTGAATATTTGAAACTCAAACACAGCTTTGAGTCTATATCTGCCTGACTCTTTACAATCATTAACTTCTCAAATAGTACAGCATCTAGTAAGGATTGCAAGTTGCTTAGAAATGAGAAACACCTTTCCTGATTCCAGCATATAGGTTTTGGAGTGCTGTATTTCAGAATTTTTTCTCTCCAATTTGTTTGCCTGTGGAAATAACTTCTAAATAGACCTAGTGATCGACTTTGGTTATTATTTTTCTTATGCGTGTCACATTAAACTAATTTTCACTGTACATTAACATCTTTGTTGGTGACACGGACAGTGGGATCGAGTGCACCCTCAGCAAGTTTGCAGATGACACCAAGTTGTATGGTGTTGTGGACACACTGGAGGGAAGGGATGCCATCCAGAGGGACCTTGACAGGCTGGAGAGGAGGGCCTGTGAGAACCTCATGAAGTTCAACAAGGCCAAGTGCAAGGTCCTGCATGTGGGTCAGGACAATCCCAAGCACAAGTACAGGCTGGGCAGAGAATGGATTGAGAGCAGCCCTGAGGAAAAGGACTTGGGAGTGCTGGTGGATGAGAAGCTCAACATGAGTCGGCAATGTGCGCTGGCAGCCCAGAAAGCCGACCACATCCTGGGCTGCATCAAAAGAAGAGTGGCCAGCAGATCGAGGGAGATAATTCTGCCCCTCTACTCTGCTCTCATGAGACCCCACCTGGAATACTACATTCAGCTCTGGAGTCCCCAACATAAGAAGGACATAGAGCTGCAGGAGCAAGTCCAGAGAAGGGCCACGAAGATTATTCGAGGGCTGGAGCACCTTTCCTATGAAGACAGGCTGAGAGAGTTGAGGCTGTTCGGCCTGGAAAAGAGAATGCTCCGGGACATCTTATAGCAGTCTTCCAGTACCTAAAGGGGGCCTACAGGAAAGCTGGAGAGGGACTTTTTACAAGGGCATGTAGTGATAGGACAAGGGGCAATGGATTTAAACTGAAAGAGGGCAGATTTAGATTAGATATAAGGAAGAAATTTTTTACATTGAGAGTGGTGAGGTACTGGAATAGGTTGCCCAGAGAAGCTGTGGATGCCCCATCCCTGGAAGTGTTCAAGGCCAGGTTGGATGAGACTTTGGGCAACCTGGTGTAGTGGAGGGTTTCCCTGCCCATGGCAAGGGGGTTGGAACTAGATGATCTTTGAGGTCCCTTCCAACCTTAACCATTCTATGATTCTATGATTCTATGTTGCCTAATGCACAGTGAAGTTTAACCTAAGGAGTTCAGAAATCTTTCCCTTTTAACAGCTAGTTGGAAGAAGGATATTCATTCAAGGCAATTTGTTTGCATACTGCCAGACCAAATACTGCAGCTGGCACTGTGCTTTTTGCAGTTATGTTGAGAGTGTGGCTCAATGTATTCCTCCCAGCAGCAAAACACTGTTGTGCGATCACAGAAGAGAGAAATGGAGGTGCACAGGTACAAGTGAGCAGCTGCAGCAAAGGAATATGGGGAAGACAGGAACACATAAGCTGGCTTTGCTGCTGGATAAAGGAGTGCTGCTGGAGCATCCACTGCATGAAAAGCTGGTTCACTGTCAGGTGGGTGCAAAGGGATGAGACTAACAACCAGCGAAGTGCATTCCCAAGGTACCTCTGGCATCGTGTTTGACTTGATTGTGTTGAGAGAACTCTGAGCCTGGTAACCAGGATCTGAGACGTTAGTTGGTCCTCTGCTTGAAATTGTCTTGAGCACTGATATCCTTCCAAATGAATTAACACGCAACAGAAGCCTTATTAAAGTGAGCATAAGAGCAAATTTCACCCAAATTATGATTCCATTCAAGGAAGACAAAATCCAAGGCTATGACTTGTGAGACAGTTGTACAGGCAGTATGAAAATGCTCCTCATTCAACTTAAAAATCTGGTGTTTGAATAGAATTGAGAAACTGCTGTGAAGTCAAAAGAGACCAAGAGGCAGCTCCAAGTCGGTTTTGTCTTACTTATTTATTTCAGTCTGACTAGTGTCCCAAAAGGTCTGCAATTTACCTCAAAACCATTTGGGTGTCTTATTCCTATGTAAGTATGCTAATCCACTTGCACAGTGCCAAGCATCCTACCACAAGCTTGGACCCCAAAGATCTCAGGATGAAGCTCTACTTAGTGGGTAAGGAGTGGTCCGGACACTTATTATCTGAGACGAGGGAGAAAAGTTTCTTACTAGCAAGTGTTAGCCATCAGGACAGGAACAGAAGAAGTGGTGGGGCTTTTTGGAAGGATGAAAATACTGCTGTTCCTACCAAAGGGAAGAAGGTGAAAGCTTGTTTATATCACAGAAGAAATACATCAATAACTTGTCTAGTCTCTCTTACACCCCATCCTAAACATGATCCTGAACAATCTGACAGTCACAAAACCTGGACTTTCACAAGGTGGTCCTAAAGTCTTAGTATGAAGCTCCAGGCTCATTTGGAGAGAGTAATTACCCTTCAATTATGTTTTTACAGTGCTAGCATTCACAGTATTTGAATTTAGGTACATAAAAAGCCAGGTAACGTAATCTGTCTTGCTTCCCTTGATTCCAACTGCAGTAAGTAGAGAGCAAGCGACAGCAAGTTGCTTGCATTAAGGTCTGGCTGTGAGCCACCCTCTGGAAGGTCCCCTCCTCTATCACTGGCTACTGGGTCACCCAGGTACAGTCAGCAACTAAAGTGAAGTGCTGTGAAATGTCTCGTCAGAAGAGTGCATTTATGTCTTCCCACAGCGACCTGCTTGTCTTACATAGACATTAGAGCCTTTTAAAACAAGTACGCCCCCACCTCAAAATAGGAATGGTGTATGAGTTATGCTAAAAGGGAAATTATCAAATCCTTCAACTTGCCTTTCGCAGACTGTAGTACTAATAAGAAGGAAAAATCAGCAGGAAAGAGAACTGAACAATAGCTCAGCACTGCATGTTTTGCTTTTTAAGCCAATGTGTACAGGGTCTGACATGGCCATTTCAGAGTGCCAACTGAAAACTCTGAAAGAACAGTATTTCACTAGAAAATGTCAGTTCAACAAAATCTAAATGGTACATGAGAACAGAAGGTTATTTTTGAGCTATTATCACAAAAGTTAATTATTAAACCTACCTAGGGAACTCAGATTTCTTATTGCTGCTATTCTAATAGGTGTCTTACATTGTCCAAACTCCACTTATTTTAATGATTGTGTTCTTGAAAAATAATGACTTCTTTTTATTTATTTATTTACTTTTGATTTGAAGATGAAAAGATATTTCATCAGAGCCCCCTTTCAAGCAAAAACTTCTACATTTTAACAAGCTCTACATCTCTGCTAGAGATGTTTTTGTGGGAAGTTTAAGTAGGCAAGGGTTTCTTATCCTTGCATGGTCAGAGACTTAGTATATTAGCACTTTTAAAGTGTAATAAACATGTTCTGAATATCTTGAAATAAAACTGGTGCACTTCATATTGAGGGTATTTGCAGCTTTTGCAGTAAATAGGATGCTATTTCTAGTGGTCTTATGACTCTGGCAATATGGTTTGTTTCTGCACTGAACTGATTTTCAAAGTGAAGACAAGTATGCTTAATATTCAAGAGGAGTCTGCACCTTAAGCCTGCTCTAGTGTTCCTTGCTAGGACGTCTCTGGAGGATCCGGACTACTGCTGGTTTGGGTGCAGTGCCAGTGCTGCCCTTAAGAACCAGCCACCTTTCCTTTACATGCTGCCAATGGTAGAGGCTGATACAAGTGGTATTCTCACAGGGGAGAGAAGGGAAATTTCTGCCAATGTTATAATCTGTTTTGCACTCCTTTTAGAAGTTTCAACTCCTTCTATGAGTATCTTTCTGAGCACCTTAGACTCGTCTGGTAGCATTTTTGTCTTACCGTGGAAGCCCACGTGCCATATAGCACCCCTCCTTGATGGGCAAGGTGTGGCTGGCAAGAGTGAAACCTGCACCTAGGATGCTCTCATGAAATGCAGGAGGCTCAAGTTCAATGTATGCTCTGCCTGTTCAAACCACTTCAAGTCCTCGAGTGTGTGCTTAAATTTTTCACAGTTACATCACCCAAGTCTTTGAAAAGTATAGTTATTATCTGAAAATACCTCTAAAAAGCTGCATGAGCCAAAAAGAGTTGGTCTAAGAAACCTGCTTGGAGTAGTGGACTTATATGATCTGTTGGAAATGGGCAACTTGAATACATTTTTCAGTTCCAAGGGGAGAAAAAGGATATATAGTTCCAAGGATATATACCTAAAGGGAGTACAACATTTGTGACAGTGTGGACTTTTAATACAGATACAGTGCAGTTAGGCCATAGCAAAACAAGGAGTCCCAATCAGTAAGAGAAAGCGTTAATCTTGTGGGATGAGAAAGCCGTGTAATTAAATAGGTTGCTGATAATGGCCGTACCTTCCTGGTGCCTGATCTCTTTCACTCAGGAAGAGACATGCTTTGACTCTGCCGCTGTTTCTGCTGGCATCATCAATGATGATGTGCTGGGACGGATGGGAACTCAGGTGAGGAGCTGTGATGGCTGTGATGGCATACAGGCACGTTCCAACACGTGCCCAGTCCAGGCAGCTGAAGGGCTAAAGGCCAGCAGCATGCCACAGAGTGCCATAGAGTACGAGTGCAAACAAAGCCTCAGAAACCTCAATTGAGGCTATGATTTGGGTCAGTGTCTCTCCAAAGTCCTTCACAATGTTCATACAGATAAAATTACATCTATCTCCAAAGTCAACGTGTGATAGATTAATTCCACAGCATGCATCAAGAGAAGTCTTGCATCTTTGGTATTCCTCGTGGTACTTTTCAGGGCCCTAGCTACAACAGACGAGGTACTTGGGAATGTTTGATACTTCTAAATGCTGGTAAAGCTTTCTCTTATTTCTCTCAAGTGGCACAAAATGCATGGCCAGTTGCACTTTGACAAGACCAAAACCGCCCTTGTCAGTATCTGAAGGCTAGATTTTAAAAAGCTTTATGCTGAGCTTCTTCTAGATTTTGTTAGATCAAGTATGCATTTTACTTCTGATGATGTCAAAAATCACAGAAGAAAACTATTTTTACTGGCTGTACTTCATAGACTTAAATGAATTCTGGTTTATTTGTACCCTTTAAATTTTTCTTTTATATCATCATAGAACCAAAATACCAGTTTTTTGCAAGCTTCCATTGGAAATCATTTGGAACTTCATTTTCTCCTTTCTACAGCAAAAACTTACTTTGATTGTGTCCCTCCCAGCTTTCTCATTAAAAAGAATTACACACAAAAAATTGAATTACTAAAGAAAAATCTCCAATTTCATAAACAGTATTGTCATGACCATCTGGCATTATTTGGCAACAACAACAAAAAAGTAAAATTTTTCCATTCATCTTTGTTAATGAATTATTTGCCCTTCAGCTGCCAAACTTTGCTGCATGTGTTAGTTCAGCTGTTGCCAAATGTTTTATACTGGCGTGTAAACATATTCTCTTGAGCAAATAAAGCTAATCTGATCAGTTAATCTGATTACCTGGTCTGAGAAGATATGAGGCTGTCTTTCACCACAATGTGGCTGTTTCATAAAGGTCAGAAAAAAAAAAGTGTGAGAATTCAGCAGTTTTTATCTCAGCTCTGTGAAGACAGTTAATCACCGAAACATTGCATCTATTCTGCTTTTCCATCTTCTGTTTCCAGTTAGTCAGTGGCTGTGACTCGAAGACACCATAGCTCTTTTCTGAGCTGCCATCTGCTAATAAGACCACAGGGCTCTTACTAGGCGTGTCAGTATATATACTACAGGTATGAAGAACAGCTCAGTTTACAGTCCTAGTCTTGCAGCAGTTAGAACTAATAACGATTTTCACTCGTAAAATCAAGCAGCATTTTTTTCTCTTGTTTCTTTGTTGTACTTCTTCCTGTCCTCTCTGCCACAAGAATCTCACCAGTCATCTTGCATGTGTACACACAATTTTCTACGTTTTGTCAGGCGCTGTTTATGGGGTTTTTTTTTTGTAAGTTCTTATTAAATGACTTCATGGTCTCTTTTTCTGTGCTGTTCTTGTCACGATGACGAACAGAAAAGACTGGAGACATGTGCTGGCCATACTCCCTGGGGCACGTTGTTTTCATCAAGTTCCCCAATATCTCACTACATGCTGGAGAGGCTTCTTGGTTACCATCTGCAACTGGAAGACCTCTTTCCTCCTTCTTCTCCTCCTGACCCTTGTAGAATGATCTTGTCTGCTGCCCTGTGCAGCTTCTAAAGGAATCAGTTATGTGACTCTTGAATACTCCTGAGAATGTGCTGAGGAACCAGAATACTTAAGGCATCTCAGTGGTTGATTTATCGATTTCTTGGGTAATGGATATCTTGTTGCTACCCACTCACATCAAAATTTCTCTTAGCTCAAGCCAGGCTAAGGTAAAATGCAAGCAGCATAATTTATTTACAACATCCAAAACAGGCAACAGTTACAAATGTTTACAAAAGGTGATGTTGCCTAATCTACTTTCACTGAGAACTAAAATAATTGGAAATGCCTCTCTCCTTTTTAGGCAATTTACTCGTTAGTCACACAAAGAACTGTATCTTTTGGCACCTATTATAGAATGCCTCTTCATGATGGAGCTTTTATAGATAGATTTAAATTTTTGCCTTGAAATGCATTTGTTTTTCTCATGGAGGAGAAAATGTTATCATACTTTTTAATTAAAAAAAAAAGTGAAAGTGTCATTTTGCTTTGGTAATATCAGTATTTTCCTGTTAGACTATCTTTTGCATTTCTCCTGTGTTTGACTCCCTGCCACAGCAAAAGACAAAAACTACCTCTTCTCCTCCCTCTTCGATGAGCGTTTTTCAAAGTGAAGAATCTCAGGGTTCGGTATTAAGGGTGAAACACTGAATCTTATAGTCCACAAAACTGAGTACAAACATATAAATGAGAGAGCTCATTACTGGCTTTTGACTGAGGTGAGACGTTGGTAATTAGCCTCTTCAAGGAGCTTCAGACTGAAGGAAGCTGGCTAGCCTATTTCTTTCAAGCCCACTGAAAATACCTCTTCAAACATTTATGTAGATAGGCTTTCAGTGACTAACTGGACACATAGTTATACTGAAACCATAATAATTAGGACAGTCTGTAAAGCTTCACACTCAAATAAACCAGTACATTTTGGGGATTCAGTAAGTCAAATAACCAAGTAACAGTTTGTGAAGTTGACTGAGGAAAAGTGAGTTGATTACAAGGAAAATGGTTCAGCACTGTCCTCTTTTATTTTAAAAGACTAGGCACAGTGATCAAACAGTGTAAGCTTCTGCTTTGAAAACAGAGGTGCCAATAGTCTTTGTGCCTTAGAATGTGTGACAGATACCCACCACATGCCAAAGCCTCATGTAAAACACACTGAATATGTATGTGGAGGTGGCAGAGAAAGAATCAGGCAAACTGAGGAACGGAAGGGAAGGTTGTGTTTCCCTAGGCGTGTGTTAAACTTAGTACGCCTGCACTATGGAAGAAATCATGGTGTACTGTGTGAAATAGGGCTGCAAAGGACATGACTAGCATTTTCAACAAGGCTCCATGTACACATTTATACTGGGGGTTGTGTTGTTGTGAAGGTGAACAGCAGTACAATTATCTTACCAGTTTCTATTCAACTAATTTAGCTTTTTTACTTACTTGCAGAAGAGACCTTGTCCTCTCTGTGCTGCATCTGTCACGAGAGCGCTTGTGGTTGTCAGGCAACCTATGTTTCTACTCATCCTGGTGGCAATAGTTTGCTCAGGAAATGAATTCACCCTCAGTCATTGAACAGCATTTGTCGGTATGGTCTAGTGAACACACAAACAAAATAACACAGAAGCTTATTCAGGTTGTTTTCCATCCCTTTCTTCCTGCCTAGCAATGCTCTAATACTTGTTTGTTGCCTGTATTTCCTACTGGTCGACTCCAGATTTGTTCAACAGATAATTATTTTTTTCCTCTTCTCAACCCTCTTTTCAATAAAATACTTCTTGTGAAGAACAATAGACTGATAAGCTGTTGTTAGAGCCAACCATTAGGAAGGAATATGCACGTATTTAGGTTTTGTGTGTCGAACTGAATGGTTGTTAAGGGGTGCTGGTCCCTCAACACAAAGTCTTAAAAATCAAGGGACAACAAAGAAGAGGCAAGCACTAAATAACTTTTATCAGAGGGGAATGGGAAGTTGTCAGACAGGGAATGCAGAGGTGTGCAGACTTGAAGTCTTGAAGGAGAAAAGATACAGGTATGGGAGCTATAAGAAGATTGGATGGGGGATACTGATAAGGACAGTAAGGAAATAAAATGAGAAGATGGACACTATTCAGATATTAGTGGCTTGATGTGAGAAATGGGTGACAGTTAAAATGACTTGTTTCTGTCAGACACATTCTGATTCATGATCATGAAGGTGACTCGGGCAGTGCCAATGCTACCCAGAGAGGGCTCCAAGCACATGCACACTGCGTGCCTGTGGCTGCCGGCACACACATCCAGGTTCTCCACAGCGTTGAAAGGAGGAAACTCACACCATCATGAAGGCTAGCACAAGGACTGTGAATCATTTGTGTCCCACTGTAACCTTGTATGATTTTCTGCTTGCGCTTTTAAGGACTTCATTGCTACTTTAGAGCATTTTGTGTCCCATGTGCATAATTTCTCTGAAAGTACTACAAGGAAAAGATTCATCATGAGAAAAAGAATGATATTCTTGTCAAAGAGGAAATGTGGTGGGATTTTTTTTCTATCATAATCAAGTCTTCTATATTAAATCGTGTGGAGGGGAAGAGGAAAAATGAAAAAAAACCACCGTGAAACTGAGTGTAAATATTATACTCTTAAAAGTAAATCTAGAATTCAAGTAATAAACAGTTTAATACGCTATATTCCTTGTTATTGTTTGATGCCTGTTTTGGGAAAATAGCCCAAAAGAAAACATGTTTCTAGCTTGCAGTTTATGTGCTGTGTTCCCAGTGATTATTTTTCAGGGCATGAAGCTCTCATGTTTGTTATGCACCCTTGAGCTTAAGCCTACATATCACATCATATTGCCTCTGCTGGTTCAGCGGTCCTGAGAGATGTTCTCTGAATGCCATTATGTTGTCAGGCTGAAATTAAATGGCAACTTTTAAAAATAAGCCTTGATACAATATCCCTAGAAACTGTGATTAAGACATTGGACAAAAAGAAAGTTGTCACGTTCCTGTCATTAAATGTACATAGAAACTTGTTTAAAACCTTCAGTTACATGTAATTTGTTACCTAATGTCAACAAAGATTTATTATTAACTGTATTGATTCAAGGCAGATGTTTTACACATGCAAACAGATATCCTGGGTCTCAGAAGTATTTTACAACATGTGTTACTATGTCTGAGGTGCAAATATAAGTTTAACAGTGAAGAAGATATTTTAAAGTTATAAGAAAGATTGATTTTGCAATAGTACTCTTGTATGGTCACAAATAAGCAAGACTTGATAATAAATGAAAGACAAATGAAGTAAAGAGCTAGGCTGGAGCGTACGATCCCTAATCCATCCCTCTCAAAACAGACACTGAACAGTGTCTATGCTGCAGTTACATACCTGGTGCCATCTAAAGAGTAATTCAGAGCAGGCTCTTCTCAGCATAAATATGAAATGATACATTAAAAGAATAAAGACACTTGACCAAAAAGTACACTAAGCTTCACTTCTTAATAATGTTTTGTACTTCTTCAGATGACAAAAATATTAATAAAGTACAGTGAATCCTTTATTCCATCACTTCTATATTTTTCCGAATGCTGTTGAAACACTGTGTTTTGTCTTGTTCTTAAAGGTAATAACAATAAAAGTACTTTGATCAAAATTACTTTTTCTTTCAACTTTGTTTGCACAGTATTAAAACTCAGTGTACATTATGGTTTCTTGGAAGTGAAAATGATTCAATCAGCCTAAAATGATTTTATTTTGACTTTTTAAAAGCTGTAGTTGGGTTCTTCAGATAACTTCAAAATTAGGGAGCGTTTTTGGTACTAGAGCAAAAACAAATATGAAAAACATAAAATCCTTTGCATAGCAGAACTTGTATTACCCTCCTAACTCTGCTTTTCATATAAGGTAGATGCCTATGATTTTTAAAAGGGAAACTCTTTCTGCCAGTTTTTATGCTCCCACTCTCTTTCTCTCTCTCTCTCTCTCAAAAAAAAAGCCCAATTCCCTAAAAATTACAAATATCCTAAGCATCAGAGCAGAAGGTTGCTCAGCTCCACAGGCTGCAGGAACATATAAACTGGTATGCTGAAGACACCAGGGAGGAACGCAAGGTGCAGCAGTGGGGCGAGCTGCCTTTCAAATGTCTAGGAAGGCTTTAAGTGAAGACAGGGTTCTTGCTCATCTCATGTCTTCTAAGCAGAAACATGCCTATTTGAAAGTAGAGAGGGTGGATATTTATCAACAAAATACGCTTTTTCATGGAATGACTGTCAGGCTGATCCAACAAAACCTTCCCTCCTCACGCCTCTTTGCTGCCATAGGGAGAGGATGCCGTTTTCATTTAGTTTCCCTTATAACCTCATAGATGGCATTCATGGGAAACGACTGTTGCTTGTGATTAACTAAGGAGCAGATCAGCATGTTTCTGGGATCGGCTGTCTACTGTATGTTGGGAGCTCCACCCAGTGGTAAAGCAGAACTTAAACAGAATTGTTACTGTAAAAAAAAAAATTGGACCTTTTCTACAAAAATTTACAGATTGAATAAAGCTGAATGAAACTATTGGCTACATTACTCGACAAAAACTTAGTTGGCAATCAGTCTGATTTTCAAGCCAAAAAAAACCTATCAAGAAAGGAGTACAGAAACTGGTTTGCCTTCCAAAGCAGTTTACAAGCAGACCTATACATTCTCTTTCTTTAGGAGTTCTGTACGTGTGTGTGTGTATGAAACCCAGGCTACCTGATGAGCCTTAGAGTTCTGGTAATATAATCACCTCACTGGGTGTATTTGCTGTATTTTGCAAAATATATGTTAGCATTTTTAAGAAAAAGAGCACCCATCCTGTTCTCAGAAAAGAGTGTAACTTATCTAAAAAATAAAAGAAAAAAGGAAAAAACAAGACTGTATTCCAACCAGGAAGGTAATGCCGGTAAGGTGTGAAGAGAAGAATATACTAAAAAGACAAAGAATAAATGGTCCAATATGTACTGATTAAGAAATAAATATCTCAGCTGCAGCTAACAGCCATAATTCTGGGGGGTTGATTTTGCATCCACTAGTTTCCCATCAAATAAATATGTCTTTAGGAAAGAAATAGACAGGAAATAAAGAGATTTCAAATGCCAGTTCATAAATAAATAAACAAAGTCAATGAAAGGAAATGCATTTTCATGTATTGTCAATTACTTAGGGCTGGAAGCTTAAATCAATGTGTAGGTGCTGTATGTAGGAACCAAGCCTAAAATGTAAGATGAGGAATCCATATGTGTTTGTTCAATATTAAAAATCACTTGATCTAGGGACAAATTGTGCATTGCTTTGAAATAGTTCAGTGAGCATTTGGTGGCCAAATGTTAGAAGACACTCTGGGCAGACTTCATTCAGCATCTTAATGTTAGATAGACTTAATGTTCGTTTGGCTTTTGGATGTCTAAATTGAAATCTGAGCAGAAGTGGGATGAAGGAAGGTGATCACCCCTCTGAATCAAGCATGAGACTCTCCTCTGCCTTAACAGGGCTTCCTGCAAGCCATTTTCATCTGCTGGTTCTTCTTAAATGGAGCAAGTACTCTCCAGTGCAGCCCAGTCCTACACATGACCAAGGTCTGAGAGGCTGTGGCAGTACTCAAGCATCCCCCAAGTTCAGCTGTCACTAAGGACCTCTGAATTTCCACAGAGATGCTCATGAAACTCCTTCCTCTTCTCCCTGGTCCAGGTCTGAAGCTCAGAGGCTCCCAAATCAGTTATTCCCAGGCTTCTTGCTTAATTAATTCATTCATTAAAGCTCAAAGAGAGCTGGAGGTATGAAATCCCTAGAAACCTTGGTGCCTGGAACTATTGGCTCAGTGTTGCTGAAAAATACACTTGATGTTTGTTAAACATTGGTCTTTGGACTTTCCCTTTCACAGGAAATGCAAACTTTCTATGATTTGTCCCAAAACAAACAAACAAAGTGCTGTGGAAGGAATTTGATGCTGAATGCATACTTTTCTTCTCACAATTAATTAGGAGGAGGAAAACAGCATCTTATTATCCTAGACAGTACCTTGTGGCCATCTGTCTCTGAGCGATAGCAAGCGTACAGGCTGTGAATATATCTAGCTCTACCTCTTCTGACCCAAACCATTAGCCAAAATTCAGTTCCTGTGCAGTTTCTATTAGGCAGATAAATCGATGAGTGGCCTCTTTGATATAGTCCTCCTATTTGTTACAGGGAGCACACATATGACCGCTTTTGCTACCTCACTGTAGAAGTTAGGAAGAAAGAAGCAGCAACAAAACCAGAAGTTTCTTTTTCCCCAGTACAAGCTACTTTCCATTTTAATAAAAATATTTTTTTACAGTCTTCTTTCTCAGGGTGAGTGTGCTTTTCTGGCCATCTTCATGTCTTTCTCACTGCTGTTTCTGGTTCTGTCCCTGGGTGGCTGATGCCTAGCTGCGACGAAGTCAAAGGCCTGCCCTGGTGGTTTTTAACAGGCTCCTGGGAAATCCCTTAGATCGCATAGATGAAAAATAGCTTCAAGATGTCCAATTAAATAGTGGCTTTCTGTTGATCTAGCCATCATCAAAGTGATAAAGAAGAGCGCTTTTAGCTGTTCTTTATTTAGGTAAAAGTAACCAAAAACAGTGACAAACAATTTCAGCCAAAAGTAAGGTTTGTGTTTTTGTCCGCTAGCCTGTCGACTGCTGGGCATCATCATGGTAGTTGGTAAAAAAAGACTGTATTCCTCCCCTGACAGAAAGTATGTAGTATCAATCCTATGCTTTAAGTGTAGCTCTGTAGACAGGGCTTTCTCTTGATAAAAGGCAAGTTTAGCTTGCCGTGAAATCTTTCCATACAACATGATTTGAGGTGTCATTAAAGATTAAACCTTCTAAATCTATTAAGGTAGTAAATTAACTTTCTTTTTTGCCTCCAAAGATGAAAGAGTGAATTCCCTTTTAAAATGAAGAAGGCTGGATAAAGAGGTAAATCCCTACTGATAATTTTTGACTTGAATGTGATTTTTTTTTCAATTAATAAGTCTTCTTTTAAACCAAAGATGTAAATTTTCATATTTAATGTTAGAGGTGAGCACAAACACTGAAGAAACCAGAGCAAGTCCAAAACCTACTTTGCTGTCAATGAAGCTGTAGTGATTAATCTCATATTCTCAGAATTCTGTTTTCAAACCACAACTGGATTGCCTATGCCATTATTTTGTACTGAGTTATCAGGTCTGTCTGCATGACAAATGATTCCCATGCCAGACCTTTGATCAACGTTTCTTTATACAAAGCATGCAAGGAAAATCAGAGGAAAGAAGTAACATTTCTGTAGAAACCGCTACCTATAAACAACCGTTTGCCACTTTATCGCATTTATGGCATTTGTCCCTCTAAGTCAAGCCATTTCAGAAGAAAACAGGAGGAAGCTGTCAGGTAGTGCAGCAAATGAATCTGAAAATTAATTACTTTGCATCAGAGGCTGTTCTCAACCAAATTGTAATGAGACCGGGCCAAGTCCCTGCATCTCAGAACTGTGCTGCCTGTTCAGATACTGTAATTGACTTGTTAAGTCTGACCACACAGGGCTTGTCATCAATTCCAGAGAGACCTCAGTGAGCGCACCTGAGTGATGCTCCTCTCCCAAAACATGATGAAGGGCAATGCACTCACCACCAGTGCTCACTACTTAGTGCTGCATCAGGCTGCAGACAGAATGGCAAAGTGTCCATGGACTAAAGAAACACTCACAGTTCAAAAAAGATTTTCCCTATACTCTCCAGGAAAAGACAAATGCTTAGATGAAAGTATTGCGTAGGATACATATTCGACTATACCAAGATGCAGCTAGATGGAATGTCGTACTAGGAAAACTTGTGAGACACCATCTGGAGTACTGTGTTCAGCCCTGGAGTCCCCAAAATAAGAAGGACATGGAGCTGCGGGAGCAAGTCCAGAGAAGGGCCACAAAGATGATCCGAGGGCTGGAGCACCTTTCCTATGAAGACAGGCTGAGAGAGTTGGGGCTGTTCAGCCTGGAGAAGAGAATGCTCCGGGGTGATCTTATAGCAGCTTTCCGGTAACTAAAGGGGGCCTACAGGAAAGCTGGAGAGGGACTTTTTACAAGGGAATATAGTGATAAGACAAGGGGCAATAGATTTAAACTGAAAGACGGTAGATTTAGATTAGATATAAGGAAGAATTTTTTTACATTGAGAGTGGTGAGGCACTGGAACAGGTTGCCCAGAGAAGCTGTGGATGTCCCATCTCTGGAAGTGTTCAAGGCCAGGTTGGATGAGGCTTTGGGCAACCTGGTGTAGTGGAGAGTGTCCTTGCCCATGGCAGGGGGTTTGGAACTAGATGATCTTTGTGGTCCCTTCCAATCCAAACCATTCTATGATTCTATGATTCTATGAAATTTGTTCAAATGACAAGAAAAAACTTCTTTCCAATACTGCTTGTTTATCTTGACAAGGATGCTGTTGCATCACCTGGTGGCTTTAAGAAGAGTGACGAGGAACATGGCATGGTACAAGAAAATGATAGGACTCTTTTAAGAAAATACTCATCAAAAAAAAAAAAACAGGAAAACAGTATTCTGGAAGAGAGAAGCAAGTTTTTTGCAGCAGTGATTTTTTTTTTTTTTAATGAGGAAAGGGGAAAATATATATGCATGTCCAGATATGCATGTATTTTATTAAACAAAGAAATATGATTTTTTTCTATATTGCTGAGCACTTGGAGATGAAAAAGTTTAGAGCTTCTTGGAGTCTGCTCATGCAGCCCAACAGGCTGACAGACTGCGTGATATCTTGTAGCACTCTCATTCAGTATCATGTGCTAGCAATAGATTATCAAACACATGGGGTGAGATTTTTCATCTCTTAAAATGACAGTGTTATGTACTCACCTCTGTGCCCATTTCACAGGTGATATAATTCTGCAATATCCTGCAACTTGCCCAGAGAAGTTGTGGATGTCCCATCCCTGGAGGTGTTCAAGGTCAGGTTGGATGAGGCTTTGGGCAACCTGGTGTAGTGAAGGATTTCCCTGCCCATGGCAGAGGTGTTGGAACTAGATGATCTTTGAGGTCCCTTCCAACCCTAACCATTCTATGATTCTATGATTCTATGATATGCAACTTTGCACTTTAGTAAAAGTTGTAGAAATTGTTGCTTTTAGTCTGTGAGTACTCTGGCACTATTCCCAGTATCTAGCAATATGATGGCTGTCACATCTGCATGTATCTCAGTTTTATGACCTTTTTAGACATGGAAATGCTTTGTCAGTTACCACTTTTCTCTGCGAAGAGTTTCTAGGGAGAATCAGATGCAAACAAGTACAAAGTCAGCCTGCCGAGAATGGGCAAACGCAAAAAACTGAGAGCATGCATTACTTCAAAAGTACATCGTCAACACACTATCGCAGTAAGTCTAGTATGTTGACAGATAGAAAAGCCCTCCCAGTAAACAGACAATTGAACAATTATTTTTCAAGAACTGAAAAACTACTGAACTGCATAATATTCTGCAATAAAAAAACCCCAGCACTTAACCTGAGGATAATGCATGAAAAAGTGGCTGTGAATAAACAGAATCTGAGAGACAATGGGAGAATAAATACTGAGGTAAAAAGGAAAATTTCTGGATAACAACTCCTTTAAGATACAAGAGGTAAACATGGTGCTGAAGCGATACATCAAATATTCAAGACACTCAGCTCAGTCCAGAATATTGTATATTTTGGGACCTGACTGGAAATCAGTTTTTTTTGAGTCTTCTGAAAGACTTTTTTATGGCAGTAATTAGCTTAAAAATGAAAACATTATTTTTGCATCCAAATTTATTGACAAAACAATATTTTATTATACAGTTTTCCACGTCTGTCGTAGCTACAAAACCAGTTCAGTTTCTAGTCTTTGTGAAAGCGTTTAAGAGCACTTTGTCTATCAGCCAAATCAGTATGAGAAGTCTTGCACCTCTGCCTGAGGCACTGCCACTCTGTGCTGGTTTTGACTGGCACGGAGTTAATTTTCTTCACAGTAGCTAGTATGTGGCTATGTTTTGGGTTTGTGCTAAAAATATGTTGATAATACGGCTATATTTTTCTTATTGCTGAGCAGCGCTCACACAGCATCAAGGCTTTTTCAGCTCCTCACCCCACCCCACCAGTGAGTAGGCTGGGAGGGCACAAGAAGTTGGGAGGGGACACAGCTAGGACGGCTGACCCCAACTGACCAAAGGGATAGTCCATACCATATAGTGTCATGTTCACTGTATATAGCTGGGGGAAGAAGAAGGGAGGGAGGATGTTCGGAGTGATGGTGTTTGTCTTCCCAAGTCATCGTTATGCGTGATGGAGCCCTGCTTTCCTGGAGATGGCTGAACACGTGCCTGCAAATGGGAAGTGGTGAATGAATTCCTTGTTTTGCCTTGCTTGTGTATTTGGCTTTTGTTTTACCTGTTAAACTGTCTTTATCTCAACCCAGGAGTTTTCTCACTTTTACCCTTCTGATTCTCTTCCCATCTTGACAAGGTGGAGTGAGCAAGCAGCTGCGTGGGTCTTGGTTGCTGCTGGGGTTAAACTGCTACACACTTTTTATTGGGCCGTGCTAGAAAATGAGTCAGAGAAAAGGTCCAGATTTAAAATAGCAATAAATAAAAAATAGCTGCTGATTTTTTAAATGTGCTTTGCATGAAAGTCCAGCAGAGAAATAGTGGCAACACAGAATTTTTTATGTCAACAGATATAGAAAAGATGTACCTGGTAAATCTAAGGGAAAAGCACCCTCTGGTAACTCCTTTAACATCAATCTGTTGAAGTGCTTTTTGAATCTAGAGAGTATCTCTTGCATCTGGAGATGACTGTGTTAATCTCCAAAAATTAGAATACCATGTAGTACCAACAGTAAGACTCATTACGTGGCAGCACACGTTTCCATCTGAGGTTGCCTTAATTCTCCCATTAGATGCATATGACACCAAGTTGGAAGTCTGATGTGCTGGCACTTTGTAAGTTGAGAAGGACAAAAAGATGGGCAAGTGAAGGAAAGGAAATATGTAAAAAAATACCTCAGCCCAAAACTTGACTGATAAACAATAGTGTTTCCAATATAAATCAGTTTGGAATAAATGACTAAAATCTTATGTTGGAGGCATTGAAAAGCAAAAAGCAGTGGCTCAAAACATTATGCTTTTATGTCTGTTTCTCCTAGCTTGTGTTTTAAAATGTTCTCAATCACATTTTTATTAATCGTTTTTTAAACAAACTTTTTGCAAGTGAAAATTCCACTCAAAGGCTTTAATAGCTCTGTCAGTGAGATGGTAGCTCAAGAGTTTGGCACCTTTGGCGATAAGGATGAATATGAAAACAGGGTCCTCACTATGGGCTACTTCTGCCTCTCAGTGAGATTTGCGAGGTTGAGAAGAGTTCCTAAGAGCATTAGGGATATGTGAAAGAAGAAAGACAGGGGATTAGCTGGAGAGAATGCAAGGCTGAAGTTTGTCAAGAAATGAAGCAGATGATTCTTGAGGAGGCTGCGGAGCTGGGTATAATTCTGACGGAGAAGGGCAGAAGCAGGAGTTTAAGAAGTGAGTCACTATTTCCCCCCTCCCAGCCAAGCTGATAAACCAAAAAAAATGAGCAGCTTTAAAATTAAAGTATGCTGCCAAGGACCTGAACTGGGAACAACTTGTAGGCTTTATATAAATCTTCTTAAGACCTTCACAGAGAGTAGAACTTAAAAGACTGGAATTATTATATATGAGGTTTTTTTTCCCCTGCTTGGATCCTGAGCTACCTCAGGCCCGAAAGACTTAACTGTTCAAGAAGAGTATTGGGCAGGTGGACAGGAATAAAAATGATCATAATATCCAGAATCCTTTAAAAAACAAGTAATTGAATTGTTCGACATGCTTGAAGTAATGAATATGCCTTAAGGTTTAGAGAGTTAGGATGCTTATTAGTTCATGAGTTAGACATTTGTCTACTGTATCTTATTTCTGCCTTTTGCAATACTACTACATCAATTCTATGATGACACTATCAAAGGCAGAAAGGTGTGAGGAAGAGGACTTCTTTTCTGGTACAAAAATAGCAAATTCAGTGTGGAAGTCAAAATAATTTCTAGCATAATTATCTTCAAATAATTATTGCTCCTTGACATTGGAAAGGTAAGCTGTGGTCTGATAGACCCACTATTGTAAAGGAATAAACACTCCACTATAGATACAAGATAGAGCAGTCCCCATCTACCCTAACACCTCTTGGGAGTATGCACAGAAATCAACACCCCCACTCACAGCACTGTTCTCTCAAAGCATATTAAATGGATACAGAATTTAACCCATGCTCAATAATGAACTTTACAATGAATACCACCATCGTATTCTCCCAAAATCTAGGTGCTGTTGTTGTTTAACAAAACCATGCATATCTCTGTGTATGTATGAAAAAGAGAGAGAATGAACTACCTCCCATCATTAATGGAAACTCCAAGTTTAAAAATTGTTGCTTGTCTCCCCAAAGGCTTGTCTTCCCAAAGGCTTCTCCTGTTTGAAACTCTGCTCCTGGAGATTCAACTTTGGAAACAGCACCAGAGAATGCTGATGTTCTGTCAGTCTTAAACATCAAATGGTTGAAGCTTGGGAGCTCACTGGTTCTTGCCTCACCTCACAAAAGCAAGTTCTCAACCTTACTGAGGGGAAAATATTACTCGATTTTTTCATAAGCATCAGAAGAAAGGGGTTAGAAAAGGACTCTGGCTTTGCAGGGGTCTTCTGACCCCTCCCTCCAGCTCCAAGCTGTCTCAAACTTCAAGGGATGTAGATTAATCTCTAGACAAAAATGTAATGAAGCCTGCGAAATCAGTCAGATTCGTAGAAAAATATTCCCTTATACTGAAGTAATGATCACATTTTAATAAACCTAGCTGTCAAACAGGCAACCCTAAGCACGTAAAGATTTCAGAGGCCTCCAGAGCTCCTGCAATAGAGAGAAAACATGTATTTTCTCCTCATTTTAACTGCAGAACCATGAAGGAGGCCAAGTTGATGTTTAAAGCAAATATTCTGGAGGCTTAACAAATCTCCACTTTGCATAGCTCTATTCCTTATGATGCTGTATGTTACATTTTATATTGTTGTTAAGAAAACTGTGCTTCCCTTTGAAAAGAAAGTGGGAAATGATACAACAAGATCTTAAGAGTTGCTTCCCACTTCTTCATGGGACAGAGTGCTGTGTTCAACCAGGAATCACATTTCTGTGAAAGAGCTCTTTCTTATGCTACCAAACACTTCAGTGCTAGTTCAGTAATACAGTGAAGAAAGTGATGCAGAAACCTGAGACTGACAACTATTTGAATGCTTCTGGCTGAGAATATTGCCTTCAATAAACCCCTTCACACCCATGTGTTGCCAACCTGTGAGCCATTCCTCTGATTTCCACTGACTAGTCCTTTTCAACTTCTAGATCCGTTTTCTAAATTCACTAAGTTGTTATTATTGGAAGCATAGATCTTTGCTATGATACTGCTGGTGCAGAAATACAAACATAATTCAATGGAATTCTTTAAAATTAAAGTTTAATCATAGAATCATAGAATGGTTAGAGTTGGAAGGGACCTCAAAGATCATCTAGTTCCAACCCCCCTGCCATGGGCAGGGAAACCCTCCACTACACCAGGTTGTCCAAAGCCTCATCCAACCTGGCCTTGAACACTTCCAGGGATGGGGCATCCACAACTTCTCTGGGCAACCTGTTCCAGTGCCTCACCACCCTCTGAGTGAAAAATTTCTTCCTTATATCCAGTCTAAATCTCCCCTCTTTCAGTTTAAAGCCATTGCCCTTTGTCCTATCACTACACGCCCTTGTAAAAAGTCCATCTCCAGCTTTCCTGTAGGCCTCCATTAAGTACTGGAAGGCTGCAACAAGATCACCCTGGAGCCTTATTGCACTGTGTATTAATTCATAGTGCAAGCAATATGCTAACATAGACAATGCTAAAAGAGTGCTTGAAGATGTAGATTCTTCTGTTGTAAAGAAATCAGAAAAGGTCTGTAACAAAACTAAACTTGTACAATATTTGTTTTAGTTCCTCTGTCCTTTCTCTGATTTATATGTGTTTGAACTACCACCAATAAACCGTGCTCATAACTCAGCATAACCCACACTCTTCATCTATTTGAAAGAAATGTAGGCAATAGAACATTTTTTCAAACAAGTTTTACATCAAAATAAAAAGGAAGAATGAGAACTGAACTGCTGCTTTTCAGTAAGACAGTGGGAAAGTAAGGAAAGGGCCCCAGAAATTAAATTTTTCTCTGAGGTTTCAATTGAAATTTCTTCTTCCTGGACTGCTGAAAATCCTCTCCAGACCTACCAGTGCACTTGTCAAAAGTGGCCTGATATTTTCTAGTTCTGTTTTCCAAAAGTTAATTCCATATGAGCACTTGGGCAATTATGGGAATGTACTGGTAACACCTGAAGGCTCATACTGAGTTCAGACAAATGAGGAAAGAGATAGGTGAAGAAAAAAACAACCTTCTAAAAATTCTCTTGAAGCACTACTCCTGTATGGCATTATTTTTACCTTTGACTCTCTGGAGCTTCAAGAAGCAAACACCATCTGCTAAGAGCATAAATAGAGCAGGGAAATAAAACTTTATCTGGAAAACAAAGCCCTCTTCTGTAGTTGTGCATGTCTTCAAACACCTTCTCTGAGGCTTTCAGCTTCCCCTTAACATAAATTCCATATTAATTCTACACAACAACTGGCAGCTCAGTAGAGTTCACAGTCATTCTCCTGCTACCTCTTACTTAACAGCTAAATAAAAAAAATGAACTGCTATATTTTTTTTTCCAAGGAGTTACAAATCATCAGAGCAGTAGATAGCCTGTACTTGCCATTTTTTGGATGCCTGCTTTCCCTCTCTTCTGGAAAAAGGTCCTTTCTCAGGTAAAGTAGAAGTATATGGTATATTGCTTATATTTATTGACCTTGATGATGTTGTCTATACTTACAGAGGTAAAATTTAACAAACGACAATTACAAGATGTGTTTGTTATACCTAAGGCAAATAATGCAGAAATAGTCAGAGAATTAAATGTTCCTTTTATGTTGAGAATAGAAAACTGGTAGTCAGTTGTCTGTTGCTCACTGACCTGTGTTAATTTAACTGGCATATAGTGATACTTTTGCCTCAAAGGGTTATTCTTGAATGCCACATTAAATTGCTGTGCCAAACTACAGATAGCCTAGAAATGCCCCAAAGCCTGCTGTGTACACTACTTCAAGCACACACACTACTATTCACTCAAAGCTACATCAAGCTCGAAAGGCCAATCTGATCCACTCTTTTCCTTCCCTTGCCCTTTATAACACTCTCCATTGCTTTCTTAGTCTACTGATTGCTTTCTTGACATGCTTTATTCCTTCCTCTAGCCTGTCTGTTATTCTCCAACATTGTTTTCTTATTAGGAATACCTGAAGTTACACCGAGCAGCAGTGCTTTCGTAGTACGTGTTGTTTTTCCTTAGTAGAGATTTTGACACTTTTTTTACTTTTGTTTCCTTCCTCTTCTCTCCCCCTTCACTGACCCCGTTTATCTACCTGTCACTGATTTCAGTTTGAGAAGGAAATCCATAAGAGAGCATGGTCTCCCTGTATTGGGTTTGCGTGGCAAGCTTTTGGTAGCAGAGGGGCTACAGGGGTGGCTTCTGTGAGAAGCTGCTAGAAAATTCCTGGCCGTGTGACAGAGCCAATGCCAGTCAGCTCCGAGACGGACTCGCTGCTGGCCAAGGCTGAGACTATCAATGATGGTGGAAGCACCTTTGTAGTAACATAGTTAAGAGCGGGGAAAAGTTCCTGCTCAACAGCAAGTGCAGCCGGAGAGGGGAGTGAGAACATGTGAGAGAAACAACCCTGCGGACACCAAGGTCAGTGAAGAAGGAGGGGGAGGCGGTGCTCCACACACCAGAGCAGAGATTCCCCTGCAGCCCATGGTGAAGACCATGGTGAGGCAGGCTGTGATCCTGCAGCCCATGGAGGACCCTATGCCAGAGCAGGTGGATGCCCGAAGGAGGCTGTGACCCTATGGGAAGCCTGTACTGGAGCAGAGTCCTGGCAGGACCTGTGTACCTGTGGAGACATGAGCCCACGCAGGAGCAGGTTTGCCAGCAGAGCTTGTGACCTTGTGGAGGACCCATGCTGGAGCACTGTGTTCCTGAAGGACTGCACCCTGTGGGAAGGACCCACATTGGAGAAGTTCATGGAGGACTGTCTCCCATGGGAGGGACCCCATGCTGGAGCAGGGGAAGTGTGAGGAGTCCTTCCCCTGAGGAGGAAGGAGCGGCAGAAACAGCGTGTGACAAACTGACTGTAACCCCCGTTCCCTGTCCCCCTGCACCACTGGGAGGGAGGAGGTAGAGAAATCAGGAGTGAAGTTCAGCCTGGAAAGAAAGGAGGGGTGGGGGGAAGCTATTTTTAAGATTTGATTTTATTTCTCATTATCCCACTCCGATTTGATTGGTAATAAATTAAACAAACTGATTTCCCCAAGTAGATTCTGTTTTGCCCATGACAGTAATTGGTGAGTGATCTCTCCCTGTCTTTACTCAACCCATGAGCCTTTCAACATATTTTCCCTTCCCTGTCTAGTTGAGGAGAGGAGTGATAGAGTGGCTTTAGCGGGCACCTGGTGTCCAGCAAGGGTCAATCCATCTCCCTCCCATATTCTTTTCCTGAATCCTATGTGAAACAGCAAGGACTAGTGTAACATTTGGAAAACAGTGTTATAACCCCATTTTTCTCAGATTCTTTTTGTTTTATCTTTGATGTTTACAGAAGTCTGAGACAAGCTCTAAGCCAATGTTGCCATGGCGTTGTCTCAGATTGGGTCTGGCGTCCTCCCAAGGAGGTGTGTGGGTAGCTCTTTTCCTAAAGTTTAAAGATGCACCATTGACGTTTTTCTCCCTCATGGCCATTTCAAATGAGTAGAGAAGAACAACCAAACCATCAAACAGATTTCATTGAGCAGGGGTCAATCCAACATCTGCTTTGTGTACATTGTGCCTGGATAAACACTGATATATTCAGCACTGATGTGTTCTGACGCTGCCATTATCATTTCATGTATTTTACAAACAAAGAGCTCATAGGTGAGAATCCAGGGATTAGCTGGGTATACGGATTTGTTTTTTCTTTTTGATACAGGTTGTTAATCCTCCTGAAAATGATTCTGAATTTTTTCTTTAACCAGTCCTCCTCACCTCTACTTGACCAACATATATTTTCACAAAAATGTTGTTCACCTTCCCTACCCTGGAATTATAGAATTTCTGCATATTTTAGACATAATTATTTATCACAACATTGTATTGATGAAAATACTTTAACAGTTTACAGCACTCTTACAGTGTGCTTACTCTTTTTGGTAATTTATTAAGTTCTCAAAAGCTGTTGCAAACATTTTAATTTCATGACAAACCTCAAGATTTTTAATCCTATTTTCTGAAAACAAGGAGTCCCTCACTTAATATTTTTGATAAAACTATATTTTAATGGAAAAAGCTCTAGGTGGTAGTGCTTGTTAAAATATGAAAATCTAGCAAAACCAAGATAATAACCAAACCTTTGCTGCATAATATTATCCATTCCCTTATGGCTTATGCATTAAAATATCTGCCTATTTTTGTTATTCAATCTAATTGTGCAGTAGCTTCCTAGGAAATGTTTTTCAATGAGTAAATTGTTATGGAAAGCAATCGTTCTCTATCATCAGCATTTCTGTCCTCAATGCTGTTTTATATTCTTATCTACAAACAGAATTTCTAACTGAATAATGTAAGGGTATCTTGCCATGAAAAAACATATCCTAATCCAGAAACTGATATTTCAGTCTCAATTGGACCTGAAAAAATTACAGACTTCTGCTATTATGTTTGACTTCTGCTGTTTTAACTTTTGACCCTTGTGTTTAAACATTAGCTGTTTTACCTGACTACAGTGATCTCAGGCTTAGCAAAAAGAGAGAATGGTTTTAATAGGATCTGAATGTCTGAACTTTTAAAAATAGATGTGTCTGCAAAAATGGGAAAATGCATTTTTCATGCTAATGAAGTTAAAGATTTTAAAATTCTGAGGTCTGTAATATCACTTTGAAAGATGCTGGTAGGGAAGGTGATATAGTCACAAACCTTCTCCCTGCATTTTTATTGATAAGGAGACAGGTGAAAGTGAAACGCTACGAATCTTGCAGGCTTTTGGTGATTTTTACTGATGTCAGAAGTTATGTTAATTTTACATTAGCTCACTGCTATTTTTTGTGCTCTTCAGTACTATCACTGAATGCTGTTGCTAGAGGTGACTGGCAGTGGACGTGCTCTTAACTATCTTCCTTCTCTGCCATAGTCCCTCTCCTGTATGTTTTTTTTTATGCATTTTGGCAAGTTAACTAACTGAGGAGTATTGTACAAGCCAAGTATCAAGCTGAGTACGAGCAGTCAGAATGTAATTACGGAGTTCCCAAATTGCTTACCTCTAAAGGCAGAAGTTAATCCCAGAGAAGAGGGACTCACTTTGATTTTGCTGCAATCTGTACCGGTTAAGCAGCCATGTTCAATAGGAACTGCATTTCCCCAGAGAGTGCGGAACACAAGCCTCTGTGCAGCTGCTCTCAGAGGCTTTTTTGACCAATCCTACATAAAGGTAAAACAGAAATTGTGGCAGTTGCCTCCATATAGTGTAGAGAATTTTTGTGGGTTTTGTCATGTTCATATTCAGGGAGGAACTTCCTTGGTGTTGGAGCCTGCAGCAATGGACAAAACAAGACAGAAACTTTGCAGACAGACTGTTGAAAGAAAACAAGAGAAAATGCATGGAGAAGAGAAGTGTTCGTTCGCTCAACAGCTTATGGTGAAATGAAACGTAAAACCTGTTCATATGTACAAATAGCTTTGAAATGGGATGGCTGCTGATGGACATCTCTTCTTGCTCGGGGCATTCAGTGTAAAAGGTTGAACTGCTTTATACATTACATTTTTCAGATGGCAAGTTTACAGAAATGAAACCAAACCAAAAGAATAATATAAGCATGGAAAAGATTATGTGATGTTATTGAATTAATTATTGTTAGTTTCCCAGAGTCTTTTAATCTCCCTACAACTTGCATTGCCTGGTCACGTAACACTGTGATGCCAGAGCTGAAAATTTCTTCTGTAAGTTTTAAAAGACTGTTGTTTTACAAAGTAAAAATGTAAGAGTATCAGGTGTAGGTGGCAAGTTGAAGGCAGTGGGGCTGCAGGGGTCACCTCTGTGAGAAGTGACCAGGGGCTGCTCTGCGCAGGACACAGCCAGTTCCTATCAACTCCAAAATGGAAGGAAACACCTTTTATTTCTCATGCCATTATAATCAGAGTAATGAAAGTCTGTTAACGGATCTATGACTTTAAAGGAAGTCACAATAAGGAGGCATTTGCAAAAGGTATTCAGGTTTTGATATAGTCTTTGAGTGGTCCCTAAGTGACAGGGCATAGCATGTTGTGTGGCTGCGTCTCTGTACCTCTTCTTGCAAACTTTCATTTGGAAATAGAAACAAAAAGTTCATCCTTAATTCTAATAATCTAATCTTCTTCCTTTGTGGTTTTTCATGATTCAAATCTGATCAACTGAAAAATGGTTTTGAAAAAGAGTACAACTCGTAATTCAGTCCAAATCACTGCTTTCTTGTTACCTCAGTGGGTGATCTTTCACAAAATTAAGGCTGCATATTAACATCGACGTAAAGAAACTTCTGTCTACCTAGAAAAGACTTAAGAGCTCCATTGGTCCCCAGAAATTATTACAAAGGGAAAATCAAAGAGTCAGGTGTTCAGCTCAAAGTATTGGTACTTATCCTAGTTCCAGTTGCCTAGGTCTGCTCAAGATTCCTACAAAAACGGGACTGCATTCTTAGCCTAATTTTGCAATCAACTGAAAAACTCCCAATTCTGGTTCCAGGACCGATTATCTGTGGTAATTAGTATTGTAAAGTTAAACACAACTTTTCAAAACCCAAAGCTTTGTTCTGATAGCAATTTTTTGTTCAAAGCTCATCGTTGCATTTTCGTTTCTCTATGTCTGGTTTTAATTGCCTACATTGAGCTTTGATATTCAGTTCAGCAGACAAAATGCCCACACTTAAAAATCAGAGTTGTTTCAAATTCTAGCAAAAGAAAAATTACAAACAAGCTTAATGAGTCTAACTATATTTTTTCACTTACCCAAGTAGCTTTGGCTGATTTTAATGGCACTCCTCATAGAACTAAGGATCTCATGACTTGGATATTATGGGTCACAATGACGTCAGCTCATTTAAAATGCAGGTTAGGGGTCTAAAGCATTTCCCAAACTACATTTTAGAAAGTAATATTTTCTAAGATGCATTTTGAACTGTGTTATCTTCGTTACTTCTTGGAGTTAAAAATGTGTTCAAAATGTGACAGCCCAAAAGTACAAGTCCTTATCACTTTCTGTTATCCAGTAATTTCAAGTATTTTTAATTAAAATGCAATAGTATTCAGTACATCAGGAAGAATTAGTCTGCAGTTATAAAAATAGATCTGTTACGTAGTCTATAATGAAAAAAAAATTGAAACTGTGTGAAATACAATGAGTAATGCCCACTGCAAAGCAAGGTGGCCTCAACTGCAGTGTTTAATCACTTAGCCTTTGCAATAGAATAGTAAATGGACTATTTTGTTGTTACACAATTCTTTTTTATTCCTTTTTCTTTTTTTTTCTTTGGTAAGCATGTATCTGTGTCAGCAGTTGTGTTAAAGATGGCACGGAACTAATTCTTTTGTATTGAGCTGCAATTGTTATGATGTTCCTTAGTTTATGGAGGAATTATTTCTGTGGCCTTTGCTCCAGAATATCTATCAGAAAGAATTTCAGTCCTGTGCCTGCATAAGGTTTCATGCCTTGCCTTGCTTTGTGTTTCATCTGAAGCAAGTGCTTTCTGTTCCTACACACACGCAGGTTTCTTTCCTATGGAAACCTGGATAGAGAGGTCTTTCCACATGCCCTGACCTAACCCCAGTGTGGAGGTTGGATCTTATCTGGACAGGGAAGCTCCCACGTGCTTTGTGCTCACCACTCTGGATATAGCCTTGGGTATCTAAGCACTGCAGATAAGTGCCAAGACCTTGAATTTGATTTCATATTATATGGGAAGCAATTGTAAAGAGCAAAGGACGAGCTTAATGTGCTCCCCGTAGAGGTGCTGCCGAGGAGACGTGCGGTTGCATTTTCTATTAGCTGGAGTTTCCCCAGTGTTCTGCTGCTGGGGAGAAAAAAATTCAAGGGCTCAGAGAAATAACATCCTTTTACGAAATGTGTACACAGGCACACAGTAGCTATACAGCCGGAAGACTTGGTCAAGGGGAAATTTCTCATATTTTTCCGCTAAACACAATTTTTTTCTGCTGAATCTTTGTCTTTGTGATTTAACCTTGTATTATTTGACTTCTTTAAAAAAATATAGTGACTAAACTCACTCTGTTTTCTGTTTAACCATTTCAAATTGTTTCTACTTAAATCTTTAGACACATCAGAAGAAGACTGAAAGTCTCGTGAAATTAATAGATAAGATTATGCATGGTTTGGGTTTTTTTAATCTTAGAGTGATGTCATTGCTACCAGTGTAATTGTTTTGCAGCATGTACTCCTTGGAGAGCTGCAAATGGAAATACATACACTGCCCAGCGGGATCACAAGGAATAAGAAATGAATCTCAGAGGAGCTGAAATGAGGACCCTTGACAAAGTCATGATATATTAGATAATTTCTCATTTTTACTATTGTCTTCACAAATTTTTGACATGAAAACAAAGAAATCCATAGAAGTAACTACAAGACCATTTCAGTACCCAGTTTTTCCTTCTATGTTTTATTTTTCCTGAGAGAAAACTAAAAAAATCCTCATTATGTCACAAGAATGCACTCAGTCCTGCTACCAGCATGGTGGTTAGACAGAGGAAGGGAGTGCAGCAGAGAGCAGAGAAAATTATAGGTGATGTGAGATATAAAACTCTAGCACATTTAGCATGTATATGCAGAACAAATGACTTTTCTTCATTTGAAAGCATAGAAAATGTTCTTTTTAAGTTATGGAAATATAAGCATTGAGTTACTGTACTTGTAATCTCCAACCAAGATGAAAAATGTGTTGGAGATAGAAGACAAGTTTTGATCAATAGTGTGGGAAAAAACAAACAAACAAACAAACAAATCCCTGTTAACCAGTGTTACGGTTCTTACAGGACAGAAGTATTTGCAATTAGGTTTGTAATGATTGCTTTTGGGTTAGAGAAAAACACACCAGCACTCCTTAGCTAATACAATGTTGTTGCTCACCCTGCCAAAGTTCACTACACTGATCAGCAGGCTATTTGGTATTGAAACTGCAGCCTATCAAGCTCAGAAATTGAGGGTTTAATCTACCAGGTGACAAATAGTAATGGAAAGGAAGAGGGTCACAGTCAACCCTTGGAAGAAAAGTAGCTGACACAGAGAGTTGAGGCAGCACTGACAGGCTGGCAAACATATGCTTGCAGTGAAAGCGAATTCAAGAACTTAACTGCAAAATTCTTCATTCATTCCTCAAACATGTCATAGAAATATAATTCAGTTTAATAATGTGTGGATTTTTTCTTTTACAGTTTTCATCAGACTATAGAGAACAGATTTTAGAATACCATTCTTTGTCTTACATTTGCTAATTTTGCTTTCTATGATAGAAAACCAAAATACAGTCTGGTTCCTACCACCCACACTCTCCAGAAACATTGTGTACATCCATTAATCCTGACATCACGGTCATGTCTCAGTTTCGTATTTAGAAGGAAGCTATTAATACATTCACATTCTTCAAAAGAGCATTTGTAGCTTACCTTCATTCTCCCTTTGCACTTACCTACGCATTTTCTTCAAGTTCCTTTGAGTCTTGTTAGGGTCTCACTGAGATCACCTGAAACAGAGATAGGTAGAGATAAAACATATCCTGTTATTAAATAATTCTCTGTAACAAAATAATCCAGAATAGTGGTACAGTGATTGACTACTCCTGTCAGTCAGAAGATCATGAGGTGATTGACAAATGAAAGGATACATGGTAAGAAGAAAAAGCAAGCCTCTTACTCTGAGGTAATGAAAACTTCCACACTGCCGGATTTGGACCATGCTCATGCTATTTGGTATTCACTGACTTCTCTCACACTTCTGCTTCATGCTGTCAGCCAGTAGCTCCCTTGCTCAAAGGTTTCCTTTTTTATCCCAGCTATGTGTCTGTGAAAAGTCCTTCATGATGTAGCATTTTCATTAATCTCGGCATTAAGTTCATAGCAGTAAAAAATTCATAATATGAAAAGGGAAGAATCTTTTAATGAAGTTTTTAAAAAAGATCTTGAATTTGGACAAGGCTCAAGCTTCTCAGTGACGAAAGTACTATCTAATGGAGCTCCAATTATACAAATACATATTAATTTTTGCCACAAATGTTGGGGGAACAGCTGCAGTTGGAATGACTCCCAAATATAACAAAACCAAAATAAGTTGAAAGGTGTTCGTGTTCTATGGCTTTGATTGTGTGGTGTGGTTGACAGCTTCAAGGAATGACTGAGAGGATGCAATCTTATCATGGCCTAGGCATTATGATACTGTCATCACTTAATAGGCATTGGCCAAGTGAAAGCTGAGTACAGATGTCATTCACTATTTGTAGAAATGTATAAGCAGAGACAGGTGAGGAAAAAATATTTCCCACATAATTTAAAAAAAAAAATAACATTCTATAATTAAAGGCATAAGTCAATGTTTTGAGAACTCGCTCATGATGCACAGGTGTGAATAAGAAACACAGTAAAACAATGAGGAGCTTATCAGCAAAACAATGTGATTGTTGTCGATGACAAAAATTTTGGTTAAAATTGTTGCAACCTGCTGCGTTTCCACTTTAATGCTATGATTTCATATATGACACTTGACAAAGAAACTTGTTGCCCTTAAATTGTTTCTTTGATTCACTTTCATTGCAATTCACATTTGTTCTGTGGCAACCAATCAGACATTAGAAGATACATTCTCCCTAGTATCATCTTCTGCATGGAGTCTTAGGGAACATTTATTTTGAAAAACATGGTGGAGAGACAGGCTGCACTAGTTCGGGGTTTTTTCACTGTGGAAACTATTAAATTTGTGACCCCTTTCCAGGAAATAATCTGGATTATTTTAGAAAACACATTTTACGACAATACTTAACAAAAAAACAAATGCAGACTTTCTAGGTCAGCAAAACCAGCAGAAAATGGATTATTTTGTTGGAAGATAACATGACATTTTCCCTCTATTGTTTCTCTGTAAATATCGTGCTAAACTATTCAGGAAGTAAGGTAGTTGAGATGATGGTAAGTAGATCTGTTTGCATTAAGATGGGGTAAAACACCACCCAAATGCTAATCATCCCTGACTTCAAGGCTTTCAGGGTTTCTCTTTTTGTTTTGGTTGGATTTTTGTTTGTGTTTTTTGTTTGTTTGTTTTGTTGGTTATTTTGTTTTGATTTGTTTTTTAAAGACATTTATCTTCCTTGTCCTCATTCTTGTAGCCTTTTTAGCTAGGGCTAAGGAGCAACTGTATGAGTCTGCTAGCAGAAACCAGAGCTCCACCTTTTGCACTGGTATCTTGTTACACTGCTGTTCGTGCTGTTAATCAAAACCAAAAGCAGTCACTTCGTTGCCAGAGTTCAGGTTTTTATCATGAGCCTTGCAACATTCGTTGTTTCTACTTCAAAGCCCCATACGGTCAAAACGAAGCTCTGTGGGACACAATCGTGTCGATTTTTCTGGCGTGGGTGGTGGCACCGTGTCAGGCTACTGGCAGGAAGCAGGGCTGCCTTGCGTGAGCCCCAGGAGTTTCATCCTCTGACCTATGGCACAGGGTTAGTCACTCTCCACCGCGTGGCAATGCAGTAACTCCTTCCCCCAGGAGCCGCTGTCGGCAGGTATAACAGAGCCATAAGCCTCTTCAAAACCTGAACACTCCTCCCTTATTGCTATGCTTGAGATTCCCGACCTTATTAGTGCCTGCAGGATGTGACCCGAAATCTCTGGAGCAGAGGGACTGACTGCAGGTGCGATCACCAGAGCCTTATGGGGTTTTAATCTGGGCTGTTTGCTCATCTCCACCTAATAGACAAATATTTTTATTAATAAAGCTATGTGAATAGAGGAACGAAGAACGAGACTGATGTTAAAATGAACGACGTAATATAACGGCATCTTTTTCCAGCCCTCTAAGTAGAATTGTGTTAGTGAGAATTTATAGCAGTACAGGTTTCTGTTTTACTACAACAGGCATTAGTATGAGCGCCTGCCTGCTGAACGTTTGTAAAATAACATCGTCTTCAAGGGTGCACCATTATACTCTAAGTGCTAGTATTATTTAGAAAGAAACCATGTTGCTTTTAACATTTTCATTATGTATAGAAATCATAATGAGACACAAAGCTATGTTTGCTAATATGTCTCTCTTGTATTTTCACAGAGTAGAATTTTAAACTTTTACGGCAATAAGTGTTTATGTTCAGGAATTTTGCTTTGACAATGCAAATTCCTTAAATAAGATTGAAAGACACTTTAATTCAAAGCCTGGGAGTAAAATGCAATTGTCTTACAGCCTGAGCTTTTGTTGTACCTTACATGAACCTACCAAATGATATCTGTTTTCACCTTCCTGTGCTTGTTTCTCTGATGCCCGTCTAAAAAATTACTAACCCAACAAAGCGCCTCACCAGCGTGGCAGTGAAATGATTGGTGCCTATTCATGGAAAACGCCTGAAAGCTGTAACTGTCCAAAAGTGTACCGAGTATCAGATTTGTAATCCTGCTCTGCTGACAGCTTAACTGTTGCTTCTGAAAAGGAGTTTGCAGCACAGAGAGAAGGAAAAGGCCTCACAACAGTCTGCACAATCCTACATTATTTACTATCTATCTGTATAGCACAGTTTCGGCTGGCAGGGAGAGTTAGGGCTGGGAATGAGAGATGCGTACCGCTGCTGGGAGAAATGTAAATAAGATTAGAGTTGCCAGTCCCTGCTGAGAGGTAAATTTCTTTTCCAGAAGCTGAACACACCTTTTCTTTTAAACAGTGTCTTTGTTCGTGGGAACTGCTAGTCTGCATCCATCTGCCACACTTAAACCCTGGACCTTGTAAATAATCTCTGCTTACTGAGCGCAGCTATGACAAAAAAATGTAATGTCTTCTTGTTCTACATGTCTAGGAACTAATCTTCCCTTGGCAGCGAACTTGTGGTCTGTCAGTCTGAGTTCCTTTTCACTTAGATACTTCTTCTGCTCAGCACAGATGAGGGTGAAGACGGGAGGCACAAGAGGGAATTCACGGAGTAAACAAACCATACCCAGCAGCTGGGGTGATCGGCTTGTGAGTGCAGATAAAAGATGTCTTCTGCTACAGCTTGCCTGGTGCGTTACTGCTGTTCCTGTATTGCTGATGGGATTCATGAACTAGTGGATGAACCAGGTGTTGGACATGCTAGTTTAATCTGCATGGGATGAATGTTTGAGTTGATAGAGCTATCACGACTGGCTGATCGCAAGAATTATCTATTCGAGAATATGATTTCAGATCTACAATTTACTATGACTACCCATGGCCATGCTCCAGTTTGCTCTGCAAGTGGTTAATGTTGAAGGTTACTCAGACTTCAGCTAGATCAGAAAAATCTTGGCCAAAAGGCATAATCATAGAATCACAGAGTCACAGAATGGTTTCGGTTGGAAGATCATCTAGTTCCAACCTCCCTGCCATAGGCAGGGATGCCTTCCACTACACCAGGTTGCTCAAAGCCTCATCCAACCTGGCCTTGAACACTTCCACGGATAGGGCATCCACAACTTCTCTGGACAATCTGTTCCAGGGCCTCATCACCCTCATTTTAAAAAATTTCTTCCGTAGATCTAATCTAAATCTACCCTCTTGCAGTTTAAAGCCATTGCTCCTGTCCTATCTCTACATGCTCTTGTCAAAAGTCCCTCTCCAGCTTTCTTGTAGGCCTCCTTTAGGTACTGGAAGGCTGCTAGAAGGTGTCTCCGCAGCCCTCTCTTCTCCAAGCTGAACAATTCCAACTCTTTCAGCCTGTCTTTACAGGAGAGGTGCTCCAGCCCTCTGTTCATCAATATCTTATTAATATCTCTAACCATCATAATATAGTAGTTCTTTGGTAAATGCAAGTTTTTCTGGTTTGGGTTTTAATTCAGGGTGTACATTTCTTTCTTTTCTCTAAAGAACAGCATGTTTTCAAGCAATCTAAGAGATCACCACTCTTCTAAAATACAACATCAAGCTGTTATGCTGAATCTGAAATGTATGATGACATTTAAAGGAAAATAGAGATAGTGTGTCTCTCTTCAGGCTGTTTGGGAAAAGAGGGTTTGTAATGGCCTCCCAAGATGCTTGTTTGAGGAAAGTTTGTATTTAAAAGTCAGGCATGCCAAACATTTTACACAATTGAGACGGACTTACAAATACTTCAATTATCAGTAAACACAATGGGAATCTATACTCCGCAGTCTGTCAAATAATTGGCTTTTACCACAGAAGCAGATATTGAAGGAATGAAGCGAAAACAACTAATGGTTGTTAGAAGTAATCTCTACTGGTAACACTTTTTGCTCTCCATGAGCCCTTGGGGAAAATAATAAACTGTGAAACTTTGCTGCTACTTCCACTTTAGCGACGTCAACTACCTAGACCAGAGCTTGCCACCTCTCCTGCCAAAGCAGGCCATGCAATTTGGCTATGAATCCATGCAAAGCCCTCTTCTTTCCATGTGTCTAAATGTATGCCCAGAGTCTTTCTTGTGCAGCCCTGGCTGCAAGCATTCACACTGTCACATAGCTGGATATGCCCCTCTAACGTGGCCAGATGCAGATCTCTCTCCTCATGCTTCAATTCACAGCATAATCCTCGGCTTTCATGTGCATGTCACCATCACCATGTTAGTCCTGTCAAACAAGCAGCCTCCTCTCTGGCAAGGGTTCTGAGACCCTGGAGCCTCATCACAGTGCCTCATCCAAGGCAGCCCAAAAAAGCCAGCAGGCTTTTAGGCTGTGAGCAACCAGAATAACTCACATAGCCTGAAGCCTGCTTCTCAACTTCTTGCTGGGACAGCTGTCCTAGGGAGGATGTGTCACTTCAGCCACTCTTTCTCCAGCCTACCTGGAGCCATGGATTCGCTTATACTTCAGCTTGGAGTGAGTCTCTTGCTAAGATGTTTAAAGATGCAGAGCAGCATGCTCCAGAGAAAGCTTGCTTTCTGCCTAAGGCCATGAAAATGTTGCCATTAACTTCTGCCCTGTTCTGAATATTTATAATATTAGATTCAAGATGCAATAGCAGCTTCTGAGAAGTACTGGAATTGCTCACACTGGTAAAAATCACTTCTTACCATAGATGTGGTGCTGATTCTTCCATTGTCCGCACTCGATGAGCGTTCCTGGCTGGGTCATCGATGTCACTGATCTGAAGCAACCAGTTTATTTTCTTCTCAGAGTGACTGAGACATTACCACAAGATGCATTTTTCTCTTCTGAGAATTTCTATGTGTTCACACATGAATTACTTGCCCAACGGGTACACAACCCTGCAACCTTGTGCGTACCCACCAGCTCGTGAATCTGGCCATTGAAGGGAAGGGGTTAACCTTCCTGCCTCCGTGACTCGCACGAAGATGTCCCTGCATCCCCAGGGAAGCCAAACTCTCCCGACAGCGCTGAAGAGCTGCAAAGATTCCCTTTTTGCACGGAATCAAGAACCTCACACCACGGGCGAAACCTGTCCGTGGCCCCCACCACCGCCACACACAGCCCCCTCCCTCTCCGCGCCACCGTGACGCGAAACCCTCTCCCCTCGCACCCCCGGCTGCCTTCCTGGGGTCTGGCGAAGCATCCTGAGACCCCATCTGACGAGGAAGCGGCCGCGCAGCCCCCCCACCCCCGCGCCCCCCAAACCCCGGGGTGTCTTTTTGGACTTGCCTGCGCCCCGCGCGCATCTCCCGCCAGGTGGAGCAAGAAACAAAGAATAGCGCTTTCCCCATTTCCCCCCTTTTTTTCCATCTTTTCTCTTTTTTTTTTCATTTTCTTTTTTTTTTTCTTTTTTTTTTTTTTTTTCCTCCCCAGGCCTTGATTTCTCCTTTCCTCCAACCGAAGTTTCAACGCAATAAGGAGGCAAATCGGGAGAACGATATTTCCTTCTGGTTTAGGTTACTGCGAGAGCGGGAAATGTTTTCTGCAGTTTGCAGTCTGTCAACGACACAGGTTTGCGGGGAGGAGGGAGAAGGTAGGGGGCGCAACGACCTGCATAAATTCTCCTTCTGCACACCTACCAGTCCTAGGAAGAAAATAAAAATTAAAAATTTTAAAAGGCAGATCACTCTTTTTTGCGTTAGTGGGAAAAAAGTTTGGAAAACCTATTCATAAACACAGCAGCATAAAATTCACATTTACATCTCATTAAGTCTAAACGCACTTAGGGACTGATCCAAAGGCCATCAAACTCAATGGGAGACTTTCCATTGCCTTCAAATGGGATTTGGATCATGCTGTTAGTGATTGGCAAAAGCTCATATTAACAAAATAAAAAAAAATCCTGACATTACCTAAAAGGCTATAAAAGCATTTCCATTCCTTGTTCTGGGAAATCCCTTTTATGGCTGATCAAATGTAATCACAGCAGCCACCTCTGCGGTGAAATCTTCCCGTTAGGCTAAAAACAAGGTAGCTGAGGTATGGATGCAAACAACATCACTATTTTACACAAATTGGAATGGAAACCTCCTTTTTGATCATAGTGAATTATCCATCATAGCAGAGGTAAACCTGAAGTGATCAGAAGTTAATTTGATTGCTATGCAAATACTATTTAAAAAGCAAGAGAGATAAAAGCAGCTGAAATCTAGCTCAGGGAAAGCATATGTCTGCTGTGATAACATTTTACACAAGTCTGGTGTCCTAACATGAACTAAAATAACTAAAATGAACTAAATTAACTAAAGTAGACTTTATGTGGTCAAAAGCAAACAAGTTTGTTGTGCACAGTACCCTTTAGAGATCTCAGTACATGATATCATCACTAATGGCTCTATTTTCATGTCTGGTTATAAAAAGTAGTACATTAAAAAAAATAATTAACTGCCTTGGGTAGCTTCAAATTCCTTGATCTTAATTTACTTTTTTAAAATGTTACTTCTAGCAGAGACAGTCTGGAGCAGAGGCTCCAGCTCTGAGTAGGTTTCTTGTTCAGCTGGCCTTAGGTGGGACTATGTTATTCTGCTGATGCCAGAGATGGGCCTAGAATTTCCTGTATATGTTTAAAAACCAAATGAATCAAAATGGCAAGCCCTTTTTTTTTTTTTTTAATCCCAAATAGCTTAAATTTGAAATAGATATGTCAAGTTGGATGGATAGAATACTATGAGAGATTTGAAAGACTTTCCTGGTTTTCCTTCTGCTGTGAGGTTTTGAATCTCCTTATTCTCTTTGTTACCCTCAATGTTCCCTTTGCTTATTTCACTGTGTTCAACACCTCCTTCCTGGTGCTCAGCCCAAATAGTGTAGAGAGATATTCCATCTTCAGGTATCTCCATGTGTCTGGGCAACTGCCTTCTTCCTAAGTCCATTAGGAGCTGAACTAAAAACTTCAATTTGAACAGTTTCTTATTTTTTAGTGCTAGAAAACCCTGGATCTAAGGTGGGCAGTGATGTTTTTGTAGGAGTTTCAACTCCTAAAATATTGTCGACAATGAAATTTCACCAGAGGAAGGAAGGTGTAGATATTGCCCCAAATTTTAAAAATGCATCTAATTCTACATGCAACAGTTATGGCAGACCCTAACTTTAACATAGTATTTAAGTTGACCAGATGATGAGACAGTAATTCCCATAGAGAGTCATGCAGCTGATTCTGTTCTTGGCATCACTGATTTAGTTTTTACTTTTATTCTCCTGTCTCCCTCTAACCTTCATTTCCTTCTTCTGCTTTCCAGTCTGTGAGATGTATATAGCCTTGCTGCCTTGCCCCTCTCCCTCTTTGGTGGCTTACCTTCATAAAGAATGAAAGGGTCTTGTAACAAGAAACAATATATATCAAAATGCATATTAAAATACCACCCAGTACATATTAAAATACTATTCACTGATTTGCAGCATCAGTTCATCCCAACAGAGGTCAGAAATCTGGCCCTTGGCAAGCACTTTGGAGAAACTGCCAGAAACTGCTAATCTTATAGAATGTCCCCGCGCATTCAGGTAGAAAAGTGATGCAGGGGAGTAAGATCAAACTGACGTCTGCAGTTGGGATCGTATTTTCACCTGTCTTTCTGTTTCTGATTGCACATCTCAGCTTTCTTACAGTTAATCTCATCCACTCCTTTTTGAGTCAAGCAGAGCGTGCCGTCGATTACAGCAAGAGCAAAGTGTTTTGCAAATGTTTCTTCCTTCTGCTTCCTTCCTCCCTCCCCTCCCTGATAGTCATTAAATACAGTGAAAAAACTATCAGAATCAATATTTTGTTATTTATGGATAAACTATCAATTTTGGTATTATGGCACTGGAAATGTGTCAAGTCTGGAAAACCAAGTGGGGAAGTATCTTAAGACTAAGATACCTCTTTGAACCACAGCCTCCACACTGCTTTCTCACTGCACCTGCTGAAGTAGAGTGACCTGCCGGTGGCTACACCTGCACCAAATCACTGCTGAGACCACTGCCAGGTCCCCAGCCCTGCCAGGGGAAGGAAACAGAGCTGAGGTGCTGCCTCCACAGAGGATAGGCAGAGATGCTGCTGCTTTTATTTGTCATCACCCAAAGGGAGGTCCAAAGTTTAAGTGGGAATTTCTGTGGAGAACACTTGTGGATTTAGGTGCACAGTGTTCACATGGAAGCTAAAGCCCTTTTGTGGACCAGGGCACTGGTTAGAAGTCAGCTAAACTCTATATTTTATTTTGAAACCAGTTATTGCATGGCTTTATTTTTCTTTAATCTGTCAGAAGCTCAACTTTACTTTTAAAGCTGCAGAGTGAATTGTTTAGACAACCAGGCTTTTGTCTAGGTTTTTAGTTCCCCTGAGCACTACATTAAAAAGACAAAAATGAATTAAAATGAGACAACATCTAAATTCATCCTGTTAACAGTATAGAGTGATTCTGTTGATGGTTAGATAAATTAGAAAACTGTTCATTTCACTGCATCACTAGTCTTTTAAACATCATGTTCAGAGAATCTCAAAAAAACCCCACAACATTTTAAATGCTGCTATTGCTCTCTGCTGTGGCTATCTGAGCACATGCTGGGCATTCACAATAGTAGTAATATTAAATGAGGAACTAATTGCTTAGCCAGGATGACAATTCCATCCTCTCAGGTTGTGGCCATTTTCTCTCAAAGCAAAATGAGCATGGAAGTGCAGGACTAATAATTCTTGCTGTTGTCTTTATTTAATGTGCAGTAGTATCAGTGAATCACCCAAGTCTCTTGTAATTTCGTTCAGTTTCTGATTGTGCTGGCAAGCATATGGGATATTCACTTAAAGGTGCTTAAATGTCACCCCTTGAGAAGTTAATCTATGTCTTCCATAGTTAAGTAGTAAGCATTGCTTACTTACATCAATGTTTTACACTGCTATAGAGCCTTTGGATGTCAGATTATTGATACTTAAGTAGATGCTCAAATACTTCTCAGGGAGAGATAAATACCATTATTATCCCCACCAGCACAGAAAGGAGAGGCGATCTTTCTAAGTCCATTCATTCAGAAAATTTATCTTGAGAGGCCTGATAACACAGTTATAAACACCCAATAGCAGCCGCGTCAACCTCTAGCATTTTTTTTTTAAAGAACAATTTCAAAAAAATGATGGCAACGACTTCACAGTAGATTTTTTCCACTTGGCTCATAGTTTCTGAGCATAGAGAATACCTAGGCTTATTTGAACTGAAGAGCGAGAAGTTTCCTCTGTTTCAAATTTCTGCTGATGATCTAGCAGTTTAACAAACCGAATCTAAGAATTGTAGAGACATCAGGAAGTATCGTGAGACGTCGGAGGTAGCCATCAGGCTTCCAGAGGCTTTGAGTCATTTTTCCCATAACAGAAACAGTCAGCAAATGAAATTATGTAGTGATCAATAAATTAAACCTAATCAGTGACTGTCAGATTTAATGCATGAGAAGTTTTTAGTTTCAGATGGAGAAGATAGAAGGATGTGAGGGTGAGTGGGTGAAAAGTGCACTGCGCTGCCAGTGAGAAATCCTTAGTGCCTTGCTAAAAATCCCATTGCTTTCGCAGTGGAGCAAACAACTGAATCACATATGATTCAACGGCACTTAAAACCACTCAAATCATAATTAATAGCTTTGTTCAATCTTGATTAAAATGCATGAATATCATTTTCTGTATTAACATTTAATGTTAATTTATAATTAGACATACGAAACATGAAATCCTATGAGCTAATCAATATATATTTTATGAATTAGAAAAAGAATGCTAATTACTTATAGGAGCTTACATGCAGGTCCAAATTCTGTTCTCGTCCATCAGACTGGTTATCTATGGATATAGTTGTTTGGAGATAGTTTACTGGGGAAATGGTTTTCCTGTGTTTTTTAAGTGTGCCTGTGAAAGTGAAGGAATGTGTTGGACACATGACATTAATCTGTGGGTTTTGGAGAGGAAGACTTAAAGCCCCTGCCATTTCTTTTTCTTGGCAGACTTAAATGTTTTTTGAAAATATGACATGTTTTCAAATGCAGAGATTAAAAGCAAGGCATGGAGGATCCTTTAATGTTGCAAATTAGCTTGTTATATGATGAGATTATTCATTTTGACTCGGATGAGGACCAGTAGCACTTAATTCCTTGACCATCCTTCAAGTAATGTGAAGCTGCCCTAGACACAGGCAAAATGTTTTGGGCGGCAAAGTGATTAATGAACTTTCTCTGCACTGTGCTTACAAGAGAGTCCCGAGAGGGCCACTTCATTGCTCTCAATGCCACACAGAAAGGCATCGGCGTGCCAAGTGGCTGGTATCATTGGGGATGGAGGGGGAGATGGGGATGGATCCACCAAAATCAGCGCTTGTATCCCCCACCCATCCCACTATCAATCAGAGGAACAAGCATTACCTTTCATCTGTCTTCCTTCCTCTCTGGAGGACCCTTTGGTCTTGCCTTTATATCTGTCCCAGCAAAACTGAGTGGAGCCCAAGCTGCTGCGAAGCCTCAAGGCAGGTCTGACATGCTCAGTGCACACACGACTCCGCTTGCCCCAGTGAAGTGAAGGTTCAGCTTCTCTCACTTGCTCCTGAGGAGAAACACCGGTCATTCTCCAACAACCTCTGTTAATAATTATGTGAGACATCCCAGTAGAGAGGATATGTAATTTTAAAATCTCAGCTAGTTTCATGGTCTGTCTCTGTTTATGTTTAGGAACATGTTAATTGAGCTGATGAGAAATATGAGGGCCAAGAGCAGGTTGAGAAAGGCACGGAAAGGATTTACTGTATTTTTATGGTTTCTTTATCTGGAAACTAAGCATGATAGATTGGGTATTTCTAAAGGAGATAATGGTAATAATTAGTCAATTAAACACATCAACGATGTTACCAAGAATATATCCCAGTACAAACGTAGCTGAGCAGATGATTGTCAGCATAGATACTTGTATAAGCATGTCCTTGCTCTGACACACAACTAACTTCCTTTAAATGCAATTACTGCAATTAACGTTGTCAGTGTTGCCATGCTGCCACCATTGGTCCTGCTGTGGGAGGAGCGCGTGTTAGTCATAGCTGTTCTGTGGACAGGAAAGATGAAGCCCAGAACAAATTGTTAACAGAAAAATAGCTAGACCCACTTTTTCTATCGATTTCCTCTCAGATTTCTTTCTTGTTTTATTGTTTGTTTTTGCAGTACGGTAGAGGCAGAAGGCAGCCAGCTTTGCTATTAAGAATAGATTATCTACATTATTTATTTAAATATCCTAAAAGATAAGTTCATTTAATATGTGGACATATGAGAGACTAAGTAAGCAATATTTTCATTAGAAAGAAATTGATGCTATTTGTGGACAAGTTCTTGAACTAAACAATTCTTACTGCAGACAGGAAGGTTTTCTTAATCCACATGTTTAATGGAAGCATAAGCTGTGTGGTTCTGCTCTAAGAAAGTGATTTAAGTTGTTAATATGCCTGGGATAGAATATTAAGGAATATTAATCTATGAATTTATGGTCTTAATTGGATTGAATGCTTGCAAATAGATGAGGTAAAACAACAGAACACATCAAAATCAAGATCCCTAAGAACGCCAACAAAGTAATGTAAAATGAGTTTCTACAAATTCATGCCTTCTTCTCCTGATAACAAGATTTCATATCCTTGCAGTTTCCTTTTCTCTCCTTTTCATCAATCTGAAAGAATCTCCACTTTGAAGCTCTTGCAGCAGAGAACATAAACAGTTTTGGCTAATCTTTGTTGCAATATTCTCAAGGAGCATCACTCATCGTTAACAGAAACTAAGGGATCTACAATGATGTCAATACTACAAATTAAAGTGCACTTTCTGTATTCTGGAATTCATGAATTTGTCTTTAATATCTGATTCTGGCCTTCGTAAATTAACAGTAAGAAGCACTATGCAAAATAATCCCATGAAATTTAATCAAAGCTATAAAGAGTATAGTAATATTTTCCTAAGTGAGAACATAGCACAGTACACAAACACATACATAAAAAAAAAAGTTTTTCCTTCTTGAAAGAAATGTTGTTAACTTGATCTAGCATTGTGTTTATTGCAATTACTTTGAAAATATTTCAAAACTTCATCTTGCAGGGGTGTGTGGGGAGACTAGATTAGAATTCACATGTTCATGATTATGATACTTGAAAGAAAATTGTTGAAAGGGGACAAAATTAGGAGTAGATCTGCTAGAGATCATTGTCACTTTCTCCTAAGACGTAAATGTCACACAGAGCTCTCCTTAATCTGAAAGGAAAGGCTGCTTATGCATGGAGTTAACAATTGATCTCTGGACCAAATTCAGCCTGACATAATTGGTTTCAGTTCCATTAGCTTCTGAAGGGTTGCATTCAGTCTGCCAGACTTGGATTTGGATTTGAAGTTTTGACTGTCACCAAGAAATTATTAAAACGCTCTTTCATCATTTCCTGTGATCACACTTGCATAAAGAAAACACTGCAATGTGTGAATAGGCTCTCAAAGTTGAATATCACTAGCAAGACATTTCTGTGATTGGTTACAAGCATTTCTTCATCTTTATAATCACTTACTAATGTGGAAATTAATTTTCATGATCAAAATATTCTAGATTTGAGATCCATATAAATTACAGGGAATATGATTTTTTAAATGCACTTTTTCTAACATGTTACATGATCTTTTGATTTGACATCACACCAACTAACTTGAATTTCTTCATAGAAATATCGGAAGTTGCAAGCCAACACACTGGCTTTGAAAGCATTGATCTAATTTTTTTTTCCACTGTATCTGGTATTCAACATGCTGTTCCATCTATTCAGTGGATTCATTTTGTTTTTCTCCAACAGAACGGAACAAAACAGCAGTCTTTATATATATGTATATATTTATGATGCATGATTCAGATGATACAATGGGAAGCTAACCACAGATTTTCACTTTATAAGTATAGAAAACTTCACATATTCACCTGCAGAACATAGAACAGAGGTTGGTTCAGAAGCTGAAGACTATTTTTGTTTAAATTTGGAAACTCTTCTTTAATAAAAAGGTAAATCTCTATAAGAATGAGTGGTATGTGAGAGAAGAGTAATATTAATTATCTGGTTACTGTCTTTGAAAACTTTTCTCTTAATATTGTTGCTAGCCATTATTACAAAAAGCAAACATTTGAGTTTTCCCTTGCATGTAAATAATAGTAATAAGAGTAGCAATCATTATTAATAATAATTATTTGTGATGTCAGTAGTGGTAAAAAGACACTAGTAGTCTAGTGGTTCTAAGAAAATATGTCAGGACTACAGGAACTAGCAAAAAACCACTATGAAATAGGAGCTCCATTTAAGGCTGAAGGCAAATGCTCAGATAAGATAAAGCACACTACCATTTGCCCAGAAACACATCATGAAGGAAATCAGAAATTTTGCTTTTCATTACTATCTAGTTAGCTACTCAGCATGCTATATAATGATAAAAATGTGACAGGCAGGAAATAAGATATTAAGAATCTCATAGAAGCATAAAAATGTAACATTAAAAGTGTTTTGCAAAATATACATTTGTGACGTAGGTGAGCTCTATACGCTCGTCTTTTTCCTTTTGTGCATTTCAAAGATAGAACTCTAAATGTAGCATTAATAAAGGAGGAAAAAGATCTACTTTTTCTTTTACACAGTCAAAGGGACCATAAACTGATTAACTTTAATTGCATTAGGTTTTGAGTTGCCTACACAGTCTTTGAAGCTCATGTCTTATTGAAATGTACGAATGTAGGAAGTTCATCTCCTTTCCACTGCTGTTTTTGGCAGCCTTCAGCTAAACTGGGCTAAACATGGGAACATCACATCATTTAATATTAATCAGAGTTCTATTTAAAAATATGAAAAATTCTTAAGACTGACACTTATCTTCATATTTTTGCATCTTAATAAGTGGTCTTAATCTTTCCGGCCTTCACAGGGGACAGAGATGTTCAACACAACTAAGAATTCATTAGCTTAATTAAAGACTTTAATATGATGCTAATATCTATCATCAGGGCCTCAAATTTGAAAATGTTGCCTTTTTTTATCCCAGTCCAGACTGTATATTTGTGGGAAAATAGTATACCATTTGGAAAGACGCTGTGCAAACACAGTTGTCAAATCTGTGTTTCAAATTCAAATCAAATGCAGAGTAGTTGTTGGGAAGTTTATGTACTTCATACAAAGAAATATTTCTCAGGGGTAGGTGGATAGTTTTTGTGATTATGGTTTACATTCAGGCTTTGCATCCTGGTTCTGGTCCATAAAGAGTAACACCGAAGAGGTCACTAGCTTATAGGCCAAGATCAAGATAAATACCTTCTGTAGTAGCGACTTGAAAGAGGGGACAGAGTGCCCCCTCAGCAAGTTGCAGATGACACGAAACTGGGAGGAGTGGTCAATGCACCACGCTGGTGTACTGCCATTCAGGGACCTTGGCAGGTGAGAAATAGACCAGTGGATCTTCGTGAAGATCAACATAGGGAAGTGCCAAGTCCTTCACTGGGAAGGATAACCCCATGCACCAGTACAATCCTGGTGGACACCTAGTTGGACATAAGCCAACAATATGACCTTGAGGCAAAGAAGCCCAACTGCACCTTGGGCTACATGAGACAGAGCAGTACTAGCAGGTCAAGAGAAGTGATCCTTCCTCCTTACTCAACCATGTTGAGACACATCTAGGGTGCTAGGTCAAGTGTTGGGCTCCCCAGTATGAAAGAGACATGGACATACTGGAGCAAGTCCAGTAAAGTGCTGTAAAGATGATTAAGGGACTGGAGCACCTCTCATGTGAAGAGAGGCTGAGAGAGCTGGGACTACTCAGCCTGGAGACAAGAGGGCTCAAGGGGATCTTATCAATGTGTATAAATAGCTGATGGGGGGAGTTAATGTCATAGATCCAGACTCTTCTCAGTGGATTCCCAGAGACAGGACAAGGGACAATGGGTACAAACAATACAGGAAATTATGTCTGAATATAAGAAAAAGCCTTTTTCCTAAGAGGACTGTCAAACACTGGATGCCCTGGGAGGTTGTGGACTCTCCACCATTGGAGATGTACAGAACCCAACTGGACTCTTAGCAAACGACTCTTGCTGACCCTGCCATGAGCGAGGCCCAGCTTTGAATAGTGGTGTTAATTGCCTGGGATATTCATGATTCTTGCCTAGGATACTTATGACTGAAAAATCTAGGGCAAATTAATGTATTTGCATACTTAGATTCATATAAAACAAGGCGTGTATGTGAATGCCTAAAAGAATGCATGATGCAGGGATAGACTATAGCAGTTTTTAAAGGAAACTGAATATATTCAGATGGGTATAAGCAAATTTAGACGGATGAAGGAGATCAATGGTGCAATTATTGATAGCTATGTATGTGCACAAATCAGCAGGAGAGACTTTAATCTCCCTTTACAGTGTTGGATTATGAGAAATACTGGGTGAGAAGGCAATTTACTCCTGAAGGAAAAGTATAGATATAAAAGTTCCTTTGTGGATGTCTTTCACAGGATTAACATTTAGATACATATCCAACAAACACATAATTTTTCAGCTTTGCAAAGTGATTTCAAAAGTCAAACAGAAAAGAATCATGCTTTGCCCGTAATAGCAAAAGTTGCCTTGTCAAACTCTTTTCAGCAGTAGGATTCTTTCAAATAACTGTAACTTTAATCAATATTAGTCCAAAGAAAATTAGGTTTTGTTCTTCACATGTGGGATGTGGCTTCTGTGCTGGGAGGCAGTATAAATGCTTCCAAAAGCCATATTCTTTGGAATCCTCATGAGGAATCTTATGAAAGGCTGATGTGTATTGTCTTTATCACAGCATGCTTTGACAAGAAAATGACTCTGTCTCAGTTCATTTGCTGTCTCCAAAGGAAACCGATTTACACGTCTTCCTGGTGGCTCATCTCTTATTTAATCTACCTGCTTATAATTATTCTAGTAATTAACTTATGAATTATTATTAGTAGTTTATTCATATTTAGAGATGGGCATTCTGACAGTTGTGTAATGACATCTGGCATATTCTCTGTCCTGACGTGACCTACTTGCTCAGTTTTACGTAGCTTTGCACTCCAGACTTACTGGTTTCTACAGCTGAATATCCCACTATAATATTTTGGGCACCTTGCCGCTATAGGATGCTATGAAATGTGGCTGTTACACTTCTGAACGTTACCATTTCTCTAATTCACCCAGTCTGAGGTCATGCACCCACTCCGTTCATTCCCTGGAAGTACTGGTAATTAGAGGCGGTGAAATAACCTCACAAACTTCTGCACCAGAGGAAGAATCTCAGAAATTGGGAGGAGGACTGCTCAATATCGTTTCTTTGCAGCTGATTTAAAAAATGCCTTTTCCTAATGAATTTTTAATGTTTCAAAATGTGAAGTAAATGTGAGGAATTTTCATTTTCAGTAGCTCAATCACCTTAGGAAATGTTCAAACAGGGAATCCCTTTGTTTTATTTCTTTGCATGTCAGAAAATGTTGACAGGCAATGAGATATTGCTTGGGTGAAGGATTGGTATTGCAGGTTGCACGCACCACTAAAGATTTCTAGCTGACAGTGTGCCTAAAAACTGAAGAAGAGCAAATGAAGTCACAAGATTTCAGGCATATGCTATGAGAAGGGAGGTGACAGATACAGATCCTGCGAGAGATGATGAGATTTTATTTCATGTAAGATGCAAAGGTGGCCCTGGATTAAAGTTCCAGCCCAAAGTCTTTTGTGCCACTATGAGCAGCAAGAGGCAAAGGAGGAGCGAGCACACAGATCTCACGCTGTAGTTGTACAGTCAAAGACAATCAGTGATACACCTGACATTTCATAAGCATTTATTCCAATGTCAAAATGACTCCTGCATAGTTCCTGCAGATGAACACAAAACACTAATTTATATTGCTACCTTTGACTCCTATTTTCCGTACTGGCATAAAAGACTGTGGTCTGGATTCCGTTTCCTGAATCACTAGGTCTCACTACCTCTTCTCACATAATGAGAATGGAAATTAACCAGAATATATTACATTAGTGATACATTCCCATGCATGTATACACACATATGAAATCATTTATAAGTAATGATAATCATTGCTTCTCTAATACTAGTGTTCTTGTTAACTTATCAGAAAAGAATATAGCAAAAACTGGGATGAGCAAATAATTACAGAGGTGGTTGAACTTTTACAGGAAGAGAAACTGAAGAGACTGAACACATGTAGTTTGTGGAAAAGATGAATGAGAACAGGCATGATAGATGTCTTAAAAAAAATGAATGATTAAAAAAAAAAGGAAAAATATCTCCCTGCTTTCCTTCCATTGACTTTCTTTCCCTTTCACTGGACTATAGGTATGTGTCTTGCTTAGGATATGGACACTGCTAACTTCAAGTAATCAATCATACTGTTCTCTTCTCCCACTCTGATCTTTGAGGCTTTTGCACCATTGCTCAGTGTAAAACTTTAACAGTTTTGGATGGAAGATCCTTTGGAAAGTGTCTAAACTGCATAAAAGCACAAGAAATAAATAGTTGCAATAATGTATGCAGTTTGAAAGTTTGAAGCATACATTTTTCTTAAACGGTCCAGGCTCTTTAGTTTACGTTGTTTCAGATAGATAGCAGAAGCTGAAAAAATATTCTTGTGCTCACCAGGACTTCTGAACAATATTGCTACAGAAGGACTGCTGAAACCGAAGCTGTGTGTGGCATTTCATTATCATAAAAAACAAAGTCAGGTTTTCATGACAGCATTTTCTATCTCTAAGGAATTTCTAATGCTTTAATATAATTTACTAATTATAAAAACTAAAGCCTCAAAATATTTGAGGGAAGAAGAACTGAATTATGAAAAATCACATTAAATCCAAGAACAGATAGTAAATGCTAGCTGTAAAACTGTGAGGTTTTCTTGAAGAGTCACACTATTTAAGTTTTTTTTCCAAGTGTAATTAACTTACTCCTCAACCTTTCAGTAAAGACACCGATAATCTCCATGACATTGTAAATACCACTGGAGCTGCAAGAAAATAAAAGGTTATGGTCTCCTATTGGTGAAAACAGATTTCTCTAATATGTTGTGGAGTCTTTTCTGTAAAGGTGATCCACAAAGCCACTCATGAAATCTTTTTTAAATATTTTTTTTCCTACTAGTCTCCCTTAAAAAAAAATAAATTCTAAATACTTCAAGTAGTGTATTGTATTTTGCACTTACATCACATGACACAAATGTACAATGTAAGTTGTATGGTCATTTCTCAGTGATTTTCAGTGGGACTGTGTACACTAACAAATGTTGAACATTATTTTGGATAGTTGAATTGAGTTTACATGCAAATTAGGTTTCAGATTGGATTGTAATTGCCTTAAGCCAATTGTACAGGGAGTAATAGCTCAACAGGGAGTAATAGCTCAGCATACTTACATGACCTTTATGAAAAAAAAATCTTAATCTTTCTCAGGGATTCACTGATAAGATTCTTCTGATTTGCTCCTATATCAAGTTTTTGTCTGCCAGTCACTCATTGAGAATCTTGTACCCTTAGTGCAATTCTGCTAGTTCAGTCAGCACCTGAATGGTGTGTATGTAATGACTCTGTAACACAAAGTTGTACGCCGACACCAAATGTGTTTGATCTTTCATCAGGAAAAGTGTTCCTCGTCACTGCTGTAAGCTGAGATCAGTTTTTCAGGCGCTGTTTTCGGCCATGAAGTCATTTCAGCAATCAGTTTTCAGTCATGATGACTCTTACTAATTATATTCAAGGTAGTTGCTTGCTTTAATCCTCTTCCACGGGGAATTCTTAATATTCCTGAGCAGATGAGCACTCTCTGGGTGTGGAAGTTGTTTGCTGACTGAGAACAGCTTTTAATCAATTCCTTTATAACAAAGCAGTGCTTGATTGGGAAGGAGGTTGCACTCTACAGGTCATGGGCTGAGGGGCTTAACAGATCGAGGTGTGAAATGAGGAAAGTGGGAGAAAACGTCAGGCTTGCTTGAATGCTTACACCATTTGTAAAGGAATCAATTCTAGCCATGGTAAGGAAAAAAAACCAAGCAGCAGTGAAAAATACAGCTACTGTTTCTTTCTAGTTTATATGCTAAAGACAAGATCTGACCTGGGAAGAAATGCTCAGGTGAACAATTTTTCTCTCTCTTGATTCTCCTGCTTGAGTGAGAACTTCTGTCTAAGAGGAATAAGACAAATAGATCATTCAAGAAAAGATGAACTAGAAAAGATCGGTAATCTCCCAGAATGTTTTCACAGAGACACCCAGTACTTTATACTTTGTATAGAGTGTATCTATACAATTTCTTTCAAATTCCTATTCACTTCACTGGAATTTTTAGTGTGCCTGAGATGCACCTATTTATTTATTTTGCCAATGTCTGAGCTGTATTTATACATGACACCTTGTCCTGGATTCAGCTGGGATAGTTAGTTTCTTCTTAGTAGCTACAATAGCGCTATGTTTTGGATTTGGTATGGGATTTGGGATGAAAAGAATGTTGATAATATACTGATGCTTATAGTTATTGCTAAGACATCAAGGACCTTTTCATCTTCCCATGTTTTGCCAGTGTGCAAGTGCACAAGAACCTAGGAGGGAGCACAGCCAGAGCAAAGGACCCACAACCCATATTTTATGATTTGAGTTTCAGTTTAGGATTGGGATTGAAATTGTCCAATGGAATATTCCATATCATGCAACGTCTTGCCCAGTATATAGATGAGAGCAGGCGGAAGCTCTCTCTCTTTTCAGGGCGCTGTTTCTCTGAGATTGCTGGTTTGGGATCTCTCTTCTTCAGTGTCCTAGTTTTAGCTGGGACAGAGGTTTTTTTTAACAGCCAGAAGAGCTCCGTGTTTTGGTTTTACTCAGAGGCTCACTCTGAGAAGGATGTTGATAGCAAGCTGATGTTTGTGGTTGGAAGTGAAACTCCAAGGACTTTTCAGTGTGCCGGAGTGCAGGAACACGGTGGGACAAGGGGGACACGATTCCCCTTGTGATTTGTGGTGGAACTTAAGACTGAGGGCCAAACTGGCCAATTAGTATTCCATATCATGCAGCGTCATGCCCAGTATAAAGTGAGGGTCAGCCGGGAAGAAGGGCTTTTGCGCTTTGGCTTTTTTTGCACTTTTGCTCTTTTGCGCTTGCTGCGCTGTTGCTCTGCTGTTCTCTCTCTCTCTCTCTCTCTCTCTTTCTGCCCCTCTCTATTTCGGGGCCTCGCGTTCATCCGGGATTGCAGCTTCGGGATGAGACGGGCTTCGCATACGAGGGGGTGGTGAGCACCTATACTGTATTAAATCATCTGTATTAAATCGTTCTTATCTCAACCCACGGGTTTCCCGTTATCCTTTAATTCTCTCCCTCATTCCTGGGGGTGGGGGAGGGGGAGTGACCGGCTGTGTGTGGGGGGGAGTTTTCAACCTAACCCACGACATTCAGGATTGCTAGCCAGGGACAGGACTTGTGTTGGTCAGTGGGTACTGAGCAATTGCGCTGCTCATCACTCGTTTGTAGAGACTATCATTTTTAATTTAGTAACACGGGAATCAACAAGGAGAGGTGCTGTGCTGGATCTTGTTCTCACCAACAAGGAGGGGCTCGTGAGGAATGTGAAGCCCAAGGGCAGCCTGGCTGCAGTGACCATGAAATGGTGAAGTTCAGATCTTTGGTCACTGAGGAGGGAGCACAACAAGCTCACTACCCAGGACTTCAGGAGAGCAGTCTTTGGCCTCTTCAGGGATCTGATTGGTAGAGCACCATGGGATAAAGCCCTGGAGGGAAGAGGGGCTCAAGAAAGCTGGTTGACATTCAAGGAATCTCTTCTAAGCTCAGGAGCAGTGCTTCAGTCTTCACTGGCAAGTGCTCTCACCACACCGCGCAAGTCACAGAAGGCAAAGGAGAATGAAGAACTGCTCACTGTAGGAGAAGATCAGATTCAAGACCATCTAAGGAATCTGAAGGTGCACAAGTCCATGGGACCTGATGAGATACATCCACAGGTCCTGAGGGAACTGGCAGATGAAGTTGCTAAGCCATCATCCATCATAATTGAGAAGTCACCACAGTCTGGTGAAGTTCCCACCAACAGGAAATAGGGAAACATAGCCTCCAATTTTAAAAAGGGAAAAAAGGAAGACCTGGGGGACTATAGGGTGGTCAGTCTCACCTTTGTGCCCAGCAAGATCATGGAGTAGATCCTACTGGAAACTAGGCTAAGGCACATGGAAAAAAAAGGAGGTGATTGGTGACAACCAACATGACTTCATTAAGGGCAAATCATGTCTGACAAATTAGTGGCCTTCAACAGTGGGATTACAGTATTGGTGGATAAGGGAAGAGCAACTGATGTCATCTACCTGGACTTGTTCAAGCATTTAACACTATCCCCACAATATCCTCATCTCTAAATTGGAGAGAAATGGATTTGATGGATGGACCTCTCTGTGGATAAGGAATTGGCTGGATGGTCACACTCAAAGAGTTGTGGTCAAAGGCTTATGTCCAAGTGGAGACCAGTGACAAGTGGCGTTCCTCAGGGGTTTGTACTGGGGCCTGTGCTTTAACATCTTTATTGGTGACATAGACAGTGGAATTGAGTGCACCCTCAGAAAGTTTGCAGATGACACCAAGCTGTGTGATGTGGTCGACACACTGGAGGGAAAGGATGCCACCCAGAGGGACCTTGACAAGCTTGAGAGGTGAGCCTGTGCAAACCTCACGAAGTTCAACAAAGCCAAATGCAAGGTCCTGCATGTGGGTAAGGGCAATCGCAAGCACAAGTACAGTCTGGGTGGAGAATGAATTGAGAGCAGCCCTGAGGAGGAGACTTGTGTGGTGTTGGTTGAGGAGAAGCTCAATGTGAGCCGGCAATGTACGCTAGCAGCCCAGAAAGCCAACCATATCCTGGCCTGCATCAAAAGAAGTGTGGCCAGAAGGTGATTCTGCACTGAGGCCAGTGCAACCCCCAGTTAAAAGTTTTGCAAATCTCAGTAAGCGCCAGTCTATAACTTTGCAAAAGCAGTCCTCTGATTCTCTAGTGATGGTACACAAAGACCTCATTAGGTAAATGTTTCTGCAACCCACATTTCTTTGAAGTAGATATCTGGCCTGAAATGCTGTGCCAAACAGTTTGCTAAAATATTCTAATCTTTGTTTAAAGGACATTGTTCACTTAAAATCTGACAATAGACAAAAAACCTTAAGTGATTAGAGATATCATCTCTTACTTCAATCTTCTTTTGACGTTTCACAAATCGTGCTCTTTCACCATGTTCCCTCCTCCATTTTTTTCTGTATCTGTCCTTTGCCTCTGTTTTTCCTCAAAAGCATGTTGATGTCAGAAAGCAGTCGATTACTTATTTTCCTTCTTCTTCTTTATCATCATTCTCATTTCTTGGTCGATATAGTTACTATGGTTGCCAGATACCCAGTTTTGTGACACAGTTATACTGCTCATTCTAGAAGATCCTGAGGAATAGAAATATTATGTGTTATAAACTATGCAGAGATGACCACTGACTCTGCATAGAAAAAATATTGATTTATTTGTATTTAGTTCTTTTTGTGACAACTGCTAAGATTATTCCTGACTGCACCAACACTCAAAACTTTTGTTACTTTAATGTATGTCAAACAGTAAAGAAGTAAAGAGTTGACTGCACCTACCACTGAGTGCTGCATTTTGTACAGCAGCAAAAGTTGTGCAGAAAACACGTTAGGCATGGGATGTGATAGTGCATTCTCAGAGCTCCCTCGCCAGCACACCAGGGACACACAGAGGTCAACTTGGAGAACGGAGTGGGAGTGTAAGCCCAGGACACTGAAAAGTAACCTCAATCTTTAATAAATACAAATTGTCAAAGCATCAAGTTTATATTCAGTTTGAATGATGGCTTCGTTGTGGAACAGAGACCTCAATGCCATCTTGGGGCTGCTGATTTGAAATGAGGAACATCGCTTCTGAATCATTGAATGCTCATTTTCTCCAATTCTGATCCGTGCTGACTCTTCTTAGTTTACGAGATCACAACCCAGCATGACCTGGCTGCAGTCCAGGGAGCAGAATAGAGTTCCAGGTCTTTCTGACTGCAAATTGAATTACTCCTCTTGACATTAAAGTCAAACCAAAGTCTCATCAGGACAGCACTGCCAAAGGAGTCTTAGTATGATGTGTTGACATATGCCTGAAATTTATGTTTCAAAAATTAGTTATTTTTGCTCTTGCTATGCAAATACAGTACGTTAATGTTAACAATTATGAATGCACACAATATCAGAAGCATCTTGGGATTAGGGACTTCTGAATTCCAGTTTTTATTGACTTTTATCTTCTTAAAAGTGTGTCCTTGTCAATTTGCAGGGTCCTTTTGAGACCTCTGAATACTAATTACAAGCTACTTAGAAACGTAAGTGCTGCACAGGATCCATCCCCTTGGATATCACACTGGTCTATCTTTTATATTCATTATCCTGTGTCCAGCTGCAGCTTATATAGAAATTTCTACCTTTCTGCCTGTAGACATTACTTAATTATTTACTACTTAATATTGTACCTTAGTTCTCCATCCGTACTAAGGAATCAACTTTCTCTTTTTTCTTTGGGTTTTTTTTTTGAGGATTGATTACTAATATTGGATCTTTGTTTTGAAGATTCAAGAGACTAAACTAATTTGAAATGAAACAATTAAACCAAGCCTATGCCACTTTGGAAGGCAGGCCTCCAAGTCTGGTCTGTCATCTACATGGTTGCCTAGCAAATAGCATATCATGTGGAGTTTCTGGAAGGCATGTTTTTATTGACTCTGAAATATATACTTGCAGCCTGGGGATAAAGAAGACTGTCAAACCTGATCCCAAGAGTAATCAAAAGGCTACCTGTAACAGACAGTATAAATGTAATCTTCTAATCAGCCAACTGCTCATCACCTCAGCGCTGGTCACGGTACAGTATCAAGTACCACAGGAACAAAATATGAAATACGTGAGAGAAAAACAGCCTGAGAATCTGGGACTAAATGTCTCTGTGCAGTTAGCTATTTTCTCTTCCAGAACGTTCACAGTTTATTTTTAATTTTGAGAGTGAGAATAATACATGGGGGTTTTGTCATACTTTTAGTTCCTTCTATAATGGACAAAATAACTGTAATATTATGGTAAGATTATGGCAGAAGCTATTGCTCCAGCACAGAGAACAATATTTCTCAAATGTAGTGCTAATAGAAAGAAGCACTTCATTCAAGTATTATTTTCTGAACATTCAGGTAATGTTTTCCACTGCCATGTGCCTTGTTTTATTAGATGATAGTCTGAAACAGGATTTTAGTCTTCAGGATTTTACATAAATTCTAGATATAATCTTTAGCAAATACTGACCCCACCCAATTTTAGCTTCAGGCAGTCAATATGTTATCATTCTAGGGTATTTGCCTTCCATAACAGTTTCTTTTACCACTAAAGGCAGTATATTTGGGCTTAATTCCATCTAGCCTTCTAGGATACAAGAATTTGCTGATGCTCACTCCTGGGTGAAAGCTTTACTGATGGTGAGGAACCCTTTTCTGCACTTCAGGAAACTATCATTCTCTCTCCCCTTTACTTCATGGCATCATACAGCAAATTTTCTAGGATGGGAAGAACAGAAGCACTACGAAAAATACTGGCTCTAGAAGTGAGCGGACATAAGCAAGAAACAATACTTCAGTAAGTCAAAAACCAGCAAACTGGAATTGCCGAGCTGTCCTGTGATGTTGGCACATCTGTTGGGCTGCCTGGCTGCTGACTACAGCATCGGCTACTGAAAGTTGCCAACACTAGGCTCTAAGTTGTGCCAAATTTTCTTAGCAAACATAAGGTATCCACACTCGTGCTGTGCAGGCAGCAGTGCTGCACATCTGCCTCTGCACATTGCTCCCAGGCCCACGAGCAGGTGGGCCAAGGACCTTCTGCCTCCCACCACAGTTCCAGTAACTCCTAGGGCAGCAATCATCAGGAGCAAGTGGAAGAGACAGCTGGGCAGTATAAAACCAAAGCTATGGATTTAGCTGTTGGTGACAGTGGCTGCTGGTTGCTCCATAGGACTGCAATACTTCGGATCTGCTTGCTGAAAAGAGTCATCTCTCAAGAGCTAAAAGCATGTCTGAAAATGGCTGATAACCAGGAGGCTGAATAAGAAGAAAGGGGCAAAAGTCACAGAAATATCACGCTGAGGGCTAGTCGTGCTAACTATGCTAGTGAAAGAGTCATCCTAGTGAAATCTTGGAAAAAAAAACAACCCCAAAATGACTTCATCTTGCATGCTCAAGCCTGCGTTGCCTACTCTAATACTGCTGTTCTGTGGATTAAATAATATTTGTCAGCTTTCTTTTGAACATTGATGGTATTACAGGATTGAGTGATTCCTGTGAGGATTTAGCAGCTTCATTTGACAGCACTCAAGCAGTTAACAAAGCGCTGTAGAATTAAGTAAAACAAATCTTTATATTCATTCCTCTGTGAGGATAGTCTAGTTTTCAGAATTCAGGCACGACATAACTGAGATACATACAGTGACATAAATAGTCATATAGATTTGATTTAAAAAATCACGAGGAGTTTTTTTAAAATATAAACATTAGCATTTTTATATGGCTACAAGAAATGAAGCAGATAATTAAGTTAAAGAGAGTAAATTAAATTACAGTGGTTTCTGTTATGTGGGTTTTTATGTGGTATATACCAGGAAGTATAGATTTAATTGCACAAATCAGTCTTTCACTAATGAATTCTCTACTTTTGTTCTCCAGCTGTAAAAGGCAGGCATTAATTGTTTCAGTATTTAATTTTTCTTTCAAATTATATTTAAAAATTATTTCTATTTAATTCTTTTAATTTTTCAGATGAAGTTTGATTTTTTAATGAGTCTGCTTATACAAATCAGCAGAAGAGAGTTTCAGAACAGAATAAAGAGGTGAGGGTGATGATTGAAACATTGAAAGCAAAAGGTTTGTGGTTATGTGCAGTTTGCAGAGTTCTGACTGATAGGCTGCAGAACCTAAAAAGAAAATAATCTCTATTCAGTGACTTTCCAAAAGAATTTAAAGTTATTACTTGCCCATGGAAAGAAACCTAAGAAGATGTAAATCTGCAACAAGTTGGACACCAGCTGTTCTGGAAGAAAACTGGGCCAAACTCAGAGGAAAGAACCAGGAAGAGAAGATAATCTGAGTAAGACTGTAGCTCCAAGGTCTCTCTGACACAGGTTGCAGAGGAATGATAGAAGCTGAAAAGTAGACTGTATGGAAAATATGTGATCTGTTGTGACCTCGAAAGTCAGCTAAGTCTGTGTTTAATGTGAAGATTGAGCCTGTAGTGAGAAATCTTTCTAACAAAACTTAGGCAGGGAAGTCACAAGCAGAGCAAAGAGATGACAACACACAGACAAGGGTCTTCATCTGTTTAGTACTTCTGGTACTCCCCTAAACAATTCTGGGGAATTCAACAGCTTTGATCTGGATTTGTAACATGCAAAACACACTTTTAAGCAGTTCTAGTGGACCTTTCAGTTTGCGTTGTGCCTTCAGCACAAGGATCTGAACCCCATTCTACTTTGACAAGCTGAAATAATTTCTTTTGATGTGTTTGAACAGTTCTTCAGATTTTCATTTCAAAGTGTTAAAACACCCTGAAAAATAAAAAGAAAAAAGTGAGTCAATTAAGCAAAACTTTCTATCCATTTCAAAAGATCTTTCTTCATTTCACAGTTGAAACAGAACCCATTATTTGCACTGCTCTATCTTTAGTGATGTGTGTCACTTCAGTCTCTGAGTAACCTTAGTTAGAAGGAAAATAATGACTGACAACCAAGCTTTTAATTAAATGGGTTGATTCTATTGTACAAAATGGTATCTCCAAACTCATCTATTTTAGACAACTTTTCCAATTTGAAATTCTTTCCAGGATCTGTGAATGAAGAACTCATTTCTATTTCAAAGAACCAATTATTCTGTTTGGTATGGAAGCATGTGTAAAAGGCGGATAGCTCTTTTCTCTTAAATTCAAGCCGTATGTCTAGCCAGTGGTGTCTTTATTGATAGCAAATCTGTAACAAGACGAAACACATTTTTCGATTCGATTTTTGGCCTCATATAATTTCAATTCACCTTCCAGTGCAGTTAGGCTAATGAAAAGTCAAATATCAGGCTGGAAATAAATGTCTGATCTTGTTTACTTCTGTGCCCATTGTAATTTCTGCCATGCACTGTGATAGTTAATAGATATATGGAAAGAGTAGTAGTCCTCTTGTGGAAAGGCAGATTTAGAGGATCTTCATAGGGGAGCAAAACTTTGAGAATATTCTTTTGCCATTAGGCAGAACAATTTGTCCTTCTTTACAGAGGCAGTATCTTACTTAACCCTCAGACTCTATTTGTGTCTCTGAAGACATATCATCTGCCACCATTAAAAGCATAACCACCTTGTCTTCCCTCCTACCAGTGAAGCTCTGTGAGCTCCTCTGTAAGCAGCTGATCTCGTCCCTAACTATCTCATGGAAATGCTTCAGAGTGAGAAGCACAAAATGCAAGGTCAAACAGATGAGAGAGGAGTAGCAAAATTTTTTCTTCTAATCTGGGAACTCATCTTCTGGAAGTATCAAAGGAAAGGCCTACATTGAACTGCCAGCTCACAGGATGGACATGAGAATTTGCTGTGCAGTGAAAATGACAAATGCAACTAAAGGGGGATTGTTTGCGTTGTAGGTAGGGAAGCAGAGGAAATCACAGCAAGACCTAGTCTAGAATCTTCTGAAAATTGGGTTGCTTTTATTTAATTGGGATATAAATCTCAGCAGGAATGGGTTCAGAGAAAATCTACAACTATCACCACAACAACTGAATTCCCATCTCATGGGACAAGACCAAAATAATGTTACTTAATTTTACAAGGCAGAACAATTCAAATAACAGTTTTGAGAATCACTAGAAGAAGACATAGTTAAACTGAAGGGCAATGCTGCACAAAAAGCAATGGGCCCATAAACTGTCTGTGAACTCAGACTGGAAATAGGTAGGTGTCCTGTCATTAGTGGGGAAATAACCTTTTACTTTCTCTGTACTAATAGTGAATAAATTCATTTTAGAATGAGTCAGAGTTCTTTTATAAAAACAATATATAATGTGATTGTCTGCAGTGGAAAAGGAGATAGGAAGTTATAAAGCAGGAGCTTCTGTTTAGTCTTAAATTCCTTTACTGCTTAATGACTTCTTTATGTTATTTGTTCTCCAAAATTAATGAAAGTATGTTAACTGCTATGGCCTGTTGCAGTTATAGGAGATGCAGCAGATTCTGTACATTTCCCTGGCTTGACCCTTTTGTCCTTTTTTTAGCAGTGGACCCTAACTTTACACAGAATGCCATATCAAGTCTGACTCCAGTTCAAGAACAGATGAATTTTTGTGAAGGGAAAGGGCAGGTGAATGCTATTATGTTCTCTAAGAGGCATCTCTTTCCCGCATGGATGCAGGTTAGCAAAAGCTTACAGAGTTATCTGCTCACACATGCAGCTGGTTGCTTGTAAGGAAATCCTCTCTGCTCCTTGGGGCTGAAAAACACCATGTTCTTCTCCAGAAACAAACACCCTGCTTGTCTGAAACAAACCCACACACAAAAAGAAACTCTGAGAGATCCAAGACCTTCTAGACCAGGAGGAGTTTTCTTTGTATTTGTTCAGTTCTAGGCATTTAGATTTGTTAAAAGTGGTGTCGAGGCAAAAAAATATGACCCAATACCTTTTTGATCATTAAAGAACACAACAGGTAGTATGAAAACTATGTGGAGTGAGCTGGGAAAAAAATTCATAAAACATACATAATCACTGCTCCTTTTTTCTGTACGTCTGTCTCTGAGAATGTTCTATCTCTAGCTCTCATTGCACACAGTGTTTGAGCTGTCACCGTACTCAGTAGAAATTCTCAGAAAGGTGTCAAGGTACAGTATTGAAAAAAATATTTTGAAACCAAGAAGAAGGAATGATTTCTGTAGATGTAGAATAAGAAATTACTCTTCCATCAATTCACACAGTGCTTAGTTTCTGAAACAGTTAGTTTATAGTGAAAAGCATGTGGTGTTACAGGTTCTGCAACACTACTGACAAAGCTCCATGACTGTACAACACATGTGGAAACATGGTAAAAGTCTTGTCCTTACTGGTCCACTGTGTGGAGCTTAAGTAAAAGACTATTGCCCAGGTAGAACAGAAAGATCAAGCCCATAGTGTATCCTGCTTTCTCCTTCTCCCAGGAAGCAGAAAGATCAAAAACTCTTCGTTTCCAAGAAATGAGGTTCAACACAAACTGTGCCTGCTCTCTTGGTGCTTTAGTTTCTCTGCTTCAATCATGCTTAGTCGACGCTAAGACTGAACACCTGAAAGTAACTTGTAAGAAAGAGCACTTTGCTTTTTCTCCCAGAGGTTTTTAATGTCACACATCTTGGCTTGACTGGTAGGTTGTTTTACGTGCCAGCAGTTTTCAGGAAATACCAGGTCTGGCCTTACTGCAGCTCCCATTTGCACTGACAAATTCCTCACAGGATGTAACCTGAGCTCTGTGTAGTGAGAAGTAAAACAAACTACATCTGGACCAAGGTGGTAGGTGTGCTGTGAGTTTATTTAAAACTAACCTTTTAGCCCTCGGCAGGAGACTGTCAGACTTTCAGGAGTTATCTCAGGAATGGACATCTATAAAGCAAAAGGGAAAGCAATTTAGAAATAAGGCAGTGTCACGATGCTGGTAGCACAGAAGACACAACTGCAGTTGGAATAGTATACCCTGAATTAACAAACTGGCGATTGGGCTATTCAATGTGATTAACAGCTGGTTTATGGGTTGTCTGCCTCTTTTGGTGTATATGTGTACTGAGGGGCTGCTGTAGTGATGCAGGAGAATAAATAAAGTCTCTGGGACTGTGGAGAAAATAATCCTCTGATGTTTTTTAAGGGAAGCTGAAATACAGGTAATATTTTGATTACTTAATTTAAACCCCGTTCAAAAGAATTAAAATGTCCATCCTCTAAAGTGGTCTTTAGCATGATAAATATGACGACATGGCAATAAAACAGGAAATTGTGACTTTGTTGTTCTACTGTTTTATAGTTTGGCAGAGAAAGTGCTGATAAGCACATGAATGCAAAAAAGAGACCGGAGAATCTCGGCTAAGTCTCCATGAATAAAGCTGTATCGAAATACAAAATGCCGCAAAAGTACAAAGCCAGCTAAAATATCTCACAGCTAAATCAAGTCGACTAAGAGAAAGCCATCCCACTGGATGTTATCAACACTGCTAACTCAAATTGCTAAAGAATTAGAGTTTCAGTTTACTTGCACAGGCTAGTTAGCTGCTTTCCTCTCTTAGTGGAGGTCCATCAGCCATACAATTTTAAATTAATTGAGCTCCCAGGATTCCTAAAGATGGCTTCTTTGGTTTTGTTCTTTTCTAACACAAACTTACTCTTCAACATAAGCAAGGCAGATTGGGGAGGTGCGAACAGGTGGTGGATAGCAAATGTTTTTATTCAAGAATTTGTTTTTAAAAAGCAGGTTTCTATATTTTTCCCAGTTTCTCTTCTTTGAATGAGATGCCTACTTCTGTTTTTGCTGTCTTACACTTTAAAAAAAAACAACAACAAACCTATTACTTTGTAAAGAGTTTTCATTTCCTGTAATTGGCACTTAAGCATTGAGCTTCCTCTAAAAGATGAGGGTTTACTCCCATGAAGCTGAAATGATTACTTTTTCTTGGAAATAGACAGAATAAAACCTAAAGGCTTATTAAGGAAAACACTTCTCTTTCTTCTTTTGTCCATTTTGATGCTGTGGATCAGAACTGCTGTAAATTATATTTACTTTTTGAAAATTTTTTAACATTTCTAAATTTAAAAATCTGTGCACATAACTGCGGTCTTTAAGAGAAATACAATTACTGTATATTCCATGATCTGTTCTATTTTATTCACAAATCTAATCCAAAAAGTCTCAACTCATTTATCTTTTCCATTATATGTGGAATAAACTTCTGAGATTTCCACATTCTCTTAAGGAGAAGTCCCTTGCTACTGTATTTATATATTTATTTGCTTTGTTGCTATTTTGTTTCAGCAGAATAATAAACCACTTGCATAAAGGACTAAATAATTACCTGTTATAGAACTTCCTTGTGTGGGAAAAAGTTTCTTGCAAGAGCACAATGGCTGTTCTGTGTCGAGGCATAACTGGAGTTCAAACACAACATAAAGTGAATTTTCTGTTTGACCACTGAGGGTTTTCTGACATCACATGGGACAGTACACAAATCAAACTACAAAGACAGTCTGAGTGGAAGAACATAGTAGTGGAAGCCTCATCAGGGCTGATATTGTCCCTAGGAACTAGGAAACAGGAGGCGATGAGTGTGCTTCACACTATGGACCTGTCTGAATGACAAAGTGTCTCTGGCTCATTGTAGCTCAGTCTGGGAGCTTGTGAACTTCCCTTTCCTGACTGCATTTGCTTGCGTGTTTTTTTTAAATCACAATATTTGGGTAATTCCTCCTCTCCTGGTTCTACAGTGTGCCTGCTGGAACCGCTGTAGATAGCACAGCCTGCTGAAAACATACTGAGATTTCCTTTTGCCAAGGGAAACAGCCTTCCTGGGAGCTGGCCTGGGGTGCATTGCAGTGCAGCCTGCCTTTCCTTTCACAGCCTGAGAAAGAGGACCATTAAATAAGACTTTGGGGATAGAAATTGTTGCAGTTATCCATCATGTGTAGATTTATTGACCCTGTATAGCATACGATTAAGTGTATTTATGATGGTATGAAGAAGTTATAGACCCACTGAGGAGTTCTGATAGCAATGAAAGCGTAGCTGAAGAGCCTGTGGGTTCACCCAAGGATCTTAGAGACATGCAAAGGGTTGGACTATGGTGCCACAAAAGCAACTCTAGCAATATTCACAGCATTGGAGACAAGATCTTTTTTGCTTCCTCTAATGCTGCTTTCTGCATTGAGACTGTGCAGCACATTGTCCTGGCTGACTTCAAGACTTGGCAATGCCTGCTGGATGTTAACATGGAGCTTATTTATGTCTGATACATCTAATGTTTTTGTGGGTACAGCATTCTTAATGATAAGACTTGTTAAAAAGAAACTGACTTAATTGGAGAATCATATTCTTGCAGACTGGTCTTACTAGTTCAGTGAATGTAAATAATATGGCCCATTGCTTATGACAATGGAAAATTAGCTTAATTCATACCAAATAGTGCTCCATTCTCATATGTTATGATAATGCTGAAAATTTTTAGTTTTTGAAACAGACAGGAAAGAGTAGATCCTACAGAGCTTCTCTTGGGCAATTTGTTCCACTTTTTGTACTGCGCAATAGTGTTTGGAATTCTTAAGGTTTTTAGAGAACGTCTTGATTTTAGTCTTTGTATATGTATGTACTTGTATGTTTTCTTACTCTGAGAAACTTCTGGCTGATGTTGAAGAGACCTATTTCTTCCTTTAAGGAAATTGCTCCAGAAACAAACGAATGGTTAAGAAATTATGATCTTTATTGTAATAATTACCCAACAGTTTATGTGAATGTTCCTGACCTGTTTCACTGCAAAAAAAACCCAACTCTAAGCATCTTGGTTTCTCAAGAGATCTTGTAACTATATTCCAAATCACATGAGGATTTTCTTCTTCTGGGAAAAACTCTGTAGGTTTGGCCATGGCTCTGGAAAAGTCCTTAGCTGGTTTCAGAACTTGCTTCGTTCTGATAGCTACTGTCAACACACAACTTTGATGTTACATACACTCTAACTTCCTAACTCTAATAACTAGGATTAAGAGCTCCTAAAAAAACCCTCCCAGGCCTTTTAAAGAACCCAAATTATGTATACTTCTGTTGACTTCAATATTTTAAGGAAATGAAATTTGCCATGGTAATATAGCAAAGGCCAGATTGAAACCGATCCAAGTCAGTCAGAGTCTGCCTCTTTGCCTCCAAGTACTTTGGAGGAAAGCCAGACTGTTTAGACATGTAACGGTTTTCTAACTTAAGTGGTTGGAAGTAGCCTTCAAATTTCAATAAAATTCCATAAGCTTGTAAAAGATATAAATAATTTAGGTGGAAATGTACTTTCCTAAATGAGCTTCACTCTATATATTTAAGTGTTCACATTTTTTCCTTCAAAATGAAAATTAGATTGAAGGCAGGATGACAACTGTCTTTGCAATGAAAATGTTGAATACATACTTTCAGAATATGTCATGTCTTCTTGCACGGTGAGAAATGTTTTTAACAGTGAGGCAAAAGTTTATCTCCTGCCAGGAACACAAATCTTTCTCAACTGTTATTAAACTGATTCCTGTAAAACTTGGGTAAATCTGAAATTTAGCCTGAAATTAAAAAGAAAAAACAAACACAACAAACAAAAAGTAGTTCTACGAAGTACTAATGTCTCAGAAAGGCATGAGTAAGACCTGTACTTGACCCTCCTAAAACATACATTCAGGTAGAGATAAGGCTTTTTCAAAGCAGCTATGAAAGACTGTGGAAATCACCATTATTAAAGGATTCAGTGTGAGTGTTTGGAAGAAATACAGAAGTAAGCTGAGAAGGGGTGATCCTTGTAGTGTTGATCTTCTTCAGTGCAAACTATGACTCAAAAATTACTTTCCAATGATGTTGCAGGTAGTGTGCAGTCCTCTGAGGTGCTATGAAAAGAAAACCTAGTAGCAAGTAGAGAAAGCTGATACTCCAGGATCTAAAGATTTCCCTGACAGCCAAATTTGAGGCAATGCCCTCTGGAACTGGTGCTATGCTTAGTTAATTAACTAAACTTGTCTTACTATCCTCGCTGTAACTATCCTGTTATAAATTCTGTCACAGTGCACCTGCTGGGTTGCAGCTCTGGTGAGCTGGTCTGAGAAGGGCGATCGAGCAATCTGTATTGCTTTGGTGATCGTGGACTCTCGTGTAGCTGTACTAATTTATGCCATTGCCCTCTGGAGAAAAGCAGAACAAGGAGAAACAGAAATGGTTCTGTTCCTTTGTCCTTTGGGCTTCAGAAGCTCAATGCACGTCATGTGCAAGAATTATTTTATAGCGACAAGATATAGGAGGCAACTATCTCGAAGGGATTGTGAATGGTTGGGGAGGTATTATAACACAATGAATATGTTAATGACATATTAAGTATTCAGACACAGTATATTTACATTTTACTCTTTCAGCTGCTAGAGGAACTGTTTCTAGAGATGAGTGTTACATGGAAACAATTTGGGTTTCCTTAAATTAGGATATGTTTAAAAAGGCTGATCAGGAATGTAATTTTTAACATGACTTTTTTGCCTGTGTATGCATGGTTTTAAAGGTTTCAAGCTGAATTTAGGCTTTCTTCTTATATAGGTCTGAAGTCATCAGATAGCAAGCTATATAGTAAGATGTTTTTGTTCCTGCAGGAAGGAAAAATAATAACATATTCATTGATTGTGTCCAGCTCTGGTCACTTCAGCTCAACAAACAAGTGAAATAGTTTCAGAAATGAGCAACCAAATATTCAAGGCAGGAAAAATAATTCACAACACTTAAAAGACTTGGATAATTTGGATAATAGAGTGAGTAAAAAGGGATAATAAGAAGGCATATGAATGCTCTGAAAGGATTCCATGTGAGTCATGACATGGGTTGGATTCCTTTGTGGATGTTATAAAGCATTATACTAGTATTTATAGCAGTTTATTTGAAAGGGATAAAACCAGTCATATTTTTGGCAACAAACTAGTCTATATTTGAAAAGAGTTAAGGACAAACCTACCTCAGAAACATAATTATCTTCTATCAGGTTCGATCTCATAATTGCAAAAGTATTCCCAAAATGAGGTAAAAGATATTTTACTGATCATGTTTACAAGGTATTCTTTTTCACAGATGGACCATAGATCAATGCAGAGTTGCTGATTTAGATACTTAATGGCTTCCATTATCTCTGAGTGCATTGAAATTCTTAATATTTATCCATATGAGAAGCATATTCCATTGTACAAATCGGAAACTAAAGTTTTGAATAAATATTTAAGTTACTTGTTCAAGGTCAGGTAAGGACTCTGGCAGACTGGAGACTCGATGTTAAACTCTTAGCTCACCAACTTGTTTCTTCAACTGGTGTACTACTGGAAGTTACTATGAGAGAGGTTGTTAGAAGCATCCAATACATGGAACACTTTGGAAACACTTGTAATAAACACAAATAAATAATTTTAAAGAACGCTAGCCTTTGATACAAGCAAAGCAAAAGCAAGCAAACAAAAAACTATGATGAGGATACATACATCTAGAAATCGTGGAACTAGGTTTCAAAATGTAGTTATAAATTGGCCAGACGATCTAATAGAGTGAAGTCAGGTCTTTAAAACAGCCAAACCAAGTTTTAAAGTAGTGAAGGAAGGTTGATAACTCTTTCAAAGGATTACTTAGCGTTAATTTAGAGATCTTTCATGAATTACAATGATGTGTGTCTCTAAAGAGAGTTTTGTTCTTGGTATGCCCAGCATCAAGAACTTAGGAATACTTTTATTTTCCTTTGTAATTATTTAGAGATACAGAATGCTCTGTTTTCAGTAACTATTGGGAAAATAAGATGAAAGTGACCTTTGGAGAAACATTTTTTTGTAGGCTTTGTCTTGGTCTTCAAAAATATGTCTCTTCGGAATAGATATTCAAGGATTCTGTCTTTTCAATTAATTGAATTCAATATAATATTTTCAAAAGTTCTGTGTTCTGAAGTATTTCAGACAGTTTTGTCTATTTATTCTAAATACGTGTGTAGTGTGCAAAAATATTGCAGCCACATGGATACAAATTAATGTTGATAGAAGATGAAAATGAAGTAGAGGTAGGAAAACTGAACCAAAAAAACTCCCAAAAACCTAATAACAGACAATGCAAGTGCAACCACACTATAGGTACTGTTCAGGGAGTGTCTTGTGATACTTATTGACATGTGTACACCTTGTGTCTCTTGTGGCTCCATTTTGGGATGATTTTATTATCTCTCTGCATACTTAGCTTTTATTAAAGCTTTTATAAGAAAAAAATGGGCATGCCAGCAGAGCAGGAGTTTTGATCCACCTTAGTAAGTGCTCTCCAATTTAAGGCAATGCATTGCGTACTTCAGGGGTGCAAAGGATAGGGACCCATTCACGCTGCAGAGTAATTTAGCTGTAGTGCTAGCGTGTTCTGCAAATCTCGTGTGCTGTTATTCACTAGAGTGGTTACATACCTAGTGATTGTGGATGAAGTCTTATTGCACTAATAGAAGAAAAAAGCAAGATGGAGGAAAGTACTTAATCACAAGCAATGAGCATATGACTAAATCCCACTAAAAGTAAGGTAATTACACGATTAAGTGTTTTTCTGTGTCAGAGAGAAATTTTAAACACATATTTATGTAGGGCCCAGAATAATTTCAATAGGCAACTGCCTTCCTTATAAATACAAGGCCACAGTCTTTCTATATTAGAGCAGAGGCAATCTACTTTATCTAATTTAGGTGCAGACTTGGGAACCTGACACATTGTCAATAAAGCTTTGAGCAAAGTTTAAGAGTCCTTGTATGATAAAAAGTTTGAATAGAACAAAGAATGGACAGAAAGGAATTTTAGATTTAAATATTTGAAGTAGAGAACAAATGGTCAAAAATGTGTCTCTGTGACAAGTCAGACTCAAATGCTTTTTTCTTTAATACCTCTCTTTCCTCTGCTCTTCACAGCTAAAGGCAGAGAAGCATGAAGACTGTAAATAAATACGACTGAGAAAATATTGTAATATATTGAAAGAAAACAAGCCTGCCTCAGTTCCATAACTGCTGCAGTGTAAATTTACTAGATCAGGTATTATTTGGTTTTTTTTATTAAGATTGATGGCTAAGTATCAGGCTTTTTAAGATTGTTCTGTTCTCTCCATTACTTCCAAATACGTCCAAAAAACTTTCGTAATCTGAAACAGTAGGAGGTTTCCATCTTTTTTTTAACTCTATTTTCTGTAAAATCCATGCCAATAGTTGCTCCTGAAAAAAGAGATTTTACAGCCTCTCAGAATGATAGGCGTAGTAAAGAAGGCATCCAAATTACTTTGTGTAGTAGTGTTTATATAATCTTTTAAAAGGCATGAAAAATGATAATGGTACAGGCCTCATTTCTAATTTTGTTTCCTTAAGCATATGCTCTTATGTTGTGCATACTCCTGATAGGAATTTTGATAACACTGGTAATGAGCTAACTTAAGCTTAGTTAGACATGACCACCACAGTTGCTGCTTGCATGGGAGCAGCCCTGTGCCATAACTCTGCCCTCTGCTTTTCACGTTCATTAGAAGAGGTTTCAAAGCAGATGCAAGCAATAAGGAATTTGTATGTCAGAACTTTAAATCCAAGAGAATATCCTTCAGATTCATTTCTGAAACAGTCCTGACTTTTAGTGCTCCTGATAGTGGAGCTTCTGCAGCTTTATTTGTTTAATTGCAATGCTGAAAAATGGAATATTGAGAATTTGTTCTTGTTTGGTTTTAAAAATAAGAAAAAAAAGAGTGCAAGAAGATGAAGGGATTACAATAAGCTTTTCTTGTTTTGGCAGTAAAGTATGCAAGCCCCTTGTACTATGGGTATTGTCATGTAGTGCTTCTGAGTGTCTCTTGTAACAGTTCTTCACCATTAGGCCTTTAGTTCTTGAACCGATCAATATGTTCCTGATTAGAAGTGGATGAGAGGGCAGTACATCAGTCTTTAAATTCATGCTGGAGAAAGTAAGAACACTTTTTTATGACACACATTCTATGCCAAAATCTGGATTGCCTCATCTTCATTTCAGTGCATCCGGGTTCTGTGGGCGTTTTTTTCCCTCTCTCTTTCCTTCCTTCCTCCTTCCTTCCTTCCTTCCTTCCTTCCTTCCTTCCTTCCTTCCTTCCTTCCTTCCTTCCTTCCTTCCTTCCTTCCTTCCTTCCTTCCTTCCTTCCCTCCTTCCTTCCCTCCTTCCTTCCCTCCTTCCTCCTCCTTCCTTCCTTCCTTCCTTCCTTCCTTCCTTCCTTCCTTCCTTCCTTCCTTCCTTCCTTCCTTCCTTCCTTCCTTCCTTCCTTCCTTCCTTCCTTCCTTCCTCTTTCCCTTTTCTCCTTTAATTCCCTTCCTCATCCCAGGGGATGGGGGAGGATAAGCGAGTGGCTGTGTGGAGTTTAGTTGCCAGAGTGGCCTAAACCATGACAACACCACAAAGAGAACAATATTAAGTAGGTCTCTTTCTTCTTCATTTAGATGTAGAAAACACTGTAGTGTGGGGTAATTCAGATTTTAAGGTTCGCTGCACATTTGAACTAATTTACATGTGTTCTTTACAGCCTTACTTCTTACAGATGCGGAATTTCTATTTCTTACATTTTTTATTTGTCTGTCCTCGTCCTCTTGCAAACATGGCTGAATAATTTCTACCAGATCTTACTGAAGCATGAGGTCCCAAAGGTGTTCAGTTTTGACAAGCTTAATGAAATTGTTGGCCAAAGAGGCCATCTTATGTGCCCTCAGTGAGGGAAAGGCAGAAATGCCAGCATATGCTTTACTAGACATCAGTGAATGGACATTGGACAGCACCATCATCACACAGATTCACTGAACATCCAGCTTCAATATCAAAGCCTGGTTTGCTTTCTGAGAAATACCTTGGATGAAAGACAGAAAAGAAAAGCCTAATTGTACAAAGAGGCTGTAGAGTTGGGGCAAAGCATTTGCAACAATCAGTTTTCATAAGCCTGGAAGGAACTTGTTTAATCAGGTTACACCTTTTACTTGATGAAACCGTTGCAAAGATTAGAGGTTTCTTAAAAAAAAAAAAAAGGCATGCAGACTCTGAAAAATGCAATTTTACAACTGAAAGAAACATTTCTTTTAAAAATCAGAGTATGTCTTTTATTGGTGCTGCCAATCACATAAAGTAAGCAATTAATTTCTTTTGTGCCATATCTAAATACATTAAAGGAATATGTTTTAATAGTCTCGGCTCACTTTTCACTCTACCCAGGAGATGAAATTTAAGATGTTAATAGTTTGGAAAATATCACTTGGAGAATATATGACTTTAACCACTTCTGATATTGGCTAGTGCTTAGTGAATTTTAATTGAAAAACTTGTCTATGTTCCTCCAGCAGATTTTTGTGTTCATTTCTGTTTTTATCTACATCAGTCATGTGGTTTTGATTTGCACTTTAGACTTTGTTTTTCTGATTTATGTGCACTGGTGTGCAATCAAACTTTGTACTTACTTGTCAATGCTATTCATCTTCATCATTCATATTCACAAAAACTGTATCTTCTGGAAAATTTTAGAAAAACAACTTCTATTTCTCTAATTGTAGTGTGTGAACCATATGAAAGTATGTGCTGTTACATGAAATGATAGTCCCTACACTTTGAGTTGAAAGGCAACACAGCTACAGATGAAACCTATGATGTCCTACGTTACAAGCAAGGCAAATGCCTTTAGACTTAGCAGTCCACTGCTGGAAAGCCAGAGGATCAGGTCAGAACTAGTAGCAATCTACAGCAGATTTTTTCTTTTAGAGCTGTAAAAGTGTTATGTCATTGCATTAAGGTACTCAGAATTATGCAGGACCTCTTAGGTAAGCAAAAACGCCATCACAGATACTGCACAATGTAATGAATTTCGTAACCTTACAGAGGTTATAAATAATTTGGAGTTTGATTTGGGGTTTTTTAAGTCTCCAGTAGTGGGAACTGGAAAGCTGTTCTACATCCCAAATGTTCAAAGCTCTGAGAATTGGAAACCTTATCATTTCCATAAAATGCGCTAATAAACATTTTATAACTTTGAATATGCAAATAATTCCCTTTGTTTTAAATAGTTCTTTTGGGTTTTTTGTATTTTTTCCAAGATGTATATTTATGGAGCGATCATGGATCACCTCTTTTCTTTGATAGACTAAAGACAAAAATGCTAAACAAAACGTGAAACAAACCTTTAATAATGACTGAAGTCTGATGTTTCCTTTTCAGTCCCAGTATAGTTATATGTTACAGTTGTTTCCTTTAACACTTTCTTGTCTGCATTTTAATTCATCACTTGCATCTTTTTAAATTGGACTAATATTTCACAAATTATCAGTAGATCAAATATACTGAAAGCCCAGAGATGGAGGAATTGCTACATTTCTGTTGTTTATAAAGCTTATTAAAGTATCAAGGCAGCTAAGCCAATTTCTTTTTTGTAAACTGTTACATTTTATCACCTTTTCCCTTTTACGTCTGGGTTCATATCGTTTCCTCAAAAATTTGTTCCAAAAATTTCCATACTTTAAACATCAGATTAGCAGATGTGATAGTTCCTCACTCACCTTTGTCCTTTGTTTCTCATTGTTAATACCTTGTCCTTTTGTATTCACTAATGCCAGACCTGACAGCATTAGACAAGATATTTGTCACCAGACTTAACATTTGTTTTGCTATCTCTTTCAGGTTTCTGTTGAGTTCCTTGAGTTTTTCTTTCTAGCATGGTCATTTCAACACCTCTGTTCTCATTATGTATCTTGCCTTTATGTCTTCAAAGCGTTCATAATGAAAACCGAGAGTATTTGATTTTGGAGACTTGTTTAGATTGCCACTGCTGGTTATTTGCTTAGGAGCCCCACTTTTTATTGTCTATTTTTGTTTCTTTAACTGTTTCTTTTATTTCTTTGTAAGGTCTCAGCTCTCAGCTTGACTTCTGGCAATTCTTGCTGTAGCCCTACATTTCTTGATAGCTAAGATATAGCTTACTAATTGGTGCTTTTCCTGTTCATAAACCTGAAGCTTATTCCTGATTTTTTTATTGGAGTGATTAGGCCAGGTGTCCTTTCCTCCTTCTTTTCTTTTCTCCTTCTTTGACATATAGATTCTTGATAGTCTTAGGTCTACAACTCATGGAGATTTCAGGTTTCCATCATTGAAAATTCTGTGGGTCTTTTTGGCACAGTGCAATGCATTGATTAATTTTCGTAGTTTATGAAATGTAACCCTTTCAGAATGCCAAACATACTACTGTTTATCTATCTTCCTTTTAAATTTAGATCGAGTCAAGTCACAACGACTCTATCAAAGCTCAAAATGTGTACTGTGATTTTTGGAGTCTCCTTAGTATTTATGAATTTAAAAGAAAATGTTCTTTTGCTTTTTAGTGACAATTTAGGGAAAAACTGAGTTTTTTATTTCAGCTTATGGCTGATGTTTTCTGATGTTAGGTACAATTCCAACAAGCAGGTGTATGTTATTCAAACTTCAACCTAATCTAAAGCAGGAGAGCAATAGCAGGGCATTCCTGCTTTTGAGAAAATCATTGACCCACTAATATGGTTCTCCAGGTTCATTATTATTATTACTCTGTTTAAAAGAGAAAGGAAGATAATCAATGACAGCAAGCAAATGTCTAATACATATTCATTCAAACTCCTTTCCAGAAGATGTACAAAATAGATTTATAGATGTTAGGGAACAAAGAACGTAGCTTCATCCTCATTAACAACCATTTATTTTACTATTTAATCTGCCAAATGTGCTGTACTGTAATAACAATTTTTAAACTTGTATTTCCTTGTACCTAGTTATCTAGTCTCCACTTGTAAAAATTCTTCTTTGATTTCTTCATAAATTTATTCACAGTCCTGTTTTCCAGAAAAATTATATGTCCTATTCTATCTTTGTCCACCTCTTCAGATGCCTTGCGAAGAAAAGATTTTTGAAATAATTACTTTCTCTTAAATTAAAAGTCAACACCTATTGAAGTCAGCTTGTTTTGCAAAACTTCAATTCTTTCATATTACAACAGAGCCTATTGCTTCCCTGTTCTGTTTTGTTTGTTTCAAATCCAGCAAAAAGTTAGTTATACTTCCCTGGCTGGCAGTCTTCCAGAATAATAGTAATGCTCAGAAATTGATTGAATAGCTCTGTCATTCCAGAGAGCAAATTAAATCAGAAATGCACCTTTCTAGTTGTTGCTCCCTTAATTTCCTTAATCTGTAACCAGTGCACAGGAAACGGTTCCCAGTCCAATTATCTGGAACACTGAGATCTTTAAAAAATGCACAAGGAGCTCAAGGGCCCCTCCCAGGGACACAGGACATGTGGCACTTCAGAGGGCCTCAAGTCAAAACTGTCATCCCTGCAAAAAGTTTAATACATGAAAAAACAAGTAGAATTAAAGTGAAATTTTAACATTCTGTTTTCAGTGTTTTGATTAGGAAATTAGCAAGTTGTCTAAAGCGATTTATGGAGCTCACATGAATTTAAAAAGAGTAGGAAACATTACATAAACCTAATGACATTAATTACAGGGCAATATTTAATTATTGTAAGCTGTTAACCAGTAGTTCATAACTTAGCGGTTACCCTGCTTTGCCACGTTCTGGGTGTTGATCACAGGACAATGTCCACCGTGTATTAATAGATCCTTCCTATAGGAAAAAAGTGTGGGTGGCACGTCTCCGGATGTTCAGACTGCTGCTCTTTGTAACACTGCCGGAGTCTAGAGTGTCCCAGTGGGGCTAACTGCTTTCATTACCAGTGTTGCATTTGCCTACCCAGCCTCAAATGTTTGTTAGCAAGCAGGTTGCACATTAGGGTCCTGATAGGTTTTATAAGAAAGACTGAAACAGAGCAATTCTGGGTTGTACACCTTGGGAGATGTTCTTTCTATATTTAGCCAAAGTACTTATCTCAGCCATGTCAATGGGACATAAAAAAAAAAAAGATCCCAAGCGATAAGGAAGAGTCTAAGAATCCCACGTGGCAAGTTCTTAACGTTCATGTTGCCATAGCACTGTTCTACATCTTCCTCTGCTTTTAAATATGCAATTACAAGAAGTGCATAGTATCACATATTGACTTAATTTTTGGTTTAAAGGATGAATGTACATCTATCAGCATATATCAAAGGCTTTTTTGTCTAAATAACACTATTCTATTCTGGTGTTATTTTTTTTGCACATTTGAAGTCTGTGAGCCTCTCTGAATCTCTTAAGGTTAGGGCTTTGGGAGTATTTCTTTTTCTTTTTCTGGAACTTCATATATGGATCCCATCGTCCTCTGATCAGAGAGACTCTGGTCCCATTCTAGTTGGCAAATCAGAGTAGGAGATATATTTCTGTCATCATCCAAGGAAAGTTTGGTAACCTTTCTCCCACAGCATTTCTTTTGAATCATATGAACTTTGTGATATAAAAGATATATTGTACTTATAATATTTTGTTTCATGCATCTAGCTTATTTCAAATGCAGTTTTGATTTTTTTTTTCCTCCTTTCACAGATGAGAAAATACTTTAAGTGGGTATGTTTAAAGTACTTCATAATACTTAGGTCAAACGAACAGCAAGTGTACTCTGCCTTAGGAGGGGAAAAGCAATAAAAGAATTTATTCTAGAACAATATTGAATGCTTCAGTTTACCATGTATGTTTTTGTAATATTGCTAGAAATTAGTATATATGCTGATGCTTATGAGTAGTGAAGTGAAGAAAATGGAACCATATAGTTAACAAGAAGGGTCCCACTGCCTCCCAGGGGACTTAAATTTCATCTGCTATGAAGAATGCTCTGCTTTTCAGCAGTTTCAGCAAAACAGTCTGGATGGGTGTTGGGGGGAAATGTAATTTTCTTGAACCAATCTGTAAGATAGTCCTTCGGACTGCCACACTTTATTCAAGTGGTAACTCTTACTGTGACACAGCATGTCTTTTTTCATATGTTTGCCTACTTTTCAATTCCTGTCATGATTCTATCATCTCCTTGTATTCTTGTTTAGGTATAATTCATACAGAAAAAAATGAAATAATTTAACTTATAATTCCACAGAAGAGCTGTGCTATTGGATTTTTTTCCCCAGAAAATCTGATAAAATATAAAAATAGAAATAAATCTAATACCAAAAATGTTACACAAAAATAATTTAAAATAAAAAGTACTCAAGATAGCTTCTGTACTATAAAGTGTAATATTTTCCTTATATAAGTGTGAAGCAGTTAGCTTAAAGCTGTTAGTTGGTCAATAATCAACTTTTTGGAAGTAATGGGGTTTTTTTTGTAAATTAGTAAACAATACTAAAATATCCTGAAATCTGTTGCAGAATTGTAAGCTAAGACTTCCTGCATTTTAGGTCACATATAACCATCAGAAATTTTGTTCCTTGAGTGAAAAATGTAATTTTTATCTATGAGCAAGTATTATGCACAGCCAACAATTTTACTGCCACGTTTCTTGTCTTTCAGATCTGGGATTTTCAAAGAAAGCTCAGAAAAGGGCTTTAGAGTCATTTTGAGAAAAAGAATGCAGGGACTATTCTTATTCTGTTCCTGCTCAGTGACAATTTTTTCCATTAACACACAGTTCAGACAGAATTTGCTGCAGCTCTTAAGGGAAAGGTTGAATTTTCACCAATTCAGGTGAAATAGTAAAGACGACAACGGCTCCAAGATGTCTTTCTGGGATTAATTCTCCCCTTCATGTATGCAAAAAGGTTTAAAGTCAATATGATAGGAAAAAACTCCAAAATTAGAAGCCTCTTCCCAATGTATCCTGAAATTATCACCTGTTTGTCTTAATTTCTCTCCCTCTTAAGTAGGAGTTATGTAGCTGCATCGATAACTCCTTTTCTTACGCCCGTCATTCAGCAGCGTGCTCTGCCACATGCAAGGCCATGCAGTGACATTTTTGACATTTTCTAAGGGAAAAAAAGGAAAAGAATTATAGTGAGCAGGGGATATTTTTCTTTTTACGGTCAAGAACTATAGAGTAAAACCATGTTTTTCAATTATTTTGAAAGCGAGGTATATTTAGGAACGTTCACTGGTGCCGATTTGTGTATCAGCTCCCAGTGGCCTTAGTGCAAATTGTACATGCCAATCAGTGACAGCACATCTTTCAGAATTGCCTTTTAGAATTAAAGAGAAACAAATTATAAGGAGGTAAAGTGTTTCACCTCATGTACAGCCCTTCTCACTACTTCAGAAAGTTCAATGATTGTGGCAATGTTGGAAGCCCAATCTCTTATTACACTGAAACTCCTCACAGCTTAGGAAATTCCACGTTTCTCCTGTCCTAAACCTGACATTTCATTAAATGAAGATAAACTACACACACATTAGCAGCTTGTATGTGTATTACTTTACCAGTCTGTTTCAATTAAAATAAAGATTAGACACAAGAAATTGCAGAGTTTTTGTGCAGAACACTATGATTCTCAGATTACATTAAAAAACCCCACTTTACTCAGTGTATTTTTACAGAAAAATAAATGATCATCTGTATGCTTGAAAAAGGATGAGAATTCAGTAAAGGAGAGATATAATCCACTCTAATTCATTAGACTTCTAAATAAGTTATGCAGCCTTTTATCATACATTTTTTCTAATTTTCTTCAGCAATGTCGTACAGAGAGGTGATTCCACTAGAATTCATTTCTTATTTCTCTTATGTCACAGTCACACATTGGTAGATGTAAAGTTTTTGTGGTTTAAATAATTTATAATTACACTTCTCTGCACTTTTAGTTTATGTGTTTCAAGGAGCAATTAAGAGGGAAGAAATAATTGCTAATTTGGAAAATTGTTTTCTGATTTACAATTTTGCAAAGTTTTAATTTAGAAAATATATTTGTGTGTAGGTATATATATTATTTTACTCATACAGATGCACAGACTGTAATATATATTTTGAAAGTGTGTATGCGTGCATCTGTGAGTGGTAGGGTACCTATATGTACAAGGACTTTCTAAATTTTGACTCCTCTAGTTTGTCTTTCAACAACAGATTTTTAATGCTTCTCTTTGCTAAGTTCGCACAACAGTAAGTAAATTTAGGTTTTGAGTTTGAATCTAAAAAATGAAGTGGAAGTGAAATACTTTATGGAATACGTCTTTGCAACCTGTGTCTTATGTTGCATTACAAGCTCTCTGTTTTAGTTTGATCACTACTTGCTTAATGAAATTCTGATATTCCTTTCCCCAAATAGGGTGTTTTCTCTACTTGGATAGGTTTAAGATTGTGGTGTCTCTTTTGATTACGAGTTAAAGTCTTGTTTGTGAAATGCATCCTTGAACACTGATTTTCTTTGCTCTGTAACATTTATTTTTAAATCCAGTCTTCTTCTGGAGCACTGCAGTCTGAGTTGTACTCAGTATACACCTAACCAAGGCTGCAGGTAGTATTGATTAATTTTCCAGTTCATCAGCCAGATCAGAACATGGGGAAAAAAATAGCTTCAGACTAAACCATTTTTTCCTTCCCTTATTTTGATGACGAAACTTCTAATGTAAAATGAAATATGTTATATTCAGGCATGCTTGAAAAGTAGTAGAAGTCAAGGGCTAAGTAGTCAAGCACTACCAATAATAGAGCAATGTCGTGCTCCCATATCAAGTAGATCAAGAATGAGGAGATCATGCTTACATGAGCTGACTTTCCTTCTTTCTCTTACATATGGGCTATATGCTGTCCCACACTGCTGTGCCTCTGCCTGAAGTGGGTAATTGTATTTGTTTGGCAACCTCTTGTAAGGGTTTGAAAGATAAGGAAAAAAACACTTGAGAGGGGAATATATGACCTTAGTCTTCAATACAACTACCGAGAGCTGGGAACCAAGATATATATAGGGCAAAAGCCATTGCACTCTGTGGATAAGACTGTACTCAATATCCACAACGGATCAATTTAAAGTAAAAACCAGTGTCGACACAACTAAAACAATAGTTTTTACAATTTTATTTACATATATGAAAACAACATTATTACATAGTTGCATACTGTGTATATATAATACATGTTACCTAATAATGATATATTTTATTGTATAGTAATTGTTAAATATTATTATATAATGACATAATTATATAATACAGTGTATAGAATATCATGATCATATAATATAATTATGTATTTTTATACATAGAGGAGGAAAAAACAAGGCAAATATAGTCCTTTCTTGTAAATATGTATTGCCCTGAAACGAGCTGGAGAAGAGTTCAGCTTTTAGAAATCCGTTCAGAAGAGCATGGAAGACACAATGGTGCTGAATCAATTCTGCTTCTGGAGAAACAGAACCAAAACTTCTGATTTCTGGAAGTTTTGTCCTAGTCAATCTCCAGACTTAGACCTGTTAATCTGGAAACATGTTAGGAAAGTATAATTTATCAGCTTTCCTTAGTCTTCAGAATGAAGATTTCCCTTTCATGGGGCATCAAGTCTTACAAAATTCCTAATACTTAGGGGACTTGGGACCTTCCCAAGAGTCTGTGGCAAATGTAAGTCAGTGAATATCCAGCCAACATCTCTGTGAGGAATAAAGGTATCCTCCAAACCTTCCTCGTTATTTTCATCTTCTGTTACCTGTCACTGCCTCCCTGAACCTCTCGAAGAGCCCCTGGGAATACAGAGAATGTACTGTACTGTCGTGGTTTTTGGACTGAGGGTCGAGACAAGAACCGAGAGGGAGCACCCACCAAGCATGGTCCCGGGCAAAACATGACTCAGGCTTTCTTCATAGAACAAAACAATTTATTAACAGTTACTTAACAAGAAACATAAGGGAACGAAACCGGTTACTTGAGAGGAGAAAGAGAAAACAAGGCCAGATCTTAAAACAACAACCTCCCCACCCCCTATTTTCTTTCCTTCCTGGCTCTACCTCCCCCCCGGCGGCATAGGGGGACAGGGAATGGGGGAGTGCAGGTCAGTTCATCCATGCTGTTAACTGCCGCGCCTTTCTTAAAGGAGGAGGAGTCTTTATACCATTTTTCCCTTGCTTCGGTGGATCCCCTACTCACAAAGAAAAAGTCCCCAAACTTTTCCAGTATGAGTCCTGCCCGCAGGATTGCAATCCTCCCCATGGATCGCACCAGTTTGAGCTTTACCAGTCTCGGCCTCTTAGGGAGCTGCTGCCACTCGCGTCGGCCGTCCCACGGATTCCAGATGCCTCCACGACCTCGTCGTGCATTCCATGCCCCATTGTTAACAGTACCTGGTTGCGCATCCCCTGCTCCACGACCTCTCCTGGGCTCAGGCATCTCCTTTCCGACGTGGGTTTCTCCACGGGCCACGAGTGGGTTTCTGCTCCGCCGAGTACACCCTGGCTGCAGGGGGGCCGCCTGCCATCTTCACACCAATTGCAAGGGAAACCTCAGCTCCAGTACACCTCCTCCTGCTCCATCTTGACTGACCCGGTCGTTGTGGTTGTTTTCTCTTAGATATTAATCCTCTCTGGGGGAGCTCGGCCCGGCAGGCACCCCGGGAGCGGGGCGCTTACCGAGTCCCCCATGTGGCTCCCCGGCGCCATCTTGAGCACATGGCGCCGGCCCGGGCCCGGGCAGCCGCCCGGCCGGGAGCCGGGAGCGAGGGCAGCGCCCTCCTGCTCTTTCCTCGCTCCTGAGCAAAGAGCCCTTTCCCGCCCCTTTGTCCCAACTTAAATAGGGCAATTCGCAGAGGCGCCAATTTGGCTCAACCTCCCCCGGGGGGGATGGGACTCAGATTTGGTGGCACAGGGAGCAAATCCCCTCCCCTGCCACCAGAACACCCCCCCACACATCAAACTATCACATGTACAAAACATGTTTCAAACCCAGTGTATCAGGTTATAGCATTTAGATATGATACACTGAAAGTACAGCTTTCAAAAATAAGATAAAAGCTTTCTCAGTGTTGTGGGCTTTCCAAATGCTGATTCTCTTGCTAGTGCTGCTTGACCCTGAGAGTTTTCTTTAAACTCACAGCATCTTGCACTGCTTACAGCTCATTTCCCATATGTGAAACCCCTACTAGTTCAGCAAGCCTTAACAGATTGCATGGGACATTGCTGAAAGTCAGCATAGAGCTAAATCACTTTGCAGTTAATCCAAGGAGACTGCTGGAGGACCTTCGAGGGAAGCAGGTCATGTTTTCCCTCTGTTCTTGCCTCTCAGGAGAGTGACTCTTGAAGTGAGAGGCACAGGAGCAGGTCGCAGGTCCCTGGGGACCGCCAGTCCTCCTCACATCGGTACCAGCTTCCTCACTTTCTCTCCTAACCTGCAGCTCCCTGACAGTCCCTGCTGTCTTCAGCAGGATGACTCTGCCAGTATAGAATATCTTTTTCTGGAGATGCAGAGAAACCTGGGAGCCAACTTAGTTCTGTTTCAAAAGGTATTTGAGAAGGCAGAGAAGAGGAGAGAGTTCTCTGCACACCGTAGAAAGTATTTACTGCTCACTTGATGCAGGTTTCTATTTCTCTGCTTACAAGAAGGGACAACGAGATAAATTAAGACAGCTCATAAACTCATTCTGGCCTGAAGTCAACAAGGAAAGCATTGGCCTTTGAATGCCTAGTCTAAACTTCAGTGATTTTTTTTTTTTTCAGGTGAATGTAATCTGGTTTTAATGTGCCCTTCTTCAGTATACTGCCAGATGGTGTTTAGGCATAGCAGATGAAGTCAGATTACCCATGTCACCCTTCCTTTTTAGTCTGGCATGAATATATTGAACACCAGTTCTCTATAACGCTCAGCTGCTGGACTAAAGATGCCTTTGACATTTACTTTCTCTTAGGAGCCTGAAAAGCCAGCATAATCATGCCAGACAAATAACTGACGATTATTCACCGTATCATCAGCTGAGCCATTTTGTGCTGTGACTCTTTCTGACCTCATAAGGTAAGTGAAGCTGGTATTTGTATTACTTGAAGAGAAACTTCTAAGGAACACCTTGAACACTCCCAGAGTGACACAATTTAGTATGTTGCTGTTGTTATCAGCCCACTCCATAACTGTGCTTTGGAGATCAATGTTCCTGAGCTACCCAGGAGGTATAAAATCAAGTTTATATGGAGCCAGTCTGCTGCTAGCCACAATTAAGAAATAATATCTCTAGGAGTAGGTCAAATCTTTTAGAGGGTGTAGACGATTAAACACAGTCAAGATCTCAAGGGAATGCAAGGATCTATAAAATGCCAGGTTCTTAAAGGTTCTCATCCACCGCTATCTTCAGTAAAATAAAACACATATTCAACTTGCATCCTTTTCTGTGGAAAAAAAAAAAAGACTAATTTTCAGTTCCTTTTTTGGGGGACCAAGGTCCATCTTGCCCTGGCATTGCCACACTTCTCTATCTGCATCAGCAAACTGTGCAACCTGGTAAGATTGGATTTATAGAGCCAAACGGCGCTGAGCAGGTCCAAGCAGGTTCACCTTCAGAGCAAGGGGCTTGCTTCAGAGCAGCTCTGGTGTCCTCCTACGGATTGAAACCCTACTACCAGTTGAAGCACATTAGGTACACCATGGGGAAAAAAATTCCTGGTTTAGTTTCCTCCGAAAGGAGCCCCAGCAGTGGGTTCTCAGAGTCTGCTGAGAACCCACCTGCAGTAGGTGGGGATGAGGCACTTTAAAGTCCTCTCCTGATGCAAAAAAGGCAACACAGGTGCCAGTGCTGAGAAGGACCACAGCAGAATCACCTTTTCAGTCATGCACAGGGTCAGTTATGCAGGGTTGTTGGCAATGCTGGTCACTCCTTGCCCTGCCCCAGAGAACAGGAGCAATCCCCAGGTCCCATGGCCAGGGCAGGTGGGGCAGCTCCTATGCCACGGGCAGGATGGTTCCTTTTGCAGTCTGTCTATCCCAAGGAACACATCTGATCGCTCACCTGCTTGCTTTGAAAGGATCCCAAGGCACTTAAAAATGAAAGACTATAAGTCACTGATGTTTTTGTCCAGAGGAAGTGATGAGTATACCCTGTTGTGATGGTTTGATGGGGGGTGGTTCTGGTGGCAGGAAGAGGGGCTTTGTTCCCTGTGACTTTCCTGGTTTTGGAACTGGGTCAGACCCGGTTCTGGCCACCAGATCGGACTCCCATTCCCCTCGGGGTTGAGCCAATCAGTGCCTCTGCAAATTGCCCTATTTAAGTCGGGACAAAGGAACTGGAAAAGGCGCTTTGGCCCAGGAGCAAGAGAGGGGAGGAGAGCACTGCCCCCGCTCCCTGGCTCCCGTCTGGGGGCTGCCCGCACCAGGCCAATGCCACTCGCTGAGGATGGCGGTGGCGGAGCCAGCTGGGGAACTCGGGGAGCGCCCCGCTCCCGGGGTGCCCACCGGGCCAAGTTCACACAGAGAGGACTGAGGACTGAGAGAAATGGCCACATCAACACCAGGTCAGTGAAGATGGAGTGGGAGGAGGTGTGCCAGAGCTGAGTTTCCCCTGCAACTGGTGGCAAGAGGGCAGGCGGCCCCCCTGCAGCCCAGATGGGCTCAGCGGAGCAGAGACCCACTTGCGGCCCATGGAGAAGCCCGTGTCGGAGAAGAGATGCCTGAGCCTGAGGATGGTCGTGAAGCATGGGACTCACGACAAGGTAGAGAGGCATCTAGAGTCCGTGGGGCGACCCACACCGGAGCAACTGGCAACGACTCCCTAAGAATCCAAGACTGTGGTAAAGCCCGCACCAGAGCAATCCGATGGGGAAGGATTGCATCCTGCGGGTAGGACTCACGCTAGAGAAGTTTGTGGATTTCCCTCATGAGTAGGGGATCCACTGGAGCAAGGGAAAAGGGTGTAAGGACTCCTCCTCCTTTGAGAAAGGAGCGGCAGTAACAGCATGGGATGAACTGACCTGCACTCCCCCATTCCCTGTCCCCCTGCGCCACTGGGGGAGGAGGCAGAGCGGGAAGAAAAGCAAAAAAGGGCAGGGGGGGTGTTGTTTTTAAGATCGCGCTTTGTTTCTTTTTATCCTCTCAAGTAATTGGTTTTGTTTCCCTTTGTCTTTTTAAGTAACTTTTAATAAATTGCTTTGCTTTAAGAAAGCCAAGTCTGTTTTGCCTGGGACCATAGTTGGTGGGTGCTCCCTCTGTTCTTGTCTCGACCCTCAGTCCTTTTATTATATTTTTCTCCTCTCCATTTCACTGGGGAAGGAGTGAGAGAGTGGCTGTGTGGAGTTTAGTTGCCGGGTCGGCCTAAACCACGACACCTGTCCAAATAAATTTGCCCTAAAGTTGTAACTGGAGTACGATGTTCTTGTCACCTCATCTTTCATTGCTGCTGTGAAATGTAAACACTTGTTGCATTTTTTTACCAGGGGCAAACCAATACTGCTTTTAAATGTGGAAAGTACGTTAGGGGCTTTCAGGGAAAATGTAGTTGGACCAACCTATGATGCTTTAGTTGAGCAATGCATGGCTTGACTGATGAATCCAGATCTTTTGCTATATTTATGTTTTCTGTGGAGACTGGTTTTTTCCTACGTGTATATTCCATGCCATGCTGTTTCATTCTGAAATAATTATTTAGTAGGAAGTTAAAAATATACCTGCAGAGTATAGAGTATAATGATATAGGCAGGGCTAAGTGCTGTAAATCTTCCTATGGAAACTTCTGGGGAAATTCAATGCTTGCCTCGGAGACCATACTTCCTTCCAGATTGCAAACTTGTCTTAACCCTGCCTAGAGAGTAACACTAAAAGCTGATTCCAGTCCACACCTCCAGATGTGTCTGAAGTCAGGGAGCAAAGTCAGAGCGATTAAAACAATTGTTTTCTCTTAAAACATATGCTAACACAAGACTACTTAGGAAACTGAGTGATCTTGGCAGAGGGTCTTTATATAGTATTGTTTTGGATAAAGCAGTCCGAGATACCTAAGGCCAAAAAAATCTTGCGGAAAATTGGGGTGTGGCCATGAAAGAAGTCTAAAGAAGGGGCTTCTGGGCCACAACAGTCTCATCTAAGAGACAGAGCTCGGACAATACCCTACACTGTCACAAGGTGTTTAGTTCGAAAGGGCCATGCTACTTTTACTGTAATGGCAAATTATAACCTGAGTTAGTATTATCAGTTATCTGTCAGAATTATAAAATTCCTCTAAATAGTCACAGTTTTTGACCCAAGAGTCATATTTTCTTATTGTATGTTGCACTACTTCCTACTACAGATAGCAAACCATTTTGTTGAATGGCATTTTATGGAAAAAAACTAACTAACTTTCCTATTTTCATCTTCAGATTTTTGTGAGTAAACCTGTAACCCATACCATTTAGTATAAAATCCCTATGATTTACACAAAATTAATTTATTATTTTGACTAAGGAGAAGCTGTCTTATTTTCATTTGGAATTTTAATCTGACTTCATTTGAACAAATTTTTAAGGTACCACACTAAAGATTTTAATACAAAATATACCTGCATGTATATCTGCATAGATATCAGAAATCAAGTAATGCAAGTTGCAATCTATTAGACAATCCAATGTTATCAATATGTGCATGTGTATATATATGTATCCACATATATATAGGAGTAATTACTAAAAAATCAGAATATTTTTTATATTTTATCAGCATAATTTTTTGGAAAATAACTTGAGTTACATTGAAGGAATTTTTAGTTGTTACCTTCCTTTATGGTTGATAATATCATAACATGAGAGGGAACCTAAGATGTCTTTCAAAGTAACATTATTAGCAATAATGCTACATGACAATGCTAGTTGTATTAGCAATAAATCTTTATGAAAACACTGTTTACAACTTTTTACTGCTCTGTTACAGATTCTCTACCCAAGCTCTTCTCCAACAATTCCTGATAAACCAGCAAATTATATGACTACTTTGTCACATAAATTCTTCTTCTCTACTCATCCACACAACACTTTATGTTATGTTGTGCTTGCCAGTAGTGCAATAAGTAATGTGTTTACAGGCTTCCCACACACTGCCTACATTTTCATCATCCTATTTCTCATGTCCCCTCAGAGTATGCAAAGAATGCCTTGTTTTGGTAAGTAAGTACTTTTCAGTGTACTTGGTGCTACGTATTTATATTGGACAATGTCACGAACATTTACTCACTACTTCTTGATTCTACAGTTCCTGTAGGAATCAATTTGGCAGTCTCAGACTCTTCTCTCAACCTTAAGCTCAACTCTGTCATATTACTTCATAATAAATAGTTCAGCTGTGACAATATAAGGTTATTAGAGGGATTATTCAACCTGGTCCTTCAGATATATCCTATTCCCTTGTATATTTAAAGACTGGTTAGTGCTAGTTAATAGGAAGATAAATTAGAATAGGTTTTGTATATTCACTTTCATACAGTTTCCTAATGCACTTATGGTCAAGTTCATCACTGAAAAGTGATAAAGAAATGTATGAATAAAGCCAGCTGTGTTTTCTAGGATAGCAAAGCACTCTGTAACCACACTAGCATTTGATATTGGTGAGAAATCTTACACAATTTTTCTAACTGCAGAAAAAAATGACCAAATACTGAACTGCCCTATGGCTTCTTTAAAATGTTTCCCTTGAGCTAACAATCTTTTTCCTTGTGTCCAACCTCAGCAACCTGGTTTTCATTTATGAACTGATCATGTAAAGAAACAGATCTTCTTGGCAACAGTGACATGATTTGACACAGCAATACATTGGCAGAACTGTAGAATATCCAGCAGATGTTTACTTTAATCCCTTTTTTTCTGACTAGCCTCACACAGTAGCATCAGTTCTCCCCCTCTCCAGAGGAACTATTTTTATAGCCCATACAGTAAGTCTAGCACTGGATGTACAGCTTGTTATGACTGCTTCTTTTGAATGTTCCTGAAAAAACATTCTGATACATTACACCTGGATTTTTTTTCTCTATATCAGGTAACACCAGGTGACCCTGGAATAGTGTTTCTAAATGTGGTGGAAACACCTAATCGTATACAAAATATCCACTGCTGTTCACAAATAGGAGGAGATTAACTACATCATTACTTTTACTTTCCAAAGGTAAGACTGAATGCAAATAGTTCTCAGCCTAGAAGAATCAGATGTACTTAAAGCTGACCTTTTGACTATGTTCATCAGTACTATTTTACCTACATGTTGTAGCTGGATATTGTTGGCTAGAACTGACATAATCCAGCTGAGCTGAACAAGCAACACCGCATATGTGAAGAACTAGCAGGTATGACTTTCTCTGTGTGAATTTGCAGTGCTCACAGGTCTTTTTGCCAATCCAGAGGACTGGGCTGTGTGCTTTAATATTTTCCTTTTGAAATGGACAGGAAATTTTGGTACTTGAGTTCCAGGATCTCAAGTAGTTAACTTTAAGTTAATAGTTAAATTCAAAGCGTTACACCACTGAAAAAAAAAAAAAAAAAAAAAAGTGGTTTTTAGTTTCTAGGTTATTGAACTATTTTGATGAGCAAATATTTTTGACAGATTTCAAACATTCTTCTTAATTTAAAAAGGAAAAAATTGAAAAACTGTGTTATGACTGGCCTTGAATTATCTTTTAAACTATTTACGTGGTGGTTTCACTTCTGTAGTTTCTTAATTTTTTTTTTTTTTTAATCAAGTTGAATAACTGATTTTTGGTATACATGACTTGAATCTGAAGCTAATTACTTGACCTTCTAAGCAGTAATTTTAATCAATTATTCTTTTTTTTTAACAAAAAATTGTCTGTATTTACCCTAAAGCTTTTTACAGATGTTATAGCCTTGAATTAGAATAACTAAAGCTGCCTCTTCTGATCTGCCAACCTGAGTGAAAATAAGAATGCACTAGTCTGCTAAATGCATTTTCATCTCACCCATTCATGCATAGTTTAGAATCTATCATAAAGCTACGCTCATTTAAATTCCTTACAATACAAAAAATGTATTTCCTCCTCTATCAGAGTTACGAAGAGAGGTGTAATCTATAAATCAACTTTTGGGTTTTATTTGTATTTGAGGATTTTCTGGTCTCTTCCTCTGAGGATTAAAAATCATGTCTCAAGGCAGACCATTAAGTACCATCTACCTATCTGAGAGATTTGTAGGTGCAAGAAAAATGGTGGTCAGTTTTGATCAAGAAAAGAAATACAGAAAGAATAAACTCAAATTCTTTTTTAGTTCTGGTCTGCTGGAAGTTAGGCACTGCTGTAGTTTTCATTTTGAATTAAATACATTGTATTTCACTATATAAATCAAAACAACTAGTATATTTTTTGTGATAAATTGGAAGGAGAGAAGAGCATTACATGTTTTCACAAATCGGAAATTGTTTTTTTCTCTTTTTTGGGGGGCAGCTTTAAATAGCAGATGAGAAGTGAGGCTTCTCTAGGTTAGCAGAGTTTTGTTGGCAAGGCAGACCTAATAATAGAATTAAGGTTGTCAAAACTAGCATTTCTAGTTGATAAGAAGTGCTTGATGTGAACTCTACTAGTACCTAAGCAAATACTTTCTAAACTTTAGTAGGGATGAATAGGAACTGATAAATGCGGCGGAATATAACAACGTAGGAAGACAAATAAGGATTTGTTTTTTCTCAATAAAATCTCAGTGGTATATCAGAATTATTAAATATTTATCTTCACTCTTTGTTATATACCTGAGAATAAAAGACAACAATGGGACTTCTATCTTCTACATAACAATCTTTGGAAGCAGGGATGATGCAAAGCAAAAGACTGGATACAGAAACTATGCAGTCAAAGTGACAACTCAGTCACAGCTGACTCAGAAATGTGTGTAGTGGATTATTATTTTATAAACTTCTGCTTTATTAAGGTGCATGGACAGTTATTATTAAGTCTCCATATTAAAGAGAATTCTCACAGCATTCCTAAATATCAGCAGTGCTAACAAGCATAGTGTCTGTGTACCAAGTATCATTATGAACTTGATATTCACTCCCTTCGTGTTACCTAAAATAGCTGACAGCTTCTGACATTCTAGTCTCTGCAGAATAATAAATATGTGTTTTTCCATATACAACATTCTCAGTACGGTCCTTATTGTGTTTTTAGCCATATCAACATAAAAGGTATGATTTCATTATGTGTTCACTATACAGCTTTTCAGAGTTGTGGGGAACGAGCTGAAAAACGAGCCTCTGGGTGCAAAGTGAGGCTTAGTGGTCTGTTTGGCATGAGAACATGGAGAAGCTGTCAGAGCCAGAGTATTCCTGCTATTGGTACTAACCAATCCTGCCCTACATTTCTTCCTGAGGACAGCAGAGTGCAAGTTCAGCAGGACTCAGTGAGAGTAAAGGAGATGTTATGATCCTCTCCGTTTTCTGCTCAACTAGCAGGCAGGTGGGATCACAGCTTTCTTGCAAGAACAGCACAGACTGCATTGCAGCTGCACCCGCGTATCTGGTGCCCATCCAGAGATCAGGATGCTGCAGAGGCTGTGGCAGTTTGACCTCTGGTCTTATCTGGCAAGCCTGACACTGTACAAGACACTACTCAGAGCAGGCTGTGGCTCTGAGACCTGCAACACCTCCTCAAGCTTCAGTTGTGTGGGAATCCCCAGAACATGGGAGGAAGAGAGAAGCTGGCATGGGGACATCCGGATGTGGGGATCAGTTGTGTCTTAGTGTCATGGTTTAGGCCAATCTGGAAACTAAACTTCACACAGCCACTCTCTCACTCCTCCCCAGTAAAGTGGAGAGGAGAAAAATGTAATAAAGGGACTGAAGGTCGAGACAAGAACAGAGGGAGCACCCACCAACCATGGTCCCGGGCAAAACAGACTTGGCTTTCTTAAAGCAAAGCAATTTATTAAAAGTTACTTAAAAAGACAAAGAGAAACAAAACCAGTTACTTAAGAGGATAAAAAGAAACAAAGCCAGATCTTAAAAACAACACCTTGCCCCTCCCCCTCCCCTTTTCTTTTCTTCCCGGCTCTACCTTCTCCCCCCAGTGGCGCAGGGGGACAGGGAATGGGGAGTGCAGGTCAGTTCATCCCATGCTGTTACTGCCACTCCTTTCTCAAAGGAGGAGGAGTCCTTACACCCTTTTCCCTTGCTCCAGTGGATCCCCTACTCACGAGGAAAATACGCAAACTTCTCTAGTGTGAGTCCTACCCACAGGATGCAATCCTTCCCCATCGGATTGCTCTGGTGCGGGCTTTACCACAGTCTTGGATTCTTAGGGAGTCGTTGCCACTTGCTCCGGTGTGGGTCACCCCACGGACTCTAGATGCCTCTCTACCTCGTTGTGAGTCCCATGCTTCACGACCATCCTCAGGCTCAGGCATCTTTTCTCCGACACGGGCTTCTCCATGGGCCGCAAGTGGGTCTCTGCTCCGCTGAGCCCATCTGGGCTGCAGGGGGGCCGCCTGCCCTCTTACCACCAGTTGCAGGGAGAAACTCAGCTCCGGCACACCTCCTCCCACTCCATCTTCACTGACTCGGTGTCGGTGTGACCGTTTCTCTCAGATCTCAGTCCTCTCTGTGTGAACTTGGCCCAGTGGGCACCCCGGGAGCGGGGCTCTCCCCGAGTTCCCCAAGCGGCTCCACTGCGGCCATCCTCAGCAGGTGGCACCGGGCCAGCGCAGGCAGCTGCCCAGCCAGGAGCCAGGGAGCGGGGGCAGTGCCCGCCTCCCCTCTCTCCTCCTGGGCAAAAACACCTTCTCCGGTTCCTTTGTCCCGACGTAAATAGGGCAATTTGCAGAGGTGCCAGGGAAATGACAGGGAGCAAATACCCTCTCCTGCCACCAGAACCACCCCCCATCAAACCATCACTCTTAGACATAGGCTGTGTGACTCCTTCCACTTTTATTTCAGTTTTCAGCAGCTCCAAGGCTGTGCTGACCCACAGGCAAGAAGAGTGGTAACAGAGTGCGCTTTGGGCAATAGCAGGATACTTTGCCTGTCTTGGAAGGTGCTAGGTGACCAAGCAGCTTCCAAGGGACATGCAAGTGGTGAATTGCCAACTGGCTGGGGACCACTGCTGCAGAAAAGGAAACATTACAAGGAAGTGTGCTTTCTTGCTTTATATTAATTGAAAAATTGAGGGCTAATTTGGTTTCAAGGAAACTGTCTCCTTAACAAATGAAATTTGTATTTCCCTCTAGCAGGCAGACAGAAAAAGAGTTTGCCTACTAGATACTTACCTCAGCCTAGTGCCAGGTTATCCTTCTTGGCTTCTTTCAGAAATAATAATCAGCAAGATCAGGCTTTGAGTGGAAAAGAAATATAGGTCTTCCTGGAAGGCCTAATAAGAAGCGTTCATGTAGTCACATAGTATACGGAATTGACTTTTTCTTTCTGTCTTTTTCTTTCTTTCACAGATGTACAGCAGAGAATGGAAAGCAAACAAGTAACTAAATCGCATTGCTTCTGTGAACTTCTGCCTGTTAGTGTCTGTTTGTTGGCTGATTTCATTAAATTGCAAGCTTAGTATCATCTAGATTAGAATCAGAAATAGGCATGACACCTCTTAAAGTTAACAAAAAGTTTCATTTTTGTTCTCGTTATGATTCACAATCAGTGGTAGTTATCTACTAACACATACTTTGTCCTGACATATGTCAGCTTTAGGTGTTTTTAATTATGTCTTTTTGCTGTGATTATTTTTGGAATAGATTAGGTTGCAGACTTATTATATTGACAAATAACTTGCACAAATTTTTTTATTTAATACTGCTCCAATTTTGCTTTAATTATCTTTCTTAACAATAGAGGAAATTGATTATAACGGAGAATATTAATGTCTGTGTCAGTCCCGGATGATCACTGATGTATTCAAACTGTTGACAGGCCAGTTTGGAGTTGGATGGTTAAGAAGCAGAGGCAGAGGATGTTTCCAGTCCAGAGTCATCAGAACTACATAAAGTTGTTGAGACCACAGTTTCTTATGTTGGTGAATATTATCCAACTTATTTTGCTAGTCAGACTTGCTGACCGGCTCTGCCTTAATCCATCTGTTACCTCTTGCAATCTCTTAGTGAAAGAGACAGTCTTTTTGTTCTATGACTGTACAGTGGTTTAGTGCAATGAGGTCCTGATCATGAAAAAGTCTGCTAGGTACTTACTAACACAGAAAAACTGCTAGCACCTGCTCATCACTGAATAGAGAGAGTAGACTTATGTCTCATGCTACTTGCTTTTGTCTGATCTGTGCACAAGGTACCTGCTGTCACAGCCACTCATTCTGCACAAAGCCTTCAGTTTCCCTCTTGTCCTCACACAGAGGAGCAACAATGGGCAGAGATACAGTTTTTCAGGTTATGAATTGTGTGTGAGAGATTGAGTGAGGGACAACCATGAGACGAGGTTCTTTGTTCTGTAAGGAGTTACTCTAGGAGTATCTAGTAAATCCTTTCTGCTTCCTCCTGCATCTGTACAATCAGCCTTTCCTCCTCTGTTCTGAATAACACAGTTTCTAGTCTTGCACTTGTGCTCAGCCTTGGATGTCCCTCCACTGAGATGGATAGAGCATCCAAATAAGCCATTTGCACTTGCAGACAAGCCCAGAAGCAGTGCTACCTGTGAGTCACATTTATGAGTCTGTCAGAGTCTCACTGTTAGAGAAATCCTTTTCTCAGCTTGGCCTCCATTTTATATGAATTTAAATGAAGGCAGAGAAGTCGCTATGATGCTAACTCTTCTGTTACAATGTGCTGTAGGAGTATCATGTAATGCAAGGCAATAGTCAGATTTTCCTTTATTAAATATGACTGACCAGACACATTAATACTTAATGGAAATCAGAGTGTTGAATAGTCTTATCCAGGATGTGCAAAGGTTCTCCAGAGCATTATAAATTGCTTTAAATCCTAGATTCCTCCAAGTTCAGCAGTCTTTCTGCAGGACACCATAATGATTAAAATCGACGGAGGCACTCACCATAATGGCTTCCTAATCAAATTGGAAAAGACTATTTTCAAGGATGGAAGATCATCTTCGAAACTTGCTTCCTTCCCTTTGGACTATCACTGTCAAAAATAGTTGGCCTTCTGGTTACTCAGCAAATTTCATTTGTTCTCACAAAATTCTTTAGTAGCAATGGAAGTGGTAAATTGATTGGAGTTAAAATCTTATGATTAGTGTACTAGGAAGATTTAATATCTCGTTTATATATATTTATATCTATGTATGTGTGTGTGTTCATGTAGTTATATGTGTGTATTTTGTCCTCTGAACAGTAGGTTTTACAAAAATATATACCTTGATTTTACATCTCAGGAGCCTTTGGTTAGATATATCTTTATCTCATTTTGAATTAAGAAAAATAAATCTCTTCTGGATAAAGTGTACTTCTGAAGCTGAGATTATATTGTTACTTGAAAAACGTTATTTTTCATAGAAGAAAAATGAAGAGGTTTGTTAGAACTTGAAGTCAGTTAATAAAAGACAAAAAAGTTAGACTTACCTTCCTGTTTTGAGTGCTTTCTCAAGCCAGTGAGTCTGCTCTTTCTCAGCTTTGCAGTAATGCCCTTCAGCTAATTCCATCACAGTCCTTAGGTACTTTCTTGCCTGTCCTGTGCTTCAGTCTCTCTCTTGAACATCTATGCTGTGGGACCAAAGGAATTGTTACAAGATCAGGGGACAAGAAATATAACACTGCTGGCACAACCATCTGGACAGTCTTTTTAAGCCTGTAGTTGCTTTACAACAGGAAAGTAGAAGCAAAGGGAGTGTCCAGCTAGTGTGGCCGGCATGGCTGAGCAGTTAGGTGTGACACAGTCCGGTGTCACCGACTTACCAGTGACGACCGATGAAGATCACTAAACAGGTTAACTACAGTAGAGTCTGAGCTAGCTGAACCTGGTAGACTGTGGGACCCAGGAGATACCCCCTGCCTGTGCCAGAGCTGTGGGAGGCTGCTCTTTTAATCCCAGATCCCAGCTCCAGCCACTCCTGAGCCTGATCCCCCTCCTCATGGAAGGGAAAACCACTTTCATAGCTCTTCTCTTTCCTACTCACCTGCTAACCTGACCAGAAGTTCACTAGTTGTTCACACCCACATGCGCACTGTGGGTGGTCGCAACAGCTGGCCCTGGCCTCTGACCCCACCCCGCGAATGTTCTCCCTGAGATGGGGGCACCACTGCTCCTGCTCTGCTCCAAGGTTCCTGGCAGTTTGCACCTGCATCGGCTCACCCAACAGTGAGTTAGAAGTAGGATTTAATAAGAAGATAGAACAGACTGTAGACATCAAGCATGGTGCCCTGAAAAAATGAACTGATCCGCTGCCTGCTTACATGTAACTGGACCCTTTTATCCTCCTTCTTCTTTTTCCTATTCTTGTTCCTCTCTGATCTGCCTTGATCCCTCCCTTTACTGTCCTGCCTTTCCTCCCCTAAGCATCCAATAGGTATTGTATCATCCTAAACGCCTCATCTATTCCATCCCAAAATTCTCTTTCCCCTGCATCCCACCATTGATCCTACACCCCTTTAAAAGGAACAGCCTTAGTCTGTCAGGCAGAGTTCCTTTGGTGGATGTCACTCCAGGGAAGATGGCCTAATCATTCCTTGCTGTGCAAAAACTTGTTTTCTGTTATTCACTGGTCTGATCACTTGGGTTCCTCTACCTGTCAATGATCTTCTGCCCACTGCTGATTTGCAATTTGATTAGCCTTTAATCAGATAAACCAACAGAGTTAGCCTCCAACCGTGGAGGATTTTCTCTATCTATGGCTATCCTCTGGAATGATTTATTCAAGAAGCTAGAAAAACAATGGAATTGAAAGAAAAGGCCTCAGATGAGGCACAAAGTCTAGACACACTTAAACAAAGAACTGAGTAAATGTTGTGTAAAGAAACACATGTGAATGGAGGAGTACTTGCACCAAAGAAAATACTTTCACTTCAGGGAATTAAACATGAGATTTGGGAGAGGCTGTATCTTGTCCTTACATAAACAAGGGAAAACTCATTCTCAGACACCCAGAAAAGGCTTGATATGGCTTTTCCCTCATCCTTGACATTGAACCAAGGAAGCACAGGCATCTTACTGTCCCCAAAAAAGAGCAAAACTTCAGTGCTGAACAAAGATTGCACTTCTTGGAGGTAGGTCAACTGCCAAATGGCTACAGTCCCAAATGCTGTTCTTAAAAGATGAAAAGTCTGCACTTCAGAAAGGTGGGAATGCACCCCGTTAATGTTTGGAAGAAAAGTACGTATATTCACAAATTATAACCATTTGCAAGATGTTCTATTTTGAGCATTATTTATGTTACCATTTTCAAATACAATCTTGTATAGCATGTAAAGGAAAGATAGATATGAATCTAGGAAGACAGTGGCTAGGCAAAAGCATTGTGCATATGCAATAGCCTGGGAAGTATACGTGTTTTCTTGGCTGTCTGGTTTCTAACAGATTGGTGGTTTGCTTTTGGCTTTTATTTTTTTACTGCACTGTAAATCTGCTAAACTCTTATGTGTTGCAGAAGAAGTTTAAGCACCTATGAATTTGCACAATTTGGAATGGAATTTGCAATGCATGGAGGGGGTTGCATGTATAAAAGGCAGAAGTTTATTTATAGACACCCATAATAATGCACGGTAGGTTACTGAAGTATGTAGGATGAACAACTGTAATAATAATGACATTATAAATTTCTAAATTGCTGTTAGGGAGTAAGGCTTGGGGAGGCTGGTAGCAAAGGTACGAGCATTTTCCTGTAATTGCTTTATAGTCATGTAAGTCAGACTCTTTTCTTCTTTCCTTCTTTTCTTTTTTTTTTTTTTTTTTACGTCCTCAGTGAATAATCCCAGTTCATGGAAGCTGGCTATTTTTGTAGGTAACATTCCTGTTGCTTGTGCAACAAATTTTAAAAATAGTTTGTGTGTGTGCGTGTGTACATACATACACACATATGCATACTTTTATCTGCTATTATCTGGAAAAGCCTGAAAAGCCTTTTTCGTTTTGAGAAAATTGAACATGAAACTTAAAATGTATGCAGCTTGTGCTGTTGAACACAGACTTCCCTGTTTTTGAAATGGGATTGTCAGAACTCAGGAAAGACTTGTCCTTCTCCTTGATGCTGCGAATCAAGCAAATTGAATCAAGGAAATACTGTATTTCTTCAAGTGCCTTGTGAATAAAAAATACTGAGAATAAAAAGCTCAGCATTTTATAAGCCCCTCACCCATGCACCTAACCTCCCCATACACCTTGAACATTCACCTTATGTCTCCTTCATTTCTCTTTCTTGTTCTTCTCTTTTCCTAGGTCACTTTCTTTCATTTCTTTTGTGTACAGTCAGAGTTATTCTCCTTTCCAGTCTGCACTCTGTGCCAGCTCTGTTTTCCCAGAAGGAGACCTCCTGGAGGGCGACTGCCTGTTCTGCTCATGACAGTGTTTGTTGAGGTGGAGGGAGATGTGGATTAGCTGATAGTTCTGCATCTGGAAAATGTATGCAAGGCCACGATCAGTCCACACATCCCTCTCTGAGAGTCAGCATCAGAAATAACTGTATGAATCACATATTACTCAATAGCCTCTTAAGCATTAAAGAAGACACAATCTCCTACCAGTTTCTAGGGAACTGTACTGAAGAGTATTTCATTGTACCCTGAAGGGTCAACTGAGAAACAGTTTGTAAAATTATGTAGCATGCCAGGCCTTTAAGCTCTGTGCAGCTGACTTACATATTCGCATACTGGTATTCAGTTTATCCTTCTCAATTGCCTGGTATTAAGTCTAATTTCCCAGTTCACCATTTCTTCAAATTTACTAACTTTCTTATACTAAATAGTTTAAATATCCAGAGTTTAGCACAATTATTCTTTCCATACTTAAAGTGTTTTAAAGCATTACCTGTCTTCTGAGATGTCCAAAACTGATAGAGATTTTAAATGCAAGAATAATCTAGTAAAAACTACTGAAATAATTTTTACGGGCACATATAATTCAAGGGGCTTCTGGCTGCTATAATATCCTTTTTCAATCAAAACCATCACTCTTCTATACGTGGTAAACCACTGTGTAGTGTGGATAACCTTGACAGAGTATTGGAATAATAAGGTAAGTTCTAAAGTTTGCATTCCTAAATTATTCAGAGGCTGTAAAAATGTACAGTGAAATATTTTGTGCTTCCATAAAAATGCCTCAGTGCTATTCCTTTCTTTCAGTGGATGCATTTTCTTCTATTGCCATTTCTCGTGTCTCAAAACTGTGTTCTCAGGTGATTCTATAGTTTATAGGGAAAAAAGGCTTAGTCTCATTGCCTGTCACTGCACAGTCTCCTAATGACTCTTCGGAGGGCAGATTTGGCAGATGGCCCTAGCGTATGGCCGCAGGGAAGCTCCCAGGTCCCAGCTGGGGTGCCAGGCTGGCGTGACCTCATGCACAGCTTGTGTCTTGGAGCGCTGGGTGACAGGGTACACAGCCAGCATGGGTGTACCTCCTCCAGCCTCCAGCTATCCCTGCCAGCCTGCCTGGCCAGGTTGCATCTTGTGCACCTTTTTAAAATGTCTGCATCTGCAGTCCCTGCAGGAGCAGGACCAAGAGACACCTGGCCCTGTGCTAGTGGCAGTACAATCAGGCCATGGGTCTATCAGCCCAGCACTGTTGATGCTGAGCGGTCTCACTGCAAGTATGCAGGATGAACAGTAACAGCAATGACATACTGCATTTCTAAATTGCTATTAAGGAGTAAGGCTTGGGGAGGCTGTTACTGAAGCTGTACATGTATAGTCCCTGAGCAGCACTCTTGTTCTCACTTTCAGCCTTCCACCTCTCTGCTCCTGCAGCTGATCCTTGCTCCTCATGCAGTGACACCTAAATAGTTGGACTAGAGGTCCATATCAGACAGCACTGGCACTGCTGATGTGGGGAGATCATGGAGTGCAAACAAGCAGCTGTGTTAGATGAAGCTCCAAAGGTGCTGCTTGGGCTACTGTCAAACTCCAGCAGAGATGTTAGGAATCAGAACAGAGGTCTAGAAACCATTTCGAAAGTCTCTAAATAGTATCTATGACATAGTGGTCATTGTGACAAATCAATGTGTTATGTTGTTGTCTTCATGAGAATTAGGATTTGACCCACAGAAAATATAAATTTTTAGATTACTAAATATTTAGAAGCTTATAGCAATCTGTGGTAAAACAATGAGAACTATGACTATCCACATATCTACATTGAAGACAACTTCATTTGCAAGTATAAGCCAGCAAGCCTGGTGAGTTAAGGTGAATAAAGAGAGAACATTAACAGAATGGCAAATTAGTTTAAAGCACATAACGATTTCGTATAGCAGGGTGAAATGTCCCTTTGCCATAGATAAATATCGAAAGACCTTGCTGAAAGCTGCCATTTATAGTCTCCATAATTCTACTTCTTAGTTGTGCTTCAACACAGGTAATATCTAGTTAACTGAATTAGAACTTGTGAAAATTTGGTTTATCTCATTGGCATCTCAAAAGCTGCAGCATATGCTATTATTACTCCTGATAAAGTAAGTCCTGATCCCAGCCCTGTAAAATACAGAGAACTAAAGGAGATAGTTCAAGTTCCCAAAAGCATGTGTTCTGAGGATAGTAAGAACTGTAATATGCATGCAGGGTGTTATTGTGCAACTGCGAGTGTAAATTCTGTAATTTTAAATTGATATGGGAAGAAGGAAAAAATAGTGATTTAGCTGTGGAAAAACAAAAACAAAACAAACAAAAAAAGAGAAGGAAAGAGAGGGGATACAGAAGAAAAGAATATGAAGTGATTGATAGAGAAAATGTGTTAGGGTTGACAAGAGAAAACAGAAGGAATGGCTGGAGCTAGCAGCTAAGCAGAAAGACAAACAGCATTCAGAGTAAATACTACAGAAAACAGCTTTGTATCATCATCAGTGTTGAAGGTCATAGCCTAAAATATTTCTTCAGCTGTTCTTGCCAATACAAGTCTCTGGCTGCCTCTATTCAAAATAAATCCCAAATACTATTTAAGTGATAGCTGGCATATACATTTCAGAATTTGGGGAATGCTAAGCTTTCTTTGGACATCATGTGCTCAAGTGATTTATCATGAAAGTGAGCTTTCAGTGACTCACCTTGTGGGAATATAACCTTATTTTTCTGTAGCAGTAATGGCAGAATGATTAAATAACAACTAGCTTAAAGTAATGCTTATGTTTCCTTATTACATTTCTTATTTTTATTTATTATTTCTATTATGTTGTTGTGCTCTCTGAACAAGTAAAATACTTATAAAAATTCCAAAGACTCATTTTTCGAAGGAAATAGGGAGTAAGGAGCCTCTGTCCAACGAGCCTTCAGCTGAGGGTCTGCAGCAAATTGTGCCTGTTAAAGTAAATCTAATTTAGCAAATGTCTACACTGCAGTCATTTCTCCTCTGCTCTCAGTGCCTGTGCTAGATGGTTTAAAGCAAAATCATATATGCATAAATGAGTTGTCATCTCCGTAATGCCTGTAGGACAGGCAGTCACTACAGGCTGAGACAATCAAACCAGATGGCTGGAGAATCCCTCAGCTGACAGGCGGGAGGGAGCACTGATCGCAGCCTGACATTCAGGCAATGTGCCTTGACCAGCTTCATGGTCTGCAGTATTCCAGTGTCAAGCCTTGCAACGGAAAGGGCAAGCTGGAGTCATTGCACAGTACTGTTGATTTGTCATGCCGTGATCCTGTGGGCCGGCGATGATCTCCAAGACCTTTCTTTCCTTTACCCTACCTACAGAGAAGCTCAGAAATGGAAAAGAAAGAATCTCTTCTGCTTTGTGTTTTCCTTCCTCATACCATGGAAATCAGGACTGGCTCTTTCATTCCGGCTTGACTATACAGAAAACCTCCATGAAGGCATCTGTGTGTTCAGCCTTTTCCCCACAGCCTTGAGAAAGCCCAGCTGCACAGAAAGCATTACTCTGCCAGCACTTTCAGCATCTCCCTTCAGCTCTCAGATGTCATTCCGCAATCTCCGCTGGGAGCCAGAGTGCCTGGAGGCAGCAGGCAGCCCCTGCAGGGCCACCGGCACCGGTAAACACCGCAGCAGGAGAGCCCGTGATTTAGAGATGTGACTGGAGGAAACCTATGGGTGTACTTACTGCTCGCAGCTGAGAGCATCTCTCGAGTCTTCTGAATGCAGGGAGGGAAACTACCTCATGTAGAGACTGTTTCAACAAAGCCATTTTTACTGTGTCGTCATATTTTCTGTCTCACTGGAATTATAAACTTGTCGCAGTAACAGAAATGTAGGAGCCCCTACTGATGGGCTTTGCTTTGCTGACTCATATATAGGAAAAACTTCTTTACTCTGCTTTACTCTGTCGTTCTCTCTTGTTTCCAAACAACTGTGAAAACTTTGCACCTTCTGACCTTTTAGAGGGATTTTTTTGTGTGTAACTCGTGCTTCACTGAAGGGCAGAAGTAAGCAGGAAAAAGAAAAGTCTTTCTAACAGTCAAAGGGAGCTTTTCTAACACAAAGCCATTCTTACAAGCCTGTGAGTTGGCAAGGTCTTATTTTTCTTACCTCGAGACAGTAGATGCATGCAGTTCAATTTAAAACAGGAGAAAAGCAATCAACCACTCCTATAAATTCCTGTAAACAGATAAACAGCTTCACAAATTTAATCTCAAAAAGTCAAATTCTTATAGCTTCATCTTCCTTCGGTTTTGCTTCATTATTCACTTTTACAGAGCAAAGTAAACAATTGGACTCCACTGACCATAGCTCATTAGTTTCAAGCAAGGTTTAGTATGGCTGTGATTTATGTTCTGGACCTACAGGTCGTAGCATTTCGTGTTCACCCTCCTATGGATTTATTCTCGGCTGCTGTGGTCATGTCCTAATGACCTCTGTTTTAGAGACACTTTCTCAGCTATCTGTTGTTGGTTGCTCTGCTTTCTTTTCAACAGATGTGTAGCTTCTCTTGTTCTAAAGATGAAAAAATTCAGTTTATCACCTCCAATGCCATATGCTGTTTTTTCACATATAAGAATCAATACAAAATTGCTGCCCTAACAGAAAAGTAACATAAAGTATCTCAATTACAGCAAGGATTGCTAGAAGATGCAGAAAGTTTTTCATTTTTTGTTTGCTGCCAGATGCAGAACGTGCAAAACCAAACTGTTCCAGCAGAGTGAGAGACAACTCCTTTTTCTTTTTTTTTTTTTTCCCCATTTGATTGAGTGATGGATACAATATTCCATGTCTTCCTTATAAACCATCTGCTTTGACTATGGTTGTCCCTCAAGTGCAGGACTTAAGAAAGCCCAGAAACCCCTGAAATCTTTTCAAGAAATATTGACTATTTCTGACTAGAAAAAGATCTTTTTACTTCATTGCTCTTTGCTGGAGTGTGTGTATTCACACTCAGTTGACAACAATCACTCTAACATTATAATTGCAGATATGCTAGCTGTCAAAATATCAGAATTTGTAAAGAATAAATTAGAAGCAGACACATAACATTTTGCTTGTGTTGTACGAAATCTCTGACCATGTCATTTAAGAGGAGCAGAGAAAATGAGTTTCTTAGAATCCTGAAAAAAACACTCCCTAGAAAACCTTAGAAGACTGCTCTAGAAAACGAGCTATCACTTTTCTTCCAGGTGATCCTGACAGCAGATCTGACAATATGTTTGTTTGGCTGCTATGACATATATTCAGCTTCACTACATCCCCCTAAAGAGTTAGAACATGGATGACCTCTAAATAAGGGAGGTGCATTACACTTTGACTACTTACCCCTGCATCCTGCAGCCTGCATAGGCAAAGTTCCAACAGAAAGGCAGAGCTTTGAGGAGGAACCATCTGGTGAAAAGCGGTCCTTTAATCTGGAGTGGTTGTTATCCAGCTATGGTTTTCTAATCAATAACTATGGCATTTTTCCTTGCACATAAATATATGATTGGGTTACTGTCATTTAAAAAATAGATAAAATCTTTTGTATGTAAAAGGTCATCTAAAAAGATACATCTAATACTCTTAAGTACTTCTTAAACATGCACAGTACACTTTTACGGGATATATTTCATAAGAGTTTGTAAGAATATATTTCCAGCTCTATCTCTGAAGTAGAGAACCCTGAAGCTGAATCAGATTATTTTCTCTCCTGATACTGCGGAAAGTAAAACAATTTTCCCTCCCACTATATGAATGTAACTCAGGAATCTTGCTACTGTTTCTGCCTATTACTGGTATTAACTAGCACTAACGTAGTGCTCAAAACAAAGAGAGTCAAAGAAATTATTTTGCCAAAGCTACTGAGCAAGATCAGGAGGAGAATTTAGGTTTCCTGACTCATAGTGTCATGCTATTTGTGTTAAATCCCACTGCTTTTCCATAGCCTGTCACCTTTGCATTTGTTGTACAAAAAGTTGAGACTGTTGACTACCATCTCAAATTACATTTAGAGAAAACTCATGAACATTTTCAATTTTTTTGAGACAGAAGCCTCTAAGAGAAGCGCAGACATTAATCTGACTAACCTAGATCTGATTATGCCCATGGCAGGGAAGTTTCTTTATCTGTCCTTCTTGCAATGCACCTCAGTTTGGCTCTAAACATCTCTCAACATACCTGTGCAATCTCCTCACTCAGGAGCTTACAGGTTTCAGCGGTTTTTAAGCCATTCCCAAAATTACTTCCAAATTCTTAAAACTTTGAAATGTAAAACATAGGTCTCACACTTTGCACTGTGTTTTCTGTACAATAACAAGTGAAACAGTATTTGGTATTTCTGTAATTTCTATATGACTTTAGTCCTTAATATAATTTTTTGAAAAGAAACAAGTCCTCTGCAAAGCATAGTGAACAGCTGGCCAAAAATAACCGTAAATGCTTTCTCAGCTGTGTGAGATGTCTGAAATGAAAGACAGATGTGGTACAGTGCCCGGGAAAAGAAAGGAGTCTTGACATGATGACTCCTGCAGAAATACAGCAGACTGATATAAATCAAAGAAGTAATGCAATGCATAGCTATAAAGTTTATAGGAAAGCAGTTTAAACCATAGAGATACAGGGCTAGCTTAGAAACTTTCATGAAGACTGTTCAGAGAAGCTAAGGTGAACACATCTAAGATGGAAAAAACTAGGAAGTAAAATCTTCATCGATACAACTTGAGCTGCAAAAGTATTTGTGATGTTATATTGCTGGCTGCATGATCAGGGAAAGGGGCTGAGTGCAAAATGTTGATGGAGACTAGAAGCTAACACAGGAAAAGTACAAGTTAAATTTTTGTCACCAAGATTTAGAGGATACTTTAATGGAAGGTTTAAAGCATCACTGCTGAACCACTAGTTTCAACAGGATGGCAAAACTTTATTTGTTAAAGATTGAAAAATTGTCAACTCTCGCTTGTTTTTAATAGCATACTCATCAACTAACCAGGAGTGTCATGCTACATTAAAGTCTGTATAATTTATTTATGAACAGAAGCAAGTAATATATCCTTACACCTGAGCTAGTCACTATTAACATCTGTGAAATTTAGTTCCCCGATTCATATCATCTCACCAAGTCAACATGAAGTGAAATTAGAAATTAAAAGAGGCTTTTATCATTCAGACCTTTGCCTTTTGACAACATTCATAATAATGCTGTTAATGGTGGTTTCAGTGCTTTAATGTTTAAAAGCTTCATATACTGACACTGGGAATGTTCTGCACGTAAAAAGAACACCTAGAAAAATCTAATTTACTGCCTCAAGACATCTCCATCTTTCTCCTACTTTGTATTATCGATTGGCTTATACAGAAAAGGTTCTTGGTTGACTGTTGCATTGAAAAGTTTCTGTGCTCAGTTTTGTCATTCTCATTTAAGGTTGCAACATGGGAAAAATAGCAAAATTCACATTAATACTTTCCTAAAACCACTCTCTCCCCTTTCTTTTGGTGATAAAACATTTCATTGAATGTAAATTTCTGGGTCTGGATAACCTATGCTTTCTCATCTCAGTAGTTCAGTTTTTCAATGAAAAAGAAAAACAGTAAATTGTGTGATGTTGACTCCTACATAACTGACAAGAAATGAGTCAAAGAATGGATGAAAACTAATCAGGCTTATACCTCAGAATAATTCTGACTGAGAATAGACTTCCTCATTAATTATACCTGGTCTTGCTTCTGTAAAGTTTTAATGAAAAGGACAAGGTAGCTAAAACTATGAGGGCTTTTGTATACTGCTGAATCTCTGTTATTTTCCTTTGATTTATTCTTCTGGCCTTAATAGGGAAGTCACTGATAATCTGAAAGCAAATATACAGCTATGCTTACGTTAGCAAGGAGGTTAGCTCAGTAGGAGCATAGCATTAGATCAAAGCAGTTGACGCTGGAGCCCCAATATTATATGCAATTTGCACATTTTCCTTTAGGCTACGTTTAGCCTGGTCTGCAGCATTGAATGTCCTCACCATGCCTTGATTTGAAACTGTCCTGAGTCCGTATTACTGGTTAAAGTCCATTAGGGTTTGTAATGCACTAGATCTGCACCTGAATCAGGGATTCCCGTTTAATTTCATCTGAAAGAAGTCCAATTCTCATGTGCCAAAATTGCTCTGCAAAATGGTCCAAAATGCTAATGCAGACACAGCCTGTGCCAGCTAACAATATGCATACTTTTTTCCTATCTTTCTGCAAGTATCTTGTTAACTGGAAAACTTCACAAGCTTCTAGTCTAAATTTACAAAACCAAAGATATTTCAAATTATGTTCTTTTCTGAATACATTTTAGACTAGCAGTATTATGCATAGATATTCTATGCATAAATCATAAACCAAAATCACATTGCCTCAATATCATAACTGAAGGGTGGATTCATTTAGCACATAACACATAGTCAAGGGGCTGGTATTAACAATCAGTGCAATAGAGCTCCAGAAATTCACTTTAAATGGACATAGAGCAAGTTATTTATGGAATGGCTGAGCAAATTTTGAATGCATTGTGTAGACTGCACATTGTTATTTTCCATAGAAGTTATTTGGTTCTTGATATTATAGCAATCTAATTTTTTTTTCATTATTGTACTGACAATTTTTTGTTCAAATAGTAGATATTCTCTTACATCTCTAGAAAGATTTAGCAGACTATATCAAGTGGTGACTGCTTCTATTTGCATGCCTACACCAGGAGGCCTACAATAAAGCTGGAGCGGGACTTTTTACAAGGGCATGTAGGGATAGGACAAGGCGCAATGGCTTTAAACTGATAAAGGGTAGATTTAGATTAGATCTAAGGAAGAAATTCTTCTCTCTGAGGGTGGTGAGGCACTGGAACAGTTTGCCCAGAGAAGTTGTGGCTGCCCCATCCCTGGAAGTGTTCAAGGCCAGGTTGGATGAGGCTTTGAGCAACTTGATCTAGTGGAAGGTGTCCCTGCCCATGGCAGGGAGGTTGGAACTAGGTGACCTTTAAGATCCCTTCCAACCCAAACCATTCTATGATTCTATGATTCTATCTATTAATATATTCCTAAATTCTCCAGGTCTGGAACCATCAATATCAACCTTTTAAATCTCTGTCATGTGTGTTTGTGTCTTTAAACATATCTTCCTTCATTGAAGGCTGAGATACATATTTTTAACAAAACAGAACAGATATATGCTGTGTAACTAAAAAAACATTTTCTATTTTATGTGAAAAAGACTTAGATACACTGCAAGATCTTGCGTCACATCAGTTCTTATTTAAATAAACCGGAGTTACAGGCATTGAGCACTCCACAGAATCAAGGCAACCCTTTTAGAAAGTGCTTCCCTTAATGGTTTGTGTAGGTCCTAGTTTCACACTATGATGTCTATTTTTTTTTGCATATTTAAGCCAAACACATGTAAGTATCTGCAGGTGATACCCTATCCCTTATTTTTTATGTCGAGCTCTTTCTGTGTCCTGAAGGATATCACGAAGCCTGTTGTTTCATCTTTGTTTTGCATTTCCATTTTAATTGCTTATTGAAAAAACTCCACAATCAAATGCTAATCTAATGACCAGATAAATGGCCCCAGTGATAAGAATTGTTTGCCAAATTAAAACATAGTTAACTTCTCTTAGAACATGCTATGCATTCCAGAAAGTTAGTGTTCATTTACAAAATATCAACACAGTTTATTATATAGGAGATGTCCATGTTGCCTGCAAGACATCACCATTGAACCAGGACACAAAGTGCATCTGCACAGCCAGGGTTATTTTTAATAGATAAAGCCTATCTTTTCAAATCAATAGGTACTTCAGCAAGCTTTCATTCTAGACTATAGCTTTTTCTATATGCTGTCAACTGTAACCAATAAATCTAAGCATATGTTTGCTTTACATGCTCTAGCACAATGTTTTTAAGAGATCACATGAGCTCTAACAGCTGTATGAATAGGCAATAAACCAGGACCATTTCGGAAACAAATGATTTTTCCTTTTCTTACAAAATGCTACATGCTGCCAAGATAGATGAAGAAATAGGGGATCAATATAAGGTATTAATCTCTTCAGAATTACAATTATACGCAGTGCTTTAAGCACATGTCTAGAGCCAGTGAATTATTGTATTAGAAGTCAAACTGCAGATTAAACTTGGAGAATGCAGAGGGAGGCAGCCAAAGAGAGGGAGAGAAATGAATCTGTGTAAGGGGGAGGGGAGTGACATTTTGATTTGACACATTAGTGTCTTTATATTACTGTTCTGCCAGTAAAGAGCCTCTCTGGAGGTGTATGAAAGATTTTACACTTAAAACTAAACTGGCAAAATAATCTTCTTTGCTGTGTAGATTAATGTTAGGAAATTTTCCTTTGCTTGTCTAGGGCAGTTCTGTTTCTCTCTGCATACATTTAGAACATCTTTTTATTTTTCCCATCTTCCCCGGTTTGGGTTCCTAAAATGTGCTAGTCACTATGGGAGGGAGAAAAACCGTCAGAGCTTTGTACCTCATTTTTCTCTAATTGAAGTACCTTCCACACTTGTCACAATGTCAGAACAGAAGGCGCAGGGAGGTAGAGGAACCTTCAGGTGGCAAGCAGGCACATGAAAATAAAATAAATCAAGATTCCAAAGATACAAGTGAGAAAGAGTATTATTTAAAAGACTCATTTTCTCATGGCTGTATTTCTATCCAGCCCCAGGCTCATCTTCTCCTTCTAATCTGTACAGCTACTTATCATTATCTTGACAATGCTTTAATTACACATTACACCTTGTGTTGGGTCCTTCCCTGTCATATTTCACTCTTTCATTGTCCCTCAGTCCCATGTCTAAACATCTCCACTTTCACTGAGGATTGGTTCCTGCTTTAGAATATTTTGTGATTATCCATTAAACTCTAGACCCAGATGTCTTAGGTGACATTCCTATTCCTTAAGAGATCAAATTTAGAATTAGTCTTCCTTCCGCTCCCCACTTGCTCAATTTCCCATTTGTGGTTGCAATTGTGATGGCAAGTGTTGATTACCCTTCAATCAGACAGTGAAAAAAAAAAAAAACCAAAAAAATGAAGGTCTGTATTAACTTTCTGAACACTCTTGACTTTGACACTCTCTCCTCTGATTTGAACATATGAATTTGAGGAACCAGAAGAGAAGCTGAAAGAAAAAGTAAACATTATAGAAATTATTTTTTGGATCAAGAAACAAGTCTGTTTGCACTAGTTACTGCCGTGGAGAATGCAAGAACCAACTACAGCAAGATTTACTACATTAAAGACAAGCACAAGCCAACACAAGGTTAAATGCCTTCCATCTCTTTGCTTCCCTTTTCTTAGAATTAGTCACTATAATTCTGTACCAGGGTTATTTTCTTAATTTGTTTTTGTAAAATGCAACTCAGAGCCTCTTTAATCTTGATAAATTCTCAGCCCTGATGACTTGCAGCAGCAATGAATTCCATAGTCTATTGAAAAATACTCTAAGCAGATATTTCCACTTATCAATTTATAATCTGTCATCTCTCATTTTCCTTGCATTTGCATCCTTCCTCCCTGAAGCAGTAGGAAAGTTAATTTAAAATTGTTTAGAATATATGAGGAATTTATATTTTTTTCCCCTGGTGCATATTTTCTGTTCTTTAGCAGTATTGAACTTAATAATGTCCTCTGCAAGCTCAGTTTCTGGTCTCCCTGAAGTTCCTGACAGTCCTCTCTGCTTTTCTATAACATAGATAATTTCTGCAACCCACTGACTTTTCTGGTCCCCTATTCCATACCATAACTATGCCAGAAAACATTGATCTCAGGATAAGATTTTGAGGCACTCTGTGTTTTCTCACAGCAGAAACCGACATTTTAATTCTAGTCTTTCTCTTCTGTCTCTTAGACAATTTTGATCCCCAGTAATTCTTTAGTTCACAAATATTTACTTTCCTTACTAATTTCCTGTGCAGGACCTTGTCAAAAGACTGAATAAACTGCCTGGTATCTATTACTTTGGTGACACTCACTGAATTTTAGCACATCAGTGAGACTTCAGAAAACTCTGCAGGCTAGGCTTTATCACATCCAGGTCTTTCAGGCGTTTGTTGTTTTGTTTTCCTGATACAGATGCAATGTTTATTCATCTGTAACTTCTTGGATCACTTCTGAAGCCTTTTTAATTAGAGACATAAAATTTGCCACCCTCTAAGTCACTGATATAGTAGGCATTTTTAATTAAAGCCTGTACACTCTTAGCTGCTCTGTCCCCTCAAATTTAAGTTTCTTCTGGATTCTATGGTGTGTTTCATTTAGGCCTGGTTACTTGAATCTTTTCAATTATCAGCTTCTTTCAGCATCTTTTCTTATGATAACTCAATCGTTAGGAGCTCATCATCATTATTGACAGGCAAAGCAAGCCGGACACAGAAAATGCCACTCATTCTCAACAGCAGAGACTGATGCAAAGAAACAACTGTGTTAACACTACCTGCATCTTCTTTAATTGCTCTTTTTATCTCCAAGGATCTATGCCCAACTGAACCAGCACACACATCCATATACTGAAATCACGCCTATAATGTCCATTCCGCTTTGGTCTTTTCTCTAGTGATGTTGACGGAAAGTATATATTGGTTAGCATAGTCCGCTTTTTAACTCTTGAGTTTGTAAGTTTTTACTCTCAGTGCAAGGGCTTCTCCCATGGTTTTCCTTGTTCCTCCCAGCTGAACTGAAAAATTAAGTAGTGCATGAATTGTTACACTCTCCGATGTATTCTTCGACAAAAACGATACGTATTTAACTAAACTATGATTGCTCTCATATGTTATATTATAGACATAATAGAAAAATGTAGCATTAATATAAAATTTGTTTTAAATATATTTCAGGGAGAGAGAAAGCATATTGGTAATGCTATGCACGACCAAAAATGTTAATCTTTATTGGATTAAAATTCTGCCACTCATAAATAAATACTTAAATATATTTTTTCATAAGACAAAGACAGAATTTTCTAGTTTCATTAATGTAACTTAATAGCTGGCCAAGAGGGAACTGAGCTCTCGAAAAAAAAAAAATCCCACTGCCAAAGTTTGAAATTCCAGACTCTAAAGACAAAGTCTGATTTCTAATTTTAAGACCAAGAGCTCCCACTAAATTCTTCTCAGAAGACAAGTAGGATTGGCCTACTGTTAATATTTAAAGGAAAGGAAAAGACCTATTACTACATTGACTAGTAATGTGCAGCAGAAACTCTTGATGGAATATCACCATCTGTGTCTGTGCCTAAAATGGAGCTTACTTTTGAAGATGTGATTTAAATTATTCTTTTACCGATTAAAGTACCAGAGTACCAAAGTGATGACAAGCTTTTCCCTGTCATCTTCTTAAAATTATGACAGAGTCTTTTTCATTTTTTTCCCATTCTCTCTCTAGAAGCTCACAGGAAGTAAATTTTCAAAGTAGTGACATTAATGGGACTCATGCAGTTAAATCCCTGTGCATCACTTTGAAAATTTACTTGCTAGTGTACTAATGAAAATTTAGGTGCTTGAATATTTATTATCCTCTATGGGATATCATAAATGTAGCTTTTGTTTAAATAAATAGATGGAAAATCTGTCATATATGCAGTTTGCTGACATTCACGTAATTGCAATTAAACTATATTGTCTAATAATATCAGCTTTATTTCTATTGTTTCATTTGTTTGCTGCTCGACGCCCTCCCTCCTTGATAATTGCAGATTTTCAGCTGGATTTCACTTCCAGGGTTTAATCTCCCACTTTTAAGGACTGTGAGATAAAGACCAAAAGCATAAGGAAGGAAAGCATTTTAATTGGAAAAATGTATTTGAAATGCTGAAAGCTGCTAATTTTCCTGGGAGCTGCATAGCTACTGTCTTCTTTGGTTGGCTTTGAAAATTTCCATTAGCTGTTTGCTGACAGGGGACCTCTTGAATGGGTGCTGAGGGTGGAAAGGAAGGGACAGGGACTGATGGTGTGAGACCAGGATGGAAGATTGTTTTAACCCCAAAATATGGTACAGACAGCTATAAAGCTGTGATTCCTTCTGAACCTATCTAACATTTGTAGCTTTAGATGGGCACTAATAAATATTCAGATTCTTCAGCAGAACTACTACAGGGTCTTTCTACTGTTAAGCATTAATCACACACTATTAAAAAAGAAAATTCAGATTCATTCTGCTATGAATTACTCACGCTGTCCTCTGCTGCCCCTTATATATTTCAGATCTTCACAAACAACCTCAGGCTCTTGCCTTGTGCTTCTTGTCTGCTGGGACTGGAGCCCTGCACCATCCATACATGAGAGAGGAAGAGGCTCTAAATTTCTGGGATTATGTCCCCAGCAGCCCTTCACAGGAGATTGTCAGTCTGTGTATCTGGTGCCTGCTCTTTCTTCTGTGCACTTCTCAAAGCACCATGAGGAGTTTTGTCTCTTTAGCTAAACCAATTCCTGCTGCCCTAGAGATCGCAAGTCAGGGTATTTCTACATCAGTGTCGTCATGTAGGCAGTTAAAAGTTGCTGTATATTCTTGTTGACCTAGTTAGCTACTTGTTGCTTTTGTGTCTGAAAGACTTTTAGAGAAATCTAGTCTTTGAAGAATGAAATGTTTTTATAAAATGCTACCAGCAAAAGAGCATTTGTTCATCTAAGGATTCAGTGGAGGAGGGACCATGAGCATAGTCAGCTATGACAGCTTGAATTGTGCAAGTAGCAGAGTTTAAGTCTTCATTGTCTTTATCCCTTGAGAACATAATTAAATCCATCTATTAAAATGATATCTAATAAAATCAAGGTTTTCATACTAATTATATGAAAGAATAAAGAAATAGCATGTGACTAAGCAAAATGGATTTCTGTCTTGTTACTGAATGACTTATGTCCCTGGAAAATTATAGTTTTAACAATGCTTAAATTCATTACTATGGATATAAAAAGGACCTGAAAGGGACAAGAGGAAGTTTTAAAAAGCAGGAGGGGAAGGAGAGAGAAATAGAATCTGAGGAGCACAGCTGGTAACTCCTTACTTAATATATTAAGCTAAGAACTGCCTATTTTTGACATTATCAGAGCACTATTTCTTTTCTAAAAAGAAACTCAAATCAAGACCACAACCTCTACATTCCAATCCATTCCATTGATATTTGTCCAATTTATACAACTCCAGGGTAGGATAGGCCTTGTTCTTTTAAAGACTAGATATCTCTTTCTCATATGTGTATGTGGATTTGATTTTATCCATTGTTTTCTTGTTGCTTTTATTAAGAAGTGGAATAATTCAGGTATATTTTACTGCCTCAAGATTGTTGAAGAAGTTTGTATTTCAAAAGTTCTTGTAATCATTTCCTTTAGGGACATGAAAACATAGCAATCTGATTTCATGCTTTGCTTGAAATATCCAACATATATCTGTTATATGTTAGCTAAAAGAGAGCAAATGTTTTGTGTACGTATGCAGGTGAGAAAAGGATAAACAGAAAGAAAAAACTCTAATATGTGTTGCAATTCCTCTTTCCTTGTCACAAAAGGAAAAATGGCAAAAATAGGAGCATTGTTGCTATGCATTTCATGGTCCGTGCTCATATCCCCATGGTAACTAGCAGAAGTCATTCGCATTCTGCAGAAGCATCAGGGAGATGCATGCGTGCAGCAGTTCAGAGGGCTAGATGGTCCAAAGCAGATGATAAATATGGCCAGTTTTGAAAGGACTCTGAAAGGTCACCCTCAGGAAGTTAACAGAAGTCCTATTAATATGTAAACCAAATCAAATCAATATTTTTATTTTAAGGATAGTTTGAACCTGCAGTAAGGGGTAAAGCTCTGAAAGTTTGTGGTGGTGTAATATACAGTTCACGACACAGATCCTCAAATGCTATCAGTAAGTAAAACTCCTCTGAAAGTAGAGATGCTGACTTTGTTTAATTTCGGGTTTGGTCCTCATTTTTGCTGCATAAAAACTGCATTAAAAAGTTTAATGTTTCAGTTCACTATTGCATGCCTATTATCTTCCTCCCCCAAATCTCCTCCTCTCTGTCTTAAAGATTTACAAGATTTATAAACAGATTTATTTACAAAAGGCATGCTTTCATGGGAAGTGTCACTGGTCACTTTTATCTACATCTGCAATGACATCACTTAACATTTCTTAACTTAGAAAAAAAAAATGCTGACGAAATGCAAGGAAAATGAAACAAAGCAAGTAGTGAAAAAGTACTAAGATGAAAATAACAATTCTGCACATTGAGGAATTCTGACCTACATTCTACATGCTTTATATGCAGTAACTTAGATGAGTCCTGAGAAAAGACTGAATGTTTTATATTTCTTTTTTTTCATTGTATTTTCTCTTCTCTTGACTATTCTCAATGCTGAAATTCCAATTTCCTTTCTCTTCAAAGTTTTCAGCTCCAACTTCCTATTAGCCTTTAATGATGTTTCTCTCTGAAAATCCCACAGGAGTCTCTATCTGCTACTTTTAAAAGGCTAAATTTTTGAATCTAGCATGCTCTAGGGTACTTTAATCAATATTCACTGTGGAGTATCTGTTAGCATTGAATTTTTAAAATTGTTTTAACTCTGTGCGTGTATGTGTATATATGTATCTACGTATATAAATGTCTCTCTCTTTCACTCTGACATAGTTGTGTGTACTGCCTCACACACAGGAGCACATGCATCCCCATGGCCGGAGCATACTCTATTTCTGTCAGTGGCGTCACACCGTGAGGGTACAAGGACGTAGAGGGGTTCCTCTAGGGTGGGAAAGTGTCCTGTTGTCAGCCTCCTTTCCCTGCCAGAGCCTGAGAATGATGAAGAGGGAAGCGGCCATCTGATCCTCCACCTGGCCTGGAACTCTGCAGTCTTCTCCAGAGCTACCAGCTACTGCAGGAGGCTGGAATGTACTTTGGCCATGCTTAATTCCCGCTTATATGTCATACCAGGATGTGCATAAGGATTTGTAAACCTGCAGATATGTGTCTAGCTCGAGACAAGTGCTAGGCACACCTTGCTGTACCCATCCAGCTGCTGTGGGGAGCTGAGTTTGTGCACTCACCTGCCTTAACCCTGGCGCTTGCAAGCGACTCGAGGGGTGCAAGGTGTGGTTTTACTGATACATCATCTGTTCAATCCTTGCTCCGTCTCCAGTGAGTGACAATACGAGTGGTGACTACTGCTGGTGAGTGATTGCAGGTGATCATGTGAATTATCATTATAGAAAAACTTCTCCGTAGTAGTAACTCAGATAAAAAAGGGACAAAGCTGACACTGGAATGCTTTCATATGAGGAATTAACCTATACTCTCATAGCCCAGAAATACTCATATATTTGCCTAATAAAGCCTGAGGCCACATGCACATAACTCAAGATATGACTATATGACAACTACAGCAAACACAGCAGTTCTTTTCAATATAGTGATATTTGATCATCTGAAATATTCATATAATGGGGATTAAGAAAGAGTGAAATAATTTTTGTAGTCTTTCTCAGGATTAACTATGCCTTAGGATACTGAGCTACCTAAATTCTGCAATGTAAACTTATCATTCAGCCCCACTTCCCTGGCTTTAAGTTTGCTACAAAACACAAGTTCACTGAACTATACGTAGAAACTTTTGCAGGGCTGTATCCTGAGCTGCTTTCTTGCAGAGATTGGAAGTTCTATTTGAAGCACTTTTCCATCTAGTTTCACACCTGAATTCACACTCTATGAGATCTGCCTGACTTAGGCTAATATATTTAGTGCTTTACCTGCCTGTAGTTGATTCATCTGTGAACTATCAAGTGAAGCACATAGTTCTGTATAGTCATATCATAGAATCATAGAATCATAGAATGGCATAGGCTGGAAAGGACCTCAGAGATCATCTAATCCTACCTCCTTGTCATGGGCAGGGACGCCTCTCAACTAGATCGGGCTACTCAAGGCTCTGTCCAACCTTGAACACCTCCAGGGAGGGGGCATCCACAACTTCTCTGGGCAATTTATTCCAAAGTCTTACCACCCTCGTACTGAAGAATTTCTGCCTAAGATCTAATCTAAATCTGTTCTCCTTCAACTTAAACTCATTTCCCCTTGTCCTATCAGTGGACACTCTTGTAAAAAGTCCCTTCCCAGCCTTCCTGTAGTTTCCCTTCAGGTATTGGAAGGCAGCTATTAGGTCCCCCCGAAGTCTTCTTTTTTCAAGGCTCAACAATCCCAGCTCCCACAACCTGTCCTCGTAGCAGAGGTGCTCCAGCCCCTGGATCATCTTTGTGGCCCTCCTCTGAACACGCTCCAACAAATCTATGTCTCTCTTATGGTGGGGACACCAGAACTGAACGCAGTATTTGAGGTGGGGTCTCACAAGAGCAGAGTAGAGGGGGAGAATCACCTCTCTTGACCTGCTGACCATGCTTCTCTTGATACATCCCAGGATGCAGTTGGCCTTCTGGGCCACATGAGCGCACTGCCGGCTCATGTTGAGCTTCTCATCTATAAACACCCCCAAATCCTTCTCTTCAAGGCTACTCTCAACCCACTCTGTGCACGGTTTGTATTTGTGCCTAGGATTGGCCCGACCCAGGTGAAGGACCTTGCATTTTGACTTGTTGAAGCTCATGCAGTTTGCACTGGCCCAATTCTCAAGCCTATCAAGGTCCCTCTGGATGGCATCTCTTCCCTCAAGTGAGTCCACGGCACCACACAACTTGGTGTCATCAACAAACTTACTGAGGGTGCACTCAGTGCTGTCATCCATGTCGCTGACAAAGATGTTGAACAGCACTGGACCCAGAACAGACCCCTGAGGGACACCGCTTGACACTGGTCTCCATGTAGACATCGCACCATTGACCACAACTCTTTGAGTGCGACCATCCAGCCAGTTCTTTATCCACCGAGTGGTCCATCTGTCAAATCCATGTGTCTCCATTTTAGAGACAACGATGTCATGTGGGACAGTGTCAAATGCCTTGTACAAGTGCAGGAAAATGACATCTGTTGCTTTACCCACATCAACCAGCACTGTAGCTTTGTCATAGAAGGCCACTAAATTAGTCAGGCACGACTTGCCCCTAGTGAAGCCATGTTGGCTGTCACCAACCACTTGGTTATTTTTTATGTGCCTTAGTACAGCTACCAGGAGAATCTGTTCCATGATTTTACCTGGCACAGAGGTAGTCATGTGAAATATTTACACAACGATAACATTATAAAAACAATGCATTTGATTTTGATTTATGATCCTATATTTCTAATTTTGCCTTTATTGGAATAAAGAAATAAAATCACGTATTTTATAAAGGATCAAAACCTCCTAAATTATTGCAATTATTGTTTTAAATTTTATATAATGCATTCAATAAAAACATTTTTTTTTAACCTGTAATTTTTTAACAGCTAAGGTATTCTTAATTTGTACTTGAAGTAGACTAAAAGCCACTGTAGGGTAAAGGAAACGATCACAGGCTAGAAAATAAGGGCTCCAGTGCCGTACATGTCTTGGAGTGTGTCCTTGGACAAGAAAACACACCTCTGTTGTCCTATCTGCCATGTAAGAGAAATAGAGCTTGTCTTGCAGAGATACTATGAGATTTCATTAGCTAATGTTTACACAGTGCTTTGAACTAATGAAGCATTACAGTGAAAAGCATTACTTTCAGCCACAGTACTTCAAGGATATAGAAAGGATCAAATATCCTTTTCACTTACACACATTGAAGAGGAGACTTGATTTTGTTTTGAAGTTCTAACATCCTTTTGGCTTTTTATTTCACTTCAAGGTTGCTTCTTACCTTTTATTGACTACTTACTTTAAATTCCTTTTTCTGTGTCCTCTCCTTTGTTGTAAAAATTGATTCAAGATTTGCATGCAGCTCCTTAACTGGATGCTTGGAGGAAGGAGTAATGCATCCTAAAAGAGAAGATTCCTTGTTTCAAGAATATTGCACACTGCAATAATATCCTCGTCTACTGTTCAGTTTCTATTACTGGAGTGGCACATGCTTGGTCAGCATTATCTTGAGTCTACTATATCATAGTACAGTGAAGTTGAAAAGATTTATATCTTAGGTAACGTAGAGTGATATGTAGGCAGTTTGATATCATTTACTGCTTGTAATGAGTAAATCAATGTTTGCTTTAAAAAGGATTCCACAGATGTGACTTGTATGCCATTTGTTTTCAAAGTCTGTATTTTAATAATTCTTTTTCTTTTTTGAAACAAAATAGCAAAGTTTATGAGAGATAGAGGGTGATTTATTTCCCAAATGATTCAGATTGCATTCTAGCAGCAGTAATTTTTGCAAGATGAAAGGATAAAGTTTTACCCCATTGTACATAACTGGCAGAGTGAATTTTGCTTGCTGCAAGAATGAGAACTGTTTTGTTGATTTTAATTATTTCTATTTACTCAAAGGTTACTATTGAAGAGTTAAAAAAATCAAAACTTGTGGCACAACTTTATTTACTAATGGTCCAGGGATATTTTGGGCTAATATTTTGCAGAGATATTTTCAGGGATTTGAATCATTCCTAAAACAAGTTTCAAGCGTAGCATAAAGTGAGCAGGATTCTGAGCTTTTATTCCAAATCGGTCATGAGTAATTTGATATAGCTATGAACAGTTTAAGCAGATTTCCAAACATTCAGCTTAATTAATCATTCTCTCTCAGTTCTAAGCCTGAATTTTCTGTAGTAATTTCTACAATTTCCATCTTATTGCACTTCTCCCTATTTCTCAGCGTCTTTCCATGAAGACAAATTACTTGCTACTCCTACTACTGTGGTGTCCTGGCACTACTTCAAGAAATGCTGAGGACAGATGACACATGACACCTTTCAAATCACCGCATTTACCCACTAAAAGGAAAGAAATCCAAACTTCCACAGCTGAAAAGGCAGAGGATCATGAGATCTCTGGAAGCAATTACGATGAATTTCTCTGGAAGAAAATACAGGGCCAGAAAATGCAAGTAAAAGTCTTATGGATGTACATGATGCTGGAGGGCTGAAGAGAAACAATAGCCAAAATCAGATCAAGACGCAAAAAAATCAGCAAAAGTACAGGTTTTATTTTACCTCTTTCTAAGTAAGGAGCTGTGAGTGCAAGGAACATCAGCAGCCATATCACTGAATACTTCTTGGGCAGAGGCAGAGTTGCTCAGAGCAACAGGAGCAACAGAGCTGACGCATACTCCAGTGACTGTCTTTTTCCTGGAGTGCTGGCAGCAGCCACATTTTTAACCACACCAAGTTCAGTTATACAGAACTCCCTTTAGGGAAAAAGGCTGCTGTAAGAACTCCAGCCTAGGATTAAAGAAGTTTCTTCCGTAACAAGAAGGAAAATCCATCTATGTTACTTCAAAGTTTGAACTATTATGTAGAACCAACTGTACTTGTATTTCTCTTGCCACGGCGAGATATATGATAACAGTGTTTAAGAATGAAATCTCTATCACTTACAAAATATGCACTTCTAACTTCTAGGAAACTTTTCTCATTTTTGCTGTGGCACATTAATTATTTAAGGAGAAAGCAGTGCCATGACTTTGGGAATTCTTCAGCAGAACAACCATGCCTATTGAGGAGAAGAATAAGTGCTAAAGACATATTTTTAAAGTATCCTCTGAGATTAGAGTTGGGCATTAATAGACTGGTTTCCTCTGCTGTCTGCATTCTTTTGATAGTTCCCTAAACAACAGCTGGTTCTCATGCTTACATGTTATTTTTATGCTGGTAAGCTTATTCTGCTACAGTACTTCTTACTGCAGAACATGGAGCTCGCACTTGCTCCTTCTGTTGTGCATAGCAGAACCGATTTGGCAGTGAGATAACTAAAGACAGTACTTATTCCCATTTCATATGAGGTGTGACCGTGAAACTCTATCCACTTAAATATTCACAATAATCTCATGGGAAATTTGCTTTGGAAACATAAAAGGTAGCGGGAGAAAGAAATAGAACTTTCGCGTACATTTCACCAAGTTTATGTGTGTTATGTGCTGAAATATCACTGAGTTTTACAACTATTTCAAAAATATTCCTGTATTTAAGTGTCTAATGCTCTTGACAATCTATTTCAGAAAACAAAAATGTGAGACATGGTGGTCTTCGACTTCCTGAAAAGAAGGTAAATGTAAGCTTTGGAATTTTTTTTCTTTTGTCATGTTTGACTGGGCCTTTGACTTGCCTGGGTGAGAAGACAATGAAGTCCTTTCCCAAAGATAACAGAAGGAAATAATCCTCAGTCTAGCCAGAGAAGTAAGTCTTCACAAACAGAACGTAAGTCTTGTGACTTAGTAGATCTGAAGGCTGAAGAAAAGCACAAAATCCCCATTTGTACCATCTGAAGTTTCATGGCTTTTAATGCCATGTACAAGGGTATAGGAGATTTCCCATTCGTAATCAGAGGCTTCCAGTCTCGGCTGCAGAACAGTTTTGTCAGTACTGTCTATTCAATACTCTCTTTCCTTACTTAAAATTTTAATTGAAATTATTAGTCCTGTGCAGTTTGATTATCAAGGCCAGTAAGAGATTTCTTAAAGGTCCTATTTAATTGAATTCTGTCTTTACAAGATGTCTTACAGAGCCAGGATTTATTTCTGCAATGAAACATACTTTCTCCTCTCTTCATCTTGTCTTTTTCCTTCCCTCCTTGGTTAGGGCACTATTTTGCCTGTGAATTTTGGGATAGGAAACCGTGCTGACCAGTGGTTTACATCTGTACAGCTTCCTGCTTTCATTAGCTATTCAAAGTTATATTCTTATAACTACAGCTTATGAAGTATATCAAATGAAATTATATTTTTTCTTTTACAGAAAAATGTAACTAAATCAACACTTGGCTAAGTCAGCTTCCCACCATCCTATCAAGAATACAAATGCATAGGTGTAGAAACCCTGTGACTGATAATCTGTAAAATTTTAATCCATTCTTACCAATGTTAAAGTTATTGTATAGACATATTTGATTAAATTTATTATTGCTGAAGCCTTGGAAGAAAGTGTGAGGTAACTGTTAAGATACCACTTTGGAATTCACTCTTCCATATAATAGTTTTCCATTGGTATATTAACTGTATTTAGTGCCTTACTGATGCTTGTATGCTTTTCTTTTGTTCACACAATACAATAAACATATTGTTAATGAAAACTTTGCAGAATCCTTAATGGCAATGACTTATTACCGTACTTTTCATTGCCATTATCTACATGACTGACTGCTTTTCTAAAGGAACAAATAAAACGTACCAACTTATGCTGGGAAATGATTGTAAATGTCAGGTTCAGACAGAATTCAATGGGAAAAGACTCCTAAAAGAAGCAGTTTTTCGTTTCAAGAAATGAGAATCTTTTGAAAATATATTTTAAGCATATTAAGTATGCCAGAAGTAAAATGTTAAATGAAAATGTTAAAACAAGTTCAAATATATTTTAGCCATTAACGAGGCAAAATTCAGTAAGTAAAATGAAAGAAATCTATAACCCACTTTTCAAATATTTCTGTGAAATAAAAAAAGTATTAAGATCTGTTAATTATAGATTAGGTTGCTATATGTTTGACCGTAAGTTTTCTTCCCTTAAAAGTAAAATAAAATTTTTGGATCCCTAATACGGTTCTAATGGTAAATTTAAAATCACACACACGCAAAAATATATTTGCTTTTCTCTTTAGTTACCTTTCAAAGCCTTTGAAATTCGTTCACAGATCCCAAATGTTCTCTGTCAGCGGGCTGAAAAGCAACAGATAATCTTTCTAAATTCAATTTTAGTCTGATGCTTAGCCATCAGAGGCTTGTACTAGAAGTATGTGACTTATATGTTTGACAAATATATCATCCATAAAAAAAAGAAAAATGGTACAGATGAGCAACCAAACAATGCTAACAGCAAAGAATAAACATACTAAATTTAAAGAACTAATGTATTGCTTGTCCTGCATATTCAGCAAAATCTTATGAATAATGAGTATTAATTCACTGATGATCTGCTAATGAAAAAAAGGGAAACACATAATGCATATTTGTAATAATGAAAAGCTTGTACTCCCAAGTCACAGTACTTCACTTTTGGCACCTCTCTTCCAGGAAATTTAATTCTAACTGTTCTGAAGCATCTCAGCATTTCCGCTGCCATGACTTCCAGGATTCAGTGAAACAATTATGTCTTTTAATTTGATGATAAGTAAGGTTTTATCCAAAGTAAAAATTGTTTTATGTATTTCTTATATTTTGGGCAACAAGTGAAGTTTCATGAGTTTCTTGAAATAAAGTTATTTGATTCTGTAGTTTAATAATTCTGTACAGTTATGGAAGACTTAAATGTCAGAGTCAACCTGCTTTTGGCTTCATATATTTATATGAGGCAATATTAGAATTACTGTTTATCTCTTTTAGTAAAGCAAAGTAATTTAATTAAATATTTACCATCTAGCAACTAAACACATAGTATATCGATGTGGAGGAGGAAAGAAATCTATTTGACAGAGAAGTAAAATGAGGCTGTAAGTAGTTCAGGCAGTGTTCAACCTTATTTATTTTTGTATGCAACCAGTTGGCTTCAATGAAGGCAAAATTTGTAATTTGCTTTTGCATAATGTATGGCAAACTTATTATGTGGACAATATGTTGTCCAAGCTCACACAAGGAAGTATTCTGAGTCGTGACAAAATTTGAAAAACAGTGTGTGTTCTGCCTCCTATAGTATTCTCAAAGCAGCTAACCAGAAATGGAAGAGCTATGTACAGAAATAGATATGTAGTACATAGCTACACTGTGTACTGAAGCCTAAAATGAAATTTAATTCTGTGTTTCTGAGCACATCTGTTTCCTTACGTCTATTAATGCAGCAGTTCCGCTTATGGGGATTTCTCCAAAGTTTTCATCTTGTTAACAATTCTTATCCCCATTAATCTGCAGATATCCACCAAAGCAGCAGTGAACACCTGGGAACTCCTTCCTGGCTTTAAATCTTCTTTCTGCTTAATGTCTGCACTGTTCCAGGGACCGTAGTAATGCACTGGAGTTTTAGACTGGTTTAAGAAAAAAAAAGATGCCTCAGTCTGTCTTTTGCACTACGTAGATGGTAAATGCTCTTACATAGAATACGGACAATAATGCCTGATAATCATGTCGATACCTGTTTGTTAATGGTCAAACAAGTACTTTCTTGTTAATGGTCAGTGCAAGAGGCAGGATAAGGGAATGGGGAATGGTTTCGGTCACCTAAAGCAAAGAGGAGGCTGCACACATGGCAATATTGTGACGGATGTGGGCTGAACCCCTCAGTGAGCCTCCTTCTCCCGGGGCAGCCCAAGCTGAGCACCAGGAGCTGGACGCGGTCTCTTGCTTTCCAGTGTGGTTTTGCTGCAGCTGGTATTGGAGAACAGTGCCCATATTCTAAAATGCATCTCATCTCAAAATGATACAGATGTTCAAAGAGAGGAGTCACCTCTAGATATAATACTACCTCTTTGTCCTCCATGGCCAATCCTGTCTTAATTTTTTTCCTCTTATATTAAGCATGTTACATAGCCTGTTCAGGAATTGGATATGATCCATGAGTGAATTAGAGCTGTGAACACTGAATGCTTCCAGACAATAAATTATACATTTCACATCACAGAAAGAAAGATATGGGACAGCTGGACCTGAGGTGGCAAATCTCCGCACAGATGTATACACGCTTTCCAGGTATAACTTTGTGCATCACGTGCAGAGCACCTAGTCCACCAGCACTGCTAGATGGCATGACTTGTACTCAAGCAGAGATGTGCTGCTCCAAATAGGAAAGATGTCATGACTGAGAAGGAAGAAACCCTTCAAAAACAGAGAAGGAAAGCTACAGGTTAAAGTAGATACAAATTAGTGTCAGGTAAAGCTGTAGAGTCCCTCAGAACTAGTTTGGAGACAGAAAAAAGCCTAGGAAGAAAAATAAAATTACATGGCTAATTAGTTTTATTTAAAAAAGAGAAGCTATCTACACCCTCAGCAGATGGAAAGGCAACTATTCCTTTACTCATCTGTTTTTCACATCAGTTATACTTGACCTTAACAATAATGTATTTGTAGTAGTGTTGGTCTGTGCTCATTTGGTTTCAAATAACTTAAACCAAATTTCCATGATAGATTAGCTTGCCCTTTGAGCTTCTAATTTTCATTTTAATGGCTATGTAACATAAAATGAAAAACAAATATGGCATTGCAGATTACTGGGAAAGATTTCCAAAGGAATTTATCAACATAATTTCAAGTTTATTATATACATGATCCTGAGTTCCTAGGAAAACAAAGCAGTTGACATTTAGGATTTTGTAATTGGCTTTCATAGCTTAATTTTATGTATCTTTTTGTTCTGATGTATAAAGCGGTTGGCGCTGATTCTGACAATACCATTGCTACTTATTAAAATCTGAGGAAATTTTTTCAAACATTTGGAGTTCAAATAATAACGTCTTCATTACAGTGGCCTTCCCTCCTTTCTAGGTCTGTATTTCTGTGTTCCTGTTAGGAAGCACTGTATTTTACCTTTAGCAATCACTCTCCAAGGCACATTTTCTTATCTGTGTGTTCTGGCCTGTTCATGAGCAAGAGAAAAAGAAGCTGACATATAAAATGCACATGAAATCAGCAATGAAAAAAATGAACGACATTAAAAAAAATAATTGAATTCTATTGTGTAGATTCCTTATTTCCCAATATGACAGCTTTTTAGTAGCACAAAGATTTACAATAGCATCTTCATAGATACCTCTGTGGGAGCATAAGTTTATCTAGCTCACATCTGCTAAATTGCCGGGATTTTTCCCTAAGAATTAAGAATGGCATGGATTTTTTTATTAGGTGGAAGTTACTCCATAAATTAAAGGCTTGCATGACTTGGTTTAAAATAGCTGTTTTCATTTATACTGCATTTTATTCACAATTTACTCAATTTATTTTGTCTTTCCAATGGAATAATTTCTCAATAAAAGGAGAGGAAAAAAAGTGAAATGAATTTAATTATTGTACCAAAGAAACATTTCATGAATATATTCAATCTGTGCTAATGGATTTTAACACATTTTTACTATTCTGCAATGAACTGCTCATAAAGTTTTTAATTACTAAAGCAGTATCCAAAAATATACTGCAGAGAGGTGTAGTGTTGTAACAAAGATTATTCCTTTATGCATTTAATCTTGGCTCACTAATGCATCTACAGGTATCTGTGTTTAAATAATATATTAGCTAATTCTAGAAATATATGTAATTCAGCTAAATTGCTGTTCCCAAAACAAGTGGCTCACATTATTTCTCAGTTAAAGAAATTAAGAAATAACATGTAGCTCATGTATCCCTGATATTCATCACCCAGTGGTGCAGGGTATGGAGTACAGTTAGAGATCTGCGCAGTGCAACTGCTTGAGGTCAAATAATATCCAGAGAATCCGAGAATAAATTTCTTCTCCCTTTCTTCGGCAGTGTGCTGTTTGCCCCTTAGCGGAGTGTATATTATATTGTATGACACAGAACATTCACTGAAGTTTGGAAGTCGTGGCATTTATCAAAATATATTTTCTCTTTATATCATGCACTCTTCTAGCCATGCCACTTCCAAAGGAAACAGTAATATTCCTATCCTTTTTATCCCATAATACCCAATTTACAATATTTACCAAATGATGGGAAGAATCCAGGTCTCTTTTTCTCTTGGCCATCCAAGAGGAGTTAAAACAACATCCTCTACCATCTGTGATATACTCACAAGCTGCATCGTGCCCTGACCCAGGGAGCCCTTCCATATGTTCTCTTGATACCTTTAAAGCATCATGTGGACTCAGGCTCTGACCAGACAGATGGTGCAGGATCAGTTCTGCAGTCTCCTTCCCCAATCCTCATACAGGAAGGTCCCACATCCCTGTTGCTCCTTGTGTGGGACTATATTTCTGTCATGGGATTGCACTTGGATGGTGCTCTGCCAGTAGTCAGGGTGCGTGTTTGTGTTGGGGTTGGTCAGAGGTGGGTGGTACAAGGAACTGTACCTTCCAGGCAAGCTGACATGCATTACCGCTAAACAGAGGTTGCTCGCAGTTTGGTTAAGGCATAGAGTGCACATGAGATGATGTGGACTGATTTCCTCTGTATCACAAATTATTACAGTTCATCCACTTTCTTCTCCATTAAACCTAATTACTTATGTTTGATAAAGGATTTCTTTAAAAAAAAAAGGGAATTATATATTAATCTAAATTATGTATTAATCTAAACACATCAAGAGACCTAGAATTACTCTATTAAGTAAAACCTTCCCAAGCCTCTAGAAAGATAATGCTGGCTGATGGTCTCAAAGATAACCCAGACAGAATCAAGTTAGTGTTATTTTAGCTCTTTAGTTAGCTAATGTGCACTCCACACCTCTGACATTTTGCTTGTTCTATGTGGAATAATATTTAATAATCTGAGAATGAAAATCAGAAATGCAGCTTCTGGGGAAATTTAGATCTTGATTTAGTGCTTATAAATAGAATATTATATGTGTTTGGACCTACAACGCAGAGCTCCTCACCTCAATGTAAAGCAGAAAACCAAGGAAAGCTCTTCCACAACCAGGAACAGAGTAGTTGCTGAAGAATGAAGGAGACTCCTTGGAAAAAAAACAACAGTATCTTGAGAGAAAAGATACGTTAGATTAACTTCTTGCTTCCTTGGGGGGAGGATGGAATTTTTTTCTCATTGTATAAGCCTCAATTTTTAACTGATTCTCCAAAGCAGATGCCTATCTCTGAAGAAACTGAGACACAGCACTAATGTTTTTCTTTTCTCCAGCTTCTGCAATGAGTCACATGTAGTTTGGCATGCTCACCTTGAAGCAGAGATGCAGCGATTTGAAGGCTATTCCCAAGCACTACACTCAGTATTGCAGTTCTCTATATGAGGGAAAATGCCTTCAGGTTCTTCTGTTTGAACAAAATACAGAAACTTTTCTTGACCTGGTGACAGAAGTCTGCAATACTCAAAACCTGAAAATGCAGCTAGGTCCGCTTTTTGTTTTTAAGATGATAATAGGCTAGAGATGATTTAGGAATGCATTTTGTGTGTATGTATGTGAAAAAAAACTTCAACAGCAACTTTGTTGTGTGGCGGGACTTCTTTTTAATTTTTACTGCCGATCTCACCTTTATAAATTCATGAATACTGGTGCAAGTCAATGTGCAGGACCAGACTCTGAATCTTCTGACATGACAGTGCCAGTGACTGCCCAGTGCCTTCCCATGCCCAGGAAAGGGTAGGGTTTATCTATGTTCAACTGATGCACAGTAACAGAGCGGAGCTTATTTGGCTTGGATGTCTGGGATGTTTTCTTCATCTCTTTAGCATGTAACTGATACTGCTGAACACACCCTGTGCCTGGTTGATTCCGTGCCGTAGCAGTGGCAGGCGTGCAGCACACACAGCTCGCTGGCAGGGAGGTGCCACGCAACCATATGGAGACAGCACATACCCAGCGTGTTAAGGGTGCAGCCAAAGTCAGACGCCATGCGTGTATCTGATATCAGATGGCAGCTCTACTGAGTCACAGGATAAAGGCAGCCGCCGAGTTAGATGCTGAGGAGCTGCCGGAGGCGACCTCCCCCCTCATCAGCTGCACACAGGGACAGAAGGCGGCTTCGTGGCTGTGCTGCAGGGACATGAAGTACTGGTGCATGGTTTAGGGACCGTGAGACAGCAGCCAGGTTGTCAATGTTAAATTCTTTCTTTTTCAGATAAGAATCCCAGAGGAATTTCAGAAAATGAAGACTGAAAATACTGTCCTAACCTCTCCTAAGAAAAGATGCTCCAATGTTTTTTGCAAGTTTTATGCACGCAGCACCTGACCAGTGACTGGATCGCAACAGTGATGGTGCTGCTAGTCTTTAGGAGGCTAAATGAGAAATAAGACAGTCAGCTGAAAGAGCAAAAGGTCACAACTGAGCTAACAATAATCATCTAAACGGGAATTTGAATGGAGCTCTGATGTTAATGCTCCTACACTTTTAATAAGCGCCACAGGATTTTTAATTACCACAGTATCCAGAAGCTCCACTTGTTCTTTTACAATGGTAATGACTACAGCAGAACAGTTCCTATTAGCACTATGTCAAGGCAGATGCTCAAAAGTTAATCATGGGGGGGGCTAAAGTGCCTCAACACCTAAGTCCTCTGTTGTGGCCTACTCTTCAAATATAGCAAAGTTCAATTTTGTTAGTTTCTTTAATATCAGCTTTAAAATACCAGCTTTAAGTATCAGCTTTAAAATATCAGCTTTAAGGGCAAAGCTCATCTAGTGTGCATTAAAAAATACACTCAACTTGTAATAATTTCAACTTTTGTTCAGTGACATCACACTTAGAGACTTCATGATTTCCTTTGATTTGATGTGATCTTGTACTACAGGGTTAATCTGGAACACCTAAGGATTTTGCTTAAGGTTTTGTGGTTGTCGTTGTTACGTGGGCTCTTTTAAGTCTCGCTTTGCTGAGGTCTGACTTAGCAAAGAATTGTACTGCTCTGGGTTTCCATGGGAGATGGGAAGCTCCACAGAGCAACGTTTTGGTACAATAAGAATGAGCAGCACTAGTACAATGCAAATAACAATAATCCATGGTTTTAAAGAAGATGGTTTGTTCCCAAAAGGTTTGATTTTGGGGTAACATTAGCATTAAGAGAGAGATTGTTTCTGTTGTTAATTACAGAATTGTCTGCAGTCTAACATTTTGCCTATATGTAAAGTTGTCTAAAAGCAGGTTTTGTTTACCTTTACTGAATCTTTGTCATGCTAGCTGTTTCCAATATTCTGTAATTTCATGCTGTTAATGTTTTTATGTAAGCTTTGCTATTTTGGGAGTGTGAAAGCAGTGCAGTTCCAGCTCTGTAATTAAGGTGCTTCAGTGACCTCTTTTCTCTCAGCTGCTGCTCGTGAGACTGAGAAAGGAAGGACATAAGCCACAGACAATACAGAACAAAGCTTCTATTTGTCAACAACACCGGTCCTCAGGGTTATTTGAATGACAAAGCTGCAGTCAGTCTAAAGCACTGTGCATATGAAGTAGAATCTGTAGAGTTTACCATAGTCCCAGAGTCTCCCTCTTGATGAACTGTGGCAAGAGTTGCAAAGATAGTTTAGCAGCTCACGTGCTCTTCCAAGTGAATAGGGTAGCCATTACAGAGGAACGTGGGAAACAATGAAAAAATGTGGTGCTGATACTGTTGACATAATATGGTGTTTAATGTCTGTGAGTCAGCACTTCTGCTGAAAAGGATTTATTTACATACATTTGCCAACACTGAGCTGGTTTGCCATGTGGCCCAGGTGAATCTGAATTCCGCTGTAACAAATGTCATGAGCACATGTTAACTCCTCATTGATCTGCTTCATGTGATTAATCAATGTCTTTCTGTTACTGCAGGTGTACTTCTCTGCTCCTCACGGGTTTGCCATTTTATTTTCCAGAATGTCTAATGTAGTCTGAAAGATGAAAGTGGCTAAGTTTGTGGACATTTTCAGTTAAGAAGGAGGAAACGCGAAAGTAGTCAGTACTTCTGATATATAGTTTTTTTGTCTAAGATTCAAAATACAATTTCCTAAAGCATATATTTTATGTTATATATTACAAATGAGGCTATGTTGTATTTTATACATACAGTAAGCCAAACTTAGAGCTCTGTTTGGTTCACAGCAAATCTACATTTGGCCTTCATTCATTTCTCAGTATTCTAGAGACATCTAAGATTATTAAGAAACCTCCGAGGAACAAAATAAAAATATCATTAAGCTGCTGCAAAAATCTGTGAAGTTCACACATCTGGTATATAAGAAAATACCGACAATAGAGTCAGAAAATATAGAGAGAGGGCAAAAAGATGGATCAAGAGGGAACTCGTTAGTTAAGAACTCTACAATTTGGAGAAATTATGTTTGTGGGAGATATGAGGGAGAGTCATAAAAACATGGCCGACTAGGAGAAATCAGCTATGCAGTTGTTGCATTACAAACTGTTTTTATAATACTGAAACTGGACAAGTGCTGAATTACATTGGAGATGCACTAAAGACAAAGGAAATTTTTCACACTGTGCATAAGTAAACTGTGGACCGACTTGCCCAAGATGTCTTGCATGTCAAGAAGATTTGCACATTGAAAGCACTTTTGCAAAAATTATCAGAAGAGAGGTGCTTATCAATGCAAAGAACGACAGCTGGCTCAGCTTCGAGCTGCAAGTTGGGAGAGTATGTTATAAAAGTGTGACCATCTCTTTACCCTGTTCTGTACTCAGATGAGCTCCTCTTACTAGTCACATTGAGGACACGGTACTGGACTAGATGGACCATCTTTCCCTGTGTTTAGACTGTTTTACAGATAAACATTGTTATGTAAATACTGGAGATGGAATGGAATAGGTATACTGATTCTAAGTCAAAACAAGTTGTACACTATTAAGTTTCTGCAGCCAGTTAGCCTATGCCCAGGACTGGATTTCATTGTTTTTACAGGATGGTAAAATATATATTAAAGGGAAAGTATATGGCAAAACTGATAGCAAGGATTAAATCAGAAATCAGGCCCTATTACTTGTGTCTTTTGTACTTTTCTCATTTATATTAGAAAACTTCTACAAAGCCCTTATAAATTGTAAAAGACTGCAAAAATTAGATAGCAGATATGTAAATTGAACAGCATATGATAACACATAAAAAGAGAAGAGTGGGCAAGATCTGATAAAAAGACCCAACAATCTCCTTATTCAGTCTGAGGGGGAAAAAAAGCAAAAATTCTGAAGTGGAAGAGAAAAGTTGAATTGGTGTAAAAGTATTTGTCGTTTTTTTTGTAGAAACAGAAAGACTGTAATTGAATTCAAACCTAAGTAAATGCTTTCCAATTAATAGCTTATCAGTGTGTGGAGATAAAACTGAGGAATAGGTAGAAGAAGAAAGCTGATTAGGATATATGCATGCACATGCACACAGCCACACACACGAACCAGGGAGAGAATGAGGCAGTAAATTCAGCAGAATGCAACATGGGTTAAAAACTTGCCTGCTATGTAGTAAAATACGGAGTTAGGAAAGATTATATTATAATGAGGATTTCAGATACATGTGCCTTTAATTAATTTCCAGTTTATACTTAAATACAAATAGTGCTTTCTGTTGGTACTAACCACTTAAAAATATCTGTCCATGGTATGCTAAGTGCATGCTGAAAAGCCTAGTTTCAGGTCCTTTGGTCGTTGTTATTATGGGATGTTATTTTACTTTGCGTCCAGCTCCTCTTCTAGTTTCTTTTATAAAGGTTAGATATAGTTACATTTCTGTTATTTCAGGTTGTCTTTTTAAGTCTGTCATTTAATAACATCTGCAATATTTCTTAGTATAGCACTTATCCATCACCTAAATGATTAAGAGAAAGATATTGTACTCCTACTGTTAACTTGGACCACAGGTCTTTTTTGTAGCTATTAGAATCTGTGAAATCAGTGAGTCACCAAACGTTTTATGTAAGGGAAGCTTGCAACTGCAGTCTTGACTTGTCAGTGAAGAATGATTTGAGATGATCAAGTAAAGATCACGTCTAATAACTCTATAGTAGCATACTGATACAATGGCTATAGTGACTCTAGAGGAGGCATTAGGAATCATTGAGGAAATTATGTGCATTTTTAAAGTTTGCAATTTTAATTGCCGTGTTCTTTAAACCAGCCATCATGTACTTTCCGTAATTAGAAAGTATATGGAACCTTTTGGTGTAACTGCAAATCCAGGTTTATTTATTTTAGTGTTGAAAAATGAAAAAAAAAAAAAAAAGCTGAAAAAGAGAATAAATGGAGCTATAATGTTTAGACTAACACTATTTTCTTAACTAACACCCTTGTGAATGAACATAGTAAATTTGAACAGTACGTGTTTTCACCATCTGTGCTCCAATAATGATAGCAGGCACCGAGGGAGAATAGGGTACTTAAGTATAGCAGGAAACATCAGCCTGCTGTTTTTAGCTTGAGCTGAATTTTTGGCTTTTAGGTGCCTTGGTCTTAATTTGTGCTCCATTCCTAATTAAATTATCTTGCTGACATGACTCTGAAACCTAGCTTCCTGTGCCTCAGCCTTGATTTCTTCACACTTGATTGATAATGAATGCTTTTTACCATCATATATTGTTTGGGTCTTGTGAAAGACAAACTGCATTACTATGGACTGCTACAGTCTAATTGGACAGATGAGCTATATTGACTGTAGAGAAATTTGCAGTTAGTATTACCAACTATTATGTCATGCTAGACTTTTATTCCTTTCTAAAAAAGATTTTCATTAACTCTATTTTTAAACAACCAACATTTATCTAAAATTAAAGGTTGCTAACTGAGAAGTGAAAAAATCATCTATAATCACTCAACGGTGGAGAAAAATGGCAGCAAACAGCATGAAATTATACTTCTAAAAAGAGAAATAAAATTTAATTTAATTTTGTCTGCAAGTAATTACTTTTCAGTTCTTGCCACTGTTGAGGTAAGTTGTATTTTTGTAACTACTGATTTCAAAGAACAAGAAAACAGCAGGCTGATCCAGATGCCATTCCAGCATTTTGGAAAGCCTTTGGAACAACAGAGAGATGCAAGGAGTGCTAAATGCTATCCTTTTGTCAGTGGGGGGAGAAGACATGATGCATGAGGAAAAATTACCAGAAGGTAGATTTAAACTCAATCGCATGTGTCTTGCAAGACAGGTAGGTTTGTAACTTTACTTAAAAATATTTGTTCAGTACATGGCAGTTCAGGAATTACAGATTTTAGGCATGTCATAGAGCTTCTAATGAGTGAGGTCTGATCCCAAGGGTCTGATCAACAGATACGCCTAAACAGCAAAATTTACCCTTATTATATTTACTTATTGTCAGCAGAATATACTGACAGTATTGACATTGTCATATCCAAACTACACTGTAATGTTAAAGTGGTTTGTAATTTTTTCCAGCTGTCCTGGCTTAGTCCAAAAAGTCATGCGGTTAAAGCTGATCTTTGATATCTTTATGACTCCAAAGTACACAAAAAACCTAGCAAGGAGAACAACAAAAACCCTCAAACAACTGAAAAGAACTTCAAAAATTGTGCAGTTGGAAAATAAAAAAATCAAAGTCTTTTTAAAATATAATTCATACCTTACAAGTAGTTATTAGAAGAACTTGATGCTGCAGTTGCTTTCCTATTACATTCTATATTACCAAAAAAAAAAACGTAAATTACCCGGACTGTAATGGCAAAGTATTCTTTGTGTATATGTGTTTGAAAGAAGCCTGTCCATGAAACTTTTCATTCTGCTCCCTAATGATTACCTTAACTTTATGGTATAACCTTTAGTTTGATGATTGTACACTATTTATTACTGTACATAATGTTTATATGTAAAGAGTGTGAAATTTCTACAGTAGCATTCATTCCAGCATTTCCTCATTTTTTAATGTATACCTTTGCAATAACAATAATTTTCTTTGGACTCACTTGACTCTCTGGGGTGTGTGTGTGTATGTTTGCGTACGGACATGCATTATTTACCAAGTCTGGCAAAAGGAAGCAAACAAAAGCTCCATCATGACATTTTCTTGTCATTCACACAGATCATCTGCAAATGTGAAGCCCATACCATCCAAACTAGCCAGATAATAGCTTTCAGAATTTTTCTTTCTCTCTATGGAGCAAAACTGGAGAAGCGGCAGTTCTTGTGGTTTTCTCAGTTATCAGGAGAGATGAGACTGAAGGGTTTGGAGGTTGGCTCTGAGCAAGGATGGATGCACATCCTAGTCACTGCTGATTTCTACCTTGCATTTGTCCAGCTCAGTATATTCTCATTTGTCTTCCATTTTCGGATTTCTAATCCAGGCCCATTTTCTTTGCCCAACCATGTATAAAATCTAGCCTTCTAGCATCTCAGCACGATGATGGGGACTTTCTTCACCTCACTCCCTTAAGGTAATCTACCTTACAACCCCATGATCTGAGGCTATTTTAGCCTTTATCTCACCTCCTATATCCTTAGCTGAAAATGCTGGTCCTGCTTCTGGTAACATTCATCTGCACAGTTTTATTTCACACAAGTATAAGAAGCAGGTATTGCGGAAGGACAGTAACTCCAAATACAGTGTTGCTCTGTGGGACACATTTAAAAGTCAACACATAGAAGGCCCAAGATGAGAGCGATGTTGCTACCACTGCTACCAGGACTCCATTTGTCCTACCTTAAAGAGTACCACGATGGTTTAAAACACTGTTGTTGGGGAATCTCTGGCTTAGATTAACCTTACAGCTGAAGATGGATCTACTTATGTTTGCTGGAAATGTGCTCGAATAGATGTTTTCTTCTTAACAGAGAATTACCTAGGACATTTTATGATGCTGTTTGGGATTGATACATGGCCTCCGATGTTTTTCTATTTCATCCATTTTGTAACAAAGAAGAATAGAGGCAGTGCAGTTGAGACTGCTTCTCACAGGCCAACCTGTGCTATGACTCACCAGATTAGGAAATGACAATGCTTCTTCCAACAAAGACGACGGTGATGGCATAGGTGTCTAGGTGAGCAAGAAAGCAAAAAAGACAACACCGTGCTTAAATAAAATGATGATACATTATGCCTAGGAAGAGTAGGGCAGCTGTAAAGCAGCTGGAGAAGAGAGGCTCTACTCAGTGCCCTGGCCTGCTCTGTGACCTTGGCAAAATTATTGTTGCTTTTGTTATCTATTCAAATGAGAAAGTATTTAAGCTGTTCTGTGCATCCCGCTGTTTGCACAAAGCCTATCACAATAAAAGAATGAACTTAGAAGGGGCCCTCTGGAAATAATGAGGTAGAATAAACGTCGTCAGTGTCTAGTAAATTCTGCTTTATAGCAGCAAGCTTCTTCACAGCTTTCAGACATTGCTTCCTTTGCCTCCTACAGTCATAAGTAGTTTTTTCCTTTTGCAGCCTCCTAGCTGCTCAGGCAATTCTTAGTGTTATAGACCACTCCCTAAATGTCAGTGATAAACAGGAACCACAGTTTTCTTGATAATTCTTACATTTCTTTTCCAAATAAGTTACTGGGATGCTCAGGAATGCTCCAGTACTGTATTCGGTTTGAAATAACTAGTGTTTCAGGAAACAAATTTAAAACCAGATAAACATATCCTATGCCTTAGTATAATTCGGATTTGCAGTCATGCAAGCTTTGAGAGTTGTCCTTTTTTAAATATATAGTAGAATTTGACTACCAATGAGTATCATCTTTTTTTTCTATTTTTTTAAAGAGCTTTAAATGATTCTTTCAATTCAGACTGCACTATAACTTAAGCCTATAGATTATAATGTAAGTTTATAGACTGTTTTCTGTTTTGTTTTTATTATAAGTCTTGGAAAAAATAGTCAAGAGCAGCTTTTTTTTTTTTTTTTTTGCACACTGGGATGCTGAGCAAACCAAGATTAAACTGTTTAAGAGGAGTAAGTATCTCAAACTGTTCTCTGAATAATGAAAGGAGATTCAGAAAAAAAAATTATTCCTGCTACTAAGTTAAGAAAAAAAAATGGCTTCCACATAGTTTCTAAATGATCTTGTAGCTACTGCCAATTTCCCTCTTGGCTGTGAAGTCCATCATTGCTGAAGAGGGGTAGAAAACTGTAACAGACAGTGTTTAGCCAGAGCCAATGAATACACAAACTGGATAGTTGTTATGCATGTATAACAAGTAGAAAGGCAACTGTCAGAGAACGATGGTTTAAAACATATTTCTGAATCTTCTGAAAGGAGAAGAAATATTTCTGGATCTTCTTTATGTGCAGCAAATTTTAAAGTAACTCTGTTTTGCTTATGAAATTTCAGATGTTGCCTCTAATTGAAAATGTTCTCTTTGGCTACAGATTGTGCCCTCAGTATCAATATGGGATGAGCTTTCCTATGTGCCTTAGGAATTCAGAGAATGAATAGTACTAACAAGTGACAAATCTGCTAACATTACAGCTCAAGAGACACTAGCACCCTAGTCAACACCTTAACTATGGCTATTGCCTTTCTGTCAATAAGCTTTCATCATGGGCAATCCCAAGCACAAACACAGGCTGGGTGGAGAATGGATTGAGAGCAGCCCTGAGGAGAAGGTCTTGGAGGTGTTGTTTGATGAGAAGCTCAACATGGACTGCATCAAAAGAAGCGTGGTCAGCAGGTCGAGGGAGTTGATTCTGCCCCTCTACTCTGCTCTCATGAGACTCCACCTGGAATACTGCACTCAGCTCTGGGGCCCCCAACACAAGAAGGATAGAGATCTGTTGGAGGGGGTCCAGAGGAGGGCAATGAAGATGATTCGAGGGCTGGAGCACCTCTCCTGTGAAGATAGGCTGAGAGTTGGAGTTGCTTAGCCTGGAGAAGAGAAGGCTCTGGGAAGACCTTCAAGCAGCCTTGCAGTACTTAAAGGGGGCCTACAAGAAAGCTGGAGAGGGACTTTTTAGAAGGGCATATAGTGACAGAACAAGGGGCAATGGCTTTAAACTGAAACAGGGTAGATTTAGATTGACCTTCACTCTGAGGGTGGTGAGGCACTGGAACAGGTTTCCCAGAGAAGTTATGGATGCCCCATCCGTGGAAGTGTTCAAGGCCAGGTTGAATGAGGCTTTGAGTAAACTGATCCATGGGAAGGTGTCCCTGCCCATGGCAGGGAGGTTGGAACTAGATGATCTTTGAGGTGCCTTCCAACCCAAACCATTCTATGGTTTTATGATTCTCTGATACCCTTGTCTTATTTTCTGTAACTGACCTTTTCCAAGGTGAGAGGACTCTTCTCAGGAATTCCAAATAGAGATGGCTGATTCTGAATGGAGGCTCCTAGCTTGTGAGAATGGGAACAATCCTCTTCAAAACACAAAGTTGCTCCCAAAATAAGCTTGGAAGCAATTATGGAATTTTCAGACATGACTACAACACTGTTCATAGAATGAGGAAAGCAGAGTTACCTTTCTTTACAAGATAGGACAAGAAATCTTGTACAAAAGCCTATCTGTGAATATCAGGGAAGAAGTCATGAGCAATTCTTGCTATCATTGTTCAAGGATAACTTTTTTTAAAGGTTGTAAGGTCTGCTTCTGTTTTTTTAATGATTTCTTTAAAGAGTACTATAAAGAATAAAAACAATTTGGCAAGATCACAGAAGCCCAGATGCTACTATTGTAAAAAGCATAGCAACTGATCAAAGAGTACCCCAATGAATTCAAATATAGATTAGATGCAAAATGAGAACAAGAAAGAAACACTCTTATTTAATTGTTGGCTTTTAGTGTAGTTTAGATAGAGAAATTACAGAAACTGATACAAGAACATCACAAAAGCTGCTAAACTGTCTATAAAAACTAATTGAACTCAATAAAATTTTATTGTGTTTAACCCTAACAGTGGAGGTGTGAATTCTGTAATGAAACATTTGGTAACGTTTTCTATTTGACATATAATTCTGTAATATAAGCAATAATGTCACCTAACATGAAGTGGTTTTAATTACTGAATGTGACTATTCCTGAGCTTAAATCTAATCTAAAAAACCAAGCCCATACACAGGAAAAATTGTATAGAAGTGTAAAGTTTAATTGAAAATCATAAAAATATAAGTTAATTTAAATTGCAATGTAAGGCTGTTATTCTCTTATCTAAAAAATGAATAGTTTTATTATTTGAAGAACTAAATTTTGCTATGTCATCATAGTCAGAGATCTGAATAAAGATTTACCTGGAGTCTTCCATTAGTAATATCTTGTCATAGCAAAGCTCATGTCTGACAATTAAAAAATATGTTGAAAAATTCAGTTTAACTGATCGGAAGAAACTATATCAGGAAAATAAGAACAAGTTTATACCTCATCAACTGAATTTCATTTGAAATTTTTTGCTTTATTACATGAGGAAACAATACATATTTTACATTGCTTTAAAAAATACATTAAACACTTTTCTTAGGACTTTGCCTCTGATGAGTTTCAATATGGGTCTTTTGGATTCACATCTCTGTGGAAATATGTACCTCATAATATGCCGAATATCGTAACACCCCCACCCCCAGATAAGTGACCAAGTCTGTTTACCTGGAAATAAAGTCTTTCAGAGATCCCACCCTTAAGACAATAGAAAATCCATGATTACAAGACATATTAGACAAGAAAAAGGCTGATTTGACCTGAAGTAGAACATTTATTTGAAATGTTTTTCAGTGCTCATCGATAATTTAAATTTTTTAATTCCTTAACTTATTTTTACATAATTCATATCCTCTTTAGCAGTATGAATTTGGTCTGGAATTATTTTTATTAGTTTATACATGACAAAATTGGTCTAGATAGTAATCCACAAAAAAAAATCTAGTTTTGGTCCTGTTGTTTTCACAACATAGATATGATGGACTACATGGAAATGAAGTAGCAACACTGATAATCAAGATGTGTAATGACATATCTGTTATTATAGAAAGTAGCAGCCAACAATTTCCTTTCTGAGATTTGATTTTCAACTGTTTGTAATTGAACTGGGCTGACCCCAGAGGCAGCATAGGCCCGATCCAGTCACTCATTCACTGCCCTCTCTCAGTGGGATGAAGGAGAGAATCAGAAGGGCCATTCTTATTCAAATGTCCATTCAGTTCATTAGTCCATGACTTGGGCTCCATCTGTTGCAGTGATGATTCAGGACAGGAGGTATGATGTGTTGTGTTGGATTGTTGGATTTTAAAATGAGCTTAGGTTGGATGACTGCTTCACTTGCCTGCTTCCTTATGAGGTTCATCCTCCATTGGTTTGAGTAGCTCTTGCTGTGGTACTTTTGACATACAACTATGGCATCATACAAGTATGACATGATGTAACTCAAATCATGGGTTATTTTCACGCAAGGATAAATCTCCTTGAGGTACATCTCAGATTTCCCCAATCTTCTGCATTACCCACCAAGTATACCCAGGTTCCTGAGTAAAAACAATCCCATTAATTTGCTTTTTCTTTTCTGAGGAAGGAATAACCTACAATCTTTCCCAGACTGTTCCAATCATCTCGAACCAGGGAGTCTTGGTTGTTGTGATATTGCTACTGGTACACCATCATGGTAGCAATCAGCACCTGCTCATCTTTGACATACAGCAACCCCATAGTAGAAGGATGCTCTGAGACGCCAGCCAAGGTCTACATCCACAGTAGTTACACCAAAAGCCCACTGGTACCCTTTTGGGTCCTTGAGGTGCCTTCTCCTGAGGTAGTCTATGCCAAGGATAGATGGAGCCTCTGGGCCAGTCACAATAGAATGTTTTCGCCACTCACTCCCTGTTAGGCTCAACTGAGCCTCCAACACAGTCAACTGTTGGGATACCACTACCACTCCAAACATCTAGATGTGCTCTGCCCCTTTTTAGCCTGATGGCATTAGGATACTCCTTGCTCTGGTGTCCACCATCCACCAGAGCCTTATAATCACGTGGGTCTGATGTGCCATCAAATCCATAGAGTTCTATAAACCTGGTTGTTTCTTTCCTCCACTTGGGCAGAGGGAAGACCCTTCTATTCCTGTTAGAACGCTCATTGCCTGACTCTTATAACTGCAAACCAGAAGTCACTTCACCAGCCGGCTTGAGGATGCTGAAGAGAGGCTTAGTAAGCACAGGCCAGGACCCAGCACAGTGCAAGAAGTTTTGTCTCTTTGGCATAGGCAAGGCACCCTTTGGTCAAGCACTTGTGTATCTTAAACAGGATTGCTAGCTTGTTCAGTTGTGAAGTCGCAGACTGTTAGAGGTGAAAATTGTTCCAGGTACCTGCCCAAATTCTCCCAAGCACCTTGCCACTCATGACTCAACTGACTTAGGCCACATCCCTGTGTGGCATTCCCAACCAATTTGTCAACTTTGCAAAAAGCCAAAATCAGATTCACGACACAGACCAATATGAGCATTCTGGGATGTTCAAGAAACTGAACAGCCATTGTAACATGGCAGAAGACATCTACACTAGAGGAGAAGGGGGAGGTGCCATTCCTCATTTTTCCACAAAGTGACTTCCAAAGGAAAAGAGAAGAAAGCTGTAATTGTTAATTGTCTCCATGAGATGGTTCTTGGAGTACTGGGACAGCAGCAACACAGGGTCCAAATATCACATTAGGCTCAAGGCCAGTGCTTTTACCACAGCTCTCACAGGAAAAACAAATCAAAGTGATAAACAGAATAGCAAGTCGCAGAAGCCATTAACAAGCCCTGAAGTTTGATGTACAGCGAGAAAGGGAGCACACCACAGAGCAGGTGAGGGAATAAATAAACCAGTAACAAAAACAAACAAGTCAACATTGCAACCAGCAATAGCAAGTAACAATGTGCCAAGTAACAGCTAAATATGTATAACAACTTTAAATTCAGTTTAGTACACTCTGATCAAATCTATCATGAACGACTCATGCCCTGGGTGTCAAAAAGGACTGTGCTGTGTTGACCCCAGCTAGCAGCTAAGCCCTCATCCAGTCAATTTTTTTCTCTCCATCACAGCAGGATGGGGGAGAGAATCAGAAGGGCAAAGAGAAGAAACATTAATTAATATAAAGACAGTTTAATAAGTCAAATGAAGGAGAAGAAACAGAACAAAAAAACCTGCCAAGTGATGCAAAGACAATCACTCACCACCTCCTACTGGCAGACCAATATCAGTCTCCAAGCAACAGTTACCTTGGAAAAACTGCACTTCCCTCCACCCAGTTTTATTGCTGAGCATGATGTCATATGGTATGGAATATTGGTCAGTTGGGGTCAGCTTTCCCAGCTGTGTCCCCTCCCAGCTTCTTGTGCACCCTCAACCTACTCACTTGAGAGGCAGCATGAGAAATAGAAAAAACCTTAACACTGTGTACACACTGTTCACCAATAGCTAAAACATCCCCGTGTTATCAACACTGTTTTAGTGACAAATCTAAACCACAGCATCATATGAGCTGCTATGAAGAAAATTAACTCCATTGCAACAAGACCCTCTACAATAATATTAGCTGAAATGCTCTGTTAATCAGCCTCTGTCTAAAGGTTGGGGGTTTTTTAGTTCAGAATTCAGAAAAATCTTTAAAAATATATGTCTTTGATCAAGGTAAGTCTTTGAGTGAAAACAAAATAAAGTAGATGCTGGTTTTCCCCAAAATAACCAGTGTCTTGTAGATAATTTATTTGCATTGAAGATAGGAGATCAGATTTGTTTTACCAGAGATAGGACTGCGACATACCAGGGAAAAGAGAAACTGAATGACTGCTAACAAATGATACAATTAAATTACAATTGCAGCAACCAAATAACAGCAAATGAGTGCAGGATCATATATTCCATGTTGACAAAACAGTTAGAGGATTTGGACAAGGCAGAAGAATAATCAAGTACAGCAAACACAGAAGAGAGAAGAAATGGCCGTTATGAGAATAATGTTGCTGGGGCAAGGAGGCAAAGTCTGTGAAAAGCAGACTTGCAAAGCATCCAGAACAGCAAGCTCAAGAAAAAAACCTGACAATGCGTTCAATGTATTTCATGATGGAAAAGGGGATGAAGACGAAGGAGAAGCAGAGTAGTTGCATAATAATTTGCATGTAATAATTTGCACAAGGAAACAGTGGTATATTAAGAGGCAGAGGAAGACAAGTCAAATTATTAGAGAAAATTTTAAAGCAGAAACAAAGCAGGGCAATAGCTCAAACCAGACAATGGAAAAGATAGGAGTAGGTAGGACCAAAAGGTCAGTCTTGAGGAGTAAAGGACTGTTTGATTTGGAATGTCTCAAAATAAATATACATCTGAAATTAAAAAGTTGATGGAAAAACTGAAGAAGGATGTTCTGGCTGTTAATTTGGATTTTCTTTTTTAAGTGTTGCTATCTTGGGTTTTGTTGGTGCTACATGTAAGAAAGCTAAGTGATGGATGAATAGTTGATGTTGCTCAACATGGTTTTCACACTGTTCTTACCAGCAACTGCGATACACATTTTTCTTTATTTTTTTTAAGTGCACAGATAGGCATTGTATAGTTTCAAGAGTAATGAACTGTCTCATTACTAGTATGTATTTCAGTACCAATTAAGGAATGATCAAAAGCAACTGAGATCACATCCTTCCACTTCTGTTTTTATGAAAGATGTCTCATACACATCAGTCCAGGCAGAAAAATGTCTAAAAGTCCATTGAGAAAGAATAAATAACTTCTGAAAATTTATTATCCAGTCAGAAGTTTATCCTGATACTCTTCATTATGGCCTAGCATTTGATCCCTATTCCTCTATCTGAATAACTACTTCAATAAGTAACTCCATTCGGTTGGCTGGAATCCCATTTGACTATGTTCCTGACTCTGTTGTGAGCCTGTTTACCACTGATAGCAGAGGATTTAACATTTGAGCTTATGTGTCAAATAGACATTCAATTTCTTAACTTTTGTCTTCTTACACATTATAATTGCCAGAAGGAAAAGTTTCATATGGTGAAGACATTGAGCAAGAAAAGAAGTCAAGAAGAACACTAAATCAGTTAAAGAATCATAGAATCATAGAATCATAGAATCGTTAGGGCTGGAAGGGACCTTCAAAGGCCATCTAGTCCATTTTATTTCTATTAAGAAATAAAGTACTCTCAAAAATAGTGTTTGTTTTAAAGATAAATTAAGCAATAATGAAATTGAGCTTCAAGAAATCAATAAAATTTTGTTCAAGTAGCTTAACTAGAAAGATATCAACAGACTAGTAAGCTAATTCTAACATGCCAGGAAAATAATAGGGAAAGGAACTGTGACAGTCTTGGGTAAAATATCCTTCATTTCTGTTTTGGTTAACTAAGTCTAACAAAACAAATTTAAACTAGGTCTTGAGAAAAATTCACTTTCAAAAAAAAAATCTGAAAAGCAAAAGAAAAAATGTTGTTGAAAAACTGAATAAGCAAAATCAAATGCTCAAATACTCTTGTCTGAAAAAAGCAGAATGGCAGCCTAAATTGTAACCTGAGTATCTACAAGTCCCCATTTTCCTTCCCAAAATGACATCAGACATACTATGGCTCTAAATCTTCCCTAATAGCTCATGGGAGGATATCCAGGTGTGATTCCCACAATATATGGAACAGGTTGCCCAGAGAGGTGGTGGATGCTCCATCCCTGGGGACGTTCAAGGCCAGGTTGGATGAGGCCCTGAGCAACCTGATCTAGTTGGAGATATCCCTGTTCCTTGCAGGGGGGTTGGACTAGATGACCTTTGAAGGTTCCTTCCAGCCCTAACGATTCTATGATATCCAGGATTTATTTATTCTTAATAGATATCCATTGATTAAATCACCTTTTGTGGTATTACTACCACTGAATCATAGAATCATAGAATCATAGAATCGTTAGGGCTGGAAGGGACCTTCAAAGGCCATCTAGTCCAACCCCCCTGCAAGGAACAGGGATATCTCCAAATAGATCAGGTTGCTCAGGGCCTCATCCAACCGGGCCTTGAACGTCTCCAGGGATGGAGCATCCACCACCTCTCTGGGCAACCTGTTCCAGTGTTCTACAACTCTCATGGTAAAAAATTTTTTCCTAATATCCAACCTGAATCTACCTCCCTCTATTTTAAAACCATTACCCCTTGTCCTATCACAACTGGCCCTCCTGAACAGCCTCTCCCCATCTTTCCTGTAGGCCCCCTTGAGGTACTGGAAGACCGCTATAAGGTCACCCCGGAGCCTCCTCTTCTCCAGGCTGAACAGCCCCAACTCTTTCAGCCTGTCCTCATAGGAAAGGTGCTCCAGCCCTCTTATCATCTTCGTGGCCCTCCTCTGGACCCTCTCCAACTCGTCCATGTCCTTCTTATGTTGGGGACTCCAGAACTGGACGCAGTACTCCAAGTGAGGTCTCACGAGGGCAGAGTAGAGGGGGAGAATCACCTCCCTCGACCTGCTGGCCACGCTCCTCTTGATGCAGCCCAGGACGTGGTTGGCCTTCTGGGCCGCAAGAGCACATTGCCGGCTCATATTGAGCTTCTCGTCCACCAGTACTCCCAAGTCCTTCTCCTCAGGGCTGCTCTCGATCCATTCTCCGCCCAGTCTGTATTTGTGCCTGGGATTGCCACGACCCAGATGTAGGACCTTGCACTTGGCCTGGTTAAACTTCATGAGGTTGGTACGGGCCCACCTCTCCAGCCTGTCGAGGTCCCTCTGGATGGCATCCCTCCCTTCCAGCGTGTCAACGGCACCACACAGCTTGGTGTCATCGGCGAACTTGCTGAGGGTGCACTCCATGCCACTGTCCACGTCACCGACAAAGATGTTGAAGAGGGCCGGGCCCAACACGGACCCCTGAGGGACGCCACTCGTGACCGGTCTCCACATGGACATCGAGCCGTTGACCACTACTCTCTGAGTACGGCCATTGAGCCAATTCCTTATCCACCGAGTGGTCCATCCATCAAACCCATGCCTCTCTAGTTTAGAGAGAAGAATGTCGTGCGGGACAGTGTCAAAAGCTTTGCACAAGTCCAGGTAGATGACATCCGTTGGTCGACCCTTGTCCACCGATGCTGTCACCCCATCGTAAAAGGCCACCAAGTTGGTCAGGCACGATCTGCCTTTGGTGAAGCCATGTTGGCTGTCACCCACCACCTCCTTGCTCTCCATGTGCCTTAGCATGGTTCCCAGGAGAATCTGCTCCATGACCTTACCAGGCACAGAGGTGAGGCTGACCAGCCTGTAGTTGCCCGGGTCCTCCTTGTTCCCCTTTTTAAAAATGGGGGTTATGTTCCCTCTCTTCCAGTCATTGGGGACCTCACCAGACCGCCACGACTTCTCAAATACAATGGCCAGTGGCTTGGCAACTTCATCCGCCAGTTCCTTCAGGAGCGCGGATGGATCTCATCAGGTCCCATGGACTTGTGCACCTTCAAGTTCCTCAGATGTTCCCGAACCTGCTCTTCAAGTACAGTGGGCGGTGGTTCATCCTCACAGTCCCTGCTAGTTCTTTCCACAGCTTGGGTGGTAAGACAAGAGGTTTTATCAGTGAAGACTGAGGCAAAAAATTCATTGAGTACCTCAGCCTTCTCTATGTCCCGGGTAGCCAGAGCACCAGTATCCTTCTGGAGGGGGCCTACATTCTCCTTGGACTTCCTTTTGTCCCCTACATACCTATAGAAGCATTTCTTATTGCTTTTTATATCCCTTGCCAAATTCAATTCCTTCAGGGCCTTAGCCTTCCCCACTTGATCCCTGGTCACTCGTACAGTTTCTCTATATTCCTCCCAGGCTACCTGTCTCCGCTTCCACCTTCTATAGGCTAACCTCTTAATTTTCAGTTGGTCCAGGAGCTCCTTGCTCATCCACGCAGGCCTCCTGGCCTTTTTGCCCGACTTGTTCTTCGTCGGGATGCACCTCTGCTGAGCTTGGAGGAGGTGCTCCTTGAATGTGGACCAACTTTCCTGGGCCCCTCGTCCCTCCAGGGCCGCCTCCCATGGCACTTTGCCCATCAGGTCCTTGAAGAGGCCGAAGTCTGCCTTCTTAAAGTCTAGGGTACAGAGCTTGCTGAGTGGTTTTCTTGCTGCCCCATGGATCTTGAACTCCACCGTGTCGTGGTCACTGCAGCCAAGGCTGTCCTTAAGTTTCACATCGCCCACCAGTCCCTCCCTGTTGGTGAGCACAAGGTCGAGCGTGGCACCCCTCCTTGTCGGCTCCTCTATCACCTGCAGAAGGAAGTTGTCGTCCACGCATTCCAGGAACCTCCTGGACTGCCTGTGCCCTGCCGTATTGTCTCTCCAACAGATGTCAGGGTGGTTGAACTGAACCAGAGGTCTAGTTTGAAATGCCAAGAAAATCCAAAACAAAAGAGTTGAAAACATTTCTTTGGCTTGGTATGGCTGCAGAAGATGCTCTCAGGCAATATCTATGAATCCAGTCCTATAATTCTGTTCTCAAGTTACTAATGATGAAAAAAAGCTTATGCTGCTTTGGGCAGAGGAAAAAGACTCTTATCACTTACTGCTCTGACCCACGCTGCTGCTACTGCTTGAGTGTCTAACACATATCCTCCAGGGACTCTTGTTGGGAGGATGTTACCTTTCGCAGCTCTCTGTCCTCTTTTCCATGCATGGAAGCTGCCCACCTCCTGAACAGCTAGATAAGGTGTTTTTGTCATCTTACTTGCCCTCGCTCCTGGGAAAAGCCCCAGTGCACAATAGGAGTCAGGCCTCAAGTTGTGAAACTGCTACCAGAGAGGTGAGAAAAGAGTTTTGGTTAAAAACACATATTATCTGAGTTGTTGATTGAGTTACAGCTCCTTTATGGTTTAGCAACTGACACAGAGATCACTGCGAAGAAAACCACGAGGTAATTCTAACATGTAAAAGGGTAGAACAGTAGAGTGAAGACTATACATGATTATCCTCTGGAATTTTTCCTTTCCTGTTTGCAGACATGTTGTTTATATTTCAGTTATCAGGTTGGCAATCCTCACGACAAACTTCCCCTCAAATTCCATTGCTTTTTCCCTTTAAACTTAGAAAGTCCCCAGGAGAACTGACTTTCTTCAGCATCTCAAAGTTGGACAGGTGTGTTCCTGGAGATGCTGATTAGAATATACTATGATCATTAGCAACCGAAACTTCTTAATGTTCATTTTATTGTGCTTACTTTTTGCTTTCTAAGGAAAAAAAAAGTAAGGAATATTTAATGATACTGAAGATAATACTAACAGAAATATTAAAAAACTAATCCTCTAACATATTATGTCTATTATTACTCACAAAATATTACAGATTATGTGGTTTGTCCATACAAAAAACATATATTGGACATTTATTTCACTAACAAATAACCTCTTTTATCAGTTAACAACCTTAAATTTGGAAAAAAAATACCCCACACATCATGCTTGTGGGCACAAACCGGCCTTAGAAAAGGGTAAAGAAGAGCTATGAGTACCTTAAAAATAGTTCCCTTTGCCATTTTTGCCATTTGGCATTCTTCTGATATATATATAGTGGCCTCTCTGAGAGTCCAATTTAGACTTGATGAACCACTCATGAGGTAACTGTTCCATTTCTGCTTCCGTTTGATGATGTTTGAAATAGGAAATGTATCACTTTGGAAAGGTTTTTGATAGGAATGAGATGTTGGCCGTCCAATGGGAAGATAAAGATTCCATTAAATGTATTTTAAAAGCCGTAAAAGATAACCTTCATTCTCTAGCTTACATTTATTTGCTTTTACACAATGTCTCCCACTGCTGAAGTTGAGCATGAACAATTGCCTAATGCATAATTGAAGAGGAGGAATGTAACGAATAAGCGTCAGGTTTAGAACTAGTGAATTCACAGACAGTGTGCTGTCTACAAGGGGAAGAAAAAAACCAAACAACTACAAAAAGAAAGTTGAATCTTGAAATATAGAGCTGTTAAATGAAGTTGAGTGTTTAAAATTACATATAGGTAATTTTCTTACTGTCTAAAACAGTTGCTATGAACTTTCTACAAGGTGACGAAAAAAGCCATATTTCAAGTGAAAGTTTGCAGCTGTTAAACTGAACTTTTTAAAGTGTTGCTATTACATTGAATATTGATTGTCTGGAAGTTGCAGCCTTCTCATTTTATCCATATGCAAAATACAGCATAGGAGAAACAACATAATCTTTAGCAAACTTCATCATATACCTCTGCAGCCCCTTAAGAAACTCCTCTAATAGTGAGGTGAAAAGCAGAATTAAAAGATTTTTAAATTAAATATTTTTAATTTAAAGATTTTTCTTTAAGAAAAAATTGTTTAATCTGAGATCTGTTTTTGATTCAGGTTTTAGATGACACAAGATCCATAAGGAGCCCTGATCCTCTCAATTCAGACAACCGACCTTGAGATATGAATAACTGTACTGTGTTTGATCATCAATAAAATGCAAAGAATTTAAAAAAGTTACTTGGCTTCAAAGTACGTTTTCTAGACTCAAATATTGCATTTGAGTTGTACACAATCGACCATACTTTCGGTGTTTAATTGTGTAATAACAGCAGTAATAATAAGTGGCCTTTAGTTATTATTTTGATCATCTCATGAAGAGTCTTCAAATGCTCAGCAATGACTACCAGTAATTATACTTAATGGATTTTTCTGACTGTGTGGCTTGAAGCTGAGAGCTTCTATATTCTATTTGATACCTTAAGCTCTCATCTTCATCCTCTGAAGAAAACTTCTAAAAAGCAGAAGCTATTAAATATTGAATACTATTAAACTATAATAGAGCAGAGTTCCAGTTAGGTGTCTGTGTCCTTCCAAATTATTTCATGCAATTAATTCAAAATGAAGACAAGTTCCATGAAATATGTATTATAGTAAATTTGGGGAAGGTCAGAATCAAAGCTTAATAACATAGAGAAGCAAAAGAAACAAAATACCTCTTTCCTTAACTTATAAACGGAAGGGTGGTATTTCAGGAATAAGCCCATAGTTGCATCTCAGACTCTGTTCTATATCTCTCCAAGCAACAGTAAATTTCACAATATGACAAATAAAAATAGAAGAATTCTTGAATTGTTGTCATTTAAACAGGAGACTTTTTACAATTCCTCTTGCATCACTTGCTGTTTCTTTTCATCATCACTCTCCTTTTTCCATGTTAATCAAGGTGATTGTGAGGGGTTTTTTTTTCCTTTGATTTTAATTTTATCTCAATTCATACATTCATTTTTATGTAAATTTCAGGAGAGGTGATTGTATCTTCATTTCTCCAGCCATCTGGCACACTGGAAAATACAGAACCATTCAACTACTAATGATATAAAACAGAAAAGAGATAGAGGATTTCAGACGAGACTTAAAAAAAAAAAAAAAGACGTGATTATTAATCATAGAACCTTGCAAATATTTCAATGAACATTTGGTGTGAGTTTCTGTCATTAAAGATTTCTGAAATACTTGCTTATTCAGTAAGAGATCCCTTTCATGCCACTAGTAAGTTTTTTGTGCTGTAAAATTGACAAGTAGAAATATGTTACTTTCTGTTCCCTTTGAAGTAGTTAGGTGCATCACTGTTCATGACTGAAACCAAAAGCACAAGAAGAAAAAAGAGTAATAATCCATAAAATATTATCACAAAATAACCCTCAGATTTTATAGTATTTTACATGCATTGTACTCAAGTGAAAGAAATGGTAGTAGCCAAGAAACTACATTAGTTTTCAGCTAATAAAATAAATGAGGCCAAAACCAAAGTCAGAGTCAGAAAAATATTTCTTTCTTAAATTGATGTATGGATTTGTTTTAAACAGGTCTTTAATAACTTTTGCATAACATTTTCTGATAATAGACTTTCATAACTACATCACCTCACAAAGGTACTATTACGTTTCTTTTTGTTATTTGAAAATTATAATTCTACAGTAATAACTCTATATTTAAATGAATATACAAAACACTTTGTTTTTCTAAATGAAACAATGTTAAATGATTTAGAACTGGAAGAACCATGATAACCACATACGCACTTTCAAGTCGCAACTGGCTTCAATTTACACTGGAGTCATATCCAGGCACTGGTACTATTATTTTGAGCTTTTATACTAATGGCATACAATCTAGTGCTAATAAATGCAACGCTAATGTCATTCTTTGTGGGCTAGACTCAGTCCAAATGCTCTGGCAAAAGCAGTGCTATACAAAATGCAGACACATACACACAAATGAAGCTTGGAGATACCTTTTCTGAAGTCATTAGTGAAGCTATTGTTCTGTAATCAATTACAGCTTCTCAGTCATTACAGAACTTAAAAGTGTCTGGAGGGAAAATTCATTTTCTTACCAGGATCTGACCCTGCAACATTCAGGTGTTAGTCAAAATCTCAAGCTGTTTGACTATAGAATAAGAAGAATCTGTTTGAACTCAAATTTAAACTTACTTCAGTAACAGTAGCATACTGCGTTGTTTCATAGATATCTTTCCCGCTTCTTGAGGAAAATGCTTTTGTTTCATATTGGCTTTCTTCCTATAAAAATAACTTAAAGCAATCTATTAAAAAAAGTTTTAAGAAAAAAAACCCCTCAAAATAAAATTTAAAATCTACCTAATTTTCTTATTAGAAATATACAAAGTGTCTATTAAGGTAAGTGGAGAATATAGGGCACAAGAAACAAGATATGGTAATTGAGACCATCTGTCTCACTAAATATAAAGCACATTTGCCTGTGGTTTACTGTCTCTTTCTGATCTCATCATGGTTCCAAAATCTGACCATTCAAGTAGAGGAAAAATTGTCTGATGCGTGACAAGAGAAATTTAGATTAACCCATTCAAAGATCAGTGAAGCATATTCTTAAACTCTTTCAGAGCACATGAAGAAGTAGAAAAGTAAAAACAAGTGCTAGAATAGCTGCTCTTTTTTGGCTGCCTCTGATGTTTGACTATCCCAACATCTCACATAGCTGCAGCTGACCTGGCAGTAATTCTGTTGACAACCTAGCCTATGGGCTAGAATGATTTTCTTGAAGCATTCATTACTGTCATCGCTACTTTCATATCCATTAAGAGAACTGTAGGTCTGACACAGGCAATCATAGCTCACCGTTCCGGTGCCATCAGCGTGCCATTAGATTTGATACAGCACTATAAGGAACTAAATGCAAGAGCAGTGTCTTGAATGTTTTTCCCTTCCTCCTAGCATTTAATTTGCTGTCGATTGGTGATATGGTCGGCAACTACTATATAAATGGCAACGTTCAAATACTATATACACATTATAATCAATGTTCTTCACTAAATATATGACCACCTTCACAGTGTCATCATTTACAGTGCTGTTGCTGAGTAAGTGCAAAGCTGTGAACAAAATTCCAAACTGGAGTTGCTCTGTAGGTCTTGACAGTAGGTATGATTTACTGCTGATGTTTTGCTGTTGGTTTGGTTTGATTCACTTTGGTTGCTTCTATCTGTTCCTAGTCTCAGGAAAAGAAGGAAACACAAATGGTTATTCGAGTATTATGTGTACAAATGCATACAGTATATGTATTGTGTATATACTAAATAACATGTATGCACTAAATAACACACTAGTCTATATATACTATATATATGTAATACATATACACTACATATACAGTATATACAATAGTGTATATCTAGTTTATACTATACTATAGATGCATGCTATATATAGCAATATATAGTATTATACATGTGTAGCATATACATATATAGTATGCAGCTATATATATGCTATACATAGTATGTATCTGCTATATAGCATCCATATACTACTAAATTTGACTACATGATAGCATAGATGACTCTAGATCGTTTTTTGGTGAGAAAACATGATTTATATGCAATATATACATAACAATAACTACTTGAATATATTCTCAAGAAAAGTATAAAGAAAAAAGTAATAAAAGCATTCTGCAGCCTTTAGTTGCCAACAGGTATATAACCATTTAAAAAAATTATTTATTTTAGTGAAAATGAACATGTTGGTTTCTCAGCAGAACTATGGAAGTCAATTTTAAGACTTCTCTGGCAAGAAACAGCACTTTTATTCAGAAACATTTTGTGGTATGACAGTTCAGTGAACAGCTCAGGGTTCTGCTAGCCATTTGGAAAGTTTATTTTGCAATGGAATACAGAAGATCTCAAAAAACAATGTAAAAGAAGTATTAACTTGATGGAAACTGAGACTTTCAAAGCTAGCAAATATATATCTGGAATTCTTGCTTAACTATTTGGTTGTACTGACTTAATTTAAGTCAAACTCTGAGAGTCATCTCCTTCTGTTGTAAAACAATCAAAGGATGCTGATGGAAAAAAAGGGTACTAAAAGCTAGATTAGTCTTAATACTGAAGGCAGTCTGAGAATAACATTGTGTTGGAAACTCAGGAAAAATCAGCTGTGATACCTATATTAATACAAAATTGTTACTAAGGAATCAGGGCCTACTGGCTTGCATACAAAGAGAATGAATAGAAAGGGTTGCTTTAGACTAACTCTTCAACAATTACTGAACTACGTATTTTCTTTTAAAGAAATAAATATATCTCTTATTTCAGTTTTCTAATGAAAATTAAAAGGGAGTGTAATAATTAGGGCTGCTCTAATGAATCTCTAAAAGAAGTACAACATAAAAATGTGTAATGGTTGCCACATTAAAACTGATAATTATCAGTTTTTAAATAAAATTAGCTCCGTAATGATACTAAGATATTCCTTTGCTCTGAATACTTTAAATTATGTAACAGTATGGTGAATGAGCAGCAGAAACTAAAAAAATTCTGAGATATTACAAAAACAGGTTATTTGATTGACAGAGCACGTTAACATAATTTTATGTGATATGCTTTCTATGACAAGAGCAAGTATTGGCTACAAACCTAATTCTGGCATACACATTTTTGCTGCTTTTACCAAAAATTTTGTCAGAAGCTACATTTATTCAAAGCAGGACCTGCAGAGTATATGTGGTTAATGTTTCTATCTTGGCAGGAGAGCCCAAAATTTATGATTTATGCTCTCTGCCACAGGTAAGGCAGACGGGAGGCTGATATACTAGATACGACTGCTATTGTAAATTTGCTTGGCATTTCATTTTTCAGTCACACTGATGGTTATTTTCGTACATCTTCAATTCATCATTTGCTGCTAAATCCAATTAGTTTGACTGGCAGATTTAGCTTCCTGGTGGGTCTTTGTCAATATTGTCTAGCAGTAAATACCTTGAGAGTCTTTTTTTCCAAACTTTCCTCGGTTATTTGCTTTTTCCTCACCCAGCTAACTATTGATTAGTTTCTTTGGTACAGCTCACCCATCCGTATAAGTGATCAGGTCAGCTGAAGTACACAGTGATCAAAATGACCCGTGTGCTAACAAAACCTGCACAATCCTTTGAAGAGGTGGGAAATGATGACAGTGGTCCCAGGTCCGTGGCAGGTCACCGGCCTCGGCCCCACTCTGCTCACTGCCTCTGGGAGCGGTGGGATGGGATCTCCGAGGGAGGTCCCTGCCCTGCTGCCAGTCTGCACTCTGCTCTGGTCAGTGGTGCTTTGAGCTGCTCTCTGATCATTAGAAAGAGATGGTAGCATGATACTTCCACACCTCGTTGCTCAGGCAGAAGGACATAGAGCTGACTTTGGTCTTAATTTAAAATATGGGTAGTTTAGAATCTATAACCTCCCACGGCAAGGCACTGACAGGCGCTGTCTGTGTGACGGACCGATGTAACACTGGGAAGCACAGTCCCGCCATTGGGAGCCTCTGGCTGCCCGTCCCTTTCTATGCAGCTCGGGCTGTACACACCTGTTTCACATTTTCCCTCCATTTCCAGTTCCTCTTGCATCCCTTCTCTGCCTGTGCCCAGAGATGCACATGGCGTTTCTTTTCTTTCGCCCTCTCTTTCTCCTCATACTCCCTGAAGGAGACCTCAGGTCCTCAACCTCTGCTCTGGCCTCTGCGTTGGGTGGCTCAACTGTCCCAACAAGCTTCTGAAACTAAGCAGTTAAGATCAGCAGTCAGATTTTGCTGTTTTTGGAAGTAGCGTCCTGTGTTTGCAACGGATAAAGGATCCTCTGTGGCGGAAACTTGGGTGGTGCTGACCCCTCACAAAAAGGCGATTTCCCAGATTTGATTTCCAAAAACCCGTACCTTTCTGTCCAACTCAAAAAAGTGAGAGGGTGGCAGCCTCTTGGAAGGGACAGTTCTGCTCATAAAACTCTTTACTGAAATGTTCCTTAGGTTCTCCTTGAAGCAAACTAATAGTCAAAGTGGATTAAGAAGAAAAAAAAGAAGAGAAAAAAAGGAGATGGAAAAGGAAATGGAAAAGGAAAAAGAAAAGGAAAAGGAGGAAAAGGAAGAAAATAAAAAGGAGAGAAAGAAAAAGAAAATCTTGCTTAAAAAGAATCCCTGCATGATTTTGATGGGACTCAATGAGAAATAAGTGCTGAAGAATCTGTCCTGTGATACTGATATAAAGGGAAAAGTACAGCAGGTGTTGGATTTCTTAAAGGCAATATTTTTAATTATTTTTACTCATAAACTAATTAACGGATTTACATACAAATGATCAGGAAATTCATTCTGCAGTCAGCAACACGCATGCTGTCTTTTTCATACATAACAATGAGTCTAAGCCTTTGATTCAGCCTTAGAAAGTTGTATCTAGTTCTTCTACAGTATTTTGCTTTCTGGACATAGTGGCCAGAAAGACATGTAGTAATTAATGCTGAAATACTGTGAAAGATGATCAATTTATAGAAAAGGTCAATGAAGTGAGTTGAAGAAAGGATTAAGTAGTAAGACATGAGCTTACATTTATGAAAACTCAGGAAAAGATAGAGGATTCACTAAGGCTTCCTTCACTAAGGGCAAATCACGCTTGACAAATTTGATGGCCTTTTATGATGGGGTTACAGTGTTGGTGGATAAGGGAAGAGCAACTGACACCATGTGTCTGGACTTGTCCAAGGTATTTGACACTGTCCCACACAACATCTTTGTCTCTAAATTGGAGAGACATGGATTTGATGGATGGACCACTCAGTGGATAAGGAATTGGCTGGATGGTTGCACTCAGTTGCAGTCAACGGCTTGATGTCGAAGCGGAGTCCAATGACAAGTGGTGTTCCTCAGGGATTGGTATTGGGGCCGGTGCTGTTTAACATCTTTGTTGGTGACATGGACAGTGAGATCAAGTGCACCCTCAGCAAGTTTGCTGACGACACCAAGCTGTGTGGTGTGGTGGACACCCTGGAGGGAGGGGATGCCATCCAGAGGGACCTTGACAGGCTGGAGAGATGGGCCTGTGAGAATCTCATGAAGTTCAACAAGGCCAAGTGTGAGGTCCTGCACATGGGTCGGGACAATCCCTAGCACTAATACAAGCTGGGTGGAGAATGGATTGAGAGCAGCCCTGAGGAAAAGGACTTGGGAGTGTTGGTGGATGAGAAGCTCAACATGAGCTGGCAATGTGTGCTGGCAGCCCAGAAAGCCAACCGTATCCTGGGCTGTATCAAAAGGACCGTGGCCAGCAGATTGAGGGAGGTGATTCTGCTCCTCTACTCTGCTCTCGTGAGACCCCACCTGCAGTACTGCATTCAGCTCTGAAGTCCCCAACACAAGAAGGACATGGAGCTGCTGGAGTAAGTCCAGGGAAGGGCCATGAAGATGATCCGAGGGCTGGAGCACCTCTCCTCTGAAGTCAGGCTGAGGGAGTTGGGACTTTTCAGCCTGGAGAAGAGAAGGCTCCAGAGAGATCTTATAGCAGTCTTCCAGTACTTAAAGGGGGCCTACAGGAAAGCTGGAGATGGACTTTTTACAAGGGCGTGTAGTGGAAGGACAAGGAGCAATGGCTTTAAACTGTAAGACAGTAGATTTAGATTAGATCTAAAGTAGAAATTTTTTACATTGAAGATGGTGAGGTACTGGAACAGGTTGCCCAGAAAAGTTGTAGATGCCCCATCCCTGGAAGTGTTTAAGGCCAGGTTGGATGAGACGTTGAGCAACCTGATCTAGTGGAAGGTGTCCCTGTCCATGGCAGGGGAGTTGGAACCAGACGATTTTTATGGCCCCTTCCAACCGAAACCATTGTATGATTCCATCAGAAAAAAATATTTGCGTTTACATGTTGCATAGATCAGTGGCTGGAGGGGTCAGTTAGCATGTTTCTCTCTTGAACTGGTAAAATACTATGTTCATAGATAAGCTATGTGGATTCTGACTAACATATTCAACAGGGACACAAATTTAGGTTTTTAATGAGGCTTGCTGGCAAAATAGATGAATGCATTATTTCTTTTTTAATGTCAGAACCCTAGGTTTTCAAGAAAGCACAAGAAAAATGTGTTAGAGGGCTTCAAATATGGTTCTGTGGTGATTTGTTTCCCTGAACTTGTGAGAAGTCAGGAAGAGGAATAATATGAGACATGATTAAAGATGAAGTACAATAACAGATCTACGAGAGGAAACTTTATTAGCCCTTGTTCCTGATATAACTATGCCTCTCATTTTTTCAGTGCTGCTTTCCTGGGATGGATTACTGTAAGAGCAATAATAATGGTTTGTGAATTTTCACAAGGAGTCAGGCTATGATATGTCATGTTTGAATAAAGAATATAGGAAAATACTTTTTTTTCCCCCCGAAAATACTTTTTTTTTTTATCTTGTCTCGGTTGTGACTTTGCAGGTAACAAATTGACCACCGTGTTTCAAACTTGTGAGGTACTGCAAAAATAAAATTGGAATAGTGCCACTTTAAAAGTGCTTTTAGGTATAGGCTCTAGTCCTCACACTCTTAGACTGAGTGGAAGATTTTATTTTTTACAGGTATTGTTTATGAATAATCCAAATATTAACTAAACCACAATCATCACCATCTCCTGCCCAGAACTGGGCATGTAAACGTGCTTACTGAACTTGAAACAGTGTTATCCAGATACAGCAGTGTTTATAAGCATGGAGAAAATGCCTCTCCTTAGTTACAAGAAAAGGTTATGAATATTATTTGAGGAAAAATGCATTTGATACAGCGTTAATGACACCTAGAGTGGAAAACTGAAGGTTGTGCTGAAAAGAACTATTAGTCTGGAAGATGGTCACTAACGAAATTCTTTAAGTGGCAATTACTGGTCTGATCATGATTAATCTTTTGACTGATAAAGACAAAAAGTTATTGTTTACTAATAAAACATCCTAGTGATGCAAAATGAGAAAGCAATGGCAATGTAGAGGAGGGCTAGAAAATTAAATGGATATCTAGAATACCTTGGACACTGGAGTAATAGAAAACTAATATTGTTCTAGCTAAAATCAAGGTCATACACTGCATTATTAATGACCAGAAATTCTTCTATAAGCTTGCTAGTTGGTTATGACATAACTGGAGGACACCTTTGATCAATTAGCCCAGCATGCCCATTGAGAGCTGTCATACTGCCATTAAAAGAACAAACATAATCTTAGATACTTATCAAAGACATATGGCAAATCTGATGTTATGGCTTAATGTTTGTTATTTGGCATACTATACTCACAGAAGGTCTCGCGTTAAATCAGATTCAATGAGACAGATCCAAAGCAGAGCTGTTAGCATCATGTCTAGACCAGGCAACTTGACAGCACTTCCTAAGTCTTTTGCAGGAGGACTGGAGGTCGGCTTGCATATTCTTCAGACAAGCCTGGAATCAAGGTTAACATTTGTAGCTTGTGAAGTTTGAGAAGTAGAACATAGTGTTTCAAAGTTGGGGCTGCAGCAAACTGGCTACCCAGGTTTTGCTTGGCTTGGAGCTCAGGCAGGACAGGCTTGTGTCTGCTTCTGAGCCAAACTTGCTCATGTATTGTTGGTCCCCAAACTTACAAGACAAGCTTCACTCCTCATGATAGAAAAATGCAAGCTTTTCAGACAGATTAATGATAAATGACAAACACTCTTGTTAGCAGATGCCTGTTCTTTTGTGTATGTAAATATGGATATTCACAGAGAGAGCAGCCATATGTATAATGTATTTCTGTGCTTCTGTGATGGATCACATTTTAATGTGTGGAGTTTCTTTAGATCAGAAAAAGTAAATGTGTTTGCCAGGCTTGTACAGACATAATCATTTTTATGTGCTTCTTTTTTAGTTCAAAAGTTATCCCCCTACCTCAAATCTTATTTACCCTTCTTGCTTTGTTTATAGGCACAATGTTGTATGGATGAAACATAGAATTTTCAAAACTGAACAGGAAGAATGATTTTTTTTTCTTTAATACCAATATAAATATATAGGACCATGAAGATCATCCGAGGGCTGGAGCACCTCTTCTATGAAGATGGACTGAGAGAGTTGGGGCTGTTTAGCCTGGAGAAGAGAAGGCTCCAGGGTGGTCTTATAGCAGTCTTCCGGTATCTAAAGAGGGCCTACAAGAAAGCTGGAGAGGGACTTTTTGCAAAGGCATGTAGTGATAGAAGGGGCAATGGATTTAAACTGAAAGAGGGTAGATTTAAATTAGATATAAGGAAGAAATTCTTCACTCTGAGGCTGGTGAGGCACTGGAACAGGTTTCCCAGAGAAGTTGTGGATGTCCAATCCCTGGCAGTGTTCAAGGCCAGGTTGGATGAGGCTTTGAGCAACCTGGTATAATGGAGGGTATCCCTGCCCATGGCGGGGGCTTGGAACTAGATGATCTTTGAGGTCTCTTTCAACCCTAACCATTTTATGATTCTATGATAAATTAATTTTTTGTACATATGTAGTTGGGTATCTGTGTATATGACCTGTACCTGTGTCAAGAACAGTTGTATATTGGGCAAGGGAGCACATCTCCATGATGCACATTTCAAGTACAAAAACCAATAACTACTTCTATCACTCTGTCTTTGTAACATTTTCCTAATTGTGTTCCTTTCGGGGTATATTTACTGCTCTCAGCCATTTTAATTTATTCTGAAAAAATGAGTTTCTAAATGGAAAAGTCTAGAGAAAAAAAAACCCACATTCATTCTGAATTGAGTGTACAGAATTATCCTAAGTTTTTGCTGTCTTATAGTTGCTGAGACCATTAAATCCAAAATTTATCATTTTTCCTATTGAAGACTGATATACAGCCTGCAAATTGCAATAAAGCCTAGATGTTATTCTAGGGATGCATCAAGCCTTGTCAAGGCCAAGAAGTAGTTCTATACACACATGAGAGGAAAGAGAAAAGATTGTCCTTTACTCCACTGAAACCATTCATAGCTCCTTAAGCAAAAGCTTTATCTTCCCAATGGACTCCCTGAAACAAGGAAAGTCTGATATTATTTACTGCTGCCTTTCACAAAGTGCTCCAGCCATGTTTTTGAACCAAGAGACTCAATGGATGGGAGCCCAATCCTTGGAACAGGGATAAAATAGACTGTAGAGCATGCAGGTAAAACCAGTCTGTATTTAAAAGCCTTTGCTACAATGTCTGTTTGGGTCCTTGGGGGTCAAGGAAAACAGTGACAAAAAATCCAACTGTTTTCAGATGGAATATCCAAACATGTCATTTGTAATCCCTGAGGTGAATTTTTAGTTTGAGAATTGGTATTCATTTTCCCTTATTATGTATTCATTTTGGAAAGGCGAGTTCCTTCAGGTAGAATGATGGTTTGATAATGCAAAAAAAAAAAAAGAAAAAGGAATATATGTGAATAAGCATTATAGGAAATCATATAGTAGCCTTTTAACAGTTAAAGATTAAGAATTCTCTCTGACTTTTGTGACTTTGAGACTCGTTTATGACTGGCAGACATTACTATTACTACTTTTCTTAAAAGAGTAATTTCTAGCTCAATTTTTGCTTGCTAGATATGTGGTTAGAGATCAATTATTATTATTATTATTGCCTAAAATTGAGATAACTCAGACAGTGTTGTTGAGCTGCAGAACTTTAATATAAGCATCAATTATGTTTTCAATCCCTCCCATCCCCCAATCATTTAATGATGTATCTCTCCTAGAAAGAATAAGTGCCTAAATGTTAATTTTCTAAAAGATCAATGAGATCTATTGCAAAGGAGAAATTTGAAAGCAAATAATGGTACACTTGGAAGATATCCATTGACAAATTTGAAATTTTAGAAGAGCTCATTGGGCTCCAGCAAATTTACAGGCATATCAAAGAAGTGGACTCCAAGTCTACCTTTTGGAGACTTTTTTAAGGTGCTCTTCCCTCATAATATCCTTACTAGTTATGATGTTGCTCAGTGTGGCCACAGCATCAGACTACCACATTCAGATGACTTATCCCCACTACCAAGAACTACAATGTAGTATTCTCTATCTTCCAGCAGGAAAGGAAACATCTGTTTCTACATCTGGTGGACCAGAAGAGCCAGCAGAAGAAACTGGTTTTGGCTCTTCCCAAGTTTTCTGAACAGCTTGATTTAGTTTCTACAAAAAAAAAAAAAAAAAAAAAAAGGCAATTTAACATTGAATGGAAACCCAAGGAATAGTAAAGATTGAAAATTCTAAGGAACTAAACCATTGAAACATTAAAATTTCAAGATGCTCAATAGGATTCTCTCTTGCCTCTTCTTTTGATTGTTTTCTTAGTATCTTACTTCCACTTGCACATTCATCTTGTGTGAAAGTTGGAAAGCTGAATGTGAGGAAAAAGAGGCTTTGAAAAGTAAACAAGAAGGTTGTAATTGATATCAGCATGCATAATCTATCTTAAATAATTACATATGAAAGAAGAAAAAAATTAAACCCCTCAAAATCTGTATTTTGAGACTGAATCCAAAACTGCACAACAACTATAAGAGAAGTGCTCTTTAAATACATGGCAGTGTAAAAAGTTAGTATCCTCAGTAGCCCAGAAGACTACTCACTAGGCACTACAGACATCCCTTTTCAATCATCAAAGAATATCTACAAAACGTAAAGGATAGCAAGGCTTTTCAAAGAAAAGCGAATGAGGAAAAATTTTTAGGGGAAGGTGAGTTCTAAGGAAACCTAGGCAGACATTTTGGCAGAAGTCAAAGCATTTCTTTAAACTGGCTAGAAAAAATGGTTTAATTGTCTTCCAAGAAACAAGTTTAGAGGTAAGCAATTTTTTTCAGCCCTTAATTGCTAATGTAGGTAACTGGAGTTTGGTGCAAATTACCTGTGGTTTGGTTTGTGGGGTTTTTATTTTTGAGTAAGTAAGTGATTCTTTTAAAAAGAAATCCATATTGGCTAACTGTAAAAGAGACAACAGTGCAGTTTGCCTATATAACCTGAGTGCTGCAGAATATTGCATTTTGTTTTGTTGAGGGAATGAGGAATGAGGAAGAAATGTGCATTTTAGCAGTGTTATTTGCATATATAGGAAGTGAACTGGAAGGACCTAGAAATATCCAGAACTAAAAGAGGGTTGTCATTGGAAAAATCTCAGAATCTGTCTGAAGATACAGAGGAAATTCCCTTTGTGAGCAAGCCATCTGGTAGGTCATGCTGAGTTACGCCAAAAAGCTAAAGCAATGTCCTGGTTTTAGCTGGGACCAGGATTAGCTCTTCTTTTTAGCAGCTAGAAGAGCTCCGTGTTTTTGGCTTTACTCAGAGGCTAACTCTGAGAAGAACGCTGATAGTGCTTTGATGTTTATAGTTGGCACTGAGGTCTCAAGGACTTTCTCAGTCTGCCGGGTTCTTGCCAGTGTGCAGGAGCACAACAGGATAAGGGGGGAGCATACCTGGGACAAGGGGTCCACGACTCTCCTTACGATTTGTATCTGAACTTAAGATTGAGGGCCAAATTGGCCAATTAGTATTCCATATCATGCAGCGTCATGCCCAGTATAAGAGTCAGGGTCAGCCGGAAAGAAGGGCTTTTGCCCTTCCGGGACTCTCACTTTCGGGTGCTCAGAGTGTTTTCTCTCTCTCTCTCGCTCTCTGTCTCGGGGCCTCCCGTTTGTCCGGGATTGTGGTATCGAGTTTTATCTGTTTCGGGATTGCAGTTTCGGGACGAGACGGGCCTCGGTCAAGGGGTGGTGAGCAATTACACCGTACATCACTCGTTTGCATATGTTTATCCTTGTACATGTCTGTATATATATATATTGGTAGCAGTAGTAGTAAATTGTTCTTATCTCAACCCTCGGGTCTCTTTTCTTTTTCCTCTTTGATTCTCTCCCTCATGCCTGAGGTGTGGGAGGGTGAGAGGGGACTGTGTAGGGTATAGTTGCCGGAGCAGCCTAACCCACCACAAGCAATCAGAGCACAGTGAGGGGAAAACTTATAAGCATGGGAGTTAAATTCATCATTATGTTCATAGCAGTTGACTAATACAATCTACTGAGAGATCGAGGTCCCCACAGCACTACCACTCTGGACATGGACTATGCAGGCCACTATCAGGGAACAGAAAGGCATTGTGGTCTCTATTTTTTTAGGAAACTATACTAAAAAATAATATAATGGCTCAAATCTAAGGTTGCACACCATCTTTTCAAAGAATGGAATGAATAATCAATTTCTCAGCAACCAAGCAAACTAGCTGGCAGTTAACCTGAATTGGGCACAGTATCTGAGCTGTGAACCTCCATTGCTTACTGTGGAGGTCCTTTGACTGGTAGTTAGCTCTGGAGAGTCCAGGTGATGGGGTACAAAACAGAACAGGATTGGGCTGCACAACTCCGGGTCTGCCAGGTAAAGGAAGGTAGTGTGTAGAATTTCTTTTTTGTATGTGTGTGCACGTATGGCTGTTTTTACCTTTGGTACATGAAAAGTGAGAGCCATCTAGACTGGAGGCCAACATACATTTGTATTTGCTAACACATTTCCCAAGGAAAGAAACTTACACAATCACTCTGTTAGCTTTGTCTTAGTAGTTGAATGCATCAGCCAGTTCCTACCAAATCTGATGATGCCTCAGATACATCAAGTTCTAGAAGCTTTGTGAGAACGTGTTACCAGATAGAGGAGAGAGTATGTATTAGTGTCACTGACAAATAGAAAACCAGCAATATGGGCTACTAAGCAGACTTCAAACAGGGAGTGCCTTGGGAAAACAGGCACATAAAAATGTGCTGCTCATCAAACTGCCTTTACATCTTTTCATTGAAGGAATTACTCCAAAGAAAGAGGCAAAAAAACAGGGATTGGAAGTAAGAAAAGGAAGAAGGAATTCTGAAACTGGTTTCTTCACACGCGAAAAGAAGGAAGAAATAGTGTTTTGATAATCTGCCCTGTTTAAGTCTGCATGATTAAAACAAAAACTGGAGAGTAAGTGAAATGTGTTGTTCAAAGCTCGGTCTAATACAGAGTTATGCTAGATTAGAGCATGAAAGAAAAATATTAGTGCCCTAATTATGGCATTGGAAGATGCCAGAAATATTTGCAGTAATTAAAACTCTGAAATATATTTGAAAAATCAAACATGACTCTTGAAATCTTGCAATTTAGAAGGGCAGTTCCACCACAGTGACCATATCAGCAGATATGCTGGAATTTACCGCCTTCTGCTCTACTTGGGACTATATTTAACCTTGAGTGTGTTAGTCTTTGATCTGGAATTTCTTATTTTGCTGCCAATTTTGACAGCATGTTGTGAAGTCTGGCTGGCTTTCTGGCCTTCAGAAGAAAAGAGAAACAGGACATGAAAACAGATATCAACCTCACCAAGAAAAATAAGTGAAACTGCACGATCAGTCTTGAAGTTTACAAGTAATTAGGATATCCAGGCATCATGGCGGATAAAATTAGCAACAGCAAACATTTGTTGAGAACCAAGAAAAGTCAGTTTTTCTAAGAAACTGCCGCTGGATCATTTTCATACTGTAAACACATAGTGTATATGAATCTGGTGAGACATTTAAACGGGTTAAAAAAATGGTCTAAGAATTTAGTAAATTAAATAGAAATTAAAAATACATTTTAACTGATCTGAGACATGTAAGTGGGCTTTTAGGTAACTAAAGTTAAGATACTGTCTTTCACAAAATTTGCAAATTATGATTTTGTTTGGTCTAGAGATAGAAACTTTAAAAGAGAGATGACAGCTCAAGTAGAGAAATGAAACAGGAGCTATAAAACATTAGTCATAAGAAAGATTGTCTATCTCTCTTTAATTTTTTGTGTCTGCCTTCACCTACTGTATATCTGTCTTCACTGGTGACCAGACTGAAGAGCTGGAAGGTACTATCTACTGTTAATGTGTTTCTGTGATGCATGGGACAATGCTACTGACCAAAGGATTTATCTACTAACAAGAAGATCAAGAGACTGACACATCAAAAACAAACAGTAGCTTTTACTTCAAAAAAGGATTTTGTCCGAGTCCCTGAAACAATCTAGGGCTGATTCTGTCTGGATTTATACTCTATACATCTGGAGACCCTGATTCCTCAGATAATGTCACCTGATTATAGCTTCATTGTCTCTAAATAGATAGTACTTTTTAACAGTCTCAGAGATTGAGTTTCTCAGTCTCTTACTTTTCATTTATAAAATAGCCTATTTTGCAGTTACTGGGTTGTAATCTTTCTACACAGTTTACAAGTGAGGTCTCAGACATCAAGTTGCACTGTTTAAATATGTTTAGCTGTTCCAAGTTTAGTTAACTAAGGGACCCCTGCCCACATATTCACTAGTTTCTCTTTAGTAAAGCACACTCAAGACCTCTTGCTAGGGGTCACAAGCTGGTTCACAAATTTGATTGCGTAAAATGGTAGAGATACTGCTGTGGAAATAATTTGTATATGCTTACATATACCATGTTTATGCGAAAGATGTTTCAACTCTGCTGTTTGAGCACTGTTTTGATGGGGGAGGGTGTCACTTAGAAGTTTCTAGAATGACAGAAGTGGGAGAGATGCTCATATAATATAGTCTAACCTGATGTTCTTTTCTACTGTTCTGTTTTAGGACAATAGTCAGGTCTACAAGAGTCTATTGTAGTTTTTATATACAACCTGATTACTTCTTTAAGTGTTCTAGTGTTGGATTATGTGATAGTTTGATGTGTGGGGGGGTGTTCTGGTGGCAGGGGAGGGGATTTGCTCCCTGTGCCACCAGATCTGAGTCCCATCCCCCTCGGGGGAGGTTGAGCCAAATTGGCGCCTCTGCGAATTGCCCTATTTAAGTTGAGACAAAGGGGCGGGAAAGGGCTTTTTGCTCAGGAGCGAGGAGAGAGCAGGAGGGCGCTGCCCTCGCTCCCGGCTCCCGGCCGAGCGGCCGCTCGGGCCCGGGCCGGCGCCATGTGCTCAAGATGGCGCCGGGGGAGCCGCATGGGGGACTCGGTAAGCGCCCCACTACCGGGGTGCCCGCCGGGCCGAGCTTCCCCAGAGAGGATTAATATCTAAGAGAAGACAACCACAACGACCGGGTCAGCAAAGATGGAGCAGGAGGAGGTGTGCTGGAGCTGAGGCTTCCCTTGCAAATCGGTGTGAGATGGCAGGCGGCCCCCCTGCAGCCAGGGTGTACTCGGCGGAGCAGAAGCCCACTCGTGACCCGTGGAGAAGCCCACGTCGGAAAGGAGATGCCTGAGCCCGGGAAAGGTCGTGGAGCAGGGGATACGCGACCAGGTACTGTTGATAGTGGGGCATGGAATGCACGACGAGGTCGTGGAGGCATCTGGAGACCGTGGGACGACCCACGCCGACGCGAGGGGCAGCAGCTCCCTAAGAGGCCGAGACTGGTAAAGCCCGAACTGGTGCGATCCATGGGGAGGATTGCAATCCTGCGGGCAGGACTCATACTGGAAAAGTTTGGGGACTTTTTCTTCATGAGTAGGGGATCCACCGAAGCAAGGGAAAAATGGTGTAAAGACTCCTCCTCCTTTAAGAAAGGAGCGGCAGTGAACAACATGGATGAACTGACCTGTACTCCCCCATTCCCTGTCTCCCTGCGCCGCTGGGGGGAAGACAGAGCCAGGAACGAAAGGAAAATAGGGGGTGGGGAGGTGTTGTTTTAAGATCGGGCCTTGTTTTCTCTTTCTCCTCTCAAGTAACCGGTTTCGTTCCCTTGTCTCCTGTTAAGTAACTGTTAATAAATTGTTCTGTTTTTATGAAGAAAGGCTGAGTCATGTTTTGCCCGAGACCATGTTTGGTGGGTGCTCCCGCTCGGTTCTTGTCTCGACCCTCAGTCCAAAAACCACGACAGATCATTATTTATTAATAACTTCACAATTATTGTCATCATCATCGTTACTAACAATCTTCATTTAATTTTGCAGTATCATCTAGGAGTCCTCATTCAGGATCTGAAACACAATTTATGAGTTTTAGAATCATAGAATCATCTGGTTGGAAGAGACCCTCAAGATCATCGAGTCCAACCATTCACCCTGCACTGTCAGGGTCCCTAAACCATGTTCCTCAACACCAAATCCATATGGTTTTTAAACATCTTCAGGGATGAGGACTCCACCACTTCCCTGGGCAGCCTGTTAAACAAACTTCTTGTACAAACACAAAACGAAAATACAGGTCGTCTCCCAAAGAATTCTCAGTTAGAGAGGGAAATGAGGCAAACCAAGGGGATGTATAGACAGGTTCCATTAGAGTGATTTCACGTAACAGTAACTTTATTAATACTAATTCAGGACTGTAAAAAAATAGATATGCTTTCCTTCCCTCTTTCATATTATTGGCTTGATTTTTGCTGGAAGTCTTTTCTTCTAGTTTACAGTTCACTTCCCTGAACTATATACTCTCAGCAGTTTTTAGTAAAAAAAAAATCCAATATGCAGAATATTTCTACATAAATATTTCAGGTTCTCTGCATAACTGTCTGATTTTCTAAGATAGAGCTTACCTGTGGAGTGTAGTCCAATTATTATGAACACAAGAAAAACTGTGATATCTAGAACAGGTTTCATTTCCTGGGATAACAATTCAGTGAAAAAAAAAAACAACAAAACACAGTACTGACATGTAACACTCTAAGTGCAGACCCTCAACTCTTTTTTTTTTTTTTTTAATTGCTATTATTATTTGATTTGGATGCCTGCTGATTTCTGTGGAGTTAACAGGAAAGGAATATGGTTTAGTCACATTAGGTAAGGTAATACTGTCTTTGTGATTGTAATTCAACTCAGTATGAAGAAAAAAAAAAAGAAAAAAAAAACCCTCAGCAATTTCATTAGTAATTTCCATACCCACCCATCACCAATAGATAGTGAATTTACCAATCAATAAGTTTGAAACCATTTTTATAGATGCTTTTTCAGCCTATCATCTCCCTTCTTACCACTTTCTTTTTCGCTCGTTTTCCTTGTTAGCATTACTGCTTTTAGTTTCATTGCCATTGACAGCATTTTCAATATGTGTTACCTGAGGCTCCTACTATTCAGGATCATTTCCACAATCATTATCAACCTAATCTCTCTCTTTCTTTTTTCCCTAAGGTGCTCCTTCCATTCAGTTCCTAGACTCTGTTCTGTAGTCTGGTTTGAAAAATGGAGAAAGAGCCCAGCTAATGTTTAAATACTAATCCAGCAGCACTTAACCCATTGAAGAGTACATGTATTACCACTGCATCTATAATATCTTCCTCATGATTACCCAAGAGAAATTCAAGTCTTCCCACTGAAGTTCAGATCCAAGCAGACACATTACTAAGTTGAAAGCAAGTAAAAGCCTCTCAGAAAGTAATTAAGAATATGTTAGGATAATGTTGCCTTTGATACTTTTGCCCATCAGACAAACTTAACTTTAAGTCATCACAGCTGCTCATTAGGATACACACAACTTCAGGACAGCGATTCCCTTCCCTCAGCTCATATCTTCCTATATTGTTGTCTTGCGTCAGCTGTGCCTGATATGAATAGATTATGGGTAATCAAGTTCTCCCAGCACAGAGCTGGGAATTCAGTGCTTCTCTGCTCTACAGTAGCCAGTTCTGCCATTGGATTCCATCTGGTCTCTGCTTTCCAGTACAAAAAATTTCTGGAAACAGCATAATGTTAGATCAGTGGAAAATTTGCTGCTTTTAGTACTTACTAGGTTACTGTAGGTGATTTAGAGGACTCTCCGTGTATTATTATGAAGCAGCTCTGTGGCTGGTCTCCACATCAAGAAAAAGAAAAAGCATATGACGCCTCTTCCAGACATTCACCTTTAGATCACATGATTGAAAATCACAGAATCACAGAATCACAGAATGTTGGGGATTGGAAGGGACCTCAAAGGAGCATCTAGTCCAATCCCCCTGCCGGAGCAGGACCACCTAGATCAGACCACACAAGAACGTGTCCAGGCAGGTTTTGAACATCTCCAGAGAAGGAGACTCCACAGCCTCCCTAGGCAGCCTGTTCCAGTGTTCTGTTACCCTTACTGGGAAGAAGTTCTTCCTCACGTTTAAGCAGAACCTCCTATGTTCCAGCTTATATCCGTTTCCTTTTGTCCTATCATTGGATGTCACTGAGAAGAGCCTGGCTCCATCCTCATGACAGTCACCCTTTACATATTTATAAACATTAATGAGGTCCCCCCTCAGTCTCCTCTTCTCCAAGCTAAAGAGACTCAGCTCCTTCAGCCTTTCCTCATAAGGGAGATGCTCCACTCCCTTAACCATCTTTGTGGCCCTGCGCTGGGCTCTCTCAAGCAGTTCCTTGTCCTTCTTGAACTAAGGGGCCCAGAACTGGACACAATATTCCAGATGCGGCCCCACCAGGGCAGAGTAGAGGGGGAGGAGAACCTCTCTCGACCTACTAACCACACCCCTTCTAATACACCCCAGGATGCCATTGGCCTTCTTGGCCACAAGGGCACATTTTCATCATAGTCATCCTGCTGTCCACCAGGACCCTCAGGTCCCTTTCCCCTGTGCTGTTCCCCAACAGTTCAGTCCCCAACTTGTACTGGTACATGGGGTTGCTCTTACCTGGATGCAAGACTCTACACTTGCCCTTGTTGTATCTCTCCCTGCCCAACTCTCCAGCCTGTCTAGGTCTCTCTGAATGGCAGATTGCTAAGAGAAGCAGATATCCGGAAAAGTATATGTATATCTTCTATACAGTACAATCAAGAAATATAAGAATAGGTAAAATAGCATTCCGACTTGTTTGAAAAAATCATGCTTCTCTTTCCAGTTTCTTCTTTATGAACTTTGCGGAGAGGAAGAAAGAAAGAAAGAATAAAACCAAGAAACACACAAAATACTATAAAGAATCTAGATTGTAATATATTTGGTCAGGCAGCCAACCAACCAGTGTCATATCTGACGGCAGAAAACAGAAGTTTCTTTTTTCACAGTATTAAGAGAGAAATTTCAGTCACCTCCAAAACCTTCAATCACCTACTGCACTCAGTCATATGGAGCACACAAGCTAGTTTACCTGCAGTCAGTGATGTTGTCATAATTCGTTTCGGTTCATTGATGTAAACATGGATAAGATCCATAAGATCCATGGCATTCATGAAAGTTACTAATAAAAATGAGTAGAATCCAGTCTACTTATCTCAAGTGAAATAATGTATATGTTAGGCATCAGACTGCTAGGAAACATGGGAAATACTCCAATCTTTCTAAAGTAAGCATTATAAACTGCCAGTAGAGCCAAATACAAAGCTCTGAGTAACTCAAAGAGATTCAGTACACTTCAGTTAGAAATTTGCTTCCCTCCCCTGAGTTAGGTTGCACTTGTTTTGGATCTTCTCTTCCTCCTTTTCTATTTAATAATTTGCCTCCTTCTTATCATATCCCCCCAGTATTGTGAAAGAGTGTAGGATGAACAGCTGAGGGCACCTTCAAAGCTTGGCATGAGCCAAAGTTGAAAGTCATTGCAGATTTTGCTCTGGGCTTCAGGGATGGAGCTGCTGATTGCCAAAGGCACTCATAAAATTTGAAGCCTAGTTTGAGAGCAGAGGAGGTGGTTCTGTCATGCCAAAACACAGGACGGAAGTGAATGCATCGTCCCAGCTGTTTCTTTCTCTCATCCTTCTTGTGGGGAGGAAGTCAGGAGAGTGAGGAATGATGAATGAAAACGGATAGGACAGATGAACCAGCTCTAGTAATGTCCTTTCTTTTTCCTTCATCCTTGAGAAGTAAAGCCAAAAGATCTTATTTTATCACCCCAACTGTGAACAGTTGCCCTACTACAGGAGACAATGTGGAAAGGACTAGTTCAAGCTACTGTGTCCTTTCCTCTGCCAGTTCCAATTCCTCCACCTGTTTTCCTTCCTCCACTGGTATTTATTCCCCAACTCCAGTCCTATAAGTACTGCATTTGGCATCAGAGGCAGAATAAGTTCAATTACCTGGGGAAAGAGGCAATGGACAGTAGCACATTCTAACCTTGTCAGCTTGTATGCTAACATTAGAAAACATAAATCCGCTTATCTCTCTTCCAAGTAAAAGCAATGAAGGATATGGGATAGTCCTTTTTCAAAGGTTTGTAACAGCAGTTTCCTATGCTAGAAGTACCTCCTACCCTACTCCTCCCCTGTCACTTAAACACCTATATGAATTGGCTGAAGCTCCTTGAAGGAGGAGACAGGAAGACACATTTTCTGGTCAAATTCAGGCTGTCACTTTTATGACAGGCTTCATAGGACAGAAGACAAACAAGTAGGAAAAAGCCTGAACCTCACTGAAGAGCTGGAATTTCAAATTGTATGACCCAGAATGTGAAAGCTTCTGATAATAAACAACTCAAACTGTTCTGGAAGGAGGAACCAGCTGACTGAAGGTCGCTAGATGTACTATAAAGAGGATTTCCCACCTCTCAGCATCAAATGTCATTCCCTGTGTTAAAAGAATGTGATGACTTCTTTTTCTTGTATTTCTTATATTCTTAATGTTTACTTGTTATTTGAGAATGAAATGCAGGAAATCCCTTTCCTTCCTAGCTCCTCTCCTTGCAGTTTATGCTGGCAGCTTTGGTCTACTTCCTGGGAACTGGCTGTAAGTAGGCTGTGATAAGGAAAGGTTGGAAATAAGAATGGAAATTAAAGGCATAAAATTGTCAAAATTTTCACTAAAACATCTACTTTAGTGGCAGTAGCCATCAAAAAACTCTGAAAAAGATGTCATACGGTATCATTGATTTTATATTTTAAAATACAAAAATCCTACAGTAGTCCCAGCCACATATTCTATATATATAATGCATACTCCGCTTTTCGTATCATGACTCATTACTGGGCTATGCAGACCATGTAGCTTGAATAGCAATGCCCAGTAGCATCTACCTAGAGGCTGATGTTTAGTACCTCTTCCTGAGGTATGGGAACCTTTGCTTCCAAACTACTCAGGGTGAAAAGGGTTGACAAATCAACTCTTTTGTTTGATTGCTTGCTCGTATCACTAGATTATTGCACACACGCACAAAATGAGTAGTATCTTTCCCCAGCATGACTACCTTTTAAAACTTCTGTGAAGATTTGGAAGTACTTTATGTTGATCATATGATCTATGTCTGGATTATAGTACGTTTCTAGCTCAGAAATCATTTTCTGTATCAAAACAAGTGATACTTGATACGGATGGCTCTCCAAGGAGCATTTGGAAATACTGGTTAGCATTTATCCTTCCAGGCAATGACAAAAAGCAGGTGGATTGGACCGTCACCTATGGTCCAAATTCATTATCTGGCAGGCCTTATGAGGACTGCGTGTTACATACCAAATATTGCTTAAGATTACAGATATTTGAGATTTTTCCATATCTATGAATCAGAGAGTAATTTTTCCTCTTGATTAAGGTTTTCTTTTCCATTACTAAACTTGAATTTTTGTGAGTGTTTCCATAGGTGTATATTCATTTTATATAATAGACTTAAAAATGAATTAGTTTTTATCTAAGATACTTAACAGTAGAGGTTATGAAAAAAAATAGAAGCAACACAAATAGTCTAAGTACTCAGATCTCTACTTAATTTTGCTGGAATACATCTACAGAGGCAATCTGAGATACTTCATTAATCAATGGAAGCACACACAATAGAAAGAAAATGACAGTGCTGTATGCAGTAATGCTTGGCTTTTGATACGGTGGTTTTGTAGTAACACTAGTTTAACTAGATTAGTAATGTTTGCCTATGATGATTTTACTATTAAACTATTTTTATCTTCCTTAATCATTTATAAAATAAATAAGAAAAAAAGATTCACAACAGAAAACTTTGTTGGTAAAGGAAGCCATTTAAAGGCATATTGGGAGATATTAGATGGTGAGCTTCTGAGTTAATATGATATATCCCCCTCAGCACCACTACAAGTCTCTGATGGCCATGACCAAAAGCATAAAAGAGGTTGTGTGAAAGGCTGTTTGGTGATGGAATGGTACTTACCAAGGTGATGTTGGATGCCTTGAGCAAAGTATTCATTCGAAGTCCCAATCTCAGTTACCATCTTCTATAGGACAAAACACTTGTAACAGTAGGTGGTTCACTGAAGTCTAAAGTGTCATTCACATTAATTATGGTGTTTGCAGCCTGATATATCACTCTGTGTTACCATCCGTTTCCCAGGCAAGACTTACTAAGCAAGACTTTTCTAGTGAAGAAAGGTCATTGCTTTTCTTCATTTCAGAGTTTGTAATCTCCTGCCTTTCATAATGCTGAAATAATTGCTCCCACCAGGATATTGCCCAGCTGTGCTCAGTTTATAATTTGTAATATTTTCCTCTGTGAGTCAACTAGTGGTATATTTTTATGGCATTCTCCCAAGTGGATAATGATCCAAACCAATGTATTTATTTAGAGGATTCGATAAACTGGATCAAAATTCAACTGCAAAATGTACAGAAAACGCATTTTGTTTTCCTAGTTTTTTTTTTTTTTTAGTATATTTCTGTTACTTCTGTTTGTCATAACGTTTACAGTCTCTCAGATTTCCTGTCCCCTTGTTCATCAACCAGGGAGGAAAAAATGTTGCTTTCCAGCATATGCCAAGAATTTAAAATATGAAAATGTCAAGATGCTGACTTCCATTGTCTCTAGGTCATGGAGACAGAGAGATGAAACTGAAGCAGTTTTAGAGTTTATAACAAAATATGACTATGGTATAAGTCATGAGAAGGGTACGAGAAAGACTGAGGCTTTTCTGGTCTCAGCTGCTAACTGTTTGTATTTTGTCTTTTAATTTACTCAGTCCCAGTTCTGACAAATGGATGTGCTTTCACTTACAGGAGTTTGAGACAACCATAGCATAGCAAAGAATTCATCAGTTTGACTCTATTAACACAATGCATTGAGGCTAGAGGTGTCAAATATATAAAAACTACGCATATAAGGCATGACTGTTGTCACTGAAAAAGTAGTTGCAACTCTTAATCTTAAAAATTAGTAATTGGGAGAGATGATGAAGTAACCAATTTCTGTAATGGGGTTGGTTAACCAGGAGACTGTTCTGTGAAGGGATTTTATTTGCCAAGGTGGTACTCTACAGCAAACAGACTACAATGTCAGTTCTCTGCTGATGGGCTTTCATTTACCACAAAAGATCTCACTCCCTGCAGGATGAGACACATACATTTAAATCTTAAAAAGCTTTCTACTCATGCCACGTCTTCAAATTTCCCATCACATCTTAGAGTCAGGAAATATCATAATGTTTCTAAAGAGATTGAGGCTGTCTTGCCTCACTAATTAACATTTACCAGTAATGCAGTCTTTTAGCTTGACTTGGATCCTTGTCCTAGTCTAACATGTGAAGTCAAACAGACATAAAAATTGTAAATCACAGTCTCACAGGTGGTATTAGCACGCATTATGCTATGTCAGTTCAATACCCCAAGGATGAGGGCTTCTCCAGCTCTAGCAGTACTAAGAAGCACCTATAAAGAAGCACATGAAAAGGCACAGTCTTTTAAAACTAGGGCAAGCTGCACCAAAAAAAAAAAAAAAAAAGAAAACAAAACTAGAAAAATAAAACCTTCATTAATGGCCAGATTCTCTCATGAGTTGAAAGATGCAGTTCAGATCTCTCTTTCAAAACCAGACAAAAGCTAAAATACCATTGCTTTACAAATGTCAGAAAGTATTGAGAAAGTGGGTAATTGTTTCGGTTTTTAAATAAAAACTAGAGTACTTCCAATAGCACATATGGATCATTTAAAGAAATCTCATATTTCAAAACCCTAGTGATATTATATAGACCTATCTAATGAGTATTCAATGACTGCAGTAGTAATTAGGATGAAGCACCTGATACATCCTTGCCACATCTTCCCTATTCTATCTAGTTAATATCAGTTGGTATTTGATACTATTTGGTTAACCCCACTTGGTGATTGGTGACAGATCTGGAAAAAATAACAATAAAATCCACTTGTGGCCTTACAAGGCACATAGTTGTTTGTCACTTCCACTTTCACTGAAGGATTATTAAGATACCTAAACTATACACTGCGTGTACAGAAAATCTGAGGTTTAGAATGAGCAAGGGAAGTTGTGTCTGAATTAAACTCTTGTGGTGGAGTTTAAGTATTTTACAACTTCTATTAAAGCAATGAGTTTATTGTCACTGATAACAAGAATAGTTTTTATTCAAAGACTTTTGTGAGGGTTTGTGCTCTCTATTCTCATGTTTATAAATTATTTAATAAGAAATTGAGATAGATTTAATATTGTCAAACTCATACAAGAATTCTAGGGACACTCATAACCTAACAATTATTTTGTAGCTGGATCTCATTTATCACTTTTAGTTGTGTAAGCCTGAGCCCCAATCATGCATGGTAGATAATGCTTCCATGCAGCAAAATTCATTAACATTTCTATCTTTGCTAAGTAAATAGACCACTTTTTCTTCTTCAAATCATTTTATAGGTTTATATTTATCATGTGTCCTCTGCATATGTTGAATTTTGACAGATCACAAAAATCTCCAAGGGGGATTTCATCTATCTTATTAGCTTTACATCTTGTGATGTTTTCTATCTAGCAGACCTCAGAGGACACCTTAAGAAATAAAGTAGTTAGGGCGAGAGATTTACAGTTTGGTAGCAGTAAGGTAAAGATGGTGAGAGCTTAATCTATCTTAATAACACACTAGTTGTAATAGACTTCTGGGAACAGATAGACCACCTGAGAGAAGTTGACGGTGATGGAAAGACACCCTGCTATTAGTTGGGATGATGAGGTTATTCAGCATGACACTCATAGGAGAGAGTCCAGGCAAACCACCTCATCAGTAGAGCAGCTGCAAGTTGTGTTTTCATTTGCCACATCCATGGCAGTGTGATTGACAACTAGGCATAATATCAGATGGCATCCCTGGGAGAATACTAGTGCCAATTACTCTCTATCAGTTGAATTCACTGACTATAGGTGGCTCCACAAAGATGAGTGAGGGATAGTATGCAGTTTATATCCATTTACAGATGTATGAAGGAATCTAGTTAACATGCTTCATTAAAAGCCTTTTATTGATGATAGTATTTAACACAGTTACCTACAAAATGGCAAGTGTAGAAACAATGGTTTGTACTGATCTTAATAGAATATCAAAATTCTGAAGTAAACAATTTATTGCACCCTGTAAACAAACCCACTTTTTAAAGCACCATTCTTTGTTCTAGATTTTTCAGGTCTTAAAATTCATTCATTTATAATGAGGCACTCCAGATGCTCTGCTACATAGCACTTGCTATGACCATTTGTATCTCTGTAATGTAGGTGCAATTTTTGTGTACTGTACTCTCATCATTTGGCAGTATGTTACATTCTCTTGGCACACACATTCTCTTGGATAAAAAGCTATTCTTATGGCCAAAAGCATAGAAATGAGACTTTATAGTATAAACAAAATATTCTAATATTAATCTTGCTGATGCAGGTAGTTGTAGCTTTGAATCCTACAATTATTACACAATTAAGGACTAGTCTTCTATAGGAAAATTTGAATGACATGGAGTAGTGCCTTGGGGTAAGATGCACTTTTGAAAGTTAATGAAACCTATGTGTCACACAAATCAACCTACCATTACCAAAAGGGACTACAGAGAAAAAAAAAAAAAAAAAGAAAAAAGAAACAATTTGTAGAAATTCAGAATGTGTGACCATAGCTTTAAGGGACTCCTAGGAATAACATGATTGTTTATTAAATGTATAGAACATCATGCTTTGCCACTCCATTCCTTCACTGGACCTCTGCTTGTGGTACAATATCTTCACCTGTTACCCTCTAAGGTAGCAGATTCCTCTTCTTTTCCAGTTAGACTTGGACAGACCACCTGCTCTTTGAAAAAAGTTACATTTCTCACATAAAATTCTGAATTCCTCTCAGTCCTAACATGGCAAAACTTAACTTACTTTCTTGCTAAGCAAATAATTCTTCCTTTTTCTAGTAATTCTTCCGGTCACTGAGTTCTTAACTACAGCTCAAAACCTTCACTTTCTCTCTTCTACAAACTTTATCTGCTCGTGTGGTTAAGAAATCGTGCAAAACTTGCCTCAGTTTCTCCAAAAAAACTTCAATTAGTCCATTAGCATTGACAAAACGTGTCATATCTTGTCTCAACAGCTTGATCTATCTCTTTTTTAATCTGAAAGCAGGAATTGTATTCAACTTGCTTGTGACATGCCTAGATGTTGTGTGAGATATCTGAATTTTGACTGTTACAAAGAAGCGACATTACCTTCACTTTCTTATGTAAATCATTCTCCAGTTAAGCCATCATATCTTTCATGGCTTTGGATTCCTAACAGGTTCCATTTAGTATAGACAATTTGTTCATCCAAGAATAAAAACAGAAACCTGACATTAGCATTTGACTATATAAAACACATCACCTTTCTGTGATGTGATTTAAAAAAAAAAGATACATACACTGAGATAGTCCTTTGTCAGAAATGAATGCTTGTAATGAAGGAGTATTCTGACTGGCTAAGAAATACAATTGAACAAATTTCTTTTTTGCTTTGGAAACAGAAATACTGTCTATGATGCCTAGGTCTAGAAGGCATGAAGACATTTGGATCCAGTTAAGGTATTTTCACTGCTATATTGATGCAATTGCTTGCCTTTAGGTAGATGTGGAAATCGGTAATAAACGGTTGACAGGTATGAATATGCTAACCTAAATCATGTTTGCCAGCAACAAAAGCTGTAGATACAAGTGTCATCTAATTTTTAAGTACTTTTTCCAATTACAAAATTTCTTTTTTTTTTCTTTTTTTTTTTTTTTTTTTTAAGGGGAGGTTTTTGGCAGGAGTTCTCATGCACATGTAGGGGTATGCTTGAGCTGATATCTCCAAAGCACCAAGCTTTCTAATATTATTCATAGTATCATGATAATATTGTTAAAAGTTAATAAATGCTGTTTAAAAGTTAATTGAATATACGTGTATTTTTAAATATGTATGGAATGTTTAAGAAAGTTGGGTTTAATCAAAAATGACTGAGCTTGGTTTTATCTTTTTATGCAGTTTTCCACTTCTAAGAATGCATCCTTCCAAGATAATTTCTTCTGAGAAGTTAGGCTAGCTTAGTTCATATTTTTCTTGCACCAGTTATAATGCCTTCCTGGAGCAGGCTTTCTCATGAGTTGGATCCAAAAAATCCACAAAGATTCTGATACTCAAGTCCAGCCAAAACACCATAAAGTAAATTTCATTCATAAACCTTTATGGAATGGCTCTATTAACACAGGCAGCTCATCTCCACTGCAGCAGTCAATAATAAAGTACTCTTCCTGAGCTCCTGCTCTGATTAAATTACATTTTAACCAATCTTAAACTGGAATGAGCTCTTATTATGAAGTGAGTAAAGGGTACTATTATTTTTCTTCACATTGGTAACAGGCATATATCTTTACACTGTCAGCTGTTACTCCTGACAATGACAACAGATTAAAAAAAAAAAAAAAGATATTTGCAAGACATGGCAAAACTACAACACACCATAAATGTTAATAGCTTTATTCATTTCAGATCTGGAATGTGACAAAATGACTCATGCTGGAGAACAGACTTCTTGGATCACAATACGAGGTAGGAAATGAAATTAGAGATGGTTAACAGAAAGCATTTCAGCTCAGCATACCACATACACTCTTAAAACATTTGTCCAGCATTTGTCCCTCTCCTGAGGTCTGAAGAAACTTGTGTAATTTTTTCGTATTGTCTCTCATTTTCCCAACTCCTCATTTTGACCTGGTGATAAAGGTCTGAATCACCCCTTCTGTTTCTCGTATAGTAGTTTTAGACTGAATGGAAACAAGAGCAATAGAAATCTGCCCGAAAGGCTTTCTCTTGTGGAATTTCCTTCCCACATTTCAATCCAATAAGATCCTAGCTTGGGAAATGCTTCTCTGAACAGAAGTGATATGAATGCTAAACAGACACGAAGTAAGTGTGTTTTGGCATGGAAATAGATTGATCATTTCTGCTTGAATCTGCTAGTGTCATCTTATCATCTAATGGACTAAATCATACCCTTATTTTGTTATATGTCATTATATACTTCTACTTATACTGATAATATGGAATAAAATAAAACTATATATTTATATAAATGAATAACAAACTAAATTAAAAAATGTAATACTATCAAAATACTTTTTACTGTTGTCATAATAGAAATCTGGATTTTTTCGTTCCAATTTAGCATTTTAGGACATTTTAAAAGATAAAACTGCTCCATAGAATGAAAAACGTGGATTTCCTCTTTCTTATTGTCAACTCAAACTATTTTTTTGACTGTGAAAGATGCTTCATTGAAGTATGTTCACATGACAAAGTTTAGCTTTCATATTTCTTCTCTTTTCATCACTGCCGTTATTTAAATATAATATGATAACATTTGAAAACAGACAACATGATCTTAGTTAAACTTTTAACTTCCGAAGGGTCATTCTCTTATCACACATGAAGCATGGAAAATTCATTTGGGATAAGGTTTGGCTACAGAGTTAATTACAAGATAATACATTGTTATAGGAGGGATTTATAACTAATCTCAAAAGACTGAATCATTACTTTATTCATAGGGCATGTTTTTTAATAAAGGCATGAAAAGAAATATTTCAAAGGCAAGCAACTGCATCTTTCTCAAAAGACACAGACAACTATAAAGGATATAGCAGATGAGAGTAAGTACCATGTCAGACAGACAGGATAATAAACACAATATAAAGGTCAGTTTGGCACTGGAAACCATTAGGGAAGCTTTTCCTGAACAAGTACAGCAGACATCAAAATGAGGTCTCTCCAAGGGGTAAAAAAGCAGCATTCAATGAATCAGACGGACCTATTATTGAGAAGTAGAAATGGTGTCCATATTCTTAGTCCATATAAAAGTAGGAGACATGACTTGATTTTTTCCAGAAATATTTTATTGCTTACCCCAGTGCTTTATGAGTTAAAAAGAATGCAATACAATAAGGCAGAATTAAAAAGTTATGTATTTCCTCGCTTTTTATGAGATATTTGTTTATATATGTAGTGCCTCTCCAAAATTTGTGGAGGTAATTCTGGGTTACCCTGGGATATTGGAATTTCCTCAAAATGGCTACTACTGTCCCTTGACTTAGGCCATGACACGTTCACCTCACAATAGGCTGCAATGTCACACTGGTGTCTTTATAGAAAAGAACTTCCACTACCACTTGCTTGTTTCTGCCTATGCTGAGTTAGAATAGGCTCAGAATGGTGAATCCTATAATGGACAAGCACTTTACATCAGCACAGTGCAAAAATTACATATGCTGTAATAGTTTTTTATGCCAGTACTAGAAAGAAGTGAAATTGAAGATTTTAAAGATCTTGTGATAAATAGTGTATCACAGATGAATTTATGCACTCCTGTAAAAAGCAGTGGGAAGGACTTTAAATTGTATGAATAAGTAGTCACTTCTGCCTGCTCAGAAAAGAAAGAGAAAACTAATTCCATAACAACTAATCTCTGATTTATTGGAATAGGATTCTTTTGAAGGATGTCAGATTATTTACTTAGGTAAAAGAAAGACATTTTGGATTTATCAGTATGAAAGCCCTTTAATTCTAAAGTCTGCCAACATGAGGAGCTGAAGGAAGTGATTTGTGCATAGAGACATAAACGATGTTATATATATAAAAGAATGACAATGCAGACTGTAACATTTTTTCCATTGAATAAAGCTTTGTTAACTTGAGTTAGAATATGATTCATGCAGTGTCAAGGACAGATAAGAAAGTAGATCTTACAAAAATAAAGCAAAATAAAGGTAAAGCAAACAAATATATACATATTCATGGTTCATCGTATTTAGATGCAGTTTTAATTCTTATTTTTATTAATTGAGACGGGATTTAAGACCTTTTCTGTTTTCTTTTTTTAGTTAGATTTTGGATTAGTTCAGTGATAATCAAACTTGGTACAGTGGTATGCTATAAAATAGTATGTCTGTGGTAAGCATTAACAGCTCTACCCTTAACAGTTGTATATCACTGTCTGTCAGAAGTATGTTTTAAGAGTGGGAATCACCTTACTTTAGCTGTTTGAAATTTAAGTGTCTCGATTAGTCAATCATTCAGGCTCCTTCTGTAGTCAATAGGCACTTTCAGAGCGTGATTCATCCCATACTAATATAGGAGTGGATGAATCATTCCCCAAAGATGCCTCTCTCCCTCCTAAGAGCTACACTTTTCCTAACAAGAAACAAAAAACAATCACGTGACCTCTGTTTCCAATTCTAACTAATAAATGTAGCTGAAATTTCAAGCATCAGTTACTGCAAGAAACTGCTGCACACAGTCTATAGACTAAAAAAATATTAATGTAAATTATCTGGCAAGTAATATCAAATGACATAGGCATTGGGGAGGATTGTCAGCAGTTCGTTAACCAGTTGTAAACAGAAGAATGTTTGTTGAGCCATATATGAGACTATAGTGCTGTATCATTTTTAAAAATGACTGCCATTGATTGTTGCATAAAATCAAGCTGTAGCTTTTACTTTCTTAACTCTATGACAGTGGTTTTAATTGGGGTTTGGAGGGGATAGTGGCTCTTTGCCAGTGCTATATGCAATCATCCAGCTGTTCAGGCAGTTAAAGACCTTAAGATGTAAATGCAAAGGAGCTGGCAGACACTCAGTCTGCCTGTTAGAGACTACTGAGTGTCCTAGCTAGCTATTTAAGACTTTATTTAATATGGCAGTCATTAACAGTCAGAGAAAAAAAGGAAGAAGCACCATGTAATAGGTCAGCTAGAAACGCACAAGTTTATACAGATTAAGATGATCCCCTATGCATGCCATTACCTTCATCTAACAACAACTTTTAGTTTTTAATCTGATTAAACTACTAAAAAGTCTGAAACTATAAATACCTATTTGATATTGACAGCACAGGATGCTGTCAGCTGAATTTAATCTCAAGAGGCAATTATTGCATAAAGCAGAACTGAACTATCAAGCTTCCAGACTGAAAACTTTGGCCTTTCAAACATGGAACTTGGTGCGCTGGCTCCTGGTGAATTGCTTTTCCATCAAAATGGTAAACTGAAGGATCGTTTAGTTGGAAAAACAGTTTAAGGAATGTGTTATGAAGATGTTGTATACAGTTATATCAAGACTAAGGAAAAAAAAAACATCAAACCAATATCAAATCATAACCGTATTTGCTCCCATCTCTGCAGCTCATCTGCAACGGAAGAAACTATGTCCAAGTTTAAATAGAAGAAAAACTACCTCAGAAATATGTGTATAGCGGGACAGTGGATGATATTTTGACCTCAGTTTCACTCTGGCACTATCATTAATTTCAGTGGCCTACATCAGTACAAAGAAAGGTTGAACTGTACCTTGTATTGTACTGTGAGTAATGGCATATAACTATCACTGTAGAAAGATCTTATTTTACTTAGCTTTTTTTCTAATATACTGAAAGAGAAGTAATAGGTTTGCTTTTGTAAGGTCAGCAAGAAACAGAGTGACCATGGTTTCAGTAGCCAATCACACATCAAATCATATAAGAGTTATTTTAAAGTATTTTATGTTCATTTATTCATTTTAGATTTATTGGGTAGATTTTTAATGTTTTGTGTTAGGCTTATACCTAAGACCTTATGAACAGTCACAAGTCTGCTGTACTATATGAAAATGTGGAACAATTAATAACAAAGTATATCAAGATATTTCATCTCTGCGGTCTTTATCTTGTCATACCATCCACTGCAACTAGGATTTCTTTCAGAGGCCCAGTAATTTCAGCTCTAGCTTATTTGAGCGTTACAGATCTGTTGCGGGAGAAGCGATTACCACTTCGGGACTTTTTTTCTAGGAGCAAGCACACTGAACCCTACATTCTGATGAGCTGTCTGTGTTTACATCCTACAGAAAAAGAAAATCAGCTAAAATGATATGACAAAAATAAAAACAAAGATAGTTTAATATACTATATAATTGAGTTAACATTCCAGTTAGCTTAGCAAATGTTTCTTGAGTTACTGACAGAAAAGCTTTGAAAAATTTAATTCCTTCTCAAGTGGGAGCTTGCCCCACGACGTAATTTTCAGAGAAATTTTAGCAATTTGACAGCAACACCTCCATTTAGCTGAGTTACTAACTGGTAGTAATTAGAAACTGATTGGTACTAGTCCACCACTAGTCCTCTTTGAGCAATAACACAAATAATTCCGTAGTGTCCCAAGTCTGCAAGCACATCATTATACTGGGGTCCGTCCATCCTTATATTAACTCATTAGTAAGTGGGCTGTAAGGTCACACATCATCCATCTTGTTTCCAAGTAGTCAAACAACAAATAACAAATAAAGCATAACAGCCCACATCGGTCCTGAGAGAGAGAGAGAGAGCGAGAGAAGAAAACTTCTCTGACTTTTCTCTTACATATTTTACATCCCATGAAAATCAAGATCCACGTGAGAGCAAGGGCGTGTGATTTGATGGGAATCTCAGAGCATTAAATCTTTTTATTCTCCGCTGCAAATTATTCTGATATTGTCTGGAAAAAGTCATATGCTTAAGGCTTGAATTATTGTTTTAATAGGTCCTGTGTGGCCAAGGCCATTATAAACAGCTATAGGTTTAAATGGCTTTAACAATACATCTCCAGAATAGCACCAATTAGAGAACAAATGCTGGTCCTGAAATGCTCTGGGAGGTTGCTGAGGGAGGTCCCCGTTCCACTGCCAAGATGCATTTAAGAGTGCCCCAAACCTCACGTGGACTACGAGGTCATGTATGAATGCAGATCCTAGAGTCCAGGATCGGTCCCTACAGTTTAATGGGGAAAAAATATCAACCCAAACAAACAAACAAAAACCCTACTAGTTTCAGAAAACCACATTTGGTTTTTTGTTTTTGGTTTTTTTTTTTTTTACGATTTTGATCATGTTTTACACAGGAGAATGATCTAGACCAGTATCATTTACCAGAAATGTTAAGACAAAAGCTTAAATTAAGCCTTAAATACTCATGCTCTTTTAATCAAGACAGGAATGGAAAGACAAGGATTTGTTGTATAAACATGTCAGTAGACTCTTTTCTTCCCTTTGGTAAGCATGGTTCAGCTTTTGAAGTGCAGATGCTGACATGTTACAGCCGAAAAAAATCATGACTTTATGAATATGAAATCCTAGTTTCTTTAGATTCCTCAATCAAATAATAAATCTTCATTTCACCAATCAGCTCATTTATTACTTAATCCAAAATATGATAAGTGGTATTGTTTGTTTATATTTCAAATCAACCAAACATGATGATCTGAGGAAGAATTTCCTGATGTATAAAAACAGAGCAATGCACAGCAATGATACTCTTCCTTGAGGTTCTGCAGTACAGGGAAGAATCTTTCTTGAAAGAAGAATTTATCTTGAAAGTAGTGTTGTATTAATACACTAAGATTTGAGAATGATATTCATAAGAGTCACACCATGCTCTTTTAGGATCACACATGAAGAAGACACTGGTGACCAATCTCTTCAGAGTAGAGAGGGAGACCCTAAGAGGGGTCTTTTGTTATTTGGGAGAAAAGTTGATACAAATCGTTACCAGAATTTTTTGTTTGTGTAAAATTATAATCTTAATTCATAAGGAGAGGACAGAACTACAGCTGTATTTGGGAGAAAGACTGAAGAAATGCAGGAAGTGCAGCAAAATTTATTCTGGACTGAGAAGGAGAAAGTTGTAATACAAGCGCCGTCTTCTGTAGAGCAGAAACGTGCTAGTGATGGCAATCTGTGTAGGAGATTTTTCCTTTCTGCTTGGTCTCATCTGGGAGTCTGACTCACCCTCTGAAGAAACAGCAGGGAGTGGAATTTAGTCCATGGATATCTCCTACCATAACTCCACTCCGAGCTGGCTCTCTCCAGTTGTTTCACTCAGACTTGGTTTCTTTGCAGGTTTCACCTCTCTCTCCAAGGCACCAATCCGAGAGCAGACATAGCCCAGTAGGAGTAGGGAGAAATCAAGTAAGTCTTGCACAAAGTGTATGAATTCATAGGTGTAAGTCTAGAAATGCAAAGAGTGTTTCCTTCCTTCCTCCCTTCCTCCCTTCCTTCTCTTCAACAATTTTTTTACTGTACTTTTTGTTTATGAAAACAAAGAGGATATTTTGGCCAAATCCTAGTTTTACTATAAAAAAAGTTACCTCTTATCTATTTCTTTTTCAGTGTTTATTCCCTGACATTAGAGTAGTCGCACAGTAACTACACAGGGTCACTGTAAAACAACCGTTTTAATTTTATGGGACTAGAGAGCTATTTCCCATTTACTAAACTGTAGACCTACGTTTTTCAAATAAAGCAATTCTGAGATGGACCCTCGTGTTTTTGTTTGCAGCAGTCTCAGTCTTGCTCCTTCAAATGTCTTTTTTGAGCAGAAACTGCCAATCAAGACCAATTGTCTTTCAGTTTTACGACAGTGACAAACAGTTTTTGGAATCTATGACTCATTTTACCCCAACCCAGACAGGATTTTTCCAAGCTGTGCAATTGGAAGAATAAACCCAGCTGTGTCAACTCATACCCATCTGTTTGAAAATATTTTTTAAATATACTCTGGACACAACATACCATAAGCATTAAGCCAATAAATAAATAAATAAATCTGAGCTCCCTTGACCAAAACTTTTCTCAGATTGAAAGAAAAAAAAAATTATGGAACACATCTATGGCTGATGTCTGTTCTGTAAAAGAAATTAGAAGCAGCACAGAAGAGCAGCAGCATATATTTACTTTTTTTTTTTCTACTTTATATATTAGATACAACTACCTTGTTTAACGCTTCTATTAAAACATTATGTAGAATATAAACTACAGTAGAGCATCTTCTGTAACTCTGAAGAAAAAATCTTACAAAGCAATGCTTGAAGTACAGCACAGGAAGAATTTATACACAAAGGTCCATGACAGCAATCTGCAGGAACTGCTTGGGTAGCACAGGGCCAAGAGCTCTTCACTTTTCAGTTGTAAAATTTATTAAGTGCCTGAAGTTCTGCTCTGAGCACTTCTAGAGAGGTTAGCTATGCAAAATGTCCTAGAAACCCTCCCTTGCCTAAGCCTGTAGAGACTAAGAAACTCGGTATCCCTGAAAATTGCTTGCATCCTGCCACAATCTAAGCAGGATGTTCACAATGACCCAGACATTGTTCAGAGAGGTACTACATAACAGTGGTGGTTTAGCAAGACTCACAGAAACTCCTTTGCAGCTGACAAAAGAAACACAATTAACGTTTCTACTTCCGTAATTTTGAAGTAAAATAATAATCCTTAATTTCAACTGCCAAATCATTACCTTGAATTTATATAACTTCTTCACGTGCTTATATGCAGCCTTTGTTAAATGATATTGGAACTAAAATAATTCTTTCTTTCATGTGAAAACTTAATAATAAATGTCTTTCCAATTTACGTACTTCCATTTAATTTTGTTATTAATACTACTGTTATGGTTTGAAGTGGGGGGGGGGGGGGGTCCGAGTGGCAGAAGCTGCCCATCAGACCGGACTCCCGTCCCCCTCGGGGCTTGAGCCAATCGGCGCCTCTGAGAATTGCCCTATTTACGTCGGACAAAGGAACCGGAAAGGTGTGCCGGTGCCCAGGAGCAAGGAGACGGGACGGGGGCACGGCCCCCGCTCCCGGCTCCCGGCCGGGCCGGCGGCCTGGGCTGGGCCGGGCCGGGCCGGGCCCGCTCCGTCGAGGATGGCGGCGGCGGAGCCGCTTGGGGAACCTGGGGAGAGCCCCGCTGCCGGGGCGCCCACCGGGCCGAGTTCACCCAGACAGGACTGAAATCTAAGAGAAACGGCCACACAGATAAGAGGTCAGTGAAGATGGAACGGAACAACGTGTGCCGCGGCTGAGTCCCCCTTGCGAGCGGCCCCTTGTAACAAGTCCTCGGTGGAGCAAGCAGAGACCCACTCGCAGCCCGTGGATGACCCACGTCGGGAAGAGATGCCTGAGCCTGAGACTATTGTGAATCATGGGCACAGGTAGAGACACATTTACGCATTTCACGTTTACGCATTTATGCATTTAAAGTCTCTATGGAGACGCATTTAAGGTCGATACGCCGACCCACGCCGGAGCGCATTTAAAGTCTGTATGATGACCCACGCCAGAGCGAGTGGCTACAGCTCCTTAAAAGCCCAGGACTGGTAAAGCCCGCACTTGGGGCAAATCCGATGGGGTAAGGATTTGCCCCCCAGTGGGTGGTATTCACGCGTTCGCCGTGAGTAGGGGATCCGCTGGAGCAAGGGACAATGGTGTAAGGACTCCTTTTCCTTTAAGAGAAGCGGCAGTAACAACTTGGAATGAACTGACCTGCACTCCCCCATTCCCTGGCCCCTGCGCCGCTGGGGGGAGGAGGTAGAGCCGGAAAGAAGAAGCAAAGGGGGGCGAGTGGTGTTGTTTTTAAGACCTGGCCTTGTTTTCTTGTTATTCTCTCAAGTAACCGTTTTTGTGTGCTTTTCTCTTTTGTAGGTAGCTGTTAATAAATAGTTTTGCTTTAAGAAAACAGCCTCTTTTGCCTGGGACCGTGGTTGGTGGGTGCTCCTCTGTTCCTGTCTCGATCCTCAGCTCTTTTATTACATTTTTCTCTCCTCTCCATTTTACTGGACTAGGAGAGCTGCGTGGGGTTTAGTTGCCGGATCGGCCTAACCCACGACAACTATGCACTTGTTACCCTCCCAAATGAATGAAATCTCCATATAATGAGAATAGTGTGAAGATGATCCAGTGCTGCAGGCTGTTAATATTCAGTTGCAAATTAATAGGACTATTATCAATTAGAGTAGCTGACCTGCTGGTCTGAGCTGCACTTGCTTAGGTGGTCCCCTCAAGTACTAGTTTTCTGAATGGCAGTGAGCAATCTCATACCTCTCCTGATGAAAGTTTGATTAATAAGAGCACCCACTATAATAACCTTTAAGATAACGAATAGACTGTCCTAAGTCCCAGTCCTCTCCTTATGTAATCTATCAGACATGAATTGCAAAAAAGTTGCTTAGAGATGAAAATAAATTAACATATTGTAGCAGGTAATTAAAAAGGATGTTTTGGTATTGTGCTAACCCTGTTTAGTCTCTCCTGTTTTCCTTGCTTGCCAGCTACAGAATTACTGGACCTTATTTATACAAGACAAGGAAGCATTAATTTGTGATGGGGTGTGTGTTCATCAGTTAGTGTACAAACATGAAGGGTGCCAAGGCACAAGGCATGGCTATCAAGTGTTTATAACAAAAGATGCTCTGTAACTGCCCTCATCCTTATCTTCACTTGAGATGTGAGTTGAGAAGTTATTTCAGGAGTCATGAAACACATTTAAATCTCATCATATGCATAGACCAATTTTGGGTTATAACTATTTGTGAAATAATAGAATTGTTCATATCCTGGACATTTTTCAGCTATTCTTTTTAATTTGGGGCAACTCTAGGTAAATTCTGATTTTTTTTTTAATTACTGTAAAAAGAGTCTTTAAAATAGGCTCAGATATGGGGGCAGTATAACAATCGGGATGCTAAGACAGGAAGTCAGGAGACAGATCCTGTCTCCAGTGAGAGGCTGTGCATCAACTCAGGTTCAATACATACTAAATAGTTATGGGACGTTCATATTAAAGCTGGCTTGTGCTAAACTGCTGCAGAGGAGACAAAGTATTTATGCACCTGGTCCTGCTGTCAGTCCTTTATTAAATCTAGCCCTTCATCTCTCAGTGCTTTTTATTTTTTCCCTTCTGTATAATAGGGATTGTACTTCTTTCCTTTGAGAAATATCTTGAGTGCTACTGGTGAAAGAAGCTGTGTAAAAGCTGAGGGAAGTAAAATCAGTTCGTCGCATTTTTGTTCTCTGAAGAGAACATGATAGAATCTTCATGGGAAACATTTTGGAGGATCTATCTCATAGGATAAAAGTAGGAAAAGCTAACATCATAGTGATGAGTTGTCAGAGTTCTTGAATATTTTAAAATAGCAAGCTACTAACAGTGGTTTCTCACCTTTCTCTTAAATGGCCTGAGTACCAAAGGAAAAGGCAGAAAATACTACATTAAATTTTAGAAAAGTTTCCATGGTGATCTGGGGACTACTGATCAGACCAATTAGCGGAATATATAATGCAGAAGACAGTCAGTAAGTACATGGATAAATATGGTATCACTGAGAAAAATCAATGTGAATTTTGTAGAGAGAAGTTTGGTCTTGCTCGTCCTTTAAAGAATCAATAATCAGTTGCTATTGTATACTTGTGTTTCAAAAAGCTTTCCAGAGCCCATCAAAGAAATCCAATCATTGTTTCTTTCTAAGATTTGCTCTCATGAACAAATAAATACTTAAAAATGGGAAAGAAAGGATAGGAATGCATAGTCAGTTTTGTCAGTGCAGGGAAATCACTCTTGGAGTCTAATAAAGATTCATGCTAAGCCCTGTGTTGTTACACGCATACGTAAATTACCTGGAGAAAGACTGCAGAGTGAAATGGCAAAGTCTGTTGATGGTACTGAGGGCACATAGGGCTGCAAAAAATTAATAATGCAACTGTCAATAAACTCTCAATATTGAGCTACTGAGTGTGTTAAAACTCAGTAGTATAGATGACTAAGTGTGGATAAAGTCAAAAAGGATGATTGCCATGTAAAAGGTAACTTTACATATGCAGCAAAGTGTTCTAAACTATCAGTTACCTCTGAGGAAAGAGATTTCAGCGGTCTCATAACTGGACGGGTGAAAATGTTAGTTCAGGAGTCAATGATGGTCAACAGAGAAAATGGGATGTTAGGAGTTATTGGGAAAAAAACAGAACACAGTTGAAAAACATAATGGCACTTCATGCACATGGATTTTGAGCATTGCTGACAATTCTGTCTCCCTGCCTCTGCAAGGACATAACAGGAAAAGTACAGAGAAGAGAAATAATGATGAAAAAAGTTACAGAACAACTGCCAGAGAACAGATTAGACAGACAAGCACTCTTCAGCCCAGAGAAGAGACTCTGTAGGTAGCTTTTGACAGAACTATAAAATCATGAGTGAAACTGAGAAAGTAGAGAAGGTACTCAGTTTTGTTCCTCATAATTCAAGAATTACAGGGAATTCAGATGAAAAGCTGCAGACCAAACAAGCAAAAGAGGATACACAGGTGAAGCTAAGGAGTTAATTGTCCTATGAAGCTGTAGAGACCTACACTGATAGCTTCAAAATCAGATTAAACAGATAACTGGATTGTAAGAGCATCACAAAAATATTTAAAACAGAATCTAAACTCTACCTTTCGATGTTCACAAGCCAGGGATTATTGGACTGGTATGAGGATAAGGTTACTGTGTGTTTGCCCTTTCTCCTAGAGTCTCACTTAGAAATTGATTACTGGCTGTTGCTGGAGACATGCTGCTGGAGAATGCTGCAAAGTTGTATAAGGTTCTGAGCCACTAAGACCATTCCTATGTCCTTAGTATTACTACTAATTTTTCACTTGCGAGAAGCTGAAGTCACGCTCTCTGTCCTTTTTTTCGGGTTAGCAATAACACTCTGTAGCTGTCTGATGTGAAAAGGTAAGTTCTCAGCCTTAAAGGAAGCGCAAGAATGTGCTGTTTGTCCCCAGTAATGATACAAAATGCTTTTCATTTAAAGCTACAAGACAAATCTCACCAGAAAAGACCTGTAATTGTTCCTTTGTAAGTTTGTTTTTAAAATTCACTACAGTACTAAACATGTCCTAGCTTATTCCAGTGCAAATTATATTCTTCTAAACTGGAAATTAAGTCCTTCTTGTTATATTTGAACAACCTATGTACAAAAATGTATATTCTCCCTTTCTCTTTCACACTTCCTGTTTCTAATGGATAATTCTAAACCAGCTGAACTTTGAATTTGTTACGTGAATAGACATTACAGAAAAAGAATCATATAAATCTAAAATAAATTATGTAAATAAAATGTTTATTCATTAGTAATGACTTTTGCACATCTGTAATAAGCATTCCTCTCAAATTTTAAGATATATTGACTAGGTCACTAGGAACTTCTGCAAATTATTTAACATACTAGATAAGATTAAATTAAACTTTACTATCTGAGCTGTGCAACATAATAATTGTGGAATTACATGACCGCATTTTCCTCTCTTAAATTTTTTTTTCTTTTAACTAGAAAAATAAAGCGCTAAAACTCCCATTCAGGAAAACAGTAAAACATATATTTAACTGTACTGGAATTTATTCATTGAGATATGTGATTGTTGTTACTATGGCCTTGCATGCTTTGCCAAAGCACAGCCTTAATGAATAAAGCAGAAATTCTAATGAGGTCAGCCAAAAATAGCGAAGAACCTAATAAGCAGCATTTTGGTGCAGCTCTGTCTTCCTTTCCATCCCTATCGATTACAGCTGTCCAGCTGACTCCACTTGTTCAGCATTCACTGCAAGACTGGAGCAAAAATCAGATTACAAGAATAAAGGGTTGCATTAAAAAAAGTGATTTGCCTGCATTGTATGTGCAGATTCTGATATCCCTGTTATAACTAGTTTTGTTATGTGGCTGTGACACAGGCAAAATATGTCAGAAAATAACCCTAACTTTTCTGCCTGGTAACTTTTCCAGCTGATTCACTGAGACAGTCCAGAAGGGGCAATGTGCTATGGTGCTATGCTAGCTCTAAAGGGTCTGAGTTGCAAAATGCAGGCAAACTGGCTCTCTTGACACCGTTCCAGAGCTGGGAAAGGTATGGATACTTTTAAGCCAGATACATATGTGGAGAAATATTGACTTTCTCCATGCAGAATGTCTACCTTTTGGATTAATTTATGTTTAAACTGGCAAACTTATTATTGAAGTACTGTCATTTTTTTAATAAATGTTGTTTGCATTGCTCTTATTTCGATAATGAAAAAAGATACCTTGCAGCAACAATTCTCATTCTGCCACAGAGGACAGGAAACAATAGGTCTGTTCTTAATTATTTCAACTATTGAGCAAAATGGTTCAGAATCAAATAAAATGTGAGATTGATATGTTAATTGCCGATGCACTTAATTCTTCAAAAATTAATATTATTTTCTTTTTGCTCTTTCATCATAATTTGATTAAAAATGTTTTCTGTTACAAAGCTGAAATAAAACATTTATGCATGTTAGGACAATATTCCTAGACTTTGAATGGCAAAGTACGCACATCAGTCAGACACAAACATGCAGTGCAAGTCACTTAACCCCTGAATCATTTTTTCTCTTGTGTCCAGGCAGATGTGGACACTGAAAGCTGGCTTGAGAGCTGAGGGCTTCATCCTGCTCTACCATCGTGTCGCAGCCAGTGCAATGGCATTAACGCAAGTCACCCTTAACCAGGCAGGAGCTGCATCCAACTCAGTGTTCCAAGTTGAATGAATAAAGACTGTCCAGATGAACAGCAGTACGGAATGCATTTCTGATAAAAATGCCATGTTAACTATGTCAGTTTTTATTTCCACTGTTCTAGATGGCTTTGATCTTTCCTTTTACAGGGGAAAAGGGCAGGGCTTCACAAGGTGTATTCACGATGTCGCAGATTGAATCTCAATTCTACAAAGATTTAAGAACCTGTTCAGTTTTCCTATGCTAGGACAGATCCTCTATTGCTAGTGATTTGCAAGCTCCGCCTGTGAAATACCTGCCTTTCATAGTAATTCTTTTAGTTTCATGGACCTAGACACATGTTTAATTATTTGAGAGAGCCGCATCTCTAGGTTTTGCACAGAAATGTTTCATCTCCTGATCTTCACTTTTGTCTTCTTATATTCTGTTGTAGAGCATTTTCTTGTTCTTGTCCTGGGGGAGTTTTCTAGGTTTTTAAAATTATTGTCAAAGATGATTACATTAATTGACATGTTAGATGGCTGCATTTGTAAACATTTGTGTTTCCAAAAATAAATCAACCTTAATGTAAGAAATGTGATTTTTTTTTTTCTTTGGTTGATTGTTTCTCTGTCAGAAACCGAGGATGAAGGCTTAAGCTCTCATTATGAACAAAAATGAAGTTCCAGACATCGATTGTCTAAATGACCCCCTAGGTCCCTGAGGTCTCCTTGTGCAGATACAGTCAATTTGTGAGTAATCTTGACATATTAACATGAAGGCTGTAGACTCCTTTGTCCTTCTGCCTGGTGAGTCTGCAACGGCCTGCCTCCTCACCGAGGCTGCTCTGGGGAGATATATGGGGTGCCGAGGCACTGAGTGCCACGCAGAGGGTGGAAGGTGCCTGGTGCCTGCCCTGACATGGCAAAGCAAGTGGTCTGTGGGATGGCATTTGTCACTGCCATTCGTTTGGGTGCAGATATGCTTTATGGCCATCGGGATAGAAAGGATATGGGTCACAAAATGAGCTAAGCATGAGCCTGTGAAATCATGGAGCATAGAGAGAGAAAGTTATACGTGTTTATTTGTATTCTTTAGAAAGAGACATTCACTTTAACTTCAAAGCTGTACTACTTTCAAGCCCACATGTAGGTTTTTCATTATACTTTTTAAAATAAGTGTATAATTCCTAGGGCTTGTTGGGAAAAAACAAATGAACTAAAAAAAACCCCGCAATCCACATCAAGAGAACAATGTTATGACAGAAAATACTGCTTTGTGTAAATGGAAATGCTTTGTCAGGGATTTTAGGATCTTACAAGTTTCAGAACAATTATTTTTGACTTTCTTATTTGAAACTTCCTCTTTTCATCCCAATAATGTCAAAATATTTCATTCTGGTATTGCTAAAATATTTCTTTTTGTATATTATATTGTAATGTTTTGTCACTATGAAATATATCTGAATCATATCTAAGAGAAACATTTTGGCAAAGTCATTACAGTGCTTTTGTACCAACACATTATAAACTTTCCATTGTATGAAATAGTTAAAGTTGCATTTTTTTAGCACAGTTCAGGATAAAACCAGTAAAATTTTAGAATTTCCCATCAGATCTAGTAAGTATTTCAAATTATAATTCAAATAAATCTACGAAGTAGTATTTGAGTGGATTTGTGGTGAGGTTTTTTCTTTCGTTTTCTCTTTTTTTGTTGTTTTTTTTTTGTTTGTCATTACTCTGGAATGGATCCTACAAGGATTTGTTTTTTCATATACTTATTACTTATTTTAGGCACTTCCATTAATTTTATGGCAACTAACAAACATAATATAAGTGTATGCGTATGATGGTTATTAGTAGTAAGTATAAATATTTTTTTCCCAGCATAAAACTATTTGAGAACACTGTTCTCAAATCGGTAAAGCAAATCAAATAAGACAATTATTTAATACCAGTGCTGATTTCAGGGACATCCAGTGCCAGAGTTAGTAGTGAGCAGAGATGTAGTAGGGATATAGTTACCTCATGAATATGGAGTTTACTGCAAATGCTTCTCAGTGTGGTTTATACTCTTCTCAGCCAGTCTTCCCATTAGCACTCTACTCTTTTGATTAGACCAGAGAATAGAGTCGGACTCTACATTTGGTGATGTTGACTCCATGCATAAACACATTTGCAGAGTGAGAACCTAGCTGCTGATTTCCTCACCAGAAATACATAAAATTGTGGTAATATAACAGTTGATAGCAAAAGGTATATTGGATGAAGAATAAAATATATGGAGCTGAAGGAATGGTACTAAAGAGTTAAAATGAGAACTCTTGCAGTTGTTCTAAAAGGTGCACTGACTGCTGGACTTACTCTATCCTCCTTGGCCCAGCTGTACTTAAATGGTGTAACTGTTACCATTGGAAAGAGTGGTGTCTTTCTATTAATGATTTCATTTTCATCAACTCCGTTCCTATGGTGAGTATTTGTTTTTGTAGCCATAATGATGAAATACACAAGTTGTAGCTGACAGGCTGAACTACCTAAGACAGAAAAGATGAACAGGTCCAACATACAGCTACATACCCATGTTACCACCCTGCCATGCATCAGGAGGAAAGTAAAACTGATGGATGCTGCCCAGGTGGTACTGCCTGCCACCACTCCTTAGTTTCACATGCAGCATCCATGCCTCCATTTTACACATTTTATTAACATACAAAAAAAAAAAATCTGTATATTAGAGAACAATATTGCATTACAAAACATGTATCAGGAGCTATTGTTTCCTAACTTCTCGGCAGATTCTGCAACTAACCTGGGACAGTGGTGGCTTAGTGCCAATATTTTGTATATAAAACAGCCAGAGGATGTTGCTGATCCAGCAACTAAAACTCACACAGTCTCTCCTTCTCCAGTAAAGTAGAGAGGAGAGAAAAAAAAACAAAGAGACTGAGGGTTGAGACAAGAACAGAGGGAGCACCCACCAACCATGGTCCTGGGCAAAACAGGCAGAGCTTTTCTCAAAGCAAAACAGTTTATTAATGATTACTTAGAAGGACAAAGGGAAACAAAAACTGATTACTTGAAAGGACAGAAAGAAACAAAACCAGATCTTAAAACCGACACCTTCCCCCCCCCTTTCCTTTTCCTCCCGGCTCTACCTCCTCCCCCCAGCAGCACAGGGGGCAGGGACTGGGGGAGTGCAGGTCAGTTCATTCCGTGCTGTTACTGCTACTTCTTTCTTAAAGGAGAAGGAGTCCTTACACCCTTTTCCCTTGCTCCAATGGATCCCCTACCCATGAGGAAAAATCCACAAACTTCTCCAGCGTGAGTCCAGCCCACTGGAAACAATCCTTCCCCACAGATTGCTCCGGTGTGGGCTTTACCACAGTCTCGGGTACTTAGGGAGCTGTAGCCACTCGCTCTGGCGTGGGTCGTCACGCAGACTCCAGATGCCGCTCTGCCTTGTCGTGCACCCCAACACGCCCATCCTCAGGCTCAGGCATCTTCTCCCCACGGACTGCGAGTGGGTCTCTGCTCCACTGAGGCCGTCCTGGTTGCAGGGGGGCCGCCTGCTATCTCACCATCAGCCGCAGGGGAAACTCGGCTCCGGCACACCTCCTCCCACTCCATCCTCACTGACCTGGTGTCGATGCAGCTGTTTCTCTCAGATCTCAGTCCTCTCCAGGTGAACTCAGCCCAGTGGGCACCCCGGGAGTGGGGTGCCCCCGAGTTCCCCAGCTGGCTCCGCCGCCGCCATTCTCCATGGGCGGCGCCGGCCCGACGCAGGCAGCTGCCCGGCCGGGAGCCAGGGAGCGGGGGCAGTGCCCTCCTCCCTTCTCTCCTCGATCCTGGGCGAAGCACCTTTTCCGGTTCCTTTGTCCTGACTTAAATAGGGCAATTCGCAGAGGCGCCCTATTGGCTCAACCCCGAGGGGGATGGCAGTCTGATCTGGTGGCCAGAACTAAGCCTAACCCGGTTCCAAAACCGGGGAGGTCGCAGGGAGCAAAACCCCTCTCCTGCCACCAGAACCACCCCCCCTCCACATCAAACCATGACATTGCCGTTTAAATTTCCAGCTCTGTGACAACTTCCTAAGTTCCAACAACAATAAATGGCAAGAATGAAGAAAAACACCAGGATATATTTGTATGGTGAGATCATCTTACTCCTGAACATGCATATGTTCTGCCTTTAGCTCATTGTAGCGGGACAATAAGTAGGTGGAAATAAACTATTTTATTTTACTTTCTGTTTGAAAAACAAATTGATGTATGCATGAGAGAAGATGGGTTACACATTTCCCAAGTTGCTCATTGCTCTTTCCTTGAACGTCTGCTTACCCTCGCATGTGCATTATGCATCTGGCAGCAGACTCTAAGCTTCACATGATTTTAGCTTGAAGCCTTCTGGTGCAACAGAGGTACTTATTTGTAGCGCTAGCTCCAAAGAGATGATCACGTTGGACAAGCTGCTCCCTGTGCAGGCCATATCAATGCTGCTTTGTTAGATCTTTTGCAGTGTAGGCAGCCACCTCCAGAGTACAATGCACCTTGTGTCCCGCATCAGAGAAACGCACTTATGACCCACAGCAATTTCTTTCACAGCCCATTGAATAATATGGGAGAAAACAAGAGGTTTCCTGGTGAGGAAAAAGCCTCGCCCTGTGTATGGGAAGACCTTTGTGACAGAAGAACAGCAGGAGACTGTTGCACAGTTGCCCTCAAGTGGTGTGGACCTGGCTGCCACTCTACATGGAGCAGGAAGGTGCAGTCTGCTTGACCGCCGGGGTGCCAATCACACGCTCGTGCTGTGGCTGGACGTAGACCGTTCGCCTTTGCTGCATCTTTGGTGGGGGCACAACAGCAGGGCCAGGTCAGTCAGGATGGTGAGCCTCACACACGTGATGACTTGGGAAGGGCAGGAGAAGGTCTGGCGTAGGCCAGTACCAGTTATACACTTCTGATTCTCCTAATTTCAAATCACTGCTGAAACATAATGCATTGACTATGCAGTAGAGAGTAACAGAAAAGCATGTTTTAAGAGAGAACATAGGTTCTTACCACCTGTGAGACAACTCAGATTTTTTTCTGCAACTTTGTAACTCTACAATACCATGCCTGCAGTAGCTTAATCCCAAAACCCTTTAACACAGTCCGCCATCTCCACATTGCCAGGGTGCTGAGGGCACTCCCAGCCCTGTCTGCCCCTGCCAAATCCCCCGGGGCTGCCCCCACCTGTGTTGCTCACCAGCCTGCGCTGCAGCACCAAGGACACTGTTGCATCTTCCACAGCCAGGAGGAAATGGCCTGCCTCTTGTAGGCAGGATAGGTACCTTGAGTTAGTTAATTAATTCATTATCTTTAACTCAGTCCAGCTGGCTAATAATGATCTGATGCCATACGCCTGCCCATGGCCCAGGACTCCACGTCATTCCCCAGGACCATCAGCCCCTGCCCGGCCATGGGCACCATCAGCCTGGGAACACCCACGGGTCCATGTCCCAGCCTCAGCCATCCACCACCCAGGGAGGTGTCCAGTCCCCAGGGCTGTAGGGCTGCTCTGGTGACCCCCAGTTCCCTGCTCCTGGCTGGGGTGGTGAGACAGGCTGTCCTGTCCAGCCGCCTCCATGGAGAGCCCCCACATTCCCGTCCCCAGGCCCCAAGGGAGCCGTCCTGCTCCTGCCGCACCCTGAGATTTGTAAGAATAGTTAACTGAATGTATAAAATTAGGTTTGTCCTGAAGTGTTAAAGGACCATGGCCATGCTGAGTAATTCATATGTAAAGTGACTTCTGACTGGGAGCATTAAGTTTGCCGGCAGAATACATCAGTGCTTTGCAGAGATACAACTATACCTGGGTTTTCTTTAATATTTCAAATATAAAAAATTGGATTCAATGCACCAGGCAGATACCTTCCTTACAAATATTTGAAAGTGTGAAATACCGTTTATAATGTTAGGAGCCAAAAAATATATTATTGTGTTAATATATATGTTGGCCAGGCTTGTTAATATATTTTAATCATGAACAGATATGACTAAAAGCTTCCTTTTAACTCTGCAGGTAACTGAAGAATTTCACAAGAAAAGAATGGCCTCTTACTGTGTTTTTCCTTCATTTCTGTCGAGAGGAAAGATTCAAATGCTTCTTTCTAGCTTCCCCAATCCTTTTTAGTCATTAGCCCTTCAATCTAAATGCAATTATTTAAAACATTTTGGTGGAAGTCTCTCTACAATCACAATGTGAGCAGTTGCTTCACAGTTGACAGGTCAATCTATAGATACACTTTAGGATGACAATAATTAAAAACCCCTTGAGAAAAAGTCATTCAAAAATATTTTTCTGTTGCATATATTTTGAATGTGAATTTAGTGCTTGCTGAAAATCCCTGACAGTCAGTCTGGGAAGACAAAGACTGTCTTTCTCCACAGAAAAACACTTGGTTGCAAAAACCGCACATGGAGACTTGCTCCAAGACTGGTCTTAAAAGAGGCAGATATTTAGTCACCATAGGTATGTACTAGTCCTTGAATTTGCTGGGAGAACCAATAAGAAAGTCAAATAGTTCCCATTTATACTGTGGCTTGGTAATGTGCAAAGACGACTTGCTGCACAATAATTCTACACAGACAAGTGAACAATCATGTACTGATAATGATGATCAGCTGCTGCTGAGCTAGGCTAGATTTGTACCAGAGATGTGAAAAGTCTTTGAAAAGACTTGCTAATTAACCTCACATTAAAAAGGCTTCTCTATAAATTCATGCAAACCTGAAGTGGCAACTACAATTTTAACAACAACAGAAAATTAGACTAGTGCAGTCCCTCTACCCCTTCTCCTGTTCAGAAGTTTAATCACTTAAGAAAACACTGTACATGTGTTATGCTCCATTTTCACGCTGCAGCCCATCCAGTTCATCCAAAAAGTTTTACTCAGCTCTGATCTTTGTGCTTCTGTAACAACAATTTTGTAAGTCTCAAAGGTTCAAGTTCATTAACGTTGCTCCTTAGAATGACATTTTCCTATAAGAAAAAAATAAAAAAATAGGTAGCCTTGCTTATAAAAGTGAACTAAGTGCGATTTTACCAACAAGGATATGGTGAAGTAGAAGTGCTTGATCATTGGCCTTTTTTGCACATTTATCTAGAAACTGGTACTATACTTAACACAATGCTGGGTCCCTTTGATGAATGCTTGTGAATTTTCTGCTTCAAGTGTATGATACTCAGATCAAGACTTTATATTTTCATTTGTGTTCAAACGTTTGTTATATAAATTCACTATTGAGGTTATATAACTGTGTATTTTTTCTGTCTCTACTTACATTCCTAAAGTTAAACAAGTGCATTAACACATACGCAAGACTACGAAAATGGAGAATGAAACTCTCAACTTGAACTTGTGAAGGACATTTGGATCAGAAACTATATTCGTCAGCCATATATATCCTCATTTTCCCTTTTCGTTTCTTGCCCTTGCATTTTTGCACAATGCTCTAAGACTTTCTGGTTTGTTATTTTTTTTTTAATGAAGAAAAAACATTATTCTAGGCATAAAGTACAAGCCATAAGCTGTGCATATAATCACGCATACACCACAGCTAGTAAAAAATTCTTTAACTGTGCTCTGTAAACTATAGCCCTAGCAGATATGCCCAAACAATAATGAAGGACGGATTTAAAACGAGATCAAATTCAGCTCTCATTAAAATCAATAAGACTTTTGTTGTAAACTTTAAGGGAATCAGGAATATTTATTCCCAGAAGCGCAACACTGCTATAGCAAAAAATAAAATAAAATAAAATTTTTTAAAAAGCACTGTTTGGTATCTTAACCAACTACTACAATGCTATTGAGAAGACTGGAATATAGGAGAAGAAAATATTCCTTGAGTTTGATGGCATCTTATTTTGGGCAATGATGAGGGCTCTCTGGAAAGAAAATACTTCATGCATGAATTGAATATTCCTCTGATTTGATGGGCAGACTTGTCCAAGTGTAGGTATATTTATACTAGATTATTTGTAATGGATTATAATACTAATAGAAATAGCATAAAGATTCAGTGAAGAATACTTTAAAACTGTTAAATACACTATTTCATTGAAGTCTGCATTGTAAGCACAGCAACGTTGAACTCAGATTATTATCACAATCTGATTTAGTCCACAAAAGTTTCCAACAGGCTTTCCAAGAGAGAAAATTTCAAATACTCTGGCTTTGGGAAAAGGTCCCTAATGGTCCCTAATTCTTATAAATTAGAAATGAGAATTAGACACCTAAATATCTTTGAGGATAGAGACCTAAATATTTAAGTATTTACTGCGTATGACAGTATAAGCCAGAAGATGCCTAATGATAGCTATGAAAATGTAATTAGGCACTACTTCACAGAGAGTGCTTAAGTCTATGCATGAGGCAATGCTGATTGCCTTTGTAAATATGGTTATGAGTGCCATAACTGAGAGGTTATTTTGTAACTTTTTAGTAGAAGGGCTTTAATACATGATACATCATTGTGCAATAAATAATTCTTTTTGATATTTATTTTCATTTAGTTTCAGTTACTTAAAGGTCTTTTTATTAAAGATTCAACATACATTTTTCTCCAGAATTAAGTACATTAAAAAATCAAACCTAAAGCAAGCATTTCACAGCACTGCTTTATATGTAGAGCTTTCTAATAAATCTTCAATCTTACAAAAATCCTAGAAGCAAAAAATGCAGAAAAAAAGGCATAACACTATCCATCACAAGTACAGTTTCGCGAGGAGGCCTGTGACAAGATTTTGAGCAGTTTGTACCAGCATTTGTGCTCCCAGGAGGTATGTAGGTTACCAATTTGGTAAGTACTTATCAGTCAATAAGCTTTCAGGTTTTTTACTGTATTTAGAGTGCTGACTTTCAGTTTTGCTTGAATAGATTATAAATCTAATTCTAAGATGAAAACCAAGCTTTTTAATCAGCTGTGACAAAAAACCTACATGCAGTCTTGAATAGCAGTTATGAAAGATGGGAAGAAATTACCTCTTTATTTTCAATACCAGTAGAGTCTCATTTTCCGTTTATACCATGCGATTCTTGTTAGCTGAGGGAGTTGCCATGAATTAGTTAGATCAGATGAAGTTTGTAATGCCGCCACAAATACTTTGGCTTCAAAGCAATCATTTTAAAGCATAAATTATCACAAGGGAAGCTTTTATGTACTTTTTTCTGGCTGATTGTTTATTCATTTTGATTTATAAAATAATTAAAGGATAATGTGAGTATCAGAATCCTACATAGCCAAAGAACTGGTTTTAATATGGGATGGGTCATGCACTGTGGGTAGAATAAATAAAAACAACTTTTTTTTTTCAGGGAAGAGAGTGTTTTTCTAGACTGAGTTTGACTTTTACCAACAGCTTCCTTACCTAGCTTAATCAAGCCACAGAAAAAATTCTGAAGTACCCCAAATGGCCAAGAAAAGCTATAATATAATGTGAACCACCGGAAAAGGCATGCATGATTTTGTAGGATTTAAAAAACAAAATAAACCAAAACAAAATTAATCTAGAATGTTAAACTTTCTCCTAAATTTTTGGACTTTTCTTCACAAGGAATACAATTAATAACCTGAAAGTCGGGACTTCTTCCCATATAACTTTTTGGTCGTATTTTACTATTTATTATGTTGCATATGTTAATGAAAATGATGGATAAAGTCTAATTTCGGACTTGTTACAACTCACAGTTGACAATAAGCAGCCATTTCAACATGACTAGCAACAAATCTGTCTTTGAACATGAAACTAAAAAAAAATCTGCATATTTAAGTGGAATCAAAATATAGATATGCCTCTAAGGATAGATAATGTCACCCAGAATTGCTTATCTCAGACTCTAAGCACATTTTAGAGTCTATTAATAAGCTAATAATTTGATGAAATGGGCTTTAATAATCTTCAAAATTAAAATATAATTAAATATAATTAAAATATATTGTTCATTCCAAAACGTAACATCAAGTTGAAGACCTCCCTCGTGTTTGAATTAACCAGCCCCAGCTTTTGACAAACAACTAATCAAATAGTTATAATAGCATACATTACAAACACAGGATAAGATGTTTTCCATGGGTGATTATAAACTAAGCGAAACTTGCTTTCTGGAACAAGGATGGCCTAGCAAGAGTTGCCACTTAGTACTTAGCATCATCAATCCTGAACATAGTCTCTTCATCCTTAAGTAACAAACGAAGTACATGTTATACATACATATACGTGCACACACATAAACGCATGCACATGCATACACACATATATATACCCAAAAAGCAAGATTTTTGAAGTTACGTCTTAAACATTGGCTAACAAAACCACCAGATTTTTTTTTTTTTAAACACACATGATGTTCCCAAGTTTTAGCAATGCTAGTTTCAATCAAGATTCAAAGACTTGACATTTTTCAGAATTTACAGAGTGTATTGAGTGTAGGTTCTGCAGCACTACAGGCATCATCATGATCTTCTAAGAGCCCTGCTCTGCATCTGAGCTTTTTTAACACATGTACTGTTGCTCAAACCAGTGAGAAGAATTTTGGGTGTATATGATTAGACAAAGTGTTGCAAACCAATCTCTTTGCTATTTGGCTGTTGTGACGTGAGAAATACAGCTACTGTGACGTTTAGGGGCCTCAGCAGAAAAACCTCTTCATGATTAGAATAATTGTTCGGGGAAATAAGTGTATGAAACCTTTTATTTTTTCTGTTATGAACATTATGGAATAACTTTATCGAAAGAATGTAATATATGTTGCTCTAGTGTCTTACCTTGATTTGAACTTCAGAAGTTTAAATACTTGAGAGAGTTTTGTGATTAGATTAGCTTCCTGGAGACCTGCTCTGTCTCAAATCAGGATTCTGTTTGTGGGGAAAAAAGACTCACAGCGGAACGATAACAAACGCTGTGCAAAATACTGCAGAAAGTGGGGAATTCTAATAGGAGACACTCAGAACTTAACTAGCAGCGGTGCTGCAAATGTGTATATGTGTGTGTGTGTAAACAAACAAATAAATAAATAAATAAATGTATGTGTGTGTGTGTGTGTGTGTGTGTGTACGTGTGTATATGTGTGTACCAGCTAGTGTTTGCAGAACTGGGATGCCGATTTCTTACTTAGCCTCAAAACCTCAGGTACCGCACACTAAGGGACTGTGCCTGCTCATGAAGTTTACCAAATCTGTTAAGATTTCTAGCACTGAAGTACTGCATACAGTCTTGCTGGGTCTGTAAAACAAAGCAGAACAGATTCAGCATTTAGTTAAGACAGTGCTCTGCTGTCGTCAAATTACAGTAATGAGATTTTGGCTACTGATACAGGCAGTCTGGAGTGACAGAAGTGTCAGTCACGAAATTTTCGTCTCTGTCCTGATTGGCTTCCTTCTACATTCCTCTTATAGAAGAACAGTGATCAGAGCTTGGCCATAAAGAGGCATAATTATCTTCCCTCCATTTTGCCCTTGGGGACAGAAGATGAGCTGGAATAAGAAGAGGGAAGCAGCTATACCGTCTCCCCACGTACGTTTTAAAGACAGAGCAGACAACTTATGGGAGGCTCTGGATCAGCTGTTGAGGAACGCATGAATGCCATTTTAAATCCTGCAGTGCTACACGTATTGTGCGAGAGAGGAAGGCATGTGCAAACTGCTGCCTTCCCTAAAGCACCAGAGTGCAAAAAGAAAGTCCTCTTAAAAATGAGAGGCAAAGATTGAGAAAACAAGACGTAGGGAGACAGACACAAATTACTGAATGTCTGGATTGCTGTGGGACTGGGAGAATCTAGCTGATACAGCCTGGGAAAAACTTGGGGGTGGGCGATAACACGGTAATAAACAGAACGGTGATATTGGAGGAGAAACTACAGATTCCCCTCTCTAGTTGTAGTGCTGTAACCCAGCCTGCAATTTGATCTGTCAGGCTTTCTAGCAAGAACCCCTGTGGTGGGAGCCAAAATTGCATCACTGGGAGTTTGCGAGAGTTGGCACACCAGGGATGACCACAGGGAATTGAAAATGGGAATACGAACAAAGAAGTATTATATCTCTCCCCTGAATAATCTCAGGACAATTTCATGCCTTTTCTGAGTTTGAGTAATGCTTTTTTATAATTTAAGGCTGGCAATACTTCATTCCTTTCCCACTCACTTTGTTAGAGTAATAAACACTGATAATCACAAACAAAGCTGAAAAATACTCTTGGAAATACCAGGCTGTGCAAAACTTCCCACCTACTTCATCTCATAAGACTCTTTATGAACGACAAGAGGGTAGAATTGAGCCACGAGACAACACCTGTGAGGAGGGTGTGCCCCACTGTTTCACATGGGGACAAACCCCTTTCCTCAGGATCTGACTACCACCATGAGCCTTGCTGCCCACAAAAAGTCTTCCTCTAACCGTTCATTGTCTCTGACCTGGTTTTCTTACCTAGTTTTATTCTGTTTAATTCCATTTAATTCTGTTATCTACAGACAAGTAAATTTCTTCTCATATACTCTGGCATACACGGAGATTCAAGTCCTTTATCTGCGCAAAGTACAAGTGAGAGCATACATCCTTCCTACAGCTTATCCTTAATTTCCTTTCCCTTTGTATCTGTTTATGAATTATCTATGAATTGGTGTTAAAGCTGCAAAGTAGTTAGGCTAAATGTGTATTAAATATGCCACATTGTTGTCCAATAAGCTAACAAATAAAAATAGGTGATTATCTGCCTTCTTAGTGTCCATATTTTCAGGAACAGTTTTTAAGAGCTTGGATTTTTGTCATATGGAGAGCGAGTATTTTAACACATCCCAGTACTTTTATCTCCTGTGCCTGGTTGCTTCCTCCATGAGGGGATGCAAGTTACTTGGGGGCCTTGAGAGGCGAAGCAAACAGCATAAAAGGCAAGTTCTGAATGTCAGTGGGGAGAGAAAATGGAATGGAAAAAAGTAACAGGGGGCTGGAGGCTGCCGACCAAATTGACGTTTAATGGGAGGGTGCAAGGCAGCAACGCCACAGGGAAACGTTTTGTCCCTCGGCTGGGATGACAGGGGACTTAAGCCGCCCCTTTTTCCATATCAAACACAAGGGGAAATGTTTTCCGTGTCCTCTTTTGCTACAGACGGATTTGACAAGCCTGCAGGTACCCATGGGCTGCCACTCGGGTGGCTCCAGAGGTGTGCCCTGTGCGCCAAGCCGGGCTGGGCGAGCCGGGCGCTGCTCCACGGTGCAGGCGGATTCGGGCTGCAGGACCTTCACCCCTCCAAGGGGCGGGGAGAGAAGACAAACTCCGGCGCGCTTTTAATTTGTTCCCCGAGACTGGGCTCCCAGCGCCGCCGCCCCGGTGGGGCAGGCACGGTTGCGGAGCACGGGGGGGTACCGCGGCGCGGCCGTGGGGTGCGGGGCCGGGCGCCTCCCCATCCTGCGCTGGGCAACGCGGCTCCCCCAAACCCGCGCACCCCTCTGCCGGGGGGCTCCTCCTCGGGAGCCAGCGCTGCCTGAGCGTGGGGCCGTAGCGATGTACAGCTGTACGGGTCTCCCCAAAAAGTTGAACTTTACCCCCCCCCCCCACGACACGATGCTTTAGTCCCCGTTCCCCCCCGCTACCGCGCAGGCGGTGCGGTGGGAGCTGCGCAGTCATTCCTGCCCCGCCTGGGGCCATTTGCTCGCTAATTGCTCCTGTCCTCATCGACCGCGCGCGGGGCGGGGGCAGGGGGGGCCGGAGCCACCGCCCCGGCTCTATTTCAGGGCGGGCGGCTCCGCGCCGCACCTGTCCCGGCCCGTCCCGTCCCGTCCCTGGCTCCCTCCGCCCTCGCCACGGCCGCGCTCCCCGGTCTCCCTTCCCAGCGCCGGGCTCCTCAGGCATGGCTGAGGCGGGACGCCCCGGCCCCGCTGCCGCTGGGGGAGACGAAGCCGCCACCGATGAGTTCCGCGATATCATCCGCTGCCGGTCGGGTAGGCGCCGCTCCGCGTTCCCCTCCTCCCGGCGGGCGGGCGCGGGGCTCGCCCGGGCCAGGCTCGCTGCGGGGCGGGCGGGGGTCTCGGCGGCCGGGGGGGGGACGGGGATGGCGGGCTGAGCGCAGCCCCGGCGGAGGAGGAGAGGGTCAGCATCTCGGGGGAGCGCGGGGGCGACATTTTTTTTTTTTTTTTTAGTGTTTGGTGTTTTTTTTTTTTTTAATTTATTTTTGTATTAGCTCAACTTTTCCCTGCGCTGTGCAGCACAGCAGGGGCTCGCCCGCCGGGCAACTCGCGCGTCTCGATGTGACGGCAGCGATTTTTGTGTCCCCCGCTGCACACAGGGATGTTTCCGCGTGTTCCCCGCCTCGGGCTGCGGCGAACGGGTGGGATGGCTGTGCCGCCGGTGTCAGCGGGGCCAACCGGTCGGTAGAGCTGTGCATGGCAGCAGCTGTAACGCTCCCCCAGAGGATAAAGTTTCAGGTGCCTGGGCTCTTTTTGCTTAGTCCTGGAAAGAAACCAAATCCGTGGTAGTAAAGGTATTTATAGACCATTCAGCGTTTACTCATTTGCAGCACAAGTGCGTGTGGAGCTACAAATTAAATTAACTCTTCTTGAAGCTGTGTGGGCTTGCCCAGTAAACAAGCCTTAAAATAATTGTGTCCTTACACAGTTCAATGACTTTTTAAAAATGGTCTGTGTTTTACTTGCTTAAAGAAACAACAATAAAATACCTGCCAGTTATTATGGAATAGTTAGAGCTGGTATAGGAAGCTTAGCTTTGAGAGTGTTGGTAGGCAGAACTTTCTTCTGTCACTTCCTGTGACAGATTTTGTGAACGTTGTTTTTGCTCTTGTAGTGTAAGGACAGTCTTGCAGCAGTATTTGGTGCTTTCCCACAGAAGTCTCAGTGGTGCAGTTCCTGGGTTGAAGATTTTTTGCTCTTGTATCAAAGTGGGGTTTTTTTTAATATGACAAGCCTACTGCGTTTCTCATACTAACTGCTTCTCCTTAAGTTTGGCATTTAAAAGGATGGGTGGGAGTAGAAAGTGATGAGATTGGGTGACTATTCAGGATTTTTTTTTTTCAAGACTTGCTTTTGGCTCCCATGTTATGTCTTTTATCTAAGTTTCTGCAGCATGAGGAGAATGTGAAAGAAAAAAGTGTCTGGCGAGCTGTCTCCATAGTCATTCCTGGTTAGGCCGATAGTGTTACCTCTTATAGCAGCACATGTTCCCTGTTCCATCCTTGGCTTACTTACAGTTTGGGGAGTGTAAAATGCAGGCTAAGTACAACACAAAAAAAAAGCCCCCTTCATGTGAAGGGTTGTCCTGTTAGTGTGTGACTGTGTATCTGGGCAGTTGCTGGTTGGAGGTGAGAGAACTTAAAGACTGACAAAAAGAATATCTTCAGGTCCACATGGTTTCCAGAATGTGAAGTTGCAGTTAGTAACTTCACTGTTAGGTGCTTACAATTCTGAGCTGAGTGTGCCTTCCTCCTCTCTTTTCTGTCTTTTTTTTTTTTCTCTATAGTTAGTAACTTCTTTCTATGTTCAGCTTGATATCCCATTAAAAAAATTCATAATTGAGAACAGACACTCTGAAAAACTAGACAGGAAATGTTACCTATGCATTTCCTCATTATCTTTTGTATTCTTTGTTTCACTTGGAAAGACTGTTTCCAAATCAACGTCAACTTCAGTGGCAATATGTTAGGTGTATGTTATCATAATAAGTGTAAGATCCCAAATGACTCCAAAATGTTTTTCTAGTTTCCTGCTATAAAGTAGTATTAGAATTTAGATGTTAGCAGTAGACATGGAGCAAACATATGTGCTTCTTAATTGGACACAATTCCCTGGTCTGTTCTCCGTGATGAATACAAAACAGGATCAGTTTAAGGATCATAGAATTATCCCAGATGTTTATAAACCTGAAGAGATGAGAAAATTAAATTTCCATGGTGATTTTCATCACAGGTATACTTTTTTAGCAATATATCGCACAGTTATCTCTTACTTTTGCTTATCTTTCATTCTCACCTATCTTAAAAATGCATTGCTTAAAATCTGACTATGGGTTTGGGGAGAAATAGTATATAACAAACTACCACAGCTGTTTACAAAACATAAGCTGAGAAGAACTTGGTGAGATGGTGTTTGCAAGCCTTAGGATAGGTTTGTTTTATTGGGGAGGAGGTTCTGTAACCTGTTACCTAGATAAGGCATATCTGGAGTCAGGATGCTCCATTTGTGTGGACATGCATTCGCCTTGAACAATTTTAGATTGGAAGTTTCAGGAGGGCTTCTTGGGAGTGAAACGATGGCATAGCTGCCTTAACAGTGTAGTAATGGTAAGGAGGCTAAATTGCTCTCAGGTGGCACTTCCTAGGCCTGCAGAAAGGATTTTGTGATCTAATAGGGAAGTTCTTGTTGACTGAAAGTGAAGCTAGTGCAGTAGGACCTTGGAGACTTAAGGCATCAGATACTGAAGGAGCTTTAAAAGAGATTGTATCCCACTTGTTTTTCACTCTGTATCAATTTCATGCTTCAGGGCTCTGCTGCTTTCTGGCATGGTCTGGAGAAAATTTTTGCCCTCCTGGATACAAAACTGGACCTCTGGTAGATGCAGGTTTTGCCTTTTCATGAAGCTAGAGAAAAGATGGGGTGGAACATGTTGATGTTCCATCATATTAAAATATTCCACGTTCCTATTTTTTGAGGTCTTATTGAAAAGCTCAGTGCCAGTATTTTAATAAGGTGAATGGGCTGATGCAGATAGCATTAGTCTGGGCATCCTGCTGTCAATTCTGGGTAAAATAATTGGAAAAAGTTATGAGAATTCACTTCATGTAAAGAAAAAATAAAATCTTAAATTGTGCTAACAAGCTTTAATTTTAAGGGAAGGCAGGCTCTGTCAAATACTCTTTCTGTTAAGAAATCTTCTTGATAGAGTAATTTCTCACAGTATATTACAATACACATAGAAATTAGTACAAGCAATAAAATGCCTAGTAAATTGTTTAAAACCCACAAAACAGTTGTATGGTGAAAGTTGCCATGGGGGAATTGTAATCGAATTGGGTTCTCCCTGTTGCATCTCCACAGGGATAATTACTAGCTCTAATACTAACTTGTAGTTTTTCAATTCCACTCATATGGAATGTCTGGGGTTGCCTGGGTGTTTGAAGAAGATTCATGTAAATGCAGAGCTTAGAAGTGAAAAATGTAAGCTGTGCTACGGGAGAGAGGGACTGTATCAGAAGAATTTAGCGATCAGTTCAGGACTCTGTTCAGCATGTGATCATAATGTGATGACATAGGGGAATAGATGTAGGGTAGTTATTTTTTACTCTTGTGTGTGGCATGGCTGATTCTAGTATGAGAAATGTGTGGTTTTTTTAAATTCCACAAAACCTGAGATTCAAGGTGAATATCTATGGAGCTCAGACAGTAATTTTTTAAAATCCTTTTTCAAGAAGCTACAGCAGTGACTTTATTACTTTATGGGAGTACATTCATGGGCAGAAAATCCTAGATGCTGAAGGTCTAGCAGGGGAAGGCATAACAACAAAGGAAAAATACAAGCTAAAAAATTTAAATCAAAGCATGTGATACCTTGAGCAGGGAAGATGGTTAACCTCTGGGGATAGGTCCTCCATCTCTAGAGATGTTTGATCCAGCACTTGGTACTTTTTTTTATGTTGAGCTTTGTCCAAAACCAAGTTACTGCATTCAATACTTAAGAGCCTGTTGTAAATCATCAGTCCAGTCATCCATCTCATGGTCCCTTCTGGCCATAACAGTATTAATTTGTGAATCTTCTCCTGATAGACATTTTCTGCCTGGCTCTTTGATTTAATGCTTTCCACCTGAACTGGGCCCCAGACCTGATGGACCACTTTGCTCCTTGCTGGTGTGAGACTTGGGCTGAGCAACCTCCTTTTGGCCTGTGTGAAGGCACCGGCAGTTCTTAAAAATATCAGTGCTAAATCAGAATTCATCTAGGTCTCAAGGTTAGTGGGCTAAGATTGATGCAGATAGCTGTTAAGTTAGTATTGGCAAAAAGACAGTATAAAACAATTGCACATGTGAACATGTTACAAGTTTCAGTCAGTCCCCAAACCATTATTGAACATGCTGGTCTTGTAAATGTAGGTCTTAATATATTGTACTTGATGTCATGCTTGTTGAACACAGAGACCATGCTTGGGGAAATGGATATTGCAGAGCTTAATAAAACTATCTTTGTGATTTAATTTCTTTGGAGAACATGTGGTTTCCATTGCCCAGAATTTCTTTCCTGGCTATATGGTTAAGTACCACCATCAAGTCTCAAATGCATGTGGCTGCTTGCTACATTAAAAGAAGAACTGTTTTAAAAACCAGTGTAAATATAACTCAGAGCAGAGCGTGTTTTTTTTCTGTAATAAAAAAAATCTATATGCCATAAATACTTTCAATTTAATGAAGATTTAGATTTTATTACTACTGTTGCAGAGCTTAGTAACTGTAGTCATGATTAGCAACAAAAAGCCCTCTAATTTCCCAAGTTCATACACAGACTTAAGAAAAAGGGCTTAAGACCTCATTTGTTCCTAACTTGTAGAAAAACATTGTGCAGATCCGGAGCAAGCTGCTGTTATACTATGGTGACTTTGCTTAGAAGAATGATTTGGCGTAGTTCAGGGTTTGAGTAAGGATCATTTCCATGTTTCCTTCTGTTAAGTTGCATGACTTGAGGTTTTGACTAGAGGACAACTGTTCTGGTGTTTATATACAGAATAATAATTGTTAGGAACTGGCAGCAAGCAGCATTAAGCAAGTATATATTCTGGACACTTGGTTTCCTTTTGTACTTTAATGCCTTTAAAAGGTATAGATTCAACGTATAGTGGTGATACAGATAGGTAAATGGACATACGGTGGTTTTTCTCCCTTCTTTCTCCTCCTTGCTCCCCCTGCCCTCCTCTAGCTTCATTGGTGTGGAAGCTGTAGGTGACTAGAGCTGCTGGTATGTATCCTAGACTGGATAACTTGAGTGGGTCCTTCTCCCCTTCTCCCTTAAGCACCCAGAGACCTGACCGTGTTCCCTGGGTTTATCAGTGTGGAGGAACAGCATGGGACTGGACTCTGGCTGAAGCATGTGTCGTGCTTGTCTTCGACATGACGATGCCTGGTGCATGAGTGGTGTGTCGGATGGAAAACTAATGAATTGACAAACGGTTCTGCATAACAAAACGTATATGGTGAGGATGCCAGGAGGCCAGGACAAAACATGTGTGCTGCTCACTGTCAGGGTGTCAAAACAGCATTTGTTGAGTGCTTCTGGGCAAGAAGATAAAAGTGATACCTCCTCTGAATCTGTCAGAGCTTTAGTGGCATGCTTGTGTGGCATTGCTCCCCCAGCTGCAAAGAGTTGGATCCCCTTCAAAAATAAAAGAAATACCTTTGTAGCTGCTGAAGGTGGAGATTTGGCTCTGATGACTCACAACTAGTGCTTTGCAGTGAAGGGAGGCTTGTATGTGATTTCTCTGTTCCTAAAAGTGCAGTATGTGGGAAGAACTACGGATTTTGTCCAAAACTGTTTTAGGGGCTGAGCCAAGCTACTGTGTGAGGGAAGGTACAAGGTCTGTGGTCATAAAGCTCATGCATGTGTTAAAATAAATATTTTGTATACTTACAAAATAAGTATACAACTTAAATACAAATAATAAATATTTATACACAAATATTTTATTTGGTTTTGAATATATCCACTTTCATGTCACTTAAAGAAAGAAAACTGCTGATAAATCTGAATGAAGCTAAATTAAAATGTGAATCTAAACTGTTCAGCCTAATTCCTGGCCTTGTCTGTTCAGCCATGGTTTTGTGGGACACTTGTAGCACGCAAAGCAATTGTAGGACAAATGCTGCTAGTGATGTGGTGGCGAAATCCTCCTGTTCTTGTTCACTGCACTTCAGGACACAGATTTGCTGGATCTAATAAGCAGAATGAACTGTTGATTTTAAGCCTGAATATCGGGATTTGGTGAAACTAGAAGTTTCTGGTAATGTTTACAATTGCAGCCTGTAAAGGTGTCTTTGTAGATGATAATTTTTAAGAATGTGATTTAGATATATAAAAGAATTTCACTGCTGAAATCAAAATGATTTTGCTAAGTCCAGGACTTCATCCTGTGCTTTAAACTATTGTACTCAAATATTTTTTCCAATAAAATTAGATTATTTAAGCTTCTCTTGCTGGAATTAAGTTTCCAGCTTGTGTTTTTTTTCTTTTTTTTTTTTGAGGTATTTCCATTGTTTCTGTTATACTTGACAGGCTTTATTTCCTTTTATCAGAAGGAGAATCTAACCATGCACCATATACTCTCCTCATCTTTTTATACTGGATGCCTTACTCTGTAGGCTGAAAAATTGACTTTTGGCTAGTTCAGTGGATATTCCCCCCCTATTTATGCATTTAAAAAGCATGGGGGTCTAATATGTTCAGAAGTGCTGATCACTTGCAGCTTCTGTTAGTACTCAGTCATTTCTGTCTGAATAGAACTGGAGAGAAATCACTCCTAAGAGCATTACCAAAAAATCTCAAAACTTAACTCCTCTTAAGCAGTAGTCTCTCTGCTAAAAAGTGAACATGTTTTATTTCAATGATAAAAAGTCATTTAAACAGCAGTTTAGTTAAGATAATTTAATATCTTGCTCCTTGAATACCTGTTTTTTAATTGCCTGCCTTCTGTACATTGTTGCCTTGGCAACAATATTTTTGTATGCTAAGAAGTTCTGATATTTCAAGTGTAAACTTAAAGAAATGCTATATGTTAAACTAGCTTTAGAACTGCAACATCTTTAAACAATTAGCATTTTAACTAGTTAAGTGCAGATATGTGGGTTCTTGCTCGTGTCCTACAGCTGACTCTATCCTGTGGATAAGTACCCATATCTGGAGAAAGACCTGTTGGACATGAATGAAAATAAATCCATTATCTGTAAAGGGATCTCCTGCAATTTGAATCTCAAATTGAGAGAAGTCAATTCAACACTACTTCTGTCTTTCCCTTTTTAAGGTAGTAATAATCTCTTACTCCACTTTGAAGTATGAGTGTCTTCCTTATGAAAGCTAACCCACCTCCTACCATGTAACAGTGTGTGGCTGTGTGGTGCTCCATCTATTGTTGCATCTATGTAACTACTTTAACCAAAACCTCACCTCTTTCTGGAGCTTCATTGGCAACGTGCTGTTATGTAAAGTGTCAGCAGTATTGTACTGAATTTCAAGGTTAGTTTTATGCTGCCCTTGTCCTGTATGATTGATATGAAGAGCATGAGGTGATTGAGTTATGCTGCAGCATGCAATCAGATACCATAAATAGTATTATCCACATCAAGTCTTGGAAGTGGTTGCTGTGCTGCTTCTAAAATGCACTTTGGCTTGGATATTGAAGCCATAGTTTGGCTCATCATTTTTAAACATCAGTCTGTTTATTAGGTAGGTAATATAGTGGTTAACTTAATTTATTTTCTGTTTGGATGACTGATTGAGCTGTAAAGAAATACATGCTAACTAAAGCAAGCTTTTATTTTGTTCGTAGCTTGCAAAAGCTCTTTGTACCTCTTGTTTAGTCAGTGTAGTGGTCCTTATCTTTTTTCCAAAGTACTTGCGACATTTGTCTTGCCTAGCAATTTTCATTGCCACCTTCTTGTAAAAGAAAAAGGAAAAGCCATGTAAACCAGACTTTCCTTAAACCTAGTGTTTTACCTGAGTTTGAGATAATGATGGAGGGGAGGAGGAGCTGTAAAGAATGTGAATTAGTGAAAACTTCTGGAGGAGCTGTGGCCCCAAATAAGTTGCTGCAAAGAATGTCTGGCATTGTTTTATTCAAAAGGCAAGGCATATTTTAGGAAATAACATCTGACTTATCTTGAGGCAGTATATTAACAAGCAGTCTATTCAAGTGAAACTGTTATTTAAGTATGATTTCATGACTTTGTGACGTTAATGTTTTGCCAGATGATGGAGCCTGCCCTTTTCATTTTCTCTAATGCCAAGGCAAACTTGTTATTTTGATGTTTGAAATTTATCAAACTGCTTACAAATGGACTAATATGACATTTCAACTTTATGTTATAAGATCAGTAGAAGGCTAGCATAATAACGGTTGTCTAATAACTTTATATTCAATAGTATTTTTGTTCTTGATGGCCCACATCAGCTGTGTACTATCTTCATGAACTGTCTTAAGTCTTGCAGACTACCTTTAAAGTGTGAAGCACAAATCTGCCTTGCAATTGTAGGAGCATTGTATCTTTAGACAATCTAGCATCAGAGTAAGCACGTGTTCTTGAAAAAAACTAGCAACTGGGAAAACAATCTTCTATACAGCACTTCTGTTTTTATGTTGGCTTTTCTACCCACAATAATTAGGCTAATTCAATTAGGATTTGTGTGATCTTTCTCCTTTTATCTCAAGTCTAATGTTTTGCTGAACACTAGAAGGAAATAATTTAGAATCGACTATGTGTGCTTGCAATATATTAAATTCTTCAGCTGAATTCTAGCTGCCTCCTCAGAAGGAGGTTGTTGTGGAAAGCAAGCTGTGTGGATTAAACAATGATAACTTTATAACCTTGCAACTCTGGAAAACTCTCACTGGTTACTGCTGGTCTCCAGCTTGACTGAAACATCAGTGTGTTGCAAAAACCCAATGAATCTGCAGAGGAATTGCTGCTTGGTTAGGATTCTTTTCCCCTGGTTTCTGCACCCACAAGATGGGTGAAGACACCTCTACGTGTGAGGAAACTTTATGGTCTGCTTCCCAATCCATCTTGGACTTGCTAAATTTGTGTTAATAGAGTCATATTTTTTCTTCCTCTTCTTTTCATGATGCTGGCAGCTGATGACAGTGTTATAGTGTTGGAAGATGCCTTGTCCTCTGGGAGGACTGCTGGGTTCTTTGTTGGTTTTTCACAGCTGCAAAGATTATCAGTAATGCAGAAGAGAGCTACAGGTTGAGGCCTGGTAGTATTGCACCAAAATATGCTATGTACTCAGCATCTGCATGCTGGCTTGATCAGAGCTGTGCAATGTGGATGTAACCCAAGGCTGTTTCTGAGGCAGGCTCCTACACTTCCAGACTCTGAAAGTAATTAGGGGAGAATTTGATTCATTAGATATAATTAAAGGAAACACTGAATACTAATTGGGTATAATGTCCTACAGTAGAAGTTGCTAAACTTCCCCTACCCCTTTGGGAAAAAAAAACCCTATTTGGTTAAACATAACCAGATGTGTAAATGTGATGGCCCTTAGGCAGTCTTCTCCCTTCCTGTTGAGCTATCCCATATGATTTTTGTCTAGAATTATGGTCTTACAGGTTTCTACCAGGTGTCTTGCTGAACAGAGAAATGAGTCCACAAAAGGAGTATGAGGTTATGATTTGCATGGCAGTATAGAAAATTAATTCATCATTATGATTGCCATTTGGCTGATGGTTAAACAGAGGCATAGATAATAGTAATGCATTCTTCTTGCAAGACTAGAAGTCAATTAAACCCCATGCAGCTGAGACAGATCTCTTTTCATCAAGATTTCTTTCAAGGCTCATGTGACTTTGTCCAGATAATAAATTAGCAACTGGGAATGGAATACCATAGCCAGTTCCATTCTTTAAACTCTTAATGCAAACTCCCTTGGGATACTTTTTTGGGGGAAAAAAAAAAGATACAGCAATTTTTTTTTCCCCTCCTTAGAAATTGGCTCAAAAAAAAAAAAAAATCCCCTGACTGACTCATTTAGACTTATGTAAAATATTCTGCTGGAAAGCTTTTAGTGATGTGATATGTCAGGATTTCAATCATCTGTTGTGGGAAAGAGGAGAAGGTACAGTGCGTAGACACATGACTACCGCAGTCAAACAACTAATTCATATTCAAAATGTAAGCACTCACCAGGAAAAGTTTAAAGCTTCTGTAAACTTAGAATAATTTTAAAAGCACCAGAGCTAGAGTTTTATGAAAGCACTGTATTTTTGCAGCTAGGCTTTTTAAAACAATTGTTTCTGCTTAATTTATATTAACAATATCTTTCATCTCTTGTAGCTGTTGTAATTTGAAAAATACTTCTGAGTGTTAAACTATCCACTTCCTGAAATTGTTTTGCAAATTGTTCATTACATAAGTTATAATAATGAAAGGGGATGTTTTTGAAGTATGAATCTATATAAACACTGTGAAATACCAATTTCATGATGAAAGACAAGCCTAATGTTCCTTGATCCAGAATGTGATATCTTGTAGTATCCTAAACAGATAAGGCTATATGTCAAAAGAACTACAGAGATATGATATTTAAAACTCATGCTTTGTCTTTCGTGAGTACCTCTTTTACAGCTGGCAGAAAGAAGGATTCTTCATTCTATCTGAAACTGAAATAACTTCTGCAATAACAAATGTTCCTAAATTCAAGCTCACCAAAAATTGCAGCTGTGGAATGGGGAGCCCAGCGTCAGCTAAGTTTGGGATTATTCGCTAGCATGTACTGTAACAGGGACTGATGAGTGGAACCTTTTACTCGTATAAGTCTACAGAAAAAATCCCCAAAAACTTCAGGTTCTAAGTGTAAAAAAAAAAAAAAAAACCAACCAGACAACCACTTTCCTTCCCAGATTGTGAGATAAAGGCTAACTGAGCTTCCTGGCTGTAGCAGTGTGGTATGTTGCAGTCCTGATGTTGCAAGTGTTGATTAACTACTGTTAATCTACTTGTAAGGGAGAAAGATGAATTGGCATTATATTTTAAATGCTGATGGCCATTCTCTGAAATCTGACTTTACCTCATGTTCACACTCTGATTGAGCCTGAATTCTTGAGTAGGCTTTCCTCGACTTCAGAGGGTGTTTCAGCAGGTGCACCTGCTCCAGGGGGCATATGCCACTTCTATGTACTCCAGAGCTTGACTTACAGCTCCATCACATGGAGCTGAGGGTCCTGTCAGAACTTGATGCAACTTGCTGAAGTTAATGACACTTATGAGAAGAGTTAGTTTTAGCACAGGCTGCTCTTGTGTGGCGTGGCTACCAGCAGCTTGGACTGTAGGCAGGGCACTTGAAACGTGAGCCCTAGTCACTAGGCAGTATCCCAAAAATAGTGTGATGATAGCTGTTGGCACTTCTGGAAACAGAATACCATGTGAACAATATTGTATTGTAAAAGAAAAAGTATGGGATGTGGTAGTACATGAGTGATTGAAAGTAGTGGGTGGTAATATATTCTAGTAAGTGGGATTCTAGTAGAGAAGGGAAAGGCTTGCTTGTCTGTTGCAAACTCTCTGACTACAGTTCCTTGCCAGAGCACTGTTAATAAAGGATACATGAGGACTTAAAATAGACAAATTTATTCCCTGTATATAACATCATAAACGTGTGGTGGATAGTACTGTTGTTGGAGTGCCATATTAGTTGAAAAAAGAGTTCTGAAGTTAAAACTGCTAAATACTACTAGGATGAGTGTCTCTTAAGTGCTTCCACCTAGATGGGTAGAAAACTCATGAAGAAAAAAGTATAGTATGCTAAAGTCCAAATTAATTGATAGTGAGTGGATGGGAAGGAATATGTAGTTCTCTCCTGTCTTCCAGGTATGTATGATATATACATATGCTCACTGAGGAAGGAAAAGGAAACTTTAATTTCACCTCAGGTTCCTTATCAAATATTTTAATGTAATTTAATTAGAATGCTACTGGCAGGTGTTTACAGAACACTTGTCAAAGTAAAGAGCAACTTGGCATATTTTTGTTTTCAGAACTTCAAGTGCCAAATCATTTAAATCCAATCAGATCCTAAAATTGGCACTAGAGTTAAACTTGCATTTATGTATTGTGGTTATTTTTTTTTTTTGCATAAGAGTTTATCTGTGTAGGAACTGACTTCACAGGCATTTCATGCAGACATTAGTGTGACTGGAATGAGGATATCCCTTTACAGGGTTGTTGTGAACCAGAAATTGCATTGACTTACCTTCAATGCATATGCAGCGTATTTAATGAAGTGATGAACAAAGTACCTAAGCCTGAATATGCTTAAAGGCAGCAATAGCTGTGAGTTTTCTAGGTATAGAAATGGATCATTCTATGGATGAGATTTGATCTGTTCCTTCCCCCTCACCCTGATGGAAGTTATCCACTTATTGCTGTTCATAAGAACTTAAGCTAAATTCAACTGTTTCTTCAACGTATCTATTTGTTCAAAGATAGTCTGTTCAAGCATGAAACAAGAGTTAGAAACTAACAAGTCAATTACTAAAATCAGTAGAAAATGCAGGTGTGTGAAACATAACTTTTTTACATACAAAACATGCTTAGTGTTTAATAATGAATCAGCTCAAGTTCATATAATGCAGAGTTTTGTATTTCACATTTGTATTTGTATTATTTGAATGCTGAGTTTCTGCCTCAATTCAGGAAAGTTTACTGGCAATGTTGTAGGATCACTCACTTCTAAAATGTGGCACTGGTATTCAAGAAATGCATATGAGTTAATTTTCAGTTGCTTTTTTAGTACATAGTATATCCTACACATGGTCTTGCCTGTAATGCTTGGAGTAAGATTCCAAACTTCAGTGTTCTGTGAAATGAATATATTTTTGCTGACTCCACTTATCAGCATATCTGTTTAAGATTTTTTTTTCTTCCCAGAAGGAATATAATCCAGTGATTCGTGATTTAATTTGTAATCCTGTATATTCAGATGTATGTTTCAAAGCAATAATTACAGTAAGCTCTTGGTTAAGAAAGCTTAATTTTCTTATTTTGGGAGAAAACTAGTGTCTTATTCAATAGCCATAGCTTGCTTTCATAGGAATTTATGTTAATTAGAACTTATATTTTGAAGAGTAAAGAAGTCAGATACTAGTTTAAATATAATAACTAACTGACATATCCGAGATATTTAAAAAGAAAAATCCCCCCAAAACAATAACAGTGTGAACCAGTACAGAATACAGAGTTTATCTTCCTTTAGTCAGGGTCATGTTTACCTGTGTTCCTAGGTCCATTAATACATTCTTGAATTCTGGAGCATCACCTTCCTGATAGAGCAACTGGGCCGTGATTCTTCGCTTAACAGAGGTAATTCTGAGATATAGCTTTATAGTGTCCTTGGATTATCTCCTTACCTGCTTTTATCAAAAATGATACAGCTGTTATGAAATCATAGTTCAAAGGAAAACTTGCAACAGTAATGCAGCAGAGTGTCAGTTCAGCTTCTTTTCCTCCTTTGTCCAAAGTTAAACCAAAGTGCCCATGGAGTTAGAGGGAGTGTTTACACAAGATGCAAGTTGCCCTTTGTCAATATTGTGTTTATTGATCAGAAAGTGTAGGACATAATTTTTTTCTTCCTGATGAAGTTTGTTTCAATTTTGCCATAGAATCACAACTTTTGTTAACCACAGAAAAACTGATATAGGTTTAAAGTTCTCTATCCTCTTAAAGTAGGAGTCTTCATTATAAATACTTTCTGAATTTCACCTTACTTTAGTTAGAAACACATGTGCCTGTGTGCAAAAAACATGTAAGACTGAAAGCCATAGCCCAGGAGTGCACCTTGGAGATGCATGCGCTTCTGTGTTCTTCCCACCCTCTGGATTCTACATGCTAGTCAGTACAGCAACCAAGACTAGGAAAAATCTTACATATAGCCATGTAACCCTGATGTGCACTATACTGAAGCAGAGACTGAGACATAGGAGAAAATCTAAAATGGTTTAGCAGTTCCCTCTTGCATCACTCTGGATGTAAGCATCTGTACTGATCAGAATGTTGCAGACAAAGTGTGATGGCAACAGTAGTCAGATGACCATAGGGATCACGTTGGCTTTTGTCTGCTAGTGGGGATTGAGCAAGTCCTGTGGTCTGTTCCTCCCTCTCTGAGAAACGGGGAAAAAAAAATAGCACTTCGGAAGGTGTTTTGGGAATATGTTTGTGTGTGTTTTGGTGGCTGTTTTCCCCACCAGTACATCTGAACATCAGAGGTGCATTAGCAGTTCTACTGTATTTTGTAATATAATAAAATAAATAACTAGCTGGCTGGTAAACTGTAGAGAAGGCAACGTGTCCTGAAACATGGAAATGGTAGTGTATAAAATAGACTCCTTGCTTTCAGTAAGGCAAACCATTATCCTGGTGAGATTTTGTGGATTTTCCTTTTGTTTTTTGAAGCCCTGTCACTTGGCTATACTGAATCCCTGCTTTCTGTGAAGAACAAGGAAGAGTCTCACCCTTGTTATACACCAGAAAAGTTGAAAAATAAGGATCAGCCAGTGTCTGTTACTTTGCCTTCTGTCCATAGATAAAGCTCTGCACTCAGTGGCATGTCTCGCTTCAATATTTAGGATTGGCAGTGGAGGTACCACATTCTTACGTTAAGCCTTGCACAATTTTTGTAATGCTCTCAGGGTTAAAGTGATGTGTTGACTTATGAATGCGACCTTTAAAAATACTTATGCAAATGTTAGTAGTAGTAACACCTTTTGGGGAAGGGAGGATTGGGCTGAAAGGAGTGATCTCAGTTGAAGAACATCATGAGCAGTTCTGCAGAAGCCTGCATCCTGTCCAGTTCTACACAAAAGTGACCTGGACCTCTTCATCAGGCAACATATTCATGACTTTAACAATGTTATATGAAGGAGTAGAGTAAGGGCTGTGGAATCTGTAGTTCACAGGAAAAAAGTGAACGCTTTCCAAGAATGGAAGTGTTTTATGCATGCAAGTGACCTAAAAAGCTGGAAAAAGGTGTTGAAAAATTCCAAAGTACGTGATAAGTTGTGGTGTTTGTAGTATCATGGACTACTCTGTAACACATGAAGATACACAAAGTTATAAGGGTCCTGAATCTGACCCCTCAGAAAAAGAAGGGGGGAAATTGTGCAGGTGGTACTGCAGCAATGGATGGTTAGCCTGAACTGTCTCAATGCTCAGCAGAGTAGTATGGTGCTGTAACTTAATTGTATAAAAATTTGAGGAACATAAGCCACCTTGGTTTAAAGAAGTCTTTGTAAATGAATATTATATTTGCAGAACCACATCTCCTGCTGTCAAGCTTCCCAGCAGATTATGATACTAATCCTACTTAAATGGTTATATAACCAATTAGTGGTAGGTGTTATCAACTCACTGTAGCCTTGGAAGAGTTTAGTATTCAAGTAACATGTTGTTTGTGGAGAAGATTGCATGATAAAGGATGTAGATTAGAATTTTGGTCATCTTCCTGTATATGTCTCTTAATCATGATGTATGAAGTTTTCTCTGTATTGCTAAATGCGTTGTCTAACTAAATTTTTCTAACTATAGTTTACATATAATGCAGAAGTCTTGAATAAAATTCTAAGCCCCAGTCCTATAATTCCTATGCCAGAAGGTGGCCAGCTACTTGAATAGACACTTTATTATCCCAGGACTAGCTATACCAATTAGATAATCAAACTACTGTCTAGTATTGAGAGAAGTTTAAAAAAAGGCAAAAATCATGTAAATAACTATATGCATGGAAAATTGGATCTCCATTGCTTCAAAGGATGGTTCTTACCAGAAGAAACCAGTACGTGTCTGAAACCAGTTTTCCAGTGGTATAAAAAATGGAAATGTAAGTTTTGCAGATTGAAAATATTCTACGGAAAATTATGAACTCTGTTTCTAAAATGAAGAAGCTCAATGTAGGTTGCTGGAGGTTGGCCTCTTGAGGAGTAACTGTGCTGTTTGAGATCATAAAGGGATATTTCATGAATGCTGCTTCAGTAAGTGATACTATTTTACTTTAATAGAAGTTGGAAAGACATTTGATTAGAGGATATGATTTTTTTTTTAAAGACTTATGTCTACTGTTACCTTCTGTTGTTGAGACTTGTGGAGTAAATATTAAAATGTCAGCATGCTGCAAGTGAAGATTTTTGAGTCCATTCTTTTAAACCAAAAGATCTGAAACTTGGACTGTCAGATGGTTTGCATGTGTTTAAAGCCTTAGAGTATGTGGTGTTGAATATACTGGAGCTTCTGACGCTTTCTATATTGCAGCTTTTGAATATATTCAAACCGAGCATTAGACTTGAACAACTACTGGACAGTTCTAATGGTCAGTGCTATGGTGAGGCAATAAGGCCTGTCAAGCTACCTTTTTAAAAATAAACTCCACCAAAAAAAAAACCAAAGAAATATCTCTTTAATTCAGAGCTGTTGGAAGTGATGACCTTAAGCTTCTTGTGTACTCAACTGTTCTCTTATGGAAGCTGTTAAAGGTAGATCCAAATAACTCAGGTTAAATTCTGTTCCTGCATCCATAAGGATTGACTGGAATACAGTAAGACTCTTGCATTCGTAAGAAAAGGGGGTGTGTGTGTGTGTGTGCGCGGTGGTGGAAATAACTGTTTTGTATAATAGAGATGACCACCAAAATCCAACTCTATTTTTTTAAAATTAGAATTTCATTCAGATTATTGTAGTTTTGTACCATAATTTAAAACCTAGTTAGCTCTACACTAAACCCATGTAGCCTGACTTCTGATGGTGATGAGACTGAGTCTTCTTTTACCCACAGGCCTCTGAGTGCAGTTCAGATTTTTAACCGATGGCCAGATAGAGCCTGTGTTGTCTGGAGGTGGTATAGGCATAAAGATTGTTGGTATAAGCATGGAGAGTTTCCTGGGTTTGCTTTACAATCTTGTGGTTTTCAGCTATGTTATCCACCTATCTGCATTCCCTTACAAGATATGTACTCCAGTATAGCAGTATAAGCAGTTTAATTTTAATAGCTCTTGCTGGAAGAGGTTAAGAAGAAGAGATGGAAAAATCTATTCATCTTTAGAAAGATTTCTTTTAAGTGCTTTTCCATATCAAGTTGTTTAAATATTTAATGCAATGTAAACATAAACAGATATTCTTTTACAAGGAATATCTTCATTAAATAATTCAAAGCAGATGCATAGATTTTATAACATGACAGAAGGACAGGAAGGTGCTTATCTAAGGAAGAGGAAATGTATTCTATAAAATGATTGGATAATAGATATGTAAGTTTCTAGCTTGCAAGCTCTTTCTGAAGTGCTAATGAGATTGTAGACCTCATAAGCTTTGCAACAGTATTTTAAATCTTCAAACTTAATGGGGCACATATCATAGGTTAGTGTACATACACAGGAGTATATTTGCATTGTGACTCTCAATCTTGCATACATATGTGCATGATTGAATCTCTCATGAGGAATGTAATTTACAAACCAGTGTAATTTTCTAGGCTATAAATTTTGGTAAGCGGCTGCTTTTTCAAGGTTCATGTCTTGTATGTCTCTCTGTAAACCTGCTTTCTGAAATGCTCCTTTCCCTGAACCTCTCTGACTCATGGGAGGCTAATGGAGGGGTCCTCTTGATTTACCACCTGTGCTGTAAATTCTTGTCACAAATCCCTGCTTGCTCTCCTTTTCTTTAATGCTACCTATAATGCACTTTTATAAGTGGTAGCCTCTTGCCATGCTGCTGCTTGCCCTGAGTGATGGCACTTGCTCTGTGACTGGCTGGCCGTGACGGCCTTTTCATTTGGATTTGGTTGCTAGATTATGTGTTCTTGGTTTGAAGCATGTGGTCGCATGCATCTGTGAGAGTCTTACCTACAGTTACAGGGTTACGCCTCTCTGCTTCTGATTTTTTGCATAGGCAGTACTGGATCTCAGAGGGAGGATCAACAGGAGGAGAGTTTAAAATGTTGTTCAAGCAAATTATTAAACTGTGAAAGCTCTGAAGACTGCTTGTCCTATAGCTCTATACGAGTTCACTTTGAATTAGTTTGGCAAAAGCACTTTCTGACCTGTATGAACTTATGAAACTGATGCTTTGGTATGTCCCTCTAGACTATGATCCTAGCTGGAGTATGTGTGTCCCTTCAGAGACTGGTGTTGGGCTCTAAATGTTATGAGAAGTGTTACAGTTGGCTTTTCTTTCAGAAAGTACTCTAGCCCATTACTACCTTTGAATCAGTTATAATCAGGAGTGAAGTCTATATGGAGCAGTAAGTCTTGATGCTGTGTACAAGTGGCTGCAAATTGTGACTGCTCATCTATGGGATTCTTCTTGTCAAAGCTGTTCTACACTCCCTGCTTCCCTATTACCTATTACTGCACCTCTGGAGTTTAATCTCAGCCATGGAGAAAATGACTGAAAGAAGGGTGAAATGAAATTGTCTACTGGAGTTAGTGCTTCTGTATCTACTGACTGTGTAATGGGCCTACTTGTTGACATGAAGGAAAATGTCATGGGAAAATGAATAGCAAGTCTCGGCAGTCATTCAGCACAGCAGCCCTATGACAGCAGAGACTGTGATGGGTGTTGTAAACTCCTTGCTTACTCCTCCATACCTCACCCCTTGCCCAAATTACATTGCCTCTAATGAAACATACCCTTCTTAGTCTTGTGATTGTTTTTTCTGTTAATCTTGGTTTCACACTTATTTATGACCCTTTTCCCTGCTGCCTCCTCTGCCCTGGAATGAGTGGGAGTGTAGTGTTGCTTTCTGTGAAACACAAATGGAATCGTGATAATGGGAAGAAGCTTTTAAAATAGATTTTTCTTTAACTTTTGTGCTTCAGACACCTGTTTTCGTACTTGAAATGCCTCAAAGATGTTTTTCTGCTTTTCAACCTAGGAGAATTGAAAACTTAATTTTGAATATGTTCATAGTACCTCTTAATGTTTGGCTTTTTATCAGAGCAATTCGTAGATGATGATATCTAATGTGTGACTGATTTCAATGAATGTAAGCTGAGAATCTACAATAAAGTGAATATTCTAATTGGATATTGCCAAATAAATTCTGATTCAGCAGCACTGGCAGACTTGCTGGTATGGTCAACCTCATTCTTGCTGTACTTGTTCTTTAGCTTTGTTTCATTGTCTTATAGAAGTTTGTTTTAGGTAGGTTTGAGGATTCAGCAAGAAGACAGACACATGTGGTGGAGCTCAATACCAGTACTATTTATTGGTCAACAAAATAACTCATTCACTCTTATATTTCAATTGCTTCGTCTGTCTCCAGCTGTTTCCCTTGCAGGAGAGCAGAACCGCAGATCAAGACTCTGCACTTGCTTTGTACTATAAGTACTTCTCAGTCACACACAAACAGGACAGAATATGAGAGTTAAGGGTTATATTGATTACATGTGTTATATATGTGTGCATATATATGCGTACCTAAAAATCCTACAAGCAGTTTGCCCATATGCTGTCCTTAGCTAAATCTGCTTACAAACTTGCCAGCACTACTGCTCCTGGTGTGATAACCATGACTGACCCTTGGATATTGTTGCCCTTTGGAGTGGAGGCTGACCGGCACTTCATGTAGCAGGCATCGCTGCGGAGACTTTGATGATGGAGTGCATCTCGACCTGTACCCCTCTGTGGCCTGTGTTATACCCTTCATCCCTCCATGTAGGGCCAGTACATGGCAGGAGGAGTGGTACAACACTCCGCCTTTTTTGTTATATAACATGCCTACTGTTGTGCTTGCGCACAGCAGCTAGGGGATTGCCCTGGTGGTCTGCCTTTCTCACTAAGTCTTCCTCTTCTCACGCCTTGCACATTCACTTTCTCGTTGTCTGCCAAAAGTTCAAAGTTTCTGCTAACTTAGTTGTGGAAAGTCCCAGGTCTGCTCTGTCAGTTCTGAAACACTGTATCCACTCCATCTGATGAGCTATAGTCCCATCTCTGTTCTACCAGCTCTGAAACACTGTCCTGTCTAGCTGCACACAAGGTTTTCCTCTTCTCACATTCCATGTTGCAACAAGCAAATCACCAGTTGCATACTGGCTGAAAAAGCAAAACTCGAACAACTGCTCAGTGCAGCATTGCTTAATCAATCGAAAGTCAGTAGACCCAAATGACATTCGTGTGTCAACTTTTTTACCCTCCCCTACAAGGTTATGTAACTGTTATATAATTGTAAACAAATCCAGGCATTTAAAAGCTTGAAAACCACCTACTGAATCAAAGTGCAGTAGCTGAGACCTGTTGTGCATGTGTGTGGAAATCATTGCATCACTGTTTCCATCTAGGTATCTTTGCTTAATTTAGGTTTTGAGATAAATGTTACACTGTTCATAAGTAATTAGTTGTCAGTGGGAGCTATGTAAAATAAAGACTGTGCCCTCAAGTCTGTGGCACTGACAATGAGGATCATTATCAAGATGACACATCAATGATGAATATGATGATGTTGGCAGCACACATTGTCCTTGCAGAATGACAGAAAACTCGGTTTCTCCTGTATGCTTTGCATGAGGCAGAGGTACCTTTGTTTCTTTTAAAAACTGTGGTGGTTGTTTTTTTTCTCTTGTAAAATAATCATGTTACTTTGGGCTGTGGTATTTACTCATTAGCACTGAACACAATCACTAGACTGTAGTAGTCAGAAAAGACTAGGAAGCAAAAGGAACCATAAAAAGGCAAAGAAGACAAATTCTGCGTATTTATAAATATTTAAATACCTCTTTTCGGCAAAACATCTAAATGCAATACACAGCATATATCTATATTGCTTTTAGCTAGATGGAGGTAAATTTCAGTTCTGTTTGCTATATGGTGAGTAGCACTGAGAAGGAGAAAGCAAGCTTTGGCTTCAAGCTGTCAGTCTGAAGGAAAGCATGAAAACCTCTAGTCAATAATTATCCATTATTAGCCACCACACCTCAAGTGGAGGTTTCGTATCACAGCATTATGTCTCTATTGAAACACTAGTAATTATCCGGCTTTGTTTATTCATATCATCTTGCAGAGGGTGGGGAACTAAATTTTTGGTTTTACTCAGTGGTCCTTTAATGAAATCCTCCTGAGAACTGCCAGCTGGGACAATGAACACACAGCCTTGTGTTAAACTCCTTAATCTGTCTCTCTTTAGTCCAGCATATTCAGCAAGAGGATAATTCTGTCCAGTTAACAGCAAAAACTCAGCTCTGCTGCCTCTTGTAGAAGGTGGTCATGCCCTCCTTGTTTTCTTTGGAGCATCCATGTTCATCCTGGCTGTTGTGCACCCACGTCTTGAGCATCTGTGCCTCAGGGGCAAGTGAGGCATTGCTCCTACCCTCTGAGGCTCAGGACCATGTGCAGACCCACTGGCAGGGTAGTGGGACTCCTCAGACCATCTCTGGTGACTCTGCTTGGCTTTCTGCAGGAGTAGGGTTAGCCCATCTTCCAGGTCCTGAATAAATAAGATCCACTTGCATCATGAAGTTTTAATAACTTATGTGGCTTTGTGGGATGATACTAATATTTTATGCAGCACTTTCTATTTAAAAGTCAGGGCCCCATAGAACATCTTTGGGAGCTACTGTGCTGGTACTACCTTACCTTATAGATGAGAAAGTAAATTGACTTGCCAAAGGCCATGCAAAATCTCAAAGGGAACCAGAAATATAACATGGATCCAGTAAAGGGTCCTTTTAACTCCACAGTAATACCTTTGCTTTAGACAGAATAGTGAGAATATCAGTAACATAATACTCATAAGAACTGGAACCATTAAAAAGTAATGCAAATACAAACCATTTTTCTAGTGCAATTATCACATAGAAGCAACTGCAAGCAAGCACTGTGCAGTGACTTCCTTTCTATTAGTAAATTAATGCCTCAACCGTGCCATCTGACTGCCTGCCAATAGAATTTTGCTTAATGTTGAATAAGCCTGAGGCAGAGACAGTAGGTTCTGTGCCAGTGGCGAAGCCAGCTTGCTTCTGTAACTATATGTTTTTCATTTTGTTTCAGGGATTTTGTCCAAAGTAGTCTACTTGTGGCACTGGACCTAGAAATGAGATGTTTGAGTATGATCCCACATATGCAGAACGGGAACTGATTAGCAGTATTTGTGTCGCTAGGCTTTGACAGGTTCACATAAAAGAAGAAAACAAGTTTGTCTGATGAGCAGAGGGAGAGAAAGCATCACTTGTATGTCGTTCTCAGCCAGGGATGAGGACCTAAGACACAGCAAATAAATGAAAGAATAATTGGTTTGAAAGTAAGTTTTTATCATTAAAACTACATTTTTCGTCTCTTGGATCAGTGTCTGGTCATTTGCAGCTCTGAGGTAGATGTTATAAGCAGGGACACAATTTACAGAGGGACTGCACCGGAAACATGAAATGCTTTCTCAAAAAGCATCAAAGATCACCTATTGCTACTTTCAAAACTGGCTTCTTTCTCCTTTGCTTTTGCAGCGAACATGGGACATCAGCAGTCTAAAACTGAGCCATTCCAGTGAGAAATGCTAGATCTATAATGATGTATTATTGATGTGTCTTCCCATTAAGTACTCCATAATCATATGTTAGGGTAGCAGAGCTTTACTGCAGTGTTTTACAGTGCCCAATGTGTACTACATAGTTGTGCTAGTGAGCATGAAAGTAGAAGGCTTCTTACAGAGTGGGGCTTCTGTCAGTTTGCATCAGTACAGCCTTGCCTTTGTTGTTAAAACAGTATTGCCTAGGATCTACAGCCTGAGTTAAACTTTTGGAAGTGCTGTAGATAAAGACTCATTTTTTAGATGCTTTAGCTTTCCCAGTGTTCTTCCAGTTGCTGTTCATGACCTTTATAAAAGCTACAGCTGAAATACTTACCAAGTTGTTGAATAGGTATCAAACTGTGTAATATCAAGATACTTCTCTGAATTTACTTTCTGATTTCTCTTGATTGTCTTGCAAAGGCTTCTGCCATTTGGTAAATTTTCCTTCAAGACTCTTGATGTGACTTGCCCTTCCAAATCAAGATGCAGGAATAAGCACAGCTTGGTGCTACTCAGTTTACTTTAGCAAAACAACACAGTTGCCCCTGTGCATGTCTTAGACTGGGATGCTTGTAGGTGTCTTGGTTCTTAAGCATTGTAGATTGTTCTAGTGAGGGTTTCAAGGCGGTTGGTCTTCCCTTGCTGGGCACAAGAATTAGTAAGTTGTGATTTGTTTTGTTCAGCATGTGATGCAGAAGAGGTGGCTTTGCTGGCACTGTCTCCAAAGCCCTGCTTGTTAGCATTCTCACTCAGTGTATTGAGATCTCTCAGCTGATTTTTTCGGTGGGATCAAAACAGAATTGCAGGTGACGATGACCCTCAGAAGGCAGTATATAGCATAAGGAAAGGTGGCAGGTTGCCGATTTGCTAAATGTCAAGTAGTTTGAAATCCCTTTATTTGGGTATAGGAAATCCAAGTCACAAGACCTGTGGCTTATATTAATATATAGCAAAGCAGATTGATAGATTGATGGTGGCATGCCTCTCAGCTGCCAGCTGCCTTGTAATGACTTGCCCAGCTGTGATACAAATAGGAATAATTTCTAGACTTTAATTTTAGAGTGTTTATTTATTTATGTTTTGGTAGTATTTTAGTTAATAGTTTGAATTATTGCTAGTTTTAGCATTCCTAAAGACTTGCAGATATCTTTTTGGACCAAAGAGAGAAGCTGGGTTATATATCGGAGATCTTAAAGAACTGACCACTAGTCAATGACAGCAGATGCCAGGCCAAGGATGAAAGAACAAAAGACTCCACAGACTGCTCTTTCTATTTTAAACCTGCAAACAAACCTGTAGTGAGTGGGTCAGTGCTAGAGACAGTCATGACCAGTGATGTACTGAGGTCAGAGAAGTAGATAACATGCCGACCTCTATTTTCGTTACCACCTCTGTACATTGTGCATATTAGGATACAGTGCTGTTAGCAGCCTTCTGATGCTATCCTGAGGTTATTGTAGCCAGAAGCACTAGCAAGCCCTACTGGTACTCACTCTACCTGAGTGGGAGCTGAGCTGAGGGTTGCTGAGCCATCTCTTCCAGCATTTAACCAGCTGCTTTCTCTAAGATTTGTTCTCTTACATAGCTGAACTGTTACTAGATGTGGAATCAGTGCAGCATGAACCTAGTATAGCAATAATGTTCATAGTTTCTAATTCTGTGATACCTGTGACCCTACTCCTGCTTACTGGCCTTTGAGATCATAGAATGGTTTGGGTAGGAAGGGACCTTAAAGATCATCTAGTTCCAACCTCCCTATCATGGGCAGGGACACCTTCCACTAGACCAGGTTGTTCTAAGCCTCATCCAACATGGCCTTGTACACTTGAAGGGATGGGGCATTCACAACTTTTATGGGAAACCTGTACCGGTGCCTCACCACCCTCATAGGGAAGAGATGTCTCAGCTTCAGAGGTGTTTAGGCAAAAGTGACCGTTGCCGCTCATAAGATAAGCGACCAAAAAAGGGAGATGACTGGAGCTGGGAGAAGAGCTGTCATTGCTTCTGTTGTTACCAGGGAAGGGAGAGGTGCATCTTTCTTAGCTCCTATTTCACAGTCTCCAGTTCCTCACCAGTAGTAGCCAGCAGCAAGCCTGACTTTTTTTTTTATTTCTTTTTATCCCAGTATCCTGGGAAGTACAGCAGAGCTGAAGGTGTTTTTGTTGGTGAGGGCAAACATTCGATTGCCAATGATTGTAGCTTGCCATGCCTAGGAGTATGTAGTTTTTTTCCCTGCTACTTGATCTTAGGCTTTTCGCAGTTAAAGAAATGAGCCTGAAAGAGTTTTTGGTGTGTGGGGAAACTTCGGTCATTCATAGGGATGAAGAATTGACTTTTATGGTGAAGTGGTTCATAACTTCTGTTTTTTCTGGATTGATTCTGGGGAAAATAAGGGTGTGCCATCACTTCCCATCACTCATTGGGAAACGTTCTTCCCCATCTCTTATATTAAATCTACGTTGGCTAAATATTTATCAGGTCTTATTCTCAGGTAGCTTTTAAGAATTCATGTGTGTCCTTTTGTTAGTTTTTGCATAGTGTGCTGTTTTTTGTTGTGTGTGGTTTTTTTAAAGCTAGTAGTTACATGAACTTGACTATGAAAAATAAAAACCCTTAAAATTCAGTGTGTCTCAGATTACCCCTGGCTCTACTCCTGCCCTAGTGCTGTTCTTATTCTTTATTCCTATCAGAAGCAGAACTCAGTGAAGTCCACTTCCAATTTGTGCTCTTTCAGAGCATGGACCCATTCTTTCTGACAACTTTAAATAACTCTGATTGTTCAGTCTTTGTATTGGCTTGATTGTCTTCTATAGCAGTGTCACAGTTTCAGTAAGATCCTTTTTTTTAATAGTAGAATGACCAGAATATTGCAGAGCAACCTTTCAGAAGGCTAGAAGGAGTCTGAGGTGTGTGAATTGAAGCAGCATAAGACCTGGGTGGTTTTTTTTCCCAACTTTTTATCTTAGTATAGTGTCAAGAGATGATGAGTAGGTAGCTGGATCTGAAGAGATTCTAAGACAATTAATCTTCTGCTTTGAGGATGGGGAATATGGGGAAAAAGGTGAGTAGGAAAGAAAGGAAAAATCCACCACATCCTGGGTTATTTTGTTGTTTGCCAATAGCTGATCAAAAATCTGTTAACTTGTTATGTTTTCCCTCTAAGTTGAAAATATATCTGTGTGCTAAAAAATCAGATTCAGGATGTTGTACTGTGTTTTCAGCTGGAACGGGTGAGATTTAAAAGGAAAGATTTGCCAATTAGACAAATGAAGCTGGAAATACCAGTGCAGGTACCTGACTGAATGAAAAGTTATCTGGAGACTGGTTAGTCTGCCTATTTGATGGGTGCTTGCTTTTCTGACTTCTTTCTGAATGGCTATTTTAAATATGTTGTCTCCTTTAAAAGTAGGAACAAAATCTACCTTTCTAGCTTTTTATTAACTTCTCATAGGTAGGTACCTTTTTCTTAGCAAACTTGAGAGCGGGTCATATTGGTATATAATTCAGTTTAGTTTATAGTCTGCATTTCTTAGGCTGTGTGACAACAAAGCTAAACCTATTAAACCCTCCAGGAAATAAAACACTGGAGATAAAAACTGCACAGATAAACAACATTAAATCCTAGATGTGTGTGTGGTTCTTTCTCTTCAAATAAAAATGTGTTCAATTCTCTTAAAACACATGAAGGCTTGAGGAAGTCTCTGGTTCCTCAACAGGATGACGCAAGTTTCAAGAAGCAGAGTCCAAGGTACAGCCAAGACTCTACTTTCATGCCCTGGAAAACAAATTTATTAGAGGGTCCTGCACACTCAGGCTAGGAAATCTTGGGTTGGTTCACTTGTTCCTTTATAGTTAGAGCACTAAGTGCCTGGCCTCCAGTTAAAAATGTGAGTAAAGAAATTTACTAGGAAGCCAAAAAATGAATTATCAGTAATTTTTTTTCTACATCTGTCTAGAATTAAATTTTGCTTTAAAATGAAAGTAGCATGTGTTTCCTCCAGTGTGGAGAAACCTGGATGGTAGATGAGGTCTCTTTGTCCTGCACTTGATTTGGGAAGGGTACTACTGCTGCACAGGAAAAAAAGTAAAGTTCTTCAGCAGCTAGGCTGTCTGTTTCTTATGCCAGACTAAAAAGGAAAAGTAATGCTAGACCCACACTGGTTATTACTTATAGACAACTGTCCAAAATACTAGCAACTTCCATATTATGAGCATCTGCCACAGAGACATAGAGCAGTGATCTTTTAAGAAGTGCTGGAGTGGTGACAGCTCAAAGGAAAGGTATCAACTCTTTGGGACAGGAGTGTATGTGCACTTGTCTAATTACTTTGGACAGCCATGAAAGCTATGTATCCGAGCCTGCCTGTTAACAGACAGGCAGGATAGAGCATTAGGCAGGTAGGCAGAGCATCTAACCAAATCTTGCAAAAATAGGAAATCTAACAAATGTGACTTTTAAGTGCATGTGTGTTGCTTGTGTCTGACCTTCCTTCAGTGGATGCTCTGACAAGTAAGCTTCAAAGCTGCCTCAGGAGAAAAAGTGAATGTTTCAGAAGTACTTGAAATCTAATTTCAAATGTTAATTCACAATTGCTAATTAGTATTCTTTCTAGCTAAAGAAATGCTGTTAAGAATCAGAAACCTTTTTATGGCACGCTTAGGACTACCTTTGACTGCAGATCTGAATCCTTGCAAGAACCTTGTTATGAGCGGCTCTTAACTCGGAGAGAAATAAACTCCAGGTTCTCATTTAGCTGAGAATTTTCAAGAAGTTTACGAAGATGGACAGGAAGCGGCAATCTTCAAATAATTTAATGTCTGCAGAAACTCAGCATCTACCTAGTTTGTTCTTCAGCAATTGGTCTGGCATGCAAGTTTTGATAAACAAGTCTTTTGCCACTTAACGGTGCTCTCCCTTTCACTCTTGGAGGATGCTATGTATCTGATTCTTCAAAAATGTGTTGCTAATGCACTGCTGTTACTGTGAATTGCCCTGTGAGCACCACCTTGCTCTGTAGAAAATGGAGTATTTGCTGAAGGAGAGATGTACAACTTTAAAGTTTAGTTTGTGGTTTTTTAATTTTTTTAAAAAAACAAACCAAACAAAAACCCTGAAGAAACCAACAACCTAGTAGAGTAGAGTCAGTGCATTGTCTTTACTTTTGTAATCTCGTAGAGGTTTATAAGAAATGATAATAAACTACATTTAAGGGCTTAATGTAATTTGCTTTGATTTTTGATGCCATTGAAAGGATTACTTGTTTAAAAAATTATAAAGATTTCATCACAAGCAATGGATTAATACAATAAAAAGCAAATCAGATGACTGTGCACTGTTGCTCTAGGCCAATATATCACATCATACAGGCTGGTTCCACCCAAGGTGAAAGTGGGGGATGGTAAGCTGATGACAAATAGATAAGTAGTGATATCTCCAGAGAGCTGACAGTTATGACTGAAGGTCATCACCATGACATTATCATTATCTGGGCAGGATTAAATTAAGTCCAGAACTAATTATATTGTCCTTTCCAGAAATAGTCCAGAAATACTTCTGGTAAATGTCAAAAATATTGTTCAGCATTTTGATGTTTAGAGCTTGTCACTCAATAAGGGGGGGATGCGTTTGTGTACTCACAATATAATAAATTGAAAGGAAATCACTAAAAATGTCAGTATTGAAACATTTCATAGCCTTCAATCTACACATGCCAATTAAAATCAAATGGGTAGATACAAGGAGTATGACTGCAGTATCCTTATCCTATTGGAGAGGGGAAATAACTGTTTTTACCTCTTCCGCCAAAGTTACCTTTGCCATCCTTCCAGCCTTACTTCTGTATGTTATTTCTTTACAACTAGCTGTACTTAAAGTACTTTGAAAATATATATATTTTCAGAACATGTTGGGCAAGTGTACTTTTGTGATCTACCTTTTCAATTGCCATTTTTCAGCCTCTTTACTGTGTATTTTTTCTTGTATACCCAGTATTTTTATGCTATGCTTATGCCTGTCTCTTAACCTTGATTATTTGCTGTACTTTCCTGTTTGCCTACATTGGCCTTTTCTCAGTGTTACTACCTTTATTGCTGGAATACTTGCCAGAAGCGTAGTTGAATTTATATTTGAACAATTTCAATTTCCTTTCTGTAGCTTTTCCTCCACTGCTTTATCTCTGTACATGTTTCTTTCAGGTTTACTCTCTGCCTGGTGTGCTGTGCTGAAATACAGCATCTTTGTTTATCCCTGGTTTAGTCTCAGTTTATTTATGGATACAAACACAACCATGTTACGGGTATTGCTTAAAAGTTGCCTCATCTGTTCACCTCAGCAATGGGATTTCTAGGACTTGGACCCAATTTATTTACTTTCTAAGGAAGTGCCTTATAGTATTCCCAGAAATGCCTCAGTTACTGCTGTGGTCGGCAAGCTGGGTAGCAGTCAAGGCAGGTTTGCTCTTTCTTGTTTCTAGTCAAGGTTCTGCCTTCCTTCTCTCACTTTGCCTGCTTCTGTAAAAATCTATGCTATCAGCTTGAGTTCCCTTTTGTTTTGGTCTTCAGCTGAAACTCCCATTCATAGTCGGCTTTTTTTTGGGACATTTTTATTTTTTACTGCAGCAGTTCTTCCACACAGTGTGAATAAGAAGTATTTATGGGCAGGAATAGACATGGAAAAGATGAAGAAATGGCTCTACTGCTTTTGGGCTTACAGACCTATGAAGCTCTGCTGAGAGAGACGTGGGAAATACAGAGGGAAGCGTGGAAGTATTGGAATGGGAAGTAATTTGTGAATGACTCAGTTTTATCTCCTCCGAAGAGCACTTATTGGTCTTGCTGTAGGGCATTGGGTACCCATCTGGGATGTTCACACTGAGCTAACCAGGATGGTTGTTGCCTGTCATTGCCAGAGCATCTGTCCGCTAGCCCATATATTTTCCACTCTCCCTTCCCCTGTGTCTGTTCCTACAGAACCCCGTCGCTGTTCTGTCTGCCCAGCTCTCTCCATGCTGCACTGCTCCCCCACTTCTTTGCGGTTCCCTCAGGTTGTTGGAAAATAAGGATGGTGATTCTTTGGGGAGGAGGTCTTGACTCCTCCAGAGTATTGATAGGATAGCTGAAAGTCACTGGCTTTTGACTATCTCTTCCTGATCGGTATGGTATATTCTATTAAAAGTAGTACAGGAAAATTAGACGACTTTGTTTAAACTTTTAATTCCATTAGAAGATGAGAGAAGAGGAAGAAAAGAAGAGAAGCAAATACTCTTTGATTTTTTTTTTTTTTAATAGTAATATTAACAAAACCCTGGTATTCTGTGTCTCTGAAACTCTACTTGCTTAATGTCAACATGAAAACAAACAATGTGATGGGCTGGCTCTCAACATCAGCAGTTTTACTCTTGGGATTCTGCTGCCCACAGTGTAGATTTCATGTGCTTCTTTAATTGATTTCTTCAGAGGGAAAAAAAATAATTAATCACCCAATACTGCAAAATCACAAACTTTCTATAATTTTATGCTCTTAATCAAACAGATGTATCCTCTCTGACCTTGAGAGATATGGAGATGGGGAGAGAGTTATGGCAAGGAGGGGGAGAAAACAAAATGCAAAACCATTCCATCACTATGTCCCTTGTGCCTCCCATAATAACAGCCAGTAGCAGCTGCAGCTAATATCCAGCTGTTCAGTGGCTGACAAATGAGAAACCAAAGCCCGCATGCCCTGTAGCGTGTCTGGAAATGCATTTGGTGTCTTAAGGATTCCTTACAGCTCCTCTGGACCTAAGTGGTATATTTGGAGGCTGTCTCTTTCTGGGCTATAGGACCAATGTGTTTATAGGATCTAAGAGTTTTAGACTCACCTGAGGCTGTAAGAAAAATGCATCCCTGCGAAGTACTGCTTGGAGTAAGAGGAGATGTAGTATTATTCTGTAGCTTTTTGATGCTGGTTGTTTTGTTTTATGCTCCAGTGTGTTCATTTTTCACTGGAGTGTTGTCTGTACTTTTTGGATAGTTTTCTGGCTTGCTGCGCTACTTGCATATGTATTTACTTTCTCTCAGCCCTTCCTACTGTCCCTCTTTGACCATCATGTTAATGCTCGTCATATATCTTTTAGTCCAGATGTAACTTATGGGTTGCATGTCTGTGCCCATGTGCGTTTGTCTATCTGCAAAGAACCCATCCCCTCAAAAAGTCAAAGAAACTCTCTTGGTTGTTGAACATATTAGATCTCTATGTTTTGGTTTATCCCGCTCAACTGTAAACATTATTCAATGCTAAGTATTTGTCAAGTTCTTAGTGCAGTAAGATTGCAAGCCTTAACTGTTTGGTATTCTTTGTCTGATCAAAAATAATTTGGCTAAATGCGCCTTTTTCATCTAATTAATGCTAACGCCAAGAATATGACACATCAACTCCTTAAAATACTCTTTATTCATTTTATAAAAGAAAAAAACAACCTCCTACTTTGTAGTCAATTTATGTGTTTGTTCTACAGCATGTATTTCTATGCTTGAGTGTTTGTATAGCCTTCAAATAGGATTGCTTGTATGTCTAATGTAAGTCTTTTCTATTCCAGTGCACTGGACCCATAACAGCTTGCTTGTGTTTAATTTATAGTCTTGGTCAATTTAAAAACAGACAAGCAAAAAACCCCGACAAAGTCTATGAAAGATAAGATGAAAAAGGCACTGATCCTTCGCCAGAAAATCTGGAAGATTCAAACCCAGTCCCAGCAGAGACTAGTTTCTTTTGGCTTTATCGGTCTTAGTCACTGTCTCTCATGGCTAAGATGTGTTTGCTTCGGCTCCAACACTGCCCTAAGTCCACAGGAATCATTCTACCAGTGTTGCATAAAATGTAAGGAGATTAGAAAGGACTAGTTATAGATAAATATGAGTGGTTTCAGTGTGTTTTAAATATTGGGAAAGATCTTTTCATAATCCAAATTAAAAAAAGTCCTTTCAAATGATTTACTGTAACTTTGTTTTCACATTGTGGAGGATATTGTAGAAAAATTGCAGTAAAGCCACCAAGTACAGTGTGTTATTTTTTCCATTACATGAATTTTAGTCCATTTACTTTCCTAATGATATTTTGCAGTCTTTATTGATTTAGTAGGGCAGTAAACTAAACGCTGGTTAAAAGATGTGAGGGAGAAACTTTTAATTGCCTGTTCCAGAATAATTTCTAAGCTACAATATTTTCTTTTTTCTTACTATCTTTATCTTCTTTCCAAGTCTGCTTTCAGCATCTCTGAACTTCAGGAAGAGATATAGTCGCGTAGCCATATGTATAGTCATACTAGTCAATTTGGGTTAGGTTTTAGTTTATTTGAAAGCACAGAGCAATTGTGATTAGAACACGGCTGTGATCCAGGTGGCCTTTGGGTCTTCACATATCTTAATATTTATAATTATAGGATTATTAATAATCCCATAATAACTTTTGGGTTGGGAAAAGTTTCTAGCAGATCAGACCCATTTTATCATGTAATGATAGAATTAAAAATAAAAACAACAAAACCACACAAACCCACAAAAACCACAACACAACCTCCCCCCCCAAAAAAAAAGAAAAAAACACCCAACAAAACAACAAGAAAAAAAACCCACCAACAAGCCCTACAAACAAAAAAGCCTCTAAAACTGTTAATACGGTATTTACAAGAACCATTTAGGGGAAGTGAATCATCATCTCTATGATCTACTGGGACAGGAGATTTTATTCTTTCCTGGCCTAGCATGATGTCATGACACTGTCCTTGGTTTCTATTGATGATATATGGAAGTTCAAGATGCCTGGTACCTTGAAAAGTTGCTCAATGTCTCCTAGAAGGACACTACCTAAAAATGTTGGTGCTGCTGTCTGGTTACATAAGTTCTGATGAGCCTTTTTTTTCTTCTTATCTTAATACGTTGATTTTTGCAATTCACCATTAGTGGCAACTCCCTGTAAATTCTTTCTCTCAAGCTCAGTCTGTTGTCCAGGCTTAGTTCCAGGTGGTAATTTAGAATTTAAACTGTTTTCTGTACATCGCTCTTCATTATATGTACATGTGCAATAATTATTGCAAAACTATGAAGTTCAGTTCATTAAAGTTTTAGTTGAGGACTGAATTCAGCTACCTTTTCTTTAAAGTGATGTTTTGATGAAGACTAGCTGACTTTTAAGTGAACAAAGTATTTTGAAGTCTCCACTTGAGAAAGTATATAAATATTATTTAAAATTTGAAATGGATTTCACTTCAACTGCTAGAGAATCTCCTTTAGCTGCTAATCAAAAGGGAAAATAATCAGTATCAATGGAAAAGTATCTGTGTGTGAATTGGTAAAGATGCACTTTCCAAATCCAGGTGGAGATATGCATGCTGCCTGGTGTTCATGTGATCCCTCATTATAATAGGGGAGTTGTTACTGAGTGCTCTCCTCAAATATTTGTTCTCAAAACTCTCATGCCTTCTGGAAAACAGCTTGTTCTCTGTAATGTTGATTATTAGATAAAATGAAACAAAAAAAAACTGTTGAGAGGTGGGAATAGCCCGTTCTTCTCTCAGAGGTGAGAATACGCTGTGTATGGTGTTTTGTCACCTGGCAGGACTTTAACCTTTCTTATGAAGGAAACTCTTCCAAGGAAAGGTAATGACACCACTGTAAACCTGAGTTGGATGCGAACGTATCTATTAAAATATCACTGATTCCCAAGAGCTGATCCTCTAGGGTGTGTTTTAGACATCTTGGAAATAGGTGGGAAAGAAACTTTCCAACTGTGACAAGCTAAAGAGTTATATGTTAGGTTTATTCAGGCTTCGGTGATCAAACTGCTAAGAGAGGGCCATAATGAGAAATGAATACATGAGACTATTGTAAGTTTAAACTGGTAGTATAGTTGTTGAATAGGCTGGAGAGTGTCTGTCAAAGGAGAGCAAGGAGAAGGCAACCCTCAAGGGGCTGAATGCAGCTGACCTACAGAGTTGTTTTTCCTTTAGCCTGATATGTGCTCAAGGGTGGATCCAGGCTTCATAGAACTCTTATGCATAATACTACTCCAGAGATTTCTGTAGAAAATGGAGTCTCCAATATGTTTCCAAGCTGGAGCTGTTGCTTTCAACATAGTTACTCTTCCTAGGAGAATACTTCTGAGATGAATCATAGAGGTTGACAAAAATAGAACTGTTCAAATTGTCAGTCAAGGGTAGGAGAAACATCCTGTCAGATTTCGTGGCAGAAAAAGTAATGCTGAATCAAACTTAGTTTTATGGTCTCATGCAGTTACACATCAGATACTTTACTTTTGTAAGTGGCACTCTATTTTTTTACTTTTTAAAAATGAATTTGCATGAATAGTTCTCAACTGAGGAATATGCTTGTATCTGTCAAGATTTAATTCTTTAAAATGATTAACAGATCCCCCTAGTTGTGATTCTTCAAAGTATGCCAAGTTCTACTGTTCTTCATACTGAAAACTATTTTGAAATTGATAATATGTTCCTGCCTATTTCTCCTTAAGCTTAATGCACCTGTCACCATGTTGAAGGACACTGGCAATCTCTGCATTACCATTGTTTTTTTATGGTTCTCTTCTATTACTACAGTTCTCTTCATTAATTCTGATGACAAAAATATATTTGCAAACCACCTCATTTATCTGCCTTCAAAACTATCTTGTTCTACACTTAAAACAATTAATTGCTGTTTCTGGTGTGCCTCTGGCTTAGCTTTCAACTCTTAACTTGCCAGTTTTCCTCTATCATGGCAATATGACTTGTTATGAGGCTTTATACTAATTAGGTGAGCAAGATGTAACTTTTTAAGAGTTTACTTAGGTAGGGAGGGAGATGGTGGTCCTGGGTATCCATGGATACTCTGCTGTTAAGGGATTCTGCTCAAGATAACTTTTGAATTGAAAGTCAACACATCTCATCCGCACTATCATTACTGAAGTGTTTGCAGAGACACGCTTAGTGTTAATTTACCAAATTTAATTTGAAATGGAGGAATTAAGGTTCAAAAGCTATATTTGGTGAATAAACTGCTTTAGAAGAGGTGAGGGCTCTTTCAATCTTGATGAGGCAATTTCATCACAATTTAAAAAGAGGTCAGCTAAATTTCCACATACATTACAGGACACAGACGTTAGTGTATTTGAAAAATGCAAGTGCTAGAAATCTATGGGGAAGAGGACCATAAAACTCTGTCTGTAATTTGAGGTCCTAAATTTAGGGCACTCTAATTAAAACTGACTTTGCATCCAAAAATAGCGATCGTCTTACAAATCTTCTTGATTATATACTACAAGTATGTCACTTTATTTCTGGTAGGCCAGATTTTTTTTTTTTAAATCAAGCTGTTATGTTTGGCTGTTGGGAAAGGAGGACAGATGTTCTTATGTCTTAAACCCTTCTCTTTGTATCTAAAAATCCCCTCTTTTGACAAAGCATTACATTTCTTGCTATAAAATTTTGGAGATTGAAGTAAGACATTGTATGAACTTAAAATTTCAGAGCAGCTCAGACTGAGGGATATATGAATGGAAGAGGATAGAAGGTAAAAGCTGTTGTCAGTACTACACTACATATAGATTTGAAAATGAGATGCAGCTTCTGAAAGGGTTAGAAAATTATCCCTGAATTCAAGTGTAAGCCTTCAATGCAATGTCGTATACTCAGTTCCATATCAGGGCAAATTGATTTTTCCATAAAGTAGCTTGTTTTATTTGTCTGGAGACCAGTTTTTACTTCCATAGTCTAACCCAGAAAAAAGCATCTCTTTTCGTAGTTATCAGTAATAAAATCTATTAGAAATGTAACTGGTTTGATAAAGAAGCATGCAATTAAATCTGTCTGTAGGCAGTCTGTCTCTGGCACTTGTAAAAAGGTGGGAGTTACAGGCTTAATGTTAATGAGACCTGTGGTTTTACAGTACTGACTTAGTGAACTGAGAGCTGGTCTGCTCTGAGTCTGTTCCTCACCAGTGATTTTTGGGTGACAGGATCATAGGGTTGTTCTGGTAATGTGCTCTTTAGTGTATGTTAGTTTAGATTGTTTTAAGAATGTTATTTTTCGTATTTGTGCCCATGGTTTGTTACCCTTCCTGTAACAAATGAGTATTTTGGTGGTTTGGTTTGTGCTGTTATTTTCACTTTTTAAATGGATATTTTGATTTTTTTTTTTACTAAAGTGAAACTGGAAGTGTGAGAGGAAATTGAGTAGCAGAAAACACTTCGATTTAAAAACCAAATAGACCCTACAACCCCTCTGACTATTATTGCAGTCTTTTAAGGCAAATGGTGAAATGCTATCACTTGAATAATGTGAGACTTGGGAAAAGAACTCAGGAATAGCCTGTTGATTAGCTTTAACTGTGTCTAGTGATATTGCCTGCTTTTCCGTTCCTTAATTATGTCTTTTGAAATCATTGCTCTTGAATTAGTTCTTTCTAAATATAACCAGTACACTTGAAAACTCTCACATTGAAAAGCCTGAGGGTGGGTGGAACCAGACAGAGGGAAAGGGCAGAGGGTTTTACACGTTGTGTAGCAGATAGGAAAATGCATGCAAGTCCCATCTGCAATATATAGGGAATGTTTCTTTTGTATCTGAAAAACAGTGGGGATTTAATCTCATGAGCCACATGCTTAATGTCAAAAGTGTACACAGTCTTGAAGAAAAGGCCCTTACTCAAAGCAGCCGTGGTCTCTGTATTAATACTTCAGTTTTTGCCTGTTGATTTGTGCTGGTTTTTTTCTTGTTTACTTGCCTCCAAGTCTAGATGAAATATATTTCTTTTCTTTGAGGATGGTGTAGGTGCCGCACAGGAGGGTGACAAGTGCCCACAATGACCTGTAGGGAAGGAGGTGCAGGTTGGAGCCCTTGTGGGCAGCGGGAGCTGAGGCTTTCTGTTCCCTAATGAGGATTTTACAACAGAGCCTGCAGTATGATGCATGTTTTAAAGAGAAGGCAATTACAAGGTGTTTTTTTTCTGTGTGTGCATTCTAGTTCTCTCACTGCTAGACATGCTCAGTCTAACGCAATTAGCAAGCTGAGCCCAGAGAACACTAGTGCGATGTGAAATAGCACTTGTTCGGCCTCTCCAGCTTGCACGAATGGAATCTTGATTTCTTCTGAGATATTCTCAAAGCATATTCTTTTTATGAAGATGTCTAATATGTAGTGGATTTTACAGAAAATCTTCTAATGCATTTAAGTTCTTGGTAACAAACTTTACTCAGTGTTTTTTAAATGGAATGTGTAAAACTTCGAAGCACTATGTATTTTTTAAGTCCTGTGTTACCTTATCCTCTCTTTTTTTGCTGCTTACAATATACTTTAGCACTAATGGAAAAATATAAAACTATGCTATAATTTCTACAGTTGCATAACTGAACTGAATCTTTCATCTCAAACTGTTGGATCTTCAGCTTCCCTCTGATATACCAGGGAGGTTGGTTTGTTTTTGCTGAAATTAAGGAAACTGTTTCAGAGTTGTCAGACATAGATTGCAAATAGTACTTTATTAATTTGATTTATTGCCAGCAGTTTCATGGAGATCAATCCAATGTTTAAATGGTTCAATTAATAACTTGACCAGAAGTTCTTACATAAAACAGTTTCACAATGGTCTGTAATCATTTTGTTTGTAAAACAAACCAGTAGCCTTGTTCACTGTCACGACTACAATGTAATCTTGTTTTGGCTGCACGAGATAGACCTACAAACCTGTATCTCTGAAAGGGGCTGCTCAGATGTTCACTATGCTGAAATGCTATGTTTAAAAGAAAAAAAGGCAGTGGCGGCTTTGAACATACTAACATGACTTTATTGACATCACTTTATCATACCATAATCTGGTTACTGCTACTTAGAAAGCTTGCAATTTTTTTTTTTTGAACTTGAAAGTGGCTTAATGTTATTGTTTAACTTCCTGTTAAACGTATGGTAACAAGTGAGTTGTTACCAGTATGTTTTGAGTTGATTATTTGGAAAACATTCAAATATAGTTCTGTAGGGACCATGTGCTTTTGCTAGTCATCAGTTACTCTAGTGTGGCCAGTTTTTGTGAATTTGTGAAAATATAATGGAATCACCAGCAGAAAACACTTCGTTGATGTAATTTAGCACGAGGAGCTAGGAAATGCTGTGTTCCAAAATGTGATAAAACACAAGGAAATGTCTTAGAGAGAAATTATGTGATAGTTCTGATCAGTAAGTATATTCTGCACACAAAAGGACAATAAATAACATAATCCACTTTGACTGGCTTTATCCAATTTAAGGCAATTCATTAAGCAAAAACATCTAAATACTGTTCTGTGGGAAGCAAATGAAAGCTTAAAGTAACTGTAGATTTCTTTGTTCAAGCTCGTCTGTGAGGTGAGACAAACTTACTAAAGGCTGGTCCCAAGTCTTTTTTTTCCTGTGGCATATTTAAGGCTTAAGTCCCACTTCTTTGAGACTGATTTTAAACATTTTTAGCACATGGCACTCTCCTTTTAGTTTCCATCATTTTTTAATTAGGAAAAAAAAATATTTGGACTTTTCTGAAACACTATGGCAAAATCAATAGTCTTACACAAAAATGAAATTTCTTGAAAAAAAAAAAAAACCCCAAACCCAACCCACTTAACTCTGAATTGTCCATGACTTAGTGTTTATTTCTTTCTGTAGCGTGTGACAGGGCAAACAGAAAAGCAGCTTTCAGAACATTGCTTTTATGAAGATCCTCTTTGGTCTAATGAATAAGTGATATGCTGTCTTGTAAAGCTATAGCCCATTCATAATGCATCCATATTATGGTAACAGATTGTAAATTGAGAAATGTGATGTTTCTTGTTCTGTTATGTCTGGGTAGGGTTGTCCCATAAGAATAACTGATGATCCTGCGTGTCAGACTTCAGTCATTTGGTAAAAGTGAATGTTTGGCAGAAGCGCATGTGTTTAGGATGCTGTGCCTTATCCTTGAGTTGAGTGTGGTATGAGAGGAAGATTTTTTTATTATTATTAAGAAACAAGAAGTTTAGCTTGGGGAAAGGAAATCAACATAGGCATTTAATGTGAGTAAAGCTCTGCAGAAGAAGAAATTAACAGGTAGCTTTTTTCTAATGCTGGTATCTACAGTCAGATTACTTATTTTAGAGTTTCAATTGCTAATTTTTACTTGAAAATAAATTAGGAATAAATCAAAATGCGCAAATAGATGAAAAAAAATACATTGTATTTACAAATAGTAGAAAGTGGCCATTGGGAAGAAATGCAGCATCCTGTCAAAGTCTGCCATTCCTGACAAAGTCATCTTATGCATCTCCTTGAAGCTAGAAATGGTCAATAACGTTGATACAGTGCAAATGAGGAACATTAGCATCACTCCTAAAACAGGGCTCAGATTTGAGTGGGACACAATGCTTATTTTATATTTTGAAAAACAGGCAATAGAAATATGCCATCCTTTTACCTCATTATTAATGTAGTTTATTTAAGGCTTTAAGGTGTTTCTTGATCATTCTTCTGTTATTATATTAACTAATACTGAATGGTTTACTCTAGAAATATGATGCTGCTTCTCTACCCTAAACTTTATCCCGCCCCCCTTAAAGTTTATTTTATAATATTAAAACTCTATGCACCATTCAATTCCTTCCAGTTTTCTCATTTAGTGCAGTCCATCTTAGGGAGGTAGAGTGGCAGAAATACTTAAACTATTGCTCAAAACTATATCTGTATCTTCTTAATTGAAGCAACTCTAGCTGTTTTCCAAAAACACAGAATGAAGAATTATAGCTACACCCTCCTGAAAATGCTCTTGAAAATATTAAAAAAAGCTTTACCTCATTCAAGGTCTTGTATAATAACTTTCATTTTTTTAATATCAATTGCTTTCCAGAAAAAAAGATTGCTAACAATGACGTTGTCCAAAGATATTAACATACTGTATCTCACTTGGGTGAGATTTTAAAAGATTAAAAGATTTTTTTTTTAAGAAAAGGTACTTCAGTTAGCTTATAAAGCCTTTTGTTTTTCTTAAGTAACTTAACTGATATTGAAGGACAAATTCCCTTTCATTTTAGTTGCCTAATACAGTAACGTATTGTCTGACAGTCTTGCATCTGCCATAGAGTATAGCCATTGCCTGTAAAATGAAGGGAATTTGTACTGTCTTTGTAACATTAAAAAATACAAACCTTGACATAGTCTTTCATAATCTTGACTCTTTTTCTTGAACAGGAAGGGAGAACTGCTTTAAAAGAATGGTAGCATCCTTTCTTTTCTAGTCATGTCAGCCAACTGGTTTTGAATATTGCTTTCCTTCCATGCCCTGAAGCAAAGGGAAAAATACATGGAAAAAGAAACGGTTCTTCTGTTTCAGATTACATATGATAGATACATGTTAATTTTGTGTGCAGTCAGATGTTGCTGTTCAGCGGCAAAACTAATCAGTAAAGTGCTTTAGCTACATTTTGCAGCTCCTCTTACTGTTTGAACCATGCAGCCAACTCCCTTGCTTAAGCTGAGGTGGGTAGAGATGATGATGATGAAGATGCTCTCTATGGTGAAATGAGACAATTGTTTCTGTGGGTTGGGGAAATGATTGCTGAGAGTGAAATCTCTAACAGTGAAATCTTTTAAATGATCTTGTCCTATAGTGAAAATGTATTTGGTGGTAGTTTATTCTTTAATTTGTTATCTAAGTCCTTTCTGTAAGAATTGTTAGCTTGAGAAGTTTTTCACTTCCCTTTGGTTGGAGTGAGGAATTTAGGGTGTTCCTTGACTATGAATAGAGGGACAGATGACAGGGGTAGCATGTTAAGTGGTCCGCAGATCAAGGCAAGAATGTCCCAGAATATCTCATTGCTTACAAACACGTTTGCATTTCTCTTCTCATTCTTTATTTTCTTTTGGATTTTTTTTTAGCCTTTTAATTGTTTGTTAGTATTATATAGAGAATAAATATAAAATAGGAAGAGAGCTTTCCAGGCATGCGTTCTACCTTCTGTTTTGTAATGCATTACCTGTTGGGCTGCTTCGGATTTTGATAGCGATGATGTGGCTAAACTTAAATATCAATCCAGAAGCCCTTTAATTCTTCCAGGTGCCCCATCTATTTGAGTATAGGAAAACTTGGACAAGCACTTGGTAGTCCTTCTGTTAGTAAGCCTGTCCTATTTTGCAGAAGGGGATGGGGAGCTGAATGGCAGAATGGTCAGTCAGGTATGGGCAAACACTTCTTGTGTTACCAAGCTCTCTGCCTAGAATCTTGCCTGGATGCAGGTAAGGGAATAGCTGAAGCACCAGCTTAAATATAAAGGTCAAAAGGATAGTTTTCAGAACCAGAGACCTGGGGTTTTATTGGTGGATTATCTTTCCTGGAGCAAAAGGGAAATCTGAAATCTTTGCAGCTCTGAGTTGGATGATTTCCTACTCTCTAGAGGGAAGATTACACTTTGAGGATAAAAAAAATTATATATATATATATCAGATTTATTGTGGTTGTGAGTCATATACTCTCAGCTCTCTGCACTAGAGATGCATTAATGCTAAGCCTGTTAAAGTAATAAAGTTTCAGCTGGATGTTTAACTTGATCTGATTGTCTGCTTTTATTCACCAGTGTATCCTAATCAATTAAACATTGTTTTAAGACATCTATTGTCATGTTGGTCTTAAGCCAAACAAGTTTTAAACCTTTCAAAAGCTGGAGGTGCTGAAAAAGCCTGGCACACACATCCCTTCCCTTATCTCTAACACAGATAGTTTTAGAAACCTGATTTTCTCTTTGTTCAGTAAGAAAACTCTGCCTCCCTTGGGACATTGCTAGAATATCTTTGACAGGCCAGATGAATTATAGATTCAAAGTCCTAGGAATTCCCAAAATCACTTTACTTACCCAAAAATTATGGAATGAAGTCTATATATATTTTTTGAGTAGTGGTGACATGAATAAAGAGGAAGTAGTCTTACTGTGGTGTTTTTTTTCTTAATTATAGAGAGCGGTGATAAAACATATTAAGGTATAGAAATGTCTTAGAGTAAGCTGTCAAAGCAAAAAATAAAAAGAACAACAAAACCTACTTGCTTCAGAATATCTCCAGTGAAATAGAAATTGCTTTCAAAAATGCTTAACTAGACCATGATCTAGAAGGTAGCTATTGTGGTTTGTGCAAAAAGAAGCAATAGTTTTTTTTAAAATACATGCTGCTTAATCCTCTAAGATTTTCATTGCTGGTAGAACCACATTCTGTTAATATTTCCACCACCTTACTTCTGCAAAGACTTGAGCAAGACCTGGATTTTAAGCTCAAATGTTATTAGTGATTTGAGAGGAATTACTTCCAGTGCCTAGAGCTAAGGCCATTCTTTTACAAGATCAGCAGAGCAGGGTTGATTTGGTTTGAGGGCACTCTGATTCTTTTTCAGAGGAAGTGTGAAGTTAGATTTCTTCTGCTGTGCTATGTGGTCATCTGTGTGCAATCATCATAGATGTATCCAAGGACAGTACAGAGCTGTGTTGAGCCTGGAGAGAGCGAGTGGCTGTTTTACCCACACTCCCTGACATGTGGGAGAAGCATGTCCTCTGGCCTCTCTCCTAGGCTGAGGTAGCTGAAAATACGAAAGGGCAAGAGACAGCACAGTGGCTTTTGTTGTCAGTCAGGTAGTCTTTGGCAGAGCTCAGGAGATGATCTCTTTGCTCTTGCCCTCGAGAGCTTCAGTCAATGTATCCTGACCTGAAATCAAAGCACAGCCTGTCTTGTCTGTGGTAGCTGGGTAATTGGTTACTGGACATGTCAGGGTGGCTTAAAAAACCACCAACTCTTCTGATTCATTTAAGTTTTACTTTGTATAATTGCTTGAACTGCTTTTATTTCTCTTCCATTTGTGCAAACTTACTAAAATAAAACCCTAAGCTTCTAACTGAGTTACAAATGAGGTAATTGCAGAGACTTCCTGGACCTACAAGGGAGTCTTCCCTGCCTTGAGGGAAATACCTACACTCTATCTTGATTTGGAGGCCCTACCTGGATCCTTGTCAGCAATCCTTGCCCTCATGCTTTTCTCCTTTTTTTATGTCGGTATACAGCAACTTCCAATATTGTGTGGTCTTCTCAAGACCAGGGTGATGGTCCTTTTTTTTTTTTTCCTTGTGCATTTCCACAGGCTTTTGAGCTCCACTATGTCACAGTTGATGTACTCAAGGCTGCTCCAAGCTTTAGTGCCCTCAACCTATACTTCCTTACTTCTAGCCATCATATTCAGTAGAGTGTCTCCTCTTGTTGGATTCTTGATCAGCTATGTCAGGAAGTTATCACCAATGCAATTCAGAAACTCTAGAAACGGAAAGTTTAAGGGGAAGGAAAAAGAGGAAATAAAAAGGAAAAGGAAGACAGTAAATAAGTTTTGTTTCATTTATTTCTAGAGTTTAGGATTCTCTCTGAAAGGACAGTAGCAGTTGTTGCTATTACAGATGATGTAGCAAAGTCTCCAGAGTGACTAGATTTCACTAAGTAAATCAACACGAGGTCAATGACCTTATAGATGCTTTCTGGAGGGGTGTGTTATATCAGTTTAGAACTATTACCTATATAGTCCAGCAGTTTGTCAATGGTAACCTCTAAGAGAGCTCCAAGAGGAATGTAACAATTATTTCGCTTGATGAGGATGGAATAAATTGCTTTTAATAAAAATTGGTTTCCTTGAACCCCCTTATAGCTTCCACTAATTAACAACCATTTTATTTTATTTATAATCCTGTTAAATACAAATAGGTGTTCTCATTATCCGTATTTTTTTTTCTAATAAGTCGTGAGGCTTTCTACTTTGTGGAAGTGACTTTCATAGATTAATTATAGCTGTGTAAAAGGATTTCCTTCATCAGTTTAAAATGTCTGCTTTACAGTTCCATTGATTGGCCTTTGCTCTTGCATTAGGAGGCACAGCAATTAGAAGTGCCTTATTTGTGTGTTCTCTGCCATATATTATTTTGTGCACCTCTGTTCTGTTTCTCATTAATCATCTCTCCTCTTAGCTGAGCCTTCCCCATCTTTTTCAGTCTCACGTTGTTGTCAAATGCAGGAAAATCAATGCAAGCACAGAGCAGTTTCAGATGGTCATATTGAAAGTTTGTTATGTAAGGGTCTACCTTGTATCAAAAGTAAAAATTTATGAAGCGTTTGGTTGAGTGTTTACTTCAGAGTGACTGGAGAGATACTTTACATGAGTAGTTCCTGTAATTATCATTGTAAAAAGAACAACGGTGTTTCCAATGTATCTGCAATAAACAAATCTTAAAATGCCTACTAATGCTCATTTAATTAAGTTATTTGGCATCTCATGTGACCCGGTAAGTTTTACATGTCTATTTTCTAACTAATCTAAAAATTACTTCAATTGACTGTTTTAGTAATAGGATGCAATCATGTATGTTATTGATAATTTGATTTATTCCCTGCCTGGATTATTCTGTATCTAAGCAACTGTGCCTGCAACAAAGTATCTGATTTACAGAGGAGTGACGAAGTGGCTTGTTGTGCATTCAGTTTATTAAAGCACAAAAAAACATAGATGTGTGTGTATATATTTTCCTAGAATCTTCTTGATAACCGTGTCCAAGCTGTACATTTACACGTAAGTCTACTGCTGGAAGGTGGGTTAGCAGTCTTTAAATAAGCATCTCAAAACTGGAATTCGGTGAAGGAGGAGGGGAGAAAAAAGACAACAAGACTCTTTCAGTATCTCCCTAAGCTTAGCAAGGTATACTTTTTAGTTTTCACTGGAAAAAGCAAGTTGAAATGTGAACGCTTGCCCTTAAAGAAAGAAACAAACACAAGCAATATCTTTTTAAATGTATGTCAAAATGCTATTGTCCTCCTCTCAGAAAGTGTCTTGGATATTTTAAACTTGATACTATTAATGGAAAATAAGCTTGTTCGAATAAGTTGATTGCGTGAGAGGAATGAAGAAGACATGAGATATGGCTTTTCAAAACTACTGAGAATACAGACGCAAATAATTGTCTGTGTTGAAGTTAAACATTGTGTTTTCCTGTTTCCATCAAAAAGAAGCCATAAATTGTTAGAGACCTTAGATTACGGCCTTATTCATGTTCTCCATTTATACTCCTGTGTTTTACAGGAGAAAGACTACTTCAGTTATCAATTCAGATGTGTTTTGGATGCCATGAGCTATCTGTTATGGTTTTTACCACTAGGAAAGTAAAGACAGACCATGTTAGTAGCAAGATTATGTAGCAGGATTATGCTTTTTTCTGAATTGTGGCGGGTTTTTTTGAGTGTGTGGTATGTTTGTGTGTTTTTTTTATCTTGCCCCCCCCTTGATTTCCAACTAGAAGCAGAAATCTTTGTGGAAATGGATGTTGCTCCTCTTCTAACCAGTTTAAATTATGTATGAAATATTTCATTAAGTGTCAATTATGGAAAAAGTTTTCTATTTTTAGTAGCGTATATTTGGTTATATTATCTGAAGTTTGAGCAGTATGATAGGTACTACTCAAAAAAAACCCTCATGTTTTGAAGCAGTCTACAGTAGTGAAGACATTGCTTTTCCCAAATCCTATTCTCCTTTTAGTAGATTAATCTGAGATAACAAGTGTACTGTTTTGATGTTTTTGGTCTTTGTTTTTCTTTTTGTTAGGTGTCTCTTTCACCCCCCCCTCCTCGGAGAAGCAGGAGGTGTGTTTTCTGGAAATGAGCTGCTGAATCAGGAAGTTTGCATTTTTACTTGGAGTCTCTTTGTACACTTAAATCCTCATTTATACGTGAATTGTATTGCCTTGTAGGTCTAGTTCCTCTGTAATCCTTTTCGAAAAATTTTAGGGTTCTGCTTCACCTGGAAATGCAAAGTCCGGCGATTTTGTAGAGGGTATTGCTGCAAGAAGAAGAAAAGCAATAAGACAAACTAAATATTGAGGGGAAGAAGTAGGTGGTGGGTCTTTGAGTCATAATAAAACCATAGATTATGTAGAGTCTCTCTCCTCTTGGAGAAGAGCTTGGGGAATACAGATGCCCATGAAATTTAGCTATCTTGAAAAATGATGAAGAAACTGATGTGTCAATGGGAGACACTTACGTCCTGGCAGAAAATGCTCAGCTTCAAGAGGTACCTGAGCAGTAGTACTTTGCTCATATCCCCCTTTTTGAAAAAAAAGAAAAATCTTGGAGCAGTAACTGCTTTGACACAATGCCAACCAGCTAGACTGGTCATCTAAATGTTGGACTTAAAAATGCTGAAGGATTAAGAGCTCAATAGTACTAAAATCAAACTGTAGCTTAATGTTGATTTTATAGCTTAATTAAATAGTAAGGTGCAGAACCCATTGCAGAGACTTTTCTTTTGAAATAAAAGCGGAAAAGGAAAAGGAGTACCATCATGAGTCCTTATTATTTCTTCTGTCTCTTCCTGTAGTGACTGTATACTAGCAGTGAAAACTTAATATGTAATTTCAGTAACATAATTACCTCCTTTAGATTTATGATAGTGGTGTTTGATACTACCAAAAGCATAAGGGCAGGAAAAAGAATGCACTTTATAACTATCCTGATTTTTTTTTTTTACTGGATCCAAATAGAGAAAGTAGAAAGCAATGGCATAGCTTAACTAGCAGTATTAGTTTCCATCTGTGATATTAACAGAAACTACAAAGAGAAAACAAAATACACAATCAAGGCACTCATCCAGTAGTAACTTCATATGGAAAGCTCTGTTGGGATGTTATAAATGATAGGAGTTCAAGAAAAAAAATCAGCATTTCTAGGTAATTTATCATGTAAATAGTATAACAACTCATCACTTATACTTCCATTTCTCCTCTATCACCAGTTCAGATCTAAATGAGCTAGGAAGTGACTGCAATAACTTTTCTTGAAGGCTAATTAGCAGCTTAAGCTACTGAATTTGGGAAGTTTTGTGGAAGATGGGTGTATCTCAGGTGCAGTTCAAGGAACATGCTCTCCATATGAGAAACCCAGCGCTCACCAGTGCTCTCACTTGAAGTGAAATGAGCATAGGGACTCTGACCTCTTTAGCAATCACCATGCTGAGACAGTTTCTGGCACACTGAAAACTCACGTTTCTCAATGTAGGTTTCTTTTATATTCATCTTTCTTCTGTCTTGTAGACTGTAAATTCTGTGATCCAGAATCATCTTTCATCAGTGTTCTGTGAAAGCTTAGCACAGTAAGACCTGAGCCAGAACTCGAGTATGAATAATAAATGTAGTTCTGATAAACTATGCTTCTGAAAAAAAAAAAACAAAACCTCAAACCAACAAATAAACAAAAAAGCAAACCAAGAAAAGAAACTCCACTGAACAATGCAACATAATATCAATGACTTCTATGATGTTGTACAGACAGGTTGAAAAGTTTGGACTTGTTCTGCATCTGCCCTGCTAGGAAACACAAGCAAGCACTAATTTTTCAGTGTCTGTCTTGTGCTATGGAGCCATTTGAGCGATGAAGTCGATGTAATCTTTGCAGATCACTGCCACCCATTTCAAATAAATGAAGACAGTTAAAAGTTTTAAACATTAGCAACTAGTTCTGTAATAGAATGGTGCTTCTGACCTAATAACAGAGATAGTCTAGTGATGTCATCTGTAAGAACACTGGCATCTATGGTAATAGAATGTCTCTGAGTCCCATATTTTCAGTAAGAGCAATTATTCGTTAATGATATATTTTTAAATGTTTTTTTGAATCAGGGGAAAAAAGGTAAACATGAGAAAAGCAAAGGCTGTCAAGGTTTTGTTTGAGAGAGTCAGTTCTTGTGAAAGTTTCTGTAGTTTTAAATAAAATCTTCTTACTGTGAGCCAGACTGTAGAATTCAAACTGATTCTGAGCTTTGTGTTCAGTTTCCTAACCCTTTTTAAGTAATCTCCAGTGAGGACATCCCACATAAGCACAGCTAGCTCCAATGCCCTTTTCCGAACTGCAAAGGTAATGTTAATTTTAACTGAATGTTTACTGTAAGAAGGAAGTCAGAAGTTATCAGGAGAAGAATATGTGGCAGTTCTATTCTGAATGAGAATCAGTAGCATGTAGTCAGTTTGCTTGTAAAAATAATGAAACAAGGAAAGAATTAATCTAATTTTAGGCTAGGAAATTAATATGGAACTTGTTCTGGGTTTCCTGTAAACCCCATCATTCCTCTGAGAAATGAAGGGTGGGAACCTCTCCCTTGTAACTACTAGATTGAAAGTAATCACTCTGATTCTAAGGAACTTAAATGTGAGCCTGGCAGACAAAATTTCTCTATCTTCATAGCAACAACAAAAGTTGTTGTTCAATTTTCAGTCATTGGAGGAAGAGTGAGTTATTGTTGTATGTGATGTTTGTTTTAAGCCTACAATCTGGTAGATGAAGGAGGAGAGAAAGGTAACATGATGTGGAAAAGCACATGTAGCTTCCAGTTCTCTAAGGACAAAGTTGCCCGAAGATGGTTTCTTTTACATGGATGAGCAGTACAGTTAGGAAAATATAGTGAGAATTTCCTGGGTCTCTTAGGAGAACTTTTTAGATTTTTTTTTTTGGAAGTGAAAAAGTATTGTGGAATGCTGGGACATGTTTTGTAATTTTTATTCTACTCTGTAAGGTTAGCCTCCTTCTTTATTGTGCATGTCTGTAACTTAGTGCATAATTTCCTCTTTAGTCATTCAGGTTCCTTCTTCCTTGCTGCTCTGCTACGTGCAATGTGACAAGGGCAGGTGTTTAATACTGTGGATATTCTGTCTGCAGTACTGATGAAAAAGTTGCAGGGTATTTTTGGTGGGTTAGCTGTTATAGTTAATAAAATGACAAATATATCAAATAAGGTTTTTTCCGTATTTTTGACTGTATTAAGTTAGTATATATTTAAGTTGTACACTAGTGACTCAAACCAGTTGCCCACAACAGCTTAGATCTAAACTGTTGTTCTTTGTCCAAACATTGAACAAAACACTAAACAAAATTGCTGTTGCTATATAGCAAAACAAGATTTTTGCTCAGCTTCAAAAAAGTTACTTCAAACTGATGATATGCTAATCTCTTGTAAGTGTAAGATGATTACAGTAGCCTTCAAGAAGACTGTCAGACTACAGTATGAAATAGGTTTAATTGTAACAATATTTCCACATGTATTTGGGTTTGGAGAAGATGTGACTCCAAATATGATTTATGCTTGCTGATTTAACAGGTGATATATGAACAGGTAAGCTTTGCCAAAGGTGAAACACTGAACACTGTTTCAAATAACTGGAACAAAGTTCCAAAAAATGTTTCAAGGTGCCTAAGACAAGTTGCGCTATTGTGATGACCATCCCTGGGCAAGCTCTGTTACTTTGAAGGCTGTTTTAATCAGGCTTGCTTTTTTCACTGTCCTCCTGGACACGACGGCTGCCTGTGCTAAGGAAGTTTTAGGTTCTGCACATGTGGTGTTCAAGCAGCAGAAATTGGAATCTGGCAAAGGTAAGGTAAGATTATACCCAGGGAATAAGCAACGGATGGGGATGTGTGGGAGTGTGAGCCACTGGGGTAAAAACAGGGTATTCAGGAGTGTGAGGCAGGGAGAGGAGCATGGAGGGAGAGCCTCAGCACGTGTAGGAGGAGGCTACGGGAGGGAGCTGGGGGCCAGCTGGCTGTGGGAGCTGTTTTGAGGAGGATGATAGGCAGTGGATTCATGGGGCAAGACGATGGCAGGGGAATTTCTTAGGGCTTTCTGTGGGTCGGGTGAGTGCCTAAATATAGGAGTCCAGTCATCACGACTGCCACTTCTGCCTATCTCAACTTGGGAGCAAAAGGGATGGGTGCGTGAAATGAATTTTCAGCACACTCTCAAATGCAACTGATTCATCTTGGAGAGAAAGGAGATGGTGAGGGATCTTCAGATTAGCACCCGCCTTCTGTTCTCTTGTTTTCTCTTGCTATGTGTATGTGTGCCAAAACGTAGGGAAATGTTGAAAAGCGTAATTAACTAAACAAGCAAGATCCTTAATTGCTGGAGGACTTGTATACTTTTGTTAGCGTGCTTTTAAAAATGAGTTGCACTATGACGCTTCTCTTCGGTGATCAGGGAAAATGCTGTTCCCTGCTTTTCAGGCAGAATAAGGGCAGATAGTTTGATAATATGACAGAGCAATGTTGACGTCCCTGTGAGACCGATGCCGATGATCAGTGCTGCCAGCGACGGGACCCTGACTGCTGTCACGCTGCTCTGCTGCTGAGTCCCTTGTCCCCGTGTGTGAAGGTCACACGGAATTTTTCTTGGCGCTTGCTTGCAGTGAAGTATCCGTCAGCTATAAATCTATCGGCAGCTCAAAAGCCAGAGGCTTGAGCTTGTAAGTCATAGCGTGCTTTCCCTGCGCAACTGTGGAGGTGAACACCAAATGCCGTGGAACGGTCACGGGAGCGCTTCTGACTTGGATTATGTGTGCCTCCACTACAGTGTGCTGACACGTTCATAAAGCCTTGTTTGTAAATTCCTCCAGCAGCTCCTTTACAAGTTTCATCTCTTAGAAAACTAATCCCTTGATGTAATGCACATAACAATAACGAGATATGGATCAGTGGCAGATGGATACTTTCATACTTGGCATATGGTGTGTTATAAGCCTGCTCCCATGCTGTTGAAGCTGATGAGTCTTTCCATTGAATTCACTGAGCTTTGGATCAGGCCCTGGAAGAAAATGAGTATAATTCTAAAGGCAGCTTGATATTAAAAGGGAAAAAAAAAATAAAAAATCACTTCAAACCTTTTTTATTGGCACTATAGAAGCCTGTGATTTTTGGTTACGTATTTTAACTGACTTGGAAAGACACACACACACTGTATCATACCAATTAGGAGGAGTCCAAAACGGGGAAAAATGTCTGCTTTATGTGTAAATCTTTAATAAGTAAGTGATGTCTGAGCATTGGAAGCTGACTGACTTTGCAGACAATGAGATATAACAAAGCTGGAAGTGTTGGAGTGATGGGAAAATATGTGAATTATGGCAAACAACTCTTTGCTTCTAAAAATACTTAAAATACCTATTTGGCTCCATTTTAAATTTTCTCAGAGTATACAACTTGGTAGAATTGTCTTTGAGGAATTTAGAATTGTTCTTACCTAAATAAAGCCTTATTTTATTATTCTATTAAGAAGTATTATGATTAACAGCAGACTTAATTTGCATAAACAAAGAACATGTTTAAAATATTGATGGAGGCACAAAACTGCCAAAAAAAAAGTAAATTTGGGATTCTTATACAAAACTTGATGTGAATTTCAGCCTGATTATTATTGCAGCCTGTATCAAATATGTTGCATTCAGCATAAGCAGCTGACAACAAAAATGTGGTGTTGACAAAGACGACTGCATGAGATTTAATGAATCATCTAATTCATAATTTGCTGTAAGTGGAAGATGACTCCCTAATAAAAATGACAAAAAAAATATTTCTAGGGAATGTAGTTTTGATTTTGAATAACCTTCAGTCTTTTTAAAATTGTGTTACTGCTAAAAGCTGGTGCCAAACCTACTGAATCATCTCTTTGGTGCTAACTTCTGTCAGGCACTTACTTAGAACCTGTGGTCGTCTATGGAGGTGGCTTTGATACCACTGAAACAATTACAGATGTTAAAACTCACAGTAAGAACTGCAAGTTTATCTTTTGAAACTGGATATAAGTGAGGTATCAATTCAGAATATTCTGAACTTCATGTCTGGAAGCAGCTGGAATTTACTTTTTTTAGTTTCAAACCCATGCGACTCACTGCAGTGGAGTAGTTGGGACTGAACATTCAAATTTGCCCTATTAATCCTGCCTCCATCGTTTACATTAGCTTACAGGTGCATTTTCTAGTATTTTGAGTATTACTTGCAGATTTTCTTATAAACTGGCTAAATGGAAGTTTTTGTTCTCTCATTTCACTTGGGTCAGAGTCAAATCTCTCTGACTAGACAAGTTTTACATTTTTGATCAAGGGTAGCTTCTATTTCACAGTCTTCTTTTTATTTCCTTACACATCTTTTTTCATCCCCTTTTATTCTCTCATGTGTTTTACCATCATCTTGTGTCTTTCCTCTTCTAGAAAAAAAAAAAAACACAGTTTCTGTTCTAGCAGAAATTTTCTCTCATGCAGTTCCTATTGCTAGCATGACTCACTCAGCTGCTTCCCCATATTTTCACTTCAGCAGCAGCAGCTCAGCAAAACACTTGCTACCTGTTTGCAGGGATTTAGCAAAGCAGCTGTGGGTGGGATGCAGGAGAGCCTAGACAGGTGAAGGGTCCTGGCTGTGCCTGGCCCAGCTTTGGAGGGCAAGGAGAGGAGGGCTGGATTATCTTGGTCCTGGAGTGGGAGTTGCACCCGATGCTGATGGGCAATGTGGATCTGTGCTGTTCTCCGTGGCCAGCTCTCCTGCTTCACGATGCTCCTGTAATACACTGGAACACACATAGTGCTTACTGACAGTGCTGCCTTCAGAAATTAGGCTGCAGAAAGCTGCCCTTCTGCCTGGAGAAGAAGCTGTGATGCAGCTAACCAGAGCTCAGCCACCTCGTCCTTCTTGGGCAGCTCTTGTGCCAATGCCACTGAGAAGTTTTCTCCAGTTTTGTGTACTTGCTGTGACTACTTCAAAGAGCGTCTGGTCTCACTGAACTTCAAAAGTGGGTCTGAAAAGCTTTATGGTAGGCTGAGCACCCACTTCTCCACTATCATTAAACAGGTTGGTTACCCACCAGTTGGTTACCCACCAGTTGGTTACCCACCAGTTGGTTACCCACCAGTTGGTTACCCACCAGTTGGTTACCCACCAGTTGGTTACCCACCAGGTGCAGTTCTAGAGAGAACAGTAGGAATGGCTGTCTGGGGTTTGAGCTGACAGCAAATGAAATTGGCCAAGGAAGACTGGACAGGGCTTGACTGAGGTCTCTACAAATGTATTGCAACTTTTAGCTCTGTTTCTAATAGATGGCTTTTGTAATTTGGTCTCCACTCTGCTGCTCTGCAGGGAGTGAGGTAGGCTAAAGCGTGGATATGCACCATGTAACAAGACTTCTAAGGTTTGGTCTTCTAAGCCCCAATACCGTAAACTTTATGCCAGCTTATTGTTAAATTTGTGACCTCAGTGGATGACTAATGACATGGGCTGTGCATTCGAGTGCAAAATAAGCCCAGAGTGGATGGAGCAAATATCTTGCTGGTTACTGCGTGTTGCATGCGAGCACCTGGCTGCTCCCAAAAGGCTTTGGTGCCTGTTTTTTATGAAAGTCACACACAGAAATCTTTTGCACCCAGGCTTACACTCTGAATGTGTGATGTTTTTATGACAAGATCATAATTACTGCTCCCTATTTTATTTACAAATGGTAACTTAGGAGTGCAGCTCAATGCATTGTACTATTTGGAAATAAAATATCTCAGTGATGTCGTAACCAGTGAGGAAAAACATGAATTTTGCTTACTTTTGGATAGAAGTTTATCAATTTTCCATCCTGGATTGTATTCCTCGAGTTCTGGCTGTGCTATTTGGAGAAACTTAAGAGATCAATTTTTTTCTGGCATGCATTGTTTTTCATTTAATGGGTTATTATATTATATAGCTCTCCTTTTTTTTATATAAGAAAAAAAATCCTAGCTTGCCACTACCTTAACTCCATGCTAGTAAACTATGTTGTGCTATTCATAACATCCTGTGCTGAGTGAGAATTGCCTATCTCTTATCAAAACATGCACTAATTGCTTAATTTAAATGCTGATGGTCAAATTTCAAGTCTCACCTGAATGGACCTAGCAAAGTGCCAGCAGAACAGCTGGAAATAATTTTGATTTTGGTGGAATAGACACAAGTCAAACCTCAAAATCTGTTGTGTACTGTACTATAATAGAGATTTCTTGAAAGCAATTATCTCTAAATTAACATGCTGTAATTCTTCAGATAAAACATACGTGAAAGTGTTTTACAAATAACTTGACCACTGTTTCTTTGTCTTTACAGCTGTTGCTCAAAATGTGTAATGAGTTTGTGGAAGCAGTGTAATGAGAGATCTCATCTTGTTGATTCTAAATTCCTCTAAAAGAATTTCTAAAGGCTGCTTTTCCAGGATAGTTGTGGAAAACTTCCTAGCTTTAAAAGTGGCTCTCCCTTAAGGCATCCTCCTTCTTTGAGCTGTACCATTCCCACAGTATGTTTTAGTGGTGGCAACTCCAAAAATAATCTAGAAGTCAAAGTTATTTGAATAGGAAAAATAGCTGACCAGAAATGCATGATCCTCTTGTGCTTGTGAAACCTGTTGGCCAGAGGAATTGTTTTTCTACTGTTCCACATCTCTCCCAGTGAAGTGAAGAATGTAATGTTTGCATTGCTGTCACCTGAACTGGAATTAAATTGCTGCTTTGTGTGGTCTGCTGAACAGCTGTAACCAGTTTTCTTTTTCCTACTCTTTTAAAACTAGCTGTAGATAAACAAATTTGAAGCTTCTGGACACTTGCAGCTACTGAAATCAATGAGGTTCTGTAATTCTGAAGGACAATAATTGGCTTCAATCTTTGTAGTGTAATTTTCAAAAATTACATGCAGATAGAGTAGGGGAAATTATATGTAGAATTTCTAATGGGGTTGAGGGGAAGACATGGTGAAGAGACACTGTAACCTCCAAACCTGTGTGTAATGCTGGGAAACAGATTATGGTGGTTTCTAGTTTGGTCTTTCTGTGCCTTATTGTGTTCCACTGGGGAGGAACATGAATGCTTGCACTTTATTGCAGAGATAGCATCGAGTTACCTGTCTCTGGAGGGTGTTGGTGTAACTGGTATCGTGTTTGCAGAACTATCCATACGTTAAGTCCTGGAACTGTTTTCTTCTCTTTTTTTTTCCTCCCCTCTACTTATTCGCAGCGCAGCAGGCCTTGCTTGCAGTGATGTAAAATTGTGTAATAAAACAAACCACACTAAAAATTTAATGGAGAATTAAATTAGACTTATAGATATTGTTACCTTTGTTTACTGTACTCCATTAGCCCGAGTTCAGCGAGAGATTTTTGTATTCCTTTACTAAAGGGGAAAAAAAAATGGTGGAAGTGCTTTTAAAATCACATTCTGTATTTTTCAGAGTTTTATTTAATTGGCCTTTAAGAAAATTATGTATTTGAATGTAGTGCAGGAATGAAAAAAAGACTCTTTCTGAAATTGCAAAGTAAAATTACTACATGGCATATTTTTCTGTCTTAAACTGTTCTGTCATATATTGAACCAGCTATTGGTTACGTTTACTAGCTGCTTATTGCCTGCCTGGTAGTTTTATGGTCTTTTTCTTAATCTGTTGTTATTCTGTGTATTTACTTTTCTGTAATTGATTCATATGCTCTTGTGTCTTTGAGGCTCTCTAAGGATGTACAGTTATGCTCTGTGTCTGTTCATCTGTCATCTGATGTATGTAGTCAGACAACCTGGCCAGGTCAGTTTCAGTACACAAGAAGTGAAAAATAACTATATTTATGTAAGAAGCTATTGATTACTCAAAGCTAATGATGAAATTGTACTATTCTGTGATATTACAAATGCCACCTTTTGGTGATATTGAAGATTGCAAGCGATTTCTGGTATAATGAGTGTAGACGTTATAAATAATGCAAAAGATTTTAATAACATGTAGCAAATAATAGAGTATAAATAATTGGTTTTCTCCTGGTCAGTGGTTTATGCTGAATAACTTGATTTCTTTCAATCTTTCACATAAAACTGTGTTCTGCTCTTCTCCAAAGATGCAGTGTTGTTTTAAAAGTAATTGATTTAGTTTTGTAACTTTTACTTAGGCTCAGTTTCCCGCGGCTTTCAGAAATCTGATTGCAGGGTCTGTTCACATAGGTGCTGGGCAATGTCTTTGTGTTCAGTTAGGCTTCAGCCTTCCATCTGCTTCATAAAACAAGGCTGAAGGAGAGACCTGTGTGGCTGAAAGTGAGCTCTACACAGGCTCCTGTGCCAGGGTAGGCACAATCGGCAGGGCTTGTGCTCCTCGTTTTGGCTGGGACAGTTTTCTTTTTAGCAGCTAGAAGAGTGCTGTGTTTTGGATTTAGCATGGGATTTGTTGTGAGAAGAATGTTGATAACACACTGGTGTTCATAGCTGGTGCATAGACATCAAGGACTTAGAATCATAGAATCATAGAATGGTTAGGGCTGGAAGGGACCTTCAAAGGTCATCTAGTCCAACCCCCCTGCAAGGAACAGGGATATCTCCTACTAGATCAGGTTGCTCAGGGCCTTGTCCAACCTGGCCTTGAACGTCTCCAGGGATGGAGCATCCACCACCTCTCTGGGCAACCTGTTCCAGTGTTCTACCACTCTCATAGTAAAAAATTTTTTCCTAATATCCAACCTGAACCTACCTCCCTCTATTTTAAAACCATTACCCCTTGTCCTATCATAACTGGCCCTCCTGAACAGCCTCTCCCCATCTTTCCTGTAGGCCCCCTTGAGGTACTGGAAGACCGCTATAAGGTCACCCCGGAGCCTCCTCTTCTCCAGGCTGAACAGCCCCAACTCTTTCAGCCTGTCCTCATAGGAAAGGTGCTCCAGCCCTCTTATCATCTTCGTGGCCCTCCTCTGGACCCTCTCCAACTGGTCCATGTCCTTCTTATGTTGGGGACTCCAGAACTGGACGCAGTACTCCAAGTGAGGTCTCACGAGGGCAGAGTAGAGGGGGAGAATCACCTCCCTCGACCTGCTGGCCACGCTCCTCTTGATGCAGCCCAGGACGCGGTTGGCCTTCTGGGCCGCAAGAGCACATTGCCGGCTCATATTGAGCTTCTCGTCCACCAGTACTCCCAAGTCCTTCTCCTCAGGGCTGCTCTCGATCCAATCACCACCCAGTCTGTATTTATGCCTGGGATTGCCACGACCCAGATGTAGGACCTTGCATTTGGCCTGGTTAAACTTCATGAGGTTGGTACGGGCCCACCTCTCCAGCCTGTCAAGGTCCCTCTGGATGGCATCCCTCCCTTCCAGCGTGTCGACGGCACCACACAGCTTGGTGTCATCGGCGAACTTGCTGAGGGTGCACTCCATGCCACTGTCCACATCGCCGACAAAGATGTTGAAGAGGGCCGGGCCCAACACGGACCCCTGAGGGACGCCACTTGTGACCGGTCTCCACTTGGACATTGAGCCGTTGACCACTACTCTCTGAGTGCGGCCATTGAGCCAATTCCTTATCCACCGAGTGGTCCATCCATCAAACCCATGCCTCTCTAATTTAGAGAGAAGAATGTCGTGCGGGACTGTGTCAAAAGCTTTGCACAAGTCCAGGTAGATGACATCCATTGGTCGACCCTTGTCCACCGATGCTGTCACCCCATCGTAAAAGGCCACCAAGTTGGTCAGGCACGATCTGCCTTTGGTGAAGCCATGTTGGCTGTCACCCACCACCTCCTTGCTCTCCAGGTGCCTTAGCATGGTTCCCAGGAGAATCTGCTCCATGACCTTGCCAGGCACAGAGGTGAGGCTGACCGGTCTGTAGTTGCCCGGGTCCTCCTTGTTCCCCTTTTTAAAAATGGGGGTTATGTTCCCTCTCTTCCAGTCATCGGGGACCTCGCCAGACCGCCACGACTTCTCGAATACAATAGCCAGTGGCTTGGCAACTTCATCCGCCAGTTCCTTCAGGACCCGCGGATGGATCTCATCAGGTCCCATGGACTTGTGCACCTTCAAGTTCCTCAGATGTTCTCGAACCTGGTCTTCAAGTACAGTGGGCGGTGGTTCATCCTCACAGTCCCTGCTAGTTCTTTCCACAGCTTGGGTGGTAAGACAAGAGGCTTTACCATTGAAGACTGAGGCAAAAAATTCATTGAGTACCTCAGCCTTCTCTATGTCCCGGGTAACCAGAGCACCAGTATCCTTCCGGAGGGGGCCTACATTCTCTTTGGACTTCCTTTTGTCCCCTACATACCTATAGAAGAATTTCTTGTTGCTTTTTATATCCCTTGCCAAATTCAATTCCTTCAGGGCTTTAGCCTTCCTCACCTGATCCCTGGTCACTCTTACAGCTTCTCTGTATTCCTCCCAGGCTATCTGTCTCCGCTTCCACCCTCTGTAGGCTAACCTCTTCATTTTCAGTTGGTCCAGGAGCTCCTTGCTCATCCACGCCGGCCTCCTGGTCTTTTTGCCCGACTTGTTCTTCGTCGGGATGCACCTCTGCTGAGCTTGGAGAAGGTGCTCCTTGAATGTGGACCAACTTTCCTGGGCCCCTTGTCCCTCCAGGGCCACCTCCCATGGCACTTTGCCCATCAGGTGCTTCAAGAGGCCGAAGTCCGCCTTCTTGAAGTCTATGGTACAGAGCTTGCTGAATGGTTTCCTTGCTGCCCCATGGATCTTGAACTCCACTGTGTCGTGGTCACTGCAGCCAAGGCTATCCTTAAGTTTCATATCGCCCACCAGTCCCTCCCTGTTGGTGAGCACAAGGTCAAGCATGGCACCCCTCCTTGTCGGCTCCTCTATCACCTGCAGGAGGAAGTTGTCATCCACGCATTCCAGGAACCTCCTGGACTGCCTGTGCCCTGCCGTATTGTCTCTCCAACAGATGTCAGGGTGGTTGAAGTCCCCCATGAGGACCAGGGCTTGTGACCGCGAGGCTGCTCCTTTTCAGCTTCCCATATTTTTCCAGTGAGCACAACAGGCTGCGGGCAGCATGGGTGGGACAAAGGGCCCACAAATCCTAGTTTAGGATTGAGGCCCAAATTGGCCAATGGAATATTCCATATCATGCAATGTCATGCTTAGTTGAGGGTTGGCCGGGAAGTTGAGAAGGGCTTGCTCCCTCTCTCTCTCTCTAGATCTCTTTTCGGGGCTCTCACTCTTCTGGGATTGCAGTTCTGGGACTTCTCTGTTTTGGGATAGCAAGCAGGGCTGGGCGTTGGTCAGTGGGTGGTGAGCAATTATACTATGCATCACCTGTTTTTATATATTACTATCATTTTTAATATTACTATGTATTCTTCTTTAAATTTATTTTTTTATTATTAAATTGTTCTTATTTCAACCAATGAAACTCCTTCTCTTTTCCCCTTTGATTCTTTTCCCTATTCCTGGGGTGGGGAGGGTGAACGAACAGCTGCATGGTGTTTAGTTGCCAGCTGGGTTAAACGAAGACATTTGTGCTCCTGCACAGACATCCCCAGAAGTTGACCCAAAAAATGTCTCCTAGATTTCCAGTATTTCCTTGTTTTGATGATAATACCTTCATTCTATTATTTCTGCTTTCCTTTTTTAAATTAACAGGCATATAAAAAGATGACTTTTTTAAAGGGAAATGTTCACTAGCTTTTTCAAGCTTGACCAATAGTGTCTTTCTGGAGAAGGGCCAAACCACCATCTGATTTTTTTCACTTTTTTTCCTCATGGAAAGGTTGAACGATAAATTTTTAAGCTCAGTTATGCTCTGAATTTTTAATTTACATTGTTACTTTATAATATCTTTAGGCTGATCTCATAACTTCTTAAAGAGCAGCTGGGAAGAATACCTTAGTTGTTATTCTCAGGAAAGTTACAAGAAGTACAAGAACTGATTCCCCCCCCCCCCCTTTTTTCAGTGGGAGAAGATAGGGGAAAAAAATGATTATTATATAACGTCATTTGCTTTTTGTTGTCACATGAGCCCTTTAAGGGACAGTAATCCAGTCATTACGTATTATTTGGTGTATTATGGCTAAAAGAAGGGAAAAGCTACATGTTGTTCTTTCTTGTTATCTAGGACAATGCACTAAAACATGCAGCCCTTTTACTTACTCTTTTATGGATAAGAACAGAGTTTCAACTTTTTAATTAGAAAATAGTATTGGACAATATTATTGAGCTCTCAATCCATTGAGATGCAATATCAAAAACTTTTGTTAAAATATTTTAAAACATGAAGATCTGGGAAGACTTGCTGCTAATTTCAGTAGTCCAAACTTATTTTCTACATGACTGAATCCAGAGATTAAGTTTCAGTCTATTACTTTAAAATAAGATTGGGTCTGAAGAACATGCAGAGTTTTAGAGACAAGATTTCACCTTTATCAAGCTAAGCACCTCTGTAGTACACATTGTGACTTGAAGTAGAATAATTTTGAATGTGCAGAGTTTCCCAATGGGTTTTTTGTACTTGACTTTTTTTATTATATCCTCAAAGAGAAAGGAAAGAGAATAACACATCCTCTCTTTTATCCATTTTGATTCTCTGTTGAAAGGCATTTTTAAACTGCAGGACATATTTGTACTTTCTGCAGCTTCCTTTGTAATTCTGATTGTACTTTGAGTTATTTTGCTCCTAATGCAAACATTGTCTGTTTGACCTGAGAGTTCTTCTAGACTGTCATGATTTCTGCAGGCTTATTGTCTGCAGAAAGCTAACTAGACTGACTTGTGTTGGGGGGTAAAAAAAAATTAAAAAAAAAAATCCTATCTGCAGTTGTTAGGCACAGAGATGTTAGCTTGCATAGAAGCAAAAGCTCTTTTCTTTTTTTAATTCTTAATCTACTTCCTGTTGATAGTGTTTCAGGTCAGAAATTCTGTGATTATGTCAATTGATTCACTGGGGGGTGTGTATGCGTGGGGGAAGGTTAGCTGGATTGTTGACAATTTCTCCTGTATTAATACACATATTCCCAGGCTAGCACCGTTAAAATATTTTGACTTCGGTTTCTTTAGGATTTCTCCTATGGTGATCTGTATTTCTAGTCCCCTATTTTCTGAGCGGACCTACTGAGCTACCGTTGGTCCTCGTAGATTTAATATTTTGTCTTTTCCAAGTTCTGGACTGCTGTGTCCAGACTGTAAAATGTGATTTAATTTTGGAAACTGTGATGAAAAATAAAACAGGCAGACATATTTCTTTTTGTAGGCCTCAGTATTTCACGGCTGTAAATACAAGAAAAGCAACTTGTGTGTTGGGGATGGTTTATTTTGTAAGGTAGGAGCTTAAATTCCCCTCAGCCCTCATGGACAATGTGAGGCAAATCAGTTTTAATAATCAAACATATACCTCACAATCTGACTAACTCTTAGATCTTTCAAAACATTAGAACTTGATGTTTATAGAAATAAAGATGAATGAATCCTCTACCCTCTTCTCTCAGTCCACAAGTGATTGGTGTAGAAAAGGCTCTAGGTGAGCCAGGAAGTTTGGAAATACTCCTCTAAAGTGAGGTCTTCCTTTTGCAATTTGTGATGGTGTCCTAAAACTAAAGGTTATCGCTTTCAATGGCAGCTTTGATTTTTATTTCGTTTGAGTGAATAATGTGAATTGTTACTTGATTCTGAGTGTTTCTCTCTGGCTGTGGATGATGCAGTTGTATGATGGTGACTCAGCCCTGCGACATAACTTTCATGGAGTCTGTCTATTCTGTTCAGCAGTCTTAGATGCTTGTTATTGTCATGCCAACAGAAGTCAAGAAAGGGCAAGCTATGTTTTTAGGCAATCTCCTTAGCAATGCGGTTACTGCAAGAGTCAAAGCTTGCAGGACCAAGCAGACTGCCTCTGCTGCCTGTTGCAGCCTGGGGAGGGGTGTGGTGGTACCTACCAGGTCTGCAGCAGTGGCAGATAACCCTTCCAGGGTTTTACTCTGTATGCTGTGCTCATGCGAGAGCTATTTCACCTGGCAGAACCAGAGTTTGACCTAACGCTGGAAATACAACCCAGAACTAGGAGATGTAGTTTCCTTGCTTACAGGAGGGATGGAAAGCTAGAAAAGTGATACAGCCTTCTGCAGACCTTTTGCTCTCATCTCAACAGGATCGTGAAACAAAGATATGAAACAAATGCTGATGGAAAGAAATTAAAGATAAACAGAAAATTAATTAACGTGCTAAAGAAGTTTTCCAAAGGCAGCTTGTTCCAAAACCAGTGTGATGTCTTGAGCTGAGGATTTCCAGTGGATTGTGCTGTGTGGAGAACCTGTGAGAGTAGAGAGAGGCAGTGAGGGACTGTTTGTGAGGACTGGTTGAGAGTCAGTTCTGGGTTTTTATTTTGTTATATTTTGTTTTAGATAATTTTTCTGGGAGTTAAACTCTACCACAGTTTGACGTGCAAAGCTAGGGAGGCACTGTTGGTAGGAAGAGCAATTACGTGATTGTTCATGAAGAACTGGGTTACCTGGAGGACCTAGGAAGTTGAACTAGGGTGACAGTGCTGCTGGAGGAGTGTGTATTAGTAGGGTAGTGTAGTTTGGAAAATGATGAGTAAGATGCAAAAGTTGTCAGCTCAGTCTTTGTCTAAACATACCTGTATGTCTCAAGTGCTATGTTAGGAGAGTGTCTGTATGAGATTTCATTAATGCAGTTTTGCAAGACAAGAACGTCTGCAGACTTCCCTGGTGCTAAGGATCAGAAGGTGGAAGGAGCTTTCCTGCTGCTGAAACTACTGGCTTCTCTCCCACTCTCTCCAAAATAGCCTCCCAAAATCTGTTACAGATTATTTTGATTATGAAACCAGGCAGCTTTCTCACCCCCTCAGGGCACAACCCCTTCCACAGGTGTTTATGTACATATGAAATTAAAAATTAAAGTCCAAAGCCTGGAAGCAGAATGAAGGAGTGAACACCTGCAGGGCACGGCTGTAGTCTATGTAAGCAAGCAGGAAAGAAATATCTTGGCTTCTTATTTGGCATCTTTTTGTGGAATAGGTCAGTTTAGCAGTACGACAATTCAAACAACATAGCCAGCAATCTTTTGAACAAACACTTTAATTCAAATTCAAAATTTTTGTGATGACTTTTGAATACAAGAGTGGTAAAAAAATTACCATGCAAATGGAAAATTAAAATAAGAATTAGCTACACATATGTGTTAATACCTGCTACTTTAAATAGCACCTTTCAGCTTCTGTGAGTTATATAAACATTAACTTGTCTTCATTGTGCCCCAGAGAGATAAGTGTTATTAACTTGATAAACAATAATATTAAGTAAATTATTTCTCATTTTTCCTCCTTGCTTTTTTCATTTTTATTTTGCATGTCTGAAAACTATTCCCATTATGCAGCTTTTATTTCCGCATAAAAAATGATTATAAAACCCTGAAACAAATTTATTATTAATTATGCATGCTTTATTTTATTTAATCCTGTTTCTGTTTGACTGGAATGCCTTCATTCCTTCTGATACATTAGGTAAAGCATATTGATTTCTTAAGATCTTAATCTTATGGGAATAACAACTGAAAGGTAGTAAATTGCTGTTTGAAAAAAACCAAAACCAAACAGACAGCAACACCCCAACAACAAGCAACCAGATTTTCAGAGCTCTCTTGAATAAAGAAAAATTGAAGGATTATATTCTTTCTTTTTATGAAGCTTCAGCCCTGATAACTTCTCAAATTATGTTTTTTCTTCTGTTTTTAAGTTTAAATTTTCATGAGAACTTGGTAAGTCTCCTATCCAATTATCCACTTCCCTTTCAAACCCTGGGGTTTGCTTTGTTAGTCTGAGTAATTCTGGGTTACTGAGGGAAAGAGGTGGCCTCCAGAAAACAGCAGCTTCTGTTTATGACCAGTGTGATGGCTCCAGCTATTAATGTTGTGGAACTCCGAAGGGACAAGATCTGGCAGAAAAAAAATACTCTTTACATCTTTATCCAAATTGTTAGGCTACAAACAGTGTTTACCTAGAGTTCGATCATGGAAGCCTAGATATACAACATCGGGTAGGATTTATGGCAACATTACTCTTTGCAGTATTTTTACAGGTGTCTTTCAAACTTAAGATAACTGACTAGGTAGATCTGTAAAAGACTGTTCCATAGGTTTGGTTAAATGAAATCATCTTAGTCCAGGAGTCTGCTATAAATTCAGGATAAGTTTATAGGCTGCTTCTTTTTAGAATGGCTGTTTCAGAAATACCTGGCTGCTATTACAATTGCCTGAGCTTCTCAAGGGAGCTGGATATAAATGTCATCTGACCAACGACTTCCTGGCTCTTCACTTTTCTTCCCCCTGCTTTCTCATAAGTGATTTTATGGATTGATTTCCTAGGTTGAATTACTATCTAAGTAGACTTGTGTTTTTTTTCTCCTTGCCTATATTTAGACCTTCATTCTGGGGTAAGTTATCTTGCCGTTATGGCTGAAATACGAGTCCTTGTCTTCAGGACTTCCCTGAGAAATGTAACCCTGTAATCTGGGTGACTGTGGTGATACCCTGTCAGCCAGTTTGCAGAAAGTCCATGATACTCAACGCTTCCCACGCTGACTGCGGGCTTCTGAGCAGCCACTGCCACCTCCTGAAGACCTGCAGAGTCTTCCAACAATGCCTTGCTAGCAGCAACCACACATGTGAGGCCTTGGGCAGTAACTTCTCAAAGTTTGTGAAGGGCATCAAGAACAATTTTCCTCTGCATTGTTCTGACCTGGATGATACTGCGTATTTATCTTTGCTGCATTAGGAGACTGCTGAGTTTTATCTTCTCAGTGGGAACCCGAAAAACAATATTCTTCAGTTTATTGATGTGCTGCTGCTATGAAAAGTAGTTAAATTGGTTAAACAGTTTTAAGTGTCAGATAAGAAAATCCTGGACCTTGATGAGAAAATGTGTAGCAGAGAATGTTTGAGCCACTATTAGGATACAGAGAGATAGAACAATTCAGGATTAAAAAGACGCTGTTTAAGATGCAAAATAATAGAACTAGGAGTAAGCATAAAGCTTTTTAATTTTAGCAGGAGAGATAGGCATCTGCGGTTGTCTCTATTAATGAACTGCTGAAGCCAACACTTTAACTTTCTTTGGGGGTATGGACAGAACAATTCCTTTCCTTGTGAAACGCTTGTTACAGATTGCTTATGGAGCTTAGAGAACTTTAACAATGGATTTCCCATTAAAATGCATAAAGTATCTTCTTCCCTTGCCACAACAATGATGTTAGGGAATGCCTATCTTAGGACAAAGGGCAGCCCAGCAGAAGCAGATCTGTAGGGCAAGACATCCGGTGCTGAAGACTCCATGCCTTTGCTGTAGGTCAACAGGTCAAGGGGATTTCCTTTGGACTAGTTCTAGGCTGGGCTGAACACATCCTTTTGGGAATGGAGAGCATTTGTTGAGCTCTAGGAATATATTCTCAAATTTATTTTTGTCTGATTGAGTTGAGTTCCCTTTCCTTGAGTGCTCTGTGATACATAAACCAAATCATGGGAAGGGCAAGACATAGGGGCAACCTGCTTTAGTTGTGTGCTGTTGAGAATAACATTGACAAATCCTTAGGATGTTTTCATTCTTCTCTCTTCTTTCTAGAAGTCATGCAAGCATTTACTGGTGTGTTTTTATCCCTGAAATGTTATATCTGAGTGTAACCTCCTGTCTTCTAAATGTCATCACTACAAGGTTGACTTATATGGGAAATTTAATGTATGTGGGTTTCCCTGCAGAATTCATGTTAAGATCTTTAGCACAGGGATATTTATCAGATCTTTTTACTTATGTAGCTTGTGTATTTCTTGAATAAAAGGTGCTAATTATCCAAAAAAGAAGAGTAAAATGAATGTCTGTTTAATGTACTTTGATTCATATACTCAATAAAATACAGAACTGCTACTGTAGTCTGGATGGTTCATCTTATTTTTGCATCCATGGAAAACAAATAGAAAACAATACCACTGAAACTTTAGAGCTATGCTTAAGCACTTAAAGAAATCAATGAGAAGTAGACTCTAGATGCTGTTGTAGATTCCACTCAGCAGTGAAGTGCCTTTTTTAGGTGCCAGAAATACTTTGCTTAAACAAAAGTTCTTAGCTATAGGCATGCTTAATCAAAACTTCACAAGGAATTTGGGAAGATGCCCAGTGGGATTTGCAAATGTTGCTAAATGATTACCTGCAAAACTTTGGCTTTGAAATGGAAGCTAATTCTCAGACCTCTGCAGCATTAAGTGCCCTGAATACCTTTGTGGTATTTTATAGAACCTATCTTCCTACCTTCATTTGCAAAAGCACTTTTAAAGCACTCCATCTCATGTTTTTGTGGAACTCTTAAAATTAAAATCAGAATGATCATCATACACTTGATCTTGCTGGTGTACTTTTTAATGTGACTATTGAATACAACCCAATGCAATAATAAATGCATATGACTTCTTACATGAAAACCTGGAAATGTAACTGGTCGTCTGCTCATACAGAATGGTATCTCTTTCTGTTAATCTTTATTGAAACTAGTAGATGATGGAATTTGTTGCTGGGGTAAGGGGACTCCTGCAGTCATGGAAATGTGTGTTGGGGGAGTTCCTGGCTACTATGATAGAAAGCACCTGTGCCTCGTTAGGACAGGTGCTGTGAGTCACGTTGGTCAACTGGAAACCACGTGACTCATGGATGAATAAAGGTGGGGCACTCCCAAGAGGGAGTGGGGCAGTTCCCTCCTGGAGACTGGAGTGATAGGAGCCCCTGGAGAGCAGCATCTTGAAGCTCTCTGTTGGAAGCCTTTGGTTGTGACAAGGACCTTTGGAGTGCGATAGAGCCTTCTGATATATGAGGAAGATCACAACAACCTTCTGGGTTGTGATCCCCGAAGATTGAGACACCAGTAGTCCGCAACAAATGTGTACAAGGATTGACTAAGAGTGCCCAGGCTGCACTGCAGTTAGGCCATATTTCAGCCATTATTTCTTGTGTTTGCCATCTGATTTTTCCCACCTATTTCTCTCTAGATCCTAGGAACAGGAAGGATCAAAGTACTGTCACTTTTCATTTTACTGATGATGTCTTGGAAAGCTGAGAGGAGATGGCTGAGCTTCACTCTAGGGAAGGTGTGCACCGGAGGCCACTCTTGGTGGTGGCACCCTGGTCCTCTAGGGACCCTTGGTGTGCATCAAGCAGCCACTGCTGCCTGAAGGCCCGTGGCTGGCTTCACAGGGACAGAGGCCATGGCAGAGCTATAAGCGGGAGCCAGGGGGTGCTTGAGACGGTTGTGCCTCCCCCCAGCACAAAGGCAGGACATCATGGAGGGGGAAAGTGCTCAGCCCTGCTGAGCTGAGGGTGTAGCCTTAGAATCTTTACACTAAATCACTTAAGAATGGATTTTTTTAAACCTTTCAATTTTGATGGAAAATAAAAGATTTGGAGACTACTAAATGCTCTTTCCAAGCAGGAATGAACTTTTGAACCTTTCACTAATTGTCTTAAGGGATCTATTTCTCTTGATAATTATGTGCCAGATAGTCTAGAGGGGCTGACTTTTTTTGAAGTCAATTAGTTAAGCCATTATTTATATGGTTAATTTTCTTTTTCGTGTTGTGTTTTGGAGGAGAAATAACTAATAATAAGTGAAGAATTGATTTAAAGACTTAAACTAACAAGAATAACAGAAAATGTATTGCTGCTTTCTTTATGTTGGTTTCTTGATATATTCTAGGAAGGTCATTAACTTTAGCTGTAAATTTATGTTCTCCAGAATTATATTTTTGCTGATACAGTTTCTCTGAGCTGAATTGTAGTGCTCTAGCTAGGTTTTCTTTTTAACAGCAGCACATGTATAAGGTTATGCAGAGGTGATTAGATAAAAAAATTTGCATTTCAACTGGAGCACTCTATTTCATTCACCACAGTACTTGCATATGGATTTTTTTTCGAAAAGATAATTTTAATTTATATATGTGTATAGAACAAAAGGAATTAACTCCAGAGGCTACAGAAAGCCCCCATAACAACCCCCACACAGCATTTCAGACTAAAAAATAACCATAGTCTTTCAATAAAAACCTTTTTGTAAAATCCTAATTTATTCATGACTTGATGTTCTAGTGAAATGTATTCTTTAATCCCTTAGTTGATGAACAGTAGGGTAAAATTGGACAAAAAAAAGTCCCCAGTTAAGGGCAACCGTATGTTATCTATTTTTTAGGTAAATATGCATTTCGTTAGTTGTAACACAAAAATACTGAAAATAGCTATCTCAATGTTCACATTACATCACCACTTTATCTGTTGATGTGACAAAAACCACATAACAGCTTTTGAATGACCTTTTTTCACACTTCTTAACAGGTAAAAATACTGAAAGGGAGCAGGACCGTGTGAAATGATATGAGGTCCCTGAGAAAGTTTTAAAGAGTATGCCCTAAATTATTTATTCAAAGTGTCAAGTATTTTTGTCGCACCTTCTAGGCGCCTGACTCCATGTCTCTGGTCTTGTGTGTCCTCACCTTTTGTCCCTTAGTACCAAGATATGCCCTTCAGCTTTCTCCATCCATCTCACTGCTGGCTCTTGTGATGTGCCCTTCTCGGTGCTCTCCTCAGGGCAGTGCAGAGATGCCACCTGGTGGCACAGCAGCAAGTGCCTCTGAATCCAGGGATACGCAGTAACTGCCGTCTGCAGGCTCCTATAGGAAAGGAAACCTATTCCAGAAGAATGACAGATCTTGCAGGTAGTGCATGCTTCTTTGGTGTCTCTTACTTCACGCTCTGCGACATCTAATGTGCAAGGACATGGAGAATTACATTGAATTGGTTGGACTCCAAAACCGCTTGAAAAGTGAAGAATCTAAGCGATTTCTTGGTGTGGTAGTGCATAAGGCTATTTGGGTACAGAAACACAGCGAAAATGGGAATTTTGGTTTTTGCTTTAATGGTAAGAAGAGACATTAGACAACTACTTTTTTTCTTTTCTTCAATGTATTATTTCTTGACATTTTAAGTTTTTTTTTTCAAATAGATATGAACGACGTAAATTAAGAGTTTTGGAAGAGTTCTGAAACATTCCTCATCATGGTGAAGGAGTGAAGTAATACATCCAGTTTAACTGTAAATTCACTTGGAGAGGGAAAGGTGCATTGGGTTATAAGAGAGTAACTGAATATAACACTGGTACTACTAGTATTGGTGTATTGATTTGCAGTAAGTGAACCTTGATGTTGTTTTTTCATGGAAAAAGAGGCTTCATGGTTTGAGAGAAAGTTTCTTCATTTGAAGGTCCTCTGGTCATGATTCAGTGAAGTATTTGAAGAATTTAATGCTGATGAGATGGAAGATCAGCAAGCTTTGAGGAGCTGTGTTGAACTGCACAAGGACTCTGAAAGGGCGAAAATTTTGCAGGCTTGAATACAAAAAGCAGTTTGTATATTTAAAAAAAAGTACTAGGCTTAATAGAAACTAATGTTATTTAACTTTTAATAACTAATTTCATTCTCTCTGTGTAGTTGTCTAGCTGATCTCATTTAAGGGCCTAGTCATAAATTGTATTGTGTTTTATTTTTTTAACCTATTGCTTCTAAATTAATCCAGGTTGGTAGTAGACTGAAATGAATGCATTCTCATATCTACTCACGCTCCTGCCTTATGCAGCAGCATGTGATGTATTTTGTGTGCCCTGTGCAAGTGGCTCGGCCCTTATGCAGCTCCTGCCCTTATAGCAGAAGCAGTAGCACAGGGGAGGAGAGGGTGCTCCTTGTCACTGGGCACGGGTGGCATATGCATTTCTGACATGGCCAAACCATGCTGCACTGCAGTGACCACCCTGCAGCCAGCGATGCTGGCCCTGGGGGGCATGGGCTGCCTTGTCCACAGCTCTCTGGAAGAGACCCCTGCTCGCATGGGCTTCCATTTACAGGAGAAATCTTCCCAGCCTCTTCCTTCTGCTTATTTCTGATCCATTTGAAATTTACTTCCTCACCTGAGTTTAACTTTTCCAAACTTCCAAGTTTGTCCATAGAAGTAAATAGTCTATCCCGACTACCATGTCATTCGCCTTTCTCTTTTGTTCTTCCATGCTTTGATAATAATAAGGCAAAACAACTTTGATTAGCCACTGTCAGAGCATTGAACAGATTATATTTAACTAAAGAGGTAGTTAGGATGAATGGATAAATCACTGAAGATGAAACCTTAAACCTGACCTTTAGGTCATCTGCTGCTTTCACCTTGTTATTCTGTTACTTATTTTCTTATACCTTGTCCAACCTGAAATCTTATGAGTAGTCATGCTTCTAACCATACCAAATGCAAGAGACCTATTTTTCCTTTCATCAAAGCATCCTAATGTTTATTTAGAATATGTTACATGCTGTGCAGCAAGCCTTAAAACCAATGGAAGCCCCAGTGGCTTGCTTTGAGTGGATGGTGCTGCAGATCACTTTTCTCTAGCCACTTCACATAATTTAGGGAATGCAGTAACCTGCAATTTAAACCATGTAATGTGGCTGTGCTAGTCTCCCCATAACCTCCCCCCCTTGCCTGCCCCTGCACGCCCCCAAATGTTTTGAGATTTGTCTCTAGAGAGATTTTGAAAAATGCATGTTTTATTAAAGCACATCAATCACATAAGCTGGACGTAAAGTGAAGATCTGTGGGTTTGATCTGCAATAAAACCTCTTTAAGCTTGTGATGTCACATCAATAGATGGGGCAGGGGGGTTATTTGTCATCTTTTCTGTCTTAGTACTTGAGGCTTCAGATGCAGCTGCAGATTAAGTCTAGATTTAGTCCTTTTTGAAAATTCACTGAAGTGAGTAGAAATGAAATATGACAGGAGTTTCTCATCTGGTTGCCCATTAAACACAGGTGGCACCTACATAACACTAGTCTAATGATGACGTACTCCTTCCACTGGTGCTACCACTTCATCCATCCAGTCCTCGAGCTTGTCGTCAGGGACAGGCTGCAGCAAGGCTAGTCTCCTTGTGCAGGGGACTCGTAAGCAAAAAATAAAAATGTTCCTAGTTGGCATTCTAGGACCTGTTTTATGGTGGTGTTAATGTAAGGATGGGCAGGACAATAGGATACTCATTGTAAATATCAAAGTTGTTATTTGCAGAGCAAAGGGACTGCTGCCTGGAAATTCAGTAACTGCTTATGTCACTTAGCCTATTTTACTTCTCTGGTGGATAGTAACTGGGTATAATATATGGATGCAGTTGGGTACCTGTGCTGCTGGTTTTTTTTAAATTTTTTTATTATTATTTTTTTATTAGACTTCCCTTGCCACCTGAGTGGCATATCACCACTTTGCCAGTTTGACAAGAAACAATTGTTTTATTGTGATTAAAGCATGTAAGATGTAACCACCTGCCTACAGTGCTTCTCAGAATATGGCTAGTGTACATAAATAATGGTTATACTGAAATTCAGGGGATTTTGGATCTCTTGGTTTTGTTTAGTTTTAATATGGAATCTGTTACTGGCTATAATAGAAATAGAAACTACTGTCCAATTCTTTGCATACATTAATGTGGGTGATAGTGATCTTAAATAGCAGAATAACTTCTAGAGTAGTTTCAGTTTATAATTGCAGAAATTTCACAGTGCCTACTTCTTACTAGGTTAAACCATGAAGGGTTTTTTTGTGTGTCATACAGTTAGAAGGTTTGTGGAGTGTGATTTTACTTTCTGGAAGGTTTATCTTTGTGTGCAAAGTTGCAAACTATATTAATACTAAGAGGGATGGATTTGTACCTTTCTTTTTCTCATGGCAGGTTTTCTGAAGTCACTTGGAACAACTGTTAATGTTTTGATCTTCTGTTGTATTTCTTATTACAGGGTTTCAAATCCCCATACGAAGACTAATAAATAGCTGTTTCCCCACAACCTCCTTGAGAGGTAGGCAACTGTTTGTACATCTCTATTACTGGCAGTCTAGCTGAAGTACAGAGAGCAAGAGGTCATTTTCTTAGGGAGTGTGCTATGAAATCAGTGTGAAATCATGGACAGAATCTGGGGGTCTAGTCTGTAAGTGCAGTTCAGACTAATCTCTTTCCGTATGTGGTCCTTTGTGGACCAAAGTACTTAAAACTGTAACGTGTATGTTTGTACTATGTTCCGTGTTCTCCATATTGCTGAAATACTTTGTGCTTGTGCTGCATCTCAGAGTTGATCAGAGGTATTCTTTGGGTGACGTTGTCTTTTCTCCTCTTGCCTATAACTTAGTTTTCCTTGGAAAACTAAACTCTCTAAGCTTCCACCTGTATTTTACGTATTAACTAAATCTATCAAACCTTTTTTCAATGAGGGTTGCTGACTAAAATCTCATGAGAAAAGAATGAAAGACTGATTTTTGTGTTCAAGCAATTTACAGTTAGTCTGTTTTCCTTTTTGTCAAAGCCTCTGGATTGCCTCCTCAACATTAAATCATCAAAGTTTTCCAGACATATTTTTAGCGAAGGATATATTGTGATTGTATTAAGTTTTCCAGACTTAGTGTTACCCTGCAGTTGCATGTAGTGTTGTGATAGATCCTAGTCACTGAAGATACTGCTTTAAAAATAAATAAGCAAATCAATCTCTATGGAAATGTCTACAGGTGAAGTCTGGTAAATATGTTAATGGGACTCCCAGACAGGAGAGCATTGCTCCACCAGCCAGAGAGATGCGAGGAGCATGGGACTTGCTTACAAGCTAATTGTTGTTTGTTGTCATGTTGAATTACCAAAATGTCAGATGTATTAGAAAGGCACTGTGATACTGCCTTGGGCATTTTTCCTTAGTGGTTCCTCAGTAACACTGAGGAAATGTTCATTTGGGTTATACTGGGATGAACAGTTTTTTCATGGGTTTTGTACTTGGTAGTTGAAAGCGTGGTGTAAATCACCACACCTTAGCATAGGCACGATGAGACAGTGTGGAGAATGGATTAAATCACTATGAATTTTATGAAATAATATGATGAAGTCTATTAGAATAAGATTTACTGCAGCTAGTAAGGATCCCAAGTTGATGTTTCCCTTTCCCAATTTAGTAAAATCTCTGATGCTTTTTCTTACTTTTTGGTTTCCAAGTCTTGTGCAGTATTTTTAGCCTCGATCAGATTTGTCTTGAGCTCAAGTTGGTGCTTTTAATCTAGTCCTCTGCACCATTTTAGTGCACCATATTTATTACTCACACTGTGTGTTTCCAATGAAAGAACATATTAACATTGATTGAAGTGTCCAGCAGCTTGTTTTATGTGCTCCACAGGCATTTAGTCCTGTATTAACTTTCTACATGACAATTAAAATCACTGTAGTTCATGTCACTAGAATTAATTGCAGGCATTGCAGGTGGCTGGGAATTCACTGGGATCCAGGACAGTAGTGCTTGGTAGCTTTCAGGTCACCATATCTGTGGCCTAAAAAGTGAGTAGAGGGGAGTGAAAAGTTTCCATGCAGCTGTTTGAAACATATACAAGGTTTCTGAATCTGAAAAACTGTAAGCAGAATTATATATTCCTTATGATGTGAAATATACTCTGAAGTATAAACTGTCCAGGGAAATATTTTTAATTTAATTTAATTTTAAGAGGTTTTTGGCTCACCTCTTAATTGTTCAAAATACCTACGTGAAGTAATAGGAGTCTAACGGTTAATTGATAAATTGATTTTCCAGCTGCTGAGTTCATGAGGAAAAATGTTGACTTTGAGGTTACAGTATATAACTCAGGATCCACAGAAGCACAGATTTAGCTCAGCAGCAGCTATCAGATAGGGAAAGGAAACTATATATTTTGAATATTAATGATTTAATGCATTTCAATTACATTTTTTTTTCAAAGGGTCATATGAAATAACATAAGGCTTTTTACTCATTTTATTTTCATGTCTATCCTAAAATTTTAGGGACTTCTTTCTTAAATCTTTCACTTGGCTTTAAGGATCTGTGATTTTGTTGCTTTTCTTAGCATTGGACACCTCATGCTTTGTCCATTCTAGGAAGTGTTTTGGGTTGCTATTGCCACCTGTCAGAAGGAATAAGATGACATACAGAAAAAGATTAGCATCGCTTTTAAAACTCCTTGGTTACAATTCAGGGAAAAAGCATGTACCAAGCAAAAGTTCTGAATTTTTCCAAGCACATACTCCTGAGAAGGTGTTTTTAGGATCAGGGCTTTTGCAAAGTTGAAACCCACTGTTTCATTATAAAACCTGCTTTTCACTCTCCAATGTTACACACGCTTTTTAAATTTTCCTCAACTGCTATTTACTAATTATCTATCTTCATGTGATTGCATTCTTGGATTCTCATGTATATTGATCCCTACATCAAAGAGCCTCTCAAAGTAAATATTTAGCAATGTGCTAATTAAAACAAAACTAAACCGAAAACAACAAAGATCCAAACAACCTGAAGTAAACCCCAATTCCATAACTTACAGTATGTCATTGGGTATCTTTCGATTTTGTCACTGATAACATCTGTGTTTCTGACAACTGGATTAATTCCCTGCTTATCTAAGCTGGATAATTTAGAATCATAGAATGGTTTTGGCTGGAAGAGACCTCAAAGATCATTAAATTCCAACTCCCCTGCCATGGGCAGGGACACCCTCCACTATACCAGGTTGCTCAAAGCCTCATCCCACCTGGCCTTGAACAATTCCAGGGATGAGACATCCACAGCTCTTCTGGGCAACCTGTTCCAGTGCCTCACCACCCTCAGAGTGAAAAATTTCTTCTCTACATCTAATCTAAATCTGCCCTCTTTCAGTTTAAAGCCATTGCCCCTTGTCCTATCACTACACGCCCTTGTAAAAAGTCCCTCTCCAGCTTTCCTGTAGACCCCCTTTAAGTAATGGAAAGCTGCTATTAAGATCTCCCCGGAGCCTTCTCTTCTCCAGGCTGAACAGCCCCAACTCTCTCAGCCTGTCTTCATAAGAGAGGTGCTCCAGCTATCGGATCATCTTCGTGGCCTTCCTCTGGACTTGTTCCAGCAGCTCCGTGTCCTTTTTATGTTGGGGACTCCAGAGATGAATGCAGTATTCCAGGTGGGGTCTTTACTCCTATATTTCCTGGAAGGTCTGTTCAGATCTATCTCACACCCTGTGTCACTCCCTTTGCAGCTGTCAGCATCTCACTGGGCAAAGCCTCCATTTACTCCTTTCCTGTAGACTGCTCTTAAACATTAACTGCTGACTTCATTCCCTTTGTGTTTGCTCCCCAAACAGCCTTCATCGTGACATTTAAAGAAAAAATGTTGGAGGTGTGTTATGACCAATAGTCATCATTAGTATTAATGCTTAGTATGCTTCCACCTTGCCCTAGTTATTGCTTGTATCTCTCCTATTTGCTCTACAGGTAGTCATAAAAATTCTTTGGGACAGGCAGCGTCTTTTGTTTGCAATAATATACAGTGCTAAGGTTTTGTTCTTACACTAGTGTTTTCAGCTCTGTCATATCAAGGTGCAGGTGGAAGGTTCTGCGTTTATTGATCAAAATTAAAGAGTACCACCCCTCATTCCCAAGTGTGAGGGAATATAATTATTTGACGTTGTCAGGAATAGAAGACTGATCCTATATTTCTCTTGTCCAACCTCTCTATATACTTGTTACAAGGCAATGTAAGTGCAGGCTTATATGGTCCCTAGCTGGTCCTGTTGAACCAGTGTCCTGTGTGAAATCCAGCCTTGAATTTGGGAAGAGTTGTAACACCTCTTTGGGGGCTGGTGTCTGAACCAGCCTGTTATCAGAAAAAACGGTTTTGTTACTCAGTATCTCTACCTATTTCAGTCTTCATATCTAATATCTTGTCATTAAATTGCTATTTCTGTCTTCCTTAACTTATATTCAGATGACTGCGGAAATAATATTTTTCATACTACGGTGGTTAACGCATTGGTTTTTTTTGAAGTGCCAGGCCTTAACAGTTGCCAAGTTTTATCTTTCTTTAGCTTCTCTGTCTGTCTTATTTAGTATTCATTGATGGAAAATAAGGACACTCCAGTGTTTTTCTTTATATTTGTTACCATTTTTTGTGTTGCATAAGTCAATTAATTTGACTAAATCATGATGAGTTTTTGTTTATAAGATTCTGAACAAAGTATTTTAGTGACAGTGCTGGAATTTAAGATAGTAAAAAGATTTGGCATTAAATTCAGGAGTGAATTCGATAAATAAATGGAAACAATGACAAAAGAGATGCATTTTTTGTTTACAGATTTTAAGACTTCTAGAATATTTTGACCTTGCTACTCTGTAAATTCAGATGTCATATTCGAGATTATTACTCAGTAAGGTGATAAAGGAATCTTCCAAGTAAACTTAAAGTGAGAGTTGTTACAAAGCCTCAATCTTCCTTAGAGCTATTTCTAATGCTTAATAGAAACGGAAGAAGGGCTGACAAGATGGAGTGGGAGGGAAAGGAAACATAATTCTATTTCAAACTGCAGCCTTTCTTCTTCTAAAGTCCTTTTTTCATAAAAAGTATGTTTTGAGAACTTGATTTTAACATGTCTGACTTCTTGACTTTCTTCTGGAGCTTGAGTTTCTAGTTAGTTTTGGCCCAAAGGATCTGGATATTTGTTAGGAGAAAAATAGATTTTTAATAATATTACTTTCTTCTAACCAGATAGGAAGACAGTGGCTTCTTTTCATGCAAGTACTCTGTTGTAGTAAAAAGAATGATGGATGTCTGATTTTACATGCTGTGCTGGAATAAACACTTTCTTCTTCTAATTCTCCTGCCAATTTCCTAGAATTTAGAAGGATATCAAAAATAAGTTTCCATCACAGTTTTCCGAGCATCAGAAGCTTTAGGTTATTTTTTGTTGATTTTTGAAGTATTTCCTTTTCCTTGCATAGTGACATCATGCTCCTTCATACAGAAAAGAGTGAGAAAAGATACTTCACTTGTTTTGACAAACACACTGAATATTTCACCCTTTGTAATCCAAGATAGGAATAATTGCACTTAATATGGGCCTTTTATTGAACTTCAATGGCTCTAGTCACCTGAAATAACACTGCTGGAGGTGTTTCAAAAATATATCCTGAGGATATTCCATTTACAGTACTAGAGGGTTTTTTGTTTCCTTCCCAAGAAAAGTTGAATTTCATTTACCTAATAATTTAGAGTGGAAGATTAGAGCCCCTTTTCTCCCTTCTGCTAACTCAGTAGCCAGGAATATTTAGTTTCAGAGAATCCTTCCAAAAGGATTAGGAAATAGTTTTCTGGCAGGTTCCCTACTTTGTGAGCTGGTACATTTGCAATAAAGTTTATTTTATGCCATTTGACAACCTGATGTCCAATTCTGTGGCTTCAGAGCCAAAGAGCCTTACTATGCAAAGGGCATATTTTCAAAGTGCTCAGTCCAAAAAAAGAAAAAAAAACACCTACAACTCCTCACTGTGGAAAACCTTTATCAGCAGTTGAAAATGAGAAACAAAAGGATGACTGTCTATTCCTAAGCTATTAAAGCAAATGCGTACATGCTTTTAGAAATAGCAAGAGACTGGGGTAGGGGGATGATACACACCAGAAGGACACAAATCTTGTGGTGGTTTTCAGGAAATATTCAGTAGAGAAAAGCAAGCAGTATCCCCCTTCTCTTCATTCCTCTTTTTTACTTTTTTTTTTGTGTTAAATGATCTTGATGGCAGGGAACGTATTTAAATTCTCCTGCTACTTGTCTGTGCCATGTGACAAAAACATTCCAGCGAAAACATGTTGAAGTGCTCTGGAAAGTGGGCAGCGAGACTCTTACAAAGGCGTGAAGCACGCGGTGCCGGAGGAGTTTGTGCAGCTGTGTAGTGTGCTGGCGACTGTTGCGCAATCCTTGCAACAGAGCTGTGCAGGAGAGGATGTGTAACTAACTTCCTGTGTGTGGTACATGCTTCATCTTCAAAGTCATGGGGAATCCTTAACTCCTCATGAGCTCAGTTAAAATGGAGGATACATTCTACACTGTAAAATAAAAGCCTATACCTTAAAATAAACAACACTTGACAATAATACAGGGTTGGATATTGGGTGGTTAGAATTGCATATACAAATTTTGAGCACGTATCTGAGCTTAACACTTAAGAACAGTTTATGATGCCCATCTTAGTTTTAAGAGGCACTTATGATAAATACCTACAGGAATGACATTTAGAGACATCTATCTATTGCTAAAATCAGATTGTTTACTACAAAGTAGGAAGCAAATTTCATGATCCGAACAGCAAAAAGCACACAGAGGAAATCTTTCATTGCTATCATTAGTCATACTTAGTTTTCAATAGTATGAAGGCTGCTTTATGCTTTATATAGGCCTCCTGCTGAAGACAACTTTATTTCATCAGCCAACTTCTGCTTTTTGCCATTCCCTAGAGGTCTTCCATTAAAGGAAATCCGTTGATCATCACCAGATACATTCATGTGCTTTCCATCTTCAGGATAGCTGCTCTGTTCTTCTGTGTGCTGGTGCATAATAAGTGTTTCCCTCTTTTTTTTTTTTCTCTCAGGAACTAATTTGTACTTTACTGCAACAACTGAATGTTCTGGAGAATATTTGGTTCCTGGTGTTTTTGCTGCGTGTTTGACCGAAAGATAATTTCTTTACCTCTTCCAGTAAATACAAACGTATTTTTCTGTTGTCAGAGAAATAAACTACTGAACTTTAACTGTAAATATGTCATCTTATTAATCCTCATCCATTGTACTGAATCATCAATCAACTCAAGCATTTCATCATCTTTTCTGGATAAATATTTGGTTGAAGTTACTTTGTAACTCCTCTGTTTGTGCTTTCTGGAGACTTTTGAGAATACTTTCAACCTTATTTTGTATTCTTAGTTATTTTAGTTTAGCTCATATAGTACAACACGTATTTGTGTGGTTAAATACATAACACATTTGAGACAATATCGTTGAAAACAATCTCTAATTTATAGTATTTGATGCTTCCCGAACAAGTATGTGTACTGTGCTGTTATTGTTTCTTTGTAGGAGTAATTTGCATTATTGCTTTCGCATTCTTCCCTGTTTCTCAAAGGATTCTGTACTGCAGCAAGATAATGATCGTATATGAGCACGTATTTAACTGAATTGTTTTATAGTTTGAAGTTAAGATGCAGAGAAATGGGCAGTTACAATGTTGTTTTGCAATATATCAATAGCAGTCTGTATGTGTCAATAACTCAGTCTAAGATTTCCGTTTTTAAAAAGCAGTTGCATGCACAGACAGAAAACTCCTGCAAATCAGGTGGTCTTATGTGTCTAAGTGATTTTTTTGCTTGTTTCACTGTTGTGAAGTCATGCTTTTCCCTGTGGGAAGAGCTGTGTGCAACGAATCTACAAATCAGATGATCACATTTTGAAGACACGCCAGTTGTTTCTACTACTTCAGATTATTTCTAAAATAATCTGTATATGTCTGGAAGAGGTGATCTGGTTTCCTTTCCATCTTTCACATGATGATGTTTCGGAATTGATTCTTCCACACAACCTGTGGATTCAACTAGTTTTCTGTCTTTTGCAAAACCTTGTTAGTCATAAACTGAAACAAATGCTTTACCTGCCTGTTATGTAAGAAAAAAGCTTTGTAGGTTTTAAAGCAATTTTCATCCGCTTTTATGGAAGGGTAACAAATGCAATACATGTGATAACTCCCAGTCTTTTGTTCACGTGTTGATCTCCCAAGTCCCTGTCCTATCAGGCATTGTTTTCGTTGCATTTCATATACCTTTGTTTGAGGTCAAATCTCTGTTTTAAAAGTGGCGAGGTAGATTTTTCTGTGTGAGAGTTCCTTCTTTTGTGTGCCTGAACTGATGGAGTTCGGTGGGGGAAGAGCGGGGCTTTGGTTTGGTTTCGTTTTGCTCAGAAGAACGGTGAAGTCTTCCCTGCTTCTTCCCACCGTAGTCGCTCTCTCTGCCTTGCTGTTCTAGATGATTGTTATAGTCATTAATAAACCCTGCCCTGAACTTTATAAATTAAAGCGTGGAGGAGATCAAAGTTAAAGACGGAGGGAATGCTTTCAGTGCCAACCGCAGTATTGTAAATGTAAGTACTGAATGGTAGAACGGGCTGTTCCCAATCTAAAAAACATCAGTCAGACCTTGTCTGCTGTTTTCCACCTCTCTGACTTTTCTTTCAGTGAAATCTGGGCAGATGAAGCAAGAGGAGAAACTAATTGCTCCACCTGAGCAACTAAACCATGTCCCTGTATTTATTTGCTACTCTATGTTCACTGCAAATATGTAGGGAGTTATTTTTATCTTAAGATTGTCTCCTGGTTGAAATGTTGGGGTAAAGACTATAAGGACTTATACACATTGGTTGTGGCTAGGACAGCGTGGTCCCAGCCTGAGAGCTGCTATTAAATGCTGCTAGTAGGTACTTGAGTTGTTATGCTCTTGCATTCTGTATATTTTACATAAATTATAAAAAGCAGTACCATTTTAGGGGTTTTTGCTGGTTTATGGTTGGTTCTTTTTTTAACAAAGCCCATGTTTTTGTGTAAAGAATTTCCTTTAATTTGTATTTTTTCCACTTGTACTTAAAAATGGGACATTGTAAGAAGGCACTGCAGGATCTGAGTTAGGGGTAGCAATTTACACGTATGTTAAGCGTAGTCATTAGTATTGTGCCTAGCAACACAGCAGGCATGACTTATTACACAATATTGTTTGCTTATTGCCAAAGTGGAAGGCAAAGCAGTTCTAACTGATTACTTGTTACAGGGCTCAGTTGCAATAGTCAATTTCCCTGCCGTTCCTCTTGCGTTTCGCAGGAAAATACCGTGATAGTGTTATGAATCAATTACTAAGTAGTCATTAGGAGGAAATGCATATTGAATATATTAATCACTTCCATAATAAATTATACAACTGCACAATAAAAGCGCGTCTATGCTATTTGCAAATAGCTTATCATAAGTCTAAATTTTTTCCTGTGTTACTCAATTAAAGCCATAAATAGGAGAGCAAGGCTTTGAGGAAATGCCTCGTAGGAGCTCAGGTCTAACAAAACCGTGGGGCTGAAAAACCCCGGCAGCCTGGGAGCCAAAAGATGCAGACTGAAGCGTGAAGGTGTCACAGTGATCCATACTGATCCATGCATGGTCACCTAAGGGAACTGGGGGCTGGGTGCCATAGGAGCTCACACCTGGGGAGCTTGCAGCCTCACGGGGCAGCCCCCATACCGAGGGGTGCTTCCCTCAGGGAATGGGTGTTAACTGGTCTTCACTGGGGCGCGGAGCTGTGGTGCAGTTGGTATCTGTGCTGTGTCTGTTTAAAGGACTGTTGGTTCAAAGTCTGCCTGTGCCACCTATCCACCTTACTAAGGCAGATTCTGCAAGTGAAATTAGAACTTTTCTGTTTTTTTTAACCTGTTCATTTGTATTTACATATTCTGAAACAGTCTCACTGAGACCAATGAAAGCATTTCTCCTCAGCAAGTGTATCTTGAATTCAATGTAAATTAGTTCTATACTTTTCTCTATTGTCCAGTATGTGTTCAAAAAAGACCTTCTATTTGTATTTTGTTTTTCATATTAGTGATTGAAAATTTTGAGAAACAAATTGGGAAATAAATAAAAACTTACTTTATTAAATGCATGTTTTCTTAAATGTATAGCATTCTTAAAGATGTGTAATGCATTTGAACATTATGGAGTTGGGGAGATAAAGCTGTTAATAGCTTTGTCATTGAAAAATATACAAAAGAAACAAAAACCTGTAAACGATATTTCGCGAAATGTTACCCAATTGACATAGAATGCAGGGAAGTAATTGCTTGGGAAATGTCATACAGCACGGCACTAATGCACCCTTATATTTTTCTGTATATAGTATCAAAATAATCATTTCACAGCCTGATATCCATGACATTTCGAAGTCTTTGAATAAATTCCTTTAATATTTAAAATCAGTAACACTTGCTTATCACCTTTTTTGTATACTTCTTGGTATTCCTCCCTCTCAGAATAAAGGAAAAATGAATTATTTTTGTAGTTGAACAGTTTTTCTGTTGTCTCTGACAGTAAGCCTGATAATAAGTTGTACAAATTACATGGAAGCATAAAATATGTCTTACAAAGTGCATGATTGAATGCACATCTCATTTTGGTGTAGGTAGGCATGTATCAGACTGTGGATACCTCACTGAATCCAGTAAGATAACTTGAACCTGCTATTAAGTAATGTAAATGAAGCTTTGAGAAACTCAAGAGTATGTTCAAAATTAAAAAAAAAAAAAAAAGCAGCCTGGAAAATGCAACATTTACTATGTACCTCTAAATGTCTCCTCAGGAACTCAGAATATTATCCCCTAATGTTTTTTGGTGATACCAGGTTATATGGGTTACACAGATTCCTGGACCAGAGACAGCTGTTTAATCTGAATTATGCCAGAGAGTGCACACACCAGGAATCATAGAATGGTTAGGGTTGGAAAGGGACCTCAAAGATCATCTAGTTCCAACCCACCTGCCATGGGCAGGGTCACCCTCCACTACACACAGTTGCTCAAAGCCTCATCCCACCTAGCCTTGAACACTTCCAGGGATGGGGTATCCATAGCTTCTCTGGGTAACCTGTTCCAGTGCCTCAACACCCTCAGAGTGAAAAATTTCTTCCTTATGTGTAATAGAAATCTGCTCTCTTTCAGTTTAAAGCCATTGCCCCTTGTCCTATCACTACACACCCTTGTAAAAAGTCCCTCTCCAGCTTTCCTGTAGGCCCCCTTTGAGTACTAGAAGGCTGCTTTAAATACTGGAGAGCCACTGTGGTGAAGTGCAGCTCCTGCGGCTTGTTGCCATCACGGTGGAGCCCAGACTGAAGTCCAGGCTGACTTGGGTGGTATCCTCTTTGACTTTTGTGGTGCCAACCTGTGCATGGAGGTGGGATGGGTAGTCCTTTGTCACTTCCAGAAAACATGGATGCAATACAACAGGGTGGGACTTGTCTGGATCCTTCTAAATGTATGGAAATAAATGCTTTGGGAGGGTCCAGTGTCTTTCAGTGGGCTTTAAGGAGCTTGGCTGTTGGTGGCAGCATCTTCCACTCTTTGCATACCTGGCAGGAGGCCCAGGTTGCAAATGCCTTGAGGGGAGCACCTGTGGCCAGGCTGTGCTCCTCCAAAGGGGTCAACTTGAGTCAGTGGAAGCTGGACAGACCAAAGCACCTGAGTGTGAATAAAAACCTTATCACCTGATATAAAGTTGTTTCTGTATTTAAGTGGCTTTCAGATTTGTAGCAGGCATGCCAGACTACTGAAATCAGTGGGACAAAGGATTCAAGCCATGTTTAATTGAAGTATAAACCTTCCTAATAAAACCTAATGTTTATGTGCTCACGAACAGAATAGTTCACTGTCAGGGACCTTCTGTTAAATGTGCGTTTTATTTAAAGAATATTTTTAAAATCCATGTGTTAAAATAAGGTAGTAAATGGTTGATGACACTCTTTCTTTTACTCATAGCATTACTTAAGGTTGAGAAGCAAACTTCTAAGTGTCTATGGACACATGAAAAATATTACTGTCACTCATATATAAGGATTGACACGATACTACTTTAAAATCGCAGGACTTCAGAATCTCCATGGAAATTCAATGGCTTATGTAGAGTGCCATAAACATGAAACTGCTACACATGACACCTCTAAACTTTCAGCAATAAGCAATGAAGAATTCTGAGAACAGAGGAACACAGATCTGCTGACTAGAGCCCCTTTATGTGCAGAACATTTTGTTTAAGAGACTGTTACAATCGTCCACCATTGTGCCATTTGCAGGATTTTCTCATGTGCATCGTTTCTGTGTGCTTTTTCACCACAGTTAATGCTTTTCCAGGAGACCTGTCCTTGAAATACAGATGGCAATGAGAGTATGAGATAAGAGGTGTTCCTGGGTCTTACAGTCTGTTCCCTCCCATGAGTGACAATTGGATGCTATCATGCTGAAAATATCTTGAGGATCCTCCTACATTAAACTTATTTTTGATGCTCTGCTTTGCCAAGGTGCAGGCATACATTGGGGCCACATACCATGTGTAAATGCCCCCAGATATATTTCTGTCTCAGAAAATGATAGCTTCCACTAATTCATGAAGAATGAAAAGCTCTTCTGAAGGCCAAATGACATATGAAGCAGGGAGAAAAAAGTTTCTGTACTCAGAAATTCAGTTCTTGGAAGTGCGTTTCTTAATGTGTGAAATATGGTACAAACCTATAACTATTAATACAGTAGCACAAATAAGCATGATGTTGTCTCCTTTGAAAGTTACTTAAATACAGCAGCATTTTGGATATCTGTGAATTTATCATTAATTTCAGTTTTTGATGGATGAAGCTTAGTAGAATTTTCTTGCAAAACACCAAATGGATAATAGGACACAAAAAACATGTCTATGCTTTCTTTTGTTTTAATCTAAGCTGTCATGCATTATTAAAGTGAAAACTTACTGTGTTACTCTAAAAAACACAAAGCAGAGCTAATACTGATTCTTTTTCTCTCACAAGGCAGGGAATAATGTTTTAACACGTTTCTGATGCTACTTTAAACCTCATAACCTATACATCCTAGTAATTTTGTTTTCTCCCTTTTTTTTTTTAAAAAAAAATCTTGCTAATGAACCACTGTGAATAAGTGAGGGAAAAGAGAAAATGTTTTTGGGGCTGCTTGACAAAAACACCCCAAAACCCAATATCTAACAAAGGAGCTGCTTGTGGTCTTTGCTAGAATTATTCACCTAGATTGCCAGGAAAGGGAGTCCCTGTTCTTAAGAACGATTATAGGAAGGGATGTTTTTTTCAGCTGCGATGAAGTCAGCAGACACTATGAATGCTGAAATCTCAGGTCCTGGAAAATCAAATTGAACATTTGCAAGCGTAATTGTATATTGCTTGAAGTATTTTTCTATATTAAAGAAACTTTGTTAATAAATAGCACTAATAAATAGCACTATATTCTAATATACTGTTGGTGGTTTTTTATATTCTGTTTTGTTTGGTAATGAGGCTTTTCAAATGCTTCTTTACATTATAGAAATGGCAATTATTTCTATAATTGAGTTGTTACTTTCCAGTGTTTTGGTATATCTTAGAGAAAGGAATGGAATTGATACTTTCATAGATAGTACTGCTGAAACAAGCCAGTGTGAATTTGAATTCCATCCCCAAACCGTATCTAAGGAAAGCCAAGAAGACTTAATTTAGTGTGCCCATAAAAATGTTAGATTATGTAAGAGTACAGGAACCATGTTTGAAGTATAAAACATGGATTCCTTCTCTTGGAAAATTAGACCCTCTAGGATATTCTGACACTTTCTTACCTTGCTTGACATTTTTCCTGATAGTGCTTGCAGGTGGCAGAAGGTTCATGAGCCCTGTGGTGTTCCCCAGCACACTCCATGCTCAGAAGCTAGTGGGAACAGCACCTCCGCTCTGGCTCCTAGGGAGAGTTTGTTTCTTTGCCTTTGAACAAGGATAGGGTGTATCTCATCCGTTATTTAGAGAATAATTTTTTTAAGTTGACTTCAGAAGAAGTCAATGTGCTTTTTGGGGAGAGATAGGATGAAAAGGATGTATGCTTGTTTAAGTAATGGCAAAACTGAAACTCCCATGGAAGTGAGATCTTGATGGATTTAAAAAAGAAAAGGAAAGAAAAAAAGACTATTTTAAAGTAGCAAGACAATATAAATGAATCTATGAATGCATGCTTATATGCTTCAGAGAGGAATCCTAGTTCACAAAAAAAATGTGTATAGCTCTCAAGTCCAGGAACTTGAGCCAAAAATAAAACTACTGACAAAAACCCCTTGAGCTCAACTATCTTACAGGATAAAAATCTTAGAATCATAGAATGGTTAGGGTTGGAAGTGACCTCAAAGATCATCTAGTTCCAACCCCCCTGTCAATGGGCAGAGAAACTCTCCACTACACCAGGTTGCCCAAAGCCTCATCCCACCTGGCCTTGAACACTTCTTCTACAGCAGCATCTACAACTTCTCTGGGCAACATGTTCCAGTGCCTCACCACCCTCAGAGTGAAAAACTTCTTCTTTATATCTAATCAAAATCTGCCCTCTTCCAGTTTAAAGCCATTGCCCCTTGTCCTATCACTATATGCCCTTGTAAAAAGTCCCTCTCCAGCTTTCCTGTAGACCCCCTTTAAGTACTGGAAGGCTGCTATAAGATCACCCCGGAGCCTTCTCTTCTCCAGGCTGAACAGCCCCAACTCTCTCAGCCTGTCTTCATAGCAGAGGTGCTCGAGCCCTCGGATCATCTTTGTGGCCCTCCTCTGGACTTGTTCCAGTAGCTCCATGTCCTTCTTGTGTTGGGGACTCCAGAGCTGAACACAGTATTCCAAGGTGGGGTCTCACGAGAACAGAGTAGTGGAGCAGTCTTGTTTGACTCTTTATAAGCTAAGAGACCAGAACAACACATTGGTATACAGTTGTGGAAATAATTTCAAGTAAACTTTTATTTTTATTTGGACTGCCTGATCAATGTTCACCTTCCCAAGAATCAGCGTGAAGAGGCTCTGTGTTCCCCGAATTTACTTAGGGATATTTTGATGATTGAGATGGTAAGGGTAGTACCTTGACTCTGTTGGTGTTAACAGCAAAAGTTCAAGCAAATGAGATTCAACCTAATGGTTCTCTGTGGCTTCCTGTGTAGTACTTCTCCCACTGAACTAAGTACAGATCAAAAGCCATGTGAAAAAGGCAGCCAGGTGGTAACAGGAAACTTGTAAAGAACTGTTAAGGACATTGATGATAACGAATGTCTAAACCTAGTTTTCAGGATTCACTTCAAGTTGTATTATGTTGCTGAAGTCTTAAAAGCGGTGGTGAATACTTGTCTAGATCAAGGAGATCACAGATAATTGTCATGTTAATTCTGCAAACCAAATGTAGCATCTAATTAATTCTTTTTAAGCCTGATGAGTTTGATTCTGGCTAGTTTAGATACAGATCAAATTGTTATTTTGATTTTATCTGTTTTCTTTTTTTTTTTGTACAGATGCACACTAAATAAGATTAATTAACAAAAACAACAGGAGGGCAAGCGAAACATTAGAACTTGGCTCTTTTGATGTTTTTCTCTCTCATTTTTCAAGGAATTTTTGATGATTTTTGACCACAATGGGGTGTTTGACTGTGCAGCAAACAATAACGGATAAACATTATATGCATGTTAGTTATCAATACACAAGATCAGCTATGAAAAGTTTTATCTGCTGAAATATCTCTCTTGTGGATACAGTATAGGAAGCTCTCAGAATTTATCTGAGAGTACATGATATGTGCTTAAAATTTGTGCACACGTGTGTATATGTACTTAAAAGTGCTATGAAGGCCAATTATTTTTACCATCTTCATTTTAGGGTCAATATAATTTGTTTCTTTTCAGAGTAATAAAGGAAAAAAAATGATAAAAAGAAAGCGAAGATTTCATAGGCTTTTATCTTAGCTGTCATTTTAGGAAGTCCTTTTGTAGTGTGTTCAAAAAGAAAAAAGGCAAGAAAGCAAAATACATTGAAAAAAAGGGTTGTGCCATGAGTGGTAAGTGGGATCAGAGTATATAGTGATGAGAAAAAAAATCAAAATCTTTTATATGCCTTGGTTCACTTTAATAATTGATGAAGACAGCATGAATTGATTTTGTTAACTCCTCTTTTCTGAGTTTGAATAATCCATGGTTTAAAAACCACAAAACTTATGTTTTGGAGGATCTTGCGATACTTCTTGAATGGTTTATGTTTTAAGATTAGATTTAATGTTATGATTAAAGATGTGAACAGCTGTCTAATTTAGAACTCAAGTATAAAGATGATGAATGGGATAATCAGGAAGATCTGAAGTGTCCTCTTTCCTTTTTACACTCCCCTTTTCAAAACAGAAATCAAAATAATGGATAATATCTGTACTATAAAATGATCTATAACTGCTTTATCATGTGAAATCACTTGATTTAATTTGTTTCCATTTAACAGTCAAAACAGGAGAGTTTTTAAAACCTTGATAGAACCTGGCATAAGACCATTGTGATTTTTTGAGAGGTGGATATAACGATGCTTATATACAGCCATTTTTTGTTCTATTTTACTGTAGATATTAGATTTTTCTTCTCTTTATGATGCACTTGGTTCAGTGAAAAGAAAGTTTTAAATGCTTCAGTAAACCTGTTTTTTCTTTTCTGCAAACTGATGAAATCAGACACAGTCCCAAATCAGTTGTAATGTTCTGGCTGTCAACCAACAGACAGAAAAAGTGATCAGATGACTTAAAAACTTTTTCCAGACAATATACCTTCATTTAGTATGTTTTTCCTACAATTTAAGAAGATACAAATGAGCGGTTCTAAAAATAATCTAGGATGGAAGACAAATAGTAGGCAGCAGTTATCTGTGCTACCTTGCTGTAAGTGCTTAGCTGATGTTAAGTCATGCACACACGAGCTCCTGAGGTGCATTGCTGGAGGTGTTACCTCTACTTACAGGACTTCTCATTTGGCCATCAGCGCTACTTTTGCTAGCATCTCAGGGGAGGAATTTAAAAAAAACAAACAAACTTGAAGAACCTACCCAATATGCTGCATCTGCGTGCATGCTACTAAAACACAGCTCCAATGAGATCTTTGCAAAATTCTACTCGTAGAGGCTGATGTCTATGTTCATTAGGGTTTTTTTCCCCCTCAGGAAGGACATGACCTGAGTAGCAGCATTGTTATGACTAGTTGAAGAGTTATGCAGCAAATTGCTTGACATGTGTGGAAATACTGAATGTTTTGCCATTGTGACGTTTTATGCTACACCTAGATACTTATAGGATAAATACACTATTTAAATTACTAGTGGAACAACCCAAGGCTCCTTTTGGTTTTCTAACAGCAGTAGTGTTGTCAGAGATCAGAAAGTAGTACCGTGCAATAGAAAGAACATAAATCTTTATGGTGAGGATGTGTATTATTTAGAGTAAGAAGTAAATTTAAGAGGACCAAACCCACTTCTGCCTGCGAACTCCACATTTGCTTGCAGCCCTCAGCCTGTGGTGCAGTTGCCTGCCCGCGCTATCGCAGCTGGGGCAGGCCTCGAAGAGCATCCCCTTGCTAGCTTTCCAGGGACACTCATGTTTTGGAGAGGAGCTAAAGTTGGAGTGCACAGTTAGCACAGTTAGCAAATGACATGAGCAGAGTTTTGGGTCCAGGATTTTGGACTTTATGGGTTACTTGTAGCCCACTCAAGAACATGTGAGTATCTGCCTTTGCCTCATTTTTCATTTCCCGGTCTCGCAACAGCTCCTTGAGGGGGGAAGTATAATCTTCCTTTCAAAAGTTACTTTTTTATTGCACAGGAATTAGTGCCATTTAGGAATATAAATAACCTTTTCTATCCTCCTTATAGACTTGGGCAATCATCACGTGCCCTATTTAGGCAGGCTTTTCTGATGCCTTGGGTGGTACCAAAGAGCAGGCAGAAGGGAAGGATGGCCCCAGTCTTGCTTGGTATGCTTTAGAAGTAACATCTCCACTGTGAACCAGAAAAACAAATTCAAACTGCTTAGAACAGTTTTGCTATAATTAGATAGGGATAACAATAGCTGAGAAACTACCGTATGCTTTCTGTGGATATGCGTGCAGGAAACCACTGCTGCACAGAGCAGTCTATAGGATAAGAATGTATAGTACCTTGAATGGTTGTAATATAGCCTGAACAGTTATAGCACAGACCTTGAAAGCACAGACACAAGAAGAAACCAGGGCTCCTTGCACTAGAGGACAATGTATTGATCGGTATGAATGCAATCTGGAGAGGAACTGGTTTTAGAGGATTGCAAAACCAATACACAAGGTTTAATTGTGCTGATGAAGCCATTAGTTTGCTGTCTTGAAGCTGTATATCTTGAAAAATAGTGACAATAACAGGAATCCCTTAGTGGAGGAAATTATAGATCTTAATTAATGATAAGGAGAAACTGGACCCTTCCATTAAGTCATTTGCTAATGACTGCTTGGAGCCACATGACTTAAATATGTATAGCCCTGTATATCAGCCTCTGAAAACTGTTCATAATTAACAGCACAGATGAAATTGTTTTTAGATTGTATTTGTAAGCCCATAACAAAAACCAACTACTGCTGATACACACTACATATCAGAATTAGGTCATCCTATATCCTGTGCTGTACAGGTACGTGCATAGACAGTGTCTGCTATCATGAAAAGCAACAGTACTTAGTATCTGGTCTAAGGTTTTGCTGATTGGGTTAAATTGGTCTGGTATCCCACTGTTAAATTTGCATGCAACATCTCATCGGAGTAGAGTATGTTTATATGCCATCAGAAAGGTCCTTTGTGTATTAATTATTTCACAGTTTCTTTTGTGAATGTTTCTTCTTTCCGAACAACCTGCCAGGAGTATACTCATGATGAATATCCATTTTCCCCGACTGAGACTACTAGCAAAAATATCAAGGTTTTATTGTAATTAGTTCTTTTTCAGATATGTGTATAATCTTTTGATTACACTTGTTATTACATTTTGGTACAGATAATTAATATCATATCCTGTAACATGACTTCCTATAAAAACAGAAGGTATGTGTCCCTTTTATTTAAGACTGCAATGTACCATAGTAATTGAATTTTATAGACCAGAGGCTTAAAAGGAGTGCTGTTTCTTGATTGTGAAAGAGTGTTGCTTTCCTGGTTTCAAGGTGTGAGTTGCTTGCCAGGAATATGCTTTTGTCAGGCTGTAAGCCTAGATGGACCCTGGGGAATCTCAGCTCAAACATCAGTGGAGGTGACAGAGATTGGTGGGATGTGAACTTGGCATCCTTTTTCCCTTCCCTCCTCATGCAGTACTGGAAACCAGCTTCCAGCATGGATGACACTTCTCCTTTCTCTGGAATTAGCAATTGTGAAATGAACCTTCTCATTTAAAACTTTGGTACCTCTTGGTCTCCTTTCTCAGGAAAAGGACCTCCATGCTTGACAGTTGCAAGATGTTTTTCCCAGGAGTCAGAGCTCTGCTGTGTTTTCCCTCTAGACACAAGCAGCTTTTGTCTTTCTGTAGGGCGTGCTTGGTCCATGAGCTAGTTAGATGTTGATTTCCTCCAAGTTCGTCACCTCTGTAATTCCTTTGTCTTCAGGACTGATGTATGGACGAATCTAGTCTAGGGAGCAGGCCTTTTCATGAGTGGAGTATTTCGACAACAGTAATATAATATAAAAAAAAACTCTTGGCTGCTGAATGTCCCAGGGATCAGTGTGAAGGATGGTGTAGTCTTTTATCTTAAGCTTATAAGCTTAGTCAGGGGAGGTACAGGTTGGATGTTAGAAAGTATTTCTTCTCTGAAAGGGTTGTCAGCCACTGGAATAGGCTCCCCAGGGAGGTGCTTGAGTCTCCTCCCTGAATGTGTTTAAGAAAAGGGTGGATGAACTGCTTAGCGATATGGTTTAATGGGGGATTAGGGACGGCTGGACTGGATGATCTCTAAGGTCTTTTCCAACCTAGAAATCTATGAAATCTTGCAGAAAAAACTTAAAATCTGTTAACTCCACCTGGCTTTTCAACTAAGTTCATTTCTGCTTGTGGCTTGAATTCCTTTGATTTCTCTTGATTCTTTTTTTTCATTTTTAACAATTCTTTCAAAAAAAAAGTTTTCAGTATATCATTTTTCTTATACTTTTTGTATTTGCTTTTTTTCTATTTCTGATACTCAAAAAAAATCCCAATTCAGGTTTAATATCTGAAATTCAGGCTGATTCTCAACCTGACATCCACTGATACATTCATGCCCTGGATTCCAGTAAAAAACAATTATGTACAATGTGTATTCTCTCAATCCGCATCTACTTTCCTTTATTTCTCTATTTTTAATGGATTGATAAGAATGTAAAATAACTGTTTTGATATCTAGATGATGATAAAAATTTCTACTGTATAATGCACAATACGGGCAAAAAACTCAGCCTTCAGAAAGCTATTAAACAGAATTCAAGATTTGTCATGCCCTTGGTTCAGCTATGGAATGGGAGAAAACAGTTATTTGCACAGAGCGAAAGGAGTTGCAGAGTTGTGTCGATTGCAAACAAAATTCACAGTATATTGAAACATTACAAATCCTTTCGGTTCCCAAAGTGCTCGTGGTTATCTGCTATATTACATAACTTTAATCTGAGCTGCTTTAGAAAGTAAAAAGGCTCTTTTTTTTGGAATTAAGCTATCTGCAGTACCGAGGCTGACATTTTGAAAAGTAAATGGTAAGTCTGAGTGTTTGAGAAGTCAGTTTAAGATGTCTTAAAAAGGCTTTAGGAAGTTAAGTAGCTGCCATCTGAAAAGTAGTCCTTTTTGAGGCCTCTAAACTTGAAAATACAAAATCGTTAAGTTGTTTCTGAAAATTTTGCTCACACAACGCCTGCGTTGCTCTTTTGCAAGGTGTCCCATGCTTTAAGCTATTCATAGACCAGGCAGGAAAATAGGTCAGCATGGAACAGATAAAGATGGAAGACAAAACAGGGTGTGAATGAGTTGCGCGCGTTTTCACAGCATTGCTACATGCGTAGCAAAGAGTTCACCTCACCTCTAGTTTAGTGTTGCCATCCAATGGATGACAATACAGCACAAAATCAATTTGTTTATGGCCAATCCTTTTTTAAGGATTCTATTCTTGTACGTGATGGTTTTCCATAAGGTTTTGTTTTAATGTGTAAGCATGTACTTATCGGGGAAAATTAGAAACTTACTGGACTAGGAATTGGGTTGTGCTCAAATAAATATTGGCCTCAGAGAAGAGCAGTAGGAAATCTCAATTACCTTTGTTTTATGCTTTGCAGAAATGCCAGTGGCAACAATAGTGTTGGAGAAGCTAATAAATAAATTGAGTTGTAAATTTATTTATTTTTTTTACTAACACCCACCTCCATGAAAGTGTTATCAGAGTATCTGACTGAAGGGCTTGACAGAAGACGTTGCAGATAAATAGGCAAAGTTAATGTTAATAAATACCCAAGATCAGATACTAATCACTAAAAAGTTTTCAAGTAACTCAGAGATGAAGCAACACAGATAAATTAGCAATTGTGATATGAAGCTTCTCATTTAAAACTTTGGTACCTCTTTCTGATGCCAGGACTCCAGGGGAGAGCTGGGAACCACCACTCGTTAAGGCTGAAGACTGTATGGGACAAATGAGGAGAAACCACAGCAAACAGTGAATGGGCAAACACAGGGCTAAATACAATACACCAGGGAAGAGTCTTTTTAAAGGGAATTCATGCTTGGCAAACCTGATTTAATCTGTTTGATGCAACTTGCTAGGATTTCCAGAAGGCACTAGACAACTCCTCTTAATCAAAGACTCTTTCAGAAACAAAGCTGCCATGGGAAAGAGGGAAGATCCTTGCAGATGTGGGTAGTTGCTTAAAAAGAACAATGTGCCCTTGCCCTTTGTTTCCTAAAGTGTTAAGTCTAATCAGGGGAAAATAATGTGTAAGGTAGATAAAATACATGAAAGATATTCATGAAGTGATGATGTATTATAGTAAAGGATGTCTGTTGCTTTCTTTCTGCTGAAGTAAGCTTGTGATTTTCTGAAATTACTTCAGCGACTGTATCACTCTTCCCCTGTTCACTTGTGAGAATCGTGGAACTTGCCAGAGTCCATACCCCTGACTTTGTTAGTGAGATGCCCAACACAAAACCCTTCCAGCAACCTGAAACTAGCTATTCTAATGTCCTGGAAATGTGAGTCTTCAAGAGTACCATGTTCTGGCCTCAGGAAAGTTTGGCTTAGTCCACCTTTGCTGTTTGGCTGCTGTGATAACTAGCCAACTGACCAGAATAATTAGCTCTGCCTTTTTATAGCGATAAATTCCTTATGACTTAGTCAAATAGCTGTGTGGTTTTGAAAAGCTGAAACATAACCAAACAGAGCGAAAAAATTCAAGACAGATAATGTATGTCCAGGGGATTATGTGAAAGGAAGATTAAAAAGGTAGACATAAAATATAGCATTAAACATTCAGATCAGAGCAAGCAGGGGACAGGAGAAAAGCTGCTTCAGATCAGCTCACTGAGAGGAAGGAAATAAACTTGAATTTTTGTAAACTTCATTTAAATTAAAAATGGTTTGAAATTTGTATTTTGAGACATACTTTATCATATGCAGTGCATTCTTAAGTGATTTCAATTTGATTATTTTGGAAATTCTTCTGAATATACCTTTGTGTCTTAACTTGTAAGGTTGTTTTTTGTTTGGTTTTAATGTTTCTCTGACAGATGAAACCTGTGAGCTTTTCAAAGTCAAAAGCCAATTTGAGAAACCTGTTTTTCTGTATCCCTGAACGACACTTTTGGAAAATACAGCAAAATGTATTTACAGTTCCTGGAAGTAGAACTAGAAAATTCTGGCTAGGTTGTTCAATTACGCTGTAGGCATTTGTTCTTTTACTGTATTTAGTTTAAAGGTTCAAACATCAAAACTCAGGTACTGACCTGGGCTACTGACAACTTTGTGATGGTATATTTAGAAGTAGGGCTATTTTTTTGAATTGTTTCATTACTAGCAGTCATTTTTATTAGAAGAGTGCTCAGAGGTCAATCAAAAATGGAGCCATGCTGTGCTAGCCATGGGAAAAATACAAAATAACCCATGATTTGTGTCTCAAATTCCATTGTACTTCCAATCAAAGTAGATATTACAGAGGGCTTTACTATACTGGGAAAATAGCTAATCTTTTTGATTTCAGAATATTTTTTTAGTAATGGGACTGGTCTTAGTTTTAGCCAGTGTTCCTTGTCCATATTTAACTGCACAACAAAAAATACTACAATCTGTTTTCTAACAATGTTTTATTGTTCATTCATCCATTTACTTCCTAGACAATATAGCAAAAGTATCCTGTTCGTTTTGGTCAATACTGTTTTGGTTTGCTTTGTTTTTTTGTTTGTTGGCTTTGGCTTTTTTGTTTTATTTTTCCAAATGCCAGAGTCTCCCTAATCCCTGTGTCACTTATGTGTCACTTAGAAATGTTTTGACTAACAGACTAAAACTGTGTGTTTGGTTACTTCTCATTGTGTTTTAGCAGTGGCCTTGGTAACAGTTGCATCTTTTTTAGCAAATCCATACAGTAGTATATAACTCAAGAGTAACATTATGTTTGAAATTAATTTCAATAACAAGTAAGACTTTTCTAATGTATTTTTTTAAGCTTGTCTCTCAATGGTGGAGACTATTCTAAATATCTTTTTAAGATTGTTACAGTGTGGAATTACATCGTATTAAATAACATTTTGACTAGTTATAAAGCAATGCATCAGAAATTTTTGCATTAAATCGTACGAAAGAAAAGGAAAAAAGACACAAATTGTTATATGAATTTATACTAGTATTTTGTTCCTAGATATAGCTTTTTATTTAAAATTAATGAATATGTATTATTTGTCTCTCTTACAAATTTGAAGTTTCAGAAATTTCACCTAAACACAGTACGTAATTATGCGAGGTGAAAAGACAGATACTGTTGGTGTTATCTCACCTTCAAACTTTCTCAGATATTAGTACTCAGAATTCACATTTATTTTGAAGTTGACAACATTTATTTTCATACTTTGTAGAAAATACATAATTAGGACTGGCATAAGGTCTCTCAATCCACGTTCGTACTAAAAACCACTCTGGACTCCTTTTCAGTGGACAAGAATCTAACTTCAGTTACAAATAGTTGTCCAAACTGCAAAATAACACCAAGGAAACGAACATGTATTGTTAGCAATAGTCACGTATAGCTGTGTGTGTACCTGGGAAGAAAAAAGATTTGTATTCTCAGAGAATTTTCTCAGCTTGTTAAATGCCTGTTTAAATACGGTTGATGATATGAAAAATCAGATTTAGTTTTGGAGATGTCCTGCCACGACAGAACAAATTTTCCTAATAATTTTATCAGAGGATTTTTCTGGGTTTATACAGGTGCATCTAAAGAGCGGGGGTGGTGGTGGAATAAAAGCAGATGTTTCTAAGATTTACTTTTAAATAATTTGAGAAAGGTGTCACCCTGAGACCTGAATTCTTATTCCATGATGTCTGATTTTTAGGAAGTCTCAAATTCTCAGTATTGTGACAAAATGGGGGTCAAATGTCATCACTTAATTCTATGAGGGTGTTTATACTTTTTAATTCTATGAGGGTGTTTATACTTTTGGGTCAGATGAGTCCCTGAAGTCTGTAAGTAGCAGAGAAAAGCTCTTCTCTTTGCAGAGGAGGCTGCTGCAAAGCAGGACAGCAGATGCTGGGCTGGTGGACACAATGCAAGTCTTGCATGACCACAGGGCAGCTGAACGATACCCTTCATCAGGCAAAGAAGGGCATGTGGCCCCCAGCACCACCAGGAGGAGCGAGAATTTTTTCTGGTATTCCCCTCCCTGGTGTGACACCAGTCATAGTGGTTTAGATGGCTGTACTCTCTTGTGAACTCTCCTCCTTTCTATGCAGGAGGGCACTGGGAAGGAGTGAGCTGAGTGGAGTGGTTGTGACTTTTACCATACACTTTGATCCGTGAGGTATGTTTATTTTAGTGTTATTGTATAAATCAAAATGATGAAAACATGACTTAAACAGGGCAGGTGATATTTGCTACTTTTGCTTGGTTTTGGAGAAGTGCATCAGTACTTCAGAGAAGTGCATCAGTACTTCAGTATAGCTGATCTTAAAGGACTAATCCAATCTCAGTTATTATTGCAGGGGAAGCTGTGGGAGAAAAGTGAAATCCTGGTTTAAAGGTGGAGTTGAGAGGATGAAATCACCATTTCAGTCAATGGGAAGTGTAAGGACCCAGCCAGACTGAGATGAGGCAAATAGTGACTTTTTTAGAAAAATTCGTTGATGGAATGGTGCTTGGCATAAGGAGTTCCAGTGCTGGAGGCTCTGTGTGCCATCTATGAGATGGGATTTCTTCTCAGGGATGAGGAGAGCTTTTAAAAATATTTTTGGCAATGAAAATAACTGCAGAATTGGTCATGAAAGGATGATAGTAGAAGAAAAATCCATTAAAAACCCTCAAAGGGATAAGTGTTGCTGAAACCATGGAGAAGCTCTTCTACCTTTTTGTTTGTTTAAAAAATGCAACAAGCTAATTCATATGTATGAAAATGCTAGGAACGCATAGGTTCCCACAAAGGCACAGGACATAATTCCGTCCTTTAGAATTGCCTTTCTGAGAATGTGTTAATTTATTTTATTTTGTCTGGAGGCAAAGAAAGGTACTGCCTATAGCAGGTAATCCTGCAGAAATATGATCATCAAAGTATTGCTTCTGTTGATTCCTGCTGAGAAATTACAGGGGGAACAGGCTCAGAACTTGCCTAAGTGAGTTTTACTACTGAAACACATTTAGATGGAAGTATGGATCTTGTAAGATGTAATCGGTTTGCCTTCTGGTGTCATGGTTATGTTTGCAGCAGGATTATAGTTTTGCGATTGCCGTATCTGTTAGCGAACAGATACAAAAAGCATTTGAATGTAATTTGAAGAAACACTTGAGACTCCTGGGGTAAAATCTGTTTTCAGTTCCTAAGTCACATGTTTAGTAGTAGTGTTGAGTAAATTTTATATTTAAATTTTGATTCCTCATTTAAGAGAAATTAAAGTAATAAATCTTACCTGCAAAGTATGATATGAACACTAGAATATGATTCTAAAAATAATACAGCATTGTATGTTCCTGGCCTACATTATGTTTGTTAAATTTTGGAGGTGGTCCAAATTTGGGCATTCTCCAACAAGATGAGAGACAGACTGCATAATTTTCAGCTAAGTTTAAGAGTAATGTAGCAAAAAATGTACTGATATAGATGTTAGATAGTTAGCTTAAGGTTTTTCCACTGTATGTTGTAATCACTGAGTTTCATAAATATCATAGCATATTCAGGAGCAAGAAGAATGAAAAACTCAAGGCATAAATTATATAAACCTCCATCATAAATCTGACAGCCAGAATAATGATATTATCTGAAAAAACAATTACTGTTGTAAAGGAAAATATTGCTAGTTGCTGGTGTTGTGGAAGAAAATGTTCAAAAACTTCCACCACTTTAATAGTCCATATTTTATTTGGTATACTCTGAAATAAATTTTACAAAGTTTTATTATTTAGATGTCTACATCAAACTCTCCTCTTTTTTTTTTTTTTTTTTTGTTTGTATTACTTGCATTGTCTTTGATGGGTAAAAAAGGATGTATTTCTGTACTTTGTATTTTAACTTAATTTTTCAGACTTATGTTAATAAGAAGGCTGGCATTTCACAGAAAGCATGAATCTTGTCAGTGTAGTGTTATAATAACTGTCATCAGGCTAAAACTATATATCCTGTCATTAGTTTAGAAATGGATTTATGGATGTCAGATTCAAGATTTTTCAATTCTAAACACCTTGCTGGGAAAGGGATTGTTTTCGCTTTTCTGATTCCAGACAACAACTTTTAGGAACTCATATACCCCAGAAGCAACTGGACAAAATCTAGATCTAAAGTTATGTCAAGCCTTTCTTTTTCTTTATTTGTCAATCTTTTGCCTGTAGATGTGGTGTGTAAATAAAAAAAAAAAAATAAAAAAATATTGCAAACTGGTAGTTAAAAATACTGCTTGTGCTTTAACACCTGAGGTTTTTAAAGTAAACACCACCCTTCTAATTGTAAAGATCAAGAAATTCCCACTGAAACACGAAAAATTGCATGAAGAAGAGCTCTAGACATGGTTTTATCTATCAAGATAAATCAATGAAATGTATTAATGCTTCTATGCCATCTGCTTTTTGTTTGAGTAAGTGGTTGGAGTTTTATTTGGTTGGATTTGTTTTTTTAAACTCGTTATTACTTTTAAAAGCATTACTTTTGGCAGGAGGTACATATTAAAAAAAAATCTATTCTGGTTAGTTCTGGTAAAATGTAATAGTTTTTCTTATAGAATCATAGAATGGTTTGGGTTGGAAGAAACCTTAAAGATCATCTAGTTCCAAAAACCCCCTGCCATAGGCAGGGATGCCTTCCCCTAGACCAGGTTGCTCAAAGCTTCATCCAACCTGGCCTTGAACACCTGCAGGGATGAGGCATCCACAACTTCTCTAGGCAACCTGTTCCACTGCCACACCACCCTCACAGGGAAGAATTTCTTCCTTATATCTAATCTAAATCTCCCCTCTTTCAGTTTAAAGCCATTGCCCCTTATCCTGTCACTGCATGCCCTTGTAAAAAGTCCATCTCCAGCTTATTGTAGGCCCCCTTTAGATACTGGAAAGCCACTATAAGATCACCCCGGAGCCTTCTTTTCTCCAGGCTGAGCAACCCCAGCGCTCTCAGCCTGTCTTCATAGGAGAGGTGCTCCAGCCCTTAGATCATCTTCATGGCCCTCCCCTGGACTCACAGCTCCATGTCCTTCTTGTGTTGGGGACTCCAGAGCTGAACTCAGTACTCCAAGTGGGGTATCACGAGAGCAGAGTAGAGGGGCAGAATCACCTCCCTCGACCTCCTGGCCACGCTTCTTTTGATGCAGCCCAGGACACGGTTGGCTTTCTGGGCTGCAAGTTCACATTACTGGCTCATGTTGAGCTTCTCATCAACCAGCACACTCAAGTGCTTTTTCTCGGGGCTGCTTTCAATACATTCTCTGCCCAGCCGGTACTTGTGCTTGGGATTGCCCTCACTCATGTGCAGGACCTTGCACTTGACCTTGTTGAACTTCATGAAGTTCACACAGGCCCACCTCTCCAGCCTGCCAAGGTCCCTCTGGATGACATCCCTTCCCTCCAGTGTGTCGACCACATCACACAGCCTAGTGTCATCAGCATACTTGCTGAGGGTGCGCTCAATCCCACTGTCCATGTCACCAACGAAGATGTTAAACAGTACTGGTCTCAATACCAACCCCTGAGAAGCACCACTTGTCACTGACCTCCACTTGGACATTGAGCTGTTTACCGCAACTCTTTGAGCACGGTCATGTATATGCCGCATATATATATCGTAAAGGTGCGAGCATATCTGATCGCTAAAGAACCCAGAGATATCAATGTACAGACTGCATAAATCCTAGGACTAACTTCCCTTAATCTTGACTTGTCTCCTGGTTTTGTTTTTCTGAATGCAACACGTCTTGCCTAAGATCATCTTTTCCCTTATGTTGGCAAATGAGTTGTGTATTTCATAGAATCATGGAATTGGGTTGGAAGTGACCTTTAAAGGTCATCTAGTCCAACCTTGCTGCGTTAAGCAGGGACATCTTCAACTAGATCACATTGCTCAGAGCCCTGTCCAACCTGACCTTGAATGTTTCCAGAGATGGGGCATCTACCACTTTTCTGGGAAATCTGTTCTAGTGTTTCACCATCTTATTGTCAAAAATTTCTTCCTTGTATCTAATCTACATATACCTTCTTTTAGTTTAAAACTATTAGTCCTTGTCCTATCAGAACAGGCCCTGCTAAAAGGTTTGTTCCTATCTTTCTTTTAGGCCTCCTTTAAGTACTGGAAGACTGCAATAAGGTCTCTCTATAGTCGTCTTTTCTTCAGGCTGAACAACCCAGATGTTCATGTTTAAGCAAATCTGCACTCTAGTTTCAGAGCCCATTGGTTTTTGGTGTATTTATGATGCAGTTCGTGGGAGTGTGGAGAGGTATTTTGTTTTAAAAGAGAATAGACTTTACTCTTTGGAATGACAGACTAGTAAACATTCATTATTATGTAATTAGTGGTTCAGTGAAATGAAGACGTCTTTGATGTTTTCTGTTGAAAGTGCATGGTCACTCCTTTTTGTTCTTTCAGTGCTATGACTATGAAATAAAAATTGATCCTGCGACATCTGGGAATAATTTCTTTATTGAAACAGGTGAATCCTAATTCCTTCAGGATATTCTCTAATGTAGTTACGTTCTTGCTTGTTTCAGAAAACTGGCTCCGATTTCTTCTGTTGAGTAATCTACTAACAACAAAATACTTGATTTTCTTCTTGACCATGACCTTTTGTGTGTTTAGGTGTTTTTTTTTGTTTTTACTTTGGTTTGTTGTTTTTTTTTTTTTTTTTTTTTTTTTTTTTTAGTGGATCTTTAGTGCTTAATCTCAGCCTAGTTCTGAGCTTTCCCTGTAGCAATGTTTTGCTTATGATTTATTTCATCAGTGGTCCTTGCCTGTAGTAACTCACCATGGGTGGCGTTGAAGGTTGACTATGTGCATTTATACAAACTGCTCCACAACTGCTGAAGGAGACTCTGTAACGATGTGTTTTCATATGACAGGGCCATAATATTTGGTCCATGGTTGTACCACCAGGAGAAGATACAAGAAGAAACTAGCCCAGGCCTTATTCCCTTCTCCTCTATTTTTTTTCCTGCCTGCACTGCTGTGACTGTGATTAGAGACTTCATTGCATTTCAGATACACAGATCAGAAATAGCGCAACATGGCATTATCGTCTTCCAAGCCTTTTTCTCCCTCTCCTTTTGTCTAAAATCACCAAATCCTGGGAGATGAGGAAGGTGTGTTTCATATATTGGCCACTCAGGGTTGTGGAAATAAAAGTGTATTACTCATTCTCTCGTTACGTTATGAATAGTAACATAAAATTATTATTTCATGTTCTTCCCCTGCAGATTTGCACAGAACAATATTGCATTCCTGTCCTTAAAACAGGAGTACAAGTTGAGTATTTTACTTTTCCTGATGTCAGTTTCAAACTCAAACTTTTGTTAATATGTGACGTTATTGTTCAGAAAACCTCTGAAGGAAAATCCACACTTCATTTAAGCCTCCGTTTTGTAGGGTCTAGTCAGAGCACTGAGAGCATGAAGGTGTCATTGGGAAAAAGAAAAGTAGCCTTGAGCTGTGTGGCCAGTGATGTGTTAGCATTGCTAAGGAGGTAGCTTTTTGTACAGTGCGGTGTTCTCACTGAAAATGTGTTCTTCTGGCATGAAAGCCAGAGGAGCAACAGCCATTTTCAAGGTATGACAACAGCAGCAGTAATAATAACTCATCTGTATTTTCAGATCAGAATATATGGAGATAGTAATCTCATTAGCAATCGAGGAAATAATCTCCTAAACATCCATTTCAGAGGACAGTTACTGATGTAATACCACTTCATATGAAAAAATATATTTAATAACATCTTGCCTGGGATGTTGCGTCAGAATTTGTAGATGTTGCTTTGATTTAGTTTGTCGGGGAAGACAGTAAGGTATTAGGAAGAGCAAAGGATTAGGCATAATATTAGTAAGTTATTTCCTCCTATTATGTATTTTCTGGTAGTCAACTGTTTAATCTAGATGGAGAGGTGAGTTTTTAAAAAATATTTCAATTCCTGTCAGTCAGATGCGATAAATAGAGGAAGAAACCTATAAATGTTCTGCCTGACTGGTTGTTTATCTTATGTTCTTTCCAGGTGGATGACATTAAATATAGGTAGAAGGTAAGGTGCCTCAAGTACTGATCAACAGCAAGTGTTACAAATGTTGGTTGGTTTTGGTTTCTAGGCACAATTTTAATTTGTTGGATGCTATCTAGTATCTATAACTTGTGGGGAAACTTGGAACAGTGCTTGAAGGAAGAGGCACATTTTAATCATCATATTAGGTAAAGTTTTTGTGGCTTGAAATTGGTTTTATTCCCCTCCCCTGTCTCTTCTATAATGAAGAAAGTCCCCAGTCCTCTTTCAGGTGATATGGTGCAGGCATCCAATAGTTTGGTCATTGGCTGATGACTTGGTAATAGTTCTTAGCTCTTCACTCTAATAATTGGATTTCAGTAGCCAAGGAAGCAGGAGGATGTTGCCAGAGCTTTTGGTAGACCCATCAGAGTTTGTACTTTTTTTTTCCTGAGTATTGTCAGCTAAGAGCAGATCATCTGGAAACATGGGACTGTGTCCTGGGTTGCCAGTGACTGCAGTCAATTAGGATCTTAGTCTGTCCGCCCAGCATTTTGTAAGAACCTGGGATGGTTCTAGTTTAGTACTAAGTCTGAAGGGTCCAAAGGGTAAGAAAGAAATATGTCCATATTACAAATGTTGACATTTTATATTTGTATGTATATAAAAGGATATGTGTGTATATAATTATTTGAAGTTGGTATAATCACAGAATGGTTTGGGTTGGAAGGGGCTTTTAAAAGTCATCCAGTCCAACTCCCCTGCAGTGAACGAGAACATCAACTAGATCAGGTTGCTCAGAGCCGCACCCAACCTGACTTTGAGTGTTTCCAGGGATGGGGCATCTACCACCTCTCTGGACAACCTGTTCTGGTGTTTCACCAACCTCATTGTCAAAAATTTCTTCCTTATGTCTTAGTCTGGATCTACCCTCTTTCAGTTTAAAATCATGTCCCCTTATCCTATCACAGCAGGCCCTATCCAGCTCCAGTTTAATAAACTAACATCCATCAGTACATCCTAGGACATAATTGATATTATTTACTGAATTTAGTTAAAATGTAATTTAGAACTGGATTTTTTTACCTGGATTAAAAATTTTCCTAGTTCTATGATTTGCTTTCTTGATTTTAAAACTAAAGTTACTGTAGGCGCTGTCCAACCTCTGTGTTTTGCTTCTGCAAACATTCAAGCAATCAAATTTTGCTCACATCAGTGCTCCTGGTAAACAAATTTTAAGTTTCCATGCTTGAGTATGCACACTGGGAGTGGAACTGTACACAGTGCCATGGTATTACTTGACACAGTGATAGAAGCGAGTTCCCAAAACCCCCAACCAGACCTGGCACAGAAGCAATTAAATACGCCTTTCTTAGCTAGGATAGTAGAGGAAGATGCAATATCTTTGTGTGAATGTGACAGGAGAAAATTGCATTCAAACTCTGGTCCCAGCCAATAAATCTTACAGCAGACTAACTTTTCTTGGAATGATGCCTTAGGCAAAGCACAAGTGTCCTAGGAGTAAAAAAAAAAAAAAAGACACCCTTAATGTTTTCTTGATTCTCTTTATCTATCGCTTCACCATAAATTGCAAGTCCTTTCACAGAGAAACTCGGAGCCTTAGGGCTTTTTGTAAAGTTCTAGTGACTGTGTTACACTTATCCCATAGGCCAAAAAGGAACTATATCTTGTCATATATCCCTGTTCGCATCAGACTTCTTAAAGATCAAGTATTCAAACACTCACAGCAAATGACTCACTGTCAGTGCACAGTGTGCTTAAAAATTAAGAGAACTTTTGATGTATTCACATAACGAATACATTCAGTTGAACAGTATTTTCCATGAAGCTATAAACCGTGAACAAAATGAAGCTAGTTCATTAAAGACTTATTTTTTCATAAGTCTTTTTCTGCATTTGGGTTATATCAGGTTGTGTCTTAGCCATACTGGACTAATGAAGTGATTTTCTCACTCTGGTTTAGTAGACACGTGTAGATCTCATCTTTGAGAAAAAATTATGCAACAAAGCTGTGCACATGTAAAGAGCACGTGTGGCTTTGGCATGATTCAGTATGGCTCCAGGGTTGATGTATAAACTTATACACATGATTTAGGCCCCAGAGCATTTCTTAGTTCCTTTTTCTATTTGAGATGGGGAAGAGACTTTCTTTGTGGCATTCTTTTTTTCTTTTTTTTCCCTTCCCCAAATCTGTGGCATGCTTTATTTTTTTGGCCATATTTTCTGTCTGGAGTGGATGCTGATTTAGGCTCGTGGCCAAAACTGTTCTTGGAAGTCGAGAGCTGACTTCTGTTCCTAACAGAAGTGCTGATATGACTGTTTCTTGGTGTTTTTTAAGGAACATTTTCTGACTGATAATGTGGCCCCATTTTGCCAGCCAGAGCAGAAGCAGAAGAATGATGTTCTTACTCAAGTCTGTTGAATTGAGAAGTATTGACAGACATAGAGACTGTTTCAGGAATATATTGATGGCAGCAACTGTAGTTACTCCAACAGTGCATATATTAATGTCAGACAGGGATAAGCCTGAAAGTGTTATGAAGAAGATTTCTGCCTGTACCAGGGAACCATCTTTGCTGGGCTTTTGTTGTTCCCATGGAGGGAAGACATAAGCAGGCCCTTCTGGGAAAGGGCAGTTTGATACTCAATGATGGGAAACCAGTGTGCACTGTGGTGCAGAAACGTTATCTTTCTCTTCCACAACTTTTCCTAATTCAACCTAAAACATGTTCCAGTAATTACGCAGAGGGGGAAGAAAAAAAAAAAAGGGTTGCATACTGTTTAAAACTAAGAATTTAAATCCATACAAAAGGCATTGTGATAGTTTGATGGGGGGGGTGTTCTGGTGGCAGGGGAGGGGATTTGCTCCCTGTGCCACCAGATCTGAGTCCCATCCCCCCCCAGGGGAGGTTGAGCCAAATTGGCGCCTCTGCGAATTGCCCTATTTAAGTTGGGACAAAGGGGCGGGAAAGGGACTTTTTGCTCAGGAGCGAGGAGAGAGCAGGAGGGCGCTGCCCTCGCTCCCGGCTCCCGGCCGAGCGGCCGCTCGGGCCTGGGCCGGCGCCATGTGCTCAAGATGGCGCCAGGAGAGCTGCATGGGGGACTCGGTAAGCGCCCCACTCCCGGGGTGCCCGCCGGGCCGAGCTCCCCCAGAGAGGATTAAGAGCTAAGAGAAGACAACCACAACGACCAGGTCAGTCAAGATGGAGCAGGAGGAGGTGTACTGGAGCTGAGGTTTCCCTTGCAAATCTGTGTGAAGATGGCAGGCGGCCCCCCTGCAGCCAGGGTGTACTCGGCGGAGCAGAGACCCACTCGTGGCCCGTGGAGAAACCCACGTCGGAAAAGAGATGCCTGAGCCCAGGAGAGGTCGTGGAGCAGGGGATGCGCGACCAGGTACTGTTAATAATGGGGCATGGAATGCACGACGAGGTCGTGGAGGCATCTGGAATCCGTGGGATGACCCACGCCGACGCGAGTGGCAGCAGCTCCCTAAGAGGCCGAGACTGGTAAAGCCCGAACTGGTACAATCCTTGGGGAAGGATTGCAATCCTGCGGGCAGGACTCACGTTGGAAAAGTTTGGGGACTTTTTTTCTTCATGAGTAGGGGATCCACCGAAGCAAGGGAAAAATGGTGTAAAGACTCCTCCTTTAAGAAAGGAGCGGCAGTTAACAACGTGGATGAACTGACCTGCACTCCCCATTCCCTGTCCCCCTGCGCCGCCGGGAGGGAGGCTGAGCCAGGAACGAAAGGAAACGAGGTGGGGAGATGTTGTTTTAAGATCTGTCCTTGTTTTCTCTTTTCTCCTCTCAAGTAACCGGTTTCGTTCCCTTATGTCTCCTGTTAAGTAACTGTTAATAAATTGTTTTGTTTTATTAAGAAAGCCTGAGTCATGTTTTGCCCGAGACCATGTTTGGTGGGTGCTCCCTCTCGGTTCTTGTCTCGACCCTCAGTCCAAAAACCACGACAGGCATGAATTAGAATAAAAAGGCACATCAACAGAGAGTCCTCACTGTGTAATGTCCACCCAAAATATACAAACATAATTGCTAAGCCACTATCCATCATATTTGAGAAGTTGTGGCAGTCCAGTGAAGTTCCCACTGACTGGAAAAGGGGAAACGTAGCCCCCATCTTTAAAAAGGGAAAAAAGGGAGACCCCTGGAACTACAGGCCAGTCAGCCTCACCTCTGTGCCTGACAAGATTATGGAGCATGTCTTCCTGGAAACTATGCTAAGTAAAAAAAAAAAAGGAGGTGATTGGTGACAGCCAACATGGCTTCACTAAGGTTAAATCATGCCTGACAAATTTGGTGGCCTTCTGCAGTGGGGTTACAACATTGGTGGATAAGGGAAGAACAACTGACATCATCTACCTGGACCTGTCCAAAGCATTTGACACTTTCCTGACAAAATATCCTTGTCTCTAAATTGAAGAGACATGGATTTGACAGCTGGACCACTCGGTGGGTAAGGAGTTGACTGGATGGTTGCACTCAAAGTGTTGTGGTCGACGGCTCAATGTCCAAGTGGAGACCAGTGACAAGTGGCGTATCTCAGGGGTTGCTAGTGGGTTCGGTGCTGTTTAACATCTTTGTCAGTGATGCGGACAGTTGGATTGAGTGCACCCTCAGCAAGTTTGCTGATGACAGCAAACTGTGTTGTGTGGTTGACCCTGGAGGGAAGAGATGACATCCAGAGGGACCTTGACAGACTTGAGAGGTGGACCTACGTGAACCTCATCAAGTTCAACAAGGCCAAGTACAAGGCCCTGCACATGTGTTGGGACAATCCCAAGCAAAAATATAGGCTGGGAGGAGAATGGATTGAGAGCATCCCTGAGAAGAAGGACTTGGAGGTGCTGGTTGATGAGAAGCTCAACATGAGCCGGCAATATGTGCTCGCAGCCCAGAAAGCCAGACATGTCCTAGCTGCATCAAAAGAAGCGTGGCCAGCAGGTCGAGGGAGATGATTCTGCTCTCATGAGACCTCACCTGGAATACTGCGTTCAGCTCTGGGGCCTCCAACATAAGAAAGACATGACTCACTCCAACAAGTTCCAGAGCAGGGCCGTGAGGGTGACCAGAGGGCTTGTCGTGGTTTAGCCTGGCTGGCAACTAAATACCACACAGCCGCTCACTTGTCAGCCGCCACCCCCACGGGATGGGGAAGAGAATTAAAGGGGAAAAAACCTGTGGGTTGAGATAAGAACAATTTAATACTACTACTATTAATTACACATATGTATATATTCATATATTATAATAATATGTACAAACAAGTGATGCACAGTTTAATTACTCACCAGCCGGTGACCAAGGCCCATCCTGTCCCAGATGAACGATCTCAAAACGGATAAGTCCCAACACTGCAATCCTGAATGAGTGAGAGGCCTGAAAAGAGTGAGAGAGAGAGAGAAAGAGTGAACACTCTGAGAGTCCGAGCCCCCAGAAGAGCAAAAGCCCTTCTTTCTGGTCAACCCTCATTTTTATTCTGGGTGTGACACTGCATCGTATGGAATACTTCATTGGCCAATTTAGCTTTTAATCCTAAGTCTAAGTTCAAATCATAAGGGCAGTTGTGGGCCCTTTGTCCCGTCCATGCTCCACCCCAGCCTGTTGTGTTCCTGCACACTGGCAACAACACAGAAAGCTGAAAAGTCCTTGAGGTCTCAGTGCCAACTACAAACATCAGTGCACTATCAGCGTTCTTCACAGAGCAAGTCTCAGACTAAATCCAAAACACAGAGCTCTTCCAGCTGCTAAAAAGAGCTTACTCTGTCACAGCTGAAACCAGGGCTGGAGCACCTCACTTCTGAAGACAAGCTGAGAGAGTTGGGGCTGTTCGGCCTGGAGAAGAGAAGGCTCTGGGGTGATCTTGTTGCAGCCTGCCAGTACTTAAAGGGGGCCTACAGGAAAGCTGGAGAGGGACTTTTTACAAGGGCGTGTAGTGATAGGACACAAGGGGTAGAGGCTTTAAACTGAAAGAGGGCAGATTTAGATTAGATACAAGGAAGAAATTTTTTAAGACGAGAGTGGTGAGGCACTGGAACAGGTTGCCCAGAGAAGCTGTGGATGCCTCATCCCTGGAAGTGTTCAAGGCCAGGTTGGATGAGGCTTTGAACAACCTGGTGTAGTGGAAGGTGTCCCTGGCCATGGCAGGGGGATTAGAACTAGATGATCTTTGAGGTCTCTTCCAACCCAAATTATTGTATGATAATGAAAGTGATGGCCTCAACATTCTGGACAGGTTTGACTGTTAATTACAGATCAAATTCGAGTACTTTCCATTTTCTAACGGAGAGGGAGGAATTGCTGAGTATTTAGATGAGACAAGGGCACTAAAAACTTCCCGGGTGCCACTGCTGTTGCTGACGGTTTTGAACTGTATGCAGAATCTTGGGTACCATTTGCACGGCGAAACTTTCTTTACACAGTGTCTGTGTTTACTTTCTAGGATACCTTTTTACTTGCCTTTTTGTACAACTTTCTGTTCTTTGGGCCAGATCTAGTAGCTCCAAAATAATCTAGAGGGATGCTGCATGCAACAGCATCGGTGTGTTGCGTACTGCTGTGGTTGAATTGGGAGTTGATGCAGGTGTCTGTCACTTTTACCAGAACTGGTTTTCTGTTTGTATTGACTGAAGTAATGATTTCCTGGGAAATTTGAAAGATAATTATTTTTTTGTGATTATTTTTAGTGATCATTAAGTTCTGCATTTTTTGTATAAAAGGGGTTGGTAATGTAAATCAGTGCAAATCAAGTAACTTAATACCATGTTATAAGCTTAGTAGAACGTGCCTTGAATTTTGAATAGTGGAAAAACATATTAACTGCTTAGGGAACATATATTACCACAACACTTTATTTCTGTATGCAATACATGGTTTAAGAATTCGCCTTTTATAATGGTTTTAACAAAATTTCAAGCTATGGTATGTACTCTGTTAATATTATCAAAATCTCAGCTATTGTACTGATACAATACAAAATTGATTGCACACTGATATTATGCAAAATAACATTAAAAATGAAGCCTGGCAAGCAAAGTGACCCCTGACAGCTGCCACCCTGCTTACTGGTGCCATTCAGTGTCCCAGATATGCTGGAAGTTTGACAAGATGCAAGAGAGAAGATTTAATTAGGCCACAGTTTTACTAATTTCACTAATCTGGGAGTTGTGCATCAATCATCCACACAGCGTAGATTACTACTTCTTCCTCCCTCATTCCCACCTATTTGGGATATATTCACGGTCTCACAGATGGCTCTGGGCCATCACAGATGTGAGGTTTGGAGGGCTGATGCCACAGGGTTCTCCGTTTCCTGCCTTTGCCTGGGAACCGACTCCTTAAGGGTCATGGCTTGCCCTAAATCTGCTTTCAGCTCAATCTGAGTGAGAAAAGGTCCTTGCTGAAGTGCCTTCTAAATTACCAGTATATGCCCTTCTAACTAGGGCCTGTAGGGCAGCCCACATAAATCACTGTGGCCTGACCAGTCTGGAGATTAAAAAAAAATAAATATTTGCAGTATTGAAAAATACAAAATATGCATGTCCTGTGTATGGGAAGATAAGAGTAGCTGCTCTGTGACTGAAGGAAGACTGACAGAAGTTTGGAGAAGGAGGGCAATGGCTCCTTCGTGTGAAGCTGAGGTGCCCCACAACTTGGAGGTTCCGCTGCCTGTCTCTTGGAGTTTACAGGGAGCTTTGACTTCGGTTTTCCAGTCTGTTCTCTCTTACTGTGGTCTGCCTTTGAAATCATTGGAGGATCAGGGTCTCAAATTAGGGCTTGGTGTTGGGACCAGATCATTTTAATGCCTCTATCAATGATCTGGATGAGGGGATTGAGTGCACCCTCAGTAGATTTGCAGACAATACTGAGTTGGGCAGGAGTGCTGATCTGCTTGAGGGTAGGAAGGTTCTACAGAGGGATCTGGACAGGCTGGATCAACGGTCAGAGGCCAACTGTATGAGGTTCAACCAGGCCAAGTGCTGGGTCCTGCACTTGGGTCTCAACAACCCCATGCAACACTGCAGGCTTGGAGGAGAGTGGCTGGAAAGCTGCCTGATGGAAAAGAACCTGGGAATATTGGTCGACAGCTGGCTGAATATGAGCCAGCAGTGTTCCTAGGTGGCCAAGAAGGCCGACAGCATCCTGGTTTGTATCAGAGATAGTGTGACCAGCAGGACCAGGGAAGTGATTGTCCCCCTGTACTTGGCACTGGTGAAGCTGCATCTCAAACACCGTGTTCAGTTTTGGGCCCCTCACTACAAGACAGACGTTGAGGTGCTGGAGTGTGTCTAGAGAAGGACAACAAAGCTGCCGAAGGGTCTGGGGTACAAGTCTTCTGAGGAGCAACTAAGGGAATTGGGATTGATTAGACTGTAGAAAAGGAGGTTCAGGGGAGACCTTATCACTCTCTACAACTACCTGAAAGGAGGTTGTAGCGACGTGAGGGTCGGTCTCTTCTCCCAAGTAACAAGCAATTGAACAAGAGGAAATGGCCTCAAGTTGCGCCAGGGTAAGTTTAGATTGGATATTAGGAAAAATTTCTTCCTTAGAAGGGTTTTTGTGCATCGGAACAGGCTGTCCAGGGTAGTGGTTGAGTCACCATCCTTGAAGGTATTTAAAATATGTGTAGGTGTGGTGCTTAGGGACATGTTTTTGTGGAGGACTTGGTTGTGCTAAGTTAACTTTTGGACTCAATGATCTTAAAGGTCTTTTCCAACCTTAACGATTCTATGATTCTGTGAAATCTTCAAGCATATGAGAAGTCTGCTGAAAAATCATAGTTAATGTTATGTTTATCACCACTATGATCATTTAAAAGAGAGAATGCATAACAAATGGGTTGTCCTCCTCCACAGGTAGGAGAGCTGTTCTACAGAACCTGTGAAACAGTACTGAAGCAATGATATGGGCAAATTTATTTTAGTCCATTAACTGAGGGGATAATAGTTCTCCTTGAGATAGAAAATGAACCCATTTAACTTGTTTCTCATCAGAACTTCCTGCAGTGGAAGTATATCTTTCTAATTAAGTCTTGTGCTGTTGTTAGATGATTGTTCTTATCCACCTTGTGGATTTTGGATGGATTTAGAAAATATTTTATAACCTTAATGTGAGCAAAACTTGAGAGTCCAGCTGTTTGGTAGAAGCAGGTATCCCTTGGATGCCTCTTTTGGATGTTCAGGAAACGAGCTGACCCCAACCAGCATTTAAGGATTATGAGGCAGAACCAATGTGTAGACATGAAAAGTGGATGATCAAGCTCTGAAGTTGAAAAGGTTATAGAGCACCAACAGTTGTGGATGATGAACTGAACTTTTGTTTCAGATTTAGATTTTTATCTCAAATCTCATATTAAACCAAACAAACACCACCACCCTCCAAACAACAAAAAAAAACCCTCACTTTTTTTTAGTATATTAATTTCCAGGAAACTAAGTTGATTTTGTATGTTTTTCCTTCTCCTTGATTCATATATTTTAATAAAATAGTGGATATCCACTCTTAAATCTCCAAAGTTAAAGAGGATTATTCAATGACAGGTATACAAAATGTGGAGTCTATTATTTCTGCTGGCAAAAGAGGGAGGGAAGGGTGGAAGATTCTTTTCTTTGTGACCCCCCACTGTTAACTTGCATCATGGACAAGGCAACTACCATGGATTGTTTTTTTTTAAATTTAGAATATATATTAAAACATCTTCTCATGACACTGTGTAGTTTTATTTCTTGTCACAGAAACAGTAAATGTAAAATCTTATGAGACTTTAATATTTCTGAAACTCTTGTTGCTATATTTATCTCACGAAAGGGAGGAGGTATTCATCTCCAAAAACATGATTTTCACGTCGTTATTGTGTGCTGTGAACTGCTGACATGCTCAGGGACCACAGACTCTGTGAACACCATCAATAAGTGGAACCCCAGACTGTGTGGCCAGTGTCATTCACTGAGTATTAAGGAATTTGCTTTCTGCTCCCTATATTTTTTAGTTTTGGGCAACCTTCCAATGTATTGAAAGGGATCAGGTAAGTGCTGTCTGTGTGAGGTGTTTGGTTGGGTTTGTTGTTTGTTGGCTTGTCGTTTTTTTTTTTTAAGAGACTTGCTAGGGGTTTCTGAAATGGTTTCTGGGATTTAATGGAACCATGCGATGAAGTTACTGGAATTTTAACTTAAGCACTCAGTGGAAAACACAGCCTTATAAAGCGTTGCCACTTAAGAACTATCATTTGGCATTTTTTTAAATTTTGGACTAATGTTAGAAGTTACAATCTCATCAGTAATCTTAATCAGAAGTCCATTTTTAATATTAATATCACAACCCAAACCACATAGATAATGACTTTAGGAAAAAACATAGCAAAGAAACAATGAGAAGATACATTTGATTGAGATACTACAGGAATTTAGAGTGTGGTAAAACTTACTCTGCTTAATTCTTTAACATATAGCTGTCATATGCATGTTACCAAATGGTCCATTGGGAAACCAATGCAATGAATTAGAAGTACCACTAAATCAGAATATAACTAGAGTAGCAGTAGAAATGACCAATAGAAAACATTTGAACGTGTGTAATCTGTGGCGTCCAAAACATTTATAGATCAGCTGCTATTTAACCAGTTCCCTAGTTTCTTATGTGACAGTCATCTGCATTTAGCGAAAACGGAGAGAAACGTCAAGTAATCAGCTGGAGAGCTACACCAAGTGAGAGTCTCATGGGCTCAAAACCACAGCGAAGTGAGTACTGGCACACAGAGGCTGCACAGAAGGGCAGGCTGCGAGATGTGCGTTAGGTCTGGTATTTTGGTTGCTGTTTTTTAATTTTTTTTCATTTTTTTTATTCCTGGTACATCTGTTACATATCATCTTATACATGGACTGCAGCTGTAGAAAGAATGAACAAATTAAGATGCTTATGTCAGTAATTATTTCAAACCTAGTATTACTGAACAATGTCTTTTCCTGTAGAAGTAGAAGTATAAATGGAAGAAGGTCAAAGCAGTGTAGCTCAAGTCAGTCTAATTTAAAAGGAGCTGTAAGAGAACAAAATACATGTTTATGTAATTAGAATCTTAAAACTTCATGTCATTGTTCAGTTTTGTGCTAACAGCACATACAAGACTTGCTTAAGGAGGAGGATTAGCAGCATTTCCTCAAGAGTTCAAGGTCACTAATTCTGTGAGTGTTAAATAGTGAAACTCTGTACGTTTCTGCTTTCTGATGTGTGATAAATATTTGGAGAATAAGTTAACTAGATGTTTTTTTTTTTTTCTTGCTGGAGCCTAGTATTTAAAATTCACTGTCACTGAAATACATATGCTGTGTGAGAACAAAACGTAGAATGTCTGTTCATTTATCTGTAGACATAAGCAGAGGTTGCCATTAAAAACCCTCAACAGTTACCACATTTGACAGATCATATTATCCATGTTTGTAGGAGTGATCAGATGACTATATCACACATCAATATTCAAAACTGGTGTAGAGTATCCTCTTTTTAGTGTGCTGTGCTCTGGCATTACAGATGCAGACAAGGGGCAATGGCTTTAAACTGAAAGAGTACAGGTTTAGATTAGATCTAAGTAAGAAATTTTTTAAGATGAGAGTGGTGTCTGGAAGTGTTCAAGGCCAGGTCGGATGAGGCTTAGAGCAACCCAATCTAGTGGAAGGTGTCCTTGCCTATGGCAGGGATGTTGAAACCAGATAATCTTTAAGGTTTCTTCCAACCCAAACCATTCTGTGATTCTAAGAGCAACTGGAAAGCTGGCCGCCAGAAAAGGACTTGAGAGTGTTGGTTGACAGCTGGCCAAATACAAGTCAGCAGTGTGCCCAGGTCGCCAAGAAGGCCAACAGCATCCTGGCTTGTATCAGAAATAGTGCGGCCGGCAGGACTAGGGAAGTGATCATCCCTCTGTAGTCGGCACTGGTGAGGCCACACCTTGAATGCTGTGTTCAGTTTTGGGCTCCTCACTACAAGACAGACATGGAGGTGCTAGAGGGTGTCCAGAGAAGGGCAACAAAGCTGCTGAAGGGTCTGGGGCACAAGTCTTCTGAGAAGCAGCTGAGGGAACTGGGATTGATTAGATTGTAGAAAAGGGGGCTGAGGGAAAAACTTCTTGTTCTCTACAACTACCTGAAAGGAGGTTGTAGCGAGATGAAGGTTGGTCTCTTCTCCCAAGTAACAAGCAATTGAACAAGAGGAAATGGTCTCAAGTTGTGCCTGGGTAAGTTTAGATTGGATGTTAGGAAAAATTCTTCCCCAAATGGGTTTTTGAGCATTGGAACAGGCTGTCCAGGGAAGTAGTTGAGTCACTGTTTGTGGTGGTGTTTAAAAGTCATGTAAATGTGCTTAGGGATGTGGTTTAGTGGTGGACTTGGTAGTACTATGTTAATGGTTGGACTTCATGATCTTAAAGGTCTTTTCCAACCCATGTGATTCTATGATTCTATTCTAGGAATTTCATAAACCTGAGATTCAGTTAAAAAAATGAAGATGACTTCTGCACAAAAAATATTTAGATTAACTGTGGTGCAGATAAGTGAAAATTTTGAAACCTGTGAAAGTTTCAGCTCCTTGGATGGCTCTTAGGTGTCTGGCTGATTGACTTCCTGCACTGACATCCGAAAAGTCTATCTGGGCAACACAGCTGTCCTGTCCAGGTGACTGGGCTTTTGAACCGTTCCATTGGAGTCTTAGGCTTGTAAGCATCTGTGTGGAGAAGATGATTGCAGTCGGCTTTTAGTTGCTAGAGTCATCACTTTGTATACATTGTTCATTTGCATTTTTTACACACTCCTTAGTAGCATTTTTTTAAATGTTGAGCAAAGCTACATGTGCCATAATTGTCAGAATTCATCCTAAACTATTGACTTATTGTCATTAAAATGAAAGTACTGATAACTCTAACTCTATGGCAAAGTGATTCTTCATGTACAGCTTACTTTTATAATCATATGTCAGAAATCCTATAATTGAGAAGTAGTTAATATAGAATGATTACAGTAAGAAATAATAAATAATTCCTGTCTGTGTTGTCTAAAAAAGCTTTCCAGTGCTCCCATTGGGCTCGTTTATTAATCTAAACATGCACAGTATATCATTAAGGTATTTTCTTGCATGATTGATTGAATTAGTTGTTTACTGGGGGAGGGATGAAGTACCTAAGAATAATGGGAGGCAGAGAAAAAGGGAAGAGAAATTGACTTTCTTCAGGAGGCATATTAGCAAAACAAATGAACAATTTCAGCTAAGTAAAATCAACATTCGTTTTTGCATAGCAGAGAGAGTGCATCATGTAGAGCATCATGTAGGGCTGAAGGTCAAGGCCAATCTGCTTGTTTCATTTTTTTTTTTTTCAGTGATCCATTATCTACTCTTGCTTTGTTTGAGTCACTAGTGCTTCCAAAGAGGAAAACAAAAAGGAAAGAAGAAATGGCAGCAAGAAGAGATTCTACATTGCACCTTAGTTATCCTTGTAATGTGCACACACCACCATAATCAAATTCAAGCACACTGAATAAACCAATTAGTTGCTGTAGGAGCAGTGGAGCAATTAAAATGAATAGACATGTCCTTGCCAGAAGCTGTAGATGGAGGAAGAAGAGAGATGGGCTTCTTTCCTTTCTCATGCCATTGTCACCCAAATAGAGTAGAGTTTCTTTACTTACTGAGTTCCATACTGTCAAAAGCAGAATACCACTTGATGAGTCTTTTCCTCTTGTTGTTTCTTTCTGCTTTTTCCAAACTGGGGGCAGTTCTGTATAAGACAAAAAATTATGTATTTGTGTTATTGCAGAGTCTGAGAGTGCTACCCATGGAGCTTTCTCTCTAAAGCAATTGATTCCATATGGGTGGGTTACTATAATTATATCTATGCAGATGCTGAATCCAGATATAATAGGCAGAAACCAAGGCTGCTGTTTTCTCAGAAAAAGGCAGAAAAACTAGAGACCAAAGCCAGCTATTAATCTAACCTATTAGTACGTGGACAGAATGACTGATCCTGGTTTCTCCTCCCACATTCTCTATTCGTTTCTGGGCTGTTTTTCTATACAGCTAGTGTACATAGAAGATGTCAAAACTGGTATGTTATAGTTTTCTTCTCCTTCAAAAAATAAAATAAAAAAATAATATTTTTTTGCCCAGGGCAAAAATAGTTATTCCCATGGCAAAAATAAATATTCCCATAGCCCTGATCTGAATGGGAATTGTCTGTGTGGCTAAACTACATCACATCCGCTATATGCTGTGCTGGAAGGCAGTAATATTGAACGATAAACCTCAGTGGATCCTCCTTGTAATGCCATGCTTATCTTTCTGGAAATATTTTCTATAATTCCGTCTTTATTTTTCCAGTCTTTTGGCTGTTTCCCCATTTTTGTACTTCCTTCCGAGGTATCTGGATGGGATAAGATTCTGCTAAAGTATATTTATGTCATACCAGATTCCCCCATTGTCTTATCAGTATTATTTGACTTACTATCACATGAAATATGATATATGACTATAGATGGATATTTCCACCTATAACCTTGCACAGCTTAAAATTAACTGAACTAGAAATCAAGCCTATGGTGAGGTTTTGGGTCCTTTAGGTCTTCCCTGCAACTACAGGTTATACGAGCTATAAACTCAAACTCATCTTTTGTGAAATACCATGTAAATTCCTTGTAGCTGTGTCTATGGTTTAAAAATTGTAACACAGCTAGAAGTGTGAAATATGAAGCATGTCCTTTTATGTACTTTGAATTTATGGGGACTTCAAAGTTAGTCCTTGTTTATTGTCTGGTTTGTTTCACTTCAGAAATGGCCTGAACTGTGAAGGAAAAGGAGCTGATGGTATTTTCAGATAGGCACTTTATAGTTGTGCACTTTGCAACTATACGATGGGACTGTCTCTGTTGCCTTGAATGCAAAATTAGCTTGTTGATATGTGCCGCTACAGACAGAGGAACAGATGTAGTAATTCTGCTTTATTTACATGAAATCCCTTAAAAGGCATTTTCTGGCAGCATGCTAGGAATAAATACAGTATCAAATATAAACCACGCCGTGCTGTGTTAGCTCGTTCAGGTGTCAGCTGTGCCATTTAGATGTGGGCGAGAGGAGGGAGCGGGATTCGTCCCTGTCTCGCCCCCTGGCACTGGCCAGCTCCGACCGGTGCCCACTGGCCCATTCATGTCCGGGGAGCATGCCCACCTCCTTGCTGGAGCCTGAGGGCATGGGGCAGAGAGGTCCATGGCCTGCAGTGGCACCCATGGATAACACCCTTTCGGGAGACCTGGAGGAAGCTATCAGATGTCCCAATTTTTTATTCTTGTTTTTTTCAAAGTAGGAGCTTCTCTTACCTTTCTTCCTTCCCCCCCTCCCCACTTCACTTTCTGTGACTTAGAGCTCCCCTAAATTTAGGTTTTCAAGCTTCTTTTTCATAGCCAAGAGGCTCAAGAGCTTAAACCGAGACTAGGAAATCGTGAGGGAGATGGGGACTGTTGAGGTTGGGGGAGCTGCAAACCACAGAGAAGTTCTTCACTCAGATATAAGACGTGTTGAAGCGAGGCTGAAGCAAAACCCCATTAGCCTTTTGAGCTGGGAATACGAGAACTGGTGAGTGATACTGAGCTGGCTGCCACTCCAAGGGAAAGCTCTTCCTGGGGGACTGTGCCTTTTCCCCTTCCTCCCTCCTCCTTTGCCAGTGTGCAAAGGCTGAGGAAGGAGGTGTTACTCCTCTGATAGTCCTTGCTCCCCCTCACTACTTCACTTAACTAACAGGTTTTAGCCAGGCGGTTGCACATGTTAAATTGTTCCTTTTTCACTCCTTCAGGTATTCAAACTTTCCAGTGTGGGGCTAGGGATGTTTATTTGGCTTACAAGCAAGCAGACGTGCTAAGGATGAAATGCCTTGACTCTGAACTGCAGGCAGAAGTGGTGGGAGGAGACGCAGCTAATTTAACTTGGAGGATGATTGATGTGTATGTGTCAATTTCTATTAATACTCTTTTGAAAGCACTGACGCAAGTGTGTTTTTGCCCCCACCCCAACAGAAAATATAAATAGAAAGACAGCAAAACAATCCTATCCCTTTAATTCGCGGTACTTATAAGCATTTAAGCAAACTCTGTTGTTTGAGAGTGTCCTTCATAGGCTGGCAAAAAACAGCTTATGGTGGTGTTCTTACCACTTTAAGAATATCAAGATGCTCCGACAGATCTATCCGCTTACTGCTAAAATGTATGAAGCACAAAAAGCAAAAGTCACCTACAGGTAGACCTAGATAAATAGCTTAAAAACATACCATTCCCTCATGACAGCCATCCGTTGCGTGAAGAGAACTAAATGTATTTGTTGAGGGTGAGCTATAAAAGCCATGTTTAAAATGAAACAGAGTTGAGAGCCTGAATGCACAGCACTGTTATTCAGAAGTAGCTTTCGAGCAGAGAGTTTCACAGGGAAGGTGCTGTTTGGTTGGACACAAATCAGCAAACATTTAGCTGAAGTGTGAATAATTCAAGCGTGCGTGAAGAACCGTGCTTTCTGAAGAGATGAACTGCAAGAACAAAAAAAAAAATCTTCAAACGTTTGCATCAGCCTTAGAGGACAATGCGAGCAGCAGGATTTGAAACAGATTTGCAGATGCACTCTCTTTAGGCAGAGAAAATGCTCATTAAATGCAAGATGCTTCTGTGGCTCATGTGTTTGCAGGGAGGTAGAGGTTTGCAAGACTGACGTATCAGATAAAGTCAGAGTGGTTACCACACCGACGGTGTAGCAGCTGCATAATAAATGATGGAGAGAATCATGTTAGGCATGCCCACCTAACCTAACTTGAATCATGCAAGAGGGGAGCTGCTGGAATTCAAATAGACTTTCTGGTTCCCAGCAGTCGGCAGTAATAGAATGCTTTCAGGAAGATGACAGATGCAGGGGAAAGATGCTGTTTTGCACTATCTTGATTTGTTACGGCAGCCAACTTATTGGCATGATGGAGTGACAAGAAAAGCAGCTGGCATGGAAGGTAGGATTATCAAAGCTATTGTGTCATTATGAATGTAATTAGAAACTGACCATGACAAAGCATATGCTAGAACGAGCTGCTGCCGATGGCAGAGGATTTGTTGCTGAGGTCTTGAAACTCTGAAAACAACATTCCTCGTGCGAAATGGATTTTGCAGTTTCATTTATGTTTGTGTTACCCTTTCTTTACTGTTCGCCTCCAAGCCTGGGGAATCGCTTGCTTGAAAGAGAGTGTTGTGTTAGGATGAGACTGTATAAAGTATTTTCTAAGTCTGTGAAGCCTCAGGTAGATAGAAACAAACAAATGTGAAACAAGACTAGGAAAGGCTCCCTCTGATTCACTAGCAAGGTCTGATTGATGTATTGGCATATTCAGGAATCCCGAGGAAATGAAGATGCATGTACTGAATGTTTTGATTTAATGAAAAGATATTATTGCAAGTCCCTGCTTTATAGTTAGTTTTTCCTGACAGGTTTTATTTCCCATCAGTTTTTAGCTCTTGACATTTATTTGGTTGTTCGGTATTATGTAAAGAAAATACATCAATATCTCCTGCAGGGTTTCTCAACAACTCCAGCATCTGTTTCAGCTATTGAACTGTATTCACGTTTTGCCAACTTGATGCCTACCCAGCTGGTCTATCATTTCTCGCTTGATTACTGCTCTTAATTTCTCTGTATCAGCTTGTTTCAGATAGGATTTTGAAAGCTGTTAATGAGAAATGACAGTAACTGCTAAATTATTGAGAACTGAAGTATTCTTTTATTTTTGAAACATCAGCGAGCATTTTCATGTGCATTTTATTAAAATCATATTCCATGTGGCAGTGAGGTTTTCATATAATCATTGAATTTAGCTGTGAATACTTTAGATGAGTCACAAGTATAACTTTCGACTCACTATTTTGAGAAAGTTTGAGAAAATTTAAAAGTGCTTGCTTTGGTGTACGTATCATCTTAATATATGTTCCTTCCACCTGTCTGCCTCCCACCCTCCCTCACAACGTATATACTTTCTCTCTGTCATGGTGAGCAGTCATTAAGTGTATACTGTATATGTTGAAATGTATTTTATCACCACTAGGGTGAAACTGCTAAGCAGCTCCGAACAGGTGATCTGAACAGGTTTAAAACAGACGTCAGCTCTATCGGAGTGGGTCGCCCTCAATCTCAGAAGTAAAAGTGGTGTTTTCTAAATATAATGCAGGACTTCTCTTTCCTTCCTCTTCAGAGGTCCAACAACCATTCAAATAGTGCTCGATAGTTCACAGGACATGATTATGTTAAATTATTTGGGTTATTTTGACTTATAAAATGCTTTCTTTTCGTGTAGACTCCCTTCATCATTAGGTCTATCACTTTTTCCAGGGTGATGATCAAGAAATGTCTTGTCATGCTGGATATCCACTTTTTTGCCTTTATTTTAAATGACTTTGCTGGCTGTACTCTATGTAGTCTTGTCAAAAGGGGATCAGGCTATTAAACACTAAATGTTGCTGACTAAAACTGTAACAGTTTTAGAAAGATAGATGTTTCTAGATATACAGCAGTGAACCAGCCTTTAGAAGTTTGAAGGTAGAGATCAGTAAAACAGATATACTGTTAGCTAGTTTGGGCATTTCCCTGCTTTGATCACCTCTGAGAGGCATTTTAAATTATTTTGTAACTGCTGAGAGGGGAGATGTACTTATTAAAGGAGAGGAGCACTATGAGTTTTATATAGCCAAAAATAGTTCTGTAGTTTTGATGACAATAAAAAAAAATGTTATTCTATTTCAGTGAAGTTCTGTTAAATTTAACAATGGTTTGTCTTTGTTGATGACGCTGAAACCATAGAGAGAATAACCCGAATAAACAGCTTAAGTGCCATTCACCTTTTCAGGGTAGCAGTAAAACTGTTTTATATTGCATGTATTATATTTATACTCCCGAAGCTGCTAGTCGCTCCCTGTCTCAAGAGTGCTAGCTGGCTATCATCATGCAGCAGTTACTTAAAATGGTCTTTTCCTTGTGACACTGGTAATCGTAAGTGCATGCTGTCTGTGGCCATCATCCAGCTGACAAGAGATTTTATAGTTTGCTTCTGTTTTATCTATAGTATTTGGTTTCAGCTTTCTGTTTCGCTGGTGAATTAAGACGACACTAGGTGGAGCTAGCTGTTGATTATAAATAGAGCTACAGTAATACAGGCCTGTCTAATGAGCAAGCCCCTGTATGTAATGATTATTATTAAAAATAACAATTTAAAATGTTAAGCAGTGAGTTGGACTTAAGCCATGAAATTCTAGATCTGGTGGGGTCAGAGGAAACAATATCCCCATTTTCCTTTCCTTTTATTATTTTACAAGCTAGCAATCAAAGATGAGAAATAATAATAAGGAAAAAGCATTTACATTCAACAAAGACGGCTGGGAGGCAAAAGAACGGAAATAGAAGAAAAGAGAGAAGCAGCAATAAGAGCCAGCAGATGTTCCCACCACAGATACATGCAGATATCCAATTGTGTGTCTGTCTGTCTTTAGCCTGATGCACATAGATTTTTCTCTCGTCCTTGCATATAATCCTCTTTCCATTCTATCTTCCTGAATTAATTTATAGAGATGACATCTTCAATTTATATTTAGATGTGGGATTGATATTTTCAAATCTCTTCTTGGAAGGGTTATCTAAAAGGTGTGCAAGGGCACAGGAAGTTGTCATTTACATGTTGCCCAGCCATAATTAAGAAAAATGTAAAGGATTGTTTATTGACTGAGGTGGAAAATGGTTGTATGTGCTCTTTCACATTGTTCTGGTTATTAATCCTAGTCACAGGTAAGAGATCTGTAGTCCTAGGCAGTGTGACAACACAAACACGCACTCACTTCCCTACAGATTTACAGATATGTACCACAGATATAGTACATATATTAGTTCAACAAAGACGACAGAGAAATTGAGATATATGCTGGTACTTAAGTACATGAACTGAAGAGGGAAAACAGGAAATAAATAAGAAGCATGAGATGAGCACAGGGAAAGGGACAGGCAAAAATAGAGATTAAGGATATGAGCTGGAGCAGTCTGGTAGAGCAATGATAATTCCCATCAACATCTGTTGAGTGAATCACTTGCAAGTTCAGTCAATGTCTTGTTCTTACTGCAGTAAAAGGGAATTTGGGTAGGGAGATGCTCAAGTCAGTGAGGAAAACTTGCCTAGGAGGGAAATAATAGCTGCCCGATGCTCCAGGAGTAACAAAGTTTAGGAGACTGGAGATGGACCTTTTTGAATGTTGTCCGTAGAAACTTGAAATTTTAGCACTGAGCTGGACATGTGAGTTAGAATGGTCCTGAAAACGTGCTAGACAAAACCTAGTTGTGCTTGGACCTATTGCTTGTTGGAAAAGTCTTGCAAGAAAGCAGTGCTGCATTATCAACCTGAAGAGACCTTTTTGGTTATGAGCTGTCCAGTTGATGCTCAACAGTACAAGCATGTGAGGAGATCAGCTATGGTGGAGAAAAAGTTTATTAGTTTTACAAGATCATTCAGTATTTTATTGAGGCTAGGCTATGATTATTATTTTTTAAAAAAGTTTTAATGGATAGGCTTAACCAGAAACAAGATCTTTGAAATGTGTTAGAGTATTATTACTTCCACATTTGCTTCCTGTACAGCTTTGTCTGCTGGCACCCCAGGAGCTCATCCTGACGTGTTCTGAATGATACTTGTGAGCACAGAAAGATGTGTGTAGTGCGGTAGCTCTTGGCTTTCTGACACTGGTCAGCTGCTGCTTGACTCAGCTTGTGGTTTCTGCTGAACAAGGTGGAAATTCTGGATTAGAAATACCCATGGTGTGGGAAAGTGTCTGACTATCTCAGGCAAGGTTCATGAGAAGCTGAGCCAGGAGAAGGAGAGATGTACTACTCCTTCTCTCTGTCACTAATATCTGTCCATTTTAAAATCCACTGAAACGAGCAGGAGGGCAGGAGGAGGAAATGCTACATGTAGAATGAGGAATGAAAGGGCTTCAGGTATTCCATGAGACAGTCATTTGATAAATGGATGGTAATCACCTTGCAAAAAATGCATGAGGGAAGGCAGATGTGGGAGCCAAGCTTGTCTAAGGGATATTACCAAGCATCTGGTTGTGCACTGCCAAAAACCTTTCCATAAAGAAATATTACACGTAATTAAAATGTATTAATAAACTAAGTCTATTAGCAAAGGAGGAAATATTTTTGTCCTTTGAGAGCCAGTGTTCAAACTCTGTGTTTTTTTTTTATTTATTTTTACTGTGTAACAGAATCAGAATTGCTAACAATTTGGTGGGGTTGTATTTGATAATAAATGCTAAAGGATATCCTTTCTCTCCACCCCAGACTAGTGTTTTGTTTGTTTTTTTTTTTTCACGGAGGATTAAACCACCTGAAACCACCCTGAAATTATATAGTTTTAATCTCCATAGGAAATACTGAGATTTTCAGAAGCTGCTGGTTGTTGCTAAGCACCATGTTAACTTTCTGTGTGATGCTGGAAGGAGTGACGGACAGGGGAAAGACCCATCTATCCAAACAGCTGCTGGACTTTGGTCAGTAAAGACATCCAGAGAAAAGTGTGAGAATTTTCTGAAGGATGGTATTTTCTTGCTTCCTCTTCTCATCCTGGTGAAATGAGACCAGAAGATTACTGTATTTGAATTGGAAATAGCAAGAAAGACTTAAGCTTGCTGCTCCACTGCATGCCTTAGTGGGTGGATATAGCCCATCTCCTTCTTAAACTACAAGGTACAAGCGGTCTTGCATCTCCTCTACTCTGTACCACTAGCTCCAAAATGTCCAAGTGATTCACTGCAGAACTGAGGTTATGAATGCAGCTGTTGCGAGTCCTTGCAGAAATGTCCTGGACATGATACACCCAGGGATGCAGTCATGAAAGAGGGAGAGCTGAAATGGAGAGGTGAAAGAAGGGAAACCAGAGCTCTACCAGAAATGGGAGAAATATTGAGTAATAATGAATTTGCTTGTATCTTAAAAAAAAAACAAAAAAACCAAAAAACAAACGAAAACCACACAAAACTTTTCCTTGATGATCTGAGCACCTGTGGATCAGGATAAGGATGCAAGGTGCAACTGTTTACAAAAATCAGGAACATCCATCTGCACTGCAGTTTCTTTAGTTTTTGTTATCTTTAGAACAAATCTTAATCTTCAAAAAGGAAAATCAGAAGAGTACATCAAGATTAGGCACACAGTGTTTTTCATTAGTATCCTCGAGTTACCCAGCTCAGTGTTTTACGTTACAACGCTGTTCTTTACAAGGTGTTTCTTTCATTTGCATATCCCTAAAGATATTGCACATAGCACAACCAGTACTCTGACTTACGTGATGATACAGAAACTCAAGAGGCTGAAATGGTCAGAGAGAATTTCGGTTTTGACCGATGCTGAGAAAGACTTCTTTCTTCTTCCCCCCCCCCCCCCCCCCCCCCCCCCCCCCGCCTTCCCTCCCTCCCACCCGTGACTTGGCACAACTGGGGGGAAAAAGGTAGATCAGAAAAAGTTAAAGCAAAATTTGAACAAAAACTAAGCTACTTGAAACTTGTGTTTTCTTAATCTATACCTACTTTCACCTTCTCCTCTTTCTGTGTCCTTCTGACACTTAGGAATAAAGAGCATGCAGAATTTCTTTTATGGGGTCAACTTTTAGCATTCTCTCCTGATCACTTATATTGATCTGTTTCCCTGAAACTTAAAAGCCACACTAAATAAAACCACTACATGCTGTTTTCTCTATACTTTCTTTTCATGAGCAGCCTGTTATTTTTATATAGCCATTATGACAGTCACATGTTTTTGCAACAAATAATGCAAAGATATTGGGAAAAGGTTCATCATTTTGTCTTTTTCTTTTAGGAAAACCATTTATATGTTCCCACAGTATGCTTGTGTTTAACACGTCTTTTAACTCCTCGTGTTTCAAAATACCATCTATAGTGGGCACTTCTCTGTAATTTGATACTAATGATTCCAAAAGGTATTTAATGAACATTCCATAGGTTCAAACATCACTTTTTCAAAGGGCATGCTGGAATATTTGCGTTTTTGTTTAAATGAAGTGTTTTGTCAAAGACTAGACTTTTCACTTTGCAGGCCCAGGCTGCTTTTCATTTGCCGTTGGTCCGGTATGAGACAAGAACTGCAAACACTGAAAAATGCAACCTATTGTCTTCAGTAATGTTTGCAAGCCCTGAATCAGGTTTGATAGCAAGGCAGAAAAGTAAAGGTATTAAATAACTGCATATACATGAAAACTTATATTTATATTTTCCATAATGAATGGAATCTTTTAGGATGGATGCTTTGGTGAAATAATTTTGGTGCCATTGAAATATTTGGTGACTGAAGATTGAAATTACGATTGTTAAGAATTTCAAGAAGTTTGTGGTTTAATGTCTGTGAGGACTCTCAGACTAATAGTAAAATTTACTGACTTCTCATGTCTAAGAGGCCTTGTTTTAGACTACTGAAAAGCACAAGGGATTTTTTTTTCTTATGAAGGAGTTTGGTACTTAGCAAAACATTTCAAAGACAGTGAAATGAATTGCCAGCCTAGTTGATCCTATGATTAAATCTTTGTATGCATGTGTCTCTTCAGATATTTCCTCAGAAGCCAAGAACAAAAAGCATGTCACAGATGTTGGTAAATCCCAGTAACTAACTACATTATTTCCAGGTTCTGTTGTTTTTCAAAACTTCAGAAATAATGAGGATTAGATAAGTTATCAGTTATGATGCCACCTGAACCAAGATCAAACAAATCCTAAGACAGTTAAGGTTATGAGGAGGATCTTAAGCTTATAGAAGGCAGAAATTCAGATTGCCTGTAACTTGGCATTGTGTGCAAACCAAAACTGGCACCATCATCTGCCTTCAGAATGCGAAAGGTCAAATAAGGTTTGCTTCCTTCAAAGAAGCTACAATTTAATGTCTGTTAAGTTCTTTTAATGAGTTAAAAATGCTTTAAAGCAAGTAATACCCAATTGTCTGTAATAATACCTAACCTCACACCTTTCTTATAGGCACTGTTAAACTATATGGGCCCAAATGTGACTTCTAATCATCAGCATTAGTCAAAGTGTTAGTGTAGATAATAAAGGTCCCATAAGTTCAGGGAAACTGTATGTTGCTGAAGAGTATCTATTAAGATTTTTCCTCTGGAAACATGCAAACAAATTTTGCAAGAGTCCTTTGTGAAATTGGTATTTAGTATCAAATTCTATGTGACCTGGCTGACCTATGGAATAAACAGCAGCCCAGGCAGCCCTGTCGTGCTAGATGTATTACATAGTTTCTTAAATCCGCTAAGCCTGGGGTCTAGAAAGCTTATTAATTTATTGTTACTTAATGTGAATATTTTATTATTTATTGTATGACAACAACGTAAGTGACACTGACAAAGCATGGAGAGGAGTGACTTCTTTGCTCTAGGGAATGATATGTAATTACTGTGAAGGGTCTGCTTTATATCCTCAAAACAGATGCAGAATAACAGCTGCAAACCTTGACCAGCTGCAAAGCTGTAACGTACCCTAAGTAGAAAAGGGATTGCATTTTGTGGCCTTCTTGGTACTGACACACAACTTGAGGATTTTCCACTGAATGGTAATTGTATTTCACAGAGAAGAACTACCCATTGATGTTTCTGAGATGCCATGGAAACGCAGAGGTACCCATATTAGTTGTTGCAGCTTCTGTGTGAGCCAGAGATAGGTATGTCCTTGGGAATCTTTCATAGGTTGTACCTCAGTAGAAACACTGAAATTGAGAGAGAGGGAAAAAACATATGAAAGAGAGAAAATGTCAACTAATCTGTTAGATGTGGGAAAGGCAGAGGTGTCAATTTAGAGGATGAACTCTGCTGGTACTTCACACAACTCGTTGATATCTGCCAGGTCAGAACAGGACAGGTTTTACCTGAGTGAACAACCATCTCAGGACAGCTGTATGTGTTATTATAATTCAGGAGAGAAAAACCCAGGTATTTGCTTTGTGTTGCAGCATGGTTTTCTAGTTTAACACCTTGCCCTGGGATTTGTAGAAACATAGAAAGCACAATAAAACTATTGAGGTGCGGTGTATCAATGCTGAAATCGTCACTCCTATTTTGTACTCTGGGATTTTATTTGGTCTCAGCTCTCTCAAGTGAGTTTAAAGAAAACAGTAACCGATATTGATACTGCTGGACAGATCTACATTGACAAAACTGGAAAAGCAATTTTTTGTACCCCCAGTATAGGTATGGGACTGGCAAGCACTAGCCTTGCTTGTGTCAGTGCTCCCCTGGAGAGGCAGAGCAAGAACAACAGAGAGTGGTTTTAGGGGTGCTGATGCCTGTTTCCCACATGACTGCGCTGGGTGTAGGTGGCAAGATTGGAGGGGAGCTGGGGGGAAGGGGCTGCAGGGGTGGCCTCCATGAGAAGAGGCAAGGGATTGCCCTATGCTTGACACAGCCGGTTCCATCTGGTTCCACTGCAGGGCACAGCTGAGCCCCTCAGCCAAGACGGTGGCACCTTGGAGAAAGCCTGTCTAAAGAAGGTAAAAGCACTGTCCTGCGAGTGAGGGGAAAAAAGTGTGAAAAAGCAGGGGGAAGACCAAAGTCAGAGAAGAACAAGGGGAGGAGGTGCTCCAGGTGCTTGAGCAGATATTCTTTTGCTGTCCCTGGAGAAGACTGTGCTGGAACAGATACCCACATTGCAATCCATGGAGGACTCCACGCTGGAGCAGGTGGATGTGCCCTAAAGGAAGCTGCAGGTCATTGCGAGCCCACACAGAAGCAGATGTTTCCTGGAGGACTGTGGCCCCTGGGAGGACTCACGCTGACATGGGAAAAGTGTGAGGAGGAAGGAGCAGGAGAGGAGCTGGTGTGAACTGATATGACAGCCTCCATTCTCCATACCCCTGCGTCCCTAGGGGTGGGGGTGATGGGGGAGGACTTGGTAGTGTAGGAATGGAATGGAAAAATGAGGCGTGGGGGGCAGGTGTTATTTCAATCTTTTTGTCCTTGTTTCTCACTATCCAAATCTACTTTAATTGGCAATAAGTTAAATTATTTTTCTCCAAATTGAGCCTGTTTTCCCCATAACAGTAATTAAGTGATCTCTCTGTCTTTATATCAACCCAAGAGCTTTTTTTGTCATATTTTCCCCTCTATCCTGCTGAGGAGGGGGAGTGAGAGAGTGGCTGTATGTGTGTCTGACTGCTGGCTAAGGTCAACCCACCACACTGAGATTTAACAGGATTATTCCAAGTGAGCTTTCCAAATTGTCAGGAGGTAATGACTCAAGGTCAGTCATTTTTAGGGATAACTGGTACTAAAATGGATGGGTGTGGACCACAGCTGATACTTGGTAAAAAAAGAAAGGTTGTAAAATGAAACCTCTCTCTGTTTGAAGCAGTGAGTCACTCCAGAGGTACTTATTCTGAACTTGCCCTAAAAAGACAGATGAAAATACATTGTGAAAAGGGCGTTATTAGTAGTTTAAAGCCACTGTAAATTGTGTGCATCTGAACTAAGAGCAGAAGCACAAGGAATTACATTTGGGCGACATCAAGAGTACCTTGGCTTTGCTAATGTTTTTGTGTACCTGAGAGAGATTGCATGTATCAAAATTTTTCATTGTCTGTACTTGTAACATGACCGAAATGTGAGTTTTAACCAGTTCCAAGGGTATGTCCTTGCTTTTATCTACTTAAAATTGAAGGAGATTTGCTGCAAAAATTGGTTACAGCCTGTGACTGTGACAGGCTGCCCATTTGAAAGGGTTAAAAGAAGAGAGGAAAAAAAATTACTGAAAATATAGGCCACAATCACAGAAAAAGTAGTTTATTTCCTTAAAAAAAAAAAAAAGGGAAAAAACCCAAAGAAGTACTACTTAAATGGGTGTTTGTGGCATTTCACAACACACTGGTTGTACAGATATTATCTATTGTTTCTAGTGGAGTTAAAAAAAACAATCAGGCATTACAGCATTTGGGTTGTTTTGTCATTCTGAGATAATCAGTGAAGAGAAAATACATTGTGGCTTCAGGTTGACAAGGTTTTAACAAATGTTTTACTGGGCTACTAGCAGATGAAGGAAGAGCAAGCTGTCATTTGCAGGATATTGAAAGATGTCTACCATAACAGCATGTCTTGGTTTCGGCTGAGACAGAGTACCAGAGTACCTAGTACTTTTTAGTACCTAGAATAGTGCTGTGTTTTGGATTTAGTATGGGATTTGTTATGAGAGGAACGTTGACAATGCTGATGTTTATAGTTGGTGCTGAGAGATCAAGGATTTTTCAGCTTCCCATGTTTTGCAAGTGTACAGCAGGCTGGGGGAAGCATGGCTGGAGCAAAGGTCCCAAAACTCCTAGCTTAGGATTCTAGTTCACACTAAGGATTGAGATCCGAATTGGCCAATAGAATATTACATATCGTGCAACGTCATGACCAGTATATAGATGAGGATTGACCAGGAAGTTTGGGTCTTTCCCTCTTTTCTGATCGTTGTTCGGGGCTCTTGCTTTTCTGGGATTGTGGTGTTGGGACATCTCTGTTTCAGGATCCCAAGATGGGCTGGATGTTGGTCAGTGAGTTGCAAGCAATTACGTTGTGACTCACTTGTTTGTATGTATTATTATCACTCTAATATATTGTTTATATTTTTAAATTATTTAAATTTTATTTCAATTATTAAATTGTGCTTATCTCAACCCACGAGTCTCCTTTGCTTTTCCCCTTTAATTCTCTTCGCCGTTAGCCAGGGTGGGTAGTGTGAGCGGGTGGCTCCGTGGCATTTAGTTGTCAGCTATATTAAGCCATGACACAGGATGTATTCTGGAGTTTGTGTTCCTTTTCCACTGTTGGTCACATGATCCAAGTTTGAAACAATCCATTTGTTCAATAAAAGTGTTTTCTGTAAAAAGGAAATTGTAAGCATGAGGAGTGATTGGAGGTGGGAGAGGTTCTGTTTGGAGGTTCGTTATGTTCAGGAGCCATGTTGGAGCACCCAACTGGAACCTTCTGTGAATGACATCTGAAGACAAACTGGTTTAAACTTATAATATTTATAATATTTATTTTGGGAGATGAGTAAAAGGTCAGAAGATATTATTTATGTGCAGAGAGCGTTACTTTGGGATTATTTTATCTTATTCGTTGCTGATTTCAACCCTGTGACTTGGAATTAAAAAGCTTTGTTTCCCACTGTTGGCTCTCTGAGCTTCAGACATTGACAGTCTGACAACACCAGGCTCCTTTCTGTCTGGAAAACTGCTTGGAGTTCCTCTTCCAAGATTTCACTGAAAAATGGGAAAAATCTTGTTTTAGTCATTGAGCTTGTAGGCCTTAAAAAGGAAGCATAACTCTGCACAATGGAAATGTAAAGGGCTTTGGAAATACAAAGGACCACAATTCCTTTGTTGAGAGCAAGGCAGATTGATATTCATTTTTATTTACTGGTTGATCTTCAGATTGTTCAGCAGGACAGTAGTGGTTTTGGCCCACTCTTCTCGAATTTGTGAGATGGATGTTATTTCTGGCTTCTTTATGTGTAAGTTAGAGAACAGGGTTAGGCATCAAGGTGAATGTCAGCATTCAGTGGAAACACCCATGGGAATCTGGCTTTGCTTGGATCTCTCTCCTGCCTTCAGTGAAATGGAGTTGGGAGGAGTCAGAAAACTGGTTAGAGAGGACCAGGTTCATGTCTTCATTTGTTGCTTCTGGAGGCCAATCAAAGATTATTTATGGAAGCCTGGCATTACTTTCTCTGTTTGTAACCAAAGAAATTAAATTACCCCACCCCATTACTGGAATAAAATGTTAATCTTCACTGCAGATGCATTTTCAGATAAGATCTGTGATGTTTCTTTGTACACTGTGGCATGATGCTTAGCACCTGTAAGTCATTTATCTCGCTGATTATGCTTGCAAGTAGACTGGAATGGTCCAATTCCTTGTAGTAAGTAATGAGCTTCATTGCTCAAGAACAAAATAAGTGATATGCAGTGAGTTATTATGGAACTTGAAAATTCGGTAAAGGAAAGCTCATCTATACATGAAGCAGGATTAATTTCATTAATCACATTCTTCCATTAGCATAGTTTCCTAATTTTTGGCTTGTTCATTCAGTTTTTTTTTGATACTGCGTTGCTTACAAGGTTTCACTATCAAACATTTTGATTCTTAATATTAGTACTACTACAATTTCAAGAATAAAGTAGGGCTTTAAGTACCTACTTAATTAAGCCAGAAAAGGTCTGAAGAAGTGAGAGATTTCTTTTCCTGGCAGGAGAAGGAAGGGTAGGGTGAGACACACCTAAAATGAAACTGGTTTAATTCCTGTTTGTAATCATTATTTGAAGAACATTAGTCCCCTTATAAGTACAGAGGGAGAGAAAAGTTATATGTGGAAAAGTTACTTGGGTCTAAAGAACACATCAAAGGGGTCCATTTTTGTGTATATTTAGAAAACGACTGTCTCTGTGCATTTTGAGTGATTCTCAGCATGGTGCTGTCATGGTGCATGCATTCAGCTCAGAGCAAGAAAATGAAGATTCAAGCCCTCAAAGATTTGCTCTCTTGTAATCCTATTTACTGCCGTTTAAGATCAAGTCTGAAGTTTAGTATTACAGTAAACGTTGTTAACCCTGGAAAGTAAACAGCGTGAGAGTGATGGAGATTTTTCCCCTCAGGAGAGTGGATAGGAGGAGAGAGAAAAACCTTGAATAAAATAATTAAGATAATTAATTGTTTCCTTTTACCTACTCAAGTATTTTATTCTGTGTTTCTGAACACTGAGCATTACATGTCCTCTAGCAGAACAGTCCTCAGAATGCAGATTTTGTACTGTTAGGAAACGCTGCATGTGTGTATGCAGGGAGGTGAACTGAGATAAAATATTGACAGGAAACCATTCCCAGACAGGGAGATGCTACGCCACACTGAAACACATGCATATGATTGATGAAAATGTTACAGGTGAAACTATGAAGCAGCCTTGCATCTCATGCTTAGTGTTTGAACGTCACAAGGTGCGTCATTTGGAATCGATGCTCTCTGTTTAGGTCTGTCTGAGAGCATAAAAGAGATTGGTGTTTACAGAGGAAGAGCCCCTGAGTCCATCCCAAGTTTCATCCCAAGTTCTTACCTCTGAAGTGGTAGAAGCAGTAAGTTCACTTTCTGCATCTTCTGTCTTGAAAGAATTATAGAAACTCATAGTGGAATACCTAGACTTGCTCCTTTTGAACCAATGTTACAGTGAGTATGATAGAGCAAGTATGTTTCTGTCCTTTATAAGTTCTCCTAAAATACAAGAACAAGAATATATCCAGTGAAATTGAAATGCAACGCCTTGAGAGTGGTAAAAGAAGAACCCTTCTTATGCCATATGTTTCGTCTTTGGAACTCATTGCCAGTAGATGGGAGGTGAAAAAAGAGTCACAATTGAAAAATTTCAGAAAGTACGTTTAGATCCCAGTTTGGTTTAACTGACAAACTCAGTTTATTCAGCATTTATTTGACCTTTTTTTCATCCCTTTGGCATCATCCAAATGGTAGGCTTCTATCCTCTGTGATCAACGTTACAGAAGATACTGTTTAAAATCAGCCGACAAACCGAAAATCAGGAACACTCTTTTTGAGGCTTGTCTAAATCAATTGTTTAAGGGTCCCATGGTCTTTATAAAATGTCTTATAATGCCTGTAGGTAATATTCAAGATCGAAGGTGCCAGTAGTTAACATTTATGTTAAATTTAACTCATATCATTGTCCGGAGACATAAAAGAAACTGGCTGTTGAAGCTCTCATATAAAAGCTAAAGTGACATACCTATTTCATGCATCACGTCAACCTGTTTTGCATGCCACCATCATCCTGCCTGAAGTTGTGCAAGATTAGAGTCAAGCCATGCAAAATGAACAAACAGGACAGGTATGCTGCTGCCACTTTGAACTGTATGTATCACATTGACTCTTCTGTCAGATATACTTAAACTGGAAAATAACCAGTGGATGTGAAATGCACGCACACGGAAGGTCTGGATTGCCTCCCAGCCATAGTCAATAGCTGTGGTAGTGTTTACTGTTATGTAGCATCGACCAACCTCTACAGCCAACCCACTCTGTTATTAATATAATTGTTGAAAATGAGTAATTCCTTAGCTCTTGGATTTATTTCAGATTCGTGTCTTCTCTATTACATCCTGAACCACCTCTTCCTCCTTGTCAGCCCTCACCGCAATTGTGGACATCCTGGCTGGAGCTACCCCTGTGGGAGGACTGTCTCCAGCAAAGACATCTCTACCTGACCATATTGTCTGGTCCTTCAGTAACATGTAGCTGTATTTTGAGCTTGCATACATATTCTCACACATAAAAGCAGTTGTTTAATTACGCATTTTTAGGTTACCGACAGAAGATTTAAATAAGAGAAAGAAGATTTCTTTGGATTTACTTTCTCTAATAACTTAAATATTTTTTTTCCATGTTTGGAGGATACCTTGTCTGCTTCTTTATAGATATTTTTAGTACAGCAGGGGAACCTGTGGGTCACTGTGGCATATTCTCTCAGTTTAATCTGCTGTCATTTATGCTAATGATGCTTGTGGCTGTGGGTTTGTACTTCACTTTGGCATATCGCCACTTCTGCAGCAGAAGCCAAAGGTGACTTTATCCACTCCACCTGAGATGCTCCTTAAGCACATTTTGCTTTTCCAGTGACAGCCCCAGCACTCTGCAAGTGAGCAGATTATGCCTGTCTCAATCTCCTTGTAGGAGCAGGAAACTGAACTAAGGAAAGAGATGACCCAGAGTGATTTTTTTCACTCAGAGGGTGGTGAGGCAGTGGAACAGGTTGCCCAGAGAAGTTGTAGGTGCCCCATCTCTGGAAGTGTTCAAGGCCAGATTGGGTGAGGCTTTGAGCAACCTGATCTAGGGGAAGGTGTCTCTGCCCATGGCAGGAGAGCTGGAACTAGGTGATCTTTAAGGTCCCCTTCAACCCAAACCATTCCATCATTGATATCAAAAAACCTATGCATGTGCACGTGTATTCCCTCTTCTAATGAAATAATTGTGTTTCACAACACAGTGGAGTTTCATCTGTGAAGGACTCCAGGTGGTTTGCAAACATGGGTGAATTTTGAGCATAATGATATACAGATGGATAGGTACGTTGTTAACCCTGTTCCAGAAATGGAAATAGCACAGGGAAGTTTAGTGAGCCAGTGGTCACAGAAGAAATGAATCTCAGAGGAAAAGAATTTCCATCTGATTTTGTGTCTTCGTGTTTCCTTCTAGAATACTGTGTAAAGAGGGAGAGGAATGAGATTTGGAAACTCTATTGGTTCTTGTGCCTATTTCATATGCCTTTGCTGACCCTGTGAATACAAACTAGCTAGAGCCTTACTAAATCGTTCAGCTTTTGCCTGTGCTTGGATTTCATTAACATCATAAAATGTAGCTCATATTTGCTAAGTTTAGGTGGAGCGTATGTTCTTCATCTTCATTCTTCTAAAGTGGCGGGGTGGGAGATACCATGCTCCTGCAAGCTAATGACAACCAAAACCTGGGTTTCATTGTGTCTGGCTTTTGCTCCAACTTTTGCATCCTCTGAACTGAAGGATATGCTTAACCTTCTAAATAAAAGCTTTCATTTCAATCTTTTATTAGATCTCCACATGTTGTATTCTGGCTTTTGACAAGGAGCAATTCAAGGTTTTAATCTTGATCAGCCTTTGACAAGTATACAGAAGGCTACAGCGTACCCAGGCACACTCGTCATCTTTCTCTGTTTTCTCTCTCTCTCCAGTTTACCTGTTTGTCCATTTCAGACCATCCTGGTTTAACCGCTGCTGGCAACTAAGCCTCACCCAGCCACTCACTCACTCCCACCCCGTGGAATGGGGCAAGAATCAGAACAGTAAAAGTAGAAAACTCGTGGGTTGAGATAAAGACAGTTTAATAGGTAAAGGCCGCACGTACAAGCAAAGCAAACCAAGGAAGCTGTTCACCTCTTCCCATTGGCAGGCAGATGTTCAGCCATCTCCAGGAAAGCAGGACTCCACCATGCATAACAGTTACTTGGGAAGACAAATGCCACCACTCCAAGTGTCACTGTCTTCCTTCTTCCCCAGCTTTATATGCTGAGCCTGACATTATATGATGTGGAATATGCCTTTGGTCAGTTGGGGTCAGCTGTCCCAGCTGTGTCCCCTCCCAACTTCCTGTGCACCCCCAGCCTACTCACTGGTGGGGTGGGGTGAGAAGCGGAAAATGCCCTGATTCTGTGTAAGCACTGCTCAGCAATAGGAAAAACATGGCTGTATTATCAACACTGTTTCCAACACAGCCCCGTACTAGCTACTACGAAGAAAATTAACTCAGTCGCAACCAGAACCAGCACACAGAGGAATTCAGGAAGGGAAAGGCTGAGATTTTTTGGTATACCAAGAAAAGGATACCGGTTCCTCATATTTCTGAGCCTGAGATTTCGCATGGTTGTTGTCAGTGAAAGCAGGGACAAAGGTGCTATTTGTCTTCTCCTACTCAAAGCAGCAGGAGAGCAGATGTTAGTAGGAATAGTGCTAATAATGTGCAGTAGTAATGACAGTGTATCTACCAAGAAAGATCCCTGGCTCACCATATTTTCAACTGCTTTAGGGTATAACTACAGTGTTCAGTGAAGAGAGCCATGCCAGCTCCCAAAGTGCCAAATCTGAAACTGGAAGGTCTTTAGCTATGTTGCTCAGGGAGATGACGACGTTTCCAGGCCTGCAGACTCGTGAAACATGCTGCATCCTCAGGATGTGTCAGATGATCAAAGGAAACATGAGAAGGGAAGAAAAAAATCCCAAGAAATTGCTGTGGAAAAGTTTATCAAAATGCGTTTATGTACACACACACATTGACAAACAGACAGATACTACCAATCAACCATATTCGTAGTACTCTTTATCCATTTCCTACCTAGCGCACTTTAAATGTGGTGATCTTGTAATGATTTTATTGTAGTTTGAGGCTAAAAAATTAACTGGAAAGCTATCATCACAAGCCTAGTAATAAATATCATCTCCGATGCAATATAGTTTTTAATTTCTGCTGTTGCCTTCCAGTTGAAAGTAAAGAAGAGTGACTCCCCTTAAGCTCAGTTTCTCCCCAAACTGGCAACATTCACAAATGCAGGAACAGAATGGAATGTGTTTATGGCAGCCATGATAATTACGGAACACAAGATTAACCTAGCCAGGGAAGATAAATATCTTGGTATTTGCTGCAGTGATAAACTGACTTTGGAATGCAGCCTGACAGAGTGGCAGATGAAATCTGATTTTTCTAGCTATACATAGCTCACAACAGGCCACTGCAATATTTGTAGAATCTAAATGTTCCAAGAACCTAATGTTGTCTTTGTAGCATGGGTAGTTATTCTTTTATAATATTTTATGGGAAAAGTCTATAGCTTTAATGCTGAAAATAGGTAAAAGTCTTTGAACGATGCTGAAAATAGGAGACTGACTTGAGCTGTAGAACATGGTTTCTGCCTTAATTGTGAATGAGATATTTCTCAGAGGCCATATATTCCAGGTCGGTCTGTCTGTATAACTGAGTTTCATTGGTATCGTATGCCATGCTCTGTCTTGGTGAAAAATAAGTAAAATTCTTCCAGGGGGTAAGATCAGATTTGTCTGAGCTGTAGTTGACTGCCACAAAACTAGGCTAAATGTGTATAATTTGTGAAGAAAAATACTGTTATCTTTTCCCTAAATTGTGGAGGCAAGAAAAATGATATGACGGTGGTGAAGTCAGAACAGTTACTAAGTATTTGCTGATACAGTCCTCTGTGTCACTGAAGTGCTGTTGACAAATACCTGCTGTTACTTTCCAGTGATGTCTTCTATACATGGAGAGAAGTTTCACAGTGATGTTTATTCATTTTCTTAACTAAATAAAAACTCTTCTATGTGTTCCCCTTCAAGGGAAGCCTTTAGTAATCTCAGTAAGCTGTGGAATCTTGGCTTCAAGTCTTCAGCATCCAGGCACCAACATTTGCAGAGAATCTCTGGTGCTGATTTTGTCTTCTGTAATACACTCTTTTCTTTCTCCTTCTGAGTTGAGAGCCACACAGATCTGCAGTATGAGTGCAAGGAGGGGGCTTGTGACAGCACTGTGTTCTTTTCCTGAGTTCTGTCGGCCTTTCTGTGTGAGTCAGAGAGTTTAAGACGAGGGAGGACCATTAGGTCATTCAGTCTGACCTCCTGTAAACAACAGACTGTTACATTTCACATAGGTATCCCTTTGCTGATCCCGATAACTTCTGTTTGGCTAAAGCACAGCTCTCCGAAAGACACCCACGAAGACATCAACAAATGCAATCTGCATTACTACTCTTGGCAGTGCGGTTGCATCGGTTAATCACCCTTTCTAAACAAATACGGCTTCTGTAGCTGAAAGCTTTTCTCAGTCTTTCAGCTCAGTCAGCTGGCACCCTGTGCTACCTGTCACTACAAAACTTCCCATTCTTGATCTTTAGCTTGACTTTGCTTGGCTTCATCCGTTCATTGACTTTGTCAATTGATGTGTTTGTTGAGGACTATGATTTCTCCATGTCCCCGGCCAATGTTTTTCTGTCATCTCTCCATGAGTACGTTTCCTAAGTGTTTGTCTTCATTTTACAAATGTGTATTTCGCTGGTTTCCGTCCCTTTAGAGCGGATTACTTCTCCTCCCCTTGCATTCACTGTGTGTCAGTTACAAAGTGAGTAGCGCCTTACACCTCCTCTTCAGCTGTGCATAAATACACTACTCTGCCACTCTTGAACTTGGTGCTGTGGTGGCATACAACACTTCAAATTATAGTAATATTAAAGACCTAGTATTTGAGACATGATTTTGTAACTTGAAAATAATTTTTCATCAAGTAACAGTGACCTGTTACTGATTGAAGAGATTAGAAACAACTCATTTCATTGACTGTGTTTTCTTCTGAGGAAAGAAGGGAATAGAAGGGTTTATGGTTACAGAAAATCTGAATTTTCCTATTTCTTAATGAAGATTAAAATTCCTAAAAAGACAAACAAATGTTATTTTTGGGAAAGTTATGCCTGAGTTATTGGCCTTGGATTAACAGCCCTATGGTCTTTGTGGCCACTTCCAGTGTCGATCTGTGCCTCAGCCTAAGATTCGCTCCACCTTCTAAGGTATAATCAAGTCTTTACACTTCTGAACTTCATTAATACACACACAGACAAATCTGGTAAGCCTCTTACGTTGATATTTTCACTTCTTTCCATGTATTACCCATTGCTTTTTTAATTTCTTTCTGCTACGACTCATTGTAGAAGAATGGCTTTTTGAAATAGTTTCCTTCAGCTTCAGAAGATGATCCCTTTTGAGACACTGTATTTGCTTACTTCTGATGGCCACTGCTCTCTCTGCATCTTTGTTTCAGTTCGTTGTTTTTTCCATGTCACAATGGAAAGTGAAAGATGGGAGGTGTGTGGATGGTCTGTTTTGGACATGACTTGATTCATGAATCTTTAAATTTATTTTACCATCCTAGCATACATGTTTCAAGTAATGTAAATGCATTAACAGTTATAGTATTATTATTATCTAAAAATATTTTATTAATAACTAGAAGTCCATATTACTGTTATTATAATATACAGCTTTGTTGACTAGTACTTCTGCTAATGATTAGGAACTTACTTTAAGAAAAAAAACCGGCAAATTATTTCACTGATTTCTGAGAGCTTAAGGACTAATAGAGTTAACTGCACTATTGTTTCCTTTCCTTTTCCTAGAATTTGTTTTGATGCTGGTTACTGCCCTGAAGGAGTTTTGAGACCAAAGTTTATTTGCTGCAGCTCAGAGTTCATGTTGAATCTTGATTCAGCAAAACTCCTGAGTATTTGAAAACTCAGTGTATGCCCTGAGCTTTGACTTCAGTGCGTACGTTTTTTAGGCAGAAATTTTTGTGCTGAGACAGTTAGGTTCATGGAGTTTGTAAAGAGGCTTTCTTCTCAGAAGCTATAAGCTGTACAGCATCCAATTCAGCAATCATTTTTTATTCATGCTCTCAATTGTCCAAATAATTGTCATGTCTTTTTTATGTTCACTGTGTCATAACACAGTATGTAATGTAGCGTGCTTTGATACAATGGTCAAAATGTGTTCAAAAATTATGTAAGCATTCAAGATGGTTGAAAATGTTAGCAGAGCCCTTTGAGCATCTCTTAAAGCATGTGTGTGGGAAGTCTTTCTGTTTTAAAAATACTTGTCCAAATTATGTTCTTGGTAGTGAGGGTGTCACCTCAGCAAGGTTTCAGCTGTGAAACTCTCTGCAGAGTTGGGCCACATTAACACAGAAGCAGCTCATCAAGTTCCTAGAAGAGATTTAAATCTTATTAGTGCAAGAATTGTGTGATATTGAAGCTGACAGGTTATTCACTTCAGGCAAGACTAATCAAGGGATTTTTTTTGATTTTTTTTTTTGGGGGGGAAAGGATAGGAGCATTGTTATGCAGCAGCCTTCATTAAATGTCAGAGATTTCTTCAGACACAAGCCTCTGCTGCTAAGACAAATATTATTTGGGGGGAAACTTGAAAAAGACCTGTTAATATGCCATCAAGCCTCTGGGCTCCCCATAGCCTTTTGAGGCCCCTGTTGATCTTCAGCATGGTTATCACCAATCACATCAGCCTCTTTCCATATTGTCTTCTGCAGGCAGATACGAGCTCCCTCTGTCAGTGTTCTGAGTGCAGATTTGTTTACTCTGACCGTGCTCCAGATGCACTAAAAGCTGGGCATGCTAACACGGTGATAAAGTAATAGATCTTACTAGGCTTAGCTTGGCTTTAACAGCTTTTTTTGTGCATGTGGTGTGTTGTTTGGGGTTTTTGTTTTGTTTTGGTTTTTTTTTTAACTGGCTTTGTAGTTTAATAGCTTAGCTACTCACCAGGACTATGCAAGTTGCACTTGGCTCAGGGCATTGGCAGAACAAGTTTGCATGTGCCTGGAGAGCAGACAGCAGGGGTTTGAATTTGCCTTGGAAAGACCGTGCCAATATACCTCGAGAGAGCGAGTTTCCTTGAGCTCTGCCTGTCAGCACTAAGAAAAAAGTGGATTAACTCAAAGACAGGTCCATTGACTGCAAAGGCCAGTGGAGGTCATTCCTGAAAATTAGTTCTTGTCAGAGATGAGAACTGGAAATTTCTCCTAATGACAAGTGAGATAAAAAGAGGAAATGACCCGAAGAAAATAGAAGAGGGAGAGGTGATGGTGGGTGAAGAAAAGCTAAAAATATGATGAAGCAGAAGAGGAGGAATAGGAAGAAGAAGGTGAGAGTGGTGGAGAGGCAGCTTCAGGCAGAGGTTACTTTACCAGCCATGGGCAGAATGTCCTTCTGGGAAGTCTGCACCTGGAAATGTCACAAGCCAAACAAAAGCCTACGCCTTGTTAAACTCTGTGAATTGCAAGCACTTGTAAGTCAGAGGGAAAAGTATTTTATTTCAGATTACCCCAAAGTCCCAGCAGAGTAAAACTATTTTGTGAATATTTCAGGTAACAGAAGAGTCTCAAAAGACTTCCACCTAAAAATTAGCCACCAAATGGAGACTTTCTCTTTAGTAACTCCTGTTCCTTTAACTGCAGCTGCTCCAGGGGCCAGATATAGAATGATTACATTATAAATACCAGGTTTCCAGGGTAGACCAATGGTAAGCTAAAATGTCAGTTTGCCTAGTGCAAACATTTGACATATGTTGAGCTGAATAGGGAGTAATGAGGTTGGAGACTGTCTATTTGCTCCTGGTCATCTCTCTTTAGAAATTTTTTTCTGGATACACACTTGACAGGGAGTAGATGGCTGGCACTGCTTCATCTCCTCCGTTCAGAGAATGTCCGCCAACTTAATGTGCGGGGAGCTGAACTGCTCTGTGTGAACTTGTCTCGCGGCTGGACTGTCAGAATGATTCTACTGTGGCTTTAATGAACTAGATGTGAGGCCAATTACACCCTATAAAAGCCGTAATGGTTAATTAAACTACAGCTCTTACTTGAGTCAGTCAGACCTGAAGGCTACTGAAACACTAGGTGTATATTCGAAAGTGAAGCGAGACTGAAACACACAAGGCTTCTTTCTCTTCCTAGGTACTTCACTTTAATATGTCCAGATGAGATGAGTGGCTGAATAAATTCAAGAGCATTTCCTTTTTAAGAGACAGGGAGCTTACTTAATGATTCCTAACCTGCCCCTTTCATTCCTGTTTCTAATGCACCATCACTCCCACCCTTCTCACATCAAAGAAGAGATGAAAATGGCACCCTACAGAGATCATGAACACCGCTCTGAAAGTGCCAGCAATGAGAGGCTGATTTTTAGTTTAATACGAAGCCTGCAAGCAGCGACTGCCTGATTTCTGCCCTCCCCCATCACCTGCCCTCTCCAGGGATGCAGGGGGCTGTGGCAGCACCGCAGCCCCATGTTTGCTCAGCGTGTTTGGCTCCGGCTCTCGTGGCAATGGCTGGATGCTGGGGAGAGGGTGGGGGCTGCTGATTGTTTTAGCTGATTGTTATTTCGGTGTTTGAGCTATGCTGGTGCCTACCAGGGAGGATACGTGCTGATACCTTGTCTTGGGGATTTTTGTGGTTCTCTTGGGTCATGGCTTCATCTCAGCCCTGTGGCCAAGAGTTACAGGAGCATTACATCTGGCCAGAAGGGGCTGGGGACAAGAAGCATCCTCCTCCAGCAGAGCTCAGGCCACCTTCTGCCGAGAGGGAGGAGAGGGAGCACTGCCATAGCAGCACAGAAAAGTCAGAGATGCACTAAGAAAACACCTGAGGGAGAGACAGATCTCACCTGGCTTCAGACACTTCCACTGGGACTCTGGTCACGAGCAGGAAGTGCCACCGGGATCACTTTCTGGAGCTCCATTCCTCCGTCCCCTGGTAGCGGCAGCAGGAGTGCTGCCGCTGCCTGCCGGCAAACTCCTCTGAACAGAATGAGTCTGACCCGTAGGACTGTTTCAGGTCAAATGGCTTTCCCAGAGAAGTTGCCACGTAGTTTCTGAACTCAGATAAGAACATCCACTGTGTTATTTTGTGTCTCTTAAAATCTCATTACTGTGGGAAGAGGGGGAAAATGAGAGGCAGAGAGAGAGTAGGAAGAGCGTGGCTGTGAGAACAGCTTTCTGGGGAAATGGGGCTGCGTGTTCACACATGCACTGTGCCTACGTGGGGAAAACATTTCAGCAGGTAATTACAAATTAAGCATTTAAAAGGCATATCATTTAGTTGCCTCTGTTTTCAAAGACCCAATTAGAAGCTCATGAGCAGAGAAATAGGTATTTAACTGTAGGTTGAAAGTTATTACAGGCATAATGAGAACCCCCCCCCAAAAAAAACAGAATGAAAACAAACATTGACTCTAGTAACAGCTGGTTGTTTTCCAGGGATCATCTTTCGATAGCTGCTTGAGAGAAGAGGAAAAAATCCAGCCCTAAAACAATAAATCACAACTATTGCATGTAACATCTACATTCTACCAGCTAAGGCTGGTAGTTCTTGATTTTAATTAGTATTAATGCGCCTCCCCTGCGACAGGGAGTGATAATGATTTCTATACAAGCTATCATTAGCTTTATTTGTGCCACCTTCAAAAAAACACAATAGAAAATTACTTGAAAGAGTTGGGTTTTTTTCAAATGAGAAACTATTTAATTTTCTTTTTGCATATTGTATATTTAAGGAAATTGAAATGTTCAGTCAAAATGAACAAATAAATATAATCTGGTAACAAACGTTGTTTAATAGGCGATTATATGTTTTGATAGCATTATCATTTCTTGGCTTTATTTGTATTTTTTTCTCTCCTGCAGCGCCATTAATTTTCAATCCCTTCTGCTCTGTGTGGGCTGTTGTCCAGTGACCTAAATACTGATATGTCTTACAGATTTTGAACCATTAGTATTTATGGGAGAGGAGAGCACAAGGGGTTGGAGAGCACAAGAGGTTATTATCCGAGGAGTTGAGATAGTGTCATATTTTCTTTTTTCTTTTATATATATATATTTATAGCATACACACATACATTTTATATGTGTGTGTAGCTTGTCTTCTGCAAATAATTATACATGAAATTTGTATTTAGGAAAACTATAGAGTCTGGTGAATGAGAGCAGGAACCGAGGAGAACTGGAATTGTGAAAACTTGATTTTCTCTGATCTTTCCTATCTTTGTGGAGTGGAGTTGTCCTCTGCTGGCAGCAAGGTAGAGTATCCTGGGATGCTGGGGAGTTTAAGCAGTTGTGGCCCCAATAGGCAGCTTGTGGCTGAATAATATAAGCTCGTTGGGAGCAGTTAGGTACTTAGCCTCCAATATATGAAACAACTAGGTCAGTCCTGTTTGATATTTAAAAACACCCCCTGACAGCCCCCCGAATCAACCATGTAGTCAGTTGCTGTCAGCGAGCACGTGGCTGAGGATGCTGCGTCTGAGGCTATGTCACTGCCACTCATCAGAGATCTGCTTCAGAGGACCTGCAGACCACTGAGCCTGCCCATGAGGACTTTAAGTTATGGTTGTGATGGGGCCAAAAAGCATAGCAGGCTATACAGCTTCACTTCAATTGTTAATATAATTAGAAAAATGTGAAATATTTATCAAATCATGAATTATGTAGATCTTGCAGATATTACTAATCAGCAGGTGCCAGAATAGTTTTCATTAAAGAACGGATAAATATTAAAAAGGGTCACTTTGCTTTTATACGCGATTAGAGAAGGCCTCATGTGATGAAGTACTGTTTGCTTGTGTTCAAACTGTATTCTCCCTCCTTTAGCCTAAGTATGCTAAAGACAAGCATTCTGCATACCTAATACACGCTTTCATTAATTTGTGATGATTTGCTTATTCATAATTTGTTGCATTTTTCCAGCTGTATCCAGATGCTTAAATGTTAACCAAGAGATTTCTCCCCATTTTTATTTTATTGCCACATGAGCATCATTTTAAATAATACATTTTTGATTTCCATGTGTCAAAGATGTTTAGAAATAAACCATTTTTTGCATTAGTAGCTGAGAACACAAACATCCAACTGCCACTTGTTTAGATGTTCTTTTATCTGAAACCCAACTGTTTGATTAGTCCTATTTAGAAGACGCTGGGGGCTCTGATGCTCTCTGAACACCTCTCTGCTCTTTAATGAACACTTCTGCATCCTCCAGCAACACAGAATCAGAGCCTTATTGTCTAAGCTGTTATGGGTAGCTCTGTCAAAGGGACGCATGTCATTTGCTGTGCTCAAGTTAGCTTTAATTTGGCAGATGCCACCAAGGTCCCTCCCTTCCCAAGGACCCATGTTTATAGCACAAGCTTAGAGCTCTCGGCTGAAATTCCTTTTTGGAGTTCACCTGAATCACAGACAGGAAGGGCATGAGGATATTTAAGAGACCGTTTGTTGTGAAAGATGTAACAGCACATGAAGCCAATAGCATCCGTGGCACCTGTGTGGTCACAGGGGTAGCAGCAAAGCGGTGCCTGGTCTGTGATGAAGGGACCATGCAGCAGGAGCACCCAAGGTAGCACAGGGATGCTGTTTCATCTTGGTGTGGACTTTGCTTCTAAGGTCAATAAACCCAGATGTTATCGCAGGTAGCCCATATGCACACAGAAGGCAGTGTCTTGCATTGATGCATCTGACTCAGTATTGAGAGCAGTTAATGAACTTTCCTACAGAAAGGCAAGGGGCAGATGGGCAATTAGGTGTGATGATTAAGTAGTTCTGTAACCTTGTTTACCCTTTTAAACGGTGTGAAGGAAAAAGGTTGTGTTAAAAAGGAGAATAGAAATTGATCTGGTGCATAGAGAAGCTAATTAGAAAGTAGGAGAAAAAAAATTATGCCTCTTTAATGCCCAGCCTGTATTGAGAAAATGGGATCAGCAGAGGTTTCGGAGAGAGTGACTTAAAGAAGCAACAGCATTTAAATCAATTAATTCACAATTATTGGGTAGAACATGTACAACTAACAGGAACTTACAGAAGCTAATCAAAAAGATTTGTGTTACTTTTCTCTTCCTGTATCAGAAATACTAGCATCTGGCAGGTCCGTGTTTTGAGTTCTTTTCCACTACAGAAGGCATCGAAGTAATTAATAAATTAGCTGATATTGTTTAATTCTATAATGGATAAATAATGACAGGAAGAGACTACACGTGAGTTAATGAATGCAGTATTTCTGTGAGCCCTGCAGGGTAACACGGAGGCATGCAAATTAACAAACAGTTTTGTACCCCAGAAGTGCAAAATAGGCTGACTCCATAGAAATTCTAGGATGACTAGGAATAAATGTAACTTTAATTTCTTTATTTGGATAGTTCTACAATACTTTATGAGATTAACCTGTTACTGTGTGTTTGGGTGATTAACCTATTACAAATTGTGATTAACCTTTCAGTTATCGTGTTCATAAATCATTTTTCGCTGCCTGCCTGCTCTAGGCTTATGGACAGATAAACAAACTGTTCCTTCGTGTATATCCTGTGACTTGGCTCTCCTTGTAATTCTTCCTCTGTCCTCTGGTTCTGAAGCTGCTCTGAATTTTGGCTCAATTTCCATCCCGATCTTTTGTGCCTTTGTCATTCTCCCCTGTGACTCATGCAGCTCTTTGCTCAGATGTGCAGATTATCTGAGATATTTTATTCTTCTTTGGATTAGTGATTTTTAATAGTGCTTTCAGGTTGCATTGAGTGAAATTAGATATTTTCAATCTACTATTAAACTATTTTAATAATATTTTGGATATTAAAGACATTAATTTACACATTAGTTAATGGCAGACTTTCAATAAGACTTTTTTATTGCAAAAGCAAGGGTTTCATGTTCTTTATGTTTCCTTTCCTCTGGATATTTCTTTAGAAATTTAGTGTTGTATGGTTTCTTTTTTTCATGTAACAGCTGTATCCAGTATACTTAGCAAGATATTATGTGCCATCCACAGTGTTTTGTTATGTACTAAAGTTCTGTTGTAAAGCTGGCATTTCCATTAGAGTAGATCAGCGTGTTTTAGTCATCGAATGCCTGTTACAATTATTTTATCACTTTTTTTTTTTCCAGCAGAGTAATCGCTTTCTCATTGATCTGGACATACAGCTGATAGATGGATGTAGAGAAGGGCTGTAAGCAGCAGGCTCCAACTGCATTAGATTGATGTATCAGGCAGCTTCCAGCTGGGTGTGATAGGAAGATTACAGGGCTCCAACTGTATCTCTGTACAACTCAAAGTAAGCCTTGTAAAATCCATCTGAAAGATTCAGCATAGTCATTGAATCCTCCAGAACTCCCCATTACAGCGGACGCAGGAAGTACTGAAAGAAGAATCTTAATTTTCAAAGCCACTAAGGTTCAGCACATCATGAGTATATATACTATGATTGTATCTGTAGGTACAGATCTTTGAAACAAAAATAACAAATTAAATTACCCAGAAAAACTTTCCCATTCTACTTGCAGATGTGGAAGTTATTGTCCTTAATAATAGTAACAACAGGTGATATTAATAACAAAGAAATTGCCCAAGGAAGCATGCAGTGCCACTAGAGAGTTGCTGGGCAGTGAGAGCAGGGTGCTCTGTCTGGTGTTCTAGCTGGCAGGAGGTGTGCTGGGGTGGGAGGGCAAGAGGAAAGATGGTGACTTTGGACGGTGCATAAGATGGAGTGGGACTGTCAGACTCGTTTTCCATTATTTGCTCCATAGTATAACGAAATGTTTTGCAAAGGATTTTACCTGCCCTTTGTACCCGCTGGTGTCCCTATTGTACTTTTGCGTCTCTGAGAGTGCTCTCCCACATTGAGGGTACGGGCATCGGTGGAGCTTTGTTTGCCACCTGCAGCCTCTGTCCACAAGTGATCCCAATCACACAGGTTTTTCTTTAAAAAAACAATTGGCTAACTAGAAAGTGACGACAACAACAAAACCAAATGTTATTAAAGTCTTCTGGCCTCTTTTGTATCCTTTATAAAGTACTATTTTCAGTGGCTATATTTAGTATAAACCATAGCTTCTACTCGTGTGGTACGTGCAAAAATTACACTGGAAGAGACAACATCAGTACATAAATTGACTTAATTTTCCTTCTGTACTTGCAGCCAAGTTTTAAAAATCACTTAAATAGCAAAATTTAAGGTTTGTAGAGACAAAATTTTGCAATTGGATACCATTTGCTGAAGATTGGTCAGAGAAACAAATAAAAATATCAACTAGCTTGTGAGTGTTAGAATAACTTAAAGATTTGGCTTTTCTTCCTGGACAACCTTGTATTTCATCCTGACTTTAGGATCTAGCCTCACTAATGACTTTGGCGCACTCTTGTATCATTAATTTTATGTGAAATCAACTGGTCTAGGGCTCAGACTGAATCCACATGCCCACATTGTTTGTTCAAAAATAGCAGCCTTAGGATAATACTGTTTTTTCTTATTTTTTCATTTCCACAGATCTGTCCTTTTGCACTCATTGCTTGAGACTGTGCTGTTTACTGTATGACTAACATACAGATTCCTGGTTTGTTTGAGGCTCTAAGAAAGACAAGGCAGCATAATATGTACAAAATAAACACTTGAGTAGTGTAGCTAATCTATTTGAAAAGGTTTGTCTTTTATGATAAACAACATTTTTGTTAAATTAGTACTGCAGTAGTTTAACATCAAGAATTCTGTAAAATCAGTAAATAATTAACAGATCTAGGAGATCAGATTTAAGCTTGGCAGGATCCCATTGAAGGCTGCCCTGGAGAGCAGAGGGTCTTGGAGCACAAGGATGGTCCCTTCCAGCCTGCAGGAAATCAAACAAGTGTGGCAGGAGGTCAGCACGGTAGAGCTCACACACAAAACCAAGTACACCAAAGGGGGTAGCAGGTCTGGGCTACCCAGGAGGGACACAGAGACATTGTCCAAGCACGCATGGATGGAGAAGGGGTGCAGGAAAGCCACATCTTAGCTGAAGCTGAAACTGGAAAGGATGCGGAAGCAAAATCTACAAGATATGTATATACGTTTCAGCAAAAAAAGGCTAAGAAAAATGTGAGCCCACTGCTCAAAGAAGCAGAGGATGTACCGACTTAGGTTACCTAGGGAGGTAGAACTGGTTATCTCAGCTTTTTCTGTGTCTTCCTATTTTTTTCTGATAAATTCTGCCCTTACTTCTTCTCAGTATCCAAGCCAAGTAGCAGAGTTTGAGGGAGTGAAGAGTTACCCACAGTGAAGGAAGATCTTTTAAGCCAATCGGACACACACAAGTTCGATGAATAAGGCAAGCTGTACCAAAGAGTGGGGAAGCTGACAAAGGTCACTGCGAGGCTGCTCTCTGTCATCTTCAAAGAGGCTCACAATGATAGGAAAGAGGCAAACATTGCTCCCAGCCTCAGGAAGGACAAGGAGGAGAATCCACGGAAGGTTATGGAGCAAATCCTCTTGGAAATTATGTCCAAACAGGTAAAGGTCAAGAAGGTGATTGGGAATGGCCAGCATAGAATTACCATGAGCAAGATGTCTCTGACCTTCCTGGGTTGCCTTCTCCGATGAATTGGCTGGCTGTGTGATTAAGGAGAGAGCATCTGAGGTTGCTTACCTTTGACTTCAACAAGGCCTCTGACTTTGTCTTCCATAGTATCCTTAAGGAGAGACTGGTGAAATATGAGGTGGATTAAAAGGTGGATGGGAAACTGCTGAGGGGGCTCAGGGGACATCTCATTTCTGTCTATATCTGCCTGATGGGAAAGTGTAGAGCAGATGGAGATAGACTCTTCTCGGAGGTGTATGGCAAAAGGAAGAGAGGCAACGGATGTGAGCTGCAACACAAGAGAGTCACATCAGGGGTAAGGAAGATGCTTTTCCTGTGAAGGTGGTCAAACAGTGGAGAAGGCACCCAGAGCAGCTGTGGGATCCCCTTCCTCGGCCCTGAGCAGCCTGCTGTGATTGATGCTGCTTTGAACAGGTTGTTGAACAGATGACCTCCAGGAGTCCCTCCCAACTTGGATCACTGTCATTCTCAGTCATTTCAAGGAGTATTGAACCTTCACTTCCCTTTTGTTTTTGTACAATTTCTGCAGATTTAAAGTGGTGCAAAATGAACATAAAAGAGTGGAGTATCATTTTAAGAATCAGTCCCAAAGAACTGATGAAGATGCTATTTGAGCTGTAAGGGACCAGACCAACCCTGTTTCCTAGAAGGAGCCGTGTGTGTAGCTATTACTTGACCTGCATATAAATCTGCCTGAGACAACAGTATCATTCCCTCTGTGTAAACACATGCAGTTTCTCACTAGGTAATTAGGGCTGGGTTTGTGAAGGTGAAAGAAAAATTGAGATGGGGAGGATGAAGGCTGAGGCCTGCAGCAGTGGTATCACCACCTTTCCTTCTAGTGGCATTCACAGCAGAGATACCGAAATTCAGACCAAAGGCAATTTAGCCAATCTTCTTCTAAACATTTTTTGTGAGATTGAAACCTCAGACTTCTATAAAATCTGAGCGAATTTAGTGTGTTTTGAATAAATGTCTGATATGACTGTTGTACTGATTTACCGTAATTGCAAAGAGAGAAGAAAAGACTTGTAAATGCTGTAAAATGAACCAGCTTCCAATACGTGCACCTAATTTTCTTATTCCTGGAATATTGCCTCAAGCCTTCCTGGAATACAGCAACTATTATTTCTGAGGTTATAGCTAAATGGATGGAATATTTTGCCAAGCAACTATTTTGAGCATTCAGTTTGTCTAAATGGAAAAAAAACCCCTACAAAATAGCAGTTTTTGTAAAGTATCTAAAATTGATTTTCAAATGTGTATCTAGGGGATAACTAGGGATTTGGATGTCTGAAACAACTACTGTATCTCAAAAGTGCAATAGAGAGTTATTTACTTTTCCGTAAATGTGAAAAATTTACTGTGTGATAAAGGACTCGTAACCTGATCTTGCTGCATTTTGTGAGTAAACTCCTCTAAAGCTGGCTGGAACTGCACAGAGTCTTTAAAAGTGAACCCAGAAATGTAAAAGCATTTGACTCAACTTGCTCTGTTAGCTTTTCTCCTAGCCTTCGATGGTGTACTTTATAAATGTTTTGAGAAAGATGTTATGCTGTCTGGGGAGCAAGCAATAAAAAGGCTAACTAAAAGCAAAATGTTTAAAATAAAAGTCGATTTAGTGCAGATGCTTTAAAAGTGATATTTAAAACGAATGGGCTAACAATAAATATTTGAAAAGTATGGTTTGCAACGAAAAGCCAGCAGTATCATATTGAGCTCTCTAAGAAGAGATTTCATTACAGAGATTTATTTGTGCATGACTGACTGTTGGATATTCTTTTTATGGTATGTTGAGTTTATATGCTGTAGGTGCTGTATTTGTTTCAATGTAATTTCTGACTAATTTCTAAACACAGGAGAATTAGTTCCTGTGGAACAGTAAAAATGAAGTATTAGTTTAAAGTTTCATTGAGTTATCATGGGAAACTTAATTTGGCTCGTGTTCATGTCTAAAGCCCTGCTTCTGGCTTTATTTATCCTTTTAGTTAGTTCTACTCGGACTGAATAGTATATTGTTTTTTGCTGTTAGTAATCTCTGTAGTGCTGACATCCTGTACCCTGAGAATAGGTCTTGGGAACATCCTTTCTAGGTTGAGTGGAATTCTTCATATACATAGTTATTTAAGTTGGGAAGCATTCAAACTTGAAGCCCAAGTGTCTTCCAGTGAAATAATTCTCTATTATTGCTTGTAACTGTTTAAAGTCTTTTAATCATGCTGAGATAAATTAAGTGAAAGAAAATAATTTACTTTCAATCACAAAATCTGGCCAGTCTAGTAAGCAGTAAGTTAGTGAGTTTATTAGATTGAAGACACAGGTTTCTACTTGTATTTACAGTCCTAAAAAGTTCAGATTGTGAAGAAATGCCCTCAGTCTGTTATTCAGTAATTCTGTACAGTCTCTGGCAGAATTCCAGGCAAATTTAGAGAGTGCTTTTAGACAAATATGAGAGTAAACTAAAGCTGTCGTATTAGTTCATGTTAACACTAAGCAAACTAGTTCAGACTTGATAAGGATCTATATTACATCCATTCTGAATTTTGGCCAGTTCCTTATTTTTAGAACTGAAATCAAGTTCAAATCCTGAGGTCTTGAAACATTTTTCACTTCTTGCAGGTCTGGAATTCCAAGTTGCCAAATACTATATAAGACTACTCTTGTAGTGTTTTTAACCGTGGAAATGCTAAGGATTTGTAAAGGAAAGATGGTGGTGGTGTAGGGGAGGTTGGTTGTTTTTTCTGGGGTTCTGTGTGTTTTGTTTTAGTTTAGAGTTTGTTTTGTTTTGTTTGTTTTTTTTAAAGACCTTTTTCATCTTGGCATTGAGGGCTAAAATCTCAGGTAGATCTTGGCCAACGTTCTGGATAACTGCAAACATATGGTACTGCCTCTGTGTTTTGTGGGAGATCAGATCACTTTGTACCTGGAAGATTATCTTGTGTAAATGTAAGAGGTGTTTATCTTTTCTATCTGGAGTATGCAAATGGATTGTTTAAAACTATTTCTCTGCAGAACAAATTCTGCAAACCATGTTTGTTATAGGTCATCGGGATGTATAGTTGTAGCATGTTTTCCTCTATAAGTTGTGCCTGAGAACCTCTCATAAACTTTCAAAACACTGGCCTTGAGGGGCTGTTACAGTTACTTATGACAGGCATACTTAAAATAGCAGATAATTTCCATACATTTCAACCTGAACTAGGATTGGAGAGAGTAATATTTGAGTTTATGAGTGATTATTTGGGAATTATGCATAGCATACCTTCTGTATGTATTTCAGCATAGTAATACGTGGTTAGTTCAGACCTCAGGTGATGGATGTGGTTCTGTTTGCTGTGATATTTTGAACATGCCTTTTGCTGGTTTGGGCCCCACAGCCACCCCCTCCCTGAGCTGAGCAAACCCTGCTCCTGCAGAGTCTCCTTGCGGGGCCGCTGCTCCTGCCTTGTCCATCCTAGGGCTTCCCTGGACTCATTTGTCCATGTCTCTCCTCCTCTGGAGACCCCAAACACTGGTCTTAGTGAGTGTTGAGTAAAGGGAGAAGATGAGGGGCTCAGTAAGATGTTTCTTACCATAAAAGCACAGCTCTGGCCAGCTTGCTTTGAAAGGGCTCTGCATTGCCAAAATCGAAACAGTATTTTACACACTTTTCTTGTAATGAAACAATACGCCATGTAGAAACACAGGAAGGGGAGAAGGCACTTGTTCCCTGTAAACTGAGCCAGCCAGAAGGCATAGTGAGAGGATCGGCATGCTCCCCTCCTTCACTGCTTCTGCCCTCTGGCCAGGGGCTGGACCAGTGCTGGACCCTTATAGCTGCTGTTCTGGTACAGGTAAGAAAAAATAACAGGATCGTATTGATGGAGGAGGACAGTGCAGGGGGAAGGATTTTCCAGGTGTCACCTTGCTATGCGCATCCACGCATATCAGGGCTGTCCCATGCAGCACAATATTTTGCAAAAGGGAAAACGCCATGAATTTTCAGCGGTCATTTTCTGCAATTTCCAAATTTCGGGCGAAGGTTGACTTACATTTTATTCCTTCTCGCCTTTTGGAGATTCAGGATGTACTTTTAAACTGAATCATCAACAATCACTCTGCAGAACATGGTGCAGGGCTGAATGAAGACTTACAGTCTCTAATGTTCGATATGGCCTTTGCCTTAACAGATCCGCTACTGTCTGGTTTTTCAATTAGAGTGGCCCTGTCTGTTCTGACATCTCGGCAGGGTAAACAGATTGATTCATCAGTAGTAGTTGATTTTTGAGCCTGTAAATCTAGCAAGTCTGAGGAAACTGCTTTATTAAAAACTAATGGCTTATCATACCTGTCCTTCACAGCGCACAGTTATTTTATGTTCAAGCTTCTCAACGGTTGAAGGAATTTAGTTTCTTTCAGTTTTCATAGGGTAATGACCAAGAGATTCACTTTTGTCTGATTGAAATAACTTCATTTACCATTTTCTATTCAGTAATAAATTGATTTGAGGAAGAGAGACTACAATATGCAGATTATTCCAATGCAAGTATATGGATTTGGAAGCCCCATACTTCAATGATCGGATGGCAGAAGGAAAAACATTCCAGCAGCTATTGATTTTTAAGATTCTGTTTCTATTTATAGATGCTGTTAGGACGGCACAGCCTAAGCAGAAAGACAAATTCAAATCACACATTTTACGTAATAGTGCTCATTTCTCTAAGGATCTGTAATGTCCCATTCATCAGTTCTGTTATCTCTCGGCTTGATGAGCACTTAAAGCTGAAACATGCAGCTATCTTAATCTACTCTTAGATACAGCGCTTTTGGATACGTAAATTAGAACCTGCACTAAGGCAACTACATAATTTCTTACACTGGCACAAGGCAGCCCTGACAAGGCTAGATTTTTTTTTTTCCTGCCTCTTGTTAAGCTAATTAATTTCTGAAACCCCACGTGTTGCTGGTTTTCATTGTTTTTTTTCTCCCTATGCATTCTGAAGAGAAGAAAAAAAGCAAAAACCAAAAAAACAAACATCCCAGAAGATTTTACCTGCTGGATTGGACATCATAATCAATTTTATGTGCTTAGCAGGTGTTGCAAATGGATGAGAGAGGAATATTAATGGTAAGATAGTTGTGGAAATGAACAAATCACAAGTGCAATCAATCTCACTTGTGTCTTCAGGGAGGAGCGTACCGCAGGGTTTAGCATGAACATGACAGCTTGACAACTCAAGGTTACTTCACTTTGAGAAGTAAAGCCATGGGCGGCTCGTGGTGGCAAGATCGTAGCATGGAAGGGTAATTGGGGTGGGCTGGGCCATGGATGGGGTCTGTGGCTGTGCAGGGCTGGGTGCCACAGGGGCTCGCTCTCAGGAGCTGCAGCCTTGCAGCACAGCCCCTTGGCCATGCTCCTTCTGAGATCCAGCCTGAGCCTCCCCTGTGCCTGCTTGTGCCCCTGTCCCTTGCACCCCTGTCATGCACTGCTAGTTCAATATACTTGACTTTGATTTTAAGGATAGGAAGAGTAACATATGGGAATACTTGGGAAGAAAGGTGAAAATGCGTTTCTTGATAATAAGAAGTTAAAAAAAACCCCCTTAGTTAATACATATTTGATAAAAGGTGTTGCAGCTTGTGCTACAGTGGTTGTTTTGGTGGTGGTGATTCCGCCTGTGTTAAGATGTATTTGTTTTCATTCAAGGATGGTGAGGAGACCCAACAGATGTAGGAGGAAGATTAAATAACAATAAAAAAAAAGCAAAAAAAAGCCTCACCTTGAAGTACATTTTAACATTGGAAATAACAATTTTGTTGGGAGAAAAAAGATTCCAGTTCTCTACTACTATTTGAAAACATTTATCAGTGCTTTTTGTTTATAAGTGTCATGGGATTTAAGCACCTGCTAAAGCTGATTTAAGAAAGACTTTCTGGCAAAATGAAGCTGAAAGCAAGCTGATGCCTCTCCCAGGGTCCCCTGGAGATGCGGCTCGGGGACAGGAGGGGTCAACCCGTTCCCCTCGAGGTCCTGCTGCCTGTCCCAGCTGACAATACCCAGCTGGCTGGTGGGTCTCCCTGGGCAAACATGGTTGGTGGCAGTTGGAGGTGAAGGCAATACGGCACCTAGCATGATGATCTTGAGAGGATTGAGGTGTTAGCTTAAAATGCTGAGCCGTGCAGACATACTTTGGACAGCCGAGGAAGTCATTGCTGGAAGGGTTTCACATCTCACGCGTCTGACTGAAGTATTTTAGGTCCTGGTCTCAGATGCTTTTGTTGACTTGGATGTAAGCTTCCTGAAGATCAGGCCCTGCATTAATCAGGAGGAGAGCTTGGTCTGCTGCTTCTTATTACAGTTTTACAGATGCCAAGCTGTAGGTCTAGGCATGACATTCCCACTTTGCATGGCTGCATGTTGTTTGTTTGTTTTTAAATCTTCTCTGTGGTTTACACATTTATTTAAAGAAACAGTAGCAGCTTCCACTCATCTTTTATAGGAAAATAAGATGAAACTCAGTCTCATATCTTTAAACTGACAAAAAATTTAAGTCCAGCATAAACATGAACACAACATGAACTCTAAAATTTTAAGAGCACCAAGACAACTGTTTGCAAAGCATTAGCAGCATCTGCAAGCAATTAATTAATTTAAATTGAACAGTGAACCACTTCTTGTAGCTGTACTCCTTGGTTTGTGACAAATTAAGTCAGTCGTATTAATGAGGTCAGCCTGTTGTGGGATATTTCTAATTCTAGAACTAGTGAGGTCTGAAGCTGTTGAATTAGGAGCCACCATCTTCGGCTCAGAGGTTGTAAAAGCCTCATCGAGGCACCTGTAATGTGAAGGGCTGTAAGATTTTTAGCACAACACTTCAGCCTTTGACAGCATGGCACAATAGGCACCCGTGAAGTGAGCGAAATGCAGTGATAATAAGGCTTTGGTTTCTGGCAGCAGTCAGAGGACTGAACTGGTTGTTGTTATGGGAGGAAGTTGGGGATTTTGAAGCAGTTTTTATTTTATGAACATTTTCTTTTCTGAAGCTCCTGGTACTGTAACATGTGACCAGGCTGCATGCAAAAGGGAAGGGGGGAAAAAAGCTCTCCATCTATAAGAAGCTGTAAAATAATGCAAACTAATAATATATTGTTTTGTTTACCTTAAGATTTAAAGATTTTTTCTTAGATGAACACAGAATCCAAAGGAACCTGGTCAGGTTATTGAATTATTACTTTTGTCTCCTCCAGAGGGAAAACAAAGTCAGAAAATATGTTTGCCCCCAGTTTGCTACTGGCTAAGGAGGAAGAGCTATGTTCCTGTATAACCTTCTGAATTTCCTTTTGCTCCTTGCACATGATCCAGATGAAATTTGAGGGTTACATGTCCCCAAGCTTTAAGAAAAAGAACTAATAATTTCAGTAGTCATAAAACTTTTTTGACCTGTACATTATGTATTGTCTGAGAAAAGGCAGATTATATGGATATATATCTTCTATGCCTATCGATCTTTTAAAATAAATAATCTATGATTCTATCTACAGCCTCTTCCTAAAAGATAAGCCTTGAATAACTAAGTTAGTCTGTTGCAAACCTCTGGTATACTTGGGGACTGTTTATTTGCATTTTATGGCCAAAAAAGCCCCAAAACAGATACACCAAACCCCAAACCTCTGTGTGCATGGTTTTACCCAAAATGGATGTTGAGATAGCTATCTGTGATCCTCTGATTGAAGGGATGTATGCATTCTTGTAATTAAGACAGCCTGGAGCTTTACAGGCTTTGTAGTTTACATAGAGCAATTTTGTGTGGGAAAATGGAAGAAAAGGTTCTTGAATAAATTGTAGAATCATAGAATGGTTTGGGTTGGAAGGAACCTTAAAGATCATCTAGTTCCAATCCCTCTGCCATGGGGAAGGAACATCTTCCACTAGACCAGATTGCTCAAAGCCCCTTCCAACCTGGCCTTGAACATTTCCTTTTCAGGGATAGGGAAGCCACAGCTTCTCTGGGCAACCTGTTCCAGTGCCTCACTACCCTCAGAGTGAAGAATTTCTTCCTTGTATCTAATCTAAATCTACCCTCTTTCAGTTTAAATCCATTGCCCTTTGTCCTATTGCTACACACCCTTGTAAATACTCCCTCTCTACCTTTCCTGTAGGCCCCCTTTAAGTACTGGAAGGTTGCTAGAAGTGTTCTCTTCTCCAGGCTGAACAGCCTCAACTCTGTCAGCCTGTCTTCATAGGAGAGGTGCTCCAGCCCTTGGATCATCTTTCTGGCCCTCCTCTGGATGCACTCCAACAGGTCCATGTCCTTATTATGTTGGAGGCATAAAGACATACAACTGTATTCTGTGTACGTGGATGTAATTTGTACACATGTAAGAACAGAACAATTTCATTTCACTTTTATTAAAAAATATATTTTAACTAACTCAAATGTAAATAAATGCATCTTTAATACCCATGCCAGTACTTCTTTGGCTGAATCAGTTGAATAACACAGCATCAACCCGCTGATGCAAGTTTAGAACTCAGTGTTTTTTAAAAAAGACTGAAGTCCTAATCCTTGGCTTTGATCATTTTTGTGCATGAATGAAAGGTGGGAAATAATGTGAACATTGCTCTCACATCTGTAGGCTCTGCCTTGCTGGCTAAACTGAACCATTTTGCTTTAAAACACTGACTCTGAAGCTGCTGTACCAGGGGAAACTTTACAAAGCAGGGCGATGGAGCTGACATTTGAAGAACTGGGCTGTTGTGTCACAAGTTAGGCCAATAGATGTCAATCTAAATCCTTTGGAGAAAAGCAAACTAATGAGTCAGAGAAACGTTCTGGTGCTGTGTGTTTGCCCTCCAGACCTGAAACATTTGTTGGTTTCAGGGAAAGAATAACTTCAAGAAACTTGACTTGGAATTTAATTTTAACTGTTTTCAAAGATTGTGATGTTTTAAGAGAAGATACTGCTTTTCAGTCATAAAAAAAAAATGCTTTGCAAATATCATCATGCCTGTAAGCAGCTCACTTCTCTTCTTCCACCCCCAGGAAAGCCCAAAGAATACATGAAAAGAGCTAAATTACAGGGAACTCTTTTGTACAGTCTGGCCTAATAAATGGCTCCTGTCACATTAGCTGGAGATACCTTTTGAGAAGACACATTCATGCAGTTTCTCTAATGACTCTTTCTGCCTCTTATACAAGCGCTAAATAAGGGGAAGGGTAGGGGACGGATGCACGAGGCAGACAGTCCCTCCCGTCTGCCTGCCTCCAGAGCAGGGAAGTGATAATGAGGAAAAGGGCCAGGACTGGCAGCCCAGGAGCCCAGATGGGCACACTGGCTCCTGCGTCACTTCCTTTCCCTGGCCACTGCGATCCCCTGTGGCCTGCCTCAGATTGTCCACTGGAAGCCCTGGTTGTGTGTCCTCATCAGATGCATATGGACTTGCCTGGAGGTCGGCCACCCTCCACAGTCAAGATTAAACATATGGAGAAAATAGTGCAGAACCAAAATGAGCATAGTGCTGCTGATGTATATTGTTGTATCCAGTGCGTAAGCTAGAAAAAGGATTATATTCAAAACTTGATATTTTAGGTAAAGTTTTTTCTTTCTTTTTTATGGTACTCTAAAAGCTAGGCGATTACCTGCAGAATCACCTATGGCTTTTTCCTTATTGGATGGAATAAATATATTATGGTTCTGAAGGTTTTTTTTTTATTTCTTTTTATAAAGAAAACACTAACTGCAGATACAATTTCTGACCTGGAAGCCTTCTGTCTTGCTAAGTCTCAGGGTGCCACAAAGCTGGAAACACATACTTGAAGATTACCGCTGTGAGGTTGTTCCATTTCTAAGGCACACCCCCTCTGAGATACCCAGAGAGGGAGGAGAGTGTTGGTAAGCGAGACATGCAGTTCACCCCAGCTTTATCAGCTGGATATTTCACATTGGTTGCAGTGATTTAGGTTGGTACCCAGTGGCTTTTACTGGGACTGGAGAAGACAGCAGACTTCAAGCGGTTCCATTAGGATTCTAGGTTCATTTCGCTTTCATAAAACCAAACAATGATGCAAAATAAATGCCAGCAATTATGTAGTTACCAAAGTGCCAGCTTGTTTTCTGAGAATCATCGTGGTAAGCCTGGGAGTTTTTATTATCCTGTTTTAATTTAATGGGAAAGTGTCTCAACACCCACATGTCCAAAATACATATAATTTTACTTCTTTTGTAGGAGTGGTCAGAAGCAATAAATGTTTTTTAAATCAGAAAACGTTTACTGAGAAGAAGATGTAAATTTATATGATTTACAGAGGCATCGAAAGCCCATGGCATTTCCACATGATTTTGAATGTGCTTTGAATGTGGACTTGCGCTTTTCTGACAGATTATGCTGGATCATTATGCCTATCAGGTGTTTTCAAAGAACATTTTAAAGAAAAGGCTGTATCTGTGGTAAACCTCTAGCAATATGTAATTTTTTTTTAATCAAAGGGTAGGCATAGGTGGTGGCAGGGAAAAAGCAACTCTGAGAGAGAAGTTCTGAGGCGCTCTGATGAGATTCTTGGTAGGGCTTTGGTGATACCAGCATTTTCAGAGCAACATTAGAAATACTAGAAACCAGAACTGTCTGGAGTCAAGAAAAAAAAACAAACACCACCACTTTTTTTTTTTTTAAGAGAGTGTGAAAATATAAGTATTTCGAGTAAACTTGTAAGATCTGCTGCTGTTACTGAAAACAAAAACCCAACTATATACATAAGGCTTTGGTTCTGGTGGTCTCCACTTTTCACTTGATATTCTCTGGCGTCTTTTGGATCCGCAGAGCTAGTTTTGAGTGTACCTCATTCTCTGGTAGCAAACACTTACAATCTACTTCAGAACTTGAAGAATTTAACCTGCTTATATCTGTGAAATAAATGACATAATGTAAAACATGATCACAGATCTTATAGAATCAGATGACAGGATGACAGTACGTTACTCACAGTTCAGATGACTGTAATAGAGAATGTAATGAGCCATAATGCTATTATTTTTCATGTTAGAATTTTAATAGTGTTTTCTACAGCTCTTAAAATATCATGCATTAAACATGTTTCAGAAACCACTGTGAGTTATGTATTCATAGTGTCATTGGAGGAAAACAGTCTGACAACTGCATGTAATGATGAAAATCCATCCTACAGCCCCTCTCTCTTCTCTTTCATCGAAGTTGTTAAAAGGAAACATAGCAGCCTGGAAGGACCTCATATTTAAAAGATATTGTGGCCATACCTTGGAGGTAATAGCTTGATGCTTTGTGCCACCAGCTGGGTTACAGATGTAGCCCATAGTATCTGGACTTCAGTGCATGAGAAGATGAGTGGCTCTATTCAACCACTGCCCCTGCCTTAAAGGGAAATAATAGCAGGGAGATGCTTTTTTGTGTGTAACTTTGAGTACTTTGTGGGAGCCTGGGTAGAAAAGGGCAATAACGTTTGCCTTCTGGGAGAAGATTAAAAATAGGATTTTTGGAATCCCGGAACCCATTTTTCTGGGGGAAGGGAGAGTATTTTTGAGCCAATAATGCTCTTAACTGCATATCTTTATCACAGATACCTCAAAAGCTGTCATGCTAGAGAGCAGAGTGAAAATAGTGTCAACAAAAAAAAATAAAATGAGAAATTACTCTTCCATCAACCCATCCCCTGAAGTCATAGATGGTGTTGATTGTGTCTTATCTTAGCAGCATATACTAGGGAGGTAAATTGCAGTAACAATAGGAGACAGCATATCTGATTCTATTGAGAAACACAGTTTAAAAAACTACTGTATCGCATTTATTTGGATTACATTTTTGAACACTCTGAGCGGTGAGGTGACCTTTGAGTTGATTAATCCCAAACTGGAGATTTTTTTTGTGTGAAAGAGAAGCAGCAGACTCAAAAAGGCGAAAAACTTGTCAGTCCGTCAGAATGCCGTACTTATCTAGGAGCTGGTCTTATTGGCACCTGAAGACAGAAAAATAAAACGAAAGACCTTGCTGGGAGGCCTCTCTATACTGCTTTTTGCAGGGCCAGGTGCAGCCCCGATGGCGAGAGATGGCCGGGCTGCATGGTGGGGCTTCACCCATCGTGGTACCCCGCTGTAGCGAGGGAGAAGCTCGTGCTTCCCAGCCTTGGAGCAGCTTCTCCTTGGGGTCCCGGCTCCGGCATCTGGGGCTGGGTCCGGGGCACTGCCTGCCCTGGGGAAGGAGCAGGAGGCCGCCTCTAACGGGCACCAAAAATTGTCGCCTTGCAGCGACTTGATCGGGCTGCACCTGCTTATTAACGCAGTGCCACGGTAGAACAGTTTGTTCCCTGTGTCTCTTAAGAGGATTTTCCTGTTTTACGGTGTCAAAATCCTGCATAATTTCTGCTTGATTTTCATGGAGGCGTAATCAGACTTCTTACTCGGCTGCATCCCCAAAGACAGTTCTCTGCTGGTGTTCTCTTAAAATAAACCAGTTCTTTAATGAAACCTCCTGTAATGAACTGCACTGTCACTGTAATTTTGTTTATGAAAAAATATGAAAGACATCAAGGGAACTACAGTATACGTGTAATGTTATTATAAGAGGGCCTTCTGCCAACACTGGAAACCACAGTTCAGCTCTTTGAGAAGATGGAATATGTTCACTTGCAATGGAATTACAGTTCAGTTTATGTTTCTTGGAAACTTAGTGCTTACATTTGTTTTACAATATCTCACATCTCCTTAAATGTAAATTGAAATAGATCTGTGAGGTTGGGATAATGGAAGATGCCTTCTCCACAACATGTTATTTTGTTTTGGGTTTCTTTATTGTCTTTTGGCTATCAGGATTGTATGAACTGTTAGTGCTTGACTTATTTTACAGGCTGACCATTAACTTGATTCTAAGTAAGGGGATCTAAATCAGAAATGTTTAGATTAGCGGAATTATATTGTGATCTTATATAGTTCATAAAAGCATTCTGGTGTATATCGATGATGATAATAAAGCTGAGAAGTGCTTACATTGAGCTACTGTGGAAGTATGAATAGAGAAAAATGAGAACAAGGGACCAAATTTAAAAGAACGGCTTGACTGAGGAAAAGCCATATATAGTTTATAACCTTGTTCTGCCACCTTCTCTGGGGTAAAACTTATGTTTGATTTCTGTAAACTTTTTCTTGAGTAATGATTAGGGGATTAGGTTCTGGTTTTAGTGCTATCTCAAAGAACTTTCAATAAGTCATAGGTGGAGAAATATCTTACCGTCATTTTAACTAAATGTCTGATGGGAGATCTGTATAAATAATTTAATGAAATTTATGTACTGTCTGTATCAGGAAATTAAAAAAAAATATTTTGAAAAAGGTTGTTTGTTTAGATCTGACTTTTTTCTTTTCCTGTAAAAATCAGGAATCGGCATCCTTTGAAAAGCTCCTTATGGAAAAGCTTTCCAATGATATAGTTCATCTAGCTTTGAAGTGTCATTTGGAAATTAAACATGAAGATGCTTTATTTAGAAAACATCAAAACAATCTCTTTCATGGAAAAAAAAAAAGCAGTTTCTGTGTTTGGGGGCATGAATCACAAAATTCAGTGAAGTCCATGCATATTGACGATTTAGATTAGTATGTGGGCTTTTTTGCTGTGTTTTCTGTTGTGTCTTTGAAGTTGCCATTGTGTCCCAGGGTCCCTGTGACTGAGCAGTTCTGATTCAGCTGTCACTAACCATACCTGAGCGGGAAGCAGAAGGCACTTCTGTCTGTCTGTCTGCCTTTTTTCTTCAGGACGGTGTATGCTGGAGACAGATCATATCTGCTGAGGGCTGTGATTTGAGTCTGTGAAAATCACTGGAAGTCTTTCCGTTGATTTCAGTGGGTTTGAGGTAGTACTTTAAGGAAGGATGAATTGAATACTGCTGCCTCTGCTCCTCCTCTCCTAGTCTTTGAGAGCGGTGAGAAAAACTGAGATGGTCTTTGGGGAAGGAGCCGGGTGAAAAGGGCTCTTTTTCTTTTTTTTCCAGTGGTTAGGAGGTTGTAGGAATGAGGTAGGAAAAACAATAAATTAGTGCATTCTGCTATTTTCTTCTGTAGTTTTCGTGCCATACATTTGAGGGAATGCCCTGGACCCAGATGATAACATTAGCTCTCCCCGCCGCTGTTGTGCAGTCATGTGTAACCTGTCCGTAACCCAGAATGGACCGGTCTTCCCAGCATTAAGGTGCACCAGCTGTGAGGGTGAGACAATAAAATTGCAAGATGAAAGGCAAAAGGATGTATGCAGTATTTTCAGAACTCCTTGCTAAAAGCAGCGTAGCCCATGAGCAGCTGAAAGAAGAGGAGACTACAAGGCACAGGTCCTCCCAGAAACGTCTAGGGAGAGGACAGCTGAGGCTGCTGTTGGGAAATGCTCTAAATACAGGGTCCAAGACCCCACTTTGGCATAGAGTCATAGCTGATGTAACCTCAACATAAAGCTTGTGCTGGACACTGTAAGTCTTGGCAGTCGCCTCGCTGATGCCTCTGAAGTGCGGTAGGATGAAACTCTTCTGCAGTGCATCTTTGTAGAAAAAGTCAGTGAAACTACTTACCGAAGTACTGGTTACTCATATGAATAAAAGGTTGCTAAATCAAGGCCATAATTGTCATGCGAGTGGTTTACAATATGGACAATGTTTTCCTCCTGGTTTTGGACATGGTATTTTTAGTCAGTTTTGGCAGAATCTTCAGTTTAGGAGCCAACACTGAGGCTCACTGAAGAGTTGGATAAGCATCGCCTGTTTATATATTTGTAGGCACCTCTGCTCATTTCCTCCCTGTGCAGTCATGCTTTGTGGTTTCCATATGCATCTAGTACTTGCATCAGTGGGTTTCTTTCTCCTTGTCAATTATTAACACTTTTGATGGAGCAAAACAAGTGGAATTTTTTTAAAGAATCATTAAAAGTGCCAAGTGGAGAAGGGACCAGAAGGTTGTATGGGACACTTTGTTCTGGCTGATTTGTACATAAAAGAACTGAATTTGTACAGTTAAATGAGATTCAGAACGTGTTTTATTGTGCACATAATCATATGTCAGAAGAAATGTGTTAACTTTTTCACTGTTAAAACATCTAAAGTGTGTAGAACTGCTAACTTTTTAGCATAGTCATAGAGGAGTAAAAATGAAGTGGTATTTTGAAATACAGAATCAAAAATATATTTCTGTATATGTAGTTACCTAGTACAATACTAAAACAAGCCATTCCAAGTTGTTAATAAGGCGGCTACTGATATCAAACCTAAAAATCACCCAACATGACTTTTCAGTGATAAAAACACCAAGGAAAAAAATAAAATTAAATACAAGCACAACAAACTGGCACATTGTACTGTTAGTTTATTAATTTTGATCTCTGTAGCATATGGTAGTTTCATGCAGCTAGGGGCTATGGCCACCTGTTTATACTCCAGAGTATAAAAGAAGAAAGGATTTGGTTGTTCACTGATGAAAAATGCAGTGACTTCTAAATTCTGATTAAAAGCAACTTTCTTTTTTTTTTTTTTAATACCTAGTGTGTATTTTTTCCACGTATAAGTAACTTTCTAAAATGAAAACAATGATGCAGATTTTATGGTGGTTTATTTAGAGGAAATAAGAGTTGCCTTTCCCAAAACCCCCATCAAGGCTTTATAGAATTTACATTGAGAAACAAGCTAGCAGAAACGCTTTCCTATCAAAGGAAAATGTACCAGGATTTTTTTTGCTGCTTTTTAATAAAAAATTATTTCTGAGTTGTTTGCAATAGGTCTCCTAACATAAGATACTGAGGAGGTGGCGTGTATAACCGTACTGTTACTTTATGAGAAATGGTTCAGAGGTTCCAGGAAGCACTCCTGGTGCTTGTCCAGAGAAAGGCACGGAGCCATTTCTCCCCAGCTGGCTCACGGGTGGCTGGCGAGGAAGCAGCGCCTGGCCCACGGCAGGAGGGTCCCCGCCAGCGGCACGGGCTGGCTGGCACCGCTCAGCCATGGAAACAACGGGCTGCTTCTCCACGGCTGGAAGCAAAGCGCTGCCTTGCAGCGGTTGCTGCGCCTCCCCACGTGCCCTCCTTGGCTTCCTGGAGGAACACGGATGCCGTTTACATCAGGCGAAGTACGTAAGGTGTAATGGCATAGTAAAGTTGCGACTATCGTGTATCATCCACAGGATAGGAAGGAATTTCCCCGCTTACTGTGTTTCATCTCTCGTTGTGTCTTGGTGAAAATTTGAAAGACATATGGGCCCACCGGAGCCAGTTGGTGTTTACCCGTCAGTCATTCTCCACTTTGAAAAGAAGCATTCATTGGAAAATGCGTGCGTTTGGAACCAGTTGTAGCCTCAGATGGTGTGTTGTTGCCATTTTGTGTGTTGAAAGCCTGGGAGTCTGGAAGGGTTGCTTTTTAGACTGGTATCCCAAGCTCAGGTGTAGAAGAAGCCTCGGCAGTGCTGTGGGATGGGGTGCAGGGAGGGTGGATGAGAGCAGGGCCATTCTCACTGGGAAGCAGCAGGAGGGGCAACTGAGGTGGGCAGCTTTGAGCATCTCCCTCGAGGGATGTGGCCCAGGGGTGCAGGGGCCTTGGCAGCTTGCTCAGCACCACCGGACTTTATTGGTAACAGGTGGCTCTTTGAAAGTTTGATGCCTGTGTTGAGTTAATTAAAACTTTGCAGCTGGAGCTCTTTCAGCCCAAAGCTTTGAGATGTTTATTTATGGGGACCACAGGGCTGGCACTCAAACTAGACCTGAGTGTGAATCAGAAGTGTTCTTCTGTAATCATTATACTTCTAAAACAGACTAGATAGCTTTATCTTTTATGGTGGCAGATGTGAAACATGCTTTAATTTTGTGTGCTGAATTATTCAGATCACTGTGGACATGTCTGTGTATTATTTATCTACAGTTGACACCCTCCTTTCTCTTTGCTCTCTCTTTTTTGATTTTTTTTTTTTTAAAGTAGGCTTTCTTGTGGATTATTTCCTGAACCAGGGAGTTTTAGAGCACGTTACTTTTCATTTCTGTTCAGCTTCCACCAATAAAAGAGAACAATTAGTATTCCTTATAGTATGGTCTCTCGTCCACTGTAAATTAAATCACAAGCATCAGCTCATTTTGCACAGGCAACTGAACAACTGTCCTGCATTATTATATTCTCAGAAGCAGCATTTTCATGATACATTTGAGCATTGCTCAATATGTGCAGCTGGTTGGTTGGACAAGAGTTTGACTTGTGCTTCCAGAAATCTGAACTTTGACCAGTGCTAACTGTGATAACTGAAATCTTACTAAAATTATGGGCCATCTTCACAGGGTGCTGGTGTTAAAACTTCACCTAGGTTTTGAATTTTGCGGTGGACCGATCATAACAGACAATTAGAGTGATGGTAACATATTGATGGCAAGAGGTGCTACAGACGTTTAAGAGATAGATACCCCCAAGACCTCAGCAGCAGAGCCAGGATGGGTTGCCTGTCCATATGCCTGTCCCCTGAATCGAACTCATCAGAACAGAAACAGCTATTCTTTCCTCTGACCTGTTTTATACTAGGGGAGAAGGATGTGGTTTCCATTTAAAAATAGGAAGACGTTTATGCCTCTCACTTCTTGTTATATAATCTCATACGTGCTCTGCCTACAGCCTTGATTTTTAAAAGAGAATATGCCCAAGTGTGTTCATGCTTTTGTAATAAATCTTTCAATTTCCAGCTAGGAGAAATCTATTCTAAGACATCTTACGGTGTTTCCATTAGTTAGTTTGGAGCTAGAAAAATGCCGCAAATGTTATATACAATGTGTAAATATATAGCATGAAAATTAGAATTGCCAAGGACTTACAGACACCACTTCCCAAACCAGATCAGAAGTTTTTTGTAGCGCAGCCCTGTCTGTCTGACAGTTATCAGTGGAAAATCTTTCACAAAAGCAACCTCTGTGGGCAGTAGGCACCACTGTGACATGGAGAAGTCCCCGATGCGTCCCCTACCTGTGCTCAAAGGAGGACATCCTGGAGTGCGATGGGCTGGGGGCTGCTCCGGGGCTGGGCTGGAGTGTTCTTCAGCCTCCTGGTTATCAGGGAGCCTCTAAGCTAGAGGTACTGTCTTGTACCTTAAATGACATCTTTGCTTTGCTTTCTCAGGTAAAAATATCACACAGAAAACAAGGAAAAAAATTCCTTTTGTTATAGACCTGCTGGTCAATAATTCCCCATTTCCAGTGTTTCAGCTGATAAACCCTGTTCACTTCTCTGTGCTCTTCATTGATTTTTCTCAACATCTGTGGCTGAGCTTAAAGCACTGTTGCCGTGTAATGGGTGTACGTTGAGCCCTACAGTCCTGGTGGCCAAGTGCAGGTTGTGAGAGCCCTGTGCGTGCAGGTTTTTCGGAGGACGACTGCTGCAGAAGGGCAGTGTGGGCCACCGGCTTCCCTGGGCACTGGGGGAGCAAGGGCTGTGGTGTGGCAGGCAGGACATGCCTCCTTCCCCTCTGCTGTGAGAGTCATGCTTAGTTTGTTGCAAACAGATTTTTTTTTTTTCCCTCCAACATAAAGGCTCCCAGTCTACTTCCCTCACTCCCCCTTGCCAGTATGCAATTTTTTTCATACCTCTGCTCATCTTTTCCTCTCATTTCTGTGTTTTGTTTTTTCAGTTTGTTTTTTTTTTTTTTTTTTACAGGGAGTCATGGCACCAGAGAATGGTTTGGGTTTGAAGGGACCTTTAAAGATCATCTGGTCCAACCCTTTTGCTGTGGACAGGGACATCTGTTACTAGATCAGATTTCTCAAAGCTCCATACAACCTGGCCTTGAACACATCTAGAGATGGGACATCCACAAGTTCTTCGCTGTTTCAATGTCTCACCACTTTCACTGCAAAAAACTTCTTCCTCTTGTCCAATCTAAGCCTACCTTCTTTCAGTTTAAAACCTCTGCCCCTTGTCCTGTCACTATAGGCCTTGGTAAAAAGTCTCTCTTCGTCTTTGAGCCAAGGGTTTATTCCATAATCCAAAATGTCCTTTTTGTTAACATTCAGCAAGCTCGTACTTTAGGTACTTTAGGTACTGTGTGTGTACCCGTGCGGGAGTTGCACTAAATGGGCTGTGTTGCTAAATCATAGAATCGTAGAATGGTTAGGGTTGGAAGGGACCCCAAAGATCATCTAGTTCCAACCCCTCTGCGATGGGCAACAGGGAAACACTTAAAAATCCTGACTGACTTCAAAATGCTGACTCAGCTTTACCAGCACTGTTATAAGTACACTTTTGAGATGCAGTATCCCCTTGTGAGTTCTGTTTCTAATGGCAGGTATGTTACTAAATGGGAGCTTGCTAACTTTCCAAAGCACAGCTTAGTTCAAAGTCTTGTTTTTTGAACTTGTGAAAATGCTAGTGTTTTCTATTCATAACTTTTTGCCCGTATTTCCCTTTCCCTTACAAACTCTTGCACATGTTGCTTTTGCCTCAGTTACGTTTCTTTTCCAAAAGTGCCTAGCAAATAAGTGAACCAAAGACAATCAATTCATCCAACAGTTATTCAGTGTTCAAGAGTATAAAGCAGGGAAGGTAATGTAAAATTTGTTGCTGCAGATAATTGCCTGGACATTGTGATTCTGAGCCTTTCGCCTTGAACCATGTGATCTACTCATATATTCAAAATTAATAAACCCATTTATAACACTCGTGCTCTTGGTGAATGAGCTGTAGACTAAATATTATTTTAATAATATGGTGAATTAAATGTGAATAATTATGAGAATAATTTGTGCTAATCACAGAAGGTTCACGAATAGAAAGAAGCGAAGTTGTCAACTTACTCACTGCAAGTTAGCTGCCTCACTCTCCCGCTAATTAAGTTCAAGGCTTTGAAGAAGTATTTCTTTGGCTTCATTACATGCCAAAGTGCAGCTCTGACCCGTCTTGGATGCCTGAGCCACAGCACATGATGGACGTTCATCATCTGATAGTGCAGGCTCCAGCGTGCTTCCTCCTCTCCGAATAAATCTCTGCCTGATTACTGTAATTCACAGCAGGTACTTCATAACAAACTCAAATAGCCTTCCAATTATGTGATTGGAAGAAGAGAGAGGACTCTTACAATGCATGGTTCTCGGTGGTTTGGAAAAAAATCTCACTTTTTTTTATTTCCCAGTTTACATTTGGTGAGATAAGGAAGATGAGATCTGTCTTCATTTTTGCATATTTACATTATTTTTTCAGAGAGTCTTATTTCTTTGTTTCTTTTACTGTCACTTTGTATTTGCTTGCTTTTGTTTTAAGGATGATCTTGCATATCTTTGCCAGAAGTTACTGGTTTAAGTTTTGCTGTATCTCTGATAAGCCTCTCCCATTCTTGGGCAGGGAGCCCAGTAGATATTAATGCCCTATTGTCTTTCCCTTCAGTTAAATCCCTAGTCCCTGCAGCTTGCCCATGTTTTTTTCCAGAGGTGACTTATTTTGCCTATCTACCATTTTTTTTTTTAATTTCAGAAGAATCGTTGGAACTCTTTCCTAGACACTGAGGAAGTCACTGGTTTTCTGTGACACTGGTCCAGCATTACTAGTGATAATGTAACTTTATTTGCACAATGTCATCTGTATGCCCAGGCACGCAATAAAATTCAAGTTCCCATTCCTAAGACAAATCAGCCCAGTGTGTGTGACAAAATACTGCCTCAAATCAGTCTGACTTTTGGAGCCTGGGTTTTTGTTCTTTTTTTGTTTGTTTTTTTTTTTTTTTTTTCTTTTAATGATACATTGCTCTTAAATGATCTTATTTCAGGTTTATTGGTAGAGCTTCTGATGTTGCACTCGAGTTGCAGATTGAATCCTCGTCAGTTTGGTACGCTTGAGATGTTGCTGTGTGTGGAAGGAGCAGAGCTGCTGGGCAAACCTAGGATGTTTTGTTAGTCTAATTAAAATCTTGGCAGTCTAATCAAAGAATTCTTCGTCCAGTTGCGATGCTATTGACAGTTAGTGATCATATTACATACAATTAGTATGTACACACCAACTTTCCAGTATCCACCCTTTTCTCTGGTGTTAGTTCACCTTTCTGTTACCCCTTTGCATCTCAAGGTGGAAAGTTTCAGCCTGGGGAGGAGGAATTCAGGGACTCATTGTGCATGCACATCCCTCTCCAAGTACTTTGCTGCAAGGAAGGTGATGTTGCTGTTAATGGTTTCTTCCTCCTTGCTCCAGGATGCGCCTTGGTTTAGTCTGGGACGTGTGCTGCCACGCTCTACACCTTGCTGCGTGATCCTGTGTCACACTTGCATTTGCTGTGTGTGCAATGTTTTCTTAAATATGCTGACTAGTGACACTTTGTTACCCTTAAAACTGGTTTTGCCCAGGCTGCACGGCTCTGATGATGAGGGGTGCCACTCTTGAGGAGTTTGTAGCCCAGGGACTATGAGAGTGACTCTGCACCTGTGCTCTTAGGCCAAAGATGATTCATTTTGCATACAGTAAAGCCTTGATTTTACTGTCCACCAGTTACAGAATTGCATATAACAAGAGGCTCGGGTCCTGGGGAACCCCACTGGGGGATGCTCCTGCTGAGATCCACCCTCCAACACCCACCACATAGTATTCAATCCCCATCCTACCTTCATAAATCTTCCAAAGTCATAAAATCATAGAATGATTTGATATGGAAGGGATCTTGAAGATCATCTAGTTCCAACCCCCCTGCCATGGGCAGGTTCACCTTCCACTACAACAGGTTGCTCAAAGCCTCATCCAACCTGGCCTTGAACACTTCCAGGGATGGGGCAGCCACAACTTCTCTGGGCAACCTGTTCCAGTGCCTCACCACTCTCAGAGTGAAGAATTTCTTCCTTACATTTAATCTAAATCTGCCCTCTTTCAGTTTAAAGCCATTGCCCCTTGTCCTGTCACTACACTCCCTTGTAAAATGTCCCTCTCCACCTTTCCTGTAGACAGACCCCCTTTAGGTACTGGAAAGCTGCTAGAAGGTCTCCCTGGGGCCTTCTCTTCTCCAGGCTGAGCCACCCCAACTCTCTCAGCCTGTCTTCACAGGAGTAGTTATGTATAAAGAGACAAATCGTAGGCGAGTAAGCCAGGAGCTGCCTGTGTAATGAGGCTGGTGGGCGGCCGGGCATGCACACCTCCACCTTCGCTGCAGTGTCGCTGCGTGATTAAATCGCCCCGCTCCAAGTAGAGTGTTTCTGACAGCATAACTGAGTGTAGTATCTCTCATTATTGTTCTTTCAACCCCTGGGCATGGTTTTCAATGTTTTTATTTTCTCTGTTGTCTTTTTACATGCCTTTTTAAGTTCCATTAATGCAGACTCCCTTGGGTTTCCCTGTACATTTGTAAACTGGTATTCCAGGGCAGTATCTCTGTGTGTGTGTAGGAGCATGCATGTATGGGGCAGAGTTGGAGGGACAGGGAGCGCTCCCTTTTTTCGCTACCTCTGCATCCTATCAGAGAGAGAGTCTATATTTGATAAAAGGCTTGATGGACTTTGGCATGTTATATGTGTCCAAATTGTTACCCAGAACATTTTATTTTGTTGCTTATTTATTTTAGACATACGTTGTTTCTATGGTATGTAATAAATTTCTAAATTTTTTATTCTCCCTGGAGCTTGGAGGAATTTTTAAACTCTCAGTTAATAAAAAAAATACTGCTGAAATGGAGGGACCTCTGTTAAAGATTGGCCATTTTTTTTTTTTTTTTTCAGAGTTCTTGCATCTCTCCTCCTGTTTGTCTCAAGAATGCATCTCTTTCATGGAAGTTTTTATACAGCATTTTGTACTGCACTTTATATGCAGTATATGCGTATAAATATACACAGATAAAATATATGTATTTTATAATGCATATAACTGACTGCTATTTGTACATAAGAGGATGTATTTGTGGCAATGCTTTATTTTTTGAGGGAATTATTTTTAAAAGATGCCTTTAAGACACCGAAGGTTTACAGCTGTTTTCTAAGAAGTTCGTTATGAAAATAAATTCTTAGAATAGACTTTCTGCAGAATTGATCAGGCAGGCAAAACCAGGCTTAATGCACGACAACCTCGGCCTCTCTTGAACTTGAAACTTAGGATATTTTTGGTGGAGCCTATAAATCTTTATCTTACAATGGCAGGCTATTTATTTTTAAATAGTGGAAGTGAGGCTGAAGGAGAAAGCAGTTTAAGGACACAGAGATAATCTATAAGGACATATCCACAAGTGGAAAAAGGCATACAAAACACAAATGTGGTTTCTACAGTGAGCTAATCGCTTAACCCTCATCTGATGCTTTTTATTGAGCCCCATAAGTGCCCCTGTGTAAGATAATAGCATTTTCTGAGTAAAGGCAGAAGAGCTTCCTTACACTCGGGTGTCTGCATGAGTAGCGTGTCTGAATGAATTGCTGAGCAGTAAATTCAAATGCAGCCTTACTTCGCATAAAGTTCCCCGTGTAGACAAACACCAGGATAACTGGAACAGACTATGGGATTCACTTGGAAGAGGAGCACATAGCTGTCATCTCAGGCTGCCATGAAAATATTCTAATGATATCCATGCATATGAAAACAGTATTGAAGGGATTTAATTTTGAAATAGCTGCAGGCAAGAGCTTAGCACAAGAGCATACATTGCAATTAATATCTTTCAAGCAATTGTGTACATTTATAACATATCCTGTCATCAAATCATGGGTAGTAATCTGGTAGCAATGCCCTGGAGAGGCCCATCAGTGAAATTTTCTGAACTGTATTGAGCTCTGAGGCCTAACAATCTAGGAATCATGTAGGGGACAGGCAAAGTGTTCCTATAGTAATCCCATCACACCTTCTCAGTGTTTTCTTCTGTAGCAAAAGATTAGCTGTTGTGCAATAATTGATAAAGTTGATTATATCAAGAGATATTTCCTGAGCAAGGATTAGATGCAGACAATTCAGAGACTGATAGATTAGCAGTTTCCCTAGAAAATGAATTACGAACCTTCTCGAGGAGGAACACATACCATGGTTCATGACTTGCATTGTCTGTCACTGAATTGTGATTGGGCTGATGGCTGTGCATTAAGAAGCTCCAAGCTGCTTTATGTAGTTTGTCAACCAGGAAGGAGAATGTGTTTATCCCTTAGTGAATAAGCACTGGAGTATTTTTGTGAACTGTAGCTATGTAGAAGACTTCAGTGGTCTTAAGCTTTCCCTTACTTCTAGATGCATTTAAACCCATTCCAGCACCAGGTATAGCAATTAGCCTGTTTCTGTCAAACTCCATATTGCAATGAGTCCTGAACGCTTGCCATTTCCTCCCACATTCCATATGTATATATCTACTCTAAAATGATACTATAGTTGTGTATGTTTCGTGTGTGTATATATACACCCACGTAGATATATCAGTTTTACTGTTCAGTGTGGACTTTTTAATCAGTCTGTAGGAATGGTTATTTCTAATGGGTGGTTATTTCCTTCTTCTTTCTCCTATTCTCTCTACTTCTACTGAAGCTCTTGAGAGAAGGGAAAGGCACACAATTTTAAATAAAATAAAATATCTTATTATTTCAGTTCCTCTTGTGACGGACATGGGAAAGGCAATTAACTTCTTATTCTCCCATTCCATTAATCGAATTCCACAGAGATGCGTATGCATGCGATTCATGTTTTGGGACTTCAGGCAACTCCTTTTCTTTGTATGCTTACCGGTAGGAAGAAAGAAGAAGAAATTAAAATGTTATGTTAATAAACAAGATATTTTTATATAATGACTACATAATTAGGAAATATTTCTGAAATATATCAGTGGAAACAACCAATACAACTTGCAAATTGGGAAGCAAAAGCTGGTATCCTCTTTTAATCCATGAACTCTCTAAACTGAAGAACATTTTTTTGATTCCTTGCAAGATTTTGGAAATGCTAAATTAAGGACTTAGCTCTGTCTTACATGTCTCCCTAGTATTAGTATCTGTCCTTTCTCCTGAATGTTAAGGCATGAACCCAATATTTAGAACAATTTACAGTTTTGTCAACACTATATCATGTAGTGATGACTATATTGTTATGCTTTACAGAATTGTATCTTTGTGTTTCTTGTAAGACTGTGGAGAAAGTAAACTAATTTTGTAACATCTTTTTTTTTTTTAAATAGACTGTTATCTTTTCTTGCTCATGCTGTCATCAGTGGTTGTCACTTATTAATACATCCAGTTGCTTAACTTGAAACAGGAAAATCTTTCATACCAGGAAAAATATCCAGAAAGTAAAAACCCCACAGAAGCCTTCTATTGATAGTTATAAAAATGACATACTGTTTTCCCTCTCACAACTGAAATGAAATGCTGCCTCCACACTGAGACTTTGAATTCTGATCTTCGTCTGTGAGCATTTTCCCAGCTACATTATTAATGCTTGAGAGCAGAATATATAGTAAAAAGGTGAAAAGCTCTTTAATTTTTTGTCATGCAAACATTGCTGTACTAAAACACACAGCACTGTTAAATTCAGAGGTGGCTGTAACTACAGAAGATGAGAATAATACCAGTGATTTAACCTGTGTTGCGCTGTTCCCATCAAAGCTTACCAGCAGCATTTTGCCTGAGAGGCACTGGGGCAGAAGAATTAAAGAAATGACTGCGTTTGTTGGGGTGAAAAGAGCTGGTATGATGTCTGCAGTGTGTTGCTCGGTGCTTGAAGTCAGGCACAGGAAGGTGATGTGTCCAATCTCTTTTTCCTTTAAGAAATGATCGAGTGTCTGAGAGGAGTGCCCAAGGAGACTTGCTGTCCGTGCCGAGTTTCTCCTGGTGCTGGGGAGCAGGCTGGGGTGAAAGCTGAACTCCCTGAGTAGCTCACCAGCTGCCAGGTGACACGAACTTTGGCATCTGCAACATCCAGTAGAAGAGTTCCATAATTTAGCTACGTGTAGTGTGAAGAGGTACTTCTTTTTGCTTGTTTTGAACCAGCCACCTGCTGATTTTCTTTCATTGTTTGTCTCTTTTGTATCCAGCTCTTGTGCTAAGAGAGACACTGAAAAATTGTTCTCTGTTCATCTTCTCTAAAGGCTCATGATTTAGTACAACTCAGCTATATTCAGCTGCAGTCTCTCCTTTTCTAGGTAACTGAATTTCATACAAAATGTCCTGCTGGGATAGACGAATGGTGCATCCAGCCTAGGATTATTTCTCCAGCAAATGGCAACAAGAGATGTTAGTCAGGAGAGCACATGAGTCTGGTCACTTTCTGAGGTCCATTTTCTCATGTTCCACCAGCATCTGCCATTACTGTATTAAAAATGCTAGAGGTTACCTTCTGGCTCTATTTCTTTTAATATTTGTTTATAGACCTGTTGCCCATTAATTTATCTAAACCTATTTTAAACCAGCTGATAAACATCTGTCTCCATAACCTCCTCAGGCAGCAGGATCCAGAAGCTGATAGCACACTGGCTGAGGAAATACTTTCTTACCGTCTTTTGAACCAATTAGACATTACATACCCCTAGTTACTGTGTCACAAGATTTGGTAAATAACTTCCTTATGCAGCTTGTTCACCCTTTTAATGCTTTTCAAGCCTTGGTCCTATCTGTCCTATCTTCCCTGAGACTTCTTTTCTACAAACTGAAGCATCCTAGCTCTTTGAGTCTCTACTCTTAAGGCAGCAGCTCCAGCCCCTTTATTGTTTCCAGTCGCTCTTCTTTAACTCTGCTGTGTCCTCCTGGAGACCAGAACTGCACACAGACCTTCAGGTATGGAGGGTTCTGTAGCAACACACAAGCTTCTGTAGCAACAAAGTGAAGCCTTCTGATTCGCTTCCAGCACAGATAGAGCGCTCAGTGTTGGATTGGCTGCTTTTGTTCACTCTGCACATTGAAACAATGACTTTGGAGAACTGTAAGCAATCACGCCAGGACCTCTTGTTGGACTTGGATCTGCCTATTTGGACCTCAACACCTATCTGACATGGTTTAGATGATTAGTCCCTTGATATGTTGTTTTATGTAACGCTGTGCTCCTTGCTTGGCTGTGTGCATCCCCTGGGCAATCTCTTTCTCCTTGTCAGGTTCAGAGGACCTAACTTGCATGCTCATTCACGCTCACCTTGCCTTGAAGACTCTTCTTTAGTCGTTCTTTATATGGAAGCCATTTCTCCCTAGTTTTCAATCATTTCTGTTGTCCTCACTTTTCCTACTGTATTATTTTAGTGACAGGGGAAGTTGAACAGCCCACAATATTCAAAGTGTGAACATCTGAAACCTTTAAATAATACCGTAATGATATTTTGTATGGTGCTCTCTATTTCTGTCATAGTAATGGCCAGCATTTGATTTGCTTTTTGACAGCTTCTAAGATGGAGTTGATATTTTCATAGACCTTTTATAACTCCAAGATCTCTTTCCTGAGTGGTAATAACTGGTTCAGAGCCCATGCTGAGTATATAAAGTTAAGATTTCTTTTTCCTCCACATATTCTCAATATTGAATTCCATCTGTCTTTTTTATCACCTAGTTGGCACTCTGAGACTCTTCTGCATCTCTCTGCAGCCAACTTTCATTTTTAGTTCCATGAATACCCTAACACTATTAAGAAACTTAAAAATTGCCTTCTTTTTAAATCCTTGTAATGATATAAATGTATCTTAATTGTTGAGCAGCGCTGGCATTGATCTCTGTGAAACTTGACTAGTGACATACACATTTGAGAAAGCTGAATGCTTTTGGCATTTTTTCCCCTTTTGTCTTTTAATATCTTGTTTGTTCGTGAGAGAAAGTGGATCTCTTATCACATGGCATCTTTATTTCTATAAGGTCTTTAATGAGGAACAGTATTGAAAATACTTTAAATTGTATAAACTAGATTTCTCTTGACTGTGTGCTCACTGCCTCCTTCAAAGAACCTTGCCATATACATGAAGCATGATTTCCCTCTGTAAAATCTATTTCCCCGCTAGTTCATATCTGTGTCTGCTAATTCAATTCTTATTATAATTTCTGAAAATTAGGCTGGTACTATGATCAGACATACTGTGTTTTAGTTCCAGAAGAGGTTTATTTTTTTTTTTTTAAATGGACATTGTATTTGGCATCTTTCATTCAGCTGATGTTGAAACAGTTTTACACAGAAGCTGAAGTAGTTATTGTGGGTTTTGATGTATTTTGTACTTGAAATACGTATCATCATAAAACCATTTCAAGTCTATTTGTACGTTTTGGACTAAAAAATATATTTCTTTAAGCTGTATTGGTAGCCTTGGTAGACTTTGATGCATCTATATTCTGGTGAAGCATATCCTTATGAGAAGATCAATATGCGTATATTTAGCAAACCAGGAAAAAAAGTCATTGGAATGATTGCTGAGTGTGAGAGTACTTTAATCTGAAATATATTTTCTGTTTTTAAAATAGAAAAAAAAAGTTATTACTTGTGCTACATTGATAGGGAATAAATCAGATGCTTAAACACAGGCCATTAAAAATATGTTTGACAGTGGCTGTAACTGCTGGCTTGGACTGGTGATTCTCACTCAGAGAAGAAGACCTGACCAGTGTCTTTTCAGGTGAAGTGAGTATAGGCCAGGCAAACTTCCGTGAAGCACCTGAAATAGTACTAGATAAATGAAGTTCAAGTATCTTCAGCTCTCACAAAAAGTACACAGAGATTGTAATCAATACTTTGCTCTCCAAATCCGTGTGCTACTGTTGTCCTCCATATGGGACATGTTGCTCTATCTTCCATGGGTTGATTAATTTTAGAGAATTTTAAATTTAGCCCACTTTCTCCAATGTAAATATACCAACTAGTTTTACTTCTGTAACATGCATAATCCATGACTTACTGCATAAAAATAGTTTGACGTGCATTTTGCTCATATGAAAGTAGGCACTCAGGCTGTAAGAGGATCTGTAACAGAAAAGGCTGCCAAATATTTCTGTTTTCCATATTAGTAATAAAGCTGCCCCAGTTCTGATCTAAATTACATTTTTAAACTTACATGAAATGTTTTTAGAGGAAGCAGTTTACACACAGCACACAATCCCTTTGGACTTTTGTCAACCCTCAGGTCTAATCACATAAGCATTTGTATACATATTGCATAAGCAACTAACATGCTCAGGTAAAAAAACAACCAACCTGTGATTTAAAGTGCGCTAATTAAATTAAAAGTTTTAAAACAATTAAGATTTGAAATATTTCCTTAGAGAATAAACTTTTCACATTTTTAAACTCTTTAGTTGGACCATCTCGATGTCATTATGATAATTCATTTAATAACAACCATTTGATTGCTGTTTATCATTAATGATTAAAAAAATATTTAGTAAATTTTCCCATCATCTCTTCTTGTTCTGTCTTATGGAACATTGCTGAATTCAGTGAATTTTACACATCTTATCTCATTGTCATAGAGTGTATATCTTCACTGGAATATATTTAGTAAGATTAAAACCATCAGACAGCATGACGGTGCACTGTATGGTTCTTCTCTTATAAGTTTCAGTCTGTGTTCTCTTTCCTGTGTTCAGTTCAGATTCACAGGTAACTGTAGCTGGAATAAGTTCACTGCAACTAGACAAATTAGTGAGTAACTGGCTGTACTATTTCCCAGTCTTCTAAAAAGTGCATGCCTTCAAGCGGTATGTATGCTGTCTCCAGAAAAGCTACATGAATATTAATGTAATTTATGCAGTGATAATGACTCTTACAAATTTCAGTCTGTTGGTGACTTGGAATCCTGAACCGGTCGTTTTGATCTCCTTTCCTGTACTCTGACTACTAATTTATTAGCCACGGAGCTATTTTAAAAATCCTGAAAAATGCACAAGCCACTCTGTCCTTATCTCTGAGATAAGTTACGTTTTTAAGATTTTTTTTTTTTTTGTGAGTTTGCCATTCTATTGTTTTGCTGAACAGGATGAGTAACTTGCCCAATAAAACCCAATAAATCTGCAAGAAAAGTGAATTTTTCATGTTCTTCTCTACTAGATGGGAGAAAATTATGCATGCTTTCCACTTAAAGGTCTGGCACTACCTAAACTACTTGACAAAGCCTGTTATTTAACCAAAGCTCTTTAGTCCACTAGTGTAATTCATCAGGAATTGAGTATCTTATCGCTCATACTCTGAGTCATAAGAAGATAGAGTGCCTCCTCTACTTTATGGAAAATTTTACAGATAAATAGACAGACGAATAGGTAGACATGCTAGTCTTTTGAAAGTACGCAGAGTACCTGCTGTTGCCAAACTGGAAATGAAGTGCACCTCTTGTATTTAGTAGTAGACAGAAAGATGATGAGAAGGAGGAAAGACTTTAAATGCAGGAAAAAAGGACTTTTTTCAGGTTTTAAATTAGATTCTCTTTTTTCTGATATGTTAGAATTAACATTTGAACATTGCTCTAAGGAAATATACTAGCACATCTTTGGTGTTACTGATCTAATCACATTAAAATATTATGAGCACTCTGCATATTAAATATGTAATCTCCTTAACCTTATAATGCTGTGGATCCTACGTGTTTGAATTTACCTGAGAATGGACTCATTTATTTTGGACCTAATGGATAATTTTGGTTTTAGATGTGTGCTTCTAATCCCGCCAGAATACAAGAGAGAAAAATATTAGTATGATTAAATTTAGGAAGGTATTTCCGCATCAAACCAGATTCTGTCATAGGACAATAATCTTGAGTCCTTTTTCAAAAATAATTTATATTTCTACAGATTCAATTACCTCTTTTTAGTAGAAAATTTTTACTAGACACTATTAGTAAGAATTCATAGGCAGTTATCTGTAAGGCAGTCTCATCCTGGGTTTGCACCCTCCTGATCAGCGTTGGCCAGTTTGGCAAGGAATTGGTTTGCAGCACTAGTGATATCCAGCATGTCTTTTGCTGTAAGTAAAATTTTCTTTGGTTTTATTTTCTATGGGTTTATTTTTACATTCCCTTAACACATTTTGTGTTTAGCATCCTGTTTTTTAATCACAGTTCACTTGCAGCAGCATCATTTTGCAATCATCTTGACATTTGTAATGTCAGCTCTGCAGACTTGCATTAACCTCATTTTGCCATCATCTTGATGTACTAACCTGCCTATAGACCTGCACAGAAATAATTTAACATTCATCCTAGTGTGTGCAGTAATGTCTCATTAGACTTGAACTAACAGAATTTTGTCATCATAATTTGCTGTCATAATAACCCAGTCTTCACAGATTTAATGTGACAGTCCTTTGCCACTGTAACTAAGGCTTTGAACAATTGCCATCCAGGGGAACTTAAGGTGAAATCGATGTAATTAAAACACAGACCCTTAATAGTCCTATACTTTAAGCAGTTTGTCACATATCTTAAACAATAATTAATCGTGTTAGTGTTTAGTACTTGTTTAGCTTGTAAATGTTTGTTTTCTATGTGAGAAAGAAAAAATACCACAAAAGTTCAATGATAAGTGACTTGCAGAACTGCTAATAGAATTTAGGTCTCCAGATTGTCAGCGTACTCCTGTATCCATTGGGCTGCTCTCCTTTCACAGCGCAATTAATTTTGTTTATGAGATGAAAACAAACTTGAACTGTATGTGACAGGTCGTATTAACTAGTCTGTAATTCTAGTTTCAGAGAGTTACAGAAATACAGAGGTGAAAGGCACTAGATTTCTTCTGCTGCAAGGGTTGAGATAGATCAAATACACTTTGTTACCCTTGAAAGAATTTCTCAAACTTTTCCTTACAAGCTTCCACTTACCAGGGTTTGATGACCATTGTGTGTATATGTATTTATAAGGGTAATTAGTTCAGTGCTCTCACAATGTTCTCCTAATATCAAATCTAAGTTGACTTTACCCAAATGATGTCCATCTCCTTGGCCTATGTGAAAAACAATAGAGTGTTGTCATCTTTAGACGCTGAAAGGCAGCAGCTGTGTACTCCTTTGCCTTTCCAGACTAAACATGTGATGTTCCCTCAGTCTTTCTTTACAAATAAAATTGCCTGTTTGGATATTTGTGATGCTAAATGCTCTCCAATTTATCTGTGGCTTGCATAAAGTGTTGTGTCAAAACTGGACACAGCTGAAACGTTGACTGGAGCAGAGTAAAGCTAAAGGAGTACATGATGAGGTGACTGGGATACTGCGGAGGCAGCTGGCGCTTGAGTTGTGTTTCCTTCAAGAAATCTGTGTTTATGTTAGCAGCTAACACATTTGCTATGTGAAATGACCTTGAGTTGTCTTTGGCAGAGCTGGGTGAATGCTCTGTCTCGTACATATGGATTGTTGACTGCGATTCACAATTACCTCTTAGTTTCTTATTGATATTCTTTGCAATCAGCTTGGCATTTTTCCTCTGCTCCTTACGTATTGTATTTGCTTTTGTTTTCTAAATATCTGCTTCTTTTCTAGGCTAAATTTGTTTTTGTTTGCAGTTGTTTGTTTTTAACCAGAGGAACTTATTTTCTTAGTAATGACATGTAGGCACCTAAACAGTGTTTTTAAACATCTTTCAGTTATCATTCACACTTCTCTGTTTAACTTTTTTCCTTACTGATGAGGGTTTATAATTGTTTTCGACTTTGTGAACTTGGGTCCTCTTAAAAGATGCATAGATATGCACACACGTTACCATTGCCAGCATTTTCTTGAGCGTGCACTCAGTCTCTCAGTGACATGCATGCGAATGTGTGTTGTGTGCACAAAAATTGGTTCGTATTTCACTATTTACATGAGATGCAAGTAATCGAGTTGTTATTAGTTACATTGAATCAACCGCCCATTGTGGAATCTGGGATCAGGTCCTCTGTCACGTTGATGACGTTGGATACAGCCTTCCCTTCGGTGAGTTGCAATGGATTTCAGAATTGGGTAAATTTCACCTGGTTCGGACCCACCCTGAGAATGTAACTGCATCAAAGGGCTTTCAGTTGAACTGTTGAACTGAGAGACCTCATGGGATGTGCTGTGTCTCACTTTTGGTCTGTGTGCCCAGATTTTCTTCCTGTGGATGTTGAGAAGACAGGGAGAAGAAAGGAAGTCTGGTCTCGGCCTTTCATGATCTGGACACACAACCAAGGGCGGGCCAACGAAAGAGAAAGCCAGAGCCAGACACCCCCTCCCCAACCCCTGAGGACAGTTTGAGGCAGGAGCCTATTTTAGATACTTACACACTCTCCGGAGGAGGATCCTCTCTGTTGGTTACGTAGGATGCTTGTGGTGATTGGACTGAGTTACACGCCTAAATCTACAGAAAAGAGCATTAGTTAATAAGATGCTTTCCCTTCTGGTTATCTGAGCCTCTCTGGAGAGATTAAGACCAGATATTTTATAGGCATAAATGAGTAATTCTCATTCCTCTTTATTACTTGGACTTCTACCACGTATATATCAGTAATTAAAATCTTCTTCCTCTGCTCTTCTTTGTACTCTCAATATTAGCTTTTATATAATTTGCTATCCTTTCTTATGCTTTCCTTTTGATGGCTCTGTGTATCTTCTGAGTAGTCTGGTCCAACTGACTCCAGTTAAGACTGATTTCATTTCTGCTGAGGTGAAAGTTTCTGAAAGTTGGAGGATTGACAGGGTTTGAGAATAAAGATCTGCAAAGCATGAACATTAGGCATGTGGGAAATGAAGGCAGAAAGTACTGCTCTGCTAAATCTGTTCAGGACCTCGCCCCAAAGAGAGTTCCCCTAGGTAAAAAGGACTGGTTGCTCTTTAGCTAAAGGTTTCCAAAACAGATAGTTATTGCTGCTTGTTTTCTGACTGTTGAACTAGCAAGAAGTGAGCCTAGCCCTTCTTTGTGCAAGATGCTCTCCAAGAAAGAGTAACCCCTATTCTACAGTGGTTATGACATGAAGGAGATAGCTTGCTTGGGGAGAGCACAAACACAGTAATGAACTAATATGCTGATTCATATGCTAGAGCATGTTTTCAAACAGAAGCGTTTCATGATATAGAAATATATTGAATGGAAACCGGATGGGTTTTAACAGCCTTGTGCGCATGAGAAGACTTTGCCTTCATCATTATAGACTGCTAATTTTCTGACTATAAAATTATGTTTATATATACCACTCTGGAAGCCAAAATCTATGACTTCCTTCAGAATTTAGAGCAAGTAATTTTTTATTTATTTTTAGTTTTATTTTTTTATTTTCTGGTCTGCAGATCAAATAAGCATACAGAGAAGAAAAAAACCAACCACCTTGCAACCTGTAATCTCTACAATGTATTCTTTTTTGAAGTAAAAATAGGCTAAGAAACAACAGAAAGAAGTTCTTCAGTGATATTGGAAAGATTTTCTTTCTTCTTTTTTTTTCTTGCTGATTTCACAGGAATATCAGAAGCTGCCTGTTTACTTCTGTTGTGATAAAGCTGTCAAAGATTTGTTTTTCCTCTGTTGCTGAAACACAAGTAGTTTGTGTATTTTTTTCGTAACAGGAAGTGAATAATAAAAAGACTCAGAGCCAATATACCACCACGGCAAAACCCCACACTGTGCATTAGTGCTTAAAAGATTCCTATCCCAGTTTTCCCTTCACATCATTCCTGTAGTCCCTAGAGGTCAGTGCTTCTTCCCACACAGATAGATGTGATAGATTTGCAAATACTGGCAAGAGCACAGAGGCGTCTTGTTATGAGTCTAATGGCTGAACTGAGTGACAGACTTGGACTGCCGTTATTTTTTTTTAGGTCAGTGTTGGCAAGAAGTTAAAAACAGGGTGGAACAAAGGTTGAAATATTTTCTGAAATTATAATCAAAATATCATCTGCTTTAGGCTTATGCTGTAAGCGTTCTGCCTGATGTTGGGTTATGTTGGCAAACAACATGTGCCACTGGGATGTTTAAAAAGTCATAAGAGGTTTGTAAATCAGTTCTGCGTGGCATGCTACCTATTTGTTATTTTCTTCTTTTATCTGCTAACAGGAAAGGAGATGCTGTCTGTATTAGATGATATAAATGGCAATATGGTGTGCTTGTTTTTGCTGGGGGTTTGTTTGGTGCTCGTATCATAGTAAATTACAGTGAGATGGAAGATTTGTTACCCTGTGGAGATTGTTAACATTAAGTTCTAATTTGATTTATTTATGTTGAATTGAGGACCTCTCCTCCCATATAACTTATTCTGGCTACTGGAACATTTATTTTCTATGTCAAAACCATAATTTTCCGATTGTGTCTTTTTTTTTTCCCCTCTGACAGAGAAGTCCTGAATTTAAATGTAGCTTTTTAATATGGCACAAGAGAGAAACAGTTAGAGACCTGAAACCTTGGTTCCTATGTCCAGTCTAAGGTTTGATCGTTAGCTTCAAGTCCTAACCTCCCTCTGGTTTAGCTTGCTTAGACAATAAACTAGGCTGCCAAATTTGGACATTGAAATCCGTTCCTTTTTTAAGGTCACGCTGACATACACTGAACCCAGTCTTCTAAATGGTCCCTGAACAGGCAGTTTATTGTTGGGTCTTGTTTTCGGATTGCTACTGGCCTCTTCGGCATTTTCTCCAACTCTGCATTACTGTCACGCTCATAGCATTAGAAAGGAGATATTTTCAACTTTATCAATACTTGAGTTTTGAAAGGACTTCTCAAGCAGGAAAATAAACAGCCTCTGTATAAAGTGTTTGTTAATGGCTTGCTGAAAATCACCATAACTCTTACTGTGAAGAAGACAATTTTCTTTCGTTTAACCCATTACTGTTTATGAAAGAGGAAGGCAAGGAAGAGTGAGGCAGTTGGCCTCTGACTACCAGCATTTATTGAGTGTACATTAATTGCTTGACATAGATCTACAGTGAGGCTGTGACTTCCTCTCCATTGTTGAAGAGAGCCAGAACTTGTAGTGTTGGTTCAGACAGAAAAAAAAACCCTATAAACAAGCAAACCTGATGTGTCAAAATTATAAACCTGTTCCAGGTTATACATGCAATATAAATGTACACCATGCTGGCCAGTAGAGAATGACAGATGCATATAAAACCTCTTTTCAGTAGAGTGGATGTTTCTCAGTGTTAACCAATTATAGCATCCATAGCTGCTGAAAATAGTATTTAATTTTTAAGAGCCCCTCTATTTTCTTTACACTTCTCACCAAAACCAACAATAAAAAACAAAAATACACCTAAAAATCCAAAACCAACCAAAAAACCCAGTGGATTTGAACATTCACTTTTACTATTTCTCTCTATGGCCCAACAAATCTTGACTCTTTTCCCATCGACTGCAGGAGCACCAATAGGAGGAAGGGAAAATGTGTCTAGGCTGAAGGTCTCTGCACTCCTGTGAATGGGACAGGGGCTCTCTTGAGACACATGAGTTTTGAACTCCTCCAGTAAGAGGAAGGGAAACAAGTCCAGATTTCCTGTATCTGGAGGATTGTTTAATTTGTAGGCTACTGTAAACATTACCACTAGACACTTCTTTGAGCTGTATTTTCAAAGAAAATATTGAGTAGCACTGCATTTCTTGCAGAGCCTCATTTGAGTATTCTCTGATGGTCTCAGAGATGTTGTCAGAGAGGATGAACAATCCACGTGAATTTGGTAGATTGTGACTGGAGTTAGGTATAAAACGGATTGCAGAGCTCTATCGAGATGAAGGCCCTTTGGTCATATTCAGAAACAGAAATTTAGGCACCCGGAAAGTTTTGAACAAAAAGTTTGTCACCTTGAAATGAATAGGAGCCAGGAGGATCACAGTTCTAGCATTAGACACTTGCCTTCAAGATAACTTTCACTTGTAGCCTGTAAGTATATTACTGGGCCTCAGTTATTGACAGCATGTGCTATCAAGGATGACCTTAGATATTTTAAAACAGAACTTTCGCACAATAAGCAGTTCCTTTCCGGAGTTTGCTCCGTCTCCTTCTCCCTCAAATAATCAAAATGCTGCTGCTGTCACAATGTGCTCTGCTCTGCTTCAGATTATTTTCTACATCGGTTCATGACTTGCAGTTCCTGTGGGCTGCAAATTAATCCTTAGGAGTCTGTTGGCATGTACTGTACATCCAGGTTCTCCAGGGTATTAATTTGACTATCGGTGTGGAAAATGCCAGTGGCTGTAAGGGTATATTATGCACTTCATTTTTGTGTTTATTTTGCTGTATAATCCAGAAATTTACTTATAAACTTGTAATCACCTTGGCTAGACACTTCAACCTCTAAAACTGAAAAATAACGTTTTTCAGTTTTTTAAGGATAGATTTAAAAAAATAAAGTAATGAACACCATTAGAGTGTTTTTTGAAATTACTTTTCAAATGAAACTGTGAATTAATAACATGATTTTTATGGCCTATCTCTAAAAGCCGTATATACTGCACGAAGTATGTACTATAGAAAGCAGCCTTATAAAAACCTGGGTTTGGGTGGAGGATGCCACAGTCCCATTCCTAAGTACTGTGTGGATGCCTGCTTTTCCTTCCTGTATAAACTAAGGAGGCCTGGGACTGAATGCGGGAGGAGAGCATGAGCTCAGGTCCCACACATTTGAGACCAGCAGCTTTTGGGATCTGGGAGTGAAGGGACATTCCCGCTGTTAGGAAAAGGCCATGACAGGCAGCTTGCGTACAGTCTGTCTCTACTTCTTCTGCGGGGTGTTTCTGTGCTGTGTATAGCAGCAATACTGCATGGTTTTGTTGGGAGTGGAAAGGTCAATTGTAAGTCAATAGCTTTTTTTTTTTTTTTTTTTTTTTTAAAGCCACCAGTGACTTATCGCAACCCGTGTTAGTATTTACACACTTAGTTTGGTGACAGAGCTATTTTTGGGTTCGCTTATTTTTTTCCTCTGCTTGGGAGAGAGTTTGCAAGCCCAAAAGTCTTGTCTGGGAGAGGAGGGTTACCGCTCCTCTCTCAAAAAGGCAGGATCCTGTCTGGGAATGGGCTGGGGGTCATTTGCTGGAGATGGGGCAAATCTATTTCATAGGGTTCTCAGAGGAATGGCACAAAGGGAGCAATAAATATCTTCAGCCCGCTCTGTAGCACTAAATGTTCCTTGGGAAGCCGTAACACATAATTTAAATCCATTGCACATGCCACCCTGGAAGCAGAGCCTTATATGTCGAGTGCCTTGGCTGTCCTATTATGGGAAATCAACTTTGTTTTGAGGGAAGCACAGAGCATCGCTTCTGCGCAGGTCCTGGAATTTGAAACATTTAGGGGCCTCCAAAGAGCACTGGCATTAGTTACCATGCCGGCTGGGTGGAAGTGAGGATCCCTGCCTCTCCCTGTCCGGGACACAGACCCTGCCGGCAGCCAGCCCAGATCTGCGTCCCACCCCGGTACTTTCTGTGCTCCCCTCCGCAGAGCTGCTGGGGCTCATGTGGGGACACATCTGTCTTTATGCAGGGACAAGCCTAATTCAGCAAAAGCTACTGGAGCAGCAAAGTTGGAATACACTTTGCCAAGACATATTTTGCTGCTGTTTTCTTTTTTTCCTCTTTTTTGTGGAGAGATTTCATGTCTGCTCACATGCTTTGGTATGAGGAAGTGGAAGATGATTGTAAGTATGAACAAATTGACATAATTTATCATAATACTCACTTTGACAGAGCAGTGTAGAGCTATGCAGCCCACTAACAGCATGCGTTCTTAGGTGTTTACTTTCCAAGTCTAAAGAAGGAGAGCACCAGGAGGGAAAAATAAAGAGAATTGCTTTGCCTCTGTTAGGTGGGTAATATCCTGTACGATATATATTAAAAAAGTGATCCAGAAACAGTACCCAGCTCTCCTTTGAACAAAGAGAATTCATTTCTTCCTGAGGTTCACCAGTTATTAAAGCATGGGGTTAAAAAAGAAAGAACTGAGAAGACAGATCAATACATTTGAAAAAAAAAAAAGTGTAATTATACTAATAATTTGGCAATACATCAAAGGATTCATAAGTTGCTTTGAACTTTAATGGCATACGCCGTTTCACTGCCTAGTATTAACTTACAGAGTAAGAGAGCTCTTCTCTGGCCACTGAACTGTCTGGTAACAACTGAACGAGGGGGTGTCAGTTTTGCTCAAAGTGAGCAGCAGCTGAGCTCTCCCATGCGCTTCCCAGAAAAGAACAGGCGTGTTTTCCAGACTTGCGTTTGTTTGGTAGTTTAAAGCTATCCTTTCTGTGCAATAAGAAGAAAAACAGAGGATGCCAAGAGTAAAAGACTGATGAGAGCCAAGAATGAAAAAGTGACAGAGAGATTAAAAATCCATCTACCATGCTCCCAGATGATCTTTCTTCTTCCTCCCCCACTCAGGTTCCCAAAACAGATTGTGCTGGGGAAAAAAAAAAACACGTCAGTATTGTCCAGACTTAATCTACAATCCCCGCCCCCTGTTTTATAATCTGCTTTGGCTCTTCCACTTTCAGCTTAGTCCTGTGTCTGTATAATAATAGAATTTCTGTTTTCCTCTATTTTTCTGATCATAAAAGCCATAGGAATGCATGCACACTGTCATTTTCCCCCGTAATGTATAATGGACTGTATGGTCACTAACTTCTGATGAAGCTTCCTGAAAATAATGTTAGAATTTTTTTATGTTTGACAGGAAAGAAGCTTAAACCAGAAAATTTCAGGGTGCAGGTGTGGTCTTATGCCATAGTTTACTTTCCGTTCTTTCAGGATGAGCTCAAATTGTGTTTTCTTGTGTAGTAAATAAGACTCAAATAAGCTGTAAAATTTGCAGACAATTTTGTATCACTAGGAGAGGTCCTGCAGTGATAGAACTGTTTACTTATTGGACACAGTCTGACAGTTCAAGAATGGGTAGAATAATGAGATCATCATCATCACATATTAAATAATTAGGAGACAGATTTCTTCATTTCTGAAAATATTGGGGGTAGGGTTGGGAAGAAAAGATGTCATGGGTTTCTCTTAAGGGATTTTACTCCTGGTTGGCAACAGGAAGATGACACACTCCAGCGCAAATCACGTAGTGTGCAGCCTTTTCCACCAGTCGTCTTTGGACAGGAATAAGGATGATTTGTCTTCATTTTTCTATATGCTCCCTTTCCAATGGAGTCACGGTATCAGTCCATACTGCTCATCCTCAGCCTTGAGGAGGAGATGATGCTGCAAGAGAAGGTGGGCAGGTGCTTGCTAAGTAAGCTTAGCTCAAAAGTTATAATTGCACTCTGAAGATGTAGTAGGTGAAACAAAGAAAAAAATAGCTGTGTTAGAGCTTTTGAAAAATATGAATAGAAAACCAGAGTTGCATCTAGCAGATGAATAGCATTCATGACAGGAACCATTAAATCACTTGCTAAATTATGTCACGTAACTATGTTCATATCTAAAATGACAGGGAGCTGTCCTAGTGCTTCTTGGGAATTATTTAGCTGAATTGATTTCCTCACCTGTATCCTCACTCTTTTAAAGGGCACAGCATTTTTCTCGATATAATTTTGTATAATATTGTCAAGGTTTTTTATAGTTCTATTTCAATAAAAAAGGAAAACCCTATATCTGCACTTTATGACAAAGTGTTTCCAAAACTATCCTCTCAAGTTTATCCTCAGCCTTCATTCAGGACAGATTACTTGTTGCCTGTGCTTACTTTGTTTCTTTCTCTATATGGAATGGATCCTTTTTGTTCCTAGAGGTGACAGCAGTCACTTACACCTCTGCATTGTCTTTTAAATCCACTCTTTCTCTTTTCTTAAAGTTCCCTCTCCAACCCTCCATCCACCTCTGCATCCACCTCTTCCCTTTTCTCTCTGCCTTCTCCCATGCCACAGCAGTAATGGTGGGTTCTCTCATTTCTGCTGAGAATGACCTTTGTGAAAACATAAACGTATTTATTTGTTGCTGAGGGCTTTACTTTCTTTTCTGAACTATTCAGTATTTACTTCTGCCTGAGTTAGGATGGAAATTCCTTAGGGCGGTGACTGTCTCTTCCTAGATTTCTGCAGTCTTTGACAATGACACCTACATAATAAAGCGATGGGGAAATGAGATATTGTAAATTTCATTTTGTTTTAATCAAGATGAGATTACTGTGAAATTTACCTCAGAAGCCACCCTCCCGAGAGAATTCAGTATCATATGCTGTATTTCTTCTTCTAGCAGATATAATCCTCTTTCTGCATCTTTAGTCTGACACGGAACCAAATTCTGCTTGCAGTTGCACACAGGCATCCTCTTTCTCTGCTTGGATTTGCACAAAGTAGTGACTAAAAATAGAACTAATCATCAAACCAGAGCCAGTGCAGAAAACAAACTAATCCTGCCTGAAATTGGGTGGCCACAAGGTGTCTCTTAGCAGTTATCACGGGTTTGCTGTAGCAGGGGTCCATCTAGGTTCCTGCTTTAGCTCAGGTCAGAAGTGCATTTCTGAAGCAAGTTCCCAGATGATCCTGTTTGTTACTGTGCATTGGTGCACATCTCAGAGGACACGGCTGCATCCCTTTGGGAGGAAGCTGAACTCGGAGATTCACACTGGGTTTGGCTGATGGGCACAAACTCTCAGCGGGTGTGCGGGGCACCGCTGAAGCTCCTCCAAGATGAGCCTGGTGATGCACACGCACCTCGGAGCGAGTGCTGAGTTGGCAGCACTGAAGAGGCACCAGCCTCTTCGCGTTACAAAGCTGCTCCTGTTGGGCCACTTGATTTGCTGTGGCACAAGACAAGAACAGTGAGATAAGAGGAGGATGGCAGTAAACTTCTTTGGATTTTGAATATGAGGAAAGATTTGCTTGTAAAATCACTCCTCAGCTGCTGCAGGAGGGTGCTTCATCCTATCTGCTCCTACCTAGGATCTGCTCCCTCACCCCTGGTTCCCAGGCTACCCAAGGGCATCACAGTTGGCCATGGCTCTTTCCAATATGGTCATTGAGCAGGGAAGTACATTCAAAGATCAGTAGCCTGGCAATGTGTTAAGTACGAAATTGATGATCCTTTGAAAATTAACGCCTTCACTGTTTTTTACTTTTTTCAAAGGAAAAGCTTCAATTATGTTTCTAATAGAATATAGTTACTGATCAGGTAGAGTTATTTATAACAGAAAAGGCACAATATTTGCAGAAAAAGTTTAACCTCTATCTAATACTGTGAAATTATTTGAGCCTCAGAATTGTCCAAGGAGTTAAGCGTTTTTAAATTATCGCCGGAGAGAACAGGATTAAGCTCATATATTTTTGTCATGGATTACAGTTAGACAAAATCACATTGAACAGGACTGTGAACCAAGCAGCCTTCATTTGAAAAGGCTGACTTGTTGATTTTCACAGTACATTTTCAATTAAATGTTACCCCAAAGCTTAATTATAATTTAGGAGGATAACCGTTGTACTGTGTTATAGCTACCCACTGGAAAAAGGCTCCTCGATAAATTTAGCGGCACTTTATAGCATCACGTTGCTGTTGAGGAGGATGCACTTGCAATAATATCGCATCTCTGTCAGGGGAAGCAGAACAGCACCGGGAATGTTAAATAATTGTGCCTTATCAAAGACTGAGCTTTCTGGAAAGCAGAAACGATGATTAGTGGAGTGTGGCTTTGTAGAATGGTTTGCCAGCTGGACTGTGCCAGGGAACATGCTCCTTCATCTTTCCCCGCACATGTGGAGCAAAGGGGTTCGTTGTTTGGGTTCGGAGTACTCGCTGCAGAGACCACAGAGACTTGCCTTTGAGGTTACTTGCCACATGTGTGACAGGTCAGAACACTTTTAATGATGTATTTTGAAAGACAGATAGGCTGGATTTTAAGAAAGTCAGAATCATTCTTGCGTATGGTCACAAGTCTTACTTTAATTTTGGGATATTGTTTAGAGCATGAGGCTGATAGTATTTGGAAGGTTTTTCTGGTCCTTTTTCTCTCCAGTTCTGTATTTTTAAAATAATCCGTATGTATATGGTTAAATTTTTATCAGTTGCAGACAGTCTTTTACTCCCAAAGGCAAAATATAGTTTGTAAGTATTGCAAGCACGTGTAGAAGAAAGAAATGGTATTATATGAGTAAATGCATATGTTCTTGTAATTTTGAATATGTTCATACTAGATAACAGTTAAGATGGCACATTTACACCTAATTTCTTTCTTAAAGCATTTTTAAAGGATCATCGTCTTCAGCAGAAACAAGTTAGCATAATTCTAATAATAAAAATGATACCATTGTAAAAGTTTCTTAATGGAAAATACATTACAGAAGTGTGTTAGTTCTGTGGGTCTTTTCTACAGTATTTTTCTACGAAGTATCCTAATGGTTTGGGGATACCTTTTTTAAAAAGAAAAGCTTGAAACTCTTCAGTGTATAGAGATGACCTAAATAGGAACCCAGAATATAATATTTTGCTAACCTTGCATTTGCTAAAAGATTTCGAAAGATCCCTGGGGACCTTGTGGAATTATGAGCATCAGAGAATGAGAGAGAGCTTTAGTCAGGCTAATCAAACCTTCTGTGCCTGTTTCTTTTAACCACTTCATTCCTCTGGCTGTCAGTAAAATCTGAGAAAGCTATGGGTCTCTTGCCCTCCAAAAATTTCCCAGTAAAACCAGCAAAGCCAGATTCTGATATTCTTGAAACAAACAAAGTTAGAAAGAAGATGGCCAGAAGTTTACTTGTAGCGTGCACTTGACTAAGTATGTGGCATTGTCCCACTGAATGCCTGATAACCTACGTTTCTTATATAGCGTGGAAGTTGTTATCACTCATGAAAAACCAATTACATTGACTGCAGGAGTGTGCCCGTGAGCGTGGGATGCCTGCAGGGGAGCCTCCCTGTCTCGCCCCACCAGTACTTGCCATGTTCTAAAACTGGTGCCCACCCGCACGGCTGAGCGTCTGCGTGCGTGCATGCTGTTTTTTTACGGGAAATTACCCACGCGTAAGGCTTTTAATTTTGTGTAGCACAGGGAATTGAAGGAATTTAAAGGGTGACCGGAATTTGACATTTCTGCCTTTTTATTCTGAAAGATACTTTGATTAAATGCTGGAAGGCTCAGCTAATGGAGGCGTTGCTGCTATTTCAGATATACAGGGTATGAGACTTGAAGGCAAGCCAAATCACAATGAGACGGAATAATAATGTCCTTGGTTTATTTTTCACTTAGTATGCTCAGGTTTTGATTGGATTCTGAGTGAGGCAACAGTTTTCTCTCCCAGAAAGCAGTGTTGGTCCTCGGAGGCTTGCAGCCTGTTATCAAAGCAGAAGTGTTTTCTTGTGAAGGTCATGGTCTGCAGTGGCAGGAGAGGGGGAAAAAAAAAAACAAAGAGGTGGTGGGGGCAGGAGGGAGAGAGGAAAGAAAGAAAGAATGGAAGGAAGAAAGAAAGGAAGGAAGGAAGGAAGGAAGGAAGGAAGGAAGGAAGGAAGGAAGGAAGGAAGATTTCCTTATTGGTCCTAACCAGGTACAAGCTTCTCATAAGAGACCTTTCCGCAGTGAGACCTATTCCTACTTTGACCCAGCTAGCAATCTGCTGATGGCATATATATCAAAAGATTTGTGGAGAACTCCGAGGTCTCTGTCCATCTGTCCTTCTCCCTCCTAACCCTCTTCCTGTTCTTGTCATACACAAATACTTCAATAGTTCTCTTCACTTTGTTCTCTCATTCATTTTTTTCCCCAATATGTCAAAGTTTTTCTTTGGAAAAGACTGTTCATTAATTATTTCTCTCCAAACAAAGCTCAGGGCTTCCCAGCTGTTGCTGAGGTGGTAGAAAATTAGTGCAGGCACTGTGTTTTCTAAAAGGTTAGTAAAATTATATAGTTAGCATTATTGGAGGTGTTAAAGAGCACCTCATGAAGTTCCTGGATGATGGATGCTGTAAATAAACGGATAGAAGCCTGCGACACATTCTGATGTAAACAGCTGATGCTGAAGGTAGGAATAACTGAGATTTGTGCCCATTTTCTCAATAGGGGAAAAAGTACTTTTAGAAATAGAGACATCCTGTTGCATTCCTGGGCTTAGAAAGTATGAGCCAGACCCCAAAGCATTCCTGTCTGTCTAACCCATCCCAAAGCTGATCAACTCATAAGAAAGAAAAACATGAGGTTGTCTGGGGCTTGGGGAGAGAAAGGACAGAGGCACTCCTTGCTGCAGAGAGATTCAGGTGGGACTACCTCAGAGAGAGTGATTCTGCCCAGCTTAAAAAGGGCTCATTAAAACCGCCCGTCAAAATGAAGAGGAAGAGAACACTCAGAAGGTACCAACCTGTTATGATCTGATGGTGACTTTATGGGTGCGATGCGTACAGCCTTACTAATTTGAACAGACTTAGTTTGGTCTTTTTTTGTGTTGCTTTTAACGAAGATTGTTAGCAGCCCAAAATGAATTATTACTTTGCTCTAGATTTCTTTTATTCATTTGACTTGATTTACTGTCAAATTTACTTGATTTACTTATCATGGGATTTAGTACATATTTTATGCTTAATGCCTGCCCCACCCTTCCAATCTCTGCAAACGTTGCTGAAAATAGAAATCAGTATATTTTTACACCAAATTCTAAAGCCAGAATTATAAGTGTTTGGTTGACTAGTGGTTACTCACTCTCCAAACAATGCAGAAGATCCAGATTAAAGTGTTTACTCTGCTTATACTTTCTGTTTACAGAGGAGAAATTGCATCGGATTTTGAGTGGAAACCAAAATTGAAGCCAAGTAACTTTTCATGAAAAGGAATTCTTGTTTTCTCACTAGCATGAGAACAGTTCCTTTTATAGTAGTCTGTAAAGGACAAGCATGTTATAAGGTTGATTCTGTCCCTCCTGTTCTTCCTAATAATTAAATAAATCAGTTCTGAAAGCTCTAACAAGAGCAAGGAGGGAAGCTTAAAACTGGTGAATTTCAGTAGCTGTTATCTAACAGTAGAATGTATAACACTTAATGGAAAAAAAAGCTTTATAAACAAGTCATCACAAATCTGATTTTTTTTTTTTCCCTGTAATTGTTTAAAGGTCCATGATCATCCTTGCATACGGGATGGCTCATTGATACTAGAGTGGATTTAAAAGATGTTTCTTAAATCAAGATGCTTTCTAGAGAGCATATAAGTCGAATTTGTACTTAATTGTATCAAATTCCTCTATTAGGAGTAAAAGATATCCCCAGTGAAGTGGTATTTCTGACCTGATTACCTGATGTAAAGCTTTAGAGAAAGTAAGCTGGGGCACATTTTTGCTTTGGGAAAGGAAATCTATTGGATTATGTTGTCCATCTCTATTTCCTGTTCAAAACAACTCATGTCTATTCAGAATAATTTCAGAATTACTTCCATTTTTAGCACTGTCACTGACTTAATAGTGTTTTTCAACTGTTACAGCTAAAAAACATAATTGGAAACATTTTATGTTTTGAAACAAACTGACGGTGAATGTTCACCCTTTCATCTTGTAAGAATAAGCCTATTTTTCTTAGGGAATAGCGGCTGAATTGCAAAGCCCAAACTCTTTCTACTGACACTGTTGTCAGCTCTCTGATTTTCTTTTTAGTCCTTTTGCCACTTTTCCTTTTCTGAGTAATGCACATCCATTCCTGTACTGCTTCAGCTACTTTGAGTAAGCCCTTTCCTCCTCCAAGAAGGCTTGCTAATTTTTGCATATTATCTTAAGCTGACTTAGCAGTCGTTTTGCTAAGTCTTCCCAGCTGCTGCTACTGCTGAATTGATTCATTTTGCTCTTGACATGTTGCAGGCAAATGTGAAGCAAAGTTTACTTGACCAGTAATCTTCTCCTTAACTGAAGGAAGGACGTGGTTCAAATAAGGACTTATTCCAAATGTGGCCTGAGTTTTTTCTCTAAATCTACCTACTATAGACACAAAGATAATTTTCTTCTTATCTGGAAAATTCTTGTCTAGAAAGTAAAAAAAAAAAAAAAGATCTTAGCCCTAAATAGTAACCAAGGAATTCATTTTTTCCTGGTGCAATAAGTCAGTCTGTGGAGGGTTTTTTTGACAAACTATGAGTTTCTAAGAGGTGTAATGTCTGTCTTGGAGTCCTTCCAGAAACTCTTGCTCAACCTGTAAACTGATGAAATTTCACAGACTCACAGACCAGCTGAGGCTGGAAGGCGCCTCTGGAGATCATCTACTCTAATTCCCTGCTCAGAACAGGGTCAGTGAGAGCAGGTTGCTGAGCGCAACGTTAACTTGGATTTTAAATATCTCCAAGGATGGAGACTCCACAGCCTCTCTGGAAAGCCTGTTCTAGCATCTGACCATCCTCACAGTAGTTTTTTTAGATTCTTATTTCCCTATGGAATTTCCTCTATTTCAATTTAAGTCCATTGTTTCTTGTCCTGTCAGTTGGCATGAAGTAAAAGTCTGTCTCTGTCTTCTCTACTCCCTCCCATTGAGTATTTATAGTTACTGATAAGATCCCCCTGAGCTTTCTCATCTCCAGACTGAGCAGTCTCAGCTCTCTCAAGCTCTCCTTATGTGAAATGTGGTCCAATCACTTAATCATTTGACCTGCTGGTGACACTGTGCCTAGTGCAGCCCAGGATAACCGTTAGCCTTCTCTGCTGCAAGGGGATACCGCTGGCTCATGCCCAACTTGGTGTCCATCAGGACCTTTCTTGCAAAGCTACTTTCCAACTGGTAGGTCCCCAGCATATACTGGTTCATGGGGTAGTTACTCCCCGTGTGCAGGACTTCACTTTGTTGAACTGCATGAGGCTCCTACCAGATCTTCATCTGGACTTTGTACAACTAGTCCCAACCTTTGTGCCCAGAAGTTCAGCTAATTTTCAATACACCTCACTGGCCACTTACCTAGTCTATAAAGTTTGTTTATGAGAATGTTATGGGAAAGAGTGTTGAAAGCCTTGCTAAAGTCAGGGTAAACAACATCCACTGCTCTCCTCCCAATCACTGACCCAGTCACCTCATCGTGAAAGGCTGTCAGATTGGTCAAGCATTGTTTCTCCTTTGTAAACCTATGCTGACTACTCTCAGTCACCTTCTTGTCCTTCATATGTTGGGAAATGGTTTTGAGGATGATTTGCAGGTTTCTAAGATCATGTGCTTTATCACCTTATCACCCTCCCAGGTTATCCAGATACTCTTCCTTGCCTTTCTTGTGAATGAGTGCCATTTGCTCTGTTCCTAGTCCTTGGGAACCTCCCACAATCACAAAGACCTCTCTCAAATAATCAATATTCACGTCACAGTGACATCGACCAGCTCTCACAGTGTTTTTTTTTGCCAGCAGCCTTTCTGACTGGTGTGAAAAATGGCTGGAAAGAGAGATTTGAGGTCTCTCATGTCTCTATTGATGCCATTTTTTTTTTTGCATGACGCGCACACAAACATCAAAACTGTCCATCTTTGATGTGTGCCCATATTATAAACTAGCTGCAAATCAATTTAGAACTAGCCATAGAATCACAGAATCATAGAATGGTTAGGGTTGGAAGGGACGTCAAAGATCATCTAGTTCCAACCCCCTGCCATGGGCAGAGAAACTCTCCACTACACCAGATTGCACAAAGCCTCATCCAACCTGGCTTGAACACTTTCATGGATGGGGCATCTACAACTTCTCTGGGCAACCTGTTCCAGTGCCTCACCACCCTCTGAGTGAAAAATTTCTTCCTCGTATCTAATCGAAATCTGCCCTCTTTCAATTTAAAGCCATTTCCCCTTGTCGTATCACTACATGCCCTTGTAAAAAGTCCCTCCCCAGCTTTTCTGTAGGCCCCCTTTAAGTACTGGAAAGCTGCGATAAGATCACCCCGGAGCCTTCTCTTCTCCAGGCTGAACAGCCCCAACTCTCTCAGCTTGTCTTCATAGCAGAGGTGTTCCAGCCCTCAGATCATCTTTGTGGCCCTCCTCTGGACCCACTCCAGTAGTTCCATGCCCTTCTTGTGCTGGGGACCACAGAGTTGAATGCAGTATTCCAGGTGGGGTCTCACGAGAGCAGAGTAGAGGGGCAGAATCCCCTCCCTCAACCTGCTGGCCACACTTCTTTTGATGCAGCCTAGGACACGGTTGGCTTTCTGGGCTGCCAGTGCACATTGCCGGCTCATGTTGAACTTCTCATCAACCAGCACTTCCAAGTCCTTTTTCTCATGGCTGCTCTCAATCCATTCTCCGCCCAGCCTGTACTTGTTCTTGAGATTGCCCCGACCCACATGCAGGACCCTGCACTTGGCCTTGTGGAACTTCATGAGGTTCTCACAGGCCCACCTCTCCAGTCTGTCAAGGTCCCTCTGGATGGCATCTCTTCCCTCCAGCGTGTCCACAACACCACACAGTTTGGTGTCATCTGCAAACTTGCTGAGGGTGCACTTGATCCCACTGTCCATGTCGCCAACAAAGATGTTAAATAGCACTGGCCCCTGTACTGAGCCCTGAGGAACACGACTCGTCACTGGCCTCCACTTGGACATTGAACCATTGACCACAACTCTTGGAGAGCGACCATCCAGTCAATTCCTTATCCACCGAGTGGTCCATCCATCAAAATCATGTCTTTCCAGTTTAGAGACAAGGATGTTGTGTTGGACAGTATCAAATGCTTTGGATAAGTCCAGGTAGACAATGTCAGTTGCTCTTCCCCTATCCATCAATGCTGTAACCTCATCATAGAAGGCCACCAAATTAGTCAGGCAGGATTTGCCCTTAGTGAAGTCATGTTGGCTGTCAGCAATCACCTCCTTATTTTCTATGTGCCTTAGCATAGTCGCCAGGAGGATCTGCTCCATGATCTTTCTGGACACAGAGGTGAGACTGACTGGCCTGTAGTTCCCTGGGTTTTCTTTTTTTCCCTTTTTAAAGATGGGGGTTATGTTTCCCCTTTTCCAGTCAGTGGGAACTTCACCAGATTGCCACGACTTCTGAAATATGATGGATAGTGGCTTAGCAACTTAGTCTGTAAGGATGTATTAATTTGAACTTTTTAGTTTCTCCGAACATCCTTTTACTGTAAAGTCCATTTAACGATATTAATACTTAGTGTAAAATGTCCATTATTTGTTTAAAGTCTGTCCAGGTTCAAAATCCATTAAATACATAACACCAAACCTGCAGTAGTGTCAGTACATTTTTGACAGTTTAAAAATTAGAAGTTAGCAAAGTGTCTTAGATGATTGTGAATTATTAATCTATATTCTGTAAAAACATGGTTGTTATTTTGAAGACTCGTTGGCCATTTTCTCTGAGTTCAAAAATGCATAAAAAGCCTGAAAGACCTTTAGTTAAAATAGGTATAAGAATGTTGAGATTTGAGTTCTGATATGTTTAATTAAAAAAAGAAATCAAAGTAAGCCCTTTAAAATGTCAGTTGCTTTCCAAATGAATGCTTTTACCCAGTTTGTAGTCAGTATCTCTCTCATAGAAGTGTGGTTAAGCTTGCCAGTTTAACCCTTTAGATGTCAATAAATTATGTTCGTTGCATCTTTCTCCTTATCTATCTTATCTTTTAGTAACGTTTGTTATTGTCTTCTATTATGATGATAATCTCATATACTTCCTAATTAGAGTAATAACAAACAAAAATATAATAAGAAATGTTAATTATTTTTTCCAGATCATATTTGTTTATAACACCTAAGTTATAAACCCTATTTTAAATCGTATTTTCACTTGTTAAAGTGCTGCAAAGAATTAGCTGCTTCTTAAATAACATATCCTGCAATCATATGACTTTGTAATACAACTAAATGTTGTTTGCCTGATAACAGGATCTTCTCAAAGTCAGTGTCTTTGACATTATTTTACTTGGAATTTTTTGAAATTTAGCATAAAATGTTTGAAGTATTTGAAATGTTGACTTCTAATCAGAAGTCATTCGGTCCCAGTTTAGTGGGAAGGGGTCCCAGCTGGGAAACTATTGGAAACCTGAGGATTCTTGATTCGGAAACTTATATGATGTACTTCTGTATAACAGCTTTTCATTAAGACAGAGTATTTTTGAGCCAGAAAGAAAATGTACCATGTGTGTCATGGCTTCCAGGATTCCTTAAATTAATCTCATTTCTTTGAAAGTTATATTCTATTTCAGTTTTACAGCATATGAGCTTACATACTCTCTATTTTATTTTATTTTATTTTATTTTATTTTATTTTATTTTATTTTATTTTATTTTATTTTATTTTATTTTATTGTAATACTTTGCATTCTAATTTGCATCTTCTGTAGCCTATTTCTTGTTCTATACTCATAGCTGGCCATTCATGAGAAGTTGCTTATAGAAATCCAGTAATACTTTCTCACACAGAAACAACCCAACCCTCTCCAACTGTCTGAGGCCTTTCTTAATAAACACTAGAGATTATTTTTTGTCTATAATGATGTAATTCTGTATTTTCTACTCAGTAAAAACACCTGGACATTTTTCATTTTCAAGTTTTTTGTTGAGAATACATTCCTGAGGAGTTGTACCAGAGTTCAGAACATGCTAAGAGTTTTCAGTGTGCTCCCTATTTCATATAGCCTACAGCATGCAGTTAGAAACAAAAATGAATGTGTTAAGTTTGCTTTGTAGACATGTAACATATATTGCAGACCCAAGATATGTCTGGCTCTACAAGAGTTAATTGGATATTAATTGCCAATACGCTGTGTAAAATTCTGAGGCCCAGACAGGATTATTAATTTGTAATCATTGTAAACAAGAACCTGGTTATTTTTTAGTCGATGAACTTGAATACTGAAATTAGGTTGGCAGAAGAGAACAGGAACTTTTTTTTCTGTGTGAAGAGAGAAGTTGTCATTGCTGTGGCCAGGGCTGAACTCATAGCTGGAAACAATCAAAGATGTTGCTAGAAACTCACTTCCCTGTTGCACTGGAGGTGAGTTTATGAACCTTCCAACACCTTATATGATGGTAGCGCCAGTTATTAGCTATTACAGCAGTTGTCAAAAGATCTAGTTATTCTGAAGCGTATCACAGAGTCCTTGATAACATGATAGGGAAGTGAATGAAAAGTAAATATTTTAATAATTCCAGCATTAACTCATTAACAAGATGTGTATCGGCTCCTGTACTTGTGGATCTGTTAAAGACAGTCTTTCTAAAAGGGCATATACTAGGGGAAAAAGGAAAATAACAGTATGTAGGTTTATGCCAATATACAGTTGACTCCACTGTATTTCAAATGCATTCATAATCTAACTCTCACATAATCTAAGTTGAATGAATGTATAAATCATTATAATTGTTATTGATATAGTATAAGAACTGAAAGTACTATTTGTGGGAAATCATATGCACACTTAAATTAAAATATAATATAAATGCAATTTAAAATGTAACTGCAGATTAAGTGTAACACTCAAGCCTGACTTCATGCAGAGAAACCCTCTTATGGGGCCCTAACTATTAACAATGTCATTATCATTTTAACAGATAAAAATATCAGTGCTGTAAGCTAGTCAGAATTATACCAGAAAATCCCTTGTTTCTGGGACTAATGCACTTGTAGTATCATAAAATGGTTTGAGTTGGAAGCGACCTCAAAGATCATCTAGTTCCAGGGACACCTTCCACTACCCCAGGTTGCTTAACGCCTCATCCAACCACTTAGTGCGCTAGGTTTTCTTATGCACAGAGCCTTTCTGGCACAAGATTTCTCCTGGAAGGCAGAGCTGCTGACAGGACAGGAGATAGCTGGCAATGCAAACTAAACACTAGTGGGGCAATCGCGTGCACCTAGGCCTCCACTTTGTATGATCATTTGTTCATGCATTCGCATCTTCTCAAACCTGCAATACAAGAAATTTATTTATATATTTACAAAACAACTGCAAGAATTTGTTTCGATGGTATGGGTATTACAGCAAATAGTGGATGCATGAAGAATTAGGGGGCTGTTGGAGACAGTAGGAACTGATGGAAAAGCAGAAACGGGAAAGCTGTGTGAAGCCACAAAGGGGTGTGGGGCAAAGGGAGAGAAGCAATCAGCCAGAACGAGCCAGAGAGGATTCCGGGAAGAACCTGAGACACATGGCAGCCACAGAGCTCTGCCATCATAATGCATGCCAGTGAGGAGCTTGCACGAAAATGTAAGGTGGAGAAAATCCTAAAGAAATATGGGTAGGAATAGCAGACATGGGGGTTATTTTAACTCTCTATACTTCTAATCTGCATCTTTGTGTCACCTTGTCTTCTCACACTGGTTGGCAGATGGGTTTGCAAGACCTTGCTGCTGGAGTTACAACTTTCACAATGAGTGTGATAACAAGGATGAGCAAACGCAGGTTACTGACTCAAGCCCTTTCCAGTTCTCCTACCCTTCCCTCCACAACAGTTCTGCTGCATGTCACTTCAGTATGTCTCCCTGTAACCTAAATCATCTTGTTTTGTGTGTAGAATAAACCACATGATTGGTTGATGCAGCATGGCATAAATTACAGATTATACATAAATTGTGATAGGTCTAATTAATCACAGCTGAAGTTAATGTAGACCTCACTTGTAATATGTCTAGTTTCTATGTAGTTTTTGCACCTAATTGGGGAGTCTGTGTTACACATCTTCGACTCCAGCCTGGTTTGTGGATAGGCAGGACTTGGTACGAGCATGTTTGTTTCCACTGAAGCTGAGAGGAGAGTTCTCCACAGACACCAGCAACCAGGTGGAGTCTCTGGGAGGCAGCTGTGCTCTTCCAGGTGCTGCCTTCAGCTCTCTGCGCTGGCCACAGCTGTGTGGGGTGGGACACCTCCACCATCTGCACCGGAGGCTGACATCACAGAGGGAAAGCTGCTGCTCGGATTTGGGCTACAGCATGACAGGCCCATGTACATTTGAAACAGAGGCTTATTCACTGGAGGTTTGAGGGAGAGAAGAGAGGAATGCCACAGTTTTGCGGGGCCAGGGCCGCAGGAGGTCCTTTGGAGCTGCTCCCATTATCTATTGTTTGGGTGGCGGTGCCCACGTCAGACAGCTCCGTCATCTGCGTGGCGCTGGCCCTCTTTTGTTAATTTATTTCTTACGGTACTCCCTTCATCCCTGTCCTCTTGCCTCACCAGAAAAAAATAGATTCAGTTTTTACATCGTTTGAGTAGAAAGACGTTTTGAGGCCTGTTACAGCTTGGCACAAACAGCTGGGCAAGTTGGGCTGAGCTTGATTGCCTTTCACAGCAGGCAAGGTGACTACTGGCAAATGTCCCACTCAGTTTCTCTCTTCACTCTCTTTCTTTATTGTCAGTAACTTGAAGTTCTTGAGATAGTAGCACGGTTTGCTGTGGTCACTGATATTGAATCCCTCTTTTCTTTTTTTTTAGACATCTTCCTTATTACTACTAAGAACTGTCCCAGCAGTTACACTGCCAGGCTTGACCTTGAATCATCAGCAAGATGCATTAATCCCTTCTCCCTGTCTGAAAGGATCTTATTCTCTTACCACTTTAGAAAACTAGCACCACAATAGAACAAAACAAAATAAAAAAAAAATCCTCTCTGGAGCCTTAGTCATCAGGCAACAAACAGGAGTTACTGTGGATTTTATTTCCATGATATCCATAATATTGCCTTTTGATCTGAGAAAACGGCTGTTGGCACCTAGAGTACTTCACTGTTTATCTCCAAAGAACATAAGTCTCACTGTACTGTGAGACTTCTTTGAGCCAAGAAAAATAAGCTAAGTGCTCCCTGTGACAAGGTGGGAAAGTCTGACTGCTCATCATCTTCTTCCTCAGTATTAGATTTCCAGACTTTCCAGTGCCTTCAGCTGCGAGACAATTTTATTTTCTAGTAAATCTCTTCTCCCAGAATCTTTCCCTCTAACTGACTGTATATATTTAATCCTCTCTTGATCCTTGACAGAAACTCCTGTCTCTTTTCCTTAGGGATCTCCAATTTTTCTTGCTGTGTTTTCAGTCTTCCTTTTTCCTAGTTACTTGGATATAGGGGAAACAGGTGGTAACAAAAAATAGAAATTTCTCCTGGGAACCTGATTCACATTCTTCCCTGAGAGAGAAAAGTGTTTCAATGATTTCAGGAAAAACAATGCTTTTATTTTCCTGTGTATTGAAAACATTGTGTAGTGTATTTTCCTAAAGAAAGTATGAAATTCAGTACTACTTTCATATTTAATGTATACACATTTAGTGTTACAATACTATGAAATATTAATAAACTTACAGATCTCTTTCCTTAGCCACTTATGAAACCTGACTGACTGTAGCTTCTCTGGTTTATTAATTCATATGCTTAAGTTGAGTGCAACAATGCTGTGTTCAAAGATTTATTTAGATAACACCTTTGACTTAAATCATACCGTGAAGGGTATCTGTGATGATTTTCTCTTTTTCTTGTCTTGGAGCTTGCAGAGTGGATCACTTCACTGTCTGTTCAAAACTAGCATTATTTGCCTTCCATTAGGTGCTTACAGCTACACACTACAGTTCCTTTAAACTCTTGGGAGCCCACAAGTCAGCTGGGGACAAGATGTTGTGGGAATTTCCCAGTCCACCCTTGGTTGATAGTTTTACCAAAGATTGGTATGCTTGGTATACAAGTATAAAAATAAGTTTATTTTCTTCATAATGGTACTTAGTTACAATGAGAAAGATACTGAAACATCACCCAGTGAGGGTCCCTCTTGACTCTTTCAACATTTCTTCTAGAGCCTGAGGCTTACTGGCCTTTCCAGCCATGCCATGAAGAATTATTTATAATTATAATAAGGCTTGCCATATCTTGAAGAATTATTTATGCTCAGGTCTTTAGAGATGGCTTCTGGAAGCAACTCTAGCCAACAAAGAAATTCTTCCTTTTTGCTTTCTCCTTGTTCCATGTGATTTGGCCCCAAGATGTTGATGAGATATCATTCCTTTTGCTTTTTTTTCCTCTCACTAATTCATATATGTTTCTATTATTTACTTTGATAATATAGATCATTCTGGATCCAAGATAGAAGCCCTTTCCCTTTCTTCGTAGCTGCTCTACAAATTACTCAAAAAGTATTTGCCCAATTAATAATTTCCCTGATTTAGAACATGGAACTTGCAGGAGATTTGCACGGAGGTCGTGTGTGGCTCAATCAGCAACAGATTCAAAGATGCACTTGTTAATTGCCTGTTAATGCATACGTGCTTTGTTCAAAATTTGGGGAGTGGTTTCACGGACTATGTCACAAATGTCACAAATGCGTTACTCTCATTATTGCTTAAACATGTTACCTAATTCAGTTTTTGTGGCTAATGCTTAACTTTGTTACTCATGGTTTCCCTGACCGATGTTTGAGTTTGCTTTAGACATATTTAGAGAATTTAGATAATTCTGCATATGTTTAACAATATAACATACTGTGGACATGTATATAATTTGTATGTATAAGAGAGAAATTACGTGAATATAGGATGCTTTCATCTTTTTACTTACAGCTAGGTCCATAGTTAATTACAAATTTAGAAAGGCCTAAAATCCTATTATTACAAAAATGTAGGAACTATACTGAGTGCAAAACTGTATTCTCCTTAGTGATGGAAGTTAAAACTACTGTACTAATTAGCCATGAAAAGGCTAAGAGAAAATCTAATTTCTGTCTTCAGCTATCTAATAGGTAGTTACGGAGAAAATTAAGTCAGACTCTTCTCAGGGGTGTAGAGGGAAAAGATGAAAAGATTTCCAAAGTGAAAATTTTGACAAAATACCAGGAATACTTTTTTTTTTCTTTTTTTTTTTTTACCACGGTGTCACCAGTTAAGCACCAGAGGAGGTTGCCAAGAGGGATCGTAGAATCTCCTCCCTTGGAGGTGTTCAAAAGTCTGTTGGACACAACCCTGAGATACTTGATCTAAATCTGAAGGGAGACCTGCTTTGAGCACAGTGTTGGACTAGAGGGCCTCCCTTGCAATCTATATTATTCTGTAATTCTTTGTTTGCTTTACAAAGAATGTCCTAAGCATATTTAATTTAGAATAGAGATATAGCTCAATGGATTTTCTTAGAAAACCACTGACACTCTGTAACTTAACAGTTAAACCAAAAATTTGCTCTTGGGAACTATTATTCATTTTATTCATTTATTCTGTTTTCCACAACCTGTAGGGTTTGTTCCTCAAACCGCTCCTTGGGACTGCTCTGCCAATCCTATTTTGTGTTTAACTCTATTTCATGAGACACCATTCTAGCTGGGTATTTCCTCAGTGCAAATATTCCAGACTATAGTCTCCTGTAATCATTAGAATTTCTTGATGATACACAGAAATAGCAGTACTTTCTGTGCCTGATAGTACAATTAAGAGTGAGCCTTGACACATTGTCGTGGGTTAGGCGGCTTCAGCAACCAAACCCTACACAGTCGCCCTCCCCCACGCCCAGGGATGAGGGAGAGAATCAAAGAAGAAAAAGAAAAGAGACCCGTGGGTTGAGATAAGAACAATTTATTACTACTGCTACCAATATATATATGTACGGATATGTACAGGGATAAATATATACAAACGAGTGATGTACAGTGTAATTGCTCACCACCCCTTGACCGAGGCCCGTCTCTTCCCAAAGCTGCAATCCTGAAACAGATAAATCCTGATACTGCAATCCTGGATGAACAGAAGGCCCCGAAAATAGAGAGCGAGAGAGAGAGAGAAAGCACTCTGAGAGTCCGAAAGTGAGAGTCCTGGAAGGGCAAAAGCCCTTCTTTCCAGCTGACCCTCACTTTTATACTGGGCATGACACTGCATGATATGGAATACTAATGGGCCAGTTTGGCCTCAATCTTAAGTTCAAGTACAAATCGTAAGGAGAGTCGTGGACCCCTCGTCCCGGCCATGCTCCCCCCTTATCCTGTTGTGCTCCTGCACACTGGCAAGAACACGACAAGCTGAAAAGTCCTTGAGACCTCAGTGCCAACTACAAACATCAGCTTGCTATCAACATTCTTCTCAGAGCGAGTCTCTGAGTAAAACCAAAACATGGAGCTCTTCTAGCTGCTAAAAAGAAAAGCTATCTCTGTCCCAGCTAAAACCAGGACAGTATCCACCCCTTATTCCATACCATGCCATGCACGTTTAGATCTATGTTACCTAATGGTACATAGGGCTGAAGGCTCTTTTTTTTTGTTGCACAGTAATTTTACTTAAAGCTCTGCATAGCTGTTTGTCTCCATCTGTGGGCCTTGCAAAGGCCTTCTCAAAATAGTTTCCACTGCACTGAAGTAAAACAGATTTGACCTGGATTAACTGGAGCATAGACTCCTAATGAGCCAGATGGATGAACATTCCTGTTTGGCAGAAATGATAGTTACAGTGTTTGCCACAAAAATGTCAACAGTTGCCTTGGTTTTCTCCTCAATAAAAGAAATCATTTTAATCTTGGTCTAGAGTGGCTAAGTAGTGACTGCTGTGAGGCATTTCCTTTGTAAAAACCTTATCTTACGTTATTATGAATTTCCCAGGGAGGATCCAAAGCTGGAATGAGAGAATGAGGTTTCTCCCTGTGACTCTGACTGAGGACAGCATCTGCTGTGTAGCCCTGAGCTGGATAAAGCAGCCAAAGAAGAACATTGTTGAAACACTTTGGTTTAAGTAGGAACTATGGAAGTCTTTATTTCATTCACATCCATCGTGCAGAAAGTGGGGAAAGATCAGAGAAATGGCTCTCGGATATGCATCAGGCAATAATTTGTAAAATGCAACATTGAACAGCCCAACAGTTCAGTGTCCAAGCGTAGGAGAACTTTCTTTGTGGGTATATCTGTTCTCCAGGCTCCTCTATCCAGGCAGAAAGGGAGTGCAGTGGTCTCTGCCCGGCCACCACAGCGGAACTGTATGCTGATGCCGTTAAACAAAATGTCAACGTGTTGCGTGCAGCTTAAATAGAAGATGTTCTCAGTGCAGCTCCTTTATCGCCACCCCTCCTGCCATCTCATTCAGCTTCAGAAAGTTTTCCCATGGACTGACAGGGCTTTCGCAAAACACGCAAGGGATGGGACAGCTACCACATATTTGTTAGCTGCCTAACCCAACTCCACTGCATGTTTGCACTTGTGCCAGCTTCTGCCTTGCAAAAAAAAGGGGGAATTCCTTATGAAATAGCCTTGTGTTCATTTTGAATAGGTACAGATACATAAAAAAGGAGGGAAATATGCTTGAAAGACTGTGTGTGTTGTGGAGGGAGGATTATATGCAAAAGGGGTTGGGCTCTCCTACTTAAAAACTAAAAGAGAACAAGGCCTATCTCTGTTATCCAACACAGAAATTCCTGTAAATTCGCTGGCAAACTGTGAACGATGCATAAAGACCACGTAACTTAATAGCTGCTCTTCCAAATTCTGTTTTGACCTTTCGGCTATAAAAGGCAATTCCTTAGAGTTTCCAAAGGTGCAGTTCATTGCTCTTTGGTTTAGTGTTACAGAGCAAGTATAGTAAGTAATAGACCTTATTACAGTTGTTTTTTTCTCTTCGCTAAACCATCATACACTTCTTTGACCTTTACAATAAAAAGTGCAAATATGGTTCGACAAATGTTTCCTGCACTAACTTCTGTTATTCAGAAGTACAAATAAGTGAGTCTTAATCCATATGGACTGTATAAAGCCAGTTTTATTCCTTTTTTGTTTTACTCTTTTTTTGATAGTTTTTCTCAGTTCCCCCTCATTCAATATCCTCCCTTGATCTTAGTCCTCTTCTAAGCTTTTCCTCTATTTATGACCAAACAGACCAGAGGAGAATTTTTTTGTACGCCGTAGGATTATTTGACAAAATCTCCTGTATATCACAATAAGTTAGCCACGTAAAATTTAAGATATTTTCAGTTTCCTACTGCTCTGGGCAACTTATTATCCTTTCCTTCCACTTAGAAACTTAAAACCTGAAGGTTTTTTTTGTTTAATCTTTTTTTTCCACTGTTTAAGCCTGTTTGTTTAAAAAGGAACTTACTACTATGCAACACGTGTATGTGAAAACCAACGCATTACTAAATTAACGATGGAAGCAGGAAGAATCATAGAATTTTTTCGTTGTTAGGAGAACGAAATAATTTACCCTTCAGGGGTATGACTTTAGTAAATACATCGCTTAGCTGTTTTCCTGTTTAGCTTTAGAAAAAAAATATTCTTTTCCAAGATCATCAAATATCTTATCTCAAAACCATAGAAATTGCTAAACACAAATGCTCACACACAAATTTTATTTCCGCTTGTGAGTGCCATTACTTGTGAGCTTATATAGACTGGTTTTAAAGGTGGAAACAGGGTGTCCATTGCTGTAATTATCTATTATTTTTGTAGTTTGATTTTTCCTGAAGGCAAGAAGAGGATGAATTTTGTAAGGAATTGAGATGACACATGCAATCAACACTTCATGAGTTGTTTTTTATCATTTTGTTCAATTGAGTTCTTCAATATTTTGGACAAGAACAGTTAGAATTGCAGTCACACCAGTGGTGGTTTGTCATTTAACTCTTGTTCTGGCACAAAGTCTTTTGCACTCTATAAAATATCCTCTGCTGATGTACATGGATATAATTCATTTGATTTTAATTGAGGATCTGGCCCAGGCTTTGATCTCTTTTTAGAACTTATCCAACTTTTCCCTTTATGGCCAACAATGTAGTACCAGATTTCTTCTAGCTGAATACATGTGCTATATATATAAAAAGTAACTAATGACCTTTAAATAGTTACCAGTGGGCAATTTTTAACTTGTTATAATAGTTTGAAACTATTTGGATGCCCTGTCCTTGCTGCAGCATGCAGCACATTAACATTCCAGAGCCCACAAGGACATTTACCATGAATTGTGACAGTGTTTTCCTCTGTGGCAGCTTTCAAGCCTTTCACGTAGTAGCTGAGTCCTAGTCTGAGTGACTCTACAGCGTGGCGACAGTAAGAAGCACTGGCAAAGAACTATTATGGGAAATATACCAGAAAACAGATTTCAGCCAATGCCCCCCATCCAAAAAAATAAAAACCAGGCACCCTGGAATCTACAGTTTCCATTATCAGCTGGTGAAATACATTGCAGATGGCAATTGCTGCCTTAAATTTCAACACGTACGCCGTCTACATCTAAATACAAAATAAAGGTTGCAGACTAGCATTTGGAAGAATGGGGAAAAGGGCCTATTTCCTGACATAATAGAGTTGAAACCAGCATCGCGCAGAATGGAACTTCATGCTGGGAAATCAGTTTTTCTACAAATACAAAGCTGTTAAACTGTCATCGGGAATGACGGGCTTGTTAAGTGGGAGTCTGAAAAAACGCAGTATAGAAAGTGAGTGTGGCAGTATATAGGCTCCATATGTACACATTTTGCTGAGCCTGTGGAATGGCAGAAAAGTGAATATGTTGCTTCTTTGCAGTTTTAATTATATCTTTATTTTCTGCACACATTGCCTGTTTTAAGTGTAAATGGAGCCATATTGTAGAATACAGCATAAAAGGAGATATCTTGACTAAGGAATAAAGGAAAAATAGCTACTTCCTTCAAAATGTCAAATAACTGACTGAAACTTTCCATAGGGGTAAATATGCTCTAAGAATTGCTTGCATTTATTGAGGAAAAATATCAATAAGAGACCATCAATCTGGAGTTTGATATTAAAAAAAAAAAACACACAAAAAAATCTATTTTATTCTATCAGTCTGCTTTTAACAAGATTCACCAGAGAGCAGAGGGGTTTATTTTGTAAAAGGGATTAATTTTGTTTTATTTGTTTCATTGTGTATTTTCATTTTGTATTTCAAATACTCCCTATCTCTGAAAAGTGGAGTTGGCTGTCACCAGCCAAGTGACTGTATGTTGGAGAACAATAAACAAGTTTTTCTTGAAGTGACAGTTGGTGTAAGAATAACAGCTGAAATTGTAAGAGAAATAAATAGATCATATATCAGCTTCTCTAACAAGAATAAGTGTTAAAGTTTTTAGGATTGATATTTGTGGCTGAACAAAAGCTGTGGATACTTAGGAGCCTGTAGGACACTACCTGGATTGATCAGTAAGCCGGCCTTTTCAATGGGAGTTTGTCCTAGTTTTGACTAGGACAGAGTTGGTTTTCCTTTCAGTATCTAGAATAGCACTGTGTTTTGGATTTAGCAAGGGATTTCTTATGAGAAGAATATTGCTAACACACTGATGTTTATAGTTGGTGCTGAGACATCAAGGAACTTTCAGCTTCCCATGTTTTTGCCAGCGTGCAGGAGCACAACAGGCTGGGGGGAGCACGACTGGCACAAAGGGTGCACAACTGCTAGTTTAAGATTTGAGTTTAGTCTTGGGATTGAGGCCCAAATTTGCCAATGGAATATTCCATGTAATGCAACGTCATGCCCAGTATATAGATGAGGGCTGACCGGGATGTTTGGGAGCTTTCTCTTGCTGTCTTACTCTTCAGATCTCTCTTCAGGGCTCTCGCTATTCCAGGATTGCAGTTTCAGGACTTCTCTGTTTCAGGATTGCTAGTTGGGATGGGATGGGCATTGGTCAGCAGGTGGTGAGCAATTGCTCTGTGCATCACTTGTTTCTATATATTATTATCATTTTCATGATTATTTTTATAATGATTATTTTATTATTATTATTATTATTATTATTGTTGTTGTTGTTGTTGTTGTTGTTATTGTTATTGTTATTATTGTTATTATTAATTATTTTTATCTGAACCCACAAGTCTCCTTCCCTTTTCCCCTTTAATCCTCTTCCCCGTTCCCTGGGGCTGGGGGAGGGTGAGCAAGTGGCTGTGTAGCGTTTAGTTGCCGGCTGGACTAAACCACAACAGAGTTTTTGCAGCTATCAGGGCTAAATTGCTCCCGATTCGTTATGTCTAATATTTCTTTTTGACTAGTTCTAGTACTTCAGAGATGTTTTTAATGAGAAGTGTGATGCTCAGTAAATGTGACAAAATTGAGATTTCAGTATGTCCCATTAGACTCAAGGCCAGACACTTGGTGATCACTGAAGACCATGAAATCTCCTTTCCCTTGTCAGGGGCAATCTTTGCCTGGGAGAGGGTGCTGCCTCTGTGACAAAGCACCATCGTTTACCACCTCCTCGGGTACTGTGCACCGCTGCAGAGACTGTATTTTTTGTTTATATTTGAGCTTGTTTACAGCAAACATGTTGTGAAATGGCTGTAAACCATAGCAGGGCTTTTAAAAAATCATCTCTAAATCAGAAAGTGTTTTACGGCATTTTTCCCTGTATGCTGACTGTGCAGTATGCAGGTGAAGCCGGTCTTACTGCTGCTCGGAGCACATGCATTGCTTTTGCTCACAAGCACAGTGAAAACTTTCTGAGCTCCTGTGCTAGGCATGGTTCACGTCACTCTTCTGACCCTGGGAGACACAGATCAGCAGTTGCCTCATTGTTGAACAGTAGTAACAGCACCCTGGGCAGAATATCCTGCTTACAGACATGATCTGAACAAATGAGCGTTTGAGGGTTAGTTTGAGCTGTAACATATGGTTAAAGCAGTACTTCTTCAGAAAAGCCCGAGTTTAAACTGAAGCTCATGGCCAAGTCCAGTGAGTTGTACCAAACTGTTATTGCTGTTTCGTGATGTGTCAAAACACACTCAAAGATCAGAGATAATTTCCTAGTTCCTTGTGACTGATGTGAAGTCTGATTCCCTGTAGATGAAAGATTAGCGCACTAAAAGAGTCATTTAGGTTCAAATAATCACATTATTCCATGTGGCCCCGTTGTGTTGCTTTCATATTAGAGTGACTTCTTCCTTAAACGCTTTCTGTGCAACACTGGAAGAGAATAAAGTCGAGTAATTCTTCTGCATCCCTTTCTTGTCAAAAAGGGTGAGTGGAGAAGTGACCTTTTAACAGTGCAGCATTGAAGAACTGTATTTTGTATGAGCTTTTTTGTTGTTATTAATAAAGACAACCTGTCCTGTAGGAGACACTATAAAGCAGATTGCTATGAAGAGCAGTGCAGCACAGCCTGAAATTCCACCAAAATAATGTTTTGATAGACACCCCTAGAAATACATTGATTTGGGGTTTTTTAGTGCTAAAGGTAGACTGTTCTTCTTCAGACAATTAGTTAACAGGTGTGTCACCGTAAGCTTATGCACTTGACCTCCATGGGGGGTTTATTAAGAGAGTAGAGAACCTCAAGTTTGTGGGAAGATTTGCAATATATGTTTTAATGGCAACTATGCAAAAATGATATCAAGAAAAGCTTGCCTGTTTGCATTTAGGTCAGGGGAGTTTTTTCATGTTTTACATGAGAGCACTCATGTCAGATTCAAAGCCCACCTGGCTCCACGTCCTGGCTTTGACACTGGCTGATCATGAAGGTAGGGAGGAACAGTTGCTTAAGTTGAACTCAGAGAGATATCTGTTAAGTTTACTTTCCCAGTCTCCAAAAATTTAAAAAATCCCTTCTTTGAGGTTTTGTTGATTTGTTTTTCTTAGAATAAACTTGCAAACCTCTATGAACCTTCTTGTCAAATACCTTACAGTGGAGCTCCAGCTGTAAATGAAATTATTTTTTAGTATGATGTCATATGTCTGGTTTAATACATGCAAATGTTATAAAAAATCTGGAAGACAATATAATAATTGTATAAAGTTGGTTTGAGCAATGACATGGTATTAGTGGCAATGTGACACTAAAGCCTAATAGTTTTGTCTGTATTGCTACAACTTAAACTTAAGGTTTTTAGAATCGAGATCAATATCTCAACGGTTAATTATTTCTATGTAAAAAATTTTTCACAAAACAGTGATTAGTTTGTTATTAATACTGTCACTTAAGTTTCAAGCTTTATGCATTAGCAGAACTATTTTCAGTAGTGTATATAAAATAAACTATGTTATTTCTTCTGAAAATGTATCATGAACCTAATGTCTGAACTTGAGTAAGAAAAGATAATTTAAAAAATCAGGCTGACCAATGTGACACTGGAAGTCTGAAATGCATCCAAAGACAAAACCAGCTCGTAATAAAGTCTTGATCTGCATTGTTCTCATCTTTTTTCATACTCACAAAATTAACTTTGACCAATTTGAATGTTTCTATTCAGCATCGCTGTATAGCTTGAAAACTGGCTGAGGAATGAGAAAAAGCTTAATGAAAAATTAGCTTGATGACAATTTTTTAAAGATGATTATTGTTGGTTTCTATGTCAGAATCAGTAATGATTTACTCCACAGTAAAGATTCAGTTTTTAAAAATTGTTTTTCTAGATTGTTTTCTACTTGAAATTAGACCAATAGATAAGAAATTTAAATTAACCCGTAATCTTGAGTTAAAACAGTGATTGATAGCAAGCTAGTGTTAAGATCTCTGCACCTTTCAGGATAACTGTAGCTGACTTTCCTTTGAATTAGGTCTGTTATGAAGGATTTCTGTTGACACTGGTCTGAGGCTTGCTGGTTTCTGACATGTACTTAATAGATAATTTCTCTCTATCCAAGAAATAATCTGCACTAGGGGTATAAATTCGATGTAAACAGAGCCCAAAGATGCATGGCATAATGTCTTCCTGGTGTGGTTTTTATACTATACTGTTCTTCACAGCTGCCACGTGCAGATTCCAGGTTCAGGTACAGGCTTTCAGATGTGAGTGAAAGGTACAAGTATCATTAGCTAGAAATAAAAAAGAAACATTGAAAAAATATGGGTAGAAAAGAACAACAATGAGCTTTAGTTTGACAAGTACAAAGATGATGCATTTCATGATGTGAAGGTTGACAGTTCTAAGTCTTGCAGGTGGTCAGTGGATGGAGAAAATCCATCACAACTGATAGATTATCAAAAATCTAAACATAGAAAGTGCATACAAACAAAATAACTGATTACATAGTCAAAAGCCATGAGTTTTTTTTTCCTCAAAAGTTAACACACAGTAAAATTTCACTGCGGATGTGTGGGAGGTCTGGTTCATGAATAGTCACTTAAGTGTGATTGCAAAAATAATAGAAGGCATCATTTTTTAACTGTGGATTTTCTCATTTTGGTGGGAAAAAATATTCAGTATGATGCCTTGAAGTCTGAAATGTAGAATAACACACAGTGGAACATTAGTATGGCTAATCTAATATGGCTATTAATCCATTTGCTCAGAAAATATTATAAATTTTAAAGTTTAAGATAATGTAGCTGATGTTATCTCATCTCAGGTAGGCTACACAAAATTTGATAAAGTGTAATTAAGAGTAATAGAAATGATTAGAAGGTTAATTTCTAACAAAGGACTAAGACTTTTTTCTTGCATTGGTATTTATTTACGATTAAACTTGCAATATCTTTATGTAGGGGGGAGGATACAGAGAGGAGGTGAGAATAAGAATGCGCAGTATGAGTGTCAAGCTAGAAAAGCTGAAGGACGGGCTATCCTGATGCCGGTGTTGTTTAGTTGCGGAAAAATCTTTAAAAGACTGATACATTCTGGGTGCTCAATTTCTTAAATTAAACTCGGGGGAAAAAAAACGCATGTACAATAGGGAATGGTTGTGTTCTGTCAGGAAGACAAGTGGATGAGCAAATAGGTTTTTTCCATCTATATGGTCTGTCATTCATTTCTGCCTGTTACTGATAAGGAGAGCTTGGCCAAATGGTGTTGCCAGTAACACGAGCGTAAATCCATGACTTGAGGGTAAATGAGAACAGAACCTGGCTGCTCTCCCCATCTCTTTCTTTCTCCCTCACACTCAGCTTCTCTGACTTGTTTTTATTTAATTTTTTTTACCTTTTTTCTTTCTCATCATTCCCTTTGCCTTTAATTTGCCTTGGTTTGCAAGATAACATATAGATTCTCTGCCTCCTTACCAGCCTCCACGTTACACAGATCTATTGCCATTTTGCTCTACTGCCACTGAATCCTGAAAGTTAAACAAATACACAGGGAAGACAGAATAATATCTTAATCTGTCAAAATCCCCTCTCCTGTCATCTGTTGCGATCATCTCTGTGTACATGTACCTTCATTGTTCATAGTAATTTTTGACAGTTATTCCTGACTGACAGTAATAGCAAGGACAACGTGCCAGGACTTTATCATGGTAGTCAGCGGAAATCTGTCGTGCTGTCTTCGTAGCTTTGACCTGTGGCAAGTGAGAGGGACTGGGAAACAAAGATTGGTCACTTTCCCTGAGCATCTTATGTTTATTATTTTTTCATCATTCTTTTTGCATCTTTTTTCATAACATTCCTCAGTTGCTTTTTTCAGTTTTTCCCTTCTTTTCCTAAGCTACTTGTTTTTCCTTGTTTTCCTCTATATACACTGCTCTTGGAAAATTTTTGTGCTCTTACCGGTCTCATTTACACTATCTTGTCTCATTTTTGGATTTCCCTAGGCTGTGGTTTTCTCTGCCTCCATAGCCACATCAGAGAAAGGTGTTTTGGAAGGTCACATGCTGTCGCTTTATGACCTCTGTATAGGAAAACAGTGAAAACTTCTGTTTTCTCCTTCTTTCTGCAAGTCTGTTTCTGAATCATTGCTGACCGACATGTGGCCATACTGCGGGGGCCAGGGCATGGGCACGTGCTCCTGCTGAACCTGATGGATACCTGGGGATCTCAGGTCAGTTCCCAGACTATCCAAGTGTCAAAGGAAAGCTGGTACCTTTGCCCTTGATGGAGTCAAGATCTCAACTCTAGCGCCCTTTGAAGCGAGTGAATAAATGGTTCAGTATAACTCAGGAGCTTCATTTAATAGTTTAAACATTCTTCTAGCTTTTCATAAATAGGGTAAGGAAAGAAAATAAGACTTTCAATGCAAGTGTCTTGCACACTAATGAGGTCTGCAAAGCGACAAGAGATAGCACAATAGCTCCTCAGTCCTTTGTAAAATGCCCAAAGGTTCTACCCAAGCAGTAAATTGTATTTATCTGTTAAATCAAAGCCTTTTTAAAAATTAAATGCAAAGGACATTTTTAGTAGCTTTTTTATTATCACCGAGATACTTTTAAAGTGCTCTGTGAATGATTTTTTTTTTTCTTCAATGTCACTGAATCTTCATTTGATTTAAACCAGATTTGGTAAAAAATGAATTCCTTTTCAGACTGACATACTCTACACTGAGATATAGCCTAAATATATTTCAAGGTAGATATTTTTTATTAGTATGGTTAGATCAATTTCACCTAATTTTGGCTACCTAAAAATTAATCATCTGCATTTCCACTGTAGTCAGAGGAAAAAAAATGTCAGGTCTGGAGGGTGATCCTTATCACCTGTATCTTAAATACCAAGGGAGAAAGAAATCCTTCTCTAAAGGCACCTTTCCTTCTTGCTTGAATATAGAGGGCTGATGCAACTAATAATTTAACCTACAGTCATAGTTTTGAGCTGGCTAATTTACCCCTAAATGCTCACATTAGGCATAGTCTATAAGGTGTGAAGAGACGGGCAAGGTCTGTGATAGGCAGAGGACCAGTGGAAAGACTCACCCAAAAGAACAGAGACATTCCAAAGCCCCAGATCAGACTGTCGCATGTGCTGACAATTCCTGGTCTGTCAGGCCATTCTTGCTGCATGATTTTAAGCGGTTACTAAGAACAATATGCTCCTAGATGGTGCTAATCACAGGTGTCTGATTTTTCCTTTCCCAAAGCTTTTTCCATGCTTTTGTCTTGTTTGGCTTCCATAATGTGTGTGGAAAAAAATGTTTTTATTATTAATGCAGAGAATATAAATATTTTTTTGTAAGAGGTAGTTAGTCTCCATTACACATAATTGACCAATTACTATGTCAACACACAAAGTAAAAACATGACCTATTTTGATATTTCCTGTTGGTATTACAGACATTTATTACATGTACTAAATGAATTACTTATTTTCCATCAAGGCGGGAGACTATAGAAGATTAAATATTCTCTTTTAGTTCAGCAAATCTTGTGGATATGTTTATTTATAGATGTGAAATACAGACACTTGAGTATATTTGTATTACTTAATTTTAGAAAATTTAAACTTGTATTTTCTTAGGATGGATTTCTTTCTCAGACTGCTGAGTTTTTGCCACTTGTTTTACATTATCCAGGAGTATAAGTAGAAGGAGAGTTTAATGTGAAGCACTTGGTTTTTTTCATATTCCCATGAAAAATCTAAGGGAAATTTCATTGACACATTTTGCTGCCTGAAATTCCACCCTACCTGAGAACCCCATTGTTCCAGATGATAGTTTTGTCTTAATGGACAGTTTTAAACTAAGAGACCACCTTAGGGCATTGCTTCTCTGTAATTAGCAACATTTTTAATCTCTTACTTTAAAAAAACAGTAGATGAATAGAAATATGAATTCAGTGCAAAAGCAAGGCTCTGATTTTTTCATTGAAATTGCAAATATGAGTTCTGACATCTTGTTATTTGAGATAGTGTCTCTTAATAACTAGACTTGTATGAATATTTTCAGTACTTTTGTTGGATGATTTTATTAGGATAAAATAGAAGCAAAGAAATACAAATAAAATCTTAAGCTCATAAATTACAAGATACCGTATTTTACAGACAGAATATAATGTGTAAAAACTGTAAAAAGAAAATACAATTATTTTGCATAACACTAGATTGTAGAGGATTTTTCTTGTGTTTACATATGAGAAGTCTAGAAGTAGTATCCAAGATCTGTCATTTTATGTGACAATTCAGGTACAATTGTTTGTTATTTTTCTATGAATACAAAGATACGATTTCAAGTTTTGCTCCTGAAAATGACATATCTGGCCAGCTGCAGTGATACTTATCTTGTTTTAAGTTTGGGCAGACTTACCTCTCTCTGCTACGTTTGTTGGCTTCAGAAAACTTCATTGCGTAACAGATTTTTGGTTGGGCCATGCATTGAATTGGAGTTTGTGATCAGTCCAGGGTGTACATATGGATTTTTTCACCATACATATGGTGAAATATGAATTTTTTTTAATCCTCAATATTAGTGGAAAGAGAAATTTTCAACTTTTTTTCTTCATATAAATGCTGTTCATAAATTTTCTTCTAGAGAGCCTGAGGAACTGGTGACATTTTTTTCAAATGGCGAGAAAGGCAAAGAAGTGTACTGACTGTATTTGTTCAACATAAACTTTCTATTTAAAAAAAAGTTACCGCTATAAAATGATTTAGAAATCTGTAAGACATACGTACAATGGGATACATTCTATCTGGGCTACAATTAGATGCAAGTGAAGAATTTGATTTTGATTTCACCCTGTTAACTCCAAAAGCCAGAGAGAAAAACAAGCTTAGTCCTTGGAGTCCTGCAGCGTCGACTCTGGCATCTGAGAGCATAGACAGCATTCATGGCTGTCGCAGTTCCCTTCTTCATGCATCAGTGTAGGTAGCAGCATTCAGATCATGTTCTCCAGGAACACCACCAGTACTCTATGAGTTTCTGAAGAAATCATCCCAGAAATGCACTTTATTCCTTTATGGTGAGTAGATCATAACACAGTTTTCACGATGCCCTGAATGTAGCAATGGAGCACCGTGCAGTGCTTTCCACATTCTTTCCCATGCCTCTTATCAGTTTTACCTCCAACCAGTACAGTAACTGGAACACATCACCTGAGTTAAACATGGGCTTGGAAACTTTTCAGAGTTTTTTGTTTCTATCAGTGTTTTTTTGTCTTATTTGCCTATAAACATCATTGATGCACAGTGGCTATAGTGGTCAGGTAGCCTCCCCTAAAAGGAGCACATGAACTTCAAAGGTGTTTTTCTTATGTTAAACACAACACAGTATACCTGGCACAGTAGGTTCCCATTGCACTTCTGTATAAACCTATTATATTTGTCGAATTGAGGTTTATGTGTAGTAAAAATCTCCATTTCCCAGTAAACAAGTTCATGTAACTAGACCTCTCTTTTCTACTGCCATTAACAAGGGTGCTTTCTGACAGCAAGCAGCACAGATTAGATGAGTAGAACATCGACGGAGCCAGAGATTTCCTTGCCCTCACAGGTGGCATGCTGAAGTCAGGCTTGATACAAATTGTCATAACAGGGTAGGAGACTCACATGGCCTCTGTGTTTGTTTGCTGTCATCAGCCTAACATTTCTAGGGTGGTCAGCACGTCAAGAGAGGTGATTCTCTGCCTTTACTCTGCTCTTGTGAGACCCCATCTCGAATACTGCATCCAGTTCTGGTGTCCCCACCATAAGAGAGACATAGATCTGTTGGAGTGTATTCAGAGGAGGGCCACAAAGATGATGCAGGGGCAGGAGCACCTTTGCTACGAGGACAGGTTGCGGGAGCTGGGATTGTTCAGTCTTGAAAAGAGAAGACTTCGGGGGGACCTAATAGCTGCCTTCCAATACCTGAAGGGAACTTACAGGAAGGCTGGGGAGGGACTTTTTACAAGAGTGTCCACTGATAGGGCAAGGCCGAAATTCTTCGGTACGAGGGTGGTGAGACTTTGGAATAGATTGCCCAGAGAGGTTGTGGATGCCCACTCCCTGGAGGTGTTCAAGGCCAGGTTGGACGGAGACTTGAGTAGCCTGGTCTAGTTGAGAGGCGCCCCTGCCCATGACAGGGAGGTTGGATTAGATGATCTCTAAGGTCCCTTCCAGCCTATGCCATTCGATGATTCTATGATTCTTGTAAAGGCTGAATTTTGCCTGGACGAGACATTTTCTTCCTTTCTGATTATGCTGTGGAATATTTAGTAATTGAGCTCACAGATGTCTTTGAATTTGACTCAGGTTGCATGTGACTAGTATTTCCTGGGTCGGAGAAAGGATGGCAGCACTGGACCTGTTAAATACCAATACAGAACTAGCAAAAAAAGCCCCCCTTGAGGTCAGTGACAAATGTCAGGAAGGCAGCAGCAAGATAGTCGCTAAGTTAAATGGGGCCAAATTTCCATTAATTTTAAAATAAACCAAACAAACCAAACAAAAACCCTATAGCTCCATTTCTGCGTAAGTTCTGTTCTCCAAATCATGTTAAATGCTACTAAAAATCTCCAAGTAAGTCCTTACAACTTTTGCCTGCCTTCTACACTGCCCAGTGTGCTCAAGGCATGTGCTTTTTGGAAAGCATCAGTTTCCAGAAAATAAAACATAAAATGTGCCAACCTATCGGACTTGGACCATTTTTTTTTTCAAAATGTCTCACATGAAGATTTGTTTTGTTCTGAAGCCAAATTAAGTGTGTGTGAAGCTGTGGCCATGAAAGAAGATACAAATTCAAATTCCTTGTTTTATTAATCTAATAGCAAGATGAAATTTTAACCATGTTATCAAAATGAATCATTTGTCTATCTCCAAATGAGAAAATAGAGGAAATACAGGTATCAGAAGAATCTTTTTTTTTCCTTTAAAAAGGCTTCCTAAAGTAGGCCTTACCTATAGTCAGTTCAGTGGTTTTAATTTCACTTTTCACATTAACAAAAAATGTGCTGGAATAATTTTAAAATAAAGCCAGATCTGTCTACAACTTGTAAATGCTATGCTAAAATCGAATCACCATAGTTGGGAAGCATCATTTTCCATTGCTAGACAATGTGAATTGTATAGGTTTTAGCAGTTAAAACAGTATGGTATGTCAGTTGACAATAAGCTCTATGATAAATATTTTTATAAGTAGTTATACTATTTTGATATTGCATCTCTTATTAGATTATTTTGAGTTTTAATATGCAGTTTAGGTAGCAGAAGGTCATAAGAAGGACAAAGAAACCTTTAAGCATTGTGTTGATCTGACCTAGCGTTGCCTTCTGCTCCCTGCAGTAATAATGGCAAACAGATACTCTTTTTATTCTAAATAAAGAAAACCATGGCAGTTAATAAATTTTTCATGCACAGACAGCTGGGTCAAATGGGAACTCCCTCTTGAGAGAGAATTAGAGGAAAAGAATTGAACTTTCATACAGCATATTTTTTTAAAAAAGAAAAGTGGAAAGAAAATCGGTCCCTTTTTATTAGGGTTATTTGGATGATGATTGGGTAGGATTATTTTTTTTGGTTTTACATTTTATAGCATTATTTAATTTGTGATAATTATTGTGTAAAATGTACTTTCTATACACAAGTCTGGAAACCAGAATACAAATTTAAATCAATGGGAAGTGATTTTTTTGTAATCATCTCTTCTGGTGATGGCTTTTATAATGGTCACTGAGCCTGTACCTAATAACTATCCTATGTGTGAGAAATAAGCTAAAAAGCCTCAATAGAAGTTAATCTCAGGCCAAGCCTTGTCCTTGTTCACTGTAAATGATTTTTGAATATGAAATCCCGTGGATGAAAATGTCTGTGCAGGATTCAGTGTGGCATCTCCTGTGGTCTTGGTTACGATTTTGTATGCAGGTGCCGTGGTCGATGAGGTTGATGAACAATAACTGCATATGCAAGTATTCAGAGAAGCACAAAATTTCTAGGCAATTTACACTCTCATGTGCTCTGTTCAGAAACTCGGCTCTCAAAATACAGCTAATGAGCAACAATGGATGCATTTGTGAGTATGAATAAAGGTATCAGAGAAGAATTTACATCAACCAGCTTCAGACACTATTTAAATGCCTGGATTGGGATACTGGGCTCTCTGTGCAGTTAATGGAGGGGAATAGTTTCCATCCTGTGCATGCATCTAAAAGATGCAACAGGTTTGAGGGTGTGGGACTGTGATCTGAATCCATGGCCATGCAGACCAGGGATCAAGCTCCTTGTGTGCATGGGTTCTCCATAAGGCCTGGTGTCCCGGCTCCTTCTTCCTGGAAAGATGGATGTGTTGCAGGGAAGAGGAAGGTGATACTTTATTGAGTGTTACTCTCAGATTGAGTTGAAATCTACCTGGGATGCTCAAAGGGACTCCAGGCTTGGGAAATATTTCTTAGTCCCTATAGTTGAGATATAGTTTCAATTATCTCCTTTCCCCCCTATTTAATGTGAAGATAAGTAGGGCTTCTAATTTATGTATCCAGGCTAGACAACATGAACCATTCTATGATTTGTTCTATGATTATTCTCAGAAAAGTAGCAATATGTAGCAATCATGCACTAAAATTAAATAAAAATATATCATAATATACCATGGTGTGATGTATTCTTCAAGATGACTTTGAATAATTAATTGTCTACATGACAAAGGCTTGATATCATACAGATTGACAATATAACTGGTATTTTATATGTGTTAATGTCAGCAGGGTGGGCAACTAGGATATCAAATCTAAAGATATTTGAACTGTATGTGCAGTTGCATGATCGATCACTGTTTAGTTAGGAGCACCAGTTAAAGTATGACTTCATTATACAGCAAATTATCCTGCAGTCAAATTCTGCCCCTCTTCTTCCCTCATGCAGAAGTTTTTGTAAAATCATGTGAAAAACATAAGGTAAGAAATGACTCACAGAGGAGTTGTTGGTTGTCAGGAAGAGAATACTGTGTCTTAAATTTTCATTTGTTTCCATTATATTTTAGAGTGATTTTATTGCTCAGTTTCCTGTTACGTTTTTAATCACTGGAAAGACCATTTTCACATATTAGAAACATGGACTCATGGACTGATTTAAGTTGGAAGAGGCCTCTTGAGGTCATCTGGTCTAAAACTTCTTCCCAGGATGACTGCTGAGATGGGGCTCAAGGGCCTTGCCCACTCACCTTCTGTGTATCTTCAGGGATGGAGATCACTGCCAGTGTTTGACTACCCTCACACTGAAAACTGCTTTTTTGTAATGTCTAACTGGAATCCCCTGGGTTTCACTTTGTGCCTGCTGGCTCTTCGTCTCAGATTTTTTGATAGACAACTCCTCTTCTTTCTCCTTCTTCTTTCGGCTAAGTGAAACCTGTTGATGTATGTCATACAGGGTAATTTTCAAACAGAACAATCACTAGGATTGAAAGGCAAGGGGGCAGCTGAAAAATCAAATTTATATTGGAAAAACTTATATTGGAAAAATTTATATTTTCAGCAACAGATCTCATAACAGATTTCAGGCCCACAATCTTCACACTATTGTCTTTTAAGAAACTTTAACTGTAAATTCTGAATAATGACTTAATTTTAGATCGCAGATACACGTTTAACTTCCACAACCCAATGACAATGTGTCTGTAGACTTATGGAGGAGCTAAGGCAGTGTGAGCCTGGCTATCCCTCTGCATTTTGCCATTCCTTAGGGAAAGGTCCAACTGGGTGGGACAGACCCCAGCCAGCCCATGGTCAGAGCTGGCTGAGGCAAGGGAGTCTCTCCTTGGCAGCACCAGTCCCCCAGCTGAGGCCATATTACCAGTGTTGGTGTGTGCAGTCACAGAGCAAAATGAAAATGTGGTTTTGGCATATGTTGAAGTGCCTGTACAGTCCTCTAGTTGATGTGGCTAGCAATAGGAATTAACATATGTCAGCATATACTAGCAGCCCAAGTGCAGGCTCTCTGGGCACACAGCAAATGCAAAAAGAGTCATGATTTTAATGGTGTTGTGGTCCTCTCCATCGGCTTGGTGCAGGGACGCTGTTCATCTGGGATTTCTTCTGAGGTCTGAAGAAGGAAAGCAATATAGGAGCAAAAGGGAAATAGGACTTCGGTTACTACACAGTGCTTTCTGATCAGCCTTCCTTGGTAAAAGGAGTAATGAAAATGACTGCTTTTTAATAAATCTGAGTTTTCATCACCAGTTATAAAAATGTCTTTAGTTGTAAATCTGAAAATACTGCATTGGTTTCAGAGGAGGTTTTATAAACATCTGTTCTTCCAAGATTAATTTGATGAAAAAAATGTCAGTTGACTTAATGTTGTTAGTTATATATTATTAGTAATGAACTAAATAAAATAACAGCAGCAAAGATTTTAAGATTTTCTTTTTTTTTAGTTTGTATATGTTTGTATCTGTGCATATTAGCTATGGGTGCATGTGTGTGCATAAAGACTGTGTATCTGTAGTGTATCTGATCACATTGACCATATAAACTTATGAATGAACAGTTTACTTGAATTAGTGCTTTTTTTCTGTTCTTTCTTATATGACTCTTTGCAGAAGAGTTGGATTGCCATATTTTGTGTCTTCAAGTTACCAGAGGCATCAAGTTTTGAAGGGAATCTAGAGCATGTTAATTTATTTCAAGCAGTTAGCTGTAAAATATCTCCTATGCAATGGATGAAATTATGTGGAACAGTTTTAGACAAGCAACAAGCATGTGCATGTACCAAAAAAAAAAAATCCAAAAAAAGCTCTCTTGGAAATTCCTAGTAATAATTACACATTCTCTCCTATCACTAGACCTAATTTGCAGACAGAATCTGCTGAATTGGTGGTTCTGTTCATTTTAAGGGTTTGACATATGTTGTACTTATGCTAGAATATTTCCGAGCGTAAAAATGTCTCTGAGGAGATCAAAACAAGCCCTGTTACCTGTGAAGCTTAGCTTTTATACTGGGTTACACGTTCAGGAGCTGGCAAAGCCAGAGGGTGTTTTAGAGAGGCAAGTGGGAGGGGAACCATTCAGAGGGAAGTGGACACCTTGACAGATGCTGAACACTGAGCAGGTTCAATATTTTACGTATTCGATCCGCCTGTCGTACTGTTCCCTCTGGGCTGAAAAGGCAGGGTACAGCCTGCAAGGCACATGGTTAAAGCTACCTATTTTGAGTGTTACATCCACCTACTAGATGTGTCACCCTGGAACATATTTTTGCATGTTAGTATTTCTCATTAAAAGAGATCTTGAAATTTAAGTAAGCTTTGATTGCATTATTTTACAGTAGGAAACCGAATTTATACTTAAACACTCACGGAGAGGAAAAACAGTCAAGCACTGTAACAAAGACAGTTATTTTCCTAATAAAAGAGTTACTACCACACTTGTGAAAAATATATCAGTCAAAGCACATTCAGGGGAGGAGAAGGAGGAGTAAAGGTAGGAAGATATTGGAAATTGAAGGAACAGGAGTGAGTATGGTTTAGGTTGTTTTTTATTTCTAACCAGGCAATCACCTTAAGGTCAATTCTAATATGTGCTAGAGCGCAGAGAGCATTTATCTTCCATGAATGTTTAAGATATTTTAATAGCCAGTCTCCTTCTCTGGGCTTTTAATCCTTTTGATGTTAAAGGAGGTACATGTCTTCTGGAAGCTAGTTCACTGTGTGTCTTGGTGGGATGGAGATGAGCCTGTGCTTCTCTCCAGCAGATTTACAGTGTGCTCATGTCACTGCACTTGGCAGGGGCACACCTGGATACTCGGTTGTTCTCCGATCATCTGTCTTGTGTATACTTCAGAAGCCATGAATTATTCACGTCCTCTTAGAATATTCCTCTGGATTTCCTGTGCGAGGCCCTCAGATTGCAGCTTTTAAAGTTTGAAATGTAATTTTAGGGATTTTATCATGTCACTTTTACAAATATTTTCCTGTAGTGTAGTTTAACTCTTTACATGTGTGAACTGATTTTTTGTTTTCCTAGGAACCTCTTCTCGCTTACCGTCATTTCCATTGAACGTATCTGAAGGATGTTGATTGATAACAGTGGGATCATTTAGAATTTAGTCTGCCTGAAAACACCTGCTTATCATTTGTGTAACATCTGTGCTGTATGAGTGTAATGGGCTTTTATGATGGTTAAGAATTTTTACTTTTTATTTGTGCTTTGCCATTTCTCCACTATTCTTATAATTTTCCCAGCAAGCCTGTTTTTAGTTTTCCCATGTGATAAGATCTCTGCATTAGTAAGTCTCTCTGAAGGATAGCCCTTAATCCACATGCCCCTTTATTCCAAAGCTATATGTATTAGTGTAACTCAGCAGTAAGCACAATCCAGCTGGCCTGGTGTCCAGCAACTGAACTCAGTCTCAAATCCCCTGCTGCATGCTTCACATGACACTAAGCTGTCATTTTAATCCCTGTTGTAATGAATCCCACACATAGAGACTGAATTGCATTATTTGTGAAATTGGTTTGAAATATTCTGGCAGAACAGTTTTCACCTGGAAAAGGTTGGGTTTCTTGAAGCAGGAAAGTTTCACAGGATTCAAGCAGTCTTTAATGAAGGACTTGCTTGCAACAATTTATTTTGGGAAGGAGTTGCCCTGGAATTTTTTTCTGGATGTTGTATTAGACTGTAGACCTTTGTCCATCCAAATAATGCAAAAAGGCTGAATTTCATCTGACCACAAAAACCTGGGGGGAAAAAAAGGTGAAAACAAATGAACTGTATACTGAGAAACATTCCTGTGAAACAAGAATATATTCATTGGCCATCTGTGCTGAAGGAGCAATGTACACACACACAGAGTATTCTCACCCTGTTGACTGAATCGTGGGGACATGATCAGAATGTGTGCTTAATGAAGTGTGAGTAATGGAGGTAATTTTAAAAATTTAGCAGTGGAAATTCTGTCTGGTTTAGGCTGGCTTTCATACTATTTATTTCTGTCTTTCACTTTTCAGTCAATTTTATAAGCTTTCAGGTGCTGCTGCCTTCAGGACATAGTGACTCAATACTACAAATTAGCTATTTAACAAGAGAACCTAATTTACAGTGTAGAGCAGCATTTAATAGAGAATTCCCAAATTAAATTTTATTATCATTCTGCACAGAGCCCTGATGGAGTGTTTCTACCTCTGGGAATGTGGGAATGGAAAGCAGCAATGCGTGCACACACAGAGGATGCTGGGAAAGGTCTTCCCTGCCTGTAGTGCACAAGGATTTGAAGAGTCTGCTTTTCCCCATCACACCAGAATGGTGAGACTCTTAAAAGCAATAATTGAGCAACAGGTTGAGATCAGAGGGAGCTGAGTTTTCCTTTTTCATCCCCTCTCTCTTCCTGACACATGATTAAGATGTGGGATTTATTTACATGGAATGCTTTGGAAGCCAAATGATAAATGGAATTAAAAAGCAACTGGGAGAAATCACATAAACAACACAAGGGTCGTTGGTATACAGTGTCTGGTGTGCAGGAGGTCCTTTTACTATGGCCCACAGGAAGCATTTGGATAGCAGGGGGAGGTTACTTAGGAATACTCTTCTCTTAAATGCTTTTGATAATCTCTGCTACTATCCAATAAATGAGCATGAGGTAAGAGGATCCTTATCTTACTGTAGATGTCTATAATATACAACTGTACCTCCAAGGTAGTCACCTCAGGCTTCATTTAGGCAGTGGAAAGACATAAGCCCTTCAAAGAGACTTCAAAGAAATCATTGTTTTGATTTTAGATGCCTGTTCTAGGCTGAGATTATGAAGGCAGCTCAGATGACTACTTCAGATGTAGAGTTGCAAAATGTGATTGGTTCTGAGCTAGCTGTGCTTGTTGGTCTCCAGTGGCTAAAAATGGAGCTTTGAGTGACTAGTCAGAGGTGAACACGGGTTTGCATTTGGTTGCATCAGTCCCAACGTTTGTGTCACTGTATTTGAAAGAGTTTGAACTGTGATTTGTTTCCAACTAGACTTTATTTTCCCTAATAATTCACTTTTACCTTCCTAAAACTATAAAAAAACCAAAACAAAACAAACAAAACACAAAAAAAACCCAAGCATAACAAAGTCTTTGTTCAAAAGATGTCAGAGACTGAAGAACAGGAACAAATATAGGTTATAATAAGGAAAAAAAGAACCTGCTTAGCATTTGCTCTGATGAATGAGGATTTAAATTTGAAGTTTAAAAGGAAGACAAAGTATGTATACGAATTGCAGCACCTAAAGTATGCATGTTTTAAACTAATTTCTTGTAGCTGAGGTTACTTAACTCCCAGGTTTTTGCTGGAAAAAAGCAGTATGCAAGAGACTCCCTAGGTCCACAATGGATGAAGCCATATATGACTGTACAATTTTATGCCTATTTCAACTCTGTCAAAATTCTAAATGCAAAATCAAAAGACTCAAGGACATGCACGTTATTTGTGATATTCCCTGGAAGATGTTGTGTGCATAAAGCAATAAATGGTTTGCATTCAAAATCACAAAATGTATATAATCCAGGCTTTTTTTGTCTCTTTCATATGACATATCTGAACATTGCAGAGAAGCTACTGAACATAAAGAATTCTGCTATTAGAACTCTTACATACAGCACAATTCACTGCATCCAAAATAAGGTTAAGAATCTTAAAAATACTGTCTGTGAGGGAAAGGACCGTAACAAATAGAAATGATTCAGAGGATTCAGCTACAGCAACATGTTAGGAAGCCTAACATTCAAATTAAAACAGAACTACAGATTGATTGATCAAGCAAGAGAGAACAGTAAAAGCAAATATTGTTAGCAGTTTATGGAGCAGTGAAGACAAACTTCATGAACTTCACTGTTAATATTACTTGATTACAGTAAAGTAGGAAAAAATTATTTAAGAACTTCATAAAAATGTTTTGGAAAAACTGAAGCTATCTATTAATAATTCTATCTTAGAATTAAGATAGCAATAATTGAAAAAGATAGACAAAAAAATCAAAGTATTTATAAAATCATAGAATCATAGAATGGTTTGGAATCGAAGATACCTTAAAGATCATCTAGTTCCAACACCCCTGCCATGGGCAGGGACACCTTCCACTACATTAGGTTGCTCGAAGACTCATCCAGCCTGGCCTTGAACAATTCCAGGGATGGGGCATCTACAACTTCTCTAGGTAACCTGTTCTAGTGCCTCACCGCCTTTAGAGGGAAGAATTTCTTCCTTAGATCTAGCCTAAATCTGCCCTCTTTCAGTTTAAAGCCATTACCTCTTGTGCTGTCACTACACACTGTTGTAAAAAGTCTCTCTCTGGCTTTCCTGTAGGCCCCCTTTAGGTACTGGAAGGCTGCTATAAGGTCTCCCCGGAGCCTTCTCGTCTCCAGGCTGAACAGCCCCAACTCTCTCAGCCTGCCTTCATAGCAGAGGTGCTCCAGCCCTCGGATCATCTTTCTGGCTCTCCTCTGTACTCACTCCAACAGGTCCATGTTTTTCTTAAGTTGGGGGCCCTAGAGCTGAACACAGTATTCCAGATGTGGTCTCACAAGAGTAGAGTAGAGGGGCAGAATCACCTCCCTCGACCTGCTGGCCATGCTTCTTTGGATGCAGCCCAGGATACAGTTGGCTTTCTGGGCTGCAAGCTCACATTGTCAGCTCATATTGAACTCCTCATCAACCAACACTCCCATGTCCTTTTCCTCAGGGCTGCTCTCAATCTATTCTCCACCCAGCCTGTACTTGTGCTTGGGATTGCCCCAACTCATGGGCAGGACCTTGCATTTGGCCATGTTGAATTTCATGAAGTTTGCACTGGTCTATCTCTCAAGCCTGTCAAGGTCCCTCTGGATGGCATCCCTTCTCTCCAACATGTTGACCACACCACAGAGCTTGGTGTCATCAGCAGACTTTCTGAGGGTGCACTCGATCCCACTGTCCATGACGCCAACAAAGATGTTAAACTGTGCTGGTCCCAACACCAACCCCTGAGGAACATCACTGGTCACTGGTCTCCATTTGAACATCGAGCCATTGACTGCAATTCTTTGAGTGTGACCATCCAGCCAATTCCTTATCCGTTGAGTGGTCTATCCATCAAATCCATGTCTCTTCAGTTTAGAGACAACTATGTTTTTTCCTTTTTAAAAATGGAGGTTATGTTTCCCCTTTTTCCAGTCAGTGGGAACTTCACTGGACTGACATTACTTCTCAAATATGATGGATAGTGGCTTAGCAACTTAATCTGCCAGTTCCTCCAGGACCTGCGAATGCATCTCATCAGGTCTCATGGACTTGTGCACCTTCAGGTTCCTTAGATGGTCTTGAACCTGATCTTCTCCTACAGTGAGTGGGTGGTTCTTCGTTCTCCCAGTCCTTGCCTTTGCCTTCTAGAGCATTTGCCAGTGAAGACTGAGACAAAAAAGTCACTGAGTACCTCAGCCTTCTCCATATCCCGGGTAATCAGGTGTTTTGTTTCCTTCCAGAAAGGGCCCACATTTTCCCCAGTCCTCCTTTTATTACTAACGTATGTATAGAATTTTTTTTTGTTGCCCTTGGTATCCCTGGTCAGATTGAATTCTATCACAGCTTTAGCTTTCCTAACCTGATACCTGGTTGATTGGACAATTTCTCTGTGTTCTTCCCAGGCTATCTGTCCCTGTTTCCACTCTCTGCAGGCTTCCCTTTTGTGGTTTTGTCCAGGAGCTCCTTGTTCATCCATGCAGGCCTCCTGGTGTTTCTGCCAACTTCCTCTTTGTTGGGATGCACCACCCCTGAGCTTGGAGGAGGTGATCCTTGAATATTAACCAGCTTTTTTGGGCCCTTCTTCCTTTCAGGGCTTTCTCCCATGGGACTCTGCCAAGGAGGTCCCTGAAGAGGACAAAGTCTGCTCTTCTGAAGAGAGCAATGAGGGGCATAGCAACAAAGGTTGTATACTGAAACATTTAAAATCTTTTAATTGGAATTCATACTAAAGATAAATAATACCATACAGAATAGCAGGTTAGCACACTCATTCCCTAAAAGTAGATGGCAGATCAGATTTAGAACTCACCTAAACCTTTATAGAGAAGATGACTATCAACCTCAGCTCATTCTTTTTTTTTCAGGTCTCGTGTCAGTCCTTCCTAGTGTGGTCTTAGACCAGGAAAAAATGCATTACTAATCTCATCGAAAATTTAACTCCTAAAATTTCCAGCACAAATTTGACCAATCACAGGAAATTTTGAGGCAGTATCATTATTTTTTATTTTCTTTAACCCAAATTTTTAAGTCAGCTGATACTATCAGTTATGATTTATGTATTTCTGCTGGGTGAAAAGAACACCCTAATATATAATAGAAAATGGACAGAGGTTGAATAGTAACCTAGCCATTTTCTTAATATAATTAGTCTTGGAAGAAGTATACAATGAAATAGATCACTGGAGATGGTAAATGCAAGAAAGACAAATGGACAAAAGCATACATGTGTTTTGATATAAGTCCAGTTTTATACTATTTGTTATCTGGGGAAATACTGTAATCTGAGGTACCACAAAATTAATTAGGAGTAGTCCTTTCAGTTGTCCGCAAGCTTTAACATGACCTTTAGCAATGGTTGTAACTGATCCATGCTCAAGATCGTTTAAGCCAAAGCAAAGAGTTTCCTTGACTTGAATCAGCAGTGGGTCAGGCGCCAGCTGCTTCTGTGTGGAGAACATCCATGTGCCATGGGTGGAGGCAAACATGAAAAGTTTAGCTATTCATGCGAATTTCTGTAGCTGGAGTTTAGACTGAATCCCATGTTTAACTTCATTTACAGATTTTGTTTTCTGAATCACAGCTCAAGCTGCATAACTCAGTTTTTCATTCTGCAAATAGGAAACCTTGTTGCCAAAAATGAAATTGATTACAGAGTGCTAGATTTCACATCTGGATTGAACAACTAAGCAGGGAACCGAAGGTTCTTCACAATTTATTAGTTATTTAGTTCTTTCCAACGCCTACTTTTTACCAAGTTGTATTCCTCCAGATTCAGAGCTTAAGGATGACATTCTAATGTGGGACTTCCTCATACTTTATTTTTGTTTTAAAATAAATCTTTATTTCAAAAATGTACATTGACTATCTCAAGGAGGAATGACTTCAGCGGTGTGGAGATATCACACTGATTAGGACACCAACTTATGTCATTTATTGCATTTCATTCTTGCTACCGTATGCAATCCTTAACTAATGCAAGTTTTTGTTACTCTAACAACTAAAATATTGGTTTTTGCTTTGAGTGATACATAAATTATTAGGATATCAAAGGAAATTTAAGCCTTGCATATTTTTAAATGGTAACTTAAGAAATTAATTGATAATTTATTTATTTGTATTTTGTAGTTGAAAGAAATTTCTGTACTTTTTTACCACTCAGGAGCAAATTAAAAGGAAATACTTAAGCAGAATATCAAGGGAAAGAATGAGAGACTGAAAAAAATAAAAGGAAAAACCTCTTATTATTAATTATTGGCTGTACTTGAAATAAAAAGTAGAAGTTGTAGCTTTATAAATTGCAGTGATAAAGAGCAAGTTGGAACAGATTTTCTTGCACTGGTAAAAGTTTGACAGCACTCTGCAGACAGCCTTTATTTTTGTTCTGCATGAAGCTGATCAGGCAGCCTTTGTAAAGCATTTGCCATGACATCAAGGAGAGTTGTGTCTGGATAAAGAGAGAATGATCAGTCATTGTACTGGGAGATAAGTGGTATATTTTAAAATGAATTCACCCTCAACGTTTTCTTAAATACAAAGTTTAAAATCTTTTGTGCTCAAGAGACAAAATAACTGATGTAAGAAGTTGGTCTGTCTAGCTGTCCCTCAAAGAGAATCAATGTTATTTGTGAATATTTTATGGCAATCTACTTTTGATTTCATTACAAGGTAATAAAAATGCATTGTGTAGATTAATTTCCAGGTGGAGCTTAAAGGACTGGGTGAACTTAACCAGTTACCTCAAAAAAAAGTCTGATTATTGAAAGAGGATCTAAATGTTGGAGATAAACACATTGGTTTGGCTTCTAGTTAAATGCATTTGTGGCATAACACAGCTGTCCTGAGTACCTTCTAAATGGGAGAATCAAAGTGAAAAATTGAAAATGAAAATTCTAAGCTAAATTTCTAGTGATGTCCTTACTCTCTTCATGTGTCTCTTTGGCTGTAATTGACACTTTTGTGTCTCACTCTGGTGTATGTGTCACACTTGTGGGTGAAGGTTTTACTTAAAAATAACAAAATTGGCAACAGGGGGAAATAATTCACTTTTACCTTCCTAAAACTATAAAAAGCCTGTTGTTTACTTAATAAAGTACAGTGAAATAAAATCGAATTCAACTTTTTACCAACTTTTTAATCTTTTATAAAATCAGTTATAGTAATTGGACTAAGTAATAATGACACATTTAATTTAAAATATTTTTAGATTACCCATAATTGATTTAAAGACATTGACTGATTGCTGTAAAAAGTTGGTTTTAAGCAGCTGACAAGCTGATGACAAGCATTAATGGATTTTGCAATGAAGAATTTGAATTGGAAAAGGAATTTTGTCAGAAGAAAACGCATGTTTCTAACATAAAAATGCATGACTGAAGATGGACGCTACATCACTGAAAACACTCTGAGTTTGAAACTTTTTGGCAGAAAGTATAATGGCCTATAAATACAACCATTGTGTTCAAAACTAAAAGATTTGGGGCTTAGTCACTTATCTCACTACTAACTTACAAATTTGAATCCACTTAAAGTATATTGACTATTAAAATTGAAAGTAGCAGAAAGAAGGAAACAAGAACACTAAGAGAGGTGCATAAGTGCCCAAGTAAGTACAAATCAGCTCTTAGGTGCAGACAATCTCACTGCTAGTCCAGGACACTACTGTCCTTATTTCAAGGTTTGATCATGAATTAAAGGCTTGAACTGGCAAGATGTTGTGCTCTGGTTTTAAGGAACTTCTGTTCTCTTGAACCTACATGTGGTCAGGACATTTCATGAGAATCTGTGAAGACAGAAGTGAGTTCTACTGAATTTTAAAAATCGTAGGAATATATGCTTGTGTTAACTTTATTTTTAAGTCATATCAGAATATTAAGAGGAAGAACAAAACTATTTTAGAGTTTTAGAAATAAAACAGATCTGTAGAATAAATTCATAAGATCCGATAGGGTCATGATAAAACTGTGTGATGATCTAAAGGCAAAAAAGTTCTATATTTTTTAATAGGTTTATTGGACTGGAGAGAGAAAGGCTGACCCTAACTGTACAGAAGTATAATAGCAAAATACAGAGTATTTTATTTTATAAAATAAATAAAAAAAACCTGAAAATAGGTATTTGACAATAGAATTGACCATGGTGTATGTGCACAAGACTGATTGTCACGTCATCAGTGTAGCTTCTTGTCAGAGCAAATTAAAAGCTGGTGAAAATTGAGGGAAATTACTTTATGCATGAGGGACACTGTCAAACATTTTTTAGTTTGCTAAGGCCATTAAAATCCTGAATGCAATGCCATTTAGAACAGCCATCCACAAACAGATGAATTCAAGTTGAAAATGGAATTTCTTAATTTATTTTTACATCTGGAAAGTAAATAATTACATATTTTAAAGGATATAGACTAGGTGTTAATATATCAGAAAGCAGCAGATGATTTTGGATCTACCAATTCACTGTCATAGCTGTAACTCGGCTGTATTTCACATGCTGACATTTACTGTAAGCAGCACATCACGAACTAATCTGTGCTGTAAGAACGTGTTGCAGTGCATATCTTGGAGAACTTGTTATGTTCCACAGCATCAGTTAAACGGGTAATATTCACAACTCATTTTTTCTCTTTTCCTTATATACACATACTTAAGGGTTCTCTGCATGTCTGTCAAATCTGTGCATCTCTAGATCTGTGTAAATATGTATGCATATATACATACAGACCAAGTTTGCTGGAATAGTGACTGTCACTCTGCAGAATTAGAGCTCAATCATAGGAAGGTAGTGGTGCCCAGTGTTAAACCAGTAATGATGTTCTGGAAGGAATGGAGAGCTGCTGTTCAAGTCTAGCATTGCTGTTTCGTTGGAGCCTGGCCCAGTTGTTGATGATACTAATATTGCTCTATTTGAAATGAAAATATTTCACCTGATATACCTAATTATTGCATTACATTTCCTTTATTTATTTATTTTTATAACCACCTTCCACTGGTAATTCCAGGTCTAGCCTTAAGGCACCCACATAATTCTTGACTCCACAACTCACAGCAGAAATTCCATATTCTTTGATTCTTCATTTTTTGCCACTGAATTTCAGTCCATTTCTATTAATATGGTCCTGAACATTGCCCAGCTCTTTTTGTCTGGCATTTCAATCTCCCTCTGTCTTGACAGTGGTTCTCAATTTTTTTGTCATCATTTGACTTCTTTGGCGTGAACTGTTTTTGCAAAGGTCATTGATGGCTCCTGTCCCAGGACCACTTTTTAAACTTGATTATAAGCAAGTGATTCCCTTTCTTCACACTAATTGACATTTCCTCTTGTTCTTACTAGTCTTGTGATTCTTTAATGAATTCCTATTTTTCTCAGGCTTGACTTCCATTAAACTTGCCTTTTTTGTAGCGGCTTTCCGCTGGTGGATTCTAGTCAGCTGGAGCTTAGGTACTTAAGGCACTATCAAATGCTGACATTCAGAGACTAAATCCATTTCATTCTTTTGTCTAGAAGTTCAGTTATCTTCTCAGAGGAGGAGATCAGGTTAATCTAGTGCAATCTTCTTTTTGCAAACTCATGGTTCATTTTCTTCCATTTTCCATTTACCTCTATATTTGAAAGCCTAAAACCAAGGCTGTATAACAAAACAAATTCAATAAGAAAAATGAAGTGGAGAAATAACTTTAGATAGTGCTGTATCTGCAACTGAAATATAAAACTCTAGATATTGAAAATTCAGGCTGCTTCTAAATGTATGTCACATCCCATATGCACTATAATGTAACAGTGAAAACTGAGGCATAACTTTAATCTCACATTCCTTTTGATTCCTGTGGTATACAGAACAGACAGACAAGCCAAATTAATGCTCTTCTCTTTCCCCTTTTGGTAGGTAGGACGTGGGGGCTTTTTAGATTTTGCAGTTAGTTTTTGTCTCAAACAGGTAAATCTGCTGTATAGTCCCTTATCCGTCTTTATTTCTATCACTTATACAGGCTTATAAGCATTTTCTTATCAGTAAGGGTAGCTTTAGAATATTTGTCATGACAGTGATCAGTAAGTCACTTCTATTAAGTGGATATCAAACAAATTCAAGTAAATAGAAATATTAAGTGTTTAGGAATATACAAATTAAGCCATAAAAATGCTTCACAAATATTTAACTATGTTACAAATCACAGCATCATTTAGTTTGGAAAGAAACTTTAAGGTCATCAAGTCAAACAGTTAACCTAGCACTACCAAGTCCACCGTTAAACCATGTCCCTACACACCACACCTACCTGTCTTTTAAATACATCCAGGGATGGTGACTCCACCACTTCTCTGGGCAGCCTGTTCCAATGCTTGACAACTCTTTCAGTGAAGAAATTTTTCCTAATATCTAATCTAAACTTCCCTGCTGCAACTTCAGGCCATGTGCTCATGTACTTTAACTTGTTACTTTGGAGAAGAGACCGACACTCACCTCTCTACGACCTTCTTTCAGGTAGTTGTAGAGAGCGATAAAGTCTCCCCTGAGCCTCCTTTTCTTCAGGCTAAACAACTCCTGTTCCCTCAGCTACTCCTCATAAGACTTGTGCTCCAGAGCCTTCACCAGCTTCGTTGCTCTTCTCTGGACACGCTCCAACACCTCGATGTCTTTCTTGTAGTGAGGGGCATAAAACTGAACACAGTATTCGAGGTGCAGCTTCACCAGTGCCGAGTACAGGGGGATGATCACTGCCCTGGTCCTGTTGGTCACATTATTTCTGATACAAGCCAGGATGCTATTGGCTTTCTTGGCCACCTGGGCACACTGCTGACTCTTATTCAACCAGCTGTCGACCAATACTCCCAGGTTCTTTTCCACCAGGCAGCTTTATAGTCACTCTTCCCCAAGCCTGTAGCATTGCATGGGGTTGTTGAGACCCAAGTGCAGGACTCAGCACTTGGCCTCATTGAACCTCATACAATTGGCCTCAGCCTATCAATCCAGCCTGTCCAGATCCCTCTGTAGAATCTTCCTACCCTCAAGCAGATCAACACTCCTGCCCAACTTGGTGTTGTCTGCAAACTTACTGAGGGTACACTCGATCCCCTTGTTCAGCTCATTGATAAAGATATTAAACAGAACTAGCCCGTACACTGAGCCCTGGGGAGCACCACTTATGACTAACCACCAACTGGATTTAACTCCATTCACCACAAATCTTTGGGCCTGACCATCCAGCCAGTTTTTTACCCAGCAAAGAGTACACCTGTTCAAGCCATGAGCAACCAGTTTCTTCAGGAGAATGATGTAGGAAATGGTGTCAAAGGCTCTACTAAAGTCCAGGTAGACAACATCCACAGCCTTTCCTTCTTCCGCTAAATGGATTATCTTATCATAGAAGGAGAACAGATTAGTGAAGCAGGACCTACTTTTCATAAACCCGTGCTGACTGGGCCTGATCACCTGGTTGTCCTGCACATGCTGCGTGATGGCATTCAAGATGATCTGCTCCATAACTTTCTCTGGCACTGAGGTCAGACCAACAGGCCTGTAGTTTCCTGAATCCTCGTTCCAGCCCTTCTTGTAGATGGGTGTCGCATTTGCTAACCTCCAGTCAACTGGGACCTCCCCTGTCAGGCAGCACTGCTGATAAATGACGAAAAGTGGCTTGGGGAGCACTTCCGCCAGCTCCTTCAGTACCCTTGGGTGGATCCTATACAGCCTCATAGACTCATGTGTGTCTAAAAGTGGTGTAGCAGGTCAATAACCATTTCCTCTTGGATTATGGGAGCTTCATTCTGCTCCCGTTCTCTGTCTTTCAGCTCAGGGTGCTTGGAACCCAGTGAACTGGTCTTAGTATTAAAGACTGAGGCGAAGAAAGCATTCAGTATCTCAGCCTTTTCCTCATCCTTTGTCACTATATTTCCCCCCATCCAATAAAGGATGGAGATTCTCCTTAGCCCTCCTTTTCTTGCTAATGTATTTACAGAAACTTTTTTATTATCTTTACAGCAGTAGCCAGATTAAGTTCTAGTTGGACTTTGACCCTTATAATTTTCTCCCTGCACAACCTCCTGACATCCTTGTAGTCCTCCTGATTTGCCTGCCTCTTCTTCCAAAGGTCATAAACTCTCTTTTTTTTCCCTGAGTTCCAATCAAATCTCTCTGTTCAGCGAGGACAGTAGTCTTCCCTTCTGGCTCGTCTTTCAGCACATGGAAAGACTCAGTCTCGTCACAGCCTGCTCTTGTGCCTTTAAGATTTCCTTCTTGAAGAACATCCAGCTTTCCTGGACTGTTTTGCCATTCAGAACTGCCTCCCAAGGGACTCTGTAAACCAGGCTCCTAAACAAGCCAAAGTTTGCCCTCCAAAAGTCCAAGGTGGCAGGTCTGCTGATCCCCGTCCTCTGAGAATTGAAAACTCTATTGCTTCATGGTCGCTGTACCCAAGACAGCCTTCAACCACCACATTACCCACAAATCCTTCTCTGTTCATAAACAAGAAGTCTAGAGGGGCACCTTCTCTAGTTGGTTCCCTCACCAACTGTGTCAGGAAGTTATCTTCCACATACTTCAGGAACCTCCTGGACTGTTTCCTCTCTGCTCTGTTGTATTTCCAGCAGACATCGGGTATGTTAAAAGTTTCCCACGCGAACAAGGGCCGATGATTGTGAGACTTCTCCCAGCTGCTGATAGAATATTTTGTCTGTCTCATCATCCTGGTTGGGTGGTCTATAACAGATTCCCACTGTGATATCTGCCTTGTTGGTCTTCCTTCTGATTCTTACACATAAACACTCAATCCTATTGTCACCATTGTCAAGCTCTAGACAGTAAAAACACTGTCTGTTTTGTTTAAAGTATCTGTTTTAAAACATTGATGCAGAGCTTTACTGATATATTTTTTCTGCTTCCATTGCCCAGTACTGTGGTTTTTCCTATGAGCAAAAAAAAAAAATGACACTATGGCAAGCCCATAGGCTAAGTGACTTTGTGAAGAAAAAAAAATATCAAGTGGTTGGAAAAGAAAATCATCCATATGAAAAGACATGTTTTTTTTCCTGGTTAAAATTGAGATGCAACTGTTTCAACAAGGTTTGAGAGAAAAAATAAAATTAGGAATATATCAGTTTAATTCCAATGAAACTGTAAATAAATAAATTAGCTACTACCCGTCAGATCTCTTTAGCACTAAGCAGTCTGACTTTATAGAGAACAGCAGCAGGTTTTTCCCTCTTGTTCTTTAAGGCAAGTACTGAAATTCAGCTAATGCTGACAGTCTGCCAAACGTACTTAAAAACCTGTTTAATATATGCCCTAGTTTGAAGAAGAAAGTGAGCTGTCCAATGCCTGCTATTGTGTTTGGTTTTTTATTTTCCTCCTGGTCAATACTTGATAGCTCTTGCAAAAAGATAAGCTTTTAGATGCTAATATTCTTTAATACCTGGTGTATTTATTTTGGTAAGTCTTGTCCAGAAATGGGTGGGATTTTTGACAGCTACAGTACAGTAAGCATTGATCTACTTAAAAGGACATAATTTGGTATTCTTGGAGATTGTTGAGGAAGTCTGTTTCTACTAAAAATTACATTCTCCTTTCCGTTTACCATTTAATGTAAGCCTAGCACAGAGCACTGTGTACAGAGTGCAAGGACATAGCTGAGTCCTTGTTTTAAGGAGAGTGATAACCTGCAGTTCATGTAGAAGTTGGAAGACAAAGTATATACTGAAATGGGGAAGAGGGATCAAAAAAATATGATTTCTTTACTGGGCGAAGCTGTGCAATTATGCAATTCTTTAGTCCGCCTGGGCACTCTGATGCTGTGCTAATTTAGGTAACAAGCAAGAAGTGTGCGTGTGAGTACGTTATTGATCAATTCCCACTGAATTAGAGCATTTCCCAAAGGTCACCAATCTCTGCAATGCCTGTCCCTCCGCTGCCCCTCCCCAGCAAGGGAAGATGGAAAAAAGTAGCTGCTGAGGAGTGGAATGGAGGAGCAGGGAGCAAAAAGGCAGAAGAGGAAAGCAGAAACTGTTTTGTTAATTCTCAGTACAGTTTTCAAGCACAAAGTTAAAACTGAGGAGTTGGTTGGAGCAGTATGTCAGCATTGCAGCGATTGTGATTGGAAACTTTCCTCACACTTTTTGACCTACTTAGTAGTGAAGATTTATGTGTCCATTCACAGCTAGAATCTCATCTTGTTTTTAAAGAATAAAATGTAAGATTGCCCTCTTTACTTTTAGACATTCTTGTTACAGTGGATCAATGAAAAGAAAAAATAAAAAGCTCTGAAATGTTTGTGTGTGATTAACAATTTATCAAGTTGTCTTATAGCTACCTCTGCTTGTTTTCTACTTGTTTAAAGAAGATTTGCAAAACTGCCCTTAGAGCTAGAGAGAGAAGTAAACAGTTCATACTTTAAAAATAAACAACCAAATAACCATAGGCATGTCTTAAATCTCAATTGTACCATTATTTGCACATATATTTAACTTTAAGCTCAAAATGACAATGAAACATAAGTTCCTTCTGTTAGTTGTTTTATTTACTGTATCTGAATTGTACTGTATGTGGGGGAGTCATCTCAGCAGTCACATTTGGTGAGTCATTACCATGTTTTGTAGAGGATTCATAAAGATATATCCAAGAGTAAGCAATGTTTGACAAGGATGATATCACTAGAAATACTCCATAAAAAAAGAATGTCTCATAGTAAAGTTTTATGCTTATGATGTTTGAGTATCTGTCTGTGTATTTTTAAGTGTGCTTATGCAGTTTAACAACCCCAAAATGCTGGTTTTTAATCTAGGCCTGGGAATATGTCTCAAAAAATGTGGAACTTTGGAAGAATTAAATTCAACCTGAAGAGTAAATGGACCTCTATTAATCTTAGGTTGTTTAGGAACTGTGTAATTACTATTCTGTTAATTCATTATATATGTAGAAAGGTAAAGACATGAACCAAAGTCCAGTGAAAAATCTAATGGAGCTGACTCCTTAGAGTTGAAAGGGACCATTACGGTTAGACTGATTTCTCTCTAATACTTCTTGTAGTTTTTGTACCACAGTTTTAAGCTAGAATTACAGCTCTTCTTTCAGAAGTCTATCAAATCATAACTTAAAGACCTGGAGAGGACACCAGAACCAGAAATATTTACTTGGAATTGTTCACACTTAAAAATCTGCAGTTGCTGCTCTGAACTTGTTGAGCTTCACCTCGCTATCATTACATACTTTCTTTTGCTGGATTGATAGCTGCCTGCTATTACTGGTTTCTTTCAACATGGATATTTTCAGACAGTAATTTCCCCTTAATCTTCTTTTAGGAGCCTAGATAAAATATCAATCAGTCAAAAATGATCAAAATAAGACAGGCTTCCAAATTTGTCTTTTGTCATGAATGAGGATCAGCTAGGCCAGAGGTGTCCAACTTATAATTTTAAAGATAACTTTCACTCTTTAGAGTAATTAAATTTGAAGTAATTAATCTGTTCCCCCTTGTCTGATAAAAATTCAGTCAATCTTTATCACGAGATTATGTATATCTAGTCATATGATCAGAGTGTGTACTTGTTTCATGCATGGGGATGATTACATAGAATCATAGAATCATAGAATGGTTAGGGCTGGAAGGGACCTTCAAAGGTCATCTAGTCCAACCCCCCTGCAAGGAACAGGGATATCTCCAACTAGATCAGGTTGCTCAGAGCCTCGTCCAACCTGGCTTTGAACGTCTCCAGGGATGGAGCATCCACCACCTCTCTGGGCAACCTGTTCCAGTGTTCTACAACTCTCATGGTAAAAATTTTTTCCTAATATCCAACCTGAATCTACCTCCCTCTATTTTAAAACCATTACCCCTTGTCCTATCACAACAGGACCTCCTGAACAGCCTCTCCCCATTCTTCTTGTAGGCCCCCTTGAGGTACCGGAAGACCGCTATAAGGTCACCCCAAGCCTCCTCTTCTCCAGGCTGAAAAGCCCCAACTCTTTCAGCCTGTCCTCATAGGAAAGGTGCTCCAGCCCTCTTATCATCTTCGTGGCCCTCCTCTGGACCCTCTCCAACTGGTCCATGTCCTTCTTATGTTGGGGGCTCCAGAACTGGACACAGTACATGTTGCCTTACATCATGCCTCCATCATGTGAATGAAGGAATAATCCCCATGTCACTTCAGATGTGTCTGTTTTAAAAAGCTCTGATCTTTGTAATTCCACTTGGAAAATGACATTGATATACTACAGCTGTATGTGAGAAAAAAGAAAAGGACTTCTGGAGAAAAATAGAAATATTGTGTTAATCTCATAATCAGTCCATCTGGAAATATAGAGACAGTTTGAAAAAACTGATTTTATTAATAAAACTCCCGACTGGCTTCCACAGCCTAGGGTCGAAGTCTCAATGATTATGAAAATAGTTAAATTCATTGCTATTTGCATAGTTCTTTGTTTTATTATTTATTATTTATTTATTTTTAAAGCTAACTAGTATTCAATAAATTGGTTGTAATCATTCCTCTAAAACTCTTAAGTGTAACTATTGTTTGAAATTTCCACAGATCTGTTTTCTTGCTGTGTAAAAATAACTGTTCCCATCCTCTGGATATGAAGAAAAAAAAAGGGGGGAGGGGGGGAAGATTAAGAAGAGAAATCTTACTTTTATCACTCTGTTTTTACTTTTTATTTAAAGATCAAAACCCCCAAATAATGCAGATTAGCTTCTGGTTGTGTTCTTTCATTAACCTTTCTGAGCTTGGATTCAGGTTCAATGTCTGCATTACTTTTATGTGTTTGCAACTGAAGTGATGACTATTTTAGTGCATTTTACAATCCACGTCTTAGATGTTATGTCAGTTTGTACTATCATACTGAACATTCGCAATTTGCTTTCTGTATGCAGACTCGGGACTGTTTAATTAATTGGGATCAAAGCAGTAAATCTCTGACAAGTGTCCTAGAGCAAATTATTGTGTAATCCCTGTGACGATTGGAGGTGAGGAGTAAGAAAGGGGGAGCAGTGGGGATAGTATTCGATTGAGTACCATAACTCATTCTGTTTGGAAATCTCATATTTATTGTTCTGTCAAGCAATTATCAGCAAGTCTGAGAGAGCAATTCAATTGCCACTAATCTTAATGGTCAGTTTAATCGAATTAAGCCTTATCAGTGTTAAGAAGTTTTTGTTTTACTGTAAACTGGAGCTATTGCGATAACTGTGATCGTGTAAGATTTCACAAGCCAAGAGATACGGGGGGGAGCTTTGTACCTGAGTGAGACAACGCACAAAAAAGTGGTTAAGACAAGTTGTGATTCAGTACCAAACTAATGCTCCGGAGTGGGTCAGTAATGTGCTTGTGGGTATGTGCTACTCACTCCCTTTTGGATATTTATAATTTTGTTTTTGGGGTTTTGTTTTGGTTTTGTTTTGTCTTTTACTTTCCTGGCATGGTGTGTAGTTGTGGAATCAGGGAAATGGTGCTGGTCAATGAAAACTGGAATATATTCTGAAGCAAACCCACATCTGAATGTAAAGAGATGTTTTTGCTGTTTCTTTAATAAATAAGTTTAACTGAATAAGCTTTACTAAAACCAGACTATAAATGTTAGCTCTAACTTTTTTGTAGACAAGCTGATTTTTATTTAGGCAAAGACAGACCATACAATGAGAGTATAAAATGAATGGGACTTTCAGGCAAATTAATAAGATCAGAAGACAAGGAGGCAAAACAAAGGCCAAAAATCAGGAAAGGAATTAAGGGGTCTCTATTTCCAAAGAAATACAGAAAAAAAGTTACACACTGAAGGTGAGGGAAAATCTGATGTGCTTTCCTTGATTTGAGTGTACTGGATTTACAGCGTGCTCGTCCTTCCTGAGCGGTGCAGGGAGCTCTGGTAACAAGGTCCAGCCTTCAAGGCTTCCCAAGGATGTATACAGCATGAGCCCATCTTTGTGAGGGGTCTGGCTTACAACCCGTCTTGCCAAGGCCATTCAGTGGAAAGCAAACACTGATGTAGTCTGAGAGTGCCCAAATACCCTTGTCCTTATCTTAGTTGTCCTAAGAAGCTAGACAAAGGAAAGCAGTGCTTTTGAGGGGCAGTGTGTGAAGGATGGAGCAGCGCAGATTTTTTAAGGAGTGAGGAGGCTGAGGTGGTGGTTTCACTTAGAAGATGCCCCAGATGCTTCCTTGTAATGCTGAAAGGGAAAAATAAATGTAACTGGATCAAAAGTTAACGAAGAAAGTGCAGTGCAGGAGAAGAGAGCAACAGTAAGGACTGCCCTGCAGAAGTCTAGGGAATTCTGCCAGACACCTCTGTTGTTGCCTGAGGAGGCATGTGGCAACAGAAAATCCTGACAAGAGAAAGCAAAGGCTGGAATATCTTGTAGTAATTCTTACTATATAGCTTGCCTATGAAATCATCCAAACTCCATGCAAACATTAGTTTATAGCAATTAGGATTATAAACTCAGTGAAACTGTGGTTTATAAAATTATCAGAAATCATTACATCCAGCAGACAATATTTGTTTCTTACCATTTTCTGACAGTTGGCTTTTTTAGTAGTTTGGTACCCTGGGAAGTACAACTGGTCTTTGAGAGTGGGTTTGTATGGAGATAAGTATTTAGTAACATTTCTTTTATTTTTTAGCAATCCCAGCTGACAATTGGACAAGCTTCAGTACATTATGCTATATCTGATAATATCTTTAGTTCCTGTGTGCACAGTTTAAATTCAATATGTGTGGTCTTCCAGGGCAGAAACTGCTTTTTATCTCTCTTCAACCAAGTAGTCATCATACTGTTACAGTAATACCAATCCTTTAATATTCCTGAGAACCTGAGTCAGAATGCATGTAATTACAATGGTGAAGTAATTTTGGAAGGAATTAAGACCTAACAGATCTTTGTTGCACCTAAATTTTAGGTATATTACTCCTGAAAACACCCCTGACTCCAAAGATTTATTTATCATATATTTATACATTAGTTTTCAGGCAGATTACAGTGGGCAGTGCGGTAATGGCTCACTAACACGTAACACTTGTCATCGTCCAACTTAGCATGGATAAAAACCTTTGCAACAGACAGGTAATTTTTATGTTTTATTATAACCGTGTGGCAAAACTTACACACTTGGATTTCCTGACCTAATGAGGCAGTCCTTTACTATCACAAACAAGACATTAGATTGAATAGACATGTTTAGGTTAGGCTTGCATACAGTATCATCAGGTAGTCCAAGCTATGAATGTATAAAGGAATTGAAAATGGAAAAATTGCAGCCACCTGATGTGAGGAGATACATTTTTGGGTCATTTGAGATGTTTTCAGGGACTGCAAGTATGATACAGCAGTAATGATCTTCTATTTTCCTTTCATATCTTCTTTTTTGAAAAAAAAAAGTCAAATTATTATAGCTTGTAACTTTTAAGAAAACACTGTTTTAAAACCTGTATGCTTCCTTGGCAGGTTGTTATCAATTGATAACACTAGCAAGAAAAAGCATAAAACAGAAGTACAAAAAAGGGGGAGTAGGTTGATGAAAACAGAATTTTTCATAGATTCATAGATTTCTAGGTTGGAAAAGGCCTTAGAGATCATCGAGTCCAACTGTCCCTAATCCCCATTAAACCATATCCCTAAGTAGATCATCCACCCTATTCTTAAACACATCCAGGGATGGGGACTCAGCCACCTCCCTGGGCAGCCTATTCCAGTGGCTGACAACCCTTGCAGAGAAGAAATACTTCCTAACATCCAACCTCAATCTCCCCTGGCTAAGCTTATACCCATTTCCTCTTGTTCTGTCACCCATCACTAATGTAAAGAGCCCTTCCCCTACCTCCCCACCATCCCTTCTCAAGTATTTGTAGGCTGTAATCAGGTCTCCCCTCAGCCTCCTCTTCTCCAGGCTAAACAGCCCCAACTCCCTCAGCCGCTCCTCATAAGTTTTATTTTCCAGCCCCTTGACCAGTTTAGTCGCCCTTCTCTGGACCCGCTCCAGGAGATCAATATCTCTCTTAAAGCGAGGGGCCCAAAACGGGACACAATATTCCAGGTGCGGCCTCACCAGTGCCGAGTACAGGGGCAGGATCACTTCCCTATTGCTGCTGGTTACACTATTCTTGATACACGTCAATATCCCATTGGCCTTTTTGGCCACCTGGGCACACTGCTGGCTCATATCAAGTTGGTAGTCAACCAACACCCCCAGGTCCTTCTCCGCCAGGCAGCTCTCCAGCCACCCTTCCCCGAGCCTATAGCGATGCTTGGGGTTTTTACACCCCAAGTGAAAGACTCTGCACTTGGCCTTATTAAAGCTCATGCCGTTGGCCTCAGCCCAACGATCCAGTCTGTTCAAATCCCTCTGAAGGGCCTCCCTACCCTCGAGCAGATCGACACAGCCTCCCAGCTTGGTGTCGTCCGCAAACTTACTGAGGGTACATTCAATCCCCTCATCCAGGTCATTGATAAAGATGTTAAACAGAACTGGACCCAGCACTGAGCCCTGGGGAACCCCACTGGTGACCAGCCTCCAGCCGGATTTAGCCCCATTTACCACCAATCTTTGGCCCGGCCGTCCAGCCAGTTTTTAACCCAAAGGAGGGTGTGCCTATCCAGGCCAGCAGTTATCAGTTTCTCAACCAGAACACTATGACAAACTGTATCAAAGGCTTTACTGAGGTCAAGGAAAACTACATCCACGGCCCTTCCCTCGTCAACCAGGTGGGTCACCCTGTCATAGAAGGTCATCAGGTTTGATTGGCAAGATCTGCCTTTCATAAACCCATGTTGACTGGGCCTGATCACCCAGTTAACCTGTATGTGCTCATTAATAGCACTCAAGATAACCTGTTCCATGACTTTGCCCATCACCGAGGTCAAACTGACAGGCCTGTAGTTCCCCGGATCCTCCTTCTGCCCTTTTTTGTAAACGGGGGTAACATCCGCCAGCCTCCAGTCCAGCGGAACTGCCCCAGTGAGCCAAGACTGCCCAAAGGTAATGGACAGGGGTTTGGCAACGACATCCGCCAGCTCTCTCAGGACTCTTGGGTGGATACCATCAGACCCCATAGACTTGTGGGCATCCAGCCGGAGGAGCAGATCCTTGACCCGTTCCTCTTGGATCACAGGAGCTTCGATTTTTTTCTCCCTCCCTGCTCTCAGACACCATAGGCCAGCTCACCTGGGAACTACTAACCTTATTATTAAAGACTGAGGCAAAGGAGGCATTAAGGACCTCAGCCTTGTCCTCATCCCTAGTGACTAAAGTACCCCCTGTGTCCAGTAGGGGCTGGAGGTGATCTTTAGCCCTCCTTTTGTTATTAATGTATTTATAGAAGGACTTTTGTTGTCCCTTACAGAGCAGGCTAGTCTAAGTTCCAGTTGGGCTTTTGCCCCCCTGATTATCTCCCTACATGCCCTATCTTCCTCCCTGTATTGATTCCTGGATGCCTGCCCATTTTTCCAAGACTTATAGACTTCCCTTTTTCTTTTGAGATGTTCCCAAATCTCCTTTGTCATCCAAGCTGGTTTTCTACCCCGATGGCTCGATTTCCGGCACACAGGGACAGCTCGCTCCTGTGCCTCCAGAATTTCCTTTTGAGTAGTAACCATCCCTCCTGCGCCCCCTTACCCTTGAGAGCTGTCTCCCATTGGACTTTGTTAACCAGACTTCTAAACAGCCCAAAGCCAGCTCTCCCAAAGTCCAGCTTGGCCGTTTTAGTGCTCCCCCTCCTAACTTCCCCTAGAATTGAGAATTCTATTATCTCGTGGTCACTATGCCCCAGGCGTCCTCCAACCTTCACATCTCCCACAAGACCTTCTCTGTTCACAAACAGCAGGTCTAGGGGAGCACTTTCTCTAGTCGGTTCACTGACCAGTTGTGATAGGGAGTTGTCCTCCACACTCTGCAGGAATCGCCTAGACTGTTTCCTGACTGCCATGTTATACTTCCAACAGACATCAGGTAGGTTAAAGTCACCCATAAGGCAAGGGCTAGTGAGCGCGAGACTTCCCCAGTTGTTTAAAGAATAGTTCATCAGCCTCACCGTCCTGATAGGGTGGCCTGTAGCAGATTCCCACTACAATATCTGCCTTCATAGGCTCCCCTTTGATTTTCACCCACAGACATTCTACCAAGTCGTCCCCAACATTTAACTCTAAGCAGTTTAGACCTTCCCTTACATACAGGGCAACCCCACCACCCCTCCTACCTCTCCTATCCCTCCTGAAGAGCTTGTAGCCATCCATGGTAGCGCTCCAATTATATGAGTCATCCCACCATGTTTCAGTGATGGCAACTATGTCATAGTTTCCCCAGATAACAAGGGCTTCCATTTCCTCTTGTTTATTGCCCATACTGCGTGTGTTCGTATAGAAGCACATCAGTTGGGTTCTCGACCCCAATGCACCCCTAGGGGGGGAAGCTTTACTCCTGAGCCATTATTTTTGGGATTTTGGGATTTTTAATTTTGTTGTTCAAAAGCATATACACACCCACTCTGAAACCCTGAAATATAAGGATATATTAAAATTCTGTGCATCTACACATGCATATATATATAAGGTATACAAAAGTGTGAGAAAATACATGAAAATAGAGAATAGCTTTATTTGTATACATTTATAGGAAAGTATACAGATATCCTCTGAGTGTTCAGCAAGGCCTCTCGAGCACAGCACAAATGAACAGCTATTATCATCCATAATGCGACACTAAATAGAGCAGATGTTGACTCTTGATCTTGAAGCAAAATCAATTTCCAGTGGAGTTTTGCCTTTGACCTCAGTGGAATCAGGATTTTGCCTGTGATTTTATCAATTTATTCTTTCTGAAAGCCTTTGCAGTTTTAGGTTTGTTGTTTTTTTGTTTATTTGTTTTGGTTTGTTTTGGGGTTTTTTTTGCCTCTGTTCTAGCTATTCTTTTTCCAGTCCCAGATTATCAAAAATCACTTCAGCCTGAGGAAAATGTCTGTCTCTCTGTATAAAGCTTGTTCAGTAGTAACGGCTCTCAATTATAGAAGAATATTACAGGTTTCCTTGTAGAAAGCTCCTTCTCACGAGCAATTTGTAAGGACTACCTATAGTCCCTGTGTAAACTCTGATTTTTCTTGCAAAAACATGGAAGTTTCTCTTCTGTGTTCCAAATTACTTAAGGAGACAAAGATAAACAAGATCTCTGCTCTGATATCAAACCACCTGTATGGTTTTTATTTTTCAATGGCTGAGTTCCCTGTAATAGCATCTGGTTCCTCAGTGGTTATATGGCACAGCTGCTCCATATAACACCCTCCCTCCTCAAGCTGACCTCTGTTGGGCTGGGGCAGAGAGGCTTCAATGATGTGGGAGGAAGAAAAAGACTGTGGCCGGCATGGCAAGGTGAGAAGTTGCTGTAGGCATTTGAGTAGGGTGGGAGAGATGGTTCTTGAGTACCCTGGGCAGCCCTTCTGGTCCACCAGGTGGGCAGGAGGTCAGAGAAGAGTTGATGTCCTTGAGGTACGGCTCTCCAAAGCTAGCAGTCTTATATGAGGGAAGAGTCTAAAACTAAGTTGTGATGTATGATTTTAGACTTGCTTTTCTGATCAGATTATTTGCTGCTATATTTCATGCATGACACGAAGAGTTGTGGGGGACAGAGGAGTCTTAACATTGTTTTGGATGTGAAAAAAAAAAAGTTGCAGACTTTCTTGCTGTTAGTCCAGTTTGTTTGCAGATTGTAATGCTTCCTTTATAAAGAAACTCCCTTGTTCCACAGTAAAGCACTTAATTTTTGAATAGCAATACTTGCCTAGATGTAAGGGAACTTAAGCAATGGTGCTTAAACTTTTAGGGGTATTTTGGCTTACATCAGCTACTGAGCCCAGTCAAGACTGTACCTATAAGTAAACGTACCTCTCCTGTGGAGCTTAGGAAAAAAAGAACAGAAAAGTTTTTGATAAATGCCAAACAAACATACATTATCAAAAGTAACTGTTCTGTGAAATCAGTGTTTTAACAAACTCTTTTCTAGATGAGACCTGTCTTTATGTGCCTGTGGTGCAGACATACAGAGTAGCGATGGAAGCAACTGCCCTTTGCAGTGTACGTCTGCCTTTTCAGAGCAATGGAAAACAATTCCTGTAAGGAGGAGTGGATTGCATTGAAAATTGTTATTTTTTCTGCCCAACTGAAATTAAGAATCGAGCAAATTGCTCTGGCTCTTGCTAGACTCCTCTATACTCTCTAACCATTATTTTATTGTAAGTCATTAATTTATGTAACTGAGTAGGTTTACTTTTTTCCTCCCTTTTATTTCTTGCCTGCTTTCCTGCTTAGATCAAACTTTACAAAATTTTGAAGTGCTTAGGAATAGACACTGTGTCTAGTCTTGTGTTTCTACACTACTTGTTTCTCCAAGACATGGATCTGACAGAGGTCTCCATGTTTATCAGAGTTACAACAAATAAATAGTTATATCATATGGAGATGTTCATATCATCTCTATTTGTAATTACTTGCTAAACTTGTTCTGTGTTACGCTAGCACTGGAACAAGCTTGCCGTTGTATATGTGTTCAGTCATGAACAGTTTCTGCTGAATTTTATTTTGGAAAGTGGAAGAAAGAAAACATGCAACCTGTTCTGCTCATAAAGGAGGCTTGAAAATTGCATCTCTGAGCCTTCCAGAAGTGCAGTAACATGCTATTCTGGTGTGAGATGTGCTCAGACCTGGTGTAGACACTGAGGCATTCCCCATGCTGTAAACTGTGTAGAGAATGTGCCAAGATGCTCTATGTTTTTGTGCATTCAATTAAAAAAGTTTTAGCTGCTGTCTTTCTTTCCATGACTGGCTGGGTAGATCAAATGGCTTAATCTAACAGGTTTAACCAAAAGCTACTTTCAAGTAACCTTCTGGGCTGTTGTCCTAAAAGATGCTAAGTCTTGATTTAGAGTACAACCTTGAACAGGACATGAAATGACCTTTAGTTTCAGTTGAATGGATTGTTACAGCAAACAAAGAGAGGCTGAATATGTTTCTTTGAGTGACAAAAACAAAGCACAGCAAAGTTAAGTTCAAGCTGGAGCCTACTTGAATTTATTGTATTTTTTATTTGCTTGCAGCTGAAGCGGAAAAAAGACTAGTAAATTGAACAGGTCCATTTATGAATATGTCTACTATATATGCCACAGTCTTTCAACTCTGTGTGGCAGTTACTCTGTGAAAGTAGAGTGGGTTTATAGAAATATATCTTGCTCTGTAGGGGAAGAATGTATTTTCTGAACATTTTGTGTTTTGAGATGGCACAAAAGGACATGTATCTGGCATGCTAACATCTCCATCATGTGAAATCAATGCCTGCGTGGTTTTGGTTTTTTTTTTTGGCTTATTGTGTTTTTTTCTTTTACTTTTTACTTTTTTTAATTTAAAAAAGAGCATAACTGCCAAATTGAGGGTTTTGCTGCATTTAATGATAACAGCTAATCAACCAGGTACTTTGTACTTAATGTTTGTATTGAAGTTTTTTGGGGAAAAAAAAAGAAAAGTAAATCTTGAGAAAGAAACAAATACTTATTAATGAACTCTACTGAGGTGTTAGCAAGACTTTTCTAGCAACAGTGATGCTACTCTCAATGCAGGATGCAAGGGGAGGGAAGAGTTGTGGTTGATCATGGTAAATGTGGGAGAAACCAACTTTAAGTTCAGAGTGTACGGTAATATCCAGACATCCAGACTGCCTGTTCCTTTGGAAGCATCTCTATATTGGACTTCTGTGCTGAAAACAGAGAAGAACAGATATTTGCTTTTTGTTAGAAGGCTGCTATTTAGTTTGTGATTATTTATTTTTGTTTCTTTAAATTTTGTTTTCTGGATTGGGTCTGCTGTCAAATTAATGCTTATTAATATTATACTTTTTTTTTTTATCTACACGGAATCCAAGTTTTATGATAACTTCCGGTTTTACACTGCCCACAGAAACCAGTTTGGCTTAGTTAATAAAATTACCAAACTGTAGAGATCTTCACAATGCTTGAATATGGTACCACACCAACTCAGAATGGAGCGGTCCTAAGTATTTACTATCTTCACATCTCCTGCCTCTTTGCTGTTATGGTTTTATGCTGTGCTGTGTCTGACAGACCACATGCTCTACAGCCCAGTTGAGATACCAGTGTAAATCTATCCTGATCAATGCTGTGCCCACAGCTTTCTCTCAACAAATGTTTTTAAAACTAGGCTGTTAGCTAGTAAAGGAACTTTTGAAATTCATTCTGATATAGTCTCTAAACTTGGATTAGAAGAGTTTTATGGGATAATAACAGTTAACAATGTAATAATCAGGTTAACCAGAATAATTAGAACAAAAATATAGAGAAAAGAGGAAAATTCTTTTATCTGCAACTTCCCCCCCCCCCCCCCCCCCCCCCAGTTATTAAAAAAAACCAACCCAACACCGCAAAACACAAACTCCAACCAAAATCAAACAACCTTTTCAATCTTAGAGCAAACATGTTTGTTGAAAGACAGCAGATATTCTTAAAGTTGGTTACGGTAATATGTGCCGTACTTATCCCTCCTCTCTTCTTTTAGTCTAAGAAAGAAAAAAGAAGGGGAAGGGAATCGTACCTCTTCTATTTTATTTGCTGACTAGAATTAGGGAAGAATATACTGCAGATGGAAATACACTGTCATATATGAAAGAGATGTAAGCTGGGTTTAGGGAAAGAATACACAAAGAAGACCACATCGAAAAGCAGTTTCTGTTTGATGAAGCAGGTAGCCTTTTTTTCTTAGGGACTTTAAGCTTATTTGAATAGGATTGTAAAAGCAGGAAGAATAATCTCTCTCACACACAGCTGTACGCTGTACTCCAGCGTTTGAACAAAAAGAAGACAGAAAGACGAGTGTTTCCAAATGTTGCTCCCTTGCCCTGCTTCCCTGGAGCACTGCTGCTCTGCCGCTGCAGCCTGCTCGCCAGGAATCCCGGGTGAAGGAGGAGGGCTGTTACTGCTGGGGAAACTAAGATTACTGATTAGGCAAGAACATAATCAGGTAGATTGAGCCTGTGTAGGGAGAAACCATTTCAGCGAGGAGGGAGGGAGTGCAGCACACGCTGGCTGCCTACCTTTGGGAGTATACCTCGCTGTTATTTAAGAAAACAAAATCGGCCGTAATTCTCCTGCCAGCTTCTGAGAAGAGGGTGCTCTTCTTGTGCCTGTGAAGCTGGTAGGGTGATTGCGTGAGTGTGTTACCCGCACCTGGCAATGAGTCTCCCTCCAGGTTTCTCCTACTTTGGAGAATGTGTTAGAGAGAAGTACCCACGGGGAAATCAACTAACCGCTTCCCCATGAAGGTAGCAAGACACTGCGTTGCCAGAAATGCCTGGGGATGCCTTGGGTGAGTACCAGCTGTAAACGGATAGAAGGAATATTCAAAAGAGTGAAGAGCAGCGGCAACGCGACCCTAAAGACTGCATTTAGGTCAGTCGGCTGCCTCCCGGGATATCTGGGGCTGGCTGGGGCGCTAGCAGCTGCGTGGAGGGGCTGCGGGAAGTTCCTCTGAAAGGCCTCCAAAGTTAAGGGCAAATGGGGCTCCTGGGAATGGGCTGACCCCATCACAGCACCAGCTCCTTTCTGCCAGATGTCCATGCCTTGCATAACTTTATTTTTAAATCTGATTCAAAACTGGGTGGAGAATATCAACAGGATGTTTAATACAGAAGGGAAAACAAACTTACTTTGGCATGCAGTAAGTCTTTGATTAGGTTAAACAGATTTTTTTTTTCCCTGCTGGTGGATTGTTCGTGTGTTCAAATGACAATACTGAGTGTTTGTGTAGATGTAGATAATAGATGCTAGCTGATCAAAGAGGATTTAGTTGTTTTACTAAATGAGCTCCTCATCATAAAGACAGCAGAAAGATGTAAAGTTTACTGCAAACAAATTTGGACGTGGTCAAATGAATTACTCAACTGATGATATAGAAACAGCTTGGAAACTGGGCCATCGGGTGAAAAACAACCTTGCATTGAGTCTAGGGTAATTGCATAGACTTGTCTGCAGAGGATTGATTCTGAAAAGTAGCTAAAGTAAATTCATATCTTTCAAGCTATTTGGAAATAAATCTTGAAAGAATATTTGACTGTATGTAAGTAATATAATGCTTGACTGGGGACGAAAAAATTAATGCCGGCTTCTGTACAAATAGTACCTTGATGCATTGTAACAAGTTTTATTCTATTCTTCCTCTTCAAAATGGAGGGAGAATATGTATTTTCTCTGAAGCAAGTAATATATTTTCTGTCTTATGCAGGAAAAAAAAACAAGACTTTGCAGTGATTCAGAACTGAAGTATCTTCAGGGTATTTCACAATTAATTTTATTTTCTCTTTCTATTTTTGCATCCTTTCCTAACTTGAAGGTATAAAATAATGATTGCTTGATCATAGGATGTGTGGCATTGTCATGTTGGCTGGGTTATAAATCAATCAGTATTGGAGTGATTAAAATACTATTTCCCTTTATTAAATGGCTTTTATTAATTTTCTATCTTAAAGAAAAAAAGTTTTGGTTTTATTTCTATTTCAACATTTGTGCTTTATTCATAAGACACATCTCTCTGGAAACTAGAGAGGCCAGTTAATGGTTTATGAGTTCAAGCTGAGTTGAATATAGCTAAGCTCTGTCTTGCTTGACATTTCATCAAAAGCTGTGTTGATTTGCAATGTTTACGGACCTATTTATTGAACCTTCACAGCTTGAACTATGCCACCGAGCTTGTTGACATTGTTGAGTTTATCTCTTGGTGCTTGTGCAATCTCAGAAGAAAAGTTTAGAGCAAATGAGTTATAACAAACTTGTCACAGTTCATAAAATATGCAGTTAGGACAATGAAGTTGATCTTCTTGTTCATTGACCACGGTACATTAGAGAAATCTGAGTAGGCTAACGCAATCTCATCTGGGTAGGTGAGTGTGTGTCCTCCTCTGTGATATTAACTTTCAGATTTGACTGTAGAATCTTATGGGCTTTAAAAGCAGCTCATAAACATAACAAGTATTTTCAGTTCACAAGATTAATTATATTTGAAAACAAAATGTGACTGTTTTTGCAGCGGGAAATAACATGGTTATCCTACTTCTGTATAGATCTTATTTTGTGAGGAGTGATATGTCAAATGAGCAAATGGCAAATTGAATCAGAGGCTCATAAACAGCATAAAAAAAAAAAATCATTCAGCTTTTAACAGTGAGAGCATCCCATGCTCTGTGGTACTCTCTAGAACATCCTGTCTGCATAACCCTTATTTTTAGCCATAAAATAAGATATATCTTGCTATATAATCTATTACTATTACTGGATCAATAGTGCACATTATCATGGTTTCAGACACTTCGCTAGGTAACCTGAACAGAAATAGATCAAAGGTAGTGCAACTGCCTGGCACCTCTGCAAAAGTAACAGAAAACTATGTGCTATTTACTCAACAACAGTAAAATGGATAGTTTAAGAAGTCATGGATTCTTTTTTTCCTTTTCTTTTTCTTTTTGGGTTGCAGGGGAAGCTGTTTTCCCATGTGAACATTTTCATAGCTACCATTAACTGAGTTAACACAGTCATTCATTCTCCTTTTAGAATTGTGAGTATGTAGCCAATTATAAACATCTAAGAAGGAAATCGGATATTTTAAACAAAAATAAGTTGGAGAATTTTTCTGTGTAGTTGAATGGTCTTTGATTGGCCTCTTGGTTCCTTTTCAACAATGAATGAATAAGGAGTTTATGCTTTTCAAATAAAAAGTAATTGCTTATTGATTGTTGAATGCAAATTGTGTTCTAAGGGTGCAATAAGAGGGGGGGGGGGGAAAAAAAAGGAATACGCTGGGGGGGGAATATTTTCTTTGCTTAACTATCACTATGTAATGTAGCCTGCTGAATTATCTAGGTAGACTTACTAGCTCAAATATCTAGGCAATAGAGAGCAATAAGCTCTTTCAGTAACCAGCCCAAGCAAGAAAATTAACATTGGAGTCTTGTTTCCCCAACTGCCTGTGCATTAGAAGATTAGCCTCCTAACTTCAATGCTTGAATTTGGATAGTGAGGAAACTCCAATATATTTAATAGAACTTTCGAATGAATAACTTCAAGATGTTGCCATCTGATTAAAACATGCTTCTGTAAGTATGTGTAGAAAATACCAATGAAATCTCATAGTTACATACAACTTCTTACTCTATGGAAAATGAAACATGCTTTGGAGAGAGCATTTAAATTAGCAAGGATTCATTGTCAGAAATTCTGAAGTTAATCATGTTCTGTGTGCATGGGAGGGTCAGCTGAAGTCGGTCTGGGGAATCTAGAGATACACACAACTGCTTGAAGTGTCTTACAATCCTATGAAATAAATTCAGATATTTTATCTTTCACAATGATATTTCTTATTTTATTTCATTCCGATCTCTCAAGCTACTCTCTTCCTGTGTCATTTGTCAGCTTGGCTTGTCAATATTTTTCTCTTACAGTAGCAACATCTTCTGTTTTATTTTCCTTTTTACATGAGAATTCACCAAGAAGAAAGGCAGATACATGGGCTGTAAGTGTCTTCAGTCTGAGTTGACTCTTGTACTGTACATTGGTTAGTGTTGCATATGTAAAAAGTTGTTAATTTATCGCTCATTAGACAGCAGGACTGGCTTTTTTTCTGCCTGAAGTTAAGTCTTGTGAACATACTGGAAAGCACTGGGATTAAGGGCGGTACTAGATTCTAACTAAAATATCTAACAATGTGTGTAGGGTGCTTAAGAGTATGCGTATGTAACATTGAACAAGATAAGTCTTAAATATACCTGTGAGGTAATTTAAAAAAAAAAAAGTGATATGGAATTTTCTGTTTACTGTATTCCAAACAGAATGAAGACCTTATGAAAATTTCTTATTTAAGTTTTATTAAGCCCATCTTAAGCAATCAGTATTTAAATATTCACAAACGTATATTTTGCAAATGCACTGTTCAGTTTGCTCATAATTCAGCCCTGCATTTTGTCGAGTACTTGATGTGTTCAGCAACCGCTTCTTTTGTGGCAGATGGAGAGTATGCTTTTTAGTACTCATCACAGGAATAACTATTCCTACCAAATGAAAGGGAATTTGCTGTACGTTGCAAGTTGTGTTTGACTTCAGTTTGTTTAATAGCTAAATGTAGTGATAATAGGAATAAACAAAGTTTCAGGGGAAAATGTTGTGGCTTTTGCTGTCTGATTCTCATCTACCGGAGTAGGACATCCATCCCATGAAATTGAATTTAAAAGTAAAGATTATATTGCATGTTAGAAAGCCTCAGTTTGGATAGTCAGGTCAGAAATACAAACATGGTCAGTGCAAAGCTTGAGTGAAAGAAAGGCTCTTGTGTTGCTACTGAAACTAGCTTCTTAAAGGTTATAATAAAAAGGTCAAGCTATCATTTTATCATTTAAAAAAGTAACAAAGATAGTCAAGGATATTCCTCAGTACTTTTCTTTTTCCTCCCTCTCAAAATAAATTTTATGTATGTACAGAAATATATTTAAGAAATTCACTTCTACCTTAAAAAGAAGTGTACTTTTATGGCCTGTTTAATAAAATAGACATCAATGCTGATAATGGGTTCATTTTAGGACTTTATTCTTGGTTAAGGGAAAGAAGAAGCTTTCTGCAAATTATTTTTTTTTTTCTTAGAGATACAACTTTTTCATCCTAACAGAATCAGGGCAGTATTGTTTGACTGTTCAGAGGAGGTTATGGGATAAGGGGCAGCAATTAATTTTCCTGAAATGTACAATAAAATTATCAAAATAATAATTGGAGATAGTTTAGTTTTGAAATGTCCTTTCTGTAACATGGAGGTAGTTAGAGAAATCTAACAGTTTCTCTAACTTTTTTGACAGAGATAACTTTGTTCAGGCAAGTTGTCATCATGCCAGTTTTATAACTTTGTAGTGAATAAGGCATGAGTTCTGTTTTGTACAGTATTTAAAATATAAACGCTTCGGGCAGAGACTATTCTTTCTTCTTGTTTTGTGTTGTCTAGATCAGTAGACACCAGGCCCCCTAAGTGCTAGTAGGAAGTGAAAACACTATGAATAATACAACATACATTAAAAAAGAATAGCCGTCTCAAAATCCTGGTTCAGATAAACTGAGAAGGATAGGATAGAATAGGCTATGAAAAATTGACTGTAATACATAAAATGAGTATATGATTTTCCAGGGTGATAACAAGGCAAACTGGTTGTGAGTCTTCTGCTGACTAACTCAAACGCACAAGATTGTTTATTTGTTTGGGTGAGATTATTTTTTATGATGCTTTTTTCCCAATTTACTCATTAATGTTTGCTAATCTTTGCTATGTGAGCCCTTAAATAAAGACATACTTCTCCTTTATAAATAACTTGCTTGAAGACTACATAATTGCACTATAGCAATGTCATGGTTTTGAGATTTACCTTTTTCATTGCTGAGAAACCATAGTCAATAGAAGATCTCTTGTTAAAATACTTCAAGATGGAGTCTAGAAGTATGCTAGAGAAAAAAAACCCCAACATTTGCTCTCACTTTTTTCCATTCGTCTGGCAAAACCTGTTGATTTTGAGAACAGAAATGTAAAGCCTCTTTGTTCATTCAGGATTTTGTTCTGAGAAGGTAGTGCTAGGTCACAAGATGCTATGTTTAGAGGCAGGTTTCTGGATTAATCCTACATTTATAATATCAGCTAACTTTGTTTATATTTTTTATACATACCTCCTGACTGAAAAGATGTGAACATCAATGAAGACATAAAAGCCCATGCCTGTTAGGATTTATTTTTTTTTTTTAATCTGATGATGTCCCAAGACATTCAGAAATGATGAGGATTAAGGAAAATGCTCCTTGGTAGAATTATTGCAGCCTGGAAAAGACTGAACATACATACTGCATCAAAAGGAGTGTGACCAGCAGGTCGAGGGAGGTGATTATGCCCCTCTACTCAGCTCTCGTGAGACCCCACCTTGGAATACTGTGTTCAGCTCTGGAGTCCCCAGCACAAGAAGGACATGGGCTGCTGGAGCAGGGCCAGAGGAGGGCCACAAAGATGATCCGAGGGCTGGAACACATCTGCTATGAAGACAGGCTGAGACAGTTGGGGCTGTTCAGCCTGGAGAAGAGAAGGCTCCAGGGTGATCTTATAGCAGCTTTCCAGTACCTAAAGGGGTCTACAGGAAAGGTGGAGAGGGACTTTTTACAAGGGCATGTAGTGATAGGACAAGGGGCAATGGATTTAAACCGAAAGAGGGGAGATTTAGATTAGGTACAAGGAAGAAATTTTTCACTCTGAGAGTGGTGAGGTACTGGAACAGGTTGCCCAGAGAAGTTGTAGATGCCCATCCCTGGAAGTGTTCAAGTGGATGAGGCTTTGGGCAACCTGGTGTGGTGGAGGGTGTCGCTGCCATAGCAGGGGGTTGGAACTGGGTGATCTTTGAGGTCCATTCCAACTCTAACCATTCTATGATTCTATACGTAGGGAAGAGAATATGAATTTGTTTGTTGGTATGATTAATGAAGTGTCACCCGTAGACAGAAGTATTGATAATTGCTGGAGGTAGGATGCAGCCCCTTAGCCCTCTTCACTGGTGACTTGCAGTACATCCATGGCTGAATTCCTGTCTTTCTAAATAATCCAGATAATTCAGATATTGTGCTTTTACCACTTACCTATGTACTACATGTTGTGTGTTCATTGACTCTTGTAGATTAGAAGCTTTAAGCAAAATATTAATCTGATTAATTCTTTGTTAAAATAGACTTCGTCCAGTGCCATTAATTAGACTATGATCTCCATTGACTTTTTCTTTATCCCATGGCTTGAGCAAGCTCCAGGCAGCTGTTCTGAAAAGCTGTAAATTGGATTGCCATATCAGTGGCTGGTCCTGCTCTTTCTTATCTCCTCTGTCCTCCCCCTCCTTCCCTCCCTCCCTCCAACATGGGCCTGCACTAGCTGGACAGTGGTGTCTAAGGATGTTCCTCAATTGACAACAGTGTACAGCCACCTGGGTCCAAGTCACTCGCCAGCCAGCACAGCTGAACTGGAGAGGTGAGCATGGCTGTGGCAGACTGAGAAACTGCCCAGAAAACCCCTGGAGTCATTTGAATTCTCCCAGCTTTTCCACTGCTGGCCACAAAACTTATTGTTCCTCTGATGCTTGGACTTATCCAGAAAAAAAATCAAATTTTATGTTAGTGATGAGAAGAAAATGGATTACTTTATCCTTCACTTTTTGGAAGAGGTAACTAAATCTTGGTTGTACTTCTGAGAACCTTTTGAGTCAGCTTGCTCAGCTCTCTTAGAGAATTGAAGGCTCTGCAGCCATATCAAGGTCTTTATTTTATGTGGCTTTTTCTTTGCCTAGAGGGCTGATTTTTTTCTGAGCAGTGAGTTCCCCACTAGAGTCATATTTTATCATCTCGATGAAATTTCCACAATCTCAGAGAGCTTTTCTCCATAACTAATTCAAGTCTTGTTAGTGTGCTGTGTTGCACATGTGTGTCAACAGAGGTCTGTGATGAAAGGAGATCCAAAGGAACAGTGTCCTCAAAGATGTCATTAAGATCACTATGGGAGTGTGTTTGCTGTAGTGTGACAGTACAGTTCTTGTCCTTGGAACATTCGCATTTAAATTCTCAACTATTTATGAAAGTTCAGCAGGCAGAATTCTGTAACATTTGTACTGGAGTGATGTAACTAGAAATTTAATCCTGGGAAATTCTGAGCATGCTCTTCAGGGTCAAACAATTGAATTTGTATAGATTTCTAGCTTGTTTTGTGCTTCAACTTGATTTATACAATTGATTCCCCTTTTTTTTGCATTATAGCAAAAGGAATCTGGAAGAGAAGTACCATTTGAGGTGAATGTCCTGTTGTGATGATTTGAATTATTAAGATAATTGTGAAGTATTAGTATTGACAAGTAGGAAGTTCCATCTCCCCTTAACAATATAGTAAATGTTCTGGTGACTATCATGTAGCAAGAATTGTCAAGTTATCTGATGTATTTTATAGAAGCAGTAGGTGTATTTAAAAAAAATGTAAAATATTTTTGGTTATAAGAGGTTTTTCCCACCCTTCTTTGGAAATGAAGAAAAAGAGAATTTATTAACAGATTTAAGAAGAAAATGAATACAATTTATAGAGTTTTAGTAGCATGGCAAAATTGTGTCATGAATGTGGATCAACAGCACACTGTCAGAAAGTGATGCCTGCTCTCAAGTCAGCTCTCCTGAGAGCTACCTGGAGCGCAGTCCTCTGCTTTTGGGATTCCCCGTAGACACAAATGTACTGGAGCAAGTCCAGAGTAGGGCTGCCAGGATGGTTGGGACTGGAGCACGTGGCATGGAGAAGATGAGTTTATTCGCCTTCCAGAATAAGGCTGGGTGAAAGAGATGGCCATGACAACTACCTGGCTGGAGATTTGTAGAGAAGAGACAGACACTTCTTAGAGGTGCACAGCAACAGGACAAGAGGTGAGGTATGTGAGCTGAAAGAAGGGGAATTCAGGTCAAGCATAAGGAAAACAACTTCTCAGTGTCGGTCACTGGAATGGATTGTACAGAGGCATTGTGGAATCTCCGTCACTGGAGACGTTCAAAACCCAACTGAACATAGCACTGAACAATTGGCTCTTGCTCACCCTCCTCTGGCTATGGGATTTGGACAAGGGGACCTCAGGAGGTCCCTTCTAACCTCAACTGTCCTGCAGTTCTAGCTATAGCATTCATATTAAGACTTTAACATTGCACTTTCTTTTTACTATATCACTTGAGGTTTTTTTGATGATTGCAGGTTATTAAGAGCAAGAAATGTCTTGTTAGGAACTGTATCTATTCCTGGACTGAGTGAAGAAAATTGTGATAGGAAAATCAGTTTGAAAATCAAATAGCTCTGACTAAATCTTCTTATGATACTGTCATGCTTGTTAATTCGTGGTGTGGTTTTTTTTGTTTTTCTTTTTTTTTTATAAGGAAGTCAGTCACATTTGAATTGAGTTCCAGACAAATTTTGAAGCAAGATTTTCCAGAGTTGGAGAAGAAAGGATAAATAATTATAAACTATTTTTCAAATTGTGTAGTAGCTTACTATTGCCACTTTGTGCAGGTAGCAAATAAAAAGATTTATCGAAGTGTAAAGAACAGAGGACTGATTTTGTGGCAGTGTGCAGTAAATCTTTATGTGCAAGGGCAGACATCATTGATCTGTATTATATTGAACCTTTTGAAGCTTAACTTGGATCCGTGTTCTGAGCAGAGCAAAATGCGAACATTTTGTAGGAGAAATGCTTTGAAAGAAATCTGTTACCAAAGTCTTCCTCTTTTAATTTTAGTTTCTTAGCAGCTGGTCCTTAGTCTACCTAATTGCATTATAATGGCTTTATGCTGCACCAGATGCTAACAGGATAACATTTTTCTTTCCTGATAGTAATGCAGTCTCTGTGTTTGGAATTCTGTTTTGCGGGGTGTCCCTGTGCTAAGCTATGCCACACGCAAGCCGCAGGTACTGGATTCTGATTCTGTATTAAATAAAACCAAATCCTTTTAAATCTCCTTGAGAAATAGAAATAAAAGATCTCTCTAATTGAGAGAATTTTGTTTGTAGCTTAATTTACAAGTATTTCAACCTTTTCTAAGAGTAAAAATAATAATTTACATCCTGTCATTACTAGTGTTCGTTATAATGCACTAGCTTGTTTCCTTTCGTATTTATCAGTCTTTATTAAGTTGTTCTTGCCATATGCATGGCTAGACCTATGCAGTGGTCTAATTTGTTATGTTGCATGGAATAAGGTTTTATGAGAAGGAAGCAATCTGTCTTTATGGCTAATTGCAGGGGTAATCGCAACTCACAGAGGCTATGATCAGATTATGAGTTTCCTCAGCCATTCTTGCCAGGATCTTATTTAAAAGAGGAAGAAGGGGCCGGGGGGGGGGGGGGGGGGGGGGGGGGGGGGGGGGCGGGGGGGGAGAGTAAGAAGATAGTTAAGGTTGCATTTTCAGTCAGTGCAGATTTACTGTTATTGAAGAAGGCTTCTTCTTTTCATATGTGATTTTTCTATGTGCCCTGTTTGGGAACAAAGTAACCTCATAGCATCTCTCTAAAGCTTGAAAGGAATCTCTAAATTTGAAAATGGAAAACTAATTTTTAATAAATGGAATCTTAAATTAATAATCACCCGCTATTAAAATAATATCAGTAGGTAACATCTCAGCCATCTTAATTATTTTATAACTTATTACACAGATCATGCAAAGTGTAATTTATTAAAAGTTGTATTGCTTTCTTTTGTGTAGTAGTAGTGCACTAGGGTAACTTATAATTACATTTAAGATGTATCTGGCCTTATTACAAAGAAAAAAAATAAATGTTCTACTGAAATATTTTTGCCTGTTGACCGATACGCTAATTTGAGGCTATCAGTCTCAATGTCATAAAAAATTTTAACTCCTTCCTATAATCCTAACTTTAAAATCCATCAAAGGATTGTTTTTGAAAAACAGTTTTACATGTTTTGCCTCTGAGAATAGTGGGCATTAAGAGCATATTGAATATTCACAGAATAAGTTTCCTGGTAGGGCCTTAAGCCCTTAGCGAGCACCAGAGCTGATGAGAGTGGAGGGCAAAGAGGTTGGTGGTGAGATTTTATGCTTAAATTAGGGAAATACAGCTTCAGATAAAGACATTTTCTCTTCCACTATCATCAGTGGAGATCTTGGACCACATTCAACTGTGCACACCTCGGTACTTAGCGTTGTTTTCAGTACAGTGAGATGTCCTGCTTGGCCCCAGCAGCTGTTGCAGGAGGACGAGACTTTTGTGCCCTGTGTCCTATCTGTGAATCCCACAGAGGTGTTACTGGTCACCACAAAGTGCCAGCTGTCTCTATGTAGGCAATGGCATACCACCGTGAGGATCTGCGGTCTCCGAAGCCTGGAAAGCAGATTTAAAACAGGCAGTTAGTGACTGTTCATCTCCCTTCAGACTTAGCAGATGCTGCTTCTGGGATCTTGGTTCAGTCGCCATCATTGACAGAGTCATTTCATGCTATTTGAGATGCTGTAGCTTCTCCTGTTTGACCTCAAAATGCTCGTGTAGAAAAACATGTTGCTACCAGGTTCTCTCTTAAATCTACCAACGCTATGAGCCCTTCTGAGACATGTCCCATGCATTAGGTGCTTGTGAGGGAGAAAACAGTCTTTATAGCCTAGTCATCTTCATCTCTAATGAAATTTTAGATTCTGATTTCTAGGGTGGACACCTAAATTAAGGATCTAATTTCAAACTCAATATCACTCTTCAAATTGTTTTTTTCAGTTTTGAAAAGAAATGTTTTTCATTGTGTTTATTTTTGTGTATGTAAAAATTGTATTGCACACTTTCAGTCATAATTTAGGGTAGTGTCTTCTATTTCTTAGTTTGCAAGTCAGAAAAAAAAGAACGGGATACGAGGGAAATAAGGGAAAGGAAAAGGCAAGTAAAGAAAAGCTACATAAGTCTTGTCATGAGTTTCAGGAGCGGGGAGTGGGGTGGAGGCGTATCCCTGAATAGATATAAACTTTTCATTACCTGTAAAGCACAAATAATTTCGATGTGCCTTATGTCTTACCTTTCCTTCTGATCAGTAAACCAGTTTAGTTATCATTTCTCCCCACGAAGCGACTAGCCTACTGTTAAATGCTATGAATAGCCCTCATCCCTTGTGAATGAGAATTCCCTCCTGCTATTATTAACTGTCAATATGCATGATTGTTTCTGCAGTAAAAGTCTTGGTAGAGTTCCTCATTAATTAGTTTGTGTACAAACATGACTACCTCTGCCAGTGGAATAATGGATGCCATTACAGGTAGAGCCAGAAAAGATCTGACTAAAGTAGATGAATCTTCATTACAGTCTCACCATATGACCTTTATCAGCATCTCAAGCTTCATTACACGCACAAGGTTATTGCCCCAGATTTGTAATGATAGCTTCAGATGCTCATTTTTTAGTTATGTGGATATGAAGTTTGTTTTCTTCCACTTAAATTCTGGTGAAAAGTAGAATCCATTCTACATGTTTTAAATTTGCCCTACTTAGCCAAGGAGTGAAGAGTCTCACACTGATTTATAAATGTGTGTGATAGTGTGCAGCTAGTCTTTCTTAACTTCAAGTGGCCAGATAGTGTAAACACCAGTGGATTTTTCTTATTTGTTTTTTACATTTGGGTAGATTCCATGCCTTTTCTTTGTGTGGACTCTGATAGTCATTTTCCTTGGTGCAAAACTAAAGAGAAAGAAAACTATTTCCTTCAGGAAGAGTAAATAGTTTGACTGGGACATGTATCAGTGTAATATCATGGGTTTTATGTCAGTGTTTCCTCCAAGAAATGAATGTCCATCATCACTATTTAAAAGCAATATCTCCTTGATAACCCAAAGAAGTTGTCTGGTAGGTTTCGAATGAGCTGTATTAAATTGTAAGAGTCACCAAGAAATTGGATCCTGTTCAGATCTGAGAGTGCTTGTTCCTATATGACTTTTCCAAGAGTCACTTTCCACTCAGATTGCAAGACAGGTGACATACCTACCTACCTCAGAAGCCTTTGGTTTCTGGATAGTTTTAGGTTAGCAGGATGCCATGTGTTGTTTCACTGATGATAGTCCTCAATTATTTTAACTGAGTTTTTCCTGCATCGGAGAAGGAGGAAGATCTGAGTGTTAACCTGACTCCTAATTTGACCTTTCTTTGGATCTGAATCTATGCTGTCCAGTTCTATGGGGTCCACGTTTTTGCCATGCAGATAAGTTGGGAGTGAAATCGTCAGTGCCCTGTTGACCACAGAGTGATTGGTCAGCATGAGTTACTTCCCTGCTTCTCTATCCTTGTGTAGTAGATGTTTGCAGCACAATACGTGTGGCTTCCAGTGACCTGCTTACACATAGTGTGCTAATTCTTTTGTTTATCTCCATTGCAATAATACCTGCATTAGGCAGGGATTCACACAGGTGCTTGTCCTAATTAACTGCAATATTAGAATAACAAAGTAGCCCAGAACAAATCCCAAACAGATTGAGGTAGATAAACTATGCATGGAAATCTCCAGATAGCTCCAAATTCCTGGAGTCAGACATATTTAACGGTCCTTGGATCCAGTTCAGTGGGGGAATGGGGTGGCAATTCACACCAAAGAAAAGGATATAATGAGGCATTGCTGTTAAAAATAAAGGTCACATTGGGATGGTGAGAGGTTCTTGTTTGTTTCGAACATGTGGAGAGGTTTTAGTGGGTTTAGTTTAGTGAAGTTTTTCTGTGCATCTGAGAGGGAAAGGGGAACACTAAGGTGTATCAGGTTTGTTGATCAGGATAAATCTGCTCCTTTCCTCTTGTGAGAGAGAGGAAGGAAAATGGCTGCTTCTGAGCAGCAATGGAATAGCATTGCTGACCTAATATCCCTGGTTCCCTGAGGCTGAGCTTCAGACACCCCTGGACTGGTTAACTTCTCTGAAAGAAGCAACCAAAATGTGCAGATAAGGAGGCTGCTGAAAATTCTGGAGAAGTAACTGCAACGTAGTGGTTGCGGGTGAGTTGTATCGTCCTTCTCCCTTACAATTACAGCAATGGTGTGCATGATCCAGGAGAAGATCCAGCAGTGTTGTGATCCATCTGATGATGTTAATCATCACACAGCACTAATGAAAGTGTCAGGTGATGCAAAGAAAATTAGAGTTCCACAGGGCCTTGACAGGATATTTGTGATGGTGGTCAGGGAGAGCCCAGATGCCCATGACTACAAACATTTTCTAGAGAAGAGTTTGAAATCTACCAATCATTCCTAGAAAAGGCTGCCAGGCAGTATTTAGTGGGAAGACTTTTCTGTTAAACTCCATAGCTGTACAAATTTCCTTTTGTGATTTCCCCCCTGAGGGTTTTTCTTCATTCCAGCGTTAGCCAAGCTGTTATGGCAAGACGGGTCCTCAGTGCAGTCTCCTGGTAAGAGTAGTGTATGTTGGAGTATGTACTCCTGTTCAAAAGTGCCCTGAGAAATTCAGTAACATCCTGCTTTTTTCAGTGGAGTTTTTGCACCAGGCTCTCAGCTTGCTTTGAGCATCAGTTCCATATCAGTAACAAGAAAGAAGCATACTTTAATTTCATTCTCTCTTTAGACTCTGTTTTTTGATTATGTGGACACTGTAAAGAAGAGCTATGAAAGTTAAGTTTTTTTTCTGGACTGGTTATTTCTTTTACTGAAGGCATAGTTGCAATGTTTAAAAATTTATAATTCTGTTAATAACAAGGCATTTTATTTTAACATCTCAAATTGTCATAGCTTAGCTATTAATCTGATGAATTTACATGCAAATGCATTCTCGTTTTAGAGTCATATTTGTCTCCATTATATTAGAAGCTTTACTATGTCAAGTAGCTCTTTCAGTGTTTGAAGACATATCTACTGAAATAGATTAACAACTTTTCAAATACATTATTGGGAAATGTGAGTTATCAGTTCTTTTGCTCAAATTATTTCATTATGGAAGACTTTCCATTTCAGAAAAAACTGTTAAGGTGATCCATTTTGTGATTTTTCAAAACACCGTGGTAGTCTGGGTATTTCTTCCTTCAGGTTTTGGAATTATCTTACTAAATATTTCCATAAACTCAGAAGCCTAAAAAAAAAAAATCTTCAATTTGAAGAAAGAAAAAAAAAAATTACAGCCACGTTTTGTCCTGTTTTGGGAAGAATAAAAAGCTTTTACAGATTACATAAAATGAGAAACTAGATTCTCTTTTCTACTCAACCTGATATTATTTTGTGTGTTCCTCTCTCGTTTTTCAAGTGCTTGTACAAGTTTTCTCCTTTTCTATTACATATTACTTTTCTGTCAGCAGTTACCCTTAGAGCTTTTGTTTGTTTAGAGATGTTCCTACTCTAATAGTATGAATCCTCAAGAGTTAGAATATAGCAATTTTGTAAAAAGGTGTATTTACTGTTTGTTTGATTGGATTCCACAATTGATATCTGGACTGCATGAGCAGTTGAGCTTCTCATCTTGATCATAAGGAGTTAAGAATTAAGCATTTTATGCAGATTGTAAATTGGCTGTTGCTAATTCTCCTGTCCTCACCAGTTGATGTAGTATCAATTAGCAAATATAGGTTTTAAGGCTGCCTTTAATATTCATGATTCTTAATTGCCTTTGTTAATTGAGAAGAAACACTCTGGTGCACGATGCTTGACAGGTAAGAATTATTATCTGCTGCTTGTGTTGGCAGTGGTCCAGAGAAAAGTAGGTTACTGATACACAAATACGTGCAAAGATCTTACCCACAGATCTGTTCTTTTGGCTGTGAGTTTTCCTGCGCTTGATAGATCACCTGAATAAGGGAGAAACTGATGGTTCGGGTAAACATCTGAATAACCTGTTTCGAGAATCAGGTGTGCAGTTTCATTTACAACAGGGAGCAGATGCAAAGGACAGTTATTTTAGAAACTGCAAACCTCAGTTATTTAAATAATAGAGTCGAATAAATGAAAAAAAAGGAGACTGTTACTTATGATGAAATTTATCTGGTCAAATTTTATTAATATTTTTTCCAAATATGTCAAATTTGATTTGTATATATTTTTATCTTTGAATTGTATGTTTCAATCCCTAAAATATATCTTATGTTCAAGTGTTTGAAATTTTTATGCTGTCCATACAGCTTGATTACATTATACTTTCTTTATGATGTTATAAAATTGGTCTGCATTGTTTGAAATATCCTTACAACTACTAAAATGTTTTGATTTAAATATTTTCAAAGGCTATTCTTTATTTTCAACCAGCTTGAACTACTGCTTTCATATAGCTTTAAATAAGTAAGTAGAGATGACTTTGCAGACCATGAAAGAAAATCTGCCTTAAAGAAAAAATAAAAATCAAAAACACTTGAGTTCCAGTTGAAAAAGTGACTTAGAAGGAGGTGCTCACTAAAGCTAGTTGTTTTAAGTTTGTGTTTCCTTTTCAAAAAGACTTAATATCTTGGTTATTTAAATGTTTTCAGAAATTGGCTCAGCTCAATAATGCTAAAAACAAGGAAAGAATCATATAGCAGGTCTAGTAAGGTATGAGTAATGCTTTCATTGAGAAATGCTTATAAATGACGCTTTTGGTCATTATTTATATTAAAATGGGAGGTTCTTAACTGGGAAAGTTGTTTTTTCTGTGTTCTGTTAGGAACAAAAATGACTTGATTTTTTTTTTAATGTTAATTAAAATTAAAATGTTAATTTTTCATGAAAATTGTAAAATAAATTGAACTGGAAGCAGCTCATACAAGAAATGACACTTATCAGTTAATCTTATTGTCTAAGGTTGGCATCTTGGTTGATAAAAATGAATCTCATAATTTCCCTTTTGCTTTTCTCAGGGTTAGCCTGTAGAAATTATACCAGCATCGTGTGCATGAGCCACAAAGAGTTGCTCTGCACCAGATGGACCTCAGAGAGATAATGGAAGCAATATTGTCCCCAGCTTGGCAGCTTTGCATGGGCTAAGCTGACCAGCTGTACACCATGGGCTGCTGTGGAGGATATTGGAGCAGTAACCTCACACTTTGGAAGGTTCATGGACTGTTGTTGTAAGAGATGGAGAAAAGTTTTCTTCTCCACTCTCACAGAACAAATTTCCATAAGGTGCAGATAACCAGTGCACTAGTGGGGACTGTCCCTTTAGCTGATGTTTTGTTGTGGTAACACTTCTTACTCTTGTATGGTTGTGCAGCAATTCTACTGTATTCTCAAACTGAAACAGTTTAAAGCATCCAGAACCAGGGATTGCTTGGAATAAAGCAGAGAGTAAGAGAGACTGATTAATAGAAAGCTGAATGCAGCAAGAATGGATGCTTCTCACAGGCTTTACCAATGTAACTGTGATCGAATTGTTGGCAGCCGTAGCCCAATTACAAAAGGATTACCTGTCCATCAGTGCTGAAAGGATGTTTGGAATGAGCGGAGGTCATGACTGCTCCTTCTGACATATCTGTAACTATTTGCATAATAGCTGAGCCAATTTGGAGATCCTGTATTAAGCAGATGTGTGGAGGAAAAAACTTGGTTTTAAGCATGGCATTACGTTTTCAGTAGTGACAAAATACAGGAAGGTTGAAAAGCATAACAATACCGATGAGCCTGTAGCTATTTATCAAGCTTAGAGTTTCTTATGGTTAGAATATTTTTACTGGAATTGTTTTGATTTGTTGATGCATGACTATATACTATTCCTTGTCAAATATCACCTGTTGTGTTAGCCATCATCTAGTGTGAGGTGATATATCTGCCTAGGGAGATTATGGTTGTGCTTCTAGTGGAAGATTGCCTGGGGTATGTAGAAATATCAGATTGCTAGCTCTACACTGTATGCATTCACTGCTGGTTACAGTGTTTTGGATCATCAGTAATTGCAAATGTGTGACTGCTACAGAAATAGGATATCAAGGGCATCATAGTATCAGCCTTACCTAGAAACACTTCAACCTTTGAAAATATGCCTGTCTTCACCCCCCTAAGAATTTCTGTATGTCCTAAATTCTTCCAAAAATCAGTGTTGTTTTATCCATTTCCAGTGTCAGAATATAATGAATACATAAAAAAACACAAACACCTCAGCATCTCTCACAGAATTATTGTATGAAATCTGCTGAACTTTCATCTGTTTATGTAGGAGAGAAACTACTGTTGGGTTAATGTACTAAGAATTCAGATGTTCTGGTTCATGGATATAACCTGATTGTGTTTGGTAAAGAAGATTTTTTTTTTTGTATTAGTAAAGGTTTTTATATTTATTAATGCTCTTTTCTGGCAGATTATAAATCAGTCAAGTTTCTTTCCTTTGCACCATTCAGTCAAGCCCAGAATACCAAGCTGAAATCTGTCAAAACCAGATGCCTATGCACTTCAAAATTCCTACCAGTGATTCTGGTAGACCACGACTGCTTCATCTAAATCTTTCCTTTAGGGTGCAGGTTTTTAACAATAAAATTGTTGGTTGTGTAACGATACTTGGAACACTTGGAAGTATCTCATTAGAGATATTCCTTCACTTGATACTTATTTTAATTGGAAGTCAGTGATACCTAAAAGGACATATTTTCATACGGTAGCGAGCATATAGTTAAACTTGTAAGAGATAAGTTTTACAGTACCTTTTAAAAATTGTCCTTAGTTTCTGAAGGGGTCTATGAATCCTCTTAAGACCTTCAATATGGTCAACATCATATATGTTGATCATATGATTAGACTGAAATTATTATAGCTCTTCTAACACTTGCTATTTCTGTAAGCTTGGAGTGAAATGATCACATTACAATTATTTTACCTGTAAATACTTGTAAAGTCGCAAGTTACCTTACCAGAAATCAAGAGGTGACCTTTTTTCTAAACTCTAAAAGTAAAGTCTTGTTAGTAGTTTGTTATCCCTTTCATCTTTGCAACTTCTGTGTCTTGGCAAGATGTGATGACTCATAGTTGTTGTAATTGTCAGCTTGGTATTAGAGCAGAACATTTTCACAAGTGTCCTATTAACCTATCTCATAACACAGTGCCAAAACTTTCATCATCTAGTCTATTCCAACATGTTAATATAGCTAAAGATTTATCATTTTATTACTCGGTGCACAAAAGTCAAATTACTTCCTCAGTGTCAAAATTAATTTCCCAGAAATTATTACCCAAATCACCTCTTTCCATATCTGTTCCTCCTACTAACAAGAGTTTCTAACCAGCTAAATTTTGGAAGAGTCCTGTTTCTTTTTATTGACATATGTACAATTGCCAGTAGCCGTTCTGTGGTCAATAATGTATGTTTTAATCTAATGGCATATTAAAGTTTAAGGGTTTCCCATGGATCTCTTTTAGGGAATTATTCTAATGTGATTCTATGATTCTATAGTATCATCATCTTAAAAGAAGTAGAGCTAGTCTTTCTTCTTCTCAACTGTATAGAAAAGTTAGAGAAGTGACTCAGTGGTTCAGTTTAGTGCTCAATTTTCAACACAAAATTAAATAAACCATGTGGTGAGGCACAAAGATATTTCAGTTTGTAACTGCTGATTGCTCTTTCATTTGGAATAAAGACAGATCAGTTCATACTAGAGCTGCTAATTAAAATAGTCATGAATGTAGAACAGAGATAAGCAATAAGATGTCCTAGAAGCTGATTAGATTTAAAGCTGACCTTAAATGGTCAGGTAGCATGGGCAGATTGTTTTACTTGGATACACTTTTGCTTTTGTCTTCTCACCCTGACTCCAAACACTGAGTAATTAAGAGCATGTATATAGAAGAAATTTCAATGATGACTCAGATAATTCAGAATTGCTTATAAGCTACTGTGCCTCTAGTTTATGAGGCTGAATTGCATTACTAAAATAATGTAACGTGCATTGACGCTACAACATCTATTAGTGCTGTTCACAATGCATTTACATGCAAAGAAGAAATTACTGTCTTCTAAACGCTGAAATGGCTAACTATGTATACTGAGTAATGGTTCACTGTTTTACAAAAATATCAAGTGGAATACTGATATTTTTCTTATTTAAATAGCAATGTTTCTGAATGCTTGTATTTATTTTTTAAATGTAGTTGCATCTGATTAGAATGTACACATTAGTATACATAGACACTGTTCTCTTTGTGCTGTAGAGTATAAGATAGATATAGTGTGAAAGGGCATGAATTACTAAATTCAGATTGGGAAAATCCCCCAAGAAAGAACTCAGACAAGAATTTGGGTACAAGGATGGTAACAATGTAATTTATCTTACACAAAAGTTATTAAAATTTATATTTTGTTTATTGTTTGTTAGAACAGAGAAGAGTTTCCAGAATTTATCTGAAAACTGGGGGGGGGGGGGGGGGGGAGGGGTCATTTTGTGTGGACTTTCGGTAGCTCACCCAGCTTCACTTCTGGCTTTGCCTCATCTGAACCACGGTCTTGTGCCTTAGCCTTGTCTAGCCAATCCAGCTGTCGTGGTTTTGTCGTGTCACACAGACTCTAGATGCCTCTCTACCTTGTCATGAGTCCCATGCTTCACGACCATCCTCAGGCTCAGGCATCTCTTCTCCACGGGCTGTGAGTGGGTCTCTGCTCCACCGAGGCCGTCCTGGCTGCAGGGGGGCCACCTGCCATCTCGCCACCGGCTGCAGGGGAAACTCAGCTCCGGCACACCTCCTCCTGCTCCATCCTCACTGACCTGCTGTCGATGCGGCTGTTTCTCTCAGATCTCAGTCCTCTCCAGGTGAACTCGGCCCAGTGGGCACCCCGGGAGCAGGGTGCTCCTCGAGTTCCCCAGCCAGCTCCGCCATCGCCATCCTCAGTGGGCGGTGCCAGCCTGATGCGGGCAGTGCCCTCCTCCCTTCTCTCCTTGCTCCTGGGCAAAGCACCTTTTCTTGTTCCTTTGTCCCAACTTAAACAGGGCAATTCACAGAGGCGCCAATTGGCTCAACTTCAAGGGGGATGGGAGTCCGATCTGTTGGCCAGAACCAGGTCTGACCCTGTTTCAAAACCAGGGAGGTCACAGAGAGCAAATCCCCTCTCCTGCCACCAGAACCCCCCCACATCAAACCATAACACCAACCCATTATTTCTTAGGAAAAAACCAAATATTTACTTGGCCAAAGTGAGAGACAGATGGGTTCTGTTGCCCAAAGCTTAAAGATTTCCAGAGGGACAGGGATGGCTGAGGTTCAGGTGCCTGCTCAGAAGCACTCAAAGTACAGTCTTGAAGGCCCTATCCTCAAGCATAGAATTATCTTCTCTTAATAGAAATGCTGTCAAAACCTGCTAGCCCTAGAGCATTCCTGTGAGTGAATAAATCATCATGTTCTGACATGCAAACATCAAAACTGTGGACATAAGTTTCTAATTGGCTCTAGACGGGGATCACAGTGAATCTGCAATTAAACACAAGCTGTCAGTGCAATCCTGTTGGTTGAAAGTGTAATCCAGGAGTGTACAGACGGGGAATTGTCAGAAGAGGCTGGGAGATGTCTGCTGCTGTGAATAACAAGGGTGAGTGAAATCACCCATCATCTGTTTGCCAGTGCGTATCGTCCAGGTCGCTGGTGAGACTGGCACGGAGCACACGCTGCCTGTCAGGTTTCCAAGGGACGGTAGAGAAGGCAAGCCACAAAAAAAAATTAACTGGATAGTTCATACCATACTGAGGGAGAAGATTCTGGACAGTAACTGGGTTTTCCCCTTAGCAAAGATATGCATATGAGAAAAGGTGAAAATGAATTTTAAACATTGGATCTGTAAATAAAGCTTCATTTTAAATTATTATTTAACAACAAAGATAATTAACCATGGAAACAAATTATAAAAAGATGTTTTAAATTTTTGATTTTTTTAGTGTTTTCAAATCAATAACAATAACTTTCTGAATGTTATGTTTTAGCCAAACATGAATTATTTGGCTCACTTTATGGATAAGTAGGTGAAACTTAATGATCTGTGCACAGGTTATATTAAATGATCAAATGGTCCCATCTGGCTTTAAGCTCTAAATCCACTTAATGAGGGAATTACATTAATATCCACAGACCTTTATCAAGTTGAATGTTGGTTCTTTTCAAAAAAGCTATGAAAGTTTCTGACAGAGAGGGGGAAAAAAACCCACCTTCTCATCCCTGTTTCACCCCCTCTTGAGGTGATTTCAATTTCTAATATTAACCTTAACACAGTTCTTTGTGCTCTTTGTTGGAGAATATTGGGATTAGTGTCAGATTCTAATTCTTTTTCTTATATTGATAATTACACTTTCACCTAGGTGATATGGTACTTCCCATTTTTAAGGAGCTGTTTACGAAATGATGCCAAACAAACTAACATTTTCTAGACTGTTAGGCTGATTACGTTTGCTTGCTTGTTTTGAAGCTTCATCTAAAATATCCAAGCCATTTTCCATAACAGCTAAATAGAAAATGAGGGTTTCTCCCCATAACTCCCTTGCAGCAGTCTTTGCGATGAGCAGAGCGACAGTCATTTTGGTGAATGAGAGTCTTGTTAAGACGTGAAGTGGATGCAAGTGGGAGTTGGTGGCTGGAGGGGAAGGAAAAGAGGATTGAGCAAAGGAGACAAGTGATCCCCAAAGCACAGCCCTTCCTCTCCAGTAAAGCAGGATCCTGCAGAGAAAAGATATAAATTCTAATGTTGTAGTCCACTTCACTTTTGATGCATCTTAGCTTTTTAGTGTCTTAATGTTAAACCCTGCTTCAGTGCAACCTTTACAAACTAATACCTAGCGATGGTATCGAATGTATGTTCTACATGCTCTAGCAGGTGGTGGCAGGGGTTGGTAACGCCGGTGGGGATAAGAGTGGCAAGTTCTGCCAGTTCACTGAAACAAAGTTGGTGGCTACTTCTGACACTTAGGTAGCAAGGAAAAAAGAGAAAATGGGAGGAAATGCTGTGTAGCACAAGTGAAATCTTTGTACAGGAAGAAGTGGAGGACACTTGAATTTGCTTTTTATATTATCTTGTTATTAATTTCTTTCTCAGGAAAGCCAGTGGGCAGTCAGAGGAGCGAGGTTTGTGCACTGCCTGGTTGTACATTACTTCCTCAGGGAAAATCAGTTATGCATCAGAAAATGGACTTTAAATTAAACACAAATTTATTGGTTGTGTTATTTGCTCTTTTAGAAGAAATGATGTCATTAATTCAGCAACCTGTACTGAAAATAATGTGTTACTTATGAATAACTATTTCCTTTTGTTTTGGGAAGTTTAGGTCTTATAATCGCCTGTAAAGAAGTCAGACAGTGTGACAGGGTCCAAGTATGTTGAATTTGCCTGGTTTACACCTAGTGCCTGATATGTCAGCTTTTGCTTCCCAGATACTCAGCACCAGCTGTCTCATGGCAATAAAACTCGTCTCCTAGCTTTCCAGCACCGTGCAGTACCTCTGCTGTCCTGAGTTAGCATAAGTAGTAGTTTTTATGCTTTTAAACATATATTTATGTACTAAGTTATATGCTTGTATGGCTCATGGAACTCAGTGTGCAATATTGTATCTGTGCCTTTTATAATCAAGTATATTGTGTGGGTGTGCCAGCTTTACTGACTTCAGATCAGTGGGGTTTTGTTGTTGTAGGTTTCGTGTGTGTGTCTGTCCCAGTGGGACTTGTTTATTTGAATAAACCTATGAGCATGCTGCCAACCGCATATATAGAGACTGATGCAGTTTCTGGTCCCTCCACTATTGCCGTAATTTTCTCTGAAAGTCAAAGTGTACATTAAGTGGAGTTTTTGCATGACTTATGAGACCAAGGGTGAAAAAGATGGAGGATAAATTAATAATACAAGTATACATAGTAGCATAGAAACATCATGCTTAAATCCACCTAGCCTGTAAAAGCTTAAGTCTCTGTGTAACGTTTCAGTAGTCTCTTCCACTTTCTATCCCGATTTGCTGTCTTAAGTTACAAGGGAAAAATGGTGTGGCACTACTCTCCTCAATAATTTTACCTACATTTCATATGAATTAGATGTAGGTTGATGATTTGACTGTAAACATAATCCATCTACAAAGTTCCTCGGCTTTATCTCTTTGCATTTCTGATAAAGCTGTAGTTGGGAATAAAAGAGATTGTTTTAATGACTGCTGAGTCATTTACATCAGGTGCTACAGCCAAATTCTAGATTTATGTTATTTAAATTATCTGTGCTCTTTTATCCTTGGTAACTCTGGAGAGATTAAGTGGAATTTATGGATTTATTTTTAAATGGAAGCAGATGTAAACTCAGTGAATTGGGTGTACATGCAAATATTCATACTGTATATAAGTATGCAGTTCATACTTTTCAATGTTAGATGCATGCTGAATATCCTATGTTAAATTTTATTACATCATTTATAGTATGAAATTGCTAGGATATAACTGAGATGACTTCCTACCATTAACTGTTCTGTAGCTTTTTGGCAGGAGTTAGGGGTATTAACCTCAATCGCCTGGCAGAAAAATCCTGCTGTGATAACTGTACTGTCTATTTAAATTGTCCTCATAAGATTTTACCCAGGTTTCTCATCTCTCTGTAAATTATAACATTATTGGCCCAGAACGACGTTCAGTCCCAACAGAGCCTGCATTGTAGTGGTGGGTGAGAGATCTCCTTATCAGATTGCTTTGAAGAATTTGTGATTGAGTGCTGTTAAATATAAGCTGTTGGTACCAAAAATAAATCAGTAATTAGAACTGATGGGAGTGAGGCAAAGCCATGTGAAATTCAAAATTTAATTTGATGCATGAATATTTTAAAGCAAATATGGACATGTGCTTACTTTGGACTGCATTAGCTCTAGGCAGCAATTTGTTGTTGTGGTAGAGGAAACAAAGGGTTTATAAGGAACTGCCGAGACAATTTTTACTTTAAAATATCCCTGCACTTTCTACTGTACATCAGTGAAGAGCATGATATCAGTCATTTATGCAATGCTACATGTTGAAGTCTACCCAATAATTTTCCTGGAACAAGATTAAGGAGGGTTTTATTTTACCCGTGTTGAAAAATGTGCATAACGATTTATAGGAAAATTTCAGTCCTTCGTGCTGGAGATTTCAGGCTCACAGGGATGCAGGGAAAGAACTGAGATAGCCCCACAGGAGCTCCAAAGGAGGCATTGTGGGCTGCCGTTGGCGCAAAGGCTTCCCAGCCTTCCCCTAAATGCATCGGCTACTTCTGTGCCAGCCGCGCAGAATGGTACTTATTCATCGATGTTACTGTGGTGGATTTCACTTACATTATCTAAAAAGGTATTTAGCATGTGCCAAAAACTCCATTGATTGCATTATAGTGTGTTTTGGGGGTGGGGGAGTAATTTTAACCACAAAGTGAACCTATTTTTCTGTTTCCTTTAAATTCCATTATCTGTTCAAATTGGATATTTTGGGTTTGTTTTCAGCTGGCCGTTGTGAATGGCAGCTGTTTACTGTGAGAACATCAGGGTTTTTCAGGAGACTTTAAAGAAAAATACTGAGCTGTTTAATCATACTTCATTTTGTTTGCCAGCAGTAATTGTTAGCTTGATAAACAGTTTTGTCTGGGGATAGGTAGGGAAGCTAAACTTTTTTTTTTAGTTGAATGTTTTTTTTTTTTCCTGGAGTGAGTTTATAGAAACATAAGTAGGTGCATTTTGTACGTAACTGGCAAGCTGTTCATTATGAGATTTTTTTAAAATTATGTAGTTCACCTTATCTGCGGTGGATTTCATTAATGGCATGGATTTGAGTAGGCAAATTAGGTGTGTTAACAATTGTATTCTGTTTTTTGTGGGTTACTTGACAAAAACTTCTATTTCCAGTAGTGACTCCTAGCCATGTTAGGGAGCAACACTAGATATCTCTTGCAGATTCGTTAACCTGTGTTCTGCTGGTGTCTTTTGCTGTGCATCCATAGTACTTGCAGAGATCTGGATTTATGATCAAGAAGGAAAACATTCCTTTCCTGCCTTTACACAGATGATGCTTCTGAATTTGGGTGGAACAGTTAACACTTCTGTGCCTTGGTTCTTCTACATCTTTTCACTCTGCTTCTCATTTCTGCTAAACCTACAGGAATTCACTCTCAATGCAGGCAATATAAACTGTATCCAACTGTGTCTGCGTGTGTGTACATACCTACAAAGGTGTGAATTGCAGCTGACCATTTTAATGCACTATAATACAAAGCACATTAAATCTAGAGTTAAGAGTTTGGGGGCAGACTACAGGTATGGTCTGCACCTGTGTTAAAACATTCAGATCTAGCAATGAATTTTATGAACTGCACGTAGTAAAAGTTCAGTGAGATGATTGAGACAGTCATGCTTAGACTGAGAAAAGCAAGGAGAAGAAGTTAGCTTTGACTCATTTATTACTGAAGTTCTTCAGTATTTTTGAAAAGTAGTGGTGGATCATACCGATTCTGCCGTCATGTCTGTAGGAATTGTTACACAAGATGTGTTACAATACAAGACGCAGTATAGGAACTCCTGAAACTATATTTCAGATTCGAGAATTATATAGTTTTATGTATCGTAGATATGTAGAAAAGGGAATTGTGCCATATCTGAAGAAAGAATTAGAAATCAAAATGTCCTGAAATCAAGATGCAGTTGCCAATAGTTGACTTAGCCTATGTGAAATGCTCTGGTGTCTGAAAAGCTGGAATACAGGAGGGCCTGAAGAAATTAATCAGGAGAATGCAAATATGTTCAAAAAGCGGGTAAACTGCTCTGTCTGGGATTTCAGGCAGGACAGACTCCTGTATTGCCTGAATTTTGAAATGGGTGATTCCTAGTTTGAGGTGATAGGTTCTGTGGTGGACCTTACTTCTGTTGTGCCACCTAAGCGTGATTCTCTTTTCTATGCCAGTGAGAGACACCCTCCTCCCATGTGTCCCTGGGAATTTGCCTAGAAAGCCACAACACAACTCTTGATTTGGCAAAACAGTTCTTGCTCTCAGGCTGATGCAAGTCTGTTGCACAGCTGAGTGGTGTTGAGACTCCTCTTGAGGTCTGTAGGAGCAACCACAGGCAGGGTGGGGTGGAGAGCAGGTATCTGCCATGAGCTAAGGAGACTTGGCACTTGCACCAGATCTGCTGGGAAATGGACTGACTTGCAGACTGTGTAGCGAGGAAATCAAGATGTCATAAGAGTAATCCATCTTGGAAGAAGCTGTTGCTGCCTCCCATGAAATTGCTGTGTGTGCAGCTGCCTGTGATGTATTTTGCTGTGCAAGGGCTATCGGAGCGATCGTTCACTTATGTGCTGACAAATCCGTATTTGGCAGTCTGCAACATCTTGACTGAGTTGGATTTAAAACATCGTAGGGTTGTCCAGCTTTAAAACGATTTGGGGTTATTTCACTTGACTTGTCTGTCTTTGCCCTCCCTTCTTCTTTCTTGTTTTTAGTGGAAATTCTTATAAGACCAAGGATTATTACACTTGAAATAAGACAAATGACCATTTTGATCATTGGACTGATATCCTGGCCTACTATTTTAACCAGCCTTTTAATTACAGCCAAGGTAGTGTGAAGATCCTTAAAATATTTCCATCTCTTATTGTGAGAAGCTTTCTGGTTAAGAGCTCTGTAAAATTCGTCTTTGGAAAAAAGCTGTGGAGTAAATTAAAAAGGAAAGAATATAAACACGCAAGCATGTAAAGGAGAAAAATAAAAAACAACAAACTTTTGAATCCAGCAAAAGAAATGGCAACTTCCCACCATCTGCAATGACCTTTTCTTTAGAAAATACTCCACTTGTTAGTGGGAATAATCTGTGCTCTCTAAAAAGATAGTTTTATCCAAAGTCTAATTCCAAAGAAGAAAATGTAAGGGTTCAAACACTCCTGCTTACTTGAAAATAGACTTGACTTTGTATGGCTGGCTTTAATGAAACTCACTCAGCAGGCATCCTGCCATCGTAGCTTAAAAGCCAAGCAAATGTGTTACCTTTGCTGCTGCAATCTTTCATTTGTCATGGAAACCAATAGTTAGTGTAATGCAAGATAAGTAACTAAAAAAAAATAATACTGTCACTAGAAGATGATTGGCATTCTTAAAGGTAAACATGTAAGGGCTTTTTAAAATCCAAAAGCTGTTGTTGCTGCATGCAGATAGAAGTTTCTCCTACAGAGGATGATGGCCGATGTGAATGTTGGTTCAAGAAGAGAAGGCTACTACGCAATGGAAGTGACTTCTCTTATCAAAAATCCATATACACATAACTATTAAGAGCTTTGACTTTCCTGACTAGCATGGCAGTAATTTACTGTCAAACAGATTTACATGTAGAGAAAAATGTGCAAAATCATGGCTGTTTTTTTTGTGTTTTTTTTTCCCCCCTTCCCTGAATGACTAAAACTAGAATATACATTATCTACTAAATTAAGAGCCTCTGAAACTTTGACATTGTTGTTCCTTGAAAATCCCCAGATAAATTAACACTAAGTAATTGACATACCTTCAGGTAAGGCACCAAGACTTCTGCTTATAAATCAAAGACTTTCTGTCCGGAAATTAATGTGCATATTGAAAATCAAAGGAAATTAAATTTCCAAGTTATAATGGATATTGTTGAAAACTCCACATGGAGCTGATGTCATGACCATATTTCCTACACTTATATTTGTGGCATCATGAGTATATTTTTGAGTATGCATGATGCTGCTAGGTAGTCTAGGAGGCTGTTTTGTGCCATGCCAGACCCTGTGAAATAGAACTGATTCATCACGTAAAAGCTTTTAAAATTTGGCTTTTCCAACTAATGAGTCCATAATCCTATTGAGACCTTCAATGTGCCTAATTGCAAGATAGGACAGTATTGGTACTAGAAACAATCAATTATTTAGGACAGTTTTGTACTGCTTATGTTTTTAATGAGTTTCCTCAGGTGGACCCCTGCAGTCTTAAGACTATATTCATTATAAGCAAAGTCTCTGTAATGTGTTTTAACTATATTTTCATGAACACCTTTTCTTGTGGTTTAGGGTTGGATTTTAGCATTCATTCTTTCCCAAACAACAAATAGTTTGAAAAATAAAAATCTGTTTTTCTCTGAAGACACTCAATTAAAAAGTGCCAACCAAGGTTACTGTGACACAATGTCCTTTCTCTTTCTAGCCTTCTGGTGGCTTTTCACATTTGAGTATTTCAGTGCATGAATCTTATGTAAACAACATAGTTGGTTTGGTAGATGATATTCAAGTTTTTTAGAGGACTTATTTGTAGTCATTGATAGAATAAAAAAGTTAGAATTATATGCCATAATATTACTGAATAATGTCAAATTTTCACTCACTGCTGAATATTTTTTAATGTGGTGTTAAAACTGTAGTAAGAATAGGCAACCTGGTAGAATTGATAAAATGGTGGAGAAGGATATCCAAAGGGCAGTTGTGGACTGACCAAGTCTGCTATTCAGCCTGGCAATGTTTTTTCTGGTTGCCTTGCTGACAGCAGCTGCTCCATTTTCTGTGGGTCTTGTTGCTTATATACAAGGTTTGAGAACTGCATTTTTTGTTGTTGTTGTTAAAGATTTGTCAAACAAAGTTCTAAACTGTTGTATTAGATGACTATGTAGTGTCTTTTAAAGTATTTTCATATTCGAGAGAGCAATTTAAATTGATTTGGAGAAGATGCCGAGCACCAGGATTTATGTGGGAATGTCACAAGTGACAAGCCTTCCCTAATCAATTGCTTCAAAAGAAAAGTACCACCTGTCTGACATTATTCCAGACTTAGTTAATTACCCTGTATCACTTCTGGCAACTGCAGAAAAATCAGACACTGATGTTTCTGACCTCTAATCTGACGAGATCTTTGCATCTTGATGGTGTTTTAATCAAATAGCACAAGATCTCAGTATTACCAAGTTACAGCTGCTGATCAAGAGGATTGCATTCTGAATGACAGCTCCAGATTTTCTTCATCAGTATTCTTTTGCTTTCACTCCCATTAAAAAGTGTGACAATTTTAGTCTGTTTTTATTTTATCTCTTTGAAAAGAAGATCCACATAACTTTTCAATAAGTATACATACAAAGTATCACAAGTTTCTTCTTTTTTTCTTGTAGACTTGTAAAATAAATGCAGAACAATCCCTTTTCCTTCCAAACCTTCTGCATATATGAAAGTGATAAGGAAATATAGAATTATCTAAAATATAGGCCTAACCGCTTGAAATTTTACCTAACTGGTGAACAAAATTATTTCTGATCACAACTTTAACCTCTTTTTTTTTTTTCTGAAACCATTTACTACTATTTGAAGTTCTTTTTTTACGCACTTGAAAAATATCTCTCACGCTGGAATATTTCATATAAAGTATAAATGATTCTGTGATGAACTGAATAATTAATTGAGTCTAACTATATTTGAAATGATTGGAAAAAGTGTATGTGTCTCTATGGCAACTTTCTCTTCTGTAACGTTTCTTCTTAATATGAAAATTCAATAAAGTCTGTACTTAACTAGGTGAGGTTAAATTAGGTAGATACCCCAAATGTGGAGTCTATTATGTATTGTGAGGCATCTGGTATTTCTTATAGAAACAAACACAAAATTGTCTTGAATTTGTGATGCCAACAATCAACTTGTGCAACTGTTCATTTTTCCCAGGGCTGCTGTACATTTTGATAGAGCTTTTAAGTGCATAATGACATGGTGGTGCTCATTCTCATATAATTTCGATGTTTCACAAACATTGGTCAGTCTGCTTTTCACTCTGCCTACAAGGAGTTGTGGCTTTAATATCTCTGTTTGACAGGTAAGAAACCATAGCACAGAGCTATCAAAGTTAGAAGTATATCTTAAATTTGGGATCCATCTTAGAGGCAGGTGTAATCAGTTTTTCAGAGCAATTACTACTGTGACTTTAAATGTTTTTAGAGTATAATTTTGCGGTAGATGTGATGCAGGTATGTGTTTCTGTGTGTTATCATCAGTTGTGTTTGTAATCTTTGCCACTGGGGTTTCATTCATAGGAATTTGGCACTCTCTCAATAGACTAACCACTGGGATGGGTCAAAAACATCCCTGAGGGTGATTTTTTTTTTTTTGCAAAAATTTGACAATGCAGGAACAGTGCAGTTTGGAGCATCAGGAGGTCAGGGATCTAGGCCTGACCTTCTCTGATTTTGCTGTGTTTCCCCCTTCCACCTGCAAGCCCCTCCTGGTGGTCTACCTCCACATGCATCAGGTCGCTAGACTGAGTTGTGCTCTTTAAGCTCTTGCTCTAGGAAATCTACTTTCTCCTCCATGGATTTTCATCAAACATAAATGTAATTAATTTTCATAAAAACTTTTGTGTGCTTTTATAGTTTGTTTGGGTTTTTTTTGGGGAGGGAGAGAGGGTGGCCTAGCCTGTGAGGCAAGCCATTTGTTTCTCGGTTCTTCACTGGTTGTCATGGTATTTCTTTTTATTTTTGGCTCACCTTGCAGGACCATTATCACCTTTTGTTCCACACTATTGTGTGTTTGAAGGAAATGCTGGAAGAGGGAAATAGCGGAAGGACAGGGACTTTACTTTCTGTACTCACAGCGATAGGAGCTGGTAAAAGTTATGAAAAAGTGAAAAGGTTTTTTCTGATCACTCCCTGGTGAGCTGCCGCACGCTTAGTTCTGAAATATGGTTGCCAGGCTCTTCTGATTACTACAACTTCTCCCAGTTTATTTTCTCTTTTCTTCTCCCAGTATTTTCTTCCTTTATTTTGTCTCACAGGGACTAGGAAGGATGTGTCCCAATCAGGCACATTGAATTTCCCTAGAACTCCAAGGGCCTATTGATGACTCTCAAGAAAATAGCTACAAGCTTTTTGACAGGAGAAAATCTTTTCCCTAGTCTGACTCTCAAAAATAGCTAAACTATTCTTAACTATAATTTTTAAAGAGAGAAGTAAAACCACAAGTGTAGAAACTTCAGCCTGACTGGGCTGTGTTTGATAAACAGTAGAATGGAAAGCTCACGACACTGTCAATGACTTCCAAATAGATCTTATACAATCAACGTTGTCCATATCAGTCACACTTCTGGGGCATTTATAGCTTTACCAAGGAGAATCTTAATCTTCATAATGACTACTAAATCAAAACTAACACCATGGGCTTTGAGTTGGACACAGCAGCTGAAACAAAGAATTAAATTGCTTAACTTGTAGTCTGTATTGTGGCAGAAAGAATTCAGGTGTTATTATATTGTTTGGTTTTTTGGTTTTTTTTTAAACTGAAAAAAACTCATACAATAACCTTATTTGGTTACAATTACTCATAGTTTCACACTAATTGGAAGGTAAGTTTTTGTAAACCATCCTGTATGCTGTACCTGGATGAAAATTATCATTTAATCAATACATGAATCTTTGTAACCTCTCTGATTATTTCAAGCATGAAAAGTGCACTGTCACACAGAATCTCAGAGGGTGGGTATAAAAGAGAAATTTGGATCGGAGAAGTCTGCTGTCTCATGCAGTGGGATAGCTAGATAGATAGATTGCTAGTATCTTCTACAGTCAAGCGTGTTGATAGATGTCAAAACATTAGCTATAAACAGTTATTGCATCAGAAATATTTGAAGCACTTTAAACCTTATCTTTATGCACTATTTGACATAAATATTTGTATGTGGTTCAGATGGGGGAGCCTACCTTCTTGTTTAGTAACACTGTCCAGTTGTATTAATTGTATAATGCATCATGTTTGTTAGCAGGCTGGTGACGTTCTAATAGACTTTCCACTATTGTGTAACTTGCTCTGCATCTCTTCTTCGTGTTCTTCAGTTTGTGTTTTAAAGAAATCAGCTTTGTCCAGTCTGTTAATATAGCTAGGGTTACTTCATAGTGAGATAAACTTACTGGAAATACAAATTCATTAAATAAATAGTCTAGAAAACAATTCTATTTAGGCCGGTTTGGTCTATATTTTTATTACCAAATGTGTTTATTAGCATGCAGTGAATAAAAATTTTGAGTCTTTAGGATGGATGTATTCTGGATATCCAGAGGGAAGAGATTCTGGAGCTGCTGATTATGTTTTCTTGAAAAAATAAACAAATTTGGATGTCAATCCTTTCCACAGGTGTCAAAGCAATCATTTATATTTGCCTATCGCTGCGGCCAGTCTTAGAGAAGGTTTCCTTTGGGTTAGCTGGCTTGGTGAAGTGGCTGCTCAGCTATTACGTACTTTTCACAAAACATTATAGTGGTGGTTCTTCAAATTAGGTAGTAACAAGGTTCTCCTCCACACAGCAGGTGTTGAGCTATAATTGGTCATTACGATGTCATGTTTTGCTTGGAGACCTTGAGAGGATAACAAAGCTATTTTCTATCAGTACAAGTTGGCTTTTATTATAAGTAAAGGAGAACTCCAAACCAGGTCAGGGTGGTCACAGAGGTAGTGGCTTATTTTCCTGGGTGAAACCGATTAGCTTTCCTGACTCCAGAGCTCATATTTCAGCTCAATTGTGTAAAGGCACTGAAAACCTGATTAACATATAAATAACTTAATTTTGCCCCCAAAAAATATAAACCCCAAAACTCAGAAACTTTATTGTGTGTGTCAGTAATTTGAAAAACAAACAATTTTGTTTTTTTCATTATGAGTAATTTGGTCATAAAGTGTAGTTTTGGGCTACATACAATGTAATGAGTGACCCTGCAATTCTAGTCCTATATTAGTTTCCTAATTCCACTTAGGACATGATTTCCTTCTCAGATATAGGGACAGTGTCATAAATCTATGGAATGAATATACTGAATAAGCTGCTCTCTGTAAGGTACAGGCAGGGTACTGAACTATAAATACTGATGTCTGTCTTTATACAATTCAGAGCAACAGTGTAGTATTGATTTACATTAAAACTCTACCGTCCTTCATCACAATGATGAGGTTTTTAGTTTGCATCTCTGAGCATTACTTTCAAAGTATCATTGTCTGTGCCTGAAGACACACAAGAATCTGCAGTGAGTAACTATCCCCAAATGAGTTGTGTATGTGGTTTTCTTTTAAAAAATGTGGTGTTTATTGCATTGTTATTACAAGTTCATGAGTGGCAGGCAGAAATGGGCCACTCTGGGAGATTGTACCAGTGGTCCTGGCTGAGCCTGTAGATGACTGGGTCCAGGTCCATGTCTGACACAGCTCACTTTGGCAGAGAGACACCTTGTGTTCTTCTGAAAATCAGTGGCTACACTGACAATGGGATGGGAGCTTACTTTCTTCATGTCTTGTCATGGTTTAGTCCCAGCTGCACCTAAGCCCCACTCAGACACATGCTCACTCCTCCCCAGTGGGATGGAGGAGACAATCAGAGAAGTAAAGGTGAGAAAATCCGTGGGCTGAGATAAAGACAGTATAGTAAGTAAAGCAAAAGCCGCACACACAAGCAAAGCAAAACAAGGAATTAATTCATTACTTTTTATCAGCAGGCAGGTGTTCGGCCATCACCATGAAAGCAGGGCTCCATCATGCATAACAGTTGCTGGAGAAGAAAAATGCCATCAGTCCAAACATCTCCCAGTTTATATACTGAGCATGACATTATATGGTATGGAACATCCTGTGGCCAGTTCGGGCTGGCTGTCCTGGATATGCTCCCTCCCATCTTCTTGTGCACCTGGCAGATCATAGGAAGCTGAAAGTCCTTGACTGCTTAGCAATAACTAAAAACATCAGTGCAGTATCAGTATTGTTCTTATAACAGATCTGAAAACATAGCACTATACCAGCTACCAAGAAAATTAGCTCTGTCTCAGCTGAAACCAGAACATATTCTTATCATAGAATCCAGAGTGATGATAGCATACTGAGCATCTGGGATAAATAACAACTAAATCTGGTAATAAGGCTGAGGGTTTCTTTCCTGGAGCCAGGATTCAGTTTTGAAGGGGGAAGGAGGAAGCTGAACTAAAACCAGACTGAATAACAATAAGTGCGATGTGCACTGAGATTTAAGAGCTGTTTGCAGATCCCTACTGTGCTTTCAGAACCTAAGCTTGCCCAGTCTCTATCAAGTAGGATCTTTTGCCTGGGTCTTCCTCGTTGTTTCCTGTGAGGACTGCTACCCTGGGGTAGTCCACAGAGACACAAGTCATTCATCTGCATGACAGAGATGTGTGGGAGTTAGGGTACATAACCAACACTGAATGGCAGGAGAAGTTGATGGATGTTGCATCTTGAAGGCAGAGTGAAAAGACAATAATTAGTCGTCTTCCTAAAAGAGGAAGGGGAATAGTCAAGGGGGTTTCCAGTCATTGAAATGTGCTGGGCATGAGCCCTGTTGTACAGCATAGCATAACAAGAGGTGGTTACTGTTCATCCAACTGTTCTTGTAGTTCTTTGGTATGGCAATAATGTCGCATGAACCCCTAGAAAATGAGGCTGCAGAAATATTATGCTGTAAATTACTTTTTTTTTTTTGACCCAAGACATCCTGAACAATGTCTTCAGTGCTCCAATAATCCTTTGATGATACTAGTCAGAAAGATAATTCAGTAAATAAAACTACTTTCATACATCCTGCTGTGGGATTGTACTAGCAATCATTTCCTTGGAGAATATGCTTATCTAATTAAATGTATTGAGTGGATGAAGCAAAAATGGCTAGTCTCATTAATATATTTTAAATTTTTCAAATTTGGTATGCATCTATGTTGTTCAGTGCTTTGTGCCTTCATGCACCTGCATATTTAGATAGCTTTAGTCAGCCAAACCATGCCTAGAAGAAAATTAATAAACCTTTCTTCACAGTACAAGTAAGATTTAAGTACAATTTTTATAATTTCAGTTCAAATATTCTTTCTTCTTAATGGCAAAAACATATTTTCAAGTCTGAGATAACTTATTAAAACTGTGGGAAGTATAAAAGAAGAAAAATTGAAAGCTGTGCATGAAAATAATATCTAAATAAAGTAAAATGGTTACAGAAAAACTGAAATGCAATTAAGAATGTTAGTGGGTTTAATAAAAAAATCAAACATACCTATTTATTTTTCATATGTGATGAAGACATCATTTGTCGATATTTCTGAATTTTGTTGATATGACTTCTGTTGAAGATTGCTTCTGCTAGAGATTTGATTATATATGGTTAATAGAATATCAATGTGTACACTTTGAGGAAATTGTTTACTATATAGAATAATCATTAATATGATGAATATAATGTCATGGAAAAGCCAACACTTTTTTCTTTTATATATTGCTTTTACACTATACAAAAATAACTTTGGAGATTGTTAGTAATGTGTCTAAAAGTTTATTAAAAAGTTATTTAAAAAAAAAAATGGGTTCAAGAGGCATTTCAGTCCAGTCATGTTTGTAAAGGAACCCTTAGGTGGAAAACTTGCATCTAATTTCTGATTTATTTTTTTTAATAAGAGTATTATCCTTGAAATCTGACACATGTCGTTTTTTATTATTATTTAATTATTTGTGAATTAGGAGTAAGTGACTTTATATGAACAATTATTATGATCTTATATCTGATGTTTGACTAATACTGTCTGCAAAGTTGAATCTTATGGGCCTTTAACCCAGCTAGCTTTATTGGGGGTTCCTCTTCTTTCCAATAGAGGTACAGCAGCTAGATTTTTTTTCTAACGGATTGTTTCATTTTATTTTATTGAATAGTGTAGAAATATCTTTGGAAAAGCTGCAAATAAATTGTTGATATTCAACTACCTCAGATTTTTTTTTTCCCATGTTATAAGCTGATGAGAATGTACAGACCACTTTTTTCTATACAAAATTTCTAAATTAAACTAATTACATTGAGTATCAGCTCTAATTAGGCATGGAAAAGGAAGCACTTTGGGAATGGGGTAAAAAGAAACTATAATTATTTAGCATACTCTGATACAGCCCTGCAAAAGGAAGCTAAGAAGCAGAGAGATGCTTCTATACTAATATACATGCTAAACATGCATAATTTTAGCTAGTATGGTCATGAATTGCTGAAAGTAATAGGTTACAGACAGTGAAGGCAATCACTTTTTCAAATTTTTTTTCACTGCTATTTAATATTTTAGATTACTTGACCTGTGAGATATGAGTATTCTAAATTTTAGTACAATGAGCAATACAGGACATCTGTCAAATCTACCTGCTTGCTTGCTTTCCATTTTTAGGGGTTCACCTTGTGTTCCTCTATGGGAGGATAGCGCAAGACAGGCAAGATTGTAAGATTGTGAATTAGATTTATGAAATGGTGTTAAATTGTGTTTGGAAGTTGTAGAACACAATTGAGAGTTGTAGAACACAATTGAGAGATGTAGAACACTGGAACAGGTTGCCCAGAGAGGTGGTGGATGCTCCATCCCTGGAGACGTTCAAGGCCAGGTTGGACGAGGCCCTGAGCAACCTGATCTAGTTGGAGATATCCCTGTTCCTTGCAGGGAGGTTGGACTAGATGACCTTTGAAGGTCCCTTCCAGCCCTAACCATTCTATGAAGTCTAGTTCCCCCTAATTGTAATAGTCCCACATCCCAAGGGTTTTGAAACATCATATTTCCTCATTGGAAAAGACTTTAAGAAAGAATTAATGAGAACATAGGAAAATATTTTAGCAGAAATATGGACTTTATATGTGGACCTCTGTTCTCCCCCTGCCAAACACATGTTTTCATAGAGGTCAGTTCCTTAAAAATGGACCTCTGTATCAAGCAGACAGCTGATTTGAGGGGCTGCTTCTGGGCTTGAAGTGAAGTGTGTGTGCAGTTTGTTCAGGTAAGTAGATCTGTAGGCACTTGGACCCTAGCTAAGCTCCAGCTTTCTCTTTGACTTCTTCCAGTTTCCTCCTGTATAGAAATGCCATTGATTTGAAGTGAATGGAAAATGATCACAGGCTTTTACAATGATCATCAAATCTAAGGATCTTAGTTTATTTGTACAGAAGTAACATCAAGATGAGGTCATGGTAAATCTGGGCCTTTTTCACTACTGAGCCATTTTCTTTTATGTCTGGATTCTTTCAGGCACCCAGACCTCAAGAGCAGGTGTGAGCTCTCAGAATTGTGTGATTTCTAGATTAAGGAGCCTCTAAATTCCATTAAAAAAATAAGTTTCTAATGTAATTTTTAAACACTGGTAGGAAACTACATGTCTTCTAGACTCTTAAATACAAAATTTTCTCATATTAATTTTCACTTATTAAGTTCTTTGGACTATAATCATTAAGTGGAAAGAAACTTTTTAGGAATTTAAATATTTTGAATCCAAAAAGAGTATGTTTTTCAAAAATATCAGTGACATAAAAAACTTTTTTATATTATGTATTTACTTTTTTTATATATTTTTAATATTTTCAAGGATTCATTCAATTTTAACTGCAAAATTCTATTTGAAAAGTTATATGAAACCTTGAATTCTGTTAAATAAAACTGTTCATAAGTATCTGTTGCAAATATACAAAGACAGTTTAACCCTAATTCTTACATTTTTATGCTAATAACAATCTCAATAAAGACAAGAGACTGAATAGGCACAGAAATTTAACTAGCTTCAGGCCCTTGAAGCTGAAAGACATCACTGAGAGAGATGTAATAGATGCTAATGGAAAAGATAAATCTGCTTAACAAATAAGGAGTTTCCAAAGATGCCAAAACCAAGATTTTATTCTAAGCATTTTTCTTTCATGGTTTGTCTTTATATATAAACTTAGATTAGTTCAGAAAAATAGATGGCTTCTTTTCACATACGTAGTTCAGTAGAATAGTTGCAATTGCTACCCATGTAAAAACTTTAATGAAATAACACCTTCTAGTCAGAAAAACTCTCACTTTTAATTATATATCAGGAATGTATATTAGCTAGTCTGTTTTAAATAATGCTGAAAGCCTGCAGTCCTAACAGCACAGATGGCTGAGTAGCTTCATAATTCTCAATCTTTTTTTTAATAAAGATGTCATATATTTATTGATGATACAGTACATAAATGATACTGCTGCATCATATCTACATATTTGTTGTTGTAAATCAGTGCAGCAAATTAATCACCATAATAGTTCTTAATTTTTGAAGGTATCTTATGACAGGTTTTGACATAGGGAGCCAAATTCTCTTGTCTTTCCATACTGACAATTGAAATTATTCTCTTAGTTTCACTAAGATGTTTTCAGATGTATTGCAAACAAAGTTGAACAAAATAAGGCCACAATAAATTTTATATCCACTTCAGAAATGCAGTTTATAAAGACTGAATTAATGGGAATGCTTTATGTTTAGGAAAATAACTATTTAGTAAGTGATTAGTTAAAAGGTTACTATTTTTAGCACTATTAAATTGTATACATCTGCTTAAAATGCTGTACATAGCTTTTGGAGGTCTTTGTTTATGAACAGACTACAAAATTTTTCAACATATTCATCATCCACAATTACTCAAATTTCAGTGAATAATTACTAACACATCAAGGATTTGCAAATATTTGTAGTTCTCAATTCATATTTTGAAATTACCAGTACTAATTCCTCACCTCAAAGTCAATTTTGAATTATCCGGCATGGTATGTATTTTCAGTTATGTTTTCAGGCCTACATTTTAATCTGTTTTTTACCTTTTCCATCAGGAATATTTGCAACAGTAAAGCTTGAGTGCCTACATGTTAGTAGTACAAATATTTAATCAAACTGAAGTTTTGAATTGGAGTGAAATTTATGGTACTTGTTTCAGTATAACTGATACCATAGCAATTAGCATTCGTCTCTTGATATGCTATCTGGTGGCATCTCAGAATAATACTAAACCACTTGCAGATCTTGGGCAACTTTCTGTTTGTTGGTGGATTAAGATGCAATTGTGTGAAAGACCCTGGCTTTTATTTTTCACTAATGATGCAAGTGAAACAAACTGCTGTGAACCAAAGACAAAGCTACTCCTGACTGCTTAGGGAATGGTGTCTTCCCTTCTAGCCACCTCAAGAAAAAAAGCCTTTGAGAGCAAAACAACAGCTGAGTTGCTGCTCTCATCCCCCTGCTCCCCTTGCTTTCTGCTTGGTTTTCTGCAGGAAAATCCATCTGTGAACAGCGTATTTTCTCACTAGAAATGCTGTAATAAATCCTTTTCTCACTTAATGCATGCTGTAATAAACTCAGCTGATTTAGCCTGAATCAGTCTAGCACACATAGCGTAGAGAAGGTTTAGTTCTTGATCTGATCCAATTTGCCATATGCAGATCAGGCTGAGAGAGTTGGGGCTGTTCAGCCTGGAGAAGAGAAGGCTCTGGGGTGATCTTATAGCAGCTTTCCAGTACTCAAAAGGGCCTACAGGAAAGCTGGAGAGGGACTTTTTACAAGGGCATGTAGTGATAGGACAAGGGGCAATGGCTTTAAACTGAAAGAGGGCAAGTTTAGATTAGATATGAGGAAGAAATTCTTCACTTTGAGAGTGGTGAGGCATTGGAACAGGTTGCCTAGAGAAGTTGTGGATGACCCATCCCTGGCAGTGTTCAAGGCCAGGTTGGATGAAGCTTTGGGCAAGCTGGTGTAGTGGAGGGTTTCCCTGTCCATGGCAGGGGGGTTGGAGCTAGATGATCTTTGAGGTCCCTTCCAACTCTAACCATTCTATGATTCTATCACCAACTCTGATTTGTATCTGTCCTGCTATGTACATCCACATAGATATGTGTGTATATATATGAAAAAAAAAATGTTTGCTTACTTGCACATCTCCCTTATCAGTGAGTAAACCAACATATTTTAAGTGGGCAGATTTTTGGTACCATTTCTTAGTGCAGGATTTCAGAAATGAGCCTTTGTCAATAGTAATATGTAATGTAGTGATATGTAATGCATGTGCACAAATGTGCACATATGCTTAACATATAGAAGTTATTTTCATTCTTCACTCTTGTATCTTAACAGTTTCTTTATCCTTTTTGCAAGATGGCAAGAGTGGTCATGCCTCATTATGAAAGATTGTGACGTCTTACATTGTTAGTAGTAGAGAGGCTAGAACAGTTATATTGCAAATATAGTTGTACTGTTTAACTGTGATCAATAAACGAACACTTGTCTTCGGTAACTATTAGCATATAAAGTATATTGGAATTAACTGTATTGCTCCTCTGCTCATTAGGAAGTGGAATGTTACAGAAAATGAAGTTTAGAAAATAAACACTTATGATGTCAAGAAACGTGACTACTTTTTAATTTTCTTCCAAAGTTTTGTAAGGAGCTTAGAGTACTTCTTTAACTCTTCCTTCTGACTGTATTAAGCAACTAATAGAATAGAATGGGAAATTTTGTTATATTAATTAAATGTAACAATGACTTAACTCAAACTAAAGACATTTTTTCAAACAAAAGGTAACATTTGAATCAATAGATGGTTTTCTTATTTGTTATAAAAGAGCAAATTGTATTTCCAGCAATTCTACTTAATAGCAATTCTACAGATGAGTTCACCTTTGACTAGGGGTGTTTCTATGCATTTAATTAATGAACTAGAGCAGCCTTACACAGACGTTTTTACAACTCTGTCAGTAACTGTTCATCTAAATTAAGAATAAAACGTCTTGTCTAATTTTGAAGTAAAAAAAAAAAAAAATCAACACAACAAGAAGAAAAACACCAAAACAAACAAAAAACCAAGATAATTTTGGTACATCTCTCCCATCAATACAAAAGCATTTTTCATTTCTTCAGATGTCAATAAGTTCATATGATGGCTACATCAGAGAGCTTGGGGACTGATAGCCATGCTGCTCAATGCTTTAGCAGGTGGTTCACCAGCAGCAATACAAGGAGAAGACCTTGCTGACCTGAGAGGAGGGGCAGCAAACCTAATCTAGAGTCTAGGTCTTCCTCAACGGTTTCAGGATGGTTAGCTCAGCTTGAATGTAAACGAGTTGTGAAGTGTTTCACTGGAAAAAAAAAAAAAAAAGAGAGAGAGAAAGGGGAAATATCCACAAATCTGCATTGCTATGCACTATGCAATTTTTTACCTTTCATTGAAAATCTGATCAACTAAAAGGAAATTTTGCTTACCAGAAAAAAAAAAAGGTGTAAAGAACAGAGCCAATATTCTTGCACGTTCTTTTGGGATTATTCTCTTGGTTTGGCATGTTTTTGTCAATATTTTCTTCGTTTAATGACATGCTTGTAAATGTCAGTGGTATAATTGGTGCAATTGCAGAACACTCTGGATTCTGTTGGCATCTTTTTCAGACAAGTATAGGTTTTGGGTGAAGGGCAGCAGAGATACTAGCAGACCAGCCCCCCTGTAGAGAGTGAAAGTGAATTGACTTGTACACTGAACCTCAGCTAACTTAACAAGTACCTGGAAGATCTTGAATATCTTTCAAGTCGTGAGACTTTCTAACACCGTGAATGGCACTTTAGATTTGCAGACCTAGAAGTGGCAGAGCTGGCAGCGCTTACGTGGCTTCTCACTTACAGAAACAACAGCTATTCAGAAGGGTGCAAAACATACATACAGAAAGCTACACTATTTTGAAGTGTTATGGGTTGTGAAGGGTTAACATCTAAAATGTGTTAACACAGCATATGCATAAAATGTTCATGAATTGTTGCAAGTTATAAAGTAAATGGTCAGGCAGTTTCAAAGAATTTCTGCTGGAAGTACATTTGCAAGGTCACCCAAAAGTCCTGATTCGTGGGGCTCATTACTTGAAATATTTGTTGATAGCTGGTTATTTCATTATATGTCTCCTATACCCTGTAAATACAACTTGCAGAAAAAGGAAGAGGCACAAATTAATCTCAGTGGTTGATGATAATAATTTTCCAAAAAATAGTCAGTAATAGGAAAAGTACGAGATGCACAATCTATGGCTTTTCTCACAGATAACATCTCTCAGACAGTAGTTCATGCATTTTAACCATCAAGCCTAATTGCAGTTTATAAAGTGAGGATGAAAGCTAGTAATAACATTCAAAAAAGACAGCTGTAAAGTGTAAAAGGCAAAAAAAGCTTCTTACACATATAGGTCAAATTTTACCTTCCTAGATTATATCATGGATTAAGGAACAAGAATCACATTTAGTGCTCACTTTAGTGTCACTGGAATTGAAAATGATCTCCATAAATACTTAGAAGTGAGGAGAACACTTATTGCTTGAAGAGTTTAATAAAAGTCATCAAACATCTTTGGATGTGTGTGCCATCTTTCAGAAATCTGTGGAAAGCTATGTTAGCGTGTCGGTAATATAGAGATGTGGCTGCTTGAGCTCTTGCACAAATGAAGATCATATGCATGATTTTTTTTATTATTAATTAATTCCATAAAGTAGTATCTAATCTCAACTCGTAAACTTGTAAACTGCTTATATTTCTGAAAAGGATTACAGTAAAAAAATCCAAGCCAGTTTTTCAGTGTTTTTTCTCTGCTACTCTCACTGTAATCCTAGCAACTGTATGTTACTTAGGAAAGTATAGAAACATTTTCAAAGATATGAAGTTTTATGGAAAATATAAATTAAAAAAAAATATATAATATCTTGGGAAAGCTATGAAGTTTTACAAACTGATAGCAGGCTATAATTCCATAATTTGTTTATTTCTTAACATTAATATACTCGCTGCAGTTTTTTTAACCTATGTCTCTTAGTCTGCCAAAACTGTAATCCTCACTAACGATAGTAATCCAGCAACATGAATCATATCAAGCAATGGCACTGCTTTTCCTCCTCCTTCCAACCAGGAGGATGAGTTGTGATACTGAGAAATAGGAAAGTACTTTTTCCTTTTTTTTTTTCCTTTCCTTTTTTCTGTCCATGCAGTATTTTTTTATTTTTCAAGGTTGAAATATACAGCAGGTTCCTGTCTGCATGTTCTGGCAGAGCCCTAAACTATGGGAGTGCTGTGGGTAATCTGTTGACAGTGGAGTACATTGAAGAGAGGTGTGCATCTGTTCCATTTTTTTCTATTTTAAAATAAAACACAGCCAACCTTTAAATGCTTACCTTAAATCAAGTACATTTTAATAAATCAACAGCTAAAAGGAAGATTAATTAACTGTTTCTATTTGTGAGACTATAAACATTTTCGACTTTTAAAATACTTAAATTCTGATGCTGAACTGTCATACAGGTTGGTCATTAAAGTCAAACTGGTATTTTGTATGAGGTTTATGTGGTACAAGCCAATGATGATAGTAAAAAATACAGCAAAGAGCATGAAGCTAAAAATAAGAACAGATAGTGTGTGTTTCTCTGATTATTCACTATTCATAGTGAATACGAAAATGTCAAATATTCATCTAATTGTGTATAAAGATTTAAAAATTTTGTGAATGAAAACAGATGTCTCATACCTTAACAGTTTTATCTTACAGTGTTAATGCATTTCTGTAAGTACAAAATTGAAACATTAAGTAATATTTCAATTTACTCTATTTTTTTTATTAATAATGTAATTCCCTACCTTTTTCTTGAAGATAATATAAGACACATTAAAGTATAGTGATACTTTTAAAATTTTGTATTTATATTGCTTCTGAATCCTGCTTCTTCCTCTGACTCAATGAGTAGTTTTTTCAATATATTTGCTGTTAGCACTGGAAATTATTTTCTCATGGTCCCCCCTCAGTCTCCTCTTCTCCAAGCTAAAGAGACCCAGCTCCCTTAACCTTTCCTCATAAGGGAGATGCTCCACTCCCTTAACCATGTTTGTGGCCCTGTGCTGGACTCTCTCAAGCAGTTCCTTGTCCTTCTTGGGCCCCTTAGTTCAAGTTTTTATGTACAGTGGTCCCCTTTGGTGTTAGACAATTTAATATGGAGAACTGTGTATTCCCAAAGTTCTCCCTCCATTTAAGACTAAATTGTTAATGGAGGAAAAACGTCCAAGACTTGAAATGCACTCCATTTCCTTTTCATGGGGAAAATAAAATAGAAATGAAGAGGAGAATTTTAAGAGTTCCATTTACATTGATTGAAATGTGAAAGTCATGTCAATTTGATCTTTGTAAATTGTTTTGTATTCATTAGAAAACTTTTCCACGTTACTTTTATTACTCTAACTGCCTGCTGCATGATTTTCTAATTCTAAGAATGGAAGTATTTTTATTTTCCAAAACTAGTATTTGGTTACAGAATCTCTGGATTCTGCTGTGATGTTAGGTGGAGCCTGAATGTCACAGATGCATTGTTTCTGGTGGTTAATTAGATATCCAAGTGATTTAACCTCTGTGTGTCATTGTCATCAAGCTGATGATCCTGATGAAGAATGCCTGACAATTAGTGATGTAGAAATACCAAAATAACATTGACATGATTTATTTGGTTGCTAAATTAGTTGTTAGGCATTGCAAATATTAGAGTAGCCAGTTCATTCCTTACTTCTTCAAATTCTCAAAAAAATACTTTCTTTTTGTTCTTGTGTTGGTCAAAGAATATTTATTTTGTGAGTTGAGTAAAAGGAGAAAAATAGAGAAATCATTCTCATTTTCTTAATCCTGATCCATGCAGAATTATCCTAAAAGTCTGTCTAGCAATAATTTGAAACAAGAATCCTTTACATGGTAGATAATACCTCACAGCTTCTGGATATCAGTAATTAGTCAGTACTGAAGCTAAGCGCTGCCTCAGGATACTTGTGTTCGGAATCATCTGAATACCTTTCCACCATTAATTTTTATAAATCCTCTTTAATCCTTTTACTTGTTTGGCCCGAGGATTTCGCATGCTCGGGAGTTCCACAGTGCAAGTGTGAACCATACGGAGAACAGGTAACCAGACTCAAATTTTGGTGTGTGAAAATGTAAAGGAAGTTTAAGAGTGTGCAAAGGAGGTGTATTATTAGTAAATTACAGGAGAAATTAGAAGAAAATGGGAATTACACTTGATTTAGGCAGGGGAAGAGGAAATATGTTCTCTAACGGTGGACATATTGAACTGTTTTATATAGTGTTATCTGAACTTCCTGATAAATAACGGGTGAAGTACTTTCTTTCATCTATTGTAAACGAACATGCTCTTGTTTTGGTGAGCTTCCCCTCTTCATGTACAGTAACTTTTTCATAGAAATTCCACCCTTTCATGTTTTCCATGTCTCTGTCTTAGCTTCCCTGAGCCTCTCTCCAAACTGGCGTGTCCAAGCTCTTTGAATATCTGCTTATAAGGCAGCAGCTTCATCCCCTTGATTGACTCCTCTTACCCTTCTCTAAGTCTGCTGCATCCTTCTGGAGATGAGGAGACCTGAACTGCATGCAGCCCTTCAGGTATAGGCACACAAAACTTTTCTAGGAACAAAATTACCCCTCCTGTTTGGCTCACAGCACGTGTGGGGATGGCACATGTTGGGTAGCTTTAATTTATATGCTTTGCACACTGAGATGATGATTTCAAAGAACTGTCAATGATGACTCCAGGACCTCTTTTATAATTGCCTGTTCTGGGCTTAGCTTCCTGTTGGCATTTTTTTAGAACACTTTTCCTTGAATTTATCACTTCATCTTCAGTGTCAATGGCCATCTTTTTGCTAGGTTGTTCAGTTTTGTGAGGGCTTCACAGAGTTCTTCACCACTGAATGATTTTCCAGGCATTTCATTTAAACTCAACCATTTCATGATCACTGTGGCTAAGGCAGCCCCCTAGCATGACATGCCCCACAACTCCTCTTTTCACAAGTAGCAAGTCTAGGAGGGCATCTCTCTTAGTTGGCTCACTGAGTGTCTGTGATGATAAGTTATCTCCTACAAACTTCTAGAATTTCCAAGACCTGCTTGTCACAGCAATATGATATTTGCAACTGATGTCTGGGAAGTGGAAATCTCCCATAAGGACAAGGGCTGCTGATCCAGAAATTTCTCCTAATTGCCCATACAATAACTCATCAGTGCTTACGTCCTGACTGGGTAATCAGTGGTAGATACCCACTACAACATCCCCTTGGGTTTTCATCCCCCTAATCCTTACCCAGAGGCTCTCAACCACATCATTGCTAACTGTAGGAGCTGTGTAATCAAACCTCTCCCATACATATCGTGCGATGCCTCCACCTCACCTGCCGTTTTGCAATTGTTCAATTAAATTTCTGAATTTACCAAAGGTATGAAAATTTGCTAATACAATATATATGCTTTCTCTTTTCAATTTTTTAAGTATGTCTTCTTATGCATGTTATAAATTGAAAAAATACAGTTGGCTTGGAAAGTATCCATTAAATCCTAATCTATTTTCAATTTTGATTTCAAATGTTTAGAACACCTAATTATTCTTGTCTGACTTCAGTAGCATTGTGCATGCTCTGATCTTTTAAATTATAATACTTTTTTTTTCTGCTTCTATTAGTAATTTGTTAAAAATACCTACAGATTTCAGTATAGGTATATGCAAACAAAGCAGTAAAATGACAACCATTTCCTAGTGGAAAACAGTAGATATAAGACCTATTTCCAGAATTGAAACTTCTGTGATGCACATTTTGAATATTGTGATACAAACATAATGCATGGGGAGATTCTGGGATGTATACAGAAAGAGCAAATGCGTGGAACATTACCTTACTCTGCAAAAGGAGACATTTTACTGGGTCTGATAGCAGCGGCTTGGGTTCCTGGGGGTAGGGAGAGTGGAGGGGAGAGTCTCATTTGGTGACATATTTTTCTTTCCTTCCCTCCCTCTGCAAGCTTGTGTGTTTTCTAGCTTGTAAAGCCCTGAATGTTTTCATTTGGTCTTTTGTACAATCCTCCAAGGTAGAAGCCAAAACTTAAGTTCCAATATCTATTTACTTCTGTTTCTCTATTAGGATGGATGTGATCAAAATATCTTTGTGGTTTGATTGAGGAGCCTCTAGAAGGCATTAGGCTACAAAGAAAACTATTCTTTACTGTTGCCAAAACATTGGAATAGAATAACAATATGCTTCTTGAATGTAGTTTATGATGTTATGAAATGTCACACTTGCCTTGAGTTGTCTAGACTGGAAAAGAACAGCCGTAAAAAAGAATGACAAAGAGATGTTTTTCTCCTTTTTCTATACTGAATCTATATTAAGAAGATAGTGCTTCTCCGTAGAGCTGATGAGTTGGCACTGAATTGAAATCAAAATCAATGTTTATAATAGGTAACTGTCCCAACATCAATACTAATATTTCTTAATCTTCACTTAATGTTATAGATATGAAATCATTCACTGCAAGCTGTTCTGAACAATGTATGAAATGAAAAATCCCTGATCAATACATAGAATACATGCAGGCAGCAAATGTGCTAGGGTTATATAAAATGTTCGTATTCGTATCTGGTGTAGCCAGAAAATCCTAGTTTCAGTGGAGAGGGCATGAGATCTGCATGCAATAAATAAATGAATAATATGTCTTGATATTGCAAATATTTTTCTAACTTCCTCCGAAAATGCTTATTTAATTAGAAGACAAATGGTACTCGTACCAAATTTTAACAAGTATTTCAGTAATGCCTCAAATATTCTGATGTGAGGTAATAATTTCAGGGTACAAAACCTAAAGATGTTACCTATCTACAAATTGCTTCCTTCTTTACTTTTCCCCCTTCCCCAGCATGGAAAAATGGCTCAATATATGGAAATCGGAATTATGTATCTCCTCTATCTTACTTGTTGTGTCTTTGTCTCTGTTCCTTTTATTTTTTCCACTTCTTTGTACTCAAGGTACCCAAGGTAACTTTAAGATGTCACACTTTATCCCCATGTGTGGGTGAACTCTGTATCGAGCCCAGAACCGACTATTCAGATTTAACTGATGCCTAATGCACTAATGCCAGGTAGATGGGTTTTGGATAGGGTTTCTTAGTACTTTTGGTTAGCTCCATAGACAACTTAAAAATAATCTGAGAAGTATCTGCAGAGTTGTAAACAACATTTAATAGCACATAGCAAAGTATGTTGTTCTGGTTTTATTATGGACATTAAAATGTTCATAAGTGGGACCTATGCCTGACTGCTTAAAAAGAAATACATTCTGTGCCGCCCCTGTGTAACATAGGACGCCTATTTCTGAACGCAGTACTTGACAGACAGATATTGGACCAGAAGCCAATGCTATACATTGTATAACTTGATAGATAAGGATGATGCATCACCTAAAACACTTCTCTTGTGTACAGTGATGTAATTTCTACAGCTATAATGCCTGTTCTATATAATGATAGTTTTTTCCCCCATTGTTTTCTGGGGAAAAAAAGGGTTGGAATTATTGGTGGCTCTGGGCACACTGCTGAATTCTAACTTTAATATATTTTGTCTTAAAAATACTAAAAAGTGCATTTTCCTTGTAATAGTAGTCACCATTTTCAGGATGATGAGTAAAACTGATTTCTGTTGTGTTATCCTTTTTCAATATATTAATATGAAAAAGAGTCAACCCTCTCTCTCTCCCTCAGTATTCTTCCAATTTGAATCTTTTTTCAATCACTTTCTAACTGAAGATATTAAATGAAAAATTAGAAGCTTCAAAAGGAAGCTGAAGGAATAACTACTTACAGTCTACAGTAAACGTAATGACTGTTTGCAAAGTGTTGCTTATGAGCCGTCTAGAAATTCAGTTACTTTCTTTTTCCTTTCAATAACGTTTTACATTATAGGGGGTAGAGGATGCACATTTAACATGCTTTGTAATCCAAGTTTTCGATCAAGTGCTGGTATTTAGACTTTTATCTAAATACCTTCACCTATATTAAACAGTAGCAGCTTACCAAAATGTGGGGTAATATGAGACATGCATATTTAGTATAGCAATTAATTAAACACTCAGACCCTATCATGTTGTCATGGTTTAACCCAGCCGGCAACTAAGTGCCACACAGCTGCTCACTCACTCTCCAGCAACCCTTAGGGAATGGGGAAGAGAATTAAAAGGGAAAACAGAGGGAGACTTGTGGGCCGAGAATTGAGATAAGAACAATTGAATAATAATATAAAATTAAAAGTAATACTGAAAAATATGAAAATAAATATATATAAATGATAATAATATATATAAACAAGTGATGCATAGTGTAATTGCTCACCACCTGGTGACAAACTCTCATCCCATCCCAGCAAACGATGCCAAAACAGGTATGTCCTGACACCACAACCTTGGATGAGTGAGAAGCCTGAAATGAGAGCAAGGGAGAGATAGAAATCCAAGAGACTGCTTGTCCAAAACAGCCCTCAGAAGAGAATTCCCAAGTTCCTGCTCAACCCTCAGTTCTAAGTCTAAGTTGAAATCATAAGGGGAGCTGTTGACCCTTTCTCCTGGCCATGCTTCCCGCAGTCTCCTGTGCTCCTTGCACACTGACAAAAACATGCGAAGCTGAAAGGTCCTTGATGTCTCAGCACCAACTACAAACATCAGTGTATCATCAACATTCTTCTCATAACAAATCCCAGACTAACTACAGAACACAGAGCTCTTCTAGCTGCTAAGAATAAAAACTAACTCTGAACCCAGGACACGTGTATTTCTGAAAATTTAAGATTCTTCAGTCACTTGTACAATTGAACCACTACAAACAGCATGAAGAAAGGAAGGGGTTTGGAGGAAGTAAATTCTACCCTATTAGCTTTTCTTCCTGCCTCCTAATTGACCAATATCAACAAAAGCTCTTTAGATGCTTTATCTTACACTTTGACTGTCCTTTCTTTACTCCCCTTGAAAGAAGGAGATGCTTGGGGTGGTGAGATGAAGCCAAAAGACCTGACAACATGCAATCTATAGTAGTTCTCTGTAAATGAAATAAATGACAACTTTGATTTAGACACATTCATCATTACTTTGACTACTTCAAGTAAGGTTAAAACAGGAGTGGGAAACACTGATCGCTACTTTAATTTATACAGCTATTCTTAGGAGCATGTTTTCTTTTCTTTCAAAGATTTGCGAATGGTGTATAAGAAGGTGAAGCCTAGCTGTGGGCCAGGAAATGTTACCAGCTTTGCTACGACAGTATCTTCCCTGTAAGAACAGGGTGCCTGTATTGTAAACAATTGCATATTAACACCTTGCTCTCATTAATCGCAAACTTCTCTGATACGTGTCTCAGAGGCAGCCTCTACTAATTAACTCAGACACTAATTGGGTCAGATGAAACAAAGTAGACAGCAGTCACTCAAGCAGACTAGAACAGCCTGTTCTCTAATTGCTTTTGACAGAGGAACAAAAAAAAGAACTTGAAATATTACAGACTAGCTCTAACCACCACAGTGTACTTAGCATGGTTGTTTGTAATGAATATTTTAGTACAAACTGAAACAAGTGTTGGTCCTCTGCGTATGGTTAACTCACCCTTCTCTGTCTGTGTTCTGCGTGTGTGATACAAATGTTTTCAGCCTGTGACCACGTAAAGCATTTGCCTGATATTTTTCATAGAAGCAAATCAGAAAATCTGGGAAAAAATACATAAAAGTCAAAGCACTATCAAGCTTTGCAACTATGTATCACTAGGTGGCATTTGCTGAAAACAGTACAGCAATTTCATTTTCACATCAGAAGCTTGTGTGAAACCCTAAGTACTAGTGCAGTATTTTAGACTCTGATTACCTCTTTTAAATCCTGATGCTTCTTTCAGCTTCATTTGTTATTAGTTGGCAGTCTATCATTCAGAAAATTTGTGGGTTCTTACTTTTCCTTTTTAATGTATGCTGCTCTGACTGGCTCTTGAATAAGCTTTACTATCCTTGGTCCCTTTATTGTTTGTATTTGAACATAAATAGAAACCTAGATGGTATAAATCTCCAGCTAAGGAAAGACACTGTCAGTGCAACTGTAAGCATTTATATCCTCTTTTCTGAACAAACAAAAATAATTGTGTATTTTTCATAAAAAATATAAATACGAAAATTGTGGGTAATTTTATCTAGATACATAATCTTGACTTTTTAATTTTTGATAATTATTCTCTGCTTTACTAATACTCCAATACAGTGCCTCTGTCAGAGCTTACTCTGAGGTGGCCTGCTGATCAACCAAAAACTGCTCTTCAAAGCTTAAAAAACACAAACAAACAAAACAAAACAAAATCAACAAGAAACTTACAACCTCCATGTCCTGGCAAGCCAAGTTTGCTGTTGGGCACAGCTCCTTTATCACAGTTTTCTTCCTTACAGTGCATATAACAGCTTTCCTGGTGAAAACCATAAAGGCTTGGGCCGTTTAAAGTTTTCCTAAAACATGTTTCTTATTTTGTGGGTTTCATTGGGGTTATTTTGTGACGTTGCTGAAATACAGGATCTGCTAGTGCTGTCGTTTTCTGGCATGTAACTTTTCCCACAGCGGTGACAGGAACATTTATAATGTTGGAGTTTGCTTCAAGCTGGCTTGGTAACAGCAGCTGAGGTGAGAGAGCACTTGCTTTCCCTTTGAATTAGTTTCAGCAGTCCTCGGATCATTGATACAGAGGAGTAACAATGCTTGGTATGAGTTGTCACTAAATACGGTGTGCGCACAAACCACTTTTATTAGTCTTTAACTGATGAGGATTTTCCCGGTGCTGACTGTATGTCAGGGCTCGCAGGAAGACTGTTGCTGCCATGCTGCCTGCCTGGCCCTATCAATCAGTCCTAATGCTGCAGTCCTTCCTCTGCAAGGAGCAGTGTATGAGAACAGGCATGTGCTCTGAGGAGGGGAAAAAAAGCTGATGGTGGTTCTTTTGTCTGCCAATAATTCCCACTTTCTCTCGGAAGGGACAAAAATGGGTTAAAAGTAAGAACATCTGAGAACAGTGTTAATATAATCAACAAGTATTTGATCTGTTTATCACGTCTAGTCTCTCCTTCAAGCAAGTTAAACCTATTTTGAAAAATTATATCACTTAGGTTCTCCCGTTTTGTCCGAGTCAGACCAACAACCAGACTTGTGGCTTGACGCAGCAACTGGTGCTTGGATGTATTGGCAACATGATTTCATTGGTGTCTGACTGCCAAAAAGTTGACAATATAGTTAAATCATACAATACTCTGTAAGTTCCAGCAAACTGCAGTGGTTTCAGCCAGTATAGCACTTCTAGTCATCATGGGGGTTTGAGTTAAAGCAAACATGTTGCCTTATTTTAGGGTGTAATAGACCATCTACAGTGTTCAGAAAATACTCCTATAATGATGGTGTGATGCTATAACAGCAAGTGCTTCTATTAATATGTTACTAGGTCTACTTTTAACTTGTCAATATGTGTATGTGACATCGAAAAGTATACAATAAACACTGCTCATACAAAGCTGAATACCCAACTGAATAATTATATATTAAAATGTAGAGATAACTTAAGTCATAAGCTGAACTCCTTCCTTTTTGAGCATCAGCTTCTCAGCAGAGAGGAATAGGTTCTTTAATTTTGAGAAGCGATTTATATTTTTGCAAGAATTCTGATGTATTGAAAAACTGGGGCTCCTTAGGAGCAATTTCTCTTTGGGAAAAACTTCCTGGGCCCAAAATGATTGCTGTTTATAAAAGAATAAAAGGAAACCAACAAACAAAACTAGCAAAGATTGTGTTTGCAAAGCTGTGAATAACTAGGAGACTACTGGTTCAAGTCCTTATTCTTGAAAACCTAAGGCAAGGGTGAGTCGCCAACATTTGAGGCAGGTGTCCTGAAATTTAGTGTGGTGTAAGATGAGATGTGAGAAGAAAGCAGCTGCCAGTCTGTTCCTATTCCCTTACCCTGCTAATGAGAGGAGGTACGAAATCAGGGCCCTTTTCCAGCCCTGCAGCTAAGTCATTAGCTACTTCACTTAACAGCCAGCCAGCAAGAAGACAACGACTAGCCCGTGGGAGCCTTCAGACACATTATTGCCTATTAGCAGTTCTGCTCCTTCCTCCTGGGTCAAATCCATAAACACAGAGAAGTACAATCAGTTCCCAAGGCGTGTGTGTGTATGTATGTGGTAGATCAGAGAAAAACTAGGGGCAGGACAACTGCTGAGAGTACCATTACCAATGTATGAATTGGAGCTGAATACTCCAAGTTGTGTATACTTAAAATGTTCTGAAAATGTAAATGGAAATTCTGTTTATTTTCTTTATTTTTCTTTATTTTCTTTTTTTTTTTAATTCCATTGGAATTGTGCTCCTGCTTTTGTCTTGGGAGTTGCACGTGCTACAGTTTATTTAGTAACGTAAAAGGCTGAGAAATGGTGTGATGTTTTTGTTTTTACCAAACATGCAGCAAATTACAATAATTTGTTCAAACCTAGATCTATGTGTACATTTCACAGCTGTCTGTTAATGTTTTAGACATCATACCTAGCTTGTTTATGTTCTCCTAGTATTTTTGGATGCTAGCCAAATATCTTCTTTTTCTTTTTCTTTTTTTTTTAATTGGCTAATGGCCTGAGGAGGCAGATCACACCATGCTGGTTTGCCTCACATGTTTGGGTGGTTCTTTTGTTCAAATTCACTGCTTCTTGGCATATGATCTTCTAGCTACCAGATATCACATCTGATGCCTCATTCCTTTTTCTTTCCAGAAACACAGAGTTTCTCTGCTGTTTCCCACTTCTGTTTCTCCATATGTCTATTTTCCCTTTCTCCTCCTAAACCAGGGAAGAAGCTTTTCCCTCCCCTTTTGTCTTCTACCCCACTCTGTCCCACCCATCCCTTCCCCATCTTTTTCTTATTGTTGTTCTCTTTTCTTTCTTTCCTTCTGGTCCAGTCTGGCACTCTGTTAAGTTCTCTATCTTTTGTGCTGTTCCTGCTCTTTTCTACCCCATGACTTGCATACTGGTCTCCAAAAGCACTCTGTAGTATTTCCCTAAATAGCTAATTAGTCAAAGTTAGGTCAGAAGAATGAGACCTTTTATAACTACTTGTAATACCTTAAAGAATTAAAAAAGGAGAAAAGTCAGGAAGCAGTTTTCCTTAAATATTTATAATCAGAGAAAAATTCCAGCTAACATAACGAAATGAGAAAAATACAAGGCTTTCTCAGCCTAGAGTTAAATCTAGGTTTATGGTGTCAGCAGAAATCCTGTAGCTTTTATCTTATTCTCTCTTCTGTCCCCTGAGCAGCAAATGCAATCTCTCTCTCTGAGTTCTTGTATTGAAGAAGGGGATGGAGGGGAGCAGAGTTGAGATTAAGTCCTTTTGGTATAGTAGTATCCTGCTCCCTTTCTAAATTTACCTTGAATCTTACTAAATGCCCTCAAAAAATATTGAGATACTATTTCTGGGAGCTTTGAGTTGTAGGTGTGGGTTTTTTTATATTAATGAGGGTTTTCTGGATTCTGAAGTCTCTCTTTTCTGCTGAGCTTTTGAATAGGTTCATCAGTATTTTGAGAAGCCTGAATGGTCTGATTATGGTGATTTGATTCAGGTTCCACACTAAAGTCTCAAGGGGTAGCACAGGGAACAGAGAATTTTAACAGTATTCAGATAAAGTCAACACACCGCTCATCAGTATGTTTAGAGAAGATGGACAAAGAATTGCATGTTAGATATTGCCTTGCATGAGCAATAGACTTAAAATCATTTGCTGTCTGTCAAAGCAGTCTATTGTATTTCCTGTCAGCTTGTGAATGTCTTGGATGACCTCAATGACTAAAAATCAAAGCTAGTCCACTCAAATATCATTCAGTCATTGTATTACATTGATTTCTTCTTCCTCTCTCAGGTAAGCAAGAATGGGAAGGGAACATTTCTCAGCAGTTGTAGTTACTGGCAGAGTATTGCAACAATGTGCTGGAAATCTCTAAGAATAGCAAGTCGATGAAGCCAGAGTATCAATAATGTGACTATCTGTGGCCTCTTTTGTTCCTAGTGCTCCCACCACAGCTGATACTCACTTCCACTCACTGAAGCAAATCCTGGCTTTTTGTAATTCTGCATTGTTTGGCAGCTAGAAAATCAAATAGCAATTTTGATGGTTTTATTCTCTAAAGTGCAGTGTTCAGATGGACCTGCAGTTGCCATGAATGAAGGAATCGACACTTGCCTTAACACCATTGTTTCAAAGTTTCCAGCTAGTATATAGGAATTCTTTTTTTTTTTTTTAACTTCTTTCTTCCTGATAGTTCCTGGTAGACAAAACATGGCTATTCAATTATTGTTTAACCCAGCTTAAGGCAACACTGGGTATAAGAATGAGACAAGTCTCCTTTCCTGTTTGTGTTCCAACCTGTGATGGAACTGCTTGCTGAAGACTGCATAAAATCTGTCACAACCGAGCCAAACATGACTGTCTCTGCAGTGATTCAAATATTCTACACGTATTATGTAATGTCTTTATTGATACATTAAAGACAATGATTTGTTTCTTTGTTTTAAATCAAAACTTATAATCTGAGAATATGACTCATTTCCCATACCCCTGAAGTACCAGTGCACTTTTGTTGAATGTCTTCTGATTTTCAAAAATGGGCTGTATTTACTCCTCAGAAGAGTTTCCTAAGCCACTTGCATCAGAAGCCACTACCCACATCTGTGGGAGGCAGACTGCAGATGGTAGGAAAGATATGGTCTTGATGTTGCAGTCTGTAGGAGGAGAGGCTGTGGAGTCTTCATCCTTGGAGATACTAAAAAATAGACTCGATGTGGTCCTGGACAATCTGCTCTAGGTGACCCTGTTTGGTCAGGGGGGTTAGATCAGATGACGTCCAGAGGTCCCTTTCAACCTCAACCATTCTGTTGAGTCTGTGAAAGCATTATTTATTCAGGTGTGACAAGAATGGGAGAGGCTGAAGATCCTCTAGAAAAATAGGGAAGGATGCACCAAGGACTGATCCGCTTCCCCTCACTGTATGTTTTCTGCAGCAGAATGGTCCGTATCATACAAATGGAACGATTTAGTGACATCTACAATGCATATTTCTGAGTCTTTTTTCTTTTAAAATCTGCTTGATACTCATCAGCTCACATTTTTTAAAATATTGCTTTTCTTTTATGACTTGTTAACACTGCAGTATGTGTTCAGTGCAGTAGCTAGAGTATACCAGATACTTTAAAAGATTTTTTGTTCATGTTGCCATTTTTTATTTAATATGTTTGGTGGTGTTTGGGGTGTTAGAAAATAAGTGTAGTCTACTAAAAGGTGACAACATAATGCTGGTTTGTTGTGGTTTTTTTTTTTTGCGGAAAATAGAAGGGAATTTCGTTTGAGTAGTAGGCTGCAAACATGAACTAATCTATTAAGTATCTAAGAAAGCTGTCTGGTAACCACTTGCCATTAATAATAGCATCTTTGTTCTGTTGAATCCTGATTGCATGTTCCTAAGCATTCTTCAGTGTACCACTTGTGTCTGTTAGCCTTGCCACCTGATTAAATCTTAGAACTGTTCTTTGTCAGATGATTAGTTCCATTAATACTGCGCTTTCTTTCCTGGCCATAATTTCTTACGAGCTCTAGCCTGGAATAATACTTTTATTCAAGTCTTTTAAAGTCAAATGTGCAGTTAGCTAATTTGAGAGGTTTGCATTCACAGCTGCAAAGCAGGATGCTCCTTCTACCAGAAATATATCAGGACTGTAAGATCTGTTTGTGAATGTGTTCTAGTTAAAACAAGGTCTGTTTGGTTACACTACACGCTCTGGTGCATGAAAATCAGATAAAGCTCACAGGTCAATACATAATTATTTTTTTTTTCTGGAAGACCTTCTATAGACCTCAGTGTGTTCATTTCCTGAGTTGATAACCTACAGAAAGGAGGTTAAGCCTATTCCACTCAACGTCCAGCATTTTGAGAAAAGCATATTTTTTTCTGTGGGAAGTGATCACATTATTATTGTGGTAAAGGAATTCAAGATCCGTGCAGTATTTCATGTTTAGATTTAACCTGAAGAGAGACAGTATGCTATTCTGCAATTCCTCCAGCTTGGAAGAAAATAATTAAACATACTATATTGCTTTTGAGCAGCCAAAGGAATTACCTGCCTGGCCATTTGATTATTCTTATTGACTCACAGCAAAAACACCTGCAAGGGCATTCATAGGCTCACTGCTGAAGGATCTGTTATAAACAAGGCACTATGAAAGTGACAGATGAGTGTTCTTGGCACGTTTCTACAGCACCCAGACAAATGTCATTCAGCTTCCACATCTAGCATTCAATCCGTAAATCTGGGTTAGAAGAACATCTTTTTTGAAAAAATCATGCTTACTGTAGGGAAATCATGCCGTATATAAGAGAAAGATTGATTCTTTTTTAGGTTAGGAGGCTGTCACTAACAAATTGCTGTGGTATAAACTTGTCAGAGCAAGCATCTAGAGATAAAAGTACTTGAAATGATCTCTGTATAAAGATAACAGCAGTGGAATAGATTTGTGTAGGTAGCAGAGCATTGCCTGAACTTTGAGTAAGTTTTGAACATTCAAATTGTAGCTTTAACTCTCATTTTCCTCAGGAGACACTGTTTTTTATTAGCTCAATGGACATGACTTAGTTGGTGACTAGCAGTTAAATCTGTGGCATATATCTTTGTGGAAAAAACAACAACCCACATACTGTTACTAAATATGCTATTACAGTAGCCTGGGGTGGAAAAGTGGAAGTTTGAACAGTTTGAAAGAGGTGATTTGGCCTCTTTCACTTTCCCTGCTAAATACTATATACTTTTCTTCTACCTCATTTTAAGGTTGCATTTGGCATTTTTATCAGAGATGATTAAACAGAGTAGTTATTTATATGTAATTTTTTATACGAAGTTGCTGAAGAAGTTTGTAATACAACATCAGATTGAGTATGTATCTTCCACCAACAAAATGCATCTTCCTCTCTCATCTTCTCTATATTACACATGGCTGGAATGTCAAAATTCGTATGATAAACAGCTTACTAACAGTCAAGAAAAAGGGAAGTGATGCTCATGGGGAAAAAAAAGAATTAACAGCTTTAGCATAATTTATTACCAAAATCACGCATTTCCTCCACATGCTGTTGCTTTTTGATGAATCTCTAACTATTCAAATACAACTTTCAGGTAAGGGATGAAGCAAGCAGTATTATTTGGGATAGATAGCAATAGAACACTAGGTAGTTTATTGTAGCAAATACATATTAGCGGCAGAATCATAGAATGGTTAGAGTTGGAAGGGACCTCAAAGATCATCTAGTTCCAAGTCCCCTGCCTTGGGCAGGGAAACCCTCCACTACACCAGGTTGCCCAAAGCCTCATCCAGCCTGGCCTTGAACACTTCCAGGGATGGGGCATCTACAACAATGTATATAATTCTTGATTTCTATGATGTTTCCAGTAGTACTATTGCATCTTCAGTCTTTTTACTCATGATGATCTGAAAGCAATGAGAATACACTTCTTCTTGTATGCAAAAGTTTTTCATAATGAAATAGTAACTTTACAAGCTCTAGTAGTATTTTTTCATGAGTATATTGTATTGTTGAGAATGGAAAACATTCTTGTGAAAAAGCATTTTTAAAGTGCTATTGAGATGAGGTTTTAAGAACAAAGATGTATTTGTATCAAAAAGATTTGCCTTGTCTTGTCTCCTTGAAGGGGTAGTGGGAGGGAAAACAGAGTACATTATTAATGCTGTGCATTTCTCGTGTAGCTCATCCATACTTGCCTTTCAAATTCAACTGAATCCATTAACGTTATTAATTGCTGAACATTTCAAATGAGAATTCAATATTCGTTTTATTTAAGAAGTGTAGAGAATTTTACTGCAAACCAAAAGGCAGCATTGAGTGAGCTTTATTTTAGCATAAACATTCTACTACCTTTTCCACATATGCCCTTTAATTCTAGTTTGGTTCGACTTTGTCATGCAAAAAGGTCTGCCCTTCTATATTATTTCAGGGATGATGCCTAACAGATCTTTTTAAGCAAATGCTTATTAGATTCTAACTTGAAGGCATCTTTCTCTTCCCACCTACATAAAATACATCAGAATTGTACCTTTGCATATCCAGTTCCATTCTGCATGTAAAAGTGCTGTAGAAGAGTTTCCTGCTGCTAAAACCATTGAGTAACATGTTTTAGTTTTTTTTTATATTTATATGAAATAAAAAAATTGAATGGGATACTTCATGATGTTTCATGATTAAGATGTTCTCTTCTAGAAGAAAAGAAACCACAGGATGGTTGAGATGATCTATGGATATAGACCATGACTATGAAGGGAACCTGTAGGCTTTCAAAAATATGTTGATGTAATTGTCAAAACCAGAATACATGCAAATAGGTGCCCTGAATGTTTGATTTGTTAGTAGTAGCTTTACTACAAACTAAGACTGAAGCTTTAACCAATAATATTGTACTATTTTGTTGAATAATTCTGATGAAGTGCTTTACTTCTCTCTGGCAGATGAACGGGAAGATGTTCAAAAGAAAACATTCACAAAATGGATAAATGCACAGTTTGCTAAGGTAATTAAATATTTTTTATTTATTTATAAACTAAAACGTGTTTTGCATATTTCTCAAAAAACTGATATTCCTCCACTGAGTCTTAATTTTCCAGATAACAGTTACAATTTTCAGGTATTGCTGAATGCAGTTGACTGATTAATTAGAAAAATGTCCAAGTTTTATTCCCTTAATTTCAGTAGAGATTGAATTGTAAGAAACATCCTCTTCTCAAAATGTTCTCTGCCTCAATTTACTTTGCCTTTTCTCAAACTAGCGATGCAGAGGTATTACTGCTTGTTGGACTCCTTTGTTATGTTCCTAATATGCAAAGGAGTTTCCTCTATTTGGCTTGTCTTTTCTTGTTTCTAATTGCAATCACAAATTTAACAAAACCAGATGAACTGGAGACGAGCAAGGTCAAAGATAAGAGGTGTGATCCACTCAGCAAATTATAAAAGTCAATTATAATATGTTTTGAAATAGTTATCTTTGAGAATGGTAAAGATCTCAAATGTACTGGAAAAAAAAGAGCAAATATCTAAATTATTTAAAGGAGAACCCTCTGGCAGCATATAATAATTTCATCGTTAATACACAGGAAAAATTGAGCTCAAACTATTAATTTGATTAAACATTTTTAAAATTCCTGGAGGGTAATTACTGAACTATATTTGCCAGTAATAAACTAAGTCAATCCCAAATCTGTCATTTTACCTGACAATAGGCAACAATGAAATAGTAGCTGTGATACATTTTCTGTTTAGTCTGCCTTTGATTGTGTCCCATCTGATTCTCTTCATTAAAAAAGAGGAGTAAAATAATCTGAATATGGCCATCACAATGTTGAAAAACATGCTCAGCAGTGGTTCAGTTTGACAGGGAGTCCCATAGGACTTTTCCATGGTCTGGAGCATTTTCTAATAGTGATTCAAGTGATTTAGCACACATTTGTACTCAGCATCTTTACAGCAGAGATGTCCAGTAGTTTAGAGAACTGGATCAGGATGAAATACAATCTGGAACAAACGGTCTCAAATTGATCGATGAATTACAAGACAAGTGTGAATTATTATGTTTGGGACAGAAGTAAAATGTATGCATACAGAAGGGAGGATAATTGGGCTGGCAATAATAAAGCAAAGAAAAAAGCTCTGGAAAGTGCGGTGAATCACAAACAGAGTGAGTCAGCAACAAGGTACTATTGCAAAAAAAAAAAAGGAAAATTTATTGTGGCTATAGTAATGGAAGTGCTTGACAGAAAGTGAAAGATGTAATTATTTTACTTGCCAATAGTGAGATTTTAGCTTTAGGATCATAGGATGGTTAGGGTTGGAAGGGACCTCAAAGATCATCTAGTTCCAACGTCCCTGCCATGGGCAGGGAAACCCTTCACTATACCAGGTTGCCCAAAGCCTCATCCAACCTGGCCTTGAACACTTCCAGGGATGGGGCACCCACAACTTCTCTGGGCAACCTGTTCCAGTACCTCACCACCCTCACAGGGAAAAATTTCTTCCTTATATCTAATCTAAATCTACCCTCTTTCAGTTTAAATCCATTGCCCCTTGTCCTATCACTACACACCCTTGTAAAAAGTCCCTCTCCAGCTTTCCTGTAGGCCCCCTTTAAGTACTGGAAGGCTGTGATAATGTCACCCCGGAGCCTTCTCTTCTCCACGCTGAACAGCCCCAACTCTTTCAGCCTGTCTTCATAGCAGCAGTGGTCCAGCCCTCGGATCATCTTCATGGCCCTCCTCTGGACCCGCTCCAGCAGCTTCATGTCCTTCTTGAGTAATTTACTATCTTGATGTTCTGTATATGAAGAAGTAGCTCCAGCAGCAGTCATCTGATACAAGCTAATTTGAAATGTATTACCAGTTAGGCCTTGTTATGGTCACAGAAATTGTTATGGAAAACTAAGAGTAACAGTTGCTTCTATATCTAAAGAAAATGCCATCTTCCTAGAGCATTGCCTTCTCAGAAATGGTTGTTTTATGGAATCGCAAAGCTTGCAATTACTAAGGGAACTTCAAGCCAATCTGCAGAACAACAAGAATTATAAAAAGTTTACAAAATATGACCTATCAGCAAATGCTTTTAATGGTAGGTTTGACTCAGTCATCTGAATGATCTAGATGTCTGTCTTCCAATTCTAGTTCAGTGGAGTGTACTTTAATGGTGTTTTAGCTACCTTTTACTTCAGTTCTATAAATAGTATTTTTAGTTGTATGTGAATATGTATTCATAAACATACTGGAGAACTATTGGTCTCCCTCTACTTCATTTGGACTCTGAGGAAAACTTCCTAAACACTGTGGTTTGAGTTTTCCTTTGCCTTGTGCATCACCTGTGTTTTGGACAGAGTCTTTTTATTTCGACGATCAATCTCCCAAAAAACTCTTGATCTTTAAATCTTGGGCAAATTACTCTTGTATTTTGTTATGTGTAACGCCAGAATGGTTGGTCTGAAATTGAAAATCGCATATCTGGTAAGCTTAGTAATACCTGCTGGCTGACTGTGTGGTACACATGCAGAAAGCATGTTTTGCTCTTTAGTGCACTCATGTACCGTGGAAGCTTTATGTCTCTCTAGGATTTTCAGGACAGAAAAGCAGGAGGTCTCACTTGTATTCTGCTGTAACATGTGTGTTCACAGTTAATAGTTGTGTGCTGTCCTGGGACTGTGTTTATCCCTCTTCTAAAGACCCAGACGTTTTGAGAGAGGTGGTCTTCAAAGCATGAAAGTGGATCTCTGTGTGAAATCTACAGCTTTATCCCTCTTCTCTTCCTGGATTGTTTTCAGAGGTTCAAATCCATCTCTGTTTCTAGTTGTGGAATTGATTTCAGTTAATGGGCTACTACTGGTTAGCGATTTCTCATCATTGTTAGCTTTGTAAAAGTGTTAAATAAATGACTTTCACTGTAGAATTGGTTTGTATTCACTCCTATGTGGTTCTAGAGGTGCTCTCTTGAGCAGATCAGTCTACAGGGTCAGAATTAAGATAGAATAAAAGACTATATTATGTTACTCGTTTCTCTTATTTGAGAATAGTGGAATCCAAGTAATTAATTAATTGTAAAATATTTAGGGTTGAATCAAATTGATTTTTTTATAATTCTCACCCATCCACCACCCTCCATAGCAAAAAAAACCCAAACTACTTAAGCAAAGTAAAAGTTTAGTTCTAAGTGTCTAAGCTTTCAAAACACTTCACATTTGCAAGTTGTTTTCACATGACTAGTGCTATAAATACAAATAACTCTTTTAATATTAGAAGTTGTAAGTTATTGAAAAATAAGTTTCTAATTTATGTGTCGTCAGCATAAGTTAAGAACTCCCATATAATATTTATTCGTGGGGAAAAGAATCTATCGTTTACATAGTGGGCCTCGAGGGAAGTAGTAGTCCTTCTTCTAGCCATGCGCACAGTGACATTTAAGTTGGAATATGTGCGAATACTTCGGACTCAGATGCCTTGAGCTCAGCAATGAACTCTGCTACCTCTTAGCTGAGGAGTCAAGTCCCTAACATGAAATCCGTAACAAACTCTCAACCACACCATCCTGGCAGTTTTCCATCTATCATGTGCAGAACCTGCAAACCTAAGGAGCACTACCAAGAAGTCTGCGAAAGGGTATCTAGGGAAAGATAGAACTGTCAGCAAGATTACAATTGCTATGGGTGAGGCCATGTTGGTCTTTAAACTTTTTTTTGGTAGGTTGAGTGGGATGCTCTAAATGGAAAAACTAGGGAAAATGCATTTGCAGGTCTGTCTTACAGCTTCTCAAAAGGGCAGGTTTTTCTTTAATTCCTGCTCCTTTCACTAGCCAGAAAACGGATTATGCAGAAAATCTGTGCTCTAAAGATTACTGGATGTGACTCATCTATAAGCAACTTACAATTGTTTGAGTAAGATAGGTCAAAAGTTGTCTTTTAATGTTTGTGAGAAAAAAAACACTTAGTAAATTAAAAAGTATAGGAGAAATGGGAGAATGTAATCCAAGAGACCTTTGTGTTTTCCCTGTTATAATCATAGACATTGTGTATGACTTTCTTTAGTGATACCTTCTTGGTGTACTATCTAAATGGCATGCAATAATTTGAAAATTAAAGCAACTTGAAAAATGTGGAGCATATTACTTTAATATAATCTTATTCAGAAAGAGCTTTTCTTTGTCCTCAGAAGTTTATTTATAAAATAATGAAGTTCTGCAGGGTGTATGTAATGATAGCAAAGGAACGTGTTATAACCTACTTTTTAATAATAGAACTATAATCAGAGCTCTCACAAGAGATATATCTAATCCTGATATGATAGCTTTTGCTCAGATCTCAACTTTTTAAATTTGAAACAACTGAAACTTTGGTTTATAAATGAAACACAGAATCTTAACTATGTGTTTTGGAAGAATGCAAATATATCATGAGCTCTCAAGTGTAGCAGCTCTCTGCTGGAACTTTGGAACAGCCACAACAATTACATTAACAATGCCTGTACCCCATTTTAAATGAGTTTATGTTGCCTCACTGGCTAAACATTTTCAGTTGTTCATTGCATAACAGGCTTCAAAATAGCAAGCGTTACTGAAGATAGAACTGTTTTTTACTTGCATGTATAAAAGAGCTTGTAATTGGCAATTAATTTTAAAATGAAACTCTGAAAATTCCAGCACCAGAAAAAAACCCATGCCATCCTGAAAAGGAAAAAGCATACTCCTATAACTAAAGAAATATTGGCAATCTTTTTTGTTCCCTCATTATGGAGAGAGTGTGTCAAAGTACTGACAATTTTAATGTCAGCAATAAAAGTATCTGTTGTGAGGACAGAGAAGGCAAGCAGCTAATCATTGTAAGTTTGGGTGGCTTGAATTTTAGGTTAAACCCTTATGGCCAATTTGAGGTCAGCAGCTTAACCTGTAAGTGGTTTTCATAAAAGAATGGTAATTTGTGAATAAGTTTTCAACAATTTAATCTGCAATATCAGAAAACAGATATTCATAAATTGCTTGTAAATTCAGAGGTTTAAATAGGTTGTCCACGTTTCTGCTACAGAAGGGTAGAAAATTTCACTACATAGTCAAGGAAGACATTACATATGACAGTACACTTTTTCATGTAAACACTGAAATTATTAATCTCCAACCAGGCAGGAGCATGAGTCAGACAATAAAGCGTGGTAGACTTTTTTTTGGGGAAAAAAGCAGATAATTTTTTATGGTTTTTTATGGTTTCTCTATCTCATGCTTTGATTTTCCTGTTGTTGTTATTGAAGAAGGTAGAATATGAAAATAAATGTAAGGATACCAAATAATTCATTACTCAGCTTTATGGAAAACCAAGATTATTCAGTAAGTAATCCTTTTAATGGAGAATTTAAGTTGTGAAAAATGGCAACTTTTTATAGGCAGGTGGAAATATTAGGAGGTAGTTGTTTGTGTGGTGACTGATTCCCATTCTTTCAGTGATCATGTGAAGAAACATAGTAAAGACATGGCCTGTGCCAAAGAAGATAAGGTTGACAGCCTCATTTAAGATAAATGTGACAAGTAGAGTAACAGTTGGCAAAATTAAATACATTTTTTAATAATGATATTGTTTTGAATAGCAGCTGGATTGTTCAGGCAACTGGTATATGCAGGGATAATAGGAACACAGAAGGGAGCATTGCTTACAACTTTAGTCAAACTACATAACAGTTAAAATAATTTCCTAATTACTCAGTGTTTGTATGTGGCTTAAATGGTCTGTCTCAGTTCTTTCCTTGAGTTCATGAACAACTAAAAGCCAGTCAAGACTCCTATTCGCTTTAGTGGTCTCTTGCAATTGTAATTTGAATGCCTTCTACATATCAGATAACAAAAACTACTGATACAAATGAAATGTTTACTGACCTTTGGAGGAAGTATGTCAAATATTTGAGGTACAGAGAGACTGTGCTATCATAAGTCTGATATCCGATAGAAAAATTTGCTTTGCTGCTTTTGCACTTACTCAGTTTCTGTGCTATCACTCACAATGGCTTTAAATTAAATTTAAAAAGGCACTCACTACAAAGTGAACCCAAAGTGTTGCAGAGTCTGGGAGGGGAGTAATCTGGTGAAGCTTTGTGGAGAAGAGAATAATAGTTTCATTTGTCAAATTTCTTTAAGATTTAGCTTCTATGGAAATGAGTTTACCCCTGTGAATAATCTACGTCAAACTCCATCAGATGTACCATTTCTTTAGCAATATTTCTGGACTACAATTAATAATGAAAAAAAGGAGCTGGAGAGAGAGAGATTGGCAACAAATCACAAAAACACAGATTAAAGTGTTCAGTATTAGCCCTGTCCAAACTGCTGTCTTGACAACTAACCTTTAGGTCAAATGAAGACACCTGCTTAGACAAGAGGGTGACTGGTAGAAAAACTACAATTAAGTGCAATACTTAGAGGTTCAGATCAGTGTGCTCAAGCTTCACCGATGTCTGCTAGTGTGTTGTATTTTCTAAAAGTAGAACAGTAGTTTCATATGCATGTCAATGAGACTAGAAAAGATCCCTACCTGTTTCATGTAATGAAAGTAATCAGTAGGGTGTGCTGGTGTCATAGGATTTCAGTTTTAGAATTGAGTTCTAGAGAGAACATCAACACTGACTTTGCAGGACAAACTTTAATACTACTGTAGACAAGTTCAGAAAAGTTCATTCAGACAGCTGTGTTGCTTTAGCCATTTAGATAGAATTTAGTGCCTGCACAAAAGCCTATTGGAGAAAGAGAGTAAATAAAAGTTTGCTGAGTTCCATGTTGCCACAGATTATCCTGCAGTCATTGCCAGTCTAGCATTTGCATCTAGCTCTGTATTTTCACAGCATGTTGAACTAGTATCTGACACTGCAGTGTAGATGTGTTCTCAGTCTGTGTAAATAATCCAGTCTTCATTGCTCTTTTCAGCTAAAAAACAGAAATCAGGTTGAGCTCTTCCTGCAACATCTGATACCAAATTTGTTTTGTGCTAAGGCAGAATTAAGAGGCAGGAGGTGGTTTGGGTTTTTTTCTTTCCTTTATTTTAACCAAATGCAAGCTAGACTCACTTGCACTCATTCTCAATCACAGGGGGAAAAACAAGCAAACAAACAACAAAAAAACCCACAAAAAACCCAACAAGTTATTCTTTTAAATTAAGAGGTGAAGAGAGTTACTGAGAAATTCCCCGAAAAAGAGTAGTTGTGGCCAAAGTAATGATAGCTGAATGCTGATCCCACTCCAAGCCTTAAGGAACAGTACAGCTGAGCAACCAATACTCACTAGTTGTGTCTACCAGGTCATGAAGTAGCATGTATTGTAATTTTACTGCTGACAGTGCGTTCTCACACTACAGCTTGCTTCAAAAGCTTCTGGTTTTGTGCCCATATCCTTTTCCTTATTTGGGTCAGTAGAGTTATGCTGAATTTCACTAAAAACCAAGTTATGCTCTATTCATGTAAGGAGCACTAATTCGGAGATAAATGTCAAGGAGGATCAGGTATCACGTGTAAGAACATTGACAACAGGTCAAACATAAATTGTTAGTAAAGTTTTGAAATTATGTCTATGGTAAAACCCTGATCAAATCTTTAATGGCTGTGTATTAAAAGGGAATATGGTATATGCCAGCTCAGTCCATTAACTAAACATTGATAATACCTTTGGAGCAGCCTCAGAATTATTTTTTTTTTCTGAAAGCAAACTTTAAGAAAATTACACATTTAATCTTGTATCATTTGTGATAAATCTGAAAAAAATTATAGTTGGTATTATTTGATGTTGGTAAGACACTATGATTGATATTCGTCCATCCTAAATACCTAATTAATCTGTTCTGTGTCTTTGTTGCCAGACTTAATTGCTACAGTGAAAGTGAAGAGAAAGAGCAGTTTACTAATGTGGGAGCCAAATTACTTTTCTCTGCTACAGTGTGGCAAATAACAAGATCTCTCATTGAAGATTAATAGTGCTTAACTTTGTTCCCAGCTCTGTGTGATCAACACTACCCTTGGGATGCATACTGTTTTAAAATACCAGGCTTTCTTATGCCAATAACCTTTTTATAACACTCTTGCAAGAGCACACCAAAGACCCATCATGTCTATTTTGCATTATCAAAGCAAAAGCTTTTCATCTTCTTTTTTTTTTTTTTTTTTAAGCCAAGTGATGTTTAAACCTGGTACAGAAAACACATTTGCATTGTTAAGTGTTAAGTGATTTTCCTTTTTTGGATATCTCAGGAATACATAAACAAATGTCAGGCAAAACACATGCTCAGAAATATTTTCATTGATACATTGTAAATTACCTATTAGGTCTCCATATTCTGCTTCTTTTTATTTACAACACAGTAAAATGAGATACATGTTATGTGACTATTATGTTTTAAATAAATTCTCTTTGGAATGAAAAACAACTTAAAAATTATTTCTCTTGTATTTTTTAAGGTAATATCATTGGCAATATTGCCATTTATTCTACTCAGAATTTTATTCTAGAACTTCTACTATCTATGAAAATATTTTTGTAGTTCTTTTTGTATGACCAAGAAAGTTACCATGAACAGAAAGTTACCATGAACGGAAAGTTACCATGAACAGAAACAGGCACAGTTTAAAGGCACAAATATCTTCATGCTTTGAATTTTGCTCGTAACATCAACTCTGTGTGCAAGCTTTCAAATTTATAAACTTGATAACTTTTTATATTTTGCTTCCAGAGTAATTTTTTCAGCTTACTGTTAGCAAAATACTTAGGGCATGTCTCCCTTATCAATTTAATATTTATCAATATTTAACCCTTCTGAATGTAGATACCTGGATGCCCATAGAGATTAAAATAGCAGATTAATTCCTTCGCACTCATTGTAAAAGCAAGGAACACAAGAAGCTGAGTGGTGTCTCCATGCAGCATGACAAAATCAAAGCACTGTTTAAACAGGGCAGTTTTCTCTATTTTCTCTGTTCTTGCTAACATCAGAAGCACAGCGCTGTGGCAGTCACGCAGCTGGAGATGTCTTGAAAACTGTCAGTACAGAAAAGAACCCTTTCACTGAAAACCTAGAAAGGACAAAAAATGTATTTAGTTATGCTTCAAACACACAAAGATAGATGTTTGAGGTTAATGAAAAGCTGATGGGACTATCTCTGTATTGTTCTTGGTCCCTTCTTTTTTTTTTTAAAAAGTTGATGTTCAGACAACAAAGGTTTCATTATGTGTGCGTGAGAGGACGGGATTCTCTAATGTTTTTCCTCCATAACATTCTCCCATTGCCAAGAGACTTTACAACTTTGCCTGGTTTATTATTATTTTTTTTTTTTCCAAAATGTCTAACTGACTGCAATTAAACAAGACAGCTCTTGGAGAGCAGATTCATTTTCACTTTGATGAAAAGTGAAACTTCTCTTTTCACTTAATTATCTGCACATCTTTGGTGGAGCTGTCGTTACTGGCTGTGTCTCTCAGAAGACCTTTTGCTTGCAAGTGAGACTCGCTCCTGTCTGCTCCCTTGACTGCACAAGGAGTGACATGTTTTCTCTGCTTTGCCTTAATGGGAATAAATTCCAAACTGGCTACAGTTCAGGAGCAGCCTTTCCTTGGGGACAGTGGGTTCTGCCTCCACCAGAACTTTACACTCATCTCCGAACCTGATCCCCTTCCCAGGCTAAGGTGCCTGTGGGAGCTCCAGGCCTGGTGCCACAGCCACCCTGCCCATGTGCACAGCAACCCTTGGTGGAGGGAAATCCCCACCAGTCAGAAAGAGCTGCTGCTGCTGCAGTCTAGTCACTGAAGATTATGTCATGTTCTCAGTATCTTTTGTTTGCACATGCAAAGGTTATGTTCCTTTTCTGAATCAAATTTTAAGACTTAAAATATTTTCCATTATAAGTGACTTCCCTTCCAAGAAGCGTGCATGCATGCTGTCTTAAACAATGAGCATCTGCATGACAAAACACTGGCACCGTTAGAAACATCTGAGCGAATACAGACTGCATTTTATTAAATGCTTCTGAAATAATGTAGTATCCCAGACCTTTAATTTGAAATTTCAGAGTAAAATACTAAAATTAGGAAGCTAGACTAAAATTATGTATTTTTATTAGGTTAAAATAATTTGTCTTTGCATTTTTGTATTTATACCCTCTTCTTGCAGAATAACAAGCTCTTCCCTCAGATGCATTAGACAGGACAAAGCAATCGCTACTGTTGGCAATAGAGGGCACTGGACTTTCAGTTCTAATGTGTTTTACTGAGGAAAAAAATAGTCAGATGAAGGTCCAGCAAGCTCTTTTGCCTTTTCCTTCTCACATCTGGACTTGCATCTCCTAGTCTTTTATTCAAACTCTCATATGTTTTTGTTGCACTTCCTTTAAGTAAAAAAATTAATCTAAAGACAATTGAATACACGCTGTTCTCTTGAAGTTATTATTGTGTATGTATCTTGGAGGGGGGGGGATAAGAGCAAGCTAAATATAGCACTACAATATTGGTCTCAGTGGTGCATATGTCTAGCTTGCAAATTTGTAAACATTTACAAATTTGCATGATTGTTGCTGGCAGTAGACATCATCATTTCCGTGCTCAGAATTCATTACCATTATATCTAATCATCTTTAGACTCTCCACAGCAAAACTTCATATAGGCAAATGAGGCTTTAGTGGATTTATGCTATACTTAAGGTTGCATGCCTAAGGTTCAACAGAGAGAGGAAAAGAGAAGGTGGAAGCACACGCACTTAGAAGCGGCGCACCTGTCTCTCTTGAGCTTTCTACATCTCTTAAACAGATCCAGCATATCTCCTTGTGTTGATGTCACGTCATGTTAGTCAGGGAGGCTGTGAGTTGGGGAGTAACTTGTCTGTCACCAGCCCAGCTGCATGCTTGCACCCTTCGGGTAGGACCTCCAGTGAGCTACTGCCCTCCCCTGCTGCTGTGCACCGTTTTTAAACCTTCTTCTGCGTGAGACAGTGTGTGCATCTTGTGCCTCGCACACATACATACTTGTCCTATAGGCTGCCTTTGACATTAAGAAGGTTTTCCTCCTAGGTGTTTAAATGCATGAAATATTTCTTAAAAAGAATATCTCAAAAAAAAAACAAAAAACCCAACCACCAGCCAACCAAAACCCTCCGATCTCCAAAACATTCTGTTTTCGGCAGACTGCATCCGTGTTACAGACTGCATATTTAGATGTTGATGTTTCAGTGCTGGTGATGATGAGATGGTCCTACTCCAGTTCTGTAAGCGCTTACGTTTCCACGTATAACTTTATTAAGCTCTGAGATATCTGTATTGTGTAGACTTTCTGCTCCTTCACAGGATGTGCTGATGGACATGATTTTACACCTGGATCAAATGCAACTTTTATTGAGGTTAATTTCTTTAAACCATGTGCCTGTATTTTAGGTCCTACCTTGCCATGAAGACAGAAAAAATGGCGTAATGTTAGCTTCCTGTGGTAGAAGGGCATTATTAGAAATTACCTTATTTGTCCAGGATTGCAAATACTTTTATTTCCATAAGAACTTAAGTATCTGACTTTTACATATGAAGGGGCTCAGTCAGATCTTGAGGGTACTTCTGGACCAACACTTCAAGAACATGTATGATTTTTACAGCTGCTTATCTCTGTTCTTTCTCTGATCATATTTTAGGGCCATTTTGAAGGAGAAAAACTGCCACTCTGCATATATCTGCAGTTATTTATTGATATTAGTGGTAAAATTGATAAAGACACTCTATTAAGTCTTTGCTTAGAGAATTAGTTATTAAAAAAAAAAAAAAAAAAGTCCTCTGTTTTCCTGCTCTGGAAAGGCTACCTAACTTATAAATCTTTTTTCCTCTGTTTTACTATCCCAGTCTGATTAAATATTGATATTCACATCACTGACTTTGCTAATACTTTCAGTGTTTTCAAAGATCTACATGACAGGTGTTATTACACAGAATAGCCATTTTTCTTTTCTGTCTGCTTTTCATAGTTTGTTTGATTGATTTTCCAGTTTAAACCCATCACATTTACTTCCTGGTAATATTAATGTGAGAGTATATATTGCTGACTTAAAAATAGGATGCTTTTAGTGTGCTCAAGTACTTAGTATTGCTTCTATTGAAATTCAGATTTTAGGGATAAAGATAAAATAAGTAATTTCTTCTGTTCAGTCTGATGCAGTTTTAAAAAATAAGTAAAAGGTTACTGAAAATCCTAAGCTATTGGTAACAACAAAATCCTTTCAATTAAAAAAACAAAACCAACCAACCAAAACCCCCTGACATTATTCCTTGAGAATAACAATAAATTGTAATTCTGATTGGAATTCTATTGGAAGTTATAAGAATTTAACACAACACAGGTAAACACAGTTATCAAAAACATATAAAATGAGACTATCTTTTTTATTTTTTTGCCTAATCTTATGCTGCAGAAGAAATATCTGTAAGGCTTTGTCTGTGCACAAAACAAGCTACATATATTCTACATATTCTATAATCTTAGAACAGAGTTACTGTGTTCTGGATTAAAAAAAACAAGTATGATGGTAATTTATAAAATGTGTTAATTTTCTTTTTTCTTTATTTTTTTCCTTTTCACTGAAGTCCTCAATGATATACTAAATTACGTCTTAAGGGCTAGTTTTCTTCAGGAAAAATACACATAAAAAACATGTCTGGCATTTGGTACAAGAAAGTCAGACATGAGACACATACTGCTATCAGGTATAACCAACGGAGTTTATCACACTGGTAGAAACAGGCTTCTATTATAGGGTTGTGTTGAACTAGTGCATGAAACATTAAAAGTTCATGCTCAAAAAGAGGAAGTATTGTCTTGCCACCCTGATAGCAATGACTCTAAAAATACTAAGGAAGTTCAGGCGGACTGCACTGAAAAATCTCAGTCACTACCTCACAAGTTTTGTAAATGTCACCTATGCTTAAAATATAAACCCTAATTTTGGGGGCATTGTAAAGAGACATTTTTAAAGCAACTAGTCAGAACTAGCAGCAAGAGGAAAAGCAAGTCTTGATTCAGTCCTGGACAATACACAAGACTTGCAGTCATTAAGGTTTTCTAAAATTCTGACGAACACGCATTCAAAAGTCATGTCTTCATAGAAGAAAGCAAGACAAATTAAATCCACGTGGTAATATTTAACTTCAAAACCAGGAGCTATGCTGAAAAGATGATGAAAAAGGAACTCGAAAGAAGAATCAGTGTTCTGTACTAACATGCATCTTGGAAGCAATATATTGGACTCCTGAAGTGAATAGATCTATCAAGGTGTATCACCTATCATAATCAGAAACCTACCTCTGTTTAAGAAAAAAAGCAGATTAAAAAAATTTTCCTTACATCAGTTATGCAATGTAAGTTCAGAAGAAAACAATAAAGATATGTGGCAAATTCATGTGTAAATATGAAATATACGGAAATAGTGATTATATAATTAAAAAAATGAAAACAGAGATGAAAAGATACAAACACAAAATCAAGAATAAACACTATTTCAAAGAAACATTAGCAGAGAAATGAACTATGAAAGCAAAACTATACCTAAGTTTCATCAGTCAAGTTTCAAGGAAGATGTTAATATTCAAGGATCACCTCCTCCAAGCTCAGAAGCAGTGCATCCAAGCAAAGAGAAAGTCAGGTAGAAACACCAGGAGGCCTGCATGGATGAACAAGGAGCTCCTGGACCAACTCGGACACAAAAAGAAGGCCTATACAGGGTGGAAGCAAGGACAGGTAGCCTGGGAAGAATACAGAGCGATTGTCCGAGCAACCAGAGATCAGGTTAGGAAAGCTAAAGCCCTGGTAGAGTTAAATCTGGCCAGGGACATCAAGGGCAACAAGAAAAGCTTCTATAGATACGTCAGTGATAAAAAGAGATCTAAGGAAAATGTAGGCCTTCTCTGGAAGGAAACGGGGGACCTGGCTACCCGGGATATGGAGAAGGCTGAGGTTCTCAATGACTTCTTTGCCTCAGTCTTCACTGACAAGAGCTCCAGCTGCACAGCCCAAGCCACAGAAGGCAAAGGCAGGGACTGTGAGAATGTAAACCACCCACTGTAGGAGAAGATCAGGTTCGAGACCATCTAAAGAACCTGAAGATGGACAAGTCCATGGGACCGGATGAGATGCATCCGCGGGTCCTGAGGTAACTGGCAGATGAAGTTGCTAAGCCACTATCCATCATATTTCAGAAGTCATGGCAGTCTGGTGAAGTTCCCAAAGACTGGAAAAGGGGAAACATAGCCCCCGTTTTTAAAAAGGGAAAAAAAGAAAACCCAGGGAACTACAGGCCAGTCAGTCTCACCTCTGTGCCCGGAAAGATCATGGAGCAGATCCTCCTGGTGACTATGCTAAGGCACATAGAAAATAAGGAGGTGATTGGTGACAGCCAACATGGCTTCACTAAGGGCAAATCCTGCCTGACTAATTTGGTGGCCTTCTATGATGAGGTTACAGCATTGATGGATAGGGGAAGAGCAACTGACATCGTCTGCCTGGACTTATCCAAAGCATTTGATACTGTCCAACACAACATCCTTGTCTCTAAACTGGAAAGACATGGTTTTGATGGATGGACCACTCGGTGGATAAGGAATTGACTGGATGGTCGCTCTCAAAGAGTTGTGGTCAATGGTTCAATATCCAAGTGGAAGCCAGTGATGAGTGGTGTTCCTCAGGGGTCAGTACTGGGGCCAGTGCTATTTAACATCTTTATCAGTGACATGGACAGTGGGATTGAGTGCACCCTCAGTAAGTTTGCAGATGACACCAAGTTGTGTGGTGTTGTGAACACGCTGGAGGGAAGGGATGCCATCCACAGGGACCTTGACAGGCTGGAGAGGTGGGCCTGTGAGAACCTCATGAAGTTCAACAAGGCCAAGTGCAAGGTCCTGCACATGGGTCGGGGCAATCCCAAGCACAAGTACAGGCTGGGCAGAGAATAGATTGGGAGCAGCCCTGAGGAAAAGGACTTGGAGTCCTGGTGGATGAGAAGCTCAACACGAGCCGGAAAAGTGCACTGGCAGCCCAGACGCCAACTGTATCCTGGGCTGTATCAAAAGAAGTGTGGCCAGCAGGTGGAGGGAGGGGATTCTGCCCCTCTACTCTGCTCTCATGAGACCCCACCTGGAATACTGTGTTCAGCTCTGGAGTCCCCAACACAAGAAGGACATGGAGCTGCTGGAGCGAGTCCAGATGAGGGCCACGAAGATGATCCAAGGGTGGGAGCACCTCTGCTATGAAGACAGGCTGAGAGAGTTGGGGCTGTTCAGCCTGGAGAAGAGAAGACTCCGGGGTGATCTTATTGCAGCCTTCCAGTACTTAAAGGGGTCCTACAGGAAAGCTGGAGAGGGACTTTTTACAAGAGCATGTAGTGATAGGACAAGGGGCAATGGATTCAAACTGAAATAGGGCTGATTTAGATTGGATATAAGGAAGAAATTTTTCCCTCTGAGGGTGGTGAGGTACTGGAACAGGTTGCCCAGAGAAGTTGTAGATGCCCCATCCCTGGCAGTGTTCAAGGCCAGGTTGGATGAGGCTTTGGGCAACCTGGTGTAGTGGAGGGTTTCCCTGCCTATGGCAGAGGGGTTGGAACTAGATGATCTTTGAGGTCCCTTCCAACTCTAACCATTCTATGATTGTATGATTCTATGATTCTGTGTTTCTGAACAGGACTTGCTGAAGTTCAGTGGTGGAAACTGTGCTTTTTAAAAATAATCTTAACAATGTAAAATCTCTTTATACAAGGTTATCAGATATGATGTTTTACTATTTCATCTCATATGCTTTCGGACACTCAAGCAGCATTCAAGCAGTTTCTTCTAATACTTTTACCTACAGGAAAGACTCAGTACATCTTTCTTTTGACATTTTTTCATCTTTTAACTTCTGTTTAGGTCAGCATAGAACTGAGGCGACCTACATTGTCTGTACTAATTATGCACACAGTTTAAATTAGTGTTTGTATTCTTACCCGACTCTATATTTAGGAAATGTTATATATTATTTTTATAGACTATATTAAGAGCAATAGTTACATCTATTAAAAGAGTTAGGATTAAGTGATCAATCTGGAGGCAGCTAGAACTAAAATATGATCTTGGCAGAGTGGGAATTATATAAAAATATGGACAACAGAAAAAACTCTCTGGAAAGATGCAATTAAAATAACAATCAGGGAGTCGAATATACTGGGGTTTGATTTTGGTGGGTGTTTTTTTTGGAGGGGTGGTGAGAGTATTGTTATGCTAACAGCTTAAAAATTATTAAAGCTAGCATTCTCCCATAGCTACAAGCAGGAAACATGCCAAGGAATAAATAGCAGGCTGCTAGATGATCAGATTGTAAACAGCATGTGTTGCAGGGCAACTAAAACACTGCACCTTAAACTGATTTGCAGAGGGAGGCTGATGGTTGAATCGAATGACAACTAACACAAGCCACATGGAGTTACGCTATCCTTTATCTCATAAAACAGTATTCCAGTTATTGTTCTATATCTTATTACCAATGTCTCAATCTTACAAAATTGCCATCTTACCTAATAAGATGACAGCCTTCATAGTCATTTGCGTACTGACTTGTTACTGTAGGACGCACCGCCTTTCCAGCCATCGATGACAGTGAGCAGTCATGGTCTCCCATGTGGTGCAACAGGTGATGAGGTGAGGGTGCCCATGAGGCTGGTAGGGGTGGTGCTGGGTGAGTGCTGGTGATCCTAAGTTACCTGTTTATCAAGCTGGACTAGGCTTTACAAATGCACCTTCTCTTCTTGGTATCTGGTTCCACTTGTGGTTCCCTCTGGGCTCTCCAAATGTGATCTGTCACAGCTAGTCCTTATTTTGGTGATCTCTGATCTAGGCATCCTTTGAGTCTCTCAGTCACGAATTTCCTCATTCATCTTGCCATGATTTTACCAAGTTCATAGTATGTTTCTGAGTTAAACAGATCACCTTAAAGTCCAACATTTGCTTTCCGTTGTTGGTGTAACACTTACCATCAAGCTCTGGTTTGTATGATTGTCTACGGCAAAGTGAGGTGGCAAGGGAAGGCTGTGCTTGCTCTCCACAGGAGCATTCCTGGAAGTTTAGGCAACAGCTTAGTAGCTAAACAAATTAGTTCTATTTTTGCTTACTGTGGAAGCCTCCTGCATTAATACCTTTCTTTACACAGCATGGTTCTGAGGATTCTGTCTTAATTTCAGTGGCATTAGAAGTCAGCTTGGCTAAAAGAAATAAAAATACAAAATTGCAACAAGGAATGGATCCAAAGAAACTTAAATATAAAACTGTAAACCATTAATTGGTTTGTAATCTGTGATTTATTTCAACCTTGTATCCAAAGGAGATTGCTAATGATGTTAATATTTTAAAACTACTTTGTCTATTTATCTATCTGGCAGAAATGATGCAAATTACTAGACATGTGGATAAATCTGATATAATAGAGAAGAGTCAATATGATTTTGCAAAGAAACCACACCTCACAATTGTGTTAATTCTTCAAAGGAATCAGTGTGAATACATACATGTGACTGAAAAAGTAGGTATCTGTAAATATTCTGACCTTTTTTTCTTTTGAAAAGATGAAAAAAAAAAAAGACCTCCTGTTTCAGAAAGCTGCTATAAGACTGGAAACAAAGGAGAGAAATGAAGTCAGTTTACACAACAGAGGGAGATTAACAGAGCAGTTGCATGCAAATTTCCTTTGAGGTGGTGATGATCTAGTAAAAGGATGTGGCAAAACTACCAATGGTTCAGAATGGTTCAGGTCAGATAAAAAAAAACAAAGGCTTCCAGAGGGATGCATGATACTGTACTGGGTGATTAAATGGTAAATCGATATTCAGTATTTGTTTACAAAAATTAAAAACACCTTAATAAATAAAGCTTATGTTAATACTTCCTTTATGCATACTGTATGTTCTAAATGGCATGTTACCATTCAGAGCTGTCTACAGTGAGTCACATATCTTTTTCTATGAAGTTAAAAAAAAGAAAGTTCACTTAGTTTTTGTTTTGTTTTGTTTTTTTTTTTTAATTGAAAAAGCTCAAATTATGTCAGCATGAAATGTAAGTCCATCTTGAATATTGTGAACATTATGGAACAGAACCTTGTCTTGGGAAATTCCTAACCATAATTTCACAGAAATTAGAGTGTTATTCTGAAGCACTATGTGATTTTACACTTGTCCTATCCTTATACTCTATTCTTAAGGAGTACAGGCCACCATCAGAGTTGGATGAACTTAGAAGAGCCCTTGGTTTGCCCAAAATAGAAATTCTTATTTTACTCTCCTATAATAATTTCATGCTAATTATGCATTAGAATATTCAAGATATTTTTTCCCCAGGAAATGAGAATCACTTCCCATAGTGAGATATTAATGACACTATATTTAGAATAACATAAAAATGGCCCTTATAGGCACAGAAATAGTAATCCAAAAGCTGGAGGTTGAGACTCCTATGACAGAGTAATGAACGTAACCCAACTCACTTTTAGGCAGGTGAGGGAATTCAGTGTTGGGAGGCAGGAATGAATGCAGAGCCCGGAGGACAGATGCTTTTCTCTCTGCGTAATGTCCAGCTACAAATTGGCTGGCCCAGAAAGTGATCTGTGGTGATTTATCCCCTTCAATTGGTCCAGCCTCAAAGCTGCTTGCACACCACCTCTTTGACTCTGCAGTCTCCTTACTCTTTGCTATCCAAACCAAATATATATGAAACCCATTGTCTCCTTTGGCATAAATTTAAGGACAGATTCTATAATGTGAGTCTCTGTTTTAATTCGGGCTCAAACTGAGAAAGGCTCTGCATGCATTAGGGCCTGGGATGGACAGTTTGAGTTGACTGTACCTGGTGAAGCAGTGTCCCAAAATTAAGGTCTAGAGTGGAAAGCTTGACAGCATCTAGCAAAAACTTGAAGGTATGGTAGCCCTGGGTAGGGTACATTGTTGTAAACAAATAGTAGAAATGATACAGTACTAAAAAACTGTTAAAGGGAACATAGAAAGTGAAACAAACACAGCTGCTTTTATAATTCTGATCACATAAGAATGATAAACCAATCTCATGATGACAGAAATCTGAAAAATGAGATTGCTGAGATTCAGGATAGAGAAAGCAAAAAATACAGCTCTGATGTGTCCTTGAGCCCACCTTAAGTAACAAATTCAAAATCCATTTTCCTATTTTCCTTCTCTAAATACTGTAGAAATTAAGAGTAGAATGCAAAATAATCTCTCCTTGTGTATCAGAGAATTCTGGAAATAAACTTAGTATTCTCACTCAAAGGTCTGTACAAGAACGTTTATTATATTGGTTTGGAGACTTGTTGTGTTAACTTTGACTAAATATCCCCAAATATTAAATGCTTGCCTAAACTCGCGGAAAAAAAAAAAAAAAAAAGAAATGTTGTAAGTTAAACCATCAAAGCAGAAAGTACTTTCCACAAGAGTGGTGAATCAAAATGAAGTGGTATTTCATGGATATCTCTTAAGAAATTGGTCATCTGAGATATGTTTTGTGACGTCAACATTAGTATATTTTTCATGGAGCTTCAAGCATCTGACTGTGGGCTAGCACTACGTATTGCTCACCAGATAAACTAGGAGGATCCTGAGGTCACCATTGCACAATATCACCGCCCATCTGACAAAGGGTGCCTAAATCTATCAAGGAAATCTGTAATGCAGGAATAACACAGCTTACCCTATCTAGTTTCAGTTAAGCTAGAGATATTCCTTATTGTTCCCCATTGCATCTTTGGCATTCTCTGAAATTAAATGTCTCTGTAGTGTTTCTTTCATTTTCTCTCGATATCTAGAACGGAGACATTAATTTCTGAGTGTGTATATATACACACACAAACTGTATAACATGCATATATAATTGTTTCAACATTCCATTGTTATGCTATGTGAGCCCGAAAGACACTGGATAACTCACAACTTTTCAGAAAAGAGACAATATGTTCACATAGTGTCATTAGTGAAGACATACATCACATCCATAAAGCTATGTGAACTTTCATGCTGCTTAGCCTTCATTCGTAAATAGGCTCGAGGTGTTCAGAGGGTTGGGAGTGGAGTTGGAGAACCTGGTAATCCTAGCAATTGCAATACAAATGTGGTTCTGAATGTGTGTGCTTGTACAAAGTGTGGATACACTAAAAGAATATCAACTGATAAAAGGTCTTGTGGAAAAACCTTTCAGTCTTTGAATTGTCAGGTTTTTTAAAGCAGTTAACACCAGAGTAATGAGGAAAATTGCCTCATCCAAATTACAAAATAATGGACAATAAATTATTTTTATGTAAAGACATTGCCTGTCAACAAATTGTTAAATACCAAACTATAAAACTCTCCACATGTAAAGAAATTGACTCTGAAATCATGAGTCTCAGATTCATGGGATTACATGAATCAAAGCGTTCAATAAATGAATTGCAATTAAGTTAAAATATAAATATTTGAGGACTCACATAACACTATATCATTTTTGTCACTGATTACATGAGTGGCTAATTATTATCAAGGAAAATGGGTTGGTATCAATACTAAGAAAAAACTTAGACTGAATTCATACTGAAAAAATGTGGGCTTTCACCACCAGCAATATCAGAGTGGTCAGTGTTTCAGTGCTGAATCGTTTTATCCATGATGGCTTGAAAATAGACAGTCCAACATATATCTAAATATGAATGCAAGCAGAGTTTTGGAAGACTTTGAGGACAATTTAGCTTCCTAAGTCAAATAATTGATTCCTAGTTTTAGTCCCCCTATACTTTGAGATCCTTTGTCTTCCATCACAAAATGGATTTTTCTAGCCTTATATAACTTATTAATGTGCAATCACATGTGTATTAGAGAAAAATCTAACCCGTGTTCTCCATTGAAACAAGGGAAAAGCTATACAGCTCAAAATGTCCATAGGCGTTTGCACTGTACGTTCAGCTCACTCTTTGGAGTCTTGGGAGCTGGAAGGAAGAAAAATAATGCCATGCTGTGGAAGTAGACCGGTCTGACTGATTTTGGAGCCAGGGGAAGCTTCTCGCAGCTCCTTACAGGGGCTTTCTCTGCAGCCCCTCCTCTGCTACCAAAACCCCACCACACAAACCTAGCACAGCATGCTATAGCTTTTGGGTATATTGTTGCTTGTCTTATTTTCACCTTTTGCTCTGCTGTATCTTTGTACACTGTTACATCTTTATTAGTACGCAGGTAGTGAGCTCTATAGGTCAGCAACTCTGGTGGTTTTTCCTTCTTTATGTTTCTCCAGTGCCTATGCCAATGGGCTTCTGGTCCAAGATTGATTCTCAAGTACTATGGAAATGCCAATTGTAATTTTAAATCCGATGTGAGTGCTGTTATGTGACTTACAGTAGAAGTTATAAATACTGACCTTAGTACTTTGTTTGTTTGTCTCAAATAATATTCTCCTCAGGAAGCCAGGAAATCATGGGCTAGGTGAAACCAGGATTAGCATGCGAAACACATTTTCTAGTCCAGTTGTGTGGCACAGTTGGGCTAGAAAGGATATACTGAATGAGGCTTGCATGCTTTTTGCCATTATTTTCATTAGCATTTTGAACAGTGGAAATAGAGAATACCAGTATTAAATGACACTGAACTTAGGGAGAGGCAAACTTAGGCGAGAGGTGTGACGCCCCTGTGGGGATGGGGAGCTGTGCTTTCTGCAAGTATCAATGGTATCAGTCTTAATCCTTAACAGAGAGGATTATAGATACCATTTATAGATATTACATATTTATTTATACATATTTATAGGTACTATTCAGTCACTGTAAATAAAAACAGCAGGCTGCAAATACGTGTCCTGGCACATGCCTCCTATTTTCTAATCCGTGGCAATCAATTCCTCCTTGTAATGCCCTTGTAGTCTTGAAGGTGGTGTGAAAAGTAGTACGTGAAGCCATATTTCATCTCTGTTCCAAGGTGCTGCATGCCTTGCTGTGCATACTCAGTGAAAAGGAGATTTCTATGCCTTCCTGTACATACTCAGGTAAAAGGAGAGGACAAAAGGCCCAAAAAGAGATTGCGAAACTTTCCTGTGACACACACGCAGATGTAACGTGGAAATCATACTTTCTGCAGTGGCCTGGGAGTGATCGATGAGATGCCACGTTTCAGCTAAAACGTGTTAGGTTTCTGGTGAGGCATAATTAAGATTATTCTGTCTGGAGAGCCAGTTATGGTTGTAGCACAGTTAAAGCAGACCATCTGCCATAAGTGAAGCACTGAAGTGGTAGACGTGCGCTCAAGGACCGGGCTCGGGCGTGTTTCCATGTTTGGGTGGAGGGATGCGTCGTTGGCGGCTTTCCTGTGTGATGGGAGCATCTTGTCTGCTCAGCACGCATCGGGGTGCCCTGAATGCAGAATTAGCTGGTGGTTTCCCGTCAGTCTTCCCTGGGGACTTTTTTGATTCTTGTGAGAAATAAAATGTATATGTCAAGTGCTGTTTTTTGAAACCTCTGGAAACTTGTTATTTGGGAACCAAATTCTTGCATGTTTACTTCAGGGAATTGACCTAAGTGAGGAGTCTGCGTGTTAAATAAGCCTTCTCAAAACCAACTGTTTTGGTTAGCTATTTGAAAGGGAAAGAACAGATATATACAACAGTGGCATGGAAAACTGTGAAAATAAAAGTTGCTAGTGCAAAATTGTACCAACTTCCTTTGTCAAAAGACAAAATAAAAGCATGGTATGCAAGTCTGTTCTAATTCCCTACAGAAGCACTCCATTAAGAAAGGAACATTTTTTTTTTGTTAAAGTTGTTTATGCAAATTGGGAAGTATAATGTTTTTCAGAAGAGACTAGTTTCATTATTCTGCTGCAGAAATGGAAGTCTTTGGTATTTACTGTTCAGCTGTTCTGAAGGGAAGAGTCAAAAATAGATATCAGTATCTGTTCAAAATTCTGATTATCTTCTAGACTGTGTTTTTTTGTTGTCAGTGGTGAAAGGTATGGGCTGACCCTGGGGCTTCCAGCCTTCAAGTCAGGCTTTCTGTTTATATATGAAGGAGTAAATTTATCGTATTTTTAGAAGTTCCTGGTTCTCTGGAAACATTTGTTGAGACATCAGAAGGGTTAATGTTATCTTCATTCTTTTTCTCCCAAACTGCAGTTGTTCAGTGGTTTCTATGTTTTCAGAGACCTTGCTGATGTTTACATTACAAAAGAAGAAAAATAAAATGGCAGGAACCTAGAGGGAAAGGAGAGGCTTTGCCTCCCAAGGTGCTTCCCACCCCATTTTCTTCCATTTATCTATGTCACAAGAATGGAGGCCTGAATGGAAGTGTAATGTTGGTTTCTAATACAGATCAAAGAGACTAGAAAAGAGACCATGGAGAAATTGTAAAAGTTGAGCAATTACTTGCAGTAAAATGAGATTCTTCCGAGATGTAAAGCTTATCTATGTTACGTTTTTGGCTAAAAATTGTTTGTATTTTTATTCATAATTCTGATGATATATAATGTGTCATGAATGAATGAAATGTGTGGATAGAAGCCTCAGTAATATAACATTTTACAACTATTTTACTGTATTGGTTTACAGTGACAAGTACAACTCTTTTGACTTTATCATAGCCACCACTCTAGCAAGCTAGTCCCTCTGAGTTGTAAAAGTCTATCCCCATGATCTGCGTATCCTCCAGTAACCCAGGTGGTGGCAAACAGCCATTGTTTTTTCCCTGGGGACACAACTTGTACTGTGTCATCCAGCAGGACTGCTCTGATTGGGACATTTCCTTCCACGTTAGGCCCATGGGGATGGGCAGCTGGGTACATTGTCCAGATTGGCAGTGACCAGTATTTTTGCTAAGAGATTTCTTTCTCAGCAATTTTGCAGGGTTCCTTTAGCATAGGGTCTTGCAAAAGTTCAGTTCTGCTGCCATGCTATACCATGAGATCTCAAGATGACACCTGGGGAGTGGAGGTGGGGGGTATGCTTTGGAGGGGTCTCCATGGAGATGTTCTGTTTGGGATGAGATGTTTCTATGCAGAAGACAGGGCTCTGTGGCCATACTTTCTGTTTTGTTGTAGTGGGTTGACCTTGGTTGGACACTAGGTGCTCACCAAAGCCACGCTATCACTCACCTCCTCAGCTGGACAGGAGAGAGAAAATCTAACGAAAGGTTCATGGGTCAAGAAAAGGACAGGGAAATCATACAGCAGTTACTGTCACGGGCAAAACAGACTCAACTGGGCAAAATAATTTATTACGAATTAGAAGTCATAGTGGGGTAACAAGAAATAAAAACATATCTTAAAAACACCTTCCCTCCACCTCTCCCTTCTTCCTGGGCTCAACTTCACTCCTGATTTTCTTTACATCCTCCTCCCCAGTGGCACAGGTGAATGGGGAAGAAGGATTGCAGTCTGTTCATCACACGCTGTTTCTGCCGCTCTTTCCTCCTCAGCAGAAGGACTTTTCACACTCCTCCCCTGCTCCAGCATGGAGTCGCTCCCATGGGAGACAGTCCTCCACAAACTTCTCCAGCATGAGACCTTCCCATGGGCTGCAGTTCTTCACAAACTGCTCCAGTGTGGATCCTTTCCACAGGGTGCAGTCCTTCAGGAACAGACTGGGTCCCCTGTGGGGTCACAAGTCCTGCCATCAAACCTGCTCCAGTGTAGGCTTCTCTCTCCATGAGGTCACAGGTCTTGCCAGGAGCATGCTCCAGCATGAACCCTTCATGGGACCACAGCCTTCTATGAGTGCATCCACCTGCTCTGGCGTGGGATCCTCCATAGGCTGCAGGTGGATATCTGCCCCACTGCGGACTTCCATGGGCTGCAGGGACACAGCCTGCCTCACCATGGTCTTCACCACAGGCTGCAGGGGAATCTCTGCTCCAGCACCTGGAGCACCACTTCCCCTTCCTTCTTCACTGACATTGGAGTCTGCAAAGTTGTTTTTCTTACCTATTCTCTCTCTGACTGCTGCTCCAGAGCGGTTTATTTTTCCCTTCTCTAAATATGTTATCGCAGAGATGCTACTACTGTCACTGATGGGCTCAGCCTTGGCCAGCGGTGGGTTGTCTTGGAGCCAGTGGTGGGTCCATCTTGGAACCAGCTGGTATTGACTCTATCGGACAAGAGGGAAGCTTCTAGCAGCTTCTCATAAAAGCCACCCCTGTAGCCCCACCACTACCAAAACCTTGCAATGCAAACCCAAGACATTTGTTTAGGTGTCTTTCTCCAGATGCAGAGAGGCTCTGCAAAGCAGAATATATACTGTGTTAACACATAAAGCAATTGTGTATTGGCTAGCACACAAGATGGATAGGATCTATTCAACTGAGTGGAAGCACTGCCAGCGAGTCCCAGGAGAGTCTGGCCTGGCCCAGCAGACACTGGTCAGGTGGGGAAGAGTCCGCCCCTGCGGCTGCCAGAGGTATCTCCTCAGTGTGGCTGAGTTGCTGTGTTCCCCCAGCCCCCTTAGCATGGATGACAGTGATATCTGGACTTGACCTGTCCCAACCATCCCCAGCCGGTGCCAGCCTGCCTCCAGAGTGTTTTTTCCCGTGGGATTTTGTGCTTTTCTGTGCTGGTATTTTCCCATTTGACACCTTCAGCTATTAAATCCCCTCTGAGTGGTTCTAATGCTGTCTACGCTTTTTACCTCTGTTGTCTTTTGGCAGGCATTTTCTTTGTTTTTTTCTCAGTAGTCTAAGTCCCTGTGGCACAGCTGTGCTGCACTGGGGCTGTCCTCTGAGGCCGTAGTACTCAAGTGCCTAAATCTGTGGTGGATCTGAAGAGAGCTTTATAGCAGATGCTGCACAGAGAGAGGATGTACGAGGGATGGCTTCTTCACTGCTCTTCAGTTTGGTGTTGAGTAATTTCCAGAATGTTTTGTATCATGTTAGACATGACAGGATCCTTCTGAAACACGAATATTCAGATAAGTCCAGAGACATTGCTGGATGCTGATAATGGAACAAAAAGTCTGCAGTGCTGTTCCTGACCAGAATTTTTCTGTCTCCCATTCCTATCCGTAAGTTTCTGAGTCTTAAGGTAGATTTGGAGAACAGGGTGTAGGTGAAAGATTTTTTTCCCTTGGCTATCTCTGTGAAAACATAGCTGTTTTGTTCCTGAGTTTGTTCTTGATTCTGATTAAAGAATACTTACTGATGCCTCACAACTTGATCTAGTCCCAGAGAGACCATGAATTCCATTCTTTTACTTTTTACTTTGCTATTTTAACTTAGAACTCTAGCCTGAGGTTGAAGGGTAGGAATTTCAGCAAAGTTTATGTCTTCGTACAAAGTTCACCATTTATTATCTCTGTCTTTTTATTATTTATAGCTTGCTGTTACTCAGAAGGTTGATACTTGGATATTTTCATTTTCAATGATTCTTTGGGGTATTTTCCTGTTTGAGAAATGCTAGTGTAGTAGGATGGAAGAGATTAGGCGGGTTTTTTTAATTCAATGAGAATAAGAAATTTCAAATATATTTTCTTATATTTCAAATAATATAATTTCAAAATAACTGGGAAACATACCCTGCCATCTTTTGTCTTGTTGTAGAAGATACTGGAAAGGGGACCTAGTGTGGGTCTTTTTAGAAGAAAATGAGTCAGAAGGTGAGAGGAAAAAAGTGGTTCCTAAAAACAACATTTTTGAGGGTTAATTTCATATAGCATTGCAACATATAGTTGCAAAGAAGGTGTCAGCAAACTTTCCCAACTGTTTTTTTTTGCCTTATGATAATGATCTTTCATATTGCAGAAATTCCAGAATGAATTAGAGGGCATTCTCGCTCTGCCTTTGTAATACCTAGTTTTACTTAATGTTGGTTTCGTACTGGCTTAGATCACTTTTACATTGCAATATTTGCATTAAAAATATTTCTCTTTCATTTTTTCCTTTAATCACAGGTAGCTTTACTATAACATTTAAACCATGACTAACACTTCCTGTTAACACTTAGTCATTTAAATGATACTTTGAAATTGTTTAAACGACTATTTTAAATTGACAAGGTCTTAGAGCCACTCTGTAGGACTATATCATTAACCTATAATTGTATATTGCATGAAGTACTTTGTTTTCATTACTTTGGGAAAAAAAGTAATGACCTTGCAATTGACTCCTCTATTTAACATTTTCATCTGAGCTCTAACACCATTAGAAGTAACTGCTTATGTTGACCACAGAAGGAATCAAAGAAGCAAAGTACCGCAGTCAAAGCTAATTCAGTTTCAAGCTAACAAAGTTAAAATTGGTGATTTACTAAGTCAAAGGCCTCAGTTAAATGAAAGCTTAGACTGTGAAACTCCCTTTTCTTTTTGTAGATTACCAGCCCTCGGTTTTAAAATATACCGTGCTGTATTTTGATTTTTCATATTGGGATACATAACACTTGAATAGCCAGTAAATCTGTACTGCCTTAAATATGAATCTAAACTGTCTAAAGTGGATATTGAGTATGGAAAGTTCTTGTTAGTGAGAAAGCTCCATTTGATGCACAAGTTGTTTGGGAAATATTCTAAAAAAAAAAAACCAACTTTTTTTTCCTTATTTGCCTAGAGCGTATTTCTCTTCAAAGCTTGTCAGTACTAAATAATAATCATCAGGCCCCACAGTCTTTACTCATGTTGATAGGCAGCTGAAACAGCCGGGTGTGCCTCCCATTCAGCTGTTCCCAGCATCATCACACATAAGGAAGGCAGAGCAGACTGTCCAAAACTGGCTGTCATTTGAAGAAGACTGGGACACATGAAAGCAATAAGTAATAACGACTTAGCTGGAGGACTGAGCATTCTGTACCACAGGAAAAATGTGCTCCGCTTAAAACCGTGAAACTTGGCAGATAGGCTTAGGATTTGCCGAGACACAGAACAAAAGCAAACATGGTGCTTTCTGATTGCCTACTGTAGAACAACAGGAACTCTTGATTCTAGTTTTCCACAGGTTTTTAAACATGGAAGCAATAACGTTTTACCAATGTTATACAGATGGCAAATGTCAGATTATTTTTTTCCTTCTACAAAGTAAAGCAGGATCTATTTGTCCTAATCTCAGTTTCCAGAAAATAAAATGGCTTAAATGTTTGTTTTTTTTTTTTAAAGCTGCTGAGATGAGAAAAAAACCCCAAACAAATGAATTGTGGAGATGACGGGCAAAATTAATTTTTGAAATACCTTCAAGGTAGATTCAGCTTGAAAAGCTTGTCTACAAATACATCATGCGGGGACAAAAGCAGCTGAACAATCTACAGATTTTCTTCTTTATTTTTCTGTAATCCATGTGCTTTCAACCAAATCGATCAGGAGATGGGGTAGGAGTAACTCCTGACATAACTATCTGTGTTGACACATTTATTGATCATGAAATATAAGATCAGTAACCATCGATGCATGCAGTGAAAACTTTTGTAAACACTTGGTTGCATTAGTGAAGTAAAGGATAACTTTCAGATCTTGACTGGAGAAGTCTAAGCCATGTTGTTTTCCTTTGAGTGGGCTTGTGGCACAGTTTGTTTCTCCAGGCTTGATCTAGCTGTTCTCAGTCATCTCAAGAAACTTTGGAAAGGGCAAGCTGTCAGCTGGGCTCAAGCAGGCTCAGGAGGGTAAGAACAAGTACCAATGTCTGCCTTCTGAAATGCTTTGAAAGGGAAAATAAATGAGAATTCCTTTGCGTCCTCTCAGTACTTTTAAAGAGGTTTGTGCCTGTCTTTCGTGCAGTGAGCTAAAGCAAATATGGGTCATCAATATTCCAGGTAAGAGGAGAGGATACTTTCATTTTGCACATCTTTAAAAACAGCATGTTGTCTTGCTTCCTGTTGTTCATATTTTAAACTGTTAATTAAATCCACTGACATTGCAGCTGTTTAGATTATTAATAGTATCCCTGATATTTGAAAATAATTAGATTGCTAATATTTTTATGATCTCACTAAATAGTTTTCACACTGGACTAAAATATGCTCTTTTTAAAAGGCAAGATAGTACATTCAAGTCATGAATGTTTACTGTAATTAAAACGTCTTTTTTAGTTAAAGCTTTGTTTTGAATTTTCATATAATGTAAGAAACAAAGAATTTCAGAGTCAGGATTTTTTGTTGTTGTTTCACGCAGTTCCATGATGACCCATTCATAGAGATCCAGAAATGTCATTAATAGCCTGAGGGCAGGCTCTTTGGAAGTTTGCTTAGCTCTGATCACATGCAAATATGTAACCACATAATTGAATGGAGGATATACCGGGGAAATGTTAGCCAGCCTGAACATTAGAAGACAACCATACACTTATGCAATGTTTAGGAATTTCTGTGTTAATCTGACAGATGATGAAACTGTTAGTTTGAAAAGTCTCTTAAAAAATATTTGTAACAGTGCTTGCAATTGCATAGTTTCTTTGAAGGGAAGCGTTGGTTATTTGTTTGGTTAATGTATTGCTTCTGATAAATCTATTTTTTTTTATAAGTAGCTTTCTTCTTCGGCACTGTCATTTCCTAATGAGCTGCTTCCGTGATGCCACAGCCTAATATTTAGGTTGTTCCATTTCAATAGCAAGGAAATCTGGTATTGTCATAAGCATTATGCATTAAGCAAATGGATGAGACTGACATAGCTGCTATGTGTACACAGTTTACTGTCTCATCACGCCATTGCTGATGACAAATGTAGAGAAGCCGTTTGAAAGCACAATTGATTTGTGGTAATGCTGTAGTAGTCTGCTAATGTCGCACAAAATGCTTATAAAAGGATTTAAAGAAGAACTTAGTAATTTAATACACTTATTCACACTTGTAAAATGGAATTTTGCAGTTCTGAATATATTTTAATATTTGGAAAAGTCTAAGTATTGGAATCAGTTAATACCAATATCACGTGTCTATTTCTGGGAGAGGTGGTAGATAATTGTCACAGAGATGAGAGCACTTCATAACCGTTTCACTTCTTAAAGCCTGACTCTCGTGATTCTCACAGTACTTGAAAGACGGTTGTAGCAGTCTGGCCAGCAAGATACCTTTAAAGCAAGTCACTTCCAGGATGCTGAGACTGCTTTTAAGGAGTGTTCTCAGTCTTGATCCAGAAAGCTATTACATTGAGGCGAGCGTGTGCATTTACTCTCTGTTATTATGGTATTTGTGTTTACTATCTCTGTGTATTTTATACAATACTTTACGAGGAACTCACCTGAGTTTAAGTCCCTGTGCAGACTCTCAGCTCTAAAAAGACTAGAGAAATGAATTGTGGCAACAGCTGATGATCCATAGGCACTGTGCTGGGAAACAAGACAATGGTGCTTTATCATAATATTGTTTTCTTACTATTTTGCACACCACCTACCTTTGCAACCAAATAAATGCTCTTAAGATTAAATTGTGAAAAGTTAGGCTGGATGGAATAAAACATGCAGCTTGGGAGGAAAAACCTGACATGTTATTCTAAGGCATTCATTTCTTTGACTGTCTTTATGTGACTAGCATTTAGGTTTGGACTAGTATGTATTCAAATACAGATGTTTTAATTGCAAGTACTACTGGAAAAGATCTCAAGGGAGCAAGTATAATGCAGAAAAAAAGAAAAGAGTTTCAGGAGCTGACCATAATGACTATAGACGACTTAATGTAATGAATAGCATACATTTTCTGTATATAAAATCACTAGCATTATACAAACGAAGATCATCTTGTGCAAAGCCCATAAACTCTACAGAACAAGCTATAGAGTAACTTCTTAAATAATTTAATGAACCTTTTGTAAACAAGCTGCAGTAAGCAAGGCCCTAATGGCTCTGCGAATACAAGGTTTTCTTTGGATAAAAATCTGCTGAACCTCGGAGTGGATTAATATGTAGATATACAGAAATGTCTCTATTTTTAATCTGAAATTTTAGATAATACTGTATTTCACTTAATTTATATGAAATGTTACTAATTTCTACAATAGGGTAAGATGTTCGATGAAAGTAAATAATTATGAAAGTAAACTTAATTAGGCTTATACCATAAGGCAAATAAAATCCCAGTCATTTACAAATACCTCCAGAATTATATAAACTATCTTTGTGACAAAAAGAACCTTTTAATATTAATATACCAGGTCTCTCTTTAGCCCATTTATATGAAAATATTTTTGTGCCTATATACTAATTCTGCAAGTCATGAGGAGGACAAAAACCTTGATTCTGCAGACTCATAGCAATCTCCTCTAAGTAGTCATACTTTATGATTTTAAACAGTTTTCATAGAGAAATAGGATATATGTTCCTATAACGTAATATCTTTGCTCCTGTGCATTTTTGTTCAATTAAATTGTAGTTTACTACAGAGAGTAACAGCAGCTGTGGTGCTGAAAATCCATTTTCCTGCGCCTTGCTTAGGAAGGTCAGTCACAACACCAAAAAAAAGGCAGGCACTTTCTGCATCTCCTACATTTCTGTGTTATGATATCACTTTATCCCTTGTATTAGTTCATAATAAAATGTGAGAAATTTGTTTACTTAGATCGAACATTTGCACAAACTGTGTCGTGGGATTAAAACATGTTTTTAATTTCTGCCTTTTATTTTTGTCAGTTTTCTTCTTGGAGCTGTTATCAGGCTTGTGTTTCTAAATTGCATCTGAAAAGTTTTATTAAGAGTTCTGTTAGAGAAATGAAGCTCTTAAAAGTTGTGAAATTCAACAATTAAAACTGCTTGTATAATCTTAATTTGGGCCTCCCCATGCTTAGGCACAATGGCAGAGTCTTTAATTAGAGAATCACATACTGATTTTTCCTCCCCATAGGAGTTACACTTCATTCAGTGCACAGGAGGGATAATGCTTACTTGATGATTGCTCCCTTCCTCATTTTGTTTCGTTTTCACTCTTCTGTGTGTAGCCATAGGCTTTATTTACTTCACCCTAATCAAAGCATGCTCTGATGACAAAATTAATAGTTTCCTTTGGGCTTTTCTGTGGTTCTTATCACTTTAGGTCTGAGTAGTTCACAAGTGTTATTAATCATCATCTTTACAGTATCCAGTTTTTAATATGGGTATAGTATTTCAGGTGAGCAGTTGAAATACTAAACAGCAAACATAAAAAGTATCTGCTGATTTTGGGTGCTCTGGTTGTGATGAGTTGTGCCTGATAGTTCAGAGGATTTTTTTATCACAGAGCACTTTATCTGTTCCAGGCAGAGATCCTCTTTGATTCTGATAAAACCGATGAGTTTTCAATATTTTTTCAAATTCAGTACCCAAAATATCAAGAGCACATAATAGTCACCCTTAGGGCGCTGGTTAAATCATATAACGTGCAGGAAGAGAAGAGATAGAAGCCAATACCTCAGGGCAGCACTATCTGTAGGATTATTGCTTCATTTCACATTTGCCACGTCTTCCACTCTCAGCAACAGTTCAGACAAGGGCACTATGGAAAACAGCTTTACTATGTAACCTGGGTTTTGTGTCCAACTGGATGCCAAGAGTAGATCATTCTGTTCATTGATTGGGGAAATGATGTGTGGTAAAAAATAAATTCAGTTTAGGTCGTATCATGATGCATGAATGCCCTGGCAGTGTGCAGTAGTAAACATCCTGCTTTGAATGCAGAGTGGGAAAAAAATCAGATAAGAAAGAGACGTGAGATAAAGCGAGACAAGCCTTACCAGAATCTCCTTACTTGAAAGAGGGAAGAAAAAGGTGAGACTCGGTGTATGAGGGAAGGCAGATGTGTGATAGTTAACCAGAAGAGAGTTATGTGAGGTGGTGCAGGTATTAGGGCGAGCTCTGATTGCACCTGTCAGACAGTTTGGTCCCATCTTCCGAAGACCTCCTATGGACTTGGTCTACTGGCGCCCTTCTGTTCTGTCTTAAATAGCAGGCAGCTCTTTCCTCTCTTTCCAAATTTCCTATCTCACCACATTCCTCAACCACGTCTTTTCTCTCTGCCTTCTTCTACTCGGGCGCTTGAAAGAGACAACTCCCTTCTCCGTTTGGCATGCATGTTGGAAGATAGGTGGGAGGCAGGCTTTCTGCCCGCAGTTTTCCGCCTGGCTTTGGTCTGGCTCAAGCTGCTAGTAGGGACTCGGAAATGCCAGGAAAAGCCTTGCTAAGCTCCTGGAGTCTCAGGCCAGTAAGCATTTAGTTTCTTTGTGTTGCTGGTAGGTAGGGTGTTAATGAGTTTTTGAGAAGTTTAGCTGTTTGTCTTGACTGTGTGTTTTAAAAATATGATAAGCCTTTAAAGATTATAATTTTGACCCTCTGTTTGGCAAATGTGGACAGATTTTCATGGCTATGTGAAAAGCCGTATTCACTACACAAAAGTCTGTAACTCCTTGTTGCCTGATCTCCCTGCTCCAGATCAGTGAAATAACAGAGCTGTTCACCAGCCATTTTTTGACATATGTCAGATATTTCTTAAGACCAGCAAAGCTGTTTGGCAGAATAATTCCCCTTTAATTTCTTTCCTTGTTCAAACTCCCTTTACTCTAAACCAAACAAATAAACAAAACAAAACAAAACAACCCCATAAAACCCCACAACGTTCCCCTCAAAGACAGGAGGAAAAAATTACTAGCTGCAGTTACAAGCAGTTAAAAGCAGGTTAATAAAACATGAACTACCACATAATCCTAAGAATAACCACACCTCTATTTATTCCTGAAGTATTACTGAAGTTTTTATCTGAGATTATTAACAATAAATGGAGTAGTGATGCATGAAATACTGAAGTATGTACAAGATATGGAAGTGAAAGAAGTCTATGGGATTTACCACTATACAAGGTTTCTTTTATCAACACTTTTATTTGTATTATTTAAAGACTTAATTTCCCCTTAGAAAAAAGATACCTCCTTTGAGCGCAATAATACTTGCATGCAGCTTCATAGTAATTTTTCTTCTCAATATACTTCATTCTTCAAATAGGTGCACCATATCATAGTACCTGGCATTGGTAAAGGCTGAAGAAGGAAAGGCGAAGTGTATCTTTACATGTCAAATCTGGGGATTGCAGAAATGCCAAGTAGAAAGTTCATTATTCTGTTTTTTCTAATTGGTCTAAGAGTATTTGAATGTTGCATTGAACACAGTGCAGTGCAATGCAAACGTTTTGGGTTTTGGTTCGGTTTGGGTTTTTTTTGGTATAGTGTTCCAAATAAAATTGTAAAATTGAATATTGAGGTTTCTTCTCTGTTTCATTACATAGTTCATTCCCTGCAAGAGAGTAAAGATGACACATAGCCAGTATAAAACAATGGGAAAACCGGGCTGCTTTTTTTTTTTGCCTTTTTTTTTTATGTTCAGGTTCTGTTTAAGCTTAAGCATTAACATAGGTTGGGTTTTTTTTAGTTTGTTTGTTTCAGTTTTAGTCCCTGTTAAATACATTGTGAATTTTGAAAATATATTTAAATATATTTTGAAATGCTTTAGTATTTAAAAGATTAATTTTGCATCAGCCAAAGAACATTTGGGGTTAGATTTACCAGGGATTCTGTAAACTCACATTTTTGCTTTCAGTTGATCTCATTTGTAGGTGCAAACAACCTTGGAATTAGAAGCAAAGGTAGAAAATTTAAGTAGAAACCCTAAGAGATCAGCTGACCTGACCTGTGGGTTTCATTTTTATGTAATGATGGTGTTGCAAAATCTGAACTTCAGCTGAGCTAGCTCAGCTTTTAATTGCAGCACTGAGATTCAACTTGAATTGAATTGAATCATTATCCCATAGCTAAGGGATCCAGGACCCAGTGATTGATAGTTTATCTGTGAAAGTGGTAGTATACTCTCTAGTTAGGAGGGGAAGAAATAACGGTGAAAACAGTTAAGACACCTGTAACAGTTAGGTTTTCTCTTGCAGCTGGCCAAAACACAATCTAACTAACCATCTGAGAAAAACAGGTTTCCTTCTTTTTTTTTTCTTTTTTTTTTTTTTGCCATATAACTCATTGGCAAGCTTCCTGCAGTAGCTGCTTTGACAGATCTAAAACTGCCTCTGTCTTTATTGCATGATCTAGCTGCTGACAAATTCTCTGGCCTTTCTTGTTTCAGTGGACATTGTAGTGTTTTACTGAAATCTGAAGAAGTAAAATTCACTGAAGTGGACGTACCTAAAATTAGGCATGAATTTTTCTGAGAATTCACCATGCAGTGAGCAATGAAGTTTTCATATTCTTTCCAATTTATTTCTTTTAAATAACTTTTATTTCTACCTCCTGTCTATTTCTTATGGTTGGCAAGGACTGAGCTCTACATGTCCTTTGCATGGTGTGCTTTCCCCTGTGTGAGCATTGAACTTTAAACAGGATGCATGAAGTTATGAAGTTTTTACTGTTGTTCCTTATTGAAGCGCAAGTTGCATAGAGGATCATATGTGTCGTGTTTTAGCCCCAGACAACAACTAAACACCATGCAACCACTCTCTCACTCCACCCCCTTGATGGGATGGAGAGGAGAAAAATGTAGCGAAAGTGTTGAAGGTTGAGACAGGATAGGGGGGGATCACTCACTAACTGTGGTCACAGGCAAACCAGACTTGTCTTGGGGAAAAATCAATTTAATTTGTTACCAATGACATCAGAGAAGATAATGAGAAACAAAGATCCTAAAAACACCTTCCTCCCACCCCTCCCTTCTTCCCAGCTCTTCCTCTTCTCCCCAGTGGCACAGGGGGACAGGGAATGGGGATTGTGGTCAGTCTGTCACATGTTCTTTCTGCCGCTCCTTCCTTTTCAGGGGGAGGACTCCTGCTGCTGCTCCAGCATGGCGTCCCTTCCCACAGCAGACAGTTCTCCACGAACTTCTTGGATGCGAGTCCTTCCCACAGGATGCAATCCTTACCCATCAGACTGCTCCTGTGCAGGCTTTTCCCATGGAGTTAGCTTCTTAGGGAGCAGTCACCTGCTCTAGCATGAGATCCTCCATGAACTTCCATGGAGCATTTCTGCTCCACTGTTAATCTCCAGAAGCGTGGGATCCTTTCCCATGGGAGACAGTTGTCTATGAACACCTTTGAGCACAGCCACCTGCTCTGGCATGAGGTCCTCTACGGGCTGTGGGTGCATCTCTGTTCCACTGTTAATCTCCACAGTCAGCAGGAGGGCTGCTGCCATCTCGCCATGGGCTGCAGGGGAATCTCAGCTCTGGCACACCTCCTTCCGCTCCATCTTCACTGATCTGGTGTCTGCATAGTTGTTTCTCTCACATCCCACTCATCTCTCTGCTGCAGCGATGCCAACCCTGATCAGCCTGAGGAGAGGCTGTCCCTGTAGTCCCTCCTTCTCTACCAAAACCCCACCACATAAACCCAACACAATATGAAAAGGGAGCAGATTACCTGTTGAAAACTAGTAACTAGTTTTGCCTCTGTGATACGAGCATAAAAAAGGGAAAGGCAGTATGAGACCTTGTCAAGTGCACTTTAAACAATGGGAATGTAGCTGGTTTTTGTATGGGGTGCAAAATGAATGCAGGGGAGGGAAAAGAGTTCAGCTGATTAAGCGGCAACTTGGCACTGCTTACTACCTGTAACCATCATTAAGATGCTTGCATGTACAGTCATCTGGCTGGTTTGTCTCATTTAGCTAACCAGCAGCTTGTTTATGAGGCCAGGAGATAAGAGCAATTGAAAACTGGCAAAAATCAAGCAGGAAAAATGCATTTCTCTAGTGCAGTGTTGACAGTCAGGATAAAAGGACTCCATACGCAGAAAAACTACACCACTTATTTTTATGACATTGATAGTTACGGAAATCTAAGAACAGGATGTTCTTCTAGATAGTTTAGGTGAGTAGTTCTATTACTGCTTCAACACCTGAAATAATAAGAAGAGCTTTGCAAAAACTCCAGGAGCAAACATAATTTTTTGCCAGAAACAAGGACCTTGTCTTTTTTTTTTTTTTCCTTTTTCCTTCCCCTCTCCACCGCCCCCACTGTCCCCCCAACTCCCCCAATAGCTATTTGCTTACTAGTAGCAGCTCTCTACTGCTGCAAACTGTGTCAATGTAGGCATATATCTTTACTATAGTTATGATGAATCCAAACACCATCTTGAAAAATGAAAAGAACTGTTTATCTCTGTTACTGAACAAACAAGAGATGGAGCAGGAGATGCAGTAAGAAAGAGAAGGGAAGAGATTGGGATGCCAACTGAAATAATATTGAGGTAGACTGGGACTGGGATTTGGGGAGGAATAAAATGGAAATTGATTGCCTCAGGTGAAGGAAGACTGGGTTGATTGCTCAGAAGACTGAGGCACAAAGAAAATGAAGAGGGCTCTTACTAGCTTAATGTGAGATTGGGAAGGTTTCTAGGGAAAAGGAGTGGAGAGAAGGTGTATTGCATGAGAAATTGATATGCTGAGAGGAAATTAACACTGCAAACAGGTGTCACAGAGCCCAAGGTGGCATCTACTTAAGTCAGATGGGGAGTCTGAAAGTGGATTTTACAATGAGAGACTGGGATCTAGAGAATATACTGGAGAGTTGTTCCATGGTCAGCAGAGCAAGTACCGAAAACTCAGATCCTCCATTTGTGCGTCTTCTAAAAGGGCCTCCTTTTCTGCCTCCTTCCTTCTCTCTCCTTTTCCAGTGCTAAAGTCAGCCTTCAAGGATATGTTCTGTTGTCAGTGGCCTGATTCAGAGCCCATTCTCATACCAGTTGGAGCACGGATTGTTTCACAGATAACTTACCTTTCTTTCAAGTATTGGGTTTTGATATCAATGTTCAGAATGGCTACTTGGTTCATGCAGGTTTTACTGTTTCTTCTTGTTACATTATTTTATTTATGTTTTTGGCATCCATAATTCAACAGGACTTTGCTATGGAAAGTATTAGAGACGCTGAAAGTTTAACATTAAAAATGGGCAAAATTTGACCATACAGGTAGTCGAATGGAAAATGCTTTAAGGTAAAGATTGTGTGCGGGGGCGGTCAGTATTCTTATAGCTTAGAAAATTATTCTGGAATTTTATTGGAATTCATGGATGGCAGATACAAAATGATAAAAATAAAATCAAACTTGCTTCTTTTACATGATCCCAAGAGTCTTAGAATTGCTTGCCCTGAAGTTACCTTTTTAATTAAACTGTGCATCTTTCATATAAATGTTGGAATGTGAAAATTAAGTGCAATTCCAATTGCTTCGTAGGTAGACTTAGACAGCTGAAAGAACAGTTATGGGAAATACAAGAATTTTTGTCTCTCGGCCTTGTTGTACAAGGTCAGCTAATATCAACTGAGTTAATAATAAAGGTGGTGTGCACATTGGTTTTAAGACATTCCGATGAAAATAATTAAGGTAAAAATGATGTTGAGATGCAATGTTATAGATTCGTTCAGACTATAGGGACCCTGAGAGTCTTTGTAGTCTACCCTCCTACTTAAAGGAAGATCAACACTTAGTTCAGATCAGGTTGCTCAGGGGTTTGTTCACTCAGGTCCTGAGAACTCTCAAAGGACAGAGATTCTGCACCTTCTCTGGGCAGCCTGACTGAGTTGATCCTCTTGGTCCAGTGCTTAATTGCCTGCCTAGAGAGACTTGTTTCCTCTTTCATTCAGTTAGAATGCATAAGTTCCCTGCTCAGCCAAGCCAGGCTCCTGATGCATCTGCTCATTTGCCAGAGCATGGGGATTGATTGTTGTGTGTGGAGGAGATTGTCCTTAAAGACCTGCAGATTTTCTTGCCATGTTTTGCCCTTCAAAGCTGCCTCCCTACATGATACCCGAATTAGCTGATGCCTGCACTCCTTAAATTAACAGTTTGTATTCTGCTACTTACCTTCCTCACACCTGTTGAGATCTTGAACTCCTCTACTTCATGGTCATTACAGCCAAGGCTACCATTGATGATTATGTCACCAACCATTTCTTCTTTGTCTGTCAGCATATATAGTAAAGCATCATTATTCCATTGAACTTATGTGTTAAGTTGTCGTCCCTGACACCCTCCATAAGCCTCCTGGATTGCTTTCATCCCTCCATATTGTCTTCCTGGTAGATGTCAAGGGGCCTAAAGTCTGCCATAATATGTGAAGTGTGTCACCTGGAGATGTTCTCAAGTTTCTTAAATGAGGTTTCATCCACTTCATACTCACCAGGTGGACTGTAACAGATAATCACTGTGTAATGAGAGCTACAACAATAAAAAGTGTGCTCACCATATATTAAGGTCTAGTGAACTGGAGTAGGAAGCATTATCTCTGTAGTACTGTGTTTGTATTATACTTAGTAGTCTTGTCTATATAGAGGACATCAATCATAATCATTAAAAATATTGGCTAGCATTTTTGTGAGCAGGAGATAACATATTGGAAAAAAATTTGTTCATATCCCTACTAAGAAATTTATGTGAATATTATGGAAGCAAAGTAATACTAGTTTCTTGAAGGTAATAATAGCTAAATACAAGTCGTCTTAGATATCAGTTCAGTTCAAAATTGATTAAGAATAATTCATAGATGCAGTTAATTTGGACTTCTATGAAACACAAGATGTTTTATGGGTTTTCACAAGGATAAGATCATTAAATAAATTAAATAATTATTGGGTGATAAGGAAAGTAGTGTTAAAACCACTGCTGATGAGCTTTTGCTGTTACTCCAGTAGTAAAAAGCAGTAAGTTTCATGATTCTGGAGGCAAATAAACTTCTGTATGTCGAACAAGCTGCACATTAAGAGCAACACTGTAGCAAAGCTATGACAAAACCAACTTATCTTAAATATTTCAGTTTTCAGTGAATTTTTACAATACAAATGGAGTTGGTGGCATGTTGACAAACTTTCTGCAAGCTATACTTGAAGAGAATTAAAATGAATTAAGTCAATATTAGGACTCTTTGAAACACACAAGTTTATCTTGAACATCCAGTCTTTATGTTGTGACAGTTAATTATTTTCTCTACAGTTAAAATAACATACCTTCCATTGTAACCACTATAGACCTTTTTCATTTTGACTAATGCAGTTGCATGCCAAAATTTAATTACTTAATGATTAAAGTTTTCAAATAGACATTATTGCAGGCTTGAGAATATTTTTTTACAGAGTTTGGATATACTTTTATTATGTAAATTTTCTACCGGATGTGTAATTTCTAAAAAAAATCCTTTTTTAATCTGCATTTTAAGTTTTTAATGCATTTTTTCTTGTACTTTTATTGTATCTATAGTACATTCAGTAAGCCAATTTAAAGTAGCATTGGCTGGATGTTTGAGCTTTCAGAAGTTTTTGCTGTTTTCATGATGTCCAAGTGATTTTTATTTCATAGGACTTTACTTCCTCTCTCCATACGTGAAAATTTTAAATCAACAATTTTGACAGAAATGCTCTAGCTGTAAGTAAAATTAAAAAACATGCCCAGGTCAAGGACACATGACCCAGAGATCTTTATTTAGCTTGGTTAGCTGATTTTTTTTATCAGTCATGCATTGCTGAAAAGAGCTTAATGATACAAAGTGGTAAACTTAATGCTAAGAAATCCATGTTGTATGGAAAATACTATTGAAAACTAATTTTTCATATCAGTCCCTTTAATTGTACAGTATATAATCTTCTTTCTTACTTGCAGAAATTGCTACAAATTCATGTTATATTCTGGATGAAAGCTTAATAAGGATATTACTTTCTCTCTTAATTTAGTTCTGAAATTTTCTTTTTTTTCATCTGTGTATTATTTCCCAAGCCTAGAATAAGAATAATTTAGGTTGGAAGGTTCCTCTGGAGGTCAACCTGTTCAACCTCTTTCTCACAGCATGGCCAAGCTCAAAGTTGGATCTAACTTCATGCTGCTCAGGGTTATATCCAGCCAAGTTTTGAATATACAAAGAATTTTTAAATTAATTTTTTTCTTTACTTTCCAAGGATGATTTTTGCTTTAATGTATACTTTTTATTGTTTATTATATTTTTTCTGAAAACTCTTTCTGTGTTTTTGATAGATAATTTCTCAGGACAACCTAGTCTGCATGGAGGTATAATATTTCTGTTTTATTATTTATACTGAAATCTCCTTAGAAGAAGATTTGATTAGATTTCCTTTGGTAGCTACAAATGAAACGAAAAATGCAGATGTTATGAGCTCCATTTACTGCAATTGTGGTCAATCGTAGAATCATAGAATGGTTAGGGTTGGAAGGAACCTTAAAGATCATCTAGTTCCCACCCCTCTGCCATGGGCAGGGACACCCTTCACTGCACCAGGTTGCCCAAAGCCTCATCCAATCTCGCATTGAACATTTCCAGGGATGGGACATCCACAACTTCTCTGGACAACCTGTTCTAGTGCCTCATCACCCTCTGAGTGAAAAAATTTCTTCCTTAGATCTATTATTATATCAATTATTATATAAAAGCTAGAAGTGAGAATTATGTCTTTGCTTCAGAATGTTGGACAGTATAATTTTGCAGGCATCTGAAATAGCAGTGAAATGCCTGAACTTGTAGCTGACAATTTCATAGAAAATACAATTACTGATTTTTTTTTTATTCCATGAATATCCAGTAAAATATTGAGACCTAACAAAAATAATGAATCTGCTGAGTATCAGCAGCAGATATGCTAATTTAATATCAAAATCAGTTATGAAAATGTTTAGTTTTGCCTTGCTGTTTTTCTAAACTATATCAGTTGACCAGCAGGTAGTTTCATGCCAAATATACATCTTAATTTAACTCAATTATCACCATAACTTTTTATTTTAGTTATTTATTTTTATTCAGTGGAGAAGGTATGTAAAGGATTTCAACATTTTTACTTTGTTTCCCGATAAGTATCATTGACCTCTTAAAATATGGTCTTTTTTGTCTAATTATCTTTTGAAATTTGTGTAAGTAGTATTTCTGTTCTAATTTAGTGTGTATACAGTCTTCTGACAGAAACATGGAAATAATTCTACACAATTTTCAGAGTTCTTTTTACTACTTTCTATATATCAGTTATGAATTCTACTCTGAGATTTACATTTGTTCTTACCATTTGTCAGCTGCAATTGAAAAGGTTTTTATTAAATTATGATATTGCAAATAATGCAGTGTTACAGTATATGTTTTAGAGCCATAAAGTACATCATATTTTTAAACTGAATGCCAAATAAAAATATGAAGATTCATAGTTCTGATCACATGCATGAAACATATCGAAACAGAAATAAAGTCATGTTACTTTTTAAAAGCTTTTATGAACTTTGAAAATTAAAAAGAAACTTGGAACTAAAAGCATTAGGACATAATTTGTAACATGAAAATAAAAAGTTTACTATTTTCTGAGCCAGTCACATAGAAATTCAATATGCTTTTGATCATACCTTTCTGAACTAATTGAGTGACGCAGCATACGAGTAGGAAAATATATTTTAGTATTGCAAGGATTGTGACATTGAAAGCTCCCACAAAACAGCTACCATTCTTTTAAGCAAAATGAAACTAGAAGCTCTAACCTAAAAGATGATTCTATCAGTAAAAATGAATTGCTAGATTACTGAGATGCATTTCAGAGTTCTTCAAAATTTGCTAAGGGGATAAGTTATGAGCCTGTAAGGCTTGCTAGTGGTGAAAACTTCTTTAAACTGTTGTATCTTTATGAATGATCTGGGTGAGGGGATTGAGTGGTCCTTCAGTAAGTTTGCAGACAACACCAAGCTGGGCAGGAGTGTTGATCAGCTCGAGAGTAGGAAGGCTCTGCAGAGGGATCTGGGCAGGCTGGATCGATGGGGCAAGACCAATTGTATGAGGTTCAACAAGGCTAAGTGCCGAGTCTTGCACTTGGGTCACAACAACCCCATGCAACACTACAAGCTTGGAGGAGAGTGGCTGAAAAGCTGCCTGGTGGAAAAAGACCTGGGGGTGTCAGTTGACAGCTGGCTGAATATGAGCCAGCAGTGTGCCCAGGTGGCCAAGAAGGCCAACAGCATCCTGGCCTGTATCAGAAATATTGTGGCCAGCAGGAATAAGGAAGTGATTGTGCTCCTGTACTCGGCACTGGTGAGGCTGCATCTCGAACACTGTGTTCAGTTTTGAGCCCCTCACTACAAGAAAGATATTGAGGTGTGGGAGCGTGTCCAGAGAAAGGCAACGAAGCTGGTGAAGGGTCAGGAGCACAAGCCTTATGAGGAGCGGCTGAGGGAACAGGAGTTGTTTAGCCTGGAGAAAAGGAGGCTCAGGGGAGGCCTTATCACCCTCTACAACTACCCAAAAGGAAGTTGTAGAAAGGTTGGTATCGGTCTCTTCTCCCAGGCAGCTAGCAATAGCATGAGAGGAAATGGCCTCAAGTTGCGCCAAGGGAGGTTTACATTAGCTATTAGGAAAAATTTCTTTACTTAAAGAGTGGTCAAACATTGGAACAGGTTTCACAGCGAAGTGGTGAATCACCATGCCTGGAAGTGTTCAAAACCCTTGTAGATATAGCTCCTCAGGACGTGATTTAGTGGGCATGGTGGTATTGGGTTGACAGTTGGACTTGATGGTCTTAGAGATTCTTTCCAACCTTAATGATTCTATGATTCTATGGTATTCTGGGAAAAAATTCTTATATATATGTCATTGTAAATTCTAAACTCAACTTCCATCATGTTCCAGTAAGAAAAAAAAAATATTTTATATATTCTATGTTTGTTCTTTGGCTTATATTCTCAAATGCTTTCATTAAATTTTAACATATGAAACGGGAAAAGAAAGTGTAAGATTTGAAACCTAAAGAATTTTTCTAAGTTTCTCTTATACAGACAGACCGAAGTGTGAAACCTTCTCCTTTTTAAAACCTATGTTAAAATATTTTATGAAAAATGGTTATTTTGGTAGGGTTTTTTTTTGGCACTGTACTTGCTTCTCTTTCAAATCTAAAATACAGAAGGGAAATCCTTTCCCATATAGGACAGGTATGTGAACACTTTACTATGCATAAGTATTGAGAATAATGAAGACTAACAAAGAGTCCCTTTGAATCAAAGATAAATGAGAAAGATAATTTTATTTCTTTTCTCAAGCTTTGATCTTTACCATTTCATCATTCTTACTGAAAAGCATGTAAAAGTTGTCCTAATCAGTCTTAACTCTTGAATGCTTCCACAAGCACGTGCAGCAATTACAGCAAATTTCACCCAAAGTGTTAGGGAAGGAATATTCCGGCAGTCAAACAAACTGCAATTTGAGTTTTTGGGGTTTTTTACTTCACAAAAAACATTGGAAATTTGTCTTGGCTTAGCAAATATGTGTGGAATTGTGTAGTAGTTCTGATATATTGTGTGTTCAATATATTTTTATTGCTGCAGTCTCTCTAGAGAAGTGAAATTTTCATAGTTCGTTTTAGCGCTTCTCCTAAATAACTGAGAAGTTTATCTATGTAGCAATAGCTTGAAAACCAAATCCTGCTGGTCATCAAGGAAAAATTCCAGCATTTGTTTTCCTACAATCATGTTTGAAAACTTTATTGGGAAGTGTAACACTTATATTTGAAAATCCAAAATAACGATTCTTTTTTGTAGTTCCTTCTTCATTGATTAGTCATCCACAGTTTTCTAAAGAGGTGTTTGAAAGCCTGGGAGTGGTAGTGAATGTAAGCAAAATATCTGTCATTTCTGTTACTTTGCAAAAAATTTAAGTAATTGAAAATCTGAGATTATTTTCAAATTAATAATCTTTTCTCTGTGAAGGACAAAATATTAAATTTTCAATGTAGCCTTATCATATTCTTAAACAGTTTTTAATGTGAAAAGTCCAGTATTATTTTGAGTGGGAACAATGAATTTCAAATTGCTTTGCTTTGCTTGTATCTCAAATTCATTTGAAAACAAAATCAGTGGAGAAAGATCTGCCTGTTCAGTGAACGGTCTTACCATAGACACTACAATTTTAATAAAAAATATTTATCAGACTGTTCCTCAGTCAGCAATAACAAAAACAACAGAAATTGACATTAACATGATGATGGGACTGAATCTCGAGCTTAGACAGTTGCAATCTATATGGGATTTGTGTTTTAGTCAGTTCAGTCTCAGATAGCTTTTCTTCAACAGGAATATCTGAAATGGTAAGTAATAAGGAGTTCAAACGAACACACTGTGAATTAGCCCCTGAGTCTCAGCAAGTGGGACTTGGTTATCCAATATCGTTCCACAGCACCATTACATGCATATGTTGCATGCAATTAATTGGCAAGTTTCCACTTACTTTGGCTTTGTGTGTGACATTAAAATGTTGCATTTCAGTCAAAAGAAATTCAGCTTCTCTAAAACTGCTGTGAGAAGATAATGATTAATGTGTGAGGATGATGAAAGAACACTCTGACTGAGAGATATTTGTCAAAGTATGTATGATGACTTCTATGATTCATTACTATTTAAATGTAAATGACTTACAGGAAATTCCTATGATTTTTTGTAATTTAATTATCAAAAACATGCTTTTTGGTTTTGTGTGCCTCTGCACAATGACTTGAAACTCTGTGTCTAAAACAATGCGGAATGGCAAAGTTTTCAGTGTTGGGATGTGAGCTGTTTGTGGCTATAGGCATAAACCAGGGACAGCTCAATCCCTAACCTTTTATACTCATCTTACTTTCCTGTTTGTAGGATGAAAATTTCTATGTGCTTTCCAGGAGTAGTTGCTAGAGTCTTTTTAAGCAGAATGCAGACTGCCAAATGCCAGGGATGTAGGAAATAAACATTTCATAGGAAATTACCATAAGGTAATCTATTATTATGCTGACAAATATGGGGATAAATAGCACCACAATTATTTTTAGAGTATTTTTAATACAATTTACCCGAGTAGGATTAACAAAAAACCATAAGAATAATATATGTGATATTTTACTGCTAGACGTGAAGAAACAGACAAACAATATATGTGTATTAGTTTCAAAAAGAAGTCAGATACATATTTGAGTGTTATCTGTGTAATCTTTATTGTTTAACTGAATATGTGTGCAGATTGGTTTCATTCCATTTCATACAATCATTTAATCTGATTCTCTTGAAGTATGGTCATTAGTAACCCTGCATGATTTAAAAAAATGTCAAATTGCATTTACTTTACAGAAGTTAATGCAGTATTAGTACAGCACAGAAAAAAAAACAGTTGTCCTAGGGTACTGATTTTTAAAGAGACTCTCTAGTTTTACTAGAATAAAATATTCTTTTCTGTGAATTGTTGCAGAAAGACTCAACAAAGATAAGAACTTTGCTTTAATTTTTTCTTCATTAAGGGAAAATTGGAGTGAGATTTACTTCTTACATGAACTCTAGATAGGTCCTTGTAGAAGCAGTAGTATTAAGTAATGATGGCAAGCACGATATTGTGATCTGAAGCAAAGATAGCTTTGTTTTCTCTCTGCATCTATAAATTCTTATTATTTATCTTATGAATTAGCTATATCGAAGTAGGAAATAATTGAAAAGAATCTGAATGGAAAATTGCACAGAAGCTGTCAGAACAAACTCCATATATTCTACTTAGCCGTTTTTATCACCTTTCACTCTGCTAAACATGGAAATTGTAACTTGCAGTATTTTACAGTCTCAAAATAGCAGTTTACCGAAACAATGGTGTCTTCTGTAACCTATAGGCAGATGTTACAGAAGCAATGGGTTTTCCGCCTCTCTGTACAGACAGTATGCAGCTGATGTACTCTGTTTCATCACAGACGGTGTCATTATTACAAACAAAACATTAAAGGAGAACTTTCAGGGGTTTTCCACATTTATCTGTAATAGCTCAGAATAGTCATTCTTGAAATAGTCGTTCTGACTAATACGACTTTCATATAGTTTTTACTGCTACTGTTAGGAAAAGAGAAAGGTAACAGCCTTTAAAATAGATTTTCAGGCAGGCAACTTTTATTCTTCTTGGAATGTTGCCATAAAGATGAAACTATGACACCATCATCGTTTACATAACAATGTTGAATGAAGTGTTACAAAAGAAGACATTGTGCTAGAGGACCAAGATAGATAGCCACAGAGGCGAAGACACCATAATACATTAATGACTATAATACTATAAAGATTTAGCAAATACAGTAAACTTTCAGTGGTTTTATAACTTTTGTTAGCGTTAGTAAACTGACTTGCCAAATCAGCTGTCAGAATCCTTTACTGGCCAGGAGCTGTCTCCTTGGTGAGATTGCAGTAGCCAATCATCTCTTTTTCTTTATTTTCTAGCAGATATTTATATAGTTTGGGTGCCTTGGTGCCTTACAGAGATTTTTATGTGTATGTGTGTATAATGATTACTTCTTTTCTTCTTGGGTCCTTCACTTTTCACAACAGTTAGTTGTAACCTTGGTGCTTTTGGGGAGGCAAGGAGGGGCTATATATAAACCATAGGTGTTGACAGTAATTCAGATACATATGATAAAGTACTATGAAGTTTGCAGTAACACTGCATCTGGCAGTGTTGGGTGGCATGCTGAAATACTTCTCTGAAGCAATGGAATAATCTTCTTTCTCCTTAGCACTACTCTTATTACCACATCATACCAATGCACGCTTGTGTGTATATGTATATTCACATATATTTATAGCAATTGCTGTTTTATTTGTTCTCTTACTTTTATGCTTCATGTGTGTATAATCAGCATGGATCTTTTGAGTACTGGTTGAGGTCAGAGTAGTAACCACAGGACTCGACATCAGAGATCATAAACCAAGTGCTATCACCTTACTGTTTTGGAATCCAGAAGTACTCTGATTTAGTGCTATAGTATTCATCACCGTTCCATGTGGAAAAAAGCTGAGGCAGAAAACCTCTAGGTGTACACAAAACCCCATGTTTTGAAAGTCTGTTTTACTTACTGCAGTGATAGAGTAAAATATGATACTTTAACATGAGATTGCTGAGTGACAGTTGTAAAATAAGACTTTTTATTGAAATACTCATTTAGTTGGAATCTTGGAAATGTTTCTATTTGCTCTAAAGTCATTATGTCAGTGAGGTTCAGCACAGGAGCAGAGAGCTTCTCATATGCAAGAAGTTGGCAGGCTACAGCCTTAGTTATTGCTTAAGTATTTGCAGCATTTAATTTGTAGTACTGGTACTAAGGCAACTAACTTATGACAAATTTCTGTTTACACTTCTAGATGGAAGACTGACAAGTTGCATTTGTTCTTAGTATTTCGTCACTATTTCAGAACTGTCTTTATAACTTTAAAATCTTTGCTATTCTGATCTCTTTTGTGAGACTAAAGCAAGCCTTGCTTTGCATTCTTTTTTGACCATGCATGAAGAATTATTTTGTTTGTCACATTTTATTTGTCTGAAATTGCTGAAAAAGCCTTAAAGTGTTTTGTTTGTGTGAACATATTTTAGCGAGTTATACATTTACTGTCTCTCTCTTACAGTTCTAAACTTGAGCCGTACAAATGCTTTTATTATCAACCTTTTGCAGAATTGCCTGTTACAAAATCACTAATGCTACATTTTGGGTGAACAATCTCCAGGTGTATAACAGCAATGATACTCATCAACTGTTCCTTACTGAAGTTTATGTTTACTTGCAAAGAGTCACTCTCAATAGAATTAGATACTTCATTTACTCATTCTTCCTCAGTTGTTCCCTGAGTTGCAGTAACATCACAGCTGACGGCAAAATTAATATCTTTCCTTGTCAACAGAGATGCCACTTTCCCTGTGCATTCTCTGCCAGAGTTCACACAACCTGCTTTTCATTTTACGTTGGTTTATATTTGTGCAATTTACTTTGTCATCTCCCGAGAGTTCTCAGGTTCCTCTTTTCTGGCACAAGGAGAACTGTTATTATTTTGCCCTTTAAGCATGAATTCTCTCCATTTATTTTCAAATAAGAGTGTACTGTTAGATTCTGGAAACCATACTAGTAATTAGCGCCATGATTTCTCTTCACTGATACGGATAATTTTAATACATTAGACCAAATGGAGAGTAATATAATAAATATAATGACCTAGGAAGGAATATTCTTTTTGTTTTAATAAATTACTTTCTGTTGGAATTGCTAACAGATGTCTAGTAATAATAGAGAGTGTTTTCATGCTTTAATGGCAGTCCTAATGCAACATCACAAGTTTTTTCGACTTCTTCTTCAGTATTCACTAAATTAAGTTTTTCCTTCAAGGAACTTTGGTATTTACTTAGAATTGTGTGCAAGGCCTCTGCAGACTTCCTGCCTTCGTACCTGACATGACTTTTGTGTGCAGCATTCAAAAGTCATGTAATTTGATGGAATAAACCAGCCTTTAATACTTCCTATTGATTTTGTGGAAAAGAATGAGAAAGTAAATTTGCAATTGTTCAGGCATGTAACTGAGCAAATTTAGTACAAGTTCTTGAAAACTAATAAAAGCTAAAACAATACAGTCATCAGGTAAAGGTTACAATTATTGATAAACCAGTAAGATTTTTCAAATTATTTAAGAGTCTTACTAACAAAACAGATAACTCATAACATATTTAAGAAGTTGCCCTTAGGAGGGGAAAAAAAAAAGTGGCAATTTTCTGTTGAGAATATTCAAGGGGAAGTCAACTCGCTTTCTGTTTAAGGCCTCTGCCAGTGTTTTAGTCAGTCAAGCCTAAAGATCTTTCTGGTGAAGCATATAGTTAATCCACAGGATGCAACTGTTCCTACAGTTTAAGTGTCCATTATTTCTTAGATATGTCTTGGAGGAGACAGCCCAAAGTGTAGATGTCCTCTGAAAGTATTGCTATAGTCACTCCACTTCAGTTTTACCTTTGACGGCATTTACGAGTTATCAGTCTTTCCTTTTTCCTTGTGCATGCAACAGTGGAGACATTTGTCAATAACTGAGTGTCATAATAAAACTTCAGGCATGCATAGCAGAAAGCTTTAAATAAAACAATGTTTTAATCTCAAACAGTCCAGGAACTAGCTCAATGGCTCCATGATTAAGTTTATAGTTACAAAAATGTGAAAGACATCTCACCCGCTAGCATGTGCACATCCCTACAAACATGCGTATGACAAATCAGGTAGGACATTACCTCCATAAACCAAAAGTACTGATTAAAAGACAACATATCACATGATATCACAAAAATATTGAAATCACAGGGTTAGTGGTATCTGGAACCATGAAAACCCACCAGGATGAGTCAACAAAAGAAGTTCTCACCAGGATGTCATAAACTGAAGGAGGTTAATGACTTCAAGGGGTGTAGGGTTGCAGGTGAGAGAGAGGAGAATTTTGGGATTGTGCTGGGTGTTTTAAGAAGATCATGGAAATGTGTGAGACTTATTATGAGATGTTTTAGGAAAGGACCAAAGACAGGGAAAGGAAAGGATCAAGGTGGATCCAGGGTAGCAGCATGAGAAAAAAAAAGAGGAAAAAAGATGAAGGGGCTGGTTGAGTGTAAATAAGTTTTTTGTCAGCACGCTTACCTGACTGAGCCCTACACTTGATCACAGCACCCATCTTTTATGGGGATGTCTTCTCTATTCTAAGTGTGTATATGTGAAAGATAGTGAAATTCAAGCCTGACTGCCTGATGAGCAGGATACTAGCCACTAGAATGTGACTGCAATTCTAAGGGACTCACAGGTCCCTTAGAGGGGGAGGACTACAACTGGAAGGAACTGGGGTCTCAGGACTGCTTACTGGATAAAATGGTCAAAGACCAGCTGGCAGGAAGACTTATATTGTGTATATATTTATTCTACTTGTGGCCTTCAATCTTGATAAGACAGAGAGGAAGAACAGGATTGTACCATCTGTGCTTCATGTTTGCATGAGTGTTGTGTGTGTGCTAGAAAAGGCTCTGCTCTCTGTGTTTAGATCTGGGTGGCCAGCCGTGTGAACATGTGTGTGCCCATTCCCATGCCCATCAGGAATGCATACGTAGTTACTGCTAGCTAGAGCTGGGAGTGGAAAACCGCCTCTCCCAGGATTTGCCTACCTCTGACAGTATTGGGTCTTTAGATAACCTTCCCAGAAGGAGGGTAAAAAGTGACTTTGGATGGTGATGATGATGCAAGTGAGATAAAATAACTGGTTTTCTTCTATATGTACTTCTCTTGTAATGGATTGTTTCTTAAAGGAAAGCTTATCTGACTTATCTGGACCTAAAATACCTTTGTAGTTGCTATGGCCCAATCCTTTGGCTGTGGACAGTGTTTACCCCTTAAATTACTACGGAAAAAGAAAATAAATCTTTATTTAATGATGTCCTGTTCTAAAAAAACATCTGAAAAGTAAACTATGCTCCAATGATGTTTTAGAAATACAAGACAGATGATGGGTGTAGGCTAGTAAGAAATGAAATTTTTACAAAGTTAACGATACAAAATCATCAAAACTTTCTAAAACATCTAATTAGTTGTTCAGTACCTCCTGTCCACCCACTCATTCGTTCTTTCAGTAGCAATTATTTGTTTTCACTATTTCTTAAACTTCATGATGCCAGTATGAAGACTTTGAGAACTATAATGAGCATATGTTTTACTTTAATTAGCTTTTGGCCATAAAACAACACTTTGCATGTTTTCTAAGGATAAATAATGAATTAAAGTTCATTGCGCCCAGGATCTAGACCCTTCAAATTTGAGCCTGTGTTAATCAAATGATAAATCAACAACTTAGAAATTATTAACTTTTTAGTTTAGAAGAAGGTTTTACCTCAAACTATTATAATTTACCATTTAATCAGTCAGAATGTAACTCTTCCTGATATTTCATGTGAAAAGCTGTACTGTTTGGTAAAAGAGGCCATGGAGGCTGGATTTGGCTTTACAGGGTAAACTTCAAACAGTTAGCAGGAGGAAAGCTAGCATATATATAAAGATATATGTTAAATACTTGTCGATATCTTTGAACCTGCTTAAAAATAACATACATCTATATTGCTGAAAATGGATTTCAACAATTTGAAGTCAAAGCAGTGGATGAATATTACCTAGTTCAGTTTAACTTACTCAAATTCCAATAGTGCATTTGGTTGACAAAATAAGGACAAAAAGAATTCATCACTAAAGCACAGGGCTTTGGGGTTTTTTTAGTTTCTAAACACAATAGCTAAGCCCTACAGGTCATAATTGTTAAGAAGTTCAGTAGAGGTTGTTCTCAACTGTCCTAACTGTGAAGAAATGACCAGAAATTACCTCCTCATTATGTAAGATTCATATAAGAAGTATCATAGTTTTTCATTAAAATATACTGATGTTGAAAACGTGAAGGAAGAAAAGTAATAAATGAATGCAGTTACATGATACTTATTTTCTTTCAAGCTACAAACTTATCACCTAAATGAATCATCCTATCAAGTATTTAGCCAGTGGCTTAAGAACACCTTTACATAAATGCCTAACAAACCCAGTTCCGCCTAGAGGAATTTACAAATTGAGTAGGAACTTCTATTCCAGGTTTTCTAGACTAATGATAAAACTACACCAGAGTATGCTGCAGTGAAAGAGGCATAAAGCACTCTGGTATGCAGCTGACTAGTGAATATGCAAAAGAGATAAGAAAAAAAACAAGACCATAAAAAACAACCACTCTCACCGCCCCCCTCCCTCCCTGCCCACCCCCACCCCCCTCCTTCCCCCCGGAAAAAAACCCACACCCTGTAAAGTACACAGTTTTAAGCCTCTGGTAAATATGAAAGTTCAATAAAAATCACTTGCAAGTAAAATTACCATAATATTGGTTACATTTTCTTCCATTTTGTCAGAAATTCTGGATTGCTCACTTCTAGGGTGTCACAGAGGATTAACTCATTCCTGTGTTTTATGATGAAGTTATCTTTGTAGGAATATATGTTTCTATACTGTGCAAAAAATGTAACTGAAATATAAGATTATTATTCTCAGTACTGAAAAAAAATAAATTAACAGTAGCAGAACACATAATTGGAAGCTGCTGGCAAAATTTACAGGAAATCACTTCAGTGAAGGGGGCAATTGTTTTTTTTCTGTCAGGATAAGAATATCTTTCATTCATTGAGTTGTACAATGTTCTGTTGATATAACTTCTCATCTCAATACAAATTTTTACATTTTAACTTATCAATTGACAAGGATAGGTATTTTCCATAGAAGAGAAGGATTTTTTCGACATATCTTTAAACGTAAATCTAGTTTTCCTTTGACTCTTGTCTTTTCATATTTTTGCAAGCAAATTATTATAAATATTGTACTACTTCTGTATGTAGTGCACCCAGAGAAAAATTTGGGGGTTTTGTGTGATTTTATTAAATACCAGTGAAAATGTTATGAATTTGGACACACATCAATATCATTTTCCCTTGCTGAAGCTCTAGCAAACACAGGAATTCTGCTTATCTTTTCTTCTGCCTTGGGTTACTCTTTAGTATATAGCCATCAAAGATTGCTCATATAAAACACATAAACCCAAAATATAATTATTCAATCTAGTGTCATTAGCATTATCAATATCTGATTGTGATTAGATGCTCTTCTAATGCACTTGCTTAGCATTGTACTATATCAGCTTTGACATTCCTGATGGCTAACCTTAACTTCCATTGTTCATAGAATCATAGGGTTGGAAGGGACCTCAAAGATCATCTAATTCCAAACCCCCTGCCATGGGCAGGGAAACCCTCCATTACCAAAGCCTCATCCAACCTGGCCTTGAACACTTCCAGGGATGGGGCATCTACAACTTCTCTGGGCAACCTGTTCCAGTGCCTCACCACCTTCACAGGGAAAAATTTCTTCCTTATATATAATCTAAATTTGCCCTCTTTCAGTTGAAATCCATTGCCCCTTGTCCTGTCACTACATGCCCTTGTAAAAAGTCCCTCCCCAGCTTTCCTGTAGGCCCCCTTTAAGTACTGGAAGGCTGTGATAAGATCACCCCGGAGCCTTCTCTTCTCCAGACTGAACAGCCCCAACTCTCTCAGCCTGTCTTCATAGCAGAGGTGCTCCCGCCCCCGGATCATCTTCGTGGCCCTCATCTGGACCCACTCCAGTAGCTCCATGTCCTTCTTGTGTTGGGGACTCCAGAGCTGAACACAGTATTCCAGGTGGGGTCTCACGAGAGCAGAGTAGAGGGGCAGAATCCCCTCCCTCAACCTGCTGGCCACACTTCTTTGGATGCAGCCCAGGACACGGTTGGCTTTCTGGGCTGCCAGTGCACATTGCCGGCTCATGTTGAGCTTCTCGTCCACCAGCACTCCCAAGTCCTTTTCCTCAGAGCTGCTCTCAATCCATTTTCTGCCCAGCCTGTACTTGTGCTTGGGATTGCCCCGACCCCCATGCAGGATCTTGCACTTGGCCTTGTTGAACTTCATGAGGTTCTCACAGGCCCATCTCTCCAGCCTGTCAAGGTCCCTCTGGATGGCATCCCTTCCCTCCAGCGTGTCCGCAACACCACACAACTTGGTGTCATCTGCAAACTTGCTGAGGGTGCACTCAATCCCACTGTCCATGTCTCCAACAAAGATGTTAAATAGCACTGGCCCCTGTACTGACTCCTGAGGAACACCACTCATCACTGGCCTCCACTTGGACATTGAACCGTTGATCACAACTTTTTGAGGACGACCATTAAGCCAATTCCTTATCCACCGAGTGGTCATATATATTTCGAATTCATAATTTATGTTGCAGAATCTGCAGGGATTCAACAATCAATTGTAAATGCCTTGTTGCTTATGTATACACTTACCTTATTGAACTAAGCAGTCTTTCAAGTTTGCACCATTTTTGTTTCCCAAATAGACATGGAAAACAGCTGGTGGGAGTGATTAGGTATGTCTCACCCCCACCGTCCAGTGTACTGCCTTAACTAATGCTTACCTCTAATACCTGGAAGGTGTGATACAGGAGAGTAAATAATATAATAAAATGAAAGTCAGCCCGTTTTACTTCCCAAATCCAAAATAGTTAATTATGTGCATATGATGTGGCGGAAGGTGTGGCAAGGAAGGGTATAAAAAAATCCTATTGTATTCAGAGTGTTTCTGGAGCCCAATGACAGGAGATCAGCATACAGTTGCATGGAGACTTGTTCACTCTATGACCATGTTGGCAACAGAAATGGGAATCCTACCCTTCCATTGTTCTTGAAGAGAATCATGAAAAGGGATTAATAGAATGGAGGGATAAAAGGACAAGCATCCTGTTTGTGTCTTACTGTACTTTACCCTGGCATTTGTCGCAAAAGCTTGTTTAAAGTCTTTGTTGTTTTTGGTTGTTTTGTTTTGTTTTTTTTTTCTTTCTATAGTCAATAGCATTTAGAAGACTTTCAGTGATGGTGATTGCATAGCCTCTTCTGATGAGCTGTTTGAATGTTTGTTTAAATAGTTAGTTTATGAAATAATTCGCATAAATTGTAATAAGCAGACCTACAAAAACTTGGGTATTCTCTTTTTCTTCAGAAAGAGTATGTTATATTCCTTCTCCTAAGGAATTTGTTGAATTCTTATGAACAGAGCTCTGTTTTCTTGGAAGGGGAGCAAGAAGAGAAATAAACTCTACAAAATGTAAAAATGTAATTCAGATCGGATATCCCAGTGTTGTTGAGGTTGGAAGGGACCTCTGGTGGTCATCTTGTCCAGCCACTTGCTGCATGTGCAATAGCATTACTTTGGGGATATGTGTACTTGTGGAGAATGATGACTGGTTGGTTGACCTTATTGGTTATCAAACAAGCAACAGTATGTTGAAAACTATTTTACTTTTGCCTTGACACATATTTCACTGACTGCAGTAAGTAAAGACCAATCATCAGAAGTTAAAGGACTTGAAAAGATCCTTTCTGTATTTTCACTTTTACTTCATACATTGATCTGAAATATCTTTCTGCGATGTAATTTGATAAAGAAGTGTGAAGAAATGTGGATGGACACTCTTAGACTCCATGGATATTTCATTTTTTCTCTCATTAGTTTACTCATTTCTTACTGTCATTGTTATTAAAAACCATTATTGCTTTCATACTAGTAGATCTCAAAGGCCAAATTAACTGCAATTAACTGTAGATGTAAAGTGATTTTTTACTTGCTAAAAATAGTTATAATGTAACATTGAGTTTGACCTTGAAGGCTAATTGCATCATTTTAGAAATAACAAAACCCGGAACTTTAACACATTAGCTATAATTTACTCCCTTAACAGATACAAATTGAAATCTTTTAAAGTGTATTTAAATGGACTTTTAATTATTTTTTGTGAGCTATCTTATATGCTTTATTAGAAAGCATTAAGGGATCTCAAGGCTAATATTGCTCTGAAGTATATCAACAGAAACACAAGGCTAATTTAAAATGGTTTTATTAAATTTCCTATAAGAAGTTGAACTATTTCTAAAACTATGATTCGTTTCTAATGAAACTCTGTATTATTTTTATATAACACCTCTTGGACTTTGATACTACACTGTCCTCTTTTTTTTTCTGTTTTTTTTTGTTTTTTTTTTTTTTTTACATTTGCTACCTGCTGATCTGGGAAAGGTTGCTTTTCATTACGTGTTCATAGAAGTGAGAGAACTTTCATCCTGACTGAAGGCTTTGAATATCATTGTACGGTAACTCCCAGAAAAGTACTGAGCTTCAAAAGTGGGGGGATGGAGGTGGGCAGGTGTCAGCAAGCAGTGATATAGCGACACACTGACATGGATTAAAGTAGTAAGGATGAAAAGATGAGGAAGAACAGAGAATGATCACAGACAGAGTTTGTATGAAGGAGATAAGACATATATTTCTTGTAATGCTAGAATTGGTAGAATATCTTATTTATTACAGGAACTGACTTGCAGTAAAACAAGCAGTGATCTACAATGTGGAAATATTCATAACCAGGTGAATTGTAGAAGTATCTATTTTATTGTAACTTAGCCAGTTTCATTAACTCACGTTCTCCAGAGTGCAGTTCTTTAGATCAGATTTAGATGAAAAGTTAGTTTTGAGATGAGAACGGCAGCATTCCTATGTCTCGTTCATTGTGTATGGCATGTGCGCATATGGACCTCGCTGTGGTCTCCTGCACTCTGGAGTCACTGTCCCTCAGAAAGTGGCACTACATGGTGTCCCTTCAGGGTTTCTCAACTTGCTTTGCATGAAGTTCCAGTGTGGAAGAGTGATGTTAGTGTTAAGCTTCAAGAGGGTGTATCTCCTTGGGAGGGAGTATGAGCAAACCTGAAAGAAGGCATGCACTTTCTGAGCCTAGTGCTGTCACCTCTCTCCTTCGTATGATTGACACTGACATCGCCCCCCAAAAAACAGGACTCTTACATAATCTGTGATCTGATCTAGGTGGTCCTGCTCTGGCAGGGGGATTAGACTAGATGATCTTTTGAGGTCCCTTCCAATCCCTGACATTCTGTGACAGTCACTTTGCATAAATAAGAGTATTCTTATTAATTAGTTACCAGTTTTTTTGTGCCTTTCTCTTCAGTTAGTGACTCACCAACACTCATCAGTGTAATGCTAACTGGAGTTGACTCCTTTCTGACACATTGTGAATGAGTAAGAATTGATGTTTTGTCAACAGCAACGATAAATTCCTATATTTTACTATTGATCTTGCTAATCATAATGCTACTGTTTGAACTCGAAAGTTGATTATTTTGTGGCTTTATTTCTAAGCAAATTTTTAATTCTCTCAATTTTTCTGTGTGGATATAATCACTTAGAAGTAACAATAGATGATCTTTGGTAGTATGAGAAATTAAGACTTCATGTGCTGTTAAACCACTATGTAATGAAGGAAACATGGGTTTGCACACCAGCAATATTTGGACCAGTTGTCTGCCTCTCTGTCATGATATGAGTAGAATCTCTATGTTCATCTTGTGCTATCTATAAGTTAGCCCAATGAAAATCTGATATTCATGAACTTCAACAGTGTTTTAGAAAGCAGTGAAAGAAAGCCTGAGAGGAGAAGCTAAGGATAAGTGCTGGACTGAAAAAATGATTGCTTCCATTGCACTTGAATCTTGAAAATTGATTATGTGTAATGAACCATTCTGAATTCTCTGTGAAAATCTTAGGAGTGCCTTTCTCTACAGGGTACAAATCTGAGGACTTCTCTAATAAGAAAATGCCAAGACATTTTATAACAGAATTGGTAAAATTAATAGTAACAAATCAGCAATGGTACATCTAGTCTTCCCAGTCCAAATCATTGGTATTCATTCCAAAATTCTAAAGGAACTCAAACATGAAATTACTGACTGCTAGGTGTACTGTGTAATGTATATCTTAAATTGACCATGGGGTGGTAAATGACATGCTAAATTTGTTTGTGTGTTTGTGGTTTTTTTTTTAATATTACTCCAGGTGTGAATCAAAAAATAATATAGTACTTTTTTGACTTTTAGAAAACCAAAAGAAATTATAATAAAAACTTGAGTTGGTAAATTAATGGAAATATATTATTATGGAAGAGGCAATACAGTTTTAGCAGAAGGAAGCCATGCCTCATTACTCTGTTCAAATTCTTTGAAGGAATCATTGAGCATTTGGATAGCAGGATTCCAACCAGGTGTGTCTACATCTTCATTAACGTTTTGCTTTGGAGCAGCAGTGCTGTTTTAAAGGATTCCTTTATGTTGCTCGTTTACAGCTTGTTGATTGAGCTCAACAAGTGGTTTTGGGGAGTTTAAAATAGATTTCATTTTGTAGCATATGGAAGCTCCACTCCGGGTACCATCAAAGACACTTGCAACCCAGATGGCGAGGTGACCTCTAAGCCAAAGCTGTGTTAGGTCTCACAGGTAGTTTTAAACCATGTTGGTTGGCCTGTTCAGTCTGGGAGCACTAGTTTAAATTTTATCTGAAATAAAATTTTGAACTGCAGGGAGTGCATGTATAGGAACCATACATGCAATTGCTTTAATCTAATTGACAAAAAGAGATCAGTAGGTTTGGGGTATTTTTTTGTTTTGTTTGTTTGTTCGTTTTATTTACTTACTAATGTGGACATAATTTTAGAACACTTTCAACAAGGTCTGTCACTAAAAATGCTAAGGAAATTTGTCATAAGAAGGAAGGGATTCTTTTTTTTAAGATTGTTAATTTATAGATACTATATAGATGACAAAAAAGGGGCCAATTTTCACAAGTGAAGGAAACTAGCAGTAGGATTCACCCAATGTCTCTTAAAGTACCAGTATTATTTGACACACTGATAAAAGTTCTAGAAGAGCATTTCAGTGACAAAGTGTTCTGCTGTTGCAGAGTTGTTAAGAGCATTCAAAATATAAACAAACCTCAAGGGATGGTAGGAATGTTTTTTAAAAGAAAAAAGGTGGGGAGAAGTGTAGTGTAACATTTTCTACATGAGGGTGACCACCATTATGAAGGAGATTCCATAGAAGAGTCTATACAAAAAAGGACCATTTAGTCTAGAAGTCTTTCCATGAAAAAGAAAGCTGAAGGGAAATACTATCAAGGTCTATAAAATCATGCAAACTATAGGAAATACAAACAGAGCAAAATTATATGCTCTTTCCTACAGCATCAAAAGAAGGAAACATTTCAGAAAATAATTAAGAGGCAGATTTAAATAAAACTATGTATTTGTAATCACCATGTATTTGAATCATTGCCACCATTGTTCTTGAATGCATTTTACTGTATGAAAAATATTCAAAATATAGGAAACTGTAAAGACTGGAAGCCTGACAAGAGCTACTAAACACACTAAGGATGTACAATTCTGGCTCAAGAAGTCTCTCACAAGGAATATGCTTGAGTTGTCCTCTCCATCCTTCCACTTTTACGTTCTTCTTCCCAGCTCGCTGAGGAAAGTTGTGAATATATGGTGCTAAATACTGAACTGAACCTCTGTTGCCTTGCATCTCTCTGCTGATGCCAGCAAATTGGCTCACACTATCTCTTTCAAAAATTGTGATACTCTGACTTGTACTGAGCAAGAGGCATTGAAACAATAAGTGGAAAGCTCCTTTTCCCCACCCCAGTGTTGTTCACATATAACTGGGAGAACTGATCTTGCAGGCATGTCTGCTTATGTTTAACATTACACAAATTCCATGAAACTGCTCATTATGAAAATTTGAGCTTCAGCTATCAAACTGTTAGCTGTCAAATAAAGTCTGGCAAGACTGCAGTTAATAGGAGTTAGGCACATGGGAACTACTGTCTTATAAAAGAAAGAAGATGATGAAATAAAATGATTGAGTATAAACTAATCTGTAAACTTGTTTGGTTTTTTTAGTACTTAGATCACAGAACCTCAACACATTTATGTTTGCAGATGTTCACAAGCAAGTAAACAGTCACATTCATACAAGTGTCATTTATTTATTTATTTATGCTGTGTGGTAGTCTCAGGAACTTTATTTGTATAAATCTGAAAGATACTCTGTTGTGTCTGAGCTCCTGCTTTTAGTGATTTTGATGTGAAAGTATGTATAGACTAGGTCCATAAGACATTCATTATTTTATGATTATGTATAATTTTGTTGGCTTACTGCAGGGTTTGTTCAGCAAAAACAAGCTCAACGAAGTGCTCCACTTCAGTCCTGAATATTGGCTGCCGGGATTTAAAATGTCATGAAGGAAAAATGCTATTTAAAAAAAAAATCTTAATGTAAGAATACTATAACATTAAAGAAGTTGTGGTTTTTTCAGGTTTGCATGTCTAAAATGTTTCATCCTAGTATGCTAAAAATCTGCATTTTAAAATATTAGTTTCTTAAACTTTCAATGTAATCATATACAAGAAAATTGATACTTCAAAACAATTTAGAACAAGCGCTTTTAATCATATTTAAAATGTTATCGTGGGAGAGGGGGAGGGATTCAAACTCTGCACTCTCAGTAAATAGACTCGTAGTTGCGTCATTTTTTCGGAATGAAACATAGGAGTCAGAGTTTGAAAAAGTATATCCAGAAAGGTAATATTATTAGCATCTTTTAAAAGATTCTACCTCTTTTGTTGCATAACAGGTTTTCCTGTGCAATTAATGTGATTTTCTGTGCTATATGTAGCTCTAATGCTTCCATTAAACAAGTAGCTATGAATATGTTGCTATTTAAGATCTCAAATAATATGAGGTTGTTCATATAATAAAGGCACTGCATGCAGTGTGTCCTGTACATATTGCTCATGCTCTTTTTTGCAGAAAGAAGAAAAATTGACAGAAATTGGTGTAAGACACTGAATCCCCTTTTTGTCTTCTACTGCAGAATGCATGGCTCTTGGTCTTTCTGTTACCTTTGTTCCATTTTCTCAGCTATTAGATTTATTCTTTTCCTAGAAAAATAAACCAGTTGACGTAAGGAAAAAAAAGGCACTAACAGGTTCTCCTAGCTGAATTTCTTATAAATGATTTACTTTCTGATCCATTTCCTCCATCACAGGAATAATCTGTAGGAAATGCAAAGTGACAGCCCCCAAATTGATACATAGCAAAATCTAATGGTTAAGGTGGTTATTTATTGGACAGATGTCTGCAGTGGCAGAAAGTCTGCCACTTTCTTTACTCAGGTCTCATGTTCTTACTGATTCTTACTTATTTCCATGTTCAGCAGGGCTCATTGAAGTGACACTGTTTAAAAATTCCAAAATAGAAAATATATTGGCACATGGAATGTCAGGTTTTCATCTCTCTGATACATATATTTTATCTCCTAACTGATATGAAAAGTGCCCAGACAAGTCTCTTTCAAAACGGATACCTAGATTCTGATCCCAAGAACGCTGCAGATGCAATATGTATGGTGAGTAAAGAAAACTAACAAGAGAGTAAGAATTTTTAAGTTCTTATAATCACAATAAGAAGTATGTCAGAGAATAAGAGGAAACACCTCAAAGGAAAAATTTTCATGATGATAGAGCAAGATTGTTGCTATCTGTAGAGTCACCGAATCACATGCTATCTAAAACATACAGATATTTTGCCCTTGAACTGTTGTTCTGAATACAAGCAAAAGAATATTAATGAGTATCTACGTAAATACTTCATTTTCAGAGCAGTGGAGATGCTTCATATGTTGAGGGAAATGCATCTGTGCAAGTACAGCTGAACATGTTTATCCTCCCTCGAAAAGCTTTAAAAAAATCTCTAGTGCTTTATATGCTTGCGGATAGTGTTCTGTTGCTTTTTGATATTGCAGGCTTTGAATAGAGGAAATAACACAAACAGCAGCATCAAGAACTCTCTGGGTTGTATTAAATAAACTAAATAGATTTATTATCTCCATCTATCACTGTCAGAAGTTTTTTCAAGGTGTATCACTGTCATAGGACTTCCCGGAGACTTTTCCAATTTAACAGTGTAATTTTTCCAAAAAAGATACCAAATTTGGAGTCTTAAACATAGATGCAGCTGCAGTACAGATGTGGCATTTAAAAAGTCTCTCTCTTCTGCTACACATCCAGGGGTGTATAGCTGAAATGAAGGAGAGAAGACAATAGCTCCATTAGCACTTATGATAAATCTATCTTTCGTGATTCCATGATAGTCTTAATAATAACAAATACGGAAGTAATAGAGTGTCTTTATTACTTGATATTATCGCATTTATAAAGTCAGGGATTGTAATCACTTTCTTAGCTGTAGCACCATAGAGGAACCACATATATACTGTGTATCCTAAATACTGTTTTAATGTCTCTATATTTCTCAATTCCATCTTCCATTTTGTAAATACAAGAAATTAATTTCTGTTTCCTAGGTATATGACCTTGCTGGCTGTATTAAAATGCACGTTTGTCGAATGAGTCCATGATACCGACAGACTAGATTGGGAGAATGCCTGGAGGCTAAAACTAAAACTAAAACTAAAACTAAAATTTAATAGATGATTTTAAATTTATTGAATGTTGGATTTCTACTAGATTTGAACTAACTTATTACTGGTTTTCACTACATCAATGCTTTAATTGTTTGTGAATTTCATCTGCAGTGGTTTTATATTCTCCTCAAAGGCAAAACCAGTCAATAGGCTAAACCATAAATAACTCTCCAAAGGGTCTTGTCTTTATGGGCTTGATACAATCAGTCTTATTTTCCCTCCATTCAGAATTTACCCTGAGAAAATTCTTGGCAATATATAAAAGAGATTTCTAGATTGGCTGTGCTTTACTGAAGGGTCTAGCATCTTGAGGAGAAATTACTGTGCGTGGTTCAGCTAAGATTCTCTTGTTACTGTTGTGGAATTTGATCTCCTAAGAAACCTCTTACTATCCTTGTGTGTGAGTAATACAGGGATGCAGCCACTGTGTACAGAGCTGCAAACATTTTTAGAAGTTATTAATTCACAGAGCAATTGATAGAGGCTATTGACTCTTAGATTTCCAAGAAAAAAACCTCTTGATTAACAGGATTTGATCAGGCCATGAAAATTATTATTAAGATTAATATAATTAGTACATCGCATTTCAAGACTTTATCACAAACAACTCTTTTAATGTGTGAATACACAAAAATGTCTTATTATATGAGTAATGTTTGACACTGCATTTTTGATTTCTACCTACTTTTACACCTGTGGAAAATAAAATAAACTCACTGCAGATCTGAGAGTCAAACCTACAGAACATGCTGATGATAACCTGAGGAAATCACTGGTGTTATTTTCACTGTACATCTTGAAGGACGATGGATAAAGTATTTGAGCTTACTTAGAGTATCCGTTGTACTGAAAAGAAGGCATCACAGGATGCTTTGCGGTTTATGGTTCAGCAGTTGCATATTGGAAAATACACAAATAATGTATCTCTATTTCATTCATTATGCTTTGACAGAGGCACAAAATTCTTTTGTGAAATAGTTTCACAATTAATTGCCTTTCAAGAAAATCTAAAATAGAAGCTTATTATTTTGTAATTTGACAAGCCTAAATGCTGGCATTTTCTGTAATATGTTGTCACCTCTGCAACACTTTAGACCTCTTGCTTGAAGTATTAAATATGAATAGCTTTGATTGTCTTTCAAAGTGTTTTGTGATTTCCTTCCAGTGTTGTACATTTTAAATGAAAGATATTAGGTAAGTGTATTATGCTGCATACATTACTGCTTGTCATGCTCAAGTTAAATTCCCTGTCTTTGTTCCTGAACACAATCTGATCTGTAGTACTGCACTCAGGAAAAATAACCTGATAGGTGTAGTAACTGCTAACTTGAACTCCTTGAAAGTCAGGCCTCTTTCACCTTCACTGAACTTCAAGATAGAATGTCTGTCTTAAATGTCAAAGAATAAGGAAAAAAATGAGCTAAATATTATATTCTATCACAATGTTGTGGGTTTTTTTTTAACCTTGAAATGCAACTTAAATGCTTGGATCCATTCCATCTGCATGGTCATATGTTCACACAAAGCTTGACTATATTAAATTCAAGGGCTTATTGTTTCTAATACTATATAACGGCCAAAGAAATTGCTGAGGTCGCACCTAAGGTTTTAATATTCTTTAGATATAGCTACCTCTCTGGCAAAGGTTTGCTTTTTTCTGGTATAGAAAAGTATCGTTTCTGAGTGATCCTAACAATATTTGTAAAAGGTACAGTTTTTTTTGAAACAACTGCTTCTATTCCTCCTGCTTCTTTGAGCATACCTATGAAATTAGGGGTTTCACTTCTTTGTATCTGTGGTCTGTGCTACACACAGTTTCTGCACCATACCATAATTTGTTACTACACCAGTAAAGCATTTGTGTATGAGCATGTAAGCATTTGAGCCTGTAAGCATACTGGGGCTCTTGACTAGTTTCTCATTGTCAAGAGGCTGGAGCCTCTCAACTAGTTTCTCAGTGATAAGTATGCATTTTGTGGTCAGCAGAATTTTCTCTGTTAGCAGAACTAATTATTTGGGTGCATACAGTAAAATTAATAATATAAATATAATAATAAAAGTAAATAACATTTAAATTACATAATGAATAGATATGTATAATGCAATAATATTAACCAATAAATATTATAGAAAAATATATCATATAAATATGATCTATTGTATATACAGATACATAGAGTTGTCTTTTTTGTACTATTTATTGCCAAGGCAGGAGTCATCCCTAGGGTGCTTTTGGTAGCTTAGCATTTGAGAAAACTGGCATAATGACAGCTCTTCTACTACATGCTATTCTGTCATTTTTTTTTTTTTTTCCAGAGAGATTTAATTATAATCCAGACATTTCAATTGCTGTGAGTGGAAACTTGGCAGGTAGAATATTACTGCAGGACCAATTTACTCTTCCAAGTTTTGAAAATATTGGTTTAGATGCATTTGTTAAATTGTGGAAACATCAGTTTAGCTTAGGGTATTTTAATATCATGTTATTAAAGACACTGTAAAATTAAGAGGCAGTACTTAGCATGTCATCTGCATGACTGAAACTGGTGCAAAGTAGTGAGGAAGTGGAAAGTATTGATTCCATACAGAGCAGGGGTGTCCAGTAAAAGCTAATTTTGCTATAAGCCTCAAGACTTATTTGTAATTCTTAAAACTTAGGACTTTCAGTGCTCTAAGGTAGGGAAGATTCTTAAAAGGAAAGTAATTTTCTTTTTAGTTGTCAGGATGAGAGGATTCATTGCTCTAGTGAAATAACCACTAGTGAATTGTCTGTTGCATAGGAATATATATATAGAGAGGATTCATCACCTTAGACAATAAGATGTAATTTTGTAAGACCAAATATCCAGCTGATAATTGAAGTGCATATGTAAGGAAAAGGAATTTGAATAATATCATGTCAACATTAAGTTGAGCATTTGGAACTAACCTTTCTGTGGTTAAAAAGAGAGAAAATCATTGGGAAAAAATCTAAACTTTACTAATTGCTAGATGGATGGTTTAATTTTCTTCCTCCTCAGTTATGCACAGTGAGTATATGCTCAAATGATTCATGTACCAAAAAGAAAAGAAGAAAATGTTTCTTGTCAAGTATTACACATCAACAGTCATCCTCACGCAGAGAGCCTGGAGCATCTACTGCAGCTTTGAGATGTTAGCTAGAGCTCATTTGTATTTTCATGGGTCTTTCCGAATGTCCTTTAGAAGAAATTCTTGTCTGAAGCATACCGATTTTCTTTTCATGGGCTTCTCCGACATGGTGTAATTAAATTGCCTGGAATCTTTTAGGGAAAGGGCCTTCACATCTGTGTTATGAAGCAGTGCAAGATCTGTCCTTTTGCTAACAGATCTTCCATGGGCTTCCCAGAAGTCTTACTCTACATCTTTTTATTGTGAAGCCATTTTCAGTATCACAGTGCCTTCAGTAAGGATTTTGCCTAAGTCTCCAATGCGTTTCCACTACAGTTCTTTTAGTTATATCATTACTGCAATCCTTGAAAAGTGTCAGTGGTGTGCTTGCTTGCTGATTATCTATGACCTCTACCAATACCAATGATGTGGCTTATTAAAATAAATCCTTTTGATTCCCTTCTTTTGGAAATGTTTCCATTGAGATTTGCCAATTAAAATATGAAAGAACTCTAACATTTGAATTAACGAAGCTGAGTCCTTGTATCCAGGCGATATAGTTTTGCAAAAGCACTTTCTGGAGTCTTTGCTTCGTTAAGGACCTTTAAACTATTAAGCACTGACATAGTCCAATCTGAATACCTCAGAGGCACATGAATTTGTATTAAGACTAAGCTTAAACCCTTCAAACAGATTTTCCTACATCCCTGTAAAAAGAGATCCAACATAGAAGGCCAGATTTAAACCTAGGAAACGAAAGGCTTCAAAATAGAGGTTTTCACCACACTTCAGCTAAATTTTTTGCACTCTACATTGCATTGTAATTAGGGGACTATTGATCTACAGCTGTATCATACTGACTGACTTAGCCTTTGATAGATATGAGATTTGCCTGACAGTGTCACAGTGGTTTTCAGGTGAGTGGGTTTAATGTTGTATATGGCAAAAAACCTAAAAACTACCTCAGTTGTATGTGTGTAAGTCACACTGTAGTATTTTTTGATGAAATATTAAAGGGCTTTAACTAAAAAAAGCCAAAGACTCTGTTTCCTGAAGCCTTCTCTTCTCACATCTCTTAGGTTTGTTCACCAAACCATCACATGTTGGCTTGTGAACCAACAGACCTGATTTTCTTTCTGTTCTCAAAAATTTTGTTGCTGGAACTTGTCTAGTGGGGGAGGGGAGGACAACTGTGTGAGTTAAGGAAAAAAAAAGATCTTTCAGACGGACACAAATAGTCTGTACCTGCTGCAGACTCTGTACTACTTACCAACACCACCACCAGCTTGTACTTATAAAGAATGGGCTGTTGTGTTCTGTATAATTTCTTGATCAACTGATTTTTATCATTTTGTTGTCTCTTTTAAAAAATTAAGACAAGCCTTCAAATGGTCTTGGTAGATGTTTATTGTTCAGTTAGCTTTCTAGGCTAAGATGTTTGAAACAGGCCAATGTGACAACAATGATAGTGTATAGTAGAGAGCTGAGGGATGGGGCTGCCAGGTTATGAGTCTGAGCTGCCGAAGCACTTACAGGGCTCAAGTCTGGCTCCAGGGACCAGGCTATGGCAGGTATCTGGTGGAAGCAGACATTAGTGTGAGGCTTTTGAATCATTTGAATCCTCAGCAGGTGGAGACTCTAGAACTCAGCTGCATTCCCCTTGTATCCTCGTAGTCCTCTGCCGGGGAACCACACACACAGCTTTTAGACTCTCAGCTCTATTAGGTATATAGAAATGATATGAAGATGCCCCGCCATAAAGACTGTGGTGTGTAGGTTACAGATTAAGGTTATATGGCCATCATGATCTTGAAGAAAAAATTGTGAGGGTGAATCAGGTGTTACCTTCTGAAGAACATTACATAGGGAGAAGGGTAGGTTTCACTTTCCATTTATAAAATGAAATTTGACCTGGAAAGACAGTGTGCTGGTTTCAAGTGATACGATAATTGGCTCTAAATATAAGAGTGTAGTTTTGTGTGCGTTTAACCTACTTTCTCTGTAAGTAAATATTTTATAATGCCATCAGGACTGTCTGGGATGTGTTTTAGTAGTCATTTAAAGCACTCTGCAGATGTTGATGACCCAAGAAGGCTTTCAGTGCACCTGAGGTGTAGACTTATGTTCTGCCAAAATACACCCTGATGAGTCTTAATGCTGTAATATAAGACAAAAACAGGTATTATCTGCATTTTAATGTCTAACTGTGAAAATGTTAATTTAAGGTAAAGAAATATCTGTGGAATTCTTGGGCATTTTGGATTTTTATTTAATCCATCATTGCTTTTTGAATCTACTCTCAGTAGACTGATGAATGGGACAATACTGTTCTCTCTTAGTAACATCACTAAGAAGGTATCAAACATTTGGGGGGCGGGAGGGGGGGGAGAACAGACCAAAAATAACATTTCAGTCTGTAGTTTATATCTCTCTTAATCATTTGTATCCCATAAAAATAGTATGGATCCACTTTTCACCATATCTGTAAATAAACTCTCCTTACAGAGCTAGTGGGTTGATCTGTCAGAAAAATATCCCACTGTCCCCCAGAGATCTTTCTCAGTTGTGGTGTTTTCCAAACAATTCAAGCTGTCTTTGGTTGCTTCTCTTCTCCCACTTTTTTTGTTTGGCTGCTGCATGTTGGTGGGCTCTTTCTTACAGAAATTAAAATGCTGGCAGGCTATATTTTTCTTTTCCACTGATTGATGAGCACTCTGATATGTAGGTGGTTTCTTGAGGATGAGAGTGCTTTTGTGTAAATTGGTGAGTTTGCTTTCTTCGGAAGCACTTTGATATTGCCAATTAGTAGCTGTGAGGAAGTTTGTCTTCAAGAGGCGTTGGCACAAACAGTTGGAATTTATAATTATATTCTTCAAAGCCTCATAATAGGTAATATTAATTTGTTAGAACTCATACAGTGAATGAAACAAACCTCCTTCATAGCCTTCTTCTCTGAATTACTACCAAATAGAACAGATATTCAGAGACCATATTTGAGGCAATTTCAGAGTGGGAGAGATTGCATAGGCAATTTAGGGTTTTCTCTGTTTATAAATTTTATCTACTTAATACTTGAAGTTTTAGGATCGTGCTGTCAAGAAGGAGGTTGGCACAGTAGTTTACCAGACAGTAAAAGATTTTCAAATTATTATGCAAATGTGAAAATTTATGATTTCTGAGAGTTTGGCGTTACAGATATGGGAATAGTTAGATTCCGAGATATCATTTTCTTGTTACACAGTTTCATATTTAGTAAGCTAAGCTTATGATTTTTATTTTTTTTAAACAGGACTATGTTTTAAATCATGTACATTTAGAAATCTTGGCTCCATTAAGCAAAGTAACTGTAGAATGTAAAAATTAGATAATATGGTACATTATTGGAGATTCAGCAGTGAATCTTTATTTCCTGTTTGTTTCCTATTTGAAAACTACTGTTTAAAGACCTCAAATGTTTAAAAACCTCAAAATAAGATACATTTTTTTAAAACTCCTTTTGCTTCGAAAATCTGTTGATAAATTAGAAAAAAATGTGACAATGTTAGAAGTTCTAACAGGGTAGATGTTTGTCAAAGTGAATGCAATATTCAAGATAGATTTTAGGGGCCTGGAATACATGTATCGAAAAAAACCATATATGATCCCTAAATGTCAACTCCTAGAGGGTAATTTGAAGGACATGGAAGTAAGGTATGTCATGTCAAAACCAGGTCAGGCATCATAGCTAAAAAATATGGAGAATAGCAGGTTTAGTTTACAAATACAGAAGGGTCCTTTAGAAATACAGAAAAGCCCTATGGTAAAACCGAAGGTCATTAAGCTGAGTATCCTGCCTCCAGTACTGTCAAAAAGGAGAAGATTAAGGAAAAATGTATCAGCAGAGCAAACATATCTTGATTTGCTTTTTCCCATAACCTTTCAGTCTCCAACAGTTGCAACTCAGGGACTTTCTATCCACCAATGTCTTTTGGGGCTTAATAACCTTTACTGAATTTCTCTTCCATGAACTTACTTAATAAGTCCTTATATTCAGGTCAGCTATAGCATCTGCAGCCTTCTGTTCGCAAAGAGTTCCACAGTTCTGCCAAATACTGGGTGAAGAAATACTTCCTTATGCTTGTGCTGAAGCTGCCACTTGCTAGCTTCATCCCAGGCCTCCTCAGCTTCTTTCAGTGGATGATGTAATGTGCAATTAAACACTGTTCACTTGTGACATCGCTTATGACTGCATAGATCTTTTAAAAATACTGAAGCCCTGAACTACTTAGATTTTCTCTTGTAGACGGTGACTGACCTGGTCCTTGTTCTTCTGGTTCAGTCTTTGCATCTCACTTTGATGTCCGTAATCTGTCAGAGTGCTAAGTGCATCTGTCCCTGCCAGTTGCCCTTCTTTGTGTGAGGGATTCTGCTGTCACTAGAGGTAATTTGGTGTGAAGTGTGGCCTATCCACAAAAGAGTTATTTCATTTGTGGTAAAAGAGAAATTTGTTTTAACTCTTCATGAATTTAATTCACTGGTTTGTGGCTTGGAGACAGACTAATGGTACACATAAAGGAGGAATAATGCTAAAAATGTTTTAAAGCTAATTCTGGTCCTAAATAGGATTAGCATTTCGAGTTTGTTGAACAGGTCTTACATAGAATGTGAAACCAGAGGGTTTCATAGACATCTCTTTACGTTTAGAATTGTCTTAGGAGTTCGCAGGTATGTTTATTCTTCTGTCTTAGCCTCACTTTATTAATTTTCTAATTGAGAACAGCCCTACAATAGTTGTTTTCTTCTGCTAGCTTATTTGAGTATGTTCATATCAATTATTTAGCTATGTAAAATTATGAAAGTTATTTGTAGACTGACACTTAGCATGTAGGAAGACCTTGGGCTTTCTTCTGCCATCATAAATTTGAAATGTTACAGCCCCAATATTGAGGCTTGTAAAAATTATTCAGGTGAAACTGGAACTTTAGTACAATTTTTATTTAAAAAATTATTTGCTGTATAATGCATTAACTGTTTTCTTCCAAGAAATGCATCCCCACTAAGTGGGAGTTAGGAACCTGATTTATTTTCTAGGCAGCACACAGCACTTACTTCTGTCAAAAAAGATCATGGAATCATGGAATATTTGAAGTTAGAAGGGGCCTCTGGAGTTTAATATAGGGTCAAATTAGATCAGGTTGCTTAGTGCCTTGTCCACTCAAGTTTTGAACATCTCCAGGAATCCCTGAACAAGGCTAAATTTACATTCCTCAAGACCAACACTGTAGTTCTTTTAATTGTCCTGTTCACTTTTCTCAGGATCTTATGGTCATTTTTGCAAGAGCTGCAATGGACCTTCACATTTCTGACACGTCCCTTAGTCCCCAAGGCTCTAGTTTAAACACAGTTACTCTCTTAACCTATGGCATGAGATTTACATGCTGTGTTACAGAACAGTAATCTGTTCTTTTATAGTGCTAAGTTATCCACTTTCCACTTTCAGCGAAATGACCCTTAGCATGCTTTCTGCATGGATGTGAAACCACATGGACATTAAAGAGGTCTTGAGATGATACTTAGAAAGACACCCTAAGAGTTTGCTGCACTATATGCTTTCATAGCCATCCAGGTAGAACTATACTCACCATTATTTTTTAGCCAAGGCAGCACATATGGACCATTCTCGCTTGAAACTTGTGAGCTTTGTTCATAAACTTTAAAGATCTTTTAACTAGATCAAAAAAAAAATAGATCAGTTTGCTCAGAGCACTATCCAACCTGACCTTTAATGTTTCCGGGGATGGAGTATCTACCACCTTTCTAGGTAATCTTTTTGAGTGTTTCACCACCCTCACTGTAAAAAATTTCTTCCTTATATCTGGTCTGAATCTATCTTCTATTAGCTTAAAACCATTACGCCTTGTACTATCACTACAGGCCCTATTAAAAAGTCTGTTCCCATATAAAGAGCTTTAAAGTGGAAGCACTACAGTGTTCAACAAAATTATTTAAACTGCTGTAAATATTTCAGAATCTGCACAAAATTTGTTTCCATTAATTAAAATCCAAAGGTGATATTTGTCCCCAGTTCACAATATCTATCATTCTTTGGGACTGAAATCGTTCAGTAGGAGCAAAGTGGCTAAATTTCCTTTTACTTTTATGAAAAGTTTCCTAGCTTTGAGGATAACAGCAAATTTGAGAACCAGTAATTAAATCCAGCAAAACAGTTGTTTATTTTGTATCTCTGAATAAAGGCTCGTTATAGTCCTCATTGATTTAACATTGTGACACTCAACAAAACTGGCATTACTCACACATTTTTTACATTTTTTTTTGTTTAAATTCCAGCGTTCAAAGAATAATTAATGTCAAGCAGTTGCCCGAACAAGCCTACATTCTACAGTAAATAACGCTTTCTAATTAGTGCTGATGTGGATTGCAGACTGAATATCTCATTAACATGCATAGCACCAGTTGAGTTTAAACTTCATGAACTGTATAAACCCATGCATTGTGTAACCTGTGTTCTCTCAATATTACATACAGCACGTCCATACATGGTCCATATATTGTGCTGACATTTGCATAGCTACTTCCCGAACGCCCAGTAATTCTGCAAAGAGTGTGTTGACTCAGACATAATGTCCCCTTTTTCATTATTCCTAGCAAAAATGCTGTGTGGCTCTGCAGGCCATTGGAAACCTCACCCAGGCAAGCCAAAGAGGCTGCCCATGCTATTGAGGCGCCTCTTTGTGTACCCAGGGCAATTAAGGTTTGGGGACTTCCATGACTCAAAATGTTGGTATCAATACTGGTGATACTGGTTATATAGCCAGATTGCATCAGCAGGGTAGTGCCATCTGCAGTAGGTGATGGTGCCCAGAATTCTTCTAAAAAAGAGTTTCTGTGTTGGTTTTTTTTTTTTCTAAGACTCATTCATGTTAAAGCACAGACTGCTTTTCTTTCAGTAAATTGTTGGACTGAACTGTGAAAGGAAAAATAGAATGGTGCCATGTTTTTCTCTTACACTCCCCTGATTTATGCATTCAGGGATATCTTTCAGAATACTCTTTTCTGAGTTTCAGAAATTGGTGCTAATTTTGGCAGATGGTAGGAGCTGCAGCGCATATGTGGAACTCCAATAGATTGTCTTCTTTTACTTTTGCCTTCTGCACTTTTGTGTAAAATGTTTAAGCCAAAAAATGGACTGCGTTGGAAAACTCTGTCCTTTTTGGTTAGCCATGTGGTTTCTATAGGAGGATTTTCAGTCTCTGTAGAATTATGCTTGACTTCTCCAGATTGGAAAAACCCATTTTAACCTCCTACCTGAGCTCAAGTGGAGCGGGTATACTTACTCTCATAAGCACGTCATTTAAATTAATGTCCCACTTACTGCAAACAGGCTTGTTGGGAATAAGTACAGCGGGTGTAGAGGAGCTCGCAGAACAGTTCTTGGTTGTAATACACATGCAGTAAACTCTCCTGCTTAGCTGGGCTTCAACAGAAAACAGCAAGAACAAGCGTAGTGCCTCTTGCACTTAAATTAATGGAACAACCTCCATTCTAAGCAAATAAGTACTGGCCTTTCCTTTTCACCAAGTGAAATGATCACCAGCCAGCTCAGATGTGGTTGCATGGATTTTACCACTGATACAGCTTTAAATAGCAATATTGAAAGCAAATATATACTTGATTTAACCATTCTATGAGCAAGATGACAGGGAGCGACTATGTGAATGTGGAATGTGCCAGAAAATGCAATGAGTTTGACTAAATGTTTATGACCCTTTAGAAAAGAGGATGAGTCATCCACTTGTATGTCAGTACTAAACGTTTGGTCAAATCAATGAAAATGTGTTTGAAAAAAACATGTTTGAAAGCAGTGCTACCTCAGATGCAGTAAGAGTTTGTTTTGGATTCAGCTACCAAAATACGTTTCTTCTTCAGAATGACTTCTCACTGGCAAAGAGTGAACACATCATTTCCTTACTTATTTCTTTTTTCCATGATACCTTTCTTCCCTTTCAGAATTCCTTTGTTCTTTTTGTTAAAATTAAAGTTGTGGTCAGGTGTTTCCTAATCAAGAAACGTTAATGAAAGGCAAATAAAAAATGAACTAGTGGGATTAGAAGCACGACAAGAAATGCCAGAACTTTTGCTCTTCCTCTACAGACAAAGTCAAATCGAACAAACTGGATGACTTGTTAAAATGACTTATGCCTACTCTGTTGTCCAAGTTAGGACATGGGAGAGTAATTTCTCTGAGACATGTCAAATTGTTGTGTTTATCTTGATAACTGTAGACATTTTCCTTACATTAGAAAGGTGTCCGAAGCAGTAAGAACTGAAAGTTTAGGCTGCGGAAGTAGGAAAGTTAGCTTCAATGGTGAGAATTCCCCTTATGGTCAGTGCTGACAAAGCCAATTCTCAAGTGAGTCAGCTGGGCATTTCACTGATTGATTGTGGCCATAAAGGGAGACCTAACTTCACTGTGGACTGAGAAGATCCCACTTCCTCAGTAGCTTATAACAAACTAGCCTGTTCTTCAGCGCTTCAGGGAAGCTGACTTCCCTAGGGAAGTTAAAATTGGTTGCAGTGTGCAGTGCCACCACTTTGCAAACACAGAAATGGAGCTGCCACATTATGTGAGCCATTGTGTAGTGTCAAATTGAGTTTTTTTCTAAGGCTTTTGTCCAAATTATGTAACACATTTACTCCTTTCACATCTTGGTCAGTGAAGAACTGATTTAGATTAAGTTTCTTTTTTTATATGGGATTCGTAATACAAGTAATAGCAACACTTTGCAATTAGAGTTTGTTCTTATTTGTTTTCTTGGTGATGGAAATTGCTATATTTTTGTCTTGTTTAATTACAGTTGCACCTATTTAGAAGCTTGACTATTTGTCTGTTACAAGTAAAGACAGTAATAGAGGTTTGTCTGGTTTATTTATTCTCAAAGATGAGACTATGTACCTGAAGGACTTCCAAAGTAAAATATTTGAAATTTAGCTTATCGTTTATACCCCTCAGATTTTTTTTTGTTACCAGGATTTAAGCCCTAAACTGATGAAAACTGTATTGCTAAAGCCCGTCCCTCAATAGAGAATCCAAACTTAACTCAGAAAGGACATGTTTACATGTGAAGAAAAGAAATACATGCAGTATTCTGTACCTCATTGTGTAAATATTAAACTGTTCTCTAAGATGCAGAAAATCAATAAGCTGAAAGACAAAAATTTCAGAATCTTTCCCTGCTGTCCAAGATTTTGCACTAATAATTTTAATCAAGACTGAAGACGTTTTTTTTTTGTTTTCTAGTAACCACATATGGAAAAATAAATTACTTGAATAACAAATATTCATGGAAACAGTCTGCTGTGGAACTAATGTTCCCTTAAATGAGAATTTTAGCCAGAAATGTTGCATTTGTCATCTGCTAGATATAGTTTGTACTTTTCCACTGGAAAGTAGGATCTTCCTTTCAAAAACCCTGCATTTTCATCTTTTCATCTCCCACTGTTTAAAAATACTGTCATAGAACTCTACACACTATAAACTCAAAAATATCAACACATTATAAATTAAAAAAATACAAGTATTCTGGAATATGTAAATATAATTAACGTTCTACCTTTTATTGAAAGTTACATCTGAGATTATATTGTATGTAAAATTAGTTGTTAGTTTATGATATTTTTCTTCCTTACATGTGTCTTTGCAGAGATGGGGAGCATAATCATATGCATAATTGCAAAAAAGAAGCTTACTGCTGTCAATTATTATATTGCATGAAGCTAGCTGCACTGTCAAAAGAAGTGCTCCTGTCCTTGACTCTGAATTCGTGACTCAAACCTTGTAGGAACTTGCTGAATGTATACTCAAGCCCACTTCCAGAAGGCTTCTTTTGGTCCCATTGCCAGTCATCCAGTCCTTAACGACCTTGAGCAGCAACATACTGCAAAATAAGAAATGCTTCAGTGACTTTAGCTGGATAGATTAAACTGGTGAAAAAAAAATAGCTGCCAGATTAATTTTGTGTATCCCTCTAAACTTTGTGTTGCTTAAAAGGAAAGCAGTAGATGTCAACATTGTAAATCCACCGCTTGCCAAATAGAAACTTTGTGTAATAATTACTGGACAAATTATCATAGATGTATTTAGTGAGCATTAGCTTAGTGTTTTTTGAAACTGGTTAGTTGATTTTTTTTTTTTGCTGATGGGAAAATGGGAAACTTAAGAGAGAAGTGTTTTTTAATGCACAAGTTGAGCTCTTGAATGGTTATGTTACCAAGCCAAATTCCTGCTCGGGTTGGTAGTAGAACTGAAAATCTATCACAGAACACTTTGTAATCCTAAGTAACAGGAATGTGAATTGTCTGAGTGGTCAGTGTAGCTTTCATGGTTCAAGTGAAGGGTGAAGTAATCCTCAAATCTGTTTCCATCATCTGCGAGCCACTTTAGTTATTTTTTCACCTGATTTGTATCTCAGACAAAGCTATGCTTGAATTGCAATTGAAGTAAACTTTATTTAACCAATAAAAAATAATTATCCATTGATCCTGTCACTGAGGCAATAACTTGACTTATTTCAGATTTTAAAGAGGACATATATTTTTATATATGAAGTAGATGCACATATGTGAAATAATAAGCTTTTGTTTATTGCTTTGTTAACAGATATCTGACTACATTAAAACCTGCCATGTTCAGGTGTGAGTTTGCAGAGTTGGCAATACCATCTCTGTCAGCTTAGAACTGGCCCATCAAATTTTGCCTAAAAATTGTGCCTGCTTTGATTCACATGTTTGTGGTCTGCACACACTGAGATATATCAATTGTTTATAAGATATTTTCTTCTATGGGAGTAGTTAACCTTTGGAAAATAATATTAAAATTACTGAAATTACATATTCTCATTTTAGTGATTGACATTATGTATTATATAACTTTTTGAAATATTGTCTATTGTAATGCTATTAAAATAACAGAGTTGATATAATTATATTTTTCCTGTTTTAATTGGAGACTGTATCAGTAGGTTTTATTTTGTTGTTCCAAACAGATCTTCAGTTTTTTAATACTATATATTCATAGATTCATAGATTTCTAGGTTGGAAAAGACCTTAGAGATCATCGAGTCCAACCGTCCCTAATCCCCATTAAACCATATCCCTAAGTAGTTCATCCACACTATTCTTAAACACATCCAGGGATGGGGACTCAACCACCTTCCTGGGCAGCCTATTCCAGTGGCTGACAACCCTTTCAGAGAAGAAATACTTCCTAACATCCAACCTGAATCTCCCCTGACTAAGCTTATACCCATTTCTTCTTGTTCTATCACCCAACACTAATGTAAAGAGCCCTTCCCCCACCTCCCCACCATCCCTTCTCAAGTATCTGTAGGCTGTAATCAGGTCTCCCCTCAGCCTCCTCTTCTCCAGGCTAAACAGCCCCAACTCCCTCAGCCGCTCCTCATAAGTTTATCCTATCATGCTATTACAAGTAATATCTGTGCTTAATCTAATTTCATTCTTGTGAAAAATATAATACACAGAATCTGGAAAAAATATCTGGTTAGTGATGTGATTCATTTCAAAATCTCATTTTCAAATGGCTTTAAAAATAAAATGTCTAATTACAGTGAATTCAAGTTGAATAAACCTCATAAGGAAATTTTTTATGAAAGTAGGATAGATAATAACTATTTTGGCTTTGACTTTTAAAATGCCATGTGTCTAATTAATAAATAAGGAATTCCCTTTGCTTTCAGAGCGGGGAAAATCAACTTCAGGAATTGCAGTGATCCCAAGGATGGGAAGCATTTCAACATAACTTTAGGGAAATGCTGTTATGTGTGATGAAACTTCCAATATTTTAATTATCATATAGTAAATCTTACAGTAGAATTCAACAAAGGAAAGGTAAATCAGAAGACTCTACAGAGAAAATATTCTCTTACAAGAACTGAACAGAAGTGCCAGGAGGATCTGGTGGCAGTACATGAACATCAGGGTCTGGACAGGAAACCAGCTCCTACTCTGGGACTATGTGTCCTGTCTGACAAACATGAACTGCTTTCAGACGATTGGTAAAACCTGCCCCTAGATCCCTCTTTAAGGGTAGAGTTGGATGTTCTGGGCCTGCTGCAGGCATTGTGATATATACCTTGTTGAAATGCATGGTAACATTGGTTCATTGCCTGTGAGAAGAGCATGGCATCTTTAGAGAAGGGTTTTACACCTTCCTCTCAGTTAGTCAGTAGTAGTAACTTTTAGAATAGTGGCGTTCATCAGTTACTCCTCTGCGTAGTTCCTTGAAAGCTGAAGTTAGACTGCAAAAAAAGGTGTCTACCACAAAGGCTGGGAAACAGATTTAAGCTCTGACAGTAGAGAGTTAAACCGTGTTTGTAGTGTTTGACTTACAACTGGCTGGAGTAGAGTTTCACCTGCAGCAGAATGGATGCCTCTGTGTTCTAACAAGAGAAAAAATGAAGGGAGAAAGGATGGCTTGTGCAGCTCAAGTTATTGCTCAGTGCTTCCCAGGAGTCAGTAGAGCTGTGGAGTGATTAAATTATGTCTGGTGCATCTTTCTTCCCTCATGACTGGGACAATATCTTTGGCTGCTCTAATAGTAATCCAGCATCAATGAAAAAAAAAGTCAGTCACTTTCATGGAACTTCCCTAAAGAACTGAACAAACTGTAAACAAGGATGTTCGGGAGAGAAAATCAACCTTTAATATATTTAGTAGAGCAAGAACAAGTATTAATAATCCTTCTTTTATTAAAACTGACTTAAAAGATCTGTTGAGATTAGTTCCATAGCTTTTCTTTATTGCTTCACAGTAAGGCATCAAATATTTCGACTGCAAGAAAAGATTGGTTCTTGAAAGTCTTACTAAGGGTAACATCTGTAAGCCAACCAAGGTTTTCTTTCTTTCTTACTGATATCTATTCAGTAAAATTTGCAGATTTACAAACTGAACTTGAGAAAATTACTCGGAAAAGTTATGTGAAGACTTAATGGTTTATGTCCTTCTTCCTTTTTGGATCCTATCTTGTCTTTTCTTTTTTTTCAGTAATCTATCAGCAGCCTGATGTCCCTGCCAAACTACAAAGCACTTCTGGCTCTTTGTTCCACAGCCCTTGCATGCTGGGGGCACAGCTAGACCAAACTACAGCTCCCTTCATGGCTCTGCCATCCAGGTTTCCTGCCCCTCCTGAAGGCACATATCTTGTCCCAAGCTAAGGTCTCAGTTATCTACCTGTCCCAGGAATCTGAAGGACTCATGTTACCACTAGTTTTATTGTAAGCTGATTTACGCCCAATATAACCTTAAATCTTCTGTCTAGCGTCATGCCTAACTTTGAATTCATTGTCTTTTCAATGCCTTTTCTCTTTTAATTTATTCGGTGTCTCTCTCCATCTGTTGATAGTTTTGGTTGCTAGATTTCCCAGATGAACTGATAATAATAACCCAATAATACTGTAAGATGCATAAGAAATAGCAACTTGTTTTACTGTAATAATCTTCTTAGAGTCTAGTCTGCCCTCAAATGAAAAGTGTATTCTAAATGCATACCTGTCTGTAAAGGAAAATGAAAAGTCTGAGATCTCTTCCTCAGCCAAGTTTTTATCCTTTGCAGTTATTCTGAAAAAAATGAGAAAAAATATCTATCGTATGATATTTTTATAAAACAGGAAAAAAAATGCTATTAAAGAACGTCATGTATTTTGCTTGAGTTCTTATTATGGACTCATTGCTTGAAATTTTGAGTGTTTATGAACCTCAGGAAATAGAAGTACATTTCTACGCTTTGTGCTTGTGGAGAAAATTTAAGTTATGACTTGTTCGTAATCCACTTCCCCTCCTTTACTTTCCAGTCCCTTCCCAACTCCTTCCTCTTCCTATTTCCTTTCCCTTTGCTTTATTTTCCCTTAGTATAGGATTTACCTATGCTAGTTTATTTGAACACATAATGTCTGTTAACAGTTTTATACTAATCAGAATTTTTTGAGCTTTGACTCATAATTTTTGAGCACTGGGCAATAGGAGAGGCAATGTTCATGAGCAGATGTCTTTGTACCTTCTCTAGACATATTTTTCAATTATTTGTTGGGGTTTTTTTTGTTTGTATCACATTCACAATTCCTGGCTTGCATGTAGCTCTGAACGGAGAGCTTTTCATGGAATACAAGCTTTTCATGTAATACTTCCCACAATATTGACTTCTTCCATAATGTAACACAGGAATGACAATGAAAGTAGACAGTAGTGAGGTGAATAGGATGGAGCTTGATATTTTAAGATTTCTAAATATATTCACACCAAAAAATTTGCAACTACATTTCTCTATCAACACTTATTTTCAGTCTGTTTCCTGATTTTTCTTTCTTTTCTATCTGCTTTCGTCTTTTTAGGTAATGTTCTTTGGCATAAGATTGGTTCAGTTGCTGTCTGAGTTTGGAAAATAATACACTTCAGATATTATTTCAGTCTTATTACTGCTGAGAACATTCTAGAATAGGTACGTGCATGTACTTACGTACATGCAGTTGAATTTGTACATGGGATACTCTAAGTATGCTTCACTCCCTTTTAACACCTGGGGGAAGACTCTACTGCAAGTGCCCATGTTACCCTGTAATTCTAAGACTAAGGCTTGTGTAGTTGACCATGGTAGTGTAGCATTTTTTCTCCATACAAATATATTTTGTGAATTCTAGTCAGAGCTTTCCTCAGTCCTTATTTAAATTGGAGGGTTAGTTTCATCCATGATAAACCAGGAATCTTATCTTCCCTTCCATATCATATACTTTGGTGATTTTCTTTTAAAATAAATCCCTTGGATTTCCTTCAGGTCTCCTTATGTTATTTAAAGATCAGCAGTTGCAGCCAACAGCCATATCAGCTAAACCAAGGAAATTGTCTGTGTTTTGACCTTTATTTAACACAAAAGCAGTAAGTTAAAATAATATGTAAAACTGCTGCATATTTAAATATCTAGAGTCTTTCTAGTAATGAAGATTCTAACAAATGCCTGTCTTAGAGTCTTCTTTTGTTAGGCCTACTTGTAGCAAGTAATTTCTGCTTATTTCTTTTCTAAAAAAAAAAAAAAAAATCAGTTTTACAGTTATTCTCTTTTTCTTTATTCTGCACATTTTTTCTCATTGTCCTGTTCATCCCTGTCTCCAGTCCCCTGAATTCCTCCATTAATTGTTGGTCTCTGTGCAATAAGCAAATTAGGAAGAGAGAGATGGTAATTACTTTGCTGATCTACTCAATTAATGTTATAGATAGCTTATATATTGATTAAGATCATACAATTATCTCTAGTTTCATATTGCTGCCAACTACTGGTTGGGGACTTAGCACCACACTGATGAAAAGTCGTCTTGTGCTTCATGGACGGTATCTGCACTCCTTCCTCTGTCCTGTACTCTCTCTTGTTCCCCCCATCTCTTGCATCATTGTATTTTTTAAGAAGAAAAAAACTAAGTGTGAACCAACAATCCAGCATGTAGCTGCTTTGGGCATTTTTTAAAATTTGATTTTGAATAAGTTTGTAATATAGGAGGAGTAACAAATCATGCATACAAACTGCACAGGAGATTCTTCTGAACGTTTTCATTCCTGTGTAGGTAAAGGGTAGTGGCTATAGGTAACAACCTAAAAAAAAGAAAAGATTTAAACAAGGTTTTTTTCAACAAGAATTTTGAAATAAAGGACTAGGCATTTGTTTTGGCAAGCCATTGACTACCCATGTTTGGTGTTTTATTTGTTTTCAAAGCTTCATACAACTTAACACTTTTCAATGACACAGTGAATTTATGTGGTGCATCTTTGAGTACTTTGTTTCTGAAGACTTACTGCAGTGTCAATCCAGTGAAGACATTCAGTCCATTTGAGAAAGAAGACTTAATTACCCTGTTGCCAGAAAAATAGCAACCTTCATCAGGTTAAGGATTATACGTGTGTCATCAGTGTAGAGTGTCTTAAGGTATTTTTAGTTACTGATTAATGGAAGGTATACTTCCAAGACCCTAAAAAATCAATGGTATCTTTTGTTTTAAGGTTTACTCCTAATACATCTGTAACTAGTATGTCCTGCTTGGGATGTTACAATGCTGTGTCTTTATTTTCTTTCTGGAAGTTTTATCAAAAAAAACCAAACCCGTATTATTTTGTCAAGTAGAATTTTTGGGCGTCCTAGATGGATTTCAACCTAAATTACGAATAGCTTAAATGCTGCAAAAAGGAAGACAGACAGGCACACAGGCAGCTATGAAGGCTAGTTCTATTTTTCCCTTATGATGCGAAGCAATATAATTATATTCTATTATCAAAAGGTCATTGTGCTCATGTTCCTAGAGTGATTCAGTAACGTTATGGGCACAACTCTCACAATGTTACAGAAGGGCCTATGGATCACTTCAACTTTGTAAAGTATGTTAAAATGTCTCTGAAGAAGTGCATAGGTCTTGTGCTTCCCCTCTGCAAAAATGACTTTTGTTCTGCAAGATTAGGAAGCAAAATAAAGCCTCTCTGATTTAGTCATATGTTTTAATTTTAACTTCATGCTGTGTAGAGTAATAGACAACTTTAGCAATACTGTGCATGACTTGACTTGCATAATGGCACATGATTGTTCATGCCATAATTCAAACATTTTACCAAAACTACTTCTGACACTAAAGGCAAGGCATAAAATATAATGGCTGAGTAATATTAGTTAAACAGATAATTCAAGAGGTTGATAGGGATGAGTAAATCATATGTGAATCTATTCAGTACTTGTTTTTGGATATTTTAGATAGTCAAGTGGCAGCACATGTGTTAACTAGAAATTAGCTCTTAGTTGGAATGTGTTGTGCAGGGTGTGAAAGCTGGATAGAAAGCAAGAATTCCCACTGCTGTAGAAATTTTTTGATGTTTTGAATTTGTTTGTTCTGTGAAACAGAAATAAGACCTTACCAAAAAATGAAGGGATCGAAAGGAGCTCTTGCCTCAGAAAAGCAGTCAGAGAGAAAGGAAGAGGGAAAGAGTCATGCCAGAGTAGAAAATAGAACTAAAGTTTGTGCTGTAAACATAAATATTTATTGATAGAGGGAAAAAATGAGTCTAGCATTGGAAACTGTCCTTAATTCTGTCCTGTCTTTAATAAACCTTCCGAGGGAATTGTTACTTTCTGACAAAATTTGCTTTTCATAAAATTCCCAGCTAGCTCTAATGAGTGTTGCAGCAAGTACCAGAACAGTACTGCTGATAGGAAAGCAAATGTTTTCCGTGTAATATAGATTCCCAATTCTACATTGCTCTGTGGTAAAAACGGAAGATGTGTAATGTAGGTCAGCACGGTGTCAATTCAAGCAAATTAAAATACAGATGCTTCCTCTCAAATCAATCAAAGCATCTGTGAAACTTCACAAATTAGAAATAACATGGACATATGAATCTACTTGACACTGCACAAAATAATCACTGTTTTTTATTCTAGCTCTCAGTACCTCTTATACAGACAAAAATATGTCAAAATTTATAGGTGTATGTAAAAGTTGCAAAGTGACTAAACTATACAAAATTTTGTTTTGTTTTGTTAAAATTTAATTCATTAGTCAAAGCATCTGATCAGAAACTTGGCCTGAATTTTAGATAGAGTAAATTGTCTTTCACCATTGTCACATGGGAGAAAATCCAAGTATTTTTTTCTGTCTTTCGCTGATGTTATGTACAAAACGTGAATCGTGTTTTAGCCACTTATGATAATGAGGCCCTGATCCAGTATAATTTCAAGTATATTGTATTAATATGGATATATTTCTTAGATTCTCACTAGAATAAACCTGAAACTTATCTCTGTGTAATTGCAAGCTTGTTTCAACAAACAAACTTGTGCTTACTAGGCATTTAAACTTGATACTTCTTTCTGGGTGTTCAACTTTTTTTTTTTCATTTGGCAAATTATCTTTCCTATTTTTCTCGTGAATTACACCTTAATTGCCAAGTCCAGTTTATGTTCCAGCTTCGTTAGTATTTAGTTCTGGCTTAATTGTTTGAACTAATGATGTATGCACAAGCTATAAATTATTGGATCTGCAGCAGTTTCTCACAAATTATATGAATAGTATAATTTTTAAGAGGGAATAAAGAATGTACATTCCTCATCATAAGAAAAGTACTTGAAATAAGATAGGGACTAATCTCTCTTATACAATAGAACTGTTAAAAGCAGATGCATTTGTGAGAACCCAATTAGTTTGATTGTAAGGTATTTTCCTCCTTTATTTTGCATCACACCTTTCATATTTATTATTTAAATTGATAACACAGTGTATTTACACAGGTAGAATACACCACTTTGCAAGACAGTGGCTTTTACAGCTTTCTGATTTTATTTTAGCAATTTTTTTGGTGTTCAAACTAACTAAAGCTATTGTTTCATTTCAGTTTGGAAGACGTTACATTGAAGATCTTTTTAATGATTTTCGAGATGGACGAAGACTTCTGGAGCTCCTGGAATGCCTTACAGGCAAAAAAATCGTATGTGTAAATTTACATGTTTACCGTATATTGAAATCTTGATTTTGTGATAGTTATAGTAGGTGTCGTTCATTAATTTCCACCATTGGTGAGGGCCTGTGGAAACAGTATTTTTTAAGGATCTGAATATTTTTGACTTTCATTTGAAGTTTAGGAAACATTGCAACTGAAAGCTAGGCATATATTTGAAATGAAAATGTCCTACTTTGTTGTAGGCACTTATTAAGGAAGTGTGGCAAAGAGAAACAAGGCTGAAGCAGGGTTCATTTAGATATTTAGATTTTTGCTGGAATTCAGAATTTATCGATCACCAGATGTTTGTGTCAAATACAATGAATAGAATGTAATGTGTAGAATTAGAATATTCTGCAAAGAAATTTCTTGCAGTCCATGTGTTGGAGTTCTACATAGCTGAAAAGAGAGAACAGCTTGCTCCTATTAACCTAGAAATTCTAAAGCAACATGTCACACGTATTTTTTAATATGCTCTCTTGTGTTACTGCTTGGACTTTGTGAGCTTTGGATCTTTCTTTGTAACTTTTCATAAAAGAGTAATGAAGCAGGCTGGCAGTTTGAGAATCAAAATCCAGAGAGAATATATTTGTAAATAAATATTCAACAAACTGATGCTATTTGTTTGATTGTCATAGTAATGTTCCTAAATTATACCATGGAGAAGAAGACTGATCATAATAAACACAATTTGGAATTATCTGATTTTATATACATTTCAATGATTCATTCACTGAAAAGTGTCAAGATACCAAATTACCTTCCAGCTGTGGATCTAGTTTGTTTCACAATTGCCTTTATTTCATATTGGGGAGCTGCATATGCACAATGTGTGATAACATTCTCACTGTTGTTGTCATAAAGTTATGAAATACAAAATTATGAGTATATTGGAAGATTTGGGTTACATATAGTTCATTCTAGTTTCTGATTTTGGACAGTCAAAATTTTTGTATTTTCTTTGTAGGCAAAAGAAAAGGGCTCCACAAGAGTTCACGCTCTGAACAATGTCAACAAAGCACTGCAGGTTTTGCAGAGAAATAATGTAAGTAATCAACCAGACAGGGTCAGAACATCCTATAGATAGCACACTTAATGCTTTGTAAGTGTTGGATCAAACTCTGGCCTATAGTATACAATTACTGGAGTCAAGGTAGTTTTCTTAATGTGGTTTGGATGCTTTGTCGTTCAGCACCAGGACAGAATGTATTTCAAAGAGTTTAAAATCTGCTGCCAGCAAATGTTTGAATAATATATCTATGAAGGATGGTATCTGAAGACTGATCAACATGCACAATTTTATAGTAACAAATGGTGTTTGAAATACATTTTAAAAGGTTAACTACAAGAAGTTATCTGTACCTGATCAGAAGGTGCTACCTATTAAAATACATACTCACAAGCTCTGCTGATTATAAAGTCTGAAAGACTGAGGCTTTTCCTACAAGGAATCTTTCTGGTAAATTTTCATAGATGTCTCTTCCTTATGATTCATAACATTAAGGAAATGAATCATATCAAAACCACTCTCATTCTACTTTGCCAAGACTGGCTTTTAAAGCCAGTGTTCTGTGCATTTTTGAGTAAGTATTCTCATATTATCTTCCTTATGCAAACATTCTAATGCACCCATAACTTCAGCAGGCATTTTCAGTGGCCAACTAATTCTATATCTCCTCCTCAAGAATACATTCAAATAAACTGCAACATTTGTTTAAACTTAACGGTAAGATGTGATGGAACAGTGATAATGTATTCTATGCTGCATATTGTATTGGATTTCTTGATAGCTGCACTAGGTCACTAAGCATGCTTGAGTTCAGCTGCTGGATAAAGTTATTGATTTTATAAATCTAAAGTAATGCTTATCCATCTGAAGATTTATGCATAAATGAAAGTGACCTTATCAGACTGGCATAAAGACCTCCAGCTTTATTTCTACTTTTTTTAAACGGAATTTTGTGTAAATAAGTAGAAGGGAAAGCTTCTAATTCTTAAAAATCTTCAATATTTGACCTTGCTGAAAAAAATCTGCAATATGTTATTTCACAGTATACAAGAAAGTTTTTGTTGCACACCTGGAATGTGGTTGCAAATTTTCATAGTAAATGTTTTTAAAAGTGTTTATTCACTAAATATCAGCTACATCCATTTATATGCTGTTCATTCAGTTTCCAGAACATAACAATAGTCCTTTTCAAATATAGAAAGAAAGCAGAGAGTATTCCAACTGGAGAATGTAGAAGAAAAAATACTCTTTTAGAAAGTGAAGCAGTCATCCAGTGGCCATCATATGCCTGTAATGAAAACCTTATAAGCTCATCCCTATATCAAAAAAAATATAGAGTGTATATATACTTTATCAAATTAGTATAAAGCCAAAAAATCTGACTCTGAAATAGTTTCCTCAACCTTCAAAATCATTTCAAGAGTGATTTCTATGGCACTTCAGGAGTGCAAAATCAATGGTTTTAATGTTATTTAAAGCCTGTAACTAATCTATGTTTTTTCTGCTGGTATGTGCCATCATTGCTCTGAGGTTCTGCAGTCATCTGGGTGGTAACATGTTGAAATATACTGCTGCTTCTAGTCAATCCACTTTACAGATTTATTTTTTCCTATGGAAAGGTGTTAGTGTTGGGGCAAGGAGTTGCCCCAGTATAGCCTCAGGTAACGGTGAGTCAAACTGGGAAATGTTTCTCTGTTTCAGTAAAATAGATGTAGGCTCTGTGTATTCAGTCTTCCATTTCCAAAAACATCCAAAAACAGATGGAGGATTTAGAACACGTAGCTTATACCCTAATAAGCTTTGAAGTGGGTCACTTGCTATGTGGACCCCATTTGAAATTTAGGATATGAAGTTCCACCTGGGAAATGTTCCAGGACACTGTTGGTTAGCATGAATGCCAGTCTCATGTGCTTTTAGCATAAAAATGATGAATTCTTAAAGAAAAGTGTTCTTGGAGAGTTTAGAGTGCTTGACTACTTTGTATGTGATTACTAAAAATGACCTCTACATAGATGTATTGAAATAAAATAAGAGGCTTGTTTTGAGTGTACAAAATCTTTAGTCATTCTACAGATGTAACTTCAAATAGCTTCAGAAGTTCAGTAGAGATATGCAGACTGTAATTTGTGAAGGAATGGGGTACTTTACCATGTAAGTATCATTTCTGACCATGAAAATCTAAATCTATGCAACAGTGAGAATGCAAATTCGAGAGTCATAGTTTCCATCTAAACGTGCAGGTTTTAGCTTGTATTGTCTTGCATTCACATCCTGAATTTGGCTTTCTTATTTAAATAGCATACAAAGTAGGGGAGGGTGAAGGATCATTTCGCATGTGAAGGAAAGAATATTCCAAGGTGATAAATGCTGATGCATTATGAACATTGCAAATGCATAATATAATTATGAAAAACAACATTACTGGACAAACTAATGTGGAAAAGGCTTGCTTAGATCACAATCATTGGTTTCTCTCTAGAACACATTCTGCCTTGCCTTACACAGTGTAGAGAATTTCTATTTTAATCTAAATATGTAGAATAATGTGATTTTGTAGGTTCTTACAGTGTCTAGACGTTTGTGTAGCTTTCAGCAGAGTATGTTATGTAAGGTAGTATGGGGCATAATACAGGAGTTTTTCTGAGTCACCCACCAGTTTTGTGATTTATAATTGTAGAGGCTTAATATAAAAGATTTTTGAGTTATTATTAACTATTACTTTTAGTTGTATGTTCTCACAGCATGCCATAACTGCAATAATTGGAACTCTAGATCACTGCTTACTTTTTGCCAGTACATTAATTGTACCATTTATAAAACAGAAGTTGGATGTTTACTAAGAAACAGAAACTAAATGAGAGATTTACCCTAGCCCATCCGTCCCTCTCCTTCACCACAAAGAAAGCTTAATGTTAAATGTATAAAAATAACACCATCATCTTATGCTTGCTATTAATCTTCTACAAATACTTTTTTGTTTCTTTAATAGGTTGATTTGGTAAATATTGGGAGCTCAGACATTGTGGATGGAAATCATAAACTGACCCTTGGCTTGATCTGGAATATAATCCTCCACTGGCAGGTGAGTGGCACTGCTGCTTACTTTCCATGAAGTATGTTTTTTCCACAGATCTTTTTTCCATTATTATCCAGCCATAACCTACAAAATAAACATAGGCACTGCAAAAAATGTCCTAAATCAGCAGGTTTTATGGCAGACCATTTACATATTATCTCATATAATCTAAGCTATTAAGAAATTTAGGAAGATAAAATAGGTTTTGGAGCATTAGCAGCAGCTCTTTTGACTCTAATTTCACAGTCAGATGTTGCAAGAGAATATATAATACAGTTATTGTAAGAAAGCTGGATAGAAAAAGCCAATGTGGATATATAGCTTTCATAGTCACTTTTCTTTTTAGAATCTTAGAGTGACTTTTATATTTTAATGAAATAATTGCATTTGTTGTTATTTGTTGCTGACCCATCCTGCCAATAATTATTTTTAGAACACTAAAAAGGTGCTACTCTGACAATTTATTGAAGCAAATGTGGCTCATTCAGCTTCCTTTCTCTTTAAAGAGAAAGAGTGCAATATGGTCTAGATATTGTAAAAAATGACATGGTAGATGAAGACGCTTAAGTAAAAAAATTCTGACACAGCAGTAAAATAAAAATTCAAAAAGTCTGTCCATTTGTGTTGGCTGTGTTCCCCAAGCAATAATCTGCAAGTTCTGTGTAGCATTAGGAGCAAAGATGATGGGAAACAAGCCTACAAGACTTAATATTAAAAACCAAATACTCCTATCAAAAATCATATGTACATAATTCATTGAAGTAGGAAACATTTTTCTTCTAGTTTTACAGGACGTGTTTTTGTGAAACCAACAGAGAAAAGTTGCAAATAGTCAAATAACTTCTTCCTCTGTCTCCCATTCCAATATTCCTAGTTTAATTGCATAACGTTGTTCTAAATTACTTATTAAGAGCAGATGGAATGTGAAACCTAGCTGTGCAATTTTGAACAATAATCCTTGAATCACTGTATTTTAATTTACTTGAATTATCCGCTGTCTATACATGTTCAAACTCATATTACGATTCGTTCATATTTAATCCTGAAGCAAGTGTTAAAGATGTGCTTTAGTATTAACTATGTACTTAACTAATTTTTCTTTTAGTTTTTCCCACCAGTCCTTTTACGGCATACTTGCACGCATACAGAAGACACGTGTTCTCTGGTATAGTCTGGTGAGGTTTTGGACGGCAGGCATGTGCTCTTAGAGCACCACTTGCTTGCAGTATGTGGGTGATTCACTTCAGGCTTCATCTTGCACCTAGTGATCCTAGTGATAACTGTGGCAGCAGCTGTGATGGTACCCATGGCGTCACCTGAACTACTCATGTATGAAAAATCCGAGGACCATGTTTACAAAGCAGTGGTTAAATAAAGATGTGACACTTTCTTGATGTAGTCATAATGATTCAGCCCATGTTTAGTCTATACAGACTACTGTATTTATTTGTAGTCTGTGGAAGGCTTAAAACAAATAACTATTTGACAGGGTAGTTGTTTTAGTACATGTAATCCTGCTTTTGCAAATACTTTCAGCTTCTGATTCCTGAACTCACAGTCCTGAGAAGAGTTGCCTAGATGAAGTTTATCTGCCTGTCTGTAAAAAAATAAAAAAAGATATGGGTTGTGTGGACAGTTATTTTGTTGCAGATGAGCAGGCAAGAAGCTTTTTCCAGTTTGACATCCTGCAGCCAGGACCACATTAGGACAAAACTGTACTTATAGATGACAATAAGACCATCTTTTACCAAAAAGTGTCCGTCTCTGTGTAAAACGTAAATTATTTTTTTTTTAAAAAGAAGAGATGGTCAAAGAAGGGTGCATGAAAAGAATAATAAGGTACTACCAGTCCGAGAGGGTATCAGCAGTCCCATTGAGGAGAGGCAGTGGTAGAGGCATTGCAGCAGACAAGATTTGACTCATTCTTGCCACTGTCGTTTCTGTTCAGTAGAAATCTCATGGCTTTCCGTATCCCCTGTGGTGATTGTGTTCTTTCTTATCTAACCTGTTTTTCAGATCATTATTAAAAGTTTCGCTGAAATTGAAGTATTGTTCTGAGTTGAGCACCTGCTGCTAAAGCTCTTTATGGTCCTGAATCTATAAGAGTTTCTATTTCCTTGAAGCTGCTGCCCTCTTTCTCACAGTTCTGTGATCCCAGCCTCACTGCTGCATTAACATTTAAGCAAAACCATAATAAAACAATTAATTTCTAAACTGTTACATTTTACAAAGACTCTTAAGAGTGGAAAAACATTCCGTGTTGTAGTGTGTAAGTTGGTTTGTTTGTTTGTTTTTTAAAAGCAAGCCTATTTTAATGTAGAGCTTGAAAAATGCCCCTGAGAATCACAGCAAAAATCCTAACTTTCTTCAGAAAAAAAGCAAAATAATAAGCATATACATAGGGCAAATATTTCAGAGTAAAGTGCATTTCAACGATCAGTTAGCCTCATCTGGAGACCTATTAGAAGCATCAGGCCTGTTGTGCACTTGCTGCAGAGCCGGTATTTTAATTGGAATTACCTTTTTATTTTATTTTGAATTCTAATGGTGGAAATTAAATACTAATGGTTTTGTTAATCCACCTTGAATCAATGAGCAAAGAACATCCTTTACTTTGATAGGTGTCTTGAACATCTATGAAAGTGTCCTTAAAAGAGTTCTTTAAAATGTGCTTTGAAAGAATTTAGCAGTTTCTAGCTATAAAAAAGTAATCTATGCAGTCAGAATACCTCAAATATAGCAAGTGAAAAAGCACTAAGACATTCTATCAGGGAGCTGTAAGGTCCCTACTTGAGAAAAATGAAAACACTTTGCTTTGAGAATAACTTGTTTAGATTCCTTCCTTCTTCCCTCCCTCTCTCCTAGGGGTTGGCATCCTGAAGCCAAGTGCCATTCTTATAAAATGTGATGTGCCTAAGTGTTGGCTTTAGGTGAAATAAATGTAGTGCAAGCGTGAGATCGTGCTGTGTTCCTGGTCACAAGCACACAGCTCCCTACGCACAGGCTCCAGGACATGGTCTTCCAGTGGGGAGATGAGCGGTCCGCTGATGCCATGGACGTGCTGCTTTTGGCTGCCTCTCAGTGTGGTGACAACAATAGTAGTGCTCCCGTTCTGCTCACAGCTTTCCATTTGGCAGTTCAATGTTTCACAAGTTGTCTATGGTGGCACCTGTGTTGCCCTTTCCCCCCTTCTATTCAAAACTGAATCTGTTTTTTTTATTGCTGTAGTGTAGGTTCATCTTCCAGGAAGAGCAAGTATTTCTGTTCTCTGAAAGTTGGAGTTTCCTGTGCCTTAAAGCTTTGTTTCCTGCCACGATATACTGCACTGGAAAGCAGAAGTGAAACAGAAATTGGTGTCAGAGGTCAACTCATTTGACACAAGAGGCAGCGCCTACTAGACACTTTAAAAAATGGCTGTGTTTTCTGAGCCTGGATGCTGAGGGAGCTTACCAAAAGCTCTTCAAGCTAACATGAACACATCTCTATGTACTACTCTTTCTGAAGAGTACATCTTAACTGAGAAGCCTACAAAAACTTCCTTATAACCTCAATGTGAGCCAACACTTTTCCGCTTAGACGCTGATCTTGCTTCAGGGCTCAGACGTCCTGTGGGCAGCAAGGTGGCATGGCGTGGCATGGTGCTGCCGAGCTGCTGGGGGGGATAGGAGGGATGGCAGCACCCCTCAAGGCCCTTGGGAGGACAACGTGGCCCCAGTTGTAGAAGTGAAGTTTTCCACCACTTCTCACTGAATAGGAAATGACCTCAGCCTTCAGGATGAGATCTGACCCTTTTACTTTGTTATTTTAAATGCCTGCCATTTCCTTAGAGACAACAAAAAAATCATAAATTTAACAGTCTTCACTACTGCAGGGAAATGCAGGAAAATGAGAGTAAATCTTTATCCATTGTCAGCCTATTAAACTCAAAAAGATGAGTTTGAAGCTATTTTGTGTTGGTTTATCAAAACTAGAAATAAATGCTAAGTTTTTGGCTTGATCTCTTTAAATCAAAAGGAAAATGATCATCTGGATTTTTCTGAATAATTCTCTTCCTGATGGCCCATTGTTTTATTATTTTTTCCCAATTTCCTCTGTCCATACTGATTGATCCTTTCTGTTTTGTTAATTCCCACTCTAACATTGTATGTTATATTTCTAAATCTTGTGTTTCTGCATTTGATCAGCTATCCTTTTATAAAAATCTGTTGTGTTTTTCAAATGTTACAGTTTGCTTATAATATTCACATAAATCTGCATTTGCAAATGCAAGCACATGATAAAAATCCAAAATAAACAATGAAACCCTGACCTAAACAATTGTCCATTACCATAATTTCAATATTTCCTAGTCTTTCATATTGTTTAATTTTGCTGTAATACATGCTAATCTTGAAACTTTTCTTCTTTTTAAAACCTGCATTCACAAAAACCAAACTTTTGTATTTTGATGTTAGTGAAGGGTTTTTGCCTGGAAATTCAGGAGGCAAATCTCTTAGCTTCTTTCTGAATTACATAAATTACTTTGGCAGCTCTCAGTAATGAAGACACTGAAAATATTAATGAGAAACTCGAAATACGCGTTCAGACATATGAAGCAAACTAAAGACTGTATTTCCTAATTTTCTTAAAGTCTTTGTCTCCTGGTATAGAAATGGGGGCAGCTATAAAATTCTGCTATTCTTATCTGACAGAATTTTATTTTCATTCTCATTGATGCAAATTACAATCTTAGACTAAAGTTAGGAATGTGTCTCATGAAATTTAGAGAGGATCAGTTTCTTCTTCCATCTCAGAAACTAATAACTTATAAAGTTAACTTTATACCTGTGTCTTAAAAAGAAAATTGAAGGCACTTATACCTTTTGGGTAGTATGCATCTGAGGTCTAAAAGCAAGACATTCTTTTAGTAATTCATACCTTCATTTATTCAAATGATTGAATTAAATAGCGTGAAACTAGCAAGCAACTTGCCAAACTGAACAATAAAATGGTATCCGATTTTTTTCTATAGTATCATAGTAATTAATTTTGTAGTTGTTGATTACTCTTTGAGATTACAGCTTCTGCATGTTATCTTACAGTTTTTATAATTTCAAAGTCGTCCATCCTTTATCATAAAGAGGCTTCTGCACTAAATGTTGTTCTTCAACTAATACAGGCTGCAGAGCAATTCAAGTGGAGAATTATAATAAAATTATATACTCTGTAAGTGAATATGCAACAATAAGAAATTTTAGAGTTAAATTATATCTTAGGAAGTATTTGAAAAGAGCTGCTAATCTTTATGAGATACACGGAGAAAGCAATGATTTTAAAGGGATTACTTTACAGGAAAATAAATTATAGACTTATTAATAGTTTTGGATGCTCTTTCACTAGTAAAGAAGTTACTAAGAAAAATATAATCGACTCCAGGCTAATATTTTTAGAGGCCCTCAGAATTAATGACTTTTTGTAAAATAATAACTGTAGGTCAGAGAGTTTTCACTAATGAAAGAGGAATATTAACTATTAATTTAAAAATTAAAAATGAAATATATACAGTACTCCTTTAATGCGTGCAATGAAATTCACTTTTCATTCAAGTGCATGTATGCAAATATAGTTTGCACATTTAAGTCAAAAACATTATCTACTGTGCACTAAGCACATTTATTTGCCCTCAGTACTTATTTCAGCTCTGTCAATGAGAGAATGCTTTTCATCATTTTGTCAACTTTTGCTATAAGATATCATATTGACCAAGGGTATATTTTCAGAGCAAAGAAAATCACAAGAAGAAATACGGAGTTTGAACGAACTCTGTTCCCGTAAGTGGTGCAAATAAATGTGCCATCTCTGTTCATGCATGGTCTGCTTCACGTGTCACAGGGATGAATGTACTGAATGCATCAGCAACGGTGACCAACAAGTCAGTATCAGTTGTCTTTAAGCTTTCAGAATCGACTGCTATCATTGTACTGTGACACCAAGTATGGTCTGTAATTACTTAGGAGATTTTTCTTTAAGGCTTCAATCTAGGCAACTGAAGTTTTATCGGTCAAAAAAAAATAAAGTCTGCTTTTAATGACTAAGTTCAATCATTGGTGAAATTCTATCTCTTATTACAGGTCAAAGATGTAATGAAAAACATCATGGCTGGACTGCAGCAGACAAACAGTGAAAAGATTCTGCTGAGCTGGGTCCGCCAATCGACTCGTAATTACCCACAGGTCAATGTTATCAATTTCACCAGTAGCTGGTCTGATGGATTGGCTTTCAATGCACTTCTTCACAGTCACAGGTAGGAAAACTAACTTTTCGTTATTTCAATGAGCTTGTAACAGACAGCTGTAACAGGGCTTGAGGATGGTGTATGAATTATGTGGGGTTTTCAGCTGCTTCCTGTGTGGGTTTTCAGCATTCTTTTAAATGGCCGCCTGTTGGCTTTGACCTGGGTGCTGTGTTTGGCGTCAGATGGAATCCTCTTGTGGAGGGAGAGGGTCTGAGATGTTCACAGCGCAACTGCACGCGCTCAGTTCAGATCCTTTTCTGTAATTTCAGTGTATATACCAGGTAGACAGGTAGAGTATAGGCTTGGAAACTTTTGAGAAGAGCAAGGAATAGATCCAAAACGAAGCCTTTGAGGTTGTCCTAGAGGGAGGAGATTTTCCTGTGGGGACTTAAGAGGGGAAGTGTTTGTTGAAAGCCTTTGACAGTTGCTGGATTGAAAGTGTGGATTTGCCTCAAAAGGACACAGCTGGAGAAGGTAGCCTTTGTTTTCAAAATCTTTCATGTTTTTCCCCCAACTGATCTGAGTTTTCACCCCCTCTCAAAAGTTGTCTTGCTCTAGTCTGTGCTGTATAAAACTCTGCCTTTAGAGATTCAGTGGTTCTCTGGTGGTTCTGTGTACTTGGCTTAAGGAAGACATGCAAGCCAATCTGTCTTAAAGGTCTAGTTCTTAATCCACTAGTGGATTTGAAACAGTACTTATTTTTCCAATGAGGTAAGCCTCCTGATCTCTTTTCTCCTACTTCTATACCTCTCTGCTAAAGGAGACTGTCTTGCAAGGTGGCTGACTGCTCCAAATTATCAGAGCGTGTTGAGTTTTTGAACAGCTAAATGGGTAGGTTCTCTTTAGTAAGAGACAAGAGGAATTTACAAGATATTAGTATAAATCAAGCCATTTTCTTCTTTTTTTTTTTAGTTACATTAAAGGCTTAAAATAAAATAAGGCAAAATACTTCTAAAAGCATAGTCTGAGACAATATATGCTTTCTAACTTATGCGGTGAAGATCTGCAGATATTTCTTTCCAATATTTTCATTGGCTCATGTAAATGTTCCTGAATCAAACTGTCTGATTAAGTCTACTGCTCTCGCAGTCCGAAGACTAACGAAGACGGCTGTTTACGGTGGCTGTGGCTCACACCACCATCCCAGGCACAATAGGCATCTCTTGCTGTGAGTCCGTTTTTCACCCTGCAGGTATCTGGGATCCTTGAGTAGATCTGACTGAACTAAGGTCCAGGAACTTTGAATTATGAGTGTTCTTTGCTTATAGTGTTAGGAATGAGGTGTTAAATCTTAAGGAATAGTTTATTATACTCTAAAAGGTCCGAGTGTATGTCTTTCACCTGCTTTCACTATTTATAATACTAAAAACTGGTTTTCCCACTATCCTGCTGTTACTTTGCCACTGATGTACTCACATCTTGGTGTCGGTGCAAGTGTTTATACAGGTACTAGGAGAACTGCGTTTGAGGAGCTAAATAAAAAAAGAACTTAAAATATTTAGTGATTGTGTCAGTAGCTTTAGATAACGACTTTATTGATTGGTCGTTCATTAAAATGTGGTTTGGTGGGTTTTTTTTAAACTTACTTTTTATGTTGTTACTGCTGATGATCATTTCTTATTGTAATTTGCTCTGCCTCTCATTTCATAAGTGGTTTCATTCTGATGGACCTGAATATAAGAATGCAATTATCCTGTACAAATCAATGATTCTCTTTATTTCTAAAGATCTAATGCCATACTTGTAGATGATTTATTTTTTTTTAGTGAAAAGCTTTGTGTGGGATACTCTTCTGTCTGCATCACTTACCTTCGTGAAAGCTCTGTTACAGTGTGGGAGCATACACATAATTTCTGTGTGCATGAATACCTTTTTGTGTTTCTAAATCATTGTCTATACACAGCCTTATTAAGTGGGAAAATGCTGGTTTTTAACTCAAACACCAGATTGCTTAAGTCACACAGGAACTCTGTGATACAAAAAGGACAGTGTGATTCCTGCTACTTTTGGTGGTACAGTGCTGCCTCTGTTGCATTGGATACAGCTGGGGAAGAAAAAATAGATACACCTCAAAGGGAAAATGCTTTATTTCAAAAATGCCAAAAAATAGTTGTGCTGAAATTATTTCGGATAACTAATTGGTCCTGTAGACTCAAAGGCTAAACCCAATAGCACTCTATGGCATTGTAACTGCTTTGATTTCATTTTCAGCAAATCAGTGCAGCAGAAGGCCAAAGTGGTGTCACGTCTTTTCACCTAGATGCAATATCAGCCTCCTTGTTTCGTGATTAGGGTATCTGGTACTCAGATATTTAGCTTATGTCCTCTACAGGGCCATGTAATATCATCTGGTGTCTGAAATCAGTAATCAGAAATTCCTTTTTATCTCTGTAAGAAGAGCTTCGGAAGTCTGAGCAGAGGCTCTTATTCAGGAGCAGTCCCTGGCTGGAGAAGGCAGTTGCCTGCCTAAGCCACACTGGGGTTGTCTAGACAAATATCTAAGTATCTGTAAGTCATACTTTATGCACTGCTGTGTTCAGTCCAGTGCAAAGGTCACCAGTTTTGAACATTTATTTCCTGTACACTACAATTTATGCACTTTATTCAGGTTTTCTAAAACAGGACTGCAAAACTTAAGCTAGCTCTTAATCTTCTTATGTCTACTGGCATAAATCTTACATAACTTTCTGCACAATGAACATATCTTCAATAGAAGTGAAAAAGCATTACTCCATGGAAGTCTTGTATTTTTCCCAGTAGTTAGTGCACTCATCTGGGAAGCCACGAGTGTGCATTCAGATTCCCCGAGGCAAGTCTCCAAGACTCCAAAATACATCAGTTGTCTTCTTCTGGACTTAGTCACGAAGTTAATCTGCAAAAGCCTGAGGAAGGCTTAATGTTCCCTGAAGCCCTGAGTCAGTCTTTTCTTAGGATGAACCTCTGTGCTTAGTGTCTTCTACATTGATTTTTGATGATTTTGCACTTCATGCTCAGTGTGCGGGAGCACTGAATTGCCCTTCAAGATTCAAGATTAAATCAATAAAATAGGTACACTAAGACACTCTGCGTGTTCAGGAGCACCTAGTTCTATCCTATAAGAATAAAAAGCCTTCTATAGAAATATTGATGCCTAGTTTAGTCGCTCTAAAACGCAGGCAACTACTTGTTAGGTGTCAAAGTGTCTTGGCTTCGTGCCTAAAGTAGACAGTTTGAATATACACTTAAAAAAAGTTGATCAACACTGGTTTACATGAGATCTCGGAGAAACAAGGTGTCACACACATCCTATGCTTTATCAATATTTAGTGGTTTACTTATATAGAATGACAAGCCCTCTGAAGACAAACGCTTTTGATTTTAGCTCCTGTTTGCCCTCTTTGATTTTCTTTTCTACTTCTCTACTTCTACCTCTTTGATACTTCGCCTGTTCTACTTCCTCCTCTTCTATTTCTTTGTTCTCCATAAAGTTTGATCCAGATTTTTTTTTCTTTTTCCTGTCTTCCTCTGAGTTTATTGCTCTGTATTTCATTAATTAACTTTTTCCATTGTCTTTTTTCCTCCTTCACTGTTGTCCCTTTCTACAGTACCTTTCAATACATCTCTTTCTCCCACCAATTTTTATATTGAAATGGAGTCTTGAAGGAAAACAAGGATTTGTTGCTCTTCAGAACAGCTGCAATTCTTTATGGTTACTTAGCAAATAACCTAGTATGTATATAAAATACACTGGTGAAAAATTTAATTCTTAAAGGTTTAAAACATATGTTTATCATTTTTGAAACTTAAGACTTTCATGATTTAATTGTGAAAAATATTATTTACTGCAAATAGTAGCTTCTTTTATTAACACTGAAGTCTGAGTTTAGCCCTTCCTTCAGGAATATTTCAGAGGTAAGCCATAAGCCTTCCGCATTGACCTTCAGGCTATAATACGTGTGCACAGTCTTTGTCACATTTAGGTGTTCTCAGGAATGGAAGCAGAATTAGTCAGAAAAATGTCTAGCCATAGTTTGAAAAATCTGGTATGAAAATGAACTCATATGGTGGACCTGATGCCTAGTGCATCTAAACTGTGCATCTAAACCACACTAGCATTTTACAATTAGATTTTTCTCTTAAAAATAATTCAAGCCTTTTTTTATAGCTGCATCAGAATTACACTGCAGTTTCTGTATTTCCTCATCTGAAATATTGGCTGAGCACTCACATTTTTAAGTCGTCCATTACATAAATGTATCTAATTAATATTCTACTTTTAGAAAACACTACATAGAGTAAGAAATTTTTTAGTCATGCTGTTTTACAGTGATTTCAGGGAAATCAAATTAACTTTTTTGTGAACTTAACTTTTTGCAGCTCACAGCAAATAATGGCAAATACTTTTGAAAGAAATGCATATAAACTTTAAAATAAATTACAGTATACCTTATCTTATGTTTACAGTAATTTTCATGTCTTTGATTTATCCTTCAACAGCTTTCATGTTCAGTCTCAATTTACAGCCTCTGTTACATTTTTGTTACACTGGTTTTGTTTGTGGGCAGCTCCTTTTGAAGGCGTGGAGGGAGAAGGAGAAGAATAGCAGGAGGAAGTTATTTGAGTAGATAAAGATGGGAGATTGACTTACATCTCTTCTTAGTTTTGATGCTAACACGCTCTGGAATTGCTACTAACAATATAGAACATGTGTCCATCCAATCTTTGAAAGAAAAAAAAAACTCCAACCTTAACCTCTCTGACATTATGTTCATGTTCTAAGTACATCATTCAATTCGATTGCTAAACAGTACTTACCTGTTTCACCATGAAGTATCCAGGCTGAGTGATTGTGTGAAACATTTAAGGACAAACACTGCATTATAGAAAATATCATTGTATTTGTCATAGTCATAGTTGAGGTCCTCATTGCCAAAGAACAAATAGATTAGAAAGTTGTTGTACCTTGATCTTTCTTCTGTTTATACCGCTCTTGTGTTTTAGGTATCCGCCGTCCGAAGACATCCTAGATAGTACTAAATCATCTTCATTCATGGGTCAGGTGCAAAAAGCTCAAGAATGGAGGGAAAGAAAGTTAGGGCAGCCTTGTTGAATTCCCACAACAATATATGTGCACAAGCACAATGATTCCAACTCAGAAATTCCTTAAACTCCTGAGATGTGGAAAGCTTAAACACTATTATTAAGGAGAGGATACTAGCTTTACGTGAATCACCAAAAAGATCTAATATGGTTCCTTTTACTTATATGGTTGATAATAATAACTGCATGACTTAATAAACCAAAACAAAACCTGTCCTTATCTTTTAAATGGTGATATTTTCATTTCTCTTATATGTTTTCAGTGATAGGTAGATGGTTTTTTTTGTTTTGTTTTGTTTTGGTCTTTTAAATAAAGAGGTTCACACAGTTGTATGGAATTTATATCTGAATTAATATTCTCAGCACCTCCTTGAAGAGATTAAAAGTAAGAGATTAGCATGAAGCGCTATGTAGCCATAATACACCGTGAGAGCAGCAGTCTCAGTAGGAAGCTATATCTCTCATAGTCTTTTAATGCACCATTCCCTTGCTTACAGCTGACTGTTTGATCAGATATGCCCTTTCTCGGTCATTTTACAAAGGGATTACTTGGAGTAGATATTCCCATTTGTATAATCATCATCTCTTTATGGACATTTAGGCTCTTTAGCAATGGTTTTCTAACTGAATGTGAGGAGCAGTGGAGTATGGGTTACTTGGCAAAGTTACAAGGGCATGTCAGTGAGTCTAGGGTGTGAAGTTTTTGGAATATAAAGAAAAACTTGGGGTACGGTTCCTTGAGTGGTATGTTCTGCATTGAACTGAATAAACAAAGCAAGAACTGTGGAGTGGCAACCTCACACTAGGAATGTGCAGAAATTACAACGTTTTGCTAAGGAAAAGAAGTTAGTCCTTCTACATTTGAAACTCTTCCTACTTCAGCCTGCAGATCACAGAGAACTTTCTCCATTGTAATCTTTTTTCTCCAGAAGGGTATCAGAGAGAGCTTTGCTTCTTTCCTCTAACATTGTTGAGGCTTTTTTTTTTCCCCCCCGCACTGGTCCTTTAATCAGGATTCTGAAGTGGGAACAAGTGGCATTCATTATCTTCTCTCCTTGCTTCTTTAAAATGCTTGAACTTAGGCCGGGTGACTGCCTCAGAAACGAGTACTTCAATGCAGCTGTTTCTGCTTCAGGATGGCAGAGTGGGGAGGGGAGAAGGAAAATGGCATTAAAAAGAGGTCCTGGACAAAAGAAGCAAAAATTTGTCTTCAGTAACTTAAAGGAAAAGCAGAAGTAAAAGCAATAGTATGAATAGGTATGAAAATACTTTCATTGTGAAAAGTTACTAGGTTACATGTTAGTTATTGGCTTCTGGCTTGTTTTAATTGTGAGAGTACTGTGAGAGATTTTCTTGTATATATAAAGCTGGAACAGCAACAAAACCACAGCTTTTCTCTTGGAAAGGAGATGGTAACTTTTATGATCTAAATGTGGCTTCTTTCTACATCTGCTGAGTGAAAGGTTTTGTGAATTAGATCTGTAAATTTCTCTTTTGCTAAATTATTTTTTCACAGCCTAATTCTAATAGCATTATAACCTTAGCTAGATGTTGATACAGCTTAATGGTCTATCAAAATATGCATGGTGTTTCTTTCTGACTTTCATAATTACCTTTGAGTAATTATTTTTTACAAAAAATTACATGAGTTAAGATGTTACTGTTTTGAAGGCTTGCGATACTTCACAATTGAGTCATTTCAGAAATGCTGAAGAGGTTTAAACAATTTAAACAAAAACATCTTGTGATGTTAAAGGATCTTCCAAATATTTCATTCTTTCTTTCAGAATTCTCTCTCTGGAGTGTATGCTTTGCATTTCTTACTTTTCTTGAATCTACACCTTTGCAAAATTCATTACCTCTTCAGGTGGGATGGAGTTACTGGACAGAGTTGTCTGACAACTCTGAGGGTTCTTTTTCGTTGCTTGCTTTAAATCAGATGGTAACCTGTTACTTTTTGTAGTAACTGTGGTTTGTCTTATCCATGACTTTCATTTCTGCATAGAGATGTGTCTGAATTTGTTTGGTCTTAGCATACTCCAGATTTCAGTTTTCTTACCCTGCCTGATATATTTCCACCACAATTTATGTAATTTTATACTTTATGAACAAAGTATTTTCCCTGTAAATATATTTTGAAAAACTTCAGGTTTGTTTTCCCCCTTTTTTCCTTTTTTTTTCTCCTTTCTGCTAGTTACAGGAAAGAACTGCAGGTACAAAAATTACCTTGCATTTGATAAAAATTTTGATTTTACAATATAAAAATTCTCCATTGAGGACTTTAATCTTTTCAATTTTGGCTCTCCATGATCTTGTCATAAACTAAAACAAGATCAGTGCTGTTTTAGCTGATCAGTGACTGGCTGGATAGAGTTCAACATGTTCTAGTTAATTCTAACTTATTTGAACATGGGTATGCTTGTATGTGTTCAGGGAGAGGAGTGAAGACTGCTAGTTATGTCTCTCTGGCTTCGCTTCTTGTCAGATATGAACCACGCTGCAGATGTGAGAACAAATTTCCTCTTCCTTCATACAGTTTGAGCAATATGGAGACAGTAAACAAAAGCAGAGAATCAGTATTCCATTTAATTTACTTTATCTACTATTTCATACCTGCTCATCCCTATATTTAAAACTCCTTAGAAACCTAATAATAGTTGTTACTTGAAATTCTGTTTCAGTGTTGTTTCAGGGATTTTAAGAAGTTATTTGCCGTATACCACATTTCTTAATCTTCTAAGCTGTAATATCTCCTGCAATCGTACTTGGCAGTATTGCCACATAAATACACCCAGTGAAACATCTAGACACATAGCACTGAGAAACTGATGCTTCCAGCTGACATTATGACACTCATATTCTAGTGATGGTGCTACTGGAGTGTGTATACTCTAGTGTTCTTTCAACAAAGGGAAAATCTGGAAAGCTAAACTGCTGTTGGAATAGGGAGAGCTTTTTGAATTTTTAATTACTTTTTTTTCATTAAATTGATGCTCGTCAGACCTGATTTGCAGCAGGTGGCTATATACTTTTAAGTTGGCTTGGAATCTGTGTTGTCTTTATTTACAATACTAAGAAAATTCATAGGAAAGCTGTCAGCGACTTAGTGAAGCTTACTACTTCTCTTTTATAGCTGTGTCTCAGACACTTCAAGTTTTTGCTGTCTGTAGTAAGAGTAAAGAGACTTGCTGTCTATGTTCTACACAGGCACATTCGTACGCAGTAGGGCTAGTAAGCATGCAAATTCAAACAAGGTGTTCTACCACATGATCTTATCTGAAACTTTGTTCTTTAAACTTTTATGTTTGAGTGCTTGGGTGTTGGTTTTGTTTGTGTCTTTTTTTTTTTTCTCCCTTCTTTTAGATAAAATAACATCATTCTGTCTGTGTCTTATATTGAGAATCCTATGTCTACAGAAGATGTGATGATAATAGCCTTGACTTATCTGTACAGATTAGCTCTAAAATATCCTCCTGGATTATGCAACTGAGAAGTTGGATGAAATTAAACATCTAAGATATTTTTAATGATGACAGAGATTTTTTTTCCAGAGGAATAAGACAATATTGTGTCATTCCTCAATGAATAATTCTAAATGTTACTGTTCTTGCCCAGTGGCATCCTGACTGGGTAGAAGGAAGCATGTTCCTGTATATAAAACCTTAGATAACCAAAAGAGTCATGATGGTGTGAAGATAATGTGTTGCTCTTAGCAGCACAAGTGTGACTAGAACTTCAAACCAAATCCCTGTAAAAAAAAAAAGTGGGGGAGGTAATCCCTCAGATATCATTCTTTTCTTTCCTTGACCTAAAAGCTTTTGTCACTGAATTATGTTTTTACACCCTAGTCTGCGTAGTATTTGTGCAACGCATCCTTGCAGAGCTTTTTAAGAAAGTCATAATAGACAGCTTTGTGGTTACTACAGTGTTCTCTTTGCTAAATCTGATGTATGAGCTTATGTATCCTATGCTGTATGCCAGCCAAAAAGTATAAATTTGGAGAGAATAAAGAACTGAAGAATATCTGTATGCATGTAAAGTAAGGTGTAGGGGTGTGGTGGATTGACCTCAGTTAGCAGGTGAGCACCCACACAGCCACTTACTTTCTTCTCCTTCTGCTCCCCCAGGACAGAGAAGGGGATAGGAAAGCAAAAGCAAGAAAACTCATGGTCAAAATAGAGACCATTTAGTAAATGAAGGAAAAAAAGAATAGAAAAACAAGTGATGCAAAGACAGTAACTGAGCATCTCCCACAAGCAGACTGATGCTTGGTGAGTCTCCAAGCAGTAGCCATCTTGGAAGACAAAACCTCCTACCTCCTTCTTCCTTTATCCCAGTATTTATTACTGAGCAAGTTACATAGTATGGTGTATCACTTTGGCCAGTTTGGGTCACCTGGCCTGGCTGCGCGCCCTTCCAGCTTCTTGCCTGTCCCGAGCCTACTTGCTTGGGGAAAAAAGAGAAGTCTTGATCCTGTTTAAGCACGGTTCAGCAATAGCCAAACAACTGATTTGTTATTATATACACTGTTTTAACCACAAATTCAAAACACAGCATCATATGGGCTGCTATGAAGAATGTTAACTGCATCCCAGTCATACTCAGTATAAGGAGGATGGAAAAAATTGTGCAGATATAATCTGTATTTTGAAAATGCCTGTGTTTTAGTAAACAAATCAGTTTGAGATCAGACTTAATGCATCCATGACTAGAAACAGAAATTATCACCTCTTAAGTTTCCTTTCCCTTCCCTGTCCTACCCCAATCCAAACTTAGTACTTTGAAGTTCATCTGCATATGGGAAGGAGAAACCTCTATTTTAAAATAGTGTTTAAGAACCTCTGCATAGAGAACCAAAATACTTTAGAATAACTTAATTGTTGCTATGTAAATCAGTCCCCTCCGAAAAAAAAATGGATAGCAAAGGTGCATAACTGAGAAATTACTATTACATAAATGGCTTTTTTCCTTTGCTCTCTTGAAGTTATTGCAGTGTGATCTAGTGAACATTTTTGCCATCTATTATATCTATGGCAGACTGCTTAAAATGAACTTTTAAAATTAATAAAAATATAAGTAAATCTGTCATAACTAATTGCAACATTTCAGTTTGTGTAAATAACATACTTGATTTATCTGTAGGTAAAATTATATGTTTAGATGTTTTCTGATTTAGAGCAGTGTATCAGTCACAAATAGTGTAGTTGTTTTTCTTCATATTATATGCACATTAATTACAGAACATCCAATTAATTTTTTTCCAGAGTGTCTGATAAATAATTCTGATCTCTTAATGGATAATTCTCAAATGAAATGCCAAAGATCACAGTGTATTAACAATATTTATATTGCAAATAGTGCAACTGGCAATAGAAGAGCTTAGATTGTGTATCTGAGCTATAATTCAGTTGTGGTTGTTCTGTCTTTTCTTGCAAGAACATTTAAATTGTGCTCTAGTGCTTTTGCTCCTATCAGCTAAAACCTTTGATTAGATTACAGTTTTATACTCATCTGAAAAGTGTGTATTCTTCTAAAGGTTTTGGTAAGAATGTTGCAAATGTTCTCAGGTCATGAATTTTTGAGCCCGTTGACTGATTTCAATCAGATATAACAGTGAGCTGGTAATCTCAGAAGCGGTTACGTGTTTAGAAACAGTAAGCAAAGTGAAGTGAAAAACTGGTGGCTGGAGAGAGCAGGGAGACTGCAAAAACACCTCAGTAGTCATCTGTCCTGCTTGGCCTGCCAGGGCCCAGTCCCAGCATGCATGGCCGCAGCACAACATCCTTCTCACCCAGGCACTCTTTGGGACTGGAATAGAAGAACAAGTCCACTGTGGGCATTTTGGGCAGTGACAGGAGCAGAGCACTATAGGTGAAAACAGGGGGGTTTAGGGGAATGAGGTTATAGGCTGTTGGGACTTAGTGGAGAATAAGAGATGTGGTTAGTGTGGTGGTGATGAACATGGATGAGTATAGGATGCAAAGCCATTAGAAACCAAGCTTCGTTAGTTCCAGTGCTGATTGAACAAGTTCTTTCATTAAGAAATGAATAAAAAAGTAGTAGCAGATGCTAATGGATAACTGTAGAAATACATAATTAAATATAATGCCAAAAAAAAGAAGAAACTTAATGTTACTCTTATTTTTACTTTAGACCAGACCTATTTGATTGGAATGCTGTTGCTTCTCAGCAGTCACCTGTACAACGATTAGACCATGCATTCAACATAGCCAGGCAACACCTGGGCATAGAGAAACTCCTTGATCCTGAAGGTTAGTAGAAATTATGTTCCTTTCTCTAAGTGGAAAATCAATGTTTCCATACGTTTGATTGCAAATGAAGTTGGTTTTGCACTGGAATTTAATATTTTGCAAGATAAATCATGAACTGAAGCAAAATCCTTTGTTTATTCATGTTTTAATGTTAACTTTTTGCTCTATTGAAATAGCATAAGAACTGCCTGTATGTACATGCTATAAAACAACTTTTTTCCAGTTTTGAGGCCAGAGTTTTAATGTGCATGCACTGAATTAAATGTATCTCAATAAGTAGCTGGTTTCTGTTTCAAAGATTTAGACCATCTGCCACTTTTATATCTTCCGAAAAGATCATGAGTACAAATTAACTTTTAATATATATACAAAAGGTATGTACAAACTCTAGATACTCATATTGTTAAAATATGACTTATGCATCTTCTGTATATCAAAATTTTGTTAGGATTACATGACTCATATCACTATCATTTAGTCTTACATGTAATAGACTTGCCTGTTTTACCTTAACTCTATCTTTTGTACTTATGTAGTCATGTTTGAAAGGTTCCTTGTTTTTCACATGATCCTTTTAATTTTCTCCCTTTCTTTATATTCTCTGCCCTGCTTTCTGCATTGCTGAGGGCCTAAGTAATTTTGTCTCAGAGAACATTTCTACAGCATTCTTTATTGCAAGGCAATGTTGAACAGCTGTTGTGTTTCCTTTTTATGTATGCCTTCGTGTATATATAGAGGTATATATCTTTTTCTACACCATGATCCATATACTATATTTTCATGCATTTTCCTAGTAATAAATGCAGGTTTTTTTTGTGTGTGTTTGTGCTGTTCTCAGCAGCTCACCTTGTGAGCGAGTTTCTGATAGGAAGCACCAGAGTTTAACAAAATATAAAAATGAGTCTAAAACATAACATCTGTTCTCTTAATGTTTAAATATAGTAGGACACGTCTCAAGATTGAGCTAATAACCTTGTATCACTTATATTTACTTAGGAGAAATATATGGAAAAACTGTCTGCTTATGCTGCAGTTGAATATCACAAAGCTCCCTGCTCTTACTGTTTTGTAGAGTGAAAAACTGTTAGAGGAGATGGTTTAATTCAAGACAGTGATATTTTACCCTGCATAGAATTAAACAATGAGCGTCTTAAGTGGTGTTCGCAATTAGAGCAGCAAGTATGATTGGAAAGTCAAAGGTGACAGAGACTTGCCACCTTATAGGCGAAAGCTTCATGTGTCCCTCCTGAGTGTCCATCTCCTTGCCATCAAATAGTTGTCCTTGTACCAGCAACATATGGCGTTATTTGTAGTGGAACTTGTGGAAGAAATACACAGTTAACCTAATACAGCATTGCTTGCTAGTACACCATTTTTCCTCTCTAGAACTGAATTTGTACTAACACTGGAGGAGGAGCAGGCTTGCTGTATGCTAAAGCATGAGATGCAGCTTGTAAGCTCTGAATGAGATAGGAATTGAAAACTGGGTTGCACAACTGAATATAGTAGAAGACTGCTATAATTGGTTGAACTTTCTTCTTAAAATAGGTTAGTGAATGTTGTTTTCTGTATGCAAAAGTCACTTTTGTTTTGACATTTTATTCTGCTTTTGGCAAAGATACTTGCAGTTGTTTAGCCAACAACTGAAAAACTCTTCAACATTGGTGGTTTTCCAGATGTCTGCTGTAATATATTTTCTATTCAGTGTTGTAAATTATGGTGCTTGCCACCTAGGGTTTTTTTTTTCTTTACAAATAAAAAGCTGCAAACTTTTCCAAAGGAAAAGTAAATTCTGTGCCTATTTGAAAACGTATGAATTTGTGAAACTGTAACAATTTAGTTCATGATAATAAATCTGTTCCTAGACTGAAAAGTAGAATTACTGGTACATAAGTTAGAGAGAAATATTGTTTGAAGGTTCTAGCATACTACTTCTGTAATTTTACTTTGTATATTTATCACCTCTTCTAATTATATACTCAAATATCTCTTAACAGCATATTGTATCTTGTCTATGAAACTTGATAATGTCTTCACAGAGTATGTAACCTTATTAACTTCATCTTAAAATTAGCAAGCTGTATGTCTTTCTGCTTACAGCTTTCCTCTAAACAAAATTAGCTAAGGAAAGATAGTGATTAATCAAGTGTTACCTGAATATACTGTGTTTTGCTTTAAATTCCCGAAATAGACTACATATGTAGAAGAATAAATTCTGCAGAGCTGTTCTGCCATCAGAATGTTCATAATACTGGGGGAGGGAGTAAACAAACTTGTCTGTAAGAATAAGATATGTGGTAGGAGCTTTATTCCAGCCTTTTTTCTTCCCTGTTCAGACAGAAGAGGTGAGAAAGCTGACCCTTTTCCATAGTGGAAATCATAAATGCATGTTAGCTGTTGGTTCTTTGTTTTGTTGTTGTTTGTTTTTGTTTTTGTTTTTTTTTTCCTGGTGTTGAAAAGGTGACTAGAAAAACGCAAAGGTTAGGTTTCTTTCCTCTCTTCTGTCATGAAAAAGCTGTGGAAGATTCAGGTCTTTTCTGGACACAGGAGTTGAATGTACGTTAAGTAAGTTTGCCAATGATACTAAACTAGGAGGAGCTGTGGACTCCCTTGAGAGTAGAGAGGCTTTACAGAGAGATCCAGATAGACTGGAAAGCTGAACAATGACCAGCTGCATGAAATTTCACAAGATCAAGTGCGGATTCTGCACCTGGGACAGGGTAATCCTAGTTTTATGTGCAAATTAGGGAACAGGAGGCTGGAGAGTAGTCCCACGGAAAGTGATCTGGAGGATCGGGTTAGCGACAAGTTGAACAGGAGTTAACAGTGTGCCCTGCCAACCAAAAGGTCTAACCATGTCCTGGGGTGCATCAAGCACAGTGTAGCTAGCTGGCCAAGGGAGGTGATTGTCCCACTCTACACTGCACTGGTGTGGCCCAACCTTGAGCACTGTGTGCAGTTTTGGGTGCCTTAATATTGGAAGCATATCGAACTATGAGAGCATGTCCAGAGGAGGGTGACGAAGATGATGAAACGTTTTGAGGGCAAGATTTAGGATGAGTGGCTGAGGTCTCTTATTTTCTTCAGCGGGAAGAGAAGGCTGAGAGGTGAACTCATTGCTGTCTACAAGTTCCTCAAGAGGGGCAGTGGAGGGGGAGGTGCTGATCTCCTTTCTCTGGTGACCAGCGATAGGTCACGAGGAAATGGAATGAAACTGCATCGGGAAAGTTCAGATTGGACATTAGGAAAAGATTCTTCACTGAAACAGCGGTTGGTCACTGCAACAGGCTCCCCAGGGAAGTGGTCATGACACCAAGCCTATCAGAGTTCAAGGAACATCTGGATGATGCTCTTAGTCACATGGCTTAGTTCTAGGCAGTCCTACAAGGAGTGGGGAGTTGGACTTGAAGATCCTTATGAGTCCCTTCCAACTCAAGACATTTTATGACCTTTTTGATTGAATCTTGCCAGTGAGTGAAATATAAGCAGGCTTATATGTCTGTCTGGTGTTCACTGCTGTGGTGTATGAAAGATAACAAGGGAAAAAATAAGGAGTAAACTAAATTGATGGATGGTAGAAAGTGTTATTTATAAGAAAGTTAGTTAGTAAAGACGTGGAAATTAGTAGGCAGGATTTAAAAGGAAAAATGTGTTTGCAAATGGAACTTTTTAGGCCAAAGTACGCCTACATAACTCACAGTAACCTTTTGATGTAAGACATTTATGATTATGCAGTTAAGATGTGTTAAATCTTGATAATGTACTCTGTGTTTCTCTCAAAGAAAAAAATAGTTATTTTCCTTTGGTTGCTCAAAATTAATATTTGTGAGCTTCCAGTCATGTCTCAATCAACTCAAAATGCCATTGCCAACCGCAGGCCATTTTAAAATAGCGATTTTTGTTCAGATTTGAATGGCAAAGGTAGAGTGTGGAAAATTTTTACTGCAGTAATGTGTATTTTTGAAGCATTCTTTTCTTTTTTTTTTTTAAGACCATTAATCTAGACACAACTAAGGAAAATGTTTGACTTCTTTCACACTGTTGTGATGATTATTGTGATGTTCTGGATGTAAATTTGAGTTGCTGACTTTTGAAGAGATTTTGGTTGATTGTTTTCAATGTAAATAAGGTTATTAATCTCTGAGCGCTCTCTTGAATTTAAAATATTTTAGACATAACTCTCTGAACATTTTTCTTTTAAACCTTAAAAATGTGAAATTTTCAGCTCCCTACGTGTCTCAACCATTCTAAACTATTGTTATGTGTGGCAAATGAGTAGTGATGGAGATATTTGCCATCTTTGTTGGTCTGGGTTCACTTTAGCTAATTTCAGCAAAAGATTTAATATCATAGAATGGTTTGGGTTGGAAGGGACCTTAAAGATCATCTAGTTCCAACCCTCCTGCCATGGGCAGGGACACCTTCCTCTAGATCAGGTTGCTCAAAGCCTCATCCAATCTGGCCTTGAACACTTCCATGCAAGAGGCATCCACAACTTCTCTGGGAAACCTGTTCCAGTGCCTCACCACCCCGAGTAAAGAATTTCTTTCTTATATCTAATCTAAATCTACCCTCTTTTGGTTTAAATCCATTGCCTCTTGTCCTATCACTACATGCCCTTGTAAAAAGTCCCTCTCCAGCTTTCCTTTAGTCCCCCTTTAGGTACTGGAAAGCTGCTATAAGATCACCCCAGAGCCTTCTCTTCTCCAGGCTGAACAACCCCAACTCTCTCAGCCTGTCTTCATAGCAGAGGTGCTCCAGCCCCTGGATCATCTTCATGGCCCTCCTCTGGACCCTCTCCAACAGGTCCGCGTCCTCATGTTGGGGACTCCAGAGCTGAACACAGTATTCCAGGTGGGGTCTCACGAGAGCAGAGTAGAGGGGCAGAATCTCCTCCCTTGACCTGCCAGCCATGCTTCTTTGGATGCAGCCCAGGACACGGTTGGCTTTCTGGGCTGCAAGGGCACATTGCCAGCTCATGTTGAGTTTCTTATCAACCAGCACCCCCAAGTCCTTCTCCTCAGGGCTGCTCTCAATTCATTCTCCACTCAGCCTGTATTTGAGCTAGGATTGCCCTGACCCATGTGCAGGACCTTACACTTGGCCTTGTTGAACATCATGAGGTTCTCACAGGCCCACCTCTCCAGCCTGTCAAGGTCCCTCTGGATAGCATCCTTTCCCTCCAGTGTGTCGACCACACCACACAGCTTGGTATCGTCAGCAAACTTGCTGAGGGTGCACTCAATCCCACCATTCATGTTGCCACCAGAGATGTTAAACAGTGGTGATCCCAATACCAACCCCTGAGGAATGCCACTCATCACTGGTATCCACTTGGTCATGGAACCATTGACCGCATCTCTTCAAGTGTGACCATCCAGCCAATATCTTGAGTGAATCAACCAAGTGATGATAGCTTTAGTAATTATAACTTATACCTACAAAAGTTTGAAAAATTGATCAAGCCATTGAGATTAGTCTGTATCTTTTAATAACATCTAATTATTAGGACCTGTGGTTACATCTTTTAGTAGTTAACTGATTCTTTGTGATCATTTTATCAGTGTTGCGGTTGCGGAGGAATATGATTCCAGCCTTCACACACAAACTTAAAAAAAAAATACTAAAGACTACTATATTCCTTGTTGTGTGTCCACTTTTCCATAAGCATCTTTTTAAATATCACCAAGCAAAGAATAGGACAAACAAACAGCGACAACTGTGTTATGGTCAGCAACACGTAATAGTTACATGTTATTGGCTGTGTACTGAGTTTTACTTTTTACTTTGGTATAAAACACACATGCCATACAGAAGAAGGATCTTCTGAGGAACAGAAGGAAATGTTCTCTCAGAAACTGAATCTGGGAACACATCTGAGCTATGTCCTCTTTCCGCTTACAAAAGCCTAGCGTGATTGTGGTAGCAGTGGCAGCAGGAGATGGAGTGTCTGTGTGCTCCCTTCTAGCAATAAAAAAATGATTCTTGGTTTAATGAACTTGTCCCTGCTGTCATTTTTCTGGGTCTTCTGCTTGTTTGTACTAGCCCGATAATAAATAGACTGTGAAGTTATATAATGGCATTTCTGCTGTCCTTTTTAGTTGAAGTAATTATCCAGTTTCTTATACTTTACTGTGTAGCTTGATTAAAAATCTTGTTTAATCCATCCCAGTCACATTTTCCATATTTTTCCTTAATTTGCACTGATGACATGAGTTTTTGGCACCATTATTAAGTGATAATGAGACTCAGGCAGTTTTCCATTTGATAACTTTTTTGTTTGATCTTGACTTTGCATACTTCTGTATCTCAACAGTAATAGGCTGTACCATACCTGTAGCACAGAGAAAAGGGGAAAAAACCTGTCAGAGTTGTACTTTGTGAAGTTGTTAACCCTGTCTGTACCCAGTAGTTGTATACAGTGATAATATTGGTTTTCAGTTCATTTTATTGCCCTTGCTGATATGGCTTATGTCAAGTGAATATGAGAAGATACTTATTTTCTGTCATGCCCTAAAGTTTAGAAATGTTTTGCCTAGTACAGTGTCAGTGTGTGGTATTTTTATCTTTTTTTAAAGGTGGAGAGAGACAAGTCCCAAGAGCTATGTTTGATAACATGCTGCTGAGAGTAGTCAAGGAAAATGCTGGATCAAGCTTTGAAATATTTATTTTCAGTTGCACAAAAACCTTACAATGGTTAGAAAAATAAATTAAAAAGGATTGTTTCCTTCAGGCTCCTTTTGGTTCTTAGATCCTGGAATACTTTTGCTTAAATAAGAGGAAAGTCTACAGGATTCACAATAATAAAGAAATTAATTGTTACAGGATGTTATATGGACTTTACCCATAAATATTTGGACAGCTGTAGATCTGGAGCTGCCTTTTAAACTAGTGCCACTGGCTTGGTATCAGCACTAAATTTTCAGTTGAGAAATAGTCAGTGTCTGGTGTCTGTTACACAGCTCTTTAGGAAAACAAATGCAGATCTGCAGAAGAGGTCTTCAATCCTATTGCCAATTTAATGATTTATCAAGTTTCAGGATTGCTGGATATGTTATTTATTTTAGCCATATCTTTAGAGACAATAGAAGATTGTGTTTGAGAGCTGTCTTTTTATATTTGCTGATCTGAATATTCAATATTCTGTAAGTATTTGAACCTGTGTATATGAGCTAGGTAATCCAAAAGAAAAAGTCTTTTTCTGAGAGTCTGAAAAATTTGCATTAATAACAAGTCATAAGTTTATATATGTATATAAAAATATCTAATTTCTGGTTTGCTTTTGGTTTTATTTCAAAAGTAACAATTAGAAATGCAATGTAAATATATACGCACATAAACTATCAAAGCCATTGTATCCGATTTGTGTTTCCTGAGCAGTGTTACCTGCTCTGTTGAGGCTTCTGCAGCTGTGCATTTTGACTGTGTCTGTGGAATGTATGATTAGTTCATGGTTTTGGTTCAGACACTGTCTTCTAAAATTATGTCCTGTATCAAGTTAGTCAGTGAGCAGTTATTAGCTCTTAGCAGTACTGTTCAAAACAAGAAAAAGATAAATCCCTGAAAAGGAATTAAGAACTCCTAATCATGTCCTCTCTCCCTGTTTTTATTTGAGTCTTAAAATTATCTTTAAAAAAAAAAAATACAGGAAAAATGTGTTGAATTAGCCTCTTCAAGTCTTGTTCATGTTCTGGTGTATGAATTCTGCTTATCTCTAAGCATTTCTTTTACTGGAACTACATATAGCAGGGGTGGACTTGCATTAGCATTGAAGTACAACAGTAAAAGCACAACCTTTTAACTCTTGCTTTACTGTTTGTCAGTAAAAATTGCAAGTCTAAGTGCTGGATATGTCATCATACCATATGATATACTTTGGTTTGTAGCACAGGTCTGAAATGCAGAGCAAGTGAATGGCTATGGAAATACCTTCAAAACTAATGGTGAAAGTATACAATTTATTTGCTATGTGATGCAATAGGTAGAATTTATCTGAATGAATTTGTAATACAAATAAGTTTTTCAAGTGGTTGCTAGTTTGATCTGTATTTCTGTGGTAATATTTTACTTTACAGTTCCTTTTGAGAAATATTTGCACCCAAAATTAAACTTCATTTTTTATTTTTCTACTGATAAGATGAAACTACCACTTTTTCTTTGCAGTCTTCAGCAAATATAGTCAGCAAAAATAGTAAATTCACTAACCTCCATCTAAAACCACTGTCTCATCCATATTTATGAAAAGCTTTGTTGCTACTTCATTGACCTGTAAGCGATTTAATTATCAAGAGACTACTTGACAATCAGTAACTTTGTACAGGTTTTCATGAAAATAAATGACTTGAAGGGTGCTGCGCTGAGATTCAAGGGTAGAACAGCCCTTCCTCTTATCAGTGGGAAAACTTATAATGACTGGGATACAACTGGGAGCAGGGCACATACGTTATGAAAGAAATTATAAGATTTTCTTTCATAATGGATTTGCAGATTATAGTATCATTTGAAATACTGAGCTTGAATTATAAAGAACTCTCTAGTAACTTTGCAGTGTAGGTAGTTCAGCAACTGTTTGACGTAAGGATCAGCATATGGTCTGAAAGCATTTGGAATGTAGAAAAGATCATGTGATATTTCTCAACATCTTATTCCAGTAAAAATGTACTCGACTGAGTGTATTTCTCAGCTGAAACAGGTGAAGGGATATTTAAAACTGTGAATGTTTTTTTTCTATATGTCCTGTTGTTGCTATGCTTCAAGTGTGCTCTCAGCATGTGTCACATAAAAGCACATATGCCATCTTTTTGGACTTCCAGTAATGATTTTCTGTTGAAAATAAAGAAAATAAGGACTGTTGCAAAAAGCCATGTGATAGGAAAACACATATAAACAGCATTTGTTAGCCAGAACTTAAAAGTTTTTTTCTCCTCTACAGCTATATTTTTACAGCATTGGAGTTCAAATGAGCTAATAATTATTAACTGGTTTATCATGCATCAAATAGAAATAGGAAAATAGCCCTTTTCCTGAGGGATTTCTGACAAAGGAGGAGGATTTTTTTAAGTGATTTTAAAAATTAAAAGTATTGTATAATTTAGTTGTTCTTCCCTTAGTCTAAATTTTTTATTCTCTTTTAAGACAGGAACAACCACTGATTTTTGTGATTGCTAGAAATTACGGAGAGCTAACACTCAAGAGATACACGGGAGTTTTGGAGTTCATGTAGATTGTATGAACAGAAGTAAAAATAGTAGGAGGAAGAGCACTTAACAAACCTTTCATCTAGGGCATAATGGTTTTCTATAGGATATATCTTAAAATTTTGTCCACCCTTGCACATGTGTATGACATATATTTAGTAGTAGTATTTATATATATATATATACACAATCTGGTAAGAATAGAAATAAACTAAAAATATAAGAAAGCAAGCTCACGCTGTAACAGGAATTTGGATTCTAAGTGCATGTCTTATTGCCCTGCTAATAGCTGACTAAACACTTCTATAGGATCATCGTAACACAGGTAATGTAATATCTAAATAAAGCGTGCATGTTTTTTCCATTAATGTCTTGATAAGCCTAAATATGTAAGACCAAAGAAATGAGAACTCTATTAAAATACATGAAGAACCTAACAGCAGCGATACCTATAAAATTTTTCATGTTTTATGAATAAAAGTGGGGTAGTATAGAGGTAGTACCTATACAGAGAATAGATAATGCTGTATTTACAGACGATCGTCATATTCACCTCAGATTTTTAGTGGTGAAATAATTCAGGCATACCATTATACATTTCTGTAAAACTGTCGTAGCTTGTAACAATGTTGTTCTTTAAATTGATGAGCTTCAGTAACCACATTTACTGTTCTTCACATGATGCTGAGAACATTGTGAATGAGGTACTATGAAGACTTCCCTCATTTCTTATCTAGATGTTCTATCCAGCTGCCTCCAAGGGGAGAAGAAGCAGAGAGAATCTTTGCTCTTGAGCTACAGCAGAAATTAGGGTGGAGGAGAAATAGGCAGCAATATCAGTCTGCAGACTAGAACCTGGTGGTGAAACTAGGTATTGTGGGAACTCAAAAGAGCACACAGGTGTTTGCAGCATAACCTTGTTTTCTCACAAATTTTTCTTTTTCAGTGTTGAGGACTAAGCACAGTTTACCACCTCATACCCTCTGAGAGTGTGCACAAACATTGAGAACAGTGATATTCTAAATACTCCTTTTCTTGACTTCAAAATGCTGCTTCTAAAGGTCGCCTCCTGGGCGTATTTAAGCAGACCATATACTTTCCTAGTGCATAGTCCTTCAACTACTTATGAATTTACAGTTCTCCACCTTGCTTTGTTGGTTTTGTTTGGTTTTTTTTTTATTTATTCTTTTCTCTAGTTCTTTATAAGTATTTGAGTCTATATTAAAATTCTGCAGTCACAGTGCCTTAGAACTGTCTGTCAAATTATAATCATTAGTCTGCTCTGACAAATAATCACCTAGGTTTCTTTGCCACCATATCACATCATGTGTAGTTTTCTGTTCATCATTACTAATGCTGTGGTTTATCATTATTTTTCCAAATAAATAATTTCTGTGTATTAAAACATTCATCCACGTTCAGTCTTATATTATTCCCTTCCTAAATTTCTCATGTGTTTTAATTGCTTATATACCATGTCTTCCAGTGGGATATGCTATGCCTCTAATCCATGCTTTAAACTAAAATTAATTATGTTCGTTTATAGCGTGCTTTTTTAAACTCTGTAATTTAACGAATGAAGCCCTTTGGAATTGTGCGTGTAGTTCTTGGTTGCTCAAAATAATCACTAATGGAAGACAACTGAGAACAGGTCAATTAGAACAAAATTATGTTGCCTGAGGCATCAAGACAGAAAATGGAATAGGTATATACACTAGTCTTAAATGCAAAGGAAGAAGGGGGATTATTTACATAAATGCTCAACATAGTCTGACAAGTTTCTGATGATGCATAGCAATGCATATATCTTTACTGGATATTTGTCACATGATAATTTAAAAAGATGTTAAAACACTGTAGTGGCTCAGCCAACAGAAAGTCTGTATTAGATTTTAAATAGATTTTTCTTGAAGCAAGAATTATCTGTTAAAACCTGTTCCAATCTATATGTTTTAGCTAAAGAATAGTTCTTTCAAGTAAGAATAAGTTCAAATCAAAATATTCTGCTTTGATCTTAAAATCCCAATTCCTACAATAAATTTCAATAATCTGTGCATTCAACATTGTAACACGTACAAATATACGTATAATCAAAAAACGCTTTCTGAAAATAGAAATGTTTCATGTAAAGAGTTGTAGAGTATGGGAGATGACACTTGGAGGTTAATAGTCTATAAAAAAAAATCTAAAGGGGGACTTTTTTTTTTAAATTAATCAAAGAAGCTATTGAGTATCTTCATATCCTTCAGTTTTTTTTTCTATAACCAAGAGAATTTACTCTATTTAGAAAACCCATAGGAGCTTGCAATATGCGGCTGCAAAGATCCCACTATCTGCCTGTCTTTTAATATTGATTTGAAAAGCTGCTGAGGAGGTTATCTAATTTAAGAGAAAAACTCATACAGGTATCTCAAGGCTTGAATTTGTTCACAAATGGAAGGATGATTGAGATATTTACTTGCTAGGAATGAATAATGTTAATTGGTAACATGTTAGATTAAAATCTGTGCATTCGAAATAGAATAAGAGAGAAGAAGCATTAATGACTTAGACGCACGTTGAGGCACGCTATTCGAACTAACCATCCGATTATAATAGAGCACAGTTTCAGCCATGCAAGGATATCCAAGTGAAATATTAACCACCACTTAAAACCTGGTAGCAGGTCAGAACTTTGAGTCAAGTTAGTCAGCAGCATCATCGTTTGCTTTTATTTAAACTCATGATAATATTTGGCTCTATACTTTTAGACATGCATACAAAGATGCACACACAAAAGCCTTTTTTCAGAAGTTCCCACAAAACTGCAAGGCAAAATCGGTAATTTCTGTCCTGTATACCAGATTTTTTTTTCTAGTGCTTCATTTGTATACTTTGTCTGTGTGAATGTTAATAAGAGTGGGGAATTTTAAGAACTTAGTGAAGATGGTGGACTAATTATTGCTTTAGTCCTGCTTCTTAAGCCTGTGATTTTAAGTTGTGGGATTTCTTGTTTTGCTGGTGAATTCTGAGTAATTTCTGTTACACTACTTATAATACTAAAGAATGTTTGATAAGAGGACAAGAATGGGTTGATGATAGGCTGTGGAATATTTTAGTGATAAATAAAATCTTACAATGGCTAGGGAAGGAGAGAGACAAAAATGTTGACAATTACTTTAAATAACTTTAGGACCAAGAAGAATGTGAGTAAAACTTATTATCAAGAAAATATGAAGAGTAGCATCTATATTTTTTTTTTATACATGAAAACCATCTGTATTGAAAATAGACTTCAGCCTGTTTAAAAGTACTATCAGTGACTGGTAATGAAGTGCACTAGTTCCAAATGTTCCTTTCACTGAAAAACTTCCAATACTATGAAAACTTAAATATTCTTTTCTAGATTACAGGCTCTCTCAACATGCTACAAAAGCAGAGAGAACGATTAGCAAAGAATTTTTTTTACTGCCGAATATGAAAGATGCTATCCAAGAAAAGAAACTTGAATATTTGCATACTTCTTTCTTATTCTATTTCTCTTCTACAGGCCAGATTTGAGAATCATATCATTTGAAGAAAGTGAGTTTTCTAACAGTCAAAAATAGTTTTCTTCATTTCACTACAGAAGAGATGTCAAAGGTTGTCTTGAATTTAAAATTCTCCAAAGTATTGAGAAAAAAGTATTTCTTAAATTTACTTTCGGCATGAATACTGTGACAACTGCAAGAACTGCCAGTTGAAATAATAACCCAATAAAAGTGGCTTTTGTTATTAAAACTGTTGAAGAGTTAAACATCACATAAAAAGCATAGTGTCCCCTTGGGCTTGAACTTCAATGCAATAGTTTTTGTTAAGCTATAGAAATTATAGCAGTTTTGTGAAATGGAGGCAATACTGTCTGACTATGTAGGCTTATAATAATAACAAAACCATCACTTAATATTAGGATATGTACAGAAATTTCTCTTTTGAAAGTAATAAAATAATTCTCTCCAAAGTAATGAAAAACTGTGCTAGACTTGATAATTGCAATTCCTCATTCCCCATGGAAACTTTTTCTGGTTTTAATAAGGCAGTTACTTTGGACACTTTGTGTCAGCCAAGAAAAAAAGTTCTGCGTAGGATGTATGACAAAAGCAATCATTTGATTCAGCTATTGTTCTTACGCAGGTTTTGTCCTGTAGGAGAACTCACTTCTATCTGCAACAGCCTGCCTAATCTCTGAAATAAAGAAATCCAAAGATGTATCATAAATTCATAAAACCCGTAAGCCACGGCCTCTGCAGTTAACAAGACAGAGGCTTTCAGTATAAAAGACAAATGCCGATTCTTATGTTTTATTTGGGAGCAGAGGAAGATGAGGACTTTGTTCCGATGTGCAAGTTATCATTAATTTCCCATGCAGAGAGGGAGGTTACAGAGCCTCTGTTTCCTGTAAAGAAACTGTCATTGTTTGACTAAGCCATCTTGCAATGAAGGATATTTCTGGGTGTAGCCATGCTACTCATCTGGTTTATTTGCTACGCAGGGTCCACTAGAAAAGAACAAGATTTTTTTCTTTCATTGGGAGGTAAATAGAAATGTCATAATTTCTGCTGAAATATCGAATTTCTGTTTAAAGCCAAACTACCTGTGTTTAGCAGTTATGAAAATGCTGATAATCGTCATAGGCAGAAAAATTCTCATGTGCCTTAGGAGAGTTATTTTATGAAATCTTAGTGGATACTTGTACCCCAAGAAGAAATACTGGACTTTCTCATTCTCATACTTGTTATCAGAAGGTCGTCTGGAACACATTTATCCACCAGGTGGTTGAAGAAATAAATTTGAGTTGAATCCTCTGTGAAAGAAATGAAAGGAAGAAATTCATATGAATCTTTTGGATAGGATTAATGTAATTGACCTTTAATCTCTAGACCAAAATTTGGCATCTAAGCTGGTTTCTTAGACTCTGTAGTCAGAGAACATACAAATTTTTGAGTCATCTAAGATGAATATTTTGTTTTGGATGAGATGAATCATGTCCTAAAGGTAGATAACTATTTTAAATGGATAAGTTCTGGTTTGGGTCCTGAATCCCTCTGAGGGATTCTAAACTAGTTCACATGCATAAGTCTAACTTTTTGAGATGTATCCCAACCCTTAAGCATGGTGTCTCAGTTTGAAAAAAAAAAAAAACCAAAAACCAGAGGTCTGCTAAGGAAGGCAGGAGCCTCCCTCGAAATGGAAACTGTAAACCCCCTCCCTCCGAATTACTAAAATTTTGAAATTAAAGGGCTCTCAGGCAAAGATATGGGAGTAGAAATAACAGTTCTTTACTGGGAAGATTAAAGAGAAGGGAAAACAACAACAACAACAACCCAAATGCAACAGTACACAACAAGAAAAAAAAAACAGAAGCCCGCTGACAGAGTCAGAATACGACCTGACACCCTGCTGGTCAGGGTGCTGGCAGCAGTCTGATCAAACGGTGGCTGCGGTCCTCCTGCAATGGCAGACGTGGCTCCACAGAAAGCAGCGATCCTGCCGAAGGGCGCGGGCCCCTCCGAAGGGCCGGCGGTGCTGCAGATGGCCCGGTCTTCCTCGAGTGGCTGCTCTGTCCCTAGTAGTCCAGCAGCAGCCCCAAGTGCCCCGTCTGTCTCCCCCCGGTGACTGCCAGAGCCCGACCGCCGCCGCCGCCCCTTTCCCGCGCGCCCCCCCGGGTGCAGTCCCCAGGCCCGCCCTCTCCTCCCCCGCTGGAGCATCTCACATGGGGCCGATGTTGTTCTGGGAGTCTGGCCGCAGATCCTTGATTGCCCATCAAACAGAGATGGCTCCTGGAGGGAGTGATCCACAGTCATGGGCAAGGCATTGATGGCCCATTAACAGAAGACAGTCTGGGAGGAGGAGGCAAGGGAAACATTGCCCCACCTGGTTTCAGCAGCTCATGAAGATGGTGATAGAATACATACTTTTGGGCACATCTTACATCATAACCTAGGACATAATCCACCCCTTATTCTATTACCATCTACATCATACTCAAATCAATATCCTCCTACAGAGATACACATATATATATATAGAGAGAGAGAGATACAGAATGAAGAAAAAAAAAAAAACCAAAACCAAAACCAAAACCCCTTACATACAGTTCTCACTTAAAATCAGGTCTCCTTGTGGTACACAACGTGTTTCCCCATCTTTCTGCATTACCCACCAAGTGTAACCAGGTCCTTGAGCAAAAACAATCCCACGGATGGGTTTGCCTTTGTCTGAGGTGGGATTAATCCAAACGGTCTTTCCTAACATACCTCTCATGTGCACCACAGGGACTTTATCTCCATCCACTGTATGCAAGGGTTCAGATTGGGCGGGACCAGCTCGATTGACGGACCCTCGGGTATTGACCATCCAGGTGGCTTTCGCTAAGTTCATTTCCCAATTTCTGAAAGTTCCCCCACTAAGTGCCTTCAGGGTAGTCTTAAGCAGTCCATTACACCGTTCAACCTTCCCAGCAGCTGGTGCATGGTAAGGGATATGATATATCCATTCAATACCATGTTCTCTGGCCCAGGTGTTTATAAGGCCATTTTTGAAATGGGTCCCGTTGTCTGATTCGATTCTCTCAGGGGTGCCATGTCTCCACAGGATTTGCTTTTCCAGACCCAAGATGGTGTTACGGGCAGTAGCGTGAGGCACAGGGTAGGTCTCCAACCATCCTGTGGTGGCTTCTACCATGGTGAGCACATAATGCTTGCCTTGGCGGGTTTGAGGCAGTGTGATGTAATCAATCTGCCAGGCCTCCCCATACTTGTATTTGGACCACCGCCCACCATACCATAGGGGTTTCACTCGCTTAGCCTGCTTAATTGCAGCGCATGTCTCACAGTCATAGATAACCTGGGAGATACTGTCCATGGTTAAATCCACCCCTCGGTCTCGTGCCCACTTATAGGTGGCATCTCTGCCCTGATGGCCTGAGGCATCATGGGCCCATCGAGCTAAGAACAACTCGCCTTTATGTTGCCAATCCAAGTCTATCTGGGACACCTCTATTTTCGCAGCCTGATCTACCTGCTTGTTGTTATAATGCTCTTCATTAGCCCGGCTCTTAGGGACATGAGCATCTACATGGCGGACTTTCACAGGTAGCTTCACTACTCGAGTGGCAATGTCTTGCCACTCATCAGCAGCCCAGACTGGTTTTCCCTTACGCTGCCAGTTTGCCCTTTTCCACCTTTCCAGCCAGCCCCACAGAGCATTGGCTACCATCCATGAATCAGTGTAGAGGTAGAGCTTTGGCCACTTCTCTCTCTCAGCAATATCCAGGGCTAATTGGACGGCTTTGAGTTCAGCTAGTTGGCTCGATCCACCTTCTCCCTCAGTAGCTTGTGCAACTTGTCGTGCGGGGCTCCATACAGCAGCTTTCCATTTCCGGCTAGCACCTACAATTCGGCAGGAGCCATCAGTGAAGAGGGCATATCGTCTTTCACTCTCCGGTAGCTCATTATATGGGGGCGCTTCCTTGGCGCGTGTCACTTGCTCCTCCTCTTCTTCAGAAGATAATCCAAAAGTCTCGCCTTCCGGCCAATTCGTAATTATTTCCAAGATCCCAGGGCGATTTGGGCTTCCAATACGGGCGCGCTGCGTTATGAGGGCAATCCATTTGCTCCAAGTAGCGTCAGTGGCATGATGCGTGGAAGGAACCTTTCCCTTAAACATCCACCCCAGCACCGGTAGTCGGGGTGCCAGGAGGAGTTGTGCCTCTGTGCCAATTACCTCTGAGGCAGCTTGGACTCCTTCATAGACAGCCAAGATTTCTTTCTCTGTTGGGGTGTAGTTGGCTTCAGACCCTTTGTAGCTTCGGCTCCAGAATCCCAGTGGTCGGCCCCGAGTCTCACCAGGCCCCTTCTGCCAAAGGCTCCAGGACAGACCCTTGTTCCCGGATGCAGAGTAGAGCACATTCTTCACCTCTGGTCCCATCCTGACTGGGCCAAGGGCTACCGCATGAGCGATTTCCTGCTTGATCTGGACGAAGGCTTGCTGCTGTTCAGGGCCCCAGTGGAAATCATTCTTCTTGCGGGTAACCAGGTACAGAGGGCTTACGATCTGGCTGTACTCAGGAACGTGCATTCTCCAAAAACCTATGGCGCCTAAGAAAGCTTGTGTTTCCTTCTTGTTGGTTGGTGGAGACATCGCAGTGATTTTATTGATGACCTCGATGGGAATCTGACGCCGTCCGTCTTGCCACTTTACCCCTAGGAACTGGATCTCCCGGGCAGGTCCCTTGACTTTGCTCTTTTTGATGGCGAAGCCAGCTTCCAGGAGAATCTGGATGATCTTCTCTCCTTTCTCAAATACCTCCGTTGCTGTGTTCCCCCACACAATGATGTCGTCAATGTACTGCAGATGTTCTGGAGCCTCACCCTTTTCCAGTGCAGTCTGGATCAGTCCATGGCAGATGGTAGGACTGTGCTTCCACCCCTGGGGCAATCGGTTCCAGGTGTACTGCACACCTCTCCAGGTGAAGGCAAACTGAGGCCTGCATTCTGCTGCCAGAGGAATGGAGAAAAAGGCATTGGCAATGTCAATAGTGGCATACCACTTCGCTGCTTTAGACTCCAGCTCATACTGGAGCTCCAACATGTCCGGCACAGCAGCGCTTAATGGTGGAGTCACTTCATTCAAGCCACGATAGTCCACTGTCAATCTCCATTCTCCATCAGACTTGCGCACAGGCCAAATGGGGCTGTTGAAGGGTGAGTGGGTCTTGCTGACCACCCCTTGGTTCTCCAGCTCGCGGATCATCTTGTGGATGGGGATCACAGCATCTCGATTCGTCCGGTACTGCCGGCGGTGCACTGTCGAGGTGGCGATTGGCACTTGCTGCTCTTCCACCTTCAGGAGCCCAACTGCAGAAGGATTCTCTGATAGTCCATGCAGGGTGTTCAATTGTTTAATGTGCTCTGCCTCCACAGCAGCTATTCCAAAAGCCCACCTGAGTCCCTTTGGGTCTTTGTAATAGCCATTCCGGAGGAAGTCTATGCCTAGAATGCACGGGGCCTCTGGGCCGGTGACAATGGGATGTTTCTGCCACTCCTTCCCAGTCAAGCTCACCTCGGCTTCCAACAGCGTCAATTGCTGCGATCCCCCTGTCACCCCGGCGATAGAAACAGGTTCTGCCCCCATATGTCCCGATGGCATTAGGGTACACTGCGCACCAGTATCAACCAATGCTTCATATTTTTGTGGCTCTGATGTGCCAGGCCATCGGATCCACACCGTCCAAAAAACCCGGTTTTCCCGTGCCTCTCCCTGGCTAGAGGCAGGGCCCCTCTAGCCTTGGTTGTAATTTCTTTCCTGAGTATACATACTAGAGGTTCCTTCAAGGGGATCTGACAGATCATACCCAGCAGCTTGGTTATAGGAGGTTGAGGCTACCTTCACTTTAGTGGAATTCCCTTGATTAATGTTTCCCTCCTTGAGTTGACGCACCCGTGCTGCCAGAACAGAAGTGGGTTTCCTGTCCCACTTTGCCATGTCTTCCCCATTGTCACGCAGGAAGAACCACAGGTTAGCTCGTGGGGTGTACCCTTTCTGTTGGACTTTGACTCTGGGGCCTGTAACTTGCACTGGTGCCATGTGAGAACTGTTCCTCCTCATCTCCTCCCTCATCTCCCTCATCTCCTCTTTGAGGTCCTTAATCACAGCAGAGACATGAGCCTGCATCGGGCCATTGATCATACTCTCATAATTTCTAAGCTTGTTGGCTACAGAGCCCACTGTCTCTTGGTTGTTATCGGCATTAATTGTTGCAATGAAGGTGGTGTATTGAGATGGCCCTAGATTTGCCAGATTCCACAACATCTGCCCCGTGCACCTGACCTTGTCAGGGTCATTATCATGCTGCCCATCTCTCCCAAAGAGAACCTCCAATACCGCCACTTCTCTCAGCTGTTGGATCCCTTCCTCAAGGGTCTTCCAGCGCATTCTATGATGGTGCTCCTGCATTCTCTCTCTGTGAACAAACCTCTCTCTTACACTCATTAAAAGCCGCTCCCAGAGGGAAAAGGACCCTGGCTCCCTTACAAATATCTGATTCATACCTGAGTCCTGGGTCAAGGGTCCCAAATTCCTTGCCTCAGTACCATCCAGTTGCACGCCTGTACCCATAAGATCCCAAACCCTAAGTAACCAGGTTGTATAGGCCTCACGCCCCCGTCGTACAATGTCTTTGTGCAGATTACGGAGACTTTCGTACGTCAGGGACTCGGTGATGATTTCAACCGTTGGCTCTCCTGCCGGTTGTGAGGGCCCTCCTTTCTTATCCTTATCTAGGTGCTTTGATTTTATCTTAGACTTCCTTGTTTCCACAGGGGCGACGGCTGCTGACTGCAGCTGCCCTTGCGGTTCAGCTGGAACCTGAACAGTTGTAACATCTGTGGGTTCCACTGCTGCACCATCAAGCTCCCTCTCCTCGGGGCAGGGAGAGGGTTTCCCATCAGCTGGGGAAGTGTATTCCCTCAGCACCTGGCGTATCTTCTCCTCCATTACCCCCATCCAGTCCGAGTGGTTCATTTCTGAGGTGGGCTGTGGGACAGAGTCAGGCTCTGGGGCAGCATCTCTAGTCTCTGGGGCAGTGTCAGGCTCTGGGGCAGCTTCCCTATTCTCTGGGGTAGATATCAGGGTAGTTATCCAAGTCAATCTTCCCTTATCTCTGAATGCTAAAAAGAACAGGCATATCAGCAGCACCAACCACTGTATGATATCATTAGCATTTAGAGAAGATTTGAATCCTTCAAAAACTGGTGGGGCAGACCCAAAGACCTGGGTGAAGGGTTGGGAGAAAATTTTTCCCAGTGTCATTTCCTCACAGTAGGTACCATTAAGAAAGTAACCCCAAAAACATACAGTTAGTGTGTGATAGCTCTGAATCCATGTGCCTGCCTTCCAGAGGAAGTTAAAAATCCATGAATTCTTCACCTTATTAACCCATAAAGCGAACTGGATAACAGCCACAGTGGCCTTAGTTATAGGACCCATGTTTAGATAAGGGCCTGCAAATGGAAGAAATACAGCCACGACCACATGCCACCCGAACCAGGGTAAGCCAGACCACATGGTTACACTTACAACAAGGTAGGTCGCTCACGAACTGTTATTCCTTTTCCTCTCGATGCCCTCGTGCCCCACGTTGGGCGCCAAAATTGTCTCAGTTTGAAAAAAAAAAAAAACCAAAAACCAGAGGTCTGCTAAGGAAGGCAGGAGCCTCCCTCGAAATGGAAACTGTAAACCCCCTCCCTCCGAATTACTAAAATTTTGAAATTAAAGGGCTCTCAGGCAAAGATATGGGAGTAGAAATAACAGTTCTTTACTGGGAAGATTAAAGAGAAGGGAAAACAACAACAACAACAACCCAAATGCAACAGTACACAACAAGAAAAAAAAAAACAGAAGCCCGCTGACAGAGTCAGAATACGACCTGACACCCTGCTGGTCAGGGTGCTGGCAGCAGTCTGATCAAACGGTGGCTGCGGTCCTCCTGCAATGGCAGACGTGGCTCCACAGAAAGCAGCGATCCTGCCGAAGGGCGCGGGCCCCTCCGAAGGGCCGGCGGTGCTGCAGATGGCCCGGTCTTCCTCGAGTGGCTGCTCTGTCCCTAGTAGTCCAGCAGCAGCCCCAAGTGCCCCGTCTGTCTCCCCCCGGTGACTGCCAGAGCCCGACCGCCGCCGCCGCCCCTTTCCCGCGCGCCCCCCGGGTGCAGTCCCCAGGCCCGCCCTCTCCTCCCCCGCTGGAGCATCTCACATGGGGCCGATGTTGTTCTGGGAGTCTGGCCGCAGATCCTTGATTGCCCATCAAACAGAGATGGCTCCTGGAGGGAGTGATCCACAGTCATGGGCAAGGCATTGATGGCCCATTAACAGAAGACAGTCTGGGAGGAGGAGGCAAGGGAAACATTGCCCCACCTGGTTTCAGCAGCTCATGAAGATGGTGATAGAATACATACTTTTGGGCACATCTTACATCATAACCTAGGACACATGGCTATCTTGAGATAAAAATTTCTAAAAATACTGTAAGAGTCATAATTCCCTCTGTAGTGATTTTCATCTTCAATTGACATTTTTCCATAACAAGACAATGCATCTAAAGCCTTAATTAATTTCCTTAGTATCTCAGTATGTCTGTGTTAATTCTGCAGACAAGACTTTCTAGGCACTGTGATGGCTCTCCTGTATAGAAATCTGATTAGAAAAATACTTTGAAAGAGGAATTTCCTTTTTTCATACAATAAATCTTAATTTCTACTGATTCCAAAAAGAACACATGGTAATGATTGAAGTGATTGAGTCTCGAAAGACAAAAAGAGAGTCACTTATTTTCAGACAGTTCTTGCATTCTTAAGATATTAAAATGAAACTGTATGGAAGATGGGACTACAGGATAAACTTGATTAGTTTTTCTTAATCCTTTTCAAAATTTTTCTAGCTTTGAGGTTCACTGTTAGAGGAGGAAGCCGTATTGTCATAATCTTTGTAGAACATGGTGGGTTTATTCATTTTCTGTGTTTATGGGAAATTATTTGCTTTGCAATTAGGGCAAAAGCTGTTTCTAAAATTACTGTAAAACTCTAGTCTGTTGTTGTATATAACTTTCCGTGGCTTCATTTAAACAACGTAATTTGAAAAACCGTGGTTCAGTCAGAGAAATCAAAGTTTAGATAAGATTTATATAAAGTTCTGAGGCATTTGAATGGTGAGTGATGGTCACTGATGGGGCATTTGCAAAAAAAAAAAGAATAAATAAATTTAGAAAATAAAAAAGAGAGAAGGCTTTAGGGGATCATATTTTCTGTTTTCCTCTGATATTTTCTTTCATTTCCGTCTATTACGTTTTAAACTCATGAAGTGTTTAATGAGCAGTGTCTTTCATAGTAGTTACTTTCTAGAAGCTAGGTGGAAAGAAACAGCCCCAAATGAATGCTTTCTCTTGACACAAAAGTTGTAACTTGTCTTTGCTTTTCTGTAGATACTGAAAGTAACCATTTTACGAATGCTATGAATACAGGATAATTTTAGCCATAGCTTTCAGCTGGAATTCAACCAAGAGATGCATTTGTTGTTAAAAGTAGTCATGGAATTACTTCCAAAGAAGATTTTGGAACTTAAGTTTTTCTGATTTCCTAATAGTTTGCTGAAATTTGTCAGGAGAGTTGTTTCCTTTTCTACAGCGTCTTGCAATAAGCAGACTGTAGATTATCTTCTGGTAGTTCTGATTGCTCTGCATATGATAAAATGTACTGTTACATTGTTTAGTGCAACAGTATAGAGAGATAGAAAGGTCGTTGTGAATTAGTGAAGAGGTTTATATCACTAATGTGTATTAAATCCTCTGTGGATAATATTGTTGAGATGTGACCTTTAGTGATTATGCTGCCGAAGAGCTAAAGTAGCTACATAAAAAAATCAGGCTGAAATGGAGAGAAACTACTTGAGCCATAACCAAAGCACTTCTCTGAATGTGAACTAGGGGCGAGGGCTGTGTTTGTGTAAGGAGTACACTGAAGTGTTATTTTGTTGGGGTTTTTTTGGTCACCCACGTATTAAAAAAGATATAATGATAAGCACAGATAAAATAGTGTGAATCAGTTGTAGTGCTTGAAATAAACTGACTTTGGAGCAAATGGACTGATGCTCCTGAAACTATTTCTTAGTCACCGAGCAGCAAGGGAATAAAGCTTGCATACATTGATAATGGGCAAGGATAACTGCTCTCTGAAATGTTTCTGACCGTTTGTTCCTCTTCATGAAAAAAGTACTTGTTTGCATCCTGGCAACGTCCTTTATGACTATGTAGTTTTTTTAAAATAAATAGGAAACTTTCAAGAATTTTCTAAAAAGTTATAAATATTTATTATTTCTACTCTAATACCTTGTCATGGTTAAGACTTCAGCATTAGAACCAGTAGTGTCTCTTGTAACAAAAGTACTTAGATACAACATTGTCTTAAACAAAAATATTTTATCAATGGGGAAAATGGAATACTATCATGTTGAATTTGATTATATTAAGGCCATGCAAAGTGCTTCTTGGCGTATTTGTTGGTTTTTTGTTGTTTTGGGCTTTTTTGCGAAGCCTGCATGCTACTCTGATCTTGATGATAAATCGCTTCTATTCTTGGTTGTTTTCTGTATGGCTTCTCTGGGAATCACTGTCTAATGATGTCTAAAAAAAATTGAGTTTCTACATTAATCTTTGTTATAATGGTATAATGCTTATACCATTTAAATGAAAGGAATTGAAATCCCTCATTATTACTGTTGTTTGGCTGTGACAGCTTCCCTGACTTCCTCAAAACCACGCAAGTCATGACTCTGTCTTCAGAGCTGCAACAGCAAAAACAGTGGTCAGTGATCTGCCTTCCAACATGATTGTATTAGCGTTGGTCATGCTCAATACAAGACAATTAAAGCTATTGGAAGGTATAGTTTACTTCCCTTTTCATTAATTATTCCAGCCAGAAATCGTCATGGGTCAATTCATGGTCAATTTTCAAGTATAAATTCACCCATGTCGTCTTGTGACATGTAGTCAGATTGTGGCAAGAGTATATTCCTGAACCCAGATGCTGAAAGGCAGCCAGGAGATTAAAAATTTTGCAAACAGCAATGACTCTGTACTTGGAAAATAGGAGATTGAAAATTACCTTAAATGCTGGAGGAAAAAAAAAAAAGTAAGGTAAATTGTCCACCTTTCAGCAACCACTGTGTGTGAGGAGCAGACATAAGCAAGACACATCTCTGAACGTGTCTTAAAATAATGATGTTTAAAGTTATTGCTATATAGAAAGGTGCCCTTCTAATTAGAAGAAGCATCTCTGTGAAGGAAAGTGTAGAAAGTGACTGAAACAGTTCCTGCTTTGTTTGCATGAAAGTTGCATTTTGTTTAAGCAACAAAACTTACTAAACTTTTGAGAATGACTTAAGTGTGTCAGACAACTTAGATTGCCAATTATAACTACATGAATGAATGTAGAAGGAATATTTTCAACTACATGAATGAATGTAGAAGGAATATTTTCTTCTACATGAATGAATGTAGAAGGTGGGGGGTGTCCCTGCCCATGGCGGGGGAGTTGGAGCTGGATGATCTTTGAGATCCCTTCCAACTCAAACCATTCTGTGATTTTTCACAACTAATATGCCCTTTACAGTAGAGGTTCTATATGATAGAGAAAACTAAACCAGTATTTGCTGCTAACTTAATTCTCATAAAAATCATTGTATTTGTTTGGCAGTTTCAGACAATAAATCTGAAGTTTAAAAAAATAGTTTGAAAAAGAGTAGCTTCTGTTTTAAGTATCTGCTTGTATTTTGATTTGCCTCAACTGAAATCTACCTATGATCTTGAGTCAACCACAGAACATTCTTAGTGGGTTGAACTATACCTGACCAAATGTGTTGAGCGAAGGTGTCAAGGTGTTGGTAGCAGAGGGGAGACACAGCTGGTTCCAAGTTGTCTCAGTAACAGACCCATCTTAGGGCACAGCTAAGCCCATCAGCCAAGCTGGCTATGTGAAAACAGTTAAGGGGCAGAAAACACGGAGGAGAAGTGAACAGGACAGAAGAGGGAACCACAAGGTCAGAGGAACAGGAGCTACTCCATGGCAGAGCAGGTACAGCCCTGAAGGGACTGCAGCCTGTGGAGGATGGAGCTTAGGAAAAGAACAAGAAGGAACAGCAGAAGGAAGAGTCAGAAACAAGGAATGGCAGAGAGAAACCACTAAGCACTGCCCCTGACATCATACGCTCCTCCTTGCCTTGCTGAAAGGACTGAGCGTAACTTGTAGCAATAGCAAGGGAGGAGAGATGTCTGGAAGAAGTGGAGACTAGGAAGTGAAGGAGGTGAGGCGAGGTGTTTAGAAGCAAAGTGAGCCTGGAAGTGAAGATGGGTCTGGCAAAAGAGAAGGAAAGGTGTATTTAAAGGTTATCTTTTGTTTCACAATACTTGAATCAATATTTAAATTTAACTTTTGTTAATTGGCAATAAATGAACTTAAATCCCCTAAGTTGAGTCTGTTTTGCCTGCAACAGTAACTAATGAGTGATTTCCCTGTCTTGTGTTTTGACCCTTGAGTTTTCTCACTCTTGTTCATCCTGTTTTCTGCCCTGTCCCATGGGAAGCGAATGAGCTTCTGGATGGGGCTTGGTTGCTAGCCAGGATCAACCCACAACACCCAGATGTATTAAACAGAACTAAACACAAATGTAGTTAAAATAAATGTCAGTTGATGCTCTGTCCTTGACTGTTCTTTTTTGAACTGTTTCACTGTGCAGATGATAATCCAAGATTTCCTTGGCCTCTAAAAGAGACAACAATCTTGTCTTCCCCTATTCTTGAAGGAAGTTGTCTTAGAGGTGCGATGGCTGCCAATGCCTGGGCTATTTGTAATTGACGATGACCTCCTAAGGGCAAGAAATGTAATAACAGCATTGTATCACCTGGGACCAAAATCAGAAATATGGTTATACTTCAGTCTTGTATGACTGTGAAGATGTTTGCTTAAAGCTTGCTTTCTCGATGCGTGCACAGCCTACAAGGCCAGGATAGAATAAGATCTATTTTAGTTGAATTAAACTGAATATGATGAGGTAATGATGCACACATAGACTTTGTTTACTCTCCTGATTGAGCTTCAGTAAATTCTGCATTGATGTTCTTCCCCTCTGTAATGCAAACACCAGTAGATTGCCTCCAGGGGGATAAATGTCCTTTAGAAACACAAATTTCAAGATTCATATTGATAAACTGATGGATTAAAGTTATATATTTCTGCTTGTAAAGAGTGAAAGGTGATTTGTGACAGGAACAAACTTCCAGAAAGACATCATGGAAGCCAGAGAAATTCCACAAATGATAGTTTGAGGACAGCTGAAAGACTGTATAAAGCTCAGATGCATTACTGATCTGTGGACTCTGTAGTAATTGCATATTAATTCTCCCAGTGTCCCTAATGATAATGTTCTATTAATCAAGAGGTTTGTGCAGGTTTATTAAGTGAGAGGATTCAGTTGCGAAACTAAAACTAGAGTTTGAGGGACTTCTCTAAGGAGAAATTGTGTGTGAAAGAAACACATAGCCTTAGAATATTAATATGCATTGAATTCTACTCAGTAATGGATGGTTATCATCATAGAAAATATCTGGGATGGCACAGAACTTCCTCATGCCTTTCTCAGCTTACATGTGCTGTTTCTAGCACTGTTTTTTGTCTGTAGCTTATTCTGTGAATATTTTCCACTGTATGCATAAATGCGTAAGTTATACCTTTCCTGTGCTTAATAGACAGTATTTTTATTATTTTTTCTATAACTTAATGCAGCTCTTGTCTTAAAACAGTTTCTGGTAATTAAGTTTTAGGAATGGAGAAAACAAAAGGAATACTCCAGATGTTGCACCTATTGTGTGTTCTGACACCGTTGGCATTAGTATTCGGTATTACTACATAAAAAGTTAAAAATAAGTATGTGGCATATTTGACCTATGAAACTCAGATTGATCTTCTCTCTTTTGACCTTCAGTGTTATGTGAACTGTATATTTGTGTAGGTGATGCATTTGTTGAACAATTGCTTTAGTTCAATGAGCTGAGACAAGTATTTCTTCGGTATTAGGAATGCACAATTTACCTTTATCTTTTAACTTTAGGTAACACGAGTCTTTCAAATAGTGCAAAGAACACTGCCAGAGCTGTTTGCCTGGATACCCTTTTATATCTCGCTTTTGCACATGATATGGCCAAATGCAAAGACGACTGTTCTAGTTTTCAAATCACCAGGTAGGAAATTCCTACTTTGAAACCAGAACAATCTTGGGCACTAAGTGGGCTATATGTGCAAAAAAAACCCCAAACTTTTATTATTCTTTGGCAATCATCTTTTCCATTTAAAATTTGTAGATGAAACTGATTTTTTTTAAAAAAGTAGTGTTAGGAGGCAGCAATTATAGTAAAGTTGTAGATAGATAATAAACATATAAATATAAATAAATATAAATAAATATACCTGCTTACCCTAAAAACCATTCTGAAATTAAAGCTTTATGGAATTGCCTGCAGAAGTGTTTATTTTCCAGCAATAGATCTTTCCTGAGCCATGTCTATCCACAAAATTTATGTAGCAAAAAAAGAGCTGTTCTCCAAGGAGAATCTCTTTGGAAGTCTAAATTAAGAGTATTGATCACATTTCCTTTCTCCAGTTTGCTGTTATCACTTTAGAGTTACAGTGTGCTTCTGCAGTACGTGAGCAACAAAAGGAAAGCCAAGGGAACTGTGGCTCCAGTGTTCAGTGAGGCAGGAGACCTCATAGCAAAGGATATGGAAAAGACTGAGAGACAATGCTGCTTTCACCTCAGATTTGACTGGTGTGGTTTGTCCTCAAGCGTCTCTGACTTCATGGTAGAGTCTGCAGGAGTTAAGTGTTATCTGCAGTAGAAGAAGATCAACTAAGGGACCATATGAGCTAATAGAACATACAAAAGTCCATGTGACCAAGTGAAATACCTCCAAGACTGCTGAGAGTGCTGGTAGATGTCACTGTGAGGCACTCTAACATCTTCATGGCATTTGGAGAAAGTTCCTGATGACTGGAAAAGGCAAATGTAACAGCTGTACTGAGGAAGGACGAGGAAGAGGATCCAGGAAATTACAGTCTGCTCTGCCTCCACTCTGTCACCAGGAAGATTATGGAGCCAGTTCTTTCGGTAACTCTCTGCAGATGCATGAAGAATAAGAAGGTGATGGGAAGCAGTCAGGATGTTGTAGATAGGGCGTACTATGCCTGGCCATCCTCCTCTGATCAGATGACTAGTGATGTAGATAAGAGGAAATGAAATACTAGTTTTTGCCTTTTTTGTGTTTGTGTTTTTTTTTTTTTTTCATTTTCAAGACTTCTCATAATATCCTTATAGCCAAATCAGGGAGATGTGAGTAGAAAACTGGCTAGACTCCTGGTCTCAAAGAGTTGTGATGAGGGGTACAAAAATCCAACAGGTGCCTGCTAATGTTTTAATGTCTTCAGTAATGATTTGGGTGATGGCAGGAAGTACACCGTGGCGAATCTGCAAATAATTTCTGGTTGAACATGAGCAGCAGGTCACCTTTGCAGTGATGAAGTCCAACTGCATGTTTGGCTGTATTAGTAAGAACGTAGCCAGCAAGTTGAGGGAAGTGATTCTTCCTCTCTGTTTAGCACTGATGAGACCAGTTCTAAGATACTGTGCCCAGTTTGAGGTTCTCCAGTGCTACAACAAAAACATTGATACACTGAAACAAGACCAGTTGAGGGCTTCAAAGATGTTCAGGGGGTTTCAGCACATGAGATACAAGAAGAGGCTGAGAGATCTGAGTTTGTTTAGCCTTAAGCAGAGGAGGACGCTCAGGGGAATCCTTCAGAAGATGTTAGAGAGTGGCCTCACAGTGACATCAGCCAGCACCCTCAGCATTACTGTCTTCAACTAGCTAATGGGAGAGTATTGGGAAGGCAGACTTCTCAGTCACCTCTCAGGCTGTAACAGGGAAAACTAAAATTTGATATAAAGAACTATTTTTTTCACTTTGAAGATGATCAAACACCAGAACAGGTGCATAGGGAGGTGATAGGATCTCCATTCTTAGATATATCCAGAGGTCACTGGACAAGATACTGAGCAACCTGATAGAAATCAGCCCTTTTTTAAGTCGGATTGTGATGAAGTGGTATAGAGAGGTCCCTTCCAAGCTAAATTGTCTGTGATTCTATCACTTGTCGAACAAGACTTCCCTTTACAAAAGCTATGTTAACTAGCCTGTTGTGTATAATATTTTTTATGTGTCTACCACATTACTTATTATTGTTAGACTAGGAAATATAGGAGCCTTTCTAGAAGTTATCATTACATCTGCCACCTTCCAGGCCTCATATTCTGAGGTGATTTTAGAGCAGATGTTACATGTCGCAAACTGTGGTTCACTGGTTCACCCTTGAGTTCGTTTACTAATTCCTGGATAAATGACATTTGTTTCTAATGAGCTGTCATTCCTTTTTCAATTAGTTACACAATCTTTTCTGTGCATGCTTCAGTTTGAAGAGTATGGTTCCTCTAGCTGGTCACTCTCCGTGCCCTCCCAGACTATTTCAGCATGGGAAACTATGAATACAAATTCAAATAAGTCGTGTAGATTCTTAGCAATTGTCTTGCTGTCATTACACGCTCCTGTTGTGCTGATCCTTTCATTCTGCAAAGTCTTTAGGAGGGATCCTGCTCTGGAGGTATTTGAGGGAAGATTTATTACTCATTTTCTTGTTGTGCTAGTTGTTCCTTCTTGGCCAATCTTCCTTGTGTTTTTTACATTGAACCTCTCAGAATTTATTATCTTTTCTATTTTCTCCATTTGGACATGATTTCAGCTTCTTGTATTATGCGTCTTGTAGTAACTGGTCTTAGCCCTGCTGGCTTGGTTTTATTTTAGTCTTCATTCCTTCCCTCCCTCTCTGCTTTCTAAGGTGTTCATTTGCTGCTTGCTCCCTTGTGACTAAAGCCTGATCTGCTTTTAGATTCTTCTCTTGAATCTCAATCTTGCAAGTGATTAATGGATATTGTGCTGCCTGCGTGACAGGAGTTATGATCTAGAAGCAGACTTCAGATCTTTGTTGTTCCTTTGTTTCTTTAGCACTTGTCCATTGTTGTCCCAGCTACTGATTCTTCTACAGTAATTTTTCTTTCTCTCTCAATGAAACTCTTCTCTTGCCTCTCATCTGCTTGCTAGCCCAATGAGTCAGTGATTTATTTTTTTTCTCTCTCACTTTTTTAAGATTTTTTTTTCCAACATGTTTTTAAAGAAGTGTAATAGTACTTAGTCACCTAAAATACAGAAATTGTGTTTGTTTCTCAAACTTTATGAAGCAAATTATATAAGAACAGTGGTAAATAGCTAAGGACAGGCTGAGTGTTCTTCACTGTCCTCTTCCCATTTCCGCTTTCTTACCTTTAGCAATCTCTGTAGATATAGTTTTTTCTTTTTCCCTGAGCCACTGAAAATATAAATAGTTTGTAACTACAACATATGTTATTTTAATTTTCTTTAAGGAGCAATTCACTTCTTTATCCCTCATGAAGAAGTATTGAGAAATACTCAGTATTTTTATTTATATTTCTTAGCCATTCTTTCTTTTTTCCTTATGACATTATTCATCTATTTCTATTAAAATGAATGCAATCAATGGTATTACTTGTTAGAGTGACACTGCTTTTCAATTATACAAATGTCTCACCTAGGAATGATTTTATGCAACAATAAATTTGAGGTGGAAAAAAAATTCTTTAATATCATTCATTAAACCAAAGAAATTGGAAAATAATTTGGAGTTTCTGATGTAATGATGAGTTTTAACATTGCTCTAACATCCTTCAGTTGAAAGACTTTTATATAATCCCTCTTCCAGTAGTTTAGTGTCTTTAACCACAACCATAACATCCCTGCTTTTTGAAATATGTCACTTTTCATATTTTTTGTGTATGTTTGCAAAATCTTTTGATAGCTGGCATATGTTATCTCCATGCTGAATGGACAAATCCTTTCTTTGAAACTTTCCCGTTAACCCACTAAGGTCTATGTTACAAGGTAGGCATTGCACAGATTTGACTGGAAAAATCTCTAGAAGGATGGCTGACAACAGCATTAAACAAAAAGAGCGCACTTGCATGAAAATGGTAAACATTAAATGCTACATGTTCTTTTGCCTGGAGTTTATGAGGTAATAATCCTAAATTAGTGTAATAGAACCGAACAGAATATCACCAGGATTAGAAAGACTCCAGGCTCCAGTTAATGTGTTGGAAGATCTCCACCTTATGCTGAGAGTTAAGAAATTCCCATGGATTCATACTTCATTAGTACGACGTTTTGTGCTGATGCATGCTGATTAAGAATTAGATGGAGGAGTAGGGGGCAAATCCGCTGTCATTCGTTACATTGTTGGAAGACTGACTGGCTCTTCCACTAGGAATTTCTAACAGCAGTGAAGAGTTGAATCCAACTCCAAGTGCCAGGACACAGCATTTCAAATTCTGGTAACCTCATTCTCACCTGGCATAGACCCTGCAGAGAACGCAGCCCCTGGTCAGTATTAATCCAACTTGAAGTAGGTCAGACACAGTACCAGGTAGTGGAAGCAGATTTGAAAATCTTGTTCCTGGCATGGCAGTCTTGTGTCAAGTGTCTTGTATTAGCTGAGCAGGTGAAATTTCTCAGCTTGCAAGCATCGTTCTTTCTGATCCAGCTTCTCTCCAGATTAGTTCTGAAAAAAACCCTCTGATTTTTACCAACCTCACTGAAGGGAATAAGTGCTTTGCTGGTATAAATGGAATTGAGGGAGTTTTCTTACTTTGAATCATAGAACCATAGAATGGTTAGGGTTGGAAGGGACCTCAAAGATCATCTAGTTCCAACCCCTCTGCCATGGACAGGGAAACTCTCCACTACACCAGGTTGCCCAAAGACTTATCCAACCTGGCCTTGAACACTTCCAGGGATGGGGCATCTACAGCTTTTCTGGGCAACCTGTTCCAGTTCCTCGCCACCCTCAGAGTGAAAATTTTTTTTCTTATATCCAATCTAAATCTCCCCACTTCCAGTTTAAATCCATTTCCCCTTGTCCTATCACTACATGTCCTTGTAAAAAGTCCCTCTGCTGTCAAGAAGAAAGGTTTCTTCTGTTGAGAAGATAATTGATGATTCACTGCTTTGGGAAATGCTCATGACTAGGCCTGAGTTCCAGGTTATAAATTATGCCTGGAAATTTGAGGAAAGATGCTTTCAAACCTCCATAGTACTGAAAGGTGGTTTAAAACCATTAGAATGGGGAAATGTATTAAAATCTCCAGTTTAACTATTATACAGAATTTAAGTATATAATTTTATAATATTATTCCTACTATGCAATGGTGTTACAATTATTGATTCTTGTTTTTGTTGTAAAGAATTCTACTTTTCCTAAAGTAAATGAAGAATGAACTATGCTCTCGTTGAGTGTTTAATGTTCAAAGCATATTACAAATATTAATTAATCCTCACCAAAATCCCTGTGAGGACTGTACACAAACATTATCATCCTTTCACAGATGGTAAATGCAGTTAATGCTTCTACAGTAGTGCTGGAGAAAAAACCTTTTGTTTCCGGAAGCTGATCCAGTTCTGTCAACTTGTTTTTACGGCTAAAACCTATCATTACTGAGATAGCTGTGAAGTGGAAAAAACATTCTGGATTTTAATAGGAAGTTATATCTCCATACCTCCAACTTTGTTTCAAATTTGTTTAATGTGCTGCTCTGAATTAAAGATGATTTGTTTTAAACTTCAGAGGAGTTTAGTTTTGGTCATGGATGAGCTAGTTGCACTCCAATTGTTAGTTTTCTGAACATAGGCTGTTGTTTAGCTTTACTGAACTTCTTGATACATGGTTTAATAAAACAGTAGAGTGGTGTTTGACCCAGTCAGTTATTCTTTGAATTAAATTGTATCTTAGAATTTCTTAAAATTAAGTACCAGAGGTTGGACAGGTTTTAGCGTTTAAAATTAGAAACATACTTTGATATTCATTTTTATTAAGTATAAATAAATTGAAAATTAACTTTGAATGATGTAATCATCATATTTGAAAGTTGCCAACTAATCTATGATCAAGCTATTTATTTTTTTGGTTTTGTATTGCTTTGAATCATGGTCTTCAGAGTATTTCTTAAATGTGAACAAAAATTTAATTTGGAGATTGATTTACATTGTATTTCATTCTATGTACATATTAAATAGTAATGTGCAAATAGAAATTTGTCTTATTCTATATAGTAATGACAAATACGATAAAACAATTAAGTCAACAGTACCTGGTCATATAGTTCTTTTTCTGAACCTCTTGTTCAGAAACTCTTTAAAATTTTTTTAAGTCCTGATCCTTTCATCTATTGAATGACAGTGTTAAACATGTCTAATAAAAACTAGTACCTAAGTTAAGTTGCTGTGTACCTGTTGGGGGAAGGCCTCTGATAACTAGAGCTTTGACATCATCTAAGGATCTTCAGCATTGCTGAGAACCAAGCTGTTGTTTTACAGTCTTTCCTACAGTTTGAATTCTTTAGTTCTATTTGAGTGGCATGTGGTAAGAGCTGCTTTAGCTGAACTGCTGTTTGCAGATTGTGTCAGGTCTGCTTATCCAGTTCTGTTCCTCTCCTGGTACTCAGCATGAGAAAAAGGGTGGCTCTGTTACCTCTACTTAGATGTGCACTTGTAATGTATTGCTAGATCGTGTGTTTCATTTCTGCTGCAGTGTGGGGCATAAGAAAAGGAAGCACTCTGTCATCACATGTATCCTGTTCTCAATGGGCAGATGATCGTTCAGTATTATGAAAAGGTGACCCTTTTTGGAAGCGACTCTATATTGCTTTGAAGTGTCAGATGTAACTGGAAAATCGATGAGTACAGGCTGATCCCTGAAGGCCCTCATCTCTCTCAGTTGTACAGACTGGGAGCATGGCATGGAAGAGCATCTGTCCTGTTAAATACAGACTGACAGTAGTATCAAGGTTATTGAAATTAATTTACTACTAGATATATCAAGTTCATATACATTTGATTTGCTGTGTTTTTGTATTGCCAGTGTTCTACTGGGAAATGTTGGATAAGATTGGTATTGGATAGCTTGCTGTGATAAATTAAAACAAGGAACTGCACTCTGCCATGTGAGCTACAGTGACTGGTGTGATTTTTTACATCTGTCTTTTGCAGAACATTCATCACCTTTCTTCAGTACATTTTTACTGTATAATCAGTTATCGCTCCACTGACAAATATTAGTCTGGTAGTAACATATCATAGGCTGACAAGTGCCAAAATTCCTCCTCACATTTCTGTTGCTGAAGCAAACAGATAGTTGGCTTCAATGGCTGAAGTACTGTATGACACATTATTCTGACCCACAGCTTGACAGGGAAATTGTTTTTAATCGTTCAGTTTCAAGTCAACGTGTAGTTGTAAATATGATTCTCTCTGAGACTCCCTTGCATTAGTTTTTGTCTTTAAAACCAACAACAACAGAGGGAGAATAATCAGATTCTATATTTCATCTTCGAAATATGTACATGTTAATGGAATCTTCTTTTTTGATTGAAATAGATATCTATTTATGTCCTAAACAGTATTATTACAAAACATTTTATGCTTAAGTTATGTCTTGTTTTGTGCAGTTGTAATGTATGCGATTGCATGTCACTTCGGTCACATTTTTGCTTTTGTTGGTTGTTATTGCAACTGATGTAATTCTACGTTTGAAATGGAAGAAAGGCTTAAATTATTAATTTTTTATTAGCATTTTACAGAGCTCCATGATATATGTCTTGGCTCCTTGGACTAAAATTAGAACATAAAACTAAGAGAGATTCATTTCTTTAAGGTCATGGAGCAATCTGTGCCTAGAGAGTCATAACACATACCTCTATAATGGCTTTTTGAGCAGAGCCTAATAAAGGAAAAAATTGCTGCTAGGCTTTTATGCCAAGAACCTTCAGTTTACTGAATATAAATAGGCATTTTACCCATTGAACTACAGCAACAGAGATGCTCAAGTAAAGAGTTTGCTTTTTGCAAACAAAGACTTCTAATCTATACGGAACCTCTTTCTTATGTGACTATAATAGCTTTATGAGTCTGTGGGTTTCCAAGTCTGAGGGTTCATTAAAAATGGCAAGATGTAGCCTCTCTCTGAAAGAGCTGCCATCAACTTTTTGGGGACTATGTTGGCTGAAAAACTAGTGAAAGGATAAACAATGTGATAGCGTAAGAACACATTTTTAGAGAATACATTAATTTCATCTTAGAAATATGTACATGTTAATGGAATCTTCTTTTTTGATTGAAACCACACTGTACTGGTGGTGCATACATGAGATTTGTCCAGTGTGTTTTGTCAGTCAAAGCAGATGTCGTTGATGGACACATCTTGTTTTTTTTGTTTTTTTGGTGGGTTTTTTTTGTGCTGCATAAGACCTTGAGCGCCAGGTTTTTGATGTACATCTGCTTGCACCTTTTCTAATGTTCTCTGGTATTTTGCAAAGGCTGAGATATGTTACGTGAGATACAGTGTTGGTTTGGGTTTTTTTTGGAATCGAGAAATACATGGAAAATAAAAACTAGAGCAGCATTTTTGCCATTGATAAACTAAATTCCTTGTTAACTCTTCATTAGTCCTGGGCTTACTTTTTTTTTTGGTTTTATTTTTATCCTAGTTACTAAGTAGGTGAATGAGAAAGCTTTTTCTAAGGCTTTCTTAACATTGTTTTACTGAATAGAAGAAAACATTTCTACTGCATAGTGGGGAGGACTCAAGAAAGCAGAGAATACCAGTGCTTCATGGTGGACTGGAATTAGCCAAACATATGCAGCACCACTTCCTTTATTTGTTTACCCAGAGACTTGCTTGTTGATTACAAGGAAATGAAGAAAAATTAAGCTACTTGCTCCAATAGAGCAGTTAATGTACTGCAGAGTGTCGCGGTTTACTTTTCCCTGTTTTTAGATGGCTGTTTGTCTTTCTTTTTCAGAAACCTTATTTTAATTTGCTGTATTACAAAATTAAAAGAGAGTGTTACTTCAACAGTCAGTAGTATCCTTATAGAATGCTTTATAAGTCTGTAGCAGTTATTAAGCTCAGAGCAGTGCTGATTTTGATGGCTGTTTAATTCGGTGAATTAGCTTTAGCATGTAAATCCTCAGGGTGTGTATACCCCTTATAACAAGCCAGGAGTGGAAGAAATGGGAACTTAGTGTGGTAATTTATTGAATGCAACCACTTTTCACAAAGCTTGGGAAAATTGCAGTGCTGAAGTCCCTTCAGAACTGTTCTGCCACATTCCTGCTTGTTATGAATAATTATGAAACAGGTCTACCAGGTGCCATTTTAAAATATCAGCATCTGCCACCACAAGTGTTTACAGTAATTTTAACACCTTACTGTGTTTAAATAGTTGAATGTGGAACAGGAGGAATTACGTCCACAATCATTCACCCAGAATTGCAATAGAAATAGCACACATTGAAAATGGAAAAATCAGGTGAAGAGCTGAAGCAAGGAATAAAATCTTGTCTGATATCTGAAAAATAACTTCAGCCTCTTACGACTCTTCTGTAGTGTGTTTGAGGACAAGATGAGCTGAGAAAACCTTAACTGAACATCAATAACTTTTATGAAATGCTATTATAGAGAAAAATTCACTTTTTAAAATTTGTTTCATTTGACCAACAGTTTATCAATAGGTGTTTTTAATAACTGCATTTCTTGCAATTCAGTATTGCAGAAGTGGAATCGCAAGTATGACTTTATGGTTTTAATCCCACTAGCCTTATTTCAGTCAGAAACTGGGAACGGGTGGTGCAACTGTAAGGAAGGTTTCACAGCATTTAAGCCACTCAGCCCTGTGATGATCTCATTCTTTCCTCCTGCGCTATTCGTCCCAATTATTGCACGATGAAATGGCTCAAAGCTAAACTAGTTGATAAATATTTATTTTAGAGAGATTTTTGGTTTGGTTTTGTTGGTTTTGTTTGTTCGCTTGTTTTTATTTCTTATTGGGTTTATTCTGATTTAGTTTCTGAATTTGCTCTTTAAGAACTGAGATAAAGGTCAATGCCTTCTCAAAGAAAAGAGTAAGGATTGCATAACATTTAAAAGGTGGGAAATACAAAAACTGTCCTAGCTTCGCTCTTTAAACTAAAGTATAGGGCTAAAAGTGTTGTGAGACTGCATGCTGAGTTTAAAAATTATCAGCCTGTCAGATTACTTCCCACAAAGAAATTTATATAAGTTTTCTTATCTGGAACTAAAGTTGTAGATTAAGAGAAAAATCTTTTCTTAACTAGCTTTCCACTTGCATGCGATGCTTACTAACATCCACCTGAAGTCAACGCATGATTTGTTTCCTATTAATTCCTTGGATCATAGGGACAAACTGTCCACATCAGAGTGCTTTATCACTTTTTATTTTTCCTCTTATATGTACTATATCAGAAACATGTTAGAATATAATCAGTATTGTTGACTGCTATATCAATATATGCTGCAAAGAGTAACAATAGAAATGATTTGGTGTTTTCATTGGTTTTAATACTTCATGCAAGTCAGCAATATGCTGATTTGTTTTGTATTTTATGGTACTGCAGTTCTTTTGTAGATTCACAGATTGTGTGGTCAAACTGGAGTATTATGTTCACATGATCTCATCTCATGCATACCACAGATTAAAGAATTTTATTTAATGATTTACTCTATTAAGCCTAACTTCAGCTGGAGCTGTGGCTTGTGTTTTAAGTGACATATAGCTGTCAACACCTGCCTAGGTATAGATTGCTCTGGAACCTTATGGAAAGCTTCTCTGTATGGTGAATTTTCTGTTAAACAACTGTGGATTAATCTGTTTCATGAGAGCTACTGTGATTTTATGTAGTGCTTCATTTTGTCAAAATGTTATTGAGGATTAAATCAGATGCTGTCCAAGTTAAGAATGAATTTTAATATTTGTAAAGAGCATTATCTATTTCTTCTAAAACTCTTGGGTACACGTTATCTGTTTATGAAATGTTTAGTAGTGTTCATGAATATGCACTCTGATTATTCATGTAAGAAGGAATTTACCGTTCCTTTTTTTTTTTATTACTCTGAATTTCTTCTGAAGAAGTCTGGAAACTACTGTGACTCTTTGGCTGCCTCTATTTATTGCCCTCTTGCACACTGGTTATATTAATCCTTCCTAAGCAGTTGAACAGGTGCTTGATGCTCCCTGATCAGAAGTTGTAGACAAGATGTTTAAGTGCTAGATGATAAAGGAGCAGCCATCAGAGGCCAATTGTTAGAGCTGACAGGAGCAAAAGCCTGCAACAAACTGCACAAGCCAAGCAACATCAGTTTCCAGAAGATCCTTGAAAAAGTTATCCTCTGAAGAAGAGCCTGGGAAACAGGTGAGGAAGATGACTTCTGTCACAGGAGACATCAGAGGCAGCTGCACCTCAGCTGAGATGAAGAAGAAACTAAGGGTGATAATTACTAGAGAGGGTCTTCTGCAGAAGATGGGGGCATTCCTCTGTCAACCTGACGTCGTGGCTTGGGAGGCTTGTTGCTTGCGGGGCACTTGGATCCAGGAGGTTGTGGAGAGATTCCCAAAGTGTTTCTGACTCTCAGGCTACTGAATATTGTTCATCCATTTGGGCACCGGTTGTACTGCCAGAGTGACCTGGGGTACATAAAGAGTGACTACAGGGCTCTGGTGAGGGTGAAGGGCATGGGGCCCAGATGATGTTCTCCTCTATCCTGCTGGTGAAGAAAAAAGGCTCAAGGAGGAGTAAACAAATTTTCAGATCAATACTTGGCTGCAGAGCTGATGTGACAGGCAGGGCTTTTGACTTCTTTCAGTGTGGAGCCCTCTTTGAGGAAGAAGGCCTGCTGAATAGGAACAGGATTGCCTGACAAAGTGGGACAGGAACATCTTTGACAACAAGCTTCTAATCTTGTGGTGAGAGCTTTAACCTAATAATATCAGCAAAAGGTTATTATAATCTGAAGAGAAGGTAAGACACGTGGGACAGGGTAGAAGTGTTTGGGAGACAGCGCAGTGAGGCAGCTCAGTTACCGTTGGGCTTGTTAATTTATTAACTTTGTGAAATGTTAGGGTAACCAAGGTTGTCAGGTCATCTTTGGATTGTGTTCGCAACATAATTTCCATATTACATAACCTAGGGAAGTTTTAATGTTGGTGTGAATCATCGTGTCTTTACATCCATGTTCCTCTCTGCTGATGTTCCCTTTAAGAGTGATGGATTAGAACTTTTTTTATGTACTCCACTAGGAACTGAACTAACACTGTTGACTTGTTGCATATTGGCTACCAAAGAGTCATAACATGTTGAGATGGTAGTGATTTTCAAATCTTAACTGCTTGGGTTTTATTGAAAGTGACCTAGCGATGAGAGACCTCATTGTATGTCCCTGAGTTATTATTTTCTGAAAGGTTTAAGTTCTCCACTACAACTACCTTATTATGTGACTACTCTAATCACATGCAAGAGATAAATAGAAAAATTACAAGCCTTTTATGGATTTTTAATTCTAATTAAACTAGTGTTCTACTCTTGACTTTCTCCTGAATAATATCTGGTGCAATGCCCAGTGCAATACCAAGAAAAGAAACAACTAATACTTAAAAAAAAATCAAACTCTGTCTTAAACCAATAACTCTCGCTTGAGTAACTTGCTAAGACTGGGACATTTTAATGATAAAATATCACTGTCTTTAGCATATCAACATTTTATGAAAGAAAAACAATACAAACACATTTATTTAATCAATTTGTTTTGAAAGATTGTCCAGAAATACTGATCTGCATCTTCCGTATTTTCTGTAGCAATATCTTCAGAAAGCTGTAAAATTTGGGTACGTTTTAAGACTTAATAATAGAACACAAACACGACAAAAAGAGACTGACCTGTAAGATCTTTGAACATGCTTCCGTAATGATACACTGTCAATTGTCCCTATTTATTATTTGCCAGGAACACACAGACACTATAGAACATATGTCTTTGTCAGTATTTTTCTTTGATTCTGCTTGCTTTGTTGTCCTCTAGTTATCTTGGGGTAGAATATTTCACGTTTGTGTTGTTTGTATATTTAGTACCTTTTTTACAAGTTGCTTTGTTAAATGATATCCTTATTAGCACTGCCATTTCAGTGGAAGTCATAACGATTTGTATAGAGCATAAGAACCTAAGTACACTACAGTTGCATCCTTTATTTGAATTGAAAATTATAGGGTAGGTGAGAGTTAATCATGCCTTATTAAAAGGATATATTCTCAGTCATCTGGGATTTCAGAAACACAGTTAAGTTCTAGAGACATGGAACTTACTCACTACCTATTGTTTGCAATGTCCCGGCTACAGTGTTTAAATGTAATTTCACTTACCTGAGCAGTCTGATTGGAAAGAAGGGTCTAGGTATACTGGCAAGTTTTTGGATACGTAATTATTATGTTTGTCTGCCGGAATGCCTTGACTCAGATTCGCGTAAGAATGCATTTTGGTGTTATATCTACTGAATAGCTCTGTCAGTGAGATGGCATAAAGTTTCCGGTAATTATTCAAAGGTTTAAAATATAGTTTGCTCCTTATCAGCGTGCCTCAGAGTTGGTGAGATCTTAGCATGCCTTCTGCTCTCATGCTGGGGTCTCTGGTCGGTTTGAACTTAATGGAAAAAGTAGTAGGGGGAAGGCATTTGGTCCCCCTTGCTACTGTATATGTCCTTGAAACAAACTGAACGCTTCAGTCTCCAAAAGGTCTTTTGCTCCAGACTTGGAAATGGGCGGTTTCAAAGCTATTAGAACCTTTCATGTTCCATGAAACATGCTTCATTAGAGCCCAGAATAGATATAACTGAACTATTAATGTTGTGAGTTAATGAAACGTGCCCCTTCTCTGTGACTGATGTCATTTGCTTATCCTATCTGAATCCTGCAGGCTTATTTTTAATATGATTACTGCCTTTTTGTGGAGATGAGCTAAATTCTTAGAGTGCTGGGCCAGTTTGTCCATCTGCTTGGGAGAATATGGTTGCACAACCAGGCCTAAAGATTTTTCAGGAGTTTTACTTTTAAATAAGGATCCAAAACAAATACTGCCTAAGCAGAATTAAGACCATCTTATATTTATTTTGGGATGTGGAGGAAGGACATGGAGCTACTGGAGTGAGTCCAGAGGAGGGCCACGAAGATGATCCGAGGGCTCAAGCACCTCTGCTATGAAGACAGGCTGAGAGAGTTGGGACTGTTCAGCCTGGAGAAGAGAAGGCTCGGGGGTGATCTTATAGCAGCTTTCCAGTATCTAAAGGGGGCCTACAGGAAAGCTGGAGAGCGACTTTTTACAAGGGCGTGTAGTGATAGGACAAGGGGCAATGGATTCAAACCGAAAGAGGGCAGATTTAGATTAGATATAAGGAAGAAATTTTTTACACTGAGGGTGATGAGGCACTGGAACAGGTTGCCCAGAGAAGTTGTGGCTGCCCCATCCCTGGAAGTGTTCAAGGCCAGGTTAGATGAGGCTTTGGGCAACCTGGTGTAGTGGAGGGTTTCTCTGCCCATGGCAGGGAGGTTGGAACTAGATGATCTTTGAGGTCCCTTCCAACCCTAACCATTCTATGTTTCTATGTTAACTAGACTATTTGTAAAGAAGAAAGCATTGCGTATTGTTTGGTGAGCTACTTGGTTTTTCTTTTCATTTTGGAGGGGTTTTCAGTCATGTTTTGTTTGTCTGATTTTTTATAATCAATAGAAACAAGTCAGAGAAGACACCAATAACCTTTGTTTTACAATCTGTTTGCAATTTACTACAAAATTACACTCTGCTTAAGGAATGAAAATCTCCTAGTAGGATTGGACATGTATTTCATGTGTTTAGGTATTTATTAGATATCGTAGGCCCTGTTTCAAAGCCTAATTTCGGGTCTCCAGAGCCTTCTTAGTTCTTTGCCAAGGCCACCTCTTCTGCATATTTTTTAGATGATGTGTGTTTTTCTAGTTAATAACCACTAAATCCTCGCTTTGTTTGGACTAAGATTAGTCTCATTAGTGCTGGGTAATTAAAGAGGGACTTTAAAAAAAAAAAATGTTGACCTGCACTGCTCTCATTTATAATCCCAGGTTCTACTCCCTTTCACTGTAATCATGAATGTTGCTTATTCCCGTCATGGCTCTGTTTGAGCCCTGTACCTGTAGCATTGCTTGTTTGTTTAATAGTTCAGCCTAGGGGAGCAAATTCTAAAACCAAATATGCAGAACTTTTTGGGGACATCCTCTAAAAACTTTTATCCCCAAAAAATGTTAATGAAAGTTTGTATTTCAATTGTTTTGACTTTAAAAATGCATTTTGCTTTAAAGAGCATAAACTAAGGCTTGGCATGACATAACCTCTTTAACTATTAGTAATTAACTGTCATGAAAAGAAGTACGATTGCTTCAAAAGAGGCAAAATAACAGTAAAACTGCTGAGTAGCTTAACTTCAGGATAAAATATCTGCAATGAGTTCTGTCATCTGCTAGGAACTAAGTCCCTAATTTAGATATAGGGGTTAAAAAGATTTAACATTCCTTCAAATCTGAGTTGAAAGTGCTAAATAGAGGTGATGGGGGTGAGGGGAGTGGGTGGGCAGAAGGCAGGAGAAAGGAGGAATATCAGTGTGCTGTAATAGATTTCTATTAATGAGTTGCAAGATCCCAGTAAAAAACAACAGTGGAGTGTTATACAGTTGACAATGAGAGAGAGAAGTGAGTTAAGTAGACATTCAGGTGAAAATTAGACAAATGCGTATTTGTTGTTATTCTTAGCCCTTGTTTTTCCGATTCTTCTGCCTGTTAAAATATGCACCAACTAATGTTTAGATTTAACCTGCATAATTTTTGCTGTGTTGCTTCAGAGTCCTGTCTAAACCCATTTTTAGGATTGCTTGTATTTTCTTCATCAGCATAATATGTGATAAATATGTAATAAAATTGATTGTTTTTCTAATGTATTCCTAACTCCTATTTACATTATATTGACTGCACTAGTTTATCTCCAGCTTTGTTTCTCATGCTCTGTTGATGTACTATTAGTTGGTAAATATGTATATGTATGTTATGTATGCAAAAGCTCTGTCACATCTTTAGCGTAATGCTTTGTCAGAGTTTCTAAGAATAGTCAGATATGACACATTATTTTTGTTATTTTTGCTAGGTTATTACATCCACATGTTTCCCCATAATTGAATAATTAAAAAAATATCAAGGGAGTAGAGTTCATAGGAAGAAAAATGTGAAACCATAGCAGTAAGTTATATTAAAAATGTATAACTGAAAAATAATTAGCATTAACTATAATATAAAAGGAGGGGGAGGAACAGAACATGAGAAACCTGATGATGCATTGAGTTCTGTTACCTGCAGTTTCATGTAAATGTCTCATTATAATGCTTTTATTAATTTCCACAAGTTCTGTCATTCTCAGTTGCATACTTTGCTTCTATTCCTTTGCCCCTCTCAGAACCTCACTTTCTGAAGGTGACAATGTTTTCTGCATTTTTAGAGTACGTTTCTTCAGATTTATTTTGTTCTGTTTTGTTCTTGTGCCACTCTTGTCCTTGAGCTTGATGCTTTTTGCTCTGCTTTTTTGCTCTTGTTTTTACTCCATTTTATATTTATAAAGAACCCTCATACCTCCTCTCAGCCTTTGTATGACTAGACTCTCAATAGGTTTTCATTCTTCTCTACACTGTCTTATGCATAACACTAACAACTCTTTTCTGTTCCACTTCTGGTTTACCATTCTGGAACATGCCTGATCAAAACATAGAATTCCAGATCAGATCTTAATGCTTTGTGCAATAAAATCAATATTGTATTTCTTGAAGATGAATCCACTTTATCTTTTGAAATTGATATTTGGATATTTCGGGTGAAAGAAAAAAAAAAAATAAAGTCCCGAATTTTAACACAATAATCTCTCTGGCTCCTTGAATGCTCAGAATTATGAGGTATTTTCAGGAGATGCTGTTGTGTACAGAATACCATTTACATTTGCCATAGCTGCCACTATTCTGCAAAGTTTGACAAGCGTAATTTTGCGAGTATCACAACATGCACAGGCTTCAGTTCCGCCTACATCTGATCTCAGTTGCTACATCTGCATTCACTGAACATGCACAGATTGGGCTTTATAAGAACCTGTGCTTTGTTTAGACTGGCATTCCCATGGAAGCTGAAGAGTGATTATATTCAGTGTACCCCAAAATTTGTATCAGTTCTGGAAATGATAACTCATTGGATGAAAATGTGCATTCCTCAATGACTATATTACCTTTGTGACTTAAATGTCATCGTTCAATCAAATAATACAGCTTTCTTCTCCTTTCCTTAGGTAAAGTGTCTATAGACTGTTTTTATCAGCTTTGATCATTGTTGAGCCCAGGCAGATTCAACAACCTATATTTAAAGTTCTGCCATTGAACCACTCCTTATGCTCACAAACTACTATAATGCTTATTTATTTCTTAAGCGTACTGTGGTGGGCTAGAGGATTGTATATTTAAAGCATTAAAAACATTTGATGGTCTTTTGGGTGAGGCAAAGTTAAATGGAGATTTCACTGCTAAAAAAAGAATAAATTATGACAGAAATACTGGCATTATTTGCATTGATTTAATTGTAGTATTGGTTCAAAGTATATTTCTTCTTCCCATCTTATCCTGTGGAATATGTGTTTTCATCTCTCAAAACCACTTTTTCCAAGTACTATGAACAGCCAAATCTTAAAAAAAAAAAAGCATAATGAAGTCATTGTGGAACGGAGAGACAAGTAGGAATAGGATTAGGCAGAGTTTGTAGACAACTGAGTTGAAAAATGTAGGTTCTATGCTGTGTACTTTGTAGCTCTTGAAGTGCTGATATTCAGTCTGGAGCAGTCTTTTATCATTTTTCCCCACTTATCTGTGTACTTCTGTTGTTCCTTGAAGTGATTATGACAAGTTAGTTTAGTTTTGTTGTGTTGTTTTTTTAATTGGAGAAGGGCGGAAGAACCAGATCTTTCAGAGAGCTTCTTTTAGTCCATATTCATGTCTGCTCAGCTGAAGGATGGAAACATTTGAAGCCATTTAATAAAGCCATTCAAGAAAATTTTGTGATCTTTTCTCAGTTGCTCCTATGGTCTTATTTTCATAAATCATTCCAGGAATTAGCTGTCTGAATGCTGAAATTATGGTATCCATTTGTTTCTGGGAGAGAAGACCATGGAAAAAAGTAATACTTCTGAACTGAGAAAAATATGAGAACCTTTTTACAGTGAAGTCCGAAACAGGTTTAATAAACAAGCTAGTACTGCACAACTGATTTCAGGAATCTCACGTAGCCCCTTCCTTCAGAATTTGCTTTTCCCGTTGTTCAGGGACACTTGAATTCTCTAATCAAGAAACTGATACAATACTAAGAAGGATTTCCTTTATCCGGGCACACAGCAGAGCATTACAATGCTGCTGTTCTGCTGACCAGATAAGAGCAACTAGAGCCTAATTGTCTTAATGTTTTAATAGCTATAGTTTTCTTTTCATATATGAAATAAATTTAATATATTGCATTGCACGTTTGAAATTTGCTATATATATATTAATGTTTATTTGACACACACATGATATACCAATTGGCATCCAAGTCACATCTGGTGACTGTTGTTGCTTGTTTACAACTATTCCAGCTTGCAGGGAACTTTTGAGGTAGGCATTGTAGATATGATGACCTCAAACCCAGCTTGGTTTTACTGAGCTGTGGCATTTTCGCTTCTCATTAGGGTCTAACATGTTGCTCCACACTTGTCAGTGTCATCTACACTTTTGCTTAATCAGTTAGGCTGAGGCTTACGTTGACTGAAATAGACAAGACATCTACTGCTGCCTGTTTAAATATGGGCCACTAAAATGCTGATTTCTTGGTCTTTAAAGTATGTATTACTTAAAAGGTATCTTGCTTTGCCCTTGATTTATTTCAATGCTTCTCCAATGCTAGCCATGTATAAAATTGTCTATATTTTGTGTTTCTCAAAACCAGTTGTCATATTTATTCATGTTGTCACTCCAGTATTCATTCGCATCCTGAAATGCTCTTGACACTTTGCATATGGTTCATTGGCATACAGTCAAGGAGTACTCTCTGTTCTGAACCTTTACAGGTTCTGTTAAAGTAATTATATCTCTATTTTCTCCTTCCTGCATTTTCTTCCGCAGATGATAGATGTTCTGTTTGCTAGCGAGTTTGCTAGAGATTATTTGAAAAGATTCTTTTTTTTCTCCTTTATTTTTTTAGTGCCTTAAAGACAGAAAACATGATAAGAGAGTATACAGAAATGTTGTACAGGATACACAGGTAGAAATATACCAATTACACTTTTTCACTACGAAAATAATAAAGTGGGCAGCAAAGGAAAAGATTAGAATAAAATGTATAACAGTTCACCTTAGAACAGATTGCTTTCTCAGAACAGATTACCATGTCACAGTCACAGAAGCTGTTACTAGGAGTTGTACTCACCGGTCACTCTCCTGAATGTATTTAACAACTTGATCACAAAGGGAGGATGGGAGAGTAGAGTTTACTGTGCTCTGAGCAGAACCACATCGTGTGTGAGGTCTGATAGACTCAGCATGGCCCTAATTCAAGATCTGCTGGTGATAAAATTTACATTTGCAAAATGTATTTTTCCAGACTATCTTGATGACAACGCACCAGAAATGCGAATAGCAGCTTACTTTCATGCAAAACGTGAGCAGATGTTTCCAGCTAAGAGAGTATTAAATTCTTTAGAGTATGGGCTTGAGACATTGTGATTGTCCAGTGTGAACAGTCCTCTTCCCTCAGATCATTACACTTAAGGTTTTACTTCTTAAATTACAAAATAATTACGTTTAAATAACTTACTGAAGGATGTAATGCATACAGTGCATACCATTTGATCAAAACTTGCATTTTAAAAATTATTGACATGACATTTTAAACTGGTTTTCCTCATGATGAGCCTAAAGAAAAAAATCAGTACATTAATCTGTTTGCTCTATTCTTAGTGAAATAATCTCTCAAAAGTTAGAAATCCTTCCCCTAGTGCATTTACAAGAAATTCTTCTAACCTATTTTTTTTATTTTAAGGTAGCCATAATTACAGTGTTATATAAAATTTAATCACTTGAGTTTCAACTCTTTCAAGATATATTTGTAATTTTTAAAAATGTGTTTTTAAAGTGGAAGAAGTCTTTTTTGCATCTGCTACAGTTAACTTCTTTTAAAAGACCTCATTTGTCATTTTGATATAGTATGTGTCACGCATATTGAAGCCGATACTAACTAAGTGACTGGTCTTCATTTAGATGCAGGAACAACACATGCAGTGAGAAAACCCGAGATGCACAGCTAGAGGAGTCAGCAAGAAACCTCCTCTTTGAATTTAAAACGGATGCATCTAACCAATTTGTACAGATTAATTCCTGACTGATTTTTTTTTTTAAAATTCCATATGTAACCAAACCTTAATAGTTAATAAAGTTGCCTATTCTCTTGAAAAGATATTGAAAAATTCTCTGAATTTTTTTAGAAAGTTTTAATTAATCAAACTTGCATACTTTTTAAAAGTATGGTATATGAAATATGAAAAGTATGCGTTGTATCTGTAAACAATACTCTGGCCTAAATTAGTGAAAAACAGAAAAGTTCATTGAAAGTACTGTTGTACACAATAAATTTTGTGATTTTTTTTTTAAGATATCTATAAACAATTTTACACCTGAAGTTTGCCTAAAGTTAGGAATTTTTCTGCCTAGAAATCAAGATACATTTCTTAAAATTTCTGCTACTGTTTTCCTGTAAATTAAAAGAAATACAAGAACAGCTTAGTTTTGATTTACGTTCAAGTAAGTTCATCTTTGGTTATTTTTTTTTTTTCCCATTTTGCTTTTCTCTTTTGATTTCATAGAAAATCGGTTGTCCACGAGGTTCTAGCAGGGAAGAGTATGAGAGTAATGTGCACCATTTTTTTGTGTCAGTTTTGGAAGAGGTTAAACTCAGGTGATCGTTAACTTGCCCTGATGTCAGAAATATCCCATTTCAGATGGGAATAGAAGGAAGGTATATACTGTAGAAGCACAATCCTCATACTTCTGTAGATACCAGTGAAGATTCTGGGGTGATTCTCTTTGTTAGATACAGTGGAATTTCTTCTATCCTGACAACATTTATATTTCCCTTTGCATCTCCTGGTCTTTTTTTCTGTATGGGAAATATAGGGTTTATAGAACGAAATCCTGTCTGTAGTAAAGAAGTATATCAGAGCTGGAAAAGTCTTCTCCTCGGATCTCAGATGAAAGTAGCAAATCCTTCTTTACTTTATTCATATTCTAATAAAACAAGGAATGTAATATATGCTATTACAATTTCTTCCCAAATGACTTTACAAAAATAGGTTGATACCGAGTTCTGACTCCGATTGCCTTTTTAACTTTGAGACTGTGGTCTCAATTTTACATTTTAATCCAAACTGTAATGTGTTGTTTCATTTTGGGAAAACTTAGAAGCATTTCATCTTTTACTAGTAATTCTGTCTCCTCTTACACCTAATATCTCAGAATACTCTATTTTCCAATGGCTTTTGACTGCACTTGAAGAACTATTACCTTCTATTATTAAGTGTGATATCACCTATCCAGCATGCATAATTCTCTCTCCATTGTCTCTTCAGAGTTGTCTGTTTAGATTTCTATTGCCCTTTTCTATTTATCTTATCATATTATTCTTATGATAGATTTTTACAATGAAATGAAAGCAATGAATTTATTTCCATAGGAATTTATAAAATCTTTAGTTACTAGACTTCAGTCTTTAATTTCTTTTTTCTACACTTACTTTCAGATTTATCGACTATAAAACATCTTACATACTAAATAAATTCTCCTATCAGTCTGAACAAAACTTAAAATAGATGTAATGAGCAAGACTGAATGTTAATTTGTACATTTTGAGTTGTCCACTTCATTTGTCATTTTAGTTAACAGGCATTGATGTTATGTTTTTGCTCACTGATTATGCTGGCTTTTGAAAGTTGCTAATACTGACTTAGTTCTTCAAGTTCACTACCTCCTGTAGTGAGTTTTCATTGTAGAAACTAATCTTTTACATATCGGTTAGAATCTGCCTTATCTCAACAATCTGAAAGCTTCTGTAGTTACCTTATCTACTGTGCATCTGTTTTAAGTCCTTTCTAAAGAAATGCATTTGGAGACAGCAGTAGGATTGTTTTCAGAAATTCTAATAAATATTAATGTTCTATTAGTATCATTAACAAGCTAAAATGAAAAATATCTTTGATAGAACAAAAACCAACAGCCTCCGTTTATCAGGGAAAAAGGCTGTGTAATCTGTGAAAATTTGAATCAACTTTGAGAATCTCTTTCAGTGTTATGGGAGAGAGGACAACTTTTTTTGGTATGGTTTTTAAAATTTCATGTGTGACAGCAGTAAGTAATATTAAAACATTGGGATTTTTTATTATTGCTGTTATCATGGAAGCCAACTGTATTAGATGATATATAAGCTTTAAAAGTTGCAGTTCTCGGTTTTCTACTTTGTGATTATCTGAAAATCCTACCCACTTTTTTGAGGACAAAGGATTTCTTGCATTTTTAGGGCTCAAGTCTTATCTTGCTTCTCAGTACTGTAAAAGGTAAAGCATGTTTCAGAATTTGTCTCTGATCATAAAGAAACCACATCAGCAATTTATGTGCAGCAATATAATATATAAGAGGGCTGGAGCACCTTTTCTATGAGGACAGGCTGAAAGAGTTGGCGCTGTTCAGCCTGGAGAAGAGGAGGCTCCGGGGTGACCTTATAGCGGTCTTCCAGTACCTCAAGGGGGCCTACAAGAAAGATGGGGAGAGGCTGTTCAGGAGGGCCAGTTGTGATAGGACAAGGGGTAATGGTTTTAAAATAGAGGGAGGTAGATTCAGATTGGATATTAGGAAAAAATTTTTTTACCATGAAAGTTGTAGAACACTGGAACAGGTCGCCCAGAGAGGTGGTGGATGCTTCATCCCTGGAGACGTTCAAGGCCCGGTTGGATGAGGCCCTGAGCAACTTGATCTAGTTGGAGATATCCCTGTTCCTTGCAGGGGGGTTGGACTAGGTGACCTTTGAAGGTCCCTTCCAGCCCTAACCATTCTATGATTCTATATAATCTTTCTGACAATGCACCAGGCATTTAAGCTTTCTTCTTTCAAAGTTACTTTGCTACTAGTTTGATACAAAGAGTGAGTGGAATCAGCACAAGTAGTGTCAAAGCTTTGAGAAAGCAAAATGTTAATAAACAGGAATGGCTATATTATAAGTAGACATGTATTTGAAAGTTGGAAGCAACATTTGCCATTTGCATGACTGCTTGCAATTTGTACTCTGTACGTGGCTGTATATGCATAATGTAACAACTGTATAACAAAATGCTGGATTTTAGTCTTGATGGTAGGCCTGTACAGTGCTGTTTAATGTGGAGTTTATTTAGGTGTTTTATGCCATCCTCACTTTCACTCATCTCTTAAAAATGCGTCTTTCCACCAGAACTGGGAATGTTGGCAGGGAATTACTCATTGACAGAACATATGAATGTAAGAACAAACCACTTGTGAACTGCAAGACTTATAAAAACTGGCTATTGGATCAGTTTTTGGAGAGGTTGACTTTTGGGTATTTTATATATTTGCTTTTTTGGCACTGCATCCTTCAGAAAATAATTGATTTGGGAACATTTCAGGTTTATTGTAGTCACCCATCCTCAACAAACAATCAAACTTGTAGTTCTGTTTGTCAGAAAATGGAGAACATTTGCTAATAAAAATCAAGCTGTCATGAACGTTTATCAGATTGTCATGAGTTTAGGCCGATCCAGCAACTAAAACTCGCACAGTCGCTCCTTCTCCAGTAAAGTGGAGAGGAGAAAAATATAATAAAGGGACTGAGGGTCGAGACAAGAACAGAGGGAGCACCCACCAACCAGGGTCCTGGGCAAAACAGACTTGGCTTTCTTAAAGCAAAACGATTTATTGACGGTTACTTAAAAGGACAAAGAGAAACAAATATGGTTACTTGAGAGGATAAAAAGAAACAAAGCCAGATCTTAAAACCGACACTTTCCTCCTTCCCCCCACGCCCCCAAACGTTCCTTTTCCTCCCGGCTCTACCTCCTCCCCCCAGCGGCGCAAGGGGCAGGGACTGGGGGAGTGCAGGTCAGTTCATTCCGTGCTGTTACTGCTGCTTCTTTCTTAAAGGAGGAGTCGTCCTTACACCCTTTTCCCCTGCTCTGGTGGATCCCCTACTCATGAGGAAAAATCCACAAACTTCTCCAGCGTGAGTCCAGCCCACAGGAAACAATCCTTCCCCATGGATTGCCCCAGTGTGGGCTTTACCACAGTCTCGGATTCTTAGGGAGTTGTAGCCACTTGCTCCGGCGTGGGCCGTCACGCAGACTACAGATGCCTCTCTTCCTTGTCGTGCACCCCAACACGACTGTCCTCAGGCTCAGGCATCTTCTCTCCACGGGCTGCGAGTGGGTCTCTACTCCACCGAGGCTGTCCTGGCTGCAGGGGGGCTGCCTGCCATCTCACCACCAGCTGCAGGGGAAACCCAGCTCCGACACACCTCCTCCTGCTCCATCCTCACTGACCTGGTGTCGATGCGGCTGTTTCTCTCAGATCTCAGTCCTCTCCAGGTGAACTCAGCCCAGTGGGCACCCCGGGAGTGGGGTGCTCCCCGAGTTCCCCAGCCAGCAGCTCCGCTGCCATCCTCAGTGGGCGGCGCCGGCCCGACGCAGGCATCTGCCCGGCTGGGAGCCAGGGAGCGGGGGCAGTGCCCTCCTCCCTTCTCTGCTCGATCCTGGGCAAAGCACCTTTTCCGGTTCCTTTGTCCCAACTTAAATAGGGCAATTCGCAGAGGTGCTGATTGGCTCAACCCCAAGGGGGATGGGAGTCCGATCTAGTGGTCAGAACCAAGTCTAACCTGGTTCCAAAACCAGGGAGGTCACAGAGAGCAAAGCCACCAGACTCCCCCCCCATCAAACCATGACACAGATAAATTGCTTCTTGAATTAAACTTGTAATAACCCATTAAAGGCAGTATAACTTAAACAGGGGTGGATTGGTGTTGGTTTCATGGTTTTAAAGTTAGGTGGTGAAACCAGATTCTTCATTCTCTTTTGAGACTTGTTACCAAGTAGCTGTGTCTGCAGATGAAAAGGATATTATAGTACATTAGAATTCACGGTTGAATTCTAGCTCTTATGGTGTCTCTTTAGTATCAGAGATTTTTCAGCCTGTATGTTAGAAGAAGTGTTTTGGTTTCTTTTTCTTTACTTTCTCAATTTGACTGGAGACCTCCCCTAGAGAGACTAATCTCTCTAAATGGGCAGCGTGTGTGAATATTTTTTCAGGGAGGAGCATGTAAAGTCAGGGCCTTTTTCTGTATCCTACAAAGGAGTTTTTTTCTATAAAAGATCCTTAAAGAAACCACATGTCTTAAGAAGTAAACCGTTGTATCACAAGACGTATCAAAAACTAGTTTTGTGAAAAATATGCTTCATGTGACATACTTGAGTTTAAGTACCAGAAAGTCACTGTTTTCTTTTGAAAAATATTAATCGGCCTGCATAAAGTTTTCTACTGTAGAATATTCCTCTCAATAGCTGGAAAATTCATGCTGGAAACTTTTCCAACACTTTTGTATAACAACGTCTTTTTAAAGAGCTGGAATGGTTTTCAGAGCTCTCCAAAGTCTTTCAGATTTTTGATTGATAAATATATTAATAATATAATTTGTGCTAATGTTATGATGCTTCCCATTTTAAACTCTGTTTTGAATCGCAGTCTAATTTTTTTTTTTCTTATTTATTCTTTTCAATCCTATCTTGGAAGGTCATTGGCAAGAAAATTGATGGAAATATTCAGAGTATTTCTTCTGATCTGAATTCGGAGAAGATACCTTGTTTTTAAAGAAAATTCTGGATAATTCCTTTGTTTATTTTCTCTCAAAAATAGTATCTGAATAATGACATAGTCTATGTATGTTGACTTAATTTTCTTAAATATCTTCCGTATTTTCTGAGAGTTTAAGATTAGTTTTTAGAAGGTGTAGATTGACTTCACGGGTATTTTGCCCCCAGAAGTTAAAGTAAACCTATTTCCAAGGAATTAGTGAACTTCCTTGGAAGCAAGTTCTTAAATTTGAATTAATTCGCTTCCTAACTACTAGGACTTCAAATATCCATCAGTCTTAACAGGTAGTAAAGGCAATATTAGACTGGGATTCAAAATTAAAAAAAGTGGGAAGGCAAAGGCATAGAACAGGATAACAGAAGTCGTTCCTGTTACAATAATTCAAGAACCTGCAAAAAATATTTTTGAGAGACAGATTGATATTCCAGGCTTTACAACAACGGTTGTTTACCTACTTGTTGTGATTAAATAATTAACTCTTTCCTTATTTGCTGGTGGATTCTGACAACTGTATATGTAGTTTTTATTTGTCAGATAGCATGGGTAAACAATTTTTGGCATGTATATTGTTTGCAAGGTATTTGCTTTATGTATTGTGTGGGATACTTGTGTAGATAAGTTATCTGCCTATTTGATTACAAGAACATTTTGAAAAGGAAAATGATAACAAATGGAAAAATTGCAGCTGGCACTAATGTCTGTTCTTCCAGTGTGTACTCCTGCCTGTGTAAAGGCATGGATATTCTTGTAAACATCAATTACTAGTGGACATTGAGTATAACAAAATGATGCTAAAATATTAATGAGAAGACAAGATGGTGATAGCAAAATACTTCCTGGACTGAATTCTATCACAGAAGTGAAGCCTGTGGAGACCGAGGGCTGTAGTGTGTCTTTATTTGGAAGTCATGTCGATTTGTGGTTTTGTTTTTTTTTTTTCCTTTTTTTAAATTAATGTTTTATATGCTGTGTTCACTGAGATAATAAATCTTATGTTGATGGGGATGTTGGAGGGAACATGTCATTTTTCCAGCCATTTCTAAGCAGAACTAAACCTTCAGCTCTCTTTGACAATGTGTCAAGCGGAAGTGTGGAGATAGGTTAGAAAGCCAAACCAAAAATATTGATAGGATTTCTTTTCTTGATTTCCAAATATATGTGAAGCTTTTAACATAAAGTACCTTCCTTCATGTATTCTGCATTCTAGGAAGAGAGAATGAAATGCCACCTTGTAGCATTATCAAGTCTGCCAGAATATATTAATAGATTTCTTTTTCTTTTTCTTTTTTTTTTTCCAGAATTGAAATCTTAGCTAAGCCAGGATTGATCTAACACAGTAAAAACTCATAGCTCTTGGCGTTCTGCCAGCTTTCATGTTAAAACACTTATGGAATTAATGATAGATTATTGTACAACTGTCTTTTTACATCTTGATTCACTGGACTGTGTGTAGGAGGTAAATGTCAATGCCAAATAACAAAGCAGCTACTTCAAAGAGCTGCCACATGCCTTACATTTTTACAAATTGTTATTGACTTGAAATGTTGAGTCAAATAAGCTTTTTTTCCTGCTGATGTATATCTTGGCTATGTGCAAAACCTGATACCATCTTTGTGTTCATGCAAAATTTCTTGTACTTAACTGCTAAAGTCCATAGAGATTTCCCAGGACTTCTTTCTAAAAGAGTTGTAATGATGTGAAGAGAACATACAAGGCATGACTTTGAAAATGAGCTCGTCCTTTTTTTTTTTTAACTGCAGTATTTATACAGCACAACAAAATACATGTTTTCCTATGTCTAGTCCTGCTTAATGAGGATCACGGTGTCAAATTGTATACTGTGTGCATTTTGGCTAAAGAAATATAGTTCATGTTGAATGAAATAGCAGTTATCTTTATAAACTTTGGCTTCTTATTGGTATGCATGTTTAGTCTGTAATTTTGGAACTGATTGTAAGGTTCTAATTAGTCTCTAGAGAACTCACATGGGCAATAGATTACTCATTAGTCTGTCAGCTTCCTATGAACTTGATTGACTATTTCTCATATTTAATGTGGAAACCAAAATGACACATGTTAATTTGCCTTCCAGATGTTGCAACTGCCTGTCCGGATAAGAAGTCCATCTTAATGTATGTGACTTCCCTCTTCCAAGTTCTGCCCCAGCAAGTTACCATGGAAGCCATCAGGGAGGTGGAGATGTTGCCACGACATTCAAGGGTCACTAGAGAAGAGCACATAGAAGTACATCATCAACAGCGTTTTTCACAAGAAGTGAGTTGTTTCACTTTTCTGCTTTCATCTTGCTGCTCTAAAGTGATTGTTTCCCTTACCTACCTTATAAATTTGATGCTAGATGGCCAATGGAAGGCAAAACATCCATGGGCATCTTGGACAAAGTCTGTTCGCCACAGGGCAAGTCAAAAGTACTTGTCTGCATGAACTGTACTTTTGTATTGATGTCACCTTACACAGGGCTGTTGTAAAAGTAACTATTTAGCAAAAGAGTGCTTTCCACTTCTCTGACAGTGTTGGGCGTTTTGATTGTGGAAGGACACCGCAAGGAACAACACAGAAACCAAAAGAGGTTTTACATTTAAACACAGACATGTAGAACCTTTTTAACCTTTTTTTTAGAGAATAGCTGCTGACATTTCTCCATGCTCATGGTGCATTTTTAATTTTTTAGCTTCTCTTTTACACTGACTTGTATTTTAAGATCATCTCTTCTCACCTCATGATTGGCCTCTGAAAAAGCTCATGTGATACTTGGAAATAATTTATGCTTGCTGTGTCAGTCATGTTTTTGACTGAAATCATCAGACAGTCTCTGCTGAAGTGTTTAGAGGATTTTAGGCCTAGTGTACTTGTCTGAATTTAATCTGTATCTTGCTTTTGTGATGCTCAGTCTCTTTTAGAGTGCTAGGCAGATGAGTCTTAGTTCTGTTTATTCAGGATTTACTACAACATCACTTTTTTTTTGAGCTTTTGCTTGTAAATTATAAAGAACCTTCAATTTACATTGATATTCTGCCGGTATTGAGTCCTGACAGTTTTTTGCTTTTGGAAAGGATGTCAGATTAAATGAGAGCTTTCCTTCATACCATCCCAATTTTGACCGCTGAATACCAACACTGTCCTTGAAAAATATAACTGGTGATGACCTTCTTCTTTTTATTCACTTACTCTTAAAATCATTACTTTACTTCTATAATCCATGCTCCTATCTCTATGTCTGTTCTTTCCACCTCTAATTTCTTCTTTGTAGATCACAGTCAGTGTACCCCAGGGACCTTCACCTTCTCCTAAACCGCGATTCAAAAGTTATGCATATACACAGGCTGTGTATGTCACCTCCCCTGACCAAAAAAGGAGGCAGGTTCCTCCACAGGTCTGTCAGTCTTCTCATTTATGTTATAAACTGTTTTATTAAGCTTGTACTTGGAGTGAAAGAGTTTGAGCATTTTGCTTGTGAGTGATCTTGATGATCTACATTTTCTAAAGCTTTTTTAGCGTTTGTCGAGTGGTCACTTTTTATTGTTTATTTCAGCATGGCTGGCAAATAAGTGTTATGCTGATTGTTAGGGATGAACAGCGCTGAAACGCTGCTGGTTTAGAATTATACACTGCTTCCTTTGTTATTTTTGAAAATAGTACACATATTGTCTTAAAAGTGTATTAGAAGAACAAACCAAACATAAGCTGTGTTTGGTATCTAATTATTGTATTTCTGTCTCAGGTTTGATCATAGAAAAACAAGAACCATTGGTTTTCTGTTGCTTTTCCTAACCCTCATATCTATTAAAGAAAATAGCGAGTGATTATATTTTCCCAGAGGCTACTGTAGTTAGAAAAGAAAGGAAATATTAAATTTAATATTCTTTATGTGACCTGGATTATTAGATGATAGTAGCTGGTCATTTTGTCACAAATGACGCCACGCCAACATTCAGGTTAGGGTTTTCTGTTTGGGTTTTTTTAACTTTAAAGTATCTGCAGCAGTTTAATAAACCTTGTTTCAAGCAATCCTTATAATGAGCATTTTGGTAGTTAGATTTGTATAACTTTTGACAAGTGTGAGAGCCAAAGGTCATATTGTGTAATGTGACGTACTTTCCTATCATTATTTGGGGAAAAAGACATCTGCATGTATTTGGCACTAAAGTATGAGTTCTCCTGTGAAGTCTTAATTCTGTCTAACCTCTAAAAATTTATTGCAAAATTACATTTGAATTAAACACTGTGTTTCTGAATCTGCTCTTCAAGTGACAGGTATTTTACTGAACAATGACTTCCTTTAAATACTCCAGGAAATAAATCCTATGCACACAAGCATGAGCACTGCTACTTTATACTAACATCAAATGTGTTACAGTGATGATTAATTTAAATGAGGTCTTTAAAACTGGTGTAATTGATTTGTTCTACTTAGATACCATACTGATAATTGAGAAGAACGAAGAATCGTGATGTAGATTTTTTTTTTTTAATGAGCTGCTTTTATTGTGATCAATTGTGGGTTTTGTCAACACCCCCACCATCAAGCATAATACACAAGCTGATATGATTGAAGTCAATTCTACAAAATGCAGTTATTAAAATGTAGTAAGAAAATATCATTCTTTTATTCAGTCTTCATCTTGCATTCCAGTTTTCAGATCTCATCTTCCTGAATTTGGAAGCTTTGGCTGTTACACTTACGCAATTACTGCTACGATAACACTACAATTCTGCCGATTTGACGGAATCTGAAGACCTAACTGGAATAGGGGCCTATTGTGTTAAAACCACAACAAGTATTTACAAATGAAAAGCATTAACTTAAAAACCCTAAGTGAAAATCACCAGACATAGTCTCATTATAATCAAGATAAATTTCAATTGCAAATAGTATCAATTAATATGCCAATTCAATATATGCAATTCTTAATCAGTGGTAATGATTTTTTGCCTCTAGCCATGTATTTCTTGAAGAACAGCCATCATCTAACTATTAAAACAAATTTAGAATCCTGATATAGTGATTGATTTTTTTTCTATACATATCTGAAGCTGATATACCTTAATAATCCCATCTATTTCAACTAAATCAAATAAAAATTATTTCCTTTTCAATTCTCACTAACCTTCCAATTTTCTGCCAGCTATATTATGATTTTTGGATTCCACTGTTCACTGTGGTCTGCCAGTTTCAATGACATCTTAGGTGCTATCATTAAAAAGCAAGATTTTCAGTAGGTATGTTGGTCTTCTGTTGAAATGTATGAGTGATTTTTTCTTTTCAGATCTCTAAAAGCTTTCATCTTACAGGACTTGAATATTATAATTTCTCCAAGATAATCAAAGAAGATACATTGCAACTATAAATAAAAAGTCTTTTGCCTATTTCTCTGTAGGGGTTCTAACTGCTAAGATTGATCTTAAATGTCATAGTTTTCACTTGGGTGATATTTTTTAAGTTCTACATTTGGAAGAATGGTCCCATAGATTTTGTAGTCCAAGCACAAGTCAACTGTAATTCAGAAGAAAAATAAATGAAATAAGACCTCTTTTCAAAGATTTTGAATATTATCCTATAAATTTGACTACATATGCTGTACGTTTACAGCATATGTCAATAGTTGGAAAGTGTAAAAATGACACGAGCTATGATTCCTGGAGGTCTGTATTGGCAAGAAAGAATAACGTTTCCTCTTACACCATCATCTGTCAAAGTCCTTTCCTTTTTATAATCTATACTTGTCTATTCTTCTGTCCTGTTTCACTTCACTTTCCCCATCTTCACACTTCCTAATACATTCACAAGCTATGTGTCTTTAAATCCACTCTTCATTTTCTGAATTCTTATTCTGTTTGTTGCTCAGTAGCATACTTGCAAGGCCTAGTATTCTAGTTGCACAAAATTTGGCCAGACAAGTCTTGCTTTGCTTAACTATGACATATCTTAGATGCAAAGAAAGTCATTGTTCCTCCAACCAACCAGTTGACTCAATACCTTCTTGTTGTTTGGTCTATGCTTGACCACTTCTGGTTGAAGCAGTTAAGCCTTTTTAAATACTATTGCTGACATGAATGGCAGTTCTTCTGCTAATGCTCAGGAAAAGTTTTCCTCCGTTACTTTGTTTACTTGGAAAGTGTTCATAAACTCATGCAGATCTTAGGATAGGTACCCAGTTCTCAAACCTAAATCTTTGAATTCTCTGTATTTACATTAAGAAAGACCCAAGAGAAAGTATTTATGCTGACAGCTTTCAGACAGTAGCTGCTGCTCAGCAATTACAGAAGGCTTGCCTGACTTTGTAGCTCTGTAATTTTTCTTGTATGCAGCCTCTGTAATGAGACAGTCTGTCTAACTTCACTTAGAAAAAAAGAATACTCATGTTAAGTTTCTGAGACGTTTCAAGATCCCTCTTTAAAATTAGCCTTTTGTTTGCATTTTATATTTGTGAAAGCCTTTGTTTTTGTTGTATTGCTTCATCTCATTGAACATCTGACCAAAAAGAATGATAGTTTTACTTTCTATTTTTTTCCAAAAATGTTTTATCGGAGCAGTTTCTAATATTGATCCCAGGCAAAACTCCTATCTCACTGCCTTCATTTTTATTTACTACCTACTACCTGAACTCCACAGGACATAAAATATACTGTCTCTTTTAAGAGTTCAAGTAAAACAAATAAAATTTGTAAAACACTGAAGTAGCTGGAAAAGAAATATTTTTAATATATTGAAAAAACAGTGCTGAAAATGTAAGCGTTGAAGCAAATGGGAAGAAGAAAATTTATGTATGATTTGAGACTGGCAGTTTTGTAAATAGGCTTTTGGCAAGCCTGTCTAAAAGGCCAAATGTGAGTCTGGCTGCCTTAAAATTATCTATTATGCAAAATCAAGACCATTAAATCAATATTGTTGTAGAATTTTGTTCTTTTGACAGGAATTACATTTTCTTCATTCTACGTTATGTTATATGAAATGCAGGATTTGTTTGCAGAATTACTCTTAGCATTTAAACTCACAAGCTTCTGTAGATCTGGATTAAAATAATTTGGAATGCAGTAGCAGCTAATGGGAATCGTATTCCCCAGCAATTAGTGATTTGTTTTGGGACTTAAGAATTGAAGGCTTCACCTCATACCTCAACCTAGTCATTAGTTTGTGTGAAATTCCTAACCCTCCAGTCATTACTTCTATTTTACTGAAGTATTGTAACACATTTTTTTCTCATGTTCTCTGTTTTGTGATATAGATTCTACAGAGTTACTGAACTGGACTTTCTCCATCAGTTCGTAGCTATAGTAACTAACTTGGACGGTCACTGGAAACTCATTATAAAATTAAGCTGAATTTACTCACACACAACACACAGTCCTTCTGGCAGCCTTGCCCTTGAGAGATCTGATTTTCTAGACCCTTAATTTGCCATACTCTTGGTCTTCCGCAAGCAATTTCTTGAGAAGTGCTGTGAGACCTCTGTTCTGGGACCCTTTGGGGTTCATCTATGCCATAGGCTTTCATGTCACAGTGTCACAGAATTGCCATATTGCTTTTCTTAGAACTAAACCGGACCTTTCACTTAAAGACTGTTGTGCTGTGTTTATATGGTGAGGATTTGGTAGCAAGGGAGAGGCTACAGGGATAGCCCCTGTAAGGAGCTGTGAGAAGCTTCCCAGGCTCCAAAACCAGTTGAACCTGCCTCTGGCCTGGTCAGACCCGCCTCTGGTCAGCCCCTCTGTGAATAAATGTATTTAAGAAGGGAATAAAGATATCAGTGCCATGAGACCTGCAGCTGGGAGAGAAGGGAGGCGAGAGACCTAGTGCCGGGGCTGGTGATGGTGGCAGCAGCGCGCCTGGGGCGCTCTGAAGTGCCCACTCCCGGGGCACTCACTGGGCTGAGCTCATTCCTGCTGGGACCACCAAGGTGCGTTGGGCCCAGCACAACTGCAGTTGAAGGAGGGCTGAGATTTGAGAGAAACACCTACACAAACACCAGGTCAGTGAAGATGGAGCAGGAGGAGGTGCCGGAGCTGAGAGTCCCCTGCAGCCCATGGTGAGACAACAAGCTGTCCTCCTGCAGCCTGTGGAGATTAACAGTGGAGCAGAGATCCACCTGCAGCCAATGGAGAACCCCACGCTGGAGCAGAGATGCATGTACCCAAAGGAGTTTGTAGAGGACTGTCTCCATGGGAAAGGACCCCACACTGCTGGAGACCGATGGTGCAGCAGAGATGTATCTGCAGTCCGTGGGGAGGGACTCTGTGCCAGAGTGGGTGACTGTGCCCTAAGAAGCCGTGACTCCATGAGAAATGCTCACGCTGCAGCAATCTGATGGGTAAGGATTGCATCCTGTGGGAAGGACTCACGTTGGAGAAGTTCATGGAGTACTGTTTCCTGTGGGAAGGGGCCCAATGCTGGAGCAGAGGAAGAGTGTGAGGAGTCCACCTCATGAACAGAAAGGAGTGGCAGAATTGTGTGATGGACTGACCTGAAGTCCCCATTCCCCTGTGCCGCTGAGGGAGGAGGTAGAGCTGGGAAGAAGAGAGGCATGGGGGGAAGATGTTTTTAAGATCTGGTTTTGTTTTTCATTATCCTTTCTGAATGAAATGGTAATGAAATGGTAATGAGAAGAGGAGGCTCCGGGGTGACCTTATAGTGGTCTTCCAGTACCTCAAAGGGGCCTACAAGAAAGATGGGGAGAGGCTGTTCAGGAGGGCCTGTTGTGATAGGACAAGGGGTAATGGTTTTAAAATAGAGGGAGGTAGATTCAGATTGGATATTAGGAAAAAATTTTTTACCATGAGAGTTGTAGAACACTGGAACAGGTTGCCCAGAGAGGTGGTGGTTGCTCCATCCCTGGAGACGTTCAAGGTCAGGTTGGACGAGGCCCTGAGCAACCTGATCTATTTGGAGATATCCCTGTTCCTTGCAGGGGGGTTGGACTAGATGACCTTTGAAGGTCCCTTCCAGCCCTAACCATTCTATGATTCTATGAATTAAATTGATTTGTCCCCAAGCTCAGTCTGTTTTGCCCGGGGCCATGGTCAATGGGTGATCTCTCCCTGTTCTTACCTCGACTCTCAGTTCTTTTGTTACTTTTTTTTCCTCTCCACTTCATTAAGGGGAGGAGTGAGTGAGCAACTCAGTGGTACCTTAATCACCGTCTGGGGCTAAACCACAACAACTGTGATCCAAATACTGTCCTGTTTACCTTGTGATAAAGTGCTTTTCGGAGAGGCATCAAAAGAGAACTCTTGTAGGTTAAAGTACAACCAGTTAGACTTTTAGTTTCAACTTGGCAATATTTTCAAGGTAAGACACTCAGCACAAAATACACCCCATTGTCAGCATCGAATGCTCATATTGAATTTACGGGATAATTTAAAGTAGAACTCCTCAAACTTCAGAAAATACTTGCCAAATTATCTGCATATTTAGTCACAAGATCTTGGTGGATATAATTTGGGTAAAAAAGTATAACCATAGTCCTAGCTGTTACTCTAGGTGTTCTCTTTAAAATAGAAAATTTCTCAATTTAGAAAGCTAGAAATTGTTTCTGTAGAGCTAAGTAAGATCCCTAAGATTCAGACTAACTATAATAAAATGCCAAAACCCGTCACCAGAGGTCAGAACAAGGAGACGCAGAGATGGAAAAATGAAACTAAGAGCAAGTCTTTTTGATTTCTTAAGGGAACTCTCCTGAAGGCCGTGTCTTCAAGGAACAGTTTGCAAAATTATAAAGCAGTTTCAAGCATGTTTATATATTTTATATTTTCAATAGCAGTCTGAAAAATTGATGGCTTTGTCTCCAAGCCTGAAGGGTTGTCAAGATGACAGTTTAGTTTCCTGTCACTGGTTCATATATAGACTCCAGCAGCAGTTCCCATTTATTTTTGTGATTTCTTTGGTTTACATGTTTGCTGTAGACTCTTTTCAAGTGTTTTTTTGTTGTCAAAAATGTTAGTACTCTCATGAGCGAGACAGAGTAAGCAATAACCTGAAATTTAAGAACTCGGTGAGATCAGAGGTTTTACTCTGCTTGGTTATGCCAGGTGGGCACTTGGTTTCCCTCAGAGCTAAGATCACGAGGTCTCAACTTTCCTCTCCAGCAGAAGAGTTGCTGCTGGTCTAGTTAGATTGGGCAGAAAGTTCTGTCAATTTGTGCTCTGTCACTGCTTGCAGTTACAGATGTTGGACATCACCAGCCAAGATCCCCAAGCATCCACTGCTTCTTGTCTCCACATATCTCTTGCTGACCAGTGATAGGACACAAGGAAATGGTGTCAAGCTGTGTCAGGGCAAGTTCGTATTGGACACTAGGAAAAGGTTCTTCATTGAGGGGGGTCGGTTAATCATGGGAACAGGCTCCCCAAGAAAGCAATCATGGCACCAGTCAGAGTTCAAGGAGCATCTGGACGATGCTCTTAGTCATGTGATTTAGTTTTAGGTAGTCCTGTGAGGAGCAGGGTGTTGGACTTGTTGATCCTTATGGGTCTCCTCAAACTTGAGATATTCTCTTGTTCTCTGATCTAGAGAATCTTCTCCCACTTTCAGGATTTGTCTTCTAGTCACCATCTTCTCCGCCTTGTTTCGAAACTCCGTTCTCTTCCCTGACACCAGTTCTTCTTTTCAGGATGCTTCTTTTCATCAGCAGCTCTTCTTTCCATAGCCCTAAGCCCTCAATTTTCCCAGTCTGAACGGACTATGCGAAGAAGCACAACTCATCATCAGCATCCTAACTGCTGCTTCTGTCTCATGCCTCTTGATTAATGAGAGGATTCAGACCATGCTGCTTTTGTTTAGACTATTTGTTATCAAAATTTACAACCAGCCCCTAGTGGTTGCAGCCAGCAAGTAGCAGGAATATGCCTCAGAGCTCAGAAGTGCAATGTCAGACACTCAGCAGCCCTCACTCCACACACCCATGCAGTTATCTGCTGCCTGTACATGTACCTGTTCACATACCTGTTCTCATTCACTAAATAAGCTGTGTTCTCACCTCCAACAGGTAACGACACTTCTTTTGAGTTTGATATAAAGAGCAATTACTTACTGACTTTTTCATCTTTTTAACTTCCCTTTTTACTGACATTAAAAATCTTATGACAGAATGTTTTATTTTTTTATACAAGACTTTTTCAAGTATGATTTCATACTTAAAATGGTTATAAAGCTTGTTTAAACATAGGAACACTAGAAATGCCATGTAGTGTGTCCCATGTGCATTATTAAACTTCCTTGCTGACTGTCATGGTTTAACCCCAGTGGGCAACTAAGCACCATGCAGCCACTTGCTTACACACACCCCACTCCCCCTCAGTGGGATGGGGGAGAGAATCAGAGAAAAAAGGTAAGAAAACTCATGGGTTCAGATAAGAACAGTTTAATGATTGAAATAAAATAAAATACTCATACTAATAATAAATTGTAATGAAAAGGAAAACAACAAAGAAAAAAGAGACACAAGACCCAAGGGAAGAAAGTTAATGCAACCATTCACTATCTGTTGACCTATGCCCAGCCAGTCCTTGGGCAGGGATCAGTGCGCCTGGCCAACTTTCCCTGGCTTATATACTAAGCATGATATCTTATGGTATGGAATGTCCCTTTGGCTGGTTTAAGTCAGCTATCTTGACTGTGTGCCTTCCCAGCTTTCTTGTGGAGAATAAACAGGGAGGTCAGGGACAGTATGAGAAGCTGAAAAAGTTCTTGACTTACTGTAAGCATTGCTTGGCAACAACTAAAAAATCCCTGTGTTATCAACACTGTTTTCAGCACAAATCCAAAACATAGCCTCATACTAGCTGCTACAAAGGAAATTAGAATCATAGAATGGCATAGGCTGGAAGGGACCTTAGAGATCATCTAATCCAGCCTTCCTGTCATGGGCAGGGATGCCTCTCAACTAGATCAGGCTACTCAAGACTCTGTCCAACTTGGCCTTGAACACCTCCAGGGAGGGGACATCCACAACTTCTCTGGGCAATTTATTCCAAAGTCTTACCACCCTCGTTCTGAAGAATTTCTTCTTAAAATCTAATCTAAATCTGTTCTCCTTCAACTTAAACCCATTTGCCCTTGTCCTATCAGTGGACACTCTTGTAAAAAGTCCCTCCCCAGCCTTCCTGTAAGTTCCCTTCAGGTATTGGAAGGCAGTTATTAGGTCCCCCCGAAGTCTTCTCTTTTCAAGGCTCAACAATCTCAGCTCCCGCAACCTGTCTTCGTAGCAGAGGTGCTCCAGCCCCTGGATCATCTTTGTGGCCCTTCTCTGAACATGCTCCAACAGATCTATGTCTCTCTTATGGTGAGGACACCAGAACTGGACGCGGTATTCAAGGTGGGGTCTCACAAGAGCAGAGTAGAGGGGGAGAATCACCTCTCTTGACCTGCTGACCACGCTTCTCTTGATACATCCCAGGATGTGGTTGGCCTTCTGAGCTGCATGAGTGCACTGCCGGCTCATGTTGAGCTTCTCGTCTATAAACACCCCCAAATCCTTCTCTTCAGGGCTACTCTCAACCCTATCCCAGCCAAAACTGACACAGTGACTAATAAAAAAGGATAATGTGTTATTCAGAAAGTAAAAAATCCTAGATGAAATACATCTTTTTCTACTGTATACTCAGATTTATTCTAATAAATCTGAATAAATTGATAATCCAGTAATCACGTGTTAGGTATAATTGGTTGGCAATATCAAAGAATAGCACCCTTTTGTAATAGGTTAATTTGTTTTGGATTACTTTAACAGTTGTTGTTGTTGTTATTTTATCTGTTAGAAACAGGGAAAAGTTATACAGGTCATTCCCTGATTACATTATTAGTGAATGCATTTCTGAACAGTGAACTGTAAATATACTCAGTAACACATTTTGTCCTTCATTATTTTTTTCTTATAGGTTATTTTTTAGATGCTTTTAACTAGCTTCAGTGTTATTTAAAGTTTCATCTGTATTTTTTTTGAAAAGCACACTTAACAAGAGATTCTTAATTTCAAAGTTGAACTGTGATAGAACAACTTCTTGTTGGTTTATTTAAACAAAAAAAAGTCTGTTACACAAGTTCTAATATGTAGTGAAAATCTCCTATTGCCAAATTAGAAAACTGATGAATGGAAGTGAAAACATTCACTTCTAAAAATAAAAATTTTCACTGAAAATATTTTGCAATTTTGAGTATTTTTGCATATCTCGTTTTGAAAAGAAACCTGTTTTCTATATATTTTAAATAGCTTAATTTTCAAAGCATACACTAAGATAAAAAGGATACATCACCTTTGAAAATGTTCATTTAAGCTATTTTGTGCCACTGAGTCTCTTGAATGCAGGGTTATTAATAAGTGTATGTGTGGTATATGTCAAAAATGGATATAGCTACAGGAAATGAGGGCATTCATTTACTGTAAACATTTGATTATTTTTTATATTTATAATATATCAAGTAAAAGATTTGAATCCCCTTCCTGGCCTCTAGAGTTTAGGCAACAGTGCAGAACTGCGTATTTCAGCAGTGAATTTGATGCAAGGGAAGGGCTAGATGACATGTAGGACACAGTGCTAATGAGAATCTTTACTGCTAGACAGGCTAGCATTCATTTTTTTCCTAATTTCAGGACTGAAACATCTTGAGAATTCATACAACTCCAGAAGTCATTACTCATCCCCATTTCAAGCCCTTAAGAAAGCTCTTTCACTTTATGCAAATATTAAAAGAATTTCGTCTGAGACTGAGAAAGCAAGTGATTGATTGTTTTTCTACTATCTTAGGTATTCATGCAATAAGTTGATGATGTGCTATTGTCTAAGTCTTGTGATGTAGGAAATGGCAGTATCTAAATCAAGGCTATCTGTACATGAACTTTAATCATTGTGATTTCCTTGTTCATTTTCATTATACAGTCACAGGAGCTCTTGAGTGGACTGAGATGCAAGATGCCTGTTTGTTTCCACACTTTAGCTCCAGGGCATTCGAATTTCAAAATTTTAAGGCTGATAAGTAAAAAGAAAAAAAAAAGAAAGAAAGTAGCAATAGTACTTCCTTTCTTACTTTCACAGTCTTTTCTAAACACAACTTTGTCAAAGATGAGATTATCATTTTCTCTTAGATTGATATTGTATCAGTCTTTTGTGGGAATGCTGGGTTCTGTTTAAATACCAATAGTCAAATAACAGGGAGACTGTTAAACATTTTAATACTTAGTTTATACTTATACTATATGTATAGATATAAGATGTACTGAGCATGGATTTCAACTCTATATATAGATCTACTGTGTTTAGTTGAGTATTCACTTTTGTTAGTTCATTTGGTTTAAAAGATGGACTCCGTACTCTTTCATTACACCTAGTTAAAACTTCGAAATTCAAAAAATGAAGACAGAACTTGTATCTGTTGGAAAATCTCTCAAATCAACAAGAGACTTTACCGCACAAAAGCAATTTAAAGTATTTATCCAGAGATAAAATTATAGCGTCATTCTAAACAGCGTTATTGTTATTAGTCTCTGTATGTCTGGTGAACTTAACAATATGATAAAATTTTGGTTCCTAATTTCAGATAGCATTACTTTATTTTAAAATTTAGTTTATTAACAGTTTTCTTACTGATTAATTTATCTAGATTTCACATTAATAAAGACAGCAAAGATGAGATTGGCTATTCATATGTTAGTGTAGTCATATTTTCATGCCTCTAGCTAAGAATTATTACCAATAACACTGTGGGGATGGGAGGGGGCAGCAAAACAAACAAAACCAAACTACAGCCCAAACAAAACAGAACAACAAAAAAACAAAATTAAAAAACCACAAAGAAATACTGCAATACTGATGTAGCAGCAGCAGCACATTTTGTTTATGTGCTCAGAGAAGGATAGCAAGCATGCTCCAGAGCCTCCTTTCTCTCAATGGCTTTGCTGGCCCTCATCACTGTGACAAACTTCCTTGACTCCAGTAGCTTCATCTCAGCTTTCTCTGCCTCATTTTCTGCAGAGGAGACATTTATTTTAACATGTCTTTCAGAAGATTACCGGAAGTTTTGGTTAAATGTTATGTGAATATGATTAAAATAATAAGGACTGCATTTTCTAGTTAGAACTACTTCTGGTGAGTGTTAATTGCACTATTTATGTATAATATAACTAAACATTCTATCCTGTGTTACACCTTCACATGGTTGATTTTTATTTAGCTGAAGTGAAATTGAATGCTGTTTTTAAATAAGATACCTTAAAAAAATGGGTACAGGCTATGCGCTATGCCCTTGAAATGCCTGTGCCCAAACGTAGCTGTAACTTTGAGGAATTAATTAGCTTCATTTTTTACTCTATTAGAAAATGGTAAGATTTCTGTGGATAAAACCTTTGTGCCCTCAGGTGCATATGATATTATTCACAGTTAAATCTAAAATATTTTGGTGCATGGCAGATGGTTCTGTGTTTAAAACGCAAAAGATGGATTTTGAGAAGTTAATTAATAGCATTAAGTGCCCACTCACATAGAGAATCAATGGGGGGTTCTGTCTCCTGATTGTCCTTTTGGTCAAATCATTACACTGTGAGAAAGGGGATACCAGTTTTTTCCCCTTGTATTTATAACAATAGCATTAAAGTTGTGTGTTTTCGGGATCTGTAGGATATGCCATGGATTGTTTGTTAGTTCACGTTTGTATGGCAGGCAGGTCTGCATGTTTACCTGAAGCAGTGACCTTTGAAAAGGTCAGATTACTTGTTTCTACTGATCATCAAAGCACTGGTTTCTTTCTTCCCCCCAGTAATTTTGATGCAATAGAAACCATGTATTGTAATGCTTGTGTAGAAGACTCTTCCTCTAAACTCCTACTACATGTATGTTGTGGTTTTGGTGTGCATGTACAGACTTCAGGTACAAGTGTACAAAGGAAGCTATTCATAGATTTTTCCACCTTCATTCCAAACAGCAGAGGCATTTGTCTCTGTATATACAATAGTATTAAGGAATCTTGCTTTACAGTTTTCTGAGATTCGAAAGTATTCTAAGCAGTATCATTATTATGGGTGTGTTGGCCTGAGGTGATCACTGAGCCAAGGGGAGAAGTAGGAAGAGATAATACTTTTAAAAGAACAATACATTTGTGTCGGAGGAGAACAGACACTTTTTTAGATGTTTAAATCTTCTTCAGAAATTCCAGTCTTGAAAGTACAACAAAACATAGCAAGAATGAGAACTTCAAAAATATAAAAATTGTATGGAACAATGTGGTGTTTGGAATTTATCCATACTCTTTCTACAGAAAGCACTTTTTTAGTTAGAACTTAATTTAGCTGTAGCAAAGAAATAATACCCATATTTTGACGGAGTAAAACGTTTTTAAAAATGCAAAAGGCAATTTTAGTTGCCTGACAGTGATGTCATTAGAGTGGAAATGGTGGTTTAAGTAAACTGTGAATGATGTAGAAAGGCATCAATCTTTAAAAAACAAATACACTTTTTAAAAAGAGTAGAAAATGGAATTTTGCTTATAGTGTTAAAAGATCAAAGTTAATAATATAAAAGAGTAGCACTCATAGATTGAGTTCTGCAAAGTGTTTTACAAGTCATTTGGAAAATATGTTAAAGTATGTTTACCTCTCAAGCATGAATAAGACATAAGAATAAAGATCATATTTTATGTGTCATTGTTCAAGAGGATGTTTTAACTTTAAAGCACAGCTACCATTAATGTAAATGGAATTTTCACGTGTGTTTAAAGGACATCTAAACTACAAAAAGTATAGACAGGTGAATATACAATGTGCAGATTTCTTGTTTGATATTTTATACAGACAATCTTCCAGGCTTATACATTTCTACCTTTCTTTCTGCTATGATCTTTCACATTTATTTCTCTCTTTGATATTTAGCACCTTAGCTAACATAACAATATGTGCAGCTTCTACAAAAACTGCATTTTCATACTCATTTGAACAAAATGGCAACTGACTTATGTAGTGTTGGTCCAGTACACTGCTAGTGTTAGCTTCTGAGTCGACGTTTCTTACATATTAGGGTTGATATTTCTTTAGTCTAGAAGTATATAAAACAAGTTTTTCTATCTTTGTTTTTGACAAGAAGTCTTCTATCTGTTAGTTTGAAATATTTTTCTTGTGCTTTGTTCAGTGGAGAACACACCTCAAATTCAGTTGTATATTTTTGCACAAATAAAACAAATCTAACATTGATTTGTTTTCATTTTGTATTCTGATCCTTTGCTTCTGAAGTATTAATGGAATTCCAAAAATAATTTTGTTATCTGCCAGAAACAAACAAAAAAACTAAAACAGAAAGGGGAAACAGGGCAGGGGGGAGAGAAAGAGCAGAGCTAAGGAGCTATAAATATGTTCCTTCCTTTAAAAAATAATAAAACCCATCATGCATACCTGATCGTGTCAGAGGCATTGCATACAAAGGGCAGCAGCTTCAGACGCAAGTCAAAGACTATCAGTGAGACAAGGGGAGGGTGAGATGGATCGACAAATCGACTGTCTGTTGTGGGATTAATAAGAGGTGGCGTTTCCTGTGCAAGTACTACGTGTCTAGGTAGTTTGTGCTGAGATGTTACTCTGTTCAGTGTACCCTGTTGGCTATTTTTTTCATGCACTTAAAATTTCATACACTTAACAAGTGAACTTCATTGTTGAGGTGTTACACATCTAAGGAGAGAGTAACATTTTCTTTACTCATTTTGACTTTTTCCTTTTTACATTGTCTAAGGAAAAGAGCTTGTATTTTTCCCCACTTGTATAACAAAATTTTCATTACAGAATGAGCATGGAGTCTTTTTGCATAAAACCTGGCTACTTTAACATAGCTTTGGTTTTGTTTTTTTGTTTACTTTTAGTCTTTGATGTAACTTTTCCCTTGAATCATCATTCAATAAAGCTAGCAGCATTCTGCTCATTTAGATCATCCTTTCTTGAGGCTAGGAAGGGAACTAGGAGATAAGTCTAGATTGGTAACACATTTCCAGAACTCAGAAAGCAACTTGCCAATGCTTTCCTGGATGTCTTTTGTGCTCTGGGGATCTGAGTTGCTGCCTTTCCTTTTGGGTCAGTAGTAATTGATCAGCCCACTCCAGAAGCAATTGCTGTCATTTAGGAGGCATCTAGAAGTCATTATGTAATCAGGTGATGATTTTATTTATGAAAAGCTACATGTGTCACAAAATGCATAAACTTATCTGCTTCTTGAACAGCTCCTTTATGTTTTTATTGCTACTGTTTTCTTTATGCATCTGCTCTGTTGATTCATGAAGTCTTATACTGGGAAAACTAGCTTCTTTTCACACTTAAAGTGGATTCTTTGCTATTCTGGATGCAAACGGTTTCTGGTTGTACACTTTTAAAAAAAAAAAGCTTTGGTCATTTAAAGTGTACTAGAGTTTCTATCTCAAGTAGTTCCGCTGAACTGGATGACAAATACTTTTTGCAATTTCAGAGCAGAAATACACTAGAGTTAGAGATACTTAAGTACTAGGGACTGCACTTTGGAGTGTTTGCAGGCTTTGTTTTTTTTTGTTGCATTTTGTTTATCCTCTTAATTTCTGTCCTTTGACTCCAATTTTATGGTATGGATGACCTAGTGCAATTAACTTTTAACAGTGAATTAATGTAATATATGAACTTTAGGCTTTTTCATATGGGAGTACTGGTCCACCTACCTTGATTAGCTGGACAGAACAGTGCTGCTGACTGAAATGTTTGAAGAATTTTTTAGTTACTGTAGAATTTTTAGTTACTGAAGAATTTTTTTGTTACTGTAGGCAACTCAGTTTCTTAGTAAATTGTACAAAGATGTTTTGGTAGTAGTACATCATATCAACGGGAACTATTTAGTTTCAGTTACCTGAATTAAGAGGCACACATCTCTTAATTCAATTTAAAATATTTTCTCATTTCACTGCTATAAAACTTTGAAAGCAGAAGTAGAACATAACATCTTAATAGAAAAGAACCTTGTCTCTTTAAGGCAAAAGTGGTTTGACATGCATATCAATAGGCAGAAGTATGTATGATAATTTCATAAGACAGGTTTTTTCAGTTAGTGCAATTTGCAAATTTTGAAATTATTATTTGGTTTAGTCTTAGGGTGAAAGCTTTAAGCTAAGAATATCCAATCTGATATAAAACAGTAACTATAAATTTTGTTTTTTAAATAGAAAATATATTTCAATTTTATATTTTTTTTTTCACTACCAGCATTTCATGAAAGAGAGGCTCATATTAATTACATGCACAGAAAATAAGCTAGAGGAAAACTCTACTGTTTGTAGAAACCGTTAGGGGAAATGCAATGTTCCTGTACTCAGTATTAGCTTACTTAGGAGTAACTCGTTGAGTTTGAATTTGACAGGATCAAGAAATAGAGATTCTACAACATTGTGTTCATTCCTAAAGGTATTGAGGTGAGATAACAATAAATGACAGCATGGTTGCATAGGTTTTCTCACATCAGTTACATTTGCAAATATTGTGAAGAATAAGAAATTAATTCCACTGCACAATATATGTTGTATGTTAATCCAGCCTCTTTATGTTATTATGCACTTTTCAGTATAATCATGTTTTTAAAAACATTCTGCAATCTATTTATAATTATCCATTCCTTTCCAGAATACATTCAGTTTCCTTCCAGTATCTGTGATCTTAAAAATTACCTTCATTATTTCTCTGACCTCATTTATTCCTACTCACGTTCTTAATTACAATGCTCTTGTATCTTCTATGTGTCACCAAGTAAATGCTCTCTCTGTTATGCCATGCCATGTTTTGCTACTTCTAGTCTTTTCCTGGCTCTCCTGTCTCTTTTAAATTCAGTCTCAAAATCATTCTCTCCTACCTTGATGGCTTTTAAACTAAGTTTTAATAACTCATTCATGTTCAGCCTCCTAATTTTCCCAATTTTAACTTATCTTTTTGCTCTTCATCCTTGTTTCTGGCTTCATTCCCATTCCATGAACATGTACGATGACTACTGCAATAGATGTGTGATTTAATACCTATAGTTTATAGTCATGTGTTATGACATCTTATTAAATGTTAGTAGGTTTCTATATAATATGAGGAAGTATAATATTGCTTGGCAAAATTTTACTTGTAAGGCACCTGTAGTTCTTTTCTGCCACATGAGGGATGTCAGGCAAAAGTACATGATAAAATATGTATGGATTCTCTTTCAACATTTTGATACTCATTTGAAGAACCAGCTGGAGTGCATGGAGCTGCACCTGGGGATGTATGAGGTGCCAACTGAGAGTTTATGGGTTAGGATTAAAGGGAGAGCAGGGACAGGGGACATAGTAGTAGGGGTCTGCTACAGACCACCTGACCAGGAGGACCAGGTGGGTGAGGCCCTCTACAGACAGACAGGAGCTGCCCCACATTCACAAGCCCTGGTCCTCATGGGGAGCTTCACCCACCTCGATATCTGTTGGAAGGACAACACAGCAAGGCATAGGCAATCCAGGAGGTTCCTGGAATGCATGGATGATAAATTCATTCTCCAAGTGGTAGGGGAACCAATGAGGAGAGGTACTTTGCTGGACCTTGTTCTCACTAACAAAGAAGGGCTGATGGAGAACGTTGACGCTCAAGGACAGCCTTGGCTGCAGTGATCATGAAATGGTGAAATTCAGGATTCTTAGGGAAGCAAGGAGAGGGTGCACAGCAGGCTCACTACCCTGGATTTCAGGAAGTGCATCTGCGGGTCCTGAGGGAACTGGTAGATGAAATTGTTAAGCCACTGTCCATCATATTTCAGAAGTCGTGGCAATCTGGTGAAGTTCCCAATGACTGAAAAAGGGGAAACATAACCCCCATCTTTAAAAAGGGGAAAAAAGAAGACCCAAGGAACTACAGGCCAGTCAGTCTCACCTCTGTGCCCAGCAAGATCGTGGAGCAGGTCTTCCTGGCGACTATGCTAAGGCACATAGAAAATAAGGAGGTGACTGGTGACAGCCAACATGACTTCACTAAGGGCAAATCCTGCCTGACTAATTTGGTGGCCTTCTATGATGAGGTTACAGTATTGATGGATAGGGGAAGAGCAACTGACATTGTCTACCTGGACTTATCCAAAGCGTTGGATACTGTCCCACACAACATCCTTGTCTCTAAACTGGAAAGACATGGTTTTGATGGATGGACCACTCGGTGGATAAGGAATTGGCTGGATGGTCGCACTTGGTCAATGGTTCAATATCCAAGTGGAGGCCTGTGACGAGTGGTGTTCTTCAGGGGTCAGTACTGGGACCAGTGCTATTTAACATCTTTGTTGGAGACATGGACAGTGGGATCGAGTGCATCCTCAGCAAGTTTGCAGATGACACCAAGCTGTGTGGTGTTGTGGATACGCTGGAGGGAAGGGATGCCATCCAGAGGGACCTTGACAGGCTGGAGAGGTGGGCCTATGAGAACCTCGTGAAGTTCAACAAGGCCAAGTGCAAGGTCCTGCATGTGGGTCGGGGCAATCCCAAGCACAAGTACAGGCTGGGCAGAGAACGGATTGAGAGCAGCCCTGAGGAAAAGGCCTTGGGCGTGCTGGTGGATGAGAAGCTCAACATGAGCCAGTAATGTGTGCTGGCAGCCCAGAAAGCCAACGGTATCCTGGGCTGCATCAAAAGGAGCGTGGCCAGCAGGTCGAGGGAGATGATTCTGCCCCTCCATTCTGCCCTTGTAAGACCCACCTGGAATACTGCGTTCAGCTCTGGAGTCCCCAACACAAGAAGGACATGGAGCTACTGGAACGGGTCCAGAGTAGGGCCATGAAGATGATCCAAGGGCTGGAACACCTCTCCTGTGAAGACAGGCTGAGAGAGTTGGGGCTGTTCAGCCTGGAGAAGAGAAGACTTCTGGGATGATCTTATTGCAGCCTTCTAGTACTTAAAGAGGGCCTACAGGAAAGCTGGAGAGCGACTTTTTACAAGGGCGTGTAGTGATATGACAAGGGGCAATGGCTTTAAACCGAAAGAGGATAGATTTCAATTAGATATAAGGAAAAAATTTTTCACTCAGAGGTGGTGAGGCACTGGAACAGATTTTCCAGAAAAGTTGTAGATGCCCTATCCCTAGAGGTGTTCAAGGCCAGGTTGGATGAGGCTTTGAGCAACCTGGTGTAGTGGAGGGTTTCCCTGCCCATGACAGGGGGGTTGGAACTAGATGATCTTTGAGGTTCTTTCCAACCCTAACCATTCTATGATTCTGAATAAAATAGTTAAAGTAGTTCTAGGAGAAGGTAACTAAATAAAAAAATCTTAATGAGTCTACAATTCCAGATCTAAGATATTACTTTTTGCTAGATCTCAAACGGAATGGGGAAAAGTGGAGGAGTAAAAGGAAGTTTTGACAAAGAAAGAGCAAATGTAGAGAAGAATATGGCTACTAAACAGTACAGTTATAATGTATTTGTTAAACTGACAATTTTTGAATTATTTGTGTCTGTTAAAGAATTTAGCAATTATATCTGAGTAGTGATTTTAATTAAGCAAATTCCCTTTTAACAGAACCTGTTAGTAAATTCAGGTCACATCATCACAACTGATCTCATTGGAGTTACATTTTTGCTTAGTAAACATGTTTTATATTCTAGCCAGTTATCTGAGGTACAGTTTAATATAAAATGCAAACATAAACGTTTGAGAAAATAATGGTACTTAGAATATATTTGTATGTAACTATTTTAGGATGCCTTTTTTTCATCACTTCAAAATAAGTGGAGGATAGTTCGTATCTGCAAGAGAATAGATAATATTCTATTAATTCATTATACACGCTGCATATATACATATAAAGCCTAGAAATGTTATCCCTGAAATAGCGATAATGAGTTAATATTTCTCTTGTAGATTAGAAACATTTTTCATCTCAAATTTTTCAAAGTAGCATGTGCAAGTATGTATAGCTGCAAAAAACTTTGACCTACAAAACACATTATTTGAAGCCTTCCTAAGGTGCTACTATTACTCTAAAATATTAGGTTTTGCATTTGAATTCACAATGCAATGCTTTATTCCACAGTTCCTAACTGAAGTGTCAGTGACAATGTTCCTTTTTAATTACAGAAAAATGCAGTTATTTTTGAAGATTATTTATTTTATTTATTTATTTTTTTATTTCCTACTTCACATTTTCCTTTATTCTGAAAGGAGGGGAAAAAACAAATCCAGATTGAAAGTATAATGTGAAATGTGGGAGGGAAAGGCAATCAATAAGCGTCTTAAGCAAGAATAACTGTTAGTAATCCAGACAACTTTAGTTCTGCTGTTTCCCATATCATGAAATTTTTCAGAAACTCTTACAAATAGCCAAGTTAATGTTAAGATATGGTGCATGAAAATTCATCAATGCATGCAAATGTTAATTTCTGCTTTTGTACATCTCCAGATAAATTTCAGATCCTCTATTGTAGGTCTGTGTGACAAAAGAATAGTTTATATTAGCCAGAGCAAAGGTTTTTTCTTCCAGCATTGTTCACAGTAGTGACCAATAATGGATACATAGGAACAGGAAAAGAGGTATGACTGATTAAAAGTGTTGAAACATCTGTATATTCTCACCTGTCCTCCACTGATTTGTGGCTCAGAAATTTCCTGAGCTGGAAATGATGCCTTTATATTTAACAGTCCTAAGTGGATTTTTATCCTGTTCTTCCATCCTCATGCTTGTCTTCGTAAATGTTTAGCAACATTTTTTGTATTGTTTTCAGTATGTCCAGAAATATTTCTGGGTAGTTCCTGTTCTTATAATCTATTAGAAATATTTATTTTCCGTTTATTACCCAATTTATAAACCTGAGGTGCATTCCGAAGAGGAAAAAAACCCTATTGTGAGATGATTGCTTATCATTTCATCTCATCTCATTTTCAGCTTTTGATTTATTATTCAGAGTGTGTAGTTACAAGTGAAGTAGTCACACTGCAGAATTTGAAAAAAATAATACGAAATCGCTTGAACCTCTTCTGCAACAGATTTTTTTTTTTAGCTTTTAGTTTTAAATTGAAAACATATTCTTTGAAGTGACTTCTGTTGAAGAAGAACCTCTTTAATAGAAGCTACCATATATTTAGGGAAAGTGTGAGTGTAGTAAGGATAAACCGCATAAGAGCCATGAATGGGATATTCAGCTTATTCAAGCAAATTTGACTATTTAAGATTTTAGATGACTTTGCAAAAACACCTTTTTTAATAATACCTTCCAACTATTGCAGCATGTAATACTGAATACTCTGAAATCTCCAGGACCTCAACCTCAACTTCACAGAAACCAATTAGTATGTCCACTAACTGGCTCTTGTCCCAGAGTCCTTATTTCTCAAAAGAGAGAGTCATATTGTAGATGTATCTTTTTACAGTTAATTGCTCTTGCTATTGATGCTTTTGAAGGCATTTTTATATTGTACTATGGGAATATATAAAAAAGAGTTTTGCAGTTAAATATTATACTGTGAAGACTAAATGGTCTTTAATGAAGATCCTGACAAGAACTATCATGGCTTAGTAGTCCAAAATAATAGCAGGATTGGCGGCTCACAGTAATGATTAAAATAAGCCGAGAAATTATCTTCATTTTCTAACGTTAGAAAACAGTATAGATTATGACTGTGATATACTTGAGGTTACGGCTTGGATTAAGTTTTACAAAACATGCTTCTTAATCTGTTGCCTTGCTGGTTAAAACTCACAGAGAATAAAGCTAAATGCAATGCAGAATAAAGGTCAATTAAGATTTATATGGTTGCAATTCTGAAAAGAAAGTGTGTTAAAATTTTGTGATTGCAGGCTATTTTCTCTTCTGGTCTTTATGCAGTAGGACAGATTGCTTCCTCTGTATCTCTGTGACAGTATATTTGGTAATTTGGGTTTTGACCTGAGGGAGTAGACTGTAATGGAAAGTAGTAATCTGTCATGAAAATCTGTGCATTTTCAAAGGTCTATAGATTCATTGCATACGTGTGTCCTAAACCAATTGATTTATTTATTTTAATGTGACTTCTATGGTAAAATACAGCTATAACTTTCATTTATCTTCTGGGGATGGAAAAACCAGTATTATCTCTATTTGTTGAATTGAGTGGATTTTAGTTTTGGAATGTGAGCTATATTAATTGATATAAATACTTAGATTTGACTTGTAGCTATTTTTCGAGACATTCATTAGTGATACTTTCTTTTTCCACCAGCAGTTCTCTTACAGCACAGGTATCTTTTGTGAGGTATACTGACAGATGATCTATTCTGTGAACAACTTTCGCGAAAGAAGTCCAGTGGATCAGATTTGATAATTAAAATTGCCTAAAGTGTCCTCACCTTTTTAAGAACTAATTGCATGATTTATAAATTAGCACCTACAAATTCCAAGGAAGTTCATAGTAGTTGCAAGATTTGAAAAACAAACTCTAAAGGACAGCAGGCTTGCTTTCTTAGCTGATGTTGCTGGCCCGTAATCAGCAATGCCTGAATCCATTGCGTATGTGGCTCACAGGTTGCAGATTACTCTTCTAACTAAACTCAACTGGAAATACATTAGTGTTCTTGTAAATAAAAGATTGAAAGATTATGCAACCTGGAAAATTTAATGCTATTTAAATGATCTTTGTGTACTTAGATTCAGTTTTTTACTTCAGTTTTTAAATTCAGCTAGTTGCATGCAGTTATCAATATTACTGGTTCTGTAACTATAAAATAAATGAAAGGTGTTAAAGCAGTAACCCGATATATATTACATGTTTCCATAGTTGGTATTATATTTCCCTGAGAGATTTAGTTAAAATCAGTAGAGTACCCACAGGTAGAGCCTCTGGAGAACCTGGGATGTTTGTCCCTTCTTGTCTGTAAGCCCTTGTGAAGTAGAGTCCCTCACAGTATATATATACAGTGATGATTTTTAAAAAAAAAAAAAAAACTCAACCTTTATGTATACATTTTTACCTCCTCCATCCATTTCTTTAAAACTGTAAATGTCTTGCACCTAGATTAACCTAGCATAAAGTGAGTGCAAAATTTTTGCAGAAGCTATAAAGTTTATACTTTTCACTCTGTCATTATTAGGGATTTTATATATTTTACTAATTTTTGGTTCTCATTTATTCTCTACCCCTGTAGCTTGTGATAATCTTTTTTTATTTCTCTTCTTAGCAAGCAAGCATGTAGCCATATAACAAGATGCTTCAGAACAGCATGTACTCTAGCGTTTTTCCTGGGAAAAGCTCTCTAATGCACACAGCCTAGTAATACTACCAGTTCATGAGACTGTGTAACTCTTCTGCTTCAAGTTCATATGGTGTTAATAATTATATAACTTTTGTAACTTCACAAAAAGTCTATCATTTTGGAAAACATTGTAGATCAGGTGTGTTTGCCTCATGTTGAATTAAAAACTTCAGACAAAACAGTTAATCTATTTCTGAAGACCAGATTAAGAAGCAATGAGCTGTTTTGTCCGTGTTAAAAAAATAACAAAAGCTCTCACACCTCTGTGTTCTTCAAGAGATTTTAAATTACTCTGGGGATAATAGTTATTTCAGGAAAGGTCTCAAATTTAACGAAGTGTACTGGGTTTATGTGGTGGGGTTTTGGTATCAGGGAGGAAGCTGCAGAGATAACCCCTGTAAGGAGCTGTGAAAAGATTCCCTGGTTCCAAAACTGATCAGACTGCTCTCTGGCCAGGTGGGACCTCTCTCTAGCCAGGCCCAAGACAATCAGTTCCTCTGCTAATGCCCTATTTAAGAAGGGGACAAAGGAACCTGAACAAGCCGGGACCTGCAGTGAAGGGGGTGGGAGGCAGGCGGGAGGCTGGCCCTCGTGTTCTCCTGCATGGGTGGCTACCACTCAACTGGAGATGGCTGCAGCAGCGCAGCTTGGAAATCTTCAAAGCACCCTGCTCCTGAGGCACCCGCTGGCTGAGTTCATCCCACCAGGGCCACCTTGGCACAGCTGCGGCAGAGAGAGGACTGAGATATGAGAGAAATGGCTATGCAGACACCAAGGTCAGTGAAAATGGAGCAGGAGAAGGTGCCGGAGCTGGGATTCCCCTGCAGCCCGTGGTGAGACAGCAGGCAGGCCCATTGCTGCCCATGAGAGACACAGTGGAGCAGAGACCCACCCTGCAGCCTTGGAGGATCCCACACTGAAGCAGAGATGCCTATGCCTGAAGGAGTTTGTAGAGGACTGTCTTCTGTGGGAAAGACCCTCACGCTGCTGGAGACTTGATGGCAGAGCAGAGATGCAGCTCCAGTCCATGGAGAGGGACTCCATGCCAGAGTGGGTGGCTGCATCCTAAGATGCTGTGACTCCATGGGAAAAGCCCACGCTGGAGCAATCTGGTGGGTAAGGATTGCATCCTGCAGGAAGGACTCACGTTGAAGAAGTTTTTGGAGGACTGTGTACTATGAGGAAAGGCCCCACGATGGAGCAGGGGAAGAGTGTAAGGAGTCCTCCCCATGAGGAGGAAGGAGTGGCAGAAACAGTGTGTGATGAACTGACCTGCACACGCACCCCACCCCCAATTCCCCATCCCTCTGCGTCACTGGGGAGAAGATGGTAGAGCTGGGAAGAAGGGAGACATGGGAGGAAGGTGTTTTGAAGATCTGGCTTTGTTTTTCATTGTCCTCTCTGAAGTAACTGTTAATGAATTAAATTTATTTGTTCCCAAGCCCAGTCTGTTATGCCCTTGGCCATGGTCAGTGGGTGATCCCTCCCTTTTCTTATCTGGACCTTTGAGCCTTTTGTTACATTTTTTCTCCTCTCCACCTCATTGAGGGGATGAGGAGTGAGTGAGCAGCTGCCTGGTAGCTTAGCTGCTGGCTGGGCTAAACCATGACACTAAGTTATAAATCTCAGCAGAATCATAAATTTTCCCGCTTTCAGGGTATACTTAAATTTTAACAACTAACACTATAGACACAGAGACATATGAGACCTAAGCAGTAGAAACTAGAATCAGCTGCCAAGAAAAATGGCAAATCCTAAAGGGTTGATGATAGTGAATAGATAAAGTTGGAACAAGGATGGTTTGAAATAGGTGGCTCAGAAATGCCACTTCAGAGACAGTGATGAAGTTTAGAATTTGTACGTTTTTGTTTTGAGCTGACAGTGAATATCTCCCAAACCAAATTGCTCATTTCCTGTAGCACTGTCAAGGGATGGAAATCTTTTTATGAAAGTTTATTTAAAAAATATATATATATCTATGAAAATCACACATACAAAACAAATTTGCCATCTGATAAAGGAGTATTATTAAGATTAACTGCCTAGCAGTAGAGAAACAATAGAATTCAGGTTGCCTGAAATACTGTAGATTCGGTGTCTTATGTGGATACATTATGACAGAGCTTTTAATTACAGAATTGATATCCTTATATCCTTCAGTGAACTAGATGAGCCTGTTGTGAAAGGAAGTCTGGACTGCGTGATAAAGGAGACTGTTGCTTTTGTGAGCAGTGATTTGTTTACTGCAGAAGTTAGAAGGCAAACAGTCAGAGGGTATCTCAAGGTCTTTCTGAATTGCCTGTGACTATGGATGAGGAGAAAGAGAAAGCAATTCAACTTCTGCTATGCATCTTTTCCTTCCTCTCTTCCCTGTCTATTGCACAGCTTGACTAACTTATTGCGCCTCTCTCTTCTTCCATAGGTCGGTACTGCAGCTGAACACTTTTGTGAAAGATGTTATGTAAAGGAGCAGGGGATTGTAGAAAGACGGTTCCATGATTAAAACAGTAGAGCGTTGTTCAGAAATATTCTTTACCTCAGTTACGGATTTCCCTATTAGAAAAGTAATCTTTCAGAGATGTTCCTGAGGTTTGGGTGTGTTATGTGAGATGTTGAGGTCTAAACCAATAAAGCATTGAGCACTTGGATACGACTGGATTCATTGGGAAATATACTTTAAACTAAATTATTATATAGGACTCTGAGAAATCAGGCCTTATACATCATGAATCAGTTGCCTCAACTATTATATATTCTGTCTTTTCATTCCAACACATATAAAATACAGAGAATGTGTGAATGTTGCTGAAGTGTTGGAGCTACTGGAGCTGGGGGAAAAACATCAAAAAGCCCTATTGAGTATTGGAAAAGAAAAGTTCAATAGGGCAAGGATTTAGTTTTGCACATGAATAATAACAGTAAAATACAATATTAAATAGAGCTTTATTGAATGCTGCCCATTCTGTGCACTGAATTAGATTAAGTCAATTTTAGTACTTTTTTGGCCATTGATATTGTTGTATTTGTGCTCCTTCATGGCCTTTTAAGTAACTTTTTCCTCATCATCCCTTCTGAGACGTTGAGCCCTCTACTCAAGGCAATTTTCTACTGGCAGGGAAGATTCTTCCTGTATGTCATTGCATTTGTAAAACTGGTGCATCATTCTGTCTGGTTTTGGTTTTTCTAGTGTATTGACTGACCTGAAGTTTGGAAGATTGGAATAGTTACAAAGCATGTCCAGGTTCTTAATGCTGACAATGTCTAATTCCAGCAAGGGGAGACTCAACTCACACATCTGTGCTCTTCACAAATCACAAGAATACTTCCCTTACTAAATAGGAAAAAGTGGTTGTAAAGGATGAAATAGAAATTTTAAAAATTCTGAACAACTCTTTCCCCTTCCACTGTGTCTATGCAGGATAGTTCTTGCTTCTACCTTTTATTTCAGTCAGTTCTGTGGCTTTCTGCATTTCAACAAATGAAACCAACTATTCTCTTGTTCCTGGGCAACTTCTCTTTTGCTCTGCTCTGAGGCTCGGCTCATCTCTTGCTCCAAGGTCAGTGCTGTCACTGTAGCACATGCCTCACTCAGCTGTCTAGACAACTTTCAAGCTGCAAGAAGTTCTTTCAGGCAGAAGTAATATCCCTTTGTCCAAGGGCATTCCACATAGCCCGTTGCCCATGCAATGTAATAGAATAGTCAAAACGTGTTCCCTGTCCCCCTGTGTCGCTGGGAGAGGATTTGCCTGGGGCCATGGTCAGTGGGTGATCCCTCCCTATTCTTATCTCCACTCTCACTCTTTTGGTTATATTTTTCTCCCCTCTGCCTCACTGAGGGGAGGAGTGAGTGAGCAGCTGCATGGTAGCTTGGCTGCCAGCTGGGCTAAACGACAATAGCATGATAGCTATTTAACTGGTTTGAGTGTTATCTGAGGTGAGAGGATAAAGGTTCTTAAAGTAGTCATTACAAATGAGTTTAAAGGAGACATTGAAACAGTATGGGAACAGGCCTAAGAAATCTTTTTCAGACATAAAGAAACGCACATTTCTCCTTGGAAAAGAAGAATAAAAGGCAAGTTGCTCTGGCAGAGATTAGCCCTCAGGTAAAGTTTCAGTAGGAAAAGGAGCTCTGTCTTGGTAGCATGAGTAACAAAAGTCTCAGAGTTCATAAAAGATTTTGAAAACTTGAAATACTGAAGAAAGTTAGAAGCTTAGTGAAGGTAATAAAGAAGGAGGGAACAAATATATGCATGTGCAACGGGTAGGAATTCTGAAAGTTACTTTTCTGTTAGGGGCAGGTAGAAGAAACAGCTTCTCATAAAGTCTCTGAGGAGAGAGAATTTGATAATTAGTCAGATGACTGACAATCGAAGTAAAAGATGCTATGGGATAACACTGATTTCACTGACAGTAATAGCAGAAGAGAGAGAGAATATAAAACAAAGGAAAGGAAGAGAGAGCAACAACTCAACAGGATGCTGAAAAGAAAAGGCTACTTTTCCTCCCAGAGAGATGGAGCCATAAATACACATTTTCATAGTTTTTAGAAGTATAAGGCTGTAGAATTCATAATGAAGTGCATATGAAAATGAAAAAAAGCTCGATTTTTGTTTGTTTAACTTTTTACTCTTGAAATCGCCAATTTTATTTTAGCAAAATAGATTTTGATGTCTGTGTTTCTCTGTTTGTCTAGTCTGTTGCCAGAGAGAAAAGGAATACAGTCTGTGTTTGTTTCTCAATCCTCTATATGACATGCTAAGGAAATAATTCAGTACTTTTTTGGATAATCCATTTGTATTTCTTTTGGCTAAGACATAACTTACCTGTTTCAATCTCATTTTTGTGTTTATACGTTTAATGGCTTTTCTGCTTATAGAGATTTTTAGAATACAATCTAATTAAAAAACACAGAACATTTGAGAGGGTTTTTTTAGAACAGTGTACTTTAAAGTGGCTGTTACTTAAGTCCTTATTACATTTAGAATTTACATTTAAAAAATGAGAATTAAATAAATTGTGACTCTATATTTATAATGTATTCCATCTTGAATATTTTTCATGCTACTGCATGATACTATGATCACAATTTAAATTTTAAGGTGGACTAATCATCATCCATGGATAGAATTACCTTTTCCTTTTTTTATGTACATGACATTATAAAACACAATAAACATATATCAAGGGAGCTGAATCTGCTCATCTGGAGTTACCTTGTTGGCAGTACTTCTGAGAACTATGCTTCTTGACCTCTGATATACTTTCAGGACCCTGTTACCATTTCCTACTGGAGACTTCTGTAAAAAGTCATTAGTTAATATAAAAAATTTATCCTAGGATGAAAATTTCATCTTTCTTTATGTCAAGAGTGATCTTATTTATGTGTTATGTAGACACCAAATGACTTCACAGTTTACTGCGTGACATGACAACACCTGAAATATAGGTCCCATTAGAATATGCCTTGTTCTTGGATCAGAAGGGGGAAGGGTTGAAGAATGGTGGGTAGACTAGGCATTTCAACAGAAAGAAATCATAATTTTGTTGTAGGTGTATGGTGAAAGTAATTCCGTTCAGTCACAGTCAGTTGATTTAACACATCCACATCAAGTCATATGACTGTTTGGAGTCATGATTCTTAATTGCTTGAATGAGAAGTACCGTCCTTAGAGAGGCAAGTATTGTGTGTCTTGTCATCAGTAATATATCAAAGAGCAATGCATTTTATAGTCAGAACAAAAAACTCAATGTAATTAAAACCCTTAAATAAACACAGGCTGAAAAATTTCCCTAGAGAGTTAATAAAATCAGTATGTTTTGACAAGCTTTGTGGAAAAGTGTTAAGCAGCTACTAACCAAAACCTGCTTTGATATTTTTTCCAAGTGCAAGTGTGCTGAAGAAAACAAGCTAAGAAGAAAATCTTTTTGCAAACCGCCGACATGCTTGACTATTTATTCAAAATTAAAGAGTTTTTAAATTGTTAGAAAATTCAGACATTCCAGGCATGCTGGCATCCTTGGTTCCTGTCTCTGAACACTGTCTTACCTGTCCTTGCAGTTCCCAGTCTTAGGCTTTTCCCAATTCAATTGGTTCCAAGTTTTTCACTTGCTTTCAGCTGACTTCAGCCAGCTTCTACGCTCCAAATCCCAAGGAGCAAAATTTTCTTTTAATGCCAGTAAATTCTTTATTTGTCTTATTCAGTCTCGATTTGTACCACCTGCACCTGATAGAGTAGTTGAAGATATTAATTTTCCGTTCCCCTTTCCTGTCAATAGTTCCATCATTTTCTTTCTTTTGTAATGTACTTTCATTCATACTGCCTGGTTCTGGCTTTTTTCCTCTCAACATGCACATTGCCTAAGCTCTATTGACTTTGAATGAACTAATAATCTACTGCATCTTGAAACTGCAGTTGCAAGGACAGGCCAATTCATCCAGGTGGAAACATCTGCAGTACAAGTGGAACCACTGAGAAAATTAGGTACTAAAAATCTAAGCTGTCTCAACCGAGCAAGCAAAACCTGCAGTTTTTTTCAGATTTATGATAAGAGTGGATTTTCATATGAACAGGGAGGAAGGGAGGGAGAGCATCTTTCTGACCCAAGATGTCTTCACAAAGGCAGTTTTGAAATCTTTAATAAAATTAAAATGCCAGCTTCATTTAGAACTGTAAAGTTAACATTGTAATAATTGTCTGAGCAATGTATCTTCTTAGTTTTATTACCAGAAATGACTGAACTATTCTGTCTGACCTTATCTGTTAAGAAAACAGTGTCGATTATTGCAAAGAACATTTCAGCATTTAACATTTTAACAGTCATAATTTGGCAATTTTAAAGACATATAAAATATAATTTTGTAATGAGAAACTTGGAGGAACTGAAAGAATAAGCAGTGGTATCAATCTCACCTGGTAGGAGGCATGGTTAGAGGGTGGATAATGTGTGCTACTTTCTGAGGCTGTAATCCTGCAAAGGGAGTTTTCAAAATGAGAAAACTACTCTGAACTTAAATTTACTTTAACTAAAAAAACGTTTCTTTAAAATTTTATGTCTGAGTTCTGAAGTTCTAAATGTCTAGAGCCAGATTCTGCATCTTTTACAGTGAGACAGGCAGTTTCTGTAGGAAGAAAATATATAATGTAAATGAGAGTGCTGGAATGAGCCCTAAATCTTTACTGCAAAACTACTTTCTAAAACTGCCCAACTAAATTCTAATACTCAGGAGTCTTTATGAACTAATAGAAACATTCTTGGAGAATTTACTAGCACACATACAATTCTTCTCTCTTTAGTAACATAATGCAAAGTAGGTGAGGAACACTTCCCTTGCTTTCTTAGGCTGAGCTGACTGGCTGACTGATTCCTAGCTAGATGTGATGCCATCTTCATCACTTGGAGTATTGCGTCCAGTTCTGGAGTCCCCAACATAAGAAGGACATGGACCAGTTGGAGAGGGTCCAGAGGAGGGCCACGAAGATGATAAGAGGGCTGGAGCACCTTTCCTATGAGGACAGGCTGAAAGAGTTGGGGCTGTTCAGCCTGGAGAAGAGGAGGCTCCGGGGTGACCTTATAGCGGTCTTCCAGTACCTCAAGGGGGCCTACAGGAAAGATGGGGAGAGGCTGTTCAGGAGGGCCAGTTGTGATAGGACAAGGGGTAATGGTTTTAAAATAGAGGGAGGTAGGTTCAGGTTGGATATTAGGAAAAAATTTTTTACTATGAGAGTGGTAGAACACTGGAACAGGTTGCCCAGAGAGGTGGTGGATGCTCCATCCCTGGAGACGTTCAAGGCCAGGTTGGACAAGGCCCTGAGCAACCTGATCTATTTGGAGATATCCCTGTTCCTTGCAGGGGGGTTGGACTAGATGACCTTTGAAGGTCCCTTCCAGCCCTAACCATTCTATGATTCTATCTGAATTTTTCGTGTCATTTTTCCCCAAAACATTTGTGCCATCATGCATGCATTGTTGTTCAGTAGATTACTCTCTGTAAGTGTTTTGCTTTGACTATACCAAATCAACTTTGTTTTGCATAATCATTAAATACTTTATTAAGAATAGTTTTTGATTTAGGAATGAAACTGCATGTGTATTTAAGCAGCTTTTTTCCTAAGTATAGCCTTCATAGCAATATGTGGCTACAACAATTGAACTTCAGCATGTCCTAATTGTTTTTCATTCTCTTAAAAATTATGGTTAGAAACAGCTATCACAACTTAGGTTAGATGTCTCTATTAATAATGTTTTTGTTCTCAATGTAGTATATGCAATACCTTAAAATTCTATTTTTTTTTTTCTCAGTATTTTAGGAATACAAAAAAGATTTCATATATAAATTGAGAAATAAGGACACTCACAAGAGATGTTAGTTTTGCATTGTGGTTGTTTTTTTCTCGTTGTTTGTTTGTTTGTTTGTTTTAATGGATATGCCTACCATTATGATTTATAAAATTCAGGGTCTTCGGTGTTCTTTGAGTAATGTGGATTATTCTTGGTGCTGTAGAATCTGCATACTTAAATTTGGTTTGTGTTATGGGATGAATAACCTTTAGGTAGATGAATATTACTTTGAGATATTTTTTGATTGTTTTTGTTTTTTAATACAAAGTGCATGGCATAGGCATTAGGTCAGTAGTTGTCCACTTCCAAGTGTGAACATTTAACTTAGTGTTTGATGTTCCATTTCCAGCTGAGCCAACAGTCTGAATTTCTGCTGATTTGAGTTTTTGTTTTTCAATCCATATGCAAGATGAGGAAGGATGTACATTTATCTTTGAGAGCTAACAGCACTGATGGAAGTAGTGAAGCTACAGTATAACAGTGGATTTTAATATATATGTATTTTATCAAGTCAAAACCAACTGTTGTTTCTGAGGCATGCTTATTATGCTTGTAGACTTTTTACATTGTGAATATTCTCTGCTTATGTAGATTCAGATAAAGGTGGCCATTGCTCTACTCTGGCTTGTTAATACAAAATGTGCTTTAAGATGCAGAAGGAAATTTAGCACAATTTTGAAAGTGTGTAACTATGGATTTTATCAATGAAATCAGTGAGGATGATTTATTTTAACTTATTTTATGGTCCCAGAGGGTCCCTGCATGTCAAATCGGAACACACTCTGCATGCCCAACATGCTCTAGAATAAGAAGATGCTGTTACTATTTCAGCTTCTGATGAGTATTCTCTTCATTTTAATTTTTCTTTTTCCCAAAATGCATGGGGAAAGAGAATATATAATGACTGGTTACTTCATAAGGCCTCAACAATTGAGAACTATTCAATTGCACGATCCGTAAATGAATATTTTCTTTTTTAAAAAACAAACAAACAAGACAACCTATTTATGCTTCAGGCACAATAGATTTCCATTCCTCTACTTTGTTACCTCGTGACTGATCCCAGCTCTCTGCTGGCAGTGATGTTGTAAGACTTGAGGGAAGATGAAAAAGTTGGTGTTTCCTCCCTCTACCAAATATAAGGATTACTGACACCATTCTACAAAGTCTTTTGGTTACACTTCCTCTAGACCTTTTTGTATTTCCTTCTATGAGAAAATGTCCATTTTCTGAAAGAGAACGTACCTGACAAGTAACTATTTTGATTGCCGTTTATGTTGGAGTGTTTACTTGTCTTCACGTTTCTTTGAGTTATTACAATGGTGCAGAAGTTAGTCTGCATCATTTTGCCATTGAATGTCATAAGCCCAAGATTTTTTCAATACAATTCCCAATAATATTTGTGATAGCGTGAGAAAGCAGTGAAAAGGCTGGTCAATGTGACTAGAGCAAATTATACTGAGTAGTTGTTCCTCAGAAAAAAGAGTTCTTAGTGGAGCTTTGTTAAACATTTGTCATATATGAGGCAGTATTCTGTATTGGATCTAGAGAAAGGAGGATTGCCAAATGGTAATTTTTAAAACAAATAGCTGACAGTGACCATCATAGATCTCAGCAAACATGACATCCTTAGTTTCACTCAGCTGCTTTAGCATCTTTTTTTCCCCGCCAATGTATCAGATGTGAAAACTTATTTACTGAATATTGTTTTTCATGCATATATGACAATGAATTTATGACTGGTGTTTTAATTGGCCAAACACACATATGACAGAAGGATTCGTATAAATTCTATGTGATTGTTAGATCTGTATAATTAAGAATGAAATTGTTGTGAAGATGAAGATCAAAGATTTAGTTTTAAGTGATCATGTCACATTCGTTACACTTCCTGCTTTCTAGTGATAAGATTTGGCGTTCTGTCCTAAACTACAGTGAAAGGCTTTAGATGCTGCTTTGACTGTTTTATTGGCACAAGTATGTCAGTAGAAACTATAAAAACATTTAGTGTATTGGTATGTTTTTTTTAGAAGCATAAACATATTTTCATGTAAACTGTTTTTGTACTAACTTGCTAGCAAAGTAACTGAACTTCTTCAGAACTTTTTGAAAAATTCATGGAATGACATCTTCTGTAGCAAATCAGTATTTCTTGGTTCTGTTTTGTCCTAGTCTTCTACTGTTATACTAATCTGTAAATACTTGGTTTTGATTTCTCTTAACTTTAAGCAGTAGAGCATAAGTGTGAATTCTGTGCTTCTAAGAGTTACCTGGCTTCTAAAGTAGAAATATAAAGGTGGCCTTTGTGGGAAAGAGAAATCAACAGTAATGTACTTTTGTTTGTTTTTAAAGTTGTGACTTGACATAAGATTTCTGAGCTTTCTCGACTTTCTGGAATGGTGTTAACAAAATGGATATCTATGGATCACTCAAGCCTATTATTGCATGTAGTGTAAAGGGTTGTTTTTCTTTTTTATAGTCTTGTTTTCCATAGATTCTCTGCAATGTCAGCATGTGACTTAGTGTTTTCTTGATGATATAATTTTACTAGCTGCTGTGGGAAATAAATTTCTCTCTCATTTCCAAGAGAAAATACTTAAATAAGAAACAGTAAACTAGAAATGAAAAATCAAACTATTTATTGAAAAACAATTATAACAGCACTCTATAGGTATAATTTAAATATTGTCACTATTCAAAATAGTTTCTACAAACACTGAACTCTAGTGCAAAATATCTAATTTAATGTGAGATTTTATTTCCCTCAATCTTATCTGGTCTTGGTCAATCAACTGATTTTGTACTAATAAGTACTACCATACATTAGCCATTTGATACCCTTTTGGTTTACAAAAAGCTGTTCTTTTATACAAGACAATGATGTTCTATTTATTCCTATTCTGAGCAGATGCTATGTGCATGACTTGTAAAATTTTGGTTTTGGTCAGTTTTTAGAAACTGTTGAAGAAAAGACATTTAGCACCACGCGGATGGGGTCTGAAATGGATCTTGAAAGCTACCAAACTGCTTTAGAAGAAGTACTCACATGGCTTCTCTCTGCTGAAGATGCATTACAAGCACAAGGAGATATATCCAATGATGTAGAAGTTGTTAAAGAACAATTTCACACCCATGAGGTATACGTTTATACTAATCTTTCAGTAGACCTTTATCTGCTTGTATTTTCTAATAAGGTCAAAATACAAACCAAATATATTTCTAGTTTATCTTGTTCTTTTTTCTTGTTTTTTAATTTTGATTTGGAGAATTTAAAGGTAATACGGGAGACTGTACCCTACGCAAAATTCAGAAGTGTTTTGTGTTACAAGGTTTAGGCAGAGGTTGAAAAAATAAAAAGCAAAGTTGAAAATCAGGTTTGGAAAGTGGTGGAATTGAAGATATTTCTCCAAAGTCTGATCTTTCCTTCCAAAGAATCAAACTTAAAACTGGATTTTATTTTTATTTTCAGGGTTTTATGATGGAATTAACAGCTCACCAAGGACGTGTTGGCAATGTTTTGCAAGTTGGAAGTCGAATTCTAACAATTGGAAAACTTTCAGAGGATGAAGAAAATGAAATCCAAGAACAAATGAATCTACTTAATTCTCGATGGGAAAGTCTCAGGGTAGCAAGTATGGAAAAACAAAGCAAGTAAGTAGTATGTCAGGTAAAATAATATATATGGAGTTTGACTGAAACGATCATGAACTTGACTGACAGCTGGGATTTGCTTTCACTTCACTGTGAACAAAACTCTGTCACAGATAATTTTTAACCTGAAATTTGATGTATAGTGACTTCTAAGCTTGCATGTTGTTTCTGAGAATGGAAGCCACACAAATCAGCAGCTGTCAACAACTTCGACACTAATAACATTTTAACCAAAATTTATATAACCTACCTCCCTTTTTTCTGATTGTTTCAACAAGTATCACACAATATTTAGCTACAAAGGAGAGAATCTTTACTGAGATGCAAAAGGAAAAGGGAAGCAAATCTTTAAGACCTGTAAAACTTGACCTCATAAAAACAGTAAGTGGGACCTTAGCTTACCAGGAAATATTGTCATGGTTTTATCTAAGGACAAATTACTTTATTCAAAAAAGTGCAAGTCCTATAGCTTAAAGTAGAACTACAATTAAAAGTAGAAAATTAAGCTATTAATTAGTCACATTGGTCTTTGAAGTGTTTTTAAGATTTCTCTGTCTTGTTTCAAAATTTTGATTTACATTGTGCTATCTAGTATAAGAAGCACCATAAAGGTAAGAGCTCGTGACTGTGCCACAGTGGAGTAATCTATTTTAGAGGTTACCAAGTCATTAAACCAGAAAAGTTATTGAAGGTGATTTTTTTTGTGTGAGTTGCCTGCCTTATCTTAAGAAAATGTCTGTTACTTACCCGATCTTTCACATTTCTTTTTCTCAGCCTCTCTTCTTTTGTCATTTTATGTGGATACTATTAATCTGTGTTTGATAAAATAACTCCGTTTTAAACTCAATGCGACCGAGTCTTACTTTGTCATGAGGAATTTTGTATGCCTACTGGCCTTTCAGTAAGGGAGACCAACGGTGAAGATTACCAACTATCGTACTGTCAAATCAGTGGAAATTTTTAATTTGATTGAACATTGTTAGGACCTTGTTTATAGCCAAGCAGTATTAATTGCTGAAGAATATAGCTTTTCTCTACAGTAAAACTAGATAAATGCAGTGGCAAACAGCCTGAATCTGAGATCTCTGGTGGCTTTTTAAGGATTTTGAACTAGGTAGACTTCATTAAAATCTTTCTGCTGAGGTCTTAATTTTTCTCTTTGAAAATCCCAATGAACATGCACGAAGTGAGAAACTCTGTCTGTTCCTTCAGCACAGCTGGAGAGTGACTCCTTTTGCAAGTGTGATTCTAATAAAAGCCAAATATCCCTAGTAGTGATGCCAATGGTCTAGGCTAGCATCCTGACTGTAACAGAAGAAGAAAAGATAAGTTTTAGGGAAGATACATGATCTCCTGAAGCAGTATTTTCTCCTAACCTTTTGCCATTGTTGGAGATCAAATATTGGGCTGTATGGATCGCTGCTCTGACCTAATATTACATGTCTTAAGAAGTTCTCCATAGAACTCTTCTGATATTAAGTTTTTTTCAGCTGAGGTGACCTCCTGAGCTGGAAGCAGTGTATTATATTTGGTAACTTGCTATTGATTTTTTTTTTTTCCTTCCATCTGTTTATTCACTGTCCTCTTGGACCTGTTAGTGTTCAGGCCATTCTTTGGCAGTGAATTTCACAGGCCTCTTAGCCAGTATGAGTGCTACTCTTTAGAGAAATGGCTTCTTTTTCTTTGTCACTGCTAGCTTAATTGATTCCTTCTAGTTACTATGTTACAAAGAAGAGTCAAGAGTGTACATCTTTCCTTGCTCTGTGCATAAATATATATATCTTTGGTTATTCATCTTGCTCTCCTTTGAGCTTTTTCCAGTTCTACTGTATCTTTTGGGAGTTGAGAGGACAAGAATTGCCCACAATGTTGAGGGCAAATAGTGATTTTTCAACAATCAAGTAACATTGTGGTCTTTTTTGCAATATGTTCTCGGTAATTCCAAACGTTTATTTTCTTTTCAACTTGCTATTGAGTATTGATATTGCTTTCTTTATTCTATCTTTCTTTGACAATCTATAAAATTGTGGACAGATTTCAGATGTTTCAACCTAACATCTTCCAGCTTTATTATTTTCTTGGAGAAAAAAATATGATACTTTACTGTAGAGAGTTTTTATTTGCCATATTCATTTTCATTTAAATCAACACACGCAAGTAGCAACCTCACAGGGTCAAACCCCTGTGTTTCAAGCACCAGCTGGAGGGTTATGAACAGCTTTTATATCACAATATAATATATTTCTGGATTATTATACACAAAATAAACGACAAGGTCTATCTTCTACTTCAGTTTAAAGCATAATCTTCTGAGCACATTGCTGTAACCTAGTCTTTAAGGCAACAGTGATATATTTATCCAGACAGAGATGGTTTTTGTGAAGATGAGAACAGCAAGGCTGTCTGTTTTCTGCTGTAATGGTAATAAGAAGTGTAAAAAGAGGTAGCACACTTTACAGCACAGGGGAAACAAAAGCAAGCAATCAACTAAGAGAGGAGAAAGAAATACTGGTAACAGATACCATAAAAGTGAAAGGGTCTTGCGAAAAGTGATTTATTAGGTCAGAGTATTACAGGAAGTTTGGAACACAGCAATGACATCATGTAAAAGCACCCCAAATTGGATTTCCCATGTATTCACGACGTATTGAGAGTACTTCACTCTACTAGCACGCAATACATGCTGAAGGAAAACAGTCTTTTTTTTTTTTTCACTTCTTCCTCCTGCCTTTCTCCAAATAGGATTCTTTATAGTAAAGCATCTCTGAGTGAGAAATGAACCACTGGAGAGGAAAACTTAATGCAATTTACTACTTTATGGAGAAATTCCCACATATTAAAACACATTCAATTCAATGGAAAATGAGGGCCATACCATAAACAAAGATTATGATAATCTTCTGAGGTATGTAAATAAGTACTAAAACTATCAGGTGCTTATAGAAGTAATTTGAAAACTAGAAAGTACCTGGAGAATGGGAAGAAACAAGAAACATTGTTTTGCTTAAGAAACAGCTGTGATTTGCGGTTTAGCTTTCAAGTTTATGCTCCTTGCTTCAGGATAATATCAATATTCTATATAATAAGTATTTATTTAATCATATCTTGGTTTTCTTAGATCAAATTCTCGTTACTTTAGCAGATTTTCCATACCATTTATTTCATTTACTGCTAAAAAATAATATCTCTAGGATGAAGCATTATATTTAATATTTATATCACCTTGGTTTAGAATGTCAAGTAAGGCAATAAACTACATACTTGAAAGTGAAGAGGAGACTGAGTTAGATCTGAGATAACTAATCCCTGGTGAACCGTGGGTTACAATAACTGTATTCTCTCTGTAAAGAGAGAGAGAGAGAGAGAGATTAGAGTGGAAAAGGCACTGCATGTATCTTCTGGTCATTTTGATCAATAATTAACAGATGTTTTCCATTAAAATAAACTGAAATCATAGTACATCATGAAAACCCGTGACAATCTGGTTTTAGGAAAAAAATCTTGAGAGAGATAATACAGAAAACCATTACTGTTTGATATCTACTGTTTAGAGATTCGGATTAATGGAGCCCTTCCCATTTCTTGGAAACAGTTTGTCTTTTTCTTTAATGTGTCAAGTTCTGTTGTAGTTTCAGTTCGTGCTTATAATCATCCCTGTGATTTGTTTTCTTTGGTCCTTTCCTTCCAAGAGTTACCTCGTAGAGTTTTAAAAAATTATTACTGTTTCTAGAAAGTAGCGTAGTTTCACAGAGCTCCAGGTGTAACACCCGATACTATCTCAGTGCCAGAGAGGACCAGAGAGGTACCATTCAAGAAACAAGAGTGACTAGAACCTTATTTCAAAACAAAATTTAAATTTTTAAAAATTTGTTTGCAAGTCTTTATTTCCATAAAGTTAGCTAATCTCAGTGTTGCGTGCAATTTCTTCCCTTTTCTGTATCTGCTGCTCTGCACTAGAAGATATGCTTCGTGTCCAAGTACTCCTCAGGATTCCTTTGATCACCACTTGCACTCTTTCTTTGTTTCTCAGGCTGCCTTTCACATTTTCTCTCCATTACCTCTCCTGTTTCAAGAAACTCTGTTTTGGCTTGTCTTCCTATGATTACTAATACCACTTGATTATTTCTGCTTCAGAAGTCCTCAACCAATTTTTTATTTTTTTTTTAATCTATCCAGATGCAAGTGATAATCCTGAAATAAATTATTAATGTTGTTGGCTCCCCTAAGGAAAAAAAAAAAAAAGTACAAACAGCTTCTTTTTGTAACAGCTATGTTTTATGACTAAAATACCCAAGTCTTAGGAATATTTGAATAATTCCTTTTACACCCTTGTTTGAAAATCTTATTCGTTCTTGTTGCCTGTTACTTTTGGGGTATTTGAAACCTATGTGTTTGTGTTATCTGGTTAAACTTCTGTTCAATTGAAAAATGGATCCTTATTTAACAAAGATTTACCAACGCTAAATACATTATTTGCGATAACATGTTACAGTTTATTTTGAGAAGGCCTTTCATCTATGTCTTTGAAATTTTTGAAATTTTACACTTCTGGGTTTGTTCAAACTATCTTGGGAGAATCCAAAATTGTTTGCAGAAACTCAGAAGTACTTGTTTTACTTGAGCATACCTTGAAATTGTGACAGAAAGCTGCATGTTTGGATTTGTGCGAGCATTTCATCAGTTGCCTACCTGGTCACGGACAAGACCTCTTGTACTTCTCTGGAGCAGTGTACTCACATCTCACTTCTGCCGGTCTGCAGTTCTGCAGGTGCTGTGGGAGAAAAAGTACTGAAGTTTTGTTTGTTTAAGATATCCTTGTGTAGGGGAAATGTCAATCTTAAATTTGGGCAATTCTAGGTGCTATTGGTCACAGAGAGACAAAATTTACAATAGCTTTCTAATTCAGGCTGCATTTTCCAGAAGCCAACTGAGAAACAAGTGGAGTAGAGTAGGACTGTGCCGACTGTCTTACATGGCTTTCTTCTGTAGTCTGAAAGTTCAGCTCAGATTTTCAAATCTCCAAATCCAGTTCTGAAATTAGATAACCAACTTTTTGCTGCAAGAGTTGTGCTTGAGTTATAAGTAACAAACTGTAATGTGCAATGGTTTCACCAAGCTCAGTGCGACTGAGGGTAGTGACTTTGTTCTGTCAAATCTAAGTAAATTTAAAAATTACATGTTATGTAAAAATGGGTAATATAAATAACTACTTGTAATTTCACCTGTCAGCAATAATTTACCCATTACTTTAAAAACGCTTTTGGTAAGATGAAGATCTTGTTTAGGAAAGATTTTCTAAAGATGGCAAGTATAAGTGAGGGATTTGTAACAGATTGCTGGACAGATAATTTTGCACTTATTGAAATATTTTGTTTAGGCAAAACTGAAGTACTTCCTGTTTAATTCTCTAGAGCATTCTCCATCGATTAACTGAAAATTTAATAATCTCTTATCTTCTGTGTAATATGTTAAATTTGAGGGAGCCTGGTAGGTACAGCTGTCTGAGTGCTTTTGAAAACACTTGTAGTAGACAATATAAGCTTCAAGAAACCAGATAGTAGAAATTTTGAACTTCCAAACAGCTCTAATAGAAATGCAACTGAAGGTCAAAACTTTGACAGTGTATTATATGCAGTACTCAAACTCTGAAAAAAAAAAGTTTCAGAATAGTCTGCCTAATTCAAAACTGTTTTGACATATTTTCAGTTTACCTGTTTTGAAAGTTGTGGAGTTTTTTTATTTTGCCTTGAAAGGTAGCCTCATGAAAATCAGCTAAGACTCTACAGGGCAGATATTTCTGCCTGTTGTTTTCTTTCCTGTATAAATTGAAATTACTATTTTTTTTTTGTTTTACAGTTTACATAAAATCTTAATGGATCTGCAGAATCAGCAGCTAGCCCAGTTAGCTGACTGGCTGACAAAAACAGAGGAAAGGACAAAGAAAATTGATATGGAGCCCTTAGGTCCAGATCTAGAGGACCTAAAGCGTCAAGTAGAAGAGCATAAGGTATGTTATGGTATCCTTCCAAAGGCAAAAAACCCTCACATTTTAAGTTTTTGATATTTTAAAAGCTATACTTCTCCCATCAGAACATATCAAAGTAATATGGAATCTTGGTTTAATATTGTTTTGTACAATTGACAAGCTTTTGTAAAGTTATTTTATCACAAGTCTGACTTTTATCTTGATACAGAAAAATAAATTTCTACCTTTTTAAATGTAAACAATATACTAGAATATGTAAGGCAACAGTAACATCCTTTCATTACACAGATTTATCAGATTTTTTAATACCTGTGTTTTCTTCTTTGTGTGTCACACCTTTTTTCCTTGCATGCTGTAGCAGCAATGGTTCAGTAGTCATAATTAGACTGCACAATCTAGTTAGAACTTTTGGGACTCTGAATGTGTAACTGTACAGCATTATAAAGTAGACTCTAGTTTCTAAATGTAGAAAATACTTTTTAGTAAGTTATTTAATTATTGAAAAATAAAAAACTAATAAATGGAGTGTAAGAGAGAACTTGGCCAAATTTTATCTGCATTCCATGAGGATAATTCTTTAACTGGAGGAGTTAAGAATTAAAAAGAGAAAATCTGTGTAATTTGTGTAATAGCTTTGTTTCATTTAGTGGATTAAGTTATCTGGCTTCATATTAGTTTAAATTTTAAAATATACATATCCATAACAAATGGTGATGATGATAGGAAGACACAGAAAATTATAGAAAGCAGAGATGATTTGTGAGGTCATGGAGACTTGCTGTGATAACCTGTTAATGCTTCTACATCAGTGGTTTGAAGCAGTTCAATTCCGTAGCATCTTGAGAGATTTTAACATTTGATGCTCAATGGCCTGTGTCGGTGCTAGTCCAGGTTCTAGAGGGCAGATCATCCTGAAAAAACCAATTCAAACTGAAACCAGCTTTTACAGTTTTTTTTAAAAAAGAGGTCAAAAGCTGTGAAAGACTGCATGATCCACTTCTGTGTTAAAGGTGATTTTTCTGCATTCTGATTAAGGAGTGCTACTGAAGAAGAATACAAATTCTGCAACTACTGCTGCTATTTGTGCTGTCTGTGCTTGCCCTGTGAGGAGACAATGCATTTCAGTATGTAGGTTTGCTAGCTAAGCATGTATTATGACAATTTTTTTTAAAAAAATGAAAAAGACAACAAGTAATTATGAAATGGTAATTAGAGAAAGAAACCTGAAAGATTTTGAATGCATGAGCACTAAGACTTGAATAACTTCGTTCCCATTTCTATGCATTTTGTATTTGAATGCTAACATAAAATGCAATTTTTTTATTTATGCATTCTGTTTATGCTGTCTCTTTCTAATTTTGAGAAAAATGGGTATTTAACTTGTATTTGAATATTATGAGTGAAGACGTACAGAAATCTACCTCTCTCACATATTAGTTCTTCATTTTTGGTGTGATGAGCTAGTCAACATTATTTATTTATATGTACTATTTTTCAAATCTATTTTCTGTACAAGAGAATTTGGTTAATGAGATGGAAAGAAAATGTTTTGGGTTTACCTTCAATTAAAATTCTATTTATAGTATAGTATATAGTTTGTCTTATTCATAAGTCAAAGAACAAGATATTTTCCATTCTTTCATGTGTTGTGTGAAATTTTCACATAATTTTATTATATCTTGTATGTAGCAAAGCTACCTCCTATAACAAGTGTTAAACAATGGAATTTTAATAGCATAATTAATACTTCCTTAGTAAGTAAGCAAACAAAAAAAGCAAAAACCAACACTCCCCAGAATTCTTTTTAGTCTCACATGACTCTGGGCACCTCAGAAAAGATGTTGTATAAATTGGTGGGAGGAACCAGAAGTTAGAAAATATAAAAGGCAAAGATCGTTTCAAATTAAGACTCCAGCAAAGATGATAGGTTTGGTTTGTTGTCATCCTATTTCCTTCTCCTCTTTACCATTTTGACTTTCCCTCATTATCTGTTCATTAGTAAGAAGTTTTCTATTCAATTAATGTTATTTGTTGGCCTTTGGCTTGTAACTTCCATACATCTAATTTCTTTTATTCTATTTTTTTCTCAAAGATGTCTCAAAATACCGATATTGAGTTCTTGTGACTAACACTTTAATTTCCCTTATAACAATAAAAGCCAATTGTTCAGTAATGCGTGTTGGAAATGGCCCCATCACTGAGACTAGAGAAAGCACACAACATTCTTTTCAGCATGATACTTAGTACAGTAGTATATGAGGTTAATATCTTGATAGTACAGAAAATTTTCTGAGTGGACAAAACCAGAGGTGAACTCTAGAAGATTTTATGTCATCAGCAAGGTATACAGTTTTGGTAAGAAATCTGACCTAGTCAATATATTTTGGAGTAATAGTCAAACATTTCAGTAAAGAACTATTGGTCTTTGCAGCAGAATTTTATGTATTTTTTTCTGCTGTTGCAAGTATCCTTTCTTTATAATTTTATAAAGGGAGAAAACTGCTTTTCAATAAAAATCTAAGGACTATTTAGCTGTCTAAGCAGAATACTATATTAAAAATTTAATAATTTAGTAAAAATGTGCTTTTAATTGAACTGATTTTATTATTCCACATTATTATTATACAATTTATAGTTATTAGATTTTACAGTTTCATTAACTTCCAAAAAAAAAATCTAAGCTGCTTAAATAGTTGTACTTTTTCTGAAAGGCTGAGCCTTTTAATTTTTTATAAAAATGTCAGAAACTATGGAAAAATCTTTAGTGTTGGGATTTTTCTATACTTCAAATTAACTGCAAAGGTAAAATGAGACACTTCTTTACTGTTCAAATAGCAGGGGTGGATTTGTCTTTGAGTACTCGGATACCCTATGTAGCTATTTTTATTTATTTTTAAGTACATTATGTCAGAGTTGCATAAGTTGTGATCTGATAGACAGGAATGAAAGGAACTGTGGGGTTTTGTCAGTTTCTGTTGTTGCTATTCCCATGCATCAACATTTATATCCATCTTACATTTTAAGTCCCTGAAAATTTGCTATCTCTACAAGCTCAGGAGAACTTGTTAGAAACTTCAATTTAAATGATTTGAACAGAGCGTACTCTAGTCTTGAGACTATCCTCAGTAAATTCCTTCTTCAACAAGCTCCTGTATACGAACGATTGTCACCAGGGAATTTCATGTTAAAAATAAGCACTTGGATTATAAAGAACAGCCCTTTAGCTCAGGGTAAATTGAATCTGTCAGGGGATTAGAAAATGACTCAACTTTCTGGTTTCATCAGTTCCCTGACTTCTCGAGTCGTCCACGCTGTGTGTGACACTCCTGCTTCCAAAGTGCCCTCTACTCCTGCGCTTACAGAGCATTACTAACTCTGGTTTTGTTCTGGCACGTCATCTCTCAGACATCTGCTAATCAGGAAATAAAAGTCACCTTCTCCCTAGCTGTAGGCTTACAGAGCGTTGTATTTATTGTCATATGGCTGAAAGAGGGGATTGAACCTGATGGAAGCAAGCCGTGTTATACAGTCTGACCCATGAGTGCTCTGCCTCCTCTTGATCAAGTGCTGGGTCATAAAATGTTGCGAAGTCTGAATTCCAGGGATTGCTCTAACAATTTGGTGTACTTCACAGTCCTTGAGACTTGCTTTATAGTCTAGCTCTCTGAAGCAAATGGTAATCACAGGCATGAAAGTCGGAAAAAAAAGGATTCTTACAATTATATTGGCTCAAAGGCTATACCCATGAAAGAAATAAAACTCTGCAGCGTGTTAGGGTAAGGAATTTATGTGTTAAAACAAAAGAGTCTGTGAATTCCTCTCCTATTGCTTATAACCATGTTATATTTTATTTTGTAATTTTCAAATAAAAGATGTTCTACCAAAGAGGTTTCAAATGCATGACCTAATCTTCAGCAAGGGCTTGTTCTTCCTACATAAATTAATTACTCTACTTAAAAAAGCAACAGAATAATTGGTATGGTAAAATTTAATATAGTTAGTAATACAGTCAAGGTTTCCGTTGTGACAAGGCATATGTGGTTAACCATGTAATTTTTCAGACTGTCAATATCATACTATATATGTACTAATCACTAGAACACACTCTACTGAAGTATTGAGGACACAATTCAGGACTTAATTTTCCCACAATCTTCCATTGATTTGTAGTTAGTTATAGGCATCTTAAAGGTATGTCAGGCAGGATGTGGTCCTGGATATCTGGGTTTTTTTCAAGTCCTGGATACCTGATACCTTCTTGGGATGAGAGGTTCTTTCATTTTGTATTTAAGAAACACAACACAGACAAGTAATGTAAAACAGTGGTTAACTATTGGGAGTTAAAAATATACAATTGGTTGTTAATACACTGATATAAAGCTGGAGATAGATAACACAAATTATGAAAAGAAATTAAATATTGCTTTCTCTGTGGCTTGAAGTTTCAGTACTTTGAAGCTTCTTTAGCTTCTCCCCTTTCTGTCTTTGTCATCTGTCCTCTTGCTGCATCTCAGCAAAGGAAGGAGCAAATAGGTCTGGCTGCTCAGTTTCCAAGTGCCTGACAAGAGCTGGGCTGGTTTTGGTTTTGTTAACAAACTATAGGAAAATAGAGATTCCACCTTCCACAACAAGTGAAAGAAAAAAAAAAGGTAAGAGGAGACACTGAAACCCACCAAGAGAGTGTTCCTAAGGTGTTACAGTACCATAAAGTACCTCAGATTTTTTCTTTTTTTTTTTTTTTTTTTTTTTTTGTGATGCAGGTTAAGTGTGCAGTGAATATGCTGTAAACCATCATCTGAAGAGTGGCTATGTCTAGACTTTTCATTGCACTTCTCTATGCACTGTGAGGAGGGAGGGAACAATAGATTAGATCTATTACATGAAGCCTGGGAAATGATGAGACAGTCATAGAGATGTGAAGAGTTATAGAAATTTGGCAAAGTTAGGAATTATTCAAATATCAATTTGTGCAGACTTTAGAGAAGCTTCACTTTTAACAGTTTTCTATTTCTCAGCCAAAGATGGTTCTTAGTTTTATTGCAAGTGGCAGATGGAACTGGGTACCAAAGCTAAAAGGGCAAGAAAGTTTTTCCACAGACGTTCAGAAATCATAAAGTGCCTCTCTCACTTTGTTCCTGATTTCTGCAATAAGTGAAACAAGTGTACTGCATATGTTCCCTAATCTTGAGTCATCTTCTTAGGAGTTTAATCCTATGTTATTAATATTTTAGGAGTGACATGCTGAAGATAGTATACAGTTGTTTAATGAAAAACTATGTAGTTTTTAATATTTTAATAACTTTTGAAAAAATTAAATATTTTTATATGTTAATATGAATTATAAAATCAGATCCAGTGGCTATTTAAAATTTCCAGGTTATTGGTATGTATATATGTTATACTGATATCTATAAATCGACTACATCGACTCCATGAATGCTTTCTCAAGCCAAATTTTCAGTCTGAAATACTGTATCAAGAGTTAGGACTTGTGAGTGAGTAGCAGTAAGCTGGTTTTGTGAAAGGAAATCTGCCCAATATGCTTATGTCAGCATATATATATGTGAAGGTAACAAAGTAAGTCTAAATTGCTTAGTATTGACAGCAATAGGATCATAAAGTTCTCATAGTTGATTAGTTATGCACGTTAATCAGTCAGTGGGACTCCAAACACACAGCATTTTCTTGATTTGGAACACATTTTCTAATGCATATGCTTTAATTATAGGCATTTCAAGAAGATTTGGAACAGGAACAAGTCAAGGTGAATTCTTTAACCCATATGGTAGTGGTGGTGGATGAAAACAGCGGAGACAGAGCTACTGCTGCACTGGAAGAGCAGCTTCAGGTAGTGACTAAACTTTTGTCTCTCAGAGAAAAAGCTATCAGTTAACTATTAACGTGGTTGAAGAACTACTAGTAGCATGGGTGCTACTAATGTACATGCAACACAGTGGAAATACACCATTTGTAACTGTACTAGTGGAGAAGGTGCCTGTTATTGGGATAAAGCTTGTCCAATTATTACTGTCATTGAGAAAGAATATCCCTTGAAAGATGCTAGTAAGGCATTTCCTGAGGAACCTCACCTTGCAGCATAGGCATGCTCTGAGCAGAATGCAAGGTGGCGTGGAACAGTCCAGCTGCTGTTTGGTTCCTTCCTTGAATCAGACTGTCTTAGAGAAGAATCTGGAAGAAAAGTGCAATAATCCCATTGCACTGGAAGTCACAGAATATGAAGCAGATTGCAGATGTTAATAAAAACAAAATACAGATATAAAGCTATGGTGTTTAAGGTGTTGGGAGGTATGCAAACTTTCATATTTTTAAGCCCAGGAGAACTGAGTTACCACAGTCCACCAACTATTCTATCACAATGTTACATCTCCTTTTTTAAGTGTACAGAAAAATTGGATTTTTTTTTTCCCACATCACTTGCAAGTTGAATATAAGCAAGGAAGATATGGCAGGCACAACCATTAGAGCATTTGACAAAAAACAAAATAGAGCAAAGTTCAAAGCTTGATTGTGTATCTGCCAGTCTGACTTTTATAAGTAGAACAAAATAAGAGCATGCACTGTCAGGCAGAAGAGCTTACTTAATAAGGCTGCCTGAGTGAGACACCGGTCAGGATCAGATTTGGAAGAAAGTGAGCAGTTTTTGCTATCTAACAGTCAGGGCTGCATTTTCCAAGCAGCTGCAATTCAGTTACACCTTTCTTTTTAAAAAGGGTTGAGATGACTCCTGAAATGTTTTTGTACATAAAAACATGTATGTACATAATGGATATATTTATGCATGCATTTGTATAAAACAATGTCAACGGCCAAAAAAAAAGGTCATTATAGATTTTAAAACTCTCAACAGGATGACGAGAATCTATACTGACTTCAAGTAAACATTGTAGAAGCTCTTAAGATTTATTGTAGATGCCAGAAAAAAACAAACAACCAAACCACCTAAACCTGTTTAAGAGAGTTAATGACATAGAAGCCAGCAATGTCCCCTGAAACAAATTATCCATTGAAAAGTTAACCTTGCTTGGAAAAATAAAAGTAAACACAATTTCAGTGCTTCTCTTGCAAATACCTGCTGCCCTAAGGTAATCTTGAGAGATTGACACTAGTCTAGGTGAGTGTGAATATTAAAACTACTTTTACGTAACATTGTTTATTTGACGTATCAGTGCGTGACATATTGTGAGGCTCTATCTATTTATGATGATGCTGAGAACTGACTGCTTAGATTTGTAACTCTTAGACCCCATTAGGCTCAATCCAGAGCCTTACCAGAAAGGCAGCTACTGAGTAAAGCTCAAATCTGTATTTAGTGCTGCAAAATCAGAGGATTTTTCCCCTCTGCTGTGCTCTCATGAGACCCCACCTGGAGTACTGCATTCAGCTCTGGAGTTCCCAACAAAAGAAGGACATGGAGCTGTTGGAGCAAGTCCAGAGGAGGGCCACGAAGATGATCTGAGGGCTGGAGCACCTCTCCTATGAAGACAGGCTGAGACAGTTGGGGTTGTTCAGCCTGGAGAAGAGAAGGCTCCGGGGAGATCTTAATAGCAGCTTTCCAGTACCTAAAGGGGGCCTACAGGAAAGCTGGAGAGCGACTTTTTACAAGGGTATATAGTGATATGACAAGGGGCAATCGCTTTAAACTGAAAGAGGGCAGATTTAGATTAGATATAAGGGAAAAAATTTTTACATTGAGGGTGGTGAGGCATTGGAACAGGTTGCCCAGAGAAGTCGTGGCTGCCCCATCCCTGGAAGAGTTCAAGGTCAGGTTGGATGAGGCTTTGAGCAACCTGGTGTAGTGGAGGGTTTCCCTGCCCATGGCAAGGGGGTTGGAACTAGATGATATTTGAGGTCCTTTCCAATCCTAACCCTTCTATGATTCTATGACTGTAGTAGCAATTCTGTTGCAGTAGTCTGACTCATTTCTCATGAAAGTGTGGGAAATAGACTTCGGCCCAGAGAAATGGCTGAATAACATACAGAAGCCATGAAGACAGGGAGTTTTTTCTCTAATTATACCCAGCAGCAGACAATAGGTCCCTTAAGGACTCTTGTGGGCTAGCTCAAATTAGAGCCCTCTGCAGGCCTCAGGGGTCAGGGTTGGTGCTGGAAAGAGATCTGCATTAAATACATCAAATGCTTCTTGATGGCCTTTTCTCCCGCTGAGGGAAAGGAGCTGAGAGTGTAATTTACACTGTCTATTATATATTCATATTATTCAGGGTACTATCCTTTGATTGAAGATGATGTATAGGTAGTTCTTGTAAAATCAAGATAATTCAAAATAAGTGAGGAATGTTAAAGAACTCTACCCACTGCTTATTACTACATGAGAGAAATTCTGTGAATGTGCTAAATATTTCTTTCTTTTTTTTTCATACAAATTGATTCTGGATATAGATTCTTTATTAGAAAAGCATCTTTCAAAAAAACTCTTCCATTAGTTGTAGATTTGAGGCATCATATTTCACTTTTTATACATTCACTCCAGTGTTCCTAAGAGTTGTGTTAGTTTTACTCAGTTTCTTGTCTTCTCATGTTTCCTTGCTTTGACCTTTTTGCAGGCTAGGAATATTTTATCTTCTGCTTTTTCTAGTCATAAAGAATATTCTTTCAGAGTCTTCTCAATACAAAAAAAAAAAAATGTTTCTTTTACATGCAGATTTCTCTGAAAATTGCAGGTAGATCTCTGAAAAGAGGCTTTTCAAGGGAACAGGAAGGCATTTTACTTTTTACTCTGAATTCATTCAGTTTCTCTGGAGACTTGATTTCCCAAGTGCTGAGAACAAAACGTTAGGTGCAGTCTGAGTTTCTAGGCATCGCACAGGCTATTTACAGCACTGACTGCTATTTGACATGAATAAGGAGGTAAAGTTGAGCACCATATGATTTAGTAGTCAATATGTACTTTATAAATAGACAGTGTCCCGGCATGATATTTCTGACTTGAAACTTTGTGTCTTAAACACATTCAACCAAACTGTATATCTTGGTGTCATGGTTGTTGTGATGTCTCATGAGAAATAACAGATTTAAGGCAGGTCACAGTATCAACCCTTTTATCAGTGCAGTTACAGAGCCATTTTACTTATTTTATTAAAATAAAATGTCTTGTCAAACAATTGCGACCAAAAAAAAGGTAGGTTTTGTGGCTCTTTGGAATTATGCTGAAAATAGTGTTTGTATTGATGTAGTAAAACTTTTGTAGTAGAAGAAAGGGCATATAGGGAAAATGTACTTAGAATTGGACCTTGTTAAAGAGTAACAAGCTGCTTCTTATGACTTAATTGAATAATGTACAGTGGTTTTGAGTAGTTAATAATTATCCTGAGTTGCGGAAATTACTAGAACAGGTAAAGTCTCAGATCAGAGTTCAGATTAGAAGCATCTGAGCTGTAAGGAAGGATAGGCTTATGAGTTTTGAACTAGTAATTAGCAAGCAAAGCAGTCAGGGTAAAAAAAATAATGTTCAATTGAATATAAAAACTGAATGAATGCTAGATATTACAAAGTTGCTAGATTGTCTTCTGGGCTTGGAGAAAAAGGAAGATAGAGAGGTTTAGACTGTCTTGAGCTAAACCAGAAATGTAATCAGATTCAGGACAAATGAAACTAAATATAGTTCATCATTTTGTCGTATTAAGATTTTTAGTTTTTCAAATCAATGAAATTAATCAAAATATAATTTTTGCAGAAAAGGCGTTACTGAATTCACATTACACTATACACAGTATTTAATAAATACTATTTATAAAATAATATTGTTTTATAAAAGGAAAAAAGCAATTTTTTTAAAAAAAGAAAAATTGGATTAACTGGCTGTGGATAATTTTCTGCGCTGTTCTGTGTCATACAATTTAATGATTTTATTTAATGATGAGTGCATAAAATGAATGGGTAAAATATGTTATACTCTATTTCTTGGTAAGTTGAGGACATAAATGTTTCACCAGCAAGTATTTGTTTCTGTTAATGTTGAAATTTGCTTTCTGAAATACTCATATTCAAAACCTGAAGTTTTTTGCATTCTGTTGTATTGGTGATCTTTGATCATGTTTTATGGCAAGCAAACACTAATATCAATCGTGATTCTAATGTGAAAAGAAATCAGATACTTAAATTTGCAAAATTGCTTGGTTTTTGTCTAGATCTAATTAGGAAAAAAAGTAAATACCCATTACATCATTCCAAATGTGTACCAAAACTATGATCCTAATATTAAGCCTAAAAAAACCCAAACAAAACAACTTCCTCAAAACCTATTTTGTATTTAAGCAGTAAATGACTGAAAAGGGATACTTCTCTATATTGCTGTGTAACATATTTCAGCTGTTTAATTGGTATCTTTTTAAATTAGTGTTATTATGCTGATTGATTGGAGATAGCTTTAATTTTTCAAAATTGAGCCAATATCTAATATGACATAACTCAATGGCGTGGCGTGAAAACTACCTATTTAGTCTCCAAGATTTGCTATATTTCACTAAATGAAAAACATGGTATCTGCTGACTTTTTGCTTTAACATCAAATTGGTAAAGTCACACATTGAAATGGCATTCTGAAATTTTACCTTTCATTTCCTAGGCAGTACAAAATAAAATTCTTTCATTCCTGGTAGAAAATACACTCAGAATTTTAATCCCTTGGTTTTAAAAATCCACCATTTGGATGGTACATTTTTGCTAAAATTAAATTGTAGTCCCTATGAAAAATATAGAATCATAGAATATCTTAAGTTGGAAGGAACCCATAAGGATCAAATGAATAAATAAATATGAAAAAGGAACTATTTTTCCTTTTGTCAATATTTGCTTTTGAAGTAGATAAAAAAATAAGAATGCAGTAGAATAGAATATCTTGCACATTTTATAAGTTTTTTTATTTGGGAGGAGCAGAATAGTTTGCATATGATGATCAGGGATAATTAAATCATTGTAAATTGTTTTATAAAAAAGTTTTATAGCATGTTGCACCATCACTGCAGTATTAAGTCTCATCTTCATCTTAGGCGTTTTTTAATAATGACTAGTAGGAAATTAAAAGAAAGTAGTAATGCTCATTTTCAACTAAAATAAGGGAAAGTGAGCAAGATGCTCTTTTGTGTAAATTAAAAGCATCTATAGTAGCATATGCTGCACATATCTGAGAAACCACTCTGGGATTTGTGCTGTTGTGTTAGCTTATAAAATAGTGTTTTTTTCCCACTGCAATATTTTAAAACAGGTAAGAACTTCAATCCACTGCACTGATGGTGTAACTTAAGAACCAGATACATTTTTTGCCTGAATCATGTCTTTGGGCCACCATAATTGTGTTTCAAGTAGTTATGGTAAAGTTTTGAAACATTTTTTTTGAGAGCATAGTACCAGAGACTTAGTAGAAAAATGTATTTACAGATTAGTATTAAATTATATTTTTGACTCTATTGCTTTTCCTATTTTCTCCATTTTGGTTTTATTTCAAAAACCATTTCAATGTGGCATGCAACATTTTTTAAGGGCTTAAGACTGTATAAGGTGAATTATGAAAGTGCTTTCAGAACAAGTTGTAATGCCATAGGAAAATCAGATTGCCTTGTTTATTTTTTTTAAAAAAAGAAATATATATATATAAAAACAAATGCAAACCTCTATTGTGTGTTATTGTGTGTTTCTTTCTTTCTAGCACTTTGGAAACCGGTGGGCAGCAATCTGCAGATGGACAGAAGACCGATGGGTCCTTCTGCAGGATATTCTTCGTAAATGGCAGCACTTTGCAGAAGAGCAGGTGAGTAGTTTTAGCAGTTATAAATTGGTATGTTCTTCAAAAAATCGCACTAGGAAAGGTCTGACTGAAGCATTTTCATTCTCTTCTCTTCAATTGTTTTTCAGTGCCTTTTTGATGCATGGCTTACTGAGAAAGAGGATGCTGTGAGCAAAATTTATACAACTGGCTTTAAAGATCAAAATGAAATGATGACCAATCTACGTAAATTAGCTGTATGTATTTTTCATTCTCCTATTTTATGTTCAACTTTCTTATTTGTGAGTCTCAGTGCAAGCAGCTTTATACCACTCTCAGACAATATATTTTAACAGAACAACTGCTTCATACTTTGGGAATGGATGTTTCGCATGGATGGAATAGGTCGGTCCATGGCCTTGCTGATAAATATCTGACCAATAGGTACAGATATTTTCCCTGGTTGTCTCTTCAGTCAAAACTTTATGAATGAAATAACATTTAGGAGTCTTAAAAATATGTATACTTTTATACTGAAAGTTTCTTTGTTGATATTATTGATGTATATATTAGAATCATAAAATCTTAGAATAGTTTGGGTTCGAAGGGTCCTTTAAAGGTCATCAAGTCCAACACTCTTACAGAGAGTAGGGACATCTTCAACTAGATCAGACAACTCAGAGCCCCATCCAAACTGACCTTGAATGTTTCTAGGGATGAAGCCTCTACCGCCTCTCTGAGCACCTGTTCCGGTGTTTCAAAACCCTCATTGTAAAAAATTTCTTCCTTAAATCTAGTCTAAATCTACAGTCTTTTAGTTTAAAACCATTACCCCCTGTCCTATTACAACAAGCCTTGCTAAAAAGTTTGTTCCCATCTTTCTTATAAGCCCCCTTTAGGTACCGAAAGGCTTCTAGAAGGTCTCCTTGAAACCTTCTCTTCTCCAGGCTGAACAACCTCAACTCTCTCAGCCTGTCTTCATAGCAGAGGTGCTCCAGCCCTCGGATCATCTTCGTAGCCTTCATCTGGACTCGTTCCAGTAGCCTGTCTCGTATCAGGACTCGTATCAGCCTGTCTTCAAAGGAGAGGTGTTTCTTCCCTCTGATGATTTTTTGTGTCCCTCCTCTGGTTCCACTCCAACAACTCCATGTCTTTCCTGAGCTGAGGAGTCCAGAGCTGGACACAGTACTCCAGGTGAGATCTCACCATAGTGGAGTAGAGGGGCAGAATCCCCTCCCTTGACCTGCTGGTCATGGTTCTTTTGATGTAGCCAGGATACGGTTGGCTTTCTGGACTGCAAGCGCACATGGCTCATGTTGAGCATCTCATCAACCAACAACCCCAAGTCCTTCTTCTTAGGGCTGCTTTCAATCCATCCTCTGCCCAGCCTATACTTCTGCTTGGAATTGCCTGACCCATGTGCAGGACTTTGCACTTGGCCTTGTTGAACTTCATGAGGTTTACACAGGCTCACTTTTCAAGCTTGTCCAGTTCCCTCTAGATGGCATCCTATTCCCCACTGATGTCAACTGCACCACTTAGCTTGGTATCATCTGCAAACTTGCTGAGAGTGCACTTGATCCCACTGTCTATGACACTGATGAAGATATTAAACAGTACTGGTCCCAATATGGACCCTTGAGGGACACCACTCGTCACTGATCTCCATCTGAACTTTGAGCTGTTGACCACTACCCTCTGGATGTGATCATCCAGCCAATTCCATCCACCAAACAGTCCACCCATCAAATCTACATCTCTCCAATTTAGAGAGAAGGATGTCGTGGGGGACGGTGTCAAAGGCCTTGAAGAAGTCCAAATAGATGAAATCCATAGCTCTTTCCTTGTCCACTGATGTAGTCACTCTATCGCAGAAGGCCACTAGGTTGGCCAGGTAGGACTTGGCGTTGGCGAAGCCATGCTGGCTATGTTGAATCACCTCTCTGTCCTCCATGTGCCTTAGCATAGCTTCTAGCAGGATCTGTTCCATGGTCTTCCTAGGCACAGATGTGAGGCTGACAGGTCCATAGTTCCCAGAGTCTTCCTTTCTAAGCTTTTTTGAAAACGGATGCAATGTTTCCCTTTTCCAGTCACCAGGGATTTCACCTGACTTCCATGACTTTTCAAATATCATGGAGGGTCACTTGGCAACTACATCAGCCAATTCCCTCTGGTCTCTGGGATGCATCTAGTCAGGTCCCATTGTCTTATGTATGTTCAGGTTCCTCAGATGATCATGAACCTGATCTTCTCTTACAGTGGAAGATACTCGTTCCCCTAGTCCCTACCTTGTGGTCCATCCACTCAAGAGGTTTGGGAAGACAGGTTCCCACTGAAGACTGAGGCAAAAATTTGTTGAGTACTTCAGGCTTCTCCTCGCCTGTTGTGACCAGTTTACCAGTCATGTTCATCAGAGACAGGGTACCCTTTCTTTGACATTCTTTTTCTGGCTGACATACCTGTGGAAGCTTTTATGGTTATTTGCATCCTTGGCCACGTTCAGCTCCAGCCTTCTTGACTGTCCCTACACAACCAGGCAGTGTACCTATACTCATCATGGTTCCACCAGTGTCTCTCTCCAGGCTCCCTGATGCTCCCTAACCTTTCTACTTCCTCTTGCAGCTGTGTGTGTCAGGCTGAGTATATACGTATACGTACAGAGACATATGCATATGAGCAGGTACTTATCATAGGACAAAACCTGTTATACATTCCTTGAACTTGAAAAAGCAAGACTCAAATCATGAAATGCTGACATTAGTATTACTTTACAACTATACTTTAACAGTATTTCAGGAATCTAGTTACATACACAAAATGCCCCCTTTTCAACATGTGTCCTCTATCACACTCTTCAGAAAATACTCTACTGTGCATTGTCTTTATAGAAGGAATGTAGATCTGACTAGCCTAGAAAGATGCTGTGCCTGCAGAGGTGGAAAGCTTGTCACAGCCTAGACTTGTAAATGGTTTTATAGCATTAGGACCTTTGTAAAGAAAATGGTATGGTATGTGCTATTTTTGTATGTAACAATGACTCTTTATGCATTTAGAGGAAAGGAAACATTCATGTAATGCTGTTGTTAAAATAGGTAAATTATTATTGCTTTAAATAGGAACTTCATTGGTAATCTTCTATTTAAACAGAACTACTATTATTTGTTTAGTCAAATAGAGGGAAAAATGTGTCTTGGGCATTAATTCAGGATTTGGTTTTACAGTTTGCATACTAGAATTTTCAGGCATGAAAGATTCTCAAGTTATTATTAACTATTTGGCTATACAGTAGATTCAACCTTAGGTTTTTTAAAAATATTTTGGAATTTATGTCCTTCTCATCCTTCTGTATTAAAAGTAGAAAGATTTTGGCTTTTTGTCAGTAAAAATACTAGGATGTTTCTGAAGTTTAAGTAAATGTGATGTTTGTTAAATTTACCATATTTTGTCCTTACATATGCAAATATATAATTTTTAAAATAATAATAATGAAATTCTTACGGCTTGATTTTTTTAAGTCATAACTACCTTGCAGCTGGCCCAGAATTAGTGGTCAATGTCCCTGTTGATTCACAGAATGACTAGGAAGTTAATATCTGTTGATATTTTTTTTTCAAAATTCAAAACATCAAATTATGATTGCCAGCATGACTTTAAGAAGCTGTAATTATTATGCTACAGCTCTCTTTGTTTTTTGTTGGTGTTTTTTTTGTTTTTTTTTAATTGCCCTTTCCTTCTTTAACCCTTTAGGGACTTTGTAAGGGTAAGGAAACCTTCGTATGTAGTCAGTTGTTTCATGGTATATGCTTTTTGGAAATTCTAGTGTTCTAAGATGCAAGCAATCCTGAAATTGACTTCAAGCCAGGTTTTTATTAATGCATAACGAATTAGAGGTAACTCAGGAAGCTTCACAGTACGTTCATGAAGAAAAATTTATGTCAAGAAAATCAAATTTATTAAATATTAATTAAATTAGTACTTGTGGATTTCAGCAAGTTACTGGAGGAGATAGGACCTAGGGCTTGAAATGTTTATCAGAAATTGTGGAGTAGCAAGCTATTAATGGTTTGAAAGTGTTAAAAGGAAAAATCAGTTTGGATACCTTTCAGAATTACTTGGAAATGTGATTTGAAGAAGGAAATACTTTCCTTTAGTAGTATTTTCATAAATTTTGTAATGAAATACATGTACACTTACACGAATTTACTTATGTCACCAAATTAAATTGTTAAGCGTTACTCTCATAAAAGAATTGACAGTCTTTCATGAAACTGAATGTTTGAATACGAGAGCAAAGAAAGCAATTCTTCCATCTCTCTGAACTTCAACAAGAATCATGTCATCCTTGACAAAACAGGCGGGGTTTATTAATAGAAACTTAATCTTTTTTGCACATGAACAACTTTGATGTTTTTAGAAACAGCTGATCCATAATGCAATAGTTTAGATATTTAAATGCTTATGGTATGCTGTAGAAACATTACCTCTTTAGACTCTTTGATTTCTAGCAAAAATATATTTTCTACTTTTGGAAATCGTCTATTATGTTTTAGACCAAGTAGCAGTCTACTCCAAATTCCAGTGAGTATGTATTTTTACCTTCGCACAATGCCAAATTTTCAGGAGTTTTGTGAATGAAGATTTACTGGTTTAGTCTTCTCTGAATCATAGAGAATTTGTATTAATGCTTTACTTATATGAAAATTCTTGTCAGGGAATATATTCTTCCACTTTTGGACTGGCTTTTAGAAATAGGAGAAAATGAGATCATGGTATCCTGACCCTGACATGCAAATCATGCCTGCCTTTCGGCATATGTTATTTTTGCCACAGAGATGTGTTTGAATGTAGTAAAGGAGCAGCGGTCACTAAAAATCGCTTTTATAATTAGGCCAGCTTGTTCCAGACTTGTAAAGGTGAGTTAATAGGACAATAAATATATATTCTTTTATTAATATAAAAATGTTTCTATTCTTACCAAATGGTAGCTCAGTCCCTCAGTTGTCTAATCATTTCCAGCAGGAAATTACAGTACTAGTTTGTCCTGTTACATCTTAAGAGTTTTAGGTGATAAAGCATAAGAGCTTCCAGCCTGTTTTTCATGTAAGAAATCTTGATAAGATTAAGGTCATGTTCTTTAGCCAGATTTCAGTCTCTTAAGCCTGAAGGAAATTTCCAAGGATATTTTATTAAACTATTTAGTATTATGACTGTTCATTTGAAATTCTACAGCCCTCCCACAAGGTCCTAAGTCTTCTAAAGTGCCTGAAGTGAAATAGGTCTGTTGGGATGCTGTTCATAGTATGAAAAAAATGTTGACTCTTACATCACATTAATCATTACATCACATAGTACCAAATAGAAGGTAAAATAAGAAAGAGCAGCTGGTAGTTTTCATGCATATTTGCAGTTCAGGATACTTCTGAAGAAATCAGAATTTAGTTACTGCTTACTGATGTAGAAATACATCGGTGTCTTCTCTACAGTAATTTTATCTCATGTTTCTAAAGTGGGTGAAAATACACTGTTAATTTTAGTTAAGACAGGATTTCTAAGAGTAAGTACTATTATTGTTTAAAAGTGAATTTTCATTTACCAGCATTTGTTAAACTGGTAGTTGGTATGCATATATTTTCAGACAGTAATAAAGATTTTGAATAAGCAGAAAGTTTAAGACTGTTCCTGAACCAAAATCTCCATACATGGTTTCCTGTTTTAGGATGGCTGGAAGATTTTTGCAGCCCAAATCCAGATTATTTTACTTAGTATAAACAGGCATGTGTTTCCCCAAAATGTGATCCTTTCTAATGATTTGACTGCAGGCTCATCATTATTAAAAAATACTAGTTCTCTGTATATTCTTTCTCAGATGTGATTCTCCCAAACTGGGAAAAGGAGGCAAGTTAAAACATTTTAAATAAAGCTATGTAAATTAAACTTTGATATTCAGTTTGGTGTCAGAATACTCTAATGTATGGGGGTTGGGATACATTCTGGGCAGTGAAAGACAAAATGTTTTGAAATCCATCTAACGAGAGATTTGGGATGCCCCAAAGATTATGACGCTGTGGTGCGTTAGCCCTGGCTGGCCACAAGGTACCACCTCTCACTCCCCTTCCTCAGCATGACAGCGGCAGAAAATAAGATTAAAAACTTGTTGGTCAAGATGAGAACAGGGAGATCACTCACAGTTACTGTCACAGACAAAACAGACTTGACTTGGGGAAGATTAATTTCATTTATTGCCAACCAATTCCGAGTAGGATAATGAGAAATAAGAACAGTCTTAAAACACCTTCCCCCGATACTTCCTTTCTTCCCAGGCTCAACTTCACTCCCGATTTCTCTATCTTCTCGTCCCAAGCAGCACAGGGGGATGGAGAATGGAGGTTGCTGTCAGTTCATAACACTTTGTCTCTGCTACAACTTTTCTCTTCACACTATTTCCCTGCTCCACTATGGGGTCCCACCTGCGAGGGAGACAGTCCTTCATGAACTGCTGCAACGTGTGTCCATCCCATGGGCTGCAGTTCTTCATGAACTGGTCCAGCATGAGTCCTTTCCATGTTGTACAGTCCTTCAGGAACAGACTACTCCAGTCCGGGTCCTCTGTGGGGCCACAGGTGCTGCCATTACTCCAACATGATCTTCTTCTCTGTGGGGTCATAGGTCTCCCAGGAGCCTGCTTCAGCATAGGCTTTCTACAGGATCGCAGCTTCCTTCAGGCACATCCACCTGCTCGGTCATGGGGTCCTCCATGGGCTGCAGAGGGACAACCTTCATCACCATGGTCTTCACCACAGGCTACGAGGGAATCTGTGCTCTGACTCCTGAAGCACCTTCTCCCCCTCCTTCTTCTCTGATCTTGGTGTCTGCAGGGCTTTTTCTCTCACGTTTTTCTCGCCACTGTCTCTTTCAGCTGCTGTACAGCATTTTTTCTGTATTCTTAATGATATGTTCACAGAGGCACCACTGGAGTCACTGATGGGCTCAGCTTTGGGCAATGGTGGGTCTGTTTTGGAGCTATCTGGAACTGGTTCTATCTGACATGAGGGCAGGCCATGGTGTCATCTCACAGAAGCCACCCTTGCAGCACCTATGCTGCCAAAATCTTGCCATGTAAGCTCAGTACAAATGCTTCTGCTTCCCTCAACTTTAAGTTGCATTTTCATTGTTATTGAAATGAATGGGTAAAACACATTTTTGCTCAGTATAGCAATTCACTCAGTTCTAACGTGTTAAAATTAATATTAAGTCAGTTAGATCTCTTCTTAATTTATATACTGTACCAGTAATATGTATTGGTAAGAATTTTTGTTCGGATAAAACTCATTTTTGCAAGACATTTTTGTGTTTTAATAATCTCAAATGGCTTTTTTCAGAGGGTTCATTCAGTATTTGTATATGGAAATTTATCTCCTTTGTCATTAACTCTCTTCTGGGATCTGCTTAATCTAAACGTTAGAAAAACTGTTTAGGCTTTACTACTTTGTTCATGTATTAAGAATACTGATTTTTTTTTCCCTGATGTTGATGGGTAGTTGCTCTAGTTCTAAAAATATTTCCTTAAAACAACTATTTTGTTCTGTTTTTTTTTTTAATTTTCCACCTACCATTTATTCACTGTCACTATAATTGCCTCTGAATTCTTACACAAGGCAAAGAGTGATATAAAGCATGGACTAAACTGGAGAATGGTGAGGCACTAAGAATGTAGAATATAAGTGGACAGATCGAGGTGAAATTTTACTGTCATTTATGGTACAGGCTTGATAGGGTTTTTTTGTGTCCTGTGCCTAAGTTTTGCAGCCTGTAAAATAAAGGTGATGATGTTCCTCTTTTTTTTGTAAAACATATTGAGATCAACTGTGAAGGTATACAAGATCTAGGTCTATATGTTCATAGTAAATATCTCATTAATCATAGAATCATAGAATGGTTTGGGTTGGAAGGGATCTTAAAGATCATCTAGTTCCAACCTTCCTGCCACAGAGACAGAGTTAAATCTAAATATTCTGTTAATGTAGAGTTAAACCTTCTCTTACTTCACTTAATGCAAATTTCTTTACTTCTAGATGAGATAAATTAGATATTGCGTCATTTTTTACTGGAATAAATCTCTTAGAAGAATTACTTTACAGCAGATGTTGTTGATTAGAATATTACAATGAGCAAAGAAAGTTTTTGGTGCTGTTTAAGGAAAAGAGAAACAGCAATAATTAAAAACTTGAAAGCAAAAAACAACTAGTAGAAGCACATTACCAACAGATAAGGAGACCACTTTATAATGTTCAAATATTGGAGTTTACAGTATGCATTTGACAGACGTTTTGACTGAGTTGTTTAATGATTAATGTCATAAAGCAAACAGTAGCATTTTTTGTCTCACAGATTGGTAAATTATATATTTCGTTGCTAGCTCATTAGTATTTTAGATCTATTCTGTTACTAGACAAAAAACAAAACTAGAACATATTATTGTTTACTGTAGCACATCGACAGGTTTTCAGTAAGGAAATGTGATAACAGAATCCCCCTGTATACTTCACAGGTTAACTGTAGCTATTGCAAAAACATATTAGGTAGTAGTGAGCAGTACCTTTGTCACAGATAGTTTTAGCATCCTTCTCTTTCTAGTGTTTCACGTACTGATTGTGCTCCATGTGTCTGGAATTGATGCTGAAGTCATCTGAGTATTATACAGCTGTTGTCAGCTGTGGAGGTTGGAAATAAAACACTGCTGTTCAGAATTCGCTAATCATGTTTCATAGAGTACCATTTTTTTATTATTTCAGTCAGTGTAAGTGGTGACTTTCACATGAACTTTTTTTCTGACCCTGTAGGCAAAAAAAAATGTCAAATATAGCGATCCTCGAAATTTTCAGATGGTAAATTGTTTTACATCTAGTCTGCTCCCTCTGTCAGATCTGCTACCATGCAAACAGATTCTTAAATATAAAGTGTGTTAGCTGCTCTTTCTTAGGGGCATGTCAATTAAATTTTGATATTATCTATATCTAACATTAGTAATTATGATGTTTCAAACCAGATTTGAATGGAAAGAGTACTGATTAAAAAGACCGCTAATCTTTCTTATACTGATCTGTATCTAGATTACAATTTTGGATGATACAGCTACAGGAAATTATATGTAGACTAAATTCTGGTGTCTAAATATTTAATTATGCCTTTCATGTGTTGGGGATTAGATTGCAATCCTCAGCTGCACAGAGAGTTCAAAACTTAGCCATGGTTAGACAGATTAAGATGTAGAGAATGAATGCTTAAGGTACGAAAATAAATTGAGTAAACTAGTAGAGACATTAAAATATAAACCCAGGTGAGACCTCGAGCTATGGATGACTCTTGGATGTGTGAAGAACTTGCTTTGTAGAGAAGTTTGCAAGTATGATCTTATTGGTATCACTAAGATGTGACTCCTCCATCACTCCCGTGACTGGACTGTTGGGATACAAGCTCCTTAGGAAGGATAGGCAGGGGAGAAGAGGAGGAGGTGTCACCCTTTATGTCAGTGACCAGTTGGAGTGCATGGAGCTCTGAGCTGACCAAGAATTTATGGGTCAGGATTAAAAGGAGAGCAGGGACAGGTGACATGATAGTGGGAGGCTGCTAGAGGCCACCTGACGAGGAAGACCAAGTGGATGAGGTTCTCTATAGACAGGAGCAGCCTCACATTCACCAGCCCTGGTCCTCATGGAGGACTGCAACCACCTTAATACCTGTTGGAGGGGCAACACAGCAGGGCATAAGCAATCCAGGAGGTTCCTGGAATGCATTGATGATAACTTACTGACATCTTCAGGACTCTGCTTGGTAGAGTCCCACGGGATAAAGCCCTGGAAGGAAGAGAAGCCCAAGAAAGCTGGTTAATATTCAAGGATCACCTCCTCCAAGCTCAAGAGCTGTGCATCCCAACAAAGAGGAAGTCAGGCAAAACCACCAGGAGGCCTGCAAGGATGAACAAGGAGCTTCTGGACCAACTCGGACACAAAAAGAAGGTCTATAGAGGGTGGAAGCAAGGACAGGTAGCCTGGGAGGAATACAGAGAATTTGTCCAAGCAACCAGGGATCAAGTTAGGAAAGCTAAAGTCCTGACAGAATTAAATCTGACCAGGGACATCAAGGGCAACAAGAAAAGCTTCTATAGATATCTCAGTGATAAAAGGAGGACAAGGGAAAATGTGGGCCTTCTCTGGAAGGAAACGAAAGATCTGGTTACCCAGGATATGGAGAAGGCTGAGGTACTCAATGACATTTAGCGTCCATCTTCACTGGCAAGTGCTCTAGCTGCACTGACCAAGTCACAGAAGGCAAAGGCAAGGACTGGGAGAATGAAGAACCGCCCACTGCAGGAGATGATCAGATTTGAGACCATCTAAGGAACCTGAAGGTGCACAAGTCCATGAGACCTGGTGAGATGCATCAGTGGGTCCTGAGGGAACTGGCAAATGAAGTTGCTAAGCTGCTATCCATCATATTTGAGAAGTCGTGGCAGTCCAGTGAAGTTCCCACTGACTGGAAAAGGGAAAACATAACCCCTGCCTTTAAAAAGGGATAAAAAGTAAGACCAAGGAGCTACAGGCCAGCCGGTCTTACCTCTGTGCCCAGCAAGGTCATGGAGCAGATCCTCCTGGCGATTGTGCTAAGATACATGGCAAATAAGGATGTGATTGATGACAGCCAACATGACTCCACTAAGGGCAAATCGTGCCTGACAAATTTGGTGGCCTTCTGCAATGGGGTTACTGTGTTGATAGATAAGGGAAGAGCAACTCATATCGTCTACTTGGACTTGTACAAAGCATTTGACACTGTCCCACACGACATCCTTGTCTCTAAATTGGAGAGATATGGATTTGATGGATGGACCACTCAGTGGATAAGGAATTGACTGGATGCTTAAACTCAAAGAGTTGTGGTCAACAGCTCGATGTCCAAGTGGAAACCAGTGATGAGTGTTGTTCTTCAGGGGTCGATACTGCATCTGGTGCTGTTTAACATCGCTGTTGGTGACATAGACAGTGGGATCGAGTGCACCCTCAGCAAGATTGCTGACAACATCAAGCTGTGTGGTGTTGTGGACACGCTGGAGGGAAGAGATGCCATCCAGAGGGACCTTGACAGGTTTGAGAGTTGGGCCTGTGCGAACCTCATGAAGTTCAACAGGCCAAGTGCAAGGTCCTGCTTATGGGTTGGCGCAATCCCAAGCGTAAGTACAGGGTGGGTGGAGAATGGATTGAGAGCAGCCCTAAGGAGAAGGACTTGGGAGTGTTGTTTGAGTTGCTCAACACAAGCTGGCAATGTGCGCTTGCAGCCCAGAAAGCCAACTGTATCCTGGGCTGCGTCCAGGGAAGCTTTGCCAGCAGGTCGAGGGAGGTGATTCTGCCCCTCTACTCTGCTCTTGTGAGACCCCACCTGGATTACTGCATTCAACTCTGGGGCCTCCAACATAAGAAGAACATGAAGCTGCTGGAGCAGGTCCAGAGGAGGGACAGAAAAATGATCAAAGGGCTGGGACACCTCTCCTTTGAAGACAGGCTGAGAGAGATGGTGGTGTTCAGCCTGGAGAAGAGAAGGCTCCAGGGAGACCTCCTAGCAGCCTTTCAGTTCCTAAAGGGGGCCTACAAGAAAGCTGGTTAGGGACTTTTTACAAGGGCATATAGTGATAGGACGAGGAGCAATGACTTTAAACTGAAAGAGGGTACATGTCTATTACATCTAAGGAAGAACTTTTTCACTCTGAGGGTGGTGAGGCACTGGGACAGATTGCCCAGAGAAGTTGTGGATGCCTCATCCCTGGAAGTGTTCAAGGCCAGGTTGAATGCGGCTTTGAGCAACCTGATCTAGGGGAAGGTGTCCCTGCCCATGGCAATGAGGCTGGAACTAGGTGATCTTTGAGGTGCCTTCCAACCCATACCATTCTATGATTCTGCAGGTCTCGAGAATTTTGAGATCCCTTGGCAGTTTACTGCAGTAGAGATGTGAAGACTGGTGATTTCTCCTTTTCCATTGACATCCATGGGTTCAAGCTATATGGCAGCTTGCAGAGTACAGAGGTTGTACATAGGAGTTTCCAGGCTCCCAGCTGCAGGGCCCTTTCCTTGGCACTCTCAGAAGAGCTCTTGTGGTTCCCCCCATTCCCTGGGAGGCTACTGCCATGTTACCAGAGCCTGCTGAGATCCCAGTAAGATGAGAAAATTGTGGCTTTTCAGTACTACCTAAATGAAACATACTTTCTTTGAGCTTTCTTTTTTTTTTTTTTCCATCCTAGTTTGGGTTCAAATATTATTTTTCTAGAAAATAATTTTTTTCCTGTAGGTTTTAATATGCAATATATGACAAAGTACAACAAAACTTTAAAGAGACATTGTTTGGAATTTTGATATAGTTGTTAACATTAGTGCAACTGTAAGGTTGTTAATGCCACATAGCTGTTAGCTTTTTAATTTATGTTACCACCTGAGGCATGCCGTGATGTCTGGAGTTGGTCCACCTGTCATGTTATATTGCTTTGTGAAGCGCGATGACTCCATTCCACTATGTCAGCTCTGCCAGCAATTTTTACAGTAACAACAGCATGGAAGTATAGGAGTTTGTATGAAATACCCTTATTCATTTTTGGTTCTTTATGATGCTCTTTTTAGGTCCTCCTTCTAAGTTTGTTGGGTTTGGGTTTTTGGTGGTGGTTGGTTTGTTTGTTTTTCCCTGTATGAATTTCTGTTCTTCTTGCTGTTACTTTAACAGATCCTTAAAGGAGATCTAGAAATGAAAAGTCAAATGATGGGTAAGCTGAAGTCACTCAGCCAAGACCTCCTTGTAGCTGTGAAAAATAAAGCAGTGGCTCAAAAGCTGGAAAGTCGTCTTGAAAATCTTGCCCAGCGCTGGGATAACCTTGTGCAGAAGGTTGAGAGCAATTCTAAACAGGTTTGTTAAAACATCATTTTGTCAGTTGGTCAAATCCTTTGCCAGTCAAATGCTTGAAGTAGTTTTAGTGCTGTTTGTCATATTGTTTTAAATTTGACTTTTTCTGCATGATTGCTTAAGACCTGTTTTACTTTTAGGACAGCGTAATACAGCTGTAATATAACTTTCTGGAATTTTTATTTATCTCTTTAGGTTTTGATCTCTTTTTATAGTGTTGATTACTTTCTTGGGTTTTCAGGGATGATACAATCCATAATGAAAATACTCTTTCCAGTTAATTTGTTTTTCACCTATAATGGTTGGTCAGTTCAAATGCACTGTTTTTATGTCTGTCTCCGTGGAATAGCACTTAGTCTGAAATTAGTGTAAGAACTGCTTGCTAGTTGAAGAGAAATTGTGCTTATTTCTTTTCAACAGTGAAAGTTTATAATAGATTACTGTTTTACTTCTGCTTATGTTATGCTGATTTACAGATTAAAAAGAGAGGCCATAAAAAGAGAAGTTTCTTTGAAAAAATAAAGAAATCAATCCATACCTGTAGCCAAAATGCCAATGAAAAAAGAATATAATCCACTATTATTTTGCCCAGCTCCTTTAGGTTAACTGTAATATTTTTAAAAAGAAATTAAAGTTTTAAAGTTTCACATTTTTTAAACTAGATAACAAAAATCGGTACTCTGGTGTAGTACTGAAAACATATCCATTTATTTTTTCTAGCCATCTGTCAGCATCTCCTTCTTACTGGGTTTAAACCTAAATCAGCTCACTTCTTTCCATTCCATTATCTCGTTAATATTGAGTTATTTTTGTGCTATCATTGTATGACTGGTGAAATGGAAATGGACATTGAGACTTTTTAATGATAACACAGAGCAGAACGTTACTGCATGTGTGCCTCTGTCCTGTCCCTAGAGGGCCTCTCATAGTTCTGGTCAATTTGATTCAATTGCCTTGACTATGCTGCACTTTTTTGTTACTATATACTAATTCTTCTACCAGCTTGTGTTTGAGTAATTAAATGAAAGCTGTTGTACTTCCTGTAGTGATCTGAATACCTCTCAATAACCTTGCTTCCAACTATTACCTTTATCATTCAGTTTGTTGTGTAGCTGAAGTTGGAAAAATCAGTTTTAGAGAACAGAAGAGAAGAAAATGGGGAAAGGGTAAAATTCCCATAGTAACAGAAGGCAGAACCAGTTTGTGCTACATAGCATTCATAACAGTTGAAAATTTCATTTAACTCTTGTATATTTGCTGTAGGAAATCTATTGTTTCAATACAGAGGAAAATCCAGAGATGCATTTTTAATTTGGGATGGCTAGGGTCTCATGATTTGAACAAGTTAGTAAGTCACTCCAAAGTGTTCAAGAGTTATTTAGATGGTTGATCGGTCCTAAAAGCAGATGCTACTTTTGAAAATGGAACTTAGATTACAGAAAATACAGCCTCCTCATGAAGTGACTGATTTTGAGGCTGTACATCCATACATCATAGAGCAGCACAGGTGAAAGATGCTTTGGATTCCCAAAACACTGTAAATGTCTTATCATAGCAGCACACTTCAGTTGATAAACTTTTCCTCCAAGGAGAAGCTGCTTTGCCTGGTACAGAGTTGGTATGCTGTTGTGGGCATATTACTTCAGATTCTGGAGACATTGCACATTCAGTGCTAACTGAAGGGCTGCTTCTGAAGGCACTGTTACATAGTTTAGATATGTCCTCTAAGAAATACTGATGATGTGGTTTTGCCATGTGTTTCTATCTAGGCAAGGCAGATAGCATTGGTAGGTTTTGTATATTTATTCATTGTAGAGCTCATTGATGCATTTAGACTGCAAGAGCAAAATGCATCTAAAAGATCTAATTATTCTCTCTAATCATGAACTGACGAAGAGAATTGGAAGGTGACAAATGTAACATTTTTCACTAAAATCTATCAGAAAATGCACATTTTATTAATCAAATTTAAATGCTGTCTTCAAAATGAGTTTTATTCCATTAATAATTCTCATAGTACCTTCATAATTATGGTTTTGTCATTAGTTATTTCCTCTTACTAAGTGCCACTAAATTATTAACTTGTTAACAAAATAAGAGATTAAATGGAAGAGACAACCTCAGCCTCAGTTCAAAGCTGATTCTCCAACTAGACATAGGAGCAGTTATACGTCCCAAAGGAAAAGTGCAGAAAGTAGAATGTGAGTCCTCCCACATTTAGCCGAATTCATTGCTACTGAATTTAAGCATCTAATCTGAACTCATGGCTGAAGCTTCTGCTGCAAATGAGTGAATGACAAAGGTGAGAAAAAGAGATACCTCTTAAAAAGCACTTCTTCCTCATCATGAAAATGTCAGCTTTCCTTCATTGATGACACAGTGGAAACAAGGACAACTTGCTTAGACTAGATGCATAACTTTTAGAAACTCTAAATCTACCTTTGGTGAGTGTATAATGCTTCACTAAATTGTATTAAAAACCTTCCCAAACTAAAGAAAACACCATTGTTCATCTGAACTTCCCCACTCACATACATACACTTCATCAAAGAACAGATGACAGCTCCAACAGTGAGTATTAAGGAAAATTATGAGTTTATCAGGACTGAGGGCACTGCCAAAGGCAGTAATAAATGATGGCATTAAAGGTAGGCTGCCATATAAAAGAGAAATAAAATGACATAAAACTGCTGAAGTGCTATACACACACATTGTACATACGTTTGGCTGTAGAGGATGAGAAGGAAGATTTAAATTTGTCCACTCTGGAAAGAGATGAGTTTTAACACGTTTCTAAGATGAGTTTTGCTGATGTGAAACTACAGGCAAGCATTGTATTTTGAAAGCCTTTTAATGTGCAGCACTATGAGTCACCTTAGCACTTTCCATATGATTTTCTTGTGGGTTAAAGGCCTAGATTGTGTTGCTCCTTCTCAGATTCATGTTTGTTTGTCAGGAACCTAGAGGAATGAGGAAACTATACTGTCATTATCTGGACCGTCTTTGAATAATGCATGAAATACACTGGTTCAGTGATTAGATTTAAGAGGTGGGCTTCGTTGGTTTGTCTTTCTTTTTTTTTTTTTTTGCCAGGGAAGACAATAAAACCTACTTGCTTTTTGGTGTCTCCTTGAATTTTTAGGTATTTTCCTGTATCCTCTAAAGTGTGTGCACTCTAAATGTGAACCAATTTCATCTTGCAGAGTTACACTGCAGGGTAATCTTCTGTACCTTTTAGTCTTACCCAGTCTCTAATTAGAATGATTATGAACTTCAAATTCACATTTCCATTCTCCTTTTGAAGTATACAGTATTTAACCTCCACTCCTCTTGATTAAGCATGAAAAATACTCCTTTACTGTTTTGACATGTAAATCATTACCACCCCAAAACATCGTGACTTGACTACTCTGAGCATATGATAATTGCAGCGCCTGCTTTTGCAGCACAATTCCCAGTCACCAGTTGAAGCTATTACTCCTGTATAATTGGTAGTATGCTGCAGATGATTCCTACAGCACCCTAACTGTGGTTCATTCTGTTTTACACCTTCTTCACTGTAAACTTTACCCTGGTATTGATTGGCAAATGGAAATGTGACAGGATATGACCTTGGCTGTCAGAAACATCATCCTATCATTGATTTTTTAATAAAACCAAGTGTAATAAGAATTTTGTGAGAGAAGGAAAGGGAAAGTGTACCCAAAACTGCATATAAGGAGCAAGCAATTATTTAAAGTGTCCTTAGCTACAGAGACAACCCAGGGAAAGATGACATCAGCTGTTATCCTCAAATTTCATAGAACCCTAGACTTTAGAATCTTTAATTTGCTTTTCCTGTCTGCCGCAAAAATAAAATTAATTAAAAAGAAAATTGAAAAGAATGATGTGTAAAGTTTTAATAAAAAATTTCTTTATTATTGTCATGATTTCTCTAGTTGGAAATATGAAAGTCAACACATCTTGTTGAGGGAACTGAAACAAGAGTAGTAATACATAATATTTTAGTGATTAAAAAGTCAGCTGGGTGTTTTTCTCTTCCAAAATTTATGTAGTTCATACATTAGCTAAGTCCCTGTAGTTTACAAGCAGCTTACTCCAATTGACATAATTAATCCAGAGATTTTAAAAAAATCTGCTTTGAATCTTAATTTTGTAGTCTTCTGGGTAGTCCAGATTCTGCTCTAAAGCCTAGACAGCTGGTCATTTCTAGAGGGGGAAGCATAACATTATGCTGGCTGCTTTAAGAAAAAATGCCTAAACTACAGCAGTAATGGACTTCCCTACTCATCACTTTCACTGGCAGACTGGACAAAGAGCAGGAAGATTTTTTTATTTTGAAGACTGTGTGACAGATTTGGAAATGTTGGCAAGAACTTGTTTTTTTTTCCCCAACGGTTTTTTAGCTTTATTGATGTTGCCTGCTTGAGAAGAAGCTGATTGCTAACAGTATCCCCTTTCTTTGTCACTCTGTTTTTTCAACATAAGAAAGTCTAGTGGAAAGCAGTTATAGTTAATTATTTGTTATGTCTCTTTTCCATTGTTTATAGAAACACTAATATCTCAATAACTAAAATAACTCAATATCCTTACAGAGTTTCTGATGCAAGAACTAATAGATTATTTATGTATGTATATATAGTTCCATGGAATTTTATATACTGGCATTCCTGTCTCTGAATTAGAAAGTTTTTCTAATTCTTGCACGTTGGCAGTGAGCAAAGAAGCAGGGTTTTTCTTGTGCACAGCTTTTTCTGCTCCTGGTGTAACTTCTTTCTTTTATTTTCCATTTCACTGCCCCTAAACCATGAGGTGGTCATTGGAGCTGTAACTAGAGCATTTTGACCAATGAGCCGTCATTTGACAGAACCAAAAAAAGTAGCCACTCATTTCTCATGACTTAAGGTACTTAAGCACAGCTGCCCATGTTTAAGTGGGAAGTTTGTGGTTTGGTGTTACATGGAAATGAATATAAACAGGCAGCATATGTACCACCAGTCTCTTTCAAACAAATATGAGCAGAAAATATTTCTCATTGTTCCTTTTTTTTTTTATGTGGCTGAACTATATGAAGGTTTTGTTTTCATATTGCCGGGAAAAGTTAAATGCCTTAGATTGGTAAGGTTTACAGTGTTGCATATTATGTATATTAGTATCTGTTATGAGCCCTTAACATTAGTTTTTAATTATAAAATAAGACTGATGCAAATTAATTTGCCTTCAAGTGTGTGTTTTATAATTTAAGTTTTCCTGACAAAAGGTTAACTGCCCTTTTGTGCAAGTAAGTTGTGAGGAATTACATTCTAGTTTGAAAGTTATTATAAATGGTAAAAATACCAATTGGTAATTTAATATCACTACCATACCTTTATTACTTCTCAAGGAATAAATTTTCAGAATGGAGAAAGAGTAACATACAGCAATAGTAACATTTTATATATTTGCTGTCATTTAATTCCCTCATAAAATTGACTATTCATTTCTTTTCTTCATTGGGTGTGATTTAGAGGGAGTTATAAGTTCTTTCTCTTTAGGATCTTTTCTGCTTTTGATACTGACTTCTGCAGATATCTTGTTCAGACAGCATGAGTCAGATAAAACGATTTGATTTGAGTTGCATATAGTGTTATTTTTTTCTGAAGGTCAGCCTATGATCAGATGGGAAGTTTCTCACTATTTTCTGTTGTTACTCCAGACAGTCTTTACTGAATTCTTTTCAAACAATGTGTGACCTCTGTTTTAATACTTCTCACAGATTTCGCAGGCTGTCACTACCACTCAGACATCACTAACACAGACAACTGTAATGGAAACTGTAACTATGGTGACCACAAGAGAACAAATCCTGGTTAAGCATGCTAAAGAGGAACTCCCACCACCTCCACCCCACAAAAAGAGACAACTCCTTGTGGATTCAGAAATTAGGAAGAGGTGAGAATCATTAAGAGACCCAGAGAGAATACTGAGAGAGTTTGGAGGAGAATGTAAAAATAGTCATTTGACTGCAATAGCTTGCTGCGTACTTTTTTGAGATTAAAATTGTGTTTCTGTTCTCTATTAAAGTACCAATTGATTACTATCTTTCTTTACTTAAGTTTTGGATTTTTTTTGTGCTTCTACTCCAACTATTTTGCACTATTGAATGTTAATCATTATATCAATACCATTATGATAATAATTATAGTCAGTAGAAGTCCTTGTTTGAGGATCCCACTTGATTGTAGTCTTGAAAATTGAAGGACAGAAGTATGCCATTAATTCTCAGATTTTCACAATCTTTGAAAAGAATTTTTTAATAGTCGGAATATTAGTAGTGCAAATATTACCTAGTTTCTAAAGTTCGTCGTATTCTTTCTGGCTTGCGAGCAGTAGAAATAACAGTTCTGCAGAGTCAGAGTTAAAATTTGATGAAATGTGCAGTATCGAAGCTCCTGTGATCCCAGAGGAACGGGTCAAGGAACTGGTCCTCCGGCTGGATGCCCACAAGTCTATGGGGCCTGATGGTATCCACCCGAGAGTCCTGAGAGAGCTGGCGGATGTCATTGCCAAACCCCCGTCCATTATCTTTGGGCAGTCTTGGCTCACTGGGGAAGTTCCGCTGGACTGGAGGCTGGCGGATGTTACCCTCATTTACAAAAAGGGCGGAAGGAGGATCCGGGGAACTACAGGCCTGTCAGTTTGACCTCGGTGACAGGCAAAGTCATGGAACAGGTTATCTTGAGTGCTATTAATGAGCACATACAGGTTAACCGGGTGATCAGGCCCAGTCAACATGGGTTTATGAAAGGCAGGTCTTGCCAATCAAACCTGATCACCTTCTATGACAGGGTGACCCGCCTAGTTGACGAGGGAAGGGCTGTGGATGTAGTTTTCCTAGACCTCAGTAAAGCCTTTGATACAGTTTCTCATAGTGTTCTGGTTGAGAAACTGATAACTGCTGGCCTGGATAGGCACACCCTCCTTTGGGTTAAAAACTGGCTGGATGGCCGGGCCCAAAGAGTGGTGGTAAATGGGGCTAAATCTGGCTGGAGGCCGGTCACCAGTGGGGTTCCCCAGGGCTCAGTGCTGGGTCCTGTTCTGTTTAACATCTTTATCAATGACCTGGATGAGGGAATTGAATGTACCCTCAGTAAATTTGCGGACGACACCAAGCTAGGAGGCTGTGTCGATCTGCTCGAGGGTAGGGAGGCCCTTCAGAGGGATTTGAACAGACTGGATCGTTGGGCTGAGGCCAATGGCATGAGCTTTAATAAGGCCAAGTGCAGAGTCCTTCACTTGGGGTGTAAAAACCCCAAGCATTGCTATAGGCTCGGGGAAGAGTGGCTGGAGAGCTGCCTGGCGGAGAAGGACCTGGGGGTGTTGGTTGACTACCGGCTTGATATGAGCCAGCAGTGTGCCCAGGTGGCCAAAAAGGCCAATGGGATACTGGCGTGTATCAAGAATAGTGTGACCAGCAGGAGCAGGGAAGTGATCATGCCCCTGTACTCGACACTGGTGAGGCCACACCTGGAATATTGTGTCCAGTTTTGGGCCCCTCGCTTTAAGAGAGATATTGAGCTCCTGGAGCGAGTCCAAAGAAGGGCGACTAAACTGGTCAAGGGGCTGGAAAATAAAACTTATGAAGAGCGGCTGAGGGAGTTGGGGCTGTTTAGCCTGGAGAAGAGGAGGCTGAGGGGAGACCTGATTACGGCCTATAAATACTTGAGAAAAGATGGTGGGGAGGTAGGGGAAGGACTCTTTACATTAGTGATGGGTGATAGAACAAGAGGAAATGGGCATAAGCTTAGTCAGGGGAGATTCAGGTTGGATGTTAGGAAGTATTTCTTCTCTGAAAGGGTTGTCAGCCTCTGGAATAGGCTGCCCAGGGAGGTGGTTGAGTCCCCATCCCTGGATGTGTTTAAGAATAGGGTGGATGATCTACTTGAGGATATGGTTTAATGGGGATTAAGGATGGTTGGACTCGATGATCTCTAAGGTCTTTTCCAACCTAGAAATCTATGAATCTATGAATCATTGTTTTTAGATTTTTTCCTGTGTGAGTAAAAGTGACAAGGGATTTTAGACTAATACTGAATACTTATTAAAGTCACAAGAAAAGTTTCTGATGCGCTTAAGTAGAACTGACTCAAGCACTAAATTTCTGAATAAGATGCTCAGAAGCTAGATTTCAAATTCTCATTGTAATGTTTGCTTTGGAAATGTTTTTTGATATTCAGATAAGCATATGAATTCCAAGGTAACAGATTCAAGGACTGAAAGAAATATGAAACTACATTCAGTGTCTGATTTCTATAGAAAATATCTTTCTTTATTTCAATATGTTCTCAATGAAAAGTTATTTTCTTGTAAAACAGTCTTTAGCTTATTAAGAAGAACGAGATACAGAAAGAATAGGAGATTTTTTTTTTTAAGGGATATTAATTGAAAAAATACTTAGAAGCACCTTTTTTATACATAGGCATCTGAAGTGGGATTTATTTTACCTCTCTTCAATCGTTACAAAAGTAAGACTTTGAATGAAATTTAGCTAACAAAGTTACCTATTTAGTCTAAGTAATTTCTTTGGGAGGAGTAGTTATTTATTTTAACAAAAAGAGGGTGAATCACTTTTCTTATATCACATACACAGCGTTCTTAAATAATGAGGCTAAACTATAAACCTTACTTTTGTAACGGCAGGCAGGTGTTCGGCCATCTCCAGGAAAGCAGGGCTCCATCACATGTACTGGTTACTTGGGAAGACACAATGCCATCACTCCAAGCGTCCCCCCCCTTTCCTTCTTTTTCCCCCAGCTTTATATGCTGAGTGTGATGTCATATGGCATGGAATATCCCTTTGGTCAGTTGGAGCCAGCTGTCCCAGCTGTGGCCCCTCCCAGCTTCTTGTTCACCTCCAGCCTACTCTCTGGTGGGGTGGGTTGAGAAGCATAAAAGAACTTGACTCTGTGAGCACTGCTCAGCTATAGGGAAAACATGACTGTATTATCAACACTGTTTTCAGCACAACTTCAAAACGTAGCCTCATACTAGTTACTATGAAGGCAATTAACTTTATCCAAGTCAAAACAGCACAGTAATATTAGTCTATGTTTTCCTTCTTGCTCGTATTCTTTTGATTTGCCTCAATAATGAAAGTAAAATTGGCAGGATACAGCAGATTACAGACTTCTAAATCATCATATGAGAAAACTACTGGAGGGCAGGAATTAGCAGGATTATAGGACTTGTTTATGTTCAGAAATACCTTGTTTTATGCAAACTGAGAATTATAAATACTTTAAGTGTTTTAGCTGTTGTCTGTCTCTAAAGCATTACAACTAGCAAGGATATATATAAATTTGATAGATCCTTGCACAGAAAATGGGATATATTATCAAATTGGAGACTATGATTGCTTGCAGCTATGTTATTGGCAGATCTGCTACCAAATTTACAGAGTATTAATAGTTTTTACCATTGCATACTGAGTTTCAAGGGGTTTTGATTTATGTTTTATACTGTCTAAAAGATATTAATTCACCATATAATTTGTATTTAACTTTTGGATAAGAGTCAAGATATGAACCTTGGAACAATCTGTAGTTCTTGATCTTGTCTAGGATGACTTTAGATAATTGAATAAGTTGTGGTTTCTTATATATACTTAAAATCAAAGTCCTTTTCATTGCTGCGCAGATTTTTATTTTCATCTTGTAGGAAAGAAAGCTGAATTCTTGCAGGAAGAAGCAAGCTCATTGTTTAATAGGCTTTAATATGATCTAACTAGCTGAAATACTGCTTTCTGTGCAGGAGTCACTATACTTGTTTTAACAATGCGATCATACCATTATAGGAGAATTTGTTCAGTATGACTGTTCACTGGATACCTGTAAAGAGAACCTGCAATATGGTAATGTGCAAAGTAGAGGATGTTAAAAAAAGTCCACAGCAGTGCAGCAGGATGAATGATGGTTATATTATCTGAAGGCAGTGTTTTTCCATTTAGATTTTTTTGTTTTGCATTCCTAACTGTACCGCCAATAAAACATTATCTACCTTTCCTCTCTAGAAAGTTCAAGCGGGTGTTCAGGAGTGGGAGGACCAGTCAATAAATAGCTTCAGAGAAGCACTTTGAGAGGAAACTTCAAGGAAGGAGTTTCAGCTTAGAATAATAGTTATTGTGCCTGCTTTTATTAAGACATAAAAATGTAGTCTTAGACAACATCATAATGTCAAATGTGTTAATTTCTTTCTCCAGCATAATAAATTTATACTGAACGTAAGCATAACAATGGGAGAAGAAAACTCATCTTAAAATTTGGGTGCTCAGCTAAAATGTCTATGTCTTTTTCATCAATGATTTTTCACTGGGAGAACCTTACGGTTGTATTCCCAAACAGTCAGCCAGTTATTTTCTGGGTCCGTGGTTGGTTGCAAGATCAGTCAAGTATTTTTGTGTGCATTTAGTTGTACCTACACCAAAAGACAAACAAAGCCATAATACTGCATAGCTTTTGGTTTTGAAATAAACTAAGAGAATGGGGGTTCTCAACATACCTCTCCTACATCATTCTATACTGTATGTGTGTGTGTTTATGTTCAAAATTTTCCCTGAGTGCTTATTTACTAAGAGTTGATAATTCTATACTGTTTAGTTCTTGTTTCATTAAAAGAACCCAGCAATTATTGAGTGCTTGTCGGAAGCTTCTGAAGGTGCATAACAGATTGTGTTGGCCACTTTCTGCAGTCACGATACCACACACTGCATGCTCCTGCCTGGTGTTTTGAGGGCTAGCGGAGGGGAAGACACATTGAGACTTGGGGCTTTTTTGAGGTGGTAAATAATGCTTCCAGGTTTCTACAGCTGTTTTCCTCTGTTTCCAAGCTTTAGTCAGTGTTGTTGCTGTAGAAGAGTATGCCTGAAATAAACGCGTCAGGCTCTGTTGCCACATATTTGGAAAGATTTGTGCTCCAGATTTGCTTTCCTGTGATCTAAATATTTCAGAAAGACTAGAAGATATCTTAAAGATGCACGGCACCTGCAGTGTGAATTGCTAAGTGCTTAGTTTCAAGGAGGAAGAGTAGTTTGGCTACTATGTGAATATCGTGGACTGCTTAAGAGCACAATCTCCAGCCACTTAGCTGAAGAGAAACAGCGGATGGCTAACATTGTAGCATCAAGCTTTCTAGAATGCTTTTTATTTTTACATTTCCAAGTGCTTTGAAAGGATTAGAAGTATGAGAGTCTCCATTTATACTGAAGAAATTGAGAGAAGCAATTTGACTTTGTAGACCAATAGCATACACAGGAGTGAATGTCACATTTCCATTGCCCCAATTCACTGTGGTATAAATGCATTGGGAAAGAAACTGCTGATTTTTCTTGCCACCTAAAGCAACTTTTTACTTTAAGTCACTGAAAGCAGAGATAAGAAACAAATGACTTTTTTTCTTCCCCTGCCTTCAACCCCTCAAAAAATCTAAAACTACCTCAAAAGTAATGCTTCAAAATGTCAAAATAGAGTAATTCAAGCATGTGCTAAATTCTGTTACTGGTCATAGGAAAGCTCCTTTTCTCAAAGGAATTAATTTGAAACTGAGAAGGAAAAAATGCTTCGAGCTGTATAATAAAGGTCTTGAAATTATGTGTTGGGCATTAGGACTAGAGATAAATGTAAAACAGCTGAAGTTTTAGGATGAAAAAGACCTATAAATGAGAGAAAGGGTTGCAAGGTAACATATTCATTTTCATGATATTTACATACTCTGGGAAAAATAAGTCAGTTGTGTAGCATAAAAAAATGTGGAAATTACTCTGTTCATGGTAGGTTTTTAAATAGAAAACAGGTTAGAGCTGCTTGATGTTTAATTTAAACATATTTATAATATTAATGTCCTTGAATAATGTCCAGAGATACCTTTCTTTGCCATTTAGTAAATAATTTTGTACATACTTCCTAACATTTCCAAGGAAAGTCTGTCATAATATTATTATGGATAGAATGTTAATCTTCAGATTTGAAAGAGACTTTACGTCCTTTGAAGAGAAAGGCGTGTTAAAATAGGATAGTTGCTCCATCTAGTGTTTTTTGCATTTAACAAGTGTTAACATATTTTTTTTCTTAAAAGAGTACACTTCATTTCTTTAAAAATTATTATATTTGGGATTCTAATGCTTTACTACTTAGAAAAGTTCAGATTTTTGTAGAAAAATTCATAACAGGAAAAATTATAATGGCTTATTCAAAGTGGTATTTTGACAGCTATTGTTTCAAATAGCCCATTGATGAATTATTATAGTCAGAACTAAACGCTGATAGTTTAGCGCTTTTACAGCAACTCCGTTGAGCTTTTTGACCCTTATCCTCTTATTGAAATGCAGCTTTTTGCTCTTGTATTGTTTAACATTACTTAGTAAATCTAAAAAGAGGAAAGTCATGTCTTCAATTTTCCTGGTGATCCTTGGTTTCGGTGTTGTATCTGTGTAGCCAGTGCCAGAGGAAAGGTAAAGGTGACTGAGACACAACAGGATAGTTTTCTGTTTATAGGAGGAATCATTTATAAGCATTTTCATTTAGAGTGTAAGAAAAGGTATGGCTATGTGGAGGTCTATAAACATTGACACTTTATAACTTCTTAGTGCTTATTGCTTTTTAAACCTTTATCCTATTTTTGAGGTGAGAAATGGCATAGTGACAAATACACTAAGACAGATATATTCTTCTCCACACTTAGTGTCTGAAATTACCTCCTGCATTATAGGAGTGGTACCAGTTAGCACTTGCTGAAAAGCGTGGTGACTGGATTTTAAACCATTTTCCATCCCTACCCACTGGCTGTTTGCTGAAGGCAAATGGTGTTGATGAACATACTCCACAACAACCTCTAGGTTTTCATTTATCTGAATGATATAATGATTTGCTGACATATGAGAAATGCGGTGGATCTATCAGAATGTCTACAAAGTGTTTTGTATTACAGTTCAGGAATTACTCCTCAGGCTTGGGAAGTTACGGTTTATAACCACACCTTAATGGTAAGATGGATTAGTTGCCTGAAGAAGGAGAGCTATGAGGCTAATAAGATGATACTAATGAAGTTTCTGAAGGAGATTTACACTTGGGATTGATCTAGTGTTTTCTCTGATGCCTTGGTGTGCATCACAGAAATGTGTTGTTCATAAAGTTGATGAGGCTAAACTAAATAGTATCACAAGTATAGGGGGAGATCCAGAATATCATTCAGAAAGAAAATAAAATTATTTGAGGACTGAACTAAAAAATAGGAAGGGAACGAATATTTATTAGGAAATATAAGCTGTTGAACTAGGAGATAAGAACAAGACTATTTATCAGCTAATGGCTCATCAGCTACTAATATAGAAGAGGAAGACAGAGAGCGGGGAATTAGTTCATCACAAAATAATTCTACCAATGGGCGTTGTTTACTGCAAAGCTGTTCTCTGACATGTTCTAGGCAACGAAGTGCTACAAGATGAGGAACACTGCTGGTGAGCTGCGAATTTCAGACCAGACATGGAAATGCAGTAATTCAGTAATGTGGTTCTTGGATCAGAGTTGTCTCATTCCATGCCAGCTCAATGTGTAGGAAAATGCTCTTATGTCTGCCTAAGATGCAGAGTGGTGACATGCCCAGTGTGGCTTTGTGTGGGGAGTGAAGCGAAAAACAAATGACCAAAGGAAAACGTGAGGCAGTTTCTATCTGTTGAAGGAATGAGGTCTTGAAACCACTGTCTAGTCATGGTAGAAGTTTCAAGATGAAATTTCATTCAATTTAGAGAACAGATTATGCACCATGATGCCCACATGACCGCAGAGTACTTCACAACTTGTGTTCCTGTGCGAACTTGTACAACATTCAAGTTCGTATAAATATGTGGAAGGTCAGTGCATGCACATTATTTCACTTTTGTCATCTTACCATGACAGTGTCTTTAAAAAAAAAAAAAAAAGGAAAAATTATGAGTTTAAAATGTACCACTGTATTTCAGTGAATGATGTTGGCTGTGAGAACCACAGTAGGCCTTTATAAGGTATGTCACACAGATGGAAGGTTCATACTCAGTCAGCCCCTTGATTATTAGTAAAAATTGCATTTTTTTTTATTGTGAAATATAAACAAATTCACACTTGCTGTTACTTAGAGATTTTCAGAAGGTATTTGATTAGATAGGGGGCTTGTAGTAGGAGTGGAGTATCATACCTTGCTGAGTATTTGGGTTAGAAACTCCATGCACAGAAAGAGAAAAAAAAAAGGAACTTTCCATGCACGGAAAGAGAAAAACCAATGCAACTAAGTTGTGAAATGCCTTAAATGTGAGGTTTGTCATGTATTTAATACAGAAAATGAAGGGAAAGCTAGGACAAGGAATATTTTTGAACAACTGCATGCGGTGATCTCAGCAAGAGAGTTTTGAATTGGAATCTGAAGTGGGCATGTGGCTTAGTGTCATCCAGAAAATCAATTTGTGGGGACTTCCATGAAAATTCGAATGGCCTGGATTAAAATGTGAAGATCACTTTTCAGACATGTTCTGGAGTAAAAAGAGATTGTATTTGAACTCAACTGACATGTGCTGACCTGTAAAGAGAGGGCAGTGAGAGCAGTAAAAGATAGTATCTCTCTAGTGGAATAGCAGAAGGAAAGACTAATTGGAAAACTAAACCATGAGTGCTGCATAAAGAATAAATGCTCTGCTTGAGATTGAATTTTTAGGTGGGGAGCAAGCTAACATGCACATTAAAGTAAGGTAATTATTTAGAGTAATTGTCTCAAGTGATTCAGTTTTAGTGTCTTCCATGGATTTATTTTAACAAATTCTACATGCACTCAACTTTATTGGGTCAGAAAGGTAATATTGCATTACTTTTTTATGTCAAAAGTATTGTTGTACTTGGGAAATGTAAAGACTGTATTGATCCTTTGATATCAATCTAGAGTTAATATAGTTTGCAACTGCAGCTGTGCTCAGAAAGGAAATGTCCAATCATCATAGAAGAATGATTAAATGCTGTATTCTAGTGTATTTCCTGGTTTTATACAAGCTGAACAGAAGAGAGAGAATATTTTTTTTCCAAGGTAATTGAAAAGTGTCTTTATGTTAAGGACAGTTATGTGCTGCAAAAAGCTACTTAGAATTAACTTTCATGTCTTTTAATCCTTTTCTACCCCCTTTATAGCCTCTTTCTGGGCAGGAGGCTTTGTTTGTGGAGTTATATTTATCTCCAGAAGAAACTGCAAGTGACAGAGCAATCTGTTATCTGAGATCAGCTCTGTCAAGATGCTGTCTGCTGTGGTTAATACTTACCACCATCTGATGAATCCCTGGGCCATGGAATGTGTTCCTGATTGTTTCGTTGAACTATCAAAACTGTCCAAAATTCTCCCATTCCTCTTCCAGGGAGGATATTTCAGAGGCAGGGACTTAGTCCTCTTGTTTAAGAAACGAAGAAATGATCAATAGTAAACATTTTACTCTGTCAGTTTCTGTCCTATACCAGGATAATGCCAGGCTGTTCTTCAGAAAGTTGGTCTCTGTGGTCCTAGTTAGCTGCAGCTCAAGAATGGAGCAAACACCTGAAGTAATACAATTTTGCCTGCAGTCAAGAGAGTTTGATACCGAGGGGCTGGTAAACTTGTCTTCGTTGTTATGAGATGTCTGATGTTCTGTGGTCTTCTCCAGTTTACTGCTGCTTCGTACCAGGGCTATAAAACATCCTAGCTGCCACAATAGCTGACAGCAGCAAGAGAGCTTTAGCTATAGATTTAAGGTGAAAGAAGTGATCATTACTTTCTTGTATACTTTGCCTATGTGGTTGCTGACCATAAGGAGAGTGGGGAATGGAGAGCACACTGGCAGCAGGGATTGGCAACACATTCCCTAACCTGGGCTGCTGATTTTGAGAGGTTAGTTTGTACAGTGCTTACTGAGTTTGAAGAACCAAATGTGGAGAGGCTAGCAGTCCCATATAGTTGAGAACCTATAGGCTGACTAAATTCTGCCCTGACTGTTCAAACGAGTTCCCTTGTTTTTCATTTTGCCTGTGTGGCTGACAAGCCCCGAACCAGATACTTGTGTGAAACAGAGGGCGGTACGGCGTTACTACTCTCTCTTTTTGAAGTGGTGTACACTCGATCTGAGGGCTTCCTTGTACTTCAGCAATCTTCAAGTGACAGCTGCTCTAATTTAACTAACCTAATGTGTTCCTTACTGTGGACTTCAGGAACTCCACTTTGTCCTAGAGACTACTTTGGTAGAACTTCACATCACTATCATCCATACATTGCACAGAGGTGTGGCAATCTTCATTAGATCTTGAATATAGATAATTTATATATAAAATTGTATTAGGAAGATCTATGAATTTGCTAGTTTTCATATTATAATCCAGTCTATTAGCTTTAAAATTGGGTGTTTTCTACTTTAAGATGTGTTACCGGTCCTGTCATAATTGCAAAAACATGCTTTCATCATTCTCCTGCTGAAATCAGTGGAATTAGATATGCAGTTAGTGCTCGCAACTTGTTGAATACACAGTATTCCAGCTTTATGTGGGAATACTGGATTTCATAGTTTTGCTGTCTCCTAGTCTTAAAATTTCGTAAGAATATTCATTAAATATGTAATTGTTATATGCAGAACAGAGGATAACATTATATTTCAAGAATTAAAATTGATTTAATGTCACATAGGATCAGAAATAAAGCTGAGGTAGGAAGCTCTTAACTGGCAATATTGTTCAATTTCGGGGATTAGAATCTGGTACCAGTATAGAGATTCCCTGAATCATCTGGGAATTTTTTTTTTTCTTCCACCTCTGAACTTACAATTCTTTATCAAATGAAGATTTCTGCACTTTTCATTACTTCATAATCATATTTTTTCTCCTTTAATGAGTATTCAAGTAGTATTATTGGGAATTGCTCTATCAATATTATTCTTAAGAGTTTATAATTTAAATATAGAATTTTGGGCTGGGATTAAGAGAGTGTGTAATTCTTTTTTCTTCTGCTTTCATTATCTATTACTCAGTTTTTCACACAGTGTTTTTGAATGTAAAAGGGAGGCATAAATACTAGATCAAACATAGAACTCTTACTTGTACTCAGTTTTCATTTCTGTATATATAGATTTCTGTAGCACCTGATTTTTACCTTACATCCTTGTATTTTAGTTCTCATAAATAAAGTGTATTGTAACATAATTAATTCCTCCAAAGATGATATTGTCATTCAAGTTCTTGGTTTTAGTAGATTTTCAATTTTACATAAATGATACAACTTATATATACAAAGCAAACTGAAAGATACAGCTCATTCTTTTTTTCTAAGTCTTTCTGTTCTATTGCTTTCATTGTACTGCTGCAAAAGGAAAATCAGTTATAAACTCGATGTAAATATAAAAACATATAGTGCAATAAAGAAATGCAATCAAGAATGCAGTTTAGCACAAGTGAGAAAAATATTGTTTCAAGACTCATGTTTTAAAAGCTAGATTAGATACTAAGTCACAGTTCGATTTTTCTACACATCAGCAATTTAAATATCTGCATATGGAAACCTTCATTTTGAACTGCTACCTTCTGAACAGATAATGAAAGTTAAGATCAGTTTTAAAGCAGCCGATGAGAGAATCCAGACTGTAAGAAAAAAGGCTGTAGTAAAAACTAGTTTAAAAGTTTATGCAGAGAGTTGGAAATCCTAATTTGCAGTTTTAAAAGTTTTAGCTATAGGAAAATTATAATCTACTGATGATTAGTAATCACATTCTACAACGAATTTGAGTCAATTTGAAGAGACTCTTGTCTAATGGTCAAATTTCTTGCTTGAATATCCTTCATATTATCATCAGCAGAAGCTGGGACAGAAATCTTACAGGTATGAAAGCTGCATTTGGCCAGCCTGATAGGCCTTACATCCTCAGCTGAGCCAACAGGATTTGTGATAAAACTTCTTCATTGTGAGAGTCACTCATTTCATGTCTTCCAAAAACATCAGCTTATAAAATTAGAATCCTTATTGTGAAAATTGTTGTATTTGTTCAGCTGTCAAATCATGGTCTTAAAAATGAAGAAATATTTCTATGTTTCCAAATTTTGGAGTGAATAATTTTATGAGCTATCTAATGAAATATAGGTTGTTTTAAAACTGTGTTTTGCTGAGAGAAACTGCTGCTTATTCCCTTGTTTAAACAACCGGTTAAATGTGTTTAATGTCAATGCTATTTTTAGAAACTTTGTGGAAATGAAATGTCTTATCACACTTCTCTGTCTCTTAGGTTTGACTCAGATACAACAGAGCTCCATAGCTGGATGACCCGCTCAGAAGCAGTGCTTCAGAGTCCTGAGTTTGCAATATATCGAAAAGAAGGCAATCTCTCGGATCTCAGAGAAAGAGTCAATGTAGGAGAAAGTACTCATATATATGTCTGTTAGTTTGTATTAACTTGTCAAAGTGCTTTCAAAGTCCATGTTTAAACGAGTTCAAATGTAGACTGACAAGCATTGATTCTCCATATGTGTCAGAGAAATTTAGAAGTGCTCACTATTTCTGTGATTTTCAGATTTTGACACCAAAATTGCTACCCAGGCTGTCTCAATACAAAGATTTATTTTTTCTTATTCATACATATTCATATTTAATTCAGGTATTCTACATTCATTAAAGTCTTTGGTAAAGTTGAATCAAAGTCTCTATATTACTTCTTAAATATGCACCATCGTTCCATACTAACAGCTTAATTTGACACTATGCATGCATAAATTGAAGGACGCAAAAAGTGACATCTTTTAGTGCATTCTAAAGAAAATCTGTATCTAATTCTTTTTACAGTGCTGTAAAATATATATGAAAATCACCAGTTTCCACATTTTTTTTTTTTTTATTTTTAATTCTTTTGTAGTACCGTACCTGAACAAAAACCAGTTCTTTCTACTTTTGGCAAAATGAATGATTCTGCTCTGCTTAAGGAGTAGCCGTGTTTGTGCATATGTTTCAAGAACTCTGAACTTAGCCCTTGAAAATTAAGCTAATGAAAATTCTCTTCTGTATTTAATTTTTGTAGAGAGATGCAAAAATACCTATCTCTTCTGAATAAGAGAAAGGGGAGGTCTTTTGATAATTAGCTGTTATAGTGTCATAGTATATCATGAAACTTCATTGAAATACGTGTTGATACATACTCCTAGAACACAAACAGATGGAACAAAGTTACTGTATTGAGGTTCATTTGGTGCTTTTTTTTCCTCACTATCTGTTTGTCCATCATAAATCAGCTCTTACAAGATTGAGAAACACTGAATTTTGTGAGTGTGAATACATATTGCTAGTAAGTACTCATTTGAATGTAATCTCCTGAATTTAGTTCATGACACCACTTCATGTTATGTGAAACATATATAAATGTATAGATATAAACACAATATGCAAAATGCATCAAATATACAGGGAAGATTTGATGGATTCCAGTGCTTCCATACTGGGGTAATGCGATTAATCTCATATATAAATAGATATACAGTTAATTTTCTGAGCGCTTCAATCTTCATTGTAGGTAAAATTAAAAAAGAAACATAGGAATAATAATAATAATTAAAAAAATGCTCCTGTCTCCCCTTCATATATCTCCAATTTCAAGGATGGCAAATTAGCTCATCTTGACCTGCATATTATGCTGGACACCTGCACTGTCAGATTTTGTCATATTGTCAGTTTCTAAAACTTTGTAAAAGCATTAAAGGATCCAGAAGTCACGGTTCACCTTCCTCCTCCTTTCTTTTCTTGCTTTCGAGGAGGTGTTGATCGCTGCAAGTAAAGGGGTGGAGGCAGGTGAACTACAAACCCTCTTCTGGTCCAAGCTGGAGTTCCCAGCAGATCTTGCTTTGCCTTTGTTGGTGCCGAGGAAAACCATTGGGCCTAGAAGGCCACTGCCTGCCACATTTGTTCAGATCTCATTCAGATTGATGAAAACATACATAATACTGGAGGAAGACAGAGGGAGAGGAAAGAAGTGTAGAATTTGACCAGTGCATGGGCATTGTAAGTTTGAATTCAAGACACTGCAGATAGCAGAAGATATATCAGATGTTTCTTTGACCTTCTTGGATATTGAATAACTGGATGTATAAGAAATGAATTTCCAGATTTTACTGAAAACTAGTGCAGAAAAAGGATCTGCTTTGTATCAAGGGGAGTCTGAGACAAACCAGTAACTCTAAGTAGAACTAAGAGAAGCAAACATGTATCCTTCATTAATGTCGAAAATATTTTTAAAGACCAAGACTGGTTTTGATTGCATAGTGTCACTGCTTCTAAAATGAATATTTTATTGAGAAAATCAAGTTACATGTAGAAGTTTCTAGACATTTTAAGGCAGAAAACATTCTGATTATATGTATTAATTTGATAGAGAGAACTCTGACAGATGGCACTTGACAAGTACTATATGGATTCTATGTTGAACAGTTTTCGGTTAATGGAAGTCTTTGTACACGCTTTTCAAAAGAGCAAAAACACCTAGGGTTTTTAAAATGCCAGGTTTTAAAGTTTGTCTTGACCTGACTTTTCCTGGTCTTGTCTCTGTCTCCATCCATAAAACTAGTAACCAAAACAAGAAGTACTGTCCAGTTCATTGATTTGAGCAGTTTTATTGTTGCTTATTAGCACTTTTTATTTCTAATTCCCTCAAAATGAGCCACAAATCAATGGAAAATAAGATAGTGTGGCTTTTAATATATTATAGTCTCCAGTAAAGTTGCAGGAGACATATAAAAAACGCGAAATAACAAAAAGGAAAGCATACGATAGTGATAGTTGAGAAAAATTGTGTTGTACTGACATATATAGTCGTACCCCAGTGCTGTACTCATACATGCATGCATGTGACCACGTACATATATATACAGAAGTCCCATCTTGCCCTTGCTGGCAATTATTTAGTTTTCTTCCTATATGACAATATATATATATAGGTGTAGCACAGAACACGTGCTTGTCTGATGTCAGACCTACTATTTATTGCCCACCATGGCAGGTGTTGAGTCCTAGGGCCTTTTCCTAATGACTTTTTTTCTGCTGTATCTTTTGAGTACAGGTTACTAGTTGGATGACTTTTGGTTTTTGTCTTATTGTGGCAGCTTGCCCCTACTCATCATTTTTCTTGGATGAGGGGTTGCTTCTATATGATACATTGGAAGCGTTTCTACTGTATGATGGAGAGACACAAACTTCAGAAACAGGCACAAGGAAAGCTCTTTGCCATCATTGATGATTCATCAAGTTCAAAAGCTTGCACCCATCGCAGCTCAGAGGAGGCCTAGGGGAGATGGAGCCAAGAGCAGGCTGTATGACGTGCACTGACTGTGTTTGCTAAGCCAGCTGCTCTTCAGATACTGGCAGGAATTTAGCCTTTGGCAGATGTGTTATGTAGACTGAATGTATTAGACATGAACAAGAAGTCTATTCCTATGTTTGGGGAGAAGCAAAAATATTTATAGCCCTTCCCCTGCTACAAAAGAAAGATATTTGCCTTACCTGACTGGAGAGACTGGATGCCGTAAGTACAGAAGTTTTGTTGTGGAACAACCATATTACTCCTAAATAATGAAGACATCCAAACTTAATGGTGTCTTGGATTAATTTAATAATCCATATTTAATACTGTAAACATCGTTATGCTGCATCACACTTAACATTTTCTGATTAATATGTATATTTTACTATAAACAGACTTAACAATTACTCAGACTTTTTTTTTTCTTACGACATAATGAGCTTTCAATATTACATTTCAAATATACGAGGGCTCAGGTGCAAAAAATTAAAACTTGTTAGACAGAAAATCCTGCTAAATAGTAAGTCAGATTTGAGACTACACATCAATAAACTGGGAATAAAACTCCTGGAAAGGAGTTTTAGTTAGCCAAGAAACACCACCTAGAAATTCAGAATCAAAGGTAAACATATAGGGAACAGATGCAAGGGAAAATGTCAGATATCCTAGGCAACTAAATTTGTTCTCTTGACATTCTCAAAAGCCCCATTCTCATTTGTTCGTTTTGTTTCAGTGACCTTTTTCAGACATGCTTTGTTGGGCCTGGATATTTGAAAGCTGAATCACTGTCAGAGCCAGTGATGATAATGTTGCCATCTCCTGCCCTCAGGGGTAATTGGTCAGTCACAGGAGGTCAGGGAGTACAGCTACCGTGCATGCTTTCACAGAGCTCTAAAAGTAGAATGTTGATTTGATATGAATAACATCTGAATTCCTTGGACCATCGGTGTTTTCTAGGTTATGAGGTCATTAACTGCCAACTAAAATCTTGGGGTCATATAAAACGCTCAGCATTGTGAAAATAGCCTCTTCACCTTCAGCTGACATTTAACTAAAGATGAATTTTTAATGTTATTCAATCAGTTAAAATTAGGCTACTATATATTTGCATTGACAGTTACAAAATAGCGCAAAAGAAAATTAATCCTCTATTTTATGAACGCCTCTAAAGGTAACTGTTATTCCCATATTGGTATATTTTTTTCTGAAAAATGTTTATTAGAACACAAGAATGAAAAAAGGAAGTATGATATATTTGGAAATATTTTGACGTGACTTTGCAGCTATCACAACTTTTTATCAAAAAAAAAAATATTGATTACAACATACAGAATCTAAGACTTCCAAAACTTCACAAACCTCTTCAAACTCATCGCAGCCTACTTGTGTCACGAATGAACCTGGATCTAGAGTCTTATCTCTTTTAGTAAAGGAAAAAAGGAACAAAACAGAGACAAAAAGATAAATAAGAGGTGTTACAGGCCTCATACTCCCTTTGTTTCTGGACGCTTTACATGTGCTTATGGAAATCCTTCTTCTGAGGGGCTTAAAATCCAAGACAGTTTGGAGGTTCGGCAAACAGTGGCAGTGTGTACAGAGCAATGGCAGGGCTGTGTGATTAGGACTATGAAGTAACTGGGGTGAATTTCCTCCTTTCTCCCCAGATCAGGTAATTTGTCTTTGTATGAGGACCAAGAGGGCAGTCTTTTCTCCTGTGGCTAGCGTTGTGCTTTCTGTGTGTAAGCATATGTCTTCCTGTAACCAGTGCTAGACCTTCATTTTTATAACATATGCTAACTACACAAAAACAAATGGAGAAAAGTAGTTGACAGAAAGTTTGATATGCACCAAATTTTCATGTTTATTTTTAAGGGCTTCACACATAGTGCTTGTATTTTCTATCAGGACCTGGAAACTTTAGTCTTTCAGGAGAAAGGTGGACATTTTTCCACATTTTTCTGGACACTAAAGGATTCGCTGTCACAGGCTTCAATGTCATAGCATTTTTATATTTCAAAAAGCTAATTTTTAGTATTTTTGGGTGGGTTTTTTTATGATTCATTTGTGCTCATTACAGTTGTGTTCATGATAATTACACATCTGGCATTACAGATGGAGTAAAATTATTTCTAGTATATTTTAGTGTTTTTATGATACCTTTGAGTTCTCTGTAGTTAGACTCATGCTAATTATACCTGCCATTATAGATAGAGTAGAATTAATTAAGATGGTATATGAAATTTTGGAACTCTGCAGAGAATTAATAGACTTTAAAAAAAAAATTAGAAATTATTCAAATTGTGTAGTAGAATCATAGAATATTTTATTGACCTTCAAAATCTATAATTAATTAATACAATCATCTTTAACTCATTCAGATTAAACTTCATAATCTTTCAGTGATGATTTACATATATATTAAAGATACATTTATTAAATCCAAAATTTTTTCCATCTTTTCCAGTTCTTCTCTAAATATCCTTTCTTTATATATTTTATTTATACAAGATTGGATTCTTGAAAGTGTTTGATAGAAGCTTTGGTGTATTGTTAGAAAGCCTACTGTTTCATCATTTCTATGTACTCAAATGAATGGCAGTTATAAATAGGCTGTGGAAATGTGTGAATTTAACTGAAAATCTCTCTTTAAAGTTCTGAGTGTTTCCTCACCTAGAAAAGCCTTCCAGGGAGCTGCTGCTTATTAAACTGAAGATGTTTTAAGCACCACACTTTAAAAGTTATTTCAAGAAAGTTTATTCAAAGATGTTTTATATTACTTTCTCCTAAGCATAACAATCTGTTTGAAAAATAACATTTTCAAATATAAGTGTATAAGATTATTCTACTAAATGCATTTTTAAACACCTAAGAAACCTACTTGAGGTTCCTTTCCAGTTGTAAGGAACCTTTTCACCCAAAGAGTCCAGTCAGACAGAATACACCTTTGCTGTGAAAATAAACAAGATGATCAGGAAGCCTTGTGGGGTCAGCCAGACTGAGAAGCTGTAGCCAGGGAGCGTGTTATCTTCATGAACACGTAATGCCGGATTTGCAGCGGCATATGCTTTTGTACGTGTGTATCTGTTGTGATAAAGTGACTCATGATTTACGGGAGACTGTGCTGGTCAGGGTCTCTGGAAGGTGTGTAGTCTGTTTTACTATTGGTATCAAACTTGGCTGTGGCCCTATGCTGCTTCTTTAGGCTTCTGATTTAGAGCTTCTAAATAACGCGAGTAAAATATTTTAAAATCAATGGAATGACTTTATGGTGTTTATGAGACAGTGTTTGAGGAGTTGTCAGATCTAAAGTGATTTTGCTTTCCATCTGTATTCCTACCGACCCAAAATGAAATGAGAAACATAGATTCCTACTATATTCTGAAACCGTAGCAGCTAGCCTTTACCAGCCATCATCAGCTAGTCTGAGTGCTAGCCTGAGTGTGGGTGAGAATTTTCTGAGTACAGAAAAGTGAATTGAGAGCATTAGATAAAATACATAAATAGAAGCCTGTGTTAATTCTGCAGTTAATTATCATTCTTACTTAGTAGCTCATATATGGATTTCTACTATATATGTGTCGTGGGTTAGGCTGAACCCCCCCAAACAGCCGGTCACTCCCCCTCCCCCACTCCCAGGAATGAGGGAGAGAATTAAAGGATAAATGGGAAACCCATGGGTTGAGATAAGAATGATTTAATACAGATGATTTAATACAGTGTAGGTGCTCACCACCCCCTTGTATGCGAAGCTCGTCTTGTCCCGAAGCTGCAATCCCGGACAAACGCGAAGCCCCGAAATAGAGAGGGGCAGAGAGAGAGAGAGAGTACTCCGAGAGTGGGAGTACTGGGAGAGAGAGAAAAAGAAAGAAAAACAATAGAGCAAAAACACAGCAAGCACAAAAGAGCAAAAGCGTCGAAAGAGCCAAAGCACAAAAGCCCTTCTGTCCGGCTGACACTCACTTTTATACTGGGCATGATGCTGCGTGATATGGAATACTAATTGGCCAGTTTGGCCCTCAATCTTAAGTTCCACCACAAATCACAAGGGGAATCGTGTCCCCCTTGTCCCAGCTATGCTCCCCCCTTATCCCGCCGTGCTTCTGCACTCCGGCACACTGAAAAGTCCTTGGAGTTTCACGTCCAACCACAAACATCAACTTGCTATCAGCATTCTTCTCAGAGCGAGCCTCTGAGTAAAACCAAAACAGGGAGCTCTTCTAGTTGCTAAAAAGAAGAGCTAACACTGTCCCAGCTATAACTAGGACAGTATGTTCACATATATGATAGATACCCACTTTAATATGCATTTTACATGTGTTTTTTTTCCATCAAAAGAGTAAAATAAGCAATCAAATGATATATGGTTTCAATACTGTAGTGTATTATGAAACCTGTGATTCGGTTAGCATGCTCAATTCTTACTGTTATCAATAGGAGCCATAGGAGAAATGAGCAAATCTATTCCTCTGCAAGGAATTTCTGTTGAACATACATTTTTATTCTGAAATATTGGGCTTTGAATTGCTCTTAATTTGTAAGTCTTTTATTTGTCTGTAAAATATTGACTTGTATCATTTGTCAACTCTGTTGTGTTTCGATTCTCGGTTTATGTATTTGACTTTATGACTGACTCCCTTACTGATGGTATCTGTTACTTGCTGCTTTCATTGCAAATCGGGAGGCTTGCAGGGCAATGTGACAGGTTAAATGGTCTTGAGAAATCAGAAGACATCCCTGAGATTAATTACTTTCTTCTTCAAAATCCCTCTCTTGAAATACTCACCTTTCCTGTCATGCTGCAGGCCATCCAGCGAGAAAAACCTGAGAAGTACAGAAAACTGCAAGATGCCAGCAGATCAGCTGAGGCCCTGGTGGAACAGATGGTGAATGGTAATTACATGGGAGTTGATTTAGATAATCTTCTTAGGGATTTGATAAATGCACAGGTTCATATTTATCACAAGAATTATATTAGTGAATAGTGTCTAAACGGAACAGTGAAGTAATACTACCTTATATTTCTTTTATTATTTCTGAATGTTAAATTTGTTAATTAGAAAAGAGAAAAAAAGTCTTACCACTTTAGTATCATGAAAAGAAATGTGCATAAAACATGCTCACAGTAATGAACTGTATATTAACAATCTGTTCTGTGCAGAGACTTAAGTTGTAATCTTATTGTCTGAGTATACTAAGCTTTTAAAGGTACATTAACTCGTCTAAGTTAGAAAGTTCTGAAGAGCTTGAAAAAAGTGCTTTCTGACTTATGCAGTGTATATTTTGTAATATATATATTGCTGTAATGCTCTGTGTCATAGAAAATACAAGATTTTATTCAGTTTTGAAAGAGATTTTTGGCATTTGCCGTTTCAAAGTTAGTAAATGTCAAATCTTATGCAACTCTTAAAATTAATTGTAAGATTTTGATTTTTATTATTGATTTTTCAACAAAAAATATTGTTACGTCATTCTTTTGAAGTTTTTTGTATTTTTAAGAGAAAAAGAAAAAACAAAGAAAGGTAGATGGAAGTAAAATTGTAAGTCATGTCATTGTCCTTGATATTAAAGAATGTCTAAATTTGCAATAAAATATTAAACACAGGCAAACATCTATCATACTGACATGACTACCAGAAATATAGATGTCAAATGCACTGAGTTTCAGAACATATCTTTTATATTAAATTGTTATCATTAAGAACCAATAATTTAATTGCTAAAACCAAAGTGCTTTGAGTTTGAGGTACAAACTGGCCAAGATAAACAAATTTAATAGAATGTTAAGATTATCTTGCTTAAGTATGAAGGTGTAATATTTTATAAGTGGCGATGCTTAATGTGTGGAGCGTATTTAACTATCATTAATGTAAAAATTATTATCATTAATGTAACAGGTTCCTTTCCTCGGCTCAGTGGATAGACCGAAGGGAGTCTGCTAACATTCACACCCTCATTGAAATCATTTGGGCAGTTTTCCATGGCTGATTGTATAAAAAAATGTGACAGCTGTTTTGGACATGTTTTCTGCCGGGGAGAACTAGTTGTACAGGGCTTTAAAGGCAGTATTTGAAATCCGTGTGCTACCACATAAAGGTTGTTATTTTGGGCAGAATCTATCTAGGACACATTTAGCAGTGCCCCACTCTTCCTTTGGCTGAAAGCAGACTTGCACCTCAAGAATTCCAGCTTCTGTTCCTTTAGATTATATAGTACTTTCTGGTGACTAATTTTAGTTTTAGTTGCAGAACTCGCTAGCACATTATATGTTACTTTAACCATACTGTACTACCTACCATGTCTAGTATCAAGTAGATTAACATTCTATCCTCAACGTTCTCATGTGGTTTTAAGTCAAGGTTCTCTTTTTTTCTCCTTCAGTCCATGGGTCTGTGCTTATTCATGGTTTATAGATGTCGTGATCTTGACTGTGGCTAGATGTGCATATAAATATTTCTGATATCTCCCAAATCACACCTTTTTTTAGGAAGCACATCTTCCAGTTGAAGTGCAAGCACAGGGTGGACTAGCTAAGGCAGCATGACTTTGTGTTTCATATCAACTGCTCTGAGCTCTGTATCATGACGTATATCACGGTAACCTTAGTAGCAAGTATGACAGATTAGTTCCCTGTGAGAATGAAGAACCATTTTTGTTGCGCTTTTAGGGAAGAAAAAATTCATTTGAAAAGAGAAACTGTTACTCTGGACTTGAAGCCTAAAATATTTATGGGACTTTCAGCTACTCCATTGCTGCAAAGGCAATCTGAAGAATAGTGTATGAAATCATAGAATCATAGAATCATAGAATCGTTAGGGCTGGAAGGGACCTTCAAAGGTCATCTAGTCCAACCCCCCTGCAAGGAACAGGGATATCTCCAACTAGATCAGGTTGCTCAGGGCCTCATCCAACCGGGCCTTGAACGTCTCCAGGGATGGAGCATCCACCACCTCTCTGGGTAACCTGTTCCAGTGTTCTACAACTCTCATAGTAAAAAATTTTTTCCTAATATCCAACCTGAATCTACCTCCCTCTATTTTAAAACCATTACCCCTTGTCCTATCACAACTGGCCCTCCTGAACAGCCTCTCCCCATCTTTCTTGTAGGCCCCCTTGAGGTACTGGAAGACCGCTATAAGGTCACCCCGGAGCCTCCTCTTCTCCAGGCTGAACAGCCCCAACTCCTTCAGCCTGTCCTCATAGGAAAGGTACTCCAGCCCTCTTATCATCTTCGTGGCCCTCCTCTGGACCCTCTCCAACTGGTCCATGTCCTTCTTATGTTGGGGACTCCAGAACTGGACGCAATACTCCAAGTGAGGTCTCACGAGGGCAGAGTAGAGGGGGAGAATCACCTCCCTTGACCTGCTGGCCACGCTCCTCTTGATGCAGCCCAGGATGCGGTTGGCCTTCTGGGCCACAAGAGCACATTGCCGGCTCATATTGAGCTTCTCGTCCACCAGTACTCCCAAGTCCTTCTCCTCAGGGCTGCTCACGATCCATTCTCCGCCCAGTCTGTATTTGTGCCTGGGATTGCCATGACCCAGATGTAGGACCTTGCACTTGGCCTGGTTAAACTTCATGAGGTTGGTACGGGCCCACCTCTCCAGCCTGTCGAGGTCCCTCTGGATGGCATCCCTCCCTTCCAGCGTGTCGACGGCACCACACAGCTTGGTGTCATCGGCGAACTTGCTGAGGGTGCACTCCATGCCACTGTCCACGTCACCGACAAAGATGTTGAAGAGGGCCGGGCCCAACACGGACCCCTGAGGGACGCCACTCGTGACCGGTCTCCACATGGACATCGAGCCGTTGACCACTACTCTCTGAGTACGGCCATTGAGCCAATTCGTTATCCACCGAGTGGTCCATCCATCAAACCCATGCCTCTCTAGTTTAGAGAGAAGAATGTCGTGCGGGACAGTGTCAAAAGCTTTACACAAGTCCAGGTAGATGACATCCGTTGGTCGACCCTTGTCCACCGATGTTGTCACCCCAATAGTTAAATAATTCTGTAATCACCACCAGGTGGGAGTGGTAGAGAGTAGAATTAAATAATTAACATTAGTTCAGGAGAACTGTAAGATGATTTTAACAAAGAATTTGCAAATGCAATATCTTGCTAGGTGTTCAGAGTTACACTTTTGAGTGTAACTGCATCTTCATCCTTTTTACTTTTAAATACAACAAATTTTCTATTTGTCTTTTTTTTCCAAATCATTATGATCTAATGCGGTTGCAATTAATGACATTATCTCTAATTGATACTGAACTGAAAAATTTAAAAAACATAGCTCAACTTTAAATCTGCATCTCAAACTGTAATAAACTTATGCAGCTTTTCCACAGTAATGCAACTAAGTTTCTTTGTGTGGCTGGTGGAAATTATTTTGGGACATACCATCTTCTTCTCTGTTATTTTGTAGTTATTGATGATTTCTGGATACACTGAGAATAATAGGAAAGGATGTATCATAGGAAAGTTTTTCTGAATCTCCAAAATAAGTTTCAACAGAGCAGACTGTCTATGCCTCTTTTCTCCTAATGCTGGAACTCTTTTCTGTAACATGGGAAGGGACTTGAATTAATGTGCCTTTATGGATTTGTGGGAGACACAGTTTAGCATCTAGTGCAGGAAAGATATTATCTTAAATGAAAACCTTACTTGAATGAAAAACCTTTTTAACTATCACAGTTTACAAATCACAAATAATGCTCCCATTGTTATTCTGTGTGGTACTTTCTTTAGTAAAACCAGTCAGTGATACAATTGATTGTTATGCATTTGCAGTGTAATCTGTAATTAAAAGACTACACAAGGCAAAAAAATTAAGGCATATATCATCTGTGAAGTCAAGTAATGACAATTTTAACTACATTGTTGTTTTCCACTTATTGTGTATCAATTAGATCTGGACTAATAATGATTAGACTTTTAAGATTCCAATTATGCTATCATTAAATTCTTGGCTTTACTTATATATAAGAAGTGCTTCCTCTTTACTCATAAACACAATTCTGAATGTAACAGATGAAGAGCATAAAAAGATGAAGACCTGTGGTGGATTATGAAAAAGAGTTTGGAATGGTAGCGAATTTGATTGCTGTATCATTTGTATTTATTTTCTTTCTTTTATTTTTACTGTGGTAGGAGGGGGAATAAGTATACAAATAGGATTCAAATTCTGGAGATAATGGGATTGGTTTATTTAGGATTTCATTTCTTTGTTTCTTAGCACAGAGGAAAATATTCTGAGGAAGTGTATTCATACAGGGCACTTATTCTTGTGCTTTGTAAATGCTTTCAGCCACTGTCAGCAAAAGTATTTTGCACTAGAAAGAACTGCCATCTCACACAGTGCAGTTATTCTTGTGTTTGTAAGCAGTGTGTCTGGATATTGCATTTAAAGGACTTTTCCCTTCACAGTGGAAATCATTGACGTTTTGTTGGATCATTCTTTATCCAGCCACCCGTCATCTACATGGACCATGCTCTGCTTCACCCTGTCCACGCTTTTAAAGAAGTCTGATGATAAAAATCAGTGAAAACTTGCATCTTCTGTTTATCAGTCTTTCTAGGAAAAAAATCTATTCTGTTTTCCTTTTCTAAATTATATTCTAAAATAGAATAACAAATCTACTGGCGCATGGATGAAGCAGTTTAGCAGTTTGAGTGGGCACTTGACTATTATAGTAGTTTAGAATAAAATTAATGGGGCATCAAAGACCAAGTGGATGAGGCCTTCTATAGGCAGATAGGAGCAGCCTCACATTCACCAGCCCTGGTCCTCATGGGGGACTTCAGACACCTTGATATCTGTTGAAGGGACAGAAAAGCAAGGCGTAAGCAATCCAGGAGGTTCCTGGAATGCATTGATGATAACTTCCTTCTCCAAGTGATAGAGCAACAAACAAGAAGAGGTCCTATGCTGGACCTTATTCTCTCCAACAGGAAGGGAACAGTGAGGAATGTGAAGCTCAAGGACAGCCTTGGCTGCAGTGACCGTGAAATGGTGAAGTTCAAGACCCTTAGGGTGGTGAGGGGGACGCACAAGCTCACTACCCTTAACTTCAGGAGAGCAGACTTTGACGTCTTCGGGGCTCTGCTTGGTAGAGTCCCACGGGATAACGCCCTGGAGGGAAGAGGGGCCCAAGAAAGCTGGTTAATATTCAAGGATCACCTTCTCCAAGCTCAGGATCTGCGCAGCCCAACAAAGAGGAAGTCGGACAAAACCACCAGGAGGCCTGCAAAGATGAACAAGGAGCTCCTGGACAAACTGAAACACAAAAAGGAAACCTACAGAGAGTGGAAGCAACGACGGGTAGCCTGGAAATTGTCCGATCAGCCAGGGATCAGGTAAGGAAAGCTAAAGCCCTGCTAGAATTAAATCTGGCCAGGGGCAACAAGGGCAATAAGAAAAGTTTCTATAGATATGTTGGTGCTAAAAGGAGGACTAGGGAAAATGTGGACCCTTTCAGGAAGGAAACGGAAGACCTGGTTACCCAGGATATGGAGAAGACTGAGGTACTCAATGACGTCTTTGCTTCAGTCTTCACTGGCAAGAGCTCTAGCCACAATGCTCAAGTTGCAGAAGGCAAAGGCAGGGATTGGGAGAATGAAGAACCACCCACTATGGGAGATGATTAGGTTCAAGACCATCTAAGGAACCTGAAGGTGCACAAGTCCATGAGACCTGGTGAGATGCATCAGTGGGTCCTGAGGTAACTGAAAAATGAAGTTGCTAAGCTGCTATCCATCATATTTGAGAAGTTGTGGCAGTCCAGAGAAGTTCCCACCGACTGGAAAAGGGGAAACATAGTCCCCATCTTTAAAAAGGTAAAAAAGGAAGACGCAAGGAACTACAGGACAGTCAGTCTCACCTCTGTGCCTGGCAAGATCATGGAGCAGATCCTGCTGGCAACTTTGTTAAGGCACACGGTCAATAAGGATGTGATTGGTGACAGCCAACATGGCTTCACTAAGGGCGAATCGTGCCTGACAAATTTGGTGGCCTTCTACGATGGGGTTACAGCATTGGTGGATAAGGAGAAACAACTGACATCATATGCCTGGACTTGTGCAAAACATTTAACACTGTTCCACGTGACATCTTTGTCTCTAAATTGGAAAGACATGGATTTGAACAATGGACCTCTAGGTGGATAAGGAATTGGCTGGATGGTTGCACTCAAAGAGTTACAGTCAACGACCTGATGTCCAAGTGGAGACCAGTCATGAGTGGTGCTCCTCAGGGGTTGGTACTGCGTCTGACGCTGTTTAACATCTTTGTCAGCAACATGGATGGTGGGATTGAATGCACCCTCAGCAAGTTTACTGACGACACCAAGCTGTGTGGTGTGGTTGACACACTGGAGGGAAGAGATGCCATCCAGAGGGACCTTGAAAAGCTGGAGAGGTGGGCCTGTGCGAACGTCATGAATTTCAACTGGCAAGTGCAAGGTCCTGTATATGGATTGGGGCTATCAACCACAGACGGGGCGGAGAATGGATTGAGCGCAGCCCTGAGGAAAAGGACTTGAGAATTCTGGTTGATGAGAAGCTCAACCTGAGCTCCCCCCTACTCTCTTCTAGTGAGACCCCACCTGTAGTACTGTGTTCAGCTCTGGGCCCCCAACATAAGAAGGACATAGAGCTGTTGGTGTGAGTCCAGAGGAGGACCACAAAGATGATGCGAGTGTCAGGGTACGTCTCCTATGTAGACAGGCTGAGAGAGTTGGAGTTGTTCAGCCTGGAGAAGAGAAGGCTTCAGGGACATCGTATAGAAGCCTTCCAGCACCTAAAGGGGACTTTTTACAGGGGTGTGTAGTGATAGGACAAAAGGTAATGGCTTTAAACTGAAAGAGTTTAGCTTAGGTATAAGCAAGAAATTCTTCCCTGTGAGGGTCATGAAGCACTGGAACAGGTTGCCCAGAGAAGTTGTAGATGCCCCATCTCTGGAAGTGCTCAAGGCCAGGTTGGATGAGGCTTTGAGCTACCTGGTGTAGTGGAAGGTGGCCCTGCTCATGGCAGGGGGGTTGGAACTAGATCACTACATTTGTTGTGATAAAACACGTAATTGTTAAGTGCCACTGTTCTGTGGAAGAAATATATCATCTTGTGAATTACCATTTCACATACAGTTACGAGTCAAAAGCTATAAACCACAGGTAATATTGCATTATTCTATGATAGAACCATGGCAAATGATAAATGCACTTAATAAGATATACTTCATATTAAGTGGCAATTCCAAAGAGCTTGCTTGTACGATGATGCACAATTAAAAATATTCAGACACAATTTGTTATGCGCAGTATACAAGGTAATAAAATTAATAGCTGCACTTCAGATAATGATCTGTTTCCTCTAGGTACAGTGTATTTATTCTCTGATTATATCAGAAGCTTTTAGAATACGAAACATGAAAAGATTATGAGCCATTATTCCTAGAATAATATTGTTTTACCAGAGAACTGGTTTTATATTGTTTCTTCACCCACTTGTTGACTTTTGGTATGACTTGCTGCTGTGAGTGAAGCAGAGTAAGGAGATTGATGTTAACATCATGAATGAAAGCTGGTTGTTGCTGAAGTTGTTAAAGGTAATGAAGAAATCAGTACTTATCATGGAAGTAAGTTTCAAATTCTTGATTTTCACCAATTTAACAAGCAAATAAAAACATTAAAATTATGTCCTTATTGCATTAACTAACTCAAATAGTTATTAATTTTCCATAAGATGGACTAGCTTTCTTTAAGATAAGACAAATTTTTGACAAATTGCAGAAGTGATTTCAAGTGCAAGCAAAGACTGTTTTCTTGCATCCTTCTGGAAGCGACATACCAGCATCTGATAGACAACTTTGAGTTACCTGAGTGGACTGTGAATTAAGGGAGTTTTAAAAATGCATCCTATGGAGATTTTCAGATCGTTCTTCCTTTCAGTAGAATATTATGTTGCCCTGTGGAGGTGCACCTCTGCAATCTTTTACCAAACATGACTCTGCACACTCCAATCTTGTACTGCCCACTTCAGTTACATGAAGAGCAAAAGCATTTCTTTGTTCATCTGTTGTGGAATCACATTTAGACTCAAAGTCTGGATAATAAAGAGAAGAATTAAAGAAAATTGAATAATATTGGGTATTTTCACGATTTTAAACGTTAAGGGGGACATATTAGTAAAAAGAAGAAAAGAGGATGTAATTAATCTAGATTTTCATCTGAAATTTAATCCTCTCTGAATCCTTGAAGAAAATATTGTAGTAAGAAGTATCATTATGTAAGGAGAATCCATGACTGCAGTTTCACTGGTAATCATAATCTTGCCTAAGGGTACTTTGGAGACTGTGGCAGCTGAAAAGAGAGGAAAGGAGGCATAAATAAAAGCAATCTTTTTATATCTTCTCTGCCATACTCATAGACAGTGTCTTCCAGGTTCAGAGAGTACAGCGGCAAAGTTATCTGCTGTCTGTTATGAGTACACAGCATTTTTTATAACCAAAGTCACAACAAGACAGAAGCAATTCTTGAAATATAGTATGGTTAAAAGCTCATCTTCTATATATATGTTTGTTCGTGCTGTTGGTGAGATTCAGTATCTATGTGCCTGGGCATCTTTGATTGCTGTTATTCGGACATGCTCTGCCGTTCAGGTTGACATGTTACTATACAAGTTCATTAGACATTGCACTTTAAAAAAATGTAGTTATGCATACCACATCTCCAGATGCAAACACATGCACACAAAAGACCATATCACTGTTGGATTTTATTGACGTGTCAAAATACTGTTCACCTCTTTATGCTTTAAAGTTCGGTTTATACCCTTGCTCAGCCTTTAAACTGTGCCATCCAGTTTCTGAAGTATAATGTATAACTGCTCTGAACAGCACAGTTGCCATTATCTCTTAGTAGTACTGGGCTTCCTATCTTTCTACGTTTTTGCTTGTACTTTTTGAAATCGTATGCAATTTGCTTGGCTAGGGCAACATTCTAGAAACTGAGCATGTCCAGGGAACAGCTATCAGGTACTGCACAGTTTGTTTCCAAGTGAGCTGTTTCCAAGTGATTCTGAATGGAATAGCCCTGAGCTGAATCCAGAATAGGATTTGCCAGAGAACTATGGTGCTTCACAACAGACCTGATTGCAGATTATCATTTAGTGCAGTTTATCATGTAGCATGCAGTATAGTCATTCCTTAGAAAATTTTATTGTAATAATTTTCCTATACTTTTTTTTTTTTTTACTTAAGGCATTTAGCTGTAATTAGGGCTCCATTTCCTATGTTATGCCTCCAGAAATTGCACATGACCTTTACTATTTTTTATCCTTGATAAAGAAATTTTCCTACAGATTGGGAGCACAGGTTGCAAACAAGATAAACCATATTGACAGCATATCAAAAATCATGGAAGTACACCACTGAAGACTTTCGTCTCATTTGATTTTAAACTTGTTTTTAAAAAATAGAAAAAAACTCTAAATTTTATTATTTTGATTAAAACATAGCTTCTGTTTTACTGGTTAATTAGTGTATGACTAAGTGATTATGTTATTAAAAATGTTTTTAAGCATATAGGATTATTGAATGGATTGAGAAGTTTATTAATTTTGAAATCAATATCAGTCCTATTGCTATGTGTATCACTACATGTCATGCCAGTAAAAAAGGTTAAGGATTGCATTTAAACTTTCTCTTAAAAATAAATGAGCTGTTTAAGTTAATATTATTTTGAACTCAACCTAAGTTCAAGTTTCAGAATAATTATAAATTATGTTATTGTAAGACCCCTTTGCTTATTTTTGATATGTATGGTCATATTTTTATCACAGAGTATATAGAGTTATTTTACCATTAAATAGTTCTAAATAATTGCCTTGTCTCTAATAACAAAAGTCCATTTTCTTTTATGAACTTTAATTTAAGCATGATTTTTGAACAGTAGACAGAAATAGGGAAACTATATCAGAGAAACCAAACCCTATCTGAAAATAACTGTATTGTTGTCATTGTGTCACCTGTGGTTTCTCAGCTCTCATTTGCTTAGTGTCTACTGATAGTCACTGTTGGACACAAGGGACCGGCATAGATGGAGGTTTGATCTGATCATATGTCTATTCCTCAGTGCTTATGCTATTTCTAAAATAACATGTAATGCAAAACTAAAAGGTAGGATTATCAGAAACATCAACTGTGGAATATAGTTCCCATTCATTTAAACCAGTCTTTTTACAAAAAAAACTGAAGTCTTGTACATTAAAATCTAATTAAGTCCAGACATTGTTTTCAAAATCCAGCTGTCAGAAATTTTCTTATTTCTTGCAGCAGTTTTAATTAGCTTTATGTATTGTATCTCTACTTTCTGCTTTATTCCCATTCTTGTACTTTAATGCACTTTATAATTCATTCTCATAGCAACAAAAGTACCCTGGCAAGAACTTAAAATATTTTTTAAATGCTTTCTCCATTAATATGTAAAAACTGTATGTTCAGGACTGTTATTTAATGATAAATCATTAACTGGATTTACGGGCTCTCAAGTAAAGAAATTGAATTGTTAAATTATTTTTTTTTCTTTTCTTTGAGATTTATTTATCTTTAAGTGTCAAACAACTTCTTTTATTTTCTTTCTAGAGGGTCTGAATGCTGACAACATTAGACAAGCCTCAGATCAGCTGAAGAGCCGCTGGATTGAGTTCTGTCAGTTGCTGAGTGAAAGACTGGCATGGCTGGAGTACCAAAATAACATCATTGACTTCTACTCCCAGCTGCAGCAACTGGAGCAGACAGCAATTACTGCAGAAAACTGGCTGAGAGCACAACCCACACCAGCAACAGATCCTGCTACAGTGAAAACTCAGCTGGAAAAATGCAAGGTTAGAGGTTTTTCTCCAAGTTTTTTATGATTTTGTACCTCATATGTGTTCTGGTAGTGGGACAGATTATGACCTACACTATTTCACATAAAAGTGGAAAATGGACTCCTTATCTTTTCAAAGTAATTATTTATAGTATTTATACAAGGAAAGGAAAGACTGGTAAATAAATAAAGAGGCAATAGAACCTAGCATATGGATATTTAAAACTGCCCCAAATATTTAGTTGTTATGATACTTAGATACCTAAAGCTAGGGAAATATGCCCCTAAACTCTTTTTCCTTTTTTTTTTTTTCCTGTAAGAATCTGTCTTTGGTTCTTCATTAAGAAACAGTTCTAGGATCTGGGACAGAAAATTGTCTTCATGGTCAAAGAAAATTTTGCCATCACTGGCCACTTTACTTGTTACATACCCTGGCATTTTGATGCACAGTGGATTGTGTAGTCAAATGGAGTATTCTTCTGTCATCATATGATAGAATTACAATAGTCGTACAAAAAAGGTCACACCAATTCATTTATTATTCTCCCTAAATGTTTTTGTTTGTGTGCTGCACCGCCATAGAAATTTGCTTATCTCTCTTACTGTAGACAACTCTGTGGGTCGAGATTACTTACAAACTAATATTGTTTGACAATAATTTATTAAGATACAGTAACAAATTGTAATTGCATGACACACTTGTAGAAGTTTTACTTTATGGTATCTCTGGCTCTAGATGCTCTCACACTGAAAACCGTGTTTGAAACTCAAATATAGATCTATGCTCTTACTTCTTTTTTCAGGCGTTTATAAGCTGGTGTTGTGCTTACAGGGGTTTTCTGTTTTCTTGCAAAAAGCTTCTCTTACAGCAGCTCTACTATGAACTGTACATTTGACTTGCTTTCCTCATATCTTTTTAGTTAGTAGTTGGAAGTGTCACAGTGTATACAAGGTCTCCTGAAAGTGTAATGAAAGCACAACCCCAACCTGTAACGTGTTGCTGTTGGGCTGCTAGAAATCACTGAGCATCTTCACCTCTCCTTTTCTGCTTTATGCTATTTAGCCTGCATATAATCTAACAGAGATGAGTCCAGGATTGTGGGACACGTGGAGTTTCTTCCCAGCTCCACATGAAAAGGATGGTCCCTGGCCATGGAATTTTAATGTACAATTTATGTTGTTTTCTCTGAGAATTACACTGCTAACACGATAATGTGATATGAAAGTGACTTGAAACAATGGTAAGAGCATCATATTGGGAGCAGAGGTATTGATTTGTGAGAAATGATTAAAAATGTTAAATTTGCTCTTATTGTAACTGATGTAGTTGGAAGCAAAACAGTTGTGTAGCGTGCATTGAAACAGGGGTGGTTTCAGTGGCGCCAGTGATTTCATTTGTTGAACAGCTCTTCTTTGATGTTTTTTATTCAAAAACGCAGGACGAAATCATCCGAATGTCAACCCTTCAGCCTCAAATTGAACGACTAAAGGCTCAAAGTCAAGCACTCAAAGAGAAAGAGCAAGGGCCAGTGTTTCTGGAAGCTGACCTCGCTGCTTTTACCAGCCATTTCAAACAAATACTTGCTGACATGCAGGCCAGAGAAAAGCAACTACAGACCGGTAAGTGTTCATGACAATAAGTCAATTTGCCTGACTAGCATGCAAAGACTGAGTGTATATATTTTTCTTTCCTACTTTTGTATTTGCTTTTCTCACGCTAAACCAATAGTACAATTTATGTGGTCTTTTTTTGCAAATGGATTAATCTTTCAGAAATTATCAGTGCATTATATATTTTATATTAATAGGAGAACAAGAGAAGGTACACTATTCAGAAGCAAAAGTTATACTCGATATAGTTCTACTATCTGATCTCCTCTTGTTAGCATGTTTATGGACAGATTCAGTGATATTTTTTGGCAACATAAAACTGTCTTTATTTAGTTGGATTATGAGACAGGGCTGTCTACTTCTCCCAGTAGAGAGGAGAGTTTAATTATGAGAGTGAATCTGCTCTAGATTTACATAGAATAGAAATATAACTCCATAAAGCTCATCAAAGAGAGTAGCTACTTTAGGGTATCTGTTTTTCATCATCTGATGAACTGTTCCTTTTTTGAAACACAGAATATATAACTGCTAGTTATAACATAATTTACAATATTTTTAATAAAATGCATTTTTTCAGAAGGGGGAAAATGCTATAGCAAAATCGAAAATTGACTTTATTCCTTATTAAAGATACATACTATGTCAGTGACTATTGTATACTTTCTATATTTGATTATGAAATTAAAAATAAAGTATCAGATAAAAATATAAATTTAATTTTCCTCAACAGCAGAGAGATTATTTGCCCCTTAAACCAATGGTATCTGTAAATGACTGTTCTGTTTTGAAATTAGACATAGTGCTAGCTCCTTCTAGTGGATCTTTATAGTATTCCTCCTAAATTCTTTCATGAGAGGTTTGGCATGATTCCATTATTAAAGATGGATTTTTTCTCAACGACACTGCATGGTTGTGCTGCTGTGGTTATTTCACACACGCACACATGTAAACTGAAGAGGTGATGATGCATAGGAGAACTGAATAAATAAAATACAAGTGTGCCATAGCATGTGATGAAAGAATGAGCTGTAGAAATTTAATATCAAGAAGTGTAAAGTTTATTTGTAACTCTAAATCAGGCCATACAATTGATAAGATTTTAAAACTTTTAATGCCACTCTGGTTTATATGTTGAAATCACCATTCTGCCGACAGGAAAATACGATAAATGCTAGCTTCTTTATGATTTCTTCTATATCCAATTTTGTGTAATTGCTGGTTTTGCCTCACGTAATTTTACTATAATGAGACCTTATGAACGAACCAGTTGGTTAGTCCTGTAAGATGAATAGTGTTAATTACCTGAACTGTAATGCCACCCAGGCAGGGGCTTTGGTAAAGTTCTTCCTGGCTGTAGCTGTTAATTCCCATGTCCATGCCACAGTATGGTCCTCCAGTGTCCTGGCCAGCTGGAGAAGCAGCTGTCCTGAGGTGGCAGTGCTGAACAGATTGGGAGAATCTCTTACACTGCTAGAGAATAGAAGTCCCTGAATCAATATTTTATGAAGCCCTGGTCTGTTGTTGTTATTTTTTGTGTCTGCTCTGCATCGCAGGTGCTTCATCTCAAACGGTTTAGCTGTCAAGATGAGATTGTTTTATCCCGTACATTACATACCTGTAGTGATATTTTAGGTGAGATTATTATGTCAATCACATTTTATCTTTAGAAATTTAATACACAGTTTTATGCAAAGTGCTAGCTTCCTTTCATAACTCTTCTGTAGATATGAACGATCATGCTTGGGATACTGTGATAAGTCTAATCCTGTTTCAGGAAAGTCTTATGAAGCAAAAATGTGGAAAAAAAAAAAAAAACCAAAGCTGAAGCACAAAGAGCACAGGCTCTTTGAGTCTGAGTTTCTTCTGCTTTCTTTGACTCTTACTTCTGTTGAAGAGAGGGACAAGAGGCCATATCCCCTGTTTTTATTTTAGTCTTAGATTAATAGAAAATGTTGAAATTTTGCTAGTGCAATTTAGATATTTCTGTCTCTTATTTGCATGTATTATTTGCAGTGAATAATTTTCTGTAGATAGAAGAATTTCTTAAAGACTGAATGATTTTTTTTTGAGATCAGTGGTAGTGTTTGCTCCTTTTTACATTCCTGCATATATAACCTACACGTGCTAGACAGATTTTTTTTTTTTTTGGTTCATCATTAGGAGTTTGTTTTTTTGTGGTTTTTTTTGGGTTTTTGTTTGGTTGGTTTTGGTTTTTTTTTAATGTTCCATTAATGCATTACCTTTTCTGATGGATAATGTTATTTAGCTATTCTGTTCTATTTTTCAAGGGAATATTTTCCCCTAGAAAAAGTTTTTTCTAGTTCTAGGAGATTGTCTCCCACAAATATTTTTTTATTCAGTTGGTTTTGGGTAGGTTTTTTTTGAGGGTAGTGGCAGGGTTTTAGGGTTTTTTAGGTTCGAGAGTGCTTAGTAGTTTCCCTATGCTTCAGAGTAGATTTCTTAATAAAACATTCTTAAAGATTAACTCAGATTTTCTCAAATGTTTTTGTCCATGATTTGATTAGTATTTCCAGTTATAAAAACTAATTTAAAGCCAATTCTAAAACTTATTTAGTTGTTTTTTCATTATTTTGCAATGTTTATGAAAGAAACACAACCTCATAAAAGAAAAGGAAATACGATCTTATTTTTCTCACTTTATAGAATGCCTGTATATCCATAGGTAATTTATCCTTTTGCGGATGGTGTATCCATCATTCCAGCTCTCCCACCTCCCTGTACACATTTAGAGTAATTTCTACCATACTGGTTGTCATGTTTCAACTCCGGCTGGGAACTAAGCCCAAAACAGCTTCTTGCTTACTCTCTCCGGTGACATGGCAGAGAGAATCATAAGAGTAACAGTGAGAAATTCGCAGGTTGAGATAAAGGCAGTTTAATAGGTAAAGCAAAAACTGTACGTGCAAGCAAAGCAAAACAAGGAATTCATTCACCACTTCCCTTCAGCAGGCAGGTGTTCAGCCATCTCCAGGAAAGCAGGACTCCATCACATGTACTGGTTACTTGGGAAGACAATTGTCATCACTCCGAACGTCCCCTCTTCCTTCTTCTTCCCCCAGCTTTATATGCTGAGCATGATGTCATATGGCATGGAATATCCCTTTGGTCAGTGGGGTCAGCTGTTCCAGCTGTGTTTCCTCTCAACTTCTTATTCACCCCCAGCCTACTCACTGGTGGGACGGGGTGAGAAGCAGAAAATGCCTTGACCCTGCGTGAGCACTGCTCAGCAATAGGGAAAACATCGCTATATTATCAACACTTTATTCAACACAAATCCAAAACATAGTTCCATACTAGCTACTATGAAGAAAATTAACTCTATCCCAGCCAAAACCAGCACACTGGTATATAGAAAAAATAGAGGTCAGACAGCGCTTCAAACTATTCAATAATGTACACAAGGGAGTGAAATGGACAATCATGGCAATAATTCGAATACGAATAATGCGATTTCCCAAGGAAATTGTTTTATATTTGTCCTGGTGAAGAACAAGGGGTTGAACTTTATATTTACTTGTCTTGAAATTAACTGCAACTCAGTCTTGGCGTAATTTTATAAGACAACAAACTTCAATAACCATAACAGCATGATGACTGGTTTGAGTTTTAGTCTGTCTTTTGTCTGCTTTTGCTTAAACTTTGAACTGTTAACTTCATGCTTTTAAGTATCTTAGAGATTGGTTATAAGTGACAGTGAAGTTGTTATGATATGTGTAGTAATCTTTCACCAATCATTGCATACTTGAGGAAGAAAAATTTTAAACAACTTTCTTGTAAATTTCATAAATGTATGTTTTCCTAAGACCTAGACTGTGATTTAGTAGCAATATTATTATCACTGTTTGGTTTCGAGAGATAAAGTTTACTTAACTTACTTTGAATGTGCCTTTTTTACTGAAGATACAGCTCAGACGTGTGTGAGAAAGTATTATTTTAATATGTAACATGCAAGTAATTTCATTTTTCTTTTGCATTAGTTTCTTCCATTAATTATTTTTTATTTAAATAATAAATGAAAAGACAAAACAAACTCTGAAATGAATGCGTATGAAATAACGTTCTCTACCCTGTGGGTCACCTCATCCTTTTCCTCCATGGTATAAATGAAAATATATAAGGATCGGAAATAAAACTATTAAGTAAGAGAATTGGAAGTGTTAAAGCACTTGCAGAACATTGATTATATATTGTACAAGATTCCTTATGATTCCACTTTGAGAGTTTCTAGTGAAAGATGTGGGAGAAGGGAATCACAGCTTTTATGAAGTCATCAATATAATGACTTTGATGAATAGCTTCAACTACTTGTATTACAAAATAAGCAAAACAAAACTGTGAGAAAATTAGCTTGGTTTTAAACAGTGCAGTTACTACTGAGGAAATTTTTATGGGAAATACATGCAGTTCAATCCAATTCTTTCATTTCAGAGAATCTTTACTGAAATGATCCCATAGATTGTATTTGCTGCCTTTCTTCTTCTTTCACAATCATGTGATGAACAATGTGATTTGTCCTGACTGTAGGAGACATACATTGCAGTATATCCAGTGTGATTTAATAGTTGTTGAGATAATTGTATTCTCATTTCATTTCTGATTTGGGAAAAGATTTTTGACTGGAAAATCTGGTCATAAAAAAGGAAGCCTGGAGGAAAAATGGTAAAAAAAGTATTTTACTTATTTGGAGAGCTATATTCACATATTTAAATATTTCTACTTAATAGAAATATATCCTAACCGAATATCTGTCTGCACATTGTATTTCCAAATTTAAGCAGTTTCTCTAAAATAAATATGCAGATGTAAATGTATTTACCTGTCAGTTCTCAAGGGTTACAATGTTAGTCATGCCAAAATGCATTCCCTGCAAGTGAATTAACACAACAACATTTTCCTATTGTGGGATCAGAAATGATATTCTGATATTTCACAGTAAAATATTAGTATTTTCCATCTGTGATATTTTGTCACAGTTCTGTCATGGGCCTAGCTCAGCTATAACTTGAGTTATGGACATGCTATATCTTTCTGATTACTAATTCAATTTTTCTTGTAATATAGCAGAATCCATATTAATGTACTGTGCTTATCATGTGGACTTTAACCCACAAACATGAGTATCACAAAGCAAATTTTAGCATTAAAATAAGCAGATCTGGATGTGTGTTTATTTTATGAGCATGGGGAGTTTAGAGATTCATACTGCCCACAGAGACACCATAAACGTGTAGGTAATTTAGGCAGCTAAAATTAGGTGATGTGAATCCCAGTGTAGGAGTTTGACTGAATTGTCACCATTGGCATCATGAGTTGCAAAGCCAATACAGACTCTTCATAAGTGTCATCAGTAAAGATGTTAATATGCTTCCTTGTGGATGAAATGCTGACACATTGTCTATCTTAAAAAAAAAAACACGAACAAAAGGATAACACTGCCCCCAAAACCAAACCAAACCAAACCCGACAAATCCAACAAGTCCCAGAAACTCTAGCTGGGCAAAAGACATTGAAAAGTAGTATTTCACTACTAGTAATCTGGAAAAGCAAAGTAGAAAAACTATTGTTTTGCTGAACTGAAAAGTGCTTTTAAAATGGAATATTTAATAACCAAGTTGGAAAACCACTAACTTGATTAAATCAACATCAGTGTTCCCACTTGAATTCTTATTTAATCTTCAGATAGCAGAGAACATCGTTCATTAAAATTGTACAAAATGTTTGCAGTGTTTGGATGGTTTTAAAATTAATATTAGAGTCTTGTGTTTTTACCTGTTCTGAGGTACTCTTCGCTGCTGCTGAAAATAACTATTGTTTTATATAGCTGCTTGAACTCATACATTAGTCCTAAGATTTGTTTTTCATTTAAAGGAGAAAATTATTTATGGAAGTCAAATATTACATCGCCATACTGAACTCCTTTTCATATTTCTAAATAAAACTGAAGATTAAGAGTTGTATACTCCATTAACATATCTCAGCTGTTAAAATTATATCTTCATTCATTTGGAGTGATGTGTTTAAATGCATGTTCTATTCTAAAGTGAGAATTGTTTGGATTAAATGAGTCAAATACAATAGAAACATCACTAAGGAAATAAAAAGATTTAAAATGCTATTTGATGAGATGGAAAATGTTTGTTTTCTGTGTTTTCAAGAACGTATTGCTATTGCTTTCTGTGTAAAGAAAACACATCACAAGGGAAGAAATTCTGATCTTTCCTGGTACCAAGAGCTATCTTTTGTAAATTCTCAGATGTGTGTGATAAATCAGATCAACAGAGATTTTAATGAGGAAAGTATGCCATACAATGTGCATGCTCCACAAGAGAGAGCTTAAATTGTCCAGATTTTGGTACGTTGTTATGATACCTAATCAAAAAGATAAGGGTTTTTTTCAAGTAGCATTCTGTTGTTTAACTAAAAAAATAGGATAAAATCTGAAGTGTGTTCTGCCAAGTATTGCTGTATGAGAACGTAAGCAAGCTTGCACTTAAAAACTTTAACTGTGTTGTTTGTCAAAATTGATTTTTGGACAGCTATATCATTTCTCAGTACAGTTCTTTCTGAAACATCAGAGACATATAGGAAATACAAATAGGTGTAATGGTTTTTTGAACTTTTATATACTTCATTATTATGTGATACAAGTTGGAAATGTTTCATTTCCAACCAGCCGTGCTATTTGTCTGTACTTTTCTCAAAGAATACAAAAGAAACTGTTGTCGAGGGCAGAGGGAGTATCTCTGCTAATGAGTTGCTCATGTGTGTGCCAGATGTCTGTTTGCAGCAGCTGTAATGTTGGCGCAATAAGCACAGTTCAATAAAATTCAACTTTAATGCAGAAGAAAGATTAATTTTCTAAGCTTTTAACAGATGTCTTAAACAGAACATTTTACTTGAACAGAAACATTAAACACACAAACATGGGCCATAAAAGGCAATGCCATTTCTTACTGCATTTCTGAAATTAGATTTTGCGTTAAGTACAATGGTTTATCTGTTGATCTCTAAACACACATAAACTTGTTGTCTTGACCATGTAACTTGTCATGTGACCTATAACAAGAGAGTCAAATGACACGCAGCTTATGATATGACAAAGATATAATCATTAGAATGAGCGTATTCATTTTTCAAAAGTTTTCTGCTTCAACAATTCTTGGAAAAATCTGATACTGACATACTGGATCTGTTGCAATCTATTGCAATCGGTCTTTTATCAAACATCTTCTGTCAGCAAACCAAATAATGAAGCACAAAATTATTTTATTTCTTTCCTTTTTCTTCCCCATTGAATGTAGTTTTTGACAGTTTGCCTCCTGCACACTACAAAGAGACAATGAACACTATACTCCTGTTGATCCAGCAGTCAGAAACTAAACTTTCCGTGCCTCAGGTTGCCGTTGCTGAATATGAAATCATGGAGCAGAGGCTCAGGGAGCTCAAGGTGAGTGGTCAGACTGTGGGAACGAACGTCTCAAATGAAAAGTTTAGAGTGACAGAATTCCATCTTGTCATTAGTCTTCTGAAGCCCTCACAGATCTTGAGTGAATTATACCCATTTGGGTTTTATCCAAGCGCTTCAGGAGATGGTGTAGATTTACTTGTACTGATTCCTGAAGTTAAGGGATTGAAAGTGTTCTTCACCATTGAAACTGATTTTATAAGATATTGAACATGCTAAGGAGAGGCCTTTGCTTGTCCCTGCAATATATAAAACATTCCTGTGATGATAGCTCTGGTAGTTAAGTATAGATTTAGCTCTTTTCATTTTCCAGTGCTGACATGGAAATGATTGTGATTTGCAAAATGCAGCATGAGCTTTGTCAGATTTCCTGTCAGATTTACAAACAGACACAAATGTGGAACAAGTCTTGCCAGTGGTTACAAACCTTCCCTGCATTTCAATGTTTGACGTTTTTCTACTATGGGATGGCTAATGAGCATGATGTTTGATGCAACTAGTAATGCACATGCAGAATATAGAAAAAAAGTAGAATATAGAAAGAAGTTAAATGCAGCAAATTTGGGCTAAGAGTTGCAAAAGTTTTGAGAATAAGCTATGAAAAACTTTAAATCATAGAAGTAGTTCTAAGTCTATTCTTTTTCTTCATGTATAATCTGATTATTTTGAAAGTGTAATCATTAGGACTATAGTAAATTCCTGTCTCAAATTAATGAAGTGTATGTGGATCACTTCTATTGGCAAGTATAAACAGCTTTGATTGTATTCTCAGTTCAACTAAAAAAATCTGTTTTCTAGCTTGTGTGAGGAAAGCAATTTCAAATTGCTCAGTAGAATATGTCATTGGATGTTTTAGCAAAGGTGAGCCATATTTTTAATTTTCAGTCCTTTCTTCGCAGTATCACCTATGTTTGTGAAACAAAGAGAATTGCCCAGCACATGAATCAGGATACCGTTTTCTTCTTATTCGTAGGATCTACAAAGTTCTCTGCAAGAGCAGCAAAAAGGCCTGAACTATCTCAGCAAAACTGTGGAAGACATGTCCAGGAAAGCCCCAGCAGAAGTCAGCCAAAGATATCGATCAGAGATTGAGGTGATCCTCGGCCGCTGGAAGAAATTATCAGCACAGCTGGTGGAACATTGCCAGAAACTTGAGGAGCTTATGACTAAATTCCAGCGATTCCAGGTTAGAAAAACTTTTTCAACCTCAAGTACTGCATGGTGGCTTGTGGCTGTGAGACTATCATGGATGCATTTATGCACCTCAAGAAAGTAACACCAAAGTGAAATATCAAAATAGTACATAAAATGTATTAAAATGTTTGCTTGATTTTGATGTGTCCGAGATTTTACTTTGAATTCTGATTTTGTGGGTGTTTTTGCCTATGTCGTTGCAATAGCAAAACCTAACTTTGACTTCAGTGAAGTTGCTACTAATATTCCTCTACTTATTCAATGTAGCTGAAGTACTTTTTCATGCAGTTGAAGTAACTATAACCATATTGACTTTAATGAATTCACTTACGTCATTAAAGTCATTTATAATACGGTAGTATCTTGGCAGCTGTTGCCAGAATTGCAGAATTGTGTATGACTTACACAGTTGTGTGAATTTCAGGTATTTAAAATGACAGCGTTGGAACCTTACATTGTTTCTCTCATTGTGAGGATCTCCTATTTATACTTATTTATAAATCACACGTATCAGCATTACAGGGGATGTCTATGACTTAGATGTTATAAGATTTAAAATAAGTCCATTTTTAATATATTTCTGTTACATTTCTATATAATTTCAAGGGACAGGTTTCAGAGGAATTCAGATTAACCAGTCATGATAATGGAGAACGTACTTTTATTTTTTTTTAATGTTTTTCTCTCCTCGCCCCCATGCAAATGAACACTTCATACTCAAGAGGGACATCACAAAGAAAATTCTGAAAGCTGAGGTCCTGCAGCTGTACTCAGAGCTCTGTTCTCACAGTGTGTTTTTTCTCACTGTTATCTCTCTGTATTTCTTCTATTTACAACATCAAATATTTCTGTCCTTGGCTTTGGTTTGCTGGTAGTAGAACACGATGTTGTGAATTATAATACAATACCACGTGAAATGTAATTTTTATTTTCAACTTCATTCAATAGAGTTGTCTGGTCAGGAAAAAAATTTCCGTCAAACTATTCTTACACTTCTGCATTTGTATAAGAAAAAAAACTTTTTAGAGAAGAAAAATAAGTACTCTTTATTTTGTTACTCTTCATCAGTTTTTAGATAAGCAAACTAGACCAAAAAATGAGGAAACATATTATCAGTACCATTTATAATTTAGCTACTGAAATGTCACATTGCTCTAAATTGTAACTTTGGTTCCATAACTACATGTCTGATATTTGAAGCTGACTATGAAACGAAGTTTGGTGGTATGGTGGGATAACCTTGGCCAGCAGCCGGATGCCCCAGCTTCTTTCTTACTCCCTGTCCTCAGCAGGACAGAGGGAGGAAATAGGGTGGATGAGCTCTTATATTGAGATAAAGACAGGGAGATTGCTTACCAGTTGCCTTCATTGGCAAAACAAACACAACTTGGAGAAAATTAAAATCGATTGGAGTAGTGAGAAATGAGAAACAAAGACAAAAATTAAGCCAACACCCCTCCCCCACCCTCTTTTTCCTAGTCTGCACTCTATTGCTTTGCTCTTGTCTCCTCTCCCAACATGGGGCTCAGGGGAATGTGGAATAAGAGTCGTGGTCAGTCCATAACAGCTCCTCTCTACTGCTCCTTCCTCCTCACTCTTTTCCCCTATTCCAGTGTGGGTCCTCCTACGGGCTACAGTCTTTCAGGAAATATTTGCTCCTGCATGAACTGCAGCTTCCTTTAGGACACATCAACCACTGCAGCGTGGTGTCCTCCACGGGCTGCAGAGTGGATATCTGCTGCACCATGGACCTCCATGGGCTGCAGGGAGACAACCTGTGCCACCATGGTCTTCACTGCAGGTTGTAGGGGAGTCGTTACTCCAGCAGTTCAAACACCTGTTTTCTCTCTTTCTTCACTCACCTTGGCGTCTGCAGGGCTGTTTCTCACTTTTTTTCCTTTCCTCCTCTGCCTGTCTGACCTTTCTTTTTGCCCTTTCTTAACTATAATAACACAGAGGTGTCACTAGCTGACTGTGGGGTAAACTGTGCCCTGTGGAGGGTCCACTGGAGGCAACTGGAACTGACTGTGACCAACACAGGGCACCATCTGGCCTCTCCTCACAGTGGCGACTTCTGCTACCAAAACCTTGCCACATATACCCGATATAAACATGAAAACTGGAAAGTGGTTTTATCAATAGTATAATAAAATATTTGCAGTTGCACAAAATAGAGCAATACACTTTGCTTGAGAAATTCAAACTTTTGTGTTCCCCTCCCTCCCCGCCCTCGAATTTTCTGGATAAAAGTTTAGAGGTTTCCTCACTGCTTTTAAAAGGAGAAAGTCCTGAACATCATGACTGTGCTCTGTAGAGCACATATTTTTAAAGCTATGTGAGCTACGATTGCATACAAATCTTAGCCTTTATATTTATTGCTGAAGTCACTGTAGTACACATTTAATATAAAAGTCATTGTCTTTTCAACTCCTTGAACGACTTATCTTCCAGACTATTGTTTTAGCTGTTGCAATTTATGGAATGTGTCAGTATAATATACGATGAAATCAGTGTCAATAAATAAAATGCATTTATAGTCTTACTCAAAATGCAAGTCATGTATTCGATCTTCATTGGTAGCTGGAGACTAATCCCTTTTTAAGTAAATCCCACCAGATCTATATTTTGCAGTATTAATGACTATATTTCGAGTATTCCTGTAAAGGTGTTGAAGTTTCATCATGAAATACGATTCTAAACTATTTTTACTGACTGATAATGAAATGCACAGTAGACAGTGTTTTGGCAATTGCCATTACAAAGTATATTGATAATATCTATATGACTATTTTTAGTAATTCAGTTCATTTTCCATGGTAGCCTGTTTTTATTAAATATATCAAATGTGTTAGGAAAATGTTCTCTTTGGTTATCTATCTCGTAATAGTTGCTAAGGCATTTTTATACACATTTTAGGGCACAGTCTGTGTTCTGATGAAGTGTCCTTTTTGTGTTTTAATTCAACTGTGCCTTTAGCATATAACATCTGTAGGTATTTCACTGTTGATGAAAACAGTTTGATGAACAAATGCTTTATACTTTGGCTTTCAAATTTTTGCCATTCATTTTTTTTTATTTTTGTTTTAACATGTGCATCTAATTATTTATCTAGGGTGGCATTTTAAGGTAATTTTTAGCAAAATTTTTCAGATCTCATTCTACCTTTCAAGGTATTAGATTATCTATATAATGTTGCCTGGGACTAGTAGCATTCCCTCTTTTCAAGCATTTGATGTTCCTCTCTTTTATTAATTGCAAGGGTTAATTAAAGACTACGGAGAACAAATTACTGGTTAAAAATATTCTATTGCTAGAAACGGTAAGTGGTAATCAGTCTCTGAAATTACTCATTGAGCCATTTTATGATTTTAGTTTCTGAAGTGAATGTGTTTCAATTACCATTTCAGTTACAATGGGTTTTTTTCATTCTGTGTAGTAAGGAATTTTTCTGTGTAGTGTTCTGGTAAAGAAAGAGGCAATAGAGCATGCAACTTCCAAAAGAAACCTGAAATTTAAATTGAAGCACAGCAGGATTTGATAGGTGAGCCTGAATTAATTGACAAGTATGAGCAGTCTGAAATCATACAAGGAGCCAATGGTCATGCATGCAACATCTAAACACAAATTATATGGAAGGCATAAACTTGAAAGCCAGAAAGTTGCTCGCTTGTAGACCCATTAAACTTGTGAAAAAATGGTCAGAGCGCAGGATAAAGAGTCAATGACAGTCTCAGATAAAATTTATTTTGCTTGTTTGCTGTGTTTGTATTTTTCAGACAGTTCAATAAACTTGAAATTGCATTGCAATGAGTTTTAGTCATAGTGTCAGGATGAATTACGTTACTGCCAGTCAGGTTCTGTGCGATGCAATAAAATGTCATTTTAATAAACAGAATGACACTAAAACACTGAAGAAATGGATGGCTGAAGTGGATGTTTTTCTGAAGGAAGAGTGGCCTGCCCTTGGTGATTCAGAAGCACTGGAAAAGCAACTTGAACAATGTACAGTGAGTATTACCTGCCTGCTTGGCAATTATTCAGTTCTTCTCTATGAGTCTAGCTTATACAGAAGTTACACAAATTATTACTGCTCCTAAAAATAAATTCATGTTGTAAGGGGGTTGTCTTCTGCAATGTATTTGAACCTCCTGTGTTTCCTGGATTTGAAGGAAAATTCTGTTAAAAAATGAGAAAATTTAAGACAGAAAGGAGGCGTATAATGACTGTATCGTTATGTATTTATAGCAGCAGCAAAACATCTGAGTGTACTTGCAGCAAATAAGTTAGTAGCCTCTTAAGATAACTGTTTATTTACTTTGCATGTCTATTTGTTATAAACAGTATAATCTGTGCCAGAATATCTTTCTCTTTATCTATTATTCACACATGATTTACAAGCTTTTCTGACTGCACCAAAAGAAATTACAGGTATTGTGAGTTATATATGTTATTTATTTTCACTAAACTTACGAGTTCCAGGATTTTGTCCCAGCAGAGTTTTAAAGCATCTTGAAGTATTGATACTTCCATCACAGGGTTTACAAATTCTGCTTGTCCCAACAGAGTGTAAGTGCAGTGAATCTTGTAACCCATGATAGTCCTTGTCTATATGTTCAATGGAATTTACAAGTTCTGTAAATGTTCTGGTAGGATGTGTAAATATTATGAAACATACATATTGATCTTACAGAACTATGAGCTACTCAGATTTTTTTTAACTCTTATTTAAATAAAAATTATTATAAATTATATAGGACAACTCTTATCTTTTTCAGAGTAGTAAGTTACATGTAATTCTTTAGAATCTGTCACCTGAATTTATGAAAAGTTTGCACAAATATTAGCCATTACTGTAAAATATATAACAAAGCAACCAAAATCTTCATCATCTTTTATGTGTTTACACTTCCAGCCTTTTCTACTGTGCAGAAAGCCCAGATAAAATCTGCAGCACTGAAGAAGGAAGGTCTTAGGAAATAAAATTGGAGGTGGCAATTTAGAACTACCTCAGGGCTTAAATAATACTCAACCACAAAGACAATTCTAATAACTACACATGACCAGGGAATATCACCATTCAGACCACTTTCAGGAAGCTATTAGGTGAATTACTAACCCAAGGGTAATACTGGCAAAGTTAATAAGATGGATTCACAAATAATTTTCCACAGTTATGATGGAATGCTTTTGCGTGAATGAATGAAAGATCTAGGCATCGTAATAAATATAATATATGTAATATAATGCTATACGTGTGCATGTATATAGAATATATTAATAACTTTTAAAACTTTTATTTCATATATTTTGCAAATGAACTTTATGTGATACAAAGCTATGTGATAGCTTACCACATTACAGCTGCTTGTTTCTTTTTTATTTATTTTCATAGTTTAGTCTGTAAATTGTGCTCATTTGACTGGAGATCTGAACCGAAGATATGTCAGAATCTCATGTACACACGTTTTGAAAGGGATAGTATACCTGAAAATTTGTGTGAATGCTGCTTGCCTAATCTTCGTCTATTCCTTTAGGCTTTAGTAAATGATATCCAGACAATCCAGCCCAGTTTGAACAGCGTTAATGAGGTTGGGAAGAAAATGAAGAGTGAAGCGGCGCCAGAATTTGCTTCCAGAATAGAGACAGAACTAAAGGAGCTCAATGTTCAATGGGACCATATTTGCCAACAGGTATCAAGTCTCACGCTGTGACTGGTTCATTTTAAATTAATAATCAGATGTCTTATTGGCAGAATTTGTCTTTCTATGCGTAGTCAGTAGAAATGAAACTAAGTTTAGACATATTTTGTTCACATTAATTAAACTTCTATTTTAGAAATTTTATTTAGCATATAGCAATACATGTAAAGTATATATCTGTATATTATAATACAATATCTTACTATTGTTATAGCAAAGCTATATACCAACATTTTAGGTCTTAATAGCAATCTGATTTATGACTCCTGCAAAACTAGCTTTCTGAAAGTGGTATATAACCATTTGCCAAAGTCAAGTTCTGTATTTAGCCTGTTATGTTTTGTTTTGTGTCGCCATACTCACGTGTCCTTACTCTAGATGAATTAAGATGCTAAAGCAGTGAAGAATTCATTAACTTGGAATTAAGACTATGTGCACATATGTATGTGTATAAATTACAGTCTCCAGTGGTCACTTGAATTTGAGAGAATGGGGCATAATAAGAAAGGACAGTTCTTCTATTTTAATTAAAGACATTCTTAATAAATAATTTACAGATTACAGAAGCTAGAAATTACTGTTATCTCATTGATGGCATGTGGATTTTCACTCTTTATGACAATTCAAAGGAAACGTCTTTCATATATTATTTTTACTTTTTTACTACTAGCTCATTCTGTTGTCTCCTTTTTTTAACATTTATTTGCACACCAGTAAAACCATTACCTTTCAAGGTCTAATGTTTTCTAAAATTATTCTTCATTACTTTACATGTGGAAAATGGCCTCCATATATTTTCCGTATAAACATAGTTATCAAAAAAGTTAATCTTTGAAATCTGTAAAACGTTTTATTGATCCAGTCTTATAGACTTTTTGATTAATGCGGAGTTTTTAATTGCATACTTTTGTTATATTAATAAATCAGATATCTTTGCACTTCTCTCTCAGAAATCTCAAGTAATGCCTTATGAGTTTAGAAATCTGTTTAAAAGTCTGATTTTCCGAAAAAATCTCCCTGTAATAGTTCTATTCAATATACAGCACAAATTATTCACTCTCAGCAGGCAGCACAACTTCTTCAGTAACAGCTATTAAAACACACGAGTAGTAAATATAAAAATGCATTTGGTCTGTGGGAATTTCTTGAAAGGATTTGGAAAAGTCAGCTTGAGTTGATATACATGCAGTTAATAAGACTGGGAGAGCTAACGATTGGCATTCAGATACGCTTTCCAGGTGATGGGACATTAGCCTCTCTTCTGGTACTGTGAATGAAGAAGAGGCAATTTTCCAGTGCCACATATGGTTCTGCTTTTATACTTGTTGAACATCACCTTTTTATTATTACTCTGTTTTGTTTTGTAAAACAACATTTGAGTAGAACAATATTTATATTTAACAGCCAATCCTTAAGGATAGATAACAAAACCAGTAACAGTCAGAAAAAACAAATACTAAGACACAATTCCTCCTGATGATACTGAAAATAGCATTTACTGAAGTAACATCGCAGTGCAGGGTATCTGAGCTTTGAAAAATGTCACCAGTGCAACTAACTGGTTTTGTTGCAAACTTCTTTACACCATTGAAAGATGGCTCAGCCAATGGCTCAGTCAGTTATGGAAAACTTTGGTAAATTAGTGCATAATACATAGAATCATAGAATGGTTTCAATTGGAAGGGACCTTAAAGATCATCTAGTTAGAACATGAACTATATAACATAAGTTATATGACCCCTATATAGTGATTTGAAAAGGATTTAACAGAAGTATTTTTCCCTTTATGATAAGTAGTTTCTTCCAGTAGGATGTTCCTTTTTTACTTACCTCTCTTCAGGATATACACCTTTCTGAGAGATTCAGTAATGACTTAATCAGTAAAAGATACACATATTGCTTTATTCTCTATCAATTAGGATTCAAACTGGTTAGAAAGTTATCTGACTTCACAGCTCAAAAGCCTCTGCTTTTATCCTTGAGTGCACTTTCTAGATCTCCTGTGGTTGTTCTTTTTGCATCTTTTCTTCTCTGAAAGGGTTGTCAGCCACTGGAATAAGCTGCCCAGGGAGGTGGTTGAGTCCCCATCCCTGGATGTGTTTAAGAATAGGGTGGATGATCTACTTGAGGATATGGTTTAATGGGGATTAGGGATGGTTGGACTCGATGATCTCTAAGGTCTTTTCCAACCTAGAAATCTATGAATCTATGAATCTATTTTAGAAAATAGTCTCTGGGTGGTGTTTTTTCAGATATGTTTACTGATGACCTCAGCGTATAGTGTGGAGCATTGTTATAGGATCATTGAAAACTCATTCTGCACAGCAATGACTCACTAAAAAAAGGATTTGTACACTTGTTATACTTTCTGGATTACCTATTACTCATAGGTATCTAATTACTTGTTAACATCTGCCTAATTACAGCAATGTTATTAGTATTTTTTCAGGCTAAAATATTGTCACGTTTGTACAGAAGCCTTACTTTGAGTACCATGTAATGTTTTCTTTCTTAAAGGCCTATGCTAAGAAGGCAGCATTAAAAGGTGGTTTGGATAAGACTGTGAGTCTCAGAAAAGATTTGTCGGAGATGCATGAATGGATAACACAAGCTGAGGAAGAATATCTGGAAAGAGATTTTGAGTATAAAACACCTGAAGAATTGCAGAAAGCTGTTGAGGAACTGAAGGTAAAAGATGAACTAATTCCTTGAACTGTGTATAAAGTTATTTTTGAAATTTGCATTGTGAAGAAAGCCTACTCTTTCATTTAGAAGGGTGCTTTTTGAGATCAATTTGTTACTCTTAAATTTAAAGAACTAAGAACTAGGTTACTTGAAGTAATTTCTACCTGGAATATGTTGGAAGATATTTAATCTGTCACAATGCTTTTTTTTTTTCTTCTTTGCTTTATTGGATACTTACTTTGATGCAACTTCAACATTTTTTTACCTAAGGAATACTTTCAAAGAATCTGGTGTTAGCAGCAGTTAACTGATAGAGTGAAATCAGTTTTATATCTTTTTTTTTTTATACTAGAAAGAGAAAAAGAAAAGAGATTTAGTACTTCGGGGTGCATGTTGTTATGTACTAAGTATGCATGATTTGTTATTTTATTTCTTTAATATACCAATATAGATACAGCATATTTTTGTCTCAAGTAAATATTTATTTCATGTGCGATGAGTATGGCCTTTGGACAAAACCCACTAAATTGTGATACGTGCTCAAACATACTGTTGCTCAACCGCTGGATGTGAGCTTGATTTTTGTTTCATAGGTGAATTGTTTGTCCTGTGCTATTCAGGAAGTCAGATTCTATGGCTTTAACAATCTGTCCATCACTTTGCAAGCTCTTCATTGTCCACAGGGTTTTGTCAGTGTTTGAGATTCTCTGACCATGCAACTGATGACCTCTTTACTTACTGGCAGAAATGACTTGATGCTAGTCAGAATATACGGAATATATGGAAATATATGGAATGAATTCAGTTTGTTGTAAATGAGACAAATATATGAAAAGTAAACATCTTCTCTAAAGTTACAATTCTTGTAACTTTACAAGAATAATAAAAAGAATAAAAATAATATAATAAATATATAATAAATATAATAAATATAATAAAAAGAATAATAATAAAAAGTAAACATCTCTAAAGTTACAATTCTTGTAACTTTACTTTGTACAATTCTGTTATTAAATAACAAAACTCATATTTATACATTGCACTGCATGATAAAATAGGTTAGATGTGTACTTTTAGACAACTCTCATGCATTTCCAAGTGAATATTCTGTACTTCCAGCTGAAGTACAGGGATGTCTGAACTGTGACACCTTGACCTATGCAGATAACTAGATCGTTTGTCATGCATCCCTTCGCCTGTTCTTGATGATCCTTTTCCCTAAAAGCTTGCAGCCACTTCTGCTGTCACACAACAGGCAAAATCTGGACAAGAACTCTGCTTATCCAGCAGCTCATTCCCTCCCACAGCTAGGGAAGAGGAAAGCCAAGAGCAACCTAGTAAGCTTTCTCTGGCAATGACAACCTCATCCCAATTGTTCTGGCTCATGGACTTCCTCAGATCCAGAGAGAAAGAAAGTTGTTGGGAACAAGGTTTCATTTTTATGTCTTCAGACCAGGAAGTTCTCATCTTGAATTCCTGTGCAGAGCAGTACACACTGATGACACGACGTATACCATCACTCTGTGTTCAGTAGTGATGTAACTCTGGTAATAGACACTATCGCATTATAAACTGTGAGAGGAAGCAATACTAGGTATGACAGTCTTATATGTTATTAATGAGACAGCATAATAAAGAGTAGCAAAAGATGGAGGAAGAAAGTTGGGAATTGAATTGATCGGTTCTTGTGGTTACATATGCTAAAATGGGGAAAAGGTGGCAGGTTGGTGATTCCAGATCAGTTATCTATGATTTGTTAATTATTGGTTTAAACTTACCATCCATTTGTGATTCCGTGACCCTCAGATCTTTGTTTCCTGGGTCTGTCCCCTGTTAAAACTTCTCTGCCTAAGGTCTTAATGCAGAAAATGCTGTTTGGGACAATGCTCTCTTTTCACTTTGTGCTCTCTACATGCTGGTTAATTTCACTGATGGTGAATAATGACACTGATTTTTCTGCGTAAAGTGAGAGAGTGAAATCAACATTAATGCTCTGACAAAAGTGTAAAATATATACTGGAGAAAAATTATTTGCTCGATTGCTCTTTAAATGCAAGTTAATAAAAGCGGCAAGGAGAGGAAAATCAGTCAGAAGTGTTTTCCTTTTTCTCTGTCTTGTTGCTTGTCACTGTACCTTTAAACTTGTGTACATGAATTTCTAACACAACAGATTTTTTTGTCATTCATGGTTCATAAGGTATTATGGCAAAGATATTTGGAGCATTTCTTGACAAAAAAAAAAGAAACCAACCTGAAATGTTTTGCTATTCTGAGAGCTCCAGAAAACTAAATAGTTTTGAGAAGGTGTTAAATTGTATTGTGTATCATGTATTGGCAACAAGATGAAAAAAGATTTTTTTGGATGCGTTCAAGATTATGTCAGAAAATCTGGGAATTAAGTGTCTTTTTTTTTTTAATGTTGTGAAGTTGTTTTCTTTTTCCCCTCTGACAGAATTCTGTCAGAGAGAATTCTAACAGAGTTATTAGAATCAATTTTTTTCTTAAACCAGGACTACAACTGTTTTGTTTTTCTTTTTCTTTATGTATTTTCTTTTTTTTTTTCCAGAGAGCGAAGGAGGAAGCCATGCAGAAAGAAGTGAAAGTGAAGCTTATTACTGATTCTGTGAATAACTTTATAGCAAAGGCTCCCCCTGCAGCTCATGAGGCTTTGAAAAAGGAACTTGATGTTCTAATTACCAGCTACCAGCGACTCTGCAGCAGACTGAATGGAAAGTGCAAAACTTTGGAGGTTGGGTATTATGTCTGTCATTGTATTTATAGCCCTTCTAACTGCAGAAGTAAGGCAGAACGCAAAAATGTATTATCGTATAGGATCATGAGTAGTCCAAGGCTGTCCTCGCTTAATGATCCATATACTAAATACCACACGGCATAAGCCATGTGCCTAAATCTTGTTGAGAATCATATATGTTGGAGGGTTAAATTAAAAGCGAAGCCTTAGACATGTCTCTTAGGTGGGAGACAGCAATGGCTGCTCAGGGTTCTTATTTCTCTTGAGATTAAGTCAAGCATCTGGCTTCTGTGGCAACCCTGTGACGTTGCCTTCACCAGCTCCTCTAGGCTTCTTTATTCCATGGTGAAGGATTTTGATTAAATGGCCCTGAAGCTGGACACGTGGTGTTATCTCAGCACAACAACATTTCATCTGCTGTAAAGATGAATATTTCTCCTAAATTCTGAGTTTGCCCTGCCATTTTGGCCAACTCCGTTACAGATTCTCCCCTTAGGACTCTTTGGATGTTGCACAGTGGTTGCAGTGAATTAGGTATGATTTTTTGTTGTGAACTACTTTGCAATAGCTAACTTTATACAGGACAATTATATACCTGGGTAAAATTTATCTTCTGTAAATTTCACTGTGGAAAATCAGGTGTGTGGTCTAAGCTGGTAATCTATATTTCCCCTGATCATTGATGTTATTGTGTGGTAATATCCTTCTATAACCTCCTTCTAGACCAAACACTTAAATTGGATATGACCAAAGTTAGTTGAGGTGAATCGCATTCTGGGAAACTTGATCTACAAGCAGCCTAATGCATCTCAATAAAATTATTTCAACTTCTACTAACAAAAAAGGAACAATGAAAAGATAATTTATGGAGAGTTTAAATGTTTTGCTTGTATATAAAGTGTCATTTTTATCTGCTTATTTAAGTATCTTCAGGCACTGTAAAAATAAAATATTAGACAATAATTTAATTCCAGGAGAATAAGAACATAATTTCATGTTACAACTTTATGTTTAGAACTCTAGCACTTAAGTGGTCTATAAATTGCACTAAATGTGCTTTAGAATTAATTTCTGTAGAGATTTCTGTCAGAATTCTTGAAAGCTGTGTACTTAGACATTTTATGAATCCCATGCTTTAAGTAATTAATATACAGAATGTATAAGCAACCTAAGTACATCCTGTAATAAAGACATAAACTTCTAACATGATGAGTCTTTAAAAATTCAGGGTTTTTTTTTATATATTACAAGAGAATTTTACAGAAAAGCTTATGAAGTGGATAATTCATGAGCCAGAAGATTCAAACTGTGTTTTGCAGAAGTGTTCACTTTTTCATGTTATCTTCTGTGGTTTTAGTCTGCTTTGGAACATATAAATACTGGGGAAAAAATCAACTATATGGCACCATAACCATCAGATATCAATCATGTTGTTTTGGGGATGAAACATGCAACTTTTTCAATGTTTTAATAAGTTAAATTTAGCTATGACATCTTCAATCTCAGCAAACTTTTTTTCTCCATCAGGAGGTATGGGCATGTTGGCGTGAGTTATTGTCGTACTTGGATGCAGAAAATAAATGGTTGAATGAGATTGAACTGAAACTCAAGGCAACTGAAAATATCCAGGGAGGTGCAGAAGAGATTTCTGAGTCTCTAGATGTAAGTGCTGGTTTAAATAATATCAAATCACATGTATTGATAAATTGTAAATCACATTACATTCAAAACAAACTGTGAATCAAAATTGCATGTGAGCAAGACGCAGAATATTTGGAAAGTCCTATGTTCTCACTTGATTGAACAAATGAGGTTTTGAATTAAATCCACCTAAGGGGAACAGAGTAATTAAACATGTTATGTCTAATGTCATAGACAATTTTTGCTGACAACAAAATGCATGTTCTTAAAAAACATGGCCTCACTTAAGCCAGTCAAAAAAACATCGAAGACTTCAGAGAGAGCAAGTTTTCATCCTAGCACTGCAAGACTGTTTATTATTACTTAATTTTTATTTGTGGAACCTTTCAAATTTATATAAATTAAGTTAATACTCCTAGTGGATCAAAACACAGAATGTTACATAATAATGCATTTTTGCTGTTGAACTTCATCTATTCAGATACTCAAGCAAATTTTTTATTTTTAAGTACACAAATACTACCACTGAACTCATTGGGCATAGTCCACGTTTTTAAAATCAAGCATCTAGTTTATTGCTTTGCAAAAAGTCTGTCTTTGTTTTCGGTAATAAGTAGCACAGAAAATTTGTTTTCAAGACATGGGACAGGTATTTTTATCTTTTCTCTCTACTTTTATTGTGGGTGAAGTGTGAAATTACTTACTTAGATTTTTAAGGGGAATTGTTATTACTTTGTAGAATCTTATGTGCAGAACGGAAAACAAACTACTTTTTTGACTTTGTTTCAGTCTTTGGAACGTTTAATGAGACATCCAGAAGATAACCGCAATCAGATTCGGGAGTTGGCTCAGACTTTAACTGATGGTGGAATCTTGGATGAATTGATCAATGAGAAACTTGAGAAGTTCAATACTCGATGGGAAGAACTTCAACAGGAGGTATGTTTAATAATTGACTTGTCCTCTCATTAAACAGTTGACAGTCTAACACCATTTAAAAAAAAAAAAGTTATTTTGTTGATATAGTTTCTGAACAGTACTCCCCCCAACCCCGTTTTATTGCTGAGCATGACTTTGTGTGATGTATAATATCTCTTTGGTCATTTTATGTCAACTATTCTGGCTGTCTTTGCCACAGACTCCATGAAGAAAATTTCACTAATTCTTTGACAAATCCCACTAGTGGGACAGTATGCTTATGCTAGTAAATCAATTCAAAACTATGATACTTGTGCATGAATATTTACTTTGAATAATAGAAGTTTATTTAACATATATTTGTGTATATGCTAATAATAGTTGCTTGTGTATGTGTATAATGGCAGGACCAAACAGAATTCATCAAAGAAAATTTTAAAATAACCAAAGGATACATAAGGAAATAGCTTAACTACTAGTAGTTTACTAGTAACAGATGGGGACAAACTATAAATAAACAAAGAACAACCTTACAGGACAGAGTAACAAGGCAGTTAAATTACAGAAGTATTCAGTGCAAATAGATTAAAAAAATGCTCGTGGATGACTTCTGACTTCATATATGAAATTGTAACTTTTGAGCTGGTTGTTACTCCTCAGAAGGAAGGTCTTGGAGTTATGAAGAGAAGTATCAGGAAGATGTCAGCTCAGTACTTGGTAAAGATCAGAAAGGAGTTATTAGGGACTTAGCGACAGAGACCCTCTTTATGACTGGAAACAGAGCATATTCAAAGATGAGATAAAAAGCCAATCAAAAGTTGCTCAGATTCATTGATATAAACAATGCACAAGTAAAGATTTTTGGAAAGCAGCTGTGTTAGAATGATAACAATCTACCATGACAATCATAACATTTTTGCTTCTTTTTTGCTTGAAGTAAAAAGTGCTTGAAATGTACTTGTTCTTGAAAACAGTGGAAGTAAAAACAGTACAATAAAAATTAAGGAAGGGAGCTCAGCTGTTTTGAGCTTAAACTTGAAGGATGGGTAGGCTAAGAGTCCAGTTCCTTCTAATAACTACCTGGTGGTAGTTCTAGTGCAGTGCAGGCATTCACGTAGTCCCATATTGTTGGACAGTGTCATAATGCAAAATTAAACATAGCCTGCTTTTCTGGAATTCTGCTTCTTGACATCTGTTGTTTTTTTCCAGACTTGGAACAGAAAACTGGGAATATAAAGAGAGATTCCAGTGTGTGAAATCAGGACTTTCAAATAGTTTTTCTGAGTGATGAATGAATACTATTTAGTCTTCACAATAATAGATATTAAATCAAAATTCATACCAACTGCAGGGGTTAAATGTGGAAAGTACAACATGAAGACGTGTGAAATTCTAGAGACAATTGGGATGAGTATACAAGCAAAATACATTGGAAATGTATTCACTGCTGTATTCGATTTAATTTAAATATAGACAAAAGCAGGGGGGAGGAAGCCCACCCACTTTTTGAAAGCTCAATCTAGTATTTAGTAGTCCAATACTAATGGTGATATCTGCATATGTATATAAGAGCTGTAAAGCAACTATTTCAATTGCAAGTGACTCAGTCACACTGCTTCTTTACTGTGTTTTCTACAACAAACTCTTTTATTAATTTTTCTACTGTAGTCTCACACACATATTTTCACAAATTCCTGACACTGAATTTTCTGTGCTGTTTGTGTAGACCTGCTGAAATCCAAACAACATGCACTCGCCTTACATAAAAATACATTGCAGACACATAATACTATTCAGCTTGTGTTCAAGGTCACTTCTATTTCAGACAAATAGACTATCCTAATGTGGTTATTTATTTTTATTTGAATAATTGTGCAGGTAATTACCAAGGCAATAAGCTCATGTGGGCAGAAACTGATATATGAAATATTTATTCACTACTCATAGAGCAACCAAACCAAACCACTGCCATATAAATGATGTTGCAAGACAACACAGCATTGCTACTGAGATAGAGATTCGTTTTTAAAGGCAGATAATGACTTTATGTTTGTATGCCTTATCTTCTTTAGTTAACAAAGACTGAGTGTGTTTAGTTTGCTTTTGAACATCTGGGGCTGATCGATAAGCAACGTATACTCTATCTTTACTTTTCAAGGACTGATTCACTTACAACTCTATGTATTAGATCTAAAAAAGACTGTTGCCTGCAGAACTTCAAGCTAATATTGCAAGTGGCTATCATCCTCTGTAATTCTTAAAGTGATTTACATCCTGTCCAGCAAACTTAAAAAACGTCAGCTAGGTATTCTTGAGACTATGCTTGCAAAAAACTGTATAAAGCATTATTGTTCAGATGGGCTTTACACTAGATTCAATTTTTATTCTTGGGGTCTATCTGTTAATTTCTTTTAGAACTCCCCTCAAGATTACCCTTTGTTTCTTTCGAAGAGCTCACATTCATCATTTGACACAATTTTTCTGTTTTTTCTCCTCTCAAGAGGAGAAAGAGTTCTTCATGCCCTGTCTCCACGTGATTGCTTTGAAAGCTGCTAAGAGGGCTGCTTTTACAAGTTCTGAGGCTCTATCTGTCTGCAGTGATAACCTAAAGAGATAAAGAAGTCTTCCATGGTATAGTTTGTAGTTTTGGAATGCAGTTGATCAAAGATGAATATCTTTTTATCACTGAAAGGTCAAATATTTGTAGCCACTTACTTTAAAACACAGTGTGAAATATTACTAGAAATTGCAGAAAAATTAGTTGAGGCTTGGAGGGTATTAAAAATTCCTGGGCTCAAAACAAATGCTTTGAATGTTAGAAAAGGTGTTTGTAGCTTAAGTCTAAACACTAATGCACTCTGATTCCAAAGAAAAAGCAGAGATTAACACATTAACAATTTAGTACAAAACATACAGAGATGTTGTAATATATCTCAGACACAACCATCGTAACACCAAGAATTAGGTTAAATTTTAAAATAATTTAAACGAGTTAAGAATGATTTTGAAGTTAAAGTTTTCTAAATTTAACTTTTTAACTTTATCCTGCAGTAACATTTCTCAATAATTAAAGAGTATAACTGAGACCAAAAAAAGAACTAACATATTTCTGCCTTTCTTAACATACTCCTCTCCATGAGCTGTAGCTGATAAGCTAATTAATGAATTTGCTTCTGCATTTTAAATAAATATATCCTGTAGTAAAAGTACTTTACTTTTTGAAAAGTTTTGTTCTGGTTTTCTCCCACAGCACAATTACTGAGTACTGCCTCAAAAACAAAACTCCACTTGGTTTCAGCCATAAAACTCTAGCCAACATCTTGGTAACTGCATGTGTGACTAATGTCATTGAAGACACGATATGTATTATTTAAGGAAAAACTGGCGATATCTATAAATATACCTTTATAACATTCAACATCAAAGAATGAGCTATAGTCATAAGCAACTGCTTGAGCACCTCCAGCTTTCATGATATTTGATCTCCTCTCAGTGCAGCCTTTCCCTTAATATGGCATTTTTACATGGATAATATGCAGTTACAATTTCCTGCATTTACCATTGATCTTCGTTAAATTGTAAACAGATTTATGTAATACTCCATATCATAAAATTTAAATGTTATACTTAATCATAAAAAACCCTAAAAATCTATAAAAACCTGTAGTGATTTTAATAAAAAATTCAGTCCGTAAATATTTTTTCTTTTCTCTTTCATTCCAATAGTGCTCAACAGCTGATTTTTTGTCTGTTTTTATTTTCCTTGACAGCTGTCAACATTTCACTGGCTCAGAAATAATTAAAGAGCTGGTTATTTTCCTGAGATTTCCTATTTAGCAATTAACTGTCAGACACTTCCTTTTAGAGATCAAAGCCTTCAGCTTTATTGACAATGATCTTATCACATAGCCAGAGCTTCCTGTTAAAGTTTTCAGACCCATTTATACACTGCAATGTTAAACCATCTATTTCTTCCACAGAGGAAGAGAAAAACTGTAAACTTTCAGAGGAAAAAAAACAAACAAACCCAAACAAAAAACAAAACAAAACCCAAATCAAAACCCCACAAAACACAACAACATAAATTAAAATATTTTTATTTCATAGATATATAAAATTTCAATTTTCACGTCATTTAAAAATATTCATATCTAGATTTTCACATGTACAGACATAGGAGTTTTAAGGAAAATTTGAAGCTCAGGTTCACAAACGTAAGCATGTAGTATGTCTGCCCCTTTTTGTAAAGCTCTCTAATGCTTACCTCCACCAGTAACTCTCTTTTCTACTGAAAGAGAGGAAGAGGAATCCTCCATATTGCGGCATTTCCCCTGATTGAATTGATAAATATTCTAGAATTCCAGTGATAGTGCCAGGGACCTACTTAGTGAACAGGATTAGGTTTTCGAGTCTCCAGCTGTTGCGTACTGGAGAAGTATCTTACATTGCAGGAGTGTATTGTACCTTTTATAAGATCACTGTGAAGACTTTTTTGTTGCATTTGTTGTGTAAATTGAACAGGGTCAGAGTAGAGTAAGCAATAGAGCCAAAGACATTGTTCCCAGTAAACAGTAGAGACAAAAAAAACAAAGCAGTACCCATTTATATCTGAGAAAATCATCACAACTCTGAAAGTGCCATTTCCCAGCATTCAACTATGTGGTTCTGCTCCCACCACTAAAATAATTCCTCTGTTGTACCACTGCATTCATGTCTTGGTCTGATATCATCCATTCATCCATCTAAACTTTCACAATTTTTGGAAAAGATGTACTTTTGCCTCTCTTGGAAGATACAAAACTTCACACAGGTTCTTAGGCTGTAATCAAATCCTTCTGAGGACAATGAAAGGGGAATGTTTTGTCTTTGTGTGTGTAAATACTTGCTTTGTGTGCACATAAAGACATCACAAGCATGCATATACATTTATCTGACTTCATATTTGTTTGAATCCAACCATAAAATGTCATTCAGACTCAGGCAAGGATTTGTTGCAGTTCTTCTTAACTTTATCTGCTTTAATGTTTGATCAATGAGTTTGAGAGTATTCTAATTTTTCCAGTTATATTGTAAAACAGGATTATAATATACATAGTTTCTGCTGATATCAGCACAGAGATGACGATTTTTCAATCACCATGTATTTGTCATACAATTTTAAGACTTTTTGTGAATTTCCATGCAGTGATAACTACTTTGCTGCAGGAATGCAGGCTGCTTCTGAGACTGGCAGCAAATTTATCTATACTTAAGCAATTGCCCAGCTGCAAATAATAATTAGCTTGGGTCAGCATTTAATGACGGTTCAAAGCTTCAAGCATTGCTATAGAAGTAGTTTTTCAGAAGGACTTAGAACCAAATTTGTGTCCAGTATATTGTATTATCCAGAAAGTGCAGGCACTTATTTTAATGACTAATAAGAAGGGAACATTCTCAGTGTCTTATTTTGAATGGTGAGCTTTTCTGAACATCAGGACACTGCAGCCCTAAGTGTGAATGGACTGTGCATATAGGTTACGCCTACCAGTTGTCCAAAGAGACTGGTAAAGGCAGAGAGATTTTTTTCCATGCTTCCAGGAGGATGCCCGTACTCGTGGGCTGTAGAAAGCTACTTACCTTGTTTATGATCTAAAGTGTCTTTCAATCTACTGTGTAGTGATGCAAATGGAGAGGTAGAGGGTGACTGTATCTTACCCAGGCTTACAGATTAGTAGTATGGAGTGCCAAAGTAAATGGAAGCTGTGGTTTTTAACCCCACTGCTTTGAACAGGCTGAGAACATTGTAATATAAAATATCAAATCAGATGACGGTCAAAGTAATTTAAGTAGAAAGCCTTTGTACCGTACTGTGAAGTTATACTGTTTTAATGGTTCGTTTGGTAGGGTAATAAACCTTAGTCATTCAGGTGCTTCCATTAACACTGGCAGCGTGGGGCTGATATGTAAAGCTGCTCAGTTCCACAGAAGGTTCTTGTAACTGGCAGTGATACAAGATTATCTGATGAGCTGTTTTAAAATAGCACAAAGCAGCTTACAAACACAAATATAGTAAATACTGGCTGGATGCCTATCCTTTTACTAAGTCAAACAGCTAGAAAGAATGTTCACAAGAAATAATCTTTTTCATTTTTTAAATGTGAAGCTCTATAAGAATCTGGAAGAAGATACTGATATATCAAATTCTCACTGAATTGTTGAGAGATATTTTTGTTTTAAGGCAAGAATTTTATAATAAGTATGAAATCAGATTAAAGTGTACCTGGCTCACCAGAGATAAGAAGTGTGATTTGACTTGAAAAATGGCAGGACACCTAACAACGTTATTTAAAGGGTGCTTGCTTTCTGCCTCCTCCTTTGATTCATGTCAGAGAAAGTTAGTCACTTTATTCTGTGGTCAGCAGAATGGCTGGGCTTGTGCAGAGAAAAACTGTATCGTGTTTGAGATTGTTGGTAATTATTTATGTGCTTTGTACAATGCAGAAACTCTTTTAAGTAGAAGCTGTAGTCTAAGTAATATATGAGTCCGCAGGTGAACATAATGACAGATGGAAGAAAGTACCAGGTTATTTACTACCCAGTATATACCATATTAAACTGTTACAAATAATAGTTAAAGCTAACCCGTTTACGTCAAGTGTTTAAATATATGTATATTTTAAGGAAAATTTGGAAGGAGAATTTATTGCTCTGATTTGGTAGACCATAAAGTGAACTTCTGTGAAAGGAAAACATCCTTCTCAGAAAAAGGATTGTGTAAAAGGTGATGGTAGGCAATCCACTGTGGCGCTGGTGGTAGAAGAGTAGAAGCAAGTGTCAGTTTCCTAGGCTACAAGAGATTACAATTAGAGTGATAGTAGATTGGGCAAGTCCACAGGCAAGAGAAGACAAGAACCCATCTCTTCTTTTTCCAAGAGTAGTCATTGCCTCTCTTCCAGACAGCTATTTATACTCCATATAAGAGCTCCTTCTCAAAAGAGTCTTTATCCCTCTCACTTACTGAAGTGGATTGTCTTGGATGGGATTGTGATGACAGTAACCCTATTCTTAGTAAACAAAATCTCCTGAATTACATAATAAGAACAGGAGGACTGCTATGCCTCAGAATGAAAGACTGCACTATCAGGATGGTTTTATTATGCAGCTTTGCCAACTTTCACTCTGTGTAGAAAACCTCAACGCATGCATTGATTTTTCAGGGTCCTAGATTTTTTAAAACTTATATGTGCAATCTGAGGTTTTGCTTGTTTGTTTCTTAGTAAAAAGAACTGAATGGGTGGCAAAAAGATGCGCAACTTATCGTACAAAAAGGTGGATGAGCACAAGTCACGAGTACTATTTTTGATTCTTAACATTTTCTGGAGAAAAAAAAATGATGGAAAAAATGTGTTATATGTATTGTTACTGTAAATATTGATAACATTGTCATTGCTTTTAGGCTGTGAGAAGACAAAAGAGTCTTGAACAGAGCATTCAGTCTGCCCAGGAGACCGACAAAACCCTCCGCTTAATCCAAGAGTCTCTCACCGTTATTGACAAACAGCTAACAGCCTACACTGCAGACAGAGTTGATGCAGCACAAGTCCCTCAGGAAGCACAGGTAGGTTAATTCAGGTTGAACTGATGTGCTTACTGGTTTTCTCAATCAACCAAAGAGTGTTTGGTTGTCCCTCAGCCTCATATTAATAATGGGGATTTGGAACATGATCAGTATGAAAGTGCAAGTAAATTTTAGGTAGGATTACTTTGAGAAGTTCAAGCTAATCTTCTAATAAAGTAATATTTTCTTTCTGATTTGTATTATATACCTGTCCAGAAGATGTAAAGAACTATAAATGTCATGGAAGACCATGCAGTAGTTTAAAATGACAAAGATAAACAATGTGACCCTTTAAAATCCAGTTCTCATCCTAGAAAGAAGAAATTCGTCATCTTCACTACACTTAGATGGCTCTTTTACAAAGTTGGTTTCGTGACCTAGGAATTGTTACTAAATTATTGGAATATAGACAACATTTTTAATTATTTCATGATGTGCACATAAATGTACTTATATTTCAATTTTTACAGCTCCTGTAAGTTTAATGGAAACAGCTTTTCCCATTATTTAGAAATGGTTTATTGAGCCTTTGAAATAAAAATGTACATCTAACTCTCATTTTTACTTTTTCATTCTTTCTTCTATAACATCTGCTTTACCTCAGCATTAAGATTGTAAATAAAATTGTACTAAAAATCAAGTAAAACCAAACATCTCTGGTATGAAATTATTAATAGTTTACAATCTTATGTACAGCAACTTTTCTGTAAATTCCACATCAGTTTAGGAAGTCAGATTACAAAAGTAAACAAACAAACAGACCAACAAAAAAAGACTACAGGGAATTTGAAAATGAATGCTTTATAATGATTTTAGAAAGGACATTCAATTGTGTTTATTATGGCATGCCTGTAGAGTTTTAAATCATTCTAAAAATGAGTGCCTTGTACAGAGTAGCTTAGACGATCTTAAATATATTCAGAGCTGAATATATTTAACCTTGAAAATCATGTTTTCTCTCCTTTAAAAATAAAGGTTTCTGTGTCTTTTGAATTAAAATATAGATAGATGTACCTTTCAGTTGCTTTTCTAGTGTATGTGTGTTTGTAGGTATATGCAGATATTTTTATGTGTGTGTACATGAATTAAGAAGTTATATTTAGAAAATAGGATCATATTTGTGTTGTCTTTTTTTGAAACTCATTCTAGTTTATTTGTTTCTAACTTACATCAGTATAAGAGGTTTCAGTTGAATTATTGTTTCAGTTTGATTCCGAAGCTGTTAGCTATCAGTTGACTCTTCTGAATTATTTTTTCCTTCCTTGAAATATGAATAATGTAAACAATTTTTTTTATTAAATAAGATAAAAATCAGCATTTGTTAAAGATGTAACAGCTGAATTTCTCGTCTTGTAATTATATGACTCCAATACACAAGAAAAAATTGATTGGAAAATGTGGGTTTTTTCTAGTTTATTTGAACCTTCACATGGTAGCAATTTTCAGTGGTGCTTCCTGTATCCCATGGACGCATCTGGTTTATGTGCGTCCTCAGAAATGATATTGGCAATGATTGCAGACTGTGTAGAAGGAAGTAATTCAGAACTTCAACAACTGAAGCAACACAAAACTCAACCAACCTTAATTAGCACACTTTCATGGGAAAATTTCAGCACAGTGCTTTTGCAAAACTTGTTTTTGTTATTGAGATTTTATTGGCTGATGTCAAATTCACTTTATTATACTATATCCACTGTGGGAAAATCCGCATATAGGCTGCAGAGTTTTTCCTTTTCATGTTTTTATTTTAAGATGCCAGTGGGACATAATGAAAAAAACTTAATTAACAACTGAACAGATTTAATGCAAATATTGAAGTTCTCTGAAGTTCAGTTGTGAAGTTCTTCAAAATCCTTAGAGGGAAAGTGAATAAACAATCAATTTTAGGAGAGTAAATATACTGAGTCATTCCTTTAGTGAATGGCCATGCCAGTCCGTGGCAAAATAGGCACAAAACAAGCTCCTGTGGAGCTTCTGCTGGCACAGCTGTTTTGTAGAGCTGAAAACAGTTCATTCATGTAAGATACCCTACAATAGTGTCTGCACAGCTGGAAGGGAAGTCTTTCAGTCATGATGTTGGTTTCTGGGCAGGGGTCAGTTTATTCATTGTGAGGAATTTAGCAAACTGTTCGGCAGTATGTATTGCATTTCTAAAAGAACATATGGGAGAATTTACAATGAGTAAGCTGCTGAGAGTTTGGGAGCTCTGAGTGTTTGCTTCAAAAATTCAAATCCATTTAGAGCATTGATAAGAGGAATAATCTTTGGTTCAGCTGATCAGAAATGAATCTGATTAAACAAAATTATATTTAGATCCTCTTTTTAAGTGAAATGAACAGTTTAGTTTATTCAGAAAATGACAGAAAGAAAGAGGAGTTAAGTATGTGCTGTTCAACTTCTCCTTTGGATCATTTTTTGAATGTAACTTCTGTGTGCTTCTTACTCCACCATGTGGCACTGAGAATTTAATGCTAAGAGAGCCACTGCCACCCAACTCATTTTGAGTATTCTTAAAAATGCTATATTCAGGCAAAACAATCTAACAGCAACCACACAGAAAAATCAGTTCAGAATGCTCAATGTGTAATGATGAAAAGAGCTGGAATGAGGTAAAGTCTAAAACAGTATTTCAGAAGGAAAGATTATTTGTTTGCATGCTTGATCTCATGATCCCACTGAAGTCTCTTTAATTTCTCTAAATTTACTTGAAAAAAACAGGGAGTGAAGTCATCGTCACAGGAATTTGCTGATTCCTGACTTTTTTCAAGTACTCTTTAACTGACAGAAAGAAAAAAAATCTGTACTGAAAATAAAATATTTATAAAATTATTTTATTGTTATAAAATAATTTAATGTTACGTTAATATAAATAACAATCAATTAAATAAAGTATTTAAATATATTCATTTAAATAATAATTTTATATAATAAAATAGCTGATAACCATTATTCAGAAGTGTAAGCTTACGTTTTGTAAAGTATTAAGTTTGAATATCTATGCACTCTACATATCTCCATAGCATCCGAACAATGCATTAACTGTGTTTTAAACTGCACAAACTGCAGTCATGTCCAACTTATTTGCTCTTCTTATTTGGATTCTTCACTTAATATTTCTTTAAGTGCAGTGTCCAAAACTAAGTATGCTGTTCCTGTTAAGACTTACTTGTATGTCATTACTGCTATAACATCATCTTATATATGTATTATTTGCTTTTCTTCTTTTTCTTTTTTTTTTTTTCAAAGATGTGGCATCATTGACATATATTCCTTTTGTGCTTAGATTTTTCTAATCTTCTGGTACTTTGTTTATCCTTTCAGAGTTTTTAAAGGTAACCAGTAACAGTTCTGAAATTGTTTCAGATATGTTTTTTATGTCTACTAGAATCATGACCTTTCCATTCATAAAGATTTAACTTACCAGAATGCCCTCTAAATGTTTTGTTTCCTCCATACAGTAGGCGGAGATCTGACTCCTTAAGACATTGATAGTAATCATGAAAGTAAGCAAAAATGAGGTTAAACTGAGCACCATTCCTGAGAGCAGTTAGGCTAGCTAATTAGTATTTGGAGAAATACAAATCAGAAAACCTGATACACGAAGAAGAGCTGGCAAGCTGTTCTCTGCAATACAAGAGCACCAAATCTGCAAATTTGTGCACTAACTAAACAGTATTCAATTGCCCAATACTATTGCCTGATGTATGTGGTTGGAGGATGTGGAATATGGAGATATGAACAAGGATATAGTAACGGACAGTACAACTGCTTAGGGTTTTTTTTTTGTATGGCATGTTCTGCATAGCATGTTCTGCTTAAAAATGACTATGAGAAGGGAGCAGCATATTTATTTTCTGCTGTCCTCCAAACTAGGGGGAAAATCTTCTATCTGAGAGCAAACAGATATGCTGAACTGGGAGCAGCTTCTGGAGGCCCAGTGGGACAGTAAAGGACATTACCCCTGGGCTGGGACATGCAGCCTCCCATTGCAGTGCCACAGTCAGCCCTCAGGGGTTACCTACAGCTACCTACCATAGATTCCGCCTATAGCTCAGGATGCTGCTGAAATTTGATAGGCAGGAAAGAAATCTTGTGAGGAAAGGACCAACCCTGCAAGGTCAGAGAGAGGCATGAAAAGGTCTGTTTATTGTGTATAACCCAAGAGATCCAAGCGTCCTCTCTTTAAGGAACTCTCTATCTTTAGTGTATCACCCAGTGTTTCCATCAGTCTACTTCAGAATGGAAAGCCTTTTGATGTCTTTTGTTAAACTTCCCGTGGAGAAAATAGGACATGTTTTTTCTTGAGGATTTGGCCAGTTTTTTTATCACGGAATGAAAATAACCTTTTTTGTACAAGAACAGCTTTTATAAATCAAGTTTTAAATTAATAACCAGGAATTTAGTGAGTCGTTTTTCTGCAATGGACTTTAAAGAGAAAGAGGAATCAGACAGAAAAAAGGAAGAACTGTGGTTAATTCTAGTAACTTTATTTTAACCTAATCCCTTTGCTGCCACAGTGTTTAATAAACTATAATTTATAATTTATTATTTATAATTTATGTTTAGTGTATTTTTGTGGAAGTTTATAAATCGAATTAAGACTCGTAAATTGGCCGCTGTCATTACAGTGCATGCCCATAGGAAATATTTCACCTATTTATTACTCTTTCTAAATTCAAGTGATGTTAGTGTTCTCTGTCCCATCTTGGAACATGTTAATATTGTGTTTCTCTTGTATCTTTCTTCTGGATTTATCCAGCTTTTGAGAACTTATCAATTTGCTGATCTTGGTGTAGTTAATATTGACTGCAAAGTAATTCCTCATTAAGTCATGAATTTCTGGCAACTACTACAACACAATACAATGGGGTCTGGCAACATGAAATTAAGATGTATTGAACGATAATACGCACTATAATGTACATCTCCTGTGACCTTGCCCCATTCCTGAAGTAACAGAATCAACAGAGTCTTCTTCCTTCTTAAGGAGCAGACAAATAGATGAGAAGTTTCTCCCAGTTCTGGGTGGACAATGGTATCCCTGACCGAGCATGAGAAAGCAATTTCGTCAGTATGTTTTCCAGAATGACTTTCAAACTTTTTTCAACTTGGTGATACTACATGAACTGTAACCATCAGCTGGTTTCATAGTGTAGTCCTTTCAATTTTACTCATACTAAAATCTGTGTTTGCATATTAAATGTGCACTTCATCTAACCTTGTCTTTTCAGCCATTATTCCGCAATATTATTTCTATGTATATTGCAGTTTTGTCATTATAAATAACTCACTTTCTTTTAATTAAGTACACAAGGTTGGGGGGTTTGTTGTTTTTTTTTTTTTCCTTCTCCACCCCCACCCCCCCTCCCAAAAAAAAAATAATACTCTCCTTTGTTATGATTTTGCTGAATATTGCTGAGTGGCATTTCTTTATGGTTTTTTTTGTAAATATGATAACTGATTTTCTAATTATAGTAACAGATATTGATGAGAAGTGACATAGAATCAAGTCTTCTAGTTCAATTTTTTCTTGTAAATAATGTTATAGAGTTTGTTCATATGCCTTCATAACTTTTTTTCTAAATGCTGTTCTCAAAGCATGAGATTGCAATTAGGTTTGTGACAATTTTCAAATGAGATAAATAGTCATGTTAGTTCTTTTGGCTTTCCTTTCTGTGATTTAAAATTGGAAAGGTTTTTCCGAGAACTGACTATACTGCCAATTCTCTACTTTTTGCTTTCAATATAGCAAGACTCTCTGTATTTCACTGTTCATCTTTTTAAAATTAAGACTAGTAATTGAGAGAAATGATGTATTGCATGCCCTTGGGACTGAAATCTTTTTGTTCTAGAACTGGTCCTCATGAGAAGAGGCACAATCAGTGTTTTTGGTCTGGCAAATATTGTTAGGTTTAGTATATGTTTATATTTTAGAGTTCGTATACACACATACACATACACATATATAAAAATAAAATTCGTGCAAATTAATACACTTCCTGAAAAAATGCCAGTGATGGAAGATGAGAATCCTCAACCTGTAGGACACAATAATTTATGCATAGTAGTATGTAGTAGTTACATACACTACATTGTATTGTGATGTTCTAAAAATGGAACAAAGGCAGTTTTTAATCCTTATTAAAACAAAAAAAGACAGGAACCACTAAGAAAAGCAAAGGTGGGAATAACAGAAAAGGAAAAAGAAAATCAGTGTTTTCTTGTGGATGTTTAGAAGAAGTCGATGTAATAAATTCATAGGTCAAAATAGACAAAGTCAAAATGGTCATGTCAAAATTGAATGAAAAGGGGCATCATAGGCAGGTGTTATAAATTCTCTTATATCAATTCAGGACTAGTTTAATCTTTCTGCCTGGGAGCAGCAGTGGCAAATACAAAAAGTATTTTCTTGCTGTAATCCTTACTAACTTTTCTTTTAAGCTGTCCTCTAATGTGTTTGTTCTCTCTAATTCTACTTTGATATCAGAGTAGGTAAAGCTTCATCTGTCTCTTGCAGAGCAATTTAAAAAAGTATAATAATAATAATCTCTATGCAATGTCTTATAATATCTAATTGCTTAAACTCTACTCTGTACTGTACTCTGTACTGTGCTGTTCTGACCTATTCAGATAAGAACTATTCAATTATATGCTTTCCAGAGTGACTCTGAGGTTGAACAAAGTAAACTGGAAAATACAAACAAAAATTGGTTAATTGATGAGGTGGAGAAGCAAACAGTTGAAATATGGGATATGATATAGTATATTTTTCTAGCATTCAGACTTGCTTCTTCTTTGTGTATGCAGCTCTGACTTCCAAGACATCAAGAAATGATTTGGCTTCAGGAGCAAACTAATCTTGAGTCACCACCAACAATTTGGTCCTGCAGAAGATAATCCTGTTACAATTGTAATACACTTCAAGGGGGAAATTTTAAACTTGGACAAGCAGAAAATAAATACTACCAAAAAAACTATTAAATAAACCCTCTTTCCTTGATTACATTGTCCTTCTAATTGACTGCCTTTATTTTTCCAAAACTAAAATACCATATTTAGAAAAATTCTATTACTTGCTGCAAATACTGCTGGCCATTCAGTACATAGCCTTGACCAAGAGAACTCAAAATAAAAGAAATACAAAATGTACAATTATGTACAATTTTAAATTAAAACTTTCATCTAAATGGACAGCTTTCTGTGAGTCATTTTGCTTTTACAAGTGCTTTGCTTCAGAGAAATATTTTATTTCTCTAAATAGTGATAGGTAGTTTAGACTCATTTTTGCAATTAAGTTTAGTAATGACTTGATGGTTTTCAGTAATTTACTAATTCTGTTTCTCTTCAAATTTACTTTAATACCTTTTCAATATAACTTGTTAAAAACTTCTTTCAACATAGTGTGGCAATATATAAGACAATATAATGTTATACAAGACATTATAACCATGTAATACCCTATAATGTAGACACATACAGTGTACTTCATACTTAATAAGCTATGAAAATGTCATTTAAAATATCTATATACTCATTTTTACTTTTAATCAAACTTTAAAGGATCAAATTGTATGTTAAAACCCCCTTTTCTTCTTTTGCATAATTCTTTGTAGTCTTTTGAACTACATAGTTTTCATATTTTACAAGTGACTGTAGTGTAAGATAAACGCATGTGCATGTATTTAAACTGTCTCTAGAGTATATGAGAAATGCTTGTATACCCTAGAAAAAAGCAGATTATACCTAAAATCACTTTTTCATGCAGGGTTAATGGCCTTAAATACCTTTCCTGGTGGGAACATACCTTGTCTTATTTCATAGGGTAATTGTTCTCAGTAGTACTTGCCTAGCAATTCTGCTAATAAAAATATCTCATTATCTAACAATTTAAACAAAAATATGTGAATCACGCTAAATTATGTTATATCAATATACTTTATGGGAATTCTTTTCCATTACATTGCACTAGCCAACATTGCTTGAATTAATTGTTTCTGTAAGGTTGATTTATGGTGAACCAACATGGCTGATATTTTTCTTATGATGATTTGATTGCACACTGGTTTTGCAGAAGGAGATAAACAGAAATGTGTGATAGAAAATGGATTAAGTTAGCGTATTAATGAAATACATGCAGTTAGGCATTCAGCATATCTACAGATACTGAACATAGATTCATCAGGAATATGCTACAAATTGTATACTGTTTTAGATGTAACAGAACTCTGCAAGATGGTGATGATGTTATATATGCAGGATACTTTGATCAGTTTTCTTTCAACTTGCCTGATAATACTGTGAAAAATAATAAGAAATAACAATAGCGAAGCAAATCGCTTTTCTATTTGTATTTTTATTTTCTATGATTAATTTTTAATTTTCTTCCCAGTGACAGTAGTTGTTTTCCTTTAGAAGAAAGAAATCTATATTTTGTTGCCTACAATTTAATCACAATTTCCTTAGCAAGATTATGTCAATAGTATCTCAATGTCAAAGTTATATATATTTAAGCAGGAGTTTTTCTTATGATCAAGAGAAACTAAACTTAATAATTTATAGGGTGGTGAACAAGTAATTCGTGGAATAATTTTCTCTAATGATCCAATATGTAGTGTAGTACTTCTGTTTAATATCTTTCAAAATCAACTGTTCCAAATAATATTAACAACATAAACGTTTTCTTCAAACTCTGATGATTACTGTCTTTGTTTTTCAATAGAAAATACAATCTGAATTAACAAGCCATGAGATTAGTTTGGAAGAAATGAAGAAACGAAACCGGGGTAAAGATGCTGCCAAAAGAGTGCTTTCCCAAATTGATGTGGCACAGGTATGCAAAGTTTATTTCTTCCATCTTTCCTTCACTCATGCGAATGAACAGCATAATACTATTACTACAGTATGAAGTGTTCTAAGGTGTCTCTGTTCTGTTTTAGCTCCTCCTTTCTAGCCAGGAAATGGGAGTGGATAAAGCGTACCATTCGTGTCTTCTTACTGCTCATTTTTCTTTTCCTTCTTATCTAGATGGTGACAGTTAGAATGTGCTGCAGTTACAACAAATAAAACTACAGTGAGGCTTTTTGATACACTTTTTGAGGTATTTGGAAATACTTACAGTTAAAAGTATTTTGATTTGGAAATAAAAAGATATTTGAGATACGATGATCAAAAGTGTGCACATTGTTCAAGCACAGTATAGTTTTATGCAGTAACTTTTGTACTATGACAAATATTTTCTTTTCTATTCATCATGTTCCAAATCATTCCAAATACCCATTTTGCATGTTTGGCTGCTTTTAAATATCTAGTTGATATTTTTTAAAATTTGTCAGAGATAAACATAAGTATATAATATAACTGTTATAGTTACCTATTATAACTTAAATGAGAGTGCTAATAGATAATTTAGATTCCACTTGTATATCAAGCTTAGTGTTTCTTTTGTGATGTGCATTACTTAATTTTTGGATTAATTAAACATAATTTGCTTGGGTTCTTTTCCTACAGATCCTCGGTACTGTGCAATCCTTCAGTGACTCTTCACAGATGGCTTTAATTTTCTCTACTATTAATACTGTCATTCTCTCTCTTTTCTAGACAATTTTTAATATATTGACCAACACAAATTGTAACAGTTATTGATATGGCATTGCAAGCTTCCCACAGGACTTGATCTTTATGATGTTGAAGTGTCACAAGAAGCTGAAAACTAATTAAGTATGAATTTAGCGTATGCAAACACACAGAAGAAAAATAAGACTACTTTTTCCTATCCTTTTTTTTCCCTGATTTATTCAATTGTTCACTTATTTATCTAAGGAAAGACTTCCTTTCTTACCTCATTGAATCTCAATTTCATTAAGAATATTTAATGAAGAAAGTTGTTGGAATGAGCTGCTGCAAATCTACGCAGTTTCCTATGTTACCCAGAATCATCTTATGTTCATGATTCTTACCTCCTTCACAGAAATATGATAGATGTGGGAAGTGTTTTTACTAGTGCCTATGTATAGACTATTTCTATTCCTTATTATAGATTTCCTCAAGTTTATGTAGTACAGACAACACTGTATTGGTATAAAGTGTCCAGGATTTGAAGGTAAAAAAATCAAAAGTGTGTTTGCAGGTACTGAGTTCCTATTTAATTACTTATCCATTTCTTAGTGACATTCTTTCTTTAATTTCAAACTGTAGAATAACTTATTCTACTAGAACTTTGCTCTGTACTTCTAAAGAGAAATTAGTTCTTATTCAAGTAGATAATTAAAATGCCCTTTCTTTGCTTTATTTTTAATTATTTTGCCTCCCCCTGAGGTAGGGATCATGTGAGCAAGCAATATAATTAAAGCACAAAGATAACAAATTGTGAAAATTATGAAATTAGAAGCCATGCTTGTCATAGATTTTTCTGCCTTCAAATTACTTTCTTTTTACTCTAGGTTATACTTTTTTAAATTTAAATAGAAATCAATTTTATACTCTAAATCTTGGGTTTTGAACTAGAACTACTTACTGCTCAGCCACTATATTAGGATTTCTTTGAGGGACTATTTTTTCCTCCTGTGAAGACCAAGATTTTCTGCTGCTGGTGTTTTCCTCAAAACATTTAAATTCTTTAAATAAGAAACAGCTGATTGATACTAGATTCTAAGTATTTTGAAACAGGTCTAAGACTTGTCTTCAATGTTGATGTGATTTCACACTTACTACTCACCTATGTTTACTTCTCAGAAAAAGCTGCAGGATGTCTCCATGAAGTTTCGCTTATTTCAGAAACCAGCCAACTTTGAACAGCGCCTTCAAGAATGTAAAAGAATTTTAGATGAAGTGAAGTTGCAGGTGCCCAAGTTGGAGATGAAGAGTGTTGAGCAGGAAGTAGTACAATCACAGTTGGATCATTGCATGGTGAATATTCAAAGATACTGTCTTTCTGTTTCCTGCCTGATCTGTCTTTCAAATTTAAAGTATTTTCAATGTTGGTGTCAATATTTCTTTGGGAAATATTAGAAAATATTCTGAGAAAGATTTAAGAGCAAAGTTACACCATGAAAGTTATAGGAACTTTTTTAAAGTTTGATTTTTTCAAGGAGACTAGAATAAAGAGAAGGGGTTAATCCTCCTCATCCTACTTCTCTTACTTGCAAATGAGGTTAGAAGGACATTGTACACTTAAAATTATATTCAATTTCAAAGTTTCCCGTGATATAATAACATGGTGAAATAGTTCTAACAGTGTTACAGTGACCTTTTTCTTTCCATATCTTGTTATTTTCTTCTGCCATGGCAAAGACCTCTCACAAGCATGAGACACTGATTAAATGTCTGAAAAAAATTGAAAACGTGTATTTCTGTGAAGAAAGCTAAATATTATAGAATATTGTCCTGAATTCAGAGTGAAAAATAAAGTATCAGTTACTCATGAAATTGAAAAGAAAAAAAAATATGAAACCATTCTCCTTTCAGTGAACTTTCAAAGAATGGTCTTGAACTTTCACTATGTGAGAAGGCCAGTCCGGATCCCTTTCTGATTCCCTCTTTCTGTCTTTCATATGACTTTATCTCACTGGATGGGCTCTATTTTCCACAATATGCTACTATCATGGAACTCAATGATGCAACCAGAAGAGATTTTGCAATGCACAAATCTATTCTAGCCAGGAAACACAAAACATAAAGGAAAAACATTGACTACAACTTTCATGAGATAGCATACTGCAACTCTTCTTACAAGAGCAAAAGATCTGAATATCCTGTACCCCTTTACTGTTGAAGGAGAATAAAGATAAAAATGAACACTAGGTTCTTGATGATAAAAAAAAAAAGAGATTTTAACAGCAGAAATCAGGACAATCAGATCCTTGTCTTCAGTTGTGTTGTTTTTCTGGAGTGATGGCGTGCCTGAAGATGTTGTTTTCACCTCCACTTCTTTCAGATCTAAATTTAAGAATTTAAATTAAAAAATAAGTGTGGAACAAGTCAATACTCTTTCTTTACATCTCGTGAGGTTTTTTTTTAAATGCAATTACTCTTAAATTTATATTCTTACAGGAATGAGATGGTAATTAGAAGCTCTGTACTGAATTAAAGTATTTTCACTTTGCAGCTAGCTTTTGCAGCTGTCATACTCTGTGGAAGACTTATAGTGTTTTTAGAGAATCTTTGTCTGCAAAGAATCTCATAATGTTTCTTTTTTTTAATATCTAGTCATAGTATCCCATCAGATGTTAGCCACTATGCATCATACAACACCTTCCTAATTTATTGACAGGTTTTCAGTGATGAAGAATGTATTTATTATATTAAGCACCTAGAAAGCAGTTGGACTGTGTATAGTAAAGCTTCTCAACAGCTTTACACTTGCCATTCTTTGCGTACCTGTGTGGTAAAGGACACTGTGTATCTCTGTGGAGTCTTTTTCCACTGTGGAGTCTTTTTCTACTGTGGAATTTCCATGTCATAGAAGAATTTAATCTTAGATTAACAAGAAAAATAAATTCAACTTCTGCTCTCCTTACATGAATGTTAATTTGGGCATTTATGTGGCTGTTAAATGGCTTGAGATACCAAGTCATATGTTTAGATGATGATGCTGACTTTCAGCATATGAAAAGAAAGAATGCTCTTCTTTTTCTTAGTATCACTCATTTGAAATATTAGAGAAAATGTGTTTACAGATTACTTGCTTATTTAAAATATTTTGGCTTAACCATGTTTCTTTTTCAGGTAGATTTTTTAATTATTTAATGTTGTGAACAGTATTATACTTAGTAAATATCGGAGAAATCTTGATGTAGTAGTATGAAAAATTGTCAGATTTTTAAGTGAGTTTAGCAGCTATTTGTAGTTTAAGTACATCCAACAAACTGTATGAATTAACAGAAGACATCTGTTTTTGTTTTAAATACTGTGTTATCTAAACCAGTTTGAAAACAACCTTTGTCGCATCTTATAACAATTAGAGATGGTATGTACTTTCTTATGTATAACATTTCTACCATTGGTTTTGATGACAAGTCTTTGAAAGCAATATTAGTACAGATAGGCTGTTCTGAATCTGTTAATTTGGATTCTGATTTAGAAATGGATTAATTTTTCTCATTAACTTTTTTTTTTCAATACACACTCTGGGTGAGTTTTCTTTATCCTTAGGTCACATACCTAAGGATATGTTGGTACCTCTCAACTCCTTCAGCTTTTAAATGGGAGTAGAAGGTGCTCAGAGTCATACACGATGGTGGCTTTATGCAGTAGACAGTACAAAGACTTCTAGTGCAACTTTATAATATCTTCAATAATCTATTCCATTTTACTTAATGGTTATGTTTCATATTTATATTTAATTAGAAATTATATAAAAGCCTAAGTGAGGTGAAGTCCGAAGTGGAAACAGTGATAAAAACTGGGAGGCAGATTGTTCAAAAGCAGCAGACAGAGAACCCAAAAGAACTGGATGAAAGGCTTACAGCTTTGAAGTTGCAGTATAATGAATTGGGTGCAAAGGTAAGCTCTGTATTTTCAATGTAAAACTATGCCCTCTTTTTAACTTACAGAGTGAAGAATAATCTTGGTATGGTAAGTTAACGGGTTTGTTATTGATTCCATTCAAGGCCCTCACGTTTTCTAAACAACGGGACAGAAAGAATGGAGGCAAAAGTAATCATGAGGATGGCTATTCAGTTGTTTTAAGAAAGCATAGATCCTTCTAGAAAAATATAAAATTGCTTTATTACAGATCAAAATTATACTTTCTTAGTGTTTTAACTTTTTTTTTCTACTATTTCATTGTGTTTTAGGAGTCAGAGAAGGATGTTGTTTCTTTTAATACCTTAAACACTTGTTTCAAAACACTTCAGGTCAGGAAAATATTTAGATTTTATTTGTGATTTGTTTTTCTTCACATTTTACTTAAAGAGCTACTTCATAGAGGAAAGAATTATATCTTTTCATTTCTTTCTGCCTCTTACTGTACAGATCTTTATTTCACTTCTACTTGTTGCTGTACAAAAATCTGTTGATGAAGAATTCTTGCTACTGAAGCTTTTATCAGGAGACGTTTGTGTATCACTCTGCTTCAGCTCCACTCTTGAGTTTAACCATGTGTTCAGTTATTGTCATAACTGCTCCCTGATTTAAATATCATGTACAAACTGACTTACCTTTTCGCTGAATCTTTATATATGCACCACATAAGATATTATTTAGTTGTATGTGGAATAACTCTCCTAATCTTTTTACATCACAGATACCAGTTACTCCATGTTGGGCAAAACTGAGTCACCATCCCTTGAGCTCTGTCATGTGGAATGTATTGCCTTGGACTAGAACTGCTTAGGAAACTTCTGTTAAAACAAACAAAAAGCCCTGATATTTATACAATACTCAGTTTGACCACTTAAAGTATGTTAGCATATGATTAGGAAGACTACATTAATACTTTCCCAATAATCTCTTATCTAATATCAGCTTCACCTACAGAAAAAAAAAAAAAGTTCTCAAAATGGTATAGTCTTTTACCTTATGATACCAATAAATTATTTATATATAATTAACTTTGTAGAGTAATTCCTGTTAATTTCTCAAACACTGTCATTCCTTGTTTAAAATTTCCTTCTCTACATCATCGATTTCTTTATGGATTCGCATGCATTTAGAGGCTGTTACACTTCCCAACAAGAGAATGTTTTTGTTTACTCATTTTTTCCTAAAAGTCAACTAAACAGAGAGTAGGAAAGACAGACCTTATGACCAATATGAACAAGACCATGATTGAAAAAAAAATTGCGTGTTTATCTCTAAAGGCTTTTTATTTAGGGTCTGCATTATCTATGGAGTGCATTGCTTGCTTCTGAAGTAGAATCTTCTACAAGGATCTTTGAGCTCTGAAGAGGAGTTGTGATATTGTCCTAAAGAAGACTTCACGCAAATAATTCTGTTAACAACTATCCTTCATTAATCTGTTTTCTTCCTCCTGCCCTCATTAGAACTATCCACAGAACTTCTAAAAACTGTAGGGTTAAAGTAAATTTGTTGCTGTAACTGTCTGAATGAAGATTGTGAATGACAGATGTAGTGGTCGGTCTATTTCTAAAATTTATACACTTGAAATATACAGAATAGGACAGAATGCAAATTTTTGGCTTTGTCAGATTATAAATTATTAAAACCATAAATTATTACTAACTAGGAAAATGAGCCCATGGTGATACCGAGAGTCAGTTTGCGATTTAAACACGTAATGATAGTTGAACCCCACTGACTACGGTACAATAAACAAATAAGAATTATGTTCTTTTTGACAGAGATAATACTCATTTAAGATCCTGTATTAAAACATTTCTCTCTTGCTAGAAAATAAAGGTATTAAGATGTATCAATCATTAGGGTGTGGATAGCTATCATTTGAGACTAGATAATATATTTGGTTTCTCCATTATTTTAAAAAGGGTTGTAGCATTTAGTCCTACATTATATTTAACGTAGCAGCAGACAGGTGCCATTGTTATAGGAAACCTCTCAACTAATGAACGGATAAAAATGTGCCATTAGGAAGCCATTAGTGATCTGAAGTGAGCCATATTGCAAATTAATATCTCTCAAAAATCTGCAGTGTGTGTTTAGCTTTCTTCTCCTAGATGTAATTTCTCACATTTACTTTTATGTAGCATGATAGTTAATAGTTTTGGAGAGAGTCACAAAGGCCCAGAGATACAGAACTGAAAGAATCAGTTAGACATTATTAGCCCGACTTGATTGCAGTGAGTCAAAGTCTGTCTTTTTTTTAAAAAAAAATAGAATAGTTATAACTAATGGTAAGTCTCAGGACCGAGATCTGTAGACTCACTTGTGTGATTTCATATGTACTGCTTCAGGAGGTCTCCTTATATTTGAAACAATCTTTAAGCACATTTTTAAGCAAACAGAATGGTTTAATATAAACATGTTGAACAATGAAGTGTTGTACTCTCAGATGCACAGGAAAATTATGATAATTTCTGTACCTATGTAGTTTTTCTAGATATTTTACGTTTCATGACTCTAGACTCTCTAAACCTAGAAAGTCTTTCCTTTAAGAAGACTTTTTTGCCTCAGACTTTACTGGCAAGTGCTCTAGCTGCACTGCCCGAGTCACAGAAGGCAAAGGCAGGGACTGGGAGAATGAAGAACCATCCACTGTAGCAGAAGATGAGGTTCAAGACCATCTAAGGAACCTGAAGGTGCACAAGTGATGAGATGCGTCTGTGGGTCCTGAGGGAACTGGCGGATGAAGTTTCTAAACCATTATCCTTCTTATTTGAGAAGTCATGGCAGTCTGGTGAAGTTCTCACTAACTGGAAAAAAGGGAAACAGAGCCTCCATTTTTAAAAAGGGAAAAAAAGACGCAGGGAACTGCAGGCCAGTTAGTCTCCCCTCTGTGCCTAGCAAGATCATGGAGCAGATCCTCCTGGCAACTGTGCTGAAGTTCATGGCAAATAAAGATGTGATTGGTGACAGTCAACATGACTTCACTAAGGACAAATCATGCCTGACAAATTGGAGGCCTTCTACGATGGGGTTACAACATTGGTGGATAAGGGAAGAGCAACTGATGTCATCTACCTGGACTTGTGCAAAGCATTTGACACTGTCCTGCACAACATCCTTGTCTCTAAATTGGAGAGACATGGATTTGATGGATGGACCACTCAGTGGATAAGGAATTGACTGGATGGTCAAACTCAAAGAGTTGTGGTCAACAGCTCAATGTCCAAGTAGAGACCAGTGATGAGTGGTGTTCCTCAGGGGTCAATATTGGGACTGGTGCTGTTTAACATCTTTGTCAGTGACACGGACAGTGGCATTGAGTGCACCCTCAGCAAGTTTGCCGATGACACCAAGCTGTGAGGTGCAGTCAACACACTGGAGGAAAGGGATGCCATCCAGAGGGACCTCGACAGACTTGAGAGGTCGGCCCATGCAAACCTCATGAAGTTTAATAAAGCAAAGCGCGAAGTCCTGCATATGGGTCGGGGAAATCGCAAGCACAAATAGAGGCTAGCTGGGGAATGGATTGAGAACAGCCCTGAGGAGAAGAACTTGATTGATGAGAAGCTCAACATGAGCTGGCAATGCGACCTTGCAGCCCAGAAAGCGAACTGTGTCCTGGGCTGCATCCAAAGAAGGGTGACCCCAGGTCAAGGGAGGAGATTCTGTCCCTCTGCTCTTATGAGACCCCACCTGCAGTACTGCATTTAGCTCTGAGGTCCCCAACATAAGAAGGACATGGAGTTGTTGGAGCGAGTCCAGAGGAGGGCCACGAAGGTGATCCAAGGGCTGGAGCACCTCTGCTATGAAGACAGGCTGAGACAGTTGGGGTTGTTCAGCCTGGAGAAGAGAAGGCTCCAGGGAAACCTTAGGGCAGCCTCCCAGTACCTAAAGGGGGCCTACAAGAATCCTGGTGAGGGACTTTTTAGGAGGGCATGTAGTGATAAGACAAGGGGAAATGAATTTAAACTGAAAGAGGGCAGATTTCGATTAGATATAAGGAAGAAATTCATCCCTGTGAGGGTGGTGAGGCACTGGGACAGATTGCCCAGAGAAGCTGTGGCTGCCCCATCCCTGGAAGTGTTCAAGGCCAGGTTGGATGAGGCTTTGAGCAACCTGATCTAGGGAAAGGTGTCCCTGCTCATGGCAAGGAGGCTGGAACTGTATGGTCTATAAGTTCCCTCCCAGCTGAAACCATTCTGTGATTCTATGAAGGTGTGAGGTTTGTGGGGTTTTTTTTCTTCCTTTTTTATTTTATTTTTTTTTTTAGCCTCTACATATATGGATATAAATACCTCTGAATAGTCCTAATTGCTTAAGTAATATCAGACCTTAAACCTCTTGTATGGGAATGAGTTTTGTCTGTTTAGAACATTGTATTTTGCTCCAAACATCCAAATATGCTTTAAGAGCATGATTGATAATTTTGAAACTTTAGCAGTGGCCTCAATGTAAGTATGTTTGAGATAAAATCGCAAGAATGTAAAATTTAGTTTGAGTATCAGGGTGTAGTGGTTACATTTATGAGAAATGTTCCATGCCTGTGCTTACTTATGCATTCATTTACCCTGTTGTCTCTCTCTGGCACAAGCACATATACATATATACAAGCAAACTACCATATTACAGCTCAGGTAGTTTTTTTCAGTTGTGAGTGTCTGTGAGGTAGGGTCTGTAGCATGCCTATGTCAAATCTCTCTGTGGTAATTCCTCAGAACAGGGAGCTGGACTCTAAAAGAAAGTGGCGGTAATAATGTTCTTACTGCTTTCCTAAGGGCATTTCATGCAGTAGGGGCTCTTACAAGGTCAGGTCTCTCCTCACAATAGCAATACTGCACAAGAATTTTTGACTGTAATACTAAAAGCCTGTAAAATACCTTTCTTATTTTTCAAGTATCTACTTTTCTTGTTTTATTTTTATTCATTACATTGAAGGATTCTTGCGAGTAAGCTATTTAGCATAGCTAAAGTAGCTTTAAAATGGAGAGAAAATTTATGGAGATAGTATGTTTGCTATCACTGCATAAAAAAAAGGCCTTTAGAGGGCACTGTTTCCTATTTTTCTTTAGAAATACATCTTTACATTTGAAGTACAAACAAACTGATTAATAAGTAACCTCTGGAGGCATACACGGTACACAGAAATAGTGTAATATTATTGATATTATGTACAGAATTTAGATATGTCTATAGCAAAGCAAATATTCTTTCTGTGTTTGAGCATGTGTCAGTAACTTCATCTTAGAGTGTACTGGGTGTTTAGGATTCTTACACAAGCAATCACACTTAGAGTAGTGCATTTTCCATTGTATTGCTGTTAAGTACCTGGGAGTAGTTACTTACAATGCCTAATAATACTTATCAGAAGAAAAGGTAAAAAACATGAGTGGATCCATGTGTGAATGTAGCTCTAAAGAGCTGAGTTTTGTGGTACTTCCCCGGGGATTTACATCTTGGCCTGACTCTAAGTTCTTAGGTCTTATTTAATATATTTTGCATACAAAAAAGCAATTAAAGCTTATTCAGTGAAGAAGAAATGCTCTGAGATTTTAGTAGTAAACCTCTACAGAGTGACGATATACGATCAGGGACATTTTATTGCTTATCCCCTGGGCAAATCTGATCTATTTAATAGGGATAGCAAAAGCCATGTACCTAACCTTGTAACATCCTATCACATTTTAAAACCTTAAACTCTTCCTGGCAGTAGAGCTAGGAATCAATTTGATCATTGTGCCATTACTTGTACTTAAACAGTGTCAAAGCCTAAAATAGTTTTAGCAGATATCGATACCAGTTTTGAATATCTGACACTACTGTAGACAATTTTTTCTATTTAAAAAATACTTAAATAGAAATCAGTGACTACATCTCACTTGATTTCTAATTGATGTGTGAGGTAATTAGTAATTTCTTTTAAATATTAGTAATCTACTGAACACTTTTAATCCACCTTCTTTAATTGACCTTTTTTAAACTTCAGCCCAACATAACTAATTTGTATTTTACAACTACCTGTTGCCTAATATCTATCTGAGATCCCTTCATTTACTCTTCTGCCCTCTCTAGAAAATGTGCATTTCACCTTTCTTTGGTTGATATATTTAGAACAGAGATGCCTGATCTTTAGTCATTGCCAAATGAATCACATGAGGACACTTGAGGACGCTTGGGTTTCCCTCCACTGTATGAAAGAAAGTAAAATGATATTATAAAAAAAAAAAAACAAACAAAAACAAACAAACAAAAAAAACGAGTGGTCTTGTTGCAGGATCACTGTGAGTCTGACTGTGTGCTGGTAACAATGTTTGTCATGCTAAAGTGGCAGACATTTTTTTTTATGAGATGGTGGGAGAGGAGGCAAGAGAGCTTAGTAAAGAATGAATCAAATAATATAATGTAAACATACAAGTAGTTCTTCAGTGACTCAAATAAGTGTTGTTAAACCTTGGAAAGAATTTACTAATGATACACATTTCTGCTGATTTTTAATTTATTTTTCAGTTTGCTTTGAAAAAAAGAAACGAAATACAAATTCTTATGCAAAATCCCTATATTTAAAGAGTATTAAACAGACTACAAAATAATATGCTGAGAAATTAAAAATTTCAAGTTAACTATGCTGCCTTAGTTTGACATCATTCAGTGACTTTCGTGTTTCAAGATTTTGTGGTGTCTTTGGCAGATAATTTTTTTTCTTCTATTAGTGTAGCTACATAGAAAAAACCCTGAGGATTCAATATCGCTATATGGCCATCTATACGAAAATATACACTTTGAAGGGTTTTGTCATCTATTTTATGTCTGAAGGAAAGCCTGTTAATTCAGTTATTCCAGATTAGTTTGCTGTGCATGGCTTCAAAATGGAGGAGGAGGTTTACAGAGGTCTTCTGCTAGTTCAAACTCAATGTGTCTTTATGCACATATTTTTCTTGTATGTGTTTGTATTCTAGCAGCAAAATTACAGATAGTGAGAGAACTAAGGCAAGGCGTAACTATATTGAGAGTGCAACTCAGCTTGTGAAATTACCAGTTAAGCTCCTACCGAAAAGTGGCATATGGAAAATGGTATATAAAAATCATTAAACCTGTTTCACTGAAGAGTTAAGGAACACATGTTTTCTTTCTGCAGGTGACAGAAAAAAAGCAAGAGTTAGAGAAATGCTTGAAATTGTCCCGGAAGCTAAGAAAAGAAATTAATGCTGTGGCAGAATGGCTTGCAGCGACAGATGCAGAATTGACAAAGAGATCAGCTGTGCAGGGGATGCCTAGCAATTTGGATGCTGAAATTGCCTGGAGCAAGGTAACAATGTAACACTCACTGTACCTCTATATATCTCAGTTCATGCATATTAAAGAAAGCTAGATTTGTTTCTTGATAAAGAGAATAAAAAAAACTTGGGTTTAAATTAGTGGAACTTTGTAACTGTTATGGCATTATCTCACCCTAACATTGATGCTCAGAAAAGTTTTAACCATCTTGTCTCTGCATATGCCAGTAGCACAGTTCACCTTCATATTGCAGTAATCTTCACTGAAAAGAATTTAAAGTTAGAATTATGTTTTTCAGAAAGTACTATAAATTATCCATCTAGTATCCATTTAAATAGAGATCTGTTGCTCTCTCATCCCATTCTACTCTGATTAGAAAAGTATTAAACAGTAAAACAGTTCCAGTGGATGAAAGATTAAAGATTAAGACTATATATTCCACCTGTTTAGATAGCAGCCAAGAGGTGTGACGTTTGTTTTCCTACCCTTTTTGGTTTCTATCTCACTTATTTTCATTCTCAGACTTCTTACTTCCATAAGACTTCAACTCAAATCTTTTAGGTTAAAACTCAAAGCCTAAAATGAAACTTTCTTTAAAATTACTATGAGTGCCACAGTTTAGATAAGCATCTTACAGAATCACTGAGAAATGCAAGAGTTCTAAATCGAACTGCACGTCTCTGTGTGATGTTAAACAGCACAGTGTCATTCAACACTAGCTAATCTAGTTTATATTCTGCATGTATAATAAAAGTCCAAGCAGAAAATAGACAAACTAAGCCATCATTCTACACATATACCAAAATCTGTGCTTTAGAGGAAACTAAAAAGTTCAACAAGGCCAAGTGCAAGGTCCTGCACGTGGGTCAGGGCAATCCCAAGCACAAGTACAGGCTGGGTGGAGAATGGATTGAGAGCAGCCCTGAGGAAAAGGACTTGGGAGTGCTGGTGGATGAGAAGCTCAACATGAGCTGGCAATGTGCACTGGCAGCCCAGAAAGCAAATCGTATCCTGGGCTGCATCAAAAGAAGTGTGGCCAGCAGGTCGAGGGAAGTGATTCTGCCCCTCTACTCAGCTCTCATGAGACCCCACCTGGAATACTGTCTTCAGCTCTGGAGTCCCCAACATGAGAAGGACATGGAGCTACTGGAGCCGGTCCAGAGGAGGGCCACGAAGATGATTTGAGGGCTGGAGCACCTCTGCTATGAGGATAGGCTGAGAGAGTTGGGGCTGTTCAGCCTGGAGAAGAGAAGGCTCCGGGGTGATCTTATAGCAGCTTTCCAGTACCTAAAGGGGCCCTACAGGAAAGCTGGAGAGGGACTTTTTACAAGGGCGTGTAGTGATAAGACAAGGGGCAATGGATTCAAACTGAAAGAGGGCAGATTTCGATTAGATATAAGGAAGAAATTTTTCCCTGTGAGGGTGGTGAGGCACTGGAACAGGTTGCCCAGAGAAGTTGTGGATGCCCCATCCCTGGAAGTGTTCAAGGCCAGGTTGGATGAGGCTTTGAGAAACTGTGTGTAGTGGAGAGTTTCCCTGCCCATGGCAGGGGGGGTTGGAACTAGATTATCTTTAAGGTCCCTTCCAACCTTAACCATTCTATGATTCTATGATTCCATGCTCATTGTTATCCAAAGCTTCAAAATTTCGAATAATTATATGCAGCCAGAATAATTTTAGGTAGGTGTTCCTATATAATTTCTAAACACAAAACAACAATAAAGCCCCTTAAATAGTATTGTTTATTTGTGTAAAAATGTATCACTTCTGCTCTATTTAATAGAAAGAATTCTTTAAATATTTTACCAATTTTACCATGCATTATAGAAATATTAATAATTCACAGGCAACCTTACTACTTTTTTTAAATGCTGTGCGAGTTAAAGAAACTGAAATAAAACTTATTGGTGGTTTGTTTGCTTGTTTTGTGGGGAATTTTTGTTTTTAACTGCCCCTTTCAGGATCCGAGCTTGACAAAATGTCTTTAGCTTTGAAATACACCGATGATTTACGAACAAATAACAAAAAAAGAAAGTCTACGAGTCTTTTGTGATTGATCTCTAAGAATTATAATGTTTTAAAAGTAATATTCAAAAATATATACAGATCAACTTTTGCTATTATTATCTTACAATTACTGCTTTGATAATTGCTGCTTTGACTTTCAAATCAAAACCTGGATCCCTAAAAACACAGTTGCTGCTTGATGTTCTCTCATTTTCACTTTCTGCCTTTCCTAAAGTCTTTGCAATTTCTCTCATTACCTTTGATTGATATTGTGATCTTAACACCCATAAAAAAGGACAAATGTCAAATTTTTAAGAGGTGGATTATACAATCATATGGTTTTAACGATCCCAAACTAACCTGCCAGTTACTCAGTCCGTTTACCCAGTCAGGAAAATAAGAATCATCTTTGGTCGTATTAAACTACACAGTACAGTTCTACTGAAACAGAAACGTACGCTGTATGTTCCTGCATGGATGTTCAGGAAAGTTCATCCATATATATCGCTTCACAGCACCTTAAATAAAAAGATTTGTCCTTAATATAATTTAATTGATAGATATGAAGCTTAATGCTTCAGAAGTTACATAATTAGAACCTAAAGCCTGATGATCAAGTGCAGTTACACAGTGGGAAGTCCTTTTTATGTCTTACACTTGCTACAACAAGTACAACATATTTTTATCTTATGACAATCAAAAAGGTAACTAGAACTAATTAAAATAAGAAATATTAACATGAAAAATATATCAAACAAGAAGCACTCCACCTACTAATCTTAAAGAATGCCATTGAGTATTGCGAATTCTCACAAGGAATTGATACATAAAGGATTGCATGAAAAATTGGTAAAAAGCACATTTTGGCTTCAAATTCTGCCCGAAGTCTTCACTGAGTCTAATCTCATATATTACCTCAGCTCTTCTTCAGTAAGTTCATCACTAAAATAAGAATAAACAAACAACTTTGTATGAGAGCAGCTGCCTCTTGTTGAAGTATATATATATACTGAGTGAATGGCTTTCAAAATTCCTTTATTAAGATTCTCTTTAGGAAATATAAACCGATATTTACATAAGCATAAGCAGACTTTTGATTTTGAGCAATCCAACAGATAGTATAGGTGGCAAATCTTCCAAATGTAAGTATTTGCAGAAATTATGTGACGTAAGTACACATTTTCCTAAAGATTCTGCTCCCACTAAGAGGCAGATACTGCTCCATGTTATCCTGGTCACTTTAAAATTCTTGTGAGGACTTCATAAATAAGTACAATACTGATACTCCTATGTGGATTTCATGAGGCATCATACAAAAGCGTACATCAATAATTCAGTCCCCAGAACCAAGCTTTCACACTATCTGATTAATGTCACCGCTTTGGGCTTTGGACTTCCCGGGTAAGTAGGCTGCCAAAGACAGTAACCAATTTAATGAAATGCACTGGGAGATGAATTAAACCCAGCAGATTCCCATTGTGACGAGAGACTGCAGAAAAACTAAGATGGAAAACGGAGGGGGGAAGAGGAGAACTCAATAGTGCGAATGAACTGAAAATTGGATGTGTGCTGCTGTTGATATAACTAAGCAGAGAGCTCATAATCTTTTTTCTTTACAGCACAGGGAAGCCGTTATATTTATTACTGTACTTATTTCTAATTCATTTTCAGTACCCAAGACTTCTTAAAAGTTAAAGTAGCTCAGAGGATTTCAGAGATAATTGTAGAGGCTAGAATAAAAAACTCATGTATACAAATATTGTTTCAAGGTATAAACACTTAGAAATAAAAAGGAATGTCCATTTGGAGTAGGAAATGACATTAATGAAACATAGCATTAATCTGGACATGAATGGAAATGTGTTATTTGTTCATGTCTAGAATTTTCCTAAGGATGGAACAAAGACTTGGCTGAGTTATGTGAAATGAGATGGGCAATATACTGAAGACTATAAATCTTGCCTTTTTACTCAGGAGAGACAAGCTAAATCTTTCCATTTGAATTCAGTTCTGTTATAATAGATAAGAAAAATGAAATGTGGGTGGAAAGATAGTCATTAAACATTGTATATTAGAAATCCGCTTATAATTAGAAGTCTGATTTAGTGAATGTATGTATCACTGAAGACATTAACCATTGCAGGGTTTATTTGTCTTTTAATCAGGAACTGGCCTGATAAGAATTAGATTGCCAGGAAACCATGTTCTCAAAAAGGAAATGGCAGATGGTATTACCAGGAAAAGTCCTGTATCACTCACTGCTATCAGCAGTGTGAGTCTCCCAGTGCTTTAATGTTATATTTTAGCACAGTGTGTAATACCAGTGAATATAAAGCTGACTTGAAGTACTTAGAATTAGATTAGCTAACACATTTAGCAACATATTTCCTGTCAGTAAAATCAGTAAAAGAAAATGACCTGAAAATTGTGTTAACTGATTCATACTCTGTGGCCAGAATGCAATAAAAATGAAAGATGTGCTGTGAATAAACAAATAAATATGTATAATCAGCCACTGAGAAGGCCATAATATCAGCTTCTGATTAATTCTTTAATCCCACTATTGAGAGCTGAACCACATAACTCGTTTCTTTTAGAAAGGTTCAAATTGCAAAGATTACTTCCGAGTAACCCACAGTGTACAGGCAGTGTGGAGGCACACAGAACTTTTCTTCTACCTTTCTTTAGTCTTGAATTTTTTTAATCTACCTATGTTAATGACCAGCACAATTACAATGTTATCCTCTGCATTCAAACAAACAATTTTTTGTTTGTTTGTTCAAACAAACAATTTTTTCAAACAAACAATTCTGGTTTGTTTGAAAAAACATCAATAGTTTAATCTGATATATGGTAATTTTATCACTATAAAGTATAGCTCGGAAGCCCTCTGCACCATGTCCTCAGAAAAAGCCATTCCTATGTCGCTTCTGTTTTCAAATGTCATTTGTTCCTAGTAAGTACTTGCTAATGTGAGGAGGCTGTGATTTTCACTCCCTTATGAAACACTAGGTTGGAAAAAAAAAAAGAAAATAGAAAAGAAAACAACAAAACTCAGTAGTATTTGTTAGTAAACTGAAAGATTGAGTGTGCTACAGCTCAGTGGGGTCAGAAAGCAAGCTGTGAATCCCACTCAAAGTGTACGTGGCTGCTCAGGGAGCTGCATTTATTTATACTAACATGATTCATCCTGTCACCCTATAGATCCATGTGTAAAATTAGTAAAATACCGTTGTGTGCAACTACAAACCTGCTATGAATTCTCAGTAAAGCTTGTCTCCACACCTTTCAACACTGCAAAGCAATCTGCCTTCTGCCCAAGTTTCAAGCCATCCAAAATTGTTTTTCTTATATAAAGCTTTTATTTTACACTACAGCTTCTTTCTTGAGATTTTGATGTCAGGGACTGGTATAGGGAAGCTCAACTGGTCTTGTCTCCTTCTCCCTATCCTCTTTCTAGTGTTACTGGGATGGGAATTAGAAACTGGGCACCTGAAGCACGCTCTGGATGCAGAGTTTTAACAGAGGAGAAAGATCTATCTGGTTGCTTTCATTTCCTGTGTGCCCGGAACCTAGATGCCATTTCTCTTGGAAATGTTCAGATTCTGGATTTCAGTTGTGAAATGCTTTCCCAGTTTTGATTAAGGCACTCTACCAGCATTTTTCTGAGAAACATAAATTAGAAGAGAATAATGGTTCCTTTAAAAGCTAAGGAAAGATTCCATTCAATGAAATATAAATATTTTTTTTTTGAGTCAAAGAATTTCCATTGTGATATCCTGTACCAAATAGCCACAACTGGCACTTCAAAAAAGTAGAAGTACAAGAGTTTCTTCCAAAGAGATATTTCAGAATTCTGCCTAACAGAAATTAGAACAGCAATCTGAATTGAGAGTTTGCCATCATCTTTAACTCTTGTATCTGCTAGTAGGTGTGATCCAACATAGAGGTATATGTAAAGAGGAGATCACTATATATATATATGTATATATATTTATATATCTCCTTAATATAATCTGTATAACTGTATACACATTTTAATGCAGCTGTCTTTCCTGAAATTATTTACGGAACTTTTGTCTTCCAGCAGGTGATACACGCTTGAATAAACTTTTGTTTTATAAATAAATATACAAGTACTAAGGAAAAAAAATAAAAGAATTTGATTTCATAACTTCACTATATGGCAAATAGAGTTAATGTATTCTGTTATAAAACACTTTTGAACATTGCTGAAAAAATTTAACAGCCTCAATTGAATTCTGAGTGTTATGATGCTAAATCCAACCTTTTGTTTACATATTTCTCTTTCTCCAAAATGCCATGTGAGATTGCATCGGAAAATTAGCTTCTTCCTAACTTCTAACAAGTTTATGTATTTTATTTATGTTGCATAGTTTCATCCTCATAAACACACAAAATCAAAATATATAAATTGCCTAGTCCTTCTGGACTTCACCACTCTATTTGTTTGTGTTTCATATTATACCGACAGTGTAGCGAAGTTTGGGATTCGAGTGTTTGGTTTTTATAGGCTTCTGGTGTTTGAAATGTCATTCCTATATTTCTTAAATTACAGAGCTAGCACTTTTGATTCTGTGGTTAAAATTCTCTTCCTGAGAAGGACGCATGGTGACTGTGGTTCGATTAGAAGTGCTTCTTTTAGTGCATTCAAGTTATCTGTGAGAAATCAATGTCTTGCTTTTCTTCTGTTTGTGTTCAATTTGGACCACTTCATGTCTAGCTGGAGCTTTCTTGTATGAACTGAGATCACATATGTCTGCATCTTTGCTATCAGGTGCCAAGGAGCTCAGATAAATTTTTCTCATAAAACTGGTTATATATGGTATTGGGAATCTGTAAGGAATTTGTACGTCTGCTTTAGTATTCAGCAAGATTTTTGTAGTCTGCATTGTGTCATCTCAGTATTTAGTATTAAATCCCTGCTTTTTTACATGTTATCCAGATATGTTGGGGTTTGTGCCTTTTGTAGACTTCTCACATGTTGCAACAAACATTAAGAAATGAATAATAAGTAAATTATGCAATCTTACATATAATTTAAATCTATTTATGTAAGGTAAGATAATCGTGTGAGAAGATTCTGGAAATCTGATCTTGTAGCTCTCCATATATATTTTAATCATTCAAGTTTAGAGGTGCTATAGATAATAGCTTATTTTAGTATTTTAGTTAGCAGAGTGAAATCCCAGTGAATGGAATGAGAAGATGCATTTCTACAATTAGGAAACAAGAAATCTAACAGGAGAGAGGAACATGGTTTCTGCTGAAAAAGATTGCATTGAAAATATTAAAGAAATATTAAAATATTTCTTAAGAGTATTTTCAGTGGAGTTCTCTAGGTCTTAAGATGCCATCATGATGCTTTATTATTGTATGTAAGCTTTATGTGCTATTTGATAATTATGCCATTTTATTATGTGAAAAGTAACTTTAACCATCTCAATATAAATATTATAAAATGTGGATTCTTGTTTAATAATTCAATATTAAAACTATATTTTAAACACTGAAATTATATATAATTCACACTTTCAAAAATGAAGCTATTAGCAAAAATTATTATAAGAATATGAAGAATATTTACATTTTTATCAGAGCTAAAGAAGAACAATTTACTTTTTATTTACTACTCTTCACAGAACACTTTCTTTTTCTACAGGAAGCAAGAGTGTGTTCTAGTATGAACTTACTGGCTGTTTTAATATTTGATGTTCTTAGTATGGAGAATTTTTAATTTCCTGAACTTTTATTTTTGATTCTGTTCATGTAGGCAACACGGAAGGAGATTGAGAAACGCCAGGTCCATCTTAAGAGCATCAGTGATTTAGGAGAGAATCTGAAGACAGTGCTGAAAGGAAAGGAAAGTCTAGTGGAAGATAAACTCAGCCTCTTGAACAGTAATTGGAAAGCAGTAACTTCACGTGCTGAGGAATGGTTCAATCTGTTATTGGTAAGGAAAATGCATTTGTTCACATAGAAGTGTTGGTGCCCAGTCGTAGGTGCTCAGCCGTAGATGAATGCTTTTTCTGGTGCCCTGGAGTACGCTTATTGAATACATAGGTACAGACAATCAGATTGATTGCTGTTTAGTACATTGTGTATATTTTAAGAATCTGACTGTTTACAGAATGATGGATTTATGGAGTCTTGCCTGCTAGTGCTTCCCGTTCCTGTCTGCCTCGATAGTTCCTGGATGATTTATTTTTTTCCTAATGAATGAAATGCAGTTTCTCCCTGAGGACCTAGACTACTTAAATATGAATCAACCAAAAGAAATAGTCTAATTTGAATAAGTCTTGATATTGATACCAACAGCCTCATCTGCTTTTGGTTACTTTAGTCTTTCTATTTGGAAGAGTAGTACATTTGGGAATGAAGTCCCAGCTTGCATGTTGGTTTGGTCCATAGAGTAGCTTTAGTATGTGTGAACTCGATATCAGAGGCAACTAAATCAGGAGCTCAGGGTGCACACCTAACGTACTGAAGGACTATGATTTGGTCTTTCAGAACTGCATGATATGCATGTTTTGTGGTGCCGATTTGGATGGGGATACTTAGTTAAGGGCACCAGATTAAGCTTAGTCCAAAGTAAAATCCCTAAACCACATTTAATTCATATTCAGGAGCTTCAGTCCCAGCTACTTCAAACTGCTGATAGTCACTTAACTATATTCTCCATTAAAGTTAATTCTGCCATGAAGAGATGACAGCTTGAGCCCTTAAACCCAGAAGAGTCTTAACTGTTTGACTGCCAGAATGCTTTGGGAAATCTTGTATGCTGTTTCTGGTGCTGAGAGAACGGGAATGCAGTTTCAACCCAGAGAAAGTAAAGTGATTCTCAAGAGTGTGTTAGCCTTTATTATGACTTTTCAGAGCTTGATGTCTTAGAGATCAACTAGAGTCTGTGTGGCTACCTTACGAATGCTTCTGCGATGGATATACAGCATCACTACAGCGCTTCTTTGGCTGTATGCAGTGTACAAGTGCAACCACCTGGTTGTGCCTGTTTTATCTGGAAAATTTAAGCATTTCATTCAATATGATGTAGGTCCTCAGCTTCAATGTGGAACTGATTGTAAGAAACATGTAACGGAGTTTATTGACTGGTATAGTTATGTATTTCTCTACTTTCTCTCTGCTTTGGATTCTACAGTTACTGTATAAAATTAATAAGTTTTATTTCATAACGTATAAATGTTTGCCACAGTTGGCAAACTTGTAAACACAGACTGAATATGGATATTTTAGTAGTGTACCAGTGGTAAGCACAGCAACATGTCATTGAGCTGTTCCTTTTGTCCATAAAAAGTATTACTTAGTATTACGCCAAACTACGCATAGTTCTCCTGGAGTTCTGAGGTGGATATGTGTAGACCTTACTCTAGTGAGCTCACCAAAAAAATTAAGGAGGGAAAAAAAAAAATCAGAATATCAACTAGAATTGCTTTTTAAAAAGCAGAGTCTCAAAGCTGAGAAGTTAGGTGAAATGCAAATAAGTTTTATAAACAAAGCTCGCATTCTAGATTGTGACTTTGTAAGTGCATCTTTGTTTCCACCTTAGTTTCAATCAACTCAGTGGCTTTCCAAAATGAGTTCTGTGCCTGGTTCTTGGGAAACATCTTTCCACCTGCAGTAGGTCTGGCTGTTGGCTTCCTGTTCCTCTCAGCAGCCTGGCTGACCTGCAGACACCTGCGTCTTGCTGTGACTCTACCACCCTCCTGCCTGTCACTTTGGAAGCTTCTGTCTCTCCTAGAATGTATTTTTGGAGAAACATAACACATAAAGTGAGAGCAAAGAAACTGATTCTGTCCTTCACAAAACAAATAGCTACTGTACAAAATAATCAAGTTTAATTTCATAATGTAAACATGTTTGCCACAGTTGGCATAATTGACTATTATTTCAGTTCTGATTACTTTTTTTGTATGCAGTATTTACCTTTTCCACACACAGGAATATCAAAAGCACATGGAGGCTTTTGATCAGAATGTAGCTAATGTCACAACTTGGATGTATCGTGCTGAAATACTGTTGGATGAATCTGATAAACAAAAGCCCCAGCAAAAAGAGGAAACTCTTAAGGTAAAAAAATGTGATTTTCTGGAAAACATTAATTTTATTCTAAAAAGGAATGTGTCAAAACTAACATATTTTGAAAGGTATCATAAATTGATCAACATTCTTTTTCTGCAATAAAGCTACCCTCTGGCAGCTTGTAGATTACTTAATAAATTCACACTGCTTTGTGAAAGTTAAGTCCTTGCAGAAATAAAGCCAGATACGTTTTTCTAAGTCTTGGGGACTTCTTGGTGAGTAGAACAACAGCTTATTAAACCTGTATTTGCTGGAAAACACTCTTTAAACACATCTGGTTGAGCAAAATCCTTTTTTTCTGTGTTCTTCATTTTTAATTGCTTTTCTGTTTTTTCTGTGATACTTGTCTGATATGTTATCTGCGTTTGATATCTCTGTCATATGATTGTTTTAATTCTGTAAACACTGTTTGCATTGACCAACACCACAGACAAGAATATTATATGATGAACTAGCTGTATAATAATGAGTTAGTGTATTGATCAGGTTTTATCTGGCCCATTGCATCCTTTGACCAATTGATGAAAAATTAGCTTGCAAGATAGATGTTCAAGTATCTAATTTAAAATAGCTTATTTGGTAAGATTAAACAAGTTCAAATTATTATCTATATGGAATTTTTTTTTTTGTATTGAACTCCATGATATATACTATCTGAGGAACAGTTTGCAAATCAAAATCGGAATTGTATTGCTGGCACTAACATAATGATACCATTTACTAATGTAAAACTTTACAAATGCCAGGGCAGAGCATAAATGAATGCCTCATTGATCTCAGCAGGCTTAGAGGACAGACTTTTGTAGTTGAATTAACAATTTTGCCACCATCAGGTACAAAGTAGAATTATCTTTGACATCAACACAGGTATATATATTTGTGTTGCATGCAGACATTTCATACAGACAGTGAAATGTAATTCTTAATGCCCAACTGTGTTTATGATTCCTGAATGCCTGGATATCCTTTTCAGCCTCTGTCCTTACTGAGATCTACTGTTAAGATTACTATTGCAGAGGAAGAAGGTATTTGCCTTCAGTTTTTTTTTTAATTTGTGATAGATGTATAGAAAAAATTCGCACTGATTTTCATCTGGTCATTTTTCCCCACCTCAACTACAGGTGTGAACAGTAATGAAATCAACAACTATATATGCAGTTCCATAATACGTAAATTAGCAGCTCTTCTTAGCTTTAGAAACGTAAAATAATTTAGCATATCTTGGAATATGCTGAGGATTGTATTGTTGCAGACAACAACCTGCCTAGAAATAATGTTCACCATTAATTTCCTCTAAGATATATTAAAACAGACATGTAGATAAGTTCCTGCCATAAATTTGAGGGATATGAATGGGAATGTTACCTAATGTATTTCTACTGGATTTACACACTCATGCATAATTATCTGAATTTGATTTGTGGTTTTGCTCCCTATTCCTTTGCACACTCTCTCTCTCTCTCTCTCTTTCTCTCTCTTTGCATTTATTACTAACTTCAAGCCCTGTCTCTTGCTCACGGACTGTAGCGCTTAAAGGCTGAGCTGAATGATATGCATCCAAAGGTGGATTCTGTGTGTGACCAGGCAGTAGACTTGATGACAAACCGTGGAGATCACTGCAGGAAAATAATAGAGCCCAAACTGTCAGAGCTTAACCAGCGATTTGCAACTATATCACAAAGAATTAAGAGTGGAAAGGTAGGAGGACTTGCTTCCATATGGAGATAAATACAAAATGGTATTTAATGTAAGGTACACAATTACAACTACATAACAGGCTCAAGTTTCTCCAAAAACGAAGCTTTTAAAGGAAAAAAAATGTAGATCTTAAGAATATTTCTTTTTTAAAAGTGTGAAGGTTTGAGTTTTTTGACGTTAAGGTCTTGTCTTTCACTAACACAATTAGAAGTGTTTGCTAACTTTATATGAACATAACAATTATTACTTTATTAACTTATAAAAATTTAGCAACATCTGAGAATTGGTAAGATTATTAATCTTCTCAAAGTGTGAGTAGCCTTTTTTTTTTTTTTAATATGGATTGGTTTTGGGGAGCTAATTTTTCATTAAATGCACCCAGTCTTTTCCTGCGAGGTAGTAACCCATCAAGGTTGGAGATACACATAGATAGATACACACAGATTGTATTGATTATACTTCAGCTTCATTCATATACTTCAGTATTGATTGTACTCATCCGTAGAATGAGTTTGACTACTGATTCTGAATTCAATATGGATTAGATAATTTTTAGTTGTGACTTCTGAACTGAAATGAGGGAGGGTGTAAACTGCCTACTTTCTCCATTGTATTTGCTGCCTTTATTGTGGAGAGCTATTCGGCAGATTAAAGCAGGCAGCCGTACAGGTTGGTATATAGGATAATGGAAATGCACGGATCCCGATCTTAACTCTTGCTAGCTAGTGTAACAGCACCAGAAATGAATGCACACAGGATCAGTGGCAGAGCTGGAAACAAGCTTTGCAAAAAGCCTAAGCAAAGAGACATAGTTTTCATTAGTTGTTTGGGGTTTACACAGGGCTCAATACCCTGTGTAACCAGCATATTCTTTATGGATATTTGAGTTTATTTAGGTTTCACTTCTGGAACAGAAAGAATATGTCCTATGAATAAAGATCATCTTTTTTTCTTTTTTTCCTATTGAACATCAGTAGTATTTCAGACATCCCAGTGTGTTTCTCACTTACCTCTTACAGAAGTACAAGCTGTAGACAGAGAATGTCTTGGCACAAAGGCCAAACAACTGTGTTGTGTGAGATTTTTATTCTGAACGTCTGCTATCTGGATTTCCTTCTCTGGATATATCAGTCTGGATTTCCTTCTCTGTTTTAGCTTGCACTTCCACAACACTGTAAGCATACAGGGCTGATGCAGTCTTTGATAGGGTTGTGTGAAATTGTTGTTTGTCTTAGGGAACAACGGGGCTGCCCGTAGATGGTTTATCATGGGTTAATTGTTTGCAGTGTTTGTGTTGTGGGCTCACTCAAAGAAGAAGGAAAACATGCTTATCAAGATGGAGCCTCTTCAGAATAAAACCTACAAATGTCTTCCACCTGGCAAACTTCTCTCTCAGGTGTTCTCCCATTTATGATTGTATAGACAAGATGAGCTGGAATGGCAATACCTTGCTAAGCTTTATACACTATGTACCTAGCAAGATGAGAGAAATAATTTCAGCACATAATTTGAACGGTAAATTAGAATTTAGAGGACCTTTTCCAGGACCTTGGGGAACAGAGAGCTAGAGTATGATTCACAAAAGATATCTATAGTTACAGATATTGCGTAAGATAGAGAGACAAAAGCTTGTCTGAATTCTTGGCGGTTCTACTGACTTGCTGAATGTGTTTGGGTTCTTTTGTTTTTTTTCTGGGTGCCTTGTTTCATTCACCTGTGTAAAGTAGGTAACTGCACTTCTCTTAGTCATGATTTCAGCTTTATAGACTGAAAAATTATTATTCTTATGGGGTGATATAACACTTCCTAAGTGTTTGGGGGGTTTTCATACTTAGGTAAAATTATTCATTCAGTGAATAACAATGAATAACTGCAAAAATTATTCAAGAGGATGGTAAGATCTCACAATCTATTTTAAATCAATTCTCATCTGTTTTCAAATTAGCTGTATTTTTCAAATACTAACAATTATCAGTAAAACAGTGAAGTAAATAAGAAATGATCTGTGAAGTCAACAAATGGTAGTATGTAATCATTGCATTCTTAATTAACAGAATAATCATAGCGTACTAAAATGAGATTTAACATTTTCAAGTGGTCTTTGAACCACATTCCTTATTTTCCCTTTTGTTATTGTTTTTAGCATTTGTCAGAGATTAGTAACTTTGTATTCCAGTTTTATTAGTTGATTTGTCTTTTAGTGACATTTAAGTACTTTTGAAGACATCCTTCAGAGCATTTGAGAATAAATTACTATGTAGTTTAGTATTATTTCTACCTCAGCTGAAACACTTGATGAGTGTAATTCTGAGCTTCTTGATGAAAAATTTTGAACACAGTATTATTCTCTGTAAATATTGTGTATTGTTATATTTCCATTAATGTTCGTAAGTACGCAAAATCTTTGTCATTAAAACAATCAACCAGATACAATTAAGGTATTTTTACCCTAATTCTCCCATGTCATCTGTGGACTAGCTGAGAATAGATGATGTCCAGTCTCTCTTGTTTAGCTGATTAACTTTGATGGTTATCATCTTCATTACAAAATTTTCTTTTATAATAACTACCGATTGTACTGGAGCTAAGAGTAAAAGAGAACTGATTAGAATATAAAGTGCTTATGTCTTAGGAAAAAGACAGTTGTATGTCCAAGAGTTCCTGTAACGTCATAAAGCATTAACTACCTTTAAATCTAAATTTTATGCAAGAATCATCAAGAATTTGTTGCTTGTTCTTGCATTTAAAGCTCTGAGAGAAGAAAAGATTTTCTTTCGATATTTTGCACTTAATAAGTATGTTACATATTGTACCTTAAACTATCCACAGACACTCAGGTATTAGGTAGATAAAGGGTGTTGTATTATTAAGTGGCACTTGTTTTAGAGTTTAAAACTGAACTCTAAGTTAAAGCACCATAATTATACCGTGTTTCATTTTGGAGGAATTGTGTCTGTTTTGTTTGATTAAGAGGTTTTTGGTCCTGCATTTTTGTTGAGGCTTTTTTGAAACACAAGCTCTTTTAGTGAAGTTTTGTTGTTTTTTGTTTTTCTTTTAACATGATACAAAATATTGTTAAGGGAATATCTTATACCAAGATTATCTGTCTTTTGGTTTTTATAATTCACCTGGCATTTTTGCAATTCTTTGTGAGAGAGCAATGATTTCAAAACACTGGAACAAATTATCATGAATTTTTTCTCAATTCGTAGTAGTAGGTGGTTTTTCATCTGAATGGATTGTTTGTTATTGTATGAGTAATTTCTGAAAAAACAGATTTAGCCAAGTAGTGTCACCACTTAATTTTTTAAACAAATGTTTATGTTACACTGTTTATCTAAACCTATTCTTACACACAAATGTGAGAATATATATATTTTTTTAATTTTCACTCACCATGGGATTTTATGTTTTCTTATATGAAAATTCTACACTATTGTTATATACCTGTCTTTAGTTGTATCTTTGGGTACTTTGAGTTGTACGGTGTAGATATTTTTCCACATGATGGAAAGTCTAACATTGTTTTAGCAATACAAGATAGAACAGATGTCTCTCTTCATTTATGTTTCTAACAAAACTATTAAATATGTGATTTAAATAAATAATCTTTGTATTTCTCCCATTTTAGCCCTTCATTCCTTTGAAGGAATTGGAGCAATTTGATTTCGATATACAAAAATTGCTTGAGCCACTGGAGGTTGAAATTCAGCAGGGGGTGAATCTGAAAGAGGAGGACTTCAATAAAGATATGGTAATTTGGTTGAAATAGAAGTCTGAGTGAAGTAGGCAGGGAGATGAAAAAAATTGAGTGAAAATTAGAACCTTCCATATTTGCATTAGGATCTTTAGATATGAGTTTGACAAAATTTTACTGAGCTAGTATATTATAAAATCAAAAGTCCTAAGTTAGCATTAACGAAAAGTTTTAGTGATAAGTAAATTGTTAGTTTATAAGAAAAACATTTTTTGACCCTTATGAAAACACTAAGCAAAACAGGAATATTTTCTACGGGTGCTATACTAGTACCAATGATATTACAGAATAAGGAACAAGTGTTAAAATCTCTGTAGAGTATAAAAACCAAGAAAACTCCAAATGACGTATCTAAATGGGCAATATAATAAAAGAAGACATTGACTAAAAACAAATGATAAGCAATGATCATTGAAAGAAATGCCCTTCACCAATCAGTTCTTAACAGATCTGATTTGACCATTTATTGTAAAGAGTTTTTGTGGCTGTGGTAAGCTTTATTATTTATGTTTGCTCTTTGCAAGTAGTAAAAATGTTTATGCATATTAGGGGCGGGGGGAGGAAACAGCGCTTTGCTACTGTTGCCACTGTGGTGTGTTTTCTCTAGAGTGCTTTTCAGGGGAATGACCCTTCTTGACCATGCAATAACAGAGATTCATCTTTAGGACCCTCTCTTTGTAAATCCTCAGCAAAATCAAATATATATTTATTTACAAGCAATATTCTTTTTCTTTTAAGGAATTCTTCTTCAAAGATAGATACTTTGTATCAATACTGAAAGGAATCTTTACAGGACCTTTTTTCTATTTTTTTTTTTTTTTCCCCCAGGAAAATTAAAATTTAAGGCTCTATGTGCTGCAATGGTAAATTCTAAGTGAATCAAGTTTGACAGGGCAGTTTCCACTACTCGACCATATTTTGGTCTCTTTCTTTACATAAAATGTTTAGTGTGGCTCAAGAGATACACTAGCAGAAGCTGTGGCACAGATTCAACTTCTATGTAGAAAGTAGTTAGGGATATAGTTTTCCCTGCCAGAATAGCTGTTTAGCATTGTGATGGTATATGAAATGGTCAGGAATTACATGGCCTCCTGACTAGTATGCTTAAATTCAGTGGGTCACCACATCTGATCTGAGGGAGGAAGAACAATTTAATAATTGACATAAAATGAAATTAAAAGTAATAATGACAAGAATGATAATAGAAACAATAATAGAATATACAAAGGAGTGATGCACAGTGCAATTACTCACCACCCACTGACCGACACCAGTCCTGGCCCAGGCTAGTAATCCCAGAGGAGTGAAGCCTCAATACCGCAATCCTGGAAAAGAGAGAGAAATAAAATAAAATTAAAAGTAACAATACTGGCAATTTCAGTCACTGCTGACAATGATTTTGAATATTTTAGATGTTTCTATTACTTTTGTTTCAAGATAAAATATATTTTACCTTTTACCTTTAATCTTTTCATCCTATTATCCTGGATGCTGCATAAAATGTAATATCAAATATCTGCGGGTTTTCAAGTGCTGTTTTACTTGTATACCTGAAGTGTCTACGTGTGTTACAGAAAACAAGTAAAAGCTATTTGGTCTTCTATATAGAACTGCAAGTAGATGTTAGATGATTACTTTAGCAGAGGAAGGGTAGTTTTTATATGTCTGTATCTCCTAGTACTTAAGTAATAATTAGATTAAAATGCCCATTATACTTGTTATTTTTTTTTTATATCAGAGTGAAGATGACGAGAGCACAGTGAAAGAATTGCTGCAAAGGGGCGACACGCTTCAAAAGAGAATCACAGATGAGAGAAAACGGGAGGAAATAAAGATAAAACAGCAGCTGTTGCAGACTAAACATAATGCTCTCAAGGTATAGGAGCTACAATTATAAGCACATGTTACTAAAACTAATTTTTCTTCATTTCGGGGCATTGTTCTGTTAAATTAAATGAATCTTCATTACTGTTTAGAGATGAGTAATTTAAAACTATTTGGCTATAAACATATTTTCTTATATACTTCTCTTGATGCCTTGGAAAAGACATTTTAAATCTCCTGCTTAACAAGTACTGTTTTTTCCTCAGTGTTACAACTGTGTTTGCCAGTTGGACAACAATGATTTCTTTGATAATAATTCCTTTTTTTTAACACAGTAATCATGTTTTATGTCTCCTTCAGTCAAGACTTTAGTTAGAATCAGTTCTCACAAACTTATATTTTCAATTGTAGAACACATTTCTGGTAATGAGTAAGTTGTTTTATCCTTTAGTAAAAGATTTACATGCTGTGCTCTTTTGGTGAGAAAAGTGGCTTCAGCCTCTTTAAAATAGGTAATATCAATACACCTGGCAGCTAAAAGGCTGAAAAACAAAATCACATATCGAAATTCACTCCTGGAGTTATATCTGTATGATAATGTTCCCAGAAACATCCACAGTGAGACCTATTTGGACAAGCTAATAGTTGTAACTGTGAGTGTTGTCTTTCCAAGAAAAAATAGAAGTAGAGGAGGAAAGAATCTTGCAGTTGGAAAGTCACCTTGGTCACCTACCTGGAGCTGTAGGGTCTGGCTACTGTAGAAGAATTTTTCATCTTATTGGCCAGCAGAATTTTCCTTTCTTTTGAAAATTTTTGTTAAGTTAGTTTTGGCTTGGGAGACATGAAATGGTTACTTTTTATTATTACTTATATTTAAACAACATCTTTCCTTTCCTGTGGTTTTCATACTGTTTTTTACAGTTTTGCAGAACTGTGTGAATTCAGTAAAAGAATAGCTGGAATATATCATTATTTTGTCAACAAACTTTTAAATCCATTTGGTGTGTCTTTGACTGTTACAAGTTAAATGGAAGTACTTAATAATTTTTATGGAGGAGAAAGTAAAAAAGTGTTTCTAGAACTATGCTATTGACCAGATCCTTACTGCCTATTTATATGGAGTAGAGGGATACATTTCCCTTTGGATGACTCAGTTAAGGCATTCAACCTTGTCAAATAAAATTCAAGAATGGCTGAGTTAAATTCATCTAAGTATTTTTATATAAAATATACCAGTAATTTTTTAACTTACTTCTTAATAAGAAGTTATAATTCTGAAAATATTTTCTGAATTCTGTATGAGTGAATTTAAGCAGTTAAAGCGAATGCAAATGGAGCATATTTAATAATATTTATAAGAAATAGAACATTTTTAAACTTCCTGTTAAAGAGAGGTTTTAATACTTTTATAAAACTGAGTCACAAACACAAGACATTTGTTACGTAAATGGTATTTAATTTAGAAAAAGGAAACCTGTCTTTGCATTCATTTCTGCATTGAAATGATTTTCTTTTGAATAGCTACAGAGTTTGCATGCAGGCTAGAATTTAACAGGACACCGCAAAACACAGGGAGCCCACTTATGGCTAGATACTAAGTGGGTTGTGTTTCCATCTGTCCATTAAGTATTCTGAGCAGAAGCGTTTTATATAAAATATTGACATTTATGTAAGAGTCTTAACTTCTCTGAATATTGGTGACTCAGTGGTTTATTCAACATGTGAAAAACCCTGAAGTAGGTAACTTCCTTTAAAAGAAAAAGTAATCAGTTAAACTAATAAAAATATGCTGTGTTCAGTTACTTATATACTGGCAAACTGAAGAAAATATGTTGCGTTCAGATACCTATATACTTGATTTAAATACTGATGATTAATTAAAACAAATCATGGCCTTTTGCACCTTTTTCCCCTTCGGTGTGACCACATGCCAATTCCTATTTTATAAGCCTTTAATTCATATTCTAATAATGTCTGCACTGTGAACAGGACTTGAGATCTCAAAGAAGAAAAAAGGCTTTAGAGATTTCTCATCAATGGTATCAGTACAAGAGGCAGGCTGATGACCTAATGACATGGCTGGATGATATTGAGAAAAAGTTAGCCAGTCTACCAGACCACAAAGATGAGCAGAAGCTAAAGGTAATATTGTTTTGGGATAGCCATGGTAGATCTTTTTAAGTGATAGTTTATCAATTTAGCAGACAGCAAATGGAACGATTTTTCAAACAGATACAAAAAGTTATCAGTTCAGTTCTTTATTTCTATTTACAGTAAACCAAACTGTAATTATCTGTGTTCAAAGTGACATTTCTTTGTTTTACTAGATTTTGTATTTGTATGTTATACAGAATGTTACATAAATAATTTAAAACACACTAAATACATTTTTTGTTGGTAATATGGAAAGCGTGTAATGTATTAAGAAGCATCAAATGTTTTCTAGTAAAAATTTTAATTGATTTTATGTATCTTTGTTCCAGAAGAACAAATGACTTACCGATTTATGGATGACCTCTGTCTCATGTTAGCACATTCATTTTCATCAGAACATATTCATATGTCACTGTCAAACTCTAGATTTATTTACATACTGTCAAAGGTCTTCCTAGTTTATTTTGCATCGTCTTTCTTTGCTTCATTCTCTGTTGAGTTTCCCACAGAGTAAAATAGGAGTTAAGTAATATATTAAAGAGTCAAATAATATATTTGTAAGCTGTCCAAACACTATTTGTCCTGAATATGTTGACCCTTCTCGAGAAAATAATTTCTCCAATTGCCCATCAGAGTGTACTAGCAAGAACCTGGAATTGGAAACTGTTGGCCTTTGCAAACTAGTTTTCAGAGTGTACTAGCTGTTAGTATATCTACAGCCAATTTCCAAGAAGGTTCTTCAATTTCAGTTATTTTTATTTTGTTTAAATGCAAAATAAGACATGGCAGCTGTAAATTTTAATTGTAACAATACAATGGAAATGGAATTTCTGACAGAAGTATTTTGCTAATTTTAAGTTGATTGATCTAGTTAGCTAACTGTCCTGGGCCCTGTATTGGTTTTGCTCACTAGGAGATTGATGGAGAATTGGAGAAGAAGAAGGAAGATCTGAATGCGGTGCACAGGCAGGCTGAACGCTTGTCTAAGGATGGGGCTGCAAAAGCAGTGGAGCCAACCCTGATACAGCTCAGCAAGCGCTGGCGAGATTTTGAGAGCAAATTTGCTCAGTTTCGAAGACTCAACTATGCACAAATTGTGAGTTGTTACTGGCAAACCCATATGTTTGCTACTGCTACTACTAACAGCGTCCTACTAACAAAGAGAGCCTCAGGGTCAGTGTCAACTCTTCAGATGTTAATAAGAAAAACCCTGTTGACTGCAAGTGGGGGAATCTTTATATTCTAATACAATAGTTCTCTGCTTTGGTCTTAAAATTGCCCTCAAGTTAAAGCAGCTGATTACAAAAAACTCAGCAATGAAAAATTCGTGTTTATTTCTGTTGCCTCATTATTTTTCCATAACATTTTCCAGTTTAAAAATGTCAGTTTGCCATACATCCAGTTTGTTCAGTGAACATGTAAATCAAAAAAATTGTCTTTTTCAAACTACTCATCCCATGCCAATTTTAATTGTTTTTTTTTTATTTGTCCATAACGTGTTATACCCACTTTAAGAAGAGATAAAAAAAAAATTTATGACATTATATACATAGCCATATCAAATGCTTGAATTCTCAAAGGAGTTTTTGCAAAGTGTACTTTTAAATTTGACAGGATGAAAGCATGATTTTATGAACCAACTTTGTGTTTTCTGCTTTTGAGTTATTTAGTTGTATATAAAATATAATTTTTCTTACTGGTTTATACATGCTGCAATAACTGGATAAATAAAAAGGAAATAAACTGTCACTATTCCAGGTTTATGACCAATATAAGTATTGACTATTACCCATTTTGAAGGCTACCAGAGATTGCTTTTGCATTTACATGACAATTTTTCCTTGCCATTCCTACTATTCTGCTTATTGTCATCTGGACTTTTGATTTTACATGAAGAAAGATAAGATTTGCTTTCAAGCAAGTTTTTGCTTTGTGTGTTCTTCTGTAATCTTAAAAGTGCTACTGATAAAAGAGTGTTTAAAAAAAATAGAAATTTATTTATTTATTTTTAAATGCACCTGGATTGCAGAGGGGCCATACTGACAGCATAATGAAAACTTAAATACGTGAAGGATTATTTTAAATTGAGATATATATGGCTGACTATGTTTTGAAAAAGAAAAAATAATCCAGAAATTAACAATAATGTATAACCTTTTGGTCAACACAGTCCTCTATTTAATGTACTGTGTATTATGTGTTTTTAACTTTTCTGCTATTAAGTTACATAATGTATATATAAAAATAATAATTGAGATAGCTACGCAGTTAATGGAAACAATCAGGGAAACATTAACTTTGGTTTGTATGTTATTAAATCTTGTTCCATCTTATTACTCTTTTCAGATTACTATGGTTTATATTAAACTTGATGGATGTAATCAGTTGCAAATCATTTATATTGGCATGGAGCTAGAGGAGGCTTCACTTTGTCTTGTAAATGAGTCTTTTCCTACAATTAATATATTTGTTCCTTTGATAAGCAAGAAGAGAATATGCATGCAATTTATATAAAAACATTCTGCTGTCAATGGGCTTTTTGTGTCACCCACCACTTATCATGACAGAGGATGAGTATATCCATTATAAAATCGTACTAGCAAATCAATAAAACTATATATAAGCATATTTTTCTTTAAAATACGTAAAGTACCTACAGAAGCACATGTGCTTTTGAATTGGTCAAAGTAACACAGTTATTGACTTTTTAAAGCCATGTAACCATTACATGTATTTCTATTGTTAAAATATATTACTTTTTTAATATATTTCTATTCTTGTAATGGTTGAATTTTTAGACGTTTGCAAGTATTTCATGCAACAAGGCTACTTGTTAATATTTATCTGGGCAATGAGGACATTATTCAATGAAATTTACATGTGTACAGAATGATTACTGTCTCATGAAAAATATCTTTCTGTGTTGACAATGACCAATGTGACACTCATACGAAGTATTTTAGGAGTTTTACGGAAGCTACTGAAAATGGTGAGAGGCAGTGTATTTTCATGGCTCAAATCAGAGCGAGAAGTACAACTGCCTTGTTACTGTCTTAGTTTTGGCTTTACTGAATCAGTGAATTTCTCTGGATCCTTTTTTTGCTTTTTTAATACAGCCTAAGTACCTACCTCACAGGGATGTTGTGAGGATTAATTAATTGTTTGTGCAAAAATTTAAAATGGAAAAGAAAAATGAAAATTCAAACTATTCGCTTGAACACATGCATATACCAGCAAAAATAACTTTCACAGAGATTTTGTATGTTAACCAACAACTGAATAAAACCATATGATAAAAATATAAAAAGGAATTTATTTTTAAAGCAAAAGAAATAGAAAACTACTGCATTTTTTATTTATCATTGATGATGTATTGAATAACGGACTTATTTAACAATTGAAAGTTGTTACTATAAATCAATGAGGATTTAGTTGTACTGTATATCTTGCAATTCATTATAATTCATTGAATAAACATAGAAAGACTGCATTGAAGAAGACCTTTAAGTATGTGACTTAATGACAGAATTACATTTCTTATCTTTGTTGGAGCTAAAATATTTCTGATATCGAAGTGTAAAATTAGAATCATCATGATCCCCTGGATTTTACTTTTCCCCAATAGTTGCTGGGAAGGCCTGTCAGAAGGATGTAGGAACCATAACCATATAAGAATGTATTCTCCCTAGCGTGGTAGATTCTCATAAAATTCTGATTGCCTCACGAATATGTAGCAGTAAATATCCAGCAACTAATTGACAAATATACATGGGTGTATATATATAAAAAAGAAACTTTCTGTCACCACTTTTGATAATAAGGTATGACGTAGTTCTGTTACTTCAAACACTGCATGTTCTGTTTAATGCCAATTTTGAGACATTATTCAATTTGGTATAGTGGTCATCTCTTTACGTGAAAATTGTCAGAGAAATGTGAGACATTCTATAGGGGAAAAGGTGAGTTTATTGCAATAACAGATTAAACATGGCACACAAATACATAAATACAACTGCACAAACCTTAAAATGACACTGCGTGGGGAAAAGGTTTTGGAGTTCCTGTTGTCTTACAAGTTTCTTCTCCCATCCAGTGTCTTAATTCATATGTGACAACATAAACAGTGGGCAGAAAGTTTAGTTTTTCAGTGAGGCAGATTTCAGATTCCTGCATTAAGAAAAGTTTAGCGTTCTACTTCATTTCTGTTAAAAATTTCCGTTTGAAATCAGTCGGTAGCGAATTCAGTTGTGAAATTCTAGTAACTTATGAAACAGTGAAATATTTTACCATCATGTTTTAAAATGATGATTAACCACTAAATCCCGCTGAAATTCATGGAAGCTTAAGATACTCTTCAAAAAACGAGCCATTAAAGTTTAATCCTAGAGCAGTATGCAATTTTTGCATATTAAAATTACGTGGGTTTTTTCTCAAAAAGAAATGCATTTCTATAAAAATTGGAATGTTAGAGAGGTCAAGGGACATTTATTTATAGATTATCTCTGCAGAATCTAAAATTGTTAAGCCTTGACAGTCACATAGTATTTTCAGAAAAGTTATCAATCCCCTTTGCTACAGTCTAAACCTCAATCTTCCGTTACTATTTTTCTGCAATCGTTTATGTCACTGTACCAAGGTGATGAAAATAGTTATCTGCTGCAAAGAAAAAGCTAGATTCAGATAGTTTCATTCAAATCAGGATCAAAACCAGTTATTGATATATTGATTATATTTAATTAAATTAGCTTTAGTTAATACCTGTTTTATACAAGTGGTTTGTTTGTGTTTTTTTTTTCCTGTGCTTTCATTTCAGCAATCTATTTATGTCATGACTCAGTTTAGATTTTATTGAGCTGACTGAAATTACTCTGTGCATAGAGAGTCCTGAAGGCCTTTATCATGAGAAAACATTTTCTAGATGAACACAGGTGCAGATCCTACTCTATAAATTCTTATTTCATATGTCCTATTACCATATTTTATCAAGCTATCCAACATTCATTCTACCTTTGCATATGCTGAACTGTGATGTAAATAGTAAGCCAGAGTGTTTTTAGGACAAGAGGAATATTTTTCTTGCAACCTGTTAACAGCTGTCAAAATCATATACCTATACAAGCAAAAAAAATCAGCTTACCAAGTTTATTTCAGTAACTTCACTGATGACATTCACAAACATTCTATTGAAATTTATAGTCATTTTGCTACTGAAATATTTGAGCCTGGATTTTGTCCGTACTGGGAAAAATAATAAAGTTGATCAAATTAAAAACATCAGGAAAGACTGTCTTTTTCATACCAATTAGACTATGTGTTGAAAGAGAATGAATAAGGAAAATAGCCATAAAAAACATATATTTATTTTCATAAGGTAAGTGATTCAGTTCTGAGCAGTTCAACAGTTATCTGCAATATGGATAAAATACAAGTACTCTTAGTACTTAGTAGCAAATAAATATCATAATCTTTGGTTTTCTATATAAAAGACATTGTTTTGGTTAAGATTCTGTAAAACATTCAGAAATTCAAAATACCTGTCTTCTAACTGGGTGATCACTTCAGGTGAGAGAGTATGTGATCAACTTCTGGAACCAGATTAAGGACTGATCAAGTTTACATCTGAAATTCAAGTTTCTTTAAGTTTAGTCTTTTAAGGGCATGTTGCAATTTCCAGTTAATATTTCCCTGTAGAACTCTGTTTAGTTCATTTAATGAAATTTAAACTTTTTTTCAACTTTTAAAATATGTTTATATATAAAGATTTTTTTAAAAATATAATTCAAATAGTAATTAGATCTATCACAGTTAGATAAACACAGGACTTGGTGTCCTAATCTTCTGCCTACATGTAAATAACATGGATACTTCTGTGGTAATGTGCTACCATTGTTTCCAATCATTGTTTTCCACAGTTTTCACAATCTGCAGCACTGGAATGAAGTGGTTTTCTTCTCTTGTCCTTACTTAAATACTTCTTTGAGTAAATAATCAAGTGATGGCTGCCGAGAAGAAGGGGCAAACTAATTCTTCATTGTTCCTAGGATGAGTGGGAGAGAGGATGAATAAAAGAGAGAAAAGGCATTAGAAAAGCAAAATGGGGAAGTACTTACTGAACAAGGAGCTATACGTGATAGATTAATATCTGTTTCACCTGTGCACTTTGGGTCTCTTAAGGACAGGACAGAGGTGATCCTGTGACACCATTTAACTTTTCTGACATTTACAGTGGCAGCTTTTTAAACAAATAGTTTTACAGTGCACAGCTAAAGACTGGGAGTTTTTGACTCTATTCTGCAAAAGAGGTGAGGATGGATGAGAATCTTTGGGAAGAGAATCGCAGCTGAATATTTACACCCATTTTCTAGCATCTGTCAACCTGGAAATTGCTGTTACAATATTTATTCCAAATAATTGAATTGTATTTCAAATATTTTAGCTTTTTGTCTGAATTAAGAGAAGCTAGATATGAGAAGTACACTGAAGATTAACATTAAATCTTTGGTATAGCTGAAGAGGATCTAGTTTTATAAATGCATTTTAAAACACACTTTGCCTTCTTTGTGTCTAAAATGAATGTGTATAGTGGTGTGGACCAGTTTACTACAGTGTTTTGAGTTCTTCCTTCTAAAGCATATTTGTCTTCTCTTGTATTTCCTTATTAGTTCTGTACAATATTTACTAACGTCACTGCAAATCAACAGTAATTTAATAGAATGAATTTAAAAAATCCTGTCTTGTAGGTAAAAAATTTACAGTTTTCCCTTTTCTGTAAATTTTTCATCATTATAAACTTTAGTGAAGTGATCTGAATTGCATTCCCTATTTTAAAAGTGAAACTCAACATCTTTTCTCATCACATAGGAATGAAAACTCTTGCTGCAACTTAGATTAAGGCTGATTTTGGGTGCTGTCTTTAAATTATATGAAGCAGTTAGAAGAATGTAGTCTTAGCCACACAACAGGCTTTTCTTACTCTTCTCTATATGGTTGAGATGGAAACAAGACTTAACAGCCTTTGGTTAAATAATCATGTGTGACATAGCACCCAGTTGTCTCTCCTTTCCATTTTCTTTGGTCAAAATTAAACATTATACTAGTATAGTATTTTATTCCTTGTAATTACCTAGCTATTTGGGAAACAAGGCAACTAATTACCATCTTATTCTCTCTCATATAGGATAGCGTAATTTATTAGCATAATAAATTATATAGTGATGAATTTGGTGTCAAAATTACTTGGCTATAATATTGAATTAAATAACAAGGGAAAAGACCTGGTGTAGATTTGTCTGGCCCTAAGTGACTATCTTTTGAAGAGATGATGTTCATCTCCTGTCTACAATTAAGGATGTCGGAGTCACTATTTTTTTGCGTATATTCTTCTGAATATATACATAAAGGTGCAGAAGGAAGTAAATTTGTATATTTACAGTGTGAGGGGCTGAATATCTATATATGTATATTAGTTTATAGTTAGTTTTGAAAACTGGGATTGACAGCAATTTCTTTCACATTATTTAAAAAAAAATCTGTGTCTTGGAGTAACAAAATCAGCTTAAGTGACAAACCCTATTGTTATTCTGTATGATTGTATCTCTGTAAATGTAGATTATTTTAAGAAATAGAGGTGGAAAAAAAATTAGATAGTGCCTTTTAACATTTCTGGAAGGTGTCAACGTTTAAGATTTAGGACCTTGCTCTTTGAAGCTGTTAGCATTCAACACTTATGTGGTATTTTAATGGTATTTTTAGATTTTTTTCTAAATTATCTTGGCAAAGCACTAAGAAATGTAGTTTACATAAATACCTGGAAAGTTAGCATCACAAATCAACAATCAATTTCAAAATGATTTAGTCAATTTAGTCACAGACATCAGATGAACTGTATTCTAACATATCTGTGCTTTATTTAACATTAATTGGTGCCTTGCTAATCAGTCAGTAGAATTACCCATTATTTTTCAAAATAACCTTAAAACTTCATGCATAAACGCTGTCTAAGGTTACAGCATTTCTGTAGTCTTAACAAATCAGCCATTGAATAAGTTGGCAGTGACCGAAGTCTGATCCTAGAAAGCAGCCTTTAATCATATCATATAGAAGCTTGTTCTGCCACTGTACACATTGTTTCTTCTCCATACCTTACCACTGTCCGAGGAAGATGATTTTGAAAATTTATTTTGAGTAAAAAATAATCTCAAATTTAATTCTATTCTTTTGGGTACTTCCTGCTGTGCAGGTGAATTTGCTGGTTTAACAGAATCAATAGACACTGTCACAACTGCACATCATGGTTACAAGGATATAGGACTGTTTGTCTTCTAAAGTGTCAACTAGATACTTTCTTAAGTATGACATTTCCTTTATAATATTTGTATGTATTTTTTTCAGTTGTGAAAAATATTACAAGATGAATATAAGAGATGGTTAACAACTCTATAGATTTATGTATTCTATAGTTAGTATCTAAAAACTTCCAAATACATTTTGTCTGCTGGAAGGAAAGGGACATAATTATATTACAAAAATGTTTTCCAGATCAACCCTTATAATATTCTAAATAGAATTTTAAAATATTTGTTGAAAACCAGACTGATACAGATTTTCCAATTCATTCTGATTTTTTTTTATTCCAAAATGTAACATGAATACCAAAGTATTTGCTTATTTAATGATTTCTAATACTGAGAATGGCTATATATTTTTGACTCCCTGATAGTTAAAGGCTCACCTTCCCCCCAAAATGCTTGCAACAGTATATGGCCTGAGCAGTGTTTGTTGAATGGCTATGAGGTATAGTCTCTTTTTTTTGTTAGTAATTTCTTTTATAGTATTACAAATATCTGTTCAAAGTCACATGACAGAGACATACAGAATTCCTAGTCAATTTTGAATTATTAAGATTGAGATATGCCATCTTTATCAGAAGTGATTAACATATATACATATTTTAAAAAAAAAACAGGAGACCATTTCTAAATCCCAGTAGTTCCAATTAGTCAGTTATACTATAATGCCACTGGATTTTGTTTTTCTTCAGGACATGGTAACATTGCAGCTATGGCATAAGATACACAGTGCTCTGTATCTTTTTATTTTCTGAAAGAGCTGATTTGTATCAAACACAGTACAGAGAATGAGAATCTTACGTCCCAGTCTCATTCTAGTTGAAATGATTTTTTTTTTTGTCTTTTCTTAAATAGATACCAGTGGAAGTTGTCAGGGTTAAAAGATAACAGCAGAACTGCTAGAATTTAGTTTGTGCTAGCTATGTTAGCCTCTTATTTGTGTGAACTCTAGCAGGTCTTCAGTAAGGAGCAATGGTTAAGTTTTCAAATAAGCTGCAGCTAAGTTTAGTATGCAGCAATGCCTCAGCCTGAGGACAGTCCATATCTGGAGGCAATTATGTAAGCCAGAATAAAACAGAAGCAATGTTAAGCAACTGGAAAAGGAAAAGGGATTGCCAAAACGCTTCATTTTACCACTTGACCCACTGTATTTGTCGTCTTGGAGGGCTCTGAAGGCATGAGGGTGTTCGAGGCGCAGAGGGTTGACTGCAGTACCAAAATGTTTTGTCACAGTTTTTAAACTATATATTTACCTCCTGGGTGAAAAAAAAAAAAAAAAGAAAGAAAAATAATAACTATAATAAATTACTCTGGGTTTAATATTTAAAATTAATTTTTATAGTTTTAGTCTGTATCTTTCCTTTTTTCTCATCTAAATGTGAAAATAATACATTCAAAGAAAAAAAATAAATAAATTGGAGGTAGAATAAGTATTCATCCAAGTCTTTGAGCCGAGCAACCACAGGTATCACAAGCAGCCACAGATATCTATCCAATCCATCATACAGAGTTCATCAGAGTGTAGCATGAATATCTGAGGTTTTGGGTGATGTCCCATAATTTAAGCCTAAAAGTACAGGAAACAGACCTTTCCTTATGGAGAAAACCTTTGAATATCAATCAAGTTATGAAGGTCAAAAATAAGACAGTGGAAGTAAGTTCACACTGGTCTATGCCAGATAACTTTTTGGTGATTGACTAAGACCATCCAATCTCAAAATGAAAATTCCATGTTGCTGGTATAATTTTTGATCTACCTTCTACATATATGCACACTTGCAGGTAAGATGTGCTAATGATACTGTAGACACAGAATTTATTTTTCTGAGTGTTAGCAGACGTCATTCACAGTTGACATAGGAAGGGGTGAATAAAAGCTCCTTTACATACGAATTTGTACTTGGAAGTGGTTTTATTTATCTCTGGCAGCATTCGATCATACTTTTGTGGTTTTAATTCTCTATCTGATGTATTGATGCTAACCATAGGCTAGCATACATCATGTATTTTAGAGTTTGCTCTGGAAAGCAATAAACTCTCCCAAAGTTCCTGTCGTCTCTGAGATATGTCTGCCTTTGCCCAGAAGGTGCCTGCTAGCTGCTTCGTTTTTTCTATCAGCACACCTACGTTTGTTTCTCTGTGGTGAATGACTTTTTACACTGTCACGTATCTTACAGCTGCTAGTAAATACTTTCTCAAACATTAGTACACTTCAGGAGAAGGCACATGTTTATTTGTTTTTACTGAGCTCCTCATTAGGATGCTGCTAGGAGCAGTGTCATGGTACAGCAGTGTCGATAGATGTGTTTTGCTGCTTTACTCCTCCCACATATTCTGTTTGTGTGAAGTTATTAACTCAAATCACAGTGCACTAAGGTTGCTATGAGTTTGGAGACCTACAGTGAGAAAGGGACCAAAAATGGAACAGTTGTCAAGGCCTAATACAAAAAGATTGGAGGTTTTCTGAGTGTAAACTGTTGAAAAGTGAAAGAAATGTTGGGGTTTTTCCCTCTGCAGAAAGAGGAAAGAAAATGGATATACTGAGATGGGTGAAACATGTTTTAACATTGAATTTTCCAGAGCTAAAAGGAAATTAACAGCATTCTTGAAGGCCAGTTAGCTCTGACATCACCAGATAATACTGATCTAGACATAGGCATTAATCATCACAGATACCTCTTTGGGAGAACATTAGATTTTGCAGGCAAAACCTGCATTATCCCTGTAGTTTTTTTTTTGTTGGACTTGGTTGGTTGGTTGGTTGGTTGGTTGTGTGTGTATGTTTGTTTTTTTGCTTATTGGTCTTCCCTGTAAGGGCCAGTTCATGGATGTATTTCTTGTCTTTCTGTTGCACCTGCTAGGACTTCACTCAATAAAATCACTTTGTCATGTATAAGTAGTCATGTTTATGTAAAGATCTTATCCCTTAATTAAAAATATGTAATGATGGGAAAGAAAATTCCTTTTACTATTCTAGTAATGATAACACTTGGTGAAAAGGGCTGCATGAAATGTTAAGTCTTACTCAAAAGAGATTGTTTTTTCAGAGACTAGAAACAATTTACCCATCAGTATATCGCTGAAAATCAAATAAAAAGACAAAATAAATTAATATCAATAAACATGTATTTTGCAAGAATAACAACAGGAAATGGCCATTTACACCAGCATTTCCCCATAATTCTTAACAGTTTATTATGTATTATTTTTAAATTTTATTTGGTTTTGAGTATTTTCTAGTAACTAATGTGTTCTTCCACTTTGTTAGATTCAACTTATTCAAAACCATTCTTGAACAATTATCTAAAACTGTAATTTCCATTTTCTGATTTATCTTCAATCCTTACAACCTGCTCAGCTTCTGTTGAACCATTTTGGCATTAGCAATGACATATATTTTTATTGAATGAAAATTATTTTTAATAGTAGTGGTTCCCAGCTGCTACCATCTGTTGGGTTTTAAAAGTTTTTTCTCATTACAGTGTTAGCATATGATTCAGTTTCAGCTATACATTTCTAGTAAAGATGCTTGTCTGGGATATAGAGAAGTACTCTGCCCATTGTATCTTCTACAGTATGGCAATTCCAGCGAACATAGGGAGAAGCCAAAAATTTTTTCCTTTCTTTGCTGATTATAATCATCATTTCTGGATATGCCTATCCTCTGTTCCTTAGTGCAAGATGCCAACTTCTGCCTTGGGTTCTGTTATACTACTGTCAACGAGGGAAAGATAGAAGGAAAGAAACACCAGTGAACTATTGAAAAACTCACTTTAAGGCGAAGAAATATAATCTTTGATTGCTAAAGTTGTATCAAATTTCCAATTTTTTTGAATAGCATTCAGGAACTAATTAATTTGGATTATTACTCTTTTTTCTTTTTTTTTTTAGAATAACGTATTAAATAATGTTGCCAAAAATGAAGGCAGGTTCTGGTAGGCCTCTACTTTCAAATATTAGTTCTTTAATTTATCTGTTTGTAGTACTTTAACTAATAATATAAACATTAATGGTTTGCTTCAACTAGAAATCTCCTGAATTATGTTTCCTGTAGAACTATATGAATAATTGCCCAGCTGTGAGACATATGAATGTAAAGTTTTCTGTAAAGGGCAGTATGAATATATAGTCATTAGCATTGATGCTAGATAAATATTACACATATTTTGAGGAATTATTAAACCATGTACCTCATGCAGAGTTCAGTCTTGTCTTCAGATTTTAATTAATTTTGCCTTGAAAAGTGCTTTTATATGAGTTCTATGTAGTAGTGTTTGAAAGATACCCAATTTTGGCACTACTATATATATATGTGGCACTACTCTATATACTATATATACTACTATATATACTATATATAACATATACTATGTTAGCAGATGTACTGAGAAAATCATTTAGTGAGAAATGTGCAAGCAAAACAATTAAATTTATATAAGAAATGCAGCAGAATAACACAAGTATGCAGATGACTTTATGGGCTTTATATGTGATATGCATGCAATGTCCTAGAGTGTATCTACATATTTTAAGATTCTAATGAAAATTAAATAACCAGATGAGTCAACCCAGTAACTGCGGAGAAAAACATGTCATGAAAGGGTGGAAAGGGCAAATAGACAAGTTAAAATGAGACAACTTGCTGAGGTAGTATGTGCAAGATAATGTTTATACTTATTTTCTTTTACATACTGTGTAGTTCACTAAGGATATTGTTTTCTTCAGGACCATTGATCCATTCCCTATCACATATATGACTTCAAAATCTGTGATTATCTGTGTTAGGACTGGAGAATCTAAATAATATTATTTTTGAAAGAAAGTTTACCGGTAATTTCTTGTAAAATTTATTTGAGGTCCTCAGTAGGTAAAGTTTATAATTTTGAGAAGACAGAAATCAAATACATGGGATCTTGGTGCCACATTAGGAATCCTATATGCTATGAAAAAAAAACAAACACAACAAACAAAAACCCATATAAATAATATCTTAGGCTTATGAAATCACAAATAATTTATATCTTTTAATTTTTCCCTTTTCTAATGGAGATGCAGGTGATCATATATTTGGAGTTCAGTTAAAAGAAACAATCAGACTTCTCCCTGCTCCAAAGGACACTTTTGGTGTTACTTTTTATCTATGATCCATAAACATATAAAATCAGAAGTGCAGAGAATTTGTATAAACAGTCACTATTTTGTCATCTTACATGACAATATCTTTCCAAATACCATAGACCAACTCTCTCTTTTCTTGGAATCAAAATATTCTGGGATTTCTTCAAACTTGGTGTATGCATGTGCTTTCAGAATAGACTGTCTATTTCATATTTGTCCAGGTAAAAAAAAAATTAAAAATCTTAATTTACTGAAGAGGTATGTTGCTGAGATTTCTTTTAGAAATATGAATGCATTAAAGACCTTTCAAATCGTGATATTCCTAATTGTACTTTCTACTTTAAAGAGAAAGGTTTTAGTATAGTGTTGAAAGTGCTGCATTGACCTAGTTGTTTTGTGTTGCATGTTGTTTAAGAAATTGTGTCTATTACACAAGTCATTATTTTACTTGACACCTTGAAATGATTTCATATTTTAAGCCTCGCATGCATGGAATTTTTATAATGAAGGACAGATTCTGAAGGAGGTGATGATTTAAAATGAAAGGGCCTGCACTAAAATCTCAGTAACACTGTAACCTCAGAGTACTCTTGCATTTTGTATCTTCATTTCTTTGAAGAGTAGAAGAAAAGTTGGTATACTTTTGCATGAATTAGTTTTAGTACCTGCCATTTCAAACACACTAGTTGAGTTTGAGTCACCTATGTCAGAAACCTCAAATATTTCCTGAATTTGTCCTTAGAAGTTATTTTTAATTGTTTCTAGGTTGTGAAATGGAAATTGCATTGTTATAAGTTCGTGTAGCGTTAAGAAACTAAAGGAAGCATTCTGTTGTATATCTATACTAGCAAACAGTTCATGAAGATACAACATTTGTGGTGACTGAAACTATGACTGTGGAAACCACTCATGTGCCTTCTACATACCTGGCAGAGATCCTTCAGCTTCTGCAAGCCTTGTCTGAAGTAGAAGAACGCCTTAATTCTCCTGTTCTACAGGCTAAGGATTGTGAGGATCTCTTCAAACAAGAAGAGTGTCTCAAGGTAAGATAGAAAGCTTTTCTTACAATGATAGGTTTCCGTTATTTTGAGGTTTCTGTATATTGAAAGCCTGCGCTCACTCTCAGAGATGTTCATTTTATAGGTGCTCAGCTCCTCTCTGTGATGTGTGCGTGTATGCATATTTATATATGAAGGTACATAGGTGCAAAACAGAAGGGTTCATTTATTTTTATCTGTTTACATCTGTATTTGGAATATCTGCAAAGCACATCCTTCAATGGGAGAGAAAGGATGGAGAGGGACAGTTATGTATTTAAAGTTGTGAATTTGTGGTTAAAGTTTTGTTTATGTGTTTGTAATTTGAAGTAATTAGTAAGTAATTTTATCCACACCCAATCTTGGCAACTTTTTTTCAGTGTTAGATTTAAAAACATTTTTTATTAAAATAGCAAAAAATACAATTTAACTGTTCCATTCCATGCTAGACTAAAAAAGCTTGAAGTGTGATTGGAGCAGTACTCTGTGCAATTATTACAGTTTAATTAACTAAACAGAAAATATTCTCCAGTAGGTAGATAATGTCATTAAGATAAAACAAATTTATTATTGTTGATATGACTTTAAATATCACTGTCTGGTTTCTTCATCACTTGAAACAGTGAAATCCTATGAAATTGGTGAAATTTTTCCAACACTAAATTGACATAAGAAGAGAATGACATTAAAGTTGTAAGCCTAAGTAGATGAATGAGTTATCAGCTTTTGCAGAGTAATGTTTATGTGAAGAAAGCCTTGTAAAAAATCATGCTTAAATACTGTATATAATTACAGGGATTTCAATTGTCATCCAGCATGAAGAGAAAAACACATTTCCATTTGTCTGTGATTATTCTGGAGATAGAAATATTTTAACAAAAGAAATCATTAGCCTAAAGATGCTGGAGTTTGCCTACAGTCAGCTATAAGAAAGAATCTTAGAGGGAGAACCAGGGCAGGGGCTCCGGCTAGCTGCTCTGAATTGTCCTCTGTAGAGGCCCATTTATTTCTCTCTACAACAGAGGAAATGTAATAAAACCTCATCCATGTTCTGTCATTAGGTTTTATAAATTCACATCTATTTTTAACTCTTATACATGCATAGATCTTACACATTTTAGACATCTGTATAAACACACACACATATAGATATTGTTTATTAGCTCTTGAAAATTAGGGCGTTTCCACTTTCCTAGCAAGGCAGCATAGTATGTCTAGTGAAGCATAACAATGAAGTGTTTGAGCAAAGGAAGTATATAACTGATAATAGTACTGTGTGAAATAACTGTAGCCATTCCTTTTACCACTTCTGATTTAGTACCAGTAAATTAAAGTGGTTCTGAGCACTGAAGCACACAACATGCCAATGTTATTGTCATTCTTCGTTTTAAACAGTCCCTTTTGATAGAATGATTCTTCTACACAAAAGAAGTCATAGACCATGTAAATCATGGCGAATGAGCTACCACTTGGTCCTTGTTCTATGAACTTATGTTCATTACTAGATCGGATAGAAAACCAGTGACTTACCTCAGGCAGTTTACTGGCAGTTGATTTCCTTTTAGTGCTTCTTAATGCTTTATGTTTGGGCTATATTTATCTGATTTATATCCATAACTAATCTGTTGTTCATCCACGTATATTTGGTATTATTGGATTTGACACCAACTTTAATAATATTGATTACTGAAGTTACAAGTAAGTATTGCCATAGGTTTAATTTAACTGAACTATTAAATTGTTATGAGATGCATTTGTGGGCACAGTTCCATCTTCCTCCCAAATAAATCTCTTAGAAGAGGAAAATGGATCTTGCACATTCGTGGGCTTTTGGAAGGGTATAGTTTTAATCTGAGCCTGCTTAATGAATATTTATTTCCAAGGAAAAGCATTCATCATTGTCATTATCCTGCAGTAAAAATAGAAAAGTAGTGCATAAACTGTTCAGCAGCTGGTTGGGAAAGGTTTGAAATTAAATCGTGGTTGATTTGTTTCCCTGACAGATTTGCATGAATCAAATTACAGAACTGCCATGAATAACTCTGTGTTTTGAAACTGAGTTTGTGACTTTTTTTTCACTCCTATTCAGAAAGAATCCATTTTAATTAATCCTTAAAGGGAAAAAAAAGTTTATTTACAAGAATCTTTCAGTAGTATCTGCTTTTCTCCAAAGTAAATATGTATAGTAAGACTTAAACCTGATTGCTCATTATCCAGTAGGATAAATATCAAATACACATTAAAAATTGCTTTTACTAATTGTCATAGATAATTTTAGGACTGACTTTTTATAGCAAAGGAAGGTAAAATAGCAGCAAAAATTTGATAACCTCTAACATTTAATAAATTACAATTGTTTTACGGTCACATTTAGTAAATCTGCTGAAACCGGCTCATAAGAATGTTGTTCTCTTCATTTCAAGTTTTAAGGAGTGGAAAAATCAGATACATAAAGCAGGTCTTCTCTCTTTATCACATTGTCAGCAATTGCAATGTTTCCTTTACCCTATTACAAGCTTTTCTAAGTATTAAGACATAGAGTACCTCTGGGTTTTTTTTTTATCACTGTACTTACTTACCGCATTTAACAAACAATTTAAATATTACAATTCCGCCAAAGATGAAACTCCAATTTATTGTATGGAAAATCATGGTTCATAGGTTGAAGGGTTAGTAAATTTGGCTTAATGATATATTTTCAAAATAGGACAAATTCTGCTATACGCACAAACATTATGGTACCTCTGTCTGCTCTTGATGATGTTTATATTGATGGAGTTCGTATCTTTGAGTTCCCCACATAGACTTGATTGTAATTACAATGGATGTCTTTACAAGATTAAGTGTAGGGATAAAAAGCCCTCAGAATTTAACTAAGTATCCTTACGTGCAATAGATATTCCAAATGCTCCTGAAAATTAAAAGAATGTACAAATTTGCACATACTCAATCTGGTTGTAGAAAATAAAGTTATATGGCTCATACATCGCCAAAGTTTTCCTGTGTGGTGATTATCTCATGCAAGCTACTTGTCTTGCTCAAGTTCCACATTATTTGGTGGGAGAATTAAAACTAACATATTTCTGTTTGCTAACACATATCAAAAAGAGTGTGCTAAAATGAAAGAATCTACCTGGAATTTAGGAACTCTTAATTTGTGTTTATAGTCATATGTGAAAAAGTGTTTAGTATTATTTCCCATTAAGAATCATCATAGTCATGGCATAGTTGTGCTTGGTCATTACTTAATTATATTAACTGTGAATTCAAAACTTTTTTTCTGAGTTCACTTGCTTTATACAATTAATGCTGCAAGCCTGTAGTAGGGCGAATACATATCAGGCATTTCTTTTTCTTTGTTTTTTTTTCTTTAATCTTCTTAATTTTAGCAGGAATATTGTATTGTATAATATAATTATACATTTAGCTATAATATTTTTCAATGGTGTAATAGTTTTAATATGAAAAGCCATCTGGCTCATTGAAAAAGAGGTTTCCTATATATGCATACATAATCAATCTAGGACCTCTTTTTCTAGTTCATCTTGTGTATTTCCAGTAGGATCTTTATTTAATTCATTAAAAATTGTATTTTTGCTGTTGTTGTTTTTTAAATATAGGTATTTTCACACTTTGATTATTTTTTTCCTCTTCTTTTTCCCTTTGTTTGGTAATTATTTTCTTTCATCTACTGACACACAGTTTTCTACTGTGTCTTATTTCAGGATACAGGATATTTATTGTAAACGTTACACATCTGTGATTCTGGCAGCCAGAATCACCTTTCAAAATGGTTTATTACACCAATAACACCCATAGCAGACATTGTAACTCATAGTTCTATACATATTTTAAAATTATAAGTAATTTGGGGAATTCTTCCTGCCATTCATGATTACTAACAACTGTGCTGTTGCTGTTTTTTAACGTTAGTACAAAAAGCATGAAATACCATAACAAATCTGCTATTCATATAATTATAAAGCATCATTCTACATATGTTTGGATTGCCAAAAGCATATTTTGAATTTTGCACACTGGAATCTGTCTTTGTCATGTTTTAAGTGATTCTTATCAAGCAACATCACCTAATGTGATAGTCAGAGTGGTTTGCTGCTGCAGTTCAGTAAAACCCAATTAACCATGACTTAGAACTGAGTGTAATCAAATGCACTCTCCAACTAGATCTGTTAGTAATGCAGTGTTTGGTGGCTGATTTGTACACAAATAGCCAAGGAACTGAATTTTTACAGAACGTAGATAAAGATAAATTCCAGGTACTGAAAATGAACTGGTGTTCGAGTCTCTAGCACTCAGATTTTTCTTTTCGAGAGCAATGAGATGGATTATTCCCCAAAGGCCACTGTCACTTCGGCTGCTAATGATTTCCTGTTATCCTTTTTTCTAAAAATTAAAGCTTTGTGCACTTCTGTTAACCATGTTACAAAATCTCCCAAGGCATTATTGGTAACTAACTACTTCAAGCTATTCTTTTAAACATAAGAGAGAGATGGGGTAGGCATGTGAGATACATGGGTTTGTGCATCCACATATACACATGATTTTTTTTTTAATTTTTTTTCTTGGACACTCTTGCACCATCCAGTTGTGGATTTATAGGTCAGTTGTGTTAACTTTCTTTGTCTGTAGCAGCTGTGCTCTAAACAAAAGCAAAAATCTGACATATGAATCAGAATTATACGCCTGTTCATAGACCACTAACTCTAAACATTTAGGGCTACAACACATTAATTCTGAAGGCATAGAAGTATTTAATCTATTTTTAATATTTAGACAATTGATCTAATTTGTAAAAAACTCATATAATTTCAATACATGTAGGCACATATATTACTCTTCATTTGATTACTTAAGCATATCAATCACAGTAAATGCCTTGGGTAGATGAGATGAGCTGATATTCAGACCTACTGAAAAGAAGGCTGCTTAACTCGAGTGCTTAAGTGTGTCCTAGCAGCTTTTAACATTGTAGCTACGATTTTCCCTGTTCTTTAAATATGCAAAATTTGAGTAATGGATGAGGTTTTGTGAAGATGCTTCCTCCTTTATATTCAAGGAATATAATGTCGAAAGATTTGAAGCCATTTTATGTTTTTATCCCCTGATATTTCTTATATTCAGATTAATAACATTGAATACTTTAATTATCCCTGGCCTGGGTGTATAAACCCAAGGTTTGGGTAGACCTGAGTAAGGAACGTTGATTGTGAGGCATTATGCTGGGAAAGTCAAAAGAGGTTTGTTGAGCGATGACACAGACCCAGCCAGCCTTCACTCTAGATGATAGATTGCTGACAAGAGAGGAAACATGTTCCTTATTGTGAACCATCCCAGAGACAAGACCTCTGCCACTCTCGTTTTACTTATAAGTATTTCCTTTTGTCTGCTAAATGTAAATCACATTTCTCAGGACCTATGGATTCAAAATACCAGCTTTATGGAATATTCCTTTTCAGGTTTTGGCAAAGAATATTATATTTATTGTCTGCAACCCTAGAGCTTTAGGAAATCAGAGTATATTTTTTTCTTTTGTTTTGTGTGGGATTTTTTTGTATGCAATTATTTCAGAGCATTCATGTCACATTTTCATAAGGATCTTGATTCTTTTATTTTACAAAGCACTAAATACAGTACAATAATTTTAATTGGTTATAAAATGACAACCACATCTTGTTACTTTAAGAGGCATTCAGATTTTGTCTTAAGTGCTTGTTGTTTTTAAAATATTTCTCAAGTAATTTGAAGGAGAAAATTATTTGGACAATTATCATTATCTCTCTGTCAATTCTTTTTAGTACTACCAATGATATACCAGTGCACTCTGTTATAACCATGGTTCTAAAATACTGATTTTTAAATCAAATTTATTACAATAGACTTGTAGAACATATTAACTAGACATGAGACAGTGTGAATGATGTTTTTTTTTTTTTTAAAAAAAAAATCCATTAGTGGAATCAGAAGAATTCATAAACATAGAAGAAAGTTACTAGCAGGGTAACACTTAAAACCTACATGGAAACTACTATTGTTTGAAGCAGTTATTAAATGTTTGGATAGAGTGTGCAGTAAATGGGAACAAATTGAAAATGACAATTTAGTTTGATTAAAACCAGGAAACAGGAATGAACATCCAAAAAAATTTCAGCAATGCTAAAAAATGGAGTAGAACAGTGATAGGAAAATGGTGGCAGACATGTAAAATATAAGGCATAGTGAAAGGAATAAGTTCAATTACACATAAGAGTCTTAGATAATTCAGTTCATGTGGACTGAATTATACCTACAAAATATTTTCCTAGTGTTCATTTTTATCCAGAAAGCAGCTGCTGATCTGTAATAAAAGTTAAAAAATTATAATCTAATCTTTCAGAATAGAACACTCTCAGTAAGTAGTACAGCTTTTCTGTATATTATGTTTAATTTTAAAAGAATATTAAATATTTTGAAAATATACAAAATAATAAGAAAATATTCAGAGAGGACAAAATAAAGGTCAGAGCCATGCACTTAGGTCACAATGACCCCATGCAACGCTACAGACTTGGGGAAGAGTGACTGGAAAGTTGCCTGGTGGAAAAGGACCTGGGGGTGTTAGTCAACAGCTGGCTGAATATGAGCAAGCAGTGTGCCCAGGTGGCCAAGAAGGCAAATAGCATCCTGGCTTTTGTCAGAAGTAGTGTGGCCAGCAGGACTAGGCGGGTGATTGTCACCCTGTACTCAACACTGGTGAGACCGCACATCAGAACAGGTCTTATGAGGAACGGCTGAGGGAACTGAGGTTGTTTAGCCTGGAGGAAAGAAGGCTTAAGGGAGGCCTTACTGCTTTCTACAGCTACCTGAAAGGAGGTCGTAGCAAGGTAGGTGTTGGTCTCTTCTACCAAGTAACAAGTGATAGGACAAGTGGAAATGGCCTCAAGTTGCACCAGGGGATGTTTAGTTTCAATATTAGGAAAAATTTCTTTACCATCCCTAGAACTATTTAAAAGACACATATCTGGTTCTTCGGGGCATGATTTAGTGTTGGACTTGGTAGTGCTAGATTAATGGTTGGACTTGAAGTCGTTAAAGGTCTTTTTCAACCTAAACAATTCTATGATTCTATTCTAAACAAGACCTACATAAGAAGATACTAAACTGATGAGATTTTTGGAGAGGTAAGAATAATTGGTGTCATAACAAAGTAGGTCATTCATCAAAATTTTTTTACTAACACTGACACAAGTGGACGTTTGTTTAAATTAAGATTGACTTATTGTTTACAAAAGGAAATAGATTTTGCATTACTTGGTATTTGTTTTTCATTCTGAATTGTTACTGAAGCTGTGTGATATTCCATATATGAAAACTCAAACGTTTAAAACAATGGTATATTTGAATCAATGGGACTGAAATTTCCGTTGTTGAATGTCTGTTTTTCTTACATTTCTTCTGTTTCATTTGTATAGATTTAAAGAAACTTGTTTATTCCATTCTAGGAAACATGGATAGTGAAAAAAAAACCCATCGTTTTCCAAGTTTAACCAAAAATAATCAAGAGAGACACATTTTTTTTTTGAAAAATATATAAATGAAATGCTTGTCCTTCAAATTAGGACACTGAACAAGCAAAGTTATCTTTTTTTTTATCTAGTCTTTTTTTAATCTAGTTGTAGTTAAAATAGATGAAAACATGTTCTATCATACTTTTTTTTTTTTTCCAAGATTGAATTGGCTAGCTGTGTTTCTGTCTTCGGCTAAAACTAAGAAAAGATAACTCTACTTTTCATTTGTACTACAAAACACAAGGTATATATCTGGGACCTAATTTTTAGTGGATATGCAGGGAAGGCAAAAGAGTGTGATGGAATATTATGCTTCTAAATGCTTAGCATAGCTTTTTTTTTTTTTTAAATAACTCCATTGGATAGCGTTCGTGTAGGCTGAAATTCTGTCGCACCTAAATAACTGCAGCGTTCTTATTCCCAACCACTCATGGGGAAATAAAACACAGATGTTCAGTGCTGACTTCCCATGTTTATCTTAATCCATGTGAAAGAATGGCTGAGGGACTCTTTAGACAGATTTGTTTGCCATGACGAGAATGGCAACAGATCAAGGAAGAGTCCACTCATGGTAATAGTCTTTTTTCTTCTATTTCTGCTACATTTTAACCTCCAAAATCTCTCCTGTATTACTTCAAATTTGATGCCTGCTCTCCACAAGTGAAGGAAAGGCAAATCTAATGCATGGTGAAATAGAAACATTGGATTCTAGCTACAGGGCTTAACCAGACTCTGTCAGAGTGTTAGAGGGCAATTTTAATTTTTTTGTTTGTTTGACTTTCTGCTACTCATTATTTTTCTTCTTACTGCAAAATAACACAACATCCTTTGATCCCTGCAAAAATGCTGGTAGTGTGAAAGAGCCTCTCACACACAAACTAGCAATTTGTACTTCTCATAACTGTCAAATTAACGTTCTCCCTTATCTCTGGAATAAAGTTGCTGCAGAGTTGTGTGCAGCAACTGAAGCATGTTTTTGTGTTAAATGAGGCTAAGATTATTCGGTCAGTTCGTCTAATTAGTTCTGAGCTACAAGTTCTCAGTATTAGTTCTAAGGCTTATGTGTTTCAGAAGAAACAAGAGATGGAAACACAGTAGAAGAGTTATAGGTAGTGATATTGGAAACATAGAGAATTTAAAGAAATGATTGGAGAAAGGTTGCCCACAGAAGTCATGGATGCCCCATCATTGGACACATTCAAGGTCAGGCTGGATGGGACTTTCAGCAACCTGTTTTAGTTTCTCTCTTTCCATGGCAGGAGGTTGGACTAGATGGTCTTTGAAGATCCCTTCCAACCCATCGCTGGAAACATTCCCAGTCAGGTTGGACGGGGCTCTGAGGAACTTGATCTAGTCGAAGATGTCGCTGCTCATTGCAGACGGGTTGTACTAGATGACCTTTAAAGGCCCTTTCCAAACCAAACTATTGTGTGATTCTATGATTCCATGGTAAAAGCTGAATATGGCTGTAGATTTTTATCCAGAGAATACTCCTTTCTCTGTGCAGCAGTTTCAGTGAGATGCATGCATGTCTGTATTAAGAATTCATTAAAAAGCAGGAATGGTAAGAAATGGCTAAATATTATGACACTGAATGGAGTAAGGAGATTTTATTTTTTCACACTGCTATTTGAATATATCTATCTCAAGAATTATCTGAGGCTTATAGTGGGTCGGTGGTATATCAGATCCTTTGTCTAGTTCGGTACAAATTTTTGTGAGCTTTGTTTGCGTCATCAATTACTGTTTTGAACACACAAAATCTCATAGTTGTTACCCTTTCATTAGAGAAAAGGAGAAAATCCTAACATTAAAAACTTTAGGGAAAGAAAGCCTTACTTTAGACTAAAATCAAATTGATGCAGTCATCAGTCCCAAACATTTGAGTTCTTTAAAGCCTGGCTGCATTTTATTCAGGCAGCAAGGGGTATAGTGCAAAGTTCACCATTGTAAGGAACCATGGCCATAGCTTTTCAAAAGAATGGACTTGATTTCACTGCGTAAAGGATTTTTGTTTGGCTGAAGGAAATCACCAATTGTGATATGTTCTTGGTTTACGTTGATGTCTTGATTAGTCTGGAAAAGGGAGCATTTTACTTCCAAACACAAATGCCACAGGGAGAAAAATAAAATCCCTAGAATAGCACAGTATCGTGTGTCTTGTTGCACTGAGGATGGTAGAAGCCACCCAGAAGCAATGAAAATGAAAATGTAAAGAATTAATGTTTAAGTGCATTTCAGAAACATTCATTTTGCTTGCGTTTCCTCTCTGGTACTGCTACATATGATGTATGTTACCAGGACTGTAAAGAGACGACAGCTGTTTAAATTGTATAAAAGGCATGTTTTTCCTTCAAAACCTGCATTTATTTCTCTGGTTTTGATACTCATAACGTGGAGCTGATCGGTAAGCTTATGTAATCACAGTTTTTCGTTGACTCAGAAAGTATTTGTGTTGACTTTCTGGTAGAGAACAAGGACATCACAGAAGTACCAGTATATGCCTTTTTGGGTAGTAGACTGAAATGTGACAAGAAGTGTTCTGCTTGAGGATTTCATTACATCAGTCTTGATTCATAAGGAGGAAGTCTCTGCTAATTATTTCTTGTTAGATTCAGTGCTTTACCCCTAAGTCAGCACACGGTTTATATCTTTCCTCAGTATTGGGTTTTCTAACAAATTCGGTCATTCAAATGATTCTAAAACATTTATTACAGAGAGGTTGAACACTACCTAGTTCACAGACTACAAATAAACAGCATATTTATATATTGCTTTATGGAGCAAAAAGAAAACCTGTATAATTCAGTCATGGAACTGAATGGATTGATAAATGGATAATTAATGATCATTGACAACATACAGAGTTTTAAATGCTTTTACAGATTTTAAAGATGTTAAAAGTCCAGAATAAATGCATTTTTTCTTTCCTTTGGTCTTCCAACACCTGACATTGTGCAGTTAGGTAGGTGTACTGTGAAGTATTTTGTCTTTCTTTGAAAGAACAATGAACTGACTACTTGAAGAATGGTAAACATTGGGTTGTGAATATCCAGCAAAAAGCAAAATCAGTGATACCTGATAAACTATTTTTTTCATGGTATTACTTTGATATCTGTTTAAAATCTGCTGAAACAAGTATAAAGGAGAAGCATAAACAGCAAAATAATTAAAGAACACTTAAACATAAGACTAAAATGGAACCTTTTTTCTGCTTTTTTAAGAAGAAATGGGGTTAAAATAAATGAAAACTTGGCGTAGAGGAATTAATGAGTGACTGAAGTCAATAATGCTTTGCTTTCTGTCCAACCAACACCTTTATCAGATACAGTTTATTAAGTCTTCAAAGAAAGGATGAAAATTCAGTCATTATTACCCTGTTATTGTAAAACTATTATTATTGTCAAAGCTATTGTTGACTCTCTTTGAGGGACAGGAGGCCTTGCAGAGGGATCTAGATAGATTGAAGCATTGGACAGTGATTAATGGGATGAAATTTAACAAGCCAAAATTATGGAATCTGCACCTAGGACAGAGTAATGCCAGGTACAGATACAAGCTGGGAGAGAAGTGGTTCGAGAGCAGCCCTGCAGAAAAGGATCTAGGGGTGCTGGTCGGCAGCGGGCTCAATGAGTCAGTAACATGCCCTGGCAGCCAAGAGGGCAAACCACATCCTGGGATGCATCAAACCAGCCAGTCAAAAAGAGGTGATTATCCCACTGTATTCAGCGTTGGTGTGGCCTCACCTTGAGTACCGTGTGCAGTTCTGGGCCCCACCATTTAAGAAGGATGTGAAGGTCCTTGAATGCATCCAGAGGAGGACAACAAAGCTGGTAAAAGGGCTGGAAGGAATGTCCTATGAGGAGTAGCTAAGGACTTTGGGCTTCTCTAGTTTGGAGAAAAAGAGTCTGAGGAGCGACCTTATTGCTCTTTACTGCTTCTTGAGGAGGCGAAGTAGAGAGGGAGGTGCTGAGCTCTTCTGGCTGGTATCCAGAGATAGGATGCGTGGGAATAGTTCAAAGCTGCACCACAGGAGGTTCAGACTGGACATTAGGAAACGTTTCTTTACTGAGAGGGTGGTCAAACACTGCAACAGGCTTCCTAGAGAGGTAGTTGGTTCCCCATGTCAGTATTTAAGAGGCATTTGGAGAATCTTTAATAACATGCTTTAACTTTTGGTCAGCCGTGAAGTGGTCAGGCAGTTGGACTAGATGATTGTTGTAGGACCTTCACAACTAAAATCACAGAATCACAGAACCACAGAATGTAAAATAGTCTAGTCCATCTCATTCTATTCTGTTTAACTACCATTTTCCTCTTCTTTCACTTATGAACATTATTTTTTCTATTAATTAAGCAATGTTTTGTTCTTCTTTTCTAAAATCTTGGTATTACAGAGTATTAAAGATAGCCTGGGGAGACTGCTGGGTCGTATAGACATTATTCACAACAAGAAGATACCGGCTTTGCAAAGTGCTACACCAAGGGAAGCAGCAAATATACAAGAAAAGCTAACTCAGCTTAATTTCCAATGGGAGAAAGTTAACAAGATGTACAGGGACCGACAGGCGTAAGTAACTTTTAAAAATTGTTATTTCTGATGACGTCTATTAGTATTTGGCTTACTGTTGGTGATTGTTTCTTAGTCTTCTTTTTGTGGAAATACCTTTTAAAGTTGCACATGATATTTTCTTGTAACTAAGAATAGAATGTTTATAGGGAATTGTAATTTAATTTATCAGCATTTTTGTAAAATTGAAAATAGACCAAAACCTGGCATGGTATCACATACATATTCCTGTGTCATTATAAATTACATACCTTTACCCTGTGATAGCATTAAGAATTTACACTTTTGTACCTATACAAAAGTGATTTAAAAACCTGAATCTGTGGTGAATGTATCACAGTAAAATCCCTTTTAATTGCAGAGGATTTACTAGTTTGAGGAGCAGTTCTCACATTTTGTCAAAGGAGCACAGCTAGAATCATTAACAACTCTAAATCCAATTTAATCTTTTTTTGAGTCTATATATTAGACATTATACAGCAAGGCAGGGCAATCAAGAGAAGTATAGAGAGGCATTAAAATTATAATAAATAAAGGTGTTATCTCCTACAATATCATATAATACTTATTATTATTTTTCTCCTCGTATGTTATTTGTGCTGTTTGTAATCTGGGAATCCTGTTATGATGCATAATGTAGCCAAACCTATTTTGTTAATTCAGACATGGCTCATATTAGTAACATAGAAGAGACTAGCAATACAGTGATTTATTTATATTTTGTAGTAGAGATCTGATTTTTAAAATTTGGAGAATTGCGCAATAAAATACTTAGGATTATGCTTACTCTTAATTTTTTTAGTTAGATGATGTATCAGATGTTACTGGTAGTGATACAAAAATTTCCGTATTTTTGTGATTTATGAGATATACTTTTTTTTTTTTATGCGAGTAATTTAAGAGTTAACAAATAAGTTGCCTTAAATAAAAAGTCATAGCTTCAAGCATTTATTGAAGTACCACAGAAAAGTCCTTGATAATTATTCTGAGAATGTAAACTATTAATCTGATACTGAAATTTCTTATGTATATGACTAGTTCCATTCATTGAAATTTTCCATTCATAGGAATTTTACAGATTTGGGTCTTCAGACAATGCTGAAAACTTGACATTACAAATTTAATTTGATATGCTACCCCAAAAGACAATAGATCAAAATTTGCTAGAATATCCCTTTTTATACTACGCATATGTTTAGAAATGTTTATGTTCTCTTATCTCAGAAACTGTTCTTAAAACCATTATAGTCATTCTGAAAAAATTAATGTCCAAATAGTTATTGCATTGTATAAAAAGAAGAGATACAAATCTAAACACGTAAGCAGTGATTAGAAGAAAAAGAATACTTCCCATGGGCTTAAGCTGCATTGATTTTGTCCTACAATCCAAGCCTTAGTAACTTTTGTGTTTTCTTTGTTTAGAAATATTGGTCAACAGCTGTTATGTTGCAGATTTATACAGATATATTATTTCCACTGTCAGCCAGTCACTAGCTTTTATTTTAGTTTGCTGGAGAGAGAGAAAGTTTAAAAAAGTAATAATCAGAGAAAACTACAGTAAAAAAAATAATTCAATAATCTTCACATCATCCGTTTTGTCTCAACATTTAAAGTGTAAGAAACTGAGACAGATTTATACTCTATTAAAGTTTCCATATTTACCCAAGCACAGTACTTTTTTAAAAAATAGTAAGCCTGATTCTGGTGTGGTAAGAAAGATTCTTCTGTTTCTCATGATGACATGTACAAAACTGAAGGCTAAGTTAGAAGCAGATACTGAAACCAAGCTGTTCACGCAGATAATAAAAGCTGGGGATACCAGGTTTGTGCTTCTCCCAGAGACTGGCTTTGCCCAGATTCTCACTGGTATAGTAGACCAAGCTCTGAGAAACCTTTAGAATCTCCCCATATGTGTTTTCTACCGCTGGTGCATAGCGAGGAGAATAATTTAGTGTTAGCAGAAAGCTTGGACCACCAGCACTGCCACTGAGTTATCCCTTATTTAGACTAGTGATATTTAGCCAGCAGCAGAAAGTATTCTGAGGTGAAATGAATTAATGTTTGTCAAGTATTTTGAGGTCATCAGATAAAGGCACTAGGGAAGTGTAATGTATGATTACACTTCAGCTGGCATTTGCCTGAGGGAGTCGTTTTCTTTTAGTATGATGGGCAGCAACTCAAGGTGATGATAAGTTTGACTGCTGTCTGGAATCGCACGCGTTTCTCTTTCTTTTAAGTCTTTTGTTTGTGGTGTCAGTCTTACTGTGTCACTGTTTCTGAGTTTCATTTGAACTCTGAAATGATCCCGATAGCTTCTGCAGTTTTATGAGGTGCATTTGGATTGCACAAGAATGCTAGAGAGGAGATGAAGGAAGACAATATGGCCTTTAGCATTTTGCTTCTAGCAGTTTGTGCCTGTAAGGGGTGAAAGTATCAGTGTAAGTCTGCCCTTGAGACATGGGTGAAGCTGTGTTTATGAGATATGCTATTGATGATGATGTTTTAGGACAGTTTTGGAATTATTACTGGAGCTCTGTCTTGTTTTGAAGCGAGTGTATCTAGGTGAATGTGAGTATTCCATAGAATCATAGAATCATAGAATGGTTAGGGCTGGAAGGGACCTTCAAAGGTCATCTAGTCCAACCCCTCTGCAAGGAACAGGGATATCTCCAACTAGATCAGTTTGCTCAGGGCCTCGTCCAACCTGGCCTTGAACGTCTCCAGGGATGAAGCATCCACCACCTCTCTGGGCAACCTGTTCCAGTGTTCTACAACTCTCATGGTAAAAAATTTTTTCCTAATATCCAACCTGAATCTACCTCCCTCTATTTTAAAACCATTACCCCTCGTCCTATCACAACTGGCCCTTCTGAACAGCCTCTCCCCATCTTTCTTGTAGGCCCCCTTGAGGTACTGGAAGACCACTATAAGGTCACCCCGGAGCCTCCTCTTCTCCAGGCTGAACAGCCCCAACTCTTTCAGCCTGTCCTCATAGGAAAGGTGCTCCAGCCCTCTTATCATCTTTGTGGCCCTCCTCTGGACCCTCTCCAACTGGTCCATGTCCTTCTTATGAACTGGACGCAATACTCCAAGTGAGATCTCATGAGGGCAGAGTAGATGCTTGAAAGGTTACAGAAACAACTATATTATACTATGTTCATTTCTGAATATTGGTTTTAGGAAGTCAAAAGGTTGTAATAACATGGAAATTATTATTTAAGTAAATGCAAAGTCAACTATCAGCATGAGAGATGGAAGAACAAAACGACTTTCCTTACCCCTGTAGTTACTAACAGAGAGCTTACTCTACATGTCATAGAAATCAACAGAAACATTCATGTTGAATTATTTTCTGTGAAATAGATTTCCTGGAAGTAGTCTTGATTCATATCTGGATACTTTATAATTAACTTTATAGTGAGCTCCTTTTAATTAGAAATCTTAACATATTTTCTGTTTGGTTTATGGCAGAACACAGTCCAGTTTGACAGAAATTCACTGTGATTATAGATACTCAAATAGCTTTACAAGTCCAGTTCCACAGTATTTGAAAACCTTGTTGTTTCACATTGCTACTTTAACATGTTCTATATATTTGAATGTTTATACTGTACTTACTGCAAGATAACAGGCAATATTTCACTAAAAAAGTTTAAGCAAAAATGCTGTGATCAGCCTAGTGTACTCTTTCAGTTTTATTAGAAACCTAGAATGAATTAAAATTTTTACTCTTTTCACAAACTCATTGAAACGCTAGTCTTCAACTGACTAATTTTTTAAGTGAAGCCTAGATCTAGCATGATTCTTTAATAGGAGTTAGTTTCTTTTCTGTAAAAATTAATTTTAAAACATGGTAATTGGTTATGTTTCCAGCAGATATATGGAGGTCACTCCATCTTATACCAAGTGAAATTTGTTTCTTTAGTTTTAGTGTTCTGAGGGCACAGCAAACTCCAGGAAACAGCTGCAGTTGCATGATTTGTCTTTTGTCAGCTAAGAAGTAATTTATAATTTCATTTATAACTTCAACCTTTGCTCTCATAATGCTAAATTTCTATGTTATCTTTTCTTATAGTCACATTAAGGTAATATAATCTGAATTTTGTAAGACAGAGTTACATTACAGTGCCAGTAAGAATAACTATTCAGATGCCATAGTTTTTCCTGTCCTTGTACTAGAATTTAACCATAGTTTCCCTTCTTTGCAGCAGCCTTAGATACTGTTTTTTTATATTAATCATTACTATTTAGGAAGTGACACTAACACCAGGTCCCTATATATCTTCAATGAGAACACATATAGTATTTGGAAAAAAAAAAATATTCAATAGATGATAGAAAATTTATAAATGATTGACTTCTTATATAAGTACTTATCAACTTACCATTTATGGAAGACGTTTTTCTCTTGTCAGGATATTGTCTTCTCAGGATATTTATATCTCAGTCTTCTTTCTGTGAACAACATGTACTCCCTAAAAGTATTTCTTTCTAACAGTGCCAGAAGTCATTGAATCAATAAAGTGTAACAAACTTTTCCAGAATAAGCCAACAATACATTAATTTTAAACATTTTTATAGCAATTGCAAATCACTCACAGAGAATATAAAAAAAAAATATAAGCACAAGACAGAAAAAATAGAAAATGCTCGAAAGAATACAATTTAAAAGCAAAATACTTAAATTTTACAGATACTGTAGACCTTGAACATTTTTGAAACTCTTTCTTGATCATGAGTTAAAATTCTAATAGATCCCTCCTATTAATTTCAGTTAACTAATTTTTGCCTTTTTCATATCTTATTTAAGAATTATCTTCCAGGGCATAAATTATAGACTAGATTAATGCTCTTTTAATTAATCTGAAATCTACTAAGACTTAAATGTTGTGAGAGAATGTGGGAAAGTTGATACCAGATATCTTTACAAAGTGTTTCTTGCTGATTCTGAAAAGAGGAAAAAAAGTGATATGCCAGTCTTATATCAGAAAAGGTCTCAAATCTATAATAATGGTGACAAAACTCTCAGGATTCAAAATGAGAGTGAAAACCAGAACAGATTAGTTCATCCTCTAGGAGAGAAGGCAATTGTTTCCTTTCTAATGTTAATCTCTATATAGCTACCATGCCTTAGTTACATGCAGGGTATGGTTTGGTTTTTGTTGGTTTTTTTTTCTCTCTCTTTCAGAGCACCTCAAATTGTTCATCTAGATTTTTAAAAGGCCCAAATGGAGACATCTTAAAATACTTGACTTTTACAGCCAACATGAGTTGTTAATTTATTTCCATACCATACTTACTGTATAGAAATGCTCAATACTCTTCATGGCAGTTGTCTTACAATCTAATTCTTGCAACAGATTTGCCACTTCCTTTCCCCCCATACTATCACACCATCAAGTTAACATATTGGTAGGTTTCATTGGTCCCTTAGTTTCTTGCAAACAGGTATAAAATAATGTATAACAAACAGGTATAACATAATGTATAAATGCTTTTATTATAGGCAATCTAGATAAGGCTTTCTGTCGATATTTATAATCTAAAGAAACCCAAAATATATGGGAATATTTTTGTGCTCTGGTTTATAACTAGAAAGATTTAATTTATAGCATAAACTGGAAAATGTTTTTGCCATATGTATGTCCATTAAAATGACTCTTTTCATAGGGCAATGTATATTAGAACATCTTCTAAATGGAATAGCTACCAGTGAAATTTAAAATTATTTGTTAAAGCTCAAATAGCAAAATTGAGTCAGGATGAGAAATAATACTGAAGCTTTTAGGAAGAGAGTCATATTCATTAAATCACTGTCATACAGCTGGTTTTAGAGCTTAACAGAGATAATTCTTCATGTGGGAATTGAAGGTGTCTGTATAGTAAAATGAGGTGAAAATAACTAATTCAGAATTTCTTGTAATAAGTAGATCTGATTATCTCATCTGAAATAGCATGTGTTTGTGCTGAGAGAGTGTTTCAGCTGAAAAAGGTTATTGAATGTTTTTAAATCACCAACCCCCAAGCCTGACAATTAGCATAACTTAGCATAACTTTACTGTAAAATGTTCAGTGACAAAAATGCATTACATTCATGCAAGAATTATTGTAGTGACTTTTTCTATACAAACTAAAAGAATTTCACTGGAATGCCTGGGAAATGTTATGGCTTAGTCCTGAATATGTGGACTGTAGAACTATGGGAATGTGAATATGTATGAAGACAAATACAGGCAGAAGCAAATAGGCTCTGAGCTGTCTGGATATGAACTGTCTTGGGCCTTCGTGTCAGATGTAAAAAATAATATGTCATTGTGGTCAGTGCCATAAGGTATGAAACTCAGCTGAAATGTAAGATACACTTGCTTTAGGGACAATGCTATGTTAGTGCAGCTATATAATTTCACAGACAGTCCTGATTTATATCCAGCCATCTCAAAATACTGGCAGAGCTCATTCATGCTTAGCTACATCCATCTGTGTAAGCATAACCTAAGAGACTTGCAGTATATCCTCAGGTCTGAAACTAGATTTGCAATGACTTCTATTACTTTCTGTATAAGTGTTGACAATTAAGGTATGCTGTCAGTGTTGGTATTGAATCATCACGTTGTGCTGTGCAAGAATTTCTTAGCTGGGTGAATATTTAGCCGGGTCAGCTGTGCACAGAATGAAGGCTGATGTTGCAGGAACAGTCATTAGGTCCATGCAATGGATGTACTAAGGTGAACTCCTTTGCAGAATTCCCTGGATGCTTTTTAAGGAATTGCTGCTCTCTAGTTGCCATAGTGCAATGTACACCTATCTTTAAGTACCTCCTGGGAGAACATTTTTTGACAGTAGAGGGAGCCTAGTCTTTTAATGTCTGTAGCTAAAGACAGAAATTACAATTATCTGTTTTATACAGTTTTCATCACTGCCATTTCTCAGCTGTGTTCACGTTGTGACTATCATCCAATAAATATGATTTTCTTTATCTTCCTCCAAGGCAATTTGAATGTAATTTTTTTCTTTTATTAAAATTGTATGCATACCTATATGTGCTGAAGAGACAAAGATGACACACATTATGTTTGGAGTGGAAAGCAGCAAGTATTGTGGTAGTCATAGACTTTGGTAATAATAGTTTTGAGACTTAGAAAGTTCAGACTTCTGTCCTGGTGATCTTCAGTAATTCAGTAGAGTTGGTCAGCCTTCAAATTTCCTTATCTTGAAGGGCAAGTCAGTGTTTGAGGTGATTTGAGAAAAATACAGTCAATACTTCTGGTTTGATCCAGAATGTTATGGGAATCGACCTGAAAAAAAAAAAATGTTTGCATTGGCTCATTCTTCTAGCACTAGATACGCTGCACATTGCTAGAGTAGTCTCTATTCCAGAAAATTTTGTAATCTATATCCTTGAGATTAATTTAACCTTGTATTTATTTATCTGGGGAACCACAAATCCTCTTTTATTTAACACAGAAAAGAAATTCCCTTCTTAATTTGAAACAGAACATTCCAGAGATTTTCTGTAAAAGTAAGCAAAAGACCTGTTTTCTGTTTATTGTTATTTTGAAGGGACTGCAGCGTTGATCCATTGCAAGTAGTTCTTTCTGATGTGATATACTTTGTTGCTTCCTGGAATATATGATTTTCTTTTAGATTAGATTTTCATTTTAAGATATTTCATCTGATCGGTAATTATCTTAAGTGTCCAATTGCTTTTCCAGTAAAAGAGGGATTAATTCACAGCATGAGGTTGAAAATGTTCTTTGAAAAGTTACACTAAAATAGAATAAGAGTGACAATTATTTTGCTGTTCTTCTATATCATTATGCCTGATATCAGTCAGGAAAATTGGGTTTAGTAATAACTTCATTAAGACCTTGAGGCAATTCTCTATCTATTAGGGCGACACGAGGATAATACTGTAAGATTGTATAGCCTCAGTTCTGGGCAGATGATCCAATTTATTCTTCTTGTCCACAAGTCCTGTGTGACAGCAACAAAAAAAAAAAAAAAAGAAAAAAAGTGGGGTACCAAGATTTGAAAACACTAACAAAAATTCACCTGTGCTTCCTGCAGCATGCAGAGCATACCTATATTCTGGGTCTGTGCATGTATTAACTGGCTGGCTGGAATACAGTTGCCAAACAAAACAGACCACAGTGACCCTCTGCTTGTCTTTCTGGTGTAGCAAAACAAATAGGATGTTCTGTCTTCTCTCCAGTAAGCAGTTTTTCAATTCCTATAACCACACAATCACATTTGAGACTGATACTTCCCTGTCAGTTTTGATTGAAATTGGCTAAAGAAGCTAGAAAATTTATTGCTGGAAATGAGTGATGGACACAATAACTGAAGTCCTATTTCCTTAGTTTAAAAATAAAAAGATTCTGTATCTTTTATTCGCCTAGCCTTTAGTCATAAAGAAATTCACTATCATTCCTTTTAGAAACTTAATACTCCTTAGCTTCCCATCTGTCCTGAGCTAACAATCAAAGTGTTATGTAAAATCTAATGATGGTGAGTTGTAGATTTTAATTTCCTCAATTAGTGTCATAGAATCAGAGAATAGTTCAGGTTGGACGGGACCTCAGGAACTTCCCAAGTCTGACATCCTGCACTAAGCAGGGTCAACACTGGTTGACCAAGTTGCTCAGGGCTTTAGCCAGGCAGATCTTAAAGACCTCCAGCAATGAGGACTGCAGAACCTCTTGGGAACCTGTTCCACAGCTTGACTGTCCTCATGGTGATTTTTTTTTTTCCCTTTATCTAGTTTGAACCTCTCATTTCGCCTTATGCCTGTTGTCTTTCATCCTCCCACCATGCACCCCTGGGAAGAGCTTAACTGCATCTTCTCAATGACCGCCTCATAGGTGTTGTAAGGCTGCTGTTGGGTTCACGGAAGCCATCTCTTTGCCCAGTTCCCTCAGCCTCTCCTAACAGAACAAGTGTTCCAGCCTCCTGACTTTCCTCGGTGGTGCCCTGCTGAACTCACTCCAGTTTGTCAAGCTCTTGTATTGTCAGGCTCAAAATTTGACACAGTGTTCTAGATGTGGCCTAATGAGTGCTGAATGAAGAGGGGTACTACTTGCCCTCAATCTGCTGGCTGTGTTGCTGCTAATGCAGGTGCGGGCCAGGATATACTTGGTCATCTTTGCTGCCAGGACGTACTGCTGGCTCGTGTCCTGCTTGCTGCCCACAGGTCCACAGCTGCATTTTTGCAGAGCTGCTTCCCAGCCAACTGATTCCCAAACTGTACTGTTGCAAGGGGTTCCTCCTTCCCTGGTGCTGAACTTTTGCATTTGTCCTTGACAAATTTCACAGCGCTCCTGTTGGCCTGCCCCTCCAGCTTAGTTCTTTCTGAATGGCAGTTCTATACGTAAGTATGTTGACTTTTTTACCCCTGATTTCACCCTGATGGTGATGAATGACTTGAAAGCAACCCTGTGAAGAAGGACTTAGGGACATCGATAGATGAAAAATTAGATAGGAGCAGGCAATGTGCACTTGCAGACCAGACAGCAAATAGTATCCTGGATTGCATAAAAAGAAACAGGGCCAGCAGGTCGAAAGAGGTGATTTGCTCCCTCTCTTACACTCTTGTGAAGACCCCACCTGGAGTACTGCACCCAGTTCTGAGATTCTCAGTACTTGGGGATTGGATTAGGTGATCTTTAAATGTCCCTTCCAATCCAAACCATTCTATGATTCTATGATGTAGATGTCATCTGCATCTGATGAAGGTGCGCCCTATTGCCTCCTTGAGGTCATTGATGATGGACATCTCTGATGCTCCATGGTTTTCTGACCACCAGGTAGAGAACAACCCATTATCCTGACAGTCCAACCAGCTCTCTACTCATTTGATTGTCCACCCATCATAACTGTAACATTCCAAATAGTATAGAAAATTCCTGTGCATAGTGGTGTTGAAAGCCTTGCAACAGTCAAACTAAATGATATGCACTGTTCTCTGTCCTCCACAAACCTTGATATTTTATAATAGCAGACAATCGGATAACTCAGACATACTTCACCCTTGATAAATCCGTACTGACTGCTGCCAGTCACCTTATTCTCTGTGTGCGCAGAAATGTATTCCAAGAGGTCTTGCTCCATGATTTCCCCAGGACCTGAAATGAGACTAACTGGCCTGTAGTACCCGGGATAATCCTTTTGACCTTTTTTGAAGATGGATGCAACATTTGCCTTTTTCAAGTTGTCAGGGACCTCTCCCTGGTCTCCATGAGCTTTCAGAGATGATGGAAAGCAGCTTTCCCGAATATTTTCCAGCTCAAAAAGGGGAGATTTCTCCTTTTTCTTATTCCTTCTTTGTCTTTTACAGTGATCTTAATTGAATTGAACTGAATTTCTGCCTTGTGTTCCAACATTGTTTTCAGTGAGATTCCCCCTCCCGCCCCACAGAAATACAAATATGAGGAGTGTCAGGTTCTGTGAGTCCATTAGTTGCTATCTCACAATAATCCCTTATCTTTTGGGAAATAATTCATGTGAACTATAGAGTGATTAGATAATATGAAACTGAATTTCCTGTAGTCAAAATGAGAGAATATGCTAAAGAAGGAAATAGGCCATCAATAGTTGTTTGTTTTGTCTGGTAGCATAGTTACTGAAAAAAGCAAAATATAAGAAAAATGCAGCTGAAGAATACTCTAAATATTCTTTGAATGGCCATAAAATCCACAATTTGTGGCATATGTTCTCCAAAATAGAAGGAAATGCTTAAGTTTCTGTTCTCAAAAAACCCCACATATTCTCATACTTTCAATAGTTGCTTAGAATAAGCCAGCACATTTTAAAGAATTCAGATGACTGGAATTTGTGTATTTAGTATTATTCTGTTGCTGTCACAGATTTCATACATTAACTCAGAATTGTATGCTAAAATCTAGGTGCTTTTAAAGCTTTCAATATGATAAAATTGTCACCTTGATTTTAAAAAACATGTCTGAAAATAGGATGCTGACAAAACCAGTAAATCTCAACTCCCAGAATCGTCATTGCATTCTGAAACAGTAAAAAGTCTGAACTCATTAACTCAGGAGATTACTGGTTTAGGGATGTAGGCTTGAAGAAACGTTTATTTCTTTAATTATTAATCCTTTTGGCTGAAATATCAATTAACATGCTTCAGTATTTAATATAAGCTTTATATATATTTTTATAGCATGTAAAACACAGTAGTTGCAATATCTTTCTGTGTAAGAAATAATGTAAGAAATTTCTGTGAGAAATAATCAAAATCAAAATGATTTCCAAGTTTTGCCAAATAAGAGAATTTGCTAAAAGCAAAAGACTGGTTTTGAATATTTTGGTATTACAAGGCCAAACTCTGCCCTTTTGTAAGTTTATGCACTATTGTACAGTATTATGCTTTCCTAAATGATGCATATTCTGCAATTCAAGTTTTAAATCGTGTTATTATAGGGCCACTCAAGACACATTGCTCTCTCATGATCCATGAGATTCACTCCCGACTACTGCTCTCTGACAAAACCTTCAGTAACTTTTTTCTGGCCGTGTAACACAAGACATTTCTACTCAGATGTCATATGGTTAATGATGACATGCAAAGATATCAGAAGCAATAATGGTAGCTGTCTTACGTATTAAATAGTTCTTAAGTTAATTCCATATATAGTCCTATTAGCCTCTTATTTAATTTCCCTCACATGTCTGGTTAAATAAGCTCACAACATCCTACAAAAATATATTATTCTCATTTTATAAATAAGACAGGAAGAGCTGTGATATTCAAACACTTTTTTAAGATCAGATACAAATATTCTGATTTGCCAAGAAGAGAACTTTAAATTCTGTCCCAGTCTTGTACCCACAAGAGCACCATTTCTCTCAAGTACCATCTTTATGAGCATACAGAGGGGCTGAGATACTGTCACAGTGGGTGTGAGAAATACCAAAGTGTTTGGAAATTATTTTCATTTTAATGAGTAGGGAAAGAATTGTCAGGTTATACTATGTGTTGTGGATTGTTTCATGCTTTAGAGAAGACTGCAGTATCCACTTATTTTTTTTTTCCTTTTCCTTCTTTTTTTCCCCTGCATTCTGCATGTTGTATCTGAGAAGTGACAGTCCCTAAGGCAGGATTAGGCACAGCAGAGGACCGCACTGCAGGAAAGTTGCCTGGTCCCGGTGTAAAAGACTGAAGGACCGTTACAGGAACCCCACAAGGGGGCAGTTTTGCAGTGAAAGTGCTCTCAGAGGTGTGCAAAACAAACACGAAAATTGCTTTTTCCATCTTGCCGGTGTATTTTCTCCTTCTGTCAGAATGCAAGATACCCTCTGAGTAGCTGGAAACTGAGATAAAACATACATCTGGGGAATCACTGAGTTGTTCTTTTCCTCTCACACTCACGGGCCTTCATGTACAACAAAAAAGTAGCACAGACACCTACTGTTGCAGGAGTCTTTTTCTCTGGACTTTTTAAGGCTCTTCCATCCTTCTTGATGTATTTCTGTTTTCGCTCTGATTTCAGTGTAGGAATGATAGGATTAAGAATTTACAATAAGGTTTTTATATTGTGGAACAAAGTATTCCTGATTTTCCTAAACAGTTGAAAGATGGGCTAACATCTTACAATGAATCTTATTTTTAGAAGCCATTATTATAATGTAATCAAGCAAGAAAATTAAGTTAGAAAGCGTAAAGTTCAAATGCAGATATCCCAAGCTCAAATACAGTTTAATTATGATTCTTTTAGGCATCTTTGTTTTTTCCTTTTGCATTACACACAACTGTGTACTTTGTCTGTGTTCATAGCATTTGGCAAAGTGGTAGGTCGTTGAAAAAAGGGAAGGCATAGAAATACTTAACAGAATAATGTTGCAGTTTCATATCGTCAGTGTTAATAATGACAAGCACTGTAGTTTGCCAATAATGGAAAGAAGCAAATGTCGCTGCTTTTCTGCATTGATACTCTTTAGTAGACACTGTGGGAGTCTGCAAGCCTAGAAATAAATTCCTCTAATAACCATGAGACAGTCTTTGTCCCTGCAGTGCACTAAACAGACCAACAATTCTCTCTACTATCTTTAAATCCTCTGGCACAATAGTAATGCCACTTAAACTGCATTTTTTCTTCTTTCCAATTTTGATGCACAATCATTTGGTCAGTTCCCCAAGTCTTTACACATCCTATGAACTGATGTCATCTTCCACATCCTGTAACAGGGAAGACTGTATTTCCAACATGCCTGTCTGGGAAGTACCCCAGAAGCATGGTGATCCTGAATATAACCTTAGAAAATAGACTGGAGGAATCCAGCAAGCTAAAATTCCCTCAAGTTTGCCATCACAAGGGGCCATTCAGTTCCTTTGATCTTGAAGCAGAACTTTCCAAACAGAGTTGAATTCTCTCTCTTGGGAATACATAAATATGTTTGTCTTTTCTTCCCGACAATAACTCTTTGAATATCCTGTGAAATGTGAAAATTCTAGTTCAAGAACACCATCATTTTGCTCTCATTTCTTCCCAGGTTTTCCTGTCTAATAACCTTTTCTATTAAGAGATCAGGAAGGAAAACCCTCCCCTTTCCTCACTGAAGGTGAGGAAAATCCTAAAGGTAGAGGATGAAGCTGTAGAGGGGAAGGTAGACTGGGAATGGAGAAATTCTCTGCTTCCTTTTCTGGAAGCCTGACGACCTATCTTGTATTTTGTCTCCCAAGTGAGTTGCTAAAAAGCCAAGCAAGAACATGAATTGGTAAGTGGTCAAGCAAGATCCCTCGATTGCAAAAGAGCTTTCAAAGTTCTGCTGGATATAGGAGGAACAGAAATACAAGGTTAGAAGGAACCAGGATGGGAAAATGTGAAAGTACTTTGAGCAAAAGTGTTTAGAAACCACTAAGATGAGAACATAGGTAGACACAAATTTATTAGCAAATTTCTTTCTATTATCCATCCCATAAATCCACTAATGGTGTGTATAATGCACTACTATAGTCAGCATTTCCAGCCTCTGGTGCTGTCTCATTCCTTACTCAGATTCTTCATTTAAAATAAAAATAAAGTCAGTGTTTTTGAATTATAAGAAGAGTAAGTAATAGACATGTAAAGAATGGTAGGTGGCATTTCCCCTTTCTCCTTTTTTCTCCTTATTTAAAATTCAAGCAAAAAATGAAGGAAAAGAAAATTGATGCAATTCTCAATCATCTCCTTTTCAAAACTCTAAAACTTCCAGGAAATGCGTGTACATTGAGTACACTTCTGCCCTAGAGTGGTCACATACTGTAATAACATTAGTATGGAGTCTCAACAGCACATACTGAGCTGTTGATGATGCTGTTTTGGCATCAGATCTCCAATCAGTTCTGGAAGTGCAGTTAGATTTGTAAACAATACCTGGGTGGTTGGGTGGTTTGTCTGTTTCCTTTGTAAAAATGGGAGGGCAGTTGTCCACACTATACTAAGAGGAAGAGATCTATAATTCCATGGCAGGAAAATACAAGGGTTCTGTAACCACTTGCCTTCTGTGCTTCTAATGTTGATTCTTCTCTTCCTTATGGCACTGTAAGTCAGGATACTATAAAACCAGTAGGAAAAGAGAATTAGAACTCATGACTCCTGAAAGAGATAGAAATCACTTTGTAACAAGCTATTTCAGTTTATGGTCTGTGGAGCAATAATGTACAATCATATAGGAAAATATTTATACAAAGTGACTTATCAGTCAGCTTGAGTCTTCAAGTCAATTCCCACCTGGATTTACCCTTTTTATAAGGCTTCTTTTTCAGAGTTGCCATCTACTGCTATAGCAGAAATCAGCAGAAGTTACAGATGCTTAGGTTTTTAAATCAAGTCCATGATACTCAATGCAGACAAGAATCTGATAAAGACATAATGTCTTGTCTGGTGAAAGACAGGTAAGAACTAATCACAGTCACCGTAACTTTCTTTTTTTTCACCAATTCACATTATTTCAGTAACTGTTTACTGTTAAATCTCTAGTCTGGTCATCCTCCTCCAAAGTAACTAAAGCAAGAAAGGAACTGGAATAATAACATAGAAAAGTGGAGTAGATAACATTGAGAGCAGCTGCTACGAATATTGAAACGGTAGCGCAGAATGTTCTTGCCATCATCTGAGCATTGTAAAACATGCTAAGCAATAGCAGAAATGATGCATCAAGATTTATAGTCATTTAGGACACCTCAATGAACTGCCTTTGATCTCTCCCTGTTCTTAAAGACAGACAGGTGAGACTGAAGCTGAGAATGGGATTCCTGATTCAACTTGCCCTTTGTGCTGGCATAACTGGTGACTCTGGGAGAATGATATCTTTGTCCTCTCCGCTCTCTCCAAGGTTCTGCTGGAGACAGAGGAGGTGCACATTTTTTGTGAAGCTTACCACACAGTTGACTTCTAAGATGTACATGCTTCTGCAAGCATGAATATGTTTTGTCCGTGAATAGAGTAAGAGAGGATCATATTGGAAAAAAATAAAAAGATCTATGAACACCTGGTAACTTTCTAGGACTTATCTTTATCCAAGATTTTTAAATTGTATAAACTTGCAACTTTGATTGAAGTTAACTTTGAATTGTCTGATCATTAAGGAGTGGATTATATAGCAGATGTGGTTTTTTATTATTTTTTTTAAAAAAGCAGTTTTAGCTTTTTAAAATTTCCTCTTTATTTTATTTGGAACTTCAAAATAACACTGCTGTCTTGCACAAGACAGCCAGGCAGCTAAGCTCATTCTGTTCCTCCTTTTTTGTTTCCTTTTTTTGATAACTGTTCTTTCATTATTATCACCTGTGTAAATCCTGGGATGTAATCAGGATTCCTCGCCAGTCAGGCTAAATGACAGCAGGTTGTTTGCTTAGCGCTTTTGAAGAGTGCCAGGCTGATAAGATACTCCAGATTCCTTACCTGTTTATAGAGAAGGAACAGCAATATCTAACAGGATAGTTTTGTTATACTCTGCTTTGGTCTGAAGTAATAAGAACAATGAGTGAACAATGCACCGCTGTGACTAGTGCATGGTTATTTTGGACATTTGGTATTTCCAAAGCTGCCCAACAAATTCTTTCTGCTGCTGCCTGCTATTTTTGTAAAGGAGACTAGGTATACAAATCCATCTAATTATCTATTGAGCTAAATGTGACCTCAAGTCTAATGATTGCTTGGTCTGTTCCTAAGTTTGCTAAGGGAGAGAAGGACAAAGTGCAACTTTGATTTCCTGTAACAAGTTGGTGAGAATGTGGATCTACTGACAGTTTTCAGACTCCTGAAATCAGAAGCTAACATAAGGAACCAAGTGGCCTAGGCCAGCTTACCCTTTATACTGAGGGATCTCTTCATCCTCTACAATAGAAATCTATTGGCCTCTTGTTTCTTATTTGTGAAATTCTTAGTGCCACAGAATTGTTAATGACAGCCTTTTAGGTTTAAAGACTTGCAGCAATGGAACTGACTAACACCTTATTTTCCTGCTGGCCATGTCAAGCTCAGTGAAGTTTACAACTACAGTAGCAGATGGTCATAGCAGACCCATTCTTACTTTTGTAGGATTGAACTAGCCTCATAGATGTAGATTTACAGTATATTTGTAGACATAGTGTACCATGTTTATGATATTAACAGAAAATTCTGATTGCTACAACTGTGCTAAACCAGAGTACAGTCATGAAACATTTTGCATTGCAAAATTGGTCAGTACTTATAAAATATTACTGTAGGTTAGGAGCTCTGTGTCAGGTAGCAGAAGAAGCAGGATTCTTCCACGAGAGACAGCAAGCCAGGAGCCAAGATTGACCCCAGTACCTGCAGCGTCTTGACTGGGACACAGTCCCATAGCAGCTGACCTGAATGGGCAGAGGTGGGTGCAGGTAACAGGGTCCATGGATAATTCCAGATAAGGCAAAAAGTAATGAATTAGGACCAGGGTCCACCCAAGGGGCCTAGACAGGAGCCAGAGGGGACACGGCCAGAGACTGGACTGGAAACAAGGCTGCAACATGGATTTGAAGTTCATCCAGAACATGAGGCCAACAGCAGGAGTGGAGACAAAGGATCCTGCCGTGAGGCAAGCTACCTACAGCATTGGTCCAAGGCCCATATGCCATAGCTCAGGTCCAGGCCTGAGATGCAATGGGGCTTCTGTGCCCATGGGCAGCAGTGTGGGTCTCAGTGACTGTTAACACTGCTTCTCTCTAGGCCTGGTGACTGATGGAGAAGGATGAAGCCGAGCTGTGGCCTAAAGCATTAAAGCCATGAAGACCATGACTAGACAAGTGGATCAGAAAAGCTTTACTAGATTTGGTTTAATTTTTACAGCTTTCCCAAACCTTCGTCCTTTACCAAGTTACATAACCCTCGATCTAGCTGACTGCCTGACAGCAGTGGAGCTACTGCAGATGGGTTATTTCTGTGTGACTAGCAAAGGTGGAAGGCTGTGCAGCATATGTCCACGCTGGATAGGACCCAGCACCCAGCCACCTCAGCCTCGACAGTGGTAAACAGATTTAATCTTGCACTCCATCTGTGCAGATCTTTTTCAGTTAGGTTTTACATTGTTATCATTTCAGTCAAAAATAAGGAAGGTTTTTGATCTGGAGTGACACACAGATTCTGAACAGGAAGTCTGGATTTTAGTCCTGGGCTCTTACTGCATCACTGGTTTTGTCACTTAGTGGTAAAACCCACAAGAAATCTTGGCTACAGTGGTGTGATGATCATTGAATTTAAATATGTTCTCTAGTAAGCATTTTTGTACCTGAAGTATTTTTTTAAATGTAAATTATATACTGAAGTCATCAGTAAATACTGGGAAAAGACTGAAAAATTGAAATAAAGCCTTTATATGTATATGTACATGTGTACATATGTATATTGCACATACACAGCTAAACTATTCTATAGAGATAGCTGATGGATTAAATTACTATTAGGAAAAAAACAAACAAACAAAAAGTTATTTGAAGTTACATATGAGATGTTAAGAAGATTGTACTTGTGACAGTGAAGAATCTAACAATTGGGATTAAACATGATTTTAGGGATTCTCATTTTAATGCTCTTGATATTGTAAGTAATATAAATGGTGTGTTGTGTGTGATTTCTACTAACATGTAGCTCCTTCTGTCCTCCAGTCTTTTACTGAGACATATTTATAGTAAGTAGAATAAACTAATTACAGAACCATGTATTACGAGGATGTAATTCCATCTAGTAAAATCCTCTGAAGTGGAGCCTTGAGATGTTTGCCATGTAACTGAAGCATAGCATAGGTAAGTAGACTTTTCCCTGGAGGTAATGTCCAAAAATAAGAAAGATTGTTTCATTCTTCTACAGCTTGTTTTATTGAGCCTTTTCCTGGCTAGCATAGAAAGCAGTAGGATTCCTTCTACCTTTCATCTGCATCTCTTTCTTTTGTATATATGTGTCTATGAACGAGTGGCACCTTTTCCCTCCTGCCTAATTTCAAGCAAGCTGAACACCTGCTCTACTTTTTTAAGTAGATATAGCCATAACTTTTGAATTTTAAACACCATTTTCTTAAAAATCTCAGTCCACTTATTTGATCTTCTATTGTTAAAGGAACAACGAAAGTAAGATTTTTCTAAGAAATATAAGACAGATCTTGGGGTGACTGCAGTGTTTTTATCTGTGTTAACGTAGCGTGACGTGCATAGTCAGCTATTTCTTTCTTCTGCAGTTATGCACCACTTCCATAATAATTTCAGTCCATTCTATACAGATGCTTTACTGCAGAAGCCCCATTAGGATCAGTACCGTTCTTTGCTGATGCTGGAATGTTCCTACAACAATCACTAGATTTACCTGGGACTGAACCAGAAATAATGAGTGCCTAGAGAACTAAAAATATAACTTACTACAACTTGATCAAAAAGAACTGTTCTTCCCTAGTTAAACAACATAACTGTCTTTTCTGTAGCAATTCAGGAGAAATTATTTGAATGGGAGAAAGTTGTATTGATCCCCAGGAATTGGCGGGAGACCAGAGCCGTTTTTAAACTGCTTTAAAGGCTTTGCTTTTTGGAAAAGCAGGCTGACTGTCATCTTGTAAATGGAACTGTACAGCCCTCCCCACTCCTCGAAAGGCGAAGCTGCTGTAGCTTAAAGAGCTATTTTGCTGTCACTACCTTGTCCTCAGGGGACTATAGCTTTGTGTTTCCTAGTTACAGAAAGAAGGGGAATACAGTATCTGTGGAGAACCAATTGCAGGAGCTCCCACTGCAGTTAACTGGTTACTCTGGTGAGCAAGAAGACATTTTCAAGACTTTCTGTAACACTGCAGACAAAGCAGGGAGAATCTCAAGATCTGTTTGTGAAAATCTGTTTCAGTGTTGTTCTCAACTGACAAGTAACTTTGTACCATAGAACTGCAGTTCTGCGAACTCCAAGCAAAATGTAATGATATTTTGAAATTATTGGTTATTTGTACAAGCAGTGTTAGAAACAGTAACAGTTCTCTCGGAACCACTGATAGATCATAGAATCATAGAATGGTTAGGGTTGGAAGGGACCTCAAAGATCATCTAGTTCCAACCCCCCTGCCATGGGCAGGGAAATCCTCCACTACACCAGGTGGCCCAAAATCCTCATCCAGCCTGGCCTTGAACACTTCCAGGAATGGGGCATCTACAACTGTTCTGGGCAACCTGTTCCAGTACCTCACCACCCTCAATGTAAAGAATTTCTTTCTTATAGCTAACCTAAATCTGCCCTCTTTCAATTTAAATCCGTTGACCCTTGTCCTATCACTACACACCCTTGTAAAAAGTCCCTCTCCAGCTTTCCTGTAGGCCCCCGTTAGGTACTGGAAAGCTGCTATAAGATCACCCCGGAGCCTCCTCTTCTCGAGGCTCTGTGCATGGGATTGGGATGTTGGATTGTCTTTCAGGGAGATACTGTCTTTTCTTTCTGGCTGCTGCTTAGATTGCCGTTTCTCTTTAACTCACGTATCTGGCAAGCAGATCTGAAGAGCTGGAGAAAAATAGCGTTATTGGGCTGGAAATCCCTGAGTTGCCAGCCGCAGGAGAAGGTGGAAGATATGATTAATAAGAGCAGAGGAATTAAAGACTCATTAATCTCTATTGTAAATCCACACTTTTTATTTGTACCTTATTGCTCTTAAGAGCATTTCATTTTTTCCTGTGAAAGCTGAGTTGTTCATTGTGCTAAATATTAAATCATAGAATTATAGAACAGTTTGGGTTGGAAGGGACCTTAAAGATCATCTAGTTCCAACACTTCTGCAATGAGCAGGCACAACTTCCACTAGACGCAGCTTGCTTAAAGCCTCATCCCACCTGACCTTGAACACTTTCAGGGATGGGGCATCCATAGCTTCTCTGGGAAACCTGTCAGTTGTGTCATCATCTACATAGTGAAGAATTTCTTCCTTAGATCTAATCAGAATCTGCCCTCTTTCAGTTTAAAGCCATTGCCCCGTGTCCTATCACTACACACCCTTGTAAAAAGTCCCTCTTCAGCTTTCCTGTAGGCCCCCTTTAGGTACCGGAAGACTTCTATAAGATCAGCTCGGAACCTTCTCTTCTCCAGGCTGAACAACCTCAACTCTCTCAGCCTGTCTTTACAGAAGATGTGCTCCAGACCTCTGGTCATCTTTGTGGCCCTCCCCTAGACACGCTCTAACAGGTCTGTGTCCTTCCTGTGTTGGGAGCCCCAGAATTGAGTGCAGTACTCCAGGTCTCCCAAGAGCAGAATAGAGGGAGAGAATCACCTCCCTTGACTGCTGGCCGTGCTTCTTTTGATGTAGCCCAGGATACGGTTGGCTTTCTGGGCTGCAAGCGCACATTGCCGGCTCATGTTGAGCTTCTCATCAACCAGCACTCCGAAGTCCTTCTCTTCAGGGCTGCTCTCAATCCATTTTCTGCCCAGCCTGTACTTGTGCTTGGGATTGCCCCGACCCGCGTGCAGGACCTTGTACTTGGTCTTGTTGAACTTCATGAGGTTCTCACAGGCCCACCTCTCCAGCCCGAATACTGACCCCTGAGGAACACCACTCATAACTGGCCTCCACTTGAACATCGAGTCGTTGACCACAACTCTTTGAGTGCGACCATCGAGCCAATTCGTTATCCACCGCGTGGTCCCTCTGCCAAACCCATGTCTCTCCAATTTAGAGACAAGGATGTCATGCAGGACAGTGTCAAACAGGCCAATTGTACATCATTCCAAAAATGTTTCTGGGCCTAATCTATCATAGTGCCTGATTAATGGTGTTGCATGACCCTAATACTTTTTTTGCTGTAGACACACTTCCAGACTCAGTATGTACCAACTAACATCACTATGTTTGCATGTTTAAAAGATGGACAGCTTCATCATGTTGCTCAACTCTTTATGCTAATAAAACACCCAAAGCTTCGTGCTATGATATAATACTGAAAAGATTTATAGTTGTGAATTTTCATACCAAAGTAGGTCTCTCTAAAACATCAAAATATGAGTTATGAGAACTTCACTTAGTGAAATATACACTACAAATATTCTGTATAGCTTCATGCATCACTAGATAGTTTATCTAAAAGTATGTAAAATATGCTTTACTGAATGGTTAGGTCATGGTAGCAGTGGCAAAGTATGAACATTTTTATCAAGTCTGCTTTAATACACCTGACAGTTTAATTAAAAAGTATTAACTATAAATATAACCAGATGGGACTCTTAATAACTAGAAATTAATTGCAACTACTTGGAAATCTCACTTTTCCTCTTCTTCATAATTTCTTATGCCTGGAATCTTGCTATAGTTCTTTAGAATCATAATCACATGTTGTTGTACAAGAATATAACAGTTATTGTGCTCGAATCAGAGGAAAACAGAGCATATTCATTACATTATTAATTAGAGCTCTAATATCTCAGTGCAAACTTTAAATGAACCAGTAAACAAACTTATAATATTGTTATGACTTATTTAAACACTGCTAATCTAAATACACGTATATTCTACTAATTACTTTCTTTACTGTGAGTGAATAAATATTGTTTAACTGAACCATTCAGTTTTAAATGAAGCTTATTTTAAGGTTGCATTTCAGATCTTTTCTTTTGTGACTAATTCTGACTGTCCAGTGGGACTGACATACGGACTATATGAAAGATCAGAGCCTCATAATATGTGAGCTTCTTTTCTCTGATAAACGGGCTATGTCTATTCAGCTTCTATTGATTCTTGCTGTACTGCTGTGTTCTGAAAAGACTAGATTTCTGTTTGGCTTCTATGGTCTTAAAAAAAAAAAAAGAAAAATGTGGTTTCAGGTAGGAAATTATTGAAGACAGAAACGGAATTAAACTTACCTGTTTCTTTTTTAATCTGCATAACCTTAAAGTCTTTTTCAATGATACTGTGCATTTTTTCCTGTCATGGTTTAACCTGGCCAGCTGCTAAACACCATACAGCTGCTCACTCACCCTCCCCCAATGCCTGGGGAACGGGAAAGAGAATTAAAAGGGAAAAAGGAAGACTCATGGGTTGAGATAAGAGTAATTTAATAATAATAAAATAAAAGTAATAATAATAGAATGGTAATATATAAGTATATATGTGGAATGATAATAATATATACAAACAGGTGATACAGTGTAATTGCTCACCACCTGGTGACAAATGCCCATCCTGTCCCAGCAAGCAATGCTAAAACATGTAAGTCCCAACACCCAGACGAGTGAGAGACCAGAAAAAGAGAGAGAGAGAGAGAGAAATCTGGGAGACTGAGAGTCCCCCAGAAGAGAATTCCAAACTTCTCGGTCAGCCCTCATCTATATACTGGGCATGACGTTGCGTGATATACTCCATTGGCCAATTTGGCCCTCAATCTAAATTGAAATCGTAAGGGCAGTTGTGGGCCCTTTGTCCCGGTCATGCTCCCCCGCCCAGCCTGTTGTGCTCCTGTGCGCTGGCAACACTGGTAAACTGAAAGGTCCTCGATGTCTCAGCATCAACTATAAACTTCAGTGTGCTATCAACATTCTTCTCATAATAAATTCCAGACTAATGCAAAACACTAGCTACGAGAAAGAAAAAATAACTCTATCCTAGCCAAAACCAGAATATTTCCCCTGGCTATTGAAGAATAGGATGTGCAATGCGACACTCCACTGCCCAGAAAGATTTATGAAGACCTTTGCAGCAGTAGATGACCACCCTACATTATACAGAGCTGGCCTCTAGGGTGACCTCAGCCACCATTTTTTTAATGAATAAGTTGCTTGCATAATTTGAGCTAGCTTCACATCTGTTTTATTCCTTGATATCAATGATGAACAGATACAAGGATGATGTGAATGGAGTTCTTTACTAGACCTGTACTGGACAGTCACAGTTTAGGCTTCTCAGAGCTATCTCCAGAACTGATAGTGATCTTGTGGAATCTATTCCATCCAGTTGTTATAAACTTTCCTAAGTGAGTTGGATCAAGCATATACTTGCATTGCTGACTCTGCCCTTATTTGCACCCTGGAATGGCTTCCAACAGCCCAGGCATGGTCTAACTGTATAAAAAATAATTCCTCTATTCATCATTATTTCTGTTCAATGGTAACAATTTGGGCCTTCTGCCTGCCTATTTGTCTTCAGCAACCAACCAGATATGGACACCTCTTTTCCTGCCTGGAAATGTGCTCAGCTAGTCTGTGGGCAAATGGTCTTTGGTCTCCAAATTTTGCATCAGCATTTGGATTTTCAGATCATGTCATGCATTCATAGAATCATAGAATGGTTAGAGTTGGAAGGGACCTCAAAGATCATCTAGTTCCAACCCCCCTGCCATGGGCAGGGAAACATTCCACTGTACCAGGTTTCCCAAAGCCTCATCCAACCTGGCCTTGAACACTTCCAGGGATGGAGCATCTACAACTGCTCTGGACAACCTGTTCCAGTGCCTCACCACCCTCTGAGTGAAAAATTTCTTCCTTATATCCAATCTAAATCTGCCCTCTTTCAGTTTAAATCCATTGCCCCTTGTCCTGTCACTACATGCCCTTGTAAAAAGTCCCTCTCCAGCTTTCCTGTAGGCCCCCTTTAGGTACTGGAAGGCTGCTGTAAGATCACCCTGGAGCCTTCTCTTCATCTAACTTCTAAAGGCAGCATGTTACAATAATCCTAAATTGTGCTGTAGGAGCAAGTATGGTGACTGGAGTCCCTTCATCTGCAGTGAAAGACAGTTGATTTCTGAAATTAGTACATTCAGTGTCAGAGTCACTTCTTAGGAGTCTATTAATCAAGAATGCTTAGGATTCTAGAGGATCTGAATGATGTCATCATAAGTGGGAGGTTGAAAACTATATACCCCAAAGCACTCTGCAGATGACAGTATTGAGAGTGATCTTAATTTATGTCATGTATGAAGTGACAGTACGTACATGGGCAAGCATTTGAGGGAGCAACAAGTTACTTATCAATATTTATCAAATTCCTGTTGTATCTGCTGAACATATTAAAGTTCAGAACTCACCGCTTTCATATGGCTTTGGACTCCTTTTGACCAAAAAACTGTTGGGCTAGACAAAATACTAGACGGACAGAATTCACTTTGTCCTTTTTATAACACATTCAGAGAACAGGAAAAAATGTAAATGTTTGTTTTGGATATTGCTAAGATTTAAAATATTTTCAGTATCAAGGTAATTGGTGAGTACACATTCCCCTGAAGTATCAGTATACCTGCAAATAGCACTGTAACTATACTGTCTATATCTGAATTTAGATGTTTATATTATCTGTTCTCTACATTGACTATAAAGGAAGATTAAAATGACCAGATGGCTTTCTGACATGCATTACAGTCCGTTTGATCAAATGGATCTTGACTGCAGTTGCTGTAGAGGTAATCTTCTTGTGCAGTTTCTGAGTTAAAAGTTTTTGCAACTTCGTGGTCTGAAAAAGTCTCAGCAATTTTATTTTCCTCATTGAGGTTAGTTGTCACTTGTCCCTTCTTGCTGCAAAACTTTCTAATTTGGTGGATGGATGTTAGAAATATACATAGTATAGTATGTGTGTGTATGTGTATTCATGTATATATTTATAATATGATAGTGTACATAAATAGACATGTATATTTAAATAAGTAATATGTAATGCAGGATAACATATGTCTTATTTCATTTAATGTCAAACATGGCTTTGTGTGCCTCTTTTTAAATACTCTTTTCTGATTACATAAATCATAGACCCTTAATGATGTGGACTGTTCTGTTTCTGGGGAAAAATGCTACTTGCACCTCTGTCCATGTACCCCTACTTCATGTACCAATTCTCTTGTTCTTTTTAGCAGTGGGCAAGTGAGAAGGAAAGAGTAGAGATGAAACTAAGCTTGAATTAATTTATTTGCCAAATCATAATTCAACAAAATGAATAAATTATAAACTGACAGGTTATAATCTTACAGATCATATAATCAGATTGGCTGAGCTACTAAGGGTAAATATTTCTTACCTCTCAGTTTGACCCTGTGTCTTCATGTCTATTTTTCAGTTAGAAGATCTGAAACCTAGGGTTGAGGTGCCACTGCAACATATGCTGTCCATATGCAGTAAATTTGGTCCAGGTAGACACTGTAGGCATTCATCAGGGATTCTTGGACATCCAAGTTACCCTGGTTGCCAGAGTGTGAAAACCTGGTAAATTGCCACTCAAAAGAGTACAACAATAATTATGCCTAAAAGCAGTAGTATGCTGCCAGAATTGTAGGGCTGGAAGACTGCTCTGAAAATACATTTGAAATTCTTTACTGTGTTGCATGTACTACACATTCAGACGTCACTTTCCAAACACATCCATACAGAAAATCCTGGAAAAACTGAAGAGAAGGGATTTTGCTTTTAAACTAGTATAGAATATAAAATCTTTTTCTGGTTTGTTACTTTGAGTTATACAATTAAGTAATGTAGAAAATGTATTAGTGTAAATATGCTCCAAATCAACACCATAAAGAGGAAATGAGATTATCATAAGCAAGTGTATTTCCAGGTCACCAAAGAATACATGGAGTTTGTCATTAGAAGGTCTTATTTTTCTAACAATATATTACATTAACTTGAAAATAAATGACAAGGCAAATGTTCATTAAGCTTGTAATAACATGTAGGCACTTTGCTCTGGTCTTTAGTCTCTAATTTCATAATTTTGCAGGGAGAGTGAAAGCAATTACTCTTCTATTTTTCTCTGAGTTATCAAATTGCTGAGCAGCCTGTTCTCTACTTCACATTATTTAGGATATAGATAATAACTTCCTGATATTGACTCTTTTAGGCAACTGCACATTGTTCAAATTCTCAATATTACCAGTAGGACAATGATATGTGTTAATCAAAATGGCTTTTGCTATTTATTCCTGAAATAAGAACTTCTAGCTTTTTAAGTTATAATTGATAGTCTAAGGTCCTTCGTTAGTCACAAGACTTATATGCATAATACTCTGAACATTTTTTTTTGTAAATTAATACATATAATTAGCATATACATATATAGATAATATATATTTGTATATATGCATATACATAAAATTCCCCATAACCACCCCATTTAAAGTTTTGAGCTTTTACCTGGTAATAGTTATCAGTGATATGGAAAATTTACTGTTCAGCTATTTTTCCACAAAATGCACTGTATTTTTCCAGTTTATCCTGAATATTACAAATACTTTATTTAACAACAGTAGATGATCATTCACAGTAGTCAAAGGTAAAAAACAAGTTTTCCAATGCCACCTCACTGAAAAGGCTTATGAAGCTTTAAATGGTACTGAAAAATATACTTTCTGTGTGTAGTAGGGGATTTTGTTTGTATTTCTGTTTTAACTCGTATCAGAATTATTTAAGACATTTTTGTTAAACATGGAAAAGATACTGTAAAGTATTTTATCCAAACATGCTATACCTCAAAAATATTTTATCCTGGTTAGCAGTATGATGCATACTGTCTTGTATTAATTTTCTCTGCTTTTCTTGTTCCTATCATTTCTGTAAGATTCATTAATGTTTTAGTTTCAGAAAAATAGAACTCTCTACTGCATGCTATTCTTACAATAAAACCTGGTAACAGTTACTTGGACTTAAATTTCTAATCTCAAATGAATTCTCCAAATGAAAGTGAAAAAAGTATTTTAAATGAAATTTTATTATAAATGTATATTAAAAAAATCACTTATCAAAAAAGCTTTTAACTGTCAAAAAAAACCCTCTAAAAGTTAAAGAATGCGTAGTTCAAATATAAGCATCAGTATTTTAAGAAGATAATGCTAAGTACTCTGTTATTACTATGGTTTTCAGTGAAATGAGGAAGTCTGATTTTCTTATGCCAGTATATATACATATTTCTGTGCAAATCTGTCATGCTTTGTATGGGATAAATAATATCTTTCAGGCTCAAGGAGTCAACAGCCAGCATTAACTGGTATCATCAGTTTTCTGTTATTCCTCTTGCTCTAAAGCCATCATTGTAGGGGGATTTTGAGGTAGGCAGTGGATATAGAGAATTGAACAGGACAATTTTGAAGGATAAATCATGTGCTGTTACAGGTTGAACTAAGAATTCTGTCATTGGAAATCAGGATTTAAGCACTTTGTAGTAATTACAGAGGAGTACTGAGGGGACATACTGTAATAAGTACCTCCAATAATGCATTGCTTATTCAATCCATATACTTATGCTTTGGGCCACAAATTCACTGACATGAATTTTTTATTTATGAATTATGATGGCAATTCAGGAAATTTATGAGAGCTGGTTTTCCCCAATTGGATATGATTTGTCTGTTCTCTATAATTCTGGGTGTTGCACCTGTTTCTATGTCCAGGTTTTAGAAACTATAGTTTCTTTTTATTAATTTAGTCTTACAATTTAGAACACATTCAATTTTTATGAGATTACTCTAAGTTAAAAATTATATATCTCATCACACCCACCCCTAAAGTGGAAAGAAAGCACTTCGAAGTGCAATAGAACAGGCACCACGCTTGTGATCTACCAGGCAGATGCAGTGTTGGAAAACATCATGCGTTCAGCAGCAAAACCTGAGAGCCAGAAGGTGCTGCTGGGTTTCACAGTCTTAATTTAGAACATGTCCATGAATATTTTAATCTGGATTGGGATCTCCTGCTGGCTGTGCTCTGTCTCACCCTGAAAAGTGCACTAAGTTGATTCTGTTCAGATGAAACAAAGCTGAAAGAGGTGCTCTCTGGGAGCCTATCTAATGCACTCCAGCAGTTCACGAGCATTTGGTCTACGGGATGTGGGTGCAGCTGGGCAGGCCAGGCAGGCTAACGTCTCTTGCCAGAACATGGCCGTGCCCTCTTTGCCAGGTGCCCTGCCTTACAACCGCTATCTTACAGTCAAAGATCCTAGGATTTTGAAGGACAGTGGAAATATTTGCTCAGTGTGTTGTAGAAGAGGGCACTGGAGCTGTGCAGAAGGGATGTTTGAGCGCATTAAAGTTCAGTGATGTGGGGATAGGGAACTGCAGGCAGAGACCTCTCCTAGTGGTCCCACCGTGCCTGGAGGTGGTGAGCAGATCCAGGCCAGGTGCAGTGAGCAGGGTGTGCCACGGGCATACCTACAGAGTAGCCCAGGTCAGGGCCTGAGCTTAAATACGGCTCTGAAGCCCTAACCAGAAACCCCAGATAAAGTTTCTCATGGTCCTTTCTCACCACATAGCTGACCTTACCAAAAAAAAAGGTGGAATTTTGAAGTTCAAATTAATATGCATAGTAAATAACCTTATTTAGTGTGGAAGAAGAATGTATGTTTTATAAATTATATGGAGTGTATCTTTTTACACTATTGACACATGGCATCCATTAGGACCAAACTGATTTTTTGTATAATTAGTAATTGTAAATGGTTGTTAAGTTTATTGGTCTCTTATGCTTCATAAAATTGAATTTGCGTGTCTAAAAACCAGCAATGACTGACATGATCCTGCTTTTTTGTAGTCAACTTAATTGTCTTTGTCTTTGGTACAGTTACTGACACTGAATGGTAAAATATCAGTAACTATATGATGGGAAATTGAGTTGCAGACTACTGGGGCAAGAACAGTGATACAATCAATACAATTCAAGACATAAAAATGTTTATAATGCAGTTGCAATTTATAATGATTTTAATTTATATGTAATGCTGCAGAACCTACTTTCTGGGAAGAGGAGAGAAATCACATTTTGTAATGATGGATGGCATTGTTACGGTTATTTTGATTGCAATTTATTTTTCATTTCTGATCATTTGCTATTTTGTGGGTGAAGGGCAGTGTGCGGAGGTGTAAATAGAATATGTACAGCTGAGTCTTGTCCCAGAATGGACCTACAGCAAAACCTGGGAGCAAGATCTAGATGCAGCAGTGTCTAAAATGACATGATCACTTTTAGTACAAATAGAAATAAGATATGTAAATTAAATATAAATTAAGAACTCAAAAGACATGAATTCTGTGAAGGAAAATGAAAACATCAAAACCTCTGAAAATGGGTTAGCTGTGTCTTTAAGCAATTTAATTGTAGAAGTTGCTTGACAAAAACAAGTTTTTGCATTTTATTATCTGTAAGAATGGCCTTAAGTATTAAAGTTAATGCTCTCACACACTAATACATAATTATTTATACTACTTTGATGTTTTGTGTATTTTTACAAGGTGCTAATTGTGCTGAATCAAGTTGACAAAATTGCATAATTTGTAGGTTAATATTAGCATAATCCTGCAGTACATTATTTAGCCACAGTATAGAAATGAAGTTTACTGAATGTTTTTCCAATATGATGAGTAAGAGTGTATGTCTCTAACAATAATAATTTTCATGACATAAATCATGACTTTTAGGAAAGTTTATTACTAATAGTGTTCTTTTTCATGTGGGCCAACTGACTGTGAAATTTTGCTAGAGCGCAATGTACCATAGAAGTGGGTTTTGTAGTTTGTTAAGGAATGTTATCAGAATATCAAGGAATTAATTGAAACACAGATGCAAAATTAAGATTTGGTGTGCAGCAGCAAACCAATAACCTTTTGCACTCATTTTTGTCTTATTTTTGTGACTTTCCTGTGTTCAGAGATCCTTCCTCCCATCTTTGCATGGCTTCTTAAAAGTGTCAGCCATGGGACATGGAATATCAAGTTCAATCCCATTGTATAGAGTTCCACTGAAAGCATATCCAAATTGACATCTGTAAATTCTTTGTGCAATATCATGTACAGTATTACCAAGGAATATTAAATTTTGCTTATAACAAGTTCAAGGGTTTAGTAGAATGATAATCTTTGAAGGAAGAAAGCACCAATATTTTATGTCTTAATGTAAATTGTGTTGCATATTACCTCGACGTTTTTCTTTGGTTGCTTTTTTGTTTTCTTGCTTTCCAGAGGCAAAATAAATCTATTATGTGGTAATAAGAAAAAAGGAAATCTCTCCCTCAAGCCATTGCTTAATGCATGCTCTACTGGAGTGTTAGTGCATATAGAATAAAATTAAGCTGTACCAGTGTACCAACTGTTTTTCACTTATCAACTCTAACGTACTCAAGTTAAAGGAATAAGTCTACCTTACTAAGTATCAGAGCTCATCTGCAGTGCTTACACCCTTTGCAATGTATATAAGCCATACGTTCCAATCTAGAGTCCGTATGTAACCTAACACCTGGCTTCAGGGTGCCCACTTGTATCTTCTTATTGAGCACATGATAAGAAAAACAGGAGAGGAGGACACATCAAACCGGAAATACTGCCCAAATGTCAGAGTGTCCACATCATTTTTGCTGATGAGCGTCAAAGGGAAAGTGATTAAGTAGATGAAGATACAGATGAATGGATACACTGGGGTTTTTTAGCTCAATGACTTGTCTCTGATAGCAAACAAGAGTGGATCCCTAGGTAAGAGTATACGAATCACAAGGCCTGTCATGTCACTTTTCTAACCTCCAAATTGTGTGCTCGGTGATTCCTGAGGCAGCCATAGTCTTTTTGAGTTTTCATAGTCCTCAGAGCATTGCTCTTTTATGAATTCACTTACGTATTTTTACCATCTACATCCTGCTGTGCCAAGACTTCAGCAACTTAGCTGCTCAACCTTTGTAGTTAATTATTCTTCTCCTTTTGTGGGTTTTGAACTTGCCACCTATTAAGACGATTGCAAATGGTAAAACAAACAAACAAAAGCCTCTTTGTTTTTAAATTTTAAAAGGCTATTTAAAGTAGTACTGTGTGTAAAAGGATGTAACACACAGATTTAGCAGGGGATGCTCTCACCTAGGTATACCCGCAGAGGGACAGATGTCCAATACCACGGAGTATAAGCATGAAGCTGCATGGTGATGTTCCCTTTCACCTCCTGTTTGAAATGGACCTGCACCTGCCACTGCAGCAACACCTGCAGTTTCTCTTACCGTTGTAACAGCATCTAAGTACAGTCAGTCACTGAAAGAGCACTGATTATTTGTGGATTTGTCTAAAAATTCCCTTTATTTTATACTGAGGTTTAATATTGGGTTATACTTATTATACTGAGAGCAACAATATATTTTAAGACATAAGCAACAAGTACTAGTATTTAAACGTAGAAGTTTTAAATATACTCAGTATTCTCACTGCAACTTTTCTCTTTTTTTTCCTTGCAAGTCTTATTAGCCAAAGCAAAGGGTGGAAGAATCGAGAGTGACAGGAGATTCAATTTGCAAGTGCTGGAATGCAAATTCAATGATACTAATATCAATGCCTACTGAATTTTTGCATTTAAGTTGCTGATAAAATTCCTCATGCTGGGAAGAGTAATTTCGTTTTGTGAGGAACAGGAGGAAAGTTATTTTAATGTAGTGTCCAAAATGAGAAACCATACTAGACCAAAATAAATGGATTTTATCTTTTATGTTCTAGATGATTCTTAAAATATAAGATATTTCCACGTAATTCAGAGTAAAGTTAAGGTTAAAGTATTACAATGGGCTTTTCAGTTATGGTTTGACTCATTTTGAAAAGTAAAGTATAATAAGCATGATAAATGATCACAATCATTTCAATAAATAGGTGAGAGACTACAATTATTAAATGTATCAAGTCTTTTAGTTAGAATATTGCTAAGAAATGCAACACACATGGCAGAACAACTCCTGTGTTCATCTATAGCTAAGCAGAATGGTCATAAACATTAACTAGGAACCTAACTGTATTTCTTCAAACATAATTTAAACATATGTAAGATTTTTACTGAGATTGTGGTCAGGTTTCATAACGGCAATGAAACACAGACTACATTCAAGCCAGTGATTTGAAAACTGTGATGCCTCCAGTTGGCATTGCTTCATAAGGAGAGAAAAATGCAAAGGGCACAATTGGTAGAGCAAAGATGGAAACAAATACCTAGCCATCTGAAGAGGGTTATACTGTATGAAGGTAAGAGAACACAGAAGAAAGCTACAGTGGTATAAGATGTTATAGCAGTATATGAGATGTTTGATTACCATAGCACTTTTATTGTAAGATGCGTTTTCAAATGATTCTTTTCTCTAATGTGTTCAACAAAAATATTTTGAGTGCATGAGCTATGTCTATTCTTGAAATATGTTTTGTAGCACTCATTTTGATGCCTCAACAGCAATATTACATCAACTACTACTGTGTAGAAACTACTATAAATCTCTGTATTTTTCATTCTTAAATAGATACAGGTTTTGCACACTGATTATTTTGTATTTGGTCTTTTCTAATAATTTCTTAGATGGTTGATACTGGGTTTCAGAATAAAATCTGTGAGAATGCTATTTAAATAACAGCTTCACAGTATACTAAAAACTTACTATAGCTTGAATTTACAGGGAACAGAGAGATTTATGTCAGCTTCTGTGGGAAGCTATCAACCTATAAAGGCTTAGAGCAGTCCTTCCGTAAACAACTTTTTGATCTTGAAGTCTTTTTATTTCTTAAATATTTTTTATTTTTAACTAGGAAGCTTCTGTATTATGAATTTTATGAAGGATTGTTTTGTCCCAGGCTGCATCTTTCTCTGTCTTTATCTGGCATCACTCTTAATGGCATAACTGATCATTTGATCAATCAGTGCTGAGCCCTGACACCTTCTTTGCTGTGGTTTTATCAGACATGCAGCCATATTAAAATCAATAGAATAAAGATTACCTGATCTATTCTGATAGTTTGCCTGTGTCCATTTCTAATGAAATTTACTGAACACGTCATTTATGGTTTGGAATGCACGTTTGGGTTGTATAGGACTAAGCAGTAACTATTCTCTTTTAAATCAAATAAAAATTCTGGCATTTAGCAGCTATTAACCTCAGGGCCCATGAATCAGGTTCTACTGAAGGAACAAAGACAGTTGTTTCATAGACAGTTAGAGGACTACTCTTCTATGCAGAATTTAGACCGTGAAAAGTATTCTCTGTGCTTTTAAAATGTGTTTTACAAGTTTTAATTAAATAATTATTATTTTTCTCTCAACATCTTGTGACTAACTACTAGAACATTACAAGGAATACTTTTATTTCAACTACTTTCTGTGTTCACATACTTTTTTCTTTTCTGTTCTAAAAATAGAATATTCTATTCTATTTTTTGAAAAATCATTCTTATAGATTGCTGATTATGAGGTTTTTATGTGCCTTATATTTTCCTAACTTATACTTAATGTAACAAAATAAATGCAAAGTCTCTGTTTCACTGTTGCTGGTTCAACTCTATTTTGTGTACCATTCATCAAAAGTGATTACCATGTGCATTATGTTAGAAGTCAGAAAACTGCATCTTTATATGGGTATGTCCAGCAAAAGAAATCTTTTGTCTACCAGAAAAGGAGGTCTAGGGAAAAATATATAACCTTCTGTAGGTGCTTATGAATGGATATATTGCTATTCATACTGCATGGTATTAAAAGATTTTAAAATGTGAAAACAAAAGTGGGGATATATAACCAGTACAAGAGAAGAAAAACGTATATTTCCTTCTAAAAAAAAAAAAAACAAACCCAAAAATAATCATCAGTACAATGGAAGAGATGGTCTGTATTCCCTGATAGTAACCTGATTTTATTTGGTGAATTAAATTCTGTAACATTCAAATAATCATATAGTTTGTCGATAAATAACCAGATTACTTTCGAGAAAAATAATTGAGCATCTTTGGTTTTATCTTTTAAGTATACCCTAAAACCTATTGTAATCCCTCAAAGGAGGATTATTAAACTAAACAACAGTAGCATGTTTAATGATGATCTGCTAATAAAACATTCTAGATAATCTCTGATTAGTGATCACATTTCAACAGCAATCCAAAATTTAGGATAACTGAATTCCTTAAGACATAGGCCATCTGAAAAAAAAAAAACCACCACAACTGCAAATTCTGTCTTCATTTCATTTCTTCAGTACTTGACAGTGGCTAAGGCAAACAGATCTTGAACAGATTGAAGATCAATCAGTCACTCTGGACAAAAACAGATTAGATCTTCCTGAAGTGCCAGAAGTATACATGGTCTTTTATGTAGTGGACCCTAGACTTGCAGATGTGGTAGTAATATTTTTCATCCTTACTTATTATACAAAATAATTTTTTAAATATTTTAAATTTATTTCAGTCATCCTTGTATTCCAGGCATTTTTATTTTTGTACAACTATCTTTATCAAATACTGAAATTACAGTGAAACATGTATAGAAAGAAGGGTTTAATAAAGGATACGTTTACACAATAAAAGTAAAAATTCGTTTGAAGAGAGTTGCATTTTCTTTGCAATAATAATAAGTGGACATTTGTGTCCATTGGAGAGGCAGGCAAAATTAGTTTCTCTCAGTAAAACTGGAGCGGAATTGTAGTATATGCCTGGAATCCTTGCGGGTAGTTTCTCACCACAGCAATTTCCATGAAAAAGGTAGTCTTTTGCATATGTATTACACAGAATATTGCAATTCATATTTCTACAAATGAAAAAAAAAATCCTTTAATAGGATCATGGGACTAAAGTTGGGAAGTAAGACTTTAAGAATCTGTCTACTGATTTTTCATCTTTTGTCTCATGATATGGTAGGTCAGATGCATCACAGATCCTTTAAGTTATTTTCCCTTTGAAAAAGGATCTAAAAATCATTGTATTGCCACAACACACAGCCAGTATGTTAGCCAGCAGTGACTCTTTGTAGTGTTGGTAGCCACAGCAAATTACTAACGTACATTAGGAGCCTTTTATCAGCACTGGTGTTTTCTTCATCCTAGAATCTAAACAGAGAGGTATACCCAGTTACACTGTGGCCTGGCAGTATTGTACCTATGATGTGAGTTGATGTGGGTTAATAAAGCTGTAAACTGAAAACGTGTTTTGACCATAGAATTCATTTGAAATAGTGAAAAGGATTAAAAAAATTGGTAAGACATTGACTTGTGACACATAAGCTTTGTAATTTCATTGTTCAGAAGTGCTACCAGTTTTCCATTTGATATGTTAGAAGTGCTAACATATGATGCCATCAACATCACATCAAATTTAACCTGAGGCATCCAACATTATTCTTTTTCTATTTTTTTTCTGTAGTCAATCAATAAAGTATCAATAGATAGTCATTTCATCTCCTTTTATGCTTGCAGACGATTTGACAAATCTTTGGAAAAGTGGCGACTTTTTCATCGTGACATGAAGATCTTTAATCATTGGCTGACTGAAACTGAAGAGAAGCTGTCGAGAGCACAGATAGAGGCTGGAGACGTGGGTCATGCAAAAACCAACCAATTTCTCCAGGTATGATTTGATTAACCCATTTCCTGGTTTTCTGCAGCGATTAGAAATTTGCAGGTCTAGGTACTCTGTGCAGTTTTGCACTTCATGGTAAAGAGGGTTTCTAGTGTTGAGTGGCCAGTGGCAGTTTTGGTCAGATATTTCTGTTGTCCTTGTTAACTAAGAATTTTCATTAGTTTGTTTTAATATACATTTTTAAAAGAAGTAAAATACAGGGTAACATGGTATATTGTGCTACTTCCATAGTTATATGCTTGTTTGGTTTTTATTTAAATTGTTCGTTAATCTCTGTTTGATTGATACAACCAGCAGAAGTATCAGACAATTTTAAAATCTTGTGGAAGAAATGTTATTAATCTTTGAGCTGTACAAGAGATATTCCATGAACTATGTCTTGCAAGTATTGCTTATTTTGCCTGTTTCATGTTTTAATCAAAGAACCTTGAGGATGCTTTTTGTGAAATGCAGTGTGACAGAATAGCCACTTAGTTCCTATGTGTCCAGTTCCAATTTGTATGCTTTTCATCTTGCAAGCTCTTTGAGCATCATAAGGAAAATAACAACTCTAGTTTCTTGGTAGTTTGTTTCATTTCTCTCTTCTATGATTGAAATGGTAATAGGTATGAAGAATTAATTCTAAACTGATGTTTTGCAAGTTGATAGGTTCAGCTGAATAACGTGGCTTGACTAAACTCTGGATTCGTGTTATAAATTACAACCTATGCATAAAAAAAAAAAAATAAATGTTAAACTAGTCGGTGTTTGTACATTTGAATTGCTGGATTGAATTACTGGATTTCAGGTTGAAAGAAGTCTGTTTCATATTAAAGGTACATTTTTGTTTCGAATGCAACACCAATCTACTTTTTACCCTACAGTTAAAAAAAATAAATCATGTATTTTGAATTTTAATATTTAAAGTCACCTTATTAAGATTTAGGCTGCTATTTCTTGACTGTAAAACTGCTGAACTGAAAAGGAAAGCAAATCATATGGCGCAAGTATTAAAAAAAATATAATTGTTAAGTAATACATTAAGCTGAAGCAGTTAAAATGGCAGGTAACTATTTTTCTGCAAATGATTATCAACTCTTTGAACAATGGAAAATTCTAAGATCTGGCTGACAAAATACAACGTCTTCAAGGAATTAAAGATGCTCTTTATTGCATATGTAAAAGGTAGCAGAGCACATGTGTATTTCCACTGAAATTTCATCTCTCTTTCACAGTCCCATAGTTTTAAACATTTCTTTGTATTCTGGTTTCAGCTGGGACAGAGTTAATTCTTCTTTTTTAGCAGCTAGAAGAGCTCTGTGTTTTGGCTTTAGTCTGAGATTTGTTATAAGAAGAATGCTGATAGCGCACTGATGTTTGTAGTTGGCACTGAGGTCTCGAGGACTTTTCAGCTTCTTGTGTTCTGCCAGTGTGCAGGAGCACAACAGGCTGGGTGAGAGCATGGTCTGGATGAAGTGTCCACAACTCCCCTGTGATTTGAACTTAAGATTTAGGATTGAGGGTCAAATTGGCCAATGAAGTATTCCATATCATGCAGTATCATGCCCAGTATAAAAATGAGGATTGACCGGAAAAAAGGGTTTTTGCTCTTCTGGGGGCTTTCACTCTTCGGCTCTTGGGGTACTCTCTCTTTCTTTCTCTTTTCATGACTCTCACTCATCTGGATTTGCAATGTTGGGACTTATCTGTTTCGAGATCAATTCTCCAGGCCGGGCCTTGTCACTGGGTCGTGAGCAATTACGCTGTGCATCGCTTGTTTGTATTATTTATTATTATTATTGTTGTTGTTGTTGTTGTTGTTGTTGTTATTATTATTATTATTATTATTATTATTATTATTTTGTTCTTATCTCAACCCATAAGTCTCTTCCCTTTTCCCCTTTAATTCTCTTCTTTATTCCCTGGGGATGGGGGAGGGTGAGCAAGCGGCTGTGTGGCGTTTAGTTGCTGGCTGGTTTAAACCACGACACTTTGAAAAACACATAAAATACTACAGTAAGACATGAGTATCTGTGTGACAAATAGTAATACAGCATCACAAAGCCTTACTCTTTCTTCTTTGCTTTGCCTTTGCTCCAAGACCCTTCTCAGCACTATTCTGGTATTCTTGAGCAGCTTCAATCGAGCACTTAGGAAAAAACAGATACGTTGAAAAAGTATTTGTCTCCTTTTTTCCAACTCCTTTCTAAAATGATATTTTCTCTCTGAGAAGAGGTTGATTTCTGAGAGTGCTCAGACCGAGGTAAGATGTATTACAGATGTTATAAATGCACTGGGTGTATAGCACATCTCACAGTCCCAACAATTATTTCCTTGTCGTCATTGAGAAAGAAGTTCATACCAAATTAAATATCACACTGAAAGATCCTGGGATGATGCCTGGTTATGCAAAAGGTTAAATTTCAGTGTAGAACAAGACTGCTTCTGTTTTACATTTCCCTGTAACCTAGCTTCCTTCTCGTCTGTTATACATTTATTATGTTCTTATTCAATATACGAGAACATTTTGGACATATGTTTGCAGAATGGATTTCTACCAAGATCTTATTTTTGCAGTCCATCAAGCTTTTTTTTTTCTTTCCTTTTTCAGTAGTGTTAGAAATCCTAGGAACTCACAAATTTGTCTCTCAAACATTTCATTTAGTTCAGTACAACAGAGGAAACTACCTTTCTAATGAAAATTCACATAGCGTGAAAATATTCTAACCCACCTCAAGAATGCAGACCCAATGTTAGTTAACATTTATTTGTGAAAGAATGTTTAGTCTGAAGTTGCATTGTTCCCATTCTCTTCCTTGGTTCTTTCTTTGTTTTGCTGGATCTTGTTTGAAAATTATTAGGCTTCTAGGAGGCCAACAGAAGAGATCATTAGAATTTCCATTAGATAAACCATTAAAACAGCTGAGCATTTTGATTTACTAGATTAGCAACTTGTTTTATTAATGAGATCATGCTGCTTAGTGAACCATATTCAGACTTAACAGGATTTGTTTGAAAATGCTTTCACAAACAAGTAGTTTTGTATTCAACAAGGAAGTGTTTTAGAATATACAAAACATTCAGATGTGTGATACTATTTCTACATAGGACTACTTTGGAAAAGTAAAGATTAATGCATTCATTCATAATCGGTAAATACGTAGAGTCAAATGTTAATGTAAAATGAAACAGTCAACAGTATGATTATGTGATTTTGTTAATATAGGTTAAGAGGTAATTACATTCTTTTAAGTGTATTTGGGGAGGGGAGATGTGTTCCTCTTTGCTGCACAATGGCGTGATGTTAAACAACATTTATGCATTATATATAATGTGAATGAAACCTAATAATAGCATTGTTTCATTTCAGGTCATGAATATTTAAATACTCTTATTGTGAATTTTTCACTAAGACTTTTTAAGAGCAGAACATGAGATGTTGAAAAGAAACATCACATTTCAGTTTTTAAGAAATTGTGATTGACTTCTATGATTAGGAGACACAGGATTTAAAAGGATATTTTACAGATAGCACATCATATAAGCCCTTTGAAACATATTGAACTCGGTCTTAAAAGTAGTTAAAGAATTTTTTTTTTGCTCTTTCATTCATTTTGAATGAAAGGTTTTTCTGTCCCTTCACTCCTTAATGCTTGGCAACTTTAACTTCTTCAACTCCCTGCATTTGCACTTAATTTATTAATTTTTGTGTCAAGACAAAGACATAGTTCAGTTTAATCTACTCACTGATGTTTATTCCCTTCTGTTCTTATAGGCTACAGTCATTTTCCCTATGGGATCTCATTTGGTAAATTAAAGATGCGTTTTTTTAATCAGCTTTCATATGATAGTTAGACAACTCTACTTTTATTTCCTGTGCCTATTCCTCCTTCCGAAACATGAGTTCTCAAAATAGCACACTATTATCCAAACTGAAATACCATCCATACCATCATAAAGATAGCTCAGGTGCTGTATTTTGTCATTGGATCTTAACATGGCTGAATTGTAGAATGTAATTTGCAACTATCTATCTAAAATTTGTTATTTCTTTTTTTTTTTCTTGTGGTCTGCCTGGCAGACCCGATCTACATTCCATTTTATGTTAAAAAAAAAAAAAAAAAAAAGTGCAAGCTGTACTGGGAATTAATGCCAGGTTATTATACAAGTTTAAATTTATTTTATTAAGTGGTGCGTTTTGTTTAATAGTAAAATAATTAGGTTCTGGGTCTGAATTTTTAAAAAATTTCTTTGTGTTCTTGATCTTCACTTGTTGTGACTAGTCAGTGATGAATACTTCCCACCAAATAGACAAGGGCTGGACTTTATTTTCTGTAATTTCATTGTTTAAAAAAATTGCTATTATATAATTATTTGTTTCTCAATTATTTACTTTTGTTTATAGGCATAAATATCAAGGAAGTTTCCTTTTTAAGATCACAGAGAACCTTAAATAATCAGTAAGATTTTGAAATTATTAAGTGGTGACTTCTTAATTGTGCTTAGCCTTCTGAGGATACTGTGGATATGGAAATTGCTTCTAAGTTACAGATCTCTCTTAAATTGTTCATACGTTGAATTGTCCAGCATTTACATTTTAGGGTACTTATCCAAGCCTGAAACAGGCTTGTGAATGACTCGTGCCTTCTCTAGACCTCCCTTCTACTGCGCTATAATGTCAGTAAGGTCACATTTTTGTCTTGTAGATGTTTGAAGTAAAAAGATGCAGAGAATCGAGGCTTCAGTGCTGAAAGTCATGGTCATGCTAATAATTTCTCCCTTTTATATCTAAATTGGATTATATGGTTATTGATGATTTAATAACCACTAAATTTAAACAGTTCTTTCTGGAATACAGCACAAATGGAATCAGAGGATATGGGAGAAAAAAAAAGTGTTTCAGTGCTTGAGGTCACGTATTCTCATACCATGAAAATACAGTGGTAAGTGGGTGGATAGTTTACTCTGGTTTTGCTCAAATATAAAACTTGTAAAAATACACTTTTATATAAAAATTGTGACTTTTATATTTTAGGTTTTGTATTTTAGATTTATTTCCTGGTTTACTGAGTGATAAAGGTTATGCCAATAATCTCTGATTCTTCTTGTTCCAGTTTAGATTCCATTTGGATTCAAATTGTTCAATTTTGTTCCATTTGGATCAATTTTGTTACACCTGGTTCAATTTTGACTAGTGTTTTTTGGTGCTATGAAATATTTTCAGAGAAATAGTAGAAATGTAGCAAAATATTCTTTCTGGTCAAAGAGATGTCTATGATTGCTTAATGATTCTACTAGAAATAGAAAATATAAAATGTGGAATCAATGAGAAAGCAATTTAGCATTGTTTTAGAGGAATCTTTCATTAGAATGGTCATGGTACATACTGCAATGTACTTCAAGTTGCAAGGGCATATGTGGAAAGATATATAATTAATACCAAAAGCACACAATTCTCTTGTTATTATGTTGAAAACCGATTCTACAGTCTTTTTTTAAAATTCAATTTTATTTTTTTATTAAGATTCTCCTTACGATTTTACACATCCTTAGTACTTTAACTAAATGTTCTGAACTAAGCACCAAAATGTTCTAAACATGATAACCAGCCTAAATGAATGCCGTCAGTTCTTACATACATATTGACTGGATCATTTATTCAGAGAAGCTTACTGGTTTTCTTCTTATGGAATATCACCCTCTTATCAAATACCTCTGAGTGCAGCATGCTACTGCCCCTAAAAATGAAAACCTAGACTCAGAAATACCCCATGGATTTCAGGTTTTTGCCCACAGTTTCTAAGGTCTGAGCAGAAACGTTTCAAATCATATATGGAGCTCTGCATCAGACACCCTAACTGAGCAAAAGAGTTCTATTTTTGGTTTAAGATCATCTTAAAAACAAAATCATGGGTCTTTTTTGACTGCAGTGCTGTAGCAATGGAAAGACTATATTTTTTGTTAATAAGGGGAGGACATCACAATTTCTAGTAAAATAGTTACTGCTTCTTTCTTATGCCAAGCAAAATATTAAATAATACTGTAATCTTTATAAGTAATGTATTTCTGGGTATATAAAAGTCCTAAAATCTTTAACTATTCAAAGAGTCCTCGTCATTGTTACTACTACTAACAGAGGTGATGAAATGTCAAAATAGTTTGTCCTGAATTTGTAGTAAGAACATTATCTTGTCATGTCAAGCTATAAGAAGTATTATTTCATAATTAGATCAGTTATTTAATTCTTCTCTACTGCACACATTTCTATGTTATTCTTCATTCCTAATTTACTGTTTTCCATTAGAAGTTTTTAAATTTTTTATTGCTCCTGGTAGTGGGACATTAAAATGTCTGAAGACTGTAAGAAGTGCTAAATTTACAGTTACTTGTGTGGTTCTGCCTACTCTTGCAAACTACAGCAAACTTCCAACATACTGCTCTCCTACTTAATATTTGCATGTGAGATCCATCTCACCAAAACAGGTGATTACAGCTTGTAATCGTGATCTTCTTTAGCAGACAGCAAAGAAAAACAATCACTTCTCATGTGAAGGTCATCTGACCTTTCTGAGATACCCAAAATATTTGAAAGTGAATTGTGACAGCATTGATTGTGTTAACTTCTTCAGAAAAAAAAAAAGAAAGAATTAATATTTTATTGGCAAATTTTATATAGTTGTTTGAGGGTTTTTTTAAAAGAAAAGATGAACAGTCATGAAAACATAAGAACTTGAAAATATTTAAGAATAAATTTACTTTAGGTGTGCTCCTTCCTCCCTTGAATGCATGTATTATCAGGTTTCGAATATTCAGGTATTACTGGTAGTAGTGAACCAGTACTGATGCTAGCCAGAATGTATTACAAAGTAATTTCTTCATGCTGAAATAAATATATTTTAATAATTGGACTAGACATTTTGCCACAGTATAAAGATAAAATTCACTAGATGATTCACTGCATATAGTAGTAGAGAAAAAGAAAATATTTAAATGAATTGTATTTCCAGTGTGTTCTGTGAACACCAGAAATACTAAAGCTAGAGTTCCTAGGGTTTTGTGTTTTGTAATTATCTGTAAATTCCAGCTGAAAGGTTTTCCAGCAGGGGGTGCTTTATAAGGTGTTTATTTTTTAGTGTGAATGTGCAGCTGTTTACAAAGGTCTACACCTTACATCTGTTCCCCTGTTGGTGACAAATAGGATCTGATTTTTTTTTATCTGGCTGCTTTTTTAAAATAAATAAATAAAGTCATTATTTTTTGTAATTCTAATCCTCTGTCAAATTTATTTAAAATTAGTCAGAATAGTTAAAATTGTGGGGGAAAGATAGGGTGGAAGACAGACCACGGATAATCAAAGAGCTCAATCATGTAAACTTAAAAAAATCAGATTGAAAACTGGATTAATTATTTTACAAAGAGTAGTTTCTTTAAAACTATTTGACTGACTTTGTTATGAAATACTTCATTATCAACAATTACTTGACAGAAAGCTTTTTAGATGGAGGCTACTTCTTTCTTTTGTCCTGTTTACAGCTCCCTGAAGAAATTTGTTCTCACTTTTCTGGCTTGCATCATGCTGGCTTGCAGTGGTGTATGCAATTAATTTTCTTTCTAAAACTAAAAAAAGAAAAAAAGTCATATTATTTCAATAAAGCTTATGCCAGACTTTCAGGACAACATTAGATATTTATATTAGACACTGTTTGATCTCAATCTTTTTTTTTTTGTTATACTTCTACAGTCAGTAAATATTACATAGTTACTCTTCTAAACAATGAACACAATACAGGTATGATGTAGCGTCTTGCTCAAAGTCTAAGTTTGTGATGGATGAATAAAAATTATAATGACTACACAATATTTTTAATCCATTTGACTTTTCACAGTGGAAGTCAGAACACTATAGAAGAAAAAATATTTTAGAGGTCTAAATATTTTGCATTTGCTGAGTATCTTCTAAATTCAAAGAATAATTCTGCCTTGATTCTGATTAAAAGGAGAAACAAGTATTTTCTTTTGCCATACATACTCAGAGTGTTTAAAAGCTTCAATTTTTTTTGAATGATTTAAGGATGTGTAATGATTTGTGGAGTGTGACAAATTCCAATTTAGACATCAACTGGAACAAGAGTATAATAGACTGTTGTACTCATCATATGACTACATTAAATTTGAGATGTACATATCTCAGAATGATTCGATGGTTTCAGAGTTTTCTTGAGTTTTGTTTTGGTTTGGTTTGGTTTTTAATGAAGGCAACAAACCCTTATAGTATATTAACCTATACAGGACACTCCTGTTAAAAAATACTAGGAGAAGAGAAGGAAGAAATGAAAGAGAACATATTTTGAGAAGCTTTTCTAATATACAATGACTATATTAGGATGGCAAATATCTGCCAATTTCACAGTATCATGAAGTGTCTCACCATATCCCCTCAAAAGTGGATAGTCAAAATCAGTTATTATTTGCCATTTTTGTGGAAATGTAGCATAAGAGAATATTTATAGAGGAGATGTACTGAAGCTGGGCAAGATTCTGCTATTGGGATGGTATTTGAAGTGAAATCTTTGAAAAGATGTTCAGAAAACAATTTCATTATGTAATAAGAATGTTTCTGAATTTCAGGGTCTTAAGATGAGTAGAGGGCTCTCTGAAAGTTAATTTCCCTTTAGTGTGGTGGAAATTAGAACTATTATTCACCTGTGTTATGTAAGAGTTCATACAAGTTTTATTTTACTGAAAGCTGGAAATAGATATTGATTCATTAATATAAGTTAGGTGATCAGGTTTATTTAATTTTCATTATTTGTTGGCACTGGACAGCTATGTTCTATTGCCTTCCATAGCAAGACAAGCTGGTTCTCTTTTCCCTCTTACTAGCTAGACTCTAAGAACATATTAACACCAGCTACTGCTTTTTTTGTTAAAATCTCTGGCTACTTTTCTCTCATTATGAAGCATTATCTCCTCTGTCCCATGTTTCAGTCCTTGCAGATGTCTCAAATGATAACGAAATATTGTTACGTTTGTCCAGCCTTTCTGAAACCATTAGATCACAGTTTATTTCTGCAGGCTGTAAGATAATCTAAAAATTCTGATCACAAAAATTTTGTTTCTGTACTTTTACAATAAGAATGACACCTATCTGAAATAGTTTGCGCAGGACATTTTTCCTTTAACAGTGATTTTTAATAACTGAAATGGAAAAGATCTGTTCTGTATATTGTATATAAATCATTTGGTTTAATAGGAGGGTTTGCTAATAAGTGTTTTAAATTGATGTCTTTAAGAAAAAAAAACTTAACTCGGGGTATTTTATTATAAATGCATTTCAGTCTGAAAACAGAATAAGAGACTTTTGTTTGTGCCTTCCAAGGCAAAATCCTTTTTGGAGTAAAATTAAAAAAAAAAAAAAAAAAAAAAAAACCACAACCAAAAAAAACCCACAAAAAAACCCCACAGCAATCTGATTTAGTAGACCTAACTTTCCAGAGAGCAAGATTCTTTCTAAATTCAGCTAAACCATTCAAGAGATTTTTGCCTTTAAGTAATCTACCAGAATCCTTAGCACACATTAAAATCTGTTCTGAATGAATGAGTATTTGGTAGCTCTTTTGTAAGGTAGAGTAGATCTCAGGAACCATTCCAATAACACAAAATACTGTAGTGTTTTCTATTAGATTATAAAGGCTTCAGGACAAAGAGTGTTTGTCTGTAATTTCACAGTCTGGTGCAATGGGGCCTAAGTTTTAGCTGGGCTTTTTCTCAAGAGCTCAGAGCTAGAATCATACTGGTTAAGAACATTGCGTTTGTGATCAATACAGAACAAAGAGTTTAGGAGTAGTCTGAAAATACTGATTGTGATTAGTTTTAATGATTTTGTGATTTATTCTGATGATTTTAGAACATTGTCAAAACTATATACTTAAAGTGAGTAATAATAATTTGAGTAACTCTCAAATACTGGTCCCATAGGATGTATTTATATACTGTTTTGATTTTTGGAAGACACACTATTCTCATTTGTAATGACAGACAACATCTTCTGAGTCTTTTGTTGAGCCCTTATGTAACTAACGACTGTTACAGAATTTAGAGATGCAGAACATCTCACGCACCTAGGAAGGTACCCTGTGATATTGCTGCAACCCTTATCTTCCTCAAATAAAGCCTGCTCTGGTACTTTCTAAGTTTACTATCACTACCCTATTTCATTACCTCTTTTGTAACTGTAATGCCTTCAGCAATGGCTCCTGTTACACAAGACTGATGATTCTCAAAACCCTCCTCCAACCCTGCCATAAGCAAGGGAAGGTATCTGACAGTGCTTTTGTGTCTGAATGCTCTGCAAGATGACAACAGGGGTGATTTTGTAAGTTTGAATAATACAGTGACTTTTCCAAGACATCAAGTCAATTAAATTAGGCTGATAAACTTATCATCATTGTGTTCGTTTGTTTGTTTTAAAAAGGAAAGAAATGTAATAACCCAAACATTGCATATTTTGTTTTAAAACTAACAATAGAAAAGCTACCCAAAAGTTAATTCTAGGGACTTGATGTTTTTGCTAGAGGAAATCATGCTTTTGGAGCATAGCAACTTCGACAACTTGAAAATCTTAAACTATTAATTGGCAAATATCAAATAGAGGTAGAGTTTACTGCATAGCCAAAAGCTTGTTGTGTTATTGAGGTTTTTTTTGTCAAAACTCTGTGGATCTGTTAAAATTACTACTGTAGTTTCTTTCATGATAGACAATAGTAATAAAAAAGAGATTTTTATGGTGGTCTACTGTAAGCTTTAACAAAGTTAGAGGAAAAAATATATCATCGTGATAATCATTTTAGTATAAAAGTGAATAATATAAAAAGGAGTACGTTTATTGTCTCCATGAAAGAGGCAGTTCCATGGAATATGTTTAAATTTTCATATTAATAAATAAGTATTTGTTATGAAACTGAAAGCTAATGGTTTTAATGGGTATACGTACTTTGTTTATATTTGAAATACTGTTGACATTATGTTTAAGTCACCATGTTTTTCTGTGGTCGAATGCCAGTTTATTTTTAAAAGCTGCAGGAAACGCTAGAATTAAAATTGTCCTTGGTTTTTTGCACATATTCATAGTCACTGTTTAACTAAATTCATAAAGAAATGAACAAATTTTTCAATATTGTTTAGTGCATGACTAAACTTAATGATTTTGCAGATGACTTGGCTTTCCTGACTTTGTCCATCTTTTCCAACATTTCTTGTACTGTAGGTGCAGAGTTTCAGTGACAGCTGTATTTGAGCAAAACACAGAGGAAGCATAACCTCCACATTTCTTTATATGCCTTCAAAGGATTTTGTTAACTCCTTTGTCTGTGTCACAATGAAAACTCCAGGCATAACTGATTCTCTACCACTTTCCTCTGTCCACTATTTTTTTACTTTCAGATCTTTTTCAGAATTGTTATTTTCCATTATAAGAGTCCTAAAGGCTGTGAGCAAGGTTTGCATTCTTTAAACATAGAGGTCACCGTGCTTTCAATTGTACTGATGCACGAGCTGCTTGATTTGCTCTTTGGTTACTAACTGATCTCTATTTCTCTACCAGTAACGGATCCTTTGCATTAGTCATCTATCCTTTAATCTTCAAATTCTGTAAGAGCTCTATTCTGCATTCAGAGATGATTAATTTTATTATTTTGTTTAATTCCTAAATACAATTTAAAATAAGAATAGAGTGTGTACACGTTTTGAGCTCTCTCAGGCTCCAACAGATTTGCTGAAATCCTTGGAGACCAGTAAATATAAATGCAGTGTCTGCATTGACAGAAACCACATTTCTGTCAATGTAAGTTTTGAGAAACAAAGAACATTAAGAATTTTAAATTAGCACAGTTAGGATTACTTAATGAAAACTAGTATTATTTTGATGCTGGAACATCAGTCTGGAACATCAGTCTAGAGTGAGATAAATTGTAAGCACGCTACAGTGAAAAGGAGCAGGTAGGAACGTTGTTGCATTCTCATTTCTCCAGATAAGTTGTTCTTAAAAGCAAATAGCCTACTTGTCATGTTTTCATTTGATAATCTAAAAGAATAAGTGGAATTAATTTAAAAACTGGGAAAGGAGGGAGGACAGCACCAACAACAATGGATATTGCTTGGTGGAAGCCATAGTCCAGTTTGCCTTGGGAAATTAGAGAACTAATCTTGTGATAATACGGAATGTTTTTACCAGGTTTATGTGTGGGTTTTCTCATTTGATTGGTTTCTAGTCAGGTCTCAACAGACCATAGGCCTTTTAAAGATATGATGTTTTCAGACACAACCCTTAGAGTATAAAAGCTGAGGTTAAATTTTACAATTAATAGAAAGACAGCAAGTGAAGTAATGTTCAATGTGATTCCATTAATAAATGTTTTTGAACTATGTTATAATACAGTGGATGTGCCCCATTCTCTGCAGTTCATTTACAACCAGAATATTTGTAAGAATCATGTATATATATACTATCCCATATTTCTTACATCTGTTCTGAAATTGTTCGCACTCTTCCAAAAACAGAATAACAGTATACAAACATAAAATAATACTATAGAGAGAAGCTCAGAATATAAGCTTAAATTCTCTTTCTAAAAGTTTATATTATAAAGAAGCTCAGAATATAATAACATTTATTGCTGTGCCTTTGAAGTGTCCTTATATCTGATGAAGAAAATAAATCACCAGTTTAAAATGTAACAAGAAATTTAAGTTTCTACTTTAGCATGGAAGTTTTTCTAAGTTGTATTTTAAAATCAAAACAGGCATGATGCAAGAACATACAGTATCCTACTTTATTATGCATTGTAGACCTGACAGAATTGTTCACAATAATGAATATGTTGACTGTTTTACCATTTTGTTTTGGCAATAGTATCTGTGAGAGACAGAGCGGGGGAGAGAGAGGCATTCAAATTTGTTTAAAATATTAGACTCCTACTTAAGCTGTTTTATTTCATTTTAGGTTCTTATATTATGTTCGTATTATTCATAATGCTATCAAGAGTACTTCAAGTAGTATATAATTATTTTATAAGTTAATATCAACAACTATTAGAGAACATTGATGTAAAATTTTCTGTTAAAGACCCTTGACCTCAGAGACTGTTTATCACGACGGCAGAAATTAATCATGTTAGCTATGCCTGATCTCATGAAGACAGTACAAATTTAGAAACTTTACAAACAGTGGTAGGTAATGATTTTGAGTGTTACTAAACTGTCATATCATAATAATTTCATAATAATTAGGCACATTAATCAAGTGATGAAGTAATATAACAGTAGATTAAATAATTCTATCCAAAATTCTGCCACACATTTGCCAAAAAAAACTTTGAAAATAAAGCCACCATGACTTTAAAGCATTAAAATATATTTTTAAGTGTAAGGATGGAAATTCAAATTTTGACTATTGTCCCTTTTGACTACTCCTATTTTGCTCCAGGTAACTCAGTCCCTCTTAAATCTATCATTGTGCCATTATTAGATGGATTGTTGGCTTTGATTTGTATGCTATTATATAGTTCTTAAGATCTTTGTTCTTAAATATCTATGTTTTTCAAGATCTTTTTAAGAGATCTAAAATTTTCCTGCTTTTTTATCCTCTGACTTCTGGTAAGTTTTCTTAGATAATAAGATTGTGAAAAATACTTTGTAAGTATTTCATATAAGAAAGAATTTAAAGAGAGTCTAAGTGGCAAAACAGAAAAACCACTGTGTTGGAAATTGTAATTAGTCCTTTGCCTGCCACTGATTTGTATAATACAGGTTTTAAGTTCCTGGCAACAAATAAAAGCCACACCAAGTGATGCCCTGTGCATTCGAACAAATTCAGTCTTTCACAACTGTGATCACAGCAGTGAAAACTTCCAATCTCAATTGTCTGGCATAAGAGCATGGGCTGGTGATTTCCACACGTTTATCTGATACATACTTCTAACATACCAGTTTTTGAACAATGACAGACCAGGAAAAGCACCAATTAGAGTTTACTAAATAGTAACTAACATGCATATTTCAGCATAAAATATGATATATGTATGGGTATGTGGTTGTAACACAGATTGGGAACATTCTCTTTCTGCATAGAATTATTTCTGAAGCACTTCTTCAGCTATAAGCATGGTTTAAAATAAAATCATTCCTGTTACATTATCATTACCATTGAAGTCATTCAGAACAATGACCAATATCTGCCTTAGAGGCAAACTCTTCCCCTCCATTCTGTATTTCAAATCAACTATGGTTGTCACTCCAATGTATGCAATCCTAGCGTGAGTCAGAAATCATCTGCCATACTCTATCAAGTCTATAAAAATTGTCCAATTGTCATGATCAAAAAATTGTTTTGGAATAACCTATAAATCTATAGCATTGCGTCGCAACTGATTGTCCTGAAGTCAGCAGAAGTCTTCATTTAACTATAATCTCGCTCCAGAACTTTTTTATTCGAGCCTTACCCAAAAGTCGAAAAAATCTTACAGAGTGATTAGAGGTCTTTACTATGTTTTACGCCATCTCATTTTTTTTGTCATTGGCAAAATCTCAACAGCCTCTTTTTGTTAAATGGATTGACATTTTGAATGGTATTTTGTCAGATTTTTTGGAATGGTATTCTGTTTAAATAAAATCACTGCCGAAGAATTAAGTTTCTAGTGGCTTTGCTGTTTTTCTCTTGCAATTAAGTGAACTTACCAGTGCAGATCGGAGGCTAAAGCCATTGATGGAAAAGTAAGACCACGTGAAAATGTATTTTACCCTTTTCTCTATGTCTGCGGAAGAATGTGCAGAATAAAATTATTCCCGGTTCTGTAAGGGTATTTCCTAACAATCTTAGAACACAGAAAATATTTAGTAGTAACTATGTTTTTAAAAAATTTATTTGAAAACATAATGCAACAATGCACATTGGCTTTTGTTTGGAATAAAACCAAGTTTGATTGAAAGCTGGGCAACACCTTCAGTATTCTTTTTTTTCTACCAAAAGTTTTAAATTAACTTCTGTAAACAAGCAGATTTTTGTTAGTCTAGTGGGACATGATACAAAAAGGATCTTCAACTCAGAGCCGGCATATTGTGATTAAAAGTACCAGTGAGGTTCATATTTCTTTTTTCATAGCACAAACTGGACTCTGATCTGTTTATGGCTCCTGGGAGAACAATATTGTAGTAAAATTTTCACATGTGAATGTAGCACTTTTTATACCTTGCATAAATCATTCTTTGGAGAAAGTTTACAAGCCTATACTGGAAGAAAAGCTGTTCGAGATATACATGATACATATATGAGACATACTCAGATAGGACTCACAATAATGCTACACCAAATTATGCCAGAAATATGATGGAAGAGGTCAGAAATGAAGGCTAAGATAACTATTACTTTAGAAAGATGATGATGAATATGTGTCTCTTAAAGTATAACAATATGCTATGTTCAAATGTGTGAATTTTTCCTAGAATTTGTGTTTCAACATACACATAAATATCTAATTGATTTCTGAAAGTTAGGACAACATACCTGTGAGGGAAGGCCTAAATATGCACATTTTTTCCTTGAAGTAAAATAGTGCATCCCTGGAACTTTTAATCCAGATCAAGAGATAATAAAATCTCCCACAACTGGGAAATTATAGGAAAGGCGATTTTTATTTTAAATTAAATATATTCTATAGCAGAACACAAAGCAGTTGGAGTTGACTTGAATTTTAGTTTAACTGAGATATTACAGACCAAAAAAATCTCCTGTCAAATGCAAAAGCTTACAAAACTATTGGACTGTCATTTCTAGTTGCTGCAATGTGTTAGTATGCCTAATTATTGTTACCACATTTGGCTGCTGGTTGTCATGCATTGCTGCCACTTCTACTTCATTATCCAGAAGATGGCTGTAGTAGACTTCTGAATGAATGTGATTGTATGTACAGGAAGTATATATGGGCCCTTGGCACTCATTTTATTTTTTCCTGCTACCTAGGTCGTCTTTTACAAGGTTTCTGAATACCCACTCATAAATGAGTGGTCAAGACATATCATTTCTATTCAGCAGAAATTTGTCTAGGAATCTGGTCTCCACAATCTATCCTTCACAGGATGACCAGAGTTTTGAGAGACTTGGTTCTGTGTCCTGCCACTGGGCATGAAAGTACGTTAATGTTTTCAAGCAAGCCACCAAAAGTAAAATATGAACTGTCGCCTATCCCTGCAACTCATCCATGTACTTCTATAAACAAGTATTATGGTCAGTAGTGCAAATGTAGTCTCTTTCAATCTAAGAAACATATGGCTTATGAAGAAAATCTCATAAGAGAAAATATAGGACTCATTATTTTCAAACGCAAATATGTGGCTTTAGCAATGGAAGTTAGATTTATTGTTTATCTTTTCGAAAATGGTTTGGTAGTTAAACAGGAATGCTGAGACTATGCAAAGGCACAATAAAAGTAATTTTAAACTTTATCACTTCATATACGTGAGCCTCAATGGAAAGACAAACAGATTATTTTGCAATGTGCTGATGATGTATGGTACGAGAACGCATCTCGTTGGAAGTGAATGTTAGCGCAAGTCCATTGTCAGAGTTGCTTTTTTATCTCATCTTTCTATGTTCTCCTCGAAAAGATCTATTTCTACCATGACTGCTATTTTGCAGTCTTGGAACAAGGGAGTTACCTGAAGCTTTAAAGAAAATAAGTCATGGATTTTTGGAAGTGTTACCATTAGGGTTCTTTGCAAAGGTTTCAGGAACTCTTTTGCAATAATTATAGCAGCCACTTATTAAAGAAATATTAATCATTAATTTTGGATCAGTATGTATGTCTTGTATTTTAGTTTCAAACAATCAAGACTAAGAAAAGCAGTACTTCACCAGAAATACTAATAGTAGAAGCTCATCTTCAGTTACTTCCATTTTATCATCCTCAGTCAATTCTAAAGCTTTACAGGTGGATGACTTTTTTTATTTTTTTTTTTTTCTGCAGCCTTGGTTGGTATCATTTAGTCTTACAGATTCTTAGGGTAGATCTGCAGTGATGAAAGTAGTAAACTATTGACCTTAAAGAAAAGAATGAAGAAAATTCCCTTATACCCCATGGACAATGCATCATTAGATATCTATTTAGAGAACGGAAAAAAAAGCAAAGATTAATACAGTTTCTGAAGCATATTGGATTTAATGCAAACTCAGATACCTATTGCCAGGAAACCTGATAGTGAGAGTGATGGCTGCCACTTAGAAGGTCTCATTCTGAAGCGTATTTACAGAAAGTGATTGTGACCACGACACAGCGAATGTCAATGTTAACTTCCTACTCTCCAACAAATTTTGTGGTTGCAAAAAACAACGTCGTTTAAGATATTTTCAACTATTATGTGTGCATATAAAACCTCAGCAATGAATTTGGATTTTATTTTTACTTCTCAGCCTAAGATACTCAGCATGACAAAGGTCAATTTGTAGAATTTCTTGCTTTTCTAATGAAACTAGAGGGTTTTTTCAGAGTTTGTTCAGGAATTGGTATTACAGAGATAATTATTGTATTTTTTTCAGTATCGTTCCTCTATAACAGTAATGCTATCAAATAAAATATTTTGTTGTTTGTTTTTTTTTAATAGTTGCATAGGTCATAGTCAACCTATTCCCAGTGATGGAGTGATCTTCCTGTTACACGCAAAACTGCATTCTTCAGTTAGCACTACCTACAGAAGGGCGTGGAATATAAGGACTTGAATGACAAGGCAGAAAATGGATTACAAGTGGGTTTGTGTCCAGGAATACTACTTAGATTAATCCTGTCAGTCAGAAATTGGTCTTTTCGTACCCAAAGATCAGAAAGATCCTTCCATAGTTTTCCTACATAAATCCTGTAACATTAAATGACAAACACTTTGTGAAATGAGAAAATAGACACTAAGTCTAATAGTTAGGTACAATTAAATGAGCTTTGGTTCTTCAGATACCCCTAGTTCAATTAGATCTATGCTTGTTAAATCCAGCTTCATCATGAATGGCTGAAGCTGTATTTTCTTTTTTTCTTCATAGACTCTAGGTAGGAAGTCAGTAAATACATTTAATTATTTCTGATTGGTGGGAACTATCCATTTTAAATAGATTCATGTTTTCTGCAGGAGGTCTTTACTGTAGGTGGAATAGATGATCAAAGCACAGTATTCACGACTATGCTGCAAAGACATTAACATGCTCAAGCAAGAGGTACGCAAGAAGCAAAACAGCATGCAAGTTATTTTAAATTTTCCTTTTTTTCTTTTCAAATTCTAATACAAAATGCTTTCTTAAAGCATTTGTTTTCCTAGTCTGCAGCAGCAACTGACACTGAAACCTGATTTATTTCATATATTGTTATCCTTTTCATAATACTTGTGTTTTAGAAGAATAAGCCTCCCAGTAATCAGGTCTGGGTCAATCTTAATGAATGTTTCATCTGAAACATTTTCAAGGCCAGGTTGGATGAGGTTTGGGCAACCTGGTGTAGTGGAGGGTTTCGCTGCCCATGACAGGGGGGTTGGAACTAGATGATCTTTGAGGTCCCTTCCAACTCAAACCATTCTATGATTCTATGAATCAAACTTGAGGACAGAAACAGACTTTTTCTTTTGTTGTTGTTCTGGAAGAAATACTGTAGTTTTATAAACCTGGTTATATTTCTCCAATCTGAGGTGCCCTCATGAGGAAGAAAAAGAGAAAAAAAAATCCATTTAAGAGATGCAGTTTTTAAGACATAATACATTGTAAACAGCTACTTCACTCCAGATTAGAGATCTGGAATATTTACTAGTTGAAACCTTCTGCATGTTTGAAATGTCAAATACTTTTGCTAACTGGATGGTCTAAGGTCAGAGATCTTTATGATTACGCTTTATGCTAAGGACAATGAGAGTTTTACATTTACAATAAAGAAAGAAGTTTAGTTATACATGAGAAATACTTGACATGGACTCTAGATTACCCATAGTTTTCCTTCTAATAGATTATTAAATGATAGAGCTAAGTGCTAGTTACCATGTAGTAACATCATAACCATCAAAACTGTGTAGTTTTGTCATAAAAATAATTTCAAAAAGAGATTTTGAAAATCTTAATCTACTAAGGTTTAAAGTGTGTTGTGTTTATGAAAGATAAGTAATGAATATAAATAATATGAGCAAAATGACCGCTTGGTAGTTTTTGACTTGGTTGTTTAGGTAGTGTGGAGTTAGTTTTGATTTAACTGGGGCAGAATTAATAAGTTGTGACTACATTGCATAAAAGAGATGCCTGCATCAGCTTTTCCCAATGGATGCTGTTGGGGAAGGTGTAAAAGTTCTTTAGTTTTCCTAAATGAATCCAATTTTCTCTTTTCCACTAAATTTTTACTTTGTTAAAAACTTTTTTCTGTATGCTATGTTTTCAAACAGTAGATGACTACTGACTTCTGACTTTATAGAGTCTTTGTTGTACTGAAAAGATTCAGTATTAAAATTGTTGTTTTGGTGGATGCCATCAATTGTCATTTCATAATATATATTGACATTTGATATAGGTCAGATTTCCTTCATTTAGTATTTGAATTGCTATTTGTTATTTCAATATTGCTTAAAATTTATTTTTCTAAGCAATTCTGTTACAGCATAAATTATAAAAGATATATCCCTGTTCACTGTATGTGCACAGATCCACTGATTTCTTCTGTAAATAAGGCAACATAAAACTTTGTGGCACCTCTTGTAATTACGCTAGGTCTGATGTCAAAGTCCATTGAAGATGGTAATTTTCTTAGAATCATACTTTTGAGGTGTACAGCAAAGCAGATATGAAAGCGAATTTCTAAATTACTGTGGCATTCACCAGGTTTTTTTAAGGTCATGAACTCCACTAACTTTTACTTCTGGTAAATTTTCTGGGAAATTCTAAGAGACCGTACTGGTGTACAACACATTTAGAAGCTAAAACTTTCATGTAAGTCTTACACAAGGAAGTTTGCTTATATTCAGGAAAAAGAGTATGTTCAAAACTCAAGGAATACAATAGTTAGAGCAAAACATAAAAAAAACTATCCCTAAAATACTCTGAACAAAAATTGCAAAAATTTTAAAAGTTTATATGGGGAAGCTTTATAAAATTATAATGAGGAAAACCATTCCAGAGTGCAGAAGGCAAAGAAGTATTTTCATTATTATTTTTAATAGATACATGGGGTAAGATTCATCTCACTTAAATATACATGTCTACAGTGTAGACAGGGGATCACTCTGAACTCCATTTATAGTTAATGGAAAGTAGTAGATGCATCTGAGACAAAGATCATCTCATATATTTTGAATATCTAGATTAACATGAGACACATAGTGCCCTAGAAGTATTTATTAATTTTTATTTGCTATAGAGTTTATATAACTATCTCAGATACAGAGATCTGTACTGTAGACATGAGAAGTAGAATCATAGAATCATAGAATCATAGAATCATAGAATGGTTAGGGCTGGAAGGGATCTTCAAAGGTCATCTAGTCCAACCCCCCTGCAAGGAACAGGGATATCTCCAACTAGATCAGGTTGCTCAGGGCCTTGTCCAACCTGGCCTTGAACGTCTCCAGGGATGGAGCATCCACCACCTCTCTGGGCAACCCGTTCCAGTGTTCTACCACTCTCATAGTAAAAAATTTTTTCCTAATATCCAACCTGAACCTACCTCCCTCTATTTTAAGACCATTACCCCTTGTCCTATCATAACTGGCCCTCCTGAACAGCCTCTCCCCATCTTTCCTGTAGGCCCCCTTAAGGTACTGGAAGACCGCTATAAGGTCACCCCGGAGCCTCCTCTTCTCCAGGCTGAACAGCCCCAACTCTTTCAGCCTGTCCTCATAGGAAAGGTGCTCCAGCCCTCTTATCATCTTCGTGGCCCTCCTCTGGACCCTCTCCAACTGGTCCATGTCCTTCTTATGTTGGGGACTCCAGAACTGGACGCAGTACTCCAAGTGAGGTCTCACGAGGGCAGAGTAGAGGGGGAGAATCACCTCCCTCGACCTGCTGGCCACGCTCCTCTTGATGCAGCCTAGGACGCGGTTGGCCTTCTGGGCCGCAAGAGCACATTGCCGGCTCATATTGAGCTTCTCGTCCACCAGTACTCCCAAGTCCTTCTCCTCAGGGCTGCTCTCGATCCAATCACCACCCAGTCTGTATTTATGCCTGGGATTGCCACGACCCAGATGTAGGACCTTGCATTTGGCCTGGTTAAACTTCATGAGGTTGGTACGGGCCCACCTCTCCAGCCTGTCGAGGTCCCTCTGGATGGCATCCCTCCCTTCCAGCGTGTCGACGGCACCACACAGCTTGGTGTCATCGGCGAACTTGCTGAGGGTGCACTCCATGCCACTGTCCACGTCACCGACAAAGATGTTGAAGAGGGCCGGGCCCAACACAGACCCCTGAGGGACGCCACTCGTGACCGGTCTCCACTTGGACATTGAGCCGTTGACCACTACTCTCTGAGTGCGGCCATTGAGCCAATTCCTTATCCACCGAGTGGTCCATCCATCAAACCCATGACTCTCTAATTTAGAGAGAAGAATGTCGTGCGGGACAGTGTCAAAAGCTTTGCACAAGTCCAGGTAGATGACATCCATTGGTCGACCCTTGTCCACCGATGCTGTCACCCCATCATAAAAGGCCACCAAGTTGGTCAGGCACGATCTGCCTTTGGTGAAGCCATGTTGGCTGTCACCCACCACCTCCTTGCTCTCCATGTGCCTTAGCATGGTTCCCAGGAGAATCTGCTCCATGACCTTGCCAGGCACAGAGGTGAGGCTGACCGGTCTGTAGTTGCCCGGGTCCTCCTTGTTCCCCTTTTTAAAAATGGGGGTTATGTTCCCTCTCTTCCAGTCATCGGGGACCTCGCCAGACCGCCACGACTTCTCGAATACAATAGCCAGTGGCTTGGCAACTTCATCCGCCAGTTCCTTCAGGACCCGCGGATGGATCTCATCAGGTCCCATGGACTTGTGCACCTTCAAGTTCCTCAGATGTTCTCGAACCTGGTCTTCAAGTACAGTGGGCGGTGGTTCATCCTCACAGTCCCTGCTAGTTCTTTCCACAGCTTGGGTGGTAAGACAAGAGGCTTTACCAGTGAAGACTGAGGCAAAAAATTCATTGAGTACCTCAGCCTTCTCTATGTCCCGGGTAACCAGAGCACCAGTATCCTTCCGGAGGGGGCCTACATTCTCTTTGGACTTCCTTTTGTCCCCTATATACCTATAGAAGCATTTCTTGTTGCTTTTTATATCCCTTGCCAAATTCAATTCCTTCAGGGCTTTAGCCTTCCTCACTTGATCCCTGGTCACTCTTACAGCTTCTCTGTATTCCTCACAGGCTATCTGTCTCCGCTTCCACCCTCTGTAGGCTAACCTCTTCATTTTCAGTTGGTCCAGGAGCTCCTTGCTCATCCACGCCGGCCTCCTGGTCTTTTTGCCCGACTTGTTCTTCGTCGGGATGCACCTCTGCTGAGCTTGGAGAAGGTGCTCCTTGAATGTGGACCAACTTTCCTGGGCCCCTTGTCCCTCCAGGGCCGCCTCCCACGGCACTTTGCCCATCAGGTGCTTCAAGAGGCCGAAGTCCGCCTTCTTGAAGTCTAGGGTACAGAGCTTGCTGAATGGTTTCCTTGCTGCCCCATGGATCTTGAACTCCACTGTGTCGTGGTCACTGCAGCCAAGGCTATCCTTAAGTTTCACATCGCCCACCAGTCCCTCCCTGTTGGTGAGCACAAGGTCAAGCATGGCACCCCTCCTTGTCGGCTCCTCTATCATCTGCAGGAGGAAGTTGTCATCCACGCATTCCAGGAACCTCCTGGACTGCCCGTGCCCTGCCGTATTGTCTCTCCAACAGATGTCAGGGTGGTTGAAGTCCCCCATGAGGACCAGGGCTTGTGACCGCGAGGCTGCTCCTATCTGGCTATAAAGCGCCTCATCTGCTCTGTCCTCCTGGCCAGGTGGCCTGTAACAGACTCCTACCGTAACATCCCCTCTCCGTCGCCGTCCTCTAATCTTAACCCATAAGCTCTCTGTCAGCTCCTCCTCCGACTCCAGGTGAAGCTCCACGCACTCCAGCCGGTTGCTGACGTAGAGAGCAACACCCCCTCCTCGTCTCCCCTTCCTGTCCTTTCTAAAAAGCTTAAGATATGAGGTAAATCCCATTGCTATATTCTCCATAAACTTTGTATTTCCATTGCTATATTTTTCATAAACTTTTCCACTTTTGAATTATCTTTGAAATTTATCTTGAAGCAAACCGTGCTAGGGCAACAAAGGCATAAGTAACAGTTTTTAAGGTATGTGATTAATGTCCTGGGCAAAGATGGATTGGAGATGGATGGTGAAAGATAAGGACTTGTCAGTAGTGTAATGTTAGATATCAAAAAGCAGTGTAAAGTAAAATCCTAGAGCAGGATAACCAAGGTATTTATGTGTTGGTGTTAATTTTACCTAAGACATCAGGAGAATGAGAGGCATCCCATGTCTAGGACATTGGAAAAGTTAGAGTAAAATTGTTCTATAATACCATACTATTAGCTCTCCCCTACTGTCGCAACTAACGCAGATTTAAGAAAGGAGCCGTATCTTTAAAAATAAAGGCAAAAGATACTACTTCTAGTGTATCTTCTAGGATGTCTCATGACCCTTATCGGATGAACTTTCTAACTAGCTCTCATTAAAAAATGTCTGCCCAAGACATTAGGAAAGGTAGGAAACCACAATGAGTCAGTCTGAAACAGACATCTTCAGCTGAATCATTAGTGAATTTTAAATTTAATTTTATGGTCTTCATGGATGTCTTTCCTTTTACATGTAAAAACTGTGAAGTTGTTTTCAGAAATAGCAAATCCTAAAGCATGTGGAATTTGTATAGCCATCCAGTTATTCATTTGCTGTTTTGATCTAATGACAATTTTTCAGTGTATCCTTATGGGCTGCATATACATAAGAAACATGGAAAATGTTAAATCTAATTCAGTTTTTATATAGGCTTTTTCTCTAACAGTGAATTTAGTTTTCTCCTTATTTCATTTCCATGATCTGTTCTACTGTATTGTACTTAACAATCTTTCTAGGGTATTTTGAGGATTAAGGAGTTAATATTTCCATATTGCTTTTCAAATGCAAATACAGTATAAGGTTTTATTCACACTAATAAATTTATAGCCATGATGTATCATTTTCTGACATTGCAGTATAAGTGATACAATGTCAAGTTTACTTTTGACCTTGAAGATGTTCAATGACTATTCTACAGCTTTTCTAAAAGATAAATGGATAAAATTGTCTATTATCTGCAACTGTATTATCTAGCCAAACTGTGGTATTATTCTATCCCTATTATGATTTCTGTTCAAGCCTGTAACAATGAATTTATTCAATTGAGATGCTATCTTTTTTTATTCACCTTCATAATACTAACACAATACACAATTACTTATTTTATATATATATCTTCTCAAGCCCAATTCCAAGCTTTTGCAAGTAATAAAGGCATACCATAAAACAAAACAGTTAGATAAGTTTGTTAATGAATTGCTAGAAAATACTATTTCATTTTATTACATTTTTTTTTATTTTTAAAAAGTAGCTAATGTTTATTTCATTAGAAATATTTCATTCTTCTTCAGTGAAGATTCCAAATACAGAAACTGAAAAAATATTCATGGCACTATAAGAAATCTATATTGAATAACTGTAGACACTTTAACAGAAGTGTTGTTTTCTTTTTTTTTTAATTGATAGATTAAACTGTTGTCAATCATAGATACTTTGAAGTAATTAAAAAGTAGTTTACATTAGCCGTGCCTGGAATTCTCTATCATCACTATGTAAGTTAATTAGGCTGAGAACAGAAATGAGAGTTACTAGGTATGGGTTGTCTTTTGTGTAACAATTTTTTTCTTTGATTTTTTTGAAATATCACTTTTCACTGATGACCTATCCTTGTAATGTTCCAGCTTGTCACACTGGCCACAGCTGTGACACAAATAGAACATGATAGTACTTTCTGCTCCTGAAAATGTGAAGTTCCTGTAACTGCTTTTACTGTGTTGTTGCTCTTGTTTGTGACTGAGTCAAAAAAGAATCAAAAGGAAGAAAGATAAAAAAACCAGGAAAAATTTACCTTCAGTGACTTAACTGGCTGTTGTTTGAATGGCATTATATTTACTGTAAGGTAAAGCCTTATAGTTTCCTCCATTTTTGCTAGTGAAAAAAAACCGATGATTTTTTAAACAATCTTACATTCTGCTAGGAGGCATTTGAATTATCACTGCCTTTTTCCTGAATCTAACCCCATGTTTCCCTATGATCATATTCACCTCATCATCATCTTTCAGCAATGTGTGCACATTTTTCATATTGGATACTCCAGATAAGCAAATTTTATGTTCTCTGCAATAGATGGTTAATCAGGGAAAGGTCATAGGATTTTCAAAGTCATCTGAGAAAGCAAGAGGCTAAAAGATCGTCAATTCCACTGAGATAAGGGTACTTAACTCCTTTAGGCTCTTTGAAAATCATGAATAAACAGACTAACTGATTCTGCCCTAAGTCTCAGAAAAAAAAAAAAAAACAAAAACGTGTTGAGAAGGAGAAAAAATTCAGAGATCTTGAGTCCTTTTGTAGTATGCTGTCTTTGTAACCGAGACACCAAAATGAATACAAATAATAAACAGACTTTGCAAACCATTAAGTAGCAACATTGATATATCTCATTTTATCTTCTTATCAACACTCATTAGGGTATAATATATCTCTCAGATGATATGACCAGTGAGCACTCTAGACACACTCTTGCTTCTTGCTTTTGATGTATTAAATCAAACATGAACACTGTGTCGACTTTTCATTTCCTATGCTCATTTCTAATATTATCCACATGTCTTCATATAATTCATGGATTCATTTTCATAATTAAGTTGTATTTTTTTTCAAGGAAAAATTTATGCTTTAGTGTGAGATTAAGAGAAATTTGATTTTCTTTCTTAATTAACTATTTTGATGGAGGAATTTGGTGCAGCACAAAAAGAAAAGATGTATGTAACAGCTGAAATATATCCATTGAAATTGATCACATTACTATAGAAATGAATTAACGAGGGAATAAATCAGTGCAATAATACATAATCAAAATGAATATTTAAGATCTAAGCCCAGTGTGATAAAATACAAGTCTAAATAGAACATGCATTTCTTTGAAGTAGAATAATTTCATCTTTCTAACTGGTGTGCACACTTTGAGTGATGCTCTATTTCATCACAGAACAATTTCTCATGGTAAATTTCATCTTGGATGGAACTATAAGATGTACAGAAGGAGCAAAATCAAATATTAGTTTTAAATTGTGCTTTTCAATGGTAAGATTATATATGTAAATTTATATATTAGAGCAAGTAGAATTATTCAGGATGTTTAATGTAGCTGACAACTTTCCTAGAATGCACTTCATAATTTTCTTCAACATGTATGGCAATTGGTCTAAAAATATTAAACAACAAAACAATTATTGGTATTTATTCTCTCAACTGTAATAATGAAAATTATTATTTGAACATAAAAATAACTATAAAACTTTTCTGTTTGTTGAATGATAAGAATAAAGCAATTCTTGTTATGGTAAATTACTCATGTAGAAAATCTTGCATCTGATGTCCTTATGTGGCCAAGCCCAATCCAGTTGACTGAGATGTGGTGATGTGAATTACAGGATAAGAGTTCTGTGTTAACTCCTCCTCCCTAATAACTGTATGGCAGATGAACAGTCACCTAATCAGGTAATAAGTCTGGTGATCAATATTGGTGATATCAAGGGAAAGAACACAGCTGGGGCAACCTCGTGCCCTTTGCAATGTCTAGTGCTCTATACATCGGCTTTTGGGAAATTTATTAACTTCCCTGGAAGGAAAAAACATTGGACTGTTTATTGTTTTTCAGATGTGTTAGTCAAAGCAAAATTTTGAGATAAATAAATAAACTCACTATTACGTGTAGAGGTAATATGTGCATGTGTTAAGAGCTGAAGACAGGATGGCAGTCATATCAGAAGAAACAGGCAGTGTCTTGGCAGAAAGATCTACAGTGCTGATAGCACAGCGGGTGCGGTAGCAGTTACAGGCAGTATTTTTTGTTATAGGTGAAACAGCAGTTTCTACTCCTTGCTGTGATTAGCTTTGGTGTTGTCAGTGTATTAAGGAATTTCTTACATATGTATCCCTTCAGAAACTTTTCTAATAACTTACAATTGATAGGTTATACTAGTATACCTTAATATAGTAATTTTAATGTGACTTTTAAGAAAAATAGGCATCTCTAATCTAAGCCATTTTCCCTGACAGTAACAAAACTCAGCTCACTTAAAAGTTTTGCTATTTAGAAGGAGAAATAAAAGGTGAAATCAACAAGATCTTTGGCTTTGTTTCAACTTCATGCACACCTGCAGAATAGCTCACCTGTTACGCAAGGGTTTCAAACTTAGGGACATATAGCACAGGGAGACCATGGAATGGTACTTGATAAATGATATAAAGCAGAAGTCCACGTGACTTAAGCACATATTTTTTGTTACAGTATCCATTAAGTGTCTAAGCTCATCTGTATGATCTGATATAGATGGTAGAAATAGTCGTAGCTTTGAAGGGTGATGTACAAAGCCTAAAGTTGAGACTCCATTGACGACTTTCCTCCGCACAAAAGACACTTAGAATGAACAAGAAGAAAATACTAGGTGGAGGCAAGTAAATCAGAACTTCGTACTAAGCACCCCCTCCTCAGGGTTCAGAAAAACCTGCGCTGTCAGGAAAGCCTGTAACAGAATATAGCTAGATTTGTTCTTGCCTAATAGCTGGAATCTGGAAATATATACTTCCCAGTAGAAAGCAAGTCTGTAAAATAGGAAATAAAAGGGAGTTTTACTCTGTAGTTTGCTTGGCACACATGGGAGGGAGGATCATAACCTCCCATGGATGTATGTTTTATACAAAGCTGAACAGGGACCACTGCAGTGTAGGTGTGTTCACTTTTTCAGGGCTAACTAAAAGTTTTTCATTCTTTTACTTGTAATTCAATTTTTCATTCCTGCTTTTGTCCTTATAGTACTTGCAGTACTTGCTTGTATACTGTAGCAGCAAGGAGAGAAACTGGCCTTTGCCCCTAACTATGCTGTCACTTGAACGAGCTTTTGTCACAATCATGGGAAGTGGGAAACATGGTTCTAAGTTCTAAAAAGATAAAGAATACCATGAACCTACTACTCTCAGTGGTAATATTGCAATTCCTTCCACCCCACGTGCCATAGTTGCCTATAAACTATGCCAGCTTCTGGTGTGACTGCATCCTTTGCATAATTTCTATTTTCAAGAATCTTTGGCCAAGTAATGACAAGAGAGCCTTAAAGCCAAAATGGTAGTATTTTTAGTAGTAAAAATAGACAATTAGTAACAGAAAGGAGCCTTTTGTGGATCATCTATCCATCTATGTCTCCTTTACCTGTGAAGTCTTAATATCTCCTGCAAGTAACTATACAGTGCCCCTTCTGTTTGCCTTATACTTCTATGCTGTTTTTGCAAAGAATGAATGCTGGTTTTGAGATACAGTCCTTTTAATGCTGCTGAAATTGTATTTTTTTTCTGCATTCCTATTATGATACCTGTCTGACCAAAACCTATCGGGCTCAGCAGGATAATGAATCAAAATTTTCAAAGCTGATATATCTGGCAGCCTCATGTAGTAACAGTCACTGCCTCTAACTTAAGCCACTCTTTTTCCCAGAGTTTTCTGAATTCTGCTGCCTTTGGCTACCAATCGCACTACAGGCTTGCGTCGACGTGCAAAATACGATCTCCAATGTGGTCACAAACAGAAGTGTCAGTAATCAGAACAAGATGGGTTATAAATTCTTTCCAGAGTTGTTCTAAATGATGATCTGAGAGCAATGAGGAAACTCTTAACGGTGTTTGCCTGGCCACAAAGCTCTCTGATATGGACGTTCTACACTGATGTCTGCTTTTTTCACATTCAAATGAGATGTTTTCTACATTATCTAGAATTTGCTGTGGATTATCTACATCTGTTTAAACACGCAGCTGCCTGTCTGTTGCAGGAGAGCTCAAGGCAAACACGGCGTCTGTCTCTCTGTTGAATTCCTATTCATTTGCTAAGTCAAAGTATTTGTTCTCCACACACTTAAGCTTAGATAACTTAGAAACCATTTTATCTCTATGTAACTCCTTGATAGCTGCAATCAACAGGGTCATTTTAGCGACATTTTCAGGGTCTAGTTCTGTGACTTCCTTAAAGAACTGTGTTTGATTGTGGAGTTGGGGATGTGTTAGCTTTTATCCTCTGCTGAAAGGCTGCAAGATGTCAGGGATGAAAGTATAACTATTTTAAGATATGGCATAAACCAAAATGAGGATAAACTGCGAGAATCTTTTTTTGCATGGCAGTTGCTTTACATTCAGTCCTTGTATACTACAGTCAAAAGGATCTGCGAATGCATATTTATTAGGTGTATGCAATATTTCTGCGTGGGACACAAAACAGACTGCTAAGTGCGCATGACTAGTCAAGAAATGTATGTGCAATACGATTCCTGAAATAGTACTGTCATGTTATAACAGCTACATAATGAATTATTTGCCAAGAGGTTATCTGGATTCCTGCTTACTTAAAGAGTCATCAAACATAAGCAAACAAACCATTTAAAATGTTGAGCTGTTTTGCTTTCAGTGAGTTTTGTGCACAGGAAAGATGATGGACTAACAGCCCTTAAATACTAAATACTTTAATCACTGAGCTTGCAGCTGAACATTATCTTCTGTTCACAACCCTTTCAATGAGCCTGTATTCTAACCTTCAGTTAATATATTTAAGTACTTGATACAGTAACTTTTTTTTTTTTTTTTTTGTATTTTGGTAATATTAACTAACATTAACAAGTAATGACAAAAGTCTGCTTCTTTAAGAAAAAATGTTCTATGAATATTGTAAGCTTTAAAGACATTTACTTGTGATAGGTGTATAACAAATTCTTTTTTTTCTGCAATTAATACCTATATTGTGCATTTCACCTATGTCTCTGAGATGTTCGTTTCATTAGGTGCACAGATTTTACCTGATTTTAAAATTTGCAGTATAGTTTTCAGTATATTACAAATGTTTTAATTATAAGACAATAAAATGAGACAAGACTGAAAGACAGCTAAAGTATTTGAGCATTCCAGTTAGTTTTCCAGAGCTGCTCACAGGAATGTGTTTGAGTGCTGATAAGGCACTAAATTTATTAAGAAGACAGATGCAGAATGTAAGCATTGTTTTTCCTTTTCAGTCACTAGAGGATGATTCCTCCATGCACTAGCAAAAAAATGCAAAACCAAAGAACATTTTGTATGTGTTAAGCTTAAAATTTTCAAGAGGTGCATCTTAAGAGTCTTCATTTTTGAAAAAGATAAATGAAATACATCTGGCATTTTAACTTCTGTTTATTGTTTCTAAACTCATTACAGACTGATTGCTTAGAAATCACAGCTGTTTGATGAGGTCAATAGGAGCCAAAAAACACCCTATACAGGCCAATTTAATACCTTGTAATTGGCAATGAAATTTGGAATGTAAACTCCTTATCATTTAGACAGATACAATGTTTGTGAAGGAAAGGAATACATTGGATAGATAGATAGATAGATAGTTGTGAAAGTTGCCATTCTTTTTATCTTGGTGGTCCTTTTTCCTGCCTGTCCTTTAATATATTTCTTACTTATTTTGATGGAGCCCGAGACCTTGGAGGTGGTTAGAGGCGTTCCTCTTCACCCAACCTTACTAAAAATAGTTACTACTTGAAACAAACTGTGCTATTTAAACTATATATCCAAAGTGCATTTCTTGCCAAATGAGGTCATCACCTCTATGGTACATCTGGCCTCTTATCTTTCTGGCACTTTTACTTCTGCTTCTAACCTCAAATTGCTATGCCAGTGCCAAACAGTAGAGCCACTAGAAAATTATATTTTCATTGTCAGCAAGCAGAAATAAATAGGTACACTACTGTGGTTTGAAAAAGAATATATGATAAAGCACGTATTTTTTCAACATTATTCTTAAAATAGCAAAGGCTAAATTTGTGGAACAAAAGCCAATCTTACTAGATAAAAAAAATTAGACTTAATATTCCATGTACGTCATTAGCTATAACAGATAAAAAGTCTTACATTTTAGACAGATTCCTCAGAATAGTGTAAGTAGAATATTTAAAGCATTATCATGGTGAACTGTGCCCAACAGTATCTAAACAAACTGTCTGATTCTTTCTAGGCTGAATGTAGCATGAAACGTGTAAAGCTAGGACTTGGTGTTATAGGTAGATATTCTGCAAGAACTTGTTAAGTAATGAGGGTAAAACAGTCTACACTGTTATATGGGAACATGAATATCTGCATGTAACAGGGGAGAAACAAAACATTTTTTAATAGCTAATTGAATCTAAACCAGTACAAAAATAATCCATAGAAAATTAAATTTGAAGTCTAACTGAATCTAAATGATTCTTATCCACACATTGTTTTTTCTTTATACGATTGTAACATGAAAAGTGACATGCTCATGTTATTCCATAATATATTAGCAATGCAAATAGTTAACACACTCTATATTGAAATATCAGCTGTTCAATTGACGGCCTACTACGGTACACAGTGCAATCAAAACATTACAGAAGAGTAGTTTCGCCACTATTTGCCGGACTAGGAAGACCGGCTGATCTTTCACAGGCAAGGTTTATCCGATAGGGGCAGGATTTTTCCTTTCTCTCTGTTCCTTCCCCCCTCCGCCCCCCTTTCCCCTTTCAAATCCTTGCTCTGGCACACCCTTGCTGCGCGCTGTTGACTCCGATCCGCAGGCGAGGCGAATTTCAGGCCAGCTTTTTCAGGGAGCCGGGGATCCACACAAAGTTGGCTGATGTGCCATTCAGCATCCCGGCAGCTCTTTCTCTTCGCACTCGCAATGGCAAAGCTTTGTGCGGATGCGCCGCTGGATGCTCTGAACTAAAACCGTCTGGGGGAACTTAGCGGGATTCGAGCAGCCTTTGAAAGGTAAGGAAGCAAAAAAAAAAAAAAATAAACCACCAAACAAACAGGCGTGCTGGAGAAGGAATCTGCTGGCGGAGAGCGGAGTGGGTTAGTGCTGTGCCGGCTGCATCTTAAGTCTCCGGTTCTGATGCAGGAGCCTGCGAGCAATAGGTGGGAGGGGATGCTTTTGTATGTGAAACAAGCGGCCCCAGATTAAGTGCTATCGTAATGACTACTTTAGAGCTTGCGACAAACGGTGTGGTGATCAAAGCTTTCAGGAAACATCTCTGTCAATTATTTATCCGCTCCCAAGTTAAACCTAACTGTATTAAAAACAGCGGTAGAGGCCAGCAGCCCAAAGCTGCAAGGTGCTTTGAACATCTCCTGTCTCGCTGCTTTTTGAAGTCCCCTTATTGCAGTCAGTTTGGTTGAGTACTCTGGAGAGAGCATTTCGTGCACACTTATTTCTGTTGAAGTCTTGTCTTTTTCTATAATCCACCAAAGGCCAGTATGTTTTAAAAATATAAGGCCATTTTTAATGCTCAAATCTTGTACTGAGCTTAAATATCTTTTAAAAGACTACTTTGAGAGCCATATAGATGTCTGTACGTTTGGGTTATAATAGACTTTCCATTCAAATGTTGTGATAGTTAAGTGCTTCACTGAAATGTATTTTAAAATTTAATTTCACTTGTAAAGCAGTTCAGGATTTTGCTTAAAATAACCTGTATTAGTAATGCTGGTTTTACTTTTGGGTGGTCTGCTTCATACATTTATGTATCTATCTACTTCAGGTTACCGGCATATCAAATGTCAGAATAACACAAGAAAATTCTAAGATTGATGCTCATAGACTGTTTGAATTTTTACTATGTGGATGATGAAGTGCGGTTTATGTTTCACAACATTTTCCAAGTGTTTTTTTCAGTATTTTTTTAATCACAAAATCCAATATGAAGCACATAGTGTTTTTCAAGTTAATCTAGGTAGTATTTTAACAAACAGCCCCCCCCCACACTCCTGTAGCTTTCTAGTAGTACGCATATTAGACAAATGTTTGTGACATGCGTACTTCTTAAAAAGTTTTCACTCAACAACTCCTCCGAAAATCTTTTTAAAGAAAAAAAGTGCAGAATGTTTTTTCCCAACTCTTTCAACATTTATTTTCTAGTAAACTTTTCTTGTGGAATGTGTGTCTTCCTAGAATTGCATGTGTTACCCCAGGCTGATACTTCTTTGTGCTGTTACTTAAGGAAGTATTTGACAGTCATTCTGATGCATTTTCTAATATGAGTCTAGAGTAAGTTAAAGCCTGAATTCATACCAGATGAGTTTTACATTTTAAGTGAGGCATGTCATGTAACAACATGAAGCAGAAAATATCTATGTATGATTTTTTGCATGCTACTCTTAGCATAGTTCATAGAAAGTATGAAAAGAGATTATGCATTTTAATATTTAAATGACTTGTGGAATTGCAGATTGATATTTCCAATGGTTTTTCATTACAGTTTGTGCCATTGAGGCAATGTGAGGGTTTTGAGAAAGATGGAGTGCTGTAATTACCAGGTGCACATGTTCATTAATCCTTCCTGGCTAGGAAAAGCTTCAAGTTCTTCTCCAGTGGCCTATTCGTAAAGCTATAAATATCTAAATTGTGTCAGCCAAGAAGTCACACAGAATGGAGGCTCTTTTTGAGTTCAATTTCATGCACTGTTGCTTTGGTCTTGTGAGGGAGTGCTTTGCATTCCTTATGATGGATATTTGTCCTCTTCTTTATAAAAGTTCAGAAAACAAACTGGTAGGTCACAGATTATTTAGTTTACAATATCTGCAGGTAGATTAAAATGAGTATTTCTAAGGATAAAAGTATGTAAAAATAACCTTCTTAAGTGAAGACACAAAACAGGAGAGTTGCCAAGATAATTTTAAATCTTAAACATAACATTTTAGTAAACAAATAAGAAAACTAGAGCCTGGGCTTAAGAAAAAGGGTTTTAGAGGAACATCTATATAAATTTGCTTGCACTGCTTTTCATTTAGCTATATACTGACAGGTTAATAGCATGCTGCTGCAATACTGTACTTTCATACTCTGACTTTCTTTTGCATATTCTGGTATAATTGTCAGTCTCTAACTTTATATGGACAGAAAGATTAGTAAATCCATTTGTATCTCTATCTCTCTATTTTCATGTGGATATCTATGCATGAGCATATAGGTATTGAATTTAATTACAGAGCGTGTAAAGGCAATCTTCATCAGATGCTAGTTTTTACATAGATATCTGAAATATGCAATGGCATCTTTAAAATGTCTGTATATAATTTCTCTATGAATGTGTATATATGTATGTGCACCTTTCTGAAAATATTCTTGTTAGCATTTGCTGCAACTGCACTGAAATGTTGGTTTTACAGTCTATTCCATGTCTCCAATCTGTCATTAAACTTATAGGACTGTTTCAGGACTACACATCAATTTAAATTTGAAAAGCACTAAAATATATATTTCACTCAGTCACAACTGTCAGTAATTTTAGACTCTCTTCCAAGTTCAGAACTAAGATCTTTACTGTTTAAGAAATTATGTAGCAAATTTTTGTTTGCTTGCAATAAGCTCAGAAAACTATCAAATAACAGAGATGTGGAAGAGATCATACCTTGCTTGCAGATGAAAACAGTAATTTTTTTACCAAAAAATAAGCGTGAAAGGAGATACAGATGTTTCCTGTAGATAGTGCACTTCATTCACATTACCAGTCTTCACAATTTGCTGAGGAGATTCAGTGCTTCCTTCCTGTGCTACAAAAGTAGACAAAGATCAAGTGATTTTTTTTCCCTAATATATATATATATATAAGGAAAAGAATTGAACTGCATTATTTAGAGTAGAATGCCTACAAAAGGTGAAATAGCAAAAAGGCTGGGTACCGCTACTGGCCCCGCAGGTTCTCTGACATCGCACCTCTCCTGCTGCCGGTGCCGCTGCTGGCCAAGCTGAGGAACTGTCCAGCAGCTGAGCTGCTCCTCACGGGCATCGTTAACTCCCACCAGCCTGACCCTGTTGTCTCATGGTCTCAAAGGTTTGGACAAACATGAAGTAATTAGGTGTCAGGACCTTCCCTTCTGGGGAGCAGAGGGTTAGATGGGAAATATGTTACCTGATGTGGATCACAGGCAACTTTTTAATGGTATGTGGGATTTGGAGAACGGATTAAGATCACTCCGTCTGAACGTCGCAGTGTAGCTCTTAGGCAGGTAGCATTTGGGCACAGTACAGTGACACGAGTTTAGCCTAACATTCTTATCTTACATTAAATAGCATAATTTTTACTAAAGATATGTATTTATTGGTGTGGTTTTATATCTTACATAATAACATTTTTTACATTGTTGCATTGATTATTCAGAGAATATTTCTTATTTTGTAGCAACAGTCTCCTTGTCTATCTGCCTTTTTAAAAAAAAAAAAAAAATTTATCTGAGTAACTATTTGATTATTTCTTCCTGGCAATAACAGCTTGTGGCAAGACTAGAACCACTTTTGGGCACAACTTTTTTCAGGTTCACCAATTCCAATGATTTTTACTTTTGAAAAAACAAAACAAATCAAAACAAAACAAAACCAAACAAAAAAATCCCAACCAACCAAAAACCTACACACAGCTCAAACCATAAGTCACTGAAATCTTCCTTCCTTCCCTTTAGAGATTTAGCTAAAACTTGAAGAAATACTGAAAAAAACAGATATCATTAATGAATATGTATTAGGTGGCTCTTATAAAAAAGTTCTTTTACTCATGCTGTTTATAGACACAAACTCTCAGCACTGGGCCATAATCTGATTTGAATTATATCTCTGTTTAACTTTTTAAGTCTTGTTATATGTCATTATTATCTGAAAAAAAAATTGTTAATACCAATTGAGTATCACCTCACAAATACATACCATCATTCACATTTCTCGCATAAAACTCTTGCGCTATTGAGTTTCATTAGTAGGAAAAGTTTCTTGTCTGTCATAGAAAACTGTACAACTTCTATCTGACAAAAACAATCAATATATATGTCTGTTCTTAGCTAAATTAACTAATCTATTATGAAAGTACACAAAACAAATTCCATATTAGATCAGATGAAAGATCTGTCTAGCCTAACATTCTGTATCTCATGTAAATAGGAATAGGTTTCAAACAAGGAGTAGAAGAAATGAGTCCAATAGGGAGTGGTACTTCCTAGGTATATCCTTGTCATCCAGCAATCAATATTCTTGCTATTCTGTGAGGTACTGCTTTTTGTTTCAGATTTTAGTGGAGTTTAAAATAATATTGTGCACTGTTTCTTTGTTTTGTTAGCAAAAGGTGAAAAAATCAGTCTTAAGGCCACTTCATCCCATTATTTTCCTGCTTAATGTTATCTCTCTATTTTCTTTCTTGTTTTTGGTTATGGATGCTAGCAATGACTGGCTAGATGTCTTCTTAGTCTTGGTTCATCAGAAAACAGCTAAAATATTTCTGCTAGTTCCAGCATATATTTAACAAAGATTAATGATGTCTTACTGAAAATATATTCACCCTTGGACACCTTTTCTTCGTTTATTTTCTTTCTTTTTTTCTTCTCTGTACTCATATTTTTAAAAAAGAAGTTTGATAAAACAGATAAGTGCACATTTTTACATTTCTATACTTATGGACAGCACAATGACTGTAAAACTAGTTGAAATTATTTACGGGTAAATAGAGTTTTCCTTATGTGTTATTCCATAGATTCTTATTTTTCAGCTTAGTCTTCCAAAATGCTGACTATTTACTCAAAGCTCTGTGTGAGGACAGAATGAGAAATTACATTGTACAGAAGTAGTAAAACACACTCACATTACGTTAAGTACACTGGTAAGCATGCCGTTGCAATTTCATTGATGGACATTGAGTATGTGATGAATTTGATCAAGGTAGAGTGGTTTAATAAATGACTATCCCTTCTGCAAAGTAATGTTTTTCAGCCTAACTTCTCTGTAGCCAGTAATGTAGATTTGCATTGCCTCTGGCAGAAGAGGGAGTTCAAGCTCAGTCTCTCACTTCTTAGATGCATGTAACAATCTCTAGGCTATAACATAGTAAGGGAGGCTCCTGTTTTTTAAAAGAAAATAGCCTCCATAATTGTTTGTGGTTTGCTTGTTTGTTTGTTGTTGTTTTTTTTTTCAAGAAACCCAATTCTATCAGTTTGTGTTAAGCATACTCTAAGAAAACTTATGGGTTAAGCCCCAATTTTCGGCACTGTTTAGCGCAGCATGAGTTTTATATGGCAGTAGCAGTATGCACGGGCAAGGTTAGCCTATCTGTACATCCAAATGGCAGTTATGTATTTCTCTGTGTAAAATCTGAGATTTGGACCTTTGGATGCCAGAAGAGCATTGTAGCTAGTAATATCACATAGGTCATGCTATCTCCGGTTCTTTGTTTCTGTTTTGAGTAACTTACTAAAACTCTGAGATTGTTGTATATCTATGCCTTTTTTTTTCTTTTCACCTTTTGATTTGATTTCATTATTTGTTTGCTTTATGTTTCTCCGTTCTCATTTGACCAACCTTCAAAGTTTTCTGTACAACAGAAACCACAAGAATTTGTCTTCTATATTGACAAAAATCATTCAGGCAAGAGGCCAAGACCTTTTGCTACACGTGCTGTGGTAGAACTAGTGGTTACAGTGCAGCATAGGCACACCTTGGTCTGGTTAACAGTAGCAATCTAACCGCCATAATACACATCCCAGTATGGACTTTAAAGCAATCAATAAAGCTTTTACCAGTGGTTATTGTCAACTACATTGTAGACAGCCTTGAAGGTAGCTATTAATATTATCTGGGCTCTGATCGGCTTTATGGATGTTCATGACCAGCTTGATGCAGTTTGAGATCACATAACTTCTGCATCTACCTTGATTTCACAAAAGCAGTTTCTGTTGCCTGCTCTCTGACAATCACTGTTATTGCAAGGAGCCACAGAGGAAACCTCTGCTAAGTCTCTTCGCCCAAGTCAGAATGGAATCAAAAAGCTCTTTTTCTGCTCTTATTTCTTCATTTTAGAAAATGATGTTTAGAAAACATTTTGCTCTTTTCCTTATCTTGCCCTATCCTTCCTCACCACCTGCCTTAGATATAACATGGGTATAAGTGGGATGAACTACCATGTTGAAGCTTGATGCCTTTCCATCATCATATATTAGCTTTCGCCTTGATTCTGGAAATGAAGATGGACACACACACACACACACACACACACACACACACACAGAGAAATCCTGTAGAGGCTGAACCACCTGTAAACCTTGTTAGAAATCCTTAAACAGCTAAATCTGAGCTTTTAGTGTCCTTGACATTGCCTACAGAAGGATAGATATTTTGTCTGAAGATCATATACTCTTGATTTTTTCTCCAGTGGAATGGAAGAAGATAAAAACTGTGCCAGAAATTCCATATGCAAAGTAATTTGAGCTTCTTTCATCCTTTTTTAGACTTTGTATCATTTGAAAACTCTTTTTTAAGGGAAATAAACTACTCTCCAAACCTTAGCAGTAAGAGGAACAGACTATAGTTTAAAAAATATTCTCTGGAATATTAGTGAAGTGGCCAGGATGAGTGATGTGTTAATACCTGTCATGCCTCTTTACATTTATGATCACAATCTGCCTGCAGATACAATGTTGTTGATTATTTACATTTTGTGGAAATTTTAGTTCACAGACACAAATTACATTGGATATTAGCAATGTGATGAAAAAAAGTAAGGTGAGAAAAAACATGAAGCAGATCTGAGTGAGATCCATCAAGATGTTTCTCTTGACCTTGAGTATCATTCTTGACAGTTACAGGACAGATATTAAGCTGAAGTAGCAGATACATGCTTTCCCTTGCATTGTCTCCTACAATATGTTACCTGGTAAACTGCAGCCTGCCCTTTGTTGTGTTTACTTTATGGAGATTAAAAAATCTTGCAGGTTTTGTAAAGGGACAAAAGAAATAGAGAAGACTAGAAATTTAGCATGAATTAAAGAAATGTAAAATCAACAAGATTTATCAGACATCCTTATTCCAAATTATATTTATATACAGAACTTTAAAATGTATATTTTACTTATAGCTTTAACATTATGAAACCTTATAAATTCCTCCCTCTTTCACTTGAAGCTATATATATGTTATAACAATCATAATCCTTATAGAAAACTAATCACTCTTTTTTTTAAAATCTGTGATTATGGATTTTTTCGTGAAAGTCATTATAAATTAGAATACTTGGTTCCACTGATGTTTTTCTTAGGTGTATTTATTAAATCTTCAAACTGTTAGAACTATGGAGAAATTCACCTAATGATCATACAGACTTTTCACCATTTTTGAGATTATTTGCTCACCCTAGAATCTTACAGGGAATCAACAGAGCTGCTGAATCTTAGCAGTAGCATGCTCTGTTGAACTTAAAACACCTCTGCTTTCTAATTTCATCAGAACCAGCGGGTTTGATGCCAATGAAGTTTAACTGATACTAAATATAGCATCAGTTAGAGGGCATATCTAGTAACATTTCAGTGAACTGCGGATTTTACCATCATTCATAAGATTTTCTATGTGCCTAGTCTATTATGACTTGCACATTCTGGCAGTATTGCTCTTATTATTCATGACAACAATCCTAACATCAGCAATTTTTTGACAACGACCCAGTTTTAATACAAAAAGCATACTAGAATTGGTCTTAACGTGTACACTGCCTAACCCCTTTATTATTGCAACATCTCATGCAGCGCTGTCTGAACAAGTTTTCCCTTGCCTCCTGCTCTCCATGTGTATTGTATTATATATGGCATTATGTGTTAATAGTGAGTGCATGTCAGAAGTGAAAGTCAGTTCATCCAAACATGTATTTTGCCTTTATGGTTTGATCAGTATAGAAATGCAGTTAAATATGCCTCTGTAGTGTGCAATGGATAGCCTACTGGACATTTCAATTTTTCTTTTTGAGAAAATAATGTTACTCTCCTGGTTCCTTGCTGTAGTGTGGAAATAAGCTATCACAGATGGTATACGTGACACTGCAAGTAATCTTTCTATAAGCCCAAAATTATATATTATCTTTCGTAGGAATTTTTTTGCGATCTATTGGGAGCGGATTTTGTTAAGATTTTGATAAGGTTTTTTGTTCAAGACTTCAAATGAAACATATCTACCAGTCTTGTTCATATGCTTTAGGAATGTATAGTTTGTCCAAAAAGGTACGCTTCACAATTTTCTAGGCACCTAATTGATTTTATTTGTCAGGCAAAAAGTCTAAAATACTAATTTCCTGACTTGATTGATTAAATAGTTACTTTAATTTTTATTTCTTAAGCATCTTCAAAGCTAGGAAATTGTAATTAAGTGTTATGTGCTTTATTTTACTGTTTTATTCCATTTGATGTTGCAAAGGGGAAAAAATTGCCCCAATCAGCAACATAAAATCTAGAATTTCTTGACGTATTTAGACCATATGAGGAATCAAATCCCCTTTTTCTTGATCTTGTGTTTACTGTATGTTTTTTTCCACCAAATATCACACAGTTACTTAAAGCTATTGATCTTGTCAGTGTACTCAACCGCTGTTTGCAGAGACCTTTCTATTCAGCTGCAATAAAAAGTTTTAGTTTCTTGATTTATTTTCTTACATGTACAATCAAAATTAATAATTAAGGAAACCTAGATGAAATAGGCTTTATTTGATTTTTATAATGCTGCATTAGTATATTATGATTAGACATTTAATTTAAATTTGAGTTATTCCATGCCTCATGCAAACATGCTAAACATTCTCCTCACTATTTTAAATTACTCCAGTTTGAATTTAAATATGTATATGAACAGGAATGAGTGAGTAGTGTGACTCAAGAAGAAGCAAAGGATACTACTTCTTAAATATATACATATTTAGAGAAACAGATCACAGCAAAGACAGTTTTGAGGAAGCCTGTGGATGGCAGAGTGGGACTAGAAGGAAATGCAAGATTTACAATAGCCTATAAGGAAAATCTGTGATGAGAAATGAGATTAAAAGAGCTGCCTGAAACTCCAGGAGGCTGAGGTCAGAGTGGCATTGCATTAGAGGGAACTATGTGGAGGGCTTTACAATGTTCTGCCCTCTGGATAGTTGGCCAATGGTGAATTAAGAATTGGTCTTCTGAGAGTGCTCTCCCTGAGGATGACTTAGATGGAAGGGATTCCAATGTTCATCTTGGAAAGACAGTCTTGCCACTGTGAAGCTAAATAGATTTTTAACAGATCACCAGGGCAACATGTCCCTTTTCTGAGTTGATTTATGCCATTCAGTGTTTCCAAGAAAGGAGGCATTTTTCTCTAAAGCAGCCTTATAGCTGCTGATCATGTAGTGTGGAAAATATCATGTAGTCAGCAACAGCTTCCTTGGCTCCTTACCTTCCAGAGACCATTTTATTGTTGTTTAAACTATATAAGTAAATAGCTGCTAAAGAAAGTGTGGTTAGTTTCATATTGACTCAGAGCACACTGATTTGTGAAATGGAACATTTCATTTAAAATTGTTTACTATTTCTACACAAGAGAGCTATGTAGGCTGTGTAAGGATTGTCGATGAGGACACAGTGAAGCCCATGTTACGTTTTGAGAATATTGCTGAACTTTTGACTGAAAACTCTACCCTTCAAGAATATAAACAGTATTGTACTGCAGCTGCAGATTGCATCTGGCCTGCATAAGCATATTTAGAGAAATTGTGCATGATTTGCATGTTTTTATTTGAAACCTCTATCACCCATTATACAGCATTTTCCTGTAATACTGGGCTGTAGCCAGGCAAAGAGAACAGGGAAACTGTGGAAAGGCAATCAGATATTTAAATGGTTGCGGTACAGGGATCTCCCTCTAGAAGATTTAGATAAGCTGGATGCAAGTTTTTACAATTGGAAAATTTAGAAAGGGATTGGTAAGGGATACATGCCTGTACGCAAAGTGTAGCATGAAGACTGTAAGTGAATGTAAGTGTGCACTATTCATTCCTCAGAGGTGCTTACATGCCCGCTTTTTGCTTCCGCTCTTAAGGAAAATGCATCTGCAAAGAGAACTGAGGTGGGAAAGCAAGAGGAAGGAAGAACAGGTGTAAGAACATGCGTGGAATAGTAAGAAGTAGTATAGAGTCCTGAATTGTCAGTGTGGTAAAAGGAGGAAGGATGGAAAATAGCCATCAATGAAATAAAGATTTTAGGTTGTGTTTAGTGGTGTGGAATGGAGGCAGAGGGAACAAAATACCAATATAGTAAAAAAAAGAAGAGGAAAACACTGTTTCTTAATGTCCACTGTCTCAGATGGGAAAAAGTAAGGAGCCAATACAGTAGACCAAGGGGAGGCAGATAGCTACCTCTGAGGGCAGGGCAAAGTTGGCTTTATTTGTGAAGAAGGTATTCCTGGAAAGAGGTAGTCTGAAAGTGTGTTTTGAGTTAAGTACAGAAAGGAGAGATACCTAGGAATTTTGGAAAAATGCTAGAGCCAAGCATGTGTTGTTAATTCACAATTGTTAATTCAGAGGACTGTTAGGGAATTGAGAAGATAGGATTTCTCAAGTCCCACTGTATCCATCAACCTAGAGAAAGTCAACTGCTGTGCAGCTTGTGTCTATCTTGCATAAGTATACCACGACAAATCTTTCAATATTTTACTTATGCATCTCTCACCTAGAAGTTATTTTTCACTGACATTTGAATGACTCTACCTAAATTACTGCTTATGCACCCATCTAAAAGTGATGAGTAAATGACTGAACAGAAAGTAAGACCTCTCTTTAACAGCATGAATAAAGCTGTTGTACCATTGCCGTTACCCGGTCTCTCAAGTCCTTTCTATTCAAGCTACTGCAGTACTTATGCTCCAATTTACAAGGAATGAGATTAACTTTTCTTTTTACTTACCCTTTCTGCCTTTCTCCAGCTGCAGAACTGAGCCTATTAGCTCTGGTGCGTCAAAAATGCATCCAGTATTAACATCTGCCTAGCTGCTTCTTTCCCCCTCTGTGATAGGACCTTGAGTTGCCCAGAGCCTTCAAGTGGAACTACCCCCACCTTTTCCTTTGAAGTGAGCATAACAAAAGACATCAAACGGCTCCCAGTCTTTAAAGCTAACTGTATTAGAGCACAAACTAATAAGCTAGAATAAGGTGGCTGTTAACCGAGAGAAAATTCAGATCTGCTGAGACAGATGAAACAAGTGTCTAAACCAAAAATTGCTCTTTAGTTACTAAATGATTGTATGGTGGTCTTTTTCCCCATCCTTCCATATGAGTCCCATGACTTTCAGCTGCTTCTCAGTTGAATTAACTCTAAAGCATCCCTCTGGGTTCTTAGGAAGCTTTCCTTTCCTCCATCATCTTCAGGCTGAAAAGAAACCTGCTCACTGCTGATAGCACATCCCTACTCCACTCAAAGGCTTGCAGTTTGCTCTCTTCTGACTAGCTTCAGTGTTGGTTGTCGCTGCCTGCTCTGCTCTGTGCCCTGAAGCTTCGCCCCACAGAACACGCTGAGATCCTCTGGGGAATGGAGCAGTCTGCTTTTTCACCAGAGAGTGCATTCACAGTGCTGTAGCCAGCACCATGCAGGAAGACTTCTTCCCTACTGCCCAGCTTGTCTTGCATTTTAAAGAAGTGTAGTACATAACACATACACAGTAAGCTTTACACTAGCAAACAAACACTGCTACCATCTGTTACAAACACCCCCATACAAGATAATGCTGCTTTGCTTTAGTTTTATCTCTCGTAATGATGGAATATAGAGGCTGATGAAGTAAAGATTTTGGTTTGTGTTTAATGGTAAGTTGGGCATTTTACACAAGGTTGAGACAGATCAGCAGGGTGCTTAAAGGTGTAGAAAAGGATAAAGGATAAAATGTCTAAAATCCTGGCATATGTCCGAATATGTGTCCGTAACATGCACAATGTACAACATGTGGAAGATGTTGATCTATGGAAAAGGGAGGAATGGCAGTAGCTAAAGCACTTGATCAATGTGCGAATGGAAATTTGGAAAAAAAGAATAAGAGGAGGAATAAGTGGAATAAAAGTCACAGAGTACCAGAGAATATCTTACAGCAAGATTTGAGAGGAGGATTATTCTAGCTACAGAGTTTTCCTAAGGTTATGTAAAAAAATGACGTAGAGGACTGAGAAAGATTCCTTTCTGACTAGCGAGATTAAGAGAAGTAATTTAGGTCAGGATTTGATATTTTCTAGTGTGAAGAAAAGATGATATCCTGATAAAACATCAAAAGAAACATGCAGTTGTGTCTCTTCAAAGTAGAGGTAAGGTTTGAAGGAAGACAGTCTGAGAAGATAACTGTAGAAAAGAGTAAAAGGATTTAAGACACCACCTATAACTACTTTAACAGATCATATGGATATTGAAGGTTACTAGCATCTCAGTAGAGCCATGTGTAGGATTATGTAAGATTTTAACTGCAATTTAAACAACTAGCAGATAAATTACACTGCACATTTTTGTGAGAACTTATTTATAGCACATACAGTTTTTGAGGCTCTGGTGACACTGGCAACTTTCCAGCTCAGCTCACCCTCAAGAAGAGATTTTAACTGTGCTGATACTACTTTTCCAAATGTGAAACAAACAAAAAAACCGTGTCTTTCCTCAAGGTAGCCTGTACTCTGCCAGCAGGAGCAAAATCTCAAGTGAATACCTTTTCCTAGCTTTCCCCCTGGAGGGACTCTATACCACTTATCTTATTAATAACTTATGACAGATACAAATGTGTATCACTTTTATTCTGTATTGATGCTACACCTTCTCAGGCAGTTAACTCTAATTTAAAAATACCTGCATGACTCTCATTGTGAGCACTGCTGATTCTTTATTTTCCTGTTGAAAAAACTTCACACCTTATTCCACATGGTAAAAATACATTCCATAGGAAGCAGCAGCCACAGAATATACCTTAATGTTAGCTTTTGGAGTGTTGTAAATCTGTACCCCTTAGGCTCTTCCAGATCATTGCTAAATCTCAACTAGTAATATAAATCCACAGTCATAACAGTATTACTTTAATGAGAAGCTCAACATGAGCCGGCAATGTTCGCTTGCAGCCCAGAAAGCCAACCGTATCCTGGGCTGCATCCAAAGAAGCGTGGCCAGCAGGTGAAGGGAGGTGATTCTGCCCCTCTCCTCTACTCTCCTGAGACCCCACCTGGAACATTGCATTCTGGGGCCCTCAACGTAAGGAAGGACATGGAACTGTTGGAGTGAGTCCAGAGGAGGGCCACGAAGATGATCCGAGGGCTGGAGCACCTCTGCTATGAAGACAGGCTGAGAGAGTTGTGGTTGTTCAGTCTGGAGAAGAGAAGGCTCTGAGGAGACCTTCGAGCAGCCTTCCAGTACTTAAAGGGGACCTACAAGAATGCTGGAGAGGGACTTTTTATGAGGGCATGCAGTGATAATGGCTTTATGAAGAGATAATGGCTTTAAACTAAAAGAGGGTAGATTTTGATTAGATCTAATAAAGAACTTCTACACTCTGACAGTGGTGAAGCACTGGAAGAGGTTTCCCAGAGAAGTTGTGGATATCCTATCCCTGAAAATGTTCAAGCCAGATTGGATGAGGGTTTAAGCAACCTGGTCTAGTGGAAGGCATCCCTGCCCACATCAGGGGTGTTGGAACTAGATGATTTTTTAAGGTCTCTTCCAATCCAAACCATTCTATGATTCTATGAATATTATGAATTTCTCAGATTCATCACAGCATCGGGAGGGAAAACCGCCTTTGTCAGTGGGAATCTAACCTCCACAGAATCCATACGTGAAATAGCAACGGTCTATCTTCTTTTCAAAAGTCTATTCCTTATGCTATGGTTGAGAGGAGAAAGGCCCCCAAAAAGCTTTTGATGCATTTCCTTTCTCATAGGCCCCAGCTGGAGGCCGTGCCATGGCAAGCTTCCTCTTAATGTGCCCGGGACAAGCATCTTGCCTGGGAAGGTAACAAGCATTGAACCCTCTGCTTGGTGCAGCTTCTCAGCTGAGATCAGTTCCAGTTATAGCACTCCTTTCCTTTTCCAGCGTGAAATCAGACAGATTACTGTAAACCTTTGAAATTACCTATTTACTTTGCAATGGGTGGCAGAGAAGAGGAATGCTTGTTTAGTCAGGCACTGATCTCAGTGGGGAAACAGCAGTTTGTTATTCCCCTTAAATGCAAAAGTGCATTTAATCTACCTTGAGAGGTGTGGAGTGCTGCAGTGCCACAGTCACTTTCGACAGCCAGAAATGTGGGCTGCTATTGAAAGTGGCAATCCCACCCCTTCCTTTGTGCTGGAAGTACTCTTCTCACCGCAGTATACTAGTAGGGTTAGCAAACTGGAATTAATTTCCCAGCTGAAAATTAGTCTTTTATTAAATCTGTCTGAAATCTAACCAGGAGAAGTTTTTTGATCCACAGCTCCGTGTGGTCATAGGAGTACTAGTGCAGGCATGAGGGAGGAGGGCGAAGGGTGCCTTGCAATAGCTTGTGCTCACCTTCCTGGGATAGCGTATTCCCTGAGAGGTGTGGGCATTTTCAAAAGTCTGGAAGAGGACCCTCAAATACCATGTGTATTGGTTCAGTTCTCAGTTCAGTTTAAGTAGCTGCTGTCCGGAGCAGCTTATTCTGCTAGAGGACAATATGCTGTGAAACTTACTGAGCATGTGTGTTGTGTATGAAAGGAAAAATTTACTGGGTTAAGGTACCATCATTCTCAAGGGGTTCTTCCCTTTTCTTTTGTTTTATTGGCAACATTCATCACTATGTTCTCTGCATAAATAAAATAATTTAGTAGTGTCCATTGAAAGGGGGAAGAGAATATTACTTTAATAAACAAAAAAACCCTCATTATTTTTAAACTAGGAATGCTTTGTATTCTTAAGGTAATACTCGACAATAGAATAGGTAATAATAATACACATATTTAATAATATAATCTTTCATGTAGCAGGTAAAAATAAACAAAAAATCCTGTCATTATTTCTCTGAGTTCTTTAGTTTACCTTCTGAATTGTTTAGCAAAAAAATCCCCAGAGATGCTGAAGGTAGGAAAAATAACATACGTAATTAGTATTTTAATTTCAGGACAGAAGAGTACATTTTCAGTGCAATGCTAAAACATTGTATACCCTTTTTGTACTTTTAAAAACAAAATACCAAGATGTGCATACAGGAGTGAAACAACTGTTTATATTAATATCAATTAGCAGTCACAGGAAAGGAGCATTAATAATAAATGGATCACAAACATATTTTAACTTAGGGCATTTGATGGCTGAAATTGTTCTTGCTGTTTCCTACTGGTGTGTTTTTTTTCTGATATGTCCAATCTCAGAAATTAAGTTTTGGTATTTATAAGCTAGACCAGTGGAAATCACAATGAATCTAAACATATGAAATAGTCTGCTATGAGACCAAGGGTAAGTTCTGAACTCTGTAGGGATCCACACAAAAAGAGCCAAGCACCTTGTCTAATCTTCAGGTCCAGCTGATAAGTTTACTCTCTAGTGAAGCACTGAAGCATAAAAGAACCTCAGTTTTCAGAGCTATGTTTTCAGACTTTAATTTCCAATTTAGTAGCCTGAGAAACAGAACGGCTTGTGTAGTTCATAAAAAGAAAGATTAGATATTTGGGGCCAGTCATCCTACTGTATATCTGTCACACTGGGATTGGTTGTTAGAAGGATTTTTTATGTCAGGTTTTACTAAATCAGTTGTCCCATTTCACCTCTATAACCTGTCTTGTTAATGTCATTTATTTCTAGCTTTGTGATGTTTGTCAGATGCTATTCTGCAAGGAAAACATGAAAACTGCAGAGGTACTAACTGAGAAGGCAAGCTAAACCAAGAATTTGTCAATTAAGATCTGCAGATTGGTGGAAATTTAAATAACAATGTATACTTTCTTTTCAGTAATCATATTCTATGTTGAAAAATACCCTTATCAGTCATATTTTTGTGCTTATCAGTAAATCTAGAATCAAACTAGGAGTAGAAAAATTAAACAGAATTTATCTGAGATTTCATTTTAAGATGAAACAGGAAAAGGAAGATTTGTCTGTAACTCGTAACTGGCAAATTGTTGTAGTAGTCGCCATTCATATTTAATATGAATCACTGTGTAACTTCTGAAATAATAACACTTGCTATTAACAAACTTTAAAAAATCATCCTGAAACCTGACTTTAGTAAAATGGTGAAAACATTTATTTTGTGTTGAAAAGTATTTGTTTTACGCTAACCAGTTAATATGGTATTGTTAAAAGTTTTTATGAAGATCAAAGACTTAGCCTGGGGCATTACAAGAATATGTCAAAAGCTTTCAAGAAAAATTAGAAAAGATCAGCAAACGTTTTTATGGCACTGGAAACAGTGGTGCGATTGTACTGTGTGGTACTGTGAAATGCATTTTATGTTTTCTAACATTTTTCGTATGATAAGCATCTTTTTGATTGTCTTTTGCTTCAGGTTTCTTCTGTGTCTTCTAATTTTAAACAAAATGCTTCATGACAAATTATAAGTTAAAACTGTGAGAAGGCTGCCTTTATCATCTTATGCTATTTGGTTCTGATTATCATCTCACATACTTAAAATATACTCTTTCAAGTTAATACAGCCTCTTTCTTTTCTCAGTTAGCATGTCTGCTCTGAATAGAGCATGAAACAGTTGACTATTTTGGATAGCGTGTTGGCAATTTTTTTCCACTCACCTACACAGTAGAGCAGAAGCCAGTGTTATGGGAACCAGGTGCAGACCATATTTTTAAGTTTTTTTTTTGTTTACTGTAACTAGAGGTTCATGTTTTGTTAAACTTCTGAATCTGGAGATCTGCAATCATCTGAATATAGACATCTATAAAACTTACTTCCAAATGCTGGCAAAATTTAGTATGCCATTGTGCACCTTACTGTACCTGAGTCTTCTCTCTGTCAACTTTCTTCCGTTCTGATTCAGTATATTGTACCAGGAAAAAGATAATTTTTTTTTTGTCTGGTTCCTGATGTGCTTTCAAGAAATTCAGCTTTAACTGGGAATGATTGATAATGTTTTTAATTTGCTTGTTTACTCTGAAGGGCCACTTTCTATTCTTCCTCAAGGCATATGCCTTTGCAGGGTTGTCAGGAGTTCAATACCATCTGACGGAGTTCCTTTAGATATCCCACATGAAGAAAGTTTAATGCTTTAACACCAAATTTACTTGCTTGAAGATGTTTGATGTTACAGAGGATTTTGATTTAGCAGAGTGATACAGCAATGTACTGAAATCACGACACAAGTATAATATAGCTATTAGAATACAGCTGAATCACAGTACCAATGGGATTCCCATTACAGGTTTCTACATGCTTACATCACAAGGCTGGATGTCCCCAGGCGCTTGGAAGGCATGCATGGCTTCAAGCTAGCTCAAACCTATTGCTGTCTTTAATGCTTATTTTGTTGGTTGTTTGATTTTCATACTTTGTGTTGAGCTGAGCCTCATATATGCTTTCCCCATGCTGGCCTGGCTGTCGCAGGAGGATAATATTTTCTATTGATTATTTTAGGGAAGTTTGTTTGCACAACCTGTTGATCCACTCAATCAATACAGCTCTTTAGCTACAGCAAAGGCCACCCTACAGTCCCCTTGGTGTTTAGATGAATTCAGCTTCCTTTACAGAGCTGTGATCACTCCCTAGATTCTCCTCAGAGCTTCATGGAATCATCACCTATGTCCATCTCCTCTGAGCTTTCTTCCATTGTGGGGATTTGTTGATGAGTTTGTCAATTCAGGTGAGAGTATTATGTGAGGTTCTGCTTTTTTTCCTATCAGTTATGTTTTCAGCTTAAAAAAAGACTAGACAGTGAACACTAAAATACACATTCTGCTAAAAAAACGTTGTACTAATTTATCTCCTGTGCATAGTAAAGGAAATATAGATCCGAATTTGCAATGTGTTAATTCTGATAACATCTGTATTAAGGAAGGGCATGTTAGGAATGAGGAAAGCTCTTTTAAACAGATGTATTTCCTAATTCTGTCTGTCATATCTGTTCAGATAGTTCACTCTTGAAGATATGCTGCTAAATATGTATTTTTAATATATATTTGAGTGATACCTAGGAAATCTTAATTTATTATGATTTTCCATAGCTTTGTATATACCTCCTTAGTTTTTGAAAAGATATCTTGTCCTAATGGTACCTTGCATCTATAAAAAAAAAAAAAATTGAAACTAGAGGTTCTAGGATTTTTTCCACATTTTAAATCAGGAAGGAAAGTTAAAACTTGAACTCTTCCTTTAATTAATATAACATAAAATCAGATTGATGCATATGGAATCACTCTGATTTAGAAAATGGTAAAACATAATAAAATGTTAAACATATTATAACATTTAATATTTTATATATTTGGTATTGGAATTAATATTTTACTGTATGTCAAAAGTAAGTGTATAACCATGTTTTATTTATCAAACTGATTATTCCCACTACAATGATATGAAAATATTTTTTGAAAAAAAAATCTTAATGACGTTCCTGAAAACTGGCATGTTTCAGGCATACTTCTGAAAGGTACTTTTTAATTTTACAACAGATCATTGTTCTAGCATCCTTTCATCACAGTATCTATGAAAAACTAAAGTGTTCATACATCCTAGGCGCATGATCGTGTTTATGCTGATCGCATACAGTTAAAAAAGAGTTGTTATTAAATTGAAGTTTCATTTGGAGAAGATGCAGTGCAGACTAAACAAAAACTTTATAAAGTTTTGCTCACTGTTTTGATCAGTCGGTACTCTGAATTCATCATTTTAGATCCTGATCAAATTAACAATATAGCTTTGTCTGAATGCCATTGATTTAATTGAATTGGGCGTTGTCTTATTAATCAGATATGATTTTTTAAATGTACCTGTTGTATACTTTTAAGATATAATAGATTTTGCTCTTTTGTTTTTAGGCTATTTACTGTATCTCTTTCAATGTAGAAAAAGAAGTTGTAGACCAACAATTTGCAACATGCAGGAAGGAAAGGAAAATTCCTTTCCAAGTATTCCAGACTCTATTTAGAATAGAAAATAAAAATTAAATGCTGATCACATTGAAGTCAGTGTGAACTCATGTATTTAAATAGTAGTTATGAATTCTTTTCTCTCAGCAGTCGTTCTGTAGTAAAAATGAGATTAGCTCCTTCAAAATGTCACGATTATTGCCATAAAAAAGTTGTTACTGTGAAAGTTTTGTTTTCAAGACACCTTTATGATCAGTGAAGCTAGAGACTTTGAAAATCTATTTTTACTTTTTAAAAGGGAAATTACAGGAATCCTAAGTGTGTGGATTTTTTGTTTTCTCATAGTCTCGTAGCATGTTCAACCATGAACAGAACTGAGACAAACAAAAAAGTAGCTGTGCTTGTTCTTGTCTACAGGCTGGAATTAGTATAACCAGTTAGATGAAAAATCTTCACAGTAGGTAACTTGGAGTTCTTCTCCTTTTTCCCTTCTTCTGCCTTTGTAAAGGAAGACTCTTATCTTTCAAACATGGTTACAAGGTATAACATACTGACTAAATAAAACCAAAGTGTTAACAATGCCCTTAGTTTGCAGAGTGCATTTTTGTAAGTTGCTCTGTTAAAATATATGTAAATAAAACCCCAACCAAAACACCCCAAACCAACCAATAAACCAAACAACCGATTCACATCTGCCAGTGGTCCAGGGGAAGTAGTGAGTAGCCTTTTAGGCACCTTTATGCAAACACTGAGAGTTCTACAAAAACGTAGACTTGCTGTGATTGAACGCAATCGGTCCTTTCTCTGTACCTCTGCTTCGCATCCTTTAGTGATGGGTGATGGCTATGAAACTCCAGGAGAAAATAAATGGGAAATATATTCATTTCTGCACTGTGGAGTGGGGTAATATGTTAAAACTGATGATTCTGCCTTTGCCAATATCATTACTGAATCCTTTAATGGGACCATTGCTAATTAAATAATAAATTAATCATTCTCTTCACCCTACCCACGTACACCTTGATGAATTAGGTCCCAGTTCTGAAGGATCCTGAAAGCAAGAACTTGCAAAAAAAACCTGGGAAGTAGATTAGGAGAAAGTGATGTGTTGAAACAAAAACATGCATGTGAAAACAGGATTGTTGTTTTTAATGAGTCTCCTGACATTAATCATATGGGATTCTTGAATTTTCAGAAGTTAGAAGCATTTTTGTTCACTTCAGTTAGATTTACAAAGAGCAAAATTGAAAAATAAATGCTGGAAATCTGAGTCATGCTGTTCTGTTTTGTTGTTGTTAACTGGTAAACACTTGGCGATAATGTGACCAGACAATGAAAACTAGCAGCATCCTGGGCTGTACCAACAGAAGCAGAGGCAGTAGGTTATGGAATTGATTATTCCCCTTTACTTGTCACTCATTGGACCGTATCTCAAATAAGGTATCCAGTTTTGGGACGCACGGTGCAAGAATGATGTTGGTAAACAAACGCATTCAGGGGCCACCAAGGTAGTCAGGGGGCTGAAGACTCTACCCCGGGAGGAGAGGCTGGGGGATTGGGGTTTGCCCAGCCTAGAGAAGGGACAGCTGTGGGGAACCCTGACAGCCATCTGTCCTTGCTTATGGGAAGGTCACCAAGAAGATAGAAGCAGACAGGAGAAGAGAGAACGATGATCATGAACTGAAAGGGATTTGTCTGCCTGGGTATAAAGAAAAAAAAATCCTCATGAGAATAATTAAGCACTAGGTAGACTGCCAGAGAAGTTTTTATATCTTCATTATAGAAAGTTTTCGAAGCTCCCCTGGATGAGGCCCTGGGCAACTTTGTCTGCATTCAGTGTTGACTGTGCTTCGAGCAGAAGGCTGGACTGGGTGACCTCTTGAGTGATTCTATGATTTTAGGACTATACTTTGCATTAATGTATTTACTGATGGCATTGAATTTAGCCCTACAGGCCAAGTTTAGGACTGACCTTAAACTTTCTTCAGTTTGTGTATAATTTCGTGTGTATAGCAGGCAACTATTTCCATGTACAGGTGACCAAAATTCGCTGACCTGGTAACTAAAAAGAATCACCTCCCCTGAAAAATGTGAAGCAATTTGAATTGGAGTAGATAAATCCTGGCTTCCTGGAAAAAAGGGAAAACTAACTTTAGTTTTCATCTGTTCCCAACATTAGTCCAAAAGACCTGGGAGATCAGGCTCATGCAGAGGTTGTTGGCCAACTCGTGAAAAAAAGAGAGATGCATGACTCTTCCCTGGACCGCTCACTGCTATGTGTGAAATAAGTCTTGTCTTAAACCACACTGGATTGTGATTTTGATATCTAATTTTCAATCCGAAAATTAGGTTACTAAATATAGCAATTTAAAATCTTGATGTTATAAGCGGAGTTTGTGATTTTGCTAATATACAGTCAAATTAGATAAGTAGTTCACATATCTATCTGTTTAAGGTGACATATGAATATCAAGGAGATAACTTATAAGTTGCATTTGCCTGGAGGCAGAAATGCAAAATCAAGCCTTTGCAGACCAGGTTGCTTTTTATGTAGACTCTCTTTCTCTTTAATAAGTGGAAGGAGGAAGGATGTGCTGAAAGGATGGTCTTGAGTTCTGACAACTGACTAAGTAAATTATAGTGAAGCTGAAACCATGGTATCTATGTATTTTAATAAGAATTTCATAATCCTCTTCTCTAATGACTCCATATTTTGCAGGGAGATACTATGATTATTATTAATCTCAGTGTCTGAAGTCATTTGGAGTTACTCAGTTATGTTCTATATTTCTAAATTCCAAGTGACATTTCAAGGTGAGTAGGTAAGAGATAATTGATTTTTTTTTTTCCTCCCAAGAACATTTTTTATGAAAGATGACTGACTGGCATAATACACAGTGTATGAAATTTCCTTTTTCCTGCTAAAGCGGAAAAAATAGTAAAACCCACCTAAGACCACATGTTAACACTGTACATTCTGCTCAAGTTTCAGTTAATTCCTGGGAAGCTTAGCTTCAGATCCAATGCACAGGGCATTTTTATGTCATTTCTGATATTCCTAGCATACATACCTGAGCCAAAGCTTCAATGAAGTAAACTAGATTTCATAGCAGAAAAGCAAATTAAGTTTGAAACTGTAATACTCTTGTCTTGTGCAGTCTTTATTGCAATACCTTACATTTCAAGGAAGAATCACAGTAATCTTCAATTAGAACTTAAAAAATATCAACTTTGTCACCTAAGTGTCACACTGCCTACAACCCTAAATGTGTTCTTTCTTAAGTATTGTTTTCTAGTAGGATTCATCCTTGGTTCCCATTTCTTTTAGTTTTGAGTCAGTTCTCATTCAACTTTGGAATCTGGGCCAACTATGAACAATATATTTTTTATAATAGCAGAATTCTGAAGCACTGTAGAGTTAAGAAAGGGAAACAAAAAAGCCAACACAACCTAGATGCTTAGACAGCTCAGCTGTAGTTTAACATTCATTTTTCCTTTCTGATACATTAATTTCTTGTTAGTTTTGAAACAATATAATGTGGCAGTTTACTTTGCATTTCATTTATGAATTAGCATTCTTAGAAGATATTTTATAGCTGGCTTTAGACTAATTATAATGTAGAGCCACAATTGACTGTTTAGCCTACATTTAACCAAAGCAGATCTGCAGGTCAAAGGTCAAAACTATGGTAAAGGTTATTTGAAATACACAGAATCCAGACGTGCACATTGGCAGATCATAGTATAAAATTTTAAACCTCATTGAATTAAGATACCTCTGTTGTGTGTTTAAGAAACATAATTGAGAATAACTGAATTGTAGAATTTGCCAGTCATCTTAACTTCTTACAAAGTTAATTTGCATAATTTATCTTTGATAGTTATCTGAAGAAAGGCTTTAGATCTTACCCTTTTTTTTTTCTAATATTTTATTTATCATGAAGAACTGGCTTTTTTGGAATACTTGCATTTTAGTAAATTCAGACAAGCTACCCATGTTATTTTAAAAAATATATTTATCATGAAGAACTGGCTTTTTTGGAATACTTGCATTTTAGTAAATTCAGACAAGCCTACCCATGTTTATTTTAAAAAATATATTTATCATGAAGAACTGGCTTTTTTGGAATACTTGCATTTTAGTAAATTCAGACAAGCCTACCCATGTTTATTTTTATAAAGCTGCTTACTATGTTCCACATTAGTGGCTGATCAGAAACTGGTCCACTATGTCTAATGACTAAGTTAATACTGAGACACAATCAGTAACATATCTGTTTTGTTGTACATCAACATTATTATTAGCAAGAACAACACCATGAATATCATTATGCCTTCTTGCCAACGATGTGATCAGAGGTATTAGAGAATCAGACTCAATTATTTTGATGTAAATCTTGGGTTTTGGATTCTACACAGTCTTCAGTTTCAGAATATCTTGTTGGGCAAGGATGTTCTTTGAAATATTCAGAATTGTTCAGGCAAAAATTTGGGAAAATGCATAGTCTAGTTTGTTCTTTAGATATAATTACAAAAAATAATGGTATAGTTCATTAGTGTATATTGATTAGAATTAAAATATATTCAATAGTTCAGAATATGCCAAAATCATATATAATTTGGACTGTTATATATATATATAAAATGTTGATATATACCTAAAGTTATTCACCCTATAGCAATCAAATACTTTTATCTTCCCTCTATTGTGAGTGTATGTACAGGAACAATGCATCTTTCTTGAAAGACATATATATATATTTCATATATTTCATGAAAGACATATATCTCGATATATTATTGAGAGCAGCCCTGAGGAGAAGGACTTGGGAGTACTGGTGGACGAGAAGCTCAATATGAGCCGGCAATGTGCTCTTGCGGCCCAGAAGGCCAACCGCATCCTGGGCTGCATCAAGAGGAGCGTGGCCAGCAGGTTGAGGGAGGTGATTCTCCCCCTCTACTCTGCCCTTGTGAGACCTCACTTGGAGTATTGCATCCAGTTCTGGAGTCCCCAACATAAGAAGGACATGGACCAGTTGGAGAGGGTCCAGAGGAGGGCCACGAAGATGATAAGAGGGCTGGAGCACCTTTCCTATGAGGACAGGTTGAAAGAGTTGGGGCTGTTCAGCCTGGAGAAGAGGAGGCTCCGGGGTGACCTTATAGCGGTCTTCCAGTACCTCAAGGGGGCCTACAAGAAAGATGGGGAGAGGCTGTTCAGGAGGGCCAGTTGTGATAGGACAAGGGGTAATGGTTTTAAAATAGAGGGAGGTAGATTCAGGTTGGATATTAGGAAAAAATTTTTTACCATGAGAGTTGTAGAACACTGGAACAGGTTGCCCAGAGAGGTGGTGAATGCTCCATCGCTGGAGACGTTCAAGGCCAGGTTGGACAAGGCCCTGAGCAACCTGATCTATTTGGAGATATCCCTGTTCCTTGCAGAGGGGTTGGACTAGATGACCTTTGAAGGTCCCTTCCAGCCCTAACCATTCTATGATTCTATGATTCTATGATCCCATATGGTCAGAAATTGCATTGACTTTCCATTGACCACGTAAGTTACTTTTACTCTTCTACAAAGGTTTGACTTTAGAAAGCAGATCATAACTATGATGTTTTACCTCCACTAGAGGGACCTTTAAAAATATCTTGACTGACAGTTTAATTAAATACTCTGGGTGGTCTATGAAGCATTTTCATTGTCTCCTAATTACTGTTGAAAAATGATGATACATACTCAGATGGCTTTAAAAGTTTGTTTTACAATTAGAAGACATGCACAACAGGAGTTATGAAGACATATTTAGAAATGCAAAATATTCAAATCTTCCATGAGATAAAAATGAGTCTCTCTCAACCTCAAGACTACACCTGTTCACTTGGATAAACTCTCATTTCTGAATACTAGGGATTTTTCACATACTTAAAAATAATCCAATATGATAAACAAAACGTTTAAAAATCCTAGGCCCATCTTATGGGCAGTTAAATGTCTGTCTTCAACGTATTCATGCATATAAGTCCATTCTATTTCAGGATAACATCGACCACATTCTAATAACATTAAATAGTCAAAGACAATAATATGGAATATGTATTTACTAACTAGAAGGTATGCTAGAAACTTATGTGCTTCAGATAAGTTTTGAAAAACTAGGAATGATGAAGAGAATCCACAGTTGAAATTTACTCTTCTTGATATGCTATTAATGCACTCAGTTATAGTATCTGTCTCATTTTATATGCATGAAAAGTCCAATCACATAGTTATGACTTTAAACATCCATGTCTCCTTTACGACTTTAAACATCCATGTCTTCTTTTTGTGTTTTTTGGGCATGAAGTTTTCACCTTGACTATACTGTGTTAAAGATTAAGATTTCATGTGATTTTTTTTCCAAAATAGTTGATTGTTTACTGTTAAAAAGTAAATTATTAAAAGTAGCCTTTCTGTTTGTTTTTTTTTTTTGCTTCATATAGTAGTGACTGCATTACAGTGCTTATGGATTTTTATATCCAATCAAGTATTTTTATGCAAGGAGAAGGATCTGGCAAGGTTTTTACTTATTTTTGATGCACAAAACATACTTATCTTCTGAGGTATCCTTCTTCAAGTCGTGATACAGAAAATGCTGCAACTTTAAGCAACCCTCCTTAACAGCATTTATCTTTGCAGTGTTTGTTCTGAGTTGATCCAGGAGACTTGTGACACTTCTCTTTTAGGACTTAATCATTTTGACTATAGGCAGCTTCGCTTACCTGATGGGACTTACATGGATGTTTCAACTGTAAATCCTTAGTAGAACAACTGTCAGCAACTTACACCATTTGTTTTGACTGAAGAAGTGTGTGGCTACCAAATCAATAATTATGTTGCAACCACCATTTATTTTCTAAATTCCTTCTTAACTAAAAGGAACCACAATAAAGCAGTTTGAATGCAGCTATACTTGACATTATCTTAGTATAGCTAAAGCTATTGAAGCACTGAGATATGTGAAGTATTGATAAGGGAAAACAAGTCATTTTTCTTGACTGAAATGTTTGATGCCCTTGACTTCTTCCTCTTAACTGACGTGTTTCTGTGACAGAACAGTAATATGCAAACTGTATTGCAAAAGCTTTTGCACTTTTGTGTCCCAAAGAATATAGCAAGTTTTTCCAAACTGATTAGTTTTGTAAGAGATAACATTTTTTACAAACCTTATCTAACCAATATTCTTAGACCATCAGGGCAACAAGCCCATGGAATGTGGCAAGCGTATGTGCAATCAAATAACCTGACCACTTCAAAAAGAAACCTCAAATGAAAGCCTTGCTTGTTCCTTTTTTTTAAACTAAAAAACATGGATTCATGTTTAGGTGTCTTAAGAGTATGTAGCCCTGGCTGCAAATATTCCACAAATAACTTTCCTATTTTCTGAGAGTTTGAGACTTAACATTTTTGCTTCTGCTGAATTAGGATTAAAAAAAAAAAAAAAAAGGAATCCCCATGACTGGAGGTTTTCAAGATGGGACTGGACAGGATGCTAGATAGTCTCATCTAGGCTCTCTTTCCCATGAAAGGTTGGACTAGATCATTTTTTAAGATGCCCTCCAAACTGGGCTGTTCTATGATTCTATGACACAGGATAATTTTAAATTAAAATGACAGGCTATTCCAGCAGGAAATTAATTTAAATCAGTCCTTACCCATGGAAAATATTTTATTAAGTTTACACTTTTGATGCTTTATTTTTCCCAATAACTCTAGCCAGCTGGTTTAAGTTTTAACCCCAGATCTTCAATTTGCTGTGTAATCTAAAACAAGTCAGTTTACTTCCTTGTGCCCACTTTTCTTTATGTTTAAAACAGAAATTATCCTTAATACCCTTTCTGGAATACTACAAAATCTTGAAAGCAAGCACTTGATAGAGAGCATGGATGATAACACATAGAGATGGTGGTATTATCTTTTCCACCTTAAAAAGAGACATCTTACTTTTCCTTAATGTCTTCATTCCTTTTATTGTAAATATGCCTTCTACTTCACAGGCAAGGTTAATAGTCATTCAGATTCAGATGTACAGTAAAGTGAAAATTTTTTGAGACCGAGTTTTGTAATGCTTCTTTAAAAGGTAGAAGCAACAACAACAAAACAGGCCTGCAAGAGAGGAGAGTGTTCAGTTTCTTTTGCATAAATACCTAACAAAAAAAAAAAGAGGAGGATTTTAATGTGATTTAGGTCAGTGATTTTTGTAGTGGAAAGAGCGTTATCCTGCCAAGGGACAAGTCAATGTATAAGGAATTTCTCTACAGATGCCTGTGGACTAGAATAAGGATTTAGTAGCTTGCAACATGAAGGAGGGTTTTATACATGAAAAAAATCCACATTTTTTTAATTAAGAAAAGGATATTGCAATTGGTAGCTGGTAATAATCTGGGAATATTTTCTTATATTGCTACACATACTTTTATATTCTGCCAGTCAGTGGTTACTGTACCTCTCTTTTGAAACTGATGCAGTTCTTAGTGAGTCTCACAAATATCAATCAACATGATCGCCCAGATTAGGGATCTGCTAGAGGACACGAACCCATTCTGGTGAGTATTACATGGCTTATTTTGCATAGAAATCAGAATATCAGCAAGTTGACATGAACTCAGGCTTTATATCAACATTATGCTTTGTCATAGAGGAGAAACAGACCTGGGGACAAGGAAGTGCTTCATGAAGTAGACTGAGAGTACGGCCTGTTGCTTTTTATTGTGGGATAGTTGAACAGTAAAATCATTGGCTGTGAAAATGCACTTCTAAACATGTAATCAGTCATGAATCTAGACTTTTTAGAAGATGTAAAGTTGGATTTATGTTCTCTCAAGCTTTTGATAAAATCTGGTCCTCAACCATGTGGTCAAGGATACGATTTAAAATTATTGACAAATGTCTGTTGAAGCCATCCTATATTTTACTGAAAAGTGAGGATCAAATATATAGTAACGAGTCTAGGTTTTGTGCAAAAATATATATTTTTAGAAAAATACATAAATCGTCATTGCGAACACTTTTGTTTTCAACTCTGAAGTTGGAATTTTTAGTGAACGGATATAGTAAAGAAGGGGTAGCTCAGCTGACATGATAAAGTTCAGGAGATTTTTCAAGAATATATGGTTAACAGCAACTATCCTTACAGGATTTAATGGCACAAAAAAAGCATTGTAGTCTGAAATGTCAAAGATGAAAATTCTGAAAAGTATCCAAATAGGTTGTAACAAATATGATGATTGTATTTGGACTATTATAGACTTTTTTGTTAATCAAATTGCCAAGAAAATTAAATTCATACTGACTGAGTGTAGTATAAATTTATATACAATAAAATAAAATTGGAATTGATTCCGTTTCTTTGTCACTACTGTAAATGCGTTGGTTTTACTTCAATATTTGTATAAAAGTGGATTAAAATGGCTAAACTGCAATCTGAAAATTCTGTATGCATTCAAGTTTTTCAGTTACAGTCAAGCTTTCTTATTCGTTACATTTTATTAATGGTTTTTGGTGTCTCTTGATATGTCTAAAACTCATAAAAAATGTGGAGCTGGATGGGATCTTGAAAGTTCATCCAATTCCTTTCTTCCTTACAGCAACATCACTAAACCGGTGTCTTTACTCACAGATTTTTATCTTTTTCTTTGACAAGATCACAGCCTCTCCAGTCTGTGCTACAGCTTCACTACCTCAGTTCTTGAAAGCTTTTCCTAATGCCTCGTATGAATCTTTCTTGCTAAATTTAAAAGTCTGTTACTTACTGTTTTATGCAGATTATTCTTATCCTCTTTGCAATGACCCCTTATGTATTTTAACTTAGTTCTTCCTTTCTTCTTTTGTAGGTCATGTTTTCTAGATCTCTGATCTTTCTCTTCTTTTCTACATCCTCTTCACTTGGGTTACAGCACTTCATCTTTCTTGAGGCATAGTGTTTGAAACTGGGTCCCATATTTCAGATGAGTAAAGTGCAAAGATTCATTTATCTTTCAAACCTCTATACATTCCAGCAGAGCATTTGATTTCTTTTTGTTGCTGTATGAGAACATTATTCATACATATTCCTCTTTTGTCTGCTATAATCCAAGATCCTCTGCTGAAGTACTGTGTTGCACCCAGCTGTACCCCAGTTCGCAGTTGTGCAATTTATTTTTCCTACATGTTATACCATACATTCATATGAATTCAATTTTTCGTCTCTTTTCAGATCACTTCTCTAATTAGCCAAGATCAATTTGAATTATTGTTTTCCAGCATACTCGTTTTATGTCATATGCAACTTTATTTAAATGATCATTAATGTAAAAATTGAACTGTAGTAGAACCAGGATAGACTGCAGAACTATATTCAATACATTATTCCATTTTGATATTTGACTGAAGATAAATCTTCTCTGGATACAGTTATCTAATGATTTTTTCTGCAAACCAATAAACAGTTTTATTGGTGCAATGTTTCCTCAATTGCTTATGAGAATGTCATCTGAAAAAATGTTACAAACCTTACCAAAGTAAAACATGTATGACATCTATACTGTGAAGATTCTTGAGGTCTAATGAAAAGAGCTCCAGTGTACAGGTTAATCAAGATGAAAACACAAACTCAACCTTCATTTCATCTTTCTCCTTCCTACTGTTTTATTCTTTCTGCTTTTTCTCTATCTTTCCGTCTTTTGGTCAAAATGCAGAAGAGTATAGAACTGTGAGTTTTAACTACTACCTAATGCAGAGTTATTTGAAGATTTTTAAAAATAATGGAATTGGTATATAGTATTCAGCCTGAACAGCATTTTTACTAAGTACTTGCCAGGAAATAATGAAGAGAAAAAGTTTTAGTCAAGGCATTGTTATTTTCTTCCATTAGCTATTTTTAAGCAATATCATGGACTAAGAATCCTCAAAAGTCATTGCTGGTCTAGTCTTTTTTTTTTCAACCATTTCCTGCTGCGATTTGACTTAAAATATCCACTTTAGGCAAAATTCCTGTAGTAAGACAACCTCCACCCCTCTCATCCAAACATGCACTTTTGTCATTGTCCCTATTCTGGCAGTAAGATATTCATCTTCCTTTCCATGTATGCTTTGCCTCATTAATTCTGTTGGCAGCCTATGGATATGTTGACATTGGTCAGAAATCAATAATTTGGACTATGTAAAGTAGCAACAGTGTGTGGCTATATATTTTTTAAATATTTTTATATATTTTTTATATTTTTATTTTCCTGCCATGTGGTTGCTACCCCGAATGATTGGTTGAATAGCCCTCTTAATTTATTATCCTTGTGGCTTGTTCTATTCTAAAGACTTATGAATTGTTGCCAAGGATTTCTCAATAAATATTGCACATTTATACACATTCAAATGGAAAGGCACATACTCTTTGCTGGGTAAAAAACTGGCTGGATAACCAGGCCCGAAATGTTGTGGTGATTGAAGTTAAATCCAGTTAGCAGCTAGTCAGAAGTGGTGTTCGCCAGGGCTCAGTTTTGGAGGCAGTCCTATTTAATATCTTTATCAATGATCTTGACAAGTGGATCAAGTACACACTCAGTAATTTTGTTGATGACACCAAGTTGGGCAGGAATGTTGATCTGCTTGAGGGTAGGAAGACTCTGCAGAGGGATCTGGACAGGCTGAATCGATGGATCAAGGTCTGTTGTATGAGGTTCAACAAGGCTGAGTGCTGGATCCTGCACTTGGTCCACAACAGCCCTGTGCAGAACTACGGGCCTGGGGAAGAGTGGCTGGAAAGCTGCCTGGTGAAAACAGGACCTGGGGGTATTGATTGACAGCTGGCTGAATACGAGCCAGCAGTGTGCCCAGGTGGCCAAGGCGGCCAATAGCATCCCGGGTTGTATCACAAATAGTGTGGCCAGCAGGAAGAGGGGAGTTATTGTCCCTCTGTACTCAGCACTGGTGAGGCTGCACCTCGAATACTGTGGTCAGTTTTGAGCCCCTCACTACAAGAAGGATATTAAGGTGCTGGAGCGTGTCCAGAGAAGGGCAACGAAGCTGGTGAAGGGTCTGGAGCACAAGTCTTATGAGGAACGGCTGAGGGAACTGGAATTGTTTAGCCTGGAGAAAAGGAGGCTCAGGGGAGACTTTATCGCTCTCTGCAACTACCTGAAAGGAGGTTGTAGCAACGTGGGGTATTGATCACTTTTTTCCAAGTAACAAGTGATAGGACAAGAGGAAATGGCTTCAAGTTGCACCAGGAGAGGTTTAGATTGGATATCAGGAAAAATTTCTTCATGAAAAGGGTTGTTAAACACTGAAAGAGGTTGCTCAGGGAAGTGGTTAAGTCATCATCTCTGGAGGTATTTAAAAGACAGGTAGATGTGACACTTAGGGACATGATTTAATGGTGGACTTGGCAGTGCTAGGTCTTTTCCAACCTAAATGATTCTATGATTCTAAAAAGCCCGCATGTTATTTTATTTCATGATTTCAGAATATTGCATACCCACATTCGAAGGCAGAGGAGGCTTGAACCCCATGTGTCTCTCTTCTAGGGTTGGGTTGTGACATCTTTATAGATGATGAGTTGCTGGAGTCTTCAAGAAAATATGTGCATGAAGCCCCTGTCCTGAGTGTGTCTTTCCTCATATTTCTGTCCACACACATTTTCTATGTCACAGCTTCCACTGGGCTTTGTGGACACATTTGTATTGGTACCTTTTACAATATTTCCACCAGAATAAATGTAGTGGGCCCAAATGTGGTAGTTTGGGACTTTTTTTTAAGCCTGTTTATATTCTTTTTCTCAAAAATAAAATAAAAAAAGAATAAAATCTGTAATTTCTGAGGGATACAGATAGCTTTTAAATGTAGTCAATCCTGTGAGTTTTTGCATGGATGAATGTTTCTCAGCTCTATTTTAAAACACACTAGCAAATTTAATATTCTATTGACACCTTTTGCATAGTGCACCAGATAAAGAAATGCCTTGCTGCTTACAAAAAAAACCAAACAAAACACAAACAAAACACACGCACAAAACCAGTTGGTAATAAATCATATATTATTCAAAATGAGAGTACAAGCCAGTTTTCCATGACATTTGTTTAAGCTATACTTAAATCTTTAAGCAAGGCAGGAAAGAAGTGGCTTTTCATAAAACTGATTGCATCTGTTTATTCATTTAGAAAAAGCTATTGCTTTAGTTCAAAACATACAAGCAGTAGCAATATAAGTTGCATTCAATTTTTTCTCAATGAATATATTAGCAGCACTATTATTAACTTTTTCCCCCTTAGAGCGAGGAAGTGTTTTGCTAAAGTCTTTTCCAGTATACTGAGGACTGAAAACGGTTCATTTTCTACATACAGATATGTTTTGTTCTTTTTTTTTTTTTTTTTTTATTTACTTTTATAATTATGACAGATATTGCAGTGAGGTCACATTTCACTATGAGTCCTATTTTTGTTACTCTGGCATCCAGTACTTTCAGGATGGGCATCCCAACTCTTCTTTTGATTTCTAACAATTTAGTGTCAAATACATTTTATCAATGTACTCATTACTTGAGAGATCATTAAGGAAAGTATTAATCAGATCAATTGCAATTTTAGTCTTGGAAGAAATCAGGGATAAGCCTGCTAAATTTTTTCAATATTTTTTAGGTTCACTGCATGAATCCAAATTTCTCCAATATACATATAATTTGTTTCTGGTGGCACAGTATATTTTTTCTTGAACTTTAGGTAAATTTCGCTAGAAGAGTATTATCTAATTACACAGAAAGCGTTATGTCGATATAATTGCTCTAAACTGCCTTTAGTATCCCCATATTGATTCTTGCTTCATTTTCTACTTACCTTCATATCCTTAGTATTAATATTTTTCTGAAGTCTTATATATTATTAGCATCAGAAGAAAAGCAACCAGAACATTTTTTTTCGTTTATGAAAATGGTATTACATGAAATGGAAATAGATTTAAGTAATAGGTTTAAATAGGTTTTCTGTACACCTTGAATTACACAAAATTACATATCTTATATAACACTGGCATTTTGTATGGCTATAATTAAAGAACTCTCAACAATATATTCTTTGTTGGAATAGCCAGTGTTATCTTTGTTACACTTGCACCACAAGACTCGAAAAAAAAAAAAAAAGAAAAAAAGGAAAAAAGAAGGTAGTATCATGGTGTAAACCTGACCTTTATCTGTTGTTTGCGATTTGCAAATTATATTTTTGCCTACAGTACAAAAATATAGAAAGAATTCTAATGAGAACCATGAATTATTTACTAACAGGGGCTTTGCAAATTCCCAAGCTACAAAGCATGAATAAATAAGTGGTATTGAAAATAAATTCACTGTTACATCATTATTGGTTTCTTTTCATCCTACATCCTAAGCTGAATGCTGTCTACTTCACAGAAGTGGTTTTTATTTTGCTTTATTTTACAAGAGTGCAATTTTATCACAAATGTAAATTGCTAGGTAGATGTGGATGTAGAATGTATGCACACAGAAAGATATACATATTAAAAATAAAGCTAGAAAAGAGAATCCAGTCAATGAAATGAAAGATGACATTTAAAATATAGCTGGTTTGGTTTGGTTTGGTTTTCTTTTCAGCTGAATAAGTCGTATTTCATTATCAGGGATTTCTTCTCAATAAAGCTGTTACATTTTAAGGAATGCATGTTTAACGAGGTACCATTCACTTCTGAAGGGAAAAATAAGCCTTCTTACATTCTGAACAGTCTGGATGACTGAGAAGTTCTATTTCTTTTTTATATTCAAACATCTCTGGAGAGAAAGTCTATAGCCTGAAAGGCAAAAAGTATTTGGAGGAACAGACATTATTTAAAGAAATGCAAAGTGTTACAAGAAGTAGTCAACCTTTGACACCAAAATTTTGCCTGAAATGGTGTCAAGTAGAATACATTTAATCACTATTGACTTGCTGGCTGACTTGTCAAAGGGTATTCTTATAGATTTTTCAGTAAACCTCCTGAGATCTAGACATAAATCATCAGTCAGAATTTATATAATTAGCTATTCTGTAAAAATAATATTTTTCCTTACAGTGGCTTCTGACCTTGTAGTCAACTCAAACTGGAAATTCAGAATGACACTTCATTAGTTGTGTAGCTTCCATGCTGATGCCTCTCTCAAGAGCACACAAATTGAAGACTGTTCAGAGTATAAGTCCTTAATATCTTCAATTTCAGACAAAAATGAGCAAGACAGATACTTCAGTTTTAGTATTTTAGTATATCAGATACGTGTATCATTAAAAAACTGACATTTGAGAGCACATAGTTCACTGACATCACCAAGTTGGAAATCTCCTAACAAAATATGTAGGAAAACATACCACACAATTGACGCTTATTTGAAAATGTTAACTTTTTGTTAACAGACTGGCAAGATCTCCACTGTATTGTCTTAAAAAGAGCAGAGCTATAAGCAATAAAATATATTGAAAAAATAACTTTATCTTTTTTCACTAGCAATAAAGAAAGATATATGCGCATCATATAGTACAAGTATGTTCAAGGTGATTTTAACACGCACGTATTGGGGTTTTGCATAGTGGGTTTCCTTTTTATCCTCAATCATTATAAAATACCATATTTCAGACCATAGATTTGCTAAATGAAGATGCTTTCCTTGGGATTTTTAATGTACATTAAACTTTCAGTACACTACATTATGGCATAAACATATTTTTCTCTGGGTAGTTTTCAAGTTACTTTTAGAAATGTGTCTTTTTCTGTGGATTTTTTTTTCCCTTTTTGATGATAACATTAGTTAATCTTTCTTTATAATCTTAATCTAAGTCTCATATGCATGAGAATGGACATAGTTTTTTTATAATATCTCCTTGACTATGGACTTCATTTAGATGGCACAGTAGTATACATTGGGAATTTTTTTTTCTTCATCGTCACTTAGTTTGTATTTTGATCCTGCTTCCAATTATCGGTGATTTTATATTAAGAAAATCAGCTGATTCTCAGATTTTTGCAACAGGCTTTCATTCCTCTTAAACTCTGATATATGATTATTGTTTTTTTCAGAACACCGCTCAACTATAAGGAAATAGGATTTCTTGAACTTTTGTTAAGTGCTTCATTTGTAACATCTGTGGTTGAAATAGTCCTGTGTTCCTCATTAAAGATGACTGATGTTATTTTACAAGATTTTAAAAAGCAGCATGTGACATATTAGCAAGATAATTCTGCCCAAATTCATAAAGAAAATGAGTTTTGCTATGAGGGCTAAATTTTCTCTGTCATATTGTGGAGAAAAAAAGAAACAGTACCCAGTCAGCATGACAACGTTCCAGTACAACTAACACACAGACATAAATGTGGCACTGATAACAATATTTATGTGAACATCTTCAAGACTTTTTTACATGCCCTCCATAGATATGCTTCTCTCTCATTTGCACTAATTTAGGACCTCTCTCTCTTGCATACTCTATGTCACTGGGTCTTCAGCCATGAAGAAGTGCAACGGAGCAGAGGATTCAGGCCTCAGCAGAGAAAGGCTGACCCAATAATTGATATGGATCCTCATTTTCTTTACTGGAAGTGGTTGAGTCACCATCCCTTGAGGCATTTAAGACATGCAGACATTCTGCTTAGAGACATGGTTTAGTGTTAGTGTCCCTAAGTTAGTTCTTAGGGACTTGGCAGTGTTAGGTTTACAGTTGGACTGGGTGATCCTAAGGGTCTCTTCCAATTGAAATGATTCTATGATAGTGAAGAAGTGTGTTTTTAAATTAAAGAATCCAACAATGAAATGGACATTCAATGAAACAATGAAATTTGTGTTCTATTGAAGTCTTTGCATGTTATTCCATCAATATAGACTCTTGACTTTCAAGTTCAAGAACGTTTTTGCAATACAGATATTCTAAAAATAATAGTTCTGAAGTTATTTTCCCAAAGGACCTGCAATTCTATTGAAACCTCATTTAAAGTATCAAAGTACATGAACAGTCATATATTGGAATTAATTAAATTAACTGACTTAAACCATCAAAATATTCAGAGGATGATTTTTGTAACAGAAAATGCAGAACTTAGGTCAAAGGCATAAGATTCTAAAGCAATAACTGAAAGAACAGGATAAAATCTAAATATCAATCTAAGACAATGCTTCACTTGAAAAAGGATGTAGCTTTGTGTGATAGAACTAATTAATAATGTCATCATAAATACTACTTTTTTTTTTTTCTATTTTTTCCTACTGAGAGAAGTGGTACTGTAAAAAGTTTCTGCCACAGAGGCATTTTCTGGAAAAAAAAAATCCTATTAAAATGAAAGGTGTAATTGTGAAAATTTAAACTTCCTTTAATTTTATTTCAATTATTTTCTTAAAACAAAAGTATGGTCTTTTTTTTGTGAATTAGAAACCTAATTAATGATAAAGAAATTTGGATAGTGGGGGGTATGTTTTGAAAGACAAATTCAGAAACCTGCTTCAGTCAAGCTTAGAAATATGCAGATAACTCCTCAACTTGTACATAAAACCTCAGTTACCTGTGCACTGGTGTTTTACTGCATTACCAGAGGATCTAGTCAACTATCCTTTGCCCAAGATCATTAGATTTTCATAATGTTGAGCTTTTTGCTATAAAAATTTAGACTGTGATATTTCAGTAAACGTCTAATGATAAATTTTAGTAGAGAGTCTTAATGCCTTGGAAGCTTCAGTGTTAATGCTGTTGCTGCTTAAACCCTTTAAGGGACAGACAATTATTCATTGGTCTGGACAGCACATCCCATTCGTATAAATCACTTAGTGTCTTAAGATTAGTTGAGATGCCAAACATCTTCCCTAAAGCGTGTGGCACAGAGCAGTGAGGGAGAACATTTTATTACTGAAAAAGCTTTAAATAAGAATATCGTCTCTGAATACACTGCACTGTGTATTAACCTTGTGTATTATGTAGAGTAACTTCCACATTCCCTTTCCCTGCTCACTGGTAATTTGGTAGAGTTTAACTTGTATCCTGTTAAGAAAGGAAGAAAACTGAAATAATATTTCTATAGCTAGAATTACTACCAAGGGAGCCACACCTAGTTATTTACAAGGTTCTTACCTGCGCAACCTTAAAGAAGAATTTTCCATTATGGTGCTTTAGGTTTATTTGTTTCTGTCTTCTTTTCAGTGTGTTTTTTATATTGGTTCTTTGACAAAGGGCCATAATGATGGCCAGTGAAGGATTTGTCGCTTAAACAAATACTTTGATAGAGTTACTTGTGTGGTAATTCCTACTCTTTCCTCTGCATGACTTGAATATTCCACCGAGGATCAGCAGGATTCGATGATCATGGTCGATGTATAAAAATCTATATAAATGGTCTGGAAAGGAAAGGTGGCCATGTCATGAAATCAAGGAAAGCCAAGAAACTGGGCATTCTGTGCATGTGTGTGTGTATCTCACCTGAGACAGAAGCACATACATAGCACATCTGGCTGAAATGAAGGCTAGATCTTTTGATGTAATGGTAGTGAAGGCACCTTAAAATTCCTGCGTTTAAGACTCTCTAGAATAATTCATTCTTTTAATACACAAATTATAACAAATATTATTCTCCATGAATCTTTTTCAGTTGAAAACAAGACTCTTGGGGGCTCCCAGGCCTTCACTTATTTAAACTTTTAGAAGGTTCTCTATCGAACAGTAGCTTCAGTTCTGCAAAAGTAGGCACCTACTGTCATTTTACATACCTTTGAGTATCTGCGGCAGCCACACAGGACTGGTAGATGCAGAGATTACAAGCGAGAGACTTTTTAGAGCAGCAGCTGGAGGTTACTTACTGGGATACCTTGGAGATAGTGTCTGAAAACTGGAACTCAATATGTGTGTTTGGGTGAGTGATTGTCATGAGTGAGTGAAATTAAAAGCAGGAAAAGACCTTACTCACAAAAAAACGTGAAAAACTTATATTGCTAGTCCAAAATATTAGACTACTGATAATTTAGTCATATATTTAAACTTGCTTTAACATCTTTAAATAATGTAGAAAGGCCTGCTTTCTTTATATTCCTGTAAAAATAATTAGACAAACATGTTCGTAGAAATGTATGCCAGGTGCAGCTAGTATTTATCAAAAATAGTTTGGACAGCCTGGGAAAGAATGGCCACAGAATATATATAAAATGTGTGTCATGAGATGCTTCATATACCTTTTATACTTTTATCCTCAGGTTTTGTAGTTCTTACTGAAAATGTCAAACTGATTTTAATGATTAATAAAGAAGGTAAACCAAATGGAGATGAAGGACTGTAGGTTTGGGGGAGGACGGTGGGGAGTGATAGAGAAGGTTTCAGCTTACAGTAAACGACACAAATGACTTTTAAAGTAGTCTGTGTTACATGGGGCTAAGGAATGCTTTTTACAGGCCACCGATATGAAACTACTCAGGCCGCAAAAATGCAACAGTAAGGGCAGAATCTGTTTCAGCCCTGTGATGATTCTCATTTAACTCCAGCAGTCAGTGTTGCAGGCATTTTGTAGATTCGTTGCTGGACTAAAGTTATGAAACACTTCTATTAAAAGAATATCACCAGCAAATGGTCCACTTAACATCCCTTGACTAGTTGCCTAATGCAGGTTTTGTTACAGGAATATATATATATGCATGCCTCCATTATGCATTTGATCTGTAGTGAAACATAACAGTCTGTAAATAATGTGTGCTGAATTATATAGTAAGAGATTTAATTAAAAAAAATCATAAATTACTCTAAAGTTTACAAGAAATTACTCAGTCCTAACATATTGTGCTAACTCTTATTTTAATTTGGGATATGGAAGGTTTTCTGCTATCATTTCTTTAGCTAAAAGTGGAATTCACAGTGTGCTAAATAGTATCCAAGAGTTCAGGAACCTCAAAATGCCCCCTGCCCACTGGCAGACTAGGGGAAGTGTCCAACACAAAAATTATTTTAAGGAAATATGGATAGAGAAGGCTTTTTGAAGGCTTTAAATGATAACAGAAAGGCAGCTTTGTGGATGACTTTATGAAACTGGTATGAGGCCAAAATTTTTTTCAAACAATAATTTTGCAAAAAGCAGCCACTGTCCAACCAGATATAGGGGGCTGCATGGCAAAAGATTTAACAACGTAGGTAAGTGGTGAGGCATAGAGATTTTCTCAGACTTTGAAAGTGATAGCAACAACCTGAACTTGATGTCTGGTAGGCTGCTAAGAAAAATGACAAGTAGGGGATGACATTCTGAGTGAGATGTGGCCATATATACAGGAGAGCAAGAGAAATAAATGGGCAAGGAGAAGGAGACAAGCATCAACTCATTTTAGAGTATGGTACAATGCAAAGAAAAATATTCACAGCATTCAAATAGAAAGAAGCTGTAAATGTTTATAAAAGGCAAATAAAAACTAGAGAGGAAAAAAAACACGTATTTATTCTGCTAACACTGCAAGGGAAGATTTTGCTGTACCTTCAGTCTGCTATAACACAGGACACTGCCGAAAGGAACAATTCTTCTCTGCCATCCTGCTCTCCAGCAGCGTGTTCCCAAGCTCTCCCTCATTTCACTTCTAGTTCTTGTACTTGCCTGGTTTAAGTAATTGTAATCCTTTTTTTTTGCTGGTTTAGTTTCAGCTGGTTGAATCAACAGCTGCAGCATTACTAGATTCAACTTGAGACAGAGGAACTATAATGCCAGGATGCCAGGGAAGAGTGAGACCATCCTTTTTAGTGACAGCCTGCAATTCAGTTCGTTTAAATCTATAGCATGCAATCACACTCCAAACTAGTCAGAAAGCTTTTTGCCCCTTCTCTCAAATGTACTTGCTTTCTAGGCAAGAATCATATGTTTCTGCATACATTATGCTTCAGGTTGTATCCATTACAGAGAATCTCTTGTTCTCTAGCATGCGGAATGATTTCATAGCTTGCTGTTTGCCTTTTGTTTTTAAGTCCCTCAGTGGATCTAGACAAGTTAAATGTTTCCTCCAAACTTTTCTTGTGCAGAAGGAGTTACAAGACTAAAAAAACTCATGCCTAGAAACAGTAAGATTTGTTTCCTTTCATGACTCTTGATTGGGATCATATCTAATGGTAATCAATGATTTGGGGCTGGCAATGGACTGAGGACAGTTGATTCTAAAATGTATTTGTTCTAAGTATATCATGTCAAAATCACCTCAATTTTTTAAAAATGTAAATTCATCTTATTGTGACATGTACTATCTGTTGGGGATAGCTGTGATGATTATAAGTACTCTAATTGTAGAACAAAAAATTTTATTTAGAAGTGCTGCTGACTGCATAACAGGATTAGTTCTGTGGAGGAGAATTAAAACAAGGATGCAAACAATGTTTATTAATTTAAAAAATACATATATTAAAGAGTTTGTTAATTCTCATAGTCTTGCCTATTCAAATGGCAAACATCACCTCCTGAAGCTATTCTTAAGTACAGTCTGATCATGTTGGAATTCTTACATGCACTGTATACATGGATTTAATATAACAGCAGTGCATAAATTCCTACAGAGAGATTACTACAGTGACTATTTCAATTAGTGGAATCCAAATCTAATCACTGTACAGAATGACCAAATTACATCCGTAAAGTCCTATGATCAAATGGGGGAGAAGTTTCAGTGTTTCCATGCTAGGTAATTTAACCTCCGTATCTGTAAAATAAAAATAAATAATAATAATAAATAAAAACAAACAAACAACAACAACAAAACCACAAAAATCCTAAGAAATAAAGCTTTTTACTTCTATAGAGAGGAAAGTATTCTTTCTCTGCATTTCAGCTAAGCTGTAACTTCATTTTACAAGGCTGTTATACATGTAGTTTGATAAACAAGGAAACTACAAAACCAAGACAACAAAAAAAACCTCCATAAATTATTTCTTTCCTACTCTCAAGAAATGTTGGAAAGAAACAATTTTGTTGTGACTTGAAAAATATTGTGACAATGAAATTATTTACACTCCAGAAGGAAATGCTTTTAACAAAAACATTGAAGATACAAATGAGAACGGCCCATAAAAAGTGATGAAAAAGAAAAATCTCAGGGCAAATAACTTAATGTTCATACTCCCACATTCCTGCGTTTTTCCTCAAAGAAATGAACAAATGCAGCAATATTACAAAAAAACGTTTGAAAAGAGTAGTCTCCGTCATGTATGCATAATCATAAACAAAGTAATGTCTTCTCATAGAATTAAAAATTAGATAAATAAGTCAATTCTATTTCAGATGAAACTCGAATCAACTTCATCTTTCATTAGAGGAGCTTCTAGCTCCCCAATAATGACGCTATACATCAAATAAATATCTTAAGAAATTAGACATTACCATATTCACATCTATTTGTACACTATGTTTTGTTTCATCTTAGAGCTAACTCTTAAGGTTGGACAGGTTCAGGTCTGAATTTAAAAGTTTCAAACCACAGGTTCAAATGCTATGGTAACACCTATTTCATAACTTAACAGAAATACTCGTACCTTTGCCAAGGTTATATCACCCTTCTTATTCTTGTCTTAAATGTCTTGTCTTACATTCGCAAACAGAAAGTTGAGCTTTTTATCTTCATGCCCAAACACTATTTTCTCAATTTCTTTCTCTTCATCTCTCTTCCTTTGGAAAAAACTTCACACAGTCACGATGGTTTGTCTTGCATTGCCACATGCTCATGACCGACATTCCAGCCATAATTCTCATTCCTCCTCAATGTGTCTCATATAAATACTATCCTATTAGATTCCAGTGAAAACTAATGCTTATAAAGTGATCTATCAAAGGTCCAGCCATATGAGCTTGAAGGAAACCCAGCAGACTTCCATCAGAACCATTTACAGTTGTCAAGGCTATGTCAAAAACAAGCAATCTGTCTGGAACATTCCTATTACCAAGCATTACAAATTTCAGTGAAAGAAATACATCATTGCATTTTTGTCTGCAGATGTCTAAATATATGTAGACATTCAGAATCTATGATGACATTTTACAATAGAAGATAAAATAGAAGATGGTAAAAAATATATTTGCTAAGCGGGACAAAGGAAATGAAAACAGAAAATCATTCCATATAGATATATGAATTCTGCTAAGTGGGGACAGAAAAGTAGAGTATTGTTTCCATCACTGCATATTAAAGTAGTCTGAAACAAACAAAAGTAAAACTGTATTCCTTCATAGTAAATAGAAAAGAATCCACACAGAATGCTCTAGAAAATGGATTTCTTATTTCTGTTATGTGTAACTCTAAGCACATAATTTATCTGGCACTTTTAACAGTTAAAAAAAAGTATAACTGTTGTCTTGAATGAACTATTAAAGTCAATATCTGAATTAGACTGTGATGAAGTACCACTATTGTAATTAAGGCAATAAATGTATAATCTTGACAGTCACAGGGCTTGTATACGTTCTTTTTAAGTGCATGCCAGGGGAGGTCTTTAGTCTGAAAAGGCCAGGAAGAAGATGGTATTGGACATATCTCTTTGTCAGGTATTAGTTTATAGATGCCTATCCTCTTCCTAATATAGTACGGATATCAAATATTAATAAGCTATTGTTCAAAATTCTATGCACAAGAAAGTAAAATGCTTTTTAAATTCAGTTATTTATCATTTTTGGGATGTAAAATTTGTGTTCTTTTTTGTCTTTTTTTTCCCCCTTATATATATATACTGATCCTCAGAATACTGTTGTATTTAATGCAGCAAACAGCATCAGACTTGCGCCACTCTGGTAATTAAACTATATCGTTATCTTTACTATTTGGTGTAGGAATTTGTTTCTTACACTTTTTCCTATTTATATCATCAATATTTACATTTCTAAAGGTATATGTTTTATTCTTGCCACCTCAAAGTATCACAATGTATCTCTCCATTTCTCCGTTAATAATAATAATAAATATTATATCATAATATTTCAGTGGGCCATTCCCTTATTTTTACTATACTTACAAGTTATTTTTCATACAAGCTAGCTTCTTCAGAACCCACAATCTTACTCATATCTTCTCATTGCATGTGACTACTCAAGACATTATGCAGAGAAATTAGTAAAATTGAAATAGTAAAGAAATATGTTCTACTGTCTGAGAACACCTGCACCAGCTGCTTATATTTGTCATTATACAAAATGTGCTGAAGTCGCCAAATTCATTTGTTAGAACAGCAGTAATTATTTTTCACTCATGTAGTGCAATTCATCTGCAGTCATGAGACTCTCCTTTCATTGATGCATTTACATTACAAAGCACAACAGCTTCAGAAAATGAGAACTGTCACTTCATAACGTAGTATCAAGCATCCTTAGAGGACAACAAACTGATATTTCCCTGTTCTCAATGAAAAACTTGAAAATTTGCACGTGAAGAATTAGAGTATGTTTAGCAAAATACATAATATGTTGCCTATATTGGGTTCTGTTTGGTTTAGAGTGATGGAGGTGAATGTATGGGAATATTTGTTAAAAATTCTATTATTTGGGTTTGTTGGATTTTTAGTACTTATCCTAATTAATGCAAAATTTTTGGCAATTAAAAATAAAATTGAATAATTTAAAATATGCAAAGATAAACCTAAATATAGGATTCTGAAAAGGCTGGCCTGATTTTTTTGTAGTGCTGAATGCAGAGTTCCTGTTCAAATTGTGCGTTTCAGACTGTTTATTTATTTAAATATAAGGAGGTATTTTTAGTGGAAGGAAATATAGTACATTTATTAATTTTCCTTTCTATATATATTACTATCAAAAATCTCTAGCACAGAAGGAGAAAGTTGATTGTGCCAGTAAATTAGGCATCTGCTTATATGATGCAGATGTAAGGAGGGTGGGAAAGGAAAGCATTTTAGCAGCTCTGTTTAAACAATCCTTAACAATTCAAGCTTATTATGTCATCTTTATCCTGATAATCAATTGTTAAAAAATAATTGTTCTAAGGTGCAATTTTAATTAATGCAAAATATATTATTCCTAAAGTATGTATCCCTTTTAAAAATCAGAAATTGTAGCACATGAACAAAGATTAGGTGAGATAGACAAGATTTTTGTCAAAAGTATGGCTTACCTCGAGTTGATTCACAGGAGTGTTTAATTTCACAGACAATAAGGTAAGTTTTCTACCTCTGTTTTGGTCTTACTCAATCTGGTAGACATTTACATTGTTGTAAATAAGATCAGAATTTGACCCTTAGTTTTTATAAACCCTTAATTTTTCTCTGGCATTGTTGTATGCTATTGAATAATCATCTCATCTATGGGGCTATGCAAGCCAGGACATTGTGAAAGAATTGCTGCACCACCAGGTGCTTCTGATTTTGGGTCTTTACTGTTGTTTTTTGGTGGGTGGTGGTGGTTTCTCTTTTTTTTTTTTTTTTTGGAGACCATCTGCAGTAATCATCTGAAAACAGGTTGAGTGCTCAATCAACTACCTCATGCCAAAACTGTGTGGTAGGAGCTTGTCTCTTGGTATAGGAATATGAAGGGAGAGATGAGAACAGGTTTTTCTGATTTAGACCGATTTAAGACTACTTTTCTTAGATGTGAGGACTCTGATAAGGCATTGTCAAGCCTTCAGAAACAATTTTGAGCTATTTCTTAAAGATGGGTAAAGACTTCTTATTCCGTATTTTACACTTTCTAGTGGTAAAATATAGCTTTGTTTTGTTTGTTTGTGTTTTTAATAATAAGAGTTATGTTATTGTTACTGCTAAGGAAAAAAAAAAAAAGAATGTCATCCTGTGAAGGAGTAGACTATAAAAGACAGATTTAGCCTCAATTAGTAGTCTCTTCATTAAAAAAAAAAAAGCAGCATTGTATAGGGAGTCTGTTAGAGCTTTGGGTTATACCAATGTTACTACAGCAATGCCAGTGTTGAGTATAAAATGCCAGTCTTTGTCATCCTTTGTGGTTTTGATCCCATAGTTTAAATTACAGGGTATGGTTTTCAGGGTATTGTTGAGTTCTAAGATTAGTCCATAAGAAGAAATAAACACTTTCAGCGGTGTTCAATGCTGGGCTTGAATTACTGGAAAAGCGTAGCTGGTGTTGAGAATACCTTTGCTAAGTGTCTCACCACTACAGTAAGAATCTCTTGTGCTAGTTAGCTACTGATTGGAATATGCTGATGAACTTTAGATTCACATTTGAGTGTTTGCCTCTGGGACTGTTTGCCATAGACTTGCGTTTCACTATCATGATGCTAATCAAACTGTGGGATTTATCCAAGGCCATGTGTCTTTATTTTTTTTTAAGGACATGGGGCGGAGTTCTCTGTGGTGCATCCTACACTAATTGGAGTTGTTACTTAAATACACTTGTAAAGAAATTCAGCTTTCCAGGCTTTATATTTGATGTAATATTTTCTCTAACAGCTGATTATACTGTTATAACTCACAGTTTGTATTTAGCTGTGGGAATATTTGCTTTGGAATTATGTTTCTCTTTGTTTTATTACTTCCTTACTGGCCAGCAAAGAATGCATAACTCCTCATTGTCTCTATATGCTTACAAATGAGGCTATTTGCACATTTAGATATATTTGCCATAAAACTTGTAAAAGCTGTTACAAATACTGAGGATGCTTTTATAGGTATGCTTTCTCTTGATTCTTCAAGAAGCAGAAATATTTTAATCAAGCCACTATTTTTTCTAAGGAAGATATTACTCCTCTAAGTCTGCAGATATCTGTGTGATCTCTTTAGCACGATACCCCCTGTTACAGTCATTTGGTTTCCTTCTGGTCAAACCTAATGAAGATAGTAATTGTCAATTCTTGCCTACTACGCTTAAGATATTTTGTAATAGCATCTATTACCTATGAAAAATAAGTGAAAACTTGACTAATGCACACATTCAAAGAGAGATCAGGGGCAAAAGATAGGAGACTGATCAGTCCTGCAGGGAGACGGAAGGTGATTCTCATAATGGACCTGAAATGCAGGAAAAAGAACTGGGGTGGCTTTGATGAAAGGAAGGTAGGAAAGAGAATTACATTAGGTGCTGACAGACAGATCTGGCAATTCAGAAGTCCATTAGTGACAATGTGTGAAATGAACAGGCTGGAGAAGGGACGTAGTAAACTTAGAGCAAGAGTACCTCATGAGGGAAGAGAGAGTGATAGCTGGGCAAAGAAAAAGTGTTAGTAATCTTGACTGGTGAGAGTAGGATAAGGTAAGTAAGGGGATGGGGGAAGAAATAATCTTTATGAAATGACCTTTAGCTCAGTCTTTGAGCCCTTTAAGTTTAACTAAACTTATTAAAGAGAATTCTGATTTGGGAATATGAAGTGGTATACAGTAGTAGTAAATAATCACATCCCATCCATCTCAGATTAGGTATGAAAAATTAGCAGATACTTTGACCTTATGCTCCATCTGTCTTACCTCGCTTTCTGTGTAATGGGGATAATAATAGATCCTTGTCTCAATGAAGGTCTGTGGAAAATAATTAGAATTGGGAAGCACTCTGATACTAGTGTGATGTGTGCCACCAAACAGCTCAGAGGGCAACCGATAATTCTTTCCCAATTCACAGTTCAATAGTACACAGCAAATAAAGCACGAGTTCACCAGTTAAATGATGTGAGTAAAAATTAAATACTCGATAGTTTCACATTAAATGATACCACAATGTATTTAAAATCTGTATCAAAATAGTATCTGCTCAAGAGGTGTTATTAAATTTGCACAAGCAATCTTGATTCTGTTAGTTCTTAAATTTTACCTTTTGGATATCTTATTTTACAATCATAACACTGTTTTTGCCTACACTTTGGGGAGATTTGGAGCGTATATTAGAGAATGTGGTTTGTGACAAGTAACCTGGGAGGTAATTTGGTAAATCTGACAGGTGTCTTTCCTATATTTGATGTAATTTTGGGATTATGTAACCTCACACTTAAATAGAATATGTCTTTCTCAGTGTTCATTAGTTATGTGTGAAACCTGGTTTACAGGATTTGCTGAGTGTCCACAATGCCCTCTGAATTCTTAAGTGTATGTATAAACATGTGGCTGGATTTTAAAACTAAAACAACCTGTCTCATGGTTAATGTCTCACTTTGTATTGTAAGCTCATACAGTGCCAATTGTAGTACTATTTTCTGGTAGTACCATTAGTGTACTGTTGTTGGGACACACAAGGGTAGAAATCTTGCTAGCCCCAGAAATCTGTGTAATGTCTGGTTGCAAATATGAGACTTTTGGCTCTGCTTCAAAGAAAATACAGCATCTGGTATGTAAGATGCAGCAAGAAAAAGAGATTTTTGTAAGACTATTTTTAATTACTTGTATGACTTCAACAGCTAGTAGGCATTCAAAAGATGTATGTCTTGAAAAAAAAATACATTCTTTAGTTATGTGGATATGTGGGGTTTTGTGGAATATTTTTGTTGCTTTTGGGAAATCAGGTTTCTGAGTTGGAGGATCCTGTATATTATGAACTGTCTCAAAACAGAAACAGGTAAGAAGACAAATGAGTAGTTTGAGCTGCAGAAGGGAATACTGTGAACTCCATCTGTGTGTCTGTACTGAAATGATTAAGATTACAAGTCTCTTGAGAAATACTATTACTTCTGGGTGGTGTTTCTTTTTAATGACAAACATCTAATCATCTGTTGTGAATTTCTCCTCTGAAATGTGGTTTCTGGAAAATCAATCATTTCTTACAGAAAATGTCAATTATCCTAAAATACTAGTATAGGTTGCCATCTGCTTTTTTTTTTTTTTTTCCAAGTTGAATGTGTAGGTGGGCCCCTTATTCTTTGCTGGGAAAGTTATCTTTGGTTTGCGGACTGAGGGGCCATTAGCTTTTACTTTATTCATGTTGCATTAGCTTTTTCCCTGTTAGCTAGAGGGAACATTGTATGAAATATAATTTGTTCACAGGAGAATAAAGGTAAGAATGTGATATAGAGCTCTCAAGAGGAGTCATGGCACTCTAAGGAAATATCATTTAATCCTCACGTGTCTTGATTTTTACTTTTCTTTTCTAAAACAAAAAAAACACTAAATGAAAAAAAAATTCTTACTACTTGTTAATGTAAAAAAAAAAATCACTTAGTTTAATTAAACTATTAAAATTAATTCACTGTTTCTGCATTTCCACGTTTTGTCCTGGTGTAAGGTAAAAGCAAATGTTAAAATACCGAAGTTTCTTAAGAATAGCTGTTCCTACTTGTGCATAGTTTCTCCAAATTCCATTTATTAAGTGTCCATAATTGGACAATTTTTTTTCCCCTACAGTTATTAATGTGAATCCTTGTTATATTTCTTCCTGTCATGCTCCTTTCTAGACCTTATTTCCCTCAGAAGCAGGACTTTGAGGTAGCGGCCTCTGAGACTGAATCTCTATTCACTTACTGGGGCACACGTTTTCCCACAAGATACCAGTCTCCACTCACCTCAGTTAGTGGCTCAGTGGAGACGGGGATCATGGGAGATGATCCCTTGCTGACAGCATGGAGGTCTGGTTCCTACAAACCTGGATTTGGTGCTTAGGGGAGATCTACCAGAACAAGTGGTTATTAACAGATGAAGTCTTGTACCTGTGAAAAACAATTGTTAATATTAATTTCACCCAAGCTGTAATTGTTATGACTAGATAACTGAATATTTTCTGTAATTGGCCTCAGGATCCATTTTACACTTTCTGCTGACTGCACTGTTTACAACTATTCAATTAACATATGCAAACTCAATGACTGGTTGTGTTCAGAAAGAAATTGTACTAATACACTTTTTTTTTTTTAAATATATATTATAAACTATTGTTGCAGATTTCCTTTACTTTCTTTGAACTACAATATTGATCAAAGAAAGAAGAAAAACCTCTGTGTACATTAACAATGTACAACACTGGTACTCTAAATTTCCTTTAAGGCTGGATATAATTGCTAACAATAGGTATATATAGATTGTACAGAGAAAGATTAAGGTTATTTGTAGTATCCTTTACTAACAGGAATTTAATGCAAGCAAAATACTGAGTAAGTAGTGCAAAGAGTAATGTGAAAGGGCAATAGAAGAGCATTGCACAAAATATAGAGCCAAGGGTTCATTTATATTCCAGTTGGATGTCGAATGCTCATCTGTTTCATAAGCTTTTATTTTCCTTGTATGCCTGGTAACAGGCTTACAAATAGTTTCTTTTTTCTCTTTTAATCATAGAATCATAGAATGGCATAGGCTGGAAGGGACCTCAGAGATCATCTAATCCAACCTCTCTGTCATGGGCAGGGACGCCTCTCAACTAGACCAGGCTACTCAAGGCTCCGTCCACCTCCAGAGAGGGAGCATCCACAACCTCTCTGAGCAATTTATTCCAAAGTCTTACCACCCTTGTACTGAAGAATTTCTTCCTAAGATCTAATCTAAATCTGTTCTCCTTCAACTTAAACCCATTTCCCCTTGTCCTATCAGTGGACACTCTTGTAAAAAGTCCCTCCCCAGCCTTCCTGTAAGTTCCCTTCAGGTATTGGAAGGCAGCTATTAGGTCCCCCCGAAGTCTTCTCTTTTCAAGGCTGAACAATCCCAGCTCCCACAACCTGTCCTCGTAGCAGAGGTGCTCCAGCCCCTGGATTATCTTTATGGCCCTCTTCTGAACACGCTCCAACAAATCTATGTCTCTCTTATGGTGGGGACACCAGAACTGGACGCAGTATTCGAGATGGGGTCTCACAAGAGCAGAGTAGAGGGGGAGAATCACCTCTCTTGACCTGCTGACCATGCTTCTCTTGATACATCCCAGGATGCGGTTGGCCTTCTGGGCAGCATGAGCTCACTGCTGGCTCATGTTGAGCTTCTCATCTATAAACACCCTCTCTGTTTGTTCTTTCTTTCATAGTCTACCCACTTAATTTAAATGGATTCTTGGTCAAATCTAAGCTTATGAAAACTTTAGAAATAATACTGAATGCTTCTGAAAACTTAAAAGGTATATTATCATTATTTAACTACCTACACATATCTTTGCCCTTACTGCAACCTTAAAGTATATTTCCATCTATGGGATTTTACAATTATTATTATGTATCTCCGTACTCTGCAGTTCTAATACAAGGAGCTCTGCTTGTGAGCCAGGTCACCGCTGGTCTGAGTGTTGTACAAATAGTAAAGACAGAGTTTTCAGTCTAAGAAGTACAGTACAGGAAGCAACAGGTGTATATGACATAAATGAACCAAAAAAGCACCGTAGCAAAGTAAATGATACCTTGAGATTTCAGTGAGCTACACAGCAGACCATGGTCTCATCCTGCTGCCATCAGACTGTTACTAAACACAAAGCAGAGACATGACACTCAACACTGGACCACTACTGTCTTTTAAGTCTCTGAGACTCCTAGGAGTAGGCCATTGAGTTACAAAGTCAGCCTGCCCCTTCGGTATAACAGATGTTTGATCTTTCGTATAAATTAAGCAAGTTTAATAGGTGAGTTTGAAGGACAGATGTTACAGCTCAGGTGGAAGAGCACTCATGTAAGATGAAAAAAATAAGCGAAAGAGCATTTAAATGCTAGTCTTCTCTCCTGTAGTAGTCATGAGACTAAATGATAGTCTCCCATAGGGATATGAGTGGGAGGATGTATGTGTGCATATCTTTATATTTTTAATTTGTGTATTAAAATATGCAGCTATATGTCTGTCTTCATCCTCCCCTCCCACTGGATTAATCTGGAAGGGTTTCTCTGTGAAATGTTTGCATGTGTCATAAGGCTTGTTTTTCTATTTTTTTTAGCTTTATACTAGGACCTCAAACTCAATTGTAACTACAATTTCCACTTCCTTCTCAGAAGTCCATAACGTTTTGAGTAAGTTCTTTCACATTCTTAAGGGGTCTTTAATTTCAACTATTTCTGTAGGAATCACAAATTAATTTGGAACTAAAAAGAGGATCAACTAGGTAACTCATGTTGTTGTCAGATTTGAAATTCATAGGCAGTTAAATTTAGGTTCAGATGGCTTTAAACTTAAAAATTGCTTTATCCTCTAATGGTATAATTTAAAATCTCATGTTAAATTCAATGCAATTATAAGCAAGAAGCTCATCATTACCCTCATTAAGACGAAGAGTTGCTCTTCCTGCAGAGGAAAGAGGGGAAAATGCCAAGCTTGATAACTGGCCTGGAGAGGCGGAGAGGTGCATCACATAAACAAATTTTGTTTGCTTGTTTTCATTGATTTCACTTCAGATCTCTCTAGAAACCTGGTGAGGCATAAAAGTTCACTAGTGTTGTCTTGTACCTTGCTTCCAAGAGCATTGTTGCAAAAAGAGCATTTTATTAATATATATCAAAAGCTATTGTTTTTATCTGCTCAGAGTAGGGATACATTCATGTTTAGCGTTGTCTGTCTATATTTTTCTTCCTGCTTAAAAATAAAATTTGAAGTTATCACCGTTCAGTTATGAACTTGTGTTTCATGAAAAGTTACTGACTTTGTTATATTATAAAACTTGATGCCCTTTATAAAGTTCCAGGCTGTGGTTCATCGTGAGAAGTATTGGTAACTATGAAGTGAAAAGATATGTGATCACTTTTTAGTCTTCTAAAATATATTCAAGATTTTTTAGTTAGATGTAATCAATTAAGCAGAAGGATATGAATGTCCCTAAATTTTGTGTAAGAATGTGATACCCTAATAACTAGGGAATGGTGGTGTTAGGATTCATTAAGATAAGAAAATTCTGTAGGTAGTATATATACTACATTTTCTATGGTGGGAAAACTTGTTCATGATAATAGTATTTAATATATGATTTGTCACATATATCACTGTTCCAGCAAGTGCTTTATGGAAAAGGAAGACCTAGAGGCTACCTTCTCCAATTCTGTTTTTATGCCTTACAGTACTCAGTATTCATGTTATATGGAGATAGGTGCCTGGTCGTTTAAAGCAATTCTAACTAACTAAAAAAGACTAATCTGAAGAAAAATCTCAGCTGGATGTGAGACGATAAAGAATGCTAATTAAATGATTTATGAAGGCCATTAAGAAGTAGAGGTATCAGGTCTGTAAAAAGTAGACGTAAAAAATAAAACACATCTTCAAACACAAATTTTAAGACAATCAACAAGTATTTATTGATTATTCTTTTAAAATGTAGAAATAAGGTTAACTTTGTACTACTTTGTCTATGTTCGAAACATTTAAAATAAACAAATGGCCCCAGATTTATAAGACTTGAATAAAAACATCTGGAATAGTTTTAAAAAAAAAAAAAAAAGGCTTTGATGTAACTTACGTCCTTTCAGATTTTAATATACACTTTTTAAATGAGGTGAAAGTGAAATTTTGTTATTTCATGAGCTTTGAGGTAGGAGAAACATAAGTACTGTAAGTGACAAAGCATGCGATGTAAATTTCAAAGGCACCATACTGCTTTTTAATTAAAATGTTATGTGGTAGCTTGAGCTGCTGAAGACACTTCTTGAATAATATACATATTGAATAATTGAATCCTGAGTATTTACACCAAAAGTCTTTGTGTTACTTGGGTGATGTTATACATTGCCTTACTGAGAAATAATTAGTAGCTTAAATATCTTCTATAACAATTGCTCTGAATTTGTATGTAGTTGTGCTGTATAATAATTATGCAAGCTCTTTAGTGGCTTCTGTGGGTGGAGGTAGTCACCAAGCCCCCTGAGCACAGGTTTTGTCATATTTAGATCACTCTACAGCAGGTGGTGGCTGCAGCAGTTCTGGTGTTTCATTCTCTTAATCTACTCTTCTTCTGGGATTTTTGTGGTAAATTGTAGTTTCTCCTGTCTTCAAAAATGAGCAAAGAGAAATGTTCGGGCTACACAGCTCTGGGATGAGAAATGATGTGCAGAGCTTTCCCTGCCTACAGGGCTGATTGCAGTTTGCTTGCTACAAGAAGCAAAGGAGATTAAGAAATGAGTGTTTGACATCTGGATGAAGGAAATGTGGATTATCCACCCTAGTCTCAGGAATGTAGTCTGCTAAAGTAGTTGAAAAATATGGATAAGGTCAAGGATATTGTGAATCACCTACCCACTCATATGTATTCAATGTAGACTTCAGGAGGTGTTTTGCTGGGGAAAACTTGAGAATACTGAAAACTTTGCATGGCATATTCCATGCTGTACTGGCTGGAATTTAATTTGCCTCTCATTCATTAACTGCCTGAACACTATGATTATATCAGTACAAATTTTTATTTATTTATTAATTTTTTTCCACCTCTCAGTGTACCCATAGAGGCTTGTCGTGGTTTAGCCCAGCTGGCAACTAAACGCCACACAGCCGCTCACTCGCCATCCCTCACCCCCAGGGGATGAGAAAGAGAATTAAAGGGGAAAAGGGAGAGAGACCCATGGACAGAGATAAGAATAATTTAATACTACTAATGTATGAATTTACTACTACTAATTTATGAATGCATATATATGTATAATGATAATAATATATAGAAACAAGTGATGCACCTTGTAATATCGCACCACTTGGTGACCAAGACCTATCCTGTCCTGGAGCAGTGATCCTGAAGCAGATAAGTCCCGACACTGCAATATCTGACAAGCGAGGGGCTCAAAAAGAGAGAGAGAGAGAGAGAGCACACTCCAAGAGTCCAAGAGTAAAAGCCCTGAAAGAGCAAAGGCCTTTCTTTCCAGTTAACCTTCATTTTTATACTGGGCATGATATTACAAGATATGGAATACTTCATTGACCAATTTGCCCTCAATCCTAAGCCTAAATTCAAATCATAAGGGGAATTGTGGACCCTTTGTCCTGGCCATGCTCCCCCTATCCTGTTGTGCTTCTGCACACTGGCAAGAACATGGCAGCTGAAAAGTCCTTGAGGTCTCAGTGCCACCTATAAACACCAGTGCGCTATCAGCGTTCTTCTCATAACGAGTGTCAGTTTAAATCCAAACCACAGAGCTCTTCTAGCTGCTAAAAAGAAGAGCTAACTCTGTCCCATCTGAAACCAGGACAAGGCTGAAAACACCAGTATGGGCTGCCTTATAATTTGAAGAGGAGAAAACTTGAGAAATAGTTTTAAAGGCCAGCATGGTCTACAGAAAGATATATCAACTTTTTACATTTTTTGTTAGATTTACAAAGTGCACGATATGTGCATGCTAAGTACGCATTGATACTGAAACATTATCAGCAGTTCATATTTTCCACTATGAAAGGATGGAAATCGATGTAGCTGTGTTAGTTTACACTCAAAAAGATTCTTGTCCTAATACTTAAATATAAATGGCTTAAAAGCTCAAATGACCCGATAATGAGCCTTTGTTGCATTTGCTGAGGTGTGAGTAAAACTCAGTCTGACCTAAGAAGGTGCTGTGCCTTGAGGTAGGTGATGTGATCTGTAGAGGTGATGGTGAGTCCTTGTCCAAAGAGATTTCTTTTCCAGCAGTACAGAAGTGAAGCTTTCCTGGCAGGCAGGCTGGAATAAGGGGGCTTTCTTAATTGCAATTTTCCAGCTGGGCAAAAGAGATCCGAAGCCTATGACATCTGTGCAACAGTCAATTTTTACAGCAGAGGTACTCCTCATCCTCTGTCTTCTCCAAACAACCAACAATTGTTAATTGTCAGTCAATTTCCGCTTTCTCATATATCATCAAGCTGTTCTAATCTCTCCTTACTTCATCCTGGCATGGCTATCTGCTGTCTACAAGTCTTGCGGCCTTCAGAAGAAAATACTTTCATCCTCTGGCAGGTTTATTGCACTGCAAGAACCCTATAAGAATATATGTGATTTCCCACACACCTCAAAATCACTCTCTCTCAAGAAAAAGAGTGATATTTACAAGAAACATCTATAGTACATGCACAGTATTAGGGAAAGAGACATTTTTAAAATGTGTATAGTCAGGTTCTCTGCATATGCAGGTCTTGTAAAGGTGTTTGTGATAAACGAACTGAATCAAGTTTTACAAACAGAAAATCTGCACCATGATACATGCAAAACCAAACAAACTCCTAACTAGCAGTTTTATAAAAGGAATTTTATTATACTTGAGAGGTTCTTTTTGCTTGTTAAACTCTCAAATGGACATGGAAAACAACTAAATGAGTCACATAGTAGTTCCTAAATTAAATGTTTGCCAGGCTTTTAAGTTAGCATCAGTTCTTTAATAATTTTGCTCATGTTTTTCTAGAGTTATTACCACTTCTATCAAAAGGAGCAAACTCTAATTTTGTTTAGAAAACAAAGCTACTTATAAAAGTAATTCTAAAGGAAGCTTTGGTAAAATTCTGATTAGATAAAGCTATAAAATCTGTGAGGCATAAATGGAATTGTTTTTGTTATTTTCATTGTAATGACATTATAATCGGATACTCAGTAGTTAGGGAAGTTCAGATTTAACACTTCCTGATTGTACGATACTAAGAAATGTCTCTTGTCTAGGAAATGGCGTTGATCTCTGTCTCATTCATCTCCTTTTTTATTTTAACTAGTCTCTATTTGCTGCAAAGTCTTCTGAAATACTTGCATGAAAGATGCTGTATAAAATAAAGGCGACTGATCCTTAAGGTACTTGCTTTTGAGCATCAAGCCAGTTTCCTCAATTTTCTTAAAGCCTGAGCCAGAGTTTCAAAATAACCTTCAAATGTGAAAGTGCTATGATAATGTCAATAGAATATACCTCTTGCAGCATAATTCACACTGCCATGTATACGTATATGCACATATGAAAATATTTTCTTTGTCTTTCAGTGTATATGTATATACACATTTCAAGTTTATTTTTCTTATTAGTAGTCTTAAGAAAGTAAACTGTATGCTACAAATTAAATGCAATATGCAGTTAGGCTTTACCATTGAACTAGAATATTTGAAAATCTTTCTCAATAAGATGGCCCTTTTTGGTTAAAACGGAACCAGATTAACCGAGTGTAAAATAAGATACTAAGGTTAGTTCTGTTCCATTAAAAATTTCAAAAGCTTATGAATACAGCCACTGCTGCAACTCCCTGGTTATAGTGGACAAACCATTCTATTTTAAACTCTCAGAATGCTTCTGTTTCTGTAAAATGTTGAAGTGTATCAAATAACTTCAGTTAGCTCATGCTAGTCAGAGTTACGAGAAGAATAGTGATGCTTTTACATATATACCAACGGAAAGAAAAACAATATGGAGGTCTATTAATGATGTAGACAATGCAGTCTTTGAATCTCCAGTAACTAACTTCCTTTATTGTTTTGATTTCATCTTTTACATTTTACTAACTTCTTAAATAGTCTATAGACAGAGCTTAATGAAAGACTTCTCTGTTTGGGTTGTTCAATGAATATCAATTAATGTTAACTGTCAAAGCAACAGTCCTTCAACCCTGACACAAGGTCTAGGGGATCTCAGTAAATGAGGAATGGAAAAGACAAGGACTAGCTTTGTGACCTTACCTTTTAATTTTTTGTAATTTTTTTAGCACACATTTGCAGTACTAACTGCTTCTTCACTGGTCCAAATGCATGACTCGGTGTTTAAACCAAAGCTGACCTTGTGGACTGCAGTCATTTCCACAGGTTGTACTGTAAAGTTCCATGATCGGTTAACATGTGCAGAGGCTACAAAACAATGACTGATTTAGAAAAATAGGGAAGAATTGCATTACTGGAGGGTTGTGTTGAACTGACCCCAGTCAGCAGCTAAGAATTGCACAGCTGCTGACATGTTCAACCCTCCTGCCCTGTGGGGCAAGCAAGAGTACAGTCAGTCTCTGAGCAATGGCTACCTGCCAGACCAACACCCCTTGCCAGTTTTTCACCTTATGTGGTCTGGGATATCCCTTTAGTCAGTCGGGGTCAACTGTCCCGGCTGCGTCTCCTCCCAGTTGCTCAGTAGTAGCCTAAACACTGGTGTGTTACCAATACTGCTTTAGTCACAAGTCCAAAGCATGGCACCATATGGGCTACTATGATAAAGATTAACTCCATCCTAGCCAGACCCAGTGCAGGGGTGCTCATGAGTAGTCTTCTTGTGGAGTAGTATAGAAAAAAGGTGTTACCGTCAGACATGCACGCCTGATGCATACAAAACAAGGCTGTTTTTGAAAAGATCTTTAGAATGAAGGGACGTGTGTGTAATTCGTGTATGTTTTAAGTGTAATTGAAGACTAGTGTAACTTCTACAGGCAGGCATTTGATGTCATTTTGCTTGAAATGTATACATTTTAAAATTATCCAGTAGCTTTGTAACTCAAAATTTTTTATCTTTCTTTCTCTTACTGTGTTTAAAATGTTAGCTTCCTACTTTCAGAACACTCATTACTTTTTAGTCTTTTGCCATGCAGTGTGTTTGTAATTGGGTATTTAACCTATTTAATTCCATGAGATTATGTTATGGTAATCTACTTGCAGTGTTCATCCTCTTGCACTAAGAGGTCAGGAAATTAAAAAGCAATTTGCATTCTCAATGAGTGAGAATTCTTTAATTTAATGCCTTATGTTTTTTGTTGTTGCTGTAATACCTGGTTCAATTACTGTATAGATTGTAGTAAATCTAAAAAAACTTGTTTCTTTACTGGTGGTGATTTCGCTTTTTAATCTTCAGAAAGTTACCGTGTGTTTGGATATATCTGCAAAGATACTAACTGTCTGTGCTATAACTAGGGTCTGTTCAGAGCTCATGTAAAAATTAGGCTCCTATTCAATCTACGCGTTATTCCTTCACATTTTAAATGTGGGAATAACACCTTTAAGGATGTAACAAGACCTTATGTTGATATAATTTGTTAAATTTGTTATAAGATCTTGAGTTTTAAATGCATTTTATTACTATTATAAACGATATTTTGAATTCTCGTATACGCACTGATGAGGATAATTGATACCACATGGGTAAAAGTAATAGAATCTAGTCCTAAGTGAGTTAATCAGCTTTATACTGTACTGTGGTTCTGCATTCTGTTATCTGATTTGTTATATTTCTTGCTCAGATGGCTGCATAGGATGAACAAAGTATTCATGTTCTGATTGTTTCTTAAAAACTGAAGTATGTACTCTCCAGGCTGAAGCTAGTGTTCGTAAAGACCATGTTTGAGTTGGACGTACCAAAATCCTAGGATTCTTTCAGATGTTGTGAGAAGTGACAAAATCCGTGAAGTGATAGGAATGGATTTAAAAATAGATATTAATTAAAGTGATACATACTGCAGAAGAGAGATAAAATATTCTGTCAATTTTATATTTTATATCAAAGGATCTCCAATATGATTTTTAGGAAGTAATTAATTTTCCTGATAATTAGCTGGATGATAAACTGCCAAACAGAGCAGTATTAATCAAAGTTGATAGGTAGATTCTAAGTTACTGTTTGCTTGCCTGTTCGCATTTATATTCATTCCCATGGAATTTTGCTAATTTGTACCAGATGAGAGTCAGATTCTTAATTATTTGCTTTTAGTAATACCAAAATAAATTGAAATCCAGGGATAACAGCTGCTTTTAAATTTACAGAAATGAAATAATTGTTTTAGAAGTCACAGTCAAAACTTACTGGATGAACATTTGAATTCTCTTTTGGAAAATGGAGAAGAATGTGAGTTTTGCTTCAACATTTTCAGAAGAAAAAGATTTCTTTATTTTAAAACTTCCCTTAGTTTTTGCTTGTTTTTATATTTTAAAGAAAAATACTCAAAGGGCAAAGATAAAGGGTATTGAAGAATCCAGAATATTTTTAATTGTGTTTGATAGGAAATGTTTGTATTTGTTTGCATTTATTTAAATTGTAGGATTGCACAATATGCATTCTGCATATGCTCCTGTTTTTCTATTCTTGTGAATTAGCTATCATTATTATCATGCTTACATGCTAAACACTGATAAAACTCTAGAACTAAATGAATATAATAATTCTCCAGTTTAGAAATGATAGTAACAAATCTCAGAAGGATAAAATAAAAGTATCAATTAAATCATATGTGGTATGCTTAAAACCATTGAAGGAAATATGGGGAGAGCAACAAAAGAGATTTTCTGTCTGTTTAGGAAATTTTTTCTGGTAATTATGATGGTGTCGAAGGGCATCACCAGCAGGCTGAGGGAGGTGATGCTTTCCCTCTACTTGTTCCCTATACAGGCTTGTTAGGGGCTGTTGGGTCCAGTGCTGGGCTGCTCAGCATGTGAGACAAGAACATGTATACTGTGTGTCCAGAAAAGGGCTGTGAATGGGATTAAGGGACCAGGGCATCCGTATTCGAGAAGAGGCCAAGAGAACTGGGATGGCTCATACTGGGGTAGGTTCAGATGGATCTTATCTATGTGTATAAATACCTGAGGGGAAGGAGTAAAGACAACAAAGCCAGACCCTGCTTAGTGATGCCCAGTGACAGGACGATGGACAGAAACTTAAACACAGGAAATTCTTCTTAAAAGTAAGAAGAAACCATTGGGATTTTTTTTGGTGGGAAGACAATCGAAGTCTGGCGCAGGTTGCCCAGAGCAGTTGTGGAGTCTCCATCCTTGAAGATATTAAAAACCTGACTGGACATGGCCCTGAGCAACCTGCTTGGAGCAGGGAGTCAGACTGGACCATCTCCAGAGGAGCTTTCCAGCCTCAGACATTCTGTGGTTTAGCAGCATAGACTGAGATGTAAGTGTACGTGCTGCTTTCTGCTCTTACCACGCTTACTCAGTTGTTTAATGGTTGTGCAAGAATTGAGAGAAGGAATAACTGTACTAGAAAACAAAAGGAATGTTGCTTTTGAACATGCCTACATTTCAAGATTATTTACACATACAAACCACAGGAGTGACACTAATAAGTAGAATCTCAGTGTCCCTGCTTAGTGGTGCAGCAAAAAAAAAAAATCTCCGAACACATAACCAGTTAGAAAAACTCAATTTTCAGATCCACTGTAGGTATCATAAGCCTTTGAGATGTGCTGAGAGCAGCAGCAGCAAACAGAAGCAACTTGTTTCAGAGAACAGAAATGCAAACAAGGAAGTACAGAATTGGGAAAATATTTGTAATGAAAATATAGAACATCAAACCAAAGCAGAAAAGAAATTTTGAGAAACGAAGCTGAATGGAGCTTGGAAATGTAGGCCTTAGGATGCTAAAGTGTTCTTTTTGCAATACATGGAGGTGAAAATCAGACCATCTATAGGCAGCCAGCTAAAATGTACAGCTCCGTGCCATCAACTAAATAAACACAAAATCTGTACTGCAGACAATGGTGTATGATTAATAAAGTGTTCTTGTAATGCTATCTGAAGCTATATACTTGAATGTAGCAAATTATGCCCTAAGAAAATTGGTATTTATAGCTGAAGTCTTTACAGGAGTAGAGCACCAAACAAACAAGTAGATAACCCCTTAAAAACTGTTGTATTGCAAATTAATTATAGTTGTTCAGCATCTTTCAGGAAAGGCTGTTTTCATACCTAATGAAAATTGAAAGTAAGACTATAAAATTATCAATTATATTTATGTAGGAATTGCTCCCTTAATTAAGATATTGTGCCTTAAAAGATGCATAAAGACAAATTATATCAAAGACAATGTCAAGGCATGTACTTTCAAACATCTGTAATTTCTCAGGTGTAAACCATACAGTAATATGCATCATAGAGCAATGCTTGTTCTCATCATTGGAATGTCTAACGTTTCAGTCTGGTTTTGTAACATTTGCACCTGTTTTACATTTCTTTGGGTCATTACGTTATAATTTTTCAAAATTCTTACCTCCATTAGTAGTTTGCTAGATAATGACCTCATACAATAATACAGGTTTTTCCCTAGTAATTTACACCTCTTGCACACCTATTAGTTATTTGAACTAAAGGAGTTTATAAGGCAGTTGATACCTAGGCACTCTCTCAGTTTCTAGTAGCAGGACAACCCTTAAAATAAAGCCTAGCTCATCCATGTGAAGGAAACACTAATGTTTTTGAGCTACTAACCGTAGCTTGTGCTATTGAGTAGTAAGCTTAAATTTTATTTTGACTCCAGTGATGTGTTTAGAATAAGGTTATGGTATTTTGAATCAACTGTAAGGAGTTTTGTTTATAAGTTAAATAGGAAAACAGTACTAACTCCAAAACATATTTAAGAACAAAATAATTAATTATGGAGTAACTGAATGTTCAATGAAGTAGCTTAGCTTATAGAAATGTAAAGCATGGTTACTGTTTTCTCATATCTTAGAAATAATAAATATGTTAAACTGGAACACTGCTTATGAATGTGATAAATTGGATCTATTTAATTTGCTTATTTGTAGTTTATTCTATATGGCATAATTTTTACCCATTATAGCTGCCTTTTGTCATGTCTCATCTTCTATGCTCTTGACCAAAGCATGGCCTTTGAGAAAATGGGACGTAGTTGGTAGCTCAGCATGTTTAGAGGAGATGAAACCTCTAAAGTGCAGGGTGAGAAAACAGAGGAGAATAAGAACATTTGCAAGGAAGCTTTTATTAATTTTAAAAACTGAAGCATAAATATAAATCAACAAATGAAGGGCTTTTTTGCTGAAAATTAAGTAGGTTCTCTCCCCCATTTGCTAATAAATCATAAAGCTGCTTATTTTATGATTCACAAATTAAAAATCATACTATAAATTATAAAGAAATTTGGAAGACCTATAGAGTATGCCATTATTTATTGCAATGTTCTATTCACCTTACAATTTGACAGGTTTGCAATTGTCAAAAATACTTTGAAGTAAAAGGGAAGATGAATAATAGAAGTAACTTAAAAAGGCAGTGTACAACCACAAAATAAAACCACTTGTTTGAGCTGATACACAACTGGAAAACGTAAAGGAGTAATTTTGCTGAAGTTTTAATTTGCCAGTGCAGGTAATTAAAGGCAATTATGCCTCTCAAACTGTCTGTGGGGATGCAGAATTTGAAGAGAGCAGTACATGGGAATCTTAAATACCAGTTCACATGATTTATGATTGTACAAGAACAGCAGTAAGATGTCTCCCCAGTCTGTAGCTTTGGAAAGCTAATTGAAATTAGCAAATTAAGTAATAAGATTGTGTGCAATAAGATATTATCATATAATTGTAGCAAAAATGTTTATTCAAAATTTTGTTTTTTCACTTCTAGTTTGTGTTAAGCCTTCAGGGGAAAAGGAATGTCACTTACATTTAAGCAAAATCCTACTATCTCAGATATATTTCAGAAAAATAATTAGTACTTTTTGGATAGCATTTGAAGTGATGTTGCTTGTTGGACAGCAAATGAATGTTGAAAAGTACACCATACTTCAACAAATGTAATTGATATGACTGACTTGTGTGTGGGGTGTGATTTTTCCGTGATGATTTTAATATTTTTGTTGTATTGTTATTCATAGAGAAATGAAAAATTCTTGGTAACTTGGGAAATACAACTCTATTCGTTACGAATGTCGTTGGATTGTATAAACAGTGTTTATTTTGCGAAAGTTAGTGTGGGTTATAACTTTCTATGAAGTGAAGCAGACTGAACAGAAAGGTCTGTTGGCCTTTTCCACATTCAAGGAGAGAAGTAAAAAGTAGCACTAGCTGAGGCATTCAGTGATTCTTTGCCACATTCCTATTTGAGTGCTAAAGAGCAGGCATTAAAACTACACAATAAGGAGCAGAAAAACTTTATTTGAGGCCTGTTTTTAAAAGTGTGTGCTTTCTGCATGGCAAGTGCTGAACATGAATCGTGGCTTGTAAAAGAAGAATGGAAATTGAGTTTTCTGGGGATATCATGTACTAAACATATCTCTCCCTCTCCACAAACAAATATGGTTTTTATTGGTTTTTTTTTAAGGACCTGTATCTTGTGTGTTTTCTAAGAAAAAGTGTATGTATGTGTGTGTGTGTTTCAAAAGTTCCCTGGCAAAAATTGTATTACTGCCTGTCAAACAGTCTCCAAAGATTTAAATGTTATTGTCATAACATTATTAAAAATGTTGAACTCCAGGGAAGATCAGATGCTTCTAAGAATGTGAAGTATTGAGGGAGGTCCTGGTCAAGATCTCAGGGCAAGAGTGATTTGTCTTGTGGAGTCATGTGTCATGCGATGATGTGTCAGGCCGGGAGTCTGCAGTGCTGGAACGTGCCTGATAGACCAGAGGATGAGACTATCTCCCAGCTTTGGGTTCTGTGTTTTTATCCACTCAAAAATGAAGTCAAATTGTGCAGAATGCTGAAATCGTTAAAAGCGGACAAAACCAGATCTGTAACGCATCATCAATGTATTTTCCACTGCTGGCAACTGACCCTTAACTTGCCCTTTATGAGTAGATTAGTATCACTGTTTTGGAGGTAATTGGATGAATGGTCATGCTGCAGATTACTGTGTCACAAACTGTTAAACTGTGGCCACAGTAGAAGTGCTCAGGTCCGTTTCCTTTGAGAAGATAGTTTGGTAATGTCATCTGCCCTGATTAGTGGAGTTGCTCTTGGTATTATCATTAGGAAGGGCTTGTTAAGTAAGACATTTAAGCATAAACTTTTCTCTGAATAAAGCACTGTACATGTAGATATTGTTATATAAATACAGGCAATAATTTATGTTGGTGTTAATAATGTATTTTCTATGCCAAATGACATAAGATTTGTGTTCATGCAAAAAAAATTTCTGTAAAGTGGTAGGATAGAAATTACTACATTTTTAAAATAAATAAGCAAGACCATTTGTTTTATTTTAAGAACAAGTGAACTCTCACAATGTTAGTGAGGTAGCACTGAAAAGAAAGGTTGAAATGTAACATATAGTGTTCATGGAAAAAGAGAGATTCTCCCATTCAATACTGCAAAGTGTTCTTACTAAGTTTTGGACAGTGTTTGTGGAACTGGAAGATATAGTGTCAGATTTTCAATTTAGATCACATTTCATAGTATGATTGGAAAGCAATACTTGTTAGTGCATGAATTCTGACCTGATTTTTTTGATAGTTCTGACATGATCAGTTAGGAAATAGGGCAAGGAAATGTTTCCCTTGCACCTTCCGCTAATGATGACAACAGCAGTTCCTAAGAACACAAGGACTGTGTGTTGATCTTGAGCTCTCCAGCTATCCGTGCCATCCTGATTTCTCATTTTTCCCCTTGAATATATGAGAAATAGTCCTAGGAGAAAGCATATTTGATGAAGAGTGGTTATTACTAGACTTATGCAGCTTGACCTCTCTTCCGGTTTAGAACTAAGTATGAAGAGTAAAACTAAAGCATGTTCATTATCTTTTAGAGCTTGGACTCTTTTTGTCCGATTATCAGGCTTTGTGGATCTGGGATCACATGCTGCCTGGAATGCTGTCATAGCAACTGAGGATATTATCCACATTCTACTATTTCTCAAATTGGGTGAGTCAGACTATTGGTCTTTGTATCCCGCAGCAGCAGCAAAGAGTTACAGGTCATGTCACTGTAGCTGGATGACTGAAAATAAGTCTAATGACCAGTGACATTCATAGTCATCAGTTTGACAACTGGTGCAGATATCAGCAGTGATATGTCTTGCTGTTGACAGGCTTAAGCAGCCCTCAGTCTTCTGAGCATATGGTTTCATATAACTGCACTACTGAGTCACACTAACAGTATTCTCAGACAAAACTGAGAGGGAGCATGCTTAAATGATAGAAAAAGCAAATAGCTTGAAATTGATTTATCTACACAGCAGAAAATAAACGCTTTCTGTTTTTCATAGTTATTTGAGGCTTTTACAGTAGATAATTGTCTATTAATCTGAATTCCTCGATATTTATGAAAAGAATTTCATCTGAAGACAGAGGCATACAGGGAAAGCCACAGTCTAGTTGCTTAGTATCTAGTTTTGAGACTAATGGAAGATTGTGATAAAATATATAAATATCATATGTGGTTTCAACTTTCTCTACAGTACACGTCTTCCCTCTTATATTGTGTGTTGGTGGTTTTGGGTTTGTTTTTTTATTTCCCCAGAGAGAATAACTTGTCTTCTACATCTGGTATATTGTTCAGAAAAGTGAAAATTCCCAAATGTTTTACGTCCATTATGCTTCTTTTCCAATTGCCCTTCTCATTTATCACAAGCACCAAATCCTTTGTCTCCTTTCTCTGTTGGTGGCTTTGCATATGTCACACCATTATACTGTTTCATTTAATGATTTGGCATCGTTTATATGATTAATCCTGTTACTTGTTGTTATAACCTCAAAACGCATTGCTGCATATCGGAAAGCGATACAATTCAGAAGTCCACTTACTTTCTCTCGTCTGTTCTAAGGTAATAGATTTACACTTAAGCTACTATTGTAAAATTCACGTTATGTTTAAAAACAGGCCAGCTCTCCTAAGTAAGCCAGAACTGGCTTCAGTAAGGTCTCATGTAATTACTTTTTAACATTCTTTTTTTTTTTTTCCAGTTATAGTGAATTATTCTGATAACAGTTGATCTTCAGTTATTGGTGCTGTTGGGGGAATGTATAATTTGATCAAACAGATAAGAGTGAGATATGACCTAGGGTGTACAAAGCTCATTCAACTGTTTGTGATTTCCGTTTTCAGTATGATTTATTACACAAAATCACTTGATTGTCTCAGGCTTTATATCATGGTAAACATTTAAGGAATTTTGACTGGAATTTGAATCTCAAATCTAAGGCAAAAAGAATTCTAATGGCTTCTGAGAATTGAGATAGGGAAGAGTTCATCTGTTGTCCTTTTGTATGTTTTCTTGTTTACCACTGATTGCCTTGTAGGTGTTTAATTGAGGGTCCTCTGATTATCAGCATGGCTTGATATTGCACTCCAGGAATGTTAAAAAGTGGGACAGATGTTTTAAGAGTCAGCAGAAGCATTGATAGCATACTAGTATGAATAATGAAAATATCTCAATCTATCTACAAAGAGAAAAAGAAAAAAACACAGGCTTCCTTCTCTTGTTCCAAAAGAAAAACTCATGCTGAGGCACATAATATGTTTAACGTGTTGTTAGATAGCAATAAACTTGTAAGCATCTTCACTTTTATTTGGCTCATCAAGGGGTAGGATGTATAAACTACAACACTATCCATAATAAAGGAGCTAAGAGTCCTTTGAAAATATTTTAATTCAGTGTATAGATTATTAGTCTTCTAAGGCTTGCCTTTGCCAGAAGGGATAGTTCCATTTATAACCTTGCCTGTGACACTGTTGTATATTCTGGTCCGGTGTGTGCAAGAGAAGAATAGGAAAGAGTAATAGACTTAGGAAAAAAAAAAAAAAGGACCTTTTTTTAACTGGTCAGAAAAATAAATTTCAAAATGTCAGGTCTCTGTAAATTAGGATCCAGTAATGGATATAAATGTTAAGGTGCTTATTGTGAGGCAGAGTACAGATATCTTTAAAATTAGGTAGAATAAAGAAAGGGAGCTGAAGCAGAGTCACTGGTTTCATAATCAAATGACTAGAACTATCTTTTTACTAAAATAACCCATGTAAACCCATTTATTAGTATGTATTTGCATGATTTTTGTTTACAATAAGTACTTTACAAACCTGAGTTTAGATGTAGCTTAACTTTAGAACTGACCTTTTCTACCTAAAAGATCTAACTGAATCAGAATGATTTTGAGGTTTTCAATTTATTTGCTTCAGCATATTCTTAGAATGACAGAAGATGTTTATTTTTTTCCATCGTGGAGGTAGGGACAGGAAACTACAAAAACTGATGACTTTTTCTTCGGGAAATGCTATCATCATTGTAGAAAGCACAAGATGTGTGCCTGTTTAAAAGCATGATCTATACAGCTGTATTTTCCCAGGACTCTGTGAAACTCCTGAGTTTGACCAAGCTATGAACTTTCGAAAACCACATATTACACGCTCTTCATAAAGGCTTGGTTAAATTTTGCAAGTACCCCCCCTGAAGTTTCTAACCGAATGAGCTTATTCAAATTCAAGACTGCAGAGGACTTTCCTTATAATTACAGTTTGAGATTGCTTCAAACTATGCTAGGTCCATAGCATTGCTAGGTCCAAGGTCTGTACTTCTGCTATGTCTCACATACAGTGTGCTACATGTGAGATGAAGAAGACAGTACCAAACTAAAAAAATATAAAAATGCCTCATTAGTTGCAGAGGGTGAGTTGGACCTAATATGAGTACGTACATGGGCTTAGAACTTGAGTAGGAGAGGCAGTAAAACTCTGACCAGAAAGGGGATTGAGACTTAATGCTAGATAGTGCCTGTACAGTGATAGATAGGGTGTTGGGACTAGAAGTCAGGTGAGAATAGGAAGTGATGGCTGGAAGCCAGTTGGTAGAATCGGTTGATATGGAGACCTAAGAGAGAAGAAAGTTGACACTGAGATTTGATGCGATAGATGAGATAGATAACGGGAGAAAACTAGTGTTTACTGGATGGGGAAGGGACAAGAACCTGAGAATTGGATACCTTTAAAAGGAAAGAGCATTAATCAGAAATGTGGGCTGTAAAAAAAAAAAAAAAAAGCAGAATCTTGATTTGGAAGAAAAGGCGAAACAAATCAGAAAGGGATCCAGGATGGGTCAAGAGAACTGTAATGCTGCATCTTGAGAAGTGAGAAGAAGTCACTCTGCATGATGCAGTGGGATGGAAATGAGACAGTGGCTCTAGTGCATGAACAGACTGGGGCTGGGTTGAGGAAACAGAATCAGGAAAGGACTGGGATCAGAATAAGTACTGCAGGAATAAGCACTGGAAAGAATAAATAGAAAATTCTGTACTCTCTTAAGTCCCTGCCCTTCTGTAGTCTGAATTAGAACAGAAACTTCCCTGGCCTCACTGTTACTTTTTGGTATGAGCTGGTATTGGACAATGTATCTCCTTGTACTGCTAAAGGAAGCCCAGTGGGATAATTTGTCAGGCAAATCCACATCTAGAACAATGTTTCTGCAATATCGGGGATGAAACGCACATAGAAGGTGTGCTTTGTGGAGAGATTAGGGCTAGTTATAAAGTCTGCTGGTCATCTAGTAGAGTATTCATTCACGGTTGTACTTGATGATCTTAAAGGTCTTTTCCAACCTAAGTGATTCTATGATTCATTCTCAAATGTAACAGTAATCACACAGAATTGGTTTCTAAGAGACCTGCATGAAAATAAGTTAAAATAAGGTAAACTTTTCCTGTGTAAGCAAGAAGGGATTTCAGAAGGAGAAAGGACAAGACAAAAAGAATTGAGAAACACCTATGCCAAAGAGATCCTACTTGACACTGTGCAATGTTTCCTCAGTGCCCGACTTGATTCCTCAGGATCTGACTGGCAGAAGTCCCAAACTCCACAACCGTGCTTGCACTCAGTGGACTTTGACTTTACCAACTGTTCTTTTATTACTGGATGCTCTGGCAGGTATTTAAAACTGATACAAGAAAGGAGAGGTTTCTGACCTGAATTTCACTGTCTCTCAATTCTCTGTTTTGAATCAGTACGTTAATGTCTCCTTTGTATGTAAAGGGTGACTTGGGATGTACAAGATATGTAAGGAATGTGTCATGGAAAAACCATCCTCTGAACTGTGAAGGTGAAATAAAATATCATGTAGATTCTTGCACTGGGAATAGCTTCCATCCTTTTTGCTTATTGAAGCAAAGGTCTTGTGTGGGAGTGGGGTTATGGGGTACATGGCAAAAGATTTTTGTCATAATGTGTATGCAAAAAATGACTGAAATAAGTCTTGACAGAGTGTATTGTGTCACTTCCCAATCTTGGAGTACTCAACTTTGCAATCTTAGCCATGTTTTTTAACACAGACTTATGTGCATGTGTAATGAAGGCAGCTTTATTGAGATTGTTGATTAACTGAGTTACTCTTACAATGAACTATTATAAATTTGCTGGTTTGTTAAGTCATACCGTGTGAATGTGTGAAGTAGCATAGTGGCAAATTAGGTTTTCTTTAGGGATGTTTGAGTGTTTGGAGTCTCTGAAGAGTGTACATGGAAGGCCAAGGGCTGTTTTTTTCCTTTATCTCACAAGTATTTTCCTTGTGATAAATTGTTCCCGTCTCTAGCCCAAGGCTTGAAATACACATGCAGATTTTGCTCTAGATATCACATGGGTTTTTTTAAGTTTTACAATACAAGAGAGTGCTTTTTAACATTTTTTTTTCCTGTGGCCCTTGTGAAGTTTTGTTTGTTTGTTTTTATTTGTAGGGTGGGTTTTTTTTTAAAAAATAAGACATATCTAAATAATATTATATATGGCTAAATAATATTCTATTATATTAACGGTTCGACTTGATGATATGAAGAGTCTTTTCCAATGTAAATGATTCTATGGTTCTATATAGAATGATGCAAAACAATTTTCCCTTTCTCAGACAAAGCAAAATAGTTCCTCCACATTTTCTTAGAAGTTTCTTATATCCACAGTCATAAATGCTGGTGGTGAAGAGAGGTGATCAAAATTATGTAACTAGCATAATTATTTTGTTATTTCGACAGTTTGAGGGGAAAGGCTTGGGTGTGCAATGTAGGTTAAACCTGGGACTCCTGCCAGCTTTCCAGGCTGTGCTTACACCCAAGACCTCTTAAAAAAATTAGATTGAAGATGATTAATACACTTCTTGCTTCATATTTACTTTGAAGAAGCTCTTCATCTTACCTGTCTTTACTCAGAGAACAGGGTTAGATAATCTAACAGGCCCTGAGTGTGTGATTTTTTTGGTTTGTGGGTTTTTTCATTGGTTTTGTGGAGGTTTTTGGGGTATTTTTTCCCTTAAGTATGTTAGTGTGATATTTTTCTTCAATTATTTCACATCTATGTGTTTTAGTCTTGGAGATGAAGTAGCACAGAGAATAGACTCAAAAATAGTTTTAAGAATAACTTTTTTTAATACTTTTTGGATGGATAGATGTCAAAAGTATGGAATGTGTTAACAGCTGGGGGAAAGGATAAGTCAATAAAGGCATACTCTTTAAAGTTTAATTTAAGGGAAAAAAAATGCCATCTTTCCTTTTGACAGTTTCTTACTCACTGTTTGAGAGGGTAGGGCGGCTCCTGTACTCTTACGTGGCTTATAATAGTCTCAGTCTAGAACGTGCAGCATCCTTGATGTATTTATCTTACATTTAACTTACAAAGCACAATTTCTTCCTCTGTTCTTGGCTTTGATTGCTGTGTCTGGTGTAAGAACTTATCCATGTAGACCACCCACATGGTACTATATTATGTAGAGCTAAACAAGCTAAGCCTGTCAAATCTCTGTGTTTTGCATCAAGGACTATGTGAAACTATAGTCCTGTGTTTGCATCCTATAATCTCTGTGTTTGCATCAAGGACTATATTTTGCACTATGACTTATAAGTCATAGTCTGACCTCCTTTGCCCACAGCCTCAGCATCCTTGCCACAAAGTGATCTCAGGAACTAATTTCTATACTTTCTTTCTTTGAATCCTAATTGACTGCTGTAAGACCTATGTATGTAAGACTGTTTCTTAGTATGAATTCTTGACTTTGGAGTATATACATGTATCTGTGACTGCGGTAAGTGTGTATATATACATACGTATGAATGTATGATTCCAGTGTAAGTACATGCTTTCTGTCGGGTTAATGATGTCTTTACATCCACAGATGTTTGTGTTAAGATGAAGTAACCCAACAGTATCTGTAAATAGCTGCATACAACAAGCATCACTTAATATGTCACAAATATTTGAATGTGTCTCCAATAAAGTTTCTGTGTCACTGGTGAAAGTGAGAACAGAAGAGAAGATAGGACCAAAGAAGAATATTCTGTCCTTATCTAGAACTGCGTGGTCTAGAGGTGTTTTCTTCCAGCGCCCTGATAGAGAAAGAAAAAGGAAAAGTTATATTTTCTGATCATACCTTAAGAAGTAACTGATTCTGACATTGTTGTCAGGTGGTTTCTTTTAGTCGTCTTGTACTTATGGATTGATACAAATGCTTTTTCAGCAAATGCATCTTGACAGTCTTCATTATTATAATCATCCTGAAAGATAGAAGCAGGTGAATCAAAGATGAAATGTTGAGTAGACAAGTGGCAACAACTTTCTAAACATCAGGTGTTACATTCAAAACATGACAAATATGAAAAGAATATAGAATACAGTGGGAACAAAAGGAGGAAGTGAGTTTCTCTGTAACAACTTTTCAAGTGATAACTTTCAGATATAGCAGCACTGTTTCAGTTATTACTTTAGGCAGAGTTGTTGCTGTCATCTATTCTAGTAAGAAATGCACTTAAATGAGACAGTTGTGAAAAGTGAGAACAGGTGTGAGGGGCTGTAATTTTATAGCTGTTATCACTAATACTGAAAGGACTTGACTTGCCTATTTTAAGATCACATGTACTATAAAACAGCTTTTGATGGACTAGCCTTCCTCAATTATTTCTCTCTGGTTTTTAGGGGTTTTTTTGTTTGTTTTCGTGGTTGTTGTTTTTGGGGTTTGTTTGTGTTTTTCTTTTCTCAGATATTTTTATTACTATTTCTTGCTAATTTGTACTGATGTGTTATGTTCTGTATCTCCTTAGAATCATCTGGAAAGCTACACAAATGATGCCTTAATTTAATGTGTATATGGGGGGGAGTGTCAACTGCTTTCATGTGATGTAAATTTCTTTCAAGTTAGATGATTTCTGAAAAGGAAAAAACAAGCTCCCCAGTTTCTTAATTGAATGCATATCTTTGTAAGTTGGAGGGAGAATTTGTGATGTTGGAAAAACAAGTTCTGTTTCTGCATTTCTCATAGCTTGCCTACTTATGGTAAAGAGTTTCTTCTTCAAACTTCTAGTTTGCTCTTTGTTTCCTTTGGTGAAACATGGACAGACTGAACAGAACTGATATTTGACATGAAAATTGTGTGACAGTAAACTTGAAAAAACAACAACAAAAAAGAGCCACAGAAAACCCAAACCCAAAACTCAAAGCAAATAAAACTTCAGGGTATAGGCAAGACAATGCAATTTGGAATGATACTTTGAGGCATTAGTCATTTGAGTTAGAGAAGGTGATTGTATATAGTGTAGGTGGAAATCCAGGGAGGATTTCTGGATTTAGTCCTATAGTGTAGCCTGAACAAAAATATTTGTCTGATTCCTGCTGGCAGTCAGTATTGTACATAAACTGGCACTGTCTCTACTATGTTTTGAATGAATAAAAGAATGCTGTTGAAATTGCTTGCTAAAAAATACAGAGGACTTTTCATTTTATGTAACCTGATAGGTTTGATGACTTTGTCAATAACTCCATTCCCAGAATTTGGTGGTGGAGTGGAGATTTCTACTCAGATTTAGCACATTAATCTGAAATGTGCAAGAGTCTTACTCTAATTCCTATCCCAAGCAAGCCTCTGATAACATTAGCTATTGCATATCCATTTGGGTTGGCAGCAATTTGTTCACTGCTTTCTCTATTCTGACTACTGTTTCCAATCTTAGTGGAGACCAGTCCATTGCTGAATCATAGATAAGACATTTTGCTATTTCAGAAATCTTTTGGATTTTGGTTTCATCACACATGCAACCTATTAAGATTTCCAACAACCTAATGCATTGGAAAACAAAATGGTATGAATCATTGAGTCTAAATACTTCAAGAAAAATGATGTGGAAATGAGTATTTACCTTAATGTAAATATTGGTTAATGTTGTAAATCATGCCAACTGCATCTTAATTCTATGTTCACTGAATCAACATTTGTAAATCTAGTATCTCAACACTTTCTTTCCGATTAAACTTCTTTCAAAAATTGCAAGTTTATTTTGCTTTTTTCTCCTCTAAAGGCCATTAAGTCACATTGATATATTTATTCCTTTACTGCAAACTTCTTTTGTAAGGCACCCCATGATTTTTGTCCTAGGTTTGGGAGGCTTGCCATGGCAATCCAAGTGCAACAAAAAGTCTTATTTTTTGCCAACAGAGAGAAAGGAACAACAATTAAATCAACATAAACAAGACTAAAATTGCTTCGAATGAAACACTTTAGATCATGGATATTTCTAGGGGTCATGGCCAAAAAGCTGTCAATTTGGAAACAGAGAATTTGAAGTATGTTTCTCTTCAGTTAGTAGATGAGTAAGTAGAAGAGAGCAGATCAGATATTTATAGAAATCCTGGCCGAATACCAGAAATAGGCAATTGCCCTTATAGACCAGTAGAGTGTCAATATTATATGCAACATATGGAGACAACTGTCATGTCTCAAACAAAGTACTTTAGTTCAGCAGATTTTTCTGGAGTTTTTGAGGTTGTATCTTCTTGTTCTAAAGCAATGAATGTGAAAATGGTTTGCCTAAAATTTCTGAAGGCCCATATTGGTGGATAAGCTATTGGCCGAGACGTAGAGAATGTCTTGAGTAGAGAGGTAGGGCACAGGCTGGGTATGAGTAGAAAAAAGTAGTGAAGATGCAGAGGGGAATAGAGATTGACTTCTTTTTTAAGTCTCTGAAGTCTGCAGTAATGTTATCTTTCATAAAGTTTTACAGATCATTAGTCTCTAACTGATGCTTATGCCTTTGGGTAGGTGGGGAAATATTCTTTCATTTAACAATGCAGATATGATACATGTAGGATACCTTTTTTTTAAGTAAGAATTTCTGACATACAAGCTTGAGGGTGTATTATCCTCTCACTGTGTATGCATAGCTTTCATTAATGATAATTATCCAATAATGATGAAGGTGCTAGGGATTGTCTGGAGATTAAAGAGCAGCTGGAAGAAGCTGATAACCTGTGATACTGCTGTAGGCCATTAGCCCTAGCAAGCCATTAATCTCTGGAAGTACCTGGGACTACTACCGTAAAATGACAAAAGGATTTGGAGATGGGGGTGGAGGTAGGAATGGCCAGGCAGGTTGCAGATGAATAAAGGATTACAGAAGGACACAGTCTCATACTGTGTACTTGTGGCCCACAGCAACAGATTTTCCAGGTCCTGGAGCAAAGGGAAGGCTTCTGGATTCTGTGGGCATCCCAGATAGGATAATTCAAAGTTAAGTCCATAGAAAGAAGGAAGGAGTGGGAACGTAGTCTGCTGTACAACCTCAGTTCTAGTTTGTGTGCTTTAAGAAACCAACTCCTATTAATATAAGTAATTTTGATTAATGTTTGATCAATATGTAGTTAATTCCAAGCTAAGTAGTTAATTCCAAGTAATGAATTAAACACTCCATCATTACCTTTTATGTATTCAAAACCTTATGATTGCATCATGTTTACTGTCACTGTGTGCTTTTATAATGAGGTGCCAAGGAATGGGTTTTGAAGGCAATATCAGCTAGGCTTTGATTCTTTCGTCTTTTGTCAGTTTATGTCTTGGTTCTCCGTTTCTCTCTGTTTGGAGATTTTGCTAGTTACATTAAATTAAAATCTTCAGGTACGCTAAATTCAACAAAACGAAAATGACTGCACGTCCAGTGTGTTAGAACAATTCCAATTCAAGAAAAGAAATGAAGCCAGGTGATGGGGTCTCAATTCTTCATTGATTAGCATGCTTCTGTAGAAATGACTGGAATAGAAAACCATGTCCTTGTCTTTACTAACAACAAAGACCCTTCTTCATTAAAATTTTACCTTATACTTTATCCAAAAAAAAAAAAAAAGTTGGCAGACTAAAAATGTGCTTTAGTTATTTAGATCTCCAACTCATTAGGTATAAGAATTATTTTATTAATGTTAGACAGTATTTTAGGGAATCATAAGGCAAGCAAAGAAGTAATCGATTCATTCCAGCTCCAGAAGTCATTTGTATTTTGTACAAATTTTTAGAAGATGAAAGTGTCCAAAAGTGTTAAACCACCAGCTGCACCTGCAGAACTCTTATGAAAAGGCTATAAGTGGATGATTTTTTAGAAATGTTATTTTGAAAAAGTACTGAAGTTTCATTTTCATTACCTGTTAGCAAAATGGTAATACTTTTGTAACAAATAATCAGGCAGTTTCAGACTTTCTCTTTGGCTTTCTTCTTAGCAGACTCCCTTCTGAATAACCTAGTCTTTTGTGTTGAGATGTCTTAGCACCTATACACGTGCATACTGTAAAGGATTTTCTTTTTACTTTCAGTGGACTGAAATGCCAAAGGGTGACAGACCTAACACCTTCTTCTCCTTATCATCTTGTCTTTTGCAGCCAAACTTTAGAGTTAGACATCTGTAGTTAATGAAGTGATATTCTTTTAACTTGCAGCATTACTTGCATCACTGCTATTTGACTGGCACAAGACTGCTGTCTTCAGATCATTTTTTTATTAGAGAAGTTGTGTGTCCCATTCATATTATGTATGCAAGTTGTGTTCAGAGAGATATCTTGAGATTGCTTTCACTTTTTTCCTTTCTATCCAAAAAACTTGTTGTTTGCTCTCTTTTGGTTTGATTTTTTGTTTTTGTTTTTTTTTATGGAGAGGATGCTGTTTTTTTCAATTATTTTTACTTTTTGAATCTGAGTGTAGAAGCTGTATCATAAAACTTCTGTGACCGTGAATGTCAAAGGATTTTCAAGTATGGGAATGGTTAAAATGTGGTCCTTTTTTGCTTGTTTACACAGCAGGCTGGGAATGTATATATATATATATATTTTTTTTTTTTTTAAAGAGTAAAGATTTACACAGATGATTCATAGGCAAGGAGAAAAGGATGAAAACTTATGTGCATTTTTTTGCATCTCTGCAGTTTTAGATTCAGTTCATGTTTAAATAGTCCTGTCCCAAAAGTTTGGGTTCCAGGACTGAAGGTCAAAGCCTTAAAGATCTGGAACCATTGAATGGGTTCTTTGAACTGACAGGGTGCAGCATTCTCCTGCAAAATATGGTCTTTCCATATTTACATGGATATCTGGAAGGATTTTTGATTAACTTTTTTTCTTTTTCCTAGAAGAATAGCTGTGGTGCACTTAAAAATGACAGATATGTTGAACATAAGTAGTTTATTTGGCACCATGTAGCCTCATGTGTTTATCGTTTAGTAGTTCACCTGCCTGGGAAAGGAGAAGCTCCCAACTAAATTCTGTGCCCAAGAGCTACAAAATTTTTAACAGTTCTGACATCAAGTTATCATGAAAATTTGAGTTAATTTGGCCATTAGTAAAGAGACTCTTTCCCTTTTTAGATTTTTAGTAGCAGTTCCAATGTATCTATGTGAATGTTGCTATTGTTAAAGCAATATTATTTCCTGGATTGAATGATGCTCCTTCACACTTCTTGTGCAAGTAGGTGCTCATAAACCAACAGCTACTATATGACTTTATTCACATTAAAGACTGTATACTGCATGCCTTTAGTTCACTTCCACGTTGTGGCTTTTGTGCCAAAGTATATTTGTGTTTGAATCATTTTTTTTCTCTCCTGTTTTCATCTGTTACATGAAAAACTTCAGAGGTCCTCTGGCTCATCAAATAATTTGAGTGGCTCAAATTATCATTTTCCCTGTTCAGATTAATGGGATTTTGTTTGTGATTTAGTAACTTCCTATTCAAGTGACTTCTTTGAATAAAAGTCAAATAAATTTTTCTAGGAAAAAAACAAAACTACAAAACTATGAAATGCAGTACCTGTTAGAGTGGGGTTTTGGTTTACAGTAAAACATATTTAATTTCCATTCAAAGAAATCTTTCATAGCCTTTTCACGGAAAATGTTTCATTTTGTCAACTGCCATTCCCACTAATGTATTTTTCTCAAGGCAGGAAAGTGCTGTTGGCTAGTTAAAGACTTAACTACAGAGCAATGTACTTATGGAACTAGTGTTACTAGTCTCATTTGATGTATGACTCTAGATAAACACGGTGTGATCTAAGCGGTGCCAAGTGCAGGGAATTCTTTATTTAATCCTTTCATGCTGGACTGACTTGTACTAGGAACTTCCTTGAAACAGTAAAAACCAACAAGGTACCTTAGAAAATTAGTATGAAATTTATAGTGTGAATATGTCAGTATTTCTAATTAAATTTCTTGGTATTTGTCCACTAAGGAAAGGTAGAATATTGAACTGCTTAATATAGAGTTTTAATTAAGACCAATGTGTATTGGTTTTATGCCAGCAGCTTTTTTTTTTTTTTTCAACCTTGAAAAATGCAGATTGAATGCAAGTCTGACTTGCATAGGAATTGAATATTTCTTTGGTATGTTTTCTAGCTCTTTGCCCAAATACAGCATTGGGGAAGTTTAAAGAGACTTTTTGTTGCTTTTTGTTTTGAAAAGAGCACTTAGGTGTATTTGTTTTCCATCCTAATTTATCATTACTAATTAAATTAAGCATATATTCCACAAATGAACACAACCTATAATTTGAGTTTGTGTTGCAGTGGTTCCTTTGAAGACTGGTCAAGAGAGTAGTAAATTAAATTTTAATTAGGTGTTTTCTTTAAATAGTTAACTCAGAAACACACTTACTTAAGAAACATCTATGTCAATTAAAAATATTGGTGTGCACACAAAGGCTATGTTGAATTAGAATAGAGGAGCATGCCTCAACCACTTTGGTGTAATGTTCTCAGTTCAAACTGCTCCTCCAGGTGGTCTGAGCTAAGCTGCCAGACCTCTCCCTGAGATGGCTGGTGAGTCTTCATGAAGTCATTCCTGATAACACGACCAGTGAAACAAGTGTCTGAGACAGGGACACAAGCAAAAGCTGGGGCTATGGTTACGTGTGGCTTAAACGGATGCTGCTGCTTGATGAGTGAACACATATCTAAGCCTTCTATTTCCTTTGAGTGGATTTTGCTGTACTTTCTGGTGGAACTCTGACAATCTTTCATCTTTATGTTTGATGTGTGGACACTTTTTTTTCCTTGAACTTTAAGAAATGTTAATAATCTGTAGGCAGTTTTTGTTGAGGTTGGAGGGAGGAATTTCACACTTCTCACTTAGCAGCGCCTTTAAAATATATAAATGTATTATAATATATGTGATATAGAAATTTTTGTGTAGACTGTTTGGCTCTTGTATCTCTAAAGGTAGATTTTATACTAAGGTAAAATGCTGATGTGTCATTTAGGTACACCAATCTAATGGTAGGACACCTTTTAAAAGATATGAGCTTACCAAGTGGAGATCAGTTATGTGTAATGTTCCTTAGAGGTGGGTATTGAGGCCGGTGCTGTTTAATATCTTTGTCGGTGACATGGACAGTGGGATCGAGTGCATCCTCAGCAAGTTTGCTGACGACATCAAACTATGTAGTGTTGTGGACATGCTGGAGGAAAGGGATGCTATCCAGAGGGACCTTGACAGGCTGGAGAGATGGGCCCGTGAGAACCTCATGAAGTTCAACGAGGCCAAGTGCAAGGTCCTGCAGGTGGGTCGGGGCAATCTCAAGCACAAGTACAGACTGGGCAGAGAATGGACTGAGAGCAGCACAGAGGAGGAGGACTTGGGGCTGTTGGTTGATGAGAAGCTCAACATGAGCTGGCAATGTGCGTTTGCAGCCTAGAAAGCCAAACGTGTCCTGGGCTGCATCCAAAGAAGCGTGGCCAGCAGGTCAAGGGAGGTGATTCTGCCCCTCTACTCTGCTCTCATGAGACCCCACCTGGAATATTGCATTCAGCTCTGGAGTCCCCAACACAAGAAGGACATGGAGCTGCTGGAGCGAGTCCAGAGGAGGGCCACGAAGATGATCCAAGGGCTGGAGAACCTCTGCTATGAAGACAAGCTGAGAGAGTTGGGGTTATTCAGCCTGGAGAAGAGAAGGCTCTGGGGAGACCTTCGAGCAGCCTTGCAGTACCTAAAGGAGTTCTACAAGGGCCCATAGTAATAAGACAAGGGGCAATGGCTTTAAACTGAAAGAGGGTAGATTTAGATTAGATATAAGGCAGAAATTCTTCCCTGTGAGGGTGGTGAGACACTGGAACAGGTTTCCCAGAGAAGTTGTGGCTGTCCCACCCCTGGAAATATTCAAGACCAGATTGGACAAGACTCTGAGCAACCTGGTGTAGTGGAAGGTGTCCCTGCCCATGGCAGAGGGTTTGGAACTAGATAATCTTTAAGGTCCCTTACAACCCTAACCATTCTATGATTCTACCAACTTTCATTGCTGTAATATGTAATAAGTCACAGAAAACAGTTAAAATACAATAATATCAGAATTGATTCAGGGAGAAAGAGCATACTGATATGTTACAGACATACTTTAAAATGACTACTTGGTTTTGAGATGAAGAAAGTAGAAATGAATATAAATTCTTAGAACAATTCATTTCAGTCATGTTTTATATGGTCTGCTGAAGGATATAGTATGCTTTTTCAATTCACTGTATTACTGCCTTGCTCAGGAGATTCACAAACTGAAGTTACAGAGTTGTAAAAAAACTGAGAAAGGGACAGGTTCACCATGTTAACAAGAATTGAAAACAAAAAAGGAGAGGGGGGAAAAAAATACCTACTTACCCCACCTAAAAAAACAAACAAACAGCTTCATAGTGTAAATAAAGGCATATAAACTATTTCCCTCTAAGTCAGGTATGTGCAGCTTCACATTTGTTCCAATACAGTTGTAGATTTAGTATTTTTGAAATTATTATAGTCTTTAATAGGAAAAGTAATTTTCTTCCCTTTTTATACCAATCAGCAGCTGCAATATGGTTGTACACTTCATATTATTGAATGCTCTTATGCTTTGTATATTATGGCCTTTTAAAGAGCAATCAAAATCATTAGTTGCTCAGTCTTTCACTCTTAGAGAGGCGTATCAGCCTTTATAAATGCTTAAAAGGTTAGATATTTAGGATTAGTATTAACTAGACCAGATGAAAACTAACCTCTTGCAAGTTTTCTTAGCTTGGTTGTGTAAGGCTTGAGAGTAGAGTAGTGGCTACATTATAAAAGCAATTAAAAAAAAAAAAAAGATGATGATATGAAGAAATAGGGGAATAGCTCAAAGAGAAAATGTGTATGTGGGTGACAATATAATCTGAGTACTGGAATACATAAACAGTATTTATGATGGGGCAGAGAAACAACTGATTACACTGTCTTGGAAAAATGTAAAACATGATAAATGTAAATGTAAAAAAATGTAAAACTAATAACAACAAAAAAAGTAAAACTAAAGAGCATGTATGCTTCCTTCTTCAGAGAAATCCTCCATGAGAAGAATACTTTTCTTAGTTTGGTGCAGAAGTTGGCATTTTTCCCGATTGTCATGTGAATTCTTGTTCTGTGGGAATAAGAATTATTCTGGTGCTTATTTTACTACAAATGATCCCATTTTGGAGGTACAGAGTAAGAGCTAGCTGCTGCTACTATGATGATGGTAGCTCAAGATGCTGACCAAATAAGATGGTCTAAATGAGTTGCCCAGAAAGATCAAAACTCTGTGCCTTGTGCTGATTTTGAACCGTTCTAAAAAAAAATATAAAATCTTAAGCCCATTAATTCACTAATATATGTTATGGGAGATGCTGTTTATTTCACTGTGCTTAAAAATGTATTTAAAGCTGAATCTCAGTTTTACGTTCAGCTCATCTTTAAACCCTTCACAATATAGACTGTAATGCTTTTGAAGCCAGGTACATGTGCGTGGAAAAATACACGAATATTGCCAGGCATCATTTAGTTATCTATTTGTTACCATATCCTATTCCACAATGACAAGACATTATCCTGTTTTAAGAAACTGAAACTATCCGTATAGACTATTCTAGCTTCATGTTATCTGGATTTCCAAAGTGAACCTTACTCCATTAATTTGGTATTATTATACTTGTGGAAATTTTAACAATGGTAATTTAATGTGCTTTGAGATGGATTATTTGGAGATGAAAAGATTTTTACATGATCCATTCTCTTTCTTATGAATTAGCTCATTGCTTAAGTAAGATTTAGCCTGATTAATCTCTCAAATAAAAAAAAAGCTCAGATCAGTTTAGCTAAAAGTAGTGAGGATGAGGGCAGATAGTTATATTCAGTAGAGGTTAGGTGGTGGTAAATATAGCAATAAAGCAAGAGGAAACCCAGTAGAGAACTTTCAGCTCTATCTGATTGTTTTTTAAATACATTTTACATAAGAACTTTAATTGGAAGGCAATATTTTCTGTTTCTATTTTTCACTTTTTCCTTGCTTGTTTAATAAGATTGTATATTAACTTTTCTCACTTAGTTGTTCTGTTCTTGAGCTGTGTCCAATGATTATAATGTCATATGTGGAAGAGCCTTCTATGGTTGTTCGTTTTTCAGCGTTCATGTGCACTAAAACGTGCAAATGCTCAACTCCAAGACTCTGTAAATGTTACAGTGAATTTGGCATACTGTCATAGCCATTGTAGAATAGGCTGTGTAAGCAGCTGAGATATCTAAATTCTAACTAACATGCAAATAAATCATAGAATCATAGAATGCTTAGGGTTGGAAGGGACCTTAAAGATCATCTAGTTCCAACCCCCCTGCCATGGGCAGAGAAACCCTCCACTACACCAGGTTGCCCAAAGCCTCATCCAACCTGGCCTTGAACACTTCCAGGGATGGGGCATCCACAACTTCTCTGGGCAATCTGTTCCAGTGCCTCACCACCCTCAATGTAAAAAATTTCTTCCTTATATCTAATCTAAATCTGCCCTCTTTCAGTTTGAATCCATTGCCCCTTGTCCTATCACTACATACCCTTGTAAAAAGTCCCTCTTCAGCTTTCCTGTAGGCCCCCTTTAGGTACTGGAAAGCTGCTACAAGATCACCGCTGAGCCTTCTCTTCTCCAGGCTGAACAGCCCCAACTCTCTCAGCCTGTCTACAAATAGAATTTCTTTTTTTTTGGTATGAGCCATTCTATTGTTTTTTTGTTCTCCAAATGTAAATTGATATTAGAAATAGATCTTGAAAATGGAACTATAGAAATTCACAATATGCAGTAAGTGCAAATTTTACATTCTGAAGCAACCTAAGCAACAGAAACACTGAAGTTAAGTAAGACTGGTAACAATGTACTGTATGACAGGTCTCGGGCAAGACATCCTGAAATGAGTCCTGTGTGGTGGTTATAAATGCACACAGTCAGCCAGTTGCAGTCCCCTTCCTTTCTCTTCTTCATCGCTCTCATCTAATCCCTAATGATAAACAGGAAACTGGTATTCATGCACTTTTAAACAAAACAAAAAGAAAAAAAAACTATGCTGTAGTGTCCAATACCAAACAAAACTATGGATGTTCAAAGGTACTGGTGGGTAAAAAAATTCACGTTCACCTCCTGATTAAATTCCAGCCCCAAATGATCGAGTGGAATGAATTTTTGAATGGTGGTGTGGTAACATGTTCAGTGTGTATTCTAATGCTTTCAGGCTGCTTTGAAATGGCAAGTGTAAGCAGTGAGGAATTTAGCAGCCCAGGTGTTTTCAGGTGTTTGCAGGAAGCAAGCTAGTGTACTATGAGTGAGGAATGGATGGTTTGTAGTCTAGCTCTCATTATTCCAGTGACAAGCTGTGCAGCTTCAGCAAAATATCTGTTCTTTCTCCTTACCTTTATGCTTAACTGCTGGAGGCATTTTTTAATAGCAATACTGAGTTTTGTATGATATTACTGGTACTATTAATTGGCAATGCTATTCGTAGTATCAATGGAGAAGTGAAAGACTGACTTGGTATCAATACTAATCAGTTGCCTCATCTTTTTTTTTTGTTGTTGTTTTGATTTTCTTTTTTCTTTTCCTGCTGTTGTTCGAGCAGTTAAAGTAATGGGTGTTGAATGACAGGCGCATAGTAAGTTTTGAATAACATTGTCTTGTGTACTACAGTGCCTTCAGGAAAATTAAGTAAAGAAGCAGAACAGGCACTATATGCAGCTAGAAGAAAGTTAAAAGTATGAGTATCAGTATAATATATGATAATGAGACTGAAAAATGTGTTTAGAGATAGAACTGATTTGTGCTGATGCTCTAAACATAAATGCCGAAAGATAGTAGTGAAATTACAAATTTTTAAATAGCCTTTTATCCGTAATAGTCATTTTTAGAACTAGCAGTTGGACTAGGTGACCGTTGTAGGTCCCTTCTAACTGAACTATTCTCTTCTAGTTTATTCTTAAAGTTTAAGTATTTACTGAACAACCAAGCCCTTATTCCCTTCAAATTTCTCATCAGAACAGGGCATTAGAAATGAAAGCACGGCATTTTAAGGGACTTACTATGAGTAACTATGTTTATAGTTCAACAATGTAGTGATTAGTTTGCACGGTATATTTAGTGTTATGATATTTGAATTAATCTTATTATAATATTTAGTGACATTAGTAAGATTAAAATCTTGCACTTGGGCTACTGTAATTTTCTGAAAAAAAATATAAGTGGACATGAACAAGGGATGATTTGTGCTACATTCCTTCTTTTTCTTCCCATCCCCTTGCCTTTTCTCCAAACCCTCAAATGGTCCTGACAGAAAAAATTGTACTATATGGTTCTCCTGGTAGCTGTACTAACGCACATAAAAATAACCAAGTGGTTGGTGACAGCCAACATGGCTTCACTAGGGGCAAGTCGTGCCTGACTAATTTAGTGGCCTTCTACGACAAAGCTACAGCGCTGGTTGACGTGGATAAGCAACGGATGTCGTTTTCCTGGACTTGTGCAAGGCCTTTGACACTGTCCCACATGACATCCTTGTCTCTAAAATGGAGAGACACGGATTTGACAGATGGACCACTCGGTGGATAAAGAACTGGCTGGATGGCCGCACTCAAAGAGTTGTGGTCAATGGTGCGATGTCTACATGGAGACCAGTGTCAAGCGGTGTCCCTCCGGGGTCTGTTCTGGGTCCAGTGCTGTTCAACATCTTTGTCAGCGACATGGATGACGGCATTGAGTGCACCCTCAGTAAGTTTGCCGATGACACCAAGTTGTGTGGTGCCGTGGACTCACTTGAGGGAAGAGATGCCATCCAGAGGGACCTTGATAGGCTTGAGAATTGGGCCAGTGCAAACTGCATGAGCTTCAAAAAGTCAAAATGCAAGGTCCTTCACCTGGATCGGGCCAATCCTAGGCACAAATGCAAACTAGGCACAGAGTGGGTTGAGAGTAGCCCTGAAGAGAAGGATTTGGGGTGTTTATAGATGAGAAGCTCAACACGAGCAGGCAGTGCGCTCATGCGGCCCAGAAGGCCAACCGCATCCTGGGATGTATCAAGAGAAGCATGGTCAGCAGGTCAAGAGAGGCGATTCTCCCCCTCTACTCTGCTCTTGTGAGACCCCACCTCGAATACTGCGTCCAGTTCTGGTGTTCCCACCATAAGAGAGACATAGATTTGTTGGAGCGTGTTCAGAGGAGGGCCACAAAGATGATCTAGGGGCTGGAGCACCTCTGCTACGAGGACAGGTTGTGGGAGCTGGGATTGTTCAGCCTTGAAAAGAGAAGACTTCGGGGAGACCTAATAGCTGCCTTCCAATACCTGAAGGGAGCTTACAGGAAGGCTGGGAAGGGACTTTTTACAAGAGTGTCCACTGATAGGACAAGGGGAAATGGGTTTAAGTTGAAGGAGAACAGATTTAGATTAGATCTTAGGAAGAAATTCTTCAGTACGAGGGTGGTAAGACTTTGGAATAAATTGCCCAGAGAAGTTGTGGATGCCCCCTCCCTGGAGGTGTTCAAGGCCAGGTTGGACGGAGCCTTGAGTAGCCTGGTCTAGTTGAGAGGCGTCCCTGCCCATGACAGGGAGGTTGGATTAGATGATCTCTGAGGTCCCTTCCAGCCTATGCCATTCTGTGATTCTGTGATGTGCAACTGTATCTTTTCCCCAGGCAGTCTCTCACTGCTGCTAGTTATTCTTTGGCAGTCTGAATCTTTCATCTTGGCATTATGATACAGCCTGAATGAGAAAATTAACATTAATAGCACCAGCAAGTGTGAGGAGAGCTAGTTTAGGCTGCTAAATTTTGTTCCCGTCTACTATTCTTGAGGGAAGTAGGATCACTGAGACTTGATGTGTGTGGAAAAAGAACTGAGGCAGAGTGTTTGGACTTTATTTCCCCTTGTTCTTAGGAAAACATTATTCTTCACTGCTGCATCTTTCCATGTTTTTTTATGTTCTTCTTAAACAACATCCTCATATGAATAAATGTATTCAGAGAATAAATTCACCTATTTGGATGGATGCATAAGAATTTCAACTTTTCCTTTTTCTTTTTTTTTTTTTTTGAGGCTCTCTCCTGTGAATGTCTATAAGCAGTAGTAAATGTTCAGTTTCAATTACTCAACATTGAGGAAGAATAGGAGAAAATAGATGTTAGGAATTTCCAAATTTTAAGGCAACTATTTTTTTGTTGGTTTAGGGGGTGGGAGTGGTTTAGTGTTTTGTGGGTTTTTTGTTGTTTTTTGTTGGGGCTTTTTTGGTTGTGGGTTTTTTTTTTAGTGTCTTGATCATAATTTTGAATGCTCTTATTAGAAATTATATTCAGACAAACTTTCGGTGTGATGCCAGACGGTGTTGCCAACACCAGCAACAGGAGGGGAATTATAATTCTTATCAGCATCTATTTCAGGCAATCAGGAGTGAAATTTCATGTGACAAAGTAAAGGTACTTTATTAGCTCTTGGGTGCTTTCTCTGATTTTTCAGAGGCTTTCTGTAAATGATGAGGTGCAAGAATATAGTCTTAAGCTATGCATATAGATGGGTAGGCTCTTGCCTGAGGTTTAGCTCACTGAGCAAACAGTGAGAAAGTAGAAGATATGATGTGAGAAATCACTGAACCTATGAAGCAACAGGGTGAGATTTGTCATCTTGTCCCACCCTGAGGAGCTACTGAGCCCTGTGCTTGTGGGGAGCTGCCTTCTCCTGCTCTGTCAGCTCATGTGCTGAATGGAGCGTGCTTGAGCTTCCTCTGAGTGCTTTCCAGACAGTCAAAAGTAAATCTGTACTTTTTAAGTGTATGTACGGACCTCTATCTATGGTGACATATTTGTTTCCAAGAATCTTAAAGGGGAATATCTCTGTGAAGCAAGTCTTGTAGCCTTCTTTGTCTAGAATTTGACTCAACTGGTTTGATCCCTTTCTCATTAACAGTTTCTTACTGTATTGAAAAGGCATTTACAGTTTATTTTCCAGCCCATTTGAGGTGGCTTCTTTTCACACAACTGATTTAAAAAAAGTCCACCGTGATTAGCTGGCATTTGAACACTTTTGTCACATTATTTACAGAAATCGGTTCTCAGCTCACCAGTTGAAGCGTTTGTTGTGCAGCAATGCTAACTTTCATTTCTTCAGAATTGCCTGTGATTACTGTGATCTTCCTAAGGCGTGTAATCAGTCTGGCATTTTTCTGGGGAAGGCCTAGCGTAACGGCCCTATGCTGAAGAAAACCACAGAGTAAACTGACTATGCATGCGGAGATGAATGTGACTACTAGGCACTCGGAGTTTGTGTAATTCCCACATCCCATGTCATATGGTTTCTTTATCAGGAGTTCATTTTCTTGTCTGGCTGGTCCCACAGAGCTCCACATGTGCTGTGAGAGGGGGCTCTGTGGCCATTGCTACAAAAATGACTTCAGCTGTCCATCTCCTTCCTTTGCTTATCACAGTGTGACAGACACGTTTATGACTTAATAATTAAAAATGGTTCATTCAAGTGATTTGTTCAAATAACCGAGACTCTTAATGTAAGCATCAGTGTTGTGGGCACAACTCTGCTCCTGTGAACTCCGTTGCACAGGATTGAAAGGGTAGTGTGAATAACTCAGGGGAAAAAAAATCATGGAGATATCTTACGCTTCGGCTGCTTTGGCATCAGTGTATGTCTGGTGCAGTCAAATATGAGGGGATACAATACTGTCAAAATTCTGCAGCTAATAGCATAAGAGGGAATCAAAACCTTAGAATCATGATTTTCAACATCTTTTTCTAAAACATATTAAACAATGACACTGCAAAATCTTTCTAGAGTAATCCACTGCAGGTTGGCCGTTCTGGAAACAGTCATTTAGAAAAATATAGATGCATATATTACTTGTATTCCCAAACTTTGGGAGCAAACCCAAATTTGTCCTCAATAATGCAGGTTAGACTTTGCATTAATGTTCCATTCATATAGAGTTAATAAACTGGGACAGAGTTAATCGATGATTATAAAATATAATGGAATATTAATACTTTATAATTTTAGCATTACTTTCTTTTACTATTCTGAATAGGCATCATGTTTAAAACATCAGTGGATTAGTTTTAAACTCTTTATAAACAGAAGCAGTAAAGTAATGTAAACAGGAACAGTAAAGTACTACAAGGATGTATTTTTTAATAAATAAATAAAATTGAAATTTATTTATTTGAATTCACCTAGGATATTATAGACTCAATGGCATTGCCACCTAGTTTTACTAACTCTTCTATAGTCCTTGATAGTTGAACTGGAAATGTCGAATGAAGGCTTACGGTTTTGTGGGTACATGTAAAATTGCCCCCCAAATTAGATTTTCTTAAAAAAATTGTCAAAGGGAAAAAATTAACAGATTAAGAGGCTAAGCTTCAGGGATGTGTATGGCATTTCTTTTCGGATATCTAAAAAAGGGGTTAGAGGGAGGAGGGGAAGTGTTGTGTCTTGAATCTTGCAATGAAGACCCACTCCTATAGTCAGAGAGCAAATTTCACTTAAAACAGCAGTCATGAGCCTTCAGAATTCCTGTATGAAAGTAGAATGAAAACAGATGTATGTTTTTTTCTGCAAATCTGCAGTTAGAGCTCTCAATTTTTTTTATCACTAAAACTCAATTAATGCCTGGAGATGGTTGGTGCTTAATGGTTAGCTAGGTATTCTACAACTGTTCCTGTAATTCCAACACAAATTTCAACTGCTGAAGAAGTGGCACTGGCTTTTCACATAGTTTAGATATACTTAATATTCAGGTAGAATAATTATGTTACCAACATCAATATTTTTTATCCAATGGGAATAAATTAAATTCTTTCCATTAACCACAAAATTGGCTTTTGATTCTGGTAAATACACTTACTTATAATGTTCTTTTAAAAAGTAATACTTTCAAGATAAAAATATCCTCTAAAGAAAAAGACTAAATATTTCTGAAAGAAATTCTTAATATTATTTTATTCGTTTTGAACACAGTGAAAGGTAAAAGACCACAGATTTTAGCATGAGTATTATAGCATAAAAGTTAGAGTATTGTATATACATTTTGTGCATTCATTATAACTCCTACCCGATAGAATACCTAGTAGTAACGACTTAGAAGACATTCAATTTGCTGCATGAAGGGTAAAATGTTAAATATACAAAATCTTGTTTGCCTTCATTGGAGTCACAGGGGTTTTTCCTTAGATTTGAACACACCCAGAACATTGTGATCCTTTCTAAGGTAAAGTTTGTGTGTTTCTTTCTGAGAAATGTTTAGAAATGTAATTATTTTCCCCAAAAGTTGTTCACTGGTCATGCATAACCAAAATACTTTGACATTACATGCACTGAAAAAACATGACAGAAAAATACTTGAAAGTTATTTTTTTTCCATCTTCTGAGAAGGATTTTTATTCATGCAGACCTCATGTACTGTGTATGACATGTAGTAGTGCAAATACAAACTTAATAAATATTTAAACATTAAAACTTATGGCTTTATTCAGGAGTAGCTATGCTGATATTAGTTTTATTATGAAATGTGTTGTCGAGTTTTAGCTAATGAGCGCTGGTGAGATTCAGAATTTATGAGTTGAAACGTAGCCCTTTAATGCAGCTATATTCCTTTGGGAACTGAGCAAGTATGATGACATGGCCCTGCCCTGTGTCCTACAGGTGCGTAAGCATATGGTAGTAATAGATCAAGTGATCTTATAGGACTTAGTCTTGCAACTTTGACATTAATAATAAACCAAGCTTTTGTTCATCCTTATTGCCCATTCAAGTCACTCTATGGACACATGAGAATAATTAAAATGTCCAGAATACTTACTGTAGTGTTGATTATGTGGCATTCTCATGCTGAAGTCTAAATCAGCTTCAAGTATTACAGTAGCCAATATTTGCATTAATAGGATGAAATGAACATAAAATACTGAAATAGGCACTGGTAATCTCATGGAAATCAAAACTCCTCCAGTGGACTTTAGATAGCTTGCTTTATTCTGCGTATGTGTAAGGATAATCAGTTTTCTACAAGTAGTGACAAATTTAGCATTACCTTTTCAGCATGTTTTGTTGCCTCGATTATATCATAATTATTATTTCATAACACTATAAATAGTTTTTCATCAACCTACATGTCCATTTCATGGAGGCCTTACTCTCTCTAAGTCACTGGTAAAAAGAAGTGTCATTTATCTATTTCTGATCTAGTAGTTTAGAATTCCTGCTGCTCACTCATCAATGATTTATTTGTCATCCTAGTTCTATCATTATGACAAATGAATTTTAGAAATCCACAGATAACATCTGAGACTGAGAAAGCAGTGTTACTGTCATTCTTCTTCTAGCTTAGGAAGTTCAGGTATGAGTCACTTATTTGGCTACAATCCTGACTCCAAAATCAAAGAGACTGTTTCTGTGTTTTAGTGTCTTAAAACAATAATCTGTAACATATTCTGCAGAAAATTAATTTTTTAACCAATTGTTTAGTTTACACTTTTCACGATAGGGAGGTTTAACATTTACTGAAGTTATAGTTGCTCCAGGTACTAGTGTTTTTTCAACTAGCATAATTTTTCACAAAAGATTTTTATTTCAGTATAATTGTTTTTTGAAATACTTGCTGAAATCAGTCAAAATACTTCAATATCCTTCAGCAATAAAGTATGTTTACATAGGCTGTGTATGTATTTACATTTATAAATACATACATGGGCCTTACATTCTTGTACAGGTATATAAACAAATATATAAGTAAACATGTTTTAGTATGAATTTGGAACCCGTGTGTAATTTTTAAATCTGTATATTACTACTTTAGTAGATCTCACTTTCAAAAATTTAAAAGCCTGATTCTCCTTTTCATAGAATCATAGAATTTTCTAGGTTGGAAAAGACCTTAGAGATCATCCAGTCCAACCATCCCTAATCCCCCATTAAACCATGTCCCTAAGCAGTTCGTCCACCCTTTTCTTAAACACATCCAGGGATGAGGACTCAGCCACCTCCCTGGGCAGCCTATTCCAGTGGCTGACAACCCTTTCAGAGAAAAAATACTTCTTAACATCCAACCTGAACCTCCCCTGACTAAGCTTATACCCATTTCCTCTTGTCCTATCACCCATCACTAATGTAAAGAGCCCTTCCCCCACCTCCCCACCATCACTTCTCAAGTATCTGTAGGCTGTAATCAGGTCTTCCCTCAGCCTCCTCTTCTCCAGGCTAAACAGCCCCAACTCCCTCAGCCACTCCTCATAAGTTTTATTTTCCAACCCCTTGACCAGTTTAGTCGCCCTTCTTTGGACTCGCTCCAGGAGCTCAATATCTCTCTTAAAGCGAGGGGCCCAAAACTGGACACAATAGTCCAGGTGTGGCCTCACCAGTGCCGAGTACAGGGGCAGGATCACTTCCCTATTCCTGCTGGTTACACTATTCTTGATACATGCCAGTATCCCATTGGCCTTTTTGGCCACCTGGGCACACTGCTGGCTCATATCAAGCTGGTAGTCAACCAATACCCCCAGGTCCTTCTCTGCCAGGTAGCTCTCCAGCCACTCTTCCCCGAGCCTGTAGCGATGCTTGGGGTTTTTATACCCCAAGTGAAGGACTCTGCACTTGGCCTTATTAAAGCTCATGCCATTGGCTTCAGCCCAATGATCCAGTCTGTTCAAATCCCTCTGAAGGGCCTCCCTACCCTCGAGCAGATCGACACAGCCTCCCAGCTTGGTGTCGTCCGCAAACTTACTGAGGGTACATTCAATCCCCTCATCCAGGTCATTGATAAAGATGTTAAACAGAACTGGACCCAGCACTGATCCCTGGGGAACCCCACTGGTGACCGGCCTCCAGCCGGATTTAGCCCCATTTACCACCACTCTTTGGGCCTGGCCATCCAGCCAGTTTTTAAGGAGGGTGTGCCTATCCAGGTCAGCAGTTACCAGTTTCACAACCAGAACACTATGAGAGACTGTTTCAAAGGCTTTTCTGAGGTCAAGGAAAACTACATCCACAGCCCTTCCCTCATCAGCCAGGTGGGTCACCCCATCATAGAAGGTGATCAGGTTTGATTGGCAAGACCTGCCTTTCATAAACCCATGTTGGCTGGGCCTGATCACCTGGTTAACCTGTATGTGCTCATTAATAGCACTCAAGATAACCTGTTCCATGACTTTGCCCATCACCGAGGTCAAACTGACAGGCCTGTAGTTCCCCGGATCCTCCTTCCGCCCTTTTTTGTAAATGGGGGTAACATCCGCCAGCCTCCAGTACAGCGGAACTTCCCCAGTGAGCCAAGACTGCCCAAAGATAATGGACAGGGGCTATTCTGCCTTTAAAAGTCATATTTCTATTATTTGTCTAATTATTGTACAGTAAAATGTATGTATTTGAAGATTTAATGATCATCTGTTTCATTTTATTCATTTTATGCATTTTTTTTTTAAGCATCTGGAATCCCCTAGCTGTTAGCAAAAGTCACTGTCTACTGAACTATATCAAAAAGCTGATGGTTGGATCTATGGCTAGCAAAATAAGCACATGAATAAATGTACTAGGAAATATATTAACCTGTCATTTTTTATCACTGATGTCTTTCCTACAAAGCAAGTTAAACTTACCTTTTCGTTTTCCCATATGTGAAATTACTTTTTTCCTTTTAGAATGAAACCCGCCACAAAAAAAGTAATAACGTAGTTGATTGTACTGCCTCTTATCTTTTAAAGAATATTCCTGCATTCTTTTATTTATGTACAGAGCCAGAGGCTGCTTTTAAAATATTTAAGCTGTTTAAGTGAAAATGTGGTTTAAAAATAAAAGGTATTAATGAGTCTGTAGAGGTTTGCATTCAATTCTAGAAGTTTATTTAAAACAAAGCAAACAAGTTTCTGTGGGTGCACAGGTACAGACGCTTATCCCTTTCACTCAGTTTTTGAGTTTTTTAGTACTAGGGGTAGATGTAATTGTTGAGAAATGCTGTTGCTTAGAAATTGCGTCAATAGTTTGCTTACAAATAGGAGGAAAGTGGTTTTTGCAAACATTATCTTACTAAAATAGAATAATTATTTCTGCTAAATATATTTAAATCACAGTTAATGAAAACGCTTCAGTAGCTATGTTGTGCTGCACAGATGGCAAAGCATCTACTGGTTTTATTCTGTAGATCAGAGTTAGGCAAAAATTCTCATGATTCAGCATTCAACTTTCTACCACTGGACAAACACCGTAGTGCTTGGGGAGCAGGGGATGGAGGAATCTAACCAAATTGAAATACACTCCTTCAAATAGTTGTATCTTGTCTATTAGAATTTTTCCTTCAGTGAACCAGTAGCTGATATTAGTAAAAAAAAAAAAAAAAAAAAAAAAGTGGAAAAGTGCTAGCTATTTTGTTCTTGTAAAAGCCGTTCAGTGAGATTCCTCTTGCCAGGGTAAATGGTGCGGGCACGCTGGGCTTCACCATGGTTAAGATGAGAAGCACAATGTACCCTGTGCCCCTTGGTGCTGCCCAGCAGTACCACAAAGCTATTCACACTTCTTGTTTGGGCTCTCGCTCCTCTTCCCATCTGCTGAACAACAGAAAACTAAAGGTACTTCTACTGTCCTCATTGGTGCAGCCTGGCTCTGTGTTACTCGGGTGCCGTGTTAAGAATAGGGGTTCTCTCAAACCGTCAATCAGTCCCAGCCCAAGCTGCTTGCTCGTGCTCACCATCCTCTCCGCTGGAGAGTCAAGCATAATTGCACGCTACAGAGCAGAGTTTCAGGAGGAGGAGCAGAAAAGCACTTATTCCTCATCAGATCAGACTTTTACTTAGTAGCCTGATCTAGATGAGAGGCGTCCCTGCCCATGACAGGGATGTTGGATTAGATTATCTCTAAGGTCTGTTCCAGCCTATGATTCTATGAATTAAAGAAAGCAGTATGTGTGCTTTGTAATTTCCACATTGAAGTTCCACGGCTTTAGCTAATCTGTGATAAAATCTCCTTGATTTTTGGAAGCAAAACAATATTGCTGTGTATTAACTAAAAGCAGAATAAAATTCAGTGGTGAAAAACTTAAGTGACACGCTTAATCTCACTATTGAAATATATAACTAGAGTGCAACACCAATTCTTATGTTTTTATAATCAAAACTGGAGTTAGACCAAAGCTCTTTTCTAATTAGATTCTCATGAAGATCTCTTTCCTGTGAAATGCACAGGAAATTGGCCTATAGATTGTTTGCTTCATGACATTTCAGCCTCCAGAAAAACTGCAGAACTGTTCTTCTGACTCCTTCATGCTTTTCTTTATCGTATATTGCCCCATTAGTGACAGTTTATAAACTTGTTTTCAAAAAGAACTATTTTCTAATTAGAAGCAGTTAAATAGGTTTTGCAAAAATAGCAGAACTAAAAAGACCATGAGTGATTGTCATTAGACTAAATTGTACATAGGGATGCATTATATACACTTATATATTATGGGGAATACATGACATATACTTTTAATAATGAAGTCTTTGAAAGTTTTAACCTTAAAGTCATTATACTATACTTCAAAATACTTTGCTTGTCCTATGTTCTCCATATTTTATTAATTTCTAGGATAAGCATAGGCTTTTATTTTTTTAGCCATGATTACGCCTTCACACTAGAACTGCAACCTCTTCAACTTCAAAGTGCAATTTAGAAGTTAGCTCTTGTGTTCAAAGAATTGCGTATTAATTATAGGTCTCATCCATGGTCACTGGAAAAAGACCTACTGAATTCCTTGACCACTTTTCCAGGACTCAAAAGTGATTCTTTCTCATAGGTAGTAGTAGATTTTACTCCTCTTTAAGCTATTTCCTAGAGGAAAGATTATTTTAAAAAAATGTAAATCTAATATTACCATAACCACCAGCATAACCACCAGCTTTAGCTTAAACCCTCAATTTTCAGCTGCTTTTTTTTTTTTTTTAATAAAGGTCTGACCTATTTGGGGATAGGAGGACAAAGAAGTATAATAGATTATGTTGTTAGGCTGTTACTTTCCAATAAGAGAATAATTTTTGCCTAAAGATCTTCAAATAGTCTTCTCTGGGCAAAAGAATGTATTTAGGGTAATGGTGGCTGATTTTTGTACCCTTTCTTTAGATCCTTTCATGAATTTGGTTTGTTTGGTTGGTTTGTCTAGGCTAACATATGTATAGTTTAAAATCTTTTAGCTATGTATTAAATAAACATAGTTTTAAACTGAATATTATACCTGCCTGACAGAGGAAGTTGTGTATAATGATGTATTGTCTTGCTGTAGTGTAAGCCATTAGAACAATGTCATCCTAATTAGCTGTTTATAACAATCCCATGAGAACTGGAGAATGAAACTCTTCATTGCTTGCTTGTTTTCTTGAACCAGTATTTTCCTGGTTTGCTTGTACAGTTGCTGACAAAGATTCTTTCGCTTGTTATTTTATTCTGAATAATACATATGAAGCTCTTTATTTGTGCTTTGATATATTTAAACAAACAAACAACAACAACAAAAAAAAACAGAAAAAAAACCCCACTTTAACCATAAAATATAAGAGTTTAAAATCGATAATCTGCTAAATCCTAATTTGGACAAGCTGATTTCCATTCATGGAAATATTTACTGCATGTAATTCCTGTAAGAAGGGATATCTCCCTGGTATGCTTGCTATGTGACTGGACTGAATCCTTCCTGTTTTACCATTGATTTTCCTGCCTTTGGACTCCAGTACTGGGTTTGAGGAGGCAAAATCACCTGCTCTATCTGAGTACCTGCACACTATGTGTAGACACCATCATTGTGTGGTGGTTGCTTCAATTTAAGCAAGTGGTTTCCTTGATAACTTTTTTGCAATTTGATCACTGATCTTATTGGGAAGCTGTTGATAGAAAATAGTTGATTCATATTTGTATAGTACCTGGCAGGCATGTTTTGATGTTGCTGCTATTATAACACGTTTAGAGACAGAAGAGGTTTGGTCATTTTATATTCATGTTTTATTTCCTCTGAAATACTATATTATTTTTCAACTGACTACATAAGTAAAATGGCTTCGTTTAAGTTTCTATCAGGACAAACGCTTTATAACTTAGAAGCTGAATAGTATTTATGATTAAGCCTATTATCTCATGGAGACTGCTGGAGGTTTGTGCTCTGTGATGCTCAGAAACTGAATTTTGACTAAGCTATTAAAGATTAATGATGTCTCAATATCATCTTGCATTTACAAGGAAGTTAATTTGGAAAATTTGAGAAAAGTAATGAGCGTCTATAGTTTATTCCATCATACCTGTATTGTCCAGAACCTGTGGAACAATCATAAAATGTTCCCATTTCTAGGACACAAGATTTCATGCTGAACAACACTGACAGTGTTACCTATTGCTGATAAGTTTCTAATGTCTTACTGTTGTTCCACTCCTATGTTGCTAAGGCTGATCTTGATAGCTCATAAATATAAAATAAGCCTCTAGCCATCTAAGCTCTTGCATTTAGTACTTTTATAGTGTGAAATAAATGTAAATAAGATTACAATTTGGCCTAGTAAAGTTTTCATGGGGAAAAATAAATCCTAGTAAGGCTTTATTTTAGTGTAGGTGGTATAGATAATTATTGCTAAGACCTCATAAGGTGTGTTGTGTTTGGTTTTCGATTTTGTGGGGTTTTGGGGGTGTTTTTTTGGTTGTTGGTGTTTTGTTATGTTTTGTTTTTTTCCATTCAGCCTGTCATTCTGCAGAATGTTTCCCAGAAATTTAAAAATAGAACAAACTTGCACTGAGGTCTCTTTCCCAAGGATAAGATTAATAGCTTGATTAGCATATATTCGTGGTAATGAAAGTAAGTAAGTGTTGACATGCTGCGTTAAATAGAACCAGAGGAACAGCTAAACAAAGAGAGCTTTCTGCTTAGTTCAAAACATGTTGATACCTTTGGTCATTTTTCTTTTCGGGAAGAGACTTTCAAGGTGTATGCCTACCCCCTGTTTAAATTTCAGTCTTGTTAGCTTTCTTTGATATATCAATTGTGGTAGCTCTAAGAACACTATGCATGTGAGCACAGTGGAAGCAACTGAATGAAGCTGAAAGACTCGCTCTCTTATAAAGACTGAAAAACAAATGGCATGGAAATCCATCAGTCCCTTACTTGTTCATTCTACAAGTGTTATAGCTCCTCAAAATACAAAGAAATTTTTGTGAAACAAGAATGTTTTCTTCCTGGGAATTTGTGGTCACTGAGACTATCTCAGTAATTATCATGTTATTCTTTTAAAAGAATGTTGAGTTTTCTCTCCTTGTATCAATTTTTTGAGAAACCAAGGGCTGAAATTCATTTGAATCTTTTACCATTGTATTTAAGATAGCAAGAAGGAGCAATTGAAATATGTTAGTGAATATACTAAGAGTAATACTGATTGTGTTAGACAGATGGAATTAGATCCCATAGTTAAACCTGGAATAACATTTATTAGGAAATCAAAATGCAGAACAATGAAAGTTAGATGAATAACCAGCTGTAGAATATTACTTTAGTAACTGATGGGAGACATAACTCTTCAGAATTCTGCATAGGCAGGAGGAGGAAAATGGAAGAATATACCAGTATTAATTCTCCTTCCTTGATCCCACACATTCTGATGAAATTTGCAAGTTAGATGTCTCAGTCTTCAAAAGGAGACTGTAGCTTACCAAAGATTGCATTAAGGCAATACTTTTTGTAAAGAGTGAAAATACGTTCTTTGATCTCTTTTCTCTGTTAGTAGTTTGAAGTCATTTCAGTCCACATATTGAAAACTACTCAAACTACAAGTAGCAACACGCTGTGTCTTGGTTGTGATTGGGTTTTTTGTTGGTTTTGTTTTTTGTTCATTTGTTTGGGTTTTTTGTTAGTCCTCACTAGGAATTAAAATACTTACTCTGATGATGATATTTATCCTCTTCCTTGACTGTCCAAGCATGGTAATGCTGTATGAACTGGAGGACTGGTATCAAACAAAAAAAAAAAAGAATTTTTAGATACGCTATGACAACTGCTTCAACAATTTTTGATGTCTTTTTTTCCTAAACTGGCACCAAAGGTTCTTAAAATACTGTTTACTGTGCCAGCTAGAGAAAAGTTTACTCTGATTTTCCACTTGCTGCTGTTAATTGTAAGGCTAAAATAATGTTGTGAATGACTTCTTTCATTGACAAAGCAAAAGATAGGGTAATGATTATAGTGACGAGTTACCGCACCGAAAGGAAGTGAACCAGTGCACTTTACTGCTGATCACAGTAACTGACACCTCCTTGTCAGTACTAATGCATGATGTTCTATAGAATATCATGTAGTTGCAAGTGGTTTTGGGCAAATGGATTCAGAGGAACTATACAGCATAAAATACAACAGGCAGGTTAGATGTTCCTGTAAAATGCTCTTATAATCTTGTTTGTGGTGAAGAGCATGTTCATGTTGAACACAGCTCGGTCTAGTGTCTCTTACGCATTTCTAATTTGAACGTTAGAATGACCATATAGATCAGATCACAGGCCAATCTAGTCTAACATCCAACAGTGGCCAATGGTAGATGCTTAAGGAGAAGTGTAAGAACAAAATAAACATAAAATGATAATTCCTCAAAATTATCTTCCTAGTCTCCAAGAATTTGTAGTACAAGGATTTGCTGAGCCAGAGGTGGTACATCTCTTCAATATCAGTGCATACAAACAAGTTACTGAAAACTCTCAGATACTGTGAAGAGCAGGCCTGTTAGTATTTTTTCCATTGTTCCAAATGACCAGTCTGGTATCTTTCGGGTGTGTGAACAGTTGCATGTATATTATTGTTGAAAAATCAGAGTTTCTTAGTGAATGTATTTAGAGTTACAACAGGCTGATGAATTGTTCCAAGGTGCTAGAGTTTTTATAGATAGATCCATTTTTCTTTAGGAAAGTAGTTACAAATGTCCAGTTCATTAATACTGAAGAAGGAAAATACAAATGGAAATTGGTATTAATTTACACCTCTTTAGAAGTTTTCAAGTGTTATGAAAAAGTATAATTTTTTAAAATAAAACTCAACTTACTGATTAAAGACAGTACTATAAGGACCTAGAAGGAAAGCAGTCTAAAATACATCTTTATTGCATTCTGACACCTACGTGTTTGTAAGGAAACTAAAAAAATTATGAAAAACTACAGAGTCAGATTTAATTAAAACAAAAACCCCTCATCCATCCTCTCTCCCACCTATCCTTGTCACAGCAGTCACAAATGGTTCTCGTGCCACTCACTTGGCTGTTTGTACAGGCATAAACTCTCATTTCTCATGCTGGTTGCCAAGCAACTATTTTTGTATTTCATGCCTTGCACTGCAAGCATTAATTTCTGTCATGTTCCTTTCTTTGTTTATTATATACTAAAGAAACGTGTACAGAGGAAAATGAGAACACTTTTTGTAAGGAAAACAAAAAACGTATTTGGGAATAATCTGGTGTGTTCACTGGATACTGCAGGAGAAAGAACTCATACAGTCATTTTGCAAACGACCAAAAAGATATCTTTCAGCATGTGCAAAATCAAACTAGGACTGGCTCAGAGTAAATCTTTATGGAATATATCAAATATCTGCCCTCCAAAAGGTAAGCAAAAGGAGAGCTGGCATTAGACTGAGGTTAGGGACATGCTTCCCTGATCTCTTCTGCCTTCCCCTTCTCTAGCTGTGTGCTAGATATTTTGTGCTGTTACATAGCTACGGAGCTCTTCATACTCTTCAGTAGAGGTGTGCCCTCACTGACCTAAAACTGGCCTGCATGATTTCCAACTTCAGTTTAAATAGAAAGAATTCTTTCAAGCAGATCAGTAATTAAGTAAAAGAAATTCTCTGGTAGTCACTGTTTAACCTAGATAATTTTTCTTTCTGGCACTGAATTGGTTTTCTCCTCTATAGAAGAAGGAAAAGAGAAAAAACTCAAGAGAAAAATTCTTTCTTTGTTCAAGCTATTATTTATTAATACTACCTTTTTCAATCTGGTTATTTTAGTAGCCATGATGAGTTTGATTGATGAACAAATCCCCAAATCATTTGGGTGTTTTTACAACTGTGTAACAGCAAGGCAAACTGGATCAGCTGTAGTTAGCTAAAATTATTTTTATCATATTCAGCAACTGATTTTATCTTTTGTGTATAAGCAGTGTTGACTGGAGAATATACTTGCTGAGCTGTTCTCTTGCCTTTGCAATTTGTAGGAAGGAGGACTGGTAAATTGAGAAATTTGTATAGATAGAGGTTGCGCTTGACAATTGTGAAATTATTTTTAATATACTCTAGTGGATTGGGAAGTAAAACATCAATAAAAATGCTTACATCTTTTCATTTTCAAAGACCTTTATGACAATACATTTATCCTCACAATGCCACTGGGGAAAGTAGACAAGTATTAGCATTTCTGCTTTACAAAAAACCTGAAACCATGTTTGTTTGATACAACAGAACTGTTAAATGTCAGAGGCAGGATTAGTAACCTAGTCCTTTGAGTTTATCTTTCATGGGGATAATCTTTACTGGTGAAATAGTGAGCTTTATTTCTGCTGTTGCACAGCAGAAGTATAGTAGTATACCATGGCTGAGGAAAAGGAACTTTCAAGGTAATTCTTCTTTCTAATTCTTGGTGTTTGCCGCTAACCTTCAGGTTTTAAGGGATGACTTCTTTACCCACGGTAGCTATTCATCTATTCTAACACATTTCCCGGTGATAAAATCTAATAATAAAGACATGATTGCATGCTAGTTAAGTTCAATTTACACTGCTAATATAACATAGAGGAAATGGTCTGGAGATTCTGCCTGAGGAATATACTTCTGTGTCACTCTTTGAATGAGAAGCCTTTGCACCTCTACTGGTGATGTACTAGTTGAGTATAAAGAAGCAATTCATGCAAAAATGAGCGGTAACTATAGGAACTATTTCCAGTGGTAAGTGGCTGTGGTAGAATGAACCAACACTGTACCTAAATTTGCTATTCTTGAATTTCTGCTCCCGGCAGCCTAATTTCAGACTGCCCGCTAGCGATGTAGCTGTCTGGCAACATGAAAGAGTGGGGAGGCTGCGAAGGTGCTCTGCCAGCCCTCCTTCTCTGCTGCCTGAACCTCGTTCCAGAAGTGGCAGTAGGCAACTGAACTGTGTGTTATCAACAAAAAGTATAACATCATATTGTCCTTCTATGGCCTTTCTTTTTTATCTTTTAAAGTGCAGAAGACAGAAAATTGATTGAGCATAGAAGGACCTGTGCACAAAGGGAAGTGTGCTAGCAATGCTGCCTGTAGGGAAAAAAAATGTAAGCCCGGGCAAGGTAGTTAAACATCCAAATGCTCTGTTTCTGGAGTATTTTTTATTTTACATCCCACTTTGATAGCCATGAGCTGCATCTTTCTGACATAAATATTAGCAACAAAACTTCAAAGACTCTATGGTATGAAGGATATGCTTCACTGCAGTTGTTGAAACGTTTTATTTTTAAAAAGATTAAATATGTGTGCTGTAACAAACAGGAAAAAATGGAAAGTAAAAGCCAGAAAACATGCCACTTCAGAAAGGAATAATGTTGTTTCAAGTAATGCTGTGTTGGAAGTCTACCAGTGCATTTTAGATGTATGTATTTTATTTTTTTTTAATAAGCACCTACCAGGATCTGTCCTGCTGCTGCGTGTCTGCATAAATCAGTGCATGATAAAGATGTGCCTGTCAAGGTAGATGATCGAATACTGTGTCTCCATTGGGGGCATAGTGAAGTGGGTTTTGTTCCGCTCCTCAGAGGTAACATTCAAATATGTAAGTACAATCTAATTAAAAGAAAGCTTCAGGTTCTGCCTCACCTCCATTTAGCAATAATACCAAGCTTTCATCCTTCCAGGTACTGTTTATGCACTGATTTCTGTGGGAGTTATAGACTGTACCAACAAATACCAATTAGCTAACTAGCTGAGAAGAAATTCTTGCTTTTTGTTTTCTTTGGGAAAAGAATTAACAACATTCAGAGAAAAGATTAGGTGTTTTCCCAGCATCCTTTTGGTTTTAATACTTCTGCTTGACCTGCCTTCCACTTGCTTTCTCAGCATCTGACCCTTTCTACAGCTCAGTAATGATGTTGAGTGAACCATGGATTGAGTCAAAGCAAACTTGGAGTAGATTGGCTATTGCAATGTGGCTAGTGCTGTGTTGTTAGGCTGACGTACTTTTGTGTAACATGTTTCCACTTCTAATTCTGCAGGATACTGGCAAAATAAACAAAAAAAAACCCAACAAAACTCCACTAAAAGTGAAATAAGTTGCTAAACAGCTAGTTTGAAAGTAAAGACTTTACTCTTTTAGAGACTGATGTTCTTCTAGTGAATTTCCTCCCATCCAGTAACCATCTGGAGAATAATATGATTTAGGAAACATTACAAGATGAAAACTACTAATGTACTGATTTACCTGTAACGAATACTGCAGAAAATATGATCCTAGTAAAAAAGGGTAATTGCAAAAAATCTTAGCATATAATTTGTTTACACTGTTGTAGATAGCAGTTGAAGAGAAGAGAACCACAAACGGGATTAAAGAGAAGATTAACCCAGTTCTCTAGAATAAATTGATCATACATGTGTTCAGATATTAACATATCCTTGATTTAATAAAGAAAACTAAGACCTTACGAATAGAATTGAACTACAGATGACTTAATCCACCATTATAACTGTTGTGGTTGCCAGTAGATTATTGTGCTGTTGCTAACAAATGGCATTTTGATTGCAGTTTGTCTGGAAATACAACATTAACAGTCTTTCGTTGGCTATGATCTTACCTTTCTGGTGACTACTGTGTCTACAAGAAGCTCTCTAAGATTTCCTTCTTCCTTAACCTTTATTTTCTGTATTTTATACTCCTAAGTACACACAGCAGAGAACAGCCAAGCCCTGCCAAGGCAGCAGAGACCTTGCTGTTCCCATGCAACTCCTCCCCTGACAAATGCCACCACTCAGGTTTACTGTCCAGCACTGGGGCAGTCACCTCCCCAGGATATCCAGGTACCAGTAATCTTACTTGCATTTACTTGGCCTTTGCATTTAGGAGCATTTTAACATGACACTAAATTTTAAACAGGTCCATAGTTATCTGGGTATGAAAACATGTTTATAGCCATCAAGGAGAACAATATTATGCCATTTAATTGCTGGGATGACTGGTTTGTAGAGCACATGCTTTTTCTTTATTGTTGCAGTTGCCTCATTACGTTGGCAGTGAAGATAGAGTCCATTAAACCTGTGTACGCAAGAAAATTGAATGAACTTAGATAAATTAGATCAACCCTCTTGTGTAGGCAGTCTTAGTTTGGGGAAGAGTGTCTTACAACAATTTAGATAAAGTAAACATATGCCATCATTATCCACAAAGGAGCTTGCATTGATTTAACTAAATCACTTTCTAAAGTAATTTTTTTTTTTCTACAGTGGTATAATTCCCTTGTGTAGGGAAGAACTTATTAGGTTGTCTTTTTTCCTGCACAACATTAAGAAACTCTCCAGAAGGTCTTTATATTATTGATGAGGCTCAAAGAATTCAAGAACTTAAGCTCTTTTATAACACATTCCTTTTTCAGTTTCACAGCATGGTTTTTACAGCTGAGATGGACCTTCCCTAACTGTGTAGAGATACAGGCTTACTCAAGCTCACTTCAAGATAAATAGCCAAGCTAGGTTAGATGAGTTGCCTGTTGGTGCTGTCTGCTTTTCTTTACTTACTACAGAGCTATGGGATGTGATTTCAGATTTAGATATCTAAAGTCGAATTCAGAAACAGTTTCTGTGTTCTAACTGCCTACATAGCTCATGAAATAGAAGTTCTTGCAATCAATTCTCATTTGGTGTAAAACATTATTTTTAGAAAACAAAATCTGATTTTAATTTTTAAAGTGTTGAGGAGTTATCACAGTTCTTTATGCATTTTAACCAAAACATATTTTGAAATTCGTATTACTTTTGATTGAAATTTACTTCAAACCTATTTCAAAGCCAGTTAAGGTAATACTGTAAAGAATGTATGTTAAATTTCTATTTGTTGTGCCATATTAGCATTTTAAGATCCTGCCCAATATAGGACTTGTAGGATTTAGTTACATGAAATGGTGAATGAAAGCTGCTTGGCTGCTTGTAAAGGTTAGCATAAAATGACAGAATTTTAGGTTAAATTGTGATGTAGAAAATAGGCACCCCAAGCTTCTTTTTAAGAAGACGTATTTCCAAATAACGGAGGAGTAGCCCCTGCAGAGTTGTGAGAATAATGTTAGAGGAATTGTTATAGGTTTAACACTTGTAAGATTTGTTATCCATTTTCAATTTCCTGCAAGCTAGATGGAGTTAGGTAATTACATTCAGATGCAAAAAAAATAACCACTGTAGGCACACAGCAATAATCACAGCAAAAGGTCCATGATGTGCTAAAAACAATTTAATTGTTTAGACATGCATGTGATAACTACATGGATCTGAACTAACACCAAAAATTTGTATTGCGTGTTTTTATATCATCAAGTTTGTGGTTGTTGTTGGTGGTGGTGTTCTGTCATGTTTTGTTTTCATTTTCAGGGTTTGTTTTTTACCTTTTTCTTTTCCCTCCATGGAAAAATAGGAGATATTCTTACAAATTTCCATTATTCAGAAAGATTCTTCTACCTAGGCAAGAAGTAAAGATAAGAAACCTGACTGTAATCAGAAGCATAACTGGAAACAAGCTGAGCTTTTTTTTGAGACTGCTATGTGGAATGTGCGTGTGTATGTGTCTGAGCCAGAGAAAGACAGATGATGAATCAATAATTTTTTTACCATAGATATTTAATATGTACAGTGTGGTGTTATTTTGGTTTGGTGTTTTTCAGTTATTTTTAAATGCTTGTTTTATCTGGGCTATAGAAAATACAAGCACGAGTTCCAGAACATATTGAAACTAGGGCCAAAGTACTGCAGTGAACTTCAAATGAGCAGGCAGCTCTGCTTACCTAAAGACCACTGAACTGAATAGATACTTAATTGTTCGATGAAAGAATTCTGCAAAAATCATGAAGTCAAACTTTTGGGAGGAAAGCTTTAACACCTTGCATGTTGGGACAGTAAATGGATACCTGTTCTAAGGATGTGTAGGTCTGTTCCTCAAAACTGTAATTTTGTTTCATTAATCTGCTCCTTTAAAATTTTCTCTCATCAAAATAGTTATTTTTTTAAAAGAAATTTAGATGATGTGGTTTGTTTGAAAATCTTACAAATAATTAGCTCCCGAATTATATGCCTTATAATTTGCATGTATAAACATGTACTAAAAGCAGACAGGTTTCTGTTACGCTGATATCTGTAGTATACCTCTGCTAATTGTAAAATCAGATAATTCTAAACCTGAAAGTATGTATGAATTGAGCATAAAAAAAAAAGAGTAAGGGTTGCAATCTTACAGTAAAGGAAAAGGTTACACGTCATATTTACATATTAATCTCTTTCAAGATTCTAGTTGGCATTTTGGCATCATATTCTGGCCAAGAATGCAATTTTACACTGCCTTACGTCCTGCCATTATATAAAAATAGTATCTGATGTAATATCTGGATAAAGCTCATTTAAAGATCTTCTTAAAAACAGATAGATCTGTCTAAAAATCATAAGAAATGACTACATGTTTAGTTAAACTGCAGTTATCAAGTCCATGTAACTCACAGGTTAATGAACTAACATTATTTATTTAAGACGTTTATAAAGAAAACATTGTGATCTCTGAACATGTTTAATGCACTGTTAAGTTCAGACTAAAAGAAGTGTGACTGATACTGTCCTATAATTAGTAGAAAATATGTTGTCACAGGAAGTAGTTGCTCTTGGAAGATGCACACTTCTGCTGAAGAAAGCTGGAGATGAGCTATTTAAATTTTTCATTCCATGTACTTTAATGTATTTTAAGTGGGCAGATATGTCAGTAAAACCGAAAATTTACTACAATTGTCTTATTGTGTTTTAAAAAACAATTTCTGAAATGTTTTCAAATTGTTTTGAAATGCTCTAAATTTGTGTATTTTAAGTGAGATGGATTACTGATTTCACAGTTAGCAATGAGGTTACTTATGGAGGGAAAGAGAACAAGTATGTACAAGGTACAGGGCTAAACATTCAGGACCACTGCTTACAGGCAGTGTCTTCTCCTCTTCTAACCAACCCAGTGTTTCAAAATCTGTTTGTCTCAACCATTTTCTGGATGTTGACAAAACACACACTATTGTTCTTTTCTTTCTTTCTTGCACATCATTTTTAAAAGCTTCCTTGTCTTGTCCCTGTCCTTGGATCTCCCTTCTGTCAGTACAGCAGATGTGCTAGAGGCTGAGGAGAAGTGGCAAAGCTGAACTAAATTAATTAGCAAGCTGAGTAACACAGCTGCTTGTGAAAGTACTTTCATCTTTGGATAATAGAATTTTATTAAAAGTAAAATATAAAAACTTATTAATTTGATACCATTTTGTTTCAGAGGGAGGGAAAAGGCTGGAGAGTTCTGAGAAAATCACAAGGTCCCTTTATCCAAATGTCATATGTTGAGGTTTGCAGAACAATGTTCATGATTTACTTTTTAATATTCTGTCACATTAAAATTCAAAATTAAATGTATCATAATCAAAATAAAATCCTTATATTCACTATTCTTCTGGGGTTTTTTTCCCCTACAACAGATTATGCTTAAGTGTCTGTTCTAATTTGGCAAATTTTTTATACATACAGAGCATTTTTGTCTTATAGAGGGACAAAGTTATTCAACCCTTGCGGAGGGATAAAGGTAGCTTAGGATGGTTTCATTCTTTGTAATATTGGCAACTCTACAACTTTTCCATAAATTGAGATTTTTGCCATAGATACTTGTTTGACAGGTGATGTTCTCCAGATTCCAGTTAAGTAGATATTCCTCCCCCCCCCCCCCCCCCCCCCAGTTATTAATTATCTGTAGCTACAGCTTTTGCAGTCTACTCAGATTTAGAGTAATAGAGAGGTGGGTTTTTTTTGCAGCACAGTAATTTAAAACTAACTTAGATTGACTTCGAAAGGGTCTACTGAAACATGCATCTGCTTCTTCTTGGCCTTACTTATGTGATTCAGGTATATTGTGTACGTTCCCCATCTTCTTGTCATTCTCTGGTCAGCACTGTTTATTATGCAGAGCTGTACTTGCTGCAACTCTTAACCTGTGATTGCTATAAACCCTTAAATCTCAAACAATTTTACATTCTGTTCCAAGTGCATTCATCTGATTAAGTAATTCAGTACCATCCATTTCTTTTATTGGTAAAACCTCATGATGCTACCTTTCTTGGACATTGTAAAGTCTACATCCACAATACTTTTGAACAGTTTATGTGGGAATTCATTAATTTTAATTTCAATAGCTAATGATTTAAGTATATTTTAATGAATTAAATGACATTATTATTTTGTGTATTGTACCACCAAATCTGCACTTAGTATTTCTAGAGAAAAATTTTCTACTTTTCCAGTTTGTAATCTTTAAATTACATACTGATAGAAATAATTGTTAGAAAGAGCTAAAAGTATTGTACTATCCTTGTAAATTATTGCTTATCACGATATAAAAAGCATCTCCAAAGGGTTTGTGCGTTTATATGTCTAGGAGAATCTTCAAGTTTGTTTCTAGAGGCATAAAAACAAACAAACCAACCTCAAAAAAAAAACCCAAAACCCAACCTTTTACAACAGCAAAAGTGAGGACAGATAACTTGTCAAAGGTTAACTCTTTGGTTTTGTGGCAGAAGAGTAGATACACGTTAATTCCTTTTCAGATTCTACTGATTCATCCTGATCAACAGCTTGATGTTGATAGTTTTATGTTTATACTTTATTGGAATGTCACCTTTTTTTTTTTTTTTTTTTTTTGGAGTGATACATATGAGGTTTCACTGACAACAGCTCTTTTGGGCTGTTGCAGTCAGTTATTTGACAAAGAATACTGACCTAATCATTAGTATTTAATTCCGAATTCCCGCAATGGACACGTGGTCCTATAGCTCCTTGCTATGAGGTGGATGAAACATCTTTCTGCTGGAAAAGCAAGAATACTGCTGCTTTCAGCCTGGCTGCAAAGCTTGCTTTTCTGTGGAGCGTGAAATTTATGGCTTGCCTGCACTTAAATTAAGACACCAAGGCTCTGTTAGGGTTTTGGGTTGAATTGTTTCCTGTTTGCTGTCTGTGGTAAGAAGGAATTGTGATTGTTCATTGTCCAGTTGCCTGAGGGGAATTGTATTTGCCTCCCCCTGCAGAGAAACCTCACTCTGTAGTTGGTCTCAGCAAGGTGTAACCCTGATTTGTTTATTTTGCCTGCTGAGACTGGGGAAGACCGGGAACTGAATGGTTTGCATGACCTTAGCTTAAAAAAAAAAAACAACAAACAAAACAGTTTCTCGTTTTTTGCTGTTACTGAAAACATTGCTGGAAAATTGTACTGTTGTTTCTTCATGTCAGCAAGGAGGGGAATGAGCTGCTGTCTCCTTCTGCTGGGAAAGAATGTAACTGGATGTCCTCTAGCTTTGAATTCAGGAATGTATATTTTCGTTTCTCTTGACTTGTTTTCTGAAACTTTATCTAACCGAGGTTCTGATTTAAAGATTCAGGGCAACATATGAAATGGAGCCGTTTATTTCTGAAGTCACATCACCAACCTACACTTTCAGTACTGTCCAAAATAGTGTTCATTCAAAGTGATGTCTGAAGATGGTAGGTTTTGCTGGTTTGCTTTGCTCCTTGTTGAATGATCTTGAACAGTGTTGGGTACCTGCATATAATAATAGACCTTGTTCTGAATTCTTTTATTCTTTTAACTGTCTAGGATATGAACTTCCCTCTAGTTTTACTATACTCTGTTTTGTAAAAATCTAAATTTGTTTAACTTGGTGAATCTTACTGAGTTGACATCTTTGAGTCGAGATACATTTGAAGAAAAGAAAAACCTGGTAAAGAATGGTCTCACAACATGTGATAGAGAAAGGAACATTCTTTTGAGTCATGGGAAACTAAACAGTCTATTTTTACCTACCTAAAATAAGTTCTTTAATAACAAATAACACAACATTATTCCTAAGACACGTTCTAGCTTATAGTTAGTAACAATATTTAAGTGTCAAATGAGGAGAAAGAACTACAGAAGACTTAAGACAAAGTCTTAAGACAAAAAACCAGTGTCCCAGATGTGTTTCACCAGCGATGAGCAGAGGAGAAGGATTATGCCCCTCCACCTGCTGACAGTGCTCGGCCTAATGCAGACCAGGGTGGAGGCATTAAAGTGTTGTTTTAAGTTCTTGCTATAGACACTGCCTCGTGTAGTATCACCTGCATGTGCCTCTATTCATTCTGTAAGCATTCAGGAGGAGTCTTTCTCCGATTAAGTTGCACTGGCTTTTTAAAAATCAGTCCAAAATGAATACAATACCTTAGAAATATAATCAAGATGGGGATTTTAGATATTAAACAACTGGGTATCCATAAACAAGATCTTATAAAAAATAAAAAAGGGATATGCTATTAAAATTCACGCGCACACACACACACACAGATATATGTTAATAATGTTGTCTGACATGGCAAAGTTACATTTGGAAAGTTACATTTTACATGAGTACATTACTGTGTTTGTGGAAACAGCTGTAAGAAAAGCAGGGATGGGTTCTCATTTCAAGGAAAAAGATTATCTCTGGTGTTCAGGTGAAAGAACCATTAACTTTATTGTAATTCTATCCACGAAGATCTAGATTCACTGCATTTTTTTAAAATGTCTCTTTATTGTCTGTTAACGCAGACATTAAAGCAGTTGAATGAGGCTCACTGTTTCCAGTCTCCTTCCCTGAGGGCTGGTTTATTCTTTTCCACCCCCTCCATTTCTTCCAAAAAGCACCAAAACATTTCCCTCTTAAATGAGTTCTAACAGAGTACTAAAAAGAAGAAAAATAAATAAACCAAACTCAAATAATAATGAATAATGAAGAAAGATTTTCTTCAATATTTACCAGTACTTAATCATCTGATCATTCTCAACCCTCCTAAATCTATAGCTTGACCAAGTTCTATTCTTTAGTAATAAAGCATATCACCCAAATTTTGAAATTAGTGTTAGACTAAGCAGTGATTTTTTGTTGTTGTTGTTAAAATCCTAAGTAAAAACTTTTCCAGAAGGTGACGTGGTGATTTATTTTGTTGTGCATTTTCAGTTTGAGAGTTTGGTAGGCTTCCGTTTCTAAGACATATTTTATGCTATATTAACATTGGGATTTCTGTAAGAAGTTAGATGGAGGGATTGTACCCTTCATGCTTTTCAGTGCCTTTGAATGCCTCAGTTTACCGAGCAAAAGTTTTCCTTCATCTCTTACTTTGAATGAAGTGTGGGGAAAGCATTCCTAGAGGTCGTCTACAAAAGTACGTATTATAGAAGTGCCATAAAAAATTTATATTGTTATTTTTTTATAAGTTTCCATCTTAAAAGTACTATGGATAGGTATTTGGAAATGAAGTTCAAACCTGATGTTTAAAACTACTTTATGCACATTCATTTTCTGCTTGTACTAGGATAGTAGCTGATCTGGAGACAAAGCATTGGTAATCATTAGGTGAAGCTAATTCATGTATGTGTGTCAGGCAAAAGCTCATGCAGAATACATACTTGAGCTTTTTGAAAGCTTTCATAAAGTTCTCATTATGTATAAGTTAAACCAAAAGCACTTCTGTATCTGATTGTTACAGTGAAAGGAAAAAAAGCATGTTCCGTCTAAGAGATGGTTATTGTGTTGTTGTGAAATTAATGAAGAGGATGGCAAAGCTGCCATGGACATCACTGCCCCAACGTTTAGCTTTCCTACAGTATCAAATGGTTTTGCCTGAGGTGCTTCAGTTGAGCTGAGTGATTAATACAGAGTCTTCCCTTGTCTGCCCTCCCAAATGCTGCTTCCTCTTGTCAAGTATCAGGGAAAAGCCAGGGAGAAAGAAAAGTTCTACAAAGATTTCCTCATGGACTCTGTGTCCCTCCTAACCCTGGGGGGATTTCAGATGTGGTAAGTAGGGCACATCACCTTGGGTACCCTTCGGGGACAGCTGCTTCCCAGCAGTGACCTCTTGCCAGTAAGACACTTGTCACTGGCTGACTCCCTTTGCTGCTGTCGCAGGGAAGATGCAGTGGAGGTTGGAAGGAAACTTGTGATGTGTTGCAGCACTGCCGCTAGTTTATGCCTCTAATGTTGTTTCAGAAAGCATCATTCTCCTGTTTTCCCTCCTGTGCATGTGTGCGTGACAAACTTGCTCCGTACAGCTAGATGGTGGAGCACACTGCCTTCAGGATGAAGGGATGGGAAGAGAGAGGGTCTTTGCATGTAGACCTATACGGCTTTAACTTGTAACATGGGTGTTTTGTTAAAGAGTTAGTACAAAGATCCTGCATTTAGTGATGTCAAAAGATATGAGAAACTGCAGTTTAAATTAACTCTCAGGTATTCTTCACCAGTAGTATAAAGCAGGCTTCATCCATCCCCAGCTGCCTCCAGATTTCTGCTGCCCCTTTACCTGTGGTGATGTAAAAGGTTGCGTTGCCACATGGTGAACTGGATGACAAATTTTTTTTGGATTAAAAATAGCCAAGAAAATCTGTGCACCTATAAAAGGCAGGATGGGGTAAGAACAAATGGTTAAGGTTCAATTAAGCTACTAATTCAAATGCAGAAAGCAATGTTGATCTAACTCCATTTTGAGAAATCAATGATGTTACTTGGCAAAGATGCTGTAATATTTCTGGGGGGGCGGTGTGGTGGTGGAGGAGTGGGATTCTTGGTGTGATGGAATAGATAGAAAATTGATATTGTTTACTGTATATCTTAGTTGATAGTTATTACACAGTACCAAATTTTTCTCTTTCCTAAAAGGATCCACCATACCAGAGTGAAAAATACAGAAAACAGAAAAAAAAAGTTAATGAGTATAGCACAATTTTTGTGTTTCAGATGGCAGAAAGTTTACTGAAACATCAGAGATAAAGATCCTTGGATTTTTTAAATTTGTTTCTTTGTGAGCTTGTTTTTTTTACAATTATGGAAGAAACATAAAGCAAAAGGGTCAAACCCTACCTATAGCTTGTTCCAATGTGGGACAGAGTAGACACAGCACCGCAGAATAATACATTTGTGCATCTAATTTGAATACTTCTAGTCAATGGTATTGCTTGTTGCAGGACACTATATTCAATTGTATGTGTAGCTGTTAAATGGGTTAGATAATTGTATTATACTCTTAACTACTCCTGAAATTACATTACGTCTTATGCTTCAGCATGTAAACTACTTACCTCTGATAGTTGGAGGGACATACTTTCAATTCCTTTGGAATGTTTGTTTTTGTTGAATAGTACTGTCCACCTCTCTACAGATTTGGAGAATAGGAGCTGCAAAAAGAAAGCAAGCAGGCTAAGTCAAGGGAGCAATCTTATGGTGAAGGCTTCAGGGAAAACATTCCTAATTATTCTTTTTCTGTTTCTCTGCCTGCATTTAAAATAAGGATATATAAATCCTGTCAGAATTGGATGCATATGAATTTTATATTTTTCTGCAATTAGGAGCATCCAGGCTTTTACAATAATCCATTATTTTTTAAGTAACAGCACAATGTATATCTAAGTATTCTATAATAGAAAATGTAACATAAAATCAAAAACTATGATAACAGATGTATCTTTTAATGCATGAAGATTGATTGCTGTGATTAGTCATGTCCTCATATGCATTCAATCTTGTTCAAGAAAAATTGATAAACTCAAACACTGTTTAAGTTTTTTAAAAAGTCTCTTTTCATTCCTGATATATAACGACCTCTACTCAAAATAATAAATTTGTTCTCATTCTCATTCAGAAGTGAAATTGCATGGAATACATTTTAGAAGAGAGAGAAAAAGTTTTGTCTTATCTTGAACAAACTCCATGACATCCAATCAACTAAAATAAAATTAAAGCTTAGGAAAAAAAAATCTCTCTCTTAGAATGGATTTATAGCTTCAGGTATCCATTTCTGGAAACGTCAACTGAGTGAAGCTGACTGTCGATATAGATCCCTCGTATTTAGCCAGAAGAAAATGTGGAATTTAGGTATAGTTAGGTGAGTGTTAGGAATTTCTCTTAATACAGGCTAAAAAGCACACTGGGACAGATTTACTCTGCCAACAGGCTCACCTTTGTTCTGCCCGGTGCATGCAAGTTAAAGAACTGAGGCATATCACAAGACCTTCAAAAGTCCTGTACTAGCTGTTCCATATAAGATCATCTTTCTCGCACTTCAAAAGATCCTCCAATTCCAGCAGCACCTAAGTGTCTGAAAGGTTCAGAGTGTGCTTTAGGTCCCACAGCTTCCTCTTACTGATATGGCGAACTCTTTGCTGTGCTTCTTTCCACTTGAAACCACGTATGAAAAAAGAACAGCATAATTTATACCTTAATTGTTTTTCTTATCAAGGAATTGCTTATGTAAATCTAATATTTTTCCAGTAATTTCAAACACTATTGATTTTCAAAGCAATTATTTTTGTGTGGCAATAATGCATTCTAAAAATCTATCATATAAAGAAAAAAGTAAACATAATTAGGAAAAAAAAGTATTTAAGGGATGAGCAGGCAGATCATGAGTAACACAAGTAACACAGTCAGGTTTCCTGGAGCTCTCTTCAGCACAGACCCCACCCATGAGCTAAAATTCCCTTTGATTTCTTTCCTGCAAGATTTCTACTCCCATCTCATAGAACTCCCACATTTAGCCATTGTCCTATTGTCCTCTAATTATGGAACACCCGAGAGGAAGCATATGATGTCATTGCTTCCAATGGAGTAAGATTTGATTGATTAGCTGCCAGTATCATAAAGTACAAAATTATTGCTCTCATGCTATGGTCTCTGTTTCTGTTTGGAGGAAATTGATTTGGGCAGTGCTCTAGTAGCATACCATCATTTTTTATGTAATATGTAGGAATCAAATTATCTTTCGGACCTCTTCTTTTTTTCTGATCTGGTTGAAATAGGCCAGTGTACCCAAAAATTATCAGTGCCAAAGTGATGACTGGTAGGTGGCTGGAAAGAAGGCAAAAATTGCATATGTCTTTTTTCTTTAGGAAACTCATTAAAAAAGTGACAGTGATTATGTAGAATAGGTTCATATAGGCAATGTATATTTGTCAACAAGTGACATTCTTTGAATATCTTTTCAGGGTTAAATTTCTGTGTTGAGAAGCTGCATGTGTTGCATTGCTGTACTTAAGTGAATATGATAACTCTAGAATAAATAGATTGTGGGGGAAAAAAAAGCGGTTTAGATTCCTATCAATGCAAGAAGGATAAACTAGTAAAATGGAAGATGTCTTTTTAAACAATTTTGTTAAAAGGAGCATGTAGGCAGGTAGATACTCTTCTTATTCTGGAATAAGAATACCAACCAACTGGAAAAATTAAAAAGAATTGGGGGGAGGCGAGGGGGGTGGAAGGTACATATTTTGCATCTGTTTAATGAGAGTGGCTTGTAAGCTAACTTAAATTAAGGAACACAGCCTTTTGAGAACAAAAAAAGACCGGTTTCTTCTGAGCCTAATTATAAAATACAGTCACGTCCTAGCATGCATTTTTGTAAACTATTCTTGATTCATCTTCAAAGGTTCTTAAAAATGCTTTAGCTTTAACAGACACAGGAGCAGGAATGGAAGGTTAGTTACTAAAAATGAATTTCGACATCATTAATTAACCTCTAGATTTCACCTAGGATTAGAAGTGCCATATGGAATTGTTAAATTTATGCCAATCATATTAATTCTGAGTAATAATTGAAAGGTAATAGCAACATCATGATGAGTCTATGGATGGAAAAAGCATTAAGTCTCTAGCCTAAAAAATGTTTAAACCTATGCAAAGTACAAAACTGTCCACTGAGGTTTCAAATCAAATTCAGTCCCTTCAGCCCTTGATTCAAGGGTCTTGCTGTCACATGATGCTTTAAATATATAAAGTTTGTTATAGGGAATGTAACTTGTGCTTTTTCAAAATATGCTTCTTTCTAACTAACTGAATAATGACAACAATTTGATGTTCATGGATTTTTTTAAACTACATGCCATGAAAAACATTCTTGGTGCTCAGCAGATACTGAAAGAGATTATTCAAGTCCCAAGTAATTACTAAAATAAGCTACATATATATTCTAGAGAAAAAGCACATAGTGAAACAGTCAATTATTGATAATAGTGGATGTACTTTGTGTGAGTTTAGAAGTTTTATTTATTTTCTTTTTCTAAGTATTAAAATGCCATTTTACTTAGGCTTGTTGATGCTACTGGCTGTTTCAGACTCCATATTGTAAGGACTTAAGTTTTCCTAGCAACAGTGGTTAAAGTTCATTCTCTTTCCTCTTACTGTTGTACTATTTTGAGCCTATGAGTGAATACATCCCTCTCTTGCCCTCATAACGTTTCCAAGGTATTGAATTGGATGTTTATCAGAGTTCTGAAAAAGATGAATGAATATAGCACTTTGTCAATGACGTGTATTGCTCTCCTAACAATATACGTTTCATTTGTGTTACGTGGTCTTCCAGCTATAGAATTCAGATGTAGGATTACACCTAAATAAGGTATACTGAAATTTACCATAAACCATATGAAATTATTCTGGGACAGGAGATCAACTTTTTAAACAGTGAAATTGTTGATCTTGGTTATAATTATGCTGACTAAAACTAGTAATGTATAATCCTATAATATCAGAATAAAACAAATGACAAATATTATATCTTCTGAATGTTATTTAAAGATGATTTGGCTCTTTATGCTATTTTTGGTTATATAACAATATATGTATCCACTAAATTTCTGCAAACAAGTATTTATTTCTAGGTCTTTTTGAAAAACAATTATTTTCCTTAGAGAATATAACATCCTTCTCCTGAGCATAAAAAGCGGAGAATGAGGGTGAAATTATAATAATGGGGTAAGTATCTCAACATTAAAATCAAGGTGTCTTTCATCCTTTCCGCTGATGCCTTTTGAAATCAGCTGCAAGAAAAAGTTTGAAATTTGCAAGACTAATTTGTTTTGATTGCAGGATGAAACCACATATATATGCTGTTCTGCATTTCATCTTGTAAATTTGTTGATATCCACATGTAACCTATATGCAAAACCATAAAGCTAATGATTACTTTGTTGCCATATGGATGTTGTTTGACCCATATATGCTTCGTAAGGTATATGTACTGTGGAACCAGTAGGGAAAGACATAATGTGGGAAGCCTGCTGAAATTGGTGAGACCATCTTACATGACACATTGCCCACAGCAGAAAGCCATGGTGTGGCACAATCTTAGATAAATAGGATTTACTTTGCCTGGATTCTGTCGATGTTATGTTTCAGTCATCAGGGGATTTAATTTATTCCCTACCTGCCTCAGACAAGTAACACGTTGTCTTGGCATCACTGAAGACTTTAAGCTCAATGACCTTTCTTCTCTTTAAAAGTGCTGTTAGACTGCCCAGAGGGAAAAGATCATGTACTCTGTGATCTGCCTATTTTTATGCCAGTCAATGAAAGTTTGGTTTGCAATCAATAATTTGTTTAACAGAAAGAACATTTATGAAGCAGCCTTATGTATATCCAACCTAGTTATAGTTCATTGTGAGATGTCCCAGTTGTGAGACAGCTATAAAATGTTAACACAAATCTGCTGTAAAGATTGTCTAGCCACTACAAACATACTGTATCTAGATTCAGGACAGATGTTGACTATAATCAGTATTAGCTGTATTTTGATGTTAGTATGTGAAGGATAGACATCAGCTCTCCTATCCATCTGTCTTTTGGAGGACATATGAGAGCTGATCATGACTTATTGCTTCCTTTGCTAAATTTTGTTACAGGTATCTCTGAAAGGGACCAAAAAACCCCCACAAATACACACACACAGTTCCTCTACTGAACTCTTTAAATAAGGACTAACGAATGTATTATTTTGTCCTCAGTCAATGTATATATTCATTCACTGGAAGAAACAGGTACCTAGCTGGCATATACTTGGTGCTGTACAGCAATGAGAACATTGATGTGCTTGTGCCACACTGGTGCAAAAGCCTATGAATACAAAAAGAGTAAAAACTGCTTCTGTTGCTCACCAGAAAGATTCAGGTGACATTGGCCACTGGACAGAACATGGAAAAAGTTGTAACAACAAGCGAACACATGCCACTTAAAAGAAATGAATGACCAAACCAGATCGGTTCAACCAACAATCTAGTCTTAGATTTCTCATAGATGCTGAGCTCTTTTGTAGCAGTAGTTGCTAGTGGCAAATCTTCTCAGGTGCAGACTGCGGCAGTACTGGCTGATCCTGATGTGACTGCAGTTACATGTTCTGCATTCCTCTCTTGCCTGGACAGTAGCAAAGCTGTCTACTGAGCCATGAAGGTGTTAGCCAACAGGTCAGTTCAACCCATACTACACAGAGCACTGCAGCCCATCCAACAGCATCTGCAAACAGATCAGCCTTCTTTTCTGTTCTGTACGTAAGTACACACAGGATAGTTGTTGCATGCAATGCAAAATTAAATTATTGTTCTCTGACTTCAAGGCATGTCATGGTTTGGGCTCAGGATACAAAATGTCATCATGCTGTAGAATGAGAGGTAAAAATGACAGTTATATGACAGCTATGATGCTGCAAAACAGCATGGCAAGACTGAAGTTCATCTGCAGTATTTTAAAAGATATGCTTATATCGGCATAAAAAATACAGAATGATATATAGTTATGTGTATTCTTAAGTGTGTATACATATGCATCTATATGCATACACACATATGAATTCTCCTTGCAAAGTAGAAAAGATAAAGAAACAATAATGAGCACAGGTAACTTAAAACACTTTTGAAAAGTGTCCATGAACTTTGGGTGTGAGAACTGCTTAAGAATCAGCCTGAAGAAGAGAGACTTAGAAACCTGAAGGTTAAACACATAGACAAGTTTAAATACCCTCAGGTACTTGTAATATGCTAATTTAAAATAATAATGCTTTAACCAGCAAATATTCAATAGCTGATGAGACAGATCATTTCATTCTGAAGAGAACTTAATAAAAATGTTCTTTGAGAAGCTAATTGCCTACTGGTAAATTGCTGTTTAAGTAAGACTTGCTGTTGCAAGAGAATTAATAACAACATCCTACACCAGTCCCGGTGTTTTTAAGATTCCCTGTGTACTGTAAGTAATAATGTACTATGCAAGTAGAATTCTTTTCCATACTGGGTGGTGATGTGCATGACTATATTGTCCTTCAAGACTAGTTCACATGCGGTTGCTGGTATCGCACTGTTCGGCAGCCTGCTGCAGATAAGAATGAGTGATGATGCCCTAGATTTTAATGGAAATTTTAGAACGTGTGCAGCAGTAGGGTGCAGTCTTCAGCAGAGAAAAACGAGCTGACTTGCAGGCACAAGGGGTCATCAAGGAAGATAAAGAAATAGGACATATACTCTAGGCTAGGGAAGACTTTTTAAAGGATATTATGGAAATGAGGTAGAACCAATTTAATTTTTATAATGTCACTCCATTTAACTTTAAAATACAAGGTCGAGGTACTGTGTTTTTTGTAATGATTAAAGATTTGAGATGTTCTTTTTGTTTGAACTGTTGAATGTTTATGTGGCAAAGACTGAACGTGACAAAAAATTTAATTTGGATGCATCAGAATTATGTAGCAGCTCCTCTCAAAACCACATTAGAGACAAAAAGGAATTTGATAATCACTTTCATTTTCATCTTGGCAGTCAAATTTCCTTAAGAAGCCTCTCTTTAAAGTTAACTTGATCCCCAGACAGTAATATATCTTGTTTTTACGTAAAGTCTATAAAAACTGCATAGATCATATAGTCGATCTGAAAACCGCTCCCTTTACAATCAAATCTCAGTGCTTCCATTTTTAGTGAAACCTGATTTACTCATTGGATGTGAGACTTTACAATGCATCAGGTTTGTGATACTGTCAGGACTTTTTGAAATTATGATGAATAGGTTGAATTTTTACTGCAAACATCATGCAAACATTTTATTTTTAATGAGAAAAGATGATACTGTACCTCACCTGCATAAGTGCTTAAAAATAAAAACTGGGCTGAAAATTTTCCAGAGGGGCTCATCTTAGAAGGGAGGGAGAACATAGATGTAGGAATACATTTTAACTTTTCTTTCTTGTCTCTCTAAAGGCAGAGCAAACTCTTAATGAGTCTTAATGTAAAAAAAAAAAAAATAGTGTAAGGTTTGAATGGTGTGTTCCCTTTCTAAAGAAATACATTTGCTCCCTGTCGAGTCTCTCATAGAACCACCTACACAACAAAGTTAGTGGGATGGAGGGTGTTTTGGGCAACTCTAAGCAGTGTACAGTTTGTACCTGAGCCAGTCAGTTTGCAATTATGTTGTCTGTGTCTGCATCGTACTACGACTGTTGTTGCAAACGCCTAGCAGACTCATCTGGAGAGGCTTTAACTATGTCATTGTTTAATATGAATTGCAGTTACTTAGTGTAACCAATTCCTCCCGACCAAGTCTAGTGAGCAAAGGGGTGTATAAACTTTTTTTGCCTTTAAATCAGTCTGCCTTTTGAAGCAGCCATACTCCAAAGTTTAATAATAATAGCTTTTTTCTCCCCTGCTGTTCTCTATCGTGTGCTAATTTTAACTATGTCTATCACCAGACTGTTACCCAGATTTTATGAAAATCCTCTCTAGCTCCTAGGAGCTCCAAGCCATAGCTGCCACATTATTTCATTCCTGCCTTTATGTTACCAAATAGATCAGCAGTGGTGCAAAGTATTGTAAATACTGGCTGTTCAGTCCATTACGGGTTCCCTTGAGTAGCTGTAGTTTGTCAAAGGACTCTGTTTTCACAAAGATCTTATTTCAGTCAAAAATAGGAAGTGCCATGGCAAGCAAGATAATTCTAAAAAGTTGATGGGATGTTTTTCAAGCATCCAGAAAATTTTGAAATTTGACAGAAACTTATTAATTTTCATTTGATTCATTTTCTCTTAATCTTCAACATCAATATCAAGGTTATGATACAGATTTCTTGTATAGCGAAAGGTGTGAAGTAGGAGATTGCTTGTGTGTTTAAGCACTGTGTCTAAACACCTGTGAGCAGATATATAGTCACTCTTACTAAGATACCATGCTTCTGTGAAAGACCACTAATGCTAAATAATGCTATTTTTTGAACTTTTCTTTTGTACTGAAATTCTTATATTCAGAAAACAGCTTTTTGCTGACTATCTAGTGAGTGCTAGGAAAATTAATGGGAATGGTTCAGAGATATGGTAGTCATAAAGATAAAACTTAAGATACATTTAGCAGAAGGAGGTAAAAAGCGTCTGTGAGATTTAAAAACAAACAACCAAACAACCAAACACAAAAATCCAAACCAAACCTTAAAATATTATGCACCTTGTTCATTTCTTAAGAAATGTGGTTAACACTATATATCAAAACAGTTGAGTAATAGGAGAAGAGATAGAGTTTTAAGTATTTTATTAGCAAGATTCAAAGGTTAAAATTGAAATAAAGGTAACTGGAAGATGCCAGCAATGCTAAAAATCAGGCTGCTTTATGTTTTTATTTCCCTCACTTCAAAAAGGCAAGCCTGAGATGTCCAGATTTCAGAGGAACATACGTTTAAAAACTTCAGGAAAGAGGTATTAATAATGGTAACACTGACGTTCTTCTGCATGTAAATATAGAAATACCATTTTGGTATAAATGCTTTGTTACATCAATATAAAACAGAAATGTGACATTTTCAAAGCTTATGCACTGCATGAATGAGTAGAACTTTCATTAAACTCACATAAATAGTTCTATGTCTTTTTTTTTTTTTAGCAGTAGGGAATTTTGAAAATATAGTCAGTGTTGGAAATGAGCTTTAGAAAATAGGTCAGAGAAAATGAAAAAGAAAAAAGGAAAAAGTTTGAAATTTGCTATACCATTTTCTTAAATATACATAAATAAAAATTTATAAAATTTTTCCTAGGTCTTCAGTGAAGTAAAATAAGCATAGCAGTGACTTGAACTAGATGATTCTGTTGCCTGTTGTGATTTTTTGTTTTATTTTAAAGGATGTACATGTGTTTCTGAATTATCAACGGTAATTTCTGTAAAATGTAGTTTAAACTTCAGAACTGTGTACTATGCTATACAACACATTAACATATTTGGTACAAACTAGTAATGTAAATGAGAAAGCAGCACAAATATGCTTACTCTAACCACCTTTCCCAGAGAGGAAAACAGGCCTGCGTGTGTGTTAACACTATGAGTCATGAGTGTGAAAGATGTTTGCTTTTCATCTGTGCCCCAATTTTTTGTTCCTTGCTATATCTAGAATTTTCTCTGAGATCAATGGAAAGGGGTTTGTCTTTAAAGCCTGGTTTATTTACATGCTATTTTTAGCTCCGTTGAAGTCCTGTCAAGAAGAGAGATCTTAAATCTTGGCAAGAATAAGGACCAAGAAAGTCGGTGAAAAGGGGATCAATGTACCATAGTGCTTTTATGTCTCATGAGGATTGTTCTTGCTTTCGCTTGCAAGATCCTTCCATGCTGCCTAACAGATAAAATAAAAGCATAGCAATGGAAATGAGGGGTAAAAGAGAGGCTAATATTTAAAGGCAGGAGAGATAGGGCTATGATTTTATAATTCAATGTACTTTTTCCATTTGCAGCTGAAGTAAAGATAGCTTGTCTTCTTCCACTATCAAGTAAGCTCTCACTGATTCAGAATTATTCAAATGATTCAAAACTCAGCACATACTTAAATAGGAAAAAACAGCTCATCTGCCTTTGTTAAACTTAAAACTCTGAATTGTACTACGTTGACAGTATTTCAAGCAGTAGGTTAAGTAGAATTTGGGTTTTTTTTTGTTTTTTCCTTCCCTCTCTGGGGCCCCTAAATGGAGGACTTAAAACAGAACGCATATTTCTGTGAGTAAAAGTTCCCTTTTTCTCTTACGAATTGTAGAAGTAATTTATAATAAGCAAATTCAAACAAGAAAATGGCAACACTGTCCTTGGCCTAAGATAGTTTTCTGAAATATTCTTTTATATTTATAGATCTGTTTCTTATCATGCTCTACTTTTAGGATTCAAAACACTTCACTTGAAACATTTTCTTTTTGTCTGACTTAAGTTTCTAATGGAGATCATGCACACTGAGAAAAACAGTATTTTAAGCACGATCTCTGTCTAAAGGAATTGTCTTGTCTAGTGTCTCTAGAGGATCTTGAAGAGTGTATGTTATTTACAAAAGCTGTGTTCTCATTTAAAATACCATTGTGTTATGCGTGTCATCACTGACAACTCTTCTGGGAAGTATCCTCCTGCCATCATTCCAGTGTGGTTATTTACCCAGACAAAGAGATATCTTCTTGATTCACCACTAGAAGAATGAATTCTGTAACTTTGGTCTTTGCAAATTTTCTATGGACTAGCACATTACTTTTGACTAGTATCAAGAACTGGGAAAGTTAAAAAAAAACAACCCACAAAACAAAAAAGCAAACCCTAAACAAAACACAAAAAAACCTACGAAAATTGCTTTTTGTCATCATTTGTACTTTATATAATCCTCTTTAATTCTATACTCTTCAGAAAACAAGGAGTCTAGAATTAGGAAACGTGGAGGTCTCATTCATCTGAAAGCTGTGACTAAATCATATTTTACCTTTTATTCTGTCTTATGAATGTCCACTTTCACACAAAAGCAAGTGTGCAGGACCTCAGTGAATTCATACTCCTCTCACCTCCATTTGCAGGTAGCGATTTCTTTTCTCACCAGAACTCGCTGCAGCTTTTTTCCTATCTGAGATTTGATGCTATGTTTGTAAGACATTTTCATAGTGAGGAGTGTGAAGTCTGACAACCAGCTGTGTCCTTAACTGGGCATTAATCAAGATTTAGAACATATCTTTCGTGCAAAGTGAAACATCCGAGATGCTTCAAGATTAGCTCTCATAGAAACAAGTACATGCTTAGGATATTCCCAAGTTTTATGACATGTAAACCAACAACAATGAGAATCTCAGCATAAGTTTTTGTCAATAACAATAGATTTAGTTTTGCTTTTAATTATACCCTTTGTTTCCTTTTTTTGTCTGGTCACTGGGATGATGCATTTCAGTTGATGTGTTGATTTGTATAAACTCATTAAATGCTTTGATGGGCTGGTATTTATCTTGGCTTCCTATCTGTCTTTATTTCCTGTTTTCTGATACAGTGATTTATTAAAAAAAACCACTTCAATTTAATTCAAGATATGTATAATAGAACCACAGATTTAATAATGATGATTTCAGCATTTTCAGATGGTAGCTTCATAAAAATGTTTTATTTTGAGACTATAAGTCCTGACAGACTCAAAGTAGGAGATTTCAGTACAAAAACCTGCCTTAGCTCTCCTGGAAAGCAGAGAGCAGAAAAGCCATGAAGAGATGGTGTGTGAACTTCCCAAAAGTACAAGTCTCATGCATTGAGGGGTGCCTCTGGCGTCCCTGACCACAGAGCGAGGGTCAGAGTTCTACTATAAACACCGCCCTTCCTTTCTGGTTTTACTGGCGCTGCTGAACTAAGAGGGCTTGGAGGGATTTTTCAGCCTGTTTTCCTGCGTAAATGGAGCTTATCAGATTTAATTGTCTGCCTTCAGTCTACCTATCTTTCATAGCATGATCTGTGATGATTTTATTTATTTATTTATTTTTAAATTCACTATTCAGTTTTAACTAAATCAGAAGTAGAAGTAGAGGATGCTAAATAATTAAGTTCCTACAAGCCTTAGAATATCAGTAGCTAGGTAGGACATGACTTAGTACTGACACTGAGAGAGAGAGAGAGAGAGTGAAGCAGAGGTCAAAAGTTAAATGTTTCCTTGTTTAGCAACCCATGAGCTAAGAAGTGAATGAATCCTGGTCCACAGACTATCACGTACTTACTCTGCCTTGCCTAGGGAGAGAGAGAGACGAGCTGGAGATGTGATAGTGGGAGGGATAGGGGTTACAGAGGACAGGAGAGCAAAAAACTATCCATAGGTAATCAGGCTTCAGTACATCCATTCATAGAGAATGGTTTGATGGTTGGATTTTTTTTTACCTTTCCAACAGCAGTTTAGTGTAGATGAGCCAGTCCGCAGGAGAGGTGGGCAGTTGCATAGGTAGCGCGTTTCAAATTGTTGCGAGGTGTGTCATGTAGATGCTGTTCTGTGTATAAGGCAGTTCCTGGTAAGTCCTGATGGAGGTGTTCCCTGAGGAGCCAAAGAGTGTAGGAGGAGTGGTCCTAAATTTTCGTATAGCAATAAGATTTATTCCTTGCCCTTCCAATCTTGCATGAGAGCAAAGCACTAACTTCAAATATGGACTGAAGGAGAAATGTGCAGCTTTTGGCATGCTTGCATCAGGTTTTTAAATAAAGGCAGATTGTGAGTTATTGTCAGGTAAACCTCTGTGAACCCTTTTTAAGAGCTGTCACACTGAACTCCATATTTGATTTTCTTTTCTATGCCCAGAGAAATTGTTTATCATGGTTTCTCTAAGGCACACATACTTCATCCTGTAGGTGCTAGTACTTCTACAGAAAAACAGATATAGAGAAGTAGATTTTATATCTAAACAGATATTTACTATTTCATGTTAAGGTTAGAATTTCATGGCCAGCCTTCTACAGAAGCTATACAACTATATTGTGTATTAGGTATGAAGTGTCATAGATTAAAGAAAAATACTTTTTTTTTTTTTAATGTTAAAAGTAACCATGAAGTAGAATTATGTGTAGTTACAGGAATGACTTGGTCAGAATTATTTCAGCAACTGTAAACACTTCATTCTGCCCAAAATATTTGTGGAATATGCTAAGTAAAGTTTGGTCTGTTCTGATTCTTTAAGGGACAAAATCAGTTTTGAAGACTGCAAAGTACATCCGATTTGAGTTGTTTTTCCTGTTTCCTAGTGATTTGTTAAATTATGAGCAGTATTTAATATTATATAACTCCTTAAATGGGATTTTAGTGATTTATTGACTGACTTTGAGAAATTCTGTAGATAGTTTGCCCTTCAACTAGAAATCAGTTTATTAATTTTAAACCATAAGAAATTCTTCTGTCATAGTGAACCATTTTCTCGTACTGTGAGAGCTGCTGCAGTACAGAAAATAACTTTTATTTGTTCTATAAAAATTTTGAGTAGATCTCTCTTACAGTGTTATTTCTGGTTGCATTATTGTATGTTCATTCTTCTTGTATTATTTTTAGTATGTATACAAAATAAGTAAACAAAATCCTTTGTGTAGGTAGACTGATTTTTAAACTCATTTTGGGAGAGACTGTTATGTACTAGAAGCCAGGCCTCCTTTTTGTAGTACAACTTACTTTTCACTATTTTTTTTTTTTTTTAAGGATTGAACTAAAGGTTTGTATATGTTCCAGTTCTTTGGGATGTAATGTGCTTTGGTCATCTTATGATTATAAAACATAATAATTTTAAATCATCAAAGGTCATATTGTCACTAAAAAAAAAAGAATTTAGAGGGCTGGAACACCTCTGCTACGAAGACAGGCTGAGAGAGTTGGGTCTGTTCAGCCTGGACAAGAGAACGCTCCAGCGTGATCTTATTGCAGCCTTCCAGTACTTAAAGGGGGCCTACAGGAAAGCTGGAGAGGGACTTTTTACAAGGGCGTGTAGTGATAGGACAAGGGGCAATGGATTTAAACTGAAAGAGGGGAGATTCAGATTAGATATAAGGAAGAAATTTTTCACTCAGAGGGTGGTGAGGCAATGAAACAGGTTGCCCAGAGAAGTTGAAGATGCCCCATCCCTGGAAGTGTTCAAGGCCAGGTTGGATGAGGCTTTGGGCAACCTGGTGTAGTGAAGGATGTCCCTGCCCATGGCAGGGGGGTTGGAACTAGATGATCTTTGAGGTCCCTTCCAACCCTAACCATTCTGTGATTCTATGATTTGAAAAAAAAGTATTTATTTAGAGCAAAACAAATTCTGCTGATTGAAAATATGACTCTGCATAGAAATTCAGTGTAAAATTTAAGTGTATATATTTTTGAATAAAAATAAGGAAACTCCACAAAATCCTCTAAATAAAAACAGTATTTCTTGGCAAAACACAATATTATTCCTGTGTGTAGAACCTTGTAGATAAATTTAGAAGGCAGTGATTAATACTATATTTCTATTACTGTAACACTGTTACAATTTTCACGCTTTTTTAAAATAAATTAGTGTTAATATAACCTAGTGTTAATATAGTGTTTGTATACTGTTTTCATTCTCAGATGAAAATTCTCACCAGATGAGAATTCTCAAAGATGAGAATATTCTCACCATAGATAATGATTGAATGTCATCACAATGAGCTATAAATGGCACTGGTTTAATTCTGCTACATATTTTCTAATCATGGAAAACTACGCATGACTATGCTTAAATATAGTTTCAGAAACATGGAAGTTAGCAGGCATTATATGTTATCCTTAGAAAGTGAAAAGGAGTCTGATTTTAATTTAATTCAGTATTTGTCTTCCCCATGCATTGTTACTTGATATAAGTACAGGTGGGTTGTTTTTTTTTTTTTCCCCTAAAGACACTGTACTGGGACCTTGTTCAGAGTGTTACCGAGTACCCTCAGCATCCATGAGCCAGGGAAGCTGAACGCGTTGACTTAAGAGTTTCACACTTCTGCTTCTGGGTCCAGTCTCCAGTAAACCACCATAACCTCATTAAATACCTCAGTGGAGGAAAAAAATGTAGACAAGGGTGTGTTTTTGTTTGTGTTTGTAACAAGTCTATGAAATAGTGACACATCCTCAGAAAGAGAAGTAGTGTTTCCTGAATTACTATTAAGGTCAGGTTTTTTGCTTCCTGTCTCCCCTTCCTTAGCCTGGTATTCCTCTGTTCTCAACACATTTTTCTCTCAGATTTGATACAACTGTTTTGACATTACCTCTATTTGGAGAGGTGAGAAGAGCTGAACAGAAGTTAATCATTGTCCAGCACAGAGTACTGAGGGCCTATTAAAATTATCACAGCTGATTTGATTTTAGTGGATTCACTTCTTGTTGATAAAGTACTTAATGGATTACTTCGTTACCAGAAAAAAATGATTCATTCATTTTTATTTCTAAGCCCTGATATCTAAAACTGAGCCTGCTTCTCTTCACCTAAAGGACCAGAATGTTGAGATGCGTGTTTTCCACTGAAAGCAAATTTTCCAATAAACATATTGGTTTGTGTGTTGAAAATGCAGTGCTGTACTGAGAAAATATATTATCATCAAATATGCAACGAACATCGGTTCCTGAAAATCTTATTATGTTTATAATATTAACTACTTTGAAGCAAGCTGATGAATTTAGCAATCAGAAATGAAATTATGGGAATATGTAAATCAGATATCCCTTGAGTAGCAACACTAGCATGCTTAGGAAAGCATTTGAATTAATAAAAGATCAGACCCCAAATGCTATAATTATGCTCTGAAGAAGGAATGAGATGGATACAGAGGCTAGGTCTATTAGAGACTGAAGAATACAGGGTGTAGTATGGCTAGAGGATCACCCCAGTGGTGGTTGTAAGAAGTAAAGCCAGTCTCCTTAAATTAATATGATTCAATTGGGACAGAAAACCGCTCCTCTGACAGCACTAGAAGAGTTAGAACAACAATTCTGATCAATCCAGAGGTGGTGGGGAGATTAAAAGCAAAGGAAGGACCAGCAAAATCAAAACTGAGGAAGAACGAAGATGACGTTGACAGCCGCTTACAAACCGGTTAGTTTGTCATCTGTCCCTCCCTACTGACATTCTCCCACCAGTTAGTATTACTTGGAGGCTCGGGGCAAACGCTGCCTCAATGGTGGCCAGAGGAGGAGAAGCACAAGGCGGACAGTTGATTCTGGCTGCTAAAATCCTCCAGTAAATGATTTTGTAGGGATTTTTGGGTCTTAAGGTCAAGAACGTTCACCTTCTGCTATATTACACTTTTAGTGCAAAGCAGGGAAATAACTCTGTTGCTATAACATTTTTCCTCTTCTTTCTGAAAAATGAGTATTTCTGTTGGTCTATTTTGTTCTGTTGTTAAGCAAATTGAAGTTTCAGGCAATATTTGAATTTTGCCTGCATTATCTCATTGAACCAGGACCTGTGGTTTGTTCAGATATTATTGTAATACAAGGCCATAATGTAACAACATATAAGAGGTAAATCATTAAATGAGGCTGTACATGGTACCTATTACCATTTTACTTCCTTTGCACTTGAAGCTGTCTGCATGCAAACAGTTGCAAGCCTAAACTGACTCATCCTTTTACCTATCACAGTAATTTTTGACAACCGGGATGCTGCTTTTGCAGGCTGGATATTGTCCAGGATGCATTTATTCCTTTATGACTTGCTACGGTTGCAGTCAAGTCAGGGTATGCTGACCACCAGACCAAATCTTTTTGCCATTATTTTCTCTTATAAGCAGGCATGACATGATTAGTGGTTGTTTTGTCTGTCTTATCTGGTATGTGACTGATTTTGTGCAGTTTCCATAGGGTAAATATGTATCCAGAAACATTTCTTATACCTGTCAAAAAGCTTTTTTTATTAATACTAGTGATGTAGAACAAATGTGCATAGATTTTCTGAAAAAAAAATTATGTAGTATTTTAACTTGCTTTAAAATGAAGTGTAAAAGATGTGGATGAAAACTCAGAAAGTGAGGGTTATGTAGTCTCCCAAATGCTTGAAAGGAAGGATATCTGCAGTAGTTTGTCTTAAAAGGAGGCTATAAACGACCTTTACCAGAGAGTTAATATATATATATAGCTTGCTCAATGTTTCCAGTCTGCTACTTTTATGTAATGGGTGGTTTGGTTTTTTTTCATAGCCAGAGACAATGACAATTGACAATCTAGTAATTTCAAAAGAAAGGGTAATATATAACAGCTTAAATATCACGATTGAAATAAAAACAGGGTGCTGAGGCACATGTATTTATTTCAAGGCTACTGAGTCAAAGACTAGGGGTGGTATGTTCAAGGTATAGATTCCATAGGAAAGCAAACAGAAGTTTCCTAGTTTTTGAAGCACAGGACGTGTATAAGACATGACTCATGCAAGTGTATGGGTATTTCTGTAAGAATCAAGAAAAGCTATGAAATTATGAAAGTGTAATAATTATCTGCTTTTAATTCAAGAAAAATCAATTGATTTAAATATGAAAAATGAAGAACTCTGTTCACATCAAGTTGGAATAAAACCAGTTGTTTAGTTAAAAAAAGCTGGCCTGATATTAAAGTAATTCCATCAGTATTACTGATGCCCTTGAAAATTTAAGAATAGGCTGTATTTGAAGAAACTGGGCCATGCAATTACTGTTAATATACTGGGACCTGTTATGTGAGTAGTTTTATTTGTGATACCTGGAAAGAGATTGAAGATGGAGGACGCAATTTTTCTTTATCATTGTCATTGTTCGCTCAGTTATAACTTTGCAGAGCAGGTAAAATATCAAATGTTGTAAATATAAGAAATTACAAATTAAACTTGATATCAAACCAGGCCATAATACCAATTTAATACTATTATGTGTAAAAGAAAATAGAAAAGTTATTTGATAGAGATTTGTTTTTACATTTTAGTGCTACATCAATATGGAAATCAGTATTTTTCAGTGGCATACATGTGTGCTACAAAATCAGTGAGTAGGTTTTTGGACTTACAATTCAATTTTATGTATTTAACCTGAAGCATTATACTTAGTATGCAGTAGCAATGGAATTTTTGCAGGAAAAAAATCTCTATGCATTCTCCCTGCAGTATTTCTAAATCAGTTCTAAAATTAAATTAAATTAATATACCAATAAGATGCAGCTGTGTAATTAGAGTTAGAAATACAAAATGGACCACTGGTCATGCACTTTACAATTCAGTACAGAAATGACTTTCATGAAAATTTTATGTCATATTAGAAAGGGACATGAAATGCAAATTTAAAGGAATATGGCCCATTTTAGCAATAATGTCTCACTGGAAATAATAGGAAAGAGGTGCACTTTTTAAAATTTATCTCTTGGTGAATATCTTTATAAAACCACGAGGCATTAGATGATTGCAAAGTGTCAGCATTTGAAGACAATACTGTTTATCTAAATAACTTTTAATAAAATGACAAAATTGCCAAGGTCAGCTCTCATCTGACCCAATAGTATATCGTTTTCCAAGCTTCTAAAGCCCAGAGAGTGCTTTGTAACTTTTTGTTGCAGGTTACAGGAAAACAAAGACAAAAATGTAACACACAGATTTTCAGAACCTCTTTGGGGAGGGGTAGGAGGCAGCTTTTAGAACTGGAGTTACACAGCTGTTGCTTTCAAAAGATTTTTCAAGAGCCAATATCAAGTTATTCTAAACCCCAAGTTAGATCATTCTGAGCAGCAAGGAAATTGAGATAAAGTTGATTAATGTCTTTAAAATGGGTTCATCGCAGTAAGTATGTGTGAGGGAAAACTTCGATTTGCAAGCCTTGACTTCTTTTCTTTCTCACCCTTGTGGATTTAAAGGTATGAGAAAGTTCCAGTAGAGGAAGACACAAATTAGGGTTAACTTATTCTTATTACAATGAACAGGTTTACAGATAAAACTTTTGCTTGATCTTTTCATAAATCATATTGTCACCTTAACCAAATTCATAGTAATAAGTCCTACCAGGTGATATCTGCCTCTCACGAGCTAATTATAAAGGAAAATTCAGCAAGTATTAGTAGGGAGATTTATAGACGAATTTGGGGTTATAGTTGATAGCAGCACAGGCAGCAGTGACAAGAATCTGGAAGTTTGGTAGCAAGATGAACCATGAAGTTACTAGGCTGTTAAATTATTGTAGAGTAATGCTTTTTTTAGGAGAGCAGGCTAGACTGAATAATTTGTACAGGTATTCAGGAATTTCAGCCTTTATGTCTTGTTTTGTGATGAACAAATTTGTCATTGTTTCTAGAAGGAAGGGAAGGGATACGGTCAAGAAAGAAAGTCTGGAAGACATTAAAACTTTCAAACAAATCTGAGACTCTTTCTAACTAGACGCTTTTAGCAGAATATGAGAAGTTTTATGTCTCCATTTAATGTTAAAATGTACAATTGTTAATTGGCATTGTATCCACATTTCTTTGTGTACAATAGCAGTCTTGGGCAGTCAGCAATGCATCCAGGGTGATGCTGGACCATGTGTTTTTCTAATTAAATAGCATCAAAAGATAGAAAAAATAGAATGGAGTAGTAGTTTCTTAAGGCTCTCCAACCAATCAGTTTGCATAACAAGTTAAGCAAAATATTTATATTCTTTATAAACTATTTCTAAAAACTTTTGCTTATACCACAAATAATTCTATTAAAAATTTCAGTCAGATCAAGTGAGAGTGAAATCTCTTTGTTATTTTACAATATTTATTGTTTACTCAGAAAACAGATCTGCAGCAATTTTCTTTTCCTTTGGTTTCTCATGTACAGTTGACGTAAAAACCCAGTACAGCTTACAGTTCTGCTTTAAAGGTAGAATCTGTCCAGAGTCTACTGTCAACTCTTTCAAATGCTACTCTTTTCACAGAGATGATAATAATATTCAAACCAAAATAATTGCTATAATTTATGCTAAGAAGAAAACACTTTGCTTTAAATTATTGTCAACTCCTTAGCAAACATTGCCTTCAATTTTTAAATGTTTTTTTCACCTCTTCCACCTCCATCAGCTGCTCTGAGATTACATTATTCATAATAATAACACAGTAACAACCATAATGCACACATAATAATGAAGATTGTATGGCTGCTTATAACAAAACAGCTAGGAAACAACATATACTTTTTGTTTTAATCCTAACAAAGTGCCAGTAATGTGTCTCCAGATTAAATCAATGTGATTTAATTGTCTGGAAAATTAATTTCTTCCTTATTTCTAATAGAATTTTGAATAGAGATGCATACTTTTAATGGATAAATTCATTCTGGTAACTGATGCTAACAAAGTGTTGGGCATAGTTTTCCACCAAATGTTTTCACAGTTCTCTGATTTATGTTGTTGCATCTGAGTAGATACTCTCATGTCAACCTTATGCTTTTATACAATTTAAGGCAGAAGAGAGATTTATACAAATGACTGAAAGATAGCACATTAATGCCAAATTCAAGACTACAGATTTCTAAAAGTGGTGCATTGTAACTTTATGTGCTTTTAGGATCTGTAGCTTACCCTAAATTAAGGAGAGGCAGTACAATACTGTTTTCTTAAAACATTTTCTGCCAGCTAGTGCATCTAACAGGAATTAGCTTGTTTGTGATATTTCTTCATGTTGCTACAGAACTTTTCCATAACAATAAATTATTATTATGCATGTTTGTCTACTGCAAGGAAAAGTGTAAAGTGCTGATAAGATTGCTCATAGAATAGTTTCTGATTAATCTTAACACTAAAATCGTATTTCATTTGATGATAAATAGAAATAAGACTGCAGAAGGAGTTGCGTAATCTATGTAAAACTTAACTAAGAAATAACAAATAAAGTCTAATAAATGATGCCATTCTGGTACCCACTTCAGTAAGTGAGTAAGGACTCTGATGAATATTTAATTTACATAATTCAGGAAAAGCAATCAAAATGGTTCACTTCAAATCATCATCCGCTCAAATATTTATTTTTTTTTACTATTTTAATTAGTACCAGGAATCTGTCTTAAAAAATAATTTATCTTTTTGTCCAATTGCCTGGTCTGTTGAGACAAGCATTCTGAAAGGCATCAGGAAAAATATGGCAACTAGGGATGTGATGGTGTAACACATTTTGTTTGAAACTGGTTAGTAAATTGTTTTATCAATTGCATAAGTTACTTCTCTTTGTCTACAAAAAGTTTAATCGTAGTTTCTCAGGAAAAAAAAAATAACAGAAAGCATAACAAACTCTTCCTGATATTGATGATGGTAGATTAAGCAAATGTGTAGTACTATTATAACAACCTGGATACTGAACTGTTAATAAGTATCCATTTAAATAAACAACAAAAACCAAAACAAAAACCCAAACCCACAACCAAAAAGCCCCCACAAAACCAAAAATAAACCTCCTGATGTTTCAGATAAAAAAACCCCCACAAAACTAAAGTACCATAACTTTTTATAGTTGCATGTTATTTATGCAGTAGATAAAATTGTTTGATGTAGGATTGGATTTGACAAAATAGTTTTTCCTCAGTTTTATTTGTTCTTGGCAAAATAAAGTTACCGGCAGCTGTCTAAACCAAGAAGAAGGTAGAGTCAGGACTTTAAAAAGAGAATCAAATGTCAGTGAAGATCCATTGTGGTGACCATATTGTTCACATACATTTTGTTAGTTAAGTAAAATACTGTAATTAAACCAACAGGGATACGTCTCTGCAGTTCAAATGCATGTGTTACAAGTTGGTTCGCAAAGAAGCAGCCTGTTCCACACAAAGTTCAGGCATCTTTAAGTATCCAAAACTGTTATCTACTGGACCTTGATACATAAAGCGTCTCTAAAGCCCATGTGCAGTGGTGCGTAGAAATTTGTGCAGCGTAATTCTTAGATGTCATTAAACTGAGCATCATTGTGTGTCCTGTTAACAACCTGGCTTCAAGGCATACACTGATCATTCATATGCAGGAGAGAGTTCCTTTGACTCCTTGAATGATACAGTTTCATAAAGTTAAATATATTACAGGAAGAAGACTAAAAGAAAAAGAATAGTATAACAGTGAAAACAAACTTAAATTGGCTGAAGTCCATAAGCACAAGGATGGCAACTTCCAGGAAACAAAATACTTATGTTTTGTAGTGATGTACAGCAAGCTTGCGAATAGGACTAGCTCTAGGATATCCAATATTGCAGGTTTTTATTCATCTTTGATTGTAGCTAGGGGAGCGCAAGCCACAGGACCAACTGGGAGAGGGTGAAAGAAAAACATAGAATGAGAAAGAAAATTACATAAATAGTAAAACCACTGAATAAATCAACCGAAAATAATATAAGGAAAAACAGTGTGGGAAGGAAATTAAAAAAGAGGAAGAGGGAGACACAAGTGTATTTTAGTGTTAGATATTCTCTCTCCCTTCTAGGGTATTTCTACCTTATACTTAGGATATGAACTGAAAGTCGTCTCCTAAACGATACCAGGAATGCCTGTAGGTTTAGAGTCTCTCAGACTTTTAATATGCTTAGGGAAGCAACATATGATGTAATTGGAAAGTATTTTCTAAAGAATAATGGTGTATGGTGTTGCTATCAGCTTTGTTACACTCTGTTGTGATTTGTTGATTAATATTCACAATACTGCATAAGCATCTCAAGAACAGCTTGATGAGCCATCTTACTAACCTTGATGCAGAAACCTCTGAATGTTTGGAGGTATAACTGAAATAGTGTTCGATATACATTTGTGGAGGGGGTCAGAAGTGATATTGGAAGTGTGTTATTAAGAAAGTCATTTGGGAATTTCTCTTTCCACTTTTTCTTTTTTTTAATGTTTGATTTGAAAAATGTCATAAAGCAGCTGCTCTTGTGTTGCCGTTAAGATGTTGCTTCTAGGACCAGAAAGTACATGTACTAACGAAAATGAAAACTCATAGTGAACTAGACCAGAATTTTCAAGCTGATTATGGAAAGAGTCCCCTACTATTGCAGATGCAGCCCTATTGACTTTCGTGAGGATTTTCACCTGTGTTTACACCGTATTTCTTTTTTGTTTTTATTTCACTTGGAAGTTTTCTGAAACAGTGTGCATAATTTCTTATTTTAGGTAAACCTTGGAAAATAAAAAGAAATTAATTGAAGCAAAGAAGCATCAAATTAATGTCTTGGCAGTTTTAAGTTATCGTACGAAATTAGTTGAGGTCATTATCAAAGTGTAAAACCGTCTGTACGAGAGGTAGAATATACTTTGATATACTATTTTTGCATTAGTCTGAGAGAATATTTAAACCTCACTTTAATGATATGTCGTTCTCTGCTTACTTATGCTTGGGAATTACAAGAAAGAAAAATTAAAGTGATGGGTATTTATATTATCATCTACTTTTCTTATTAACTAAAAATGCAACATGTTGAAAACACAAAGTACATAGAAATATCTGGAATCCACTGAAAATTGTGATTAGCTCTGTATGAATGTGATGAGGTCTCATATTTTCCAAGTAGTTATATTTTTGATACTATATAAACATCTCATTTTTAATTAAATTTGCTCTCTTTATGAACAAAGTGATTGGAAACTGTATAATTGCAAGCGTTAAGTATCTCAGATGGCCTTCTGAGTAAGCTGCGAATCCAAAGGGCAACGTGACCTTTTGTTTCACCATTCCTGTAGGAAGGGGTGAAATGTCAAGTGAAACTACAAGAAGCAGATTCAATGTCAATATGCCTTCAGTAGCACAATAAGCTGTAAGTCCATGGGAGGCAACCCCTTGCAGGCTCCCAGGACTATGTCCTCATGCAGGTGTGTGGCAGGGCTAAGAGGGTGAATGAATAGGGAACTAACTATAGGTGTTGACAAGTTTTAGATACTGAATGCAAGTTGTGAAAAACATCTTTGTGATTCATAGCTCTGGGGCGAGGGTGTGAAAACATGACTTTCAGCAAAACAGCTAAAACCACTTTTGTCCACTTAATATAAAAATACTTTTTTAAAAAACTAAATGTCTTCATGGGTTGTTGTGCTCTGCGCAGTACCCAGTATCAAGAAAAATCTGCTTTTTTCTTAGGCCATGGAATCTAGACAAACTTCATCAGCATGTGTGTTTCCATTTCATTATGTGAAAAGTGTCAAGTGGAAAAAATAATCTCAAATCGAGATTTCTACGGTGATCTGAAACCCAGATGGCCAGAAGCTTTATCTCATGTTCTGGCGGAAGTTCACACTTCCCCTTCCTACGCATCCTGTGCAAGGTTCCCATTTTGGTATTAGGGATTGTAAATTCAAAGACCATCTCTGCTACTGAGCTGGCTATTTTCTTTTTTTACTTTGTAAGTAAGATCTATTGCATAACATGCCACAAGACAAACTAGAAAATTCTCTTGGTTCATTTTGTGTCGATTGAAATAAGTGTGGAAATCATGTAATAGTTGCTATATTTTTTTTACTTTTTTTTTCTTTTAGTGTATGCTGGGGGAGGAAGGAAAAAACAATTTAAGATGTCGTGAATGCAGGAAAAGCGCTCAGTTAGTGTATATAAATGGACTTTGAATTAGCATTTCACTTTATAACAGCATACTGGCTGGTGATTATTTCTGTCATTTAGAAAATGGTGCAGAGATAACCTCTAATTTCTATAAATTTTAATTCTAAAATCTTTGGACTTCAGGAAATAGAATTTCTCTTCTTTATTCTTCTTGCCTTGATCACTTATTCCAAATGAACAGTCCTGCTGTGTATAATAGAAGCTTTGTTCTGAGTTGTTTTTTCTGTAAGTGGTATGGATCTTAAGTTCAGACATGGAATAACACAATTGTTTCAGGCACCTCGCTGGAAATAGGCCACTTACTGGGAAATATTTTTCCTCAGACTATACATCTTATTGTCATTATTTACCTGTGTCATCTCCCTACTGCTTAATGAAAAGGCTCTAGTCTTAAAATCAATATGAAATGCTGTACTACCAAAACTGAGGTGTTTACTGGAAAGATCAATGACTTTCCAGCCTCACAATCATAGAGAATATTTGCATTTAGGCAAACTACCTGGCAATTACTACTGGTGATTTCTAATAGTGAATCATGCACCTGAAAATAATAGCTAAAGGTTGGATCAGGTGAAAGACAAGAAAATCTGGTACCTCAAAGTAAGAGACTTTTATGGGTCTTTTCTGGGTCTTAAAAGATCTTGCAGCTTCTTCTACAATGGTATTTTAAAATTTTACATGTTCCATAGGGAAAGCAAAGTGCTCTGGGACACTTTGGGCTAGCAGGGAGCTTGATACCACGTGACTGGACTGTAGTAGCTTGCTAGTATCCAGCAGAAAAAGTTTTCTCACCTTATCAAAACATAATAAACCAGCCTGCCGATTACTGTAACATTACCTTCATCACAGCTACTTTTTTATTCTGAAAGTACGGGATGTGAGAATAGTTTGGAAAAAAAATTAAAAAAAACAGTAACAGTTTTTACCGAGAGGTACCAAAGACAGAAATAATTTTGGGGGAGTTCTTTTCTAAAAGAAACTGTAAGAAAACCGAACAGAAAGGATAATAAGCTTAGTCTCAGCAGTACAAACCTTTGCTTCGGCTACGACACCTGTCCAGGACTGTGGGTAAGTGCCGCAGAAGGTAGCTGACTTTGACCTCTGCCCCAGGTTGTACTGATTTTGGTGTTCAAGCTGTCTGTGTAAAATTTGTGCAAATTTTATAGAGATAGGGCATGCAATTGACTTTTCGTGGTTTGATGAATTAGTATCTGACAACTGAGGTGTGGCTGTGTTAAATCAAGTTAACTTCAAGTGTGATTGAGTTTGTGAACTTTCAATCATAACCACATGCCTGAAGATCCAATGGACAAGATATATCTAAAAAAAAAAAAAAAAAAGGCATGAGTAGTAATTATGTTCATCTTTTACAATCCTGAAAAGCTGTATCCTGCCAATTTTAACCAGTTCATGGACAAATTTAATTTAATGTTAATATGTCGATTTACTAACTTACTCTGTAATTCATATTATACATTTAGAAAGAGAAAACAAGCTTATAATGTTGTTCCAGAGTATGATAAGCTAAAATGTTTGGTTTCTTCCAGAAAAGGTGGGTTCAGCATTTTACTTGAAAGCTCTTGGATGTAGATAGGATTCAGACACACTTCCTGAGACTGTGAAACCTCTCATAAATATGAATCTTACAATGTAGAATGTTGACGGTATTTCAGTTTCTACTTATTTTGGCAGTAAACTGTTGAAAATGATTTTATGCTTCCCTGCTTGTATGTTGTGAGGAATTCAAGGAAAAAATACTCGTGCTCTATTGATGATTAAAAATACGAAAATATTCATTTCCTTATTTATAAAGAACAACTTTTCTTAAACAGGCATATAGTGTTGAAATCTAAGCTACAGATTCAGAACTGTGTCGTTTTTAAAAATAAGGTAAAGTAGCTACAAGTATGACAGTTTTTTAATGAGAAAAGATGTAGAAAATGTATCCTAATATATTTAGTAAAACTTGAAAAATGGTCCATCTTAGTATCTTTTGGCGGTTTTCCATATTGTTGTCTAAGTAGAAACAATGTAAATAACACTTTTCCTTAGAAGCCTAGCTCCCCCTAACCCTGCCAGAAAACCAAAACCAACCATTACAGAACGGATTATCAGGCTTCTCACAACTGGAAACAAATGTGTTATTTTTTTTTTTTTTTCTAACAGTCTTTGCTTTCTCGACATCACTTATTTGTGTTGATAACTAATCGGAACTGCAAACACTGTGCACTTTATATTTTGCAATGCTTTGTAGACTATTAAATAAACATGGTGTATACCTTTGGGGGCGTAGAAGTAAATTTGTTCACAAGTTTTACTTACTAATTGATCTGCAGAATATTACTGTAATGATCTCTGGCAGACAAGAATACAGGAGGGGAAAAAAGGCTATAGAGATGCACTGAAAAGTACTTGTTACAAAAACATGAGATGTCTTTCTGTCTACTCACCCTTGGATTTTTCATTTGGAATTCAGAGGAGAGCAAAATCTTTCCTCTTTTTCCATCTGGCCAGTATTTGATGAAGCATTTTGATTCATGCTTGATGTTTTTATGAATACGTGTATGTGGTGGGTATTTTGCAGGAGCTTCAGGATGGCATTGGGCGACAGCAAACTGTTGTCAAAACATTGAACGTAACTGGTGAAGAGATTATTGAGCAATCATCAACAGCAGATGCTAAGGTGCTGAAGGAACAACTGGAAAGTTTGAATACCCGGTGGCAGGAGATCTGCAGACAGCTGGTAGAGAAAAAGAAGAGGTAAGTTAAAAGAGAACAAAAATATTGTGAAATTATTTTTTATTGTTTTAGATTTGCTTCTTGCTTAAATGTTAAAAGGTGCTCTTAACTTCTGGAGTTTTCATATTCATAACAAATAATCAGTAACTAAATTTCACATCCACAATCATTTGTTTAATTCTTCTTTTCTACCCGCTCCTGTTAGTGACCATCATTCTCTTCCATACTCCAGGTTTTTATAATTCCTCTCCTATTGTTTAGAAAAAACAAAAAACCCCATACATTATTGCTTGATTAAAAGTAGAACAGATCAGAGCTTCATTTACAGTTCTTACAGTTGGTTTAACATCTTTCCATTTGATAGTGTGCCATTAAAATATATCTCTGTAGTACTAATAAAAACTTAGCTAATTGAAACAATTAATCCTAATCTAATTCACTTCTCATCATTAATGCCATTAACATATGCATTTCATAGGTTGGATAAAAAGAATGGATTTGTTAATTTATAAATGTTATTTATAATCATTTTCAGATCCATTTGCTTTTTCTCATGCAGTTACAGGAAGCTAGAGCATTTGAGTTATAGAAAATACAAAAATGATTTAACTTCTTTAAAAAGAAAATTTCCGATTGAAAAAGAAAAAAAAATATTTTTGTTGCTATTTATACTAGGTTTTATAAGCTCATATATTCTTAACCTAGATGCTACACTTAAATTGATATGACATTCTGCTCTAAAATAGTCACTGATAGAGCTTTCTTCATGCATGTTTTTAAAACCCAGAATATTCTTTATAGACATACATTAATGTGTGCTAGAGATGTACTAGAATAACAAATAGTGTGCAACAGTTTTGTTACTTGTGATGTGTCATGTACCATTTTTTTAGTTTAGATCTGTGGCGGTCAAAAGCTGTAAAAATGTTCACTGCAAGTGGTAAGGAAGAGTCCTGAAAGTTTATTGTTGAGTTTAATAATGATTTAAGTTTCACTTGGAACACGTTAAAAGAAGGAGATGCAACAAGTAAGCTACAGCTGTCAGAAGCTACATCAGTGTTTCAAATATTCTTTCTGCTGTATTTCCAGGTGTTGATGGTAATGCTACTTGTTACACAAGGGAGCCCTTGGCCTTTATTTATCACACTAAAAGCTGTTCTTTTGTGCAATGGAAACCCATCTGTGTTTCCAAGCCTTAACTTGTTATGTAAGCGCTAACACTCACAAACCAATAACACACCATTTTAATAGCCCTGTAAGCTGCTGTGGCAACACAGAAGAAAGAGATTAGTGGTTGAGCTTTGTCTGAGAATATGAAATATGTTCCAGTTCTGGTAAAGATCGGTATTGTTCTTTCCTTCATTTATCAATAGCAATGTGTATCTAATGCTGTTTTGGATCAGGGCGGTGTTAGCAGTACATGGAATTTCTTGGCACATTCTGTATTTTAAGGAAGCTTAGGATCTGTTAAAGGAGAGTAATATAGTTATATTCCCTAGATGAAGGATCTGAAACACTTGCAAGTTCGTTCCTTCTTTTGATCTGTTTCGTTTGTTGACTGGTTGGTTTGTTTTTCTCTAGAATGACAGCTTGTGTAATTTTGAGGACAATGGTTGTGGAGACCTAGGTTAGTGAACTCTGCATGAATAAATGCATTGCTGTAGAAGGAATACAGATAGTGTTGTGTTAAACTGATATAAATGCTTTTGATATACTCTAGTGAGACTCGTGCATCAGGACGGAGGAGTTTGCACTTCTATTCATTGCCCAGTCTTCCTGGCTGTGTTAGAGCGAGGGAACACTTTTTGCTCCCAGATCTTGGAAACAGATCCTACCCTCAGTCTAGGTACTGCCTTCCAGTACAAGCTTTTTATTTTATCCCCTCATCTTTTCACTCTCACAGACTGGATTTTCAAAGGCAAGAAACCTAGATGACAGGAATATGTGGTATGTTCTAGCTAGCTCTCAATTAGTGATGATCCTAGGGTGAAAAGATCATAGACTTACCTACTGCACAGTCTTCATATAGCCTTGATGTCATGGGATTTGCTTTGGCATTTTTTAGTTGTTCATTAGTTGTTTCAATTTCGTTTGGGATACAGTCAAGTTCTCTATTTTTAGGACTTGAAACCCAGGTCACCCAAAGTGCCTTAATTTTTCATTAAGAGCAAAGCATGGAGCAGACAAGAAAAGTTGAAGGAAGTGACCTCTACTTGCTTCTCCTGTATGCTACTATTTATTGCTCACTCAGACTCTCACCTGTATGTGTGTCTCAGTGTATGTTTGTGCAGGAGTCATTCTCTTGAGACCATAATTGCATAGATACAGTTGAACTAGCTTGATTACCAGCAATTGCAGTAAAATGGTGCTCAGCTAAGACACGTCAAGAACTATGTACCTTAATGCATTCTGAGTTATCACAGCTGGGCTTCAAACAGGAGCCATGCCAGATATCTGCAAACTAACTTCAATATCTCTTTGATTGTACCACTGCCCCAGTCTGTATACCTTACTCTTCTATACCTTGCTCTGTATTGTTTTCTTTGCTGTCCAATATGTCACGGCCAGCAGTCCAAAAGAGCTGATATAGTCATGGCATTGTCCATTTCGTATGTTTATACTGTACCACTGTAGAATGGCAAATTTATTTAAGTATCTCAGGATAATACAAATTATGATAGATCAGAGTGAATTAAAATATTTTGACTTCTCTTTTTCAAAATAGCTTTAATGAATTATTTTCCAAACATGCTTATGTTTTGGATCACTGAAGCTTTATTCATCCTTTAGTATTTCTCTATATTTCCTAAAAATTAAAATGTTCACAGTGAAAAGAATTTTATGATTCTGAATAAGATTGTAAGTATTTTGCTCGAGTTAATTTTCAGAATAAGAAAATAGAATCACATTTTAAAACCATAATAGAAGAAGATGATACCAAAGGGAGAGCAGACTAGGTAGAATACATCTTAATTTAATAATTTCAAAGAAAAATAAAATCAATATTAACATTTAGAATCTTGAACAATTCAGAAAAGAAAACTGATTCTAAATGTTTTTTAAAACAATTTTGTGCTTTATTCTTTATAGTCAATACATTGTGCTCTGCTTTGAAAGCTGATTCTCAGTAGGTCAAACAGTGGAGTAGTGATCAATTAAAATTTTGTTTTCTGTTAAATTTTTTGGCTCAGCAGATGTCAAGATAAAGGAAATGGTAAGAAATTAGCAATCAAATGGATTGTAAGCTATTGCTTACCAAGATGGAAGAACTTGATTGTGATAATCTTGTGTAGTTTACAGAAGGAGCATAGGCCATTTCGGACATATTTCTTAAGCCAATTTCAAGTATATTATTAGGAAGACAGCTAAAATGAGTGAGTTTGGAGTAGCTGCATTGTGAGGAGAGACTAAGAAGCTGGAGATCTTCAATCTGGAGAGAAATCTCAGGAGAGATATGACTGAAGTTTACAAAATCAAAGTGGTGGGTAAACTGAATGTGGAAAAACATGTTATTCACCAAATTCCCCAATACCAGGAGTCAAGGGTACTTGTTGAAACTGTAAAAGATAGTAAAATCAATTTTTAAATAACTTCCTTATATTATGGTTTCCGAACATCTGAGGTTTGCTGGCCTCAGCAGGTTGTGGAGGAAAATATTATGACTCAGCCCTATAAAATTATTAATCTAATAACAGTGGATCCTGGGGGACTATGAGGTGAACAGACTAAAGAAAGTGGCCAGTCTTCTCCGTTTCTCTTAATTACTATCCCATTAGAAATGGTGGTGGCAATCTGTCAGGCAAGCTTTTCTGACACAGGCATTTTCATGTTCTGATGAATCGATTATGTCAGTTTTCCTGAGGATGCACTGTTAAATGGTCTACTATTTATTTTGTATGAGAACATAGTATTATCACTGCATTGATAAAGAACACTGTGAATTCAAAATATTTCCTGTAACCATCATGAACCTTGTGGTTGGTTGACTTAAAAAGGGAAGATAGATACATGATATGATTCTGAGAGTTTCAACATGTTAATCCAGTTTTCATAAATAATTTAGAATAAATATTAAACTACCTTCAAAATAAGAACTGTAAACCAGATCAAAACCATTCAATTTCATAAATAACTGAAACTGAACATAGATCCACTAGACACTAATATTAATCTTAGTGGTAGTCTAGCAGATTTAACGAATGAGAATTATTTGGACCATAAAAGGACAACTTAATTAAAAACAGACGAGAAAACAACCCAAATCTCAAAACCATTTAAGGAACCTGTACTACTCTTCAGTAAAAAGAAGTTGTTTTTTAAGTTTTAAAAGGTCAAATGCTGATCCCAGGCAAAGCACAGACTTAAAATTGGCTTTGAATCTCCTTTCTTTGGTACTGAAGATCAAGAGGTTATGCTTGAGTTATGTTTGCGTGGGATGTTATCTTTCGTTTGCTTTTATCAAAGAGTTTCAAAGCTGTAGAAGTTTGAATTCAGTGTTTAATGTTTCTGTATCTTGTGGTTTAATCCATCCCGCTAAGAACTAAGTGAGAATGTAATTTTAGCACATCTAGTAATTTTATCTTGCTGCAAACTTTGGAACAGACTAGGCAGTTGAACAAACTGAAACTTGATTGAAAGTCTGATACACTGATAGTTAGTAAGTTGGGAATTTAATTGAGTTTTTGTTAGCATTTTGCTGCAAGTGGCATGTTTTGGAGCAGTTTGAGTTTGTACTCTGGAACAGTGTTACACTGAAAGGGAGATTTTGGAGACTAGGGGAAGCTGCAATTGCCCCTTGAATAGATTACACTAACCCCAGACAAAAGAGTGGGGACAAATCTGTCAGTTTCTTCCTCTTCATATTCCAGCAATCATTTCGAATGCCATATCTTATAAAGTGCACCATCAGATGATCTATCTGCCGTTTTGTCCTCTGAGATGCCTCAGGCCATATTGTACTGTGCATGACTGTGCTGAGTCATGCCACTGGGACACCTGAGTTTTGGATGACTTAGGGAGACAGTGGCTTGCCATCAGGGTGCTTGTGTGCACTCAAGTGCCTGGGTGGTGGCAAGCCCCAGGGCTGTGGTTGCAGCGTGGTGCTGAGCCTTCACTCCTGTTGGAGGAACGCATATGCCGAGCAGAGCTAGTTGAGGGTTCACGTATCAGGAGGAGAAGCAACATCTCACATAGTAGCTCGATAAGGTGAAGGCTCAGAAATGAGGTTCTCGACAGACTTGTAGCAGCGGTGCTGGCTGGTCTTTGTATTTTCCATCTTTGTTAAAAATTCCTTGTGTCATTTTTGAAAACAGATGCCCATGATTAGATTTCTTCACTGTTTCAGAAGTAATTAGTTTGGGGTTTTTTATTCATCACAATCTGACATTTGTTAAAATTGGGTTCTGTTGAACGGAAGAGAATTTTTCATTATTTTAGCTGCAAATACATTTGCGCTTTTAATGAGCTTGAACCTGAAGACTGTTTGTTCAGATCTCTACTCAAGCAAGTAGATGTAATTATGGAAAGAATGACAGAACAAAGGCTGTTTGCCAGAATACTTTCAAATACTTTTCTGGATATAAACCCATAAACTTTCTGTTCTAAATAAATTAAAAAAAAGGTATAAAGTAAATATATTTTTCAGTATTTTTCATACCTTATCTTCATTAAAGTGTTTTTTTTTCCACAACACACTAGCTGCCAGTGTTTGATTTCCTTCACCTGAACACTCAGTATATTGAAGGCTGTGATTAGCTTCCCATTGCAATATAAAAGCTGGCTTAGGATGAAGAGATTTCATGACAGTTAAGTCAATAAATATATTTTTTTTCTTTCCAACATAAAATTAGTGATGTATTGAATTTTCTGAATTTTCTTTTTTTGACTGTTTAGATTTCTTAGAGTAAATCACTAGAAAAGAATTATTCTGGTATAAATTTGCATTGTGTTTACAAGTTGTGTAGCTATACTTCTCACTGTTTAGTATTTACATCTGACTTTTCTATAGTTATTTTTCATTTAAATTATTTTATTTAATTTTTGTTACGCAAATGAAGCATATCTGCACATTTTTTAGAGAAAGAAAGAAAACTCATTCTCTCTTAGCAAATATTTTCTCTAAATTGTCCAGTTACTATTTTGGTGGCTTCTTAAACTCTCGGAAACAGCTTCTTAATGCACTAATTCCTAATCTTAGAAATACCATAAATACAAAATCAACAGCTGAATGTTGAAAAAATGAAAAGGCACCAAAACATTATTGGAAGTGCAAGCGGGAATATGAGTCACAAGTGCAGATCTGTCCTACTCCTGTGATTGCATATTTTCTGTTTCTAGCCGACGCCTCCCAAATAAGTCCAACATCACTATGTGCAGTTACAAACTGTAAACATCTGATGTGTTTCACAAACTATTTACGGATTGCTATGATACTGGTATCACATTGTTGGCTATGGAGAAGATATGTGAGCTGCAATGTGCATTTCATATGGTTTCTAGAAACTAAATGAAATATAAACTTACCTGAAATGGGCTATGAATGTTTATGTAATAGTTAACAATTATAACTGAGAACTAATGATAGTAAAAAAACCTATCCAGGGTATTTTGTGGACTACCATAAGAATTTGTTAGTAATTCAGTTTAATACTGTTAGGAAACTTAATCCCTGATCTATGAAAGATCGTATATACAAAATGCTATTAGGAAAAAAAAAAACTTTTCATTAATTAAACTTACTACTTAATATTAAACACTGAATATTAATACATTCACTTCCAGAAGTATAATGTGTATAAAATTCATATAAACAGCTATGTAGTCAGAATAGTTGACCAAGGGGCCTTATGAATTTAGAAATACAAACAGAAAGCTGCCATGTTTTATTATGAAAAACACAAAATAATATGCTTGAGAGTAACAGTCACACAGAAGATCAAAAGTTACACATGAAATTCTGTACTTTTCTGCTGTAGTTTAAAAATTTTTCATCAAACAAGATAAGTTACATTTCAGGGTTAATGAAATTAACCATTTGCTGACAGAGAAATAGTTGAAAAGCTCTTTGGGAACTTAGGCTGGTATAAAAGGATAAGGCAGTAGTGTATAACAACATGCAGATCTGTGCTGGAGATGGATCTTCTTGGCTCCATAGGAGCAGTTGCTGAAATGACATCTTATTCCTCAGTCACCTGCTTATCTAGCAGGATGTACTCCCAACTGCTTTCTCAAGAGCTGCTCTGTCCATGTCTGAGTCAACTGCTGGCTCATGCTCCTTACTCCAGTTTGTTTAGACTCAGATTTGGAAGCCTATACTCCCTTAGTAACAATTTACTGTTAATTTTTCATGGCCACCATGAATTTAAACACCTAGAAAGTACGTGGATCTGTTCTTCCAAATGTAATTACAGTGATAGAAATCAGCTTGTTCAAAAGGTGTAATCAGTCATCTAGTTAAAACTTTTTATTTGATTAACTGGTTCAGCCAATATAGAGAGTTTTATTTCAGTGACTTGCATAATATGATACTTGTCATGCAGGAAGTTATTTGTAATAGAAGTAATGTTCTAGTAGGCCAAGAATGAGTTGTAAAGTAAATTATGAAGTGCACCTGCAGCTCCTGTTAATTGCAATGGACCTTTTAATGACTATACAACATACTGTTCCTGACTAGGAAAAGGATGTGGATCTTTATGGAATGTTATTTTTCTGGGTCTGAATTCTGAAACCCTTCTGTGCACATATATATATGAAGTAAATATCTCTAAAAGAATTCCTGGAAAGTCTTAGGTTGAAAACATCCTACATGGCTCAGATAATAAAACTCAGTCCTACTGATCAACATTTAAATTAGTCATCAAAGTAAAAATCTTTCTTTCATGACTAGAAAAAGTTTTAAATGTTTTAAGGGTTGCAGTTGAATTCATAAGGGTGATAAAACTGACAGCATACTTAAGATGAAAAAGGAATCTTGCCAATTGCTATCTCTTCTAGGAGACAAGAAATCTTTTTGATTTCTCATTCAAAATACTATACAACTCAATAATGTTTCTCTCAGGTGCATTGAGTTGAAGGCAATGCCTTTTATGTGCCAGAATTAACATATTTAAACTTGTATCTTTCTCGGGTTTATCCTTAGGGTACCATCACGTAATGCCTCCACTGAGCTATGTACTTTACAAATGAGGAGAAGTGATAGGAAACAAGAAAGTAAAGCTGTTGCTGAGAGCTTAGATTCTGGGGAATCTGTTCAAGTTGAGAAACAAAGGTTTTACCCTGTGGTTCACAATGTAACAGTGGATAACTGATTCCCATACCTCCACTTAACGGGGGCAGAAGGGGACGCTGCCTCTGAAGAATTGTGCTTCTTCTTTTAAGATTACAAGGAGCTAGTGTTCCTTCATTTTTATAGTTGCAGTCCTACAGATCTCAGCATAGATTAGCATCTACCTCAGTTTCACAAACAAAAATGTTTTGATTAGCTGATTTTAGATAACCTATTTTGGCTCGAGGAGTGCATTTGACCTCTCAAGTACACATACGCTTCTCAGTGAAGAACACTGTAATAAATGTAATTATGTAAAGTTGGTTCTTCTCTGCATATCCTATACAACCAAAATGAGTAAGTCTGTATGCATCAGGAAGGTCTAGAATTTCTGACCGCGTAACAGTACTCCATAAGAGATTCAGAGCTGTAGTACATAGACACAAGAAAAATTAAGAGTTTAGCAGTATTAGGGCTTTTCATTGATAAGGCTCGCATTTCCAGAAATCCTAGACAAACAACAGTTCCTGAAAACAGTCATGTAGGTTTCCATAATAAAATTTAAGACAAAATCAGGAAAGTAGGGCTGTTAATTGGCTTCTTTTGCTATATATGGTGTTCAATTTTTATGCATTTGTTTGTATAAATGTGTGTGTGTATATATATATGCACGCCTGTATTTATGTTTTTCTATATATGCGTGTGTATGTGTGTGTGTATGTATATATATGCACACCTGTATTTATGTTTATTTATGCGTGTGTATGTGTGTGCATAAACAAAGACATAAATAATTTGGGAGGATTTTATAGTTTTTACAGTAAATATCTTCTCTTTCTTTTTTCTCTGAAGAACAATTTGGCACCAGTGGCTTGTGTTTGTTTAATCTCTAAGCTGTTACTGCGGAGTAATTTTTTTCATAGCTTAAAAAAGAGCGGTAGTGGGCTCATATGTTTAGTAAATATTAGAATACACTGTGTTAAGAACTAAAGCAAATAAATCTGTTTGCTGATTTAGAATTCCATTCTAAATCTAAGGCAGGACTTTGATCTAGAAGTTTTATTCAGAGTCTGTTCAAAGCAGTGGAAAACTGCTAAGCATTTCAGTTAATATATTAATTTATTTTTTAAAAAGAGTATTTTCATGCTCTAAGTATAGTTATGAACATTGACTTTTGTATACTGAAGATATATTTTCTCTTTGGTAAGATGGTGAGTCATTTTTAGAGTGAAAGTTGTTATTGAACATGCAGTAGAGCAGTTGTCAGGTGCTTTTTACTGATGCCTATCCAACTCTACAAAACATGTTGGGAGTCACTGTCATGTTCCTACTGCCTTTAACATCTATAGAACACATCAACTATTTCATTAGGACTCATTTTGATAGAGGCCTCTGATGCAATATTTTCCAGCTTTGAAGCACTTTTTAAACATAAAAATTACATTACATAACAATGATTGCATCAGCTTTGCTCATGGCTTTGAAGTCTCAACAATTCTTGTTCTGCCGTAGATTTCTTGACTAAAAAGTTTATGGTATTTAATAGCATTGAGTTGTTATTGCTAAGAAAATCTACCTTTCTTATAGATGATCTTGAATTTTAAGTCTATGATTAGATGTGATTTTCATATTCTGGATCATGAAATCTTACCTTCATTGGTGGTGGTCTTTTGACTTCTTGATAGTTTAACTCAATTCACCAGACAATAAATCTAGCTGATTACTTAATTTATAAGAATCTCCATTTAGCAGGCTTTCCTCCTCTTCTCTCCCTAGAGCAAATCAATCTTATCTTTGTGAAAAATCAGCTACCATTGGCCAAAAGGCTGTGGCCAAACACTAAAGTGGGTTAAATTCAGATACCTAGTTGATCAAATAAATATTCTTTCTAGTAAATGGCAATTAAAAATAATTAGATACATCAACACAATTCAATAAATTATGTTATCAATCAACATTTTATTATAGCTTTTTTTTTTACTATAACCTCATCGATTTAGTTTTGAACGAGGTGTTATCTCTTCTTCAGTTACAGCATGTGAAATCGTAAAAAGGAGCTGTTCTTGAAGGTAACAGTATGTTTAAAGGTTGCAGTGTTGGCTTCTGAGAGCACCTAGAAATATTGGCAATAATTTTTTTCCACCGGAAAATAGGACAGAATGTACGTTGTTTTCCAAATGTCAGTGCAAGACTTTTCTCTGGCAACATAAGGAAATATAAATCTTTACTTCTTAATTTGTCTCTTGCAAAAATGTAAACCTATTTAATTTATATGGGGAAGGAGGGGGAAGGTTTTATATAAATAATTTAAATCAGAGGGAGATACAGCTTCAAGAAAAGAAAAGCACAGTATCTTTGTCTTCCTCCAGCTCGAAAGAGCTGCTGACCCCACTGATACTGGTCTCACAAGGCAGTGGGTGGCTGTCCATACTGCATTAACTTCTATCACAATGTGGTTGCAGCTCCTGAGGGACAATTTATTCTTAATATCTTAACTTCTGTCCTATGTACATCCTTCAAATTCTTAGATACATAGTGGTAGTTGAAAGTAATACATGGTTTGGTATTTTTCAACTGTTATTTTCTGAAATCTTTTTAAACCTCTTGGACTTTTCCACCAGGCTAGTTTTATTTAGTCTCTTTATGCATCTCTGTTATCTAATTCTGCACAAAGGCCTCTCTTGAGCCTTGAAAATCTGGATTCAAAGTCATGTTTGGTTGTGAAAATTTTACTTCTGGATTTCTTTGGGCTGTGGAGTACCATTTAATTCAGTTCCACTGGCAGTAGAACTGTGAAATATAGATTGCTGAGTTAGGTTTTTTTTTTTTTTTGTGAAGTACAATGTATATGAATGAGAATTTCTCCCTCCAATTGTGTGAAAGGTAGTTAATGGTAGTGTTAATGTGGCACCTTGAGGGCAGCTGGCTTTTCAGTCAAGGTTCAAAGCATGGTGGGAATAGGGGAAAAATATGTCATCTCCCAGGCTTAATTTCTTGACTTGTGAATTAAGGTTGTTTTTCACAGTTGTGCCTATCTTTGCTCTTGACCCAAGGTGAGCAGCTCCAGTGCCAGCATGATCTGCAGTGGAGTACTCTAGCATGGTGCACTGTGGAATTTTCTGAACAGAGGAAACCACAGGGAAGTGGAGAGAACTGCAAGGAGCCCACAGCTCATGAGGCAGCTGCTGATGAGACCTGGATGGGGCCAGGACCAATGTTGGTCAAGCTCCACCCTATGTATAAAAGAAGCCCCTAGGGAGTGCTAGCGACCAGGATGGGGCAAACCCTGTGTGGTGTGGCATAGAAGGTCACATAGGAAGAGCGCTCTAACTTATCTGGCTTGACCAGGGAGCAATGGTATCCACCTGGCAGAAGGCCATATTCACTTTAAACTCGGCGCCCATCATGACTGATGTAGCTTCCCAGGCAGAGATCCGATGGGAATATGCAGGCACTCAGATGTCAGGCTGCAGAGTGCGCCCTACTCTTATGCCAGTATTGGACGTCAGTAGTGAGCACACCCGTGGAAGGTGTGCCAAGGGAGAGGAGCTCCTCTGCTTAGTGACAGAGCGCCGGGAGGAAGTGAGTAGGTTGAGGAGAATCAATGAGTCTGAGAGAGAGATTACTGGAACCGCACCCTACCTTCTCTGGGACAGACCTGTCAGGTAGACAAGACGCATGATACGAAGGATTTCTTATCCTCCGTCCACTATGCAAAATGCAGTGACTTGAGGGATAGAGGGGAATGGTGACAGGATCAATAGCCCAATTGAAGGATATCTACACCAATGCATACAGCATGGGCAACAGCAGTGGAGAAGAGGAGGCTGAGGGGAGACCTTATCGCTCTCTACATCTACCTAAAAGAAGGTTGTAATGAGATGGGTGTTGGTCTCTTCTCCCAAGTAACAAGCGATAAGACAAGAGAAAACAGTCTCAAGTTGTGTGAGCGAGGTTTAGACTGGATATTAGGGAAAATTTCTTCCCGGAAAAGGTGTTCAAGCATTGGGACAGGCTGCCTAGGGAAATGGTTGAGTGACCATCTCTGGAGGTACTTTAAAGACACGTAGATGTGGTGCTTAGAGACATGGTTTAGTGGTGGACTTGAGAGTGCTAGGTTAATGGTTGGACTCGATCGTCTTAAGAGTCTTTCCAACCTAAATGGTTCTATGACTCTTGGCTGGTACGGTAGGATTCTCCTTTCTTTTTCTATCAATACACACTTCCCAATAAGCACTTAAGAGTGTCATCCGCCTTTTTTCTATAGTGTCTTTCAGTATTGCAAAAGAGATGACTTAGCCCTATACACCTGCGCTGTTGCAGCCTTAGAGCATACAACTTCTTGCTACCTGGTTCTTGAAAACTAGCTAACAAAAAACCGTCCTGTGTGAGGGTAGATCTAAATTTATTGCTTACCTAAAATTCCAGCTATAATCCATCTCAAAATCCTTGAGATAATAACAAACTATGCATTTATCAGCTGAGCTAGGAAAAAAGGTTCCTCCATTTAAACCTGTACTGCCTTTTATTAATCTCCTTTACACAAATTTTGTCTATTTATTATGACTGAATGTGTGATTTATTGTTGGACTTCGTAATACTTAATAGTATATTCTGCATTTGCTTTTCCATATATATATACACTATTTCTTTTCAGGCATAATCACTTCAAATCCATTTCCTGAAAGCATATTAAGAATACTTATATTTCAGAACCAATATTTCAAGGAGGACTTAGTGCTTTTTTCTTATCTAAATGCATTGAATTGACTTAGGAAATAAAATACCTACTACTGAATTGTAGATGGAGAGTTTTAAATATCCCACTCATTATTATCACTACTGCTTCCTTAAATAAATTTTACAAAAATATTGAACTTGAAGGTAAACAAAGAAATAATGCTTCATATTTTAGAAATGAACAGAGAACATCTTTAAACTATGCTGTAAAGAAAATCCTTGAAAGTGTGAGCTACTTATTAATAATTATTTGTAAACATTAATACATAATACTGTTTTATAAGGTTTTTCCTTATCCAAGATATTCACTGCATATATTGTTGAAGTTGCTATTTTCTTATTTTTTTTAACTATAAAAGAAAGGATAAATTTAGGAAAACAGTTGGAGACACTTCCAAGAAGCGTTAGATTCTTGTAAATTTAATAGAAACACTTCTCTTTTTCAAGAACACCTTTGTAGCGATGTCTTCTTGCCTGGCTTTTGCCATCCAGGAAAGACTGTGTCACGTGCATGGCGACTATCATATTTTTCAGGTCTCCTTAAGATGCAGCATGTTTTGTGCTGCCAGACTGTGAGAGTAGGAGCTTGATAGTGAAATGTGGTCAAGAGTGTCTTCTTTGGTAGTTTAGTCTGATTTTTAATCTACTATTTTGGAGAGGCATCTGTAGATCCTGTAGAGTGTTTATTCATCTAGTATAGCAATTTTCATCTTGCAAGGATGCCTTTTTAAGGAAATGCAATAAACACCAATAAGACGGAAAGCAGGTAAAGCACTAGCAAAAGTTTTGCTAGTTTGCAATGTCTGTAAAATAGTAGTTGAATTTTATGTTCTTAGTTTTATTTTATAATAGTCAGCATTCTAACATCATGGCTCTTTCCCTCCTCAAAAAATCTTAAGCTTCTCTGCTTATGCCTCTCTTCACTACTAGAACTTTCACTGCTGAGCAAACTAGGATTCTCTCATTGTACCATGTAACCAGGTGATGTTATTTAAAAAGAATTTTACAAATCTTATGAAAATGTCTTCCTTTGTTTTCCCTCTAACGAAATGCTTTTACTTAAAACATTAAGGAAACAGCTTTCTTTCCTTGTAAGTAAACGTTTCAAATGTAGAACATTGGAAGTAATTTGAATACTTTTATTCTCTGGAAATTACAGTAAAGGAAAAAAAGTCATATAAGATTTTTAACGACTTGAAGTTAGATTTCTTAATATAAGGTGGAATATTTTGAGGATTTGGATGTAAAAACTTCTGTAAGATAAATACTGACTGTTGGAAACTTCTAGATTTCTCTTCTGCTTGAATAAAAGCTTTTAATCTATAGTTTCTGCCACTGTTCGTCAGAATGTGTATGCGTGCATGTACACAAGTAAGTGTGTCAAGCAACAATTGTTTTCAGTATTTTTTTGTTAGATGGTGTGGAGCTGACACTTTTTATTGATTCTCTTTTGCCTGAAGCTTATTCATATAGCTTTTCTAAAGAGACATCTTTCCTTGTTCACCATCATAAAACGTAGTTTCCTTAAAAAAACGAAGAAATATTTTTTAAATAAGTGATGGTGTAGTTCAAAATAGATGACTTCTCAGAGTGTTCTATGGACACTAACCATCACGAGAAGTATGGGAGACCAGACAAAGTTAAAACATGTGTTATTAAATATTATTCAGAAATAACATACTAATAATACTGACCTTGATTCTTCGCTGTAGTATTGAGCTGTATTCTTAAAATACTATTACAACCTTTTATGATGTGTAATAGATGACCTAAGCTCTCAAACTCAGTTGAGTCTTGGAAATAACAATAATAATAGTATAAAAAAAAAAGCAGCAGCTGGTTTTACAATTTTGCTTTGATCTCAAGTAACCTTAATAAAATAACAACAAAATTCTGTTGTTATTTAATAGGTTATTAATTATTGTTTTATTTTATTAATAATTATTTAATCTTTCCATACAGGTAAGACTCAGTGTAACCTCAGTTTTGTAAATAAGTTTGGAGGATAAATTACAAGTGATTTATACAAAATAGAACTTTTCTTCTTCAGAAGAAATCCCCCTCTAACGTTAATCCCAAAGGACTCACATTCTACCAATGCTCTTCCCTCCTACCCCTTGAAAATTTTCTCATGCATCACTTGATAACTTTGGAAGCTCAGGCACAAAAGTTCAAATCTCCATATATTTAGACAGTAATGGTGAAAGTAGTGTTATCTGACTGCAGACACTTGCAATGCTGACATCTTAGGGGGTCATCTGGATTTCCTTTAATTAATAAAAGAAAAAGGTTATATGACAGAATTCATCTCTTCACATTGTAATCATCTGAGATGAATCCATGTATCACACCCTAGGAAACGCCAATTGGCATTCAGTGAAGGGAATCTGTGTGAGAAAATCAACAGCTGAATTGTAGATGTAGACAAAGCACATATCTAAAGTTAGGTGAGATAAAGCCTATCCTATTCCTTCTTATGGACTGCAAACCTTACTTTTTTGTGGATCTTGACTGGAATGTTTTACACAAAGTATGTGATACAGTCACCAAAATATCTGTTTATACAATATGTCCAACTAGGTTTAAGTGTCATTTTTTATGGAATCTGTTTGGTAAAATTTGGTGGTAGAATTCTTAGTTTCTGACACTGGGCTGTGTTAGTTCACACAAAAATCTAGTCTAAATAATTAATGGGTTTAGTAATCCAGAAGCTGAGTTTAGTGACATTGAAAATCATGACTTGAGTTTTTATTTTAAAATAGATTTAATGCCATGTTAAAAGGATACTGGTCTGACAATTTTGATATGAAAAAATCTATGGCACACTTTTAAAAGTAATTATATAAATTATAAGAATTCATTTTCCCTAGACTTTCTTTTAGTATGGCTAAGCATTTCAACATAAAACTAAATGTATAGAAACATTTATTTAATGTTTTTATTACAGGTTAGAGGAAGAAAAGACTATTTTATCAGAATTTGAAGAGGACTTGAACAAGTTGATTTTATGGTTAGAGGAAGCAGAAAACATTATTGGTATTCCCCTAGAACCAGGGAATGAAGACCAGTTAAGAGACTGCCTTAGCAAAGTAAAGGTATCGTGAGTTTTATTCTTAATATTTTCTTACTTTATCAATTCTACATTGAAGAAAATTAAATGCTATTTTCAGAGAAGGCTTCTGCCATCAAATACAGTATTCATTTAACTTTTGTAGATGAATCAAAACAGTTGAATTTCAAAACCCAGATACAAATAGATACTGATCATATTAAAATCAGAAAAGTAATGGAAAATGTACTGAAAGGAAAATACCTATCCTGTCACTAGGTAATTAGTCATTACCTTTTTCATCCTCCTTTCTTAATTCAGAACTTGACTGTTTTATCCATAAAACATTTCTCTATAGATATCTTGTTAATCTTTTATAACTTCTCCCTTATGAAATAGTATTCAAAATTTCAAAAGAATATCTAGAATTACATGTATAATTATAAATATCAGCTGGTTAAAGTATCACTGCAACATTTTCTAGACTAAACATCTACATGACTTTTAACAAATGTTTTTTAAAAATACCCAACAAAATAGTAAATGTTTCTTTTTAAAGACTGAAATATTTTCATGATGATGCTAGAGCTTTTAGAATATGATACTGTTAATAAATATATCCAATAGAAGTAGCTCTGTTTAGTTTCTGAAATGTGTCCAACAGAATGACTATGTTTAATAACATGCACAATAATAAATTAAACTGGAGTTGGAAAATAAATATTGGTTATAGAATACCTGCCTAAATGTTTCCTGTCCTCTCTTGAGGTAAGGACCAGTTATCCTTTATGCCAATCCAAGTTGAACAAGTTCAGCAAGTGATGGAAAAGAGCATTAAAGAATCTGAAGGAAACTCATTAGAGTTTCTTCTAGCCTTCTTTCAACAATGTCTGAAAAAAATCTAAAATATTATTTAGTAAAAATCTATCTTCAGGTTTCTTTTTAAATAAACAAAAATAGGATAAACAGTACTGCATAGGAAATGAAGACTTAACCAAATGCTGAGTTTGTCCCCCTGTTTAGCATAAGATCTCAGTGAGTTGGACAGACAATTTGTGAAGCTTTGCTTCCATTGCCAAGCATATCAGAGCAAAGGCAAAGGAATATTTATAAGGAGTGTTAGATACATCTTATAATTTGCAGACATGATTATAAGTTTGAAGTCTTAATTGATGATTTTGAACGATGAAGGCTTCCACTCCTCATTCATATACAAATATTTCCCAATTGTAATATTCCCCAGGGATACATAATCTAAAATTAAAGGTATTACTATCTCTTATTTGTATCTCATTTTGACAGTTCATGTTGCTCTTTTGGAGCTCTACAAAAGAATGCATCCTAATACAGCAAATAATAATGCATTGGTTTACAGCGTGGTTTATTTCATACCTACCTGCTTATGTTCTTTTTTTTTTTTTAATAAAAGATCTTGAAGAACTTTGTCTTTTAGTTACATTATCCTTACTTGATATATCAAGTTACTTTGATAATAATAGCTTGCATAACTGCATATATGATGAAGTGGTACATTTAGATGATGCCTTGCTTCCTTTGGTTTTACTTCTGTGGTTTTTATATGAACATACATGAACATTCTTAATAATGAGGTTAGACTGAAGGGCTTTACACCACATACCATTGCAGTGATTGTGTTCACAGCATGAAACATGTTAAAACCCTTCTCCTAAGTGCTTGCTCTTTACCATATTAAAATATTATCAAAAGTTATGTACATGAGCTATTGAGTGTCCAGAAGTGGAATTTATCATGTAACAGTGATTAATATCATGAGAAACCCCTTATTTTGGCTTTTAGGACTGTCTTTAGGGTTGATCCACTATTACAGTCTCTTTTGGGGAGTTTTAGCTTTCTACATTCAGAAAGCCATGGTTATTTTTTCTTGAATTGAGTTTATTCCTTCAGCTGATGCACAAATCAATAAGGGTGAAGATAAGAGAGGTGAAAATTCTACCACAGTTCATCTTAACTGCTGTATTTGTCTGTTCCAGTTAAGAGTTGAAGAGCTGCCGCCACACAAGGGAATACTGAAACGATTAAATGAAACCGGAGGAATAGCACTTGGAAGTGCATCACTGAACCCAGACAAAAAACATAAGCTTGAGAGTACACTCAAGGAGGCTAACCACCGCTTGTTAAAGGTTAGATATATTGGTGATGTAACAATGGTATAAAATTTTAATCTGCAGCAAATATTTGTGTTATATATTTTCTAGTAAGTATTATTTTTCTCTATATGAAAAGATATTTGTATGCATAATAACCCTAAGGAAGAAAAATGTGTACAAATACGCTGCTGTGACAAACAATGACAGCAAACCAAGACAATTAGTGCCTGAAGTGATGATGTTGCATCCAAACATACTCCCTAAATTACAAATCTGCATAAGGGTGAAATGCAGAGCATTAATTTTGTAGCCTAGTTGTTTTGAGAGTACAACAAATATTCATAGAATCATAGAAGGGTTTGGGTTGGAAGGGACCTATAAAGGTCATCTAGTCCAACCCCTCTGCCTTTGGCAGGGACACCTTCCACTAGATCAGGTTGCTCAAAGCCTCTTATCTAACCTGGCCTTGAACACTTCCAGGGATGGGGCATCTTCAACTTCTCTGGACAACCTGTTCCAGTGCCTCACCACCCTCAATGTAAAAAATTTCTTCCTTATATCCAATCTAAATCTGCCCTCCTTCATTTTAAATCCATTGCCCCTTGTCCTATCACTACATGCCCTTGTAAAAAGTCCCTCTCCAGCTTTCCTGTAGGCCCACTTTAAGTACTGGAAGACTGCTATAAGATCACCCCAGAGCCTTCTCTTCTCCAGGCTGAACAGCCCCAACTCTCTCAGCCTGTCTTCATAGGAGAGATGTTCAAGCCCTCGGATCACCTCTGTGGCCCTCCTCTGGAGCTAATCCAGAAGCTCCATATCTTTCTTGTGTTGAGGTCCCCAGAGCTGAGCGCAGGACTCCAGATGGGGTCTCATGAGAACAGAGTAGAGGGGCAGAATCATGTCCACGTGACTCAGGTGTGTGAGAGGCAGGAGCAAATGGCTGATTGCCTTTATGGAAACACTTCCCAATTCTCTCTTCTCCTCAACCCCTACATGGAAGCTGCAACCACTGTTTTACGTTTCACCATACTTCTTCCAACCTTGAACTTTGAGTTCTAGTTTCTGTGTAGCAAAATACCACTCATTTTGCTTTTTGGGATCTCCATACTCAGGGAGAGAAGTAAGAGGATTTTGTTATATTTTATTACTGAAGTTATATATTTTTGTGTTGGAAACTGATAACAATGAATAGCAAAAGAGGTAAAGAGAGGTAAATAATTTGAGTGCTCTCCATACCTCACACAGCAGAAATGATAGAAAATGTTGTCTAGAGGACCACCAACCAACGTATGGATTATTCTGGTGGGAAAAGGTCAGTGTACAAGCAGGTGAAGGACTTCCCCTGAGACTGATGTCAAAATCAGAATCTGCGAAACTAACCTGTGGTGTATCTATTAGGTAAAGATACCGGAATGCCGTGGAAAAAAGAAAGAGGGATTTGTGCTTAGTTCTAGGGAAAAAAAAGGTGAAAAAATCTTCTGCGTATCTTACTGAAAAGACAGGCTAGAGTTTCTGGTTAAGACTATTACATCCTGGGTTTGTGTGGGTTTTTTTGTTTGTTTTTTTAACCATTTCTGAGAACACAGTTGAATTTCAAGCACAAACCTGGGAAATAAACAGGAACTTATTTGATGTGGGACACTAACTAGTTTCTTCCTAACAGAAACAGTCTGGCGAGGCTCAGAATATTAGCTAATGGCTTAAGCAAAAGTGGGTAATAAATATTGATCACATTCTCAAACTCCAAATTGGACACATAAATCATTATTTAGGTACTTGGACAGAAGTATCTCTTTCTCTACAAATGGATTTCTGAAATCAATGTATGTAGAAGAATTTAGACAGTTCAAGATCAAAAATAATGTTATTTACAAGCTGAAGTAAGAATATACATAGCTGAATTTAGGCAGCACAGTTTGAAAATCTGAGCTGTAGTATTAAAAGGACAGCATTAGTTTTCAGGAAAAAAAAAATTTACTTGTAGTAAAAGTACACGAATTTTAACAAAGTCTGTAATTTGTCTCTGAATGTAAGCTTTCACTGATTAGTCGTTTACCTAAAAACTTTACATTTTCACTTCCTGCTTGCTGATGCAGAAATGTTCCAGGTTATTTGTCACAGAGCAACTATGAATGCTGTTGAAAGTGGTTAGGTTCTGGATGAAACACGGAGGATAAAGCTACTGTTTAGTGAATCATTCTCTTTACAAGTTTGTCTCCTAGATCTAAGTAATGTTTCTGACAGGACATTAGGCTTGGAATTTGCCACTCAAAAACTTTCATTTACTTCTAAAAGACTAAAACTAGAAAATTAAACTTCCATTTGAGAATAAAATTAGTTTTATTTCAGCTATCTACTTATGGAGATACATAAAACTGAGAAATTCTTTCTGTCCCTTGGTAGCCGAATCTAAAGAATACGAAAAATGCAGTACATATTTCTTTAATGAACAGAAACTGAGTTTTAAAATTATGACAGTTAAATCCATACTGTTCTCTGAAGGTGTTCTCTTTCTCTGAAGCTTTTCTATTTCCCATATGATTTTTCCCATATATTTTTTGATATGGTGGGAGGGAAGGGGGAAGTTAAAAGCTGATTTTGGATTTCTGTCATTGGATTATTCCAATGAAGCTGAAGGGAATTTTTTTTTAATTTCTTTTACATTTTTTTTTTCCTCACTATTTCTGTAGGAAGCTTCAATTAATTTTTTCACTTTCTTTTCTGAAACTCTAAGGTCTGTAATAAAATCAGAACTCACAGAAAGAAAGTCTGAAGGCCTGATAGAGGGACATACGTTGTCTCCATTCAGTTATATATCTGCAAACACTGAAAAAAACCCTGCAGGTTTTACTGTGAGCCAAGCTCTCAGGTCTGGTGCTTTTATATCAGGCAAACTTCTGTAGGTCACATGAGGATGGTTCTGTAGTCAGTTGTTTTGATGAGGGTACCTTTTTTGTGTTCTTCAAAGTGCAGTGGACAAACATCATCACACACATTTCACTGGGGCTTTTCTGTCTCTCCATTCCCTTCTAAGAGTGTATCTTATACTTGAGTCCTTTGCTTCTAGCTGTTTTGTTTTCTGGTTTCTCTGCTAGTAATGAGCATGTAACAATCTAGCGTTAATGATTATCTCGTATTGCAGGATGATAGTATTTTCAAAATATGAAACATGTATGAAAGGTAAATAATGTAGGGTAAGTCCTTATCTGGTGTACAATAGAGTGATTTTGTTTACGTCAGAAGCTGTGACAATTTACACCAGCTGAGAATGTTGCCAAATATCTCCTAAGGATATGACAAATTTTTGTTTTGCCTTGATCTGCCAAGCAGAGGAATAAGGGACAACATTTGTGAGTCTTAACCTTCAAGGTGACATATTTGAAATAAGTTGTGTTCAAACTTTCTTTACAGTCACAGAAACTGCTGCCCTACAGCAATGGAAATAAGCTGAAAAAGAAATTGAGTATGAAAGGAATTGCAGTCACTTAAAAGAAGCTTTTTTTCTTTTGCTTCTGTATTGTCTTTGCTTTTAGGTGTTTATATCACGTGCTGATGACCTTGAGAATAGATATATGAAGATTTTTTCTTTCTCTGGATCGAAATAATTTTAAAATGACATTTCTTTAGACAACTGTATTGAACAGTGATTCTAACAGTCTGCTACCTGAAACATAGTTTAAGCAGAGAATGAAGATTAAAGCCCACGTTTGAAAGCATGACTTTCAAATTCTAGCCCGATTTTACTTATTGTACCCTCTCCAAAGCCAGTATTTCAAGTAAAAATGAAAATAACACTATCTTTGTGAAGTCCTAGCAGTATGAAAAATGAAGTATTTTATAACCATTTTAATGCATTCATATCAAGAATTTTTCGTTTATTTTCAAAGCTCGAAGTATCTTCTGCTGTGACCGCCAAGTAAGATAACCACCTAGTGCTTCAAAGCATACAAAAGGGGTACTAGGCACTGGAGTTTGTGATGAATTCAGTTCTTGCATATACCACCTGCCAGGGCATGTAAGAGATCTGTAATGGGTTTCTTACCTTTTACTGTGCAGTAAATGGATTGATAGATTAGGTCTGAGACCGGTGAACCATAGAATCAAAGGTTTGCTGGAAGGAGTTTATTACTCTTTAATATTATTCTTGGTCTGGTGTCAGCCAAGAGGGATGAGCTAGATTATCTGAAAGTAAGCTGGATGCCAAAATCAGCATTCTCCTCATTTATCCACCTTAGTCTTCAGAATGTCTACTGTATGTATTATGAAGGTTATTATAAGTGCCTGATGGAGACATTTTGTTTTGCTGCCTTTTAATTTGTCTGCTAGTATTAGAACTAATTACTAGACACTGAAGAGACTATTTCACTGTTTACTGCCACAGCAAATCAATTTGTTGTGCTATATGGACAAAAAAAAAAAATTGGAGTGGAGTGACATGACTATAATTTGTGAACATTTTTAGTACAACCAGGAAAAGTATAGGTCATCTTAGCTTGGTTGATCAAGTGTAGAGAAAAACAGATGGGCCTAGAAAGTGCAGAAAGAAAGTCATAACAAGGTTATAGTTCATGTACTGTAACTTGCCTTGAGTATTAATTATTCGTAGATTCACAGTCAAAAATATTGCTATTGCTACTATTGTTATTTGTGGGATGGAGGGGAAAAGGTCTTGTAAAATGAATGCTACATTTTGATTTCTGTGCTTTCAATTTGAAATTAGAATAGCATACCCAGCATTTTGGGGATAAAAAGGTTAATCTTTTCCTGAATTTGCTTTCAATTGATAAGTGACCCGATTCCCTTAAATGTAATAGTCTTACACTATGCTATATTACCTATGTCATGGATTGATAATTAGCTGTAGTCCACGTTTATGCTATCAGCTGTACTGACAAATGGCCTCACATATCGAAAAACAATGTTTGAAGTATATGTTGATTGGACAAATATGAGAATGTCACAAGCTCTAAGAAAAAAATTATATATAGGTTTCATTCCTTTTTGAGTATCTTAATTAGCTACCCCTAATGAAGATTTTAAAAGGCAAATTTACCGGCAGCATAAAGATAAATTGCTGTTTCCCAGCCATGCTAAGCATACAGGAATGAAGATATAACACAAGACAGAAGTGAAACAATGATGACCTTCCTTTTAAAAATATATTTTAGGCCAAATCATATTAAAATTTACATGCCTATAGATTTCAGTGCTGTTGAGTAATGTTTGAAACTTTTTCTGGAGATCTTGTCAGTCTAAATCTTAATTTGAACGTCAGCTCTTCGGTGTTGACTATTATTTTCAGTATAACTAGAAATTAATGTTGATATGTAGATTATTAACAAGGATGTACTGAAGTACTCTTATTCATAATAGGATAATGTATGATATATCCATATTTCTGTACTTTCTAGTAGGTCTTTTTGATTATTAGCTGCTAATGTGTAATGGGGAAGGCTGTTTAACTAAATGATAACCTTACTAAATTACAGAATTGTGAATTTTCCATCAGTAACTCATGTAGGACAGACTTGAATGTCGTTACACTCAATATTCCCATTTGTTATTTGTGACTTATTTTCACTCCAGGAGGTGCTTACTGTTCCAGTTTACAAGGGAATAGAAACTTGATTATCAACAATTGCCCACTCTAGTAATGTTTCTGTCTGGGAGAACATAAATTTTATTTGCCATTGAATCTTTGGATTTCTGAGAGGAAAATCTCTCTTTGGATTCCAAGTCAATAATCTTGTCCAACATTATGGTAGAAGAGCTATTGCTCCTAAGCAAGATAATAGAAGATTTTAAAGGTCTGCCTCTTCTGTGCATGGGGATTTAAAAGGTTTCGATGCGTCCTTTTTTCCTTATTCAAACAGGAAAAACACTCAAGTCCTTACACCAATAAAAAAGCTCTTGAAGACAACAATGATGATGATAAGTCTGAACAACCTCATAGCCTAAACAGTCTTGTAGCCTAAAGCTGGTTATGTTATACACATATGCGCATTAATCTGTGCATTTCAACTAAGAATTCCATAGATAAATAGAAATGGCTATTTTTTTTTTTTTTAATTTGAGTTTGGGTTGTGTTTTTTTTTTTCTCCTAAGACAATAAGAATTGATTTTATGATCTCAGGGAATCATAAGATTTCTCCACCCTAACCACCGCCCTCCCTGCCCTCCCCGCCCTCCCCGCCCCCCCCTCCCCCCCCCCCCCTTTCTCAAAATAAAGTTGTCTTACAGATTGTGAAAAAGTATGAACTAAAGCGTTTGCAGCCTAATATGAATGTCTGAGGGTTTTTTCACCTTCCAAGCAAGTAAAATAATCCCTTTGGGTTTTTGTCTTTTTATTTTTTTTTTAGGCTACGCATACTGAAGGTTTTTTGACTGTATTGGTTTAAAGCTATTGAGATACTTAGATATTTTGATAACAGTGGATTGCATGTGTCAGAAGACAGAGCACAATGGGAATTGAGGCCTACAGCGTACTCAGTGATCAGAGGCAATTTTTAGTCATTTTAGCAGCTTCAGACGTTAGTTTTCGTTCTACTTTGCAGGACACAGTGTAAATCATCCTAATGATTGTCATCAGAAAGAACTGGAGACTATTATAAAACATAAGGAGACGTTTATTTTCCTTTTCTGTTGTGTTTTTTTTTTTTTTTTTTTGTTAGTTGACGTGATTTGAAAGGCGGATTACTGTAAGCTCTGTGAATGTCTACAATCAAGGCTAAGTATAGATTTTCACAGTAGATGGAGGAAAATGAATTGGTTTAACTTACACTGGAAGATTTAGTTATCTACTGTGTATAAAAAAAGAGATGGTAGCAGATCAGGTTTAGACTAACAATTCACTTCTCGGTTGATTTTAGATTAAGATGCAACAGTCTTGAAATCTAGAAAATTAGCATCAAGACTAAAATCTTGTGCCATGTTTGAAAAGAACTTGAATATCTACACAGACCTGTACTGGTTTTGATTTTGACCACCAATCAAAATATAAATGAGATCCAAACAAGGTGAATATTGCTATGCTGCGATACTCACTGATTTTCTTTTTTTTCAGCTGTAGCTTTAGAAGAACTGCATTATACAATCTTAAAAAAAAATCCAGAGTTTTCATACAATTTCTGCTTTTTTTTCAGTTGAAAGTATTTTTTTTAAAATGCTTATTCTGTAGGCTTTATAAAACCAAAATTAAATACGGATTAATGCAGTTCTTAGGAGCAGAAGGAATTTAAAAATATGTAATTTATCCTGTATCAACAAGGGAAAATTATAGCTGATCAGTTGGATGTAATCTTAAAGAAAGAAATAATTGTACATAGCGTATCTATTTTGTTTTGTGATGGTAGACAAAAAATATTTCAACTCCTTCAGCTCACATTTGTCATTCAAGTTATTTAGTGAAAGAAACACAGTCACTGTATCTAGTAAAACTATGAAACAAGGTAGTTTACAAAATAAATTTTCTGAAATAGAAGTGAAGATCATCACATTGAAAGAAACACTAAGTAGACCCAAACATCACCTGCTTTCCTTTTCAGGACTTAGCACATGACCCAGTTAACAGATGATAAAACAAACAAACAAAACCATCAAAACACCAGAGTGGATGAGAAAGAATATTCACTTTCATTAAAAATACTTTACTGTATTCAGAATGAACCAAATAGCAGTTCAAATTCTTCTGTATATAAGTATCAGTCATAACAGAATGCAGTACTTATTCCCGAAAACCAGGATATTAGATATGAATCCTTGAGGAGCCTTATTATTACACAAAATTTGGATGTAAAAGCCAGATTAAATAGGAAGCCAGGTGGTTAAAACTCCTAAGCAGAAAATCCCTTAAAATATTGATCCAAATGGTATAGATAGTAACAATGTTCTTAACAATGTTACAGGTTCCTTCATGTGTAGAATATGCTGATAGCTGATTATACTTTAGATTAAAGCAGGTAAGGAAGAGCATGTTTGATCTCACTTGCAAAATGCAGATGAATGACTGTAAGAATCTTTCTAGAGCAGTTTTGTGTGGATTTCTGGAGTCAGTTTGCATAATATTGAGGTCAAAGAGATGAGATGTATTCATACTACATCCAAAAGTTATAAAATTTAAAGAAAGGAGTACCCTCTTTATTTTGTTTCACATGAGAACATACCAGTCGATGATTTTGGAGAAACAAAAGGTCCATACATCCTCTGACCGTGTCCATTCAACCCTCTGATAATGCCTAAAATTAGGTGCATTGAAAAGATCATATTAATGAAGAAAAAGTAGTAAGCTAAAAATATACGTGATCTCAAATGATATCTGGACAAATTATTAGAAGAAGAATCTAGAAATTACTATTAAATATAAAAATTGTGCCAGAAATAATTTTAATCCTTGTAAACGTTAAGCACATAGCATCCTGCATCAAGGAGTTGAGTGGAGAAATTCTGCCATATTGAAATACAGATTCAAGCACTGAAGACCGAAGATTCATCCACGTAATAAAGGCATAAGAAATTACCAGGTTTTAGTGCATTTTACTGTTGTCCTGCAATATAAAGGGGTAGAAAGGAAATGTAGACAGTTGTCAAATCCTTCAAAAGAGAGAATTTTGATAAAGACACCACTTAAACTTTATTTCTAAGAATAAAGAAAAAAAAAAAAAAACCAAACCACAGTCTGAATGGATAAAATTTTATTTATTTTAGCCACAGATGATGCAGTATCTACTGTGCAGGTAGTGTAGCCTATTAGACCAGTTAATCTGGCCTGTGTTTAGACCAGTGAGTCTCATGAACAATAAAGTGAATTGGGAAGGTTCATCATGGTTTTGTTCTACTTTCTCCTTTGAACGGCAGAAACAAAATCGCTGATTGAGGATATAATTTTCTTATGGAGTGAAATAATCTGTAAAAGAGAATGCAAATTGATTTAACTTGAGTTACTCTTGGTATGTATCCTTGTTTAGTTGCATATTATAGCTTATTTGTCTTTCTCTTATGAAGACTGGCATGTTGGTGCTGGAGCACACCAGAGCATCCTGGTTCCTCTGTTTCAGAGGCCTGACAAGAGCACACTACGACTTCAGTCTGGCCTCAAGCCTAAGCTTCTTTCCCATAGAAATGATGGGGACAGCTTGTGCACACTTAAGGTTTATCACAGTGTGGGGCCAAGATGTGGTCAGATCACGCGCTCATCTCGGCATTCAGAACCACTTTTGTGTCCAGCAGGTTAGATGTAGCCTGAAACATACTCTGGAGAAGCCTTTTTTCTTGAAACCCAAAAAACCTTGGTAGCCGAGCTTGCATAACGTGAAGATAACCAGACTCTTCCTCTGCTCCCCCCACAGCATGTGCTTTGCACAGCTTACTGCATTGGTCTACTTTTTAATTTATTAACAAACAAACTCCAACATATGTTTTCCTCATTTATGAGCACAAAATTAAAAAGGAAACAAGAAGTTATGTGTCCCTCCAATAAAGTACTATGAATAAATAGATACAGTAGCACAGCATCAGAAAAACTTTTCAGTGCTGTAAATACCTGACAGTTGGTATATTTGGGTATGATACTTTACAGAGACCATTTTGATCTTTTCCTTTCCCACAGACTGGAAATGCCAGGGAGGTTGCTCTATTTTCCTATGCACAATTCCCCATCCCATAGGAATATTGTAAAATAAAATTACTTGGTGATATTAAAACATTCTGAAGGTTTAAAGTATTGTAAAATTGGTTAGTAATGCTGTTTTACATTATTTTAGGAGTCCTGCAGAGAAATAGATTATTGCTCTGTTTTTATTAATGACACCACCAATTTTCTTTGTCTTGTTAAGTATTAATAAATACTCTTCTACTACAGTATATTGTTTACTCTCATTTGAAAGATCAGCCATTCTGAAGTCCGTTCAAGGAAAAAGTGATAATGTTCAAAGTGGTTTTGCAGCATTCGGGCAATAATTACACAATATCAAGGATTCTTGTGACGTACTACTGAATATTTGTTCTTCTTTTCCTTTGAGACAAGTTTTTGAGTATATTTAGAACAGTTAGGATTTTTGCTTCTCTGTACATGTTAGGTTCTAGCTTTATTTGATTTACTTTAGTTTTGCTTTTCCAGGTGTGCTTTATGCTTAATAATAAAAGATGGCAAACACAATAGATTTAATGAATGTTATGTATATATAAAGTTGGAAATTCATCGTGGTATTATTTGTGAATTTCAGGCCATGTTGCTCATCAACATAGAAAAACTTACAGGAAAAGACCTGCCGATTTCCTTATTAGTTTCTCCCAGCCTCTATCGAAATAATATATCTTAGTTGTCTTTTGGCTGTCTTTCCTCCTCCTCCTTTTGTTCCTCATTGTCACCCCAACAGCCACCTCTGTGACCCCAGTTATTCCTTACTTACTGTGTTAGTTCTTACTGTGACTTTCTCAGAAGGTAAGAGGACAATTTGTATGACTGCTCTTTGTAATCTTCCCCACTTCACATGAAAGAGGGGTAACATTCTGGAAAGGTTTTGCAAAAAGAGAAGAAACATGAGAGACTTGCAACATTTGGAAAGACTAAATTTATATCTGGTGGGATGAAGCGGAAAGAAATCGTTTTCTTACCTTTTGAAGTTTCCACAATGTGTGTTACTAATAAGGTCTTTCTGAATAATGCTCTACATGCTACAGCATTTATCAAGATAAATCCCAATGTGCTTAAATTGCAGTTCTCCATCTAAAACAATAGTGAGCAGCACATGGTTTCAGTTTCTTAAAAGTAAACCCACAAAGCATCTATGAATACCAGTTGGGAATGTTTCTGGTGTTGTGATATTTCTAATTAGGGGTAGTAAAAGCTAACCATCTTGTACAAATCTTATGCTTCTAGATAAGAAAATTTCTAATAAACATTCCTATTTACCACACTTTTTTTCTCTGATACAAACTGAGTGAATATCTATTTCTGCTTTCATAACAACATCTCACTACAAATGTCTAAATTATCTAGTGTAATCAACATGAAACATATTTCTACTCTCAAAAATTAAATTGATTTTTTCATAGAAGATTATCCTGAATCTTATTATTCTAAATATGAAATTTAAATTTCTATTTCTAAATTTGTCTTTCAAATCAGAAATGCTGATACATTTTCCTTATCTTGTCAAAAGACAAAACTTAGCTTCCTCAGAAGATATAATAACTGCTATAAAGTTATGAATAAATATCATGCTAGTAGTCAAGAGAATTCCTGATGCTTTTTTTTTTTTTTTTTAAGGCTGTTAAAAGTTAAAGGAGTTAATGAACAGTGTTATTTCTATCCATACATTGATGTTAGTCATGGGTATGTAGAAAAACTGAGATAAATGTCTGCATTTTGACACTTCATAAAGTTCTTTTTTGTCTCTGATATTTTTTTGTGGCATTGGAGTCACACAGCATTTAAGTTGGAGGTTGGATATGATATTGGAAAATCCATTTTCCACTGTGATGTCAAATGAACTGGAATTTCTTTTCAGGCCATTACTTATCAAGATTTAGCCCTGAAAGGTCCAACATGCTATTGCTCTTGGTCTTGCTCTTCTTTTCCATTGCAACACTTTCTAGCAAAAACTATCATCAGCTATGTCAAACAATTAAGGTGAATGGCTCTTTCAAATGTTTTTCTTAAAGGGATCATCTTAAATGCTCTGTTTAAAATGAGCTCATGACTACTAGACCTGGAAACCTGACTAGGATGCTAGATATCTCTTTTTCTCTTCCAAGAATTTACCTGTTGTTGTGTCACTCACAACTGCAGTAATGTCTAATCTGATTTTCCTTCCTTAATTACCATCTCAGAAGACCAGAAAATTATATGGTGGTGGTTTTTGTAAGCATGCATGAATGGGATCGTAATGGATTCTCAAACTGTTTTTATTTCTGACCTCAGTGGAGACTCAGTGTTGATTCACCTTGCTCCTTAAAACCCATCAGTATCATGATAGATGCCATCCCCGTTTGACAAGCACATCCTGTGGATCCAGGAGACTTGAAGATGAGCAACAAGTCTTCTCAGCTCTTTCTCTCAGGACATCCTAGCATTTACTCTAGCCCATAATCTTTTCCTGGTGTTCTTTTAAATTAATATGTCTATTCATAATTTAAGTAACAAGACTCTTCTATGGTCACCCCGAACTAATACCTACAGTAAAGATAATGTAGTTAATTTAAAGCAAATTCAAAGTTGTTTTGAGGATGAACTAGATTGAATTAACTACATCACCAATCATTTAATAATAATCCACAGGATACATACAAGCAAACATTTCTATTTATTTTTATATTAATCATAAAGATTTCAGCTGTGTGTTTACAAGGCCACATTGCTCCTCTGTTTGCTAAACATTAAACTTTAAGCAAAGTATTAAAAATATTTATGAAATACAATCATGCAGGTGTAAAAAGTCTGTACTAGCCAGTGAGAACACGAAATAATTATTAAATATATGTATGTATGTATATATACAATATATACTATTCTGTCTTACCAACCATCTTAAAATTCCTTTTTATTCTTGTTTGCAATATGAATATATTCATCGTATATTTAAGAAGTTATGCCATGTACTTTGAATATAAAAAGTGCTAATTGTCAAGACGTTTGTGCTGACAGCTGCATTGAGGTAATCTTGATCTAGCTGAATTACCAGATTTCAAATAAGGCTTTTCAGGCAAATCCTTACACATTTTTTCTACACTGCGATAACTTTGTATTTGGGTGAGATTTCCTATACAATGAACAAAGGTTCACAGAATGTCACACACCAGTGAACGATAATGATTTGAGCTTTTTTAAACTTCAGTTCCAAGACAGACACTGTCATTGTATGTCAGGTGTTTTATGCATCTCTATTAAGGAAGACTGTAGGGACCTAAAAATCAATGTTTTACTATTTGCAGTTTACAAGATAAAGATTATACTTCAAGTATACAGGCCTATCTGTATTGCAATATGCCTGTATAATTAAAATTCCCACAAATAGAATAGCCTGAAATAACCTTAAAGTTAAACCTCTACTTCCCTTTTCCCTTCTTCTTGCCTTGCCTCTTTTTGGCCATTTTTCTCAGAGTTTTGGAAACAAGGCCAGGTTGGACGGAGCCTTGAGTAGCCTGATCTAGTTGAGAGGCGTCCCTGCCCATGACAGGGAGATTGGAGTAGATGATCTCTAAGGTCCCTTCCAGCCTATGCCATTCTATGATTCTATGATCTTTTCAAAAATTCATCATCATCATTACACAGAGAATGGCCTGTTATGATACTGAACTTAACTGTACATTGAGCACTGTTATAGGTAAATCCCACACTTAACTTTTCTATTAACTGCATGTTTCTTACAAATGAAGAATTGTCACCTCCCTCAAAGTGCTAAACCAGGTAATTCTTGAAGAACAACTGAAAAGAAATACAATTTCATTGTCAGTTGTTTTCTGTTGAGACATGTCAGCTTAGTACTTGGCAGTCAAGATCACTCACTGGAATTGGAATATAAATGTTATTTTTTTCTTTGATTTTTAACAGAATAAATTCTTTGTTTCTAGGAAATGCTATAAACATTCAACTGTAGATAAAATTCCAATACATTGTAATTTTACTACACCGTGCAAAGATAGTGAAAAAAATCCCTGTTTATTTATTGCAGAAATAATAGTTTATCTATATATTCATTATCTAATTTACTTCTCTATGTAGCTTATAGCCAGAAATTGCTGTTTGATACTGATTTTATTGCTATGTCAAAATCTTAGATCCAATCATATCCATTTCCTCTACCAAACAAAATATTAAGGTTGGTGGGTTTGAGTTTTTTGTTTGGTTTGTTTTTTTTTTCATTCCTATACAGAAGTCTGTGGGCAAAACTTGTAACAATTCTAAGTTTATGGCTTGTGTTTTGAAGTGTTGTATGAATATTTGTCATTTGTTTCATTGCAATGCCTTTTGGCTTTGTTTTACTTGTGAGGCGTTCTGACAGATGACAGTTTTTATAAGCTCCACAGCAGTTTCGTGAATGCTTCTGGGAAACTTCTCTTGGATGCAGGCAACAGCATGGAAGAAAGTGTCGATATGTTTGGTTTAGCTATTGACTGATTGCCACTGTAAGCTGATTACGTATGGAAGCTGAGTTTTCAGTACTGGGCATGGTTTTGAAAGTAAAGTAATCGAATAATGTGTGATTTTAGGAAAAGGAAAGGGAGGGCTGTAGAAAAGGATGGAGAGAGAAAGCAACAGGTAGGAAGAACTTTGTCACATGGACAGACCAAAAGCAGAGGTAAGACTACCATGGTTTGCCAAACCATGAGAAGAGATTGCTCTTAACTATGTCTGACAGGGTTTATCATACCCTGTAAGGTAATGTTGTGTTGGCCCGGGACACCGCAACAGCATGTCCAACTCTACTGAATAGCACTATGCCCTGCCATTTTCTCTTCTCCTTCCAACATATATGTCAGGCTCTGCTTTCCATGAGAAAAAAGCTTTGACTGACAGGTTCAAGGTAACTGTTCAGGCAGTCTACCAGTACTGCGGGCTGCATGCCGGGGTTTGCTTGCCTCACAAACTGTGTGTAGCCTGAGGGTAGGAATGGTATTATCCGCTGTAAACCAAGGAAAGAACAATTAGGGAATTGTACTTTTATTTAGAAATCATTTTCTTGTCAGAATAGCCTTCATTAAGAGTCACTGAAGGAATCATACTGTAAAACCTTTACGGGCTTTTGGATTTTTGGAGCTGAGTAAGAAAAAAGATAAAGAAAAGAAAATCATGGACTAGATTGTTTAGCAGAGATTTAAGGTGGAGGGTCTTGTGCTTCAAAAAGCCCTTGACAAAAGAGAATCACTGAGATAGTAGAGAGCAGAATGAATGAGAATTAGTTATAAATATTAAATATAAAAAGCATACAGATATTCAAAAGATTGATAAATACAATCGTATTACCATACAAGAAAAACAAATCAAATCATTGTGGGGGGATGGGCAGGGGGATATGTTTGTTTGCTTTTTAAAAAGCTAGACAGCCAGATGAAGCAGAAAATTGTTCAGTGCATTGGTTTTGTGGACTGATTTAGTCTTCTGCACCAATGCAAAAAAAAATAATGTTTCTTAATAAAGCTTGAAAATATTACAAATACAGTGTTAAGAAGTTAAAAAAAAAAAAGCCAAAAAACACTTGCCAAGGTCAGGTCCTGAGAGGCTTGTGAGGAAACATGAAACATTAGCTACATAGCAAATAAAAATCTATACATATTTTCAGTAGCCTGTTTTCATCTTCCTCTAATAATACAGTCTTTACTGGAACTTTATCAGAGACACTATGGCTCATAAATATTTATCTTTTTAAAGAAATTATGTAGATTTTGTTTTAAAGTCAATATTGATTTTGTTAATGGAAATGGCTTAGATAACTAACTAAATGACATCCTAAACTGAACATATATGAAACTTTCTTACACTGATTGTTTTTTTTATGAAGAAACGATGCATAAAAATTAACTTCTCTCCCTTCCATTTTAAATCATTCTTTTGTACATGCTCTAGGGATGGTGATTTTAAGCAGATAAAACTTTCTGAACAATGGCTTTAAGAATTACTCTTTTACTCAATCATCGTACTAGTGTTATGGAAATGTTAGTTATGATTTATTAATAAGTCTGCATTGAAGTTTGCATTTAATAGTTGTTATGACTTTAATTATTTATGTATTATGCAAGTCCTGTCTTGGACAACATGAAAACTTTCTTTCAGTCCAGTTATGCTGTGGCCTCATTGCAGTGTGGCCACCTGTTTCCTTTTTCCCTAATATTTGTATTTTTGCAGAAAAGGAATAGTAACGCAGAATCCGCTGCTTTTTTACATTCAGTAAGGAAAGCAATTCATGCAGAAAGCTATACATTCTTCATTTTTCTGTATGTAAACAATTGTGAATTTTTTCAAACCTGACGCTACTACTTATTCTACATTAGAAGTTCACTTTCATAAAGTGCTTTGTATATCGGAGAGATCCTCTCAAGTGTGGTGTACAAGAAAAACATTCTTAACAGTCTTCACAGATACTCCACAACATACTTTCGCTCATATTCACTCCAGTTTATTATAAGTTATCATGTTACACATATCAAGAAAGTTGAATTTTAATTCACTGTCAGATTCATCAAAATAAGATCCATTTAGAAGTGCCACTCTATTATCAAGAGGTTGATGAGACAGCTAGCAAGAGAAAGTAGTACCTTATCTAATATCAGGGAAAAAAACTCACGAATTTCCACTGTGGTTAAAATGTTGGTATTTGAAACTACTTTTCTTTCCACTCACCACTAGGGAAATTCTCCATATCCTTTTTTCACAAATGACATGCTGGGAGATGCGTCTCCTCATCTATACTCCCAAGCAGCTGAGTAATAACTGCGTTATCTTCCCTTTGGTCATTTCAGGTAAATAGGAAATGACCTTGACATTGACTTGTGATAGATAAGGGAAATATTCAGAATCAGGCTTTAGTCTCTTGAAATATAATATATGAAAGTAATTTCAGTGGTTTTCCTTACTTTTATCAGGTGGCAGCTGCTAATAATGATAGTAACGTCTTACTAGTAATATAATTTATCAAGTTCATTCATTTGCAATAACATTTCTGACCTCTGAAACACTATTCCCCATTGTTCATTACTTACTTACTGTCTCTACCCAACTAGTTTCAACTTTTTCATTTTGAGCATTGTTCCTGTTACAGGATTGAACTCTAACTCCACAATTATTATTTTAACTGCTACTGCTTTAATTTTATCTGCTTTCTGGATATTCACAAGGAATTAAACAGAACAGGGACACAGAATACAATTTTACATCAGTTGACATATTTTATACAACTTCTTCCTCCCTTTATACTTACTGATATCATATGAACTGGTATTCCTTTCCACCTGCTCAGCTATTTCATCCCATAGTGCATGTGCACAACTATGTGTCTCTACTGAAAAATAACTCTAAAGCTAAAGTAGGAAATAGCAGTGGAAAACTGAAGCAAGTAAAATGATCAAGGAGATCTATACTGCCAAGCTGAGCATATGTATTGCTTTGTGCCAAACTAATCAGATCAAAATGGGGATGGAAAGAACGTAACTGTATCATTTAGGCTTCTGATGAAAGAAGATCTTCACAGACATAAGGTTCAGATGGAACTGAAACAAGCAGTGCAACTAATTTCAGAATTCATAAGAAGAAATGAAAATGTTTAGACAAAGGTCTAGACTTTGAAAATACGCAATTATTGAAATTTCACAGAGTATTCTCATGTTTTGAGAGATGTTGTCATTTCTATGCTGGTAATTTATTTTTGGGTTTTTTAGTATTTTAATGAAAAGTGCAAAAACTGGAATACATAAAATCGAATAAGTGGGAAATGATCTGATAGTTAAAGATTAGAATAAAATCTAGTATTGTGAAGACCAGTGGCAGTTCGTAAAATTAGGATCTTCTACTGTTTCCTAATTTAGAGCTTATATCTTTTCTATTATTCTGCTACTAAGCTTCCAATTAATTTAACTTAATTAACACTTGAACTAAAGTACAAAATTTTAGGCTTACCACATGCTTTGAGATTCATGTTTTGACACATATCATTGAAATTATATAGTGCTTTGATGTTGAAATCAGATTTTTTTCTTTGAAGGAATAATCCCTACTTTTGTTGTCCTTCGCACTTGCAAATTTATGTTTTTCCTTTGGTTGCAAACCAAGGTATGTTTTCAGTGTTGATCTGCTGCTAAATAAGGCAAAGTTGAAAATATTTGATTTATATGCAAAGGACTAAGCTGGATTTTTAGAAAGATGTTCCAGTTGAAGTTGTCCTTTCTTCTATTTTTTGTCTTTTTCACTCTGGCCTTCCTTGCCAGCTTATAATACTCTTTAATCAAGCCTGTGTTCCGTTGTAGGCCGATTTGGAGGAAAGCATCTCACAGCCCTGTTTTCACTCTTCTGTAGGTGTTGCCTTATGGCCACTGTTTCTATTGGTCGTCTCCCTTAGAAAAGAACATCAGACCTTCCCTGATAAAACTTAACAGTCTTTCTTAAATATAAGGGAAAGAGATTAGATACTAAAGGAGATCAAACTGGGTAAGCACTGGCTGATTATCCTGAGACAACAAATGAATAAAAACAGGACAGGGGAGGAAGGAGGCCAAAAGCAAAAATGTAGAAAAGAGAATTGGAGTGGGACACAAGTCATTGCTTGCTCATCCCTGGACATGTCCAAGAATTTGTAGAGAGACATCAGAGACAGCATGGCAGTGGGAGGGCTGTACGTTCCATCAGCATCAGAATCCCGCCTCAGGGGTGGAACTCCTGGAACTGTGAATAACAAGCATGGAATACTGTAAATAAAAAGGTAGAGAAGATTCTGGAAGGCCCCATCTGCTTGCATCCTTCTCTGCCACAGAAAGGGCATAAATCTGGACACCCAGTCATCATGTTCATGTCCATTACCCCATGGAGGTTTTCTCAAATTATGCTTCTGGTGAGCACTGCAGAATTAGCTCGGGAAACAAGCTGTCCACCAAGACAGTCTGCATTAGTACTTTGGTTTAATAGGTGGACTTGTAATCACCTTAAACTCATCAGGCTCTAATTTGATTAGCCAGCTTGCCATTAGTGAAACTTGGTGGAATGAATCCCATGACTCGAGTGCAGCTATCAATGGCTACAGGCTGTTCAGAAGAGACAGATGAGGAAAGAGGGGCAGAGGCATTGCCCTCTACATCAAGAAATGGATAGAGCGTGAAGAGCTGTCTTTGAAGAATAGCCACAAGCAGGTTGAAAGCTCATGGGCAAGAATGAGAGACCGAGGCAACAAAGGGAACCTTATGGTTGGTGTCTACTACAAGCTGCCTGATCAAGGGGAGCCAATTGATGAAGCTGCCTTATTCTAGCTCGCACTCACAGTTTCTTGTCCTACTGGGGGACTTCAACCACCCTGACATCTGCTGGAAAAGTAGCATGGTGCGCTATAGGCAATCCACGAGACTCCTATAGTTCATTGAGGATTACTTCTTAAGCCAGGTAGTAGACAGCCCTACCAGAGGGGATGAAATACTGGACCTGTTGGTCACCAACACAAGTGCCCTAATCGGTGACTTCAAGACTGGAGGCATCCTGGGCTGCAGTGGTAACATGCTGGTGGAGTTCACAGTCCTGATGGATATGAGTCAGGTGAAAAGTAAAGTCAGGACCCTGAATTTTAGGAAAGCAAACTTCCAGCTCTTCAAGGAGTTAGTCAATAAGACTCCCAGGGACAAGGGAGAACAGAGCTGGCAGATCTGTAAGAACACTTTCCACAGAGGACAAGAGCTCTTGATCCCCAGGTGTAAGAAATCAGGAAAGGAAGACAAGAGACTGAAATGGCTGAGACAAGACTGGCTGATCAAACTAAAGGGTAAGAAGGACATCACAGGCAGTGGAAGCAGGGACAGGCATGCTGGGAAGAGTATAGAGATGCTGCCCAGTTGTGTAGGAGTGAGGTCAGGAAGGCCAAGGCACAACTGAAGCTAATCTTGTCAAGGGACGCAAAGAGTAGTAAGAAAGGCTTCTACATGTCAGCCAGAAAAGGAAGGTCAAAAAAAAGTGTACCCCCTGTGATGAGCAAGACTGTCAAACTGGTAACAACAGATGAGAAGGTGACTGAGGTACTCAACAACTTTTTTGCCTCAGTCTTCACTAGGAATCTCTCTTCCCATACCTCTCGAGTATATGGACCACAAGGCAGTGACTGGGGGAACAAAGTCCTTCCACTGTAGGAGACGATCCGGTTCACATCCACCTGAGGAACATGAACATACATAAGACGGTGGGACCTGACGAGATGCATGCCAGACACTTGAGGGAATTGGCTGATGTAGTTGTCAAACCACTGTCATGATATTCGAAAAGTCATGACAGTCAAGTGAAGTCTCTGGAGACTAGAAAAAGGGAAACATTGCACCCATTTTCAACAAGGTTAGAAAGGAGGACCCTGAGAACTACAGAACTGTCAGCCTCACCTCTGTACCTGGGAAGACCATGGAACAGATCCTCCTAGAAGCTATGCTAAGGCACATGGAGGACAAGGAGGTGATTTGACACAGCCAGCATGGCTTCACCAAGGGCAAGTCCTGCCTGACCAACCTAGTGGCCTCCTATGATTGAGTGACTACATCAGTGGACATGGAAAGACGTCATCTATCTGGACTTCTTTAAGGCCTTTGACACAGTCCCCCACAATATCTTTCTCTCTGAATTAGAGAGAGATAGATTTGATGGGTGAACTGTTCAGTAGATGAAGAATTGATTGGATGGTCACATCCAGAGAGTGTAGCGGTAAACATTTCAATGTCCAGATGGAGATGGGTGACAAATGGTGTCCCCCAGGGATGTGTATTGGGACTGTTAAATATCTTCATCAATGACAGTGGCATCGAGTGCGCCCTCAGCCACTTTGCAGGCGACACCAAGCTGAGTGGTGCAGTTGACATGTCTGAATGATGGGATGCCATCCAGAGGGACCTGGACAAGCTCAAGAAGCGGGCCTTTGTGAACCTCCTGAATTCAAGGTCCTTTGCTTGGGTTGGGGCAATCCCCAGTATCGATACAGGCTGCCAATGAAGGACTTGAGAGCAGCTCTGCAGAGAAGGACTTGTGAGTACTGGTGGGTGAAAAATGGGACATGAGCCGGCAACATGCACTTGCAGCCCAGAAAGCCAAGTGTATCTTGGGCTGCATCAAAAGAAGCATGACCAGCAGGTCGAGGGAGGTGATTCTGCCCCTCTGCTCTTCTCTTGTGAGACTCCACCTGGAGTACTGCATTAAGCTCTGGAGCTTTTAGCACAGGAGAGAAAAGGACCTGTTGGAGCAGGAGGCGGGCCACAAAAATGATCAGAGAGATGGAACACCTCTCCTGTGAGGAAAGGCTGAGAGAGTTGGGGTTGTTCAGCCTGGAGAAGAGAAAGCTCTGGGGACACCTTGTTACAGCCTTTCAGTACTTTAAGGGATCCTATAACAGAGATGAGGATAAACTTTTTAGCAGGACTTGTTTCGACAGGAAAAGGGGTAATGGTTTTAAACTAAAAGAGGGTAGATCTAGAATAGATATAAGGAAGAAATTTTTTACAATGAGGGTGATGAAACACTGGAACAGGTTGCCCAGAGAGGTAGTAGATGCCTCATCCCTGGAAGAATTCAAGGCCAGGTTGAATGGAGCTCTGAGCAATTCGACCTAGTTGAAGATGTCACTGTTCTCTTCAGGGGGTTGAACTAGATGACCTTTATAGGTCCCTTCCAACTCAAAGTATTCTATAATTCTGTGACAGTTTGATGCCAAAGTTTTTGGGTTGTTTGGTTTCTTTTTTTAAAAAAAGGCAAGCAGACAAAATCCCTGGGATCCAGAATCTAAGAAACTGTTTTCTGTACAGTGGCATGTAAAACCTTACCTGGATCTTACAAGGTATTGCCTTGTTAAATACTTATCCACGCTTATCTGTGACCCAAACTTTCTGAGTTTGAGGAAAGTACTTATTTACTTATTTGCTGTTCTTTTAATCTCCATAGTAAAAATAATGACATTAAATTTATCTGTATAATGAACTGATTCATATTGACCTAGATTTCTTTATTCTTTATTTATTAAAAATATTTTAATCATGTTTGTGCTATAATTTAGCACAGAAGCTAACTTTTAGGTAGAGGCTGCATTTACTTATGCCACTTATATTAAAAGTAGGATTTATTTTACTTTCCTTTCTTTTGTGATTATTTTTTAAAACAGTAGGTTAAAGTACAGTCTGTCACCAAAACCAATCTTTCATCTTCTGTTTTTCTGGATTGAATATACCTTAGTATATGGTTGATTACCTCCCCCACCTCAGAACTTTACAAATTTTTCTTTCTCTCTCTTGTGATAGACCTAATATGCTTGATTAATGTTGATTGGAAGCAGATTAATTTAAATTTCAGATCTTCACAAGTCAGCTTGGATTTTTATCTGCCTATGATTACCTATTTACTTTCAACAATATTTCTGTGGAACTTGTTTGCATTAATATTAGAGCCACTAAACATTAGCGATTAACATTCAAAAGTTGTAAGAAATATGAAACTGTGAAATTAGGCCAAGGTCTGCATAGATATTAACACATAAGGGAAATGAATGCATTTTTAATTGTTTTTTTTTTTTTTCATATCTGGGGCCATTCTGGAAAAGCAGAGTTCTTATATTTAACAAGATTAAGATTGAAAAAGTAATTTGAGTCATTGGTTAGTTTTTATTAAATAAGATATTATGGAGTGGCTACAGTGAAAAATGGAGATGATTTACCATATGACAAATCAACTTCTTGCATTACAAATATCACTGAAGTACGATCTAATAAATCATATGCAGAGTATATGTAGAGAGGTTATAACAAATCAATATTTTCAACCAAATTTGTAAGAAATGTATGTGTCACAAGACAGTTGTTTCTTTTCATTGTCTCAGCTGGTGGTTGTTTGACTTAGTTTTTATGGTTGTTTTTTCAGAAACCTTCATTGCTTTCGTGTCTCTGATGGGTTTAGATTTGTTGTCATCTGTAAAATACCATCATTGGACATTAGACATTAGTACAGAGCAGTAATACTTCTATATCTGGGCAATATGACAACAATGCTTCCATTAATGATGTTTAACTTCACAGGGAATTTGTATTTTACTATATGTATCAGAAACTTCATGTTTTGCAAATTTTAAGTGTGTGGCTTAAGTAAAAAAGTGCTTAAAAGCAAAGAATATTGTGAAACTCATTTTTCTTGATAGGGAAAACTAACCATACTTTTTGGCTGATTTTAATAATTAACTGCTGTTGTTTCTTATCCCTGTCCAAGCCCTGTATTTGCTGTTGTGATTTTTTTTTTTTTTTTTTTAAGTACAGATGGTTTCTCCCCTAGTATATGTTTGTAATGTTGCCCATTGTGAAGTATGGGGACACCTCACCTCTCTAGCTATAGAAAACAATCTGGGAAGGACAGCATGGAGCTTTGTGTTGGCTTATTTATTTCCAACCTGTTCCTATATTTACTCCAAGTGCTTCAGTGCTGTTGGATATGAACTATGCCGTTCACTGATCCTTACTTTTTAATATTGTTGGCATAGAAGAATGTGGTTAGTTAAAAACCTAACAATTTTGAATGCAAATTAGAGAACCAAGTGGCTCAATCAGTATTGCTGGTATATTTCTTCATTATTTTTCCTCACTGTATTTATGCGTATTTGGACCCAGCTGCCAATTCTGAACACCTTGTAAGAAAACACATACTTATAAATATCTAGATTCAAGAGGTTAAGAAAGGTTAGATATCATTCAAATGATCAATTTCATGTTTTTACTATTGCTTTTCCTGATCAAAAATTGACCTTTAAAGCAGTTTCATATACTGAGATAATACTAAGATTTTTTTTCTGATGTATTATGAGTAGAATAGTGGAATAACAAAAAAAAAAAAAGAGAAGCCTGATGCTGGGGTTTGTTTTTAGTTTGTTTGTTTGTGTGTGGGTTTTTGTTTGTTTGGTTGGTTTTTTTTTTTTTTTTTTTTTTGGTTGTTGTTGCTGGTTTTTTTTGTGGGGGAAGCTTGTGTCTGCGGTTTTTGGTTGTGTTTTTTTTTTTTCTTAGGAAAGAGTGTGTTTTGACTGACTTGCAAGATACCTGCCATAATAATTCAATTGATTGGACTACTCTTCCCTTCCCTTCTTCTCACTAGTGTATAAAACTTGTATTTTAACATTTTATGTAAATGCATATGTGTGTAGTGCTGAATTGCTTTCAATGATGTTGCATTTTTTTCCACCAAAAAAATGGCTTCTGGTATTTTTTTCAGGTGTCCAAAGATCTTCCAGAGAAACAAAAAGAAATAGAGATTCTGCTAAAGGATTTTATTGAACTCGATGAACAACTAAATCAGGTGATATTGTGGGTAACGCCTGTCAAGAACCAGCTGGAGCTTTACAACAAAGTGGGCCAGCCAGGAGCTTTTGATATTAAGGTAAAATTTATCCCATTTTTAAAAAGAATCAGGATAGTTAGTGGTCAAAAAGTCAGTGCAGCATCAGGTATATAATTTGTATTAAAAATATAGCTTTGAGGCAGAAGTCAACAATAGTCTTCAGAAGTTCAAAGTTCTATGAATTAAGCAAAAATTTTATTTTCCATTAAATGGTTTCTAGTGATAGGACGGTTTAGAACCAATAGTTATTAAACATAAGCTATTATTTTTACCATATTATACACATAAAACAATAACCCTAAAAGTTGATACATCAAATTTTAATACAAAGCTAACTAAAATTCAAAATATCAGACTGGACTATTCAAACTATTTCATTCAAGTTAATATGACTCCATGAAAATCTGAATAGTTAGGGACACATCATTATTCTCATATTGCAAGGAAAGATGTCTAACTGCACAGGTAACATTCCAGTAACCAACAAAGCTGATTGTCTAGTAACTGTGAGCAAAATATTTGTAATCTGATTCTTGATATGTATTTAGGTATATTAAAAAAAGCCTGTATATGGGTTAGGTGAGGCCAGAGAAATTATAGATGGAAAACACTGATTAGAATCAACTGGCCTGCTGGGTGTGTACTTAGACTTTTTGGCCTTGCATTTTATGTCCATGCATATATGAGCTTATCTTCACATAAATCAGAGAAATATTTAAAATATAATAGCTTACTGAAATCCGTGAAATTTCTTTGGTTTATAGTAGCTGAGCATTTTTTTTTTCACCTAGGTAAACATTAAACAGAAGACACTGAGTTTTATATTCAATTTAATGATGCACTTTTCAGTGAAAAAAGAAAAAGCTATAAATATTTAAAACTTTTCTTGCCTTGTATGAAATGGAATAATACCTGCTTCTGAAGATGTGCGGTTTTGCTGAGCATGTTTATTAAATTCACTTTAACTTTGTTTCTTTTAAGGTACTGTTTTAATACCAAAATGCTTTTTATGTCATACAATCACATTATATAAAACAGTGAATTGCAAGTCCTATTGCAGTCCTATAATTGACAGAATGAGTTCAGCAATGACATTCATTCCCTTTTTAAAAGATAAATTTAGTATAGCTCTTTGCAAATGTCTGTGTATATACTGAATGTGTGATGGAATTTTGCTTTCAAGAAAATGATCTATCCTTATTTCCTGTATTTTATCAAAAATTTTTAGATGATTCATCCATTTTTTTCCTTATCCTTTTCTATTCTCTTTCCTTTATTATTGAGTGATTCCACCATTGAAGTTTATATAAAAGCAGGACTAAATTGCTGCAAATTGTAAGAGTATAGGTTTTCATACTGCTTGTGAAAGAAATGTTCTGCTTGGCTCTTTCAGTCCTCTTATGGTGATGTGACAGGAATATTTCTGAAAAACTGTTGAAAGAATAGAAAAAAATAAAAAAAATCTGTAGTCCTGAAGTGGCAGGATGAAATCATGTATGTCTAGAGAGGTATAATAGAATGATCTCCTTTTTTCTCTTTAACCTAGACATCATTGACAAATATTCTGCCAAGTATTCCTTTTGTCATAAATATTAATATAAACAAGAGCCCCTGAAAAAAGCCCTCACATACTGTTGGAATATTAAAATTTTATATGAAAGACCTGTTCTATCAAAACGGTTACAGCTATCGCATGATATATGGCAACCCTGCAGCTGACTTTGAACAGGCAACTATTTGTCATCTCTCAGTGTTGTGCGTAGAATTAGTATCATTTGTTCGATATATGGTCGGAAGAGACTGCTCTGATCATCCAGTCAAACCTGCTCTAAAAAGTAATCCGTTCAGTTTTCTGAGTTATTTCCTCCTTAAACTGCAGCACACCTTTCGCAAAAACAAATAAAGCAAAACCAGACTGGTTTCTAATTTCTGGGTGTGGACAGTCATCCACATCTTGTAGTAAATTATTTCAACAGTTGAGTAAAAAACCTGCACGTTTTTCCTCGGATGAGTTTGTTTAGCTTCATCATTCAGTCACTGCTTGCTTTGCAAAACTATAGAGAGCTCCAGTACTGAATTCACAGACAGTAATCGAATTTTCTCCTAAACTCTGCTTGTTAACCATCAGTACTGTTGTTCTAATTCAGACAAGAAAGCAAATATAGAGTATCTAACGAGTATTAGTTCAAAAAGCAATTATTGTTGTGGTCAAAGTAATTATTTCTATGGTCCTAATAGTAATGTGGTTATATTTAATCACAAGCTTATTTTGACTAAGTCAGCGAATCAGAGCCTAAGTAGGTGGCAAATGTTGCTATAATGGAAGGTATAGTCACTTCTGCATTGTGTCCTTAATGGAATATTTAAGGACCTACATGAGCACTTTGAAATGCATTTATTCTGATCCAGCCATCCAAGTTTAATATACTTAAACCTTTTAGGAATATGTTATTCTGAACATGTGGATATAGACCTATACTTCACACTTTGAAACAGTTTTGCCTACGGCATCAACAATCTGTGGAGCTCCAGAATTATGGCTAAAGTCGTGCAAACATTGACCTTTGTTTCTTCCTACTGACTGTTCTGCTGAGATTTGTTTACTTCACCTGCAAGAAAAAGAATAAGGGGAATCCTGGAAGGGAGGGTAATAAGTGATGCTTCACTAGTTGTTTGGCAGCTTAAGAAAATACCTTTGGAAAGTCTAACCAACTTTTTCTCTTGATTTCTCTCAGTTTCCTTTTACTTTAAATGTTTATTTCTTCATAGTCCTGTTTAATCCTAATTCTATGTATGTTAGGACCCCAGGTCATCTAGAATTTTGATTAGATATTCCCAGACCTTTTTCTTACAGGAAGAATCCCAGAAGGCTTTAAAAAACTGTTAGATTCAGAAGTCAGGTTTCAGTTTAACAGAACTAGATTAATAGGGCTTTCTTCAATATCTAAAAATCAAAATGACTGGAGAAGACAAAACAGAAGTGAAAGCTTTCCTATCACAATCTACTGCAACTGTGACTAAGATACATTTAACATTCTGCAATCTGTTTCAGTCAGATTGCACTTTTTAAATGTAGCCCATATAACATTTTTGGAGTGTTAAGGCTTTAGAAAAATACTTTAGGAAGGAGTTAAAGGGTTTTTTACAGTCAAAAAAGAACCACCTATATCCAAAATGTACATGTGTGCATACACACATAATAAGTAAGTTTTGTCAGTGAGTAAGTAAATGTTTGTCCGAAGAGAAAATAGAGACCATTTCAAAACAGTTATCTGTTCATCCAAGGAATTAATACAAAGTTACAACCACCATTTGTATAACTAGAACTCAGTGTTGGGCAGAAGTCTGACATTTCATTTTTCAATCATTGTCTTTTTGAATTTGCCTGATTTTTCCATTCAGTGCATATACGTGTTATTCTGAGATTTATTATCTCTTCTGCATAATCCTATGAAAACAAAGTCTCCTTACCAGAGATAAGGAGCTAAAGATAGTAGAGAGCTTCAGGACAAATGCCTTTGACCTGCTTTGGATCTCTGGAAAGTTACAGATTTGCTGGCCATATGTGCAAGACCTTGATAGCAATTGGCCAAGTGGACAGTGAATGTCTGGTAAAAATCCTTTTTGATGGTATCTCTTTGTCCGAATTTCATGTCTTGAATTTTTCAACAGGGAGATGTGTTCTGCACTGTGGCTAACACTATCTTTAGGCATACAGGTTTTATGGTTGTAGTTCCATGGCTAAGGTTTTATTAAATTCTGCACTTTATGTGCGGTTTCACCTTCTGAGTTATCCATTATATTCTCAAAATCTGCTTAGTTTTGGCTGTAGAATCAATCTTAAATTAGTCAAAGAATCCCTTACCTAGTTTGGATCAAACTGTATGTTAAACAGCATCTTTTCTCCTTTCCTCCTTTGTTGTTCTTTTTTTTGTTTATTTATGTTTGGTTGTTTTTTTTTTTATACAATGACAGCAAAAATAAAGGGTACATAGAAAAATACTTAGATCTACATAGAAATTCCAGATGTTCATCCGACCTCATTCCATATTCCTCTCTATTTTTCTGGTTGAACATGCTCCTTACCTCTTCAGGAGAGCTCAGGATGTGCAGGATGGAAGGAAGGATATGGGGAGAGGGCACAGAGGAGAGGAGGGAGGTAGTAGTGCCCGCTCCTCCACCTCCTACCTCCTAAGAGCCTTAGGAGTGAGCATACCTCCTCCAGCCATAGGAGGAGGTTAAAGATGCACTTCCTAGAAATTCCTCCAGGTCTTTGTCTCAGCACTGCTGTTTCCCCTAGAAGACATTTTTCCAGGGGGACTGTGAGAGATGCAGGTGACTACAGATGATGAGGACACAGAGAGGAGGAACAGAAATGCAAGTTCCTGTGTTTTAAGGCATGGATGGAGAAATGATACTCTGGATAGGGAATGACTTGACAAAACACAGAAATTCCTGTTCCCACTTCTAGCTCACTGAAATCCCGCTGACCCTTCCAAATCTTCTTCTGCAAACACTTTATGCTTTCCAGCCACCATGCCTCCAAATCCTCTTGCAAACTCACTGGTCTTTTCTCCCTGTTTATTTAGTTTCCCAGTCTTTTCCCTTATTCCCTCCTTACCTTCTGGGTCATCACTCACCCCTCCTGTACTCCTCTGTAATTGAGTCCTCTTTTCCAAGGTTTACACAACCTTGATTTTTGCCTATACTGCTAAAGAAACTTTGAATCGTCTCTGGGTGTAGTATTTATACCTGTTTACTGCCCATGGTGATCACTTGCCATGTATTTAAAATAGCATACTGTGTTCATTTTTGGCAGATAAAAATAGACTATCCTTAAAAAATTAAATAACTACTTTTTCTTAAAAATAACTTATATTTGGGTCTTGTCCTTGATAAGCTTTGAATGACAATAGGAAAGCTGTCAACTCTTGTCAATCACTTCATTATACACTTGACAACCTCCAGTTAGAACATGAGAAAGGAGGATGGCTGAGGAGTAGCAAACCTAATTGCAGACAAATAAAAGAAAATTCACCCACATGAGAGAATGAAAGTGTAGACTGGACATTGCTGTATTTTTCCTTCCATCAGCCTTCACTTGCCGGTGTCTGCTTGACAGGGTAGGCCAGATAAGTCAGATTTTAAGTATTTATTGTTTCTTTTACCTTTTCATTTTGTTAGCATCCTTTTAAATGAGTAGTTTTGATATGCAATAAGAGGTAACATAGTTCATCTACATGAGCACATAAGGAATATGTACTGCAGAGGTTTATCTCACTGTATTCTGACATCTGTGTCTGATTTGGCAAAAGGCTGAACTGTGAAAACTTCTGATGATGAAATATTGTTTGATTATTTAAACTACACCAATTTTCAGTGCATTATTAAGATCTGCAGTAAATGGCAATTCGATCAACTCATATAACCTACAGCTCAATATTCTGCACATAAATCAATTATTGATCTTTCCAGAATTGTTTTTGTCAGAATTTGAGGGGCAACCTGTTCAATGGTTTTCTTGTGAGCTTTGAGCATTTAGATTTTAAAAAGTCTGTATCCAAATATCTTCTAAAAAAAAGCTATTCCAAGTGCAAGAATATGAAACAGTACTAGCTGCAAATGGATTCTGAAAATGTGGCACAGCTTTCCTAATGAGTAATCCTTATAAATAGTTCAATCTGTAATGGACTTTGCAGCCTTAATGATGGATTGCAAAACATATCTGTGTCCCAGTGTCTCAGCACAGGAAAGATTTTTTGAAAGATGATGAAGTATTTGATATGTGTGGTAGTATTTTTCTAGGAAATAATGGATGGCTAGTAAATCAAGATATGATTTAGTTCCTGAAAGCATATACTTTTTAGAAGCATGAATGAATTGCTTGGAAGTTAGTGAGGTTGTACCTCAACTTTGTCTTTTGGCTTCCTCTTTGTGCTATTAATAACACCTCAGGTACTGTTCGGAGTCCCAGAGAAAAGTGTGGTTAATATGAACAAGCAAATAAATATAGGAAGGAACTTACAGAAATGACAGAACAGTTTACCAAGGCACTAGTGAAGTCAATACCAAAACTATAGCTTGCTTCAGTGTAGTTAGATTTTCAGAGATAGGATATTTCTTCTCCTATTCAGAAAATACAGTTTTCTAACATTCTCACAGTTTGAGTTCTTTTTCTTATGCTCTCTTCTTAAAAAAAAACATTCTTTGTCTTCAAAATACAATTCTTGAAAGCTCTTGGGCATTCTTCTTGATAATAGTATGTTATTTATGAAGCAGTAACTCCTCTACTGTAAGATTATATATTTTGCTCTACTGATCAGATACAATTTAAAGTAGTGGAATCTGAAGAAAAGCTTGTACAAATGACTGCTTATAGCTGCAAAAGATCCTATTAATTTTGGCTTAATTTGCTTTGAATTGATTACTACGTAGCAAATATTAGAGGCAAGGAATTTGTCTCTTCTCGATTTTTTGTACATTGGTAACAATATGAATTTTTGGGACTTGATGGACATTTGAATTAATCTGATCTAATTGACATTAAATTGATTCATATTTGAGTAAAAAATTATTTTTAGTTGGTTTTCTGAGTAGAAATAAAAACATACACCTGAAAGAATCTTAGCTCCTCACACTAAAGTGACTGATAACGTGGAAAATGCTCAATACTGTTGCAGATTTTGTGCTAAATTTCTGAGTAAACGTAGCTTTGAGATATTAGACATAGTGCTGTAAAGCTTAACTCTTGGGACATACTTTTGTACAGAGAGTCAAGCTGTTAGATGTGACAAATGCTGCAGTGAAAAATGATCATTGACGGGCGTGAATTCTTGTTAAATCATTGTTGTGGGTTAACCATGGTAGGCAGCTCAGGCCCACACAGCCACCTACTCGCTCCCCTCCTGCGGTATGGAGGAGAGCATCAAAACAGCAAAATTGAGAAACTTGTGGGTCAAGATCAAGACAGTTTAATAGGTAGAGCAAAGCTGTGCACACAAGCAGAGCAAAACAAGGAATTCATTCACTGCTTCCCATCTGCAGGCAAGTGTTCAGCCATCTACAGGACAGCAGGGCTCCATCTGACATGATGGTTACTTGGAAAGACGAACTCCTTAACTCTGAATGTCCTCCCTTCCTCCTTTTTCCCCACAGTTTTTTTGTTGAGCGTGACATCATATGGTGTAGGATATCACTTTGGTCAGTTGGGGTCAGCTGTCCCAGCTGAGTCCCTTCACAACTTCTTGTGCACCCCCAGCCTACTCACTGGTGGGGTGTGGTGAGGAGCAGAAAAAGCCTTGACTGTGCAAGCACTGCTCAGCAATAACAAAAATATCCTTGAATTATCAGTACTATTTTATCATAAATGCAAAACATGTATGGACTGCTTCTCTTCTGTATGTATGCCTCTTCTCTTCTGCTATATGTCTTCTTATGGGCTGCCGTGAAGAAAATTATCTTCATCCCAGCCATACCCAGTACATCTATGTAAATCTGTGCTGTGGCTGTTGTTTAATGCTGGGCACTTTTGAGTAGCATTTGATTACCAGTCTTTTTCATTCCTTACTTTGTGATTAGATTTTTCTTCATTCAGAGTGAGACTTACGGGTGAGATTTTTAAAAAGATAAACTTCTGATAACATACTTGGTCATGGTAATTTTAAAGAAAGTTACCACCACTAAGAATGTGGATATAACTTAGCCATACGCAGTTGCAAACCAGGCAGTTGGAAAGCAGCAAACTCAGTCTTTTCCAAACTTTAAGAAAGTAAATTCCATTTACTGAAATCTACCCCTGCCTCTGCTGCTGAAGCGATATAATGGAGGAGTAATCTTTACCATTTCTTCTGGTAATAAATGCCACTGTAACTATTGGAATGCAAACTGCACAGATATATCCTCATGAGTATTCCTTTTAAATGATGTGTTAAAGACTAATACCAGAAGATGGGTGTATCTGAAAATATGTTACAATCAACAAGCCAATATTAAAATAGTAATATATTTAGATTTTTCTTTCCAATATCCTTTTGTAGCCAGAAACTCCTCCAAAAATAATTCTTTATTTACTAAACTTGAAAAGAGGACGAAAATTTGCATATAAGCCCTGACCTAAGAGAGAAAAGAATAAACAACCAAGAACTAGACAATAACATAAATTAATGTCTCCCTCCCATGTTAAATGTTTTTTAACTCAGTTTATTTCAACTGTCATTATTCATGCAATGAGAGAGAAGAAATTCTGATTTCTTTCTTTCTGGCTTATAAGAAGAAATAAACAATTTTTGTGACTCAATGCATTTATGTTTATCATCAAATTTTACGTGGCAACAAAGTTGCTTATGGTGGTAGTCCAGATCTGCTACTATGACAATCTAAGTAACTTTTTTTCCTCTTAAGCTGCTGTCTTTCAGCATCTAAAAGAGCATGTAACTAGGAGAGAGCTTGTAAAATTATTGGTACTTCCCTTTTTTTCTTGCAAGATTTTCTCATTATGTTTTTCTGCCAAATTTCTTTGTCAGTTCTCCTGAGTTTGTTATTATCTCTCTTATATTATGCAGTGGAACTAAGACACAATCTGCAGTCTAGGTGGAACAGGAGCAGCTGTTTCATCCTGTGTCTTGTCCAGCCTCAAAATAAAATGTTCTGATTCATATCCAGTCTCAAAGAATTCTTCTTACCGGGCCTTTCCACAGTCCAACTGGATGATTAACTGTGCTTTATCGGTATATGACCACCATAGTCAAATTCTTTTCGTATGACATATCTGCAGGTCATGTCTTTACAGCTAATAATTTAATCTATCTTCAGTACCTCCAGGAAATTTCCTTTTCAGGACAGACAGCTGCAATGGATAGATACTGATTTCTCTGTATGGGGAAAAAATTACTACATTTCATCTCCTCTAGCTATACAGAGGAAGCTCACAAATTTCTGATAGCTGAAAGGAAAATGTGCTTTGGAAGAAACATTCTTTCATTCTGCAAAGTCGTGGGGGTAGCTATTTCAGCCACTCAAATTTTGTGTGGCTTAAATTTTGGGACCTTCTTAGTTCCATTTCATTGCAGAGAATGTACTCTCCTTTACCCTTTCTCCTTTCCCCTTTCCACTTTCCGCTTTCCCTTGGAATAAGAGGTATTGCAAGGAGTGAAATGATGAAAAACACCATCAAGTCTTAGTAGATACTGTGTTTGTATATTTTAAAAACTGCATAAAGGCTGCACTTACAGATTTAGAAAGTAGTTATGAAATCTGAAACTGAATTGTTGCACTTTCAGAAGGAAGAGGTCTTCCATGTAGTGCTCATTTCCACAAAATAATTGTTTCTTCACTAAAGCATCTCAAAAATTGTTCACATAGGTCAAGAGCTATAGTTGCATAAATTTTCCAGTCTCTCGTTAAAATCAGATGACCGTCTTTTGCACACTTTACTTTAAAAAGCTGGATATTCTTTTCTCCACTAAGATAACTTTTAACACTGCATTGAGATTGTACCTTGGGTCTTGCACATTTAAAAGAGGAGTGATTTAAGGTAATAGAAGAAAGAATGGTTATTTTATTTACTCATTAAAATGCATTTTTAGAAGCAAGTGCATAAAATTGCTTCTCTGCCAGTTACAGAAGATTTTTAGTGATAAAACAGTTTTACACTGAGCTCCTGCCTAGGCCACTAATTCAATGGTCTTTAAATTGAATTACTTGGGTAATTTTTTCTTTTTCATAAAACCCTAAGACATGAAGGTAAAGTAAATTCTGTAACTTAGATATTCGCAGAGCAGTTTCCTTCTACATAGAGATAAGTAAAATATTCAGAAAGTTATCAAACCTTTTAATCTGTTACATAGAAAAGAACAGAGGCAGAAGCTTGTTACTCCTTGAATTTTATCAAGATTGATTAAAGTCTTTATTTAGGAAGTTTAAATACTGGCAACTGCCTTTTCCCCCCAGTGGATTAGGTCCCATCTCAATATAGCCACAGAACTGTTAATAGCATGTCTTGGATGTATTTTAATAATATTGTATAAATACCTAAAATGAATGTTGAGAATGCCATTGACTGTACTGTACTGTCTGACCTATGATCAAGATTCAATGCTCACTGTGGTGTAGCTGAACTTTGTAGAATATTAAGTGTCCTTTGACCATTCTGCTTTGTGGTGGTTGAGCTTGTTAGTCTGTTCCGTGAACGGGAATGTGGAGAGCTGAGTCAAAAGGAAAAATGAGATCACTTATTTAGAATCAGAATTCTTGAAGATGGGAATATATTCACATTTTCTGTCCGCTTCCTTTTCTCTACTTATGAGGAAAAAATGAGGCACTTGGAACTTCACCGTATATTTATATTTTTTTCCCTAAAATATCTGACAATAGTAACTGGAAAGATAGACGTGAATATTTCAGTAAACCTTATTGGAGCTTTTCATGTGCATGCACAAGAAAGTCCACCTCAGAGAATTCTGGTTACAAGTTGCACTCTCCTTCATCTAAAAGACAAGAAAAACATCATTAAATGTAATTTTCTGTTATCAAGTCAAATATATATCGGGATTTATATATGATTATTTTGAAAAAGTCTTTTTCAAATGAAAAGCCTCCAAATTATTTTAGATTTTATATTTAATATATTTGCTTATTGAACATCACTGCCTTGTCTTGATCAGTGAAGTGAAGGGAAATTGCTCACTACTACTGTTTTCCTGTGAATAAATTCTCTTATTTAACCCTCATTTAATGTATCATCTGGATCAAAAGAGGTCATGACTTTTAAAATAAGTCACTATATTAATTTCAAAGTTATATTTTTTTTTATTTGAATGTTGTAATTAAGTTTCCGTTTTTACATTGCGTTTCACCATGAAGACACAGGTTTAATCACCCTGAGCTTCTCTTACTATCCCTGCAGAAAACATTCCAATGGACATAATCTCCTTGGGAAATTCACTCCAAAAGTTTTACCAGCATTACCAGGGAAGGTGAATCAGTGCTTGTGATTCTTAATATAGACCAATATACAGTCTGAAATGCTGCAGATACTTTTATAGATAGTTGTCTGGCCCTCCCAGTATATGTGCAGCATATGTCAAACAGCCTGTCTGTGTCTGCTAGGATAGTTACCATCCCTTGAAATAACATATGCCAAGCCATCAAACTTTCTCTTCCATTGGCATACATGCCAGAGGTTTAGTCAATATATTGGTTTCAGCTAGGGAATATGAATTTTCTAAGTTCTGAGCTATATCAACAGACTCTTATAGTCCAGATGGGGCTATAGACAAGTCCCTGCCACGTTTTCAGCCTGTAAATTCGTTCAGCAGGTTGAACTGACATGTTGGAAATGCAGAAGTCAATGTGGCTTATTCAGTAGAAGGCTTTCATTAGTTCGGATGCACCATTTTAGCAGCACCAAATATTGATAGATGGTTAGTCATGGAAAAAAGGTGGACTCTGATTCTTCTTGTTTATACATGTTTGAGAAACAGCAGTTTCCAATGATGATGTATTTTAATTTGCCATATGTATGAAAAGTTTAATTAGCATATTCATAACCCAGCCCAGAAGTAGTGATCCTTTCACAGGCGGTTCATAAATTGTGCAATTCCGGTAGAGTCAGCTCTGTCTCCCAGAGAGTTCTATACCCACCCTACAGGCATCCTCCCACAGCAAGCAAAGCGAGCATGGCAGAGGAGTCAATGATCTTGAATCAGAACTTTTAAAAAATTATGGCTTTGATATTATCTAAGAACTGATAGACATGAGCATGGACAAGTCCTGCTAGCTTTAATAGCAGCTGGCTTGTTTGATCGAGAGCAGACGTTGGGCTCTGCTCTGGGTCATTTTCTTGCATGCTGCACAAGATAGATAATAGCTGTGGTCTCTTTGTTGCAAGGGGATCATTGAAGGCCATGTTATGGTCATTGTTACCTTTTTTTTCTGTTTGGGAACTGAATGATGGAGCAGTATCCTAAAACTACTCCCTTGCTTGTCGACCTATATTAAAAAGGTATCACCTAGCAAATGGATTTGAAATTGCTGGAAACTTGCTCACTTGGCAGAATTCGTCAAGGGGCTACTCCACCAGGCAGAGAACTGGGCAAAGAGCTCCCTAAAAGTTACTGCAACAATTTAACATCAGGTGTGCACTTATTTAAAATTGTTTTGTGATGTTTTTAGATGATGTTGGAATTAATGCGTGACAATTGGAAAGTAGCTGCTGTTCTAACAAATAAGGTATCTGTTAATTTCAGCAGTGTCCAAATGGATGACAAGATATTGAGAACTTGTTTTTCCCCTGGACTCTTATCTATATTCTTATTTCCATATAAATCTCAAATGAAGCATCATGCTATGTTGGATAGACTTACACAATGCATTTCAGTTTAGATCAGGGCCATTGATTTTTGAAGGATCAGACTACATAGTATCAGTTCATGTAACTCCAGAATATAGTAGAGCAGAAAAAATTGGTGATTTAACAACTAAATACATTATGTTTCCATTACCTGGCTATGGAAAATTACACTTATATTCCATCCATAAAGAAGAAATATCTTTTGAATTCATAAAGAATATCTTTTCAAATGTTCATATAATATGTAGAAATGGGATATCTTAGGTTTTGTGTGTATTGTGTACAATAGTATTGGCATAAAATAATGGCAATGAAAAGGATTGTTAAATGTTTTCTTCTCTTCTCCATATTGTGGAGTCACAGTCAGTCGTGTTACCATCAGGTACACGATCAGTCAGGTATCATCAGTCATTCATTTTGCTTTTTTCTTTTTCTCTTAATTTTAAAAGGGAAGTTAGTCTAATTTATATGTGCGCATATGGTAAATCATTATTCAAAGTTCAATATAGAAGTTATAGCACAAATAAATACTGAGCAGCCAAATTTTGTTACAGCTACAGGACTCGAGCAGCAGTAACTCCTGTCATGAATAGTCCTTTTAATTAGTCTAGAGTTCCTTCCCTAGCCAGGTTCTTCTGGGTGCGAATTTTCAATTTCTGGTGGTGGAACTTTGCTGTTGTTATTAATGACTGTTATTACAAACCTAGTCAGACCAAAAACATGACAAAGCAGGCATGGTGAGGGGAGCTGCGGAGCGAGGCTGAGCCAGGGTGGCCAGGGCTGGTGGTACCCTCGGGGCCTGGTGCTCTGTCAGGTGCCCTCTGGGAGAGCGCCTTCCACGCTGCTTACAGCCTGAAAGGAGCCACTTTGTGTGCCCCTAGCCCAGCCTGTGGTGGAAACCAAATCCCAGTGAGTGGGGAAGACTGAGAGATCCACTTCAAAGGCATGTACATGCTGCAGGTTAAATCAGCAGTGTAGGTGCACCCAGAGCGATCTCGATATTCTTGGGCTCTGCAGGGAGTTGTAATGTGTTTTTCCCACTACAGAATTTTTTATGATACCTAGTGCTGTTATAAAGTAACCTAAGTATTCGAAACATGTAGAAAAACATAACACAAAATATTAGGAAAATATTGCAGATGGCTTAGGGTTTTTTTTTAAAAAAAAACAACAAACAAATATTAAAATGCCTATTTTTCATCAAGATAGTCAGAAAGTTACTTTCTTCATTAACACTCTTTGATGATTAGTTTTTTCTTTATATGGTGAGTAGGGAAACAGAAAGCTAACCTATTATTAAAAATGAAAGAAAATAGGATTTTAATGAGGTTTTGATCAACAGGTTAATAAGCTCCCACCCCCCCCAATATCCCAATTTTACTTTGCATTCCTTTTCAGTGCTCATTCTCTATCAATCCTTACAGTTATACCTCATTAATATTGAAATGCATAATAAAAAGCAATTAGATGCAAAAGTGTTTCAAATATCATTGCGAGAAATGACACAAGCTGTAATTCACTTCATTTCCTATTGATAAGCAATATTTGAAAAGACAAACAGGAGATGACAGTGCATTTATCAACACTTTTTATTTTTACTGATTGTCTATAAAGTTTTGCAAGTAAAATTTCAGGCAGCACTGTAGATGTTCTCTATATTGAGCTGAAATGGAGGAGCAAAATGGCCCCTTTCTGAGACTTAAAATAACGCAGATTTCAACAAGTTTATTGCAGAGCAAAGAATTGTAGATTTCCACCAACAAAATGATGTGTCAGATTAGATAGTGAGAAGCTTGACACACAATCTTGTCTGCTGTCACACTAGTGGTAACTGAGATTGTGGACAGAAAAATCAAGTTGGAGAGTCAGTGGATAGTCTGCAATATTGGTTAGGACAAAGTAATGAAACTATTAGAAAAGACTGGGGAAAGGAAAACAAAACCAAACCAACCAGTTAATTTAATATCTCAGATAAGTCTGGGATTTTTGTTTATCTCTTTATCTCACAGTCACTGCTACTGTGCTTTTGTTTTTAATTCATTAGTATAAATGCTTTACTAGATAAGTACTAGTTTACTGCTAGTAGTAAGAGTAGTTTTCTGTTAATACTTTTAATCTTCCTTAATTCAGTGTCATTGTTGCATCTCATGATGCTGTTTTACTGTCATGTACTGTATAAACAAAACGTTAACCAGTGCACTTTTAATGTGCTGGTAGTGTAAAACAGACAAAGGTATAAAGCTGCTTAAATGAGATTTCTCATGCCTGTCTTTCCTAGTATGAAGCTTTCTTAGCTTTGTAATCATTTATTGAAACTTTCAGGATGAGGGGACCTATCACTTTATTTTGCTAGCATTACTCTTTTCCATCCCTTTTTGCTTTTATTTTCTCTGGTAACCCTGTGTCCTTAGCTACTACTCTCCACATGTTTTCCCAGAAACCAATCCTGAGCAGAACCTAATCTACTGGTGTTTTACGGCTTCCCATGAAGATTTAGGACTTTTCAGTCTTATTGCTTGTACTACAGTTAACCTACACTGCATGTGTTTTTATTTTTCAGGAAACTGAAGCAGCAGTGCAGGCTAAACAGCCGAATGTGGAAGAGGTTTTGTCTAAAGGGTGTCATTTATATAAGGAAAAACCAGCCACTCATCCAGTAAAGGTAATGAAGCAACTTTTAGCAATATCCATTACTGTGTAATGGGTTATGCTTCCCCTGTTGTACACTTGTCCTTGATGTGCTCTTACTGTTTAAAATCAATGAAAGAACTCGGCAAATGGCATTTGTTCTCTTCTGTGACAGCATAGCTGGGAAAAATGTAATGTTCCCAGCTAGAAAATTTTTGTATATTGTGACGGGAATATTGTTTTTTACTTTAAGGTTGTCCTACCTATTCAAGAGTAATCCACATTGAGAGCAAATGTAATTTTTGGTGCTGAATTAATAGCATCATATAACATGTTTTTAAACTTTATTATTTTGAATTTCATTTTCAGAAATTTTGTCAATGAAAAAAAATGAACATATTTTCTAGAAAAGGTAGGAGTCAAGTCATAAAGAGGATCCTTTGCTTTAATTTTTTTCTGTTGTGCAGGAAAGAAGACATGGCAATATAGAACCTTCCCACTCAGTTTTCTCTCAAATTTCTTCCAGAAAGACTGACTTAATTCTGTTTTGGAGAAGAGGATACATTGTTAACAAGGCTAATGCTTCCCAACACTTCTCGTTTAGAAAAACGTACTATAGAATCATTTTCCCCAGCATAGAAAGCAGTTTGAAGAGAATATTTTAAACTCAATTTCCGGAAGACTATGCAGATCTTCATTGAGACTAGAGTATCGTTTACTATCCTGCAGAATCTTGAAGCAAAAAATAATCAGCAAGTGGCCTCCCATGTGTGATTCAGCTACTTTTGGAATGGGAGACCAAATAAGCAGAGCTTGATGTGTTTTCTGGTTTTATAACTGCTAATAAAGTATCCTTGAACATAATGATTAAGAGTTCCCAGAAACTATAATGTAATTGATTACACTAAGTATTACACCAAGTATCTGTAGCAATTGTTTCTGACCGGGCAGAGATAAGTAAACTTTACCTTTGTATTTAAAACTTTACCAAACTTGCAGCATTCAATAACCTCATTTTACAGAAAAAGATTTCCTCACAAAGTTAGGATATCTGTGACCTCTTCAGCAAATTTCTTGGTTTTCCATCTCTATTTAGTCACTATACTTGAAGTATTATTTTCCTATGTTTACAAAACTTCCTCTAAATCACTTGTAAATCCCACCGGAAGATCTCCGTCACAAAGGCACAGGAATGCACTTATTTCCACTTTAGAAAGTAATACATATTTAAAAATGATATGGGTTTTTTTTCTTCTTTTCTGAACAGAAATTCTTAAGAGTTATTTTCCCTTTCAGTATCTATGCTTTTTTTTTTCATGATCAGTTCTCCTAAACAATGATAAAACAATAGAAGAGGTGAACTCAAGGTGACTTTAAAGTAGTATGCTAATGAGCATGGGCAGAAGCAAAGCTCTTGACTCTGTGTTGGGCATGTAGCTGATACAGTGCTATTCACTGTCGGGAACTGTGTCATATGCGCACTGCATCATAGAACAAAAATCATTTTGCGATAACTGCATTTACTCGTTTTGTGACTTCAGCTGCAGTCTTAGGGGATCTTCACATTTTAACAAGCAAAACACTTGAAATAACAAAATACTAGATTTTTATAATGACACAAAGAATTGCAGAATGAATGCTGTAATTTTCAAGGAGGAGGAGGAGTCCTTGTTTTACGTACCACTGACAGAAGTATAAACAGTGTAAAACAATCCTGTTTAGGCCAAACTTCTGACATAGATGTTTACTCTGTGTCTATTTCTATTAAGTGTTCACATCAAAGACACTGAAAACTGTCAATTTCTGACAGATTTACTGGAAAAAGATAATTTTTTTAAATAAAGATTATGGTGTTCCTTCAGTTGTAGTTTTGACAATGATATTATAAAATGTATCTATGAGGAAATTAGTAACCACTTGTGAAGTAGTGAATATTTAATTTCTAGCCCCTCTTTAATTGCATTTTACTTTTTTCAATTATATTCTGTAGTTCAGTTAATTGAACGACCTTTGAAGTTAATTTCTTGTTCACTCTGTCTTGTACAATAAGACGTAAAACTGTGAATATATATAGTCAGGACTGTTGAATTGCTTTCTTGATGATGTAGGTTTCCTTAAGCTTCCACTCATTCATATTGAGTTGGTCTTCTGTCATAGTTCTTCATGAGTAACTTCCAGCAATGTCTGCTATCTATATGTTTCAATCTAGACTTCTCAGAAAATGTCAAAATCATTTTCTACACAAAAAGTATTTTGTGGAAGCAGAAATAATTTGTACTCAGATTCAGATGTTTTTGTAAACATATTAGCAAAGTTGCAAAGTTAAGCACTCAGAATTTTAGAAAATCCTTGAATTAAAGCCACTGTAGTGGCCTTGGTTTAGGCTGAACCCTGCCTAATTCAGTACAGGATATGGATAGTGCAGACTGTTAGCAGCAACTCAATACTTAGACCCATACTCCTTGCTTAGTTTGTGGCACAGAAAAACACCCATAAAATTACAAGGCCTCTTTAAAAGCATTAATTACTTGCATAGCCTTGCTTGGCGACTTTGCAGATTGTTTAGTTCTCTGAGACACCTTTGTCTTAGGTTCTTTTTTTCTCTCTGGTTTCCTTAATTCACCACAAATCTTCCCATTCTTTTTCTTAAATGAAGTAGAGGTCTTATAGACTAATTCACACCACAAGACTCTCCTGTGCTGAAAAGCAGTATGTGTCAGGGAATCAGATATTGGTGCAATTACATTCTTTGTATCTGAATTAATGCTCATAGTTGACGTTATTCCAACCTTTCCTAGTGTTTAGCTGTTTATCCTCACAATCTTTCTAACGTACTCTCATTACAGTGTTTTGAATGTAACTTAAATCCCACAGATTGATATTGACACATACTTAATCTTATCTCATAGTTATGTCACTGAAATGAGTGTATTTTCACAGCTTCACTAAGCATATTAAAAGTACCAATATTAGAATTTTGCAATGCAGGACTGTAAAAATATTTTTGTTGGCAAATGAAATCCTAGTATATGCTGATTCAAGAGTCAAGAATGGGATGAGATGTGTGATCTTTTAAGCATTAGCACTTCAAGAATCAGACCTATTCACTTTTATAAAATGGATTTCATGCTTTTGAAGTGTGTTTCTGTAAAGCTTTTGCAGATGGGGGAGAGAGAGGTTACTGCTGATGACATGGCAATCGAAAGAACGTAAGCCCCAATCTTGTGATTAACAGCACTTAAACAGAAGAGTTTATTCAGGAAAGGATTTCTGTGGCAGTGGAAGAGCTGTAGTTCCCTTGCCGCAGCACTCAATCTATCCTTTCCCGTGTTGGGAGAGTAAATAGTGAGGAACTCGTTTTCATTGTCCCAATCTTGGATTTAAAAGACCTACGCCATTTCTCTCTCTGAATACTCCTACATAATTTTAATGCTGACAATAAGATCAGTTCATGTATGACTTTAAATCTCACTTAAATTGCAACAGTGTTGACATTTAAAGGAAATCAATAAATTGATAAAAGTGTTCCTAGATGCAATGTAATTTGATGTTCATATTTGTCACCAAGGCTCTAGAGCTGCAATTACAGCAAAATTGTTGTGCTCAAAGAAGTTAACATTTTAATGCATACATGCTAATTTATAGAAGAGGGAAGATTGGATCAAACTGTAATTCTGATAGAAGAGTTTGGAACTAGTTACTCTCTTATTAGTGGTGTAGCTGTTGCCCGAGACGGCCCTCTCTAATGTTTGTGGTGAGAATGTTTTATTATTTGTCATTGCTGGAAAGAAATCCTTGGCTCATATCCACCTGAATGATTAAACAGCTACTTGAAGTGAGGACCAATATTATATTTATATATTTATAACATATCTCCTTCCTGAGTTACTGTGAATATACTGTAAAATGAAGACAAACTTAGTGTAATTTCTCCAGCTTTTGTTTTTAAGAACTCTCTGCACTCTGCTAATATTGAATTAATAGATAATGGAGCAGTCCTTTGCATTTTAAGCTCTGGATGTAGGTTCTTGCGTTACAACAACAGAAAAAAAGAAACTTTAATATCTGCCATAAAATAAAATGTGTCCAAAATATGTGTTTCTGTGTGTCTGTAATCCACACAGAAATAAAACATATGTATGATTGTGAATCGTCATATGACAAGTTGGATTTATCATGTATGCCTGATTGCTTTTTCTGCCTAGTCCTCATAGTCTATTATCGAGGAGAATCTCTGATATTCCTGCCTTTTGTTTTTATTTTTAATGCAGTTTTTAAGTTGCTTTGAAAGATAAAAAGTTGATATATTCCTTAATGAAGAATTGTATCCTTTCTCTCTTGCCCTATCAAAAAGCATTTACACAAAAAGCTGTCCAGAGTTTATACCAGGTAATATTCACCTCCATTGGTGACAGATACAAAATAACTCTGCAGGTTTAGAGTATTTATAGGAAAGCTTAAGGCAAATTCTAGAAGTGCTCCCCTGACACATTAGAATATAAAGTTGTGCTACTTCAGTGTCCGTGTGTGTGCACAAGTGTGTTGTGTACACACTGCAATGTAATGAGTATTGTTCCCTATCCCTCTCCTATTGACCCCTGTCATCCTAGACCCTAAGTAATTAAAGTGCCTTTCTTAATAGGCATCCTGTTTCCCTTACAGCTGAATTGTGTTTAGGCTATATATCCAATCGTGAATTAGACACAAGAATACTAAACACATTCCTGAGTGGCGTTGGTACACTGTGATGCTCTTTGTAGCAGATAATCAGGGAGCAGTTTAAAAAAGAAGTGCAGTCTTCATTTTAAGAGTTTAGAAATGCCAGCATAGACTTAGCAATGCTTCATCCTTCTTTAGGTTCCTTAGAGCAAGGAAGAAAGAGGAGTAGAAACAACATTTTCGGGTCTAAATGCCTCTCAGGGTTATCTGAGGACTGATGTAATTCACACTCCAGACATTCATTTAGGTTTTGTTTAAAAGTATCAGTTTAGCCATTACTGGTCAGGTTTGCGTGCCCACACACTGAAGTCTGTGATTCCCTGAAGAATCCTGACTTTCTTTTTACTTTTTTTTTTCTTTTTTTAATAGCAGGAAGAACGTATTTACATTTGATATTACAAACTGCAGAGGTTTTATTGACAAGTTTGTTTGTTTTTTAATACAGAATTCACCTTTCTATTTTAATTTTAAAAATGAACATCTTTTCTTCATGGTGATAAGAACCCTCACCTCTCTACAGTATGTTAAAGAAGAAGTCATCCTGTGTTCCCTAAAAAGATATAAGGCCTGTCAACCAGGGAGCAGGACAGGCCAGTGCTCCCTGGAAGCAGGGATCTGCAGGGGTTCTTCCCTGGGTTGGAGGACAGGGTCTCACCAGCCAGGGTCCTGCCTGCCGTCCCCAGCCAAGAAGCAGAGGTGGGGGTCAGGATCAGACCTGGTGAGGCGAACCAAACACAGCCCTAGTTGGCTGGGCGGGGCCACAGGGATGGGAAGGGGCTGAAGGTGGTCCAGTAAGTCAGTCTGTGGTCAGAGTAAGGCAGCTGCACTGGATCTAAGTTGGCCCTGAACTTCAGCAGCCAAACTTTGAGAAGGAAAGATGCTGTCAGGACCCTGACACCATGAAGCTCTTTTGCAGCCCAGTTGTGAAAGGATTTTACTCATCCCTCTCTCCCATTTGTGAAAATTAATTGATGTTTCTACCTGTTGTGATTTAACCCCAAAGGTCAACTAAGCAGCGAAAAAACCCTTGCTCACTCCCCTGCAGTGGGATGGGGGAGAGAATCAGAAGGGTAAAAGTCAAGGGTTAAGATAAAGACACTTTAATAGGTAAAATAAAAGCCATACACACAAGCAAATAAAAACAAGGAATTCCTTCACTGTTTCCCATCAGCAGGCAGTTCAGCCATCTCCAGGAAAGCAAGGCTCCATCACATGTAACAGTGACTTGGAAAACCAAATGCCATTCACTCTGCACGTCCTCTGCCTCCTCCTTCTTCCCCCAGCTTTATATGCTGAGCCTGATGTCATAAGGTGTGGAACGTCCCTTTGGTCAGTTGGGGTCAGCTGTCCCAGCTGTGTCCCCTCCCAACTTCTTGTGCACCCCCAGCCTACTCGCTGGTGGGGTGGTGTGAGAAGCAGAAAAGGCCTTGACACTGTGTAAGCACTGCTCAGCAATAATGAAAACATCCCTGTACTATCAATACTGTTTTCAGCACAAATCCAAAATATCATCCCATATGAGCTACTATGAAGGAAATTAACTCATCCCCAGCTGAAACCAGCACAGTTTCTGGTTTTTGTGTTTTTTTTTAAATTCAGATTTTCCATCAAATGGAGGAAAAAATGTTAAATTAATTTATTTTGCATTTATTTACATTAATTTATGTATTAAAAATTTAATATATTTTTATTTTTTGTTCTAGAAAAAATTAGAGGACTTGAATGCTGACTGGAAGACAATAAACCACTTAATTCAACAACTAAAGGAAAAGCCAGCATTAGGAGCGTTTGGCCTTTTCTCTTCAGGTGTCTGTAAGTGCTTCACTATATACATCTTTTGAAATTACTTACAAATCACATGGTTACAATCAAAATGGCTGGAGACTGTCTAAATGAATTGTGCATGCTTACACATTTCAGCTTTAGCTTGTAAACGGGAGGTGTACTAGTGTGGCATTCAACTTTTTTTATTATTTCCTTTCTATTTTGTGTAATACGTCCTAGAAGACAAACTAGGTTATGGATTTGATGAAAAGATTGCAGCATGCTTTTCAAATTATTACTGTTTCAAAGTCTTGTTTCTTATATGATTCTCTGAGATGAAATTTTGACTTTCTACATGTATTCATGCTGGAAATACTATGAAGGGAGAGGAATTCTTTAAATTAAAAGATAATAATGTTACAGGTAAAGTGGATGCAAATTGGTCACAAAATGAAATTCTGAAATTACTTTTTGTGATAGGGCAATGTACAGAGACTGTTTCAAGACCAAGCTTGTGTATTCATAGAAAAGGTTGTGTGCCAATATGGTGAGAGTAATTCTGCAGTTAAACATAAAGTCTGTGATATACATCACTGAGTGTCTTGAGTTCATGAATCCACAACAAGAGACTTGATCTCCATTTAATTTAAATTATTTGAACAATATTTATATTGGATTCTTCTCGTATCTCTTTGCACCTGCTGGTTCCCTGCAAGGATTACAAACTCATTTTTATCTCCTTGATAAATGGATTTTATTTCCCACTGCTTTCCTTTGAAATGTAGTGATTAAGTATGGGTGGAAAAAAAGTATGTAATGGAAGCACTGGTTTAAATCTGATTTTCTAAAGTTTTTAAATTCTTTACTTAGTATTGAACTACCTCGGTTGCTTGGATGAAGAATGTTACTCACCCGCAAAATTTGGAAAGCTGAAAGAAAATTTTTCCCATCACTATCAGATTGACTGTAACTCTGGCTATGATACAGCTACAGTAGTCACTTGGGATTTGATTACTTGTAGGATTTTTGTCCCGCTTGTTTTTAACATGTTTTTGTGGGTAGCATACAAGAAATAGTGTAATAGATTCCTGTATTAACTCCTCTTTAGATGAAGAATTGCAAAATTACTCATTTACCTTAATTTGAGATGTAGGCTCTTACTATTAACATTTCTGAGACTCAGGAGATGGAATTATACATGCAGAAAATGAAAGCACTGATGTTCTATAAAGGATTAAGCAGGAAATAAGATTGATTTACTTTCTATTGCCAAGAGCACTTAAAGCATGAACCTGTGCTTGTAGCTCAAATTTCTAATTTTTCTTTATTGAAGTCAGTTTACTGCAATCACATCTTTATAGATGTATCAACATAGAACTGTAGAGTTCAGAAAGGAGCTGGGGAGACATCTATTCCTCTTTCTCAAAGCACAGTCAATTAGCGCAGGTTGCTCAGGGTCATGTCCAATCAGGTTTTGAATATCTTCAAGGATGGAGACTCCATAACCTCTCTGGGCCACCTGTTCCAGTGTTGAACCACTTTCACAGTAAAAACCACCAAATTTTCTTGTTCTATTTAAATAGAATTTCTAGTATTTCAGTTTTTGCATGGTGCCTCATCCTGTCACTGAGCATCACTGAAGAGAGACTGGCGCTGCCTTCCTTACTCCACTAATCAGATATTTATATACATGGGTATAATTCCCCTGAGCCTTCTCTTCTCCAGCCTGAGACAGCAGGTTTCAGCAAAGATAAAAAGTGGTATGTGTTACTGAAGTATTTTTCTGTCTAATTAAAAAAAAAAAAAGGGGAGGGAGGTAGAGACTAAATATCATGGGTTTTGTTATGCTATGATATGAGTTCTGTAGTTATTTTAACCACTTACATTATAGAAATTTTTATGGACTGTCTTGTTCTGTGCTGCTGATTCTCCTGAACCATGCATTGATGTGCATAGATACTCAAACTGGCTATGAGAGAGCTAGCTCTAACCAAGCCTCCCAAAACCTAAACAGTCTCGTTAAAGGTAATTCTTAAAGAAAGATGTACAATATTATTTTGAAAGGACTCTGTGAAGCAATGGCAGTATCTCCTGTTGATAATTATTCACCCCCTGATTCTAAAGGGACTTTTATGGACATCAGGATTAATAATGTTGATGTCTATATTTGAGACCAGGGAATGAAGATGTAATTGGCTAATCTCTACTGCCCTGTCAGGTATCATTTGGTCTAGTCTGCCTACAAGATCTCAGCCAGAGGGTCTTCCTAAAGATACCATCTGGTAGTGTTACAGAGATAAAGGACCCTGTTTATAATTATTTCTAGGTCTGTGTTTTATACTTTCTTTGGCAGAAGCAGCACTAAAAAAAGTCCTTAGTATCCCACCAGTCCAGTGTGCCCTCGGGCATAATGAACAGGATCTACTTTTCCAGCTCGGAAAATGTACTTAGCTGAAGGGTATGTCTAAAACCTTAGCAAAGATTGACTTCCAAGACAAGATGATTCAGGAGAGAAATCACACTTGCTATCTGTACTTGACATGATAACATGAAATTGTGTGAATATCTCTATCCAAATACCTTGACGCGTTGCTTAGTTGGCAGTTTGAAAACATTTTAAGCAGAGAGAAATGCAGTTTTGGAATATCCTTTTACAGGATAGACAGATTTTAATAGTGTCATTAACATTCATATGACTTCTTTTGTACTGAAGTGCTACCACTGTATTTACTTGATAAGTTAAATAAAGTAATATAGTGCTTTGTAAATCCATGCAAATATGGGTATTTACATGGGATGGGACTTTGGTGCTGAGCAAGACATTTTCTGTATTTGCCTTCATGCAAGTAAGATGTTAGGGGAAAATTTTGGCCCCTTTCATTTAGCGCTATACTTGAAAATAAAATTTCTTAAAAAGGATAGGTATTTCTTTTCAGTTATGCTATACCTGATGTTAGTGAAACTTTAAAAGTAACTGTGAATAAATACAATGGAAAATGCTTTATCAAATAATTTTAAATTTTGCATGTACAGCTAATAAAACTGTGAGCGGTACATTATATTGGTACTCTTGCAGTTTGTTTAACTTATTAAGTGACTAGTAATTTGTGTACAATCAATTTAATTTTTTTCCCTGAATTTTTACACAAACTTTTGTTACTGTAGAAATGCCTGCTCAAGTGAAACAAAAAAATGTATGACTGTGAAACGAAGAAAAACGTAGAGTGAGAGTTAGTGTCAATTAAAATGGTAGAATTACTTCCGAAATTAAGTAGAATTTGTCTCTTTAAACTCTACATGTTAACAGACTTATTTTGGAACAGTGTTTGTAGCAGGTCTAAAAAAAAAGACATAGAAGGCTTCATATACATTGTTAGTTATTGTATATTTAATACAAAGAATTTGAAGAAAGCTAATACTGTATCGCTAGATCTCGTAGCACTAGCCATCAGCTTTAGGTATCTTTCTTTGAATGTATAGAATCAAAGCTGTTCTGTACTTTCAGTATAACTTGCTTTGGAAGTAGGAGTCAGAGACTGCAAGCACAGAGCTACAAACTGGGCTTCCGTGTACAGAGGAAGAAGGCTTTTCAGAGTTTAGAATGAATAAGGAAGAATGGGAGAGGAATGAAGTATCAAGCTGAGTCCATTAAAAGCAAGTTTTAACATGAGGATTGTGAGCAGCAGTAACTTCATCAGCAGATTGGACCAAAAGAGAACTTATCACTTATTAGTCCATATATTCAGCTGGGGTGTAGTCACTCCAGAGTTAATAATACCTTGCGTTTTGGGTTTTGAATTGAAAGAATGATATTTGTGAATCTGAGAAAATTAGTGACAACAAAATTTTGTTTGTTTGTCTTTTGACATTTAATTGAAGGAGTGCATCCTAAGGTATGTCTCCTTTTGTTTGGAAAGTTTAGTTGACCTCCTTTTTCTCCAGGAAACAAGTCCCCACCTGGACTAGGAATGCTACTTTGTCCTATGCTTATAAGATCTTACAAAACTGCTCTTGATACAGCTGCCACTGGCTTGATACAGCTGAAATTCATATGCACTGCTTGGAGTGTAATATAACATAAGAAACATGTACTGGTGCTACTGAAAATATACAGTTTCTGAGACTGTAGGTTTTTGAGGAAAATTAGCAGCAAACAAAAGCATGTATGTGAAAATATACACCTTGATGAAATAAAATAAGGTTTAAAACTAAAATCCAGTGACCCCAGAAGCAGAAAGTGTTTCTGTAGTGCTAGTGTCTGTATTATATGCATCTGGAATTTTCTTTTATTTTCATATTGAATGCATATTTGAGTGATCTATTGATCTATATTGGTTAGTTCTGAGATAGATGTACAGATTGGGCCTAGCAGTATCCTGCATTCTGAAGACCGCCCTGTTAAATCTCTGATACGATATTTGGTTAAATATTTTCAGTGGAGATGAAGGATTCTTTGTTTCTGAAACTGTAACTGATGAAATATATTCATTCCATGGATTTCCAAGCTGGATCATGTAACATTGCATTGCCTCTTTAAAAAAAACCCAAATAAACCATTTGTTTTTAAGAGATATTCAAGAAACAATTACAAAAATGTAAGAAACAAAATGACAACAACTAGCTTTGGGCAAAAACGCACAATAGATACTATTTTCTTTTTTGTGGTATTTCATAGTTAATGTGCTTTGAAGCAGTTATTGTTCATATATTATGCACAGAGCTTGAGTGAACACATATGCTGTAGTTCAGAACTGTGTTTCTCAGAATTTCCAAATGCTAGTCTTAAAAATCTTTGTGCATTTCATTATGTGCACCTGAAAAGATAACAATATGTGAATTCAGAGGGTAAATTAAAAACAAGTGTACAAATCAGATATTAGAATATCTGTATTATTTCTAGCAGCTGACATAGTATAATTGAGACCAAGAATACTCAAAATAATTCCTTGGGTAAGACTGAACAATCTAGGAACGCGTGTGTCTATGGTGTTTTCAATACTAATGCAAACATGTGTTGATATTTAAAAATACATTGCACATAACATTCACCATTTACAAGAACTCTCCTATCAACTGTTAAAACGCTGTGTGTGGGACATGGTAGATATTTAATTTTGCAGAACCATTCTCCATAGAGTTGAACAGCTAAAAATCCACAAGGTGCATCTGTTGTGACAAGGAGTTCTACACTGAATTAGAAGGCAACACTACTGCCAGTAGTCCATTTTAGTTAACAGTTTTAGGACACCCGTGAAGAAGACTGTTAACGTAAGAGTTGTAATAGAGAGAAATATTGTTTCCAATAATGACCATGTCCAGAATTGTATAGTTTCTTACAGTTGTGCATGTAGAATCTAAAGGAAATGTCTATTTTTTAATATTAGTTATAATTCAGTTTAACACTACGAAAAGTTTTACTGAAACAAAACGCAAGAAAGAACATGAACAGGGAACAGTGCAATAGAGAAGCATCATAGAGAATACCTTGAGTTCTTGAATCAGTGGAGAGCAATAAGAGTAGGCTCTTCTTTAAGTCAGCTGGCCTAACAAAGGTTGCTGAATCTCATATAAAGTGGAAGTGTAAAGGAATACATTGTTGTCTTTACCTTTTCTTTTGGTTGCTTTTGGAAGAAGGACTAAATAATGGTTTATAGAAATAATTTTGATTTTCTTGGGTTTAAGTTATTGTACTTCACAGGCTTCTGCACTAAAGAGGTTCACAGATGCCAACCTGAGTTGGCCCTATCATGTGTGCGTTATCATATATCTAGTTTCCCCATTGTGTTCAGGAAAGAAGGTGCTTGATTATTCCATCTGATTTTTGTTAGGAAGGTTTTTCGCTTCTAACATGTGTGCCACATCTAACAAATAACAATATGGCACAAAACTGAATCTGTTACTATTTGATTGGAGAGTTTTCAAGGTCAGGACCCAGTTTCACAAGCAGTTCTATTTTTCAATACAACTGACATCAAACACAAGCTGAAGACAAACTTGCCTAATATAGTTTTCAGATTCAATTTTCTCTCTGCATATAGCTTCAGGAATCTCTGGAGGTCATTCACAGCATGTGCTGCAACACCAACAGGGAGAAGTAATGAAAAGAGTCTAGATAAAAAGCTGACACTATGCCTTCAGAGCGGCGTGAATAAAAACATAATAAGCAAGTTTATAAACACAAATCTCTATGATTCTTAAAATTTCTATCTTGATCTTTATAGCGTATCTTGATGTGAAGATTTGTTTCTGGATTATCTGACAGGTGAAAAATACATGCAAAATATACCTAAGCCACAAAAGCCTGATTTGAATCCAAAGAAAGAAGGTTACAATTTTATATTTAATATCTTATTTCAGGGGTCTCGCAGCAGGTTACTCTTTGAAAGTACCCGTAATAAACAGGTGTGGCAGTGCAGTTTACGAAGGAAATGTGGACTTTTATGTTGATTTTTCAGGGCTTTGCTGATTAAATAAAACACAGTGGGTTACTGGTCAGAATTTTTATAATACTCATACCTATGATGAAACGTAAAACAGAAAGCGAAAACAGGAGTTAGCTGCTTTGCTGTTATTAAAGACAATATGGAATCTAGGTCTACTTTTTCTATTCTATAACAAGTTGTTGAAAGTGCAGCTGTCAAGATTTATGATATAAGTAAGATTAATGCTGTCATCAGTCTTTCAAAGGACTGCATTCACCTATTCCATTTTTAAAATACGATCTGATATTTTCCTCTGAGAAGCAGGCTTTGCAGCTTGTTTTCTTTAATGTCTTGATCAATAGTTAGTAGCAGCAGGATATACAGGATTCGCTTTGATTAAATCCCATGAAATGTAAATGATAGCATACTGTAGAATTCATCAGCTTATTATTGATAACCTATACCAGGTGAGAGCACAGAACTAGGTTATAGTTGTGGTTGGTCATTTTTATATGGCTTGTAACATGGCTCAGGAAGGAATTAAATTAATGTTTATTTATCTCTAGAACTATATTCAGCATGCATTGCAGAATCTAATGTTAATAATATGGTCACAATGCAATTGCATTATTTTTAAAACACAGACAGAATTAAGAATTTGAATTAGTTCATTCTGGCAGATATGGAAAAAGGGATTCTCATTAGAGTGCCTAGCAAAAAAGTATCCTTAATAAAATGATATTTTATGCTCTTTTTCCATTTTTCTACCTCAGTTTCTAGCTTTACATGACACATTTTTTTCCATGCTTTAAACTCACTTAATCTCTCCTTTTTGTTACAGTAACCTGAATTACTATAATATCTGACTTTCCAGGTATCTTGAGCTTGCGAATAGCTGGAATCTCTTTTTTCTATTTCCTTTTATACAGCTATTAGGTCTATTCGTAACTACATTATGTGAAAATCTCTTTAATTTGCTAGAATACTAGAAAGTGATAGGTCTTTGCGCACAGTCCTCTTGCTCTGTGTGCTGTTCTTTGTTGACTTGTCTTTTTAAAAAAGCAAAGCCAGCTGGCTTTTCCTTCTGAAAAGAGCAGTGCTCAGTGCCATCCTGGTCATATCCTACCGAGAAATGCAATGGCTCTTTGACATCCTTCCTAATATTTCTGAGGTGGCTGGAGCTGCCACAGAGTTAGGTCTGCTCTACAGAGACACAGCCAACCAAAGAGTGTGACCGAGTGTGGTTACAGATCATGAGCAGAGTGGAGGCCAGAGAAAATGAAGAACAAAGCTCATAATTGCTTCTAACGTTTCTGCTCTAGTCCGAGGACATGAGATTACGACAGACAGACTTATTTCTTAAACTATAGAAAGCTAAAATGAAGAAAAGATGGCAAATGAAAATCTCTTCTATTCCAGCTAGAAAATTCTTTAGTCTGACTGTTTAGATGAAGCTTGTCACTGAAATATCAGACTGCTGTCTTTGCTTGTATCAGTGTGGAGTAGCAGGGAACATAGTGATGGAAATATACAGGTAGAGATTTGCATAAATTCGATTTACTTCGACAACAGATCAGTGGTCAGATAACACTTAAGTTCCCACAGGCAATTTTTCCTTAGGGTACACTAAAATAGCTGGGAGAGCAATAGAGGTTAGTTTGACCTGAAAAGTAAGCATTACATGTGTTTTCATGACAAAGCTTGACAAGCGTTTCACAAGGTAGTATAGACAAATATTTTACATTTCTGATGAAAAAACAGAAGGTGCTTGCAGTGATTTGAGGAATTTCTTTGTCAAACACAAAGTGGCATTGATGAAGTCTTCCCTAGCTCTGAACAACTGTTTTTAATTCTGCAGAATTTTTCTAAGAATAAGGGTTGACTTGGAAATTTTTGCTTACTGTTATGCTGCTGAATTAGCTAATAACTGAAGTCGGATTATTTCAAAGTTTTTCAAATATTTTCTGATTTTTTTTTCCCAAACTACATGATGCCTAAAATTCCACTGACTCTATGGTATTCTTAAGAGATCGCTCTGTGTGCATGTAAAATTTTTTACACTTTTTTCTTCAGAGTTCCCCCTTCCTAGGATAGCAATTTATATGTGTTAAATCAATTTGTAGATCTTACAAAATTAGAAGAGGTCATTTTCTTGGGATTGTAAAAGTTGGAGCTGCTGGCAATGTGTGTTTTTCCTTATATCAAAAAACTAACTGCCAAAATTCAGTTACATGCCAATAGTGATACACTGGAAATGTAAACTGTTGTCATATAGATTGACATCCAATTGAAAGCTGCATACTACTAAATCAAGAAACTTGTTACTTTTACTGACAAAAGGAAAGCACTGAGAGGTGCTTGCATCATTTATGACAGATGTTGTCACAACATTTTTTATAAGGCAAGTATGTGACAGAATTTGATTGAACATCACAACTGCTGTAGTGCAAAACATTCATTTTCAAGAAACCCTTTTGTAACAATTGCAGCAACCACTTGCTCAAAAAGACTCCTGTCCTTTGGGAAAAAAAATGCTTTCTGTAGGGGTACAAATAATACTGCACTTAAAAAACAACAACAGAAAAAAGGCTGTTTAAAAAAAAGAAAAGTTTGACTTCTTGAACTGAAACTCTTCAGACTGCCTAAAAATGATTATGTGCATTTCTAGATACTGGAAAACTTAATTAGGGATGCAGGAATCAATTACTGAAAACACTCGGGAGGGGGAGGGAATAAATACAAACATGAAATTTTATTTAATTATTAAAATATTATTTAAAATAAAAGCAAAATTAATATTATTAGACATTTTCAATAATAAAATTGTTTATTGACAGCATCTTAGTATCACCAAAGAGACTCCTTGGGTTGATTCTGCCTAATACTTCAATAGATTGCAAAACAGGCTGGAACGTTTTCCTCAACACTTCATTTAGTTGAAAAATTTTAAGAGCCAACCAGGTAACTTCAGCCTTAAAAACCCAAACATATAAGTAGTCCTCATATGGCAAATAGCAGCACTATTGGCTGTACTTTTGCCTATGAAGATTATTACTGTGTTTTACAGATTAATTAGTTTTAATTGTTGTTAGTATCGTGGATCTCTTTGGGATCCAAGGTGTTACTGAAGTATAAAGTAGCATTTCTGTTCCCCAAAAGACTGACTCCCTGGATGTAATGCCTTATTAAATTTTCCTTTCAAAGTTATCATGAAAAAGGTTAAAATGTTTGTTCATTAAAAAAAAAGGAAATCCTTATTTCATGATTGATTAAAACAAAAACTCATGTATCATCCCAGAACATGAAAACTAATATGCATTGAAAGCTCTTAACTGTTTTCTTCATTGTCAAATGTAAAACTCTTTATCAGAGATTAAAGTATTTGTAATAGGCCACCATCAATGAATGTATATAACAATTTAGTCAAAAGCTTGTATTTACCTTAAATAAGTTAAATTAGCCTTGGTATTGTGATCAGTGATGCTACTATAGACTGGATCTAGAACCACCATGTAGCTAATATATGAAAGGATCCTGAGATACCTTTTTTTTTTGTTTTGGTGTCTGCTTAATTCTTACACTCACTAAAAGTGATCTATTCATACCTTCACCTTTCGCTTTTCAATATTTAGAGGGCCCATCAATCATGTTAAACTTTGCCTAAGGAAAGGTTCACAGGGAGTGCTATGACAGTGCTGTATTACTAAAAGGATTCTGAACTTTGGAACAGTTTATCTTTCAGAAATATTTGAATAGAACAATAGGTCTAAGCAGAGGAAGAGTTATTAATGCTATCTCAGTTTACAGATATAAATAACAGTCTTCAATTGGTTTTATACTACATGGCCTTGCTCGACTCATAATCTGACTAGGATAGTGTACTGCAGATTTAAAACTTTTACATCACATGTGGAGCAGTTGAATGTTTACATACACTGTGCCAGGATTATTTCTGTGTATTATCTTCAGTCTTAGCTCTTCATTCCCAAAACATTCTCTGTCCTCACACTATTTTCAATTCAGCTTTTAGAGAGTGTTTGAAACTGAGAATATAGCTTTATAGGACATGGAGAATGGTCAAGGTTGGAAGGGACCTCTGGACGTTATCTGGTTCAACCTCCTCCTCCAACTTAATGAGATTCCTGTCAGCCCAATTTTCCAGCCTGTCGAGGTCCCTCTGAATGGCAGCACAACCCTCTCTTAGTGTATCAACCACTTCTCCCAGTTTTGTGTCATCTGCAGACTTACTGAGGGTACACTCTATCCCATCATTTAGATCCTTAGGGAAGACGTTAAATAGAATTGGGCACAGTACTGACCCCTGAAGAACACAACTAGTTACTGGCCTCCAACTAGACTTTGTGCCAGCAATCATCACCTTGCGGGCTCAGTGGTTCAGCCAGTTTTCAATCCACCTCACTGTCTGCTCCTCCAGCCCATACTTCTTCAGCTTCTCTATGAGAATCTTACACGAGACAGTGTTGAAAGCCTTACTGAGATCAAGGCAGACGATATCCACTGTTCTCCTTGCATCTACCAAGCCAGCCATTTCATCATAGGTGATGACCAGTTTGGTCAAGCATAACTTGCCCCTGGTGAATCCATGCTGACTATTCTCAATCACCTTTTTGTGCTTTGTATACCTAGAAATGATTCCCAGGATTAGTTACTCCATCACTTTCCCAGGGTTTTAGATGAAGCTGATTGGCTTGCAGTTCACTGGGTCCCCCTTATCATCCTTCTTGAAGACAGAAGGGACGTTTCTTTCCTCCGGTCTTCTGTCACCTCTCCCAGTCACCATAATCTATCAAAGTTTATAGAAAGTGGCCTTGCAATGACATCGGCTAGCTCCCCCAGCACTCATGGGTGCATCCCATTAGGGCCCATGGACTTATGTATGTCCAGTTTGCTGAATTATTCTCCAACCTGATTCTTTTCCACAAATGGTTAAGTTTTTAAAACTCTTAACTTCTGTACATGGAAATGATCTTGAAGTGCCTTCTATGATGGCAGTATTCTTATCAAATAAATCATTAACGTTCCACTTTTAAGTATCTTGCATACAGACTAAGTATTTGGACAAGCTCTTCTCAACAGCAGATCACAATCTTAACTTTTTGCTATGGAGCACTAAGTTAACTTCACCTTAACGTTATTTACGTTATGATGCACATAAGCCTACTTACATGATTTATCTCACTGAAATTCTTAGTGTTTGATAGAGTTTACCTATTTTTCTGACAGATAGTGACATATATTCTTATTCCCATTGCAGTCCAGTGTTTGCGAAAGCAAGAGCTTTTCTTTACATTGAGTGAAAGACATATCTAAACACCTTTCTGTTGTGTGTAGAGAAATTTGGAAAAATGCGTTGTACAATAAACAGCTTAGTCACGCTTCTACAGGAACGAAGGACAGCAAGAAAATTCTACCAGATCTCTCATATGACAGAGGATAAGCCTAAGAAAGCTGACACTGAACTTTCTACTATAAATTTAAAGTTATGATGCTATTTGTTAATCTAACAATAGTAACATATTAAAACCCATAACTTTCATGGGTATTTTTCAAATATAACAGTACACATTCATTTCTAAATCTTTTTCTTTTCTCCTAACAGTTTTTAACCTTCAATTTCTACTTTGTTTTGGACCTCTAAGAATTATGAGGTCTTAAGTTTTGGTCCCTCTCTCCATCCCACTCCATCCCATAATAATCAAAATTATATATAATCCATAATGACTTGTTAGACATCATTAAGAGCTCCTTGAATGTAAAGGAAACCTAGGCACTTGTATTTTAAATTGATGACAATAGCACATAATGTAAATGTTTCCTAAGTGTTCATGAAATCAAGTACTAACTGTTACCCATTTATACTCTATAAAAATTACTATTTATAAAATATTCATTATACAGTTACCAAGTCATTTTTTCTAGGAATTGTTTTTCCTATATATTCAAGACTAAGACAATTAGACATTAGTCAGTCTGACATTGGTGTTTTATTTAAACAGAATAAGACTCACTTTGAGACATGCTTTTTATGTTTAAAAAATGATTAAAATGTTAAGAATATGTTAGCTTAGAGATACAATGCTCCAAGGATGTATACTTTCCACATTGAGAACCATGGGTGGAATTTCGTTGGTAATAATTTTTTGATCAACATAAAGACTTTATTCTGAGTTCAGATCACCAGGAAAACTCCATCTTTCCTTTCAAATTTCAATATTGTTTTGTTGTTTTGTATTTTTTTGTAACACAATTATATTAGTTCTTTTATTTAATCAGACCTGTGTTGTCCATTGTAGTTCTATTACTTTTCTTTCAGAACTCCTTTGTGCCCTGCAACACCTGGCAGGTACCTGTAGCCCCCTCCATAAAAAGTGCTATTGGCAGTAAGAACTTTGCATGGAAGGGTTGTACTGCATGGAAGAACTTAATGTATTCTTCAGTTTATTTCCTCAACTTTGAAGGACAGAGGGAGATGAGACCATTTATCACTGGGACAAGTCTAAGGAATAAATCAGTCTCAGAACTGTCTTCCCAGATCTGTCTCAGGGAAGACTTCTTGGAGCATGGATGCTCAAACTCTGTAGAAAATTCACTGCAGTGACACAGTATAAGAAAAAAATCAAAGGAAAAAGAAAGTAGTTTAGTATAGGCCTTCACCTAGGCCTTCACCTGTGTGTTATTGTGGAGTCTAGTTGTTCATAATCAAGTTCACAAGGCTAAAGTGTTGTTAAGATGACAATGAGGCTTCTTATGAAACAAGGAAAACCTGCCTGGTGTGCCACCTCCAAATCAGACAACTGCTGGTTTGCCCACAGAGGGAAGGCTCATTCGATATATCACTAGAGAAGGTGTTGTGTTCCTAGAGAAGTTCCTTGTGTTAAAATAATGAATTCATTGAGGAGTGCTGTCTGTGCATAGGCACAGGGTATAAGTATTCTTCCTTTATTCTCCTCAGAGTGAGTACAATGCAGCTGGATTTCCTCGACTAAAACAGAAATGAAGTTTAGTGGGTGTATGTTACTGTTATTCATTGTCTAAATGATTTAAGGCTGGCATATGCCCTAAGCGGTACTGCTAACCATAGAACTAAATCCCCAGGCTTGACATGCACATTGAATTAAAATCTACATCCTGTTACTATGTTGTTTCTTCTTTGTCAAAAATCTTCGACCTGCTAGATACAGTTACCTTACATAATTAAAACTTCAACACTGCTTAAAGCATTCAGAAGGATGGTTAGGAACAGTCCTGTGAACTGACTTGGTTCTGCTTAAGGACTTTGGCTTGAAAGGAGGTGTTGGAAGGGGTTTGAAGCCTTTGGGAGTGTTGTCATTCTTTCTATCTATTCTGTTCCTGTTCAGAACCTAAATAAGGAGTTTGATTTATTTCAAGTTGTCAGTTTGACTCTCTCTTGAAACACAACACTGAAGTAAGCAGAACAAAAGAAGTGAAAAGAAAAAAAAAGCTCTTCTGCAGTTGACTTCATTCTGCTTTTCTTATTTCTGAAGTTAATATATGAATTTCAATTTCATGACACATTCCTATTATTCTCACTCTTAAAGTTTAACATTACAGATTATTTTCAATGTGCAAAAAATACCAATATACTTTTGACTTTCATCCAGTGTATTTCAAGTTTCAAGAACAAGTTGAAAATCACACCTAGTTCAGAGTATTGTTGGATTGTTTTTGAGCTTTTTGTTAGACATTTTATTTCTGTGTTTTATTTTTCTCCTTTTATTGTTCTATATTGTTGCCTTCTTTCTTAAACAGCAGAAAGAGCTAATGAGAAGTTACCTTAAAAGCTACAGGTTGGTGTGGTTTAATGACTTAAATTTCAATTATTTGTTTGGTTTGGTGTTTGATCATATCACAGGAGTGAACTGATTTAACCTTTAAATAAATTGAAATGTTAAGTCTTTAATTGTATTTCTGATGGGTTGCAGTAGGATAGAATTAGCTACTCAGATATTTGAAAAAAAAAAGAATTTGATTCTAGTTCTGCATTTATAAATTAATTGTGCGGGGAGGGGGAAAACAAAAAAAATGAACCCAAAAAACTATCCCCTTTGAGTCATAGAAACTGTCAGTGCAGTTCTGGATAAATTGTTTCAGAATGAGATCTGTTGATGTATGTTGTGTAATTAATGTTGATTTATATTTCTCTATTAATTTTAATCGATCATATATATACTTCTGCTGAATGAACCATGTCATATCTGTGCAAGCATGAAAGAAAGAGAAATAAGGGACAGCTGTATTATTTCAAATAGTATTTTTGTTCTGAGAGGAGATAAATGTCAGAAAAGAAACATACCATGCAAACACTTTCTAAAGGTAATTCCTATAAATAATTTGATAACTCAAATATTTTAACTGCTCGGTCAAAGTGGAACAGATTATTACTGTCCTCAGTAGCAGTAGATAACACATCTTGAAGCTTTTAAAGAATATATAATACTGAGCAGTGCACTTCTGAAATACAGATAAGAATAGAAATTTCCTCTGAGATAAGATAACATCTGTTTATCTGTCTTTGGTATATAATTTGCTTTAGGTGTCAGACGGATTTTTAATATCCAGCTCAGAGAGAGGAAGACGTAAAAACACATCAAGTACAGAAAGTTCTAAAGGACAATATTAAACCAAACAAAATAAAACCAAACAAAATATTTTGAAATCTACAGAAAACTATGATATATTTAGTTTTCATTATTCATTTCTAGTTGGTGCTGTTAGTTGCACTTTTTTTTTTTTATCCTTCAGGCAATTAAATTGCATTCATCAGAGACAGACATGTTCAAAGACTTCACAGCCGTTTTCTCCCTCCACTTGAATAAAGATGCAAAATACAATAGCCTTCTGATTATAAACATTAAAAGAGTACAACCAAGGCATTCCTCTTAAACTGCAATTACTATATTGGCAGAAAAACACCGTGTATAGTTCTGAGGATGTTAGTGATTATTCTGTGACCCTTTTTGAATTCACCTTCCTTTCTAGACAAAGCAATGAAGACAGAGAAAGTGATGACTAATATTTTGTTTTCTCAGTGATTTTCTGGGAGTTATGTCAGATCACTGAAGTTTGTAAGCTCTAAGTGCCAACTCAGTTAAACTTAAGTAACTACTAATAACACATTTTTTTTTAGTGTTGACATTCTTTTCTAGCTTCAATGCACATTAGCAAGTGAACAAATAGCAAGTGAATCTGCAACGAAATAGTTCTTATTTTTACATATATGAAAAGTAACTCTATTGCAAGTTCCTTTTGCCTTAAAAGCACATTATGTAGTTTCCTTTCTCATTGCCTCGCAGATCTTAATACAGTGTTCCTTCCTTCCTCACTGCTCCTGCTTGAAATGGCATTGTTTTAAATGTTACTTTTTTTTGATGGCCCAAAGTTTGCAGTTATGTGGGCCCCGCACATTTTTTGGAGCTACTCATGACCTGCCACTCTGTGGAAGAAGTTGGTCCTTCCTCCCATTTTCTCCTCCCCGGCAGCACTAGTTGCCACACTCACTCCTTCACCTGCTGACAGTCAAAGGAAAGCTATGGTTTATTGCCACTGTGAGGAGAGGGATGGGAGAGGTGATGACTGCTATCACCGAAGTGTGTGAAAGCGCCGTACCTAATAGTGTTGTGCTGCTCTCTAGCTAGCACAAGAGGAAGCTTTGGGGTGCTTGAGCACCATTCACTATTTAAACACCTATTTCTCATGTCCTCCAAAGCAGGGAATGAGGGCTGGGTGAAGGGGGCATGAATTCAAAAATTCAGACTTTGAACCGTGAGTTGGAAACTTGTTGCTTTAGGTATTGAGCTGAGTCCTCTGCTGAAAGCCATAAACTCAGCCAATTGTGTCCATTAATGAATGACAGGTTCAGTACATTGCCTTTTGATCAGTGAATGCCCTCTCTGTTATCTTGGGCTAACAGCTAAAAGGAAAAGTGCAAGAGAAGAACTAAAAGGTATAGTTTACAGCTCCCCTATGTCAGGAGTCATTTTGTGGAACTGGCATCACAGTATCACATAGTGGTTAAGCTTCAAAGAGACTTCTGGATTTTGTCTGGTCCAACCCTCCTGCTCAGGCAGGGTGACCTAGATAAGGCTGCCCAGGATTGAGTCCAGGCAGCTTTTGAGTATCTCCAAGGATGGAGATTCCATGACCTCTTTGGGCAACCTGTTGCAGGGCTCAGTCACCCTTACAGTTTCCTGATGTTCAGAGGGAACCTCCTGTGTTTCAGTTTGTTCCAATTGCCTCTTGTCTTGTCACAGGGCACCACTGAAAAGAGCTTAGCTCTGTCCTTTGCGTTCTCCCTTTAGGTATTTATACATGTTTATGAGATCCTCCCTGAGTCTCCTGTTCTCCAACCCGAGCAGTCCCAGCTCTCTTATGCTTTCCTCATATTAGAGATGCTTCAGTCCCTTAATCATCTTTGTGGCCCTTTACTGGAATCTCTCCAGTCTTTCCACGTCTCTCTTGTACTGGGGAGGCCAGAACTGGACACCAGTATGGGGTAGAGCAGTCTCTACTTTGTTTGTGTAATTTAGGTAAAAAGAAATAAAATAGGGTAGAAAACACCTGGATTAATTTCAAAAGAGATGAAAGAAAATCTGATGAATACAGATTTTTATTACTAATCATTCACATCTCTGTGTAAAAATTAAAAAAAAAAAATAAATAACAGGGTGAAGGAAAGAGATCCTTTAGGGTTATATGTTTTGCTTTTGGTATCAAAAACTGCCACTCTTTAACCGTACAAGATACTCTGTTGTACCAAACCAAACAGTGTAATGTTACCAAGAAACACTTACAAACCTCTTTCCATGTCAGAAAAAAATATGTATCTATTTTCTCACCTTTTTGTGTGATTTTAATTAAAAGCTTGCTGCATTGGAACAGCTGTTTAGAATAACTAATTTACTTCATAGTCATCCACAGGTATGTGATTTTAAAGTGCAGAAAGGAAAGTTACAAGGATTCCATTTCAGAAATGCAATAATGATATGGATGGGTGGATAAATATACTTAATTGCAATGTATGTCATTAAAAATCACCATTTGCAGGAGTCACTTTTGGTATCATAATATTTCTATTTATTCAGGCTAGATGAATCATGTATATGTTAGTTGATTTGGTAGATGGTTTGTAATCATACAGTATTTTTAATGTTGAAAGCATCTTATGGTTCTTTTATAGTGACATCATTTAGATGCTTGTGCACAGCTTTTTCCCTTTCTACAGTTCTGAAGAGGGTCACCGATTCCCCAGTGAACCAACTTAAAACCTTTCTCATTAATGCAAAATAGCTGTGAATTCCTTGGCAAGATTAGTTAATGCTACGGATTGCTTTAATGTTTCAAGTGGTTTTATGGCCAGTGTTGAACCTTCATGTGCTCCTTGAGTTTTCAGACAGACTTTGCTGAATTAGCATCAATGCCAACGAGAAAAACCATCAGACTTTCAGAAATACTAGAAAGCACAAAAACCTCCAACTTACTGTGCATGGGTTGCACTGGGTTTGTTCGGTTTTTTTTTCTTTCCTGTTAAAGACAAGTTACCCCACAGGAAGAGTGAGGGAAACAGGTTTTCTCTACTCTGTAAGGAGACTAGGAAAAATGCAAACAAGCATCTAGGTCCTTTAAAAATTTATAGTTTTATTATTTATTATTTATTTTATTATTTATTATTTATTTATTTTGCAGTTCAATGTTAGAAAATGCAAAGCACACTCTATAAAGCTTTATGTCAGGTTTCTGGTTTAACTATTGTGTTGTTTAGGCAGTTGATTCAGATATTCTTTATCTAATCTAAAGGGTAGGTATTTAGACTCTTTGTTTTCTAATATTTTAGCATCTCAGTGAAGCAATACCACGTGTTCTTGTGTTTTCCCTATTTTAGTATTTTTCTTGTTTGGCTGGACTTTTGAAAATATGAGAAAAAAATAACGAAACGCTATTCAGTGTAGCCTCATCTGCCATAATATTGTTCATAATCAGTTGCTTTTGCACAATTAACTGAAGGAAAAAAAAATAGCCCAACAGTTTATAGCCATCTATTTATAAATAACAAAAATCAAGAAATGCAAATCAGTCTTGAAATTCTGAATGATTTAATGTTACATGCTTCTCTGTCCAATGGTAGCTGTCTGTAGCACTTCTCAACATTTTTGACTGCAGAGAATGATACTGTGCTTCAGTGTTGGGTACTTCCCCAATCCAAGCAATGAATAATGAACAGATCCTTTAAAAGCCAGCTAACAGAGCAAGAAAGGACATGAAGGAGATGTGTCCATCTTCTTCAAATAGAAGGAAAAAAATCCACAAATATCCAAATAAGAGCACATGATATTTTCAGGTTATGAGGAGGAAAAATCAAGCAGAGGCCAAGGCTGAATTTCTTATTGTGTAAGCTCCCATATTGGTCACAGAGCCTATGGGAAATACCTGCTGGTAACAGTAAGTGAGAAGATTCTTGGTGAGACAAATTCACAGCTACGGAGTGACTGGAGACCATGGAAGAAACGTGTTTCTAAATGCATGGTCAGGTTGTGATACATTGGATATTGCAATCTACTTTTTTTCAATCTGCCTCTAGCCTCGACAGATCTGAACACACTGCTAGATTTTGGAAGGTAACTCATGTATAACAATACTTTAGGGACGTTGAGTGAGGGGCTCTTTTTACACTAAGATCTTTACTAGTGTTAATAGATCCCACTAGTCTTTCAAGGATGAAATTTGAATATACTGAGAATGCTGAATATTAAGCATAAACTATAACAGAAATACTGTGGGGGAAAAAATAATATATTCTTTCAGTTTTAATTTTCATATTTCCAGTAGACATAACATCAAGAAATGAGCTTATTTTTGTGTTACCTTTTCTACTACATAAATTCTGTTACTGAAATAAACGTTTATCATAGTTCATTTATTCAGTAATTTTAGCATTTTTTTCTTTCAGTAACTTCTGGTGAAACTGTTGCTGTGGATACACAAACCAGAGTAACCAAGGAAACCACCACCTTCAAACCAGAAATGCCATCTTCTGTGCTTTTGGAGGTTCCAGCCTTGGCTGACTTCAATAAGGCATGGGCAGAACTCACTGACTGGCTTTCTCGACTGGATCGAGAGATCAAATCTCAGAGAGTGATAGTAGGTGATCTTGACGATATCAACGACATGATCATCAAACAAAAGGTATGAGAAAAACTGATTTTTCAAGTTGAAAGCCTCATGATCTTTATTCTGTATTAAATAATTTCAGCAAGGAACACAGGAGAGATAATAGGCTGCAACACATACAGTTGTTACTTAAGATACTTTATTCTGTAAACACAATTATTGGATAAAATGTTAAGATAATCAATTGAGGAAAAAACAGAGTATTTAATATCTTCACTATTATTTAAGGCAGATCTCTTCATGTTTCTGTTGCTTGTGTTCATTGTGTCTTAAGAGTATGCAAGCCAATGGTTGAAATACAAACCTCATGAGAAAGCGAGAATTGCATAGTAAGCTCCAGGTTGCCACGAGTAAGGATACCCTGTTTCATACCTTTTCTTATGTTGCTTCTGTAATAACTTTCTGAGAGGCTTATATCCTGCTGCTGTTGGGTTATGAAAAGCTCCTCAGTCATCTTAAAGAAAAGAACAGCTCATTAATGCAAGTGTTTTGTCAGCAAAACTGCATCAGTGTTACTTATCTTTGAAAACACAGAAAAATATGGAAATATATGTGCAAGGGAAAAAAAAAGCTAAACTTTAGCTACTCAGTTGCAATAAAAGTAATTTGGTATTATACAGCTTGAAAGTAATTACCTGCCTTCTAGATTTAACATTGTTCAATATAAAAGATTTGGCTTGCCTGTGCAAAACTTTTCAGTGTTAAATTTCCATTCAGTTCAGTTCTAAACTGAGTTTAGGACTCTCCATTATGAAATTCTCTTCTGCTTCCCCCTCCTAATAAAAAACTGATTTATTGTAAGGAAATATTGACATTCATTCTCTTTGCTTAAAGTAAAAAGAGAGGAAGAAACAATGGACACATTTTGCCTAGTATCTGTACAAAGCAGTTTTATAAGATCATGCATATTAAAATATGCAGATGTCTCATAGAATTTATTCTGCTTGTTTTCCTATATTTCCCTTTTTCCCCAGTGATTTAAACTTTCTATTTTTGAGACTTTTCGGTTTGCTTTACTTTCTAGATTAGTAAAATAGTTGTTTCATCTTGATTAATGATCACAGTACTTACTGTGTAGAATTATAGAGTGTTCTATTAATTAAAACATCCTTAAAATAGCATGGGTATATTTTAATAATAAATGATAGTCACAGTATCACTCGTACAGGACACTAAATTAAAATAGCTGTTATGTCATTTGAAAAGGTTAAGGGGGAAAGAAGACTTGTTTGCACATTATCTTTTCATCAGAATTGTTTTGTTTTTTTTAAATTTTATGTTGTCAAATACTTGATTCAGAATTATGTGGGTTTCTTACTTGTGCCTTATTTTAGCATATAATTCTAGCAGGCAAAATCCTTAGCTTTCTTCCTCTGTAGATCTCTTTTACTTAACTATGAGATCAAATTATTGACTCTTGAGAATTTCGATTAATGTTATATATGCTTTAAAATGAACAGGTTTATATCTGCATTTCATCTTTACTCAAGGCTTAAAATATATCAGCTGGTTAAGCCAGTACTATTGCAATCTTCCTCTCAGTTCTGTTCCTGGCTGGGTAGCCTTATCTCTTTTTTCAATCCCATGCTGTGCTGGTAACAAAACCAGCAGGAAAACCCTTTTTTGTTGTGCTTACCTCTCTAATTGGCTATGCAACAGAATGTGACATTTAATATATTCTCTGATGAAATGCAAGAATCAATGCCTAAATATAGACTGTAGTTCTGTTAACTGGCTCCCTCTTCTCTAACGATCATCTTAATATCACTTAATATATGGAAATGAATGTAATGAAATTTCGATTCTGCTCCTAAATCTATCGCTGGATTATTACTTGAGATTAGCAGACAGAATTTTCAAAACTGACAAAGAATTTTAGGTTTCTCAAAAAAAAAAAAAAACAACAAAACAAAACAACACCATGCTTTCTAATATGTAGAGAATCTGCAGCAGTGTATGGGCTGATTAAGTTGGACACGTGGGTACTTGGCTATTCTGGATAGTCAGGCCAGAAATGATCTAACTTGGAAATCCAAAAGTAGTGCTTATCTCCACAGATCTGTATATTCTGTAAAAGACTACAAGTCATACCTCTCCTGTGGTTGTGATTTAAAAGTCATTGAAAGTCACAGTATTGTGTTGTGCTCTATTTGGAGAGTTTGTTGCATCTCTACAGGGATGTCAGTAAGCTTTAACAGGAGTTCTGTCTTAGTAGATTGACTTTTTTTTTTTAATCAGTTTTTCACCTTTAGCTGTAGGACACCATTTTAACACAGCTGACTACTTCTCTTATAAAAATTCAGCATTATAAAGATACATGCTCCATGAAAGATATTATATTGTAATTCATCTCTTGTTGCTCACCAGAATTTAGAACACTTAAAACTGCTAGTCCCTTTGGTGTGGTACCAAGCCTTTAGTGGTTTGGGCTTTTGTTTCCATTTCGTATTTTTTTTTCAAAAGAGAGCGCCACATTTCTAATAATAAATTGCAGTATCAAAGCAAACATTTTAAAAGCAAAGAAATCCCATATTCTAACAACGCAGGTAACGGGACATTTTCCAAATCACAGAGGTAAAAATAAGTGACCTTAAGTTGTCCTTTCTTTCACAGCAGCATGTAATGTTGTCAAAGCTAAGTCTCTGAGGGTGTTTTGGTTAAGTTCATTTCAATCTGATTGTGTCATGAGATCACAACTGCATTTTTCTTCAATAAAAGTTTAAGACATCATTAACCCTCACTTGAACTTTGCCTGGAGGTGATCACAGTGAATTGGTAGTCTTGTGTGAATAACATGTGCAAAGATTAATTATGCAAAAAAATAAACAAAGACAACTATTCTAAAAAAAGACTTATTTTAGTGGCAGCTTCTCTTTAATAAAAGAAATAATACAACTTACATTTTCCTAAGTGGTACACCTACTATGTAGTAAAAGGAACATAATAAAAAAGTAGCATAGTGGCTATTCATTTCAAACACCTATAGTTAATCTTTCTATCAAATGAGTAGCATACCTTTCTTTCAAACAAATACATTACATATTTTAGCCATCTATGAGGGTATATATATATTGTTAAATTCTGTATAATTAAACTAAAAGACACTAAAACATGTGCGGTAAAGAAATTTAATATTAGCGTTAGTGCCATCCATGTTTTCATTAGAAGAATATTGTTATATTTTACTCATTTGCTTGAAGACTGATGTTTGCAGGATTTTTGATCCTCAAAGAAATAAATGTCAGGCAGGCTGACAAGAGACTCATATGTTGTTTTTTTAGACAACCTTCATCTGCAGATAAAGTTTATGGGAAATACTGAGAATATATAATATGCCAAGATGTAAGTAGCTGAGGAACATGTCAGAATACAGTTTACACTGTTGCTTCATTTCACTGTCCTTACTTCAAAACAATCAAGATGTTTTATATTTGAAGGTCAGGTGAGGATTCTTCACAAAGAGAAAATTATGGACAGAGGAACAGGATGATAAACTACATTTTGCTACATTAGGAAAAATGGAAACCTCTTCTTACTTAAGATGCCAACAAACCTTTACTCAGAAACTCTGCTTTGGCATCATTGTATTTTGAGGAAAGTTTGTGCAGGAATAGATTTCTAATGCAAGCAGAGATCCATGAAGGCTATGTGAAGCTTGAAGATAGTTAACAATGCCATTCGAAGAGATCAAGTACTATTATTTTAAATTTTGAATTCTGTCCATGATTTTTGCCAAGGCATGCTGTTCATCCAAATTTTTTGTAACATATGCTATTGAAAACATTACTTTCAGTTGTAATGGATTAAAATAGATTTTGTTTAGTAAAAATTATTATTATAATAAGTAATATTACTAATTAATTTGACTACAAACATTTTCAGTGCCTACTTTTACTCGTTGTTTCTAAGAATATAAGTTGAGTCTGTACTATTAGGTACAGTGGAAAGGATTATTCTGAAAAAAAGTATTTATGTAGAACGAGACCTACAGCCAAAATAGTTACTGAGACTTAAGCAAAGAAGAGGAAAGATACTTTTAGGTAATGATTTGTGTCATCCTAAAGTAGTTATCTAAAGATACTCAGATAGTTTATTTCTACTCAATTAATTTGTCAGTATTCAAAAAGTAGGTTTGATCTTCTGTCAATTAGAGAAGTAAACAAAACTGGAATGAAGAGACTGTTTTCACTGTTAATTACTGAACTGATTTTTCAATAGCTGAGGATCTTGTGCAGTTGATGATAGTAAAATAACTGTTAAGGAAAAATATTTGTTTAAAAACTGTGCAATTAACAGACTTCAGATGAAAGAGTAGGCTTAACTGACATTCCCTTTGTTTGAGGATTTTTTACTTATCCTTTTCCTTGGTTACATACCATTCATTTTAGTATACAACTTTATAATTATACCTGCATTTTCATATGCAGCTTTACAATTAGGATTCTGATAGATCTGAAGAATGGGAAGCTTTCTGTCCAAACCATTTTTCAACATAAATTTTTGTGGAAATAAAATATAGTTTTCTAAATTTATTACTTGTTCTTACAGAAGCAACTGTAATTGTCAAATTAAAATTTGTAGTTTTGTATAACGGTTATGAATCAATATATTCTAAATTATGCCCATGTAGAATGAAAACTTATGGTTACAGCCACAGATATTCATGTCTGTTCATTCAGTTTATATGAGAAGTTTAAGCTTATAGGTAAAGTGAAGTCCTCAACCTTTTGAATAGCGTACTTCAAGTTCTACAGAGGTATGAGGAAGTTTCATATTAGTGACATAAGCATGAAAAGACTCATGTAGCATATCTTCAGATAAGGTACTATTGAAGAACATCAAAGAAGATCTTATACTTGGAGCTGAATGTTTTCCAGTTTAGTATTCTCATGTGCTTAAAGGGAGGAGTTCGCTAGTCCAGAATCCAAGTGTGGTGCCAGTAAGTTGGAAGCTGACATTCAAACTTTCAGAATCAATCTTCAGGAGCATATTTACCTCACCAATCTCTCTATGCTGTCCATGCTGCTTATTTTCAAAGCTCCACATTCTCTAAGATCTTGTATTTCCATATGAACACACAGCTGCAAACATTCCCTGGGGCACTGTTGGACCAAGATCAATTAGCTCCCAAAGCAGGGCTGGGGGCTGAAACTGATTCTGCAGCATGTTGTAGGGTTCGTTGGCATTTTTGAGCACTTTCTCTGATAGCAGAACCCTATACATGACTGTATGGCTTAAATGGTGTGCAAAACCTCCTTTATCTCTATGAATTTCACCATAGGATATATTCGCTCAGGAAACTACTGCCATTATTTTATGTGTATTTCAGAGTGCTATTGTTGTTCTATTTAACATGGGATATCTATCAGAATTCTTATTTTATACTATCATGCTGTTACATTTAAAATTAATTCTAATTTATGAGAAGTATTGGAAGGCTGGTTTCAGTTTTTGAATTGAATAGAAAAAATAATAAATGAACAGATTTTTAAATATATTAGAAAAAGTTAGGACTACAAGGCCCGTATACTGAAAGATTTCAGCTTTTTTATAGAACAGAGGAAAATGAAAAACTGTATGTCAGCCTTTAAGTTTCTTTTTAAAGGGTAGAAAATGCAGCAGGATGCTCTAGAAGGCCTGCAAATCTGAGTCTTTAAAGGGAATGTGGAGGGAAAAAAGAAAAAAAATCTATTAATCTGAAAATTAGACCTCAAGGGATATAGAATATATGTCAGGAGACACTTTTTTTAATACTTTATTGCACATAAAAACAGCCGATATTTTAAAATAGCTTGGGCAACTCATTACAGTATGTTAGAGAGTATATTTGTTTTCTGCAACACTGAAAAAGCTGTCTAAACATTGTCTTTTGGAGAATGATTAACAGCCATTTCCTTATTTCTCTATAATGTTAATCACTAGGACGTGCATAAAAATTTTACCCCTAAGGATCTGATTTTAAACTCGTTGAAGTAAAAGAGATACTTTCATCATTTTTCAATTAGTTTTCAGTCAGGCTCTAAATCATCACCTAAACAAAAAATACTTAATAGTACAATTGTGCTTTAAGATAGCTTTCCTCTGCTTGCTTTTATTGGCCTATTGTGAAATAATTTGATTATTTTTTTCCAATTCCTGCCAAATAAGCTTCCAGGAAAAGATAAATTATCATGATTAGTGCAACTGGCATCCTGTTACGTTCAACAGTGAAAAGAGAAACGTAGGAACTCATTTTCATTTGCATTTATATGTTGAGTATTAGAAGTATGCACTTTTTACTAGGATTGCATTTTTCAATAGCAAGTATATCTTTCTATACTTCTAAGTCTGATGTGTAAGTATAAATAACCTGTTCCATCAACACTAAACCTTACTTGACCTATTCTTTTATCCAAATCAACCTTTCATTGTGTGTGTATTTGCATGCCACTAGTATATGCAACTCAGAGACCTGTTGCCTTGAGCACTCTAAAAACGTACCATGGGTATGAAAAGACTGTTTAAAGTTGTGTGTTGTCCACAATGTGGACCATGAGGAAATCTTCCTGTGCTAGAAACTGTAAAAACTGCTCAAATTTTAATGAGTTCTGTGTGTGCCCAGGCAGCAAAAAAAAAAAAAAAAAAGCATAACTAGATGCTGGGCTGCATTTAATAAAATCATAGTCAGCACGTTGAGGGAAGTGATCATTTCCTTCTAATCAACGTCTGTAAGACCACATGTGGAGTTCTGTGTCTAGTTTCAGGCTTTTCCGTGTGCAGGAAAGGCATGGAGGGAGTCCAGAACAGAGCCACCAAGGTGGTCAGGGGCTGGAGCACTTGATATACAAGGAGAGGCTGAGAGCTGGGCTTGCTCAGCCTGAGAGGGAGCTCAGGAGGGACCTTGTTGCTGCCTACAGCCGCTAAATGGGAGACTGTACAGCAGATAGAGCCAGACTCTTCTCAAAGGCGCACAGAAAAAAAGATGAGAGGCAATAGACACATACTGCAATGAAGGGAATTCAGATGAGAATGAAAAAATGTTCCTGATGAGCATAACGAAACATTGGAACAGGCTGTCCGGAGATGAAGTGAATTCTTCATCCTTGGAGATATTCAATACAAAACTGGAGAGGGCCATGTGTGACCTGATGTGACTCTGAATTTGCCCTATTTGAACAGTAGGTTGGGGAAAATGATCTCCAATGGGCCCTTCCAATCTGAATCATTCTGTGATTATATATGAATGCTATTATCAAATAACGAGAGTCTATATTGTATACCTTGTCAATGAAACACGCTTTAAAGGAAGGAAATCATGGCTTCATGCCACCTTTGCATCCCTCCTACCTCAGCTATGATTTGCTCTAAGACCTGGAGCAGTCCTAATAAAATTTCAATAAATTATTTAGTTCTAAGTAGTAGTGAGGATCTATTAGGACAGTTACACAAGTTTTACGGGGTTGTATTTTTTTATTCATATTAATATGCATTATTAGAAGTAGTAACAAGATAACATAAGAGTGGCTTTGTTTTTATTCAGAGATCGTGGGAAATGTAAAAGCAGCTTGTTTCTAAATAATGATGCAATGTATAAAATTCTAATCTAGTCGTAATCATAAAATGCAAATTAAAACTAGGAGGAACAATTGTATATTTGGCTCATTTTATGTGTGAAGAGATGAAGCTCTTCTTAGAGAAATAAGTTTTCCTCTGTAAGAAAATAAAAACATCAAATCCCAGCAGAGCTTCCTAATGAAGCTGATCTTGAAACACAGTTCTTTTATGTGGAAAAGAAAATGATCCCAGAATTTTAACTAAAAAAAAATCTACCATCTTGAAATGTACCCTATTGGTTTCTCAATGTGCCAAGGGTACTCTGATACTTGTACAAACACTCAATAATAATGTAGATTCAGGGATTTACTAGAAGATGGACAGTTCTCTCTTGAGGCAGAGCAGCCAGCAGTGTCATTATCATCCTTTTTCATGAAGGGATTGTTTAAAAAAAATGTCACTAGGTTTTTTAAGCTATGGGATGTGTCAAATAACTAGTTTCTAGTGACTTTGTTCTATTGCAGAAAGCAAAATTCCTGGAATTCCTTTTTCTCTTTTCCCAGTAGAACACTTATAATGAATTTTTGCACTTAAAGAAGCTCTTGTGAAGAATTTTCTGTTGATTTACATGGATGTATTTTTTTTATAACACTCACATGAATTAATCAAAACTACTGAAATAAGTATTTGTCTCAAATGTAAGCAGGAGGCAAACATCTAACTCACTAAAGCTCCTGCAAAATATTTAAATCCTATGCCATGTAGAGATGCTTAAAAAGTGAGAGGTAAAATTTGTAAAAACGCCTTAAGAGGCATAAAGGCATATTTGCTTTCAGGGGCACAGGGATCTTGAATATTTTTCTCCATTCTATAGCCATTATATACATTTATTTCTTCATATGACCCACCACTAAGCATGCCTTGTCACTAGATTTAAGATAAATAAAGAGTAAGTTCATGTGGTTCTGAGGAGGAAGAGAAGTAATGAGAGAGAGAATTGCATGTCTTAGGAAGCTGGGGGAATGAGGAGAGAGGGACACCATTCTCTGAATTTGCCTGACCTTCACTCACTTGCCCCACCTTATTCGTCACCTTTGTGTATCATGACCGGTCTGTTTTCTGCTGCCTTGAGTCACCTTTGGCCCATCTCTTCTTCAACATATTCTCCTTTGTTTCTGCTAAACTGAATTTTGCATGCAGAAAATGAGGACAAAATGTCTGATTTTGCCTAATACCTCTAACAGCTAATGTCCTTTGTTAATGATAAACAACATACTGAAGAAACACTAGATTCTGGCATTTCTAGATACTCTTTTTGTTTCACTAGTTGGGGAGAGTGGTAGGAGGGGGCAGTATGTTTATTTTTTACTTGGATATAAAAACAATCCCTCTTTCACTACTGCAAAAACAAAATCTCAAACATTCATATTAGCAGACAACAAATTTACAATGTAAATAGAAAGAATATTATTTTTTCAGGTTACTATACACATCAATGAAATACTAGAAAATGGCCAAATAAACAATGAGCTTGAAATACAAAAATAATCCCGTTAAAAGCTATATAAGACTATATGTTTTCCTGAAGAAAGACATTAAAGTATTCTTCTAAATCGAACCAGAGATTTTAGCCCTTCACACAATCAAGTGCTGAAGGAGGACTTAATTAAAAGAATGTTTTTGTAGTAAAGGTGGACCATTTCACATTGCTCAAAACTCTCATCTGTCTGTGTTGCTAGCTGATACAATAAGCAAGGTAACAAATCAATTCCCAGAACTGTGTTCTGCTGCTTTTGTGGACCATTGCTCTTATTGGGCTAAAAGATCGATTTAACTTATCACCATGGCACCTCTCTAATGTTCATGTGCTTTCTGCTTACATGAAAGATTTTGTGCAGCCAAATGTGAGTTTCATGCATGGAGGTTTAGTCACCTCAGCCGGCTCCCAACTATCTTTTTCATGCTTCTGGACTTGTCAAATCCTCCCACTGAATTGTTAAACATTGAATTCACACTGAGGTTCATGCAGAACAAATATTGCAACTATCTACTCTATTTGCTCAAGAAAAACTTTCATGTTAGCCACTAATGTGTAACTCACTCAGTTGCTGCAGTTATGTGCTATTCACAGAAGTACAGCTTAAGAAAATATAATGATTATCCATCTTTTTTGAGGGATTATTGTAAAACCTCCAATCAAAAATAGTTGATAAAGGTAGGAAGACCATTCAGGGTGACAAAATATGAACTAAACTGATCCACTGACCAAGAAAAAATGTAATGTTTACTATTCATTTTTATGTGCTTAAATAACTAGGCAAGAGCAGAATATCACTATCTGAGATGTGCAGTGATAATTTGTTAATGATTACTGATATTAAGCTTTTTTCTGATGTCAAATCTTAAAAATAGATGATAAATTTGTATTTGCTCTTTGATCCAGAGTATTAGAGTGCAATGATGATCTTGAGTAGATTTCCTTTAAGAAAATAATCCATCAAAGTAGAAATTAGGTAATAGAATCAACACTGGAAAGACACTGGAAAGCAAGAGAATTGAGAGTTGCAATTGTTCAGCATCTCACACATCTGGCCTTACTTGTTGATAACAGGAATGTGGAAATTGCTCAAAAAGAGAAATAAGGAATAATTAAAAAAAACAAGTCTAGGCCTAACAAAATATCAAAGCAGAACATTCAAAATCATTTAAATAATTGCCACTGATTTCTAGACATTAAATTTTTTTCTATATAGGCATAAAGAGTTGAAAAAAATACAGATCATATCTGAGGTGTTTGTAGCTGTATATATATACAGTCTGATTTATTACTGAGGAGATCGTAACTGCCTAAAATTCAAGTATTCTAACGTGATTAACAACTTGACCAAAGCTCATCTAACTTATCTCCTGATTCAGCAGAAAGAAACTGGCGTGTCTGTGGTTTAGTGTGCCTGATTCTGAAGCAAACGTCTACAATAGCTGAGGCAAATTGCTTCCTGTAATGTCTTGTTTCTCTCAAAATATGCTCAGTGTCAAGCTCAGGCACAGGTACCTACACCTGGTCTGACTCACCCCTGCCTTTCTGGTGGAGCAGTTTTCTACTGGAAAATATCTGTGTAACAGAGCTAGCACATTCCACGGGGAATGCAGCGACTCTGTGGTTGCCCCCGGTCATATTCCTGACATAACCCTGCAAACCGTGTAGGTTTCCTGTAATGGGCAGCAGGTAGTTTTCACCGTTCATTAGCACAAATTCCTCTGAGACAATGAAAAACTGCCTGATTTCTCTCTCATCTCCTTGGTCATCTCTGAATATCACAGCTCCAAGTTTTAGTTTAATTTGATTTTTGCATTAAAAAACCACACCCAAACCTCCAAAACAAAACCACAGAAAAAATCATGTTCTAATGTTAGCAGTAGTAAAGTGAAAATCTGTATTGTAATGTTCAAAAGGGCTCCTTTTTGATGTTTTAACAGAACAATTTGACACTTTGTTTCTTTGGAAAAAAAATAAAGTCAGCACTTATTTCTAATTAGAGTAGAAGCTGGTTTTAGTATTTTGGAAAAAATTATTCCAGGGTAACACAAAGATCCTGCTCTATTTCACTTTCCTTTTCAGAGAAATATCTGTTATGTTTTCTGACCAAGAAGCAAGGAAAGTGAAAGTAAGAAATAATAAACAGAAGGTGAATTTAAGCATTTCGTGGTTTGTGGGGAAGAATGATGTTTTTTAGGCTGTTGTGAGTTACCAGAGACGTCCTACTGCGTTTGTCACGGTGTCGTTTATTCAAACAGACAGTTTTGAAGGTGGCGTGGTGTGGAACTAGATCTCAGGGTAAATGTCCAACCTTTTGACATATGTTTGACCATATGAATAGGACTTTTTTCCTTTGTGGTATCTTATCAGTGTGTCTTAAATTCCTACTGTGCATCGTGATCAGCACGGATAGCATTTTTAACTGTTCCTATAAATCCTTCTACCTCTTCATATGTGGCCCATATGGCATAATATTTCTGTGATGAAAACTGGTATATTTGGCATATTCTTATAATGACATTCAGATGTGGGATCAAGCTCTGACAAAGCATTCTGTTTTGCAAAACAATAACTGCATCGGAACTCATAAAAATTATTATCTCGTTCACTCATCCGGTGATTTTGGGTAGGGGTCCTCCCCAGGGCTCCCCCCCTCCCCTGCCCTCCCCAACACGTCGTTACAGCATGTGGTAAAGAACACGTATATAGATGCTAGAGAATCAAATGGTATTTGTGGGTATCAGATGATAACTGAGGACTTAGGATCAGTGATTTGAGTCGGTCAATAAAATCAACTGTTTCAGCCATTTGTGTTTTGTAAATGCTCCTTGGCTAATTTAGAGGACATAACATAGTCAATTTAGGACTGATTTACTAAAGAGGCTCTCTCATGTACATTGGTGCAAGTCAGGAGGAAGTCCTTTGGACTCAGTGGAATCTGCATTGGGGATGTGCACAGCAACTGGCCCTTCTGAGCAATGACAGTAAGGTGTATTGTACCATGTTGGACCTAATGTTACGATCTTCATCACTTCATGAACTTCAGTGTTTATGAAACACTTCTGCTTACCTATAATAAACTAGTTGTTCCACAGCTGTACATACCTGCAATAATAATCGTTGTTGATAGGATCGATTTAAAGACAGAAGGGTTTACAGTAAAATAATTAGTGGGGATTTTGCATTTAAATTTTAATACTGATGAGGCATATTTGGATGGAAAAAGTTGAGTATTTATAAGATTTATAAGTGGCTTCAGTGAGGACTTAGGTCATTGTTCTGAGTTGGGGAAAAAGTACATGAAATTATCTCACAGGTCTTATGGTTACAGTTAAGACAAGACAGGAAAGATGGATGAAATGGAGGTGAGGAGTAAAGAGTAGGAAGAACAGTGTCATTACTTAATTGGAAAAGTCTGCAAGACCATTAGTTCGCCTCCTTTCAGACATAGTTGTGTAAAGGTCCATATTGATGAAGTGTTAAAATTCAGTGAAGGAGAAGGATTTGTAAGATAGAAATGCTCTTGTTTTTTATCTAGATGAGTTTATGAAAATTTAATGTCAGTAAGTTTCCCTCTCCTCTCTTCCTGTTAGACTGCAGAAGTTTTTAGGTCAAACATCATTTGCCTTCTGAGGACAATGTCTAACAAGTATCTTTCTTTTAAACTTTCTAGCTAAGTATGCTGAGGTTAAGGAGAATCCTGTGTGTTGAAACTAGTATTCAGTTATGCTGGTTTATTTTGCATATTATTTTCTACTTTTTATTAAATTATTTTCCAATAATTCTTACTATGGTGAGAATTCATATATTTTGTTTAATTATGAGTATTTTTGTGTGAAATTAATAATTTTATATGTCTCTAATCATTAGAATGATTTATACATATACCAGAATTGTCAGTGGAATCTAAGGAAATTGTGCACCTGACTCTTAATTTCCTTGGGTGCTCATTACCCAATTCCTTTGAAATTCTTTCATTAGACAATCTTAAAATCACAAATCTTAATTAAAATAACAAGACAGCCTTTGGAGACCTCTTAGTGTAGAATACAAAGCATGTAATTTTTCTTGTGAGAAAATTGGGGAATTTCACTGTAGGAAAATGTGTTCTCTTGACTTCATGTGTCACTGTATGCCTACTTCTGAAGTGCATGGGCTATATGATCATTGTTAGGCTTTTCTGTAGGATTGGAGTTCAGGGGTGCAATTCAACAGCATATAGAATAAATGATTCTCCAGCCTGCTTTGAATGGTGGATAAATAGTCATTTAGGTTATCATTTTCAATTTTCTCTCCTTCTACTGCCATTGCAAATTGAGACTTTTTCACTGTAATTATAATTTCCAGCCCCAAACCATATAAATAGCAGATTTTATTTTTTTTTTTTAGTACTATCTCAGAAAGAAAAAGAATGAACAGCAGGACTCATTTTCAGTTCCCTGTACATCAAAAGAATTGTAATGGATTTTTAAAAATAATGTGAAAACAAGCACTTTTTTCACAATACCCAACAGAAAATGATGATCTTTTCCTTTCAATGTTTTGCTACTCATCCTTCTCTTGGAGACATTCTGACTTAATTTCAATCTGTCTCTGTATTTTTTTTTTCTTCTTTTCCATTTGAGTTTTCTCTGTGAGGGATGCATGTTGAGGATGGTGACACAGCACAGAAGATTTCAGTTTCTGTAGGAGTTGCCCGTGGCACACTGTTTCTGGGCAGCACCCTGCTGTCTGTCTGTCTGCTAGTATTCTGTTTAGGTGGGGAAAAAAAAGGGGGGGAAGGGATTTATTGAAATAATTCAGAAATAACTGCTGAGCAGCATAAAGGTTAAATGTTAGAACTAGGTTTTAGTTCTTTTATAGTTTGCACTGAAGTAAAGTAAGTTCAGATAGTAAAAGATGGGAATAACTCAGTATTTTCCCAGAGCAATTTCTATCATGTTTGATAAAACTTTTTGATTTTTTTTTTTTTAAAGACTTTAGGTAAAGCCAAGTTTCTACATCAAATTGAAACGCTATTTTTAATGAGCAATTCAGTAAGAAATTTAAGAATTTAATACACACAATCACCATTCTGTTCCCTCTAATGCCAGCCCTCCGGGAAAGTATGGTTACAAGTAGTAGTTTCTAAAATAATACAATGTACTTTTTAATATTTGTTAAAATTCAGTTCTCTCTCTCAAATTATTTCATTGGTCTTACACATGTTTTAAAAGCAGACATTTGTGTATGTCTGTCTGTCTGTGTTTTGATGAGGAAATATAGGATATGTGTGGAGAGTGATCTAGGTTAAAACTAAAACTTTTTCAATACAATAATTCTTAATGTTTAAACTTCACTTTCTTAGTTTGGCATGGTTTAATGCAAGTAACTCTGTAATTTAAAAATAATGACACAAAAAATCCTCCAAAACAGTATTTAAAATTAAGCTCTCCACAGTAGAAATCTCCTATCCTTGCAGTTATGGGAGAGAAAGGTGTATCATTTTGAAGTACATCACCCGAATTCTATTTTAAAAATTGGAGAAAACTGAGTACTTGGATTTTTTTGATAAAACGTAGAGGTTGCTTTGTTTTGTTTTGTTATTTTAGCAAGAGAATGTAAGAGGCAAGACTAAAAGAGAAATAAGTATGGTATATCTCAAGACTGTGTGTACAGCATTTTACAGGACAAGGGGAAAGAAAAAAACAAAGTTCTGAGATATTTTTGGTCTGCTTTTACAGATCATATGTTGCTGACCATACTATGTCCAAAAAGGAAACAAAATATATTCATTCAGAACATACTTCAAATCTTGCCGGTTTACATACTCACTTTCTCTGAAAAAGTAGGATTATAACATCCAACACACATTTAATTTTATTACTCAAATGCAGATATTTTTTATTATTCTCTTCATTTTTTCTGCTGTATTCTCATTTACTTTTGATACCTCTCTATTTTGGTCACCCATATACTATAGAGGTTTACTACATGAGTTCTTAGGGAAGAAGCTTGTAAACAATGCAGGGCAGAGATTCTGTCTTCATATCTCTTTACATATATTTAGACACTGTAGATTCTACTGGGAAAAAACAAAAACAACCTGCTTTACTTGTTTTGATCATCTTTCAGCTGCAATACAAGTTCCTGGCTTATCTCACTGAGCAATGACAAAATCATTTGTAATTCTTATTCTTAGACACAAAATTGGGGCAGATCGTAACAAAAGTGATTGTATGTTTCTTGCTACTGAAATGTTAGACATGTTATCTGATATTTCCAAACCATTTAACCATTTGGCCATCAAAGAGCAGACTGTTACCTGTTTGGCTTTAATCTACTTGGCAACGGCTACATTGGAGCATAGTTTCAAAATGACAACAAACATGCACGATGCATTATAATTACATCCCTTTCAGGAATAAGAGCTGCAGAAAAATTTCTTGAACTTAAATACTATGTCTTTGCATCTGTGGGAACTAAAAATATTTTTAAAATATTTGGTTATAAAGTATATTTTCCAAAGTATTGCATGGGGTTCACAAGATTTTTTTAAGTAATGATAAAATGCAAAATCATATGTGTGCATAATTTGAGGGGACAACTCAGTGTAAATTCAATCAAGAATAAAACGCTATTATGTGCAAACACCTCCTGGGCTTGTGGAGAGGTAATGGAGCATGTGAAATAGATAAAGTGACAGCCAAGAGAGGAAGAAGATATGTGACTTTCCTTACAACTTTGTTTAATAAAGCTCTCAGTATACATTGTGGATATAATGTGTTGTTTTGTCTCCATCCAAATCATCTTAGTATTTTTTTCTATGCATTCTGTAGACTGTAATTTAGTGATAATGGCTTCTTTGCACAGTTCAGGGGTGACGAACAGGAATAACAAGTCAGTTAATAAGACGATGTGCATGTCTTTCCCAGTACAGAGCTCTTTATTTGAGTGGGTCAGGAAAAAAGTCATATTTTGCTTCTAAGAAACGTCACTAAGGATGCAGTATTGAATGTTTAGGGAGAATAAATATGAGAAAGCTGATTTTAAAGCAGCTTGTGTAAGAGCTGCATGAAAAGACTTACCTATTTTTCAGCCTTTCCTTAATTGTTACAAGCTTATTATTAGTTTGAAACATGCTTTATGAAATCTGTAATTCTTGACATTTGTCTTGGGCATTACCATTAAATTCTGTCATTTTGATCTGTGTTGCAACCTTCCAAGCCATACTGTCTGAGTGAGGAGCAGATTTGTATTGTGCTGCCTGAGAAGGACTGCAGCTGCAACACGATTCAAGGAGCTAGGATGCGGTCTCTATTTTCCCTTTGCTCCAGTTGGGAGCAATCTGTTCAAGCAAAGAGAAGTTATGCTCTTTTACTCTCTAGAGGGAGATGCAGTTGGATTCTCAGATGAATCGTTCCTATTGCCTTAACCTTGTCAACTTTTTCAGACTTTCTTATTTCAATGGAAAATTGTGATGATTAAATAATTGAAATATGATGCAGCATGGAAAGCATTTTAATGTGTATCATGTTTACTAATTTATTTTTTTTATTATTCCTTGATTCAGATAAAGTCTGGTGTTTTGAGAAGCTTCTTAGCAGCAGCTAGAAAAGATTTTATGTATTAGCAACATAAATAATATGCCAACATAGTAACAAATGAAACCGTTTTCCTGTTTACTACTGAAAGAGGATCTATTTATAACACTACAGATTTCCCTATAATTTAGGAAAAGGAACATCTTGCACAGAATTTGAAATTAATTTGGATGAGGACAACATTGCTTTTTACAAATATTTTTGGTCTCACATAACTCTGTATTTACCAGAGATCTCTCAGTGGTTTAGGTTGCAGAACTGGTGTTTTACAGACCTACAACAAATAAAAGAATAACTAGGTTTATAAATGGGACTAAAATTGGGTCTCATCACACCTGAGAGCATAAGAAATGCCTTACTGGGTCAAACCAGCAAAATGTCTCTGGTGGTGACTGGGAGAATGTACCCGCCTAGCTACTTTCTTCGGACTATTCCCCTCATACAACATCTGTAGCTGTTGGATTGGAGATATCAGGAGACACATTACTGCCTATCCCTTGTAGCATCTATTTTTCAGACTATTGTCCATGAAGTTGTCTAATCCCTCTCTGAAAATGCTGATTCTCTCAGCCCTAGTAACCTCCTGTGGCAGCAAGCTTTAGATACTCACTGTCCGCTATGAAAAGAAATAATTTCTTTTATGTGTTCTAAACCAGTTTCCACTACAAGAATGCAGTATACTCCTACCCATTCCTTTCTGTCTTTTGACGTTCAGGAGTGAACCTTTTCTTTTATGTAATATTGCCAAGTTTCTTAAAACTCTTTTTTGAGGGACTTTATTATAAAGTATTTTATATGTGTATGTCTCCTATCTGAACCAAATCATTCTTTTCTGCATGCTTGTTGCCTTCTTTAAAGAAGCCCAGGACTCCCTTTAACAAAAAGCTATGGCAGCTCTTTCCAAGAAAAAGACACTTGCTAATTTTATTCCTCAGAGTGGTTTTACCAGCTTTTACCATACATGAAAGATAGGCATATAGACCAGCAGTTGCCAGGATCTGGAAGCACAGTTTTAGGATCACAATGCTAGAGTAGTACGATTGAAGCCTTGCATTATGGTCACATTTCCTGCCATCACAACCTCTCTGAGCTCTCTCTTCGTAGGCGGCTTATGTTACTCTTGATTATAGGTTTATCATATTCTTCAGACTTGGAATATAAATTTAGCATTAATTATAGAGATTAAGTAATTAATCTGATTTTATTGTAAAGTCATTTTTAATATATAATAGTATCCTGACACCCACAAAGCCTTCTTTCCTGTATACTTTACGTCCGTATATTACAATGCACACCTAGCTATCATTCTGACACCAAACTTCTGAGAAATCTGATACGTGAGTTCAAGTAAAACAAGCTCTTTATATCTTAGCTAAGAAATTGAGGCCAGTAGTTTTCAGCAGAATTAAAAATAGAGAAACGGAAGAGCTACCCTGCCCTTTTGCACTGTCATTGCATAAGAAAGTACAATGACAAAGAGAGGCCAATTTCAAGAGCAGTAAGCTAACTCAGGGGCAGAAATCATTTTGTAAGTGTTGTTCTTATTATAGTCAGCCAGTTTGTAGGTACTGTTTCTCATTCTCCCTCTTTAGTTTTTCTCCATTGTTATCAAGCAATCAAAATAAAAGTTGAAAATGCATTAGCTATAGAAAATGCACATGATCATGTTTTTACGCAAACCAGCATCTAAAGTTCTGTGAAAAACGATGCTATAAATTAGCATAGGGCTCTATCTTATTCTCCATGCTGCTTTTTATAGAGTTTCTTTTCTTTTTTTTCTTTTGCAAAGGAATGATAGGTATAATAAAAAGGGCTTGAAGGAGATTTGAAAGGCTGTGCAGTCCAGATTTTTGCCTCAGGCAGGATCAACTAGACTTAAAAATTTCTGACCAATTTCTGTCTAACCTGCTCTTTAAGTCAAGATTCTTTTTGTAGCTTTGCAGGATTTTTTTTTCTACTGCTTTGTAATCCTTGCAGTTCAAAAGATGTTTGTCTCCAACCTTAATATCCCCTGCTGCAATTTAAACTAATTATTTCACCACAATAGAAATTGAGAAGAGTTTACCCTCTTTCAGCCATAACCTCATATATTTGAAGGCTGACACTTACTTCAGTTCAATCTTGTCTAGACTAAACAAATCCTGCTTTTTAAAATTTCTGTCCTTGTTTCTAGACTTCTGATCATCTGTCCAGTCATTTGCAACCCATTTTGATGTTCATCCAGTTTATTCATAGAATCATAGAATGGTTTGGGTTGAAAGATCATCTTTGGGTTAAAGATCATCTAGTTCCAACCCCCCTGCTATGGGCAGGAACACCTTCCACTAGATCAGATAGTTATTTTAGTGCTTTGCACTTACTGAATTGAGTTCTCAGTTTTTTGGAAACCACTTCAAATTGTGTTCCTCTTCTCAAGTGCTTGTTGTGGGTTGGGTTTTGCATCCTTGTGAATGCAAAAAATCTACCCTCTATTCAACAACCAAGCAATTAATGAAAGTAGTGATTAATATTAGCCATAGTAGAAGATTGTAGGTTGGAGAAGGACTTTTTACAAGGGTATATAGTGATAGGACACAGGTCAATGGATTTAAACTGGAAGAGGGGAGATTTAGATTAGATATAAGGAAGAAATTCTTCACTCTGAGGATGGTGAGGCACTGGAACAGGTTGCCCAGAGAAGTTGTAGGTGCCCCATCCCTGGAAGTGTTCGAGGCCAATTTGGACGAGGCTTTGAGCAACCTGGTATAGTGGAGGATGTCCCTGCCCATGGCAGGAGGGTTGGAACTAGATGATCTTTGAGGTCCCTTCCAACCCAAACCATTCTATGATTCTATGATGGTACGAATCTGCATGTAGCTTCACTTGATATTACCTTCCCATGTAGTAACTTCAGGTTATGATTTTCCATCAGTTTAATTTTCATTTAAAACAAAATTTCCTAGCTTGCTTGTGGTAACGTCACATGGGAAACATCAGAAACCTTCCTGAGGGCATCAGACACAACTTCTAGCTGTTGTCCACTATTGGTAAATCTTACAGCTCCAGATGAAAGAAAATTCAGTTGATTGGTTATTGTTTACTCTTGATAAATGGTTGCCTGCTACTTATTATTTTTTCCCTTCTTACAGATTATTTAATCATATGTTCTAGAACTGAACTTAGAATAATTCACCTAAAATTTCCTGGGTAATTTTCTATCCCCTTTCAAAAGTGAACTGTATTCATCCATTGCAGGTTCTCAAATATAACTAATAATGCCTATGAGATTGCTCAAGCAAGTTCCCAAGTATTATAGATGAAATTCATGAGTTGTTAAATCACAATTCATATTGAGCTAGATAAGAACAGTGTCATACCAATAACAAAATTAGTGTTGTTTGTTCATTGACTTTCACACAGAGACCTTCTGCCTTGAAGCTGTTAAGATAAGGATTAGTGCTAGAACAATTTTTTTTTCAGACTGTCACTTCAAAAGTTTCAGTGACTGTTTTATTCTATTTGGGAAAAATGTTGTGACAAAATATGATTACAAACTTCAGAGGATCCGGAAAAATAATCTCCATCTTGTTTAATGTTGCAGAAGAGAAATGAGCAATAATTTTGAAACTCTTGCTGCCAAGAGAGGTATAAAAAAGAGTGGATAATAGTACAAAAAAGCTATTTAGGCTCTCTGTGATGGGTTGTACTCCTTATCTGAATATTGTCTACTGTTTCAAATTACCTGCATATATGTGTGTGTGAGTGTGTGCATATACATATACATTTAAACATTTCAGATACTTTTTCTTTTCTTGTAGAAGATATAGTGAAGAATAACAACAACAAAAAAAATCATTGGGTAGCTAGAAGAATTGGTGACAGCAAGTTCTAAGCAATCACCTGGCTAAGCAGTGACTTAGAGGTTGAAATAGTGAACAAGTATTTGAAAATATCCTTCCAATAGGAATAGTAGAACACACATGCAAGGTTAAATCATGGACAGTTAGTACAGGTATCCTCAGGCTGCTCCATGAAGTCGATCCAAAATTATTGTACCTTTTTAAAAAAAATTAAATTGATTATACAACAATGAAGACTTGACTCTGACCACTTTCTCATGTATACACAGATGCTAGTAGTACTGCAGTGTTGTGGAAGTGCCTTGATTACAGATAGGCTCATTGCAGTTGTTTTAAATGAGATAAAGCTGGGGAGCAGATGCAGGAACAGGTAAGTGATTCTCAGTCAGTCAGCTGAGACTCATCAGGTCTCATTAACTCAGGCTGTTCCTGAAAGGTGCCGTACTGCTGAGCTGGCCCCAGAAACTACACAGCCGTGTTCACACAGTGCTCTGTGTGCATTAGTCAAGTCTATCTGACCTAAGCTAACTCTGTACTGAATCAGCTGTAGTGCCTCTGCCCCATATTGTATTTAATCCAGAATTGAGGTTAAATCATCCGTAGGTAATTGAGGATTGACTGCTTTTCTGGAGTGTGCAGTTAGCTCCTCTCTTACATATCACTGCTTTTCACCCTCTCCCTCTCATGCTCCTATCCTGCTATTCACTCTTGATCCTTTTTTTCCCATCCTTCATGCCCTTGTGGTTGCGCTCAGCCTGAAGCATTTGCCTTTCTCAAACAGGTGAGCTGGTGGATACAATACACCTGCAGCTGAGCAGTTGAGCAGGAAGGAAGCAGTCTGGGTGCAGCTGGCCAGGAACTACTGTTCCCTCTTCCAGGGGATGTATGTTCAGTTTGCAGTGGTATGCCGGAGTCTGGACACCTTACAATAAGCTCTTCGGTCAATGCTGTTGTAGCAGTAGCTGATTTTTTTTTATTCAGTATGAGTAACGAGTAAGATCATGCTTTGTGGCTATTTAGGGTTTGAGTGATTGTTAATCTGTGGATAGATCTTCAGTTTGGAGGTAATTCAATAAGCACACCCTCGGCCAGAAATTCTGTGCATTTGTGTGTATGTATAGAAATCTCTATTAATGTATATCTTACGTGACTTTAGTTGTTTATGATAAGGAACAGTCCTCCAAGAGAGTAAGTCATATGATCGGATTTCCATATTCAATATCTCTTATGCTGTGGAAGACAGTTCAAAACATTTTCCTTTGGTCTACAGTGACATTAGAAAACAATAAACCATCAAGCCTCAAGAGAACTACCTTGGCATACATGATCAATCAGTTATAATTATTTGTTATCTCTTAATGCCTGCACATCTGCAGCAGTGAGTAATTAAAGTTTGAAAGGAAGCTAGAATTTTGAAAACTGATTAAGATCTTTGCAGATTTTCAGAACTACGTTTATTTTTCTTTTTTTTTTTCTCTTTTGTTTTGAAGAAATATAGGGATCATACTCAAAGAAGTTAAAACAACCTCATTTACACACTAATCTACACCTGGAATATAGACTGAGAAAAAATGAAATCACAGCAGTTATTCTGCTGTCAGGAATCTGTTTAAAAAGAGAAAAAATTCTGATCACAATTCTCTGTTACCACAGTCCTAATAGTGTCCTATACTAATGCTACTAGTGTTGTGCTTCTTTGACATTCTCTCTCAGCGTCACCCAAATCAAGATGACAAATGCGTAACTTTAGGTACCTGTACAGTAACAACTGTTGTCCTGCGTTCCTCATGTACTACTCATCTTCAGTACAGCAGCCCAGCCATTTTGCATTCCCTTTGCCAGCTTGCTCCAGTTGCTTTTTGTTAGAGCTGTGTCTCAGTTACTTTTGTACTCTGAACTTTAGAGCTCAAGGCACAGACTGAGAGCAAAAGGAGGGTCATGGGAGCAAGCTGGCATAGTGGCATCAGTGCCACTGCTACACCAACTAGACATGATCAGCCAGTGACACCTCTATAGCCCTTATGAGCCTTTCTGAGAAAGCAGCTGGTATAGACTATTAGGACGTGCTGAGACATAGCTCCTAAACTTGTCAGTGCTTCAGTTTTGTTTTGTTTTTAAACAGAATATATTACACTGTCATGGATAAATAAACTGATGTTGCTTTTAGCTGGTTCATCAGGACTAAAAGATAATGGCATCTGTTCTGTCCTATGTGTAATATTTCTCTTTTATTTCTTAGCGCAGTTGTTTATTCTTGTTTTTATGATCCTCAGCCCATGTTTCTAGAGAGTTCTTCAAATCCCTTGGACAATGGCTGCAATTTACATCTTTGCATTTTCTAGTGCTTGGAGTGAAGGTATTTAGAAGGGTACTCTGGAGGAATAAAGCAGAAGAAATAGAAATAGTAGCTTCCTAAACTCAGTTTTCTTTTGTTAATAATTAATAGCTGACCAAAAAAAAAAAAATTGTTTGCCTTCAAATGTAGCTCTCAAGAAAAATAAATCTTACTTCTTTGGTCTGGTGGGAAAAGCCACCTAAAAGAAGTGTATCTGAATGTGATAACCATATCTATATGTAATAATTTTCAGGAGAAGAGAAGGAATAAGGTCAGAAAGTCGAATAAGAAATATTGCCAAGATAGTTACATTTTTAAGCACCATAGACTGTAAAATACATCCCAGTTTTGCAGGCTGGTATTTGCAAAAAGCCAGTGACCTCAGTCTGGAGTCCTTCCAGGATTTAGCTGTTGAAGAACTGCTTGTCACAATCTAGCAGTACTCTCATTTCCATAGGGAGATACAAATCATTAATTTTTAAAAATGTAACACGTTTGGAAGCTCTTGTTTCCACCTCCCAATATGGCCTTACAGTTAAACTGACTTTGTTATGGTAACAGAGAGGGGAAAAGCAGGAGACAGGGTGTCCAGATGCATCTTAGCAGCCTCCTAGTTAATTTGGGCTCTTCACCCCTGGAGAACTGACAGCATCAATCCTTACCCTATCCTCTATACGATATGACATTCTCTTGCAACTTACTAGTTTAGTGAGTAAAAAGTGAAAACATCACAGATCAGATAGGGCCAAATTCTCAGATATGTTAAACTTGAAAATGATTATTCCAGAATTTTATATATGTCTCTATTGTGCTTCATACCAAACTGCGTCAATGCTAGTAAGATATAGAAATACCTTATTGGCATGAAAAAAGTTAACAGTCAGTGAAAAGCTGAACATCAAGTTGGATTAACTGTTACAGATTAATAGTTACTAGTGAGTTGTTAGCAGCCAGTGCCATAAGCCCGTGGGTTTAGGAACTGAGGTCTGTTAATTTAAAAAAAAAATTACCTTTCATGTTGAAAAACAGCAATCTGAAAATGGATGATATACATTCATTCTATCTTCAGTGATATTTTTCAGCCATGACTGACAATATTATGGAGCTGCATGTAGTGAATTTCTGAATACAGTCAGAATTTTTAATGCAAAGCAATGTATAATATAGTTTGTTATATAGTTAAGGCCCATCTTTTGTTGCACAAGTGAGAGAACATGTATGAGAACAGTCTAGGTAAAACCTGGAGACAAGCTTATTTCTTTCTGGAACTGTGGAAGTACTTTGCCTATAAAATGTTCACATTTGACAAAACGTAACAGGAACTAAGTGTAAATAAAAATATAGTGGAAGAGGTGGTTTTACAGCTATTTTCATTCTTTTGTCCCAGGAAGAAGTTGATGGCTGAAAGCCAAATTCTGTTTTTCTAAGGCAAGAGAATTACAGCAACAAAATAATATTTTTACAATGCACAGAAAATCTTGTCTGTGGAAAAATGTCAGTATTTCAAAACTGCTTTACAAAGATAATCTAGAGAATGGTATTTTAATTTTGACTTTTAATGGTGAAGTTTATTCTAAGATTATTTTCATTTTTCCAGGAACATTTATTATATTCATAAGTGGGTTGTAATAGTATCTCAAGAAATTGTCCTCCTCTGTTTCAACCAGACTGTGATGCTCAAGCTCATTGCCCCTCGGGCCTCAGTTACTCTTCTGTTACAGAACAGGAATCAGAGGAAGGCCATTAATTTTGAAATTTGTTTTCTTTAGGTTCCATCTTTGTTATTGCAAAGGCCCACTGCAAAATCAGTATCTATATATACTTATATATAGCCACGTACGTGTATACATAAATACACATATAAAGCAAATTATTAGTTCGTGCTTTTATTATAGTAGTGTCATTCGACTTTAACAGTGAATCTTTCTTTTCTATTTATATCAGTTATATTTCTGAAACTGTCATTCAGTTAATAAAACTATTTTTTTTTCTGAAAAGGAAAAATGCTAATTTTCCTTCTGCTGAAGTAGAATTGTGTGGCTCCTCTGCAAGCTACTAATCAATGTCTGCACCTTCAGCCGCAAGCAATGGTTACAGATGAAATACCTTTAGTAGGAAGAGTTCCTTTTGTCTGAACAAGAAATAGCTGCAGTTTTATGCCTAACTTTATGCTTAAACACTAGTCTCAGTCAGAAATTGATTAAATATATTTAACTTACATTATATCTGTATGAGGGAAGGGGAATCAAGTTGGACCGATACTGATTTGAAGAAAAAGGTGTTGAAAAATCGTCCCAGATAACTTGCCTTTATAGATGAGTTGAAATTCAATTCAAAATGTATTTTTAATTTCTCATGAATTCATAGTTTTCAAGGTCAGAAAGGACTGGTATGATTATATAGTATTTATGAAACTGTAATCCATGGGATTTTATGTAGGGATTCCTCTTCCTGCTCTTCAAAATTATGTCTGACTTTCTATTAAAAAAATAATGTGATCTTGATTTACACAATTCTATTAATTAAGAACCTCTTACATTCTTTAGTCGTCTGCACTTATTTCTAAATGGACTCACTACTAAGAATTTACATCTTTTCTGTTTGAACTTCGCTTTCTTTAATTTCCAGCCAATATATCTTTTTAACTCTATTGTTTCCATAATTAATAATTACTGTACTATCAGAAAACTGTTTTTGATGGCACTTAGCATAAGCAAATTTACCCTCTGCAGCAAGCTGACCAAGGGATGGCACCGTAAAATGACAGAAAAGTCTAAAATGAGGCATAATTGCATAACTTAGGCAACTGTTTCCCAGCCTTGACACACCTGCCCAGCTCTGCTGGTGCTTAGCTCCGCAACAGCGCCATTTCCTGTGCTCCTTCAGTTTGGCTTTTGCATGTGAATAGAAGCTCTTCTAACCTGCTCTACTGAAATTTAAAATCTAGTACCCATCCTCAGAGTAAGCCCTCCTTCACCTGCCTCTCATGAATATGTGCTTTAATCTGCCAGGTGTTCTTCATCAGCATATAAAAAGAGTTTTCACTGCAAATGGAGGAAGAGCCGCTGCCTTTTTTCTGTTCCTTTGTACATTTTCTAGCGCATAAGGCATCCATCTTGGCAGTGAGTCACCTGCTTTTAGCGTCTTTCTTATCTCCCACTTTTCAGAAATGTTCTTTACACCAGGCTGTTCTGGTCGGTTTTAGTCTGTGCCTCTTTTGTTGAATTGGCAAACAATTCAGCTTAGATTGTTGTGACTGGTGAAGGGGAGTAGGTTGTTTTTTTTACAACCTACTCCTCTTTTGTGTGTTCTTGTTCAACGCTGTTATGATACTGTTGTAATGTTGATGTGACTGAAGTTGTGCCTAAATATGAAATTCGCAGAGGCGAGGGGTGGAATGCGATGGGTTTGCGTAAAGGGGTTCTGGTTGCAGGAGAGGGAATTTGCTCCGTGTAACTTCCCTGATTTCAGAACCGGGTCAGACCCGGTTCTGGCCACCAGATTGGATGTTGGTTTTAGTCTGTGCCTCTTTTGTTGAATTGTTCAGAAAAGAGTTGAGCAGTCCCAGGACAGGAAAGAGAAAGCAAAGACCCTCCCCTTGTCCCCAGACACCCACCACCTGTGCCAAGACAAGGAGTGCTAGTGTATTTTTGCTAGTCATGCAGTGGCTAGACAACTTTCCACACTGCCTACGAGTGGCTGAGTTCCTGTCTGAGGCATCTACTCTCCACCCGCTTTTCACACTGCAAAATAACTGGAGGACCTAACCCAGCTACAGCTCCTACTTTAGCTACGTGTGGTGATATTCAAGCGTGCAGCACTTACATCAGTTTCTCAACCTGCCCCATAGCTTCTTACATCTTGAAGGGCAAATCATAGTTTTTGAGTGTTAAATACAGTCTTTTCAAAAGACTAGTGTCTCTGTAACACTACTGAGACAAGATGGTATTAAAAATTTACGGACTCTTGCTGGTAATTGAGATCTTGAGATTTCCTCACTCAAATTAATTCTAAAGGTAAGTTTTGCCTAGTTCAAACTTTTAATAATCCATTTTTAAAGTACACCATTTTTTTTCCTTCATAATGTCCAGTCTTTTAAATGAAATATTTTTTCCTGGACTTGCAATATCCACATTATGTACAGTTCCTTCCTTCACTGTTCATGAAACACGAACAACATCAGATTTTTTCAAGTTTCTACCTTTATCTTCTGTGTTATTGTTGGCCTTAATTAAGTACATAGCAACTGAAATATGGAGGAATAAAAATTAGAAGTAAAACAAACAAACAAGCACAACAAAACAAAGCAACAAAAATTAAAATAAAAATGAAAGGCAAAAGTATATCTCTAGGAGTAAAAGCTTTCTGAATATATCAGAAAGGTTTAGGTACCAAAACTAGGTTTGTTGCTTTGTATAGTTCTCATCTTTCAGAATGACAATGAGATACAAATAAAGATAAGGATCCAAGTTACTAGATCTGGACTGAAGTTATTGCAACATTTCTTATCGGATGTGATAAATAAGAAACACACACAATATTAAGTTCACTGTAAGAAAGAATTGATATAACAGTTTCTGTTTTCTTTTTCAAAAGCAAACTTAAACAAACCTGGTGAAATCTTCTTTCTTCATTTTACCTTATTCTTGAAAAAAATATCTAGTGTCATAAGGTTCTAGAGGAAAATTTATCTGGCAAATGATGCTGTGTCAATCCCTTTTCTTCTTCTTAATTGTTATTAACCTGCTATTACTGGAGAAAACTTCCAGTAGAAGTAATCAAAGATTTCCAGAGGCTCTAGCAGGAACTGAGGAAGTAATTCTGTGGGTTTTTTCAGAGCATAAAATTGATTCATTCTAACCTTTTCCTATAAAATTGGATAATTTATGGAACATCTTTAGTTAAACTGTTAGCTTTCGTTTTCCACAAAAAAATGTTAGTTATTGTCTTAATTTTTAAAAAAGGAATAGCTAAAAATACCTGCTTGTTTTGCTTATATTCATAATATAATATTATGTCTATTCAATACTGGTTTATGCAAGGTAAATGTGTCTTCTGTTTAAAAATGTGACAAAGTAAATAACCTATGTGAAATATGTTCATTTGATTCGTGTCAATATGTGACAATAGATGGATAGGTGGCAAGGAGTAAAGTGTGCTTATTCAAGATAAGTGATTGTCTTAGTTTAAGATCTCTGTGAAATGCAAAAAAGTAAAAATGTAAAAAACATCTAAAAAAGTAAAAATGTAAAAAAGTAAAGATGGTAAAAAACATCTCGGTGGGCCTTGGCTGACTTTTAGCCTCTCAAGAAGTCTTATTCTTGTACCTTACTTGTGACTGATCCATGCTGCATGTACCTTTCCTTGCTAACTACCCCATTTGTGAATGAGTAGAACGGTATCTGCCTCCTGCAGTTCTCGAGCAGTATAGTTGTTTTCCCTGTGACCTCAGTTTTTTAAGCTTTTTTTCTCTTCTACATTTTTCTCTTCTACATTTTTCTCTTCTACATTTTTCTCTTCTACATTTTTCTCTTCTACATTTTTCTCTTCTACATTTTTCTCTTCTACATTTTTCTCTTCTACATTTTTCTCTTCTACATTTTTCTCTTCTACATTTTTCTCTTCTACATTTTTCTCTTCTACATTTTTCTCTTCTACATTTTTCTCTTCTACATTTTTCTCTTCTACATTTTTCTCTTCTACATTTTTCTCTTCTACATTTTTCTCTTCTACATTTTTCTCTTCTACATTTTTCTCTTCTACATTTTTCTCTTCTACATTTTTCTCTTCTACATTTTTCTCTTCTACATTTTTCTCTTCTACATTTCAGTCAATTTTCCCTAGAGACCTTGCAATACCTGCTCCCAAAGTCCTTTCTATAGACAAATGGGGAGCAGAGGAGGAAGAGAGAGGGTGAGAGTTACCCCAGCTCCAGCCATCAGCTTCACCTTACATTGTTGGTCAAAGCATGAAGATTCAAATTAAGTACTCCCTGTTTTACTTGGTTTGTTTAGTGTATATCAACAGCATGTTGCACTTTTTCTTGTCGTATCTTCCTAGTATGAACGAGAATTCATAAGTTGTAAAGGAATCGTCCTCAGACATTTACAATGCCACCAACATAATTTGTTGAGTGACTGTCACAAAAAGCATACAAAAATTCCATGATGCTTTTTCATGCATCTAGTGAGACATCTGATAAGCTGTCACTGGTGGCTTTCCCACAGCATCACTAATGGAGTTGATATATCTACTAAGACAGTGGTGAGAGCTACTTAAGCACTTCTTGAATGGGCCTTAAGTGGGCATAAAAATATATGCCTATGAAAACTTAAACTGCATAAATCACTCAGGCAAAATCAAATCATACCGTCCAGTCTGTTAATGTTTTGATTTCACTGACAGATACCAATCAGCTAGCAACACTGCTTAACAGTAACTCTAGATCTTATTTTCCTCAAATTATACGTGCTTTGGAGGGAAAGCACAAAACAGCTAATAGCCAAAACAAAATTTTTTTATTTTAAAAAGAATGCTTTGCTGAATTATATTACTTTCATTATTTCATAATTTTATGTTTAAATGTAGAGAGCATGTAAATGATCATTTTCTCTCCTATTTCCTTTCTGTTTATTGACAAGAAAGCAAATTCAAATTGCGCTTGGGAGGAATAACTTAACAAAGCCAATTTTATTATGCAGATGAATTGTAGGTGTTGCATATATGCATTTTCTGAAATTGTTAGCAAGCTTTTTTCCAAAGCTTTCTCTCTTTCTAGGTATATATATAACATATTATATTTAGAGAACCAACCAGCCTTAAGAAACTCATTTGTTTAAGTAAAAGTTGTCATGGCTATACATTTTGCTCAGAAAGTAATTACTTCATTTTTTGTTTAAATCTAAGGTTTAGAGTTTAAAGTTTTTCAAAAGATGAGCAAATCATTTCCTCAACAACTGTTTAATAGAACTCTGCTTTTTCTAAGAATATCGTGATGAGTTTGGAGGAGTGAATAGTTTCATAAGAAGAGAAATATACCTTCCTTCTCTCTTACATTCCCATATTAACCGTTCAGTTGTGCTTTTGTGGTCCACCGGTTCATTTCATTAAACGAGGTTGGGGGTGGGCCAAAATAAACCATCTCAAACAGTTGGGAAGTTTTAGTCTTCAGTCATGTGTTGTTTATGACAAAATGGTGCTTCTAGTTTGCTCTTATTATGGAAGGTCTTCCCTAAATCTCCTTTTTGACCAAACATCATTTTTCAGATCACTCATTGTTAGCATTCTTAACTAGTAAAAAAAAAAAAAAAAAGTATAAAATAGATAGCAAACTATATTTGACTAGTAGCACGTAAATACACAGAAAATTGTGAAGACATGGTAATCATTACTCATATAGAGGATTCCTCAGTTAAACACTAAAAAGGAATTGTGAGACCCACTTTACTCAATAATATTTATTTTTTTTATGGCATTTGAACTTGTTTGTTTTCAGAGTCATTTTTCAACTTAAAAATGCAAAACAGTTACGAAGTAGACCCAGAGCCTTTTTAAAGAAGCATACAGACTGAGACACAATGATACAATGCTGCAGAACAGCAACTTTAACTCTCGTTTATATGTTTCAAGTTCAGCAATGGGAGATGAGAAGCCCTGGCTTTGATGTGAAGAAAGTTGCTTCTTATATTGAAGGGCAAATACCCATAATCAGCACTAGTAAATGATTGGTTGAATGTTTAGGACTTGAAATGATCCTGGAATTCAGATATTCCAATTTAATAACACTTGTCATAAAGTCAAGAAAAAAGGAAAAATTATTGGATAGATTTTAAAGATCCTGTCTTTTATACAAACTACTACACTCATGGCTAGAGTGGCAAGTATTCAGGCTGCAGCATGCTGTACATTATGAAGCTAGAGAATATTTTAATTCTTAGCCTCAAACCTTGCAGTCCCACCAAGAATTTGTCACACTTGACCTGTTTCAGTTTATTTTTTTAGCATTTTTTATACAAGTTATTTCAGTTGCTGACTTGAACAATTTGTTCCATATCTCAACCCCCATTTTGTGTGAAGAAATCATAAAAGTTAGGAACCTGAAAATTAGATTGTTCTTTTGAGCAGCTGCTGTCCACAAATGTGGAAAGATTGTTAAAAGTTAATAGCTTCGCTTTCTAACAAAGTGTAGACAAGTTTGATGACTGAATCTCATCTTTCCATTACTGTGCTGTCACCCAGCATTATTATGTTGACACTAATAGATGTATGGAAGAAAAATAAAAGCTCTTTTGGGGGTTTAAAGATGTATTTGTATAACCATGGATGTCAATGGTCCTTCTTCATTGTTGATCTACTCATGTGGAATTATGTTTATTATTAAATACTAATTTCTTGATTAAAATGTAGTCTATAATATTTTGCAGAATACTTTATTGTACCTTTACAGAGCACTAGGTAAATGAGAGTAAAGGGAAATTATATGCACAAGAACACAAGTTATTAGTGAAAAAAAAAGTACTTCTAGTGTAGCTGACTTCTTAAGTGTTTGTACCTGTGCTTTTGGTGATCTGATGGGGACTAGATAGATTTCTGTTTAATTTATTTTGAAAATCCTTTTCTAATAACTCTTATTTCTGTATTACCCATTTTTACATAGCACATTTGTTTCAGCGTACTGACATTCCGAATCAGAGGCATCTGGTCTGTTGCAGCTGCTGTGCCTCCACCGGGGTGCCACTATTAATGAGTTTTTCTTCCCATGGCTGTTGTAACAACGTCTTCTAATAGTTTCTACTTAGTTTTCTGTTGAGGATCCAGTTTTACAACATCAACTATTTGGCTGAATTTGTAAGTTTTTAAAAGTCTCTCCATATAGGAATTGTTTCTGATTTCAGAAATTTTCAGCTAATACTTTGAAACATTTCAATTTTTTTCCCCTAAAAATCATATTTAGTGGTCTTTTAATTTGTATTCATCAAAACACTTCTCTTCCTAGCATAATTATTTGTATTTTTGTAACCCACAACATCAATTTTTATGATTAGTTTATCCAGTCACAGAATATTTTTCTGAGGTTGATAATACTTTAAGTGGAGCTGAAGTGTTGCTGTTGATCACAGGAAGACTCAGGAATGATGTTATTTAGTACCTACTTATCCAAGTTTCCATCAGGGTTTGTATGTGTACATTGCAAATGTAAGTTCCATGTGGAACGTATGTTTACTAAATCTATAAGATCGGACCAATTGGTAAAATTATACCAATAAACGTTGTAACATTTTTACAACAATTTTTTCATACAATTTCATCAAATGAAATAGAACATCGTTTGGGTAAGGTTCTCACACACTTTGTATTAAATCAAAGAAAGAATATTAATTTGAGGAATGTTATTTCTTCCTTAGTCTGACTGGTTAACTTTCTAAAACTAAGAAAAAAACACCTGTTCTATAATTATATGTTATTGTCTTCTGACACATCAAATGGCAGAGGGAAGTATGTCCTTATAGTCCATATAGGGGTGAGATTGTTGTGTTCCTGAGCAGAACTAGCAAGACTCGTTTTAAAGAAGCATTGCTAGTTTTCCAGAGTGTCCAGTTCAGGAACTGCAGATGGGTCTTGTGAGTAAAACATTCTGTACAGCACTTAGGCATGCGTCGGTTCCATTCTCTCATTTTGGTACTGAGCAAATCCTTACTGCGCAGTCTTTACCTATTGCTTTGTTTCTTACTAGATTTCATATAGCAGAAGCTTTCTTCTGTGATACAAACATAGCATTCAGTGTCTGGTTGGAGACTCAGGCTGGATCAAATAAATCATTCTCCTATTCAGTATATCAAATATAAAAATTATATTTAGGAAACTTTAGAGAACAGTGTAGAGTCACTGTTGGCATAAGACCTTAGAATCACTTTATTTGCTTTTCCTCTTCTAAACAGTTTCTAAGTAGGGGAACAAGAGAGAAAGGGAAATACTACTTTGGAGGCCACACAATTACATGAGCATGTTGTACATGTTTTAGTGCTCCTTCTGCATAGTCCATTTTGGCAGTACATATAATGCAGATGTTGTTAGACTGCAATGGGACTGCTTTTTCTATTGTAAAATTCATGTCACTCATTAACTTGTCTTCCTCGAAAATGGAATTTTGAAAGCCCATAGATATCTAGAGGTAGTAACTGCATCAGTAGATTTTATTTCTTTTTCTTGAGTGCTTTCACTAAGGAGAGCCTTCTAATGAGAAATTTGTTCTTTGCTTAATTATGCAAGCTGCTGCTTTAACTGCGTGTCTCTGTATGCAATCTAATCAGTATACAAGTGAAAAAATGCCTAAAAACTAAACTGTTGGGTATGGATTTAGAAAGCCAATTGTAGTAGATTTTTCAAAGATCTTCTGATATAGAAGTTAAAGGCAAGAATTTTGCAGGTTGTAGCTAGATATGTATCTTGAAAATTACCTTTTTTTCTGAAGAGCTTGTAACTGAACAAAAATGAAACTGTGTAGCTTTTAGCTTGCTTTTGATGATACATGCTGTAGTTACTGGAAGTGATATTCTCTTGCACTTTTGTTAATCCAATTGAACAGAAAATTATATCAGACGTTTACCTGTCACCTTCAACTTGGTGAAATTACATAACTGTAATCTCAGGTTGGAGGGCCAAATTTAAGATCAGACTCTGTAGGTCTTTTCCATCCAGCGCAGTCAGTGAATAAATAATAGCTTGTTAAAATAAAGTACGATTATTTAGAATAAAAGCACTTTGAGACAGGGGAAAGAAAAGACTTTTAAGACAATAAAATACTCAAGACACATAGTCAATAGCCCAGTGAGCATGCTAACAGATTGTCTAACCACTGTCCACATAGAAAGCTTGAGAAGTAAAAATCCTCTGTACCTACTAGCTACCTGACAACATACTACCTGTTATGGTGACTCAAAATTGTGGGCAGAAAAAAAGTCATTGCTACTTCCTGCTCCTAAGACCAGGAAATCTAATGAGTATCTTTTCTGGAAGCTGCACGATAGGGGTATGAACCTGTTAGATTTGGTCAATATCTTTTAAATACATCCTTGGATGATTCTTATGTGGGAAATCATTGAACGGATTGTTTGTTTCCTCTTCCCTAATTCTTCAAAATAAATTAAAATAATATATGCATAAATCTTTTATGTCTTATTTCCTTGACTGGTCATTTTCATTATATCTAAAGCTATTGTATTTTGGGTTTTATTACCTCCTAAAGACCATGATTCATTGTTCTGAAGCCCATCTTTTTCCCTGTGAGAAACTCAACATCTGCTTCTTACTTTCTAGTCCAGTTGTCCTGGGCTTTATGTATTTGCTTAACAAATATATAAATTATTGTGAGTGTCAATTACTTTTCTGCTAGGTAAGGTGTCAGGACAGAAAAAGCAACATTAACAGTCTCACATTGGCTTTAAACCAATAGATAGTGTTAAACAAAAGACAGACTTAAAATATTAAGGAAAAATAATTAATTAGACTTCATGAGTTACTAGGAAAATTCTGCCTAATCTGATAAGAATGTAAACTGTAAACCTCTATTTTTTTAAAAAATATACTGTAAAATCTAAGAGAATAGTATCCTTCTATATCTTTATAGAGGAAAATAGGTTACCCTTACATAATTTGATGAGTTAAAAAAGTGAAGAATGGTTGTCATTTCATATTTAGTTTTATAGGTTCTTTTAAAATTGTTGTTGCAAGTTATACTTAATATTTTTATTTTAAGAATAACAACAATCTTTGGAAGGTCTAGACCCAGTTCTTCATATTATTTGAAACAGCAAACAATCTTTCTACTTTAAATCAAGCTCGCACAAAAAAAGAGTCCCAATATGTGGTCTTCTCAACAGCTCTACATACTTTTTTTTTTGTTTTATTTTTGTATTTGTGTGCAACTAGGCAATACTACAGGATCTGGAGCAAAGACGTCCCCAACTGGATGAACTAATTACTGCAGCACAAAACCTAAAAAACAAGACGAGCAATCAAGAGGCCAGAACGATAATTACTGACCGCAGTAAGTGGTGATTCTGCTGTCATATGATGTTTCAGAAAATATGGAAAACGTCGTAATACTTGATAAGCATAGCATTTTTCAGACATTTTATGTATTTGCCATGAGAAGGAGAGTTCCATCAGGAGACAGTTCTCACATAGATTATCCAAATTGCATATAAAAGAAATATAAGTGAAATTCAGTGATCTTATATTTCAATTTTTTCACCTTAATTTCACATTGCTTGTCTTCATAGTGGAAGCATATTGTAGAAAATATCAAATGTGATCACTACAGATAATGAAATACACTTATTCTTAAGCAAAGAGGAAGAAGAAAGAACTCACAGAGTATAGCTGTAGGCTTGTAAGAAGCTTTCAAATCCATCCCCCATAGAACAGCCACGGCCTCTTCTTCTATCTCTTTTCAGATGATGCAGAAGTCTGATGTATTAGTCTGTATAAGTTCTTCAGTCTTGTTTCCCTTTCCAGAATTAATCAACTGGTTGTGTCTGAGGTGGAAAAATTACTAGATTTAGTTTTAGAAGAAGTCTATAGAATATGTAGTCTTGTCACTCTTGGATGTTTGCATGTCCTTCTACCCTTTGTTATAAGATGAAACACTCACAAGTTCATGATATAAAAGCAGCCCTCTGTCGTGGACTTTTGTACATCTTCAGTTACCATTTTGAGTACTGAGGACTAAAAACTTTAAAAAAAAAGAATTTCTTATGGTCCTAGAAGTCCCCTGTGGAGCTTAAAGAAGACCCAGGCCAAATGCTTTGTACGTGGACACAGCCAATTCGCTTTAGGTGGATGTAAACTGTTCTGTACATCTTGGCCTGGAGACCAGGGATTGCTCCCTTGAACTGATGACTGTGAAGGTGTATACATAGGCTTAACTTCTCTATCTCCATAATTTGAAAAGAAAAAAAAATATATATGTACATTATCTCTTTCCTTTTATTCCATCAGGTAAATACTTTCCATAATATGTCAACATTGCATGTTTGGACTGCATTGGTGTTAGTAGCACATACAGATACTATTTAGACTATATATTGGTAAAATAACATTGTTTAACTGTTATTCTTTTCCTGGCCTTGAAACATATTACTGAGAGAGAGAAGCTGCATTTGTTTCATTTGTAGTTTGCGAAGAAATGGATAGTGCTTATGTATTACGTAAGAACCTGTTCCTGTTTGACATGCACATTAATTTTAGAATTACATACTGAGTTGAATTCAGATGAAGTGTACCTTAACTTTACAGCTCTTATTCAAAACTAACATATGTAGTGATCCCATCAGTATTTTCTAGTATGTTTCTATTTTTAATTCTGAGAAAAGTCTTCTGAAGATGCATAATTCCTATATGCCCTCAGGTGAATTGTATACATGACTAAATTTTGTTCTGTTGGAGAACTGCACTTAACTTTACGTGAAATTGCCTTCTGAGGTAGATTAAATGCTTCTTTCTCATACAGAAAAAAAAAGGAAAGCAAGCTATCGAACTGTAGATCATGAATGAGTATGTAGTAACCCAACTATATTAAAGCTTGCATCTGTGGCTAGTAGTGCATTGAATATATTTTACATGGCGATTTCTTAGTTTTTATCTATAAGAATTCTCAAAATGATTAGTTGGTTTTGAACTTGAAGTATGCAAGATTCATTTTTGCTGTGATTTAGCAATTTTCTATGTTGAAGCTGCCAATATCCTTGACTGCAAAAGTGCACCTTATGATACAGTAGATACAAGTTATGTCCCTTTGTGTTCTTTCAAGTACCTCTTGCTGTTGTATAGCATCTTCTAACATCATCTTGTTGTTGTTAGTGTAATAACCTTAAAGTAAGCAAAATATTTAGTGTCAGAAACATACAGGGTCTGTGTTTCTACAATGGAGGGAAAGCGGGGCCATTTTTGATCCAACCTTCTAAGGAAGCAAACTCAATTAATGAAGGTTTTTTCATGCTTAGTTAGTTTATATTTGTATAATTGTAGGTAGTACTAAACAGTATTCAAGAGCTATTTATTACTTTCGAATTTTAAGGAGATCATGATATTTCTAGTGTTTTTTTTTCCCCTAGGACTTTACAGTGTGGCATAAGGTTTTTCCAGATATATGCCAAATCTGGCATACATTCACCTAAAGTACTTCTTTAATACAACAATAGTAATTTTTATATTGTATGCCTCCCCCCCCCCGCCCCTCCCCCGTATGTTGTATGAAGAAGATGGAGATTGCTCTGTTTGGTTTGAATTAGGCCTGTTAAATGCCTGTATAGACAGGATCCACTTGTTCTTGATGCAGCTACTGTGAAGGTAGTTCACTCCTCCCACCTCTTCACAGTGCTATGCTGTCCTGGACATAGGAAGACTCTCCTTATCCCCAGCACAGCTGGGATGCTCTCTAGCACAACTCCTCTGAAGCCTGCTGTACTGTACCATGCTCTCACCTAGTGCAGTTATTTTGCCTTGTGGTCCAGCACATATTGAGCCCAGCCTACTGCACCCAGTGTGTTGTCCCCAAGTCCACCCCCAGGAATCTTGCTCACAGCCAGAGCTGAACCCTGAACTGGAGAACCTGCTCCAGTTTCTAAGGGCTGCACATTCCCCACAGCCCTAGAGAGCATCCTCTCTGTTATACTTGGACCTTGCACCAGAATCCTGCTGCAAGTCCTCCCTGACTACCTCACCTGCAGGCTGTTTCACATTTCCTGTGTTTTTTTTCCCTTTTCATGAATACAAATAGGTTACCATGGTTATGTCTTAGCAGTTATTAGTAGTCATTCAAATCTATCCGGTTTCATGGCCTGAACATCAACACTGTGCCATTAGTGCTCTTCTGCAGAAGCTGTGTACAACTCTCATGTGCAGCCTCCTGTAATGTCAGGCTATCAGGTGCCAAGTGCATTGAACCCCATCACGACGGAAAGGGCGTGCAGGGCTGCATTGCACTGTGTTGGTCTGTCACATAGGAGCTGGTAGGCTTGCCTATATCTAGTGCATTACCTCTTCCCAGGCTGAAGTACGGGATCTCAAGCTTTGAGCAGTAAAAAGCTGAGAAGATGGGGTAATTTGTATGAGTATATTGTTCATTGCTTTTTGCTATTAAGGTGCTAGCAAAAAAAACCCAACACAATCAACTGGCCAATATCATTGAGTGGATATATTATAAATACTATATGAGACTCGTAGCTACTCTACAAGAGAGCATTCTTGGTCGCAGGATAGGTCAGTGTGTCATCAACTGGAATTAAAACCCTGAAGATTCTGGATTCTCTGCTAGCACTAGTAAGTCTTACATCATTCTGCTTGCAGAAACTTCTATAATATGTTTGTTAAAGTCTAGCTTTGATTTATATTTAGATGCCATTATTGCCTTTGAAAGTATTTATAAAAACAAACAAGGTAAACACTTTATACAAAATCAAGAAAATCAAAAGACATTTATTAGACAATCTCTATGGAGAATTGCAAAAAGTCAATGATCATGAGATTATTTTTCAACAGAAGTGTTGTAGTATTGCATAGATTTAGTCTTTCTTTAGGAAATAGAAGCAGACATTAAAGATAAGCTCATACAGTTGAATTATTTCCTGTGAACCTTTTTTCTCCACCCTTACTTCATTATCTTTATGAAATTGCAGTAACTATACTAGGTAAAAAGATCATGGCTCTATAAAATAAAGCTTGTGTTGTGTTTACATAATGTTATATTCAAATCTCTGTTAATTCTATGTAAATCATACTTTGTTTACAAGTAATACATTAGAGAATACATAAGAATAATAATTACATTTAGTCTTCAGGAAAAGATGTGGGGAAAAACCAAGATATCTCTCTGCTCTTTTAATGCCCTCGATAAAACCTTCTTTTCTAACAGAACCATATGCTGCACAATAATGTTTTTCTCTACATAATGCATCACAGCTCCAGAAAACTTTACTTTACTGCTGATGAAAGTGTTGTTTCTTTAAATTGAATGAGCTTATAAGCAACTTTGAATATAATAAAGTAATTAAACTTTGAAATTCCTTTTCTTTTCCATCAGTTCCCTTGTATAGAATACATAAAGCCGGTAACAAGTCAATAAGAAATATACTGAGAGAAAATAAAAACAAATTTACAGTCTTAGAATCAGAAATACCAAATTACAAAGGCTATGTTAGATCTTGCTGGATCCTGGAAGCGTAAGAAACTTTAAATATCAGGCCTTCCTACTGCTGTGTTCACACACATGCAAATGATAACGGTGAATAACCTTTCTACAGTTTTACTTTGCTAGTAATTTGCATCCCAATTTTGTAATGTGGTTTCTGGCTGTGTAAGTGATAGAGAGGAGGTATGAAAATGAATATTTATAGAACTCCATGAAGAAATAATCTCTTACTGACCAAAGAATCTCCCTTTCAAGATTAGAAGAAGCCAAAGTAACACACATCATTCTTCAGCAATTGTGTGAAATGTAGCAAACTCTCAAAGTATCAGTTCAGTTTAAGTTCAGTTAAATTAAATACATAAATAACAATAATTGCAAGCATTTCAATAAAGACTATTTTGGTCAGAAATTACACATTGGGATCAAATGATTCCTTTTGAAATTTTATTTGGCACTTTTTAAAACTAAGTCCACAAATGTATGAATAATTTTTAGAGGCTGTTTTCAGAAGAGTTATTTTGGTTTTGTAGTTTGTTTTTTGTTTATTTGGGATTTTTGTTTTTAAAAAAAGAAAAGCTATATGTTATAATCGGTTGTTAGGAAAGCCGCGCTTGAACTAATCTGAAAAGAGTCTGAGTGTCTCTGTGCCACTCCATAAAAATGCCTTTATTGAATAGTTTGCTGTATTTGACAGTTTTATGGCAAAATCATTAACTTGTCATCACTTTCACAACAAAATGTATGGAAATGCCACAGTGAATTACAGCTGTACAGTTGTTCTCAACATCTTAATAAAATAGCCATCTCCATTGTACTGCCATCCATGTGGTTTTCTCTTAGAGCTATGGAGCACAAATAGTTTACCTCTTGAAAAAAAAAAAAAAAAAATCTGGAATCTGTCATCCAGTAGTAAAACTCCTAGTTACCAAGACTAAAAGAAAAGTGTAAGAGAAAACTCTACTTGTATACAGTTTGCCTAGTTATCTTGTTGATATTTTTAAGCTGAATTATTGAATAAACCCCAGTATTCTGTTCTCTGGATTCCACATACTCTCAAGAACCTGAGTCATAGCTTTCACTATGTCATAAAGATGCAAAGTTCATTAATCATCCTGATGTACTTTACAGCTGAAATCTTTTTTTTCCTATGAGAACTCTATGCCATGGAAATGCAGGGAGGAACCATTTGTTGTTAAAGAAGTGTCAATAACAAGATAAAACTATAGCTCTGAAAGGGATAGCATGTTGCTGGGAAGAGTATCTCGTTTGAAACCCTTGCTTTGCACACATTTTCTGCTACAGGATTTGTAAGAAAGTTATGGGACATTTTAAGAAGGAGTAAGAGGTTATTTTAGAATACTAGGCAGAGTTGCCCTTTAAGAATGGGACATGAACATGCTCCTGAACATGCCCCAGAACTGTCTGAGTGATCAGGGAGTTACAGTTATATATTATTCCTCAGGCTATATATACTGGAAGCATATGGCTTACTGGACAAAGGGCAAGATCTAAACTGCCTACTTCGGGTGCTGTATTTCTCTCAAAAAGGATGTGAGACTACAAGGTGACCTTCTTCCATTTCTGGTTATATTCTTCAGTAAAAGTGGCATGGCTGTTTTTGATAGTCCCAGAGCGGCTAAGTGTATTAGGTGATAATAGTGCTGGTGGCTTGTTTAGAGCTCACCTTGTCAAGCCTGTGAAGAGAGTTAGATGATTACTAAACTTTGTCTTGTGTGGTAATTCAGGTGGAACATATCTGGCTAGTGCAAGACCAGGTACTTCTAAATAGATAAAAACGTTCTCCTAAGTTTTATGTTCCTAGAAATCACTCGGTGTTGGAGAACAGACACCCTGGCTTGCTGATTTGGATAGACGCACTTAAATTTGCCCAAATCATAAGTGTTACTAAAATTTTGTTGTCTGTCTTCCAAGTTAGCTAGGAGAGCAGAATGTTTGACCAAATCTCTCATCAGGAAAATATGACCACGAAGGGAGTTGTCTACTAATTGTGAGCTTATGAACAGTGAAGTCCAGTGAGGAGTGTAAGGCTGTGCTACAGGAATAGACCTTTGAGAAAGAGTGGTACGGAAATAAAATTTTTTAGAAAGCCTTTAAATAGTTTTAACTAGGCCCAGAAAAGTAAAATAAAAAAACCCCATCCTGAACAAGGAAAGCATGTTTTGGTAGGGCGATGCTTCACACTAGCAAGTCATGCATTATTGTGTGATGTAGCCAGCAATACGTGCAGTTAACGGTTGAAAGATTTGAGATATACCATCACCTGACAGAAGGAAAACATACTTCCCACTGTAGCGCAGGGAAGGATTTGTTCTGGCATTCTGGTAAGAGCTGATGTTTGTCTGCTTTGTGTCTTTTTTTTAACCTCAGTTGGTCACCATTTAGGAACCAATTTCATCAATAGAGGTGGTAAGTCAGAATACAGACAAAAAAAATTCTAATTTATACTGCCAGGAAAATTTAAGCCTGTTTAATATTCTGCAATTTACTCTGCTGTTCTTAAAATGTTTGGAGACTGAGGCAGTAGAGGTGATTTTAGTAAAAGGGCCAAAGCATATAAATCTTCACACACACACCCCAACGTTCAACCTACCTAGTCACTAATTAGGTGAAAGTAAGTGTTGCCCAGAACCATGAGTGGAGATGAAATGACAGAAAGTCTTGTTTACAGGCTGTCAGCAGGCAATTCCTTTCCCCAAGTACTATTGTCTACTCCCCTACTACAGTAAGTCCTATTAATAGTGTTGCTAGAGGTATCTTTTCCTTCTTTTATGCTCAAGGGGAGTCATATTTTAGCAGCCTGGTTTTATGTATCTACCTGCCTTTGTTCCTAAAGTCTTTGTGAAAATCTTTAACATTCATAGAAATCTGCATGCATATACCAATTTGAAGGAGCTTCCTTTTTTCAGTTTAGTAAGACCAATGTCTCTAGCTTTAGAAAGAAGCAAATTTACTTGCAAAAGTGTTATAAGCAAAATGTAAAGGAAAGATAAGCAACTGCCACACAGGATGAGATTGCAGGTCTTACTCATTTACTCTGTTGTCTCCAAAATTGTTAGTACCACTTCTTTCTGAAAAATATTTAAGAATTCAATAGTATGTGAAGTATATTGAGAGTACTTCTCAGGATACAAAATCTTTCTTTCATATCTTAAACAATTAGAGAAATGTTAATATATTTTTTTGAAATATTTAACTGACTAAAACTGCCAAGAATTCGCAGTTTTTTAGGAAAGCAAGTACTGAGTTATTCTAGAGTTTTCAACATATTTAACAGTATCTAATGTAAGACTTCCAATTTACAGTGTTAGAGCAAAAAATCTGGGTTTAATTAGATTGGATTTCAAAATTGGATTCAATCTCATTTTACAAATTTTAATTAACATTTATACAAAATACTTCAAAATTTGAAAATAATAAATGCTGAAAAGGTTTGACATTTATCTAGTCAGAGGTAGAAGAATGTTACATCGAATGATATAGTGGCCAGATAATCAGAAAGGAATTGTTTTTCTCTTTGAACCCTACCGGAAAGACTCAGTCAATTTTCTATGTTAAAAGGAGTAGTGTTAATAATTTGTCATTAAAAATATTTATACCACTTATACCATATTTGTGGCTCATATCCATTGCAGGTAAATATCCAAAATGATCAAGCTCCAAAAGCGAAAGAGAGGGAAACAACTGGTTATTATTTGTAACTCTATTAACATTCTACACGTTAGGGATTGGTTTTCAAAGTTTTTTCAAAATTGAAGACTATTTTTGTAAGCAATTTTAATTCCCTGTCTACTGGTGAAATTCTATCACTCTGTCTATATAAGGTCCATTTGGGCAATCAATAAAGTTACTCCCTAACCTTAGTGAGTTACTCCCTAACCCTAATCTGTGACTGTGTAGTTGCTCAGGATCATGGATTTTTTTTTTTTTTTATAGGAGATTTCTATTTCTTGCTAAATGCTAGGACTTCTTCATATGTTTGAGGTTTGAGATTCTCAAAAATACTGCATCATATGGTTTGACTGCATTCCCTTTTTTCTTTAAGGGAGTTATAAAGCTCCATTTTCAACAAAAGCATCCCCAAAAAGCCTCATTATCTTCCTAGTTTTCTCTCCCTTTATAAAGAGTTTTCATATTTTTAGTTAATAACTTCAATAATTTTGTTTTAATTGAACTTCTAAATGTTGAAGTTCAGTCAGTTTATACAAGCATCAAAAATTACTTGTTTTTTAATACTAAATTTCCTGGATTTTAGCTATCTTTTTCTTTTCATTATTTACTGGGATTAACCTTTTGCAGGACTCGTGAATGTTAACATTGCAATGCTGACATTCTTTATTACTGAATTTGATGACATCACTTATTTGAATGTGTCTTTTGTCAACATAGATGTCAGTAATTGATTAGAAAGTAATTTAGATTTTGCATTTATTATCAGATTTGGACGAGATGACAGAATTTAATGATTGGTTAGCACTTTTGGGAATCGTGAGATTTTCATAGGTGTTTTATCTGGTAGAAAACCCCTGAAGCACAGCAGTTACTGGGAACTGTGCTGTTGCACATCTGCTGCCATCTGTATCAAAACAGTTTAACCATTCTTTCACAGTTACACATGCTTCTTGCATTTTCATGTTTGTACTTCTATCTATTTTATGGGTGATTTTAATAATCTATGAAAACACTGAAAACTTAACCATTCACATTTACAACTATGAAAACCATCTTATAGATGCAACGTGGCATTATGAAAAGACACCGGAGTTCCCCCTGAGGTTAAAAGCTGTCTTGACTGAGAGAGTTTGCTTGGGATGGCAAGACACGCCATGAGTGCCTCCTTCCAAGCGTGCGCCTCCAGCTGCATTCCCAACACTGACTCCTAGGTGTGTGTTTTCATCTGCCTTCGTGTACATCCTCCATTTCCTCTCCTCCTCTTTGTCCCCCAAGTGGAAAATGCTGGTTTGCATAATCAGTTTAACTAATTTCTATGTTGCATCTTCCCAGGCTGTTCTGTTTGCACCATGACATTTCACTTGTCTTTCACTCTGGCTGTTCCCTCCTGCTTACTCCTCCTTCTTACCTCCTCTTTCCAGGACATGTCTTGTGAAAATTGCTGTTGTAGCTCAGACCAGGGCTCTGTCTGTAGCATAGCTAATGCAGGAAAACTATTGGATTTAGAGGTGGTTGCACAGGCCTATTCATAGAATCATAGAATCATAGAATGGTTAGGGCTGGAAGGGACCTTCAAAGGTCATCTAGTCCAACCCCCCTGCAAGGAACAGGGATATCTCCAACTAGATCAGGTTGCTCAGGGCCTCATCCAACCTGGCCTTGAACATCTCCAGGGATGGAGCATCCACAACCTCTCTGGGCAACCTGTTCCAGTGTTCTACAACTCTTATGGTAAAAATTTTTTTCCTAATATCCAACCTGAATCTACCTCCCTCTATTTTAAAACCATTACCTCTTGTCCTATCACAACTGGCCGTCCTGAACAGCCTCTCCCCATCTTTCTTGTAGGCCCCCTTGAGGTACTGGAAGACCGCTATAAGGTCACCCCGGAGCCTCCTCTTCTCCAGGCTGAACAGCCCCAACTCTTTCAGCCTGTCCTCATAGGAAAGGTGCTCCAACCCTCTTATCATCTTCGTGGCCCTCCTCTGGACCTTCTCCAACTGGTCCATGTCCTTCTTATGTTGGGGACTCCAGAACTGGACGCAGTACTCCAAGTGAGGTCTCACGAGGGCAGAGTAGAGGGGGAGAATCACCTCCCTCGACCTGCTGGCCACGCTCCTCTTGATGCAGCCCAGGACGCGGTTGGCCTTCTGGGCTGCAAGAGCACATTGCCGGCTCGTATTGAGCTTCTCATCCACCAGTACTCCCAAGTCCTTCTCCTCAGGGCTGCTCTCGATCCATTCTCCGCCCAGTCTGTATTTGTGCCTGGGATTGCCACGACCCAGATGTAGGACCTTGCACTTGGCCTGGTTAAACTTCATGAGGTTGGTACGGGCCCACCTCTCCAGCCTGTCGAGGTCCCTCTGGATGGCATCCCTCCCTTCCAGCGTGTCGACGGCACCACACAGCTTGGTGTCATCGGCGAACTTGCTGAGGGTGCACTCCATGCCACTGTCCACATCACCGACAAAGCTGTTGAAGAGGGCCGGGCCCAACACGGACCCCTGAGGGACGCCACTCGTGACCGGTCTCCACTTGGACATCGAGCCGTTGACCACTACTCTCTGAGTGCGGCCATTGAGCCAATTCCTTATCCACCGAGTGGTCCATCCATCAAACCCATGCCTCTCTAGTTTAGAGAGAAGAATGTTGTGCGGGACAGTGTCAAAAGCTTTGCACAAGTCCAGGTAGATGACATCCGTTGGTCGCCCCTTGTCCACCGATGCTGTCACCCCATCGTAAAAGGCCACCAAGTTGGTCAGGCACGATCTGCCTTTGGTGAAGCCATGTTGGCTGTCACCCACCACCTCCTTGCTCTCCATGTGCCTTAGCATGGTTCCCAGGAGAATCTGCTCCATGACCTTGCCAGGCACAGAGGTGAGGCTGACCGGTCTGTAGTTGCCCGGGTCCTCCTTGTTCCCCTTTTTAAAAATGGGGGTTATGTTCCCTCTCTTCCAGTCATCGGGGACCTCGCCAGACCTCCACGACTTCTCAAATACAATGGCCAGTGGCTTGGCAACTTCATCCGCCAGTTCCTTCAGGACCCGCGGATGGATCTCATCAGGTCCCATGGACTTGTGCACCTTCAAGTTCCTCAGATGTTCCCGAACCTGCTCTTCAAGTACAGTGGGCGGTGGTTCATCCTCACAGTCCCTGCTAGTTCTTTCCGCAGCTTGGGTGGTAAGACAAGAGGCTTTATCAGTGAAGACTGAGGCAAAAAATTCAATGAGTACCTCAGCCTTCTCTATGTCCCGGGTAACCAGAGCACCAGTATCCTTCCGGAGGGGGCCTACATTCTCTTTCAGAAGTGGTGTTGGTATTTTCACAGCTTTGTACAGGAAGTACACCATTGCTTTTCTGGTTGAAATATGTAAAATATGTGTAATATGTGAAAATAGGAAAAAAAATAGTGAAATAATAGTTTTATTTTTAGATATTAAACAACTTCTCTTAGACTTGATCTTATCAGCTTCTCAGATACCATTTGAGATATCTCTGAATTCTTAAGTTTAATAAACCCCCAGCTGCTTGCAGCAGCAGAAGCAGAGCAGGTCCATGTCTCTGCCTGGCTGGTTTCTTCTCGGAAACACTGCCTGTGCTTCTAGCACTGCATGCTGGAAACATCTCAGAGAGGACTGAGAGAGACGCTGCCATCAGCAATGAAGGTGCTGTTCTCTGATAACTACCCACACAGGGTGACTTTTGTCAGTGAGAAGCCACAGATCACTTTGAAAGTGATGGAAATACTTCATCCTTGGAGACAAAGGCGGAGAACAAATGATCGTGTGTTCATTTAGCTGGAAGAAATGGACCTGGCACCCAAACGTTGATATAAACACTTGGACTAGGGATTAATTTAGTTGCATCTGTAATTTTAATCAATGAAAGAAGAGGCAAGATAAGGGTAACAAAAAATTCCAGGCTATCAAGATAAACCCTCTTACATCTGATGGAAAATATAGAGAGAATACTTACAAAGACTGAGGCAGCCTACTGGTAAGGCAGTGAGACACCACAGCAAAGAAAGCAGGATTTTTTTATTCCTTTCTTGCAAATATATGATTGCATCTGAGGAATATTTGCCGTTCTTCATTTTTGTTCCTAGTATAAGTCCCCTCCCAAACACTAAACACTGACTTACTCCTTGTGAGTAAGGTCAGTTGTGTGATAGCATATGTATTATTGTTTTTGCCTTTAGAGATCAATGAAAATACAGTAAGACCAAACTTCTTGTATCATCAGAGGTGCGGATGACCTCAGTTTAATTTCCAGATCTGCTACAGACTTTCTATGTAATTCCAGAAAAGTCTTTTAATTTCAGTTAACTGAACTGAACTATGTTCAGTTCTTTACCTAGATAAGGTAGGATAATATACCTTATCTCCTAGACTTTGTCTGCCATATGTGTTCAGAAGATTGCGGTTTAGACCTGTTTTGTTTGAACATGACAAGCCTAAGTCTTTACTGTTTTGGCCATTGCTTCAAGGTACCACTGTTTTAGAAATAATAGCTTGCACAGAACATTGTAAATTTGACGAGGAACAGGCATGTAAACAGTAAAAATAAACATTTTATTTCATTTTTATCCATGATGGTACAAACAGAAGAGCTACGCTAGCTGTGTTGCCAAAAAAAAATAGTTAAAATGAAAATAAATGGAAATAACAAAGAAAGAATTGTTCAGAAATAGCGTTTTCAAAATGTGATCATATTACTCGTCCATTGACATTTCATCCAGAGTTTGATGGGCAACGTTTAGTGTCCACAGTTAATTTAAAAACTATGTCAGAACAGTAGGTGTTCGTTTGTGTCAGAACACAATTTTCTGTAGTAATTACAGAGCAAACAGGAAACAAAGGTCCTGCTCTGCAGAGATTACTAGCTAAATTTAGATGCCATACAATCAGTGATATCAGGCAAATGCAGATTTTGATGTACATTGTGTCCCATCTCTTTTTCTAAAATGAATGCAATACACAAAGAATGTATATTGGAACTTGCAGTTGTTCTCAGACTATCTATTTAAGCACCCTGGAGTATGTTTGGCCTACAGATTTTACTTTGACTATCTTCAATATAAATTTATCATGGTTTTAGTTTTGCTTGAATTTAGAATAAACCAATAACAAAAAGAGTGTTTTGCACAGCCCCAAAGCTCCTTTGCAAGTCCAGCCTGAGTAAATACCAGCTTAGCCTGTGTGAGAGAGGTCCTAAGACTATGGTGGGTGGTTTCAATTTGTTATATATACCAAATGAACATTATGGTGACTTATGAAATACTGTAGATAATTGAAAGAACTTTTAATTTTATTACTGTTTTCAGGACCACAAGCATGTTAAAATGATAGCTCTGAGGCTTTTCAATCTGTGTTTAATGGATAACCATGCTAACAGTATTGTGTCAGCCTTTATCAGGCCAAAAGGGAATGGAAGGGGAAATAGCATAAAAATTCTGGAGATTAACTGTTCACATTTCATCTTTGTTGTCAGCAGGCCTGTTGCACGATAGGTGAGATAGCGACCCACCAGCGTGTGACCTGGACAATCCCTAGCTAAGTAACAGCAAAGGAATGTAGATGTTGAACAGTCTAATATATGGTGAGAAAGTGGTGGCATCTGAGCTTGGTGGAAGTTAGAACCTGAAACAGAATATTTAGAAAAGGGTTTATTTCATTATATTTTAATCGGATGGGAACATGTATAACATAGGGGAAACGCATATGACATGGAAGCTTTTCCTGAAAGTGTCGGAATGTATTTATGTCTTCATTATCTTCTTAAGTGTAGAAATGAATGCAATATTCCAGATGAAGATATATAATAATTTTGCAGAATATTCATTACATTCCCATTATTTTTATTCTCCCTGAATTTTTGTGCTTTCGACACAGCTTTCTTCACTGCATCATTATATTAGGATGGAAACAGTAATGGTTTAATCTGTTCATTGAATACTTATTCTTTGCTCCACTTTATTTGTTTTCCTGCAAGCAAGGATGTTGAGCCCTGCAATAAAATATAGAATAGAGTAGAGTATTTCAGTTGGAAGGGACCTACAAGGATCACCTAGTCCAGCTACCCAGCCATGTCAGGGCTGACCAAAAGTTGAAGCGTGTTATTAACGGCATTGCTCAAATGCCTCTTAAACATTGTCAGGCATGGGGCATCAACCACCTCTCTAGGAAGCCTGAATGTCCAGTCTGAATCTATGTAATGTGTTAGGTTCAAAATTTGCTGAGTTTCAGCCGTAGCAGAACCGTATCTTGAAGTGCGTTAGTTGATTAGGTTTAGTCCACTGTTGTCTCATGAGTGTTATGATCTGTATTGAAGTACCAAAGAGAACATGAACAAAAAAGCATAGATGTCTGATTAAAACAAAGCAAAACATCCCCAAGCAAACCAAACTCTTTCTCAAACCAAAAACACAGTAAAAAGAAAGTTACCATGTCTATCTTTTTCTAAAGATTGGTGTAATTGGCACTTTTTGTTGTTGTTTGTTTTATTAATCAGCTAAGATGTTGAAGTAAAATGATAGATATGGTATGTTTCATGGGCTTTTCGTGGTTTTTTTTTGTTTGAGGTTTTGTTTGTTTGTTTATTTGTTTGTTATTTAGTTATTAAGAAACAAATGCATGTGTATGTCACGCCAGGCTCTATAGCTAAGAACCCAGTTCATATGACTTTGAAAACTAGTCCTGTAGTAAGAAAATGTAACTTTTTCTTCCCTATATGCTCCTGTGCTTGCAGAGCTATGCTCCTTTAATAGTTCAAGTACTAGCATTTTTATGGTAGGCCCTTCATTTTCTGATCAGTGCATAATTAAAAAAAAAAAATTTGGAACAGTATAGCTAGACAAAGAATACTCAAAATGTTGGAATGTTACATGATACATTTCTTCTGCAATGTATGTTACTTCCTTAGTTGACTCTGTTGGATATCTACTTTGAAGTGTATAAGGACATTTTAAGTGTGAAATGTAACTATTTCTTTGCTTTTTATTTCATCCAAGTCCCATTAATACTTGGCCACGTAAGTGGAGAGTACTCAATAAAAGAAGAAGATCAAATAGAAAAAAATTCGTAACATCATCCTCACAAAAGAGTCTCTGGGTCATTTTTCAGCCTATTTTTAAGTCCTGGAGTGTTGAATTTCAGGCCATTAAGGATTCAAGTGTTGGGAAGCTAAGATTGTCTTTCTATGCATAAAAAAAAAAGTATGAATTAACCAATATCAGACTGATAGCATCTTCTAGAGTATGTAGAAAACAAGTGCAAATGTCAGAGGGAAGACAGAATGGGGATGTAAGACATGCGGAAATGTCATCTGAAGTAGAAGCCAAAGCCCTGAGGAATTAAATCACCTTTGGAAATCATTATTTTGATATTAATGTAGTTTATCTAAAAGACTGTAATTGTAAATCTAAAAAAAAAAAAAAAAAGTATGTTTTTGTCTTGGCCAGAAATACAGTCTTTTATTTACAGTCTTGCGATACCTAATGCCTTTCTCCTCTCGGGAAGATTATTGTGAGAAGTAACTATTTTACCCAAGTCTCTGGTACAATACATAATCTGTTGTGTAAATGTTACTTTCTTTTGAGTCCATAACCTGTGCTGGAATTTCTAGTTAGCTATTACTGAAAAAATATCATGGAGGAAGCTGCATATCTGATATTTCTCTACGTTAATTAGTACTGCATCCAGCTCTGGGGTCCTCAGTACAAGACAGACAAGGACCTGTTAAAGTGGGTCCAGAGGAAGGCCATGTAGGCTGGAGCACCTCTCCTATGAAGACATCCTGAGAGAGTTGGGGTTGTTCAGCCTGGAGAAGAGAAGGCTCTGGGGAGATCTCATTGCAGCCTTCCAATATAGAAAGGAGGCTTATAAGAAAGACCAAGAAAGACTTTTTACCAAGGCCTGTAGTGACAGAACAGTGGGCAATGGTTTTAATCTGAAAGAGGGTAAATTTAGATTAGATCTAAGGAAGAAATTCTTCTCTATGTGGGTGATGACGCACTGGAACAGATGGCCAAGAGAAGCTGTGGATGCCCCATTCCTGCAAGTGTTCAAGGCCAGGTTGGATGGAGCTTTGAGCAACCTAGCCTAGTGGAAGGTGTCTGCCCATGGCAGGAGGTTTGGAACTAAATGATCTTTAAGGTCCCTTCCAACCCAAACCGTTCCATGTTTCTGTGATTATGAAATTGGTAATTCATAAATAAAATAAATGTATACAATTTTCTATTTCTGTTGTGAGATAATAAATTTATTAAGCTAATTCAGTTCAGATACAAAATGCCCAAAATGTATGCTTGAAGTTGAATGCAGAAATAGTTAAAAAAGAAACACTTCTTTGCTTTGAAATAAATTCTTGCTCATTTGTTAAGTTTTCTTTGCTTTCAAAGGCAAAAATAAAAGTCAAAGCTATGGTGTTTTGATTTGGCCCACTGCTTTCTTCCGATACATGTGTGGCTTTTTTTGGTTCATCCAATGAGCTAAGCTCAGTATTGTTGCTGGCACTCTGCTTCCCGTGGCTGCTGCGTAGGTGAGTGAATGGAGCTCTTGAGTCGTCTCCCAGCTGACCTCCGGTGAGGCACATGCCGTGGAGGTACAGCCGTCAAATCACTGTGGAGATTTTTCATTGTCAGAAGAGGCGCAGCAAAAGATTCCGAGTGGTCTGTGCTCACAATACCCGGTCATGGAATACTGTAGAGAGCAATCGTAGCCCAGCACATGGTCTCAGAGTTAAGACCAACAAATGGGAGCTACTGTGTTGCTTACTGACCGTTGCACAAAGTATACTAGTTTAGCCTTGCTGATGCATCTTAATCAGTAAGTATTACGGTGATAAGGATTTGGAGCTTCAGAGTTATAGAAAACAAAAGATTAGCTTTCGGATGGTGTTATTCTGGCAGCTTATGTAATATTTAATGTCAAACAACAGAAGGAAGAATTTTGCTGTTAATCCAAATCCATTCTAAAATCAATCAAAGCCAGTCAAAGTATTTGAATTTTGAATTTTGGCTTTATGGCTTTTGTCGGAAGTGGAGGTTCTCCTGAGGAAATGACTATGCTTCTTGAAGAAGAAAATAGAAATATAAACAAGATGCAAAACTTTGCTTCTGTAACTTGGACCCTGATATTCGCACATTGGCAGAATTCCTAAATCCATTTTAATTTTCTAGGTATTTCAGTACTCTCAGATTTCCCAGGGTCTTGCCCATACAGTTAGATCTGGATCTATTAAATCAAAACCAAAGCAAATCAACATACAGATTAACAAATGCAGGTATATTAGAAAAGCAAGTCTTGGCCTAAACTCAGTAGAAGTTAGTAGGCATTAAAAATATATGATGTAAATATGAATGTATAATGGCATCACAAAGTTATGTGGTACTAAGAATTCTGAAATTTATTGCCTGTATGCTTCATTAGATAGGTAATGAATTTCATACATTTAGGACTTAAACCATGAAAGTCTGTGAAAGGTTTAGTATGTGAAACCTGAGGTACTTTAATAATGATACTAGCATTCTTGTTTATGTTCAGAGAAAGTAGAGTATCATTTCACTAATTTAACGTCCCATTTTTAAAAACAGGTACAGACAAGTCATTTTTCTTCTGAAAAAAAGACTTTCTTAAATATATTGTAGGTAGGCTGATTATTAAAAATGCTATCGTCCGTGAACAGAAATTAGATTCATAATTATAAGTTATTTTTCCTCTAATAACTTAAGTAACTAAAATCCTAGAAAAAATATTAATGGACATTTTGGCAAAGGTAAATACTAAAACACCTAGTTACTTCTAATTAACAATTACATTCCTAAGAAAAGACAGAAATTAATAATTTTTTCCTATTAAGTTCTTTGAAAATTTTTCTATAAATTTAAAATGGAAATGATTGGATTATTTGCATATTCACTCAGTTACTCAGATTAGTCATAATCCTGTGGCTTCAGTTTGGGTACCTTCCATCAGTCTGAATATAATTTCTAAATCTAATGTAAGTCTTCATAACGATATGATGAATATTTAAGAAAATGGCTAAATTCAATAATGCAGTAGCTATTTTTTACTTACAACAATGGAAATTGGATAAAACAAACATTTTGAATTATGATTAAATCATTCCATCAAGAGAAACTTCTGGGTTTTCAGTTAGTACAGTGTTACTAAAAAGTTATTTTTTTATATCATCCAAATACTTGAGTCTCTGCAGAAAAAAAAAATAAGTTAATTAACTTATGATGGCTTGTTCATATATGCATCCTGTTGCTGGGGTCGTGGAGGAATCACTGCTGACTGCATCCTGCCTGTGCAGTGGGACTGACTGTGGCAGGTCGTTTCTCTGTGAAGGTCTTGCTCTGCTTGTTAAGGCTCTGATGGCAACAGAGAGGTATCAGAAGTTCATTCCCCAGTCTGTCTATCCATCTCCCTAGTCAATACTTGTGTATATATGCATATACCTATTTTTATTTGTTTCTGTAAGTTTCTGTAAGCAAAGTAACACTCTAGGTTTGTTACTTATTTCATGCTAAATCCCGAAGAATCTTACTTCTCTTTAAGGTAAGCATCTATTTCTCACATAAATATTTTACAGATTGTGTAACATTTTGAAATGCAATGCAAATGCTGTTCTGCATCATGCATACCATGATCTGTCCCCTTTTTCATTTAGTGAAAAAATGATCACGAAAACATATCTGAGAGGTGATAAATGTTATATACATAAATACTTTTATAAAAATTTGACAAACTAGTGAATGCTTTCTGAAGGACCTGTTTTCTAAATAACGAGCTCTTGCATGCCCTTCTCAGTGCTCAGTCATGGAAGTTGCTTTTTGCTTGTTATAAGAAAGTGATTTCTTTAGATGTGCTACCAGCTTAGTCTGGTCTCTAACTCCCACTCTGTATAGCAAGGTATAAAGCATGCTTCACAGTGCTGAAGAATTAATCACTTGATGCTTAGCAGAAACCACTTGACGGTTTTCAGTTCATTCAGTGACCTTCATTAGTTTGATCATATGGAAGTGACTTTTAGATAAAAGAAAAATAGGCTTACCCTAGTGAAACAAAATAAAACTAAATTAAATCATAGAGTTGCAATAGTTGAAAAATTAGTTAACCCCCAAAATTACCAACTACAAAATGAGATTATTAAGCTGTGCGTTGTTTGTTGGTGTTTTTTTTTTTTAAATTACATCTGTTGAAATCTCCCTTATTGCCTATCTTTCTTAGCCTCTGAGAAGCCAAGGAAGGTAACATTCTTGCTCCCATGGCTTTCATGCCATAATGGGTCTTTCAGGTACCTTTTCATTGCTCTTCATCACCCCAGAAAGACAACTGAAGTCTCTGAGTGCTTCTTCTTCCTGTTTTCCCTTTTCAGACCTTTTATCTCTTCTTAGAAACTAGAATATTGCATAGTAGTATAGAGGATTACAGTTCCTTTCTGCTTCCCAGGTATTATTAATTCAATTTTTTTATATGCAGCTTAATTGTGTACATATTTTCTGTTTTGCCTAATTTTTTATGAGCCATAGACTTTAAAAAAAAATCTGTAATTTCACGTTATGATACATATACGATAAGGAATATTCATTCCATAAATACCTTCATAGATTAATGGTGCATAAAAGCCACATTGACACCTTGCTGGTATAAATGAAAGACTTCACATTAAGCTAGATACTCTAAGTTGCCACCTCACCATTAATTTTGCATTTATTGGCTTAATCCGCTCATCACGTTACTGACCATCTAAGGGATGCATAAAATGTCTTAGATGACACATTATTAGTGTTTTTCCATATTTAGTTAAAGTGTTGCTGTAACTTTCTAAGGTCATTGTTTGAGAAGGATCACTTTTATAAGCATCTGAAAAAGGTTAAGAGAAATATAACTTCACAGGAAAAGATAAAGACAGACAGACGAAGCATAAATTACTGTCTGAGTAGGCTGGCTCCAACTGTTCTTTTCTGTGTACTCTGTCCTATCCAGCTCCTCTCCATAATGATAGCCTACAGGCAGCAACTTAGTAGATGTTATAACTGTTCCTATAACTCCTTAAGTACTTCAGCATTTAAAAAAGAAATGTTTTAAACTTATCCTCATTTGACTCTGCATCTGCTATCCAAATGTTCTCTCTAGACCGATCTCTTGCAGATACATGATTGTTCGTAAGAACAGAGCTGGCATCCTTTTGTCAAGGGATGTTGTGTGATAGACTTTATTAAAAGACTGAATCCTCCTTGAAGAACAAGACTCAAGTCAGAGACATCCTGCTCTAGAAGGGAGCAGAAGAGAAGGTAGAGCACTTTCAGCAAGAAATAGTTGACAAATGGAGAAATTTAACTGAATTATTTTCCTAGAGGGGAGAAAAAGAAAAAAAAAAGTTAGTTTAGGTTTATTTACTTAGAACAATACAATAATGAAAAGCAAGGTAACCATAAGATAAGATAAAGCTTAAGTGATGTTTTAGCTGTGATTCCACTCCTGTGGTTTACAGAAAACTGAGCCAAAATTGGAAAGCATCAGAAATCCTTGCATGTAGTGCATGGTTGTTGTGCCTTCAGAATGGTTTTGCAGCCCTGTGAAAAAAAATCTCTTTTTCCTCATAATTTACCTCTGTTTTGTGGGAAATTGTACTGTTTAGTGGAATAAGGGGAAAAGTGTAAAAAAATGCAGTAAACTGATAGGTTTCTGTTTAAATCTATATTTTCTAGTTTCTCCATCAAGCCTCTCAGAAAACCAACTATCTGCTTAGTAACACACACATAATTTTTTTTAAGATTGGAAAAACTAGTGTTCTATATAGTCATAAAAGTTTAAATAAACTATATTTTATATGGATAAATATATAGATTAGTTAAAAGCATATGGAGTAAGATGAAATACGTAACAGTTAGCTATCCAGAACATTCAAGGAAAAGCGTATGACGGAGCTGCAACTCCAACAGAAATGAATCCAACCTGATGGACTATTCAAAGATGAAGCTTAAAACATGTACTTGTGTTTGAAAACAACAGGACTTAAACTCTAGGAAGACATATGAATAATTTTCAAGATAGCATATGCTTGAAAAAAAATTTTCTGTTGACAAGTTTGAAGCTGTGGTAGTATGCTTCCAGAGCAACCAATGACAATGTTGGGCTTGGGCTGTTTTTGACCTGTCCCTCCCAAAAATCTACAGTTTTTTGTGTTTTCAGCATTTTCTGATATTACAATCTCTAGGTACTCAGTTTAGCCCTGCATGCAACCCTGTCTTACTGTGTTCTAATTGCAGTGCTGGCTGACGCATGCGTTGTCATATAAAGGGGTGTGCTTACAGTCCTCTGACTGTGCAAACCACATTCAGATCAGGGCTGCAACCAGCTGTGTAGCCAGATTTTCTGAATGCAGTACAATGACCTCACCCACCAATTTCTTAAACTGTTATACTTAACGTTGACATTTATGGCGTTTATGCTTTCATCCTATTTACCAGTGACGGCCATTCTTTACAGCCTTAGTGTACCCTAAGAATGCAGATCTCTGTGAGACTATTATCTTTCAATGCAGTGGGTGTTTCAAATTGCTACAAATGAGAGGAGGGAAGAAAATGCTTAGATTTGAGAGATTGTGACAGAAAATACGAAACTATTCATAAGGCATTTTTCAGAACCGGCTAGATTTCGAGCTCGATGTGTCTTTTCATTATGATCATTGTTGCAATGTATAAGTAAATTGAAACGCTCAAAGATGCATATAAAACAATTTTCATTTTTCAGCTAAGGAATGTCAATCTATCAGTAGCCTCTTTTGGTAACATACATTATAACTGTCCATAATTCTGCTGTTCTCCAGTTATATTCTGCAACAGGTCAGATTGCATTAGTCCTGCTAGTCTTCAAATCTTTGAACCTACAGTGAAAAAATTACTTTTAAAGGAAAATGTCAATATATTGACAACAATGCTTTTGAAATGCACTGTCCTACAGAGCAAAATGAGTACAGTTTAGGTAATTTATTGGCCAAGAAAAAATGGGTCTTTTCTACCTCACAAATGCTGTTGGTATTCATTTAGTTGTTCACATTTTTTGGAGTGTATAGTGAATTCAATGGAATTATCAAACTGGCATGGAATTATTGCTTTTTTTTCATCTTTGTGTAAGAAATGTAACTTATAGTAACATGGATGTTATTTCTCCTGTGACTGACAGCTTCTTCTCATACTCCTTTTCTGTTATTTCCACTGCTGCTATATTATAAAGAGCGGAGGGTAAACTCTCAGTGAAGAAAGTGATATTTGTCTTATCAAAGATATGAACTCTTAACAGAGAAGAGATTTATTTTTGTTTGTTGTTTATACCTAGAGTATAAAAAACAATTTATTAATAAAGAAAACTAAATCTTAAGCCAGCAGTCTCCTTCGCTGAAATTTTTCTTTCCTCAATGTAGTAAATCAATGATAATCAGATTGAAAAATAGTTATTCTGTGTTTGATTGCTTCTAATAACTTTAAATCTACAGTCAGTTCAGCAGAATTTTTTTTGTCCATCTTAGTGATATAATTACTATTGTACAGCTAGTGAATAGTAGTGATGAAAAAAAGAAATTGAATAATAACCTTAAAATTCCATACTGGTAGAATCTCACCATACCTCTAAATTATTTTTTTGAGAGTTCAGTGTTGAACTGGGAGCAGTTGGAGCCATGCTGGGACACTTTCCAGCAAGCAAGTGCAAAACTTGTGTAATTGAAGTACAATCAGGACTTCTGCCTGGAGCACTATGATTAGGAAATGGTTAGGGTTTAAGTTTCCCTTCAGGAAATAAACTTGTGTAGGTATTTTGTCTTGCTGATATTCAGTTTAGAACTGTTAAATGTCAAATATTTTTATGTTTTTACATGCAAATAAAACTAGTTAATGGCCACATGGATTGATAAAGTGATTTAACTTTTTTTTTTCCTTAAGTTTATGAAGAAAGTGGTGCCCTTCTTTCCCAGATTGCCCCTTTGCAGAATGGTTGGTTAATAAATTCTATACTGAATAATTAAGAATCCTTTTGAGATAATTTCAAATACTGATTCTTACAATAAAGATACTGTGCTGTTGCCAAATTTAAGAGGGAAAAATAAAAGGATGAAAATTGGAAATAAAGGGGGAGTGCCACACTGAAAAAAGAGACTAGGCTTTGAAACAGAGAAGGCACAAGAGTTAGCTGTAATGAACACTGTAAACTGAGGTACTTCAGAAACTACTGAATGATGGGGAAAAAAGGCTTTTGTCATTGTTACTAATTATTTAAAATCCCTGTATTCGGTGATATTAATAGTGCACATGGAGCCACATTTGTTCCATCTATTAGGTGTTTTCAATGTGTAGTCATCATAATATGTAGATGCAATAATATATAAAAGATAAAGATCATAGAATCATAGAATGGTTAGGGTTGGAAGGGACCTTAAAGATCATCTAGTTCCAACGTCCCTGCCATGGGCAGGGAAATCCTCCACTACACCAGGTTGTCCAAAGCCTCATCCACCCTGGCCTTGAACACCTCCAGGGATGGGCCAGCCACAACTTCTCTGGGCAACCTGTTCCAGTGCCTCACCACCCTCAATGTAAAAAATTTCTTCCTTATATCCAATCGAAATCTGCCCTCTTTCAGTTTAAAGCCATTGCCCCTTGTCCTATCACTACACGCCCTTGTAAAAAGTCCCTCTCCAGCTTTCCTGTAGGCCCCCTTTAGGTACTGGAGCTGCTAGAAGATCACCCCGGAGCCTTCTCTTCTCCAGGCTGAACAGCCCCAACTCTCTCTGCCTGTCTTCACAGCAGAGGTGCTCCAGCCCTCGAATCATCTTCGTGGCCCTCCTCCGGACTCGTTCCAGTAGCTCCACGTCCTTCTTGTGTTGGGGACTCCAGAGCTGAACACGGTATTCCATGTGGGGTCTCACAAGAGCAGAGTAGAGGGGCAGAATCACTTCCCTCGACCTGCTGGCCACACTTCTTTTGATACAGCCCAGGATACAATTTGTTTTCTGGGCTGCCAGTGCACATTGCCGGCTCATGTTGAACTTCTCATCCACGAGCACTCCCAAGTCCTTCTCCACAGGGCTGCTCTCAATCCATTCTCCACCCAGCCTGTACTTGTGCTTTGGATTGCCCCGATCCACGTGCAGGACCTTGCACTTGGCCTTGTTGAACTTCATGAGGTTCACACAGGCCCACCTCTCCAGCCTGTCAAGGTCCCTCTGGACGGCATCCCTTCCCTCCAGCGTGTCCACACCACCACACAACTTGGTGTCATCTGCAAACTTGCTGAGGGTGCACTCGATCCCACTGTCCTTGTCTCCAACAAAGAGGTTAAATAACACCGGTCCCAGTACTGACTCCTGAGGAACACCACTCGTCACAGGCCTCCACGTGGACATTGAACTGTTGACCACAACTCTTTCAGTGCGACCATCCAGCCAATTCCTTATCCACCGAGTGGTCCATCCATCAAAACCATGTCTTTCCAGTTTAGAGATGAGGATGTCGTGTGGGACAGTATCAAATGCTTTGGATAAGTCCAGGTAGACAATGTCAGTTTCTCTTCCCCTATCCATCAATGCTGTAACCTCATCGTAGAAGGCCACCAAATTAGTCAGGCAGGATTTGCCCTTAGTGAAGCCATGTTGGCTGTCGTCAATCACTTCCTTATTTTCTGTGTGCCTTAGCATAGTCGCCAGGAGGATCTGCTCCATGATCTTTCTGGGCACAGAGGTGAGACTGACTGGCCTGTAGTTCCCCAGGTCTTCTTTTTTCCCCTTTTTAAAGATGGGGGCTATGTTTCCCCTTTTCCAGTCATTGGGAACTTCACCAGATTGCCACAACTTCTGAAATACGATGGATAGTGGCTTAGCAACTTCATCTGCCAGTTCCCTCAGGACCCGCGGATGCACCTTGTCTGGTTCCATGGACTTGTCCACCTTTAGGTTGAGAGTCTGATCCGAGTAATATGCTATTATAATCCATAGTGCAGTAAGGACAGTTACATTACTTTTTCTTGGCAAAGCTTACTTTTCTAGCCAAATTACAGAATCACAGAATCACAGAACTGTTTAGGTTGGAAAAAACCTTGAAGATCAATGAGTTCAACCCTTAACCTAACACCGCCAAGTCCACCACTAAACCATGTCCCTAAGCACCACATCTACATGCCTTTTTAAATACCTTCAGGGATAGTGACTCAACCACTTCCCTGGGCAGCCTGTTCCAGTGTTAAATAACCCTTTCAGTGAAGAAATTTTTCCTAACATTCAATCTAAACCTCACCTGGTGTAACTTGAGGCTACTTCCTCTTATCATTTGTTACTTGGGAAAAGAGACCAACACCTGCCTTGTTTCAATTTCAGGATATCTTTGCAATAGTCTTTCATTTGTTTGTTTTGGTTTATATAATTTTTTTAATTTATTGAATATTATTTCTTGAAGGCCTTAAATCAAGGAAAGAAATAATGATCAATTTTTTTCTTTAGTTCTCCAAAAGCTGGACAGATCATTTTCTGGAACAGTTGCTTCACATGCCATTGATTCTTCTGTTTTTCTGTTTTTGAAACTATTCCTTATTTCTAGGGTTGTTTTCCTGGTTCCAGATAAGGATGACTGGACTACAGAAGAAAGTAATTTTCCCTCTGCTGGATCCCACATGGTCATTGTAACCTTAAGGATTTTATAAAGTCTGACAGGAGAAACAATCCTTCCAAGGCTATATGCAAAGTGTTAGTCTGAAGGAACTAAAACGAGGAACTAAAACTAGAACTAAACTGAGGATTCCTCATCGCTAGCTTACAAAACATTCTTAAATATTATCATAAGCCTATTCCTATTGGTATCCATTCAGAGAAAGCCTTTCATACGTTCCAGTGCCCTTGCACAAAACCCCCCTGATGTTCAGAATACTTGAAAAAATTGTCTTCTACTGTTCAACAGCATTATTTAATAATAATTACCTGACTCTTCTCATCTGCAGTCAGTAACTTGTGAGCTGCAAATGAAGGGTCCGTGGGTTGCTAGGATCAGTTCTAACACAATATATATTCAAATTGGATTTTCTGAACTTTTTGTTCGGCATAAATCTGTAAGTGATATTCACCTTTCCTTCTGTGGGAAACATCCCACTAAAGAGTATTCACAGGAGCAAAATACAATCTGACGAGACACTGATTTACACTGTGGTTTTCAGTACATTTTAGAAGTGAATTCTCATGTTTTAAGCTTTAGAAGCTTGGTGATTTTTGATATTCTATAGTCCACATTCGAATGGGAGCATCATTTAGAAGATGTAAACTTACAGTAATGAAAGGATTTTTATGCTGCCTTAAACTAAATAATGTTGTCATAATTATAAAGGCCTCTCATAAATTATCTCTACATATTTTGTCTTATACAGCACTGCACCATTTGGTACATTCTACTTCAGAAAGGCCAGATTAATTATGTAGATGTCATGGTGTGTTTTATCTCCAACTTTGAAGTACTTTGTTAAGTGGGTTTTGTCACTCACTGGCTCAAGAAAACAATATTTTATTATTTTTTTTTTGTTCAGATTACCTAGCAACTTCCTGAACTCTTCGATTCCAACCTGAAATAAACCTTTTCCCTTTTCAAGGGAGATAACCCAAATATTTTCATGAGGAAATGTGTTTCATAGATTTGGAGCTTGTATATTTGTAGTTACTTGTGTAAATGGGCCCTGAGATGTCCTGAATACAGCTTTCATTATGCAGCCTCATTAACCTCTTGGGTGGGAGAATTGGTCACCACAGAATCCCAGGACTGTGGTAGAATCATAGAATCATAAAATGGTTAGGGTTGGAAGGGACCTCAAAGATCATCTAGTTCCAACCCTCCTGCCATGGGCAGGGACACCCTCCACTACACCAGGTTTCTCAAAGCCTCATCCAACCTGGCCTCGAACACTTCCAGGGATGGGGCATCCACAACTTCTCTGGGCAACCTGTTCCAGTGCCTCACCACCCTCAGAGTGAAGAATTTCTTCCTTATATCTAACCTAAATCTGCCCTCTTTCAGTTTAAAGCCATTGTCCCTTGTCTTATCGCTATATACCCTTGTAAAAAGTCCCTCTCCAGCTTTGGAATGTGATGGTATGTGATAGAAAACTCGGTCTTGCTGAAAAAAGCACAGTCCCTAGAGAAGGACTGCTAATATGTCTTACTTATATGGAAACCTCATGAGATATTATGGACAGATCCCTCTATGAATTTTTTGCTTTTTGTTGATAAGAAATATCAGCATTTCTTATTAAAAGCAGCTATTAGGAGGAATTAATATAGTTGTAGAACCAATTTTCTTTTGAAGCAGTTCTGCAACAGAGTTTTCATTCATCTTTTAATCCCCCATGACAAAAAAAAACAACCAAAACACGCTAACAAACAAAGAAACTCATAATAAAACAAAAATATGTGGAATTTTTGTAGTTATTTTCATGGACAGCTGACATAAACAAACCATGTACTAAAATCTCCATGTTGCCAGGAATCAAAAGATAGCACATTGACTATCTCCGAGTCTAAGGAGGAAGGAGCTCGAGTAGTTATTTGCAGGAAATAGATTGCAGCTATTGCCCATATGCCTGCAGCACTGTGGAAAGTGTTTGGGCAGTCTTTGTCCCCTAGAACTACAGCACAACCCTTGAGCCACATGCTGTGGCCGTAGCACAGAGGTTTTACTTCAGCAATTCAAGAACATTTCTGTTATTCAGCCTTCCTGTAGACCACAATGTCTTTGTTGTTTCAAGTATACCCTAAAGCTAACATCAGAAATCCTCTTCCAGATATGGCATGAGTTTTGTTTTGTGACCTTCGTATATAGCTTTCTAAAATGGGGGGTTAGATTTGCTTTAGATTAAACTTAAGTATTTGAGCCTTAGGCCATCCTTGCTTTGCTCTGATTGTGCTTTGCATTTTCCAGTTGTGTTTCCTCAGTTTCTTTTGCATTTCCTTTGACTTGAACATGTTGCTATGTGTGTTTACTCACAGTTTTTTTTTTCCCCAGGATTGAGCAGGGAATTAAAAAAAATATTAAAAAATGCCTATTTCTTCTTGCAGTGCACAGATTGTATTGTTCGTGGATTTTTGGTTTTCTGGGCTTTTTTTTTATTTTGGTTTGGTTTTTTTTTAAACCAAACTTCAACTGCTCGGATGACTAGGTCTCCTGATATTTTTATGCTACTATGTATGAGTCTGATGTTGGATGTTAGCCAACACTTATTACCAGTAATTTTATTGATTATTAAGTTTCCACAAATCACATTTCTTTTAAAGAGTGGATAAAGCTAATCCTTGTTTTATAATTAACATGAACATATGAGAAAGTTTTTTTGACAGCCTTTGTAGTCTGCTAACACTTGCCTTAATGAAATAAGAAAGTGTAGCCATTAATTATATCTTGCAATAAATCTTTAAGTAATATTACTGCAGTCCCTAAGGGACTTGTTCTTCAGAAAATATTAAACCTTGCATTGGTTTGGTGAGAATGAAAAGTTATTGCTGATCCTTTATCTCAAATATAATCCTGTTTCATAATGCTTTTTGAGGCATGAACCTGATATTTCCGGATTCATGTGCATCAGAACACATGCTGTGTACCATAGTGTTTTACTGTGTGACCCAGAACAGTTGATATCTGTTCTTTTTTAAACTAAACTTAGTTGCAATTGCAGGACAAAAGTACAAGAACTCTCCAATATGGTCAATTCTAGAGGGATTTAAATGTTATATTTTACTCCCTTAAAAAAAAAAAAAAAAAAAGAAAAGAAAGAAAGAAAAAGCTTTTAATTGACTCAGCTTTTGTTTTTCTTATGTGTTTCACCAGTTGAAAAGATACAGAGCCAGTGGGATGAAGTGCATGGACACCTCCAAAGCCGGAGACAGCAGCTTCATGACATGTTAAAGGATTCAACACAGTGGCTTGAAGCTAAACAAGAAGCTGAGCAGGTTCTTGAACAAGCAAAAGCTAAACTTGAGTCATGGAAAGAAATTTCCTACACCGTGGAAGCTCTGAAAAAGCAGAACACTGAGCTTAAGGTCACTATTGAGAATTAAAATATTTCTGCTTGAGTTAATTAGATGATTGTTAAAGTAAATGTCCTCTAACTATTGGACAATGCACATTAAAAACAACTTCTTTATCCCTTATTTCCCACCAAAAAAAAAAAAAGAAAGAAATTAATTTGCAAAGTCTAAAATGTGTGTCACATAATCCTTGAATTAAATTGGTCTTAACTTACCAGGCATAACAAATAGCTGGCAGATCTTGCAGGAAGAATACCTACCTTTTCAGCACAAGTCTTTCTCACCTCTTATGTACAACCACCTCAGCTGAGCAACTGGTACTGCTTACTGGGAAATCCTGTAGTATCGGTATATCTGTCTGCACTGATAATGGAGCTGTATAGGTTGTCTGGAAGTAGTTAAGAAAACAAAAGGGGAAATATAAAAACAAACCATAACAAGCTATATGGAGATATTTTGAAAATCAATCTCCCTGGGTTCAACCTTGGCAGGGTTATTAACTGCAAAAAAAAACCCTGAAATGGCTGCTCTTGTGATTTTAGCGTGCACTTTGTCACATCCTAGGTGCTAAAATGTGCATCTCCGTTCACTTATGTAATTGAGCTACGCCTCAAGTAGCAATGCAAATATGCCCCGACTATTGCTTCAGTTTTTAAGGTTCTTGTTATGGAAATAGTCATACTTTGGTGACATTCTTCATGAATAAATTTTGAGAACAGCTGTTTCAGATTAATAATATCTCATTTTCTGGTTGGGGAAAACAAGATTGAAACCGACCAGTTGATCAGCCTCTTAAAGTGAGTCCTGCCTCCATCCATGTTAATGTAACGTTACATTTTAGTTATTTGGGAGAATAGTTACACAAATATTTTCTGATATGTTCTCCTCTCCTGCCCACCATATTTTTTTTTTAATTCCTACCACTCAGCTGTTTGAACTTAGAAAAATCTTATTTGCACAGCTGAATGATAATGAACTGTTGTGAAGGATAGTGTGGTGAGGTTCTCATCGACTAGTTTTGCTGCCAGGGAAAGGATTCGTTTAACTGCATGATTGGTCTTCAGCTATCCTCATCATCAGCCATTGCCTTTCTGATATTAAGAAGTAGATTCAAAATCTTTGGGGTTTTTTACTTCCTTTTTTGTTTTACTTGCCTATAAGAAGCATGAAAGTGTTCATCATAAGCCCATTGTTTTAGGGCTGAGAAGTGGTTAAATTTTCTCATTTAAGATTGTACCATAAGGGTCATTGCTCAGGATTATGGTAAACAAGGGCAATCACTCACTAATGTATTGGAAAGAGTTATAGATTATGTATACTACATTCATTCAACATAGAAGACTCCCATTTGTCACTGTCTTTATGTGGAGATAGAGTTCTGGCTTCTGCCCAGTGTTTAGTTTTAAAAAAATAAAAGGGCTTCAACAAAGTCAATGTCCTGGCTCTGCGAAGACTCAATTAACAAAAAAACAGTTCTGTGCAAACACAGTCTTACATCATTGTGTTGGAGTGTCTTATGTCTCAAACACAAATTACTTAACTAGGAAAATAATTGAAAATACAGTTTTAGAAATGGATTTTATGTCCACTTTTTTACAAGAATATATGAGGTTTAGATGAGGTTCATTTTAGAGTGTATGCTTTTTGAAAAAGTTATGAGTTTTTTGGATCAACATTCTCCAAGGAGTGAAATAAGAATGCGCTCTTCTCCTCCATCCCTCAAGATATAGAGAAAGTATAGTAGTATACTTATTCATAGTATGTATCTCTATGTATAAACAGAGGTTTTGAAAGGATACCTGCGGATTCTTTTCATTCCTTCTTTAAAGAGATGAAGCACTTAGGTTATCAGTATCTTCAGCCATTTCGATCACAGTCTGGATTCAATGTGGAGTGTTGTCAAGTTACAGACATTAGTCTGTATAATTTCAGTGTTACCGCTAGTCCATCTTGATTTGCTGTGCCCTAGTGATGATATGAACATCAACAAGCTGTACTGTTCCAGGATTGTTTACTCTAATTTGTTTGACTTTGCCTAGCTGTTCTCCCACAAGTCTGGAAGAAATTCACGTCTGTCTGAGAGAATGTGGGGTTCTTTTCTTTTCTTTTTTCCTTTTTGTTTTTTTTCCGGTTTATTTTGTGCCAGCCTTCCTAGAGGAATTATCTTTGTCTGCCAGTAATTCCTATTGTGTCAAATCCCTCATGAAAGCTTCTCAGATGTGACAGCATCAGCTGTTGTGTTCATGCTTGAGATAAGGGGTCATGAATTCTAAGGAAAATGCAATTCTTGACTTTAGCAGCTTTATATTTCTTCTGTATAATATTATCTAAACTGAAAAACCTAAAAATACGTCAAGTCCTCAAAATAAATGCTTTCCAGGCTTCTGTGCCAAACACATGTATTTTAATGTTGTCCCCTGAATATGTAGAGTAAGTATGCTGTCTTTTAGCTTACTGTTACACTGATGAAAATAAAGCTGTCATTTGTGTTTAGGGAAAGAGAGAGGTCAGTGCAAGTCTTAAATAGACTCTTCAGACATGTTCATTTTGTCAGCTTTGTATCTCAACACAGCTTGGTGTGAGAAAGTAGTCACCAAGTGTTCTTCTGATTTGCCTTTAAACATTGTAGGTCTGTCTAGAGACAGCTAAGTCTATGCAAAATTTCCCTTCTGCACTAAGTGAACTTTTAATCAGTGCTTGTGTTAGTGCTTTTTTGTTAGTGCATCCTTACACAAGTAAATGGTAAGCTCAGCAATACCAGCCTTTTGATTATTTATTTTTTACAATGCAAGCATAAAACAAAAATCTGTCTGGCTTATGTTTGTCCAATGATGTTTTTAATAGAATTTGACACATATGTTTCCAAAATTTAGTAGAAAAGTCAGGAAGTACGACGTAGCTGATAATTAACAGTATTCCTTTGAATCAGAAGTTAATTCAGAGCTAATTTGCTGAGGATTATAAAGCATTTATTCATTCTATTTTTTTAATTTATATTTGAGAACTAAATTCTAAGTACTGAGGTTAGGTACAGAGAAACAGAATATGGCATTCTGGCCAATGAGAGTCTTTATCCATTCAAGCTCTGTTTGTTATTGTTTATTAAGTGATGACTGCAGATGGTTAACCCAGCAGGCTGAAGGTTATAAGTGTATAAATAGTACACAGTCACATTTCAGCTCCTTGCTGTCCCCAAGTCATCTGAACAAAAACTACTGTAAAATTAATCTCTTCTTAGTATGATACTGAGCTTACAACAACAACAAAAAAATCTGCTAGGATTGCCAGTTCACTCCTTGACTCCTTGTTTTGGGAGGAGCTACTAAGACACATCTTCTCCCTCTGTACCAGTTTAGCTGGGATGGCCAAAATTAAGAGGGGAAGGATGAAGACAAGGTTTCCTTACTTTGCTTCACTGACCACCTGTTTCTTGTTCATCTAAATAGGAAATTAAATAGCAGCATGATTACATCCTCTACTCTATTGGAACTCAAGAGGCCAGGCAACCTTCCACTGGCATAGCCAGAGGGGTGAAATTTATGCCTTGGATTTGTTGTTAAGACTGAGTCTATCTTGCTTGACTTTGTCTTCTTCTCACAGGGGTATAACTGACTAGGTACTCTTTTGCCACTTCCTTTGTACCAATATAGGATGAAGTAGTATCAGCATTTCGTGGATTTTTATTATTCCAGAGCTGACAGAGTACCGCTTTGATTTTAGTAAAATAATTAACAATTAAGTTAATATTATTGACTATGATGCAGACACTGAAATAGAATTCCTTGATTAAAAAAAAATAATTTTTAAGTATATAAACAAAGCATGCTATTTATATACAGAAAAAAGACAGAAAGACAGCCTGATTTTACAGATTTGTTATATATACATCTGCTCAGTGTGGGAATTTACGTGCTCAGAATTGGATGATGCTGTACATACATATTGCTATATTCGAACTTCTATGCGTCATTTGTTTTGTTCCACTGGGCAATCCTGGGATAGAAGAAAGCCCAGCTCTAATTTCCATACTTGTTTTTAATCAAGGATCCTTAATTACACAGACTTTCTTCCTAATAGCATCAACTAGGTTCTTCTAATTAAAAATTGAAAATAAATTTATACCTAAGTAACATGATAAATACACAGTCTTAATTCTTTAAGCCTTTTAATAAATCCAGCAAATTCCAGTGATAACACAAAAAAAACCCAAAGAGAATGCTTTAAAAAATGTCAAAATGAAATTAAGATAATGAAGCATTAAAAAAAAACCCAAACAAATAAAATGTGTGCTTAAGTAACTAAAAGGTGAGACCTAAAAATATAAAACAAAAAAAAAGAGAAAAAAAATAATAATACCAGGAATTTAATTCTAAAATATTAATTACAGTCATGTAAAATATGAGTTAATGGGATTCTGATAGGACAGACAGATAAGACATTTACTACAACACTTTGTTCTTGGTTTTTGCACACGGAGCACAGTTGAAGCAAGGCTTGCACTCCTCAAAGTTGTTGAAAAATTACATACCAATTTCCAGTAAAGTGGAAAATACAAATTGTTTCTGTCGGCAAAGCTCTATATATTCATCATTTCTTTCCTGAGTGATGATCTAGTGTTACAATGTCAGGAAGTTAATGGATTAATGTAGAAGTTAATGGTGAGAACAACACTTTTGGAAATAGGCTAGTAATGGATCTTTCCATATTTTTATTATAAAACCTGGTTTGGAAGGTTTTATAAGCTCGTTTATATTCACATGGGAATGGGCGAAGAGAAAGTAAAGTTTATGGGCCATTAATTTACAATACAGACAAAATGTTATGGTAACATTTCTATGTAATACAGTGAAGAGTCAGTCTGCTCTGATGTTTTGGCTGGAAAAAAGTAGCTGTATGCATGCATAATTTTGAACTAAGAGAAAGGTAGAGTATAATAAAGATGGACAGACCTAAATGTAGAACAGACACTAGCTACAAAAGATCTACAAAATTGAAATGATAATTACTGTAGAATTTATTTACTTTGGTCTTATATATTTTATTATATTTGTGTAAATATTTACATTTATGTGCTTATTGTATATAATCATGGCAGGAAAGGAGCTCAATTGGCAGACTATTTCCAAAACAACCACTTGCCCATATCTGGTAAGTGGTTTCCCACAAAATTATCACCTCTCCTGACTACATCTCCGTACTTAACACAGGGGAATGACTTTAAAAAATCTTTTAGGCAGCTTCGGCTTAAGTGAGCGTAATTAAGTGAGCTTAACCATAACATGTTCAGATGATTTTCAGGAGGCAGGATTAGTAGCCTTCTTCTGATGTTTGATTGGTAGAAATAGCATTGCTTGTTCAAAACAGACAGTCAAGTTGCTGTCTTAGTACCTGAGATTATTTTCTGCACAGTAATTAGATGATCTGTTCTCTCATGAAGGAATAACATGGAAAAGAGAGAAATACATGTTTTCAGTTTTAAATTATGGAGAGGAAAGGAGGAAAAAAAAAAAAAAAAAAGAGAATGACCAAGATTTAAAAAGCTTTCTTAATACTAAGAAGCATAAATTAACATTATAAAGATCTCAATAGGTTTACTAGTAGTATTTTGCTGTATTGCAGATTTAGTGGTGTTCCAGTAGATGGCACTAATTACATAAACAATTCACTAAAATAAAGTAAATTTAAAAAAAAAAAAAAAGTGCAAGCACAGGTATTAATTGTCCAAATCAGTATTATTTCACAGTATAAAAAAGACAATTAACTAGAACATATTATTTCAGTACATTTTTCTTCTCAGTATAATTCAACATCACAAATAGTGATAGTCTGAATAACGCTTAATAATGCATCCATCTATTTGTGTCTCAGAGAAGAATAATCAATATTCTAATCAGTGTTTATCAATTTGAACTGTCATTTTTATCCGACGTTTAGTATTTTGTTGCTTGGTCCTCTCAGGATTAGAAGTAGTCCTATGGTCTTATGACTAAAAGAATTTACATTTAAAACATAAAAACGTTTAGAAACCTGACCTTAGTTATCAGAAAATCTAAGAAGTCTTGTTTCTTTTTTTTTTTTTTTTATATTGGTGGTATAAGTTGTTGATCCCCTTCTCTAAAAACTATACAGTGTGTGTGATCATTTTATGTTGATACGAGGTTTATTCTTATTATTTTTCTCTTTTTACTTCAGCAATTTTCAAAAGAAATACGACAATTGCAAATAAATGTAGATGTGGCAAACGACATGGCACTTAAGCTGCTCCGTGATTATTCATCAGATGATACCAGAAAAGTAGGACTGATGACAGATAACATTAATGCTACGTGGGCTGCCATTAATAAGAGGTAGGATATAAATTCTACTATTAGATTTGTTGTTAATATTCATTAACATTCACAGTCCAGCTTTGGTTGGAGATCATAGAACATGTAACTTTCGAAAATGACGTGGTTATAGGGAGAAAGGAAAGAATGGTGATGACTTCTGTTGTATTTTTTTGGAAATATGTCTTTGGAATGCCATGTAATTCACTCAAATAAAATTTTGTCTCCTGACGATTTTCTTCTGCTGTAACCTGTTGCCAACTAACTTCAGTTGATAAGTCATATATTTTAAATATTTAAAATGAAGTAGTTTATCTCTACATCACAATCACTATAGTGATTTTGAGTCATAAACAGAATCTGAAAATGACAGACATAACCTATTGAAGCAGGTTTAAATTAGAAATGTTGTTTTGTACCTTTGAAGCAAATCTCTAGTCAGGAAAGTTTTTACTAGAACCTTGATCACATTCTTGATTACGTTTCACAGTCTTACAGTGTTTGGTTTAGATATTAATTCCTTACTAAAAGCAATTTCTGCAGCTTGCCACCAAATTATGAATAATCCAATATGCAATCTATAAGATCATAACATATTGCAGAAGAAAAATCTCTTTGTAGCAGTAAAAAAATTTTAAATCGTTGCACGTTAGATGAGATAGGTAAAAATTAAATCAAAGTTGTTTTAATCAGTATCTTGGATTAAGTTTTATAGCTTATAATTGAAACTAGAACTGAATTAGATCTTAACATGTTTTTAATTAAAGTCTATGAACAAGGCCAGAAAAGTCAGTTTAGTTAAATATATAATAAATTCAGGAGATCTTCCTGTGTAATGACAGTTTCTTAAATCACTGATGACTACAGAAATTTATTCCCACTTTTTGATTTCTTTTTTATGAAAATGATATTCATTAGTCACTTTTCAACAACATTTTTTTCTGAAGAAGACTTGATCCTGTTCAAACCAGAGAAGAGATGCTGTTGATGTCCACTAAAAGAAAGCTACACAATAATTTGAAAGCTTTTTTTATTATTATTTATAAGGGCAATAAATAAACTGAGACATTAGTATAAACATTCAGTTAATATCTGCTTGCATTTCTCCTGTTATAGTAGTAGCCATTTTAACCTTATTATCAGTAGACATATTTTTAAGAAAAAATGTTTTGCTCTCTGTGATCTGGTAAATGGGCTGATAGGAATATCTGTTCCTGGGTGAGAAGAGCTGGGTGTCTAATGCTCAAAACTATTCTCTACAGGTGAGTAAAATCAGTAGCTCAAAAGGGTTAGATGGGTGAAATAAAGGAAATTGCTTTTGTCTGTGTATAGAGCTACAACTTCTGTTTGATGAGATGGCTTTTTAATCCCCTAATCCACGATATGTCTGTAGATACCGTGGATGCTCAGGTAGCAATTATAGCTAAAAGGGCATCTTTAAATCTGTTAATACTTCAAGCACAAACCCAGGTGTGTCTAATGTTGCCTAAATGTGAGAATTGCCATTGTTGCATGGATTCAGCCAAGTACTAGGCTAACAGAATACAAATTCTCCAAGACACATTCCTTTCAACCTTCTACAAAGCCCACAGACTTGTTCACAGCTCATGTGTTAAATGAATTACTGTAGTAAATGTTTTATGTCTTAGAAGAGAACTGTTTAGGTGACTGAGTTGACATTTCCTATTAAGAAGTACAAAAGGATAGGATTGCACTTGAACAGGTAACTGTAAAACTAGAATTTCCTGGTTTTTGAACGTATGACTTTACTACCTTTCTGATTTTTTTTTTAATTCAGTCTTTTGTGTATGTTTTTGTAAGATTTCTCATTATTTCAGAACTTAAAAAAGAAGCACACTACAAACACTAGTTGATAAACTTCAAGGGCTGTATCACATTTCTGTCTATCTCCTGTGAGACATTGATAAATATGGACATACTAAGGCATCAAGTCAGCAAAACACTTGTGCTTGGAAGATTTTCTGCACCTGTAGATTTCCAGGTTTGTTTGAAGCAGTAGCCAGGCCTTTTGCTCATGGAGCAGCTCCTGAGTGAGGTCTTGAAAGAACCTCCTAAATTTCTTTTGTTAAGCAGCTATCTGGAAAGAGAAGATAGAATCCATTGGCCTTTGGATGACTAAAATGACAAGTCATTCTGGGTTTTTTTGGAGTATTTGTTTTGGTTTTGTCTCTCACTACACTTCAGCTTTCAGGTGATCGAATAGAGCAAAACAAACTTATTCTTTATGGTTTGGGGGATCTTTTGAACTCTAAGAGAATATTTACCCAGTGGGAAGGAAATATGTGAGCTGTTTGTCACAAGCTCCAAGAAAAACTAGTTTTCCACTGGGATGTGTATGCAATGACTTCAGATATATCTATGAGCGTTCTTTTTGTCTATACCATGAGTAAGTAGTGCTCTGGTGACTCAGTGACCTCACAGTGATATAGAAATGTATTCCAAATAATGGTCTTGACCATTTCTCCAGTATTTTAAAAATAGCTTTATCACTGTTTGTACACGTCTTAAGTGCTAAGAGGAAATATTCTGCTAAATATTACAATTTCTTCTCCCTATATCCTTAATTTAAATAGCTTAATTATTTTGTAGATATTGTCTTTTAAAAATAAAAGTTAAGAGTGGCTTACATTGTTTTGAACTGGTTTTCCTGTAACCTGCTGTTAATATCAGAATTGTCTTGGTGTAAAAAACCATGAAAACTCCTTTTCTGTGAACCAGGCTAGTAAAACAACAGGCAGGCAAGCAGCAGTACAATTCCACTTTGCCTGTTGGTAATAGTTCAGCCAGAGCGAGTACTTTAGTCATTAAGGCAACATCTGCCAGCTTGTGTTTTGTTTTGCTTAAGTAGATTTGCAGCTGATTGCTGTGTGTTTACCCTTTGCCTTACTGTTCTGTTTTATAACATTGAACTATAACAAGTAACATTCCAACTCCTTTAATAGCCCAGTTGGTGAATGCTTAATGGTTGCTTCATTTTTTTCATTTGCCACTTTTTAATTTTCATTTTTGCTGTTGATACAGCAAAAGTACATGAACTGATCAGTTGGGAAAAAGCCAGAATGGCTGCTTGTAAACACGTCTCTTCCTCTTCCCTTCAGAAGCGTTGACTTTCCAAGAAATAACTAGATTATTTAAGCTGAGGCAATTAAGGAGAATGCAATCTGTATTGCTTGTATTAACAGAAATAAATTTAACAGATAAACTAAAGTGTTCTCAAGAGAAAAAAAATGAAATAACCATTAGAAATTTACTATATATGAAAACATTTGTTATAGTAGTGTCATGGTTTAACCCAGCTGGCAATTAAACACCAGGCAGCAGCTCTTTCACTCTCCCCCACCCCTGAACGATGGAGAAGAGCATCAAAGGAGAAAAGGGAAGCAGACTTGTGAGTTGAGATAAGAACAATTTAACAATTGAAATAAAATGAAATTAAAAATAATAATGATTAAAATTAACAAAAATCATGGTAATAAATGATAATACATAAAAATGATAGTAATATATACAAACAAGTGATGCACAGTGTAATTGCTCACCACCCATTAACCAAGGCCCCACCTGTCCCTGTTAGTGATCCTGAAACAGAAGTCCTGAAACCACAATCCTGGAAGAGCAAGAGGCCTGAAGAAAGAGAAACTTCCTGGCCAACCATCATCTGTGGGCATGACATTGCATGTTATGGAATATTCCATTGGCCAATTTGGGTCTCAATCCTAAGACTCAACTCAAATACTAAACTAGGAGTTGTGAATCCTTTGCTCTGGCCATGCTCCCTCCCAGCTTGTGGTGTACCTGGCAAAACATAGGAAGCTGGAAAGTCCTTGATGTCTCAGCACCAACTGTGATCAGTATGTTACAATATTCTTCTTATACCAAATCCCGTACTAAATCCAAAACACAGCACTAATCTGGCTACTAAATGAAAACTAACTATATCCCAGCCAAAATCAGGACAGGTAGTATTATGTTACTCTCTCTTTTTTTGAACACTCATATTTTACATGAATTGTCATACAAAAATAAACACTTGCTTAAATTTGTTCCTTTCCTAGGAATCTCCCAATTATTTAAATTTCACTAACTTAAATATTAAACTGAAAAGGGACTTAGATCTTTCTTAAGTGGAGTATGTATTATGAAAATAATTACTTAACACACTCTGAAAATTGGTTAGGACTCCAACCCACCACTGCCTAAAAGACATCTTGAAATATTAACATTGGCCACCAGTTCCTATGAAGGATGAAGACGAAGTTCAATGGAACTCAGGCTGTACAGTAGGTCTTAAGAGCTTTCACTGCTCAAGATGCTATTTTTGATCTCTGGAGACAAGATGCAGGACACATGCATCAGTCAAAACATAAAAAGTAACTTTATTTTCCCCACCACAGGGTGTGGGCAGTGAAGAATCCATATGTAATTAGATTTATGTTATTAATAGTTTAAGTTGTAGTGAGTTAGAGCGGGAGTAGCAAGGATTTGAGTTTCTACGCAACCTGTTTGAAAGATCTGAGATACCAACTCCCATGTTTATCTAAGAATGGTGTTAATTCTCTAATGCAGCCTGTTGTACAAACACTTTGATTTGGAAGTCAACTGAACAATACGAAAAGCAAATTGCCAAACAAAGGGCATAAACAGTGGAGAAATAAGTTGCATATGTTTCTTATGTAAATGCATAATATAACAGTAATTGTAAGTGTGAAAAAGTCATAATTTACTTTTGATCTTCCAGCAGCAAACCTTTACTTATCAATGGCTACTCTTTATGAAAATACAGTTGATTGATAGAATGTGAACTTTATCTGTATGCAATATTTGTGAGTATAATTATATTGCCTGTACAGAAAGAGCTTGACTATTCTACTGGAGACAGGTTTTCTTAATATACTGTACCTGTCCTAATGCTGCTTTGCTTTATGGTGCTTGTGGAAGTAATCACATTTGCGTTACAGTTGAATTGCATTCTGGGTGAGAAAAACTGAATTTACACATCAGCAACAGCCAGGAATATGAAGTGTGTTAAGTTATACTGAAGATTCATAGTCGGTTTCAGTAGCTAGACCTTTCTGGGAGCCATCTCTGAAGAGTTTATCTGCTCGTTTAGGCTTGGACTGCTGAAGTCAAGAAGGAAAGAATTCACAATATATTTTACTTTAAAGAATATTTCCATCTCCTAGGTTCTTCAAGCAAATTCGACCTTTTCCTTTCCATTATTCTATTGCTTTGAAGGTTGGTCCATGTTTCTAAAATCGGTATAATTCCATGCATATGAACAGCTATTACAGTTCTGTGAGCAGGCACACTTTCTTTGAACACAGTGAAACAATTAAATTAAAAATGTAAGTGGGCATGGGAACTCTGTTTATATAGGAAGCTTGTTTACACATCTGTGCCTGCACTTCTTGTACTGGCTATAGAGCTGCATTTGTGTGGATGTGTGCAAGAAATCATTGCAAATGTAAGACTCCAGATGAAGACAATGGACAAATATCATTTTCCAATGTAATATTATTCTATTTTTTTCTCTAAAGAAACCGTAATATGATAACTTTTATTTTTATTGTCATGTTGTGGTGAGTTATTGATTGTTTTTTGAAATAATTTTGCCAAGCTCAAGAAAGCAGATATGTAGAGTGACTGCTTTTTTATAAGCAATGTGTCATGCTGAAGCTCGTTATTTACACCAGCTTAACAATAGATAGTAATTTAAAATTGCAAAGACTGCTAGAAAACACTGCAATTGTAGGGCAATTATTTTGTTTTGTGAGAGGTATTGATAATACATGCTTATCTTTGTTTCCTCTATTATTTAAAAAAGTAAATTTTCAGTCTAGGTGTTTGTCACATGCTGTCTTTGAGAACTTTGCTTAGTTTTAATTCTATAAAGACTGAAGTCTTTTATTTAGTCAGTAGAACTATTAATGTTGAATGAAAGTGAGTCTCTGCAGTCTCAGATATCACACCCGAGATTATGTTAAGGGGCAATTAATTTTGTCAGCAATATGTCAGCATGTTTTTCTGAAAAACTAATGTAGCTCTTTTGACTATTCTTTTGAATAGGAGGAGAAAAAAAATATGTTTTCAAAAAACTATTTGATCCAGAACTCTTCTGGAAAGTCTGAATTTTATATGGGGGTCCTAACATCTTTCCCATTAGACAAAAGAGTACAAAACTCCTTTAATTTTCATGAAACTAATGTGTCTCACGTGGTCAGTACAGCATTCCATGCTTCTCAGAAGTTACCCTCCAGCAGTTAGCAACATTGACAAACTCTAAAGAAAAGCTCTTTATTAGCTGTTGTGATGCAAGAATGTTAAGGCTTTTGTGTTTAAAATATGGATATCTTTGAAGTTTCCTAAGAGTTGTTTTCAGATAAAGGATTAAACTATTTTTTGTTTTCATTGTTCCATTCTGTTACTATTATTTTAAACAAAATAGCACACCTCAAAAAAAGACTATAAAAAGGGTGCAGATGCCACTCTGGCGAGCTTTAGATGCTCTGAGTTTGAGATATTTGTTGTTTCATGTTTTACTTGGTTAAATATCATCCCTTAACATATCCATATTAAAAGGTACACCTAAAAGGCCACTTGGAAGAGAGGGATTGTTTTATGATGATAAATAAAAGATAGGTTACCTATTTGAAAAATATTCTACTAACTGCCTACACTCTCTAACAAATATTTATGTACAAAATATAATCTCAGGCTTATCAGCAAGGACATCAATTAACATTGCTTTGTTATTTTTCTTCCTACTGCCCCTAAGAATGATGAAATTTCAACCACACATAGGGAAAAAACGCCAGAGCATGCATCTATAAATAGGAGATCTTGAAAGTGGTCTTAGCTGCCTATGTTCTAGTTTTCGCCTTTGTTCTCCACTCAGCTGACTGTACTTTTTGTGCAGTACTGATACTAGTATGTGGATCCAAGATGAGAAATCAACTGAGGGTACTGAATATTTGTGGTTTACTTTGTGAGAGTTTAGTCTTGGATATGCAATGCTTTCAAAATGCTGGTAGGATGAGCTGAAAAAACAAAGTTACCCAAAATATAGTGTGATTCATTGTTTCCACCTTTGTGAACATATTCTGAGGATTTTTGAGAAACTTTTAGGATTTAAAAAAAAAGAGAAGAATTCTTAAGTTATTTCAGGAAAGGGCAGAGTCATTAATACAGTACTTGGCTAAAAGGATCTGTGGACTCTTATGACTTCAGAAATACGTTTCTTAAAACTCGTAATATCAGTATAAACAAATTTAATGTTCCTATCACTTGAATAGGTACATCTATAGGCTAATACCTTTATCACTTCCAGAAAGGTAGTAGACCACCTCTAGGTCTGCTAAGTCCTCCCACAGAAAAACAGAAATGACCTCAAATAGAAAAGTACTGTTGTTCTTAAATCAATTGGGGGTTTTTGACCTTGTCTGTCCCACAAGTGTCTTGCTGAGGTCTTTTAGACACAAAGATTTCAACTAATTCATATTTTAGTGGTTATGGTTGCTAACTGTAATCTAATGTTAATGATTTCATTACAGGCAATTAAAATAGGGGACAGTACTGGCATTTTTCAGAGAGGCCTTCAGCTTCAAATACTTAGAGCAAGTTAATAAATAAAACTAAGCAGGAAAAGTCTAGACGACCATTTGTTACTTCTCAGGAAGTTGCTCTTTCCACTTCTTTTCTCATTCTTGGTTTGTGCTTCGGTCTTGAGTGAAATAGAATTCTGCTGCTTTGTTCGTATTTACTGTGTGTTAAATGTTGTTTATTCCTTTCTGATGAAAATGAGAACAGTTCTTATGTTATAGTGAAATCCAACTGGACTAAATCATTAAGTAGTTTATTGCACAGAATTCTAAGGGGAGAGTGATTTCATGGACTGACTTGAATCATAATCAGAATTTAATATGGACATTTCAAAGAAACACTCCATTTGAGAAATCTCACTCTTTTGCACCCACAGGAGTTGCAGGAGGAGCAATGTACTAAGGAAGACCTAAGTAAGCCTGATTTTGTGAGAGAAAGAACAGAAATGTCTATTTTTTGTTCTTATTCCATTAGAAGATAAAGATAAATGTGTTGTTCTTTTTCTTAAAGGTGACATTTTCTGAAGTAATTGGAGAGTTTTAGTCTCTATTTGAACAAGAACAGAAGCTAACGCTCTGTGCCCTGAAAGTCCAATCTTAAATCTGTTTCCTATTAGTCTGCAGATAAATTAACAAACTGTAGAAAACTGATTATAGCTCTCATCCAAAGCTTATTGCAACAAATGAATATCTTTCCTTTCCTCTCAATAGACTTCTTATCAGGTTTCATGTCCTTTAAAACAAACATCTGAACAGAAATTAATAAAGCCAATGGACTAGCAGAGTGCCAGCAAAAGGAATTCGATCTTGGCTGTCATTTTTTGTTTGCGTTATTATTCTTGTGATAGCCTTGCTTTGTTTTCCCTGGTGTTTTCCGTGGAATTTTTTTTTTTTTTTTTACAGCATTTCCTTGCTATTGCAAGCTTTGGTGCTTCTTGGTTGTTTAGCTTCTGATCAGCTGCTATGCAGGCAGTGTAATCTTCCTCCTCACTGGCTTGTCACTCGTGCTTGAAACTGAGAGGATAATTCAGTCACACTATTAAATTTTTAGTCTCTCTTTGGAAGTTGCCACCAAATGAGTCAATTTGACAACAGTGGTGCTTGCCTTTTGTTGTGCAGCTGTTTTTTTAACTGTGAATGAAACTTTAACCCCGCATTTTTATATAAACTCACAAAGAAATTGAGAAATGATGATGCGTCATTATCATTCTGGATGAGCATCAGTGGCACAAGAGGCTGATGGTCGTGACTCTTGTTGACCAAGGCAGAGATCTGGGGAAGACCTGAGGAATACTGAGGGCAGATAGGAAAGCAACAGAAGTAGCAATGTAATTTTGTTGCGTGTCCTAAAATAAAGGTGGTGAGAAATCACTGGGAAAAGGTGAGATTAAACCAGTAAATCTTCAGGACAGACCTTTTTTAAGTTATCTGATATAGGTACATAGAAAGGCAAACAGTAAGCAAGCAAGGAATTTGTGAAAAGGAAAGCATCAGTATGTTCATGTTTAACATCCAGTACCAATCACATCTTGACCAATACCCCAAATTTAACTGTTCTGTGCTACATTTCCTGACAAATTTAAAAAATTTAGAGCTCTTCCCTAGATACTAAGCACTACATCTTTTGCAAGCTATAAGAAATATTAGCTCCTGCAAATGATAAGAAATAATAGCTCTTGGAATTATCATTCTAGCTGACATATCTGCAGATTCTTCCTTCGTGCAAGATACAATCGGTTGTGTATCTGATACATAGCCGCTTAAGCACAACAGTGCCTTGTGGCAGTGAATTATACAGGTCCACTTTTTGCTGGTAAAGAAAGAAAGAAGTATTATTTTTATCCTTTTAAAATGTGCTGCAAATTTTGGGTTTCCATTTGTTCATTTGACACAGTATATGGTTAAAAAAAAAATTCTTGAATTTATCTAAAGTGCCAAGCTTGCAACACCCATTTCCCATTTTCTGCATTTTATCTTATTAGTATCTTATGCTTTCTTTTTCATTTTTCTTATTTTCTTTTTCTTTCTTATTATTTATATGCTTTATTTTTTTTTAAAATTTATGTCAAGTTAGACATCAGTCTAATTTAGTTGTGGTTTTTTTAAATCTAACTTGGATGCATTTTCTGTACCCTAAACTATGACTTATATATCCTGGTTTTGATTATTTTTTTGTTTTGAAATCTGAAAGAGATGATGATGTTTTTTATCAAAATGGTAAACAATTCAGAAATTTCCATATGTTCTTGATGCTTAGAGCATGTCTGAGGTTGATACTTCAGCTATGTTAATTAATTACTAATAATGTCAATTGCTCTGTTATGAACCACATACCTTTACTAATTCCAAGAGGGTAGATTTAATTTTGTTGTAGTTAACCTGTAAGTTTTGCAGTGTGGTTTTAATCCGAGGGATGGGAGGCAATTCTTCCAGAGCTGTCCTCTCTCTTTGATCCTGTGAGAACACCAGCAGAATAGACTTGTCCAAATAAGATGGCACTGAGAAACCATTGCTCAGATCTGCCTTTGGTGACACCCTTCCTTTTTATACTGCGCTGACCCCTTGGAGCTGTGGATACTTGTCACTGTTACTTCTTTTCATACTGGGGAAAACAAAACCAGAGGCATGGAACATTTTTATTAAATTTTGCTTTGACTAAATTGGTTTTCACATCATGTCACTGCGTTAGTCATTTTATGTCTGCTGTTACTCTCCTTCACACTGGTACCTAATCCAGCATCAGGAGAGTGAGTTAAAGATGGACGTAATATTTATTCCTTTATTTTTTTTCCTTTTTTCTTTTTTTTTTCCCCCACTTGTAATCTTTCAAATGCTAGTTTGTATTGACATCATCATTAAGCTGTTGGTCTTGGTTTTAAATACTAAATTCCTTCAAGGCTACAGCTAGTTCAGAACCCAGCAGTGTACACTGAGTTTAAAATCTTTCTTGTAGTGTCTGGTATATTGGACACATCTATATTGACTATTTCGGCTATCAGTCCTGATGATTTGTTCCATCTGGAATTATTCACAGTCCTTCCTGGGTTTGACAAATCTAAATAAATTTGCCATCTTGCTCTTTACACCCTTTCCCCAATGGTTAATTAATGCACTGAATAACACCTAGTCCTGCTTCTTTGAGACAGGCTTCTAATGCTCAGGGTTGAATGTTATTTACATTGACTACATTATATGTTCTTAATCTCAGTTTTTTTGCATTCAAGAGGTTTCTGTAAGAAAACTTTGCATCCTGCTATGGTTCCTCAATAGTTCCTTGTATAGGGGTTTAACTTGTGGATAGTAAATAGATTAAATTGCTTTATTGTTAGTTTTCATTTTTTGTTTCAATTCATTCTTAAAAAAAATGGCAAATGTGTTTTTCTCAAGGACACAGGTTTTTATTGGTCCATAATACACTTATTAAAGAAAAGTAGAATGATATTCACAAATGAAAGAAGAAATCTTACTGAGTACCCATTCCCCATAGAGAGCTTCATTTCTGTTTCTGAAGAAAATACAACACTTCAGTATTTGTATAAATGTATATATAGTCTTTATAGCTGGTTTCTACGTCTGGGTGTATGTTTGGGTAAAATCTGATTATGGAGGGGCAACATTTACCTAGTCATAAATATTGAAGATTTTTGAACATAATTACATGTTCATGTGGTGTCATCAGTTGTTTACTACATGTATAATGTGTTTTGCTCAGGCTGAGTGAAATGAACTAGTCATATTAAATTTACTCAAATAATGTCACTACTTGCTATTTGAGACTACTAAAATTAGTAAGATAAATAAGCTGCTCTTGTTCAAATTGTTATTCTGAATAAGCTGTGGAACATTAAAAAGTCATATAGAGATCAGATCAGATTTGAATGTACAGTCGTCATTAAAAATATTTAACAATTTCACGTAATTGAGAAATTATGTTGAATAGCAGATGACGGCCTTTTTAGATCAGAAGTACAGATAATCAAGAAAGAATTACAAAAGTTAATATAAGAAATTAAAATAGCATGTAAATATATTAAAGACCTGTAAAAACAATGTGTCATGGTAATGCTATGTGGATTTAAAAATATCTATTTCCTTCACTGTTGAGTATTTGTATCCTTTAGATAAAGAGAGATTGTACAGTATATATAAATCACTCAGTAAGGTATGGAAATTAGAGATCTGTGACTACTGCAAAACATGGAATTTGAGAGAAAGACTATTCTAATACTATGTTTCTGTATAATATTTTTATGACTAATTTATACTCAGTCTTGTACATGACTCTCACGCAGTATGAGCAGAATGGAATGAAGGAGATCAAGTTATGCGACAGTTGGGGTTTTTTTACTAATCAGTTATATGCTTACTTGTTTGCATTTTTGATAAGAAGGTTGATGAGTTATATGTAGTCCACCTATGCATACCTAATATATGTGTTAATATCAGTTGGGCTTAATTTTTGTCAATTGCAACACAAGGCAGTCATCTCCAGTGTTTATACTTGAGATTAAGAAACTTGGAAGTTTTTATGTTTTGCTTTCTTAGGATTCTTCTGAGATAACCTGTCTGTCTGATAGTGGTTTACATTATTTTTCCTCCCATGAACTCTTAACATAATTGTTCTAATCTAATTTCTAGTAACTCTTTGTAGTACTAGAATATAGCTTGAAAAATTAAGATGACTACCAACTGAAAAAATAACATCCAAGCCAAATAACAGGACATTGCCTGCATGATCTACATCAATAACATCCCCTGCTACTTTTTCTTGCGATTTCTGTTGTGGATATAGAGTGGGTTTCACATCTGTAGTCAACTTTATGCATACAGATCTCTGACAAAACAGAAACTTTTCCATCTCAAGCTTTGTGCACTCTTCTTGTATACCTTGTTAGAAAACCTGAGCCATGACTTCTCTGAACAAAGAGGAAAACGTGATACAAGGAAACATTTACCGATTCGGATATTCTTGTAGGAAATCATAATGCAATGCTATAGTGACAGTGTAACAGAGCTTAATGCCAGATCTTATGGGATGAGAAGGTGATTTTTATTTTAAACAGTTTCATATACCTACGTACTCTTGGATGTGTTTGTGCCAGCTGTCTGTCCAGCATCTCGGCACCAAGATGTTTGTATCTAAGTGTTTCATCCATAGGAATTCCTGGAGATAACATAGAGCACAGGAGACATTGCCTAATGATTTGTCATCACATCCCCTGTGTTCTTCTTAGATGGTCAACAGTGTGCTGGGTTTGGGGTGTGCCTTCTGTGAACCTAGGTAAGTGGCACATAACTCACTGTGAAATATGACCCGTTTTATTTGCTGGCTTTTGCCTTCTTGAAGTGAAGGGCCTGAGCAAACTGGGCATATATAAGTCCAAGGCCACTGATGGGATGCCCCCATGACTCTGAAGGGTGTGAAGAAGACAGAGTCATGCTCTTTCCAGTGGTGCCCAGTGACAGGACAGGAGGTAATGGGCACAAACCGAAACACAGGAGACTCCCTCTGAAAATCTGGAAACACTTTTTCTCTGTGAGGTTGACTGGGTGCTGGCACAGGCTGCCCAGGGAGGCTTTGGAGTCTCTGTCCATGGAGGTACTCAGAAGCTGTCTGTACATGGTCATGGTAACTGGCTCTAGGAACTCTGCTTGAGCAGGGGATGTTGGACAAGATGACCTCCAAAGGTCCCTTCCAAGCTCAACTGTTCTGTGACCAAATCTATGGAAATGAGCAACTGTTTGTTGATGTCTTTTCATGCTTCCTATTGATTTCTCTCCGAATCAGAAGTTAATATTGTTTCTTTAGCCATGCCATAACCAAAAGTCACATTCTTTTCTTGTTACTAAATAGACAGGAAAAGTAGAGGTTAGAATTTTTTGGAAATTTTCTCTTCAAACATATTCATCCTAGAAAAATGTCTATAGTTATGTATTCACAGTCTTGGAGACTTTTACCCCGCCATGTGATGAATAAGAGTTATTTCTTGCAAGATCATTTCAGTATGTATGCTACTTATTTATTTACTTTCACAAATCCTATTTCGCAGAGATGGGTACATGAAAAAGAAAATAGCTATCAATTTAGCATTTTAGAATGTATTGACATGCCCTTTCACCTGTGAAAGACTATAAATGCGAACATATTTCCTAGAAGATGAGCTGCAATGCAATTTTTCACTTAATTGGAAAAAGCAGAACTAAGTCAAGGACTGCCAACCAGAATTCTGTCTTAAGATATGATGATGATTATTGTGTCAAATACAATCATGAATGTGAGCCTTGAGCTGACAAGAGTTCAAGTTGTTTTTAATCAGGCTTTTATTTAGATTTAGACCTCCTCTTCAGAAATAACAGCAGCTAAGTGGAAATGCATTATTTTAAAAGGTCAGCTTAGTTCCATCTGCAAAATGGATCGAAGAACCTTGATGTTCCAAAATCTCATTGTGTTGCCACATACAAGTCAATTCAGTGTTCGTTAACACATCTGTTTATACAAGACCATTTTAAAAGTATCTTTTGGTTAAATAACAGAAAATATAGAGGTATGTTTCCCTTAAGGACCTTACGGTGTACCTGATGGATTTCTTTGCATGAGCTGAACTAAAGCTGAATTATCAGTTAAACCGCTGAATGCATCTGTTAATCCATTCATTTCCATGACTAAAACATGGAAAGTGATTTGAGAACAAGTATACATATGCTAAGGAGAAGAAATGCATATCCCCAGACCTTGGATAAGTTAGCTAGAATATACAGAGAATACTTGTGTGACAGTGAATACAAAATGATAAGTCACAACTCCAATCAAGTGTCTTTTTAATTTAAATATCTGATAATTATTTTAAAGTTTATTGAAGATGAAGATAACATTGCAAATCATGCACTGTTTAAGAGTTAGATAAGGATGAGTCTGCCTGAATTGCATGTGAGCACACAATTTCAATTATATCCACTCTGTTCATGTCTCTTGTAGCAAAATAGTCAGACGTCCTCACTCCCAGTCTTAGTATTTTGATGTGTTTATGCCTGTCTCCACTCTGTTAAATTGTCCAGCATTGTTGTTTGAAGGGTTGCATTTTCTTTTGCTAAGAATTTTTATCTTTGAAATTTGTCCAAAAAAGAATTCAGGTACAACTATTACAGAACATCTTGTTTGCTTTGAAGTCAGTTGAAAGTTCTCCATTTATCTCAGTGAAGTAAAGATTTTCTCTGTCAGGCTTTGACATCAAACACATACTGAGTTCTGTTGAAATGAGTGCGAGTTGAACATTGTCTGAATTTGCTGAATAGGAATAGCTCTGGAATGTCATTATTTATTTATTTATATTTCAATGATCCAGAAGAACAGAACTAGAGTTATAGTTTCTTCCCAATGTTGTTGAAACTCCATAATAATAATTTCTTAGTATTGCTCTATATTCTCATATTACCTCTAGTTCTAGTTCCTATTGTTTTACAATCTTTCTGCAGAAGATGTATTTTAATCACATTATCTTCTTATAGTGGAGAACTTATTCTGTATTTCAGGTTTCTGTAGGCGTCTGAAACCTCTTGAATAGTAAAGTAAAGAATAACTATATAAAATACAGAGCAGTTCTTTACAGCTAATATTACTGTGGTAGATTATACAGATATAAGAAACAGCAGGCAGTCTGCCATCTCTCCTTCTTACTCAGATGCTAACCAATTTTGGTTACCAGCTGCTTCTGAGCTGAATATTATAGAGCTGGACGTTGGCTGTCATCCTTCTTTTGTTTTAGCAGTTGTATGCTTCTTAAAATATATTGACATATTGGAATAGTTGTTTTAAAATATTTTGAGTCAATCTGATCTGTCAGCATCTTTGTGTAACGCGAGTACTACTTAAGATACATGTTTTAGAGGGGGGTAAAAAAAAAATGTGTGTGTTTGTCTAAGCGTTTATTCAGTGTTACTCTTACTTAACTTGAGATGATACATAGTACAACAAGAACTGTAACTGCTGCCAAAGAAGTTTTCCAGTCTGGAAACCGTGGCTTCTTTCTTTTGCATGGCAGCAAATCACTGCTATGCCACCGAGCACAGCCCTCGGAGGTTGCAGTTTTAAATGAAAACTACACTAACAGTTTAATAGTATCCTTTGTGAGCCCTAATTGATTTCATGTAATGTCATCAGTGCATTTCATAGGCTTATTAAATTTAGTTGTTTCAACAGTGATTAAGGGTAAGAAAACAAGTGCCTTTAGAACACAATTATTTTCATAATCAGTTTTAATTACACATCACTGTCTTAGAAAGCAAAGATTTTATCTTAATAAATTATATCTGAGTAATTAATATGCTGTTTATTAGATGGCACAGTTGACTGCCTTGGAATCTCAAAAGAATGATATATTTTGGAACACAGGGAAAAACTTAATTTTACGTATTATAAACTGTGAAGTGTGAAGAAGATTTAAGCAGAAAAATCATCTTTTGCTTCTTTTGTTAGAATAAGGTTTATCTGTTTGATTTTAGTTTTTGGTTTAGGATTTCTTCTTTTTCTGACGTCTCTCTTTAACGGGAATACCAGAATCATTAAATATTATCTTCTCATGTTCTATTGTCACATTACTTGAATGATATGAGGGTGAGACTGGAATCTGTTCCATGTGTTCAGACAATTGAGGGAGAGGGAGAGGTGGCACTTGCCGGGTTGTTTGTTGTTTTGGGTTGGTTTTTTTTGTTTGGGGTTTTCCTGTTTGGTTTGTTTTTTAAGATGTTTCCTTTAAGTTTTGACTAAAGAATATTTTAAAAAGCCTCTTGCGTGAGTCCATTGGAACATTATTCCATATCTACAAGTCACTTTTAATGATACTTCATATGTCTGTGATTGTTGTCTGTTGTTCAGATTCCCTTTTCTTTAACCTGGTAGTGTTTAAAATCTTTTCTCTGGAAAGTGATTGATTTCAATGAAAATTTATCTGGAGATTAAAAATCCCAAGTGGAAATAAAATGTTTTCAATAACATAAATGATAACCTGTAATTAGTTTTAATTACAAAGGGATACAATGATCCACTTGGTTTTTCTGTAGTTTACGATGTGTAACAATCTATGATTAGATTATGATAAACATAGGGAAAATGTACACTGCTGTTATGTTTTTATATATTCTGGACCTATATCAAGGCAAGAAAGGAAAAGGAGACAAAAGCAATCAGAGCAAGGAAAGCCCATTAGAAAAAATAAAACCCCTCTTATTCTGTCTGTTTGCCCTTCCATGAAAAGGCATGTTGGGAATATGGGATCCCATAAGTGAACACAGTGTAAGGAGAGATAAAAATTATTTTTAAAAAGTTTGACAAGGAATTTTTCTCTATGACAACACAGATCCTCTGTGCTGATGTTGGCAGGTGCTTATTTAAAAATAGGTTATTTAAAGTCCTATGCAGAAATCTATGTATGTGATTTTGTGTCCCAGGGTGGGATATTTCTTTTACCTTTAACAACCTTTCTCAGTCTGATGAATGATGGTGTAGAAAAGACGGGGATTAATAACCAAGGTTGGTCTGAAACTTCATAGATAAACATAATTTTTTCTTTTTTTTCTTATTTATCACTTAATTTTGATGGTGCTTTAATAAAGAACAGTAAGGAACACACAGTTTAAATTAAAAAAAAAAAAGTTTTTAAATTTCTTTAGTGTCTTTAGTAATTAAGAGAGCAGTTCAAAGGAAAATGCTGGGGAGGTTGACGATTTCTGTTATTTGCATACAGCCAGCCAATGAACAATAGCAAAATAAATATTTTCTCTCTTACTGCATCCATTTTCCTAAATACATAAACACCAGAAACATCTTGCAATATAACATATTTTTTGATTTTGCAGAGTTTTACAATAGAAAAACCTGTCAGGAAAAACAATTGCATCTTGCTTAGCAGAGTGAATAACTGCTCTTTCCCTTCCCCCTTTGTGTCAACAGATTTTTAAGAAAGGAGAAATTATTTGGGCTTATTAGTGTGATCAGGAGATTATTTAGGATGTATTAGTTATAGTATCTGAAGAGACTGTCATCATTTAGGAAACTGTGCATGATTATCATGGGAAGAACGATACTGTGTCCGTATCGAGACAGATAGTCTGAGTTCAAATCAGAGGACAAAGGTATTAAGGGCTTTTATTCTTCTTTCTTGCAGAAGTAAAGAGAATCAACAGAGAACTGCCTTTGTGTGTTTATTTTGCAGCAGCTGTTGTACTTATTCTCTCTGTATGCACAATTACACCTGGAATTTAAAATCATTTCACTGGTTATTCATACGTAATCAATATGGATAGTGTAGGCAAGGCAGAGATGCCCTTCAGCTTATCTGAAGACACTGAGAGTCAGCTTTCAGCCAGTTCATATGCCTGAATCAGCAGGACACTACCTGTGCATTCCCATTGGGCTCCACTTGTTTTTCAAAGACCTTTCCTCTTCTGAAATGAAATCTTTCTTTTTTTTCACTTCTCCACATCAGCTGTCTTCAGGAAGATATTCACAGTGATAAAGATCAGGCAAGGAATCTTAGAAAGTTATTGTTGCCTTACAAGACAGGATTAAAGCACAAAATGAGTGAAAAAACCTGAAAGCCTGCCTTTCAAGTACAAAATTCTGTACCAGCACAGCAAAGCTTTCCTGGTTCCTCACTCAGAATAATGGGTGGATAAGGGCCTGAGGATGAATGTCAGCTACATCTGAATGCTGATCTCTGGAGTGGTTCAGATGCTGATATTGTAGCTCTACTTTTAGTTGTGCTTTGAGGCTTTCGGATCATTTGCAACATAGAAATAATTTCAGAGGGAGAGTTGCACACAGGTGAGCAATCTCCATTACTTTAAGAGTAGTTGGGTAAAGATTGCTTTCCAATAAGCCAGACAAAATACTGATAGTAGGACATAAGCATGACAGGTTGCCCAGAGAAGTTGTGGATGCCCCATCCCTGGAAGTGTTCAAGGCCAGGTTAGATGAGGCTTTGGGCAACCTGGTGTAGTGGCGGATTTCTCTGCCCATGGCAGGGGGGTTGGAACTAGATGATCTTTAAGGTCCCTTCCAACCCTAACCATTCTATGATTCTATAAAGATCACTCAGATAATTCAGATCCATATACATATGCCAATGCTCTACAGGAAGGAAAAGCTAGTAACCTCTATCAGGATGATTGAACTAAAAGGACTCTTTAAGCAAAAATTTTACTGGAAAAATACTGTGTCCCTGAGTGAGGTGTCGAGGTGGTTGAGATCCAGAAAACCACATGAAAGCATTACATTACTTAAAATGCTGTCTCAACATAATTTTCCACACTTAATGTGTATCAGCCATTCCATAGTTAGTCTGCAGATTGATCATTTAGTAGCATATATTAATAATTTTAACTGGCACTATAGAATATAGGCCTTAGACTCTGGAAGAAAGTTTTAGCTAACTTAAAAGCTTTAGATAACTTACCATTATAGACAAGAGAAAAAAAATTGACTTTGACTTTGCATCTGGTTCAACAGATGTGTACAGGCAAGGGAGGAGGAATTAAATTTCAGAAATACATATCTCCATCTTTTGCAGAGGGAGTGTAGTTGCCTAAATTCTAAGTGTCTAGATGAAAATAAGATGCATCCCATCTTTAGTATTTCTCCCATGAATGAGAAACTTTTGGTTATATTTTTAATATCCCTACAGAACAGAGCAAAACGGGATAATTCCATTAAAAATATTTTTTGTTATGATCATCTTTTAGAAATTCAGCAATATTTTGTAGTGTTCCTACTGTACAGTTTTCCATTTACAATAAAGTATATTTCTGCTTACTTCATGTTTTTTCTTGCAGCTTGCACTCACTGTGGAATTAAACATATTTGGATGATATAGACTAAAAAGAAAGCATCTTTATTTTGGTTTTGTGCAATAATTTCTTGTTCAATACATGTGTTTTTTTCTCTCCTACAATTTCATGCCATTTATCTTATCACACGCTAGATTTGATATTCACTTTTATTCTTCATTTTTAGACATTCTTTTCTATATTCTAACCTTATAATTTTGAAGTAATTAGAAAGCAAAGTAGTGAAGCTTATTGATACGCTGCAGAGCTGTCAATGTAGTTGAATGTTTATTACATGTTAGATGTATCCAAATGTAAAACGCAAAGTACTAGATATTTTCTGATGAGTGTATTAGTATGCTTGTAGGTAAGTAACACATTTCTGTAGGCCGAAAGAATTATGTGCTGTAAGATTTCCGTGCATCGTAGGATAGAAGTGCCAGAAGATTCTTCGTAACTAAAACGTCATTCTTTACCCAGATCAATAAAATACTTCTATTTTTTTTGTGTAATCTTAAAGTTTCTCTAAAACATATATTCTGATTTTGAGTAATACTTCTAATAGCTCTCCCTTTGAATATATTTTTCAGATCTGTGTTTTTTATTCAGATCTGTTATTTTTTATAGATTAAAAACGTACTAGGTATTTACACAAGTGGATGAATGTAGCTTTGACTCCTGCTTCTCAGGACACCGTACAAAAAGTTAAATATACACAAATAGATTTAAGACTTTGTTTTTTCTTCTTTTTAATCTCGTGTATTTGCAATATGTTGTAATTGGAACATTGCTATGTATTTATAGGAATTCAGATGGATTGTAGTTAAAAATGTGCCTTTAATGTTTTGACGAACTGCATGTGAAGAAAGTTATACCTGATTCCGCAAAGGCACTGATATTAGCTATCATGTTGCACACTGAAAATTGAATTAGATTCATGCTATAAAGTATATCTGACAATAGAATCGTGTTCTAAAGAACTGGATAAAATATTTTTAGTTATGTAGCTTTATTCTAATTCTAAGTTCTATCAAATGAATGTGATACTATTTTTGAGCTAAAAGTGATAAGTAAGTCAATACAGTATTCTCCAGGCAAAAGATTTTGTTTCTTATTGTCTTTTTTCTAAGTTTATACTGATTTAAAGTGCATTGTTAGTATATTTAGATGTGATATCTATGTAATTATTTTTTAGTTTAACCAAAGAGCAGCAAATATTTTAATTGCAGATGTTTTAAATCTGAAAAGTGGCCTAACTACAAGCCATGTTCATGTCTGTGTAGAGTAAAGTTGGAATGGAGATCATGTTCACTGTTCTGAAGCCAAGTATGTCTCACTCTCCTCCTAAGAGGCCCCTGGGGACTCATTCTAATATAGGCTAAGCAGCGCCATGATGTGGAAAAGTCTTGTAGATGGCAACAGGTGCCTATGAGATAAAAATCCAGTGCATTTTTAAGTTTTAAAAAATTGGTGGATTACTTTGTAGTGAAGCATTCAATAGCTTTCTCAGTTTTTGAATCAGAAAAAGATTCAAGAATAAATTCCTTTTTTCACAAAATGATTGGGAAAAGCAAATAAGACATTAAAGGATTAAAAATATGATAGAAATATGGTAGCTGTTGTGAGCTTTGACATTTAAGGAAGATTATTTTTTTTTTTTCTGAAATAGTTGTCCTTGCCTGTACAGACTAAATTTTTCTGTTCTTACTGTCCTCTGCTGCAATTTATGTATATGCTTGTTGAAAAACTTAAGTCAGTGCCACTTAGTAAAACTTGTGTTAATTTTTTGTTTCTTTTCTCACTTCATCTACTGTACTATGTTTTAGAATTATATCGTTACTTATGGAGGAGTACAACCTCTTCATGACAGCAAACAGGATTTGAAGTAGAGATTAGCACTTAGAAATTTCATAACCTCCTCTGTTAAAGTTATGATAAATTACAACTTGGGAAATTATATCTTCTGAAATCTAGTATCTTAGTCTCTGTCTAAATAACTATAAAAAAAAACCCTATAAACTGGACAGGAAATGTATTTAGAGATATCCAGATCACCACAGACTTGTAGACTAAACATAGATGTGCATTAAACTGCATTCATTCCACTTGAAGTAACATAAATTATCAAATTACTTTACTATATATTTTATGAGCTTAAAAACATTATTTAGCTATTATGCTGGAACTATTTTGTGATTTCTAAAAATAAACAAATTTTCCCACTGTAGTACTAATGACAAATAAGAAAAGAATCTTTGATTAAAAAGAATCAGGAGATTACTTCTGATTTTTTAAAATTCTTTTTTCAATTGTGCATGTTTCCAGCATAATACTTTCAAAGAAGTATTTTTTCTTAATTTTTTACCAGATGAATTCCAGTTACTACTTCTCGGGAGAAGAAGATAAAAAGGGAACCCTACCTGGCAAACACACAGAGCAAGTTCTGTAGCTAATGTATCTGCCATCTTACCTTGATTGGTACATGAAAAATCTATAGTGTATCTTTGTGAAGATGTAATTATTACGATTTTATTTCTTCCTGAAAGTGCTGCATTTGACTATTTGTACTTGCGCAGGGTTTCTGAGCGTGAAGCTGCACTGGAATCGGCCCTAAAAATGTTGCAGCAATTCTACCTGGATCTTGAAAAGTTCCTTGCTTGGCTTACAGAAGCTGAAACAACTGCAAATGTCCTGCAGGATGCTACACACAAAGAAAAGATACTAGAGGATGCCAAAATGGTTCGGGAGCTCATGAAACAGTGGCAGGTAAGTCAAGCGCTTCAGTTCAGAGACATGTCAGGTATCCAAAGTGGTGGCTTTTTTTCCTGTATGCAGCTACTCAACAAAACTGAAATTATTTTGGAAAAGAGAACTGCTTCTTCTACTAACCTTTAAGTGTTGCTTTGGAAATTGGTGCAGGGATCTAACATGAGTCACATCATGATTCTGTCTGACATCTTTCAGAATATGATGCATTTGAAAAAGTATCTTGAGGTACAGCTTTAAAATGTACAGAAAGGAAACTTTGCTGAAATGAGTGTTTAGAATTTTTTTATCACATAAAAATGAATTACTTTACCAAGATACAGTCTTGAGTTGAGCTCTTGACAGAAATGAGAGTTTATTAAGCATTTCCAATATTTATATAAATATATTTATATACTTATATAAATAAATAGATGATATTTATATAAATATAAATAAGGAGCTATATATATTGCATCAAGTTTATATTCTGTAGCTTAACAGAGTTAGTTTTCCTTCATCACTTTCAAACACACAAAAAATATCAATTTGGTATTTGGCTGATTATTGTCAACATGTTTTGTTGAGATAATAAAAGTAGATAATGATTAAAATTTTCATAGTTAATGACTGGACAGTTTTCAGACAGTTGTTTTCCTCTGGAAACAAAAAATTTTAAAAAAGAGAAAGAATGTTGTATGTGGTGTTCCAGAGAATCTTCATGAGATGAAAAAGAATTAGAGAGGGTACTGCTGAAGTACATTGTTATAATTTCATTGTGCTTTATTCACTACAGTTATTGAGAGGAATACACATGTACCTGTATCAAGTCTTAGATTTCTTAAATATGAGCTTGGTTGTCCGTTTGGAAGGCAGTGCCCTTTCTTCCAATATTGCTTGATAGTACATGACTTTCATGTTGACAGGAAGTTCAAAACTGGAAATTCCAGGCACTGAAGGCTCTTTAATTTATTCATAAAAAACACACTGTGAACAGTTTTAGTTAGAAGTGATTATGCACAGTAAGTGCATTGGATAGAAATATTACTACCTTCTTTTGGCAATGCTGTATTAATGCAGGGGTTTAATTATTTGACTGAACTGCTGCTAAATTCTCTGCACATTCCAATAGACACATTCCAATATAGTTTGTATTCTTAGTATGTGTTTCAACATCCAGTATAAGTAGTATGACCACAAGCCCTACCTCAATGTAGAAAATATCCTAATGACTTAGATCTGCAGTCTTTGTGTTGTTCTTTATGCAGTTGCATGGACTTAGATATTATGAAAATAGATACGATTTTGTTTTAATCTGCTATTTTTAGGCAATAAGTATAAAGCAATATTTTGATAAAAAATTCTCTGCACAAATAATGAAAAACCTAAATTTCTGAGTTCAGTAGCAGTTTTATCTCGTCACTAAAAATGTTTGTCTTGCCTTTAGTGATCCAGTAGTTTTCTGCTTTACACTCTCAAGCCTTAGTTTATTTTTTTTTTTAAGCAACTAGGAAAATACTGTCTTGCTGTGCAGAAAGTGTTTTATACAGCAGAAGTTGCTTGTCTACGAAAATCTCACATTTTTAGGTGTTTATTTTGCTTTTTATATTCTGAAACCGTTAGCTCGAACGTCACAAATAAAGATAAATCTTCCCCTAGTACTTAACAGTTCTTTCAGTAGCAGAAGAAGGGTGAAACTTACATAACTGCACATTCTAATTACCTGATGATGAATTATATTAAACCGTTGCATTATAAACACGCTGTTTGTTTATATAAGCATGTATTTGCATGCATCATTTCTCTGAACTGACAGCAGTGTAATAGTTGAGGTGATTCACACAGTTAGAATACTTTCTAGAGAATTTTCAAGGATACAAACCAGTTACTCCAAGGAGTTGTGTAATTATGTGCTGCTTTTTGTTGTCTAGTTGAAATACATCATGTGTCCCCATGAGGCTTGGTTTGATAAGTAACCATATGAGGGAGATGAAAATAATTAATTTTGCTTTCTGCTTTCATACTTCTAGTGATATGAACTCTCAACTGTGTTAATTACTCCTCCGGTTTGTCTTTTTAGCAATAATCGTATGTGACATTTCATATAAATGAATTTAATCCCAGGATTTTTTCACTGAAATTTGTCAAAGAATACTGCATGTGGCACATAGTTAAACAATAACTGGAGAATGCTTCTATACTATATACATGGGTTACCAAATGTATCTGAAATAATCTATGGTAACTGATGAATTGTCGGTAGTGCAGATTGACTAAAAGTATGACAGCATATGAAAAATGAAGCAAAGTTAATAACTTTGGCATGGAATACATAGCAAATTTGTTTTTATTACCACCTTCATGCTCACTTAGCCTATAACCTAAGTTGTTTTTCGTCAGATGCAGGAGTTTTGCTGTGAATAATATGAAAAATATGCAGTGCCTGAAGTTATACCTAAGAATGTATAGCATGGGCAGTATCCATATTTTCTCAGTGTTATTTTTGTCTAAAACAGGGACATGAACAGCAGGCAAGGCACTCTTGTCTCTTCTATTCCCATCAATACTACAAAGATGTTTGTTTATTTTTAAGATGTCCAAGCAGCTGTTTTTTCAGTAGTAGGAAATTGAGACATACATGTTCCTGACTCTTCTCCATTATTTAGCAGTATAGGTTATTTGAAAGAATAAAATTATTTCCAACTTTATTTCAAAGATAATTTACATATAATTGCCTGGCACAGTTGATTTTGTGACATCATTGTATGGATTAGATGATGAACCTGACTAACAGGGAAGAGAGAGAGTATGTGTAACATCCTTACTCACTTCAATTGACTTTACTAAAAAATATTTAACAGTAATTAATTTTCTGGTACTTCCAGTCTCTGTTCTGAAATACTTTCTCACTCACTTTTGCTTGAAATTGTTCTCTGAAAGCTTTAAAAATTAAATATAGTCTTCCCTCACCTATTTTTTCTAAAGTTTACTCCTCCAGATTTGCCTTTTACACTAACCTGTTACCAATTCTGAAATAAAATTTGTTCCACAGTACCTGAAAAAGGAATAACAACTATCAGAGCCATCTTACTCCATTGTGTACCAGAAGAGAAATTCCAAAATCTAAATTTTAACATGGTGCTATTACAGTCTAATCTGAGACAGGGCAAGATATTATCCCAGAGTGAAAAGTTACCATGTATTTTTTGTGAAATATTAAATAATATGACTTTGAAAACACTTGGCCAAGAATTTTTCAGCATTTTGATTGGCGGTCATGAGGGAAGGGAGTACTGTTTCTTTGTTGTTAACAGCAAATGCCAAACTTACCCAATAAAACCTCTATGAATCTACACTTGCAGTTTTGACAGGTGCAGAATTCCTGGCCAAAGAGAAACATCCCTCATGGCCAGTGACTGTGTCATGGTTACAACAGTCATTTGCAAACATTTCAGTTGAGACTAAATGCTTGAATCTGAATGTTTTCTATCAAAGCTAAGTGTCTGCTCACCCAACAAATACTAGGAAAACTTTTTCTTCTTCTTTCCTGGGCTGATTTAAACTCCAGTGTGGCACATTTGTAACAAAAATACATAGCCGCTTAAATGTGCATAAGTACTTTTTCTAGGGTTTATAATTTCTACTTTTGTGTTGTCAGTTCTCTGATTTCCTGTATACTTTTCTGTGTGTGGGAATCATCTAATGTTATGATATCTACCAAGGACCCTAAAATAGCACTATTGACCTGCTTACCATGAGATGGAATGACATTATTTAGAGCCTATGACACCGGAAATCAGATGTAGGCTAGCATAAATTCTATTATGTAGGTTCTTCTGCTATATGTATCATATTTTTATATCTGTATTCTGTTATCCTTCCTATCTATTCTCTCCTGGTTTTAGGATTATACAGTTTCAGATAACGTGTTCACCTTTTGGGCTATATGTTTTTTTTCAAATAACCTTGTCATCTATGGACTTTATTTTGGTGAAGTTAGGAGGATGTGTCCTTAAACACTGGTACAAGCAGCCACAAGCTCTGCTGTTTGTATCCAGGTATCAGTCATTACCTACTGAGTAACCAGATTACAGAAACACAGTAATGTCATCTCTTCTATGTTTTGCCTGCTCTTTAGATTTTTTTTTTGGAGGCCATATAACCAGTCTGTTGTGTATCTGTCACCTGTTCTTACTGGAACACTGTAGGTGGTCAGTTTGAAGAGTCAACTTTTGACATCTATTTTTAGGTGTCAACGGAGTGTGAGATGAGTGTTTAAGATTGGCAGTCAGTGGAATCTAGAAAGCTATTTGGCTGGCCAAATATAGTTGTCTCATTGTCTTCATCTCACTAACGATGCAACAGCAGCTTGTATTCCTACCTCCTCACAATACAAAGAGATGCCCAAGAGGTGTTTCTGAAACTGTGTTATTGCAGGACTTTGTGCCACCCAGCTCAGCTTGGTTTTAATACCTGTTCTTCCTAGTTCCACATAGGTAATGGTAAGAGAGAAACACTTCCAGGGGCAGTTTAGCCCAACTGAGCTGGGGCTGTGTGCCTTATGGAGAAGCATATGTCTCTCCTCTGACTTGGAGAGAAGCTAGGAGGAGTAGCTAAATAACTAAGTTGCTACAATAGGTTCCTAAGCTTGGCACGATTATATATATATATATATATATATATAAAAAATGTGTGTGTATGTACTCTTCCTGTTGGCACTGTAAATGTTAATGGTGTGGGGTTTTTTTTCTTTTCTTTTTACTTCTCTATTTGATTTTCTTTTACCTAGCACAGGTTAAAGAGCTTATAGTTTCATGTAGGTGCTGTCACTCAGTATGTTTCTAAATTGTGCAAGTCCCCGTGAGGAAATAGAAGAGAAGCAAATCATAAACTCAGACTGGTGAGATCACTTTTCCCCCAAATGATGACCATGAATTTAGTCATAGGTAACTATGAAGGTATGCGAAGATATACCAGGAAAGTTTCTTCTGTTAGATCACTCAGATTTTAAGCTGTGTCCTGCTGACACACCTGTCCACATGAATGTCCTGTAAGTGTTGAGGCAGTCACATTTGTTTGGTTTTTCTCTGCCTGGCTGAGAAATGTTGTTCTAGCTTGTCTTTCCCACTTGGTGAAAACAAAGAGGTAAGGTGTTAATGCTTTCTGTTCTTCATGTGTTTCTTTTCCATAGAAAATTTCCTTGAAATGGAATATTTCTTCACTTAGGGAAAGGATTTAGGCTTCTTTATGCCATTTCTTGGGGTGGTGCCTTTCTCATTGTTGCAGAAAAAGGTTTTCACTTCAACTGGTATAGTTGTCAGGACATCTGAATGGGCACAGCTATGAACCTAGTCCATGGCTACCATAATCAATCAGATTTTTGCCCATGAATTCTTTGTGCAATTCTGCTGTATGCAGGACTGCTGCTGCTTCTGAGGGAAGGGAGTGGAATGAAGAGAAACCCGCACCAGAGTGTGGAAATCCATTTGCTTTCTGTTACTGCAGCCTATTAGCTGTCTTTGGTAGCAGTCAATGACTGAGCCCAGGGAAATGATTTTTCTTAGTACTAAAAAATGAAGCAGAATAGGCCTCAGGAAGGGAAGCATAGTGGACAGTGAGTTTATCTTCTATCCTTTGCACACAAAAGGCAGAGCAGATCTCTTTATTTTCAGTGTGAAAGGGACACGATGCTCAGTTTCTTTAGACTTGTGGAATTCTTGTTCTTTCTCTCTGAGTTCACTGTCTCTTGTCACTTTTCTATTAGATATTTTGGTCATTGAGATGGGGAGGAGTCTTTGTAAGGTTATGGTATGTTTTGGAAGTTATTTATACCAAGCTGTTCCCAGAGTCTAGTTTAACGTTTTACCTGCAAGTGTGGGTGCTTTGTGGTTTAGATATGCTAATCTAGGACCCTTTGTGGTTTAAAGTTGTCTTGAAGCGGCTGCAATAATACAGTAAGTTTTTGCAGTAGTCCTTTTGTGTGGAATAATTCTGCCAAATCCCAATAAAGCTGGAAGAGGCTGGCAGGAGAGATCTGAAACATAAATGTCTGTTTTTACCTCAGTAAACAAGAAGCTTTCAGCTGACTAGATTCTGGCATCTAAAACAGACGACAGTATTTATGAACAAATATAGCACAGAAAAGCATACATCACTTATCAGATGGTTGTTTAGGTTGGGTTTAGTATGATATACTAACAGTCACCAGAGATCTTTGTACGTGAGCAAAAACATCTGGATTCTTGATTTAAAATAAATGGCTTCAATTCTGTAGTGTCTATATAGCTGAAAAGATAATGCAAAACCAAAAGAGGCCATAAGCACCAAAAAGCAGGCATATTAAACAGTTCAGATGGTGAACATTTTGATTTTCTTGTACCTTTCCTACTTTGCATGTTTTTTCATGTTAGAAGCCTCTATAGCTTACAGAAGCTTGATTGACAAATTTGTATCGTCAGAAAAATCTTCTGTTGGGTTACACTGAATAATTTGTTATGAAATAACTGAATTAACCTTCCAAAGAGATTATAAGATTTTTTTTTTTAAATGCTAGAATTTTAATTTCTGGTATCTGAATCAGATATTACAGCTTTTTAGGGGAACATTGTCAATGGAATAAATACGAGAGTTAATTAGTAACTAAGCATATTAAGGATATAATTTATATCCTGTCCAGAAATACCATACGTTGTCTACTGTAGTAAACCTACTTAATTTTAATTTCTACCTCATGTTGCTGGGTTGGACAAAATTTTAATGACTTTTTTTCTGAAACTACTTCATAGTTCAGCAAAAAAGAATAGCAACACGCACTTCCTAGAAGACTAAATACAAAAAAAAACCCAAAACAATTGAGTGACTAAATTTCATTGTTGAACTTCAAAGGTCTTTAGCTGGGAAAAGCTTACAGTTGTGCTGCTATTTTTTGTACTGTTTATATCAAACTGTATTTCACTGATCTATAAATGAAGTAACAAATCCTTTCTTCCCATAAACTGGAATCCTGCTGGAAGCTACCACATCAAAGCTACAAAATAAACCTGTTCTCACTTATGTTACACCAATTACAGACACACACACATTAACCTCAGCAAATCATCTTTTCTTTTTAACTGTGGCATTGTAATTCCATACTGTTCCATGTTCCATACCTCATCAGTAAGAGCTGCAACAGTGTTTAAATCCCAGCTTGCTGATTGGCTTTAAAATTAAAATTAGCTATTTTATTTTAGCCTTCAATTTGTGATACATGGAATACTATGGAGGGTTAGCTTTGCCTGAAAAACCGTGCCAAGAAATGTTATTTCTGCAATGGGAGCCTTTACATGACAGCTGCTTATTTCGTTATCTTGTGTTTCCTGTTAGACATCTAACCCACACATTTTACACTCAGGTGCTGCTGGGCTGCATGCTGCCTCAGGTGCACCAGCTCTGTGGTTGGGGCATGAAAGAAGAAAGGCCACATGCTGTCCTTAGAGCAAATTTGCAGCTGCAGTTACATTTCCACAGCTCTGAATACCTTGCACTAAGCCTAATCCTGGGAAACTCAAGTATGGTTGATATCAAAAGGAATTTTACGGATCATCCACACCTGTTGTATCTGACTCAGTACAGAGACTCTGAACCGGGTGTTGGGGTGAGATAGAGGAAAGGGAGAGGAAGCTATGTGTTTTGGTTTTGGGAGGGGGCGGGGGGCAGTTTATTATTAGTTTAAGTTATCTTAGTTTTAAGGGTGGCTTACTTAATTTGATTATTTTTTTCTAAATTTTTTCCCAAGATCTTTACAACAACAGGTTAGAGGTTGGCATTTTCAATACTAGACAAGAGTAGATATTTAGAATAAAATATATTAATATGAATCAGATTTGCTGAACTAGAAAATGCTTCTTATTCTTAATTTCTTTGCCCTCATGTAGTTTCTGCTTTTTCATTGTTATGTAATGTTTGCTGTGTATCTAAATAATTAGGAACAAATAGAGACAAGCTGGTCCTGACAGAAATAGAAAAAATTGTTTTATGAGTTTAGTTAAAAAACTTTTTAGAAATTTGTCTTTATTAACATGCTCTTTTGCTGTTGATTTCTCTGCTTTCATTATGGCTTATAGCACCGTAAATTAATTTAACATGAAAGGATAAAAATGTTGCTTTTGAAATGTTTCTCATTAAATTATGAAAAAAATTTACAATAAATAATGTAAAATAATGCCTCTGGTAGAAGCTTCTGTTTGCTCAGTTATTGCTGTACCAAGAGTGAATTATTGCAGAGCTAACTTGGAGGCAATATTATTGCAGTTACATTACATAAAACAGATGAGCTCAAAACTTCAAAAAAGAACACAAAAAAGAAAGCACAGGCTGGATCTTTGAAAGTTAAATCTCTATTTACATTTCTGTGAGAGGCTTGAGCAAGCCAGTTGGCTGGAATTGAAGCCACTCACATCTCAAGCGTTTTTGTAATTAAGTGAAAAGCAAATGTGGTTAATTTCATTGATATGCCATATACATCAGCTAGGGGTGCTGGCAATTTGATGTCGGGATATTCTACATACATGGTGCAGGATGGCTATAAGCAGGATTTTATCTTGAATCTATAAGGTGTATGGTTAGGTAAAAAATAATTCTTTAAGTTAACAGAGCAATAGTGATGTTGTTGTTGGTTTAGTAAAATATCTGTCATTTTGCATTGCCTCACAAGAGCATCTTTTGTTGTATTTTTGTCCTGGCTTTGTATTTTAGTCTTCACGTGGCTGGTACGGGGTATTTTCTATATAGGTCTGTTGCCTGGAGCATTAGCAACATTCCTTCTGCTTCAGGTGATATCTCAGTTCAATCCCTTTGCAATCATTTGATTTATATTCAAGCCTGGACTGTTCCAACCTTATTCCTCTGTACTCTGTCTGATTAGACCTTAAATTAATTTACAAAGATGTTATACCATACAGGGTGAATATTACAGGCAGGAACTGGCCCTGAAATTACTGATGGGTTGCCTGTCTTACTCATCAGGAATAAAATGATAGAACAGAAATTATTTAAAACCATCGACAGTCAGATACCTTGAAAATTAACTCAATCTTACTTATTCTTGATTGCTGTGATGGTAATGACTCCTTTGATGTTTAATTTCATGTTAGGGATAATATATTAAAATATTTAAAAAATAAAGTAGTGATAAAGTACACAAGCCATAGAAATGCAATAAAATGAAATACAGAATAGCTTTATTGATACAATTATACTTTTTTTTCCTTGGGGTTATTAACAGAGATTTCTGGTATTATTTTGAAATCAGTGAAATGCCTTAGGAATGTTGATTTACAAGTGGGAAGTAAAAGACCCAAGAAATGGTTATTTTCCAGGTGATTTCAGGACATTTCTAGGTGATTGAGTATTCTGATTTCTTAATTTTCTTCTGCAAGACAGGCAGAAGTGTTGCCTTCTTTCTGTTGTTAGATATATTAAACAGACATCATTTATGAAGCATTTGTGAATATCATCTGGAAAATGTATATTAAGCATGCAGTTACATTAGATTAAGATGATTCTCAGTGTTGTGAACCAATCGAGTTAGAAAGTTCTTCTAAAATTCTTTACACATATCTCTGGCATACTAAATGTGTATTATAAACTTGCTATAGGTACATAGAATCATAGAATGGTTAGGGTTGGAAGGGACCTCAAAGATCATCTAGTTCCAATCCCCCTGCCATGGGCAGGGAAATCCTCCACTACACCAGGTTGCCCAAAGCCTCATCCAACCTGGCCTTGAACACTGCCAGGGATGGGTCATCCACAACTTCTCTGGGCAACCTGTTCCACTGCCTCACCACCCTCAATGTAAAAAATTTCTTCCTTATATCTAATCGAAATCTGCCCTCTTTTGGTTTAAATGGATTTGCCCCATTCTCCACCCAGCCTGTACTTGTGCTTGGGATTGCCCCAACCCACGTGCAGTCGATACACTGGAGGGAAGGGATGCCATCCAGAGGGACCATGACAGGCTGGAGAGGTGGACCTGTATGAACCTCATGAAGTTCAACAAGGCCAAGTGCAAGGTCCTGCACGTGAGTGCGGGCAATCCCAAGCACAAGTACAGGCTCAATACAGAGAATGGATTGAGAGCAGCCCTGAGGAGAAGGACTTGGAGGTGCTGGTTGATGAGAAGTTCAACATGAGCCAGCAATGCACACTTGCAGCTCAGAAAGCCAACCATATCCTGGGCTGCATCAAAAGAAGCGTGGCCAGCAGGTCGAGGGAGGTGATTCTACCCCTCTACTCTGCTCTCTTGAGACCCCTGGATTACAGCTCTGGGTCCTCCAACACAAGAAGGACAAAGGAGCTGTTAGAGCGGGTCCAGAGGAGGGCCACAGAGATGATCCAAGGGCTGGAGCACCTCTCCTCTGAAGACAGGCTGAGAGTGTTGGGGCTGTTCAGCCTGGAGAAGAGAAGGCTCCGAGGTGATCTTATAGCAGTCTTCCAATACCTGAAGAGGGCCTATAAGAAAGCTGGAGAGGGACTTTTTACAAGGGTGTGTGGTGATAGGACAGGGGGCAATGGCTTTAAACTGAAAGAGGGGAGATTTCGATTAGATAGAAGGAAGAAATTTTTCACTCAGAGGGTGGTGAGGCACTGGAACAGGTTGCCCAGAGAAGTTGTGGATGTCCCATCTTTGGAGGTGTTCAATGCCAGGTTGGATGAGGATCTGTGCAACCTGATCTAGAGGAAGGCGTCCCTGGTTGTGGCAAGAGGGTTGGAACTAGATGATCTTTGAGGTCCTTTCCAACCCAAACCATTCTATGATTTTTGTAAAACATCAAATTTCTTCCAGAATGTTGTTGATTATATTTGCACTCTTGAAGAAAAAATGTTTACAAGTTTTTCAAAATGTTGAGTTCAGTCATACTTTCCTACTGGCCTGAAGAAATTACTGGTCCTCAGTAGAGAATGGAAAGAAAACACTCTGTGTCACAGATGCTGCTGGGAGACCTTGAAGGCTGTGCAGAATTTGCAAGCACAGTGTTCCCATGCCACTTATTTCCCACTGTCTTTTAAAAGGTGTTAGTATAGCGGTTTATGGTTTGGATTATTCCCAGTCCTTTTAGGTTCAGTGTTTTGGGAACTGAAGGAAGAAGAGAAATTTGTGTTTTCTCAAAAGATTGCTATTGTTGCTGACTTACATCTGGACAACCAAACAAATAATGTGTTTATGCTTGGCTGTCTTCAACATATTTTCTGAAAACAAATGTTTTAAATTGTGTTATACTTAGGAAATCTGCATTAAGAGCTACACAGATCCACTTAGGCAGAAAAGAAACAATGCTATACAGCCTCTGTATCCAAGTAAATGATGCTGCTCTTGTTAGGGATAATAAATACTGTTAATAAATTGCTTCAGTACGTTCTACAGAACAAAATTATTTGCTGAAATTATTTTATAATTTGAATAAATTATTTTGAGACTGTCATAATTGCCTCATGGAATATCAATGAACAGAGGCTAAATTTAAACAATTACCTTTTCATCACCCTTTTCAGGCACAGAAAAAGACTGTGATATTTTAAGATATTTTGTGCTGCACTTATGATCTCTATTTTGAGTTAAAACAACTGTAGAAATATTTTTTTCTTATTATTTTCTCCTTTAAGTTTTATCCTAGCAGCTGTATCACTCAAAGAAAAAATTCTGAGAAACAAATTTTCAAATCCCATTTAGTATTAATATTTTGCTGAAGAAGATGTAGATGTTATCAGAGCACATTAGTCCTGTAAAAGCAAACCAGTGCAATAGGGATATGCATGCTTGTAATAAATTTGTGATATGAGTAGCTGATATAACTATTTTCTATAAAGTAGTTTTCCTGCAGTTTGTACGTTATTTTCTGGTGGGAGAGAGGGGATGTCTGTGATATTCCTATGTTGGCACAGGTAATAGATGCAGCAGTGTCACAGAAAGAAAGTAAAACATATAGGTATGTATGAATCTCTAAAGTCATAAAAATAAAAGTGTCCTTTCAAAGAAAAACATATTAATTTTTTAAAGGTTGGACTATTTCAGGCTCCAACCTTCCAAGTTCAGAATGCACCCAGGCAGATTTAGTTTAGCTACAGTGGGTTTAACCACAGATATGCTTGTCCATTAGTGGGGTTGGTTTGCAAACCTAGTGTTCTTGACAGCTTTACCCTAAGCTGTACTTTTGAAAATTCTATCATTATGAAATGCTTAGCAATTAATGTCCTGTAGAGAAGCCATGCTTTTGTTTTACTCTATATGTGCTTCAGTAGTTTTGAAGAAAACTCCTGTTAGGAGTGGGGTTCTCTCAGCTTAAGCTAAACCATTTCTTGTGCTAAATGAGTTTGGCAGTTCTGAAATTGGATTTTTTAAATTCATTTTACATTACATTCCCAAGCCATCGTACTGATTAATTGTATTACCATTTTAAAGAATATGTTTGGGCTGCCAGGTGAGGAGGGGAAACAGAACAAATTGATGTTCCATAACCTCTAAACCAGTCTTCTGACATTACTGAGATAAAGTGGAGCTTTCCGCAGAACTGAACCAGATGTCAGCAGTTATTTTAATTTTAATGTTAATGGGCTGGCAAAGTTGACAGAACCGAAGAAATCAGAACTCCTCCTGCTGTCCAGAAGGTGTTCCAGTGTTTCACATCTTAGTGATGTGATGTGAATACGCTGGAGGGGAGAGATGCCATCCAGAGAGACCTCAACAGGCTTGAGAGGTGGGCCTGTGAGAACCTCATGAAGTTCAACAAGGCCAAGTGCAAGGTCCTGCACGTGGACCGGGGTAATCCCAAGCACAAGTACAGGCTGGGCAGAGAATGGATTGAGAGCAGGGTCCAGAGGAGGGCCACAAAGATGATCCAAGGACTGGAACACCTCTCCTACGAACACAGGCAGAGAGAGTTGGGGTTGTTAAGCCTGGAGAAGAGAAGGCTCTGGGGTGATCTTATTGCAGCTTTGCAGTACTTAAAGGGGGCCTACAGGAAAGTTGGAGGGACATTTTACAAGGGCATGTAGTGATAGGACAAGGGGCAATGGCTTTAAATTGAAAGAGGGCAGATTTAGATTAGATATAAGGAAGAAATTTTTCACTCAGAGGATGCTGAGGTACAGGAACAGGTTGCCCAGAGAAGTTGTAGGTGCCCCATCCCTGGAAATGTTCAAGGCCAGGTTGGATTGAGGCTTTGGGCAACCTGGTGTAGTGGAGGGTTTCCCTGCCCATGGCAGGGGGGTTGGAACTAGATGATCTTTGAGGTCCCTTCCAACCCTAACCATTCTATGCTTCTATGTTGCTGTCTCAAATCTGTGAATTACAGAGGCAGTGATCATCTTAATTGTTTGCATCATTACTGGATTTGCATTCAAGCAAGACTTCACCATGATGGACTGTTTTCCTATGAATTTAGAGATGCAATTACATTAAGGTCTGTTCTGTGTTTTTCCAGCTGAAGGTGAAGAGAGATAATTATGATATATTTGTCATTAATATGGCAGCAAAATTGTTATGATAAGAGGATGAAGAGCCAGCACAGTAGCAATATCATAACTTCCTTTTTAAGCAGTGAGGAAATCTTTTGAAATGACGATCACATTTGCATGGGACGGCTGCATGTGGTCTATGTGAGCTGTTCAACTTAATTCCTGAGGCTTTTTAGCTAGATTCTCCTAGTTAACTCAGGATTAGTTTTTTTTTTAAAGTACAATGAACATGTTTGTGTAATAGGGTTCCAGCTAATGAGATAAAATATCAAAAGATTAACTACTAAAACATGTATCAAAATTAGACAATAGAGAATTACCATTACCTTAGGAAATGGATTCCAAAAGCATGTAAAACTCACTGGCTTTAGTACTAGGGTTAGATGAATATAAAGATTCAGATTTGGACTTTTCCAGACTTAGTAAGGTTGCATTCAATCCCAAAATGTATCAGTAAGGCTAGTTTTAGACCTGGTTGACTTCATTTAACAGGAATAAATATTTTCAAAATTAAAATTTTTCAGAGTAGTGGATGAATTTTAATGTTATTTTTAGAGGAACATGTTGAATCATTTTGGGTTTCTTTTTTCATTACAGTTATTTGGGTTTAGGTAATAAAATATTACTTTTTGATGTTCATATTATAGTGAAATATCATTTTGATATGTATACAGCATATTAATATTCTGGTTTATGATTTTGCCATGTTATCAAAATAAAAGATGGCATAGTTCTGAGTCATAACTGCCTCCCTCAGTGTGATACTGTACTTCCAAGGCTTCAATAATTCAGTATTCAGACACTCAGAAGTCTCATTCAGAGAGCAGAAGTCTTCTTGAAAGTCCCAGAACGTACTTTAAATGAAAGGAAGAAGTCACAACAGACCAAAAGTAGTGTTTAGTATCTTACTATTTATGTGTTCTTCCAAAAGCTACAGAGAACTAAGGAGGAGTGAAGCAGATGAATGAAGATGGAATAAATAAAAGTTAACTCAGGTCAGATACAAGCAAAGGAGGAAGGTGGTTGGAGATGAAAAAAAAAAAATTCTCTCCATCTCTCTGTAGCACTTAATCTTTGTGTGATAACTGGAAAGGCAATGTCTTTTGTGCTGAAGCTATCTGAAAAAAAGGTTGTGGAAAAATAACACACTTCAGCTGTACTTTTCTGGACTTACTATAGGTTTGTATGCGTATGTATAGAAATATGCGCGGTATTTTACGTAAAGTTATTAACCTATCTTTAACATAGCAATAATACAACAGCTACTATTTTAGTCACATTTCAGTTAAAATCCTTCTTGCATACCAAAGTACTGTGTATAAGTAGAACTAACAGGAACACCAATGTACAATTGTGTTGGTGAGCGCTCTCTGGAAGTGCCAGTGTGAGAGTCGTCTTCAATAGGTATGTAATTATTTTTGCATCATAAAAATATCACTCAAACAAATCCTCAGTCTAGAATACAAATGCTAGTTTTTAAGTTCCCTATAGTACAGTAAATAACTAGAAAAATCAAAATTCTATATTTGAAAATATAAAGAAACTCTGCCTCCTTTTTTCTGGATTTCCAGTAAATTTGTTCAAGTTGATTGATAGCTGCAAGCAATATCCCTGTATGCTTCTTTTGCTGACTTTTGAATTCCAAAGCAGAGACAGCGATAAGCAGAACTTTTAAAAGTGTATTTTAACAATCTTTTATGTGTATACCAGTCATGTGCATACTATACCTATCATACTGTATTCTGAAACTTGTGCTTTATAAACTCTTGGAGAAATGTGGCTGTTAAGAGTAATTCTATCAGACCGAATAGAAAAAAAAACAAACATGAAATTTAACTGTAAATAGTATTTTTTCACCTTGAACTTAATATAAAGAAATTGCCTAAAGAGCATGGGGTTTGGCCTCTATGACGTCACTCATTTATGGTTTCTTAATTTCTCTTAGACTTTCCATGAGTGCCTGTATTTACACTGTCAAATTTGAAATTGGTGGTGTAAAATTTGCACTGTAAGACATAGTCGTTTCATATGTATGATTAATTCTTCTTTAAATTGCCTGCTTGCTTGCTACGCTTTTGCAGGAAAGGAAAGAAAAGATTGAGGCATTTTCATTTCTCTTCCCAAAGGGACATGGTGTGTCTTCAGCACTTGGCAAAGCCATGCAAAATGTTTTTTGTGTTACATCCACCAAACCTTTTTTGACTCTCCACACTTCAGCACTAGGGCTTTTTGGTGTATTGTCGTTCTTTACTGGTTGGAATAGAATTACAGAAAATAACTACAGTAGAAGCAAATAGTATTTTTTAATGTTATAATGAATATCATTGAAATTAAGAAAGATTTGACACTTCCTGTAAAGTGTAACTGTCACACAGCCTGTTGGAAACCTGTACTCTTTACAACAAGTAGTTATTAATTAATGCTGTATCACAGAGGAATTCTTATTGAACTATTTATTATACATAAATAGAGTGAAGTGAAGCTTTTTGGATTAATGTTATTGCAGTCAATTATCAACAAATTAATGATGATTAGCCATCTTTTAGAATATCTTTATGATGAGATACTTGCTCTGGTTTATTAAACTGTAATAACATCACCACAGGAGAGATTTAACATGCACATTCTTTGCTATTGTGAGTAAACATACATATTCTTCTATCGAAGTAATTTCAATGTACTAATGTTTGCATTTTTTTCCCTTGATAATACAAATCTATTTGCTTCATTTATATTTATTTCCATATAGAAGAGTTGACAGAATATTCTAAAAGTTGTCAAGACAATATCAACTGATTTCCAGGAGAAGAAAAAAACAGAACTCGATTTGATACTCATAGTCTTAGAATATAGAACTGAATATCAAGCAACATCTACTTAGAGAAGGGACTAAAAGTTATAGAAGCAGAAATAAACCTTTCATATACTGTTTCTAAAGTGTAATTGAGCATACAAATATGAAGGTGGATAAAAATTCAAGCTCTTTCAATAAAGAGAACTCTCTCTTATGAAAATACTAGCTCTGAAAATTACCATAGCAACAGTGCTGCTTCAGAAAGGAAGTAACACTATATATTTTCACTACTATATTGCCATTTCAATACATTTTGCTTAAAATCATGCATTTCCCAGATTTTGTAATGTTGAAGGGATGTCATACATGTGTGCTGGTTCTAGGATCTCCCAAGAAAAATATTTAGATAAAAGGAATCGACATGCAAAGCCATAAAATGACAACTTCAAGCTTTTCAGAAACAGTATGTGTCTGAATAAAAACAGTGGTAACGCAGCAGAGGAAAACCAGAGTAAGATTTTTAGTGTAAGTACCCTAATTATTTGATTTTAAATTATTTTCTATACTTAACCTAACCCTAACCTTAACCCAGAGAGCTTGTGGAGTCTTCTTCTCTGGAGATGTTCAAAACCCGCCTGGACGCGTTCTTGTGTGATCTGATCGAGGTGGCCCTGCTCTGGCAGGGGGATTGGACTAGATGATCCTTTGAGGTCCCTTCCAATCCCTGACATTATGTGATTCTGTGATTCTGTGTAACCTACAAGTTATGTTTTGTTGGAGATAAAAGGAAATCACCTTTGGCAATTAGTAATCACTTTGAGTTAAAGAGAAAGGAAAAAAAAAAAAAAAAGAGATTGTTTTGCCAGGTAATAGTCTAATTTATTTAGCACTTTAAACAAAGGATCACTGACCCTCAGCATATTTTGAATATATTCTTTACATAAGGACAAGCTATTTTGGTTTATGTGTCTTATATAGTATAAATAAATGAGTTTTCCTTCAACATTAGAGAGATATACATTTTACCTTTATTCCCAAGAAATATTTTTCAAATACATTCTCTTCAATTTTGCTCTCAGACATGTGTTTCTGTTTTTTCCTTTTGGACGACGAAGGCTGCTTTTGCAAGGCTCTTGTCACATGTTTCTGCCAGGAAGCTAGTTTGGCTGAAGACATAGCAAGGAATATATAATATTTAACTAGAGATCCTAATTGCTCTAGTTACATTTTTTTACTTTAAATTTTTAAAATTTAAAATTACTCTAGAGATTCCCATCTGAATCTTGGAGTAAAGGAGCAGTCTGGGTAAAAAGGGAGGCAAAGACCGTCCCTTTTGATGACACGTAGACTGATTCAAGTGGCTTATGAAATGACACTTAGAAAAAGAGATGTCTGATTTTTAATCACCTTCTATATTTACAGTTCTTCAGTCTGTAATTAATATCTTTTCTATTAAGTAAATATTTGTTTACTTTTTGGTATTTAATTTAGTTTGATATTTCTGCTCCATATCTTCTGTAGTCCTGGTTGTGGAAAAAGCATGTTACAGCATTGTTCATTTCCTACTGTTGTGGCACCCCCAATGCTGGAAAAGGTTATTTTACAGAAAAAAAACCCACAACACAACAATTTTGATAAGACCTAAATATTGTCTGAACTAAAGTTAAAGAGTTGCAGAATTACAAAATAAACAACTTTAATGTTCTTTTAGAGACACCACCAATATTAAATTAGCAAAGAGAGAACAACCTGAAAAGGTAGCATTGACATTCACTTTAGCTGACCTTTTTTCATTTTTTTTTATAAATTACAAGCAGAGATAATCCATAATGCAAAACATTTATACGTATCCTAAAGAGCAACCAGAAATTGCTCTTCTGTCCACTGAGAATTATTGTTTCTTAGCCATAAATATAGATTCCTTCTTTTGAAATTTGTTTTCTATTCTGAGATCTGCTAGACCTTAGTTGTTTGCTAGCGTGGGTTCTTCAGTATTAGATATTCTTTTTGCTGAAGTCTATGGCCTTCAGACTCACGATTTTCTGAGTTCGTATTCCACATAGACTTAGTGTCCAGCTTTTCTACAAATATGTATTCACTTTCTCGTTTTGAGCACGAGTTAGCTTGAGTTAGGTTTGAAATCAAAAATCGACTCTCTTTTTTTGAGGGTGAAAATAAGACCTTTTTAGCCTGTATAAACTGTCTGTTTCACGCAACTGATACAATTATGTTAAGGTAAACTGAGAAGGATGGAAGGAAAGCATTTGTTCATTTGAAAGTGTATATATATTCCCACTGAGGACAACTCATGAGCCCCGAGTAAAAGGAGCAGAAACAAAGCTGAAGGAGGGACATCCTAGAAGAGCTGCAGTTCCTAGGAGGAGAGGGTTTGTGTTTGTGTGCAGCCTGCTAGTAACTGAGGCAGGGCTCTGTTCAAACCTTATCTTGAAACTGGCAGAAGTTCTGGAGCCTGAGATATTTCTGGAAGGGTATTTCTGGCAGTATGAGTTGGTGAATGCCAATGAGAAAGCCAGGCTATAGAAGAATTTGTAATCAGAAAACACTCTTTGCTTTGCCAGGCAGGCTATTTTGTTTTCTCTTTCATCTGAATGTGACAAGTGAAACCATCTCCATTAATCACATAACATTTCTTAATCAGATAAGTTTATATATATTGACATCTTGATTCAGTAAGAATGATAGAATAGTTGAAGACTGATGCCAAATAAAATAGATTTGAGCATTACATTAGTGCCACACTCATGGATTGAAGGCTAGACAAGCTGCCCAAGACTTCGGATTTCAAAGATATTCTAGAAACGTTCAAAGAAATATCCCTTCTGTGATCCATTCCCAGACTGCAGGATGCTCAAGTCTAGAGTGCTAATATCGTTACTGGTGTTAGATTTTTAAAAGGCTGTGGATATATGACATCATTTAACCTGACCGTTGAGACATTTCTTAATGTAAAGCCAGTGAATCTATATCACAATATACTGCTCTTATTCATTGTGCAATTTTTTTTTCCTCAGTCTTTGTTGTGAGTGGTATCTAAGCCACATTTTGGCTCTTTGTTGCCCCTCTGGTTTTTGTTTGTTCTTACGCAACAACTGCACTACAATACTCTTTTACACAGAACAAGGATATAATTCTTAATTATTAAGTTTATTATTCACTTTTTTCTATTTTATTTTAGTAGCAAACCCTTCTTTTTAAAGTAGAATAAAAATGCTTTTCTCCCCCCTCTCTTTTCCTGGTTCATGTATTGAAAAAGGCTTAACAAATTGATCCTCATTTTTTGAAACATGAAACAAGTGAAAGAAAAAAAAATTTGCAGAGTTTGCATAGCCGATGACATAATTCTTTCTATCTATTTGTTCTCTAGTTGAACTTGTGACAAACACTTTTAAAAGCAGTCAGTTGAAGTATGAACTATAAGGGGTTTAGATTTATTTTTTAGATGTACGTTAAATATTTGGATTAAGCTTGTTTCAAAGGTTTCTCATTACATGCTGCATCATCAAAAGAAAGCTCTTAAAATGTATACTCCTGTGATCTGAAGTTGCCTTGCTTCCCCTAAATATGCCAGCATGTACAAGATATGCTTTGAAATTAATAACATTGAAAAACAACTCAGCAGTTGTATTTGCCTTATTTAATTCCTGCTGAGATGATTATGCTTCTATTAACAGTGCAATTATATTGCACAACTCACTTGAAGTATCTCAAACTGTAGCTTTTTTGATTCTGACTATTTTAGCACTTCACAGGAAACTTCAAAGCTGAAGCTCTATTGTGAATAAATCTCACCAAACAATTTATATTTCTGACTTTGAAATACTTTGGCTAAGTTCTAAATTATTTGTAATAAATGTCATGTTTAAACGTGATATTTTTGCATGTGAAGAAATGCATGCAGACAAATATAACACTATAGGGTTTAAATTCATGGAAATAGCCACATGACAATTTAAGATTCCTATGTAATTCTATATGAAGCTCTATTTTGAGCAAATATTCCAAGTTTATATTTGCACTTTTGAGACTTTTTCAGTGTTGTGTTGGGATTTTTTTCCCACCACTTGATGTCTTTTTTGTTCATTTTGCTCAATACTGGACAAAAATAGTAAATCCAAGCAAAAGAAAAAAAAAAATTTCTGATACACAGAATCCACAGAAGTTAATATTTTAGGATAGATTTCAAAAATAATACTGAAATGAAACAAAATCTGTAAAAAAGTGGTAGGAATGACTTTTAAAAAGTCAGGGTAGGAAAATTTTATTTCCCTATGACACAGATGGCTAAATTTCTATTTTCTGAACTTTTTTAGTGAGAATAATTTTGACGAAGGCATTTGTTTTCTTCATGTGATCTTACCCAAACAGAATCACTTGATAAATAAACTATCTGAAGACATATTTTTTAACATGTGCTGTTAAAATAGTTAAATCCAATTGAAACAGCCTATCTGAAGCATACATCCTTCTTATTTTAGGTATTGCATGTATTTCTGCAAACTCATGTTGTATTTCAACTTGCATTTTGAATGAATTTCTAAACTGTGTGTGGTAAACTATCAGGATTTGTCAGAACTAAGTGGCTCTACACAAATGTTACCATAGGAATAAGACTGTTATACGTAGCGAAGAGTTTCTAGTTTGCAGTTCACATGCATTTTTCAGAAATTCTTAGACCTATCACACACAAAGAGAGTAAACTCAGTGGCTTATACAGAGTAAATCCTACATTTCCTAGCTGCATCAGACTTAGTGTGCATATACCTTGTGACTACACAGCACATGAGCAGAAGTTATTCAGGATTTCTGTCTATGCTGCCCTTGATGAAAGCACTTGGACAAGCATACTGCATTGCATACTATGTATGTGGTGACATTGCACATTTAATCAAGACTAAGATGATTTATCGCTGCAAATCGTGGACAAGAAAAGTGGTATTCTCACATTTACAGGGGTAGATTTCACAGTGGAAATGGAGAACGAGTTGAAGAAAAATGAGGATGAGCTGGACTAAACCAACATACCGACTCACTTTGAACAATGTTTCTTTGAGACCAGTAAAATTTCTGGAAACTTCAGGCTTAAAATTTGCATTTGTGGGTGAGGAAAATAATGGAGACTTATTTAAATAAAGAATGTTTAAAATGGAAAGGTGACTATAATACAATGAGGAGCAAAATGTGTAGAAATCTCTTCCAGGAGTGACAGCTTTGGTGAGAAAATGAGGCCAAGTCTATAGAGGTTATTTTTTGCAGACCCGTTAAAAAATGCATTCTCATACATTCTCTCTCTTCCCGTCGGCTGGGACTGAGGGGCTTTTTGGTTGTTTAGATTATTTTAAAGAGAGAATAGTGTGTGTGCACTAGGAAAACTCACGGTTTCTTGGCTTTACTGCCACTTCAAGGTATAAAGGAACTGCTACCATTGGAAGGGTTCTTGGAGGCACAATGATAGTTTAGGACCCCTTCTGAACCACCACCAGGGTATATGCATCTGGATTGCAAAAGCCCTGGTGCAGGTTTTGAAACATCTCAGAGAGGATATCAAAGGGAAACTGTCCATTTGAGATGCGTGAGAGAGGCTGGACTTCTGAATAACATCCATCTGTAAGTGTGTTGAAACCATTTAAGGATATGTTAAAGTCAGGAGATGAATCTCATCAAACTCACCCCTATTCTGAGGTTAAGATTGCAGTGGGTTATGACACAGGTGGCTAAAGGAATAAAGATTTAGAATTTAATATTCGTATATATATCATTTCTATATAATCTTTTTGTACTGGTAAGGATGTTTTGGAGAAAAAAAAAATCTATAATGATACTAAGGCATGATAAAAGGTGAAGCCTGAGCCAATGTTAGTAGTTTTCAGTATTAAGTCTTGGTATGCTAAAGTGAGGACAACTAATCTCTGACTAATATATCTAAATAACGATCAGGACCATGACTAATGACAGAGTACTTTGATACATTGCAGGTGGAAAAATCAAATAAAATATACCAAATACTGCTTTTTCAATGTGTGTCATGTTTTTAAATTAGCCAAATTATGAAATAGCTAGAGAAAGAAAGCAAATAAAATATTTTATGATGCTATATGTGGTAGTGTTTATTGATAAATCTTACAGAAGTGTGCCTGTTTCCTTCCATATGTAATTTGGAATTTACCAGTGTAATTAATTGCTGATGGTGAAAAGGAACTCTAATATAAGTAAATATTTTCAAATCAGTTTAAAAAATAACCTAATTTTAAGCATCTTTTAAGAAAGTAAATTTAAAAAAAAAAAGTAAGGACATTCAGAACCCCAATTAAGAAGGAAACTGAACAAGCTGAAACTCTGTCATGTAATGCAGGACCATATCACACTGGTCTTCAGGACAGATTGCTAAGATTCAACATCAACCCTAAATGTTCTTTTGAACATTTTAATCAAGTTTAAAATAAATTTTGAATTTCCAATGAGTTGTCAAATACTGTGGGGAAGCAGTCCGAAAGCAAATTTAAAATGAAAAATGTTGTTGAAGCCAGTACGTATCAGTAATTAAAAAAAGACTGTTGGTTGCCTCCCCTTTCCCCTTTCTTTCTTTCTTTCCCCCCCTTTCTTTCTTTCTTTCTTTCCCCTTTCTTTCTTTCTTTCCCCTTTCTTTCTTTCCCCTTTCTTTCTTTCCCCTTTCTTTCTTTCCCCTTTCTTTCTTTCCCCTTTCTTTCTTTCCCCTTTCCCACCACTGTTCCAGAGAAATTTTATTTAAGTACATATACATATAGGCACAGATTTAACTCTTTGAGACTATTGGAAGAGTACATAAAGCTACAGAGCAAAAGATCTGCAAAGATCCAGCATCTTATAAGCAGTATTCTCTTTATATCCTTAGTCATATAAAGTTAAGCTTGCCTTAGACAATGCCATAAGCTAAGTGATTCATATGCTGACCTCCGTTTATTATCTGTAACTTCTACTACGCTGTGGTGTAATATCTTTGAATTCACACATCAGTTACTGGTTTTTTATTGCTTTAGATGAATTTAGTCTTTTTCTTTATCTTGAGTGCTGTTCCTCTTCTCCATAAATGACAAATATCAAAAACTAATAACAAATGCAGTTTCTTGTAACTTCTTTCTCTCTTGAACTGTCTTGAATAAAATATATATTGAATTATTTTTCTGGTTTCTTAATTCTTTTTTCAATTCCATCCCCAAAGAAATACTAAGGGAAAGAAAAATAAATTTCTGCTGTGTTACTTAAGTATGTATGTAACTGTTATTAACTTAGAATGGCGCTGAAAAATAGCAAACTAGTCTGAATAAGTGTATATAGAAAAATAAGATTAATAGGCTTTTAAAAGATCAAATCTTGATTCATTTGACGGTTATTTGACAGTTACAGAATTGTTAATTAAAAAGAACACAGTAAGTATCCTATTTCTGAAGACAGGAACATGTATTGCTGTTTGATTAAAATCTGCTTGCAGACTTTGTACATCATTCAATCTTTGTCACTTTGTGTAGTGAGGTCCAAAGAGAAATAACTATCCACGGAAGTTTGAAGGGTGAAACAAAAAGATGGACGGGAAACTGTTTATAGTGAAACGGGGTGTCAATAAGAGCTAAGTACTTATATCATGGGGAAAAAAAAAATATGTTACATATCAGGAAAAAAATACCAGCCAGAGTCTTACCAAGCTGTAAATAAATCTTCTTTCTATAAAGCTGATGATTCTGGTGGTTTTATACTGTGATATGGCATCACAAACTTTATTTAATTTGCTTTTTGTTTTTGTTTCTGTCTCTTTATCTCTCGTGTGGCTTTACTGGGATGTTGAGCTGTGGATTATATTGTCCAGAAGAGTCCATTTGGATGTTTCAGTGCTATGTTTCATTTCTTTCTCTTTTGAGTTTTAAAGTATCTTTCCTCTTCTTCATTTCTGTAGGTATAGTTTTATTCAGAATCCTTTTTATTTTCCTGCCTTCCGATGTTAGTAGTACTCTTGCCTAATTCCTTGGCATCTGTGACATTCATGAACATCTTGTTTCCTTTGTCATTTAGACCACTTAGAGCAGCACAAATGTGTCTCAGATACTGTGGCTTAAAACATGGCTTTTCACTGTCGTGCATTATGTTTCTTTAAGTTTCTTGTGCCAGTGTTCATGTCTAACTGTTTTAGAAAAATGAAAATTCATAAGGTGCACAGTAAATATTTTTCTAAAATTTTTATACTGTAGCAATTTTAACACCTTTTTGTTGAATACAGTTTTTTACAAGGAGGTAGTCATCCTGTCCTGCGAAAGAAGAGGTTTTTTTGTGTGTTTGTGATGGTTAAAGCAGAGAAAAACAGAAGCCAGTAGTTCAGAGGATGCAGTTATAATGGGAGAAGACAATTCCATCTCAATTATTAGTAAGATATAGGTCTGTATCTCTGTCATATTTTTTAAGCAAAAAGGGAAAAGACTTAAGTCTGGTGTACATTTCAGAGATGTAATGTAGAACTATAACAATTTAAACCAGCTTAATTATCTGCTCGAAGTGATTCACTCAAACTGAGAAGTACACTAGTACCCAACTGCCTTCCATCCTGAGTTACGCATCACAGTTGGTCTCTCTTTTTCAAAAAATTTGATTTCAAAGTATTTTATGATGTTTGTGCTGGAATGCTCTCCTCTCCTGCCACGTATTATTTTTCTGAGTATTTTGCATGACATCTGTTGGAAAGGTTACCAAATTTCAGTTTCCTAAAATCTAGTTGTCATTATTGGAACAAAGTAATCTAGATTTCCTTTATATATGAAAGAGAAGTAGCCAGTTACAGGGCACATCTCAAGTAGATTAGATATGCAATGTCCTAGAAGGGCCTCTTTCTCTCCAGCCTGGAGCATCAATTATTAACTTAGCCGTAAACATCTAAAATTTGTTGAAATAAATCTCTCTTTTAACAGTTCAAGCATCTGTGAAATAAGATTAATGATGTCTTGGATAAAATAATATAAAGGCAAACCCTCATGTTAGTGTGTTTACAGACTAGCCAGAGGGTCTCAGAAGTGCATTGCCTAGAGAGAAAGATTAAAAAAAAATAGAAGAAAATATTATAATATAATAGCATTTGACACAGCAATTTTTTTTAAACTTTGCTTTAAAACAAAAACCCACAAAACCTATATTTTAAATAGCAAAAGTAACCAATGGAGTGTATACAGCAGGGAATGAGTCAAAGTCACTAGAGAGGGAACGGACAGCAGCCTGTTGTGTTGTAGAGATCAGAAATTTAAGATGATAGCTATTTCTTTAGTCTTCTCTGTTGCTTATCTTCATATCCTGCTTTTCCGTGTTACAATGCCTTCTTTATTTTTTTTCTGAGTACACTCTAATATTCCCTCTATTTATTTACATTCAATTTTTCCCTAGTTTAATGATGAAGCTTTAGATGCTTAAGTAAAGGTGGCATCTTCAGTGTTCTATGACTAAGCAAAGTCATCTCAAGAAGTTTCTCTTCACTAGTACTTGAAATTTACTTTTTTTCACAATACAATAAAAAGAGAGCAATTTCTTCCTGATCTCTAGTTTATACCTTACTAAAAGAAAATGATCTCTTAATTTTTATGCAAGCTTGAGAAATATGTCTAATAATCTTTCTACCCTATACTGCACTATTCATTAGCAGCAGCCTGCTGAAGTAGCAGTATATTAATTGTTACGTAAAAGGGAAAAAAAAATCACTGGGTGCAAAAGCAAAGAAAGTTGCAACAGAAAGTGTTGAAAAAGTAAAAGAGTGTGGGAGAAGTAATCGGGAAATAGAGAGGAATAGCTAGAAAACAATAAGAACTTCTTCCTTTTCAGAATTCTAACTTCAAAATACAGAGAGTTACTTAAGATAAGCTTAGTGGAAGTCAGCACAAAATGCTGGTACCTAGAATGAGTGAACTTTGCCTATCTCAGAAGCTAGCCTTGAGAACTGGTTAAGATAGAAATTATTTTCTGTCTTAGTTATATTTCCTTAGAAAATCATTGGAAAATCACTGAGCCAGTAAACTTAAGGACATAGTCACAGTAACTTATCAGAAAAGAACCACTCCTATCTGTGCTTACATCTTTCTGAAAGGAATTTTTCTATTTTAATGAGACAGAGATGGCCAAACTTCTCTTCATGAGCAGTTGTCTGAAGGCATATTGGTGAAATGGCAATGTTATTTGTCTGATATAACATCTTCAGTGATGTTCACTGTCTGTTTTTATAAGTTCCAGAAAACTTTATTAGTAACTAGTGCATGCTGTGAGCATAGCACTGTTGACCATTGCTGGTCTCCATCATAAAGTATTTCAAGTTCAGATCTCTGTTACGGGAAGATGTAACTTCATTGACATCTTGCATATGGTCAGTCATTTTAACTCTTTTTCAGACTCAGGTGAAAGAAGTCTTACTTGTGAAGCAAATCAGTCTGTCTCTTGCTGTTTGTTGGGTTTGTATAAGATGAAAAATTGTAAAAATTCAACAGTTCTAAACCATTATTTGATTAACACAAATCTTTGATTATGTAACAGGGGTTTTTGTGTCGTAGATTATTATGAAAGCAAATCTGAACCATGTTGCCTCTCCAAGTCAGTCATCCATAAAATGTTCTTATCTCATTCTGGGTGGGATCTTCAAATTTAACTTCAAGTGAAACTTTAAGATAAACAGTTTCCAGATCTGAGGTCCCCCTACAACATATGTAAAAAAGAACTAAATATTATGCAGCATTCTGGTAATCTTCTTCTCTCTTATTTTTCTTTTTGCTATGTCATAGGAATCAGTAATAACTTCAGAAAACTTCATTTAAAGGTCAGCTTGTAAAAAAAACTGGTTGGTTTGGGTTTTTTTTTTTGAGAGAAAGCTGCATGAACCTAGGTTTTCTACATAGCATATGACCGAGTCATTGGCTTGTTAGCTGTCAAGACACTGCTTTTTAGGGAGAGAATAGAAGAAAAACACCTTGAGTTTATTCCTATCCAAAGCAAATTCCAAAAGTCTAGCTCTTTGATGAAAGAAAATTTCTGTTTTCTTACAACTAGTTTCCAGAAATAATTCTAATACAGTAAGTGCAGTATTCTGATTGATGTATATATTTCCACATCACGTATTGAGAATGCAGTCACATGAAAATGTTGATGTTAATTTCAAATCCCTGAAAAACTGGTATTCAGACTATCTATATTCTGTAAATAAAGATAAAATAAAGATAAATATTATATCCAGGGCAGGCGTTACTGTTCCATCCCTGAATTTGGAGTGGTGCTGTCTTTGGATCTTAGATATCGGCTGCTGTTGTTGGTAAATCAGTGCAGGCTGGCATTCAGAGCTCGCACCCCATCTGCGTGCAGCTTGGTGTTGTGCTGAATAGATTGTGCATGTTTGATTCTTGGAATTAACTGTGGCAGCAAGATCATTTTGGCAGATGGTTGCTATGGCATGTGTATAGGTATATTTGAAGGATGATGGTGATACTCTGTTTCCTGTTCATCATACCTTTGCTTATGGAAGAGGCTTACCCTCCCTCAGCTGCTATGTTGATTTTTTTTTAATCAAACATGCAAATATATAAGTTGTGAAGCCATTTGTTGGTTGTTATTTTCTTTCTTTTTTCATTTAATTTAATATAAGATAAATTCTGCATGCCAAGCATGTCCTTTGGCAAGTGAATGAATGTAAAAAGAGGAAATGTAAAAGGTTTACCATTATTTCCTTTTTCATCAGCCTCTAAAATTTCCTCCTACAGATCACTTTCTTTCATTTTGTTTCTTATAAGGCTGCATTCTCTTGAGTCATTGTTTAAGCGACAACTCATGTCTGACCTCACTTGTGCGTGCCCTCGGCAAACAGACACAATTGCTGAGTAAAAGGCATCAGAAATTTGAATGTCATTGTTTGGGTTTTAGACTTTCAGCAAGATTGCAAAGGGAACACAGAGCTCCACTGGGAAACTGAACATCAGTATTTCATTTAGCGGTGCAGTTAGATTATGAAGTTACATATGTAAAGGTTATTTATTTCAGAAGACTTGCTGGTGTGGAAAGGGACTTCTGAATTTTCTCTATTAGCAAGTCAAACGTATAGAAGCTGTTTGAAGAATATAGACAAATTCTCAGATTTAAATTTTAGATCAATTATTTTTCATTTTCAGAAAAGTACTTCGATAAAGGAGGTGAGATAAATAAAAAAGCTGCCTTTTCCAGAAAGTTTTAGAGATTTTTATATCTATTAGCTAGCTCATTCTCTTTTATTGAGTTGGTCAGCCATCAAGTTTCCTCATGGTTAAAAGAGGAAAGTAAGGTTTTCACCACAGCTCTGAAGTTTTCTTACACTAGTGTTAATCAGGAGAATTTCAGTTTAACTCAGTAGGCATTTGAGATAAAAGCATTGTATGTGAAATGAAGTTTTAATCTTCATGAGACCTAGCCCTGAATGAGTGAACGATGCAGGTATACTATTATCCCTTGCTCAGTGAGCATTTATTTCATAGTGACATTAGCCTGTCAGAGTTGTGAATAGATCTATATAGTGAGAATTATTTTTACCCAGAATTGATTAGATGTCAAATGTATGTAGAGGGAAGGTAATAGGGTTAAGCGGCATTTCACTGAATAGCATAACAGTGACTATTGCTACGAGTGCCTTGAGGGATATTACACTTACCCTGTTTCAGTCATAGTTTGCCTAATTTCATATTTTAAATCTCTGGGAGTTCTTATGCTCATTCCACTGGGTTAAGACAATGTCCTAAAACATCAAGAACTATTTCTGGGATATAAGTTATTTTTTTACCTAATGTCTTTCTGCCTCTTCCTTCACCTCGAGCCTGGAATTCCTGTTATCAGGACTTCATATGCAGATGTTATCATATAATCCTTATGGGATCTTTTTTTGCATCACTTCTGATAAGATAGGTGTTTTTTTCAAAGAGGTAAAACATGTCGTGTCACTTTTATTTAGCACGTAGTCTTCTGGGATTAAAAGTCACACACACAGATTTTTTTTAATTCTCTGATGAAAGCAATAGTGATACTTCGAAGAGGATTATAGAAAAAAAGCAACATTAATTTCAGAGGAAATGTGTAACTTCTGGTTTTGTTTCTGTGAGCAAACGGTACTTCCTGGCACAAAGGTGGAAGCTCTTCCTCCATGGAGACAAGTCACTCAGATTAATGCTGTTTTTATCTCCTCATTATGGTCTTCATTTCTTGTAAGCAACCCCTAATTTATTTTTTTTTTTTTTTTGTATACATGAGTTTTTGGAATCAGTGAGTGCTAAAATCTACAGTTTTCTACAAATCAGAACATGATATATTGCAGTTGATTTAACTTCATAAAAACATTAATTGCAACAGATGTTGTAGAAGACACAAATACTCGGTAATATGATGATTTCAACATGTGTGGTAAAAAATGTCTTTGCACCATGGAAGTCATGAGCATTTTTACATATCAGTTGTTGCAGCAAGGGTGCAAATAGGCCAGAAGCTCTTCTGAGGACTGCACAGTGATGATGTTGATGTGCAAGAGGGCAGGGCAGCAACACCAGCTGAAGCAGCTGTCCTGAGCACATCAGAGACTTTGACTCAGAAAGAATTGCTGAGGGAAGTGCCACCAACCAAGTCTCTAGCCATTGTGGAGTGCCTGGTTTGTCTCCTGGAGCTAGAGACAGCAATGTCCTTACCTGTGGGAGGTCCGCTGTGGTTATAGGAGTTTGCAGCAGGAGGTGAACAGACTGCACACCATTTAGGGAAGACAAACAGGACATCAACAGGATCTTCATGGAGAAATGCTTCTGTAAGTGCACCGGAGTAAAAGGAAGACTAAGGAACATGTGGGACCACTGCTCAGTGGGGTGGAAGACTTGATGACCAAGGACACGCAGATGTCTGAGGTACTCAGTGCCTTTTTTTATCTCATTTTTCACTGGCAAGGTCTGCCTTTTGGACTCTTTAAGATCCCTAGGCCTACTCACAGAGTCTGTGGGAGTGAAGCATTACCCATTGTAGAAGATCAAGTTAGGGAGAATTAACCCATGCAGCAATATGGCCTGGGGCCAACTGGCTAGTAAACAGCTTTGCAGAAAATGATATGAAGGTCCTCATCAACAGTAAGTTGAAGATAAGCCAGCAGTGTACCCTTACGGGAAAAAAATACAACCAACCAACCAAAAACCAAACCATCAGCTGCCCTGTTAGCAGGAATTCTATGATTCTATGATTCTATGATTCTATGAATGTAGCCAGCAGGTCCAGAGAAGTGATTCTTTCTCTCTTTTCAACACCTGAGAGTCTGCAGCTGGAATGCTGTCCGCGGTTTTGGGCTCCCCACCCAGTACAAGAAAGACGTAGGCATAGTGAGGGAGTCCAGTGCAGGGACATCAAAGTGATCAGGAGACCGACACTCTTGATACTCAAGGAGAAGCTGTTAGAGCTGGACTTACTCAGCCTGAGGAGGAGAGGACACAGGAGAGACCTGACTTATCTCTACATTTGCCTGATGGAAGACTGAAGAGATGGTAGAGCCAGGTGGTTCTTAGAGGTGGACAGTCACAGGATGGCAACAGGGACAAGCTGGAACATGGGAATTTCTGATGACATAAGGAATTACTTCTTTATTTTTTTTCAGTGAAAAACGGTCTGTTGGAGAATCTTCATTCTTGGCTTTACTACAACAAAAAATTTCAAAGTACTTTTCCAAATGATTAACAGCAAGATAAAATGCATCAGTCTGATTCTGTAGAGACAGTTTAATAAACAAAAATACAATTGGAGAAGAATATTCATAAGGAAAGGGTTTATGATTATAATGATTCCATTAAATCAGCCTTTTTCTGATAGCAGCCAGTAAGGTTCACAGAAAATATTAAAGGGAACTTTTTGTGGAAAAGAGTAAAAACAGATGAAGGAAGCTAGGAAGTTAGATTTTTATGGAGCAGGAATAGTGGGTGTTAATCCCCAGGGAATGCAAAGAAAACTAGGTGTAAAAAGCGTGAAACATTTCTGTTAAGTCCAAAGTAATATTTTGGTAAAAATGATGCTCAATGTTTTTCTGAGCCTGATACAGACAGATATGAGAACTAATAGATGTGTATAAACAAAGTCTACTTTTTTCAGATTTTTTTTTTTTTTTGGTTGGTTGGTTTTGTTAGTTTGTGGATTTTTTTAATGTATGTTAGCTGTGTTCTGATTGAATGCCAAGAGAATCTGGGCAGACCGGTTTCAGATGGCAGCAGCCCTGCTGCCTTCCTTGACTGGAAGTTCCCATGTTTAAAGTTGGCTTATGCTGTTTATCCTACCCACTATCAGCAGGATTCATATAAAAGCAGCTACTGATGATATTTTTGAGTATGCTATAGGAATGCTGTTCAGAAACCTTTGGTATATACAGTTGCTGCAAAAGCTGCTGTAGGAGTAAAACAAGTATGGTAAGCCAGATTTCTGTAATAATTGCTTTTTACACTTTAAAGTTTTTCATTGAAAATATTATTTTGTTTCTTAATCGGTAGTTAGCATTTATTTTAAATAATAAACCAATAGCTAGTTGTTATTTGTTGCAATCTAAAGCGTGGTGGGGAGGTAGGGGAAGGGCTCTTTACATTAGTGATGGGTGATAGAACAAGAGGAAATGGGTATAAGCTTAGTCAGGGGAGGTACAGGTTGGATGTTAGAAAGTATTTCTTCTCTGAAAGGGTTGTCAGCCACTGGAATAGGCTGCCCAGGGAGGTGGTTGAGTCCCCATCCCTGGATGTGTTTAAAAAAAGGGTGGATGAACTACTTACGGATATGGTTTAATGGGGGATTAGGGACGGTTGGACTGGATGATCTCTAAGGTCTTTTCCAACCTAGAAATCTATGAATCTAATATTTTGGTTTTGACAGTATTTCTTCCAAGATTACCTGTGGTGCCATGCAGTGTTCCTCGGGATGGTGGTATTGCTAATGTGTGTGGCTGGCCTGTATGTTTGAGCAAAGTCTTTAGTTTTCAGAAAAACTGAGTGTGTTCATAAATTTTATGAGTATGTAGTATATTGGGGTAGTTTATTAACTGGTTTCTGAAAAGGTATCTATCAGCCCCATTACTGCGTCACATTTAGTGTATTGTCAAGAATAATGAGAGCAACATATTAAAAAAACTTCTGGATATAAGAGCAACTTTGGTGTGATTAGTATTGAAGTCAACTACTTGCAGTATCCTATGTCAGCAGTTTATAAAGTGCTTGATAAGTACTCTTACTCTATAAAAACAATTCTGAGGTATAAACTTGGGCCTGAATGGCATACTTTGGAGTGACGGTAGAAGAAGATGGCATATTTGATCTCTACAGGAGCTTAAGTAGGAGTATATGACTTTCTTACAGTATTTAAGATCTGCCTAATATATTGACTTTCTGACAAGAGTGTACTCTGTCTTCTGACAACACATCTCAACCCCAAGTTCTTTTTTAAGTTTAAAGAGAAAGACTGTTTCTAGGAAGTAGGGTGTGTGTTTTTTAATTCCATATGTATTTGCTACATGACTCCTATTAGTGTATGCTCATCTAACCCATCTCACTTCCTCCTTTACTACTAAGTACAATTTAATTTTAAAAGTGCCTGTTTCATTTTTTTTTTGCTTTTTGACTTTAGTGGGTTTTTTTTGAGACAGAAAACTGAATAGATTAGTGTATTATCTACTTTTACCCTTATTTCTGTAATGCTATGTACATTTGTATCTCTGGCTATGGTGTTTCTGTAAGTGTTAAAAGTCTTTATTTTGAGCAAAATTCAGGTAGTCTTTGCATTTTCCTCTGACAAAATATAAATAATCTTCGAAAAGGCATAGATAATGGTTCCAGGTAGCTGTCTTGATGAGCAGATCTAGTAGCTGATTGTTCCTATCTAAATCTAGATTAAAACACTTACATGACTTCACCATTACAGCTTCTAAATTAAAAGGATTCATTCTTATTATGATAATGGATTTTTTTTTATTTTTTACCAGAATTGAAGAGAAGATAGAGGGAACACATGTATTTTTTTCTGTTGGTGAATTTGGCAAAGTCAGTGATTCAAATTAATTTTTTCAATGACAAACTGAAAAACATGATCAGAAGTTTATTTTCTCCCCAAAATAGCATTTCTCTTTTTAAAAAAATTAAGATATTCAGATTATAACCCAAGTTTATCTACATATCCGAATTTGCTGGTGATCTCATAATTTTTTCAACGATATTTATTATTTTTACCTGAAAATGTAGTTACTATATGAGTGCATACATCTTGCTAGGAAATTCAAGAAAATTCCAAATAATTATTTTCAGGATGCAAATCGTATTGAGAGACCCCTCGATACAGGCATTATGTTCAACTTTGCTGATATTTGGATGCAACGAAATACAATTAGACTTTGCCAGAGAGACACCAATCGGTATGATAGTTAAAGTTGCAATTTTGAAGGATTTTTTAAAAAAATTTATTCTTTTATCAGATTCTGAACTTTTGCCAGTTATTCGATTGTTTCAAGGCAGTCAAAATGCATTATTACATCATCTGAAGTAACTCACGGCAGAACATACTTCTGCCTCTGTGGTTTAGGTTGTTTTGGAAGAACTGAAATTGATGGAAATTCTTTGAGCTGAAAATTGATGAGAATTAAACTTTTCCTCTTATGTCAAATTCCTCACAAATGCAGTTCTCCAATACAATGCATACTGAATGGTTAAACATCTCAGTGTGCGGGTTTAGAATAACAAGTTAATAGACCAGAAACGTGCTTTAATTTGGCTGTTGGGTTTTGGGTGTTCATGGAAACACAGTGCTGGTTTAAAAGAGGAAGTCCTGGTGTTGTGATTGGTGTTGGTTTGAGCAGGCAGCTGCGGATTTTGGGTTGGAGAGTCAGAAGGAAAAGCCTACTGAGGGAGGCTGTAGCACCATGATCCCCTCAACACCTTGCAGTGGGCTCCAGTTGGCGGTGGCTCCTTTCTGCAGCCACCCAGGTCCTGAGCCTGACAACTTTCATCATCATATCAGCCCTTTAGGCAACAGCTGTTCAGGGCTATCTTCAGCCTCTGTGGCTCTGTCTGTCACTGCATTTAGAAGGAAGTAATCCCACAGATAGTTTTGGCTCATTGGCCTCTCACCAAGTATCTGAATGTGTGGTATCCCTCAAACTGGGCTGGGTTGCAGTTGTAATATTGTTAGGAGGATAAAACTAACTTGTCTCATGGCTATCTAAACCCAGCTCATGTTCATTGCTAATGGCTGAATCAATCAACACTTGGTGAATTCTGTTTTGTGGTGGCAGGAAAAGTCAACATCAAAGAGTTGAAGAAATTTCCCTAATAGTTGACTGCCACAAGATGGTTTTCTCTGTGGTGACTTCTCTGACAACTCTTGCTTAAAACCTAGAAAGTCAGAAGATAGTGAGGCCACACTAGCATGTCCTGTAATTACACTGGAAATCAAGATTAAGTGTACTTTTGCCCTTTATGCTGCCTAAGTTTCTGTCCTCCCTGAGCTTGCCTCAGAACACCTCAGGTATGGAGCATTTGACACAAATATCTGCAAAAGCACTGGAGCTTTTTCACCATTCCCTCTGGTGTAAAGCCCACTGGGTGCCACTTAACCTGCCTTTGATTAAGAACAGTTAACTGCAGTAGATCTTGCACGTTAGTAGAGAGTAACACCTGAGGTAGTATAAATCTCTAATTGAAATCTCATTATTTTTGGAACAATGCTAACTTCTAAAAGGAGCCTTAAAACCATTACAGTAATTTTTCTGCTTGAACTAGTTTTAATAATAACGTATGAGGCCTCTAGCTTTGGCTTTATGTTCTGTGTTGTTCTCTTTAGAGTTTTAATAAGATTTTATGTTGGTTTAATTAATTGAACATCATGTTATGAAACTGATCTACCAATTATTTTTCCTCTGGCACCAAAGATGTTACCAACAAAAATGTGAAATGTCCGAACTTATTTTAAAAAGAAAAAAAAGTTGCAAAAATGATTTGTGACAGAAGGAATTAGGATAATGTATAGAACCAAAATAGTTTCTTTTAATTATAAAATGCTCCTAATATTTATTTTAAATAGTTTGGAAGAGGATTGCGTATCTTTGTGCATTTGAGGAAGGGTGAAAGTATATATGAATTCCGTTGGTGCTATAGTATGAGATGGTTTATCATTACATATTGATGCATGAAAACCTTAGATCCTTTTCTGTGAAACAAATATATAGTCTTATATAAATATTTTTTCTTTTACGAATCGTCATTTATAATTAACAAATATCAGGTATATTTCACTATTGATTGGTGTCAGAGAGAAAAACCTTTGTACTTTCTTCTTTGCTAAGATCTTTTTTCTCCAGACTTTGAGACAGTTGTGCAGTTCAGCCTTTGTGGCTGCTTGTTGTAAGAGAAAAAAAATCAGTGTTAATTTGAAGTACAGGGATGTCAGTGGAACTACAGAGGTAGATGCTCTCCAAATTATCCAGCAGGACTTTCAGACCTTGCCTGACTAACTGAGTAGAAGTAGATGTTCCTGCAGAGGATGGTGTTGCCTTTGTGCTGCTACAGTTTCACCTCTGGCAAATGGGGAGAAGGCAAAATTAGACATGCTGAAAGTAGCAACATAATTATTTTGCTGCAGAGAGATTGTCGAAAGATCGACAGGATAAGCGTGCTGACTGAATGTGCAGGTGTAATGGGATTAGACATTCACTGAAGTACGGAGGTTAGGACCTGCATATTTGTTGGGAATTGACTGCCTTCTAAAATCTAGAAAACTATGCTAGTTTGTAATGGGCCTAATGAGTTTACTTTCAGGAAATTGTGTGCATGACTACATGCACATTTATGCTATTTCCCTCCTACCCACCCAACTGGAAATACGGAGTTTTCAAAGGCAGATATCTAAGACCATTCTTAGACATGGTGGCTGATTTTGTGACATACAGAACACTTGCAACTCTGACTTTAAAACATATGCTTTGTTTGCTTTGTTGCATTTTCTTACCTGACAGGTAGTACAGTCTACAGTAGTAAAAGAAATATCGTATGATTACACTATACAGTAGAAGTTCTTAATTGCTGTGACTACTAAGAATTTTTTTGCCTTAGTGTAACCTCAGGCTAACATGTTTCTTTCTATTTAAGGTTTCCATCCCAGATATAATGACAAGACAAATAGACAAACAGTAAAAATAGCCATTTCCATTAAAGTTACTATTAGAAGCATAGTTTATACTTCGCTAATCTAATGGCAAGAATTTGACTGGATCAAATCCTAGGTGATACTATCCCTGTAAATGTATGTCGTGGTTTTAGGCTGATCCAGCAACTAAAACTCACACAGTCTCTCCTTCTCCAATAAAGTAGAGAGGAGAGAAAAAAAAAACAAAAGGACTGAGGGTTGAGGCAAGAACAGAGGGAGCACCCACCAACCATGGTCCTGGGCAAAACAGGCAGCGCTTTTCTCAAAGCAAAACAGTTTATTAATGATTACTTAGAAGGACAAAGGGAAATAAAAACCGATTACTTGAGAGGACAGAAAGAAACAAAACCAGATCTTAAAACCGACACCTTCCCCCCCACCACCTTCCTTTTCCTCCCGGCTCTACCTCCTCCCCCCAGCAGCACAGGGGGCAGGGACTGGGGGAGTGCAGGTCAGTTCATTCCGTGCTGTTACTGCTGCTTCTTTCTTAAAGGAGAAGGAGTCCTTACACCCTTTTCCCCTGCTCCAATGGATCCCCTACCCACGAGGAAAAATCCACAAATTTCTCCAACGTGAGTCCAGCCCACTGGAAACAATCCTTCCCCACAGATTGCTCCGGTGTGGGCTATACCACAGTCTCGGGTACTTAGGGAGCTGTAGCCACTCGCTCCGGCGTGGGTCGTCACGAAGACTCCAGATGCCTTTCTGCCTTGCCGTGCCCCCAACACGACCATCCTCGGGCTCAGGCATCTTCTCCCCACGGGCTGCGAGTGGGTCGCTGCTCCACCGAGGCCGTCCTGGTTGCAGGGGGGCCGCCTGCTATCTCACCATCAGCCGCAGGGGAAACTCGGCTCCGGCACACCTCCTCCCGCTCCATCCTCACTGACCTGCTGTCGATGCAGCTGTTTCTCTCAGATCTCAGTCCTCTCCAGGTGAACTCAGCCCAGTGGGCACCCCGGGAGTGGGGTGCCCCCGAGTTCCCCAGCTGGCTCCGCCGCCGCCATCCTCCGTGGGCAGCGCCGGCCCGACGCAGGCAGCCGCCCGGCCGGGAGCCAGGGAGCGGGGGCAGTGCCCTCCTCCCTTCTCTGGTCGATCCTGGGCGAAGCACCTTTTCCGGTTCCCTTGTCCTGACTTAAATAGGGCAATTCGCAGAGGCGCCCTATTGGCTCAGTCCCGAGGGGGATGGCAGTCTGATCTGGTGGCCAGAACTAAGCCTAACCCGGATCCAAAACCGGGGAGGTCGCAGGGAGCAAAATCCCTCTCCTGCCACCAGAACCACCCCCCCCTCCACATCAAACCATGACAATGTAGAAAGCTTTGTATGTTTAAAGACGAATTTCTTTAGTTTATCTATTTATTTGTATTTTCATTACACGTAAATGAAAGTAGTCATTCAGGGATTTTCTCAGTCTACAAGAAACACACCAAGAAATCCATAAACTCCCCCAAAACACATGGAATTATGTAATAATTTTTACTTACAATTGAATACAAATTAATTTCTAGAAATCTCATAAAAATTTGTTTGATTATTTCCCTATGAACAAGGCAGAAATATATGGCCTTGTGCTATGTCTGAAAAGCCCGTCCTGTGAATAAAGATCTGCACAATAAAGACTTGAGCATATGTTCAAATGATTAGGTTGGTGCTCTATAGCAGAGGCAGCTTACTGTTAATGAAATGAAGAAAACCACACCATGTTTTCACAGTCACTGTCTGTCACGAAAAGATGCATACATCCTTAGATTCAATATGTAATCTCTTGCAATATGAAAATAACCTAAATTGAAGGTTTTTTTTGCCTGTTTATAAAGATAATCTTGTCTGAAGACAGGACCTAATTTGCTGAATAAAGCTTTTGTGGTTTTTTTACATGAAAAAAAGCTTTCAAATGTGAATTTTGGTCCCTTCTTCATTCTAGGAATGCTAGAATTTAAAACCATAATAGTGACTAGTGCGATTTACAAGGATCGTTTTCTGCAGAGCAAAGTTATTCTTTGAGCTTCCACTCATCAACATTTGGTTCTCTCTTAGACGACCAACTCTTATCCTTTGTTATCTTGAAAAATGTGTTAGGAACCTAGAAATGCCTTAACGATATTCATAAGCTTATCTTCCCAATAAGAAAGACCTTTTTATCATTCTTTTTAAACAAGTCATTAGCATGAAACTCAGAGATGTAATCATACTAGACTGGAATTGGGGTCATGCCATAGGCTAGCTGAATAGGAGGCTTCATGGCATGATGATGTATAGCCGTTTCACAACAATGTTTTTAACTCAGTAACTCTGCCCTTTAATTACATTTTAAATCTCATTTGAGAAGTTTTTATCATTATGTAAATTGCTCAGTAAATGCTCTCATTCTAAGGCCCAATAAAAGTCTGTTTATGGACTGGGAGAACAAATTATTTAAAAGCTTGATGGAGGGACTGAGAGCTTCTTTCTTCCTTCATTCATTGTGACAGAACTTACGTTAGCCTAGGTCGTCTATATGATAACAAAACATTATACTTACCACTGTTAGATTCTCAGTGTTAGATTTTTTGGAAATAAAATAGGTCCGAAAATCGTATCTCAATTAATTGTATTTTGATCTTGGGGGGTGGGAGGGGGAAGCCAAATCAAACAACCAGTTCTTAGAAGAATTGTGACATTTAAAAGAGGGAACTCTAGTTGGATCAGTAATGTCTTGCAAAGCAGAAAAAATACTTCAGTATTTTATTCCATCATTTCTCTAAATCACAGTGTTTTCCATCTAGAACAAGTGATTTCTTTTGTTTTAAAAAAAATACCACCACATTTCTTCATGTTCAAATACTTTGAAGATAATGACTAGCTCACAAGGACAGACTGTCTTAAAGAGTAGTGCAAACTGACCTTCTTTTGCCAAAACCACAAGAAATAGATCAAGAGCATCTTGCACTGTCTACCACTCATGTGCTTAAAATGCATTGGATTCGCTGTGCTGTAGCTATTAATTCAACATCTCCAGAACTGTATCACCCACAAAACCATTCCTCTCTCTAGCAGACAGAAGAATAAGCTGTGATCCTGAAAGAGGTGCTGTGTATGTGGGTCTTTGTGCCTCCAAAGTCTGCTGGAGTCTGCAGGGGCATTAAAAAAAAAAAAAAAGGAAGTCTCAAACTCTCTGAACCCTCACACAGAGTTTAATGCTTTAGGCAAAATCAAATTTTTCCAGGAGTATAGATGTAATTAAATAAAAGCAAATAGAATGTTTAATTTGCAATGCAGTCTCTAAGCTGTGCTGGACAGAGCTGAAAATACAGACAGTGACTCCAGTTCCTATATTTGTAGAAGCCATAAGGGGTTACAAAAATAACTTTGAAGGGAGAACATTTATTGATTATACCAACTGAACTCCCCTGTTCGTAAAAATAAACAAACTATGCCAAGCCCTAAGAGCTACACTGTCCTCTTCAAGTCCATAGAGTGGAGACCTATTCTTTATAGATGTACTCTGCTTGGTAGTATTGTTAGAATAATAATAAAAAAAAAACTGATATGAAACAAGTTTATAAGTGCTGTCTTCTCCAGGTACCTGAAATGATGTTTAACCAAGGAGAATGCAAAATAAAAACAGAAAGAAACCCACATTATTGAGAGGTTTTGAGATCACCACAAAAGAACATAAAAATAAGTTTTTTACTTACAGAAAGTTGTGTTTTAAAGAGAGGAAGGAAGAAAAGGAGAAGGAGAAAGGAAGGGGAGGGGAAAGAGAAAAAAGACGTAGAGAAAAGGAGAAGAAAGAGGAAGGGAAAAGGAAGGAAAAAGAAGATGAAAAAAGAGGAAAGAAAAGGAAGAGATCAATAAAATGAGAAAAAAAGAAAAAGAAAGAAAGCAGAAAGAGGAGAAGACAGGAAGGGAAAAGAGGGTAAAAAAGAAGAATGGAAAAAATTGAAAAAGAAAGAGGAAGGGAAAAAAGAATGAAAGAGCAAGGAAAAGGGAAAGAAAATAAAGAAGAAGGAAAACCAAAAGAGGAGAAAAAGTAAGGAAGTGAGCAAGGAAATGAAGAAGAGAGAAGTTAGAGGGGAAGAAAGAAAAAAGACAGATAAGAAAAGAGGGGAAAAAAAGGAAAAAAGGAGATTTATATAATTCATACTGTCTGTACAATATGAGAGTTTTAAGGAAATACGGTACTAAGTTAAGCTATTTAAAATGTTTAGCTGTTTTTTTTTTCAGAAATTATTTATGGGAAATATAATATGGTCTGTTAATATAAGTATGAAGGAGATGATTGGTTCAACTAACTACACAGACAGAGAAGGATTATAGAGGTGTAGAATCTTTGTTTTGAGTAATTTTATGATAGCTTTTCTATTTCAGTATCAGCATTACAGAAATAGTACTGTAATGTATAGTACTTCTGAGCTATGTGTAGCCACACAAGTATTACTTGCTGATACTTTGAGTAGATGTATGTATTTATGCAGACTGATTTTATTTTTTTAATTACTGTCAGTAAAGATCATTTTTTTCCTCTGCGTTGATTTCCTGTAATCAGATGGTACTGTCTTTAACTTTGTGAGCCTTCATACCTCAATTAATGCTATTTATTTCATTAGTAACTTTGTACAGTACCTAGAGAATGTGTAATGCTTCATTGGAAATGAAAAGCACAATTTCAAGGACAGAACTGAAGTTGTAGAGGAGGATTTAAGTGCTTTAATTTAGTTAAATTATTACACAATTAATTTTGTTTCTACCTTGTATAAAAGACAAATGTTTTGTCAGCTATGCTGCATTAATTTCCATATCTTAGTCTGACTCATGTATAGTCCAAATAGTGTAACTAATTCCTTCTTTCTAGGACCTCGTTTTATTTCCAGCCTGCCAATCTAAAGTCCTTTATGTGTCTTGCCTGTACATTGCATGTGGGAAATGAAGGATATTAACACTGATAGATTATTTCTGATAAAGTGTCTCAAACCGTATTGAACTCTCACAGGACTGTCTCTGCCATGTGGAGACCGACAGCACTTTCTATTCACTCGGTTCCACAGCGATGGCTCTGCTGCGTTTTACGGGGCTCTGCATAAAATAAAACATGTGGAGCCACAAGTTAGTTTCTCTTACCTACCCAGAGGATTAGGGCAGTGAGGATGTGTGCTCCTATGGAGAATGCTAGCAGTAGTTCCAAGGGAGAGAATCGAGTTGGGCAGGTGAGAAATATGTCCATCTCCTAGCTTTATGCGGGTACTGGGTGTGCTGTCTTACAACCTTAGTGTATGTCTCCCCTGAAATCATGCATAGGGGTTTCAAGGGCTCAGGACAAAAGCGAGACAGCCAGAGCAGATTTCCTCACCCTATTTTACCCAAGGAGATAGTTCACCTCAAGACCAGCTTATTTAATCTCTTTATCACTCTTAGCTCTGTGACTTGATTCTAGACTTATCTGATAAAGTATAATAATGTAAATACACATTTTAAAATGTGTAGAAACCTGTAATAACTATTCAGCAAGGTTTCTATGAACAAATATGATGGTACCTTTTATCATTTAACTATATAGTTCATCTTAATAAAGGAGGATTTCACTCTGAAACTCTTAGACAAATCTGCTCTTGATGATGTTGCACTTCTTTCTAAGCAGCCCAGCTCACTCTAAGCAATAACTTCTGATAAAAAAGATGTGAATTTGAAAATTAACTTAGGCTAATAACCAACACTCATTAATCAGTTACTGTAGCCAATGTATTCTTTCTTAATTTGTTTTTCGTTTTGCTACCGGCTCTTTTTAAGGGAATCTATTTCCACACAGCCTCAGTAATAACCAAACTGGTTACTACACAGTAGTACTACAAACTGGTTTTGGTGTATCACTACACCAAAAACGCAGCATAAAGAGTCAACTTAAGTCCAACTGTAACTTAGCAGAATTATACCAGGATTGATTTTTCATCCTCTGCAGTTCCTCCATGAGTTTGAACACATTGGAAAAGATGAGAATGCAGTAAATAGTCTATATATAGTCTATCTTCTATATCTATCTTCTATGCTTCTTGATATGATGTGTAATGACAGCATACGTTTGCAAATATCTTAACAGTTTATGAGATGAAATATATCTTCCTGCTTTATTCTTGTCAAGAAAAGTAATGTAGTTTATATTGATCTTTCACTTGTATTTTTGAAAGATGGCTATTACTTATTTCAGAAAACAAATAAAAGATGTATAGATCTTTTTCTTGTATGTACTCTTCTTCGGATATGAGAGAATAAGAAAGAAAGGATCTGAAATGCACCATCTAAATGGAGTAAATTCCTTTGTTGTTTTCTTACTTCTTTGTCAGCATAGGTTTCCTGAATATCTTGGAAGCATTAGAAGAGTATTTTAGGAGCATTAGAAGATGTGCAGTTTACATTTGTAATTCGGAATACAAAAAAACCCATGTCTTGAATACTAAGTTTTTAATAAGAGTACTTCACTCTTCCTGTTTGTTGCCCATTAAACTAACTGTCCAGATTCATTGTGATACCATCTAGTATTCTGAAATAAACAGGATGTGGCTTGATTTTACTTTCAGAAATACGTGTGTGTCAGGAGAAATTCATGGAATGTGAACACTATGAGAGACTTTTTCTAAAACCAAGAATAATTTGAAAGTGCTTTGGTTTTTTTCTTAAATTTTGTATTATAAAATGCTGTAAATACATATATATATAATGTGTATATGTGGTAAAACACTAAGAGGGCATAGATTTGACAGCTTACTGCTGTGAGTACCTATTTGACGTACATATTTCATGGCACATGTTCTTACTGAAGAAAAGGCAGCTGCTTCCATCATCACCCTAAAAACTAACCATTTTTTGCAACAGGTAGTGCATATGATAATTCTTTCATTCAGCAATAGATATATCGGTTTTTAAACGTGGAAAGACCGTACAAGTATATAGATATTAAAAAGTGAACTTTTTTACTGTGAACTTTATCCTTTCTTATATATTGTTTTGCCTTTTTTACTTCAGGTTTATGATGCTTAACCTAGCTTAAACAAAGCCACAAAATGCATACATGAAGAGAAAGAAATTTGATAGTAGAGTATTCTTCAGTCAGGCAAATAAAAATAAAACATCGCAACTGGAAGCTCAAGCTAACAACATTCAGACTTGATTTAAAGTACAAATTTTCAAGTAAGAGCATTCATACCTGAAGTATTATACATGGTTACATTCCTTAGTAATGACATTTTTTAAAATCTAAATTGTCTATTTAACATCAATAAATAAATACAATATTTATAATACAGTTAGAGTCTGCAGAATTACTTCTGATGTATTGCAAACTCTTTCCTAACTACTTTACTGCCAGGATGATGATAGATGAAGTAAAATAGTTGGATAAGTACTCCTATACTCTACCAAAGACGTTCCTAACCTTCCTTGTAATTGCTCCAAATGCAGTGCTAGTCGTTACTGTGCAAGAAGTAGGTATTCAGCAAAGGACAGCAAATGACATTTGGAACAGCAGTAGGTGAACGAGGACGAACTACTCATGATTCAGAGCAGCTAACATTGCACTTAAAATATCAAATAAAACCAATTCAATTAGGAACACATCAAGTAGGCAAGTTGTGCGCTCCTCTACTTCAAAGTCATTCTTCTAAAGAAAATTACAACAAATTTCCATTGGGGACTATCTGTGATGCTCAGTTAGGGCTGCGTCTTGCTCTCAAATGCCATAAATCATTTCCTTTTTCACACTTCATCCCCAGCACTCCCATTTCAGGCAGCAAGAAACCACCACCAGAAATCTTAGTGCCCAAGCATCCCAGGAGAAAATGCAGAGATTATTCACTGGGTCGCCTTCTTCGTTTCATTGTGTGTTTCTTTTTTTGAAAGTAAAAGTACTTTTGTGTGCATGTGGCTACATATAGAGTACATGCTCATGTATGTGTGTGTTTAAATGATTATTTTTATTTTTATCCTGTTTAAAGAGCTTGATCGAACCACTGTTCATTGCGAACGAATTTGTGACCTTGTGAAGCTGCAGCATGCGAACGTCTCGGAGAAGGACAGCCGATGTACAAAGGCTGCATTGAGTGTGTGGGCAGGCAGGAATGCTGGTACCAGGCAGCTCTCTAAAGAATGTTCTTTTGGCAGAAACAGCCGTGCTAAAAGTGAGGGCGAAAAATGAATTCAAAATGTAGAGTTGGCCTGCAGTTATGAAGCGATAAGAAAAGTTGGCTGTTCAACACGAGCTGCCAGTTGCATATTCTAGGTCCTTGCTATTCTCAGGCCCTCCTACAGCCATGGCCCTGACCAGTGTTTTGATACAGCACAAAGTGGCTGTTTATTGCTATTGACTGCTGAGGCCTGTGCTCCGAATTGCCTTCTGTCAACAGAATGTAAGTGAACTTGGCATTTTAAAGCTCGGCTGCTGCAGATGCGTAGATTTCTTGGAATTGCCATGCAGCAGGATCGGTGTTGCAGTCCCCAGCTGAAACTGAAAATGTTGCACAGGAAGACGTATCATGTGAAGGTCAGATTTACCTAAAATCCTGAGGGTTTTGTGGGGTTGTTTTCCCTCATCAGCAACGTAAATATATCTTGTCCCTGCTTTGTTGCCTGTCAAAGGCAATTGATACATAATTGTAAAAATATATTTGTATAAATACAAAATTATAACTTTCTAGTGTGCTCTGTATGGAAAAGAGGTCGTTATTCAGTGCAAATGGCTTTCATGTGAAAGGGAAACATGGCTGTGTATACAGTACGTAATATTGCCATAAAAGGAGTAATCAAAATCTGTGCTACCTCTATGTTTCACTGAGGACTTTTCCACTTTTTTGAAAGGTGATAGTTCCTATGATTTTGTAAGAAATCACATATATTGCTTTCTATTGCTTCCATAGGAATTACAGGAGGAAATTGATGCTCATACTGACATCTTTCACAACCTGGATGAAAACGGGCAGAAAATCCTAAGGTCCCTGGAAGGCTCTGAGGATGCAGCCCTGTTGCAGAGACGCCTGGATAACATGAACTTCAGATGGAGTGAGCTTAGGAAGAAATCTCTAAACATTAGGTAGGACCTTAACGTAAGCGAAAGCCTATAGTAGGTGTGTAAGATGGGATGCTACATTTTGCCAGTAAAAAGGTTTAATTTTGTGTCTGACAGCACTATTTTTGCTCATTTTGAAATGACTTGTGCTATCTTGAATGTTGACTTAACTTTGTAAAAATCACTAGGTTTTTTGGTGTGAAAATGATAGTAGAGGATTAGGATTTAAGGCATACAATGAAGTTTTGTAATTGCAAAAGGAGAGATTAACATGTTGAAACAGTAACTGTACCCCCTCTAAATGTAGACTTTTTCTAGAGCTGGATATGACTTATCAGTGAGTCATGAAAGTGATTAAACAACCTTTATTTACAATAAGCTTTATTTCTAAGGCTGCTATTTCCAATACAAAACTAAGAATAGGCTTGCAAATGAGAAGACACACTATTTAAGATTTTAGCTGTTGTCTGGAGAGCTAACAGGATGGACAAATAAAATCTAGTGGTAAAAGATATCCATAGGTAGTGTTATGAGAGGAAGAACTCCTTGCAAGGAAAAATACAATAAATGATAATGCTACAAATGATGAAGTGGAGGTACAGACTTCAATGGGCTGAAGATTTCTTTTCAAAATAAGTTGTCCAGGAAGCTTCTCTTCAGAAATTCGGCTTTAACAATAGGCAACCCAGCTCTCTTGCATTCAGTCTCGGGTGTTTTTTCTTTTGCTCTCTTGCTATGTGTTGGCGGTAGTTCAGAGGGCTGCAAAAGGCAGAAGTGTTTTTCAAAGTAATGTATGAAATATTAGCTTTTTTCAGCTCAGTCCCTGAGGGAGGTCAGTCTGTGTAATGACAAAAGCCATCTTCATAACATCAATCATTAAAAATAAATGAAAGATGTGAGGTTGAAAAGATATTAGCAGCTAAAGAGAGAGAGATACACATTTCCCCTTTTTTTACCTGAGGATCAAAAGAAGAGGGATTTAACCTTTCAATGTCTCTTTGAGATTTTTTTTCTTCACATGCCTTTTGTCCATGAACTTGACCAAATGCAGCAAAGTTTGAGAAAAGAAAAACAGTTGCTCACATATCAGTATTTAAATATATGAGACTTTGTCTTTCTTTTTTTGCAGTTTAATGTATCGCTGTCATTAATCGAGTCAGAAATAGTAGCCGTAGTTATATCACAGTGACATCTTGCATTAAATATTCAAAGCAAAAGACCTTCTCTCTAAAATATTTGTTTTCAATAAAAGGCTTAAGGTATTCAACAACTTATTGATTAGGATAAGAAACAGTTCTTAACTTCTAAGACATTCACTTTTAATTTTGCTGATCACCAGACTGAATAAACAGGCTATTCTCAGTCTGACAGCTTTAAGCTATTTCTTTCCATTACACAGTATGGAATGGATTTCATCCTAACTAGCAATGCTTATACAGAAAAGTATAAGAGCAGACACATGAAATGTTTCCCAGGCATCAGTCCCACAAGTCTTCTTGTTTAGCTTAAGTTTTAGACTGCTGAAACAGAAGACTCACACTGTCACTCAGCTTAGGTGGGCATTCTTTTCTAAATCCTTTACATAAAATATATGGTAGATATCAAGAGAAGTCAAGTTCATTTCCTTTATCACCTTTCTTTCATTCTGATAAGTCAGCATAGTTTATCCTAAGAGACACTTTCTTTCCTATAACTAACTCATTTTTTAAAACAATTTTCCTATTATCTGTTTTGTCTACACATGCTTGAACACAGTTATAAATATATGAGTGTATGCATACAATTTGCACTAGCATGCACATACATAAACATGTATTCCTGAAACCGAAGGAAAGGCAGAACAAGATGGATTCAGTTCACCAAACTGGAGATGCTCAGAGCACAGCATCAGTAACAAAACCACTTTGGGTCACTCTTTTTGCACAGTTTTTCCTATAAAGCCAGAGCTGGGGAAGCAAGGAAGAAGTGAAGAGCCTAGTGTTTTCCTCCAGTTGCTGCCCTTGCCTGGAGGAGGTGGAAGTTTGTGTTTGCTGAGATAAACATGGGATATAGGAGTTAACCTGACTGAGAAATGGTTCCTTGACCGTGTCCCCTCCAAAAGCCCTGTGATCCTTGCTCTGGCTGTCACCTTCTGCAACTCCTCATACAACATCCCCACTTCTCTCCCCCGTCACTGCTTTCAGAGGCATCCTGGGGCTTCCCCAGCCCTCCCTGCCTGCAGGGCTGACCTCCCCCAGTTCTGACCCTGCCTGCAGCTGTCCTGCTAGAGCAGAGATCAAAAGACAGCATGGTCTACGTGTGTCCCTCCCATACAGCTCTAAGCTTGAAAAAGAAGAAAATTTTCCATCAGCTCACATACCAGAGCAGATGAGCTTTCTGTCAGCCTATGGCTAATCTGTCCCTTTCCTTTCTCTTTCCCCGACGCTCCAACTGCCTGGTGTAAGAGTCTAGAAAGAAGACAGGATCCATAGAGCATTTCAAAGAAATACAGCTGTGCTTACATTCAGCAGTTACTCATTTCCATATCCAAACAAAGTAATAAGCTTTGCAAAGCACTGAGTCCATATTTTTCACATTTCTTTATAGACCATCCTGTATGAGGTATAGGAGTAGAATTTTCACTGTCATAAAATATGTGATTTTACATGCAATCACTGAAAAAGAAATGTTATATGAACAAAGCTGGAAGTTAAACAAAAAATATATGGAATAAAAGAAAATATGTCTTTATTTTCCAGCTCGTTTTATCACTTTATTGTTATCTAATACTGCTTTTGATTTGAATTACTAAGAGGAATTCTTAAGTTATCTGGAAATGAGTTAGGAATTTTTTTCCTAACCAGCAATTAAAAAACCCCCATATTCATAGGTCAGGAAAGATGATATTTTAGTGTACTTTATCTATGGTATAAACAAAATTGAAGATTTGATCAGTCCAGTGATGTTTCAGTCACATATTTTCTCTCTACAGAAAACAGTTGCTGAAAATCAAGTAGCTCAATACTTGATCTCTGTATTTAAAAAACTACATTTATACACACACACACACATGCAGAGGAAATATTTAGAAGATATCCTCATGGTGGAGACCTTGTTTTCACAAAGTAGGATTTTGTCTTTTCATTTTTCCAATGATTCAGTTAGTTTCATTCACACCACTGTTCAAATGGCACAGATATTTGAGTAGTGTAAGAGGATTCCATTGGCTTTAACAATTTTCTCATTACTTTTTTGGGAAAGAATGGTATTGGTTCTCTTATCTTAAAGGTGAGCAACCACATGAATCTTGTATGAGTTTGAATGGTTTGTGTAGTGGTTTAGAGAAATGCTTATTCTTCTCTGAGTTGAAAACTATTCTCTATGTTTTAGAGAATTAATCTCCTAGTAATCTTAAGTGATGACTAAATTACTCTCATGCTAGTCCTGCATAACATATGTGAACATTTAGTGAGACTAACAATTCAACACAGCTACAGCTATTGCTCAGTGCTGAAGAGGAAAACTGAAAAAAAAAAGAAAAAAGAAAAGAGATGGGAAAAGAACAGACGTTTCAGGCCAGGACTGTGGAATCAAATTTAAATCAGTGTTGCCAAAATCTAACTCAAAGCTACTGAAGCTATTTAAAAATCATTAAGTTAATGAAACACTCAGTTAATAAGCTTGTACAATTTGGGTTTTATTTTCACTGTGCCTGAATATGTCTTATATTTAACACTTGCTTTCAGATCCCATTTGGAAGCCAGTACAGACCAGTGGAAGCGTTTACATCTCTCTCTTCAGGAACTTTTGGCATGGCTGCAATTGAAGGAGGATGAATTAAAACAGCAAGCACCCATTGGTGGAGATCTTCCCACTGTGCAGAAACAGAATGATATTCATAGGGTAAGACTTTTTAAAAAATGTTCTTTCATTGCTTTTTGTTTTGCAGGTTAGTGCTGCAGGAAACTCCTTGTTGGAAAGATACCCTTTAAAATACATTTTAGAGACAATGAAAACTGAACTTTTTACATGAGAGTACTAGCTACAATTTTCAAACACATCTTAGAAAATCAGCCTTTTAGACAAGGGAGCATTTACTACCAACAGCTTGGCTTATTTGAAAGCAACACAGCATTTTCATAGGCCTATCATAGACAGCTAGTTTTCATGGCTAGAGCAAATACTAACTCAATTATTGAGGATTTAAATATTTGAGGATTAAATAAGTAGTTCTGAAATTTTTTCTAGATCAGGTATTTAAACTTCATGTGTACTTTTTCAAAATCCGTTTTGCTATTGATTTTTGGGAGTATTTGTGAAAAGAGTAGCTGATATCAGCCCAAATGTACAACTGTGTGCCTCATGAAACCATTGTGATAACTGACTGAAACTGTCTATGGCTTATACTAACTTCATCAGGGAATCCTTATGGAAAGGCAATAGCAGAGCATCATATGAGGACCGTTCTAGACAGAGCTTTGCAGTAAAAAAGAATCTAAATCCAGCACTTGTATGGGATTTTTTTTTTTAAACATACCAAATGAACAACTCCCAAAATAACACAATACTGCTGAATAATTCTTGATACAAAGATTCACAGGTTTTTTGTGGGGATGCTTTAAGCATATTTCCTGTATTGAATCAAGTTCACACCTATCTGATGCTAACCTAATGTCTACTTTCAAGAAAACAACTTTTAATTTCCTATACCATTTCGGTATATCAGGTCAGAACATGAAATCACAGTTCTCGTACCTCAGTGGTGCTTTTTAAGTAGTGCCGTAAGGAAACCCATTAGGAAGCTAGTGCCCTGCTAAAGTAAAGCTGAAGAATTGCTGAATGAAGCAGTAAATGGGGAGAAGCTATTGTTAAGAGGAGAAGGAATAGGGAACCACGCAAAATGTAACCGGGATAGCACACCCAACTTCAGCAACTCCTATCACTTATGAACTCCATAAAATCCTGTCTAGCCTTTATGATAAGACTTCTGTTTCTTTTGTGTTAGTTTCTGATGAAAACTTTAATCTAGGAAGCACCAGTTAATAACAGATGTCTATAACAGAAACCAGACCTCAACATACTAGAACAGATCCTGATTCAGTAGGAAGTTGGGAATACAGTGTCAGCGTTCTTTTTTACAGAGAACAGTATAATATCAAGGACAAGGAACCTTGCTAATAAAAAGAAATTGTCCTCTCATGTTTAAAAGGTAAATCTACATAGCAATTGGAATTAACCATTCAAGTGTTTATACTAGGACATTTCTGCACTATACACTATACAATTTCTTGGAATTTACTTGGATGTACTGTTATAGCTCTCTTCTCCTTCATTCACGTGTCTTTTGTTAAAATAATGACATTATGGGAGGATTTTTCCTCCTGTGTGGTGACCAGGTATGTTTGTGTGACATCTAAAAAGTTATTTTGAACAAACGTGTTTTCTATTGAATAAATTAAATTGTCAGTCAGATAGTTTGATATCATGATAAGAGAATATTCCAAAAACAGTGATCATCTTCTCAAAGCATTGTGCTGCATATGTGTAACTTGCCTCAAAAGATATTGTTTCCAAAGTTCCTAAATCTCTGATTTTAGTGCTGAATGGAGAAATGTGAAATGATACTATAAAATTAAGCTGGATCTGCAATACCTATGTTTTCTCCATTCATACGGTAGCTATATTATAAATATTACTGTAATAGATTATCCTACCTCATGCTGAAGGACATATTTGAGAACAAATAGTGAAAAGATCAAGTTTGGAAAGAGAATGTGCTGTATCTTGCTGCTTTATGTTATTGGGAAACTTGAGTTTGTGAAAAGTCTGGAAATATTGTATGCAACAAGGCTTAGCTTTTGGCATAGACAAATAGGAATTTGTCTGTGATCGAAGACTGATGGGAGGTAGTGGCAATATGGTTTCTCAAGGGCCTTTCTTTACCTAATGGCCAAGAAAGAGAAGGATGAACAAAAAACATCCCACTGTCAGTGCACAATGCTTTGCTAAGATAATATAATGCTTTGGTGCAAGAGGCAGCTTGGTCAGAATTCCTACGTCTTCCTTTTGGAGAGATGATGTGTAGGACGTGTCTTTCTTACAAAACTTTACTTGGGACTTCAAGCATTATCACAGAAACTGTGAGGCGAAAACATCCATGACTTTATGAAGCACCACCATCCCATTTTTCCTTTTCTCAGTGAAATTAAGATATATGAAATGTCTGAGGTCTGTTCCAGCCAGCTGTCTGTAGCAGCTTCCATAAAGTAGTTTTAAAGTCCATCCAGAACATCAGGATGAAAGAAACTCAGCACATTAACTCAAATCCTTTATCAGAAGACAACTCTTGAGCCAAAGCAAGACTTAGAGAAGGATTTGTGTATAATTTTTACAACAAAACTTTTGTTATCTGAATAATATTCAAGTATTTTAAAACAGTACCTCTCCTCCTAGATTGAAGAAATATTTTTTTATCTAGAGAAATTACTTCTCATAAAATGTTAACATTGTGTATTGTTCAGTGAGCTTATTTGAAAGGTTCAGAATTCATCATAAAGGTGGAAAGACTTCAGTGATGGACTAAGTGATCTCTCTGTCACTCACCAATCAACTGAAGTGTTTAAATCTTTTAGGGATGAGAAGTGTGGCATAAAATTAAGGTACCATGAATTGGTGCAAAATGACTTTACAAAATTGATCTCTTTCTCACTTCTCCTTTTTGATTACCTTCTCTCCCACATGCAGATACATGCAGACGCAAATCTTTGATCGTCATGTCTAGTATTAAACCTAGAATGTTTTAATTCTTCTTAGAAATAGAACTTCTTTCCTCTTCCCGTTCTGTAGCACTTTCATAATCTAATGTGAGGCCTTTCTAGTTGTAGGTAGTCTGATTCCCTGTGAAAAAAATAACAAAACACAATGCTTGAAATTAGGATACCTCTCTACTCTTCAAAAATTTCTTATAGAGAAGGAGGGAAAAGCAATCAGTGCAGAACTCAGTCGACTTCAGGTTAGCTTTGACAAAATCTGTGTTTGTGGCTTGGAGTTTTTTTACTGTATTTCTTTATTCTCCCTGGACACTATGGACTTTCTGTTACTCTAAAAGTTTCTTTTAGAGAAGAAAACATACGAAGGCTGTATCTAAACAAACAGCTTAACTAATTTCTGCACATCAGAAAAATGCTTATTAAAAGGCTCACACTAAAAGTGTAGAAGTATCTAGCTTAAAACTGGACCACAGTACTGGAAAGCTGTTTTTTTTAAGAGTTTTGGATCCTTGCTTCAGAACAAAACTTATCTCTCAAAGTATTGGATAAGAAAGTAAAGACTAGTTGAATTTTGGTTTTGAGAAAAAGAATCTGCCAATTGTTCATTTTGTTCTCCTGAATATCAGTTCTGGAAATCAGTCCTCGGTAAACAAGCAAAGTCTCTGCCTGCTCTGACCAACCTTTGCAATGATCCAAACTTCCAGCTTTGGTCTTCCTATGTCAGTACAATGCCTTTTCTTCTGTGAAGAATTGTTTTTGCCTGGTAAAGCCAGAAGAGAAACCAAGTAAGTTCTCCATTAGAAAAGAGAAAAAGCCTCAGCAGGAGAACATTATTTATAAACAATTTAACTGATTACCATTGAGAAATGACATGATGAATGCAAACATGATTTTATGCTTGAATCCTTTTTCTAAAGTGATGTTACAAGCCAAATTTATATTTTTTTTCCCCCTTAAGAATGTAATTTAAAGAGAAAAAAACATATTTAACATGTATCTTTTAGTTGACCATCTGGAATATCTCAGACATTCGTAGAACAGATGAAAAGAAGTTGATTCTTATCATTAGTATGCTTCTTGTTGCCCAGATTACTGTAAAAATTTTAAAAATAGGGTTCAGATGAAAATTTCAATTGCTTGAATCTATGCCAGAGGAGTGCTTGAACTCTACTGAGAAAAGAGATATCCATGCAGTAAAATCATTGTTGTGTTATAAATGTGAGGTGCTTTTCAAACAAAGTAATTTGGAGTTTATCCCAAATACATAACTGCTATTTATTTGAACTTATATATACAGTGGGTCATTTTGTCAATTTTTGGTACCTGAAGAAATTGTGTCTATGCCAAAGTGATAGAATGGCAGGAGGGAGTGGAGTTAATCAATGATAAATAAATGCTGCTGTTCATCAAAGCTTTATTGCCTTCTTTTGCAATTTTCTTTACTAAGCATCATAACATTTTCCTGAAATCACATTAATAACTGTGTACATGTTACTGTTAATCTCAGTTAAGAAACTTAGGTATCATGCAGATGTCCTGCATTTTTTTCATTCTTTTACGAGTTGATACATCTTCTACGTAGTGATTATATTAACAGCATAAATAGCATTTATGAACATAGAAGTTAATTATTAACAATTCCCTGGAATCCCTTTCTCATTAAATCTTAAGCAACAGTGCCTAAGAAGGAGTACAACTCCTGCTTGAACACACTAACCTTTTCTGGTGGCACAGCTGATATCTACTTTTTAAAACTGAGGTCAAAACCCATTTTTACAAAGCATACTGGTTGGGAAACATCTTGAATTAATTTAATTGTACCTTTTCTCTTTAAAAAATCATTAAAAGCAGAAATACCTGCTTTTCTAATAATAGAGATTAATGTTAGTTTTACTAATGCAACTCTTATTGTATTTTCATCTTTCGATTTATACAGTCTGTGCTTCTCCAACTAAAGAGATTTAAGGACACCCATGAGGAGGTAGTGGGGGTCTGAGATAAGCCGATCAATATATGCATTATTAAAATGGTGGACTGAATGCTGTTACTGCTGCAGTGTTGATGACAAATAGAGATGCTTAAATAAAGTAGTTCACTTGTTTTTTTGTCAGGTCGTACATTATGCATGTTCGATTTCCTCTACAGTCACCACAAAGTGTGCAAGAAGTTAAGGAATCCAATGAAGTTAGCCTGAAATCATTAGCTGTAAATTGGACATTCATTTAGGCTAATTCTGCTTTCAATGATGGTCTGCTTATTATAAAGATGAATTTATCAAGGCCTTAGATAGATAATTTTATTCTTTTTTCCAAAAGATTTTTATTGGTAGTGCATATGTATTTCACAACAAATCTTTAATCAGAAAAGCTGGTTTTATCTTCATAGAGTAAAAATATTTTTTGGAATGAGATAGTATGAAATGAGCGTTCATTATTTTTAATGCTATTCTGTGCTACTGCTTCAGTCTCATGTTTTTTTCATTCTCTCCTTTTAAAACTTCCTATACTGAAATATATTTTAGCTCACTCAGTAGAAGTCTACAGATCAAAACGAGAGAAGGCAATGAGAATTGTAAATAGATCTTAACACTCTACTGTGTACCATTGAAAAACTCAGGATTTACAGACTAATCCCATCCACCTGCTCCAACATCCCGAATGGAAAAGTTGGAAAAGAAAACATTTAACACATTGGCTGACTGTTTTCCTTCAGTAAAAGAGAAAGAGGTTCTTTCTGTTTGTGACCAAGTACAAAATATGCAAAGTCAGAGAGTTCCCGTTAGGATTTCTCTATTGTTCTGCAAAGATAAGTGCAATGCTTCCTGCTCATATGCTTTATGGGATGCACTATGCGGATCTGATTATGTTGTCCTTGTTCTGTTGCACAAGATGTATTGGAGGAATGTGGCTTTAACACTCTTTTAGAAATATAATACCACTAGGTGTATTTAGTTGGGACAGTTTTATTCAAAAGTAGTACAAACTGAAAGAAGCTATTTTGTGTCCTTCTCGTTGTTTGTACATGTACATAGCTAGGATTGACCTGACTACAGCAGCAGCACTCCATACAGCAGTTCTACTCATACACAAAAAATAGTTCAAAGGCTTTTCTGGCTTTTAAATATCCTTTAAATTGGTGCAATTCTGTGTTCCCCTGGAATATCTGTGACTCCTTCCTGCTCTTTGTATGTGTGGGCAGATCAGACTTCTGTGCATGTACCTCCTATTTGATTGGTTTTGGACATAGACATTTCAGAGAAATAATTTGTCTTCGGAGATATTTATAAAGTACATTATATCTTTAAGCTGTTATACAGTTGTAATGTTTAAGAACCAGTATGACTGTTGATGTCACTTTTAATGCTATCAGATTAGAGCAAAGCACACAGTCCATGAGGGAACATTTTAGGTTATCCTACCTGCTGCCTTAAGCTATAGGCCTGCCACACTCTAGTGGGACAGAATGATTTAATGTGAGTTGAGCACAAAGGCTAAAGACATAGATTTTCCGTGTTTGGAGGCATGAAAAAAGCTTATTATATTTCTTTTTTTCCATTGCACTCCATGCAAGAGTCAAATATAAATTATAAAACTTTCTAAAGCTAAAAAAGTCTAAGTTAAAGAGTTTTAACCCTGGAGTAGCCCCACTCAGTTTTTATGCAGGGCAGTGTCCAATAGTAGTTTACTTGTTAATATAAAGTGCTCATCTTTATTTGTGAAAATCGTTATTTCTTAAAGGTCAATATGATTATTTAAAACATTTGTCACATATTAATCAAACAATAGATTCCCTTATGATAGCAGATACACTCTGTGAAGGATCCCAGTGCCATTGATGTCCATGGCACAAAATTAATGATTTTTTCTTTGGAGTTTCCTTCAAGAAAGCACAGCTTGTTAAAGGGTTTTCCTGATTCACAATGACAAAACTTATGGTCAATTCTTGACCACTTAATAAAAAGTTCATTTAAATATTTGCAGTAGAATAATGTAGTGATTTCCTTACGTTTACTTTCCTGACATGTATTAAGAATCTTTTACCTGTAAATGCTCATATTATAAACTGCAGGTGTGATTCTCATTATTAGTTCTATTAGGTATTTTCTGTACAGAGCACTTCATATCCAATATAATTCAAAGTGTAATGAACTTTTTAATATTAAATTTATAATGTTTCATTAGTTTGCATAGAAACCTATTTTTTTTAAATAATTAATTTAACTGTATTGGTGAATTTATTATGTAAGAAGCCTATATAATGCCTGTATTGTAAAAAGAATTTTCTGCTCCCCAGAGTAAAATACCCATTTTTCACTCATGGCGTATGGATGTCATTTTCACAGTATTGTGTTGTGTGTTATACTGCACTACAATAATCAGCATATTTTAACTCTATGCTACTTGAAAACAATATGCATTCAACATTGTTTCATAAATAGAGAAAAAAAATGTTGAAATAAAACAGTGGTAAGGACCACTTAGGTAAATTCAATGCAACATGCAAAAGACCCAATGCAGTGTGCAACCCACAGGCCAGGTTTTATCTGCATTTTTGTGCAATGAACATTTTGGATTCAGATCAATGGAGTGTTAAATAAAAAAAAATAAACCAACTACATATATATATATACATGCTGAAATGTATGTACTTTCAGTAGTGTACTGAAACTTCAAATACCAACCTTGAGAATCGAACTCATGGTCATTTTAAAAACAAGGAATAGAAGACAGATAGTAAAAGGAGCTGTTGCTGGAAGAAGAAAAATGCAAATAGGAAAGAGGAAGAAAAGTCAAGAAAGGATACAGGCTCCAAAAAGCATGACAGGAAAGGAAAAGATGAAATGGAGAAATATAGTTGATCTGAAAAGGAGTGGAATGTACCACTGAGCAATGCTAAATGTAAAGATATGGAAACCGATAAAAAATACTGATTAAAGCAACTGGGAATTAAGTATTTCATGAAGACTACATTATGCCCTTTAATTTTGACTCATGCATGCCTATATCTAGGCTAGATTGTATTTCTGAATTTTCACCTTGCCCTTGATTCTACATTTCAGAAATATCAGTTCATGTAATTTTGGAAGAGATGCATCTACATCACCACTAGAAGATAAAGTAATGATTTAGTATATTGAAAAATATTTATTACTGATTGTTAAGGGTTAATACATCAATATTCATAGGTCTTTATTTTTTTTCCTTATGATGTAACAGTTTACAGGAGCAGTAGCAAAGTGCTAGCTGTGAGACATTGGATTTTCCTTCATGTTCTGGTAAATTTTGCTTTCAGGAACCATTAGCTATGCTCGTGTGGTCCAATACAGAGCCAGACGAAGCCGTGCCTCTTGCAGCTTGTTTTTGGAGTTGACCCTGATGTTAATCTACGAAAGGGATTCTTCTCACAGTGAACCATTTGATCAGCACGCTTGGGTACTTTTTGGGTACAGCATTCTGACAGTGCATTTGCTCCTTTGAATATAGCATGATGTCAGGTTGAGCAAAAGCTGATTCTCTCTTTTACATTTGGGTTGTTCTTTTTTTTTTTGTAACTACTTGTAATACGCACACGGAAGCTGTTGTCGGAAATTTTCGTTCTTAAATTGATGAAAACAAAGGCTGACACTTGGTATTTCATTATATATCCACTTACAATAATTTTGCTTCATCTCTCAGACTTTCAAGAGGGAGTTGAAAACAAGAGAACCTGTTATCAGAAGTGCGCTTGAGACTGTGCGAATCTTCCTAGCAGAGCAGCCTGTGGAGGGGCTGGAGAAGCTCTACCCAGAACCAAGAGGTAACTGAAGAAAAAGCAGAGTAATAACACATTGCTGGAAAGATCAGTGATGATCAACAATGATTAAATAAATTCTGCCACGCACTGTGAAAGAATTTCTTTTACACTCCAAGATGAATGCCAGTATTCAGAAATTAAACTAAAAATATAGATGAAAGAAACCCTTAGTGATCCATCTGAACACTGCGGTGCTAAATAGGCATGCATATTTATAAGCAGATTTTGAAACTGGCTTTAAACCTTCAGGAACTATCTATAACTATAAGCCCATTTGAGGTCTTGAATCTGCAATTTAACCTAAAATTCAACCTGTAGTCTCAGTACCACAGAACTAAGCAATTTGTTTAGTAACTGTATATCAGGTGTCAAACAGATCAAGTCGGACCAATTCAGCAAAGCTCCCAAATCCACTCAATCACAGCGAAAGATTCACAATGATTAATATTTATGAATGTAAAGAATTCTTTTGCTGAATCAGGATACAGCTGATAAACTTTTAGCTACACTTAGCATGTTTAAAAACGCCTTTATGTACTTAAATGTATATTTTGGTGATCTGCAGGTGGCAAGATCTAAATTTGTTAAGAGATTTTTCAAATGAGAATACATTAATAAAATAAATTTCACAGACGTCTTTAGTTTTGATTAGTTTCTTACTGAGCTTTGAACTTACCCAGATGGCAATTATTTTTCTTCTAAGATAGAATATGTTTTAAAAGCTTCTTGACTTTCCCATTTAGAGCTGTCACCTGAGGAAAGGGCCCAGAATGTCACTAAGCTTCTTCAAAGGCAAGCAGATGAGGTCAGAACTGAGTGGGATAAGCTGAATCTACAGTCTGCTGATTGGCAAAAGAAGATAGATGATGCTCTTGAAAGACTACAGGGCCTTCAGGAGGCGATGGATGAACTAGACCTGAAACTACGCCAGGCTGAAGTCTTCAAGGGATCCTGGCAGCCAGTGGGGGATCTGCTAATTGACTCTCTGCAGGATCACTTAGAAAAAGTCAAGGTATGTGTCAGTATATCAGTATTTCTGAGTACAAAATAATTGGCTTGTTCATTGTATGAATCCCTAAATCAGGAATTATCTTCTAAAATGAGAAATGGATAGCTTTGTATCATAGTGATTTATAGTTTTTTTAAACAAAAAGAAAAGTACATATGAAGAGTTTTATGATTTCTGCAGTTAGAATAGAATCAAATCAACATTGAGAATGTATATGGTCAACATGGGTAAAAAGCACTACAGGAATGTGTAAATATCCTCAAAACACTCAGTGTTAACTCAGGAAATACAGAGTTATTATTAAAGAGAATAAAACAGAATAGATAGGAGAATATACGATAAAAGTATAGAAAATTAATCTGTCCTTTATTATACTTTTGTAAGTATGATGAGTAGGTAATTGTGTCTCTACTTGTAGAGTAGAATTTAAAGAATTTAAAGTGTATGGTTTTGATGTTGTTTTGTCCTGACAGTGGGATTTGCTATCTGTCTGATGTGAGAACAAGGCCTCATACATAAGATAATTCAAAAAGAAATACCAACGCTGGAAAAATGATCATTATTTTCTATAACTTAATGCTTATCTGCTTTCAAGAGGTGTTTCAAAAAATCATTACTAATTGAAAAAACTTGTGAGGACTTGTCCTCTTTCAGCATGACTGCCATGGCCAGACTTTATAAATACTACAGAATTTCTTCAGCTAGAGCACAATAGAGGCAGTTGCCATTTTGAAAAGAACAAAAGTTCTGTTCCATTCACATAAATGGGAATCATCTGTCGTTTTGTAAGACACCTGAGCTGACTGTTATTTTCTCTAGTAGAACACTAGGGCCTACATAAGAGGAAATAACATTACTAATGGCAAGAAAAAATACCTTTAAGTCACATGTAGTTTATTAAAAAAAATAATAAAAATACAGAAATTTAATGAGTGTCCTGTGTACTTTACAAGACAAATGAAATGCTTGGTAGCTGATGAACAGTTAGCTGCAAAATTTGTTTATCTTAATTTAAATTCATAAATGAACAGAAGAGATCTATTTATAAATTCTCAGAAAGTGTCTTCTATTATAGCCATGGATTTTTTTGTGATTTTGAAGAAGATATTCTGAACAACAACAAAAAACCTGAATCCTGATACTACTGGAAAACAAATCGAGATACTTAATTCTAAAGCTGTGACCATAAATGTTGACTTCATAATTATAGTACTGTATACCCTTTTGGCTTGTGTGTTTGTTTTTTTTTTTTTAAAAAAAAAAAAAAAAAAAAAAAAGGAAAATCTGTCTTAGAGGACATAATGAAATTCTTGTAAGAGCCATGACAGAATAGAAATCTAAACACTCATGAAAATCCAGAGGTGCTATCAATCTGTAGGTGTCTGTTTATTTTTTCTGAAGTGTCAATATTAGGGCCAGACAGAAACCAAGACTTCTGTTTCAAGATTTATAATTAGATGCTACCACCTACCCCCTGATTTTTATCTCTTTTGTACACACATGATGATATTGTTCTTTCAACACCTTCTATGTGTTCATAATTAGCTTGGGTAATATAAGAACACAATAAGCCAAAAGCTGAATAATATTAACTGAGTAGTACAATAATTGCTGAAAATGTGCTATCTAGAGTGCATGTATTACTCTAAGGAAATGTAATTCCAACATAGATACTGAAGACAAATGCATGTATTAACTAAGCAATGTAAGCATGTTTGTGAAATTAATAACTGCCAAGAAAGCTACAATTGTGTCTGCAATTTTAAAAACTGCATGTTTTTAGGTTTTACCTCATTTATTCATACTTATGACATACATATATTTCCTTAGAGTGAAATCTGTTTTAGAAAACTTGTAAATCAACCAATAATTTATATAACCTTAAAACAGAGCATGTAAATACATGAAAAGTTTTCAAGTTTGCATTTGCTGCATAGAAACTGACTAGACTATAGAAACTTTGATCTTGATCCTTTATATCCTTAGCATATCTACCTAAAGTGTACAAATATTTAGAATATACTCACAACCTTAGCTATAATTGCTGGGTATAATTTTTCAAAACCTAGAAAAGAAGGTTTCATGTAAATATGTTATCCGTGACGGGAGCAATAAGATGTGATGTAAGCCTATTTTTATGTTGAATGTATTTGTTGAATAGTTAAGTTCACAACTGGTTTACTCTCTGTCTAGATAAGTTTAGACGTAACCATTATTACTATCTCAGTAATAATGAACAAATTTAGTCATTTTTTCTTCCCCCCCACCCCCACCCCCTGCCCTTTATTTTGTTTAAATGAAGCACAAACAATTGAAAATCCATTTTTGGGGGACTTCATTTCCACAGCTATCAAAGATATAAGAGAAAGAATATATTTTGGCCACTTTTCTACAAGGAATTAAAGTTAATCTAGGCCTTTCTACAAAATGTAACGCATGCTTATTTTCTTCATAAGGCTTTAATGACTACTTAAACTTTCAATAACAGTATTAGATTCATAGTTACTTGTAAACGAAACTGTTGCTTTGAGAGGAAATTATTTACTAAAAGAATTTCTAGTCTAATGCCTGAAAGTCTTAATAAGATTAAGAAAGCTAATATGGGAACATTTTCAAAAAAGAGTATGTAGAATTGACTCAAAGCATTAGCCAGGTGAACAGGAGTGTCCACTTTGTGTGTGCTGCAGAAATGAATAACATCATTCCTAGTCTAAAGTGGAGGGAAGGAGAAGAATGCTTCAACTTGCTTAGCACTGAATTGGTTCTTTCTACATGCTAATTACTTCTTCCAGTCTACAGGCCCAGTCCTTGGCTCCAAAACTGCAGTAATCCCCCAAAATGCCGTATACATATAAGAATGGAAAATGAGTTAAAACATGTTTTGTAATTCCTGCTGTGCAACTTTAAAACTTACCTTTTAATATTCAAGATTGAGGGAATCACTGTGACATTTAACTCAACTCTGCAGATTTTAGATGCCTTTGATATCTGTTATTTGGCCTCTATAAGCTGGTTTAACACATGCCTGGTTACTACTGTTTTCTTCTTGCTCCTCTTAGTGATTAATTCACTTAAAGGTTAAATACTTCTCATTTGCAAATGTTTCAATTAAAAAGTAAGGCTGTTGAAGAAGACACAAGTTATATAGCCTTCAGTTAAATGTTATTAGTAAATGATAAAGATATTTCTTCATAAATTATATTTTCAGCCAAACATCATCAAATTTATATATAATACTTCTCCCATCCTTTCTCTGGTGATGGCTGATGATATTACAGTGTGAAACAGGGTATCTATTACTCTCTATACATCTAAGCACCCCAAGCCACCTTCTGGGCAGATCTTCGAAATATTGGTCCCATTAATTGCATTCTGGCAAATCCTTCTCCTAATCAGGATCACAGTAGCCTTCCCAAACCTAAGCTGATGAATAACTTCCTAGGGAATGAGTTTACCCGGTGCCATTTGTCACTGTTCTCTTTAGTTATAGTTGCTGGAGCTCTTAAGGTCATGACATAATGCTGAACTCGCACAAAATAACTGATTCTTGATCAGTATTAATGATTTACTATTACAGATCCTTGATCTGTATTAATTTACTAATTGGTATTCATCTCTGATTCTGAGGACAAGAGATAAAAACAAAATATTCTTCAGACTTCTCTGCTGTCCTAGTTTTTCTGCCTTTTTTCTTCTCATAAGTAATCTTACCTGCTGACTGAAATATAACTTACTTTCTTAATTACACACATTCTTTCCCTCTCTCTCTCTCCTCCAAGCATACCTTTCTGTCCATTAAAATCCAAACTATCACTTAACTGTCTTAAATTCAGTTCAAGCCCTAATAAATCTATTAAATGTCTCCTAATATCCATTGGCTGATTATTTGGATTGTAGCTCAGATCATGTTTTAGACATAACCTGGGATTTCTGCTTCTTTCTGCAGCAAATTCAACAGATGCTTTCTTCTTGCAATCACTAACTAAATTTTCCCCTTTTCATCAGAATGCCTGGAATACTTAGGATCACTTGAGACCACCAGTCAGTTCCTACATTAAGCTTTTCCTGTTATGCAATTGATATATAATCAAACCTGCCTCACCCATTTGGGTTTTATTCAAAGATCCATTCCAGGAACTGGCAGCGGAGCCACCTATCCTCTCTTTCTCCCCGAAAAACCCTTCTTTGCTCCATACCAACCCAAATGTTGATGATAATTATGCCGCTATTGTGCAAAAAGCCTTACATGTCATTCTGATACTTTCTCTGTGTGTTGTTGTCTGTCTGTCTGTAGACATCTGTTGAGAAATACTAGTAGGAATGAATGATGTTGAGTATTCAGAGAAGTACCCTTAAGAATTTTTGGATTTTGATACTTTTAAAATCTAAAATATTATTTTTTAAATGAGAGGACACTATTTTGGGATGTCGTGTATAGAATTTTGTGTCTGAGAAGGCAATGTCATTTTAACGCAGCGATTTATTTGTTACTAAAAGTTCAGCTACTCCGATTGTTGTGGGTTAGGCTGCTCCAGCAACCAAACCGCTCTCCCCACAGTCGTTCACTCACCCTCCCCCAGCCCCAGAGATGAGGGAGAGAATTAAAGGATAAAAGGGATACCCGTGGGTTGAGATAAGAATAATTTAATACAGATGATTTAATACACAGTGTAGATGCTCACCACACCCTCATATACAAAGCCCGTCTCTTCCTGAAGCTGCAATCCTGGATGAATGCGAGGCCCCGAAATAGAGAGGGGGAGAGAGAGTACTCCGAGAGTGGGAGTACTGGAAGAGAGAGGGGGGAAAAAGGCAACAGAGCAAAAGTGCAGCAAGCGCGAAAGAGCAGAAGCGGCGAAAGAGCCAAAGCGCAAAAGCCCTTCTGTCCGGCTGTCCCTCACCTTTATACTGGGCATGATGCTGCATGATATGGAATACTGATTGGCCAATTTGGCCCTCAATCTTAAGTCCAAGTACAAATCGTAAGGAGAGTCTTGGACCCCTTGTCCCAACTATGCTCCCCCCTTATCCTGTTGTGCTCCTGCACACTGGCAAGAACACGGCAGCTGAAAAGTCCTTGAGACCTCAGTGCCAACTACAAACATCAGCTTGCTATCAACATTCTTCTCAGAGCGAGCCTCTGGGTAAAACCAAAACACGGAGCTCTTCTAGCTGCTAAAAAGAAGAGCTAACTCTGTCCCAGCTAAAACCAGGACACCGATGTACTTATGAGAGCACAATGCAAAGCACTTTCTTATGCCAGTGATATTCTACCATATCACTAGTGGCGTTTAACTACTTCAGTTTTCTGTCATAGACAGCACTGTATGGGAACAGCAGAGCCTCTAGACTCTCTGGGGGATATAACTGCTTTCTGATAATTTTTTTTTAACCACTGTAAAATAAAATGAAAAAATAATCAAGAACAGGTGGTAGTGTCCATGGTTTCTCTAGTTCAAAACAGAAGCGCGTATCTCAAGAACACCTGCGAAATAAAAGCTGAACTGTGTAGCTCTATTTTCAATTAACTCCATTCTGTTATAGAATGATTTGTTCTCCTTCATTGTCACATAAAAAGGGCACCTTGACTCAATATGATGATTTTTAACTGTAAAAAGCAGAACAGATTTAGTGACATCTTGCATTTTCCTGTGAGCAGTTTTTACGAAAGTCTTTGTTGTACTTCTTAAGAACTGATTATTGTTCTTGCAGATTCACTTTACAGTTACAAATAAAGCAGTTACATGGGAAGACTACGAAATTTTCATATAGATTATGGATTTAATATGTATTAATGTAACAAGTGTATTCACAAAGGCTGTATCTATTCTTTTAAATTCTTTTTTTTCACAGCCTATTTACAGTTTTAACACAATTTCGACTAATTCTTTTCTAAAAAATTGTGAAACTAAAGGCAATGAGAAATTCACGAGTGCTGCAAAAGTAATCCTTTTTTTCTGAGATGTCATGCCTGAATTATACGCTGTTTATTTCAGACTTTCTTCAGCATAATTGACAGTTGTAGCCAATTGTATGTTAGGACAAATGTTCACTGGAAAGTGTCAACGTGAAACATCTTTCTGTTTTGGAAACTGAACAGAGTTTGCAATTATGCACAGATCAGAAATGAACTGATCTGCTCATCATCTACTCCAAAATTACTTTCTATATGCACTCAATCCTTTTGTCCCCAGTCATCTCTTCTCTAAATGAGATAGAAAGTAAGATAACCCCTTAAGATAATTAGCTAAATTTCAGTTGTGTTCCTATGAGGCCATAGAAAGGAAAGAAATAGATTTGGCAAGGTTAAAGCACCATATTATTAAAAAAACACTCTAATACTAAAACAGCAACCTCAATTACCAGACAATGAATGATCATAGGCAGTTCAATAAAAGAGGGGGGGGGAGGGGAAAGCCTTATATATTCTTCTGTACTTCTTTTTGGCACTGTTCAGCTACTGCTGTGCTGAAAAGAGGTATTTTACAAAAGTAGACTCTTACAATGTTATTATGAGGGAACTGTGCTGACAGCTGCCTGCAATGAAGAATCTGAGAGCAAAGCAAGTTACTGAATTTCTGATTTGTTTTCTCATTCATAGAAAAAAAAAATCAAATTCTTTCAAAATTATTTAAAATGCTTAAGTAGTTGATAATTTTCTATCCTGCCTGAAGAAAGAATGTTTTTTGTAAGGAATTAGTAGGGGTCACAGACAAGAGAATTAGTGAATGACACCTAAATCAAGATAGTAGTCCACATTCGTCCCATCCTAGCAAAGAGGATGTGTACTAGACATGAAGAGATCAGCTTGAAATAGAGCCATGGAAACTATGCAAGAAATTATTACCTAGAAGATGTATTGAATAACCAGAACTTCCAAACAGCTAGATATAAATCACAGTACTAGATCCACGTTAAAGTAAAGTGTGGTCAAATTTTAAGGTGATGCCCATGTTCCTGTTAATTTTTTGCTATCATAAAATTAAGCTATGCATTAAGATAGTGGAGCTCAGGCAGTCCAGTCTGTAAAGTAAAATGACATTATACATACAGTGACTTTTGAGATCTTTTTAATTCCACTTTACTGATAGTCTCTATGTTCCTTAAAAAAAACAACACAACAACAAAAGACAATATTTATTTTTCATATGGAGGTCTAAATATATATGAACAGCAAATTACTGCTATTTGAAGTAAATTAACTTGCCTGACATTCTGAACAAACTTATTTTTGTTCCACGATACCACGTAGTTTTTTCATATTGCCTAGATATCTTTCTGCATTATTTCAAGCTCAACCTTCAGATTTCTATCATGTGTAATCCCTTTTGGATTTTTATGTGCAACACTGATTGGTTTCACTGCTTACATAAATTTGAGGAGAAAGTTTCTACTTTTCTTTCTGCAGAGTATGCAGCAGGCAGATCTGCAGAAGCAAGTGGCTATAAAGTATTGTTTCAGCAGTTTCATTACTCATAGACTATGATGTATTTTGACAGATTACAAGCATTACTCCCTACTATAGCTACACTCCCTATTATTCTTAGATTTTTAAAAAATCCAAAATACTAAAGCATTCTATATACAGAATTTTAGAATATGAACTAAGATTCAGTATTTTTAAATTGTTTGTACAACTAAAAGATGACAGGGTCCATTGGTTGACAGCTGAATAGGAAACTATTTGCCTGAAGTGTAGGAAATGGAAGTGTTAATATTTTCTTCTGACTACAACTGAAATAATACTGTTGCAAATGCTTCTCAAGTTTAACATTTCATATATATGTCATTCTGCAATAGAATCATGCAATAATTATTTATGATATCTTCTTGGACTACTTTGAAATGCATATACATTTTTTCAATTTAATTTGAAGCTAGCTGTCACCACCAGTCTGTAATCAATCTGAATTAAATTGTCCTATTTCCTTTAGTAAGTCTCTTAGTAAGTTCTGTGCAGGACTGATTTTTAGAAACTGATTTATACAGAACAGCCATTTCCTTCTAATTCATTTGGCATCTTTTCAAAACTCAAAGAAATCACCCCTGAGACAATTAGAGATGACCTCTATAAACAGTTTTTGTAGGTGTGAAATATGTGTAGACTATGTCCTAAGTAAGATACTATGAAAGGAGGGGATGATCTAATGGCATTCTAGAAAACTTTAATGTTTTGAATATAAATACAGTCAATAAAAACAGAATTTACAAAATGGCAAAAACTCTTTAGTGACTGTTTTAATGCTAATGTAAGCTATAGCATCAGTAGAGTATACCAGAACATAATAAATTTTATTTTTAAATAAATCAAAATCTTATTTAAATTCACTGGAACACTTTGAGATCCTACAGATGTCCTTATTATACAGAATATTTTTGTAAATTTAAAACATTGTGGAATTTGCTATGATGAAAGCAATAGCTGAAGTTTGTTGAATTTGTTAACGGTTCGACTTTCGGGATGTTGTAAAACATCAAAGACACTTCACCTAACTGCCTTACCTAATTGGTTGTACAGCCTGGTATATTGTTTTTACCTTTTTTTTTAAATGTAGTTTTAGACAGCAAAGAATTTAGTAGCGTTGTTTTAAATATGAAATTGGGTTAAAAACCATGGAGTGCTTCATCACACAGTTGTACCAGCTGAAGTTAGTTCTGCTATGCTTCTTAGCTTGCAGGAGATGAAAGCTACTCAGTTGTGTCCTGTGGTCTCTCAATCTCATTTTAACAGCTTATAAATTAATTTATTTTCTCACATAAAAAGAAATATAATCACAAGTGGTTATTTGATACTTAAGTCATGTATTTACAACTGATACAAATTTAATCTAAAAATCTCTGCCTTATGTTGTTGCTATGTAATCAGTCACATAGTATTGAGGAGTTTGTTATGGCAGTAACTATGGCAATAGCCCATATCTAAGACCATTTTAAATATCTGAAGCAAACCATCATTCCTTGTGCTGAATCCTTTTGCAATAAGCTATGCATCTCTGATCTCATATTTAGATGCTACCACTTTAGTTATAGTGAATGTTTTATGGAGACTAGATTCCATAGTCTATACCATCCTGCCTATTTTAAAGGGACAGTACAAAATCTTTTCTACCTAGGGATCATAAGAAAATGATGAGCAGGCAGAGAAGTGAAATCTTGGAGTAGTCTTTTAAAAATAAGACTACCCTTGACCATACTACTTATTGGGAAATAGTAGTATAATTGAGATACAGAAACAAAGTTCTTTGTCTCTGCTAACAAAGAACAAGCAAAAAATCAGTATTCTTTAACTAAATCTTTTGGGACTCACAACAGTTAGTGTGAGAAATGGCCTATTGCAGACCATTTTGCTAAGGAGACAGCACCTGGGAAAGAGCTGCACCAGATTTCACCTGATTTGCACCAGATTTCTGCTAATTGTATTAACACAATTAATAATGGAACAGATTAGCTATTTTCTCTTTGATTGAGGACCTTTGGGCTGAGTAATACTCTTAACCTCTCCCTGACAGTAAGTGCAGAAAAATTTCTGAACTCTAAAGAATTAAAAAAGGTGACAAGTAAGAAGTGGAAATCTTTTCTACCTCCAACCTAGTTTGGTAGAACATGCTATTATTAGATCAACAGATTTCATTTAGAGACAAATTTTCCCTTGTATAAAATCACCCTGCTGATTTCAGTAGGAGGTCAACATGCACATCTGCAGGCAGAATTTGGCTTTTTAAGTATTGGTAATCTCTGATCTCGGTTTCTGATAGCCTGCTGAGAGAACTGACTAATACATGTATAAAGACTTGTCTGTCATTTTATGCCTCTGAAGTTCAGAATTGAGGTCAGACCAGAACATTTTTAAGAGATTGTGCTTTATCGGTTCGTCAGAACTAAGAATGAGACTTGAGCTTTCAGAAGGAGAATTAAACACTAATGTTTAAGTACCTAAGTGGCACAACTGTTGCAGAGACTTTGACATTTAACATGGCTTTGTGTTTTGTTTTAAGTTTGCCATATAAACACAACACATATAGATACCAGTCTGATGATCAAGTATAAACATTCCCAGACATAACATTAAATCAAATGTGCTCTTGAACTGTTGTGATTCTGTTGAAAAGCCTTCTTTCTCTAATAACCTGGAAATGTAAATATTTATCTAAGGGGAAAAGAAAGAAATACAATGCAAATAACACTTTTCTTTTTACTATGGGACCATTTTATTCAGGCTTTCCTAAGTGAGTGTGGCTCAGAGGTGGGTGGCTAAAGGGAGAAAAAGTATATCAAAGAACTATTTATAACAGAAATCTGATCTGCTATATATAGTCTGCAATTGAAACATTTCTACGTAAAGCAAAAGGACATACCAGCAGTGAATGTAAAACCGGAGACGTGTATGTTCAGTGAGACACAAGAGGAGGGAAAAGGGAGAAGGAGTGCTAGAAATGAATTTTAATGTTGTCTACTTTCTGTGAGGAGGCAATTTTTTCAATGAAGTCTGCCATTATTATGTTTTTAATGAAATCTTCTCTTAAAACGTTGACTCTCCTATTCCTGGAAATGTATTTTGGTGTTGTAACCATCAACTGTGCAGATTCTGTAATGATAATGTTACTATGACATGAGCAAATCAATAAGCAAAACGAAATCAATTTATCAAGCTCATATGCTGGTACACAGTAATTATTTGGGGACTGCTTGAAGCAGGGAGTGCAATGGATCTTAAATTGCCTGGGATGTTTATCAGTGACCCATTGTGCTATACTTTTCTCATTTTAATCTTTATATAGTTAAAGCCTAATAGAGTTTTATTTCATTTTTTTGTCCAAGGTTAACCCATAATAAAACCTTATAATTGCTACTTGGCACTTTTATAGTGCTTCTCATATTCCACATAGTATGAGTTAATCTTCTCAGCTTCTTTCTGAGAGTGCAACAGAAGTAGTATTATCCCCAGTTTACAAATAGGGCAATTGAGTCAGTGAAACTAATTTGTTCAGACAGTAATGCCACTCAAATTATTTTAATTCTCTTTAGCTTTTACCTGCAAATTGTTTTATTTTAGAAGGGTTCGATTATCCAGAGGATTAAGAATGACAGTTTTCATTGCTTTCAGCAGGAGCCACAGCTACTCATTTCCCAGAGCTGCAGCCTGCTCTCCCTCAAGACCTGGCAGAGCAACCTGCCGCCTTGAAGGGTTTCAGCCTGAATGCCTGGGAAGGTGGGCACCCAGCCTGTGTCTGATGCTGCTATAAAAACCCTAGATCTGTTTCATTTTTCAAGTTGTATTTAACTGTCTCCTTTTCAGCATTTTATTTTATTATTCTTTCTTCCTAAATTAGCTTAAAAGATAAATTGTTCTCTTTTATGTTCTACTAAAATCTAAGTTAGAAATTAATTCCCTTGTCTGGCAATGTTGAAGGATGTTGGGTTTAGACATAAGAAGTCTAGGAATTTCCATCTCAAGATTTTGACTTGGGATTTCACCCACCTCCACTCCCCACACATCATACAATGGTGGTGAAATGGTGAAGATGGAAATTACAACATTAATTCAAGAACTGGAGAACATAGCTTTCAGCAAAACATTTGAACAGTCCATCTGACCTGCAGTCTTCTGGAGGTTAGGGACTGAATGGACTGTAATAACTCCCTTTGACTTTAAGCTCTATGAAAAACTTAATTTCCCTTGCTAGAGGTAGTAATTATCAACTTTATGAGGCTAAACATTATGAAATATTGACATGGTAAATTTAAAGACATGTTGGTGTATTGTAAGTCAACATGGTCTCCCCTCATGTTGGGGAGAGGAGAAAATAAAATTTATTTTAAAATTAAAATAAAGATCTATATACACTTTGTGTTAGAAAAGATAGGAGGCATTTTTGAAGCTTCTTGTCTGAATTGTTAGAAAAGATAGGAGGCGTTTTTGAAGCTTCTTGTCTGAATTGTTTTAATGTTTGTTGAGTGTCAGAATACAATCTGCATCTTAGTAGTGTCTGAACCATGCTTTTGTATGGCCGTGCAAGGAATCCGTATTTTTCCTCCGGTGCTATAGGGTCTGCCTGCTGACGTCTGGAAGCTTGAGGTGTTTTGTAATATCATGATACAGTTGTTGCAATCTTTCTGATTTAAACTGCTTGCTTCTTTTGTCAGTGAAATATTACATGTGCCTTTAAAATAACATGCTGTCTTACTTTGATAGAGATTACTTTGTAGCAACTATTTTCTAGGGGCAAGGAGAATTCCTGTGAGTCTCTATTACATGAAAGAGTTTTTGATAAGGAATGTGCCTTATTAAACCTTTTATGTTTATCTAATATATATTGTTCACTAGTTAACTGATAGAAATGGGTAATGTGTTAGTAATAGTTTAAAAACAGATTTGGCTGAGGCTCCGTGTCCTGAGCATATATATCTTTTCAAGTGCTTTTCGCTTTAATAATGCTGAATGAAACCATACTAAAAGAAAACTTTCCGTTATAAAAATTCCTTTATTTTTCCCGTGTCCTTCATGTAATGTGTGCTAGACTTTCAGGTTACACTTTGAAATGCTTCAAATTACTTACAGTTCCTAGGCACTTCATCTCTTGATTGCCAGATTGGCTTCTTTGTTCCAAAGTAACTGAGTAACTAATTTTGATTATGTGGCAAAATTGATGCAAAACTGTTGATGAACACTTTACCAGTGATGGGCTTTGCCATGTCATGGTTATAGTTGTTCTAGCAAAGTGAATTACAAGCTAAATTTGCTCATTTTCTTTCCCCCTTCCATGGAGGAGAACACAATTTCAGAATAAATGGCAAGGTAGTAGCATAGATTATATTTGTTCAGGGATCATAAAACTTCATATAAGCTGTTGATTTAAAAAAAAATAAACAAGAATTCATAGTAAGAAAGTGATACGTATTTCAGGATACACGTGTCTTTATTAGTGGGCTTCTGTTTATTAAATTGGACATCTTAATAACGAAATACTTTTTTTCTATATATAACATTGCTACAAATTGTAGCTTTTTTCTCTTGAAAGTTCAGAAAATAACAAAATTAATACTTGCATTCATTCATTTTTCATTTGTACTATTCAAATTATAATATCCTTATTTTTAAGGAAATACCGAGTTAGTTTTCCAAATAGTAGGACATAATTTTTGAAAAATGTGATGTTTTATCAGATTCAAAAATACACAGTTCAGAATAGGATAGGACTTAAAGGGCATTAGATTTTCTTTCTCCCCTGATGTCTTCTATTTGAACTGTTTTTATCCCAGAAGAGGATTTATATTCTACTCTAGTGCATTCTTGCTTGGCCATTTCTGAGTTGATAAAAAAATATAGGATGGAAAATCAAATAGACTAAAATCCGTTTTGTTTCAACACTGCCTGTCCCCACAAACTCTAGAATCAAATAAAAATACAGTGTGAATTTAAAAGGAAGCTAAGTGTAGCATATTGAGCTAGCAGCTGACAATCCTAGGTTTCACTGAAGTTTGAATCAGAATACGCTAAACCCATCAGAGAAGAAATAGACTCATTTTGAATGAAAAATATAGAGACTGTTAAAATGCCCTGGGTAGAATGTGTCAATTTGTTCCACTTTGTACAGTTTTAAATATAAAACCTGAAGATATGCTCTGGCCCATGAATACTTCTCCACTTGGACACTAAGGGAGCTGAGGTAGAGAAATGTCAGCTCTAGGAACCTGCTGTGGCCCAGGTGTAGGATGGCCGCTCGCCTTGCTGCGCAAATGGATCCTACTCTGTTTTTTCTGCAGCTGCTGCTGGTCTAAAAACGCCCCCCAAACAAACTCATCTGACACAGGAGAGCTTTTCTCCCTGAGCCATGTCATATTTTCATCATGGTGCCAGATGTCCTTTTCTGTCTCTTTCACTGGCTATGAGAATTGGGGTTTAACATAGATCCGAGTTAACAAGAAATTCTTGTAGGAGGGAATTCTTCAGGAAATCACCAGGCTGGCATGAGGCCACTGCCTTGTATAAGTGCCACTCACAAACCAGGAAAACAGATTTTCTTTGTAGGAACAGTTGGCCTTTTCTTGAAATCTGCTTCATATTAATTGTCAGAAACATCCGTAGTGGAACATAGAAGAGGATGGACTTTTCATGCTGATAATTCTGGACATATATAAATCCCTATGGAATGCAGCCATGAGTGCTGAAGGAATTGGCAGACATTATTGTGAGGCCACCCTCAATTCTGTTGGAAAGATCATGGCAACTAGGAGAGATTCTTGAATCCTGGAAGAGAGCAAATGTCCCTATCATCTTCAAAAAGGGCAGGAAGGAGGACTCGGGGAACTACAGGTCAACTAGCACCACCTCAATCCCCAAGAAGGTGATGGAGCAGCTAATCCTTGGAACCATCTCCAAGCACATGAAGGACAAGAAAGTTCCATTGGAGGCAAGTCACTAGTGGAGTATTACAGTGGATAATACTGGGTTAATATCATTTAATAGCTGCATTAACAAACTGGACCCTAGGACAGAGCGCACCTTTATTAAATTCACAGATGATACAAAAGTGGGAGGAACAGCCAATACGCAGATGGTTGTGCTGCCATTAAGAAGGACCTTGACAGCATGGAGAATTACACTGAGAGGAATCTCGTTAAGTTCAACGAGGAGAAATGTCAAGTCCTATGTCCTGGGAGAAATAACCCCAGGCAACAGTACACACTGGAGGCCAATTGGCCAGAGAGCAGCTCTGCACAGAAGAGCCTTTGTGTCCTGGTAGACAAAAAGCTGACCATAAGCCAGAAATACACCTTCATGGCAAATATGGCCAACAGCATCCTGGACTGCATTTGGCAGTTCATTGCCAGCAGGTTGAGGAAGATGATCCCTCCTCTCTGCTCAGCCCTGGTGAGGCCACATCTGGAGTGCTGGGTCCAGTTCTGGGATCCCCAATGCAAGAGAGATGTTGACTTAACTGGAACAAGTCCAGCATGGGGCCACAAATATGGTTACAGGACTGAAACATCTTTCCTGTGAGGAGAGGCTGAGATAGCTGAGACCACTCAGTCTTGAGAAAAGGTGGCTCAGGACGTTATCAATATGTACAAATACCTGATGCGAGGAAATGAAGAAAAGGAAGCCAGACTCTTCTCAGTACTGTCCATCGACAGAACAAGAGGCAATGGGCACAAATTAAAAATCATGAAATCCTATCTGAATACAAAAAGACACCTATGGGTGGTCAAACACAGGTACAGGTTGCCCAGAGAGGTGGTGGAGTCTCCATCCTTGGAGATATTCAAAGACTGACCAGACATGATTCTGGGCAACCTGCTCCTCATTGGCCTGCTCTCAGCAGGGGAGCTGGACTAGGTGGTCTCAAGAGGTGCCTTCCAGCTTCACTCAGTCTGTGATTCTGTGTTTCTGCAATAGTAATGTTTAACTCTATATTTAGGAATTCTGGATCGGATACTTGATTTGTGATTTCCTTTTAGACATAATTAAAGTTACTACTATGTTCAAATGAAATGACATGCTGTAATAATTGAAAAATCTTCTCAGGCTATAACCTATCTACAAAGTCATCAATACAATAAAGCCACATTACCCACCGGAAAAATAGGAGATTGAAGACAAACCAATTTGCTAATTACTCATTAGTCTTTGCTATTTAGAGGTTTGGTTTGTTTGGGTTTTTTTTTTCCATTTCGACAACATATTTTACAGGATTGTTTAGAGTTTTGTGAAAGTGAAAACATTTCTGTAGTGCATGACTTTGCAATGTTTTCCACAAATAGACATACAAAAAATATGTAGAAAATCTTGCGCATTTAGTAATAGTAAGTATTTGTGTTCTGGCCTTCAGTTTTCATAGATATCCAAGCCTGCATGGTCTTGAAAAGTTTATTAGGAAGTACAAAACATTTCTTTTCTAAATATAGCTGCTATAGGATTTAGCCCTATATAAAGTCTAGATGTGGACTGCCTAAATAGTGAATATCATTACTGGAAAACTAGATACAACTTGTCATAATTTTCAAATCATTACTATTTTTATTTGGGTTTTTTTCCCTCCCTTTTAAAAAGAATAATAAGAAATGTTTTAGATTTCTTGGATTGAGGCTTGCAAAAAAATGAACTTTAGTGAAAAAGAATATCTACCAAAGTCTTGTATTTACTGTTTCTGGGAGAAACTAGCTTTGGGATCAATTTTTATTTCCCATGTTGTGCTCAAAGCAAACTTGTATAGAGTTCAAATCAAAGCCTGGTGTTGCTATAATTGCCAGTCCATAAAATCGGAGAAGAAAAAGTAGAGATTACACCAAACTGCCTTTAACATCTTAGACAGACATCTGTGCCTATTTCATCCAAAGCCAAAAAGATAGAGACTCATTTCCAGAAGCTAGTGTTGCATATTTAAAGTATTTAGTGCATGGCTAAAATAAACTTTGTCTCCTTTAATTTCTATTTTCAACAAGAGAAAGATATTACTGTATACGTACTGCTGAGATTCAGTCTCTACTTCCCTGAGTATGGAAAGCATTAATGAGTCTTGATCTTTACTAATGTGTTCAGGATGAGGACAATATAGTTGGAAAGCAATGCTACACTATAGTTGCAGCGTAATTGTTTATACATGGTCACACAGAGATTTTTGTAAACTCATAAACATAAATCCAAGTGTTGCTAAGGCTGCATGAAGGACAAAATTAACACAAAAAATCAATCTGTTCCCAAGCTATTTTTCACTGTAGAAGTATCTCAGATAATTAGGAGCCAATAGGAGCAGTGACTCTTTGAAATCATAATTGAAAAGCTCAATTATTTGTTTTAAATTTGGGATTGAATAATTGTGTAAGAATTGCAAATAAGTAATTATTAGATGGTATCTGTTTATTGAATAACATTTTTAAGACACATATGCTAAACAGTCTCTGTACTGCTGGGGTGTATATAAGAATATATGACTTCATACATGCATGCTGTTATTTTCCTTTTATGCTAAACAACAATGATTTCTTGCTCTCAATACAGCTGCGTAATTGCTGTATTATTGTCTTAATAAGGCACTGAAGTTGTCTGTTCTGGACTACGTCTAAAAATATATGGTAGATGTTGAGATCAGTAGGAATAAACATAGTAAGAGTAAAAAGCAATTTTTATGACCCACTGACATTTTACAGTAGCAAACAATAAATAAAAGCCAGCCTGTATTTTAATCTTTCTCTGTGCATAAGGAACAAATACTGTTCTGAGAATACAATTCCTCTTCAGGGTGTATTTTCCAAGTGGCATAGTGGGATTTAGTCACACTATGCCATTAAATCCAGTGTGCCAGATTCTACAGGCACTTGATTTAATTTTGGTTGGATACCTGAATTCTGTGTTTGACTTGTTAGCGAGCTGTTGCACATGCAGATGAGGGAGAGAGTGGTTAAGAAGTGGAAAACGTGCGCTGTAGAGTCAATGTTCCTTCCTGAATTTTCAGTTACGAATTTTGTGATGGAAAGTCCCTGAAGCTAGCAAAGTATATATCTCTATTGTTATTGAAATAAGCTTGTTTACTATTTATTTACTGTTCCACTCAAATCATTCATGAATTTCCTATCAGATTTTATGGAACTGATTTATGAATCCTAAAACAAAATCCTTTTCATGGCATTGACAAAAGACATCTCCCTTTGTTGAATCTTTACACTTAAAGACCTAAACATTTTTATTTTATCTCTCTTCTCTCTTGGGCAGCCTTCCAAAGAGAAAGTCAGTGCTCTTCTGTTAGGGATCGCTTAATAAAAGAAAGAAAGAAAAGAGAAAAACCACCAGTATGGCATGTGAAGTGTGGAAAGAAAGACATCTTAAAAAAAACTAATCGGTTTTCAGTATATCATCAAATTTTCATTAACAGAGTTGGTATTCTGGAAAGAAGTGAGGGCTATGTGGTGACTTTTACTGCCTTGGATTTGAAGTTCCAGCCCTAACTAGAAAATATGCAGTGTTAGGAAACACCAAGATTATAACCGGTAAGGAAGAGATTTGGCTTGGTATTGAGCAGTGCAAGTTCAAAACATTGCTATCATAGTAGAGATCGTTATGAACTAAGGTCAGCAGCTCTGCAGGGACAAAAAACAACCCCCAAAATCCAATACAGCAATGTTTAGTTTTCAGAAACGAGATACACACAAGCAAGGAAGCCTGCTGAAAGGGAGCCGCTGAAAAGGAGCCAAAAGGGCAAAATATGTGAAGACAGCATGGTAACGCTACACTGGAAACAAATCTATACAGTCATAATGGGCTCTTATAAGACCTAGAAAGGTGGAGTGGCTAAATCAAAGAATAAAGCAAGCTATCTGAAGTAAAAATACATAGAACAAATTGCCATGATTAAGAGTGCCAGATCACCAGAACCAGATGACTCTTCGGTCAAGTGTTCTAATGGAAGTATAAAATAGCTGTAACTATTAACAGTACTTTCTTGTTCAAATTAGGGGTTTTTATGAGGAATGGAAGGAGCAAATGTGGTGATAGTTTTTAAATAGTGCATCTAGTCAAGCCTGTGGACCTACAGACCAGGAAATCAGGGAAAGAATATGCTGTAGAAGAGACAACATAGCTTTTGTAAAAGTAGGTGTGCCCTACATCTCCTAGTGTGCCTTGAAGGAAACATGAGCATATCGATGAGGGAATATAGGCCATTTGATATTCCAAAAGGATTTTAAGAAGGTCTTTCAGCAAGAAACTAAGTTCCTGTGGGATAACAGAGAAGGTCTTCATATGGATAAATAACCAATTGTCAGATTATTTCCTATAAAGGATGGAAAACAAAAGGCAGAAGTCAGTTTTCCCAATAAGGGAGATTGTTTGTACTCCAGAAGGTTTGCTCTGTCCGGCATGTACATAAATGAGCTGGTAAGGAAAATTTATAATTCAGTGGCACATCTTGTTGATGATACAAACCTATTCAAAATACTTAAGATGAGGACAGATTACAAACAGCTATAGAAAAACCTCACAATATTGACTGACAGCAAAATGATGGCAGATGAAATCAAGTGCGGATAAATCTCAAGCAAAGCATGTGGAAAAAACTATCCCAACTTTATGTGCACAGTAATGAGCTCTCCTTTAGCCCTTTTAAGAATTCCTTTAGCACTCATGAAAGAGATCTTGGAATCATAACAGACAGTCTTCTGAAAACATAACATCAATACTCACGACTGTTCAGAAAGCCAAATGAAATGCTTGGAATTACTGAGAAAGCAGAAAATATCATGATGCCATGGTGTAAGACCCTGATGTACCCATATCATGTATATTGTAGGCAGTGTTTTGAATCCCAAATCTAAAAAAGATTAGAGCAGATTAGATAAAAGGTATGGAAAACTCCTATACAAGGATAGAATAAATGGAGCAGGAGTGGAGTTTATCTTGTGTAATTTCACATGTGTTGAGCAGCTGTCTGTTAGTAAGCTAGTTGCCTTGGCTTTCAATACAATCAATGACACTTATGTGATTCGTGCCATCCTATAGTAAAACCTTACGTTATGTTCAACTCCTGGTTTTGATGAGCTGTTTAATATAAAAGGACCATATGACGACTTGCTCAGATGTAAACACCTCATAGATATCCTCATTTAATCAAATATATCTCAGTCTTTGTATCTTAAACATGGAAGAAGGAAAAAATACGACGCAGGGTTTGTAGAATCTGCAACGGCACAAAGTCCATTAAGAATGGTTGATCACTGTCTCTCATAAGCTAAGAATTAGGGACAGTCTCAAGTGATTTCAAGCAATAGGTTTAAAAAAAGGAAGAGGTTGTTCTTCAACCTAAGTACTGAGCTTATCATAGAGTATTTTGGACAGTAAAAACCTGCGTTAGTTCAAAAATTAAGTAGATAATTTCATGGAAGATGAATCTGGCAAGATCTGATTGACACAGAAATACAGCTTCTGGCTCCAGAATCTCTGAGACTCAAATTGCTGAGCTGGAAGAGTACAGCAAGGAGCACGGAAGCTGATGCTTTCCACTACCTTCTTCCCTAAGCAATTGTATTGGCTGCTATCAGACAAGGGACTGGGCGAGATGAGCTTTTCATCTGGCTGATTATGGCCGCTGTATGTTCTACATTTTTAATATTTGGCTGGTTAGGGTGTCTGTGGTATGTGTCTTCTAGAGTTCTTGCTAATTTTCCAAGGCATTTTAAAATATTTTCTAACAAGACTGTACGGGTCATTTAAAATCCAATCTACCACCCATAGTATCACATACCATTGAAATTCTTTCTTGCGTAAGGACAGTTATAATGAAGATAATTTGAGGCTGTTTCTCCTATTGCTATTCACACTGAGAAGTCATTTACATCCTGGGCAATTTAATTGGTTCAAATAGATCTCCTAGTGGTAGTGGTACACTGCTCATCATGTATGTTTGTTTTTAAATTATCAGCAATATAGTTATCTAAATTTTTCTGATATAAACCTGTGATATGTATAGTATTTTTTATGCAGAAGGAAAAAAATAGAAAAATGAATCAGTCTTATACTATACAAGCTGATTATTAAAAACATAAATATTTCTGTAAAACATTTCAATCATACTGGTGAAAATCACAATCCAGTAGAAGTTCTAAATTTCTGCTTCTGCAAATGACAAATACTGTAGAAGATTTAGAAATCGTTATATTTATTAAACTTGTTGGAACACTTGTCGAAAAAAAAGAACTCACATTGAATTTCACTGACTCTGAAACAAAAACCTAGCTCTAGACTCGTGTATGTTGACTGATGGACTGGTCATCTGTGATAAACTCTTGCTTAACACGGCCTTATAGTCACTAACCTTTTTAATCAAAAAATATATTCTCAATCTTTCTATGGATAATTTTTTCTTTTCTCTCTACAGTTTTTAATTGTAAGCTTATCGATATTAATTAGATAGCTGTGCATTGACTAGCATTCTTTTTTTTGTTGTTGCTGTTTCTTATGTTTTGATTTGTCTGATAAAAATGCTAGTAAAAATTCAGACAGTAATAATAGAATACAGAATATCGAATTTAAAGATAGTGAAAAGCTGTTGTATTTTGTACATTGGAAAATTAGCATAAAGCTGGAAAAATCAGTATTCTTGCAGCAGAAAAAGCAATTAATAAAGACATCAACTGGGAAGAAAAGCGGAACATAAGTTTTATTTTTTACTTCTATATGTATTTCTATGATTCAATTTCTTTTCTGTGACTTGCTTCTGTGCCTTAGCCTTTCTGCTCCATAAAATAACTTACAGTCAAAAAACTAGTTATGAAGGATCTCCTATTTCACCTTAATTTAGGTACAATGACTGTGTGATTTACCTATCATTTATGTCAATCTTCAAGTGACACCAGTACTTTCAAGTCAACATTGCAGATCCAAATAACTTGTCTGAAATCGACCAGATACCTAAGTATATGTCTAAGAACAAGTCTATAAGCTTAGGCCTGTGTGCTTTGCCTAAACAATGAAGTTTTCAGTCAAAGCCTGATCCTATTGCCATACAAATTAATAGAAAATTAACTTAATTTAGTGCAGGAACTGCATTACAGTGCATTGTAGTGTGGGAACTGATCTTTGCATCCATTGATTTGCATTTATTCTATCAGTGGTTTTATTTTATATAGATATATTTATTATATATAATTTAAAATTGTATTATATATAGATTCTATTGTATATTATATTTATTTACTATATTTATTTTGTTTATATTATTGTATATTTTATTTATATTATTGTATATTGTATTTATATTATTGTATATAATATTTACTTACACATATTTACACACATACGTATATTTATATTTATATTTATATTTATATTTATATTTATATTTATATTTATATTTATATTTATATTTATATTTATATTTATATTTATATTTATATTTATATTTATATTTATATTTATATTTATATTTATATTTATACACAACGTGGGCATTTGTATCACTAGCTGAGAGGTGTTCTCTTGTCTTGGAAAACAAGCAACTCTGGAGGAACTGAGTTGACCATCCCAAGTATAAGCCACAGAGTCATGGCCAAGGACCTTGGGCCGCTGAATCTAATAGATCACAGAAAAAAGCAGTAATATCATTATTTGCAAGAGAAATGTTCATAGAATGGTAGATACATCTCTTCAGTCTTTGAGGCCTTTCCCTTACAAGAGTAAATGTCTATTTTTAAAACACGCTGTTTGTTCTCTGAACTCAATTGCTACCTAAACTGATCAGGGTAAGTCCATGTATAACTCCTTGGGATAAAGCCAAACACGCAAGGTCTTTTCCTTTTCTTTGCATCACAGACCTTACTCTATGCTACACTGTAAATCCGTATTCTCTCCAGTAAGGTCAGTGGTGTTCCAGTGCTGTAGAACTGGTGAAATGGAGAATTCAACTATTACGTCATGAACTTGTTGTATGCCTCTTCTCTCACATGGTGACACTTGCATCACTTCTGCGCTTTCCTTTACAAATTGTACACCTCTTCAGACTGTGTATTTTACAGATTCATCATTACAGTCATTCACTGTACATGAGTGCCACTTAAGTCAGCCTAACTCCTTATATTGCGGGGTAATTTAACATAATTAGTGGAAATCATGTCTGGTTTTGACAGACATTCGAGGAACAATTTTTCAGTTATGTTTACCTTTAGTGCAATTCATGGCATTCTAATGTCTATGAATGTCTTTGTACTATTTACTCTTAAGGTTCACTGAGATAATGGATGGGCTTTTTTCGACCTTTTTTGCATCACATGTTGATGAAATGATTACTAGACAATAATTTCAGGTTATCTGGTGACATAAAATGAGATGCAGAACACGTGGTCTGTAGTGAAAGTGCTGAGAGAAAGGAGCTAGAAAGCAAGACTAAGGTAGGAAGGAAATTATCCTGCCTTTGTATGCAGGCATCATATGGCAATAAAAAGTGCTCCTAAAACTGACAGAATTCGTCTCTTAGAAATGGCTCATTGTTACATTTTGACAGATTTTATCATGCTAAATATTCATAAATATCTCCTTAGAAAAGATAGACATGGAACAGTAGAAGATTTGCATAGAGATTCCTCTCTTTGATAGAGTCATGTTGTCCTGAATTTATCTGAATTTATTCACATGCATCATAGAAACATCATTACCAGGTTGTTGCTTTTAAAATCAAGAAACTTTTAACTAGCAGCTTCTGGTTTTCACATACATTACTGAAATTATTTGCTAGACTGCCTTTATGCTTACTTTTAAAAGTCATCTTGCAAGATATACTATTTTATTTTCTCTGAAATATGAATCATGTAGGCTGGTTTGGGATTCATAACAAAAAGATTTTTTTTTTTATTTTTTTTTTTTACTTCCCATTACTAACCTTTTATTTGTAACATTCAAGATAACCAGGGTAAGATCGTGGCCTCAGTGAGCTCTGTAACACTGTTATCATTGCTCTTTTTTCTTTCATTTTGTTTGGGAACAGCAGTTTTCCTCTGTTTTCATGCATTAAATAGCACTTATCACTCCCATTCACCCTGAGGAACACGTGCTACACACATGTGAAGGATGTATACGCAGCATGCTCTGCAGTGCACATTCCAGTGGATGTCCTGGTTAGAGATTTGGCTTCGCTGGCCAAAAATTGCTATGGAGACTCCAAATTTATATCACCTTCTGAAATGCTGGACCTTACCCTTAAGAGCTAAAGTCCATATGAAGTTATATAAAAAGACTGTTAACTGTATCATGACCAATACACTCTTTCCTTTCAGCTTGACACGGAATACCTTTACATTACTAATCAGCTGGTAGCAGAGCCAATAGTTTTTGAAGTTAGTGCTTATCTTTATGTTTAATTCACACAGGTTTATCGAGCAGAAATTGTACCCCTTAAAGAAAAGGTGCATCAAGTCAATGAGCTCGCTCACCGGTTCACTCCCTCTGACATTCAACTCTCCCAGTACAATCTCAGCTGCGTGGAAGACCTGAATACAAGGTGGAAGGTGCTACAGGTATGTTCCCTATGACTTTTTTCTTTATACTGCATTTGAGTAAATATTTTTTATTCCTGTGTACATGTTTTTTCCCTGTGGAATAGCACCAAAGGCATACTAAGGAACGCAAGAGGAAGCAGGCTTTCGGTAATGGTGTTTCTATAAGAAAATCAGAGTTAAAGCTGACACTGTGTTTTCATATGCTTCTGAATACTTTGTCAAGTAGAAACCAGGTAAACTAGTTTTTCATGTGATTAAAGTTCTAATACAATTAAAATACTTAGTAGATTATTAACTTTTTAATATTAATATTTAGCAATCCTTGCTGCCAAATAAATCATGTGATCATTTAACAGGCTTATCCATGTTTTACAGATATTTTATAGTGTATACGGAAGATTCATATAAGAAAATTTACTTCTGCTGCTTCATTCCTTTTACTATTTTTAAATAATTTTCAGGAGCAGCAGTTTTAAATAAATTCCTCATAGGAACCTTTGAAGTCACACCTGTAGAATCAATTATAAAATTACAAAGCATTACATGCATTCAGGTAATTTGATACTGCAAGTAAAGCTGTTCAGAAAGAGATTTTATAAATTGAGCTCTAATGCAGGAAAAATATTAAGATATATTATGAAATTAAGGTGAACATCCCCTGTAAGTTATTAATATTGGAAATATGCAAATTATTTAGATTTTTTATTTACATATATCACTTAAATTTTAGATTATTTTGTGTTACCTTGTGATAAAGGCTTCAAATATATGTACTTTTTTCAAAATGCACTGTATCTTAGCATAGAATTTTAGGAACAGTGTGCGTGAGAAATCTTATGTAACCATGTTGTCCTGGTTTTGGCTGGGACATGGCTAATTTTTTTCTTAGTAGCTGATATAGCGTTACGATTTTGGATTTAGTGTGAGAACAATACTGATACTGATACTGATACTGGTGGTTTTAGTTGTTGCTAAGCAGCCAAGGACTTTCAGCTTCCCATGCTCTGCCAGGTACACAAGAAGCTGGGAGGGAGCATAGCCAGGACAGCTGACCCAAACTGGCCAACGGGATATTCCATACCATGTAACTTCATGCTCAGTATATAAACTGGGAGAGTTGGCAGGGGGCAGGCGATTGTTGTTTGGGAACGAGCTGGGCATCAGTCAGTGGGTGGTGAGCTATTCTATTGCTCATCACTTGTTTTGTATATTCTTTTATTATCATTGTTGTTGTTACTATCATTATTTCTATTCTTCTCTTTCTTTTTCCTGTCCTATTAAACTGTATCTCCACCTATGAGATTTTTTTATGATTCTCCTCTGCATCCCATTTGCAGGGAGGGGAGTGAGCTAGTGGCTGTGTGGTGCTTGGTTTTCTCTGGGGCTAAACCATGACACATGTGTGCACTGCTATACGGTGATGTAGGTCCCACAGCAGGGGAGGAATGTTATGATTAAATGAAGTCAAATGCAATTAAACTATCTTTGTTAAGTGCTGGATTTTACAAAATATTTTATTTTTTGCCCCATCACTGCATCACATTTTGAAATTATGTCATTGTATTTATTTAATCTATTGCAAAAGTGTAGAAGTGTAGAGGTTAATAAAGAGTTTTGCCTTTATTGCTAAAATCAAACAGTAGCAATGGGCAAAAATGCACCAATTCCTTCTTGTTCTACATACAGATAAAAGATCATGGTGCTGTCAACTCTAATAGTCAGTAAGAGGTTATTGCTTCTCTACTGCTTTTCCAAAAGTAATCTCACAGCTCTGTGACATCTCCAGTTTATCACAGTTCGTGCAAATATTAAGAGAATTTTTTTTTCTTTTTTCCTAAATCAGCGGTTTGCAGCGAGTGCTGCTTTGAGTAAAAGATCATTAGTCCTAGATCTTTGTTCATTAGTATCCACTTTTTCCCAAATCCTTGGGATAGAGTTCAGGTAATATTATTAAAGCAGATCAATAGAAATCTGGAAGAGAAAATGAGTATACCCAAAATGTTTATTTCACATATGAGAGAAATCAAATTTCCTTTTTTAAAAAACAACAGCTGATTGACTTTACAAATTCATGATTCACTGAAAAATACATTATTTCCCAGACAAAATAATTAACTAAGTTCCAGTGGTTTGCTGAAATACTTCAGCTTGGCTAACCTGATCTCCTCGTATGACAAGATGACCCACTTAGTGAACAAGAGAAAGGTTGTGGATGTTGTTTACCTGAACTTTGTAAAGACTTTGACACCATTTCCCACAGCATTCTCCTGGAGAAACTGACTGCTTATGGCTTAGACGGGTGTGGTTTTGGCTGGTTAAAAAATGGCTAGACGGCCAGGCTCAAAGAGTTGTGGTGAATGGAGCTAAATCTGGTTGCTGGCCAGTCACGGGTGGTATTGCCCAGGACTCAGTATTGGGGACAGTTCTGTTTGATGTCTTTATCAATGATCTGGAAAAGGAGATCAAGTGCACCCTCAGTAAATTTGCAGATGACACCAAGTTGGGCAGGCGTATTGATCTGTTTGAGGGTAGGAAGGCTCTACAGAGGGATCTGGACAGGCTGGATCAATGGGCCAAGGACTACTGTATGAGGTTCAAAAAGGCTAAGTGTCAAGTCTTGCTCTTGGGTCACAACAACTCCGTGCAATGCTGCAGGTTTGGGGAAGAGCGACTGGAAAGGTTTACAGTTGGACTCATGATCTTAAAAGTATTTTCCAACCTAAATTATTCTATGATTACATCAGCAAGAAATATGGGAAAGCAGGAAGATTTTTCAGATTGAGAGCATCTATGGTGTGAAAAAGTCCAACAAATGTGAGAGAAAGCCCAAGGTTAATGTCTTGTTGTTATCATTCATGAAAACATTAGACAGAGGGCTGACTTGACATTGCAGACAATTTAAAAATATATAGGGCAAATCCCATATTCACATGCATTTCAAAGATAATATCATAGAATCATAGAATGAATTGATTGGGAAGGGATCTCAAAGATCATCTAGTTCCAACTCCCCTGTCATAGGCAGGGACACCTTCCACCAGATCAGGTTGCACAAAGCCCCATCTAACCTGACCTTGAACACTTCCAGGGATGGGCATTCACAACTTCTCTGGGCAACCTGTTCCTGTGCCTCACCACCCTCATAGGAAAGAAATTCTCTTATATCTAATCTAAATCTGCCCTCTTTCAGTTTAAAGCCATTGCCCCTTGTCCTATCACTACATGCCCCTGTAAAAAGTCCCTCTCCAGCTTTCCTGTAGGACCCCTTTAGATACTGGAAAGCTGCTATAAGATCACCCTGGAGCCTTCTCTTCTCCAGCCCCAACTGTCTCATCCTGTCTTCACAGCAGAGGTGCTCCAGCCCTTGGATCATCTTTGTGGCCCTCCTCTGGACTTGCTCTAACAAGTCCAATATGCTCTTTTTCCACACAGTATAGGAAGCATTGTGAACAATTCACTTTTTATTGTAAATTATTGTCTCAATTTATGAAATCCAGAGCATTTAGAAAACGAAGTGTTCCATCTATGAAGATGGATACTTGGAGATGATATGTCAGAGTGGGGCATTAGATCTGATAGAACAGAGAGTTAATTGAAATATTGTGGTTTGATGTTTTTTTCATATTTACCTAAATGTCAAATGAAAGATACAGAGAGCAAAGTGAAAACACTCTACTAGATTTTTAAGCACATCCTAAGGGCAGAAGACATAAGTAACTTTGAAAGATTATCATGTACAAAAGGCGAAGATGTGATCCCTGAGGAGAAGAGCACATCTGTTCCTATAATGTAATTTTTCTGTTTAAAAAGGAGCAGAGTTTGAGACACATTGAGAGGCAGATCTCATTTTTGTTAGAATAGCATAGCATAGAATAGAATAGTTCAACTGGAAGGGACCTACAGCAATCATCTAGTCCAGCTGTTCTACATATGAAGTCTGCTAGACATTGACGCTCACACTTAACTATTTTCAGAGTATTGCATACTGTTTTGTGTTAGGGTTAGAATTGCTTCTATATGACCAGCACTCTGGTTATGTATGACATTATTTACAGAAAACTGAAATTTTGGCCACACGACAGGAAAAGCAAAAATACAAATAATTTTTTTTTCATGCAAACCCATTCTACTTCCAAGATAGGTTCCTGTTCTTGGTTTCTGATTTTCAGTTTGATTGCTAGGATATTTTTTCTCTTTTCTTTTTTTTTTTTATTGATTAATTGCCTTTCTTCACATAATGTCACATAAAATATCTCTTTAATGCTTTAGTCCTTCCATATTTCTTCTACTTATTTTGGCCTTCTATGTTTTCATGCATCTTTCTTTTATACTACCTATATTTTCTCTTTGGCTTCTATTCATTCCTTTTTTCAAGAAGTATTTCTTTCTGTACTCCTACTCTTCTCTCTCTTTCTCTATCTTAATTCCCTTATTTTTGTGATTTTTTTTTTGGTTCTTCCTTTTTTTCTACAAAGCTTCTTATCTTACTTGTCACTTTTTTCCCCTCAAAGATTAGATCTCTCTCTTTGGTCCCTGCCCCTCATCATATTCCTAGTGGGGAAAATATTTCTTACCCATTTATTCCATTTCCTAGAAAATATCACTGCAGGAAAATCATAAAACAGAGGCTTCTTGCCAGAAGTGTACCCATTACTGGTTATGTGTGGGAGAAGTATGTAAGGCCATGAGGTTTATCAGATCCAAAATAATAGTGAATTCCAGTGTTATGAGAAAGTTGCAGAGCATTGTCAAAAGGATGAAATGATATCTGTGTGATGCTTTCTTAACACTAGGACTTTCATAAGATCAGAAGAGGAGACATACCATTTAAAGTCGAATCTTACAGAGAATTATTATTATATTAATTTTACAAACATAAGAATAAGGCCGACCATATTCAGTCATTTGCAGTATTGCATTTGCAGTGGTTGTACAGTTATATTAGTATTATTAGTGAAAAGTATAAAATATTGCTGCAGAATCTTCCCAGAACTTCATTTATATTTCTGCAATAATGAATGTTTAATATTAATTTACCTTTTTTATGTTCAGTTTGGACCAATATACACTGGAGTATTACTGAAAGAAAAATGTATGGAAAGGACTCAGCCAATCATGGACTCAACCAGTCCTGGTTTTAAAGTGGTGTGTGAAGGTGTACTTCATTAATGAAAGCTAATGCACTCACCTCAGCCACTGAAAACTATATTATCGTTTGTGGAGTTTAAGCAATGTAAAAATAACTAGACTCATGCTTTTAAAAGAGTAGTTTCAAGGAAAATATGCTGTTTATTTTTCCATTTTACTTAAACATAAAAGGAAATGAAATCTCTCCCAGGGAGGTATTTGTTATGAATTTCACAAGGGGCTCTTATGCTCAGATCCTGTGTGGTTCAAACAGCGTGTGTAATGAGATCATCCTGAGGGATAACATGCCTTGTAAACTCTTTCTTACTTCAAGTCAACATTTGAGGAGCCAGGGAGACCAAATTGATGGGAGTTATATCCACTTCACTCTGGTCAAAGATCTGATTGGTGTGATGCTAGTCAAAAGGCAAAGCCTCTGACATGTAAAAGAATTTCCAAGCATCCCATGGGGAACATGGCCTTCAGTTATCAAAAAATATTTTTTTGTTTAAATCATATTGTATCTACTCTTATTTAGAATAATACCTCTAATTAGCTGAAAGACATAAGAACTGTCTTTCATCTGAAAAATATGACTTTTAAGATATTTTGTCATGGTATTTATATTTCAGTGCTTTTAGTTTGGCAAGTTGTAATGAACTGCTGTCATTTGTGGGTGGATCTCTCTGTCCATAACAGTGGGCCCAGCCTGTCTAATTTTTAAAACTAAGCAAGCTGGAGGAAGCACATAAAATGGCTAGAGCTAAAACAGCTCATATCTTGCATAGATGTATATATACATGCATACATTTCTATATATAAACTGTGACTGTAAAGAACCATTAGCCATGGCCAGCACATCAAGGGAGGTGATTCTGTCCCTCTACTCAGCTCTCGTGAAACTCCACATGGAGTACTGAGGCCAGCTCTGGGGCCCCAACATAAGAAGGACATGAAGCTGCTAGAGTGGCTCCAGAGGAGGGCCACGAAAATGATCTGAGGGCTGGAGCACCTCTCCTATGAAGACAGGCTGAGAGAGTTGGGGCTGTTCAGCCTGGAGAAGAGAAGGCTCCAGGGGGATCTTATAGCACCTCTCCAGTACTTAAAGGGGGCTTATTAGAAAGATGGAGACAAACTTTTTACAATGTCCTGTTACAAACAGGACAAGGGGTAATGGTTGTAAACTGAAAGAGGGTAGATTTCGACTAGATATAAGGAAGCAATTTTTTTACAATGAGGGTGGTGAAATACTGGAACAGGTTGCCCAGAGAGGTGGTAGATGCCCCATCTGTGGAAATATTCAAGGCCAGGTTGGATGGGGCTCTGAGCAACCTGATCTAGTTGTCCCTGCTCACCGTGGGGGGGTTGGAGTAGACGACCTTCCAACTCAAACTGTTCTGTGATTCTGTAATTTCAGTATCATTCCTAACTGCTCAGCTTATCTTGCACCAGGAGCAATGATTCTCCAGCATGTGGGGGTCTGAAGACTGATGTGGCACACAAGTATTCTGCCTCTTGTTAAAGGGTCCAACCACAACTATTATTTTGTTCCCTCAGAAGCACTCTGCTTGCAGGCACTGCTGAAGAAACAGCAGGCTTTTGATACTGCTGCAAGCAGTTATCTGAAGTCATATCACAGTTTTATTTGTATTCTGCTGAGGACAGGCTTTTTACCGAGCTGCAAAATGCACGCTATTGTAATAAGTATCACTGCAATGAATTATTTCAAAAAACAGCATCTTCCCGGTGCTTCACAAATCTTAGCTGGTTCTTTCAATCTGTGACAAGAAATATGAATGAATCTTACCAGCTACATTTGCAGAGGAACTAACATCAACCGTATAAATCCAAAACGGAAATCCATTCTTTCCTGAAATCAATGTGAAATTGTGACTGTGCGTCACAGTCTTGCTGGTCTCCATATTTAAATGTCCCACCAAATAATAATGATGATAGGTGTTTTCAAATATTTGTTCAAATCCAGTGAATCTCTCAAAAGCTGATTCATGGGTATTTTGAGCAGTGGTCCTCAGCTCACACCCCACTCTTAATAGAGGATGGGCATCAGAGCAAATAAGTTGCATCAAAATGTAAGTTGAAATCAGTACTGACCAATCATTTAGGTTTGGGTATTTTTTTCCAATTTTACTTCAACTTCTCTCCTCCACGCCTTCTCCAAGAAAAAAGTCCTCAGGAGAGAAGCAAAATACCAACAAAAATATGCATGTAAAAGAAAAGTTTTTTCAATGATTTGATAGCTGAATTGAAATAAGTTTACCAGAGTCTCAGGTCCTTATTTTATGTCTACATGTGAAGCATGGTAATGGTTTCAGGAAGTATACTTCAGATCTAAATCATATAATTAAGATTTGAATGTGTTTAAGGCTATTCTCTTATATCATTTTTCCTAAAGAAAAAAGAAAAACCTCTTCTGTTTCTTTACAGTTCAGCTGTCCAACAGTTACTGCATAGGAATCTCATACAGGAAAGCTCTAGTCATAGAATCGTGGAATCATAGAATGGTTAGGGTTGGCAGGGACCTTAAAGATCATCTAGTTCCAACCCCCCTGCCATGGGCAGAGAAATGCTCCACTACACCAGGTTGCCCAAAGCCTCATCCAACCTGGCCTTGAACACTTCCAGGGATGGAGTCATATAATCAAACACAAAATCTGCCTTAACTTTTTCTATTTCTTACATTACAAGAAAAATTACTTATTCCAAATTAAACAGTGAGTGTAAACTTGAGTGTGTCTTAAAAGTGGGTAGATTGGCAGATGATACAACAATAGGAAGACAGATGTTTCTCCCTCTGCAGGAGACAAAGAATGTCATGTATACAAGAAAGTGCCATAAAAAGGCAGTTAGTTTTTTATATTTGAGCATTATTATCTTTCTATTTCCTTAGCAGTTTCTCTTTCCATTGCATCATTTCATTAATTTTAATAATTAATTTGTTTCTATCTGTTTGCTTTTCCTCTTTTTTAAACTACATTTTGACTTCTGTCATCTTTAAGTAGCTGGGAAAAATAGGAGATAACTTTTCTAAATATCTGGAGCCAAAATTCTAGCTTATCTATAATTACACTAATTAAGGCATTACTAAAACCATAGTTCTTGTCAACCTTGACAGTTGACATTTTTTTAGCGGTTGCAGATTTCGTCTTCCCAGCAGAGGGAGGTTTTGATTCTTTTTGGAAGTTTTGGATAAGTTTTCTCATCAGACTCTTTAGTTAAAATGTTGTTTTGTATATTCCATGAGAACTGGAACTTCAGCCAAAACCACAGTTGTTATGGCTCTTCAATGGTCTCTTATTTATTTCATTGACTATGCTAGTTGGCTTCAGAAGTCATATATCCATATATGTTTCTTCATTTCAGTTAGGTTGAGTCTCGGGTTTGCTCAATGTTTGTCTGAAAAATTATGCGTATCAATTAATTTTACAGTCATTCATTCTTTAGAGATCCTATTTATTTATTTCTGTAAGCTAGTGGAGCAAGGCCAGCTATTTGAATTGGGATTCAATTCCTCTAATGAAGTGCATGTCAAAAACTGGGAAGATTCCTTCCTAAATTAGGAGGACATCTTCATTGCTCTTTGCGGTATGTTTAGAGCAGTCAGTGAAAGAATGTGTGTATGTAAGTATAAACAAGCATGGTTATCTTCAACAGCCATGCCAGCAGGAAAACTAATAAAACTATATTAAAGTTACGATGTTCTCTGATGAATTTCAGTTTGTTGAAATTGTAAATGCTTTTTTTTGTTACAGAAGATAATTCATTTTAGAGTTTTGTTATGCTTTTTTGACTTCCTTTACTTTGAAATTTTGTCCTCTCAGAAGATTTGTTTTGAAGAACCATGCAAAAGAACAGCAATTTACCCTACTTTATATTCCCATTTCAATATGCATATATAGTTTTTTTTTGTTTCTCACATATGTGTACGAGTATATGGGATTACAAGAATACCAAATTACATTGTTTATAAATACGAAAAAAAAAACCAACCATTAAAAATTATTAAATGCAAAATATATTACACATGCAACTTGAATTTAGCACTTTGTTGTACAATCTTTGTATATACTGTATGTTCTATTACATCTCTGATTTATCTGGTTAATGGACAAATGGTAAGAAGATAATGGGCATATTAGTTGATATACGTTAGTCTTGTTTTCTTATAAAATAAGACTTGTGCAATTTACTTCCACCTGTCAGCAGTTATAGATTATGTTTGGCAGTGCATATCTGTGAGTCGCATCAGACTATACTTAGGATACTGGGGAAACTGAGGTTATGATACTGTTGAAAACGTATTCACTGGAAACCAACATCCACTAGTTCTGTTGCGTTTTAGTCAAGCAGTTTTAGCTAAATCATTCAGTTTACAGCTATTTAACTTGTTTACTAACTACCACTGATACTGTACTAAAGATGGAATTACTCATATTCTTGAATGTTTATGATCCGTAATACCTGAGTATCTTAAAAACATTAATTGAAATTATTTCTGTAAAAGTTCCATTGACAAGGAAAGTGGAAGTAACATTTGGAGAATTAAAGCTCTGGGTTTCAGTCCTACAAAGGTGTGTAGACTATGGAAGTTGAGAGTTTTTACCTTGAATGCTAAAATTGGACAGACAGCTTCATTTTTTTTTTTTCTTGTCCAAATTGAGAGAATATAGCCTGTTTTTTTCAACACCTTTTGAGGTGTCTGACCTGATTCCAGTCAGCTATGTTTAGGCTGTTCATTATGAAAATTAGGGTTTTTTTAAGGTAAGAACGTGTGAGGGTGAAAAGCTGGGAAGTGCACAAAATTAGCAGCAGTTAGAATAGAGAAAGCAAACAAGGACAGAACAAAAATGAACCTTGCAATTATAAGTCATTCTCCAGTCCTGACTTCCACATCACAGGTCCTTTTCCTTGCCAAGATCTTATCAACTGTCAGAGCTCATAATTCATAGGTTAAATTCTAAAATGCAGTAGAATAGGACAGGATTGCATAGGGGTGGGTAGGGTAGGATACATTGTCATCTATCTGCTGACACCAGAAGGATGATGAGTCTTAGCAATTTCTGGTTCTGCTCCATACCCTGGAGGGAACATACTCTGCCGACACAGATAGTCTGTCCATTCGTCCCCACTTGGTTTGAAGCGAGGTTAAAGCAGATGTACAAAGTTTGCTTTGAATGTGGAACACGTTTTTCACAGATAGAGCGTTCACAGAATTTAAGAGCTGTCCTACAAAGGCTGTCTCTAATGTGATTTTCAGAGACTTGTAACTCAATGAAACCTTAATGAATATCCTTGGAAGCAGTATAAAACCTCTTAGATTCCAAGTCCCGGTGCCAAAGTATTGTTAAAGGTTTTTTAGAGGGAGAGAATGTAAAACTGTCAAAAAATATTGCTCTTTCTCCTCCTTTTAGCTAATCTCTTTTTCTGAAACGCTGTGAATTTTGTTAGAAGAAACTTCATTTAAAGTGATAAAAAGCCCAAGATAGAGAAATAGTATGCAAATTTCCAGCGCAAAAGGTTAATGTTAGCCAATTATTTTTTTCTTTGTTGAGTCATTTTGTATCTTTCTGACATATCAATTACATATTATCACACTGCAGATATTTTTATGTCAGGCTGTCTGCTTTAAGGTTATAGAAAGCTTTTACAGTCTTTAGGCTATGCAGTATTGTGTGCTATGTTTTCTAAACCTTTTTGCTTCAGTGAAACTTTAAGGTAAGTAAGATAATTATGTCATTTTAGAAAGTGCCGTTAACAGTAGTGTTTAAAATATTAAGATTTCAGTAGCATTAAGTTGTGACACGATCACAGTCTGAATCAGTCTTTGTAGATGATTATGTGCATCGTTTTCAGAATATTCTCACAAGGTGCTCTCTAAAAGTGCCATTGTAGGTTTCATCACACCTTGAGTAAAGCTGAATGTTATGTGCTTCCATAAAAATTCTAGGCAGTTTGGTAGTTACGTAATGGTATGTGAACTGTATAGGAGGGCACTTTATAGTTAAAATGGCTCAAGTTCTGTTATGTGTTGTGTGTGCAAATGTTTTCTATAAAATGCTTCCTAATTTGGATCCACCTGGCATAATACAGACAAAAGGAGTTATTTCAAGATGCTCATTGCCTCTTGTGGCTCATCTAAGCTATTCAATTCTTGTGTTTGCTGTTACTTTATAGAACACTGATACTGCAATAACTTTTAGAAATGCACCCTTTAGTTGCAGAACAAACATGGTATAAATTACGGTTCTTGACCCAGAGATTAGAATTTCAGGTTTTATTCCTACTAATTTGTTATTTCTTTTGTACCTGGAGAATCATAGTGACATCCAAATTCTGTGTTATGGAAATGAATTCTTTAGGGTACATCATTTTGCTTGAGAAGCCTCAAGTGTATAGGTTAAAGACTCAATTAGTCTTTTTCTACCATTTTCTTAGGTCTTCAAAGCTGCTTCTCTGCCATAGCTCAGTTTGGTTTGAAACAAAATTAAGACATGACTAATTAGTATTAATCAATCTCAAAAAAATAAGCTTAAGTCTATGTTTGTAGATAATTTATTCATTGAGTTGGATGTTGACGCTTTCATCCCTCTGATTTCTTCTATTGGTCTCAAGTGTTTTGTGTCCTTTTCCTCCAATACTCTCATTTATCACTTTTTCATCTGTAAAAACAATGTGTTCTGTCCTGCTTATCTGACGCATAGCTGATAATACAGCCCTGTTTCAGCAGTGCAGTGATTTTCTGAGTATTCAGAAGAAATAGAAGAATGTGTCTTCCACAAAATAGCTTTGTTTTTCTTGTATATCCCAGCATTCCAGTTCCTTATCTCAAAACATCACATTTCAAATCCTGAATTGACTTTGTCTGTACTTTTACCAGCCAGAGCTAAGATAACTGAATTTGGTTTGCACATCAGTTGTCGTAGCTGGCTGCAATATATCCCTGAATCTGACTGGGTTTACCTTTAAAGAGAAAGGGGTTACATCTTTCTCATAAAGCCTTCATAACTTTATTCAGCTGTGAAAGACGTGAAATACTGTCGACCAATATGGCCTGTTGCAGAAATCATGCAGGACATGGAGCGAGTCCAGAGGAGGGCGATGAAGATGATCCGAGGGCTGGAGCACCTCTCCTAGGTGAGAGAGTTGGGGTTGTTCAGCCTGGAGAAGAGAAGGCTCCAGGGTGATCATATTGCAGCTTTCCAGTACCTGAAGGGAGCCTACAGGAAAGCTGGAGAGGGTCTTTTTACAAGGGCATGTAGTGATAAGACAAGGGGCAATGACTTTAAACCGAAAGAGGGTAGATTTTTATTAGATATAAGGAAGAAATCCTTCACTCTGAGGGTAGTGAGGCACTGGAACAGGTTGTCTAGAGAGGTTTTGGATGCCCCATTTTTGGAGGTGTTCAAGGCCAGGTTGGATGAGGCTTTGAACAACCTGGTGTAGTGGAGCGTGTCCCTGACCATGGTGGGGGTTGGAACTACATGATCTTTGAGGTCCCTTCCAACCCTAACCATTCTATGATTCTATGATTCTCTTAAAAAGTGAAGTTCTAATCGTTTTTATTTGCTAGTGAATAGGGGATCAACTCCCAGCAAATAAAGTTTCTGAAAGACAGAGGCAAATCCAATCTTATGATCACTACTTTTCTCTCTCAACATTGTGCCCCGACATCATTAGTCTGTGCCCAGTAATTCCCACAGCTGATGGGATAAACCTGTGATGCTTAACAGTGCCAGGTCATGCTGATTATTTTAGCTTTGTCTATGACACTCTGCATAATTTTTTGAATTATTTTAACCACCTCGTGCATGAATTTGCATGTTTTTAGATAAATATCTATGTATGCATCAGAAAGGGATGTTATGAAATTTAGTTAGATTAAAACGAGATTATGTGTATTTGGTGTAAGTTGAATTAAAAATAGCCTTTTAATTTTATTGTAGTTCTGATAGTTTACATAGTTTAAGGGTCTCTCCCATTCCCTAGAAAAGGCGGCCAGAAAAACAAACTTTATTTCATGTAAATTTGTGTTTACTAGTATTTATCATTATACAGCTGAGGCACCTGAATCACAACTAATACTGTATTTGTGATGTGAGCTGCACTACAGTATGTGGAAAGGGCTTTGGACACAAACTACAATCTTACATTATTCAGAGTGTTTATTGAAAGCATGGTTATGTTTAAGGAAAATGTAGATGTTGTAAAGTCGTCTTCTGTTAGTCTGTGAACTTATTCCAGAAAAAAAAATCACACACTCTTTAGCATAACATTTACATGCTATTATCTGGTATTCAGTGGTAACACTGCTCTGTAAAATAAGAGGTACGAGGCAGACTTTAGACAGGTATTTTAAAACTTAAGTCATCATGGACTATTGGCTTTGCCTGCTTTGCCATCCCTCACAATTATACTGTTATCCCTGTTGTGCTTGCATAGCCCAGATATCCTTGTATGACCCAATGGCAACATTTGTGCCTTTTTGTGCCAAAAGGAAAACCCTTCATTGTATGGTTTATCAAAGAACATCCTGGGAAAGATGTAAAAGCTGAAAGGATAAAAAGCCTGATTTGCTGTCTTTAGAAAGTTAATCATTTCTTAAACTTTTAGATCAGAAATACAATTTGTTCTTGATCCTTCTAGGTCTTTGGATGAGTAGTCCAGAAAAGATGTATTTGCAGTTGTACACAAAGTAGATTTAATGAGCTCCCGGGATATATTATTTACATGGCCAGTATATTCACACAGCAGTGTTACTGCTTAGAGATACTGTATTTCACTGTCTTTCTCATATTCAGACAGGCTCTAACTTGCCAGATTATTTTTTTTTCTGAATGAGCGTATAACTAACAGATGTTTGGTTTTGGCTCCATGTCTACATTCTTTGAAAGCTGGAGAATTAAATTGCTGACATTCAGACAACACTAATTCACATATCCAGGGAGCCTAATTTGCCATCCCTGAGATCCTGATTCCTGGTGTTCATGGGTTTAAAAACCATTTCAGTGACACAATATAAGAATAGGCTGGGGAGTTTCAATAGTATGCTCCTGCTAAACATAATCACATTTTATAAACATCTGCGTCATTACTGGTGTGATTCATCTCTAAGCTGTATACAGCTGTGTTTCCAGTTTCAATTAACAGTCCCTTAATTGCATATCCATCTCATGTTACTAATTTAGTTAATTTATTCATAATTAAGAGTATTCTATTTTCTACGAAGGTTTGTTGAGCATAGTACATTATTAAAAAAAAAAAAAAGAAAGAAAAAGAAGGCGGCTGAGAGATTTCAATTCTCACAATAGCTACATTGGAACAAAAATGTCTTTCATGCACCTAGAGAGGAAGTCAAGATATAAGGGACATTTTTTCTTCTCTCATTGTGGAATGAGAAAACTTTGGAAGGGTTTTGCTTTGTGTTTGAAAGCAAATAAGAGTATGAATGTGCTCTTTTCTCCTCATTTTTACCATTCTTCCTTTTGCCCAAAATCTAATTTAATTCCATAGTTCAGACTAATAAAATAGGTTTTAATATGTAAGAAGAAATTATAACACTGAAAAGGTGTTACAAGAAGTATGTAGGAGACACACACCATCCTGTCTCAGACATTTTTTTCTTCTAACATTTGTATTTTAGAGTACAATGTATTTAAAAGGACCTGTGTGATTAGTAACTGTCAGATAACATAAAAATTAAGGCTGAGACATATTCAGGTGGAAGATAAGGACTATCTTAGTAATATTATTTATCAAAAGAAGTGTTTGCTTTTTAGAAAATATCTCATTTATCCATTCAAGAATATTATTTGCAGAATGGTTTAGAAATCCTAGAAAAAAACGCCTTGTAGTTGTGCACAGTCTAATGACATTCTTCACTTACCATTTTAGCAGAATTGGTTACAACTCTCCAGTACTTTCTAAATAGACAGATACTGTCTTCTCTGTTATCTTTACAAATATTGGGATATTCATTCTAGGAAATGACTACAATATTAAGGTGTTGTATGTATAAATGCTCCTCAAAAAAGAAAAAAAAAATCAGCTTTTTCTGACTTCCTTTGGCATGAAAAATATTTTGATACTTGTATGTTATCAGTGAGTAGACGAGCAGAACCTTGAAAGTTCAGCATCCCTTCTGGAAAAGAGGGAAAAATACAGGACAGTCTTCCTTTCAAAAAACAAAAATATTTGTTATTTGTTTGAGATAAATATTGTTTCCAGAGTAGACTATCACATTGCTATAATTTGAAGCAAACATAGAGATCAGTAAGTTGTACGGAAAACATTCAAATAGTCTAATCAATATGTTTCAAGCAGAGCTGCAGGGTTTTAATAACAGCTGATGACTCCCTTCTAGCTGAAAATCACAGTTGTCCGCTGCTTTTCCTTTAATCTTCCCCTTCCTGCAATCTCCCTGATGCTGTTTTCAGTTTCTCTCATTGCTCTTTTTCTCCTTAAAGCTTCCTTTCTTCCTCTTCATATAAGCTTCTCCTTGTCTGTCGTACCATCTACAATCATACCACTACTTTTTTAAAAAAGGCTAGGAAGAAAATCATTAAACAAACAAATAGAAAACACAAACAGGAAATTTATGATCTAACAAGAGAAGAAAAGAAAGAGAAGGCGAGAAGAAAAGTGGCATGTAAGGTGCAGGTGAGGTAGTCTTTTAGTCATGGCAGTTTTATGGCACAACTTTCTCCTTTCCCAAGGAATCTCTTAAGATCAGAGTTAGTAAAAGCTACAGCCATGCTCTAAGCAGACTTCTAAAGCTCTTCAAAGCAGACAGTCTCACAATTTTCTTTTCTTTTACTTGTCAAATATTAATGCTGGAATGTAATCTTGTGAAGATAATAAAAGTTTGAACCATTTCAACCTTTTAGCTGCATGCTCTGTGTATTTAGCAAATAGAATGACAGTTGCAGTGCTAACCTTGCTGTATGAATTCCAGGCTGCCCCACCTTTTTTGATTAAAATGGTGATTAGGGTTAAAGGAGATTATAGCAATTTGCTAGGGCCCTGTTTCGCTGCAAGCTCAAGGTAAGAGAGGGCGATTCAAGTGCCTACAGAAAGATTATCACGACTTGATCAATCTTCAAGCTTCTATGGATTTTTACTACCTTTGTTATTTGCGTACATTCTCCAGATTTTACTATGCAAGAAGGGAAATGCATTCATTTTCTGTACACAAAAAAAGTTAATAATTTTATCCCTCCAAAGAGAGATGGGTTTTCAAAAGGGAATGCACAGGCCTTTTAAATTTTATCATAGTATTATCACACTCTGGAGGTTTGTTGTTCTTTTTTCTCTTTTTTTTTACTCTGCGTAAAAGGAGAGGGCAATTGTACCTTGTACTTCATTCAGATGCTAAGTTTAAACTCTATGGAAGTCTATATGCATGTAAACCTACATGAATTTGTATTTTAAAGAGTATTGCACATAATTTGCTTATTTCTCTAGAGTCATGCCTGAGCCAAAAGTTGGAAATGAATATAATATCCAGATCTCAAAACATCTTCCTGTTAAATTAAACTTTTCAGATTAAGGTTTTGGGTTCAGATCATTAATATCAGGTTTCAGTTCTGCAACCTCAATTTCATGACGTTAGATATGCAACTCCCATCTGTGTTTTTCCCAGAAGAGGACTTTGTGCATGCAGTATATTTATATATATAATTTTTATATATATATATATATCTTCTGCAGATTTTACTGACAAACAAGAAAATAAATACCTGTCATAAAAATGTTAGTATTTTTTTGTGTGTTTTCAGTTCTGTGTTTTTAAGCTCAGAGGACAATTTTACTTTTAGTGTACTCTCAGAACTCCTGAGGGACCTGGAACGGAAGGGTGTGCTCAAGTGGTAGTAATCTCAATAGCATATGAGTACAGTGTTACTGTGCTCATGGTTTCTGCCACTTTCAGAATAAGCCTTTGAAGTGACCAGCTACAAATTTCAGTTCTGAATGCCCCATTAGTTTAGTCATCGTTTGTTCTACTACAGCATATGTATGTGTAATAAAGTAGTGCGTTTTGCAATAAATATTAATCTTGAACTGTACTTCAAATAATTACTTCCCCCTCAAAAAAAGAGTCGCTCTTCAAAGACTGCTTTCTGATCCTAAGTATGCAATAGACCTCCCAGCTATCTGGACATGTCTTCTCTGGATCAGCCAATACTTAAAAAGTTTATGTTAAATGTTTACTTGTTATGTAAAATAAGCGTTGTGATTTTGAGTCACTCTCAGATGGGAGATAGATCTATATTTAACTGATCACCGAAACAGCCCAGACTGGGCCTGACCAAGAAAGAAATCAGTCAGTAAAAGATCAAGAAAGGGAGAGGGATCGTTTAGGCCACCAGAAGATCAGAGGTATTCCAGTTATGAAAAAATAATTTACCCCTTTTACAGGATGCCCATATCTGCTCCTGAACGTAAGTGGGAGTGCTGTGTGCCTTGCCTAGGCTGGTCCTGTTCATTTCAATGGAAGGCACATACAAAGTCAGCAGGATTTATCTCCCTGTTTCCTGGTCGTGTCAATCCGTTATCCTTCACTTGTGGAAAATCTTCAAAGGTTCTTGGCCTGTTATACTGAATGGATAAGTCTGTGCAGATTTCAAAACCTAGATTTGTTTCTGAGGTTTTTGTCTGTGCTGTACTCCCACTTCGAGGATTGTACAAATCCCATTAAAGCAGCAGCCTCTCAAACTACTTCAGCAGGTTTTAGTTTTAGTTGTGGGGTTTTTTTTCCCAGTATTTCGATGCATAGGTGAACTTCTAGAATTTTAATTATGTCTATATCAGATGAGCTGCAGAAATGTAAAAAGGTTTTGGGTGAGATTTAATTTTAGATAGCAGCTTAATTAACTGTATTTGTGAAAACTAGTACAACTTTAATTAAATGTCTCTACATTAATTTAGTTATTTAATTGAAAATTTATTGGGGTAGACCTTACAATTTATAACTCTTTCTGTCTGAGGATCTTAAATAGCAGATCATAATAATAATTTTAAAAAAAACCCACACACCTGTATTTAAGCATTTGCTAGGTTTCTACCAGCTTTTTTCAAAGAGCAGAAAGGATTTTTTTCTCCTAAATACTTATTCTGGTTTATGGATTTTATAACAGGATTAGACATCTGAAAACTCAACCTATAAATGATGATTTCTCTCTTATCATATGTGTTTGGGTTGATCTGTTTTTATCTCACGTCAGCTTTTGTCCCTTTTTCAATGTCATATCGATGCTGGCTTGTACTACTACAAAAGTACCACTCACAAGACTTTTGGGGTTAGTTGTGATGCACAGGGAACGCTGATTGCGTTCTGGGTCTGCAAGATTCTGTGCTGTCAGAGGTATAAGTAGAGGAGCAGGTCCAGTAAGGAGAGCAGGGGCCTGAGACACTTTAATCCTTTTGTAGACTTTCATAGGAGCCTGCACATCTCCAGCACAGCATGTAGCTTCTCTCCGGTTCCCCACTCTGCTTTCAGAAATGTGAAGAGACAAAGAGAGGCTGGAGCACTATTAGAGCAGGGTGTGCAGCTATTCGAATGAAGCCCCAAATAGTGTGTCCACCTTCCCTCATGACTCAACAACATGAGAAAGGGTTAACTATTTCTTTTCACAGTTAGGCTGCATCGACCTGCAGTAGAAGTATATATGTTATATTAAATATTATATATAGATTACAATTTATTCCAACTTACCTTCTGTTTTTGAACCTATATCAATGATCACAATCTTCCAGTGATAGCACTCAGAATTTCCAGTATATACTTTCCTCTAATTTAAATTATTTCCACTGCCCTACATTTCCCTTACGATTGAAAAGTGAATTCTATTGATACTTTGCCAAAGAGACTGTTCATAACAATTTTCTTTTCCTTCCCAACACCTATTGCATGCATCAGTTGCATAAATGGTAATTTGAAGCCTTCTTAGCACAGCTGGATATTTTTCATTGATTCTTTTCATCTGAGCATCGTTCATTAGAGTTACTTCATCTTTTTGTCTGCAGTGCACTTTATCTGCAGAATGCTGGGATCTGTACAACAAAATAGAACAAAATGTACAAGGACTTCAAGTCCTTCCAGTGTCATATCTGTCAGGTTATAAATTTGAGACAGAGCAAACAACCCTATTTCTTGCCTTCCTTGAGGTACCTATTTAACTTAATTTATTCCATACTGCCAAAGAAACTATGAGAAGTTGCACTTGATTGTTCCAATCCTGCTTCTGGTGATGTGCATTCCAAATGTCCTTTAACGTATATACTTATAAAAATATAGGCTGGCATTTAGAAAGGCTTAGGTTTGCTTCTCAGTACACATATGAAAACACATATGGTGTCTGTCTCACAGCTTCATCCTTTCGATCAGGATAACTATGTGTATATATAGAACTTTTACTTCTCTCCTATTCCTTGTTTTAGGAAAAAGCAAGTTTGCTGTCACAACCAACACTAGTTTTTAAAGATCTTTGTAATTATATGTTCTGTAAAAACTGAAAGTTTTACAGTTTTCAGGAGAGAAAAACTAAGCATGTTTTTTTAATTATTATAAATTTTAAAGCGTAAAGACTTTTGAAATTATCTAAGTGAAACCACAAATAGCTCTTTTAAAATCTTGTTGCTTTATGTTTCACTTTTCCTCAATATTTTAATTTTATGTCCCAGGAAATGTAACCACATTTTCTGCTCAGCTTTGCCACTACAAATACAAAAGTGGTGTGTGAGTACTTAAGATGCATAATATAAATAGTTGAAATTGTCAAAGAAAATAATATATGTCAAATAAAGTATTCACTGTTTAGATGATTAAAAAAACCTGAGCTTTCTTGGAAGTGTTGGAGTGAAATTTAACTATTAGTCAAACTTCTAGTTATATCGTCTTTTACAAACAGCAAAATACTAATTTAGCAGATTTCAACAAGAACACTTACTTCTAAGATGGTCAATATCTCAGATCTACTTGTTATTTCGGGAGCATTACCTGATTTCCTTCATCTAATTAACTGATGGGAATTCTTGACTAAATGGAGGATTTGGGGTAAACGGTGGATTGTGTTTGTACTTTTTTATTTGCTGTAATTGAAATGTTTTATTTGTAGTACAGCAGATTGTTTGAAGTGCAGTCTGATTGCTACGTATTCTTAAATTATTCAGTGAAATAAACAGTAAGAGAGTAATTTTCCATGAAGGCATGGTGTAATATGTAAAACAGAAAGCTGAGTAGGACATTAAGTTTATGAGCTCCTGAGCAATTTTTTGCAATGGTGGGAAGTGCTTCCAACTGAACCAAAATAACTTGTTCAAAAGTCTGAAGTAATGAACATCATCGTTATGATCTCAACCTACTCAGCCAACTTATGAGATGGGTGGTGCTGCTGCTAGGAGGGTTGCTGTAGTTTCAGTGTCTCTGATACTGATGTAATGTCTGCAGACTGTTAGAGCTATAAAATTACAAATCCAGAAGCTGATATTGATTATGCTCCTTCTTAAAATAACATGCACTTATTTTAAAGGTTGCTTGCTCTAATAGTTCATATTCAAATATTTTGTATTACCTGTTTGGTATAGAACATGTCTAGATAGTAATAATAATAATAGTATTGCCTACAGTAATATTTCAAGGGACTACATTTTTTCTATACCATCATATCGAGAATGTTTGTGTTTATGTTTATTTTAAGTAATTTCCTAGTCAGTCATTACTAATTATTGTAATTAAGTCCATCTTTCAGCTCTTTTGGAAGTGTTTTGCATGATGGCCCCCATGTCCAGGTATATTTCAGCCATACCACCTGTTTTTGAGCACAAAGGGAGATGCCCAGGCCTGAACATTTGTTAAGTGTCTAATGTTAACATACTGTCGAACTTCAGAAAGGTCAAGATTCAAACGAAGTGTCAAATCTGCTACTTACTCTATAGCTTTAAAGCACTGCTGAAGTGAAAGAACTTTGCCTTTCTACCAAGTATGAAGCAGGTGCTCAGTTACATCTAATTGCAATTGTATTTCACTTTGCTTTTAAAATAATGGATAATATTCAAGTCTGATTACTCAGTGATGTGCCTTGAGTATTACAAAATTATACAGTTTCATTCTGATTTACAAAATGTCATCTGAACAACAAGATTTTATTTTCTCTATGCTTCCTGCTACTCCATTCAATCTTACTAATTCTCACTGTTTAGTAGTAAGGATTTAACTGAATATTTAATCTGTCATTCTTTACTGCTAAGATCATAGTCTGACCAACAGCCGGACCTACTAAGATCTTATGACGAGAAGTGTCTTGGTATCCTCAGAATAATTTAATAGTTTATGAAATACAATTTTTAGAACATGACTTCCAGTGTTCCTAATATTCTCTAAATATAACCTGTTAAAGCAAAGAAACCTTTAAACAGATCATTCGATCTGTATTTACAGATATAAACAGTATAATTCTTAAATATTAAGATCAGAACATTTCGAATATAGATACTATAACTAATATGAATCTATTAGGGAAGAAACGTTAGCTGCCAGTATAGCAGTTGGTGAATGGTTTCCCAATTAATAAGAAAATCCCACTTCTGTTGTTAAACAATTTCAAGTGCTCATAACAGTCACAGAGAACTGGCAAGCAAAATGGTTTTGCTGATGTAGGAGTCGAGATTAGTAATGCACTTTCTCAAGGGAACAATGTTTGAACAAGTCCAAGGTTTCGTTTGAAAACTTTTAGAACTAGAAAACAAAAGACTATATTAAAATTACATCGTTTGACAGCCTAACTTAACTTTGAAGGTGCTCCTCACATTTCCAGTGTTATTGATTCTATCTTGAACAGTAACGCAGACACAAACCAGTGTTTATAACTCTCTGGATATACCTCATTTATGTAGCTTTAGAGGATGTGGTCGTGACTGTGTACTATAAAAGTGCATAGTCAATGCTGCTAAACCTATACTGGATCAAAGAATGGAGAGAATGCTGGTCCTGAAGTGAATTAGTTCTCTGGAAGTGAATTTGCTTGCCCCTCCTTGACTCAGTATATTAAAGCTTGTGCAGCAGAATGCCAAAAACAAACACAAAACTCTTCTGACTGTTTTAAAAACATGACATTTCCTCAGTTATTTTCCAGTTTCAGCAGATCAGATTTTTTGCTAGTTAGAAAACGGATTCACAAGAATTGGAGGTTCTGATAGTCTCATTGAAGCAAACACAGCTAAAGTTTGATTTTTCTCTTGCTTACCAGAGTTCCGTACTTCTTAGATATTATTCTGTATTTAAGTAGACCATATTTTTTATTAAGTTTTCTAACCATAGCAAGAATAATTTAAGTTCTGGGATTATTTTGGAAGGAAAGAAGTTATCGTATACATATACTCCTATGCACATGTTTATGGACACATATAAAATTAGGTTTTCAGACAACATGGGAGACAAAAATGTGTTTGAGAGCTAACAAGCAGGTATATAATTTATTCTTGCAGTACTAGGCTATCACAACAGATGCACAGATGGATGGCTGGGAAAAAGCTGTCAAATTATTTTCAGTCCAGCAAGTACATCTATATAGACTTTGAAGGTTTTACAAGTTTCAGTGGAAAATATTTCAGATTGCCACAAATAAATAAAAAAAACACAAGCTGCCTTGATTCTTATTTCTAAGTAACACAGAAACCAAGCCAATCATTCTGTAGTATAAGTTTGGTTGGTAGGTACTACAGTCAAAATATTGAATCACGTGGACTCCATGAAACAGAAACACAAGATGTTCTTGTTGTTGAGCCACAGTTGGAGTTCTCATATTTGCACTGGTCAGAAATGAAAGTGAGCTGGAGTGGGCAGAGAAGTAAGTTTTTTTTAAGCCTAACCTGTAAGTTACTGTCATAATAGGGATTCTAGTAATTACTTTCAACTTTATTTTTGACTTTATTTTAAAGAACATAGAGGAGAAGCACAGAGGCAGGACATGAAAAAATAGAACACTTACTTAAACTCTGAAGAATAATTTAAAACAGTCAGAATGTGATAATATGAAGCAAACAACAGGAACTCAAGCAGAATCTAACAGGAAATTGACAGTGGTGAGGAGGGGGAGCAGAATGGGAGGATCAGGTGAGGGACTTTATTGTTGGCATGGGAAGTGGGAGTCACAGCAGAAAGGATTAATATTTTTTTTTAATTGTTGTATGCATTGCTTTGGAAATTTCCCTTTCAAAAGAATCCAAAATATTACAAAATTAGTACACTACTCATATGAGCCTATAAAGTTGTATTTCTCCTTTACCAAATTCTGCACCTTCAGGTACATAATCCTGCCAGTTGTTCTCTCATATAATGAACATTAACAGTACAACATCTGTATTCCTGGTCTCTCAGCTGTTGGTTTTTTCCCCTTTTTCCTTCCTGATTTTCGTGATTGTTTTCCCTTGTACAAGACAAATACTAAATAATAAGACAGTGTAATGGTATGGGCAGCTGAACTAGAAGCAGACCGATAAAGTGGATGTCTTTAGGGAAATGTCATGGAATGGTGTACAAGGACATATGTTTAAAAATCAAGTGCAACCCCAGTTTCATTGTGGATTTTTTTTTCTAAAATACATGTAGGTTTGGAAATTTTGCCCATGTGGTTTTCCTATCAAATTTTTCAGTCTCACTGCACCCTGTTCTGTTCACCAACTCTTCTATTGGTTTTTCAAACTGTAAGTTTTGAAAGTTCACTTTGGGATTTGTAGCTACCTTACAGCCTCATGTCTGCCACTGCTGGCAATCCTAAAGGATAAAAATTACCCAGTCAAAAGCAATTACAGATCATCAGAGTGGAATCTGGTTTCTGCAGCCAGAAAGCAGTTACGGACATGTAACTGTAGGCCAGCATTGCTATTCCAGCAGTATGTAATCAAAGCACTTGTTTGTTCAGAGGAATCTTACTGCATGGTGGAGTTATTGACTGAATAGATTGTCTAAATAACGGCTTCTCTCTTAGACTTGGCTGGCTAAGAGTTTTGTTTTTTTTCCTGAGACTATGGGGGAAGACTATGGAGGGTGTGAAAAGACCTACCAGCATAGAAAAGAATAGATATGGTAGAATCTGCAGAAAGCAGAGAGAGTTCTAATGAGAGAAAGCAAAGGGAAAATGAAAAACCTTCCTACAGTGAAGTTTTACTTTTTTTTTACAGATAAATTTAAAAAGGCATAAAAAGTTAAAGTATGCCATTAAATGATATTAAAAGACAAACAGAACAAGTAAAACAATAAATAGACTAATAAAAAATGTCAGTTGTATAATCATGGGTATATTTTAAAAAAATTATCTATGTAGTACTAAAAATAAGGGCTGTCATAATTGATTCAGAAGAGGCAAAGGAAGGCTAACACTCTAGGACAGAAAAGTCTCAAAGTTAAATGACTCTACAGCCACAATTTTATTCCTTGGTATTATCATTAAGTTAAAAAAGTAAGTACGAACACCAAAAAACACAGTTAAATCTTTTTCTCTTCCATTTGTAAACTTCTGCTTGAAAGCTAATAATTTCTAAATAAAGTTGCAAAAGACTCAGTGCTGCATGAAATTCCTTTGCATATCTCGCTCAAACGTATAAACTCATTGCAGTAAATAGTATATTGAAAAAACATAATTTCATTTGCTTTTTACAGATGATCTGAGTACTTTTATTTGACATAATTTGTCAAGCTTACATAAACATTTTTCTGCCTTCAGACTTCTTTAGAAATCCTAGCCATCCTGATGTATTAACTTTGTTTGTCATTTGGCCAATGGGATTGCTCACCTAATTTTAATGGCATCCATTTGATTTTGTGACTAGATGATCCTACAAAAACCTTACCTAAGGGACAAGAGATCATTTCTATTGTCATAAACTGTTGTGTTGTTTGGGGGTTTTTTTTCCACTTTCTGTAGACCCTAAGAATAAATTTCAATTTCAGAAGTGTTAATGAAATTTCATATAAAAATATGGCATCTGATCTTGTAGCATTAAGGCAAATAGCAGCATCATTGTTGGTTTTACTGAAAGTAGAATCAATTCCATTCCTATTTCTTAAACTGTAAGGATGGTTTTAAGATGCTCTTTCACTCATTTTTAAAAGCATTTTATAGAAATAATGAGGACTTTTTATAGAGATCACTCTTAAGTTTTATAAGAATTGTTTTACTCTTTTTTTTTTTTTTTTTTTGTCTTGTGGAATCCTTTCTTGAGCAAGCCCTCATAATTAAGTCTTTCATAAACAGATATTCTTTTTCAAGAGAATGCTCGTTTGTTTCTTTTATTTGCCTAACTGAAAGGCCACTTGTCAGCTTGTCACTCTGATAACAATAGCTTGTAAGTTAGACATTCAGAAAGGGTTTCCAACATAGTAAATTAAAATTTTGCAATTGCCAATTAAACTGTCTGTCAGTGTATTATATGGTGCCGAAATACAGGTACTGCATTTTCAGGTTTTGAGGCTGGCTTCAGACTGTGTTAGAAATCTTGTCTTTGCTTCTCTCTTATTATTACTCCTTGTTTCACAAACAGTTGCATTGCACTCCCCTTCAGCAGTGCTTCACCCCAGGATCTCCATATTTCTTACTGTCTGAATTCTCCAAGATCTCTTCTATTCTTACAATTTCTCATTTCTCTGCTTTTAGAAACAAATGAGCAATAAGGCAAGCCTAAATAGAAATAAGTTATTAACTTTTGAAAAAAAAAAAGTGATAAAATACCAATAGCTGTGAAAATAAGGTGGTAAATTAAGACTATTTTTATGGCATTCGACAATAAGCAATCAAAGCATTTATCAAAATGTGACATTATCTGGAGATTAAAGGTTGTTTTTCATATTTTAAGCTGTGCAGGAAAGAAATGCATTTTAACAACTCTACCACAATATTTATGCTCTAGTGCTTGTTGTATTCGTTTTTGAACTGATATGCCAAAAAAGTATATTTAATGCTTGCACTAATATGAAGTCTGTGAAATGGCAATAGTCAATGCAGGCCAGTTACAGTTTTCCTAGAAACACAAAATATCATAGCTCTGATTCCACCGCCTCCTGCAGGGCTGCAGCTTGGAGCTTTGTTGCACTGGGAGGAAAAAAAAACTTTCCCTCTGCTCATGGGAGGATCTGAATTTGTGAAGTGGATAGGTCTGGTGATCAAACAAAGCCATTTTTGAAGATTTTAGTTTCATCTGAGACCTTTACAGATTGACGGTGGTAAATAGGGCATTCAACAAAGAGAGAGCTTATAACAGATTTAAGAAGAAAACTGCATGTAATGTTACTGGAATTACTTGAATAAAATTTATGGCACTTAGCAAGTGCACTATATGATAATGCACTTTTTTTACACACATGAAGAGATGGTTTTCTTGAATGCATGCTTTTGCTGTGATCCTTCATGCCACTATAACTCTTAACCTTGACTATATACCACCCTATGTTCTCCATAAACATGTGGTATATTTAAAAAAAAAAAAATAAACACTTTTTCTTCTCACATAGATTAAACTGTGGAAATAAGAAAATGTGTCTTCTAATTTAAAATAAAAACAATTCTGTATCATTGTGGTTTAGCGGTATAGGCTTTATGTAACTTAGGTTTTGCTTTCATGTCACTTGAATTTAACTCACAGATTAGAAAGCATATAGATTTGACCAGCTGCAGGATGAAGACAGCCACTCTCACAAGTAATTTAACACTATTTAGAAGTTTTGCCAGTATCTTTAATTCGTGTAGTATCAATCCTATCATCAGTTGTTTCCATCTGAACTGTTATTTACCTAGAGTCATTTTGTTATCTTTCAGTGTGCCATATGCATGTCTTCCCCAGGAAGAAAAAGAGGCTTTTGTGAAAAATCAGGAGTTGTAGTTGTATATAAAGATGTGTCAGATAACAGGGAGCATTAAGCACTTATTGAATGGATGCTCCCAAACTTGAGCAGCTGCTAGGATACAGAACATTCTACAGAGGTCATTGAGACTGAGAGGCCATCTTCAAAAGATTCATTGGACGAGAACAATAAATAAAAGTTTGTTTAATCTGTACAGTCAGTGATCTCATGAAATGCAGCTTTTCTTTGCGTGTTGTGGCAGCACTTGATCGAGCAAGTAGTTTTAATACATCTTGAAACAGAGCATTATACTCTAGAGATTGCCGGTTGTAAGAATATGAACGAAACAAGAAAATAATGCGAGCAGATCACACTGTAACGAAACTGTCCCTACTGATATCATTGTACTGGTTTCACCCTGCATAGCTAAAACAGGAAACCAAATAGGTGATCTATTTGAGGAAGTTTTGGGACTAAGGATTATTTCCAGTGAATAGATTTCTCACTATTGGTGTAACTCAAACTCTCAAAGTGAAAAAGGAGGAGAGAGCAGAAAACATGAAAGAGAAGAGATGTGGGATTAATACAACTGCTGCTGCACGTAGAATCCTTATTTTGCATTATTACTCTATAGTGTCCCCCAGTAAAGAACGTTTTTGTCTTACCTGCCACCTTCTCCTATGCTTTCCTGTATTTCTCTCTCTCCATGCATTTCTTCTATCAGTCTTCCCAAGAATTTTCCTCCTTTGCATGCAAACTCATTTAGAAAAATTAAACTTTATAAAAGTTATATTTACTGATATCTTTAGAGGATTATTCTAAGATGTATGTCTTAGTATGAGCTGAATTGTCTCAGGAGAAACATATTTCTCTTCGTTTCTGATTGAGGAAGGCTGATCTAGCTGTCTCACCTCAGGACTCCTGAGTTAGGACAGATAAATCTCACTCCATCTCCCCTGCATACCATTTAGCTTAGTATTACGTATGTAGCAGCATACTTCATCTAAGTAATTCTTCAGCTCTTATTTATAGACATTATCAGAGAAAATTGAGAGTTTTACTACATATGTATGAAAAATGTATTTTCACTGCACTTGGGGTAGTGACATGGGTTTTGAAGTGTGAATTGAAATTATAAAACAGAGTGAAGATACTCAACAACAAATTAAGGAGACAACAAAGATAAAACAGTGAAAAAGACAGGACTGAAAATTGAAGTCTCTTGACTACTGATGAAATGATAATCCCAGAGGAGTCAGAAGGCAATATGAGTGGAAGGGAGCTGAAGACTGTCAAAGAAAAAACTTCAAAATGGTAATCAGCTAAAAGTAATACTGAGTAAAGACAATACTGAATGAAGTCTTTGTCTCTTTTAGAAGTAACTCGTACAAAATACAGGTCCAGGCTATGAGCTTCTTACTTGCAGTGATGAGCAGTTATTTCCTAAACTAATGCTAGTAACATAACAACACTGGAGATTCACAAATTTGGGCAAAAGGAGCAATAAAACCAATATGATAAAAGATCAATGAAACTGGGAGAATGTAACTAGAACTATAAAAGAATAATCTTCACTGGTGATGCTCAACTGATACAAGAACTTGCAGACATATGTTCCGGGGCAGCTATCAAATAAAACATTTATTGCATGACATTCTACTTACAGTTCTATAAGTCATCAAAGTTACATTCCCCTTGGTACAAAAACCATACATTACCTGACCTTTCAGAAACAAACGGCATTTTCAGTGCAACATTAATGTATTATATTTTTTAGTTTAATAAGAGAAAAAAAAACGAGAAAGAGGGAAAAAGAAAAGCAAAAAAACCACATTAAAATCTTGTTAAGAGACAGTAGGGCTTTACCTCAGGAATAGACTATGAAACATTAATAAGAACATTTTCAAATTGTGAAAAAAAAAAATTAAATTGTTTAGAAATAGTTTTAAACAAAATAGAAAGAAGTCAGTTTTGTTTCAAAAACGTAAAAAGCGTAATGAAGAGAAATAATAGTATTTTAGCAGAGAAGTAAAAGAAATAAAAAAGGCAATAGCAAGGTGTCAATTTTTATGTCTTTACAGCTTATACTAAGAACATATATAGTCCTGTATACTAGGACTATACCTAACTATGGTACACTGGATGTTACTTTCCATGCATGTCCCAAAAGTGAAGAGACAGTGCCTAAAAGAAACACACCTATAAAACAACCCTGTTAGGGTAGGAACAGTAGGTGGTTAGAGCCTAAAAAGACAAAAATCTCAGCAACAACGGTGTCATAATTAATGTTTCAGCCTTTTCCTGTTACAAAATGTTTAAATATATATTTAGACTGAGGATAACAAAATAGATAACAGAAGCTCTGTAAGAAAAATGCAGAAGGGTGGGGGCAATCTTAGTATAGCCCTGCAAAACTTTTCTCTACGTCTGTGATGCCTGTATACTATTTTAAGAACAATCACAAGAGTATAAACGTGTTCTAATGTGATGTACCTGAAATCTAAATGTACCACTTTTTTTCTTCAGTGATGGGAAAAGTTAGAGGCCTCAAGACAGGTTTTGCAAATCAATGCCCTGTAGTGCCCTGCTGCAAGTTGCCTTTCTATAAGCATTTGACAGAGAAAATTTAATCCATTATAGATTATAAAATCCAGCGTATCTTTCATAAAGATTTCTCACTGGAGCTGACCTTTTCTAGTGTTTCCTGTGCCAATCCAGATGCCTTCACTCATGCAAAATAGTAACTTTTTCCATGAATAATGTCAGTGAAATCTATAAGACATCCTGTGGAGTAAGATGCTACTTAGGACGAATGTGACTGAAGAAATAAGAATGCACCCCTTGAAACTCACTAGAGGTAGAAATGGGTGAGAAAAAAGCATCAAGTTTGTGCAATCAGTCACAGAAAGCACAAAATCTTTCACATTTGATATTTTGAGGTAGTGTATCTTACAACTTTTTCCCTTTTTTTAAGTTGCTGAAACCTTTTTGATTTAAAATGGTTAAGGAATTATCTGTATGTGGAATTGATGAGACTGGGGATTAAGGGGGAAAGAGGGGGGGAACTGAGGCTCTATCAAATCACCTGTGTTTCCGTTGCCTTCAGCAGAGAAGACCATCATGATTTTAGATTTCCAGAAAATATGGGAGATGCTTATGAGTGTAACACGTTAATGACATTTTACAGTTCTGGAAACATTATGAACTTTACGTGTGAAATAGTACCTATCTTCAGTTTTCAGAATAATTTCTATTAGACTGCATTCCATCCCCTCTCCCCCTCAAATAATCTAAATTTCTAGTTTTAAGGACTAGAATTTCCCCTAAATTTGGTACAAAAGCACATTGCATAAGAGGTGAAAAACTGGGTTTTGTACTTGAAGGACTTTCCCTTCAGTTTCTCTCAAGATTTGAAAAAAAGTTTCTTCTATTTCCAAACAGAATGATTAAAGAGCATATATAGATTCATAGATTCATAGATTCATAGATTTCTAGGTTGGAAAAGACCTTAGAGATCATCGAGTCCAACCATCCCTAATCCCCATTAAACCATATCCTCAAGTAGCTCATCCACCCTATTCTTAAACACATCCAGGGATGGGGACTCAACCACTTCCCTGGGCAGCTTATTCCAGTGGCTGACAACCCTTTCAGAGAAGAAATACTTCCTAACATCCAACCTGAATCTCCCCTGACTAAGCTTATGCCCATTTCCTCTTGTTCTATCTCCCATCACTAATGTAAAGAGCCCTTCCCCTACCTCCCCACCATCTTTTCTCAAGTATTTATAGGCCGTAATCAGGTCTCCCCTCAGCCTCCTCTTCTCCAGGCTAAACAGCCCCAACTCCCTCAGCCGCTCCTCATAAGTTTTATTTTCCAGCCCCTTGACCAGTTTAGTCGCCCTTCTTTGGACTCGCTCCAGGAGCTCAATATCTCTCTTAAAGCGAGGGGCCCAAAACTGGACACAATATTCCAGGTGCGGCCTCACCAGTGCCGAGTACAGGGGCAGGATCACTTCCCTGCTCCTGCTGGTCACACTATTCTTGATACATGCCAGTATCCCATTGGCCTTTTTGGCCACCTGGGCACACTGCTGGCTCATATCAAGCCGGTAGTCAACCAACACCCCCAGGTCCTTCTCCGCCAGGCAGCTCTCCAGCCACTCCTCCCCGAGCCTATAGCGATGCTTGGGGTTTTTATACCCCAAGTGAAGGACTCTGCACTTGGCCTTATTAAAGCTCATGCCATTGGCCTCAGCCCAACGATCCAGTCTGTTCAAATCCCTCTGAAGGGCCTCCCTACCCTCGAGCAGATCGACACAGCCTCCCAGCTTGGTGTCGTCCGCAAATTTACTGAGGGTACATTCAATCCCCTCATCCAGGTCATTGATAAAGATGTTAAACAGAACTGGACCCAGCACTGAGCCCTGGGGAACCCCACTGGTGACCGGCCTCCAGCCGGATTTAGCCCCATTTACCACCACTCTTTGGGCCCGGCCATCCAGCCAGTTTTTAACCCAAGGGAGGGTGTGCCTATCCAGGCCAGCAGTTACCAGTTTCTCCACCAGAACACTATGAGAAACTGTATCAAAGGCTTTACTGAGGTCCAGGAAAACTACATCCAAAGCCCTTCCCTCGTCAACTAGGCGGGTCACCCTGTCATAGAAGGTGATCAGGTTTGATTGGCAAGACCTGCCTTTCATAAACCCATGTTGACTGGGCCTGATCACCCGGTTAACCTGTATGTGCTCATTAATAGCACTCAAGATAACCTGTTCCATGACTTTGCCCGTCACCGAGGTCAGACTGACAGGCCTGTAGTTCCCCGGATCCTCCTTCCGCCCTTTTTTGTAAATGGGGGTAACATCCGCCAGCCTCCAGTCCAGCGGAACTTCCCCAAGTTATATATCTTCATATACAAGCTGCTTATGATATTTAACATAAATAACATGGAAAGCACATAGCAGAATTTTTTTCTTATAAATAATGTTCATCATACCTTATAATCCAGAACCCTCCAATACCAATGTTTTTTTTAGCACAATTAAATCAAATCTAATACTACTGACACAGCAGAAATATATACACTCATAGTAGGAAAAGAGAGGACTAACTATCATTTCAGATTTGTCCCTGACTCCTGATTTCTTAAGAGTTCCGTTAATCAGTTTTGACTGCAATTGTGCACTCAACCCTTTGTTGTAGGTCGTCATCATTTTAATTTCTCCAGACTCTCTCTGGAGAGAGTCCACGTCTCTTGGTTGCAGTGCCTGGAGATGATCACAGTATACCACCTAAAAGTCATATGGATGATGAGTAATCCTGAAGGATAAATAGACTGTTCTAAAGAAAAAAAAAAAAAAGAAGAATTTTATGTGGAAACATTTCAAAGCATACAGTGTTCAAGTGCCTTGATCTCAAAAGCAAGATTTGATCTCAGAAAGAATATATGCCATGCTGAGCTCCATACTAGACAGATTTATTTGCTACAGAACATGTTCTGTCCCTAGTTGTAGGTGCCCAGTTCCCACTGACTTTGAAAATGCCAAACTGCATCAAAGTTAGATTCATTTTAAGATCAATAACCTTCCAGAAGTTCAGGGTAGCATGTACGTCTTAGTTTCTCTTTTCCCCAGCCTACAGTACAGAACTAAGAGTATATATAGTTTTAGCTTTGTACTGAAGGCAGAACAGAAATCACTGAATCTATAGGTCTACATAATCAGAGCTCTAAGGAGTGTATTTTATGGGGCTGTAAAGATACATAAAGAAGAACCTTAAACTTGGAATGAGACTGGAAAAGGAGCCGATTGAGAAGTTATGGGTGAGGATTAAAGAGCAGACCAGTATGCATGACATTTTAGCAGGTGTCTGATATAGCCCACCCGACCAGAAGGAACAACCAGTTGAGGCCTTTTACAAACAGCTGGAAGTAGCTTCACGTTCTCATGCCCCCGTGGGGGACAGCCTGATTATTTGCTGGACAGACAACAAAGCAGGACATAAGCAATACAGTAAGTTCCTGGATAGCATTGATGTAAGCTTCTTGACACAGCTGATACAGTAGCCGGGGAAGACAGATGCTCTGCTGGACCTCATACTCACAAAAAAGGAAGGGTTCGCTGGGGAGGTGAAGGTTGAAGGCAGCCTTGGCTGCAGTGACCATAAGTCCAAAAGCCTGGACTTCAGGAGAGCAGACTTTGGCCTCTTCAGGGATCTGCTTGGAAGAGTTCTAAGAGATAAGGCCCTGGAAGGAAAAGAAGTCCAAGAAAGTTGGTTGATACTCAAGGACCACCTTCTGCAAGCTCAAGACTGGTCCATCCAGGAAGTCAGGAAGGAAGTCAGGCAAAAATGCCAGGAGGCCTGTACGGATGAACAAGAGGCTCCTGGCAAAACTCAATCAAAAAGGTCTATACAGAAAGTGGAAGCATGGACAGGTAACATGGAAGGAATATGGAGACATTATTCGAGCATAGAGGCATGGTTAGGTAAGTCACAGCTCACTCAAAGTGGAATCTAGTGAGGGATGTCAATGGGTATTTATATCTTTGAAGCTAATGTAAATTGTGAATTGAAAATTTTCTTCACTAGCGCAGTGATGTTGTGTGAAAAAATGGTTCCTAACTACCATAATTTGTAAAATTACTTTATTTGTCTATTGTAAAATTCTGCGAGGAATTTGGCAGAAAAATAGTTCAGATTGATTAAACTACATACAAAAGTTAATATTAAAACCTATTTAATGTGGATGGAAAGCCAAGAATTTGAAAGCTTTGTTAATTAAGTGCTCAAGAATGGAAGACTGCACAGAAATTTCTTCTACTTTCAAAAGACCAAGTTCATGCTCAGCTCATATCAGATTCAGAAAATATTTTATACATAAGTGCATGAATAGAAATGTGAAACAAACAGTGATGTGAAGACCATTTCCCTTGCAGAACCCCCACCAGCATGTGTGACGACTTTTACAGGAGCAATGGAGATGTCAGATGTAGGCTCCTCTGACAGAGTATCTTTTGTCCGAAACAAAACAAGTAATATTTTCTAAGAGAACTGTTTCCTAAAAATTTTATTCTTAAGATTTCACAGGGTTTACATGTGGTTTATTCCCTCTAATTATGAATGTTTTTGTTATTTAAACCATAAGACCTAACTTTTTTCCTTAGGCATAGATACACATAAACTCCGAAGTTGACTGATTTAGGATTATAAAACAAAAGCCTAAGAAGCAATATCTAATTATTCACAGTAGATAATAGGTCAAGGAGATTGTTCTTTTTTTTACTGTTCTTGAAGGCTCTATGCCCAGGGCTTTAAGATGTTTCCTGAATTTTTATTGTATTTTACTCTCTTGTTTCATCTGAAAACTAAAAAAAGCATATGAGATACAGTACATGTATCCTATTAGATTTCAGGATTTTTTTTAATGAAAGGAGAATTGCATGAAGTCACTCGGATTTCCACCTGCCATAGTCCTACCATGACCCCAAAATCCCGGAATTTGAATTTAGTCTTTGTAACAGCTGTAAATGCATGCAAATAAACATTACGTTCATCTATTTCTTTTGCTTGGAAAATAAGCACGCACCATGTTAGTTTTTTTGCTCTAAAAATATTTCAGATTATAGAACTTTTTACCAGGAAACTAATCGTCCTTTCCTGTGTTTTAACTCAGTAAATAGGAAGACTTAAAGCTGAAGTTCAGCAGCTGAGAACAATGGCTATCAATTGCCTTTTCCCCAGCTGCCCCTCACTAACAGCGCAAAGTGTGCTTATTTAAATCCGTCCTTGTCTCCTACTATACAAGGAGCAGTGAGTGGCTGGATTTGTTAGCTATTGGAAGTACAGTGGATTGGATATTCCTGTTTGTTGATTTGCAAAGAACAGCCTAGTAGTGCTTTGGCAGCTCTCAGTCAGTGAGAGAAAAGAAAGAAGCTTTTCAGCTCTTGGGAGGAGAATTGCTGGACAACATTAAAGAGGGTCTTGTAGAGGCTGGTTTCCTTTGATATGCAGTCAAATTGGATGCGATTGGAGTCAAGGTCAGGAGGCTGAAGAAAAGCTATGAATATAGTGGGGGAATTAAAGGAGTGTTACTAAAATAGGTATTGTATGTATGCATGCTTATTAATACAGAAAATTGACTTTCTCTTTTTGTGAGAACAGCCTTTGGTGAAACAAATTTTGGAAAAGAAGACTATTGTTTTGCTGTTGCACTAAATATAGCTGTTTAGATGAGAATCTTCTATTCTTTTCCTTCTTTTCTTGCTGTTTTTCTTTGAAATCCCAGGCATATTCAGCTATTCAACAATTGTTTTAACTCTTTATATTTTGGATTTTTTTTAACTAGTGATCTCACTTCTACTGTCTCATGTTAATAAGTAATAAAAATTGCTACTCACGTGCCTTGGTATAATCTGCCTGCATTTGGGGCAGCATAATTATGTAGTTAGGGCCTAGATATTATGTGGCATGTGCCTTTAGATGCCCTTATAAAAAGGATGTTATTCTGACCTCAGAAGAGTTTATGCTATTGCTGTGTTTCAAATGATCAGTGATTTAAAGAAGTTAAGCTCAAATGTATTTATCTAACTGAGTGGGATAGCTGATACCTCCCCACTCTTCTATCAATGATCTTAAAATGGAAAGCAAAGTAATTTGACAAAACACTTCTCCCTATTATCTAGTTGTGTTCCTGCTGGATTGAAAGACATTCTAATATTTGCCTCTGTTTGGTATTTTATGCAGAAGTGAGAACATTCAGAGAAATCTGATGAGGAAAAGTTTCATTTTCTTTTAAGGAAAAATAAAAAAAAAAGAAATCACTTTTCTCTAAACTTTAGGTTAGAATTCTAGCACTTGACTGGCATTGGTAGATGTATCAATGGTGAATCAGGAAGAGGGAGAATTTGAAATATTTTTTCATTATAGTATTAATAATCCCCTACCAAAATAGCACATGACACTATTAACTTCTTTCAATGATAGCATGATTTGGCTTAGAAATAGAGGTAGTAGAAGCTGCTGTCCATTTCCATAAGCATCAAAGACAAAAAGTTGGGTTTTTTTCCCCTAGAAAGAATAAAACTTGACTTAGAAATTGCAGACATGTAGCAAAGTGTGCAGAGCAAACATAGAAAGGAGGGGGGAAAAAAATGGAAACATTTAGTGCCTTACTCTGTTTAGTAAAGAGATTCACCTAGAAATAAACCAGTGTGGGTCCCAAGAGATGCAACGTACTTGTGTTACGAAATCATATAGACTTCATGTTTTCAACTACATTGACTTTTCAGATAACATTGTTACTGGTGTCACACAGAGTTGTTTTGGGTTGGTTTTGGTTTTTTCTTTTTTTTTTTTTTAAGTGAATGCAAACAAATAATCACTCCATCAACAGAATAGGTTTTGATTTATTGTTCTGCCCATTGTTTCTTCTGAAGCACTTAACATCTGTTCCTAGCCTTTTAGGAGAAAATCAACAGTTATTTTTCCATTTTATTCAACTTGATCACTATACAAGAGGCTAAGGGATGTTAATTTAACCCGTTTCTGTAATAACCTTCTTTATTTCCTTGCTTATCAAATATTCCGAGAAAAATGTAAATATTACAAACATATGTGATTGCAGTTTAAATATTAGAATGAGAAGGGAATTATTAAATCTCTTTACATGAAGTAGTCTTTGCAAGACAGTCATACTTTCAGGCAGGGAGAGATGACTGTATAATATATCTTTTTAGCTGTTTCACTAGCACAGCCGCAGTTGAAATAAACTCTGCATTAGTACAACGGAGGTGGCTTTGTTATTGTGTCATTTAGGAAGAACTGTAGGTGTTTTTCTGTGCTTTTTTGCTTAAGAGTGTGCATTTGCACATTTACCATTCACATTGGCCAGGAAAGTCAAATGCAGTTGCATGCTGGATCTCTTTAAGAAGCGCTGCAAGAGAAGTTATTTGAATATATCTAGAAGGGAGATGCACAAATAGGGTTTAATAGATACCTAACGTTTCAGTATTTTTGTGTCCTTTGTTCTTCATCTTTATGAAAGCGTGTGTCTAAACAGAGGACTGTGATAGAGAAGTGAAGAGAGTTTGAAACCCAAAGAAATCTCTTTCTGAATTGCCTCAATTCTGACAAGGGTGGAGGCATTCACATATTCACCTGTAATATTACCCATTTGCCTGATGTTTTCTCACTGCACATGATCACTGGCTTTGTTGGCCACTTGTCTGTGACCATTTAAGATTTGCAAATAAGACATTTTTTTTTTAATAAATTCCTTGCAAAATTAATTGAATGTGAATTCTCTAAGTATGCTGAGCACAAACATGACAAGCAGTCACCTTCACTCATACATCTTTGGAGTCTCTCGTTTTGCAGAATACATTCTAGCCTAGCGATCAGAGATCATCTGTCCAGGAGGCAAGCACCTCAGTGGTAGTTTCCTCTACTGAACTTTTTCACTTGAATATCAAAGCTGTGTGCAGGTTTAAGACATAGTGCTAGACACAGGCTGAGTATTACATGCCAGTATGGAATTTGTACATTCAAGAATATGAGATTCATTGATGGAGAGAGAGACCACTTTTATAGCTCTTATTTGCAGGCATAACAACATGATGGGGTGTGCCTCTTTCCTCCATCACATCTTTCTGAATAGATCAGCAACTCCCGCACACTTTAATAGGTGTTGGGTACTTATTAGGAACATGGAAAATGCTGAGAATCAAACAACTTAATTTTCCTTCCTGATCTAAGCCTGTTTTGAAGTGTGGACATCAATGCAAAAGAACACTTTAGATGTAACAAAACTCTTCTTAGTTAAAATCCAGCAATTTTTATTTATTCTTTTCTAAAGAGAGAGTTCCGTAGTAGATCCAAGTTAAATCCATCAAATCCTTATTCTGATTTCAGTGGGGCTGTTACAACAAATGTTCTCAAGGTTGAACCCCTACATTAGATAAAGTACTTACAAACTATTCCTAACAACTACATGACATAGCTTCGCTCTGTTGTTGTTGTAATTTGTTTATCTGAACTTGATTATATATTCAGTTCACATGGCTGCATCCAAATGATGGAAGCAGAACTTATTTCATCAAATGATTTTAAAGTAGAGGAACTTTAAATAACTTTTTTTAAAAAATTCATTTATTTGTTTAGCAGAAGCTGTTTATGTTCCATGTCAATATAAATTAAAATCAGTATAGGATTTTTAATATTACCATCTTCAGCTTCAAGTATAATGTTTACTGCACTACTGTGGCTTTTTCATTTGTTATGATTGAAAGAAGATAAATGTTATGTCAAACAGCGGATTAAATAAATAATGGAAATGCATGTCACTTCGTGCATGTGTCCCCAGCAAAGAAAAGCAACAGTTCAAGTATCTTGATTACAGAAAATTCTGATGTTTGGTTTAAAGTCAAAATTAGATATAAAAAAAGATTTTGGTCACTTAAAACCAAATTCTTCTGTCTTGACTCAGATAAAGCAAAAGCTGACTTTTTAGAAATCCATCTATGGATTTTTTAAATTTTTTTATTAATATTACTTGTGGAGATTGCTTTCTTGCATATTAGCCTGGCTAAACTGATACTAGTAAGAAGAGACTACTGAAGTCAAAAGGCATAACTTTTTCCTTTAGCTATTAAAACATGATGGGGGGGGTGGTAATTGCAAAATGTCATTAACAGTACACATTCTTCCATTTAAAGCAAGGAAAATGAACACTTGACTCGGGCTGAAAATTCTGCTCTTTTATTCACACAGAGTTCCCATTTTTCACAACACCATTTTCTAAGGAAAACTGCACTTGGTTGAAAGCATAGCATACAAAAATACTTAGGCTACAGTTTGCGCTTACATTGAAGGAACCTATTTCACTTGGAAGAAAACAAGAGAAAAAGTAGAGATTCGGGAATTACCTGTCTTGATTTTTGAAAATTAATTTAAAAAAAAAAATATTTTACATTCCAGTGAGAATTTTTTTGAGAAATCACAAATCAGTTATGATGACTTAGGTGAATATGATTGTCCTTCTCCAGGTATTTAGGATGTAAGCCACAAAGCCAAATCCAACTCTGATTTTATTGGATCAGAAATACATTCTTCTGTAACTTTAAGTAATCATTGTTTCTCCAGGTGGGGTTTTTTTATCGTTCACAATAACTCCAATAATTGTGAGTTTAAATTCTGTTGTTTTATCATTTACATCTTAGTCTTGCTGAAATTCTTACAGACTGACTGCAATAACCTTTCTCACTTTACTGTCAATGGTGAGTTCATCTTTTGGCACCTAAAAGACAGTATGCCGATACATCAATAAGTAGTATTTCCTGGCAGACAAATGGATTAACTTTTTGTGTTCTCAGGTGATATTTCCATTAGAATACTCAAGATTTCCCAATGCTTTATTCATCTCTCTATTGACAAAAATCTACCTCTAGACAGAGGTATTTCCTGGCTCACATCCAAGGCTGTTCAGTTTGAAAGTTTGCCTGAAGTGTGCAAGGTATTTTATTCTGCTGGATATGCATATATATGATGAAAAATTCAGCTTAATAATTTTGCACAGCTCAAAGCTCACCTGGATATTTTGAAGTGATTGAAATTCTCGGTTTCAGTACGCTTGAAGTTATATGGGCTGAGAGCTGGCAGTGGTCACACACAGCAAAGGTTTCCCATGCTCTATTCTCACCACAAGCTGGCTGTTGTCATTCTCCTATATGAATCACTGCTCCCCGTGGTGTATTTGTAGAACTTTCCTTCTCTTTAGAGATTCTGCATGCCAGAAAGTACTTTCTCCATCCTAGTTGACTTATTGAAAAGTAAGTACTAATATAAAGGAGGAGCCTTGCGTTTCTTTATTAACCAATAGCATCCCAATGACAAAATAGGTATGGTATGAGGTTTATTTTAAGAAAATTCCGAAGAGTATATATAATTCTATCAACATCTTTTCCTTTTTTTTTTTTTATTTTTGTGTGCTTGTTTTATGTATGTTTGAGATTATCTTCCTAGTTTTCATTGAAAGGCCATTTCTTGGTTAAAAGTAGCATCACATTAGTTTATGCTTTTATACTTAAGCTACTTATATGGATGACAGGAAGCAGCCCTGTCATTGTTTTCTATGCACGTACAGACTACCTTAGCTTACATATCTATGCTGTGAATTAGGTGTGAACTCAAGCCCAAAGCCAGTCCCTAATATGATGGGTTGTTTAACAGAATATAGAACCATAGAATGGTTAGGGTTGGAAGGGACTTCAAAGATCATCTAGTTCCAACCCCCCTGCCATGGCCAGAGAAATCCTCCACTACACCAGGTTGCCCAAAGCCTCATTCAACCTGGCCTTGAACACTTCCAGGGATGGGGCTTCCGCAACTTCTCTGGGCAACCTGTTCCACTGCCTCACCACCCTCAATTTAAAAAATTTCTTCCTTATATCTAATCTAAATCTCCCCTCATTCAGTTTAAATCCATTGCCCCTTGTCCTATCACTACACACCCTTGTAAAAAGTCCCTCTCCAGCTTTCCTGTAGGCCTTTAGGTACTGGAAAGCTGCTATAAGATGACCCCGGAACCTTCTCTTCTCCAGGCTGAACAGCCCCAACTCTCTCAGCCTGTCTTCAAAGCAGAGGTGCTCCAGCCCTTGGATCATCTTCGTGGCCCTCCTCTGGACTCGCTCCAGCAGCTCTGTGTCCTTCTTGTGTTGGGGACTCCAGAGCTGAACACAGTATTCCAGGTGGGGTCTCACGAGAGCAGAGTAGAGGGGCAGAATCACATCCCTCGACCTGCTGGCCACACTTCTTTTGATACAGCCCAGGATATGATTTGTTTTGTGGGCTGCCAGTGCACATTGCCAGCTCATGTTGCACTTCTCATCCACCAGCACTCTCAACTCTTTTCCTCAGGGCTGCTCTCAATCCACTCTCTGCTACACCTGTATTTGTGCTTGGGATTGCCTCGACCCACGTGCAGGACCTTGCACTTGGCCTTGTTGAACTTCATGAGGTTCTCACAGGCCGACCTCTCCAGCCTGTCAAGGTCCCTCTGGACGGCATCCCTTCCCTCCAGCGTGTCCACAACACCACACAACTTGGTGTCATCTGCAAACTTGCTGAGGATGCACTCAATCACACTGTCCATGTCTCCAACAAAGATGTTAAATAGCACTGGTCCCATCGGTACATGCAATTCACTCTAGGCTTAAATCGTCCTTTACCCAGCTGCCTTCTGCCCAAGTTTCAACAGAAAAAGCACAGGTCTGTATGACTGAGCCAATATGTGCCTGCCTTAAACTTACCAGCATAAATGTTGCTCTCTGAGCAATTCTGGATTCAAGAACACAGTAAAGATAAGGACAGAGGCTACATGGTGATATGCTTGTAGCTGAGATACGTGGGGAAGATCTGGTCAACGGGGACTAACAAAAAAATCACATTGATTGTCCTTGTGTATAGGAAGCCAGAGGAGAAAAGAAGACATAGAAATGAAGGTAGCTGCAGGAAAAGTATCTGAAAAATCAATTGCTTTTACCTTCTGCTTTACCAGTGTAGATACAAAACTTTTTCTTATAGGCAATATTTAACTAATAGAAAGCAGATTCACTTAATTTATTTTAATATATTTCTAAAATATTCTGCAATTACTTTCAAACATTTTTCCTTGCTTTACCTAATCCTATTCTTAGGCCTAACTTAATGATGGTATCCTTTTAGCATATAGGCTATAAAGCTGCTAGTAGAGGTGTTTTCATGCAGTACACCACCTCAACAAAACATTAACAACAACATGTTCTTCAAAGGACTCTTCCAAGGAAAGGGTCAAGGGGCCAGTATTTGACTGATTAAAAGAACAGAGAAATGTTTGTACCAGATGCTCTTTGGTTACTCTCGTTTCAGCACTCAGTTAAAATATGGTTATCATGTCAACATTAAAAGAGATTCTTTTTCACATACTGACTTATAATAGCATACTCTCAAAAAGTACTTTTGAGGCAGTTCTGTAAAAGTATTACCATAGACCGTTGTTTCTGAATTCAATATTGACAAGCAACAGTCATATTCTCTTCAGGTGCATAAAGTCAGGCCAATTTACTGTACCTTTATTTATCAGCCTTTTCATTTTCAACTTGTTCCAGCATCCGTTGAAGTTGGAGGGAAAAAAAAACTACCAAAACCCAAACCTTTTTTGACCTCCTTTCTTTTGGATAAGACACATTAAATCTCAGTTAAGCCCTGAGCGGTAACGATTGTTGCAGGAGCCTGCTTAATTTTAAACAGAATGTTCTCTAATGAAAAAAGTATCTGACTATAATTGCTACTTGTTACTTTTTAAGAAAAGAGTCATTCTTTTTTCTCCTCTGTTAACAGGTGGCCATTGAGGAGCGCATCAGGCAACTGCACGAAGCTCACAGGGATTTTGGCCCTACTTCCCAGCATTTTCTTACCAGTAAGTAATTTCCCATTTTTTTTTCTCAGCTTGCATACACAGTTAATTGGTGTTTTTACAGCCATGTGCTGGTTGTCATTGTTATGAGTTTCTATTTTAGACTGTACTATATTTTTTTCATTACTGAAAGCAGAAGACTGTTAAATAAGTTCATATAGTCCAGGGTGAAAGGAAGTTATTTGCCAGTATCAAGTCTGTTTGTCCATACGTCTATCAATGCAAGACTGGACTTCATTGTTTAAAGATTCCCTTTTAGGACTAGCAAATTGTAAGTTTCTGATGATTGTAACCCAGAAAGGATTTTAAAAAATTTAAATTGGGTCGATCTGTTCAAAGAAATATTCAGCTCCAAAAAGGAGCAAAATAAGACATGCAATAAAAATATTTTGCGGGATTGATCACTTAGCAGAGCCGTGAGAGGATCAAAACCATGGTGAGGAAGTTGGCAGAAGGATGGCAGTTAAGAAAACTTTGTACAACTCTGCATAAAATGTAATTGCTGGTAATATTCCCACTCCACCTCCATACACACTCTTTTATCAAGGATGTTTTGAAGTACACTGAAAGACAGCTTCAGATACCTTCAAAGCTCCCAGGCAGTGACTAAAGAGAAGCTTCTTAAAGGCCATGTCTTTTCTATTGTACTTCAATTAAGGAAAGTAAACAGTAAAACTTTATTTAAGAGATTATATCAGCAGAACAGAAACCAGGATAATGGTCTCCTACATGCAGAGGGACAAGCTATCCAGACATCAGAAATAGATGCTACTATTATTGCACAGCTATGTTCACAGTGGGGTAGAGGACAAACTTTTCAGCTGATACTGCATTGTAATTTTAATTGCTTAACCGTTTTTCCTCTGAAAACCTCAATGGGAAACTGAAAATTATGTCGCTTGCAATAATGCAAATTCCAAACTAGAGTCGATGTTGTGTCATATAAGCATAATGCAGCCTCACAATGATTCAACCCTGCATCTTGTTTTATCATTATGATCCTGTGAAGAAATAAGCCCTATTTTTATACTTTCTACTACTTTTTAAAAATCTCTTTTAATTAAGTCTTAATTACTAGGAATAATTTATCAGCTCAATATATTTAACTGCAAACCAGACTTGCCAGAATGAAAAGTGAGAGAGTTTTATGAGTATATGACATGAAGGCAATACATAAGCAGGTGCCTCTTTTTCTTATGACACACAGTGTATTCCTGGTGAAAGAGCAAATTTGAAGAGTAAATTAAGTAATTGCAATCTGGAAAAGACTAGAGCAACTTGCAGTACCTCATCACACTGAACAGCACGTCATTGTTCTGTGCCAGTGCTGAGTGCAGCCAGGCAACTTGTGTGACAGTTATGTCCTAGACCCATTCTGCCTTACTGCTGATAAACTAGATCAATCTAAAAGTTCCTCTGTGATGTGATAGTCACCTTTTTTAGCCCATCTACTATTAGCGAGACACTGAGACAATATGTTTTTCTTCTGCGTACTAACAGAGACAGCAAAGAGTGAAAATCACTCTGGACACTTCTCACCACTTGAGGATCGCTTTAGGAAAAGAAGTCAGGTCAAAATGTGTTGACTTTGGAAACAGTCAAATGACTGAGGAAAAAATGGACACGTCTTTGTTTTTTCTCTCTCTCTTTCTTAGATGTGTGTCCAAATTCATATTCTTACATGTGCATGCAAAATTTAGGTATTTGAAACACTGAAAATATCTACAGAATCCTTCCCAGGGATAAGTGTTTAGTAACTTAGAACTGCCAGTATATGTATCAGTCCCGTCTCTCATAAGCATCAAACTACAAAAGCATCAAGTTCCTCAATATCATGTACTATTGCTACACCTGAGGAAAATATCATGATTTTACATGCTTTTTATGTACTGTCTCTGCTGCATCCTTACACTGATGGAAGCGCATCTATTGCAGAAGTAGTGCTGCAGGTGAGAGGGTGCCCAGGTCTTTGCCATCTAGCACTTGTCTCATTTCTGTATCTGTACTTTTGAGGATGAACAAGTCAAACATAACGGTTGCCAAACAGAATCAGGCAGGTCAAATGAAGGTGAATTTAATGGCTGGTAAATGATCTTTCAGTGCATGGCAAACAAAGTCTGAGTTGGATCAATCTAGCTGTGGCAACAACAGTGAAAAGATGAATCATGGTAATTCTGCTCTCTGGTTTTATTTTACAGCCTCAACTGACAGAGCATTTTTATCTAAGGAGCTGAGATACACATAAGATTAATGCAAACTGTAATAAGTAAGGAAAATAAGCAATTTATTGGCTATTTCATACCTAATTTATATGTCAGTAACAATCAGTTCATCCTCTCAAACTCACTATCAACTTTTCCTGTACCATACATGCTTGCTCTCCTTAAGGTGTGAGTGATGATCTTCAGCTCCCAACTGTTTTTATATACTTATATGAAAAATTGTCCTTTTACAGTTGATCTACCTTCAACTAGTTCCGCAAAAAGGGTGGTACTGTAGTCAAGTCCACATTAAATCAGTGACTGAATTACATTTCTCTCCTATCTGGAAGAAATAAATATGAGCTGCTAATCTGCAGTAATGTTTTTTATGTGTTTGTTATTATTTTATATACAGAAATTATAGCATCATCTGTCTCTTTCTGCTTGATTGGAACTGAAGCTGCATCAGGCTGCTGAAAACCTAGCAAAAAAGTAATGGGGGGAGTGACGCAGGGACCTCATATTTGTCTTGCCTTGTGCAGGCAGAGAATCAAGTGGCAGTGTCTGTTTCTAAGCACTTGCAGCCTGTTCCAAAAGCTATTCTTATAGCTATCTCTGAGAGAGACGGGAAGGAAGGTGGGAGCTAGAGGGATAAGGAGTGAAAAAAGCGGGGGAGGGAAGTCTCCTCTATTGTAAAATTTTTTTATTTAGGGACGATTTTTCTCTATTATCCTGTCACGCAGTTTGACCTTCTCTTTCCACTCTTTCTTATTCTAAACGACCAGGTGACAGTGTTTATCTCTACTGTGGCACAGGGTAATTCAGACTGGTTGTGAGCTAAAAAAGTAGTGACAAAGGAGCTAGCATACACTTGTGTGTCTATACCAAGGCTTTGGGCTGCCCTCAAGTACAAAGGTCTCTCACCGAAACTGGCCCTTACTTTTCTGCTAGCACATGAACTACCTCTCTCCAGGCCTCCTACATTTTTTGCTGGGCTCTCTCACCTCAGCCCTTGATGTTCTGATCAGTCCTTCATGCTTCCTCAAGCTCATTTCACTCTGCCAGTCTCCGCGGACTCCCAGCTCCTCCTCAGTTTATTCCTTGCCAAGGACAGAAGCTTCCAGCGTTCACAGCACTAGTTGTTAAGATACAGCTGATAAATGTATTCTGAGTGCAAGCCGTTATATCGTGAATCCACGGACTAAGTTGTTGGTTCTGAAGGTTTTGCTGTTTAATTAAAATGATCTAAATCAGGGCGTAAAAAAAAATAGAAAAAGAAAAAATCTCCTTTCTATTAAAGAGAAACTGGTAAATATTTAGCAAAGTAATTAAAAAATCTGTGATCCTTTCATGGATGATGGTGCTTAATTTGGAAACTATATACAGTAACTGAAGTGTGAAAAAGAGAACCTGCAAATTTCAAGCATAATGCCAGCTCCAGAGTTTTCAGTGACTCCTCTGGAATAATTTTACTTTTTTGACTTCTCTTTTATTTTTATCTATGATGCTGCCTCTTAAAAAGAACGGGATTTATTATCTCTTGTTGGAGGACCAACCTATATTTGTCACAACAGCTATTACTTCTTTTTGAGATGCAATGAATGAGAGGTAGGATTGATGTCAGATTGTTTTTAATATCATTTACTGTGTTAGCCATCCTCCCATTAATCTTATTTTTAATGTGATAGCTCATTCAAGTGCATTGCTTGTGATCACTGAAAAATAGATGACATTACACCTTTTAAAAGCATAAGCAAACCTTGTAATTTACTGTCCAGCTCCAGTATGAGCCATCTGTTAATATGCATAGCATGTCAATGAAGTGACTGCCCGAAACTGCTCAGATATAACTGGCAATTACTTATGAGTTGGACTGGGACATCTCAGGTGCTGCTTGTGATTCCCAAGCTCAGAGAACACAGGCTTTTGTGAAGACAAAGAACCTGGAAATACAAGGAACATAAAGAATATTTAGATTTGCAAGTCTAAAAGGATGATTTACATCTAGCTAATGTTTTGTGATTTGTATTTCACGAGCTACAAGCTTCTGCTACCTGGATACATCCATAACAGACTTTTGAATCTGCATACCTAAATATGTGCTAGGAACTATATTTTAACTGGAGATACCTAACTATGCCTTTACGTTTTGGACTTCCAAGCAGGCGCGGCACTGAACTCAACATGAAATGAGGCAACTGTAGCAGCTTTCAGAAACAGAAAAGTTACGAAAGCTGGAGCCAACAGATCAGAGTGCATCTGCTGCATTTTCTGTCAGACAATTGTTGCTTAAAAGTGAAAAATGTGATCACAGGAGTGGGCTATGTAACCTAGGTCTCTCCTCTGGATAAGCTCAGAGCTATTAGGGTCCCGATCAGTGTTTTTCTTCTGCTTTCTATGCTTTTTTGAGTTTTCGTTCAATTATTTCAGCCACTCTCCTGAGAAATTGGAGATATGGGTCTGAATTCCTTCAAGCTGGGAAAGAAGTCAAGTACACACATCTCCCACCTTCTGGGTGAATGTTCAGCTGATTATGCAAAGCAAAGATTAGTGAAACTTTCTTGCACATGCAGATTTCTTTTAAAGGGCTATTCCTGCTAATTAGGACATCTGATTCTAAAAATGACAGGACTCTAGGACTCTTACGACACTTTACCCATCCACCTGAGAGATTATTTTCCAGTGCTAACACCTATATCTTTCTCTTTTATTTCTCACTGCATATATTATATTTAATTGTCTTCCAGATACCACTTTTGACATGCAGACATTGAAGACCATGCCCATTCATCCGTGTCTCTTGAATATACGATTTAATACTTTTAGATATCACATTGAATGTTTTCAATTGAAAGTACTACCAGGTAGTAATATAAAGATAGAGGATAAGCGGTCACAGAAGAATCAGCCTAACACTGAGAACTCTCTGGAAGAAAAGGGATTTTATTATTGCATTTAAATATGGTCATATTACCTAGAGGAGCCTGATTGTAGAAAACTTTTTTTATATACTTTCATATAAATGTAAAACAATGGCATGTGCTTCTGAAGAAGGAAATAAGAAAGCTATTAAAGTACCAACAAAAAAAATGTTCGCTTCACAGGTCTTGCCCTTTTTGTGAAAAGAAGCTTACACTAAAAAATACCTTAGAACAGCCATTGAAAATCGTTCATTCTAAATCTCCATCTCTTATTTTCTTATTTTCATTTCTAATCCATTTAAAAATAATGTATAGTATTTATTTTTAAGAAGTTTTTTCTGGAGGAAGTGGTCAGGAAAATCGCTCCCTTTTTTTTTTACTGTAGCCTAATTAATTTCTATACTTTATCCTTGGTTGGCAGACAATCCTATGTTCTGCAATGCTAAATAATTTGCAAGTAATCAAGTGTTATTTTTTACTTTTAATAAGACTCAGAAGATGGCTTATTGCCTATTATGTTTCTCTCCACTGTCTGAATTAGTATACCACTAAGACAGAATCTTCCCCTCAATATTTTGTAATCTTTTCAGAGTACCATCGGATCTCTGAAGCCTAAGCAAAAACTGCTTCATTTATTACACTGCCAAGTTTAACTCTGATGCATTTAACCATGCAGCCATGTTGTCATGAGATGTGTGTATGTTCAGTTTAGAACATTCCTTTGTCTTCAAACTCTAGAACTGTGGTACAACAGGCATATTCTAGATACATACATTAGAATTTTTCTGTTATATTTTGCTATGTGGGACATGGAATGTTTACTGAAGACTTGCTTTTCTGTTTATCTAATTCCATTTGCTTAAAAATCACCACCAATTTCATTAGGACATTTTATGATCTCATTTGATGAGCTAGTTTTAGAGATTTTATTTTCAAGAACTCAAGAGTGCAACAGAAGTTAGTAATATGAAATACCTGTAACTTGGGACATGTGGATCAATACAGACTATATCACTTTGCTGTATTTCATGCAATATTTCTTTATTAAACAAGTAGATGCTTGTTTTTGCCATTCTACAGTAGTGTGACATGTAAGAAAATAAGCATTAGATGAATTTTACATTTTGCGTTACAAGTGGCATTTGGAAGCTTCTGGAAACATTGCTCATGATTAAAGTTATGCATTATTTAGGTCACATCATACAGTGTTGACCCTAGCCTGCAGGTGAGAAATCTTTAGTTGGCTGTAAAGATTACAGCAGCAAATGCAGGCTGGAAAGGCCTCTTTTATAATACTTGTGAAATGACCATCCTTGTAATTAACCCTGGTCACGTGCTGAACTTTTTCATGACTAATTACCCCTTCTTCAAATTGATTAGAAGTGTCCTGAAAATGGCATATTCAGTAAATGTATGCATGTGTGTTACAGCAACAGACAGTACTGCTGGAGTTGCAGGGAAGTAGTGAGTGCTCTCTTGGGTTTAAGAACAGCAGAATCCCAGCTGAGAAGGAGCTCTCCATCTCCAAAACATTGTGAATCCATCCATGTGTGCAGCACCGCGAGCTAGGGCTTGGGGAAGAATAGACTCCATGCTGTGTAGTCCTTACGAAAGACAGGTTTCAATTCATTTATATTTGCCTTATAGCTTCTAGATTTTGTAGTCGATGTATCCTGACATCAGTTTCTCAACTACATGGTGCAACATTAGACCTCAGTGCTAGACAAGCTGATCTGATTGTTTTTCAGTGTCACCTAGTGCAATAATAAATGCACGTAATTTAGAAACCAATTCTCTATAAATCTAGGGTAGGGGCAATCATATTTTAGAGATGTATACTGACATCTGTGACAAAGGATCTCAAAGAACTCACTGATTATGCAGACATTTCTATCATGCCACTGTCACGCAGGCATACCTATTGGAGATGGCATCCTGCCAGCATATATCATGAACTGATTATGGAGGGGAAACATTGCTTTAGCATATTCTCTCAGGAAGAGAAATATAAGCCCTTTATAGTCTGTGGATAATTGAATAGTACTCAAAGCATCTTCTTTGAAAGCTTAAGGTACCTTACACAGATGTGAACTTCTGATTCTTGGGGAATCAGAGTCTTTCCAAGTGCAAAGATTGTCTTGTCATTTTGTCCTCTCTGCCTGCCTTTATTAAAAGTCACCAACTGTGTACCTTGCCGCAGTGAAAATAATTGGTATGAAAGCAAACTTTGTGTGAATAAATAAACAAATTCCTAGCTCTGTGTTTGCATAAACATACTAATGATGATAATTCCAGGTAGGACAATGTAAGTCATCCAGATAGAGTTCCTAGACTGAATCATTGAATTATTAGTATTATTAAAATGTGAACATAATAAAGCATCTTGCTGAGTTACAGCTGCTATGGCCACCAAGCAGATAGTGCAGATCTCGATTGCAAACATATAAATGAGCTCAGCTTTAGCTACCATGATGCTGAAATGCATATATAATAAATATAATTAATTTCTAAGCAAAAAATAATTGAGAAAATGTGTAACAGTGCACAGTATATGGGTACTGTTACTTTGTGGTTTCTGTTCTAAAACTTTCCCAATACTTTAACCTCTAGTGACAAGTAAGAGTCAAAAGATTTTCTTTGTATTTAGAATGGAAAATGTACACTCATGTCGTTATATAGTGACTAAGAGTGTGTGCTGACTACGTAAAAAGGAGCACTTTTAGATGTGGACATACTAAATTTATTCTTTTAATAGCTGGAGGAGAAATAGTTTACTATTAGTAAACATACATATATTTTTCATTATGTTTGTAGAGCTAGAGTGCAATATTTATCTGATAATTTTTTTAATATCAACACAGATAAAATTATACTTTCATCCTATTTAATATTTCATTCAGAACCTTGCATAGTTTAAAATACTGCTGAAGTTCAGAAAGCCAGCATGCTACTGTTTCATTATACATTCTGCAACAAATAAGGATGTAGGTTAACCCTCCAGAACCATGTTCACTTAAGTTGAATAGGCAAAGCAAGTCTCAGATGTTAACACACCAACAGAAAGAAATAAAACTCCCAAATTAGGTAACCATTAAATTGTATATCAATGCAAATAAAATATAAGGAAATACAAATTCAGTCTTAAAATGCCCCATATATTCTTGTAGCATTTAATTTCAGATAATGGCACTGCAAGTAGTTGGGTGTATGATAATGGATTCTTACGCTGTGCAAGCTAGAAGAATAAAATACTTTTGAATCACACTTAGCAAACAGGAAAATATCTGGTTCTTGAGTACTGTAGCACACGGGGATACTACAGTGTCATATAAAAAAGTCTTTGCCAGCAAGAGTTTTTAGATAGGCTACTAAAGTGGTCTTAACCAGGAATTAAATATCTGTGTCCATTATCTGCACTAGCTTTGTAATAGGTAATAAACTTGTACTGATAACCAGAGATAAGAAACAGCTGTTTTCAGGTTCTGGGCTTTTGCCAAAAATGAAATTATTATTTTCTTAGCATACCTATAAAAAGTACCATGTATTTTGTCAACTCAAATTTATGCAAGGCTAGAATCATCCAGGAAAGCAAAAGCGTATTATAGACAGCTTCACAGCAATTTCTTGAAGGAACACTAAATCTAATTATGCAGAACATCACAGAATTATTTGTTATTTTTAAAGCACTTAGTTCTCATGGAAGCAAAGTATTTTTTCCTCTTCTAATGTATCAAGAACTCTATCCTATGTAAGATTCTTCAATAATAAGCTATGACTGCAAAGCTCTTACCCAGATTAATTCAGAAGCAACAGAATACACCTTCCAAAAAAATATGCAGCAATCCATTCTGTCCGTTAGGTATTTAATGAGAAACAAATCTTAAAGTAGAAGAACTGTAGCTTGGTGGTATTCTCATCAGGAATATTAATGATTGTTTGAGAGAGAAATATGTAAGAAGGTTAATTTTTAGTTAATATTGAAGGGTATTTTATTTTCAAAAATTATAACTTAGTAAAATCTTATTCAAATTAGTCCTTAGATAACACCAGTTCCCATGGGTCAGAAACCTTATCGTTGTCACTGAGAAGGAATCTTAAAACTATTTGATGGACCACATCTTAACACTCGGGTTAGTGTTACTTAATAAATACATACAAAGAAACCACCAAGCAATCAGCGTAAAATGAAATTGCATTTGAAAATGCACACCGTTCTATGCTTCTGTATGTGTGGGTCATGATACAGACTTCAATGGCAGCACAGTGTGCTATTATTCCATGGGATCTAACTCTGTAATTCAAATTCTGTGTTTATAGCACGCTTTGAGTTACCCGTTTTCATGGTTCATACCTTTGAAATTTAATTTCACCTTTCTGTTTTAAAGAAAGCAAAACTGTGTAAGTCTAAGTAATAGAAAGCCATACACCCAGCTCAGCTACAGATGATTATTTGGGGCTTGCAGACAACAGCAGGACCTACAGAGATGGAGTGGTAGGCTTTTCATAACTCCTTGACCACCAGCAATCTGAAACAGGATTATCACATTCATATTTCTTCCCTAACATATTCCTTCCTTTCCCTAGCTCCTCAGCATTGCCTAAAATGTACATGAAACACATTGCCCCACTCCCCAGACTGCACCTTGCTCCCGGTTGCTTTTCCTTCTCCTTTTCAGACCATCTAGAATGGTTCCAGCTTCCTCCACTGCTGCTGTCTGATTTATCTCCCCTCTGTGGAGTCCCTAGCCTCTTTCCAGCCCTTCTTCACAATCCATGCATGTGCAACTCTAGGAAAATAGCAAGAATTCCCTATATAGCCATTTTTTGTAAGCACATTTCATCTCTTTCCTCCAACTCTCATTGTCTGCACTCCAGTACGCAGGCGAGAGAGGGGCAGAGTATTTTATTCTGCAGATTGACTTCTGTGAATCTGCTTCCAATTCTGGTACAAAATATATAAAATGTGTATTTTTATAAACAGTCGGTTTTATTTATATGAGTTGTGATTTGTTGACTTTGCTAAAGTACCTGAAGCTTAGGAGTGATGGTTTTTAAGTATCTATTTTGAATGAGACAAAGAAAGAAAATACTCCAAACCAAATGATCAAGCAGCTAATTACTAGTTGTCTCTGTAACAATTATTTTCCTTTGTGAACAGCAGGGGTCACTAGAAAGAAGGGTTGCACTGGGGGAAGCAAGCAGGATTTTTTTTTTTTCCCAACTAGATAACTTTTCATATTAAGAAATCACTATATTAAAAAAGTTCTTGGTCCTACGGTTTTTGACAGATAACAAACTCTTAATTAAAAAAATAGCTTTCTGATTATGACCTAAACTGAAAGATATCTCTGTCTCTAATAAAACCTCTAATAAAAATGATTTACAATTGTTTTGCCTACAATGAGTTTTACTTTGTTACAAAATGTTTTAATTACAGTGTAAGTTGATGTTGACATTTAACATCGTGATAACCAAGAGTGAGTAATGTCATTTCCTCTCTATTTCCCATGATCACACTGTCATTTTCTCCACTATTTGCTGTTATTGGAACTCAATAAAAGACAATTAGTAATGTCAAGAAATAAAAACAAAATTGTTCTCCATTTAGAACAAGCCAATGAGAGAACAAACAAAATATTCAGATGATATATTAGTGTAATTTCACTCAACATGAAATGTAAACAAGTGCGTAATTCTGTTCCTGGAAGCATGGAAAGTGCTGACAATGCAAAAAAAGAAATTGAAGAGAACCCAGTCAAACACCTTAGCAGGTGGAACCCTACAAAAGAACACACCAGAAAGATAGGTTACTTGCTCTGCTTCATATCTGTTCTGTAAGCTTAGTAGTCAAGAAGAGAATTTTTTTTTTATTTCTCTTTGAAGCTAAATGAGTTCAATTTCTCTCAGATTAGGACAGAAGTTTCAGAAGAGCAGGTTAATCCTTCCTGAATTCATGAGCAACCAAGCAAACAGACCTGTATCAGCGTGGCCAAGCGTAAAACTGTAATTCTAGAGAGTAACGTTGTCTTTCCTGTTTGCTTTGAACTTGACCTCCACGTTTCTCTTCTAGGTATGTTTTTTTGTATGAATGTATGTGTGCAGTTATTTATTTACTTGTTTGTTGTTAACAGCTTCCGTCCAAGGTCCCTGGGAGAGGGCAATCTCACCAAACAAAGTGCCGTATTATATCAAGTGAGTATAAAATAGTAACTCGTTCTCGCTGTTCACGTTTGTCATTTACAAAGACAGTTAGTAATTTTCTTAGATTATCGTGAACTGCTCCTGTGATGTCTAAATGGGAAGAACAAAAAGGAGTGTGGAATAAATTTCACAGAAATATGTTAGTTATTTAAAAACACAATAGGTTGCACTGATTTGTAAATTGTTTGAGTTTGTGCTACTGTAAATGATCAGCAAACTAAGTAAAGCTTTAGGGTATCTGGATTATATTTGAATTTGTGCCCTTGCCCTCTGAAGAGTATGTATGGCAGGTTTTGCAAAACCAACAAATGTTCCAAACTGCAGTTGTAAATGTGATATATTGTGTTTTTTTAACCTAGCAATGCACATGCTTTATACAACAAATTTCTTCAGGGACAGTGCTTGGTTAAGTTTGTTGCTGAGGAATGACAAGGTACAAATTAGTCCCCATGGACTGACTATTTCTTTAGATTTTATTTTCCACATTGAGCTAGTTTGATTTAAGAAATCTGTATGCATAACAAATGAGAGGAAAATTTAAAAAATCAACAATTTGGAAACACCTGCTTCTAGTTTAGTGCCTTAAACAGAACCACCACACAGCCAATAAGAAAGAAGTTTTAATACATTTTTCCTTCTCTCTAATTCTTTATTATCTGCAATGTGTGCCTTGAACTATTTGTACATAACTTCTGAAGAAAACAGATGATGCAATACCTGCAATAAAGACTGTAGTGCAAGTAACTGAAACATGAATGTTGTTTAATACACGTATTTGCATGGTTCCTCCTGATGTTCCCAGTACACTTTGCAAACTCAACTAGTGTCACTGAAGCCATCCAGTTGCAGATGGCTTTTGCAGTGGCACTTCAGTTGCAGCTTTCAGAACAAGCATTTGAGTTACATGTGAAGAAAACTAAGTCTATAGTGCAATACAGAGGTACGGTCATACCTGGCTAAGTTGGTTTACTCTTGTGTTAAATCTGCAATTTTTCCGATTCCAATGTTTGCATTTGGCTATGAATAATGAAACAGTCACAAGGAAGCTCTATCAAGGAGGACAGGGAAATCTACAGGAGACAAATGCTGGAAAGCCATTTGAGGCTCTGACACGTAAGAGTCAGTTTATGGCACTACTATGATGATAAAAGTTCCTTTTTTTCTCTTTCCCATGACATGACTTGCCATTACAGGGAGAAATACCTTGGCAGTTCTTAATGTAAGCATGAGATGCATTTCATGCCGTGCTTCCCACCTCTCTCTCTGCTACTTGCATCCAGCAGCCATGGGTAACTGTTGACTCTTTGTGCTAAACTGGTCAGTGACACTCTTGCTTATTCCTTACTAGTTTTTGGTGTCAAGTTTCCATTCCATCTCCTGTTCTAGGCCATTTACAAAGTCAAAGGAACACATTTGTTCTGTTTTGTTCACTTTAGAAAATACGTTAACGACCATAAATAATTGTAGCAGTGCTAGTTTATTAAAGTTTAAATTTAGCCACATCTTTTATAGAAAAACTTGCTGTCCTTGAGATGTAAAACAAATCAGTCAAATTTTAACGAGTCCTAGTGGCCTGTTACATCTATTCCCTTCTCCAGCTGTCTTCAGTCATTTTTTTTTTCAATCATTCTCATAACTCATATTTTGTATTTACACACAACTACACTGCCTGCTGTCTGTACCATTTTGGCTTTTAAACATAGCATATTCTCTCTCTATTCTTTGAACTATTACTTTTCTATCAATTGTTAATTCTCTAAAAGAGCTCCCGTGAAGACTGAGTAGCTATAGATTACATTCTCTTCATGTTTACATAATTTTCTTTCTGTCATGAATTTAGAATATTGGTGCTAGCCTCCTTTGTTAACCAGATTTGCTACACGTTTTATTGGTTTTCATTTTATCTGGTTTTCCCTTGATGCTTAACAGTTTTATCTCATCATGTTCAGATTTGCAATGACACAGCATTTGATAAGTCCATAAATCAAGCGATACTTAGTGCTAAACCTTCAGCAGCTATGTTTACTTACTGCAAGGTATCTTCAAGCCTTGTAATTTTCCTGGTTAAAATTTCATTTTTATACAGTTGATTAATGTGTAGCAACTAGTTGCCTCCATAGCTATCACTTCAGTAATTCTTTCTTGAGATTATTCTTGCCAGTATTTTTCTTTTCAAATTGTATTGATATAGGCATCATTACCATGGAAAATATAATTATCGACAGTGTACAGCCTGTTTCAGCTATTCCTAGTCACTGCCATTTTGTAGTTTCTTGGCCTACTGTCAGCTTCGTGACAATTGCAGTCTAATGGCCTTGCACCACCTGCTGCATTCTGGTGGATTTCCTTCCACTCTTTATGTGCTTCCCTCCTTATAGAGCTGACAAGCCAGGCCAACAGTTCAGCCTCACCTCTCTCTTCTCCAGTAAACTGAGAAATCAAAGTTTTGTGTCCAAGGCATAAGAAATATCTTGGTTTCCTAAGCAGCAAGTGGACATTGCTGCCTGGGTACTGAGCACCTGCCCAGTGCACAAGGTGCTACTGAGTTAAAAAAACACTCTCCTTCTTGCCTTTGAATTAAAACATGTAGAATTGCTCGAAAACATATTTTATCTGACTTTTCGCATTTTGATCTTTTTTTCTCCCTTCAGACATTCCTTGTACATAGCACAGGATTTAAAGGTTTTATTATATTAAAAAAAAGGAGAATAATATAAAATATTAAAAAGTAGTTTTCCTTTTAATTACTCCTGTTATTTGAAGACCTCAATACTACTCTCACTGGAGTGCAACCCAGAAAATAGGATGGCAGAAGCAGGCACAGGCATGTCTATACTCTTCAATAATGCTTTAGGTATTCATTAAAATTTCTAAATTTAAATTTGTAAGAGACAAAACAGGCGATTACTGTACATCAGAAATCCGAAAAGCAAATGGAAAAATGCATAGCACAAGGACCACTGAATATGCATCAAAAAATTGAAAAAGTATCAAATTCTAAAAAAGACAGATAATAAAGGTAGAGAGGCTGCAGATTTTAACATCGTAATTCAGGCTAGATCACATCTCAGCAGAGCTCACCCCATGATGAAAGGGATCTCACCTGTGCATGCATACACATGCACGTTCTTATCTTCCAATCAAACAGATAGGGGAGCGGCTCCAAAGCAGTGATAGATAGCAAAATCAAATGTCTGCTTTGGATTTTGCAACACCGTAAGAGGCATTTGGTCACGCTGCACAACCCAATTCCTCTTTAGTGTCCGTCCTCCCAGGGCACAAGGGGACATTAAGCAGCTATACTCTGAATCATGTTTGCATCTCTCTTGTATATGACTTATCCTGTGCTCAGCAAACGTGTCTGTTACACAGTGCTAGGAGATCTCTGTTGTCTCGGAGTGAAGAGGAGGAGTTGGATCAAAGTCTGCAACATTCTTTCTCTCTCAAAAAAAAAATCAGTGGTCCTGCCATCATGGTGTCTTGAAATTTAGTACTCATGACTTCTATATTTGCGCTAATCTTTGACATTATTCTTCCTCTATATAACTGACTTGCCAGTTAATAATGTCTGTCTTCTTACCCTCTTGCTGTGCCCAGTCTTTTGAAGGATTTAAAATGCTTCTGCAAAAATACAGTAGTCTTTCATCTCAGTACTTCCCACAAAGGAAGCCTTCCAAGTTATTTCCCAGCCAAGCTTATTTTCTTATACAGATTATAACAGTTCACTGAACTTTGTCCTGCTGAGGACAAAGCTGGATTCTCAAAAGCATAGATTTGACTCCTTGAGAAGATCCACATGAGCCTATCCATATAAATTAGCTATGCAGTAAGCTAACTCTGAGGACTATGCATCTCCACTTTCTTACTTTCTTCCACATTGTAGTTTCCTAAAAGAATATTTGACTCGCATTAAAAGTATCAGCTCGTGACATATATTTTTGTTAGTTTTAGATTCTTCAGTCTTACTGTACGTCACACTGGAGATGTAGCAGGCCAGTTTCTATGAACATGCTTCTTTGTTGTCTTAATTTTTAATCTCCCTTTTAATTGTTGTTTAACGATGTAGAATCTCAACAAAGAAAAAAACTAAGAGCCTCGAGTTTTCATTGTAAAAGCAAACAGATTAAAGTCATGATTCTTTTACTTTCTTCAGCTTAGAGACAGGATAAATGAATCTATCTGAATTAAACCCTAAGATAAAATAAAGCAAAGAGTTGCTGTTCTGCTAAAATCACTTGAGTTAATTGTTTCTTCTGCAGAATGTAGATAAGTACAAGATGTAAAAGCAAGTAGGAAATATATATCAGACAGAACAGAGAGAGATGTGGTGAACCATAAATAAATAATGTATGATTATGCATATATAGTGAGTGATACTGTGAGCAAGCTATGAAAACCACATGTAAGGCTGACAGTGAAGCTATCTAAAAGTAGCAAAAAGGTATTATTTTGGCTTCTTAGAAGCACAGCTATTACGATCTTTTCTGATCTTTCAGTTCTGAACTCTCCATACCAAAATTGAAACCATTGTGAAGGAAAGAAAAACTGTAATGCTTTTCTCTGCCTTTACATGATGTCAATTATCATGCTGTCTAACATAAAAACCTAAATTAAATATCTAGTGTTTCTCAGAGGTTTGTCCAAGTGCATAGTTTTTCATTATCATTTGTAGGGCTGTGAAGCCTTGGTTCCAAAACTTGTCACAAAAACTTAAACTCAGAGTGTAATAAATGAGAAATCTCGAGCCTTTAACTACCTTTCAAACTCAGGCGAAGGTTACAAACAGATGTGCTCCCACTGACTGAGCCAGAGCACTCCGGGAAGATACCACGGGTCTGCTCTTCGTTACCATCTGTCAGCAGGGAGTTACTGCCCTCACATGCAAAGTAACTGAAGGAGATTTAATTTGTTTTGAAATGAATTATAAGTACCGAGCAGCAATTTTATCATGTCCTAGCTGGTGCAGAGACTGGGGGCAGGGCTGTGGCCTCTCATTAGGGGCAGTAACTGATGGAAACCATGTGCTTTCCCCCCATAACAGTGTGGAGGGCAGAGAGTAGATTCCTCGGGCACTTAGACAACACTTAACCGAACTCGGTCCTCTTGAGATAACAGTGCTCATATTTAAGTGAATAGTGAATGTCTTAAGCTTTACTGTCAAATTCATTCACCATAAATTTTCATGAAGAGCGTAGAGTGTTAAGCATTCTAGAGAAGTTAAATAGTGCAGGGACAATATTCATGCAAGTTAAATCTTAAAACGTGTTAGGCAGGTAATGTTGTTTGCTCAATTTAGTAATGATCTGGGTAAGAGAATTTTAGATGGAATCTGGCTTTCCTATTTTCCAAATGAAAAGGAAGGTATCAATATTTTAAATCCATTCTATCCAGCTACTCATTGTTTTTCAGCTCAGGGGCTAGGAGAGTAATAAATGAACTATTTTTATAGGCAGTAATGTGAAAAGCAAACTTTTCATACTGTACAGAGTTCATATCTTTATAGAGTAATAGAATATAATTACAGAACCTTCAATATTTTATTTTTATTGTAGCTGATATTGTTATATTTATTGTAAGCTGAATGTGATTTTTGCTTGAATTTTACTTTTTACTTCATTTCTATTCGCTTCATTTTACTTCAGTTGTTAAATGTAGCTTGACTGTGTTACACATCATCAAGAATAAAAAATTAACATAGCCAATATAATTTTTACAAAGTTGAATGACATATATGCAATATGGTCTTACTTTATAGAGTATATGCCAGATCTTCCATAAAAAGTACATTTTACAGCTGCTCCTGATAGCTAAAATTCATTGCCATATACTTCAAGCCCATGTTTTAAACATTGCGTGCTTAATGAAAAGGATTCAAAAATAGGAATTATGTTTGATTTCCACTGGAATGCTTTGAACTTGAAATGATTAGACATATTAAGGGAAAAAATAGAAAGATTTGCCTGTCAGACTTTTCTTTTTTTAAAGATCAATTACATACTTAATTTAGATGACAAAGAGAAGACAGCTTCTGACAACTGTCCAATGAAATCTTCAAGGAAATGGGGAATAATATCTGAGATTTTTTACATATTCTTTTTATACCAAGTCATCTCATAATTCCTTTGTTTCCTCCAAAGACTGACAGCTTCTCCAAAACAACACTTGCAAAATCTATTGTCTGCGTTGTCCTTGGTTCAGTATCTTTTCTGATGCCGCTACCTGCATAAATAAGCAGACCAACTATTTTCCCATTCCACATGGGAAAAATTTCATCCATATAAGAAGAGAGTCAGCATTAAATTGATCTGTCTTCGCTTACTGTGCCTTTTTTGTCATCTTTGTGATCTTAACAGTCTAATATAGGCAGGACTATAATTAACATTTATGCATTTTAAGATATGCTTCAATACCAATGAAAGAAGTAGTGGATATAGACACGTACGATTTACATCACCACCCGTATTTGCTATGGATGCACAGACTTTGGTAGACTGCGTCATGCTCTAGTATTGGCTTCTAGGGCAACGCAACAACCAAGAGAAGACTGAGAATGCACTAATTGCACATATCATCTGGGCTGCTTCTGTTTCTCTAAGTGGCCTGTCTGTCAGGGCAAGGTCAGAGTTTTTTCCCAGATTGACTTATTTTCCAAAACGAACTCACTGAAGCTGCTGAATCTTTCTTGAATTTGTTCTTTCGCTGACCTTCTAAGATGTCAGTTCTCCTACAAACTGCAATTAAGTTTCTATTTTTCGGAATATCCTCCACCTGTCTTGGCAAATTTCTTGTCTTGAGCGATTTGTTTAGTCTTTACTTACTGAATCATGACTATGGACTTTTGGACCCATTTTTCTCCTTATTGAATCCCTTTCAATGATTTTTTTCTTATTTGTTTTTCTTGTCCGATAATAGCTGCAATCAGATCTGTGTTGCAAATAAGTTCTGTAATATCCTTATCTTTAGACCTTCGATCCTGAGAACTAATCTGTGTATATACTGTGCTTAGGGCTCATAGATTCTAAGGGAAACATAAAATGAATTAACTGAGAACTGTATAAATGTCAGTAAGATTGCATTTAGACTTAAGAAAAGATTCTAACTAATAGGTTAGGAATGATCAAATCATCTATATTCATTTTGCTTACTTCTCATTTTCTGATTTAAAAGTTGAACTTTATGAGATAAATTACAATTTCAAATATGATGTATAGGCTTGGCAGCTTCTTGCATGCTGCATATTTGCTTTGAATTTTAAGTATTCATCAGATAAATTTCTGTTAGGAAATCTATGGCTAGATAATTTAAGTAAAACAAACCATTGAAAAAAATGCATCGCAACATCTCTGAATGAATTGCTTTTCTTACAAGTAGTTTTGATGAAACAAGTATCTGTGTTTTTTTCCATGGTAATTGAGCTCAGAAAATGAGATTGTGGTAAAACACAACAGAGAGTCATTAACAAGTAGCACTCTTTGTATAGCCAGCCTTGCACAGACACCAAATGGTGTCTACAGCCTTCTGAGTAGAACAGTTAGTAGAGGTCAAACTTTGCTACCTAATGCCTGCTCACTCTGTGTGTCTAGGTCCTCCCTCCTCTTTTCCAGCAGGGCCAGGATTTGTTTGCGTAAATGGTGTATGTTAAGTGTTAGGTTGGGGGCTTGAGCGAGGCACAAACTCACCTAATATAGCAATAAATTATTAACCGTGCAGGTTGCTGTAAATACGTGCAAAGTTGTTGGTATAAGTTTTATTCTTCACTTCCGTACTTCACACTTTATGATGTGAATTTACACACGATTATGTTAATGAAACTGTATGACAAATTAATGTGGGGGATTAATATTCACATTTGAATTTTCATGCAAAAGATAAAGGTTGTAAAAGAATCTAAATATCTAAACCCATGATAATTCAGCCTCATTCAGATATTTTGAATCTATCTAGTCATCTGCTAGAAAACTTTCTATTATTTTAACACTTAAGTAGAAAAAAAGGCTTTAGAGATCTATCTAGTAAATAGCCCAGATTGACTTTTGAATTTCGATATGTAGCTGTCTCCTGTGCTCCTAGGAGCAGAGGGGCAAAGATACATTTTTCTGTGCTTGATTTTTAACAGTTAACTCCATTTTTTCACTTAAAAGCTATATTATTGGAGAAAATGTTGTAAAACTCAATGCTTGAAGGTTATGACATCCTGCATGAAGCATGGTAAGAAAAATTGCTAAAGAAAAAGGTTACAGGCATGGAGTTAAAACTTGAAGGGCTAGCTACAAAACTGCTGTGTTTGACTTGGGAACAGATGACTTCATACAAACATCTCAACTATATCACCCACATCAAACACATGCTAAGATTTTAATCACAGCCTAAAGCATTTCTAGTTGAGACATGGGTATAATACTTTGTTCATAATTAGGAGACACCTTTGCAGCAGGAAATATCCCATAAACATCTCAAGGAGATTGGAGTTAAAAAGTATGTGGTCATACAGATTTATTGGTTTTGCTCCAGTATTTTAGCTGTTATGACCTGAAAATGTGCAATAAATAAATATGAGGAAGACAAATAAAAAGTAAGGTATTAAATTTCAATTTAATAAAAATACTGGAATACTAAAATAAGTTTTTGTTTCCAAGCAGTATTTTCCAATCCACCATCTGCCATCCTGGAGGTTCTATAAGCAAACTGATACACATCTAAACATTGTAAAAAATGTGACAAAAACTAATGGATTCTACTGCATACTGAAACACAGAAAAGCTGCACCTTCATCAGAAAATCAGAAGCTGCATATGTCCTCCCAGATTAGTGATTTCTATCTACTATTTCATCTTCAATTTAACTCTGCTTAATCGTATTTGGCTTTCAGACTTCATCAATGGCAACACTGTTGGCTGACCTCACCTACACGCCTGTTAGAAAACAGAAAAAGTTAAAACAATTGCGTATACTACTAGATACTAGCAACAACAGCAGCAGCAGAGTAGTAAACACATTACAGACGTAAAGAAGACTGTAAATGTCCTTAAGAATATCTATGTATAATTTAGTTTCAGATATAACCATAGAGATAACAGCAATATGAAGTAAACTCATAGGCAAATCTTCCCTTAACTAAAACTTCACTTGAAGGTTTAAAAATGCAAATTCAATAGGAATGCTAAGGTTAAAATAATATATTATATGCACATATACGCATTCTATTACTCCTGGGAATACCACTGCCCAAGTAGTTAAGGAACAATTTGAAAAGTGTTTAAAGCAAAATTCCTATCAGTGAGGGTTTTTTTAACCAGGTTCGCTGAGATTCCCTGGAATCTATAAATCATGCACTGACTTTGATAAATGTGATTAAACAGCTAAACTTAGAAAAGCTCTGAAGTAAACAAGCCTACATTTATGATAGGTTTCCTTACATCTTGATTACAGTTTTGCATGTCATTAATTTGCATTTCATTTAGTTTTGTATTTAAAAGCATCCTCTACTTCCATTTTATCACCAGCTCCAGTCATACTGCAGTTGCCAGTTTTACTGAGCAAATTTCATTAGTATAAGAAAAGTTCTAATGTGAAATATTTTTCTGTGTATTTATCAGCTTTTAGCTATAGCAGTGATATTCAATTATTTTTATTGCTGTGTTTTGCTGAATCTTGACTACCAAGTCATCGAGTATTAAAAATTTGCTTTCATGACACAATGTTGATATTCAGTGTGTCTTTTGTAAGACAATGCTTGTTCAAGTTCATTTAAAAATCATTCTGAAATTGAGCAGTTTAAAACATAAAACTGAACTCTGTAGCTGAACTATCATTCAGAGATTTTCACCAACCCAAGCCTTTAGGGTTTTGGAATTTTTTTAAAATCTGAACTTGACAATGATAGTTTCAGTAGGTATAGAGAGCTTGCATTTATAATTTAAAAATGACTATGTTTTGTGCAAAGAAACCCCATGATTTTCATAATTGCCTTTGATGTGAAGCACAAAAGAAAAGCTGGCACTAAGTGACAGCCATATTCAGTACTTTCATGACTGAAAAGCACATTAGACAGCTCTGAATTTTGTTGTTTCTAGATGATATCTTTATCTTGAAGCATTCCTAAACTAAACTTACAGCGACTACCCACCTGATGATCTCCAGTTTCAGTGTTTGGGGATTTTTTTGTGAACACTATTTAGAAACTAGCTAAAAAAAAAAAAAAAAAAAAAGGAGGAATATTCAACCAGTGACAGACCATATGGTCTGTCTAAGACAAAGGAAATCGTGTTCATCAAGCTGATGCTGTACTAATGTGCAGCATAACAACTCAAAGTGAAGGGCTTGTCACAGCGAGGGATAAAGAGTTTAAAGGCATTTTTTGTTTGAAGGAGAAAATTCTTGTTTCAAAATAAGTTTCCTTTGAGGTCATAGCAAGTTTCTTGATCAGTTACAGATAATATATTTCAAAACAAGAAATTGGAAGAATGACTTAGAACATTAAATAGCTGGGTATTAGAGAACAAGTCTATTTGCTTAACTTCTTCAGTCCCTTAGACATCAGGAGCATATCAAAATGACTTGTTTAAGACTTTTGATTTCCAGCGATGCTTTTTCTTTGAAGCTTATCTGCTAATTCTTCCGTACATGGAAGTCTCTTTCTTCAGGGTTGTCCTTGATAAAACAAAACATATCTCTCCACTGACACTGTTCAATATCCAGAACATTGCCCTTCTTTTTCCTGGAATTCGTGTCTATTTCTAGTCTCTGTTTTTTTTTCCCTGCCCAGTCTTTTCTAGCTTCTGGTACCCTTTTCTCACTAAAACAGCTCTTAATACGGTCGCTAACAATTTCCTGTCATCCAAGAATTTTTTCAGTGTCCACATTCTTCTAGGTCATTCCACCACTTTCAACAAACCATCTTCCTGCTGTCCTTTCTTGTCTTCTCTTTGCTTATTGTCAGGGTTTGCCTTGTAATAATTTACCATTAACTTCTGCATCTTCCCCTTGCCTTCTAATGCTCCCTTCGCAGAGCCAGTCCTCCCACTGGCAACACTCTGCCTCCAGCCCATCACCCTCTTTACCCTACTTTCTCTTAGAACTGCTTTTAGTTTTCGGGTCCTGGGCATATCCTAATAGCGACTCCATCACCTCTCCTTTCACAGTTTTGTTTCATTTAGTTGTGCTGATGTCTTCTAAATGCAACTTATTAATTACAGATTTTTTCCTGTTTTCTTTATAACACTTGCCATTAGACAGTTATTAAGTCCCAAGCTCAAAAAGACCAAAATAAATGTTTTCTTTCAAACCTCAATGTTTCTCTGTTGACATTTCTGCTATTTTACACTTTTTATTTTGCTGCCTGTTAGCTACCTTTTCAGTCTCCTATATGCGCTTTATGCCTACTTACACATTTAGTTTTGCTTTTCCTTGAAATTTTTTTCTCCTTTTCCTGTACCAAACAAGTACATTTTTTCTTTCTGGTTTCTGCTTAAAATTGTCATCTTCTTGTGAGATATTTTTACTTAGTACTCATTCGTTCTGATTGGCAGTAAACCAATTCAGCCTCAGCCATTACTGGCTCATTAAAAGATGCTGTGTTCACTGTATTACCAATACTCATAAAATGAATTATAATAGCCTAGAGTACTTTATTGCACGAATTATAAAATATGTGAGAAGAACTTGAAATTCTTTTGTGGCACTTGTTCTCTCCATCACCTAACTTCAGAGTATATTTTGGAGTATCTTTTTTGCTTGGTTAAGTACGACTGTATCAGTTTTACTGTACTTCTGCAGAAAAGGCAGCTACTTTTCACATTCTACCTACTAATGTGGATTAACAGAGAATTTTAAAAACCAACAAAAGTACTCCTTTCTTATCCAGGTGCCTGACCTGTCTTGAAGAAGACTGAAGTGATCTAGATCCCACAGAAGTCCCCATGCCACCAGGCTCCATTAACTTAAACTCCCTTGAATTCTTTGTCCATCATTGCTGGCAGGGGCTGACATTGCCAGAAACACCACTTTCTTGTATGGAGAGCCTGGACATTGAATCATAAAAAGCTAATTGTCTTGGTAATGAGGTTTAGTACAAATTCTCTGGGAGATGATTATCTCAAATTCTTTTCTCTCTTTCAGATAAATTCCATTAATTCCATAAACTCTAAACCTTTGTAGCCTCACAATATTGGGAAGCTACCTAACTTAATTTACAGTGTCAGTCTCTGCCTCTTCTTGTTCTGAGATAATATACCATTGGGCAAGATACTGCAGAAATATGAAATAATCCTGAGCACATTGACTCTCAAGAGTAACAGGCTGCTTCATGGCTGTCCATCACACTAGGTACAGCTGCATTCAGCAGTAGCAGAAGAATACTAGTATTCTCTGCAAAAATTATATTCAATTGTTGACATTTGCATTTTCAACATAAAGCTCTGCTCTGAACACCCCTTTGATATGAGTAGTGGATGCTCACAGAAGGTGGTCTTTGATGAGAATGCTATTCAGTGGTCATCCAGTTCCAGCGTGTACCAAGCAGCCAGAGGGAAACAAGTTCTGGGTAAATGCATCACTAGAAAAAAAACCTTACACACAAAATCAGACTCAGTAGACACAACCGTTCTCAGTCAAATCTATGTTTTTTGCTGTATTTCTCTTTTGTACAATACAATGAAATTCCAGCTATCTTGAGCTCAGAGCTGTGTGTGCAAGTACAGTAGCTTGCACATAGCCAGCAAGTAAAGGGTAAAACTGGCCAGGCTGTTTCAAACCAGCACTAAAGCATACCGATAGACTGAGAGTGGGTTTCGTACTAATGTTGCTGAAAGTTTGACTGCTCATTACACTGTAGTCTATCATGACTGAGAATTTAGGAAAATGTTTAGCAGCTATTCCTCCTCACACCAGTCGCATTTCCAGTGATCTCGCTCTGAAATAGCAATGTAGCATAAAGACAAATCAAGTTCCTCACCAGCTCAGCTCTTCACAAGAGAAGGCAAGTTTCCTTTCTATTCAAACAGCATGCAATACAATGGATCTCAACTCTAAATTAGGTTCTCTAAGCTATACTACAATGGAGATATCTAATAATAACAATTAGTCTGAATAATGTACTCTCAGCAGCTGCCTGTGATGCTTTTCATGGTAGCATGCTTTCCTCGTTGCACTGAAACTCCTTCAACAGCACAGGACCTACTTCATATGCTCAGACATTTCCCCAAAATTAGAAATGGTAGTTGCAACCTTTTCCCCGTCTTGTGAGAAATGTGTGCTGATGATTTGCAAGGGCCTAGTGCATTACAAGCTACAAACTAAATCTACGCTGTTTTTTCTAAACATCTACTTGGCCCAGAACTTGGCAATTAACAAGTCACAGCAATACCTCGCCAACCCAAACGAGAATCATATCCTAGCACCCACTCAATTTCTTGTCCTCAGCTTGTATTTTAAATTCTTCAAAAATGCAAACTCTGTTTTCCAAATTCTAACTGGTTTTCTGAGCAGGTGTTTCTCTGAAAAATATTTTATTTTTCCTGGCAGCGTTGACACTTGCATTTTCTCACTACTGGAGTCGGTGCTAATTTAGCATCGCTCAATCACAGTTCTAAGCTCTGCTGTACCTTTTCCTATACTGTCAGCCTTGGAAACTTCTTTATTCCACCTCGGTATTAAAAGGAGGGCCCACTTTCAACTCCAAGTCAAGCTATGGTTGTTTTATTCTAAAGCTTCCTTTGAAAAAAAAAAAAAAGAGAACAAAATCCTCATCACTGGTAATTAATTTTGACAGTGTGGGCTTTGTAGCAATTCACAAACCTGTACTTTGTGCATCAGCATTCCTTATTATTCTAATTAAAGTGGAACATTGTGCCCTCGCCAGTCATTAATGGGTTTTCATTTTGTAAATGACATTTGCAAAAGTTAAAACGGGCAGTTCATATGAAGTCCACAGGCAAAAGCGTTAAAATTAGCATCACCATAGCAACAGTCTTCCATCATTAGTATTCAGGGCAACAGCAAATGTTTTGTTGTGCTTTTGTTTCCAAAAAAAGATTTTTCTTTACTGGTCGTTCATAAATAGAAAAGGCTCAAACCCATACATTTCAGGTAAAATTATTATATTCATTTGGATGACACTGTTCTAGAATTTCCCATTTTTTTTAGGTATTTATTTTTCAGGACAGAGGTTGAATTTCACGGTCTCTACAACCGTGTATGTCTGACCTCTTGAGTGACATTTATTCATTGCCAGCCCACTGCTCAACAGTACAGTTTTATATGAAGTCTGTCACTTCTACTCAAGAATCTGTACCAAGTAGCAGATTCTGCTGAGAATTTGTAAAGGATGCTTGCACAGTGAAACATGGTCAATCCCCCATTAAGTGGAGTGTACATTTGCTCCGTGCTGGTTTCGGTGTTTAAATTATGCTATTTATATATTATTCTTCTTTTTTTTCGCTCTCAGGAATTGAAATGTAAATGCATACATCATCTCTAGTGAAACAATATTCATCATCTTGCACAATTTAGAATTGGGGAGAGAAGAAAAGGGTGCTCTCTCTAAGGGAAAACAGGGTAGAGTATGAGTATACTCCAATGTCCTTTATTGGAAGAGGTGATGCTGGCTACTATTTTTCTGAAAGTTTAAAGAGGATGTAATTGTCTGGAGGCATGTCTAGGAGCATGTTGCAGCAATACTTTGCAGTTCAATAAACAGTTTAGCACCACATCTCCTAAATGCACCTTGAGGCATCCTGTATGCATATGCCTTGTTCAAGTGAAAGCATGCAATTGATACAGGAGAAGCAATAGTTGTCCTCTAAAAACAAATATTTTGTGTGCAGATGGAGAGGGGTTAAGAAAAGAAAAGCAAGGGGAAAGGCATTAAGGAAAGTAGATGATGAGTGGGGTGAGGTCAGTAGAAGGACTACTGTTTTAATTTGATATATCCTGGCTTGTCATTAATGAGCACAGATTAGAAGTAACTAAATGTTCTCTAGCATTATGTCTCTGGGTTTTAATTTGGCACAGGAAGGTTCCTTCGTTCCTCTTCATCTTCTTAGAATACTTCATTTTGTAGATTTTTGCAGAGAAGAGTCTTTAATGAGTAAACATACTTTAGTGCATGGCAAAAGCTGGGAATATAATCCATTCCATGAAAGATATTCCTGTATTTTAATATATGTGACAGATTTTCATACAGCAATTGCTTTGCTAGTACCTGCCCTTGTAGCACTAATTAATTTTTCAGCTACTAAGATCTGCAGAATCAGAAAAACCTTTAAAAATTGTTAACACGTATATACCTGATGAAAATCATCTCAGGTTAACTAAAAACTATCCATGGTGGATTGACCGATGACATTTGGCGTTCGGCACTTGGAGAGCTTTAACACAGAAGGGGATTGCAGTAACTTCGAGGTTCTGAAACATTGACATATAGGTTCATTTGTTCAACCACTCCTTTTCTTTCTTTTATAGAAGCACCTTTTTGCTAGGTCACGTTATTTTTTCCTCTGTGCTGATTCACTCTACTTTTCTCTTTTTTTGCTGCTTGTCAGATGCATTCTGGGAGATTCTGCATGCTAAAGCAGTTCATTTTCTCTCTTTGAGCCTTCCGTCCCCTGCTGCAGAGAAGATAGTTACTTACTGAACTGTGATCTTTTGCAGAATTTTGCCATTTGATCTTCTCAGATAAATTCAGTGGTGGAGTGTCGTAAAAACTGAACAATTTTCACTGAATCCAGAATTCGGTCTTCATTTAACTAAAAGGTTTCATGCCTAGTATTCTGTCTAAGCAAGCTGCTTTGTAACTGAGTAAGTTCAATACCAGTCTCTTGTAATGCTGAATTTTATAATCATCAAGTAACCTACATATTTTTTAAATCCACTTGGGAGATCTTTTTAGATTATTAGCTCTTTACAAACTATAAACTATAGTTTGAACTACAACATCATTAGAAAAATTTACCTAAATTGCAAGGGTTTTATAGCCTTGTTTATTGTAATAATGACTGGCAGAGAGACCTTTTCTGGGAAGGATCAATGACAGATTCCTATTTTCCATTTCAGGCTCCACTCATTCAGGGACAGACCCTTGAGCAGTGTTGTGGCAAATGAGAGGAAACTGTCATTTTTTTATTTATCCAAAATGGGTAAACGCTATGTTTCCCAAAATATGTGTATGTATACTTACTACTTATGCGTGTCCTTGAAAAAGCTACTGAAGCAGTTCTTCATTAAAGATGCTTCTGCATTTAGTCTAGAAATACAGGAGATGCATGTCTGTGAGTACGGATTTCAGATATGCTATACTAGTTGCAGATTTCCCACCTAAAGAGTGAACTCTGGAAGCAGAAGTAAGCAAATGAAATATCCTCAACTTTCTGTTCTGTATCTTAATCTTCTTCATACCCAGCTTCAACCTGTAGAAGCCATGGAGAGTAAAAATAAGTGGTTTGCAGCTGTTTTCCTGAGTGTAACAGACTATGTATTTTGTAGCTAGAAATGTCAATGATTACAGGAATAAAAAATTAAAACCAAGAGTTAGAACTACTAAACCTAAACCACATTTTTATTTCTCCATCTATAAACTTTTAGTGCAAGTAATTTGGAATAAAGGCATCTTGAAATTTTACTTCACTGTTTAGAAGGAAATTTCTTCCAGATTTCTGCCAGTAAGAGCATTTTAGCCACTAGAATACAATTATTGAAAAGCTATTTTATCTCTATACTTACATTTACTTTAAGTATCACCTGAAAATTAGAGATTAAAAAACTGATTCTCAAATGTCTCTTACTGATGAGCTCACCATCGTTTCCAAACACTGGTTTGAACTTCAGATTTCTGAACTGAGCAATTTTGACATACACCATCACCAGAAGCAAAAAAATGAAAACCACCAAGAGATTATCTTTCTGGCCACAGGTGCACTCACCTTATATGTTCTTTTAGTCACTGCCTGTTAAAGGAAGTGCTTATTCTTTTAGCACTGCTGTGGCATTACCAAACAATTTAAAACACTTAGCAGACTGTTCGATTGCAGATGGTGTTCATAATCTTCATATTTGACCAGTCTTTTCTCCTGCACACTCCTCATTCATCAGCTTTTCCAATATTTTAAGTGTGCTATGGCATAAAAGCAATGAAAACCTTACTAATAGTCGTTACGTGTTAGTACTTGCTTTCATATGCTATTATTTCTTCTCCTCTTTCCAGTTTGAGGGAGGAATAAGTATTTATTCGCACTCCAACAATCTTGAAATGAGCAGAAGAACCTACACAGGACTCCAAGTTATGGTGGGGGCAGTTTAGGCTCCCATCAAACTTACTGTCAGAAGTTTGGAAATTACATCTTAGTTTTGCTCTGAAAGCAGTTTGCATGGATTGAGGGAGATGCTCACTGATTTCAGGAAAGTTACTTCTTATTTTTAACAGCATAAAATGGATCAGAATCTGGCTCTCAGCATTTCCTCTCATGTATCATGTTTTTTCACCTCAGTGCCCAAAGTATTGTGAAATAAACTTTTGCTGCTGGCAAAAGGCAAATCTGTATCTGTATAGTTTTCTCTTGAGAAAATCAAGCGCAAAACCCTCAGTGCTGCTTTGCTTTGCTCTGGGGCATTTTTTCACTATTCTAGAAATAAGGAGTGGAAAAGAATCTGTCAGTGTGAATCCTTTATCAGACTCGCCTATGGGTATGCCCACATCGTGTGGTCTCGCAGCAGTCCTCTTCAGTTTGGATCAAGTCAGCCAACGGGACTCCTTTCTTCTGTGTCAGTCCCTTTGTTGATTTTGGTCAGTGGCATATAGTTATAACACCCAGAGACCTCCTAAACAGTTGTCCATCGATACAGGTGGTTTTTAAAATACTTGTCAACTTTTTTCCCCAAGTTTGATAAACCCAAATTAAATTTCTGTTGACTATAAACAGATATTTCTGACTCTTACTCACTCTTCCTTTCTCTTTCCATTATGAGTAAGTTTATCTCCTACAAACATTCCTTTAAAGTCCTGAGAGCCCAATGTTGCTCTGACATCTCCAGATGGAAGTTCCACTTATCTGTTTTGCCAGTCCTGCAGCAAGTTTCAAGGACACCGACAAAGATCGTTGCTGCCTTGCCTTACCTTGTTGCACCTTGCAGATTTTCAGCTTTCCTCAATTCTCTTTTTATTAGATCCTCCCAATAATAGTTAGACATTTACACCCACATACTTTCCTGAAGTCATAGTTTTCCTCTTCTTTGTGGAGAAGTCAGACAAAAGAGACAACCAACCAAAGAAAAAAAAATCAAGAAAACTGCCTCCTGCCTTGTTCTCTAGATTTTTAGTTTCCCTGGATAAACTGGCTCACCACAATCTTTCCTCTCTGAGCTCAGTTTGCTGCAAGGCTCAGAACTCTCCAAAACCACAGCTCAAGTATATTCAAACTTTATATTCTTCAGGTCTTTTTGCCACTATTTTAAAGTATGTGATGTGCCTCAAGAAAAAGCAATATTTTGTTTCAGAAACCTTCCTGAATCATGCAGAATTTCCTCTTTGTATTTACTAAGAAAGTAACGTATGTACTGGTGAATAATAAGTAAATCTCTTCAGCAAAAGAATAATAATTTGGGGTTTTTTTAATGTAAGTTTTTCATAAATGTAATAGGTACCGACAACCTTTAACACAGCTTCACCTAATAGATTCCCATTGCAAGTGAGACCAAACAAGTGGCAGCCCCCAATCAGTGCCTTGTTATCACTGAGAAGCTTTGATCTACCTAATGTATAATAAATAAGTTTCTGCATTTTAATCATCTTGCTGCTTTCATACCACTTGTGTTGCAAAGTCTTATTTCAAAAAACTCATCCTGACTTTGTTGATCTTTTTTTTAATTAGATTACTTTTGATCATTTATTTATTTCAACATACCTACCAGTAGACAGATGATATAACAGCTGGAAGTCATTACACTGTATATCCACCACTTCCCTATCTACCTTTGTCCTATTCTTATGTCTGCAAAAGACATAGCAATTCTTAACTATATATATTTTTTTTACTTTATACCATGCAAGAGACTGACCAGAGGATCCCTTTGGATATTGGCTGATGGAAAATTCAGTTAGGGTTAAAGCTCACTGATTTCTACATTTACTCCTCATTCTACAGCTGCATTATGCCCTTATGCTCCAGTAAAGACCAAAAATTTATTTTACTGTTGAAATAAAACCGAAGGGTTCCTTACAAATAGCAGTCTCAATTCTGCTCTTACACGTACACACCAGTCTAAGGTTGGCTCTGTAGTGTTTTTAGTAATTTAGTAACCACAGTACTATTTAAATTCCCTATACTTAGTTGTGGGCAGTCTGATAGTGTCAAGGCAGGGAGGATGAGATCAAACCATATCTGTAAAAAAGGTATTACTGAAACCAATAATATTTACACAATAAATGAACATGTAAGAACAGTAGCCCAGAATAGTGCTGTATTGCTTATGTGTAGGTATTTTTTTGCTTTATCTTGAATTCGCTGAAATTCAGTGCTAAATTTCTCACCAAATTATGTCAGACTTAGCATTTTATTAAACGTTGAGTTAGAAAGAGGAAAACTATAGAATAGACACTTAAATTGTTCTCTAAAGGGTATTTCAAATTATCCTCTTAATTGCAAATTACGCAAAAAGACGAAGTGGAGAAAAATGTAATTTCAGCATAATGACCTAACTCAAGAAAATAAGAACTGTCATTTTCAATGTTGGAGTTGGTGGCTGGAACTGATTTATATAAACTGTGCCTATCTAGGAAAAAGCAAACCCATGAAATTAAAAATCCATCAAATTGTTTTGAGTGAGAGAATGGGACAGTCTGCCAATGTGAGAACAACCTGTACTCACTAAGGAATGCAGCCAAAATTTTGTTTGGAAGTTAAATTCATCTCAGTATGTAGTAAACTAAAATGGTTAGAGGACTGTCATTGCACACTATGTTTTTGCAGTTTACAAACTTGGCAAGATGCTGTAGTGTATGTGAATACAGAGGAGTCCAAGTGAGCGGATGAGTATGCTTCTAAGTCCTACCTTTTACAGGTTCTTACAGAAATTGCTACCTAAACCATTCTTTTGAACATAATGGAACTCTTAGAAAGACATACCATAAGAGGCCAGCTGCTCTGCTGGTATGCACTAGGGGTACATCTTCAATTAGTTAGCTCTGTCAAAAATTGTGCCAGCTTACAAAGTTTTTGCATGAAAATAATAGTTGTTTTTCCTTAGAAAATTTGCTGCAAACTTTAATAATTTCATATAAACCATTCAGCACACTTTAAAAGAAATTATGATATGACTGCCCTTCATTGGTAGTGAATTGGTTTTGTCAAATTGGTTGTTTCCTGAATAGAAAATCACTACTTAAAAATAATTATTTTGATTACCAGCTGATTTCTTTGGTAGGCTTATCAAGAAAGGTTGAGGATCCAGCACAGTAAAGCACTTGAAACAGTATTCTACTGCACGGTATTTAAATCACAGGGGTTTGAGCTATCTAGAACTCTTCTGGTTCCTCAATGCAGAGACATATTTTTGCCATTTAAAGTGATGGATTGATTTATTCTGCAGCGACAGGCCCAACTAATTTCAAAAAGATACTGCAGTTGTTGCAGCAATTGGGCTGCAACAACTCCCACATTAGGTCGGACAATCTGAAATGAAAAAAAAAATTAAATGTTATACATATACATATATATACACATGTAAATAAAATCACGTGTTAGGTCTACAGGAGCACTCAGTCAAAAGTAGAGGAGTCCCATGGCCGGTTTGCTGTAGAGCGGTCCAGCTCTCAGCAATGAGAACAAGAGTCATTGTGTGAAATTTGGCCCAGGAAGTGACGGCTATTCTCAGGGCAGACACACATAGCAGTGTAAGAGAATGTGCCACTAGAAAGTCCAAATAACCAAAATATTGTCACATTTGGAGAGCTGATCTCTCTTGGCTATTTTGTAGACTAAATCATTTAATTACATGGTAGCATGGGCATAGTCCCACTGGCCTGGTTTGCTCCAAATTACTACCAAGTTTCATGTACAGTGTTGATATAGAAGTAAGTACTAAACCCAGACATTTTCTTCATCTCTGACACAACAGAGTGCACTATCATCACCAAATGATCATTTTCATCACATATAATCCATTTTAAAATACATAGTAGCCTCAGTGAAGTGTAAAGTTCACTATGAAAATTATCAGACAAATAATAAAAATATGGCATACAGTAAGAAAAAAAAAGATATTTTGGGGGGAATTGAATACTTTTAATTATGATACCTTACTCATGAACAAGAAATATGTTTCTTCTATTTGAATCCTAAATTGTAATTCTTAGAATATAGCCAAATGAATACTCAGTATGGCAAGCTGCTAAAAATAAAACTCTCTGAAGGTTTTAGTTCAGTTTTAAACACACTGATTTGATAAAACCAGTGGATTAGATGGGGTCTAATCCTTCACTCCCTGCTTGGGCTCTGTTTGGCAAAATTCTTAGTCTGTCAGCTTCTGCAAATCTTTGCAAATTATTTTTATCCTTAATAAATTATTTGCTCTGTTAGTTACCCTAAAAACAGAACAAATTGAGGGACATGGGTGGAAGGATAATAATTTGAGAAATAATGACTGCGTATTTTTAAGAATGAGAAACAAGAGCAACTGCAGCAACAAAACTGTGGAAAAGCAACAAGAGATTCATTTCCAAATATTGATAAAAAGTATAATGTCCATAAGCAAAAATAAGTTTCATTACTTAAGTACAGAAGTATTTAAACACCACATATCTTAACACAGTTGTTATTTAGAAGGTAAGGTTGAAGGTCTTTTTTTTATTTTCTCTTGGCAGATGCATATTATTGGAAAGACACTAACTGAAGTGGTGCTAATTGTTTGCAAAATGGCATTTGGTACTAAAGCTGGCAACCATGAGCCAGAGCTGTTGATAGTAATTGAAGGAAAATTACTTACCTCCAGAGAAGAATGATTATTTAAAACACCACCATATTTTCTTAACCTGACAGTCTGATTTTGTTGGTTTGGGATCAAGGATGAATGCTGAAGCAGTTGTAACATTTTCTAAGATAGGAGGTGTCAGTTTAGATGATCCTTCTGCCTAATTTTGAGGACACTCTGAAAATCATCTTCTACACAGTAGGTAATATATTTTCTATGTCTATTAAATTTATGACAGCATAGAATTCCAACTTATGGACACTATTAAATAAACAAATGGTTTGGATCTCGTGCATGCTCTGCATTTGTAGTGTACTATGTAGATATAGAGAAAAATTGGTTGAATTTAATGCATCTTTTTTTCCTTGAGAGGAAACTGACAAAAACTGTGTGATGTTTCTTATGACCAATAATATAGAGTAGATATTTTGAACTTCTAAAATGATCTGGCATTCTGTGTCATGTGGTGAGGGAGATGATAAAGATGGGTAACTCCACTTAGTTCTAACAATAAGAATTTTCTCTTTAAGTCTGGACTATTTTAGAAAAGCTGAAGATGTTGATATGCTAGGATTGTAGGTTGACATTTCTGATAACGTGTTCAAGAGAGTTAGATGTAGCAGCAGAGGTCTAAGAATGTTTATATGAACCCTACCAAGGTTTAAATCCTTAATATTTTAGGGCTGTGTGGATTGTTCAGGATTTAGATGGCACTTTGGAAAGCAATTTCTTAAAGATGAAAAATATAGTTCCAAATACAAATTTGGAAATTGTTTGATCAGTTCAATGTGGGAAAATGCTCAGTATAGAAAGAAAAAAAAAATGTTTTTGCTGGTTTTGAGCTTCACACAATCACTATTGTCTTTGATTTAATAATGGACTACGGTAGGTCGTAAAAGTCATCTGTGTACCTTTCACCATATATATCAAAGCTTCATTGAAAGTTATTCATGGCGAATTCAGCTATGTTGCTAGAAAGGGAATCTTCATTTTGAAGGTTTATTCTTTCACTAAAAGACTCCATTTTCTTGAAAAAATGCATGCCAATATAATTGCAAGCTATTTGAAGCCTTGTTAAGAAGTACCGTGAGAGGTTTGGCTCAACTCAAACATATGAAATATTGAAAGTATGCCTAGACATTAAGTTCTATTAAATGCATTCCCATTGTTAGACTTAGTTAAACATAAAGTTTAAACTGTGCAATATAGTTTAGCAATGTTTTATTTCTATCAGCCAGCATATACAGGATCCTTTCCTGAATTAACTGCCAGCTCCTGTGCCAGAGACAGAAGGAGCTACACAAATATACCTAAGTGCAAAAGCTGGGAGGATAACTTTGTTAGGAAGCACCATATTATAGTTAAGTAAAAGGAAGGAGCAGAAGCTGTCTGGAATTATGTGAAGCATGTGCCAAAGCGTAAATGCTTGAACTTGCCCCGGGAGACTTGAATGAAATCCCTCACTTACACTTAGCTAAGAAATAATTTTTATCTTACCTCAAAATTCCTTCGTATGCCTCTTTACTGAAGTATTTAAGTGCTAACATACATTTAGATTCAATTAGGATAAAATAATATCCATGCCCTAGGACATGGCTCCATGGTAGCTGATACTGACTCATCTGACTCTGGAAGCAGTAGTTAATGCAGGTGTCTGTAGGTCTGTATTCATTTCAAACGACTATATATATAAACAGTAATTTTCACTCTTTGGCATGGACAGGAAGAGACTATTGCCACTTGCCATGAAAGGACACTGCCAGAGCTCTATGAACAATTGCCTCATTTTGTAGTCAAGTTAAAGTATCTTTTTTTTTGCATAGAATATTGCTTTGAAATGAAACAAAAAGTTTTGATTTCAGAAATGTCAGATGATAGACTTTTCCTTTCCAGAATTATTTTCTTGCTGTTACCAAGTCTGACCTCAGTTTGGGAATAGTTGCACAATCCTAAACCTGAAGCTGCATTTCTATGCAAATAAACCATGAGAAATGTCACCCGGATCAGATGGAGGAGTTAGCCTGGATGGAATTACTGGTGAAGCTAGTTAGGTGTAGCTGCTCCCTCCTCTCAATAACTTCTCTAGGCTGGTTCCTTGCCCAAGTGCAGTGCTGCGCTTCCCTCTGATTTCTGAATCTCCACATAAGACATTTAGGAGGAGCAGTCATGCTACGCAGGAAGAGCAAGCTTTGCTCATGTTGCACCAGGGTATTGGAGAAGCTAAAGACTCTCTGATTTTAAAACTGAATCAACACAAGTTTTATTTACCAGGGAGGGAGAACCATCCCTTTCTCACATCATGGCTCCTCATGGCCCAATCTAGGGAAAAGGTTGGGAGCAGATCTTAAACTTACCATGTTTGCTAAGGTCGACAACCTCGACATGTTTGAGAAGGTGATGAAAAAGCCTAGTGTGTACATAAAAACAGTCAGGGCCTCTTTTTGTTGGAATTATATATTATAATATTATGTATAGTATATTATAATCATTGAGGAAATAATATGGTAGTTATGACAGGTTCAAAGTATATTTTAAAGCAACAAAAACTACAAGTTCTGTGAGAACACAGCAAAGTATCCATTCCTAAAATACAGACATCAAAATTAATTAATTCAAAAAAGTGCAAATTTTGCCTAGCTAGTGGTCTGATTGGGAACTTGTGTGCATATATGTCCTGGTTTTAGCTGGGACAGTGTTAGCTCTTCTTTTTAGCAGCTAGAAGAGCTCCGTGTTTTGGTTTTACTCAGAGGCTCACTCTGAGAAGAATGTTGATAGCAAGCTGATGTTTGTAGTTGGCCAAGGACTTTTCAGTGTGCCGGAGTGCAGAAACACGGCGGGATAAGGGGGGAGCATAGCCAGGACAAGGGAGCCACGATTCCCCTTGTGATTTGTGGTGGGACTTAAGATTGAGGGCCAAACTGGCCAATTAGTATTCCATATCATGCAGCGTCATGCCCAGTATAAAGGTGAAGGACAGCCGGACAGAAGGGCTTTTGCGCTTTGGCTCTTTCGCCGCTTCTGCTCTTTTGCGCTTGCTGCGCTTTTGCTCTATTGCCTTTTTTTCCTCCTCTCTCTCCCAGTACTCCCACTCTTGGAGTACTCTCTCTCTCTCTCTCTCCCCCCTCTCTATTTCGGGGCCTCGCGTTCGTCCGGGATTGCAGCTTCAGGATGAGACGGGCTTTGCATACGAGGGGGTGGTGAGCATCTACACTGTGTATTAAATCATCTGTATTAAATTGTTCTTATCTCAACCCACAGGTTTCCCTTTTCTCCTTTAATTCTCTCCCTCATCTCTGGGGCTGGGGGAGAGTGAGTGAACGACTCGGGGGGGGGGGGGCGGTTTGGTTGCCAGAGCGGCCTAACCCACGACAATATAGCTGTCATAAAATGCAATAGATTTCATTGTCCTCTTCTTTTACTACCTGAGTGCAGTCTTGCCATTGGAACATCCCAGTATATAATCTCCTAGCATGATCTAAGTGGCTTTTTTCCCAGCTGAACATTTTCTCTTCTAGATAATGTTTCTTTCTCAACGAAAGAAAACAAAAACTTTTCTGTTTGTATGACATTAGTCACAAAAAAAGATTTGATGGTGTCAAAAATACATACGTTATGGAATGCAACCAAAAAGTAAATTAGTAAAAAACAAAGGTCTGCTTCTCCTTTAGCATTTGTGGAAGCCTTTGGAAGAGAGAGATACTTACTTGTTAGGGACCGAGAATGCACAGTGACTGGTAGCTAGCATTGGGTTTTCTGGGCTCTGAGTGAAGTAGGTCTGCAAGATGCAGAGTTTCTTGCTGTTGAGATCTATACATGGACAGGAAACAGCAGAGAAGTTAATGGATTGGGAAGTCTGCTTTTGTGTTTGCAACACATCATTTTATGAATGGAAAGAAAGATTTTGAGGTGAAAAGAGAGCCAGTGAGCAAGACTGTTTATGAAATCCTGCTTATTTTAATCCCCCAGGAACCAAAACAGTCAGTTATTTCTAACCAAGTACACAAAGAAAAGTAAGAAATGGAGTTTGCTGTCATTGTTTTGTTTAATTTGTCCTTATTAGTCTGCGTTTTTTTCTCAACCTTACTCCCTGAAATGATAAGCATTCATTCTGCCAATACAGATTCCTCAAACCAAGAATTCACTATGGTATAATTATTATTTTTCAAGTCTCATTTGTAGATTGTAAAGATCAGCAAGCAGTTTTGCTTGGCATCAGTTTTCTGCTGGTAGATTTTAAGTATTTTTTTAAAGAGGTTTTTTTGTTAGCTTTCCAAAAGCCTTACTTCAGAGGGTTTTTTAATACTTCTGGTTATCTAGTATTTTGCCAGCATTTTTCTTCTTGATCTTCCCATTCTTGGGACTATTCACACTCCAGTTCATCTCCATCTCAGAAGAGCAGGGGTTATCTCTTTCTTAATTTCTTTACTTCTAGTGGTTTGGTATGGAAGGGAGAAAAGAGCTTTTGGTATTTACCGGTGCTTACCTGAAGAGCTCATAACCCTGGTGGAACCTGGATGCGCTATCCACCGCATCCAACAATGCACGTAATCTAACTTAATCTCAGTCTCCCTCTGCTCCTCTTTTCAGGGTCATACACCTGGCAGTAGGCTGAACAAACACTCTGTAACCGCAAGGTGTCTAAATTTTCACTATCAGCTTGGAAAAAAAAGAAAAAAAGTAGCCTCTCCAAATTAGCCTTTCTGAGATTTCAGCAGTATGAAATTCATATGTATATCTAATATATCCAAAATTACAGGCAGCCTCTCATTCATCTTCTATCAACAGCATGCAATGTAGTGAGACATAAGGCACACACAGACTGCTCCCGAAGCTCCGTGATACTCAACTCTTAGGGTGACTGAGATTTCAGTTTTAATCAGGTGTCTTTATTATAGTAAAAGCAAGTACAGCCCAAAGGAACGCAGAGGTTGTGCTTTTGTGCATTCAGCAGGAAGAGACGTACTCCTGTCACACGTGCTTTGTACCAATACTTTCCCTACTGCACATTAAATTGCTGCAAGTTCTGTAATATTTACTGCAGAATTAGTTTTATTAAAAAAAAAAAAAAAAGAAAATAACAAGGATTCTTCTTTCTACTCTGTCTATTCCAAAAGCATCTTAGTAAAACATGTCGGGTAAATTCTTGCGAGCTCCACTTGCCTGTCACACATCTGCCTTACAGCACGGAGAATGAGTCATCTGTAAAAAGCAGCACCTGCTAATTTCCTTTCATACAGGGCACGGATTGGGTTTGCCCCTGGATGGAAAGTGGTATGCTCCTTCCCCACCTCTCCCATGGTGTAAATAACTGATTATACAGAGCTATGAGTGGTTTAGTAGGTCTTTAATTTACAGTGCAATATTGGGGAAAATTAATGCAGAATTTCAAAAATATTTTCTTCATTGCATTTACAGCATTTTAGTGTGCTTCCAGTGGTAATGTGCAAACAGCCCCCAAAAAAAGCCCAAACCAGCAGCACCCAAACCATTATTCTCTTCTTGGCTCTTCTGAGAGAGCTATCAACAAATACTGAAGAAATCCTGGAGGTGTCAGCCCTTGGACCATATTTAAGGCAGATGATTCAGGAAAGTGTCATCGTGCCATTCCAAGTGATTCTTAGTATTTATTTATACCAAGAAAAACAAAATAGACTCAAACAGCAGAATGGATTACCCAGCCTGACACCAGGCACCACGTCTTCTTATACACAAGGCAAGTGTTGCTAATCCACTACCCAGATAACTCAGAAATAGTAAAGCCACACTTACAATGTGGCTTTAAGACTACACATTTCATGAAACTATGGAAGCACAACTTTGTTAATAGGAAAATGCTATATCTTCACTTCACTTCACTAGGCAAGGCCCTACCCATTTCTGCGTTCAGGTTTCCATATCTGTCTGTGACATAGAGTAGTGATGCTGATCTTCATGAAATCAATGAAGATTTATACTCAAACAATTTTTTATCTTCATATATCTAACAAAATATTTTATCTTCATATTATTATTTTTAATATGTGTATGCCTGCAGCTTTTTCCCCACAGAAAAGGAACAAAATTCTGAGAAGAGTATCAATATCAAAATTGAAAAATCTGGCTTCTCAAATGCACAGACATCAGTAACCATTTAGGCAGCAAGCAATGCGGTCAGACTACCTGAAAATCCACTTCATCTTTTTGTTTGTTTGTTTGTTTTTTCCTGAAAGAATTTTGGGATACCAAGCCAGCCTATAATCAGTATCCCTCATTTATTAAGGGACTGTGATTTTTCCCTTAAGCACTTGATGTTGTTAAATGTTGAAGAGAAAGACACCTTGATTAGATATAGTCCAGAACAAACCTACAGTATAAAAGAAGTAAACACTGTTCTCCTTCTGATTAAGGTCTCTGTGTAGGTGTACGAATTGACCGAATAGCCCTTGGATAAGAAAAGCACCACAGAGAATTAAAATTCTGCTTACTCTGTAATCCTGTTTTATTTTCTACAAGACGATGACTCTTTTATCAAATAAATGGCTTTGAATTAAGTATGGCGTAAAGATTGGCTTCAGTTACAAATGCCAAAGACAGTCACCATTTACCCTACAAACAAACATATTTTTATAATAAATTATGGTTAGTTTAAAAATATTTTGGAATAAGAGTGGTATTACTTGCCTACATTATATAGCAAAACCACAATTTTCAGGTCAATCAAAATAGTGAAAACCTTTTGTGAATTTGGAGACAACAATCAGAACTACGTTAAATAGATTTTTTTTTAATAAAATCAAATTATAAAGTCAATAGGCCTTAATCCCTTAATCCTTCAACATTCTTGTTTTCCTCTGGATGTTCTTGAGTGGGTCATAGTTTGATTTGGGAGATCAAAGGGTTAATTTGCTTTTCAATTGAGGAATGACTCAGAGTTCCCCTTTATTGTTAAAAAAAAAAAAAAAAGTGGTGTGTGGGTGTAAGGTAGGGAAAAAAAGCCAAGAAAATGGATTCACTAATTGGGGTTTTCACCTGCTGTGAGTCTAATTGAATACAATGCTTTATTTGTAACTCAAGGAGAAAGAAGATTATGCAAAGTATGAGAAATTCAGGCTGGTTTTTAAATTCTTATTACTTGGCAGTATTGTATGGGAAAGGAGAGCAACATGATAATAGCAGCATCAAGCTTCTGTTAAGGCAGACCAAGAAACTCCAGAAACAGTAAAAAACGAAGGAATGTGTATCAGGGGTGTCAGTACTAGATACTTCTTGAAAGAAAACAAACCACTTTTGGTGTGAAACGGCAGGCTTCTGGCTACCCCGAGTCCCTTTGTATGACATGGGCAGCTGCTCTCTCCTTGTAATAGACTGTGAGGTTCCTCCCAAGTAATGTGCTAAACATCCTATCTTAAAGACTTCAAGAGCGATCTCTCACTTCTTAAAACTTAGCTATAGGTGAGGAAAGATGAGGTTGTAGATGTAACACGATCCACAGCCTTCAGCCAGTTCTTTCACCGCAAAACTGAGCTATCTAATATAGTAATTGATCTACTACCAGGTCCACTGAAGCAAATGGAAAAAAAAATCCTCAGAGTGTAATGAGTTTTAACATAGTGATTTATGTTTGCAGAAAAATTAATCCTCTTTTTCTTTCCGTGTTGGGGTAGTGTTGCAGATCCAAGGTAACTGAAAACCGTGAATTAGACCTTTTAAAACAAATTAAATTGTCGGGAAACTGAGAGAATTTAACATTCAATTCTATTTTGTATTTGCATTTGAGGGCCTGAAGGGCTGAACCTTGAGCATCTTACACTTCTAAAGGTTCTAGGAGAAAACAAGAGGGCTGTCCTTGAACTGCTTGTTGAGTTTTTCCTAAAATCAGATAACCCGGCTCCCTGGAGCCTTAAGGTGAGCCCTAAACGTCCTGGTACTTAGGATAAAACCCACCAAGTTCAAGATGCTTACTGACATCTAAGGAACAGGAAAACTGTCTATGGGATATGCCTGTGGTACAGAAACTATAAGTGAGGTGCATTTCCCATGCTTCTAGGCCTGCATCTTCCCAGTGTAAAAGCAGGGACTTCTTTAGTACGTTTGAAAGGCGCCGTTTTTGGGTGGATTTACCGAGAAAGCAGAGTCTGTAAGGCTTGAAAAACTACCTGCTTGCGCGAAGGACTCGGTTCTCTACGCAGGACTGCTATAAGGAATAAAGAACGTAGATGTAAAACTTGCACGAGAGGAGACGGGCTGCGCTGATTTGAAACGCTCGCAACACTAAAAGGAGACTGTGAGCTGTTCTTTGTGTGCTGAATATTAAGTAGGAATTTATACAAAGAAACATTGCGACAGTAACTCAGCATGAGCAGAAGTATTTCTTCTGCTCTGACAACTCCGGGGCAGAAGCTTGTCCTCTCCAGCGAAGCCAAGGCGAGCCCTTAGAAACGAAGTTACCCCATTTCACTCACGAGTAAACCACTCGGCGTTTTAAGCGCCGAAATTAACAGCTGCGAAGCGAAAATCCACGTTAAGGCCCGTTTCAAATCCGTCCCGGCTTCGGTGCATATTTTAAGGAAGTTTTCTTCCGAAGCCCGCTGAAAGCCAACTCCTTTGCAACACGCGCCCATCTCCCCGCCGGGCCGGGGGGAACACAAAAAAACATCCCCACCCCCCACCCCGAAAAAAAAAAAGGGGGAAAAAATCCCCGAGGGCTTCCTCAAGCCGCCGCATCCCGCCGCCAGAAGAGATGCGACAGCCCAGGTGAGGGCAGGGAAGGGGGCGAGATGCCCTAACAGCCCCGCCACCGAGCTGATGGGGGTAGAGGGGGGTCGGAAGGATGTTCGGGGCGCTCTCCGCGGGGCTGGCACCGCAGCCGGGCGGGGGCGAGGCGGGGGCGGGGCGTGACTGAAGCTCCGCCCCCTCCGCCCCGCCCCCGCCCCCCCGGCGGGGCGGCTGCAGCGGCGCTGGCGGCGGGGCCGGCAGAGCGCGCCGCCCCTGTCTCCGCGCGCCGCTCCTGCCTCCGCGCGCCGCCGAGCAGCCGCCGCCATGAGGGAGCAGCTCAAGGGGTGAGCGGGGATGCGGGGGGGCGGCAGGTGCCGGCGGGGGCGGGACGGGTGGGCTCGGCGTGAGGGCTCGGCGGCTCTCGGGCTCTATTTCGGCTGAGTGCCCCGTGATCATCCGGCGCTCTGCGAAGGTGTGGAGCAGCGTGGCTGACCGCCGGCTGTATGGAGCGTAGGGGGAAGCGGCCGAACCTTTCATTGATCGCACTGGAAAGGTCAGCTGGCTGCCCGATTTCTTCAGGGAACTTGAAACGGCGCTCCCTTCGGCGCCTTTCCCCGTTCGCGAGGCCGTAGTTTCGCGCTGGATGCGTCTCGCCGGAACACGTAGGACATGGCGGTGGGAGATGACCCACAGGCGCGGGCGTACCTGTGCAGGGGTGGGCTGGAACCCTCAGGTCGGGGCGGGCAGTCGCGGATGTGCCGGAGGTGTGGAGTGCTCCGGGGAGGCGCCGAAAGGACGGGAACCGGCTCTTTTCCTTATTCCTCGGGTTTTGAGGGATGGAGCAGTGCTGTGGAGCGCTGCCGAGGTAGCACCTAGCGTGTGTGTCATAACTTGGTTCAGGCGTGAACTTTATTAGCATTCCTCAAAAGAAACGTGCTTAGAGGTGCGTTACTTTTCCCAGTAGTTTCATGCTTAGGAATAACCTTTCAAGTTAATGGGCAGAAGAAGCTGGGAGGGGATTCCCTCTGGGCTGTTGCATTGCAAGTGCTGTATTTCTTGTTGTTATATGGTACGTTATATTGCCTTTTAACAGCTATTGTAAAACACCTCGCAGGCTGGGACACCAGCAGTGTCCCTGGTCCTCCTCTTAAGCTGAAGTTGGGCTGCGAAGTGGTTTTTGCAGGCGTATGCCTCCAGAGCTGAGGAAACAAGAAACATGGTTTTGTGTAGGATCTTTGACCTTTTAGCACTAAGGAATTGTTTGAGGCCGTCGCTGTTTGAGGCTGGATTTGACAAGACCCTGCAGTGAAATTGCTTTGGCAGAAGTGGAGAGGATAAGCTTTGAAAAGCAAATAGATCTGTGGAGAGGAGCAGCTGGGGGGGGCAGGCGCACCCAGCCCGAACTGCCGAGCAGGAATCTTTGCCCGTGACAGAGTGTGTAAAATAAATGTTTAACATCAAGAGGAGAAAAAGGAGTCACTATTCAGTACTTGGCAGTTGATATTTGCCCTTCTACCATTCATTTCCACTATCGGCAAGAAACTTTAATATGTATCGGTGCCTGCCTTCAGCAGTCTGATAAATCTCGCAAAAGCCGATAAAACACGCTAAAGTCAAATTCCTGCTGAAAAGACACTGATCCTTGGCTTAAACAGAAATAATCTCTGCACAGATCAGTAGTCTCTGGATTTACAGATGAAAACAGTACTCCTTTGTAAAGCACAAAGGAGTGCCACCTTTTTATGTAGCTAATAGTTTCCATAGCAGTAACTTGTTTTATCTGAGGAATTAATGAAGCGCTGTAAAAAGACAACTATTAAGTCTTTCTTGCAATCACTGTCATCTACTGTTGAAAACATTTTTCTTTTAAATGAGTTCATACAAACAATTTCAATTGCATTTAGGTTGAGTTAGTAAAATCCAAACGACTCTATCGTGTTTATTTTGGCTTTTTGACAGCAGTCATAAGGTGTTTGGAATAACATTTTGTTCACCTTAAAGCCAAAAGGTGAGAGGTATTGTAAACTGTGCTGTTTGAAAACAGATCAGTTCACTGCTTTGTAAAATATTACTTTAATTTCAGCTTTTTCGGAAGAGTACATAACTATTTATTTGCTGCTACCTGATAAATTTCTTATTCTATGCACATCTAGTTCATGTCACATTTTTCAATGAAGGGTGAGGGTAGAAGTGCAACAGAACTGTCTCTGGTATCGCCAATGAAGAGAGATGGAAGAGTTTAAAAAGGACTCTGCAGTTGCAACCTAAAATTCCAGACTCTGGAGCTGAGCAGTGAATACACATGAGACTGAATCCTAGATATATATTTAAAAAAAAATATGGGAGAAAGAGTGTAATCAAAAACAGTTAAAATGTTTGCAAATGTTTTGGTATGGCTTGTGCAGGAATGTTTAGGGGGGAATTTGTGCAGGAATTTGGGGGAGGAAGAGCATTGCTTTCCACTCCTCCTGCTGCTGATGTTCCTCAGAAGCAATATAAAAGGAAGGAAGAGAAAATAACTGTATTTTGTCCAAACTGATCAAGTTATAACAAGGGAACTGTAATTCAGCTAGTGTGTCAGTTAGAATATCATCTCTTGATTTCGGGTTTTCAATCCTGTGTGTTATTGGCTCTGCCGACAGCGGTGAGAGACAAATCTCTCCGCTGTTGGCAGGAACAGAGGAGTTCACAGAGGCATAGTGTGACAGAATTCCTCACATAAAAATTATCCTTGCTAATATAATATAATCATCCTTTAATGAAGTGGTCCTGCGGTTCCCAAAGGATGTATTAAGTGAAGACTATGCTCTCATCCCATTGAATTATCAACGTATTTAGCGTGCCAGTCACACCAGTGCCTAGGTGTCACCATTATCCATTGCTGCTCTTCTCCTTTTCAGGTCTGTTTTTAATTTCCTTTCCACCTTTGCAGCTTAAGTCAGATGAAAAAGAGGAAAATACGCCAAGTGAGCCTACTTATATTTTTATTTGTTGCAAAACGTCCATGATTTAAAAGCTAGCAATCAATTTAGTTGACCTAAATGTAGAGCCAAATTGAAAAATGTATCCTCTGAGCCTGTGCAATATTGCAAAACTACTGGCTGTGTGCATCGATGCCTTTTTATGTTGAAGGTTCTTTGAAAAAGCATCTCAAGTACTTATTTCTGCACATATTCTCACCCTGCTTTAGCTGCTGCAAGTCGAGAGGACTTCCACTACACTTTTCATGTCTCTCTGACTTGCAAGCTGTAAAGGGCCTTGTTCACCGGAGTTTGAAACTCTGGCAAACGCGTTGCTGCAGCTCTATTAAGGATGCTACAGCATTCCCAAGTGTGGTTGAGGCTGCCCGAAACTGCTGAGCTGGCATTTCACTTCAGACGGTGTTCACAATAGGGCATACACGCAAATCCTCCCCCACTGGTCCAACCCCAAAGCTCACAATTAAATGGCCTTTGAAAATGGCAAAGAGGCTTATGAAGAATAGCCTCGATGGAATCTAACCTTTCCTGGAGCTGCCCTTGTGTGCAGAATCGTTGATAACTTTCTGAGCTGAAAACGTTCGGTTAAGAGGCAAACGCCTTTTAGCTGGAGTGAAATAGCTGCAGCCTTCTTGTGTTCTGCATGTAAAGTACCAGCAAAATCTGCCCTGGCTTGGAACAGGCGCTCGACTCGTACGGAAATCACAGCGACTAAGCTTCAGTTCCCTTTAAAACACTTGTTTTTTCTTGCGAGAACATGGAGGTGTGCTGATGGCTCACGAGTCCGTCGCTGGGTCTCTGCTGGATTGGGCATGAGGTCTGGCGGTCTCTGCTGGGTTGCCGAGAGTGGCTGTGGAGGCCAGGGGCAGGACACTGCCCCTTGGGTGGGCACCGCGGGGAAGGTGACAGGGGCAAGAGTTGTGGCGCTTAGGGACGTGGGTTAGTGGTGGGCTTGGCGGTGTGAGGTTAATGGTGGGACTCAATGATCCGAAAGGTCTTTTCCAACCTAAGTGATTCTATGACTGTTAAAATTTAGGGTCTCTACTGACTTGGCTTTTGTAGCCTGAAGGAAGGGGTATTTCCTCTAAGTTGCAACTACCTTTGTAAATAAAGCAAAGGGGGAGGAAAGAGGGGAAATGCACCTACCTTGCAAATTCAATCTTAGTCACTTGCAGGTGAAGCAAATAAAATAGTTCCTTACCAAATGTACCCCTCCAAGGGAATTAGTCTTATAACATGGAAGAAAAGCACACGTAGTAGTCATTTGGGGTTACTGGTATTAAAAATATCTGAAAACAGTCAGAGTCCAGTGTTCCTTTGGCAATGGAAATTTTGTTTGCAAGATCTTAGGAAAATGAGTTATGTATTTTCAGGAAGATTAGAAAATGCCATAAGCTTAAACCATGCACACGAAATTCACTGATACATGGTTAGGCCTTACCATAAACAATGAAAATAAAAAATCAATAAATTACTCATCCATGTAGTGCTGACTAGTGATTAACCGTAATAGTTTTCCACATCTAAGATGATCCCTTTTTTTCTTCTAACACAGGCATGAGATTCCACAAGCCTATGTAGATGCACCTTGGCCCGATATCTGATGGCCATTAAATATTTTAATGGGAAATCGTGACATCTCTGGCTACAGGGTTGTTCTGTGATGAGTATGCTGCCTTCCTCTTTTCCTTTAGGGTGCTTTTGTGTAAGCAGAGACTTCAGGTAGCCAAGTTTTTAGGGACTCAATGTCTGAATGAAACCATTTCTGTTTTTCTTCAAAAACGCACTTTATACTTGGGTATGGTAAAAGCCACTGGTGCTACATTCTCTCTGCAGAACCTGCCCGTACCAAGCGTGGTAGGAAATTCAGGAACTCAGGTGGAGGTGGCTCGGATCTGCAGGTTTTCACTTGAAGCTACCCAGTTCCTCCATTTAAAAAAACGAGACCAGGCTGAGATTTCTGAATGTGATTGCAGCCAGCTCCCTTTGCAGGACTCATTTTTTACCAGAGCAAAGAACAAGACTGCTTTTGCTTTTCTAGTGTCCTCCCTCTTTCACTGCCTTCAGCCACCACAGGAATTAGGAAGGGGAGGGGATGCTGAGGTTGAGGAGACAGGGCTTGTTTAAAATCCTGGGCTCAACTGGGGCAGCGCCATGGCAGCGTTTTTCCCTTATGCTTAGTCCTTGTGATCCCTTTCATTCCTTCTTGCAAGTTACAGAGTAAAATCTGGAAATATTATATATAATAAGCTGCTGAATATAAAGAGGTTACTAGGCCAGTAAAGTATTCATGTGGATCGTATAAATGGCCTGTCTTTTAAGACCAAAATTAAATCATACTAAGAAAACATGTCACGATTTTCTTTTTCCCTTGAGTAGGGGTGGCATTGAAGTGATTCATTGCTAATTTTACCCCTTCTTAGCCTGCGAAGGATAGATGTGTACTTAGGAACATCGCTGCCTCAAAAAGAGAACTCAAGGACCGTTTGTTCTCTAGAACAACCTCACCGTAGCGGTCTTCCAGCGCACAGCTGGGTGTACTGGTGCGTTCAGCCTGCTGGCTGCGTTGTGGTTTAGTCTCTTGGAGCTGGAAGGTGCGTGCTCCAGGAGCTGAGGATCAGGTCCTGCTCTCCTGCATGTTTTCTCCCAAATGACGTGTGTGTGTTGGAACTGGGATGTCGGCTTTATAAGTGCAGGAATTGTAAATGCGATTGCTAGCAACTGTGTGCTACATACGCTTTCCTGATTTTTTTTTTTTTAATGAATACTCATGGTTGTCTTGTGATGTAGCCGAATTGTGTGTGTGACCAAGACTTTATTGGCTACGGGATAGATAAGGAGAATTTTCTTTCAAGTTTTCTACATTAACGGAAACATGATCACGTTAGTTATGCTGTCATTAAAAAAAAAAAATCATGAAACGTGTAACCTCAGGAGACAGGAGTTGCTACTACACCTGCTAACACTTTATTTTGTTGGCTTTCTCACGCTGCATGTCTTTTGGCAACACGTTGCAAAGCTGAAGACTGCTAGCCTCAATGCAGAGACTGTCCAATTTACATTCTAGTCATACTGCAGCGTTTCATAACCCCGCTTTAGCTTTTCCCTGCCTTCCCAACAGCTCTGCTGCCACCTGCCACTGCACAGGGACCTCCAGGGCAAGGGAAGGGGCCTGGGAGTCCCAGGGAGCAAGAGGAGCAGCAATAGTCTTCACTAAGAGAGACCATCGATATGGGGGGTGCAACGCGCTGGCCCGAAAAGCGGTGTGAGCTGGTGGTGGGTCAGCAGGCTGCTGCATGGGGGTTTCAGTGCCGATGTGCGGAGCGGAAGGAAGGGTTGCAGCCGCCTCGTTGGGTAGCTCTTGCCTACCACAAGGGAAAGAGTAGAAAGAGCACGTCGGGTAAAGCAGGTCAAAATTACCACAGATCTCAGGATCTGGTCGGAATTTCCACAAATACCCGAAGAACTAAGCCCTTTTAAACATCTCTCCTTGAGTTTGGAGGAACTGGAGAATGATCCATGCAAAATACTGAGTTTTTAAGAACTGGTTGGTGTGCTTCCAAATTCCTCAGAACATTACGGCGTACCTGAATACTTGCTGTCTTTTTAATATTAGTCCTACTTTTAATTTTGTTTCTTGAGCCCGTGCCTAAATAAAGTGCTCCGAGTTAACACCTCATGTTGAAAGAAGACATGCCTGCCACTGCTGAGACCCCCTGCCAGAGCAGCTCGGGCTGCTGGTGGTGGTCTGGCACCATGCTCTGATATGAACCTGGATCGCTCACTGTGCGATGGAGAGAGCAATTTTGCCTTATTAACTTTCATGTTTTGTGTTGTAGCCATGAGACGCAAACGACCTGCTGGGATCATCCCAAGATGACTGAGCTTTACCAGTCTTTAGGTAAGATGCCTCTACCAGTTGTTTGGTGTTTGTGAATTTATAAGGCAAAGATTTCCGGAAGTAGTAAAAACCAAAATTAAGTGAAAGCGAGAGCCAGTACTTTTATCAAGGTTAAAATTTTCTGTGAGGGAAATATGTAAGGCATAATAACACCTTTCAAACAGGCAGTGGAAAAAATAATATTTCAATTAGCATGTTTGGAATGTGTGCTGGGTTTACGAAGTAATTTGGGTGCATTGTTGCAAACTCTTACTGAAAGACTGAGACAGAAATTTGAAAAAAAAAAAAAATATCTTGAATCTTTTCACTGTCTAATCTGCTTTACAAAAGGCAGATGAAAAAATCAAACCAAGCTGCTGTTAATGTTGACTTTTGGATGGTAGGAAGCCAATTGAAGCAATTTGCCAAACTGCGTTACCACTGCTTTATTTTTAAAGCACTTTCAATACTTGGAAGGCACAGCAGCTGTCATGATGTCACTTTGAATACCCAAATTGCATGCTTATTATGACTTCAGATGTGCCTCTCTGGTGGAGGTTTTTTTTTTAATTTTTTAGCAGCTTTGGATTTTATTAACAGAAGCACGTCTATAAGATAAAATAGGTCAATCCATGCTCTAGTGTAGGCTGCTTGGCAGACCATTTAATAGCTAACTCTTTGCTTTTAATGGTTCTGTTAATAAATAATAGAGAGTATAATAAAAATTAAGCTATTTCTCTAAAAGAAATATCAGTGAATATGCTGCGTTCATAAAGGAGGTTATGTCTGTACAGCACACATACATAAACCAGCTTTAAACAAGCCAGCGTGAACACTAGGGCAGTCAAATCTAGCATTCAGTGCAGGCTTATTTACCATGGTGAAAAATAGCTTAAATTATCTCCTGCTAAACTTTAGTTTAGCTGCTGAAAACAGTCTAATTATGTGAGCATAATCTATTTCAAGCTAACTCAGGTATCTCTACAGTGCTCTGCAGTTAAAGGCACACCAGAAATATTTTAGGAAAGTGATATGATAAAATGGAATGAAACAGTGTGAAGATTTTTGCCTTATAGTGTTAGCATTGTGGCAGCCATTTGTTTAAAAATTGACCAGAATACAGCTCTGTATGTCAAAAAGGGGTATAAGATGTATAAGTTCAGGCTAACCAAATGCAAAAGCAGACAAGTATTGACTTGCCATTTAATTATAACATATTGCCTTGTTTGTCTCCTCTATACTTCTGCTCTTAAAGTCAGTAGTTTAAATGATCCAGGACAAACAGTAATTGCACACGCAGATGTCCCTCTAATGCAGGTAGATCTTCAAACAGTTGCCTGTTAATTGAACCACAGTCTGACTCTGCAGCTGCCCTTGATCCAGAGGTTGCATGATATTTCTGCTACTGTGGTTGGTCAGACCTCAAGTCCTGTTGCAACTGCTTTTCTTCTGGTATTTCCCTGTTCGAGCTAGAGTACTCTTGAATATCAAGAAGTGAAGAGGTAACTATATATAAGGGAGAAAAGCAGCCTGATGGGTTCGGGTCAACAGTTAAAAAGATGTGTGACTGCTGAAGTCAGTTTGCGTTTAGTTTAACTGGGTTTTATCACTGTGAGTGTCACCCAAATGTCAAGAGTTTAAGCTATCCTTGTTTCTTATTTATGTATAAAGAAGGAACATGTTGAGGCAGATTTTGTTTCTTTTTCTTACAAAGTCCTGCTGTTTTCCTTTTCAAGAGCAGGGAATATCCAAAAAGGCATTCCTCTTTCTGGCTAGTTTTATTTCTTTTGGGGCTGAGACCAACTGCTCAGTAATATGAAAGCAATGCTGATTTTAGCAAAAGATGCATAATGTGTATTTTCTTTAGTAAACTTAGGTGTTCATATATGTGTACAAAACAGATTAGACAAGGTGATTCTTTGTGCGCTGCCACATGGGGTGAAACTTTGATAGAGGCGCTACTGAGTAACCTACCAATTTATTTTATTTTATTTTTGATTTGGGTGTATTCATCATTGCCTAACTATCATACAAATTGCATAATACAAGCATAACCCGTTTAGTCTTGAACGGTACCCTTGATGTATTTGCGGTGCTTTGCTTTGCCTCAGGTCAAAACGGTAATAATGGGATGTTTGAAGTCTTTTCAGACTGTGTAGTAATATTTCATCTGAGAAGATATTATTAAAGTCGATTTCTTATTGCATACGCATTAGATCGTATTATTTTTCCCCATATTAGGATCCAAATTTTGCTTTTCATTCATATGAAGAAGCTACTAAAGAGCTTAGTATGTATGCATTTTAAAAATCTGGTAGAAAACATGAATTCTGCAATCCAGGTAAATGCAGCAAAGGGAGACCAAGCATATCAATGCTGTCAAGTTTTCATTTCCGTTTTCCAACTCCTACACTAAGCCTGTAGGGAATAGTTGAGTTGTAGCCCTCTCTACATAACCAGTACATCATAATTTGCTAGGGGATCCTTATGTCTAATCTAAATTCGTACAAATTACTGAAAGCTTAATTTTTTTAAGTGAATGAAGAAGATGTGACCTGACACAAGGTAACATTCCTCATCTGCCTGTGTCTGAGGCACAAGAGATGCTTCTGTAAGAAAGAGGAGTAATGTTAGTTTTATTCTTCACCTATCCAATTCACATACTTACAAATTGCTGCATGACATTTTGCTAAAATAGATGAATTCTAAGTTTCAAACTTATGGGCTCAGCTTTCTGTCTTTAGATGTTTGGGTATTTATAAAAATGAAGCTAAACTACTTGAGAGCATTATTTGGTATTCATAAAAGAGTGTAGGAACATGCTGCATACGCTTTTGTACCTGATCAGATTGTCGGTCCAGGAAGTCCTGCGTCCTGTCTTCAATAGAGACTATATCAGAGAAAGCAGAAAGAACCCATAGGAAGAAATTGTAAAATAGCCTGCCCATGAAGAAAGTATTCTCAAGTTCTCTTTGAGCTCATTTGTTGAAACATGGCCATTTATAAAGATACTAGTACTAACAGTAAAATATTTCATTTGAAATTTAATATGTGTATGAGAAATTTCTAACTGGTTGTTTTAACAGAAGCTTTTCCTTTTAAGATGCTGAAGGGCTTGCTCTGGACTGCTGTTCTTTATTATTTAAACAACACAGCAATTTTATCAGTTTTAATGGAGCATCTATTCCTGACTCAAACCAGACAATTTTACTCTTCGTTCCGATTATGGCTACTTAGGGGTGCATAATAAACTGTCAATATTAAATGAGTTAATTGTTGTTTAATGGGCAAGTCAAAGTGGCAACAGATAGTTGCAGCAATGATGTTAGCTGTATTATTCAGTGCATCTAGTAGATGTTGATGTAGTTTGACTAGTTATATAAACTAAGAACTTAAAAAAAAACCCAAATACTGAAATAGGAAAGCTAGTAAAAATCAGTGACATGTGAGTCTCAAAGGTTCAGAAGCTGACAGACATCCCCGGGTTTGTATTTCCACCGTTGTGAACCACTCCCATTTTCATCTAACTTCCCTCTGAAAGTCTTCAAAGTACCAAGAACCGCTCCAGCTGCTTTTCTTTCCAAAAGCAGTTCCCCTGCAGCAGATCTACTCTTTTGCACCGTTCTTTTACAGCCCCCTTACAAATTTTCTCATCCTTCATGGTGGCTCCAGGGCATCACTGAAATGAGAATTTCTGTTATTTCATTGTCTTGGAGAGTTCAAGGACCTTTGGGTGAGGGGAGGGACGGGAAGAGCAGGAATCAAAGTGATCTGGGTTGCTTAATTTTTTCCAGATTATCTTCTGAGAGTGAACATTTAACGGCGGGCAGCTTAGCTCAGAACGATATTATTTTGCCTTTAAGCTGGAAATGACTCTAACCTTTGCAGTGACGGCCCAGGAGGACGTGGCCTGCCGTGCCATACTGTTAGTGTCCTCCTCCTCCAGCCTTCCCATGTAGTGTCAGTACGAGTCTCCTCAAGGTGCATTAGTGTCGCTGTGAGCAGTAATTGCAGTAGCAGGATGCAGAGACGTTGGCGTGTGCATCTGTTTATCTTTCCTAATTCGCCAAGGCAAGAGGGTGAAAAACATGCTTACCCTTGCGGACTGCAGTGCCCTGGTGACAGCTTTCCATTTAATTTGGAGGGATGAGGGGGCCAGTTCTCTCTGGAGTACATGGAAGAAGTGTCAGAGCTGCTTAACACAAGGTGGGAGAATGCTCGAAGTTGCTTCGGAGCCTCCGCCGGGCTTTTGGTAGCAGCTGCCGTGCTGGCTGCTCTTGTGCAGTAGCGTGAGCTTCCAACTCTGAATGACCAAGGAGGATAAACTTTATCATTTTTGGTTTGTGTATTTTGATTTATCCTTCTGAAATGCTGCCTGCAGAGGCTAAACTGCCACTCTCTGCCAGAATAGTTTTTATTCCAAACTACAAAACCATGTATTGAGTGAGGTTTTATTCATATTCAACTAATTGATTTCCATGTTTGTACTAGTAAGACACGTGCCTCTTGCACGTGTCAGTCGTTTGATTTCTACTGATACCTGGTGAGGGATACATATGGTCTTTCTTTAAAGGTTGCATATTCGCTGATGTCCTTTTCAAGCTAACTACAATCTGAATAATAAAACTCATTTAAAAAAAAAAAGGACTGGTTGGGTTCTGTCAGCCTTGGATAGTAGTCAGACCTAGAGTAGGTCATCTTTCTAACAGTGTGTGATTGCATCTTGTGGAGGCATACACCTAACAGACAATAAATGTCACTATGGCAGCAAAGTAGAAGTTAGGTGGTAGATGTTAACCTTGCCTCCATTGAAAATGGAACCGTGGGCTTATTAGCAGTGAATGAGGTATTACAGACAGAGCAAAGTAATGTTCTGCTATGGAACAGGTGACCAGTATGGGAATGTTTTGCTCAAGTCTTGCACTCTTGCTTTGCAAATGGACACCTTTCATTAATATTTTTGAAGTTGTTTGATGTTTGTTTATTTTAGGATTTTCCATTATGACTACTTCTCATCTAGCATATATGAAAGGTTTCTGACCTTTCAGACTGCAAACTCTACTCACGTCCCAACACCATAATGGGGTGTAACCCAGGTGTACATCATATCCTTTCTTACACTTTTGGCTTTGCAGGCTGAAGAAAAGCCATTACATGCTAAAATTAAATTCCCAAAGGTCATGTCAACTAGGCTGGTTATTGGGATGCTGGCACATGCTGTGGTGTTCATCTACTTGGTCTAGATGCAATCAGTAGCATTTTGGTTCCCTGGTACCCACCTGTTACTAATTTGCAGAGACACTGTCAGCTCTTTTACTCAGTGGGACAGGTCTAGTCATCGTGCCGTGTTGTTTCATGGAGAGTGGTTAAGCTGTATGTCTCTACATAAAATAACACTATTTACTGTTAGTTATTCTCAAAGCAATGTAGATGATGGCATTAATTATTATAATAAAAGAGTTAATGGCTGAGACTCAACTGATATTAAGCAGCGTTACTTGATTAATTTCTTTCCTTTGTGCATTTGTCTCATTTGCATTTTAAAATTACAATTCCTAAGGAGGCAATATATGTCACTGTGGGGCATCATTACAAGATTTATATACGGGTTTTAGGCAGCAGGAAGAAACCCAGTATTCTTACCAGCTGGTCAGGGAATCGCAGCTGTATTGAATTGATGTGCGATGGAGCTTCTTGAAAAGTCAGGGTGCTGTTAATGTTTGATGAAATGTGAAAGCTTAGTGGCTGGTAGTGGAATTATGGTGTATTCAGGACTGTAAACAGTTTTTAACCTCAGTTAGGTAGGCATTGTCAGAGACGAGTGACATGTGATTCCCAAAATGGTTTATCCACTGCAGTTTATGCACTGTATTTATGAACGGCTGTATGAGCATGCCACAAGCTATTTTTGAGTATGACTTTGAGGTTTTGAGGTATATCCCTGTAGATTCATATTTTTTTTCCTTGCAAATAAGTGGGAGTAAAACAAACCTCAAAAAAACCCAAACAAAACCCCACACTTTCTAAACCTGATCAAATGAAGATGAGGATTTGACCTGATGAGGCCTAATTTCTTTCAAAGAAGTCAGTTCGCAACTTGCTAAATTTTACTCTTGGCATAGTTATCACCTGAAGCATGTAAGCTGCTCCTTTCAGTTTGATGGTGTCCAGTGAGAAAACTGCTGCCTATAAAATCAAGTGAAATGCCTATGTCCTCATTAATTAAAAAGCAAATTAATAATATTCACACTAATATAAACAAATAACCCTCTTTAAAGTAAAAAACAAGGTGGTTTCCAGGTAGAAAGGACTTCTTGAGGTGCCTTCAGATTACATGGTGTGTGAGAGAGACAAATTACCTGAACAACCTTTGACAGGAGGTAGTCTGGCCTGTCTCAGAGCTTTTAAACACTCAGTGAGATTAGTCGGTTGTAGAGGACAGTACGTTATCAAATGAAACATCCCAGTCATTCAGCACTCATAGCAGCTGGAGCAACTATGGGGTGGGGTTAGTGAGTTTAAGAACCACCATGGAAAGCAGTTCAGTTATAACACCATGCTTAAAACCTGTTGTCTGGGTTATAGATGTGACTACTTAACAATAAAAACAAATGTCCCTCTATGCTGGACAGTAAACCTCTTGGTAAATATTTCCTTTTTAAAAACTTATTGTTCTTCTTTAATTTTTTATTACTTTTAGTTGTTTACCAACTGATTTCATGCAGTGAGACACAAGAATATGAGGATCTGTTTTTCCTCTTAAAATGATATTCATATCTCAATGTAGAATCATAGAATCATAGAATGGTTAGGGCTGGAAGGGACCTTCAAAGGTCATCTAGTCCAACCCCCCTGCAAGGAACAGGGATATCTCCAACTAGATCAGGTTGCTCAGGGCCTTGTCCAACCTGGCCTTGAACGTCTCCAGGGATGGAGCATCCACCACCTCTCTGGGCAACCTGTTCCAGTGTTCTACAACTCTCATGGTAAAAAATTTTTTCCTAATATCCAACCTGAACCTACCTCCCTCTATTTTAAAACCGTTACCCCTTGTCCTATCATAACTGGCCCTCCTGAACAGCCTCTCCCCATCTTTCCTGTAGGCCCCCTTGAGGTACTGGAAGACCGCTATAAGGTCACCCCGGAGCCTCCTCTTCTCCAGGCTGAACAGCCCCAACTCTTTCAGCCTGTCCTCATAGGAAAGGTGCTCCAGCCCTCTTATCATCTTCGTGGCCCTCCTCTGGACCCTCTCCAACTGGTCCATGTCCTTCTTATGTTGGGGACTCCAGAACTGGACGCAGTACTCCAAGTGAGGTCTCACAAGGGCAGAGTAGAGGGGGAGAATCACCTCCCTCGACCTGCTGGCCACGCTCCTCTTGATGCAGCCCAGGACGCGGTTGGCCTTCTGGGCCGCAAGAGCACATTGCCGGCTCATATTGAGCTTCTCGTCCACCAGTACTCCCAAGTCCTTCTCCTCAGGGCTGCTCTCGATCCATTCACCACCCAGTCTGTATTTATGCCTGGGATTGCCACGACCCAGATGTAGGACCTTGCATTTGGCCTGGTTAAACTTCATGAGGTTGGTACGGGCCCACCTCTCCAGCCTGTCGAGGTCCCTCTGGATGGCATCCCTCCCTTCCAGCGTGTCGACGGCACCACACAGCTTGGTGTCATCGGCGAACTTGCTGAGGGTGCACTCCATGCCACTGTCCACGTCACCGACAAAGATGTTGAAGAGGGCCGGGCCCAACACGGACCCCTGAGGGACGCCACTCGTGACCGGTCTCCACTTGGACATTGAGCCGTTGACCACTACTCTCTGAGTGCGGCCATTGAGCCAATTCCTTATCCACCGAGTGGTCCATCCATCAAACCCATGCCTCTCTAGTTTAGAGAGAAGAATGTCGTGCGGGACAGTGTCAAAAGCTTTGCACAAGTCCAGGTAGATGACATCCGTTGGTCGACCCTTGTCCACCGATGTTGTCACCCCATCGTAAAAGGCCACCAAGTTGGTCAGGCACGATCTGCCTTTGGTGAAGCCATGTTGGCTGTCACCCACCACCTCCTTGCTCTCCATGTGCCTTAGCATGGTTCCCAGGAGAATCTGCTCCATGACCTTGCCAGGAATTTAGCATGGGAGGATTTTTTTAAAAAAAATCTACATCATCTTATTTGTTGATACTGTGTCAGTAGTCAGTAGGACATTCCAGCAGGTAGTTTGAATTTTTGATAGAAATCACTGACCACTTCTCAAATGAGTGGGTTTTTTTACCTGATTATCCACTGTCAAAAGGATCTTCTATGTGTAGTTACAGCTGTTTCTACAATAAAGTAGAAATACAACATTGAAAAATGTGTTGATGAGGTTGTCTGAGCTCTTATGAGGAAGAACATAGCCCTTATGTTTTGAGATTTCTCTCAACAAGCAGAATTATGCAGAAAAGGTTAGGATTTAATTATCTGATCATCTTTCCATAACAGTTCTGATTTGGGTTCTTCCTATCAGCAGTCTGGAGTGCTCTTCATTAAAACTGCATGTGTAATAAGAGCACTAGTTCGTGTTCAGTGTTATTCATATTAAAATGAATGAATGTAAGAATATGAACATGAACATATTCGTATGTTGTAGGCACATGATGGACATGGAGGAAATCACTTTTCTAGACCGCCTTCTCCCTACTGCATTAGTTGCCGTGAAGCAAATGGAGGCACTTGTCATGTCTATAGTGAATAAAAGAGAGCAGTGAAAGGAGATTTCCTAATTTCTGAGAGCACTTTCATCTCCCTTCACCATGACAGTCAGAGGGCTGCGACAGAAGCTTAGGAAGATCATGTAGAGATCTTACTGCTGTGTTGGTGAGAATTGGTTGTTGCTGTGAAGGCATCAGCTGTAAGCACCTGCCCTGTCTTGTGGGTCTTCTGTAACGTCATCTTAAATCTTCTCCCCTAGAAGCACTTACACTCCCTTGCACAAAGAGGTCATTCATGACAGTGATGGGAGAACCATGATTTCTCTTTGCTCTGCGATGTCAGCGTGTCATCAAATACTCCCATGTGATCTTTTCCTCAGTCTGTTCCTTTCCAGGGGTCAGGTGACTTCTTCTGCCACATCATTATTTAGCCCGTAAACAGATTTGCTCTTGAGCGTTTACACTTGTTGATCAACGCTTGACAGTTACCTTCTGAACGAGGACTGGGAGTATCATTAAACAACCTGCAAGTCTCTTATATACTCCAAGGGCTTTTCAGCCCTCTGACCACCTCATTTGGGTGACGAGATGGTGCGTTATTTCTAGGAGGGGGAGGAAGGGGCTGGAGGAAAGCACGTGTGGTGTACTGAGCTCTCCGACCTGCTCAGAGATGATCAAAGATTTGAAGTTAAGGCTTAGTCGACCCTGACTCTTTTAGTGGGCCGACTCTTTTGGTGGAGAAAGCATCAGATTTTTTCCTTCAGGACCCAGGAAGGCAAAAAACCCACAGGGAAGGAGGAACTCCTGGTCATTCCATAGGCCCTCAGAAGTTTGCTGCTGCTTGAGCTTCCTTCCTCCCTCCTCCACGCATTCCCAGCAGCAGTGGCTGGCTGGCAGCCAGGCGGCGCCTTGCACTGCCTCACTCGAAGTCTCCTCCCTTGCTGTTAGTGGTGGCGTTACCTCCAACGCTCCCGAGCCCAGTGACCAGTTCTCGTTTCCTGACAGTCTTATGTCCTACGGTTCATTTAAATGGGGTTGTATACCAGCAAGGGAAATCTTTTGAACCCAGTTAGGAGAGACCTGGGCTCCCCTCAGCAATGCCTTTGTTCCAGCAGTAGCTCCAGGGGAAGAAAGGCATCTCCAGCAGTTTTGTTGGAGTAGGTGGGGGGAAAAGCGAAATGGTTAAGACCCAGCAACCTCAAAGGACTGTCACCACCTGGTAAGAGGGCTGTCCGTCAGGAGCGTGGAGCTGGTGGCATAACGCAGATGGGCGGTGAGCAGCTGACGCAGCGTCAGTAACTGGGCATGGACTTGTACTGGTAACTGCGATGAAGGTGGGAGCGGAGGCGTGTGACGGCTACGCTTGGCCTCAGCACGTAGAGCCAACAGCAGGCGCTGCTGCTGCTTTCCCAAAACCTGAGATGAGGGCTCCAAGACTAGCTCCTGACATTGCTTGTTGATCATTTACAGCAGATGCTTCTTGGCAGCAGTGTCATTAAGGTTGATAACAAATTCGGTGTGTATTACATACACAGAAAAATAGATGTAAACTACAGCACTTTTCAGGATTAATTGTCTTCATGGATCGTACTTTCTGCCCTGATCAAGGCCTGAAATATGCATATATATTTACTAATATTTCTTAAAATGTAAATAATAAATAAAGAAGTTTTTTTCAGAATACTCAGGGAAAATTTAGGGAAGGCTTCTTCATTTTATTAAATGCTAGCCATAATCTGGTATATATTCTTTTCCAGAATACAAGCACAGATTTACAAGGAGAGTACAAAATGTAACTGAGGTCACGGTGTGTTTGTGAGAGACTGCTTTATTAATTTCCCTTGAAGACAAATTAAGTCGCATTATTTAAATTGCTCACTGTATTCCACACCACGTTAAGGCTTCTGGACCTGTCAGGGTGATTGTGTGAGCAGGAACTGGCAGGAACAATACACAGGACAACTGGGCATTAGAAAGGTGTATGGAACTGTGCAAAGAAACAGGAATGATATAGAAAGCTAAAACTTTCCCTTCTGCTGCAAGACATGTTTTAGAAACATTCCACAGCTTTTATTAAGGTATACAAAACTACTGAATTATCAAACCTCAAATTACTCATTCAGAACAGCTTAATTAAAATTAGTGTAATTGAGACTATATTCCCTCTGCTACCTGTACCTGTGCAGCGTTGTAAATGATGCTGGGATAGTTATACCCAAGGTACCACATTGCAAACAGCTTTATAGCACCTCAACGCATATGCCAGCAAGGAGCTGGTTTACATTAGCCCTGGTTTTCATCAGATTCTTTCTCTAAGAGTCTGCCAGGCTTCGAGGCAGCTTATTGGGCTAAAGAGGCCTTTATTCTATTTTCTTTTTTTAATGTTCTTTTTGTATTTACATGGTAGTTTACGTTTTCCAAACACTTTCCCGTCATGAACTCCTTAGGCCCCGTGGGTTTCATCAGTAAATTAGATGCATTCCAGGGTGTTGCCAAGTGTTGCTGGCACAAACAGTCCATTTCTGTGCTAGAAAACCCTTAAATTACAAGACGCCAACCGACCTGTTGGGAATGATACCTAGACGGCTCGAATGTCCAGAAGTGTCTGTGCCTGGGAGTTAGTTGGGAAGGTGATAGGGCCAAAGGCATGCCAGCTGCAGTCTGGTTTTTCAGCGGTGGGGGTGACTGCACTGTAGCACATGAGAGTGCCCCCCGCCACTCTGCAGCTCCCAGTGCAGCCTCCCCATAGCATCCCTGGGAGGAACTGGCAGTGCCACTTGGGAGACAGCATCGGTCCATGGACTTACCCCTAAAAGAGCGGCCTTCATGGCTTACCTGGGTTCTCTTTGATGAAGATACCAGCTCGCAGTTAGCTTAGGTATCTATTGATCCACTCGCATTAAACAAAAGCCCTTTGCCAGAGTTGCGCACTCGCTTCTGCGTCCCAGGTTTGATTCTGAATAATGGAAGCGGTGGTGTATCTGCACTGTAGTCTTGGTGTGTCGAATCTAGTTGTAAATTATGAGTTAGCCGATGTACTAGTACCGATGGCAGGAATTCAGCCAAGGTGGTTTCAGCCTCACTTTCAGTGAATTTTGTCTTCATTCTTGTTGTAAATGGGGTTTGCCCAAGGCCACCCTCAGCAAAGCCAGGGACAAGATTAGAATAAGCGCATCTTCCTCAGTCTGGTTTTGCGGTAGAGAAAGATGCAAATGCAGTTTCCTGGCCAGATTTGGATCCAAGACAGCCCCTCCTTTCTTTCTTTCTACTCAGAGGGTGATGAGGCACTGGAACAGGTTGCCCAGAGAAGTTGTAGATGCCCCATCCCTGGAAGTGTTCAAGGCCAGGTTGGATAAGGCTTTGGGCGACCTGGTGTAGTGGAGGATTTCCCCACCCATGGCAGGGGGGTTGGAACTAGATGATCTTTGAGGTCCCTTCCAACCCTAACCATTCTATGATTCTATGATTCTTTTCAGTTTTATCTAGCGTTCACTTAGACTACGGACCAGTTGCTGTGCCTTGCTGTGTAGATAATCAGAACTTGATGCTGAATAGCATTCAGGTAGCTGGTACCGAGCCTCTCGAGTGCTGAGAGGCTTATGTAAGTTCTGGTGTGGTGTGACCAGTTTGGTGTGTGGCCCACCTCATCCCTGCAGTGTCCTGGGAGGTTTTTGCAAGCTCTCATTAAACTATTCCATGGGAACTTGTGCTGACGTCCTCATTTTGTTAACCATGCAAGAAGGCTCTAGCAAAAGTCGTGCCACATTGTTTATTCCTAGCTGGGTGCTGTTCCCCACCGTGCTCCTGGAGCCCAGCGGCTCCCCGCTGTTTTGGAGGTGGCAACCTGGGAACTCACCTGGCTGGGTAAGCTGGCTTCTCTCCTGGAAGGCTCTACATCTCAGGGCATGGCTGGGATCCGCTTGAGTGGAAAACACCAAAGTTTTCTTGCTTTTGATGTTTAAATTTCAGCAATAGCTGAGGGCTGCCTGTTTTTTCCTGGGCAGAGCTAATCTCTCAGGGCTGCCTGCACGCAGCCTGGCTGGTGCATCGAAGCGGACAAGGAGGAGTTTCAGGTTCTTATCTCTCTCACAGTGCCTGCGGTGTGAAAGGCTGCAGTGTTTTCAGACAGCACTACTGCAGTCACTGATGTTGTCCTTTCAAGTGCTCTTAAGTTCAATGCCTTTGAACGAAAGGAAGTAACGCTTTAGGACTCAGTGTTTTCCTTCTGGATGACTGATTGTCAGGGTTTGAGGGCGTTTGCTCAGTGGAGTTTCTAACATACTTTTTCATTTCCCCTCTGTTCTTGTAGCCAATGAGTATAATCTTCTATTTCAACTTCACAGTGTCTTCGTGAGTCTGGTTATTTCCAAGGTGTAAAGCTGATCTTTTATTTTAATATTTCCCTCCTACAGCTGACCTGAACAACGTCAGATTCTCGGCATACAGGACTGCCATGAAACTCCGCAGGCTGCAGAAAGCCCTCTGCCGTAAGTATGTGCCTGTGCTTCACCTGCTGCTGGGAAGGCTTTATGACCAACGCACAAGTTTATTCGCAGCTTTCAGAAGCGGAAGAACACCCTCACACACCCCCAGCTTTATCTGGTGGATGGAAACCTCTCACCCGAAGGGTCTTCCACTGCCACTGGTTTGCACGTTCCTTACAAAACCACTGCACGTTCCTTACGAAACCAAAGTGCTGGGTCATCTGCTGATCTGTCACTTATAAGACAGAGCAACAGATCAGAAACAGTTAACATCTCTCACATTTTTTATCTTTATACTCTAACTGGGTATTTTCACTGTGCACGTTACTGGAGCCATGTCCTGTGTCAGCCACAGCTTTACAACTCAAGACCAAACAACAGGATTGTAGTACATTGAAAGCAGTGAGAGTTCAGGTGAAATAATCATTCCAGAGCTGGAGTTACTAATGGTTTGTTGAGTCTTGAACCCTGAGGGGGTGGTTGTCTTTAAAGGAGATCATCACCATAAACATTTAGCTTCATTTTTCCCCAGCTTTTGGTTATGTTCAGATATCTCTCATCAGCCATCCATTAGGGATGTGCATGTTGTAACACTTTCATTCTCTCAACTGGTGTTTGGTGTTCTACCTGTCACTGCGCTTACCTTTCCTTTTCAGCTTATCGTAACCTGAGAGCTAAGTAATTTGCTTATAGTTTCTTGGTAGGCCAATCAGTTGCCAAAGCAAGCAGTTTATTAGGTGGTACCATTTGGAGGGTTATTAAAATATTTTAACATTCGCTATTCGGCATTTAATTACAGAGTAAATTTCTGACACAGTTGCAAATGTCTCAACTGTTGATTTATCTCAAGTTTGGATTTGTGCTCACATGCTTTGTGGAACCTTGTCAAACCTCAGTATTTTTGAGCATGTTTGCTTTTAAGCTTGTAAGCATGGGTGAATTCCGCTAATAGACAGACTTAATTTCTGAATGTATAAAAAATTCAGAAGAAAGAAAAAGAAAAAAAAAATAATAAATTAAAAGTCTTGTAACTTAATGGAAGATTTCAACATGAATGCAGTGACAAAGAATGGATTACGATGATCAGAAATACAGACATCTTTCTGTGGCACAGCACTCCTGCCACACTCATTATGGAAAGGTGATGTAAAGAAACTGGAGTGATATGCAGTGAAAAGTGAAAAGTATTCATGATCAGTACAGCACTGAAGCAAAGAACTAAGTTTTTGGAATTACAGGTTTCTTTAGCTGTCAATGCACAAGTATTATTCGTAACAGGGTTTCATGGCTGAACGTGCAAAACTTTGCATCCTCTTTTATCCGCATTATTCTACTTCCTACCACAGAATAGTTCTGGACGCATCTTGCACTTTACAGTGTGGAATTGTACTTAGGCACTGAAGTTAGTTCATCTCTTGAGGTTATACCTAGGTAAATTTTCTGAGAATGGATGTTTTCAGAGACATGCAGTGGCGCTTACACTGATTACTTTAGCACATTCTTCATACTTGTATCTAAGGAGAAGTATTTAAGGAATTTGGTTAGCAGTCTTTGTTCTTACAAATATTTTTGCTTGGAGACACCATCATTGTATTTGTGTATTCTATGATTTCAGTGTCGCTTGTGAACTCGATTTAATTAGATTTTTTTAAAAAAACTCGACTCATTAGAAAATTCTTTTTCTGCAGTTTAGCACTAATAGCAATAGAGCACAATGCTGGGTTTCAGGGCTCCTACATGTAGCCAAAAATCCCTAAATTCCACTTGCAATAGGTGCTGTTTTCAGCTCTTAGTTTTCATTTTAGTTTTAAAATTACAGGAGTTTAAATATATATATATGTATGTATATTCTTTTCTGCAAGCTTCATAAAAAAACAGAGCAATTTTGTCTCCTGAGGAGCACTCTAAAGATGTGTGCACAGTAGAAGACCTGCAGAAGTGAAGGTAAAGCCTATTTTGCAGTGGCAAGAATAGAAACACTTTTGAAAATTAACTATTCTTAGACTTACTTCTTTTCAGTTTTAAATCAGCCAACTGAACAGTAAGATGCTGGGACATTAAACCTAAATAAGAATATGGAAAATAGCAATCCTTAACAAATAAATGCTCTTGTATTGTGTTACCTTAGAAGAATCTATTGTGTGACTCTATCATCCCAGCCTTCGAAATTGTTGTGGGCATGCCGGGTGTAACTATTGCACCGTTTTTTAAAAAGTATGGTTTCCTTTGATAATCACATCAAAGCATGTTGACTTTCTTCTTTTGCTACTTTTAAAAGATCTGATACTCAAGTGCAAACCACATCTGAACATTGTGATGTCAATAAAATGAGATGTGTTCACAAACTTTTCTTGGAGGTGCAGCAAAAGAAAATATTCAAGAACTTCTGTTAGGGTGCTTTTTTCCTTTAAATTTGTACAGACTAGATTACATACGTATTTTTTAATGTATCAGCCAACAGCAGCAGGTTATAGATGAGATGATCTTGCATTCTGGGAAGACCATTAATACTTTTTATCACCAGCCATATGTTGAGTTTTTCCCAAGTTCAGTATGTGACCTCCACAGCATACTTCCTCCTGCCTGTTAATTGTCACTTCTGTCCTCCAGTGAGTTAGTTATTCCAGGTCGTTTTTTATACTTTTTCTGCAATCTGCCCACAGGTTGGTGTCTATTCTCTTGCCTTAGAGGCCAAAGAAATATTTATGTGGATGACTTAGATTTCAAAATAAGGTAGAAGCTACTGCTCACACAAATGTTTGAGTCAGTTTTTGAATTTTAAATAGAAAAGAACAAAAGCATGACAGAGAACCCACAAGAAGTACAAAGCATAACATGGTATGGTTTATTTCTATTAAAGCTTTGCAAAACACTGAACAGCAATGAATATACAACTTTTCAGTACAGGTCTGACTGTTGGGGCTTCTCTTTTGAAAGTCTGTCATTCGTGGAACCTCCGTGTACGCTTTTGGGAAGGAAATACACAATTCCTGGTTCTGAGAGAGAACCCCTCCACGTTTCTTTCATCTTAATGTGGCAAATGCCAGAGCCACTCTTCTTCCCATAAAAAGAAGTTCCCTAAAGCAGAGCATGATGGCAAGCACTTTTTACTTGTTATAAGATGAACATGTGTTGTTAATATCCTTCAAGATAGAACTGGAGTCTGATGAAGAGCAGGGTGAAAGTCTTTTCAGAAGTTGCTGCTTGTTAGTGGGAAAAGCTTTCACAAAGGGGAATGACCTGTGTTTTGCAGTAGCTGCATATATAATTAAGCTGCCACTCAGATGCCTGAGGGGTTCATTTAATTACCATTGATTCATAGTCTCAAAGGAACTGAGAGTGCAGCCTAAAGCTCCGAGTTAAAGGTGTTGTGAAGGCAGTGCTCTATTTCCAATTTAACTAATAAATTATTAGAAGAAAGGTGTCTTTCTGAAGCTCTTAGGAATGGGTCTGATAAATAAGCTTTTGCAGGATATAACAGTGACCTTAGAATAGCTCTATTTTACATGCTAGTAGGTTAAACATAATTTCCAAAAGATTTTCTTTTAATAAATATCTATATGCTAATGTGAGAAAGTAAGAGTCCAATAAAACCCTGCACAAAACCACAGATGCAAAGTTAGATTTCTTGGTGTAATAAAGGGGATCACATTCCAAGCTTTCCTTATTCACTCTGGCACTGGGTATGTCAGACCTGCAGGATGAAATTTTCAGAAGTGCATAAGGGATTTAGTAGCAGAAGTCTCTATTGATTTCCAATGGAATTTATACTCCTGAAATTCTTTTGGCAATTACGAAATCCCAGCATTCTGTCTATGCAGCATTACCAAGCAGCTCAGTGTGCAGCTGAAGTGTTTTTCATCTCCACTAGGACATCAAAGGGTCAGCTTCATCCTTGATAAAATAGGATACTCGAGTGTGAATTTGGCAAACATGCCCTTAAGCGGGATGAAGTTCTTAAAAGATTCCTGTATGGAATTCTGCATTTAGCCTTTGCACGTTGTGTTTGACATTACAGGGAAATGTCGCTTACTAAGACTCAGTAAAACACATTTTTATTCCAATGAAAGAAAAAAGGTCTTGCAGTGGGTCAGTTCATTTCCCAATTTTGTGATGAATTTCCTGGATGATTCTGGGCAGTTTGCTTTGGGCCAGATCCTGCTCCCTCGAGTAATGTTGAATCATGCTGCACTTTGTGACTGCTCATGATATGAGCAGGACTAACAGCATCTGGGCTTTAGTATCCCCATTGCTCATACCGTGGAAATTCACCGCAAGGAATTACTGAAGGTTTTCATGTGGCAGCAGGAAGATCGGTGTCAGTAGTCTCATTTTTCTGATGTCTTTTGTTCTTATTCCTGTTTTACTTTGTAAACCAACATTCCATAACTCTCTCCTTTGGTGTCCCCCAAAGTGTGATGCTGCCATCGATGTTAGTGTGCAGAGAATAAGAGCTGAGAAAATGAAGTTCTATTTTGGCTTGGACATCCGAATTTCGAAATGTAACTGACTGAAATTGGAATGAAAATCAAGTTTTTAGATGTCTGTGACAAAAAACTCTGTTATATGTAGACTACTAAGTTTAAATGTGTCTTACTTCATAATATTGTAGAGATATTTATAAATGTAAACGCTCTGCAGAATTAAAAATGGATAAATATCATAAATAAATATTGAAATAGGCCATTTAACGTTTCTGGAACCTTCATTTCCCTATTCTCACCAGAACAGAAAGGTTAATCCCAGTGTATTTGTGATTCGTCCGCCTATTCCTTGTGTAGTTTGGTTAAGATTGCTCAACTTCTGTAAGAAATGGATAGCATGTCTCAGGAAAGCTGATGACACGTACTATGTTTAGAGTGCATTTGGCCAATGCAGTAGTCAAATATTACCCTATCTGTAGGAACATAAAAGATGAAATATGTGATTTTTACTTATATCATAATCTATGTGTAATATTTGCATAGGTACTTCATATACATAGTAGCATAATAGGTACTTCACAGCTAAAACTGAAACAGATTTGACTTTTATAAACACTGCTCTCTAAGACCACAGCTGAATAAACAGTGCACCTGTAGGAGTCTTGAAACCCGTCTTGCACTTGACTTTCAGAGGGCACAAAATGTTCCCTGGCCAGGCATGAAAGCCAAGTAAATCGTTCTGTTTATGTTTTGGATATGAGTAATACAACCACTCTTGAAGTTTCTCTTCAATCTATCTTTATTGTGGGGTGGGGGTTTTTTTTTAATTTTAATAGTGGATCTCTTGAGTCTGTCTGCTGCATGTGATGCCTTGGACCAGCACAACCTCAAACAGAACGACCAGCCGATGGATATTCTGCAAATCATTAACTGCTTAACCACCATTTATGATCGGCTGGAACAAGAGCACAATAACCTGGTCAACGTTCCTCTCTGCGTGGACATGTGCCTCAACTGGCTACTGAATGTCTACGACACGTATGTATGGGTGCTCTGAGCGTGGGCAGCTCAAAAGCTTTGCCAATAGCACAAGGGGAAGGGGTGACAAGCCCTCTGCCTCAATGTAATGTGAATGGCTTGAAGCTGAAAAAAAGGGTAGTGGAAATGAAAATTTAATAAACCTAATGGATTAGAGGCTGCATTTAGTTGAATCAATACAGCTCTTGGTTAGGCTTACAATCCTAAATTTATTAAGCTAAGCAATGAAAAAGCTGGAAAACAGAACTTTTTAAGCAGATTTCTGTGTTCAGAGCAATTCTGGGACTGCACGTCCTCGGTAGGTCACGGTTTTGCATGGCTTTTTAATTTACTTAGATAAAGAAATTCAAGAGAATTATCAAGAAGCAACAGTATGAACACCATGACATAGACTCTTGCATGTGTCTGTACTTCTGGATGTTAAACCTTTTCAGAGCTGTCCATTTTCTATAGCTTCAAATCTATAAATCTTATTCCAAGATGGAAGAGGCTCATCTCTGATGTGTTTATAATCCTCAGCAGTCAGGAGATTTGAAAATTTTTCGTCTAAAATTTAATTTTTAAAAGTGTACCTGTAAGTATAAATACAATAGAGTAAATTTAACTGGAGAAAATTTATGGATATTCCTATTCAGTGTGTTAATGATGTTGCTCATAACACGTAGACCAATTCCAACACATGTTTGTAAGCTAGTTTTAGAATAAGCCATTATCTTTGTATTTGGTGAATTTAGTGGAAAAAAACGTCAGTGGAAGTCTTTATTTGTGTTTTTAAGGTTCTTATCAACCACCTTGAGCCAGACATGCTCATTACTGTGACAGAATAAACATTTACATATAGAAATGGAGAGACATTGGACAATTCCTGTATTTCCATTGACATTTTGAACCATATTGAAGTGAAGTGCCAAAACATTGCTCTTCCATCCACCCTTTATCACAGCACTGAAGCTTTGATGATCATCTGCCAAAAAAAAAAAAGTACAGATTTGTACAGTCTCTTCCTGCAGGATCACCTCCGATAAGCCAGTTGCTTATAACATCCTCTGCAGCAGCTGCAGTATCCTGTGAAGTGGATTACCCAGATTACATTATATTTTTGTGTAGTGCATGGGTAGTAGGGAATGGAGCTATATTCATTTAAGAGCCAAGTTTTATTTCTTTAATCTGCTTTGGCTTTCACAGAACTCTGATCCACTTCTGAATTATCGTCAACTAGAAATAACATACAAACTAAGACTACGCAGACAGTGAAAACCAAAAAAGATGTGCTAGAGATGTTAATCCAGATCAACCATATCAGAGGCATAGAGGGAACTAAAGGTCGTTCCACAGGCTACTCCTAAGCTGGACCGTCCAGCTTACATTTGCCATGTCCAGTCTAATTTTGTTTATGTTGCACTGTGCTGAAAGTACAACATTAGAAATTCTAATTGGCTGCCTAGAGGCAATTCCCTAGGTATTCTGGGGAACTGCGTGTTGCAGGATACAATGAAACAGAGAGGTGTTTTATGCCTGAAGAAAGCACGTAGCTGTTTTGCTGAAATCCAGGTTTGAATTACGCTGGTAAGAGAGGTGACCTTGGGGTTACATGTGTTTAGTTTTCATTGTAAACTTAATAGGCAGAGATCAACCGAAGTGCATAGCAGTACTGGAGACATTTAATTAAATGTACTGAATCTTTACTTTTCTTATAATTGAAAACTGTCGTTTGTAAAGATATTAATCAAATTCACAGTCAATGACTGATCTAATTATGGGCACAACTCTGCAGATCGAGCACGTTTCAGATTTGTTTTAAATGATCAGTCACTCATGCTCATTTGCAGTAGCATGCTAAATTATTGGTTTGACTTGGGAGGAGAGGAGAGTGAACTGAACAACTCATGATTCATGCAAGTTTCAATTTAATATGCCTTGCAGGGAAATCATCATTCTGCATTCTTCTCCTGTATAATTTGCATGAGCCTGGTATTCATCAGCAGGAGTTTCTCAGGGCACAAATGATAAATAATTTGGAAAAATTTGAGGGAGAGGAGTAAGAGCAGTGGAGTGTGGAAAGCGTAGGTAAACAACAAATGCTTATTTATGATGAAAAATGCAAGATTCTTTAGTAAAAGATTGCAAATTCAAAATTTGGCTTTGTCCACCAGTTTCCATCTGCACCTTTTGTAGGGTTTGCAGGGGAGGTGTGTGGGTAAATGAGCACTGCTGGCTCCTACAACGCTTTTGTAGGATTAAAAAGACAGCATGCATCTTTGCCGAACAGTGCAGCCTGACACATGGCTATGGCATGCCTGTACAGGATTTATCTGATTTCCAGTGGTGTTTTTACTGATGGTGCTTCAAAACTGTTGATCTTCAAAACTGGCTCTGCTTCAAAAAGTCATTTTTAGGCGTTGTCTAAAAATGTTGGCTATGTCTTTATTTGCAATAGATGTTATATATTCAAAGTGATCTCAGAAATAAGTCTTGGAGGAAGCCAGCAACTAGAATTAGATTGAACTAAACCAGATGACTGAGAGAAGATAGGAAGGTTTGTCGTTGCATCATCTGCAGTGTAGAGGAGGATGTCCTTACCACAGTCATGTTGAAAAGCAAAATTAATAGGGTAGGCATGTTACAAAGCAGGAGTGAGCGTGAGGGGACGGCTGACCAGAGGCAGCACCAGGACTGACGTGGAGGTAATACCAACCCCTTGGCGCTGCGCAGGACAGGTCTGAGTGCTGCGAGGAGGAGCTCAGAAACCACGTCATCTTCTTAATGGCGTAGCTGTGCAGCCTGCCTGCCTTCTCATGATTTCTAGGGAAACTTCGTTGTCCACCTGAACGTTCTTACAAGTGCGTCTGTCACTGCACGCTGCTGGCAAAGGCTGCTTTTTCATGCCTGGCTCCATAGTGCCTTCTCAAACAAGTCAGGGCAGGACTGACAGACAACGAGCAAAGACTTTCTAAAACATGACACTTGCATCGCATTTCTAATTAAAGTGAAGTTATATTGCCTTTGGCAAAAGGGATGGCTTCCTGTTCCATCAGGGACCTCATCTTCTCTGAAAAGCAGCAGTTCACAGAGAAGCCTTTTCAGATAAGCGTAGGGTAAAGATTCTTTACTAAAAAAAAGGAAGGTGAGTAGTTCCTTTTTTTCAGTTCCTTTTTTTTTTAGTTCCTTTTTTTTAACTATAAAAAAGGAGGTGAGTAGTTCCAAACAAAACTGGTTTTGGTTGAATTGATACAATGGCACAATCCAATTCAGCTACACCTATGGAGCCACAACCATGTTTTGTATTTCTTTTCTAGCTTATCTAATAACCCACCAATGTGTGCTGTGTAACGTGATTCTGTGCGGGACTTCATTTATGCTGTGTAGTAGTCAATAGTAAACAAATTATGACGTGAATGAATCATATTATCAGCTAATGTTTCTTTTTCATTAGGGGTCGAACAGGAAGGATCCGTGTCCTATCTTTCAAAACTGGTGTTGTATCCCTTTGTAAAGCACACCTGGAAGATAAATATAGATGTAAGTCAATGTCATTCTTTTGGTTTTAGTTTATGTTTATATTCTGATTTTATTCCTCCTATTATTGCATAAACATTTAAGTAGCATACAGAGACATTCTTTTACATAGTCCAGATGTAAAGTGTGTTAATTCCACCTTGTACTTTTATTTGTTCAGTATGGTTTTAGGTAGTTTAGCACAGTGGTCCCCAAATTTTTTTGATCATGCAGCCTTACCAGTAAAAAATTTTTGAGCATGCACCCTCCATAGATATATATTTACTTATAAACTATATACATGTAATACTGTACAAGTATACTATGTAAATGATAAAACATACACAAAAATAGAAATTAAAAAGGCATGAGATAAAGATGAAAGAAACACTCTTCTTAATTTTTTAAAAAATTTATTATCAGAACAAAAAAATTTTCTTACCACACCCCAATGGATTGTCTTGCACACCCCCTGTGGTGAATGCACCCCCCCTTTGGAGACCACTGGTTTAGCACACAATACATAAAAGTGTACTTTCATACACAAAAGAGCATGTCTACAAGACATCTTGCATTTCACCATTTAAAAATATATTATCTTTTTTAAATGTTTTCCACAATGTTGTCAGGGTCTTTTTATGTACATTGTGCTTAAATGCAGTTGCTATCTTTAAATAAATATTAAAAGTATGCAAATTTTCCGTATTTTAATAGACCACATCCCGAAATACTTGAAAAAATTCCACTTGAAGTTTTAGCTTTATCTGACTAATGAATCAGTTCATTAGTGAGGCTAGGATCCAGAAAAGATCTACTGATAAGAGGAGTTGTCAAGAGTAACTTTCTGGTTAACTGGTATTACTCATTCATGCATTTAAAAAAAAAACCTAGAAAACCAGCTTTTAGGATTTGACCCAATACCATAGCAGTTCTTCGTCAATTGTTATTATTCTTTTCTTCTACTAATGAAAGTTGAAGAACAGTAAAGAGAAACCAGGCAGTTCCAACAACGGAGTCTGTGCATGACTGTAATTGGATCAGATTTTAGGGCAGTCACTATGAACGTCACAGTTTAGATCTCTAGATGTTTCATGTGGGTGTTGTGAAAAAGTATTCAGAAAATCTTTTAAGAAAATTACTCAGTACAGATATTTTTCAAAATTATATTTCATTGAGGATTATCAAAGTTATAAAGGAAAATATTTATTCATATTTTATAGTCTCCTGTAGTGTGTGTGCACAGTAATGCATAACTCCCCCCTTTTAAAGTTGTAGAACACTTAATGTTTTAATGATGGGGAAATTGAAAGCTGAATCATTTGTGGGAGAGGAAGGAATTGTCTCAGCCAGGCCGAAGTCGTAGTGCAGTTGCTATTAGTGTTTCTTCAAGTATGCGATGAGTTGCACCCCTTAAAATTTTTGCTTTCATTTGTGCAGCAGTTTGTTGTGCTAGAGCACATGTTTTGAGGCTTGCAGAAGTGATGGAAGGATTTGTCCTGAAATCATGTATTATAAAACTAGACTTGGCAAGAGCGAAATTCATGTAATTAAAAACTAATCCTTTCTCTATTCATTCCTTTATTCCTTTGGAAGAAAACAGGTGTCAAAGCAGCCCTAGGGAAGTTCTCTGGAGCAGTGCTGAAGCACCTTTATAATTGTATCCCTGGTGTCAGGTGAAATATTAAGGCGGTTCCAAAAAAATGGCATTATATTATTCTAGCTGTCTCTCACTCTTTATTTATTTTAACTCTTTGAAAAGTGAGGAGAATTTATTCAGGTCATGTATTGTCAACGGGGATATTACCAAATAAATATTTCAGTTAATGCTAACCTGATTTTTCTTACTATTATGAACTCTAAAACCTCCTCAATGTATACGTAGTATAACTAATTCCCACCAAATTAAATTGAGCTTATGAAGGTATAATAATTCTGTCCTGTAAGGATTCTTTTCTAGAATGATGCGGTAACAGAACATGGCTTCAAGTGACATTTCACTTCAGAAATGAAAACTTAATATGATAATAATATTCCCTGTGAATGGCAGGTTCTGTTGTACTGTAATGTTTTTCTTTCATTTTAGAAATTCTGTTGGATTAAAAGATTATGATATATCGAAGTTAGGGAGCTCTTGTTTTTCAGTTCAACGTATCTGAGAGAGAAATGGATTCTCTGAGTTGTGTTTTGATTGCTAAGACTTGAAGATGCGCTGTGTGTTGTATGAGATTATTTCACTGTTAAATAATACTTTTAAAATATTTATGTTATTGTGGCACAAGATCCTGCTGTTTAGTTAGCTGTGTTACAGAATCACAGCTGCTATTATCAGTAATGCTACAGGTGTTGTGTTGTAACGGCCTTTCTTACCAGGTACAACCTAATAAAGCTATTAAAAATTATCACTAGACTGCTTACTTAACAGAAAAAAAACCCCAGTGTTTATGGGAAGAGAAGCTCCAAACTGCAAAACTCCTTTGTGTTTGCTTCTGCCAAGGCCGTTGACCGCATGTATGGGCCTTTGAAATGATGCAGACTTCCTGCTCTTTGCCACATCCCGGTTGTGATGCTTTAGCATGGCTGTCCTTTTCCTTCCTCCAGACCTGTTCAAGCAAGTGGCAAGCTCCACCGGCTTCTGCGACCAGCGCCGGCTGGGACTCCTGCTGCACGACTCCATCCAGATCCCTCGGCAGCTGGGGGAAGTGGCCTCCTTTGGGGGCAGCAATATCGAGCCCAGCGTCAGAAGCTGCTTCCAGTTTGTAAGTTCATGTTTGCTCACTGTAAATTTTCTGATTCGTGTTTTGTGTTGAGGCAGCCTGTCTGTTCTGAGGAGGATTGGAAAATCAGTGAGGAGGATTAGGGTACCGAGGGTCGTTTCATGGTGCTGTTCATTGGTGTGTTAAACCGTTCCTTTGACAAGGTGTATTTGAATTAGTCTGTTTCTCTGGCTGTGGTGGAGGAAGCCCGGATTATGCCATGATCCAGACAGCAAATAATTGTCATCGAGACTTACATTGTAACTGAACCCTGCAAACAGTTGAAGTCTTTGTTACGGCAGCTCCTGGTTTTCCAGTTTTCTATTGCCAGCAGTAGGTCACCATTTACTGCCGCCATGTAGGTGAGCAGCAATGATTAATACAAATTTTGGGCCTATACATACCAGTGACAGCCACGTGCCTGGGGGAGTGATGGAAAGGAGTGCCTGCCTGCAGTGCTGTCTAGGGGCGAGGAGCACTTGATGAGCCCCTTCCACTGCTTGAATGATAATGCCGGTTTTCTTTTAAAAAATACTGAAAACATTCCTGTCCTGTCTGTTGAGGAATATGCAGCAAACTGGAGGTTCTTTTTCAAACTTGTAAATTATTTAATCTGGAGAGGAAGAGAGTTAAGGGAATTATTCATCCTTATCCTAACCAACAGCAGAATGCACAAAATGCAGACAGCTGCTTAATGAAAAGGTAGAGGAGGAGAGGTAATGTATGGTCTGTGATTAACTCTCAATGCATCTTCTACATTACAATGGAAGTAACGCTTTTTTTTCCCATCCCCTAACTGTCCTTGGAGGATTTTTTGTTTGGTTGGGGGCGGGGAGGGGGAGTTGTTTGCTTTTTTGCCTGCTGCTCAAGTTTCATTATGTAGTAGTTCTGGTTCTGTAGTAAGCAAAACACAGCAAGTTTTTTTCAATGAATATTAATGCTTGGAAGTAGTCTTCTTGCACACAGTGACTACGAAAAGAAACTAATTCTAAAATCACCACAAACTTCACTTGTGATGGAACGTTTGCTTTCTGTTTTTTTTTTAAATTTCTTTTAACAGATTAATTCTACAGGATTCACATTTTCCCAGTTCAATCATTCATGTCTTGACCTTTTATAGTTCTAATCTGTATTTGATGACATTTCGAAATTAATGTTTTATAGGGCCATATCCTGGGTGGATAACCCATGCTGATAAACTATGCGCAGTAACTTTGATAGCTGGGTTAGACCCTGCTATGGCTTTCAGGCCTCAAGTGAGCCCAGCACAAAATGGTGCCGCAGCAAATCCATGGTCAAAAGCTGATTTGTGCAAATGACCTTCCTCGGAAATTAGGACTTTCTGGATCCTATTGTTTTCCTAGGTAAATGGCAACAGCGCTGAATACTGTTGAAAAACCGATAAGGAAAGTGACCTTGGAACCTGACAAAACCATATTTTTTTGGAAAGGAGCTGACATTGTGTGTGTTTATACTAGGAAAAAAACAATAAAATCCATAGCGATGAAACACGCCAAAACAGTTTTTGTAAGGCAGGAAGACAACCTTGGAATAAATGTGTATTTGAATAAAATGAGTTATCAACATTGTTATTACAAATGATGACATGCCAATGCCTGAATGCTGTACCTCATCCGTCAGCATTTCTAGAAACAGCCCAAGCACAGCTGGGCACAACCTCTGACATGTTCATAGATCAGAACATCGGAATACCTGAGGTTTCCTTCTCTTACCTGCACTGAAAAATAGGTCCTACAGTAAGAGGAATTTCATCCTCACTTTTTCCTCTGAGTGAAGCCTCATTTTATCTTGCAGAGTGGGAGGATGGTTTCTGACCTGGATGGCTGCAGAACAGATGATCTTCTAGGATGACCAGAAAGGAGGAGGGAGGCTCATCCGAGGGAGGAGGGGATATACAAAAATAGAGGGGATGGAGTCCTGGGGAAAGGAGGAGAAATACAAGCATGGAGAGTACCCTGGTGAAGGGGAGGGAGGGAACTAAGGAGTGGGAAGAGCACAAGTACAGGCTGGGTGGAAAACGTATTGAGAGCAGCCTGGAGGAGAAGGACGGGGGAATGTTGGTTGATGAGAAGCTCAGCATGAGCTCACAATGTGCGCTTGCAGCCCAGAAAGCCAACCGTATCCTGGGCTGCATCCAAAGAAGTGTGGCCAGCAGGTTGAGGAAGGTGATTCTGCCCCTCTACTCTGCTCTCCTGAGACCCCACCTGGAGTACTGTGTTCAGCTCTGGGGCCTCCAACACAAGAAGGAGCTGTTGGAGCAGGTCCAGAGGAGGACCACGAAGATGATCCGAGGGATGGAGCACCTCTGCTATGAAGACAGGCTGAGAGAGTCGTGACTGTTCAGCCTGGAGAAGAGAAGGCTCCAGGGACATCTTACAGCAGTCTTCCAGTACTTAAAGGGGGGTCTACAGGAAAGCTGGAGAGGGACTTTTTACCAGGACATGTAGTGATATGACAAGGGGCAATGGCTTTAAACGGAAAGCGAGTAGACTTAGATTAGATATAAGGAAGAATTTTTTTTATAATGAGAGTGGTGAAACACTGGAACAGGTCGCCCAGAGAAGTTGTGGCTGCTCCATCCCTGGAAGTGTTCAAGGCCAGGTTAGATGAGGCTTCGAGCAACCTGACCTAGTGGATGGCCATGGCAGGAGGATTAGAGCTAGATAATCTTTAAGGTCCCTTCCAACCCAAACCATTCTCTATTTCTGGGATTCTATAAGGGCCACCCTTAGGGAATGATTGTAAGAACAGTAGTAGGAATAGTAGCGATGAAGGAAACAGGCAGGTCAGTAGGATGAGGCATGAAAGAAAGGAGCAGCCAGGAATGGAGATGGGGGAAGAAATAAGACCTTTCCAGGAGAAAGGGAGGAGAGGAGTACAGACAGATCCTTTCAGCACAGGATCATGGTGCGTGGGGGGCGCGAGGGTCTTCAGGCTGGGGGCGGCAGCGCAGAGGTGCTGGTGCAGGGGAGCAGGGAGTAGCCTGGGAAACAGAGTGGCCGGAGGAGCTGGACGGCCGAGGAGGATCGCAGGGGGCTCCCGGCAGCCTCTGCTTACTGAAGTGAGGTAATTCAATTTTTAAAAATAGTGTGGGGATTCATAGTTTACGTTACTGTGTGGAAACTAAATTAAGTCTTTTTTTTGTACGCCCACAGCAAGGAATGTTTTTTCTTTAGTTTTGGGTTTTTTTTTTCTGGTTTTTATTTCTTTCTGGTGATGATAAGCCAGCAATAAATTGCAGACCTGTCAGGGTCTGCAACCAAAGTGTGCTCCAGAAAACGGCTCTCCCAGCCCCCATAGGGCAGGTGCCCTGGCAACGGCCTTGGCTGTCTGCACAACTGCAGGAAAAAAGGGGATGTTTACTGTTCCCTGCGATAACAGGAGAAATCTCTCCTGCTTTTCGGGTTTGAAGTGCGAGTCCTTGGGAAAGAGGGTTGGGCAGGGGGGGCACTTCCCATCCTGGCTGTTGGCAGCAGCCTGCCCACTGCCTGCTGCTCCCAAGGAGCAGTCCTCTTTCCGCAGGCGGCTGCTGCCGCACCCCTGTTACTTTTCACCCCCCCCAGCACCTTACTTTCCTAGTTTTCTTCATATGCAGGAAGATGCTGATAATAATTGTTACGAGGAAAAGGATGTTGTGAGATTCATCTTTCCTACGCGGGGCAGAGGGATGTAATTTCTGCTTTGAGGTTTTAAAGAAAAAACATTTTTAAGTGAGAGCAAAGGACTTGATCTAATGACCGTTTGAAGACTATATGGTTCTGCCTGGGCTCAGACTGCATCAAAGCGATCTATAGATCCATGAAAAATTGAGTGAATTCAGTACAACTGCACTGTGAAAGCACTTCCCTTTTAGATGTGACGGGTACATTGTTTTAAGTAAACAGGATAGGGAATTGTTACGGACTGAAGGACGCATGCACTGTGTTTTAATCACGGTGGAAAATTATTAATATGCTTTCCTTGCATAGTGTAAATAGGACCTAGGAATTCACATCACCGCCTTGGATGAGTTACTGTGACATTGGGATGTTTAAGAAATGTGATGCGAAAACAGTGCAACTGGGATGAAAATGTCTCTTGCTGTTTCTCAATAAAATCTTGAGTATTTGGTTTTTAGTTATAAACTGCTTTAAGTATGCTTTCTTCCGAGGGTGTACCTGAAGTAGAGTACTTGATACGAAAAACTAGTACAGATGAAGCAAAGGAGTACAATTATCTGCAGTTAATTCATATCTGTATTTTAAACAATTTTAAAACAATATTTTAAACAAGGTATTGCAGATCCTGGGCCAGGACCCTGATAGTGACTTTGGCCATAAATCCTGTGATTTGATTCGGTTTAACAGTTGTTTTATGAGGGATGGGTTGAGGCTTTTTTTTTTTTTTAACAGTCAGGAAATATCAGCAATGTGTACAAATAACTATATATAGTTATATAGAGGCCTGTATGAAAACAACGTACAAATACAGTATTACTGTTGAGAGACTCAACCTCTTTTGGAGATCCAGGCAGCCCTTGTTTCTATTCATAGGATGTTTCTTCTGCTTTTGGCTCTGACAGGGGAGAGCTGGCCTAAGGGAACTACCAAATCCTTGCTCAAGCTGCTATGCTGTAAATGTCATAAAACAGCAATTCTGGTTTTATTTCAGCAGGATTTTGTGAACCTGTGCCTGACTTTGGGAGACACTCTTGAAAGAGTCCTACAAGTGAACTGCTTTAAAGAGCTATTTTAAAGTGATTTAGCGTATGGGGGATGAGGAGCAGGAAGACGGTGTTTTTCAAGTGTGGATGGTATAAAACTGTACACTAATTCACGTCTGGGTTCATGGTTTTTTACTTTATTACTCTTTGCCACAACATTAAACACATTGACTGGAGTAGTCAATGCAATTGCATGTAACGCAAGGGGTCAAAGGAGTGATCTTAAGCGTTTGCTCCAAGGGGCGAGGCAGATTTAAACGCTCTGTATCACCCAAAGTTACCTTTATAATAATCCTCTCATTCTTGACCATGGAACAGCCCTTGTCTCAGAAACGATAAATTCTTGATTTTTGTTTTCTTACCAGCCAGCAATGGGGAGAACAGGAATGTATTGCGGAAGCCACTCAAGAGTGGAAGACAAGATTCAAGAGCGTTTCTTCTAACTCCGGGGAGACAAGGCTGCTGTTCGTGGCTTGTTCTGCCTTTTTAAACTTTAACAAGTCATAAGAATCCCATTCCTTAGTTCGATTTGTCCAAAATAATATTTACCTAGGCTATGTAAAGCTTTTCATCCCAGATGAAAAACACCATTAAATTAACAATGTTTATTTATTTCCAATTAATTACCTACACTGCCCGTAAACAGAGTATAGCTCATCAAAAACGTTATCAGAAATTTGTGCTGTATTGTCTGACTGTCCAAAACCACGTTGCATCATTCATGTAAAACCATGACTGTATTTTGGAGCATATTTCATATTATGGATAAAGTTAATATAGCATAGAATATTTTTTAAACTACTAGCTGTAAGAAGAGGGGAAAAAACTGAAAAATTCAACTCCTGAGTATTGCATAGAGATGCTAGCACCACCCAACTTCCTATTCCCTCATTGTTTCTGCAGAATAAATACTGAAAAACAGATGTCTGAAACATAATGAATTTCAACGTCCCCCATAACAAATTGTTACTTGTAAGCTGGAAAGGGCTTTATAAATTTTACTTTATGATTCACTCTGTTATTACCATAAAAATAGGGAGTTGCACAGAAATGTGTTCAAGAGAAGAAGCATTAATATTCTTTACAACTTGATCTTGTTGGTTCAGATACCAACAGTATGAATTCAGGCTTTTTCCCTTATGTAAAATCTTCAGCTGCTGCCTTTACCGGATTTAGAGATTATTAAAAAAATAGTAATAGCAGCTCAGGGAACAGTCGAGAACTGTCTGTCCTATACTGTCTGACCCTGACCAGCTTTTCTCCACGTGGCTTTAAATCTTCATGTAATATTATTCGGAACCTGTTCCGATACATTTTAATGCACCTAATCTCTCTGAGCACAGGTTTCGTACAGCCAGCGTGCAGAGCTCTGGGTAGTAGGCAGCTATTGGGACTGCTGGCAATCGACAGTGACTGCAAAATTAAAATAGATGTTTGGATGTTACAGAAAGTCTTTCATGGCCGCAACTTTTTCCCTGCAAATTTAAAGCAGCTAAAAGTGGAGAGCAGCGCTTTGAGCGGCTCATTCTTATTCCGACTGCAGCTTGCACTGCAGCATTTCTGTACACTTCATGTTTTTCTATTAGAAATGGCATATTAAAGAGATCCTCTTAAAATTTTTTTGAGGCTTAGAGGACCTCTGTATAGAAAATGTAGTCTGCTAGGCAGGGTAATGGTTTGCCATTGTAGTTCCTGGCTCATGCTGGCTCACTGAGTGAGCCAGAGAAAGTCTCTCTGCAGCCCCTTTACTGCCCTGACTGCTAGCTGAAAAATAGACGTATAGATGATCATATTTTATAAATAAGCCTTTCTCTTAGGAGAGTTCTAGAACTAATTTAATCCTGTTGAATTCACTGATGTCCTGCAGCAGGAGACAGTATCCACTGTTTTGAACAAATTCTGTTGCCAGCGTTGGCTGGACATTATTGTACTTTGGATTTTTCTCTCTTATTTCCTTTGGGGGGGCGGTTCCTAAACTCTCTAGCTACATGAAAACACAGAGGAGTGGGACTTAATGCAGAAGTTTCCAGAAATGTTTCAGTGGATGAAAAAAAGAGTTTCATGTCATGTAAGATTTACGTTTCATGTAAGACTTGTAGTGAATATTAAATTGTGGGAGACTTCATCTGAATATCTGTAGATATGTTGTGATTTGATGATTTTGCCCTAAATGTCCAAAAAGGATGTATATGACTGTATTAGAAATCCATATACACGGATCTTAAATGTAGACAAAAGAGTCTTTAGATGGTTTCCCAAATTGGCGTCTCAAGAAGAAAGCCCTGACCAAAAATGTCTCTTTGTTTCTAATAACCCAAAGCATTGCAGCAGCATTTTTAGTCAATTTTAATGCTATGCATTATTCAGGAGATATTCTGGGATTTTTTTTCACGTCTTCCTTGTGGCCAGGGGCTCTGTCTAGGAGAATCCATTTTTCTCAGTCGTCAAGTATTGATCAGTTAATTTGTTTGTCAAGATTATAAACAATGTTAGCTTTAGAAAAAACAACCCAACACACAACTAATTTATTTTCTCTATAGCGCTCTCTTCTTTAGATCTGTTGTGATATTTTTTCTCTAAATTCATTGCTAGTATTTTTAGTTGAATAGGGTTTTAGCTAGGTCATACTAAACTCAGATTTCATGAGAAACAGGAAGAGTAACTAAGAGCAAGTTTAAAAAAACGCAGCACTCAATCCTCTATTCGTCTTGGTCCATGTACGTGATACATTAGTGCTTATTATTTATTTAAATGCTTCAAATAGGTTTGGAACCACAAAGGAAGACAGTCTGCCTTGTGAATTTTGAAATATAAAAGACTGGCCCACTGAGGGCTGTATTTGAAAGCCCAGAGAAAAAGGAAAACAGAGGATTCAGATATATTCAGCCCATAAATATGCTGTTTCTGTTGGGTAGCATGGAAGGAAATGTCTCAAGGAATTTGAATTAGCATATAGTGATGGTTTAGAGAAATGGAGCTGGGACGGTACCCCGCTTCATCACTGAGTTCTTCCCTGTGCGGTCCCGTCCTGCTCCCTCCTGTTCTCCCTGCCAGAGCCCTTCGCTGTTTCCACCTGATCCATCGCTTCACTTTCGGCGCCAAAACCAGTCCTGTGTTCTCAGATAAACAGTTTTGTGCTGGCTTTACACCACCCTGCGCGCTGGAGAGATGTTCCCATAAACATTGACTCCCATCACTTCACTGTTTTCCTTAAAATCCCTTTTGATGCTCTTTGCCTTTATTCTGCACTATTCTTTGCAGTGCTTACTCTGCCGATATGGTGTGACATCTACCCATGCAAATGGATCGCTGTTGTCCCCCGTTGCCTTATGTTTCTCATCTCTTTACTGTTTCTTTTTCCATACTGTAGCTGCCGCCAGGTAGAGGTGACAAACCATCTTTTTTGGTATGTGCACGGTGCCTGCCACAGTGGGATTCAGCTCTGTGACTGAGCTGCCTCCAAGTTACTGTAGTAGAGAGACCTGAAATAATCACACTAGTTAGGATGTGATGGGAAGGCAGCAGAGGAACGGGGCTACCGAGAAGTGTTCATAGGCTCTTCTGCTGTGAGCAAAGACGCAAAAGTGGGAAGTAATGGAATATGAGGCTAAATCGATCATATTCTGTGGGACAAAACTGTATTGTGTTTGCAGGCAATGACGGGAAATTTAGAGATGGTAGAGTAGGAAGAGGGATTTTGAGGCATTTAAGGAGGCAGAGAGTTTACATGTTCAACAACAGACTTGAGAAGGGATTTGAATTATTTCCTTACTCGTGTGCATTGAAGAAAGGTCAGTGTAATAATGAAGGATGTTAAGGAGAAAGGAATTTTGATCAAAAGATGTGCAATGTTTAGGGCTTGGATAACACAAACTGTTTTTAAAATAGGTGAGAAGCAGTGCTATGCACGCTCAGGTAAGAGAGACGGGAAACATCAAAGATGATCCTGTAAGTGGATGATTTTCCCTGTGACAGAGTACATGGTAGTGCTGTCTGTTGTAATAGCGAATAAGAGAAAGAGAGATTTGAAATGTTAATAGTAGTTTTCAGTTACTGACTTGAAGACAGGATCCTGGAGATTTTTTTGGTTTGGTTTGTTTTTTTTTACAAATGGCTGGACTGGGGGAAGAGCTGGAGTATATTCAGGGACAAGATACAAAGTAGGCAGGAAGCAAACGGCTTGCACTTGCACTGTTAATAGCTGGTAGTAGACAGATCACTTGTCCTCAGCGCCTGTCTTTCTTCCCCTGTGTTACAGGCCAACAACAAACCGGAGATCGAAGCAGCCCTCTTCCTGGACTGGATGAGGCTGGAACCACAGTCCATGGTGTGGCTGCCCGTCTTGCACAGGGTGGCTGCTGCTGAGACCGCCAAACACCAAGCAAAGTGTAACATCTGCAAGGAGTGCCCGATTATTGGATTCAGGTACAAACTTGCTCCCTTTCTGCTGCGTGTGCTGCTGCTTGATGGATCAAGAGCTCTGCTTGTTTCCAGGCAAATCATGCGCTTGATTTTATGCATGTTCTTCATGGAAAAAATAATTGTGATGGGTCACTAGGGAGAGTGACACCTAGACTGGGTACAACATTGCGAGAGTTGAAGAGAACAAAAATCATCTGTCAGTTAAGATATGACCCTTCCTCTGTGTCCCGGTCTTTCTGTTCCTTACCCAAAGTATTGGTGGATTCACAACTAATACGATTTGCTTTACAGTCAGCGTGTCCTATATATGTCTGAATTGGATACTGATGAATTACCTTCTGTCATGGTATAAAGTGAGAAAGTGCCTTGAAAATTCGAAGAGGTGTAAAGCTACCTGTGGGTTTCTCAGAGAAGGAATGTTGTTGGTAGAACATTAACCTGGAGTGGAGGGGAAATGTTGCTAGTCTATTTAAACATCTGGATTGACACCGTGGTTACTATGGCAATAAATAAGTCACTGTGTTGGAAAATGGCTGTGTGTTGGTACGCCTGTTGAGAATCCACTTAATGGCTAAGTAAATACTCACTTTCAATTATGCCTAGACTTGTTTTATCACTTTGCTTTGCAATAGCTGCTTTGTATGGTTTCTGTCCTTTTTATGCAGGGTCTTCTTTTACCATTGACATTTCTCCTTCTATGGTATCCTGTTGTTTACAAAGAGCTTTCTGTAATTTTGTTTCTAAAACCCAGATAGACAACAGCAGCAAGCAGTACCACCTAGAAAAGCCATCATTTTGCTCTAACCTGGGAGAGCATGAATGTTGCTTTTATGCATGTAGTGGGGCAGTGCTTTCTGCTATGCAGTTTCACAGGCAGTGGGAGACGGGGCAAATAATGAAGATATTGCTTTGTTTTGAATCTGAGTTTTTCCTCAGTGAGGCTATTCCTCTAATCATCTAAATTCTTCTCCTGCTTTTATTCCCCTGGGATATCTTAACTGGGAAGTGATAAATATTGGGATGTGAGTAGTCCAACACGTCCACAAAGTCTAATTTTCCCCTTCCCAGATACGGTTTTATGAACTACTGAATTAACATGGGTTTGTATAAACAGCCAAAGACAAGTAAGTAGGTGGAATTGAAAAATGCAGCAATTGGAATATCAGAGGATGGCAAGTGAATGGGTAGTCTGTAGTGAGCGTCGAGAACTTGGGAAGTGGACACTGGAGCTCTGTGTCCGTGTCTAATTTTATTTGACTGATCTCATCTGTCTCTTAAATTTATATAACAAATCTATTATCATGATAGTAGAATCTGTCTGTCGCAGATTTTCTCTCTGGCGTTGCAAGTCATTGAAACCCTGTGTACGCACTTGACAAAAAGATACTGTATTGGAAGGCTTTTAGAAAGCTAATACTGTGCGCCACAGTACGTGTGAAACAATGTTCTTTTGAGGTCATTGTGACTGAACCGCCTCGCGTATTTAGAACAAGACAACCCTTATGCCTCTGGCTCTTTCAAGCACTTCAGCATAACAGATAGAACAGTTAGCTGCCTCATAGAGCTGATGAGATTAAATAATGGCCCAAAAGTGCATTCTGAGTTTTGCATGGGTGGAATGTCGTGCTGGAAAATTGTTTTGATAGAGGTGCTAGGAAGGACACAAACAAATTCCTGCCTTGCATGCAGCAGTTAGGAGTTTGCTGGAGTGACTTGTTAAGGAGGGCATTACTTATTTGCGTTTTACTTCCTCGGGACATTCTGTATTAGGAATCATGGTGAAGAGCAAAAGAACTGAAATTGGCATTATAGAGTCAAAAAGCATGGTGATGTCTTTCGTATGTTAAGAGATAGTGATTGTGTAGAAATCTTTGCTGTTGCCCAATGTTAAATTTTTTTTGAAGATTCAGATCTTTGATAAACATCTGAGGCAGCAATACCTGTCCCTCAGTGGCGGAGGAGTGTTGCCCAACATTGCATACCGTGGAAAATCTCAAGGAAGAGAACTTACTAGTGCACAAAACTTGACAAGCTGATATGAAGCATTCACACACAAAGCTTTGAAGCCCTGTTTTTTGTTCCTCCTCTTTTAGGTACAGAAGTTTAAAGCACTTTAACTATGACATCTGCCAAAGTTGCTTCTTCTCTGGCCGTGTTGCAAAAGGTCATAAAATGCACTATCCCATGGTGGAATACTGCACACCAGTAAGTAGCTGTTTTACTGACCCTTACTGTCCCTTCTTATGTAGAAAGGAAAAACTTAATTTCCTATGTGCAAGGCAATGGAGCATTTGGGTGGCTTTTCTTTCCCTCCCTATAACTAAACCACCTTTTATATACTATACATGCCAGCAATTCCTGATGCTTAGTAAAGGATACTCCAATGGTTTGAAGTAAATTGAAGTTCAATGTTTGTGCAATGCTGTGTCATAACGTAGTATTGTGTGCTAATGACGTGTTCCATGCTCCGTGCCATAGTTCACTTTATGGATCCTGCAGGAAGCGTGTGATTTGTGCAAATACTCATTCATATCTTAGGTCGCAATGTTTTCTCCGTGTCAGTGTGAGATTTTTCTTCGTTTCCTCAGCAAGTTCCAGCTTCATTTGTTTTCCCCACAACACTATGATTGCATTTTGAAGTTCTTTGCTATTTAATGGTACCTTTGTATTGTATGATCACTTGATAATATGAAATATCAGGGAAGTTCTCAAAAGTAGCAAGTTAGATTTCATTTATTTATTTATTTAGTCTTCATTTATGAAGACTGGAAGCCAGGGTGTCCAATGCAGACATGCTGCGTTGATGGTGCAGTGAGGGTGTTCACCCTTGGTTCGCAGCTCTCAAAAGGATCACTTTCGTGTAAGCATTTGTTTCAATACCAGACAGCTAGCAAAGGAAATTCCATATTGCTCTCTCAGTGTGCTCCTTTTTCTTTTGGCCACTCATGACCAGCGCAGAGGGCATAAATTAGAAGAGCTCTCAAGTTGTTCTTCCATAGTGCAGCATGACTGGGCTTTCAGCTGCCTTGGCTATTCTTTGTGGTGGTCTTCAAGTAGCGCACCCTCTGGTTGTCATTTTCTGGTGTGATGGGATGGTCTCTAGTCTTGTACTTTCATCTGCTGGTCAAATATGAATGGTGAAAATAAAGCCTCAAAATTATACATGGGCTAACCTCATAAAATTATATGAATGGTTGATACATCTTCATCCAAACAAAAAGACATGGCCAAAATGAAGTAAAGGCTCAGCTTTTCTTAGAAACTTAGGAAAGGGGGAAAGGGAGAGAAAAAGCTATTCCTCTAAAATACTATAGTAAAGCAAAACCAGTATTTTTACTAATTTTAATTTATGGATTTATTTACATTATCTATCAACTTTTACTGTAGCATTTAAATGACAGAATTCAATCTGAATCTCTGCACGGGCAACTACTGTGGACGTGCTAGCTTTCTGTCGGTATGCACTGGCTGCTGCTTTTCAGTGTCATTCCCCAGGGCTTGAGCTGACTGGGAAGGGTGAGTTGACCGAACTGCTGCACAAGTCAGAGGGAAGCGCCGGCGCTGCCTGGGCAGGTCTGAGCAGACTTCTCCATCGCAGGCATTCCTGGAGCAGACTTTCATGATCCCAGTTGTAGGCAGAGTGACAGACCGACCGACCGCATTAGAGCGTTTTGTTTTGCAGCTTGCCACTCTTATTCTTGCTAATAAATGACATGGGAGATTTGTGAATGGTGCATAGAGTGCCCGAACCAACATCTTGCTGCTGTTTTCTTAACCTGTTCATAAGATGTGTTTTGAGAAGAGAGAAATGAAAAAGGATTGTGAGACTCCCCCCCAGCCTGCAGCAACTCATTGCAACGGGGGGTCCAGCAGGTTTCTGTTCTCCTGAAAAATACAGATTACTAACAGGCAAACGCGGCGGTGAACAGAAAACCTGCAACTGCATCCAGGTTGCTGGATCAGAATAAAGAACCATTCACAGCCAGTACATTTTTTTGTGAATCCTGAACTCCAGCAGCCCGTGCTAATGTGCTGTTCCTGGCTGCACCAGCAGCCAGTTGAATTAGAGAAGGATTAACTAGGAGGGGGGAGGGAAGTGAATGTGACGCACAGCAAGCCCTGATCTTTTTTGTGTTGCTGCTATTGAAAAAATAAACCCAAGTACTGTGTGGCTGAACAAGACATCCACTGAAGCTGTCATGTGTAGTATGTAATTGTTTTCTAAATGAATCAAAAGGGGTTTGCAGGTGGCAGAGCATTTTTTCCTCTTCCTCCAGACAAATCTCTCACCTTAAAATGCATTTTGGCAGACAGAAGACATGCGATGCCTTCTTTGATATATCTCTGCACGAGCTAGATGTGCACAATGGAGTGTTTTGATATATTTATGCCTCCTTCCTCTTACTTCTAGGAAATTTTGGAGCACTGCAATCTTTAATTCTGCTTAGGGGAGATTTGAGAACTCATGCTAAGTATCTGAGGGATGTCATAACTTTTGCTCTCCCGCCAAAGTCTGAGGCAGAATAAGGGGAAGGCAGTTCCCTGATTTTCATTTAGGCAGAAAAATTGCAACAGTTGTTCCTGAAAGCAACACAGCTCTACTTATTCTTCAAAGAGAGGTGACTTTTTTTAAGAGGTTTCAAATAAAGCGTAGAAGACAACTTCTAGACTGGGATTTAAGTGTAGGATCATTTTTCTGTTTGGTTTTAACAAACAGTGACACACCAGTGTAAAAACCACCTTGTTAGAAGGACGTGAGTCAAACTGAGGTACCTGTCTACAGCTAGTGTTTACAGTCAGGGCTGAGGTCTGGGGTGAGGGTGTGGCAAGGCACTTTCTTAAACCAAACCGGGAAAAGTCAGGTAGTGGTAGAGTTTTTTTTATGTGAACAAGAAGAACTATTTCTTAAGAAATAATTTTGGTTTCAGAATAGTTTTGGAACATGATTGTCCCAGCTGCCTATGTATTGCTTTGATTTAAGAGAGCTGGGATGCTGAAACTCCACTGTTCCTTCCTCGTAAACCAGTTCTGCTGAGAATTTTATTTTGAATTATTTTACTGTGAAAATTATGTGTCATAAAACATCTGTGGAGTAAATCAGAAAGTTTGGCTGAAAATAGCCTCAGTTTGTCATCTTGTCCACATAATAACCACTTTTTTTTTTTGTGTGTCTTTCTTGTGCTCCTTCAACATTTTTAAAATAGCAGTTGGGTCATACGAGAGGTGCCTGATGCTTCTAGTTGTCACTAGAAGACATATTTTTTTTGCCTGGGATTTTTGTGCTACCAGCTAGATTGGGATGCTTCTGTGCAAACACACCGTTTTACTGTTTGGTTGTCATGCAGAAGGTTCAGGGGAGCCAGGCGGGATAACAGTCCCAGGAAGGCCAAAGCAAAGAATGTTTTATGGTTAATCAGACCTGAAAACACTTAATCCAAATTACAGTCAAACGCAACGGGAAGCCTTCACAACATTGAAAATAGACAAGGCAGGAATAAATGGTTGTAAATGACACAGGTGAACAAGCTGGACAGAAAGCTGTGCTTAATCCATTTGTACCAGGACAAAATATTGAAAGTTTTTCTCTGTTCCCAGCTGATGTGCTCTGTGTGCTCTCCTGATGCTGACCTGGTTAGGAGCTCTCCCAGCAGGCGTTGCAGATGGCATTCAGCAGAGGGAATTCCCTCCTGCCGGGGTGTGTGAGGCCACCGCAGTAAATCCCCTTTCCGGATTCCTCCGGGTGGTCTGGGCATACTTAATCCCTCTCTTCCCCAAAATCTTTACTTTTGATGTATTGAGGAAGTGATACTTAATATTACCAAGCATTATCTCCGTTTCTTGAAAATAGAAATGCTGCTGTACTGGCTTGTAGGTTCTGCCTTGTCACTTCTCTGCCACTCATTGCTCGCACTGAATTTTCCTACCAGACAGAACGACCAGAGAGAGAGCCAAACACTTTCCAACTTTACATGAAGCTTGTAGGTTTTGTGGTGTCATCAGTGCAGGGATAATATTTGTCCTTTCTGTTAATGCATTTCAGTCTTTCTGCAGTTTATTTTTCAGAGCATCCTTAATTTTTCTACCCAGGCAATTGTTAAAAAGACATACATCTGTGTTTCAGCAGCTCTGTGAAGGTTGGCTTGATGGAGAGGTCCCAGCACCTCTCTAAATAGAAGGCATAGCACTCATTAAAAAATGTCAGAAAGATTAATTTTTCCCTTATTTCTTTCCTTCAAATTAGATATACTGGAGAAGCAATATCGTTATGTGGGTCAGGAAGAACTTAATTTACTAAAGAAGAGAAATATTTCAGGGTCGAGTGTCTCTGCGAGGTGCAGCGGAGGGAGTGCAGCCTGACTAAAGTAACTGAAGTCTTCCATTAAAATTCTTCAGAAAATCGTCTGACTCTTAATCAGGCTTGCAAGAAGTCTTGCATCTTCCCAGCAGACATCCTTTGAACTCTTCCTGGCTCATTCTTGTCTTTAGGAGACTAATTCCACTTTGTGCTCCTCTGCTGGTCTCTACAGCAGCAAGGAAGCCGACCGCAGGCAACAGAGTAGAAAACTTTGTGCAAATTGTGCTCTCCTCAGGATATTGATCTTAAATGCCTGCTAGCTTCAGATTAAACAGTCGCAGGAAGAAATAACTGATCTAAGAGCTTTCAGCAGCTCTCACCTGCTTTTTGTTGCTCTTTGATCAAAATATTAATGGCAGAGGAGGCTGAGAAGGGAAACTGGAAAGAAAACTTACTGAGAGTACGGGTCTGACTTTCGTGGACTGACAAGTCCATGAGATGTAGATGATGGGCGTGTGGTAAGAGTCAGGATCCAGCCAGTGAAGCAGCTAGCTGGAGACACGGACCGACTGTATATCCTCCATTACAGCCATCTACTGCTGAACAAACAGCAGACAGAGAGTGCCCCAAGCCAGATGAGGAAATGACAAATTCTTGTCTAATTATTGCTTGTCCTCTTGAGATCACCTGAGATGAGGCATGAGCCCGCCAGGGGGTTTTGGAGCTTCCCCTTTTTCCTCCTTCCTTCCCACTAGCAGTGTTGCTGTGTAGTACATCATAAGGTGACGGTGGTAAATAAATAAAATGTGCGGTTCCGGAGGTCAAGCGGTTGGCAGCTCTGCTTGGTGTGGCCACAGTTCTTCCAAGTGACCCAGCAAAGGAAGAGGCAACAAAAACCGTAATAACCTCACGAAAGATGACTTCATTGTGATTTGTGGCTTTCAGACAACTTCAGGAGAAGACGTCCGTGACTTTGCCAAGGTACTGAAAAACAAATTTCGAACAAAAAGATATTTTGCAAAGCACCCACGAATGGGCTACCTGCCTGTGCAAACTGTCTTGGAGGGAGACAACATGGAAACGTGAGTAGCTCTAACGGGTCTGAGTAGCAATTCATTTGGTATGCTCTTTGAGCTCCCCAGCTGGTGCCAACTCCCTTCACTTCCTAAATGCATAAAGCCTCTTTATTTCTTCCATTTCTGTTAACCTCGGCTGGCAGGAAAACACAAGCTGGGATTCCAATTGCCATTGCCTTTATCTGTTTTCACCTGTTCTTATACAGGAACTTCAGCTTCAGTTAGTAACAGAAAAATACTTACCGTCTTACTGACAGCCTTATAAACTTCAAAGTTTGATATGGCAATTTGGAGACTAATGATCTCTTCATTAAATTTTTATTTTCTTCCAAATGGGTATCTTTCTGTGGTTTTATTTTTTTAATTAGGCTACTGTGTTTGCAAGCTTCCCAGCTGATTTCTTCTTTTCTTACCCTATAAATTTAGTCTTATTAAATGGCTTTGATGTCTTTATGGGGGAAAAAAACGCAATAATGATGCACATGGAGAAATCAATGAGTTAACCCACATCCCTTTGGTTTTTTTTTACAAGTTTCATCAGTTTAATGGCAATTGCACACAGCTTGTTATCGCTCTCTCTCTTTTTCTCTCTTTTTTAATTTTAGATTTCAATTTTTTCTCACTTTTTGGTTAGTTGCTCTTCACAGTCATTCATGTTGGTCTGTTGGATTTCTGTTTTTTAGTTGTTGTGATTTTTTTTTTTAAACCTTTCTGTAATTATTTTGCTGCTGAGTTTCTTCTGCCTCTCTCTTCACCTCCTCATTTTTTGTCTTGCAGTCCTGTTACTCTGATCAACTTCTGGCCAGTAGATTCTGCGTGAGTACTTTTGCTGAAGTGTGCTGCTGCTGCTACTGCTGCTGCGTTCCCTCACTTTTTTTGTTTGTTTCTTTGTTTAGTTTTGCATAAGTTCATTTCCTTCTTTCTTTAAGATTATTTTCTTTGGTGCACTCTCTGAAGGAATGTTTTAATCCCAAATGAGTAGAATTGGACAAATCCAGGAATTCCCAGCAATCATGGATTGTGTACTGTATACTCTTTCTGGAGTATGTATTTTCATAGAATTAACAGGGATTTTGGTGCAGTCCTACTAATGCTTATGAGAGTTTGTCATTTAAAAGCCTGTGTTCCTGAATAACTGTCGATCCTCTAAATGTATACTAAATGCTTTTTGAAAGATAGAAATTGAACTTGACGAATTTAATTCAGTTCCAGGAATGACATTGTTTTGTAGATAAAGCTATAATTTGGTTTTACGCGCAACCGTGCACACTCGCACACTCGTGTGCCCCAATTAATCCAAAGCTCACTGGATATTTTATTACAGTCTTTTGATACAGTAAGATTTGTGAAGGCAGGTTGAAATGGGGAAATGTTTACTGTATTTTTTTCAGAAGTTAAAAAAGCAGGATTTTTCAGCTATGAAATGGATTTTCATTCTTGCACCATTCCTGCACGTGCATTGTCTTACTGTTGTAGTAATATCCTCAGCATAAACTAAAGATATATATATATACTTAACATTGTGGCATTTGCTACTACTAGTGTTACATGGATGAATTTAGAATAATGTTAAATTAGGATTATTTTTAATTCACATATCGATAACTAATGAGAAACTAATAAATAGAATTTTATATATTTCTATATGGTGAAATGTATATGGCTTGCACCTTCATTGAATTTTTTGATAGAATAAACAATAGTGAAATGTATATATTGGAATATTGATTTGTAATTTTCATTTGGAGCACAAACCGATGGGAAGTCAAGGGAAGTGCTCTACTTCTAGGAAATTTAAGCAACCAAAAAACACATCTAGTACTGCAGGCTTCGTATGATTGAGGATTCACTGATAGGAAACACTAAAAGGCCGGAGGCAGACTGAAATGAGAGGCTTGGAACTTTAGGATACACTTCCATTTATAAATGCGTCTGGGGATGATTGCAGCATACTGTATGTTCAACTATGGATCTAGACTTCTTGCCCTTTAGAATAATTGAAAAGTTAAAAGTAACATTTAAAGAAAGCTTAGATAACATGCAGTGCTCTTGCTGTGTGTAACATAACATGAAATTAAGCTGCTGTAACATGCTTAATTCTAGTTACTTACAGTAATAACAGCACGGTATGCCTACATGGTATGCTTCACACCAGAGATTTGCTGTCGTATGCTACAGGGAGTTTAACTCACATGTACTACTTAAGAAAACTTGAGAAATACTGAGAAGCAGGATTTGTACGGAGAGGTTGCACCTTTTATCAGACCTACTCAGGTATCTTCCTGAGCACAATCATTTCATCTGGTCTGACAAGAAAGCAGAAAATTAAGAAAGGGATAGTGGCTGGAAAGAATTACTCTTTATTTTCTTCTGCTAACCTTTTTCCTTTCCTTCATGCTAGACCATCGGGCTTAAAACACAAGTTACTGAGGTACCCAGGTTAAAAGCTGTTTCTCAGTTGCAGGGTTGATTCCAACTTCAGCAGTCAAACCTCTTATTCTGGTTATCATAAAACTTTCCCATGTTTTCTAAGATCTTACCTTTTCCTAGTGCTTTTGTGCCAGTTTTCTGCTATCTTCAAAGTACTCCAGAAAAGCATAACCTGGCAGTGTTCAGCAACGCTAGGGCTATCCTGACATCAACATGTGGTATACATGGATCTGTTCATGAATACATATGTATATATTTTCTGCTAGAAATTAGTGATTCTGACTGTATATTATCCAGTATTTTACACAGATAATCTGCTTACCAGGCATTAAAGAGACAGCTCACACTTTTTGTGAGAGTTTGTGTCATTTTACTTGGACTGTGGGCTGTCAGTGGCACAAATAGAATTTACTTGATTCTAAACTTTAAAGAAGCATCAACTGAAATGCTGAACAGCATGAAAAGTGCCCTCGTCCTGCCAGCCAGGTCTCCGAGGGTGCAGGGAGTTGCAGGAGGTGGTATTTGCCACTCAATCACCACTTGTCTTGACTGGAATTCCTCAGGCTGTTCCCGCAGACCCCAGTTTGAGCAGTGCAGCTGTGGAGCCCTTGTAGAAGGGATGGTTATCTTGGCTAAATATTGGCTGTGTCACTCAGCCTTCTTGTTGACTGTTCAAACCGATTAGGTGGACTGAGTATGTGCACTCAGAAAGGAAGGACAGTGAGCTCTGGCACAGATGGTCATCTAAGGGTATGTCTACACAACAGCCTGCCATGCAGCACAGTCGTTCTCAGGCTGGCTTGGATACTGGCAAAAGAGTATCTCTGAGAAGCTAAATTCAACACAAAGACTGCAATGCTTCTCAATGGGTCTGCTTTCTCAAGCAAACTTAAAAGCTGTTTGAGGTAGATCTCCATTGCAGTATGTTCTGAAGAGGAGACAAACCTGGACGTGTAGCCTCATCCCCTGCCTGTTGTTGACGGAGAGACAGAAGCAGCTCCAACAAGTTACACAGCACTCTGCTGTCTTTAAAATATGTATATATCACACACCTTGCACACTTCTGAAGGTAAAACAAGTATGCGATCATGCAGTCAGGCCCATCTTTTGGCTTGCACTGCTGCCAAAAGGGACGTCACTTCTTTTCAGTGCCCAGTTGGTCCCAACCAGGAGCTGTCCTTTCCTTTGTACTGATACATGTGCAGTGCCAGGGTAAGAGGGACTAGGAGAATGATCCAGCTCAAAACTAAAGCTACTGTTAACAGAGCTTTCCTAGTCTACGCACAAGTATTAACAGCAACATGTGTGTGTGCCTTGAAAGACAGACTTCTTTCATTGATAGTACCAGCTTAGACCAGCTTAACATCTACTGTATGTCAAACAAATAAAAAAAATGGGGATAGAATCAGTTTATCAGAAAACTGATATTATGTTGCTCCATAATCCACTGCTCTAGATAAATTGCATCCTTTTCCCCTCCCTTCCCTTCAGCGTAGATGTTCTTACACAAAATAGGATATCAAGTTGCAGAGAAGCAATTGCCCATCATGAATCTCCGCTGTACTGAGGAACTCTGTGAACTAAGTATTTATCCTCTGGTGTGCTGTGGTAATGTTTGAACATGTGATGGGTGAAAGTACAGTCGGAAGCCAAAGCTCATTTCAGACAAAATGAGATACGTGACACTTGACCTGTAATGTCGTAAAGAGAAAAACAATACTATTCTGTGAGAAGAGACCTAATGATGATGAATTTTGTGTATCCAGCACACAGCTCTATGAATTCAGAAGAATCCTAATTTTATAGAGCCCTTTGCAGGGTGATTAGAAAACTGGAAGGTGACAAATCTAGTAGATGTACTGCAGGATTATCAAACTTATAACTCCAGAGCATTATGAACTGCAAGATTATTACAGTTTTGGTTTATAACCAGTAAATACGAAACTTACCTGCTATTGCGATGTAGTGCAATCCCCATTGGGCAGACCCAGCCTGAGCCACAGTATCCAACAATTTAAAATGAGGAGAAAGTTCTTCCTCAGTCAGGAGTTCCAGAAGGAGAGTCAGCAGACATGGAATAAAGAGAAGTTGAAATTTATCTATTTAGCTATGAGATTGCTGTACGATGTGGAAAGCTGCGTTACTTTTTGTTATTCCGGCATCTCCTGATACATGTAGATTGGCAAAATCCCAGACGGCAGCAAAGGGTGCTCTCTGAACTGCATAGGCAACGTAATTCAGTGGTGATATTTTCCAGAGTTGAGGCTGTAAGAAACAATACTCTAATTGTTGTGAAAAGTCTCATTAATTGTTTTCATCAACAAAAAAGTGAAGAGGATCTCATACCATCTGCTGTGTCAGGCGGAAAACCCAAGATAGTTGACAGTCTCCTCCTGACCTACATTTCAGATTGCAACTCTGGAAAGAGGCTAGGCAAAATCATCAGTGTCTGCAGTGTGTTATTAAAGGCTCGTTTCAGACATTTTTTGTTTCTTGTATTTATTTCTAGTTGCTCGTGCAGTAGTCCTTAAAGACTCCTTTGAGTGGGACGTGCTGGAAGCAGGCACTGGAGCAGGGCGGGAGGCAGAGGAGAGGTTCCCATCAGGGCTTTCGCAGCCAGAGCAGGGCTGCCTGTGAAACAGAATTACCAACGGACGAGGCAGGTGTGAAGGGAAAACCGGGATGAATGCTCTTCTATAAATCCTTTGGAAAAGGGTTCTTCGGGAACTGGTGTGAAGAAGAGTCATTGCAACAGGTGGATTGCAAAATGATCAAAATCCCTGGTGTGGTACTATAAAACGTTGCCCCGACGGCTTGAGGAGGCACGCACAGCGCCTGGAGTTGTAACTTGCTGTTTATCAAACATAGCGTAAGCATAAGGCGTAGAGGTGTGAGGGTATAGGCATAGCTAAGTGTCTTTTTACTTTTAAAGGGGTATTGTTTGTGATTAATCAGTGTTTTCTGCCTTATAGGCCTGCCTCGTCCCCTCAGCTTTCACATGATGATACTCATTCACGCATTGAACATTATGCTAGCAGGTATGAGACCAGATGGACATTAGGCAGATCTTTCTCTAAACAATCATTTAAAAAAAAAAAAAAGCCAAAGGCTAGCTGCTACCTAAGCACTTCTTAAAGAAACATAGGGTTTGGGGTTTTGCTTTCCAGGCTCTGGGATGTAGAGCATCACCCATGGTTACCGCTGTAACCAGCCTGTCAACTAACGTGCATGCCACCGCACCTATATGGTCAGAAGTGGTCTTTAGATCCTGGGGGGTCTTCGTTAAGCTGTGCGCTCAGATTACCGACTTTTCAGCAGGGCCTGTTGCAATAGGACAAGGGGTAATGGTTTTAAACTGAAAGAGGGTAGATTCAGACTAGATAGAAGGAAGACATTTTTTACAATGAGGGTGGTGAAACACTGGAACAGGTTGCCCAGAGAGGTGGTAGATGCCCCATCCCTGGAGACCTTCAAGATCAGGCTGGATGCGTCTCTGAGCAACCTGATCTAGTTGTAGGTGTTCCTGCTCACTACAGGATGGGGTTGGTCTAGATGATTTTTAAAGGTCCCTTCCAACCCACACCATTCTATGATTCTACATAGGGTTTTGTTTTTAATATGGACCCTGGTGAAATCATACAAATCAGAAGAGCAGAAGCCTCCAAACTCTACATGAATCTCGAGTGCCATTTTAATGTTAAGTGATTCACCTTGTGGAATACCACAAACAGGAGTTTTTCCTTGATTTGGAGGATTAAAATAGTGATGCATCACTGCTTTAGTTCACTTGTCTGCTTTCATACTGCTCTTAAGAATCAAAAAGTGGGTTAATTGCACAAATATGAAAATAATACATTTTTGCATCAGACGAGCAAATTTACTAGGGTTGAAGTAATGAAAAATAGTTATTCCAACCTCCTCTTTCTCTCCCCAAAATCATTTGATCAGGAAAGATATTTCTGAATTATGCAGGAGGCTGAGTGTTGAAAAACAATGAGAAATAACTGATCGTTACAGTTCTGATGATGACATTGCCAGGTACAAAGCAATTTGTGTAATCCCCTGGCATCTTAAGGTCTGTCTTTGATTGTGGAATTAATTAATCATGAGGACTGAAATATAACCTCAGAGAAAGGGCTGAAAACGTAGAAGTGAGTTTAGCCAGGTCATTGTAACAAATAAACAATATTTTGCGATAGCTTATTGCAGAACCTTTTGATAATCAACAGAGAGTGTAAATTAATTCGAGTTTCAAATTCTCTAAATCATCAAAAACATCACATTCTTTAATTCTTTCAGGAATGTTAGAGCAAATAAAGTTTCTGGAAAACATAATTGATTTTAATAAGTGGTGTTTATTTTTCCACAGGCTAGCAGAAATGGAGAACACCAATGGTTCTTATCTAAATGACAGTATTTCACCTAATGAGAGCATGTAAGTAGGCTGTTTTAATATTTTCAACATGTGTTTTCTTGTGAAGGTTAATAACTTGTACTGAAATTCTGTAGTGCTGAATTTGCGTAACCATGTACCACATCTGGTTTAATTTCATGATGAACTCGTGTCCTTTCAGTTTGTATCATAGTGTCTAAATTTAAGGCTTGTAGCTTAATACCAAATTTATACAACAGATGATTGATACTTTCAAAATTAAAATTACTGATTTCTTCCAAAACATTACTGATTTGTTCAGCAAAGAGTTCCCATATTACTTGGAAAAAACGATCACCATCTGATGTGTTTTAAGGACAAAGACAAAAAGGTTAAATTGCTGTAAGCTAGAAAATGGTGTGGGCAAAGTGCCGTTGAAAAGGTTAGTGGGGCTAAAGGGAAATCTCTGGTTTACAAATACCTGAAATACATTGCAAGTGTAAGCCAGGAGGGACTGATCCTCACCATGAAATATCAGTTGTAGTAAACCTGAAGCTGGACAGAACACTGGCAAGCGTTCATGGTACTACTTTAACTGTAAAGTCATAAATAAAAGTTTTAATTTCAAAAAAGTAATTCAATCTAATGTCACACCGAGACCTTTTTGTGGTTTTCTGACATGATAATATATTTGTCCTCTCTCATACTTTTCTTGATCTTTTTTATTCTCTGAATGAAAGGACATAGAACTAGAAAACTAACTGTGAGTAATGTTTCTGAAAGCAGGATAGACATATGTAACTTGCTTGAAAATTTGGTCTTAGGCAATTAACTGTATAGGAGAAGCCATAGCACGGATTCTAAATCAATCAAATATGAAAAAGATTAAATTTCAACTTTTCTCAAAGTGTTTTTTTTCTATTCTACAGAACCTCATTCTTACCATAGTTTAAGGGGTGGATTTTTCTTAAAATTCAGACAGTATCTTCTTTTTATTGAAGTTGTATGTTCCTTTAAAGCACAGTACTCTGGCTAGTTTTCATTCACTTAAACTGAGATTCCAACTCATTAGTATTTCATAACATTGGTCATGAGCCTGCGAAGATGCTATTAGATAGTAACAAAGCTGTTTCTTTGTTTTGAAGTAGTTTCTTTTTTGACTTAATAGAATCATAGAATCATAGAATGGTTTGGGTTGGAAGGGACCTCAAAGATCACCTAGTTCCAACCTCCCTGCCATGGGCAGGGAAACCCTCCACTATACCAGGTTGCCCAAAGCCTCATCCACCCTGGCCTTGAACACCTCCAGGGATGGGGCATCCACAACTTCTTTGGGCAACCTGTTCCAGTGCCTCACCACCCTCTGAGTGAAAAATTTCTTCCTTACATGTAATCTAAATCTTCCCTCTTTCACTTTAAAGCCATTATCCCTTGTCCTATCACTACACACCCTTGTAAAAAGTCCCTCTCCAGCTTTCCTGTAGGCCCCCTTTAAGTACTGGAAGACTGCAATAAGATCAGCCCAGAGCCTTCTCTTCTCCAGGCTGAACAGTCCCGACTCTCTCAGCCTGTCTTCATAGCAGAGGTGCTCCAGCCCTCAGATCATCTTCGTGTCCCTCCTTTGGACTCACTCCAGCAGCTCCATGTCCTTCTTGTGCTGGGGACTCCAGAGCTGAAAGCAGTATTCCAGGTGGGGTCTCACGAGAGCAGAGTAGAGGGGCAGAATCACTTCCCTTGACCTGCTGGCCACGCTTCTTTGGATGCAGCCCAGGATACAGTTGGCTTTCTGGGCTGCCAGCGCACATTGCCGGCTCATGTTGAGCTGCTTCTTCTTCATAGGATTTGTTACCTACCAACATTGAAAGAAAATCCCCTGTACAACCAAGTGCATTGTTTTAATACATTAGTTCAAAAAGGAGAAAGTTAAAATTACACCTCAAAACTAGTACATACACAATGTCAGCGTAGTTTCACGCAATTAATGAAAACCGTTTCCAAGTTGTATGTTAATTTTGTATTGTTATGGATAGTAGGAATGCTACAATAGATGCAATTGCCTGTTGTCTCGACTGAAATATTTCAGTGTTCTCAGTCACAAAATCATATGAAAGCAGTATCTTTTGTGTTACACTTTGATCTTACTGTTCAATTCATTCTTTGGTTAATTAAAGTTGTGTTAATATGATTCAGTTAATAAGTTAACCACTGACTATGCAGTTTGTGACTCAGTTTGTACTATTAAAATCAGAATAAATCTGTACATTCTGAATTTTGGAAGAAATATGATCCAGATACCAAGTGCAGGAAAATCAAAGCTCACCATGAATTCGCAACTGTAATTCTTTTCAGTTTCGTTTGTCAGGTTACACTTAAGTATTATTTGTTGACATTCTTACCAGTTTTGGGTTACTGGGCTTATAATTGCAGTTAGAGCGATAGACGGAGACAACAAAGGAAGGAAGTAAAGAGATAATGTGTGTATATACCACAAAATATTTTGATACATAGTGTCATTGCAATTATATATACAAAATATGTACAGGCTGAGAATCACGCAAAAAGAGTATGTCTTTCAAAGTCACATTATATTGCAATAGTTATGTCACTTTTACACTCTTAATTATCTTAAAATCACCTAAGATGCATAAGGGTATTTGTAGATGAAAAACAGTTGTTTGAAAGAAATCACAGTTGAAGTGTTTCATGAAAAGTATAAATTTAGGAACTGGCAAGCCTTTAAAATTTTGCTTAGAAAAAGGAAAGGATGCCGGTTGTGAAAAATTAATATTATGAACTAATGTTCATGTGCTCTACATTGCTTTAGCACTCCTGCAGTCTATAAAATGGCATCATTAACATTTTCAGGAACAAAATGGAAAGAAGGAAAATTCTAATTTTTGAACAAAACAGCTATTCAAAATACCTGTTAAATTCTGGATTACAAACGTAACAGAAAAAACCCTAGACTGAATTATTTTGTTATAAGTAAGCGCTACCAGAAAAACAAGATTCCCAACAGCAGTGTTGTCTTTTTCTTGTCTTTGACTTGTGTCAAGAGAAACTTTCCATGGTTTCTCACAGTTACTGCTGGAGTTAGCTGCATAGCTTAGGGCCTGGGTGCATCTCCTTAGCACCTAAAACACCCATTAATTCTGGGAGGTGTCCAAGATCTTCAGAACTGGATTTGTTTTTCTTTTCCAGAGATATTTCTGTTTCAAAGCTGGACAGCTTCAGGAGCAATAGAAATAAAGGAAGAGATCATGTTTATTAAATAGAATATATTTGTATTCTGATGGTGTACATCACTTGTAATTAAAAAAAATAAAAAAACACCTCCATGAAAAATAGCGTGATTTCATTAAATTGTCAATATTTTTTAATTTCACCCCATTTACAATTTTATAGAGGAAAATAGATAAATAGAGGACACCTTTATTACATAAGGAGAGTTTGTAGGTGTAAAAATAAATGCCTTGCCTTTGCTTGAACGACCCTTGTGCAACACAGATCAGGCAGCAGCAGATGGCCGTTTTTCTCAAGCAAATTCCTAATTACAGTTAGGCAAAAGAGGAAAGCTGAGGTTGTCAGCTGTGGCAAAACTCGGCTTTAAGTATCTGAGAAGCAGAGGGGAAGAGAGGTGGATTCTGCAGAGAAGAAAAATTATCAGAGACAAAGTGAAACAGTTTGCCAGATTTTGCTTTAAGGTACATTGCTCTGCCATTCGTTGCGAAGAGTTCAGCAAATCTCTTTGTAAGAAAAGAGAAACTGGGAGTGAATCATCTCCTCATATTCACTGCGAAGTGAAAAATGAGGAAGGGAACAGCCTGTTTTATCCTCCCCTGTTTTCCAGCGACGATGAACACTTGTTAATCCAGCACTACTGCCAAAGTCTGAACCAGGAGTCACCCCTGAGCCAGCCCCGGAGCCCTGCCCAGATCCTGATTTCTCTGGAAAGCGAGGAAAGAGGGGAACTGGAGAGAATCCTCGCGGACCTGGAGGAGGAAAACAGGTGAGTTACGCCGCTAGCTGCCGCAGCCCCCGGACACATGCGCCACAGGGGCAGACGAAAGCTTTCTGTCTGTAAGTGATGAGACTGACATCCTATCGTCATTAACTCGTTCCTCATTCCCACTTCCAGTGCAGTGATGAGTCAGTGTTATTCCTTTCACAAAACCTCCAAAACGGCAGGCTTCAAAGACATACGTGGGTCACCTGCTACTCATGGTGCCGCCTGTGACAAGCTGCTCTGACTGTGCTTCATAACATTTCCTTCTGTTCTACTGTTTCCTTTGTTTCCATGATAGTAATGAGCTTCATACCCCTGTTACTTTATTGTGCTGTTATGTGAGGGTAGGAAAGGTGTGCAGATTTCTGCAGCCCTTTCTGGAAAAGACAGGCAGAGGTTCTCGGAAAGACAGGCTTTTCTCAGAAAGGTTGGTCACTGGGATACATGAGATTTTGAAATTATCTCAATTCCTTTGAAGTAAAGAATCTGTGAAGTAATTGTGCTGTACAGTTAGATGGAATCCACTTTGATAGCATTTTTAGGGATAGAATGAGTTATGAAGTTACATTTTCTTCTGACAAATGAGTACTTTCATGGTGGTTAAAAGCCAAGTCCTCTTTTCTTTCTATTTGTTTGATGTTGCTTGTTGCCATTTTTTTACCCTTTCAATACCAAGTGTCATTTACTGCTTTTAATTTCAAGTTTAATTGAAGTTATCCTCATTAATCACAAAAAAACCTCCAACTGGATTCTTGCAGCATCACAACACTGCAGTCCTCTTTCTACAGTACTCTAGAGTCTTGGGCCGTCAGCATAAAAACCGGTAGATCTTGATCCTGGCAGATTTGTATTTGCAACCACAAAGTACGAGAAACAGACTGTAAGATAGAAATAATTTAAATCTAAAAAACCACCTGGTTTCGTTTGCATTCTACTGTCTTTAGCTTTTGTGGTATAGTCTGTTGGCATTTTCATGCTCTTTTTTCTTGCTTCTTTAAGAGCTAGGTACTTTTGTTTACATTGAGGCTTTAGTGCAGTAATCATTTACCTTAGGCACGTCAAGAAAATAATGCAAGAGTTGGCAGTGTCATAGATCTTCTCTCCACGCATAAGTCTTCTTTGGATGGTACTAATCAATTACAGCGGCTGCATCACACTTTTTATCAGGAGGATTTGGGAGAACGTAGAGGATCAGTAGGCATCAAGGTTGAGGAAAGTGTTTCACGCAGAAAGCTGTAGTAAACAAAGCTCTTGCTCGCTAAATGACAATGAGATGTTGTTTGAAACAAACCCCAAACTTCCTACTACCTAGCACATAAAGCCCAAGTACCTTCCAAAGTGGAGAAAAGTCAGTATTTTGAAATAAGACATCATACTTTGAATTTTAAGGACTTCTGTAGTTAAGAAATACTGGGTAACTAGTAGAATACAGGTAATAAGATAGCTTAGTGTTCAGGGGAGGAGCGTTATTTTTTTAAACAGCTTTTGGTAATGAATCATGGAAGAAGAAAAAAAAATGTAATGCTTTTCTGTCTGTATACAAAATAAGCTGCCCACCAGAAAGGAGGATGGGTTTTAAAGCAGCCTGGTTTTAAATTAGAAAGATGGTATATGAAAACTAGTATATCATCTAGTTAGATGATCGCTAAATAGGCTAAAAAATTCCTTTTCAGGTTCTATGCCTTAAATTTCAGTGTGAGCTTTATTTAATATAACAACTACTAATGAGGAATAGCACATTAAAAGATATCTGACAGGAATTACACCTTAAAAATACCCATTTTGAAGTTCCACGATCCTGGATTAAACAAGAGCTGTAGGTTGGTTATGTATAGCCTGTTGTTTTCTCATTTGTGCTACTGGAGGCACGGTTGCGGCTGGGATGCCGCCGCAAGCAACCTCACCTTTTGTGGATGCTTCAGGTCTCGACACGGCAGGGACAGAGGTCTGTTTCTGTAGGACAGCGTGGAGGTCACACTGCTGTGATATTCATTGATTATGACAAAATCATGACTTTTGTCTCTGCAAACCACTATAAATAGCTTGTACTTAGAAAGTGAGGCAAATGCTCAAAACCGAACAAATTCTTGTTGTTCTGGTAGTTTATAACGGCAGGGAACTATGATTTTGTAGAGAAAACACTGATTCCTGTTTAGAAAAATAAGCCGTTCAGGCAGGGTCAGTCAGGAGCCATTCATAAAACTTACCTACCGTTAAAAAACAGTCTCGTCCCTTTAGATTTCTATTTTCTAGTCATTCTCCTGAAAATTTTGACTTTGCGCAAACCTTTTTTGCCTGTTGCCCAAAGTAATCAATGACCTGGGACCTGATTCTTTAGGTGAACCCGGTTCCAGTGGGTGAAGACATATTCCTTCCCATACTGATCATAAAAATGCCCTCTGAGTAAACGTTTATTGTCACAGCATGAATACTCCGTGAATCTGTTGCTTGGAAATGAGATGAACGTGATGCAAACCACGTTATGACCGCCCAATCCTCAGCCCAGCCTTACAGCACCTGGATGGTTTCGTCTTCGTTGTAAATGCCTCGGGTCTTGTTGCCAGAGCACGTCTCCTTGCCGGCGCGGAGCTGGATGTGGTACTTCCATCTGGGAAGGGCAGTGGCTGAGCAACAGGCACTGTTAGATAAACAGTCATCGTTTCCTGCCTACGTTGGCACAACTTTTGTTGCGGATGATGTTTGACGATGAAGATTTAGTTGTCTTCGTGGTATCTTGTGTTGTTTTACAGTTAGAGTCAGCACGTGCAGTCACTTCTCAGCAGCTCTTGGGAAAGCTGCATCAAGTACCAACAAGAAGCAACACTACAGTATTCAAAACACTTCATGGTCATTTCTTGTTTTCTTCCACTCTCCACAGTTTCCTGCTTTTCAAAAAAAAAAACTTTCTCTTTTTTGCTTCGTGTTTTGACTTCTCTGTGTCTCTTTTGAGCTGTTTGTTGAATTCTGACCTCTATTTGGTTTTCAGCTGCAATTTCTGGTCTCCAAATATTTCCATCTTGACTTGTTACTTAAAGGAGAAAGGCTCTTTGAAATTGTAATTCTGAGGTTTTGCTTTTGGACAGTTTAAAAAGATCTGTCGCCTATTTTGAATTCTTCTGAAATGTATTTTCCGACTTGCAAACTAACCTAGCTGTGACAGAGTTCTGACTGGGTTTTTTTTCAGTTCCAAGGACCTCTCGTTAGATATTCATTATTTATCTGCTAGCATTTTGAGACTTTGGTGCTTTTGTGGCTTGCAAATATGACTTCCTTAAATAATTTATGGCTAAAATTTGACTGTTCAATAATTTATATTTGCTAAAATGTGAGCATTTTAGAGAATATTTTCAATTGGTGAAAATGTTTCATTTGAGTATTAGGCCTTCAGACTCATGCTCAGTTTTACATCACATGGAATATTGCAATAAGAGTGTTTCGTATGTATTCAGTAGACATAAAGTAATCTTGCTGTGGAAGGCAGTATTACTATGTTGGAATATGAGAGAAAAACACAATTATAAAACTGTCCCAAAAGCATTTTGAAATTTCCTTAAGAGTGAATATATTTCAGAAACCCGGAAGACAGATTTTTAGTGTCCATCTAAAGCGGTACGTTACATAGGTTATACCGACTAGGGTGTACTGTACTAGCATTAAATAGGAAGCATACTGTTTTGCTGGGACAGAGCCTTGGAACTTCTTGCAAAGAATTAAAATACTTTCCTGCTATTTTAATGACTAAAGAAAGTGAATGTTTCCTAATATTTTAATTGAATCAAAATCACTGACATGCTTCTGTAAAAGAGACTTCTTTCACATTCTCGTGTTTTCCTCCCAGCTCCTAGCTGTACTAAAACAAGAACTTAGTAAATGAGACGTCCATTTGCCTTTCCTTTGCTTTCCTGACTTGCACTGGGAGCACAGTGGGCTGTGTGCCACTGGAGAAGCACTAATACCCTGAATCTCAAAGCTGCCCTATTTCTGTACAGCTATGGTGTTCCTTCAAATCTGAAGACTGATGAATGGCCTCCTCAAATAAGCTCTTTCTGGATAGTGGCCAATAGCGAGAAAGTGATGAATTTCTAAACATGCTGTGGCTCCTTTTGGTATTTATTTTGGCATCGAAGAAGGGGAACTAGATCTTCTGAGTGTGAAGTGTTGTGAATAAACACTGGCACTCTAGTGAGGGACGGGGGTAGGTGGTTCAGTTACCAGCTTTGTCCGGTTCTTCAGACTACTGATTTTCTGTAGGGAGATGAAAAATAACACGAATTCACAAATTCTCAGTTTCCTCTGAGAGGGCTACTCGGCAATTAGGGTCCACTAGGATTTCCATCACCAGGCAATTAATGCTGCCAGTGATAGGTGTGAGTGATAACTCATGAGCTCTTTACTACCCAGCTCTTTACAGTTGCATAAATCAAGGTTACATTGCATGCCTCCTCTGTTATTTTTCTTCATGAATGCTTCAAAGAGGTGCAAACATAGTAAATGGAATATATGGGGGTTTTCTTTGAATACTTCTCTTACTGAAGTAGAATATATTTTCCCAGCGATCAGAAGATGCAGCAGCTTTGTTTGCTTGTGACAGCTCGATGTAAAAGTCACCCAACCGAGCTATGGTGGATAGAGGCTGGGTTTCCCAGAACTGCCCGTGCTTGCTCAGTTGCATTCATTCAAAGAGGATTATGCTTTTATCTCCCCTTTCTCTTACATCCCATTTTATGCTGAAAATGTCAGAGAGCACCTTTCCCTGGGACACAGAGGCTTTATGCTGAGGGCTGCAGGCGGTGCCTTGGATGCCTGGCTTGCAGCAGCAATCCTTTTTCACCACACAGCTTAAAACTATTCCAGAGGTACGAATAAGAGCTGATTGTTCTCTTCTCTAGGATATTCTTACAGTAGGTTTCGAATTTTTTCTTTTTTAATTTTCAGCTTTTTTCCCCTACGTTAATACAAATCTTCATTCCTGTAAGTTTAGATCCCAATTATGATATTATTGATCGTCTGCACTCTGCATCACCCATATGGCTCTGAAAGCAGTTGCTATGATGAGTCTCAGTTCTTTGGACTAAGGACTGTGGAACTGGACTGAAAAGGTGCAGCCGGAAAACTCAGTGACACAGGTGCTGTGGCAAAATCACATGCGTCCTTCAAAATGACATTCCTTTGTTCTAAGAATATTATGGTATTTAATTACAGAACTCACAAATTCAGACGTAGCTCTGCTTGGCTAATATGCAATATCCTTCATAATTTTTTTTTTCCTATACACTTTCACAGAGTTTTTAACTACTTTTTATTAGATGTGAAGGCATTTTCATCTGAATTACTCCCTGTTCCTTACTTGTTTTTCATTACCATAGTTACTGGAAGGAATTCTCTGTATTGATATTTGAGGCGATAATTGTACATTTCTTTCTAGCAAAGTACCTGATGATGTTTTAAGTATGACCAAGTGCATTTATTTAGTTTCCCTTAGGGTGATATTTTATCTTTTCCTTTACAGCACTTCAAATTTTTGAGTCTGCTGTTTGTAGAGTGTTGCTTGTGTCATACATCTGGGAAGTTCCTCATGGGGTAGCGATAGCCGCTGTCTACAGACTTGGTGAAAAATAAGCTTAATGATCAATCATGTGTAAACTGTATTGTGCAATAAGACTGTGTGTGTTACTCTTGTTGTGCTCATTCCTGTTCCCTTTAGTATTTTTATTGATTATTCACCAGTTCATTCAGCTCAAAGTATCAGAAGATGTTAATTCGTGTGGAAGGCAACACCTAGTATAGCCCTTTTTTCTTTTTTCCAGATAATTTTTACGGGCTTGAAACTCTATATTTCATTAAAACAAAAAACTTTCTTTGAAAAAACCTTCTTCATAGTCTTCCCTCTTTGTGTGGGTTTTAGAGAAAGAAATCTTGAACTTTGGAACAACCTGAAGTTAAGAAAGATCAACCCCCTTTTTTAACCTTTTAAAACTTCTGTAAAGGAGGGATCGTGTAGGTCAGACATCCCTTAGGGATCACATTTTCAGGGGGTGTCACAGTCCCAGGTTAGGACACGTCCGTCATGCAACTGCTGAAGGGCACAAGTACGTTTGAAGAACAGTCAGTAGCTTGTCTTTGTCCTTGGCATTGCTTGCTTATCCATGTGAAATGATGCATACTGCTTTATTTCTTGTTCTCATCACAATAACGTACCTTGAGAAGTGTTTCAGAGCTCAGTAAAATTTATTGGGAGGTTTCTGAGGTGCTATTAAGCCTCTGGACCAAACTGTCAGTGTGTATTGTGGTTTGCAGGCAGAACTGGCAAAAAGTGCCTGTTCTCACAACCTCAAATAAGAGCGAGTTGGAAAAAATAAAATCTGGGTCACTGCTTGTGATGAGTTAGCAGTTACCAAAGCGTCGAGCCGTTTTTCCCCCCTCTGGGAAGCTGTAAAGGAACATCATAGCAACAAAATCCCAGTGCAGTTTATTAGGCCTCCCTTGCCTACAAAGTCTGTGTTACAAGTTACTATTTTTGTGTTTTTCAGACTGTGTTGTTCTTAACAAGGTTTCAGTTTCTTTCCTTCTCTGCTCTTCCTTCTTGGAAGAGTTTTTTTGATGTGGACCACGATACATCATATTTATAGAGTGTTTTACTGGAGTAAAACTGGAGTTTTACAGAATAAAAGAACAAGCTTAGCAGTGCCATAAAGCTACAGGAGACTGCAGCCCTCTGGACAGGGCAGTCCAAATGAAGATGGAGATTATAGCCCCAAAACTCAGTGCAGGGCAGTTTAACAGATTGGCTCACTAACTTGTTCTTTCCTCATCTTACGTTAGTAATTTTAGAGCTAGGCTGGAAATACAGTTGTAAATATTAAGAGAGGAGAGCCATGTGACCTGACTGACGACTGCAGAGTTGCAAATAACTCTTGAGTTCTGTGTTTTGCTCTGAGGTTTTTGGTGGCCGCCTTTCTGTCTTGGCTTTCTCCTCCATGCAGCAGATAGGCCGGCCAGGTGGCGTCCGCTTTGATTAGTGTTTGTAAAGCGCTTTGATCACTCAAAGTCCTCCTTTGGCGCTAATTACCCCTCGAGTGTATTTGTGCGTGGAAGCGAACAGGCAGTCCGACTTCTGCGAGGAAGGATAAAAGGCAGGAAGCCGAGGGAGGGCTGAGCCCGGGACAGACTGTACCCGGGCTTCGGGAGGGTGTCTGGAGCTCAGCCAGCCCTCTGCGAGCTGTGCCCTGGAAGGGAATTAATTGTGAGTTCTGGTGAGGCAGCGAGCCTGTAGGCAATGCTTGTGTCACAGGCCCCTGTAACATCAGCCCCGTGCGAATCTGCGAGGTGTAAGCCTACACGCAGGTGGATTCAGCAGAACGAAAGGCTGGTGGTGCAGGTGAGCGTCTGCCACCAGGTAGTCAGGTACATCACAGCCCACGAGAGGAGGTGCCTTCTCGCTGCCCCATGCAGAGGATAGCCTGCACCAACCTGCTGAGCTTTCTAAAGCTTCTACCTCCTTGTTACTTCTCCACAGAAACTTGCAAGCAGAGTATGACCGTTTGAAGCAACAGCATGACCACAAAGGACTATCTCCACTGCCATCCCCACCGGAGATGATGCCGGTTTCTCCACAAAGCCCCCGGGACGCTGAGCTCATTGCAGAAGCCAAGCTGCTGCGCCAGCACAAGGGCCGCCTGGAGGCCAGGATGCAGATTCTGGAGGATCACAACAAACAGCTGGAGTCACAGCTGCACAGGCTGAGGCAGCTGCTGGAGCAGGTGGGTCCTCAGGCCTTCTTTCTGCGTCTCTGTAGAGCCATTTTCCAAACAGAATGTGAAGAACTATCAATAATGACAACAGATCAAGAAATCATATCCATAGACGCTAGTCAGAGAAAAATACTAAGTTATTCTACAGATTGCAAGGGAGAAGATGAAATCATGTTTCGGTGTCCTTATTTAGTCTCCTTCCTTATTTTGTTCAGAATTCAAATCCATTGTTTGCATGGATATGTTTACGTAAAAACCAACAGAAAATTGTGTGTATTCATGGAATAAATAAAAAATACGGAGATATAAAGATTTATGCAACTGTACTGAGCTGTTAATAACAATCTCTTCTTTTTTTCTTCAATTTTCAGCCGCAGGCAGATGCCAAGGTGAATGGTACAACACTATCGTCTCCTTCTACCTCTTTGCAGAGGTCAGACAGCAGTCAGCCAATGCTTCTTCGTGTCGTTGGCAGCCAGACTTCAGAAACTATGGGTAAGATAACAAAGTTCGGGTTGTCATAAAAAATAGTTATAGTCCCATTTTCCCACAAAAAAATCTTTAAAGACAGAAAATACTCCGCTCTCCTGTTTAGTTCAAATGAGAACAAAGTAGACGTTTGCAATGGTCTTCGATGTCATCTGACTGTTTACATCTTCATTATGGTTCAGGCTTTTGCTGTTGATCAAGATGCACGCAGTAGTGTGGATATTTTGACATTAAACACAAAGCTCAGCCAGGGCTTGACTTCTGAAAAGAAGTATGACCAAAAAGCTAACTTTTTTATTCAAACTGACGTTCCGCTTTAAGCAGGACATGGCTGATTTAAATGTACATAGTATTAATTATGGCTAAGAGATTAAATGTATGAGTAATCATCTCCATGTTAAGTGGCGTGATCTTGTTTTTAACATGTCATGGCTCAATCAGTAGGATTGAGCTGTCACTCATAGGTAGTGCTCATCTAGTGTCTTTTCTAAATGTCACATCAGATGTGATAATGAACATCATATGAGTTGTGGAGTAAGGCTAAGTAATAATATTCTGTAGCTAGAGGCTGGAATTATTATTTTGGTGCTTTTAGTAACTGCTCTGTAGCATTTTCCTAATTTCCTATCTGTTATATAATTAATAAGTATTTATTACCAAGTAGTAAGGATTTTCTGCTAGTAAAAAAGCAATCAACCATTGCAGCATCCATAAGCAAATGTGCTTAAATTACTTCAACAAGATAATATTTGAAGTCTGATGGTAATATTCAGCTTCATACACAGAAATTTATTTAGTGTACATTAAAGAGAGGCTTTAGGGGAGAGTGAGAAGCTTAAGTGAGAGTTTTTCTCTTCACTGCAGTTAGTGAAAGAGTCGGTAACAGTGAGAAAGTGAATGGGAGGGGACATGCTGCTGTGTCTGGAGTGCCATTGTGGTGGGAGATGCAGCTTGTTTGGAGACTTTTTCTTCCACCCCAAGCGTAGCAATGTAACGTCAGCCTGTGCTGGTGTCAAACAAGATGGGTTCTGTACACCTTGCAACAAAAAAATTTGCAATAAATTGTACCTTCAGCAATGCTCAAGTTAAATCCTAGGAGTGAGAGTACAATCACAGGTAACAGCAATTTCATTTGGGACTTTCGTTAATTGTATTACTAGTGAGTAAATATTTTTCTATATATGGCATACACAGAGTAGATAAAACGTATCAGTGGAGTAATTTGCATTGGCTTTCTGAAGAGATGTCGTGAATTTCATCACATAAAATATGTTAATTAAAATACACAGGAAAAGATAGGAAGAAAGTGGTTCCCAGCCATTTTATTAAAAGTGTTGTAGTTGCATGTTTTACCCTTTAGTAGGAAAAAGAGTAATGCACTTCTTTTCGTTTGCCTTAATATAAAATTATTTCCATTTAATTTGTGAGACTGGAATTAATTAATTAACAGGCATATAATCCTATAAACTGGTAAAACTTTTTTAAAGCAAATGTTTAGGCATGAGTTGGGGTTTTTTTGTTTGTTTGATTGAGCCAGTATGTGGAAGGACAGTGAGATGTTGAATCGTCACCAGTATGGTCGTGTTGAGACCCAGCAAAGCGACGCTGTTGGCAGCACGGAGCGGAGCTTATAAACAGAATTACTAACCGAGCTAACAAACCGCAACTAATTCAGTTTGTCGAGTCGCCTTTCGCACCAGAAAGCTTTGCTTGCTAGTCTGAGAGCTTTCTGAAGCACAACTTAAAATATTCTTGAATTGTGAAGGGAACCAGAGCGGTCTTGTGAGTAATGCTCCCATGCAGCAAGCATGTGCCCAGTAATGGGGGAGTCATAATTTTCAAGAAAATACTGAGGATCTCTAGGTCTCTCAGGCAATGAGGTAATGTAGTGGTATCTTTTATATATTTCACTTTTTGAAAGGAAGCCTTAGGTTTTTTTGCTTTAAAGATAGACCCACTGCACTTCTCTGTCTCTCTGCTTTCTCAAAGAGAGATTACTGTAAAAGGTTTTCCACCAGCAGTGTTGTCCAGCCATTTAGTAAAAGCAGCAACCCACTCAGATCCAAATTTACAAATGGAAGAGCTTTATAACCTGAGGTACACCTGGGCAAGTGGAAAGGTTCTGCTTTTCTTCTTGTAGAGCCCTAATGGGTAAGCCTTGATCTTTGGCCTTTCTCTCCCAGTAATGTAGCAGCAGAGGAGGTTCTCTGAGGCATGTGAGCCAAGAGGCTGTTGCTGAACTTCCGTTTGTTCCAGTAGCACCAGAACATTCGACACCCACTCCGCTCTCCAAGCCTTTTGTAGAAACATGCATGAGGAAGTCTGGTTTGGGTAAAGAGAGATAACTGAGGTCTAAAGGTGTCTTTGCTTTTGTCCAGTTGCTTGGCTGATGTCTTCTTTTGTCATTTACAAGGCAACGCTCAGAAAAACAATCCAAATGAGAAAGAATAAAAATAATGCATTTTAAATAAAGGTACAGCAGTCTTGAAAGTCAACACAGTTCAGTTTGTATCAGCGCTTACCAGGACATTTGGATATCAGTACCTGTCCTCAGCTCTTGGCCAGGACAGCAGAACCACTGCCCGCTTCTCTCGGTCTTTAGGGCCAGGTGGCTTTCTGCAGGCATGCTGATAAGGTCCTTGGCCTGGGTAGAAGTGAAAAGATCTCACTCTGAATTTTCATCTTGACATCCAGCAGCGGCTGCAAGGACGTTACTTCTGTTCAGGCACCTCTGTCAGTACAGCACTTGGTGCGAAAGTAACTCACGGTGGGAGCTGATTTGTGTGAACGCAGCACCAGTCGAAAGCTGAACAAACTGCAAGCAGTCTCAGCAGATATTTTTAGACCATTAATGGAATAAAAGGAGCTGATACGAAGGCCATTGCTTATATGAATTAAGTGCTTCTTGCAGACATTTTACTCCACTTCTTGTACTGAAGTGGGGAAAATTACCCTTGGTCAGTAATAACTCTTGTGAAAATCCTGGCCCTAAGGTGAGGTCGACACTAAGCCCAATAATAGGAAATATATGAACTCCTGAAGTGTTCCTTTAGCATCTCTTTTAGTAGGCTTTCCACTAGCAGGGAGCACCTCAATTTCTGAAGAATGTAAATGCGAACGGAAAATCAGGCAGTTTATTACTGAAGTTGAGTAGGGCAAGATATGTTCAAATAAAGGGTCATTAAGTCATTTTCAAAATAAGGATGTACCTCTCATGGTTATTACATCAGGCAAAATTGCTTTTTTGTTTATTAGGGATAAAAGAAATCTAGTAAAAAAAAGAATCTCACTCAGAGTCTATCCTTTCGGTGTGTTCTTTTTTCAGATGCTTTATTTGTATTGGAGCCTAGGGTCTACAGTAAAATCAACATATGGATTTTAGTTATCTGAAACCATGACCAAAAAAAAACCCAGTAAAAATAAAATGTATTGAATTTCCCATTAAGCTGCTGCCCTATAATCAGGTTATAGAAATTATTCAGTGGAAGAAATGTATTTCGCTTTATTAAACTGCTGCTAAACCCTTTTACTGTACAATTGAATGTTCTTGGAGCGCCAATCTGATGCAATTAAACTGTCAGAAATATTAATACTGATGCAGATGAGAATCCGGGTTTCTGCTGATTTACGCAGCTAGGCAAAGCAGTGCTAACATGAATCCAGCACTATTAGAAAGCTGCTCAATAGCAGCACTTACAACAGCAATTTCTTTTGCTATTAATGGAGTAGGAGAAGCTGAAAGGACGAATGTCATGTATAGAACTAAACGTTCCTAAAAGGCATTTTACCCCACTTCTTTTACCTAAGTAGATTATTTCTTAAATCCCTTTTTACGAATTAAAGTCAGTGTTAATTTTTTTAAATTCATTGTTTAATTTCATTTAGGTCATTGAAAAAATGGGAAACATAATAGTCAACAAAATCCACCTTTAAAATTTTGATTGTATGTTAAGCAGAAAATGTGTTTAAGTGAACAACCTTAGCTTCATCAAAGATGTAAGGCGTAGCGAGCCGTTAGCAAATGGTTTTGTAGTGGCTGTCATGCAGTGGTGTGGATTTGCTTTCCAGGCGAGGATGAGCTGCTCAGCCCTCCTCAGGACTCAAGCACAGGTCTGGAGGAAGTGATGGAGCAGCTAAACAACTCCTTCCCCAGTTCCAGAGGTGAGTGCTGCTGCCTGCGGCAGATGAGAGGGAAGAAGATAAAAGTACTTGCTGTTCCTTGATGTTTTCAGGGGGTTGTGTTTTGGTTTCAGGTTTTTTGCTGCTCTTTGTTTTCATTTTAACAATAGCTGTAAGGAAACTTGTCTTATTTAAAGTGGAGAAGGAGCCTGCTCCTCCTTTACCTTAAGCTACCTCCACAGGTAGCCCTTGCTAGATACGTGGATGAAACAATGTCCATCTGAGACTCTTTTTTCCTGAGCATTTTCTTCTCTTCCATTTTGCCATGTTCCTTTTCTCACAGCTTCTCTCCTTTTCAGTCAGTCCCCTTGCTGATTTATTTTTAATACATATCTTAGGACATTTTTCCTCTGTTCTTACCTTTCTCCAAGAAAAATCTGTTTCAAAATAATACTAAAGTTCTGAGTCAAACTTCTCAACCTTGTAGCACTTGGGTCCAGAGTGATGGAGGGAAAACAAGTGGGCTGCTTGTTTGTGCAGCGTGGGCTGCACTTGCGCCTACAGCCACGGCATTTCTTTCAGTGTTTCTATTTTGCTCATTCCTGTTGTTTGCTAAAGATAAGCATTTGTATTACTGGGTTTTATTTGTTCAGCCTGTATTCATCTAAGAAAGGTCTTTTCTGGACCCAGAGAAAATCCTCTGCTGCCAGGAAAAATGGCTTAGATTCCTAGCCGGGGATAGGAAGTTTGGGATATTACCTGTTGCTGGGAAAGAAGGCTCAGACTTAAACTTCTTGGCAGAAGAAAGTCTCAGTGTCCACTGACAGCCTGTTAAGTGGGTTTCATCAGGGGCGTAGGTTTACCCCAGGACCGCTTGCACAGGCTTCACACAGCACCCAGAGGTGGTTCTTTAGCAGATAAATGCCTTAGCCATCACGCTAGACTTTCAGTGAAGTCAAGTTTTCTCCATCCTTGGAGTTCAAACCAAGCTCAGCTTTCACCAGGCATTATCTGTGAGCAATGGAAAAGGAGAAAGCAGTATAAACTGTGTAAGATCTCATGCTGTAGATCAAAACATCAAATTGTTTAGAAAAACATTACTGAAGAAAATCTAATACAGTATATTGTTAACTACATCTCCACCTCAACATTATATGAAAAAAGTCCTATGTCCAGCCCTCATTTTACGTAGGTATTCATTCTCAGAGACAACAGATGAAAAATCTTCCGAATGTTGGTATGTAGATAAAAATGGCCTTATTTTTAAAGTTGCTGTGTACACAAGGGTCCAATAGACAGTGCTTTCGTATTAGTAACTATCATTTGTGTAAATACGTTGTATTTAGGAGATCTTACATAATCGTATGTGTCTAGATGCAGATAGCCATGTGTTAAAACGTTCACCTTTCTCTGTGGTATCTAATTTGTAATCATAGCTGATGACACTGACAAACAGTGTTTATTTTTAAAAATAAGCTTAGTTTTAAGTGAAACAGGAGCAATTTATGAAACAATCATTAATGAAGTATTTGAAGTACAGTGGTTCATTTCCTGTGTATAAATAGGTAGAGATCAGTCTATTAGATATCTCTCCCTACTGAATGAGAATAGAAAAAGTGTTTAATTTTATTTTATTAGTGAAAGATACAAAGTTTTGTAAGTCAAGCCAACGGAATATGAAGTTTAGTGGGGGAAAAAAAAAGATTTGAAATTTGTAACATCAGATAATATCTTAATTCCGCAAGCTGTAACTTCCCATTTGCGTTCTGCTGATGCAAAATGTGATAATTTAAATACAGAGAATGTATTCCCTTATTTTGTTTCTGTATTTGGTAACTATATTAAAAGTGCAGTATGTGATCACAAGCATCCTTCAAAGACATTGCAGCTTATGTACTTTATATACTGCCTGTCTAGCAGCCACAGAAGACAAAAATATTCTCTAGCTGCGTGGAAGGCTGCAAGCAAGGAGGAGGCACAGTCTTCATTTGACATGTGTCTTTTGTCCTCCTCAGCCGAGCCATGAGAGGAGCTTCTGGAGCAGCAGCCAGGAGCAGGCAGAGGCCATCAGGCAGAGTTGAGCTTCCCACAGCACTTTTCATCTGGACCTGACCAAAGCGCTGTCAGGCTGAGCCAGAATCTGCCTCTTCCTCTCTCTTTGGCTGCATAAAAATACTAGTCCATCTGGGAGAAAAAGTCATTCACTTTTTGGAGAATTGTACCAGGTTTTGGCTAAAGAAATTAGGACCTCTGTTAGGTTTCTCTGCTCTTTGTGGTATGTTTTGATGCATGTGCACGAATGCCAGGTTTGTGTAATTGCTTTTAGTTGAGGAATAGGAAGGGTCAGGCCCTCTGTGAGAAATATATGGTTTGTCCTACAACCAGTGCAAATGGATTTCCATTCACTGGTTGACATAGAAGGCTACCGACGCCATAAATTTTGCTGAGATCTCATGCAAACTTCAGTTATTGGTGCTTTCTTCTACTCCCATTTTTACGATTAAATAATATTCAACTGATAACACATAAAAAAAGCTTACATCAACAGCTAATTTGCTACAGCCTCACGTAGACACTCATTGTGAGATGAAGGATGCCGTGATCAGTCAGATTCCACAATGTCAGGGATTTACAAGACTGCAAGAAGGAGAAAAGGAAGCAGGGCTGGTTGGTTTCAACAAACGACTGAATCAGGGGCCATTTTGCTGTTGAGAGGTGCAAATTTGTATCTCGGGTTTCCAATCTGTAACAAAAAATCAAAGTGTAATTGTGAAAAGTGAAAGCAGTTTGGCAAAGCAGCCTGAGAAGAGGGCATAGTGTAAAGATTCAGACGTGGTGGAAGTAATATTTCATTTCTTTGCATTAGAAGTTGCATCGAATCTCAAGGTATTTGTAGGTATTCAGGGAACAGAACAATATGCCCAAACAAGCAACAAGCACAGCTCTGTAAAGAATACATTTTCTTACATTAATTCTTACCAAGTAGAATGAAAAAATTGTCAGAAGCAAGAAACTCTGTCATCCCAGTCTGGAATTCAGAAGTGTGTTGTGATACAGGAGCTTATGAAACATGATTTGAAAGGTGAATTGAAACTGCTTGGGTAAAGTGGCACCACATGATGCATACAATCTCTAGGAATTAAAACTAGAAGGAAGATGGATTAAATGCCCAAGATTGACCAGTATTAGAAGTAGCATTGTTTATTTCCATACTAACACTGTAGAAGAAGTAGTCTGCTATGACATTCATAGACCATGCCATTTCAGAAGAGCTGCAAGGGGCACAGGGCACTCATCAAAATCTACCTAGACTGAAAACAAGAATAACAAAATGAAGTCTAGGAAAGGAAGAACATCCATACAATTAACCTGAAATTTTTACATGGCATCAGTTGAGGAAATGTAGGGTTGTATTAAAAGACCTGGGAAGTTACTGGCAGGTCATTAAATGTGGGTTTCCTTTGTGGCCTGTAAAAATAAGCATGTTATATTTCAAGCTAAATGTCCAGCTCCAGCAAGTCACAGCTTTGGGAGTGATACTCCTTTTGAATCAGGGATATAATCGTAAGTATCCTGTTGCCATTGGGATAGCAATAAATTGGAGGAGTGCAGAACAATATGACAAGAGCAAACTGGACCCTGAAGGCTTTGGTTCATGAGAAAAGTTCAGAGCTGAATAAATAGTGAAGAGAGAAGAGGACTGAATTTCTCTCCTTGGATGGACAGATGTATAGTTGAAGATCACAGGATACAACTTAAAAGCTATATATTTAGTCTAAATATCATTGAAAGCATCTGAAGAGTAAGATTTGCTCAGGTTGGGAAATAGTTTTTTAAAGCAAGTAGTAGATCTTATTTTGGACTTCTGAAACAAAACAGTAAAATGTTGTAGTTAGTAATTAATTGTCTCTCACCTGGAGATAAATTCATTTTGATTATGACATTTTCCAAGCTTTTGCTGCATATAGTTGTTTTTAAAAGGACATTGAGGCTTCTTAGCATCATTTTGAATGTATTTTAGAGAAGCATGCATTAAACAAATCATGTCGTAGACCTTCATAAGCAGATCTCAGATGCAGTAACTTATGTTCCTATATACCTTTCATAAGATTTTTCTGTTTCTTCAGTTTAACCTTTTGGCAGTTCTTGGCATTTCCTACGTAGCAGAGTACCTCCGTGCTCCTTGCACAGTTGACTGTTGGTGCTGAAAGCTGTTTCATTTCTGGAAAGGGAAATTCTGCTGAATACCTGATGATTGCTGTCCTTCCGGAATTTTTCTTTCCTTTTATTCTACAAGGTTTCCCGTTCGTTCCTCTCTTACTTTGCTGCTCCCAGCAAATTCACAACTGCTGCAGCTGCTTCAAACAGCTGCTGTGCTAACTCAAAACAGATGTCAAAGCCAGAGGTCTTCCATTTAGTGGAAATCTACCATTAAATACCACCTCAGTGGTTTATTTGACCCTGCTTGATAATGGGCCACAGAGGAAAACATTTTCACGCTGTATTTGTGCCCAAGCTACTAAATCTGCAGGGAATCGGTTCACAGTTAAGAAAGTAAGATTGGCAGGCCAGTATTTTTAAAGCCAAATTCATCTCTTTTACAGCACAGAGGAGAAACAAGTTGCACCTCTTCAGGTGGTTCTCACGGTGGACCAGACTGTGTTTTGCAGTGATGGTTTTGTGGCAAATGCTCTCCATGAATGAAGCTCAGAGATTAATTTAGGGGCAGAAATTCTTGAGCTAACTGAAGTTGGTGAGAGAGCTTCCCAGGCTTTCAGTGCAGAGCCCTTCCTGGTGGATGCTGAGAAAGAGGGAGCCGAGAAATGATTAGGAGTGAGACCAAGACGGCTTAAAAGAGCTAAGAGGCTGTGACATCACATGGAAACATTGGGAGAGGGATCGGTACCCACTGTTACTACTTCACATCATATTGCTTAATACAGATGTTGTCTTGTGCAGTGAAATTACAAGACCCCACAGCAATAAACAAATGTCGCTAAGAATAGCACCGTGTTATACAAGTTTTATTTTTATCTCAGTCACATAAAAACACACCAAACACGTTCTGCCCTCTCATCTTGCATCAACCAGGCTCTGTCGTGCATGGGACTAACTTCCTAAATGGAACTCGTGACTTTCAGCACTGAAAATAATGTAGTTTCTCTTATACTGACAGCACACTTTACTGAATCAGTGGGAGAGTGCCTTGGAGTTATTGTACTGTGGGGTATTCTGGAAATACTCTTCCAGTTGAGCTACCCTGGTCTCTTCTGGCCTGTATCCCTTTCTCTGTGCTATGGTCCTACATCCCGCTTCAGTGAGCCCCAGTGACTGAGATCCCTTATCACTCCCCTGTGGCACAACAGTACTGAAGTGGGTGAGCTTCTCTGCAGGTTTCTGCTGGAATAGTGATAGAGAGGACTAAATCTTTTGTGATTTATAATGCCCAGTCCTGGTGTAAACTGAGAATACAGTAATGAATTTAACAAAACTTCAAGGAACTTTTTTTAAGAAAAAAGACTGTTTGCAGATCCAGATCTCTCTCCTCTGCAGCCCATCCCTCTCCTGAGTTCAGTGAGAGGGGCGGTGCAGTAAGTAGATGCTTTGTGCTCTCTGCTTTGATCTGAATCTATATAGATGCTTGAAGTTTTTATTAGTGCCTCTGCTTTCAGGTTTGATCTGATCACTCTCTGTGTACCTTTACCTGTGATACAAAGTCATGTAGATTTCCAAAACAAAAGAAAAAGAAAGACTCACTCCTCTATTTTGTAAGAGCAGGAAATCTTGATCTGAGCAGGAATAATAGATAATTAGGTACCCATGGATTGTGTATCAGTATTTTGATGCCTTATAGAATACAACTTTTCAGAACTGCGGCAATACAGACAATCTTCTTTCTCTGCAATTTGTGCTGAACCCTACTCCTTCCCTTAAAACTCAGAGACACACATTCATTCATATGCAAAGAAGAAAATAACGTAAAATCCATTAAACCCTTTTTAATCTTCCTCCAAAAGAAATTAGCCGTTACTGTAGTAGCGCTACTGTTTGTTGCATTTAACAAATTCTCAGGCTGATTACTCACCACAGAATTTCCTCACCAGATGTTTTGTGGGGCGCACATCTATCCCAGTTACCTTTAAATACATTCCTTTTCAAGCAGAATCCAGACTGTCTCATGTAGATATTTAAATTAGACACTCTGTAGCTGCAATTTGAGGTGCTTGTGCAGATAGGTAGGCATTTTGTAAGACTTTCAAAAGGATCCAGTATTTTGCGTGTAGACAGTTCCTTCTCTGCTCTTGACCAAAGCTAAACTGTCTTCTGCTGGATCTTGTTCATGCCCCAGGACTCTCACACACCCAAATGTACCACGGTGCAGCTTCTGGAGGCCTTAGGTAGACCACCTACTCACCTAAACCTTGGGGCTCTTCCTCAGAAGAAGACCCAAGCATGCGATGGGTTTTATATCTTCATTTTCAAAGATTTTCTGTTACATGATTTATATTGGTGAGAGGTTCTCATCTTCCCTCCTGGGAGGCATTTTTTAGGGAATTCACAGCTCCTGATAAAAGCGCCAGAGGAGTCACAGGCTGCGTAGTTGCTCATGGAAGTCCTAGAGAGCTAGGCAGGCCTGCAAGGTGAAGTCCTCAGAATTGAAGCTACACCTCTCCCAGCCGTCGGGCTCACTCTGGTACCCCGTGCACCACCAGTGTGTGCGGTATAGACATGACCTGAGTCGAGGCTGCCCTTGGGAGCGGAATAAAAACCCACGCACAGAGCAGGACTTCAAACCTATTATTATTATTTCTAGTAGCAAGTATGCTACTGGGGAGGAGGAAGAGAGGGAAAGGAAGGGAGTAAAACTTCCTCTGTTGTGTAAATTGTAACTTTTGCTGTCCAGGCCCTTCAGAGTTTGCTGTGGCCCTTTCTGTTGCCTGGAGTTTGCAGTGGAGTGGTGGCTCTGAGCTGTGGTGGTGGGCGATGCCATTCAGTGCCTCCACCCTCTGCCTCTCTCCTTTACCACCTCCGCTCAGCTTTGCTCTGTTGCTGACCCTTCTTCTGCTCCTTGTAAAATACCTGCAAAGCCGTTGTCTTCCTTCCCTTCTCCTGCAGGCTGCCTTACCTAGAAAAAAAGCTGGGCAGCAATTAGGTTACTGTTATGCTGACTGGTGTGTTCTCCTGTATATATCTGTCTCTCTGCCCATTGTCCCATATGTCGTTTACCATTACATCATTTATAACAGCTGTGAGGCAAAGATCATCCTCTTTCCTGAACAGCGTCTACCACAGTGGCTTTCTCACCTAAGGCTATGAAGTCTGGCCATACTGGTGCTTGCTGTAGTGTACCGGTGACAGTGGGACGCTGCTTCTGGAGGCAGCAAGCATCTTATTGTCACCCACTGTGCGAAAGGAAGGTGAGGGGGAAGTGTTTATGCCGTTGACTGACATCTGGCTTTCCTTTTTTCAAAACAAGTATGCTATGATAAGTGTCTGAGGAGAATCAGTATGATCAAAGTATGACTTCCGTGAAGGCTCGTCAGCAACATCTTTTCAGCTAAACCCATTAATGAATCCTCTGTTTTGGCAGTACAACTTGAAAGTCATGAGATACTTTCCCTTTTTTCCCCTTTTACTTGATTTTTTTTTTCCTCGCTTTCCCTCTACCCCCTCAGTTTTACCATGCTTGCACATCAGCTTATTGGAAATGTCTTTTGGAATGTATTTCTCTTGAATGGAGCATGTTATTTTCCAGTGTACAGCTCTCGGTGTAAAATGTTTGTGTGTGTGCGTGTGTGTACATGTACGTGTATATATGAATGTATACCTGTGTGTATGTTTGTAGGCCATAATAAAATGTAAAGTGTCTGGATGAATTAATTTGACGTTGGGTAAATACGATTTTACCATTAATATGGATGAGTAGAAGTACTCAAATTGAGGAAATTTGGATGCTGAGAAAGTGAATTCAGATCTTCTCTGCCATCCTCGTCCTCAAGTGAAAGGCCTGTAAGTTGATTTTAGTAGTTTTCGCAAGTGTTTTTGCTAGGTTGAAACCAAGCTCCAGATTACAGAACTGTTCTTGAATAAATCAGCTCAGAATCATCAGTAGATTTCAGTGCGCTTTCAGTCTTTGTTTACAGGAGAAATGCAGTTATTTTATATTAAATTCTTAAATGGAAATTGAAGTGGCTCTTACAGTATAAAATATGTGTTCATGTTTGGTTTTTTCCCTTTCTTTTCTGATGTTTCTTCCACTTCCTCTCTCTGTTCCTAAAGGAAGAAATGCCCCTGGAAAGCCAGTGAGAGAGGTTAGTGAGATGCAGGCTCACTGCGATGGCTTCTGTGTGTCACAGCTTGCTTTCTGTGCCCAGCATGCGTGTGACGACAGCACGGGTTTGCTTGGGTTTGGCGAAGGGCGGGGGGCGGTTTTGTTTCACGTCTTTGGGTTTTGTTTGATGTTGCTGAGCGCGTTCCCCGCGTGTGCTCTGACGGTAGCGTACCTCTCAACTTTCAGTGGAGACGGTGTCAGCTCAGGGATGTGCGTTTCCTTACATCCTCCCTGAGGTGGAAACTCAGGAACGGGGAGGAGAAAATAAAACATTGAAATCAAGCGTCTGCATGAGAAATGTGGTCACCAAGTATGCTGCAGTCATTGACTTACGTTCTGTTGCTCTCGTGTGTAAGCACAACGGGGAGACCCATGGCTCTCACTGTTTGGCTTACATACTCACAACTGTATTGACATTTATGTGCCAATATATCGACCATCATCCCCAGTTATTAAATAGTTTTTTTCTTTTTCTTTAGAACTATGAGAGTTGAGAGGTACAAGAGATTCAGGTGTTTTAATTTCCTGATACACTGTTGTTCCTGATGTACTATTGCAGAATGAAGGATGCTACTAACATTCACCAGCTCCACAGCGTTGTGTTCAGCAATGCAAACGGGCAATGGTTTTCGCTGTGCACTTCGGTCGTGGTTCGTTTGATGCAAAATAAATTTTAGAATTTGAACATCACTGCTTGTTAATGGAGGAAAACATTTTGCACTGTGTTGTCGTAGCACCTTTGAAAGTCTTTCCAGAGAGCCTTGATTTTTCCTCTGTGAAGCTGCTCTTCATTTGCCAACCAGATACAATATTTGGAAGATGAATTCCTAGCAAAAACTATTGTTAAAGATAAAATATTCAGAGACTGCCTGAGTGCAATTGCAAGCAGCTGTGACATGACCTTTCCCGCACAGCTGATATTTGGTGTGGATGAGGCAGGAATTGAAGGGTAACCCGTTTTGCAAACATCTGCTGGTGTGGAGAGGGGGGCTTATGGAAACACACCGCGCTGGGGTTTTTAGCAGAGCTGTTGTGAACCCCCAGTCACTGGCACACTGCCCTGGCTAAGCCAGGATTTGTTCTAATGCGATGCTTTGTAAGAGAGTGATTCTCTGCTTTGGCTGCAGGAGGTGGCACAGGTCCAGCTACTTCGAGGAGTAAGATCCTCAGTGCAGGTTAAGTCTGTCCTCAAATGGCAGGTCCTCTCATGTGGATCAAAAAAGGGTACTCGGGATGTCATCAACAGATTGTGCCAGTCCAGAAATTTTATGGAAATTATTTCATGTTCAGCCCTGCATGCTGTCAGCCCATACGGTCTGAGAATTGTTCTCCAATTCCACAGAACAGGTTGTTGATTTCCGCTGTTCTCATTCATATTTATGCATATTATTCAGAAAAAGCTTCTGCTGCTGAGGGCATATTTGATACCATTAATAAAAAAAAAATAAAATTGGAAAACTAGGCATGTTTTACCTGATCAAATTCCAGCAGCTTAACCCTAAAAAGTTGACTTCATCAATGCATCGTTCACCTCTCTCCAGTTGTAGTTGTGTTCGCTGGCAGTTCCAGAGGGGGCTTGGTAACTTGCGGAGCTCAATATAAACCACAGCTCTCCGCCTGCTCCTGAAGGGTGTGAGCTGAGGAACGGAGCAGCTTCTGCTTTATGTGTGAATCCATTTGCGCAAAGGCGGATCGTGCGGTTTTAAACCCACCCAGCCAGGTTGTGATCCCAGCACTCACATTAGGTATGTCTTTGTGTGTAATCCCATGGATTTCTTGGTGTTACTCGATATGAATAAGGGTATCAAAATCCAAGCCACCAACAGGAAGGATTTTTCTTTTGTCAGGGAAGGGTTAGAAATCTGTGCTGCTGCAAGAGGCACTGCATTGTGTTTGGGGTTCTTAATTTACTTTCTGTCCACTCTTTGGAGTCTGAAAGCTCCACGTTTATTTCTCTTGACAAGCTGTAGCGTAAGATTGATACTCAGTTACTGCGCCCTGGCCCAAGGGCCTTCATTCCAGTGGAGCCTCTAAAGCAAATTCAGCAGATGTGAAACACATTGTTCTGCGGGTGACCAGAAGTGATGTCGTTAGTGTCTGCAGAAATAGGTGTCTTCTGCTTTCAAAGCAAATGCACCTGTGTTAATATTCCCTCCATTTTATAAGTCTCATTTAGTACCATCCATGTCCATTTTGAGCTTTATTGCTGCATTTCAAAGCGTGTGCTAGTTTTTTTCTTGCACAGTAGCTTCTTTCAACCTTTCAGGGCTGCAAGCATGGAGAAAACTTTTTCGGCTTTAATGTTTTAAAAAAAAAAAAAGGAAGAATGGAATTAACGCCTTCTTTGATTGCATTACTTTAAAATATGAATAATAATGAGTGAAAAGCTATGATTTATATTTTTCTAAGTGCTTTTAGGACAGTATTTTTCTGATTTGCTTCTTAATTAAAAATAACAGTGTCGTACATTTCAGTCTTAGAGAGGGCAAGTAAGCAGTGTTCGACAGAAGCAGCAGAGCTATATAGAAACAGTGGATTTGAGCTCTTATTTGGGTAACAGGCGTTATAGAAGAGGTTGCATTCATTGCACATACAGTACCAGGAAATCATTGCATATGTTGTTCTCAACTATTTGCAGTCTCGATTGACCTAGCTGTTACTCCCATCTGCAAAAGAGGCAGAAAACCTGCTGGCAGTGCCGTGTCTCCCAGCTGAGAGCTCGCCAGTTGAGTGGCTGGAGCACAACTATATGGCCCATTCTTCTGGCCCGTCCTCCCATCCCATGACCGACCCAGAGACTGCGGTCCCCAAGCTGTTGCGCTTTACAGTCCAGCTATTAACATAAACTGCAATCAGCAGTTGTTTACGGTCATGCTCTGAGCTGTAAGCTCAAATGGCTCAGGAGGAGACACGTGATTGTTCAGCTTTTCTGCAGAGGAAATTAAGACCTGTGCTAGGGAGGGAGCGTGGATGGCGTGGGGGAGAGGGAGTCATATCTCCTTATTCACACCAGCCTGCCTCTGTGCAGCTTTTGTGGAGGTCGGTCAGATTCGAAGCATGATTATTTCAAAAATATGGCCGCAATTAACAGAGAAAAGAAAAAAATTCTAGCAGACATGCCTGTAATTGTTATGCATTAAAAGGGTACCTAGGGATCCCTGGATGCAGAAGGTCTTCTTGGCCCATGATTTAGTTGCCTTTAACAGTTTAGCTGTTTGTACCTACTGTGGCATACTTCTGAAAGACTTTTTTTTCTATATTTTTGGTTGAAGTTATTCTTTCGAGACTCAGACTCTTTCAATAAAACCAGCTTGCCTTTACCTTTATAGCTCTGTATCTGACAGAACAAAATATTATTAACAAATACTGATTTTTTTCTAAAGATGGGGTTTAGCAGTTTGCGTTGTTCCAAGTCCACAAAAGGGTGATCACTCTTCCCGAGCTGGGAATGAGTGGTGTTGGAGTCCCTGAAGAGCTCTGCAGTCCCATCATTGTTTCTAGAAACAACAGACCTCAACAAATCTGAACAAGAGCCCGTGATCCCACAGGCAGCGGTGCCTCTCACGCGTGACTACCCAGTTACAACTCTTGCCACCGTCCTGTCTCGTGTCTGTAGGATGCTGCAGGTGAAGAGGAAAAAGAGCATTTAGAGATTTCTTTAAATTAGTTTGCATGGTCAGGATGTTTGTGGGGATGCTGAAGCTCGCTCTGGTTATGCCAGGGTTATTCCGATAAAGCCTTAATAGCATGTGCTGCAAATGTACCTGAGCACGTCAGAGTTTGTGGTGAGTAGGGTGAACCAGTGGCAGTTACCTTTCTGTTTATGCAAGCATCTCCCATCTGAAATACGCTCTTGCTTTCATATGACTTCGTCAAATGTTCACTTTCTATGGTGTAATTTGCTGGATTGATCTCAGCCTGCGTGGTGCCAGTAAGAGAGATTATCCTTGACACCTAAGATAAATGTGGTAGCATACATTAAAGTAAACCACGTTTTAGCCAAAGCTTGGCAGGAATTTTTCGTAAGCTGTTACTTGACTTGCTGATGAGCAAATTACAAGTTTTTGCTTAGGATGATGAATAGGATGGCTATACATTAATGATCTATGGATGAAATTGCTGTTTGATGCATCTGTTTCTCAGTGCGTTAGTGCAATTAGCAAAATGTCACCAGATTCGAACCTAGTGTTTCTTTATATTGATACTTGGCAAACTGTGCCACGCACAGCACAGCTCGCTATTGAACAGGCATCTTGTTGAGTAGCTGTCACTTAGATACAGCATAGTTTTGTGTAATGAATGCTACTTTAAAAAAAAAAAAACAAAAAAACCAAACTACTTTAAAAACAAGTATTTGAATGTAAAAGGTGGTAGTAGTTCTCCAGAAGAGACAAACTTCTCTGGATATTTCGCAGGTAATTTTTTTCTATTCCATAAAGGCTGATCAATATTAACTAATGTCACACCAAGCTCCTATGTACTGTAGAAGTGTCAGCAGTGCATGACTACCATAATATTTGAACATTTGGAAGAGGATGGTGAGTTTGATTTTCCGCAGAGGGAGGGTTTATTCCTGTTGTTAGAGAAGACAGTTGCATCAGGAGAGACTTCCACCATGTATGTGGGCAATGATAACAGTCAGGCGTATCCCGGATAGCCTGGTCATGTCCTTTCTTCATTTGGGTGCTCCTTCTTCAAGGACCATGACGAGGACTCAGCATCCAGGCTCCTGGGAAGCAGGGTTGTGAGCAGATGGCATCGCACCTCCCGTGTTTTTCCAGACAGATATTCTATCGCAAGTACTGTCAGGGAGTAAATCAAACCCCTCAGGCCATAGGAACAAATAGTTTTATTGAGTAATGCTCCCCCTGTTACATTATTTCAGTTGCTAGCACTCTGCAGCTTGGGGACTTCCTGAGTTGGAGGTCACATGCACTTCTTTGCATCTCAATAAATCTCTCTTCAGTGATTATTTTCTAACTTCTTTTTTAACTCATTTATGTGTTTGGCCTCAACATCAGCCTGTGGCGATACGTTCAGTAACACAATTATGTGCTGTGTGGAGTATAATTTCCTTCTGCTTGTTTTAAAACCTTCTGTCTGCTCATTCCTCCATGTCCTCGCAAGAAATCTTGAACACTTAGTCCTCGTTTGGATGTTCATCTTGTGTAGGGTGCCTAGATCTCTGCTATATTCCCTCTTCAGTCGTATTTTTCCAGGAGGGAGACTCCAGATGGGATTCAGCTGTTTAAAATCTGATGCCTCTGTCATTTGAGATGCCAGAGGGTATTTCAGACAGTCATAGAGGGCTGCAAATCTGACACATGGGACTTGCAGGAGACCCACACTCTCCTGAACAGCAGCTGGAGATCAGACAGAGTATGCCAAGGGCCTAAAACGGCAACTTTTGGCAATTTAATCTCCCTACCTTCAAGTCTGCTTAGTCTGTACTTGTGTTGGAGCCATTTCTTACTGCTGATCAGCATTGCTACCTTTCCTTTCCATTTGCAGTGGTGGTAAAATGAATGTGAGAAGTTTCATATTTCATCTCCAGCACTGAACCCTGCGTTTATTCATCACTGCCATGTAGGAGGTCCACGTGTTGTGGTTATACCATCTTAGGACTTCACAGTGGTTATGAGTGAGGAAAAAAGTGCAAATGAACCGCTGTATAGTAGTTACTTGATAATTGTGGCGTCTTTGTTTCTGCTGGACTGCTCTCTGAAAAGCAGATGATATTTCAAAAACAACTGGAAAACCGCAGTGGTTTAGTTTGGTCATCATTTTAGCTATCCGTGCAGGTATCCTGCTGGGACCTCTTGGGTTTAATGATTTAGTTAATTACTGCTGATCTGTTTGTTTGTGTTTTTCTCCTTGATAGAGCGTTGAATGGTCAAACACTTGCAGCACCAGCTGGAAACTTTTCTGTGATGTCAGTGGATTTAATCGTTGCTTTTGGGTCAACATTCGTAATGATTCAGCTTCATCGCTACGAGGGGGTTTTTGGAACGCAGACATCCGGGCTTATTGTCGACATAGCTTAGCCCAGCCATTCAAGCCAGTATCACTCTTAAGCGTTCTGCAAAACTGGCAACTTTTGCTAACGACGATGTATTATACTGATCCAGGAGACCTTTGGAAAGAGTACTCTGCGGTGTACTCCGTTGGGGATGGCAGCAAGCGGTACCTGGAGAGTGATGGATTTGTGCTCGGCCTTTTCTAGAAAATGTTCCTACCAATCTGCTGCTGCGTCTTCTTCATTTAATTGCCTCTTCTTTGGCTTTCTTTTTCAGGCCACAATGTAGGGAGCCTTTTCCACATGGCAGACGACTTGGGAAGAGCGATGGAAACCTTAGTGACAGTGATGACCGACGACAAGGTGTTAGAATAGCAAGATGTGTTTTACAACTTCAGGCGTCCCGCATGGTTTTTATAATATTCATACTACAAAGAGGATTAGACTGTAAGAGTTTACAAGAAAAAAAAAAATCTATATTTTTGTGAAGGGTAGTGGTACTATACTGTAGATTTCAGTAGTTTCCTAAGTCTGTTACTGTTTTGTTAACAATGGCAAGTTTTACACGTCTATGCAATTGTACAAAAATTATAAGAAAACTACATGTAAAATCTTGATAGCTAAATAACTTGCCATTTCTTTATATGGAACGCATTTTGGGTTGTTTAAAAAAAAAATTTATAACAGTTATAATGAAAGATTGTAAACTAAAGTGTGCTTTATAAAAATAATTGTTTATAGAAACCCCCTTTAAAAAAACACAAAAAAAATACTGAGGCAGTGCATTTGTTTAGTATCATTTCAGCTCTGTAACTGCATCAGAGAGATTCATGTTCTGTGTTCTTTTCCTTGCCTATCAAAAAGAAAGGAAAAAAAAGTATTTCCTGCAGCGACACCAAAACGGCCAACTTAGGTTTCTCATTGGTTTTGTCTGACTAGGGCTGGCTTAAAAAAAAAAAATCTCCTGAACTTCCACTGAAGGTAGATATGTCACCTCTTTCCAATAAAATTAAGAATTACGTGAATCACCCAGCTAGTTCGCAATAATTAAAAGAAAGAGCACATTACATGACAGAGCCTGCAAAAAAATAATGGAAAAAAAAAGGAAAAGACGGAAGAAGGAAAAGAAAGAATTTAATGACCATCCAATGCGACAGCGTTTCCTCTGCTGACTAAATTCCTGAATCCTATTAGTAAAGGAACATAGAAATTGCCTTACAGGATTAAACCTTCGGACCCCAGTGTCCGACACCCTGCTGGCCATGGCCGGCCACAGCGCTTCAGCAGGAGCTGGGTACAGCTCTCCCCCACCCACGGCCACCACTCGCGTCACCTTTGCTGCAGAGGAGAGGAGAAGGGGAGAAGTTCCCTCCTGACCCACTGTGGGATCAGCTGCTGACCTGACGCACGAGTGGGTCACTCACAGAGTGAGCATGAAGCTCCTCGATCCTCTGGAAAATAAACCAGAGCTTTCTCGAGGAGCTGTAATGCCGCGAGCAACTTTTGGGAAAGGCTGTAGAAGAGTTACTGGTGTTCTTGGGCGCATATGGTGATGAGGTGAAGGTAGCCATGCTGCTCCACAAGGTGTTTGTCATCGAAACAAAGACCCTGGTCCTTTCTCCTTCCATATTTCTCTCTACCAGTAACCCCGCAGAATTAACAATAACGTATAAAGAGAGGAACCGATAGCGAAACAGATCAGCCAGCTTGACTGCAGTTCGTGAGAGGTGGGTTTGGGTATGAGGTGCTGTCAGCAAAAGCTTTACCACTTCATTTTCTTAACCAGCTTTTAATTTTACCTTAGAATACGTAGAAACACACCATCTGACTTTATATTGCAAGAGTAAAAAATCTTTTACCTCTTCTTGTATGAAGTGTAATTAAACTTGGGAAAGATTTTATTTTGAATGCTAGTTAACATTGAACATGGCTAGTCATGCTATTTCTACCTCACTTTGGTTTTGTGGTGTTCCTGACAATTACGTACAGATAATGTTACATCATCACCACGTGTCCATCGTGTGACCAGGTCTCATCGTTATTAAACAATACCAACAAAGATAGTCATTTACAAAAAATAAGTACAATCCTCCCGAACTTCTGCTTTCCTAATAAAGAGCTTTTTTAACACTTTGTTGCAATAGGAACCCTCGGTGTTTGTCATGGTCTTTTTATCAGAAGGTTTAAATTGAAATCTGAGAAAGAGATGGGTTTCTTTTCTTTTGCCCCTCTTATACGTTAAACCTTCTCTTCAGAAAAAAAAAAAAACGGAGGAAAACGGATTGCACGGTTGTTTTCATCAGGGTTTTGTTTTGTTTGTTTTACTTTCTAGGTCTTAGTTTTGGAGTGAGTCTGTTAAAAAATATTTAAAAAGTTGAAAGCTTTATCGCTGCTTTTTTAAGCATAATTTGGGAAGTATTTCATATTCCTTATAATGACAAAGTATTAAACTGTAAAACGTAATCAGTGTAATTGAAGACATAAACACCATATGGCATGTTATTTCATTGTTACTCAGTACTACTGGTTTATTACTCAGATATCATAATATATTGTGTTTTAACACCGACACTGTAACATTTACTAATTATTTTTATAAACTTCTGTTTTACTGCATTTTTTCACAACATATCAAATTTCACCAAATATATGCCTTACTATTGTATTATATACTGCTTTACTGTGTATATCAATAAAGCACGCAATTATGTTATAAAAGGGGCAGTATTTTTTAACGGGATTCAGCAGTCACCCAGCACGTCTCCCCTCCGGAAAACCTCGCCTTCGGCACGCACCCAGTACCACGTGTCGCTAATTGCCAAACCCCCTCGTTAGCAACGTCTCGGTGCCTCGGCCGCCTCTGCAGCGGGCAGGATGCCGGTGGCAGCGCTCAGGATTTGGCTGGAAGGGGAAAAGCAGCTCTCCCTGGTTTGGGTTTTTCTCCCCTGTTGAAGTTGTGAACCTCCCATTTTTCTGCTACCCCGTGCTTGTCCGAGGTTGCTGGCCCCGCGCTTTCCGCTTCGCCGCAGAAGGGAACCTCGGATCGGATTGATCTTCACTGGTCAATCCAGCACATGGTGGTCTCCTTGCCACCAGGCGTAACACTAGCAAAATCCCTCTCCTTCGGGGCTTTGGGAAGCGGTGTGTTCCCGTCAGAGAGTTGATCACACACGTCCCATCTCACAGCCAAGAAACACACGTAGGTTTTAATACCCAGACTCCACTCAGTGGTGTCACGATGCTGTCTTTGAGCTACTGGTGGTAAAACCAACACAATGAAAAATAATAAAATAAACAGGCAAAGCCAACGTACATTTGTACATGATTTTGATCATACCGTGAGGGAGGAGGTGGGAATTTCCTCGTTTCATTTGCTCGAGGAAATAAATGCACATCCCACATCTACTCTCCCAGGCTGGAGTTTCTCTGGGTTCACTCCTACACAGGCGGATCAGCACGTGCCTTGCTGTGCTGAAGCCTCCTCCGAACGTGACATGATCCACCAAGCACAGCAGCCACCAGTGCCAAGGCCACTCCTGGTTAATTTGATTAAGCGCGAGGGAGGACGGCTTTCTCCCGTTCGCCAGCGCGGGAGTTGGTTGTGCGTGAGGAGACTCTGCCGAGTTGGAAGCCTGGCCGTGAGCCAGAGGGACCGGGCTTGCGGGTGGTCTTATGAAATGCATTACATACACGGTTACTTTTACATCAGGGTACTCCAAAATCACAACTACCAGCTTCATGCAAGGGGGAGGCTGCAGTACTGACACCAATGTGAGGACGTGACGTACCTCTCCTCGCCAAGGTGCACCAGCAGCAGGAGCAGCGGCCTGTCACCCAGCCCCGTGCCAGTGGGTCAGCAGCATGCCCAGGCCCCGGGGACATTTCACTGGCTATGACCCATTTCAGCTGCCCGTGGGCATGTGTGTGCAATCAGGCTGAAAGCCAATAAATCTTCCCCTTCTTGACTCCGGCTCCACTCAAAGATTTCACTGGGAATTTGTTCCAGCTCAGAGCGAGCGTATCAACTCGTTAGAAAGTGCCGTAAATCTGTGCAAGAAAAATGAGGCTGCTGAGACCGACTAAGACATAACACTTCCATACAGGAATCCCTGTAAGCTGATAATGCCGCTTACCAGCCAAGGAAGATGATTACAACACGTGTTTAGTAGCTCAGAGTGCCAAAAGCTCCGTTAAAAAAGCACTTGTGGTTAAGGGAGGGATGAGAGTTAAAGAAATCTTGTATCTATGGAATCCTTACTACTTGCAAACTCAAGGCTCGTATTAGTCAACGTGGCAATTGTTTACCAGGTGTAAACAATTTGATTATTACCCAAGCATATACAATGGATATACCATTTCTTTAACAGCTGACATACGCTTTTTACTATGTCCAAACAAGTTCTCCCTGTTTGCTGACATAAACAATCCGCCACTCGTAAGATCTTCTCTCTCCCTCACACACATACGCATGCACACAGATACAGGGAAAAAAATCCAATCTTTTGTTGTCTTTGTTGCTGAATGGAAGAGGTCAGGTTTTCTCCACATGAACATCTCCGGGAATAACAGCCCTCTCACCCGACCTATCAGTACGTCCAAAATTGCAACAAGTATTAAAAAAAATTATAATTTTATATCCGTGTACTTCTGTAATAGGAAATCAGAAAATGATAATTCATTTGGCATATTTGTTTCCTTCACACACACTTTGCTTGAAACTGACGATGATCCAAACCAACAACAAGAAGTGCAATTTTGCTGGTGTAACATCTTTCAAACCATTAACAACTACGTTAAATAAGATGAGGGTCTTTGGGACCACATTGTTTTATCAAGGCAAAACAAGCTAAAGTAAATCAGTCAATTAGACCTCGGTGAGGCTCTAGAAAGATGTTTTGGTCCATGACACATGCAGAATTTCTGCTTCTGCTTGCCTGTCTGCCATGAAGCTGCAGCCAGCATCTCAACATCTTCCAGCCACCACAGCTCGCAGCTCACCGCTCTGCTGCAGGCAAGGGAGGGCAGACTTCCTTGCTCATCTCCAGAGGGCTGCTCTCACCTCAACAAGGTGAAAGCTCTTTCTCTCCAGGCTCAGAAGCAGACAACGAACTGAGGAGCAGCCAGCCTGTGAGGCAGTGTGATCCAGCTGGGGAGCACAGCAGCGGCAAAGGCTCCTGGTGAGACCAAGGACCACAGCAGGTCAGGCCTTGCATGGTCATTCAGGGGACGTGAGAGGGACAGTGAAACCCCAAAGCACTTCATGGGAGCAGTACACAGGGAGATTTACACTGATGTATCTTTATGCACCAGCAGTGTTGCGACATAGGATGAGATTAGAGTGCTTTCAGAACGGCAGTAGTGTCTCCCAAAATAAGATCAAAACTGTTCAACATCTAAAGGCTGGCTGTTAAGTTTGCACTACTTAAAGGTGCCCTTATTGATGATCTATGGCAAGGCTAGTACAGAATCAAGAAATATTATCATGACAGGATTTTTACTTCTGCAGCAGGGTAATTTTTACTTGCGCCTCACTCACCAGACAAACGGTTTTATGTATCCACTGATGTAGGAGATACTTCTTTTGCACAGAAGATTAATGGCAGTTGCCAGTATAATTCCCCGCTGCATCCCACAGCGAATGTTTAGATAAAGGCTGCAACCAGCTGCAGGTGATAAGACATGAAACTGCCGGGTTTTTTTTTTCCTGCCAACCACGAATACCAGCTCAGAAATGCCTGGACTGAGAAAATATTAAGTACGTTAAATAAATGTTAGATACATGAACATACACAGATATGCACACACAGACGGAGGCGTGAAACACCTTGCTCTTCCTCTTCTGTGTGTGTGTGTGTGTGTGTGTACACATTCACACGTGCACATCCACACACACACACGAGCCTGTTAACTGTTCTGTTAAAAAAATAGAACCAGAATCAGTTGTGTCGACACAGATAAGGTTGACAATGTGCATTAACTCAGCTTTATTCCAAATCATAACAGCCCGTGTTTTGCAGCACCAGAGCAGTGTTTTATTCCGCAGTTGCTGAAGTTTCTTGAGGAGTTTTGATTCTTAAGGCAAGTGGCCCTAAGCACATTGGCTCCAGGTAACGTCTGCTTTTGTTGTTCTTCTGAAACACCTGGCAGAGCTGGCATGGCCTTCCAGGCTTGACAGAAGGTAATAAGGACATCAAGCCTATAACTTAGCTTCTTTCATCTTCCCCCTCCTCTTTTTTTTTTTGTTTAACCTCACTGGCAGCTCAAAGCCTTCCTTCAGCAAGATCCTACAGGCAGATAAATGTTGCTAAGCCTTCCAATGACTTTCTGTGCAAGTATTTCATTCTACCTGTTTTTTGCTGGCTTCCTCTTCGCATTAAGCGAACTTACAAGACAAAACAATACATGAAAGGAAAATGCTACTTCCATCTTTAAGTCTTAAAAGTGCAGGTACCCACATCAAGCCCAAGAGCTCCCCATTTTCTTACTGGAAAGCCTCGATGCTGTTCAGGCCAGCATGCTTTTAGCAGATGTTGCAAGCACTGTGTGTAGGGTCCCTGCCCTCCTCCTGGTTCAGGATATAAGGAGTTCTTAAAGCTGCCTGATACTTGGGGTGCTCTTCATCTCCTGATTGTCGTGCAACTAAACGCCAGCACAGCCACTCGCTCACCCTCCCCCACCCCTGGGGAATGGGGAAGAGAATTAAAGGGGAGGAGACTCATGGGTTGAGATAAGAACAATTTTAAAATAATAATAGTAATAATAATAATAACAATAATATAAATGATGATAAAATAATAATGTTAGTATATTAATATATATACTTAAAAAATAATATACACAAGCAAGTGACACACGATGCAATTGCTCACCACTCGGTGACCAACTCCCATGCCATCCTGGCAAACAATCCCAAAACAGTTAAGTCCCGACACTGCAATCCCACATGAGTTAGAGGCCTGAGAAAAAGAGAGAGATGCACAACTCTGAGAGTCAGAGAGAGATCCCAGAAGAGCAAAATCCTCTACCCCATCAACTCTCATCTGTATTCTGAGCATGATGTGCATGATATGGAATACTCCATTGGCCAGTTTGGCCCTCAATCCTAAATCTAAGTACAAATCATAAGGAGAGTCATGGACCCTCTGCCCTGGTCATGCTCCCCCCTATCCTGTTGTGCTCCTGCACACTGGCAAGAACACGGCAGCTGAAAAGTCCTCGATGTCTCAGTGCCAACTGTAAACATCAGTGTGCTATCAACATTCTTCTCACAACGAGTCCCAGACTAAAACTGAAACACAGAGCTCTTCTAACCGCTAAAAAGAAAAACTAACTCTGTCCCAGTCAAAACCAGGACACCAACAAAAAATATGTTGATTTCTACTTTGCATTCACCAATTTTCGTTTCTGATGCCCTGGCCTCATTCCCCATGGTCCCCAGCAGCTTCTCCCCTGCTGTGCTGGCCAGCTGAAGCCCTTTCTCACTCAGCCCCAGCTGTTCCAACTTCACTGTTAGGAGTTCCCTCTCCCACCCAGACTGTCTGTCCCCATCCCATACCTGTCCTCATCCCACACCTGTCCTGCACTGGCCCCAAGCTTCAAGACTGAGTGCAGCAGAGGGAGATGGTGCCCCAGCCCTCCCCTTGGTCCTCAGCACCAACCCCACCTCCCACCAGCTTCTACCCCTCGGTGGCGATGATGGCCCATTCCTGCCCTGCTCCTGCATCAGCTGCTGCCAAAATCACCCCCTGTTGAGCCTGCGCTCCCCACCACGTGACCGACACTGCGGGGCCGTGCACGCCGCGGCTTCATACCCCACTTTCCCCTTGTGCCAATGTAACAAAAAACACGAACCACAGCTGGCTACAAACCCTGGATTCGGGGAGCGCACCCTTCAGCACGATGCATTTGCTTAACGCTCTGTGCTGTCTTTTCTTCAGTGTGCTGGGTTTTTTTTCCCTACTCCACTAATTTCCCTACTGAGCTTCATTTTTTCGTGCTTCGTTAACATTTTCCCTTGTGCCACTTCTAATACATAGCTTTACTTACAGAGCAGGCTCTCCCGCTACGGCCCCCCCTCTTCCATTCCCGCTGGGCTCTCCGCTTGCTCTCCATGTGCTTAGGAAAGTGGCCATGCAGGTGCCAGTTAGGTCTGGGGTGCCAAATATCTTCCTTTTTCTTCCTCAGCATTTTGGACTGGAGTTTTGACTTTTCTTCCCCTTGACATCGCTGACCTGAGCGAATGGAAGTTTTCCCTTTTGTGAGTGAGACCTTCAGTGCGAGACTCCTTTCTCTCAATGCACTGATGGAGAAGATTATTAAAACCCTTGTAGGAAGGTAAGCTGGTTCTCCTTTGTTTGTTTAGGGTTTTTGTCTTTCTTGTTTTGTTTATTTGAAGATTTTGAGTGTTATTATTTTAAGAACAGAGCTTGCCACCTTGCTTGCTGCTGGAATTTGTGTTGAGGACGGAGGTCGACCCACAGGACCAACAGGCTGCATAGCCTCCATGGACCACGACCACCAAAGGCAGCCCAATGGACTCAGCTTTCAACGGGGGCTGCAAACAGCGCAGGCCTACATCCTGTGAATGTAATTCACTGAAGTGGCCTATTTTTGTTCATTTTTTTTAAGGAGATAAACACTCAGAGTCATTATCCAGCGTGCTTGTGGATATCTGTACCTCACAGAATCCGACCACCAAACGCTTAACTGGCTCACTACCGATCTAGCAGCCAAACTCCAAGTACGTTACTTAGGAAATTAAGCACTAATCGCAGCTCACTTTTCTCCTCACGTACACCCACCCCTCAGCACTGAGGGATTTAGGGAGGCTGGGATCCCCGGGCAGGCGCAGCCCATGGTGCGAAGCCCAGCTGGCTAAATGTCAGGCATTAGCAGCACTCGCCTGCTCAGGAGGAGCGGGGACGGCCGCGGCTAGTTGCCATGGGCACCAGAGCAGCAAAACGATAATAATATCAAGACGAAAGGTAAAAGAGTAAAATAGGATATCTCCATTCCGTTTCGAATATGGCTTCAAATTAACTGTGGTGAGTAATTACCTGTGGAAAGGAATAGTGATTGATTCTGTAGTTTAGAAGGAAAACCCCTTTAAGAGTGGCTGCAAGAGACACCTTTGATTTTGCCTGCCATAAAAGGGCTGTTTTTTTTTCTTTTGTACAAGAAAAGAAATAATGGGCATGAAGTACCTCACAGCAGTTATGCTAAGGCAGCTGTTTCATTATGGTGTGCACTACTTGGTATTATTTTTCCGGACTGTTTGTCAGTTGTGCTTGGTGGCCTTCCTACCTGACCCCCCAAAGGAAGGTTCCATTTCCCTGGAATAAGGGGACATTTGCTGAGCTCCCCACGCATGGCTTTTCTCCAGCTGGGCTCTGTGCATGATCCCACTACTTTGAATCCTTGCCTAGCACCTGCAGGATAACTGTCCTGACTTCCATCTGATTTATAAAATTATTTGACCTTTTCACTTTTGCCTTCAGCCACGAAGCGCTCAACTGCCACAAAGAGCCAGCTCAGTGTGGCACAGCCTGCCAGCATCCCACAGAAGGAACAGAGCATTAGGATACCTGTTGAGGCAGGGTTTACACGAACAAAGAGACTCATTACCATGCCACTTCCCGGCTGCAAGTGCCGATGATAGCGTTGCTGGTTCGGATCTTGCCTTTTGTTCACTTTCCTACAGCTTCTTTTCTGCCAGGGAGTTACTGCTGTGACCTGGCTGCAGGTACCACTCAGGCCGGCAAGGGCCACGCACGTGCTTTACCCCTCAGGAATGTATACACCTGAATAACTTCTCCTCTGCTAGGGTCAGGGTTGTTCAAAAGCCACTGTCTTCTTCCTCCCTCCCTTTGCGCTGCTTTGAGTTATTTAAAAATGGAACAGCATGGCAGTGAGTCATCCCAAAAGGCCCTGTGGGCCAGGGGAGGCTCAGGGAGAAGCCCCTCACTTCGCTTGCTGTGCCCAGTGCCATATCCCAGAGCCAAGGCTTTGCACCTGCCCTGGGCTCTTCTGCCCTCTCCTGTAATGCTTTACAGGATAGTCTGTGCGGGGACTGCACAGAGGATGACGGTGGCATCTACAACCTGCATATAGTGTGAGGCTTCTGGCATTAAGAAACCCTTACCCCTTCTGTCTGGGGAATGACTCCTCTCCGAGTTAATTATGCTACCTAAATCATCGTTTCCTAAGTCTGGGCATCTAGTAGGTTCATTTACAAAAGGAAAGCTATTGAAATAGGACTCCTGGTCTACTCCTTTCTCTTTTTACTTCTGTCCCCTCATCACCCCCTTTGCTTCACACTGGAGCTGTGAGAACAGTGGTCCTGAGCTGGCAGGAGCATCAGCATCACCCACGCCCCGGACCACTATACTTGACTTTGTTGGTACCGCTGAAACAAGTGTGCAACACCAAACCAGCTCAGCTTCACAAAATGTGTTGTCGTGTGCACAAAGTGCTGCTGTGAGCAAACTGTGCCTCTGCCAGGTCACAAAAACAATGGTACTGGAGTGGGCAGACAGCCACAGTCTCAAACATAGTGCGAGGAGCAGTGTCTGTTCATCTGTCCTGATTTTCTGCAGCTCCCATTTCTGATTCAACATGGCTCTGCTCAGCATTACAATGAACTGTCTGGGTACAGCAACACTTAGGGAACTGCTGGATGCCATGAAACTAGATGGTCATTTAAAGAACCCTAAGATCATGAGAGACAGGACTTGCATACATTTTTTGTGTTGTTTACTGCGCAAGAAGCAGAGAAGTCCTGCAGGTGGATTCATTATGTGCAACACACTATCCTGTGACATGAAGGAGAGACACGGCATCATTCCTAAATATCCTTCCCCACTGATAAATTGCAGCGAGCAGGTTTGAAGCTATGCAGCGTGAAGGATAACCTACTTAGGATGAACACGTGCATGACGCTATCAGCAGTATTGATGCAGTTACCAGACCTCACGATGGGTTTGAGGAAGGGTTGTATCAAATCACAGTTTGAGGGAAGAGTTGTATCAAATCACCATTTGCAGAAGCGCTAAGGGAGCTGGTAGCCTCGAAGAGAAGCCACCTCACATTTCGCCCAGGCTGGGCTTTTTCCCTCAGCCCCAGGATGTTTGCTCACTGCAGCCTTCCTCCTCCCATGTCAGTGTAAATACAAATATAAGAAAACAGAAAACAAGGGAGTACTTTGTGTTTGAATGGGTGCCAGAGGAGACCTGGTGTGTGCGTGTCACGGACCGCCTGTACCTTCCCACAGTGGGGTCGCAACCAACGGCTGTTGCGACCACGATGTGTCTCACAATCAGAAGGCTCTTCTAATCTCCAACAGAGAGCTCCGACTCACTGCTCTCCAGGAGTCCTATCACTCCAACCTCCAGGAGGGAACTGCCCCACTCCCTCTGGGAGTGCCCCATCTTTAAGCCTCCCATAGGTCACGTGGTCCTCCAGCTGACCACCGTGACTCGCAGCCCTGTCTCGACAAGGCACAGGTGCTCCCATGTAGCAGCCAGGAACTCCCCCAACAATTCCCCCTTCTTTTTTGAAAAAAAGGCCTAATAGCCTTTAGGGGTTTCTAATGTTCCGACTCCATTTTCGTCACCGGTTTGTCAGATGCCTTGGAACGAAATCATGGGGGAATCGTTCTCATTTTTTTGTCATACTATGACGGCAGATATATCCATTGATCTGGCGACGATGGATACATCCACCCTGGCTGCTTTTTCTGTTGATCAACCTGTGGCTGCCGTAATGCTCCGCAAAAGCTTTGTCCGGACCATCATGCATCTGCGTACACTTTCTCATTCTTTTATTTCTTGGCCAGCCGTTAGTGTAAACCTCTAACTCGCATTGCTTAACAAAAGGCCCATCTTTCCGCACCTGTAACATCTCTGTTTTCCACATTTATGACGAGTAACTGGGCCATTAACTTTTCCGGCATTTATTATCCGCCTTTGACCCTTCCGCCCTGGGCATTCGATTTTATATGTCCCAGGTTTCCACATCTATAACACTTCTGCTTTCTAACACGCAAGGAACCCGAGAGGGATAGTGCCACGGGGAACGCACTAGGCCCTCCCCTCATTTCTGTTATAGATGATTCTTTATTGTTAACTGGTACCCCAGAGCTTCAGCCAGGTCCCAGTCCCCAGCCTCTATTGCTTTTGTTCTAACTCGTCCAGAAGCGAACTGGTCATGAGGTTGAACTGTTCCTGTAGTCGCTCCCAGGGGGTCTGGTTGCACTGAACAGGCGGATTCTGGCGACTTTCTCCTCGGTCTAGGTGCAGTTGGTAACTTCCCAGCAGAACTATCACTTGCTTCAGAGGTCTTTCTTATAGTCTCTCTTGCTGCAGGGTGGGTCATGGCCTGCTGCAGCATCTCCACTACAGCTGCTAACTGCCGGGATACTCCTTGTAATAGTGTCATAACTTGCTGTAGTATTATTGGCTGCTCCAAACGTACCTGGGCCCGGATAACCAGGTACTGCGGATATGAAGTTGCCAAGGGTGGGGCCAATTGCTCAAATGGTGGAGCCGTAGGCATAATACCGGGGGAAGGGGGAGCTGTTGGGGCAAAGGGTGGGGGATGTTTTAACACCTCCTGCAGGGTGGGGCAGAGAACCTGCACAGTCCCCGCAACTTTCTTGATATCCTTGAACAGTGAAGATAGACCTGATTCACTGTCCATGCTGTCTGAGGCCAATCCTCCCTCAGACAGTTCGTCATCTTCTTCAAAACCTTTGCCCATTGATACATAATCTGTTGCTTGAATTATATTATCCAAGGCCCCCCATGTACGCAATAGGTCAGTTTTGGTTAAGTCCTCCATTCTCAAAGAATACTTCACAAAGCAACTTATCCCCCATTTTTTTCCAAAGCTCTAGGTTAAAGGAGGCACTGAGACTCCTAGGTCTTCACGCTCCACCCGCCCAGTTGAGTAAATTATATAGATCCTGCTTCTTATATTGGCCCCCGCAGCCATTATCGCAGATTCAAGAAATGCAAAGTCTAGCCTTCCTTTACAAGTTCTGTCTCATGTCCATTCCCAGCGGCTCACCTTGTTCCAGGGTCTAGGTCAAAACTGGTCAATCCGCAGCTCCTGCCGCTCTCAGGCTTCGCTGGGCTCTGTATCTTGTATCTACCGCACTTCACCCTGTGGTCCAGGCAGTTCACACTTCAACAAATCACATCAGGGTCACCAGATGTCACAGACCACCTGTACCTTCCCACAGTGGGTCGCAACCAAACGGCTGTTGCGACCACCATGTGTCTCACCAATCAGAAGGCTCTCTAATCTCCAACAGAGAGCTCCAACTCACTGCTCTCCAGGAGCCTCCTATCACTCCAACCTCCAGGAGGGAACTACCCCACACCCTCTTGGAGTGCCCCATCTTTAAGCCTCCCATAGGTCACGTGGTCTCCGGCTGACCACCGTGACTCGCAGCACCTGTCTCGACAAGGCCAGGTGCTTCCCATGTAGCAGCCAGAAACTCCCCCGACATGTGCGTGTGCCGGCTCACGTGTAACTTTGGGCAGCTGCTGCAGAGGTGCCTCCAGCTCATCAGCTACCCCAAGGGAGATGGCACGGTGGGGCTCGAGCCCCTTCGCAGGGAATGAGACTTTGGGCATTTCTGGACCAGCCCCCAGCCAGATGGGGATTTGCATGGGGGAATTCAAATCTGTTCATCGCAACAGCTCCTGGTGCAAGTGAGGAGTTAGGAGGATAGTAAAGCAGCAAGAGGGTAGCTCATCCATCGGGTTGGTTGTTGGATCCATTACCCATGGATCCAGGCACTTCAGAAGATAATTTCAAGGTGGCAGAGGTGGTTGGGCACCTTGTTCAGCAGCATGCTCACAGCAGAGGCTTCTTTAAATGCAGGAGTAGTTTAATTATGAAGGCTCACGTGGGGCTTTCCTGGCTGAGGCAGGAGCACCGGCTGACTGATGTTTTCCAAGGCAGTCATCCATTAACGGGCAATTTCCCCATCCTTCCCTGAACTCCACAGCCCTCCGCTAAGCTCTGCTGCACATCGTTTCTGTAAGCACAAACCAGCATTTTAATTTTAAGTGCTTGACAGTGTCATGGGTTTCACTTCAGTTGTTCTTACAGGCTGCGAGACCCCAGGTTGCACACTGCACTCCGGTGAAGGCAGCAAACAGCAACACAAGGAGCAAACCACTCAGCACTTGAAATTTCTCCTGTAATCTAAGGAAAAGGAGGAAGGAAGGAAGGAAGAAGGAAGGAAGGAAGGAAGGAAGGAAGGGAGGGAGGGAGGGAAGGAAGGAAGGAAGGAAGGAAGGAGAAGGAAGGAAGGAAGGAAGGAAGGAAGGAAGGAAGGAAGGAAGGAAGGAAGGGAGGGAGGGAAGGAAGGAAGGGAGGGAGGGAAGGAAGAAGGAAGGACGAAAGGAAGGGAGGAAGGAAGGGAGGAGTGCAAGGAAGAACGAAAGGAGGAAGAAAGGAAGGAAGGGAGAAGGAGAAGGGAAGGAAGGAAGGAGGGAGGGAGGGAAGGAAGGAAGGAAGGAAGGAAGGAAGGAAGGAAGGAAGGAGGGACGGAAGGAAGGAAGGAAGGAAGGAAGGAAGGAAGGAGGAAAGAAAGAAAGGAAAGAAAGAAAGGAAAGGAAAGGAAAGGAAAAGGAAAGGGAAAGGAAAGGAAAAGGAAAGAAAGGAAGGAAGAAAGGAAAGGAAAGGAAAGGAAAGGAAGGAAAGGAAAGAAAGGAAAGGAAAGGAAAAGGAAAGGAAAGGAAAGGAACTCTAAAACTGCAGGAGTTAATAAAATAGCCATAAAACATGTCTGCTCCCCCCCTCTAGGTAATATTTAATATGATGTATAGGTACGATGACATACTGGTCTAGTGTGTGAATCCATGACTGATCATACTAAATGCAGCCATACATGATAGTCAATGTGCCTGCACACAGGGAATATTCTCTTCAGTCAAGCTAAGCAAACAACAAAATCTTTCTCTCTTCTGCAGCCAGCCCAGGGCCTTTACCACCCTTTGGTGATTGCACTGCAGTCTGCAAAGCAGTTGGGGGCACGTATGTGTGTGGAAGCAGCAGGGGTTATATAGAAATATATATAGCTAATCAAACTTTTATTAACCCGTGGCCTTCCAGCTCAAAAGGACACGGTCAAAACAGTGATGATTTGTAATGACTGCAGCCTGCTGACTGAGTAGAAAATCATTTGCAAACCACTCCTGATTTTCTGTGAGGGTTTTCGTGACGTGCCATGCGCTCGCCGGGGCTGTCGGGCAGCTTTGCAGCGCATGACGAGCACGCAGCTGCTTGCAGCTTGCTGCCCAGAGGAGATGCCCAGGGGTGCCCAGGGCTGTGCAGCACCTTCACTACCTACACACATGCCCACGCCGGCTGAGGAGGAGGGTGTCTGTCACTGCAGTGGTGGCCGAGGAGGACTCCAGTCGGGAAGACCTCTTTTGAGTTGTTCACATGGCTTTTTGTTACCTTTCATCACAGCGCGACACTGAGCACGGGGAGGTCAGCCTCTCACACCCTGTGGTCCACAGCGCTCTCACACCAGCTTGTAACGGAATGTCCTTGGAACCAGGGCTGCTTGGTCCTGCTGCCAGGCTGGATGTCTGGAGCACATGTCGCAGTGGAAAACACAGAAACAGAGATCCTTTTATTTCTTAAGCCAGCAAGTAACAAGCAACTCCATGTCTCAAATATTAGTCAGCTGTACAAAAATACCCTGAGACTTTCAGATTTCCAAAATATTTCTGTTTCTTATTATTTATAGTTCACATACGACACCCAAATGCTATCCCAAGCGCTTTGGCTCACATTTGCAAACAACCCTCATTCACTCCGTCCTAGCGAGGTCCCAACTGCCCTGGGGGCTGTTATTATTCACCCTCCATCTTCCCTGCCTCTGCCCTGGGATCTCCAGGAGTCCCCCCGCTCCATCCCTCCTTTCCCCATTCCCAGCACCCAGGAAGGTGCCTTTGGGGTGCCACAGAGCATGCAGAAGCCCTCATCCTCTCTTGGGGTGCACGGCACAAGCAGCTGCGCTGACAGAGGAGCGGTGGCTTCCCTGGAGGTGACAGATGCCACGAGTTTTAGGGGGCAGGGGCAGAGCCCGAGCTGAGGTGTGTTGAGGACCCGCCAGGCACGTTCCAGGGGATGATGATGGAGCACATTCGATATGGCCCGAGCGGACAGCATAAAGCCCGAGCCCTCGGCCAGCACAAGGTCTCATGGCTCATGGGACTTCACCCAAATTTCCCAGCAAGTCACTGCTGTGGACACACATTGGGGTTGGACAGACTAATTACAGCCTCTGTGGTTCAAAAACAGGAACCAGCAGTAGCATCATCCGGATCCCACCTCCGCCAGGAGGGCACAGCAAAGGTTGTCAGCGTGCACCAGGTGGGTGTATCGGACCACAAACACTTTTCTGTTACTGCTGGATGAAGGTAAGCGCAAACAATCAAATGTGCTTTCCTATTTTCTGTGTCTCCCTCTGCGTCGCTGACAGAAGGAATCCAAATGTTTCCAAGCAGGCAGTGCCTATCTGCAGCAGGCAGACAATTTCTACATGCGTTAGCAGCACAGAGTCAATAGAGAAACAGCAGTCCAGCGTATCATCCAATTTTCAAATGTAAATAACCAGGCGCTTTTAATTTGAAGGACTACAGCAGGGAATAAAACGAACCCCGGAAAGCACAGGCGGCGATGACCGCCGGCGGTGATGCATTCCCTCCAGGTGCACCGGTGATTTTTCCCAGCCCAGCCCCGCTCCGGCATGGCTGGAGGGGAGGAGGACGTGAGGAAGAGGCACTGGTGGTGCAGGCGGTGATCAGCAGCAGTGCGTTGCCTCTTTCAGAGACCTCTTGTGCTCACACCATTGGCCTCACCAGCAGCACCTCGCATCCCAGCCCATGACTGGCTGGTGCACCTCGATAAGGCCATCACGGGTGGAGTGAAACAAGGGATGGAGCATCCTCCTCCCTCCACAGCGACTGCAAGGAGGAGGGAAACAGCAAGAAATCTCGAGGGGATACCATGGAGGAGGGGGAGGAGTGGCGTTTTTAGGAAAAACTCTCTTGGGGTTTGCCAGTGTAACTGAGAACAAAATTGTCTACGCCACCTGAAGGGAGACCTCTTAAAATCTCATCTCTAGTAGTGAAGCCCCAAGTGGAGGGGACGTGCTGCACCTGCAGCCACACCGCAGCAGAGGGCCGGGCTGCAAAGCCATCCTTAAGTTGGCTGGGCACTGGACTGCTCCTGCCCGCCACGCATCCCAAGGCAACGCCAAGCCAGGAAAGTGGGCCTGGCACCCAGACAAGCAGTGACAGAATGTGTCTGTTCAAAGGAGGACACCAACCAGACAGATTATGTCTTGCATAAACCTGCCAGTCTCCATTGAAGACGGTGGGAAGGGGCAGGTTTAGCGCAGCCGAGTGAGTTCAACCCGGGGCTCCTCGTCCTACTTTGCACTTTCTTCATCCCCTTTCTGCGCCAGCAGTGGATGTGTTGAAGGTGGCACGCAAGGGGGGATGTGCTGGAGGTGCCGAGCATCAGTCTGTCAGATTGGAAAGGTCACCTTCTTTCTCAGTGTTCACCAACCATTAAAAAACCCAAACTTCTGGAAATTAAAGATGAACATCTGCTTTACAGCCCACTGCTTCCCAAGGTGAATCTGGTGCAGCAGCATAAAGCAGGGTATTGCTGGTGCTTTGGGAAGCCACCGGCAGTGCCAGGCGGGCTGGTTGAGACCCTCCAAAATGAACCTCTACCGCTGGGCTGTGAGGAAAGGCTGGGTTTGCTTTTTTGCAAGACTCGTGTCACAGCAGGTTGCACAGAGCAAGAGAGGGTGCAGGGCTCGCAGGGAGCAGCAAAAGCCTGCAGTGGTAACACTGCCTGCAGCATAACCGGAGTGATGAGGTAGCCGAGATGCTCCAAGGATGTGGACAAAGCAAGATTTGCAATATATTTCATTACAACAACCGATCTAGTAGGAAAAAAACAGACAAGATTTCAGGTGTACACGACTTTTTGGCTTGTTTGCCTAAAAGCTAGTCTGCACTTGTTGTCATTGTCGTTTTTTTTCCCCCGTGGACTCATGAAAATACGCTGGAGACAAAAAGGGAAACATCAGACAGAAGCAACGGATGTCCTAAGATTTCTCACACGCCTGGTGTCGGTGGGAAAGGAGGGGTCCTGTGCTTGTAGGGGCACTGATGCTGAGCCCTCAGACGCTGCTTCAGCAGTGCCAGGGCCCCTCAGCAGCCGCGGCAGCTGCAGCCGTGCAAAACCTGCGCGAAGCTGCAATCCCAGCACGGAAAGGCAGGAAAGCCGGGAGCCGGGCCCCAGGTGGACGCTCACTTGTGGAACTGTTTTTTCTTAGGGGAAAAAAAACCTAAAACCACAACAAAAAGTAGAAAAGAGCAGCACTCAGAACTGGAAACTGTTAAATGTCTGCTCTTTTTCAGATTTTTATCTCCCATGGAGATCAGCCGGTGCGCAGCCCAGCACGGTTTGACACAAGTCACGACGTTATATGCCGAGGTCCAGGCAAGATTAGCTGGTTTGTATAGTGTTGCGCTACCTTGCAACTACTGATTCACTGCCAGTAGATCGATAGATTGTTTTACAGGAGGGAGAGAAGGGGAAAAAATTTCTGAAGCCCACCGGTACTTAAAACAGTGGATGCGCTCCACCTGCTGGCTACTCACGACGGAGGGAGTAGCATCCTTACGGAGAGCCCAATCACGCTTCATGTTGCCATCCTCCTGGCTTTTTGCATTTGGAGGGGAGCCGGGGGAAGAAGAAAGGAAAAACGGATGTAAAGAAGAAAGGAAAGTGAGAGAAGATGAGGGCTGCATGTCACAATAAATAAATAAATAAATAAAAGACACAGCTCTCCATTTTAAAAAGAGATGCTTCAAGAATATGTAAGCTTGCAGCAACCTTGAGCATGTAAAGCCATTTTGATTTAGTTTAAAGTTCCCAAAGAGGGACTCTCTGAATGCTGTACCCCATTTTTGATTCATGCTGAAAGGGCTTATACCTCAGCCAGCTGAGGACACATCCCAGGCCGGGGAGGGCAGAGGTACAAACCTCCCAGGGCTCCTACCTCGGAGCAGTCCCCTCGGCACCCTCTCTCCCAGTGAATGCAGCTGCTCCTGCTGCCATTACGATGTGGAGTGGCCAGACATTTGTCTCCTGCCCCTGGTCCTTGATAACATGCCAAACCTTGCTTTTATTTTCCTTTTTCAATTCGGGTGAATGAGCTTGTCAGCAGTTGCTGTCTACATAGGATTTATCTCATCTCATATGATCTACAGTCCCCACAACATCTCCTGTGAAAGACAGAAATACTTTTCCTCCACATGCTGGGGAGGAGGCAGGGACACAAAGCAGACTGAAGGGAATGTGTTCAAAAGTTCATACCATTTTAGGGTCTCTGTGATTACTTGAAAGTAAATTGACTTAGACATTTGAGGGCCATTAGGCTGCTCGAAAATATTTTCTCAGTATGGTCTCCTTGGGTTTTCTTGGATTAACCAGTGTGAGGACCAGGTCTGATGGTTTGTCAAGCCAAGGGTGGAACTGCTGTTCAGATCTGGGGGGTGTTGGTAAGCCACTGCTAGACCCTCCAGCAGCCAAAAGGTCTGTGCACAGGACAGTCAGGGGAGGAAAGAGGAGGTGAGCAGCAGTTGTCACTCTAAATAAAAAAAAAAAATCCCAACTTTTTGCAAAATAGCAATTCTGCAGTGCTCTGAGGTGTTAAAGGGATGTCTTACACACTGTTTGGTTTTTCTTAAGAAAAAAAAAATAGAAAAATGCAACCCAACCTTTAGAAGATCTGTCCTGAAGCAGAATTAGATATTTTTTTTTAATATCTAAATTTAATAATATTTTTGCATACTTTTTATAGTTACACATATATTGTACTTATATACATGCATACATACATGTACACGTGCACACACCACATATATATACCAGATGCCCTCACACAGGGGACAGGAAGCCTGTTTCTGCCAAGGTCTACTTAAAAATGTTTAAGCACACGGCTGCACACCCATGATCAGGTGTTTCTGCGCTTGCAGTGTCCAGTTGCATACACTCTCTGGTATAGCATCATACTAATGAGGATATATGGCCCTGGGCTTGCTGTCACTCTGCCCAAACAGTTTTGAGCACAGCCAGAGCAAGCACGAGTCCATCTATGTCCAGCCATATAGACCTGTCTGAAGCTATTCAGATCCCCCCTGTCCTTGAAAGCCTCGTGCAAAGCAATTGCCCAAGACGATGCAGCGTTTGTGACAGAGCAGTAACTAACCAGAGGTTAATGCAATAACAGTGTCATCTAATATCTCATGGGACAGCATTTGAGTATATTTCAGACCTGTCCTGAATACAGATATTACCAGTGGGTTGCAATTTGTCTATGCCTTTGCCTGCAGCTGCTCCTTTCTATTATTCCAGCAAATATCGCAGAAATGCATAAAAGCTTCGGAAGAGTGAAGTGCGCTCGGGCTACCGTTTCCTTGTCCTCATTATTAATCTACTGCCTCTCATCCTTGTGTATCAAGTCTGTCTCCTACTAAAAAAGACGCTTCCTTCTCCACTTTGCAAGAGAGTCTGGGGCATTGATACGAGCCTTTAATTCAGCCCTATCTGCTGGCTTTGACAGAGCCACGCTAATTCGTAATCAGATTGAGGCTATGACACTGTTCAAGTGCACACAAAATATGAAGGATACAGGGCAAAGAAGGAGGAGGGAAGGGAGAGAGAAAGGGAAAGGATATATGAGCAAAGTCACTGCTTCTGATGTAACATTCGACTTCATGCACTGGTGCACAAAGGGACACAAAGGGGCAGAGGAAAGATATTCGCCTGGGGAGACACCGTTTCCAGCCAAACGACTGCTCTGCTACACCTCAGCGTACTGCCACAACAGGACAGGTAGAGAGGAGAAAGAGACGACAAGGTGAGCCGGGGAATGGAAGGAGAGCTTCCGCAGGGACCGAGGGCACGGCTGAGGGTAAGAGACGATGGAGATGCAAGTGATGAAGCAAGGAAAGGAAATAAAACAGTAACGTGGGGAAAAGAACAAAAATATCAAGAGAAAGAAAAATAAGGGAAAGAAAGAGCAAAAAAGGGCACAGAGAGAGGAAGAGGAGAGAGGTGTCCTGACAACTTGGAGTGCACCTCTGAGTGCCGCTGGCTGCAGCTGCCCCTCAGGCAGGCAGGGGAGGCTTACCATCCCCGACCGAGCGTGGGTGGGGTTAGGAGGAGCTACCGAAAATGAAGCTGCAGCACCCTGAGTTCCTCCTTTCCTCTGTAATCTGGCAGAGCCGGAGTAGAAATAGATAAGTATTTGCTTTTGTTCTGGCACTGTTCTGTTAAAACCTCCCCATCCTTCTTCATGGGTGCTTGAGATACCCCACCCCACCTTCTCCTACCTTCTTCTGGGTAGGAAGCCTTACAGGTGTCTATCCCAACAGCTTTCCACATACGTTTTTACTACAGAGGTATTATTCTAAGTGCGTTTAATTTTATTTTCATCTCATCCTATTGAAGGTGCAAACTCCGATGGCCTTTTTGCACAACAAATCTCCAAACCCGCCACTCGATGTCTATTTTCTTTCAGCTCCCTTGAGGGGAAACACCTCACTGTTCTGCCGTGCACGTGAAATGGCTGAGCACACATGAGTTACTATACCCAGCACCCAGGTGCACTGTATTAAAATTGCAATCCAAGGGCACAAAGGTTGAGCGTTACGAACTATTAATGACTTTTTCTCACAGTTTTGGTCCAAAAACATGATCTTAGTTATTTGTCACTTGAAGGGACCTAGGCAGAAATAGAATTCAAAGCTATTGATTGCAGGCAATTTTTTCTTCAAAGAAAGCCAATATGCAACACTGAGTGATAGCAGGTCGACTTATATTACGGCTTCTTCCCCTTTTACTCCCTTGTGAAGAGTTTTCAACAAGGATTACAGCTTTACAGTGCAGAGCTGTTTTCCAGGTGAGCTGAAGCAGGATTTATTTGAGGGCTGACAGTCTGTATCAGTCTTCTTCCAGTTTAGACAGCGCGTGCAGAGATTTGAGAGCTCTCTGCATCAGCCCAGCTCTGTTCCCATCACACCAGCAGACATTCAAAGGGGACAGAGTCAGGATGGTGCTCAGCCTCTGCACAGCCCCTACCCATAAGGGGCTGCCGTATGCCCTCGGATCCAACTGAGTGGATGCTGCTGGTAGGCATGTACACATACACAGACACACACATATGCAAAATCAGGTCTCTCGGGAGACCTGCAGACCCTACAGTCTCTCCAGCTGTTGACTTGGACCTCCTGGTCACTCCCGTAGCCAGCTGGCAGACCCTTTGGTCTCTTCCTGGCTACCAGGCCACTCGACCTATTCTTTGGCCAGTCCTGCCTTATGCTCACTGGTGACACGTGTTGACAAATGGACCTTCACACGCTCCAGCGGTGGCCCACAGGAGCACAGGTACAAAGATCTGTAGGTCCCACTCCAGCTGCTGCCACTCAGACAACCCCACACCCACGTGCACACAGTAAAATGGTCAGAAATGGAGTTTTAATGAGAAAACAGGGACAGGTTCCACTGACCAGGAGCAGAGCAGGGCCAGACAAGCACAGTGACTAGCAACTTATGTACACAACCACCCCCTTTTATCCCTTTTTTCCCCTCTCTTTTCTCACACTTGTTCCTCCTCAAGCTGACTTGATCCCTCCCCTTCCTCACCTTGAGTTCTCTCCCCACCCTGAACAGCCCAGAAGTCACATGCAATCTCAAGATGTTCTATCCTGCATGCCACTAAAAGTCTTATCCCCTACACAGGCAATGACTGGGGTGGTGGGATCAAAGGTGCTCTAGAGCCTTTCCCTCGCCCCATGGCAATGGAGGTCCCCCCCTGGCTATGGGGCTGGGATAGCCTGGGGAGGGGCAGGGTTCCCTTCTCCATCACATGCCTCTGTCCTCTCTCATATGTAGGGACACCAGTCCTTCATCTGACACTACCAAGTTGTTGTCCTGCGTTCAACATAATCCAACACTACCCAGTTGCTATAAAGTTCATGTAAGATTTTGGAAATGTCATAAGCAATAAACAAAATGGTACTCAAACAGAAGGGGAGGTGGTACGTGGAGATGAGATGCCACTACCTTTTGCAGTTGCCATCACCTGCCACCATTGTGTCATGCGGGCAGGCACACACACACCTGGAAAAAGGACAAGTAAAGATTTCTAAGACAAAAGGAAGGATGAAAGAGGTGTGTGAGGAGAGAGAACATAAATACAAGGCAGAGATGAGCTGAGAGGTAGGCTAGCCTCGACCTGCTGCTCGCAGAAAGGAGGCAGAGGATGAGGAAGGGGCAGAGAAATGACAGGGAAGCAAAAAGGACAGAAATATTCTGCCAAAACAACATGGTCTGCAGGGCTAATTTTTTTGTCTGCAAATACATGGAAACACAGTGAAGGAGAATGTGAAAAATAAAAAAGAAAGTGGAAAAAGAAATACATATTAAATGAAGCAGTGCGTTCAAATGTGGAAATACAATGGTACAGAACTGAGAGGACCTGCGTCAAATAATCTGATTACATTGAAGTAAATTTTCCAGGAATTCAGAGACAAATAGAACTGTACCTAAAAAAAACCTATGAAAATTCAGTGTGACTCTAGCTTGCTAAGCGTGAAGTGAGAAGTACCCTTTTTTGGTGAGTCATGTAGTTGGAAAATTTTCTTCAAGAGGTACAATGTTATATGCACACTGCGGGGTTTGGTAGAAATACCTGTAGGAATACCCCACACTAGTGCAGCCAGGAGCTCTGCTGCTGGCCAGCAGGGAAAATTACCCTCCGAGTGGTATGGAAAGGGAGGCAGGTGGCCGGGAAGACCAGGAGGGCAAGTCTGTGCCTTGCCTGCCTGCTTTGCCACAGCACCATGAGTGAGGCACCTTCAGCTCTCATTCCGGTAATTTTAAATATTAGCATGAAATACATTCATGAGAATCCTGTACTCATGGTCACAGTATGGTTCAGGTCAGAAGGCACCTTCAAAGACCAACTAGTTCATTCCTCCTGCCATGGGCAGGGACAGCTTCCACTAGATCGAGTTGCTCATACCCCATCCAGCCTGGCCTTCAACATTTCCAGGATGAAGCATTGCTCTTTCTTCTCTGAAAATTCATTTCATTATCCACGTTAATCTTTGACAGCTATTAAAATGAAGAGCTGGTAAATAACCCTTCTCTTCACTTCTTAGTCTGGATCTAGCATTGAAATTTTTTAATAAATAGCATGAATTTCTTAGCTCTTAGCTTTTATTTTCATTCTTCCAGCTCCACTCTTGAAAATAATTCTCTCATCTTCAAATCTGACTAGAAAAAGGAAAGAAGCTCAACTTACAACTGAATAATTTTCACAAGAAAAAGACATTGAGAGGGAAAAATAAAAGTGTGATAGACTAGAAGATGATACTACTGCTGAGAGAGAATCTAAGAGACCTATTAAAGAAATAATAACAGTTGTGTTTAAGAACACTACATTTTTAGGATAGACATTAAGAAGACAACTAGATACTAAAGGATCCACACAAGAATTTAGAGAAGTAACTGCAAAACAGTTTAAATTCATAGAGAGACGCAATTAATTATGAGACTGATTTGTGCTAATTTCACCTCTAGAAGTGCAGAAAAATACAAAAATTAAATACTAGGGTTTATAGGCTGCACATTTTTTTCATGCAAAATGTCCTTATGACAAGGCAAATCCGTCTGAAACCACTAAAATTACATTGAAGGTTAATGGAAGAATAATATTTTTTTTTAAAGTAAGTAAAGAACCTCATTGCAATTCATCCTTTAAAAACACTTTAGGAAATGCTATCTTAATCGTCTCAATTCCCACACTTTTTTTTTTTTTTTACCAGCTACCTGGAGCCACTGTTCCACTTGGTATGATTTAAAGCCTCTGCCTGTACCACACACTCACAGCTCTGTCTGTGCCTCCGTCTCTGCACCACAACTCCTCCACGAGTCCATCCCTGTCCGGAGTCACACTCATTGCTTCTCTTATCCAAGCATTTGCATGCTTTCTCTGGTACCTTTGGACATTTTCCAGTGGCCGTAGCTTTTTCTTTTCAACTGGCTTTGTCATAAACCTGTTGATTGTGCCTCCCCTGTTATTAGCCCATCAGTTTATCTGCAACAAAACCATCTGAAAAGCATTGTCTTTTTGCCTTTGGCAAAAGACTGCCACCCCAGTGACCTTCCATGGCTGACCTCTTCAAGTGCTTCCTGGAAGCTTTTGAAATCATCTATGTATTTTGACTTAGTAATATCCCAGTAAATCCAGAGCTCCTGAAAATTAATGAAAGATTTAGAGAAGGATCACAGTAACTATATCTATCCATGCATACACACACACATATACAGAAATGCCCTTGACGACAGAGTAAAAATAAGAGAGACAAAAGAGGGGAGACTGTAAACATTAAGAGTCAGGAGGGATAAAGCAGCTTTGGGAATGAGTGAGGTTTGGAATTAAATTGGAGAGGCTTTTGAAAGGAAAATGATACTTGAGTAGAGGTTAGGGCTTACTGAAGAACATTTCCGAGGTGAGAATACAGCAGAATAATTAGGATCAAGTGAAGGGGAACATAACGAGATTGGATGGTGAGAAATGCCATTTCATTGCTGTGACTGAAGGAGTTAGTGTTATAGGAGGCTTCTGCCTACGGACAAGCCAGTCTTACTAATAAATTACACCCCCCCCTTCCCCCAGCACAGATATGTGCTAATACAGTTTTGTGGTTCAACAGCAGTTTCGTATGGGCTGTAAAGCAATTGGTTCATAAATTAAGAAAATTCACAAACTAAGAAAAAACAATTCACAAACACCTTTCAGCATCCTCTGAAGACAGGTGTAACTGTGCCTTGATTTTGTTGCCTGTGCTGTTTTGGACTGTATGTCCTCCAGCATTTCTAGCAGCCACCATACCCACTGCCTCAACAGCACTTCTTTTTCCATCCAGAAACTTTATCCCAGCAATAAAAAGCTGCTTGGGGCAGTCGTCCAGGATTTCATGCCACCTGAGGGCTCACCTGGGGCAGCAGTTCTGGCCCGAGACCTGCCAGACCCCGAGCCAGAGCACGCGTGCTGTGCAGACAAGGTGCACCAACGCCTGTGTGCCTGGCGTCAGGCTGGGCTCTGAGTGCTGAGCTGTGGTTCAGGAAGCTCAGCATAGCCCTGGGTGTCCAGAACACACTGGATTTTACTGTGTATGCACTGCATAAGTGCTCACACGAAAGTCTCCCAGGATTCCTCTGTGGAAAATATGGAAATTCTCCTGCTGAATGTCATTTTTCTTGCACAAGATGTTATGGTCTGCTTTTCTGTATATTAATTACATTTTAAGTGCGTTTGCTGAAGCCTTGTTTTGCTGGGCTTACTAAGTTATTGCCAAGAATGCTTGTTACAGGCAATGGAATGTGAAAATTATTGAAGTCCAGAATATAGTTTTGTTCATTTTTAGCATATGTATTGGCTAGATAATACAAAACCCCAGGGTTTAAGCAATTGCAGAGCTAATGTTCCACAGGAACAGCGCAATCTCTTTGTGAAACTACTGCAGGTACGGAACAGTGCCTTTTGGCCTTTACTACTTATTTAAGACCTTCAAAATGCAGGACACCATTTTCTGTTTTCCCTTGTGCGCTTATTTGATCACCACCTGGGATGGTGCTCACCCGGTGTCTGGCAGCAGATCCTTAACCCCTACTGTCATCGCCACGAGCATCTGCGGTCCAGGCCGCTCCCTGCCACCTGGTTAACACACAGCTGTGAGAAAAATGGCACTCGTGGAGGAGGTTGAAGGTACGGGGCTCCTTCTGAGACCTTGTTCACATCATCTTACGGAACACACACAGAAACAAGCGGAGTCTTCTTGCTGGGACGTGTCTGGTAAAGACTATGAGTGGCTATTGCATTTTCTATACTTTCCTGACGTACGTCACACGTAGAGACAGAGATTGCTATTTTGCCATTTGCTTGGAGAAAAATATGACATGACACTAAAGCAAAGTCAGCATCGGTGCATTTGCCTTTCCCAGTTCCCACTACCAAACTCGCTGTGTTTCCTTCTACCAGCAGACCATGAGAGACACTGCTGTCTGCAGCACTGATTTGCTACACACCCTTCTAGTGAATGCAGGGCACAGCAGGTATTTCCAGGTTCCTGAGCATGCTGTTGAGATGCAGTAAGTTCTGCTAACAGAAGCTAAACGCAGAAAGAAAAACATCGTTCAGTCTGCCACACGTTTTTACATGTCTTTGTATCATGTTACCCACATATGTACAGATTTTGGTGATACATGATAGCCCTCAGTATTTGCTCAGCAAGAACAGGCAGAGCCATTTCGTTGCTGGCAAACAATGCTGCAACTAATTCTGATACTAATAACTAATCCTAATATGGCAACTAATACTGGAGCAGGGCTTTACTGCAGACAGCTTGCTGGAAATTTTGCTCAAGTGAGGAAAAAAAATGAGCACAGGTTCAGACACACAAGGGACAGAAATGCTGGATGTTGAAAAACATTTATCCCTTAACGACACTGTTCTGCCTCTTGTATTTCCTCGAGCCTCTGCTTTCTACTGACCTCTCTGACTGAGGCCAAATACCACTTGCCCAAACTTGCAGCATGCTACTCGGCTGACCTCTTATATATGCTGTAATGTCACCACCTGTCAGTTTGCATTGCCCTCGTTAGACTCTGAAAATGGTAATTTAATAAAGGAAGGTGATATGAATCATCTTTGAATTATCATCTGTATATAATTCATTATGCACACATTTCTTGTGAGATCCTTAAATCAGCAGGGCTTCTTAATCAGAGACTTAAAAATTTTGCCCGTAACAGCTAGAGACTCGACCCATAAATCAGCAGCTAGGCCAACAGGTCCAATTCACGCTTCACATTTTTTTCCCTGTGAGAATGAGACATTTAATAACCACCAAGGTCACAGAAAAGGGGAAAAACCTTGTAACACAGAGTTGGTTTTGACAGCATCAGTTCCGGCAGCACTTTCTGAAAGCAGAGGAATTCGCAAGCACAGGACGAAACCACGGCCGGCAACGCTGCTGTGACATCGCGTCCTAACGGGATGATCTGAACGAGTGCTGGTGCCATCAGACTCAGCACAATTTTTCTTCCTCTGTCAATGGCAGATAATATTTGCCCAAGAGAGAGTCATACTCTTCGTCAGATTTAATTAGTAAAAATAATTGTTGTTCTGATACAGTCTTCTATTCAGTGAAGAAAACACATGATTTGCATGCTTTCCATTGGGGAGGAAGAAGTGTTTTGTGCAATGTAGGGGAGGACTTGGCTCCCAGGGCTCCCAGGGCTCCCAGGGCACAGTGAGCGCCCATCAAAGGTGGGGCGCTGCAGCCAGCCAGCACTGCTAGCGTGAGAGGGAGGGCCTCAGCTGGACCCACAGCCCCCCCTAAAATGCATCTGCCGAGGGGCAAGGGGAAGGAGAGCAGGCACCAGGAGATCCGGCCCCTCTGTCGTGCTGACTCCCACCTTTGTGGCTGCAGATGTCCTCTTCTGCCACGTTTGACAGATGGACCCCATAGAGGGGGCTGCCAAGAGACCCTGGCTAGCACAGCCAGAAGAAAAATGTGTTGAGCACAGCTCTCTAAAGTGCATTAACCTACCTTATGATTCCAATCTCTTATTTTCATGAAATGGCATGGATTTAGCAAGCATATAAAACCCCGCGATTTGAAAAGGAAGTGTAGGTTTATAAATCCGCACTTACCCAGCTAAGTAAATGGTCTGAATCTCAGAAGTGCTAAGCCACTGCCAGATTCCCCTGAGGTGAACAGCGTGGAATATCAGGTGCCTCTGAGAGCCAGGTGATAAATTTCAGAGTTTGCAAACTCTGGGTCTAAGGTTTTGCTAATCGATAGTAGTCGCTCGGATATAATGAACTGTCTGATAGCACCTAGTTTGGATGATGGATGCTTGTCTGAGCCTGGAACACAGATATTAACCATCTGGCCACATTTATTGGGCTAAATTCAGCAAATCAGAAACAACTAATTAGTTCTGTTAATACCCATTTGAAATAGAGCTAAGGGTTTGGACAGGGTTGTTTTCCCTTGTTTTTCTTTTTCTCTTTCTAGCAGTGCAGGCATACAGTTTGTTAGGGTTGAGAAGTGCCTGAATTCTGGTCCAGCTTCATAATGGGTGCCTGAGTAAAGTAGACCTCCAAGGGGAGAGGGGGGAATCAGCTCTACCTTCCAGCAAAAGGAGACTTCTGTGGAGAGTGACCCCACTGAGACATCTTGGAGATGGACTGCATGCATTAGGAAAATCTTTGTCCAAAATTTTCCAGAGTTTGGCAGATTTCTGTCCTCTTGAACTTTGCACTGGAGGAGACACTGTCTCCTTTATGTTTTAGACAACAAAGAACATACCTTTGTTTGTCCACAAGTAATAATAATGATTATTATTTACATTAATAAGAATCATAAACTCAACTCATCATGAAAATAGGCTGGTTTTCAAGGATGATTAATTAAATACTTTTTTCACTGGTGGCAAAGTTATCCTCAAAATGTGTTTGGGCTGTAGCATTATGTAAGACCAGTCTCTCCATGCAATTAACTCCACTCGTATCTACAACTTGGGAATCTGCTGCAGGTGGTTTTCCAGGGTACCCTTGGATGCCAGAACTTTACTCACAGCAAGGGTGCATCAGGAGAAAAGGAGACTGCAAACTGGCTGTGCTCCAGCTCCAGAATGAGACAGGACCTTGTTGCTATTTTAGTTTCTTCCTGGTTGCTATATGGTAATTTGATTGTGTTATTTTAGTTCAGCATGCGATTCTGTCTATTTTCCTGAGCTCCAAGACAGGAGATGTAAAGGGATGAGAGATTTATTCTGGGGCTCAGTCAGTTTTGAACATGACGTGCTCATGAAATGAGTGCGTTCTGGCTGGAAAGCAGCAATCACATCAGCAGGTAAGATTCATCTCACTGTCAGACTCTGGAGGGAAGATGTTTGATGTTTTGCAAGGTAGGGGCAAGTGGCTCCAGCACTCAGAGAGTGACTGAAGAAGGCATAAAGTTGTCAAGTGTCTTCTTTGCTTCTATGGCTGCGTTCAGCTAGAAACTGCCTGTCCAGAAGAGAGGGCTTGAAAGATTACACGCAGTGCTACAAACTGATGATGCCTGAATCTGAGCTGTTCCAGATTAAGTAGTTACATTTTTACTAGCAAAGACATATTTCTTAAAAAGACACTAGTATTACTTGTATTAGCTGTCGGGAAAACATGTCAAACATGGTATGAAGTGGCTCGCATTTGGTAAACAGAAAAACATTTTTCTTCCTCAAGCATTAAATTGATTAACGTAATTATTTCTAGGTATGTTGAATGATAAAACCAGATTGGCTTTGTTCGTTAGTATTATTACTACTGATACATGTTTCTTTTCCAGCAAGAGTCTGGAAATATTGAGGGCAGTGCTTCCTTACCTGGAAGCTGAGCTGTACAACACAGCAGAGCTGGAAGCCCACAAAGCCCCAACATGACGCTTGGGGTTTGCCCGAAGCGGTGGCACCTCTCTCACTTGCAGTCCCTCGGTGGAGGGGGATGCTAATCTGCTACTTGTCTGCTGCAGGAACATTTTTCCACACTACTCCTTCTCTGGCCTTTTGCAGCAAATCTGGAAATTTTCCAGTCCTGGCATCTCTGATCACTTCCCCGAAATGCCCCAGGGGTATCTGCAAGCCCTGGGTACCTGAACACAGGGAGAAAAAGCCCACTGGCTTCTTTCGTTTTAACATGTTTCACGCTGTCTTCAGCTCCGGAGAGGTGTAATGGTAAAATAACACAGACTGCGAAGTCAGCTACTTTTTTGATGCGTTTTTTCAAACAAACATTTGAAGGAAAAGCAACACAAAATGCAATTTTAAGGGTAAAAATCAGATGCTTTTCTGATTGCTTAACTTGTGTGAACCAGAGGGCTGTGAAATAAACAGCCCCAGGTGGGTCTGACCGAGAGGGCTCCAGAGCTGGCGTGGGGCTGTGTGACTGATTCTAGGAGAGAGGGACTCCCTCTCCCCCACTGCCTTGCATAAACCTGAAATTATTCTTTTTCTTCTCAAAAAAAAACTGCTTTTCTGGAGTAAATAGCATTTGTCATTCCCAGGAGGGGATGCTGACACTCCTTTTTTCTTACGGCTGGCATCATTCATGCATGTGCAGTCGGACTATCAGACCGAGCAGACGGGCTAGCTTACAGAAGTAGTATCAGCAAATTTGACTCAATAACACATTTTTATCATTAAATAAATAAATCTCCTAAAAATTCCCGCTTCAGCCATCAGCGAAATACTTTACCTACCACCAAACAACCACATCTCGCTACTGTGCAGCATTCAGAAATCGTTAAATCAGGCCATTAGAATTCATTAGATTTTCCTAACAATCACAACGGGCATATTATCATATAGGCACACACATACACACACACGTATTGTTCTCTGCCCAGGGAATGCTCCCTGTCACTTTTCTCAGCAATTGTGCACACCAGGACCATCTTTGATTTTAATGAACTCAAGATTTTCCCATAACTACCCATCTCCAGGGCTCTGAGAAAACAAACACTCAGGAATGGGGCTCATTTGGCTGCATTGTCACGGTCTGTATCAGCCATTACAATCTCCATCCTACAATATGCGCTTAATAGCATCGGAGAGCCTCGCCGTGACATCATGCATAGATCGAAAGAGATTCAAAAGCTTTCCACAAGTTTTAAGGTTTAGTCCTGCTGGTAATAACATCAATAATGAAATTGCAATTGTATTTGATAGGAGCAACAGTAGGCACCTCGGGTCTCATCCCGGGAAGTACTGAGCTGCTGCAGCCCCAGTAAGTCCAAGGAGAGTAGTTCAGCACCACGCAAAAGCACATCCTTATTTATTAACAACATATATACCAGGCAGTCCAATTAAACTTGACAGCCTGTTTATAGAAGCTTTCTGCCCAGTAGCAGCTTATGCAGGTATCAGCCAACAAACTGTAACGCAGCAGCAAACCAAGCAAAAGATGCTGGTGCTGGAATCTTCGTCATTTGAGCTGTACATCCTTCACAAACATTGATACGAGTCCAATAAAGGTCATAGCGCATTTATATCTAGCTTTAGGTGAAAGAACACCACTGCCTTTTTATGCTGACAATGCTTCGCAAAATTTATTGTGACCTTCAAGAACCTGAAAATATTCTGCACCATCATTACCTCAGGGTCAGTATACATTCAATAACCATCAAAAAAAGAAACTGCAGGGGTGACAGAAATCTGATGGTATAGATTAGCTGCTGAGGTTTCTGAATTCCCAAATCATCTGACAGGGAAGCAGCTAGGGGAGAGGATGGGGGGAGCAGAGTGCTTCAGCAATTATCTTGTCCAAGTTAGTTATGCCTCCAGTTACATGTGGCCATCGGTACTTCAATAACCGGTTAGCTCTCATTTTATCTTTTCCCTTCTCCTCAGCACCATGTCTTTGAGATCACAACCAGGCCAGACAAGCTTCCCTGTCTCATGTCCTTGGACCATTTGTTACATTGCTTAAGCTTGACTCTGGTTGTCTCTGATATCTGAAAGTCTCTTGATGGGGTTTGACCTGGTGAGGTGCTGAGTGACCCTGGCACATTGCTCAGCAGAGCTGGAGCTGAGGTTTCCCTACTTGGAGAGGACTCCACACCTCCAGAGATGTGACTCAAAGCCCGAACGTTTCAAACTCTGTTCCTTTCTAATCCTTTTTGTGTCCTCACACAGCAAACAGTTCTCCATTCTGGTTTCCATCACTTTCCTTCCCGTCATTTCTCTAGTGTATTTTATGTCTAGCCATTTGATTTTTAAGTTCAAGAACTTGCCAGCTACAGTGTCTGCTTGGTATGACTTAGATCTTACCTGCTTCACTAATTCACCAAAGCTAAGGGCTCCTGGCAATAAGTGTTAATTATGCAAGAAGCAGTTATTCATATTAATTTACAATGTTTCTAGCTGCTTGACTGGGAGGAAGGGCTGTTTTTACCTCCTAACCATGTTTTTCTAACCCTAGTAAGAAAAGATGCTTATGCTAAATCTATTTAAATCAAGTAAATCCTGATGTCAGACAAATCTAGAGGCTTCTGCGCTGACCCAGAATGATCAGGGATTGTGCTTCTTCTGGAATGGCACAAAAGCACATCTGGATTTTCCTGGTCAGTACACTGTTTGTGCAATATTTATTATCCTATTACTCAGAGTTCTTTTTCTTAGTTTGCACTTTTGTATTTGAGAATTCCTATCACTTTGTTAAACGCATCTCTCACTGGAACTTTTTACCTTAAAACACATTAAAGTCTATCCGCTTATTTCTTTACACAAACCTGAAATTACGGATAATAAACAGAACAACAAAATATCAGCCAAGGGTATGCAGAGGGTATAGATGGTTAAATCACACTGCTGGAAAGGTAAATAGAGACAAGTACAGAAAATAGCTTGGTAACAACAGTGTAGTAGCATATTTTAAGAGAGGTAACATGCCAAATAAATGAATGCACTCTGACCATCCACTTTCTTTACTTTCTGCACCATACATTTTCTCACTTAGCACATTGCAGGATTCTTTCTGCACTACTGTTTTGCAATGAGTTGAGTGCCTTTTCAAAAAGCTTTAATTTTGAGAAGAAAACACTTCTTTTTTGCAGATTTGCGTATTACATTCTGGATTAAATACTTATCTGTCTGCTATTGTTCACAAACTCTGATGTTACTTTGTCTTGGAATCAAGAAGACCCAAATAAGAATTTATGCTGTTGGAATAAGCAGGTTGAGGAGAAGAATTTAACCTTTTGCTGTATTTTACTGTAACTTTGAGATGGGATTCTTGAATATAAACCTAACGTCAGCTTGCAAAAACTATAAGACAAAGTCTTCCTATAATTGAATTCACCACAAGTGTAGTTTTAAGCATATTCTCCTTTTCCAGACAGAACTTTCAGAAATCTCTGAAGGTGATTTATACACCTCAGGCCCTGTTATCTTTCAGTAGAAACTAGGAACTGCAGGCAAAGCCTTAAGATGTTGCACAGGGCCTAATTCAAGTGGTCTGGAGGTACATAGTGAAGAACAGACCTTGCCAGGATCTCAAAACGCGCAATGTCCTCTCCTGCCTTCCCGCTGGAAAGCCTGCATCTCTCTTTCGCGTTCACTGGGCTGATCCTCATTCAGGTGTCTGGCCGCAGGTGGTAGCTGACGGGCATTGTTACAGATGTTCAAAAATACTTAGCAGAAGCCAGTGAGCAAAAACAACTATGCAGTAATTGAATGAAATCTGAACAAATGGTCAGCTTGCACATGTTTAAACAGAAAATGGACCGATGAATAAGATATCTGTAGTCTGTCAGGGGCTAAAGAACATCTACACAAGAGTACTCTGGTGTTGTACAGTGCAGACATGCAGACTGGGGCATTTCCAAATACGGAACCCAAAAGTGCACCACGTATCCCCAGCCAACAGCACAGCTCTGTGCAGTGTTAACACATGAAGAAGGCCTGAGCTTATCAAACAGGACGTTAGGCTACTGAATCCCCAATGTGGTGTTTGACCACTACCACTTATATCCCCCTTATGAAGACGTGTTTCCAGCAGAGCTTTGTGCCCAAGGCTAGGCAAAATGAACTTGGTTTCTAAAGGGCTGGGATTATGGACAAACCAGAACGGTCATGTGAAGCCAGCAGTTATCAACCTCACCCTGGAGCACCAATACTGGGTCAGGGTCCCCGCACTAGACAGAAGGGCTACTGTTGTTACTGCTATGCCAGTACCGATTGATGCGAGAGTAGTCCATTGAGAGAGGCAGGTCCCAGAAGAAGCCACCAAGATGACCTGCCTTTGGCAAGACCGAATTTGATGGGATCTTTGCTTGGAAGTGCAGCTCAAACCAATCTAGGCCAATGACTGGCTTTTGCTAATAGTGTCTTTGCAAATTTATGTATTCAAAACAACAAGCAAAGCAGCTGATGAACCATTCTGGACACGGCTTTGACTTTATCCACGCTATTTTTTATCCTGGCATATTTCTAACTCATATTACATTAAGGATGTTTAGAGTTATGTTCATTATAGCATCTTTTGTTGGAATTTCTCTCTTGGGTATGAAGAAATAATCCATATGAATATTTTTTCCCATTATAGGCCACATTATTAAGTCCATTATTGTATTTTAATTGACGTTATTATAGCACACTGAGTACTTTGGCATGGGTTAGAGATAGTTTGTTAATAATGCTATTACTAAAATACTAAAAGCTGTGTTTCTATTCAGGTCGATGTTGAAGCTTTCAAAATTGTACTCATTCTGTCACGTAGCTTGGGATCACAAATCTGGCATTATTCTGCTGTCTTTTGTACTGCTTCTAACTTCTCTAATGATCTGCTGTTTCAATAATGCCTCCATATATCACTGTACCAGAGGTGATACAGAACAATATATCACGTCTGGTTGCAGTCATTGACTGTGTCAAACAAAATTTTATCCTACCCAAAAAGTCTGAATGCGTTCAGCTTTGCCATTTAAATCAGTATCGACAGAATAATTCTCAAGATATTTATAGAATTTACTCTTAGCAAGTTGTGGGACTTACTTATAATCTCTTGCATTGTTTTTTTTTCCAGTATTTGTTTCAAATGTCTTTGTGGCTTCTACATACTCAGCAGAACTGTGAACACCTGTATCATCACCAAATCCTTTCCTGCAACACCCTACATGAATTAACAGATTGAATTTGACAGACACAGTATTTCTATTCATCATGGACAAGTTTGCAGTTTTCTATCCTGTGTCAAGTTCCAGGTTAAACAGAATAAAAGAATGGTAAAAAACACAGGCACTTTCCTTTTTTTAAAAAAGGACTAAGCAAGCTGATTTACAGTGATATACAGTAAATGGGGAACATATGATTAACATGTGGGCTGAGATTTTTTTTAAGATAGGACTTCACTTTAAAAAGGCTAAGGTGAAGCACTTAGTAAGAATTTCCATCAGTATAAAGTCAAAAAGGTGATCATTTAAGCTTGTGTTCAATACTTACTCTTAGGTCTCACTTTAAGTAGACAGAGGTTATATCTGTACTATTTAACACCAAAAGACATTCCTGGGCATTGCAACTTGATCAGGTATACTTTAAAATATTACAACAGTTCCTGGGATAGTTTTGGCCTGGGGTAACTTGTACTCTCCAAAACAGTCCCAGGCCTCAGGCTGTGAGCCAGGAAAGGTCAGGGACCATCCCCAGGACACAGCTTGTGTAAGACAACCCGGCTCGGGGGCTAAGAATAGAATCATAGAATCATAGAATCATAGAATGGTTAGGGTTGGAAGGGACCTCAAAGATCATCTAGTTCCAACGTCCCTGCCATGGGCAGGGACACCCTCCATGACACCAGGTTGCCCAAAGCCTCATCCAACCTGGCCTTGAACACTTCCGGGGATGTGGCATCTACAGCTTCTCTGGGCAACCTGTTCCACTGCCTCACCACCCTCTGAGTGAAAAATTTCTTTCTTATATCTAACCTAAATCTGCCCTCTTTCAGTTTAAAGCCATTGCCCCTTGTCCTATCACTACACGCCCTTGTAAAAAGTCCCTCTCCAGCTTTCCTGTAGGCCCCCTTTAGGTACTGGAAGGCTGCGATAAGATCAGCCCGGAGCCTTCTCTTCTCCAGGCTGAACAGCCCCAACTCTCTCAGCCTGTCTTCAGAGGAGAGGTGTTCCAGCCCTCGGATCTTCTTTGTGGCCCTCCTCTGGACCCGCTCCAGTAGCTCCATGTCCTTCTTGTGTTGAGGACTCCAGAGCTGAAGGCAGTATTCCAGGTGGGGTCTCACAAGAGCAGAGTAGAGGGGCAGAATCACCTCCCTCGACCTGCTGGCCACACTCCTTTGGATGCAGCCCAGGACACGGTTGGCTTTCTGGGCTGCCAGTGCACATTGCCAGCTCATGTTGAACTTCTCATCCACCAGCACTCCCAAGTCCTTTTCTTCAGGGCTGGTCTCAATCCATTCTCCACCCAGCCTGTACTTGTGCTTGGAATGACCGACAGTGTGGATGCAGACGCTTCTAAGCTAACTGACTTCATTGCCAGAGTGTGATTCTTGGCACATTTAATTTACTAACAGCGATGTAGACAGCTAGTCCTGTCGAAATGATGGCCACCTTAGTAGGTCGCTCATATATAATCTTCTAACGTTTTCCCAGAAGTCCAAGTTACAGAAACGAACAAGGTAGTCTATTTTCCAGACAGAATGTGGAAGGACCATTCCCATCAGCTTCAATAAGAGATGAATCAGGTCTTGTAGGCAGAAAGCTATAGGAAAGTAAAGCAACAAGGAAAAACAATCTTGTTTCTCTATGAGACTTCCAATCCAAGCAAGTTATTCATGAAGCTCAAACAGCTCACATAAACTTCTGTAAGTCTGGGAGGGGGCTATCTGAACTGGACGATTTGGCACTTACAGCACTCACACAAATCACTACAAACCAGATCAGCGCAGCCCATTCCTGGCTCTTGAGTCACAGTCAGGTCAAATGCAGCCCCTACATGCAGGGACTGTTTTGTGACCAGTGGTGAGGTAGTGCGGACACTGGGACTGCTCTTGCCTTGGGAGAAAGCAGGCCAGCAGTGAAAGTTAATTTCTCCAGGTTTTTCTGGGGTCCAGCTGAAAGCTCAACCCTTTCCCAGCCATGAGAGGAGTCTAATTCACACCACGCTCGCAGTTTTCCTTCTTTCACGTCTTCAAGACATGTGGTGTATTTCCATGTAGAAATTTTGATGTTCAATGAGTCAGACGGGTGGACCCTGCCTCGACTCCATCCTTAACTGGTGTGAAGAGCTTAAATATGCAAAAAACCTAACCTGTTATACCAGTGAAAGAACTTACGGACTGTTCATCGTAGTTAAATGAGATTTGAGAGGCACTGAGCAAAGGATTTTTCTTACAGATTTCTATCAAACTGACAATGACCAGTGTAACTTGTGCCAGCAGCACAACTGTATATTGACTATGGGTTTTCATTCAAGGGAAGAAATGCTACTCTACTACGTATTCCCATCTAACACCTCCAGAAATGTAGGGCAGAGATTAGGTATACATTGCTATTTGTCCTAAAATTATATGTAGTATATATGTAGTATGTAAGTTCTTAACTAATTCTTAACTTGACATTTGTAGATAAAACAAGTCCACAGCTACTTGGTTGCACATTTTTACGGACTCTGTCACATAATTTTCTAGGCAGAGGTATTTCATCTAACCCTTTAAGTCTTACTCTCTTGGGCTTTTATTTTTTCAGAGCAGTGTTTCTCCTGTTCTGCCATGTGAGAAATTTTACTCTTCCCCAAATAATTTACTCCTTCCAGAGAAGACTGAGAGGTGTCAGGGTGGTAGCCACTGTGACTAGTGATGGCAGTGCTGGAGTAGTGCCACAGTACATGAACTCTCAGATGAATTACCAGGTTCTCTGAGCTTCTGTCTGGGTTGGTTTGGTTGGTCAGTGTTTTTTTAACACAAAACTGATTGAAAACAGCTCTCAAAATTTTTTTCTCAGTAATATGGTGTACAGCAGTTTACAGATTAAAACTGCATTGAGGGGACCCATAGGTCTTTATGGAGAGCAAGAAACAGTCCTTCCTTCTTTATCCAGGTCTCATTTTTTCTTGTGTGGAGGACAACTCATTTGGATTTCTGGATAAACTCAGTATTGGGAATGAAGGTATTTTGCTAATCCAGTTGCTTCAGTTTCCCTGTAGAGGCTTTTTTTTTTTTTAATCATCCTGATTACCTTCTTTCAGAGTTTTTTTTTCCATGTTGTAGCATTGGAGTCCAAGAGCTTCTCAGTTTTAATCCTTGTTCTGCTAGAGGGGTCCTCTTTACTATCAGGAGGTCAATTAATACTCCAATGCTCCATTTCCCCACAAACATCAAGGGATATTGTGGTAATAATTGGAAGTTTTTGACAGAGCTCTCAGCAGCAGCAGCTTCATTAAAATTTTATTTAAAAAAAAAATAAAGAAAAAAAAGACTCTCCAGATGATGTTAGAAAAGAGTATTTTATGCAGAGGAGCCAACAGTTCTGAGAGAAAAAAGTCTGAACACGTTCAGTGTGACTTCTGCTCTCCTCTAGAGATAAAACACTTGTCTCTCTCTTTCAGCGCTGTGCAGACTTCCAAGTACCCTTTTGCGTGACCTGAGGAAGCATCTGCTAGGTTGGTGCAACAAAGTCATGGGGCTCTCAGTTTTTTTTATGAAAGATATATATATAATACTCAATCACTGGTGTAATATGCAGTCCTTCTCTGCTCCCTTCCTTTATCCACAGAGGGTGAGAAACAATGCTACACTCCCACTCTGTCAGCCCCTATGGGATGACCGCTGTGCTGGGAGATACCTGGGTGAAACACAGAGGTTTCTGCTTCATGAGTGTCAGCCCAACACCAAATGTTCAACGGATAAAACACAGGACATGGGAGCTGGAGGAGCAGATCACTAACACCCCATTTCCTGCAACACACGCTGACCATCAGCCAACTAAACTGATTGCAAAAGGCTGAGAAGAAGGAATTCGAATCAGAGGAATTGTGCTCTTTCCAGTCATTTCCATCTACTTGAGGAGTGCTATGTGTAGCAATAGTACATAGCAAGGCAGAAATTAAAACAGCTGACAGAAACTCTGTCATTTCTACAACGTTCTTTAATATCCATATTAACAGCTGGGAAGCATATTTTGGTCAACGTATACTTAAAAGCTGCCTTTCCCTAAGAGGTGTCCTGCCTCCTACATGCACTAATCCATTTCTGCTGACGGATTTGGCAAACCAGCCTTTATTTGCACCCCAAAGGGTATTTCTGTGGTCCTCCTAAAGACCCTGAGACTTGGTATGGCTTGCACATATTCACTTGCATTCAGAGCGGTTTTGGGGCTGGAGTTCTCAGGCACACAGTGTGAAAAAAAGCTGGCTTAAAGGAAGATGAGTCAAAGAAGATGTTATAATCAAACTGCTCACTGCATTGCTTAAGTTTGGGTGTTTCCCAAGGGTTAAGGATATTATTTTTTTATTTACTAATTACTACCTCTGATTGCGGTACTCTGGTGCATTTATATATAGAGCCTCCTTCCCCAAACAGCAGGATTTCGGGGGTTTCCATGCCCTCAGTGGGACTGAAGCTGCGATGCAAGATCCTCTCTCTCTCACCACTTCAGGACCACAACATTGGTTTATGTTCTTACCAGCTTCGGGTTCACCATCCGCTTGTGAAAAGCAAACGGAGACTCCAGCACAAACAAACGCTGTAGGAAACGAGAGGCCCACCGTGCCGGGCAGCGTAATGGCTGGGGCTTACTTCATCCTGAGAAGCGTGATACAGGTTTGTAGAAGATGGCTGGGGACCTGCCTCTGACCCGGCTCTGCAACGTGCACTCCGTTACCTTGCTGCCGCCTACTCCGGCAGCTGTGGCACACAGGATTTCTTCACACCATGAGCCGCAGCTCCATGCTTGCCGCTCTGACCGTGCCTCGCCGGTGTCGGTGCGGCTGGTTTCCAGCCGTGCAGCAGAGGTGGGCTGCCCAGAACAACGTCGCGACCGCTGGGAGCCGATTTATTTCGGTGGGTTGTCAAAGGGCTGTACATATGCCACGTTTCCTAAAACGATTCCCTGTGCAACAAGAAGGCTTCTCTTTTCTCTCTCCTACCCACCTATCTATTATTTTTTCCCCTTTCTGTAGTGGTGGGTAAGACAGCCCTTCCAAGCAGAGGCAAGCTGCCCTGGGAGTGTGACTGAGTGGAGGAGGAACAAGGAGCAGCAGCTGCATCAAAGGTAGCCCCACCACTGCCAGCTTTTCACACTCGCAGTACAGCGCTCTTTTAATTGAAAAAAAGAGGCTTTAATAAGCCCAGGGAACCGCTCAGAGACTGCTTTTAAAAGGTACCAAGCAATCATTCATGGCCATCAGTATTTTCACATTCCCTGGTTTTCGGCTTGAGGCAGCTCTGTGTTTCTCTGGGGCTGCTTGGATTTTACCAGCTCGGACTTTCAGGTACCATGTCCTGATGGGAGTTAGCATGGCAGTCTAACACAAAGAGGTGCAAATATCATTGTTATGTTTTGCAATCAGCTACTAGACTTCTGACAGTCAGTTGACAGGGGTCTTGTTTTGAGCATTTTTAAGTGTTACCCACACCTTTTGCTGGCCAGCGCGCTCTTCTTCAACACTGCACACACATTGGTGCATCTAGAAAGAAAATCTGTGATTTTTCTGTACAGCAAGAGAATATGTTGGAATGATAAGTGCTAGAATCAGAGAAATGCAGAAAGAGAAAAGTGCCTTAAATATTATATTTTAATGTGTCTAAAAGTATTCTTAATTTGACAACTTTCAGTGTCCACAGGAGCAGCAGGAACAAACGGTAATATTTCCGATTTCAGTGCCAGTCAGTTTTGATGTGCACCAACAGGCAAGTTTCCCTGGCATCTGATTAAGATGGGTCTTTATACCCCCACCCTGTGTCTAAAGGGCTCCTCCTTTCTCTTTCTCCTTCCCCTGCTCTCTCCCAGGGTGGAAAATCATTTCAAAGGCAAAATGACCAGAATGCCCTTTTACTGTAACTGTATGTTTACTTCTTTCAAAACTCCCTTTAGAGCTCACGATTAATTAAAATCCTCTCATTCTGAAGAACCAATTTCTGAGGTCATGTTGCCCTGACTTGCTTCGCTGTCCTGCATACACCCAGCTAAACAAATGATTAAGTAAATTCCAGCGCATCTGTGACACTTGTAGCAAATCCTTCAGAAAGACAAAAAAAATTGCTGTGCAATATGTATGCCATTCTTAGCTTCTTGCTATGTTCAAATACTTAATGACAGTTGAAAAATATTCTCTGACTGCAACTGCTGAGGAATATTGCAGTAAATCACGCTTATCTGCATTGTTGTTGTTTCCTGCAGTATTGCTTTTTATAGGGGAAAAAAAAAAGTAATTTTTCCTAAAAGGAATACTGGAAGATCCATAATTAAAGGAATAGAAGGTGTTATTGTACCATTATGCCATGTTTGTGCTTTTACCCAGTCGGTTCTGGCCTGATGCAGATTTGTGAGTGGAAGTGCCAGACTCTGACATCGCTCTTTGCAGTGTTTGCATCCAACAGATTCGGTTACAGCTCTGCTGTGCCTCTTGGCAGCCAGGGGTGGGAAGCATCGGTAAGGATTCAGTACCTGGTCACATGTATCAGGACGGATTCAGCATCCGATCACACGTCTCACTTCAATGGAGCATTAAAATGCAGGAGCTCTAATCAGCAGGATTGCTATGTGAGGGCAGTCTTTTGAGGGATGCCAGAGGCTGATGGTGAGATCAGGTATCACCAATATCTGCACAGACATCTGAAATTTCTGACAGTATGGACTCTGAAAGCATTGCTTTGGGACAAATGAGGGTGGGTAAGCAGGGAAATACACCACAATGTTTAAGATCCTCTTTTCCTGGAGGTACGCAGCGGCTTGCCTTAGAGTAATCACTTCTCAAAATCAACTTGTAATAGCAATTATTACATTTAGCTTTTGCTTTGTTTGAACCTCATCCTGGGAAAGAGTAAGAGGATTTGGATAAAAGCCTAAACCCAATTAATCTCTTAGGTTTTTGTGTTTCCTTAATTTTACGTTTTCTTTTTAGTGTATTTTACATATGAAATTCTTTTGTCTAGGGAAGCTAATTTTACATTATTTTGCTCTCTCAGTTGCATTTATTGCTAAAGCAGGATGAGATAGTCCATAGATCTGCAATGCCTTTCAGCAGTCATAGGTTATACAGCATTCACCCTGAAGCACACATGATGGCATTTTATTCCTTTAAAGCATCACACTTGGTGCTTCCCAACAGAGAGCACTTTTGGCTTAAAAAAAAAGGACTGTATTATTCTTCTCCATGCTTTGGCTGTTTGCTGAATGGGTTCTCTGCTTTCACACATGGTGAAGACAATGTCCAGAGACTGGACGGAGTCAGTAACTCACTACACACCACGTTTGGGTGTACGCTCACTAAATCCTGGGCGAACAAATTCCCAGGTAAGGAATTGAGTGGTTTTTAAATCACAAGGGTACCGATACTTTTGCAAGACATAAAGACAAGCCAGGATATGACAGGAAGGCAGCAAAAACCCAGCAAGAGAGTGCCTCTGCCGACATCCCGGTCTGCGCTCGCGGCTGGTAACGCCAATTAGCACTGCCTCACCTGCAGCGCCTTCATTAGCGTGTGCACATTCACATGCCTCGTAAATCTTTATCATGTTCAGTAAAAACTGTCCTTCTGTTCCCTTTTACCCTTCCGTGAACAGAGGCGTTGCCGCGGAGCGGGCGAGGGGCAGTTTCGGAGGCCGTGGTGGCCGTGGCGTCTTGGCTGCTGGCGGCTGCTGCCCAGGCGAGGTGGAGTGATAGTCCAACCATGTCGTACGTTGTAGTGGGAAGTCAAACAAGCTAGGACCTTTGGGAACGGGCAGAAAAATTGTAACACACTGAATGAAAGGAATATTCACTAGTACATGCTCCACCAAATTTTCTAGGAGCAAGTAAACATTCGGTATTTAGTTCCTAATCTAGCTGCTTACAGCAAACACAGCATCACACGCGTCCTTGTGTCCCCTGCTGCCTCTGCTGCTCTTTGCAGCAATGGAAGCCTTGAGGTGCTCTGCAGCACCTTGCACTCGTCTTGATTAAGGGGCTGCTCTCTCCTTAGAGGGCCTGTCACCAGCTCACTCTGTGACATACCACAGACTCATGTCCCAGATATTTCATTTTATTTTATTTTGTTCTATTCTATTCTATTCTATTCTATTCTATTCTATTCTATTCTATTCTATTCTATTCTATTCTATTTATTATTTTTTAATTTTATTTCATTCTCTCCCGTGATTCTTGAATTAAAAGATAGCTTTTCTGCTTCCTGAGGTGGGGAATACTTTCAAAACTACTGCTTAGTAAAAAAAAAACATCACACAACTTTCAAATGGTTTCATTGTGTTTACCGAAAATCTTGGAGAAATGTTTCAGTCCTGCTGAACTGGGCTGCCAGGCCTTGCTACTGAGCGGGTTCTGCAGACGTTCCGTGTCTGTGCGTGCGCTGACAGCCTGCAACCAGCTATCACTGTTGCCATTAAGAAGTGTGGAACACTGCAGTTTCTCCTCCCCACATCAAAGGGAGCTCAGAAGAGTAGAAGCCAAGCAGTAAATCTCCAAAGAGGGCTTTGTCTAAAATATCACAGTAACCCCCGTGCTGACAGTGAATACCTAATGGAGATGGTTAATTCCCAGATAAGCCCAGATCAATAAGCCCGGGATGAAGCTTGTGAGTATCGACAAAGCCTCCTTCCTCTAGCTACTGCAGCACGGGAACGGGCAGGTGGGGGCTGTGCAGGGCTGGGCTGGCATGTGCTTCCAACTGTCATCCTTATCGACGTCTCATGCTACAGCAGCGACACCATGGCACCAACTAGCTAAAGCAGAAAGTGCAGAGAAAGTGCAATTGTTCTTCCCAAAGCAGCACGTCTGCATCCTCCCTCTCCACTGCAGAGCATGCCCCGAGGCCAACTTGCTGATCACAGCCTTCAGGCTTAGATCATAGAATTGCGGAATCATAGAACAGTTTGGGTTGGAAGGGACCGAAAAAGGTCATCCAGTCCAACCCCCCTGCAGCGAGCAGGGACATCTTCAACTAGATCAGGTTGCTCAGAGTCCCATCCAACCTGACCTTGAATGTTTCCAGGGATGAGGCATCTACCACGTCTCTGGGCAACCTATTCCAGTGTTTCACCAGTCTTATTGTACAAAACATCTTCCTTATATTTCCTCATATCTATTCTGAATTTACCCTCTTTTAGTTTAAAATCATTACCCCTTGTCCTCCTGCAACAGGTCCTGCTAAAAGGTTTGTCCCCATCTTTCTTATAGGCCCCCTTTAAGTACTGGAAAGCTGCAATAAGATCACCCTGGAGCCTTCTCTTCTCCAGGTTGAACAGCCCCAACTCTCTCAGCCTGTCTTCAGAGGAGAGGTGCTCCAGCCCTCGGATCATCTTCGTGGCCTTCCTCTGGACCTGCTCCAGCAGCTCCATGTCCTTCTTGTGTTGGGGACGCCAGAGCTGAAAGCAGTACTGCAGGTGGGGTCTCATGAGAGCAGAGCAGAGGGGCAGAATCACCTCCCTCGACCTGCTTTTGTGCGGGGGTTTAGTGCAAAACCGTGGGTGACAAGCAACAGACTGGGAATAAACAGCCAAAACCTTTCTTTTTTTAAAAAAAAAAACAAAACCAAAGTCATATGTCTCTCAGAGGATGGAGCTGCCTGAAGTAAGGTCTTTTACCTTAGGGGGTTTCCCTACAGTATAACGGGTGTCTCTCATGTCCCCTGCCCTGCAAGAAGGGAAGGGAAGGGAAGGGAAGGGAAGGGAAGGGAAGGGAAGGGAAGGGAAGGGAAGGGAAGGGAAGGGAAGGGAAGGGAAGGGAAGGGAAGGGAAGGGAAGGGAAGGGAAGGGAAGGGAAGGGAAGGGAAGGGAAGGGAAGGGAAGGGAAGGGAAGGGAAGGGAATACCACTTTGCAAGGGCTATGCGTACGGAGGTGTTGGGGACATTTGTTTCAGAAATGTTTTTCTACAAAGCCAGCATTAGACAAATGCATATGATGCTCAGTTTTTCACAAAACTTCCATTGATTTCTGTCACCCAGGTTCAACAAAATGCCTACATACACTCCTAAATATTTGGCCTATTTTATACTCTAGTTAAAAAAAAAGGACACCTTGCTCTAGGAAATGTTTCTGAAATCAAACCTTTCTTTACTGTCCCAGCAGAGACCAGCCCCAACCTTGCTCTGCAGAAGAGTGTGTTTATGGACAGTTTGATCACCCAGAGATTGAACAGGAGGAAAGCACAGAGCACCCTCAGCTGGAAGAGTGAAATGGAGCCCACAGCTGAGCAACATGGGGTAGACGATGAAATGCTGAAAAATGTATGCTGAAAGAAGAATGTAAGTACAATATTAGATGCTCAGCAGGCAAAGAATGTGGAAAAGATCTAGGGAAAAAAAGGAGTCTGCATTTTTATGTCCACATCCCCAGCAACATTTCTTAGGCTAGTTATAATGATGTTTATGACTAAAAATATTTGACATTACTTCAAAGAAGCAGGCAGGCTAATGAAACTGACAACAGAAGCTATAGCAGCAGTTTGCTCGGAAAAAATAATCATTATAAGTCTTTGTATGAACACAATCCAGTTATATTAACTAAATATGGGGAGAAAAATCTTCATTTAAAAAGAAACCATTTTAACCCGTTTCAAGTAAGTCCCACTTCCAAATGACTGTAAGTGATCTCCTGTGCAAGATTTATCCTTTTCAAAGGTTTTAGTACCATTTGATTTGTTCCGCATCCGGCTGTGTGATCCCTTTCATGAGAGGGCACTGGCAGAAATCAGCCAAAGATCTTGCTGCTTGAAAACGACAGCAGTTTTGATACGGTTCAGTATGATTTCACTTGACACTGGTTTTCTGACAGGGGTCCTGTGTGTGACGACAGCGAGTAGAACTAGTGGCTCAGCATCAAGAATTCCAATGTTGCCATCCACCTAAAGCTCATACATATCGATCTGAATATTACTTTGCAGATATGTGATGACACACTAATCAAGGGAGGTATAATGTAAAAATGTGAACTGCATATCACATCTTGATACTTAAAGCACCAAAATAATGGTTTCTTTTTCAAGTGGAGACACCATCGATCTACTGCTAAACAGCTGCAGTATTGGAGGAGGTAAAAGCATGGCAGAGGCATCCACCTTTTACCAATGGCAGCTCTGCAGTTGATTTACTCAGAGGAGCAGTGTTTTGAGATTAAGAAGGAACTTGTGCAAGGAAGGTTGAGGAGGGACTACAGTTAATTAGATTTCATCTGATTCTTGGTATGCAACAGTAGAACATCAAGACAAAAGATTTTGCTTTTTTTTTCCCCCTAAAATCCAGGAAAGTTGCCTTGGTTACCTATTCCTCTCCAGTCAGACTCTTCACTGTGAGGTAGGAAGTTGACTTGACTCTTTGCTGTGAATTGAGATGCTGAAATATCTCTTTCTATGTACATACGTATGTCACCAGTTGTAAAAACGAGTGAACTCTGTCGCAGCTCCCTGTAGCCTCAGAGGGCCTCTCATCACTACATGGAGAGGCAGCACTGAAGTCACAGGTGTCTCTGTTGTGACAGATGCTGCTTTGCAAGCAGAACTGTTGACATTGGTGGGGAAACCTGTGAATAATATTACTTGCAATTACGAATTTTGCAGATTTAGGCCCTTTTTACTTGACTTGTACTTGGTTGCTGTGAGCATTCAAATCTAAACCAAGTTTCAGATCGGAAAAAAGTGCCAAATGCTGTTACTTTCGTCATTTAATACATTGTGACTTTAAAATGTTGAAAAATGCCCAAGGTATATATTGTGCCAATGATGAGCTTGCTTTCAATAGTTGAATACATCTGAAGAATAAATTCAATCACAACCTCTGTGTATGTCATGGAAATGGGATGACATGAGGCCATACTGACGCTTATTTTGCTGGCTGAGGGTGATAAAGTGAGAAAAAAATTTAGAAAATATTATCATCTTCATGGCTGAAACAAGATTGAAGCCAAGCCCTGCCCGTAAGAGGTCTGACTACGGTGGTGGTGCTGCAGAGCCATGAAGACCTGATGAGAAGCCAGTGTGGCTGGCCAGGTGGTTCCCATTAGCTTCTGCAGGCGACGGCTCAGGTCCTTGGCTGATGCCCAATATCATCATGAGAGCAGAGGAAATACGGCCAGCAAGACAAGTTTTTGCAAGGTAGCAGAATATATCCCCTGAAAGAGCAATGTGGTGGTTGGTTCAAGACAGAGGAACAAAACGTCCAAACCCTCCTTTTACACTAAAAGGTTTCATACTGAGAATTTCCCCCAGTGAGGCCCAGCAATACCTGTTTCTTGCACAGAACTGAAACAATTGGAGGTCTCTTAGACAACTCGGCTGGATTATGACAAAACCTTGCTCAAAACCCTCAGACAGAAAAAAAAAACGAGACATGTATTGTGAATTATTTACGTGGTTAAATATAGTTGAAATCAAAACATCGCACACTTCAGAGAGATGGAGACTTCAGTGCTCACGAAATGTCCTCAGCACACAAGGCCACACCTCGAGCCATATCTGCAATGAAACTCAGCAACAGCGATGTGGAGTTACACATCTATGCTCATGCATGCTGCAAAATTTCTCAAAATCCTGGTCTTTAGGAGATTAAAACTGTGCACTTTCTTCAAATTTCCATCCCATACATTAAACGTTTTCCACCTAGTCCTCAGGTGCAACGCAGAATACAAATCCTCTAACCTTCCAGAAAGTGCTTAAAAACAAGTAAAAAATTTTAAATACAAGAAATGTGTCTCCTTTCTAGCTTGAATTAACCTGTATTTCTTTATCTTTTTTGTTTCTACTGTTCTTGTTCTAACTGTAAAGCCAAAGGAAAATCAAAGGATCAGTCTTAAACAAAACTTGTGGTAATTTGTCATTTACATGACATAAGTATATTAATGTTTGTTGAAATCACTTTCTTTGCAGATAAATGCATATGACAATCGTATTCTCAGCTCAGGAGTGAACAACAAATTGGTTACACATTTATGCACTGTGAAAAATACGAAAATTTCCCTACTTCCTTTCACCAACATTCGACTACTTTGAAGGCAGGAAAATATGACTTTCAGCGTCGGCCTCAAGGACTAAACAAACAGAGCATAAGGAAAATCTTGTATCCCTTACAATTCCTGTGTTACAACCCCTCCTGACCGACCTCATCACTCTTCACCATCACCTTGTATTTAACGAGGAGCCGAACAATTATTTTGCCCTAAACGCAGCATAAACTTCTCGTTAATCACTTCAGGTGACTGGAAGCGATTCCTGTCGAACCTGTGTCTACCAAAGCCGCCATAGCTCGGGAGGAGGACAGGAGCCCAGGGCGGAGCGCGGACGGGAGCGGGGGCTCCGCCGGCTCTGGGCTCCCCCCTGGCGGCCGGAACAGCCGGAGCACCGGGCACCGCTGCCCTGCGCTGCCCTCCGGGCTCGGGGCAAACGCCCCGAAACGCAGACGACGGAGCAGGTGTAGGTATAAAAGAACAGATTTTAATAAAAAAAAAAAAGCTTTTTTTTTTTTTTTCCTTTGTAGCATGGGAGGGTTTCCGGTGTCCTCTCACCCATCCCTTGCGGTGGCAGGGACCTGGCGTGATACCTTGCTCTTTTTCTGAGCCACATTACACCTGCTTTGGTTGTCTTTTGCTTCTAACTCTATCAGGGCAAATATTTCGTGCCCTGCGATGCCCAGGAGTTTGCAGTATAACGCAAAACCCATTCACGCTGCTCAATGAGCAGCCTGCGGGATTGTTTGCAGGGGTGATGGTGGTCCCTTCTGAAATCTGCATTCCCAAAAATATTTGCTTGTGGAAGCTAAACGGTATGGTCTTGCCTTTTGACACATCCTGTGCAAAGCTACGCTTATTCAAATATATGCTTTTCACTACATCATTGCTGCTCAAAGCAACAAGAACAAACTTAATATAGCCCATTGTGCAGCAAATGAATTGCAGGTCAGAGATGTGAAGCCCAGTCTCACTGACACTTTATAAAAGAGAAAATCTCCGTAGGGTAAACATTGTTCAGGTTAAAAACAGACAAGGAATATGGACAGAAGGAGAGAATAAATCAGCATCTTAGGAATAGTTAACAATGTGACCCTTGCTCCTTCTATACTGTTTACACTTAGTTCCCCACCTTTAACTGAAAATATGTATCCAAGGCTTGAGGGGATGTTAGGGTATAAAGATTTTATTTGAGCTCACTTGGTATGGTACACCAAGAAAAATATAGCATGCAGGTCTTCTCAAATTAGTGCCAATAAAACTTTTATGTACTCTTTCCAAGTGCTTATATGATGGTCTCATCTCAGTGTTAACCGAGGGCCATGTAGCATCAAAGCGCCTTGATACATCACGCTGCCGGATCTGTTTCAGATGTTTTGGGTACTACCACGCTGGCAGCCACAAAAAGGATGTACCAAATCAAAAGGCATGGAGCTAAGAATGTTTTAAAATTATTATTGAAAAAAATTTTTATCTCTCTGCCTAGAAAGCAAATTATTTTATTTGTCTCAGGCAATGCTGTCCCAGCTGTATAAAATGCCAAAGGAGTCTCCAGCAAGGGAAATCTCAGCGATGGAAAGCAAAATATCCCCTGGTGCTTTACTATACTTTTTGTGAGTGGCACTGGGCCAGGCCGATGATGAGGAGCAATCCTACCTCAGCCTGCTTGCAAACCCATGGTGCCAGCTCTGCTCTGCTGTTCGTAGATGCCTGACCAGGACCAAGGAGTTTGGGGAGGCCAGTCTGCACAGGCAGCAGTGTCCCTCTGACACTGGATATTCTGGGCATAATCCTAACCACCCTTTACTTTCCAAATCTAGCCTTAAAGGGCTACTGGGAACTAAAAGGAAACAGAGACAGTTTTTTCATGCGTGAGAATGTGCTGACTTCAAGATCTGAACTGACATTTTTAAAGCTAGAAATAAATGCTATGTCTTACAGAGAGAAGCTGAGAACATCCCTGTTTTGGTGGTATTAAGTTATACTTCAAACCCCGTGCATTGCAAAGCACTGAATTTTAAACATTTGAATGGTGACAAACTGAATATTGCCTTTTTAAATCTGGGGAAGGAGGTCAGTATGAAAGAAAGAGAAAAAAAAAAGTAAAATTAGTAATGAAGAGAGACTGTTTCAATGTGCTGAGTCCTTGGAAACTAGAGTTAATCCCAGAGAAAAGGATTTACAGGTAAAGGGGCAGGTGCATAAATCATTAGTGCATTAACTTGTGCATAAATTCATATTTACTGTAGCTGCCTGAGGAAGCTTAATTTATTCTCCTTGTGCTCAGATAATAGTAATGGTTTTGGCCAGAGGTCTTTCTAATCAGTTATCCGCGTCTGGTTTAACTTGCATACCCAGGAACACTCTCTCTGAAACAAAATGGCCAACCTCATTTCTCCTTCATTTTTAATATTTTTTTTTTTTTCAAAGGAAACCCTTCTCTGTGAAAAGATCACCCAGCAGGGATCCAAAAACTGAGAAACAGTACTGAGCTCTCAGGCTTTACATCCTCCTCTGGTCTTGCCCGTTTCGTTCTGCCCCAGCTGTTTTCCCAAGCGCTGTAATGAATAGGCTGATTGATTTCTTTATAGTACAAGTTCATTGCAGTTTCCATTTTTAAGTATGAATCGGGCACTGAGACCCAATGTCATCGTTGTGCCTGGTAGTCCTTCCTGTCGCCAGGCTTAAATGTCTTGCTTTCAGATGCTCAGAATTTAGCAAGCTTTAACATTTACACCAAAATTTTTCAGGCTGGAGGCTTGCTTTGAGTTGCCTCTTGTTGTTGATTTTAAGTTTAAGTCACAGTGACCCAGCTGTTTCAGGGAATTAAGGGAAAGTGTTGGTAGTGAAAAAATGAAGTATGACAGAGAGGGTCACGCTGGTGTCAGCAGCGTGTCGTGATCACTGCCAGGAAAATCTATCCACTCGAGTGCTGTAAGGGACAAGCATTAAAAAAGCAGAGTTTGTTTATAGTCGGTGAAGACTTATTAGGGGTTAACAGGGAATTTTACAAACATTATAAATGAAGTTCATCACCTCACAATTTTGCCACTTACCTACTCACCGTCCTCAGCAAGGAACTGACCACGTTTTCCCACTGAGTGACAGGGACTGAGCCTTTTTACTGCTCGGTTGCTTCCTCTGGCCACCTCAAGTCAGAGAGGCACAAGAGATGCTCCAGCGCGCATCCTCCCTCCGACTGCCGAGCGGTGCCTTCGGTGCCTCTGCTGCCACTCCGGGATTAACGAGAAAGCAAAGGTCACTCATTGGAAACATGCGTGATGAGGACTCAGACCTACAGAAGGCCAGGGAAAAGACAGGGTCAGAGTGCCCAATGACGAGGGGGCACTTGAAAGAAGGATTCTTGAAACTGTTGAGCAATCTTACTGCTGTCACCTCTACCTCTGAAACCATACTGATCTCTGTTGATAGGATATTTGTCCCAGTTTAGGCAAGGTGCCCTCTTGAGTCAGTTCTGGACAAGCACTTCTTTAAAACAGACCTGCTAGCAAATGGGGGAACCTGGATTCTCTGCAGATGAGCAGGAGCTGAAAAGTGTCACATATGCTTTTGAAGGTGGTGTTTGGCAAGCACTTGTTGGGGATGCTGGAAACCAGCTTCATCATTCCTGTTCTAGCTGAACAGATGGGCTCCAGGAGGTGAAGTATTAATCATCAGTGGAGTTGCTTTTAGGAAGGGTGTGCTGGGCTTATGTGATGGGGTTTTGGTAGTGGGAGAGGGGCTGCAGAGATAGCCCCTGTAAGGAGCTGCAAGAAGCTTCCCAGACTCCAAAACCATTTGGACTGGCCTCTGGCCAGGTCAGACCCCCCTCCCCTCTGGCCAAGGCTGAGCCAACCAGCACCTCTGCGAATGCCCTATTTAAGATGAGGGCAAAGGAGCCCAAACCAGGCCAGACCTACACTGAAGAAAGGGGAGGAGGGGGGCTGGCCCCTTGGCCTCCTGGGCGGGTGGCTGCCCATGCTGGGCCACCATCACTCGACTGGAGATGGTCACAGCGGCACGGCTTGGAGAGCTCCAAAGCGCCCGCTCCCAGGGTGCTCGTTGGGTGGAGTTCTGGGTGGAAGACTAAGATCTAAGAGAAATGACACCAAGGTCAGTGAAGATGGAACAGGAGGAGGTGTGTCAGAGCTGAGATTCTCCTGCAGCCCATGGTGAGACAGCAGGAGACCTCCTGCTGTCCGTGGAGATTAACGCTGAAGCAGAAACCCACCTGCAGCCTGTGGAGAATCCCACACTAGAGCAGAGATACCTGCAGCCTGTGGAGAATCCCACACTAGAGCAGAGATCCCTGTACCTGAAGGAGGTCATAGAGGACTGTCTCTGCGGGAAGGACTCCCCACGCTGCTGGAGACTGACAGTGGAGCAGAGATGCATCTGGAGTCCATGGAGGACCCCACACCAGAGTGGGTGGCAGCTCCCCAAGAAACCATGACTCTGTGGGAGAAGCCCACACTGAAGCAATCTGATGGGTAAGGATGGCATTCTGCAGGAAGGACTCGTGTTGGAGAAGTTTCTGGACTATTTTTCCTATGAGAAGAGCCCGCACAGGAAGCAGGAGAAGACTTTAAGGAATTTTCCTCTTTTAAGAAAGGAGTGGCAGAAACAGTGTGTGACAAACTGACCTGAAACCCCCCATTCCCCGTTATCCTGCGCTTGCTGGGGGAGGAGGTAGAGCTGGGAACAAGGGTGGGGTGGGGGGAAGGAGTTTTTAAGATCTGGCTTTGTTTCTCATTATCCTCTCTGAATGTGAATGACTGGTAATGAATTAAACTGATTTGTCCCCAAGCTGAGTCTATTTTGTCCAGTGTCATGGTCGGTGGGTGATCCCTCCCTGTTCTTGTCTCGACCCTCAGGCCTTTGTTACTTTTTTCTCCTCTCCACCTCACTGAGGGGAGGAGTGAGCGAGCAATCGATGATGTGGCGGCTTGGCGGCCGGTTGGGCTAAACCACGACAAAGGGAAAAGCCACCGTTATTCTGATAGCGTGATTATTACAAAGAAAAGATGAAGGATTTTCATTTCTTCCTAAACACGAGGAAGATTCTTGTGGTAGTAAAGACTGAGGTTTGCTTATGCGGAGTTAAGTCTCTGCATACCAGAAGTGACAATCCGCCTCAGAAGAACCCTTAATCTGCCTTGTAATTAACTATGAGCTCCAAAGAGCCTGGATCAGCCATCCAGGTTGCCAGCTGCATATTAGGACATAGGCTTAAAACCTCGGTATGCCAAGGTAAAATGCTTTCTTGCTTAAATTAGCAATGTCTCATTCTTTTATAGCATTTAACATTGCCAGACTAAAGTACTTCATAACTAAGGTCAGGATCATTGTTCCCATTTTCCCAAAGGAGAAGCAGCAGCACAGGGAGGTGAAGTAGCACATCCAAGATCATCCAGCATGTCCAGTGGCACTTGCAGAAAGACAACTGGGGACTCCTGAGTCTCAGTCTGGTGCTGCAACTATCAGATTTTCTTTTATTGGAGAGAAACTGTTTTTCACATAGAGACAGAAGCACCATTTAAACCTGACAGGAAAATTAACATAGGAGAGAGGCTGAGGAATACGTAGACTACGTAAATGCTTGCAGAGGGATTAGGCCTTGCCTTGTATGCTGGTTTAGTTGGTGGGGAAATGCTGCAGCACAGACCTGAAAATTGAGCCCCTAGGTGTCAGGGAAAACGGAATGAACTCTGCAACTTTTTGTATGATTCTTACTAAAAGGAAAAATTCTTGCTCCAAAAGCCAATCCAGCATACTGATGCAGTCCAGCAGGATGGAGCAGCCGGAGAGCACTGGCTTACGTGGCTTTTCAGAGTCCAGCACTCTGGCTTCTGTCAAGAGACTGCTTAAATTATAGATGAGCAGATGTAGAGCTTTTCAGAGGCGCACATCAGACCCTGTGTACCGCAAAAGGCATTGCCAGCATCTTTTAACAGAAAAACACAGACGACGCATCAGGACTGGAGAGTGATTCTCTTGTTTGGCTCAGGAAACCCAGACCATACTCTCACTGGTCTCTCTCTGCCCTAGCTGGTTTCTCATCTGTGAAACCGTGGCGGTGCTACCTTTTGGCAAAGTACTTTCCGCGTGAAACTGCTGTGAGAGAGTAAATTGTTACTATTTCTTGCTACTCACAGTTAATATACTCGAACTGGGGAAGCTGAGAAACAAACGCATGGATGCTCGGACAGGGAGAAGATTAGGGCGTACCCTGTCTGGACCTTCACCCCTGATATGGGGTTCAGCAGACATGGCCAAACACACTTATCCTATAGCTCAGAGTCTGTGTAGCAACCTGTCACAGCCTTAATCCCTGTTAATTTACCGAGAGGTTTTTCAGAACTGAATTTCCAGAAACGAGATCACAAACTGGTCCAAAAATACTACTTTGCCTCCAAATGCTCAGATTTGGATATATGTTAGAAAGGTAAGCTGTATATACATATACGAATCAGAAGCTTGCAAAAAAATGCTGTCCGGAGTTTTTTTCTTAACATTCTGCTGAAAGAAAAGCTACATGAACAGTTTTACACATCTTTATTGAAAATGTCTGAAAAATGTCATTGCATGCCACCAGTTTTGAACACATACTGTCAGAAGCGCTTATGTGGCTGAAGAAGGATGATGTATGTGTCGCTGCATTGCTCTATCGACACATATTGCAAAATAAGTACCACAAAGCTACTTTGTTCACCAGTAGCAACAGCCTGACAAATGGTTTCTTAAGATGTAGTATAAAAGCTATAAAAGGAGTTAAAGCAGTCATCGGAACTATGTTTTCACATCTGCAGCACACACCCAGAACACCGCCAGCACTGAGAGTCACTGCAGCCACTGCAACCAAGAGGAGGATTTGGTCAATGAGACCTCAGAGAATTGGACAATCCACTGATTTTAATGCCTTTCAGTTCATGACCCCTTTCACTAAAATAAACTTTCTAAAGATAGGGCAAGGATATTCTTTCTCAAGATCTGACATTTACTCTTCTTTTTCCAATACACTGAAGTAATCTCTCAGCGGAGCTCACAACACACGACCAGACAACCCAGCACTTCCTGCCTCATTCTTCATTTTCTAGTTTGTTTTTGCACACACCTGAACTCAAAAAGGTCAGCGCATGAATGCTGCTGATCACTTCTGCTCATCAGATCTACATAGGTCCTGAGTGCCGAGCACAGGCTAAAAATGGGGAAATGCCCAGGGAGTTACCAACACGGCCTCCACCATGCTATTGAGCTTACAGCTGTGTGTCGTCTTCTCCACCTTGACTGCTGCTACAGACTGAAGCACCTTCAGAGTTGTTTTTTCAACACAGGAGCACACCTGATGGACTGCTCCCTTTTCATTTCTTTGTTTTCATCCACAATTCCTTGCTTTCACTCAATTACATCCATGTAAGCCAGGCAAACACCGTGTCATTCTTCTGCCTTTATTCTGTGTGATTTTCAGAGCAATCTGCACACTAATTCCGTATCAGGTCAAGCCCCAATTGGGCTTAAACAGCATACTTTCTGCTAACTTCCCATTAACTGGATACATACATAACAACTACCACAGTGGACACAAGAGAACAATGAAGACTTCGATTATTTCCAAGGCCTAAACTTAGCCTTGATGCAGAGAGTCTCTCCTGTCTTTGAAACAAATCTCCACCATGTCTATCACCATCAAAGAGATGCTTTACTCCCCTGCTTCCACCTGTTTGAATCAGGAGCATGTTCATTTGACTTACAGAAAGAAACTGGTTACATCTGCAGAAATCAAAACTGTGGTGCATTAGTGGTGACATTCTTACAGTTGCATATGACCTACACTTTATATTATATTGGTTTTGATATTTCCAGACTGAGCAATGGAGTGGGAGATTATTTTTCTTAGCCATTCTACTTTCTATCCTACAGTCTACTAAACAAAACTTTCTCAGCTGTGAATCTCAGCTAGCAGTAATGTAATTCACAGACATTTACTTAATTTGAACTGTTCAGTCCACATTGAAATACATCTGGTATACTTACCTTCCATCACATCCAATTGGCTGTTAAGAAATAAACAAAAATATAATTATGTGCTAAACTCACATTTTTAAACAAAATGCCCCGATTATCACAGCCTAGATGATTGTCTCCGATGTGCCAATATCCCCGTGTATCTTTGCAAATTCAGGCTTTGGGTCTGACTGCAATACAAAACACAAAAGATGTCCAATGCCTGAAAACTTCACGTTAAAACTGAGGTAAGAGACAGAAGCAGTCACTAGAGGGAGACAATGTAATTTCATAGAAGAACACCTCCAGAAAACTTTCCACTTGAAGAATTTCTAAAAATATCCATAATCCACACCTGCGAGTCTTGTGGGTTAACTCGCTGGTATTACCTTGCCTAGGGAACTCAGAATCACAGGATGAACAGGAATATTTGCCTATGTTGGAAACAGAGAAGATATATTACAGAAGAAAAGAACTAACCTGCCCACTTTTCTGTCATTAGCATTATTCATTTTTTCTGAGAGCCTGAGACAAAAGACTGTCATAGTCCTTGTACGTGTTTATCTATTGCGTGACTAAAACCACTCCTTCCACCTGAAGTGATGACTCCTTGTGTTTTACACTTTTAGCCTCTGAATGATCTGAAGTGTCCTGACAATACTGCTCATTTAACCATGATGAATTTAAAGGCACCAGTACACAATTTCCTAACTCCTACTGTCCTATGCAGTACTTAGTGTTTTACAAATTTATTCAAAAGTGATGGACAAGTTTCCTCAGAAACAAAGCTTTGGGAGCTATGAGAAAATATGGAAACATCACGAGGCATGGATTCATAATATATTCATGAATATGAATACTGGATTAGAATATATTCAATTTTAAGTTTTAAAGGCTAGACAGAAAAGTTAGCAAATTCACAAGCTCTGATGTATGACATGGACGTATTGCTTTTGGTAAAAATACTCACCTTAATTCACCAAAATGAACTCACCTTAGCAGCTGTTCCTCTTCTTCATTCTCATTTCTTTCCTTTAGTTCTCTGTTTCACTCCTTTCCCCATTCTTCTTTGCCTTATGCTCCCTATGTCAGGATCATCGATGACCTAAGGTTTAGCCTTCTGCATGTATCCGACTATGGACCCATCAGATAATTTTGATTAAAGATGGGGGGCAGCACAACTGTTTACTGTTTCACAACCAGCTTTATTATGACTAAAACCTGGATAAAGCAAATTGCATATTGGATTCTCTGCCAGGAGTACCTGGGTCAGTGAAGCCAACGGGTTTCATGGTAAGTTGAGGAAATTCAGGCAAAACACTGAGTGAGGTTTGGCAGTAAAATAGTGGTCCCTGACAGGGACTGTAAAACGATTGAAGATACTGCTGCCTCAGGGACCTGCTTGAACTTTCTCTTTTTTTTTTTTTTTTTTTAATATAGGAAATTCATATTAGTTTAGTTGTGCTGAATTAGCAATATTATTCCATGAGAGAATTGTTTATGCTAATTGAATCACCACTATTCATTTATTGCTAACAAATATTAGTATTCACACTGGAGGCTACCTAGTATAGCTATTTTGGTTTTAATAATAATAATAGCTAAAATAATACAAAACTTGTTTTAGATGGACCTAGAAGTATGCAAAATCAGCATCCTAAGCAAAAGGCACTAGTCCACCACAAAATATTTGTAAAACAGATGCTTTCTCAATATCTACCACTCTCGAGTCTCGTCATCTATGATTATGGAGCAAATGCTCCCTCCCAAAGCCTGCTTTCTACTTAACTTTCAGACACCTCTTGAGAAAAAATAAAGTATAATCGGCTTCAAACTAATTTGTATTCTCTGTCTTCAGAGGAAAAAATAATTCTACATTCTCCTATTTCTGCCACTAGTGACAAAACTGAAGACTTTCTGCTTGCTAGCTCTGCTTGCAAGCATTCAGTGACAAGTACTGTAGCAGCTGCCCTCAAGTGTGACAAAGAATGTTTGTTGTTTTCTTTTACCAAAATCACAGTCTTTCTTTTGTTGTTAAAACTTTAAGAAAAAAACCCACTCTCTTCAATCCTTTTATCTGCTTAAATCTTATGCAAATGACAAAGGTAATTACGTAAATTACAGAGATTGAAAACTGATGTATTAATTTACTCAGGGCTGAAAATGAAGGGAATGAATATTCAAAGCAGTGTGATGTACCATGCTGAGGAGAAAAGACTTCAGCCAAACTGAATTAATTGTTTATTGGCAGCATCTTCAAACTGGGTCTTGCTTTTACGAGTGGCAAGGTCACTTGTCAGCTAGTTCTCACTGAACTCATCAATCAGAGGAAACAGTGAACCACCATGACCTGCCTTTTACCAGAAGCAAAATCCTGCACACAGCAACCCCTCTTCTAAATTCAGAGGATCTGGACCGCTTCTGTAGGAATGAATAGCATTTCTTGCAGAAACCCAGTTTCTGCTAAATTGGGTTTAGATTTAAATTGCACATTTCACTTGTGCCTCCACCCTAGGCACTACACATTCTTAATATACATTAAAAAAAAAAAATCCAAAGAAAAAGCACAACTCAGAAAGCCAACAGCTGGGATGCCTTAGTGCTTTTTCACCTAATCCTTGCCTCTTGTCAAAATACTTGGCATTTTTCTTAGTTTGGGAGATTGCTGTGGCACTGCCTTCGATGGAAGAGTAAATTCACCTGCCTGATCCTACACACAGAGCATTCGGAATTTACGATGACGGATGTGGTATTCAAGAGAGGTAAGGTCAGCTAAGTCACGAGTGAGCTGTATACTCCTGAAACAGTATGGATTGGAAACCCTCTGCAAATAGATCTTTTTCATCTCAGACGAAGGGTCTGTTGCTTTTCTCTCCTTGTGCTCTGATTTGTGGCGAAGAGCAGGCTGCTTGAATGATTTCAACTGATTGCTTAGAGCTGCTTGAACAGGCTGCTGTGTCTTTGCCAGGACTCCACCTGTATGTATTATAAACCGTAAACTCTTCAGATAGCAAAGCAGGTGAGATTCAGGTGAGAATTTGCACGGATTTCCCACAACTGGATAAAGTAGCTGTTCAAATTACCCTGCAGGTCCACAGAGGCACAGCAAACGGACTTTATGCCTGTTTCCATCCCTTTAAAACCCTTCTCTGCAAGGGCCCTTCTTTGACATGGTAACAAAATTTTTACTCGCAGAAATACTTTTAGTGTTTATTTTAAAGTAACCTCAACGGATTTATTTACGTTCTGACAGTTATATCAGGCACTTCAAAATACTGTGAATGACTCTGACAAGTAGCAAGAAAAATGCATCATTTATTTACACTCACTTGCTACTCCTAACTTAATTCAAGGTGTCACTTACAGATAAAAACTGTTGCCACTAATTTCAGTCTTTCTATATCACACACTAGACATTTACAGAGATCTTTACAATCTGACAATCTTCTCTGTATCCCATGTTCATTCTAGCCTTTTGTTGTCTCTGAATGTAATTCATTAATTACTGTGCATATAATCTCTGAAAATGCATCAGTGTTGGAAATCTCTATTTTGCTGTAAAGTAGGAAATAATCCTTTTATTTTCCATGAGGTGTTATTTGACTAAAACATCACTGGAAACCTCTATATCCCTGTGTCAAACTGCAAAACTATTTTCTTCTTGTTAGCTGAAAGCATTTATCCAAAATTTCATGGTACCAAACACTAATTTCCTAAACAGTCTGCTTTTCTTCTAATCACAATATTTTGTTCACTGTCATTACAGTGAATATTCATATTCTTGCCATAATTAGCATTATATTAACACAGCCTCATACCTTCACTGCTAATGCTCCGACTGCCGTATTCAGAATAGCTGTTCTCACCAACAGGTAACCTGTGTTACACTGCTTTGTGGAAAATTGCTGTGCTTGGACTTGTGCTAGACTACTTCAAGATTATTAAAATTAGGCACTCGTCTGTCTTTTCACCCGCTCTGTCTAGAAGTGTTTGTAAAATCCAAGCTGCTGCTTTTCTTTTGTAGGTTTTCCTCAGTACAAACTTAAAAGCAACAAACGCGCCTCGGCAGCCTGTTCTGCAGCTTCTCCTGCCCTCTGCTGGGTGCGATGTCAGAACAGCTCCAGGGATTTATTGTCTTTACTATGCTGTGCTTTTTCAAGGTGAAGACTTTACCCTCCTCTTTCTGCTTCCCAAGTGAACGCTACTATTTATGCCCTTCTCTCTGGTGGTCATTTGTATTTGTGCAAAGGAAAGACGAAAAAAAATTGTAGCTACTCTTTTATTTATCGGGAAAAATAATATAGATAAGGGGTTTTAGGTTTCAGCTTTGCCACACTTCTTGCTCATACTTCAGCTTAAGTAAATGTGTGGTCTCTCTGAAATCGGCTTAAACATCAGAGTACCATGAGGTTAAACACTGTATGTTTGCTGTCCACTTAATCCTAAAAGATCTTATACTGGACGGCCTCTCTGGAGGTCATCTGGTCCAAGTCCCTGCTTGAAGTGGGTCCAAAAGGGTTGTTGTGTCCAGTGGAGTTCTGAGTGCCTCCTGGGATGGACACCTCACCACCTCTCTGGTCACCTGTTCCAGTGTTTGACCACCTTCACAGTGAAAGCAGCCCCCTTCATTATCCACGAGCTCTCCATTGCCTCGTCACCCAGCCACCCCTTTGCACAGGCCTTCCTCGCCGCCTCCCTGCTTTGTCTTTCCCAAAGAGCCTACCCCCACCTGCGCAGCACCCCAGTCGTACAACCCATCTCACCACATACGCCCCGACGAAGTCAAAGCTCTGCCACCGTGCACAGACTTCTGATGTCTTCTCTTTGTTTCTCCTGCAGCGTACACTTGTGTACAGGCACTTGAGATGGACCCCGTCACGTCGCCTTCACAGAGAAGTACAAAACCCTCCCCATCGTGCTGCCACTTCCCCACTGCTCCCTGTGCCTTCGCTTCTCTATAGGTTATGATAACCTTTCCCCAGCTTACTCAGTTTCAAGCTGGCTTCACTAGGTTTGAAGCTTGCTGAAGACACTCTTGCCACGCTTTGTCAGCTGGATCCTGCTCCTGCTTTGAAGTCCTTGCTCCTCCAAAACGATCACACATGTGCAGAAGTCAAACTCCCGTCTGTAGCACCAGCCATGCACCAAGAGTTGATCCACTGGAGGTAACCACCCCAGCCCAAATCTTTCCCTCTCACTGGGACGACTGAAAACACCACTCGTGCCCCCTCCCATGCCATACTGCTAATTACTGCTGGTAAAAACTCACAGTTTTTCCAAAGCCCATTATGCCGTACCCTTGACCCAGTTATGTGTGTATACTCCCTCATGAAGAGGTTGGCCTCTAAAAACAGAAAAAAAAAAAAGCTGTAACACTAGTGGCAAATTTCACAGGCATCAGCAAAGACAACAGAACATTAAACATGATCTTAATTTGTGACATGCCTTTGAAGCCACATGCTGAGAATGCTGACACCATGTCAGTGGCATGTTCTACGCCCTGATCTGCACTGCTTTGCATACAAAGTGAATCGGCAATCTCTCTCAGATAGAGACCCCAAATGAAAACTAAGTGAAAATGTATCTAGCCATACCACTGACGTAAATCATTAGGGAAGAAAAGTTTTAAATGGCAAGAGGGAAAAATTACCATGTTTTATTTTTAATGTATTTTCAGTTCTCTTGAAAGACTCCCAACTAGAATATCCAGTGAAATCTCCTGTTTACTTTCATGTCACACATACACTTCACAATACAAAGTCAAAATTTCTTTCTGTGACTCATTATTGTAGTCAGGCCTAAGCAAAAGCATCAGTTTTAATTATGACAGCTATGGTCTTTGCTGCTGATATGTCTTTTTGCTTATTTGCATTTCTGTTGAAGCCACTGGTGAGGATGCTATATACTTAATTAACATTCTACGGTTCATTTTAATCCACACGAATACAATTACTTCAATCTGGACTAAGTATATACCTACAGAAAGTACTAAAACATTATTTGTCTGATGACTTTTCTTCAACACTATTAACTTCAGCCTGTAATTTGTATATTGTTCATTACTGTGCTGTTGTTTCTCTTTAATTTTGTTTATGCCTGGAGGTGTACAAGGTTACAAAATAAAATGGTTCTGCTACTAAGGAACTTCCTTCTAACCTGATGGGTACATACAGAGAAGTCAGGATACAATGAGGACCAGACATAGGTATGATTCCGATCTCAGTGGAGTGGTGTAAGTTTTCACTGCTTTCCTAGGAATTATTTCAGATTTCCACATGAAAGCAGAATCTGATCAAGGGTATTTGTACAGCCCAAGCAATCCTGTATGCTGCCCACACTTCAATGGCAAAAGATTCACGATATTCACAAAAGATAAAAAAAGATGAAGGCTTTGATTTAAGATTAGAAACCTTACACTATCAGGAGATAAATGAAAAATTAAGTGAGCTACTTCCTGTGGAGGAAGAAGATGAGATGACACCAGACGTGGAAAAATTCTAGCAGCGAGGAACCCAGATGTGCACTTTAAGACACTAGGGCAAACTAGAGCAACTAAAATAAAGCAGCATTTTCAGGATTTCTAGAAAACTTTAGAATTGAAAACCAAACAAACCAGGTGAAAGAATCTTTATAGTCTTCTGAAAAGGAGGCAGCTACTGAAGGATCACAGTTACACAAACAACCCCCTTTAAAAAGGCCCAGGGTGTAGCCAGGAAATTATAGACCAGTTTGACCTTGGTGGTAGGCAAGATCCTAAAGATATTAATAAGAGATGAGATCACAAGGAACACAGACTGGGCAAAGTGATTAAAGGACATAATCTGCTTGGATTTCAAAAAGGTATTTGACATAAAACTGCAAAGTAGATTAATGCATAACGGTAGTAAGAATAATATAGAGGGTGTCATCCTTGAATGAATAATGGGACACACCAGATACACCAATACTATCTGCAACTGCACTCACCGAGGAAGTATATTAAAAAGTCAGATTCGTTTGACATAGAGGCTGCAGATGTACTACTAACACACGTTGAGGCTAATTTGCTGTCCTAAGGCTGCTGGTCTCTTAAAGACATAGTGGACACACTTTGCTCTCAGTTACATAAGGGAAGTCCGTATTGTTGCCTAAGATGTACAAGGGCAGGATAGACTCTGGGATCTACCCTAGCCCACTTGCCTTTGCTTAGCAGGTGTGTTTCCTCTATTATTTTGTTAGGACTAGGTTTTTTAGGTTGTTCCTTGCCTCCCTGCCCTCTCCCCACCCCAAGTATAATGCGTCAATTTTTAACTTTAGTGTCTCATCAATACAGGTGGACAGTTCGCTAGCACGGATTTGCCACAGTGGGAGCTGAAGGCTATATACATTCCATATTAGGTATTGCATTTTCCTGTCAAACTAAATTATTTTGATTTGTCGGTATTGCTTTGGACTTACAACAGTGTACATGACAGATGTATTTAGCCCTTCTTCCACAGCACTAAGTACTTTGATGGTCACTTTCAGGAACCTGATTGTGTACTCTTTGTATATTTATATCAATATAAAACCATGGCAAACCAGAGAAAGTTGTTTCTCTAATATAAGTAAAAAAAACTTAGCACTGAAAGGATTAAATGCATACTTTGGGCCAGATCGTCTGAAAAGTCAATAGCATCAATTACGGCAAGAGAGAATTTGGCTTATGTAGCTTCTTTACTGCTGATCCCTTGTAATGCCAAAAGGAAGTTCCAACAATTTACAAGCTGACGTACGTAAAACGTGAATCCACTGGGACATTATAAGTCTCCTTTGGAAACCTTGTCAACATCAACAGCTCAGGCTAATATCAGCAACTGCTGTGATATAGTCATTCAGAACAGTCATTCCTTTTCCAAGTGTGAAGTTGAAATGGCAAGATAGAGTTGCTGCTTACACTCGTGTTGTTACTTCAGCCAGTTATATTTATCTCATTACTACTGGAAAGCTTGGCAGTTCACTGAAGCATCGTGATGAACCAAAGTTAATGATAGCTGGGAAGCCAGCTCTGTTCCAGATTTGTCATGTGGATGTGATGCCATGCACAGTGGACTGCAGTATCAATGAAAGAATCAGGGTCAGCCCATCACTTCTGATTCAGTCACAGAAAACTACCCCACGTACACAACCTAAAGTCTCCCTACAGCAAGAGGCAATCATACTGCACGCCTTTGGTACTAGGAGAGGTTGCTGGCAGGAAAAGGTCCAGAAGTGTGTATTCCACAGTGGCGATGAATCTCTAAGTTCAGCTGTGTAACTGAGAGGGAAATTTGACTCAAACCTGTTGACAGCCGTGCACGCGCAAGTCACAATGCCATTCAGATGTGTTGTGTTGGGAGTTTGGTTTATTTTGGTGGGGGTGATGTTGCACCAAAACATGTTCTGAATTTGTTTTTGGACTCTATCAGAAGTATTATCAGCACTTGACAGCAAAAAAGTTCCATTAAGTTCTCTCTACGTCACAGACCTCATACAAACCCAGTCCTCTGATTTAGAAAAGCCACCCAACCTGCGTTGGGAAAATGTACTTTTCAGCTATTTACACTTATTTTTTGCTAATGATGCTCCCCTTTTGTTGGATCTCTGTCAGCTGAGAATTTCACACATCCTTTCCCAAAAGCAAGAGAATGCCAAAGAAACTATGTACTGATCCTGCTTCTTGTCCATGACACAAATTTATTGTAAAAGTCATCATAGGCAGCCTTAGGGTTTACAGTGCATGACCTCTTTCTTGTGGACTAAATGCACTACAAAAACGAACCTTATCTTTTATTTTTAATTATGTCTTCAGTCTTTCTCTTTGTCAGAATAGTCATAAGCTGTTAGAAATTTAAAAAAAAAAAAAAAGAAAAAGGAATCTAGTTGCCAAGAGACTCTTGGAGATGACAAATAAACAAAAAATGATCTTTTCTCCCTACAAATATTTAAAATCTCCAAGAGACCTGTCTCTCTCTGACAATATATTGGAGGCTGGTATTTCAGTCTCTTCCTTTTCACTAGAAGCCTGGCTAATTTCTTGGCTACTGTTCCTCTTAATCCTCCTCAACACCTCCTTGGCTGATACCTGAAGTTTTTGATCATTCGGGTATGGTGAATTAGAAAGCACATGGAAAGAAACACATGTGTGTAGGAAGTAATGTGACAGAGGAACTTAGAAAAGATGTAATTATGATACTTAAGAAGGATTCAGTTGCTTCACTACACAGTCTAACGGAAGAGAAAACCAAATTCACAGATTTCCTAAAGTAGAGAGAAAATGACCACTGGACAAAGAAATGGCACAACAGTTATCTACTATGATCTATCCTAAGACATAAAAATTGAGTTAAACCAAGAAGAATAAGGTTTACTGAAATGATCCATGAGTATTGAAAGCATGGAGAATCATTTCACATGCCAGGAGTCAGCACAGAGCATGACATTTGTGAAGAGTCATGGCTGAAACAATTTTGTTTTCCCATGCATGAAAGGCCTTTTCTCCTCTTCTGGGCAACAGAGGTCACCTCAATGAGTTATCAAAAATATAACCCAAAGTGATTTTTGACCCCATCACAAAAGCATTTCACAACAGTGCCAAGCTCTGCTGAGTTTTATTTCTTCTTACACAGACTCTGAATTTTATACAGTTATAACTTTAAACCCTTGAACTTTGTGCCCTGGAGCAAGCAGACCCAATCAAGCCCAGGATTCAGAGAGCACAGAGGCAGCATGAAATTACTTTTGTCCACCTTATTCTCTGCTGGAGCCTCATGCCAGGCTAAATACAAAATATGGCCCACCGTTCTACATGACTTGAACTAGAATTGTTAACCAAGCTGATGTTCGCTTAGGAAATATGTTCTTACTAAGAACATTTTTGTTAAAACATTAAGACAGCAACAAAGTAAATATATTAACATATGAACTACTTTTTGGCTGTGAGCACCTTAAAATTTTGTCAGAAAACAGGTGCTAATCTCTAAACAGCTGATTTATAAAACTTTTTTTTCATTAAAGTTATCAAACTGCATTTTTTTTTTCATTTAACGCTTACATGTACATGAGAATAGAGTGGCTGGTCATTACTCAGAAGTCAATTCTGCTGAGCCAAACCTGCACTCTTAGATTCACGCAGCACCCTGGCAATAAAACTACCACGGCTTACCAGGGGAAGTGAGAGGCAAGTTTGTTTCAGAGAACGTACAGAAGCTCACGATGGGGAGGACTAAAGTGTCAATACTCTGTGCTTTCTGTAACGCTGTGGAAAAAAGATCTGTGCGTGGCTACAGATCCCTCTGTCTTCACGGATGCTTGCTTCCTTTTGCCAGGAAGTAATGACCATGGAATTGCTCCCTTTTGGTGTGCTATCTATAAATTGAGGGCTGTGTTGCTACACTGGAGGTTTAGCCCTAAGGATAGCATGTTTTGTAATTCCTACAAGGGATTTCAGTAAGCAAAGGGTACTCAAATAAAGCCGTGAATCTGCCTGTTTAGCCTTGTGACTAATTGAGCATCTCACAAAATGAAGGCAACAAAGGGAAGGCGGTACCAACTAGGCATGCAAATTAAATTGTTAAAAAAGATATATGTTGAACAACTTTAGATAAAATGAGTCACATTACTATGAAAAATTATAGGCTGTACAATTACACAGACTAAAAATGCTTCTAATTAGCCAGTGTTAATTATATACTTAAAATACTTCAGGGAGGACAAACGAATAGGAGATCTGTTAGGAACCACATTTCTGCTGTTTATTGTTCAGGAAGCAATCGCAGTGTATGAGCTGGGCCGTCTGTTTTAAATAAACACTTGGAGAGCAAAACAAAGGTGTTTTATATCTTGGTGAGCAAATGTCTCAATATTTTAACTGTACTGGCAAAACCACATTTAAGAAAAAACTTAATTTGCCTTACAATTTCTAAGTCAAATTCAAGACTTGGCGACAGGTATTACAAATGCTCTGGTCACTCAAGATGCAGAGGTGTAACTGAGGCAGGTACTTTTCACACTATTTAAAGAAAAAACGTCCTGTGTAGTTATTTTTGCCAGCGTCAAATGGCTATGAAATTCTACTATTCCATCCCAGAGTGTCCCCTACGTACCCTTTGACCCTGCTCTTCACGTAATAAGTGCTTACATGCAACCACATATCAGTGTAGGGACAATTCCACAGCTGGTAGACATCAACATAAATAAACCACTATATTTATCTTGCAGAACAAACAAAATTGGGATCTAACAAAACTTAGCAAGGTGCTACGGCTTCACAGAAACCAGCAAGAACTGTGCAGAAGCAACAGCTTGCACAGGAGTGAGGATTTCTATACCATGGCAATAGCGTAACATAAAAAACATAAATGGTCAAAGATGAGACAGATGAAGACATAATTCAGACAAAAACGACAAGTTTGGAGAAAGTTATATATTTATAAAGAAGGTATTAGACTGGAACTACTATTTGAATTTTAATTACAAAGCTCATTCTGTAAAGACTTCCCTAAACTGAGCTGACAAAGCATGCAAGATGGACAGCAATAGGACAGTGATCTGAATAGACCTAATTATAGACTTTTCCTGTTTTTAGGCTACATGGAATCAAACTTCAAACAATTCAGCCTCTGCTAACCTTGACCTGGAAAGCAACTGCTGGTTTAGTCTATTAACAACTTTTAATGAGTGTATTGTTCTTATAAGAGATTCGAGGGGGTCACTTGGTTTCAGGGTATTAGCCCGCCATAGTAAAATCCAGATACAGCTTTCAGCTTACACTGACAACTGAGAGGACTGAAATGGAAATATAAATTGACAGTACGCATACCTCTGATGTCTGGGGACCCTGTCATTAACAACTAAAACCACACAGCAATGAAAATTTGCACATTGTCATAACTCATGGAAGAGAAAGCCCAGAAAAGAAATAATTTACCTATAGGAAGGAAGACATTCATGTTTAATTCTCTTTCAACTAAGTGTGTCTTCATCTTGATTCTCTTCTCAGATATTAAGGGTCTGAGCCTATACACACCAACTCAGGGGGAAATCTTCCAGATATGTTAGGTTTAAGCAAGCTCCTTAAAAATTTTAAAATAAAACCAGCTGTGATGGGTTTAAAGGTTAATATTTGTGCACTAGATATCTTTTCTATAGTTACCCGAAAAATAAAAATAGCCAGTGCTGGTCCCGTTTGTTTCTTGTCCTAAAATCTACCTCAACCTTAAACAAAACCAAACCAAACAACAAATCACACAGCTTTTGCAAGTCCTTGCAAGCTTATTGATTTCAGTAATATTTTTGTCTGAGTGAGACTGCAGGGCTGACAGAAATCAATAGCACAAACTCACTCCTGTAACTATACCAGCTCCCCCTATGTACACCTTGGTAGACACATCTTCTGTCCGAAAGACTGCAATGAGGTAGGAAACCGAAGTGGTCAAAATTAGCCTCAGCGTCTCCTGTGCTGATGGGTCACAGAAGATTTATGGCATTGCTAAGAAAGGTGCAGGGTCAGGAGTCCTGGAAACCCTCTGCTCCAGGGATACTAGCAGAGTTTTGTCTATGCTTTGAAGCTGGCTGCCTTCCCATGCAAACGATGCATAAGGATTAGCTTCTGTGCCAAAGTAAGCGCAAATAATTTTGCCTTGACTTGAATGTTAACAAGTAGTAGACCCTCTGTAAGTGAGGTTTGAAAAAAAAAAAAAAGCAGCTGTTTCTTTAAACTTCACTGTACTTCCTAATTACTGTAAAACTGAATGACTTTCACTTGAAACCAGATGCAACATAGCTTGATAACTTCAGGTGACAATTCTGGAGCGAGGTCCTTGTTTCCAAGGATTAATAAGATCATTCCAGCTACTATATTGCTGAAGGTACATTCTCAAAGGCATACGCAGACTGCAAGCCAAAACATTTTCTTGGGGACAAGGTAGACAAAAAAGCAACTTTCCATACCTGCAGACCATTTAAAGCACAGTCATCAACAGCAGTGCCATCAGCCACTGTCTAATGTGAAAAATCTAACCCACGTCAAGAACCTGCTTTTGTGTTTTATTGTAATAAAGGACCATGCGGCTCCCCTGTGGCAACGTAAATTAAAAACACACAGCTATCTGGGCTTGGAAATTAGTATCTACCTCACTTTACACATAACCAAAAGTGTGTGTGAAGAAAACAATTCTAGGAAGAGGTTGAAAAACATGATTCTTTATAGTGACACTATAATTACTGACAAGTGAAATATTTACCCTAATTTGTTTACCGTTTCACATAGTTCCCTGTTATTATTTCTCTGAAATACAGAGTATTCGCTTTCTCTTCTCCACTAATTTCAATCTAATAATGAACATTTTCATTCTTTTTAACTTGCATTCACTGTATTACTATTGTGTTGGTACAGACTTTGACACAAAGAGAAATACATGGCTTGGAAAAGACATTCCATTTCTCCAGTGGAAAGCTGCATGCCAGATTAAGGAATTGTTTAAAAGGTATTAGGACCCTGAGTTATGTCTCTCTGATACTCACCATTGATCTTTTGTTTTCTCTTACTCCCTGTGAACTTTCATAAAATAATGGAAGCATAGAATGGTTTGGGTTGGAAGGGACCTTAAAGATACGTTCCACTAGATGAGGTTGCTCAAGGCCTCATCCAACCTGGCCTTGAACACTCCCAGGGATGGGACAGTCACAACTTCTCTGGGCAACCTGTTCCAGTGCCTCACCACACTCAGAGCAAAGAATTTCTGCCTTAGATCTAATCAAAATCTACCCTCTTTCAGTTTAAAGCCATCCCCCTTCTCGTATCACTGCACACCCTTGTAAGAAGTCCCTCTCCAGCTTTCTTATAGGCCCCCTTTAGCTACTGAAAGGCTGCTATAAGATGTCCCTGGAGTCTTCTCTTCTCCAAGCTGAACAATCCCAACTCTCTCAGACTGTCTTCATAGGAGAGGTGCTCCAGCCCTCAGATCATCGTCGTCGCCCTCCTCTGGACCTGCTCCAACAGCTCCATGTCCTTCTTATGTTGGAGGCCTCAGAGCTGAATACAGTACTGCAGGTGGGGTCTCATGAGAGCGGAGTAGAGGGGCAGAATCACCTCTCTCGACCTGCTGGCCACGCTTCTTTGGATGCAGCCCAGAATACGGTTGGCTTTCTTGGCTGCAAGCGCACATTTCCGGCTCAAGTTGAGCTTCTTGTCAATCAACAACCCCAAGTCCTTCTCCTCAGGGCTGCTCTCAATCCATTCCCTGCCCAGCCTGTACTTGTGCTTGGGATTGCCCCTACCCAGGTGCAGAACCTTGCACTTGGCCTTGTTAAACTTCATAAGGTTCGCACAGGATCTTGAACTCCACCGTTTCATGGTCACTACAGCCAAGGCTGCCCTTGAGCTTCACATTCCCCACCACCTCCTCCTTGTTGGTGAGAACAAAGTTCAGCATGCCACATCTTGCTGGTTCCTCTATCACTTGGAGAAGGAAGTTATCATCAATGCATTCCAGGAATCTCCTGGATTGCTTGTGCCCTGCTGTGCTGTCCCTCCAACAGATATCGGGGTGGTTGAAGTCCCCCATGAGGACCAGGGCTCATGAACGTGAAGCTGCTCCTGTATGTCTGTGGAGGGCCTCATCCGCTTGATCTTCCTAGCCAGGTGGCCTGTAGCAGACCCGCACTATAATGTCACCTGTCCCTGCCCTCCTTTCAGTCCTGACCCATAAGCCCTCAGTCAGCTCCTCATCCATTCCCAGGCAGAGCTCCATACACTCCAGCTGGTCTTTGAACTAGAAGGCAACACCTCCTCCTCATTTCTCTGCTTGTCCTTCCTAAAAAGCCTGTATCCTTCTATTCCAACACTCCAGTCATAGGAGCCATCCCACCATGTCTCCAGGATGCCAATAAGACCACAGCCCTGCAGGCGTGCACCCATGTCTTAACTCCTCTTGTTTATTCCCCATGCTACGTGTGTTTGCATAGAGGCATTTGAGTTGGACTCCCAATGAAGCCAACTTACTGGCTGGAGTTCCCTTCTGCCGCTCTCTGCTTGTCTTAATCAAGCCTGATATTACCTCTTTCCTCCTTCAAGTCTAGTTTAAAGCCTTTGCCTAACGTTTCAAACTACTGGCGTGAAGGAAAACTCCCACTTTAATTTTGCCTGGTCATACAACTCAGGGGAATTGCTACAATTCTCTTTCCTTTCTTTTGCTTGCTCTTATTCCTGTAGTACCAAGACAGAGATTAATCAGAACTTGTTTCTATGCTCTGCTAATCTCTGTAGAGAAAAATACACAAGGCTGGACTGTGACAGCCTTGAAGAGTACAGAACCAATGTATCTAAGCTATGCATTTTAGAATAGTTGCCCAATTCTATAAAATTTAAATCTTCCAGACAAAACCAGCAGTAGTAAGTTCTTTCTTGCCTTCAGAGAATCTACTTCTTTCCATTAAGGAGAAAAATGGTGGATTAAGTTTGAGGAGTGTTTAGTTTTAAAGAGAGCAGAAGGACTTGAATCTTTATTACGAGTGTCTCAGTGAAAAGAGTTTTCCGTAGACTGTGGAACCGTAGACCATTTGGAATTCTCTAAAAACAGTCTTATTCAATGTTCATCTAATTCTGCTGGGTGGTAGCAGTGGTTATGCCCAGTTTTCATATGCTTTATACTACGTCCTGTAACTAGCTATTCCCAAACAACCAGTGGTCTCTGGATCAAAACAGAATGATAGACATTTGATGCTAGCTATTTAATGCTATTCATTAATTGCTTCAAAGTTATTACCAAGGAATATGTATCAGCTAGAAAAAGGACCTCAGCAGAGAGACAGATGTAAGGAGAAGTGAAGATGTTTTTTTGCATCAGCTGTCTTCACATTTCAATTCAATTGGGGTAAACTGCTTTGGAAGTATTGGAAGCACCTGCTGCTATTGACCATAGCATCAGCTAGAAAGAAAGGACAATGCTTTTCAGTTAGATGGAGATGAAAGGAGTCCCACTTGGAAACTAATGCAACTCAGCAAGCAAGTTTGCTAACTCAAACACCATGTATGACCTTGTATGACTTTGACAAATAGAAGTCAAGTGTCTCCAGCTCTACATGAGACGTGTTTGCAAGTGACTGCAAAATCTCATTGTTGCATATACTAGTCTGTAGTGCCAAGGCTGCAGGAGGACACTGTATTACAAGCACAGAGGTTGCGCACAGTCCTTGAGAACCACCAATGCTGTCCCATGCTCTGACCTCAGATTATGATGAGACCTTTACAATATTCACAGATGCCATTGGCTGCTGGAAGTTTAGTACTTCACTGATTATTGTCCTGAAATGGGAGATTGGAACAGGGAACGCAGTCACAGATGTCTTCAGAGTTACGTGCTAGCTTCTCAAGAATTGAGAAAACTATTTCAATAAAGTGTTGCAGCACAAGCTGGGATTTGAAAAAACATCTTAGCCTCAACTCTCCCTGAACTACCAGTGTTCTTCCAAATCCCCACCCTTCCTCTACAAGTGGTGCTGCTGACTTACAGAACTACTCCGGCTGCATAATGCAGTACTAGCAAGATAATAATCTGGAAAACAATGATCAGGACGTTTTTAACTATTTAATTATGAGGGTCTACCTTAAAGCTTCCTTTTCAAGGTCCAAGAAGTTACATGCTTTGTCTAGTGACTTGAGACAAAATCCTCTGTTATCAGCTAGCAACACACGCAGGTCACAAATTATGTTAATCCCTGGAGACTAACCCAGTCTACGTACTATGACACCACTGCAGCCTCTGTGCAGATGTCTCCACAAGAGCTGGTCGTAGTGGAGTTGGGCACGCTCATACTAACTGTAGCTAGAAACACCAACAGGAGTAGCAGAGGGTTAGCAGCATACACTTCATCACTGACTGCACAAGCCTGCAGAAAACCCTGAATATATATATGTACATGTTGTGAAGCCTCACTAAAACCTACAGTGATATGTTTTTATGACTGCTAATTTGCATGCTAGCTAGATTGAACTTGGTTTCTGCCCAAACCTGGTTATGCCCAATCATTTACTGAGTAAAGACACTGTAAGTGCTAGCTCAATAGATGGAATGCTAACAGTGTTTTCCACACATCCTATGCCCTACTAAAGCAGTCTTACTGCTGCCCCACAATATGTTAGCAGGGCTGAAACTAAACATTCCGTAACAGGTTGCACAATACAATCAAAACAATCGCAGAGATCTATTGTATTTTAGTTAACGAGTAGGAAACCCCCAAACCCTCATGTAATTATTTGGCTTTTATTTATATCCTGCAGCACTGTTGCAATTTTCTGTAGTACTACAGAGCATGGTTTGAAAATAATTTTCTATTATACTTGTGTATCTTTCCAAGAATTTAACAACAGATATCAAAAGGAAGTATTTGCATCACAGTCAAAACACACTGTTCCTCCCCTCTGGAACAAACCACACAGCTCTAACACCCTTTATGTCTCTCTTGCCCAACAGATATGAGTAGAAAAACAAGAAAGAACAGAAGAAACATTTGATCCTCAGGCAATAGTGCTTTCTATATGTTGCACAGTACTCATGCATTCCCATAAGGACGAGTATTTCACTTCTATGGATTGGGGTTTTTTTTGACTCAGTCATTCTGACTGCTCTTACTAGCAAGCATATCTGATGTGACGCAGTGATCTGCTATCTGCCTATATTCCTGTTCGGAGGATAAGCTGGCACTGAGCAACGACTGGGCCACCGACAGTATGTGATGATGAGTTTAGACAAGCAGTCAGTACAATTCAAAAATACTATCTCCCTTTCAAATGTCACACCTCAGTGAAAAGCGTGGGAACTGGAAATACCATCCTGATACTACTGGATCCGATTACAGGAACTGTGACAAAAATGTTGCTCTCATCTTGAATGGACTGCAAACCACCAAATTATACAAAGTTAAGAAAAGCATGTGTGATGTTCTATGATGGTAATTTACAAATGTATCATCTCTTTTATGACTAAGAATTTCAAAATCCTTTACCAGCAGTTTTACAAATCACATACTCAATAATCCAGGTATAACTGTATAACACACGTAGGTCATAAATGGCAAAATGGACTTACACCACAGTCATTGTTTCCACTGTGGAAGTACAACCACACCTAAGATAAAAAAGGACAGCTAATTTTATAGAATACAGTAGTTCCACACAATAGCCCTGGCACACAAGGAGCAAATGACATCATTCATTTAAATTCCTGCTACTAGTGGGAAACTCTAGGTATTTAGAAAATAGAATTGACCAGAGCACCAAGGTTAATTGCAACGAAAAATACCCTCAAAGGAATCAATTACATATATGATCCAAAAGATAAATACGGTCTTCATGTTGCTTTAGGGAAAAAAAAATAACACACATCCTCTTTGAATTGTATTATTAAAGCCTTTGAACCCTAACAACAAAGACACATGCTCATAAAGGCATACATGCAAGCATGTCTTTTCACTTCCCTCACACTACATATCCCATTCAAACAGCCAGAAAACACTTAGGCCACAACACTTACTCTATATATCATTACTGATTTGATTCATCAGCTTTTCAGCACCAAGCAGCTCTAGTGACAATAACTATTCCAGGACTGCAGCAGATAAGACGACTCTGCAAAGGAACACTTGCAACTTTTCATAGGTTTTCAAGTGTTCTCATGAAGAACACGTATTTCTGTAGAATCTAGTTCTTACAAGTTACAGGCTAGAAAATTGTAAAGCAGAGAACTTAATGAGGGAAATTGCAAAGCGAAAAATGGGGGCTGCTCTATAGCTTTTCTTTGAGGAAAGTGAAAGCCACCTAAAAGGTGCACACTGGCACTAGCTCTACTGCTCTTCCCAGTGTCCGCGCTGTACGGTGTCAAATAGACCATTCCCCAAAGAGTGGCAGAGTTTTATTCCCATTTGCTAGACTCACAGAACCTGAGAATACAAAGGTGTGCCTTGAAAACTTCCTGCTGTGTATACAGATGTGATCGTAGTGTTCCATGTCTAAACTGGAGAGCACCAGACACAGAAAAGACAACAGTGAGGGATAACACCTTCTCATTTACTGAGCATATATGCACGTTTATGCACACACCAACAGGTTCACCCAGCTGTGCTGAGCAGCCCTTCAGAGGCTATAACAAGAGACAGTTGCTTAGATTTGCACTTCATAAAGCAGAAAAGATTTCACCTTAAGACAAAGCAATAACACTTACTGAGTGCTTTTAGGAATCTTTCCCAGTTTCTTAAGAGGTTTATTTTGACTTTAGTATTGCTGCGTTTACTCTTCAGTTCCAAGATATCTTCATTTTGAACTCAACTTCTTGATCCATGATCCCTGTTAAAACAACAAACATTTTATACTGTTCTCTCTGAGTCACATGGCTGACAAATTTGAAATGCAAAAATAACCAGGGTACCTAGTAGTGTCAAACCAGCTTTACTGCAAAAGGAAAAGTACAAAAAGTGATGCATGGGTCCAAAAAGTTTGGACTAAATTTGGGATCTAGTAGATAAATTGTGCTCCACAAATTGTTTTTAGGGCACAGAATTCACCTCAAGATGACGAAAGGCCAAGGATACATTCCTTAAAATGTAATGAAAGACAGAGAAGGTGGTCTTATAAACCAATGATACAAGACTTATTAAAGAATAGCTAAACAGTTCGAGAAGTTTAAACTGACCTAACAAGACTAAAACTTTCTATTTAATTATGTAGGCAGATTTAAAATTGCTACAGGAAGCATATCCTTCACTGCAAGCTCTGGTTCTATAGGCTTCCACCTAAATAACTGCTTAGACCCGTAAGTCTGCAATTTCTTGTATGCAAGTTAGCAGGATCTGACATTATTATTATTATTACAAGTATTACCATAGGGCTACAGATTACTCTGCTTAGGTTTCATCCCAAGATAATTTTCTTCCATATGGAAAATGATATGAAAAAATGGTACCTCCTTACTCTAGACACACATTCTTGGCTTTTTTATAATGATGTTAATTACTTCAAGCACACAAAGACCAAAAATGTTACTTCCTTCTGTAACTAAAACTATAAAAAAATGGATTCATACTGCATCCTACTTTATGCATCATCAAATAAAACCACTAGGCATATTTCAGTGACAAAATACACATTACTGACCACAGTGTAACAAAGAGAAAGAACTCAGTTCGACTTCTTAGATTCAGGACTCAGTTTACAGTGCTTGCATTGAAAAATTACTCTGGATTTGTAAATAGAATTAACTCAGTATAGGAACTATTCATATAGAGAACATATGGAATACTAGAGGGCCATTTTATCAAGATACTTTTCTGGCTGCAACTCTTAGGCACAAACACGCAGAAAATTGCATTCTTCCAAAATAGGAAAATAGGTCTCTCAGATTGCTTGTTCGTAAAGAGAAAAGGGGAGCAGAAATAACTACATTTTTGCTCTACTTAAAAACGAATGTAGCATGGAATTTAAATTCCAACCTGAGGCCTTTCAAATATGGGTAGTAATAACTGCCATAAGCATTAAATTTTTTTTTTAAAAGTCACCCAAAAACCCAGGGGCATTTTCATCTAGAAGTTATTACAGAACTGGATTTAACAATGAGTTCCATTCTACTCTGAGTTAACTGTCTTAGCTGCAAGTATTGAAGTCCAGTTTTCAATTTTTTTCATTGCATATATTACATTTTTTAAAATACAGGGGAAAAAAAAGTCTTGTATTTCAGAGCCCTGTCTGATACTCTGGTTCTCACACAGCTGCCTAAGAACTGCCCTGATTACTCAGTGCCAGCTCTCCTTGTTTCCAGCTGCTAAATCCCATTAGAAGCAGCTAAAAATACTTTCCTAATATTACTTTTCTGTATAATCAATTGTCGTAGTTGTCACATGGATAAGAGGAGACAGAAGAACTGGATCAGCAATAATATTAACTCCTTTCAGAGAAGTGTTCAGCAAAGTTAAAATACATACAGTCTTTGATTTCTGGGGTAATCAGGCACCTAATACCCACAAGGATTCTTTTTCCTGAATTCTTAAGCAGAGTACTGGCTCTGCTATGATTAATTGTGAAGTTTCAAGACTGATTAATTTGCCAGTAGCACAATCCTGCTCTCAAATCTATGACTAGCTATGGGCAGATGAAAAATATGAAGTCTCTGCAATTACTGTTGGAATGCTCCCGATTTGAAAGTGGGATGTGTGCAGATAAATCAAGCAATTGCTAGATGATAGTCTTCCATTAGTCCATTGCAGACGAAAAGCAGCATTTCCCAACAAAAGTAAAGGATTAGTTGTTGCTGAACTGAAAGAGCCATGGAGCTTACTTATATGATGTTACACTGGTTAGCCAAGACACGCTGGAGCTGTAGTACAGGGAGTTTACAGAGAGTGAGAAACAGCAGAGGAAAGATTTGATTTGGATGTTGATTTGAAAGATCTGGAAGCAACAGATGACAGGATGAATTAAGACAGTAGCTGGACAACACAAAAGAGCTGAACAAGCCAGGGCCAGCACGTGTCATGCAGGGTACAGAGACTCTAATAAGGATCATACATAAGGATCAACAGCTGTACAAAGGGCTGTTTCTTAATTTTTTAAAAAGTGAGAGACTAGATAGACCTCCTGGAACTACTCGTTGGGTCCAAAAGCATGAATTTATATTTGGAAATTATGGATTTTTACTGAGGAATGTGCGCTTCAGCACCTTGATATTAATTCCAATCACAGGATAAGAATCAGCTTCTGTTAATAACAGTATTGTTGCACTGAGATCCTGTTTACTTCTGGTTTTGTGTCTTGCCTCTCCAGAAACGCTAGTCAGGCTTGGCTTGCTTCCGATGTAAGGATTAGAATACAGGAATTCCTTGATTAACTTCACGCAACCTCTGACACAGGAGCCAAGGCCTCCACATATGGAAGATGATGTGGAGAGTCAGTAATGGCAATACAAGATACATGCCCCCTCCTTTTGCCCCTTCACCCTGCACATCCCAGATTTCTACCAGAGAGAAACAGAAAGCGGTTACAGGAATTCTGCATCTGCTCTGATTAATTTCAGTGCAATGTTGTTTCTGTGAACAGAATGGTGTTTCTGTTATCTCTGATGAACAATGATAAAAAGAAAAAAAAAATCTACATAAGACAGATGTGAGCTAAACAAAGACAATTATTTGCACACACAGAAAAAAGAGAAACACAAATTTATCATTTGGGAGGAGATTCTTTAGATCACCTTACACCAGCACACAAACAGAAAAACGTAGTATCAAACCAAGGCCCAGCCTGTGGATGAAGAAAATCAATGTGCACCCACTAAACCATCTGCAGGGCTCTGCCTCCAAGAAAATCTCCAAGATTTCAGCCTCCCTTGACGCCAATGAAAAGCCCGCGTCCTATCAATCCGTATCGTCGCGACTGCCGGAGGTCCGTCCCGCAGAGGGCCGGGAAAACACGGCTCGGACGGGCGCAGGACGATGAGAGCACGGGGTGGGAGCGCAGCACACCGGCGTTTTTATGCGAACAGCCATCCCCTGCCACGTAACAACCGTGCTGTCGGCTTTGCGTCCGCACACCCTACCGCTGCTGTCGATGTTCAGAAAATAACGCCGAAAAGTATCGGTAACCGCCTAACCGTGCTCAGTATGAGGTTTCTGTCGGGGGGAGGGGGGGCGGGCAGGAAGCCCTGGCACAAGGGCGCTACCTCCCCCGCGCCGCCTGTGGCCCCGAGTCCCGCTCGGGGTGCCCGCTGGGCAGCCCCCCACTCCCTGTCTCCCAGCCGGGTCTCCAGCACAGCGGGACGCCGCGCGCCACACCTCTCTTCCCGACACCGCGCTACTCGCGGCCGCCGGCGCGCCCAAACCGCCTTCGGGAAACCTTTCCTTAATCCCCTGAGGAAAAACCCGCGCTGTGAATGAAGGCGGGCAGGAGGAACGTAATGGGACGCCGCGCCCGCGCGCCGCCCCCGCACCTCGCTCGAACCCCCGCCCCTCGCCGCCAAGTCTCGCGAGGGCGGGGCAGCCGGCGCGCGGGCCGCGCCATGTCGGAGCCTGGTCGGCGCAGGCCGGGCCCCTCCCCCCGCCGCGCGCCCGGCGGCCTCAGCGCCCCGCACTGAGTGTGCGGCGCAGCCCGCCTCTCCCGGAAGCGCTTCCCGGCCGCGCTCCGGGTCCCCCTCCCCCTCTTCCCCCCCCTCCCCCCCCCCCGCTCCCGCAGAGACCCGGTGCCGCCTGAAGAACGCCCCCTCCTCCCCCGCTCCGCGCGCCGTCACTGGGGGGGGGGCACGCGCCTCTCCGTCCCCGGGAGGAGCGGGGGGGCCCGCGCGGGGCGCCCCGCGTGCCGCCCCCCCCGTCCCCCCGGCGGTCGCCGTCCCGGAGGCCCGGGACAGAGCCGAGGGCCGGGCGGGCGGGCTGGCGGGCATGCAGCCGCCGCCGGAGCCGAGCCCCCAGCGCAGCACGGTGAGGGGGCAGGCCCCGCGGGCGGGGGAGGGGAGGCGCGTGGGGGCTGAGTTTGGGGGCGGGCAGGGCTGCCCCGCTGCCGGGGGTGCCCCGTCGGGGAGGGAGGCTCAAGACGGAGTCGGGGGGGTGCAGCCTCCGTGGTGCCCGCCGTGCCGCCGGGCGGTGGGGTGACTCCGACCCCCGTGGCCAGGGGAGAGGCGGGGTGGGAGCGGGCTGGCGCTGGCTGCGCCCCGTTGGCGGTGCTGGGGGGAGACGGGCTGTGCTGGGGGAGAGGAGCTCAGCGAGGGGGGGGGGGCGGGGGGGGGGATCCGCTGGGCGCGGGGTGTGCGGGGGCAGGGGTGTGGTGATGGGAGGGTGCTCGTGTTGATCCTGGCTCTTGTTTTGCTGCCGCACTCCCACGCACCGAGCAGAGAAAACTTTGGTCTTTGTTTTTGGAGCCCCTTGGAGAGGGTGGTGGGTTGATTGCTCGGAGATCCCATGCGGGTGTCCACTTTGCAGGGGCTGCGGTGTCCGCTGGGCCATAGATGCTGTTCTTGCTGTGTTAAAAAAAAAATACTCAAACAAAAACCACAAAAAAGCCCAACCAAAACCCGAAGAAACTCACAGGTGAAAGAGCTGCTAGTGCCTCTTCAATATGTTGACTGCAGTATGATGCTGCTGCCGTTGTGGTTTGGCTCTGGAGATAGAAGGCTCCAAAGGTAGCAAGGCCTTAGTTATGTGGTGTCCAGAGTCTTGTCTTCCGGTCAGATTTGAGATCTTATGGATTGTTTATATTGGCTGTTGGGAAGAACAGCTTGGGGTTTCTTTTGGTTTGTTTTTTAGTATGGGTGGATACGGTGGATGGATGCTACCTCTCATTTATGGCTTGATACTGTTCCAGAGTTAATGTTTGACTGTGCAGTTGGTGTGTTTTCCCCTCGTTCAGACATGACTTTTAAGGTGATATTGGCTGTTCTTTCCCTTGCTTTAGCAAGGAGAAAACAAGGAGAAGAAAGGCAGTTGCTTAGACGTCTTGAGAGTAGCTGTGCTTTGGAGTTTGGTAGAGGATCCATGTCATCAAAAAATGGAATGGCCCGGGTATACCACTCTGGATGGTAGTGGAAAAACTTAAAGCAAGACAGTATGTTTGGGTAAATATGCATAAAACTGTCTTTGAAGGTTTCAGCGGTAACTAATTTGAAGATGTTGTTAGCAGTCTGTTAGTATCTTTGTAGCTGATGAATACAGTAAATATTAGCTAAATAGATAAATTAACTAAAAATATAGCTGTTTGTAATGCTTTTATAATTGCTTTTATAATAACTACATTTCAAGATTTTTCAGTTTGATGTTGTACAGTAGCTTTCCTTTTCCCCTCTTCTTCCGTTCTAAATAAATACTGAGAGAGGATAGGCCAACCCATCCCACTGGTGTATTGGTAGCCGTGTGTTATTTTTAGTGCTGGTGTTCACTGTTAAAAAATTGAGTAGTAATTGTTTATAGGCTTATGTTCTGTAACACGTCCTCTTAACCAGCTCTCTTTTCTTTGGTATAAAAGAACTTTTAAAACTTACAGGTAAAGCCTGCATGGTCAAAGGTCACTGTCTGTCCTGATCGCTTTAATTTTCTTTTCCAGATCTGTGAGAAGAGCAGTACTTTCTTCTGCCCTTTTTCAAGTATATTTGCAGTTAACATGTTTCATGTGAAAAGAAGAAATGTTAAATTCATTTCCTCTTAGTAGTGAGAGAGGAAGAGAATTCTTAAAAAAAAAAAGTATTTCACAACATTTCTTAAAGCCTGCCCTTTGTCCTGTCTTGTGAATGGTGTCAGTTGATAACAGCAATCTGAAGAATGCCATAACAGCCTGTATTAATGTATATATAGACTGTCTCTGTTCGTCCATAAAATTACTCACGTATCGAATTTTACACACATTAGTAAAGAATAGTAAAATCAGAATTTAAGTCTGCCTTTAATCTTAAATCTTTTGGTTTAGGTACAGTAAGTTGGATAAGTGTGATGGATGCTTATTAGGAAACTATAATGTTATGATTTATCCAGCTTGGGTCATAATCTTTACTCAAGTGATTGCAGATAAATGTAAAGGGTATTGTGAGATCGATGTCCATTCTTTCTTGTTTTCTGGATCTCATCAAGGCTCTTTTTTCCTTCCGTTACTTGTCATCTTGAGGAAGACAAGTCGAATAGGTGTTATGAAAACATGTCTTCTCTTCTACCTGGCTTTGGAGAGATGTCTGTGCTGATATCTGTCCGTTGAGTTGCAGAGGAGGAACGGTAAACAGTAATCACAGAATCACAGAATGTCAGGGATTGGAAGGGACCTCAAAGGATCATCTAGTCCAATCCCCCTGCCTGAGCAGGGCCACCTCGATCAGATCACACAAGAACACATCCAGGCGGGTTTTGAACATCTCCAGAGAAGGAGACTCCACAACCTCTCTGGACAGCCTGTTCCAGTGTTCTGTTACCCTTACTGTGAAGAAGTTCTTCCTCATGTTTAAGCGGAACCTCCTATGTTCCAGCTTGTATCCATTTCCCCTTGTCCTATCATTGGATGCCAGTGAGAAGAGCCTGACTCCATCCTCATGACAGTCACCTTTTACATATTTATAAACATTAATGAGGTCCCCTCTCAGTCTCCTCTTCTCCAGACCCAGCTCCCTCAGCCTTTCCTCATAAGGGAGATGCTCCACTCCCTTAATCATCTTTGTGGCCCTGCGCTGGACTCTCTCAAGCAGTTCCTTGTCCTTATTGAACTGAGGGGCCCAGAACTGGACACAATATTCCAGATGAGGCCTCACCAGGGCAGAGTAGATGCTAATGGTAAAGGATACCTTTGAAGTCGTCCAAGAGAATACATTAACATGATTCTTAAGGTTATCTGGTGATAGCTTGTCTCTTTCTATCCCCTCTCAAAAACTATGTAGTGCTTAAATGAAGTTAAGTTTTTGATTGCACTGGTCCGTAGATGCTTTCTCCTGACCTTAAACCTGTGATGATTCGTTTTATATGTATTTTTAAATAGCATAAGTAGCCTCAAAGTATGGCCTGCAAAAGTATTCTTTGTTAGGATCAGTTACGTATTTCTTTATGTACTGCAGTACATAATAAATAAGAAACTTGAGAAGATGTTTTATTGAATTATTTTTCAAAGAGCTCTCTCTTCAAGTGGGATAATAGTTCAAATCTGTCCTTCTACAGCTGCAATGTTTTAGAAAAATCACTAACAGTACAAGCAAAAACCTTTGATTTACTTCTTTGACACCAGAGATATTTTAATGATGATCCAAACATTGAGTAAATGGTCAAATCTAGTAAATTTTGGATAATGTCAAGTCTATCGTGTACGGTTAGTCATCCAACTCAAATATGGTATGACACATTTTGCTCTAGGAGTGTCTGTGTGGTGCTCTTCTTTCCACCGCTGTGCACTGATGAAGTAGATGCAGTACCTGGTGTTTATGTACCTGTGTGTGCATACATAAATGTAAGTAAAGATATTTGCAGTGCAAGAGTTATTTTTGTTACATGGCACATTTAAAAGGCATGTGACAAATTGAGAGTGAAACTAAGAGAGTTTATACAAAGCCTCAGACTTTTTCATAAGCACCTTTTGGACTACTTTTGACTGCAAGTGTTTCAAGTTGCAAGGTAGAAATATCTGTGACTTGTGGTTTTGCAATATTTTTTCCTGTCCCTGTTACTGTCTTTACTCAAACAGAAAAATAAAGCTAAACTGGAAATTGGTGGTGCTGCTTAGTGCAGTAAATTGGTATTTGGGTATTGCTTTCAAATCCTTGCCAAACTTGTCTGGTATTATTTGTCTTTTTTGCAAGTTGGAGCTGTCCTTCAGTTGTCTCCACAACGTAAATTTTCTGTAGACTGTTATTTCTGTGTGGGCATAATAGACGAAAATATTGTCTGAAGGGCAGTATTAGCTGTCCTGCTCTTGTGAAAGACCAAGAATCATTCTGTTGAGATTGAATTCGTGGTTATGTCAAGGTGCCAGTTTGCATGTGTGAAGTGTTATTTCTAAATGGGAAGGTGAGAGTTTTGGAATACTTGTTTAGACTCGCGTATGCAAATATCGAAGGTGTTGGTTGGAAGCATTTCCAGAATAGGTTCTTGTACTCTGCCGAACATTGAAGTATCAAAGTTGTCCTTTGAAAGCCTTTCAAATGGTGAATGTGCTAGTAATGCTGTGCAAACTTGTCTCTCCAGCTTCAGACAAACAATGTAAGTCTGACCTGATAGTGTAGGTGGTTCTGTGGTGCTGAGTATCCGTTCTGAGCATTGCTTATTCTGTGTGAGGTGGATAGCTGGTCAGCGACTTCTGTGCTGTGTCAGGCAGTGCTTAAAAGATGGCACTGTGGGATTAGTATCCAGGAGACACGTGTGCACAACTACCAAAAAAAACCACCAAAAAATCCATCGCTGAAGCCTTTTTATTGTCAGGAGAAGCCCAAACACATCCGGCAAAATTCAATATGTAATAAGAAGGTGAGATAAAATTAGAGCATTGCTAATAAACCATACAGATCCAGATGGGCAGTGAGTTCTTAATGTTTGTTGTTTTTTTTCTTTTTCTCTTTTTGAAGATTAATTGTATTAGATAGATCACACTCTGTGTGTGTCTCAGTTTAATGTCAGAGTAGAACTAACATTCCAGTATTCTTACACCACGTTTATTACTATGCTGAATGTTTCTCTTCAAGTACTGTTTCATAATAGCCAGCATAGCACTATAGTGTAAAAGTGAAAATGTAATTTCTGTTAAAGTTATATACAGCTTTGTGTTCTTAAGAAACATTAGTTCTTGAGTTCCAGGTGGGCTTTATTTATTTTATTCAGGACCTGAATTTAAAGTTGGGTTATTTTAAAAGCATCCTCGATGTATTACCAGGTTTCATCCTAACCTATTTCTATTGTAAGGAAAACTACTTCTCCTTTTGCTCTTTTCAGAGAGTTGTATAAAGCGGGTTTGCTTCATGAGCGAACAGTAAAGCTACAGAATAGAGATAAAGGTCGTTCTGCTGCAGTAGTGTTCAGTAAGCTGACTGTTACAGCTTAAGTCTAGGTGTTTTCCTACCTGCGTGTGGACTTGCTGGTTGATAATTAAGAATGTTATCTTAAAACCACCTTTCAACAAATTATGTTCAGTCAGTCATGTTCCACATGCAATAAATTTTAATGAAATACTTGTTTTCAAATGAAATTGTATATCCACTGAAGTGTATATTAATTTGAAAAGTGGATCAATTTCTGTGAAATCCCTGGTTGACCTAGGGATACTTTTAGAAACAAAATTCTAATACTATCAGTATTTGTCTTGGATGTTGTGGCAGAAAAAAAATCAGATGCTTTTCTAAAATATATTCAGTGTTGACTGTTTCTTGTTATCAGATTTGATAAGATCCACAGCAGTGCTAGTATTTTAATCTCGTTGCAGGTTTAAGCCTTCATTTTTCCCTTCCTTGGTTATGTTCTAATGTAATTTGTCCCGCAGCCTCATCTGTTTGAACAATTCGTACTGATTTACAATGTCACAATTTACTGAAAATAGCTGGCGAAAGGCTTATTTTGTTCTATGTATGTCATAGTATTTGTCATGTTGGTATAAATCCTCAAGTATAATTCTTTCTGTTCTGTGGGGTGTTTTTATGCTTTGGCTTCACTCGAGCTATGGGCGTTTATTCCTAGCGCTTGGAAGAGTTATGGATTTTTTATTTTTTATTTTTTTTTGCCTTTGGACATGGAATTAATAGTAGTTAGAGCAAGAGAAGGGGTGGTTATTTTTTGTTGGGTTTGGGGTGGTTTTTTACCTGAATGTTGTGCAAGTTACGAAAGTAATGTAAAATTTGGCTTTCATGTTGATGTTGTGGAAGATCAGCTTGTAGAAGTAGTAAGCCAGGCACTGGGTCTTTCGTGGAGCATTGCTGTTGAAAAGTATCTGCTTTTCTTTCCTGAAATTCTCAAGATTATCTTGATGGAATGGTAATTCTCACTGTAATCCTGCTAATGTCTGTCCAGAAATGACATGTCCGGATAAGGCAAAGTGTTAATTTGATACAATTTCACTCTGTTGCTTCATATTTGCTCAAAAAATGTTAATAGGATAAATTTCTACTAGCAAGCATTTCTACATCAAATATCATCTTTCTTCCCACTGCTGACTTGAAAGTGATAAAAACTTTATTTTCTGAGTAATTCTACTGAAATGGCACTATATGTCCTTTCCTGGTACAAATCAAGTTTTAGCTTCTAGGTGGCCTGGTAGTGTACAGATGTGACTAGTAATCTTGAAATTGCCAAGTGTTGTAAATGAACTCAGAACACTTAAATGAAATGATATTTAAAAAGAGACGTTTTTGTCAGTGCTTTTGTAGATTAGCATGGGTTTTGCAACTCATTAGTAAGTTTCAAGTGGACAGCATGGGGTAACAGTTATTTTAGTCTGTGTCTCTGCTTCATTTCCTGCTGGTAGGACAGCATTGTGAAAATGCGGTTATAAAAATTGCTTGCTGTTCCTTCTTTATGAGCATCAGTGTTTTATACAGGTATTTCAAAAAAGGTCTTGCTGTTGGTCTGAAAATGCTTCACGTGTTGTGAGCTTATGAATTTTTGAATAATTGTTCAGGATGATATATGCAGTTTTGTACTTTCTCTTGCTTCTATACTGAAGGCATTAGCCTTTGATGTGTACCGGTTGCAGTAGCCGGTAGTGACAGTGAGGTAAGTCCCTGTTCACATCCAGCTTCCTTCTGTGGTGATTTGAGTTTATTAGCACTTTCTGTGACAAACATATTCTTTCACTATTGTTTTCTTGAAATATCTAGTTTAAAGGAAGAGGGGACAGAAGGGGAAAGCAGTTTCTACCTTATCTGTTATAGTGGAATTAAGTTTATAAATTGCAGAATGTAGACCCTCTTAAATGAAATCTGCCTCTTTGCTTTTGAAGCCCTTTCTCCACATAAAGTAAATGCTTCTTTTCCTTTAAAGAAAGTTCCAGTCAAGTAAATGTTCTACCTGCCAATCCTTTTCTAGATTTGAGAGTTGAGGTAAATGAGGCTGAAGGTAGCCTTAGGCCTGAGAGAGACTTAAGTAAGATTAGCTTTTTTGATCTGTCTTTAGAAATGATCTTCTACTGTATTAAAAAACCCTAAGTAAAACCCCCAAAAAAACACAAAGCGAGAGAGAGGAAGAGTCAAAAACTCACCAAAGTGTTGAAAGAGTCCTTTCCTCTAGGAAGAAGGGGTCTGTGAGAGGGAGATAAATTAGTGACTTCTGTAGAGGACAACTTTTAAGTTTTCCAAAGGCAAGAAAGAAACTTGCTCTCAGCAACTCTGTACGTCAGGTCTTAATGTTTTTGGTACCATTAACTGGATGACATCTTCCTATAGTAATGTGGACCTTGAAGGATCTTCACTGATCTTTTCTGCTGTTAACTCAGCAAGGTACTAGTACCAACAACACAGACGTTGCTGGTACTGAGAGAAACAGTACTTCTATTTCTGGAGGAACACCCAGTCGCTTGAAAGCTGTGTTTCCCTAACTGACACCACTTTCTGTAGAAGTTGTAACAAAATGCGTGGCAGATCTCCTAAGAGCATATGTTACTCAAGATGTGATCAGGGCACAGAGGCAGCAGCTTGTGTTGTTGGGTTCTTAGCTATACATTTCAGTTCTGGGCTTTTCAGTTTCAGAAGTCCTGGTGCAGTTTGTTCTCATGTACATCTGGTAGTGAGAAGTCAAAACACAGTGTTAGTGGACAGGTATCTTCAGTCTGATGGAGGATTCCCGTCCTAGAAACAACAGAAAAGATGAAGAAAGATCTCTTACTTCTTTCACCTTTTAAGGAATCCATATCTTTTCAAAGGGAAAATTCTGCTCCACTCTTCTGGTGGTTGGGAGAGGTGGAGAAAACTTTTTATCACCAGTCTTGGACTCACTGAAGCGGTCCCTGTGGGCATTGCTGTTCACGGATTTGATGTCTCTTAGAACCTGGGCAAAGGGGAAGTGATGTTAGGGAACTGGAAAGGATCAAAAGAAGTTTGACTCTATTCTTCTGTGAATTCAGTTTTAAAACACCCACAGAACCAAACAACAAAAAACCAGTTCTTTTCTGTTTGTTCTTTTGTGGTTTTTTTCTCCCTGTCATTGATTCCTATTAAAGTCTACATCATAGATCATTTAGTCCATCTTTCTGTAAAGAATTCTAGAGAATTGTCTTAATGTCTTTTGTTTTTTGAAAGGTCCAAAAGTGACAGAAGAAGAGGGGGTAAGAAAAGAAAAAGGTTTAAGTATTTTTCTTTGATTTATAGCCTTTGGTTTAGGAGGGGAAAAAGTAGTTAACGTGACATTAACATTTTAGTATCTCTTGGTCTTATGTTTTTATTATGTGATAGGACACAGATTCCAGAAAGTACAGGCGTGTCTTATGGTAAAAGTTGTGCTCTCATGACAGTGGCAGCTTTCCGCTTTGGGGCTACTCTAAATAAATAAATTTTGCATGGGCATAGTTGTTGGTCTGCTGTGTCCATTTGTCCGTTCATGGAATAGTTGAGTTGAAACTTCATTAGCAGTGGTTTATAGTAAAGGCTACTGATATTTTGATTTAGTTCCTAAATGCTACTTTCTGAACTGACCATGTGTGTATACTTTTTTTGCCACTGCTAGTTGTATGTCCATCAGTAAAAATGGACTGCCACATGCTTATGTAAGATGCACTAATTTTTACGTGAAACTATTTATGATTCAGGCTATTTAGTCTCTTCAGAAAATGAAAACTTCATGTGCTTAGGGGGGATGCATTTAGACTTGCTTAGACCTTTCTTTTGTCTGCTTTCCCCGAGGTTTTTTTTTTTTTTTCTTTTTTTTTTTTTTTACTGCAGTTGGGGTTTTTGAAGGTTTTGTTTGTTTATTTTACCAGTAAATGTATGGTATTCTTAAACTTGTAGGTCAAGTTATTTCTGTGTATAGTAGAATTTGTGAATTATGTAAACATGTTACATAATCACAAATAATCTAAATTTTTGTTAAACTGTAAGAAATGTCGAACAATCAGAAAACTTTATGTTTTGGTTTATTTGTTCATGAGTAGCAATGATCCTATGTTATGTAGTATGAGCATTTTAGTTGCTTGGCTACCTGATAGTATGTACAGCATGACAAAATACTACTAGAAGACTATCCAGTAGACAGGTACTCTACCAAAAAAATGCTGGATTTTTTGCAATATTCAGGAACTATTATGGTGGTTATTTCAGGCACGTGTTCTTGAAAAGTAGTAAAATAGTTGTATTGTGATTGTATTAAAAAGTATTTTTCTAGAGTTCATTTAATGATTAATTACATTGCTATCTATGAAAAAAAAGTGCTTAAACATTACATGAGTTTACTAAGGTGTAAACATCAAGATTGAATTACATTAGGTTATTATTATGCATATATTTGAGTACATATATTTTGTGTTAGTTTTATGAAATAAGTTACAGATAGTCAAAGATGAATAACTTCTGCATTTATCAATGTAATTCTAAACTTTCAGCTGAGTAACTTTTCAGGAGGGATCTGTGAGGATTGCAAACTTCTTTCTAGGTGTTTGTTTTAATTCTTTCATGACACTGAATTATACTCATATCACTTCATTGCATCTCATCTTAAAATGCATAACATTTTTCCAGCGTAATATAGGTATTTTGCATAGTTTGCTCTGCTGTTTGGGTTATTTTCTCTGTTCTGCGATTCTTCTTGTTTGCTAATCGCTGAAATTTATTCACAAGTAATGTGGAGTTGTAGCTTTGTTTTTCCTGTGGTCAAGGCTAAGAACTCTTCCTAATTCATCCAAATAAAAAAGGGAATGAAGACTCAGAACAGCAGATTCTCAGGGAAGTTGGGAAGTCGACTCTTTTCCAAGGTTTAGGCTCCTGACTTGCTTGAATGTAGATCGTTTGGATTCCACAGGAATACCGATTATTCCATTGTTTAACCTCGAAAGTAAGACTTGTAGAAATGTTCTTTCTTTTTCTTCAGTGTCTAAAACGCTTAGTATGACTGACCAGATATATAGATTGCAGCCAGAAGTATTGGTTGCACAGTTGGTTGCAGCCATGAGGTGCTTGTCTTTCCCAGAAGGAAACGTGCTAAATGAAATCAAAGATTTATGAGTTGGACTGCTTTCATAATGAGATAGTCTAATTCCTAATAGTTTTTTTCTGGCTTTTTTCACCTAAAGTGAGAGTCTGCTTTTGAGATCTTCCTGGTGAAATCTCATGGTGACGTTTTGATCTAATGCTTCTCTGTCTCACCCCTGGCTGCCCACTTCTGTCTTAAAGTTTCATCTCTGATTATGGCACAAGGTTTCACGGGGTTTTGAGGTGAATCAGGGAGCTGATACAGATTGAGCTAGTGTTTAGGGTTTGTAAATCAAAGCTCAGCTTTAATAATGTTCAGTTTGCTATTTGGTCCCTAAACATTTGTGCTAGTGCATTGGGAGGAGCAAGCATTCAAAGGAAAGGAGAAGCAAATTTTCTTTTTTTTGTTTTTCAAAATATTGTATTTTTGCTGGTTTAAAGTGATTATGAAAGAGTCAGATGAGACTTCCTATGTGATAATTTTCTCTTGTGGAAACACCCAGAGTTTCTGCTATAGCTAGGCATTTTATGCTGATGAACACTTTGCTGGATGAAGAGATTTTTTTTCCTCCAAAACTTATTTCCTGAACTTAAGATTTTTCTGCCTCATGCTCACTTGTTTCAATTTTTAACGTTTTTCAAAGTTCAAATACAATCACAAAACTGCCTCTCTTTTTCTGAGATTGCTCATTTTTGTTTGATTTTTTTTTCAGTTGTGACACTATACGCTGGAGAAAAAAATCAATTAATTTCAATGTTCAGTATTTCTTTTCCCTTATAACTGCATATTTCTGTGTCTCTGCATAGAAAGGAAGTAGACTGCAACCCTATGCTCCATTAAAAAAGTTTGTAAGAAGCTTGACATTTGGGGTGTAGCTATGTTTGTAATTTTGGTGGTGTGTTTTGTTTTTTTTTTCCTTCTGCTTATTATTCTGTGCTTCTGATGTTTAAGAATTTATTTTCTTCTCCCCTTTTTCTGAAAATAGCATTCGATAGCACCTTAATCAGGAGTTCTAATGTTACAGAATTTACTAGTAAGTTAAGTCTTACTACTAACTCCCAGGCTAGCCTAGGTTATGTCTATTCTATTCTAAATGTCTCTTTAGAGAAGACTACGTTTTACACTAGTAATTTAAAAACTAATTTAAAATGAAAAATACATTTGAGAGTTCAATTTTATTTAGGTAAAAGCAGTTACATGAACAGTTCTGTAAATCATGAATGTATAATTTTGAATTCTAGTACTGAGATTTCCTTTAATTCTTTGGCTTTTATTTGAAAGTAATAATTTTAACTTTTACTTTTTGTAATAAATTATTAAAAATTCTCACCCTGCATACAATTTAAGCATACGTATTATGATTCTTTCATGATAGTGTTCAATTATTGACAAGTTTGGTGTACGTAGTGAATACTTTGACATAAATAAGTGGCTAGTCAATACTACAGTGTTCGTACTTGTAGCTTAAATGTATGCCTGTTTTTCTTTATGTGCAGTTCCTGTTTATTCTGGAATCAGTTCAGTTGAATTGAGTGTGTATAACTACATAAAGAATGTCTTTACTCTTATACATGCTTGGAAATTTGTTTATTATAAAGGCAGTGTCTCATTAGAAGAGTATTTGCCTATGTCCATTTAATTTACTTTTCAAACGTGTAGAAAGTTGGTCTTCTCATCAAAGTGCATGGTGGAGTGTGGAAACCTGATAAATTATCAAAGTAAAAAAGGTCTTCTACGTGCTTGCTTAAATAGAGAGAGTTGAATGTACAGGTGTTCAAATTTGTGTGAAATTTATTTTTAATTAACTTGAAAATTAGACAAAATATGTAATAAGATAGCTGAATTAAGAGTAGATCCACAGGTTAAACTGTTTATACAACAGTGGAGAATTGGTGAGCCTCGAGTATCCAAGGTCTTGTGTATACCCTGAAAGGAGCCTAGTAATCCTTCTTGGCAGAAGAGTTTGCTAAAATACTATACTATTGTGTAAATCTGGTAACTGGGGATTCTTTTGATTGTGGTTCTCAGGTAAATATTGTTTTGAAAAAGATTCCACTCTTTTTTAGCCAAGAAAAACCCAAACTTTAAACAGCATTGAATTTGGTTTACTATAATGGAAAACTGATGCTGTGAAGTAGTCATTAAGGTAAGAATCAATGACTTTTGTACTACAGGGGTTTTTAAAAATATAAACTCTCTTTGTTTTTTAAATTTGATGCTGAATCAAAGGAACAGGCATCTTACAGAGGTATCTAAATACTTAATTTGCATATGTCTCCAGTGATCGGAAGGAACAGAGAATCTGCATGCGATATATAGTCTAACTTAACAGATCTGTTACAGTATTGCTCAGCTCATCTGGCCATTCAGGTATTGAAAACCAGGTTTTAAATACGCAGTCCTATTTACCAGAATTATTCTTAAAATTTGCTTATTCGTAGCATTTCAGAAGTATGTTTATGTCTCGTTTTCATATAGGTTTGAATTCCATTTCAAAATAAAGTAATAGTGTTTAATTGTCCAGAAGTGTAGCGTTGCTTTCCGTGCTGTAAGGAAAGAATGACACAGAGAATAAAACAGATACCCTCCCGAATAAGGCTTGTGCCTCACTATAAACGTCAAAGATTTTCACCTCCTTCCCTCTCCTCCCTCTCTTCTGAAAGCAGAGAAAACCCAAAGCGTGCACCTGAGTCCAGGCCATGCCAATGCTTAAAGCTGTGATTTGTGAGAATTCTGAAGAAGTCACTGGACTGTTTGGTTAAGCAGAGGGTGTGACTACTTACGCTACGGTTTCAGAATCAAGGCATCAGATTATAATGGTTTTTTAAAGTATTTTTCCTTTCAACTGTGTTTTCAATTCTGAAATGTACAAATCTGCCACTTTGTGCTGCTTGTGTTAGGGCAGGTGCAATCCATCAGTTATTGGCTTCAGGGGAATACTCTGGTGGCCGTGTGTTTGGCTGGCAGGGGGATGACTACAAATGATTTTAAACTTCTTTTCTTCTGTCTAACCTCCTGTTGTATACAAGACTATATTTGATTTGTGGGGAGATACACGACCTCGATTTTTTTTTTCTCTGTGTTCTCAGCAAATGATGCTCTTCTAAGACTCCAGGGAGTTAGACCAAAAGACCTGTGTTCCAGATTGAAATTCTTAGTGTCTAAATGAAGAGCTGGGCTTGCTCCATGTTGTCTCTCTGTACAAAACATATGGACACTGCCACTTGTTAGCAGTAAACAAGTTGGGAGATGGATTAAAGAGCTAACTTAATATCATGTCTCCTCCTTATTGTGGCATCTGAGCGAGGAAACCACTGTACCGTATCAGGTGAAAGATAGTTAAGTTCTTGTTGCTTCCATCTGCAGCCACTCAAACTATTGGATGGATATCTGTTGCACTCTTCTGTTCTTGTGAAGATGAATAGCTTTGAGCACAGCACGAATACTAGAGCAATTTTAGTATGGTGTAAAGAATGTTTCAAACAGTTCTTCTGCTACTGCTTTACCAAGTTACCCACAAGACACTATATATCCCGTAAGAACGGAGAGGTCTGTTTAAACAAAATAGGACAGTGATTTTGGAGAATGCACCTACCTGGAGCTGCTGGACAGTATCTTCTTGTTATAGAGAAGTGAAATAATCCAAACCTTTTTCAGAGTAGAATGAGTTAGTAACTATTTTAAGTTGAAGCTGTCTTTGAGCGCTTTTTTTTTTTTTTCCTTCTTCTAAAGCAGGATTATGAGGATAGCTTCCTAAAAGGGAAATGAAATCAGAGCAGTTTATCCTACCAACCTTAATGGAGTACAGTGTGGAAATTATCTGGCTTTAGAGAGATGCTGATTGCTTCAAGTGTTTTAACTTACATGATGTTTAACTTACGTTTGGCAGAATATTTGTCATATAGAATAAAAATAAGGTATTTTAAAAACTGAAATTGTGAATACAGACTTCTGGGTGAAATGCTTTGAAAAGCCAAATACTGATTCCTGAAAGTTTCAGAAAGTGTGCTTCATTCATTTTGTCTCCTTTTTTTTTTCTGTAGCTGTACCTGATGAAAGTGAAATTGGCACATCACTTCACCATCAGCCAGCTGTGCAGAGTCAACTGTGGAAAGACTGGCTAGCAGTAAAGGGCCTCTTTAACTTTTTTACTGTAAGCCTGATTTTATAAAACCACAGAGTTGTTTAGCATATTCCTGCTATTGCTTGTCATCACAGACTCTGTGAAAGAGGGCTGTAGCTCTGTCACAAAATTGGTCTTTTTATACTCAGGTGTATATAAAAAGTCATGCATTCTCCAGCCAGGAATTGCCTGAATCCCGTCACTTCTGGCCTGGTACCAGACTAACAGAAATAAACAAATGTTAGAACTGAGGACATGAATACTTACAACCTGCCTTTGCAGGCAATGTCGCTGAGTAACAAAGGTGTCAATACTGCAAATACAGTTTTCCTTAACCTACAGAAGTCATGAATGAAAGCCTCTGGGAGAGAGGTAAAGCATGGTCTTCAGAATGAGTTTGTGTGGTTATATAGCTATGGATGACCTATGGGTGACTGTAATTCATAAAGCTTCTAATTTATTGTTAAATTGTTAGAAAAATCAGTTTTCAATCTTGTCTTTGGCTCAGCACACACAGAAGAGCATGAAAGTTATTTGACAATGTGAAGTCCAAGGTAATATCATTTGTGGAAGAGTTCAGTGTTGGTGGCTGCCCTTTTACTGCTGCTATCTGTAGTTGCTCAGCCTGCCCACTCTGGTGTTAAAACACCTGACTTGGTGCCGGGCTCTCTGTAAGGAAGATGATACTCTAAAGCTTTTATCAAGTAAAGCTGTTCCATACTGTTCAAGTCCTTTGAAGCTGTACAGAAATTTTGACAGGAATGCATCAGTGCATCTTAACTGTGTTCATATTCTGGTCTGCTTTGGCTTGTCCTATTTCTGGTTTAAGATTATGGAACGAGTGGGTCTGAAATATCTAGTCTTCCTCATGGAACTTTGCCACTGAAGCAGTTCCACAAACAGGGCAGCTACAGTTTTATCTGAGTGTCAATTGTTTAAACATTACCTTATGCTACTGAGGTTTCTCTCTGCGACAGTTTTAACATAGAACTTACTTAGAGAAAGGAGGAAACTCACAGCTTTTCTTTCACCAGACTTTTTTGTATGCTATTAGTGTTCTTTATAGGGAAGGCTGAAGCCAGTGCAGATGTATGAATTTATATAGTATTGAAGGCACATCTCCGCAGAAAGTCAGTCTTGGGGCTAAGCTGAGATAAAATTTTTCATCTTAAAATAATGTTAATAGAAGATGAATGTGGCCTTAAAAGAAAACAAATTGTTACAGAAACAAAAATTTAATTTTAAGGCATTCTTCCCTCTCTGTTCCCAAAAGCAAAAGGGGGGAAATAAAAAAGCTCCATCTAGAATTTGTGACATCTGTTTATCTAGCCACATACACACGTGTGTGTACATATATATATATGTGTTGTTGACACATGATGTTTTTATTTTTAAGTATCTTTTCTGTTTTGCTAGGAAATTGGGTACAGCAATTCCTCAACTATGCCACACACTGAAGCATCTATAGATGTACATGTGTGATTATAAATAACCTAAATATAATAATATGTTATCATTAGATTGGAATAAACCTATATAGATAAAATTAATATAACGTTATGTGTAGCCTCTTAATATGACCTCTTTTTGTGACACCCTTATGGGTGGATGTTCATGCAAAGACTTGTCAGAAGATACCACAAAATGGGCAAGGTTTATGTTACAGTTCCTTATCTTAACAAATTCTCCTGGAAAGATAGAAAAGAGACATGGTGCATAACTTGTCCACCATATTTTACAGCAATTAGTCATGTCAAAGAAATTTATGCAGTCAGGCCACCAAAGCTTAATTCAAAAGTGGAAGTTGATGTTTTCTGGTGTGTAGGGAGTATGTGATTTGTATTTCTCTGTACTGTTGGTAATCTTTTTGCATTGCTCTGTGACTCCTGTCTGTTGCTTGTTTTTTCTGTGTCTATCCTCTCTTTATTTCTGTCCTCTTTTTTGTTCCCGTTTATATACGCCTGACAACTTCCCTCCTCTGTTTCCTCTGTGTAGAGTCACATCCTTCATTAGTAAGGGATTGCTGGGGATCCTGAAATAAGATTTTCTAATCCCCTCATTCAACTTCATTTCTTTCTAATCTAGGGTTTTTCTTCTAGTTTAAGGTGGCTAAAGTGAGGAGAGGCTAGTAGTAGTCCGGACAGAAACAGTGTCGCATAGGTGTTCCTGCTTACCAGTACCGTTTTTCTCAACTGGTCATCTTGGATATGAGTTTTAGTGAATTTAGTAAGCAGGCAGTCTTTGCAATAGATGTTGCTTTTTGCACTGTGGTCAGTTAAATGGTTTGCTAATAAACTTACACAGGTCATTTAGATTGAAACTAAGGCTAGTTAGTATCTCCTTTTATCTCTGCAGGAAAATGAATACTTCTTTACAGTTATAAATACGCTGTGCTATCGTCGTCTTGATGATGCAGAAAAATGTGAGTTTGAGACAAGGTGTGTTTCAGAAATTGTCTGCACCCTATCCTGTAATGCTCTTCCATGTATGCAGTTATAAACAAAACAGAAATCTTTGATTCAGTTTGTATATTCAATACAGAGTATTTTCAAGGTTTGTTACATAAAAGCTCATCAGAGACTTAACAGAAATTGTACAAGTCTGGTTGTTTTAAACTGTTGTTTACAATGTTTAAACTGTTAGCCATCACAAAAGTCTGTCAGGGATATTTCAGAAGCAGGAAACCTGATGTTTAAACAGTTGACTTAGAACCTTTTTCCTCTTTCTACCTTAAGAATGGCTTAATTCAAATAGTTCAAGTTTTCTTTGGTAGAAGAAACAATCAAATTTTATTTTTTAAAGTTTCCGTTGTCACAAATCACTCGTCCTGTGGCTAATTCATAGCATGGTTGACTAAAAGGAGTAAATTTAAATTTTGTAGTTCTTACACAGCTTCAGCTGACTCTGAGAGCATGGCCAAGCTTTTACTTCACTGTAAAATTGTTTGCTGAGCCACTCAAGTAAATCAAATAACTGGTTAAAAATTCAAATGGTATAGCCCTGAATGTGTGAAGTGCAGCAGTGTGCCTTTTATGGAAATATCAACAGGCTCAAAGGACTAACGTGATTATGTTGCTTTTACTCTGCAAATGAATGGACAGCAGTTTCTTTAAGATTTATTGATAGCGATTCATTTTTTTAAAGCAAACATTTTTAACATGGAGAAGCCCAAATCAAGGTGAGAAGGTGAAGAAAAGTGAGCAAGACATTTAGGCTAGTTCTGTGAATAGCCATTTGAATATGTAACAGTTGATTTATGAGTGTAGTTAACACTGAAATTTTACAAGTTCTGTGTGGTAAACCAAATGACAGTTTGGTTGTTTTTTTTTTTTTTAAATCATGACTGTTGTCTTCAGTCGTTTCGAAACTTCTGGCTTTAGTGGATGCTTCTCTGAACTCTTGCAGAAGTAAATACAGCATTTCATTTTGTGGAAGGACTCATTGTATTTTGACCAGTATAAATAATATATCTTGCAGCATAGCCTGTTCTGAACGTCTTACAAGCGAATTCAAAGTGTAGCAATGACTTTGATGTAGGAGCAGTAGCTAATGCTGAGAATCACTTGCCTTGTGTAGGAGCTATCAAACATTTCTTATGCTGGAACAGTGTTAAATTCCTTTTGAGCTGAGTGAGATTCAAACTGGTGAGTTGTAGGTAACTTTCTCTCCATAGCAATACTCAGACATTTCTTCTTTGAGAAATGTTAGTCTCACACTTCTGAGAAGGAAGCTCACTTTCTGGAACAATTTGGATATTAAACAATAGTCCAGTATTTTTGCAGTTTGTTAACTAAGTTTCTCTCTAGAATAACCTCAGCCTCTGCTAATTGTTAAACTTGGAAATAGGAATAGCAGACTGTACTTAAAAAAAAATGCTGGTTTGATCCATGGGTTTGCTGTAGACCTTTTCCCATGCTTTATAATTGTACTGGGTTTACGGGAGGGGCTGCTGAAATGGCCACTGTAAGTAGCTGTGAAAAAGCTAAATGTGCTGGCTGTACGTGATGAGGTTTGGTGGCACCGGAGGGCTTGTGGAAATGGGCCAGGCTTCCCTGGCTCCAAAACCGATTGGACCAGCCTCTGGCCCGGTCAGACCCCCCATCCCCTCAGGCCAAGGCTGAGCCAGTCAGTGCCTCTGCAGGCCTTGCTCGTTGCTCCTTGGAGTGAGAGAACCATAAATTCCTAATGAAGTATTTACTAGTATCTGACGCAGCCTTTCAATATATAAGAGAGGCTTATAAGAAAGATGGAGAGAGACTTCTTACAAAGGCCTGACAGAACAAGGGGCAATGGTTTTAAACGGAAATACGATAGGTTTAGATTGGATAGAAGGAAGAAATTTCTTCTGGTGAGAGGGGTGAGACACTGGAACAGGCTGCTCAGAGATGTGGGTGCCCCATTGTTAGAAGTGGTCATATGGTTTCAAGGTCAGATTGGATGGGGCTCTGAGCAACCTGCTGTAGTGGAAGGTGTCCCTGCCCTCGGCAAGGGGGATTGGAACTAGATGATCTTTAAAGGTCCTTTAAAACGCAAACCATTCTATGATTCTATGGTCTACTTGGTAGAGTCGTTGCTGGCCAAGAACATCTTAGCTACTTGCTAAAATGAGTACAATTGTTCCAGTTAAGTAGTCGTCTTATCATACAGTATTTATATCTCCAACCGTATCCTGAGCTGCATCCAAAGAAGCGTGGCCAGCAGGTCGAGGGAGGTGATTCTGCCCCTCTACTCTGTTCTCGTGAGACCCCACCTGGAATACTGCCTTCAGCTCTGGAGTCCCCGACACAGGAAGGACTGGAGCTGCTGGAGTGAGTCCAAAGGAGGGCCACAAAGATGATCCAAGGGCTGGAGCACCTCTGCTATGAAGGGGGCCTGCAGGAAAACTGGAGAGGGACTTTTTACAAGGGCGTGTAGTGATAAGACAAGGGGCAATGGATTTAAACTGAAAGAGGGCAGATTTAGATTAGATATAAGGAAGAAATTTTTCACTCTGATGGTGGTGAGGCACTGGAACAGGTTGCCCAGAGAAGTTGTAGATGCCCCATCCCTGGAAGTGTTCCAGGCCAGGTTGGATGAGGCTTTGAGCAACCTGCTGTAGTGGAGGGTGTCCCTGCCCATGGCAGGGGGTTTGGAACTAAATGATCTTTGAGATCCCTTCCAGCCCAAACCATTCTATGATTCTATGGTAATGTAGCTATTAAAAGTAAATTATACTTTGCAGAGATTTGACTTGTATATAGGATAGAAATTGTTTTCACTCCTTTTCTTTTGCCTCTAAAGCAGCGGAATAAGTAAAGTCTCTTATTGTGAAATATTAGTTCTACCTTAAAGGACAGAAATTTAATCATTACCAAGGGCATAGAATAATGTGTGACTTGTTTTGAAAATGTTAGATATTTGTAAAGCAATACTTCTACCTCCTCTTCTACCTGGCTACTTGGTGTCTTAGTGCCTGATCGTTTTTTAATCTATGTAAACACTAAACCGTTTATATTGTTCCCATGACATTTTTTTTTTTAATGTCTTCTGTCATAGATGAAAGAGAAGAACAGTACATAGATAACACTAGTCCATTTAGATGTTGATAGCTTGCAGGGATGACAGACTGTAATGAAAGGAAGAAAAACAAAGCAAATGCCAAGGCACGCAAAGGTACACAAAATACATGCCTAAGAGAGAACAATGATTAATTACGATTTTTGAGTTTTAGTAACAACCTGTATCATTAACGTGCTTGTCGACAGACCACAGATGAAACCTTAGTCTTATTTCTTGAGTCCTGTTTCTAGGCAGTGTTCACTGTTGTGCCAAAAATGACTTTCCTCCATCCGGGATTCTCTTACCTCAGCATTGCATATTGCTTTCATGTGATGAAGACACACTACATTGTATCACAATATTCCTCGTTTATAGCGTCTTTGAAAATAGTTTCAAAAATGGATAAAACTGATCGTTGCTTAAGTTTAAGCTAATGGAGGAAAAAAAAGGCAAGTGAAGAAATGTCTTCATTTCTTTACACTCCCATTTCATCAGTGTGAGATAGTAGTATTCTCATCATGCTGGCTTTAACTTTAACAGATTTCATTCTGTTTCAGTACTCCGAGCTGTTCTAGGCCATCAGATGACACATCTGTTTAACTACTATATGGCCGTGTAACTATTGTATGGCTAAATGGACAGGGATATCAAACCAAGACTTGACAGGTGAGCTTATGTAACTTTACCATGAGACCAGTTAGTCAGCAGTGGTAGCTTGTCAGCTTTATTTTTAGTTTTATTTTGCTGTATACCTCTTTCCTGTGCTTCACGTTGCCTTCTTATCATCCAGGAGCTCTATGAATCTGTTGATCTTTTTATACACGTGAACGAATGTTCATCGTAAGACAGCTTGCCAAACCACGAAGTTGTGTTTTTAGTGATGTAGCCAGTCATCCTCAGCAGTGACAGCGTGCCGAGTTCAACTTTAAATTTTGACTGTTCTTCTTTTGCTTTGTTGAACTTAATGTCTGGATGAACTGGAAAACATTTTTAAATTCTGTTGTAGGTGTCTTTCCTACTCTGTGAAGCAATACAGTCCCAAAGCTGTGGGATGTATCACCCTGTAAATAAAAAAAAACTTCTGTAACAAATGCTTGTTGTGATTTGTGAGGTGGGAGAGTTGTTCTTAGTTATATGTAATCCTAAAGATTATTTTTGCTGGACCATTGCAGGGAATAGTAATCCTTGTTTTTTGTCATACATTGTGTTTAAACAGAGTGAGTATGTGACTGAAGATGGTTGTGAGGACAAATTACTCTCTTGGCACTGTTACAGCAGTTTAGTTTCTGGTATTTCTCAGATTTTAAGATCTTCCGGCTAGCAAATCTTTATAAATATGTCACATTACCGTAAAAGTATTTGCCTGCCTTTGCTTCAAGAGCAATCCAAAGTCTTAGCTGGCTTGATGTGAGTGTTCTGACATTTGTGGGATGAGCTGGTTCATTGTTTTTGCTTAATTGAATGATTAAATAAATGGAAACTTTATGTACAAAATTATTCTCTTTATTATTCCCAGGATCAGTATAGTGAGATGACTTTAAACCATTTACAGTCAGTTTAATATTCTACTGCAGACACCTTTGGATTTAAGCCAACAGTGGTTCCAGAGGCTGCTCAAGGATTAGAGGTGAGATTACGTGATTGCATCTGCAGCCAGGTCACATGCCAGGCATGTTTACAAGGCTATAATTGGGTGCAGATGCCTGTTAAATAGTAGGTATGTGTGGGATGGGATGTTAAAAACATGCTTTTGCTTAGTTAATCCTTTGTGCGAAGCAACTCAGTTTGAATCATCATCTTCAAATTTCATGTTTTTATACAAGCTTATGTACAAAAATGTTGCTATTTAACAGCTTTTCTTCTGTATGTTTGCAGTCATTGTAGGAAGCACCACAGTAATTAGACACCATAACATCTACTTGAGTATTGAAATACAGAAGTGAAACTGGGATGTGATCATATAGTAATGTAGACTTAGACCAAAATCATATTTATTTATTAAAACCACAACATTAGATAAAAACAAAAAGATATTAATACCTTGTCTAATAAAGTGCTTTCTAAATCTGTTGGCTGAGCTAATTCTCTTCTTGTCTTCTCACGTTTTACTATTGGCATGCAGTGTATGGAGGATATTCTAGCCTTTGGAAGCATGTAACCGATGCGTGAACGGAGATGTAGAAGGTATAATCATATCAGCAATAAAGAGCTGACTGCCTATAATCAGTTGGTCCGTCATAGTTTTCAGAAAGAATTTTTATGGAGGACAGTATTGGATGGACTGTGGGGAAGTGATGTGGAGTCTGAAGTACAGTTTCAGTTCTGACCTCTTGCTGAAGGTGTTCCTTCTGAGCTCAGCTGACCGTCAGCTTTCTTGCAATGCCACAACCATGTTCTCGAACTCCACTAGTGACAGCACTTGGCAAAATCTCTGTCCTGATTTAGCACTGTTCATGCAAGAACAGCTTTGATTCTTTTATTATAAGTCTGCTTCAGGTGAAGGTGCATTTTTGTTACAGCTTTAACTGATCAGTTGGCTTACTTGTGCTGAAAAGAGGGAGGTGCTGTTCCTGGTCCTATATCACTTTCCCCTTTTTAGACTTTATTCTTGCTTTCCACAGTGATGTCGCATTCAGTGGGCCATACGTTGTGCAGGGTAAGCTTATTAAACTAGCAAAAAGATTGGAGGGGTTTTTTTGGGTTGGGTTTTGGTGTTTGTTTTTTTTTTAGTTGATTTAGCAGGTTGAGTTAGCTGTGCTCATAGGAGAGGGAAGAAAGGTGGAGAAAGCTGTTAAGGTGTGTATGAGTTGTAACTCACTAAAACTGATCTCACTGCTTTTTCGTGCTGCCTCATATGCAGTAAATATTGACACCCTTGGAGGACTGCAGCCAAATCTCCAGATGACTCTGAAGGCAGTGGAAGTTTGTCCATGTCAGTTCTGGAAGCTAAGTTGACATCTGCCCCCTAAGCAGTACTTGCTTTTAGGATAACTTCATTCAAGAAACTGTAACAAATGTGTAATTCACAGAATAGTTTTCAATCTATATGCATGTATATGTAAACAAAAGCTTTTAAATCCTTTCCCAGTAGGACAGTTCCTAGGGACTTAACTTGCCCAAGTTTTTGTGTGGTGTTTGTTTTTTGTTGTTGTGAGAGGTTTTTCTTCCCTAAATAATAATAAATGCTTTGGACTAGGTCCTGAAGCTGGAATAGATGATATTTTACTTTTGTGAGAGGTGTAATGTTTTCATTTCATTTCATTTTCATTTCATTTCTTTCTTGGGCCATAGAGTTTAATAAAGATACTTCTAGTAAGTAGTCTCATCTTTTAAATGCAGCTTAAAACTTTGAGTTATAGTAGTACAATGAAATTATTTTCACAGTTGGGAAAATAATAGATTATTTGGAGAATCTGTTATGCACTGTGCCTGGTAAAGGAGAACACTGTAGGTCAGTACCTGGATGACTTTTTGGTAGGATTATTTCCATACTGTAAGACATCTTGAATTTAGGAATCTAGAAGGAAGTAGTCATGAAACATGAACATCCTAATATATGTTATTAATAAGCAACTAATTTTTTCAATTATATTTTTTAAAAAAGCTGTGATCGGTATAAAACTTTTTTTACTTCCTAAGCACTCTGTGCACTCTTAAGTTTGCTGTATACTTTACTAATATTATTTTATAGAGCAAGTCTAGTAATGCTAGGGTTTTTTGCTTCAAGTATGAATGGTCTGTGTTCTTCTAAAAGACTTTTCAGACTAGAGCAGATTTTTTTGAGAAAGATGGAATAACTTATTCTTGACACCAACTTCAGTAAAATAAGTAAATAGGAAAAATGCAATGAAAAAACTGAAAAAGTAATTTCAAGAACTGTAGCTAATTACCAAACTGAGAGAAACATCTCATGGATTGAAATTATCTCAGGAAGGAATATGATTCATAAGATGCACTCGCAACTTCTTTCCATTTAATAAACTTAGAACTAGTGGAGGCCTATGAAAAACACAGGGATGAATGTTTTAGCAGGGCCTGTTGCAACAGGACAAGGGGTGATGGTTTTAAACTAAAAGAGAGTAAATTCAGACTAGATATAAAGAAGACGTGTTTTACAGTGAGGGTGGTGAAACACTGGAACAGGTTGCCCGGAGGAGTTGGGGGTGCTCCATCCCTGGAAACGTTAATGGTCAGGTTGGACAGGGCTCTGAGCAAACTGATCTAGTTGAAGATGACCCTGCTTATTTCAGGGTGGTTGGACTTGGTGACCTTTGAAAGTCCCTTCCAACCCACACTGTTCTGTGATTCTCTGATTCTGTGATTCTGAATGTCACTCAGATTCAGAAGTCATGCTGTGCAGCCAGTTAATCTAGCATGGTTTTGAAAACAAAATGGCACGTTTTAGTAAAGCAACTACAAAGGAGTGTCAAGCTTTTATTATTGTTCTTCCATTCATATTTTTCTTTTGGACATGATCTCATTTTGATTTACCCTGCCATTTTTAGTGACAGTAAAATTTGGTACTGATCTAGATTAAGGAAACTGAATTTTAGAATTTCATATCTTTTTCTACTTCCTCAGTTCCTGTCCTCGCTCTTCACAGGTCTCCCTTTACTTATTACCAGAGAAATAAGGAAAGCTTATCAGGGTGGGTATTCAGACTCTTATTGCTCTTCTGTTTGGCTCAGAACAGAAATAAAGTTCTGAGTAGCATTGGTATGAGTGTTACTCAGAAGTTTTATGCCTAAATGTCAGTAGCAAATACAAACAAGAATGAGTTGTTGGTATCGGCAAATGACATTTAAACAGATAACAATTCGGAATTACTGTCATGAGTTTGGATTGTATAACTGTTTATTGGATTTGCTACTTCGTGTTTAGTGCAAATGAGTTTAAATGTCTCTGAAGTCGAAGTCACTTTTGCTTGGTGGAAGTGTTATATATGTTCACGTTCCTTTCAGCTTACTGATTTGTGTTAATATTAGTTTTCTTCTTTCTGTGCTTTACTGTTTTGTCCACCTAAATTTCATGGTATCTTCATACTCCAGTTCCTGAAATGTTTAGGCAGAATAGAACATCCATCTTTCCTAGCCTTCCCTGAATCCTTTTCTACCTCTTGGCTGAAAGCCTGTCCGTCCAGTGCAGGTGTTTGAAGGAATTGCCATGTGAGTGCTTAAGTAAAAAAAATCCTGCTACATGTATGAATCTGAAGGCCAAAAGTTATCTTCAACACTTAGATCACAGAGATGAACAAGGAGGAAAAAAAAATTTAATATAAATAATGGGTTGAGTTCATGTGAATACCATTCACTAAATCCGATTTTAATCTGTAGGTGTCAACATGCATTTGATTAGAAGTCGGGACAAAAAATACAAGAATTACAGTTGTGTAATATTTAGAGGAAAAAATGAGGTTCTTTGCCTGACTGTACTTAAAACCATCTGTGTTTTCTCATCCTTTTAATCTAAAGATTTAAATAATCTTTAAGATGAAAGAATTTAGGTAAATTATATAGAAGCATGATGCCTTTGAGGTGTTGCCTTTACAAACCGATTTGTTTATTATTGTGCTTTGTCTTGGTTTTTTTTTCCTCTCCCTCAAGGCCCAACTGTTTTTGTAAAACTCTTTAGAATCATAGACTAGTTAGGGTTGGAAGGGACCTCAAAGATCATCTAGTTCCAACATCCCTGCCATGGGCAGGGAAACCCTCCACTACACCAGGTTGCCCAAAGCCTCATCCAACCTGGCCTTCAACACTTCCAGGGATGGGGCAGCCACATCTTCATTGGGCAACCTGTTCCACTGCCTCACCACCCTCTGAGTGAAAAATCTCTTCCTTATATCTAATCTAAATCTGCCCTCTTTCAGTTTGAATCCACTGCCCCTTGTCTTATCACTACACACCCTTGTAAAAAGTCCCTCTCCAGCTTTCCTGTAGGCCCCGTTTAAGTACTGAAAGGCTGCAATAAGGTCACCCTGGAGCCTTCTCTTCTCCAGGCTGAACAGCCCCAATTCGCTCAGCCTGTTTTTATAGCAGAGGTGCTCCAGCCCTTGGATCATCTTCGTGGCCCTCCACTGGACTTGCTCCAGCATCTCCATGTCCTTCTTGTGTTGGGGACTCCAGAGCTGAACACGGTATTCCAGGTGGGGTCTCACAAGAGCAGAGTAGAGGGGCAGAATCACCTCCCTCAACCTGCTGGCCATGCTCCTTTGGATGCAGCTCGGGATACGGTTGGCTTTCTGGGCTGCCAGCACACGTTACCGGCTCATGTTGAGCTTCTCATCCACCAGCACTCCCAAGTCCTTTTCCTCAGGGCTGCTCTCAATCCATTCTCCACCCAGCCTGTACTTGTGCTTGGGATTGCCCCTACCCATGTGCAGGACCTTGCATTTGGCCTTGTTGAACTTCATGAGGTTCTCACAGGCCTACCTTTCCAGCCTGTCAAGGTCCCTCTGGATGGCATCCCTTCCCTCCAGTGTGTTCACAACACCACACAACTTGGTGTCATCTGCAAACTTGCTGAGGGTGCACTCGATCCCACTGTCCATGTCTCCAACAAAGATGTTAAATAGCACTCGTCCCAGTACTGACCCCTGAGGAACGCCACTCGTCACTGGTCTCCACTGGGACATTGAACTGTTGACCACCATTCTTTGAGTGCGACCATCCAGCCAATTCCTTATCCACCGAGTGATGCATCCATCAAAACCATGTCTTTCCAGTTTAGAGACAAGGATGCCGTGTGGGATAGTGTCAAATGCTTTGGATAAGTCTGGGTAGACGATGTGAGTTGCTCTTCCCCTGTCTGTCTGTCATGGTTTAGGCCGACCTGGCAACTAAACTCCGCACAGCCACTCTGTCACTCCTTCTCCAGTAAAGCGGAGAGGAGAAAAATATAAAAGAACTGAGGGTCGAGACAAGACCAGAGAGGGAGCACCCACCAACCATGGTCCTGGGCAAACAGACTCGGCTTTCTCAAAGCAAAACAGTTTATTAACAGTTACTTAAAAAGGACAAAGGGAAACAAAACCGGTTACTTGAGAGGATAAAGAGAAAACAAGGCCAGATCTTAAAAACAGCACCTCCCCACCTCCCTTTCCTTTTCTTCCCGTCTCTACCTCTCCCCCAGCAGTGCAGGGGAACAGGGAATGGGGGAGTGCAGGTCAGTTCATCCCATGTTGTTACTGCTTCTCCTTTTTTAAAGGAAGAGGAGTCCTTACACCATTTTCCCTTGCTCCAGTGGATCCCCTACTCACGAGAAAAATCCACAAAATTCTCCAGCGTGAGTCCTACCTGCAGAATGCAATCCTTCCCCATCGGATTGCTCCAGTGCGGGCTTTACCAGAGTCTCAGATTCTTAGGGAGTTGTTGCCACTGGCTCTGACATGGGTGGTCCCATGGACTCAGATGTGTCTCTGCCTTGTTGTGCGTCCCATGCTTCACAACTGTCCTCAGGCTCAAGCATCTCTTCTCCAACGTGGGCTTCTCCATGGGCTCCGAGTGGGTCTCTGCCCCACCGAGTCTGTCCTGGCTGCAGGGGGGCTGCCTGCCATTTTGCCACCAGTTCCGAGTTCCCCCGGCGGCTCTGCCGCAGCCATACCATCCTCAGTGGGTGGCGCCGGCCCGGCGCGGGCAGTGCCCTCCTCCCCTCTCCTCGCTCCTGGGCAAAGCACCTTTTCTGGTTTCTTTGTGCCAACTTAAATAGGGCAATTCGCAGAGGCGTTGATTGGCTCAACCCCTAGGGGGATGGGAGTCTGATCTGGTTCCAAAACCAGGGAAGTCACAGGGAGCAAATCCCCTCTCCTGCCACCAGAACCACCCCCTCCCCCCCCATCAAACCATCACACCATCAATGCTGTAACCTCATCATAGAAGGCCACCAAATTAGTCAGGCAGGATTTGCCCTTAGTGAAGCCATATTGGCTGTCACCAATCACCTCCTTATTTTCCATGGGCCTTAGCATAGTCGCCAGGACGATCTGCTCCATGATCTTGCCAGGCACGGAGGTGAGACTGACTGGCCTGTGGTTCCCTGGGTCTTCTTTTGTTCCCTTTTTAAAGATGGGGGCTATGTTTGCCCTTTTCCAGTAAGCAGAAACTGCACCAAACTGCCACGACTTCTGAAATATGATGGATAGCGGTTTAGCAACTTCATCTGCCAGTTCCCTCAGGACCTGCGGATGCACCTCATCAGGTCCCATGAACTTGTCCACCTTCACGTTCTTTAGATGGTCTCGAACCTGATCTTCTACAGTGGGTGGTTCTTCATTCTCACAGTCCCTGCCTTTGCCTTCTGTGGCTTGGGCAGTGCAGCTGGAGCTCTTGCCAGTGAAGACTGAGGCAAAGAAATCTTTGAGAACCTCAGCCTTCTCCCTATCCTGGGTAGCCAGGTCCCCCGTTTCCTTGCGGAGAGGGTCTACATTTTCCCAAGATCTCTTTTTATCACTGACATATCTATAGAAGTTTTTCTTGTTTACCTTAACTAACTTTAAGTTGAGGAGGCCTGAGAAACTGTCTTCCAGGTAACCTGTTTTCTGGAAATTCACTCGGGAATTATTTTAGTTGCTACATATATTAGTTGCGTAAGTGCACACCAGTATATAATTTATAAACTTCCAAGTAGTGTATATCAATCTAATTTATTTTTCAATTGGATCTCATTACTGATGATTCATACATCTTCATTTTAGGTGATTTAGTGCTTCAAAAATAACAGTAGTGAAATGGATTTACTTCTGTATGTATTTGAACACATCTGTGGGGAGTATCAAGACTATTGTAATTCTACTTTTTTGTTCATTCTTTCAGAAAAGAGGCATCAGTTGATTGATGGAACTGTTGACTATTTTCTTAACTTGCAAGATACACAAACAGCTTAAAGAAAGAAGATTAAGATGCTGTCTTCTTGTACATATAGTTTGGGCATATAAAAGGTGTGAAAAACTGATTAGTGTACTTGTTTAGGGCTTGAGTCATGCTTTGCATAATCCCCAAGATTCACTAATGTCTCCCGAGTCACCTCTGTGTGTTAACAAAGCGGGACCAATTCTGCAACAATACCCTTTGGTTTTGCCATTAGAACTGCCGTGTATGTAGCAATGGTAATTTATTCCATCCTCGTTAAAATACTTTTCAACGAGAGTTTGAGTATCCTCAACTCATTTTTGCAAGTTACAGATGCAGTAGCTTGCTTTCGTTGTGACTTTGGGTTGATTTTTTTGATGCATTCTGCTCTGTGAACTGTTAATAATTATAAGCCTGGTAGCATAGTGCACCTCGGCACGTCCCCTAGCCTATGCATGCCATGAAAGAAAAGCTTTGAGGGATTGCTGTCCTAGTCTCGTGTGGCTCAGTAGGAGCTCTTGTTGACTAAGCATCTTAGCTGTGTAGTCTGCAATGTGAACTCTTGGCTCTCTGAACAACTTGCCTCTCCGCCTGCTTGGTGCTGTAGAGCAGCATGGAAAGCAAGTAGTCTATTCCAGTCAGTTTGTGCCTGCTTAGGTTGGAAAACGTGCAGTTGGTTGTAGGCAAGTCCAGCAGAATAGGCAAGACGAAATGCTGGACAAATAGGTAGGACAAAATGTTGGACTCCTAAATAAGGCAGAAGTGAATTTTGTGGTATTGGCTGAAAAAGAACAGATTTCCACAGCAGTGTAGCCATGGAATCTGAGGAGTTCTGAATGATTGTGTGTTCATGCTTCTCAAGACAAATATTCTGGATTTCTTGTAGACTTTTCAAGGTTATCTCTGTAACTGTAAAGGCTAGAACCTTCAACTCTTCAAAGTGACAATGGAAATTTCTGTTATCCATTATTTGTGTTTAGAGGAGAACTCTGATGAAATTAATAGTTGGCCAATAACTGCCAACTACTTTGAGTGTAACACCTCTACTTACCACACGTGTTCAGGAAGTGTTAGAAAAAGCATCCAAAAAATCAGTAATTTAGATTATTATAAAAGCGTTGTGGAAAAACATTGTATGTATTCATAATGGATCTCCAGTCTGCTCACCCATGCTACGTTTGAATTTGCATTTGAAGAGAGAAGTGATGCAAAGGCTTTTGCTCATGCAAGTGAAATCCTTAAATTTATTGTCATCTATTTCAGATTTTCAGATACTGTCATTGTTATTTCACATGGGTTTTAACTGCAATGTATTCTGGTAGGGTGCTCCTCCAATACTGTGCTTCATCCCCTGCCTCCTGGGAAAAGGAGAGTTGTCTAGAAACACATAGAACTTGATTGCTGTCAGGTTTTCTTCGAGAGTTCCTGGGGTTGTCTGCCTTTCAGAGTATTATGCTTGTTTGTCAGTTAGGAAAGATAAGTTTTGTAGGAGATCCTCTGCTGTGAGTGTAGATACGAAGTTTCAACTGGCTTTGTCAGTGGAAACCCATTTCTTTTGAAAATAAAAGGAGTCTGCAGCGTTACTGCGGTGGACAGAACGTCGTTGTGATTATGCAATGTAAGTTTATTGTAGTGTTTCTTAAATCACAACAGGATAATTCACATATCTCACTGTTCTTTAAACTTGCCTCATTTATCTTGAGAAAGAGTGTGATGTGACAGATACTGGATACCAGGAATATATCAGATAATGACAGAGCACAATGCTTCCAGTGAGCATACGTGTTATTTAATGAATGTTAATGCTCACATACAAAGTAGCTAGTGGCAGGGACTTCTATTTTTGTTGTTGTGGTGGTGGTTGTTGTTTTACCCCTTTTCAGAGAAAGGAAGTAGTATTTAGAAAGAAGTGAAAAAGAAAGGTATGGTTATTAAATATTAAAAAAAAAAACAACCAAACCAAAACAAACCAGCAACAACAAAACCCACCTAAACTTTTTTTTTTACCCTAAAGCAGACATTTTACATTTCTTTGAAGGTATGTGTTCTGTTTTCTTACCTATGAAAACTAAGACTTTCTTAGGAAAGATACAGGAAACTGTTGGAGTTTATTAGTGCATAAAGGTATGCATATGGTTGTGCTGCTCTAGACTGCTGTAAGAAGTTGAGCTAACGAGTGAAAGCAGACTGGAATACCTATACTATGTGCCACCCACAATTAACACTGAGGTTGAGATAAACACGATTTAAACTGGGGACTTTGAGTAGCTAATACATTGCTGGAACACCAACTCTGCTGACTTTCACTTCGATTTCTGAACACTTTACTGCTTTCTCTGAAGTTAAGTATTGGACTGAGTAGTAGTGTTGGAAAGGCTTTTGAAGCTTAGCAGTAATAGATGTGTTACAAGGGCTATGTCATGCACCACCTTCATGCAAAGTCTTCGTGAATCTTTACTTAGACTTCAGCTACCTTTTGATTACTGCTATGATCATGAGCCACAAGCAAGAAGGGCATTTGTTGACTCAGCCTTGTAGTAGTTCTTCGATATTGAGGTTCAGGTAGAATTTTTTTGCTGCTGAATACTGGAATCCTGCAATGGGTAGAGGGTTTTTGTCACTAATCATGTTAGTATGAATATATTAGGTGTTTTACAAAAATCTTACATAGATGCTTATCATAATGCTAAGAAGGACTCTTTAAATTCTATTAACTCTTGTTGGGTTTCACAAAAACTGCTTTCAACTTCTTGGATTTGTGGTGATGTAAAGAGGAAAGAGTTTAAGCTCTGCTACTAGAGCAGTATTTTTGTGTAATTGTGCTACTTAGTTTTCCAGCCTGTTACTTCTAGCATGTTGTAAATAACACACACATACATGCTTTGTGATGACGTCAGACTTTTCTACAAACTGTTCAGAATTTGGCTGGGAGTAGATATCTAACAGTTCCATTTTATACAGGTCAGATTAATCTAAGTTATGTCTACATGGTACCACCATGGGACTGTGTAAAGACCTGAACTAGCACATTCCAGTGAAATGTCATCTAGAAATACCTGTGATGTTAAGTGTTTTAATACTAGAATTTGAGACATGATGATTCCCACTCTTGTGTTTAAGCTGTTGTCTCTCTTGGTATCTAGATCTAAAAATATAATACAGTAATTCTTTTACACATGCAGCTAGGGAAGAAGGAGAAGTTGTTGTGATGGCTTGAAAGATAATTGATTGTGTTTTCTTTCTTACAGAAAATGCCAGAAGCCTCAGAAGACCATAATCATTGGAAGGCTTGTTGACTTCCATTTTTTGGTAATCTGGAACATCATCAATCTGGCATGGCGCAGGGCAGTCAACAACTCGATGTGCAGGTACTCCATGATCTCCGACAACGCTTCCCTGAGATACCAGAAGGAGTGGTATCTCAGTGCATGCTTCAGGTATGGTAAAGAGTTTTTAAGAGTCTGTGTATTTAAATTTTGTAGTATGAAAATTCTTTGTAGTAGTATACATGGAGCATAGATTTTCATTCTTCTGGTTTTATTTTGGAGGGGTGGAAGAGTCCACTACTTGTATTTTTGTCCTGTCTTTTAGGTACAAAGATTTTATCATTCTTCTTTTTATCATTCTTCATTTATGTTTGTGATGGCTTTTCCACTAACTATTATTCCTTGTATATGTGACCTGTGACTGTATGTGTACGGGGAGTAAGGAACGTGGCTAATGGCATGATTATTGATGATGGCTACATAAATAACACAACATAACATATACTGGAGGAGATTTTAGCAAGCAATGACTCAGTCTTCCAAGATAAGGAACTGGCTTTAGCTAGGAGTATAAAGGTTTTTTGTCCTCATGGCATCTTTTCCTTGCAGCTGTCCAAAGGATTACTTTTTATTTCTCTGTTTCCAAGTCAGGTGGCAGTTGGTTTTGTTGTTTTTGTTGTTGTTTTTCTTTCTGTTTCTTCCTTCCTCCTTCATCTAAAATCACAAATTGGAAGTGATCATCAGTGACCACACACAATCATTTTTCAAAGTCATGGTTGTCTGGGAATACTTTGCCTTAATGGGAAGGTTCAGGAGTGGTATATAAACATGCAAGATCTGGTTTGGCCTTGTGTGGCTGTGACTAAGGTGGAACCTGATGTGATAAACTGCTGCATATGAAAGTAACAAAGCTGTATTTGTATCCTGCCTGTCCCTAGCAGAAGAGTAGGTTTACTTACAGCTGTGGCTGTAATTTTTTTGCATCGTGTGTCTTCTAAACCATACAAATACAAATTAATTGCTTTCAGACAAATGTGAAGTGAGGGAAGCCCTGCAATACAAAGCTTTAGTCGTCCTGGCAGTCATCTCTTCTGTACTGTTACGTGCCTGATCCTTTTGATGAACTATGTTTGTCATAGACATCTTTAAACTGATAAAATTAAAGAACTCCTAATGCTGCAGAAGCATATGGTGTCCTATATCTATAATATGGTATTATGGATAGCTAGTTAACATTACAGTGCAAATATTTGTCATTTCTTTAAGTGTAGAATTTGTTTCCAAACCCACTTTATATTTGTTTTAAGATACATGAGCTGGTTTCTGTGAACCTATTGCAATACATGCTCTAGACTTCAGCCAGTGTGAGTTTTTGACCTATTAAAAATTGAGAGTCCTTTGAAATGACAAATACATTCTGTACCCTAAGAAAATCAGATTAGGGCTTGTCCTATCTATGTTCTCTCTACCTCCACCCTGATGAAGAGACAGAAGGAAGCTGAGGGCTCTCTTTATGAAGTCCTGTTTAGATGACAGGTGGCTGATTGTAGCAGTTAACTTTGAGACTCCTATCTTGGCGCTGTGGTCCTGGTTATTATTACATGGTCTGGTTACCACATATTCTGGTTTAACATTTTTCTGTGATAAGTCTGGATATTCCCATTGACCATTGGGGTCTAGAAGAGGAACTTGGCATGAAGGGGAAGTAGTCAGGGAGTCATACATAATTAAGCGCTGGACTCTTCTGTCATGTTCAGTAGTAAGTCTTCATCGGAGAAGATGCTGTATGTGTGTGTTCATCTGATAGTGAAACCATATGGAATTTTGGGAAAGTCATCTTCACTTTAGTATTAAGACTGTCTAGATATCAGTCCTTTAGAAAAGATATGTAGCTGACTTCAACCAGCTGGATAGGCTGCTGAAAATTGTATTGCAAGGGCACGTGAGTATTAATACATATACAAACTTTATGTAGTGATAGTGTTTAAAATAGAAGTGAAACCATTACGGTTTTAAGGAATATACATATATACATTAATAATCTTAGCACACTAAGGAAGGCGGTGGTGTATGTGTGTATATGTAAATATGTATACACTTGTTCTGGTAGGAGGTGCTGTATGTCACAGTAGGCACCAGTCTTGGATTACGTGTGACAAAGTTAGGGTGCTGAGGGCCAGATGTAGTTGAACTTGACTTAAAGTGAATTTAATTTTTTTTTTAATTTAACTACTGTTTAAATTAAAACCTGACCAACAGCTGATACAGGCTGTTGTATAAGAAACTGAGGAGAAAAAAAAATCCACAATCTGGAATGCTTTCTAATAATTTTACTTTTTTGGAAAAGCTATCATTTGTGTCATTCTTTTAACAAGAGTAGATTAAGCTAAAATTAGTGGAAAGGGGAAGAGGGAAAGGGAATTCCCGATGATACATTCGGTTTAATAATTTATTTTCTATATAGTTTCAGCTGTTGGCATCACAAAACAAATCAAACGTTTACAGGGGTTATTTGATTTCCTCACTGATGTATGATTTAACCTTTTTTTACCCATGAGCCTGAAATTCTTAAAGGCAGTTGAAGTTATGTCAGAATTGTAAGGTGCTTTATGGAATTGCAAGTACTTTTTCAAGCCATACCTATTCTAACTTCATTTTTAAGGCACTAAATTCTGTTCTACCAAGAGAACCTGGTTTAAAATTCAAATTGGATTTTAAGCTTTCAGGTAAAGAGAAATACTCAGGTAAACTGTCACAGGTGAAAACAGTAAACACTCAGGTAAACATTAAAATGTCATCTGCATTTTTGTTTCGACTTTCCAGTTTGCAATTTTGGTCTAGTTTAATTTGATTCGTGTTGTTATTAGAAGTAGTTAATTGTACGTACCTGTTCCTTGCAGAAGATGCCAAGAGTTCTAACCACTGCTTTCTCCAAAGCTGGACATGATTTTTCACTATGTCATACTGTAGCTAGTGTGACCATAGATCACATTGCGTGTAGTAAAATGCTATGTACTGCTTGCATACTATGACCTAGTAGGTATTACTTTTATTTCAAAATTCATGTCTATGAAATGTTATCCCTAGTTGTGTTCAAGCTAGGCTTGATTGCAGCTTCGGTTGAATGATGAGCAGTGGCTTTTTCTTTTGCTATTTGAGAATAACAGATGTCCATTCTTACTCCTAGAACAACAACAACCTAGATGCCTGTTGTCGAGCCCTCGCACAGGAGAGCAACAAATACTTATACATGGAGTACCATAGCCCTGATGACAGCAGAATGAACAGAAATAGCCTTTTGCACATTAATCTGGGTATTCATCCTCATACCAGCTATCATGCAGGGGATGGAGCTCAACTTAATGGTGGTCGTACACTGGTACACAGTTCAAGCGATGGACATATTGATCCACAACGCACAGCAGGTAAACAGCTGATATGCTTAGTTCAAGAACCACATTCTGCTCCTGCTGTTGTGGCAGCTTCTCCTAGTTACAATCCATTTTTTGTGAATGACCAGAATAGAAATGCAGCTACTCCTCCTCCACAGCCACCTCCACAGCCATCTTCCATACAACCAGGAATGAACACGTCTGCTATGCAAGGCCCTCCTCCCACGTATATGCACATACCTCGGTACAGTACAAATCCCATTACTGTTACAGTGTCACAAAACCTCCCCTCTGGACAGAGTGTACCCAGAGCTCTACAAATTCTTCCACAGATTCCAAGCAATCTTTATGGGACTCCTGGCTCTATTTATATAAGACAAACATCTCAAAGTTCTTCAGGACGACAGACTCCTCAGAATACGCAGTGGCATTCGTCGCCACAGGGCCCAGTTCCACATTATACTCCCCGTCCTCTACCTGTGTATCCACATCAACAGAACTACCAACCTTCTCAGTATTCTCCTAAACAGCCCCAGATCCCTCAGACAGCTTTTCGATCACCACCGGCATCCCAGTGTCCCTCTCCCTTTGGCTCTCCTCAACACCAAGTTCAGCCTCCTCAGTTGAGTCATCAGAGTTCACATGTTTTCATGCCTCCTAGTCCTTCAACTGTCCCACCCCATCCATATCAGCAAGCATCCCAGACTTTTCAAAAACAAGGCGGTCACTCTGTATCGTATCTTCCTCCTTTTGCTGGACCTAGTTTATCCAAAGGTTCCATGAATAAGATAGAAATTACAGTTGAGCCACCGCAAAGACCTGGGGCTGCAATGAACAGAAGTCCTTCACCAATAAGTAATCAACCCTCTCAACGAAACCAGCACCCGCTGTATACAGCCACTACTCCTCCTTCGAGCTCTCCATCAAGAGGTATGTCGGGTCAACCCAAACCTCCATTTAGCGTTAATCCAGTATATATTACCTACACTCAACCAACTGGACCTGCAGGTGCGCCAGCACAGTCTCCTCGGGTAATGGTGTCTCAGCCAAACCCAACCATTTTTAAAATCACAGTAGGTCGAGCACCGACTGAGAATCTTTTAAATTTAGTGGACCAAGAAGAGCGTTCTGCAGCACCAGAACCTATTCAGCCTATTTCTGTAATCCCAGGATCTGGAGGAGAAAAAGGAAGCCATAAGTATCAGAGAAGTTCTAGTTCTGGATCTGATGACTATGCTTACACTCAAGGTAAATGTTTCACTCTGCAAATTGTATTACTGTAAAATGCATTTTCGGCTTCATTTCGCTACTTACTAGGTGAGAATTCTTGAACCTGTACAGACAGGAATAGGAGTTGCACCAAAAATCATCTAATGAGGGAGCTTCTTCTGTTTTTTAAAAAATTTTGCCAAATTTCAGTCTAATACATGAAGAATTTCTGAGGTTTTTGAAGTTGCTATGCTTTTGACGTTAGGGGAGTTTCTTAAAAGAAAACACTGCAGCTGACAAGAGTGACTTATACACTGTGCCTGGTTTGTAAATGCTGTGTTGAAGAACTGTGTCATAAATTTACATGTGGATTTTATTTTTTGTATTTATTCTGTACTTGGGTATTTTATAAAACCCGAAGCACTAACTTGTGCAGGGAATTTGAATCTAATTTATTTGATTTAGATCGAAGCATATTAAGTGAAAGAGGAGAATTAGGTAGGATTGTAGTTAAAATCATTTCAGGTGTCAATATAAATCATATTTGTGTTTTGAAAGGTATTAAAATAATTATTTTAAAGAGCTTAGTCAAAAGTTCACTTCTTCCAATTAGAGTTTTCAAAGAGGAGGAAGAGATTAGGAAAGAAATTTTAGGATGTGTGTTCTGCTGCACAGGAATGGGACATAATTAGTCTTAATTCCATGCATAAATGAAGAATTAAGTAATTTAGTAACAAAAAATAAAAAATTGTGAAATCCAACCATTAGCTGAAAACTGCTTTTCCCAGAGTAATGTGCTTTATAGATTGGAAGCATTTAAAATTGAGCAAATGAATCAGCCTGCAAGGATTCAAACCAATCATTTAGGGTAATGACAGAATGATAATCACCAGCAATTATTTAAAATATGTGCTTTGTTTCTGGATTTGTATTTGGAAAAAGAGAGTCTGTTCCTCCACTGCTCCTTCTAGCCTTCCTTTCACTTTAGAGAGCTGAAGTAATGGTTAAGATGCTGCCCTGTAGTTCCTTGATATCTTCTTTCACTTTATGTCTTTTGAGCTATTCTAACTCATAACCAAAGAGCTGTCTGTACCTGGTAGACCCAATTAGGAATGTTACTTGGAGAAAACGAGCACTAGGAGGTCTGTAACTCCTAGGCCAAATGCTTTGTTTAGTAGTGTTCCTATTACAGCTTCATTAAAGATTGCCAGTTATGTGAGAATACTATAAGTAGCTTCACATAACTGAGAAAAACATTCTCTGAAATGTAGAAATCTGGTTTTGCCGTTGTATCTCTGATTAGATTTGTGTGTTTTGGAAAACAAACCCAATAAACTAGTTAGTTACGTGCTTTTGGGGGCATCTGCTTTTGTGACCATACCAACCAAAGCTGGGCCTTTGGTATTGCTGCACTCTGAACTCTTGAGAGAAGTAAATTGTAGAAGAACCATCGTTACTACCACAAAAGAGTCCTAAAGAGGATTATATTTAACACCTTAATGTAGGCAACAAGTTAATTTAAGTTTGGTTTGGATATGAACTATTGTGAAAAGTGTTAACAAAAATCCCTTCTGATGTCTACTTACACTGTTTCTTTGTAGCATGAGTCATGTTTGATGGGTTGTACTAGAGTATATTGTGAAGGTCTGTAACGTAGTCATATCAGATATTAAGTTGGGGGAGTCAAACAAAGGCAAGGTTTGATAGTAGTAGTGTAAAATCATACAGCCTGGTATCTGTACTTCTTTTTAAAAAATGTTGTGTTCTCTTAAACTCTACTTAGATGACCTGTGCTACTTCAAAAAGCAGAGAATAGTTTCGTTCAGTAATATTGGTGCCTGTTATTCTTGGATAGGATTTTCAGTGTTTATTCTTTGGCGGTGAATTGGTGGACCCGTACAAAATTCAAAACATAGTGCTACTTTTTTGCACAGAGTACTGACATCTGATAAAAACCAGTCATTTTTGTGCTCCTGACTGGTGGTTTCTTTTTTGTCCTCCCCCAGTAAGCTGTGTCATATTGTTACTTATTTTTCTATTATGTTTTTTTGCTAGTATGCAAATATTCTTGAGATATTATGTAGTTTTCCTTTGCCTGTCTCTGGTAGGGATGAAGAAAAGGGCAGATGCTGGCTGGTGCTTTGTATGAAATAGCATTGTGCAGAATCTACAACATCTTCTTACATTTGAACAGCTTGATGGAACGTCGTTATATGAGCAGCATGCTAGTCTGAATACTTACAGCAAATTTCTCTTATTTTCCTCTGTCCTAATAGGCTTTAATCAGGTGAAAACAGCCAGATTAGACAGTGCTAAGCATCATGCTAATTAACTTGGCCAGCTTTGCATCCTGATGAAATACTGAGAAATGCTCTTGCTGCAGAAACTGTATTTTATTTTCTAGGTAGTCAAAATTCTTTCTTTGGTTGCCCTGAGAGCCCAACATCAGCTGGTGACTGAAAGTCAAAAACTTCAGTACATGACAAAAATATGAGAGAATATTTAACAGCAGAGAGAGGTTAGAGGACAGCAAATCAGCTTTATTGTAGAATTAAAGACTCTGAAGCACCTGAGTTGCCCCCACTTTTTATTTTCTAGATTCTCTAGTCTGTTTCATTGAAGTTTTGTAGTTTTGCCTTTGAGCACTGGGGAACTTAGAGTATTGAGAATTACAGTACTTTCTGAAAAGCTAAGACCACTTAAAGTTACTATAGTATAATCTGTCATAGCAGGGAAAGAAACAGTTCAGGACTGACGTTGGGCTAATGGCATAAAGCTAGCATGTCAGCTGCTGTTGAAGAGCAGATGTGAAGTGTGTGTTACCTTCTGATCTTACCTCTGGTATTTTTTTTTTTTTTTTGCCAGTACAGTATTAATATAACTAGGTTGCTGTTTCATCCTGAGAAGCTGTCTCCTTGTACAGGTGCCTTTGTATTTTTGAGATGAGAAAGACCAAATGCAAAAAAAGAAGCTTTGACCAAAATGGTAATATCAACTTCAAGTTACTGTCTAAAATGTGTTTTTATTCTAGAAGAACTGATTCTAACTTGTAGCTCATTTGGCATGAAAGCATCTTCACGCTGATATTCGGCTGCATGTTTATGATCACTTTTTTTTTCCAGAAAGGTCACTCATGAATCTTACGTATAAGTTAAGAACTCCATTTTCGAGTTTTTTTTTGTGTTACTAACTGTATCTTCCATGTAAAACATTAGCCTTGCTGTTACATCAACGAGCAAGGATGGAGAGACTAGCAAAGGAACTGAAGCTGGAGCAAGAAGAGCTCGAGCGCCTGAAAGCTGAAGTCAATGGTATGGAGCATGACCTAATGCAGAGGCGGCTTCGAAGAGTTAGCTGTACAACTGCAATTCCAACAGTAAGCAATTTGTTAGTATTTTAATTCAAGATACAAATCTATTTTTTATGTGTTCATGAACTAAAGTATTATACAAAAAATATTTTGAGATATAAAATCTTTAGTCTTTGGAGATGATTTTTTGTAACTTCTTGGCTTGTTGTAAGCCAGTTTTATAATTTAAGAAACAGATATGTGTCCAGCTTTCTTAGTGTTCACAACAGAGTTTCTGAAACTCGAATATATGTGCTTTTCTGGACCTAACAACAAATTTCCTAACAATATAAAAGTATGCATGTCCATTTAAGAGCCCAAGGCATATACAGCTTGGTGTTCGTGCAGCAAAGTTTCACTTTCCTTTTTAAAAGGTATTTTGTTACGTTGAGGTATTTTGTTGTTTGAGTGGTTGCATCTCCTAGATAATCTGTTTCTCATTTCCTATATGCAGGATGTGCCAAGTAACTTTTCAGTGGTGGTGTTGGCTCAGTTAGTTGACACCTATCTCTCTCTCCTCTTTTCCTTGTCGATTCTTCCTATCTGTGTGACTTCTGCCTGCAAGTGACTCTAGCCCAGACATCTGCATGGCTCTGATGAGAGAATTCGTCAGAGTGAAAAATAACTTCCACTTTGTGCAGTTGTTAACCAAATCAGTTCAGACTTACTCACTGTGTTGACATCAACAATGCACAGACATGTAGGCTGGAAGGCATAGTTGGGGCTGTTCTGTCTCACCTGCCTCAGGGTGAGGTATGGTGAGGTAGGTATGTTCCTACCTCCAAGGTATTTGGCAGGTATGTTCCTGGGAGAAATACAGAGGCAGTGTCAGAGTGTGCAAGGATGAGGTCAGGAAAGCTAAAAGCCAACTGGAGTTGAATCTGGCACAGGATGTCAAAGACAAAAAGAAGGGCTTTTATTAGTATGTAGGTGACAAAAGGAAGGCTAGCAAAAATGTGGACCTGTTGCTTAATGAGACCTGGTTACACAGGACATGGAAAAGGCTCAGATTCTGAATGCCGCCTTTGTCTCAGTCTTTACAGGCCTGCGGGAATCCTGAGTCCCAGAGACCTTGGAGCAGGGAAGGTGTACCGTTAGTGGAAGAGGATCAGGTCAGGGAATACTTAAGCAAAGTGGACATGCATGAGTTTGTGGTCCTGGATGGGATGCACCCATGAGTGCTGAGGGAGCTGGCAGATGTCATTGCTAGGCCGCTCTAGATAATCTTTGATTTTTGGGAGAAGTACCCAAAGACTAGAGGTCACTTCTGTCTTCAAGAAGGAAGACCCAAGGAACTACAGATTGGTCAGTCTTGTCTTGATCCCTGGGAAAGTGATGGAGCAGCTAATCCTGGAGACCATTTCCAGGCATGTGAAGGACGAAAAAGTGATCAGCAGTAGTCAGCTTGGATTCACCAAGGGGAAGTCAAGCTTGATTAATTTGACAGACTTCCAAGATTAAAAGACTGACCTGGTAGATGAGGGAAGAACAGTGATTATTGTCTACCTAGACTTCAGTAAGGTTTTCAACATTGTCTCCTGTAAGATCTTCATAGAGAAGCTGATAAAATATGGGCTGGATGAGCAGACAGTAAGGTGAATTGGAAACTGGCTGAACAGCCAAGCCAGGAGTGGTAATCAGTGGCACAAAGTCTGATTTGAGGTCAGTAACTGGAGCACAGGAAGGTCCCTCTGAACATTGGGAACCACTTTTTTACTGTGTGGTTGCCTGAGCACTGGCACAGCCTGCCCAGAGCGGTTGTGGAGTCTTCCTCCTTGGAGATACTTAAAAGCTGTCTGTGCAGAGGGGTTGGAACAGATGACCTCCAGAGGTCCCTTCCAACCTCAAACATTCTGTGATTTTGTGACTCTGTCTGCAATGCTGGAATGTATCCTGGGATAGGGTAGTTATTCCTATATACATGTTAATAATCACTGTTGCTAGCATTAAGTACACTTTGTATTCCAGTAACTTGGACTTTCTTCATGATATGCAAATATATGGACTTAAATAACTAGTTATTCTGTTAAAAATTGTTACTGTCTTGCAGTATTGAATGATTTAAGTGTACTGGACTAGAAGGTTTGACATGTTGGAGCTCCTTGGGATGATGCATATAAATAAATTTCTGACCTTATTCAGTTATAATCAAGTAATAATTAATGTGAACTGCAGCTCATATTCTGTTTCCTGATCATCTTGATGTAAACTCTTGTAGGAAGTCATCAATTTATCAGAATTTTGTAAGGTGTAAGCTTTTATGAACTTGAGCTCAGCTATGTCATCTTACTAATGCATTTGAAGATTAAGTAACTTGTTAATTTTTCCTGGTTTGGTTTGTTTTCCTCCTCAAATGCCAACAGAAGAATGTTTTTTGAGAGAATAAATTGGGTAGAGGGGACAAGACAAACAGTGCAATCTTGACTATATTTTTCAGTGCCTTAGCTATACTCTGTTTCTAATAAAGCTGTTAAAGATATAGCAATGTTATTTCTATGTCAGATGAGATACTGACTTTCCCACAATTCCTATTTTCTGTTTTTTCTTTTTAGCCTGAGGAAATGACCAGATTGAGAAGCCTCAACAGACAGCTGCAGATAAACGTTGACTGTACACTGAAAGAAGTTGATCTCCTTCAATCTAGAGGTATAGAATCGATAGATTTTTGAAAACATAATTTAAATATGGGTGAAAGTGTTGCAGACGACACCAAGTTGGGCAAGAGTGTTGATCTGCTTGAACGTAGGAAGGCTCTGCAGAGGGATCTGGACAGGCTGGATCGATGAGCCAAGGCCAATTGTATGAGGTTCAACAAGGCTAAGTACTGGATCCTGCACTTGGATCACAATGACCCTATGCAACACTACAGGCTTGGGGAAGAGTGGCTGGAAAGCTGCCCGGAGGGAAAGGACCTGAGGGTGTTAGTTGATGAATATAAGCCAGCAGTGTGCCCAGGTGGCCAAGAAGCAAATAGCATCCTGGCTTGTGTCAGAAGTAGTGTGGCCAGCAGGACCAGGGCAGTGGTCATCCACCTGTACTTGGCACTGGTGAGACCGCACCTCAAACACCGTGTTCAGTTTTGGGCCCCTCACTACAAGAAAGACGTGGAGGTGCTGGAGCATGTCCAGAGAAGGGTAACGAAGCTGGTGAAGTCTCATGAGGAACAGCTGAGGGAACTGGGCTTGTTTAGTCTGGAGAAAAGGGGGCTAAGGGGGGACCTTATTCTGTACAACTTCCTGAAAGGAGGTTTTGGTGAGGTGGGTGTCAATCCCTTTTTCCAAGTAACAAGTTAGAACAAGAGGAGATGGCTCCATCAAGGGAATTTTAGATTGGGTATTAGGAAAAAATTCTTTTAAGTATTTAGAAGATGTGTGGATGTGGCACTTGGAGACATGGTTTAGTGGTGGACTTGGCAGTGTAAGGTTTATGTTTGAACTCAATGATCTTAAAGATCTTTTCCAACCTAAATGATTTTTTGATTCTAATACAGTATGTGCCTAAATGTGGATACTTGGACTCTATTTAAAGTTCAGTTTTGATTATCAATATCAGCTTATCTCTAAAAGGTGTGTTTTTCCTGATAAACTTCACTTCCTGATATCTCTGTTGGCCAAGTTAAATTACATTTCCAAGAAAGTGATGACTTACAAGTGACTTTGTCAAGAGAAAATTTTAAAAAAAGTACTCCTTAGTGAAGATTCTTTACTTAAAAATTTAACTTTTTGCTGACAAAAGCTCTGACCAAGTAATAACAAAACAGAACTACAGGCTGCAACCAAGAAGCTGGCAAACAGAAATCTACTTAGGTCTTAAAATCCTCTTTCTGTGACAAACTTGACATAAATACAGTCAAATAGATAGAATATGCGTAGTCCTGCTTTGTTTGCCAAGAATGTGTCCTACAGAAGGATTTATGTTTTCACATATTTTTAAAGCAATACAGAACATAGGGCTGGAGTTGATTCTTCAATATGGGATTAGCCTGCTGTCGTGGTTTAACCCCAGCCAGCAACTAAGCAGGACACAGCCATTTGCTCACTCCCCCTGGTGGGATGGGGGAGAGAATCAGAAGGGTAAAAGAGAAAACTCATGGGTTGAGATAAAGGCAGTTAAATAGGTAAAGTAAAAAGCCACATGCACAAGTAAAGCAAAGCGAGGAATTCACTGCTTCCCATCGGCAGGCAGGTGTTCAGCCATCTTCATGAAAGCAGGGCTTCATCATGTGAAATGATGACTTGGAAGGAAAAACACCATCACTCCAAGCATCCTCCCCTTCCTCCTTCCCCCAGCTTTATATACTGAACATGATCTAGTATGATGTGGAATGTCCCTTTGGTCAGTTGGGATCAGCCGGCCCAGCTGTGTCCCCTCCCAGCTGCTGGTGTACCCACAGCCTACTCACTGGTGGGGTGGGGTGAGAAAATGCCTTGACTCTGTCTGAGCACTGCTCAGCAATAATGAGAAAATCTCTGTATTATCAACACTGTTTCCGGCACAAATCCAGAATATAGCCCCATACTAGCTACTGTGAAGAAAATTTAACTATATCCCAGCCAAAATCAGCACACCTGCTAAAAATTACTAGGATCAACACAAATCTGAAAGTGTGACACAAGGCTACTCAGGAAAAAGCTAATACATAATGTCAGAATAAAAAGATATGTAAAATCTGAAGCCTCTGGATGTTCATATCACTGGCATAGGCATGTGCATAACCTTGGAGTTACGCTTTCTTACTTTTCTTTTCTGACAGGGAACTTTGATCCGAAAGCCACGTCTAACTTCTATGATAACATAGAGCCTGGTCCTGTTGTGCCGCCAAAGCCATATAAAAAGGGTAGGTCAACAAACAAGCATCAATTTGACTGATCTGCATTGAGAAAGCCCCCCCCCCCCTTTTTAAAAAACTCCTGTCATGACAGGAAGCAATTCTAATTATTATAACTTTTCTCTCTGTATAAACCAAACCAGAACATTTTTATCTAAGTACAGTAATCCTGGCTACAACTTGTTTTCCTCAGGCAGGTTGTCACAAATGAATGTTCTGTTAATATGTTGTTAATACTGTTATTCACCATTACAAAAAGAGTTGAAAGTATACAAACTTTTGTGTGTTAACTGAAGCTTCCTAATTATATATTTTTAAAATACTTTTAGGTTGAGAGGTCTGTGTAAGGTTCGTTTAGTTGTCTTCTAATAGGTGTTGTTAGGATTTTATAGTTTACTTGGGATCTTTTATGCAAACTTAATTGATCACAGCAGCTTTTTAAAAATCTGCATTTGTATTTTTAGTTATATTTTAACTTGACTGGTCACACTTTACCTATTGTTTTTGTGCAGAGTATGAATTTCACAGTAGCTCTGAAGTTTTAGTGCAGCAAGAGCTTCAGACATTTTAAGGACCAAGACAGAACGCATTTCCTCACGTTGGTCTAAAGTGATAATGGAGTCCCACTTGTACACAAGTTCATTACTGGTTTCTAAAATTTTCTGTGCTCATTGTATAGTATCCGAGATTCATATCCAGCTGAGGACACTTAAGTTTTATGTGAGCACAGGAGCTCTGTCTTTAGTCTTGCTTTTTACCCAGTGGAGGGAGATGAAGTCAGTACATCCCCGAATGACTCAGCTCACGGTCAATAGACACCTGGTGGCCCTGTGGCTCAGTAACTTGCTGAGCTCTGCTATGTTCAGCAGTGGTTTTGGAGCAGAGTCCTACCTTTTTCCTCAGGTCATTTTGGACCTTCTAGTTTTTTTTCTTTCTTCCTGAAATCTGTTAAAGGAATGGTTTCAAATGTTAGGGAAGGTAATTAAACACTTTGTATCTTTCTGGTGAAACAGCCAATCTAGGATCCTGCGCTCTGATACAGAGAAACAGCGGTCTTTTCTCTGGAAGCGTTAGGCGTGTGTCACTTCTTGCTGTAACTAGCACATACTAAAATTGTTAGTGGAGAAGAAGTCGCTCTTCTGAATCAGTAATCATATAGTCTGCTTGACAATCCAAGTTTTGTAAATAAGTTCTAGTTGCTGATAGGCGCTTCACAAAGGTTTTTGCAGTTGCATTTTGAATTCATATAAGGAAATTTTTCCTCCTCTTTTAAAGCAAGTATTTTTCCCTTCAATGTAATAAAATGCATGGTATGTAGAAATTTAAAAGAAAGAGAAGGCTCAGAACTACTGCTTGTGGTTCAAAGAAAACCCCAATACTGGGATGTGTTCCCTGCATAGGTGGTAGTGTCCAGGAAGGACAGGTAAGCAGTGGCATGAGGGCAGCTGCCTAGATTCGTGTTAAATTGCAGCGGTCATTTGTTTGATTTAAGGCACTCCTACTTTTTGACGGTTGAAGAGATTCTTTTAATTACACTAGCCTATTTGATTTATTATTGAAAAGCAAAATAATCTGCAAAACTTGCATGAAATAAGTGATTTTATTTGGCAATTGAAAAAATAGCATCTTGTAAGGATTTGTATGACTTTTATGACTAGCTTCCCAGTTTTGTCTGTCAACTTATTAGAGATCAGTTTTAGGGCTGGTGTACTGTATTCTGAGCTTGGCTTTTAACATGGAGTCGTCAAAATAATATTTTTTTTTTCCTTAAAATTTCCATTTCCTTAATATTCAGCTGTTGAAGGTGTGGGCAGACAGACAGGTATGAGCAGACAAGGATCTGCTCTGTGCTGCTGTCTAGCTAGTCAAGGTGAATGCAGTCTAGGGCCTGCACTACTTGCTTGCTTAGAAGGAATTTGTGGAGGCTAAGCACTGTTCATGCGACTGCGCAGCTTCTGGACTGGAGAGGACTTATATCTAAGCAAGGGCGTTACTTTTATTTTCTTTGTTATGTCTCTGAAAACTAACCTAAGTACTATTTGCACTAACTTTGTCATCAGCCATCTGCTAGATTTCTTTAGCAGATGGCAGCAACGTGTCCACTTTGAATTACAAATTAGTCTTCTTTTTTACAGCGTTAAGTTCTCTTTTAATTAAGCTGTTCTACAGATGTTTGTTTAGCAGATGAGTATCTTAACCTTACCTTCTATGTATGTGTGCTAGTTTTGTTTTGGATATTAACATTTTGTAAAATGCTGTGTTTTCACATCTTAGGAGTATTTGTCACTTTTAATAAATAACCTGTGGTCTTGAAGTGGTGGTAGGAGACATTGGAAAACCGAGTCTTTCCATGAGTTAATACCTAGTGTATGATTTGCATACATACTGATTTTGTGAGTGAAAACAGACTTAAGTGCTGCTTCACAAACACACATCTCTGCTACAAAGCCGTAAGAAAGAAAAAACAATCATCTTGCTTTGAAACAGGCCTGTCATTTTATCTTTATATTGTATTTTCTTCAGCCTGGCTAAGTGCTAGAAAAAGATGTGGAAAGAATATCATCTGTCAGATTTTTTGAAGGAACAAAGTTAGAAGTAGTCTTTCGCTTCCAATAAAGTAGGGTTATTGGAATTTAAAATTTGGTACTTGGCTACTGTATGTAAACCTATGAAGTCATTCCTTAACAGGATGCTGTTGCAATGCCAGTAACAAACTTTTCAGTACCTTTTAAGCTATTAAACCTTTAGCAGTATAGGTGACTTAACAGTGGTGACTACTCTTTTTGTTTTTAATGTAGTGTGGTTAAGTGACTCTTCACAGAAGTGAAATACTTTAAGTATTCAGATTTCACAAACTGAATTAGAAGTGCTTTAGTAAAAGGCCTTTAACATTAGCTAAGTGGAAAGGTTTTCATGTTCATTTTAAGATAGAATGGTTTAATGAGATGACAAACCAGTGGTATAAGCTTTCCTATCATCCTTCTCTCTGAAATAAGAAACAATGTATTCTTTTTTTTTTTTTTTTTTTAGAGCATCAAACGAGCTCCAAACAGACTTCACGGACTCAGCCAAGAGATGAAGACTATGAAGGGGCTCCATGGAATTGTGATAGCTGCACCTTTCTAAATCACCCAGCACTAAATCGCTGTGAGCAGTGTGAAATGCCACGATACACCTGAAAATCAGGAAGGGGCTGCATTGGATTGAAAACAGGCTCTCAAGCCGACAGCTGTAGGAGAAGGAAACATGGGGAACCTTTCAGACCATCTGCCCAGCCTTTGCCAGTCAACAATCTTCATATTGCAAGGGATGGGAGTAATATGTTAGGATGTTTCTGCTTGTGCTACACTAAAAATAAATAAATTAAGGGTGAAATCCTTTCTTATCCCCTTGCAGTGAGCAAAGCAGAAAATGAAACCTGAAAATGTAAAAGGATTAATTTTGGGAAGAATGTATACAGGAAAGCAAATAACTACTGGGATTTAGTCCTGTGGTTATAGTTACTGCTTAGTGGCTCTAAAAAAAAAAAAAACCCTGTGTTTTTTTTAAAAAAAATTATAGGACTTGATAATGGTGTGAAACATTACACTTAACCAGAAAAACTGAAGAGCCAGAGCTGATTTAACCTGGCCACAGCTAGCTGGAAAACAAAGGCTCCCTGTGCTTCTAGATTGTAAGCTACTGAAAAAAGAAGACAGGTAAAAGCAATGATAAATTTTGCAATGTATAAAAAACAAGGAGAAGGGTATTTGTAATTGCTGCTTTTTTTCAGGGTAACTTATGTCTACAAAAAATTGCTGTTTGAAGTAGTAACCTAAGGTGACTAAATGAGATACCGTGTGAGTGTTACAGAGAGTTTAATCAGAGGTAATTTTTTACAATCCCTTTTGCTTGTACAGTGCTCACCTGGCTGTGTCAACACTGGTAATAAACTAAGAATGAATTATACCGTATTACGGATGAAAATACTGCTGCATGCTTTCATTAGGCCATTGTGTTTCAGAGCTAAAAGTATGCTTTTATATACAACAATCATCTAAGCCTGTGCTCTGTAGCAGCACAGTGACATATGCCAAACACAGACTACTCCAAATTTGGTTTGGAACACTTGAGCTCAGCCATGGTTGTGTATAAGAAGAGTTTGTACTCAGTTCCTTAGGCCTTTTCAGCTTCCAATTTCTGAAGAATTTATGATGTTTACAGCACAGAAGGTACTTTGTGCCCCAGTTCAAAGTTAGCTGAAAATAATTAATCAATTAGCTCTTCAGTAAAGGTTTCTTTGCACATTGTTAATAAACCAGCCTGTGTAAAATGGCAGATGCCAGATCCCGAAGAATTACACACTGCATTCTTTATATTTTGGTCAGGAAATATTTGCTGTAGGTTGAAGAACACAAGACTTGCAACTGCAAACCGCACTGGTACTTCATGCATATGATACACTGATTTATAAAGGTGATGTTCAGTTTGTTTGGATGCTTCAGGTTGCTGCAATAAAGCACTCGATACTTGCGAAATCGAGCTTGGGTTTGGGCAGCTGAGTGATTACGTTACGCAGCTGCGCGACTGAGTAGGGTGTTCATGTGTTCTGGTCAGAATCTGGTACAGTGCATTTGAGTTTTTATGGCATACCTTTGTCAAGATTCAGAGACACAGTCAAGCACGTCAGCTGAATTATGGTAATCAGCTTTGCAACTGTGGAGCAGAATGTGCTCGCTAAACCTTACCAGAAGAGATTTAAACTACTTCATTTTAAATTGTTCTTAGCTCGTGGCAGCTGCATCCATATGGTCAATTACCCCAGTTCGCTTGATGTGTGATAACATGTTCAGCTGTGGTAGAACAATCATGTGTCTGAATCCTTATTTAAGATCAAGCAGCATTGGTAAGGGGTGGGTGGAAGAAGACTCATCTTGACTGCATTGCTCAATCTGGTGTCTTCTGTCCCTGCGGTTTATAAAGATAACAGTAAACAACAAACTGTGATCTTAGATGAGGAACCAGTATTTTATCTGGCATTTTTCAATATGTTCTGGCACTAATTAAACCTCCAGCATAATTTTAAATAAGCTGAAAGATGTCCAGCAATCAGTGTGCACCACTGATGAGCAAAACAAAGTCAAAGGCATCAGAGCTAGTTTTCCTTCCCTCCTCTCTAATGATGTATATTACTATGTGGGGAGCTCATCTCATGGTGGAAAGGGGTAAAAAAAAATTATTGTCAAATGAAGTTAGAAGGCAAATATTAATTTTGTTCATGTATGTGGACAGTCTGACAAAACTGAGGTAACTAGGAAACAGATGAGCAGAAGTAGTATACCCAGGATAGGCAGTACCGTTGCTGTTATCAGCTGTATAATGGATTACTCAAAACAATACCAGTCACTTCATGACTTTTCTATCATGATGCCTTTGCCTTTGTATTATTTCAATTTTCTGTTCATTTGTACTTCTGTTGAAATTCCAGAAGCATTTGTTTTTGCTGGAGTTACAAAATGATAGCAACTGAAATGACAGTCAGCATATGAGAGAAGGTGTGTCGTGCATCAGTACAGTTGTGCCATTTTCAGACAGAGTAGATGCTACTTTTGAAGGGGGGAGGGAAGTGCCTGCAGTCCAATAATTCCCTGAACTGTAATAAGCATAAATGGAGACTTGCTCATCTTGGTCATAGTTTCGCCAGAGGAAGAGATAGAAGGCTGCCGTGACAGCAGATGCTTTTTAGAAGACTGAGTGAGTGCCGTTAAATTGCAAATGAATTCCTCCGTACCAATAATTTTACTCCAGTTTTTCAATACTCTCATTTGTTGCTTGTACAAAAAAAACCTCCGTCTGTTGTATTGTTTTACTTGTAAATGCCCATACGCAAACATTAATAGTAAAGACTTTACATGGTGCTTGAATATTTTTAGCTTGTTAGAATGTAAATTGTATTTTGGATATTGGAAGATCCGTTTCCCTTCTGAAAGCAGGTGACGCTGTTCACTCCCCAACTGAATTGTAGATTATGCCAAAAAGATTGGTTTATGTAATATTTATTGAATGCACATAAAACCCTAATGTCAGCTGGCATACAAAATGCACTGTATTGTATAAAACGTGTGTGTGCGCGTGTGTCTGAATGGTGGGATGCTGATGCCATTGTGTTGAGTTAATGCACTACTTGTGTGTTCCTTTTTTTTTTCCTTAATGACTGAGCTTTCCCTCAACCATGCTACTAGAGTGGTAGAGTTTGTAACTGACTTGGACATTCAGATATTCAAAATGATTTCACTGTTCATTGAACCTTTATAAAGCTTATTTTGTATTTACTGTGCTATTAAGACGAATTCCCTTTAATTATAGAATGCTCCTGTAGTTCTTTAAAAGGTTATTTAGAGCGGGGCTTGTGGAAAATTATTCAGAACATAGTAAACCAAAAGAAATTCTGAACTTTGGATCTACTTTTAATTTGATGTAATTATTAGTCTTGTTTGGGCAAAGAGGAAAGGGGTGGGAAGTCAAGCAAAAGGAAGTACTTTGTAAAATGTAGTCTTAGATCAGATTGAATTGTGTATCTGTGTGTCTGTGGTATGTGTGTGTTTCCCTTGAAAAATGGGAGGTGTGGTGAAAAGGTGTAATAATTCTTAAAAGAGCTGGTCTCAGTACTTTCTGATTATGATATGCTACTGAATCATTTTTTTTAAAAAAAAACCAACAACCTTTTCTTTCAGTTACTTTATCTGTCCCAGTTATACATCTCTCACTTCGATTTCTAAATACTTTTACATTTACTATTGATTGTAAAACCCCTTGAAACCGAAATAAAAATACTTGAGTTGAAATGGGGACAAAACAAAGTAAAACCAATAAAGAATGTTTTAAAAAAGAATGTGAGAATATTAAATATGTTAAAAGCAAGCTTGTCATCAGGATGATAGTTTTTGTGTTAAAATTCAGCCGTATACCCTAGAATGTGAAAATGACTATCCTGATGAGAAGTGGACAGTTGGACATAAACAATTAATCAGCTTGTTTGGTACCACAGAATTTGTGCTCCGTACTACAGCAACTTTGAATCCCGTAAAGAAAGAAGACATGCACGGATATCACATCTCATAGTCAGTACTGTCTCTATGTGCTGCTGCATTTGTTTCGTTTCAAAATGTCGATATTATACGAAGCTAGCCATGACTGAATTTTGTCGGATTTCTTCAGTTTGGGGCTTTCATTGCTGTTTATGTCCATAAATATTAATGCAAATATTTTTCTTGGTTTTGAATAATCAGAAATCGATGGAGTTAATGCAATATTATAATCCTGGATTTTCAGTACCTTTGAAACCGATTTTTAAAAACTGTGTTCTTGAAACTTATTTATTTATGGTGGCACCAGTGTGTCTAATCCATATTTCCTGCTGTGTGAAACCCTGTTAAATTTTTTTCATTAAAAAAGAAGACACGATCTTGTTTAATCCTGTATATATGGTGTCTACATTCTAGATTTGTGTATGCTGTGAATGAACTTATTACTAAGAGATGAAATTGTATAAAAGCATTCAGAGGCTATGCATGCATGGTACCTCCAGAAAGTGCATACTCCAAGTTGCAGATTCCTGCAAAAATAAATTAATAAAACTAAGCAAACATCACATCCTGCATTTGTTCTTCTATGTAGTAGGAAACATTTTAAAAATACAGCCTTTTTGCTTTCACAGTCCGATTGTTTCTGGTCTTCCGCTTGAACACATAGCTATAGCAAATTTGTTTCAGGGCTTTTGGGGTTTTCTTTTTGGTGATTAATGTGATTCTCACTGGGCAATTGTACTACATCATGTCTTAAACCTGTGGCACTTGGAGACATGATTTGTCCTGTGATCTGGTAAGCATTCCAGGAATTAAGTGCTGCTTCTTCTAAGTGCTGCTTCTAAGATGATCCATACTGCTGGGTAAGTACTGTATTTTCTTTAATTGCACCCTCTCTGGTTGTATGTACACTTTTTGGAAGGGGATGACTTAGATAACGGTTTCACCTAACAGCTGGACTCAAATCGTATGTGAAATGGATTGCCTGACTTTTTGTGGGAACTTTGTAAAGTTGTTAGACAAAGGGCTGTTTCAATTTTTAGGTAGAGTCTGCGATTGTGACATGTTCTAGTTTGACGGTAAAAACCAGACCAGACCTGTAAAAGCCTCTTGCAGGAGTGACACTTTGTTTTACAAAATATTCTCTCTCTCTCGAGAACAGTAATGTTTGGCTTAAAAATAAAAAAATTAGAATACATTCATAAAAAACTCCACTCTGCAGCTAATTTCTTTCCAGTTAGGCAAGACTTAAAACCTTGCACATATTTGTTGATCTTACAAATTCTGTTTTGAAGATTTTAACAGATTAATTGTCCTTTATTCCCAAACTGTAGTGATCTTGTTGAAGTTCCAAAGGCTGTCTTGGTAGTTTTGGTTAAAAAAAGTAGTAGATTTCTGTTGCTGCTTTAGAAACAAAACCAAAAAGCCTCTGAATGAAAGACATGCAACACACCTGCTACTTGATTTTTGACTAAGGGCTTGATTTTTTTGGAAGTGTTTTAGGAAAAAAGTTTAGACGTCAGACTGGTTTTTATTTTTTAGGAAAAATACGAAATATTTCAGGAAAAATTTTGCTAGGTGAGAAAAATTACCATAGGTTTGAAAGTGATATTCTGATTCCAGACTGATACAGCTTATCAGTATGTTGTATAACCGTTGATACTGGATTCTGGCATTACTACATAAGGCCAGGAGGAGCAGGAGTGTGCCTGGAACTGCTGGTGGCCAGCTGCTCGGCTGGAACGGGACGTGTGGCATCCTGTATTCTTGGAAGTATTTAATGGCCGTATGTTATGGCCCTGTGCTATGTGCTGGGATGTGCACCTGGTACGCAACAGCGAAGCATCGTGGGTTTCCATGAGTTGGTGGTTGTCCCCTCGTGTGGCGGGATGAGCCGGTGACAGCTGTCCATCTGGCATGCCTTGTGGTACACTCACCCACTGACAGTCGCTTTGTTGGACCTGCCTTCAGTTTAGTCGCCTGAGGTGTAGATGTTACCACTGCAGGAAAGATCACTGGCCTTTTGGGAAAGAAAAAGAAAAAAAAAAAAAAAAGAAAAACAACAACAACAAAAAAAAAAAAAAAAAGAAGGAAAAAATAAAACAAACAAACAAACAAAAACCCCAACAACCAAACATTCCCCACCCTTGCAGAAGACAGGGTTCAGGAGCTGCCTGGGAGTCATGGATTTAGATCAACCCAAGGTGGGGCTTCCGTGCCCTGAGTCAAAGATGTAGGTCACAGCTTGATGAATATTCGTTACGAGCGCTCAAGGGCTCTCTGCTGGCTTGTTCTCAAGTATCCTGAACCAGCCTTGCAAATTTCTGGCATTGGGGATTATATTTTACCTGGAATTTTTCTTCTATATCTCTGAGCCTATTTAATTAATTCTAATGACCTGGCAAAGCTAAAGTTGCTGTTGGCAATGTACATGGGTCTCTGGAGAGTGCCTGGTGTGACTCTGCCTGCAGTCGCGATCCACATGTAGTACTCCTCTGACCCATCCCACATGGAGGGGGGAAATAATAGCCAAATAAACTTTCCAGATGGATACATGGGTTTAGAGCAAGCAGGGCCTGAGAAAACTTTGCAGAGGAGGACTTGTGTCTTTATGATGATTTGTAAATCCTTTCCCCTCGTTACATTTCTGTATGTGCTTTGCTTTCGTCATGAAGAGCTGCTGTGGTGGTGAAAAGCCTTGGCCATCTTTCATCACCGCAGATACTGAAGGCTAAGGGGTTGGCTTGGTTCCTCTTCCAGGTAACTGATTTTAACTTCTTTCCTCATCTCACCCTCACCATTTGTCTCAAACAATTGTTCATAAGCCAGACAGATGTTCTTTTCTCTTTTTTTTTTCCTTTTTTGACTGATGATGGTGTATGACAAACAATCTGTTGCTGATCGTTATCTTTTGAATCTGAAAATTTCAAAGCTGCAGTGAGTGGGTAACAAGCTTTGTGTACATTCATACTCTTCCTCACAACAGTGATACCTCAGGTCAGTGTTGTACCACACAGAAAGAACTAAATACTTGATAAAGCGAATCTTGAAAAATATATGTCCTGTTGAAACTTACTTCAGGGTTTACTCTGGCTTTGCAGTGAAGCTGTTTGAGAAGCAGACTGGCTGACTTGATCCTGTCGCCCTTTTAAGCAACTCAAGCCAATGCTGCTGGTAAGAATTGTGATCTCCAGTAAAACAGCAGCTGCCAGACAAAATTTGTGTACCTCGTTTTGTACAACTGAAGTGAAATATTTTAAATAAGTTTATTTTTTAAATACATGTGTTTGCGTTACTTATCACACAGTCGATTAAATACAAAGCTAAGTGATTTGCATGCAAAACATTCCCACCGAAGTAGTCCACGTATTACAGCATTAAAACAAAGAACCATCAATCAGATTTTTCAAGAGACTGACAGCAAGGTCCTTTCTGTTTTTAACTGTGGCAATATTAAACTTAACAAACGTGACACCATTTGCCCTTTAAATGTTCCATCATGTTTTCCCAGTTGATTGCCTTCCAGTTCTTGTCCAAGATGACATATATACTACTTTGGCCTAGGAGGTCCCCCAGATATTTGATGGTTCCTGGAGGTTATCTGATGGATAGCAAAATTTTTCCAAATTACTAACTTTCAGGTCTGTAACAGTTCTTGGTGCACGTGCTCGCCTCATGAGCATCGCCTCTCTAATAATGCTTCTGTAAATGAAGCAGACTCTTAGAAGTGGGAAAAAAAAAATCCAAATAGAGTAACTCTGTTAAAGACAGCTCTGTGAGTGTTGAACAGCTGTATACACGCAGGATCTGTCATGAAGAATAATCTTCATTATTGAAACAGTATTCTGAGATGTTATTCCATCTGGAATTGCAGCTGATGCAATTTGTGTCCCAGCGCAAGAGCTACTGTTCATGTAGACCTTCAATTTAATCATTTAGAAAAACAGAGAATGGGGCAGGTGTATCAGTGTGCTTTTCTGACTGGCTCTATCCTAGGTTGCTCGTTAATCCCTAAATTTGGATGTTTCCCCTTCCCACTCCCCCTCCAGTGGGACTGAGGTGCAAAGCCCTACCATTTGTGATTCTTTACAGTGCCTATTTTTCCTAATAAATCCTCAGTAGGAATTCTGTTCTCGTGAGAGGTTGACTGTTTCAAATCCCAGCTATGTGTTCTCGGCATCTGGAACTGAGAAGCAATAGCCATTTTTCCTTCTCCTTGTCTTTCTGATCTGCCTGGGTCAATGGCAATGCCACGACTCCCAGCAGTCACCCAGGTCCCTGATCTCAGGGCACAGCCCCATCCTGGTGCTCTCTTCAAATACACTCTCCCTCACCGGGAATCAAACGGAATTGACTTACTGTATTGACAGGGTGTCCACACTACTGGGGATATGGAAAATAAGATTTTAGGATTCAAGCTGTACACCTGGAGCCCTTGTAGATCAGGGTGAGTGGATACCCTGTCTCAGGCAAGGAGACTGTGCAGTCTCTGGAGGAAAATACAAGTGTATACAAACGCTCTTGTGTGCCAGGTGTCAGCAGCTGGGGAGGATGAGGGGCCGGGACAGCCCCCGGAGAGACCATGTGTCTGAGCCCAGGTGCTGGGGATCCGTGTTGGACGCGTGTATGTGTGTACTCCCACTGATGGACCTCCATCCTAATGTGCTGGAGAGGGGCTCAGGGTGAGACTGCCAGTGCTGTTGTGTTTGTGTAAGCGTTGAGTGTGCCTATGTGGATCTCTGTGCCCAGCCACGCGTATCCATACTCGTGTGTTGCACCCATGTGTGTACGTGTGCCTATGGGGAACATACGTTCAGCCCTGGTGCTGGTCTGGCCCGGGGGCACGGAGCAACTGCAGCCTTGTCTCCATCAGGTTACGGGGTCTGGCACCTCCACACTGCTGGCAGTACGCAGCCATAGAGATGCACTTCAGAAGGTGCAATCGTTCAGGAGAACATAGCACGTAAACCCCGTGAAAGAGACATAATCGTGCCAGTGACAACAGAGTAATAACAGGATGTTATGCTAAATCTGGCAAAGCTGTTCAAGTGTATTCTGGTTGTGACAGAATCATCTATCCACCAAGGAGGGAAATATAAATGTTTTCATGAGCTATAAAAATCACCGAGTGTGTGAAATTCCCACATGGTGATGTCTGGCTTTAAAAATGAAAGCAAGTTTATTACAGCCATAAATGCAGAGCGTGTAAATGTTTCCCAGTAGTTTTCAAAGCTGTTCCTTAAAAGTGAAAGTGAAAGATAATCGCTTTTCTCTTCTTCCAGCTCACAAATTCTAATGACATCAAATTTGTTCTACGAGAGAAACTGCTTTGAAAAAAATCCTTTGCCCTGGCAAATGAGGGACCTGTTCCTCATCCAGAGGAATAACTTACTGTCTCCCAGAGAAGGATTTTGTCTTGCTTGGGTTTTTCTAACTTCTGCAGATAAACATCTGCATATCAAGTTGTGCCGGTCTTCAGCCACAGTGTCTTTTCACCTGCCTTTGCCTGTTGCAAGTAAAGGCCTTGCTGACCTCCTGCAGGTCACTGGTCTGATGCTGAAGGCTTGCTCTGACAGAGATACACCTGTGTGTAATCTAGGTAGGTTTATTAAACGTCTCCTGCTGGTTTCTTATGGCAAAAGGTCACCGCTCGTGCTGTTCCATTTGGGTGCAGAAATCCCAGCACTGCCTCCAACACCGTTTCCTCTCATGACCTCTGTCACCTCTCAGAGCCTCTGCTTCTCTGTCTCTGATTTTGGAGCCACCAATCAAAACTACCCGTTTTGAAACTATGCTGACCCAAGTGCAGCGTATTAGCATTAGAGACATCTGAGCATCTGATAGTGCCCATGTAATGCCTTATAGCTGCTTTTTGCCTTTTTTCTGTGCCTGGACAGGAGAGAGTATTTTGGAGCTCAGTTCTTCAGCTGCGTGTGTGGGTCCTGCTGAAGAAGAGAGGATCCGTTTGAGTGTTTTGGCAGGTTAAGATTTTTAGTAACAGAATGTGTGAGAAACTACAGTTACTGGTTTTATTAATGATATTCAGTATTCAAGTGTGAGACGAATTAGATAATGGTGAGAAACACTAAGAGTAAAATATACTATTTCCTTTGTGTAGTTATTTAAATAAAATACTATATTCAAGGCATTGTGATTAACTTTTTTTGGTAGAGGTTATCCTTCACGGTTAAAAGCACGCCTTTCAATAGAAGAGAGTGAGGAAATGTAAAAGAGCATCTTCCTCTCAACCTGAAAACATTATAGATATGCAATATTGATTATGTACAACAGTTATGAGACCAATTACAAACAGATTTCTTACCTGATTATTTGGAAGGCCTGAGCAAGATTTATCACATTAAACCCTGTTCAGTTTTTAGTTTTCTCCAATTATACTAATTTGTTTCTTCTTGTATTGATAAACTTCAAAATTATTGAACATTAGCATATCTTTCTCTCAGTAGTTATACTGAAAAACCTACATCTTAGGAAGGCTACAGAAATCTAGCAAAAGCTGGTGTTTCCTTATTGCTGGGGCACGTTTTGTGACTAGTGGTTGTCCCTTACTGTCACAGTGGTAACAGTGCCTTTATTCACATCTCTAACTCTTCCTGAAGTCAAAGAGAACAGGTCAGATAGAGTTTAGGTAAGCTGGTCCTTTAGTTCTAATAGCCAAGAAAGACCTGTCTCAGAAGAGGGAAGTGCATTTCTTGTGGGAGACCAAGGAGAGACGGAAAAAGCAGCAAGATAATCAGCATCTCCCAGGGCTGCCATCACTGGTTTTGTCAGAGGTGTGCAAAAGCCAGCATGCTTTGGCCCCATACCCTGTGTGTTTCCTGCACCCCAGCTGTCCAGGGGCTCCCCCAGTGCAGGAGCACAAGGGCTACTGCAACGCTGCATTTCCTTTCGTTTGATGTTCTCCCACAAAACCTCACAGCAAGAGCGTGAGAGTGAGAGGAGTGTGAATAAACATCAAAGATAGAAATAGCAACCATACTTCGTGCTAATGTGCTATTCAGCAAAGTCTCTCAGGTTTCTTTTTTACCTTTTTTCCCCCCTCTACCTTATGTTTGTCAGTTAAATGCATCTTGATAAAAAAAAAAAGAAAATTGTGAATGTATTCCATTGTAGAAAAGAACAAACAAGTGCCTATAAAAAACTGCCACCTCATACTAATTTACTGCTACAGTATTAAAGATGAACCACAGTCAGTAGGGGCATGGCTGGAAGCTGTCCTCATTGACACTTGTCGTTCCCTAAAAATGAAAACATTCAATTGGTATTACAGAATTTACTACCAAGGAACTGTTATTTGTTTCTAGAAATATTTAGCTTGCCTTTTATTTTTAGTATTATACTTCTGTTGAAGTTTAAATTTCTCTCCTTTTTTTTTTTTAACCCCTCACTTGCTCGTTTACTCCTTATTTTCCTATGGTGTCTGTCTGGTGCAGTTGTGTGGTTGTTCCAAAAGTTTGCGCCATAGGCCAAGTTCAGTGCTAACTTCAGCTTGACAGATAAAGAGTACTTTTATCACGATTTCCTGATGTTGTCATCTGTTGAATGAAGAGCTCAGGCTACCTGCTCCTGAAACATTTATCTCCCCTGTTCCAGGTTTGTGTGACTGGCCAACACACCCCTAAAGTAGAAGAAGGCTCAGAAGATGTGGGTAAGGACAATGTCATCTTGAAGTTCAGGGAAGACTATGGGGAGTGACTACAGCTGTTGTAAAGGAAGATGAACTCATCCCAAGGCCAAGTGGACCAGAAGGTGACCTTTGTTGTAGATAGATGGCTGCATCAGTTGAGTGGGCCAATGGGTTGTGTAAATGGCCTTGCCTGTGTTAATCAGAAAAGCACAAAGGTCTCCCTGAGCCAGTCAGACCTGCATAGGATAAGCATCTTCCACGGTTTTGTTATCTGTTCAAGAAAAAATATCAACAGTCTACGTCACAGAATCATAGAATGATTTGGGATGGAAGAGGCTTTAAAGATCATCTAGTTCCAAACCCCCTGCCATGGCCAGGGACATCTTCTACTAGACAAGGTTACTCAAAGTCCCATCCAATGCAGCCTTGAACGCTTCCAGGGACGGGGCCTCCACAACTTCTCTGGGCAACCTGTTTCAGTGCCTCACCACCCTCAGAGGGAAGAATTTCTGCCTTAGAAATCTACCTTCCTTCAGTTTAAAGCCATCACCCCTTGTCCTATCACTACATGCCTTTGTAAAAAGCCCCTCTCCAGCTTTCTTGTAGGCCCCTTTAAGTATCCTGATTGTTGGACTGCCTCTCATTTAAAAGAAATATTGCAGAAAGACCTTTTTTTTTCATTACCTCTTCGCTTTTTCTCCAGAGACATTGTACATTGGAGATATAAAAAAAAGCCCCCATCAGAAATACACCCAACTTCACCTTCTTTCTCAGCCGCTTGCACTTGGCAGGGAGCTAGTGCCGCTCACGTAGTGGCGGCACTGAGTTCCCGACCAACAGCATCAGCGGTGGTGTGGCCATGTACTCTGGTGACTTTGTCCAGAGTTTAGGGAAATTGAATAAAAAACCCCACTTGATTTTACTAGAATTTTATAAAGGCCATGTTAGTGCAAGCTAATTATTCTACTCAGTAAACTCAGGCTTTGTAAACATAAAGAAAAAAAAAAAGAGTATGACTAATATTACTGAGTAGTTAATGTGCTGAAACATCCCAGCTACGCAACATCCAGTGAACTGCCACTCAGCAGAATAAACACTCACTCAGCCATCACCCGCAAGCAGGAAAAATGCTTTTGAGCCATAAGCATTTTATGCTTCTAATGACTAAGTCGGGACATGGGAGACAAGCTCAGCACATAGTGGGAAGAGAGTGGCTGTGCTTTCTTGGCCTAATATACTGTAGTATATTATCTGTGATTTGTCACCAGTTGAAAAATCAGAAATTAAAAGCCTGCAGCAGATTAGGAAGAGCTATAATCTAGATTAAGTTTCTAAACGTCACTTCATCACTGAAACCCCACTGCTTTTTTCCCCCCCCTTCTTTTTTGATTTATTGTTTTTGAAAAAAGTAAGGTGTCCTGGTGTGCTGCACTAGTTCTGAACACTGTGGAATGGCATGCTAATAGCACTAAATCTAAATGACTTAGTTTTACCCATCATCTTTGACGGGATAATGTGCTGGTAAACCCCCAGATATTCCCTTAAAATGTACCTCTCAGTTGTCAGGTTACATTTATGTCCGTGTTGCAGTAGTACAGACTTTCTTATAGGTTAATCCCAAAGCCCTTTTCAAAGGCTTTAGCCATTCCTTGCAAAGAACAAGGATCTTTTATTGATCCAATGCTGAAATACTGACCCTTCCTTTCCAGGAGAAACAGGAGAAAAGGGAGGAGAAGGAACCGAGAGTACGAGTTCTATGGACAGGGGAGCAATTCCAACCTGCTACCGTCCGTCGTTTTTATCAGCATGACAGATTTTGAAAGCAACAACAACATGAATTAATCTCAAATTATATTGGTGTGATGCACGGACTTCTCACACGTAATGTTTTGCTATTTTTTCTTACTTTTCAATTTATGGAGTTTTGCAATCGCTGTGTTGCTGTTAAACTGCAGTTAAATCACTGAATTTAGCAAAGAAAATCTACCTACAAAGGGAATACCCATGATGTGAACCACAAGATGGATACTCAAATCTGTTTTGGTTTTATTTTCATCTGATAGGAAAATGTTAATAGTTTTACCTGGTAAACATACCTGCCCTCTAAGCAGGCTGTTTGGTAATGTAGGAGGGGGGTTGTGTGTGTGTGTACACAAATATAACAGATAATCCAGTTTACTGAGAGCTTGTAGCTAGTCCCAGTGGAGCTGGATACTCACATGTGTTGAATTCACATGTTAAAAAAAATAAGAAATACACGATGGTGTTGAAACGATAGGAAACGTACCAACAGGTGTAGTAAAAAAATGGCATTGTAGCCAGATAATTTGTAGTCTGGCTTAGTATGTCTGACTAAATATACTAAGCTGTATAAATTTCTCTGTTTTTGAATGAAACAATAAATATGCTAAATAATTATTTATATTTGCTTTTTATTTTAAGATTACTAGTATGGTAAATTTTAAAGCTACATAACTTGCTGCATTGTGATCAATCCTTTAAGACCCTCCAAACTAAATCTAAATAAGAGACAACAATTAGAAGAAAGCTGTTTAACCGACATGAGGTGGGCATAAAGAGAAGAGAAACACGTCAAATGAGATTTCTACCAAAATGTCCTGAAGGAAACGCCTGCTAAATAAAACAAAATAAAAAAAATGTATATTTCTGTGAGATAATCAGTGCATGAGATACTTAAATGTTAGCTGCAAAATAGCCAGGTGTTAGCTACAATCGTGCAAACCTAATAGCACAAGTTGCAGTAGGAGGGCTTATTCCAGACAAGCTGACATTAAGAAGGCTCCCTTCTTGTTCCTACGAAATGGCCGTGCTCCCGTTTAAAAGCCACAAGTCCCTCTTCTGCCTTAACAGCTGCTGCTTTCCCTTTCCTTCAGCCCCTGCCCAGGTGCCCAAACCCGACACCCCCAGCAGCAGCAGCAGCCTCCGCTCAGAGCCACGTTCTCTTCTGTGAAAGGCTTCAAACAGCTGAAAGCGTGTACAAAAGGGGTTTTTGGAGGCGATGCTCTGATCCTAAAACAAAGGTGAAATCTGACATAAGAGATTTGTGAAAATGGCAGCTGTATTCCCCCGTGAAAAGTACAGAATTATGCTGTTACAGCGCCTTTTATACTTGCCTAGCTTTGAAAAATCACATGGTGCTGTTCCAAATGGCTGGAAAAGTACAGAAAAATCAATATTGAGGCTCTACTCCACTGCCTGAGCAGTGGAAGGGAATCCAATATAAAATTAGAAATGAGTCCTACATCTCCTCTGCAATGGTCTCTTTTGCCACTCACTAAAAACCTGTTTTTCCAGACACTATGGACTTGGAGGTGACATCTCATCCTCTCCTGTGTTCACACCCTAAGACCACCCAGGAAGCTGTCAGCCTGGGCTTGACAAGTGCATTTCTAAAACCGTAGTCGTCACTGGTTAGTCTCACAAGTTGATCAAACCTCAGAAAGCTTCACTTTCTTCCCAAGCTGCTGCCGGTTCACTGTGGGGACGTGCCACCGTCACCCCATCCCGGCTCACCCAGGCAACTTCCCTCTCCCTGTTCACCCCGACCTCGCCAGCAGCTGGGGTCTCCCTTGGGCTTCTCTTTCCTTTCAGCCCTCCTGCTGCTCACTTCAAATAGGAAGCAAACAGAAGCAGAGTCAGGCTTCCTTTTTTTTCCCCCTTCTCCTCTCCTTCTAATCAGACAACAGGCATTTGTGTTTATTCATGTATTGTGGGGAGGTGACACCAGTAACATACTAAACTACCAGGCAGAACTCACAGCTTGACTTCTTATGTATTTTAATATTTGGGTAAATACAAGATTTAGAGTCTCATGAGAGAACAAGGTCTCCAGGGAAAGGCTCCTTTTGAGCCAAGGCCGGCCATTTGCTGAGGGCAGAAGTGCAGCCCCCGAGACTCACTGCTTCGAACAGCCGGTGCTGCTTCCTTTTGTCAATGTTCCTTCAGCACAATGAGCTGCAGGACTGAACTATGTAAAACTAGGTAAAATATTTCTTGAACTGAAAAGGGCTTGCAAGAGGTCCAGAGATTTACTTGGTCAAAGTCATTTAAAGGAATTGAAGGTATTGAAGCCTTCACACATTGAAGCCCTAGACAGTATTTCAAACGGTCTGCTCTGCAGCATCACCCGGCTTCTGAAGGTGTCTAAAGCTGATCAGCACTTGTAGCTACAAGTGCCTGGATACATGCTCCTACATCCTAAAGAAATCACTGGTCTGGAAAGAGAAAGAAGATGGTGCAAGTGCTTAGGGAACCCTGATGAGTTGATCATTGCTATGTTTGCATAATGACTTAAAGATCAGGTAAAAGAGGATACAGAAACTACACATTATCTTCTTGTGCAGCTCTGTGTAATTGCAGACAAACCAACATTTTGTCTTCTGGAAATTGAGTTCTTGTGTTTATATCAACTATAATGTTTGTATCCTCAGCATCTGAGACTACAGTGAGTATTAATTTATCATCCGTGCCCAGCTAATGCTAAGGCAGTTGCAGACATATGCTTGTAACACTGAAGTTGCCACTCAGCAAAAGCTTTTCATTCCAAATCCTGTCAAAACCCAAATATATAGGGGTCAAATTTCTGGAATTTTGAAATGCTGAAGCTCCCTAAGGAACTGGAGCTGGCTGTTCCCCGGGCAACTGTGCTGCTGAGTCTCTTGGTAAAGCAGAGGTAAGCCGTAAGCCAAAGGAACACCAGGAAAGATTTTCTTCCCCTTTTCTGACAGCTCCGTCAATCCTGAGCTGGGATAAGAAAACAGTTACTTTTCTAACAAAACAAGAGAAGAAAAATATTTTTGAGAAGTTCAACAGCTGGCCTCCAAGAGAACAGCATCGAAGCGGACACGTTCCCACGGTATTCTCGGCCAGCAGCAAAGCGTTACTGCTCTCCCCGCTTCAAGGGGTGAACCACAGGAACAAACACTGCGTGACCAGTTCACGGTCACACAGTGTACACGTAGAGGAGCTGGGAGCTGAATCTGTGCCTCTCATGCACGTGATGTAACTCCAGCCCTGACATCAGGGTCACCATGCAAGAAAACATCATCACTGTTTTCTTAATCAGTCATATAAGACAAAATTAAACTGACAGTACTACACAATCTTCATTCGTAGTACAAGTTATTAGACAACTGCTGAAGGAAATAATTGTGAGCACGTCATAGTACTGGTAGAAAAACCCACCCTATATCAACTTCCTAGGTAGTTAGGAAAATCGACTTTACTGAAAGCCAGCATAATATGAATGAACTAATCTGTGATTTACACATGTTAACTTACTGAAAAAAGGGTTCGATGCAGGTAATAAAAGCCTTGAAAATTAAGGTAAACACCGCTTGTTACATCAAAATTAGAAAAAAACCCACCTCTTTATTTTTAATATTGTATCACGATAAAAGAAAATAAAACCCTCCCTGCATACAGATACAATGCATTAGCTGGTCCTTACTAGTTTTAATTAAATGAAAATAGGTAAGTGGAAAGTCTTAAAAAGTGCAGAAGAGCCATGCAAAAGATGTTTGCTGTCAGCCCATAACTCAAATTGAGTTATCCCTCAAGTTGGATACACATCAACTCAGCCAGAAGTAACTGTGAGATTGCTTGGACTGAGCCTGTGTAAAGCAGGTTCAACTGAACTATTATTTTTATTGCAGTTTGGTGCATGACTTTATGCTCACCAAAAATCATAACTGAAGCATCAAGCCTGCAACAGCATTTTTCAAACTAAAAAAAAAACCACCTCTTGCACAAAGTTGATTTCAGTGAAAATTCTCAGGATAAGGTACAAGGAGAATGTTTCAAAACCCACCTTACAAAGGAAAAAAAGATCTCCCTTTCCTCCAAAACTTCTACCAAACTCTGGGTTGTCACAGGCATGCCTTCTGTGTTACTGCCCTGAATTAGAGCATCTGGGAAAATAAACAGCAATCTTCTTTCATCTGCTTATGAAACTATGAGGTTTAGATCACTACTTCATAACAAAAATGAGCCTCAAATGCTATAGCCTATGTTTGCCCTACACCTGTTTAAAGAGAAAATATCTGCAGCAAGACCTGTATCGAGAAAAATACCAAACCCAGACCTAAAACTAAGACCTGTGCATGAGGTGCCAGCAGAGGAGACAGCCCCAGAGCCCCTCCTCGTACTCGGACCGTCCCTGGTGCCAGGACCCAGAGCGAGATGTTATCAGCCTCCATCCAGCCTTGATTCAGTAGGGTACCTAAGCATCTGTCTGCGAGGGCATGGCCACCACAAGAGAAGGTACACACACCCACACAGCCCCACCGCTGGCCAGGGCACTGCCAGATGCGCTCGGGTTCCGTGCACGGAAGGGGCTTGAGCTGTCTGATACGTTCCAGAAGCTGCCCCTGAGTTAGCATGGGGGAAGCCTGGCACCTGGCTATGTTTTGAATGAAACTTTTGTACTTTGCAGACCATAATCATTCAGTCAGAGGCCTCGGAGATGATAATGCTGTTCCTTTTCATGTATGGGTTTGATCCTGTAAGGTGCAGGTGTCTTTCGTCTTCCCCACGCTTGTGGTGGCAGCTGGGAAACTCAGCACCTTGCAGGGCTGGGCTGGCTGATACAGGATGATCCATGAACAAAAGGAATGCAGGGCAGCAGCTGTGAACAGGGCAACGGAGTTGGTTTAGACATTCTTCTTTTTTCACTGCTCTTTTCTCACTGTTTAAGTTGTCTGAAGATATATGAATTTATCGTATTCATGTAACTCCGCGTAAAAAAATGTAGATTCACATCACACAAGTGAAATATTTACTGAGAACTACCTAGTGCTGATTTGGATGTATGACAATTCTTAAAATAATTTACAGGAATATTTATGAGGATGAAATAATTGTGGTGTCCAACATTCAGTGTCCAATGTGCATTCTCAAAACATCTGAATTATAGTATTTAAAGAGATTACAAGGTAGAGTAAGAAGGTGTTAGACTGGGACATATAGTTTTATTTATTTATAGAAGACAATTTTATTTTACAGGTAAATGTGGAATAAATCAACTCTAACACTAGTGCAATGTCTTATTTCCAGCACTAAAATACCTTTGCAATAATGGAAACTCAGTGAAGAATATTAATGGAAAAAGTCTCTTTGGTGTTCCTGTGCTCAATTCTCCCTTCAGAAAGTAAAAGCATTTTTTTTGGGCCACATCTTTACAGATTCCAATGCATTATTTTCAATTTCTTTGTTACTTGTTTTGACAGTTTGGACTGTATACATTGAGAAAGGTACTAGAAAGGTACTTAGTCCATTTATTTTCGCTTTCTTCCTCTCAGAAATAATTACATTTTAAAGATCCCTACCTGAAGACCTGTCATCTCTAGGAAAGATCAACAGGAATAATCACATCCTTCAAAACTGATAAGAAATGAAACTGTATAAATTATTTTTTTCCCCATTTTGTCTGGCAAAAACTGTCAATCATGTAAGATACAGCAAACAATTCTCTGGTTAAAAGAGCAGAAGCAATGTATTTTTTTCCCGAAAGAGAGAGTAGAAAAAAATTCCACAGCAGGTTCTATGTAAAACATAGCAGTTAGACACAGGAAAAAGATAAAAGATGATGTGGTTGAGTTTCAGATTCACTGTAACTCAGTTTCTTTTACTGCAGTTTATCGAATTATTAAAGCAGACACTCAGCATGAAGTTCTTTTCATAATTATCTACAGGGAAAGTTCAAATCAAATTCGTTATTTTTTTTCTCAAATAAAGCCTCTACACCATATTCCATTTCTATTAACTGGGATACCAACACCTGAAATGACAACAGCTGAATAATTTATAGATACCGTATTATTTTTAACATTCAGATCATCTTTGCCTGGTGAAAAGAAGAACCAATCAGGAGTAAATCATTGGTGGCAGGTTTATTTTTTTTTAAGTCTAATCTTCACAAGTCCCCAAAATAACACAGAATTAATTTACCCAGTTTAGTCTTGCTTTAGTCACAGGACAGACCTGGAGCTATTTGCTGGTACCTTATCCCATACACCCAAGCAGTGTTAGGGGTTTGGCCCACCGCGATGCTGCACAGCCTTTCCCATCACATTCTTCAGTCTCATTCACGCAGCCAGAATTTCTAGTAAATACAGAATGAAATGTCAAGGTTCAAGTTTAAGTATAAAATTGCCTAAACATTTATTTTTTTTTCCCCAACACAAGCATTTAATCTGTATTGAGGAAGAAAAGGTGATCTGGAGCAATTTATCACAAGGTCAGTAGACTATTTAAGGAAAAAATGAAAGAAAAGAAATTAAGTTGTAAAGCAGAACTAGGTAAAAGGACTAATTTGGGGATTTCCTTGCTCATTATGTCCTTCTGTATATTTAGTATTTAAAAAAGATACCTTGTTCCCCAAGAAGCAATAGAAAATACAAGGGAAAGAAAGAAGAAAAAAAGTGTAGTCATAAAGCAGAGAGAGAAATTAAACACTGGCACCGAATTGAACATGAACTATTGAAAAAAGGATAGAAATTACTTTTTTTTTGTGAAAAAAACCACCTCATGCATTTAAATTAAAAGTATAATTAAACAGAAAGCTGGCTGGCAATCAAATAGATATCAAATAAGCATTGCAGAGTAGTAAAGTGTTTTGGCTTAGCCAAGCTGATGGATGAGATAAAGACATTATGCCCCAACTTAACATCACTGGACATGAAGATATATCTGGATTGCCAATATCACTAGGAATAAGGTTACTACTTAGACTTTTGTCCTTCCAAAGGCTAGTCTAACCATCTGCCACACTTAATTCCCATGTAAAGGTTTGATATTACATTGCACTACTGTCTGTGTTGTCCAGAGCTCCTAAATTAATGATATTACATATTTCTGTGCCTTGAAGCAATAAAGAAACTCAAGTAAATGCATTAAAATATCTACTGAAAAAAGAAAAGAAGGTTTCAAATAGAGGAAAAAAAGAAAAAGGAGGAAAATTTCAAGCACATGCACATTAACTCCACCTCACTTAGACACTTTGGTGTCTAGCTAAGTAAGAAGTCTTATGATCCATCTCCCTCTGCCCTCTGCCAACCACATTGCCCATCTGCAGTGGAATGTGGGGCAAGTCCAGATGATAAGTTAGACCACCCGAGATCCTGACCGTGATCCAGTGGTGACTTTCTGTGCTGAATACAAACAGGGCCCAGGGCAACAGGGTCAGAGTTGTGAAACTTCAGAGTACCTAAACTAGGGGCATGACAGCTGCAAAATAAAACACTTTCCACACTGTAGGATGAAGACCTTTTAGTATGTTTTAGATAGAGAACATGATACCTACATCCAAGAATGTCCTCGTTTGGAGAAGGAAACCAGCAGGATTCAACACCCAGTGCAGAACTGTCAGTCTCAGAAGGGTTAACCACATCACTACTGCTGTAACAGGGCTGCACATCGTCCTTCACTGGCGAGTCTCATGGGAAACCAACCAGTGAACAATCCAAGCCCTGAGAGCACATACACAAATGCAGAGATTGCAAAGTTTCCTCAGGGGAGGGGGAAATTTTTAGCCGTCAGGCCGGTATTTGGTCAGCATGTTTTCTTTTACAGTGTCTCTGGTTTGTCCAGCTTTTATTTATACAGGAGTCCAACACGTAAATGGCAAGGATTTAACATAAAATCGTAATAATAAGGGTCATAAATCAGCTAATGGCGTGATGTTGGGCAAAGATTAACTGAAAAGTTGAAATAATTGAACTTAATAAATGATCGTGTTAGGGTGGAAAAGAGACTCCTTTCTTTTCAAACATAAAGGACTACGTATGAGCTCTCACAGACAATAATAGAAACTTCAGATTTTTTTATCTGACAGCTGGAACTGTTCTTCCTTACACACTACGTGGAACTAATGGTTTTCCAAAAATAAACAGTTGCTGTGACCTTGAGTAACAAATATGCAGCTTTCAAGGGTGGTAACAGTCCTTAACTTTTCAGAGTTCTTTTATCTAATTGTGTAATGACCTGCTAGTGCCTTTCAAGGGATAAATATAACATAAAAATCAATACTGAGTTAGAGAAATTTTTGATACCTTTCCCATTATTGATTAAACTCTTTTTAGAATTTAAGGCAATGAAACATTTATTACTTTTTCAAACTTTTTTTTCCTGAAAAATTTTTCCTCTGGTTTTGCTGTCCTGCCCTTACACTTACTGATTTCACCTTGCTTTAGGGACTCTATGTTTCTAACAGTCTGTGATGTGAGATACACACCAAGATTTTCCCTACGTAAATTTGTTCTAACTATTTTACTAAGTCTCCTGAAAGGACAACCATTTAAAAGACTGCCTGGATCATTTACTTACTGGATCTGCCTATTCTTCGTTCTCATGCATCGAGGAACCCAGAGCTCCTGCCCCTACTGGGCAGAAGTATCAAGCATGCAAATTGTTCAAGGTTGATTTGTTATTCTGGAAACATGCACCTACTTCTTTCTCACTGAAGATGATGATAACATTAAAATACAGTTAAACACCTTTTCTGAACGGGCATGTTTCTCTGGATCAGAGCTGACACATCCAACACTTTGTCCTGGATGGGATTTTTTTTGCACTTGCCTGTACCGAAAAAGCAAAGAATAAATGCACTATCAGTGGAAACTAAAATCCCTTCCTGTCCTTCAAATAAACAATGGGCAAAGTACAAGAGGAAATACAACAAAAGTAACGACGAGACATCTTTTGATTTACAGATATTTATTCATCTTAAACCATGTTTCAATTACAAATAAAATAGTGATAAATTATTCCTTTATTGGTTTCCTATAAGGCTCTTAAGCTGTCAAATGACAACATGCATCGATAGTTTCATTTAGTTACAAAATCAAGGTGTCATGTATTCACAACTCATAAAGACTTATTATGATATCTTCTCTAATTTTTATACTTAACCTTTTAAATATTTATACAAAAATCAGCTTAAGTAGACAAAAAAACATAGCAGAGGCTATGTTTTGCCCTTCATATATTCATTTTTGGGTTTATGTGAAACAGTATCAAAGACCTGTACCAATTTCAAATGAGAAGTACTGCATTTACCGATATCCCAGCACACTGAGCTATACGCTCCATGCAATTTCAAACTGAGATACGGTAGCAGATACCAGCAAATGGATGCATTTGCTTTAAGCTCCAGCTTCATTCTACAGAAAAAACGCAGCCATGTTTCAATGCTGGGTGAAAGGAACTTGCAAATTGTCTGGAAAGCATTGACATATCTTACATAATTTAAAGGCAATAGCTTTCCTTTTGTTAAAATCAAAGTACAAATCCTTCCTCATTGCATTTGTTAAGTACATAGCAAGCATTGAAATAAATGCTGCACTAAGATGGGTCGACAATTTTCCCTGTGCAAGTTAATATAAGAACAAAAATATCGCCTGCTATGAGCAGAATTTGTAGGAATTGTTTGAGGCTTTTGCTTGGGGAGGAATAGGGTAAATCACGCGTGCATGGCTGTTGTGAGAGGTCTGTGTCAGGCAGAAAGGGCGACAGGAGCCAGGGACTGACTGCATCGTCTTCATTTTGTAGTCATCAAATTGTCATCGTCCTCTCACCAGCAGCTCTCAACTCCACTCCACCAACACTCTTAAAGCAAACTGTGAAACAAGGCCCTCATGTGCCAGTGACACCCCCACAACCTGCTCTCCTCAGCCTAATGAAGTCTGTAGGATGACTGAGAAAATGTTGCTGGACGGTGGGAAGTGCTGACAGCCATGGCCACTGGGCAAGCCACTCAGCAAGTCTTGTGCCAGCACCACTGCACAGGATTTTCCAGCAACAGCTTCCCTTGAGCTACTAAAAACCTCAGTGTACAGTCGAGTCGTTTTTATTCCCACTATTTGCACTTAAACATCTATAATTTAATTATGGGAAGGATAAAAAAAATGTCCTTGGGCACTGGTTAACTACTCCTCTACTGATGAATATAAGGAGAAAGCATCCTGTCTTCTCTTGAGCCCATTTCCTAGTCTTGGTAACTGTTGATGTAAACCACCTCTTTAGATGTAGTCATGGTCCAGTCAATTTGTAGGCATGTGTCCACATCCCTAAACCTTCTTCACACATCCTGCTCACTTTGATGAAGCTTAAGTGTTTGAAAATGTTATTAATGTGCAAACAAGACCTGATCAGACCCCAAAGACATTTAGAGACACAATCAACAGCCCACTACATAATATTTATCCCGGAGGCACTACATAAACTTAACTTGGCTGATTTTAAATGACTAATCATAGAATCATAGAATCATAGAATCATAGAATGATTTGGTTTGGAAGTGATCTTTGAAGGTCATCTAGTCCATCCTGCAGGGAGAAGGGGACATATTCAGCTAGATCAGGTTGCTCAGAGCCTCATCCAAACTGACCCTGAGTGCTTCCAGGGATGGGGCATCTGCCACCTCTCTGGGCAACCTGTGCCAATGTTTCAACACTCTCACTGTAAAAAATTTCTTCCTTATATCTAGTCTAAATCTGCCCTCTTTCAATTTAAAAGCATTACCGCTTGTCTTATCACTACACGACCTACTAAAATGTTTGTCCCCATCTTTCTTATAGGACCCCTGTAAGCATTGAAAGGCCGCAACAAGATGTCCCCAGAGCCTATTCTTCTCCAGGCTAAACAAGCCCAACTCTCTCAGCCTGTCTTCATAGCAGAGGTGCTCCAGCCCTTGATCATCTTTGTGACCCTCTTCTAGAGCCACTCCAGCAGCTCCATGTCCTTCTTGTGTTGGGGACTCCAAAGCTGAAGGCAGTATTCCGGTTGGGGTCTCACGAGAGCAGAGTAGAGGGGCAGAAGCACCTTCCTTGACCTGCTGGCCACGCTTCTTTGGATGCAGCCCAGGATACACTTGGCTTTCTGGGCTGCCAGTGCACATTGCCAGCTCATGTCCAGCTTTTCATACACGAATAATAATGTTGTAATCAAAAATTGTTTCTTACCAGCAATGAAGTTCTGGGTTTTTACCTACCTTTGGGATATTTTACATAAGCACTGCTCATTAGCCCCATCAGAAACAGAACAAAGGTTATTTTGAAACTAAAATGATCATGCAAGGAAACAAGTACTCTGGCTCAAAACTTAATCTGGAGCTGTTGAGTCATCACAGTTAATATGTACTAGAGCTGTGGTATAATATAAAAAAATACAAGTCCCACCACGCGGTCTGGAGAGCACAATAATTATAAGGATTTTACATATTAATCACATTTTGATTTTAGAGTAGTCTGTGAACTTCTGGTATTCTAATAATAAACCCCTTTATTCACTTTCTCCCTCCTTCACATCAGAAAAAAATCAGACTACAATTAAAACAATCGTTCATCATGTTACAGACTAAATCCTAAAAAGCAGAAAATACCATTTAATTAAAAATATGGTGTCAGGAAAATAAAAATCAGCTATTTGACATATTACAACTGCATGAAGCACTGTAGTGTAAGTTTCTCTTTTAAGAAGGGGAGGTAATGGAAAAATAATAAACTTTAAGTAAAATATTTCTGATATACTCCTGGAACTCTACATAGAGAAAAAAATAAAAGGTACATGGAAATAAAGAGAAGATAAGCTTTAGTAGACCTAAGAGACCTTCTGTCTAAGAGCTGCCTTCCAAAGTACAGTTAGAGGACAGAAATATGCTGCCAAGTCCAACAACTCAAACTCTATGATTTGGAAAATATTTGGAAAATATTTTTGTCTTCTTTTTGAGCTTGAAAGAGAGAGAATAGATTGAAAAGGTGACAACTAGAAGCTATTAAAAAAATAATATACATATATGACAACGTATCTGCAAGATATAATTTCAATTCAGAACTCTAAGTATCATGAAACTTGTATTAAAATAATTAAAGCTAACAATGCTGATCCCGTGAGGTGGAAAAGTGATCCCTAGGGAGGGAGAAAGAGGAAAGGCAAAGAACTGATAGCCAGAAAACCAACTGTAGTCCCCTGGAGGAAGGGAATAAATCTTGCATATTGCCTGTGCCACTCAGAGTATAACCTCCATTTAGTAAACACAGCGACCCTGGGGCAGCAACGAGATGTCATGACTTTCCTCACCATTCAAAAGGTGAAGAGCAACAGAGAGGCAAGTGGCAGTGAAAAACATCCACCCCCTGCCCTGCTGGGATGAGTAATGTCCTAGTGAAGAGCTTTACCTTTCACCCCAGAATCACGGCTGTGTTGTTGAAACCTGTTTTGGATATAGCTGTAAATAATTAAATGCCACTGGCCATAACTCATTTATTGACCATCCAGGAGTGCCACATGGGCTCTTCCGAATTCAAGAATAAAGAGCGGCAGAGTCCTCTGTTGCAGTAATCAGGAGAAAAGCGTGAGCATTGGGTGAAGGTGTGCAGCAGAACATCCACGTTCACCTTTGGTATGACACTGGATACAGTTCCCAGATAATACAGGATCCTGACTATACGAGGGTAAAAAAAGAAGCAGACTGACAATCCTTCTGTTTTGAGTTTTGTGACCTTTTCCAGATGTATCCTCAGTAACGGCACTTTGGCTTCTGCTGGAGCTGTACCTACAAAATCTGATCTTCATATATTGGACTGACCCCCAAAAAATCCCCCTTTGCCTGACAATGTCCCTTTCCTGAGGAGAGCAACAAACAGCAGCTGTTGCAAAAGGCAAAGCCCCTTTTCCCCTGATTTCTCTGTAACCATCAGGCTTTCTCTAGGTGCAAAAACAAACTCAGAAAAACAGTAGGGAGAAAGGCTAGACCATGCGAAAACCGTTTCTGTCCACCCTTCCTCCTGCCAACGGAGCACAGGAGGGAAGACTTAGGAATAGATTCGGGATAACAAGAGGAATATAACCCCTTGGATTTGTCAGGGCTGGTTTGACCACTCTTGAGATTGGATGAAAAAGCTGCCCTCAAGGAAAAACGGAATGTGGGCTGGAGGGCAGCTCACGGTGTGCCTGGGTAGGTAGCCCGGAACCCCAGAGCTCAGTCAGCCCATGCTCCCTGCTGCAGCTGGATGGGAGGCGGCCACCCACCCTGTCACACCCACTCTCTCCCCCTGCCCCTCCAGGGGAGAGATGGATGGGAGATTACTCCAAAATAGAAGTTAGGCCCTTTGCCTAGAAATAAATTGTGCCCATCTCGTATGAAGTGTGCGCTGAGTGAGAAGCACTGAGATTGTTAAAACTCTGTGTGTTTAAGGGGAGCTGCTTCTTCCCTTTCGCTGCCCTGTATGTAAAGAAACCAGGTGCTTGACAAAATATCGAAGGAAAACTCAGAAAATCCGTCTTCATTTTGCCAAAAAGCTGTAGTCTGGGGTCAGCTAAGTCAGAACAGGGAAAATGAAGCTATGGCTCTGAAAAGAATGCAGAAGGGAGGAGGGAGGGAAGGGAAAGGGGAAATGATGAAAGCACCACCTCCACTTTCAACTTGTTAATGATATCCAGCTGTTTTCCACCACTGAGAATATTACTTTCCTCCCTCTGAAAGTTAAGGTAATGCATTTTATCAAACAGGAAAGTCTTTGACATGACTAATATCCACTTGTGCAGAGAGTTTTCAGCATGGTATTTTTGTTCTCCTTCCTACTCCATCAGTAAAGCAGCAGAGAAAGTCTTATTGAACAGCGTTACACAATTAATACAATTTACGCACTGGCATTTTCCATTAAAATCCTTTTGCCAAGATTTAATTATAAAACTTGGTGTACTCCTTTTACATACTGAAATAAATTTTAATTAAAACTTTTGTAGTGTTGTAAGTCAACTTCCTTTACACAATTTGTTTGATAAATTTTATAAACAGATGCAATTACAGTACTCTGGATTTTTAAATTGATTTTTTTTTTTTATCAAGCAGGTTACCAAATGCCACCTGGGCAAAGCTGACACTATGTGAATGACTGAGTGGGAGCTGACCTTGGCTGCCATCCTGTTAAGGACTTATTCTCTGATCGAACTACGCACATCTTTCTAGGTCCTGTTGTTTGAGTGTGACAGCCCTGAGTGAAGGCATCTCAGAGTTCTGGTGTGGCCCCAGGTGAATTATTTAGTCCTATTGTGAGCACGGTGCCTTGCTGGTTTTGAAGGTCCAGAACTACTCCTCAAAGTTCCTGAAGTCCCCCAAAAGTACCGCTTTGTGCTGCAGGTTGGACACGAGTTTCAGGCAAGCTGCTGGTCCCACCACTGTGATGCCCAAACATGAAGGGATGGGGAAGGCAGCCCCTGCGGGTGAAAAGGTACTGGGGAGTAGATCATACCCTGTCCACCAGCTGCTTCCCACTGCATCCGCCTCCTCCTGCCGCTCTCCACAATGTCAGATTTCCGCTGATGGCAAAGGGAGAGGGCCACTCGCAGCCTACCTATCATCTCTGCCGGTACACTGAAACCACGGAGCTTCAGCTCATGTGCTTGGTTTTTAGGGGCGCAAGGAGAACACCACACCGCTGGGTGTAACGAATAACTGAGGTGAGAATCTTTTTATTGCCTCACGGCTGGAGGGAGTTAGTGGAGCTGGTCTGTGTGACTTGCCGTGCTACTAAAGGGTGTGGAAGCACAATTTTACCTCCTAGGGCCAGCTCTGTGCTCTCAGGAGACTTCCAGGCTCAGTGACAGGGGTGACGAGACGAAGTCCAGCAGGCTTACTGGTCTTGATGGGTTAGGAGCTAGGCTTAAATTTGCATACAATTGTAGATATCACAGACAGGATTATTACATTTATAATTAACCAGAGTTAAGAGATCCTGCCCCTTTTCATCTCTGCTAGGATACCTGACATGGTATTAAAAAAAAAAAAAACAAACAAAACAGAAATACAGCAGAATAACGAATAACTGAGTGACATTTCCCACACTGCAATGGTCTAGCACAAGTATTAACAAATGGTTAGTCTTACTTTGAGACTTTTGAACACATAGGGAGTGCCCACAACAAAACAGCCAGTGAATGAAGGCAAGAAAGATAAAGAGAAGATGACGGCTGAATGGGATGCAGAATGCCAGGTTGCCACCTGACTGATTCAGCCACAGGTTACTGACAGAAGATCGGCGTCCTTGGTGGCAGTTTGCCCACCTACTGACAACGGGGTCAGGAACTCTTTCAGTAGACAAGTAGCTACACAAGGACAAAGTGTAATCTCAGCAGACATCCTAATGTCCAAAGAGATGGTCCAGGTTTAACTGGCAACAAGAATACACTTTCATATCTGGTGCATGAGGGTGAGGGAGCAAGGACTTCGTCTGCTGCCTGTGTGCAGCTTGTTTTGTGAATAAACAAAGAGATCCTGTTTCTTATGCTGCCAAGTGAGCACCTTTAATTACAGATGAAATTAGCTCTCCTGAGAAATTAACGCAGTCAACAAGTGTCTTTTTTAAATTATAAACAGCCAGTGCTTTTCAGCAAAGTGAGGTTAAGAAAACTAACACAATTCTCTGGGAATTTGTGCTTTAAACTTTTAATCAATCAAAAGCTTCAGATTTAAAACAGAACTTACCATAACTATATAGAAGTTTTTTTATATATTGCAGTTGTTTATGAACTAAACAATAAATAATTTATAATTTTCTCTCAAGTCACTTGTGGCATTAACTTAATGCTAACCTAGGTGGCACTAGCAGATGATGAAAACATCAAAGAAGAAAAAGAAAAAGACAAAAAAAGTAGAAAAAAATCTATGTTTGTTGAAAATGAGCATAATAAATTACATAATAAGTATCTGTGCAAATGGCTTTGGAGTACAAAACATGTCTTGCTTAAATAATGAGTCTGATGCATTGGGCCAGCAATGTCTAGTTACTTTGCTGATCAAATAGGAGTTTCATTTTTACAGTTAGGATCACATTTCCTCAACATCAGCTCTGGTAGGAAAATGAAAGTTGTTACAAAGCTGTTTTTTTGTTCTTTGGAAAATTCCCACCATATGGGATGCTAGCAAAGATTAATCTAAGGAACAAGGAATCAATCGATCTTACCTGTGCTCATATCCAAATGAATTGATACTGTCACCTGAGGGCTTTTTTTTAAACTCTTGCTTTTAATTCCTTTCTCATATTCTTTAAAAGTTTGTCTTCGCTGAAGAAAGATTACTTTTGAATAGACTATGTTTATTCTACTTTGTTTAAACTAGAAGAATTAAATGACTTCTAAAACGAGCTATTAAAATTGCTCTGATAACAGTCTGGTTTAGTTGAAGCCCAAGATGCCAAAGCTGTGTCTGCAAAAGCATTTCTTAATGCAGAGAAGAAATAAGATAGCAGTACAGCAATTTTGCTGTGGTAATACAGAGATTTAAGATCAGTCCCCACCTAAAACGTCAACAAAGCCAGTAAAAGCACAACATCGCCACTATGTTTGATGTATGTGGGCACTAAGATATCAACCAAGCAAAGTATCCTTACGCCTACGTGTAGCACAGCTGTGCTGGAAAAGGGTTACAGTGTGGGTCTGACTTCAGCACTGAAGTTAAGATGGAGAAGGAGTATTTAAATTTATACAAATGCAGGTATACTGTGCATCAAATATTTGGGTTTTGTTTGTTGTTTTTTTTTTTTCTCTCTCTTGAATGCAGATTTCCAGAAGCAGTACTCTGTTCTTGTCATGCTGTAAGCCAAATCCGTAAAACCTCCTGTGAGATACTACTCTGAATCTCAACAAATACCCAATGTGTGGACTTCAGTACAACTCTTATTTAGATCATCCCTCTGTATAGTGTTTCTTTTGGACTGTAACTACGTGGCCACCTGCTAAGATGCAAGAGGAAGGATTAGCTCTGTAAGGGCGGATAAGGAGTACCTGCTCTGAAGAATGTGTCTTTAAAAGCAGGACATTGTCTTGCATCTAGACACATGATTACATGTGCCCCAAGACTGTCAGATATCTCACCACAGAAGCAGGGTGAGGGGACAGCTGGAAAAGCCCAGCTTATTGTTCCTGTTCTGAAACAGGACACGGAGTCCAGGCTCAAAGTGATGGAGTAGGTAAGCAAACCCAAAATAATAAACCAATAGCTGTCAGCAGCCTTCTGAATGGATATAAAATGTTTGAGTTTTTTTCACGACCAGAGAAGAGAGACAAAGAGATATCTTGGAGAAACCTCTGCAAAGGCTGTAGTTCAGTGTAACTTCAAGCATCACAGTAATGAGAACCCACGCCTTATGCGCTGCAAAATCTCCAGCTTCAAAGTTGTCATGGTTTGATGTGGAGGGGGGGGTGGTTCTGGTGGCAGGAGAGGGGTTTTGGTCCCTGTGACCTCCCATGTTTTGGAACTGGGTTAGGCTTAGTTCTGGCCACCAGATCAGACTGCCAACCCCCTCAGGGTTGAGCCAATAGGGCACCTCTGCGAATTGCCCTATTTAAGTCAGGACAAAGGAACCGGAAAAGGTGCTTCGCCCAGGTTCGAGCAGAGAAGGGAGGAGGGCACTGCCCCCGCTCCCTGGCTCCCGGCCGGGCAGCTGCCTGCGTCGGGCCGGTGCCGCCCACGGAGGATGGCGGCGGTGGAGCCAGCTGGGGAACTTGGGGGCACCCCACTCCCGGGGTGCCCACTGGGCTGAGTTCACCTGGAGAGGACTGAGATCTGAGAGAAACCGCCACATCGACAGCAGGTCAGTGAGGATGGAGCGGGAGGAGGTGTGCTGGAGCCGAGTTTCCCCTGCGGCTGATGGTGAGATGGCAGGCGGCCCCCCTGCAACCAGGACGGCCTCGGTGGAGCAGAGACCCACTCACAGCCCGTGGGGAGAAGATGCCTGAGCCTGAGGATGGTCGTGTTGGGGTGCACGACAAGGCAGAGAGGCATCTGGAGTCTGCGTGACGACCCACGCCGGAGCGAGTGGCTACAGCTCCCTAAGCACCCGAGACTGTGGTAAAGCCCACACCGGAGCAATCTGTGGGGAAGGATTGTTTCCAGTGGGCTGGACTCACACTGGAGAAGTTTGTGGATTTTTCCTCGTGGGTAGGGGATCCATTGGAGCAGGGGAAAAGTGTGTAAGGACTCCTTCTCCTTTAAGAAAGAAGCAGCAGTAACAGCACGGAATGAACTGACCTGCACTCCCCCAGTCCCTGCCCTGTGTGCTGCGGGGGGGAGGAGGTAGAGCCGGGAGGAAAAGGAAAGGGGGGGGGGGGGGAAGGTGTCAGTTTTAAGATCTGGTTTTGTTTCTTTCTGTCCTCTCGAGTAATCGGGTTTTGTTTCCCTTTGTCCTTCTAAGTAATCATTAATAAACTCTTTTGCTTTGAGAAAGCCCTGTCTGTTTTGCCCAGGACCATGGTTGGTGGGTGCTCCCTCTGTTCTTGTCTCAACCCTCAGTCCCTTTGTTTTTTTTTTCTCTCCTCTCTACTTTACTGGAGAAGGAGAGACTGTGTGAGTTTTAGTTGCTGGATCAGCCTAAAACCACAACAAAAGTAAAAGAAAAAATAATAAAAAAAAAGAAACTTGGATCCTACTTACATCTGTTTTCTTCACTGCGGAACATCAGTTCATTTCAAAGTCTAGGCAGCATCCAAGATTAAATATCCATAGAGAGAAAGAAATTACCTAATTACGCTTTCATGGCCACTTTGTGGATAAGGACTATTAGGTAGTCCAAGTATACCAAGTATTGGAACTTCATGACTTTTGGGCAAAAATTCGTAACATTAAAAATCTTAGGGGAATTTCTGTAAACAAGAATTACCACACCTGTTGTTTTTCGTTCTATTATGAAAGAGCTCACTCTTTCCTCACATGTGTTTAGTACTACACATTTACTGCAAACTGGTTTGGCAGTACTGATTTACGGCGTGTAAATGAACTGCTCACATGCTGATGTTATCGTTGTTTCTATCGTAAGGTAGTACAGCTGTGACTCATGTCTTTGCATAAATATTTAAATTACGATTTCAACATTTTCATTTTGTGAATACTGCGCCAAATGTCGCTGTGATAGCTTCAACAGATGCTACTTTGAAAAGCAAGTGGGAATAACTGATTTTTTTTTTTTTAAAGAAGCTATTACAAAATCTTCCAATGATTTCAGATATTCAAGGATATTCTGTAAACCAGCATCATCCTACTGTTATAACCTTTGACCATCCTATTGCTCGTTATATTGATCTACCACTGCACTACACTGGGTTCTGAACTGCTAAAAATCTAGTGTGTTTTTTCCTACCTTCCCTAAGTGCTTACCTCATACACTGAATAATAAAACTATACCTGAACATTTCAATATACAATGTGCCTCATTTGCACATCAATTGGGACTTGGTATTTCACATACTCAAGAATAAACAAATAACCTATTTCAAGATTAGCAAACAAAATCTTTCAGCACTACTATAATGTATAATTTAATTAATTAATTCATTTAATATTAATTTTACTGAACATTGCTTAATATTACTTAACATTTAGAAGTCTGACAGACTTCATGTTTGTGGATGTAATACCAGCAATCAAACAGAAAGACTGGTAACAGTCAAAGAAATGATCTCATGATCTGAAATCCATTGCTGAGTATGACAGCCCTGGATAACTCTTGAGTCAGAAGTTCATCAATGAGCTGAAACCCAAACCAAGGAAAGGTACAATTTGTTTACTTTAAGGCTCATGTATTAGAGGGCCACAGAATAGAGGTACCATGTTGCACATGAAGTGGTTTGCACCTTTTTGAAGACTAACTAGGGTCCAAATAAGAATAGCTTGTGTTGGTAATGCAAGCTTGTTTTCTGGGGGAGAGTGTCTTGACGTATCTTGAGGTTTAACTGAGACACGACAATCATTATGTAGAGAACAATTTTAAAGTTATCATCTCATATTTTGCTTCACAATGAAGACAGGGATCTTGCGTGTTCTAGATAGGTGACACTCTCTTCTTTTTCCCTTCTTCCTTAAAACAAAAACAACAACAAAAAAAGGAGAATATCTGATGCCTCCAGTGTTTGTAGTATGAGAGCTCTAGAAACTTTTCTTCGTGTTAAAGCAGTTTCTTCTGCTGAAGGGTCAATTCTTCAGAATTGTACAACTGAAGAATCAATTCTCCCTGAAAAATCAAGGTTGACAAGCAGCACTGGCACATTCATTTCCAGAAAACGGTGTCCACAGAAGACTTGGAGTTAGATTCTAGTTATAAGCAGATAGAGACTGAAGCCATTCACGTAGTTTTTCAGGTAACCCTCCTTCATAATGGGGCAGCACTCGGCTTTAGTATTTGCGGAAGAAAGTGATGTTAATACTGAAACATCATGCAGGGTATGGAATATATATTTGTGTTATGCATCCTCTCAGCTGTGGGCTGACTCCTGTTGTTGGGCATGAAGCAGAAATACAGAAGGGATTTCTGTGCTTTGTCGATGAATCTTGGGTTCCTCTGTATCAAACAGTATGCTCTGTGGCAGGTTTTCAGTAATCGCTTCACCTGCAAGACAACATATGCAAGGAAGACGGATAGGACTGATGTAGTCAGAAAACTTAGCGAAAAATAAGTAGCTGAAGCGCTATCCTCAAAACTCTTGAAGCTGTTTATGAAGTATCATAGGAAATGTGGGTGCTGTTGAGCACGCTGACTAACCCATCCTGTTGCCAAAACAAATAGAAGACAACTCCAATGGCTTTAGATCTGGGAGGGAAAAGGCTTGCTCTAGACAGCGACAACTGATCACCAAAGCCGTCCTGTCTACAAGCTCTTTCCTAGTTGCATGAGACCCGACAAGTGTACCAGGCCACCACGCGGCTAAAGCTGCTGGCTCTTCAGTTCTCAGTGCGCTCCATGCCTCCAGAACTGAAAAGTAACGATGCAGGAGATCCTTCCAACTGAAGTGAATGTCCTTTCAAGGACAATCAGAGAAGGAACCCCCAGATCAGCAGCCCATGAATTAAAAGAAAAAGCACTACAGACAGACAGAAGTGACTCCTGAACTGATGTCTTCCCATTACAAAAAACTGAAGGACCCATATTTTTGGGTTTTGTTAACTACAGTTTAACTGTGGTCTCTTTGGAAGTGTGTTATCCCATGTTTGCCTTTTGGGTTGCTTTGAAGCATCTGGTGGTATAATTCCTTGTGAAAAATGGGGTATTAGATCAAAGCAAACAGGAATCTGAAAAACAGTAATTCTGCTTAAACTCCCACTATCAACTCCAACTCCTTAAACGATTATCTCTCAAAACTAACGCAAAGTAAGATAACAAGCCCACACAATAGGGCTGACTCTCCCAAAACAGATGCATACGTAGGGTAACATAGGAATAACTCCAGCTGAATAATGCTGAAATACAACGGTGGGCAAAAACTGATTCATATGAAGTGAACTGGTTTTGTCCAAAAAGCTAGCACTTCCTTTTCCCTGGCCTTTACTATTAGCTGGCTCAAGCCTTCAGCCCGCGCTGGACACGAGCTGCGGCTGACCTCATCACAGACTCACAGACTGGCTGAGGCAGGAGGGCACCTCTGGAGATTATCTGGTCCAACTCCCTGCTCAGAACAGGGTCAATAAAATCAGGGCTATGTCCTGTGGAGTTTTGAGTATCCTGAAGGATGGAGACTCCACAACCTCTCTGAGCAATCTGCTCTCGTGTGTGACCACCCTCAGAGTAAAAGATCATTTTCTTTGGTTTGAATGGAATTTGCTGTGTTTCACTTCGCGCCCTTTGCCTCTTGTCCTGTCACTGAGTGCCACAGAGAAGGGTCTGGCTCCATTGCCTTTACTCCCTGCATCAGCTATTTTTATCTGAGACTTCCATAAATGCCAGACAGTGATAATAATTTAAAAAAAAAACATACGAGGCTTGTGTTACAGCTCTTAATGGGACGGCATTCCAATAGCTACAGATCTAGGATTCTTTAGATGGAAAGATTATGTCTTGGATGCCGATATGGATATTAAGAAGCTTGTTTGTATAGAGTTCCAATAATAGACTAAACATTCTACTAGCTTTTGTTGAACTAAAATTCTTTAAACATATAAATTTCTGGTACTAATTACATTAATAAAGTTCTTGTCTTATTTTCCAGCTTGATGAATCATGGAATTTGAGTATGCTCTTGTGCAGCGCAGCTAAGGGCAAGGCTGTAATTTTGCTGTGTGAAAGGAGGACTCCTGAGTCTCACAAGCAGAGGGAGAAGTCTGACATGGAATAATTACATGTTACCTAAGGTTTCTTTGCTGTTATGTCATTTAAATTCCTTTTTTTTTGGAGGGAGGTTTGTTTCTGATTCATACAACTGAGCTCGGTATAGGAGACTAAAGACTTTGTAAAGTCTTCACAGTATGGAGGAAGGCGACACCTTTGGTGTGACGATGCAGCACTAGATGTGTAGAATACAATTGGGAGCTACACGGAGACAGAACCCATCAGAATCTGGCAGGCACACTCCATGCATTTCCCTCCACATCTACACAAAGCCCCACACTTCTTTCTTAAAAGAACAGAAACACCTTATGCTCCTGGCTAGCGCCCCCAGGAAGGTTTTCTATTCCATCAATATTTCTTCCTCCAGCTCCTAATGGCTTTTTGATCTGTAGCAAATACCAGATCATAGTGTAAGAACAAAAACCATCTGGCCTGTTGGCCCCACCAAGAGATGTTGTTTGAGACATTCGGATCAAACCTGTATTACGACTGTGTTCCTGTTCGTCGGTTTACTTGTGTTTTCCTGCTTTTTTCCTGACTATGGAGGGACGTGAGGAAACGTAATTTCTAGTCCAGTCCTGGAAACTGAATCTATCACTGAAAAGCCAAAGGCAGTACTGCGTGTATTTGATCCGTACGTTTGAGCGAGGAAAGGCGTGAGTCTGTGGCACCCGCGGAGGGTGCTCTGTTGTTTGATATGCAGCAGTGCACACCAATGCCTCCTCTGAAAACCATGGATGAAAATGTGTCTGAAAGGATACACTGACAGCTTACATCAATTTATGTACGGTATTTTAATACCAAGTTAACGCATTTCTCAAGTAAGAATTTATAAATCTGGTAATTTATAGAAAAAAATAAATCACAGCTTCACAAAAAGCTAACTTTCAACAGTTTGTCCCCTCCCCCCCAACACGCTAAAGTTTACAATATATTTCAACTATGTTGGTAGAAAGTTAACAGTGGTGTGAAATTCTTAAAAAATATTTGCAACAGCAATTGAAAATAAAATAATGATTTTTACTCAGTGAAAAAGTAATAGGAATTTTGTTTCCCAGTAAAAGATAAGTCAGAAAAGCAGCAAAAAATCCCTCTCCTACATATTACATGCTACCTTTCCCCTCGCCACATATGTCATTGGCAAAGGCAACACTTCAACACAAGTCGTTCCCGGGTTCAGTACTTTAGTGTTTTTGGCAAGAAGTCATACTCAGGAGTCCAGTGTTTGGGGTGTGTCCTGCCCTTGCCCTGTGTGCTCCAAAGGCTGCCGTTACTCCTGTTCCTTGGGGTAAGGTGGGATCAGCAACAGCTCCGTGTAAAGGTAAGGAGTATGAAGATTTTTCTGTGGGTTCATGTTCATTTTCCACTTTTTCTTCACCTCTCCAATACAAACTGGAAAACTCAGAAATGTTAGTTGTCACACCTCGCATTTGAGTATTTATAGGAGATATGGGATTTGAATGATGTTGTTATATTTTCACCCGTGCACAAAAATCCCCTCTGTTGAATTTACACGTGCAACCCCAAGACGAAAAACGTTCCTTCTCTAACTTCTTCACTAAAAGTCACATTTCAAAGGTCATTGCACTTGATAATAAAAAGGCAATTAATATGCATTTGATATTAAATATATTGTACAGACCTGAACTTCTGTGCAATCCATTGCTTCAATCACACACATATTTAACATATTTTTAAAAACTAACCCTCTAATCATAGTTTAACAAAGAAAAACAAACTTTTTTAAAGACTGTTTTTTTTAAAGACAAGTCTTTAAGAACAAACGCACACAAAACCCACTCCCTTTAACTCCTAGTGCATTTAAACATGTCTTTGAAATCCTCCATGTTGTTCCCACATATAATCTCGCCAGCCTTCTACAATGATCTAATGACACTACACGAGAATGCATTTTCTCTGACTTAACCAGTAAGGCTGGCGTTTGTCATGCTGTTGGTACCAACAGGAAAGCTGAAGGTAAGACTATTTGCCTTGTTCCTTTACCTGTGGAAGACAAAAAGTTTCAAAGTTGATGCAACTCAATTGTCACGCACGTTGCCTGTGAATTCCAATGGCCCATTTTAGGTGCCAAGTGCTTACTCTTCCAAGTCGGGGTTTTGGGTTGTCCCAGTATATTTTGCAATAACTTGCTCTTGCTCTTAAAACTATGGACAACGAAACTGAAAGGGAGATTTTGGTCCCTGTGACATACTAAATGGGATCAAGAACAAAAGCACTAATATTTAATTTGGAGTGGACCCCTTTAAGGAAAACTAAGTTAGCTTCAACTTTCAAAAGTTTAACAAACAGTCACTAAAATGTCCTTACGCAGGACGACAGATTATATGCAGTATTGGTCAAGAAAAGTGCATTGTACAGAGAAGTTTTAACAGCTATCAGTTGCCGAGGACCAAGAAGCTGTCCTGTCAATAGCATTCTGTATCAAATCTGTCTTTCCAAACTAACACAGAAGAGCAAGAACATGAAACACGGCCTTAACCAAAACATCTATTTACTCCTATCTCTTTTAAATGTACAGCTACAGGACTTAACGTCTTAAGTAGTTAGAACGGACAAACTGACTACGTACGCCAGAAGCCAAACCAACCTTTTAACTTTGTGATTGATCATTTTGATAGTACTCTGTGGACCATATCAGCAACCTCTTCATTGCCAAACTGGTGGTGATGTGTGCTAGCGATAATACATCTTGAGCTAGTGTTTAAAAGGTTTGTACCACTGCAGGTGTTTCAGACCAGTGACCACTACAATAAAACATCTTTGGCAACCACAGATGTATGAAAAGTAATTCACAGCAGCTGGAAGAATTCTAAGGTGTTCACAAAGCTCTAATAGTGCATCATTAACTTTCTGCAGCATGTTGTAAAAAGTACCAAAGTCCTGAAAAGGGTAGCTAAACATCTGACATTAGAAGTTGCAGGGTTTTTTTTATACCAACTTGCTCAGACAAAGCTAGGCTTGTGAAATTTTAGAGGATGACGTGAGATAGTCCACGCAAAGGCCTCCAGTGTGGTTGGAGTTGATGAGGAAGGGAGAAGAGCAATGAAGGGTTGATGACTAAAGTTTCAGTGTACCACTGGGAGGTTACTCAGGGACTCACAACAGATGGATTCATGAATGGATTTAGTCACACAAGTAGTATAATCATATTGGTGGTGGAATCTCTTCGGACAATAAAACAAAATGAAATAAAAAAATCAGTTGCATCCAGAGAGTCCATTAAGTAGTCTCATTTATCAGCACCTTAAATAAGAAAGAATGTGCATTAGTAACATTGAATTTACTCTAAAACATTAATAACACTCTATAACACAATTGAGCTGTAGGAGGAATTCAGTATAACGACCCTTTGTTTTCAATTAATGCAATTATAAATTAGATGTGTCTTGTGACACCAGATAAGCCAGCATTTAAGTGTGTGGGATGTGCATACAGCAGGAAAGAAGAGACCACACTATTAAGATGGGTAAATTTTTAACAAGTAGAAGAATTGAGGGAAGGTACTCCAAGCTTATTTTTTTCTGAATATGAGCTCAGCTTTCAGAAATCTGGGAAATATTATTGTAACTAATGTGTGCAACTGCACAGCGATCCCTATATGTACATGAGTATGCAATTTGGCAGTAACTATGACAACACAAGAAACTAAAAAGGAAAAACAGAATCTTAAAAAAAAACCCAAAGGTATTTAAGCAGGAAGAATACAGTATTACTATCAGCACTGACACACTCTGTGAGAATAAACTCAAAAAGAACTTTATACCCCAATGTCACGTCAGATGCCATATACAGCCAATCCTCACTTACATCTCACTTGAGAGGTGCCAATTTAAGCATGCAAAGGCATTTAAATTTGAGTCTAATAGAATATAGTACCACTTTCAGATGACTTCCACCCTTCAAAAAAGTACAGCTACAGGATATGTTGAAATATCTCAGATGTCCACTTCCAAAACTAGTGTGAAAAACTTAAAGAGAACCTTAGAATAAGGACTCCAGTCGCTACATATAACTTGCTTTAATAGTGAAACAAACAAAATGTTGGCCCTTTCTCCCTCGGGAGAGAAGAGGAATGAAGATCACAAAATAAGGCACAAGTAAGTGAACTGATTTTGATGAAATTATTAAATGATCTCATGAAATACAGTATTGTTTTTCATATTCAGTCATCAGGTGTTGCATGAAAAAGCAGCTAGTTTAGCAGTTTTGTAAAAGGGTTTTTGCCACGTTAGTGTTCTCTGTTCTGCCACAGCAGATTTTTCCTTCGCGTTTCAGTGATTGTAAAATCATGGCCCTGCTCTACAGAGACACATTCAACAACAGCACTGTTGCCATGCAAGACTTACTGCTGTTTCAGCACATGAAGGATGAATTCAACCCTCAGTAGATTCAATCCTCAAACCTACTATACTGACGACTGCGTTGGGAGTTCCCGTGTTTCATTAAAAGGTAAAATGTAACAAATTAATTAATGGAGTTCCTGTACTGAAGTTAGAAGGAAAGTCTGGTCAAACAGTTGCAGCTTTTAGAAGCAAAAGGGTATTTACCAGAGTAAATGGCTAAGGGGAAGCAGCTCTGCTCCAATCAGCAACACAAATTCTATATATCATGTTCTACCCTAACGCACAGCTGAGCAAAACTACAACCTGTACGTACCATCACTGATGCTATTCCTTTTTAGACATCACCATTTTAAAAACAAGTAAGAGCTGGAAATTTCTTGCAACTTCTCCTGTCTCCAGGCTTACCATGCAAATAATATACCAATATATTGGTATATATAGTAACTATATATAGTAACAGTCACTATATCAATAGTTACTGTTATCCGAAAACAAGGGCAAAAATGGGTTTTGAAGGCCAGACTGAGTTGAGATGAATATGTTTTCCACTTGTGAGTCAGAAAGGCACTGACAAGCTTAGGGAAGGGAGACAAAAACCCTTTTTCTACGAGTTCCAGCAGTGCAAGTTTAGACATGTATATGCAGGTTACTGATTAGTTGTTTTTATAAAGCAATAAACTCAGAATTTAAGTAGCTTATCTGCCCACTTAACATTGATCTTCATATTATTTTAGGTATCCCCCATGTGGTGAAGAACCCGACCTGGAATTAATATTCAAGTTGCTTAGTTCAGCTTGTTAAAAGTTTACCCACTTATTCACAGTTGGTTTTATTCTGTTCTTCAAAATCAAGATTATTCTCATTCACAGATACATTCTAGAGTTAGTAAAACAGTGTCAACCTATTTGTTTAGTTTGATTTTAGTTCTCCTACAAGCTCAGTCTCTTCCATGCAAGGAAAATTACAATTGAATAGTTAATTCAGGCTGAATGAGTAGAAACAAAATACAAACACATCATCACAGGCGCATGCTAGAGTCCTCAACTGTCTGTTTAATCAACACCGGGCCCCCCACACTATGAAAATGAAAACAAAGAAAGAAAAGTAAACAACCACCCCCCAAAAGCTTACTAAGCAGCAACAATGGCTATACTGTAAAATATTTTCTTTGAAATGAAATTAGTAAATACAACAAAAAGAACAAACGACATCACCATATAAACTTCTTTTTCTTACCATAATATTATCTTAATGAAATTTCTTACTTCTGGCACAAGTAACTAACACCGTCATCCATATTAAGAATTTTCTTTTAAAATAAACATACATCAATAGGTTGAAGATGCATCTTCATTGCATATGCACACATTCCCTTTCCCCAGTTTTGCAGGTAGGCTTTTTAGGGTCTCTTCTCTTTACACGAAATGAATTCACTTATCCATCAAGTGCAAAGCACAAAAAGAATATTCTCTAGATTTAGCAGATGGAGACTTCTAACCATGCAATAGTTCCAAGGGGATGAGAAAAATGAAAGGGGTGCATGAAGCCTTTCAGGGACAGAAGAAAAGTCTTCACTTTATTTAAATGAGATCCTCAAAATAATTTGAAATGCTATGAGAAGAAATACAGGATAAAGGATGGAACCTTATTCTAACTGCAGTACACACTGTAATGCAGGCAATGCAAAACTCTGCTATGCTAGGCTGCTCCAACCTATACCCTTTTTATAAACTGCGTACAGTCTGCATAGGTAGGCAAAGGGAGGAGACAGTTCAAGGTTTCCTGTGTATTTAACAATTATGAATTTCATGGCACAGGAGGATGAATTCGAGATGGCATTCACTTCGTTCCCTTAGGTACCACATGTCTAATTCACACTCTCAAACACTCGTGTGCATGAACAACAAAAAGCATCAGTCATTTTTGCTAACAATAAACAGACAGCATACAAAAAACTCCAACACCTAAACCAGAGTAGATGATAGCTTTTACAGTGATCTAGTTCAAATGATAACTAACCTGAGATGCACTTTGCTCCGATTAACATTATCATGCTACTCATAATAAAAAAACCCAAAGGCAGACTACAGAAGATACTAGTGTCACCTGATGTCATCCAGGGGAGGGTGTTTCCAGTCAAGCAAATCAAAAGAGAAATATATATATATAAATTGCAATTTATGTTTTAAAAATCATATGAACAGTAAAAAGTAACAAATGCAGTGACATTTGCAGAAAAACTAAAAAAGATCATGCATAACCCCCACAATAATTCGAAACAGGCTGTCAATAAAAAAGTTCAAATCCAAATTCCACTGTTAGCACTATCTAGGTTGAGACCATTTCTAGTGTTTTTCAATCTTAAATACTCCTAGCAGGCAGAAGACAAAGTTTCAAAGCAAGAACTAAGGAAAATAACATTTCACCCCAGTGTTAAACCAGATAATCACTGAGGGTAAGTTTTGATAAACACATCCTTTTTCACATGAGCTGAAGAACAAGATCTAGTTTTGTTTTCTACAAGGCAGAATTTTCCATCCTTCAAAAGGAAATAAAGATATGTAAGTAAGATACATATCAGGCATGTGGGACTTCAGGATACATAACAGAGAGTTTAAAAGTAAGGCTACTAAATCATAATCGACAATACTGAAGTGAATCTTGTTACTCATGCCAAGTTACCTACTTCCCTTCCAAATAGCCTTGAGATAATTGTTTGTATAACCATGGTAAATAAAATATTTAAATCAACATACAGGATGGTAAAAGGAAAATTTTAGCATTCAAGAACAAAGTAAGGGACTTCATGCAGCTTGAGGGCTGCAACCGTGGATTCTGGGGGGAGTTTACATTTTGAGGATTCTTTAATTAATACTTTTCCTTCTAATAGTTTTTCCAGCAAAAGGGAATTAAAATGAAGATAAGGCCCACAAATGATGAGTTGTAGGATGATTCAGGACTAAAAACTTATCTTGAAATAGTGCTGAAATAAAAATTTAAATTATAGATCATAGAAAACTGCAGGTTTTATTTAATTCAAATCCAACAGATGAAAAAGCCCTCTACTTCAAAAGAAAGTTCTTATTCAGCCCTTCGAAAGTGTTTGTATATTCCCTGTGTGCGAACAATAGGTCTACACAATTCTTCACTTTATGAAAATTTCTTGCTCTTAGCCCTTGTAGGTCAAAGAGATTTTGATGTGGCTATCAATCCCTCCTTCCTATACAGCAAATAATAAAGGCAAGATATAGCAAGAAAAATCTCAGGATGAAACTTCTATCCTTTGCAACATGAGGGTATAGTATAAGAAAGTTTATGTAACCCCCGCACTGTCTCAGAATTGTGCTGTATCTCTTCTTCTAGGTAAGACTTTTTTCTTTTGTAAATCAATGTCATTCTGCAAAAACTGAAGTTAGTCTTGATTACATGTAATCTGTTTTCAGAGCCCTACAAGATATTGCTTGCGTGCTCCTTTCAAGAGGAAGATCTATCTATCTCTTTTACTGCTTTGTTTCCACAGTGGTGTTAAGTAATAATTTTTAAATCACTGGAATAGTCCAGAGATGGTATGAACAGAAAAAGTCACCAAAATCAAGATTAACTACCTAGGCTAAGTGGCTAGTTAATAATACTTGACCTGCATTAATTTCTGATTTACCATTTGGAGGAGCTTCTGATGTCTCCCAGCCCATGGATTTCATCACAGCTTTCTTCCATCTGGCATAGCGAAATTCACTTTCTGATATTGAGAAATCAGCAAACAGAAAAGCCTCTCAATACATATGAATACTACTACTAGAATTATGAAGCAAACACTACAATATTAGCTTTCCACTTTTTTGAATAGTATAGTTTGTCTGCACAGAACAAGTATTATACAATTCTGTTTTGAGTACAAAAAACCAAAACAACCCAACCCCCCCCAGATATGCACAGTATGGAGAAATAAACCTTAAAAACAATTTTCTGTATGTTCACCAATAAGATTTAAAAGTAGGACAACATGAAGCACTTGCTATTCATGTAGAAGCCCTTCTGTGTTGAAAACACTGTCTTGAAGTAGGGATTACAGTAGTAATTATAGTAGTAGTAGTAATTATAATCGAAACGGTAAGACAAAATTCTGTATCAAAAATTAAGAAAACATTGAAAAGACAAAAATGTATTTGTCTTCCACATGGATTAACCATGTCAAGTACATGCTTTCCATCTCTAGAAGCACTTAAAAACTGATGAAAAAGTTAGTTAGCTAAAAACCAATGATTAATGAAGGCTTTTTAAAGCCAAAAGAAAAGCCTCCCAAAAATAGTCAGTCTGTCCTTTCTACATCTGTGAAAACTCATGAATGCACAGGAGGTTTAGAAGACATCTTTCTCAGTAAAAAACTTTCAAGATTTCTTTGACTTTACTTGCTATAAATCAAAAACTACTAACTGCAACGACCAGTGCCAAGCTTCTTTCAAAAAGAGGAAAGAAAAAAACGCAAACACATTCCCCTGTGGAATTATGCTGTTTTAACCATTTTCCATCCTTACTATACCATAAATGGACAAAACAGCAAGTGAAATGCACTTTTCTCTAAACTCAGCACTACAAAGTTGATGTTCAACATTTGTGAGGATATTCATATATAGCTGGTTTTGTATCAGTATGTTAGACTGCAACAAAGAAAAAACTCAATCTGTTGGACACAAAATACTAAGTTTGCAATTTCTTAAATAATATGAAAAGGTTTTACCCTCTGGGTTGATCTGTGGTTCAAATCGTTCACATGTCACTGCTGTCAAATCTCCAGGATTCAGGCTCCAAATTCCAACTCCTTCTGCAGCTCCTGCTGCCATAGCAGCTCCTAGCGCTGTTGTTTCAGGCATTGATGGCTTTACTGAAGTAAATCACAGAGAAGGCCATGATGATTTTTAATGAAAGTCACCTTGATGACATCAAAACTAAAGATTCACACATACATCTAGAATGATACATATTTTCTGTAACTGCCATTATGCTTCAAGTTTACCAACTGCAAACCTCATTTTATTGCTATTCACATGGTTATGAGGGTAACTTCACCTAAGAGCCATCCGCGTCTTGGAAATATCTCAGATCACTACTTCCTTCGAGACTGAATCATGCAATTGCCCATTTTCATACCACATGTAGGGCTGCTGACCTCAACCACCGGTTTCCTTAGAGTACTCCTGTTAATAATACACTATTTTTTCTGCCTTCTCCGTCTCTCCTCAAAGCAGTGATCACTGGCTAAGTTATCAGTCTTGTTCCCATGCTCTAGAGACTGTATTATTAAAAACATTTATATTTAGAAGAGGTATCTTAAAAGAGGCTACACACTTGTACTTACTAGCTTGTTTGCCTTCCACAGATGCTAGAGAAGACGATCCCACCATCCCACCTCCAAGATGTCAATGGTAGATCTGTTCCACTAACTCTAGAACTGCCTGCTTCTCTGCTTCAGGCAGAGGATCCTTAAAATCAGATTTTATTGATCATATCCTTGCATCTGCTAACTATGCATCTGCACAGATAGTATGAGCTTTGTGTATTATACACTATTAAAGGCAAGATATAATATCTCTCGAGTTAAAAACTTTCCACTGAAGTGTCTCACATCTATGTATAAGCAACACCACGATGTTTATCTAAATTATTTTCTAGATGCTGCATATTAGGCAAGATTATTACATTTATGCAGCAAATTATCAGTCTTCAGTACAGATGAAGATGTATAATGTCATATTGTGACATACTGAGCGACATACTGCATCCTTAAGAATGCTAATGTACAGCTTACAATACTCAGCAAGTTGGTATCTGCTACAGGTGTTAAATTATGTCTTCAGATGATGAACCCTTTTCACTGACATTGAAATGCTCCAGGTTTCAAGTAAGATCTTTAAAGTGCTTCAGTGTATTGAAATACATCCTTCAAAAGCTAAAAAGACTTCTTATTATTCTAGGGGGCTTCTATGAAAGAAGTGTTACACGATCATTTCTAAAATGGCAGCATTGCTGTTGGATCAGAATAATGGTATTGTAAATGCTCATTTGCCTCAGAGAAGACCACCACCATTGGGGTTTGTATTTCATACTATGCATGCCAAGAAAACTGGTTGCAAGATCCCCACTTTTGTTGTAATCTCTATTCCCTTCTTTGTGGCTGCTGCAGGAGGAAACAGAATGGACAATGTGTTTCATGGGTCTTCTTTTACTTTGTAAATGAAATCAAAGGTTTGTGAAGGCAAAGGGAACAGAAAAAAGGGTATTTGCTGAAACACAAGAGCAAAACACAAGTAGTGGAGGTGCAAAGTTCTGATTTATCTCTGAGTAAGATTCTCAGAGTGTGTAGGTTTTGGCTGGGATAGAGTTAATTGCCTTCATGGTAGCTAGTATGGGGCTACGTTTTGGATCTGTGCTGGAAACAGTGTTGATAACACAGAGATGTTCTCATTATTGCTGAGCAGTGCTCACACAGAGTCAAGGCATTTTCTGCTTCTCACAGCACCCCACCAGTGAGTAGGCTGGGGAAGTCAGGAGGGGACAGAGCTGGGACAGCTGACCCCAACTGACCAAAGGGATATCTCACACCATATGATGTGGGCAACTAAACTGGTCAAGGGGCTGGAAAATAAAACTTATGAGGAGCGGCTGAGGGAGTTGGGGCTGTTTAGCCTGGAGAAGAGGAGGCTGAGGGGAGACCTGATTACAGCCTACAGATACTTGAGAAAAGATGGTGGGGAGGTAGGGGAAGGGCTCTTTACATTAGTGTTGGGTGATAGAACAAGAGGAAATGGGTATAAGCTTAGTCAGAGGAGATTCAGGTTGGATATTAGGAAGTATTTCTTCTCTGAAAGGGTTGTCAGCCACTGGAATACGCTGCCCAGGGAGGTGGTTGAGTCCCCATCCCTGGATGTGTTTAAGAATAGGGTGGATGATCTACTTAGCGATATGGTTTAATGGGGATTAGGGACGGTTGGACTGGATGATCTCTAAGGTCTTTTCCAACCTAGAAATCTATGAATCTATGAATCTATGTCAGGCTCAGCATATAAAGCTGGGGGAAGAAGAAGGAAGGGCGGACATTCTGAGTGATGGCATTTGTCTTCCCAAGTCAACATTACATGTGATGGAACCCTGCTTTCCTGGAGATGGCTGAGCACCTGCCTGCTGAAGGGAAGTAGTGAATGAACTGCTTGTTCTGCTTTGCTTGAGCACATGGCTTTTTCTTTACCTATTAAACTGCCTTTATTTCAACTCACAAGTCTCCTTATTTTTGCCCTTCTGATTCTCACCCCCATCCCACCAGCGGGGAAGTGAGCAAGTGGCTCCATGGGGCTTTGTTGCCAGCTGGGATTAAACCATGACACAGGGCCAACATGTTGCAGGAGAGCATTAATTTCATTGATTTTAAAACTGTTAGATGTTTAGAAATTGATACGACAACTTTAAAGTTCAATACCATCATAGTGCTATATTTTAACACAAGATATAATTTGGCGATTCTCTAGGAAAGCGAACTTCAAAACTGGATGCAAGTTTTAAAAACTTTTCCTGACAAAAACCCCAACATTTGCAAGTAGTAGCAAAAGACCAGCAACAACAACAAAGCAAGACATACAACATGCCCTCATTAGCCATTACAAACCAATATTTGTTTGGGAGTTGTGATTTCATCTTACCTACTGGAATACAGAGAATGTCTGATTGGAGTTGCATGAGGACTTTGTTATTGGTCATTCCTCCATCTACTTGTAACTGATTTAGTGGTATCCCACAGTCCTTGTTCATGGCATCTAAAATCTTAAGTAAGAGTAATACATGTTAGGATTTAATTGCAGAGAAATCCATGATACCCTCTGAGTGGAAAATACTGATAAGTCAGCATTTGCTGAAGAGTGTTAAGAACATAATTTCACTCCCCTATATATCAAGAGGGAAAAACAGAGGTGGTGACAATACAGTTTTAATATAAAGCAAATGCAGTCTATTTATTACAGAAATTCTAGTGTAGGAGATGTTTCTCCTCTGATACTCTATCTAGCCTATGTGTTGCTTATATGGTTTGAGAAGAAGAATTTTGAAGAAAAGCTGATGACAACTACAACATTTATCAAAGGTAACAAAGGAAGAAGTAATACTTAATGGAGTCCATACTTAATGGAGTCCTTTAGGTGACTACAGTTTGTCCAGATACTTTCTCTAATTTGATGCATTAAAGAATTGAAAAATCAAAATGTTTGAACTGGCAATCTGGAAGACACTTCAATAGGAACCGCTGAACATTGAACTGTTTTGAAAGAGCATCCTCTTGAAATATTTTCAATTCGTTGTTGAAAATTAAGAATTTTACATTTCACAAGGCAGACTGCAAAAATAAATTGTTAGTGTAATTTCTTGTAAAACTGTTTCCTACTTGTGGGCACAGTGGACAGCTGAAAAGAAATGCGTTGAAGTGTTTGCAAGGGATAATTAGCTAAGAATGGAGTATTTAATTCACTGATACCTATCAATATGTGTTTTAGAGGGTGTCCTAAAAATGTACGATTTGTCTCAAACCTTAGCTACTGGTAACACCACAGCATTATCCTACAAGCACCTACTAAACGAGCAATAGTGGGGGTTTTTAGGGTTTTGTAAAAGCAGTCAATTAAACATCTCATTTACGTTTTTTAAGGTTAGTACATAATTTTTGTTGACAAAGATAGCCATTAACTAGTGCAGAGTGATTTTCTCCTTGTATTTTTTTATTTATTTGCATAAAAAAGAGGTGTGCTTTTCTCAGCTTAAAATGACAAAGCAACATAGACCGGAAAAAAAGACCAAAACTACACCACCTTCAGTGCTGTTCTGTAGTTCGTGAAGTACTCAGTTATACAATCTTTACCAGGAAAAGTCAATATATTTTTAAAAAAAATAAAATCATCGTAGGTTTGTAAGGTACTAAAAACTATATAGAGATGAGTTGTTTAGCAGATTCTACCCGTTGCCAGAAAATAAGGCAGTAAGGTCCTTTACCAGAAAATCTTTAAAAGAACAACTAAAAAAACTGCCACAGGACAAATAGTGTTAAAAATTAGAAGGTAAAAGGCCAGCTTTCATGGTGGCAAAATCTGTCCATAGGCACTGTTCAATACATTAGAAATAACCTGGAAAAGAAGATTCATAGCACAGCAGCAAAGTTTGCTGGAAGTACTAAGCTAGTACTTCTCCCCACCACTTACTTCATTATGTATCATTTTACATTTGTCTGGGCTGATTTCACCTGCCTTTTTTACCATTTAGAACTTCAGCAGTGCTTCATAATCTCAACTTTAAGTACACACCTTGTGGGGCTTTGTCTACCACTCGGCAAGAGCACGTTGGATCATACTATGAGCTCAGTAGAGATTAAAAAAATGAAAAGAATGCTAGAAAACAGGAAGGGATGAACAAAATAAATCATGATCATGCTGCTGCTATCTCTATTGTTAGTTGGACAAAGAGCAAGGTAGCCAGGTATGTAAGTTTTGTCTAATAACAGCATTGTGGAGTTCTTAGAACTGAAAAATTGCTTATTTTTCCATAATGCCTTCTGGAAGAGAAAATGTAACAAGTGTCATCTGTCTGCATAGAAAGAAGCTTTTTGGATGACAAGGAACAGAACCTTGGAAGGATCAGATGGCACAATAAAACAAGCAAAAACTGCAATGAACATGAATTTGAGGGTTTTCCTGAGGGATACAAAAGACTTTCATCTCAACTGGAATTAAAACAAAATCACTTTGTTTCTGAAAAGACAGAACAACGTATCTTTGAAAAAACTACATATATTTTATCTGTGTCACTAGGACTTAATCTGTTAATTTAAGCGTATCCAGAGACCTGATTGGGCCCTCCTGTCATTTTGATAAAAGCATACTGCCTAAAGTATGAGGAGGCACTAGATCTGTTCAAACAGTGAACTTCACCCTCAGTCTGAGAGCTTTATAACCCTCCCTCCTGTTTCCAGCCACATGCCCTCTATCTCGTTCTGATGTTTGCTACACTTCTCTGCAAGGCAGCTGAGGTCATTGATCCAGCAGAAAAATAGCCCAGCAAAAAGAGGGATAATTTTCTGCTGGAAAGTTCATTCAGCTGTCACATGAGAGAGAATGGATGGGAGGAGGGACAAGGAAATAGAGCAACAGACAACAAACTAGACTATCAGTTTAGTTCTGTGTAACTTTACCCTGATATCTAGTACCAGAATTAGAGCTACACGCTACTTCCAAGCTCCTTCACAACTTCCTGAGGACTCACAGGCTGTTAGCACAGCTTCAAAAGCAGATGCCTGGGTGAAATTTCTGGCTGCCTTTTCCCAAATGGGTTCTTCTTACTCTACGTCACTACAGAAACAGCAAGCTGCTTTCCTCCTGACCCACAGCTTTAGCTCGGTGTTATTCTAAAACTCAGTATGTTTAAATAACAGCAATTAAAAAACATGCAATCAAATCAAGGTTTGACCGTTACCCTTTGGGGTCTAGGGATTTAATTTTCTCCTGTATTTGCATGGAACACAGGGAGCATAAATTGACAGTAGATGGTAATAGAAAGATTCTAATGCTCAGAACATACTGATATCAACTCCTTGCAGAACACCAGCTAAGGCAAAACAAGATGTAATGGGCTGGAAGCTGAATACGGATTTCCCTTGGTATGTTTGCTGTTGTCTTGCTTTAACTCATTTTTCTTCTCGTATACCAAAAAACCACGTAAGCCATCTCCACCACAGCAGACAATATAAAATACAGTCTCCTGTGTTGCAGAACTAATGCAACTTTCTAGTTATGGCACTGGCCTTGTCATTTTAATGCTTCTATGTTCTGCCCCTCAAGATATTCACAAAATACATTCAGTTTATTTTAAGTGCTGATAAAAAGCAGGATTGACATCCCAAAACAATGTACCACCCAATCAGATCATTGTAGCTAAGTCCACAGGAAAAAATTTTCAACATCAGTACCACATGAAAAGAAGAAGAGCATCCAAGTATAATATAAAGCATATGATTAATCTTCATTACATCTTTTCAATCCTCTCCCTTCCTGAAGAGCTACGGTCCCTGTTATTATAATAATTTACAATTAATTTAGGATCCAGTTTGCCTTTACCTCTCGTGTTTGAAAGCAGACTGCTTCTAGTGCAGCAAAGGCGATGTGGTTTTTATTTGTAAACTGAGTAAGGCCACAGATAATGCTGTTGAAGAGAAAAAAAACCCAACAGTTAGGACACACTTCCTTACCACATATACAGTTACTTCAGACCTAGGCTTCTAATTCAAAGCTCATTAGTTCCATTGTATGAGGACTGCTTTTTAACATCAAAAAGCTTGTTTCTCTTTAATCTAAATTCCCTTATTCTTCTTTTCCTGACAGACATGCTTTCAGTGTCCAATCAATACAATTGCCATGAATTAAAATTTTATTGCAAATTTGCATGCAAATGGGTGCATATTCACCCATACACACAAAAACACACACACGCACTAATATTCTAGTCTTCCTTTATGAAAAGGAAATGTACGATCAAGGCTGATTTTTCTTTAAAAAATACTATCATCTATCACTAAAACCTTAATAAATTCTGTAGCGCCTTCAGTTCTTAAGGAAAAGCCTAGCGGGGTCAGTGCTGTGCTGTAAATGCTTGAGATTGTTTTCAGATCTATTCTGACCACCAGTTGCTTCTGCACCTTCAAAGAGGTTTTTGGATATGGAAATTATGCAATATCTAGCCATGTGTAAGCTGAATTCTGTCAACGCACTCTGAACTGCGGAGCAAATAATCATCCTTTTATTCTATTTCAACATCTGAGGGATAGTAGAGTACTATACAGAAATGCTGCTATATTTGGTGCCAGATATATGTAAGTTCAAAGATAGTAAAGGACGTTTTTAGTTGCTGCCATTCCAAAGATCAGCTTTTAACAGTTTAAAAGTTGAACACTGCAATGTGAAAAACTCAAAAAAAATCTAACTGAAAGATTATTTTTTTCCCCTCAGGTACCAAAAGCATCTAAATTCTAAAGATGAAACTACTTGAAACCTTGGGAACTAAATATTCTTTAAGATTTCTTTTTCCACTTCAGGAAAAGTTATATTTAAATTTGTTATGCTTCTGTGACTTCCTTGGCATGTTGTGATTCCAGCAACAGTAGGCAAGCTCACAATAGCAGAAAAGACAAATAGAAGGTTATTGTTTGAACAAACAATAGTTCTAACAAATACCAGGTAGGTAAGTCTTAACAACCAGGAAAAGGACTGAAAGGTGAGGAGAAAAGTGTTCAACAGACTGGAAAGAAAGCTGGACATAAGGGAAAGGAGAGGGAGGAGAAGCGTGGAGGAATTAAGTGACCTGTATCATTTGAGACAGTGAATGCAGCAGCCATGGGAAACTTGAGCTCTTTTGTTGCCTGACAGCTCACAGGTATGCAGACCTTCTCTTTCTCTTTAGTGAGATGAAAATCAGAATCAGAAATGTGTAAAGAAAAAAAGCTAGTCTCATTAGGGGCAAGAATGATACAACTATCTTATACTTGCCCTCAGAAACACACGATCCAGCCCAGATGTTACCCCTGCCCTCCTTTTTTTTTTTTTTTTTTTAAGGAGGAGAGTGAGTAGCTAAGCTAATTAATCCTTCTTTTTCTCCCAGTTGCAGTTGCTGTTTTGAACAGATTAAATACGAAAGAGAAACAGAGTAGTTGCTTGAAGATACCACAGAGAATGATGCATCCAGACATACAAGGCTGGATGGTCACACTCAAAGAGTTGCGGTCAAATGGCTCAACATCCAAGTGCAGACCAGTGACGAGTGGCATTCGTCAAGGGTTGGTATTGGGGACAGTGCTGTTTAACATCTCTGTTGACAACATGGACAGTGGGATCGAGTGCACCCTCAGCAAGTTTGCAGATGACACCAAGTTGTGTGGTGTTGTGGACACGCTGGAGGGAAGGGATGCCATCCAGAGGGACCTTGACAGGCTGGAGAGGTGGGCCTGTGCAAACCTTATGGAGTTCAACAAGGCCAAGTGCAAGGTCCTGCACGTGTCGGGCAATTCCAAGCACAAGTACAGGCTGGGCAGCGAATGGATTGAGAGCAGCCCTGAGGAGAAGGTGTTGGTTGATGAGAGCCCCTCTACTCTGCTCTCGTGAGACCCCATCTCTGGAGTACTGCATTCAGCTCTGGGGCCTCCAACATAAGAAGGACATGGACCTATTGGAGCAGGTTCAGAGGAGGACTATGAAGACAATCTGAGGGCTGGAGCACCTCGCCGCTGAAGGCAGGCTGAAAGAGTGTGAGTTGTTCAGCCTGGAGAAGAGAAGGCTCCGGAGAGACCTTCTAGCAGCCTTCCAGTACCTAAAGGGGGCCTACAGGAAAGCTGGAGAGGGACTTTTTCCAAGGGCATGTAGTGATAGGACAAGGGGAAATTGCTTTAAACTGAAAGAGGGTAGATTTAGATCAGATCTAAGGCAGAAATTCTTCCCTCTGAGGGTGGTGAGGCATTGGAATAAGTTGCCCAGAGAAGTCATGGATGCCCCATCCCTGGCAGTGTTCAAGGCTAGGTTGGATGGGGCTTTGAACAATCTGGTCTAGTGGAAAGTGTCCCTGGCCATGGCAGGGGGGTGGAACTAGATGATCTTTAAGGTCCTTTCAAACCTAAACCATCCTATGACTCTATGATTCTATGCGGCTCAATGGCCGCACTCAGAGAGTAGTGGTCAACGGCTCAATGTCCAAGTGGAGACCGGTCACGAGTGGCGTCCCTCAGGGGTCCGTGTTGGGCCCGGCCCTCTTCAACATCTTTGTCGGTGACGTGGACAGTGGCATGGAGTGCACCCTCAGCAAGTTCGCCGATGACACCAAGCTGTGTGGTGCCGTCGACACGCTGGAAGGGAGGGATGCCATCCAGAGGGACCTCGACAGGCTGGAGAGGTGGGCCCGTACCAACCTCATGAAGTTTAACCAGGCCAAATGCAAGGTCCTACATCTGGGTCGTGGCAATCCCAGGCATAAATACAGACTGGGTGGTGAATGGATCGACAGCAGCCCTGAGGAGAAGGACTTGGGAGTACTGGTGGACGAGAAGCTCAATATGAGCCGGCAATGTGCTCTTGCGGCCCAGAAGGCCAACCGCGTCCTGGGCTGCATCAAGAGGAGCGTGGCCAGCAGGTCGAGGGAGGTGATTCTCCCCCTCTACTCTGCCCTCATGAGACCTCACTTGGAGTACTGCGTCCAGTTCTGGAGTCCCCAACATAAGAAGGACATGGACCAGTTGGAGAGGGTCCAGAGGAGGGCCACGAAGATGATAAGAGGGCTGGAGCACCTTTCCTATGAGGACAGGCTGAAAGAGTTGGGGCTGTTCAGCCTGGAGAAGAGGAGGCTCCGGGGTGACCTTATAGCGGTCTTCCAGTACCTCAAGGGGGCCTACAGGAAAGATGGGGAGAGGCTGTTCAGGAGGGCCAGTTATGATAGGACAAGGGGTAACGGTTTTAAAATAGAGGGAGGTAGGTTCAGGTTGGATATTAGGAAAAAATTTTTTACCATGAGAGTGGTAGAACACTGGAACAGGTTGCCCAGAGAGGTGGTGGATGCTCCATCCCTGGAGACATTCAAGGCCAGGTTGGACAAGGCCCTGAGCAACCTGATCTAGTTGGAGATATCCCTGTTCCTTGCAGGGGGGTTGGACTAGATGACCTTTGAAGGTCCCTTCCAGCCCTAACCATTCTATGATTCTATGATTCTATGATTTTACTGAAAAGGTTATGTACTTAAAATAATTTCTCTCCCCCTTTTTTTTAATAAGAGTAGGGAATAGTAATGATTGTATCTAACATTTCAATCATGTTTTGTAAATTAGGAAATCACTTATTAAAGGTGAGGAATCATAATCTTCAGTGAAGTATGGGAAAAGTACTGTGAATGAAATTACTTTTTCACGATCACCTAGTAATAAGGAAAACAAATTCAATTGCAAATTCATTTTCCAAAACATAAAGGAATAAAAAGGACAATTTCACATACCTGGAAGGACTAGAGATAGCATTTGTAAAATCATTAAATCTCCCTGCAAATGCAGTGTTTACAGATCCTTACCCCCTTGCACTGGGTTCCCAGTATGGTGCATACAGTCCTGAAAATGCTGGCACAAAGTAGCAGCCATAAGAAGTCCCCACTTCCGAGGCCAGTTTTTCTAATGCACACACACAAACAGTCTTCACTTAGCTTTTCACAACCGTATCAACACTTAAAGGTGTTATTATTTAAACAGGGAAAATATTCAGAATACATTAGGCAGCTACAGAAATAATCAAGCCATACACAATCAGAAAATACAACCAACTCTGGCACTGTGCTTCTCATTAACTTCTTGTCCATTTGCAACAATATGAATGGAAGATGGGGTACAGGGGATTGTAGGGAATGTGAAATGTAAAATCAAAACCGAAAAACAAATCTTTGTGCTCAATATTCTGACCTAGATTCTGTGAGGTTTTCAAAGGGTATCCTGTTGTGTATGCAACCTTCAAAGCAGTTCAAAAGGTCACACCTTACTTTCATTTAAGTCAAGGCAAGCAAGTGAAACTGGATCAAGACCAAAGGGAGTTAAGAACTAAATTCCCATTAATTTCAAATGGATTTAGAGTTCTAAATTCTCAGCTTACCTATACAATCACAAGGCCAGCTACAAGAAAATCTGAAGTTTCTTAATATCTGAGTAATAACTTTGGATATCTAAACTCCCCAATATTAAAATATTTGTAATTTTTAAAATGATATTAAAACACCTAGAACTGCAAAGGAATTAATGCTAATGTGTAGCTCCTTCCTATAACAAGAAAGGAAATTAGTTTTTTCTACTTTTGTAAATTTCTTCTGTTTGAATTGATCAGAGAAGCACAACAATAGAGAAAAGAAGTAGGAAAACTTACTCAAAAAGTCTTTTTAAAATGGTACTTTCACACAGACTCCACTTAAAAAAGGAGTGAAGGGAGAAGGAAGGACATGTTCAGGGAAACAGGAAGAGATGAAGTCCCACATGACTTTAACAACACTGACAAGGTTAAAGTTCTGGCAACTCAAACCTTCCAAAGGTCTAGTCAAACTTGTGACGCCAACAGATACTGTAATGTCTCAACAGCTGGCTAATTCACATGGCAGTAGTTTATATTCTTCTTCTGCATGATCTGCAAATCTTTCTTACAGAAAAACAGACTGATGTTTTAAGTTTTTGCTTAGTTTTTGAAGTTTTATGTAAAATTTGAGTTCTAAATTTTTCCACCTTTGAATAAGATATCAAATCATTAACAGTATGTAACGAATTGCTTTTTAATACTAAATCTTACTAAATCAATCACTTTCAAACTTACACTTGCGTGCTTCTTACAGTTTCTCCTTTTTCAAAGTTTGATATATTCCTGGTTTCTATAATGTCACACACCATCTTGTTTCAGTTCAGCTCAAGCAGAGAACATCAGCTACCCAAATGCTAAAGGATTACTGTATTCTTAACAAAAATGGACTACCATCCTTCACAATTCCTTTAAGAGGCAGCTTTGCAAACTGAGGTCCTTAACGGATATGAAAGCTTCTACATAAATCGTTGCATACGTAGGGCCTCAGGTTCTCATGTTTATGACAGGAATGAATACGTACGTTCAAGATCAAATGTACTCTGGGTTCTGTAATAGAGTCTTAAATACTCTTGGCTCCGGAAAATTCAACATTGTATGAAACCAGGAAATACATTGTAAGTGTAGTATCTTCCTGAATATCTGCTTGCCAGGGAAACTACTAAAAAGTACAGATTGCAACAAAACAAAGCTGACAAAGGGTTTCAAAGACTGTATTGATATGCTGTATGAAATACATATATCAATAACCAGTTATTTCACAGATGCAGAAAAAATCGTTCAAACACAGCAAAATATATGCAACTTCCAGCTTTTCTTGAAAATTCTGAGCTTTCATTCAACATCAGACACATCAAGACATCGGAAAAGCAAACTTAAAAACTAAACAGCTCCAAACTGTGAATACTCACCAACTTCCTGTGAAGTCTTAACAATACCTAGATTGTCCCTCAGCCAACGAACAACAGCACCAGCTATTGCAACAGATCCCTGAAGGAAACAAAATCGCTACACCATTAGGAGACAACAACTGGTAGCTTCATGTTCCTGTTTATAAGACTGGACAGGAGGGGTAGCTGTGGTCGCCTAAATTGCAGGCTTACAGTCAACAGCTTAAAGCACTCCCAAGAATGCTCACAACCAAACCACAATTTTCTTGGTTGCTGGACACTGCCATGTAAAAATGGCAGCCTGTTATGCAGGCTCCATGTAGAAAATGTACATATTGTGTGATTTCTTCCATGGAGGGGTTACCATGACATTTCCTAAGCAGTCTTCTTGTCTGTCTAACTTAAGTCTTCTCCTGAACACCCAGTCATGAGGTCCAGTAGCCTCAGCTTTCTTTTTCTGACAAATTAAGATTTTTATGCTTTGAGTTAAAAACCCAAAATTGATTATGTCTAAAGTTTAAATACAAATGCCGAGGCAGACAGAAAATTCAGGCATTTGCATTTGCCAGCAAAATTCCTCTGTGCCTCAGCAAATGGCCCTGAATGGCTCCATCATGTCACAGATGAATGGCATGGCTCCCATCTCACTCCAAAGTCCAAACAGACTTCTCTACAAGACAGTATCAAGTTTACTAGACTAAGCTTCAAGTAAAATGGGAGTAGTGTTATATTTTCATTCAGAGCCACTGCTAGAAAGAGCAGGCGTGTTTTCTAACCAGCTAGCTACTACAGTTACAAGATACAGGTTTGATTAAAAGAAAAGGGTGAATCCACATTTCTTGCCTCTCTGGAAAGTGTCTCAACCAGCAGATTGTAGATGATTCTAGCATAGATACAAGAGAAAGAACACTTAATATCTTCTGTTGAGACCATTTCTTCAGACAATACCATTAAAGACTTGGAGATACGGAAGAAGCAAAGTACACATGTACGTCTTTCAGCATGCATAACGACAAATTGCTCTCAAAACGGTTCTAGCTCTTGCTTTAAGAACATGCCTTAAAAATAAAACAAACCTCTCACACACCTGTACAGAATGAAAACCCTCCAGTTTGCCAGAACACGGCAAATGCAAGATCAACTTTCCTCAGGGAAGGAAAAGGAAAAGGAAATGAACACAGCCTCCCACAACCTAGTAAAGTACTTTAAGCCACGAACTATTCTCCCAGCAAAGAAAATCCTGTGTGTGGTCTTTGTCTGTTTCACATGGAAAACATAGGCTCTCTACAAAAGCTTAAAGGCAGCATAGAATTTAGTATGTGTGTTTTGAGAATAACTATTAGATCAAGCCCACTAAGCAACATGGAATAATAATAATTCTATTGAACCCAATGAAGCTTTGGTGCCAAGCAGGTCCTCAGCTGATCTGCGCTTCAGAAGCAGAGCTTTAGAACAATAAACTCTGAAGCCATAGCAAAAAAACAATTTTCTACAGAATTTGCACGTCCTCAGAGGTGTTTGGAGAACTGAGGAATTAAATTATGGATGTAGATATCTAAGTCCTAGTAGGTAAAAAATAGCTCAATTGTTAGAGGATTCTTGTCCCAGAAATTTGATTCAGAGTTTTAAAAAAGTAAAATCCATTAGAATGAAACAAAAACCAAAGACCTTTAGTCATGCCTTTTATTATGAGAGGATAACTGAAACACTAGTACGTTTTCCCCCTTTTAAATGTGATTTTAGTATTAAAAAATATTTTTTTATTTATAATATTTATTAACAATTTGAAAGACTAAGTAAGAGAAAAAATGTTTTAGCCATCATGCCCTGAAAATGTAAATGATGCAATGTAGAAATATTTTTATTAGATTACATGATGTAGATTGGAGATAGGGATAACCAAAACCACACATAAGCCTTGAGGCACACAAGCTATAACACAAAGCAATTCTGACTTCTGTGCAACTCGAAGGTTTCTCTGAAGATAACATCAGGATACTAGAAAACAGAAGTAAATAGGAACATGTATCACTATAAAAAGGAAGAAATTACTGTACTTACCTCTAGTGCATAACAAACAGGTTTGTCTCTGCCCAGTTTGTAAGCTATTGTGGTTAGAAGACCATGCTCAGAAAACACAGACTAAATGGGAAAAGAGGAAAGAAAAGATAAAGCATGAACAGAGGCAAACAACCATTAAATAAATATATTAAAATGATAATAAACAAGAGATAAAACCTTCACTGGAAAAAAAAAATATGGAAAGTTTAAACAAAGTAAATTATCAATCACTCTAAATAAACACCTAAGATAGAATCCTCAGATCACTGGTGTTAGTTCTCATTTCCACAAGCTGCCTCAGATCTTTCCAGCCTCCTTACAGCAAAGAACTGTGGTCTTTAGAAGGAGATGTAAATAAGAAGGAAGCCAAAGCTTTGCACTCCTTATTCAACTAAAACTACAAAGAAACAATGGGAGAAAATGAAGAAATAAAATAGCCAAGATAAGGAGAAAAGCATGTCATTAAGTAATACAACACTGAGCACTTCTGGGTGAGGTTAAGAAACATACACAAGGAAAGAGTAAGAAACTTGCTACGAAAAATTCTATCAGGAAATTTAAGAAGCTAGGGAATGGAGTCTTACTGAAACACCTTGAACAAATGATTACTTTCTATTCTGTCACATTTCAGTATTCATTTTTCCTTATCTCTAGCAATATAATTGTTGCTAATAAGTTTAAGAAAGGCTAATACACTTAAACAAAGATTGTAAAAAAAAAAGTGAACGACTGAAAAATGCAACTGACCTTCTGACCTGTATTGCACAGCAAGAAACATCCTGTTCCATACCTAGCATGAAAGCAAAGTTAAGTTAAAACCAGGACGTTTAAAGGATAACCTGTTACTGCAAATCGTGAATCCACGACTCTTCTGTGGAGAATCAAGACATCACTTTTTGCCCTTTGAAGGTTATGATACCATTAACTGATGATAAAACCATCCTCAAAAAGTTGATTTAAATGCAGTCTGCAGCTGAAAAATCTAGCCCCACATCTTTCTCTCTATTTCTTGTGTCAAGAAGCAGATACGGCTAAGAACAAAGTATGAATTCCTCTTTGATGGCAGTGTTTACCTACTTCAATTTAAGATGATTATGAAAGCTACTTTATAAAATAAATATTTCACAAGATTAAATTCAAGCTTTTAAATAGAAAATATTAAGAAACTTTACTACTGTCACAAAGGAGTTTTTTCTTTAAACATATTAAGTTCAAAAACTCCTAAAAATGGCATGTTTCTCATTTGAAGACCAGATCACATGCATGTGCACACATACATACATATAAGGACACGGTTTAATAAAAGGAGTACAAAGTACTTATAATCCACTCTAACTTATTCTAAGAAATTACAAGTTCCCCACCTTTTTAATACCTTGAAAATAAATAGCTTAAAATAGTACTGAGAAAGTCTTCAATTATATTTGGAGAGAAAAGGGCAAAGCAGTAACACAAACAACTTAAAAAACCCCTCATTTTTACATTTTGGTTTAGCTGGATTTTTTTTCAAAAAGTCTCGTGTTATGAAAGTGTTTCTCATAAAATTACATTGTGACAATATTACTTAGAACCATGTTTGCTTTACTAAAATACAACGCCACTAATTGCTAAATTTATGTATAAATATAAAAGATAAAGTGAAAGTTAATTAGCAATAAGTATAGATTAATGTGTAATTAAATCTGTGAAAGTCCAATACTGTGTATGTACCTAACATGCTCAGTTAAGCACACTGCTGTAAATGGAACAGTATGTCATTTAAGCAGAGAGCTCTTCCTCAAATGAATGTTTGATTACACCAGTTGCCTGATTTAACTGATCAGCTATTTCAAACAAGGGGCACTAAGAGGCTGAGAATTAGAGAAAAAATAAATGTAAAGTTCTCCACACTGAGCTAGACACAGAAGCAAAACTAAGCACTGCAACCGAAATGAATCTTTCCCACCTAGCAATGAGGTGTTATTTTTGTCATCCAAGTCTATGCAACCTAACTCACACGGCCTGTATTTGTTTAACTTTCGGTCACAATTTAAATGATACTTCAACTGTTTTAACCAGTGATTTGGGTAATTTTAAAATGAAAAACCTTCTGTCACAGAGAGATATTTTTTCACAGTGACTTTGTGACAAAATATACTTCATAAACCATTTAACTTTAATGTCTTCACTATTTTATATAAAAGTCAGGACACTTTACTTTGTCGGTCAACACAGTCAAAAGGTAGAGCTGCAGTTATGTGGTAACTACAAAAGCCTTTGGCAGTTAGTTTGAAAGAGAACATAATACCAAATTCAAAACAGAACAGTGACGTACTGTTTATCCTAGAAATTTCATAATAACTTACGTATTTTTTGCCTGCCCATCTTGAAAACACATTTGCCCAACAAGAGCAGCAGATTGGTCACCCAAGCACTGAAAAGAGAAGGGTTTTTTTTAAGCAAATGTCTGTACATTAATCACATGCATGAAAAAGGAACATGAACAGACATATTTAACTATAATCTATCACGAGCACGCAGGTAATTGAAAGCAAGGAAAAATGTATAGAGACAACCTGTGTGTTGTTACTGCTCTTCCCTTCACAAGAACTGCAAATGAACTGTGTTGTGCTATTTACGGTGAACAAAAATCAAATCAACATTTACTATCTTTATGCATGTTGCATTGCAAAAAGCTGAGAATCTGCCCAGCATTTCTGGATTATGTATATACTGAACTCCTTTTATGTATAAAGCAGAGCTTGCTTCCATTTTGTAATATTACTGATTTACTTGAGATCCTAAGTTTCCAACAGCACTACATACGTGCATTAAAGCTGTCAGCTGTATATCCACAGCCAGACCTTAACTTAATAATGAAGAACTCAGTCAACTACTAAATCAACTTTAAAAGTTTACTTTATGTTTAACATGAAGTAACTTAATTTGTAACAGGATTCAACCATCTTAAAGCTTTTTCCAGTAAAGACATGTTCATGCAGCATCAGGTTCTCATGCCAGAATCGGAGTTGAAGTAGGACTTACCCCAGAAATTGGTACACCTGTCAAAGCTCCAGATTTCTGATTTGCAAAAAGAGAAAGAAAAGCTCCAAATTAGCTTTCCATGACTACAGCTTAAGGCAATGAAAAAGAAGCTACACTTGTGATGCTCAAAGGAAAACACAGAAGCGTCACATAAGCAACGTGGTTCAGTTCAAGTGTACATTGGACTTCAGCTTAATACGGCTCATGCCTAAAACACTAAAAAATAGAAAGCAGGAAATTTACAGGTATATTTCATGTCACCTCAGCAGTTCTTAACGTAAATTTTGTTGAAGCCAAAGTGTACAGAAGATTAGGTTCAACGTAACCTGTGCAGTCAGTGTCCAGTGTAAAATGCAAAAGTGCAAAATGGTACAGCGACTAGAAAAAAACGTGATTGTGATGCCACACTAAGCAAAGACAGGTGCCTCATTTTAAGACACAACACTTTAAGCAACACACAGAATTTCTTCCAAACACTACCACGTCCTTTTTCAGTTCCATTCTTGCAATAGGTATCATAAGAAATTTATATCCTGACGATTCTTTCTTAAGAATCCACGATTTTGTGGAATTGTGAAAATGTATTTTCAGTGAAGCCATGCAACTGCATTTCCAATCTGATTTTTTTTTGTCTTTAATTCTCATTTTAATTAACCGGATTTAAGGTAATTGAGTTTATAAACCCTAAAAAACCCTGCATGAATATGATGTTTCACTATAATAGAATGAACATTTGTAGACAGAATGGCCTATTTTTCTTATTTATAAAATGAGACAGGCAACATTTATTAGCCAGTAGCTGTATTTTTTACTTCACTACAAAAAGAAATATTGAACAGGCAGCAAATTAATGAAAACACATAGGTCATGATTACATTTTTGAAACAACTTTGGCATGAACTCTAATTGTAATCTCTCAAATTTGGAAATACCCATCAAATTTATTGGTCTAGAAATTGTGCTTTTACTAATCCTTAAGCCAATGGAAATGCACAGCATCTGAACAGAATGAATAAGATATAGGTGGTCAGCCTGATGGAAGCCTCTACTCACCAGGGTAGGACAGATTTTCTACAGTCAGCAAAAGGAAGAAAAAGGGGAAAAAAATGGAAGGAAAGGGGAAGAGAAACAAAAGTTCACATTTAAAGTGACCAGCTATTCTGTTTCAGTTGCCAGGTAATATCTTTTTTCCATTTACTGCACTCATTCAGTTTAATACAACTCACTCTCATCTGACCTTCACATTAACAAAAGTCAGCAATGTTTTTCAGTGGCATCTCATAGAATCATAGAATCGTTAGGGCTGGAAGGGACCTTCAAAGGTCATGTAGTCCAACCCCCCTGCAACAAACAGGGATATCTCCAACTAGATCAGGTTGCTCAGGGCCTCGTCCAACCTGGCCTTGAATGTCTCCAGGGATGGAGCATCCACCACCTCTCTGGGTAATCTGTTCCAGTGTTCTACCACTCTCATGGTAAAAAATTTTTTCCTAATATCCAACCTGAATCTACCTCCCTCTATTTTAAAACCATTACCCCTTGTCCTATCACAACAGGCCCTCCTGAACAGCCTCTCCCCATCTTTCTTGTAGGCCCCCTTGAGTACTGGAAGACCGCTATAAGGTCACCCCGGAGCCTCCTCTTCTCCAGGCTGAACAGCCAGGCTGAACAGCCCCAACTCTTTCAACTCTTTCTCCATTAATAGATTAGCAAAAATACTTGCATTTCAGGCAAGTTAAGAGTCATATTTTAAATAAAAATATCACACTTTGTCTTAATTACAAAATGTCTATATGTTCTTAATAAACAATAGGGCAAACTACCAGGAAAATAATGCAAAATCACAACATCCTGTTTATTCCATTCTGAAGCTTTTAAGAATAAGTTAGATGCCATTATCAGAAGAGTTGGTGCTGCATCAAAGAAACTTCAAACCTCAGCCTCATGATAACAATTAATGATTTACTCCTAGGTAATATTCATAGCTGCAATTGAAATGGTGTGATTAAAAATATATCATAATATTCCAAAATGTTTATTTTTACTGAGCACTATGTAAATATACACAGCAAGAGGACTTTATTTTTCAAAAAGAAGGAAATCATCTAAGGTGTCATTTGTGATTTTTTTTAGTTCACAGAAACTGACCAATCTTGCCTTCAGTTATGTGGAAATAAGACATTACACGTCTTCTCCAGTCTTCATAGCAACTTTTATCTCTTCAATTGTACAAGAAATAAAAATATTGTGGTCTAATAACAGCAATTGCATTCTTTTAATCTACTGATTATACATTGCATTCTGATGCCTAGTTTCTAAATCAGTAACTGTAATAAAAATCAAATTTTTATCCTTATCAGAAACCTCTTCCATCTTGTTTTGTCTATGTGACACTTAAAAGAGAAATCAACAAATATTCAACTTCATATAATATTACACAACAGTAGATAATGACATACTAATCATAAATCAAACAATACCAGTCTAGAAAAAGCCATTAATCTAGTGAAACTTTATCAAACCTGTATTTATATAGTTACATTTTAACAAGATTAACTTCAAACACACACAAGAAAACATACCATCAGGCCATAAATCTCAGAGGAGCTTCGTACTTTTGGGAGTATTTCCATAGGAATATCAAAGAACCTGAACACAACACAAAATATTTTTTTTTAAATGGTCAGTCCTAAATCAGAAAGCATTTTGCATTTGTTTTTTTAAATAAGTTTAAGCCATTAAGAAAAAAAAAAACTATAAAAGGAACTTCAATTTCTAGGCTTTAATCCATCACGGTGCTTTTCCACTTGTTACAATACGCGACACTGAATTATGGAGTAAAACAGCACGTATTTGAATATTTTGAAGACATATCCAACTCTTTCAGGTGGAAAGTTATTCCTCTTCCAATAATATATTTGTAATTTTGTTGTTAATAAATTTAAATTTAAAATAGAGACAATAACATTGTAACTGCCTTACAAATTTGGTTAAGGAATAAAGAAACTATTAAATGTCATTGTTTCCATGAAGCAGTCTTCTACCTACAGAAAAAATCTGCTATTTTTAATTAATCCAGATAGTTGTAATTTCGACATTTGGAGAACAATGAATCTTAATTACTAATGTTAACATAAATACAACAGTAATTGCTGATCGTAGTCTAGATTAAGAGATTCTTACAATTAAATTAGTTTCTTCACACATGACTTACAGAATCTATTCAAATAACAGTATTACTGAAAAACTGAGCTTACTGGCAGAGCTCAGGATCCCATTCCAAGGAATGAATGTTGAACAACATTGTTCTACTGGCATTGGTTACATCTGTACAGTGAACACCTCCATTCTTTCCACCTGTCAAACTCTGAACAACAACAAAAAAAATCAACAATATTTGCCAGGAAAAGATATAGTTTTACTTCAACAAAGTAAAAAAAAATAAATTTCTAAATTCATAAAGGTTTCCTCTTGGGACTGGGAACTCTGGTATATCTGCAACAACTAAAGAGGCAGACCAGTTATAGTAGAACAAAGGCATGAGAGAGGTGCAGCACCACCTGGATTCTTATATTGCAAAAGTGGCTAATACATCTTTCTAAAGTCCAAGATTTTTCCACACAGAATCATAGAATATTTAGGGTTGGAAGGGACCTCAAAGATCATCTAGTTTCAACCCCCCTGCCATGGGCAGGGAAACCCTCCACTACACCAGGTTACCCAAAGCCTCATCCAACCTGGCCTTGAACACTTCCAGGGATGGGGCATCCACATCTTCTCTGGGCAACCTGTTCCAGTGCCTCACCACCCTCTGAGTGAAGAATTTCTTCCTTATATCTAATCTAAATCTGCCCTCTTTCAATTTAAAGCTATTACCCCTTGTCCTATCACTACATGCCCTTGGAAAAAGTCCCTCTCCAGCTTTCCTGTAGGCCCCATTTAAGTACTGGAAGGCTGCAATAAGATCACCCTGGAGCCTTCTCTTCTCCAGGCTGAACAGCCCCAACTCTCTCAGCCTGTCTTCAAAGCAGAGGTGCTCCAGCCCTCGGATCATCTTCATGGCCCTCCTCTGGACTTGCTCCAGCAGCTCCATGTCCTTCTTGTGTTGGGGACTCCAGAGCTGAACGCACTATTCCAGTTGGGGTCTCACGAGAGCTGAGTAGAGGGGCAGAATCACTTCCCTCAACCTGCTGGCCACACTTCTTTTGATACAGCCCAGGATACAATTTGCTTTCTGGGATGCCAGTGCACATTGCCGGCTCATGTTGAGCTTCTCATCCACCAGCACTCCCAAGTCCTTTTCCTCAGGGCTGCTCTCAATCCACTCTCTGCTCCGCCTGTATTTGTGCTTGGGATTGCCTCGACCCACGTGCAGGACCTTGCACTTGGCCTTGTTGAACTTCATGAGGTTCTCACAGGCCCATCTCTCCAGCATGTCAAGGTCCCTCTGGAAGGTATCCCTTCCCTCCAGCGTGTCCACAACACCACACAACTTGGTGTCATCTGCAAACTTGCTGAGGGTGCACTCAATCCCACTGTCCATGTCACCGACAAAGACATTAAATAGCACTGGCCCCAGTACTGACCCCTGAGGAACACCACTTGTCACAGGCCTCCACGTGGACATTGAACCATTGACCACAACTCTTTCAGTGCAACCATCCAGGCAATTCCTTATCCACCAAGTGGTCCATCCATCAAATCCATGTCTCTCCAGTTTAGAGAAAAGGATGTCGTGTGGGACAGTATCAAATGCTTTGGATAAGTCCAGGTAGATGATGTCAGTTGCTCTTCTCTTATCCATCAATGCTGCCATCATAGAAGGTCACCAAATTAGTCAGGCAGGATTTGCCCTTAGTGAAGCCATGTTGGCTGTCACCAATCACCTCCTTATTTTCCATGTGCCTTAGCATAGTCGCCAGGAGGATCTGCTCCATGATCTTGCTGGGCACAGAGGTGAGGCTGACTGGCCTGTAGTTCCCTGGGTCTTCTTTTTTTTCCCTTTTTAAAAACGGGGGCTATGTTTCCCCTTTTCCAGTCAGTGGGAGCTTCACCAGACTGCCACGACTTCTGAAATACGATGGATAGTGGCTTAGCAACTTCATCTGCCAGTTCCCTCAGGACTCGCGGATGCATCTCATCAGGTCCCATGGACTTGTCCACCTTCAGGTTCTTTAGATGGTCTCAAACCTGATCTTCTCCTACAGTGGGTGGTTCTTCATTCTCCCAGTCCCTGCCTTTGCCTTCTGTGACTGGGGCTGTGCCACTGGAGCTCTTGCCAGTGAAGACTGAGGCAAAGAAATCATTGAGAACCTCAGCCTTCTCCATATCCCGGGTAGCTAGGTCCCCCATTTCCTTCTGGAGAGGGCCTACATTTTTCCTAGATCTCTTTTTATCACTGACATATCTATAGAAGTTTTTCTTGTTGCCCTTGATGTCTCTGGCCAGATTTAACTCTATCAGGGCTTTAGCTTTCCTAATCTGATCTCTGGTTGCTCGGACAATTTCTTTGTATTCTTCCCAGGCTACCTGTCCTTGCTTCCACCCTCTATAGGCCTTCTTTTTGTGTCCGAGTTGGTCCAGGAGCTCCTTGTTCATCCATGCAGGCCTCCTGGTGTTCCTACCTGACTTTCACTTTGTTGGGATGCACCACTCCTGAGCTTGAAGGAGGTGATCCTTGAATATTATCCAGCTTTATTGGGCCCCTCTTCCCTCCAGGGCTTCATCCCACTGTATTCTACCAAGGAGATCCCTGAAGAGGCTGAAGTCTGTTCTCCTGAAATCCAGGGTAGTGAGCTTGCTGTGCACCCTCCTTGCTTCCCTAAGTATCTTGAATTCCACCATTTCATGATCACTGCAGCCAAGGCGGTCCTTGAGCGTCACGTTCCCCACCAGCTCTTCTTTGTTGGTGAGAACAAGGTCCAGCAAAACACTTCTCCTCGTTGGTTCCTCTACCACTTGGAGAAGGAAGTTATCATCCATGCATTTCAGGAACCTCCTGGATTGCCTATGCCCTGCTGTGTTGTCCTTCCAACAGATATCAAGGTGGTTGACGTCCCCCATGAGGACCAGGGCTCATGAACGTGAGGCTGCTCCTATCTGTCTGTAGAGGGCCTCATCCACTTGGTCCTCCTGGTCAGGTGGTCCGTAGCAGACCTCCACTACTGTGTCCCCTGTCCCTGCCCTCCCTTTAATCCTGGCCCATAAGCTCTCAGTTGGCTCCTCATCCATCCCCAGGTGCAGCTCCATGCACTCTAGCTGGTCTTTGATATAGAGGGTAACCCCTCCTCCTCTTCTCCCCTGCCTTCCTTCCTAAAGAGCCTGTACCCTTCTATTCTGACACTCCAGTCATAGGATTCATCCTACCATGTCTCCGTGATGCCAATAAGATCATATTCCAAGTGGTGCGCACACACTTCTAACTCCTCTTGCTTATTCCCCATGCTGCATGCATTAGCATAGAGGCATTTAAGTTGGACCATAGATGAATCTGACTTCCTGGCTGGAGTTGCTGGAATTCCTTTCTGCTGCTCTTCAGGTGCTTCCAGCATATCTTTCTCAATCTTGATATTACTCCCCTCCCCCTTCGAATCTAGTTTAAAGCCCTGTCAATGAGCCCTGCTAGCTGTTGTGCTAAGACCCTCGTTCCCCTCTGAGAAAGGCAAGTCCCATCTGGTGCCAGTAGGCCTGGTGCCATGTGGCCCATCCCATTATTGAAAAAGCCGAAGTTGTGGCGATGACACCAGCCACAGAGCAACATATTAATCGATTAGATGCATCTGCTTCTTCCAGTGTCACTGCTTGCAACTGGAAGGATAGAAGAAAAGATAACCTGTGCCCCAGATCCTCTTACCAGCTTTCCCAGGGCCCTAAAGTCTCGCTTGATCGACTTTGGACTTTGTGTTTCAGCTTCATCACCTTCCACGTGGAAGAGCAATAACAGATAGTAGTCCGTGGGCCGTATCAGGCTAGGAAGTTTCCTAGCGACATCTTTAACTCGGGCCCCAGGGAGGCAGCAGACTTCCCTCAGAGCAGGGTCAGCCCAGCATATTGGATCTTCTGTTCCCCTCAGAGGGAGTCGCCTATAACTATTACTCTTCTTTTCTTCCTTGTAGAGACGGTCTTGATACTGGAGGTTGTCCTTTCTGACCCTGGTGACACCTCCAGTGCAGAGGGACCCTCAGCCACATCATCCATCGATGGGCCTTCCACCTCCAGAGCTTCACACTTGTTCTGCAGAGGCACCTGGGGAGCTGAGGTAGGCAAGGAGAGGGGTCACCTGTTGCCCTGAGCACGGATTTGCTGTCATTCTTGGCTTTCCTTTAAGTTACTGTCTTCTGCCTTGTGGGGTGAGGAACCAGAATCCCCTTCGTCTTGGGGTTCTTTTTTTGCCTCTCTCTGTTTTTGCTTCAGGTCAGGCAGAACCTGACAACACCAGTCTCTGTCTTTCTCAGATTCCCTGATGCACCTTAACCTTTCTATTTCCTCTCTCAGCTCTGCGACTATGATGAGCAGATCATCCACCTGGTCACACCTCAGACAGTTGTTCAGACCACTTACCATGGAGAGGCTCAGGCATGAGAAAAATATTACAGCAACCTATAAATACTAAACTACACATAAGAATCTACCAGAAAAAAAATACAGTCATACAGTGACAGTAAAATTTCATCTTGTAAGAAACTTTAATGGAATTTCTTTGGTGGCTTGTATTGACATCACTGTGTGATCAGTGGGCATCATGTGTCAGTACTTTGCACAGGAATTTGCATGATATGGAAATTCATTTTAAAAAGATGATAAACTCACAAATACATACCCATATAAGCCATGAATCAATAGTCCCAAACATAGCTCTTCCATCATCAACTGCTTGCCTAATCTCTTCCACATTATCCAGAAGCCATCGAAGCTTCACTGCACTAAAATAAGTGCTAAGTGGAAGACCAGTCCTAAACTGTAAATAAAGAAAAATCATTTAAACACCATGCAAGACACTATGCAAGAATCTTTTCCATGAATACCGTAGATATATATAAAAATGGTGATAGTAAGTGAAAAACTGAAGACACAAAACTCAGAGAAATTACACAAACTTGCTATTTAAATAGGTCCTAAGCATACAATACACAAGTCTGAAAATATCAACTACAAATGACCAGTGCATTAAAGATCAAAGCTGATCTAAATGTAGTTCAAAGACCATTTATGTGGAAATAGTTGTTTGCCGAAGTCCTGTCTTATCTAGGATATCTCCATATGACTAGACAGCAAGTAACAACAAAAATGAGCAGCATGACACAGGAAAGATGGAATTTGTATTCTACTAGGATTTAAAAATCAAATAAGTTTATATGCTTTTTGACATCCATTTCCTGCCTATAGGAAAACATATATAAAATATAGAATATTTAATCAAGGAAAATATAAATCAAAGAATTATGACACCTTTTCCCAAATTGTTATATATATACCCATCTAAAAAAAAAGAATGAATTTACTCTTTATAAACTATCATCTTCCCAGTTCTCAGATTGGTTGCAATTAATTTCAATATTAAGGCATAAGATGAGAAAGGATAACATATTTCATATCCATAAATTATTTTGCAAACTGTTTTTTTCTACTTGTTTTTAATTTTTGTGTGTATTGTTTACTTATCATTGGATAGGTAGCACATGATTAAGTCTCACTAATAGTTACTTATTTAACTTCTCTAGTGAGATATGTGAGGGGTGTTAGACATTTCCCAGTCTCAGATCAGTGTACAGCATTATGCACATTTCTTATTACTTGACAAGCTAAGAAGGGACTAGAAGCTACAACTGACTTACTTTGTTTTGGAGAATTTTAAGCACACATCTCCAAAACCTTATATATTGTAGCAATAAGAGTTCAGCTACTATTTAAATATTCTGGAATATCTCTTACCTTAAAAAACGCTTTGTTTCTTCCTGGAATTCTTTTAAGAAGCCGTTCAACTGTTGACTGGGTTCTCAGGTCGAGCCACACTAAAAATATGAATAAAACTAACTGATCAACTGATTTAATACACAAAAAGTGACAATTACAAGCTTCTTCTACAAAACTAGAGCTCTTGCCAGCAAATTCCTGTCTATATTTTTAGCTTTTCAAGTAGCTGAAAGAATATTGTATTGCCATTGTATTTTAAATGCACTGTTGGAAAAATTAAAAATGGTTAGATAAACTCATTTGATTTAGAAGAACAAGCTATTTGAGAAATCAAACAAGATTTTCCACGTAATAGGATATATACTTTTCTCTAATCAAAGCCTAAGCAAACGGTTAATACTACTTTGTTTACAGCAGATGACTGTTGTTAATCTAAGAGCTTAAAACAAATAGCAGGTTGATTATTTACTATTCCTATGAAAACTTTGAACTGAAGTGCAACGTCAGAGTTATCAAGGTACAGCTGGCTTAAGACAAAGCTGTTAACAACATATATTTGAATACAGAAGAGTCCTGGTTTTTCAGTGAAACTATGCCCAAATAAATCTGGCACTTGACATGGCCTAAAAAAACAAATCTAGGTAACTACTGTTTCTCATCTGACAATCTGAAAAGCTAAGGTAAATTAAAAATAAACCTTCAAATTAATAAGTATTCATTAAACCTACCTAACACGTTTTTCCTTTACAATTAAATCAAAAGCATCCTGAAAATTTAGTAAGATCCTTCATTTAAAAGGAACTGACTGGGCGTTAAGTCAGAGTTTCATTACATGCCAGGGATGTACAAAATCCCTCAGGAACATTGTTTTTTGTTAAAAGCCTATAAAGCAATTTATTAAGTAATAATTTTAACAGAATAGAGGTTTTTTCATTGCACTGGTGTACACAAACACACAGCTTATGATACAGATATAAAAATAATAAAAGAAGCAGGCTAGGCCACTATGAGTTCTGCACAGGAAAACAGGGAAGCATTTTTCTACAACACACTCATTTTAAGGTAATACATATTCAGAAAGTATAGTAGTTACCAATAGCATTATAAAGAGGTTCTCCAGTTGTCTTGTCCCAAACCACTGTTGTTTCTCTCTGATTGCTGACTCCAATGGCTTCAGGACAAAATAGAAAGAAGTATCCTTTTCAGAAGGTTTGTTTTCCCCTTTTGGGGGTGAGGGAGGGAAAGGAGAGGTGGAGAGGAGGGAGGAACAGGTAAGGAGAAGAGGAAAGTAAACGGGAAATAAAAAGCTTCCAACTTTTTCATGTTATAATCTAGAAATATTACTTCTAAAAACTCATCATTCAACTTTTGCTGCTTAACCTATTTGCTTTAAATTTCTCCTTTTTTTTTTTTTTACAACAAACTAAGACAGCAGCAACACTGACAGGGAAACTAGCTTCTCCCAATAAGTATTAATTTACATTTCAGAATTTCTTCATTCATCACTTGTCTCTGTGATTTTGCAAGATTAAGTTAAGTCTACTTTGTAGATTCTGCATTGCTAATATACATGAAGGACTTATTTTCTCATCATTCCTCCCAGACAAACTGCTCCAATCCCAATTTAACATTTCCTTTGAGGCCAATACATGCTGCCACCTTTCTACTTATTGACTTAAAACCAAGAAAATCTGACTTGCTCAACCATGAGTATTTTAGAGTTCTCAGATACTCTTAAGTACTAGGAATACCTTTTATGTTAGTGATGTCTATGTTCAGTTGTTGCAGTTTCTCACAGGTCCTTTCCACACATTCATGGACAGACTTTAGTATTTCCTTTGGATCTTGTTCCACCCATCTTTAACAAACAGTAAAGATCAGTTAATGAAGAGACAAAAAATCACATTTAGGATAAAAAAGAAATTCTAGTCTGAAAAACCAGCTGAGCATTTTGACACAATCGTAATTACCAAGCATGTTGTACATATCTAGAAAAGGGGTAATGAATTGCAAACCTTTTTTGAACAGTAAGCTGTATATTCACAACAAAACCATCTGCAGAAACCAAAGAATTTTGTTTTCTTTTATTCTACACAGAGGGCTTTGGAAGCAAATGGTAGGTCAGTTAAAAACGAACAAACAAACAAACAAACAAACAAACAAAACACCTAAGAGAACAAACTAAGCAATTTCTATGGACGAAGCTGAAGACTATGATTAAATTGTAAAAATGACAGCTTTACCACTTTAAATGAGACTTTAAAGTTTAAATATGTTAATGAGTGGTCAGAGTAAAACACTAAGTATTTTTAGTTTACATAACTCAGAGCAGATATCGGACACCCAATGTGAGTTTTTTTATGCCGTTTTTTCCATCACACAGTGTTCTATAGCAGATACTATGTTCTTAATAATTCAATCAACTTCAGTTTTCATCATTCATAGATAAAAATACACAAGCTCTACCAAAATGTACACAAATAAAATACTGGAGAAAATTCATACCCTTCTTTAGGGAATTTCTGCTGTATCTCAACTTGATGATGACTCAAGAGCTCTGCTGTTTTTGCATTAAAAACCTGCAAATAAATTACACAATGAAATTTTCTATGAACATAGATGTTTAAACAACAATAAATTAACATTTATTCTTTTGAATAAATACAGTGCCATGATAATTGACAGTAATTTTTTGTCATCAACTCAAATATCCATATAACTTGTGTTCAGATATATGAATTTTTGTAATTAAGGTAAAGTACAATATTTTGGTAAGCTTTGCTGTCAATTATAACCGCTTTTTTTCTTGATGGATTCGGAAAGAACCTGTCAGTAGGATGCCATCCTACCTTTTCATGGCAAGCAGAGGAGGGTCAGATTTAGAAAACACTTTTGTGCTAACGGTACAAAACTCAGTTATACCTATCCACTCTCTAGGATGCAACTGAATCTTTTCTAGATGTCCTTGGTAATGTTCTCTTCTCATTCCACAAATTTTAGGAATCTCTCTTAACGCTTTTAATCCATAAACTTTTGATTTCATTTAGGTAGTACAGTTTACTCTGAAACTATTAAAACTGTTCTGACAAAGAGCAGATTAAGTTCTGATTGTACAGTTTCTTTGAAATCCTAAAGTGTACCTTTAGGGTGAGACTTTGAAGTTTAGAAACATTCTAGTTATGTATTAGAATCACAGAATAATTCAGACTGAAAGGGACCTTGAGAGATCTCTAGTACAACCTCCTGCTCAAAGCAGGGTCAGTTATGAGATTAGACCAGGTTGCTAAAGGACTATTTCTAGACAGATCTTGAAAACCTCCAAGGATGGAAACAGCACAACCTCTCTAGAAAATACTAAAAGCTAATTTTTCCCCTCCACTGTCCAGAAAAAGAAGTCTTAAAAAGGTACACATTTGATCTTTTCTGTTATCGGTTGGAAAGATTATCTGTATTTCATCTACCAGCTCAGGCTTGACATGAAGCTATCTTAATAAAACCGTAAGCTCTGTCAGTACTACATGATTGGAAAGAACTGGTATAACGAGATACAGGTCTCAAAACACCATGCAATATAGTTAATAGGAGAGATTAAGTTTTGCACAAATACAGCAAGATCTTTTTTACTTGAAATTGCCTTTCTGCCAAAAGCATAGCAACATTTTTTTATAATAAAGATAGAAAGATAGAAGACTTTTTATTGAACCTGTATGAATCTGACCTACTAACAATGTTAGATATCATTCAGTAATCATTCACCATTAATCATTCAGTATTGCTCGAAACAGAAGGCACTGCATAAAGACTTCTACTGTCAGCAGGAAATAAATACAGATTCAATTAGACAAGGTCATTCACTGAGCCTGGTGTGTGCGACCTGCAGATAATAAAGGGTGAAGCTCTAGCACAGGAAGGCTTTTTACCTCCTTCTAAGCAAGCTGTTCTAACAGCAATAAATTCTCAACAGGAGCAATAACACTACAAATGCATAGATTTTCATGCCCACAGAGAAGAACAAGGTAAATGTGCTCTCCTAATCTGTCACAAACAAATCCACAAGCTTCTGATATCCTCAACAAAAGCAGCAGACACTCCCTGTACCGCAGGGAAAGGGATTAAAAAGTTTCACAGGGAACAATACCATGTTCTACAGTGACAAATAGAATCCTGATACATGAAAGGATGCCAAACATAAATGAGTCATTACATTTAAACCTAGAAGATGATAAACAAAGTAGGGAATAAATAGAATAAATAGTACCTCTCCTTCTTCCCCATCCCTCCTCCCCTAAAAGAACCGTGTTGCCAAAAAAAACCCCAAATGGTCCCTGTTTCTCCCTGACAGTGGTGAGAGAAAGAAATAAATGACAATAAGTATGAGTAACTCAGATAAGGTCAATGCATTCCTGTTGAAACAGGTCTGAAGTGTATTTCTGTCACTGCTTGCCTTTCTTCATTAAGAACTGGTTCCAGTTTATGATACTGATCTCTCACTTTTCATAGGGGGAAAAAAAAAGTCAAAGTCAGTTTTGACCTAATCGTATCAGCAGTAGTCACAAAAGAATTGCCTAGGCTATCTGGACACATAGAGCTATCTTGAACAGAGATGATTTGATGAAAGTCAGTGAAAACCACCAGATATGTACTGAATTCTCTGGTGAGAGATTAAAAAAAAGGAATAAATAACACCCTCCTTCTGCTCTCAACAAATTATGATACAAAGAACTGGAGTTTGAGCGTTGAATCTCAGAATGAAGGAGAGAAGAAATACCTACTTAGCTGTGCTGTATGTAAGCAAGCAGACGTGCAAGGGCTGATCACTTAATTCAAGCTCTTTTTAGGGTCTCTAACATAACACGTGACATCATACGAAGGGGTGCGAACAGTTGCATGGTATTACACTGAGTATCATCTTACTGGAAAAACATTCAGATGAATCAGTTGTAACAATTTTCAAAGAATGAAAGGGAGTATGAGACAAACAGAAACATGAGGCACATGGAAATGATGCAAGAAGCTGCACAGCTGAAAAGACAATCATGAAAACAGATTTTAGAAGTAACTTTTCATGACTCTCAAGCTTTGCCACATAACTGCCTGCAGAAAAGCTACTTTTGTCAGCCTATGCTGTACGCTCCTGAGTTTCGGTTAAGATGGAACAGCTATAGCTTTGCAGGCAAACAAGATCAGACCTGGAGTTATGAAATTGCATTGAAATCAACCCAATGGAGGAAGGATGACAGACAAATAATAATTCCACCTTTAGCATTTAACTAGGATTAGCAGGCAGTCAGAATTTATGAATAAGTACAGTTTAACAAGACTCTAGAAATTACTATGCTTGGAGGGCTCCTGATGAACAGACCTCCCTTCCCCTTCCCCTGCTTATGATTACAGGAATAAAAAGAAAAACTATAATGTATTTAAAGTCATAAGAGCTAAGAGTTAGGGAAAAATTAAAGTATTTGCAGTATTTTTAACCCTTCTTGTTAGCCAGACAACCAGGTTTTGCTTTTTCCCAAAAGGTCCCATTGCTCCAGTAGAGGGGTGAAATAGATTGCCCTCTGAAGGGTAAGCTCAACCGGTACTAAGTTTTTCTAAACCAGTTTTGTTTGTTTGTTTGTTTTTTCTAAAATCAGTTTTGTTTACTGAAAAGAGTGCTTACAATGTGATATAGCTTTATTTAATTGTTTCTTCTGGAAATGAAGTAAAGGAAGAAAGACATATTCCACTGAGGTGGAAAACCAAAATTGTCAAAATTGACAAACCTAGAACTTGAAGTACTGTATAGGTACTTCACTGTATGTGTACTTTACAGAATATTTTGATTCTTGCTGTTCCTGGATAAAATTCCAGAAAGACTCTACCCAGAAAATACCTTTTAAGAGATCAGGCAGTGGTTCAGAAGGCCAGTAGCTTCTGATCTCAAGACTTTTAGCAAAAGAAGTTACAGTGGATTTTTGTTATATGATTCTTGAACAAAATAAAATTGAACATGAGAGATGCAAGTATTTGATGAAAATATTTGGCAAAACATCTAGACCAGAATTTAGTCCTCTGAGTACACTTGTTCAGCCTACTCAATTTATTTTCCTTTTTGGTTGGTATCTTTAAGAAAACGAGCCTTAAGCAATTGCACTGGTACTCAAAGCACTGCGCTCTCCCTGGTACATCTGGATCTGTTATCGAGGTTCAACCCAACTTAACAGAAAAGTTGAGATCTCAAAAACAATTACAGTTTATTTTGCAAAAGCAAGTAGTTTATCAAAGAAAAGATTCAAATGAGGGTCCCTGGAGGGTAAAACTATAGCATAAGCTAAAACTTTATGTGCACTTTGTGAGAGAGGCAAAGATAAATAAGGAGTGACAGGAACAGAAACGCACCAAAGTTCTGGTGCTTCTTTATTGCCTGTGCTCATACAGCCTCATTCACATAAGCAAGAGAATCTCTCAAAACTTGTTTTCATACACAGAATAATTAATTCTAGAAGGAATCTCTGGAGGTTGTCTAGCCTAACTTGCTGCTCAGGTAAGCTTAAATTTAAAGTTAGACCAGGTTGTTCAGGACCTTTTCTAGGCAGGTGATGAGTATCTGCAAGGATGGAAATTCCACAGGCTTCTTAGGCCCCTGATCCAGTGTGCCTCATAGTGAAACAGTTCTTGCTGACATCTGTTTGAAACTTCAATTGCTGTAACTTGCATTCATTGTCTGTTGTCTTTTTCTGTGAACATCTGAGAAAAAGCTGGTTCTATGTTGTCTGCAAACTGTAGTTAGATAGCTGAAGACACCCCCTTAGACTCCCTTGTGATAAAACAACCCTGATCTCCCAAACTCATGCTAGTGACCCTCTGCTGGACAAAATCCAGTTCTTCAGACTCTCTCTTCCTCTGGGGGGAACCATAACCAGACACAGTGTTCTCTGTGCTGCCTCCTAAGTGCCACACAGATGGCAATAACCACTTCCTTTGATTCGCAGTCTGTACTTTTCTTAATGTGGTTCACCTTCACTGCCACAAGGACACAATGCTCACTTGTATTCAACTTGCTGTCTAGTAGGAATCCGGGTCCTTTTTCACCAAGCTGCTTCTTAGCCTTCTATCCCAAGTGCTAAACTATGTTGAACTTCATGAAGCTTCTGCCAAGCCCCTTCTCCAGCTGGAATTCCAGTCAACTGCTCTGCCCAGCTTGTGGTCATCTGTAAACTTGAGAAGGCATTCCAACCCATCCCCAAGGTTGCTGATGAAAACACTATGGGGTATCACCCCTCACTACTGACTGCTGTGGAACATGGCTTGTAAAGTGGTCACCTGTTATTGTAAATTTAGACTCCGAACTGTTGACACTACTCTTTGGCCTCAAAGGACCAGCCAGTTTTTCACCCAGACATCTTTAACCTGGTCAAAATCTTCCGTCTTAAAAACCTAGGTAACAGTTGCACTGTACTACTGAATAAACATGTGCAAAGTAACCAACAATTTGATTTTGACTGGTGACTTGGTGAAGACGAAAATTGTTAGAAGCACTAGAGAAAAAAAAAATGTAGAGAGATCATTGAGAAAGGTAGGCAAAATAACTATCACAGTAAAAGACTCTGAGGTAATAATAGAGCCAAAGAAACAACTCAGGCAAAAAGAACACCACATTACATTTTGGCTTAAAATATTTCAAAGCAAAGTCTCTCTTCTAACTGTGGCAATCTCTTTCCAGCGCAGAATTCTCCAGACGTGTGTGTTATCATCTGAATGACTGATGCAGCTTGTAGCAGATCCCTGAACACTTTGCCCTCTTCTTCCCCCCATCCTATGTTCTGATTTAAGTCAGTGATGATGTATCTTTTTTGCTCAAATCCACATAACTTTATTATCACAATAGTTTGATCGCACTGCCAAGTTTAAGACAATACTCTATTTTGAAATTAATTGAGAGAAACTGAGATGAATACAAAAAGAATTGAAGAGAATGTTGGACACAATACACTTTTTACAAAAATTAAGGGAAGAATTATGGCCTCTTATTTATTTGTGTAAGCACCTGAATTCTCAAACAGAGGAAACATACCTCATGTAGACAGAAAAATCTCCCTACTGCATACAAACCACTGATGAATGCATCTAGTGTAAGAAATTCCTTGTTAGAAGAACTTGTAAAAACACCTGCAAAAAGAGCTCAAGTATAAATTCAAAGCTTGCAGTGACTCTTTTCATTCTACTAGTGCTATCCTTTTAGACTAAGAAAAAAATTAACTCAGCATACACATAAAGCAGATAAAATTTTCTTCAGTTGTTACAGGGAACTTTTCAAAATTATTTTCTGAAAAGGACTCCTGATTGTCATTCAAGATAGCCCACTGGTGTAATTTGTCAGTTCGGAGTTTCTCTCCACCCCTAGATCTGTGCTTTGTCATTGGACAATCCCATGAAGGTCATGATATTGAGTAATAATGGTTACATAGGTCAAGAAGATAGTCTAGTCTCCTGTTTTATGAAAGAAAATTCCACATGAAGGAAGCATTAAAAAAAAAAAAAAGAAAAAGAAAAAAAGCAAGAGCAAGCCAAAACATTCATCTTCCCAGTTCAATATTGTGCGCATTTGACAACATTTTGTATCTATTCCTTATCTATATTCCACTTCCTCGGTAGAAATTATCCCTGGGATCTACATCAAATTACCATGACTTACAGACTAGGTGACAGGACATTTGCAAAGATTTGCAAGCAGGAAGTTTATATAGTAAGCTTCATATATCATAACATTAGTTACTGTCTATTACATAATATGGAAATAACTAGATCCTTAAACTAAAGGGCTTATATATATATATACACAATTAATATATTAATCATCCCAACCTTAAACAAACTATCTTCCTCCAGTGTTTAAACAGGCCTATCTCTCACAGAGTGTACATATTCATTCACCTGAACACCTACAGTGCACGGGATGCAATGACACTAGGGCTGTAGCATCGGGAACTGCATGCAGCAGTCACTCCAGCAGGCCCAAGTAGGTTTTAGAGGGGAACACAGCAGAGTCACTGCATTGTTTGAACAGCCGCTAATCACAGTCATTGAATTCACACGGATCTATCTCCCCGGTGCCTGAGCACCCTGTCCATTTGATTTCGTTCAGGGCGAGACACCCGACGGATTTAAAACATAGCCAGCTCGAAGCGGCAGGATTTTGCAGCCCCCCTCAAGCAGCAGCCAGAAACGCGAGCCTCCGGCTTGTTCTAGGGCCGAGCTCGCTCGCCCTCGTTCTCCGCGGGACAGGCAGCACTGCTCGCCCTCAGCGCGGCGGGAAAGCGACAGGGACCTGATCGCCGGGGGACACCGCCGGCGGCGGCTCCGTCAGCTCCGTGTCCACCGGCGCCCGCTCCTCCTCGCGGCGCGGCAGCCCTGGCCCGCCGCGGGGCAGAGGGATGCCGTCCCCGGGGCGGGTGGCGGGAGCTGGGGTAGCGGCAGCACGGCCCGGCGCGGCCCGCTCCCCCTGCCCTTCCCCAAGGGCACAGCAGAGGCCGGAGGCACCCTGTGAGGATGCGGGAGAGGGAAGGAGCGGAAGCACCGGCTCCCTCACGCCGTGGGGCCGTCGCCTGCCCCGCACGCCTCAGCGCCCGGGGCCGCCCCAAGCGCCACGATTGTGCTCACCAGGAAGCGAGTGGAGCTGGTGCCCTGATCGATGGAGCCCACCAGCGGCCCCAACACCATCCGGTCCGACGCGGCCATGAGCCCCGCTCCGCCGCCCGTTGGGTCTCCTCAGCGATCCCGTAACGCCCGCGCTAACGCTGCCCCGGCGGCTCGCGGCCGGCTGCGCGTGGCGGCGCGGGCGAAGCCGGCGGGGGGGCGGGGCGGGGGGCGCTGCCGCGCGCATTGTCCGCCCGCAACCAACCAGCGGCCGGGGCGCGGCGGGGGCGGGGAGGCGGGGGGCGGGACCGGGGAGCGCAGGAAGTGGGCCGGAGGCGGGGGAGCGGAGCGGGGCGGGTCACGTGGGGCGCTCGCGCGCTCGCTCGCTCTCCCGCGCGAGCCCGGCTGCCGTGAGGGGAGTCGTCGCCCCGCGCGGAGGCGCGGGAAGCCCGGAGTGTTCGCCGAGGGAAGCCCGTGTCGCCCGGCGAGGGGCTTCGGCGGGCTGCGCGGGGCTCCCCGGGGGAGCCTGCTGAGCGAGGTCCCGCGGCCCCGCTGTGGGGTCACTTGTGCCCTGCGGCGACGTTCCCCGGGGCGAAACCTGCTTGGCTTGTAATGGGGGAGAGCGGAAAGAAACCCCTCACGGGCGTGGCCCGCTCCGAGGCGGTGTTCAGGCGGGGAGGTCGAGCGCCCGAGCGGTGCCGAGCCGAGGTGCCTGCTGGAAATTTCCTGTGCCCAGGAGGCGTTCAAAACTGAGTCACCACAGCCGTGGCATCGGCCGAAAAGCGTTAGCGGCCGCGAAGAGGCTTGTTTCGTTGTTCAAAGGTTGACTCTGCGTCGAGCAGAAATACTGACTTTAAAAAATGGGATCTGTGTCCTCCTCCTTTTCTACTCGTTGGTAACTAGTGCTTCAAGAAAAACTGCTGGTGTTGCAAGACCCGTGATAGAATTGCAAAAGCTAATAATGCTGACTAAAACACATGAGAAGTTACTTAGTGGCACACGTTGCCAGAAAGTCAGCCCCCACAGACGCCATTAAATAGATTCGTCTTTGATGTAGCATCCCGTTAGCGGTCGTTGTCCAAACTCACGGTGTTCTCTCGACATTGCTGCCTGATAAGCAAAATCCGATTGCTGCAGCACGGTAATATTTTGTGTAACGTTTTACCCAACACTTCTGACATACCCTTTTTTTGCTTGCGACAACTGTAGTTGACTTGAAAACGCTTTATGCAGGACTACAGCATCTCCATGTAGATTGGCGAGTCAAGGAACTAATCTCGTGGGATCTTGATTAAATCTGAATTCATTAGTATAGTTGCTAGGAAAAACGTGGGATTTGTGTTATTTCTTTTGTTTCTTTTAAAAACAGCCGTATGGTGTTATGAACTGATTTTAACTCAAGATAAGACATGACTCTTTTCAGCAAAGATTTCTCAGGATCCAAAAAGGGAGAAAGCAATATTGTGACTGATATTTATGCAAAACATTAAATGCTACTGCACTAAAGTGAAATACATGAAGCTCACTGAGTTACAGAAATTTTCTAGGAGTCTCAGATCTACCCTTTTTTGGGGTATTCTTTAGCAGTGCCTGTGTATTTTCATAAACCAGGAACAGGATGGGTGGCAACGATAACATGCCACTTTTTTTTTAACCTGCAACATACAAACAAGCAAGACAGACAGAAAGGGGAAGAATTTTGTCCAAAGCTAGAAAATACAGAGTCAGGGAGAACAGCTTATTCTTTCTAGCTCATTCAACAATGTACTTTCCCGTCTTTTACAATTCTATTCTGTGTTTGAAGAGAACATTTTTTTTTCCTGTGGTATGTGAGTGTTACTATTTGCAGATTTATTAGTAGATAGTGGGCACAGTCCCAAGGAAGCTGCCTGTAGGGAAAGGAAGGGTGGAGCTGTGGCCGTACCTTTACGGTAAGATGGTCTGAGGCTGAACTCAGCCAAGAGAGTTTTAAAGGAATTAGCTTCCTTTAAAGGAAGGAACGTGACTATCTGTGTGGACTGATTTCTTCTGCTTCTGTCTCAGATCTCACTGAGGCAAGCCTACAGAATGGAGCTTAAGTTGATAGTTTTTCAGTCCCTCTACTGAGGAACATATAAACCAAAAAAAAGATCAAGCTCTTATCTAGCAAGTGCTAGTTGGGACCCTTGTATATGTTAGCATTCATGACTGAGAGATTTTGGAAGTTAAATATATATTTACTAAAACAATCTCAAGCCTGGCGGAAATAATGGAGGCTCCCATTGATTTTGGAAAGCTTAATTACAGCAGAGTTGAATTCTGTTCCCCAAAATACTACATTTATGAAGATGGTGCTTGTTTTCAACTGCTCCTGCAATGTGGATTCCTGCAAATGGTGCTCTTGTTCTGCAGAGTGAATTCAAATGGAAGTTCTCTCCACCTCTGAATATAGCCCCACTGTTTTTTTGGACACTCAAAGTAGTGAACACATTTGAAACACATCCATTAAGCACAGAAATATTTACAATGCATTTTTCAGAGACAACATGGTTTAATTCCTAAAGAACTATTTTCAATAGCAAATAAACCCAGTTGTTTGCTTGTGGTTTTGGTTTTTGGTATTGGTTTTGTTTTGTTTTTTTTCCATCTCAGCAGAATGGAGGGATGTCGGTGATTAAATTCTGCTCTTTCTGGCTGATTCTTTTTTACTGACCTCAAGTTAAGGACAAAATGTGACTGTGTCAGGCTACTCCAAGCATGTGATACGGTGTGAAATAAAGAGTGGATGCCAGAGGTCCTCATGTCTTTCCCTTCTGCCTTAGTGACAGAGTCAAATCCTGCTCTTCCTTACTGATGTTGGATCTTTGTGTTCCCCTGGGAAGAGCTGAAGGCAAATATTTTGAACTAGCCTGGAACAGGTGTAGGTATAAAGTGTACCGTGTGCTAGGGTAATGAGTCACGCTGTCACACCCTTTTGCCTACTGGGAAGATGAGCAGTGTGTGTGAGAGTGCGTACGCCTGCGCACGTGGATAGATCCAGTCTCTCCCACTGGCTTAGGGAGCAAAGACAAATAGATGATGACCTTGGCTGCCACTGCCCTTACAGTTGTATGGATCGTCTGCAGTGCCCTTGTGCAGGGAACCTTTTCGTAGATCCAGGGGAAGGAGGTTAAAACAAACATTTCTATATTCTGTCTCCTAGGTTTATTTTGGAAGGTATCCACATGCATTACCCTGTCACCATTTGGCAAGGACAGCTTTATTGTGAAGCCGCGACTGTGGTGATGCAATGAATGTCTTGCAGGATCTGTTTTACTTCTGACCTGGTATCAGTTTTCCCTGAATTACATTTTATATTTAAAATCACTCTCACACTGTTTAAACCCTGAGTGATCATTGTTGCAGTTCTGGTGGACAAAAATAAAACTTAGATGAAATAAATTTGCGATTTAAAGATAACTATGTACTTTGAAAAGTAGTTACTAAGCCAATAAATCTTTACATACATAGTATTATTCAAATCAAACTGGAGAAATCAGAAAAAAAACCTACAACCCAACAACAAGAATTTTGTGTAGATAAAAGTAAGCATTCTTGGGAATCAACATGAATAATTCAGAGAAATATCCATTAGTGGTATAGTAAATACTCCGTGCTTCAAAATCCTTAACTCAGAGATACTTGGTCTTCTAGCTTCCATTCAAAAATGTGGCAACTTACTGCAAAATTTACTCCTGAATGAAAATGTACACTGCATTGAAGGGAAGCATTAAAACTGGGTTAGTTTTCTGCTGTTTTCGTAGCCAGTGTATTTTGCTAGCTTTTTTTTTTCCCCCCATTCATTTTTATCAAGCGAGTTAATCTGGTTCGTGCTCCCTAAACAGATGATAGGAGTTGTTCTCATAGGCTAATTCTGTTCCTTACTTTCACTTTCAAGTTAGCAGAGGCAGGATCAGCTGCGGCTCATGCAGAGTACCTTTTCACATGCATCTTTTTTGCACTGGATGGTGGATATTTCCAAAAATAAGCTTAAGTGAAATTGCTGTGTATGATAGTAGGATTAGAAAAAAGGCAAATTGCTCTAAATACTGGCATTGGGCATTTTGTTCTCTAAATCCTGGCTTGGGATTGAAAATTTAGTGATAACACTCCAGGCTCTGGTTTCTGTATGTGGTGAAGATATTTAAAACAAGAAGCAGCAATGGGATTGTATGAGAATTCCGAGGCTGTCGCTACACTGGATTCAAACAAGTTCCGTTAATCCTTCACTAACCTGAGCTCCGACATCATGCGGAAGAACTGAAGCAAAGCAGAAAAAAATAATGTTTCAAGTGTCATATGTCCACAGAGAATACAGAAGGACAGTGTTTATTAAAACATACCATCAAATATATGTTCTTTTTATAGAAATATATTTAATTATGCTCAAGCAAATATATCCCATACTTTTGGTTTTCTGTTTCAGTTTGGTTATTGCATGCTGAATTGCTCTGCAGCAGCCTCAGAAGGGCACTGCGAATTTAGTGCTGATTATTATACAGTGGTCCAGTCACTTATTCTAGGTAATTAGATGGCCCCAGGATCTGTACATTTCTTTGTCTAAGAGCTTCAAAAGCTTTTGATACATTATCTCTACAAAACCTCGTGCAAAGGTATAATGCCTCTGGCATTATTTCACAGATATGGAGAAAGGCTCAGAGCAGCTAAATTACTGGCCAGCGGTCACGTAGCAAATCCTTAGCAGAGCAGAGGTAAAGGACAGGTTTCCCTCAGATCCAAAGGCACTGCATTCCTTAGCCTCTGCGTTTCTCAGGAATCAGCAACTGCATTCCTGTTGACCTCAGAGAGAAAAGGACTGATCTAATAATAACCAACAGAGGCAGGATTCCACAGGGTAAGTTGATCTAGCTGCACATTGGTCCTCAAAGACGATGTTTTTACCACCACCATCCTGATCCCGGCTGTGCACAGTTTCTGCTTACTGTGCAATGGGTCTGGTTTTTGTTGGATCTCTCCTTGAGTTGTCTGAGCTCATTAATATGGCAGAAAACATACCCAGACAAAATAAAAGCACATCGTTTTCTGCCAAGAAGCTGAATTGACTCACTTACTGTAATGAGTGCCAGAGCTGGGGCAAAGGGAGAACTTTCCACGGCTAAGTGCATGGGAAAGGTTAAGAATAAGTAGGAAATGATGTGGAGGAGACTAGGGACAGCATGAAATGTTCAGCAACTGCAGCCTCTTAGATTGCCTTGGCTGCTTACAGACCTTCAGCCTCCACATCATCAAATTGAATGTTAGCTCTCTGTTGGGAAACTCTGGAGATATTAAATGGCTGAACAATATTCATGAAGACTGAACTATACTGTCTCGCTTTGAGAATACCTTTGATACATCACTGTTTGCAATTTTACATCACAAAACTAGTGTATCTCATAAAACTGATGAGAGAGCTCAGCTATACAGAGGCCTTCTGGAGATTTTTTATGCTCTGGTTATATCCCAAGGCAAAATCATGTTAGTTACCAGTAGCTGGAGTTCTTGGGGACTGGTAGATAATGTATAAAGGGCGCCTGAGAGACCTGTGTTTGCTCAGCCATGAGAAGAGAATGTCTAGGGGACATCTTACTGCTGCCTGTAGCTGCCTTCTGGGAGGGTGTAGAGGAGATGGATCCAGTCTCTTCTTGAAGGTGCCTGGTGACAGGACAAGAGGAAAGAGACACCAGTCGGAACACATGTAATTCTGTTTAGATGTAAGGAATGGCTAGAAACAAGCAACTTTTTTTTTTAATTCCCCCCCCTCCCAGTCAGAATTGTCCAACACTGGAGCAGATGCCCAGAGAGGCTGTAAAATCTCCATCCTTCAGGATACTCAAAATGCAACTGGGCAAAGCCTGACCAGCTTGCTCTAACTGGGTCTGCTTTGAACAGAGGGTAGGACCCATTGGCCTCCAGAAGTTCCTTCCAGCACACGTGATTCTGTGATTTTTTTTTGAGGGTAAGTGCAACAAGCACTCAGTACTAAGTACCTATAGCCATGCTCCAGCTCTACTCCCTTTAACTCCTACAGGTCTGTAGGTAGACATCAGCCACATGCTCTCAGTTTCTCTCTATTTGTAATCTAAAAAGAAACAAGTTGGAATATGAAACATAGTCAGAGGAGATCATGAAACTAGTGTGCTAGTGAATTACAGTTCTCAAGAAACTTAAGCTGCAGCTAAACGATCTCTTTCCTTCAGAAGTACTGCATGCCAGCTTCCATGTGACGTGTCTCCAAGCAGAATACGAAACTTGTAATAAAAGTGCTTCAAGCAAACAATGACCTCAGGACTGCTGCCACTACCTGCGCCATTTCCAAATGCTTTAGCACTTGTGCAGCGCTTCGTAGTCTATAGTGGTTCAAAAAAGAATCTTTAGAGGGCCATCCTGTAGATTTTGAAGATGGAGACAGTCCTGAGATCATTGTGAGACAGTTGTCCACTGGTGTCATCTTTGCCTTAAATATCCAAATCAAAAATATCTCTGTGGGGCTGGGTGTTAGCAATAGGGATGAATGATAACGAAGAGCATCTGAAAGTCTTGAAACACAAAAGGCCAGAGCCCCGTGGGCATCCAAGTACAGTGATTCTTCCATTTTAGAGACTGGAGGGACAAGAAAGCATGCAATTTCAGCTAAAGTGGTAGTTGGGCTGCATTCTTACACAGAAGCATGAAGTGTGTGTGAAGGGATACCCCATCAGAAAAATGGGCTTGTTAGAATGCTCTTCTGTAAGTAACTAAATGTCATCTACATTGCAAGTGGAACTGCTGATAACTGTGATGGTTACTTCCATACTTAGGTCATCAAGGACTCCTTTCTGACTCATATTGGGGATAAATGGGCCATTTTCCTGAAAAAGCAGTGTTTAGAAGTGCAGGAAACGACTGGGCTTCGCAGAATGTAGGACTGATCAGCACCACTATTAGGACAGAAGATGCTGAACATCTTGTGTGAGAAGTATCCCTGCCCTGATGGAGTTTGAATTCTAGGAAGAGGAGAACCCCAGACAGTCCTAACCTTTATGTCACAAGTAGCCCTGCCCCACAGCCTTTCCTTTCTGAAGGGAGCAGTGTCAATATTTTCGTAAAAGGGTGGGCTGAGACATGGAAAGTTTCAAGCGTGATTCTAAAAGATTCCTGGAGACTGAGTCCTGCAGAAAACCTGAAAGGTTTTCTTCTTAGTAACCTTTTTTTGGTTTTTCTTTCTTTTTCTTTCAGCAGTACTAGCTGGTGTGGCAGTAGCGGTGAACAGTTGTGGGGGCTGAATCAAGCCAAGTATTTGGACCTTCTTTTCTTCTTTCACTTCTCTTTCAAGGCCTTACTGTTATTGGTGGAGGACTTTGAAGCCTAGCCTAGAACCTCCTGAACTGGCAACTGGGTATTAAGAAACCAAAGTTTCTTAGACATCTTCAGTCAACAGTCAAGAGTTGTGAGAAATTGTGGAAGGAAATGTCAGATGAGGAGGTCTCAGTTTGACTGATGACCCTTGACCAGGGTACGAAAGTTCTGATCCAGAGTAGCAGACCCTTTTTGATACCAAGGTCTGGCACTGATGTGATGGCACACACCATCAGGAGCTATTCCTGAATCTTGTGCTCTCTATTTTATAGTGTTCTAGGTTTGAAGGGGTAGAGACAGACATGTGTAATGCTCGTTTGTTCCTGAGACAGGAAAATCATTTGCTATATAAGCTGGCAAATATAGCTCACTGGTGACACCAAAATGAGCACCAACCTTTTAGAACTTCATAAAAGATGCCTTGATGTGCTGTAATTGGGAATTGAATTGAATTTGAAATTAGTTTGGAAGATATTTCATATATTTCTTTCTGAGATTGTCAAAGCAGAACCCCAAAACTACACTTAGGGGAGGGAAAAACAACAACCCAGCTCTAGAAAGAGAAGAAACTGTTGGATGGACTCAACTAAAATAAAGTACAAGAAAAAACCAGGGAGGAAGCTGACCAAACTGTCAATGAAGATATCAATGAAGCTGCCCACGAATAAAAGTGCTCTTCCGCAGTGGAGAATAACTGGGATTGTGAGGTAAAAACCACTGTGGGCTATCCTGAGGAGAGCATGAGAAAGTTGAAACATGTCTAGTAGAAATCATTAGGGCAAAAAGCCCAGTCACCCAAAGAGAAAGCGAATATGTGACTGATCTTCAAAGACTGAATTTGACATTTTGATAATTTATAGTTTGCTTTCTGAGCATCTATTGAGACTACATGTCCTAAGCATTACACAGGACAGCTAATCTAAAGAAAGCAATTTCCTTGTGCAGTGGTGGAGGAGCATGACAGACAAAAGAAGAAAATCACTTGTCTGAAACAGGGACTGGCTCAGCTGTTCTTACTTGTCTCCTGGAAGGTGAGGATGAACTGCTCACCACGCCGTCCTGACCCAGCACAGGAACCAGCCAGCCGCAGTCCAGGAATCCCAGGGTATGCCAGTGTTAATACCCGCTTCTGGCAGAGCCAGCTGGTTTACAACCAAAGCTGAAGGGCGGGGTGCCAGACCAGAGGCAAACATAAGGTTTGGAGTGACCATAAGGTGACACTTACGTACGTAGCATTGCAGGCAACCAGAACAGTCAGATTTGCACACTGGATTCTGAATCACAGGTGCTTGTGCAACAGGAGGTGTTTGTTACCTATCAGCTATGGCTGTTTCAGTGGATTATTGTGCAGCTCTGTGCATGCTCAAATTATGTGAATCATATACACTGGTTTTCCAACAGCACGTTCCTGTTTTTCTTTCATATACCTCAAAACATTGTTTCCTGCTGATGTTGCCTAGGCCAAGTTCCTGATAACTGCAGCAATCTATAGTCATGTTATTCTGTCATGTTCCATGGCCTTTGACATTTCAGTCTACTCATCAGTGGTTCATTAACAGAGTGTTACTTGCATATTCGTATTGCAGTTACTTGTTGTTAACTTCTGTCTGATTCCAGTAACACTCTTGGTCCGTTATCGGGGCAGGTGTTTGGTTCTCTTCAGGTAACAACACTCTTCTTCAGGACCGGAAGCTCCTTAGGGGCAGAGTTGAGAGCTAGGGTGGAAGCTGCACCAGCTGCCTTGTTTGTGAGTCATCCCTGTGAGCACATTAACCTCTGGAAGCCGAGTTGATTTTTCTATGCAATTTAATAACATTCCAATGACTACAAAAGGGTGATTTGTCTGTATATACTCCTTATTGAGGCTATTAGGCCAAAAGATATTAGGGGCAGAGATAAAATCATCAGGCCAGACATTCAAATGATGAACATCAGTGGTAAAATTCATCTACTTATTGTAGAAGTAAAAAAATTACCTTTCTAATGACATTATAAGGTCCTTTTTTTCTAAGATAAATTCATAGCTGGCTGTTCATTCTGTATCAGATTATGTTTTTGCTAATACAATACTACTACTAATACAATAAATTTAATTGTTAACTTTAACCTCTTTTATACATTCATTTCTGTCATATGATTTGAAATGGGGAGTCAGCCTGAGGCAATACACTGCTCAGTTTGATTTTGTATACTATAGATGTAGTTTATTCTTTCTGTTCTGTGCAGAAATCGTTAGCTGGCTAATGACCAAGACACTGCACAGTGAGTGCACCACCGCTGAATGGTTCAAAAATACTTTAGGAAAATTCTTGCTCCCCCTGCAGTCAAAAGAAGCTTTTGCAGTGAATTGAAGAAGGAAAGGGGATGTGCATTTCTCCTGTGGATGTCCTAAAACGTGCTTGATGTTTGTGTGTGTATGTGTTTGTTTGCTTTGCTTTGCCACTGCTTGCTTAAGAAGGAAACTAGATTAAAATTTTACATCAGAATACATTTCTCTTGGATATCTTTTCTTACTATCTTTGTTTGCTGTACTTTTGTAAACAAGATAAACAGTGAGTAAACAGAAAAATCTACTTTCACGGTGTATTTTGTACAAAGTTCTCCAATGATTAATGGTGGAGCATGTGGGTCTGCTAAAACAAAAGAGGATAGAGAGTATTAGAAATCTCAGAGGTATTTGAAATGTAGGGAAGTGCGATTCTAATTAATTCACAACAATATTTTAAAGCTTGATGTGAACTTTGAAAATAAATGACTAACACTAAATAATTATTACATATGTATGTAATATATGATTTAGTAAATGTATTTTATATATGTAAAATAAACATATATATGTATTTTGTATAATCGTACAGTGTTTCCAGATACTATATTAAAATAGTACCACAATATTGCATAAAGTTGTAAGTGGTTTTCTAAGAGTTCAATGCCATTAATTTTCATAGAATAATTTAGGTTGGGAGGTCGCCTCTTTACCCCCTTCTAAGATTAAAAAAAAGCCACCTTTATTTTTTTCCTAGAGATTCAGTTATGCTATTCCTTAAGTTCCCAGAGGACACAACAACAAAACGAAAGGATTTTTCCCGTACCTTCTTCTGGAAGGACTGATTCTTACTTTCTTTTACCTCTTCCTGTTTAAGATTTTGTAATAATTAGAAGCCTGATATAAAATGAAGAGCTCTTCTCTGGATGAAATGCTATGTTTTCTTTATGCACATCAGCAGAAGGTTTTACTTTTTATCATTTTGACAACTGAGACTGTGTATGTGAAACAGGTGATCCCAGGTAACAAAGCATATTTCTCATGGCAGCTTGCTGGGCAGGAGAGGAAGGATTTAAGAATTGCATAACAGAATTAAGCACTGAACATTTCAGATTCTTTAAAGTCAGTTTAGAGCTATATGTTTTGGCAAATAAAGGAGAGATTGTTTCACCAAAATGGATCAACTCAGAGAAATTATTTTCAGCTTGGAATATTAGTTTTTCTTCAGGCCAGTCCCATAAAATTTGAAGATCAGATTTATACCATTATACAGAAGGTATCTCCTGAAGGAAACACCCTGCACACTGTCTTTTGGCTATGCAAACAGCCCTTATCAGCTAAACTCCAAACAGCCGGCCTCCCGAAGAAATCTAACACACAAGCATTCATAGCAGAAGAGGCTCTTTTGGAAGAGAGGCGAGAAGCTATTTTCCCTGAAGGTGTCACGTCCTTCCTTCTGCACATAGAGCAACTGGTGTGTGGATACTGTATTTGTTACACGGTCACTCTGCCTCTCTTTTGTTGACTCTAGTTCAGAGACCATCTTGTTTATAACAGATTTTCACTGGTCATGGGAAAGGAAAGATCGTTCTACAATTTTATGAGCAATGCTCAGTTCATTTACCTCAGGAGGCAAAGAATGAGGAACAGGAATGTGCTCTGACAAAGAAGCAGTTCAAGGGTGGAATGTCCATTTCTTAGGAAATCTTATAAAATATGTCTTATCTCACTAATGCAAATCTCAAAAGGCCCAAACTCTTCCTCTCACCTTTGTGCCTTTAAACATGAGCCATGTCACCTGCAGCAGGCGAGCCCAATAATCTTCCGTGATTGTGGACCTGAGTACTGGAGAAGGGGAAAAAATGTGAAAGGATCATTTTTTCCAGTCTGCAGGTAAAAGAGCTTCTCAATTCCCAAATGGCTTCATAACAATTATTGTTTTAGAGGACAGAACAAAGTTCCCTCCCCCCCACGCTACAAAGACACCCACTGTTCCTCATTATAGGCTGGTATTTGTTGCATTAGCAAACGTTTCACCATTTAAGAGGTACATCCAATGTCCTAACCATAAGGAATTCAATTTACCACTTAAAACAGCAAAGGAGATAACACAGACACTTTGAGGCAGATTCTCCCTCTCCCTCTCCCTCTCCCTCTGTTATTTCTGAGGACCGAAACTTACCATGACAGATGGGATCAATCTATAGCTGCCAGGGTTGTGAATCAGGGCACTGGTAGTTTTTCCTCTTTCCTGGGCTGCTCTTGGATGGGAAAGCTGTGGTTTAGATGGGAAGTGCCCTTCAATTGCTATGCAGAGCTGGTCAGACCTGCTCAGTTCATCCCAGAGGTCACATTGCTTGGCAGAAAAGCAAGCAACAGAATGGCTGAAGTTACCTCTTCTCTGTTCTCTCCTTAGCCACAGCTGAAAGGCAGCAAGGCAGCGACCAAGCAGCTTCTGCTCTTCAGGGCAGATTGTGCTTCATGTTGGAGATACAGGTGCGTCTGCGGAGAAGTTGTGGAATGTAACTGGGGTGGTATGGAGATATGGCCTCCTCTTAGTCTTTTCTTTAGAGTGATGTAGCCAATTCAAACACTTGAGTTAAAAAAAAGCCCAACCCTTCAGGGTAGTCATCGGAGACCAGGTCTTCTGTTTACATAGTTGACCTTAGCAGGTCTCTAGAGCTCCTCAGGACTACCAGAGAACATTATCTATAATATGACCACTTTTCTCTGCAGTCCAGAGTCTGTGAGTGATAAGCAAACAACCTGCTTTAAGGGCAGCAAGCAGCCTTGATCCTGAGTTTTGCCTAGGCGTAATAATGCCAGGTTCAAAGTACTGTGTTCTGGTACAAGGCTAGATACAAATTTCTGTGACCATTGATTGCATCATGTATAACACATGGGTGAGTCAGAGATGTTGTAAAATATTTCCTAGTTACTTGTAACAGTAAATCCATAGCAGAATGTTAATTATGCTCTGATGCCAAGTGCTCCTTATCTTATCACGGCATATGGGTGTGTATAATTACTTTACAAACTTCTTCTATTATTTTATTTTGCCTTGGCTGACTTAGCATGAATGACTCCTCGGTTTGATGATGATACAGATGTCTGTAGGGTCACTGTAATTTTTAAGTTACAGTTTCTGTGTTGTAAGTGATGATGTTTGTGCAGCTTGGAGTGATATGAGACAAAAGAAAATTAGAAATGGTGCAAATACTAAACTACTCTGAAAAAGCTGCCTTGGTTCTCTACGTCTGTATAATTGCTTGATTTGATGTTTTTCTGCCCCTTACCAGTGACCACGTCTTTCAAAAATCAACTCATTGACCCTGAGCTTTCAATCTGCTTCTGAGAAACGTGTCCATGGTACTGTTCCTCCCTTTCATCCTCTCTGCCAGGTCTCATGGCCCTGGTTATTGCTTCAGCAGCAAACTGCAATGAGCATCATTTTTTTGTTAGCAGACAGAACTGACCATTTGTCCTCAGTTGTTCCAGCCTGTAACATTTGCTGCTTCTCCTTTTTTAGTTTGTTCATGGCACGGTTGCCCAGGAATACGTAACTCAAACAAACCCACAGGCAGTGGTTTGCTGGCGTCTGGTGTGTATGGACTAAAGTGCAGGAAGTTTTTCTATTATTTTGTTAAAAGTACTCAGCGGATCAACTTTTGATGGAAAGATGAAAGAAGAAGAAGTGAGGGATGTGGAAATCAGAGTCAAATAAGAGCCGGTACTTGAGAAAAAGATACATGAAATTCAGCCACTTATCACTGGATGGCTCTACCTAGAAATTACAGACATGTGCCAAAACACCTAATGTAACCAGGCCTCTGTAATACCTCTTGGGTTTCTGTGATTTTTGTGGTATTTTGATACACTATCAAAAAAATCCCTTCTTAGTATCCTGACTGCCTCTGATTTCACTATGTTACACTGAGGTATAGCAAAAAAACTAAAGAAGAAAACCCTCATCTATTGCTCAATCCTGTTTTCCAGTTAAAAGCTCTGTGCCCGATCTTAAAGCCTCACCGCTAGTGACTAGTTGTCACTGAACCAAGGAGTGCATTAGCAGCGTGACGCATGATTTATTTTTAACAAAGACTCCATGCAAGCATTGGAATTAGAGTATGTATCATATGGCAGTATCGTATACAGGTAGGCAGTGTTCCAGCCAGTCTGTATTGCCTTTGGAAAGAGCATTCAAAACCTTTATAATATAATTAACTAGTACCTTCATTGGAATTACACAGAAAATCCTGTCTTGTCCCACAGTCTGTCTAGCCACAGTGGGAATCTGACAGAAAGCCAGGAAGAAAACTGCCAATATTGTACTGGGCTGGTCCTGCAGAGATGAATAGTCTTCCTCAAGATGCAGACAGGTGAAACAACAAGCTCCTTCTTTTATCAGCTGGGATTTGCTGAGGCTTAGAGCTTATTAAACCTGCTGAGAAGGGAGTGCAGAGCTCACCCAGGGCAAAAAAGCAGAAAAAGGTTCTTGGGGAAAGGAAGCCAAGGGGAGGAGAGAAAGTTATGCTACACCCTGCTCTGGCAATATTGGTAAAACAGCTTCAGGCTCTGCTGCCCTTTTCTTGGGACGGTGCGGTGGGCTGCTGGAGTCTCTGCTCTAGACACTGCGTCTGTAAAGAGAATCCTTCAATAAAAGGTGGAACTACGTTCCAAGCAGCAAAAGTATGTCCTCCCAGACCTACTGCTTAGTCTTATCACTAATCCAGTGATGTGCTTTTCTATCTGGTACATAGGATGTAATTAGCTGCTACTTAATTGAGTGAACATATGTGAGTAATCATTTCAGACTTGTGAAGCAAAGAATGCATTATAGCATCCCTGCGGGATTCCTGCGGTAGGAAGTGATCTGACATAGTTAGGGGCTCAAGCACATTTTTATTTTGCAGGTGATGCTTTGAAATGTGGGGATCTAGGATGGCTGCTTTATTTTTTTGTCACCTGAAATACTAATTTTGATCACTTCTGTTTGCAGTGCACACTCAGATTTACAAATAAAAAATAATAACAAATTTTTTTTCACATTATTTACTGATATTATTTATATGAATTTCTAGCATTTAAAGAAGTTTTTAATGTATGAAAAGCATTAAATAAAACTAAATCGAGGAGAAACTGCCAGTCCTTCAGATTATATATACATATTTTGAAAGTTTAGCTACTTACAAAAAAATGATCCATGTTGGGGAAATATCCAGAAAAAAAAATGTCGCTTCTAAATTTCCTCTTTGAAAATGGACTTTTAAAGAGGCAGACGAGGCCTACCACAACACAAATTCTATAAAAGGAGCAGATCTGATGTCTTTGCATCCTGGCAAGCTTGAAAAATGACCTCAGAGACCCCCTAAAAAGATCTGGAAGATGCAAACATAAGCAGGGTTATGGCTGCTGATAAACCCTTCAGCCAAGCTGGCTGGTGAGATGGGGAAGGATACGTTTGGTTGCTTAAAGGATAGTTGTGGTTTGCACTGTACCCAGCATACTGCAATTTCCAGCTCCTCTCTGCTGCTGACTGAAGTGCATCATATCCTGAGGTATTTCAGTCAGCAGCAGAGAGCAAGCTGTACACAGTATTTATGGTGTACATCAATATTTCAGAAAATATATATCTATATACCTATACATTGTGGACCACCTTTTGTCCTCATTATTATTTGAGGCCAGAGGGATGTTAAAAAGTGTGTGGCATTTAGATTATTTTTTTGTTTGTTAAACCATCCATTTCTAAGTTATCATGCTACTAGTTAAAAACAAACAAACAAAAAAAAAAGAGGAAAAAGGAAAAGTTTTTGGCCAGACATTGACCATGGAAAGTTACAGGCCACCTGTGATTCATGCGCTGCAGACTGAATAACAGTGCTTATATGCTTACGTGCCCACATGTGGTTATGCACAGAAACCACAATATTCTCTCTGCCATCAGTGGGATCACTTGTATGGTAAGGTACTTTATTCAGTGCATATAGATTGGTGCAGCATTATTTATGACCTTCATTAAAAAGATAGAAGTGGAACAGTTTGACCACTAAAGGTAAACAAAAGATTATGAATGAAGAGAGGTTGAGATTGAAAGGAAATATTTCTGAACTGCGACAAGACCCATCTCCCAGTTCATGTAAATTAGTGAGAGGAGAGAAGAACATGAACTGAAAAGACTTCATTAACTGGTTGTTCATTACTGGAAAATACTAATGCTGGGAACATAACGTAGAACAGCTTCAATATGCCATGTCCAATACTGCCATCTTTTCTCATAGAAAACTCACTTTGGCCTTGGAGATTTTATTGGATCTTGCTGATAATTTTCTCATACCAAAAGCCTTGCTTTTTTCTCTTGATTTTCACATAGATTGAACCTGTAGAGATGACTGAATATAAATAAATATTTCTGCGTACCACAAAGGAGAAACAAAATTTAACAGAAGTATAAATTGTGTATTTTATTGATTAGAAGGAGCATATAAGGCAGCAAATGTTACCTATTACATTGTCACTTGCAGTACAAAAAGCATATTATAATGCAATAAGAAATCAGGAAATTCATGGCACTTGTTTCTGTAGATAACTAAAAGATTTAGTAGTCATTTATATGATGAAATGGCGATTTCATTTTAAAGTATCAAACTCTGGGTACAAAACTTCATCGATTTAGCCATGTGGAAGGTGCTGTACTTTCCGACTCCGGTTCCTGAATTCCCAGGCTGTGGGCCCCGAGCACAGCCAGACTTCTCGGTGCTGCATAGACAGTTGGTGGCCATGGGCAGCTGGAAACAGTAAATACAGGCAGGCACCAAAACTCTCCCACCTTTTGCAGAACGGCAAGGCTCTCTGTGCATCCATGCCCTTTTTTACCTCCTCGGAAGTGCACGGCCAAGAGGAGAACGATGCTACAACCACCTTTCTTCCACATAACAGGCGGAGGGCTGGAGTAACTCATTCAGGAGACTCCCTTCAGCCTGAAATATCTCAAAACCAGACTTGCCTGGCACTCATTTGGAAGATGAGACTCCTCACATTTTACTCAGAAGATTATGTTGATCTGTTTTCTACTACCAGCAATGAAGAAAGAGGAGAGAAAACTATACGATGGAGGCTTTTTCCCTGTTTAAAGACTGATGTTTTACTCAAATAATTGATTATACTGGTGTAATTAATGTGTTGGAAACTGAGTTTCAGGCTCTAATCAAGTGTGGCATACTAGGCAGCTTGAAATATAACTGATTTTGCTGCTAATAAATCATTTTGCTGAACATAAATCATTCATGATTGTTCTTTATGATGAAGTACTGGATAATGTGCTTATCTCCTTCCCGTAACTTCTTCTCTTCCAAAGACCAAAAGAGTTCAAAATATCCCCTTCGTCATATTGCTCCAAGTAATTATAAACTAGGTGATAATCTTAAGGTGTTATCTTTAACCTTTTGAATTTCTAAATTCTTAGATAATGGTATAGACATACTGAATGGGGATAGAGCTAAAATTGTTTGATAACCTGATAGAGCTTACTATGTACATATCTGCTTGAATATATGTACAAGAAAACTGATTTATTTTCTACACTTATTCCTACTATTAATTTTTTTAAAAAAGCTATGGAATATTGGTCCTCTAAAAGGCTCCCACTTCATAATTTCTGGAATACAAACTTTTTGCCTACAAGAGACAGGCAGCTGCCTTTGCACTGTTTGATAAAACAGGCCCAGACTAAGCAGAGATTTATTTATACTGAACCTCTGTGGTGGAGCCTGTAGCTCTGCAGAAAGAACTTCAGTATTCTCTTATGTTTATGGCAGTGTAGCGTTGTCAGTTACAGCATACTGAGACACACTAGCTGAATGGCGACGGTGGGCAAGGGTTACTCGGTGAGGAAACGATAAATTGTCTAGTATGGTCCTATAGATAAGTCCTTTGACAGCATTTTTCTGCCCTGCTTACATCAGCCAAGACTGCACCACATTCGTAGCGGATGTAGACAGTGAAACAGCTGGTGCTGAAACCCTACCTCCATGGTATGTGTGTTCTGGGGAGGTTATTTTGGAGAGCTCCACTGTGGTCACATGAAAGCCCATGAGGAAACTTGCCCGTGGCAAATTTCAAGTATGGTCCTGGTGTGTGTCCTCCTGCTGAGTTTCATCCAAAAGGAAGTCTGCTTCACGCACTTCAAGAGGCAAACCAAGGCACAGTGAGGGCATACAACTGGCAAATTTGTTTTGAAAATAAACTCTGGAGTGGAGATAAAAAGCTAAGATAGATACTTAGGGTCAAAATGAAATCAGTTTCCTAGAGGAAACTCCCCAGAAGTAGAAGGAATGTGGTAGAGAAGGAAACAGGGTGCAACTTAATTGTAATGTTTTTCTTTTTTTGGGGGGGAGGTGTGAGTAACACATTCTTGATGCATTGGACTTGCTGTAGCAAAGTACACGGACAAAAATAAGTTGGCGTGGCCTCGGACAATCATCTGAGCTACATTTACAGATGAAGAGACTGTCTGAATGACTGTCTAAGCTGCTGAAGCTTTCCCACTCCTCTCACACCTATTCCACGGGGTGTGGGAGGCATAGCACATGCAGGAACCTTTGCCAAAGTGGTCAGGTGCCACAATGTTGTATAGTCTCCCAACTCATTCAGCTCCAAATCTGGCCCTTGGAGTGTTACACTCACAGCAGTTGGTAAGTCGCAGTGTAAAAATTCATATAGGACAATGCTTCTTAGCTGAGGATCACCCTTCCAAGGTCATGAGTGAACATGGAGAAAGTCATTAGAATAAACGAGTGTCCTCAAAGCCTAGACTGTCAGGATGCTAATGTGCCATTTATATGACAGGAAATGACAGTTCTACATCTCCCTTCCATAGGCACATATAGCTACTGTGCAGAAATATAGACAGTGCTTCCTTTAAAGCACTGAAAACATTACACGTGCATGACTAGAGGAAAAAAAAAGGCTACTTTTTTTTCCAAATCTAGGTGCCTGAAGGTAAGTCTTAAATCCATATTAAGGTATTTCTATGAAAGCAGATTGATTTTTCAGTGGTTCTGGATAGCTCTGCTTTTCTGGCTGTGAAAGCACTTTTTACTTTCAGAAGTCTGTCCGTTTGTATCTTGCTGTTTTTACATGGATTTAGATGGTTTAAAATATATTTTGATAACTCTCCGAGGACCTTTACAGAAATGTACAGAACTGTTTTTTTTATACCACAAAAATTATTTCACAACAGTCTAACTAGGAATATATCCACATATATATATATGTATATATAGAGCTCACTGGATCTACAGAACAGGTAATTTCTAGTGATTTATTTCTTGCTCACCTCAATACTATTTCAACCAAATAATAGAAACACTGAAAAAAGTGTTGGACCAGTATAAATTTGTCAAGGCCTGAGACTGATTTATAGTACTGATGGAAGATAAGAAGAAAAAAAATAACAACATTAATAGTAATGTTAATGTTAAACATGAGAGAGTTGTCTGTTACTACAGTAGCTTTGTTTCCATGGGGAACACTTTTTGCAGCAAAGATATCTGTTGAGATTTGCATTGAACTGCCAATTTTGTCAAGTGTTTGTGCTTTTAGATATTGTTGATCCTAGCATAGCAAATGATTAGGTACAATATTGTTTGATTAAATTGTTGTATGAATTAGCTAGGGATGTCTAGGTAGGGCCAGACTGACAAACGTGCCTTTTCCATGCCTATGGCTAAGAAGAATTTGGATACAGGTCCTGATCATATATCATATCACAGCAAATATTTAGCAAAATTATGTTAATAGAAGCATCGTGCTACAACGTGTTTTCTGGCTGGCAGAGTTGGAAGCTTCCAAAAAAAAAAAAAACCAAACACCAAAACCAAAAGTATGTCCTTAATAAGGAAATTAAAATATAGTGAGAATGGAAATAAATTTATCTTTTTATGACGCCTTTTAAAGCAAATTCTGTACATCCTGTTGGGATCAATTCAAACAGTCCAGCTACATCGTTCAAAGAGCAAATGTCCTCTGCCCTTTAAAGAATACCAATCTCAAAGCCATATTCATTGTCCATACACCTCAAGTGTGGAGGGTGAACTCCCGCTTGCTCAAGGTGTTTTCATACACTGCCTCTGCTAAGACAAGCTGCCTACCTGGGTATGGCAGGCACTGATTGCGCCTCGAGTCTGTCTTTCCTCGTGACCGATTTTGCAGATACCAGGGAAAATCTGGTAATCCAGCATAGTTGTGCTTTTTGGTGGAAGCTGAGATGTACGAGGGTCTGCAGACCAGCAAAGTAGGCCTGCTGTGAAATGCGTTTCTGCTTTGGCATCTCACACTTCCTACCCTATTCAGCATGATAATCTTGACATGTCTAGATGCCTTGCTGTGCAAATTAAAAAGAGAACGACAGGCAGTGGTTGAAATGGGATGTGCTGTAAATTGCCAACAAATGAGCAATTTCTCTAAGATTATTCTAGCTGTTCAATTCACCACTTTTTTTTTGTATAACAAAAAGTTGATAAAGAGAAGTCCGTCTGCCTGGACTGAATGTGTTGCAATCAGCTATTTTAACAGTACACGGTTTCACAATGAAGTTTCCTTTAGACATAAAAGAGGAAGCAAGTCCAGCATGTTGCAGTTCAGTCAGTTATAAAAACCCCTCATCTCCTAAGGGACTTTCTTTCTATACTTCTGTGCTACAGACGATTAGAAGTAAAAGGCATGTCATCTTAGAAGTGTGTTTAAAAAGGAAATAAAAACAGAACGTTGCATTTTGGGGCAGGACGAACTCACAGGAAGCTTTAAACTGGTTAGAAGACAACAAATTTTTCGTACCTGGTCAGCTCCTGTATCTTTGGAGGTAAGAACTAAAATATACTATGCATTATATAAATGTATGAAAATGTTGTTCTTACTTATCAAAGTGGCTCATTTCTGTTTGTGTGCGATCGCAGCTGGTAGCTGGTAAAAATGAAGATGTACTTTCTCTGTTTTGAATGTACATGCATGTTGGCAGTGTCTCAGCCACTGTCCACATGCAGTTTCTCCTGCTTTAAGAAGTGATGAGTACGTTTCAAAAGTGCCGTCTTTGTGACTGACTGTGATCGCCATGCAACTTCAAAATGCAAAAGTAATTGTACCTCTGATATTTCTAAAGACTTTCATAAAATCATACTAAAAAATGATTTTCAGAATACTTTTAAAGGGAGTCTTATCAGATGTGTTGCTTTTATCATAATTATGGTATTTTTATTGATCTTTCTGCGCATGCTAGTGTACTGTCTAAAGAATGTCTTTGAAGGGGAGTACTCTATTCGTAGATTAGAAATAAAAATAGACACCATAATAGATAAATATGGGCATCATATTAAAAAAAAGTCCTTAGAAAAAAAAGTTGACTTCTCTGAATACAAGATGATGTTAAAAAGTATAAACAAAGAAACTTTATCATTGTGTTTTCCTGATTCACAGCGAATTTCCTGATTTGCTGCAAATTCACAGCTTGACATGGGTGTACGCACACAACGTGCACCCTCCCTCCTCTTTTCTATAGTCTACAGCAGATGTGACTAACGTTTCAATGCTCGTTAGTGCAGTTTTCCTCACTCCTCATGGGAAACCCCTTCAGTCCTTTCTGTCTTTCTTGCTCCACCATTTAGTCTTTTCACTTCTAGAAAGTGTATTCTCTTCTATAAGATTGCACATTACTTCAACTCCTTAAATACAAAATATTTCAGTCTAAATAGTTCAATCATGACAACAATCAACCACTCATTAAAATAAACACAGAAATACATAAACATTAAATGATTTCCACCCCAGAAAGACATAAAAGCACAATGTAGAAATATAATGTAGTCAAGTCATCGTTATGAATGTGGAGCCCCATCCTTTCCTGCCTCACACTTCATTGTTGTTGCTTACAGCTGCGGATATGAGATATAAAGTGCTATATAGACTAGATTGATGGTGTCCTAAAACAACTTTCATTAAATCATAGAATGGTTCGGGTTGAAAAGGACCTTTAAAGTCTAGTTCTACCCCTCCTGCCATGGGCAGAGACACCTTCCACTAGATCAGGTTGCTCAAAGCCTCATCCTACCTGGCCTTGAACACTCCCAGAGATGGGGCACCTACAACTTCTCTGGGCAAACTGTTCCAGTGCCTCACCACCCTCATTGTAAAAAATTTCTTCTTTATATCTCATCTAAATCTACCCTCTTTCAGTTTAAATCCATAGCCCCTTGTCCTATCACTACACGCCCTTTTAAAAAGTCTTGTAGGCCCCCTTTAGGTACTGGAAGGCTGCTGTAAAATCTCTCCGGAGCCTTCTCTTCTCCAGGCTGAACAACTCCAACTCTCTCAGCCTGTCTCCAGAAGAGAAGGGCTCCAGCCCTCAGATCATCTTCGTAGTCCTCCTCTGGACCTGCTCCAACAGCTCCATGTCCTTCTTATGTTGGAGACCCCAGAGCTGAAGGCAGTGCTCCAAGTGGGGTCTCACAAGAGCAGAGTAGAGGGGTATAAATGCTTAAGAAAAGTGTGGAAAATTATGAACCAGGTTTGCTTCGTATGAAGGTTCAAGAAACTTGAACTGATAAAACAGACTTGGATGGGAAATGATGGAGACCTCAAAAAGCTGTATTTACCCACATACAGTTTTCATTTTATTTTTGTGGAAGCCTGTGCCCCTAAACTCTACTTAAAGATACAACAGCACTCAAACATACATTAAAAATGTATTTTTTTTCTAAGTGAAAGAAGCTAGGTGCTCCTGAAGCTCACTGCCATCCATTTAGCATGATTAAAAATAGGTAGACACTTGTATAACCAGAACATTCAACATTACAATACATATATAAAGTATGTTTTGTTCTTGGAGAAGATGTCTCTCCTCTCTTGCTTCCTTTTCCCTATCCTTCAAGGAGATTCCTTCATACTTTTGAAATACAGGATTATTATGCTCTCGAACCTCCTCTACTTGTTCCCCCCAAGACAGCCCATGCTTCCCCTGTGGGAGAGGTACTCCTAGCTTTCCTGCATCTCTTGACCTGTTGACATGTGAATAAAGAAGATGAGCAGGGCTTGTTTTCTTCTGTGGGAAGACCAAAAGATCAGACCTAAGAGAGCTGTGGGGAGGGGACAAAAAGTGTTTGGCTTATAATCACTGCTGAAAGAGCTTCATGGCACATTCCCACAGGTCCCAGGTCTTCCAGAGGAGCAGCAACAGCAGGGAGAATTTACACATGCAGCAGGTAGCACTTGGATGCTTGTGCAAAAGCACCTCTTAGCTAGTGCTCTTCTTCCTGCCATGGGCAAAGAGGGCCAACTCCTACCTCAAATAGCGGCCACTGTTATAGAATCATAGAGTCATAGAACAGCCCAGGTTGGAAGGGACCTCGAAAGATCATCTGGTCCAAACTTTTGTGGGAAAGGGAGCTTAGATGAGATTATCTAACACCCTGTCCAATCGTGCCTTGAAAATCTCCAGCAATGGGGACTCCACCACGTCCCTGAGGAGATTGTTCCAGTCATTGATTGTTCTCACTGGAAAAAATTTCTTCCTTATATGGAGATGAAACCTTTCCCAATGCAACTTGTACACATCGCCCCTTGTCTTCACCATGTGGCTCCTTGTGAAGAGTCCTCCTCAGTCCTCTTCGTAGCTGCTCTTTAAGTACTGGAATACTGTGATGAATTCTCCCCTAGCCTTCTTTTCTCCAGGAAGAAGAGTCCTAACTCCTTCAATCTTTCCTCTTAGGGCAGGTTGTCATCTTCATGACCTTCCATTAGACCCTATCCAGTCTGTCTGCGTCTTTCTTGAATTGTGGGGACCAGAACTGGATATAGTCCACCAGGTGTGGCCTGACAAGTACTGAGTAGAGTGACATGATCACATCTCTGTCTCTGCTAGTAGTGACTCTGTGGACACAACCCAGAGTCCTATTTGACTTCATTGGTGTAACAGCGCACTGCTGAGCCATGTTCAACTTGTTGTCCACCAACTTGTTGTCCCTTTCAGCAAGGCTGTTCCCCAGCCACACAAATCCTAACCTGTATTGGGCTCTTTGATTATGCCATCCCAGGTGCAGGGCCTTGCACTTGTCTTTGTTAAATTTCATACTGTTGTTGCTAGCCCACTCTTCCAGCCTGTCCAAGGTCTCTCTGCAAGACAGCTCACCCTTCTGATGCATCCACTTCTCCTTGCAGGTTAATGTCATCAGCGTTACCTTTACTCAAGCCAGCCCTGCGCACTGGAGATAGCTGTTACCAAATGGAGCTCAGATACCAAAGATCTGTGGGTTTCAGGCATTAAGGAAAGGCTATACTCATCCATATGCACAGCTCATTATACTGCCTTCTTCACTCTCTTGATTCCCCTAAGCTGGCTGTACTGAGGCTTCCTGGAAGCTGTTTCACACCAGCCCCAGTAGAAGGTGAGGTATGTGTCCTGCAGCATATGCAGTCTTGCCAGGTGAACTCTTGCATGCATGTTCTCCAATCTGAGGTATATCCAAAACCTCACTGAAGTGATCTTCCTGTATCTCCACAGCCTGGAAAAGTGTCTCTTAAAATGGCAAAAAATACTACAGATGTATTCACAAGATCTGGGTCCCTCCAGACAGGGAGACTTTGTCATCTGGGGTCTCATCTAATAAGTTGGCTAAAACTTAAGGTATGCTCTGTGATAAAACTTGGACTCCAAGTACCAGCAGCACAACTTTAGTGCCATTCAGAGCATCGCTCAGGGATCTGAAAGCCAGACATATTCAAAACAAGCTTGTCTCTTCTGTGAGTTTCCATCCCCTCCTTTTGCAATGCAAAAGAATGTCCCTTTCCCCACTGAGCTGTGATCCCAGCTGGCACCATGTTCTTTCCGTTCTCCCTAGCAACTTTTCATCTTGCTTGTTTTTTTATATAGGACACAATTTATCATATCTCTTTGAGTACACTTCTCAGTCTTTCCTTAAGCCTTTTGCTGATCCTGAGCCAAGAACTTCCATTCTGTTTGCCTGCTCCCAGACTCTAATCTGAGGTCTTTATGCAAACATTGGCACCATCTCCAAGCATTATAACCCAGCACATTTGCTGCCACTCAGAAAATACTGGCAATACCCCTGGATTCTCCACGTGGCTTTAAACATTCATCTTGCCTTCAGGCTTTTCTTCCACTGAAGAACTGAACAAAAACCCCAGGGAAGACATATGAATTTTTAAGATCATCTGATGGTAAAAAAGACTATGTCATATACAAAAGACAGTGTAAACCAGGCAGTCTTCTCCCTCTGTCTCCACTGTGATCTAGACTTACACAGAATGTAGTCAGCTCCCATTGTCAGAACTGTAGCCATGCAAGTAAAAATCTCTTTGTTCAACTCACATGCAAAATACATCAGATCAAAATCGTAACAGGGACTGCTTTTCCTTGTTCATCGAAAGTCATGCAGTTATTTTCAGGAAGAGGGAAACGAAATCTGAATTTAAGGAGCATGAGACCCAAAGTATTGAAAGACATTAGGTATAATTCCTGTACACTCGGAAGCCTGGTGTGTATGTGCATGTATGGCATGGAAGGGGGACTAAGAGAAGGAGCACGAGAAAGTGGAATTAATGAACACTGTCATCCTTATCAGATGTCAAATGCAAGAGTTAAAGGTGACCCAATTGTGTGGCCAGCCATTAGTAGTGGTGGAAAACCAACTTGACAGGGGTATATGTTATATTAAGTAGTAGGACCAGAGATACCTGCACTTCTGTTTTGCATTCAGGCTCTCAACACTACCTGTTCAAACTTCAATCAGATTTTCTTGCAGAGCCGGGAATATTGTCAGATCAGTGCAACAGCCCTTGCCTATTTCGGAGGGTAAGCTTGTAACTCATTCAGCAAAACACACAGCTCCTGAGCACGATGGGAGCCTAATCTTTTCTAATTTGCCAGTTCTTTGGTTTCCACTCCTGTCTCAGACAGTGTGCTCTAAAACGCTTAAAATAAGTACTGCGGAACGCAGTGCAAAGAAATGAAACCAATGGTTTCGTTTCCCTAATGCATCACCTTATGAGAGAAACGACACACATCTGGGCAGTAGGAAAGGCAGAAGCGTCACATGCTACCTGAACACCACCGGCTCTGCGTGCCTTGGTTGAGAAGCGGACAGGCCACGTGTTTTATTTCCACTCATTTCTCAGAATCCGCATTAAAAATAAGCATAGGAATAAGCGTGTAACGGTTCCAGATTCATGGCAGCCGAAGTTGGCGGTCACTGTGCCATAAAGCCATCTGGGCCGCGGAGGAGTGGGGGAAGGGAACAGCCTTCGCACTGCCAAAGGAGGGAACCGAAGCAGAAGAGAGAGAAGGGGGGTGAGCTGATAACCCGAGTAACTCCAGCATTTGGCTAAGATTTCTGTGGTGGCACCTTAAACGCAGATAAAACCTAAAGCAAGGCAACAGCAGCACACTGCAGAGTGCCAAGCCCCAAACAGGATTTTTTCCCCTCTTGTGTAAAGAGATCTTTTTCATTAAATGTCACCCGCCTGTGGGAAATCTCACGCAACTGGCAGCAGCAGAGAGGATCCAGAGTCACCAAAGCAAGTGTTTGGACACATTTAATTTCCATGCATATTTCATTCTGAAGGAAGTTTATTTTCCCCCCAGCCGCCTTTTTCATAGCTTGGAGGTGATTTTTTCCTCCCCTCGAGGAAAGTCTTTTCTCACGCTGTCTGCTTCCTGACATCTGCCTAAAGTCATATCCGTGCTTAGACAGGATTTAGCCAACATTTATTATTGGTGCAGCATTTTGCACTAGCAGCTGTGACACATGGAATACTTTACAAAGAAATGAAGAGTCCATTCTCTCTTGGAAAGGTAAGTCGAGCAGCTGAGAGCAGCTTGGGGTAGTACAGCGTGTGCCAGTGAGATGCCACCTCCCCATTCACAGTTTGTGGGAAGATGTTCCTGTTCTGGTGCTTCATCACAGCGAGTGTTTTGAAATAGACAGGCAAACTGTCAAGTAACTGGGACATAAGTTCATGTCTTCACAGGCAATATCCGTAAGGATTAAAATGATATAATTGGATTAAATAGTAAACAAAGAAAAGCACTGGCTATTAAAACAAAGACAAGCTATTTGTTCCTTTATCACACAGGATATTTTGTACAATAGAAAGAAAAATCCAATTTTGATTTTTATTTAAGATTTACTTTCTCTTTGCTGAACCACTTAATTTCTTTAGGACGTCTTTCCCATGGATTGTCACCTGTTTCAAAAAAACCCCACAGAGGTGGATTTAAGAACAATTATGTGGTAGTAGAGCTGCTAAAGCTTGGGTGGAACGTTTACTGATGTGCAGATGCATATGTGTCCTTGCTAGCGAGTCCTGATTTCATTGCTAGCACGTCTCTGCAGCTTTTGAGACCGAGCTGCCTACTCAGAGTGGAGAGAGTTAGTGACTGCTGGAACCTGATTGTGCCTTTGTAGAAACGTGATGGACATTGATTTTAGAGCTGGCGGTACTCATGACTAATCCAACAGTGGAGGAGCCAGAGCGCTTCTGAAACGTGCACTTTCCCATGCATTGCACTGAAATATGTCTCTTCAAAAGTACATTGCAGTTTTCTACATTTAAGGTAGTCAGTTTAAGATCCTTTTATAGTAACTGGAGAGTGATAAGGAATTCATCGCATTTTGATTTTAAATGTCTAAAACAGGCCAGATGAATCATGCCTCCAAAGAGCCTTGCTTTTTCCACTGACATTTTAACGTCTAGAAGTTAGAGACAATTCCGTCCTGCTTGGCATGCAAAAGTGCTAACTTAATGATCTGAGATTTTTTTTAATGAAAAGGAACCACAACTACAGTGATTAGTCTGGAACAGAAAGAGTGATACTCTCAATATGAATCTCAAATCAATGTAGTTCAGAGGCAGCTGACAAACCATGTACAACAAAATTTTCTTCAAAGCATATGAGAAAATGGAGAAAACCCTTTGGCTTCTTACTGAAGTCAATGGCAAAAATATACATCTGAAAGTGTAAAACTATTACAGCAGCTATTACCACAACAAACCACTTATTCCTCTCTTCCCAACTCACTTGTCATTAGATTTATTGGACATGCCATACATTATGCTATAGAGAATATACTTTGATGTGACTGAATTAACAGCACAACAGGGAGACTAGCTGATCACTTCCCTCATTGACTCAAATCCTCTAGAAAGACAGACACCCTTGGTCATATCAAATCGGAAACATCTCTCCACAGCTAGTAACAGACTTATGAGTGTGACCACCACTTAGTGAGTTTATAATGAACTAACGGTTTCTTCTTGTCATTTTTCTATCCGTTGGTGGTTCCTTTCCTTTGGTGAAGGATGCTGTCAGAAGGTTACCTTTACAGAATCGCCTACCTTTGTGAAGACCTAAACCCTGAGCTCTACAGCAAGAGTTCGGCTGAGGAAGTGGTGTATGAAATGAGGTCCATTAGTTATTCTTCCACGGATGAAGCACAAGCTAAAAACCTCCTTCAGAGGTGCAGATCTGCTGGCAAGTGTGTTTCCTCAGCCTGCTCTAGAGGTAGCAAACACAGCAGAAGGCAGAAGGATAACCTCCTACAGCCTACACAGCACCCCGCGCCCGCCGGGCAGGCATCTCCAGCTATGCACGTCTGCGAGGGGCAGACAAGAAAAGACACCTACCTGGTTCCGTCTTCCTGCAAAAGCATCTGCAAGAACTACAATGACTTGCATATAGCCGGGGACTACGTGGTGCCGATTAGCTCGGTCACGACAGATTTTACCTGCGACAGTGGCATAGGACCCTTCTTGGAGTCCTCAGAGATTCCTCCCCCGCTGGAGTCCGTGAGGGTTCCCCCCAGCGACGCCAGCCGCAAGCCGGCCCAAGGCTACTCCTCGTGCTGGCGGCTGGCAAGCTTAATGCCCCACCAGCAGCCCCTCTCCGATTCCGCCCTGAACGACTACCTCGAACAGAAGCTGGTGGAACTGTATAAGCAGTACATCATGGATAGCACAGCAAACAGGGCATCCCCCACTCAGATCCTGGCCTCGGAGCTTATCATGACTAACGTAGATCAGATCAGTATGCAGATATCACGGGAGAGGAATATGGAGACCACCAAGGCCAAAGACATTGTCATTAGCCGCTTCTTACAAATAGCCAGTGAAAAAATATCCTCAGAAATTAGCACACCTAGTCTGCATATTTCCCAATATAGCCACACTAATGCATAGTACTTGAACATCTGCCATTAGAAAGCTTTTACGTTCTGCAAAGTCAGTTTTTAGTTTCTTAAGATATTTTTCTGCTTCATAAAAATGCATTTACCACTTACAACTTAAATTAAACCTTCCAGTACATATTAAATAAGTAAAAATATTTGTATTGTGCAGACCATATTGTGAACCAGATGATTTATTGGTTGGTTGTTTTTTTTTAATTTTTCCCCATCTCATTTCAACTTTCCTCTGTCTGGAGTCAGCCATCCTACCCCTGGGTCTGTGTAAAGCAAAGGCTTATGCCCACACGAGCACAAGCACGGTGATCGCAGAGCCACAGAAATTTAGGGTGTCATCTAGTTCATCTCCCTGCCCCAGATGGTTTTACTTATGACATCTCTCTCAGAAGTTTTTATAATTTGTTCTTAAAGATATTAAGGGATAGACACTTTACGGTTTCTTCTGTACTAACTCTAATTATTTAATTGGTGTCTTCCTGTTCAAAAGTTAGCAGCCCTTTCTGTGAAGCATGAACTCTTTCCAAACAGACTTCATCAGTAGGAGTGTGCATGTGTACCCGTATGTTTTGCACCAAGCTGAACTTTTACAAAGGACGCTGGTGACCTGTGATCACAGACCGATGCCACCTTTGCCAGGTAGTTACAGACCTGCAGCTGTGGGGTGGTCATGTAGGGACAGCGATGATAAAAAGGAAGGAAGAAGAATTCACCTTTGGTAAGAGAATTGCACATTGAAAAAGAAGGGCTGATCCAAAGCCCGTTGGGTTAATGTGAACAGTTTCTTTGAATACAGAAGGAGAGCTGAAACGGACTGTTCAGCAGCATGGCTAACCCCTTCTTTTGTTAGGATCGTTACTGTGTATCATAGGTCAGGGTCCTTTGAACCTGATGTATTTCTAATAGGAAGGTCTTTATTTTGTAAAATTTCACTAAGTCTTAAAAAAGAGGAAGAAAAAAAAAAGCTACTTTGTGGGCAAGGATGGTTATCTACTTTGAGTATGTATAATGTATAAGACATTGTCAATTAAATCCATAATTGGCTGAGTTTCTAAGTATCAGTATAATATAAATACTAATTTATAACAAATATTCATAAAGTGTTTTCACGTTATTCATTCCACAGTGTCATTCTGGCCTTTGTGGGTTTTTTATCTTCTTTTTTTTTTTTTTAATGTCAGGCATGCCTTTGTGTATGTTTCAAAAGAAATGTAAAGTAGTAAACATGTCAGTTTATTCTACTGCTGCTGTCTTTCCAGAGATTACTGGGATAGCTCAGTATATTTTCCTGCTTGTGCAATGAAGGGGCATCCAAAAAACAGTTGCCATGAGAGCGTTTGATGTGTGAACCCCGAGACTGTACATCTGTTGCCATAGCAGCCTACCCAAATACTGTTATTCAGCAATTCAAGGTAGATAGTTTCTGGCATATAGTATTTCTGGACTTTGATCAAATGCAATTTACAAATAGAAAAATATACTATTTTAAAGAGAAAATAACATTCATGGCAATGCGTAGGCATACACGTGTTCTGCGTGAAAAATCCGTTACCAAAAGGCCTCAGAATTATTCACAGAATAAAAGAATACACTAGAATCTATGAAAATGGCTTGCAGAGGGCAGCAAAAGTGAGCAAATATAGTAGGTTTTTTGTCCTACAGACGCAGGTTCAGGCTTTTCAAAACATGGGAGTTTTGTTCATGCCTATTGACATTCACATCACTGAGTTTTAGTAGCAAAAGATGTGGCAGAAAGCAGCTTGCAGAGCTGAATGCATAAATCAATACCCTTGCTGAAAGATCTGGCACCTTCGTCAGAGAACATAATTGATTCCTACGCTCAACTCTACCCACTCCACAGACCGCGTCCCGTGCAAACACCACAGCGTTTTATCGTCTGTTACTCAGAAATCCAGACCTTGATCTTCCCTGCAGGAGACAGGGCTGTGACCGAGACCCGCAGGCAGCACCCGCTCGCCGCGGCATCCCTTCTCCGAACCAACGCAGGGAACAGCAAGGGCAGCTGGAGAACAACGGCTGAGAGGTCTGCCCGGACCCACAAGAAAAGGTCCTCTCGTTTACTGGGCTTGCTCCATAGCTGCTGTGTCAGAGGGCTGCCAGGAGAACAGGGGGCTCAGCCCTGGGAGGACAGTGCTGTTATAGCAATAACTGCTCCACAGAGCAGTGGAGGAGATGAATCTTAAATGTGTGAAAGCATGGCTGGGGCACGTGGAGGGCACGTTTGATGCTTACGTTTGATTAATCAATCAACTACAAATCATCCCATTCTTAGGCAGCTTTGTCCCAAGCAAATCACTCTATAATCATACCCACTTTCAAGTAAAGGTCTTATTTTGCATTGTCAGACTGACATTTGTGAATGTTATTCACGGAAGGGGCATAATCATTGCTGATTTACTCTGGAAAGACAGCGCCAACCACTTCTTCCTCACATATGGTTATTTTCTTTCCATTGCCTAAATATAAATCCCCATTTATTCTGAGCCCTGCAGTGCACCTGCTTCTCACATGAATTACATACCAGCCACATCCTATTCCCTGAAGCAGTACCAAATGGCTCTTGGATTTAAGGCAGTTTCTACATAAACAAACAACCATTTCTTACTTTCCGCTGTGCTCAGCTGAAAGTTCGTTTATATCTCTGTCCTTCCTCCATTTAAGACTAAGCTTCCTCTGCACAGGTACCTCTCTAGGTGTGGATGTTTCCTGCTAAATGCACTTGGATGGCAATTAGGCTGCTATTAGCATGAGTCAGGGTGTTATCTAAAGCGATTATGATCTTCTCTCTCCTTCTCCCTCCCTCCCTCCCTCCCTCCCTCCCTCCCTCCCTCCCTCCCTCCCTCCCCTCCTCTTCTGCCTCAGGGTCAAACGTTTAAAGAGAGAGATCTCAATTTTTTAGTAGCTCCGTTAAATAACTAATTTTTAGCCAGGGGCGTATCATTTCTTGACACAAGCTTATCAAGATGCTGATGGAGTCCCGGCATGCTGGAGAGGAGAGTTTCAATTCTGGCCTCACAATACTTCCTAATAATATGGCTATTTTAACATGACTAAGATCACTTAAGAAGGCAAAGAAAATTGCAATGAATATTTCAGTAACTGGTTGATATTTTGACTAACTGTCAAGAAACTGATCTCAGAAGGAGAGTTTATAACCACCTTCAGCATACTCTAGCAGCTTCCTCAGGCATTTTTTGCAGAATGTATTGCTCCTTGCTGATAGCATGATTGTAGCAGCTAGGAGTTTTATTGTTTGTATGCAGTGTGACTGTGCCCCCAAGAGTCCAAGCCCATCACCGTGGCAGACGAACACTAACTGTGTGCCTTCAGGAAGGCTGGGTGTGCAGTGTGCTGAGAAAAATCCTTGGCAAGGGGAGAAAAGAGAGGGAAGAGGAGGTTGGCAGATTTGCTACAACGTACAGCTCCTGCATTTGGGTTTAATCCCTTTGCTGATTTTGTGTCCGTACCAAGAAGTGGTGGGGGAAGAAAAAGGGATATAAAGTTCAGACTAGGCTTTGTGCTGAACATGAAAGTGAGCACTTTGTGCTCCAATTGCTGTGTTCAGATGAAGGCAAAAAGCAAAGCACGTAAAACTGAAAGAAATGAAGTTCTGTAGCGCTGACTCCAGGCGGGCATGTTGCTGGGCTTTCACCTCGGGGAAGCTGCTGCAAGGCAGGAGAAGGCTGGGACCTCCCGGCACCAGTGGGCTCGATGGAGCACCCCGAGCTTCAGCTCATTCCCCTTCTACTGTCCTTTCAAGGGCTGAAGCAGTGGAGAGTTATTCGGAATTATCTCTTCCCTGAGCTTCTTTCCACTATACTTTTCTTTCAGAGATAAGACCTGCCGAGGATGTAACCAGCTGCCGATATAAATGGCTCGGGCAGGAGGGAGGTGAAGGGACTGCATGTTTTGTTACCACATTTGTCAGAATTGCTGTAAAATATCTTTGTTACTGGTGTGGACAGGGGAGGCATCCCTTGTTCTCCCAGATTCGGGAGGGACGATTACCAATTTAGAGAGATCACCACGTTACAGTGATGACTTACCACAGTTTTTAAACCAATATTGAGGCATTGGCCTGCTGCACTTTTGTTAATTGCTGAAGTCAGTACCTTGCCACACACCTAGCTAAATGCAGCCTGTTGGGCTTGGAAAGGCGGCTGTGTGCCTATGACAGCCGGTGGGTGCCCACTTGGCATCTCTGTGTCTGCAGAGCCAAACTGTCTCTAACAGACTGGTAACGACGGCTATGGACGGTGCTCGAAAGGGGCAGGAGTTTCTCCAGCTGTGTTAATTACACACAGTGTGGACACAACAGATGGTGTAAATCAGTGTATTGACATCTGCTGGTGCAAATCGGCAGGGCTGGCCTCTGGTTGGTGAAGCCGCAGCATCTAACATGGACCAAGACTCAGCTCCCAAGTTGTGTTGTGCTGCATAAAACCATCACTGTCTTAGAAGACCATTTACAGTTTAGAAATGCATAGCAAAAAAGACTAACATGTAAAGGAACAGACTTTTAGGTCAAAACAGAATTATTTTGTGCATTGCAGCGTTACTTCTGCTGTACTGGGAAGAGCTGGCTTGCTGTCTCCCCTGCATTAATGCCGACAGGATTAGGGTGACTTTTCAGAATATTAAGCAGGCTTTCTAAGGGCTGAAGGGAACAATGTTCCTGAGGCTCGTTCTCAGACCTTCTTACATCTCTGTCAAAGCAAATGTTGGACGAACTGCCTTGACTGAAGTGGAAATCCCCTCAAGGAATATTAGCAGTGCCTCATTTTGAATTAACATCTGATTATTACTGAACTCTGTGCTGCCGTTCCCCCCGGCGTTACCCTCCCGCTTTATCTCCCCACAAGGCCGGTCACTGCGGGCTCCTGCGCTTCTGCCCTGTCCAAACCTCCAGGACTACCCAAGACTTCCCTCCCTCCTCCTGCCGTGCTACTCCGTTAGGTGGTTCTGCACGCTGCCCTGGGCCTGCTCCTGTGCTCTCTAAGCTCCCCCCGCCCCTCCAAACCCCCTCGCAGAAGGTGATGCCGGCTCCCCTGACAACCAGGAGAAGGACCGATAAGCCGGTGCAGCAGGACGCTGCAGCTCTGGAGCGAAGCGCGGGCAGAAGGCGGCCGGGGGCGGCCGCGGAGTCGCCGCGGCAGAGGCGAGGGCGACCGGCGGCGGCGGCGGAAGCAGGCACCGGCAGAGCGGGGTTTGCGGAACGTTCCTCGGGCAGCTGGGGAAAGAGGTTTCACAGTTTTGCCAGTGGAGACAAGCCTGAGGGGCGGCAGTGTTTCCCACCGCTCCCTGGCTGGCAGCGATCTCGCCCGCTCCACCCGTGGCGTTTTTCATGCTTAGGAAGTTGTAGCATCCGACGTGGGGTTCCCTTCGCTCCATCTGCAGCCGCAGCTGAGCAGGAGGGATGAGGGACCGGCGGCCAGGCCGGTGCCCTGCCAGCTGTGCCCGATGGGCTCCCTCTCCCGGGGTGGGGCAGCAGGGACCAGGGGCCGGGGCAGCTGCCACCCAGTCACGCCGCAACCCTCCTCCGGATCCCTGCGCCGGCTGGCTCAGCGCTGGCCACCAAATATTTTGCTCCTTTGCTGAAGTGTGCTTGCTAAACGTGGAGGGGAATAGGAGAGCTCTCTTAAGAGTAAACAGTGGGAATGGAGAAGGCGTGAGGCACAGAGCCAGGCTGTGCAGCGGCTTTTCTGCGGATTCATTTTTGTGTAAGCAGAGCTAGAACTGCGAGAATAAAATCATAGATGACAGAGCTGACTTTGATATTTTCATTGATGCAATTCTCCAGTTTTCATCTTTGCGTGAAAGCTCCCTTGCCTAAAAGTGAATCCTGCTTGGAGGGTAGGGTTAGAACAGAAAAAACCTCAAAACGGTAATCATTTGAACAGAAATATTCTAACACAGATAACAAATTCCAATGCATTTCTACATGGAAACTATTTACCGAAAGAAAAGAAACGTATTAAACACGCTAGAGATAGGCTTAGTAGCAGTAGGATCACCAGATTTAAGAACAAGAGGTTAGAGGTTGTCAGTTCTGGCACTGTAAACCAATTAATCTCAAGGTGTTATTGACCTATTTAGTGAAAGCTGGCTGAAGTATCACTTCAGAAGCACAATGCTTGACTAAAGAGGCACAGCTGAGAAGTTAAAAAAAAAATCTACTGAGCCATCAGTTTTTCTATTAATAAGGTCATATTAAAAATGCATAGCCATGTACTTTAAAGTCTGGAGAATTCAAGTAGAAATTTGATTATTTAATTATATGCACCTAGAATTTATTATTTTATAAAAGCATAGTCTAACAGGTAGGGAAACGTTAGTCTATCAAAAGACATTTTCCAAAAATCAGCCCAGAAAGGACCAACAACTGATCCTGAGAGGGTCTAGGCAATCACAAATCAGCATGAGTTAAGTGTTGAGCATCAGAAAGTAAGTAGCGTAATTTCAAAAGTGGCCCTTGCTTTTACATCCATCTTTGTGAGAGAAAAATGAATCAGGAGTTGGCGGAGGGGGTAACAGCTCTTACTGTGCCTCAGAGTTTGATTTTTGCTGCTTCACAGATGAGAAACATCTAAACTGTACATCCTGAAGCATCCATTCCTAACTTCCCACTACTTTAAGATGTGAAACCAAGATTCCCTGTTTTGGCAGCGTGTGGCAGCTAACAACCCTTGGGTGCTCACAGATGACAGCGGGGTTTTGGTACTGAGCTCTTGTGCTACTGGCTCACCCAAGCACATCTAGCAGAGAGGCCTCCCGGGATGTCGTGTCCTCCCTTGTCTGTGTGTGTCACTGGAAGTCCTTGGGGAGACCTCCCTGCTCCGTGCATGCTCCCCTCATGCACTGTTCTTCATCCTGGCTACTCTGCCCCATGTGCACAGCCCCTTTCTCTCAAAGTGCTTTGCCACCTTAGCAGTCCCAGGCATTGGGAGATACTGATTTTTGCGGTTGTTGGTCCCAGCATTCCTGAACCTTTCTAAAAAAAAATTATTGTATTTTTTTTAGAAATCACAAGATTCATGGTTTATCCCTAAGAAGCAGCATCACGCTCATTGTCTCTGTATCCCAAACTGAGATATGGATTTAATGATAAGTAGGGAAGGAACAGGCAGCAGCAGCCGAGAGGCAGGATGAGCTGGCAGATGCAAACAACTGGTGAGACAAACAGCATTACTTCTGCATTATCTCCAGCATATTCTGACTTTCTTACTATTCTGCTTTTTGGATAGACATCCATTTTCTCCAAATCCTCTTCTTTTTAAGTAGGTACCTGATCGCAGTGAAAGTCCAGGTTCCTGCTTCCAGTGCCTCTTTCCAGATGACACTTACCCATCTTTTAGACATCTTAGTGTCTTCTGAACTCAAGGAGAAATTTCCGTACTTGACATACCCATGGCTCAGGACAACTTCTCTCTTATATTCATAGCTCACATATGCCAGACACTGCACATGTCACTACTACATCCCCTTATCCTTGCTACTCCATCCATGCATCAGAAGTGCTTCGTCTTCCTTCTGCAGAGAATTTGGACCTCTCCATCTTCAGTCTCACAGCAGACAGATTTTATCCAGACCTCTTCCAGCCCACGTCACAGAAAACTGTACACTCAAGGCCATATGCAAATTATTTGGAATACACGACTCAGATTGCTATAAAGACATTCAATTTTGTTTGAAGCTGCACAGTTCATAACAGACAGCTATGAATCTAAGACTGAGTGGAATGGTACAGAGATGGTTATTAGTAGAACAAAGAACTGAGGGAGGTTATTTTTTTAATTCACACAACTACTTTTGCTTCAAACTGTGTTCTAAAACTCGTAGCAACAAGTTTATAGTTTTGAATCCATTGAGGCTACCAGCTCTTAGTAAATGTTTGCTTTATCAACTTCTCTTAGCAGCCTTGATCTACGAGCACTTATGTAATTTAATTTTATTTCTTCTGGTCTTGCCATTTTCTTCTTCTTTTACTTTGCCCTTTGGATATACTGCTTTGGTCTTGGCAACTTTTAACGCGCTCTTCTTTGAAATAAGGATATCGCAAGTATGTTGGGTGGTTGAATCAACGACGAAATACTGAGCAGCCCTAAGGTAGCTTTTTTTTTCTTCTTCCTGCTTTTAATTCAGGCCTTGACCAGCTAATCTTAGAAAAGAAGCTAGAGATTTAGTCACTGGAAAACCAATTAAAATGGATCAACTAGAACACGCAGTTTTCGGAATATATAAGATAAAGTTTCTTTATCTCTGTTAACCTATGGTCTTTTGAAAAATAAATTTCCAGACTGGACACATTGTCCAGAGGACGCCTACGGACAATAGAAAGTCTGATTATAAATATACTTCTGAAGAATGAAGCAAAGGAGAATGGTACCTTCTAGAATCACATTTATTAAATCAACTTGAAATTATTAAAATAATGGATTCATCCATTTGCAAAACAAGGCATTACCTTTCAGGCATTATTTCATAATGATTTCATCATATAGCTAAAGTAATTGTGTAAAAGTCGATTAATCTGATGTCAGTTGTCATTACATGCACTGTAATAGTTATTGAACCATTTATGTATACAAAATATTCTATTGCCTTTAAAAATCAAAGGCAGTTGTAAGAAGATAAACCAGTTTGAGATTACATTCAGTTTGCATGTCATTTCTTGTATAATGTGAAATGAAGTTCATTAATGACCTGTCTCTTTATTCTGCTCACAACATGATCAGCAGCATATTGGAAAAATCCATGATACGCATTCTTTTATCGAATGAAGTTATACAGCCTCTGATCCTTGTCTATTAGATGTGACCAGTGTATTTTAAACTGCAGTAAAGCAAAAGAAGAGGAAAAAGAATGTGTGATCTTTCAAATGCAAATTAAAAAATAATATTTAAAATACAAGTTTTGTTATAGGCAAGTTATAGCATCTTTACTCCAATTAAATGACACTTTCCTTTGCAAGTCATTAGCTCAATGGACTGAAGTCTGTTGGAGTCATGAAAAAAAGTATTATTCCGTTTAAGTAAAGGCATCAGATGCAAGCCTTTAATAAACAAAGAAAGAAAATGTCTCCAAAATATATGAACGGTAACTTCAGTGATGTGATTGCAACTTGGAGAGAGCTATGTGTGTTTGGGTGCTACCACTTAGATTGAAGTTCCCAAAAGGAGACATTCAAATCTGATAGTTTTGAAGGTAGCATGTTTCCATGTACCTGTTGTTATTTTTATTATTATTAATAATAATTAACTTATTTATTTTGCTTTTGATACATGGGATAGGGTTAAGCTGTGAGGGGATGTAACCCTATCGATTTTTTTGTGTGTTTGATGACATGGAGACAGGATAGCAATGGAGGAGTGAAAAGCTAAGAATTATGTGATCAAAACAAGGAATTTGTAAAACCATCTTCCTAGAAGGGTGAAGAATGCAGGACTGAATTTTCCAAGGATGTTGTAGTGCTTGAGAATGCAGAAGCTGAGAACTTGGACAAGAGCCATCTGTATCTGTTGATGGAGAGCGGTTCTAAATGACATGCAGAATAAACTTAAGATGAAAGGAGAAGTGAAAGATGTAGTTGTTAAAAAAAATAGAATTGAAGGGTTTTTTTATTGTTGTTTAGATAGAAGACAATAAAACATCTTTGTACTCTGAAGGTAAGGATGCAGAGTTGTTCAGGAGAAAAGCAAAAGAAGTGATATTGGGGACATGAAGCCATGGAGACAAACAGAGGAGATCAAATTAAAAAAGGAGGAAAAATTATAGAACAATAAGAGCAACAAAAGATATAGTGTTCTGGAATTGAAAAGCTGAAATATAATTTTAATTTGGGGTGCTCAGCAGTTCTTTTATGAAGACAAAAATGAAGGCATAAATAGGAAAAAGTGTGATGGCAAGTAAAAGACATTGGGAAGTATACTAATATGTGGAATATACTAATTATGTGGAAAAAACTTGATGTTCTGGGATAGTGATTTTCTGCAAAGTTGAAATGGATTTTTGGATCTGAGCAATGGTTTGACAGTGGAAGTATGCCTAGTTCTAATAGCTGGCTCCCAACCCCCTTGTGGACAGGGACAGTTGTCAACTTTCCTGCCAGCCTACTTTTCCTGGGTGTCTCCTCCCTTTCCTCTTAAAAATTAAGATAGAGAAGAGAACAGACATAACTAGACATTTCTCCTTCTTTACTCACACTTAAAAGTGATCAGTCATGGTGATGGGAAAGCTTTTCTTAGGCATAATGCCATGGAGACTATTTTTAACAACTTGGAATCAGTTAAATTTCTTTTATGTTCACTACATACCATACTTGACTTCTCCACTTTTCGGTTATCTCATCTTGATCTGGGTGATCTGACTTGTCCTACATGAACATGCAAGTATTGCTTGCATCTGCTGTAGTGGGAGCCAGAAATATCAGAGAGTCATAGAATACTAGGTTGGACGGGACCTCAAGGATCATCTGGTCCAACCTTTCTTGGCAAAAACATGGTCTAGACAAGATGGCCCAGCACCCTGTCCAGTGTCCAATGATGGGGAATCCACCACTTCCCTGAGGACATTATTCCAATGGGTGATTGTTCTCATTGTGTACAATTTTCCTCATGTGTCCAATCCAAATCTCCCCAGGAGTAACTTGTACCCATTACTCTTCGTCTTTTCCATGTGACTCTTGTAGAAAGGAAGTCTCCATCTTCTTTGCAGACTTGAAATACTGGAATAAGGTGATAAGGTCTTCCCTAAGCCTTCTTTTCTCAAGGCTGAACAAACCCAGTTCTCTCAGTCTTTCTTCATACAACAGGCTTCCCAATCCTTTGATCATCTTTGTGGCCGTTCACTGGACCCACTCCAGCCTGTTCACGTATTTTGTGTAACAGGGACCAAAACTGAACACAGTATTCTAGGTGTGGCCTGACAAGCACTGAGTAGAGTGGGATAATGACTTTTTTATCTCTGCTGGTGATGCCCTTGTTGATGCAACCCAGCATCCTGTTGGCTGTTTTTTTGCTGCAGCAGCGCGCTGTTCACTCATATTGCGCTTGTTGTCCCCAAGTGCCTTTCAACAGAGCTGCTCTCCAGCCGGGTAGATCCCAGCCCATGCTGCACTCCTGGATTGTGTTTTCCCAGGTGTCAGACTTTACATTTGTCTTTGTTGGACTAATATATACTAATATAAATGCTTTTGAAAGTCAGGCCTCTAGATTTCAGCTGGCTGTGGGAGTGGGACATGGAGAAATGAACAAATAAACAAAATGCTTCAAAGCAGCTTGTCCTGATTAAAGGCATGCTACCACAGAGGCCTTGGTATCCAGTTTAATGGAACCAGCACACATGTGGTCCTTACAGTCTACTGTGACTGCATGCTGTTTTGCAGCCTTCGAAGGAACAAATTCATTCAAAGCATAGATTTTGTATTTATCTTCATTTCTACATTATAGACAGCTATAGGAATGCAGGCTGGAGGAGATAAAATGAAAGGCACTATGTCCAGATCTATTTGCAAAAGGAAGAATTGAATTTACTTGTAAGGTAGAGAGAACTGACTACTCTGTGACACTGTATACTTTCATTTTTCAGACTGAGTGACGAGTTAACCTAATTTTGAGATTTCACAGCACTCGATAAATGAAGATCAGTATCTTTAACAGAAAGAAAGGTCATAATTTTGTTGTTCCTTACATGGCAAGCTTTGTAAGGGGAACAGATATTCTGCTGGATACTTCTGAATTTTAATAAAACTAGAAGCAGTGGTTACTCCTTACCTTGACTAGATACTGAAGAAGGAAATCAAGATAATTCATTGCCTTTGACCTGTGAGCTCTAAGGGAAAAGAATAGGTACGCAACACTGTAGGCAGAAAGTGTATAGAAGTTACTGAATCTTGCCTTTTTTTCTCTCTGATCTGAATTTGTAGCTGGATGCTTTTTTTTGTAAGCTCCAGAGAAGCTGTGTAATATGAAAAATGTTTTGAAGCCATATTTAATACTGTTCCTTCTCCATGTCTTGACTTAAGGCTTAATTTTGAAGTCTTCCTGATGCACATCGTTAGAACTAATTTGAATCAATTTTGTATCCTCATTTACTTTGTCTATAAATTAGCAGAAGAAAGGCCTACTACATCTAGCATGACATATTTTGATGAATGTAAAACATCAGCTGGAAAGCTTCACATTTCTTCAGAGTGGAGTTAGCTCTTCAAAAATACTCTCTAGAAACATAAGACTTATTAGAGGGTCTGTAGAAACAAGTAGGAACTCAGACTAATCCATAGTGCCTTGGGGAATAAAAACATTTTAGCTTATACAACTGTCATCTCTTAATTGTATATTCCTGTTCCAGATCTCCCTATGAAAAAAAGAGTAGATAACTTTTCATTAAAAAATAATTATTTTAGAAGTATCAATTAATTTATGTATACAAGTGAAATACAAGATGGTATGGGAATGGAAAAGCATTTCGATAGCTTTCCGTTCTGTTAAGCAGTTCTTCAGAAACATATCACAGTATGGAAAAGCAGATAATTTAAATTGACTGACCTCTATATGTTTTTCCTGCCTCTCATTAGATTTAGCCGTGAGTGCAGTTTTGTTTTACAAGAAATAAGGAGGGATAACAAGCTGAAGAAGTGATTATAAGGTGAAGATTGTGGGTGGGCAATAACCATTAAGCATTTTTTATGCCTAATTACAGAAATGAAAACAGACTCAAATCCTCAAATGAAACTAAAAGCGAGTGATATTTAAGTCATGAAAAGGAAACAGTTGGAAAAAAAAAACACCCTAGGAAGTTGTCATCAGAACCCCTCCACGTGCAGATTGAGCAAAAAATCTCTTCTTGAACTTTGCAATCTTAAATGCTAATATATTTTCCATTCTTAAGGGAAAAATATAGACTCTACCATTACTTACAAACAGCTAGACTAATTGTTAAGTTGATGTGCAAAGGATGCTTGAAAGCATGAGAAACATTTTATTTGATTATTATTATTTATTCAGAGATGAGTCTGTGTGTATACGTTGCAGAGCTTTTGATTCAGACCAAGGTGAATTTTGAAACAAATATTGCAAGTGAAATGAGAGACAGAAACTGAATTTTGTATCTACTGCAATTGTACAAGCAAGGAGTAAAATAATCTGTGAAGATTAGATCTTTTAATTTGAGTTATGTGACCTATTATTTGAGTAAAGAGTTTTTAGAGAAGTACAGACACATTTTCTTTGATGGTATTCAGCATCTAAACCATTAAAAATATATCTCATAATCACCATAAATAATTAGCTTGATGATTCCTGTTTCTGTTTATGCTTGCAGAAAATCCAGGGAGGATAATGTTAATTTCTTGCATTTATTTCTTTGCAAATATATCTTAATGGATTCCTATTGGCTTTTTATTCCTTTGTGAATTGACTTTGAGCAGCTCACTGTGAGTACTCAGCTGAGATTCAAGCAGTGCATGCTGATTTGCCATATAAATGGAGTCAGATAGCATTGATTTCTTGCCCTGATTGAAGGCTTTCCATAAGCTATCAGGACATCAAATCATTCAGAAAGAGGTAGCAGCTAGATCGGATTAGACAAGTTTAGAAAATTTCAAACCTTTCCTGGCCACGCACGCCTTATGTGAAGCATCTTTACTAGAAAGAAACAAATATAAGTCAAGATTTTTTAGCTGGATGCAGAGTTTATGTTTAATTTTCCCCTGTGCCCTTCCACCCAAAGGAAAGGAATTCCTGTAGCAGTGGCTGGGCTGCTCTGGGAGTAGATGCTTCCCCCTCTGGACTCTCCAGCTTCAACAACACCTTAAACTCAATGAGCCTACTCAACATTTTCAGTGATACAGGCATGCGAGGCTGGGATAAATGAAGTGAGATTTAACTATCCAGGGCTTTGGGGGTTTCAAAACTGTCCTAAGCAGTGTCCCGTATCACACCAGTTGTGTTCTTTCTTATGGGAATTGTTGAACATAGAATCATACAACTTGCTTTCCACAAGTATTTGTGTGAAGATACATTGATGTTTGCAGAAAACTAAAATAAAAAGGATCAAGTACAGTCAGTGTAAGATAATTTTAAAGCTGAGCAAACAGGAACTTTCAGAGGTAGTTTTTCATCTTCTGGTAGCTAGCTACTAGCCTGAAAATAAACAAATTCTCAATAAAAGCTTTATTTTAATGAAGATTTTCATTACTAGTGAACAAAGTAATCTGTAAATGGAGAACATGGTACTAAATATAAAGTCATGGCGCAGAAGCTAGACAGCGTGAATGAATTCTGAAAGATTGGTAGGTTCAACGGACATGTATCATTTGTCCAACCTCCTCTGCTTCCTTTTAATTGTGTTTGGTGTCTATAAGCTGTAGTGCAAGACTTCTCCTGCTATACACCTGCTTCACCTGCAAGTAAAAAAAGCCCAAATTTGCATAAAAAAACTAGGTTTGAATCAAGTTTTAATTCAACATACACGCTGTTGCAATGGTAGAGGTATCACTGCACACAAGACAGTAAGTTCCTGAGTTCTGTGTGAAAATCTAAATAATTTAGGTATTTGGGTAGTTCTTAGGAATAGAAAAAATATATTTAAGGGATTTTAGCATTAATATATGCAACAGCTGCAATTGAATTTGAGAGCCAAATGACTGATTCTGAGGAAATATGTAGTCTTCCTCACATTAACAGTCTGATTTAATAATGTAGTTATATTTAGGGTAGTCAAAATGTATCTCAATGTATATCTGAAAATGTATCTCAATATATAGCTAAAACTGTATTCGTTTTCATGGTTCAAGCAATTTTGTTTTAAATTCTTTTTATAAGGTTTAAGCTATAATGCATTTAGGAACATGTTAGCTAAATTGACCTGTGCAGTGGTAATGTTAGTCCACAGCTCCTGTAATTGAAACACATTGCATAACACGGTTTTAAAGATGGGATATTTCTTGGCTTAGACGTGTCCTGATTATAAGATCTGACTCAAAGCAATTTCCTTCGGGATCTTTAGTCTCAGATGGATCACAGTTTTAAAACAAACCGCTTGCCCTCCCAAAGAGCCGCATGAATTTGACAGATCTTTTCATTATGCACAGCTTCGTGAAGTACTGAAATGGGTGTGCTGCTATGAGTTATTTATTGATTAACGTGCAAGTGTGACGATATTCTTCAGACAAATGTTTGAAAGTGAGCAGCAAGTGGTCGAAGCAAACATAGAGCTAGAGACAGAGGACCATGCCTTAACCTCTGATGTGATTATGCAAGAATTACAGCTAGCTAATTGAAAAAGCAATTTTTTGTACACAATGCCTGTGAAGGAAAGTTTGAAACTGGATGTGATCATAAGCAGTATTTTCTTATCTCTCTGAGTCTGCAGAGTCTGAAACAACATCTCTGAGCAAAGAAGCCAGTGTAACACTTGTCAAGCGCAAGCCATTTTTGAAACTTGTTTTTGATGTGTAGAACAGAAAAAGAGAGGAAGAAAGAGACCAGCCAAACCAAACCTCCTCTGTTGCTGTTTCAAACCCAGAGAAGCAAGCCCAGCTTCAGTGCTGCAGACACTACATGGGGGTTCAGGCAGTACCTTCAACAGATGCCCTAGTCCACATTTCCAGTCTCTTCAGCAGTGTACTCACCTTCGTTTCTTACTGGTTTCACTTCAACAAGGGCTGAGTGACGTACAGTATCATTTATTTCAACGCCAGCAGAAGGGTGTTCAACCAGCATGCACTCTGTGGTTGACTTGGTGTGGCAGGCAAGGCGAATGTGTAAACAGGATCTGGAAATGGAGGAGAAAAAAAAGGTCTTATTACATTTTGAACAATTTCTCTGTCCCACTTCAAGATGGGAAATCTGAGCCCATGCCATCTGGTTACCTACCATATGCTAATTCCACCCAGGATAATTTTCCAGAGCTCTTTCTGTGCCTGTATTTTGATGGGAGGATTTCTGAGCTCTAGCAGCTCTTAATTCTGGTTCAAATATTAGTGCCAGGCAGCCTATGGACAGGAAAGATCTCATTATTTTTCGTTTGGATTCCACATTTGACAGGAACTGTAGCAAATGAATTATAAAAGGCTGGTGAAAGGATGCATCATCATCCTGACATGCAGTTCACGTGTTGCTTATGTTAAAATACTGTTACTTCTCAAAGGAGTTTTACTAGGCAGACAGATTTTAAAGGCTCTCTCAGTGGATGACATACAGTCTCACTGCTGCCTGAAGCTTTCAGCTTCCAGATATTTCCAAAACCAGACCTCCCTGAACCTGTGGTTTGTGTGGTGGAGCACTACCCTCAGGACTGAGGTGTCTGCAAATCAAAAGATAGGTAATCCAAGGAAGTAAAAGGTCAGAAGAAACAGGGATTTGGGTACTTCTCAGAAATGGGAAAAAGATATTCTTAAGGGAGTTTAAAAGATTCAGGATTTCTTTATCTACTCATCTTTTTAAGGTGGTAAAACATTAAAAATGCCAAAGATGTAGTTCACAGCAGGGCCAAAGGGAGGTTAAATTAATCTCCACACTCAAACAGCGATGGTTAATTCTCGTTTGTGAGCTGTGAAAGTGCCAGTTTATTCATTCCTAAGACTTTACAAACAGAAGGTGAGAACAAAGGCAGAAAGGCAGACTCATTTGTGTTTTTTTCTGATGTAGAAATTAATGTTCATCAACTCACTTTCTCTAATGACTCACTGAGACAGCAAGAAAGTAAAAGCATCTCATTTGCTCTGCAGATCAGGACATAAATATTCTATTTCCATGCCACTGTAAGAAAGAGGCATTGCACATCTCTTTTTTGGAGTTGTCTGGCTGTTTTACTGTGCATAAATATAATAACTGTTATTTTCTGTCATTTTCCAGCATTTTTGTGTTCTCTTAAACACAGGCATGCAGGCGGTTGAGCTCTATTGTTTCTACTGCAAGTGCAAACCCAGAAATCTTCATTGAAGTCAGTGCCCTGGTATAAACCAAGATGAACACAGAACATACACAACTTAAAGACCTAAGATACAGGGAGCTACAAAATGGCCATAAAGCATGTGTACGATGATTGTGGAAAAATTCTCTTGCCTGTGAGCTTTGTAACACTGCTGGATGCAAGAAATATTCCAGCACTCGGGTGAGCTGGGATGCAGGTGGGGTGAGAGTGGGCATAAATAAATGAGAGATGAGAAGAGGCTTGGCTGTGATGAACTTGGCCTTGGCTTTTCTGCACCTACATGAGAGCTAGCAAAGCAAAGGTATGACTGAGGACTGATTTAGTCTCTATCTGCTGAGCAAGTTTACAGGGACTGAAAATGGGAGGTGTGAACTGTCACATCTTTGCCCTACTGACCAGCAGTACCGCTCCTATCAGACAGGAAATCTCGCAGCCGTGCTCTACCTGCTGGCCCCATGTTGATGATGAGGTGTCAGATGCCCCACAGCAGGCTATGAAGTTTGGAAGGTGGGAGATGTGGCTGAGCACATGTCAAGGCCTGTACTGCAGTCCTGGGCACTGGGCGAGGGTGGTATTTTTGGTTTTAATGTGTCTTAGATGAGCTCTGTGATTTTTTGGATGTGCACTACCCGCAGCAGCAATCACTTAACGCATCATTAGATTTTGCAAGAATTGGCTGGTACGGGCTCCTTTACAAGAGGAGAAATGATTTTCCTGGCATCACATTTTATATAAGTGCACTATTAGTCATATGCCATTGCTGGTATGTTTGACTTGTTTGTTGTCTAATATTTGAGGTGAACACTATTTAAGATTTATTTTGTAATTTTCACTATGCCAATGTAAAACAGAGTTTTTTGCCATCAGGTTGGAAAAAAATTACCTCTTGATGCAAAAAGGGTGTCAAGATTTGAAACTTCCCAGTGATAAATGACAAAGGCACCAAATATACCTTGTTCCTATATATCACTTCTTTGACTATGATGTGATTTTTATATAACATTGTGGGTTTCAGTCTTGTCCCCAGAATACCCTTGGAACTGAGGAGTGCTGTCCCAGCAATGTTATTATGCTGACAAAAAGATTTTGATTTTTAGACAGTTATAAAATATATGAATACAGGTATAATGTTTTAGTTGCATAAGGTAATACCAGGAATAGCTCGCCAGTCATCTTAATCAGATCATCATTCACTCAAAAACCCCAATAATTTGCAGTATACCTTTTCTAAATGGAGGTCAGAGAAGACACTGGTAAGGTCAGCAATTAGTGCTGATACTGAAAGCCAGCACTCAGTAGATGGGACAGTAATTACGAAATATATAAAACTTGAAATATTTCACATGAGAGGCTGCTGGAGTCTTGGGGTCTTTTTTGATTCCTATGAATTCTCATCCTCTTACACTCATTAGTGCTTTCTGATTTGAACAGATCCACAAATTAAAGGAAGAGCTGTCTTGAGATCATTACCTCTCCAGTCTTTTTGACTTAATACTGTTGATATTAAGTCATCGTTTTCAAACCTTCCAAAATCTGATCAGAGCTCTAAAATGACATTGCACCGCATCTGTTCCATTCAGTTATGCCCATTTAAAATAATTATAATACAAATTCCTTCTTGCTGAGAAAACTCTGGACAGCTGGAGTCTTCCCTTTAACCTGCATAAAACTCACGGGCGTCTCATCTTTCTTGTTAGCAATTCTGCATAACATTTCTCCTGCTAGTGCAATTTAAAGCACCTGGTTGCCTGAAGTAAGGTCAGGAAGATTGAAATGATGAACAATTATGCTCTGTGCTTTTTTAACAATATAAATGCATTAGGTAACTGTAAACGTTTATTTTTTCATTGCAAGAACAGTTGCAGAACTAACTTGGAGGTTTGCTACATTTCTGAATAACAATTGCCTAAATTATTCCCATCATTGGAAAGATGCTTGCAAACGTTGTAAACGTCAAGAACAATTTTAGGTTAAGGATCTAAGAGAAAATGGGTAGCTGAAAACTTAGCTCATCAATAACTCAAAATAGTTCTGGGAGATACAATCTATTTATCGGCAATGCTTGATCTAAAACTGAATGCCTGTATGGGTGTGACTGCTGTTATGTGCCACAAGGTGTCATTGTTTTACCAATATCAGCTTTTAAAAGCCACACTGTAGGAAAATATGCAAAAATCCGTCGCCTGGTGTTTTAAGAACTTGGAAACATGCACAGATAATTATCTAGTTTTTAGCTGCTTCAGAAAATGGCAACCTGTCAAAGACTAAATCAGAAAGATCTCCTTGACACCTACTAATGTACCAGCAAGCTTTCAGGGTCTTCAGGCTGGTGCGTTTTCCCTTCCTCGTGTAAAGGTGTGCCGTGTGGCCGTTCGATCCCCTTACCTTGGATACATGGTAAGGAATTTTATTTTAATTCTGTTTCGATGGCTTGGAGGATGACACGTGGCATGGTGACAGTGAAGGTCAGGGTCACAGCCACTGCGCCTCCTCCCGTCCGGCTGCTCGCCCTGGTCCTGCTTGTCACCAGGACCTGTGAGGTTGTGCTGGTATTATTAGTGCAGCGCTTCGTATGACACTGAGCCTGTTACACAGACACCAGGTAGGATACCGTAAAGAAGAAATTCTACTATGAAGCTCATATAGGAAACAAATGGGCTTGAGCATTACTCTTACAGTATTTTTTGCAACTGCAGCGGCTAAATAAACTCCCAAGAATAATTATCCATTCAGGAGATTTTCCAGACAGATAACTGCTTGGCAAAGCATGGCTAAAGTTTCTCAGAGAAAGCCTGGGGTGGGGGTAACCTTCACTTCAACAGGGCTTGTCTGGCGCAGTGCTGGGAACTGACTGCTCAGCCGGGATTTCCCCTCTGCTCCGAAAAGGAACCACAAAGGGAGCTGCTCAGCCATTGCACTGTTTGCTCTGTGCTCAGGGAGGCCAGAAACACTGTTCCAAAACGAGTTCATTATGCAAAAATCTTCAAAAAAGCTTGAGGATGAAAGAGAGAGGGAAAAGGAGGGAGCAAGATGAGTTGGCTCACAGGCGCGGCAGGAGAGACCCGGCATTTACTTGCAAGGCTGGAAGAAGCTCTGGGAAAGAGGATGTAGCAAGGGAGCTGTAAGGGCATGTTGTGCAGCGGACGAGGTGGTATTGCTTGGGATTTCCTGCCCAGGTATGTATGACCTTGGAGAGGATGTTTGAGTTTCCTAACATGAAATGATTGAATAGGAAACTTTGATGTGTTAATAGGAACCTGTTGGTATATTACACAGGCATTCACTGTTGAGACCAAAGATGATGAACTGTGAGTTAAGAAGGCCAGATACAGCCATCCTATGTGTATCCATAGATCATAAAATTAGGAACCTATTGCTGAAATAAAATAAAATAAAATAAAATAAAATAAAATAAAATAAAATAAAATAAAATAAAATAAAATAATAAAACAGATATCCTAGGCATTAAATCATATTGCTGTCAGCTGAAAATGGATGTTAAAGGCAGTGAGTAGATGCTTGATTCTGTAATCTGTTTTGGAAATTTCAGTGAACCTTCCAAAACTTCAAAACCATTGGAAATCTTTCTTCATCCTGGGATGAAGATTACTGACAGAATAGCCTGTGAAAAGCTTGCTGGAAATTGCTGTCTAAATCATTACCTTTTCTGTCCATAAATAGTGACACTCTCTAAAGTGTATTCAAGTATAGAAAAGAGGGAATTTATCCACAAGAGTTTGCTGGATTATGGAAAGACATTAGGCTATGTACTTGATATCAATCAGATTGCCGTAGGGAGAGGAAAATAAAGCTCTGTGGCCTCAACTTTTCTTGTGAATTTTAACGCTTGTTAGTTAGAGATACATTTTTTGAGCAGTCAGAGAGCTAAGCTTTTACTGAGGATCCTTTCTGCAATTCAGTATTGATTTTTAAAAAGTCGGTAGTAAAAAAACCACACAGATCCTTCTGTCTGGTACTCCTGCTTTTCTTTTCTTACCAGTGAATGCACCAATTGTCACACAGTGTTTGTTGGCAGCAGCAGCAAGCAGTGGGATATCCATTGCACTACGTGCTGGTGTCTCTTTTCATCCTGCTTTCAGCTCACATGGGTGCACGTCAGGTTTCTGTGTGTTTAGCTCTTTCACCCTGCTTTTCTTTCTGCCTTCATTAGGTTTCACTAGTTCATATAAGTATACTTTTAAGTATTTAAACTGAAAATCAGGCTTCACAAAACTGGTGTTTACAGTAGTGGTAGTTAAATCTTGTACTGACAAATAGAGCATGGCTCATGTCTCTGGGACGGGAGGTAAGGTAAGATCTTCATGAGCTGTGTGAAATCTTTTCCCCAGGCTGTCAAGGGTGCCTATCACCTTTGCTAATGATTCCCCAAATATTGCTGTCATGATCTCTTTTCAGCTCAAACTGTAAGCCATGGCGATCTATTTCCCATGAGATAGATAGCTTGCTTTGTGTATAAACTGCACCTCAAACCAAATGGAAAATACTAAATAGCAATAACGTTTCTGATGGAAACTACCTTCCACAGAAGGGCTCAAAATGTCATGTAACAGTTACAAAGATAATGTCTCATTCTTTATAAAAAAAACCCACCGAACCAGGAGCTTTTACTGTACACTTTATGTGTTCAGCCAAGGAAGAGGTGAAACTTCAGCCTTCTCTTTTGCCTCCTTGTGTGCCTGCATGGATGCTGCAGTGTTGGCTCTGGCCACCATTTGCAGCTCTGGCTGTGAAGATGTGGTGGGGATTTGTGGAGTGAGACCTCAGAGAGCCTCACAGTCGCACCCTTCCCAGTGACACCGTCTGCTGCTGGCCGCAGGTCGTGACATGGCCCTTCTTCCTCCGCAACCTTGGGGAGAACAGCCCGAGTGCCCCAGTGCTGCTTCAGCCCCACTGGAAACATTTCTCTGGCGTTTGGAGCCGCGAGGCAAAGAAACGTTCGTATTCCTTTCAGGGTTTGACAAGCCTCATTTCATAAAGGCTTTTTGCATTTGCCAGATTTACAGTAGCTGATCGGGAGCTGTTTATGCAGGCGCAGCTTGGTCCCTGAATACCTTCCAGGCAGTGTGTTATCATGTACTGGCTTTGTATAGCCTGCTTTTTACACAGTAGGTATTCAGTAGATTCACTGAGTACAGTCAAGCTGTCACGCATCAAAGAAAGGGACAAAAAAATCAAAATATTATTTGCCTTTCCAGAGTCCTTCTAGGCTGCCCCCAGTAGCACACAATGACGACACTCAGTGCTCAGTCAGACCTTGCTCTTGAAATACGTATCCGTGCACAATTACCACTGACCACGACGAGGGCTGGCATGAGTCATGCTGATGTGACAACAGCAATATAGGGGCAGTCTGCCCAATTTTGGTACTCCCTTCATCAGGTCATGCAAATAATTATGAGAGCTGTGTGGACACTGAATGCACTAACAGGTGGGATACAAGTTAACTTCAACATGGGGAAGAGAAACTCAGGAAGATTAGAGGAGACCGCCCTAATAGTCAGCTTTTGCAGACACTGGGTTTAACCTGCTCTTTCAGCTCCAACTGGACTGTATGGATTAACTGGACAGGTGAGTCAAGTGGATGATTTTAATCTGTGGAAAAGATAAAGAGATAATGAGATCACCCCTTAGAATAACTCGTCTGAGTATAAAGAGGCTGTTACTGAAGACCACTTAAAAAACACGTGTCTAGTGACCAAATTATTTTTCATTCATTCCACTGTCATTATGTTAATTAAAAGAGGTACAGATGCACATCTACCAGCCTCTCACTAATGTTCAAAGGCACTTAACTCCTATTTTTGCCTTTGAAAATCTCCTCCCATGATACCTAATACATTTCCATCAGTCCTTCATGCTCAGCATTTATCACATACGCAGTAATCCCTATCTTCTGCAGCTTCTGTGCTGACAAATGTTAGCCCCATATTTCAAAAAATTAATAACCACAGGGACACATTTCAACTTAACAGAAGCTCAATATTGTCTTGGTTTCCCACAGCAACCATCAGGAATCTTGGAAGAAAATGGGTCAAATGAAAATGTAATGTGGCAAAATAGTAGGCAGAAGTATCATAGTCTGCTTTCTGGAAGATGGCTGCACAGCTGTTAAGATGAGATGTGTTTTACACACCAATTCCTCTAAATTTTTCTAATTAAAAATATAATTCGTATGGTAGGAACACTTGACCCATTTTGGATAGAGAGCAAAATAAATGGGTCAAAGGAAAGCAGCACGTGCTTTCACTTCTGCACGGCATTTTAGCAATGCATTTTCTAGAAACTTATGCACAAAACTAACTCTGTTTTTCTTGATTGTCATAAAGATTATAAATTTGACAGTTAAAGCAATCTGTAGGGCAGATAACAGCAAAGTACTGACCTAGGAACAACAGGAATTTAATTTTAGGACAGCTTTCTTTAACGCTACCCTTGGTTAGTAAGATGTGAATACCTTACAGTTTTATATTGCTTTTCTTGCTGCTATTTGTTGTTTAATCACGGAAGCATTTGGGAGAATCTGTGATGCCCTAGAGAACTACCGTATACAATACAGAGACCGGAGAAGATTTTTTAAAGATTCTTATGGTCCTTCCCCAAAGACAATCTGTTCTTTGCAAAAGATAAGCTATATATACTAGTGAATGATGCTAACTTTCGAAAAAGTATGAAACAAAACAAACAGGGTTTAAATAGATCAGGTACTTGGATGGAAAATAAAGTATGTCTGAACTTAGAAATACTTTGGTTAATAAATCCAAAGAAAATGTCAAATTTTGAATTAAGTAGCTCAAGCTTGAGAAAAATGTACAGATTTAACATTGCTACCTTATTTTGAGTAGGAATTGATTGCAATCTATTGAATTCAATGAGGAGAGTAAATGTTCCTCTTGATAAGCTGACAAATAGAACTTCAGAACAGAAATGCTATCTTTATATAAACTCAGGAGGGCAACAATCTTCTCTCCAAATAGTATATTGCTTTGGTTTTTCTTGAAACACTTCCCAAATGCCCTCTGTAGAGTTTGTCATTTCTCATATGTTAGCTGCTTCTTCATTCACTGGACTGAGTAGTGTGAAGCATTATCAAAGAATGGTTTGGGTTTGTTTCGTTGTTTTGGTTTGGTTTTGGTGTTTATTTTTTTTTGGCTGGAAGGCATCATAATATCCAGGTCTTTTCTTTTCAGTTACATGCATTATGAAATAAATCCAAAGATGACCTCTTTCTTCTGCTGGTTCTGTTCAAAATTGTTGCAGGAGAAATGTGGCATTGAAATTTTATATTTGGTTATTTTGTTTTTGCTAAATGCTTCCTCCATGCTTTCTACACTTTTCTGTCCTCTGATGACAAATACTAATTACTGTCTACAGAGTTCTTTCTCTTCCTGTTTGGCCGTGTCCTGCCTTAAAACCTATTTCCCACCAGGAAGCGGTCTGGACTGAGTGATCCTCTCTTACGGCTCTGAGCAACTTGTGCCACAGGGCACATCCCCCTCCATTACTGGGACCTGCTGAGCCACCATCCCAACTCCGTAGAAATACTGACATAGGGCTGAGTGGAGGTGGGTGAAACCCCTTGCTTCTCACAGAGTCTCCTATCCTGTATCACAAACAGCAATCTTTGTTCTGATCCATGTGTTATAGGCATATGAACTTGAGATTATTTTCTACACATAATTTATAGAATCATAGAATCATGGAATGGTTAGGGTTGGAAAGGACCTCAAAGATCATCTAGTTCCAACCCCCCTGCCATGGGCAGGGACACCCTCCACTACACCAGGTTGCTCAAAGCCTCATCCAACCTGGCCTTGAACACTTCCAGGGATGGGGCATCTACAGCTTCTCTGGGCAACCTGTTCGAGTGCCTCACCCCCCTCAGAGTGAAGAATTTCTTCCTTAGATCTAATTTAAATCTACCCCTTTTCAGTTTAAAGCCATTGCCCCTTGTCTTATCACTAATTTTATACAAAGACCATGGTATTCTGCTTTTACAAATAAACAGGAAAGAAATTAAGCATTAGCTACCAGCTGTTGAGCTTACCGTCAGCTATTTTTGGAACAAACTGTGACTAAAACTATGTAACAAGGGGACTTGCATAATAGAATTTACTTTATTCTGCATTATAATGTAAATATCTATGGTCCTATGACTCCAGCCACAGTATTTTATATGAAAATAGCTGATAATGCAAACCAGATTTCACTACTGCTGAGACCTTGCTCTCTGATCTTTCTTCCATTCATTTGGGGAAAAAAGATACAATTTCCCTCCAAATGTCTCCCCCAAAAGCTTTTAAGAGATAAACCTTTCCCCCCTCCTTTATTCTAATGTAAACTTGAACCCATAAAATTTCGTTAAAAGAGTGTAAATCTTTCCCCTCCAGAAGTTATCTGCCATGTTTCTTCTTATCCTTTGGATGACTGCAGTAATTTTTATACTGTGCTGTCGGGAGTGTAATGTTAAGTGCTTCATTAATGATGATTTGTGCCATTGAAAAGTTTAAAATGGGCAGATCCTGGCAAGGGCTTGACATTATTTATTTTCGTTCTTTGTATTAAACTCTGCAAAGAACATTTTAAGAGCAGTTTTGCTTCTGCTTGGGGATGCTATAAGCAATATTTCACATGCCATTGCCTCAGAGACAGCATTAATCCAGGAGAACAATAATAATGGCTGCACACATTGCTAATAAATATTTGCATTTATTTGTAATAAAAGGGATACATTTCACTGTGTGAAAGGAAGGAGAGAAGTAGAGAGATGCTTGTCTGCATTTGGAAATGATGATGATTCCAGAGATTTGCTGCTTGAAGGGTTAAGAAATAATAATTGGACCTCGAGGACCCAGGCCCCGCAGAGCGTGGTACGGTAGTGCAGCAGAAAGAAAATGTAACTGGAAGCTGGAGATTGCCCTGGGGGACAGGCAGGGGCTCCCTAGGGTACCTTGCTTCGAAAGAAAACCAGGGATTACACTTAAATTTGGAGGTGGGGAGGGCTAGAGAGGAACAGGAGATGCCTCGATGCTCTGACGTGCTGATGGATTTAGCTCCTGACCTGGCTCCTGGATTGGGACTTGGTCCTGGATTTAGGGATGTTCAGTTTGTTATTCACCTGGAGAGTGAACCAGGGGGCAGAACTCATGCCAAAATACAGGTGGGATAAAATAGTCACAAGGCAACTTAGTGTATGAAAACTGAAAGACTTTTTTAACATTTCACTGTCAATTTGAATATCAACATTTTCTTTTCTTCTCTCCCCACAGCATGTTATAACATATGAGGAAACAGAGGCTTATTTGCTAAGCAAAATTCTTTGTACTAAGACCAATACAGGGTGGTATAAAATGCATATGTTTTTGTTGCTTAACTACAATTTTTGCAAGATGCTATAAAAACATGAAATTTATTGGAAACAAATTTGATGGAAATGTAAATTTTTGTCTATTTGATATACAAATAGACATTTTACTGCAGTGTAAATTTCATGTGACCTCATTCAAACACCAGGCATAGGGAATGTCAAATGATAGGTAATTTCATTTGTGTGGTTTGGTTCACTGACTATATTTTTCTAGGCAGACTGAGGGGCTCAAGTATGTACATTAGTAAACTGGGGAGAATTACTTCTGAAGATTTGAGACTCTTGTCTATGAACTCCGAGATGGCTTCTGGAAAAAAAGAATGAGAATAAGCTGCCTTTCGCAGCCAGAAAAAAAAAAAGGTTAAAAGTGCAGTGTCCCAAAAATCGGTTTTAGGAACAGTATTAAATAACTTTTCAGGGAAGGAGAGGAAAGATCAAACACAGTATTAAAAGGCTCTGAATTAAATACTCTAGAAAAATTAAATTGTTAATAAAGACTCTTACAGCCCCTTTACGATCAGTGTTTCTTGGAACTTCGAAGAGACCAGAATGCCTGTGCAATGTAGAATGTCAATGAAAAAAATATTTGTTTAATCACCATGGATTAAAATATATCAATTTTGCCTGATTCAACTCAGCTGTAACAGTTTTCGAGCACACATCTGCAGCAGTCAGATACCAGCCTAGCTGGGTCTGTGGTTCATAGTTCAGCCATTCATTGGTTCCCCTGTACTGGAAAAATCCAGCAATTTGTTTTATAAATTGAAATTCTGCAGAAATTACAGTTCCCACAATAGAAATAATAACACAAAACTAGATGTAAGAGGCCTTCACCAATTTCAGTGGCCAGACTGCTATTCATTTCAGTATGACTGGGAAAAAACCCCACACAAATGGGCTAACTACAGAGGAATTTTTTACTACAGATTTCATTTATTTTTACATTTAATCAACAAGCATAATTTAACCTAGTGGTAGAGAAATAGAACGAACAAGGAGGTACTTGCTGCAGGGAGAGGAAGCGACCCCGGGAGGAGAGAAGTCTGCAGGAGAGAAGAAGGAGGGAATCCCAACTGGAAGAACATACCAGCGCCAGTGCCTGCAAAGGGAATAGAAGCTGGGATCCCTTGCAGCTACCAGACTTCTCCTGACAAGAAATAGATTAACTTCCCACTCTGCAGGACACAGCAACCTTGACATGCTGCTAGTCCGTGGGATGATATGAAAGACAATAAAAGAAAGGAATGCATTCACTCTAATTGTCAGGGAAAAAAATTAACGAAGAAGCAGCAAGGAGCTTTTTGTGAACTAAAGCATGCCAGGAGACAGGCTCACCTTAAGAGTTGTCCAGGCAGTGCTATTCCCAAAAAATCCAATCAATCTGAAGTATTGACATTTATATCTGGGATTATGATGACCTCACGACAATGACAATTTGCTGGCAGTATTAGCAATGGCAGAACCAATACTCAGAAACTCCCAAAACATTTAAAACAACATGGATGTCATTTGTCTACTCCCAGTTAGCAGTACAAGGCATTAACAAGCTCAATGATCAGTTTAAAAAAGTTTTATAAAGCCTATATACGTCTATTTGCCTTTTGACTAATGCAACTTCCTTGCAGGTTCATTTTCCCCTCGCATTTTCTCCACCTAAAAGTAGCGGTTTAGGAGTCTCATTTCTATTACAGATGCTGTTGGTGCATAAAAAGAGAGTGCCTGTGGAGAAAGCTCTGGATTAGACGTGCTCCCTGTGGAGCGCTCAAAACCCATTTCTGATCAAACATGCTATTTGAGTGATTTTTCCTTTGTAAAGAATCTTATGCAAAACTCTGCTGCAGTTTGGTCACGGTATATGGTCTGCAGTAGCCAGCACTTGGCATACTAAGAGAAGCTGTAGCAGTGCTGGGTAAAGGATCAAGTACGGGGTCCACTCAGGAAACAGCACAGTCACAAATAGAGCTATGCAGGATTTTTCAAGTCAATAAATTACTATTTTGAAATATATCTATAGATAAACTAAATAATTTATTAATGTATGCTGAATTTCGTAAGTAGTTTAGCCTTCCACATCTTCCCTTCTCTCCAACTAGTGTGCCAAACTGCAAATTTTTTAAACCTATTTTTAGCTGGTTCTTCTCTACCATAAACCTGGATCTGTTTGCATATTTCAGATTGATTCTGCTGTGTAATCTCGCTTGTTACATTTTAACATATTAAGGAGCTGGGTAGATAAGGAAAATCCTGCACAGGCCCACTTTGAAAAAAGGCTGAAGTAAATATTCAGTTTGTGTAAAGTATCTGAGGCCTCATGCATAAAGAAAACGGCACGCACGTCCCAAAAGAGGGAAACATTTCAGGGGGAATTAGTGCCTCATCACCTTAGTCATCAGAGACTCAACCATAAGAAATGAATCCTTTGGAAACCAAATTTTATTAGTTCAGTCCTCATAGCACTAGAATCTGAACAAAACTTCCTGACTTTTACGTGTCAAACAATGTTTTGAGATTAAAACATCTCACCATCTCCCATATGCACCACAGGTAAATACCCTGAATATTAAAGAAAACATTTACTCTCAAATGCAGTCTTCCTTACTTTAGGAAGAACACTGACAAGTGTTTCTTTAGGGTCATCCAAATCTATTTTTTTCCTATTCTTTATTTCTTTAAAGTATTTTATTTTCAAAGTTTCAACCAGAAATTGGAGTCCTATCTCCTTTGCCATGGTTAGTGCAGAACAGCATGAGTGATAAAACTTGTCCTTTATTTTGTGTAGTGTCTATCAAGAAATATCCATTTCCTCCTATGACACCAGAACTGCTCCTTCTTTCCAAATCCCGTGATCCAGAAAGTGTGGGGAGCACAGCATTACTTCACGTGCAGTCTTCAAGCTTGGGCAGGACTGGGGCTGATTATAGCTGTTCTGCCAGATCCACCTCCTGTTGTCTGGCAGAGAAGGTGATGCACTTCGAAACTGCTGTGTGACCAGACAAATAGAAAAGGGCTGAAGGAAGACAGAAAACTCTGCCTTTAACTCTGATATGAAAAGTGAAAGGAAAGAACAAATAGTATTTATGATGTGCTATTTCAAATCACTTCGAAGGCTGGAAACAGAGAAGATATTGGGCCTTCTGATTCCTGTGTCTTTTGTAGATGACACATTGTGGCCCTCTATGAGTAGACATAAGGGTGCTTTGAAAATGCTCTGTGTAGTCTGGGAACTATGTGGCTACAGTAGGTCCACCAGTGTCCTCAAACTAACAAGTCTGCCTGCTGGAAGGGTCACTGCCACACTGATGGCTGCATGAAGGTGACAGTTGACATGGCTTTTGGCTTATGACAAAAAATGGGTACGGTAACACCATACCTGTCTGCAAAAACTGTGTCCTTTATCACATTCATGGAGACATCATATATCAATCTTAAAAATAATGAGGGTTTCTATCCTTATCAGTGACGGGAATGTTGCTCTAGGGTCTCACCGCTCTGGAAGAATGGGAGAAAAGCAAGCAGCTAATAGGTAAAGCAGGAAAAAAATGGGAAGTAATCATGAAAACAAAGGAGAGGGGGAAAATTCATCCTCATCTGAGAGGAAGAACTTGGAGAAACTGGGAAAGATACTAAAGCATGACACACTGCTGAATAGTGGGCAGAGGTAGATACGGGTGCTTCTCCTGTACAAAGAGAAACTTTGAGAGGTGACCTTAATCTCGCAAAGTTGTCTAGAGGGAACAAGGCAATAAAGGAACAAAAAACAGTGTGCTGTAATGTGGCCTAAACTAGGTATCCTTTTTTTTTTTTTTTAAAGATATTTCTGAATCTTTATTTCCTAATTGTGGAATGTCATGGTTCTCTGGCAAATGAAACATGGGTTTGCCAAAACCAGTGATGATTTTGATCGATAGACTGAAAGCTTTTCAGTTGTAGATTAAAGAAGGGAAGGAAGTTTCTTAAAGGAATTTTTCTTCCAAATCTTTTATTTAATCAACATAAATGTAATGTTTTGTGACAGTTTGAATAAAAAAGCCATATACTGTATGAATCAAACTTTCTCTTTCAAACACTGAGTGTTTTTCTTATGAAAAGTATCTGTATCTGTGAAGCCTGAATATTTTTCCATACTTTGACTACAGAAAATGCAGAAAGCCCTACAGATCCAGTATATCAATATGTCACACTCATGAAATGACCGTATGTCTACTTTAGTATTTTAGTTTGAACCAGGATTACATTTTTGTCTCCAATTACTGTGTCTTGCTTCAGAGAATTCTCTTGGAGGACACGAACTAGATTCCTTGATGAAAGTGAACTGGTAGATACTGTCCTGGTGTGTATGTAAGGCACTTCACCTGCTAACGAGCAATTAATTCATGAAGCCAGAGTAAAGCTAGTCTGGCATAACACCCTCTTAAATGCTCATGGTATGTATGTCAGGTACTTGGCATCAGCTGCTTCAATCAGCAGATCTGCTCCCACTGGTTTGCATTACTTGCTAATGCAGACAGCTTAAAAGTGCCAGCACCCAGAGCTCGAGGAAACATCTAACCCATGGGGATAAAGTGCGTTTCCCAGTTCCTGGTTCTGGATGCTCACCCTGGTCCTATTTGGTCTGTGTATAATGGTGAGACCTCAGTGTGCAACATCACAGGGAGATCTGGACCCATGGCCAGAGGCTGAAGTATGTTGTACCTCAACAAGTTCTTGAGGTGGAAAACTCAGGAGTGAAGGTGGTTGGGTATACTATGGTAGTAGATATCATCTGTCCAGAGGCGTAGCCATAGCTGATGAGAAATAACTGCTCCTATGCTGGGTTGGAGACACAGAGGATGAGTTATTCGGGGCTAGAAAGTTTGTCTTTGTGAAAATATTTCTCCTGAGAGTCCCATGAGTCATTTGGCATGGTTTCTGTCTGACAAATGTAAAGCTCTGTGGCTGCTGCTTTTCAGAAGTCAGAGCTGCCTTAAACAAACAGAACATCTGCTCTGAATGTACATTAACCATTCATATGAATTCTTTTTTAAATGCAAATTAAACAGATAATGTATAAGAAGCCATAAGTTACTGTTAATGTGTACAAGAATGTTGTACTTTCTTCAAGGCAATCACAAAATTAAGGAAAAACACAACAGGGAATACAGGGAAGGCCTCAATTCAGTAAAATAATCTTCCATTTTTTCACTCAAAAAACAGCCTGCCTTTTCAGGTGTAAGGCCTCATTCCAAGGGCTTTATTTTTAATGAAAAGAAACCACCTCAAGGTTAGCCTTGAAAAAACACATAGTAGTATATAATCGTACTAGACAGACAGCTTTGTTAAATGATTTTTCCCTTCACAGATTTCTCAGGCTTCTTGGACTGTATGTGTGAACAATATAGCACATACAGAAAACAATTTCATTCTGGACACAGAAACAGAGATAGGAATATAGAAATTTCTACTCTCTCATAAACATACGTGTATACTCGTATGCACTGCCAAATAATCTTAAGCATCTGTCTTTTGCCATTCATGTGTGCATACAGCTACAGAAGTATGTGCATCTATATCATTTTGCCTATCAATATTTCTTTCTATGAATGATAAATAATTAGTGGTGTAGCTATAAAGCTTATGTATTTCTAGGCAATGACACCTTCAAGGTCCCTCTGCTGCCTACTGCTTGACCTTGGTATAAAGCACACAGAATGGAAACCTTGAAACCAAGATCCGCAGGATTCATTCTGACAGAAAACAGATGCAGCACAATAGAGAAAAATACACATTTAATTTTAATCTTTTTTTAAACAGCCTGAATATTACCAGTTCTTAAAAAAATCCTAAGGTACAGACTGTCCTTCACGCAAGCAGCATACATTTTAATACTTCACTTACATTTGGATTAGATAATGTTGTAACTACACTAACTATAGCAATGTCTACATTATTCCTCCCTTTAGACACAGCAGCAGGAGAACAATACCTGAGGAAGTAACATAACAAAGGGCTATGGCCTTAAGATGTGCCTTCTTAAAGAAATATTTCCAGCTTCATTAAAGTAAAATAAGAAAAAAGCGTTTTATTTCATAATACTTGGACAGAGAAGTTACAAGGCTGCAATATAGACAGATGATACACAGTGACATGACCTTAAAGATACTGCTTTTGTCTTACCTTGCTTTACAGTTTTGTGGTCTGTCTCAAGCCAGCTAATCTTAGGCAGCAATTAATAAGCTTGTTACTTGTTTTCTGAATGGGAATGAAAACAATATCTTTATAAGGTGGGGAACAGAATTTGATATCATATCATGTAACACTGGTACGGGTCCATATGAAATAGACAAAACCGTGCCTGACTCTCCAGCTTCGCTTGTCCATGGGAAATGATCATTAAATAGAAATCTGTCTCAAGTCTTCCCACTAGGATGTCTGCTTGCCTCTATGCTGTTCAGCGCTTTCGTTGGGAACAAGATATAAACTTTTGTTGATATTGGTTGTCAATGTCACAAAGATGAAAGTGGTGCTTAAATGATAGAAAGAGGCAGATCGCTCGTACAAGCTGCCTGGATTGCTTAAGATGCTCGTGACCAAAGAAGGAATGTCTTAACAGTGCTAGAGCATAGGAACAAAGAGTGTTTAAGAAGTTACTCTGGAAAACAGCCACACTTAAAAGAATTAACTTAGAATAATGGTAAAAAGGACTAGCATTATATTTGGATGAAAAAAAAGGAACATACTAAAAGAACAGAAGAATATACTTATAATGGCATCTGTAGGAACAATACTGGAAGACAGTGTACATATCCAAAGTCTATTCTTCATAAGAGTATGTGGAGATGATTTACAAAGACAGGAAGGTCCTAAAGTCCTTTCTAATGATTTGGTTTATTTAAAGAATTGTAATGTAAGCATCTGATTTTTGGAGGCACATGAAAATTAATGTAAACACATTCCACAAATGATTGAAGACTAAGTATAACAATAATTACTGATGCTACTTTGACAAAGTAAACAATGGCTAATAAATTTAAAAAGCGATGGAATGGACCACTATGACAATTGAATCTTTCTTTCTGTCATGCCACAAGACATTTCTGCAACAGAAAGGACTATTCTTTCCTTTTACATGGGTAAGTATTGTAGAATCTGGTAATCCATGACTCAACCTTTCCCAATTTGTGGACATATAACCATTTCTCAGCACACGTGCACCGTGCACAACCTTTTAGAAATTTCACACATGCAGATGGTTAAAGAATTTCTGAACTTGTCCCCTTTTGTGAATTACATAAAAGCACACAGGCTTCCAGAGGCTTCTTCATCACACGTTAAATATCACACCATTCTCTTTTCTGTAATAGACATTCTTATGGATCTTAAATCACTGATGTAGTCTCTTTCCAAACCTTTCCTCAATTTTTCTCTTTATCCAAATCGATGCTAGTCTGATGACAGTCTTACAGTCTTAGCTCTATAATTCAGCCCAATACTTTCAAATGCAAGGATTGCCTGATGTTTCATGCTTCCTTCTAGTGTTTTCAGGCATCATTGTGTCACGGCTAATCTCCCAGCTCAACACAAAACAAACTTCGCTTTTTGCCTTTTAACAGGAAAACAGAAACTTTAAATCTCCATTTCCTTAGGGATCACTGTCTTCAGGTATAGCCAGAGAGTCTTTGTCATGCCTATTTTATAAGCTGTTTTCCATCTTTGTTTCCATTCCTGCATACACACCTACATGGCATACGTTCACACCCATACCTGGATATTTCTGAAGCTCAAAAAATTTGATTGTAAAGCTAAGCAAAATTTAGGAAAGAAAGTGCTTAATTTATTCTAGGAATATGGTTATGTATAGTTGAATAGGACATTTGTCTGCTACGTTACTATACACAACCTTTTTTATCTTTCCATTTTCTTCTTTATAAATTGAACTTTTCTGTGGGAAAAAGTGCATATAATAGTGAGAGCTTTAAGACAAAATGTCTGATAATGACAAGAACAATGAGAAAAGAAGCAAGACAGATGAGAGAATAAAGACACTGGAAGAAACGCAGAAAAAATCCTGGAAATCTACACACAAGCCTGGGAGCATATTATTGAATCTGAACCATAAACTGAATTTAATGCAGTTTTATCCATTGCACCTAAGTACAATGGTGAACGCAAGTAGAGGTAGGAAATATCTCTGTGAATTTTTATACTTACTGTTTCTCTCTTCTGTTTCTTTTTATTATTCACCACTTTAAGCTAAATTAACTTTTAGTTAAGAGCATTTTGTCTATAAAACTATAAATGCCCTATAGCATGGTTTTGAAGCCAAAATAAGCTCCTAACCTGAGAGATGAGTAAGAGGAGCCTGAGGTCTTTTCATCAAAGCAGCCTAAGAAATGGTGCATTGCGGACTTTGGCTAAGATAACGCAGTTAAAAGAAAAGTCAATTGATCACAGGAAGAGAAGAATAAAAGATCTGTTGCTCACCAGCCTAGGCTGCGGCTCCAAGGATGTGTTGCATCTTCTGCAGCCAGGAGGAAATGGCTCGCCTTTTGTAGGCAGGGCCCATAATTCCCCCTTTTTGTTTTACAGTTTTTTGGTTTTTAGGAAGGCTTTACGGTGAGCAGAGACCCAATTCATTCATTCCAACTCCAGCACGCTTCCCTCTTTTGGGGTAGCGGCTTTACCTTCTTTATCGAAGGACTCTCGCTCCGGCTCTGGCTCCAGCTCTGGCTCCAGCTCCAGCTCTTTTGGCTCTGGCTCTGGCTCAGGCTCTGGCTCCAGCAAGGGAGTCGGGGTCGAGGTCTTCGGGGTCTCTTGTGAGCACCAGATATTGCTCACCAGCCTAGGCTGTGGCTCCAAGGATGTGTTGCATCTTCCGCAGCCAGGAGGAAATGGCCCACCTTTTGTAGGCAGGGCCCATAAAGATCAACATATTTTATAAATTAGATTTCTAAATTATTGTGTGGGATTTACAGTTCACGGTTTTGAGAAAAAGTTAGAGCAAGAGCTTTTGCTATGCAAGAACAAATCTATCTCGGGAAATTCATTGCTGTTTAAAAGATCCTCTGAACAGTTTTCCACTGTTAGGTTTCTGGAACAAAGCCTGGGGACCAATCTCCTCACTAGTGATTATTATCATGCTGGTCAGGATATGTCATTACTTCTGCCTGTAATGAAGCACCATAAATTAGCTAGCACATGATGTATTCCATCCTTTAAAACAATGAAATCAGGCAGAGATGATTTCCCCCCCCACCATGAACAGGCCTTCACAGGCTTATGCACTTGGCAAAACCTTTGTTTAATATTTTAGTTTTAGAGTGCTTCTTTAAGCTGCTTAATCAGAAGTAGAAATTTCCCCTCGAAGCTGCTTATGTTGTTTTTGAAGAACTATTCATGAATGGAGCAGGTGTCAACTTCTTATCTTATGAAGTGGTGTATCTCAGGGAGTCTGTTTCAGCTTTGAATTAACCCACAGCTCTTGTAGGCAAACACAAAGCACTGACAACTCTATAAATAAAGACAACTCTATAAATAAAGAGAGACCAACTATTCATGCACTCCAAAATGTATACTGATCACCGAGAAAGAAGAAATGGACTTCAGAATACTGAAATTCATAGGACACGCTATCTTAGATTCCTGTATCAGTTTAAAGCTTAGAAGAATATTCTCAAAAGGTTTGATTCATAAAGAAAAAATGAATACTTCTGATATTCTAAGTAACAATTGACAATTTCATTTTACTGACATCTTCTAGATCATAATTCTGTAACAGGTTGGGGTTTGTTTGTTTGTTTGTTTGCTTGTTTGTTTAAATAAGGGTCTGTAATAAATCCTACATTACAGTGAAATAAAATAAGACTTTAGCTTTGGCTTTGTTCTAGATCTTAAACCAGAAATTGGATTTTGTATCATATTTATCATTTATCTTGAAATTAATCTGTCCAAACTACTGTTTAAACATTAATTAATATTAACTTTGCTTCAAAAACAAAACAATTTTTGTAATACCTGAAAATATGGAGCAAAGCATGAGGTTCCTGCTTATCAGCTGAGTTAAAGCTGTTCAATGACTTAGATGCCAAGCACTTAGAGATTTTCAAGAAATTAGTGACTTGAATATACACTTCCTAGTCAATAGGTAAACATGGATTTTGCCCTACCTTTACTGATAGTGCAACTGTGTTGAAACTGTAACGGCAGCTGAGTTAGAAGAAACTGCATGGAGGCTGGCTGAAAGCAGGCTTGTTGCAGAGAACAGAGTCCGCTTCCCTCCTTCTCTCTGCCTGGATTATAGTGACATCTCTGTTGGTCCTTGCCAGGCAGCTCCTGGGACTCCAGCATGTGAGTCGTACTGTGGAGCCCTTACACTGCTTGAGAGCTTTATTGGTTGCGTCTCCAGTAAGCTTTATTACAGTGTAAGACATGCCTCTGGACATCTCTAGCCACGAAACACTACAAAAGCAGTTTCTAAAGCTGTTGTGTGTAATAATGGCCTGAGAGAGGGGCAGCATTACAGAGCTTCAGAGACCTCAGGCAGCTGTATCCCTTGTCGGTGCTTACCTCCAACCAGGTAATAAAGTGACCTGAGATCTCAGAATCCGTAGCTAACCTCAGCATTACATTTGTTCTATATTTATACAATAATGATAAGTCACTTCGGGCAGTCCATTTTCAGCAGATGACTGCCTTGTTCCCCAGACTGAAATCTCTATTCCCTCAGCCTTGTGACTCATAATGCACCTTTAGTCATATTTTAACCTTCAGCACTGTACTCTCTGTCACATCTTATTGCTTAATACATGCTGTTGAGCACAACAACATCGCACCACCAGAAAAACCTCGGTGACTCTGTGAAAAGCAAGTTCACTTGCCGAGTTTTTAAGAGTTCCCCTTTCATATGAATGTTGCATACATGTCTTTGGCATACTTGCTAGATGATAGTAACAATGATGTCTGTATGCACAAGGGTAAAACAGGGTATTTTTTGCCATATTATAAAACCATGTGGGTTTACTGGGTTTCATCTGGTTAGATTTAATAATTCTTTTTTCAAATTTAATTAAGCTATAAAACACAATAGATTTGGGTATGTTTCAGGAATGAGTTTAGTCTCTTCACATTCGGAGACACCCTCCCTACCTTCTACATATTTTATATGGAATCTAGTGAAGTAACAGTAGCTGTGGAGAGGAAAAGGAGCCCTGAAATGCAGTTGGTATTTCAGATGCATCAACAGTTTGTTCTATGACTTTACAAACCGTATGACTTTACAAACCCATATTCTATGGCAAACTAAACATCCTATGTTATTTCAAAAAGGAGAAGCTAATGAGGAATATGATATGGGGTTGCTAATCCTCACCAGTCAAACATCACAAGATCTCCCTTTGCTTTCCCTGTTCCCTGGTGTATGAGAAGCTGTGATTTTCATTACCTGCTGTCTCTCTGGTCAGAATGCAGAGACCACCTATTCACAGCTTTTTCTTAGAGATCTTATTTTCCCACATATCTTGCTGCTAAATTCGCTTGTGATCATCCCAGAGCTGCAGGGAGCTTCCAGCTCTCACAGGCTCCTTCATACCAGTTGCTGCTGCTGCCCACTGTCTCTGGCAAGCCCTGCCTATTGCTGCTCATTCCCCTTCCTGCATAGCTCTGCTATGGTTGCCTCCAAATTCCTCTGACCCCATATTTGACTCTCATGTAGTCACTAAGAGGGTTTTTCACACCAACCAACTTCAGACATCTGACGTGGTATGCTCTCCTTAGCCTCCTCTGAGAGCGACTGCTGCCTCACCTACAGAGTTTAAGGAGCTGTGTCTCCAGTGCAGCTGGATACTGTAGGTGCCTAAAACTAGTTAGAAGGAACATTTGTCTTTGTTTCTGAGATCTTAGACAATATTATTTTGACTTCCCTAAGATATGAACGTTGCTCTTATTGCTATTATGGCTTCAATTGTATTGATCGTAATAACTGTATAATTGTAATGATTGCAATAATCCAATAGTATATGGCAATAACAACAGTGTTAGTTATCTTATCCATGTAAGTGAAAGACTTGATATTCCAAATATGGTAACATTTACTTTTCTACCACAGGACAATGGATTACTTTCAATATAGGCCAAAATTTTTCCTAAAGGCCCCTCTAGTTAAACCCTTGAATTCATTTTTGGGAAGCCAAGCACAGATTCTTGCTACTCTTAACTTTTGACAATGGGTTCACTTATGTGCTTACAAGGAGAAAATTTTTCTATATATTGGTTTTCGTTTTTAATTATGGCATAAATTTCTCAGATTCATGACAGAAGATTTAAAACTTAATTTTCTGTTTAGAAAGTGTAAGTCAGTCATGCATTTTCCTCAAATGAACATCGAATGTATCACAGTTTTTACCGAAATGTGACAGGATGCAACTCTGCAGTAAAATTTATCGTTAAATTAATACCAAACAGCACTGGATAGGGGAAAACCAGCAACAAAATCTAGGTGGATCATTCCAAGGACACTGATTTTGTTTCTAGATAAGAATTTCTTATACTTCATACAGGTAATCTTTATGCATAGTATTTCACTAAAGCAAAGATAGAGATTATAAACTGTCTTTCAACCTGCTTTAAACTCCTTTCGCTACACGAGGAAACTGTATATCATATTCAAAAAAACAGCAGAAGATACTACTGGCCAAAGACCCATTCAGATCTTCAGATTATTAATAAAGGAGAGACAAAGATTCAGTAACAAGTTAAAAGTTAATAGAGTCTGCCTTGCTCCCTTTTAAATACTTAGTTTTAGGCATTCATAATGGAGAATAAAAATATATGTTGTATTTGTTTTATCTGTTATATGCTGGAGAGGCTGTGGCAAGACTGGTACTTTCGGAGGAATATTCAGTGACGAACACAGCCCTAGCAGGTGGCCAGCGCAGTCCAACTTTCAGTCTTTTTGAAGATAACAGCGGGGCCAATTTCTCTACACTTCCCCATATTCTTTCAGAGAAGACAATGCTTTGTTCAGTGTTCGCCTCAAGTGTAATTCCACTCAGATTTCAGAGCCTGCTAATAAGGGTTTAGGGAAATTAATTGGAAAATCTCCTTGAAAGTTTATGGCAGCGAAGACCTCACTGAGGTGACAAACTTTACTCATATACCAGCGAGAGACAATGAAAGGCTGAGTGGGATACTAGCAAGCACAGACTTATCTCTGCAACTGCAGCCAAGGAAAAGCATTATTAAATTCTCCAGCCTTTGCTTCACTAGTAGGTAGTACTTGCTATGGTCTTAATTTCTCACCACGATAACCAAGAATGGGAGCTGGGCCAAATCTCTGTAGAAGTGGGCTCCAGTGTGGGAGGCACGAGTCACAGTGCTGCTCCGTGGGTCACCAGGCAGACGCTGCTCCCTCACCTGCATCGTGTTTCAGTGGCGCCTCCTGCAAATCCAAATGAGAGGATCTTGAGCAAAATGGTGACAGAGACAAAGAATTGATTTCCTGCTAAGTCAGACAAGTTGTATCTTGGCTTGAACCACAGTCCCCAGCCGTTAAAGTGAAAACTAAGTGGCTAGCAGACACTGCTCCTTCCCTTTTAGCACAGGCTACAGCACCATTACGTATGCCTAAACTGAGTTACTGAAACCTTCTTAGTAGCCCTTCAATTAATCAGAAGATTTGCAAATAGCTTTCTTAGCTTTAATCTGCTTGCTTTTATCCTTTTCCTGCTGCTTTGATGGATTACCCAGACCGGATAAGCAAGTGACAAGACAAATACTTTCAGAGGTGGCAAAGTAGCAAGTTAGCAGTGCAGAAAATGCATGTCCTCTAGTGCTGCAGTCTAAATTTTAATTTAGGAACTTTTACTTCTGTGAAAGAGTAAAAGGATGTCACCTTTCATCCAGCCTACTGCATGTGTTTAAATTGGCGGTTTAGTTTGGATTCGGAGTAAACTTTTGAAGCAGCTCTCTCAACCCTTCTCGCTTGTGGTGTTTTGGTGTGCACCATGGGATGCTCTCAGAGTGTGTGGACTGGATTTCCTTCAGCTGGAACCAAACCCGAAGGAGTGATCCAGAATACCTACTGTGCTCCAGCCACTAATGGGCATTAATGGACTTGGCTACAGTTAGCAGAAGAAAGCATGGTCTGCACTCAGAGGGTGAACGCCAAGTCTCCAGCTGTAATGGTTTCACTCTACGGATCGATTCCTATTGCCCTATTCGACTTGCTATGTGGCTGTAAGTGTGTGAATCATTCAAAGCTCAGACAGACTAAGTAGTTCTTATTTGTGCTGCAATAGATCTGTCATGCTGCTTAGGTGTGTGTATATCTAGCGTGAATATATAGAGTCTTCTCAGGCTGGAGCTGCTTCTATGAAAGACTGACTTTTGTGAGACAAAAAAAAAAATCTAAAAGCAACGATGAAAGCCAGGATTCCCATATGGGGAAAGCAAATCTACTTTGCTTTTCACATTTGGAAGCCAGTAGAACTATTATCAGTGAGACAGAAGGACCTATGCTATTTTCTAGCTGTGTCCAAAGACTGCATATAGGCACCAGCAAAAAGATCACATTGTTGTGTGAAATCTGCAGCAGAAGATGGGATCAATTTCTAGCAAACAGAAAGACAGAGTGAGGATCTAAAGCTCAGAATCATATCAAGTGCAGAGGAACTAAGGATGCTATCGAAAGCGGAAGTTCGACCGTTTATGAGCACAAGACATCTAGAGAGCAAACCAGAACATTGTGAGACTGAGGCAGGAGCTGCAGGGCCTCAAGGAGCATTCAGGGAGGCACTGACAGATATTGACAGACAAAGAGATGATCAGGCTTACTGCAATTGTTTTAATCAAAAGTACCCTTAACATGGCTCAGGCTAGGAGAAGGAGTAGTGACAAAAGCTGACACTCGTTTCTCTGATTAGTAATGACAAGAGTAGCATCTATCTGCTTATCAATTTTGGGAGACTCCTGTGTGAAATTGGAGCTAATTCTGGGCTGGCTGGTTTGTTTTGGGCAAAATGATGGAAAGAAATGCAGAGGAAAAACTGCAAAAAATCAGCTTCCTCTGAATATGGTTAATGGGGCAAATGGCTACCGTATGCAAAAATTTTATTTACATGCTTCCTGAGAAGGTGATAACAAGATCAGGCTGCATGCCTTGAGCCATCAAAGAAGAGACTGTGCAAAGAATGTCCAGCTCCTCTTTAGATCCACACGGTGTGTGAGTGCTCAGCACCTTTCTGAGTCCAGAGGGGATGACACAACCTGCAGTAGATGTCTGGTGATTAAATACAAATATGTAAAGTAACTCTAAATTGCTTTCCGAAGCCTACTTTTACAGCCTTAATTATTCTATCCAAGGCTGAAAATAACTTTCGTTCTTTCATCTGAAATTCATTAAAATGCTAATTAACAAATCAAACATAGATCATTAAACAAGCATATAGTAAACATTATTTTATTCAAAGTGTCACCTTGGAAAAAAACAGCGATCTCATCAAATATCCTCAAATCACACAGGACCTGCAAGTACTGGAGAATACAATAAGAGAGTACTCGTGAAAATCACACAAGTATACTGTTTCACCCCATGCCTTCCCTAAGTGGAAAAAAGAGGGTAGAAATGAAGAGTTCTGTTTTCTCTGCTAGTATTAAACAAAGACTGATGAAAAAAATTGTTGAACTGGATAATAAATAATACTCTGTAATCTTAAAAAGATCTACTACAATGTCATAGAGCATTGTAGCTCTATTAAAGAAATATTTGGGAAAAAAGCTTATTTTCTTTTAATTCTATGGAATTTTTCTAAAAGGTGAAACTATTTTGATATTATTTAATATACTTCAGTGAAAAATTATTCTTTCTCAACAGAAGTTTCAGGGGATTAAAAGCTATCCAAACATTAATCTTTCGTATCATGCATCATTAGCAGAACTAAAAACTCTAATATATTCTACAAGGCTTTGGAGCACAGCTGTAGAATACCCAGAGCACACCTTCTGGCAGTAGAACCTAAGTCAGCAGTTGCATGGTTTGAGACAGATCTCGACCTTATTATTTAAAAAGTTGGTTACTAGAACAGAAATTTCATCCTTTCTGTTCCAGACACCAGCAAACCAGGTAAGCAGACAACACTCACTTTAAACTCGTACTTACATTTTTTGCTGAATCAGGACTGTAGCTGGGATTCTTGATCTTCAGCAGAGGATTGTTGCTCAGAGACACATGGAGATATTGTCCCAGTCAGAAGAGATTTCAGAGGAAATGACTTCAGAAGCATGGTGGTGAGAGAATCAACGGAGGATGCCATCTCCAACTCACCTAAATGTGGTTTGGTAATGGGAAAGAGGAAAGCTGTGCCATGGTTGCAAATCCAGGTTACTATGGACTGAGAAAAGGCAAGGAAAAGCAAGCAACAATGTACACAACACGCAGAAATTTGCTTTACTGAGCTTAAAAGTTTAATAAATTCCTACAAATGATAAAAAGTCAGGCCTATTTTTTGCACTGTTTAGCAGAAGAGAACATTATCCTTCCCAAAGGAAGCGTTACTTCTAAAATTACCTCAGGTGGAAGATAATAAAATTCACAAATAAAAAATATATTTTAATAAATGATAGAGTTGCTGGAATCAGCAAAGACAGGAAAATAACCACTACAAATGTTAAAAGATAATTTGACAAAGTATTGTAATATACTGCACACTGTTTTAAAGATATAATGTCTGGTTTTGGCAGGTCGTAGGGTTTTATTCATAGAGAAACCCTTCCTGTAAGTGATGTCCTTTCTGTAGGTAATGTGCATTTCTGCCGTCGGTAAGTAGTGCCGTGCACCTAAAGCTTTACACACGGGGCATGGCACTGTCAGAGCAGTGATGTAGCTATGAAGATAGCTTGAAACAAGAGTGCGATGCTATTTATTTCAAATATAAAGTGGTAAACTGTTTATTTAGCTGTTTTATAAAATTGTTTACTCCAGCATAAGAGGCTGTGGGCAATGCAACCTTCAGGAAAGGTGTTCCAAGATGCCTACAGTGAAACACTGGGAGAGCAGTATGACTCCCTACAATCCTATTAAACTACAGCGTATCACTTACACAGCAAGTCATGCTTTCACATTTCTGTGGAAAACCACAGCTAATAGGTATTAGTGGTAATTCCTATTTATGCTGTGCTACCCTTACTATCTCACCCACTGCAGCACAATTGGATGCCTCTCAAGGCTACAGCCATACTGTTACACGGAAGAAAAGTAATGTAAATTAAAAGGGAAAACCTTTTGATGTCGTGAATAGCAACAAACTACCTGCAGCTATAAGATGAGGTGGGTGCCAATGAAGTAGTATTGAATTCATAGAAGCTGTATTTATTAAAAAAAAAAGCTGTTAAAGACTTTTGTGACCTTTGGAAAAAAAAAAAATAATCACAAAACTCCCCCCAAGAGCCTTTTTCTTGGAAGCCCTGAGTGCTGTAATTTGAAATATGGCTTCAGTAATGTACTCAGCATAGAAAATTCTGAGTATTCCACTGGAGGAAAATACAAAGGCTCAAAGGTTCCTGTTAAACAATGAGATTTTTAAAGATATGAAGAGCATTCAGACCTTGTTTATGAGGCTGAGGAAGAAATATGTGAAGGAAAATGCTTAATATGTAACTGTTTTTCTATAGGTCAAAATAATCTCCTGAGCCTGAAATAGTTGCTTGCACATCCATGTAGCCTGCTTATAATGGAGGAGCAGGAAAGAAGAGGGAACTAGCTGATTCTCTCCTTTCTTTCTCCAGAACTGGCTCGCTACACAATCTTATAATAAACTCAGCTGCAAGGAACCTCTGGACACCTGGTCCAAACTGCTGCTTAAAGCAGACTAATTTTGATGTTAGTTCGGGTTGCTCAAGCCTTGTCCATTCCAGTTGTGAGTACCTGTTCCACCACGTCCCTGGGCACCTGCCTACCAGCAGCACCAGAGAAGGAGGCAACCACCCCGCCTCAACCACAGCCCCAGGCTGTCTCTCAGGAAATGTATCCTCAAAGGATCAGGGAAGTTTAAGTCCAATTCTGCATCCTTTACAGCTCCGTATAGGATATTTCCCCTGCCTCTGATGGCTATGTGAAGCAGAGAGACTGGATCTCCTCATCCTCCTCCCATCTGATACAGCAGAGGACCCTGTCCTGCTGCTCACACACAGATATTTTCTTGCCAGCACAGGTAGTGCAGTTTGAAGCGGCAAAAAGTGTCATCTCCAACGCAGTCATGCCAGCAGGGCTTCCTAGTGAGTTATGCTTATATTCCCAAAACTGCAGTTTAAAAATATAGCTTCTTTTACTCAAAATTCATGGCTTTACTGTGCTGGCTGTTCTAACAGAAATAATCCACAGACCTATCACTATAACTGCAACTGTTTTCTGCCAGGGAAAGCAGCTCCTAAGATAGCTTCCCTAAGATAAACAAGATAATTTATTCTAGGAAAAGAGTGCCTACACCAAAAATTACATTGATGTGACTGTACAGATGGAGCAGTAAATTTCCTCAAGATTGATTCTTTGCTGTACTTTCAAGACTGGTTGCCTGAAGTTAGATCCCTAAATCTATTTTCTGGCACATAGACAAGTGACCTGATTTTCAGAAGTGCTCAGTGCTCAGCAGATTCCCCAGAAAACAGTTACTTTTTAGTTGCTACTGCCGCTTTCAGAAATACTGCGTCAGACAAATCTGAGTAGCAGTTTCCTCCAATTATTTACATATGCTAATTTTTTTCTACTCGTCTTGCCTAGAAGTAGAACAAATGCTACAAATTTCATTAATTTTCATTCCCTTAATTAAAAAAAAAACAAACAAACCACGCTTATACAGCATCTCACATTATGACTCTAGCATCTGGGAAATGGTACAATCAAAATGACATTCCTATCTCATGTGGTATATAATTCCTCCAGGGAAAGAAAACTGAGACCACAGATAACACATTCCCTCTGTCTAGCCATTATAGACATTATTTAGTACTGCATACAACTTTTTGTTTGAATATTTATAAGTGTCTTCAATGAACTTTAACCCAGAACGCTTTAAAATGAAAGATACAATCATCATGGTTAGGTAATGGAGAGAAAATTAACAGTCACGGAGGAAGAAAAACACGATTTATGATTTGTTGGTTGGTTGTTACTTAACCAGCACACACACACACACACACACACACACACACACACATTCTCAAGGGGGAAGTGAGGTCCAAGAGCACTGGCGATGTAGGAAGTGCTGCTGCCTCTGACTTCTTTCCCGCTACGGGGCACCAGTTGGATCAGGGAAACTGCAGTGGGAAGGGAGGTATTTGGGAAATTCAGACTGTTTTCCCAGAGAAACAGTGGGTGATGCCACGGCTGCTTTGACATGGTTGGGGTCACCGATTTGCTCTTCAGTTGCCAACGTGACAGTGTAAATAAATATTGCTCTTCACTTAGGATTTCTGACAATGTCGCAGCCTAGTCCTAATAAAATAGGAAAGAGTGCTTTGTAGATTGGTACTGCATGGAGATTTTTGGAACGGTACTCTCATATCTTTATATACAGTTTTACTTGCTGCTGTTTGAACACAGTGAAGAAGTCTGTCTGCCTGTTCCAGTTAGCATTTGCTGTGGGATTTTTTTAAGTCATGTCTGACCTTGTTCATGTTGTTTTGTTTAGTGTCCTTGAGCTTAGCTTTAATCTCAAATAAAAGCACAAGAAATGCTACTTTTTCAAAGACAGAGCTGAAAAGCCATTGACAACAAATATTGTAATATTTTTATTCCACTTCACTAAACTCTTCTACTTGTGAGGAGCTCTGATTCAATCAAGCTAACAAGGTTATCAGATTATATGTCTATTGTCTTGTTATGACTTCCTTGGCCGGGTTCCTGCAGTAAACAATGCTGATGTGATGCTTTGTTCGAGTAGCAGAGCTGGAGGGAGCCGGCGGGCGGGAACAGCGTGGGGACCAGGTCGCGGGGCTGCCAAGGCCTCGGCAGCAGCAGTGCGCCGGGGAGCGCTACCTGCGGTCAATCTCCATCAGTCGCTCGCTACGTGTTCTCCACGCAGTCACTGCCAGCCTGCGACAGCCGAGGGGCCAGGTCTGGGAACCTGCAAAACATCCTCGCAGGATAACAGAGACATGGGCAAGCAGGGCATTGCAGACTTATTAATCTAAGCTGACATATGCCAAAAGCCTTTAAAGGGAGATAATTAAAACCATTTAAAGGCATTAAACCTATGCATTGACTTAAAAATATATTTCCACTTGCCTTCTTATATGACAGAGTGCCCAAGTTACACGCATAACTGTTTAAATTACCAGTAAAAAGGAAATATCATTACACCCTACCTTTTCTGCTCTTCTGTGTAAATGCCATGTGCATTCAGATCTCCTCTAAGCACTATCATAAATTTGTGGTCTCTCTGTTGGCTTAATTAATTTATGCAACTATTGCTATCTAAATAACAGAGGATGCCAGGGCAGCAGCTGCGCATTTGGAGAACTTGCATTAGCATCGTGCCAGTTGGCTAGTAATTCTGGTCACTTTTCGAACTGCCACAATACATTGAGAAGCAAAAGAAATATTAACTCTTTCTGTAGTATCAGCTGGTCATATGGAAGCCTTCGTGGGACTATGGCAGGATTTACAACAAAATGCAGTATTTATTTTTTTCTGGAATTGTGTATGTGGAAGTACATGAGACGTCATGGAAACCCTTGATCCTCTTTCTTCTTGTCCTTCCTGTCCCCAACAACTTTCAAGCAGCTAATATTACCGTTCGTGTTCTCGTCGATAATCAGTGATTAGCTGAAGACTCCAGTCTGTCCCTTTGCAGATACCAAATAGAGATAAGAGACCTTGAACATTTTTGAGGCTTTATTCAACACTGATAAATGCTAAAATTTGGAATGTTTCTCTGAACTTTTTACGACTGAATCATAAGGAAACTCACTGTCTTTGACTCTACACTGACAACTAAGTTGTGGCCAATGTCCTGCTTCTGGACAGAATTGTTCAAAAATTGAATTCAAACGTGATCACAGCTTTAACACACCCTAATCATACCTGCCTGTGGGAAAAATGTATGCTGGCTCGACCAACAGCCCTGTCACTCAAACTGCATGTGAAGTGATTACCTTCAGCAGGTGTGAGGACAGTGCCTGGCCCCGGTGCCTTGCCCCATAGAAGTGCCTGCCGCTGGCCGTGTCCCCAGCACTGACCCCTCCACTCATCTTCCCCATTTCTCCTCCTCCGGTGGCTGCCACTTGCCCCCATCGGTGTCTACCCACTTCTTACACGTGCTGATTTCCCATAAGTTACCAGCATGTTTATTCACTGATCTCATTTTCTAAGTGATCTTTATATCTTTTGTAAACGCTTTTTCCAGGGGAAACTGCCTCAGTTTGAGCTTGTAAGTCTTTATATCTGCTGTGTATGTTGTTCCTCATCCTTTTAGTTAAATCATGGCTCAGATTGCACTCAGCTCTCACATAGCCACAGCTCTTGGCTTCATTTAAAAAAAAAAAAAGCAAACCCCCCCCCAAAAAAAACCTGCTGTTTTATTTTGGTTGGACGCTTTCAAGGGAGTGTAACACGGGAGAGGCAGGGAGCGTAACACCCGACAGGCAGGGAGCACGGAGCAGAGCTGCTGTGTGCTGCCCACAGGCCTCTGCGTGTCCCAGTGTCATTGTCAGAGCATCCGAACTCAAAAATGTCAGATATTTACAAAAAATAATCACCTGAGCATCTTCAAACCCAGAGGCAGACCGGTGTACTCCTCGCCATCCAATATGCTTTCTGCTCCTCTGTAACATTAGAGGCTGAAGGCAGAGAGAAGACAAAGGAAAGGATGGGTGATTTCTGCTGTCCTTCCGCCCACAGGGACCCCTCCTGGGGCCATACCCAGCCGCCTTCCCCACCTCTCCCCACCAGGATCTGTCTACTGCCCATCCCCTTCTCTCCCCACGCCTGGGACAGAGTAAGCAACGCTGAAAAAAACGTTCCATGTCCAAACCCAGGCATGCCCCTCTTTAGGACAAGAGTTTCTCCAGTTAGTATTTAAAGAATGTCTCCTGTAAAATGCTAATGAGGGTACTTCCAGACTGCTTTTTTAGATAGCTAGGTTCTCACACTGTGTGTGCACCATGCATAAGAATAACTTCACAATTTAGAGAACAATCCTCTGGCTCCTGACACAGCCTTGCTGGGTCACGTTCATTTCAGAGCTTTGCAGTAAGGTATTTAACTCTCAGGCTGTTTGATGTCACTTGCTTCCTAACACTTCAAAATCTATTTTACTTTTGGGTCAAATACAAACAGAACACTGACTATTCGTTACAAGTAGGCATGTGTTACCAACATTCATAGTGAGTCAAATGTGACTCTTTCAAAGGGAAATGTCAGAGGATCCAGAAGGTTTTGTGTGTGTATTTTTCTTTTAAATGCTGGTTTTCATCTGACCTTCACCTTTGGAAATTCTCTTTGTGCCAGTAAAGTTTCAGTGAATAGAGTTGAAAACAACTCACATGGGGACTTGCCAAAATGTCTTATCCCTATAGGTGCAGATAACAGAGTCCAGTCTTTGTGATTCAGAAAATGATGATCTACACAAAGGGCATAAAAGGCTTCAGCAGAGTCTTTGAGTCCCCAGTCACTTTGAAGATTTTATTTTCAAAACACAGGAAAGTTATGATGTGAGAGAGGTATTACAATTACAGAGACCTGGGTGTGTAATTCATGACTGCCAAGTACAGAGGTGTCTTTGTCATTTGGGATCCACAGCCTGAAATCCCTCTTGAACAACTGTACCTCTAACCTTTCAAATCAAACACTATGGCATCCTCTACAACCACCCATGAGGCACAGCCCCCCTCAAAAAGAAAGGAAAAAAAGGAGAGAGAGAGAGAGGGAGAACGAGAGAAAAGACCAGAATTCTCTCTCTGTTTCAGACGGATAACACCTGGCAGGTAGCAGTCCTTCAGAAAAGGGTCTGGGGAGCACAGTGAGTTACAAATAAAATACGAGTCAGCAATGTCCTGTTGTTGTGAAAAAGGCAAACAACACATTAGGATGCATAAACAAGGTTACTGTTCTTCAGGCATGTCAAAGTCTCTTTGCTCAGCATAGTGGGGACTTGGCTGTGCCTGGCTGTGAATATTGTGCTAAAAGTATAGAGAGTGTGTGCAGAAGAGTAACAGGATGATCAAAGTCGTTCTTATATTGCTGGTAAGGAAAACCTCAGCAAATGGGTGCATTATTCTCCATTTTGGAAATGAGAAGAAGTCACAAGCTTAAATTGTCATAAAAAAGATGAAAACAGAAGATGGAGAAAGGCAGCAGTAAAGCAAATTGCCTTGGGAAGCTGAGGGACTTCTGTCCATGTAGGTTTTTAAGAACAGGACAGACAGACCTCTGGTAGGAGTAACACATACAGCTTTGGTTTCCTAAGGCAGAAGAGGACAGAGGAACTGCTGAGATCACGACTGAAGTCCTGCGGACAGTTTTGTGAAGTATAAGTGCAAGAAGGCCCCAGCACAAGGAGGACACTGGCAGGAGCCTGGCTCAGAGCTGCCATAGCAGACAAGGAGCTGAAGGCACACAGTGCATGAGGAGTGGCTGAGAGACGCGCATTTGTTCAGTCTGGAGAAGAGATGGCTCAGGGGAGATCTCACCGCTAACTACGACTACATGATCAGAAAAGATGGAGCCAGACTCTTAGAAGTGCACAGTGGGAGCATGAAATGGTGAACGGGGAAATTCTGATGTGATATCAGAACATTTTCATTATAAGGGCAGCCAGACAGCAGAACAACGGTCCAGACACGTTCCGAAATCTCCATCCTCAGAGAGGCTCAAAACATGACAGGACATGGCCCTGAGCTACCTGCTATGAACCAGATCTGCTCTGGGCAGCAGGTTGGGCCAGATGGCCTCCAGCGGTCCCTTCCAGCCCACAGGGTCCTGTTATTCTATGAAAAACACTGGACTGGAGTTTCCTTAAACAGTTTACTTAACACAGGATTTTGTTTCGTAGATTAGGATGCACAAAGGACAGCAATATCCATGTAATGCTTCTGTTTGAAACTCATATTTCAATGAAAACTAAATGGACAGGCAATTGGGGAGTACGATGATTTTCCAGTTTTGAGGCTGCTCTTGTGTGGTGTAAGTGAGTAGAGAATCTTCCAGCAAACCCTGGTGATGCATCGATCTTAATGACAATTCACCCTCATGTCTATTCCCTAGCTGTTTGCCTGAGAGGTACAAGGAGAGAGAAAAGATCTCTTCGACATTAGGTGTCAAACTAGATATTTGATTAGGCATGCTTGAATTTCTCAGCCTTTTCTATCCTGGGAGCATGTTGATGTGCATCCTGTTTTGCAGGAGGAGATATATGCCTGCTAAATGTGTATCTCCTCCCCAGCCTCTCTTCCATCCCTCACTTTTATTCTAGAACCAGGAATACACAGCATGAGTTCATAATTTATTTATTATAATTGCATATGTTTCACAACACAATCTGGATGGCTTGTCATAGTTAAACTACCAATCTTCAGGTTACAGCAACAATAAAGTGTATCTTTTGCTTGAAACAAGTTTTAATTTGAATCACAAATTCTTTCGTGTCTGATTTATCAGCAGTGTGCTGTACTGTAAGAGTATCCAGGAGTGAATCACTTTCCAATTCAAGCTCTACAATACTATTGGCTTGTTGAAATTATGTATATTATACCCTGTAGGCATTTCAAGTGTACTGCTAAAATTTCAGTAGACAATTTCACAGCATGCAATATTATTAAGATGAGCTGGTATTTTATTTGAAGTTCATGTCTATCAGCCATAAGGCTGTGCCTGGCACATGGCTCTGAATGCCAAAAGATTTTTTAAATAGTCTTTGTAAAAGTTTTTGAAGAACGGCTACCAAACTGACTTATTTGCAGCTGGACATAGATGACATGCCATGACCTGATCAGTGAAGGTAACTTCTTCCAGTGAAGGTAACTTCTTCATATATGCACTATAGAGCCCAGTAGAGTCTCAAATGGGATAAACAAACCTTTAGGAGCTGTCCCATGCAGGGCTTATAAACTGATTAGGAACAAACAAACAGACTCAGGTGAGATCTGAGCTCCTGTCACATCTTAATTCAAAGCTCAAACCAAAGGAAAAATAACCATCATGCATGACACTGGAGTTTGGAACATTTAAAAAATTCTCCAGCACAGTTTCCTAGAAAAATGAAGCTTCTGTGAGTTTGACATCTGTCTGTTAGTGTCCCTTAATAATTTTTAAAATGTTGGACAATTTCAACAACATTGATACTGATTTAATGGTTTCAGAGATGCTGCATTTCTGTCTCTGGCCCACATATTTTGTTATTCCAAGCTATTATTTCTGATCGGTCTCATGCAAGATGTGGTGCCTGGGCCAAGAAATTAAAAAGTAGAAATTCTGTAAGAAATGGCATTCCCACAACATTTCTTCACAGAATAAGATAGGAGAAAAATGACTCACCTGTATACAATTCTGTAAGACTCTCAGCATAAATTTTTAGATTTCAGACCTTCATACACACAAAAACATGTGCCCACACAGAGAGGTTTTAGTTATTTTCAGTGTTCAGTGATTAGTGTTCTTGTTTTCGGATCAGAGCTGCTATTGGGATTAGATACCAAGAAATATAATAATTAAACACTATAAGAAATTCTGCAAAAGTCTGGGCAAATAAGTCTTTATTGGCAGATCTCCTATTCCAATTTCTGACTTGCCTACTTAAATTGTAAGCTTTTCAAGAGTGTCTCAAAATTAATTTTTAGATAACCCTTAGCATCTTGAACTTGGTCCTCTGGGCATAAAAATAATAATAAAAAACCCCAATAATAATATGTTTTTCAGACTATTATGTGGGAAAAAAGACGAATCACTTATACAGATAGGATTAATGTTCTGTTAGGGTTGCAGACTCATAGCTCTATCTTGTGTGTGGCTGACTCTCTTGAATAATGTGTTTGCTGAAGACAAATAGACCTTTGTAAAATGAACAAAACAGAACTCTTAATTTAAACGTCAGAAAAAAACAGTTCTTATTTCACCCACTTATTCTCCCATCTTAATACAATTCAAGTCTTTAGGAAAGCAAAAATATTTCTGGGCAGTCCAGATTGTTTTGCTTAGTGCTGTTACAAAAGAAAAAAAAAAGTAGAAGCAAGAAAATGAAGAAGAAAATAATTTAATGAGGGTTATCTCTAAGAAATCAAAGTACTTTATGAATATATTTAAACACTTTAAATCATTACCTCTAAGAGAGGCATGCCTTTTGTAAGAATTATTAATTTTATGTATAGGGACGTGACACATACAGGTTTGACCCAATCATCTTGTCTATTTTTTATAAATGACTTGCTCTTACCCTGTAAACTCTTCGGGATGAGAATCGTTTTGGAGTCTAGTGTTTGCAGAACCTAGCAATAAACAATACAAATAATCATGATTTTGCTTAATCTATGCAGTTATAAATAAAGGTGATAGTTGGGTCATCCTGTCCCAGAAACATTTTTCTTACCACTGCTGATTTGAAGCATTTTTGGCATTTTATTATTACTTTTTTTCTGTTTGTGTTGGGAGTCATTTGCCTAGGAAAGATTTATTAAGGGGACTTGGCAGCAGGCTTGACTTCTGGGCGTTGGGAATGACTGTTTTTTCCTATCAGGGAGATAAAGGAATGGGACGATACGATTTCATGTCCTCTCAGTTTTGTGGGACCAGGGCTTGGAAGTGCAATATTAAGCTGACCTTCTAGTTAGGAAATAGTATTATGCTCTTTCACTCTCTCAAGTGCCTAAGAAATTAAATAAGTCCTCTAACTTTCTGTAAGGTATTAAGATATCTTTGGCAGTCACAATGAATTAAAATGTAGTACCCATGGGTATCTTCTGACTTCGGCCTTTTTCCTTCGGAATTTGACTTGCTGGAACATGATTCAGGCTGAGTCTGAGGCATAACTTACGGTTGTTTTACTTCATCCCTTTTGCCCTCCCTGAGAAATGTTTAACAAGATTCAATGTTAAGACTATTTCAGCTCTGGATCTGAAGATCTCTCCTGCAGCCTTCTAGAAAAGTCTCTGAAGTGCTTCCCTGACTTCAAGGTATATACAACAACAACAACATACCCTAGTACCCGAGGAAGTGGCACATTTTTATATTTGTCTGTCTGCTGAGTTAAATCTCCTTCCCTGCAGCACACAAAATCAAAGGTCAGAGGATCTGTGTACATTTTAAAAGGTGCTGAAAATTCCCGTGATGTCACTGCATGAGTGGGATGCATTTTTCTGAGATAACATGCCGTGGGTCATGCCGCACTGTTATACTCTCACAGACGTGTGTTCTCCTCTTTGCGATATACGCTGTAATATCCTATCTTGTCCTTTGTCACTCTGATTACCATGTAGGCCAGTAGAGGCAGGTGGGAGGCTTAGTGTATAGTTAGATAATAACAAAATGTTCTTTCTAATTTTTCAGTGTGTCCAGTCTTTCTCTGGTGATGGAAATATGGTGATGAATTAAGTTATTTGGTTTTATGTTTTTTTCTTTTTTCTTTTCTTTTCTTTTCTTTTCTTTTCTTTTCTTTTCTTTTCTTTTCTTTTCTTTTCTTTTCTTTTCTTTTCTTTTCTTTTCTTTTCTTTTCTTTTCTTTTCTTTTCTTTTCTTTTCTTTTCTTTTCTTTTCTTTTCTTTTCTTTTCTTTCTTTTCTTTTCTTTTCTTTTCTTTTCTTTTCTTTTCTTTTCTTTTCTTTTCTTTTCTTTTCTTTTCTTTTCTTTTCTTTTCTTTTCTTTTCTTTTCTTTTCTTTTCTTTTCTTTTCTTCTTTTCTTTTCTTTTCTTTTCCACTTCTACTTATGTCTTTTTATAAAGAGGTATAGCCAGAGAAGGACCTGAAACTCTTTCCCTTTTTCCCAGGTCTAACAACCCTGAATTTTGTGCATGTTTAAAATCAAAGCTGTATCTAAGAATAATAAACAATCCCTATTTTTACAAAAACTCAAATAAAAAGAGGCCTTAAGCTGGAACTATGCTCACCACTGATATTGGAAAAGATGGAGTTGCGATGAGAGAGGCTACCTTATACTATCTGAGAACCTTGATCCCATGCCGAAATCCATCTTGAAATCCAGATTCATATTTAGTGGCTTGTATTTGTCTTAGGCTTTCTGTGAGTAGAAGTTTTAAAGAACAGAAAGATACTACTTGGCTATTTAGATCAAAAGATTCTTTAGTTTCTTATCCATTATTAAACTGAACACTACAATGATTTCATTAGATGCAAAGAAATCCTACATCTCACAGTTCAATCCTGAAAGAAGCTGAACAGAAGCACACACAGACTATTGGTGTTCTTCTTGTCAACAGCCGTAGACGTTTGCATAGCTCCCCTCACCTTATGGCAGGTTAATAGCAGCTTCATAATGTCTTAGTACTGGAAACAAAATGACATTGATGTTAGACTTTCCTCTTTTATTTTTTATGTTTTATTTCTTTTATTTAGTGACCTTAAAATTCCTTCACAATAACATTTGCTTTGGTTTAAACTGTGAGTAAAATGTAAAAGGTTAATGTATTATCAGCTCACTCTACCACTTATGATAAGCTTTTCAGTTTTAGTTATCTCCTGCTTCTTACAAGATTAACCAGAAATGAATGAATAGAAATACCAAAGCTGAATAGATAAGAGTGTCAATCATCTGACTTGTGTGTTTGTTCTGCTTCACAATTTTTGTTCATCTTAAGAGAGGACGAAAAATCACACAGATACAAATGTTTAAGGCACTAGGCTAGCCTGTGATTTGGAGACTCATTCAGTTGCTTTCTCTGAAACACACTTCTTGTATGACCTTAGGCTCTTATAAAATGAAGATAATAGCACTCTGCAGCTCACAGAATGTTATGAGAGTGAATATATTAAATATTTTGAGATGCTTCAAATGGATGGAGATCAGATGAGTAATGAAGGCAAACCAGCAGGTGAATTTATATCTTGTTTTGTAAGGAGGAAACTAGCTCTTCAAAAGAAGTGCAGCTTCTGTAATCACTGAGGTGATTACCTAATAAATTAGTAAACCTCAATTTCACAGTTTCAAGTTCGTGCAAAGAAATTAGAGCACAAATTCCATAAAAAGCCAACAGGTTTAAGTTTCCAAACCTGTGGAAAAATACACTTTTTTCTTTGCCTTGTCCCTATAAAACATGAAAGATTGCTTTATTGCAATGTAAAAATCATTATCAAGATCTAGGAAGACTTAATACAGGTTCAGGTTTCTCAAGTAAGATTTTCTGTAACACCACAGGTAATCGAAAATGTGTTTGGACTTGTGTCCTGATAAAATAAAGTCATGCATATTAGAAAGTAAACCCTGGCTTCAATGAATATACAGAACGGAATACAAAATTCAGTTTATTTGTTTTTTCAAGTACTAAACTGCAAAGTTTGGAGTATCACAGGAGACTAATGAACAGCAGATTACTTGAAAATGAGAACTCAATGCAGAAGCATAAACCAAATGACACAATATACTGAAGAATCACGATTTGTTTTAGAGACAATTTCATTTGAAGGAGTTCTGTTAGTACTTGTAATTGATTAAGTACGGCCTCAACATATTTTTCAGGAGGAAAAAATAATAAGCTTGTTTTCATGGTATCTAGGTGAACAAGGTCAAACCAAAGCATGAAATAAGATAATACCAGTTCTAGTGTAAATATGAGAACACTTTGGAGGCTAGTTAAAATACTATAATGACTTTTCCAAAATGCACCTCTCTCATAAGAGGTTTGAATTATATTTCTCTGCTATCTTTAAGGGTATATGTTATCCATAATAAAACCAAGATGTTGTAGTTCAAAGAATAATCAATATTTATTATTTAAGCAGTCAAACCTAACTTTTCTTCCTTGGAAAGGAGAAGTGCTGTTTGTTTCAAACCCTTGAAATTCTTTACCAAGAAAGGCTGCTGCTGATAGTGTTGCAGGATGTGCCTGCTGTTATTATCAATCAAAATAAGAAAGTAGGTGGTGTTTTCTAAAACTCATTGTTGAGTACCGCTGTCGATTAGGATGGCAGCTGAACTACTGGAACTGCAGAGCGTGGCAAAGTGCAGCTCTTCCTTTCTATACCAGTGTGCTGGCTCTGATGACAGTGCACTCCATGAAGTGGTTCAGGTGAAGATCCAGTGCTTTGTTCTGTAACATGGCTAATGTTAGACTATAATATATCATAATGAGAAGACTGACTTTTTGGATCGTGATAATTAGCTTATTCTCCAAAGTATTACGATGAATAGTTACCACAATTGCTGTCTCAGCAATGGCAATTGCAAATGCTGTTCTTTGTACATTTGAGCCTTTTAAAAATCTAAGTAATTTGCCTCAAGTATTTTCTATTTTCTGTTTGTTACCTTATGTTTTCATAAAGTGCCCTCTCGTCCTTCAAAACAGAAAGGTTTAGTTGGCCCTCTCTGTTCTCTTCAATCTGTTGTAAAACTGGCTGATGTATTTTTTGTGCTTTCTTTTCCCATATTATAATTATTATATCCCAACATAATAATTAATATTTTTAATCTTGTTTTAAATGGGAAACCTGCCCCCTTCATTTCTGTTCATCATCTCACAGTCTCATTTTGCTTTTGTTTAGTGATGGTTTTTCTTTTACCTTGGTTTCTTAAGGCTTGCATGTGCACTCCCTTTCTCTGTAGATGTCTATATACCCTTATATGTCAATTTATAACAGCATTCAATTCACTGACCAATTTTATCTAAATTTGTCAAGGGACAGAGGTCTCAAAGACAATTAGTTTCTATAAATAACTTTTAAACAAGTGGCTGTGAAAATGTAGCAATGTGACCTCACTTTAGCGGACATCAGGGAATTCACACCTGACAGGGCTTGAGAGTGCTCCTGGGGAAAGTCTCATTCAGAGGAGCTCAGATGTCCACTTGCAGGCAGTTACCAGGACCTCATGGAAGTACCTGTTTTTAATGAGGGGCCTAATTCAGAAAGAATGAGGATCTACCAGCTTGTGCTGGAAGAATCCTTGTATTTTCCCTCTTCTTCACCTTAAATAGCTTTTGAAATTTTGTCTTTTAGCTCTCTGCTGTGCAGTAAGGGGCCAAATCCCCCTATTGTCCAGTTCCTTTTGAATTCCTTTCATCTAACGAGTTGACCCAGCTGTACCAGCCCCGCATGGCCAACCTTCTTGCCTCTAGCAGAAAGTGAGACCGGAGCACTGGATATCCCTGCAGCCCAGCACAGCAATGGTGACCCCAGTAAGGAATTCACAGCCACGCAGGCAGCCTTTGTTGTTGTGCCTGCTACTGAATTTGCTCCGTGTTAGTGCCAGAATCAGGAACCTGCTAGCAGTCATATAAAACCTCGCAGCTGCAGTGGGGACAGTGCCAGTGCAGCAGAAGCACTGTGCTATGAAATGAGTGCATGTTTAATGTGTAAGTGTTAGGAGGTGTTCTTACAGTATGAAGAGAAAGAGAGGAAATAAATCACCTCTAGAAATGAATGCTACCTCATATGCGTATAATGATTTTAGATCAAATCCCATCACAGTTTTTATTTTTACACTCAATATATTCTATTCTGTTAATTCTGTGATAGTAATATTAATTCTATTCTGGGTGTGCAGGACAGTAAAAAGGATCCAAATGGAGAAATCTATATTGTTAAACAATAGCCAAACCAGAAATACTAGAGGAGGTCAAAGAGGATGATATTGGTCTCTGTGTTGCCTGTATGCATCCTTAAGGAATATTTTGCACTTATTTTTTATTGTTTTCACCTTTTGTCTGTTATTCTTTCTACTATGAAACTTCAGCTTAGGGAACATACTTGATTATTCCTGGTACTGCTGCATGCTCCTTTGTGTTAACCTTCTACGATAGATGACTCTAGTAAAAAATGATGCAAGGACAGAGCCTGTGAAATGGAATAATCCTTACTCATGAGCAGTCTCAGTAAAGAGAATTTTTCTAACAGCTGACTATTCAAGTATTTTTTGCTTTGTATAAAAATAATTTTGTTTGCTTTTTTTTTTTTTTAATGCTAAACCTCTTCTAACTGCATGTGCTGATGGATAAGTAATTTGATGCTTATTGAGAGGCTAATCCCCGCAATGCAAGCTGATCATGGTAAAGAAGATGTCATTTTCATATAATTGGGAAGAAAATTTGCCCATTTCCACTTGAAACATATGAACTGCTTTCACCTTTCCAGTCACTAAGACTCCTAAGGCAACATTATCGGTTACTAAGGTAACATGGATCAGGAAACATATTTGCTTATCTTTCAAGGCCAAAAGGTTTTATCATAGTTAGGAGACAATGTTACACCAACCTAAAACTTCTGCTGTGCTTAACAGAAAACAATCTGAATTATGTTTTGAATGTTTACTATTAATTATACACAACAATACAGCTTTTATCCTAATGACATCAGCTGTAATGAGGACTTGTAGTATACAGTGTATTTAAAATTATTCCTCTCATTTGTATATATTTATCTTTTATTTTTCTTTAACATTAAATGCCTTTTGAAAACAAATAATCCTGGTGTGCATTCAATTCTTACTGTGCAAAATGTGCCAAATGGGCCCCTCCTCAGATGCCGAGGGATGTTTAGGACTGGTCTGGCAGGCTCTGCAAATAGGTGGGATAGAGCTGTCAGTCACGGTGCCAATTTACCCTTTGTGCAGATGATCTGCTGTCTGCAGGGACTCTGCTGAATTCCCAAAGTCGTCAGTCTTACCAGCCTGCTTAAGTAGCTAAGACTGGCCCCGCTAGGAAAAAGAAGACGGGTTTGACTTCTCTAGCAGTAGAATTGAAACAATTTTCAACATAATTTTTCATTTTGAAAACTCCAATAAACGTCTTACCTTGCTTACAGAGATGCTTCTGGAGCAGCATTCCCTTGAATGACTATACCCATCAGAGCACTGTGTAAATCTTTCCAACAGAAAGCAACATTCATAGGAATAAATATAATTATCATGTCAACATCTTTACAGGACTCTACAAATCAAAGGCATTTTGTTTGGAAAACAGCATTAGGGTCATATATGCAGTTGAGCAATATTTTCACAATTGAAAAAACCTGAATGTAGGCTTTTTTTCTGTAACTCAAACAATTTAAGTGATTTCGCCTCATCTCCACAGAATTTAGAAGAGAGTTGCATATGAAAAACATCATACAGCAACAGATATTTTTGGACTTTTTTCATAGAATCATAGAATTATAGAGTCATAAAATGGTTTTTGCATAACTTATCTTCATTTAATGTAGTTTGTAGAGACAAATGCCCTGCTGCTAAAATGTCATAGCTCTTCTAAAGCCAGTGCATCTGCAGATGACTCCCATTAACGAAATGCATCATAACATAAGATTACGAGCATCTTCCACACACAGGCAGTAACTATCTATGTGGAGTCCAAGAGACATGCAGTCCTGAAGCTTTCCTACAAACAGGACAACCATTTGTGAGAGGCCAATACTAAACAAATCAGACAAATTCAGATTTATTAGGGAGAGCTTATATTTCAAAATTTGGCCATGTGCTTTTTTTTTAAATGTATGAAGTCAACATAATTTTATGTTATAGCAATTTAATTATTTACATTCCAGAAATTTTGCTTCAAAAATAAAAATGTTTTAAAAATGGCTGTAATGGAAAGACTGTCTTTTTCCAGAGACTCAGTGGTAATGTTCACCTGGTCATTGGGTCAACATTTCTTCTGGCAAGTTAGAAGTTTTTGCATTAGTCAAAGATGTGGAGACATGGACAATGGGATCGAGTGCACCTTCAGCAAGTTTGCAGACGACACCAAGTTGTGTGGTGTTGTGGACACGCTGGAGGGAAGGGATGCCATCCAGAGGGACCTTGACAGGCTGGAGAGATGGGCCTGTGAGAATCTCATGAAGTTCAACAAGGCCAAGTGCAAGGTCCTGCACGTGGGTCGGGGCAATCCAAAGCACAGGTACAGGCTGGGCGGAGAATGGATTGAGAGTAGCCCTGAGGAAACGGACTTGGGAGTGCTGGTGGATGAGAAGCTCAACGTGAGCCAGCAATGTGCGCTGGCATCCCAGAAAGCAAATCGTATCCTGGGCTGTATCAAAAGATGTGTGGCCAGCAGGTCGAGGGAAGTGATTCTGCCCCTCTCGTGAGACCCCACCTGGAATACTGTGTTCAGCTCTGGAGTCCCCAACATAAGAAGGACATGGAGCTGCTGGAGTGAGTCCAGAGGAGGGCCACGAAGATGATCTGAGGGCTAGAGCACCTCTGCTATGAGGACAGGCTGAGAGAGTTGGGTCTGTTCAGCCTGGAGAAGAGAAGGCTCCAGGGTGATCTTATAGCAGCTTTCCAGTACCTGAAGGGGGCCTACAGGAAAGCTGGAGAGGGACATTTTACAAGGGTGTGTAGTGATAGGACAAGGGGCAATGGATTTAAACTGAAAGAGAGCAGATTTAGGTTAGATATAAGAAAGAAATTCTTTACATTGAGGGTGGTGAGGTACTGGAACGGGTTGCCCAGAGAAGTTGTGGATGCCCCATCCCTGGAGGTGTTCAAGGCCAGGTTGGATGAGGCTTTGGGTAACCTGGTGTAGTGGAGGGTTTCCATGCCCATGGCAGGGGGGTTGGAACTAGATGATCTTTAAGGTTCCTTCCAACCCTAACCATTCTATGATTCTATGATTCTATGATTCTATGATTCTATGATCTTTAAGGTCCCTTCCAACCCTAACCATTCTATGATTCTATGTAAGAAAGTAGAGCAGGGAAGAACAGTGGAGCGGTGATACTGTTTTGAGCATCAATGGTGGAGCAACAATGTAGATGGATCATCTGACAGGACAGAAACTCAGGTAAGGCTGCAGCTGACCTGCTGAATGGACTGTGAGCCCCTTATCCCCAGAACAAGGACCAGGCCTACCAGAAGCAACATTGCTCAGAGAAAAACATCTGTAACACTCCTGTATCACAATAAAGAAGCTTGTCCAAGTCACCAGACAAGCCACAGAAGGAACAAGGTCAAATACCTAGACATGTGAAGTCCTGATCCAATGACTAGAAAGACTCTGCTTTTAAGAATCTGTGATAATTAGAAAATTTTGCTGGTTTATGAAAGGAGGCAAAGTCTGGGATGCTCCATGGAGCAACACTCAGATGTTGTGCTTAGCAATGCCTGAAAACCACTGTTGGAGTCACAGTACTCAATTATCTGTGAAGTGTGCATGGCAGTCAGGCCTCTGTCACCTACCTTGCATGGTCCCAGGTGTGTCATGGGTGATTCCTGAAGTGGAAAAGTAAATTGAGATTTAGTATTACCCATGATGCTTCTGACACTTCAACTGGCTTAATATCGCTACCTGCAGTGGATTGCACAGTGCATGCCCATGCTCAGGCACTGAGTCCAGACCCCTTTTCGTCAGGTGACAGAAGCATCTTTCACCATGAAGAAGACCAACAGATAAGAGTGTTCACGCCCATGATTTTGCTAGTGAAGGCCTGCAGGAGGGTGTTGTGGCATATCAAATACATTCTGTTCTCTGGGAATAGCTAGTGTAAAACAAACAGCTCTGGTGTCCTACGCGCCATGCCAGTGAATATAGTCTCCTTCCTGCCTATCCCCAGGAACCATTTTGGAGGATGTGAGTGCTACATGAAGTACTAAGCACAAAACTTGTGTCTGGAATTTGCTCTTCAAGCAATGCCCTCATGAACTGAAGTTGCATGTTTTCTCTGGAGAACATGAGTTCATCCAGAAGCGATTTCCACTCTTACCGCTTTTGTGACCACAATTACAACTGAATTTTGACTTCTAATCCATATATTATTATTTTAATGTAGAATTTATTGAAATTCAGCTGTAGTTACACCTGAAGTGATACTATATCTTTTCTGTCTACTTATACCCTGTTTCACAAATGTTGCCAAAGGGAAATTAAGAGTGCTCAGTATAGGGAGCACAGAGAGAAAATCTATGGCACATGTTGTGTAAGGACTTACTCCAGGAGGCTGCAGTGGTTCATTTTAGCTTCTGTCAACATATGAAGCTATTACCTACAGTTGTAGTACCTGGTAAGACATTCCCTCATTAGCTGTTTTTCAACAAATATGAGTGGTTTCATGATGGATGTTACCCCCTTAAAGGATTAACTATTAGATTTTTCAGCTTCGGTACAAAAGTCAGGGAGGAGAAAAAGCACACTGTTGTGCCTATATTAAAATAATTTTATAGTTGTTTACTTGAGAAGATTTGTTGTTTGAGTCTTAGAACAGTGACTTTAAATAGGGCTGGAAGGTAGCTCTGCTGTCAAAGCTCTGCCTACCATATATAGCATTCCCCAATCTGGATAAGTTTAAACCAAAAAGAAATTACATGTGTATGTGTTTCAAAGACGTGTTAAAGAAATGGACTTTGTAGAGATTATTAAAGTCTGGAAATCAATTTTTTTTTTTGTGAGATTTCTTTGCATATGAGACACTCTGCTGCACAGAGATTAGAGCAGAGGCCCTCCTGATAGTGTTTGCCTCTGGCTTCAAGCATCCCTCTGCTCTGGTTAACAGAACTGGAAAGAGAGTGTATATCTCCATTACGTAGTCATCCTTCTCCCTGGCAGGACTCGAGCAATATGGAGGAAAATAAAGAAGCAGCAATTCCTAATTTTGCAGTGTCTGACATTGACTTCTACAAATAGCAAAAGCTGACAGTTGAAGTACAGAACACTGGAAAGACTTAAAGTTATGAAAAGGTAAGATAGCACCATTCCTTCTTTTTTTTTTTTTTTTTTGTCTTTTACCAGAAAGAACTAGCAAAGTGTTTCTTGGGTGGTGATATTGCTCATCAATCGCTATTGAAAGTCTGATCGGGTGGTGAAGATACCCTTCAGCCTGCAAGAAGGATTACAGTGACAATGACTGCTTTTGGGACACAAAGTAAAATTAACTTCTAGGTTATCCCCGTCAAGGACCATTAAGTTCTGAACTATGAGGGACACTGTGAACAAGTCATATTTTAACCTCCCGTGAGCATAAAAGCAGGCAGGTTCTTCTCCTCCCCCCAACAAATCTGACCTTGGATGAAATTTATGTGAAAATGAAAAAATAAAAAAAGGCTGTAACCCTGCCAAACTCTGATGATGTGACTCATTTTAATTACTGGTATTTGGAAATTAAATGGCCTGAGTTTCATTCGGTAGTTTATTTCAGGAAGAATGATTTAACCAAGCTCCAGAGTTGCAGCACCTTTTACAGCAGATGTGCAGCAAGGCATTCATTTTTCTTTTAACAGTGTCCTTGTAAGCATAATAACAATTAGGAAGCTAGATCTTCACATCAGAATCTCCTGTTCGCTCTGACATTACCTCCTTTGGGCTACTTTATCACTTCTAATTTGCTCAACAAGTTTCTCAAATACCAGTTTCAGTAAAATGACATTGAACAACATTAGATGTATGTGATTCTTTAAAAGCAAAACATATAAGAGACCTAGACAGCTAGAACACATGCACTGTTAATGTAAGCTTCTTAATTAACTGAACTTCTCTCCCTTTGAATACTTTCTCCTTATCAACTTTGTTAAGCCAGAATATCCACTACACCAAAACAGTAATTCTTTTTTCAATGTGTAGAAGAGCTGAGGAAACAAGATCTGTTTTATGAGAGCAGTGGTGGGTTTCCTTAGTATTGCCTTTTTTTTACATAGTTTTCTTCAAACAGATGGAAAAGGAGAGAGAAAGGATCAGAGGAATATAAAGTAACAATAGTAACACTACCAACTAATTCTTATAGAAGTCACAATTCATTTGTTGTTTTTACAGCTGACCTAGCTGTATTTTAACAAACTGACTTGTCATACATTTAATCTGTATTTAAAAGAGCACAAATCAGCTTCAAAAGATATATGAGTTTGCAGTGCTATCTCAAAGAGAGACAATGGACTATCTTGAAGAGAATTTTTCAGTACTGTTCAGTGTTTCTGATTTTCTTTTTTTCAGAAATATAAATTCACATTTTAAAGAATAAGTAAATGAGGCACAGCTTTCAGATTTAGGTTGGGGAGAGGGGCTTGAAATGTTAATTAATTTGTGATACATAAGTTTAGTCAGGATCCTGGAATTATTTTAATGTTTTATATGTGTTTAGACTATAATTTACAGAGATGTTTTCAAATATGATGGTAATGATTTCTATTATTTTTATTATCGTGAATAGTGCATCAATTCAGACTGTTAAACACAGCTTGTCAGCTTTTGAACCTGCATTCTGTACATCATCCAACAACAGTAGGAGATAACCAAGGTATTCTAATAGATTTGTTTTGTAAACTAAGCTTAAAAAATGATAAGAGAAATGAAGTTGGTACTTTTAAGTAATTTTTCCTCATTGCATATCAGAAGGCAAAGACCAAAGGACTGAAGTACATTTTTAGATGCTTCACTGAAAGAACTTATTAAAAAGAAACAAACAACAAAACAGAGTTATAAATACAAACTGTGAAGAAGTACTGAGAATCTCTAAATATGAGACAGAAGTGAATTTATATGTCTGATATGTGTTGTTATTTCATTTTGGGAATCTGCTATTGTGAAGAGAACATATATCACAATAACAAGCAGTATATACATATGACTCATCTCAGCTGCACACTATCAGTACAGGTTTTGCAAAACCAACCCATTTCCTCATTTGCCTGTATCCTCATTTCCATGAGAACAGGAAGTGAAAAAATGTCCTAAAAACTAAAAGACAGAGAATGATTAAGAAATTAGCATTGTAAAGACAGGTAATGAAATATTTTCAGGAAGACATCATTATAGCATATTAATCTGTATGTTCTTAAATTTACCTTTTGAAGAACTATTAGGAATTATATATTAAAGAAAAGATTTTATGGCAAATCAAATATATTTTACTGACTATACATAATTATCTCATTATAAAGAAAGACCTTTCATCCTCAGTTCCATACAATTTAAAACTTATTTTCTTTAAATGTTCTTCAATAGTCTTGAACCATTGCAAGTTCAATTTTAGAGTATATGAGGGTCATACCGACTCAAGTAGAAGCCATGAAATGATGCACATTGCATATGACTCCGGCAAACTGCAGAATCTTGAATAATTTTTTTTGCCCATATATTTAAAAAATATTTTAAGTAGTAGTGCCTTGCTATATTGGCTCAGGTACATTCCTTTCCTTGGTGTTTCTCCATAGTGAGGTTTGAGGAATGTACTTTTGCAAGCAACAGCAGCTCAAAATAGGACTGAAAATACACATATATGGCCAACTATTGATCAGAAAGATACTAACACACACCCACTTTTCTATTGAATAAGCAAAATGTATACCATTATTGTTTCTTTGAGAGATCCTCCTCATGACTTATCTATTGGAAGGTTGACACTACAGTGCTGCATTTAAAATATTAGTGCTATAGTTTCAATAGTTATGCTATAGAAAGCTTTGGAAGTGAAGTATACTGCGTCAGATCTCACTTACAGAGCTATCTAGTAATTCTGTACTAAAATTCTAAGACAGTCCAAATTTATTGATGGTCTAGTTAATCAGAGCAACGAACAGTGGAAAAACAAATTACACAAGAGGTAAATATATATATATATGTACAGATTAAGATAAGGTGCTAGCAGCTGTACTCTGAAATGAGCAAAAAGTACGTTGCACATTCTAGAAGGGGGATCAATATTAAATGATCAGAAAATATATAAAATGCCATATTTAACTCACGTATTCCTGTTGACTAATACAGAAAAACTACTGGAAGTGAAGATTATAATAGGAAGAGGTGAGAAAGAGATGGATATTGCAGCATCATTTTCAACTACTTTAGTTCTGAATTTAAATTATACTCCAAAATTACCTATTTTCGGTGAAGTAGAAAGCTAGGAAATGGAGCATCAAAAATACGTTGCAACAGCTGCTAAGACAGAAAAGATTTCTACTTCTCTGTAGAATGGTTATTTGCGGTGTTATAACTACACGCACATTTCCATTCCTGCATTTTTGGAGAGCTGACATCTTCCTGGTATATAGTATGAATTTTTGGGAATGTTAGCAGATAAACACAGAGGAATACACCAACAAAATGAGATGAGTCTGTTATGTGGCAGATCATATGTTGGGCTGATGGTTCTCGACTCTCAGTGAGTGCCTAATCTGCTCCTCATCACTACTGGGCTTTGGAAACAAAACAGAGAAGAGTATTAATTCATAATCCCTTGGGATGGAGATTGATTAAGTAGGAGCTTTATTTCCTTTATACAAAGGGTAGCTTAGTCATTGTTCTGATGACTGTGCCTTGACAGCCACATGCTCCATTGATTCATATTTTACTTGTGTTCTTTGGCAGAAAGAATTTGATACTCAGTTTCAAGTTGAGTCTATAGTTTGGAAAAAGAGTACTGAACTAAGTCTGATGATTTTGTTCAGCTAGAGATTCATTAGTGTCAGGGGTCTTGTGATGCACACACCTGTCCTCTAAAGCTGTAAGTCAACTCTCAAATTGAATAACTACATAATTCACAAAAAGCCACTAATACAAGAATCAATGGAGATGATTTCCCCTTTGGTGACATAAAAATTAAGGTATCCTATCAAAAATCACGCCACCATGTATCCTAGCACTGGAAATGTCAAAAGACTGATAAATTTGCCTTTTTGCACATTTTCTGTTGACTTTTGAAAAATATCTAATTCAGTTCTTGTAATGCAAATTGTATCAGGAAGAAAAAGTAGGGAAGAGCACTGGCTTGCGTTTATTGACATAGCGCTATGATGAGATACAGCCTGTCAATTTTAGGTGCATACTTATACGGCCATTCAGATGACATGCACATGAAAAAATGATTTTTCACATGAGATAATCACCTTGAATTATTCAAAGTGCAGCTTCTTCCTTCCATATCTATCATATATTACTGCTGGGTCAGGTAAGTCAGTGTTAGATGGTGATGACATATTTCAGTCCAAAGTGGGCTTTTAAAGATGAATTATAAACCCCTAAAAATAAAATAGGAGTTTATCATGGGACCTTCAACTACAGAAGCACTAGTAAGTATAATTAATACTGAACTCAAGAATGGGCAATCTGCTGCAGTCCTCCACTGGAGAAGGAACATTACATGAATTAGAATGCCTCATGTAACAAAAAGAAAGAGATCTATTATTACCATAAACTTTTTCCAGTTCCATTATCTTCTCCTCCAAATCTGTATCAACTACCATAGTGATGTCTATGCAAAGAATATGATAGTTGTACGCATGGTTGTCTCAGGAATTCTGAAATAAATACAATCTCTGCTAAAGCTACAACATGTAGTGATATACCAGCCTTTAGTTAACAGTTAAAAAGATAAAAGCACTATAAAATTAATGAAAGGTCAACATCAAGGATGAAATTGGGATAATTCTACCTGTGTTACAGCTTCATGGAGGGATAAAATTGGACTGGTCTTGCCTCTCAGGGTACAAGGACCCTGATTAGACAAGCTGAGAGCAGGTAACAGGAGAAGTGCTCTTAAGATCAGGCTGAATCATAGCTCTACGGAAAAAAACATTTTTAACAATGAAGAACTCTATACAGCAGGGTTTATAAAAGAGGAGCGTCTTTTGTTTAGCAAGAGCGAAACACTGAATGTCAAACCTACCTTGATCCTCATCCATGGATTCCTGAACAGTGGATTCCACTCATACTTGACCCATCAAAACACAGCTCTGAGTTTTTCACACACCTTGCGTTATTCTTGTATTCATATCTATAGTTCTATGTGTACTGTCACATATATTACTCACAAAAGACAGAAGCAATATTGTACTGTATTTCTAAATAAACAGAAGCAGAGCTGAAGTTTACTACCAGTTGTATTTAAGACAACTGTAGATTTTTGTTACCATTCACAAATACTAGGACAGGCTAACTGATATATCTGTCTAAAATGTGGGTAATTTTTCTTGGAAAAATAGCCTACACAAAATAGGAAATATTTATTTTTAAACACGCCTACATATTTTTCCTCTCTTCTTCTAAATTGCCTTTAAAAATGAAGCACGAGGAGAGTGGATAGTAAATCTTACTATTTGGAAAACATGATAATACAAAAAAGTTTTCATCTCTTTTTAAAACAGATCCCCATCAGCCTCTTCTTGCTTCTTCTGCAATTTCCACATTACACGGAGCATATGGTGCAGCTGTCCCTCACTTTTATATATTTGTCCATTTTAAGCATCCTTCTTTTTTTTTTTAGTAATCATGTATACTTTTCCTGTCCACAAAACACCAGGATTCTCTCCACTGCAGCATACAAAACCATACAGCTTTCTTTGTGTGTATTTTTTTTTCCGCAGTTGGTAGCTATGAGTCTTAACACCTTAAGTACAACTTGTTTCTCTATACTCTTGTAGTAGAGAAGGAGTAAGGTATACAGGGAGAGAGGATATCTTTTACTAGAAAAGCTGGAAAAACGTATGGATTTTCAAAAACAGAATTCTCAAATGTAACATAATTGCAGAAAATTTCCTTAGATTATTACAGCTGCAACAACACTAGAACTGCAAAAATACAAACACGGAAGCACAAGAATATGCATAAAGAATAAAGAATCTGAATCAAGTATCTTATTTCTGAAGGACGTATTTTATATTTACCATATACTGCTTGACAGGAAAGCATATCTAAAAGCTTATTTATTTTTCCAGACATCCCAGTTAGTTTTAGTAAAAAATTTTCCTTTATTACTGATACTGTGCCTTGCTTTTATCCATCATGGCTGTAACAATGCTACTGCTTTTTGAATACAGCCTTCACCTTGACTGAGCTTCATTTCATTGTTCCTCCTGTTTTCCATATTCTATATCTCTTACTATATCAGTAGTTTTGTAATGCGTTATTGCTATTTCATCTTGCTAAAACATCTACAGTTTTCTTTTTTCCTTTTCTTTAAGCCACCAAGTATTTGAATGTATAAAGGTTGAAGCTTGAATTTTGATACAGTTTGGTACGATGTCCTTTTATCAGGCCAGCATAACCTAGCTACGGGCATACACAAGTATATTATTGCTGTAATAATTCCTGTTTATCCAAAAATACACTGAAATCTCTGTGTGTCACAGCAAAAACTTGAATGTCCAAGAGTGATTTTGAACATTTAAACATTTTGAAATGTTTAAAGGCTCCATTTAAAAGCTCCATTTAAAAGCTCCATTCATTTCATTAAGCTTTTTGAAATGTTTAAAAGCTCCATTCAGCAGTCTCACTCACCTTGCACCTTGGAGAGGAAGGACTGAGGACAAGACTTCTTTATTTTAGGTCTATTTTACCTTCTGAAAGATCTCAAAAGTTTGATTTAAAAAAAAAAACAAAACAACACCACACAACACAAAACTACAACAAAGCCTCAAGTTTATTGTTCTGCTTATATTAGGATGTCTTATGGAGGGCCCTAGAAACAGACAAGGGAAAAAAGACGGATGCATGTCCCATTCTATCTGCCATTTCATGTCAAAGTGAAACAACTCCACGAAAAGCAGTAACTTCTCTTCTCTGCAGATAACATGATCACTGAAATCTCAGCCAGTGAAATACTTCTGTATTGACCAGAAATTTCATCTGTCTTTGAAGTTTTAATGAGATGGTCACCAAGTCCCTAGAGCTGCCACTCTGCAGCACCTCTGTTAACATCAGCAGCAAACTGAGTTTGTGCGAAGCCTGCTGGACATCACACTGAGAGAGGTGCTGCTCCAGATGCTCTGTTATAAGACAGTTTAGCCAAAAACTGTTGCCAGGACAGGTTCATAGGTTCTGTGAATCTTCTCCACCAGACAAAACATCTTATTACCTGTTTTTAAAAACAGCTTAAGTCTGTGTTGGACAAGAAGAACATTTATTAAATTGCCACACTGGAAACTTTAAAATCTCTTCTTTTTGATGATATACGTGAAGCAATCTGTCATGCCCTGTCACTGTCAGTCAGATAAGATCTGCTTGAGTGAGGCTGGCAACTGCAGTAGCAGCTATACCAGCTCAGTTGCCTCTATGAAACAACAGACTCTGCTCCCCTGGCCATCATGTCGTTCTTAGAGGGACTACAAAAATGCAGGGCACACAATACTCATGGAATAAGGAAATGGACAGCAAAACAGGAAATAAGAATACAAATTCATAGTATGAGAAGGAGGGTTGAGTAAGCATGGGACTAGGAAGCACATCCAGTTTGGCAGGGGATAGAAAAGGGGCTTGAAGTGAATTCTTACAATAGAGGGGAGATAAGGGCTTTAGCCTGTACATCTTCGAGGTTGTGAGTCTCTGTCCTTGGAGACGCAGTGTGTCCTTTAAAGACTTGACTGTACAAAGCTCTGAAAGACAGTGATCTGAACTCAGTGTTGAATCTAATTTGAACAAGAGATTGGACTGGACATGTCTCAAGGCTCCTTCCAAAATGAATGTTGCTATGAGTCAACGAGAACTGGACGTGTGTAGACCTGTAGTGGGAGTGCAGTAGCACCAATGGGCCAGGGCAGGCTGGACTAACTGTGCAGATTAATCTATTAAAGCAGATGGAGTCCTATCGTTACCACAGTTATCAAGATGGTAGTGAGACTGTCTATGCAGTTAGAAAGGAGACTGTTATGGCACAGGAAATTGAGTATTCAACAATTGTCAAATGCCTTGTATACATACAATATTGTTGAATACTCAATTCAACAATATTGTATGTATACAAGGCATTTGACCTATAGAAACAACAGAATACACAGTTTTCCACTCAGAAACACATATTTCATATCTGTGATCTTGGAGACATTCTGCCCTTCGCTTTCTGTCTCCCTCTGCTGACAAATTTGAGAGATGCTGGACGGAGAGACCATCTGCATTTCTGACATGCAGCTGCTTGTTGCTGATGAGCTTATGTGTGTTACTACTCCATGGACACAGCTGTGGACTATTTATTTGTTATCTACTGCTTTTCACATTTTTTTTTTTAATGTGCTGAAGCTACTTGTACTCTTTTTTTTGATGCCATGTTTTTTATTTCTTGACACATTTTTCAACCTCTGGCTTCCGTTCCATTCTCCTCATTTAATCCATTCTCTCCTCCGCCAACTGATGTGTTAGTTAGTGTTAACTTTCCTTGTACATTTCTCCCCTCCAAAATATTTTTATTATTTTGTATCTGTTAAAGTTTTTTTAGCTTTCTTTCAAGGATTTTCTTTTTCTTCCATCTTTTCTCAGTAATTTTTCAATCACATCAAACTGTCACAATGCCAGTTACACATAAAGGTTACAAATGTAAGAAAGCTGTTTAACTTGTCACTCTTCTGAGAGCATATTGCCACCTGTGAGAACATATTGTGCAGACCATATATGGATGCAATACTGTTCAAATTTTATCATATTGTGGGTAAGATATTGTAGGCCACAGCCTTGACTAGACCAATCATAATGAAATGTGACGGAGGAGATGGAGAACCCTGTCATCCTTATATTCTGTATTACACAATGTCATCCTGTCAAGTCAAATCTAATATAAATTAATTACATTAATCAGAAAATGTGAATTTCTGTTTGACAAGCTAAAGGAGAGTAACATCTTCAATTAGGCTAGGTACCTAAAATTAGCTACTGACACAAGCAAGTATACATGGTCAATTTGCCTGCCTGAAACGGAAAGCCAAGTAAGACATATTAGATAATAGATAGCCCCAGAGTGAACGTAAGGATGTAACTTATCCTGTGGGACATGCTGACGTCACACGAAACTAAAATTAATTCAGCTATATATTCAGTTTGGGATCATCTCTTGATGTATGACTTATAGTACATATTTTAACCTTAAACGCTTTAGATTCCGTTCATGAATAATTCAGTTCTTTGGTTAGAAGAGATGGTAGAAGCTGAGGTCCAACTTGCAGGTGTGTTCTTAAATCCTGTACTGCTCCGGGATCCCAAACATGAAAAAATGATCAGACTGGATAGACTTTCTATTTTTGTTGGTTCAGTGCACAGTAGAAACATAGTTTCCACAAATTTATTAGGGTGAAATTAGTGAAGAAAAGACAAACAGAGAGAAGACACTGCAGATACATGTGATCAAGGGTGTAAGAAGCTTGAATGTAGAAGATAAGGAAGGGTGGTTTCTAGATAGACTCACCCTGAAGCTGAAGCTAGAAATTGCTGAGAACCTCACAAGGTAGGGTACTAGCTCATGATCAGATGATTGCCCTGTGGCTGCCAAGTATTATTCAGAGCCCTGTCCTTGGAGAACTGTAGGTATGTCTTCCCTTTTCAAATGAACAATACATAACCAGTTCTTGGCACCCTTGTGCTCCACAGGTATCAGTGTTTAGACTATCATTAGCCAATTACTGACTTAGAGATGTGTAAATCTGCTTTTCAAGGCTAAGTTAACTCTTGCTATCAGTGTGGTAGAAAGAAATTAAACACACACTAGACTCTTAGCAAAGATTATCAGATATTTCTAATCTTCTTCACAGGAAACCAGAGTTAAATTCAGAGGATAGATTAACTGCTTTTCTTACCACTTGCCTTCTGGATCTTCAGAAACTAAAACAAAATATGTGAGGCTAAAAATCTCTAACATTTCCAGGTTTTGAAAAAATCCATCCTCCATCCATAAAGACTAGAACTACAAGAATTATAGAAACAATAATTATAGAAATAATAAAGTTTAATCACAAACCAAATAATAGTCCAACACTCACATCATCTTCTTTTAGGCTTGTGCAGCCAGGATTGTGTCTGACTGACACAGAAAGCTCTGTACCATAGCTAAATAAATATCTCTGCCTCCCTTTTCGAGTTCTCTTTCTTGTCAGGCTTCTTTTCCCTCGCCTTCATGTATTCTTGGTGGCTCACTGTTTTTCACACATTTCTGCTCTTTATTTCTGAGAGTAAATTCCTCCAAGCTGCCATAATCATTTTGATTTAACATAAGCTACTTTCATACCCAGTAACAGCTCAAACTCCTTGATTAACCTAAACCTCAATTAGTCTGGCAACTTAATCACTTCTAGAGAAATCCACTTTCAGCAGAGAAGAATAAGTGGAATAAAGATGTACAGATTTTGAGACCTGAGGGGACCGCAATGGTCATGTAGTTTGACCTGCTGCACAGTGTAAAACAATCTACTGATCGTTGCATCAGGTTCTTCATCAAGCTTTAAATCTCTTACTGTAGTCATGTGTTATAGAGTAAAAATTCTCTCTAGTTATCTTTTCTAATATGTCAACACCTCTTCTTACTGTGTGAATAGCTACTCATTTTCACTTTAAAAGGGAGGCTGATAAAGATCAAAACTTGTCCTGTGGCTTTTCCAGAATAGTCCTGCTAATACATTAGGAAAAAAGAATGGCCACGGACAAAGATTAAATACTTTGGGCTTAAGGCAGACAGGCAAAACATTATTTTCCTTATTGTAATTGGACAATGACAAAGGAGAACAGATGAACAGACAGAAGTTCAATACATGACGAGACAGTACTTGTGTATTAGGCAGATGAACATCCCGTTTCAAATGTCTGGCTGCATATATCATATGATAGAAATGCAAGAATTTTGGTCACATAACAGGGTAGAGCACATAAGGAAATAACTTCAGATGCCAGAAACAACTCATTAAGCTGCCTCTGTCTACTCCAACACAATGTTGAAGGGACACTTGGAGAACAGAACATCAGAGAGTTGTATGACAGATGAGTTCTGGTGGAATTTATCCATCCTGCAGGCTGCAGACCAGTTTGAAGAACTGTTTCAGGGCTCAGGCATATGAATGAATTACAGTAGCCCACCATGAAATTTTCCAGATTGAATTAATCATGTTTATCCTAGGACAGTAGATAAGTATGAGATGAATGATGGCAAGGATGCCTCTCTCTACACTGACTCTCTCTGAAGGGAGCCTAAAATAACTTTGATTAAGTCTGCCTTTTGTTTGAGATGAATTTCACCTCATCTCATATGAGGTGTGAGCTCATCCCAGTTGTACTGCTCAAGTATCAGTGGTTTACCCTAAGTAAAGGAAGAGTATCATGCAGTTACATTGATCCAGATGATGAGCAGTAATATAATAGGAAGCTACAATCTGACTGTCAGATCCTTACAAAATGGAATTCTTACAACCTTTTGAGAAGAATTTGGACCTTTGTCTGCCATGCCATCTTTGCTTTGAGAGCAGCAGTACTTTATAGACAGCACTTTTAGCCATAATTCATTCAAACAGTGTACTAGCAAAATAGAAAATGAGATCTTCAAAACTGTATTTGTGATCTAAAACCAGAAAAAGACCTCCAATAACAACATCATTTATCCTTTCCTTGTCAGAGGGATGCAGTATCTTTCCCACAACTATGGGAAGAGTTTGACCCAGCACAGAGCCCATAGCTACATCATTCAGGTGGGGTTCAGAGGACACTGAAAATCTCACTGGAAACTGCTTTAATCATTCCATGTACTTTGCTGAGAAACAAAGACTAATTGTATACATAAAAAAAGGAGTGTTATCATTGTCCTTTTCAGTATCTTTACAGTTTCTAATCAAATATTTCCAGCATCTGTTGTCAGTTTTACTTCTGGTTTTTAACAAGTTAACTGTAAAGAGAAACAGGCTTAAACAATTTTTTTACTCTTTTAGACTTTATCTTTTGCATTTTGTTTTCTCTGTATCTCTCATAAATAGAAAGTTAAGACTATTATTTTCAACTTGTTATTACTAGTGTTTCTTTGGCAGACTGCTCCCCTCTTAGTTTCACTGAAGTTAAAAGAAACTCTACTTGGAAGTGTGGAAGGAGATGCTAGAAAGCTAACACAGTTTATTTGAATTACTTGTGAGTGATGCCATGTACTTGGGAGTTATATAGCAGCTCACTTGAAGAGTAGGCTGTTCAGAAGTTCACCGTTGTATTCTGTTCTACCACAAAAAGTCAGTTCTGGCCAAAACTCTGGGACAATGTCCAGAATCTTAATTACCTGTTTTATTAGCAACTAAAAGGGATTTCTACTGTTTTTATATTAATTTTACAAGTAGCAGAAGAACTTTGTCATGCCTGTCTTCTGACTGACAATGTCATAGTCAGCCATAAACATTTGCAACTCTAAGCTGTTCGCATCTGTCAAATGATTGCACCTAATTGCATTTGTGTACTTTTCTGAAAAGGGGATTATGTATACGTGGTAACGTAAACAGGATGCTTTACAAGTTTTCTTGCACTTTTCACACAGTTGTTTTATATTTCATTAAAAGAAAACAGACATCGCTGTTGTTGTAATGTGAGTTTCTAGTTTTGATTATCATATTTCTCAGACTGGTAGCAAAATTAAAATTATATTTATATTAAGAATAGGAACAGTAAACATGAATCAAAGCCAAATGATGTTTGGGCTCAGTTTTTTTGATTGTTATTATACATAGAAAAGAGAAGATACTGTCTACAGTAATTCATGCTATTATTAGCATGGATGATTAAAATATACATTCAACATACAATCTTCGCAAACTTCACTTACATCAACAAAAAAAATTCCCCACATGAAAGTCAAAATAACATCATCACAACACTGACAAAGTTGGTGTTGTAAAGGTATTATTGTTTTCTTTTGGCAAATCGACTTCTCTATGACAGGAAAGTCAAAGATATTAATAAACTAGCAAATGAGGAGAAAATCATAAAAGCTCTTGCAATAAGGATCCTCAGATTTTCAGTGTCCTTGGATTTATACATTTCTAATACTCCATGGAACTGTCAACGATAAGAGAGAATGATTGTGTAATGTTAATTCCAAATATCTAAAGTGAATGTTGGAAAAAAACCCAGAAAATACTAATTTTAGGATAGAACTTACCAGTAGTGTCATTTGGCATAGTTGCTAGAGATATACAAAGACCGGGCAATGGTTCTGTAGAATATCACACTAAACAATAAAAATCTCCATAGAATTTCTTAAGCAATACAATCTCAGCTGTACACAATGTGGAGGATCTAACACATCTGCTGAAATCAACATGAATGCAAGGTATGAGCGCCTTGCCAAATAAAGGAGAAATATAATGAGTCTGCCATATTCCAGTCAGCTCCCTGTGATTTTAGCTCATGTTTTAGAAACCTCCCTCTCCTGGAGTTTGTGTGGAAGGATTGCTTTTCTAAGGATTGCTTGGGCTTCAGAACATTAGGCTTATGTTGTAATAAAAGTTGAATTTTCCACCATATTAAGACAGTTGTTAACATTCAACTTTATCTTCACAAGTATGGGTTTTTACAGCCTTGATAATAAACATGACTGGAAACAATCACACATTAAGCATACATTCATAGATTCATAGATTTCATAGATTTCTAGGTTGGAAAAGACCTTAGAGATCATCGAGTCCAACCATCCCTAATCCCCATTAAACCATATCCTCAAGTAGCTCATCCACCCTATTCTTAAACACATCCAGGGATGGGGACTCAACCACTTCCCTGGGCAGCTTATTCCAGTGGCTGACAACCCTTTCAGAGAAGAAATACTTCCTAACATCCAACCTGAATCTCCCCTGACTAAGCTTATGCCCATTTCCTCTTGTTCTATCTCCCATCACTAATGTAAAGAGCCCTTCCCCTACCTCCCCACCATCTTTTCTCAAGTATTTATAGGCCGTAATCAGGTCTCCCCTCAGCCTCCTCTTCTCCAGGCTAAACAGCCCCAACTCCCTCAGCCGCTCCTCATAAGTTTTATTTTCCAGCCCCTTGACCAGTTTAGTTGCCCTTCTTTGGACTCGCTCCAGGAGCTCAATATCTCTCTTAAAGCGAGGGGCCCAAAACTGGACACAATATTCCAGGTGCGGCCTCACCAGTGCCGAGTACAGGGGCAGGATCACTTCCCTGCTCCTGCTGGTCACACTGTTCTTGATACATGCCAGTATCCCATTGGCCTTTTTGGCCACCTGGGCACACTGCTGGCTCATATCAAGCCGGTAGTCAACCAACACCCCCAGGTCCTTCTCCGCCAGGCAGCTCTCCAGCCACCCTTCCCCGAGCCTATAGCGATGCTTGGGGTTTTTATACCCCAAGTGAAGGACTCTGCACTTGGCCTTATTAAAGCTCATGCCATTGGCCTCAGCCCAACGATCCAGTCTGTTCAAATCCCTCTGAAGGGCCTCCCTACCCTCGAGCAGATCGACACAGCCTCCCAGCTTGGTGTCGTCCGCAAATTTACTGAGGGTACATTCAATCTCCTCATCCAGGTCATTGATAAAGATGTTAAACAGAACCGGACCCAGCACTGAGCCCTGGGGAACCCCACTGGTGACCGGCCTCCAGCCGGATTTAGCCCCATTTACCACCACTCTTTGGGCCCGGCCATCCAGCCAGTTTTTAACCCAAAGGAGGGTGTGCCTATCCAGGCCAGCAGTTACCAGTTTCTCCACCAGAACACTATGAGAAACTGTATCAAAGGCTTTACTGAGGTCCAGGAAAACTACATCCACAGCCCTTCCCTCGTCAACCAGGCGGGTCACCCTGTCATAGAAGGTGATCAGGTTTGATTGGCAAGACCTGCCTTTCATAAACCCATGTTGACTGGGCCTGATCACCCGGTTAACCTGTATGTGCTCATTAATAGCACTCAAGATAACCTGTTCCATGACTTTGCCCGTCACCGAGGTCAGACTGACAGGCCTGTAGTTCCCCGGATCCTCCTTCCGCCCTTTTTTGTAAATGGGGGTAACATCCGCCAGCCTCCAGTCCAGCGGAACTTCCCCAGTGAGCCAAGACTGCCCAAAGATAATGGACAGGGGTTTGGCAATGACATCCGCCAGCTCTCTCAGGACTCTTGGGTGGATACCATCAGGCCCCATAGACTTGTGGGCATCCAGCCGAAGGAGCAGATCCTTGACCCGTTCCTCTTGGATCACAGGAGCTTCGATCTGCTCTCCCTCCCTGCACTCAGACACCGAAGGCCAGCTCACCTGGGAACTGCTGACCTTATTATTAAAGACTGAGGCAAAGAAGGCATTAAGGACCTCAGCCTTGTCTTCATCCCTAGTGACTAACGTACCCCCTGAGTCCAGTAGGGGCTGGAGGTGATCTTTAGCCCTCCTTTTGTTATTAATATATTTATAGAAAGACTTTTTGTTGTCCCTTACGGAGCAGGCTAGTCTAAGTTCCAATTGGGCTTTTGCCTCCCTGATTATCTCCCTACATGCCCTAACTTCCTCCCTGTATTGATTCCTGGATGCCTGCCCATTCTTCCAAGACTTGTAGACATCCCTTTTTCTTTTGAGATGTTCCCAAATCTCCTTTGTTATCCAAGCTGGTTTTCTACCCCGGCGGCTCGACTTCCGGCACACAGGGACAGCTCGCTCCTGTGCCTCCAGAATTTCCTTTTTGAATAGTAACCATCCCTCCTGCGCCCCCTTACCCTTGAGAGCTGTCTCCCATTGGACTTTGTTAACCAGACTTCTAAACAGCCCAAAGTCAGCTCGCCCAAAGTCCAGCTTGGCTTTTTCCTTTCAAACTGGTAATGATTGTATTGTTCAGAAAGAAAAAAAAAACACTTTAACTTCCTTTATGACAATTATGGTTTTGAGAAAAAAATAAATACAAGAAAAACTGTATTGACTAAACTGGTACTATCAGGCACTGAAGAAAAAGGAAGTTTATAGGTTCATTCCAGAAAAAGAGAAAGTTTGAAGAATTTGAACTACTGCTACCATGAGCAGTTTGTTAGATTCCGAATCCATAGTATTGTGCCAGCATCTGGCCTGAATGAGAGACAATACAGTTACAAAATGTATTAATTGGAGGTATCTGAGTGAGTCAAGAAAATCTCATGTTTATAGAGTGCTTTTATCATGATAGATGAAACATCTTTAAGTATATTGAAACACTATGCTTTCCTTCTCTCTTTTCCTTCTGGAAATTCACCCTCTCTGGATCTCAAATTCTAGAGTTGAAGAAAAAAAATAAAATAATGTTTGGAGAGGAGAACTCAATATATTTTCTGGTAAGAGAGAAGAGATAATTCTTAATTAGATACGGTTTCTGGTTTTAATTAGAAAGTTCAAAAGATGAGCCTGAATATCTTCACTGTCAAAAAAAAAAACCCAAAAAATGTAATTCAAAAGATATTAAGAAATAAGATTGTAAGTAATTTTCTTTTTTCCACTTTGGTACTGACTGCACCCTAGACTTCCACAGTTGCTTTGATAGCCTCACCTAAAGAGGGAAACGCCTAAGGAAAGTGCTGGGCAGCCCTCCAGATCAGCAGTTGTTCCTGTTTCCTGACTGTTAATTCCATTAAAATTCTTCTTTACTCCCACCCAATTAATTCAAAGGGATTTCCATTACATATGTATGTACCTGAAGATCTTCAGTTCTCACATAAACTCTGGAATCTATTGTCAATGACCTCATGGATTAAATAAAGAAAAACAAAGATGGACAAACCAAAAAGTAAATCAGCAACAGCCACCATTATCAAAATAAACTGTCACACAAAGAAAGGAATTGCAAGCCTCTGAGCTGGAGCCCACAAAAAGTTTCAGACCTCATATTGAACTGAAAAATTAATAAAACTCAGTGGATATTTCAAAAAGGATCATGCAGTTTTCACCTGTGTAGAGACATCTGTGACTTTAATGATGTGAGTATTGGTTTTATCTTCATTACTGCTGGATCTCTGATTACATGTAGCCCGTGAACCTGGGAAATATTCTGATGCCTGGTTCTGTTCCACAAGTTTCTCTCCTCTGCAATATTACCCACCTTTCAGACAACTGTAAAAAGTTTAAACCTCCTTGGCCTCAGTTCCTTGAGTGTACCGTTTCAGCTGTCACCTGTTCACTGATGAGTGCAGCTTTGCTCTCAGCCTTTACACTTTGGCAATAAATTTTGTTATGCAATTTTTACCTTTTTTCAGGGACCTTTTGTACCTATTTAACTAGGCTTACAACAGGGCAACGGTTGGAGGGCCAAAGCTAAAAGCAGGCATAAACATCTGTTCAAAGTCACAGGAAACCTGGAACATTGCATACTGATGAAAGATTATAAAGTGAGCTTAACAGACGGGATGTATCTCAGCCACTGATAATGCAGAAAAGATACTGTGCCTATTTGCTGAATAAACATCACATGGAAGTCACAGAAAACTCTGATATGGCTTATGCAAATGTATCTATTTAGTTCACCTTGCCCAGGGATTTTCCACAGTAGTTTTGACAGGAAATAGATTCATTTAATGAGCTTTGCATTCATTTACAATGTAATTATTAAAGGCAAATGAATGTTTCATTTTCTCAGTCTATGAACTTCAGGTAATCTCTCCCACAATAACTGTCAGCTACACTTAGAATATAATCTTCAATTCACAGAAGAACAAATAATGGAGGAAAGGTGTAGGTGACAGCTATAGACTTATTTTTGCAACTGACATTTTGTCTGTCTCCAGCACTGCAACTTCTCTCACCTCTTCACCCCCAGAAACCCCATATATTCTTTGGTCTAGCCTCAGATTTGTCCTGCTACCTTTCAAAACAGAGGGCTGCTCAATAATGGTTCTCCATAGGATGCCAGTCCTTTCTGTAGCTGCCTTACTGCTTGCTCAAACTGTGGTTTCACTCACCTTTAAAACGTCTAATAAAATCTCTTGCTGCTCACAGGATCTCAGCTACAGAGAAGCCAAACAATGGCAGAGAAAAGAGATGTTTGGCAGAGAAGCCAAACAATGTTGATTTTTATTTTCTCTGTTTTGAGGGAATTTTTGCAAAATGCAGAATTGCTGAAGCTGAACTTCTGTTTTTGCTTTGATAAAAGCACTAGGACAGTCAGCTTTCATAATGGCAAGGCTATTATTAAAAATCACAGAAGAGGTTTTTATATGAAGGAATTTTATTTACCTGCAGATTAATGAGAATTTTATTGGCAGCTGCTCTCTTCCTTCTCTACAATGGTTATGAGTGTCTATACAAATTGTTTGGACGTTGATAGAATGTATTCAGTCTTGCAAAAGCAAAGCAATGAAGTTAAACCATCTGGTTAAAACACCACAACATGTGGTTTATCTTAGAAAGTAATACTCTACATTTAGTCTTATCTCTCCTTACTCAGGCTTCTCATCATACTATCCTTAGCGAGTTATTCTATTCACTTGCTGAGGAATCTGGCACAGAAGCATGCTGACCCAAGAGAAGACTGAATAGGAGAGGAAATAACAAAAATCTAATGGTCATATTAAGACTGGTATTGGTGCATGAAGAAAACATGCTGTTATGAGACTTTGGCATTACTGCTTTTTGAAGGTAGGTTCTGTGTCAGTAATTTTGAAAGCTTCAAAATACAGATTCTCATATATGAATTTTTAGATATTTTTAATGCTTGGTAAAGATTTTGGACCTGCTGATGGGAATGAATAACGTGGATGTTGTGAGTAGCTTGAAAAAAAAGAACAATAGCTCTCTGGACATGTATGGACCATAAAGAGTTGCATATAAAGTCTCTGTGAAGTACTCAAAATGCTCTTCTGCTATTTCTATCCAATGCTATAATTCTGTGTGAACATTCACAATATAGGTTTTCCAAGGAAACAACTAGATTTATGTTTCACAGAAAGCCTATTCTGAAATGCAACCTTAGCTATAGAATCCCTCTCAGAACATTTTGATACCTACATATCTTTGTCAGTCATCCTCCTCAGTGTACTGAAGAATACATACTGAATCCCTTTATTTTAAATAGGATTGTACAAGTTCTCACTCTTTTTTCTTCCTTTGCAGAAGAAGTTTGGTTCAGAGAAGACAGTAGAGTCTCATTTGCCCTCTCAGAGAAGTGACACAAATTTAAGAAAAGCTTTCTTAGCTGAAAGTAAACCATTATTTTTGTTTCATGCTTATTACTGAAAGTGTTTAGCATTCATTTTCAAAGACTAAATAGAATATTTACCATCTATTTACGATTTTCCAACTTATTTCTAATATATATTTTTTAAAAAAAAAAAAGAACCATTGAGAAATTACTAAATTTTTACTTACATTTTACTTCTCCCCAACATCATTAGGTCTGGCTCGGATAATAAAATATATACTGTATTGAGAATATAAAAACTTTAGTGTTCAGATCTGGTAGCGTAAAGAAAAAATCCTATTTTTTTTTGTAAATTTATGTACTTCCACTGAAATCAATGAAGCTATGTTATCTTCCTGTTGATCCTAAAGAGTTTTCAACTGAAATTTAGAATGAAATGAGATTACATACAGATTGAAAAAAATAATTTGGTGCTATTTCTTTCAAATAAATAGCATTACCTATCTTTAAAATTGAAGGTAATCTGCTTTTATACCCTCCTACAGCAGAGAAAGACCTATTTTAAGGTCATTAACAACAAGCAGTACCTGATATAACGCCAACTAATCAGGCTAGCACTGTGAGAATGGCATGACCCTGGCAAAATTATATATATTATATATTGCATATATATTATATGTTGCATATATATTATATGTTGCATATCACATATAACCTATTGAAAGATAAGAATATGCAGCCTTTCACAGCAAAATGTAGGAGCTATTTTGATTAAGGCCTGGGCAAAGTAAAATTACTTCATTATTTACTCATTGAAAGATAATCAATTGCTGCAACATAATCCTATTGAAAACACCTGCATGGACACGTGCCTATCAACAACATAAACAATTAAACGACCATTCAGAAGTTGAAAAAGACAATCTAGTCATTTTGGTTTTAGCATTAAAACTATCACACTCCCATGCCAAACAGTCACCAAGTTAACAAGCATTTATTTCAACTAATTAATGAGAATGAAAATAATTCTTATTAATCTCTGCTGTACTTCAGAAGCACCCAAGTTATGACCAAAGAACTCTTAACACTGGTTCCTCGTAAAAGGAATACTATTGCTAGTATTACTAGTATGTAGTGCAGAATACAGACAAGCCTATTTTTACTGAATGTATATTGAAATAACTAGCACTTTCCACATTAGAGCTGTCATGATCAACTTCTACAGTGGATGATACAAACCAGGTTGGCAGCACACAAATTTTTTAAACTATTTAGGACTTGGACATTACAAGCCAGCTTCATAAACTTTTACAGTAACATGCTTTAAAGTAGAATAATTTTGGCTATCATCCAGGGACAGAGATGTGTGAAATATTTGAGTCCATTATCAACTGTCTCTTCACCTGCATTTTAATCTGCTTCCCTAAAGGAAAAAAAAATAATAATTAGGCAATCATCCTAAATTTGCTCTCCAGTCTGTTTGGCAGTTCCCCATTTCAGCAACTTAACTGTTTGTCCAATTTCAACCAAAGTCGACACAAGTCACAAGACCACTACACTCTTATAATATGTGAAGTAAGTGGGAGCAGTGGGAAGGAGCTCTATTAACTGTCCTGCTTCAATAAAGGCTGGTTTATGTTTTTTTCTCTCTCTAGGCATCAGAAAAATCTGTACTGGTACTTACTCCTGAGACCCAAAGGCAGACCTTGTTTTATTTTTAGCTCACACCGAGAGCACTGTGTGGGATGCGTGCTTGTGCCACAAGCAGGAAGTATTTAAACACTTATTCTTGGGGCTTTTGGCTTTCTGAATGTTTCAGAAATGCCTCACTCTCTGATACTCCTGAAGATGTTTTTGCAGTATCTGGATGTCCTCTTATAAACTCTTCAGGCAATCTTTGAAGAAGTCATCCAGAATTTCATTTTGAAAGACAGATTCATTATGCTACTGAATACATTTTTAAGGCATTCATTTAGCAATTCCCACGAACAACAATTTCAGAATTAAACCCACAGTATTAGAGAAGCTAAGAGGCAACACTGTAACTTCATTGTCAGAAGCGTAAGATGACTGGATCAGGACTTTGAGAACTCCATCGTCACAGGCCCCTGGAACACATTTGCACTGTACAGCACCTGTACAAAGATCAAGCGTGTATGGCTTTCAAAACTGTCTTCACCATAGAATTGTTGATTGAATCTTTGACCACAATTAAAACATTGCTTGCCATAAATACAAAGATCACAATTTTTGGTAAGATTTCACCATTCTTTTTAAAGGTTTTTGAAAGGGAGTCGCACCAGTTTTGGTCAAGTAAAAATTCATAAAAAATCAATAGAAGTCCATCAGCATTTGAGAAAATCATGTGAAGGAGTCAGAAGCTCAATCAGTTGTGAGGGATTCTTCAAAAGCCTCGTGAGCCATTAAGTGTTATTGCAAAGGAAAATTTCTTAGAAGCAGTAGATTCATAGCACAACTAGGTCAAATTACAGAATTTACTGTAAATTTAATACTCATTTTTTCATTTCCTCATACTACCTGTTCAATAACCAAATTTCCTGGATAATTCAAGAAAGCTAAGTACCTCTGCGTTTTTCACAACATGAACGGTTTTTAGAGTATCGTACATATGTTCATCTTGTCATAAAGTATAACAGCTAAGAGAAAGAATTGTACTTAAATAGAAATTCAAAGTTGACGTTGCATTCATCAGAGATCTCTAAAGCATCAGTAAGAAATATAAATAGATGAACAGGACAGCTGAGGATGCATTGAGTGCGTGTGCAGTGTTGAATATCAGAAGTTTCAAAGAAGTAACGGTGTGGGTAGTGTAAGGGTGACTTTGAGAGTTAACTTCCTTATTAACTTTTAAAATTAAGCTGTGCTCAAGTGATTCATGGAAAAGTTTTATTGGCTCACAAGTTTAACTAAATTACTTCAGTATGCTGTAATACTAATTTGTTGTGATTTCTTTCACATAAGCCTCTACAGCAAAGACTGTTAGTGTCTGTTGATCAATCATTGGAAGAATGATATATTTTAGGGGAAGAATCCATTTACAGAAAATCTGTGCTTCAGACTTTTAAGGGTGTCCTGAGTTTTGAATGCAGCTAGGGTTGCAATTTCTCTCCTTCTCTCCAGAGCTGAACCTAAACTTTTATACTATCCAAAAAAAGAGAGAAATTAAGAAAGCAGAGGAAATTTAGGCAAAGTAAAAACAATACACTATGATCAGAATCCTTCAATCCATCTAGCACTGGGCTAATTCTGTTCTCATCATTATAAGGAATGCTGGGGATAACGACTGAAAGGGATCACTTGGGTAGTGAGATCTGTTCACTCCTATTGCAGAGGACATTGGTATCTGGTAATGGCTGCAGGTAGGGCAATGCCAACGTCAAGAAAACCATTTCTAATGCAGAATGTGTATGAATCTTGTGGGAGAGAATTATTCATGTGACTCTACTGGTTTGTCGTGGATTTGCTAAAATTAGAGTTTTGCTAAGGCTTTTCACAGTGTCAATGTATGACAATCCATACATTAATGATTGTCACATACCTGTCCAATTCAGTAAGCTGCTCAAGAAACAGTATAACTCCCATGTATGTGTTTATCATCATGTGCACATTCTTTATGAACATGCAGTAACCATTCATCTCCTTATCTATTTTTGTGTGAAATGTGGTTTCAAGAGATGGGCTACAAAATATCATATAAATATATGGCAGCTGAAAAAGATTAATACTTAGGTCAGGAATAGAAAAAATTTTACTTGTAGAAGAAATGCTTTGTTTATGATAGTTCAAATTAGAATATAATCACTTTTTTCATTAGCATCAAGTAAGAGTGTATTTACCATTAACTAGCTAGTGTTTAGTTGAGTCTGTCTAGCAGAAAAGAGCATTTCAAAGTTTTTATGTAACAGACATCCCCAGTATTACAGGAAAAAGGAACTGAAACATAAGTTGATGATCTGATGAAATCAGTTATCAAATCTAAATAAAGGCAAGTCTATAGGTGTAAATTTATCTTAAAAAAACTTTCTCAAGAAAGGGATGCCGAAAAGACATCCTTTCTTTCCTTTCAGGAAAGAAAATCTGAAGACAGGTCCCAAGTCTGGGGGCTATGTGAACTCTCTTGTGTCCGTGGAATTTAAGAGCCTGCAAGGTGAGTGGAACAAAGAAATCACCTTGACGACAAATCCAACTGAAAGCAAACTGTGTGATCCACTCTCTGTAATTTGATTTCTTCCCATACATAATGGTCAACTTCTCATGTTTGCATTTTGATGAAATAAACTCCCATTCACTTTACCTTCTTCTCCCTCTACTTTTAATGATTTCAGAATAGCTAACAAATCTCAAGCATCCTGTTCTGCCAGTTGCTTTAACCAAACACACCGTATAAAGCTTGGTGGGGGGAGGATAGTAAATATTTTCAGGATCTTCCACCATTAAATACTGAGCTCTTATTATCCTCTGATAAGATAAAAGTGCATCACCCAAGCACAAGCTGCAACCTTCTTTCACCTGGCCCCCAAGAGAGATCTTATTTACCTCCTAACTTGAGAAGCAGGCAAATCTTAAGGCAGGAGCTGAACAAGATGGAAACGGCAGCATCTGGGATGACACAAAGTGGGTTCTGGGGAACATGCTGGATGTTTGGGTGAGAAGCAAGTTACCTGACATAGAGAATCCTAGGAAGGGAACTTTTCTTCATCCTTTAACAATACATATCTCTGGATTTCACCACCATATTAAGTGAAACCTAATTCTTTACAGTGAAGCCAGCAGACTTCCTTTGCACTTTCCACTAGTGTATCAACTGCACCACTGAGCTTGGTGTCATCTGTAAACTTGTGAAGAGTGCACTCAGTCCCACTATCTATGTCATTAAAGAAGTTGCTAAATAGTATTGGTCCCAGCATGAATCCTTGAGGGACACTGCTCATTACTGGTTTCCACTTCGACATTGAGCTGTTGACTGTGACTCTCTGGATGCAGCCATCCACCCAATTCCTTATCCATTTAATAGTCCATCCATCATATCCACCTCTCTCCAAATTAGAAGTAACAATGTTGTGGTGGACCAAAGGCCATTTAACCAGACATGTTCCATTCAAGTAATTCCAAAACATCATTGACTTCATCTATGAATAGGAGCACTACCAAAAAGAGTAATCTTTATATTGATCATTCCATATCTTCAAGATTTACTGCACTTACCACAGAAACATCTAAAGAGAAGTGTTAGAATCATAGAATCATAGAATCGTCTGGTTGGAAGAGACCTTCAAGATCATTGAGTTCAGCCATTCACCCTGCACTGTCACGGTCCCTAAACCATGTTGCTCAACACCAAATCTACATGGTTTTTAAACATCTCCAGGGATGGGGACTCCACCACCTCCCTGGGCAGCCTGTTCCAATACTTCACAACCCTCTCTGCAAAGAAATACTTCCGGATATCTAACCTAAATTTCCCCTGGCGTAACTTGAGGCCGTTCTCTCTCATCCTGTCATTCATAATGTGGGAGAAGAGACCGACCCCCATCTCCCTACAACTTCCTTTCAGGTAATTGTAGAGAGCGATAAGGTCCCTCCTGAGCCTTCTCTTCTCCAGACTAAACAGACCCAGCTCCCTATTAGGTTAGGTTCACACCACAGTCAGTTGATGATATTGTAAAGGTCTTACTGATGTTGGCTTTGCTCTGCTGGAGAACTGTTCCATGTTTGTTTTTGTTGAGGCTCTTGCATGTACGAGTGCTCTGTGACTGGGCTACAAGCATTTCAGCATATGTGATATCTATGGCTTGGCAGCTCACCACACAGACTGACTCTGTGTCTGCAAATTGTAATACTTTTGTCCCAGCCTTCAATTCAAAATCCTGCTCAATGCAAATTATTTTTAACACACAATGAAGAAATATATAAGAAACTATGCATGATGATTAATGCCACTGAGAAAAATTGCATGCAGAGCAAGAAGTAGTGCTCTTCTATGACTGTTTCTTTCCTCTAATAGCTTTATTCTTTCCAAAACCAAAATAGATAATATCAGAGAAAGAAAAGACATTGCCAGCTTCTGCTTGCGCCTATGGGGTTTTTTTTCTGCTCTATTTCTGAACCCTGGCCTGGTCACATAAAAATGCTCCTTTTCTGAAGAGTTGTCTCCTGCTTTTATCTCTCTTATCGGAATCCAGTTTATGCTCTTTTTTCTCCCTGGATTCTCTCTATAGCAGAGTTCCGAGAGCATCCTCTACACCGAGCAATTTTAATTGTTGAAATGTAGCCTTAACCTTCCTTCCCCTGGAAGAATTTTGTTTCTCATCTACCTCATACTGGGATCTGCTGCAACAGTTCTCAGGAAACAGCTGTGTGAGGGACAGATAGGCAACCTTATATAAAGTAGGAATAGAATTACTCTGTATCTACATTAGCAAGTACTGAAGTGCAGCACAGCAGGAGCCAATGTGTAGAATAAAACAGTTAGTGCTGAGGATTCAACATCAATACTATATGCATTCCAGGGGTTCTCCTTTGGGCTAGCTCCAGTTTGGTCAGTAAAACCAATCCCATTAGCAGTTAGAGAGCACCAGGTACATTTCAGGGGAGAATATTTCAAGTTTAGCTTCATCCAGAAGAATCTAGTTTGCACAACCCAAAACCACTCTGCAATGCAAACCAAAACATAGTCCATGGTGCTATTGAGATGCATTTTGAAAACATCCTTCTGAGTTAAACTAAACCACTGACTGGACTGCTGTATTTAGTTCCTTCCTTGAACTTCTTTCCTTCTTTCATCCTTCCTTCTTTTTATCCTTCAGAATTGCCTGCAAAGCAAGCTCTCTAAGATAAACCAATACAATGTTCTCTTTAACAATAGCACCTGCGATAGTGGAAGGAATACCTAAGGTAATATAATTTTCAGCTCTATTATACTTTGCTTCCCTTGATTTTCTGCTTAATATTTGCAGAAGCACACAGTACAGCACTATCATGAAGAACATTTTTTTAAAAAGTATCACAGAAAAACAAACATCACAAAAGACTAAAAGAAAACAGCTAAATCGTTGTGAAATGTGAATGTGTATACAGGAAAGCAAGACATATTTCAAATCCCGTCTTTAAATTTGACATTTATTGTGCCTATATACTACTTTGAATATTTCTGAACTGTTAGGGATGGCTTTTTCACTGCTAGGAGAGGATTAGCTGTTTCTTAAGAAATGCGATCAATAAATTCAAGTAAACTGGAAGAGCTGTCTAATTTAAACAGAAAGGAAAATAGACAACCTGTAACTGTCACCAAAATTAAGTTAGGAAGGAATGGAAAAGGATCATCTGTTAAATGAAGCTAGATTGTTTAAGAAGGAAAGCAAGCCAAAGATAGTAGATATGTATTAATACCTGTTTGTCATCCTGGGCAAGGCAAATGAAGCAAAATTTGCATTTTAGCTGACACATACAGTAAGAAGAGAGCAGAAAAATGAGTGTGACTTGAAACTTGTCACTCAGAAGTTCCAGAAACACCAGTTAATATACAGACAAAGGTGATTTTTTAAGTAAGTCTGTAGACATGTAGAAAAAAATATATTCCCTTTAAAACCAGACTGATCTGTAGCCTCAAAAAGGGGCCTCAAAGCTGGCCCCTGAAACGGATTTGCTGTTCTTATTGGAACTACTGCTTTTACTTTTCATCTCACTTGCACACCACCACCCATGAACCAAATAGGGAGAATGTCACAAGAATATCCCAGGACACACTACAAATAAGGTGTCCATTTTTCACCTCAAGTAACTGAAAGAAATTCTGAACAAACCAATCAATTAAAAATGAAGATGACTTTTTTCCCTCATAAATATCACTGGCTTTATTACAATGTTACTTTTTTTTTTTTTATTGATAACACCATTTATTTGAAAATGGCTTTGTGAAAGAAATTCAGAACTAAACCAAAACAAACTTCATTCTGACCAATTCTACTAGCTAGTCATTTAAAGAGATAGGCTTTATAATATCCATAAAGAGTCTACTGCAGAAGAAGGAAAAGGCAGAAGCATTTTCCATGAGGAAAAATAACCCTTTTTCATACATCTGGTTGCAACTATGTCAGCTGCCTGCTGCTTCCTGCTCTTTCTTTCAGAGGTTATTGTCCCCAGTAGCCTGGGGGCTCAGCTACTTATCCAAGCTCTCCTTCCACAGTTCTAGTCAAGCTGAGCTGAAGCAGTAAGGATCACACATTTGTATTTTATAGGGGAAACAATACATCATGATGCTGTACTGCAGTAAACTGCCTTGTCCTGGGTATCAAATTTGCAACCCCCTGTCTCTTCCCTCAAAAAAAACATGGACATTAAGTGCAAGATCTCCTTTGCATCATGTAGAAGGCACATTAGAAGAGATATATTATTGAATGTATGCATGATATCTAAACCTATATGAAGCCAGTAAAGATTCACAGTTCAGGAGATTTGATACTTCCCTTATGATTCTTCTGCCCTCCATTACCTTTCCCTTTTAAAAGAAAAATTTCAAATATAAAAATTACATAGTATCATGGTTTTGACATTCCTATAGGCAATTCCTATTTCAAAATTTCAGAAACCTCATTAAAGCTTTCATGCATGTTTACTACTACACTTTTTTTGTGTGCATAAATACAGGCTGAAATCAGCATACCTATGAGAGGCTGTGCTAAGGAAATAAAGGGATTAAAAACAGACATCAGAAAAAAAGCAAAATCAGATTCATAATGCATCAGTGCATATGCACTTCTCAAACGGATAAAAAGTATAAATTGGCAACAAGTTTTCATGAGAAAGAAGAGGTCAGCTTGCCCTTGTGTGCTACTGAAAGCTCTCAATCATGTAAGGTTAAGAATACTCTAATAGGTTGAACTTGTCGGTTGGAAAACTTTTTCCCTTGATGGATCTAAATTAAGATTTTCCTGGCCTTGACAGAAAGAAGCAATTAACTAGGAGTTTTCACTCATCTACAGCCAAATTAAGGTTGGTCAGACATGCTATTGCAGTATCTTTGTGAAGCAAACATAGCAACAGTAGAATAACTCTTGAAGAAAAGTATTATTGAATGCTGGGAAGTTGGCAGCATAATTCCAAGACCTAGGCCTTCCCACAATGATTTTTTTTTGTCTGCATAAAATTTCATAGTTAAAGCCAAAAGATTCCACAACTGCATTTGGTCCAAATAAGGTCAAGGTCTTTTTCTTTATATCAATTCGCTCTGTAAATTCACTAAAGAAACTAATGTTTCATATTCCTAATCTTTCACCATAATTTTGAAATGGAGAGAATTAAAACGACCACAACCAAGAAAAATTTTACAAAGCATAACTTCTTATCTACAAAAGACTTGGGCTATTTACTAATTTAATCAACTTAAAAGTAATTTCTCTCAGTGGTTTTCAAACATTTTCACCAGTGCAAATCTTAATCCGTATGTCTGTATATTTTGAGGAGAAATGTGGTCAAACTCTTCAGAAATGCTAGACTACAGAAGAATGAAGTGCTATGTGCAGATATACCCCAAATAGCTCTCAATGAACTACCTTGTACAGTGAATTGGTAGTAGTTTAGATAGTGTGGCTTTCCAATCTGCTGCTTGGCTGAGCCATACCAATACAATTATCCTGCTCAGTGTAGCGCTATCAGAGATGATCGAGTCAGTACCCAGATTAGCTCCGCCTGTGTTAAATTGTGCTAAGTAGACTATTTCACATTGAGAACCTTAACACTACTATGGGAAGCAGTTGGAACCCCAGATTCAAATTTTGTCCAGTTCTGGGGAATTTCCAAAGTAAATTCTGAAACCAAGGTGGATTCAAGCAGACTCCATCTGGATTTACGGTAAAATCTTATTCACTTCATTGTTTTTATTGTTTTGTACTTTGCTCAAAGCCTGGTACTCCCTGCTAATATTTTTTTTTTTCCTTTTTTACTTAGATCTATACCTTTTTTTATGAAACAAGGATATTTTTGACACTGCCACATAACAGTTTGTTCTGCAAATAATGCTGTCTTTTCAACATGTTTTGATGTGAGTCAAAAGGTGTGAATTATGAGACTGATAGCAAGAATTTAGGGAATGCCCACAGCTATTAAAGTAGTAGTAGAGCTCATATTCTCCAACAGGTATGCAATTCTGAAAGCACTATTAGGAGCTAAAGGCAGTACCGAATTAAGGTTAGTACTTGGCCTTGCAACTGTGATTAAATGCACATAGAATTGAGCTGTTGAGTGCACTTATTTTTAATGTAGTCTTTCCTTATAGCAGATTTTCACCTTGAACTTTGCTTCCTCCAGAAAGTATACTGAATGGTTTTCTCATTATAAGCACACAGTCCAAGGGGAAAATACCCCATTTCACAGTAGACAAATATTAAACAGTAGAAATTCTTAACTTATTCACTTAAGATATTTCAGTCCAACCTCTTCCTATGTCATTCTGGTGACTTGTGAGCAATACAAACCTTGGCTATCACACTGACCCATGACATCTTTTGCCTAACTACTGATGAAAGAAATTGTGGCTTACTGAGGAGAAAAAGATACAATAACAAAAAAGTAATGAAGAAAGGAATCTGGTGAGGTTATCCATTGTCAGCTGCATTTATAGCCATCTTAAGCGTCTGGGAACATTATCTTTTACCTTTGTCTGTCACAAGATATGAACTCCATCTAGATTTGCTTGTAATGATTAAAAAGAAAGGTTAATGAAAACCAAAGTTCTGTAGAGATTAGTAACTGAATTTTCTATAATTAATGTGTCTTTTTCTTTAGAGATTACTAGTGCATAGTTTGGAATCACAGTTTCCATTAGAAACCCACTATGAAACTTGTGAATTTCAGCCTTCAGATGAAACCACAACTGAAAACAAACTTTCCATTTCTCACTGTTCATATCTAACATCAACATTTTGAAAAAGATGCATTTCCTTCCTTCCCTCCTTCCTTCTTTCTACTGGGGGTCATTTCTGACTCATACTGACAGACTGGCCTGTACTTAATAGTATGAGATGATTCTTCAGCACTGTTTGTAGGCAATCTTTAACCAAGCAAAAAGTATAACACTTTATCGTTCCTGTCTTGAGTGTACTCTACAAAGACATTTATATTTTGAAGTCCGCACATGAACTGTTATCACAAGAAGATGTTAATAGTTGCCCTTTTATGTTCTTTTAAATATAATGCATATCTTTATCCTATTTGGGATTATTTTGGTCATCAGGAGCTAGTAACATAGCCTGAAAACAAATAAACTTTTGAAGTACTATCTAATTCTGCCATGTGGTCATATTTAGGTTTAAGTTCATGTCATGGTTTGATGGGGGTTGGGGGGGTGTCTGGTGGCAGGAGAGGGGCTTTGTTCCCTGTGACCTCCCTGGTTTTGGAACCAGGCCAGACCTGGTTCTGGCCACCAGATCGGACTCCCATCCCCCTCGGGGTTGAGTCAATCAGCGCCTCTGCGAATTGCCCTATTTAATTTGCGACAAAGGAACCAGAAAAGGTGCTTTGCCCAGGAGTGAGCAGAGAAGGGAGGAGGGCACTGCCCCCGCTCCCTGGCTCCCGGCTGGGCGGCTGCCTGTGTCGGGCCGGCGCCGCCCACTGAGGATGGTGGTGGCGGAGCTGGCTGGGGAACTCGGGGGCACCCCACTCCCGGGGTGCCCACTGGGCTGAGTTCACCTGGAGAGGACTGAGATCTGAGAGAAACAGCTGCATTGACACCAGGTCAGTGAGGATGGAGCGGGAGGAGGTGTGCTGGAGCCGAGTTTCCCCTGCAGTTGGTGGCGAGATGGCAGGCGGCCCCCCTGCAACCAGGATGGCCTCGGTGGAGTAGAGACCCACTCACAGCCCGTGGAGAGGAGATGCCTGAGCCTGAGGACGGTCGTGTTGGGATGCACAACAAGGCAGAGAGGCATCTGGAGTCTGCGTGATGACCCACGCCGCAGCGAGTGGCTACAGCTCCCTAAGAATCCGAGACTGTGGTAAAGCCCGCACTGGGGCAATTCATGGGGAAAGATTGCTTCCTGTGGGCTGGACTCATGCTGGAGAAGTTTGTGGATTTTTCCTCGTGAGTAGGGGATCCACTGGAGCAGGGGAAAAGGGTGTAAGGACTCCTCCTCCTTTAAGAGAGGAGCAGCAGTAACAGCACAGAATGAACTGACCTGCACTCCCCCAATCCCTGTCCCCTGCACCACTGGGGGGAGGAGGTAGAGCTGGGAGGAAAAGGAAAGGCGGGGGGGAGGGGAGGGAAGGTGTCGGTTTTAATATCTGGCTTTGTTTCTTTTTATCCTCTCAAGTAACCAGTATTGTTTCCCTTTGCCCTTTTAAGTAACCGTTAATAAATTGTTTTGCTTTTAAGAAAGCCAAGCCTGTTTTGCCCAGGACCATGGTTGGTGGGTGCTCCCTCTGTTCTTGTCTCAACCCTCAGTCCCTTTATTATATTTTTCTCCTCTCCACTTTACTGGAGAAGGAGCGACTGTGTGAGTTTTAGTTGCTGGATCAGCCTAAAACCACAACAGTTCATTTTTGTAATTGGTCTTTGTATGGAACACCTGTTTAAGATAGTGTGGTACCAGCTGAGGCCTATATTAGTATGACCATTTATGTTTTATACATCACTGCAACTTTCTTATTGCCAAGAATAACATCTCTCATCCTCTTGCAGCTCCTGTTCTACAAGATGCTGGCCGCCCAAAACACAAGGAAAAGCAAATGAAGCTGCAAGAAGACAGACTCTGCATAGCAGCTAAAAATTTTGAGAGGCTTAGAGAACTGCTCTGAAAAAAACAAGAGAAACTCTGCATATTAAAAAAGCCATTGTGTTTGAAGATCAAAATTGTTGAATGGTGCCTATTAAATGGCAGAGGAATACCTACTCCAAAGTTTATTTGTAGTCACTTGCGTTAGCCCCCACTGCCTTTTCTACATATTTCAGATGCTGGGTGTGAATTAGTTTCAAAGCCTAGTACTGTCTGACCAGGTTTTTAGATATTCCACACACGGAGGGTGTAATGTTTAATATCAAATTCACCTATTTAAAGATTATGTTACATGGGATTTCTGATTTAGCAGTGTGATACAAAACATATTGCATAACACAATGCAAATGTAAGTTATACTCAGGAAAATGCATATATAGCAAGTGCAATACAGAATTCAATGACAATACCAATGTGATTCCCATTACCAGTCTCTATAATATGTTCATCATCATCATGCTGCATATCCCCAGTCATCAGGAAAGCATATGTTGGTTGAAGCCAGCTCAAGCCCATTGCTGTCTTTGAAATTCTTTTGTTAGTTGTGCAGGTTTTGTATTTTATGTTGTGCTAAGTCAGGTATTCGCTTGTTCCCATGCTGGCTTGGCTAAATCAGGGAGACATTCACACTCTTCTAATGAACTCAAGGAGAAACATGTACACCACTAGTTGATCCACTAAACTGTTGATAACTGTTTACATAAAACAAAGGCCAATCTCTGGTCCCCTTGGTGTTAAGATAAGTCAGCTTCTTTGCAACAGCTGTGGTCAGTCAAACCCTGCATTATTCCCTGAGTTTCATGGGCACATCTTCTTGCCCATCTCCTCTAGACTTGTAGGGGTTTATTGGTCAGTCACAATTAGTCTTAATTTGTAGACTTAAATCGTCAGGAAGAGTAAATTCAAATACAACTGAAAAACATGGAACAGAAAGTGCTGGAGTCAATGGATATGAAAAAAAAAAAATTATGAATATAAAGATGATAAAGCTGGAATTTAGCCATGCTCTGAGGTGTTGTACAGGAGCAACCTGTTCTAGCAGATGGAATACCTCCTTCCTAGGCATGCTATTCATAACCTCTGTCACTGTCTGGCATTACAGATGGTGAAACTATCAAGTATCTATATAAACCTCACTGAGTAACTGTCCCACTGTCATGAATAGACATTACTTTCAAAATATGCCTCGGTGGTAGGAAGATATTAGTCTCCTTTCACAGATGGGAAATTGAAGTCTGAGACAGACTGTTTTATCCAAGGTCAGTCACAGTATCTGCTGCCCATGCTGGGAAATGAACAGAGATCTCCACTGTCCTACACCAGTACTCTGCCTACATCCCATCTAATGCTATCATTATGTTTACATTGAATATGACCTTAATTCAGACTTGATATTGGCTTAAAATAAGCTGCTGCTTGCAAGCCTCTTTGCAAAGAGTTAACACAGTCGAAGTTAAAACTTCAAGTGTGAGTTATTTTAATTACAGCCTGTAACAATATGATATTTTTTTCTCCAAACAAGTACATAAGTCTCTACATAATAACTTTTTCAAATAATTAAAAAGAAAAGTAGGTCAATGTCAAGGATTAAATGGCACAGCAATGCCAAGTTAATCAAAATTAGTATTTAACTCATCAGGAGAATAATCCTGTCTTGGTGTGTTCCAGACTATGCTTTTAAATGAAGTGCTAAAATGGAGATAGAATAGTGTTTCATTTCACTTCTTTTCAATTCTTAGCAATTCTAACATGAACTCTGTAACGTCACATCTTCCATTGTTGTTAAAGCATGTATTACCACAGGGATCCACGATTCCTATAGCACAGTAGAACATGTTAGATCTAAAATCTGCAATTTATAATTCCAAATTCCTATCATGAAGCCAACTATATGGATCTTTATAATGAAGGTAACAGTTATAACACTTTCAATTTGTGTATCCCTAATTTTCATTTTCTTTGCATGAAGAAAAAACATCATAAATAAAACCAGAAAAAACTTACTTAATGTTTTAACATGGTAATTATCTAGATAACCATTAACACATGTGAAAAACACAGCATCTAATGGCAAGCAGAAAGATGAAGCAGGTGGTAAACAGAAATAAATAAAGGTACTGGTAGGAAAGCACAATAGGCGAATTTAATTCATTATTATATTATTGTGAATTTCTTGAATTTATTCAATGCACTGCCAACATTTTTGTTAAACAATGCCTTTTTTTTTCCCTCTGAGGAACATTATATTTCTATTGTCCTTGGTATCTCTTCAGATTTTGTTATCATGAAATGATTTTAGAAGAGTGTTTCTAGCAAAAAGAACACTTGGCTTGTCACTGTTCTTTGCCTTCTGAATAACGTACATGATGTTTTTGAAGGTCATAGATGAAACTTTTAATAAACAAACTTTTCTTTAGACAAAATTCCCTTACATAGGTGTACAATGTTGTAAACATTTTTGGTTTTCATTTTTGTTTACCAGACAGTCAAAGCATAGACACTGAGATAGAAGAAGAGCTGTTCTTACGTTTTAGAGCTGACCATAACCATTTTAAATCTCAGAAAAAATAAACTCAAAAAACTCCCAATGCAACCACTAAGTCAAGGAAAACAAGGAAACTGAACAATAAAAGAAGTGGATACAAGATACCTTTTTTCGTTGCTCAGTTACAAGGAAAAAGGCAAATCACAGTATTACCAACAAAGTCCTAGTCTCTGTTGTCACTATATGTTATGATGATGTAGCTAATGAAAGTCACAGAAACTTAGGAACTGTTACACACAACATCCAAGCAAAGCTTCATTCATGCTAATAGAGCTCAGAGTAGCCTGGGACACCTGTAACAGATGCTATAAACTCCACTGGACAGCGGCCTATACCTCTACAATTCTGTGAACTACTGCATAAATTTATAACATATTCCAAATTATCAGTATCGTATTTTAGATAGAAAATGCCTCTGCTTTGAGTGATCACTTTTCCATAAAGAAAAGACATCAATCTATTGTGTACTTTGAAACCTCTCGACCTTTGCTCTTTTACCTTCACAGCACATCACAGTATAATTGCATATGACAGTATGTATCTGTGTGGTATACTTGAAACCATTAGACTGACAACTATGTACCATAAACTGCAGTCTAAAAATATCATTGTTAATATGCTGAAACATTGTCTTGTTGAAGTAATTTAGAGCCATAACACATTTCCCTTCACCTTTCCTGTCTCTGTGCTCTGTGGTGCAGTTCTCATCACTGTACTTCTATTGTCCAACGATCATCACAAAAGTGGGTATACAAAAAGGTGAATTTCAAGTAAACAGAAATGAAAGATTCACTCAAAGAACTGTGTCATAAAAACAATGGATGTGGTGCAATAGACAATTATGTGATCCAACAAGGAGCTCTGCAAGCTAATCAGTAAAAATCAGTGATTTTATGTACAGTTCACACAGTATGAATGGACATAAAATTGAAGGAGTGGCTCTAACATGTAATAAGAGCTTACTTGCCTATTCTATTGCTTAAGTTCTGATCCCTGAGCTGGTGGATAAATTTGGTTTTAATCCCAGCAGATAGAGTTTAAACTATCTGCTGTTATTTTCCAAACCCGAAAGAGACTATAGTCTTAGCAGTGCAGGATTTGGCATACTTAAAACTTTAATGATCTAGTCTGAAACAGCATTTGTGAGTATCTGGAGGGTTTATGTACTGAGAAACATGAAACTCTGCTGTATCCTTAATTCTGTTGTTGACTTGCACAACAGATAAATACAGTAGATAAACCACATGTACCTATTTCTCTTTCTGTAATTTGTTATAAACAACAATGACAAGGATAGGCTTTGTCTGTCCCTAATTTACAACAAGTAAATAAGGAATTGCAAGTAATTAGCAAAATGAGGCTCTGATTTACAGGGAAAAAACAAAACAACAACAAACAAAACCCAACAGAAAAACAGGGTTGTAGAATTCCAGGATATATTGGTTTGAGTAAGGAGAGACTGTTTTTATTTTGTCTTTAGGGAGATACTAAACTATTTACTCTCTACTGGCTATGCTGAATGTTTTTTTCTAGATATTATGAGTTTCATCACTAAGACCACAAGTTGCTCACTATATTTTAGGAGGCATATTATCCTCTAGTGAAGCAGTTGCAGCTTTCATTGAAGTGTGGACAAATTCTTCTCTACAACTGGAATTTCAACAGGTAACTTACAGACAACAGGAGTAGAAGACTGGGTACTCAGAAAAGGTGCCAAGTCATCTACAGCTGTCTATACGCCAGCACCATGCAGTTTGGTAGTGTTGTTTTTGCACTTACATGCACAGAATTTGCCCCTCCTTTGCTGATGTTATGAGAAAAGCCTCATAAGGCTGGTAGGAAAAGTAAGAGAAAGCCAGCACAGTTTCATAATGTGCTGCTGATAAGAATGTCTGAACTATTACAGTCTATTTGAAAATGTCCTTGGAGCTTTAACTTAAGCTTTTCTAGGCAAAAGTCCTAATAGATCACTCTTCTAATAGTAATGATAGCAAATAGAACTGATATCAGTCAGCTGTTCTGTATCAGGAAAAATTGCCTCCTGTTTATTTTAGAATGACACAGTCAAACCACATCTGCACTGTCTCGTCTCACACATTTTCTGGAGAAAAGGTTTCTCCTGCTCATTATTGAGTAAGAGGATAATAATAAAATAAAAATCAGTGGAAAATGGGCACTAAAAGCCTTGCTGAAATAACATGGTTATTCATAGTCTCTCTATCTATGACAACATAAAGTTGTTCGAGACAGTAGGTGAAACACACACTGTAGTCCCACTTCAACAGTGATGCATGATATAGTCTGCATTTCTCTTTATCCAGTAATGACAAGAACATATTACTGTCTGCGAACTGAAAAATGACACAGACATTTTTGTTTACTGATGAAATTTTTTTGAAGGAGTTAAAAAACTGCTCCTCTGTATTGTGGTAAGACAAATGGTTTTGAGTTAGGTTGAGTTAGGCCTGGCTGGGCACAGACTACTGCCACAGAAGTACGGGGAGGAGGAGGGAGGAAGGGGAAGCAAAATTGATTAGATGTCTAGCTTATCTATTAGTGATCTTGGATTTTTTCATACACAACGTGTTGTAGTGTTCCTACAGTTCTGAATTCTAAGTAATAGAATGGTCCAATGTTGTAACGAATGTTTAAGTTACCCAGAACATGTCTTCTGCATTCTTTTGCTAGTGCTTCTTTTGCTCTGAGGTCCTCTTTGTGACATTCCCATCTGTTCCCAGTGAATGAAGCCAGGATAGACAGAGTTCAATAAGACAGGCAGATTTTCTTTATTTCACTGTTGAAAATGGCCGATAGTGGAAGTGCAGCCAAGAAATTAGGAATAAACCAAGCCAAACATCCAAATCTGTTTGAATCATTTGGTTTGAGTTTAGGTATTACGGGACAAAATTGCAAGGCTATGATAAAGAGGTGAACTGAGAGAGAGAGGTTTCATTTAATTTAATTAAGAGTCACAAAGGCACATTCTCCAACATTTGAAGCTTGCAAACATTATGCTCAGACCAGATTTCTTGAATTCACAGAAAATTATCATATGCCTAAAGTTAAGCACTGAGAGAACTTTGCACAGGTTTAGGCCTTAAATAATGCAGCTAGCAACTGTGATAAAACACAGAATGTGAAATGGAAAACTAAGGACTAACTCGACCCCAGAAAGGTAGGATACAACGTATATGAACACTAGTCAAGCTTCTGCTCCCCCTGATTACTGGCTGAGCACCTTTTAGGACTCGGCTCATCTATGACCTCTTTGTACTGTACAGACTCTGAATTAAGGAATAAAAAAACTTACCATAACTACAGGATTAAGTAGAAACCAATTCAAAGACATCAAAAATACTAGCCATAGAAGAAACTACTAGCTACTGAAGGAAAGGAATGGATGGGTTTGTGGGTGGATGGATGGATGGATGGATGGATGGATGGATGGATGGATGGATTGATGATGGATGGCTCTCAGAGACAAAATAAAATGAGCTAGAGGGCAAATCAAGGTGTTCACAACCTAGCAGAACAACTTTCTGATACAACTATTTGTCTGAACCACACTTCAGGTCATTAATTATTTTTCAGTCACTCTTGTTATCCTGATGTTTTTTTTCCATTACTTCTTGAAATAGCGTATTTTCTGGGGGGTTTGCTTGGGGTTTTTTTTGTTTAGATTTGTTTGTTTCTTTCTTTTGAGTTTGTTGTGTGTTTTTTTCTTTGACTTTTCCCCAGTTAATTTCCAAACCAGTGGTTTGATAAGTGGCTCTTATTTTTAATCAAAATATTTAGAGCATCCCCAGACTGGTAAATTGAAAATTGAGCTACAGGTTCAAACAATTTACCTACTCACTTTCAAAAATACTACTCCTGTAATCACTGAGAAATGGATTTGTATTCTTATTACACACTTGTATGATCTAAATAAAAATGAAAACCTAACCTGGCAAAGAACGTTCTACAAAAATCTATAAATCCGATAGTGAATCAAATGAATCTGTGTTGCTCTGTGATCTTCACTCTAATTGATCAGAGTGTTTCAAGAAAGCAATCAACTTTTCAGCAGTCATCAAATCTTGAACTTTTCAATTCATTATTCCAGTCATGATCTGCTTCCGAAACACCTGCATTGTTTCAGAACGGATAACATACATCCATATGGTGGTAGGTATGAATACATATTTCTGAGGCAAATTTAATATCATCCCTGGCATATAAATCTGAAATTTATGGAAATTGCTTCTTTTTTCTTGGCATAAGCAAAGAAAAAAAAAGCAACAAAAAAAAACCCCCAAAACAAGCTGATTTGCTTCCATTGCCCTGAGTTAAGCACTTAATTCTCAGCATCGGAAAAAAGGGCTAAGTGTGTAAGATCATATGATCATAAAGGTAAGGAAGCAAATTAAAGTAGAGCATATCTGTATCAATTTATTAAAAAAAAGTTGACAAAAGAATTCAGTCAGAATCACTCATTTAAGGGTGAATTCAAGGGAATAAAATCACATACATTTTTCTGACTATTGTTTAATTAAAAAACCAATCACATATCTCTTACATACATTTGAGTACCAAATACATCTTTTGATATTCATCAGTCTTATCTACTGGGAAACTGTAGACATCCTTTGACTCTATAAATTTTGCTCTGCCTGCCTATTCTATCCAGCTTGTTTGCATTCCCTTCTGCACGGCTCTTGGTCTGCAATGAAGCAGCTAAACAAATGTAAAGTTGCTAAAGCAAAGAGCGATTTTTTCCCTATACATAACTCCAGGGTTCATTATTTTTATACCTGTTGTCATCAGTTCACTATGGGACTGTCAAACTGTACTGTTTCACTGACCAAAATCACTGGATTGAGCAGAGTTACATGCCCTGATAGTAGATAGGCGATATGCAACAAGGTTATCATGCAGATACAACTTTAAATTGGGAAAATAGTCTCTCCTTCTTCATTAACCCACTATTTATCACTGAATTAAAACAATGAAGTTCTCACTCTTTTTTAACAGATAAATATGGGATAATAGCATGCAAATTGGGTTCATTAAGTTGGAGTCTCACAATGTTGGCTTTCTTCCCCAGGTAGTGTCCTTGAGGATATTAAACATATGCTTAATTTCAGCATAATGCTAGGTTTCTGCATTAGAAGACTAGAATTATATCTGTCTCTTTCACTTGATCTTCTTCCTGTTTGTTTTCATTTAACTTCAGCAATTTAACACAAAAAGAACTAAAATACCACTCCAATGGCTTTAGATGATTATGAAAGAACAGGCCCTTCTATCCAGCTTTCTTAACCACATTTTCTTCTCACCAGCCTCCCTTCCCCAGGAACAGTGCATGTTTTGAAGAAATGTGACACAGATGTGAAGTAGTATCCTCCATGTTTTGGAGAAAACAACTACAGATACAACTGGATCCTAAAGTTAGGGGAGAAAAACTTGGGCTTTAGAGAATTAGCACCTGCATGAAACCACCACATAAGGAAACGAAGATTAAGGAAAGTGGAAGGGGAAGTTCTGAAGAATTTAATCTGCCCTAGAGTATTGACTGGGTGGAAAGGGCTCTGGCACATCATCAGCAGAGGACAAACAGACCAATGTCCCCAATGTTGGTACTCGAAATGCTGACTACTCAATTGATGTTAACTTCCACCATTTCTCTGAAAGTGGTACTTTGATCCAGAACGTTTAATAGCCAGCATGACTCAGACCTTTGTGAATACTGCTCACGTTTCTCAATGCTTCATTGATGAGGAAATTGGCTGACCTCTGTTTCAGCTGACTAGAGAACCAAGTTTCCAATTTGTTTTTGTACTTTCAGCAAAATGAACATACTGTATTGAATACGGCCTGCGATATTTTAAAATTAAGGTGTATGCTAAGCCTGGTGTGGAACGGGGAATAAAGCAGAGAAGCCGTAATATGTGGGATGAATTTTAGCTTCATTCAGTCTAAGGGAGAATTTGCTGCTGGCTTGAACAAAGCCATAATTCCACTGGTAGATTTGCTTCCCAATTCTGTTTTTGATTTGCTAAATAACCTCAGGTAAGTAATTTCACCTCCTTGTTGCTTGTCCTCTCTGGCTTTGATCCTCTTCAGTTAATTGTGATAGTCCCTGTGCCAAACTGTTGACAGTCTCTTAGTACTAGCTGCAGAGTTCGTAAGCACAATGACACTCCTATCTCAGTCTTTAGTTATCATCATCCTACATAAATGACAATATAAAAGAAGACTATATCAGGAAACCCATGAGCGCTCCCTGTTTTCACTGAGGCCAGTTGCAGAATTTCTGGGGATAATGATGAGTACTTACACATGAACCCTTACTGAAAAGAATCTTTTGATAGCTACAGATTAACAGCAAACACCTAGACAGAAAACTGCAGCACTCTGAGACGCATGGCATTGAAAACAGTGTATTGATACAGAGTAGCTATAAACCAGACAAGGTGAAAGAATTTAGAATAGGCGCTCTCACTACATTCTTTCCCTTGCACTTATAGCACGGATTACAGACGACACGTCTGTTTTTGTGTCACAAAGTCTACTGCATGTCAACAATTACCCAGAGCAGGGCAATTTACGGTGACAAGTGCTACTTGAAATATGTCCTTTAACTTTCCTTAATTGTCAAACTTTAAGAGTTATCTTAAATTTAATTTTGTTGCATTTAAGGTTCAGCTTTACGATGATATAATTTATTTTGGACATTACCGGTGACATTGTTCTGCCTGTCAATGGAAACAGGAAAGAATATCATCATAATGAATATCCATGGACTCACATAAATCACCCAAAATACTTCAGATATGCATGGAGATTTTCCATTGACCCTGTAATGACTTTAATAAAACTGTTTCAACATGAGCTGTGTCAGCAACAGAGACATGAAATGATGGTGTTTCAGCAACATCACCTCAGCTTTTAAATGTTTTGGAAAAACACTTAATTTTCTTTTAGTGGTGTATCATCCTTCACAAGTTAAGAGTCTCACAGCACAGACAGCATATGCCAGGAACACATGGGATTTCCTTTTTATGTTGCTTCATAACATCAGGGAGCTGTAGTCATTACTTGGAACAAATCAAAGTTATTAGTAGTGTGTCTACTTATCATCAAATGAAGATGTGAAACCACTGTAGCTTTAATTTAGCCATAGGAATGAAGGTGATATAACTGACAGCCTGGAGGACTTGGACAGTGACTGTCATTTCCATCATGTCATTGCTACTCCTTCTAGACTTACTAAAACTAATCCTGTTTAATTTTGTGGGGTGGATAAAACCTTAGAGGACTTTCTTTCAACAGTTCAAGGCACTGCAATTTTACATCAACCTTAACACCGGTGTAATTCCAGTGATCAGAGAACAATGCCATGAATCAGGGTGGAGTTCAGCATCTACCACAGCAGGGAATCAGACTCTTCGTTTGGCAAGCAAGTCCTTGCAAAAAAAAACCAACACGCTCACACAGTTTCAGTTACAGTAAGGTAATTTTTCTCACTCTTCTTTACGTATTTTTAATTATAGTCTAACCTGCTTCAAAGTGAACTGCTTTTTGCTTACCAGGAAACACTGGCAAAGATTCAGGCTGGCTATAACATAGAAACTTTTATAAGAACTGAGCTGCTATGCGATTTGGAGGTAGAAGAGAAGAATACTGTTGAGAGGAAAAAGAGATCTCCAGGGAGCTTCTGAGATTTGTGTGTGTAAAGGACTAACCCTTGTCAAGTTTGGTAAAGAAAAGCACATGTCTGCTTTAAGAGAAGTAAGAAGCTTAAAATATATTAGATTAAGTTTTCTATGCTGTATGTGGGAACTATTGCATTATTGTAAGGACAGAGCACAGCTAATTAAAAGTAAGAAGTCATACTTCAAATCAAAAGTAAACAGGGCTGGTTTAGTCCGAACTATCCCTCATGTTTTAGATATTAACATCTACAATCAGCAACACCCTCATTTCTCATTCTCAGTCCATGCTCCTGAAGTTCTGAGATTAAAAGTCCAAGGTAATGATGTGATTTACTGTGTTACAGGTGTACGGAGAAAACTCGTCCTTGAAAAGAGTGAAAGATTTAAACTGAATATATTTCCTGATGCAAGAAAGAGACAATGAAGTGTCAATGATTGCATTTTACATTGTTTTCTTTCTCTCCTTCTGACATGTACCCTCTGCATGGTTCATACTGGTAAGCAAAATAAATGATGAAGGTGTGAAAGAAGAAATTCCCAATCTCCCTCTTCTAAGTCAACCACATTTTCAAAGCCAAAACCTGGAAAGACTTCACTTCACTTCACTATTAGTGAAATAGCAAAACAGTAACATTCTAGTGAAATTTCACTAGAAAGACAGTGCTACATGAAGTGCAGTTTCGACAGGTTGGAAGAAAAAGGGGATGCCTTCCTTCTCTCAATCCAAATCCCTATCCTGTTTCCAAACCCAAACTAGCTCAGACAAGAAGCAACTCCTGAACAAAGTAGGGGAGACCTCCAATGAGGCTTCTCACAGCTTTGTCTCAGGTAGCTCTGATCTAAGGTTACACAACTGTGTGTACCAGAGCTGGCTTTGAGTACAGGCAGCTAAATCCTAAGGGTGGGGGAAATATGTTACAGAACCTCTGTTCCTCACTTTTCATGGCATTATGAGTGCACGGACTAAAAGAAAAGTACCGGGTGCGGTGGCCAAGTCCCTGATCTGGACAACATGAACAAGGGGATCATGGAGTACACTGTAACATACCACTCTGTCTAGGTCCAGCCAAAATCAACCACTCAGATACAACAGTCTTTAGATTTCTGGTAAGGCATTTTCCTGAGTGACACGACATATCATTTAAAACATGAGCACTATGCAATACCGATACAGGACTTAACCAATTTAAAAATTAAATAGACAAAATGTATTTATCAAGAAGAATATTTCCATCTCTAACTCAAAGGATGTCTAGGCATTCTTGGATGATGATGATCAATGGTAATGAGGAGAAGTAATTGTAGGCCAGAAAAGCTCTCCCCTTGGATTGCTGGACTTGTTTATATGGAAAGCATTATAATGCAGACAAATGCAAAATTGAAACAAGAAAGGCATCCTACCTCTGTTAATAAACAGCTATGTTTTGGAAAGAAGATCAGAAAATTATTTAAGGAGTCGCAGCAGACAAGCAATCTAACATGAATTCCCAGTTCAATATGCAATAACAACTCAAAAAGGCTAGTATGATCCTTTAATGTATGAGGCCTAGAGTAATTAATGTGAGTTGCAGAATTACTATATCTCTATAGCACTGGTGGGAACAGTATAAATGGAATACTCTGTGCAGTTCTGATGCCCACACTTCAGAGGGTGTTATAAATTGGCAAAAGTGTTGCAATGGCCACAAAAGATATAAATGGAATAGGACTTAAGAGAAAAAAGACCGCAAACTTCAAAGTGTTAGTTTGCAAGCTCTGTCTATAAGCTAAAATCTCTTTTACTTATTAAAAAAGGAGTTGCTATTGACAGGGATAATTCCTGTGCTCTTAAATTAATAGGAAAAAGTGTATCAGGCACCTAGAAGTTATTACCTGAATCTGAAGTAGTAGCATAGTGTTAATTTTATATAGTAAGTGTGATAAAAACCTGAATAAACAACCAGTGGAGTGGTGGAGTTTTATCTCTTGGACTGAGTTTCCAAATCGAGATTGAATGGTTTCCTGCAGAGGCGTAGAGATGAGCAGAAGCTGCACTTCAGTCAGAAAAAGCTCTGTGTTTAATCGTGCCTTTAGGAAGTTCAACAAGGGGAACCAATGGTTCCAGCCAGCCTTAAATTCTTTGAATCTCAGACCAGCCAAGGATGTTGTCTGGCTGCGGTAGATATAGATTAAGATGTTAGCACTTCTCACTGTACTTTGGGCTATCAATGACTGCAAGTACACTGGATGTACCAACATAACTGCTGGGTCACTCCCTAATCCAGTTTTGTCAAAATGATCTAGGTTAGCAAAATCCTTTCTTTAAAGAGGTAAGCTAACCTGATTATTTTGAGAAAACTGAAGATGTAGTCTATCTCGTCTGCTGGCAGAACAGAATGTCAAATGATTTTCCTGTTAGTTACGGAATGTGTATAGATTTATAAACCTGATTGATTGTGAATGAAGCAAAGAATGTAGTCAAAGAACTGCAGAAGTTATCTGAAGATCATAAATATTAGAGATACAGATTTTAGGGTGAACCTATAAATGATTCATGTATCTTTCAAATGTATGTTTGAAGAAGAATGAAAAGGAAATTAATACATTTTCTAATACCATAATATGAACTTGATTTAATGAGAAATGATATCACTGATTCACCAGAGGATGTTATTTTAAAATATCTAACTTGGGTAAAGCAAGTCTGAATTAAAACCTATGGAAAGATGCATGGATTTTAAAAGCACTCACATTGATTTTCAGATAAAATATATGCTACTTTATAAGCCTATTTGGATGTAATTTTTTTATTAGCAGCATATCCTATAATATTATTCACAAATATAAGTTTATTTGTGAACTTGTCAGTCTCAGACAATCAGCTGCAATAACACATGTATTTATACAGAAATTTCAACTTAAAAATTGGTGTAATGGATACATAATGTCCTATTGTCACTATAGTGCTAGAATGTGTTTTATTCTTTATGCCACAACTTTGAACAGTATATTAAAGAACTTCATTTGTCAGCTTTTGCCCACTGTTCAGCTGTTGCTCTGCATCAGCAACGTATTCCTCAAGGCAAATAAATGTAATAAGCTCAGTAATTGAAAGTTATTTCTACACTAATATTTTATAACAGAATTCCCTTATCCAAATGTCATTAGCAAGAGTACAGATCAATTTCAGATGGTATTTAAAAGACTAATGTAAAAACAGAGCTTGCTACAAGCCCTCTGTCTCCTGCCCTCATTTTCCTGCTCTCAAGCTTTAGGGCTTTACCTCCCTGAAGGAGCAATTCCATACGGTGACTGAGTGGAATAATGGCTTGCAGCAGTGGTCCTGTTCTTTCCCCTTTCTCCTCCCGCTCCTGGAATGGAAGTCAGGCCACTCCTTTCCACCTGCTCTGGCACTCATCTGATCCCTAGCTGAATGAGTTCAGTTCGGTAAACCGGCAGAAAACTACGTTTTTTCTTGATGGGTTAGTTTTTTGCTGATTCAGCCAGGCAGAATTCTGCTGTATCACGAGTGTTACAACTTGTCAGGTTGGGCAGAAACTTTGAAAGCATCACTGGGGAAAACAAAGCAAGGAGAGCCCATATCAAGGTATCTCATTTCTTTGCTACCTTTCTTGTAATGATTGTTATAAAAATTTTGCCGCTTAGTAAAAGGATTCTGTTCACCAAGGATTCAGGTGAGTGCCAGAGCTGGCACAAGGAAAGCAGTGGCAGCAAGGGCGTGTGTGGGAGTCACCTCTTTCAGCTTCAATGAGCTACTAGACTGGCTCAGCTGGTCTTATGGGACTGCACCCTTAAGCGTGCCCCACTGGCAGATGTCTGGGAGCCATATGAACTCACTTTGGCCAAAAAATAAATCATTACTTACGTCTAAACAGTGAAATAGTCAACCCCCAACAGCATACCTAAATGTACAGTTTTAGATTGCTGGGACCCACAGCTTTTTTACAGAGCCCCCCCCAAAAAAAAAAAAAAAAAGAAATCTCTTTTAATGGGAAGCAGCTGAGTGCCTTTACTGGAAAAAGTTTATAGCGTTGCTTCTCCTCCCCTAGTTTTCCCTCCCTTAAAATCTAGTTGCATTAGCTAAGGTGAATACGGGTGTGAGAAAATAAGGTCTGGGATACATGAAGGCCTCCTTAAATTGGCTGTCTGCCAGTGGAAACATGACAGTGAAGTGCACGGTCCAAAACCAGTAAATTTAAATTCAGGATTCCTAGTTGTGTATCCCAAATGTCATGGCTGCATCATGCAAAGCACTGATGTCACACAAAAAAAAAAAAAAAAAAAAGATTAAAAAATTCCCTTTTGCAGGTTCAGGTTTGTTTAAGGCATGTTGAAGGGTTGATTTTTCATCATTACAGTTTATACCAGATCAGACATCACCTACTTTCAAGCAGCTGGCAGAAAGTTCTAAAGCTGGTATAAACTTTTTTTTATATACTCTGGCTAATTCCATAAAAATGTCACCACATGTTTATCCTGATCCAGAACAAACACACACTGCTAGGTGAGCTGTTGGTGGGATACAGTAACAGCCAAATCACAGCCTTGAAGCAGCTGCAAAAGCTCTGCAAATTCGAGTCAGCATCTCTTGACTGGTTACTCATCAACTGTCTTTGGCCCAGGCAGCATCAACAGGCTCTCAGTATGCTCCCCCTAAGGAATCCATTGCCCATCAAGAAAAGAGGCAACAGTGCAATCAGGAATAGATGGTACAGCACATAGGTGGAACATTGCTTGTGGTGATATTTTTCCTTTAATCCTCCCTTATTTTCAAGTAAAAACCCCAGTAAAATAGGGGAAATATGAACAGTGGTCAATCTAACAAATGCACAGTCACAATGAGAAACACATTAAAAACATCAATATACTTAAATTCCAAAACTTTTTTTTTATCAGAATATTTCTTTTTTACAAAAGATGTCTTGTTAATCATATCTTTGTAACAATATCCCACATTCAACCCTTCTTTTTCTCCAGAGAAAAAATTATCTTCTCTTGTGCTAATCACCAAACTGAGCCTTGGTTTTACATCTGATCTTAAGATCCAGTTTTATTTTTCAGCACTTATATTGGAGGAATAGTAGATATTTAGAGGATCTCAGAATCCAATTCTCCACTGGAAAAAAGGTCTCGCTGAAGCTAATGGTGCACTAAAGCACTGACGGCATAAAAACAAATGCTTGTTTGGTCTTGTTCTGAAACCGAAGTCTTGCCCTCTGGCCAAGAACCAAATGTGCTACCAGATGAGTGATACAGAGACACCGAAGAGCAACACGAAAGAGTAAGACTGCCAAGACTGCACTGTATCACCTTCATATCCAAGGATTTTGTCTGACTTAAAAAAAAAAAAAACACAAACCAGAAACAACACAAAAAACCCAACCAAAACAAAAATGACCAAAAAAGCCACAAACACAAGTAATCTTTTCTCTGGAAGCATGTAAATCTATTCATGACTGTACCAGAAGGAGCTTGATAACTCATGTAACATTAGATCTTTCAGCAGACACCAGACACATACACTTTTTGCTAAAAGTGTTTTTATTTTTTGCTAAAAGCATTTTCCATCAAAACACAATTACCTGTCTATAAGGGATTTTGTTTTCTTTTTGGTTTTAAGTAGAAAGCTTTGTTGCCTTTAATTTAGTTTGAACGCTACAGACAAGCAGAACTCAGGCTTGAAAATAAAGACTGTTCATATTGTTAAATATCAATGTGAAAAACACTAATAAATATTTCTAGGACATTCTTAAGGTTTTAGCTAGGAAAGAGATGATCTACCCTGAATAAAATGCCATGTACATTAGGACACATTAAGAGTTAGAAAGAGGGAAATGAGTGCTTACATGCACTTAAGAGAGAAGGAGGTACATTTATAACTACAATAATGTAATTTCTGGCACTGCACAAGGAAACAAGTTTCAGTTTCAATATGGAATACTCACTTTGACAAAGTTATCAAAGAAAAAGACTTTCTGCATAAGTTGGTTTAAAAAATAAACTGTGTCAGCAAAATCATTATATGACAGTAGAATTGCATCTACATTTGAGACTTGGTTGAAAGAGAAATGTCTTGAAAAGTTAAACACCTGCAACCAATATTTCTCCATCAGGAAAAATATCTATTGCGTATCTGGTATAAAAGTTAAAAATTGCCTTTGTCTATGGCCTTATGTAAGCAGCATCCTCCCGTAAGAAGCAGAATGTTCCCACAATTGGAGTTCAAGGTCGAAACTGCAAAGGCAATGGTCTGAGTCTTGACTGTATCATGCTTTCCCATAGACACCTGCCAAGTTGCAAACTCATGAAGACCACATTTAGTTTCCACAGTAAGTCTAGTAATACATTCCTCATGAGAGAAGTGCTACTGAAGTCAACTAAAAGCTTAGGGATGCTTATTTGCTAAGACTTGGCAAGTTAGTGGACCTCTTCCCCTCAAAAAAAAAAAAAAAAAAAAAAAAACAACCCCCAAAAAACTAAGAAGGAAGAAGACTAAAAAGGCTAAAAGAAACCCTTTAAATCCCAACATGTTGAGAAAACACTGATGAATATAACAGGAAGTAATCTAGAATGGCAAGGAAATGTTCCAGAGAAATAAATGAGTGTTTTTCCATTACCAGTGATACTATTCAGATGAAAAATGTTGTAGCATTTGATATTAAACTTGGTTTGGAATTTTAAGGTTGTTTTTTTTTTTTTTTCCTTTCTTAAAGGATGTTTGGTAAAATGGCATTGTTTTCTACTCCAGGGACTCAACTTACCTGCCTGCAAACTGTAGTCATCAGCTCATTGGTGCAATGTAACAGTTCTCCACTACTGCAAAGCCAATAAACAGCTTTATCATATATGAGTCTGTGGAAAAAAAATGCATTTCACAGGTGAAACCAAATGTATAATACTCTACATTTTGGACAACCTGTATTTGGAGAACAAGGTTTACTTGAGGCAGATAACCCACCAGTGCTTTACATAGTTTTATCTAAAAGTGCCTTTTGTGCCATTTGTAAAGAATATCCCTTCTGGGTCCAATCGTGAAGAAGTACTTAGAAAAAATAACTATACAACAGGAAAAATAAATTGCTAATATCCGGCCTAAAGTTATTTTGTTTCTAAGAAATCCAAAGCTCTCAATGGCATTTGCTTAAAAATCATGCATACTTTTATTGAAAGAAAATGCGGCTTTCCAGGAGTGATACAGATAGTCCTTGGTAGCAGATACTGATGGAGCAGGTACAAAAGGTGGCTTGCAGCTGGCTACTTTATCTAAATCTGTACCAAGGCTCTTCCCAATCACAGGAAACATAAAATGTTTCTGTTTTAGCCCATATGTGGCAGTTGGAAGTAACTCTTTACTTTCTGTAGTGATTAAGTACTTGTCTCTACTGCACACACTTTTACTTAGCCCAACTGAGAAAGTAAATGTGCTTATTCATTCAAGAGTAAAATCACATTTGGACAATCACTATTCTCCTATCCCTCCTGTGTAAATATCAAGACCTGGAAGGATTATCTCCTTGCTTTGGAGTCCATATGCCACTCGGAGTGTCAGAAAACTGAGTATCTAAGTCTAGAAGGAAAGATTCACTTCAGGACAAGCAGAGACTGAAATGAAAATGAGGATGTTTAAAACTAATGGATGGAACAACATGAGATCAGAAAGACTGGCTGTACATTGGAAAGCAGAGGAAGGGAATTATTCATGGGTGATGGTTTCATAGGGCATCCACACGGATGCTGCAGGGGCATCAGCCTCAGGTCACCTCGACCTCACAGAGCTACCCTAGTTTGGGCAAGAACGTGTCTGCTTCTCCCTCCCCACACAGCAGCACCAAGGCACTAACTGGGCACATGGGGCATCATTCCTTAGGACACGCATATGCAAGCGCCCTTGGTATCATTAGCGGCATTTCCTTTTTCCTCTCCTGCGGGAATTTAATGATTTGGAGCAAGTCCACCCTGCCCCCAAATATACCTTTTCTCTCTCCTGCCGCAGACTGCTCGGCTACATGTCGGGAGGGCAGCGGGGCTGATCGCCATGTAGCCATTTGGCGACGAGGCCCCGCGGGGACCTCGGGGGCGGCGGCGGCAGCGGGAGCTGCGCCGCACGGCGGAGGCGGCGGCGGCAAAACGAGACGGGGGCGTGAGCCGCCTTCCCCATCCCCCTGCCCTGCTCAGAGCACCTCGGGATAATATAAACGGGGCCGGGGGCTCAGAAAGAGGAGGGGGGAAGGGGTATCCCGTGGCCTTGCACTGGGCGAGGAGGGGGACGTTTGGCCACTCATCACGCCGCAGCTCATAAGCAGGGGCGGCTCATAGGCAGGTATCGCCGTCTCAGGAAAGGCGGAGGAGGAGGGTTTTCTTTTTCTCTGGTGGTGTGGTGGTGGTGTTTTTTTTTTTTCCCTTCCCTCCTCTCTCTCTCTTTTCCAGCCAGTAAAGTGTCTGCCCCTTCGAACCGCTGGTACAGCGCCTGCGGCTGCAAACACACACACGCACACACACGCACACAGACACAGACACAGACACAGACACACACACACACACATACAGACACACACAGGCAGCCGCCGGCTATAAATAAGTTAAGAGCCGGGCAGAGGGCGAGCAGTGCGCGTCTCCCGGCGGGCCGAGGCGGCAGGGACCGCAGCCGCCCCGCCGAGCCTCCCAGGCGGCTCAGCCCGGCCGGCGCGGCCCCCGGGTGCCCTGCCCCTGGGTGCCATGGCGTGCGCGGAGCGCTGCCGCTGCTGCGCGGACAGCAGGCGGCACAGCAGCATCCTCTACAACATCCTCCGGAGCCAGGAGCGGGCGGCGTCGCCGGCGGGGCCGGGGCCGAGGCGGGGGCAGGCGTCCCGCGGCTGCCCGTGCGGGTCGCGGCGGCGGGTGGCCCTGAGGAGCCCGCAGGTGGCATGCAAGGCGGCCTCGGCCGTGCTGGTGAAGACGCTGCGCTTCGTCCAGAACGTGCCCTGCTTCCAGGAGCTGCCCCTGGACGAGCAGCTCCTGCTGGTCCGCAGCTGCTGGGCGCCCCTGCTGGTGCTGGGGCTGGCGCAGGACCGGGTGCACTTCGAGACGGTGGAGAGCGCGGAGCCCAGCATGCTCCAGAGGATCCTCACCACCCGGCGGCAGGGCGAGGTGCCCCCGCCGCGGGGACTGGCGCCGGGCCGGCCGCACCACGGCCCCGGCGGCGGCCCGCACCTGCCCCCGGCCGGCGAGATTCAGGCGATCAAGGGCTTCCTGGCCAAGTGCTGGAGCCTGGATATCAGCACCAAAGAGTACGCTTACCTCAAGGGGACGGTGCTCTTCAACCCGGGTGAGTGACCGGACGCGGCGGCGGGGCGGCGGGGGTTTTTCTCACGGGGAGCCGGGGGGCGGGCGGGGAGCGGGCTAACGGGGAGAGGCCGCCTGCGTCCCCAGCGAAGCGGGGCCGACCCGAGGCTTTTCCTCAAGGGAAAAGAGGTGGCGGAGGAGGATGCGAAGCAAGGTTTCACCCGCAGACCCGTCCTCGGGGCCCCGGCTGGCAGGCAGGGAGCTGTTAAGGGCCGCCCCGCCTGCCGGTACCGGCTAGATCGGGGGACGCGGGTGCTGGCGCCTTCCACAGAGGTTTTCCATGAATACAGCAAACGCGAGGCAGTCTCTTAGAGAAAGTTAGGAGTCAGCAGCGGTTCCCTGTTCATCTCCGAGCGGGGCGCCTGGATGCGACGGCGGCGGCAGCGGCGTCTCTGGAGCGGGGGGACCCTCCCCGCCGCCGCCGGTCACCAGCCGCCCCAGGGTGGAGGGTCTGCTCTGCCCGGGAGGTTTGCAGGCCGTGGAAAGAAAACGAGGAGGCTCAGGGCTTCCAGGAACAAAGCGCTATTTCAGCTTTATATGTAGCATTTATGATGGGTTGGTGTTTTTTGCCATCTCTCTCTGTGGAGACTTCCACAGACGCAGCTCTACCCAGTGGTTGATTCTCATGTCGGTGACTTACCTGAAAGGTAGCTGGCAGGTTAGATACGGCGCTTCCTAAATAAGGCACTGCCGTGTGAAAGGGAGTTACGGCTCTTCCTGCGCTCCCACTGCCTGTTAGTTGGACTGAAAAGGGGAAATTCTGCGCTCTCCATCCTTCCGTATCCTTACTATGGTTCACCAGGAAACACCAGTCGTACGTTGGAGTTAATGTTTCTTGCCACTTGTAATCTGGAGCTACTCAGAAACAGTTGTCAAAAGATACCTTAAATGTGAATAAAGCATTTTGTAGAAGTGAACATGTTAAGAAGTTATTTTTGTTGTCTTCCCCACTGTTTACAGATTGCATTTGTCACTCTAAAGGTGTTTTGGAGAGCATTCTTCAATCAAAATTTTTATTCTATTTTTATCAATTAATTTATTTAAGACTTAAGTAAATGTTGGCAAACATTGAATTTCAAGTTTGTGTAGTGGAGTACTGAATGTCCAGAACACCAACATGATAAGATTTGATACTGCCCTATCAAACTTGACATGTTGATTCTGCATACAAGAAGTCCTCTAGCAAGTTCATTTGCTTCATTTCTTGAGTGATAAATACAATCCTTAAAGCTGCAAGTAGTTGTTCTGGAAGAAGAGTGTTGGTTTATAGACAAAACCTATGTAAACAAAGTAATTTATTTTTCTTTTCAGATCTACCGGGACTGCAGTGTACACAGTACATCGAAGGATTGCAGAGGGAAGCACAACAAGCTCTAAATGAACATATCAGACTCATTCATGGAGGTGATGAAGCCAGATTTGCCAAGCTGAATATTGTCCTATCCTTGTTAAGATCTATTAATGCTAATGTGGTTGCCGAACTATTCTTTAGGCCCATCATTGGAGCAGTGAACATGGATGATATGCTTTTGGAAATGCTTTGTGCAAAATTATAAAAAGACGTGTAAAATAATGAAAATAAATCCAATGCAAAAGAAGCCCTAGAGCAGAATAGTGTAAAGTACTGTAAATAAACTAACTTATTGTTTTTACATAGATAGTATTTTTGTATTCCATAATAAAATATTCTTCAAGTTCTGAAATTAATTTTTATTAAACACAGTGTTTTGGAATAAGATTACAGTCATCGAAACAGTTGACTGGCAATTCTTACCATGTCTCTGAATAAAGATCGTGCTTACTGTATTGTACTTTCAAGGTGAGTAATCCCTGCTTTTTCAAAATAAGCAGCCGTCTAAGTTTGCAATTTAAACATAGTTGACATGCAGAAGGGGCGGTGAACAAACCATTAATTTCTCATATTTCAGTAGTATTTAAATAAGATATTGTAGTAAATTCTGCTCATAGTTCAAATACTGGCCCTATCAAAGGCTTACTGCAGCCAGTGAACTACTTCTGTTGACTCTAACAGAGTTGAAGTCTATAAAGAATATTAAAGAAAACATTCACCTGAGGTTTTCTTGCCTATAGGGAAAACGTGTTAGGAATATTTTGAGACTTAAAGTAGCTTGGCCAAATCTAAACATTCCATTCAACATGTCTTGAGCTTCAAGAGAATAAAAATACTCTATTGCCCAAAACAACAAGCAAACAAAAACACTTCTGAAAATATCCAAACAGCAAATGCTGAATAGAGTCAGGAGAACTACTGGTGTGCACTCCACACTTCTGTTTGCTTTTCGTCTAGGTAATTGCTAGCTAGGATTTCAAAAGCCAGATTCTTCAGACTACTTATTCTTGTTGAAATACAAAATTATTATGCTGAACCATGGTGTACTACTGGTACATCCATCAGAATTTGTCAGCTAGCATCAAGATGTTGTAATTAAGCATCAAGCTTGCATGTTGTTTTTTGGGGGTTTTTTTGTTTGTTTTGTTTTGGTTTGGTTTTTTTCCTTGGGCTTCATTCTTTCTCCCAAAGCAGTTGTTTGTTTTGTTTTGTTGGTTATTTTTTTAATAAAAATCCACTTTTAAGAGGGAAAATTTGTGATTAAGGGGGATTTGTTTCTTTTTTTTTTTTTTTTCTCTGTGAAGTTTTCTAGCCTTTCCCCTGGGGAATATTGATAAAAAAATTGAGAGAGAAATGTGACAGTGTTCCCAAAGTAAAAGATATCAATAACTCTATATATCATTGACATAAGATTAACCACTAGCAAAATAGGTGTTTTTTAAAACACAGTTAATAAAGTTGAGGCAGTTACTCTCCTTAATAGGAGGTGTGCAGGGGAGAGAGGAAGGAGTTTGAAGAGCTTTCTTTTGCTGCCACCTTGCGCAAAGGATAATCACAGCTCCTACACTCAGGTAAGGAGCAGGGGGGACTCTTGTGGTCTTGTACCTACCCTACCTTTGGAGGGGTAGCCAAAGTTTTCTGGGAGACAAGTTCATCCATAAGTATTATCATGGAGATCTGTATTGCATGGCAGTAAGAATCTCATCATGGACTAGGATACTGTCACTGCGCAAACAAAGCAAGAAACACAACCTCCATCCTGAAAAGCAATGGTGTAGCTTAAATGCATGCTTTTCCGGTGCTCACGTAACTCTTGGTAGGGTTGTGTACCCTGAGGAGCTCCTCAAAAATTCCAGAGATCGAAAAGTACGTAAGTAAAGTGCTCTTCACCACCAGTTCGGACTTCAGATCAGTTCAGACCATAATAGAGCAGGCTTAATCTTTACGTTAAGTTGATGCTTTTGTATGTACACGCACATGCATGTAAACATACATAGCAATTATATACATATGGACAATATTTACTGTGTATATACAAATGTTCTGTGAGTTTACAATAGTTTCTGAGTTTATCTAACATCTCTGTAACATAAATATACATGTCTCCCTCTTTCCCTGTAAACAGCATATGAGCTTACAATAGTTAGCTTTCGAGGATATCTGACAAATCTCTTCACAAAAGCACAAAGCACGATGATAAAACATTTAAGTAGTGGTTAGTGGCAGAAGATGAATCTTGAGTAAGGACTAAAGAAAATTCGACAGCCTCAGGTTAAAAGAACTTCATTGCCACCAAGGATTTGTTAATATGCACACTAGCGTTCAGACTTTTCTGCTGAGTGGCAGAAGAGACTTGTTGGCAGTACTCCTAACAATGAATTGTAATAGCTGAACCTTGGTCACAGGCAAGGATTTTCAGCTGAACAGTCACCTTGAGGCAATTCAGATCTATTGTGCCACTAAATACAAAAGTTTTCATGACTCAAGTGGACCTGCTTACATCTCCAAGTTTGATAAGCAGGAATATCCCCCTCTGAACAAATTCTGTATTCTTCTCAATTTTCTGAAGTTGTCATGAAAAATGTTGCTTCTATGCATAATGTATCCAGCTTGAACTCGCCGTACTTTTATCATATTTCTCTTGGACCAGCAATACTGTTAGTCGCTTGTCTGTTGTCTATTCAAATGGAAGCACCTGGGAACAGTAAGTAGGAAATCTGAATGGGAAAACCAATTTATCAAGGCTTTCTACAGAGAACTGGAAAAAAAAGTGTCTCTTCATAGGTCAGAGGAATAGGAATGACAAAGCAAGAAATTTTAAAAGGACTTATAGGAGGAACCAAGCTGAATACTTGGAGATCCACTCAAAAATGGGAGAGAAGGGACTAGTATGGTTCGGGAACAGGGTGGGGAAGGGTCTGATTTTAGTATGGGGACAATGTGCCAAGAGTTGCCTGGAAGCAGATGGAGAGAGATCATAACTTATGAGACAAGCCGGAGCCTGAGCAAAAGGGTGCCAGTGGGAGTACTCTGTGTCAAGTTCAGAAAATATTGCAGAGCAGGGAAGAACCTACCGCAGAAGTTGACAGAGAGGAGAACACAGACTTCCTCACTGACCTGATGGGGCTGGATGACTTGTTCTCTCCTCCACCGGTGCCTCTGCTGAAGAAGGCATCAAGGTGGCAGCTGTGCGTGCATGAAGAGTAAGCTGCTCAGCCTTTGTCTGTGAGCATATGGTGCTTGCAGAAGTAAGCAAAACTACTCTGTTGCCCTAGACCTTTGACCTCTGGGTGCTCTACAGCACAATTTTCCACTGAGTAGGAGTACTGGGCTAGAACTTTTTCTGCCCCAACTCTGTCCTGTCCAGGATAGGTGAACTCTGAATTGGGTAGCCTACAGGGCCACGGCCACCGCTGTGACACAAGAGGTGATCTCTCTGGATATGCCTGGCAGCAGGGGCAGGACAACCTGCTTGGAGACCTCAGACAGGCAGGGGAGGAGGGAAGGCTGGGCATAGGAAAAGGATGCTCCCATGATAAGGTAGCTTCTACCAGAAGGAGCGAGGGTGAAGACCCTCCCGCAGCTTCAGGTGCCCAAAGGAGTAGTGAATGAGACCTCTGTTTGTGAGCTACCTGGGACTCCTGCAGAGGTAAAAGCCTGCCTCCAGCCCCATCTCCTGCTGAGCAGCACTGCGCTCTGCTGTGAGCTCTGTGCTGTTAGACACAGCAGAGCATTTCTCCTCATGCTTCTAAATGTACCAGCAAAGACTACTTTCCGATTCAAATGCTAACATGACTTCTGAGGATTTTTAAGCATTTTCTCTGTTTGCTCTCCATCCCTGGTATTCTGGGCGTGAATCTTCTCATGAGCACGTTTTTCCTTCAGCCCTCCAGGATGTTAGAGACATTTTAACTAAGAGTAGCCTCCCAGGCAATTTAATCCTACAATTCCCACAGTGACTGTCTCAGTCAGATAGAAGCAGTGCTGTACAAAAATCCATTCCCACCCACGTCAGCGTAGATGCTCATTGCTTGTGGTCAGGACTGTGGCACCAGCAGCCCAGGCACCGGTTTCTAATCACAAAGCACCATTTGGCAGAGGTTACTACTGTGAGATATCCTTTTCTCTGAAGAGATCTGAGAAGGGATAATTTAGAAACCAACCTGCATTTTTAATTAATATGGTTATGGGTGTTTCTTTTAGATAAGAAAAAGCATGGTATTTATTTATAATCTTACTTTTCCAAGTTTAATATATAAACTTTGTTTGGATAGTCTTTCTAATAGTTTATTTTAAACTTTGCAGCAGTTTACTGCTGTGAATAGTCTATGAATGCTTTTAATGCCTAATGAGCAGTAACTTTCCTCTCTAAGATGTGGTTCTGCAACTTAGATTTTCTTGTTTTGAAGTGACCTCATGTATTGGCTTGAATTTATTGCACTGTCAGTCACTTTCATTTCTGTTCAAAGACAGAACTTGCTCCTCTAGAGGACCTTGTGGGCATTGCAATATATGGCAAGAATTAAAATAAAATAAATTTAAATGAAATGTCAGAAATCCAGTTGGTGATCTGTTTTTCCTTCATTGAAAAAAAGTCCCAAACAGTGTAAGCAAATATAATATCAAGACATTTTGAAATTTTGAGATGCATACATATATTGCCTTAGCACTCTTAACATTTATTTTAAATTATGGAAGTTTAGTATTTTTAATCTGAAATGTTCACAAGTAAGACTCAATAGCTGAAACAACTAGAGAGGAACTTTGATGAAAATTTCCCTAAATCAACAAACACTGTGAGGACACAGGGCTATAACTTGTTTGATTCCACTGTGCTCAAATCCACGAATGGTTCATGTTGTTTATGTAAATCAATAGTCATTTCACTTCTTATATCAGCAATCAAATTGGCCCAGCTTCTTTTAGATATCCACACCATGTCTAGATGCACGTAAATAACCACACAAGTGTTCATACAAGCACACATGATATACAGACACCTTTTCTTCTGTGTATACTTATTTTATATAAGGAAAATTACACTAGTTTCAGGTTCAGAAAGAAGAATCTGTCCTTTCATTTTATATTACCACTCACTATATGTTACACAGGACATAGATTAATTTCACCTTGGTTAAACCAAGCAGTCAGAAAATTTGACATGCAGTCTAGTCGGGACATCTAGGTTCCGTCTGGAGTGAATGGAGAGGCACGAAGACCTCCAGACGGCTTTTGATCCCATTATACCTACTTTAGGGTGGAGTTGTTGGTTTGTACTTGTCAAAGTATGGCTAGATTCAGGTGATACACTGAACTGTCAATCACTGCAGTGTGGCAAAGTGAAACTTGGAGCCTTTGGAGTCACCCTCACGTCTGGAGAAGTAATAGTCATCTTCTTTCAGGTGAGACTGTAGTCCAGCTTCTCACATATACATATGTCTGTACACTCATACACATACATAACAAAATAGAGCAGGACGATTCATATCTTCTTTTTCTAGTGGGGCTGGGATAAGAAAAGTAACAAAAAAAGTCAGTAAAGTCTGCAAGAATAGAAGAGAGTTATTTAGAAAGGAAACTTTTGTGCATGTAACCACATTCGTGCCAGGAGCTAGCATGCTTACGGTTTTAAGTACACAACTAATTTCTGCCAACTTTAAATAAGAATTAGCTAATGAATATTAATCCATTCCTCAAAGGAAGAGAGAATCTAGTTTATATTGTCTCAATTGACAGATTTTTTTCTTATATTTGAAACTGAAATAAGCATTTAGGACTGAGTGACCAAATGACCAAAATGATCAGTACTGGAGTGAGGATGCTTTTATTTCTTTTCTTTTTTTTTTCTTCTCTCATCTTATCTTTACCAGGTCAGGAAGCCATAGGAACAGATATGACTCTGTGTTCAAAAGGTTGCAACTTAGCAGGCAGCAGTCATCCAGTGTGCTACTCCTTTGTCAAGGACTCTGGTGTCCTGATGAACTACAGCCGGAGATGATCTTTAGGGAGGACTTCTGGGAAGCTGGGAAGCAGTGTTGCATTTCTAATGTCTGGAACGATTAGGTGGAAACCCTCCTTCTCTACCAGTTGACTCTCAAATAAGGTAAAGAGAGCAAAATCCTGTTGCAGGTGAGATCCGAGAGGATCTGAACTGAGAACATCAACTGTACCCAAAAAATGTGAAATGAGTGAGGAAGCATTTATGACCTGTACTGTATAAGTTGTTTCTATCTAACTTCCAGACAAGCTAAACTGTGCAGAAATTGAGGCACGTAAAAATGATGGCTGAGTGGGCTTTCATAAAGAATTCCCAAAGCTCAAGAAGTTGCCACTTTTAAGCTGATTTGCAACAGCTTCTTTCTAACACTTCTGTGATATCTGAGTTGTGAATAGAAAACTTTCACTGACAGCTGCTATGGACAGATTATCTCAGCCCAGTTAACATGCAGTAACTTTTTTAATTAAGGTAAGTGGATCACACAGCTGAACTTTAAGACACTTAATGGGAATCAGTTGGAACTAGTTATTCTATCTAGAAATTCTGCTCAAAAACAGCTCAGACATTAAGACTCCAACATGTCAGAAGAATTGGGAATGTTTCTGGGCTCCTGTGTCTGGATGCACATCCTGACTACAGCCCAGCTCTGCTCTGGTGTGAAACCGCTGCGTGTGTGCCAGCAGTTTCTTTTCCCACTTCCCTCTGTCCTCCTCCCTACCTCACGGTACTTCAGTTTTTGAAGGAAGGATGTCAGATGTGTGGGTTGAAAGTAAGTTGTGACTTCTTCCAGTTAGGTTATTGAGCTGGACAACCAAGAAACTAGACCCTTGGAGCACACTGCAGCCTGCGCCACTTGCTTGAGATGTATCATGGAAGGGGCAAATGACTTTTTTTAAATATTGAGCAGTATATGAGTCTGTTATCCATTTTGTTCCCTTTTTGTTACTTCCTCACATATTGGAACAAACACTTGAAAGTATTTGCTACCTTATTTATTAGACAGACCTACAGCCTTTTTAAGTGTAAAACAGCTACTGATAGCACAAAATAGGCACTTAAAGTTCTGCCTGACTCCCAAAAAATTCAGAGTGCTTGGACTCGGTATGCTCTCAATATTTCCTTAATATAAACCATAGAAGGGTAATTCAACAAAGAAACCCTTTTTCTATCAGTAATTTTATTACAGAACAGTAAAGGTGACAGGAAAAAAAAATGAAGAGAAGTAGTAAAGCTGAAACAGGTTATAAATTATAGTGGATGTATATTCTGTTCTTCCAAATAGTTATATGGCTGGAAGGGATTTCAGGTGATCTTCTAATCCATCCTCTTCTCCTGACAGGATGAATTATATACCATGTCATACCTGACAAGAGCTTGTCTAACCTGTCTTTAAAAGTTTCAGTGATGGGGTCCCTAAGACACCCCCATTCAGTCTATTTCTGTGTCACTACCCTTAAAATTCAAAAGTTGTTCAGCCATCTAAGCCGATTCTTCTGTATTGTAACATAATCCCCTGTTTTCTCAATTTGTTCACCAACCACATGGATAAAATTTATGGCAGAGGAACCTTGCATATTTGAAAGCTATTAATCTTGAACTTAATTTTGTGGAAAGCTACTTGCCTGGATTTTTTCAGCCACCCATGTTTCCTAGACCTCTTACCTCCTCTGGACATCCATATGGCCAACATCATTCCCGAACTACAACTTCTAGATTTTCTATTGGAATGGAAAAGAACCCCAACACTTATGGATTACATTAATCCACAATTCATTTACACTATTTTGTCATAATTTTTTAAACAGCACGGTGAATCCTTTATAGCTAATGTTTGATACTAATTTCTTTTATATCAGCCTAGCACTTTCTGACAGTCAATAACCAGGGTTAAAACATATCTTCCAGCTGCAGTTCTAAACATTCTGCATAGATACACGTTTCGTTTTGACAAATCAGAACACTTTTCTAACCCCATGGTTGTAGTATTTGGTATTAAAGGGAGATATATTTGAAAGATCTCTTGGTTTGTCTTTTTGCAAAGTGATCATGACACTTGTGAAATGTAAAAAGTAGACTGGTCAAAACACTTAGAAATATCCCAGAGGGACTGTTCTTAAACTGTCAGTGTGGGTGGGTAAACTCGGTGGATGGGTAATTTTCAGTGCCTAATTGCCTTGAGTCTATGAAATGCAGTACATTACACCAGTTCATTACAATACCAGCATGTGCCATTGTCTCAATGACCATTATTATGTTTTCCTGAGAGAAACAGGTTCCACTTAACAGTGGATTTTAATTTCCTTCTTTAAACTGTCTTAAACAATAGAAGTGAAAGAAAAGGAGAAAAGGAACCAATATGCTTGTGTAACATAGCTGTTCTGCTGGAATTAGTACGCAGAGAATATGAAAGGAAAACAGCTAATCTCATTTGCAACATGCCCAAAGAAGAATGCTTTACCTCAGAAGTTAAACACTATCATTACTGCAGACCTTTTACTTCACAAATAACACAGGCTTCTATACATCAGAAATTTTGCTAGAGACGAGGAAAATGAAATAAAATATAAAGAAAGCGGAAAATTTGAAGGAGCATATGATGGCTGCTATACAGCCTGGCAAAATCTGCCGCACAGCAGGTCTCTGTGTCTGCTATGCCATAGTCTGTCAAAAGCAGCTCCCAAACGTGGTGAAGGAAACGCTAACATTTCTAATCTTGGAAACATTCAATGGTGCCATCTCAGTTTTGTCAAAAGCCTGTAATAAAAAGCATGCAGAATGCTCTCTCTCCTAAGAGCTCAGTGAAACACAGATGTTGCTGCTCCATATTTTCGGAGAGACCCTCAATGACTCCTTTCACAGAGAATCTGGGCTTCCCAGAACCCTATCACTACCTCTGACAGCAGCCTGCCATTTCCATCAAGATTTTGCTCTGCAGAGCTGCTGACATCGTGCAACAGCATGCTTTTCTGCACATTAAACTGGTTAAAACTAAGGCAGTAGTAACATGTCATTGCTATTGCTGGGGAATAAAGCAGATACTGTTCATGTACATCCTAAGAAATGAGAAGACAAAAAAACAATGACTGTTTCAGAACTTCCTTACAGAAATGTAAAAAAAGCACAGCCCAAAAGGCAAGAGAATTACACTAATCAATATTCACCTTGTTCCTGTGAAACAGCGATTGGGATCCATGCTAACATTATAAAAAGCTTTCTTTCTTGCTCAAGTACTTTTCAATAACAGGCTTATTTTCCCTCTCTCTTGAGACTGGAATAGCCAATTAAGGTTTTTAAACATCTATAGATTTTTCCAGTAATCTGCGCAGTGAATATCAATAATCTTCTATATCTTACAGTGCTGCTTCATGAAAGTCAGCATTTTTAGCTATTATGTTCTGTGACATTCTTCAGTTTTCCTTGAAATCAGATTCTTTCTTTTTTTTATTTCTGTTGAAGTATTATTTTTTTCTTAGTTTCAATAGTTTTCTGCCTCAAAATATTTTGCATATGAATGTCGGTGTAACACAGTCATTCCTGTTGAAGAGCACTTTCCAATACTATCATATGCATATGACATCACACGAATTTTGTGTATCTAAGCAAGTGCTCATTAGTGTGCCTAGTGATGCACTTAGAAGGGCAACCATTGCTTACACGTGGAGCCTTGGAAGTTACATATACAAGACAGTCCTTGTACCTTAAAGAACCTTCTTATGTTTGTAACTCTGCTCTGTCTGACCTTTCATAATCTAACACTTAAATGACAGAATGTATTAAGATATATCATATTTGAGTAGTTTTAATGGGGAATTTAAAATCTGCACATTATGGTTGCCAGCAATGTTTGAGGATCTCATGGCTACCATGGTGACCAGTGGACTCTTGAGGCAGACATTACTTCTGACAAGTGAAATAAATCTGTCCTGTCAAAGGAAAGGACTGCATTCAGGAAGCCAAACAGCAGACCTGTTCAGACTTGTTAAAAACTGGTGTTCACTCTGATAAAGGAATTTGGAATTGGAAATTCCAGATGTATCACAATAAAGTATATCATGCTGGATCTGACAGCTTGAGGAAGGCAAGGCTGCTGCTACGCTGTGTCCCCAGAGTGGTAATGGGGCTGAAGGTCTGTTCCCAGCAGGCACTCGCACACCGAGCACACGCATGCACCACACATCTACATCTACATCTACATCTACATCTACATCTACATCTACATCTACATCTACATCTACATCTACATCTACATATACATATACATATACATATACATATACACGACTGGCTGTGCAGGTCACAGACGGACACTCAGAACGTTCACAAAACACAGGTGGCACCGATGGCCTTGTCCTGCTCCCCTCTCTGGCTGGGCAGGACAGAGGACCGTTAGTGGGAGTATATGTACCTATGCACAGGTGGATCCATCCAGCAGTCAGGCTTAGTCTCTCCAGTTGATGGCACCTGGACATAAAAGCTTCCAAGACTGTAGCCCCTCTCCAGTTGCTGGCACCACAGATTCCCATATGGACAGACAGACAGACACACAGAGGGTACAAAGCCCCTTATTGGAAAGCAGTTAAAGGTGGACTTTAATAAGTAGACAGGCAGACTGCAATGATCAAGCATAGGGCAGGGCCAGACAAGCGCACTGACCAGCACTTACTTACATGCAAATAGACCCTTTTACTCCCTTATTACTTCTTCTGTTCCTTCCCAAATTGCCTAAATCCCTCCCTTTTTCTCACCTTTGATTCCTCCCTTAAACATCCCATAGTAAATGCTGTGCAATCCTCTCCGCAGCGGAGAGAGGACCAAGATGGGAGAGAAATGGCTATGCGGATATCAGGGTCAGTGAAGATGGAGCAGGAGGAGGTGTGCTGGAGCTGAGATTCCCCTGCAGCCCTTGGTGAGATGGCAGGCAGCCCCCCTGCACTCCATGGAGATTAATGGTGGAGTGGACATCCACCTGCAGCCTGTGGGAGAGGACCGCATTCCGGAGAAGAGATGCCTGTACCCAAAGGAGTTCGTAGAGGACTGCCTTCTGTGGGAAAGGACCCCACACTGCTGTATACTGACAATGGAGCAGAGATGCATTTGCAGTCTGTGGGAAGGGACTCTACACCAGAGCAGGTAGCTGCTCCCTAAGAAGCCATGAGTCCATGGGAAAAGCCCTCACTGAAGTAATCTAATGGGTAAGGATTGCATACTGTGGGAAGGACTCACATTGGAGAAGTTTGTGGAAGTCTGAAACCCATGACGAGAGACCCCACATTGGAGCAGGAGAAGACTGTAAGGAGTCCTCCACCTGAGGAAGAAGGAGCAGCAGAAACAGCGTGTGATAAACTGACCTGCAGCCCCCATTCCCTGTCCCTCTGTGCTGCTGAGGGGAGGAGGTAGAACTGGGAAGAAGGGAGGGGTGACGGGAAGGTGTTTCGAAGTTCTGGCTTAAATTCTCTCTGAATGAACTATTAATGAATTACATTGATTTGTCTCCAAGCCCAGTCTGTTTTGCCTGGGGTCATGATTAGTGGATGATATCTCCCTGTTTTTATCTTGACCCTCAAGCTTTTTGTTATATTTTCTCCTCCCTCATGCAGCAAGCGACTGCATGGTAGCTTAGCCTCTGGCTAGGCTAAACCACACAACTGTCTCAATGACTCATGGTGACGGGTTTCACACCTGGGCACTGGGGTGACGATCTGCTGGGGCAGCCCTGGGAGGTCCCTGGACAGGGTGCTCTTCTCTTCGAGTCTGGACTTTGGGTTCCCCCTGCCTGCTGCTCTGCCCTTGTGCTCCTCTAGGCTTGGATAGTTTCATGGGTTAGGCCAATCCAGCAACTAAACTCCACACAGCTGCTCCCTCTCCAGTAAAGTGGAGAGGAGAAAAATATAATAAAAGGACTGAGGGTCGAGACAAGAACAGAGGGAGCACCCACCAACCACAGTCCCGGGCAAAACAGACTCAGCTTTCTTAAAGCAAAACAATTTATTAGCAGCTACTTAAAAGAATAAAGACAAGCAAAACCAGTTACTTAAAAGGATAAAAAGAAAACAAGGCCAGATCTTAAAATCAACACCTCTCCACCCCCCTTTGCCTTTTCTTCCCGGCTCTACCTCCTCCCCACAGAGGGGCAGGGAATGGGGGAGTGCAGGTCAGTTCATTCCATGTTGTTACTGCTGCTTCTCTTAAAGGAGAAGGAGTCCTTATATGGCACCAATCATTCTTATCCAGCTGGACTGAGTTGAACTAATGAACTACTAATTACTCTACTCAACTCAAGGTACCTATCCTGCCTACAAGAGGCAGGCCATTTCCTCCTGGCTGCGGAGGATGCAACAGCGTCCCTGGTGCCGCAGCCCAGGCTGGTGAGCGACAACTGATGACCCCGACGTGATACATCCCTGAGACCCTGGGAAGCCCCGACTCCCTCGCCGAGCCGAGAGCCTGAGCCAAAGGAGCCCAAGCCAAAAGAGCCGGAGCCGGGAGCTCGAGCGAGAGTCCTTCGGAGAAGAAGGTAAAGCCGCAAGCCCCGACGTGGTATTCGCGGGAGGGAAGCGTGCTGGAGTTGGATGAATGGGCCGGGTCTCTGCTCACCCATAAAGCCTTTGTGAAAACAGAAAAAATGGTAAAACAAAAAGGGGGAATTATGGCACCAATCATTCTTATCCAGCTGGACTGAGTTGAACTAATGAACTACTAATTACTCTACTCAACTCAAGGTACCTATCCTGCCTATAAGAGGCAGGCCATTTCCTCCTGGCTGCGGAGGATGCAACAGTGTCCCTGGTGCCGTAGCCCAGGCTGGTGAGCGACATCCTTACACCATTTTCCTGTGCTCCAGTGGATCCCCTATTCACGAGGAAAGTCCACAAACTTCCCCAGCGTGAGTCCTACTCGCAGGATGCAATCCTTACCCTATTGGATTGCTCCAGTGCGGGCTTTACCACAGTCTCGGATTCTTAGGGAGTTGTTTCCACTTGCTCTGGCATGGGTCATCATATAGACTTTAAATGCGTAAATGCGTCTCTATCTGTGCCCATGCTTCATGATTGTCCTCAGGCTCAGGCATCTCCTCCAAACAAAACACCTCCCCACCGACGGGGGTCATCCCAAGGACTCTAGATGCATACCGTCCTCAGGCTCTGGCATCTCTTCTTTGACATGGGATTTCCACAGGCTGCGAGTAAATCTCTGCTCCACCGAGGACCACCTTTGGCTGCAAGGGGGCCGCTTGCCATCTCGCCACCGGTTGCAGGGGAAACTCAGCTCTGGCACACCTCGTCCCGTTTCATCTTCACTGACCTGGTGTTGGTGTGGCTGTTTCAGATCTCAGTCCTCTCTGGGTGAACTCAGCCCGGTGGGCACCCCGGGAGCGGGGCTCTCCCCGAGTTCCCCAAGTGGCTCCACTGTGGCCACCCTCAGCGGGTGGCACCGGCCCAGCCCGGGCCGCTGCCCAGCTGGGCATCGGGAGTGGGGGCAGTGCCCCCCTCCCTTCTCCTCGCTCCTGGGCAAAGGCACACACCTTTCTGGTTCCTTTGTCCCGACGTAAATAGGGCAATTCGCAGAGGTGCCGATTGGCTCAAGCCCTGAGGGGGATGGGAGTCTGGTCTGATGGGCAGCTCCTGCCACCAGAGCTTCCCCCCCACATCAAACCATGACAGGTAGGCTGATGGCTCCTGGGTTGGGACTGGCAGTAACTGGGCAAAGTATTATTTGGGCTTCTCAAATAATGAGCTTTTATCAGAAAACTTAACATATTCAGTTTGTCTTGTAAATACTGTGACTAAAAATTCACTAAGATTGAAAAAACAGCTCAGCTGCAAGACAATAAAAGAGATAGCCCATTCTAAGCACCTGCCTTCTGAGACAAATTTGATATCCCATGTGCTTTAGTTTTAGTGATATATGAGAGCTGTGGCCATTCTATTACAAATATAATCTGCACGTTAGGCTGCTTTATCTCCTGTCTTTCAAAATGCACTCCCATCACTACAGAAAATAATGTTCTCTGTATTTCTTTGAAAGAGTGCAGGATGACAACATCTTTTGAATAAATTTTGGTAGATCATAGATAATTTAATCACCAAAATTACATCAGTTATCATCCTGTCTACATTTGTTAGTTTTGGGGGCGAGTTACTGAGATGTGATGATGGTGTGTCAATGCATGCAAAGGCAGATTTTGATTCCTAAACACTTCATAAAAGTAATGTTCCTCCATGTAACTTCAGTGTCATTCTTACCTCCTTCATTATACTTTGTCCAACTCATTTTACCTGCAAACGATGTGAAGCAGAGAAAATTCAATGATCCACTGTGTAATTTCAAAGCAATGTCAGTAGGTTAGAAAATTCAGGCTGAGATAAGATCCATAGTTAGTATGCATTCATGCAATTCCACTGATTTTTCTACAGGCAGGAGAAGTAGCTTGAGCAGAACTTGGCCCACGGCATGACCAACATTTCATAAAGCCATGGTGCCACATCGCCCACCCCCCATCCCCAGTGATATTTCAGTGTAGCTTCTGAGCACCAAACTAACTTTCCAGCTTCCATGCACAGTTGTGGTGTGAGAAAACTCAGTAAAAACCTCCTTCATGTTTGAAGAGTTTAGCAGAGTTTCCTAAGCTGCAAATGTGTTAGAAGTGGATCTGAAAGACATCTATCCCAGACTGCAAAGTAGCATTAAAACCAGTGGGTAAGACATGATGTCAGGCACATAAAAAATGGCCTTTTCTACTCTGCCTCAGAGCAGTCCATGTTAGTTCTCATTCAACGTTGTGTCTAACGGGTGTGCAAATGCTTCATAGAATAGTAAGCTGTAAGTAATGTTGTATTTACGTACATAACATGCTGAAAGTATTCCCAACTGCAGTGCTGCTTGAACTTGTGATTGAGGTCCTCTAGCACAACTGAAGCCATAATGTGAAGAATAAAACTTAATTAGAAGTGCAAGACTCAGGATAATTTGTAGAGATTATAGAGATTATACCAACGAAGTAACAGTTCTAAAGTTAAGAGTTTCTCAATGGATATGTATAAAACTGAGCTTTTGCAGCTGGTCATGACCAGTGCCCAGAACAAAACCCCTTTTCTTCTAATGCAGATAGCCTCAACTAATTCTCTGCAAAATACAGTCATAGCTGTTTTATATTGACAGCATTTCTATTTTGCTCCTTTTGAAAATGAAATGGGAAAAAGCAGACAGAATATAATGGGATTGCATGAGCTGGAAGCTAGACATGATATCAAGGCTAGTACTGGAGAACATATAATAGGATTTTCAACCGATAAGGAACTTGATCATATCTCTTATCTCCAAAGGAAATACCTCTAGCAAGATGATGTTTGCTACCATGGTGAAAGGCACTGATGTAAGGAGCAGACCTGAGGGTAGCGTACTGCCTAGCAAGTTACCAACACCTACACATTGCAGCATTTAGATTTTTTTTGGAAGCTTCTCACCCAGATACTATCCAACCCCATCTGTGCTCAGCTTGAGAGCTATGCTGTAGCCAGAGCTCAAAGCTGAAGGCCAAATTGGAGATGCATGAACTGATCGGAATTTCCTCTAATCCTACCTCAAGAATAAGTGACTGAAATGAATTCCATCAACTCTATACATTTGCAGCAGTGCCCCTGGCACAGTCAAGCTGATTGGCTTATTGCCATAATGGTTTCAGAAATATACTGCACTATAAATGTATGAGTTCTTCACAGTAGCGCATTACAATCAAAATTCCTACACATCTACACCTGCTATTATTTAAATCGTTCACTGCAACTACATTGAACATGGCACTTTATTACAATGGATGCTTAGCAAGAAAATCAAATAGGAGAGGACAAAGGGATAAAATTGCAAGAAAATGTGAGCACATAATCAAAGAAGAAAAAAACCTCTTTGGGATCTCCACTTTTATCCTCACAATATTAAATCATTCTCTTCTAGTCAGTAGGGGAGAATCCGAATGACTAAGAAGGCTAAATGCAAGTTTGCAATGCTGAAATAGACACTAATGGGTAAAAGAAATCATGACTACTTAAAAATCGTGATTGAACCTCCCAGCAAATTCACCATATCTAGGATTTCATCCCAAGTGACTGAAAGTGTCCAAAAAGATTTCCAAAGAAGTTTAATGCATTTTCTCACGCATTACTTGGAGCACTATTTAAATCATACTCTGCCTCTAGAGAGGGAGAATAAATTCAAAAATATGATGTATGTCTACTATATTTTTCAGGGCTACACAGAGTAAAATGTCTCTAGGGGTCCTGTTCAGCAATCCAGTTGCATTGTCTTCTGCATCTATAGGTAGCACAGGCCTGTGACTCAACTGACACTTTTGGGTTTTCCTAATATATGGGCCCCAGTGGTGAACATTCTTAAGATGGAACTCAGTAAGAAGAGCTAAATCCTCTGAGAATGTGCAGTTCCATCAATATTAAAGTTTCAAGAATTGTGTGCATTTGACAGTAATTTTATTTGAAAAGAAATCCATGATTTTTTTTTCATAGTTAAACATACTCCTCAATATCACTGAAACAAGAGATCCATTTTTGTTTTCAAATTGCTTGTCTAGTTTTTTCTTTAACTTTATACTTTAACTTTGATGAGCACCAATATGAATTACCAAGAAGTAGGTTTGATTGACAGACAGCATTTTCCCCTCCTCCCTCAATGTGCTCTTTTGCAGATTGTGTAAAAAAAATGTTCTGTTTCATTCCAATTCAAAACAATGACAATTTTGAAATTCTCTGTGAAACAGAATTTCTGTATTTTGTACAGCTTTGTCATTATATTGCTCTTTCACTAATGGCAGGTGAAATGTCTGGACACATTTGGAAAGTATTTTCCATTGGATATTCTTTCCTTGCTAATGATTCTCCAGTTAGTCAATATATACCTTGGCCTCTCTCAGGCATTCTGATCTTGGAAGAGACTCTTCAAAGTGTCACAGCAAGAGAAATTACCTGGTTTAAAACCTGTGATGATAAAGTTTCCAATGGCACATGAATACTTCAATAATAATAACCATCTTTATGCTGTCTCTTCCTAGTCCATCTGACTGTACTATTTTCCATTTAATTACACAGTTGATTTATTGAAAAAAATTGTTAGTGAAATCTAAATTCTCTAAATATCTAATTTCAGTGCCCCCCTTACACTGCCTAGCAGAGAACTGCATGGTTGTGTAATAACCTGCTCTATGCCTCTTCCTTTGCTACATTCATCTCCCTCTTTTAGGAATCCAGCTGTATTCTCAGATACATAATAGGAACACACCAGTTTCTTAGTATCTTTGTCACTATTACATTTCCACGCTGTTTTCATTGCTGACTGTTCTTGAAGACTCAAGGACCAGAAACACTTTGTGCCTATATTATAATTCTTAGGCTGAAAGGACTAAAGCTCAAGATTTTGTATATTAAGAAAAACATTTTGTTCCTATCTGGATATCAAATGCAAATGGCAAAATACGTCAGACTCTTTCTCCATTACTGAATATAAATTCTTTCTATATCATATTCAAACTGCTATATACCTCAATCCTTTCCAACTCTTTCTCTATAGGCAATCTGTATGGTATTGTTTTTCACAGCTTAAATTGCAGACATTTACATCTCAATAATGTTCAAGTAATCAACTTGAAAACTGGAATACTCAGTTTTAGTATAAGTGTCTGTCCAGGAGCTGGTTATTGGTGGAGTGAGGGTGGGTGGGCGAGAAGTGAAAAGTTGCTCTGTTGTCTTTGTATTCAGCAAAATCTTTGCTATATTAATTTCCCCCCAGTCCTGCCCCCCATTTGTGAAACACTCGTGAATGGATCAAATACTTGATATCTGAATTGGTTAAACTTTGCCATGAAAAAAAGTGATATTATTACTTGAACAAATATACTTTGTGACTTGGCAATAAAAAAGAGCTGTAACAGAGATCCATGAATTGCTAAACATCACTTGAATTATGCATGCAAACTTTATGGAACAGCCTATCAACTGATGATCTCCTTTTTGTCATTTGACGCATATTAATTTTATGCTCTATTGCTTCAGCTGGTATTTCATTATAATGTTTACTGCTGTTTAAGGTATATTACTTCACAACAGAAATAAAACTTGTTGTTACATGCACATATTCTTTTCCCCTTCAGCACTGTAACCTGTGTAAAATTTATTTACTTAAAAATTAAATACAAGAAGGTAATGACTACAATGTTGTAACTTTTGTGATTATGCAGGTATATTGTTTTCTTTTCTTCAAAGCTTTTTAAAATTAGCTTAAAAATCAGCAATGGAAAAAATCAAGGTCCTCTTTCTTAGCGTATGTTCTGAATAATTTTTTTTTAAAAGATGAGAAGTAATGGGAAAATTAGAAACCAACAGAATTGACTTGAGTCAGGCAACACATAAACAGATGACATAAATATTTCACTCAGAGCTCCTGGATTTTTTAGGCCTAAAGGAGAATTAAATTAGATATGTGGAATTCAGATATACAGACATACACTGCCCAAACAAAGTCTCTCCCCAGTCCATCCTCAGACTAGTTTAAAATATCTGCAGTTTTTGAAGTGATATTGCAAGAAGCAAGTAGTTTTGCTTTGCACCTAAACATATCTCATTTCTCTCAATATGGTGCTGGATGTGTAGCCCTGTTTTTAAAAAAAAAAAAAAATTATCTAAGTGTCCTTGAGCCTTCACACGGCATAAAAGTCGTCAACATTAGTGGTATCATTTGGATTGGGAGTGTACCTTTGCAGTGATTTTTCCAGTCACTCCCATTTACCATGCCTTGGCTCGCACTGTGGACAGTTCTTGAAGAGCAGGTGCTGAGTTCCCTTCAGATGAAACTAAGCTGGGAAATGAGGTTCAGCTGCTTGCAGGCATCCAGTTCATGAGACTAGACTAGAGTTATTTCAAAGTAAAATATCTTTAAGGCTTATAGTGGGAATAATAGGTCTTCAGCACAGTGTTTCACTCTATAGGTCCTTCTGTGCTGCTTTACTTCTAGCGCAGGCTTGTTCTTTGACCCCTCTGTGTCTTGGTTTCTATCACTAGCAGGTCTTACTGCAGTCCTGGAAACTTCATTCTCTCCTGACACACTGTTGCCAGCTGTCCCCAACAATAATTCTAGAGAGCTGGTGGAGAAAATCAAACAAAACCAAAACTGATGATAATTGGTTATATTAATGCTTTACTAAATTTGTTTTGGAAAAGCCAATGTTTCATATACTCATTGGTTGTAGAGATTATTTCCCTCGCTCATTTTCATGCTATACCAAGGAAAAGGAGAATGACAGATCCTTTGATCTTTGTTATTCCCATTTTGTGAGAAAGGGAAGATACCCTTTGCTCCTCTCTTTTCCTATTCCCTTCTCAGACGGTGTGCACTGAACAGTCCTTGTGGTTGATACTTTGAATAATCTTCACGACGTTATGGTCCATCTGCCTCTATAAACAGGCTGGGTCAAAGCGCTTGCAAATTGGCTCCTTTAGCGTAGATATAATCTCCTCCGTTTCATAATCTCCTTAGCGTGATGGGCGGAAGCTGCTGCTTCCAGCTAACAAATCTACACGTCCACAGGGAAATGCAATTACAAAGTCTGCATGAAAAGATGACATCTACATTTGCATGATTGCCATAAGAAATTAAAAGAGATAACTATCGACTACAGAAAATACATGAAGAGGGTATGTAATGGAGCATCACCAGTTCTGGGTGTTACAAGGCAGACATGGATGTGGACCAGATCAGTGGTCAGCTGCAGGTCACCCTACTTTGTCCAGAGTGACCAAGTCAGTGATTCCCTCCTCAGGAGGTCTGCTGAAGGTCACACAGGCTCCCAGATCAACAGAAAGTGACTTTTATATGGCATGCTGAGGCTAAAGGTCCTTGAAGAAGTAAAAAAAAAAAAAAAAAAAATCCTTTTGAAAACTGTTTTGTTTCAATAGTTATAAATAAAACCAAATATTCCTTGTATTGCATGTACTTCTCTTAGAATAATAGATATAGATATACTACTGTAAGTGAAAGAAGACATGCTGCTGCCATCAAAAGATACAGAAAAAATGAGGAGATCTTGCTCAATGCAATCACTACCCTCAGAGGAAATTCGTGGTATTTTACTGTCAGGGTTTAAACCAATAAGAACATGGCTTCTCCTCAAGCAGTGTAATTTGTCACGAGAGAGTTTCACTTTTTATTTTGTTTTCTCATGCAGTATTTCATGACTGCTGTTTCCCTTACTTCAGTGAAACACTAAATCTCGTGGAAGTGTGCCTTTTCATTTCCAGTTGAAATATTAGTCAATGTGCATCACAGTCTATTTCAGAAAAATAAACTTGTAATATTTTTTTAAAATGTAATACTTTTCATTTTTTCAAATAAAACTTGCATTTTTAATTTGTAAAGGAATAAGGTGTCTAAATTTTCTACTGTGAGAAAATAGTCCTGAAATGTTCCTTTTTATTCCAATAATGTTAATGCAAATGGGAAACACAAAACATGAAAGACATAGTGAAACAAACTGCATACCTGAATTAGGAATGCTTCAGTTTTAATTCTGCATCCTATCATAAATTACCCAAATGATCAAACCTGACATGAAATAGATCTGTCATGGCTGCTTCTAATACAGGGAAATACCTCAAATACAGTTCATTAGATAAGTGTCGTATGCAGTATTGTAAAGTATGTGGAAAACAATGCTCTGAAATTTCAATCAGTTATTTCAAGATGAGCATTTATATTTGTATAGTTAGATTTCCTTTTTATAAATATATGAAATGCATTTATGTAAATATAGTTGTATTAAAATAAATTTATATAAAGTTATGTGCTTGCATATATTTACATTTATATAATATTCTTGCAATTCCTTTTTATTCCAGACTTGATTTGGACTCTAATACTGTATAAATAGTAACTGGCAGGAATAGTAAAATAGCTGAGCTTCTTGTTTTGGCCTTTGCAGCCCTGACCACATGCTGCTGCGCTGTGATGAGAAGGTCTGGCCCCTTGCAGAAGTACGGCTGCAGCACATCTCCTGTGCCTCTTCTAATTGCTGAGTATATGCCAGGTGCTGTCCACTCACTCTCTTCAAGGTCTGAGACCTCTGTTGTAGCTGCAGTGTAAATTTGATTTTGATTTCTTACTGGAGCATCATATATATTTTAGCTTTGTGAAACAGTGAGACAGGATAATGTCACGGAACACTTACTCTGCAAGTAAAACTAGAACAAAACTCACCTCCTGCTTTGGGAAACTGAAGCCATGCGTTTTGTACATCCACATCTGAAATTTTGATTCATGTCTTGCTCTGAATAAAGGAGCTACCTTACACAGCCAGCTGGGTCCCACAAAAACGTAGAAATGAGCTGACTTTATACAGGTGTTTGCTGTTGAAGTTTTCCTGAAGGGTAGAATAACACAGCTTTATAACACGATTTTACTGCATAGTTCTGGTAAGGATCTGTCAAATTGCACCTGCCTGCAGACAAGTTGTTGAGGAGCAGGGTACTTTAGTGTGCGTGCAGGGGAAGGGGTTAGAGGAGGTGGTTGGAGGATGCCTTTGAAATCCGTGTCTAAATTGTCTGAGGACTCGTTCTTGTTTGGCTTTCATTTATTATCATTATGAAAACCTCCCTGCTTATGAGACACTGTGCTCTCAAGCCTCAGATCTAAATTCCATTGTCTTGCCCTCTTGCCAGATTTCAGACACTAATATGCCACTAAGCCACATTTAACACACTAATTTTCTTGTAAGCTGTCTGTAGCCAACTGAGAAAGTACAATGATCTTTGTTGCACTTGTAGTAAAGAAAATAAAAATGCATTAAGAAGGTGGCAGGGGAGAGAACAGATCACTGCTTTTGGGAAGCACAATTAACAGATCTTCTCTTCTGCTTCAGTGTGGCAGATGTGAAATGTGAAACTGGTAAAAAGCAGATTTTGTACCCTAGGCAGTGCTTTGAAAACTAAGCAGGTGAAAGAGTCAACGGAACGCTGCTAAAATATTGGAACGAGGGGCAAGAAGTGGGAGGATCTGCAGTATCAAATTTGACTGTACTTGAATGCCCTGTAAGTACAATTTTGAGATAAAAAACCCAAACAAATATATGCTGAAACATGAAATTTACTGAGGACTGACGAGAAATGCTCATTAGCATACGGAAATCAGAATTTTGCAGACACATGGCAACAACAGCGGCAGTAAATGATATTATTAAATGGATTGTTTATCCATCACTTCATCTCCCGCACACCTTCCTCAGCGTTTTTAGATGGCTTACTACAGCAATAAATAAGAGTTCTATGTGCTCAGAAGGATACAGAACAACTCTTTGACTTCCTGGTCTTAAGACTTAAGCATGTTATTTAATATATACAATAATATTCAGGTGCTATTATTTGTCAAGCATCAGTAAAATATTTGACTCCTCACAGATAACTCTCCAGATTTTATGCTCACTACTGGCTTTCATCTATTTTGTAGGGTAGACAGGATAATTTTTGCTTTGTATTAGCTTCCTAAATCCTCAGTATTTTTTTCCATTTGATTAATCATTCTCATAATTTTTTACAGATTTTCTAAGAAACAATTATTGCAAAGTCTTGTAAGTTATTTTATTGTCTTCCTTATAATTTTGTTAGGGGAGCTGAATACTTTTATTACTTTACCTCAAAGCTATGCTGTTTATACTTGTGAGCTCTCCTTCCCCTGAGATAATATTTTTTCCATATTTACTTTCTAAGTCTATAATTTTTATTTTTTTAAAGAACAGAATTTGCATAGACCCGGAACATTTTCAAAATGCGGTAAGAAAGCACTGCAGAGCAGTGAGGGAAACTGTCAAAATGTAACAGAAACTTGAAAACAGCTTACTGTTTAGAAGGAAAGAGAAGCAACCCAACCACACAAGACAATCACCTAGATTTAAGACACCAATGAGAAAAGCATGCTGGGAAAAATTCCTGTCATAATGCAAAGCCCTACTGAAACACTCAGTGATGCCTGAAGGAAAAACTAATAAAAGAGACTCTACTGGGGCAGATACAATCTAAGTTTAACAAATTGAAAAATTTGAGATGATTATGTCACTTTGCTTCTAGGTCCTATTATGATTATATGGTAATAAAATCTAGATTATTTTAAACAACTTTTTTGTACTTAAAATGTAGTAGCATAGTAAGTCTCTTTCTGTAGTGTATGAAACTCGTTCAGATACAGAACAGATCAAAATCTGTACCTACTTCACCATATGCTCAAATATAGCATAAGAATACCTACTTAAATACTGTATCTACTCAAAACCATCATAAAATTGGATTTTTTTCTTATTTCCACAAGAATCTTGAAAGAACATTTAAAAGGCTTAGCAAAATAATTTACTCCATTCTATTTAATGAAAATTTTATAATTAAAAAACTATAGAAATATATAATTTTCTATGATTAAGTAAGTTAAAAACCTGATTTCCTCAATTGTAGCCATGATCCTGGGGTCTATACAGATAAGTCTAAATATTTAGCAGCATATTTGGAGAAATATCATGGTAAACAAGGAAGCTAAATAAAACTGAATCTTGTCATAGCAAAGTTATGTTTTTCCCTCAGCAACAGCAGAATTGTAAAGAAAATTAACATTTCTTCCGTCAGCTGAACTTTGGACATTTGTTCTTGAATATTTCACTATTGGTTAGTTATAACTATTTTTTTTACAGACTACAGCGCACATACATTTTTCATTACCTCTTACTTCATGTATTTAACAAATTCCCATCTTTTGACAACCATAGACTCTGTAGTTTTAAGTTTTGTAAGTCCACTATACCTTGGCAAATTACTGTCAAATACCTAATCTGGAGAAAAACATAAACAGCCCGCACTGTATATATCATTATCATAACAAGACTTCTATTTGTCAGTTGACTTATTATGCAGGCTTACAAGATTCATTGGTAAGTCTTTTCATACAGTAAATTAAAAAAAAAAAAGGAAAAAAAATGAGATATCAGCAATGTAAATTTATTGTATATTGAAAAAGATCTACATTATAGCCTACTAAGCTATCCAGAAAGATTTCAGTTTAGAAATATGTAATTTAACGATAAAGATATGCAATAATAAGTATATGTAATAGCAAGGGGAAGTGATGTCTCTTTGACCCTGTACCTTTTTAATTTTATCTTCAGTCAATTCCGTATGCACAAGTCCTTAGCGCATTCAAAACCTCTTCATGGCTGGCAAGGGTTCGCACTACTTTTGTATTCAGAGTGGTCCAGCTTCCAGCCTGTGAACCACAATCAGCTTATGAAACTGCACCCTGTAACCCCTAAGTAGTTTCATCTTTCAAGGGACGTATAGGCACATGCCAGGGAATAATTATCCATTGCTCAGGCGGCACCTGAAAGCTACTCTTTGAACAGCCTCGTCTCCTGAGCTCTACTAGTACAGGGTTGGGGTACATGAGGCACCACTGCATCCATATGAGAAGAAAGGATGGCAAGGATAGTCATCTTATGTTTCTGAATGTGTTCCTAAAAGTGTTTGCACCAGTTGTAGTTCCGAGCAGTTCATACTAAGTGTTGTTCCTAAAAATGGCACCTAGTTCCTACTAGATGTAGGTAATTACTGATGAATAACATCGACTAGTATGACCCAGACTGCACAGTATGCCTTGTAAAACACAAATAGTTTTTTTGTTCGGTTCTTCATATCTTTATGTTTCCAGTGAAAGAACAGCAAAATCCTGATGCTGTTGAAGCCAAATAGCTGGTTTGCTTTTGCTCCAGCAAGGCCAGCTGTTAAGCTTCCTTTTTCCCTTAGGAATGCAGCTGCATTCCTGGCTGCAACCAAAGCGCAGATTTTCAGCTTAACTTCAAGATAAAATTTCAGAAAGAACATGCATTCAAGCCCCCACACTCTGCAAACACCCTCACAAAACTAGTGTATATTAAGCATGATGGTGGTGTCATCTATTTCCAGATAATGAACAACATTTTTAAGAGGAAGATTTTCTGCTGTAAAAATGGAATTATAATAATGACAGGGGAATGGAAGTAAAAATTGATGACTAGTCAGGAGCATATTTGGGTGTGGCAAGAAGATATTTAACTACCATTTATTTCAAGGTTAAACTATCCAATGTTCAAATATGACTGCAACTGACTCAACAGCACTACAGATGAATAGACACTGTGTGATCAGAATACATTATATCCCCACAGAGGCAGCCCAGGAAGAATGATACTGATAAACATGCCCAGATTAAGAGGAGTGACAAAAAGACTAAAAATAAAGGTTTATGACAATGTAAAAGTGAATTTTTCTAAATATTTTATTGTAAAAGGCCATATTTGATTCACCCATAAAAGCTTACATAAAATTCATGGATATCAGGTTCTGCTTCTTGTTCTGACAAGGCATTTGACTAAATTACAGCAACAAGCAAGTATTTCAGGAGAGAAATCAGGCCTCAAAACAGCTTAAATTCTCCTTCAACACTTGGTGTGATTCTTCTCACTCTTCCCCCACTCTTCCACTTCTTCCCAGGGAGGTTCAAGAGAACGCTGTGCAAGGCTTTTTCAGTTGACTGTAGGCAGCTTCTATGCACTTCGATTTTCTTTCAGTCCAAGCTTCCTTGAATGACACTTTGTGCTGCAAAGGCTCACAAGGGGCAGAATCAGATTCTAAATTTTCATATTTTCTGAGGCAGATTAAATAATGTTATCTGTAGCCTGATAAAGAGTATAAGATGAAATACTTATGGATAGGGTAATTTTGGTTAGTGTTAGCTTGTCTGAAAAGTGCAGCAGGAGGAATGAAAACTTTGTAAATTTTCTGTGAAAATTTTTTTCATTAATTTTTTCTTCTCCTATAGTTTAGTGTTTCATAGTTCATTCATGCAAATTTTAAATAAACCAAAATGGTATTGCAGTTAATTTGATAGAAAAAAAAGTATTAAAATGAACTAGTCAAAGGAAAGGTATTAGACAGATGAGAATGACCAGAGCAAAATGATCAGAACATCAGTGAATTTATAAACTTATCTTGGTATTACATTCTTATTTTTCAGCATCTGAGCTCTGGAGCTCACATAACAAACACCTTCGTCCCGTTCCGATTTGGATTCAGCTGTGACTGCAGCTTTAGTTTCAGTACAAACCTGTCAGAACTTTGAAATAGTTTGGTTTTTGTTCTGGTTTAAGCCAAAAATAAAATAATTTAAAAATAAGCAGCCTTCTGTTTGTTCAACTCTCTGTTATCCATTCCTCTGAAATCTGACTTTTCAAAACATGCATATTTTTAGATGGACTAGGTGGTAGGGCATTTTACTTCTTCTAATAAAGTTACTTTAAAACTAGAGTCTATGGATTGTGCATTTCCAAAGAATACTTTGGGGGAAAGTCAGTGTGTCCCAGGATGGATGTGATGACTAGATAAGTAAAAACTTCTTCCATAAAGTAGATTTTATCATATTTGAAAGTGGCTGGCATATTTGTCAACTTGATGATAATGGAAGAACCATTCACAGTTCCTGTTTATATCTGATTTTTCTTCCTACAGTGGACTGAAATATATCCCTGATTCCCTGATAAAAGGTTGAGTTTACACACAAGTTATTTACTGTCAGTTCTGATATTAGTGATTTACCTTTGCACAATACCAACTATTTATAGTGGTACAAACGGTACTATGAACATAGAAGGATCTAAGTAATACCAAAGAAAAACATTGAGCTTTACTTTGGACAAATTCAGTAGACTATTAATCATCTACTTCTGCCACCACAGTCTGATTACTGAATAGTTGATTCTTTTGCATATCTCCATGTTTTAGCTGTCTTCCATTAACATTCCCACCCAGAACGGTTGCTATGCTCTCATTCATAGCAGCTAGGGAATATGTGAACATTATTAAGGACAGCAGCAGGAAATGCAGAAATGGTCCTCAACAGAATATAGGAAGAATATCTTCCTCGAGAAGCCACATTATTTTTTAAAGTAACTAGAAACATGCATTGAGAATTGAACAAGTCCGTACACAGATAGCAACGTGGCACATCATCTTTATTGATTACCACTTCCAGACCAGATATATGTAGTTCACAATAGAAAATATGTCTGCATTAAATTTCAATTTGTTCCTAAAATCCCTAGTAGGGACAAAATGGTTAGGGAAATGGATATATAGCAGTTTGCAATAAAAATGGTCGTTCAGTACTACTGTGTGATCTAATGATAATGTTGAGTCAAACATGAACATTATCAGTGATGATGATAGTGAGGAGGGGAAATAGGTTGGCATCTTACAAATAGCATAAAGCTATAAACTATTTCCACCCCGGAAGAAGCAGCTTAGCATAACCCTTGTCCCTAAGTAGTAATCAGTCCTGCCGATGTCAAACTGAGATAGGGCAGTAAGATTTGCATTCTTTTGATTAAGAGAACTGAGATTAACATTGGAAGTCTCCTCTGATTATATCTGAGAAGAGAGGAAGTCATATGAAAACTCCAGAGGGAATGTGATAGCCTTTAAATGAACACATTTTAAATGGAAGCTATCAGGTCTCTCATTCCTTTGAAGGCAGAAAAAAGAATAGCTTCAGACTGGTACCATGCGAATCTTATGCAGCTTATCTGATGTTCGCTAAACACTTCAGGGCTGCTGCCATTCTAAAGGCCAAAGGAAAATGCGATAATAAGAAGCAAAAGAAAGTGGAAAACACTGGTGGTGGGCAGCACACCCGTGTCTGCTGAGAATATGGAAGAATCCTGAATTGAATAAGGCAAAAACCTAAAGTCACTTTAATCATTAGTTGTGCTGATGTATTTTGTGAGTAACAATGAGGATTTGCTTTTAGGCATAAAATGGAATGAAAGAAAATACATAAATTCTCCCCAACAACTTTTGACAAGAGGGAGTGTCTAAAATTCTGTCTCTTATAAAGCCAATTACAGACTTCACACAACTTTAAAGAGCTGGAGTAAGTGTAGGAAGACATCCGTTTGGGTTCTTCCAGAAAGAGGTAGTAGACTTATTGATGCAATCATTTTTATTAGTTCCTTTAATCACTATGCAATATAAATTCAGAGTAACAAAATCTCTTTACTCATATTCTGGTATCTTCTGTGTCAGTGATCTTCTCAGTCTCCAGCCTGCATGCCTGTCTTTTGGGTTTTATTGGGGAAACATCTAGCAAGACACACTGTTTCTTTCTGCACGTTACGGTGGAGTAAGTTCCATGCATAGCCCATTATTTTGTTTAACATTAATTATAGTTTTCTAGACCTTTATTGATCTTTTTCTATTCCTTTGCATTTGAGATTTTAGTATCGTATGAGGATTAGTTCCTGCAAGCATGCTTGGCTTTTTCTAAAAATACAAGCGTAATGGATGCACTGAGTCAGGAGAAAGTCCACTTACTTGGCTATCATGCCCCTCTTAACAACAAATACAGATGTCTAGAGAATGAACACAAGCAGCAGAGCACAAGAACTCACAAAAGAGCTCAGAAATTTAGGGATTTCTGTGAAAAAATTGCATCCAGACTACTCTTTGTAATAACGTTTAAGGGCCAGATGCTCCCATCTGTGCAGTGGTCTAACTCCTTTCTGAACCCGTACAATCCTGGCTCCACAGTAACCTCTGGCAATAAGTTGTGCTTTTTGTTTATTTAAAAATTCTTCATAATTATTACTTTGGTGCCTACCAGGGACATTTTTTCTCCTGGTAGGAAATCATGCATACATGTTACTGATTTGATGTCTCCCTACCACTGATGAATTTTTTCTTTTTTAAATTTGTGTTACGGAAAGAATTGTTTTCCTTTCAACATTGAAAACTCTTGCTCTCAGAGCACTGTGCAGCCCTTCAGAGATTTCAATTAAAAAATACAAAATAAAATGCTCTTCCTTTTTCAGAGAAACCCTCAGATTATTGGGCATGCTAGAAAGAGCCCATAGCTGGAAGAAATAATAGAAAATACAAGATTTATTCTGTGCATCCCTAGCAGGTATTCAGATACATACTGCAGACTGTTGAGAGACATTGTTTTAGTTATACATGACTGTGCCTGAAGGAGACGACCATAACCAGCCCTCTTCAGGGATTCGGGAAGGTAGTCTGTAGATGGCACTGCTCCCTCACTATTTCTCTTCTCAAGTGCGCCATGACTCACAGTTTGTACTGAAGACATTATTTTTTCTCCTGGGGACATGTTTACTTTGTGCATCCTAAGCCATAAACAGAAAAATGAGCTCTCCTTCAATGTGATATTAGAAATGGAAATCCCGTTAAACCTTTGAAGATCGGTATGGGCCATGTTTCACTTACTTTTTGCATCAGACTGCTTGTATAGTTTTAATATAATTGCTCTTCCTGGTTCAATGGACTAAAGTCCTTGCTTCCTGTCCAATTTAGTGTGGAGTTCCTTTGTTTCTAAAAAAAAAGAAAAAGGCTTGCAGGAGCCCACTTAAAAAACTTACAGACCTTGCAATAAAATGAAAACTCGAGTGTTTCTTTTAGAAAAATAAAACTAATCTTTCAATTCATGAGTAAACAGACGAATTAATGAAGGAATAAATTTACACACACACACAAAAAGAAAGAAAAGTAAACAAATGTGTCCTACTTCAAGCAGCAGCTTATGTTTGATCAGGGTCTCACTGGAGGAACAAAGCTAGCAAGTAAATTGGACAAGGAAGAGTTTTCTTCTCTGTTCTCTGCAGTGTGGCACTTCAGTAAACAGTGCTAGGTAAAATCTGACACCAGACTGTGGCAAGGGAAGCAGCACACTGTAGTAACTTGGTGGTTGCATGCTCTCCTTTTATTTATAATAAGCAGAGATAGCAGTAATGCTTGCAGTTAACGTTTCATAATGTTTTCAAGACTGAAGTTAGATAAAGAGACAGTTTGCCTAAGTTACAGCATCTCCAGCTGTTTCTTTGAAGAGTCCTATTGTCTCTGTTTTTTAGACAGGGGATTTCAATTTTTGCAGAAGACTAATCTTGAGGACATAAAGGTGACCATTACTTCCGCTTGATTATTTAGACTGATTTGACCAGCTTATTAAGCCCTTCAAAACTTGTGTGCTTACGTGTTTAGCAGAACTCTTTAGAGACTTACTGCAAAAATCTTGCAGCATTCAATTTGCACTAGGTACACACTCAACTCTCCAGCAGGCTCTGCAGGTCATCTGTCTTGAGTTTAGCTTAAAACACAGGACTGAAGCTCACTGCTGCAAGTACAGCTGCACAGATAAAACTGACAAGTCTGCCTGCCTGACGTGAACACGCACGGGGTGAGATAACAGCAAGGAATTTCTATTCCACATCCAGATCTCAAGGGGTTAATATAAATAGTCGCGTTTAAGGGCTCCTAATAAGGCAGTGACAGATATCACATTTTATAAGGTGACATAACTGGAAAGGTATATGCTCTTTTTGGTCCACATATATGCAGTACTCAGTACTGAGGCTGTAGCCACTTTGCCATGTTACTCATCACAAGGAGTTTGCCACGTCCAGACAAATCCATCACCACTTCTGCTCCTTCAGGTACCCAGAAGAAGGGGAATCCCACATTATTGACTTGTCTCTTTTCTTTCATGTCCAGTAAATTGTAAACCACTGGCAAACTAGGGGACATGTCTTCTGTTGAGCACAGAACCTCTAATGGTTAGTTGGCTCAGATCTCAGCTAGCCACAGCTATCATTGAATTTAACTAGCAGACTAAAGCTGAAAGCAGATTGAATCCAAGATATTCCTGAGGAGCTGCTGAATATTTCCATCCTTTCCTTTTTCTCCTCAGACTCCTGTCACTCTTCTTCTGCTTTGTTTCGTTTTTCCTTGTGTTTGCTTAATGATGGCTGCCATTTCCCCTCTCCTCGCTTCTCATCATGAACAAACAAGCTTACCATTTTCTTTTATGCTCCTGTTGGAATTATCTCTGTGTAAATTCACCGGGATGATAGAAGTGCTATTTTGCTATCTACCCCAACTGTGAGTCTTGCTGATTTAAACTCAAATATGCTAAAATGAGTTTTAGATGATGACTCTTTGTTCTATTGTCTCTACAGAATTCACTGTTATAAATGTGTTACTTTGGGAAGAAAAAAAATTAATATTCGGTTCTTGAGGCACTCTTGGAAAAAGCCAGTGCCCCATGTGTATAACAGGGCAATACTAGTCTGAACAAAAACATATCTATTAGACATATGAAGATATTTTCTATGCATTCTCCTTTGAAAAGCTGTCCTGGTCTCCCCCACCCCACCTCATTTCCCTCTGGCTCATTCACATCTCGCTCCTCTGAAGTTTCCTTGACCCTTTCTTACTACTCTCACTTGACCTCTCCATTTCATGTCTTTATATACAGTAGATGAACAGTTTTCTTTGTACCTCTGACAGCTTTTTTATAGCCACCCCTGTGGTTTTGAATGGCATTTATCTCTGGGTAAAATGGCTTTTAACTGGGTTATTTAAAAACAGAGAAACAACAAACCAATTTATACGATGTTGCAAACCGAGCTTTTTAAGCAAGAAGGAAAACGGAAATATTTAGCTGGCTGAAAGCTAAGCACTTCGGATAATGAAAGCTGATTGACAATTACTGATGTCTTTTAAAGGGAACAATTGGACTGAGGTATTGGGAACAAATATTGTATCAGCTAATATTATAAGGAAGAGAAAAGCTTAACTTATTGATGTACTGGCAAAGGTAAGTACTAATTGCCTTTTAAAACAAGTAGGTTTTAATACTGAACAAGAGAAAGTTGACAGAGGACTTGACAAACTATGACACGCACAGAACTACGTACATTGCTTTGTCAATGATGTATCTAGGGTTGGCTTCAAGCATACAGGAAAAAGACAACAGAGAGGGTCAGCAGAGTAAGAGCAGGAAAAAAAGAGCATTGCAAAGTGGCCCACAGACTACTCTGCTTTGGTCGAGGTCCTGCAAAGACAAGCCAACTTCAGCTGTGACTGTGAGAAAGTTTGGGAGATGTAGGACAGTAAATGTGATGGTGAAAAAGCAAAATTCCTCTTGGAAGTATCAATAGTTCTTTCTGTCTCTCCTGCCTCGCCTCTGGTTGCAGCAGGAGCAGCAAACCTGGTTCTGCAGGATCCAGTCAAATCTGGTACTTCCAGAAAGGAAAAAGGTTTTCTTTCAGCTCTCCTCTGAGACCACCTCATAGCTCTGCCTCTTCCTCTGGCTTCTTCTGTCCCTACGGCAAAGCAGCCCCAGCAGGGCTCCACCACCTTGCAGAAGCAAACCACCAACTCAGATTGACTCTGGATTTATAACTTTTCAGTTGTTGTGAATGCATTGCACACTATATAGAAATGGATTATCAAAACTGGCAAGTCAAAGGATGTCAAATGACATAATGAAAACGATTGACAATTTTTTGACATGAATCATTCTATGTTAAAGTCCAGAGCTTTCTGTAGAATGAGGTTTGGTTCCTTCTCATCTCAGCCACCACTGCGATGATGTGAACACAGCAACTGTCAAGCACTGAGATACTATAATGCAGATAGCTAAAGAAAATCCTGTGAGGAAATTAATAATGCTTTATTTTCAAAGCAGAGTTTTAATAACATGCAGTAAACAAGACACAAGGCCACTGTTAAACAGCAAAGATAAATATATAATATATAAATACATAAAAATGCACACATAGCACACAAATAAATACATAAATACATCTATAAAATAGTTGATTCAGTTAAAAAATCATCTATGGGTATTGGTGAAGCTGGGTTCCTGTGGAAAAAAAAGAAATAGTATGTGTCGTGGTTTTTGGACTGAGGGTCGAGACAAGAACCAAGAGGGAGCACCCACCAACCATGGTCCCAGGCAAAGCATGACTCAGGCTTTCTTCATAAAACAAAACAATTTATTAACAGTTACTTAACAGGAGACATAAGGGAACGAAACCGGTTACTTGAGAGGAGAAAAGAGAAAACAAGGCCAGATCTTAAAACAACACCTCCCCACCCCGTTTCCTTTCGTTCCTGGCTCAACCTCCCCCCTGGCGGCGCAGGGGGACAGGGAATGGGGAGTGCAGGTCAGTTCATCCATGTTGTTAACTACCGCTCCTTTCTTAAAGGAGGAGGAGTCTTTACACCATTTTTCCCTTGCTTCGGTGGATCCCCTACTCATGAAGAAAAAAAAAGTCCCCAAACTTTTCCAACGTGAGTCCTGCCCGCAGGATTGCAATCCTTCCCCATGGATTGCACCAGTTTGGGCTTTACCAGTCTCGGCCTCTTAGGGAGCTGCTGCCACGGATTCCAGATGCCTCCACGACCTCGTCGTGCATTCCATGCCCCATTATTAACAGTACCTGGTCGCGCATCCCCTGCTCCACGACCTCTCCTGGGCTCAGGCATCTCTTTTTCCGACGTGGTTTTCTCCACGGGCCACAAGTGGGTCTCTGCTCCGCCGAGTACACCCTGGCTGCAGGGGGGCCGCCTGCCATCTTCACACTGATTTGCAAGGGAAACCTCAGCTCCAGCACACCTCCTCCTGCTCCATCCTTAACTGACCTGGTCGTTGTGGTTGTTTTCTCTTAGATCTTTATCCCCTCTAGAGGAGCTCGGCCCGGCGGGCACCCCAGGAGCGAGGTGCTTCCCGAGCCCCCCATGTGGCTCCCCCGGCGCCATCTTGAGCACATGGCGCCGGCCCGGGCCCGAGCAGCCGCCCGGCCGGGAGCCGGGAGCGAGGGCAGCGCCCTCCTGCTCTCTCCTCGCTCCTAAGCAAAAAGCCCTTTCCCTCCCCTTTGTCTCAACTTAAATAGGGCAATTCACAGAGGCGCCAATTTGGCTCAACCTCCCCCGGGGGGGATGGGACTCAGATCTGGTGGCACAGGGAGCAAATCCCCTCCCCTGCCACCAGAACACCCCCCCCCATCAAACTATCACAGCATGCAACATGTAAACAAAGATAACCATATCTACAACACCCACAACTAGCAGTAGGCAAATTGAAATCATACATAGTACCCAATTCTTACTGCATCACTAACAATAATCTTTTGGATTTTTTAGTTTCTTGAGTTGGAAGAATTTGATACTGTCCCACACAACATCGTTGTCTCTAAACTGGAAAGACATGGTTTTGATAGATGGACCACTCGGTGGATAACTAATTGGCTGAAAGGTCGCACTCAAAGAGTTGCGGTCAACGGTTCAATGTCCAAGTGGAGGCCAGTGATGAGTGGTGTTCCTCAGGGGTCAGTACTGGGGCCAGTGCTATTTAACATCTTTGTCGGTGACATGGACTCAGCAAGTTTAGAGATGACACCAAGTTGTGTGGTGTTGTGGACACGCTGGAGGGAAGGGATGCCATCCAGAGGGACCTTGAAAGGCTGGAGAGCTGGGCCTGTGAGAACCTCATGAAGTTCAACAAGGCCAAGCGCAAAGTCCTGCATGTGGGTCGGGGCAATCCCAAGCACAAGTACAGGCTGGGTGGAGAATGGATTGAGAGCAGTCCTGAGGAAAAGGACTTGGGAGCGTTGGTGGATGAGAAGCTCAACATGAGCCGGCAATGTGCGCTGGCAGCCCAGAAAGCCAACCATTTTCTGGGCTGTATCAAAAGAAACGTGGCCAGCAGGTCGAGGGAGGTGATTCTGCCCCTCTACTCTGCTCTCATGAGACCCCACCTGGAATACTGTGTTCAGCTCTGGAGTCCCCAACACAAGAAGGACATGGAGCTGCTGGAGTGAGTCCAAAGGAGGGCCACGAAGATGATCCGAGGGCTGGAGCACCTCTGCTATGAAGATAGACTGAGAGAGTTGGGGCTGTTCAGCATGAAGAAGAGAAGGCTCTGGGGTGATCTTATCGCAGCCTTCCAGTACTTAAAGAGGACCTACAGGAAAGCTGGAGAGGGACTTTTTACAAGGGCATGTAGTGATAGGAGAAGGGGCAATGGATTCAAACTGAAGAAGGGGAGATTTAGATTGGATATAAGGAAGGAATTCTTCACTCTAAAGGTTGTGAGGCAGTGGAACAGGTTGCCCAGAGAAGTTGTAGATGCCCCATCCCTGGAAGTGTTCAAGGCCAGGTTGGATGAGGCTTTGGGCAACCTGGTGTAGTGGAGAGTTTCCCTGCCCATGGCAGAGGGGTTGGAACTAGATGATCTTTAAGGTCCCTTCCAGCTCAAACCATTCTATGATTCTATGATTCTATGATTCTATGAAATTGTCATTATATAAAAAGAAACGAAAAAGAAAAATAATAATCTGGCTATTGCAGTCTGTATCTCTGTTCCAGAGACTTAGGCCCTCTGGGCTGACAGAGTTTCGGATAGAAGAGTTATCCCCTCCTCGGCAGAGCAACACTCAGCTAGGGGCAAGACGCTTTACAGTGGGTTTCACAGTTATGAGCTGACAGCAGAGAAACCTAAAAACTGGAGTCCTGTTTCCTGTTCCAAGCTTTGGGCATATGTTCTGCTGGGTATGTGTTCCTCTGCTTGTCTTTCTCTACTATCATCACCTCTCCCCTGCCTTCTTCAAAATTTCCCTCCCCCAGTCCTATCTCCTGAGATGCCTCAGGCTCCTCTTCCAAGCAGCGCTTGCCTTCCCCTGCAGCCATGGGCTTCTCACAGTCCCACATCCTGGGGGATCCTTCCTTGATCCAGCCTTGGACTGCTCCCTCCTTCCTACGTGAGATCATTCTTCATTTGACTTTGCCGCAGTACCTGTCAGATAAGAGAAGGTTTAGGGAAAGAAAGGGCAGGCTTTTAAATCACTCTCACAAAGTTTGATAGAAAGACAAGAGGGTAGGTTTTCCACATCTAATTTCACTACCCGAGTTTCCTCCAGCATACCTGGGAACAGTCCCTGCAGGAAAGATGTCCTGAAATCTTCATAGCCCTTTGCTGCAAGCTGCTTCTCCTCCTGCAGGGATGGTGCACTCACTGTCTCCTCATCTGTATGGGTTGAGAGGGAACGAAGTTACTTCCAGCTGAACAGTCGAAGTAATTCTTCATATTTTTGAAAGCTTATGTTAGTCCAGATGTCAGCTTATTTTCAGGAGAAGGCTCATACAAATCACAAAAGCCACTCACGATATTGCCAAATATGAAACCGTAGCATAGCCACAGCATTTCACATAAAATATTTCCTTATTTTTTAACATTTGACAAATAATGTGTTTGCCCTAGATGGGAATAAATCAAATTTAGAAAGAATATTGCAAGCACCTGAAAAAGGGCCTTCTTATAGGAAACACTAGACAAGTTTAACAGTAGAAGTTTCCACTTCCCCTATGTTTGTTAATTAAATGGTGATATATTGATTATATTTACTTGCATCTTCTTTAACATTTTCTTTGGATTTGGAAGATATATTTTTAAGCACAGCTCTGAAGCTACTGATGCTGTCCCATGGAAAGAAGGGGATAGCTTCGTAGGTAAAGAACTGGAAAGGAGCACAGAAAATTAGGTTGTTGAAGCTCCCAAAAATATTATCTTCAGGATGTACTTTAATCTTTCCAGTCTGTTTGCCAAAATATAAACATTCTTCTATTTGCAGCTTAGGCTATTCTTCTAATATAAAGGTCCCCCCTGATAAAGGAAAGAAAAGACAAGTCACTAAAATCTGAGCTTACTAGCCACAGTTAGATGTCAGGCACCTTGTTCCTTTAGGCTCTTTTTGAACATACAGATCTAACTTGCAAGATTTTAACAGGAGATGCTTTTTGTATTTATTTGTATCTATTTGTATTTATTTATTTGGTACTTTGCATTCACAGTAGTAGAGGAATGCTAAGCTAAGCTTAGACTGACTCCTATTGCAAAAGAAACAGCAGACAACTTGTAAGTACAAATGGGCATTTTGATGTATGCCTATATAAAATCTGCCTAAAAATGAAAATGTGTATTTTCTTACAAGAATATGTATATCTCCAAAATGCTGTCACAATTTTAGACATTCTGCTTGTAGTTACGTCCTCAATATCTTAGGTCTTCCAGTCTTTCGTGTTTCCAAATGCCTTGCTTTCCTATCTTAAACTATGGTATAAAAGCCATTTGTACAGCAAAGGCAATTGCCTAAGAAGGCAATTTTGCAAAATTATTACAAATCAAGTTACAATCTGACAAGACAGTAGGATTTAAACTACCTGATTTCTGCATTTATCTACCTGTCCTTCTGTATGCCCCACTAGGCCATATCTGAGTTCCAGGAAAAACAAAACATGCCTATCATCTATTCGGTCAATTGTACGATGTCCAATATTGTGATAGGGTCGGTTGTAGCTGTATTTCTGTACTATCTGCAAATTACTTTCTTTGCTGTGCCTTTAATAATCCCACATACTGTTTCCTTGAGACAGGCTGAGGCTGAGAAATATGCAGAGCATGATTAATTAGCCAAGTGAAAGAAACTACCCAGCTGACAAAAGTAATCATTGGCCCAAATGACCTTTGATGTCTCAGTGCTTTTGGCCAGAGGGTTTGGCAACAGCGTGAGGGGGAATGCTAAAATAATCTACAACTAACACACATATTAACATTCTGAAGATAGACTATTTTCACTGCAGAAACAGTATATTTTAAGAGAAACCAGTTCACTTGTTATAAAGCCTGGTGGATTTAGTATTCTGGGAAAAGAAAGAAGAATCAGTACCTTAGTTTTTAATAATATATTCTCGATTTCTATAGTAAAAAAAAAGCACCTAGACTTTTTAGTACAGTTAATATCTTTTCAAGCTCTGACACAACATCAAGCCTATGTGATGGTAAATCTCACCATGTGGCAGTCGATCGTGAGAGTGATACTTTTTTGAAAATGATAAACCAGTTTTCACTGAGCTGAAATACCACATACTTCTAGGAACAAGAAAATTGAAAGTCAGGAGCTTTCAAAACTTGTATAGTCAAGACATTTATCATCTCTATGGTTAATGAGAGAAAAAAAGCATTTCTGGAGGCTTTTTCAATGTATTTATCTTAGGCACACATTTGAGAATGGACTGAACAGATTTCTGGTGATGCTTTTCCTCTCCACTGCTATGAATGGCTCCCCAAGACTAGCTACCACACTTTGTAGGAGTTAAGCTTGGTGAGATGAATCCACCCACAAGTATATTGGTAGAGATCTGTAATGTATGTGTATATACACATATTATATATAATTAGTGTATTGAATTAGTATTGCACAAGGCCCTATACTATGGGATTATGACTCTTAGTTGGATTTCTTGTCACCACAATACAAAGGAACAGAAAAAAAATAAGTAGTACGTAGAGGGGTTAATGTTTTGCAGGAATGTCTTAAAGGAGTTTGCAGAAATACTGCTGGAAAACTGAGGGACAATACCAGTGACTGCTATTACCACTACAGGCATCTCAAACCACTACTGAGTGTGTCTCACTGGAGTTCAGTTTTGGTTTGAGAATGTGCATTTGTCTCGAATCTTGTGACCATCCCCAGCCAGTGTGCTTTTATTTATATCACAGAGCTGTCTCATCATATGAACTGGGCTCCTTTGGGGTGAAATTAAACAGGAAGATGTGCTCCAGGAGTGCACCTAATGTGCTCCAGCCATTACAGAGTGTTTATTCCACAGGGCTGGAGTAGAGCTAGCCTGAAGCAAAACTGCAAAACACATCCCGTGCAGATGCCATCCAGCTGTTTTTGCTCTTCTGCTCAATAGATCTGCTCTTGTAGGACTCAGCAAGCTGATAAAGTAGGCATAGCCGTTATATGCTATAGATCACACCTGTTCAGTCATGCCCATCCACAAAGTTTTACTCAGCACTGCATGTCTCATTCAAGCTTGTTTTAGCATGGTGAGTGGGACGGTTATCATGCCGGTGGTCAAAAAAGTGCCAGTTTGTGCAGCTGAACCAGTCACTTAGATGCAAAGATCCCGCTTGCCTATAGAAGCATACCTGATTATTTTAATTTAATCCCGGCATGCATTCCGCACTTGGCTATCACCTCAAGTATTGGCCATGCATTTCTTAATAAAGTATTTTGTTCAGTAATCTGCTTATCGTGCAGCCCAACTAGCATCATGTGAATGATCATGCATGTGCCCTGTCGCTCCGACTGGCAGACTTTGGTCATCCAAAGGGCCACAAAGATGATTAAGGGAGTGGAGCATCTCCCTTATGAGGAAAGGCTGAGGGAGCTGGGTCTCTTTAGCTTGGAGAAGAGGAAACTGAGGGAGGGACCTCATTAATGTTTATAAATATGTAAAGGGTGACTATCATGAGGATGGAGCCAGGCTCTTCTCACTGGCATCCAATGATAGGACAAGGGGAAATGGATACAAGCTGGAACATAGGAGGTTCCACTTAAACATGAGGAAGAACTTCTTCACAGTAAGGGTAACAGAACACTGGAACAGGCTGTCCAGAGAGGTTATGGAATCTCCTTCTCTGGAGATGTTCAAAACCTGCCTGGACGTGTTCTTGTGTGATCTGATCTAGGTGGTCCTGCTCAGGCAGGGGGATTGGACTAGATGATCCTTTGAGGTCCCTTCTAATCCCTAACATTCTGTGATTCTGTGTGATTCTGTGATCCCCTGGTCTGCACATCCCCCTTTAAGCCCTACTCTTTCTGTGGCTGAAAAATGATATTACAAGTATCCTTATGGGATTGGTACAGTCTCAACAGTTCGCTGTGGTCAGTGCCTTCCCTACTCTGTCACTTGGCTGTAAGCAGTTAACCACATACAGGACTTAAATCCTTTTCTGCCCAATGTTTAAGTCTCATCTCTTTTCTGCTGGTTCTCTGTTGAATCACAGTTGTGAGAGTAAAGTGCCCTGGGCTTCTGTGAGTCTGTATAGATCATACACCATATTAAATGAGAGTCTTGGCTTTTATGTTGCTACTGGCCTTTGCCTTCTAGTCTGCATGGTGTAATGGAGCGACATCCTAATCTGTAAGTATTGAAAGATGGGAAAATGCTAACGCTTGTGACAAGTGACTTAAAAAGCGCATTTAGCTTAGATTCAGACTGTGAGAAACAGGTGGCCACTGTTGGTACTCCAGTACCTCCTCCTGTATAAAATTGGTCCAAGAATGCATGTACCTAAGTGTACATATAACAATGCATACAGAACTAACCTCATATTTCTTAGGAATCACTGACTTACAAAATGCAGCCCCACCTCATCATTCCCTGCCACATCTTAGAAACATTTGTGATAAAATAAAATTTTGTCCAAGCACTTAAATCAAGCCCTACTGAGGCAAATGGCAGACTTGAGGAGAAGAGAGTCAGGTTGTATTTCAACTTTAAATACTGAAACAAGAATCAGCTTTGATCTTTGCATAATGGCCTATAACACTGCAATGTCTTCGTCTGAGAGCTCACTGCTGCAATTATATACCCTGTGTCATCTCTATTTTATCTTCCCCAAGGATATAGACATAGTTTCAGGGCCAGCAGGTCCTGAAGATATGCAATGCAGGAAATGGTGCCCATTAACATGCAGCAAAGAGCAACGAGTCTTTTACTTGCTTTGCTGCAGAAGTCACAACTCATTAACACTGAAGACGTAAATGTTGTATTAGAGATTTGCTAATAAAAACAACATATATTGTTGCTAAGATCCTGAGTTCACCTGCAGGTTAAAAAATCAGATGACATGACTTGTGGATGTTTTTATAAATCCTGACTTGAGAAATTCTGTCTTTTCTTAATAACATTAACTGACATTTTGTCTAAATAGGATTTTTAATTAGGAAATTAGAGAAATTAAAAATGCAGTGCACCAACAATTTCTGTCCAAATCAAACCTCTCTGATTCTTTGGAAGCTGACCTTTTTTGGACAACTTAACACCTCTCATTCACTAGCAGGAATGACATAGTGACCTCCTTGGTATTTCGATAAAGGCAAAGCATTTAAGTTTGTATATGGAGATGATATTCTTAAAACTATAACAGTCTCATCAATACTTTTAAAACTTCTGGCATAGCTGACAGATCAGTACTGTTAACGAAGCTATTTTCTTCTCCCAACTTGTGTTGCCTTAGAACCACAGTCATTTCATGCTGCCCAGTTGGCCTTGCTCCTTTTTTCCTTATTAGAAAATACCTGAAATTCTTTAAATATTGAGGGTCAGGAGAAGTCCATTATTTGACTTACCTTAGTTGTGTCTCTGAATGCCTATTAATAATTCTTTGTCTAAACAAACTGACCCACTCCAACATAGTGCTTAGATTTTTTTTTTTTTTTCAGTTGTGAGAAGATTCTACAGAATATTTGATGTTTTGCTAGTTAACCAGAGCAATACCTTGGACATTCTTCATAATATACCTACAAAGTATCTACCTTGTGAAGCAAATGAAAGAGCAGAAGGATAATTAGGGTATAAAGAATTCCACCATGCCGGTGTTATTCCAGACAGCAATGTCTAATGAATGAGAACACAAAGACATGCAGCAGCTGTCAGTTGAATACATGCCACAGTGCAGAGCAGCTCTATAAATGCTTCTGAAAGATTTATAGACTTCTATTTCTGTTCTGGTATTCTGTGAATGTATTTTATTTGGAGGATAATGTAGGGGGAGATGGGATAAGAGCGGAAGAAAATGAAATCTCAAATTAGATCACAGATTAAGATAGGGGGTAGAACTGCTCATGAATTATCACGGGCTCGTAATAGAGCTGCTGTATATTCCACACCTCAGAAAAGCACTTAACACCTTTTAGACAGTGCCAGGGTGATTTTGGCTAAAAGAATAAAAATTAGATGGAATTCTAACTCACCTTAGCTAAGTACATATTCAGTAATTAATGCATATTTGGAAGTGTTGCTCAGGGTTTCGTTACACTTGTGGAGCTGTTGGGCTGTTTTTCCGGAAGCCCATATACTGGGATACACATACATGTCGCAGTATGCGCTCTCGAAGATCAGAACAGGAGTCTGTGCATGAAGCTGTGTCTGAAGGATGATTAAGGCAGTGACTATGGTTGGAGCATATGGCAACAGAAGATATATTTGCTTCTTCTGAATTTCGTTTCTTCTCATTTCTGTCTGGCATTCTCTGTCAAGTTTCCATGTTTAGCTTTGTCAGTCTTCATTTCCCTGTTAAGGCTCTCTGGGAGGAAATCAGCTCTGGAAATGACTCTAAAACTTGCTAAATCAGAGCTCAACTAAGGCATGCTCATCTGTATCTCATCTTTTTCATGACAATCACTGAAATAATAGCTCAGGAAAGGTTACCAAGAGTTATTTCGTTTATAATGAAAATACCTAGTCCTCTGCACTAGGACAGGATTTGCTCTCAGTATTAAACCTGTACATGTCTTATCTAGCCTACTCTGGAGTATTTCTAATGGTGGTCCCCCAATTACGCCTCTTGGAAAATCTTTCGATTGTCTAATTGTCCTTGATTTTAGCATTTTTATTTCTTACATCTAACCTAAATCAATTTTTGCTTTTTTGAGTTTCAGCCCATTATTCCTTATTATATTACCCTAAAACACTTGAAGTAATTCCTCCCCATATTTTGTATTACTTCTCCTGATGTAGTTAAATAGTTATCACATCTGCTCTTCCCTGTTTTTCTCTCTGCTGTACACATTACATTCCTTTCCTGTCACTTCATAGATCATACCTGCTAAACTGTTTATTGGTTTTTGTTACTCTTCTTGCCATTTTCTCTAATTTATGCCTGTCTTTTTACAGTCAGGCAGCCTATCATACACAGCCAAAATAAAACCTGTTACATAAAGGAAAAGTGAATATGGAATCTCATTTTGTAGCAGCCATTTTAAGAAAGTGTTTTGAAGGTTTATTAAGGTATTATGTACCTAATTAGTCACTTTTACGAATGCTGAATCACTATGTTCTATGTCAGCATAATTAACTTATGTTAATGAATCTAATAAGTAGCCTGACTAATCAACCTTCTTAAAAATAAATATATCATTTAATACAAAGTTTTTGTTTGGAGTCCTAGCAGAATCATTCAAAAACTAATTTAACCTCATGGAAGTTGCTGGATTTGTAATTATTCTGAGTTACACAAGCAGTCTTGGAAAGAACAGGAATTTCTGAATTAAGAAGGCTGTAGATGACATTCAACAGGAAGAGAGCAAATTCACAGGTGACAAAAGTCTATTGATGCCGGTAGAGATAACTGCACCTATGGCAATAAGGAAACAGTCCTCATTTATATCAAGAGTATCTTTCAGGTGGCTTCTACTTGAGAAAGACTAATATGTCAGAGAAGTCTTTATTAAAAAATAAATGTTATATAAAAGTAAAGCTTTGATAATCTTATTTTGTGTGACCATATTTTGTCCTCAGGCAGGCAATTTCAGAAACCCACTTTATATTTCAAAACTGGTAGTTGTGTTTTAAAACCACACCAGAACTCTAGCCAACAAGGTATCTTATCATCAGCAGCTTAGACAGGACCTGTAGCAGCGCAGAAAGGCTCCGGAAAGCAGGCGAGTGTCTTTAATGCTTCTTGAGCAGTTTCATTTAATCCAGATCAGGACTGATCAGGAAAGCTGCAGCAATTAGGAGCCCTTTGGTGTTATCACTGGATACTAACATCGGGAGATTCTCTTCACTGAAGAGTTTATAACCTAAATATAAGGCAAGGGACAATGCTTAGGAGGACATTTGGAGAAATGTTCCCAGATTCTGGTGTATGCTGGATTATGTCTCTATGATAGAGCAGGAAACATCACCATAGGTGGGTACACATCTATTCCACTTATAATCTTCTTTTCTCCTGTCAGAGAGGAGCTATGGCATAATCACAGTAACCTGGTGCTGGAGCCTGACAGAACTCATCCAGAGCAATCTGGCCTGTCATGTAGGAGAGCTCAGAAATGCTACTGTTCCATTACAAAGAGCATTTGCTAAATTCTTCTTCACCTCGAGTAAATCACAGTGAAGTTTGTAAAAGAGACTTCAAGGATTTCTTTTTCTTATATTCCAAGAATAAGAACGATAAGAAGAATGAATCACAGCTTTACCCCAAACTGTTGCTTCTAGTGATAGGCTCCAGGATGCTTCATTGCATGGCTTTGATCAGAAGAACAACTGTGGTTTTGATTTTAAAGAAACAAACCCAGCTAAAGTCAGATTGAGTTTAATGAATCTGCATTTTGCTAAAAATAGATTGTGTTTTCATGAAATTCTTTGCAATGGAAATGGCTTTTGTTTTGGGTGCTTTTGTTTTTGGGGGTTTTATTTGAGAGTTAATGCACATGGAGGCTCCCAGATTGTCTTTCTTTAAGTGGTGTTGTACCCTAAAAAACATTGCTTTAATAGACACCTTTTATAGAGCAGTGCAATTACATGATCAGTCTTGCAGCTCAAAGAATTTCTACGTCCTCATGAGAAAATAAATTGTAGCTTTAATTTCAGGACAATTTAATAATACATTAGTTACACTGCCCAGCCTTTGGAAGGTGCCAACTGTATGTGACTGTATGTGATTTCTTAACTGAACCATAGTCTATAGTATTTTCAAATGCTATTCATGGCATTGTAGCACGCTTACCATTTCACTCCTGCTGAAGCAATTCATTCAGGAGACATGTGCTTGTTTGGCTGCTGACTGGAGTTGGCCTGACCTGAAGCATATGCTATGTGGACGAGGGAAACAAGATGAGAATCCGTGGGTGGGAGACCAGACTGAAATTTTCCGGGATTCAGGTCCTTCAGAAAAGCAGGGAGACCATTTCATCTAATTTAATGGCAGTGTACCATGATGCAAGCTGGCAGCTTACAGTCGTTTTCAAAAACACAGTTGTGAAAAATGAAAAATCAACAAATATTGTTGTCCATTTGAAAGAAATTCAGACAGAGCTCAGCAAATGGATTGCTGTTATTTAAGATCTGGGAAGAGCTGCTCATAACGAAGATCTGAGCTATACATGCTATTATTCCATGATAACTGATGTGTTTCACACCTAACTGGATTCAGATTTACTTCCCAGAGCAGATAATTTTATCTAGAACCATCAGTCTGTCTTTTCTTGCACATATACCAATAAAAAACCAATATATTTCATCATGCCCCTTGGAAAACCTTCTGGTTTGACTCAGAAATTTAGGTCACACTAATGCCCTAAGAACATGTCATTTACCTGATAGTCAAAATGGACATGCTCAATTAGTCTGAAAGAGAAAAGATTAAAAGAAGAGCAAGAATTCCTATATTCAGCAAATAGCATAAATGGAATTTTAATCCACGCTGAAGTCAGGTTTCAGTACGGCTGCTGAAATGGGAGGTATGGCTAGAACAAAATCACTATGTCATCACACTGCTTTGAAAAAAATTCCTTTGTGTTCCTCTACATGTGAGTCTGAGATAGCATGCATCATGGAGGAGTCTGAAGGAAAAATCCATAATGGAGAGGATCTGAACATGATGCGTGCTTCACCAACACATGCTGACAATACTTGACCTCCTCGTTGTCAAAAAGAACACACTTGGATTACTGCTTCAGCAACTCCATACATGAGAAAGTTTTTAATAAAACATTTTTGAAGATTCATAATCAATGTAAATAATTTTATTTGAGAGAGCAGATAGCAATTTATGGATTAAGAAAAAGAAAAGAAGCGGATGTTGCTGGATAATGTTCTCAAAACTTCTTTAATTAGTACTGTTAATTCCTTCTGTCATTGTGATCTGGCAGCATATTTCATAGTGTTTCGTTGTTTAATTTCTATGGCATTGGCCTATGTGTATTTCAAACATATCAAGCATATTTTCAAAATTTTGCGTTTGATAATGATTTTAAAATTAATTTAGTGCTGATTGTGCCACAATTTTTCCAAAATTTGTTCTATTTGGAGGTACAACCTCAATGTAATCAGTGTTTGGATATTTGAAAATTTAGGATGGTGCTGTCTTTTCAGTGGTATTAGTAAAGTCACATTGGAATTGGCTTATTCTGAATTTGTACGCATATATTTATTTACCTTGTAGTCAACTGCTATAGTTCTGATAAGTAACTAAATTTGGGTTCAAAATAATCCTTGCTGAAGGCCTTGGGTCAGCGAATGTCTTTTGTGTAAATAACAATCAGAGGATTTTGTAGGAGATAATAAAATTTAATCATATTTAATATGAAATAAGGCATTGCAAAGTAACTCACTTATTGAGAATAACCTGATAGGGAAATTCTCCACTGTAGTCTCCCTCGATAATACAGATAGGGTACAAAAGAAGCAGTCTGTATTCTTGCAAAGTTTGTTGATATTTCCAAAATAAATGTTAACAAGTTCATCAGTCTCATAATGAACGATCTCTCATTTTCCTTTTCATGTTCCACAAACTTGAAAACAGCAATAAACAAAATCATATTTAGATAGTAAACTCTTTCAAAATGATTAAGTCATGATTGTACTCTCATTTGTGCCTTTATAAGAGCAAATTCATAAATCCAGATATTCCAGTATGTATTATTTCCAGTTTACACTGCAGAAGAAAAATTATAAAGATCATATACGGTTTCTCTGTTTCATACTGCATTAAGCAGGAGCCTTAATGATCTATTCCATGGTAACATCTGGAAGTCTCAGTTAGATAAAATGCTGTTGTGTTAGGTCTCCTACAAACATATGGTTGGAAAAAGTCCAACTCCTAAAGAGCTCTCAGTCTCAGAAATGCTTGAAGAAGGAAAAATAATTATTCACATTTGGTAGCTGCAGACACGAATCACAAAAAGGTGATGTGACTTGCCCAGGGATATACATCCAACCTCCGGCAGAGCTAGGATTTACACTTTCATCTTGCTGCTCAGTGCATTCATCAGAAAACCTTCATGCCTATTGCAGCCTGAATGTGACCCAGCTTTGCTGAAAAACGTTTCTGGTTTTGAGGAAATAGTATTGTCCAGCCCTTCTGTCCAGCCCTTGTGCCTGACTAATTTAGTGGCCTTCTATGACAAAGCTACAGCACTGGTTGATGTGGGTAAAGCAACAGATGTCGTTTTCCTGGACTTGTGCAAGGCGTTTGACACTGTCCCACATACATCCTTGTCTCTAAAACGGTAAGACACGGATTTGACAGATGGACCACTCGGTGGATAAAGAACTGGCTGGATGGTCGCACTCAAACAGTTGTGGTCAATGGTGCGATGTCTACATGGAGACCAGTGTCAAGCGGTGTCCCTCAGAGGTCTGTTCTGGGTCCAGTGCTGTTCAACATCTTTGTCAGCGACATGGATGACGGCATTGAGTGTACCCTCAGTAAGTTTGCTGATGACACCACGTTGTGTGGTGCCGTTGACTCACTTGAGGGAAGAGATGCCATACAGAGGGACCTTGATAGGTTTGAGAATTGGGCCAGTGCAAACTGCATGAGCTTCAACAAGTCAAAATGCAAGGTCCTTCACCTGGATCGGGCCAATCCTAGGCACAAATACAAACTGGGCACAGAGTGGGTTGAGAGTAGCCCTGAAGAGAAGGATTTGGGGATGTTTATAGATGAGAAGCTCAACATGAGCTGGCAGTGCGCTCATGCGGCCCAGAAGGCCAACCGCATCCTGGGATGTATCAAGAGAAGCGTGGTCAGCAGGTCAAGAGAGATGATTCTCCCCCTTTACTCTGCTCTTGTGAGACCCCACCTTGAATACTGCGTCCAGTTCTGGTGTCCCCACCATAAGAGAGACATAGATCTGTTGGAGCGTGTTCAGAGGAGGGCCACAAAGATGATCCAGGGGCTGGAGCACCTCGACTATGAGGACAAGTTGCAAGAGCTGGGATTGTTCAGCCTTGAAAAGAGAAGACTTCTGGGGGACCTAATAGCTGCCTTCCAATACCTGAAGGGAACCTATAGGAAGGCTGGGGAGGGACTTTTTACAAGAGTGTCCACTGATAGGACAAGGGGAAATGGGTTTAAGTTGAAGGAGAACAGATTTAGATTAGATCTTAGGAAGAAATTCTTCAGTACAAGGGTGGTAATACTTTGGAATAAATTGCCCAGAGAAGTTGTGGATGTCCCCTCTCTGGAGGTGTTCAAGGCCAGGCTGGATGGAGCCTTGAGTAGCCTGCTCTAGTTGAGAGGTGTCCCTGTCATGACAGGGAGGTTAGATTAGATGATCTCTGAGGTCCCTTCCAGCCTATGCCATTCTATGATTCTGTGATTCTGAACCCTAGTGTTCCTTGCAATCTCTCTGCGTGAGTTCCCAGTCTCAAAATCTCCCTAGCGGATTTGGGCAGAATGTAAATTTGAGAGTTGTTTTGTGGGATTCACAGTATATGTTATTAGAGACTGAGGGGCTTTAGCAGAACTGTGAGAATGTAATTATAATTAATAAATTTGTGTTCTACGGAATATAACAGCTGAATTTAGTTCTTGTTATTACAGTATTTCCATTGACTACCAGCCATCACCATACAATGAGGTTTGATATCATATCGGGGCAAGGGGGCTGAATTTCTCTGTGGTTGACATGCTAACAGCAAGGTTTGGAAGGGTAGATTTTTAAAACAGTGAGCAAAATGATTAACATGAGACTGAAGGGCAAAGTAATAAAACTTTTAAACAACTAACTAAGCCTGGAGGCCACGTAGGAACATTGTAGTAGAGGCACAGATGGTGTGCATACCGATGAGCAGGAAAACATAAAAGAGAGAGCAAAACTGTATGGCTAAATGTAGAATTATGTAACTTTTACTGGGGCAACAGATGTATTATTTTCTAAAGCAAAAACCCACTGTAGACAGCAAAGGGAAACTCAGATGGAAAGCTATAGTAGATTCACTACCAAAAGAAAATCAAGGAGTGAAACTGTGAAGAGAACAAATAACAAAAGATGGAAAATAATGAAATGGTAATGGGAGATTTTGAGACACGGAAAGGTTAGCACCTGGTTAGCACTTCTGAGATTTCAGAATCTCCATTGACAGTGTTGCATTTCAAGGTGTCTATAGCCACCTTGTTGAGTTGTCTTGGCTGAATGCTGAAGTATTGCAGACATTAGCCCATGACCTCTCTTTTTCTCATCTCCTGATATTGGTGAGCTTCTTGTCTTCTGCCTTTGGCTGTAAACTCTGTGTGTTGGTCAAGCTAATGACACACAGAGTAATCACTCTGAAAGTAAATTTCTAAATAATTCCTTTACTTTCAGTCCAGCTAAGGAATGGTTGACTCAGAACCACAGACAACAGAACATCTGCCTGCCTATTCTCCCAACAGCAGTGTCTTCTTGATTTTAAGGTGATAGCTCTTGCCATCTAAAGAGATGAAGCTAAGTACAGCAGATAAAGATGCAAATTTTCTGTAATTACCTTGGAATAACTGCCGCTGAACCTCAATTTTTATTCTAAAGGTTATGGATACCTGCAATATTTACCATGATAAATACTCTTAGGTGACTAATAAAATGGTATTTATTCTGAATCCATACTGCCAGAAAGTCCTGAGAGTCATATTATTATGTGGCACCCTTTTCTACTTGAAAGGCTCAGATCTGGATGGGAATACGCCCCTGGGAGTCTCAGCTGGACGTGTGGGAAGCAGAGCAACGGGGAAGGTCACTCAAACACAGAGGCTGCTGACCCAGCACTTCGCTTGTTTCTGACAGATCTTCTGAAGCACCTTAAAAGCCTCTACTCCTTGGTTAAACTCTTAAATGGTTACCATCTCCAGGGAGCACCATCAACAGATGCTAATTACATCTCTTGGGTTGCTATTACTTAATCTAGCCTATCAAATGCACTGCTTCACAGCAATAGAAAAAGATTTTCCATAGAAACTGAGAAAGTATTCCCAGTCCTTCTGTACAACTTTTTAGACGCAGTGTGGCCTGCTTCACAGTCTTTCTTTGAGGCATCTCATTCTGATCACCAGCTGTGTTCAGATCTCCAAAGTAAGTTCCTAAGTTTCCTTCATTTTTAAGCTTATTGCTATTCTGTCAAAATTTAATCAGTTCTTTTATCCCCCTCTTTGCTGTTCAGTGCCTACACATGTGGAGCTCTTTTTGTGTCTCCAATCTAGAAAAACATTAAACATTAGCAATATCACCCCTTCTGTTCTCAAGCCGACACAGTCAGTACTCCTTGACCCTCGGGTATTTTCTGAGCTTCTCTGCATCTGAACTCAGCATGAGGAAGTGTCAAGCACAATGGGAAAAGCGAGGAAAGGCGAAATTAATTCTATTTCACATTCGTCTAATGTTATACTGATAGTGATTGACCTGTGTGCTTGTGGGTGACGCACTTGGGATCTGCAACTGAATTGTTATCTTATAAAGATGATTCCTGTTTCATGATTTCTATGGTTGCAAAATGAATTGTCTATGCATATGTATGTGATAAACAGTACTGCTGAAATGATGCAAAATCTGTAGAGATGCTGTTGCAGTCTGTGTTAAAGGACATGTTTTCAATAGAATTTTATTTTTATGTGTGGTTTCAAATTCCACAGGACTTTAAAACAGATTAACAATGTTAGAAACATGGGTGAAATATAATTAACGAGGCTATTCTGTGCCAAAACTAAATCCCTGCCCTTAATTCAGTGTCTGTAACTTCTTCATCCTTTCCATACTTTAGGCAGGAGAGATGAAACCTAGTGTCACAACTTGGCCAGTGGCATTTATTGAACTTTCTGTTGTTGTGAAGCCATGTGCTAGCGTCTGAGATCTGAGCATATTCTCTGATCCCTGTGTTGAGAAAGTCCAGTTACCTATCGTCCTCTACCTTCCTCATATGGTGGAGATACAGCTCACTGGACTGTGGTATCAGCACCTCTGTGGTTGCCGTGGAGGGCTTTCAGCAAAACTAGGGCATGTTACCACAAGCATGCTATGAGATATGGTAGACAGCAATATGAGTTGGGCTTAAATAGCTGAGATACTTATTGAAATGATAAACGTAACTACACAACTTGCTTGATCCTTCCCCATAATGTTTCTGAACTCACTAAACTATACTCATTAGGTGCCTTTTAGTAGGCAATGCGTTTCTGTTCGTAGGCACTTAGTTCTAGTGGGAAATACAGAAAACTTTCTTAGGAGACAAAAGCAGCAAGAGTGCATCTGAATGATTGCTAGGTGAATCATTCTTCTACCATAATATTGACAGCAGTCTCTCCACATGTTTCTCCACCTTGCAACAGGCTCTTTACACAGGCCTTCTTTGTTCCATTTATAAATCACCACATTCAAGCCTATCTCAGATGTCTATCACCCCAAAACCTCATAAAGCATTTGGGCAATCCTGCTTTATCAGAACTCGCTTGGCTCTGCTGTTGCAGCTTACAGCTTCATGTGAGAGCCGGCTCCTTGCCATCCTCCAACAGACTGTCCTCCTGCTGCTGCAAGGCCATGAAGACAGGGAAAGGGCAGAGAGCAGGATACTGAGTTACTGAGAGTGGCTTCCTTGCTGCTTCGCTTTTCCCTTCCCAATGCTTTTCTACTCTCTAACCAGTATGTAGTCATTCACGTTGACTCCCAAAATGTTTTTGAGAAGTCTTGGGTTGAACTCGCTCCTCTATGCACTGACACGTGGGAGTGGTTCTTGGTGTGCCTTGTTACCATCCCTGGCCCAGCTCTGCTCCTCACAGCAGGACAGGACCGCTGTGAGACATTCATACAGATTTGCTTTGTCTTAGCCTTCCTTTCAGAATTGCTTCTTATGGTGACAGGATGATCTAAGCAGGCTGGCTACCACACAGATATAAGAGTAAAAATATCAAGATCATGGATGCTGATGGACATTTATTGAGATGGACATTTTTAGAGACATCCTTGTCTCTCAACTAGAAAGACATGGTTTTGATGGATGGACCACTCGGTGGATAAGGAATTGCCTGGATGGTTGCACTCAAAGAGTTGTGGTCAACGGTTCAATGTCCAAGTGGAGGCCAGTGACGAGTGGTGTTCCTCAGGGGTCAGTACTGGGGCCAGTGCTATTTAACATCTTTGTTGGTTGGTGACATGGACAGTGGGATTGAGTGCACCCTCAGCAAGTTTGCAGATGACACCAAGTTGTGTGTTGTTGTGGACACGCTGGAAGGAAGGCATGCCATCCAGAGGGACCTTGAAAGGCTGGACAGGCGGGCCTGTAAGAACCTCATGAAGTTCAACAAGGCCAAGTGCAAGGTCCTGCACGTGGGTCGGGGCAATCCCAAGCACAAGTACAGGCTGGGCGGAGAATGGATTGAGAGCAGCCCTGAGGAAAAGGACTTGGGAGTGCTGGTGGATGAGAAGCTCAACATGAGCCGGCAATGTGCGCTTGCAGCCCAGAAAGCCAACTGTTTTCTGGGCTGCATCAACAGAAGCATGGCCAGCAGATTAAGGGAGGTGATTCTGCCCCTCTACTCTGCTCTCATGAGACCCCACCTGGGATACTGTGTTCAGCTCTGGAGTCCCCAACACAAGAAGGACATGGAGGTGCTGGAGCGGGTCCAGAGGAGCCTGAGCCTTCTCAGTTGTCATGTTCCTTTGAACAGTGTATCTCTTCTTAAAATCTTCTAAGATTTTGAAAAAGCATAATAAAATATTCAGTAGAAAAAAATCTTGAGAAATATTGGTTTATGATAATGATATTAATAATTCCATTACTAAACCAGCTCTTTTCATCTCTTCATAAGGAATTTATAGGTGAAAATAACCTTTCTGATTATGTAGTAGTTCTTAGTCCTGCCAATGAAAATTCAGTTTGTACTTTAATGTTTTCACAAGGTATATTCTGTGTATCCCAATATTTGAATACATCTCTTCATCTTGTATGGGTATCGATATTATTTCTATATTTATTTTCAAACTTCATCTTGCACTCCTGTTTTATTTTAAACATTGGAAAACTAATAAAAATAATATTAGCTTCTTCTATATACTTAAGGACATTATTGTTAACTTAACGCAATTAATAAAATCTTTAGCTTTTTACCAAGAAGTTAATTTTTAAATAAATTGAGAAGCATTCGCGGAAGAGGAACTGCTTTTCTTTGAAAATTATTGCAGAAATTCAAGCTTCATTTGCAAAAAGTTGATCATTGTTGTCTAGATTTTTAGAAAAATCAAACTCTTCACCCACTTCACAAGACAAAATATTATTATCTTTCATTTTTATGATTATTGTGAAAAGCGTCTTCAATCCACTTCAAAAAGATAAAGTACAGCCACAGTAGGATTGTTGAAAACTTAAAAATCTTGGATGTCTATCCTGTGAGGAGGAAAAATACCACTTGCATCAACATGTTTGTTGACTCTTAGTTGTAGAGATAACCATCCCTCTTTACATTTTTCGTGTTGCAGGGAGACATGGTTTATAGCCATTAATAGAGCTGTGGGGTTTGGGGAAGGAGTATGTATTGCTGCACTTCCTTGCAGCTGATGAGAGCAACCTAGAAGACTGGCATAAACCCGGCCTGTCGATGTGAACTGCTCAGCTACAGCTAGCAACCTTCCAGCAATGGTTTCAGCGGTGGGAGGTTAGAAACTCAGACCACAACTGACCTGTTTGTATTGAAGGTTTGACACAACAAAAGGATGGGCTTGCTGAGTTTACATCCTACTGGACCATAACTTTTAGACAGACTGCGTCTCTCGGTAAGACAGCTGAAAGACTCATCCCACCACTGGCTGAAGACAGAAACTGGTATTTGAACCTGGGTTACAGACTTAACAGACTATTATAATTTCTGCAAATGCTTCCACCTGGGGATGGGGACTGTACCCAGTGACAGAGAACATACTATTATTTGAAATGGCTTATTGCATGTAAAGGTTTTTCAGCACTCGACCTGCTAGTCACTGAGGCAGGAGTGGAGAAATATGATTGGCTGAGCAGGCATAGCAGGAAGAAGCATCAGTTGGCAGTCTTGACAAATCATAGAATCATAAAATCATAGAATGGTTTGGGTTGGAAGGGACTTTAAAGATCATCTAGTTCCAACATTCCTGCCACGGCCAGGGACACCTTCCACTAGATCAGGTTGCTCAAAGTCTCATCCAACCTGGCCTTGAATGCTTCCAGAGACGGGGCATCCACAACTTCTCCGGGCAACCTGTTCCAGTGCCTCGCCACTCTCAGAGGGAAGAATTTTTTCCTTAGATCTAATTGAAATCTCCCCTCTTTCAGTTTAAAGCCATTTCTCCTTGTCCTATCACTACACACTCTTGCAAAAAGTCCCTCTCCAGCTTTCTTGTAGGCCCCCTTTAAGTACTGGAAGGCTGCTATAAGATCACCCTGGAGCCTTCTCCACGCTGAACAACTCCAACTCTCTCAGCCTGTCTTCATAGGAGAAGTGCTCCAGCCCTAGGATAGTTCCTATGCTGTTATTAAGACAGAAGCTATTTTAACTTGACAGAAAAACTTGTTATATGATTTCTGTTGTGGTTCAGCCCAGTCGGCATCTAAATGCCACACAGCTGCTCAGTCACCCTCAGGGAATGGGGAAGACAATTAAAGGGGAAAAGAGAAGGAAACCCATGGGTTGAGATAAGAACAATGTAATAATACAACATAATATATGAAAAGTAAAATACGTACAATGATAATAATACAAAGTAATGATGCACAATGTAATTGCTCACCACCCTGTGACTAATGTCTGTCCTGTCCCAGCAAATGACCTCGAAACAGATAAGCCCCAACACCACAGTCCTGGATGAGCCAGAGGCCCGAAAAGAGAGAGATGGAACTCCAAGACCCCAAGAGTGAGAGCCCCTGGAAGAGCAAAAGTGCTTCTTTCCAGTCAGCCCTTATTTATATACTGAGAATGATATGGAATACTCCATTGGCCAATTTAGCTCTCAATCCTAAGTCTAAGTTCAAATCATAAGGGCAGTTATGAGTCCTTTGTCATGGCCGTGCTTCCCCCCAGCCTGTTGTGCTCCTGCACACTGGTTAGAACATGGGAAGCTGAAAAGTCCTTGAGGTCTCAGTGCCAACTACGAACATCAGTGTGCTATCAACATTCTTCTCATAACAAATCCCAGACTAAATACAAAACACAGAGCTCCTCTAGCTGCTAAAAAGAAAACTCAACTCTGTCCCAGGACAATCTCCCAAGTAATATATCCATGCTGATCACAGATTTTGCTTGATGTTGGTGGCTGGGTTCCATGAAGGATGTGAATGACAGAATTATGAGCCATCATATTCAATATGGTCTGACAGCAGACAGGGCAGGCAAACCAGCACAGTCATTGTAGTATTTTTTCCTTAGAAGATTTAACCTTACAACCGCCTCTGAGCTGAGAGTCTGAGTCTTTGTGAGATAAGCCACATAATTCCATGCTGCTGGTTCAGATGTTGCTAGATGCATAGCAATTTAGGCTGCAGGTGGTCAGCTGGGCATGTGGCAGGTGACCCTGCCTATAGCATCCCCCAACCAGGGGGGAGCATGGACTGACCAAGTTCTTGTTTAGTTTTGCTGGTATACCTGTTGTGTTCTTGATCCATGGAAAACTGGGTTGAGATTCTAATCTTACAGGGCAGCAATAAAATCTGTCAAATATCTTTCTTTCCAAATTTTTGTAGCGTATCTTCTGGATTCTCACAGTTTAAATTTGAAAAGTGAAAAATCCCAAACAAACATACTTCTCTCCCAGGAGTATATTACCTGGGTAGGTAAGCTGATGGAAAAATATCTAAATATGATTTGAAGCCACGTCTTGGAGTTGAGTGTATTTCATAACCCAGACTTCTTGCATAGCATACAGAATTAGTATGCTTATGTCTACATTTCAGTTTTAGGCTGGAGTCTTTCATCACTCTTCTGATGCAGGCAAAATCTTTTATTTGTTGTATGTTAGGACCTAAACTATGCCAGAGTTTTGAGATGAGTCCATGCAGATCTTTCCCAGACAGTAATTTTATGTTCTAGTAAAATATGATATTTACCTTTATGCTTAAACTAGAATGATTAGCTCTCTGAACAGAGAAACAAAATCTAACTGGTAAGAAAAAGCGGTGAGGAATGTCTTAAACACAATTCTACCTCTATCCATTGTGCCCTTGCTTCTAGTCTTATTTTCAGTAAGTTCATTGTCTTACTGAGTTTCAAGACGCTCTACATACACAAGAAGATGCTCTTCCCCTTGCGCCTAGAGAAATTTGACCTTGAGACCTGTGTTGTTTGCTCCTTACTGAGAATTTTATTCTCCTGCCACACCCTGCAGCATCTAGAAATGTTTCTCTCCCAAGCAAGTTCATCTACCCTCCAGGGTATACCAGCTGCTGAATTTTATTTTTTTTTCTTTAAGGGAACCAAGAGCAAACAATCCAGACTCTGTTCATCGCAGTCTCATTTTTTCGAATAAAATTAATTGTACGGTGACTGCTGAGTTTATTTATGATGTATTATATCCAAGTGACTTCTCTATTAAAACAAAAAAAAATCCTATTTCATTTAAGTCTAAAACTACCAGAACCAAAGTTCAGCAATTAAGATTTCAGTAAATTATCACATTAGGGTTTATCTGTGTTGTACTGAAAAAGTGATAATAAACTGACAAACATACAACCAGGAGTCTAAGTGAGGCCCACTCCCTAAAAACTGCTTACAAAGAGCTGCGGAAGAAAGAGCAAATGAAACAAAACAAAACCTTCATTACAACACTCCCAGTCTGAATACAAGCATAAAACCCAATCATCCTGCTTTTTAAATCTGTAGATTTTGGTATCACGCCAAGATAATCAAGATAATTGCCAGCTCATTTTTTTCTAACGTTAGAATAAAATCATTCAGCAAGCTTCTTCATGGTAATCAGGAACACCTCGCATTTGCATTATGAAATGGACAATTTAAAATATTTAGCTTAAAGCCACAATGCAAGACAAATGGCATCCTGTATTTCACTCATCAAAACAACAGGACACCTGCCTGCAGAAAAAAAGGAGATCATCACATCAAACAGGACAGCTGGCCATTTACTCAAACATTTGAATTGCAGAGATGCTTCTCAGCTTCAATATGATCAGGTAAAGGCCAGGAATGCCTTCTCTTCCTCACTTTGGTTTTAGAAGTGAGAAGGCTTTGTCCAAATTTCTGAGGAGAAATATCTCTTAATATTCCCTTTAGGGACTGCTTCAAGACATGATGTGCTTGTGGCTGTATAGAGGCGGAGGGTGTCTGGTTCTACAGAAAGACACGTGTAAGCTCTCAGAATGAGGGCTCCTGCTCCCACTTGGAAGCGACCACCCTGAGTTGAGATGGCCTCTCCTGGCCAGAGGGGCATTCCTTGGCACGATCAGGCAAACTTAGCTCTCTCTGAGTGTCGTGGTTTTTGGACTGAGGGTCGAGACAAGAACCGAAAGGGAGCACCCACCAAACATGGTCCCGGGCAAAACATGACTCAGGCTTTCTTCATAAAACAAAACAATTTATTAACAGTTACTAAACAGGAGACACAAGGGAACGAAACCAGTTACTTGAGAGGAGAAAAGAGAAAACAAGGCCAGATCTTAAAACAACAACCTCCCCACCCCTCTATTTTCTTCCGTTCCTGGCTCTACCTCCCCCCCGGCGGCATAGGGGGACAGGGAATGGGGGAGTGCAGGTCAGTTCATCCGTGTTGTTAACTGCCGCTCCTTTCTTAAAGGAGGAAGAGCCTTTACACCATTTTTCCCTTGCTTCGGTGGATCCCCTACTCAAGAAGAAAAAAGTCCCCAAACTTTTCCAACGTGAGTCCTGCCCGCAGGATTGCAATCCTTCCCCACGGATTGCACCAGTTCGGGCTTTACCAGTCTCGGCCGCTTAGGGAGCTGCTGCCACTCGCGTCGGCGTGGGTCGTCCCATGGATTCCAGATGCCTCCACGACCTCGTCGTGCATTTCCATGCCCATTATTCACAGTACCTGGTCGTGCATCTCCTGCTCCACGACCTCTCCTGGGCTCAGGCATCTCTTCTCCGACGTGGGTTTCTCCACGGGCCACGAGTGGGTCTCTGCTCCGCCGAGTACACCCTGGCTGCAGGGGGGCCGCCTGCCATCTTCACACCGATTTGCAAGGGAAACCTCAGCTCCAGCACACCTCCTCCTGCTCCATCCTTAACTGACCTGGTCGTTGTGGTTGTTTTCTCTTAGATCTTAATCTCCTCTAGAGGAGCTCGGCCCGGCGGGCACCCCGGGAGCGAGGCGCTTCCCGAGGGCCCCCCCCATGCGGCTTCCCCGGCGCCATCTTGAGCACATGGCGCCGGCCCGGGCCCGGGCAGTCGCCTGGCCGGGAGCCGGGAGCGAGGGCAGCGCACTCCTGCTCTCTCCTCGCTCCTGAGCAAAAAGCCCCTTTCCCGCCCCTTTGTCCCAACTTAAATAGGGCAATTCGCAGAGGCGCCAATTTGGCTCAACCCCCCGAGGGGGGATGGGACTCAGATCTGGTGGCACAGGGAGCAAATCCCCTCTCCTGCCACCAGAACACCCATCAAACTATCACACTGAGACATGACTCAAGTCCTGTTTCTGAGGTGGGATTGGGATGTCTGGGATTTTATGCTCACCCAGATCCCCTGTCACAAAAGGACAGATGAAAGGTCCACACATGCAGGAAGGCTGTAGAGTCCCTTTGGCACTTTTCCATGCTGCCTAAATACCTAATTATTTCTTGTGTTTAAGAGGAGCTGTTGCCTACTGACTCCATATCCTGATACACAAAATAATCCCTGGATGTGAATGACCCGGGTTCAAATCGGCATTCCAGTCCAGAAAGAGGCGGTCAGACACAGCCCCGGTCTTTTACATGAATGAGTTGTCAGTCACGCTGGACCTACCTGAAGGCTCTTTTGACAAATGCTCATCACACCCGCGACTTTCTCATGGAAAGTTTTAACTGTTGAAAATTTCCACGTCTAAGGGACGATCAGAGTGCAACATGGCTGGGGCATGCAGTGGCGGGGTAGTGGGGCAGAGACTTCCCACGGTGGCCCCATTCCACAAGAGGTGGGGAGCATGTGAGAGGAGGTGAAGCTGGTCAGGGTCATCGAGACCAGTTAGCATGCTCAGGGCCCCTGGCAGTAAACTGTTTACTTGGTTCAGAAATGCTCATTAAAGTCAGCTCCAGACCGAACATCCTTTTGCCTTCTACCAAAGGGTGATGGTGATAGGCAAGAGAAGAGTGCAGGAGAAAGACTGAAACCTCTTGCCACAAATGCAAATTAAAATATGTTCAAAGCAAAACATGTGCAATAATAAAACATATCCCACTGAGATAATTTAGCATGTGAGATTATCTATACAAAAATGCAGCTAACAAATGATCTTCTTCATTTTCATGTAAAATGAAATAAACTAAAATCTTTTCAGATCAGTATGTAAATCAAAACCTAAATAAAATCATGCAATTGTTGACCATCTGCTTGCAGAGAACGTTTTTGACTGAAAAGCTGTTTAATGATGTTGACCACACTAACAATGCCTGTGAATTAGAGGAGTCATGTGCCTTGCAATGATTTGCTCGTATGTGTCTTTTCCTAAATACCTTTATTGTCATTGTTAGACCCTGACACTGGAATTTTTCCAAAGTAGGGTGTAATTAAAGCTGGCTGAGAGCTCAGGTCTCAGAGCAGAATGCTGAGCTTGGTCAGATGAATGCTGTTTCAAGCTCTGCCAATTACCACTGACTGATATTTCAGTAAAAGGTAACATTTAAAGTAATATTATGTATCTGCTCATGTTTTGCAATACTGTCCATGACTTATAAATTCTTACTTGAACACAATGTGATTTGCTTTATCCTCTGTCACATGAAGTTTGATTATCCAGCTTACCATGCATAACTGCAAACATTGCTCATAAGATTATCCACTTCTTTTTAGACTCAGCTGTAGCACATGAAAGCTTGAGCTCCTCTAGCAGTGGATTGTGGAAAGCCTATCTAAAAATCGTAAGTTATATTCACTTTAAACACACACACGTGTTATTAAATGTACATCATGGCTTACATGATTGCAAGAGAAACTAAATAAGAGATTTTGAATTTTCATTTCAGGACACAACATGAAAGAAGGTGATGTTACTGCCAACACATGGCAGCAGCTGAAGAGAGCCCTAGGCTCAGGGACCTAGCTCCCTGGGAAGAAGAGGAATGTCAAATCCATGTAGCAGGATTTCTGAACTTGTGAATAGTAAGTAGGATTAAATTCTCCAGACTTACCTCAAATCTTCCCAGGATTCTTGAGTTTGTACCTGTAGAAGTCAGATTAGTGGGTTTTATGAAAGAGCTGGTTCAGTCACCACATTACTAATAAAGGGGAAATAAAACAAAAATGGAGGATCCAGTAAAAATCATCTCTGATGGGGTTCTGGGACTAAAACCATCTCATCCAGGCTACAGTCAGGTCCTTCTGTTGTTAATTACTTGCTTGGCTTGCAGTAGAGCTGAACAAAATGTTGCCAGTAATACTCCAAATGATGTGAAATGTTCTTGTTTCTTAGGTTTCATTGCAAATGAAATCATTACAGTGCTTTTGTTGAGAATCACAAAAACCTTTTGAGTGAAAATGGGTCTTTGTTGAGGAGAGAGGAATTGGTATTTATAGCAAAAGCATTGAAAAAATGCTAGTCTTTGCCATTCTGATGTGAAAGACAGTAAAACTCGCCTGAGCTTTAGCTCTATAAGATGAACCTCAGGAGTTATAAACATAGGTGGAAAAATGAAACATGAGACTCTAAATGATAACTTATCACATTTCACCTTGCTTTATTCCTACTACTTAAAGCTAAATTAGTAAGAGAAGAGAATTAACTCATTAAAGGGGTACAGATGATGCTTTACAGAACTTGAAAACTCATTACTCTCATGCAAGACAGAGTGGGCCTAATTTGCATTTATGTAAATCCACTGGAAGAAATGCAATTATACTAGCATAACTTAATGTGAAGATGAATCAAACTTGATGCCTTTCTTTATAGCTGCGGGGAAAAAAGTTTTACTAAAGCTGGGTTTCACAAAGACCCTTTAAGGTGAAACTTAGGGTTTCTAGTTGATGGATTATTTCAATGTTTCTATCTCAGGAAAACAATTAGAAAATCCTCTTTATTTTATTTTTTTTTTTTTTTTTTTTAAAGGTAAAGTGTGGGATTTACTGGGACTTACTTTTAGGTTATGTGCATATTGATCATGCATAGTTTGTAACTGAGTTAGCTGGTCAGCAAAGCTCAGGTTTGGTTGGGCTACCCTGCAAATTCTGCCCTTTGCAGCTGGTGACATCAGGCTCTTTTAGCAGGGACTCAGAGATATATAGCCTGCCTGATAGCCATCATATATTGTCACCTTAAAGTCCAAACAGAGACCGCACAGTGCTGGGACTCATGCCCACAGCAAACGAGTGTGTCACACACAAATAAAGCAGGGATCACAACCACAGTTCCCCTCACATACTACCGATGGCTTAACTGGACCAAACACCACTTCTGAAGGGAAATAACCAGGACCTGAGTCCACCCCTGGGCTGCTGCAGCCCAGTAGTAGAGCTGCAGCCTTTTGCCAGGATGGTGCTGCCTGGAAGACAGGGCAGTGCCTTGCCAGCACGTGCACCCTGAGCCAAGGTTTTTGGTTGCTGGCTGGGTGCTACAGAGCTTTTCCCTGTGCTGCCTCGTTTCCTACAGCAGATCACAAAAGCAAAGCTGTCAAGGATTTAAGAGATTGGGAGAAGGAAAAGGAAGGATTAGCTAGTATGCGATGAGTGGGTAGGTACATGTACTCACCTGCTACTGGAGTCCTGCTCATTCAGTAGGAGTAGGCAAAGATGGACAGATGCTGTGTGCTACCCCAAATGCACTTTATCCCTCATCCAGCACTATCTCCGTCCTTGCAGTCTTGATTGTCTCCCTGGTCAGAGCACCTTCCCTGCTGGGCTCTCTGAGCACCCTCCCTGAAGCCCTCTGCATCCAGAGACTATATAACTATTCATTTCTGTCATTCTGCTATTCGATCACTGGTCCTCCCACCCATTTCCACTCACAGAGATTTCTGATGATCTCCTGGCCCAGTTCAATGGCTCACTCACATTACGCGTCACCTCACAAGAGAAACCCTTCTATTCTGGAGGAAAATATGCAAGTCAAAACACAAGTATTTATGTGAAATCTTCACAAATAAGGCAAGAAAAGAAGAGGTCCCCCTCACTATCATCCATGATTATATCAATACATCGGTGGAGAGCCATCCGTGTGATTTTTTTTCTCAAGCAAGAACCCATGTTTTATATGCTTAAAATAAAATTATTAGAACAAGTATTTGAAAACAGTAATCTAGGGATATACCTCTCTCTTCCCTAAATTGTCATCTCCACAGAACAAAACCCTGGAAACCTTGGTCTAAGTTTACTGATCTGAATCTCATAGAGGACTAGTTTTCTAAAAGAGGAGCTCTTCAGGACAATCCTCTATTTTTTTTTCTTCCTGGAGTTATTATATGATGTTCTTAGTTACAGCCAATTCTCTGGGGAGTTTTTGAGATGGAGGCGGAATCGAAAGAGCTGTCACTCATTGAAATGACTCCTTAGTGTCTGCAAGGAAGTAGTTATCGTGAGCTATATTATTTTCTACATTTCAGACCAAACTTCTAAACCATCATTTTGCAGAACAACTATGTTATCACTCCACGTTAGAAGCAAACATTTCAGTAAGTATATTTGACATACTATATTCTAGAAATAAGAGTCAGGAAAAGGATACATTGCCTCCTAAAGATCTAGCCTAAACCGACACTGTTATGTATCTGGCAGATTTTAAATATATATATAATATTTATATATAGATATAGGTATAGAAGATTAAAATTAAAGTTATATATTTAACATAGAAAATATAAACAGATATATCAACAGATATCAGAGATATATAAAGAGAGATATATTAACATATATTAACAATCAAATATATAAACATTTTTATACATGCGCTTATACCAATATATCACCAGAGATACAATAATGTGAGACTAGAATCAGCTTCTTGAAGTTGGTTATTTTAACCAAACGGCAGTTCTAATGTTTCTTTGATTTTAAGATCAGAAAGAAAGGCCATTAAATAATCTCCAGCATAACACAAGAACATTCAGAAGTCGCTTCTGAAGCTCAGAAAGCATGATTGCAGCAACAAGCACTAAGAGGCTATGTATATGTTTCAGTGTAGTCAGCTTTATATTAGTTTAGCTCAGGTATCAGAAACAATCTTGTTCTAAGATACTGAGTGCAATTTGGGGTTTCCTCAAGGTGTGTGTTGCTGAAGATACACTATTTTCACGGCTCATACCGATGTGTTTATAAAGAGCTCAGCTGTCTCCAGGCGAAGGTGAGGCAGGCAGGTTCCATTCTTTGATGTGGTTGGTTTAATGCATTAACTCCAGAAAAAGAAAACTTAATGGGCGCTCCATCCTAATTGCCGCAACACTGCAACCACATCTTTAAAGGTTTTGCAGAATCCAATTGGAGGCTTCTTCTCTATGTTACTAATTCAGCTCCACTTTTTCAGCAGGAAAATTTTAACAGGCAGGTAATCCTGTATGTGATTTGTACATAGTGTCAGAGACATAATAATGTGTATAAACATAACCAGAAGAGTACTGTAGTTTGTTGCAGTCTGAGAACTAAATGGGAATCAAATTAAGTAACAGCACAAAAGTCGACAATAGGAATGTACAAGCCACCTGATCATAAATTGATTCTCTTACATTACCTCTCAGCATAATCCCATACTCAAAATGCCAGACTTAATCAAGTTACAGTAGTTTAAAACTTCTATCAATTTTATATGTCCTCTTAAACTGATTTACCACTCAAATATAACAAACATGATTATGAAATGTTCATAGAGACTTTCATGTACTGCCTTATACAAGTAAACACTGTCTCATTGTTTTGGCTTGTGAAATAAGAAAACACAATGAGGAAATTGTGGTGGGAGAATAAAGGTAGTATCCTGCAATGCCATTTTTACTGCTACTTTTCTGTTACTGAGCTTTAAAGATCCCCTGGTTTTGATCTATGGCAGAAGAACTGTGCTAAAAACAAAATCTCTTTCCCCAATGAAATTATCACTTTCAGTCAATTCTCCTCTGGGTACCATGCTGGCTGTCCATATGTAATAACACGTGATTAAGGTAACCTGGGAAACCAGTATTAGCAGATGTAAAGGTCTACTGTTTTTAATCTTTTCCCATTTCTTGTCTTATCTCATCTCAGAACCATTGATACAGTACATAATACAATTCTTGCTATTGAACCAACAAATATAAAGATGTTATAATACTCAGGCTACTGGGCCGAAAAGGTTGCTTCTCCAGGTGTGCAGAGAAGATATGAAATGCACTGGGGATCAGAACACACACATCTATACAGCTGTCTCAGGAATGAAAAGGAAAGACGTTTTTAGGATGGTTGCAATCGATGACAGATCCAGCTACAACTAAAATGCTGAAAGCAAGGAATAGAGAATGATTTTATGTAGCTATACTACAACAGACTAGGTATAGGCTGATTAGTTTAATCATCACACACTAGACTTGTGTGTGTGTGAAAACACCTTCCTGTTGATACAAAGACAAGACTCCGCGGTGCACAAGTTAAGAGCCGACCAGAACATTGGTTCAAATACGACTGCTTTCTTTTCTAAACACCTGACATTTCTCTGGAAGCCACTGCATCTCCATAGCTATGTACTGAACAACATCTCTGTACTTCTGCTTACCATAAGAATTACTGTACAACCAGGCATTGACAACTTACAGCTCAATCTCATGAGCACACTGACCAGTTGCTTTTGCTAACAGATATTTTTAATGAAATTACTGTTTGAAACTGCTTGTTCAGTCTTCAGTTTGAATCAGTGATAACTATGGGATATTAGCTGGCACATTAATAAACAGTTGACCAACACGGGTTCCAAAATTTAACACAAAATTAAGTTAAATGTAATTAAGAAGGAAATAAAATTAAATTTTCTAGAAGTAAATATAATTTTCTAAATGTATCTGATATCTGTGACATTGCGTTACATTTTTTTCCTAGTATAGTTCATTGCAAATTTGAGTCTTCTTGAGTGGATGTGCAAGAATTATATAGAGTTTCATTGAATTATCCAGGCTTACTAAAGTATCGTTCTTGCAACACATAATTTCCTAGTAACAAAGAGTATGTACTACTTCTCAGGACAACAGGAAAAGATTCATATAGCCTACCTATAGCCATGATTCTTGTCTGGATTTGATCTCTCAAGAATCCCTACAACCCTATAAAAATCTTAGAGTTATGCATCACTGAGACTTAAATTTATAATTAAGCATGTGCATTCCAGTAGTAATTCTAATCTGAGATCTGTCATACCAAATACTGTACAAACATAAATTGAAACAATTCATAGAAGAGGTAAAATGACCGTATAACAATGGAGAATGAACTGCATGGTAACATGATGGGTTTGAGGGCTTCCCCTTCTGTGTACTATGTCTTTCAGGTATGAGCCTCTTCCATTAGTAGGGATTCACAAGTCCTTTTCCTCAGGGCTGCCACAAGCCCAATTATGAGCCTTTCCTAAATTCAGTGTCAGTTGTAAATGTTTATTACATTTTATATGTCTCTTTCCCTCACTCATCCATTGTCTGGATGATTTAAAGACCTAGTTCTCCCTTGCTAGCTTTGTCATTTCTCCTACTGCCACATAATCTCCTCAGCTCTTCCTCCCTCCTACAACTTTAGCCTTCTTAGAAATACGAAGCACACATAGCTGATGAAAACAGAAAGGGAAAATGGAGATGGAAACCACTAATTTAATATCATCTTTTGTCAACTTCATCCTTTTAGAAACTCCTCAGGGAAAATCGTATTGCTTAGAAAGAGTTTAACAGGTTTTTCAAACTACTCTAGCACAACTAAGCTGCATGATCTATTCTAATATCTCCAGAGCCAGAAAAGACCCAGATAAGTTAGAAGCCCAGATGGAGATCATGGCTTGGTCTCGAGCAGACTGTGAATTGAAATGTGGAACTTTACAAATTTTGGATCTTTTCTTCAGGCTGAAACTTGAGGAGGACACCCACCAGCATACTGTTCATATCCCAGAAAAGATCTGAACTTTCCTTGCATCCCACCAGGAAGCTGCTCTACTTCAAAAAACCTGGATTCCCAAGATTTTCAGTTCACCTTAGGAGAATATGCTAGTCATGCTAGTCAAATACAGGGGAAAAACTGAGTTCATATAACAGTACGATACAAATCCCTAGTGCCTTCAAGTTAAGAGACTGGCCACAAACATCTGCCACTCCATACCTATGGAGCTGACCAGTGAGATTTGAATGAGAAATAACACAGGCAGAAAGCTACAGCACTCATGGTACTTCTTCACAGGAAGTACAAATGGCCCCACAGGAAGTGGTGGGGCTTGTTGCTGCAAAGGAGGCTGAAATCCCATTTCATCTTCTCCAGAAATGAAATACAGCAGACTCATGCTCAGCAGAGCAGCAGAGGATTTCTGTTTTTTGGTAAGCAAGGCAGCTGAAACAAGCCATGAAGTGCTGTTGGTGTACTTTATTTGACAAGGCAAAAAAAAACCTAGGGAACTTGGCAAACCTTGTAGCACAGTGTCAGAAGACAAGTGGGAATTATCTTCAGAATAACTTTCTCTGACCTTCTTCTCAAAAAACCCTATCTCACAACTCGGTAAGAGGAGAGTGTGGGAGGAAAAAAACATCTGAATCACAGTGGAAACAAAAAAGTAATGCAAAAAGAACAGCCTGGTGCTGGTTTTGGCTGGGATAGAGTTAATTTCCTTCACAGTAGCTAGCATGGGCCTGTGTTCTGAACAGTGTTGGTAACACAGAGATATTCTCGTTATTGCTGAGCAGTGCTTACACAGCATCAAGGTCTTTTCTGCTTCTCACACCACCCCACCAGCGAGTAGGCTGGGGGTGCACAAGAAGTTGAGAGGAGACACGGCTGTGACAGCCGACCCCAACTGACCAAAGGGATATTCCACACCGTATGATGTCACATTCAGCATATAAAGCTGGGGGTAGAAGAAAGAAGTGGGGAATGTTTGGAGTGATGGCGTTTGTCTTCCCAAGTCACTGCTAGGCATGATGGAGCCCTGCTTTCCTGGAGATGGCTGAACACTTGCCTGATGATGGGAAGTGGTGAATGAATTCTTTGTTTCGGTTTGCTTGTGCACACAGCTTTTGCTTTACCTATTAAATTGCCTTTATCTCAACCCACAAGTCTCCTTATTTTTACCCTTTAGATTCTCTCCCCCATCCCACTGGGGACGTAGGAGGGTGAGTGGACGGTTGTGTGGTGTTTGGCTGCTAGCTGGTTTGAAACCATGACAAGCCTCCATATGTCATACTAAAGAGACCTTATATATTTTTAAATAGCTCACTATAGAAGGATATAAAACAGATAAAGGAACCTGGTATGGAATTATTAAATCAAATGGTATTAAAAAAGAGAGCAAGGAGGAAAGAATTTGCTCATTATACAAATTGTACTGTTAGTGTGTTGTTCTAAGTAGATGGGAGAAAGAAAAGAAGAGATCTGTAAGGGGTAAGGAGGAAGGCTGAAGTGGAATAAATAAATTTGGACATAATCTGCTGTACTGGAACTGTCCAAAGGAAGTGAATGATGAAGTTATAGTACTGCCCCCATCATTTTGCATACGTGTCTGTATTCTTGAAGAGGACTTCTCTTTCCATATCCACATTCACTTTCAGGTCTTCAAACACCATAATAACTCAGGTTAAAGAAATGTTAAAAAACGATGTAGTGTAGCATGATTTGTCAAAATGTAGACATCAAGTGTAACATTATCCTGACATTTAAAGATAAATGACACTAATTTCATGCCATATCTACCTAGCCTCTGCTGTTATATGATCTGCAATTCTGTAGCAAATGAAAAGAGATGAGCACTTTAAGTGTTGTAAGTGTTCTGGCTGCAGCACACCATCAACGTAAGTTATACTTTTCAGCTCTACTGCCACAGAAACGACGTGTGAGATATTTTGGTACATGCATGCTTCGTGCTTCTTTATATTCCTTTGAGTTGCCAAACAAAGCAAAAAGGCAAATAAGTTTTGGAGACCACAGCATAATGCATTTAAACAAGCTCAACAAGTTTTGGAAAAACAATTGCAGAACAGCATAAGAAACACTAAGAGCTGCCTTTGAACTTACTCGTCTCCACTTAGTGCAAGGGGAGTAGAAGAGTGTTATAGTAACCTCCTCTGTGTCTCTCGATATGAGCTGTGCTAGACAGTAATTATCATGACTTGGATCCTAGATGACAGATATTTACTATTTTGGTCTTTTTGTAGCTACACAAGGGATTGCAGGAGTTATATTCTTCTACTCCTTTAGCCTGCAGAACTCTTGCATAGGGGAAAAATGTAGGAGTTTCTTCTTCCAAGCAGGAAATGTTCCACTCATGAGTAGATATAGGACTTCCTCCCATACCTCTACTATACAGTATTCTCTGCTGTCTTCATTAGCAATCAGAGTAGCTGAAATTATGACTAATACTGAAAAAATGATCTAAAAAGGGGAAGATGTAAATTCTCACTCTAAGCTGAGGAAGAGCAGGGGAAAAATAACATTTATTCTCCGCTGGCAACACAGCCCTGGATGCACCAAATCAAGATGGATGATACAATGCTATTCTATCCCTGTTGTGCCCTTTACTAGCTGAATTATAAAGCTGACATTTTCCTGGAAGGAAACACAAAGCTTGCCAATCATTTTGGGTATGCACTTTAAAATAAATAAACACTGAGAATATTAATACCCCAGAGACTGACCTGTGAGGGCCATTTCCCACCTCTCAGCCTCTTTGACCGTCCCTGTGATGCATCCTGTTTTGCAGAGGGACAATTTCTGGTTGGTTATTGAGATAATAAGCTACATATGAGCCAAGTGGTTTCTTATGAACATATGGTATCCATATCAGTAGTGCAGGGACTTTATGCTAGCAAAATAGATCTCCAAGTACATGATAGCTTAACACTTTGTGTAGATCTCCAAGTACGCTACAGACTAGTTTCACAATTGTTCTGCACTGACTGGTAGGAGCTGGATGCTGAACAGGCAGTTGCTGAGAAATGGTGAACTCCAGGTTACTCACATATAAATAAGTGAAAGAATGCAATGCAGATGAGAACAGAATCTCACAGTCCACAGTCAGGACTTGTGAGTCCTTTGCAATTCTCTGCATATTGCATATCTACAGAATTAAGATAGGTGAAGCACCACCTCTCAGCTTCAGTTCTATTTTGATGTTTCTCTTCCTACACTCCCTATTCTCATTAGACAATTTACCCGACCTTAAGAAGGTCCAAAGGAGGTAAATTCACCCTAACATAAATAACATAAAAAGTTCACACAGCACATAAAACTGCTATCTAAATTGCATGTGTAACAAGGTAATTTAAAATCAACTCCAGTTGTGAATTCAAAGTGTTGGAGTTAAAGTAGCATGAGTATTATTTTACAAAATTAAAATTTGATTTACACTAATTTACTAAATTTTCAGATCACTATATCTTGAATACTGAATTTGAAAGTCTTTATATCTTAAAATTCCTATCTTTTTTCATTTGGTTTAATTTTTCTGATACTGCCTGAATAAGTCTGGAATTTTAGTTCATTCCTTGTATAAGCAATTTAATTTAGCTTTTAACTAAACTGGTTACACATACTTCATGATTCTCAAAAGAGAAGATGCTCTTCAAACAGAGAATAATCTGTTTGAAGAGAAAAAAAAACATAATCTGTGGAGCTGCCTGTGGGACATCCAGCTTTTTGCTGGATGACTTTTTGCTCCCTTCTTTTTCTCCACTCTTGCATTTGTCAGAAAATGGAAACAAACAGGACTTTCCCAGTTTGTTCTGTTGCTAGGAACTAGTGTTTATCAGATATGCAGCCATGACTGAGAGTTACTCGTGGCTTCACATCTAATTACTGCATAGACCTAGCACCTCTCAATTTCCTCCATTAATCTCAGTGGACTCAAAACCACCAACCCTTCTTATACAGAACATTACAAATCATTTTTCCCATTTCCTGCAGCTATAGGAATTGTTAAACATAGATGTATTTATTTATACAGTTCAGTCCCAACAGTGAAGACCCAGCTTTGCTGCAGCCCAAAGCGTGGGCAGTGAGCCAGCCCCATTTGCAGTCCTCACTGAAGAAACAGTGGGCACGGCCCCATACCTACACTTCTGAATGGTGCTAACCTGCATCCTCTTCGTTTGGAGCCTGATTAGAGCTAGCTTGAAATTATCTACACATCTCTTTTGGGAAGAAGCTTGTTACACTTCAGTGGCTCTTACCCATATTCATGCTCATTCTTCCTCCTATCAAACAGCAGCACATAACTCAAGGTCAGAGGAGCCTGGAGGAGAGTACTTTGCTCAGTTCCCATCTGTCCCAAGCTCTAAGGTAATAGCTCACTTACCTTAAAAAAAAAAAAAACAAAACCAAAAAAAACAAAGAGAGAGAGACAGAAAGAAGCATAATTGCTAGTTTAGAAAAAGGAAAAGGCCCAGAGGCCTTTAGACATTCGGAAGAAAAACAAAAAAACATGCTTTGGTATGTCAACTTCTAAAAGAACTCTTCTTTAAAATGTGCATTTCCTGGGGAAAAGCTAGGAATTTGTAGTGTCTTTTGAAACCATGTCACACAGTTATCCTCTCTAACTACCTGTGACATTCAGAAAAGCAATATGGAAAATGTGAGATAAATATCAAGGGCTTGATCCTGCCCTTTGGTACAGTAGTTGAGCATCACCTCTAGTTGTTTAAAATCAGCTTCCGACTGCATATGCCCTCGAAATGTGGGAGGTAAAACAGGAAAAGCTCCTTTGGCTGTGCACATCTCAGCACAAAAGGTGATGACATTTTATTCAAGAATCGCTGCAAGTGATTTTATCTTATTTTGTTATGTAAAAAATGTGATGTTCAGTTTTAATTTACACTGCCAACACAAAGCAATAATGCTACCTCAGCAAAAGTGTAAGAATAGGCTTTGTAAAGAAAACAAACCCAATCAGCCAAATTAACAGTGCCCACACAACGCAGTATCTCTCAAAACCACTGGCATTGCACTTATTTTCTCCACAGCATTTTTCAGAGATATTGGTCAGGGTTTTTTTGTTATTTGGTTTCTGGTTGTTTTGTTGTTGATTCTTTTTTTACATGGTGCTCATTCCTGGCTCCACTGAGCTTCACAGAGGTCTGTATTTTCGGAAAAACAATTTTAAAACAACTCATAAGCATAGTTTGGATGCAAAACAGATTTATTCTTATGACTGAAGATTCATTTTGTGTCTTACTCTATTCACCCAAAAAACTCGAGAAAGTTGCTTTTTTCCTACATGTGGCCAAGAATCCATAATATCTGCTGTAATGAAAGAAATATAGATTGAGAGAGGAAAAAGAAATGAATAAAACGAGAAATGAGACAGGACAGATTCAGACAAGTAACATAAAAAAACCCACAACCTAAAGACAATAAGGGGGAAAAGGATGAACAAAATAGAGAGCAGAACAAATGATATACTGAAACAAGCTAAGCAAAGGAGTTAAAAATCTGATAAGGGAACAGAGATGACAGAAATACAAAAGAATAAAGAAAATATTAAGTAAAAAAACACTCAGAGGAGAAGCAGAAATCCACTCAGAGGAGAAGCAGAAATCCAAGTGCCCGTTCCTTCATTTGTGACACAAGCACTATTTTCCATTTACTTTGATAGGAATGGGATAAGACTGTTAATGAAAAGCGGAGAAATAGAAAATTTTCTTGAAGATGAAGGAGAGGCAAGAAGAAAATGCTCCTAGAGAAAATTAATAAGAATTAATTCAATATCTTTAATATGAAAAGTACTCTAAACCTGATACATATTATTATTGGGAATTGTAAAACTTGTAAAAATTGGGAGACAGAATTTATCACTCTATTTTAACAATTTAGGGTTGTTTCTCTTTCTGTCCTTGAAAAAATCTCAAAAGAAACACTGAAGTAAAAGACTCACAGGTTACAGTTCTGCCTCTTGTAAAATTTTTGCCTTTGTCTCTTCTTTCCTCCCCTTCTCCCTGATAAGATGAAATGACAATGGGTCTCGCTCAATAGAATTCACCTGATACATTGATCAACAGGGTATGTGGCATTTTTATGCTCCTGAAGTAGGGTCAGAGAGTACAGGAGGAATACTTGCCAGTTAAAGCTGTTTCTCTGTAGCAGATCTGGAAAAAAGATCAGTCCCTGACATGCCTCTGGGGCTGAAAATATTATTTTTATGATCACCCTCATGTATAACAGTGCGGCATGTAAATGTGAGGAGGGAAAGATGTTTTGTTGCTGTCATTGTATGGGTGCTCCAAGTCTCAGCGGTCCAAACAGAAGAGAGAGTGCAAGGATAGGAAAAGGAAAAAGTAAAGGGATATATTCAATTTAGTGGTGGAGTTCAAAACACACCCCAGCACATCCCTCCCACTGACTCATGAATGTATTTGTATACGTATTTTTATATTTTATATATTTATATGTTTGTTCTTATATGTATATGAAACTTCTGTCCTCCCCTTCCCATTGACTTTGCCTCTCCATAGTTTAAGTTTTCTTTTGTGGCTACTTTATTTCCTTCATAAAAGGTGATAGGCCCCAAAAAGTGATGGGAGATATAGCTAACTGACCACACTGGGTAAAACACAAACCCGATAATCCGAGAAGCTCTGTGGGATTGCTTTTGGAGGGCAGGAAAGCAATGGACACTGGCTGAAAAGGCAGCAGCATGAATGGCAGCTGGATCTGAGTTGCAGAAGGAGGCAGAGAAGACAAAGGAGTTTGGATCAAAACCCTTTACTGAGAGGAATGAATATGAGCTGGGTTTAATGACAACACTATTAAGTGAAGTGTTTCTGCCGCAGCAAAGAAACAAAATGTTGTGGGAACACATGTTTTGCTGGTAGGGACAGAGAGGAATGGCTGAATTTCTCAGATATACAAGAAATAGCAGCAGGATTTAATGGCAGTACTGAGGGGAAAAGAAATGCAGAGAGAAGTTAGGAAAAAAAGCATCAACTTTGTGACACTGATGATTACAGGAGATGAGAGAGTTGCCAGAGGTGACGAACAAAGCAGATGATTTATGTGAAAAATTCGTTAAGTCAACCTCCCGCAAAATGTGGAGTATCCGCAAAACCTGGGAAAGGAGGCCTCTACTGGATGATTTATCTTGTTGAGGGTCATCTACATGTTGCAGTAATTGACTTCTGAAGTCCACAGCTTCGAAACATTTTAGACACCCACATTCCTGGGTTTTGCATTATTCCTTGATTAACCAGCAAAAGTGTAACTTGACAAATTTTGGTTTATCTGTGTGACTTCCTAGGAGCTGAGTGAATTGATGAAAGGAAAACAATATCACATAAGGTTAAACTTGAGAAAGTTCAGTCTTGTAGTGAAAGCAATCACTTTAAAATAACTCCCACTGTTTTCAGTACATTTTAATCTAACTTCTGGCTAAAAGTCAGCCTCTCCTCAGCGACTCAGTTTTGCTATGTTTCAAGTGCTCCTTGTGGGCTTCCAGCTGCCCTTAGTCCTGTATAAACTGCTGTCTCATAGGAGGAGAGGAAAGCAGTAAAATGGGAATATCTCGACATATCACTCCCCTTTCTTCAAGATGCATTTGTGAGAAGGGCTTTGTGTTAGTTTTGGGTAAATAGAGTCTCACGTAGCGAAAAGACCTCGGACGTCATCAGTACTTTGGGCTCTGTTCCCTTTCACAGTATGCAGTGTTGGAAAGGTATGAAAGCAGCCTAAAATCATAGAATCATAAAATCATAGAATGGTTAGAGTTGGAAGGGACCTCAAAGATCACCTAGTTCCAACATCCCTGTCATGGGCAGGGACACTTTCCACTAGATCAGGTTGCTCAAAGTCTTATCCAACCTGGCCTTGAACACTTCCAGGGATGGGGCATCCACAACTTCTCCGGGCAACCTGTTCCAGTGTCTCACCACCTTTAGAGTGAAGAATTTCTTCCTTAGATCTAATCTAAATCTACCCTCTTTCAGTTTAAATCCATTGCCCCTTGTCCTATCACTACATGCCTTTGTAAAAAGTCCCTCTCCAGCTTTCTTGTAGGCCCCCTTTAGGTACTAGAAGGCTGATAGAAGGTGTCTCCAGAGCCTTCTCTTCTTCAGAGTGAATAACCTCAACTCTCTCGGCCTATCTTCATACGAGAGGTGCTTCAGCCCTCAGATCATCTTTGTGGCCCTCCTCTGGACTAGCTCCAACAACTCCATGTCCTTCTTATGTTGGGGACTCCAGAGCTGAACACAGTATTCTAGATGGGGTCTCATGAGAGCAGAGTAGAGGGGCAGAATCACCTCCCTTGACCTGGTGACTACACTCCTTTGGATGCAGCCCAGGATACGGTTGGCTTTCTGGGCTGCAAGCGCACATTGCCGGCTCATGTTGAGCTTCTCCCCAACCAACATCCCCAAGCCCTCCTCCTCAGGGCTGCTCTCAATCCATTTTTCATCCAGCCTGTATTTATGCTTGGGATTCCCCAACTTGTGTGCAGGACTTTGCACTTGGCCTTGAACTTCATGAGGTTCAAATATTATAATCCTTCCTTGGGAAGATCTCCCCAGAGCATAAAGAGTAGAAATAGTCAGCAGTTCTGTAGAATCAGAAGTTTTAATGACTCCTTCTGCCTGAGTTTGCCATTTGAAAAAAATGAATGCTAATTTACCTGCACTTTAGAGATACTGTGGGAGGTGACCTACTTAGAGTTTGCAAACCATTTTCCTTTGTAATTTTTAAACAGTGTTATTTAGTTAGTTAGAATGAGAGCACTTGTGAACAATTGTAACCATGGGCTTGAATTCATAATTGTAAGGCATCTTTTGTTTAATAAATTCACACTGAGAGCATTTGTATCACCTTCACTGGTTTCAAGTGCCTTGGTGCAGGCTCCAAGCCAAATATATGCCCCCATCTTAGTGAAAGACCCTTCTTCTCTCATTGTTAGCCTAAGATCTACACAACAATAATAGTAATAGCAATAGCAATGGCAATAGCAATAGCAACAGCAACAGCAATAGCAATAGCAACAGCAATAACAATTGTAATAGCCGTAGTAATAACAATAATATTGGCAATAATAATCATCATCATAATAATGAAGCACTCTAGTTTTGATGACTAAGGTTCTTCCCATTGATTTCAGTGAATACTAGATATAAGATAAGTAATGTAAACTAAATCTCCTTGACTGGATCTTTATATAAAACTTTGTGTAGAACTGTTGATGTCACTCTTGTAGTGGTAATTCACAAAATCTGGCTTTCAAAGTCTAATGACCTCCAAATATACTAAAAGCCACAGAGTCAACCGAGATATTGGTTTTGTGGCATACTGAAGTTTTTCCCAAGTTATTTCCAGATAACTCAGTGTTCCATAGGTGATAATTAATAATTTTGCTTTTCATCCTGCAGGAGCCAATGACCTTATCATCTCTTCCTTTTCTAATATGCCCTTTTTCCTGACTGGTGTCATCTGCATTTTTCTCTCATATTGTCTAATTGAGTAGCATAATTATATTAAACTCAGAGCAGTTATTTCCAGTCTAGAACTGCTTTGAAATTGCTACTTCTATTTCAGACATTAAAAATAGTCTATCGTTCTCCTCTGTTTTTTGTACAAATTTAGCCATGTGTAGTTCAAAAACAGTTATCACCTTTCTTAGAAATCTTGACTCGCTGCAGTCATTATCACTCTAACTGTATAAAAGAAGAAAAAAAGAGAAGACATATGTATCCATGTTTTAGACTGTATTCTGAGTCTTTTTGAAATGTTTTCTATAGTCCAGTTACAGTCTGAGCAGTGTTATCACAGAGAAAAATGAGAAATGTAAGTAGTCACACACTATATAAGGCCGACAAAAAAAAAAAAAAAAAAAAAGGAAATACCTGAAAATCATCAATCAAGGCATCAATTTTCTGCTGAAACCTTCAAAACTCTATACCTGAACGGAGGGACATTTTTTCCCTATTTAAGGGAAATTTAATTACACACAATTTAAATCCAATGAGCACTTCTGATAGAAGTCTACATATATATAGGTAGGTATCATATTATGCTGTATTATGTTACTTATTGTGACCTGAAATAAACATTTGTGAACTTTACACTCTGGCTCAAGGATAGGACCAAAATTAATAAAGTAGGGAAATTTAAGTCTTGTAGAGGAAAACCATGTTTTGGACTAGCAACTGTTTGCTTACTTGTTTGTGTGTTTCCTCTAAATTACATAGCATTATTTTATTCTTTTTCTGCTATCATATATCAAATTCTGAGTTAGTAAATGGTCTGGTTTCCAAGCTATGACATTTACATTATTGGTTGTCTTGGTTTCCAGGAAATATTCTTTCTCTACTCTTCCTCAGGGAAATTAGAGAGCAGCAAAAAGAGAAGCTGCAGCTACACTTTCTTACACTAGAATTCAACCCTGCAGCTGGTGGAAAGCGCCTGGCTTGAAGGAAACCTCTGGGAGCAGCACTGGGCCCCAGGGGAGGAATTGCCCAGATCCTATTTATGCCCTGGGCTTGGTGTTGGTTCACCGCAGCTTGGCAGTGCTGCCATCCTGGCAGTTTCTGCTGTCAGCAAATCTCCCAAGACTGAAATACAGCCCCGTGATTAATCTCATTATATCTATTATCCCAGATCCAACCAGCTCAACACAGGAATAGAAAAAAATTATATTAATTACTCCCTAGTTATGACTGTGGTGGGGTAAAAAATTCTTTCATATAAGAAGCCATATCAGCAAAGCTGGTGAAAGCTTAAGAGAATATAAATAATGTGCTGACTTTTTTAGCCAAGAAATTGTGTCTTGTTCGGCTTTTTAAAGAGCAAAATTAAGAAGAGTAGAGAATCTCTCCTGTGTGTCTGCATGCCAACTCCATTTGTTTAATTTTCTGATGCGATTGAATATCCACTAACTCTGCTTCCGAAAGACGTCTAATTTTGGGATCAGAGTCTAGATCACAGACCTCATAATAATTTTTCCAGTGTACCGTGAATGACAAGTATGGGCTGGATATGCTAACAGGTAATTCAGATACTGGTAAGCCCACCTATAACAGCTATGTAATGATTCTCTTTTCCCTTTCATTACACTAACATAAGAAAGAAACTGTAATGCAGAGGCATATGCATGTGCAAAACATGTTAACGGTGTATGAATTTACAGACAAGCAATTAATCTATGTTAACTACCCTGGGCAGGCTCTTCCCCCACTATGTATTTTGGGGTAGCAAATAAGCTTTTCACTCAAAGGCAAGCAACTTAACATGAATTTGCATTTAACAATGAATAACTGTGCAAATTATTACCTGACTGTAAATTCACTCTTTAGTTTGCTTTGTGGTAGATTGTTCATAATTTCATATACTAAAGCCTGACTGCAAACGAAGCTCCACATCTTCATCTCTCTCAGCAATGCAAGAAGTTGCTTATATTGAGGAAGTTTGTATGAGAAAGTGGGCAAGTTATATCAGTAGGAAGCACTGGTACACTGGCATAACTGCATTTACACTGGAATTGTAACACTTTATTGCTAGCCCCTTTCATACTGCAATCAACACAGGCTAATGCAAGACCTGAGCATAGATTGGATCTAATATATATGCTAATGTACAACAGAAAACTGCCCCTCCTCTGCTTAAATGATGGAATAACATGCACACAGATCACCTTTCTAAGCAAAACCCCCAGCATTTGGCTTTTGAATGGCCCCATGATTACTAGAACAAAGATAGATTAAAGTTAATTTGCACCTTGTCACCTTCATAGAACTGACTGCTTGTATTTTTCACGTGCCAAATCTTTTGTAGATTGAAATCTAGACTAATATCCTAAACATTGATCCACATTATGTGACAGTAAATGAACAAACAACTAATAACCAGGTCATTTTTCCTCACTGAAAAGCAAACAAATGCAAAGTAAATTATTTTCTTTATTATTTAAAGAGTGACTAAGGAACCAATTCCTCTCAGATTATTTGAGATGCAAACAAACAGTTTTACTTTACATGCTTCAAGCACCAGCAATTTAATGGTAGGCATAGTCTTAATTTGGGCCCTGGTGTTTTGTCAGTCTAGCACAATGTTCTCAAATGGAGGATTACAACCTTTTTGGGCACTATGAAATAATGCAAAGAGCTGCAAAATGTGAGAAAAAGCAGTACTTTTTCATTTGCCTAAAGCCTACTTACATCAAGAAGAGGAGATGTTGCTGTCATTACTAGCTAGAAATATTTATAAGAAGATATATCAAGGGTATGGCAAAGTGCCTTGGAGTGCTGCCCCTAGTATAGATCCCATAGGGCAGGAGAATGAGCATTTATGCCCACGTTGAATATCTACAGAGAGTTCTCACTTTCCTGCCCCAGGGAAGTGGATCTCCAGCCATCCCAGAGATGAGCTGAGAAGGGATTGCACTTCTGAGAAGTCTGGGATGCTCTAGTACATCCAGTGTAGCCTGATACTCAAAAAAGCCAGCTGCACACAGGAGCAAAAAGTCGATGGCAGTGGCAGGTACTTAACACCTTGGGAAATCAGGCCAGAAGGCATTCAGCTTCTCTTAATCTTCCCACAGGTGGATCAGGTAGGACAAAGGCCATGAATAGTTCAAAGCTCTTAGAGGAATGTGTGTACTTTGTCACTTTTTCAGTTCTGCACTCTCTCTCACCTTGTGTTTCTGTCATCTTTTCTAACTAAAACAGCAAGAGAAACTGCCTGCCCTGTAAGCTGGTCTCTCTAGTTTAATTAAAAGCTTTATTGAAGCTTTGTATAGATTGTGCACGCTTACTGGCAACAGTTTCAGCAAAGAAGAATACTGTCTTCAGTCCCACCAGTCATCTCCAGGTCAACAGCAGAGGTATGGTCCAGTGGAGGAACAAGGAAAATCGAGATTACTTTCCAGCTCCAGTCACTCACATACTTCTGTTTCATAGAATCATGGAACAGTTTAGGTTGGAAGCAACCTTAAAGATCATATAGTTCCAACCTCCCTGCCATGGGCAGGGACATCATCCACTAGATCAGGTTGCTCACTAGATAAGATTCGTCTTCACCTTGTTTCACTTCTTCCTTCTCCCTTTCTGTAGAGGGTAAAATCTTTTGCTCTGCACTTTTTTAAACACGTGTAACGCTTTCTATAAAAATAGACTCATTCCCCTTTTCACTGCCCAACAACAATTGGTTGATGCAATGGTTAAGTAGAATTACTTTTCGAAATTCTCCCAAACGTCTTGGAGTGGCTTTGATGACTCTACAGCTGTTTCATACTCACCATAACTCTATCATGCAAAGGTACCTCTTGTTCTTCTGCATCTGTGAAGACTTAAAAATAAATTTACCAGGAGCAAAAAATAAATTATAAAAAGCTCTTGTCTTACGTCATGGTTTAGCCTCAGCTGGCAACTAAGGCAACACAGCCGCTTGCTCAATTCCTCTCCCAGCAACAGAGAAGAGAATTGGAAGGGTAAAAATGAGATAACTAGTGGATTGAGGTAAGAGTAGTTTAATAATTGAAATAAAACAAAATAATAACAATAATAATAGTAATAATAATAACAATAATAATAAACTCTAATGAAAAGGAAAATAGCAAAAAGAGAGAAATAAAACCCAAGAAAGACAAGTGATGTACATGAAAACAGTTGCTCACCACCAACTGACCAATATCCAATCAATCCCTGAGAAGTGGCTCCCCTAACTAGCATGAGACAATGACCCACATGGACTGCATGGGTTCCTGTGGGCTTCTTTTGGGTTAGTCATTTCTTTTGAACAAGGCTGCAGAGTACACTTAAGTGAGTGGTTTCTTGTGATGCAAGGTTAACTGCAGATAATGGTTCATCTTGTTCTGTTTCCTTGCATTCTTTCTTTCCAGTGAAGACATAAGACTGATGTACAAAGAGTTGCACTCAAGAAAGTCTTTGATTTTTGTCGACGGACTGTCTCACTAGAAAAGTTGTGTCTTGCCTTTAAAGGTGTTGGGGACACGAGGCACTCTAGCATACAAACTCAAGAACTAAAGGCTGCTCCCAGATTTAGCTAGGTTAAACGGACACTGAGGTTCAAGACCCTGGCCTGAATGACAGAATTAATTAGGAATTTCAAACTGTAAGTTTCCTCTCTTATCACTAAGCTACCGACTACTATGGAGGTATCTACCGTGGGTGGTTGGGTGAAGGGGAATTCCAGGAGTTCAAACATCAAATTGGGAATATTTTCCAAGTACATTGAAAAGAGCTAGGTTGTTTTTGACACATCATCATTTTTCGATTAAAGATTTATTCGAAGTTTTCTAATTGCTTCCAAAGCTAAATGATTGGGACTTACGGGATAATCATATTAGGAGATTTTTACAATAATCATCAGTGTTGATTGCTATTCTAAAAATTAGATGTATGCAATTGCAGATCAAAAATAAGACAAACAGGTCATTTCCTACTATTACATGACATCTATTTAAGATATGATACTAGTTATTTTTGGAAGATATCTGAAAGTATGACAAAATCTACAGTAATCAAGAATAAAGAAAAGGATTCTCTGACAAAGAACAGATTTTAGGGCAGCTTCAAATTCACTAAGGACGGGGTAGACACGCATTATAAAATTAAACGATTAGCAGTAATTGTTTAGAATAATTTTGAAGTATCCTTTTCTGATTTCTGATTTCACTAGTGTTTTTGCCTGGGGAAAAAAAAAAAAAGACATAAGCACCAAAGAATCTCAACCACTTGCAGCCAAAACAAGAGACACACAAAGATGCCATAATGAACTGCATCTTATCAACATTTTCTTCAATGCAACTGCTATGACTTAAAGGCTCTGAGTCCTACAGATCAGCAATCCCATCCATTTAGCCTTACTGGCAATAGCTGAAGAATGCCCATGGTGAATACCTCAAACAAGGACATCTCTTGTGCTTTTGATGAGCTGGTTTATTCAAGTGTTGTCTACACTGAATAAAAACTTATGTTAACTATTTCAGAAGAAATCCTGCTGACCACCCAAACAGTACTGGTACATGTAGCAGAATATGTCTGTGTCCACATGTGCAGCTCCTTGCAGAGCACAGGGATCATAATGGCAGACTCTGCCTTTACTAAAAAATCAGAAAAGTAATGGCTGCAGCTGCATATGAAAAGCAGACATTTTTTCTTAGGTAACAGAGTGAAGAGCAAACCAATATAAAAATATATTTGTAACTGAAGTTGTGCCTAACCTCAACAAATTTAGTCACAGATGTATAGCTGTGTTTCAGAGAAGTCAGAAAGCCAAAAGCTGACATTACAGCTTGTTCTGTCACCCAGTCACCAGTCTGCCCTTAGCCCTGTTTCTGTTGAAGCCTTTTTGTCAGGTCCCATTTTACCACTTGCGCTGTGATAAACTGTTTCAGTTCTACATCCAAGACAGTGTTATTTCTTCAGTTTCAATATCTCCATGTGAGCAAATTCCTATTTGTTTTCCCACTTACCTTTCATCTATCCATAACACTAATTGGAAGCTACCTTGATAGCAATTTCCTTCCAGGGCTTGGAAAACCATTCTCTCAGCGTACAGACCTCCTCACGGCCATGTGAAATGTAACTCTGAGAGCCTTTCATCTCCCATTGGCTTTTTCTCCCTAATGAAGTCTTGATAACATTTATACATCGTCCCAGAATGATGTACATATTTCATGAGATGCATAGGGGTGAGGAAACCATTTGAAGTCTCTCTCATCAGTCCCTGCTCTGCATTGCTGGTATAATCAGAAGTCATGGTGACAAGTTCCCTCCCTCCCTACAGCACACTTGGTCTCAACGGCTCTGTGTTTTCTAGGGGAAAGCTTTAGTAAAAAGGGGAATTAGATCCTGGAAGAATAGAACAGCTTGGAGATGACCCTCATCCGAACCTGTGGAAGCCCAGTGGGGAAAGGGGAAGGAAGGAGTCAAGACCAATGGCCTTGATGCATCATTCCCAGGGAAGTCCATGTGGGGACACTTATGTATTTAGTGACAAATGTAATTGGTGACAAATGAAGGCTGGTAATAACAATTATAATTGCATTCAGTGCTATTTTGCTCAGGTGCAGTAGCTTTTAACTTCCAAAATCAATTGCAAATGACTCTGTTTAATTAAGTGATTAAAAAGCCCCGAAATGACCTGCACATAATATGAAGCTGTGTGCTGCATGTGCTATGTTCGGAGAGCTGACTGCAATCTCAGACAGGTTCAGTCCGAGACAAATTGTACTGAAAAACCATTCTGACGGCATCTGATACTTCTCACAGTGTTTGGGGAGACAGAAATTACTTTGGACATTCAAATAAACATTTTTTTCTCCCTTTGCAATATAATTTATTACTCTCAGCACATAATCAATCCAAGGACTTGTTTGAACACAGAAAGATCTGCCATTGCTCTGCATCAGGAAAGATTTCTTATTCCAAAACATTCCCCCTTGCTACTCTCCTGCCTGAAGAAAAGAGTGGATAAAGAAGCCTTCTGGCTGCCTTCTTTCTCTCTCTCCAGCCAATTACTTCACATAAACTCTCACACAAACGTTCTGTCTTTTCTTTCCTCTCCTTTCCTCCGTTTGTTTTTGCTCTGGACAGTATTTGGTACTTGAATTACACAGAGAGCCCTGAGATGAAAGGGGCTGTGGGGCTGCCTCAGACAAAGACTTAGGTCTGCTCTCACCATGGGTGTACAGTCCATGTGTGCTCCAAAAGGAAATTAGCTTAGTGGAAATTCAGCAGTCATGTCAAAGTGGTACTGCACTGGAGCTAGTGAGCCCCACTCACTGAGGCAGGGCTTCTTATCTCATGATTACGCTGCTTCTCTGACACCAGCTGGTGTCTCTGCTCGAGTACCAACAAGGCTGCCCTTTCAGGGCATTTCCAATGTAATCTGTGTAATCATAATTGTGATTACAGCAAATATATATACATAGTATATGTATAAGTTCACACACAACTGTGTGTACGGTTATCTGTACATATATATGTTACATTCATCCACACATACACACTTACACCCTCCCTGTCAGTTGTAGTGACAGAAGCAAACCAGCTTTATGATCCATGAGACAAACTAACCATATATAACATGAACAGGGGTATTTGCCTGATCAATTAGGACAAAGAACAAATGTAAATTTGCTGATTCAAGGAGAGCATCTTACTGCAGTTACCATATTAGATAGGCATTTTGTTTCACCATCTCTTCTATAATGCAGCTAAATATCTCATTGATTTGTACTTGGAAATGTCAGAGTTCATTTAAATAGTAGTATAGAAGGGGGAAAAACTTTTCAGAGATGGGATTTAAAAGCATTTACAGGATTGAATCGAGGAGAGATTGTTAGTGAATGGGATCTTCTACAAGGAACAGTAATTTCAGTTCAAACAACACCTCCTATAATTGTGAAAAGAGAACACTTTACAGAGGGAAAGCTCTTCTACAGTCCACAAAATCAATTTTTAAAATTGAATCTAAGAAGTTGAGTGTTTTGGTCTGGGAATGTTGCTTGGTAATATTTGATGTTTCCCTGACCTTTACTTGCCTAAGGGAAACAACTGGAATAAGCACCAACTGTGCTTGTGTGCATCACCATATATTATGAAATAAAGCTTCCTTTTATCCTTTTATTTGTGCTTGTGAATTAAACATTTATGAAAAAATACACTACTTGATCTGAGACATGATTTGTGCTTTGTTTCATGAAAGAGACTGCAGCTCAATTCATCCTCCATAAAGCTGCCAGGTTTGTTAATAGAATCAGCAAATATAAGACCCTGGTACATGCCAGCAGATATTTTTACAGTGGCACAGGAGTTTGAACGATAAACCCTAAAGAAATCCTCCTGTCCTGCAGATTGAGTAAATATTACAAACAAACTCCTTAAATGTGAAGACCTGTTTTTCCCAGGATAAGGGGCAGAATCCCTAGTGCTCGACTCATGCCTGATGTGGTCAGTAAAACACTGGAAAAGATTGTAGGGTACAGACCAAGTCTATGAAGGCCAAGGAATAGGCTGATGGACTGAATAGCGTCTGCTAACTCTTCTTTGATGAGATATCATCAAAGTTATACTGGAGAAATCACGATGAAATTAACACCAAAATATAATTTTAAAGAAATTTTAGTGAAGAACAATGTTACAATAGAGTCCTTAAATACTCTTTATCTTCTTGATCTATGGATAAAAACTCATTGTAACAAATGGAAGTCTTCCATCAGACAAGAAGCATCATTGAGAAACATGCATTAGGGAAAAGAAAACAGGATTTCATATTTTATCTTCAATTCGAGATTTGTAACTTTGGTTGTGTTTAATGACTACTGAAGTCTAAAGGAATAGTTTTCATCCATAATGTTTAGTCATTCTAAAAGCTATATGTTAAACTTTTAATATTTTATACTTCAGGTTGCATATCACTTCATTTCTGTAAGGATGAGGGATTATTTCCGCTTTGCGCATTACCTGGTGCAGGAATGAGAGGGGTGAAGTTTACATACAAGTGCTTGATGAAATTAGGATTATATACATGAAAAATAGTTACTCAGGTGCAGAAATGTTCATGACTACTGGTACTATAATTTTATGAAGGTGCAATTGATGTAACAACCATCGAACCTGACAGGAAGAATCACAGCTGAAGGAACCAAGTTTCCAAGAGGAAGGATAAATTGTCTCAGGAATAGAGTAGGGGATAGGAGTATAAGCCTGGTAGTGGAAGAGTTTCCTGCTGTGTTTCTGCTGTGAAAATAACCTCCTGGTCAACAGGCTCAGGTGGGAGCAGGAGTACTCCTTTTGCCCCAGAGCAACCTCTGTTCTTACATCCAGCCCATCTCCTGCTACCGCCTCAAAAGCCCATAAACCTTTCCAAAACACCCTAGACCAGCACCCCTTTCCCCCAGGGGCTGCCTACATGATCTAAGCTTGGTTCTGTGCCCGATGACCCCTCACACACTATCCCGTCCTCTTTCCAAAATTCCTCACATATTCTGTGCCAGTGTCATCATCTGGGGAGCCCCCTCCGTATCTGATGGCCTGTGTCAGACCTCAGCGCAACACGCAGTGTCATAGTTGGGTGGTCTTGCGTGTCCTATAACACACACACACACGTGTGTGCACACACACACACACACACACACAGATACCTGTGGGAGAACTGGAGGTTGGGGAAAGGAAGCAGTCCGGGTAATATAGGATGTGTGCTAGCCATGCTTTCACTGATGTTACAAGGCTGCAGGTCTGACTTTCTTTTAGTATGCTCAGTGTCATGGCTTTTAATATTCTGTTATGCTCTCAAAAACTTTCAGTCATGAAGACTATTAATCTGCATTTTCAGACTTTAGCCTGAGAGTCCAATGCAGTTAGATGGTGAGGAGGGAGAGGAGGGGAACGGTGAAGCATCAGGTACAATTGATCATCATGTAACGTGTGACACAGCCCACTGGAGAGCGAACAGTAAGTTACAGCTCTGTGAGAACCTCCACACCTCGCCGTGAATTTGTGCCTGTTTCCTGATGAACTGGCACAGCTACTTCGTACCAGGCATGCAAAACCCATGTGACCTATGCAGGGGAAAAGTTTCTTTGTTTAACATCTTTGTTGGTGACATGGACGATGGGATTGAGTGCACCCTCAGCAAGTTTGCAGATGACACCAAGTTGTGTGGTGTTGTGGACACGCTGGAGGGAAGGGATGCCGTCCAAAAGGACCTTGACAGGCTGGAGAGGTGGGCCTGTGAGAACTTCATGAAGTTCAACAAGGCCAAGTGCAAGGTCCTGCATGTGGGTCAGGCAGTCCCAACAAGTACAGGCTGGGTGGAGAATGGATTGAGAGCAGCCCTGAGGAAAAGGACTTGGGAGTGCTGGTGGATGAGAAGCTCAACATGAGCCGGCGATGTGCACTGGCAGCCCAGAAAGCCAGACGTATCCTGGGCTGCATCAAAAGACGCGTAGGCCAGCAGGTTGAGGGATGTGATTCTGCCCCTCTACTCTGCTCTCGTGAGACCCCACCTGGAATACTGTGTTCAGCTCTGGAGTCCTCAACACAAGAAGGACATGGAGCTACCGGAGCGTGTCCAGAGGAGGGCCACAAAGATGATCCAAGGGCTGGAGCACCTCTGATATGAAGACAGGCTGAGAGAGTTGGAGTTGTTTAGCCTGGAGGAGAGAAGGCTCCAGGGTGATCTTATTGCAGCCTTCTAGTACCTAAAGGGGGCCTACAGGAAAGCTGGAGAGGGACTTTTTCCAAGGGCATGTAGTGATAAGACAAGGGGCAATGGCTTTAAACTGAAAGAGAGTTGATGTAGGTTAGAGCTAAGGAAGAAATTTTTCACTCAGAGGGTGGTGAGGCACTGGAATAGGTTGCCCAGAGAAGATGTGGATGCCCCATCCCTGGAAGTGTTCAAGGCCAGGTTGGGTGAGACTTGGGGCAACCTGGTGTAGTGGAGGGTTTCCCTGCCCATGACAGGGGATTGGAACTAGATGATCTTTGAGGTCCCTTCCAACCCAAACCATTCTATGATTCTATGATTCTTTGTAATCCAAAATAATTATCATATAAATTCTACTGTAAGGATAGTACTTATTTCCTCACATAACGTGATCCTTTTCCTTTGGGATTCCCCTGAATAAGTGAAAGTATGTCAAATATTTTCTAGTAATACTTTCCAAAATGAAAGGAATATTTTCCTAAAAGAAGTTTGTTTTCCTAGAAACCATGGTGGAACATTTTGGGTGAAAACACTTAGTCAAAAAATCCTACTTTTTTCTCTGTCTTAAATCTTTTTAGTCCAATTCTTTCAGTTCTGTATCTTGTGAAATAAAAAGAAAATAAATAAAAGCATGGGAAATAAATAAATAAAATGAAAATCAGGAAATAATGAGTTGGAAAAATTGGAATTAAACAATGTTGAAGCATTATTTTTCATTTGTTTCATTTCTCATAGGAAACTGACACAAAATCTTTCTGTTTTAAAGAGAAAATCACTACTAATAATAAAATTTTCAGCATGTTTGAAAAGTTGTTTTCTTGTAAAGAAATCATTGACAGAAAAACTATAAAAAATTCTTCTTCCACTGAAGTCTATACCACTTAGCTTGAACCACAACATGAATTTTACGGATTAGCTGTAAATTGCCTAAAATAAACATTTCCTTTCGTCGCTTTATAATCTGACACTTTGCAGTTGTGTAAGTTGCAACAGAGTTGCAAAATTACTTATTTACAAACTACATACATTTTCATCTTGTTTAGTTCATTTCCACAGTAAACAGTCCTAATCATCTTAATTAATCTCTTTGAGAGTTTTTTATGCTTATAATAATTCTTATTATTTGTCACTGAACAGTCTGAATTTCTGTAATGTTATAATTAGTTTGGATATCTAGAGCTGAGTACAATATTCAATGTGTGGTTGTACAACTTCATCCAAATACTTTATAGTTCCAGGATTATTGCTATACCACTATTTATGCTTCTTGAAAATTTCCATGTGCATATATATGTTTTTACTACCACAGCCATGACTAGACTGAGGTTTGTTTTGCAAGTGAAATGTTCCTTTACATGTAGCTAAAAGGTTAGTTAACTTATAATCCATCAAATATACTGGGATAAGTCCAATTACTGTCTTACCTTTATCAATATTAAAGTACAGCTGGCTCCGTGCTCTGCACAAGATCTAGTTAAGCAGTTTAGGGATGTCATGGTTTGATGTGGAGGGAGTGCGGGTTCTGGTGGCAGGAGGGGGGTTTTGGTCCCTGTGACCTCCCCGGTTTTGGAACCGGGTCAGACCCAGTTCTGGCCACCAGATCAGACTGCAATCCCCCTCGGGGTTGAGCCAATAGGGCGCCTCTGTGAATTGCCCTATTTAAGTCAGGACAAAGGAACCGGAAAAGGTGCTTTGCCCAGGAGCGAGCAGAGAAGGGAGGAGGGCACTGCCCCTGCTCCCTGGCTCCCGGCCGGGCAGCTGCCTGTGTCGGGCCGGCGCCGCCCACGGAGAATGGCGGCGGCGGAGCCAGCTGGGGAACTCGGGGGCACTCCACTCCCAGGGTGCCCACTGGGCTGAGTTCACCCGGAGAGGACTGAGATCTGAGAGAAACAGCTGCATCAACACCAGGTCAGTGAGGATGGAGCGGGAGGAGGTGTGCCGGAGCCGAGTTTCCCCTGCGGCTGGTGGTGAGATGGCAGGCGGCCCCCCTGCAACCAGGATGGCCTCGGTGGAGCAGAGACCCACTCACAGCCCGTGGAGAGAAGATGCCTGAGCCTGAGGATGGTCGTGTTGGGACACACAACAAGGCAGAGAGGCATCTAGAGTCTGCGTGACGACCCACGCCGGAGCAAGTGGCTACAGCTCCCTAAGTACCCGAGACTGTGGTAAAGCCCGCACCGGAGCAATCTGTGGGGAAGGATTGTTTCCAGTGGGCTGGATTCACACTGGAGAAGTTTGTGGATTTTTTCCTCGTGGGTAGGGGATCCACTGGAGCAGGGGAAAAGGGTGTAAGGACTCCTCCTCCTTTGAGAAAGAAGCAGCAGTAACAGCACGGAATGAACTGACCTGCACTCCCCCAGTCCCTGCCCCCTGTGCTGCTGGGGGGAGGAGGTAGAGCCGGGAGGAAAAGGAAAGGGGGGGGGGCAGATCAGTTTTAAGATCTGGTTTTGTTTCTTTCTGTCCTCTCGAGTAACCGGTTTTGTTTCCCTTTGTCCTTCTAAGTAACCATTAATAAACTGCTTTGCTTTAAGAAAGCCCAGTCTGTTTTGCCTGGGACCATGGCTGGTGGGTGCTCCCTCTGTTCTTGTCTCAACCCTCAGTCCCTATATTTTTTTTTTTTTCTCCTCTCTACTTTACTGGAGAAGGAGGGACTGTGTGAGATTTAGTTGCTGGATCAGCCTAAAACCATGACAAGGGATGTCCTGAGTCTTAAGAGGGGTGCTTCACCTGGGACTGGTGCTGCCTTGCTTTCCAGTTGCTTCTCTAACTCAGGAGCATCTCTACATCTCTATCTGTGATCACACTCCACTGTTATCCTTTTGCCTTGCTGAAAATTGACCATCTTTTCTACTTTGTTTTCTGTCTCTAGCTTTTCCTGATCCCTGACAATATCTTTATCTTTCATATCATGACAACTTGCTTTCCTTAATAGCTTCTTGTTATGTACTTTTTCAGAAGCTTATGAATAATATCTGATGAATCACAGATTCAAACTGCTCTGAAAGTGCAGAGGCCAGGAAACAAAAAGTGAATCAGTAGATGAAAGTAATTTTGAATTATGTCAGTAAATTCAAAACTGACTAAGCTGCTTGCTTAAAGAAATACTCTGCCCACTGCAGAAAACACATAGGCTCTGAAACATGAAAGACTGGGGATTTTATTTTCACATGGACACTAATGCACGTAACTGTTGATCTCTTTAAATACCAATTGAAAAATATCCCAGCATTAGATTAGACATTAGTCTAAATTGAGTGACTGTTTTTAAGGCTGCAGACCTAAGTCTCTGTGTCTGATGAGTGGTGTTGGGAAGGGCATGAAAGCAGAACGGGAAACTGAAGAAGGGAGATAAAACGCAGTCCTCATATTGTCTGAGGCTTAGCTCCACAGATATTAGTGACCGAAAGCCTTTGATAGGAGAAGATTTGTAGTAATAAAATGGAAAATATGACTACTACTGAGAACAAGCTGTACCTGACTGCCATATGATGAATGGTTAGTATTTACATTGTAGTGCCTGGAGGGGGGGTGTCCAGTTAGAAGTCAAGTCTATATTTCACTATGTACCTGCACGTAGAAAGCAAGAGTTCTGAGAAATGTTTCAGCCACCTGAGATTTGAAGCCAAACCCATCATTTTCTTCTCCCTTAGCACAGAAACAGGAGCTTTGTACATCACTGGCTTCAGCCAGTTACCAGAAACAGGAGTGATTAGGAAATAGTGCCCTCCTTCCTTCATCCTTTCTCTCACATGTCAGAGAAACTGTGGCATTTTGATAAAAACCCAAATAATTAACAAATCCATGAGGAAGCAAAGTGTATTTTACCATGAGATGATATCACTATATCTTCTGAAAGTTGTAAATCGTGGACTTGAAAGTCTAGGTGTCCCTCAAGGGACCAGTCACCTATTAAATTATCTTTTCACAAATGCACTGTAGTTTCCTTGCCATGATGGCCTCTGAGACATTGTCGGCCCTGTGGCCCTACAACCAGCATGGATGAAGGAGAGGGAAACCTAACCCAGAATGCTTTGTTCTGGGAATACACTTGTCTGTCTTCTGTTTATCCCTCAAGGTAATATAAAATATATTTTAAGCCTTAAAAATGGTATTCATCTCCCTTCCACTTTTCTTTTCTTTTTAATATTAATTTTGTAATAAGTTCTTTTAATGTTCCAGCTTTCCTCCTAGATTTTTTCCCCTGTTTTCGCAGGTAATGTAAACTACTAAATGAGAAAAAGACAGAGATGGTTACCATGTCTGCAGTGGAGAACCTATAGTAGCTGCAGATTACATAGACATATTCAAAGTAGCTCTAAAACTTGCAAGACTGAATGGTAATATCAGCTACTCCAGCTGCTAAGATTTATTGAGCAGCTTTTATAACCCCTGCAGTGTCCTTTGCTGCTGCTGCAGACACCTTTGTCCATAATGAGTATTCAACGGGCCGCTGTGACTGCATCTCTTGGAGGTGCAGTGGTTCCTTTGACTACAGTGTAGACACAACCGACAGAGAGGATAAATCGCCACAAGTAATAAAATTGTCCATAAGCTAAGAATACAGAATGAAACTGTCCTCACCTGCAAATTTCCATTACAAGGATGAGAGCTTTTCTAAAACATAATATTCTTGAAGGACAAAAACACAGTGGTTCCCATGGTGATGAGAGGAAGGATATCGGAATGAAGGCGTGGAGGTCTCTTGAAATAACTAGCAAACAAATGATCAGTAATGTTGATGAAATGGTGAGTAAACAGAAGTATGAAAATGTATAGTTGAATCTAAAGAAAGGCACAAGATATGGGCTGCTCTGAGGGTCAGGAAACACTTGTGGTGGTTAGCTATATATGACTTCTGTGTGTAGACAAGCTACGTTCACTTTGAAATAAAAGGCATAGATCATTTTTATTGCTAGATATGGATGTGTATTTTTTTCCCTCCAAGTACATTTATCCTGAATTGTTTTGATTTTAAAGAAAAAAACCCAAATCTTTATATTATGTGAAGATGGTTTATATTGTGCTATTAAAATCCTATTTCAACAGCCTTTCAGAAATTGCCACAATTACATTGCCCTTTTGAAGGTCATAAAATATTTTGAGTCTGAACTTACACATCAAGATCATAGCAGTCACAGAAATTTTAAGATCAATCTTGAATTCTTGAATCTACTAGAATTTTCAATACAGCACGTCCAGACTACGTGTCTGTAAGCAGATATGTTGTTATCAGAATATTTCTATAATATTTCTGCCCTCCCTGCTCCCAAGCGGTTAGTGCATGTTACAGACTGTATGTATCTGGACTTTTAAATTAAATGGTTGCAGCATGGTAAATCACCAGCTAATTTTCAACTTTTCTGACATGTTAAATCACCAGATTTGAGGCATAATGCAAGAATGACAAATCATTCTGTGATTTTGCCAAGGAAATCAGGCAAATCAAACATAGATACAAAATTATTTAGTAGAAGAATATATTTTTTTAAAGGAAGTATAAAATCCCTTCCAATATGCGTGAGAATGTGACTGAGAAAAAAAATCAGAGACCTGGAAGAGATGAGCAACCTGAGATCACATATCAATACCCATAACTGGTCAAAAACTTAATGGATTAATTTGCTTTTCGATTGCATGAAAAAGAATCGTTAAAAACTCACATCCCTTCTTTGAGTCACCAACAACCTGGGGAGAATACCGCAAGGATCTGATGTATCGTGGGTGCTGTATTATGCCTTTTAACTCAAGTCAGATCGAGCTGCAGATCAGCTTTAAAACATGAACAACTTCCTTGCTTGCCTTATTGTTCCTCTCCTATGCAAAATCCACCTGGCTTTGTCTTGGACTGTGTCAGCTGCTGATGGGTTTAACCAGCCAGCCTTATTCACATCTTCCTGCTTGTCTGTTCTCCAGCTTTTAGGATCTCATGCAATTCCTGAGAGAGGGCATTTAGAACTAAATCTATTAAATCACCTCACACAGGAAATAATCCATTTTATTCAATTTCCTTTGCCATGGATTTAGCTTGCAGACTTGATATACAGAATCCTCATTTTGGTGTACTAAACAAGATCAAAGGTGACTTTGACTATTCCAAATTCCTTTGAAAAGCTAATCTGAATCATTATGCTTTAGACAACTTCTCTCCTAGGAGGCTTTTCTTTAATGAGCCATTATTCTACATAGCACAGGATCTGCTCAACTAGAATAAACCCAAGGATCTCAGAATTTTACAGCTGCTGCAATTGAAGAGACATTGTCAGGCCAAACTTTTCTAAAACCATGCAGCAGAGTATTTTTTTGTGAGACATATGCATATATATGTGTGTGTATTCAATTTAGTGGATCAGTTGAGAATGTTTTCAGAAATATTTTAAACCCATATATCATTGTCTGTTGCCAATATGCAAAAACTGAATAGGGAACCTAATTCAGTGTTCATTATGACTAAAAGCACTTTTGAGTTCACTGCTTTGTTCAAGCAGAATGGAAGAAACAATCTTATTAAATGATAGGGTCTGATCCAGTGGAACTGAATTAAATTGAATTGAAAATTAAAGTGAATTGAAATCTTTAAGCTCTTTGTCTTTCAGCAGGTGATCCTGCAGTTGTTGGCAGCATTGAGAACATCTGACTTTTTTTCTGAAAATATCTCTGAGCAAGAATATCTCTTTAGTACTCCAAACATGGTACCTGTAGGTACTAAAACATTCAAAGTGTTGTGGTGAAAATATTCATAAGATAGTGCTTGAAAAGACAAGAATCCATTTTCCATAAGAGAGGCTGATTCTATTATCTGATTTCCTTTAAGAAAATATGTGGGTAAGTTTTCGTGTTTATTTATAGCTGCTGCTTTCATTATATTTTACTTCTTACGTGCCATTTCATGCATTATGCAGGAGTGAAAATGAAATGAGACCCAGTGAAAATTTGGCTACAGAACAGCCCTGGTTTTCACTGACTTAAATCTCCTGAAAGCGCCCTGTCTTTGAAAAAGGGTGTTCTTTCTGCAGCTGGTGAGAGAGGTGCGGGCTGAGTCAGGGCGGTACCCAGGAGCAGGCTGGGCTCCCCATCGGCCAACGGGGCTATGAGTGCCCGTCATCCGGGGAACACGCTGAAGAGGCACCACGCGTGGCAAACCCATGTCTCTGTGGCAATTAATGGAGAGCCATGGCTGAAACACATCCGTTTTCCCATACACAAGGGAACAAAGCACAGTGGCTTTCACTCTCATTATCCAAACAACCTTCAAGTATTACTGCATCTAATCCAATGTACAGCATTTACAGTTGCAGGTAGTTGGTGCATCCTTGGGCATGCCATTGATAGTATGCCTTTGCAGATTAACAGCACTGGATATGATAAACAATCTCTTATATCCCCTATAAAAGTCTAGGGACATCCTTTGATTTTAACATCTTCTAAACCATACGTTTTTCTCTCTATCTTTTCTTTGCTGGACTTCCAGGAATTAAAAAAAAAATAAAAAAATCACTGCCTCTAGTTCCCGTGACTATTTCTAGTCCTTTTGAATCCAGCCAGACTTCAACCATGAGAAAGATGGTATTATTCTTTTAACATTTGGTTTCACCAGTCTTCTGGAACTTTTCTGTTAGCCGAGAAAGCTCTATAAGGCATTTTATTACAGGTATTAATATGACATCTGATTAATACTGCCACCATTATAATTACAAAACCCTTGTTCCAAGAAGATAATTGCATTTCATTTTCTTTTGATTCAATTATATTAGTATAATACACGTGCATTTTAATTTTCCATTTTAAAGTGTAACGTTATGATAGGAAAGTTTGATTTCTTTGCAATTGTGAATGTTTTTTAATATTATATTTGGTCTCAATAATTAGATAATCAACAGAAAACATATAGCTGTGTATAGAAGAACCTGCTGTTACCAATACTACTGTATTTTTTTCTGTAATTTGTTACTTCCAGATTTTGGTCAAAATGCACAAGAGTGAATGAAGTGCTCAATAAAATGCTAAAAATGAGTCACTTTCTGCTATGTGGTAACTGATACTGAGCTGGCAAAGAGAGACTGTCTGAGAATATAGCAAACTTTGATGTAGAATCTGTGAACAGAGTGGGTCTAAATAATCATTTAGATCACTTTCTGTTAAAAAAAGAACATTATCATTAACGTTTTAACCTAAGCAAAGTGATAAAGGTACCAAGAATGATGTCTCATCTTCACTTAACATCTTCCTGCTATAGTTACCTGTCTTGGGCAGATGTTAGTCTTTAAAAGGCATATGCACACACAAGAAAGATATTTGGGGAGAATCCTTAACATAAACAACCTCCCATGAGAAATGTCATGCATGTAACCTGCACTTAAATCTCACTCTCAAGGCACCTCTGACTGTGGCAAGGCTTTAAAAACCAGACACCTCATGAGAATTTCTCTGGGCAGAATTTATTTAAAGTAGCACAATAGATAGATGATTGATGAAATCAAGGTTGTAAGCATCATGTGCAAGTTACGATTATTTTTTTTTTTATAACTTGCAGACTTTTCCTTTTCCTTCTTGCCCACACAATCATTTTTGTTAAAACTCTTCTGTAGGGTGTTCTGGAGAAACATCAACTTGACATTTTGGAAGCATTACGGTCTCTGCATGTGCACAGAACAAGGAACAACACAGAAGCAAAAGTACAAATATCAATATATTGCCCCAGAAATGAAGTGTCAGTCTGACTCTAGACATTTATAAATCAAAGTGTGAGATTACTATCCACTTGGAGTTTTCCTCTCCAGGGTACCCAAAAGCATGCCAATTAGTGCCAGTTGTGCTGACAGCTATTCATTAAGTCTATCAGGAAACTGCTCTGAGATTTAGGGGTTTCATTAATTCCTCTAAAAGCATCAGAGCTGGTGCTTTATCCAGAGTGGGCAATCTGAATGTTTCCTTTTAAGATAGCTCGTGTATGCTTCAGTGTAGTCAATAGTAATTTTGGTGAGGGTCATAAATGGCAGAATACACTGCTTATTTTGCTTTTGCCTGCTGAAGTAAAGCAACTGGCACTTACTGGCAGTTCTGGTCCTGACAAGTCCTCTCTCTTGTCTACACATCACAGCAGAATCTCATCATGCACGTATCACACTCGAGCTTGTGATGTGATCTGTAGTTTTCAGGAATAAATTCAGATCATACAGGCAAGCAATAAGAATGTCAGGAAGGAAATTTCCACTCTCAAGCGTTTTCCTATACTTCAAGGAAAAGCAGCTGGACTTTTCCTCCCTCCCCACTCCCCCGATGGGTGTCCTTAGCACCAGCTGGCTCACCCTACAGAGCCTCTTTTCTCATGAGGCAGTATTTACCAGTGCAGACCTCGACTATTTTGTGTTCTGGGATACAGTTGGCTAAATTCGCCTTAGCAACAGAAATTACTATGGATGATTTTCTTCTTTATCTTATGACATGAAGAATGAAAGTTTAACACTTGATACTTTTTCCTGACTGACACAGTATGGATATTATTATCCACATAAAGCTCAAAGTTTCTTGTATACTAAATTTTTGAGCTTCAAGTCCAAATGATTGCATTTTCTTCTAGAAGGAAGGAAACTCTGAACACTATGTCCAATTTTTACTTAGTGTCTTTCAATTTTTTGTCACTACTTACTCTGTTTCATGAAGTGTGCAAATTTGCAACAGGATCTGCTATTTTATATACCTCTATCATTATATATGACTTATACATATCTCTATCATATAACCTTTGTCTCATAAGCACATTAATCATGTGTGGCCATTGCAGTCCTTCACAAACAAATGATCTGTTTTTTTAGATTATTTGTATTTCTTTTCTCTCAATTACATCTTTTTCTGTGCTATAACTTAAGGTAAGGTGACAGAATGGAAAATACTATTGGTACTAAGAAAACACCAATGACTGATGTACCCTAAGCATATCCATCTAAGCTCATCTGTATTTTTCTTCTCTCTTTCTTCATGTTTGCAGAACATTGGAGTTAAGATTTGAGACATAGAGAATAAAGTTTGTCTCAATGCAAATAATGTATGTATGGGTAATATTTTTTCTTCTTATTTCTCTTCTTTTTAATAAAAGGCATTTCAGTTTACTTTCGTTCATTTAAATCTCAAGAAGTGTTTATTAAACAAAATGGTTCCCCTATTCTGGTTTTGAAGTCTTATCTTTCAAATCTTTCCAAATGGGATTTGAATATTTATTATTAATAATCCTAGTTTCACAGCTGCCTTATTTGCACATTGCCATAATCTTACATAGCTTTAATTGAAATTTGTGCATGTATATATATAGACACATAAGGATTACATGAAATCAAGAACTACCTAATAAAGTTCTTCCCCCACTCCTTAAAGCATTAAATATAAATATCAACCTTGATGTCATAGTTTCAAAACTCATTGTGTAACTCTTCAGGATACACCGTGAAATAGGGAAGCAGAATTAGTTTCATAAATCAAACACTTCGGAAAACTTTGTGAAGACTCCATGCGTACAAAGGTTTGCAGGAACTCTAGAAGGGACTCAGGGCTTTTGTTTTCTCTGTTTGCAATTTGCTAATGCATTAGACTGTGTTAAGTTTGATTTTTTTTCTTATTCTTGATGTTTACGGTAGATTTTTTCTGCCACTTTTCCTCTGCGCTGGAAAAATTGAAGACTTTAGAAAATATCTTGCCATTCAGGCAAGCGTAATTGATATCTCTTTTTGTCTATAATTTAATAAAGCTTTGAATTTAGCTGCTTAGCTCCTTCTTCCTTTTCTTTGTTATTTGTAATTGTTTATGTCCTTCTTTCTTTTAAGTGATTCAAACATTGACCTTGAAAACCAAGAGAATAAGAGTTTTGAAAGAAATAAACACGCTATATAAGCACTAAAGCCTTGCATTACTATTTTTAAGCTGTGTAACTACCTTGCTGTCACAGCTTTAGACTGGCCACAGGGAGACTGGATGCCAAAGAGGGCTCAGCTCTCCGTAGGTGTCTTCCCCTTCCAGGGACTACTGCTTTAACTCTTAATTACCTCTGAATTTTATGGAGTGATGGTTTGATGTGTGGGGGGGTTGTTCTGGTGGTAGGAGAGGGGATTTGCTCCCCATCTCTGGCCACCAGATCAGACTCTCATCCCCCTTGGGGTTTGAGCCAATCGGCGCCTCTGCGAATTACTCTATTTAAGCTGGGACAAAGGAACTGGAAAAGATGTCTTTGCCCAGGAGTGAGGAGAGGGGAGGAGGGCACTGCCCCCGCTCCGTGGCTCGCGGCCGGGCAGCTGCCCACGCTGGGCCGGCGTGACCCGCTGAGGATGGCCATGGAGGAGTTGCTTGGGGAACTCGGGGAGTGCCCCGCTCCTGGAGTGCCCACCGGTCTAAGTTCACCCAAAGAGGACTGAGATCTGAGAGAACTGGCCACACAGACACCAGGTCAGTGAAGATGGAACGGGACGAGGTGTGCCAGAGCTGAGTTTCTCCTGCAACCGGTGGCAAGACAGTAGGCAGCCCCCTGCAGCCAGGACTGTCCCGGTGGAGCAGAGACCCTCTCGCAGCCCGTGGAGAACCCATGTCGGAGAGGAGATGCCTGAGCCTGAGGACGGTTGTGGAGCATGGGACGAACGACAAGGTAGAGAGGCATCTAGAGTCTGTGGGACGACCCATGCTGGAGCGAGTGGCATCCAAGACTGTGGTAAAGCCCGCACTGGAGCAATCTACTAGTAGGACTCATGCTGGAGAAATTGTGAATTTTCCTCACGAGTAGGGGATCCACTGGAGCAAGGGAAAAGGGTGTAAGGACTCGTCTTCCTTTAAGAAAGGAGAGGCAGTAACAACATGGAATGAATTGACCTGCACTCCCCCACTCCCTGTCCCCCTGCGCCACTGGGGGAGGAGGTAGAGCCGGGAAGAAAAGGAAAGGGGCAGGGGGGGAGTGGTGTTGTTTTTAAGATCTAGTCTTTTTTTTTGTTTTATCCTCTCGATTAACTGGTTTTCTTTGTCTCTATCTTTTCAAAGTAACTGTTAATAAAATGAATTGTTTTATTCTCAAATTGAGTCTGTTTTGCCCGGGACCATGGTTGGTGGGTGCTCCCTCTGTTCTTGTCTCGACCCTCAGTCCCTTTATTACTTTTTTTTTGTTCTCCTCTCCACTTTACTGGAGAGGGAGTGAGGGAGTGACTGTGTAGGGTTTAGTTGCAGGATCAGCCTAACCCATGACTGATGGTCCGCAGAGTGCAAACAACCTCGCTCATCACGTATGTACAGGGCAATGTCTTTGACTTTCTCTATGTCTAAGGCCATTTAGGGTCTGTTGCTGGTATTTTATGCCTTCTAATCTCTTTCCCCAAGCGTGTTACAGAAGTGTGAAGTTAGGGACAGTTACTCGCAAAATTTATCCGTTGCTTCTTTGTTTTTCCAGCTCGTTCTGGATTAGTCTGACCAGAAAGACCTAAGCAGATGTAGTCCATGGCCCACTTTCCCTAGTGGTGCTTTTGGGTAGGCTTTTCCACATTGCAAATGCCTGTAAGGAGTCGACATGTGACTGTGGCCATTTTTATCGAATTAAGAGTAACATATCTATTTCTCAATGGTGTTTGTTCAATTGCATCTGTATACTCAGGTGACATCACGTATCCACAAAAGAATATTTAATTCTTAGACGAAAATTGTGTTCTTACTGAGAAACATAGAAGCAGGAACCAGCCCTGAGACTGGCAATATTTTGTGAAATCCCTGATCTTTTCCACTGTAGAACAGTGAATTTCAGCTGATTAATTTATCTATGAAATGCTTCCTTATGCCATAAAGTACTACAGGGGAGGATAAAATCTTTTCAAACAATACGTGGGTACTGCTGCCAAAACACCTTTTACTTAATAGAATTAAAGTTCACATTTACTGATGAAAGTGCTTACATGTGATGAAAGGGCTTCTACAGTTGCACTGCCTTTCCGATTAACACTTCCTAGCTAAAAACCAAACTAACCGAAAGTAATGAATTTTATTTAACTGTTCCAAAATTATGGCAGAAAATAAGATTTACAGTGCTGTAAATCTTTCTCCTTTCTCCTAAAAGAATGAAACATTTTGTCTAAAATACTAAAAGCAATAATTTCTTAAGTTCAGTTGATAATGGGCGCTTGAACAAAACATAATAAGGGAAAATCAAAAAATAAAAAGAAAAAAAGAGGGAAAAGAAGAGAGTTCCCGTGAGAGATGTAGGTTTCCATTCTTTTAGGAACCACCGCATTAGGCCAGGTGTCTGTGTCCTGAGGTCCCCTTTCCACAAAGGGCAAAGAAAAGAGCAGAGCTGTCTAAGGCAGCTAAATAGAGATTTTGAAAAGCGGCACCTCATTCTTGAATCTAGTTTGAGGTTATGAGCTTATGTTGGCCCTATTTTATACTATACAGAGAAGTGTGTCTCTTTCGAGGTAGAGAGAGCAGAAGTGAAGATTGACAAAGGAACGACAAGTTTAGGAACCCACATCACTGTGGTGCAGTTTACTCAAGCAGGAACCCTCTGCCTGCCTGTGTGGGTGTGCCTGGCTTAGTCACATAAGAATGGCTGTAGTGTTGGCCCCTTCGTAGCCTATGGGAGTTTATGCACCGACTTTGATGGAAATGGGTTTTCAGTCAGAACTAGGGAACTTTTTTCACAAGTACATTTATTAGATTAGAATATAGCTTCCCGTAGGAAGTGTCAAAGGCAATAATATTAACTCACTTCAAAAGTTTTTTCCCATTCACCTTCAGTGGTCCTATTAATATTTTGGTTTCCATTTCACTTGCACTAATATATTTTTAACTCCAGCTTTAAGACTAAGAAATTGCATGTGTTTTACATCCTATTTGGAGACGCTTTTCCTTACTAAACAGCATATATTTCACGAGATTAAATGGAGTAACATTTTGCCTAATAATCATGAAAATATTGAGAAAATTGTAGTGTATATGCTTAAATACATAACCAGGTTTCTTTAGAAACATAGACCACTAGACCCAGCTGATAGGAGAATGTAGTAAAATGGCATTTAAATTCTCAGTCTTCTAGGGAATCATGGTGACATTTCTGAATATATGTTACTAAATGAAAAATTTCAATTTACGCACACACACAAAATAACCAAAGTTTTCTGTAGAGGAAGTAATAGGTCCAATTTTGCAACTAACACTACTTCAGAAAACTTCAATTAAGACGACCATTAGTCTGACCTCATTTACCAGAACAGAACTCACTTAAAACTGATTATAGTAGCAACTTATCTGTCATGCTCTTTTTAAATACAAAGAACAAGAACAATTGAATCAATGTAGTAATTATACTAAAATATCTTCATTTTTCATAATTCTTTTTATACATTAACAAGAAAGAACAATGTAACCAATGAAGTAATTACTTGTTTCTATCTGATCTCCATTTTTGTAAGAAAAAAAATCAAAACCCCGAACTAATTATTTTACAACTCTTATTTTACCCTGTCTTTCTTTTTATATCCTAGAGACCAAAAATTGACGTGTTCAGTGAAATAATTAACCTAAATGCTCCTTTTTTTCTGCATATTTTCATATAACGTGTCTTGAAGAAAGAAAACAACGAACAAGTCAATGAATGGACTACTGTAAAAAATTAATATCTTTCTATTCTTTCCTTCTTGGATGACTTGCCCTAGGCTGAAAGGGAATACAAGTTGATGCTTTTTCTAACACAGTTTTAGGGTTGTAGCTGAGTCTCTACAGCAAGGCTCTTAGAGACTTTTGTGTTCTGCTCCCTTTCCTCCTCCTATGAGCTGATACTATCTGAGCAGAGCAATACACTGCAGACAGCGCTCAGACACTGATGTGAGGATCCATGGCAACGCTACTCAAGAGAAGTGTCCTGCACTGGCGTGGCTACAATTTTATAGGCTGTCATTGGTTTAAGCTGAAGTTAAATTCAGGATTTACATTAGATGTAGGTTAAGGGAAGAAACCTGTTTCATGAGGATGCAATGTACAGGGCAGGACCAAAGTCAGCGCTTGCATTCACTGTTTTGTTGAATGGAGTGGTTCTCATCTGCAGCGAACAGAAGTTTCTAGCTATGGCTAAAGGTGGTGATGAATTTTATGCATATACTACATATATAGCTGGATGCTGTTCATGTTAACATCAGAGCCAGGTGACTCCTCTTTGGCTTCTGAACTGCATGGAATCTGTTTGCATGTCAGAGACATGGTTGAACTTTCAGAATTCAGTAACAAGTCCACGTCCTGTGAAGGCTGCTGGCTTAAGTCCCACTTCCACCTCAGTGACACAGTCCACATCAGAATCAGTTCTTTCTTCAAGAATTTAAGGAATTACAGATACAATACTCACTTATTTAGCTCCTTCAGTTTTGAATTGTTCCTGAAACCTACCTTAGATTCAGTCCTAAATCAAGATTTAACTACGTGAATACAAACATACAGGTGTATATATACATATACTATACACAAATGCATATCTTTACATATACACATATGGAAACACACCTCTCATGCAACACAGTGATGACTATTACCCTGACCATCACAACAAATTATTCGCCTTACTGATGATTGCCCTCATCCAGTCAGGACCAGCAATGAGCCTAGCAAACTCGTCATATTTGAGAGGTCCTGGCAGTCTGATGAGGTTCCTACAGATAGGAAAAGGGTGAACATAACCCCCAGCTTTAAAAAAGGGACCAAGGACAACCCGGGAAACTACAGACCAGTCAGCCTTACCTCTGTGCCAGGTAAAATCATGGAACAGATTCCCCTGGTAGCTGTACTAAGGCACATAAAAAATAACCAAGTGGTTGGTGACAACCAACATGGATTCACTAGGGGCAAGTCGTGCCTGACTAATTTAATGGCCTTCTACAACAAAGCTGCAGCACTGGTTGACATGGGTAAAGCAACGGATGTCATTTTCCTGGACTTGTACAAGGCGTTTGACACTGTCCCACATGACATCCTTGTCTCTAAAACGGAGAGACACGGATTTGACAGATGGACCACTCGGTGGATAAAGAACTGGCTGGATGGTCGCACTCAAACAGTTGTGGTCAATGGCGCAATGTCTACACAGAGACCAGTGTCAAGTGGTGTCCCTCAGGGGTCTGTTCTGGGTCCAGTGCTGTTCAACATCTTTGTCAGCGACACGGATGACGGCACTGAGTGCACCCTCAGTAAGTTTGTCGATGACACCAAGCTGTGTGGTGCCGTGAACTCACTTGAGGGAAGAGATGCCATCCAGAGGGACCTTGATAGGCTTGAGAAATGGGCCAGTGCTAACTGCATGAGCTTCAACAAGTCAAAATGCAAGGTCCTTCACCTGGGTCGGGCCAATCCTAGGCACAAATACGAACTGGGCACAGAGTGGGTTGAGAGTAGCCCTGAAGAGAAGGATTTGAGGGTGTTTTCCCCCTTTACTCTGCTCTTGTGAGACCCCACCTCGAATACTGCATCCAGTTCTGGTGTCCCCACCATAAGAGAGACATAGATCTGTTGGAGTGTGTTCAGAGGAGGTCCACAAAGATGATCCAGGGGCTGGAGCACCTCTGCTACAAGGACAGGCTGTGGGAGCTGGGATTGTTCAGCCTTGAAAGAGAAGACTTGGGGGGGACCTAATAGCTGCCTTCCAATACCTGAAAGGAACTTACAGGAAGGCTGGGGAGGGACTTTTTACAAGAGTGTCCACTGATAGGACAAGGGGAAATGGGTTTAAGTTGAAGGAGAACAGACTTAGATTAGATTTTAGGAAGAAAGTCTTCAGAACGAGGGTGGTAAGACTTTGGAATAGATTGCCCAAAGAAGTTGTGGATGCCCCCTCCCTGGAGGTGTTCAAGGTTGGACGGAGCCTTGAGTAGCCTGCTCTAGTTGAGAGGCATCCCTGCCCATGACGGAGGTTGGATTAGGTGATCTCTGAGGTCCCTTCTAGCCTATGCCATTCTCTGATTCTATGATTAGTCCCTGCCTCTCCAAAACAAATCTCTAATGCTGGATTTACTGCCATAGCCTTGCAACCCCCATGCCCCTCCCTTAAATATCCCTGTTGTCACTAATCCTCATTCTAGCATTAGAATTTAGAGTATTATCCATGTAGGCACTTCTGGCTCCAAGCCTCACTATAATCCGCACTGCAATCAAATTACCATTGTAGTAGAGGACCTCATCATCCCCTTAGTTAATGGTAATACATCTTTACAAACCCTTGCTCTTGTTCTCTGGTACTTGGGTAGGAAACAAAGCATTTCAGGTTCTGATGAGTCCTAATCTTGAGTTTAACACCAACATCAACATGAAACTCAATTGCTTCCAGAGGTGCAGTAAATCCTACCGGCTGTCGAAACTATGCCACAACTTTCTGCACTTTCCAACAAGGTGCTTCATGTGAACCCTCAGGTCCTTGCACTTCTCAAGAGGAGACTGAGGTCTCTTGCCTTTAACCTGAGCCTCACTCATAATGCAACTTTAAACATAATCTGTCTAGAACTTTCCATGTTTTACTACTGTATCCCTAAAATCAGAACTGATTTTATATTATTTGCTCCTGCTGATGTTCCTGATCCTAGTATTAGCAACTTGAGAGGATCTAGAAATTATTGTGCCTGATTAACTGCTGCTTTCATTCTGAGATCTGATCCACGATAATCCAAAATCATAGTCCAGCTGCGCTAATACAACCTAGAACTGTAAATCATAATCTCGGTCCCTACTGACATTGAAGACTCTTGACCCTAGAAATTTAGAAGGATACAGAAACAAAGCTAACTCCTGAACTATAATCTATGTCTGAACACCAAGTGCCATACTTTGCTTATTTGTACTCCAGTAATCCTTTCTTGTTCAGGACTACTCTTCAAGTTGCCATTACACCAGTGCAGCTCAGCCTAACCCTGCAAGCCTTGTACCTTGTTTCTATTAAAATGCAAAAACTTCTTCCTCTAATCTCTGCCCTTACACGAGAGATTTTTATATTCCTCGTTACTAAATCTAAACCTTTGACCATAGCAATAGTCCTTAGCTATTCAGTCTTTCCTGTCCTGAACCCTAAACTGAACCTGAGCCACACCTTCCTCATCCAGAAATTGTTAGAGAAACATTAAGTTCTTCTGTAAGTTTTTGTCATCTTAGCCACAATAATATGATTTAAGCAATAAAGCTATTTCTTTAGACATTACTGCCTCAAACTCTAACTCTAATATGCTTTGCTTACAAATGGACCCTTCCAGGTCCAGATAACAATATGTTACTTATTCCTCCCAGCCAGAGCCTCCTCACCAGCCTTGCATGACCTGGTTTATTGATTGTTCTTTCTCTGGATTGTATTCAAGACACAAATCTAACTACAATATTTAACATAGCCCAGTGACATAAACTCTCCTAAAATATAAACCTAGCCTGATCCTCACCCAGAAACCATTGCACATCTTAAACGAGTAATTGTCTTTAACACCTATGAACGCTTTTCCTTCCTGCTTTGGCAAGCAGATGAGCATGTGGTGAGATCAGACAGGGTCTTATTGTTGGGAGTGGCAAGATTTGAGTTAGAACTAGATTTTGCTTTACCATTTATGACAGCAGGCGTTGGGAGGGAATGAGGTTTAATATATGAAGGACTTAATGTTCAAGCTAAGGAGCATCGGAGGCGTAGCCAGTGACGGCTCAGAAGATGAACAGGTATAAACATATAATCATGTGTAAATTGGAAAGTTGTGTAGATGCTTCTTTTTGTTTGTGTGTCAAATAGAAAAATAATCAGTTTTCATTCTTGGTGGGGATGTGTGGTTAGATTGCTGTTCTTATAGCTATCTATATAAATTGTCAGACAAAGTGATACAAGTAGAAAACCAATGGGGAAAAATATGAAAAACTCGTTTAACTAGGGCTGCCTGTGGCTTTCTCAGGAGTGAGAATTATGCTTCTCTATATCAAACATCAACAGAGTCCAACAGTTGTTTAATTTCTGCAGGAAAGAAATTTGAAGCAACCGAGGAGCTAGCTGTTTGACTGGAGTAATGGTTCATTGAATTCTGGGATTATTTGGGAGGCTGGGATTCAACAATTCAGAAGCTACAGTTCATTCATTAAATAAACTTGTCTACTACCTCTACTAAATGTGTTTGGCTCCTGCCTTTATGAATGCTAGCTGGGTCTCTTCTGAAACTAAAAAAACTAAAACACATGTTTCTGATTCTGGTAACCTGCTTAATTGTATAATTCCAGTATGACTGCTTCTGGGCTAGCTGAGGGCTGTGGCCAACATGAACCTTGAGGAATGGCAGAAAAACTGGAGATATTACCTGTAATGCTAGGATTTGATCAGGCAGGATTTGTGTTAGAGCTCATGACTAAGACTGGTGCTCATGACAGCTGCCCTTCATGGGGGCAGAAGATGGCTTTCCCCCTGGAGTCTGTAAGAGCCAGGGGAAGGGACTGGTGCTATAAGCATATAAAACTTACATCCTGTCTCTGTGGGTCTGACATGATATGGAAACACCTGGTTCTTTAAATCCTGTTACTTCTAGTCTTAACCCTAATGAAATTACAGTGCCACCACCCATCCATTCCTAACACTGTCTTAAAACATTCACTTGTGAAAACATCCTATCCAAGCCTCACAGTAGCAAGAAATAAATCTCCGAGTGCCTTCTTGCTCTCCTGTCTCCTAACTCTAGTCTTAATCTATCCGTGACAGTATACAGCAGAATCTGTCACTAGCTGGAGAATTAACATTGAGCCATCCATGTTAATCCTGTGAACTGACTTTTCTGAAAACGCTCGAGTACTTTTTGTCAGGCCAGGAGCTGGCAGGAGATATCTCGAACCCTGTAAGAGCTGCAGTAAGATTTAGAACAGCAAAGCCAGCTGTATATTTTGGTCCTGCTAAGATCGATAAAGGTTGTTGCTGACATGAGCAAATACCTTATGCAGAATTCGGGAGGAGGGTGAATTAGGGTGTCTTTCATTATGGCTGGGGTTAGGTGTAAAACAGTCCTGTGCTTCTGCCTGCAAATGCTGCATGTCTAACTACAATGAGCAATCCTGGACCAGGGGAAGTTAACCCTGGAGTGTTTGAGAACTTTCACATCATCCCTGGGAGGGGAAGGAAAGCTGGCCTGGATCTTGCAGGATCCAGGGAGGGATTTTTTTAACGCATGGTTAGAACTAAGGATAGCAGAAGCTGACGAACTAGATTAACTCCGGGATTATTAATGCCAGGTTCAGTTTGTAATTGATTCTGGGACTGTAACGGATGAGTGCTTTATTGTGTTAAGTCTATGTTTAGGTTTGTAAGTAGGGGTTTGGAGCAACTTAAGTCAGCAAATTCATGTTAAATATGAATTCTACATGGCACATAGAGCTGTTCCTTTTAGAAATATTTTGTGATAAAGTCTGGGTTAGATGGAGCTAATAAACTACTATATTAAAAATGTAGGTTTGGCATTAGGCTTTAGGACTAGAGGGACTAAAAATTACTGTATTGTATTGGGCTAACCAGGAATGAATGCCTACAGAGGTAAAGGCATTGTGATTTCTGCCAAAGAGAGGGTTGCTGGTCAACTTTGTTGAAGGCAGGGTTACTTTTGAGTCAGACTTAATGTCTGTCTTTGGGAAAACAAGCTGAATTTAACTAGGGATTATCTTAATTGCTTGACTGTGTAAGAATAAGATAGCATCAGGTAAAAAACACATTTAGTCTTAAGATCCAGAAAACTGCCAGTGAAAGAAAAGTATGACTGGAAAGTACTGAATAAAGGTGAGCTCTATGTTTGTGATTACTGCTTAGGTTAATCAAGGTCACTATAGTATTATGTTCTTATACTAATGCCGGAGTTTGGTTAAAGATTAGCATCAAGTCTGACTGTCGTGGTTCACCGACAGACCCTGCAAAGCCTGCAGAGCTAAGATGAAGGTCAGTGCCAGCAGTGGCATTTGGCTTTTGATTGATACTGGGACTCGGGAAGGTCACTGCACTTGTATGTTAATGGCTGCGTTAGGGCAGGCATTTGAAACAGCAGAGCTAGGTTTATTGATCGAGCTCACAAGATTACCAGGGCTAGGATGATATCTTAAATAGGTCATACTTAGTGCAGGGACTAACAAGAACTGCTGCTCTACTGTGTTAAGTTTGTAATTAGAATTTGCTGTGTTGAGTACTAAAGAGCTGAGGCCAGCAGGCTGGAGTGGAATCAAACTGAGAAAATAGGCTTGTTGTTTGTTCTGGAAGTAATTATCCCCGGGCTGTGGGATACTGATAGGATAACTATATAGATAAGTCTCCATTTAAAAAAAAATAATAAGAGGTGTGGGATAGTCCAGGTGATGGAAAAATTCTGATAATAACCATGTCCTGAAACTGATTGCCTTACGTCTGAAACCTTACATCTAGTCTATTACAATTTATAAAGCTTAGACTACCCTGAACCCCCTTCACTTAGGAGCTGGAAATGCTGCCTAGCTTAAGTATAGTGTAGCAAAATCACATTTATACTGCTCAGGTATAGCACTGAATTCTAGCTAATAAGCCTTCTGAAATTCAGAGCTGTGGACAGCTCTGGCTGGGCACAGACTCATTCTGCACCTGAGACACATCAAGACTTATTATTTCAAATCTAGCTGAGATTGCCCTGAAATATTTTTCTTTTGTAAAACCTAAACTTTTGATGAGTTCTGGAGCAGATCTTGGGGAAAACCAAAACAACATAAACCACCCAGCCCCCCTCAAAATTAAAATACTCACCTAAACCACAAAAAAAAAAAAACAACAAACCACATGATACAAAAGTTGAGAATGCTTTTGCAAGTAATTTAAGAATAGGTTACTTTAGAAACATAGTGTAACTATTCTAACTAAAATACTACATGCGTGGTACTCAGAGTTGCCTTCTACATTTCTGGATTTGGAAGAGGACTTCTTTTCTAATGTTTTTTGTGAAAGTAAAATAAACAATAAGAATGAATGATATTCATAATTCCGTTACCGTAAATACTAAAAAAAATATTACTCTCTGTCTTTGTTTCTAAAGGAAATTTAACTTTAAAAAAATAAAACAAATATTGCTAAAAGCCTAGAAACTTTTAGTTTTGCTTCAGTGTGAGTATTCAGTATGTAGCCATATAGAAGTTGAAAGGATCTGCATTAATCTGTGAAATCATACAAAAGGAAAACAAATAGGTCCCAAACGCTTTGCAAAATGATTTTAAATACTTATTTTAGAGAAAGGTAAACGGAATTAAAATTAACTACTTGCTAATTGTCTCTATCAAAATAAAAGAAATCTCTCCACATTCAGAAATAATGTTATGTAATTTTGGGATGGATGTAATGCCTTTTACATATACTGAGTAGCTGAAGTTCTGCTTCAAAACCAGAAAAATTCAACTGGGTAACCATTAGGGATTCTTTGCCTTTAATTCTGTGGTGGGTGAGAACATACATTGGTACCAAAGCAGCGCAGAAAACAATTCCTATCTGTGGTGAAATAAAAACATTGGGTAATCTTGCATTTAACGCTCCAGGTGGGGAAATGAGATTTAGTATGGTGCCAACGCAGCAGTGGTTTTTACCTTTTCACTTTATCACTGGTGCCTACAGTGTTGCAAGGAAATTAGTAGAGCATTGAAGGTCCTGCAATGCTCTGAGGGTTATAATACCATAAAAGACACTGCTACCTGATGGCCCACTAGTGACCCAGAAGACCCTGGTTCTTCACTGGCTCTGGTCTTATCTGAGCTTTTCCAAACAGCTTAGATTATGAAACATCATCTATATTTAGTTAATGAGGTTTGGGCTCATTCTGGGTGTAAATGACAGGGACAAGCCTGGGAAGGAAGGCCAATAGTTAATGGTGAACAGCATTGACCTGAGCACAAAAATCTGACCAAAATGCCCATTCAAGTCAATGGAGTGATACCATATATGTCCATCCCTAATAAGTGAAAAAGAAGAAAGAATTAGGACTTGAAAACAGAAGTTAGCACTAATAGAAAGATTTTAAGGGAAATTTCTCATCTGCCACAAAAATTTTAAGTAGACATTGCGAAAGGGAATTTTCTTACTGAACTATGGTTATCTAACTATTCAGCATATATTATAAATTATGCTCCCTTTTCAACTGGAAGAGAGAGATAGGCAGTCTCAGAAAGGGATTAATTCCTTTAGGTTTAGCTATTGCATTATTTTTGGATGTATTACTCACTGGAGACAACTTGTCCTCCCAAGTTTGTTTAAAGTAATAACAAAATAGGGAACACAGTTTGTATGTTTTTACCTGGATTCACCTGTTTTATTGTTGGAATTGAACCATAATGCTCCATTGCAAACACTCCAATGTTAGCACGGTAAGAAGTTCAAAAAGGTCATAATCCTAACTCAGACATTTGGATAGTTTCCAAATTAAAAAACAAAACCAAAAAAAAATCTGAGCAACAGATTTTTAATGTAGAGAGCCAGTTAGATCTTCTGCAGCATGCTTCATTTCTCTCTTGCAATATTAGTGCATTCATTATCTTACAAGTGTGTGCAAGTACTTTTGAAAACAAGTACTTGCATGGGGGTTTATAGGGTCTACTGTCTCTATAAAACCATTTTGTCTGACATTTTTATAAAACTTGCATTAAATGTGCTCCCATGAGGCTGTACCCATTTAGGTGAGGTCAGTATGTTCCTGTTGTATGATAAACCTACTTATCTTTCAGAATATGAAATGATATTCTCAAACATGTCAGTTGTAAAACTGTCTTAACTGGAGTAACGCAGCCCATGGTAATGATGAATGTTCTCCAAACAAATTTGCATAATCATATTCGCTTATGTGAAAAGTAACGTGCATATACCAGCTATAATCCTGATCTTTCAAAAATAGCAGTCCAACAGATATTATGCCCAGTCACACTGATTTTATGAACAGACATTTGCATTTCATTATATGTACGTTCATGTAAAATGGTCGACACTGATGTTTTCCAGAGTTCATGTTTGCAGGCAATTTCATTTCCATTTCATAACAACGAGGAGCCGTTATGTCTCTGTTCTCCAGTCAGGTGTAGCAACATGAGCAGACCCAGCAAGCACATCAGCCAGTGCTGAGCCCTCAATGTCCACAGTACACACATTTCAAGCAGAGAAGGAGGACGTTTCAGGCAAAAGTCTTGTCTGGTTCCACAGACTGAGCTCCCACTTGCATGTGGCGCACATTAAGTGAACTCCTGAAGAGTTCACTGAAGTTCAGTTATATCCAAAGGGAATTGAGATCAAGTGCTCTCAGCCACCTCTATGATGTGCACCAAAGCATAATAAACAGGGAACACTGGAGGAACACTTTGAAAGAGTACTCCTGACCCAAGTAAAACACTAATGCAGATGCTCAATGAGAATAGGCCTCAGGAAAGTACTAATGAGAATAAAACAAACATTGTTTTCATCCACTTTTAATTTTGGAGACATAAGAGTCAATTTACCTCTCACAGTCACCAGCTGGCAAGTGAGACGAAGCAAACAGATTCCTTTCCTGTTTGCCTATAAACATCAAATTATCTTAATCTTCTTCTTAAATTCTTCTCGCTGGGATTATCATGGGAGATTTTGAGACTTAGACTAACACTTCTAGTTACAGGCATAATACCAAAACATATCCAGACACGGAAATTCAGTCCTTATTAGGTAAACAGCTGTAGGAATAGTCCCTTTCTTATTGAACAAAGTGTTAACGCATAGAGCCAGGTTATCCCCTTCTTTCTTTATCAGCAGAAGTGCTAGGGGTAGCACGGCACTCAGGGACAAAACTGCCAGGTATCCAAGGACAGATTTTCCCTTTGTGAATTATTGAAAAGCTAGTACAACCTCTTCTATCTGTTCTCACAAATTTTTGGTGAAATCATCAAACTGGTAGCAACTAAAGAAATGTGTGATGCAAGAAGCAGAATTCCATTTGAGTTTGGTATATAACATCTGGCCTGAGCAAAAAATAAAATATGAAAAAATTAATTAACAATAAGTTAACGAGAATAAATACAGAAGATGGAAGATGTCAATGTGAAAAAGTCTTTTTCTGATAAGTGAGATAGAGTTAATTTTCTTCATAGTAGCTAGTACGAGGCTATGTTCTGGATTTGTGCTGGAAACAGTGGTGATAATACAGAGATGTTCTCATTATTTCTGAGCAGTGCTTACACAGAGTCAAGGCATTTTCTGCTTCTCACCCCACTCCTGGGGGTGCACGAGAAGTTGGAAGGGGACACAGCTGGGACAACTGATCCCAAGTGACCAAAGCGATATTCCACACATCTTGCTCAGCGTATAAAGCTGGGGAAGAAGGAGGAAGGTAGGAATGTTCAGAGTGATGGCATTTGTTTTCCCAAGTAACTATTAAGCATGATGGAGCCCTGCTTTCCTGGAGATGGCTGAACATTTTCCTGCCAGTGGGAAGTGGTGTATGAATTCCTTGTTTTACTTTTTTTTGCACATGCAACTTTTGCTTTATTTTCTAAACTGTCTTTATTTCAATCCACGAATTTTCTCACTTTTACCCTTTTGATTCTCTCCGCCATCCCACTGGTGGGGAGGGAGGGAGTGGCTGTGTGGGGCTTAGTTGTCAACTAAGGTTAAACCGCAACACAAATTAAAAAATTAATTGAATTTCCAAATGCTCCTCTCCAGTCAAATGCTGAGGAAGCTCTGTTGTGTATTCACAATTTCCTGGATGTCCTAGAACTGAATGTTGACAAGCATAGAATCATAGAATCATAGAATGGTTTGGGTTGGAAGAGACCTCAAAGATCATCTAGCTCCAAACCCCCTGCCATGGGCAGGGACACCTTCCACTAGATCACGTTGCACAAAGCCCAATCCAGCTTAGCCTTGAACAGGGATGGGGCATCCACTACTTCTCTGGGCAACCTGTTCCAGCACCTCGCCACCCTCAGAGTAAAGAATTTCTTCCTTATATCTAATCTAGATCTGCCCTCTTTCGGTTTAAAGCCATTTCTCCTTGTCCTATCACTACATGCCCTTGTAAAAAGTCCCTCTCCAGCTTTCCTGTAGGCCCCCTTCACGTACTGGAAGGCTGCAATAAGATCACCCCGAAGCCTTCTCTTCTCCAGGCTGAACAACTCTGACTCTCTCAGCCTGTCTTCACAGGAGAGGGGCTCCAGCCCTTGGATCATCTTCGTGGCCTTCCTCTGGATCTGCTGAAACAGGTCCATGTCCTTCTTATGTTGGGGACCTGAGAGCTGAACGCAGTACTGCAGGTGGGGTCTCGCAAGAGCAGAGTAGAGGAGGAGAATCACCTCCCTCGACCTGCTGGCCACGCTTCTTTTGATGTGATTCAGGATATGGTTGACTTTCTGGGCTGCCAGTGCACATTGCCGGCTCATGTTGAGCTTCTTATCAATCAACACTCCCAAGTCCTTTTCCTCAGGGTTTCTCTCAACCCATTCTCCGCCCAGCCTGTATTTGTGCTTGGGATGGCCCTGAACCATGTTCAGGACCTTCCACGTGGCCTTGTTGAACATCATGAGGTTTTCATGGGCTCATCTCTCAAGCCTGTCAAGGTCAATCTGGATGGCATCCTTTCTCCCCAGCGTGTTGACCACACCGCACAGCTTGGTCTCATCAGCAAACTTGCTGACAGTGCACTCGATCCCACTGTCCATGTCACTGACTAAGATGTTAAACAGCACAGGCCCCATTACCAACCCCTGAGGAACATCACATCATTCCTTTTTTCCCTTTGTAAAAATGGAGGCTATGTTTTGCCCTTTCCAGTTGGTGGTAACTTCACTGGACTGCCACAACGTATCAAATATGATGGATAATTGTTTAGCAACTTCATCTGCCAGCTCCTTTAGGACCCGTGGATGCATCTCATCAGGTCCCATGAACTTGTGCACCTTCATGTTCCTTAGATCATCTCAAGCCTGATCTTCTCCTACAGTGGGTGGTTCTTCATTCTCCCAGTCCCTGCCTTTGCCTTCTGTGACTTGGGTGGTGTGACTAGAGCACTTTCCAGTGAAGATTGAGGCAAAGAAGTCACTGAGTATCTCAGTCTTCTCCATATCCTGGGTAATCAGGTCTTCCATTTTCTTCCAGAGAGGGCCCACATTTCCCCTAGTCTTCCTTTTATCACCAACATACCTGTAGAAGCTTTTCTTATTGCCCTCGATGTCCCTGGCCAGATTTAATTCTATCAGGGATTTATTTAGCTTTCCTAACCTGATCCCTGGCTACTCGGACAATATCTCTGTATTTCTCCCAAGCTACCTGTCCTCACTTCCACCCTCTGAAGGCTTCCTTTTTGTGTTTCAGTTTGTCCAGGACCAACATGTTCCTCCATGCAGGCCTCCTGACGCTTTTGCCTGACTTCCTCTTTGTTGGGATGCACCACTCCTGAGCTTGGAAGAGGTGATCCTTGAATATTAATCAGATGTCTTGGGCTCTTCTTCCCTCAAGTGCTTTATCCTGTGGTACTCTACCAAGCAGATCCCTGATGAGGCCAAATATGCTTTCCTGAAGCCCTAAGGATCTTGAACCTCGCAATTTCATGGTCACTGCAGTCAAGGCTGCCCTTGAGCTTCACATTCCCCACCAGCCCCTCCTTGTTGGTGAGATCGAGGTCCAGCATAGCACCTCTCCTTGTTCGTTGCTCTATCACTTGGAGAAGGAAGTTATTTTTTACAAGAGACAGTTGTATATGAAAAGAAAAAGGAAACATTTTCTCAACATGAAAACTGCAAGTATATTTAGCATGAAACTTGTTTTTAATACAGCATTTTCTTCGTTGGTAAGATATCTGTGATCAGTCACTTAGGCCTGAACACTCAAATAGATTTTGAAATGTTACCATTCAACAGACTAGTCCATAATTACACTGGGGATATGAGTTTAAGTGTTCTCATTTAGTTAATAGTAACATAGTATGATGTAATCAACACACAAAGGCAATTGTTTACTCTTTGTGATAGCTAATGATGTTTAATTCTGAGAACTAATGAATTGGATAAAATTAAGAGTAAAAGCAGTCATCTAATTTGTGAGTAAGGCAACTTTCAGTTACATAAAACTGCAAACTGTTCAGAGAGAGTGAAAGACAAGAAAACGCAACTTCAATCACTACAAATATATAATTTCAAATTAGAGGGCATTAAGTACTGCAATTAGCAACAAAGGATGATGAAAAGAAAATTTGTGTTAGTCAAAGCGCAAACCAGGTTTTTACCAAAGTGCAACAAAGTCTCATAAAAGCCACTGGACGGTTGTTTAAAATGTGCAGTTTTGGTCAATGAAATTTACAGTTCTTAAGGACATTTATTTTAAAAGATTTCGTGTGACTTATAAATCATGTAGCCAGACATAGTCCATCATGAAATTCGAAGTATTAGCATCTTTACCAGTTAATATAGCAGATAGAATCATGGAGTTTATCATCAAACCCCTGTTTTTTTTTGTGTTTAGGGTTTTTTTCTGCTTTGGGAAGACATGCTGATCAGACCACAACTTCAAATGAAGAAGATAATAATATTATTGTTTTTATAGCTACTCAATCATACTTGCTAATCCCCCCATGCCAACTTCCATTTTCTCTTCCACAACCTACTGCATTCACTTGTGATTTGCTATGAGCTTGGTTAGCTATCAAAATAAATCAAATGTGATAACTTATTGGCACTAGATTGTCTTTGTAAATATCAGTTAGAACTGTGCTATTTTTGCTTTTAAAAGGGTAAGTCAATAAAAGCCAACTTCATATGCTACCGAGTATCCAGAAAAATAGGCAAACCAACAAATTTTTGTCTCTAAGGCAGAAGAAAAATGTAAAGTGCCAGTATGGTTAGTGATCTTCTGATACACACAATGTCTATGCTTTTCAGGAACTAATAGACCTGAATCTTTTTTGTTATTTTTAGATTTAAACTTTAGAAGGCTAAAATATAAGGGAATGCAATAAAACACTGAACTTACAAGGATTCTGATTTACTTTTTCCATAATAAAGACATTAACATCTCTTTACAACAGGTGCACCATTGGCTGCAAGACCTTCTTCCGAGGCCACAAGGTAATCTATTCAGGCTTCTGTGCTTTTGTAGTTGGATGCTTCGGCTCTAATTCATAAGGAAGAAGGCAAAGGGTTAAACACATTCCTTCCTATAACTGCTCTGAAGTGGAAGCAAATCCTTAGCCAAGGACTTGAAATTACCAAGATTTATCCTTTATTCACAGTCTAAGTTGCCTCAAAAATTTGGAAAGGTATTTTATACCAAAGATTGAAGAGAAGCTAGTCCTGAAGACAAGAGTCCAGAGGAGGAGGACTGAAAGGAGGAAAAAAAATGAAGGTTGGCATGTTGCGTCCTCCACAACTTGTATTTGTGCCTCAGCTTATTTTTAGTTGCTTTTTCCATTAGTAATGTAGATGTTCCTGTTATTCCCGACAAAATCAGAAATATTGTTTTTATCTCAGCTTCACCCTTACCATTAGGAGTTCTCAAGAGATAATTCTCTGTCTGAGATTTCAATATGCATATACGTGGAAGGCCACTGCCACTGAAATGGAATTATCTTTTATTTTAAAAAGTTATTTTTATTTTAAATATTTTTAAAATTTTTATATTTTATTATTATATTTATTAGTTATATTTATTTTAAATATTATTATATTTTATTAGTTATATTGATTTTAAATATTATTATATTTTATTAGTTATATTTATTTTAAATATTTTTATATTTAAAATAAATATCTTTGATATATTAGGATATGTATATTAACCAGATATATATAGGCTGGTTTACAAAGAGATTAAAGAAAATACTGATGTACACCCACTGTTGTTGAGAACGTTCCCAAAAAGATCTGTCACATTAGTTCATTTGTTCACGGCATGCAGACTGAGTTCAGCTGAGTTCAAGCTTGCTGACAGTTCCGACGTTGCTGCAGCCAATATCAGTAGGTTTCTAGGAAAGGTTATGACAGTCTACTGCATCAGATGCCATCACTGCAAGGGTGTTTGGAGGTTTCACAAAGCACTAGGAAAATCCATTTGGTAAGGATGAGCTGGAAAACATACCAAGGGACACAATACACTGGAGGTTTCCCCAAGGAGGTACTAGCATGGGTTACTCCAGAAGGTGGCCCAAGAGCATTTGTGAAATTATGTAGAAATACAGGAAAGCTGGTAGCTAGACTGGCTGCAAGGCAATTCGCAGTTTTTCTGAAATATGACCATGAAAATAGTAATAATAATTAGCCGCACACACACACTAGAGAGTGCTTATGTGCCCATGTTATTCCATTTCAGCTAACCCACTAGTAATGCCACACGTGGAAACCATAGGTAGTGCATGATAAAAAATTCAGTCCATGGAATTATGTATGCATTTTACCTGAATCATACTCCCTGTTACTTCACCTGTGCGTTAAGTTGAACCCTGAACAGCTGCATAAACAATAAGGTTGTTAAGAATCAGACCTACTGCTTTTTATACTTAGCATAATTTTTTGTTATTGTTATATATAGCACAACAGGTGCCTCTGATACCTGACAAGCGGGGAAAGCACCACTCTGTTAAAACTGACTGCGATTTCCACACAGCTCTTTTAAAAATTTTGTGGAATTAAGGCAATAAAAAGCAGAAGTTTCAGAAACTTGGCAGTGGGTACAGCCTCACACTGCAGATGATTTTCCATTCCAGATCCTTTGAGTGCTTCTGGCATGGCCCGTAACCAGGTTGCTCACAGCCTCTCCCTGTATTTCTCTCAAACTGAGACCATAGTGTTTTAGTCTAGATGGTGACATGGTTTATGGTAATAGTCTATCATGATGTTCATTGCTTTTCTGAATTTAGACTCTCATCAAAGCTGTGCCATTATGCTCTAGCGAATGTATATCACATTTCCTATTAAGGATCATGTCTAGAGTATTATAGTGACTAAAAGGAGTGGGAATGCCTACTCTGGGGCCTCTGTCTGGATGCAAACCAAATGACAACAGCAAAGCATAGTTCAGTTTGTTGCTGTTTTTTTTTAAAGGAATATCTGCACATAAATAGATAACATCTTATACCCCTGACCACTTAAGGTAGTATTTTTTAGAGAGATGTTATTTTAGTAATATTTAAATTCAGTCTGGCTTTAGTTCCATTTTTTGCACTGTTCAACTAAAGTTTGGATACTTTATTTTTATTGAAAACAGATATAAACTCTCATAGAAAGTGATTAAGCTATTTGTGTAGGATAATTTAACATTTTGGAATTTTAGAAGGTTCAGGTTTTAAATAGCTGTAACAACTTCAATTCTTTTTAAAGTTATATATTTTACATTTAAACTTCTACTAATGTTTATGTTTCCAATTATAAAAGCAATTAAGTTTTATCTATTTATTAAAAGTGATTAAAATGTTATATTTTAAAAGATAATCTTCTAAATAAACTCTGAAAACACAAGGTTTGCTGTTGAGTTAGGCGGGACTACTGAAAATTGCTTGGGTCATATATGCATTATAATTTGATAATTGCTGCAAAACTATTTTGAGGCATTGTATTAAAGATACTCCAGAAACACAATGTACTGCTCATTCATGTGGACACGGGAGTCATCACAGAAAGAACTTATGACTTTCTTTATACTGCTTATGAGGGTACAGAGTTAGTTTATGCTTTATGGTAGCTGGAGAATCACTCTTCCTCTGTTACCAAAATGGATTTTTCCTTACTAGCAAGCAGATGACATTGGCAGATACGGAACAGGGTGAGGGGAAGAAGGGACAGATAAGTTATATAAAAAATCATCCATCTGAAAAGGCAATGAACAAAATTCTCAGCAATGGTCTCCTCTGAATTACCTTCAAAGTACATAGTCTCTTGTGAAATTTCACTCTGACCATCCTAATTGACAGACTCCAATGCCAAGCGTACTCCTGGGAGGTGTGTTCATATTCATTATAGCTGGAGCAAAAATCATAAGAATGAAGAGGGAATGTGGATGCTGAGGCTGAATGTGCATCATGAAGACTAGGGAAAAAAAGTAGTTTAAATACATGTATGGGTACATTTTTAGATTTAGTTTTACTGCTGACAATGCTACAAGAAATTATGTGTCCATACATGATGTTACATAGAGCTACTTTAGAGTTCTTTTTAATATTCAGGCACTTATCAAATGTTCATTTCATGCTTACAATGCTTTAGGTTGATGCTGCATTTGCTCAAATGAGGGTCTGTTCTTTTATTCCCTTGGATTTTGTCTTTCTTTTGTGAACCTTTCATATTTGTGCTACGGTAAGCTACGTTTTTGCAAGGTATGTCATGCATTCTGTACACAATAGCTGCCAGAGAGCTCCAGCTGAAGGATGCTATGCTTGGTGTAAACATTACTGAAATCACTGTGCCTTACTCAAGCTAGGTAGCTGTCAGATTTGAGCTCGCTTGATAGCACAGAGCATGAACAGAGTGCATTTACAAGGTTGTGTACAAAAGATATGCAAAATCTAACATAAGAATCTTAAGTTTGAATGCAGATTTTACTTGATTTTCAGGTCTCTATTTATGGAACCAGTACAGTAGTCACCACTACTGTCAGTACAGTACTATCCAAGAAATAAGAAGCTAAGGATAGTAAAAATTTCGGTTTTCTGAAGACAAATATTAAGCCAGAAGCAAGAATTTTTGTCCTTTTCTTAACAGTCCATACCATTGTTGTCTTTAGTGCTTCAGTCATGTGTCATAGTAAGCTTTAATAAGTCATGATTGCTGTGTTTTCTCTATGTATCTGAATCTAATAACAAAGAAAAATCCATTTAAAATATGTATCTGACTCACAATAAATTACAAATTATTACATAGTCAACTTCATCTATTTTAATATATCAGTTCTTGCGTTTGTTTGCATTATTATTCCTGTCAAAGAGTCATAAATTCTTTATTCCTGTTGGGCATACTTTTTGCCCTTTAGTTTTTCCAGAAATTCAGGAAGGGAAAAAACAACAACATTAAAACCAACATTCTTACATCTATCTAAATGAAAGAGTTAGCAAGATATTCTGAGGCATTAAAGGCAAAAGGCAGGTATGTCAGGCAAGGAGAGAACAGGGAAAAGTTTTTATTAGTAGATGTGAAACATTCTTAAAGGCAGGTAGTCTTAATATGTTTTTCCTTTTAATGCCTGAACAACTACAGAATCTTTCTCAACTGTAAGGCCAGTAATTTAATGAATAAGTACGTTTGCTAGATTTTTATGAAAACCCTCTATCTTTTCATAACAACAAATAAATTAAATGGAGGAAAGCACAATAAAGCAGTATGAGCAAAGGGGAAGGACTCTGGGGAGATTCTAACCTTTAATCAAGGCTGTAAGAAATCCCTCCTGTTTGAGACAGATTCTCAGACATGCTTCTTGAGAGGTAAAAAATCCCACTTATGGGATTTTCTGGATCCTAGCCTCCTGCTGAAATCTTTGCATGTTTAAGCATTTCTTCTCAGGTATTAATCTCGTAGTTTATCCCATTCAGGCATATGTTGCATGGATTTACAATGAAGTCATGAGGGACTTCTGGAACTCAGCAATAACCTGGCATCAAATCATTAAGGAAATTGTGTCTAGGTTTATTAATCTCCAAATAGAAACAAATTGGGGAAAAAAAATCACCTAATGGTGATTTATTATCTTGTCTTACAGAGCTAAAATTTACAGTTACTAATTTACTTAATTGTCTCAGAAAAGTGCATGTTTTCCTATGAAACAATAAGTGACCAAAACAAAGAACATTACAAAAAAAATTCCATCTACAAAACAAAAGGAAGGCTAAATTCACTGAAAAAAACCCGATACATTCTGGTATTCAATGCCTTTGGCTGCCCCATGTTGTCTGGGAAGAAAAAATAATAGTTAATTTGCTGGACAGGGTAAACCTGCAAACTTTAAGCAAAGCGGGAATAGAATAAAGGGAGAAGGTATATGAATTTAGACATTCTCGTCATGAACAGGCTTCTTACCTATAGGCTACAAAATCATTTTTCCTATGCTTTCTTTGGACTACTGAATATTTAATTACTGAATGTGAAGTGGAAAACCTTCAGTGGAAGGGATTTATCCTTCCTCAAATATCCGTACCTGATAACGCTTAAACCAGTCCCATCACCCTAGGCAGGAATGGAGGAGGAGGAGAGCAAAGCCTTCGCAACCCTTGTGCCAGTCTGAGTTTGAGAAGGAGTTTTCATAGACGCTCAGCTCAGGGGCTGAATTTCTGTTGGGGACAGACAACCTGTGCTGGCCTGAAGGGAAATGTCTAACTCTGTGAGAAAGGTACACTTTATTATATGTGTTTGTTGTCATTGTTTTGTGTCCTCTGGCATAGATGTTCATTGCTCTGTGTGCTTCTTTCTGTGATTCGCCTTCCTAAACACGAGGTTTTCTTCCTGCACGGTGCAAAGAACATAAACAGTTAGGAAGGGCTGTGAATGTTGCTAGGTAACTGTGTACTGTAAAGATGAGCAGTGCATTGCCAGTCTGCACTCTTGAGACTAACTTCTTTTGAGCAGCCTCAAATTCCTCCGTAGGGACATGAGGTACACCTGTGTTTTGACAGGTGGCAGTGACCCTGGCACTGAAAGATCCAGTGATGGGCAGAGCATGCTAATAAAATTATACTTTTGGTTTTCCATCTCCATCCAGCTTCAGATTTCAAAATATCATGGTTTAGCTCAGCCAGCAACTAAGCACCATGCAGCCGCTCGCTCACTCCTCCCCACGGTGGAGAAGAAAACATAACAAAAGGCGCAAGGGTCAAGATAAGAACAGGGAGGGATCACACACCAATTACGGTCACTGGTAAAACGGACTCAGTTTGGGAAAAAAATCAGTTCAATTCATTACCAATCACATCAGAGAGGACAACAAGAAACAAAGCCAGATCTTAGAAACACCTTCCTCCCACCCCTCCTTTCTTCTCGGCTCTGTCTTCTCCCTACTAGCAGCGCAGGGGAACAGAGGATGGAGGTTGCTTTGTTTCTGCTGTCCCTTCCTCTTCAGGTGCAGAACTCCTCTTTCCCTGCTCCAGCGTGGGGTCCCTCCCATGGGAGACAGCTCTCCATGAACTCCTCCGACTTGAATCCTTCCCACAGGCTGCAGTTCTTCATGAACTACTGCAGCATGGGTCCCTCTCACAGAGTGCAGTCCTTCACCAACAGACTGCTTCAGCATGAGCTTTCTGCAGAGTAATGGCCTTCTTCGGAGGCAGCCATTTGCTTCAGTGTGGGGTTCTCCACAACTGCAGGTCTTCACAGGCTGCTCCACTATCAATCTCCACAGGCTGCAGGGGAATCTCAGCTCCAGCACCTCCTCCCGCTCCATCTTCACTAACCTGGTGTCTGTATAGTTGTTTCTCTCACATCCCACTCCTCTCTCCACTGACTGACAAAGTCTGGCAGCCCTGGAGGGATGAGTTCCACTCAGCGAGTGCTCTGGCAGTGAGAAGCTTCGAAGCGCTCCAAGCTAGGTCTGCCTTCCCCCCTACCCCTCTGGCCAGGTGGGTTCGGGCAGCACAGACAGCTGCCCCACCTTCCTCCTCTCTCAGCTGAAGGTCCCACGTGGCACAAGTTTCATAGAATCATAGAATGGTTAGGGTTGGAAGGGACCTTAAAGATCATCTAGTTCCAACCCCCCTGCCATGGGCGGAGAAATCCTCCACTACACCAGGTGGCCCAAAGCCTCATCCAGCCTGGCCTTGAACACTTCCAGGGATGGGGCATCCACAACTTCTCTGGGCAACCTGTTCCAGTGCCTCACCACCCTCAATGTAAAAAATTTCTTCCTTATATCTAATCAAAATCTGCCCTCTTTCAGTTTGAATCCATTGCCCCTTGTCCTATCACTACACACCCTTGTAAAATGTCCCTCTCCAGTTTTCCCGTAGGCCCCCTTTAGGTACTGGAAAGTTTCTTGGTGTCTTCTTAAATGTTATTTAGAGACGTGCTGACTGGCTTGGCTGTGGCCAGAGGTGGGTCTGACTTGGAGCCAGGGAAGCTTCTGGAAGCTTCTTATAGGGGCAAGCCCTGTAGCCTCGCCATTGCTACCAAAACCCCATCACACAAACCCACCACACAAAATCAATCTTTTCCAACCTCCTTCTTCATTCTTTGTAGTAACTGTTCTCCAGGTCAAATCATACCCCTGTGTATATTTTCGCAACCCTGCTGATTTCCCTATTCCCTTGCTGACAGCTGTGTAGTCACATTACCTTCATTTTATGTCAGCTGTGACACCTAGACGACCGGAGGATGTCAGTAAATTGGATCATTGCCTCAGATTGCCTTAGACTGCAGTCAGGGTTACTTTGGTTATTTCCATGGAGAAGACTCCACTTGCACCCAGCTGTAGCTGGCTCTGCAGGACTAATAACGGCAGAAGCAATAAAATCTTATATTTGTCACCACATTTAACAGGTATTACTCTGAATAAGTACCAGAAATGATCCTGCTTCATAGCAAAAAAGAAACATTTTTATTTTAGGCATTTTGCAAAGCCACCTTCCTCTTCCCCGCCTCAGTACATTTCAAGAATTTGATTTGAGTTGACAGAAGATAAGAAGATTTAAAATAACGCCTGACACTTCATCCATAATCCTCACTGTGGTGCCATCTTCTTGCCCTCTTTTAATTTAGTTTAATACAGTGGCAGGTGGCAAGGACATGTTAGGTGCCTTCACTTTAGATTTCCTGTTTCTATTAGACTGCTGCGGTCATCTGCGTGTCATTGGTACACTTCATAACAAGAAACATACTTCCTCCTGTGTGGAAAGACCATAAACACAACCACAAAGAACAAACAAATGAATTCTAGACCGTGGGTATAGGGTTAAGTTTAGCAGGAAATTAGACAATTGAAAGGTGCTTCACTCAGGTGAAGCAAACCAGGATAAAGTTGAATGACCTGTGCACAGATTTTGCAACGGAAGTATTGAAGAGTTAAAATTCAGTTAAAGGTGTCTTAATTGGTATTTCTTTGGCTGTGATTATTTGGTCAATATAAAACCTCGGTAACTAGAGTAGGCACATTTTGTCCTTTCTAAAGAACAGCAATCATGTTTCAACATAATGCCGACTACATAACCACTGAACCTCTGTAAATTGGCACTGTTTTCCTTGGTAAATACACACAATGACAACTTAGAAAAGAAACAGGGAAGCTTCCAAACAAATGATCAGATGATCTCATTGCACATCACACTAATGGAATGCAGTGGGTGTACCTGGTAAGGTTTTGGTAGCAGATGGGCTACAGGGGTGGCTTCTGTGAGAAAAAGCAGAAACTGCCCCCATGTCAGATACAACCAGTTCAAGCTAACTCTAAGACAGACCCATCACTGACCAAAGCTGAGCCCATCAGCAATTGTGGTAGCGCCTCTGCATTAACATATTTAAGAAGGGTAAAAACTGCTGTGCAACAGCAGCTGTGAGAGAAGAGTGAGAATATGTGAGACAAACAGCCCTGCAGACACCAATGTTGATGAAGAAGGAAGGACAGGAAGTGATCCAGGAACCAAAACAGAGATTCCCATGCAGACCATGGTGAAGCAGGTTGTTCCCCTGCAGCCCATGAAGGTCTGTGGTGGAGCAGATATCCACCCTGCAGCCTATGGAGGACCCCATGACAGAGCAAGTGAATGTGCTCTGAAGGAAGCTATGACTCCATGGAAAGCCCATGCTGGAGCAGGTTCTTGGCAGGATCTGTGACCCTGTGGAGAGAGAAGCCCATGCTGGATCAGGTCTTCTGACAGGGCCTGTGACCCGACAGGGAACCCATGCTAGAGCAGTCTGTTCCCAAAAAACTGCACCCCGTGGAAAGGATCCATGCTGGAGCAGTTTGTGAAGAACTGCAGCCTGTGGGAAGGACTTGGGTTGGATAAGTTTGTGGGGGACTGTCTCCCATGGGTGGGACCCCATACTGGAGCTGGGGAAGAGTTTGAGGAAGAAGAAGCGAGCCTTTCATCATTTTTTCTCCCCTTGTCCTGTTGAGGATGGAGAGTTAAAGATTGGCTTCATGGACACCTGGCAGCCAGCCAAGGTCAACTCACCACATTAAAATACAGAGAAAGTCCAAGACTCTACAGGAATAGCTCCATGATAAGTAAATAAATAAATACGTACATATATACATACATACATACGGTGTTCGTAGCAGCATGGATAGAGATATGTGAAATTAGAGAACAATTCAACAATCCACAAATTCTGTTAAATTCAGGAGAAAATATCTTCAGTGGTCTGTCCTCAAAACTTGTCTTGAAAGCTACAGATATTGGCAACAGTTTCATGAAATAACATCTCAATAGTTCCACTACAGAGGGATGCCTCAGGAGAAAACAAAACAAAACAAAGCTATAATTTCATTTTTTGGAAATTCTTTATGTGTTAATCCAGATCAAGAACTTTCTTTAGATACTCAGAATTCTTTTCAACAGAATCAAAGAGTGTGACCGGAAAAACATGATATTTTTATGTAAAGGGAAGCAGGAATGTCTAAATCATGCCTTGGAAAAAATTGTCAGATAGAACAACAACAACAACAAAAAAAACAAACAAAAAAACCCACTGATTGTAGTTTCAAATACAAAGCGCAAGATTTACTAACATACCAGATTTTTATATCTTTTTCTCATATTACACTAATGTATCTTTGTTTCAATCTGTGAATTAGCTGTTTAGATGGCACACAATAAATCTCATGCTTTGCTTTCTACTTTTTTTGCTGTTAGTTGGCTGTTCTTTCAAACCATGAAAAGCACATTTCAAAATATTCCTTGTATTGTTGTTTTGTGCTTTCAGTTAATCCATAGCCTGTCATGGTCTGATATTTCACAGCAGAAGATACTGCAGACTTTGAGAAGCATATGTGCTGATTCATGTCCCAGTTCAGTTTTCTCTAGAAAAAGCTGAAGATTTTAGTTAAATTAGGTCAGCAGTTGGACTGAAAATGCAGAAGAAACTGCTAAAAACACCTTTCTTACTTCTTTGGAGTTGATTAAGTCTACTGATAAAGAAATGAGGAGAAAATAAAAATCAGAGTTAAGAATTCTGTTAATGGAAAGTTTTATGTGTATGTAGTAAGTGATATTTTCTCTTTCTCCACTGGTAAATTTAAAAAAAATCCAAAAACCAGCCTATCAATGGTATTATACTGTTGAGTTGAAGGCAGCTAATTTCTATATGCTTTTAAATACAATATAACATTAATTCTTTCCATCAAATCAAAATATGTTGAAATTTTATATGATATGATTTCAGCTTCTATGAACAAGGAGAGTTCCAAGGATTCTCTAGGCTGTTCCAAATTCCTTGCTGCCTATTTGGGCACAGAAAATACTCTGGACTTTGTACTTGACCCTACATACACAAGTAGGTTGACTGTTTAAAGACTCATCTGAAATCTACTTGGGTGTAAGTCAGATAATGATTAACAATGTTGAAGTTTTATGAAGTCTGTAGTCTCAAGTGGTCTACAGTCTCAAGTATTTGAAGTTGTAAATTAGACTCCTTTTATCAAATTCACAAGACATTTACTATTGAATAGGGAAATATTTCAGGTGTCTAAATCTTTAATAGTTGCTACTTAGTGTTTTCCAGATTTTTTTTTAAATCATGAAGATCGGACATTTTTTCTAAAAAGAATGGTGAAATTATCCCAAAATATTTCTTTCTAAGTATTTAAGCTGTAAGATATACTCAAAAATGTGTGAAACTCATTATAAGATTGTGAGAATTAACAACTTTCTGTCCTTGTGTGCAGTGAATGTGAAGAAAGAGCTGGAGAACACAGTGACTCATCTACACAAGTTAATTAAACGTTGCTTGTGGTGTTCTATTTTCTCACTCTCACTTTGTTAAAAGGGTCTTTGGCATGATTTTGCTCTGGGCCACCAAAGGCTATCCTAGTCAATGCCTGAGCAAGTCTGCGTGACCATTCCTAATAGGCAATTTGGATAAGGCACGTCCTTCGGAAGTCAAAAGAGTTTAAGAGTATCAATGCTCTACTTGGCTCCAGGGCCAAAGAATGGGCCCCGTCACTGTTTAATTTGCTAGTTTCAAGGTGACCAAAGTGAAGAAGACTTGTGAAAACATACGTGGAAAAAGTATAGGGAATAGTAGTAGATTCATTGGGAAAATCTCTTCCTCAAAAAGAAGAAATAAAAACCTCACTAAGGAACGGAAAAAAGAGATACATACTTGCAAAGTAAACTTAGAGGTCTCTATGGTCAGATAAAATCATCTCTGCCAAAAGTCAAGCTGAGTTAGAACTTGCAAACAAACTTATACCATGAAAATATTTATATAAATAAGCAAGAATAAAAAAAGACATCCCACCTCCACTCCCACTCCTGCTACACAATAAGGATGGAGCAAAGATTAAGGCAGTGTTGTCATGCTTTGCTATTTTTCTGGTATGGTTGATAGCCACCTATCCCAAAAGATAATGGGAAAGTCAGGAAATGGAATTACTAAATCTAAGACTGAAGTAAAATTCAATTTGGATATATGCATAAACAGAAGACCTTAAGACTTAACTAAAGGCTGAAAATTGATTAGAGATTATAACAACTGACTCAAAAAAAACCAACCAAAAATAACCCCTAACCCCAAACCCTTATAGAGTTTGTAGATCATCGTGAGGCAATTCTGAGTCATTGTTCCAGATATCTGTAAAAAAACGATTATTGTAGTCAGGAAAAACATGTCCAAAATAGAGACAGACATATCAGTGATATTTTACAAGTCCTTGGTAGAAGATTTCTTGTAGATCACTAACAGGATACAGCAGGCTCAGCCATATGCAAGAAAGATGTTTTCAAACCGCAAGTGTCATGGAGGAACCTTAATTACTCTGAGGGGGAAGAGTATTATGGGAAGATTAGACTAATTTGTCTTGTTTAGTTTAATAAGAAAATAGGCTGAAAAGAAAATGGATGGCACTGGATACCCAGTGTTATTTTGTATGTAAACACAAAGAATGAGAGAATTATTTAAGCATAGAAACAACATTGGTACCAAACCAATATATTTAGAATAACTATTTCATGATTTCTGAACAGTAGAAAGTGATGGTGATGGAAGAATATATCTAAGAGAGAAATAAGAAAAAAATTATTTGGATTTAAGCTTAAGAAAAGTACCACATTGGTTACTTATACTAAGGACTGGACTTGACAGCCAGTAGTGTTTGTCTTAGTGCAATAGGACTGCCCTTTATTTCTACTTTATTTCTACTCTACTCTACTTTTTAAGAGTTCTCTGAAGCAGGTACCAAACTTTTTTTGGACTTATCTGGGCTTCTTTTGCGGTCTTTTTTATAACTACTAGAGGAGTTTTACACTTCTACTTCACAGCTTCACAACTTATTTTCTACAGTGGCCACATCCTACAAAATATTTTGAGAAAACAGGGATCCCAAGAGAGAAAATATTTCTGCAGAAATAATTTTCCAATCAAAGGAAAGATGGGAAAATTACTTCATGCCCACTATAAATTCATTCATAGTTCTGGGAAGAAAGTGAAGCTCTCTCCCTCATATGGTTAAGTCACCTACAAGCAGGAGTCAGGAGGAAAATCAAATTATTTTCTGCTGTTTTTCAGTGGATATCTTCTTATCAAGACTAAAACAAGGCTGGACAGTTGCCTAACTTCCTGATCTGTGAGCACAATCTCTCCAGGAACAGACCTATCTCTTTTCACATTGAAATAAAAGCTCTGTAACACTATCACTTGTATTCCAGACTTTGTTGATGTATAAAGTACATTAGATGGAAAATCTTTAAAAGTATCTACTTAAAGTTGGTTCAGCTTCAGACCTCAATAGATTTTATAGAGTGGTCCATATAAGTTTGAATGCTAGAGCTTGTTTCTCAGCCCCACAGGACAAGCTCTGAAGGGAATCTCCAGCAACTAGCACTTTATTTTAGAAATAAAACAGAAATCAAAGATGGAAAATCCTTCTGGTTTTTAAATCTGGTGGCTTTTGTCAATTTTGAATCAAATCCTTAATGGTATTTAAGTATTTGTTTAAAAGAATTTCCACTTCACCCATTTTTAATTAAAAGTTATAAAATGCATTATTTACCCGGGAGATTAGATCAGAGTCATTCCATCCTAGTTACAACAAAGAGAGCCTGTAATAAATCCTTGAAACCCTTTCTAATCTATTATATAAATATTTATTTAGTCAGTTTAAAAATGCTAATTATTTACCACAGAGACTGAGGCAACATCTACAAAGTTACTATGGATGGAAATATAGTTTCTGAAGGTTTTTTGAAAATACTATGTATTTAATAGCTTGAAACCATTCCTCACAAGATGTTCAAATCTTTTTGGCAAATGCGTATTTATAGCATCATAGAATCATGGAATGGTTTGGGTTGGAAGGGAACTTAAAGATCTAGTTCCAACCCCCCTGCCATGGGCAGGGACATCTTCCGCTAGATCGGGTTGCTCAAAGTCTCATCCAAACCGGCCTTGAACACTTCCAGGGATGGGGCATCCACAACTTCTCTGGGCAACCTGTTCCATTGCCCCACCAGCCTCAGAGGGAAGAATTTCTTCCTTAGGTCTAATCCACATCTAACCTCTTAGATTAGGGTTTAAATCCATTCCCCCTTGTCCTATCACTACACATCCTTGTAAAAAGTCCCTCTCCAGCTTTCCTGTAGGCCCCCTTTAGGTACTGGAAGGCTACTAGAAGGTCTCCCGGGAGACTTCTCCAGGCTGAACAGCCCCAACTCTCTCAGCCTGTCTTCATAAGGGAGGTGCTCCAGCCCTTTCTAATTTAGGTTCCTATATTTTTAATTGTATTTCTTTTAGCTATAGTCTAAGGAGACTTTTTTCCTAGGCATTTTTTGATTACATGAATTGCTAATTAATGATTTGCTTAGAAGTATATGCTTCGTGATTTCAATCCTTTGGACAAATGCTTCTCTTCACCTTTACTTACAATTTCAAACTAGTCTCTGCTTTCATATCACCACTTCCTCACTTTTGTATACCCAAACAAATACACACTAACTTTACAATCAATTTTCCATAATGAGAGCGTCCTCTTAGATGCATTAAAATAAGTAGGATGTCAAAAGCAAAAACTATCTTCCCAGAAGACAGAAAAATAATGTAGTGTATATAGCATATCGTTAGTAGTTATATCCAGATGAGTTTTGGAAGTTAACTTGGAAGAAGCCAACTCTTGCACCAGGGAGTGTAGAGGTGGTTGAACTATCATTGCAGGAAGGAGTTCAAATGATGTGGCTCAGCATTGTCTATCCATCTCACCTATCTGGAGCCAGAAACTGGGACCAAGCAAGGCCTGGTGGAGGCAACAAGGAATTTATCATGTGTGATGAGATGTCAACCAGCATAGGAAGAACACCTCTCTTTCTTACATCCTCTTTCATGGTATATTTCTCTTTTAGTGCTTTTATATTCTTCCCATTCACTCCAGTACCTGTGGTGCTACTATGAGGTGCAGGATGGTGCTTGCTGTAGAACAAAAAGTTTGTGGTTGTTGTTGGCAGCATATCCAGTGCTGCTGACAGAGAAGCCACAGTGTATTCCCACATAAAATATTTGGGCTATGTTGCTTCTGACAGCTGTCTTCACCATAGCCAATACTAAATCTGATGACAGACAACACCTAATTTCTCAGGACAGAAATGAGGGCCATATAAAGTAACCGTAAAGGGCACAGGCTTTGTTCTTAGCTTCACCTCACTCAGTGCAAATTCCTCTGTAATGTAAGTATGGAGAACATACTAAATTAGTTAAGTTTCATCAGCGTTCATAGCCTAGAAGAACAGTTATTTTATTTTGTGGCATACATATTGATTTAAAAGAACAAACCCATTTTGAATGTAACTGGAAAGTAAAACACTTCAAAGATCTCTGGCCAATTTTCTGGAGCCCATTTTTCAATCTCTAGAAAACGTGTTTAGACATAACTTCTATGTTTCTGTTTTGTCTCCTCTGTTAGCATTATTCTCAGTACTGTAGTTCCTGTTCTCCTGAAAAATATGTTTACTACTCATTTTACTTTTGACATTTACTTTCACTGAACTTTGAAACCAACCTGGGTGTAATCCATGAGTCTTTTTCAGGTGAGGATGTGTTTCCCAGACCATTTGGAGCGATTTTCAAAACTTAAAACTGCAATTACAAATCTACCTTGCATTGTAATGTCTCTCTTTCTTATTCTCAGCGTCACCTTTTGTAGTATATGACTCTCAGTGTGTCTTTTACGATTCTTAGCAGGTTGTTTAACAGAAGACCTTGTATCTAGTCCCTCCGGTGGAAATAAAACAGCTCTTTACTTACAAACAACAGCTTTATTTGCACTTCAGTGGATACCATAAATACCTGAGCATTTAACTTTCAGTTATGTATGCATTACTTTAAACGACATTCTGATCTTCCTGATGCAGTAGCTAACAGGTAGACTCAAGTGCGTGAATAGTTGCATTTCACAGCTCCGTTCACCTAGTTTCAGCACCACTTTGAATACCTAAGAGGCAAACCTAGTGCTTAAAAGATACATATTTTTTGTTAATTACCAAATTAAATTATCTATGCAAAATAAAGTAAATAGGAAAAAAAAAATGATTAAAGAAAGCACAGTGGGGAAAAATACAAAGAGGAAAGAAGTACTCATAAAGGAGAGGGAAAATCTATAATCTAATCAATAAATGAAATTGATTATAATAAAAATATGATGATCCAAAAGACCCACGAAAGCAGAGAGAGTTTCCTATGCTCAGGAACATTGTTTCCAGTATTTGAGTTCCAGCATGCTGAAGGAGAGGACCGTGTGAGGATGAGAGCTTGTAGCAGAAAAAAAAGAAAACAAGAGTGATTCTGTGGTTTTGTCAGGAATCAGTCATCATGAAATGTAGAGTTCCAGATAACCACTCTATGTGGCACAGGTCAGGAGTCTCCAAGAAAGCTTTTCAGATGTACTCTATTTGGATTAGTACCGGAGCTTGTTTGTGTTTTTTCTGTTTGTTTGCTTCTGTCTCTGTATTTCTCACTCTTTATTTATTTCACTTTTGTAACCAAGGACTCTAGAGTACTCTTCTAAGCAATCTTCTTGGTTACTTATTTTTCTGATGGTTGTCCCTCTTCAAGCATGCAAACTTATGTGGCTTCCTAGTCTGTTAACATATGCAGAATTTTGGGAAGAAATACCAGCAATTAATAACATTTCTGCATTCATACTTATCTCAGTCATGAGTCTAAGAACTGCAAGGAATGCAGAATAATGCAGTAAAGAATAGAGCCCTTTGTGTACTTGATTTTTTTTTATTAATGCCTGTTTAATAGCAACATTTAAAAAAATGTAACTAAGTATACATAAATATTTTTTGAATTTACAGTGGATACCATATTTCTGTGCACTTGACATGCTGGTAGTTGAGTAATCATATCTCTTACGATGTCTAACAGAATGCTAAATGCATTTCCTGCCACCATACCAGGCCAATGAATCGTGTTGATATTCGTGGAATCATGATCATTTAATCAGATGATTTTACTGATGTTTCGTATAGTAAAGATAAAAATCTCGTGAGAAGTACATGCAGCAGACAGCTTCGAAGTTCAAAAAGGTGACTGTCGAAACAATATTTTGTAATATAGGTCACCTTGACTCCAGGCTCCAGACTGTAGGTGCAAAATACAGTGGTTATATTAAAAATGTATTCAAATATGAGTTGCTGCAGGTAAACTGATCCAGCTGTCATGTCATAAAAGTCTTGTGATACTCATGAGCTACAAAGACACACGGTGGTCTATGACCTGAGCCTCTGGAGGAAGACGATCACTAGCTCTTTTGCCAACTTAAGCTCTAGCAATGGCATATGGCCAGCCTTTGAAAGCACTGCTGAGCCCTGGTGCCTGTCTCTTATTGCAAGACCTCAAATTCTTGTGTCACAGAGATTCACATTTGAAGCAATTCCCCTGGCATTTGAGGGGATACACAACTTGAAAAAAAAAATGAAAGAGTTGAAATAAGTTAAGTGATTCTTGCATCTTTCAAAGCGTTGAGGAAATGAGAGTATTGATAGAAAAGCCAAAAAGAAGGTGATTGCAGTTCATGTGACTGGTATAATATGGATATAAACCCATTGCCTTGGATAATGACGCTCCTGATTTGTAACACTGCAATTGAGAAGAGAACCACAGAGCTTACCGTTCATTCAGAAATCCAAAGATGGAATTTGTCCTGACCCAGTCATGATGCCATATTCAACCAACTTAGAAAGCAAAGTATTCAACCAGGTTTTCAATAACGCCTTTTTGGACATCTTCTTGTTAGCTTTCATTTGTACAATGACAATACTGTTGTGATTTGAGCTTCTTCTGTTCCACTACAGTTCCTAAATCAGTTAGGATCTTCCACTCGTGCTCACACACACCACACACGCACACTGCTGAAAAAAATTATTCACTACCATGTTACTCTATTCCCCTGTCACCCATTGGTTCCAGTGGAGTTAAACAGCCATAAAACTAGAGCTATGCAGTAGTAAATCAAACATATGTGTGCACCCATACATGCACACAAAATCTTTCCCTTAGAGTTATGAGACTGCACTACTTGCTTTATTATGAGTAAATCCATAACCCTTAATGTTTTTAAGAAAAAAAGGATACACATAGAATATATACATCCTAAAGAAATATCCTTAAGAAATAGAACAGCAGAACAAGAGGAAACAACAAGAAAGAAAACATGAATGGAGGGATATTTGCTGTTAAAAATATTCTTAAACAAAAGGTCAGGTTCTCAGCTGGTGTAAGCTGGAGCAGCTCCATTGCCTCCAGTGGAGCTGTGCCAGTTTATCCCATGAGTATGTGCTGGCCCAGTATGTCTTGCAAGTCAAATCACTAAGGCGGAATCTTCAAAGCCTTCCTTATCATACTGTTAAATCTATATTGCTATTAGCAACAATTTCTTTTAAAAAAAGTTTGCATACGTAAATTATTCACATTGCTTTATTTTTTCTTTGTGAGTTCACAAAAAAGTATTTCAAGTTGTCATAACCTTGCATTTAGCCAGTGAAAGAGTAATCTAGAAAGGAGAACATTTTTTACAAACTGGACACATACCCTGTTTATTTTTCTCTAAAATTTGCACACCATAAAGCAAGTAGGTTTTTTTTGTTTTGTTTTAAAACCTTCTTCAGATATTATTATACAAAAATATTCATATGCAAGTAATAAAGATTGTTTTTAAACATTCAACTTTTTTAAACCTAAAGCAAAGTCACACCAAAAGTTTTTTTTTCTGTTTGTTTTTGTGTTTTTTCTAATCTAGACAAAGTACACCTTGTGCTTTAACAAATCTACGGCATCATGTGCTCTTTACAAGGATTCTAGTGAATATGCTCATGTGTCATTATTCATTAAATAATGCAAAACTTGCCTACTTTTGTGGATTTTATTTCCTTTAATTTTTTTTTTCCCCTCTGCGTGTTATTTGTGTTTGTATTTATGTGTGGAAAAGTTAAGGCAAGTGCAATTGAAGTTACAAAAATCAATATTTCTATTGCTAACGTGCAGCATTCATATTTAGTGAATGATGTCTTTTCTTTTGTACGAATAAAAATTGACGAAAATACAAAAATGTTTAATATGTTATAATTGTTACAGTAAGCTGTTCAGTTTTATATACACCAGGCTTGGTGATTTTTCCAAAGGTTAGGATAACATAAAACATGTTCTTTTTAACGTAACATACACTGAAACTAGGTAACATTTTGATTACGACTCTCTTGCTTCTCAGCAATGTATATAGTATTACTAGAAAAATGCAGTTGTTTTCAGCTATGACTCATCTAATTTTTTTAAAAAATAAATAGAAGTTAATCTCTTTAGGTAAAATATTTAATATACAGTAGGCATAAATATAGGTTGATGTATCTCAACTTTAGTGCTTCTATTTTGACTTCAGTGATTTTGCACAAAGTGTATAAAGGAAAAGGCATATTTTCCAGTTTTTAGTCATGTCTATAGCCTTACAGAAAGCCTTGATAAGAATCCATATGTTAATCTATGGTTTATATGGTGATAGTAACGAACATTTGGAAAAGGCAATGATGCTGAATCATCAATCAAATTATAGAATAAGCAAAAATCCATGTTCGCAAATTCTGGGCCTGATTCTGCTCTTTTTTGCACCAGTTATACACAGCATTAATTCTGCTGTCTTGAGTAGAATTATTTTTCAATTTTACCAACCGTTAAACAAATCAAGAAGAATGATCCCGAAGTCTAGCATGGCCCTTGTTTGTTTCTTTCTGTCAATGCAAAATGTTTTAAAGCTGGTAAGTATGCATTTATATCTTCAATGTATGTGCATGTGTTCAATAGGAGCTACAAAGAATTTCAGTTATGGTTGTTCCCAGAATTACAGAAGGCCAGCCGAGAGCTTTTGTAATAAAGAGCTCTATTGAGATGCTTATCCAGCTATTGACTTTGAATAGCGCGCTCCCAAAAAGGGACCATTGCTGCTTGAATTGTGGACTCTGCTTATGAACAGCCAGCTCCTCCTGAGTTGAGTAAAGTAATGGAATTAAATTAAAGAAACTAAATCCCCCAGACAAATTGTGGCTGGTAAAAAGATGCTGCATTTGACATCAGAATCAAACAATTCTCTACAGACTTTTGCTTCTTTTTTTGTATTGCATTTGCAGCTTTTTTTGTAGAAGTGAAGGTGGTGAAATATTTCTTCTACTGTTTCAACTAGGCACATATTCTTTCTTATAAAGTTCTTTTTGGTTGTTTTGTTTTTTTATCTTCTGAAGAAAGTGTAGTTAGGTACAATATGTTAATAAAAATATTTATCTATAAAATCATAGAATCATAGAATCATAGAATGGTTAGGGCTGGAAGGGACTTTCAAAGGTCATCTAGTCCAACCCCCCTGCAAGGAACAGGGATATCTCCAACTAGATCAGGTTGCTCAGGGTCTCCTCCAACCTGGCCTTGAACATCTCCAGGGATGGAGCATCCACCACCTCTCTGGGCAACCTGTTCCAGTGTTCTACAACTCTCATGGTAAAAAATTTTTTCCTAATATCCAATCTGAATCTACCTCCCTCTATTTTAAAACCATTACCCCTTGTCCTATCACAGGCATATGCATATGTGCATATGCACATGGTGCATATGTTTAAGTTTCTATATTATGAATAGTCACATGGCATTACTAACAACACAGACAATATGATTTTCTTGCAAAATTCATATATGACTCGAAATAGCTGTGAGTGAGAGCACTGGATATTTAGATGTAATGTTGGGATGATAATTTAATTCCATATTACTGTAAGAGCTAAGATCAATCAATATTTTGTCTTTTAGCATCTTCAGCTCACTAACTGTTGTCAGCTTCACCAATGCCCAGCACTGGGCAGCTGCCTACTTTAACTTGATTAGCAGCTGAACAGGTATAAAATAAAAACGATTAACGAACCTGCAAACCTTTTTGATGAAACCAAGATGTTATATGAAACTATTTCTGAGTTTTCTGACTGATGTAATAATAAAAAACTCTAGATCATATTTTTGCAGGACACGTAAAATAAGTTACAGCCTGTGACTATCTAGGGCAGAAGGACAGGAAGAGGAATGGGAAGAAGGGCCAGATAGCTAAGTGCTAGTCAGCTATTTGAAGCAATCAATGAAGATATTATAAATTTCCATTGATTCATCTTGACTTTGCAATATACAATGCTATTTTTTGTCTTAGAAGAACCTTAGCAAGATAAGAGATGGCAATCAGAGGACCAAAATGAGAAGGAAACCTCAGGTTTCTCACATCCCTCAGTGAGCATGTGGCATCAGACACACTGCATCTGAGACTGTATTATGGCACGTGAAAGCACCTTTTTCCCTTTCAAAACCTCTTTGTTGGAGTGGCTATGAAGTGGAGAACTGACTGAAGTGGAAGCTAAGGAAATCCAGCAGTTCTTTGAACAGCGACAATGTGCACAGGTAGGAGACTCTCAGCCAATTTTATGACTACTCCAGTTTTCTGGAACTCAACTCCATTCTTTCTCATGCGGCTATGCCATCACTAAACTAATATAGTGCAATAGTATTTCAGTCCTGATGTCTCTCCCCTTATGAAAACAGAACAAAATAAAGCAAAACAAAGCAAAAAACAATACAAGGAGCTACATGAAAATTTTATGCATGTGCAGTTCACTCTGTGTCCAATCCCTTATGCTCTAGATTGCTCTTTGCCAGGGTATTGAAAGAAGCATAGCAGGTAAGGTGCCCAAGATGATTGAATAGGGCATTTTTCTTCAACATTCTCTAAAGAACAACTTTGCAACTGTCATTTCAAGCAGATAGCTTCTTTGCTTCTCTTCAAATATCTAACAGTAAAAAAAAAGAAGTGTAGGAATGCTGTTTGCTATATGGCACTGAGAGCTATTCACAATCTCTTTTGTTTAGAAGAGTGAAGAAGTAAGCAAAGAAAATGGGAGATGAACTGTACTGACACTAATTGTTATTTACAGTGATAGGAACTCTGGCAGATATTCCTATGATTCAGGTAGATCCTGTCATCTCGAAAAAAACCTTTCCTACCTCTAACAAGGTTATATAATGGCTTCAGATAGCACCCAGGAAGTGAAGGAAGTACTTGGCAAATTCATGTATCTAGCGTCCTACAGGCAAAGGATGATTGTAATCTCCCATGACAGCAGGACTAGATGAGTGCTGGTCATGTACCACCTACCTGGTCTTGATATGACCAGGAAACATCTTCACTATACTTCTCCCACCCTGTGTCACCCTTAGCTTCGGATCTGTGTCACAGTGCCACCTACCAATGGCCTGGTTTGTCATCTTGTAGAACATGGAAAATGTCATCTTTTGAACACATCCAGGTTTTTGGGACTTCCTTGAATTTTTGTGAGAGTGGTACTTATCTTATTGTACTATTCTGTGATTAAATGATTACAAGTTAAAATACCTATATATAGGCATAAATATGTCTAAAGTGCTTTTTGTGATGTAACTAAGATTTGAGAGTGCTTATTGCAACATTTTTTCCCCAGATATCGGCACATTTTGCAGCTTCATGTGTTTTGCTGAGGTAGGCATAGGTTACTGATCTCAAGAAGGAGCCTGTTGTCACTGAACTATTTTGCTAAGATAAATGGAGAGATAGTTGCATTGCTGCTTTCCTCTCTGCTTTGTATTTACATAATTGTTCTATTTGAAGTTGCCTGGGTTTTAAAAAGACAAATGTGTCACGTTATAATGTGATGCTGAAGTTACACATATAATACTAATTGTTTAAATTTTCTACTGAAATGTCTCTAAGAACTTAATTAAGGGTTGCAACGAGCTGTTCAGCAGAGAATGTGAACTCTGGCAAACAATTTCTTCTAAGTCTATAAATTCATTGCCATTTGTGTTTTAAACTTACAATGAAGAATGGACTTTCTAAAAAAAAAAAAAAATCTCCCTGCGATTTAACTGGCATACAAAGAATGAAAAGAAAATTTAAAACAATCTCTCACATAACTTCCTACAAAACAGCAGGAGAATACAACCTTCCCTGAAAAAAAAAAAAAAAAAGAAGGCCCTGAAAAACAGATTTAAATAGAGTTTAGTAATTACATTGCTATTTTGCTTTTCTTTGTTTATTTTGGTTTTTTTTAAGTGTGTATGTAGACCCTGCAGCTTAATGGCAGATGCATAGGTGAAAATATTTTGAGCTCATGACTGACCTTTCTAAGACTTTATTTTTACTTCACAGAAGGTTTGGGACATTATCAGGATGTTGCTTCACATAAGCACTCTGTGGTGATGTGAAAAATGGTGTGTGAACTGAGAACAAAAATAATAACTTTTTACAAATCAAAGCTTTGCTCCTGTAAATCTCTTCTCAGGAGAGAATATATCTACTCACTCTAAACATCTCTGCAAAGAGTTTTCACAGGTACACCAACCCGAGGGCTCACAGCAAGCTTTATGTGCTTGTACTTTTAATATAGCCTGCCAGGTAAATGGAGAGGAGAGGATGGGAAGGGATGGGACAGGATGAAAGATGCTGCGAAGGATCTCAGCTGCGATGCTAGCTGATTGAGATGGCAACTTCCAGCAATTGTCGTTTGGTGGATTGCACACTCGCCCAGTCAGCTAACCTCTTTCTATGCTCAGCGCTGGCTTTTACTTTGCACACTGAACAAATGGGAAACACAGTCAGCTGTTTCTTCTCTTCTGGCTGCTTTGCAATAGGATATCTGTGCTTAGCCAGCTGATGGCACTCACGTTTACTGTCACTAACACCAAGGCTTGCTGCCCACTTTCTCCCTGTGTTGTCTATAGCAGGCAGAAGAATGGTGATGTATTGAGCCTATAGTTCCTTCTGCATCCACCTGACAAAGGAGTAACTAAACACGAAGGCCACAGGGCCCTGTTCTCTCCCTCTCCCTGCACAGGTGGACGTGGTCTCCCCACTGTAGAGTTTCTCAGTCGCAGCCATGTGGTGCAGCCCCTCACTCTGGCTTGCGCTTCTTTGTTCATCATCAAATGTGTTTGAGAGCATGGGCTCCATAGGTATTCAGTTTTCCAGGATGGTTTTGTGTTTTTGAAGGGGACAGAGAGAGTGGTAATCTTCAATAAAAAAAAAAGAAAAAGAAGGTGAAAAGGCACATCCACTTTATTTTTGCAGTAATTTGTGTATTCCTTCTGTCATGCCTTGATGGTTAAGAGAAATGTCTTTATAAAAAATCAATAATATCTCCATCAAATTCTTAGCTCTCAAATTTTGCTTCAAACTGTTTTCCTAATACTAGTGACACAGCAAAGAGATGCTTGTACTTTATGTCAGCTCAGTACTAGATGAAGATTATCTATTTCATTTAACATTCTCATCCTAAAGAATCATGTTACTCTTAATACACCAAAATAAAAATATTTTAATTGACTATTGAATGTTTCTGAAATTACACTAGCTATGATATTGGCTATTTAATGTAAGCATGGTGATGAGCTTTTGGGATGAGACTGGTTGTAATAACAAACAGAATACTTTCTTTCAGCAACCTTCAATCTCAATGTACTCGATTTTCAGTAATCTGAGCAGCTTCAGAATGTATACATTTTCCAAATATGTTATCAGGACTGCCTTTGTAATTTCTGCTCTGACTACCTCAGGACTTTTTGGACTTCTGACCTCCCACCTGCAGAGCTTATTAGTCTGGAGCAAAGATCGAACTTCGTCTTAAATAGAATTTAAGCAAACAAAAAGCATAGGAAAACTCTTAATAGCTGAAACATTTCTACTAGTTTCACTCCTCAGGGCAACAACTCCAAGTTCTGGAACTTCAACCGAAGACCAGCTGGAGAAGTGTGATGCTGTCAACGCTTCTTCTTGGAGGATATAGCCAGAGTTGATGGGAAATAGCCTGGCAAAATGACATCACAAATGACAGCTCAGTATCCATACTAAATTCAGTGAACCTCAAATGAAAGACACAATGGTGTTCTTCGACCTCTACTTGGTGAGCTATTTAAGAGGTGAAGAGTTGTGAAAAAAAATGCAAGGGAACTTGTAGCATTCATTATACACGGAAACTCATTGTAATGAAATTGCTTACAGTTTTTCCGATATCAGTTACACTAATCTCTTGCTCAGCTGAGAAATGGGTTAAAAAAATATTCTAATAACAGTAAATCAGATAAGGCGTGGGTGTAAAGGAATATAGTTACTCTGGGTAATAAACTAAGCCTGTTACAGAGATTTTTTTAGCATTGACAGATTTCTACCATCCTCTGTATCACAACAACAGAAGACACACCAAAAGCTCTCTGTGCTAGACTACCAACAAGTACAAAATCATTTGGAAGTGTATTAGACACACATGGACATATTTGTGCTGCTGATCTGTCTGGATGGGCCCCAAAAAAGCCAGTTGCTTTATGTAGGTCAGCCAGAGTATAGAGCTTCACATGACAAAAAAAAGCCACAATACAGGCAAAAAGCAGGTGGGTATTTTGACCTTTCTTCTTTATTGGCCTTTGTCCTATTTTTGAGCTTACTTTACTGCTGTGATTTTTTTTTCTTCTTTGGATTTTAATTAAACTCTCCTTAGGCTTGCTAGCTTGACATTTTCTTCTTTTATTTTTTTTCAATTTAAGAATGACGGAAGCCTGTTTACCAGGCCAGTTTTCCCCAAATCTCACTGCTTTATCTATAATTTAAATGTGTCATTAATGCACAATATCCAAATAAAACTTTGTGAATTTTAATCAGGTGGGTAAAACGAGCTTTCCAATTATTTTGAAGCTGATTATCACACATTATGTAACATACACATGGTTTTCACAGCTGTGCAGTAATAGAAAAATCTTAGTTTGCATCTAAGCCTAGCAGTATTTAGCTCTGAACCAGATCATATTGAAAGTGTTTGACGTTGGCTGCCAGGTGAGAACTGGGTCCCTACTAAAATTCAAAAGACATTTTGCTGCTGCTTTCCTTGCGGCCAAGATTTCAACTTGTCACAGACTGCAAATAAGAATATCTTTTCTCTTTGCTTTTCCAATTTTCTTCTCCCACACAAATCAATCTTATACTCATTCAACTTTATTAGATTTACTCTGAAATCATACTGCTGCAACTGAGAACAGAATCAGACCCAGGAATGCACTTCGCCTTCAAAATAATTAGTTGCATACTGTACAGTCCCTCATTTCTGTCCAGCTATATGTGCTGTCCAGAGAACCTATATACTGAATTTCCACAAGTTGTGCAATGGAGTCCTTTAGTTTTATATCAAGGACTAACCTGATTAAAGAGAGCCTTATAAAGGTAAAGCACCACGCTTGGATAATTCATGTGCATAGAATCCACATACAGACCCGAAATTATTGACCAGGCAGAGTAAGTTTTTCTGATCATCACACTGTGCAGTTTTTTAAAATAAAGTGCTATTTGCTTATGGCTAAACCTTCTATGTGGCTATTGCATGCACGCTTCAGGCTGCACTGTCAAAAACAGGAACACCTTCACCAAAAAAGGATGGAGCCTAAGCACTAGGGAAATGACAGGTTTGGTTGTTGTTTGTTTTTCTTTTCATTTTATTTTGCGTTCCAACAGAACTTTTGTCAAACATAGAGCACGTGAACACACAACAGTTTCCTTCACTGTTCCCCACACAGAGCTGTTTATAGAGAAGAACTACTAAGGAGGAATGTTTCTAAAGTCATAGACAGCTTCTCCATTTATATCAGGTTTTGTTTTGTGGTTTGTTTCTCTTTTTTTGTTTGTTTTTCTTTTGTTTAATATTAGGACAAAACATTAGAAGAAAAACTTTTTTTAAGCAGTGTGAGTATCAAATAGTATCCCTCAATCCCTGAATCATGCTATTCAAAGTGCTTAAACCTACACTAAAAATAGAACAGAAAAGTACTCCCCATGTGGCTAAGGAAACACCTACCGATCGTCTAAATATGACTGCAGTCAGATAGTTACATCCTGTGTTTGTTCCACATCCCAATCTTTACCCCAGGGCATGTGAGGGAGAGGGAAAGGGGAAAAAATAATGCATTGCTTTCAGAGAATACTGGGGTATTTGGCACCCAGATGAATGAAGGAGAATGCCATCAGTACCTGACAGGTGTCTGTAAGAGCAAATAAATAACAGCTTTCTTACACTTTGAAAATAACCAAATGTGCAAAGCTCTCTTCAAATTTTATCTGGCCTGGCAGCTTCATTTCCATTTTGTGGATGTTTGGCACATGTCCACAGGGAGACACCATAAGAAAGAACAGATTGTAGAAAAGGACTTGAGCAAATTGTCAGAGTAATAAACATTTTTAAGCAAATAAAAATTAGTGCACATCCCAAAGCTCTATTAGCTTGTTATGCAGATACTGAGATTTCTTGATTTTCACAACAGGAACATAGTCATTTCCTCTCACACTGTCAGTTCTGGATTACTCCCACAAACATCCCCCAAACTGCAGTTTACCTGCTCTCTACCCATCACTTCTCATTAAGAAGACCAAAATATTATAAGCTGTAGTTTTCATGTTGTGACAATCAGGATGAACAAACCCCACACACCCATTATATTGGCCAATATCATTCAGTTACCATAAAAATACTTAAAGCTAATCAATTACATAAATAGACTATAAGGTCTGTTTACCAGAATACCAGTTACATTTCTGCCAGGGTAAATCAAACACATGACTATATGACAGTGTGCTGCAACCAGCAACTCTACCCCAGCTCCTCTGCTTCTGCTAGCAGAGACCAGTAGAGAGCTTGGCCTGAATATGTTGTAGAACTACAACACCGTTCCTCTCTCTTTTTAAAACCAGAAAGGACTTTTCCATTATTTAAAACGTAAGTATGAGTAAGATGCTTATTTTGTTTGTCTTAAAGATGTCCAGTTGTAAACATAGTGGTGTTTTTTTCTTCCCTGACAGCCATGGTACACACATTATTTGCAACTCCTCAAAGATAGAATCATACATAAAAAATAAAACTAATTTATTTATTCATTAAAGTGAATAAATTGTTTTTAATACTTCCAGGTCTGATTTAAATATTAATTTTGTATAAATAAAGTTTATTCTGAAAACAATGATATTTGTTGGTATTCATGTCATTTTTTTCTGCCTGAGTTCTTACTGAAATCATGTTGAAATTAATAAAGTATTACTTATTATTACAAGCTAAAACCAAAGGAAAGAAGATTTCTTAATCCTGAATATATCATTTTAAAGCAAATACAGGTTTTGAAACATTAAAATACAAGGGGACTCTGTAATCCACAGCAAAATAATGTTTTGCTCTCGCTTTTTTAGAAAATAACACTTTCTATAATACAAAGTGACAAACCATCTACAATACTGTCTTTTTATTCCCCTTTGGTTTGGAAGTCATCACTGTAAATATCAGCAGGACTCTCTGCACTTCAGTGCCTATTGCCTCACTTGTTTTACTTGCCTGAAAATTGCAAATGATCTTATTTGCAAGATTTTGAAAGAGAAGAAAGAAAAAGTTAAATGCTTAAAAATAAAATCCACAACCACATTAATACTTTTCCAAGAAGTGTTAAAAATAGGGTTTGCTTTTATATTTATAAAAGGGATACAATCAACTCATTCTTAAAATAATAATTAAAACAAAACCCCCAAAAAAACAAACCCAAGATAGCAAAAACCATCTCTAGTTTCTACACACTCTGTAGTGACTACTGTGAAGCAACCGATACAGATTGGGTATATTCTGTTGTTTGACAGGTATCTACCAAGTTACATGTTAGATGATCAGACTGTAGTGTTACCCCAAACGGGGGTCATTGTAAGGGCAGGAAAGAAGCAGTGCACATTATGGGAGTAGAAATGACACTGGAGCTCTCAGTGAGGGATGGGGTCCTTCTAAGAACAAATATTCTCCAAAAGAGGTGAACTGCAGCAGGCATGGCCTTCAGGAATCAGGCTAGGCAGGCCAACAAAATGGATGGTGCTTCTGATATCAACATAGCTTTGTCCAAGCATTCCCAAGAGAGGTTAAAACCAACCAAACAAAAAGTCTAAAACTATACTAATGAAGCAAAAAAGTTTCCTATCTATACAGCAGTCTCTTCATTTAAAAAAATGTAAATATACAAATTCCAATGATATATAAAACAAAGCTGAAAATGTGAATGGGAAGAGACATGGGTAAAACAGGAAGACTGATGCTACAAAGAAATTGCAAAAAACATATGTACAAGACCCTGTTTTTCCTCGTATGTTATCGATTGTAATGCATGTTTAACAGCAGCAGTCGAGGATGTAGTTCCAGGCACCGGACTGCAGACTCAGCTCCTACTCAAGGGGGTTGGCGGCCCCTTGCATTTCGGTCACCAAATGACACTTGATATACTGGTCTCCCGTGGCAAAAGGGGCAGTATCGCACTGTTTGTGTGAGCCTCTTCTGGATTCTGCTCCCTGTTAGTTTTTGTCTGCGGCCGCTGCCCATTTATAAGTGTCATAGGGATGTTGCAGTAGGTATGCTGGTTACCTATTGAGGTAAGTGGCAGGGTGCCGGTAGGAGGTACATCATATTCATAGCTTCGATAATAGTGTTTCTGGCGCATCTGTGAATGATATGTGTTATGAAAGGTGGAGCGCAGGTCTGGATGGGCAGTAGCAAGAGCAGTGGAGGTGGCAGCAGCCATGGAAATTGCGGAGACTGTCTGCAGTTCCCCAAAGGGCCCCTGCTCACTGACATCTAAGACCTGCTCGTGTGTGATGGGTTCAATCCTCTTAAAAGGCATTTCATACTGTAAACGTTTCCAGAACTTGGAATTCAACTTGTTGCATTTTGGTCCGTGCCATTTAATGACAGTGAGGAGCTTGATGGTATGTTTCAGGGCCTCGACCTCCTGGTAGTTCATAACTCCTCGCAGTTCACTGCATTCAATCAGTATCACTTTGATTTCGCCCGTGACTAACATGTTTCGAAGCCTTGTTTCCAGTTCAAAGATGCTCCAGCCTCTTCTTACCACATAATTTGGAGTCATGACGATGATCAGTCGCTTGCTTTGGTCTACACATCTTGCCACGTCTTCAATGTAGGCTACAAAATAAGACAATTGCTCAAAAATCAATCTAAGAAATCACTCCCATAGACTGGGTAGAAACAACAGAGGCAAATCCCTGCTCCCAGAAGAGCTCACAGAAATATGCAAAAACATCCTTTGCAAACGTGCCAGGTTTGCTTGCCAGGACATGGTCCTGGGCAACCTGCTCTGTGTGGTCCTGTCTGAGCAGGGAGGTTGGACAAGATGACCTCCAGAGGTCCCTTCCAACCTCAACCATTCTGTGATCCTGCGAAACATCTATTCCTCCATGCGCTATGCATTGTGAGTACTTGTTTACGAGATGTGGTTTTGTATCAATATCTATATCTTTATTGGAACAAGTGAGTCCATCACCATTTTTTTTCTTTAAAAAGGCAGCCACCCAGGTACACAACAGACCAACAACTACGGCTCAGTCAGGGGCTCAGTCTCAAACTCAAATGATACTCTGAGGTGTACTGTGGGATTAGATTCTTTTCCTTTCATGCCCCCACCACACACATGCACAAAATCCTGCAAATTAATGTTTAGTTTGCTGTAGATTTACAAAATATCCATGTGATTGTTTGATGTTGTGCTTTGCCTGTACCAGGCATTCCTTTCCTATCTTTAGTAAAAGATATTGATTTTAGTAGCTTACACTTATACAGTTACACTGAAGTTATGAAGAATACTACAGCAACTTACAAAAAATTACTGTACATAGGTTGGAATATGTGAAAGAAAAATGAAAAAGATCTAGTTGTACTAGCTGGAATCAATTCCAATTTTCAGTCTCTAAGAACGATCCAGTACCTCTGCTACACATTTATCTGCAGTGGACACTAACAGAATTCACTACTTTGCTCTGTTGTAGATGGTATTACTCATCCCTTGCCTTAGTCCAAACAGAAGTTTTTCTTTCCCGTATGAATTTCTGTAATAAGTACTTAGAGTCATGGCTATCTTTCCAGGCAAACTCTAAGGAACAGAAAGCATAGACCTCTGTGTTTGTTCCTAGATATGCAAGCTCTCAAAAAAATCTGTGAGAAAATGTTAGTCTCATTTATTTCCTTTACTTATGCATGTCTTTTCTGCAGTGTCTCACCTTCAATCAATATAATACAATAACTAAAAAATAATCCTCTTATCTAGGAAATACACATTAAGCATGTTTGGTGGCTTATCTTCGCCATTCGCTAAGACAAGGGAAGAAAGATGGCATTCTGAAGGAGTAGGTATAGAAACAATACTAATCACTGCATTTGCTATTTAGGAAACACACAAGCATAAAGACATGACTTACTTCCTGTTGGGATCAAATCTCTGTCTGGTATGAACAACTTGTATCCATAATGCTTTTCAAGCATATCTGGTAGGATCTCAAGAGCAAATCTTTCTTCTTCTCCAGTTTCTTGATTCCACTGGTCAGGATCCACTTTGGTATAAGATAGATATGCATCATAGTCTTTGTTGTCTAAGGAAAGACAGAAAGAAAGAAAGTTAGTGTATTAATTATTCTAGCAGACTTCCTAGATAATTCCCCAGAAATTATTTCTGGGATAATTTTCCAGGAACAGGAAATTGTTTAGATAAAATGGCAAGCTTTCACCAAATCTCCAGATATGAATCCATTCTCCCTTCCTGTTTCACATGGTAGAGGTAATATTTATTTACACAGATGAAAGGGAGAAGGGATCTGTATTCAAAGACTGAAGTCAATTTGTTCATAAACAATTGTGTAATTTATGTAAACATAAAAAAATGAAGGAAATCTTCTCAATTGTGGGGTGACAGCTTGTAAGCACAAAACAAAAGAGTTGCTGAAAAGCATTTGAATTCTTCTCTAGCTTTAAAAGGGAAAGAAAAGCATGGAAATACCTAAGCTAATGTGCAATTGTCTCTGTTGCATAGCAAAAATATTTCAGTCTTGCCAGATTTTTACAATAAATTTAGGGTCTGGGGCTGAAATGTTCTAAGCATATGTGTAGCTTTGCTTGTAAAACTTATTGGCTTTCCAGGTCTGAAATTACTGTCAAGCTTAAATCTTCATAACATCGGCTCCTGATAACGCAGTTGAAATCTCTTGAATTCTGTGTGCATATATTTGCAAATTTAACGTTGCATTAATGTACATTTTTTTACTTAATAGTGTGTTATTTCATTCCAATATAAGAAATTTACCCGTTTCTTAAATGTGCTTGATGTGCCTACTTGAAAGACTGAATCAAAAGAGCCATCATTAATTTTCATTAGGAGGTCAATAATGCCAAGTGCTCTGGAACTAATTCAGTGGAATAAGAGGTCACGTTTTGACTTTTGTTGTGAAGAAAGCAGGAAAAAATCAATGGCAAGAGTAATGAAATGTTAACATCCTTCTAACTCTCTTGACAACACTATGCACAGGCTATCAAGAATATCAATTGCTTGTAAAAGAGACCTGATTGAATACTCAACTCTGTGTCATAAATAACATTATATTTAGTCAATGCTGACTTCAGTTACTTTCTGAGCCACTCCTTTCTTCATTTTACACCTTTTTGTACTCTGGTAGCATTATCTGGAGAAGCCTGCCAAATGCAGGATGGGTGCAAAGAGTATAATGAAATTAATGAAACAGTGCTAATCTTTAACATTTTGCATTTCCTTCTGAGGAATCATGCATACTGTGTTATGCTCTGGTTTAATGCCATCTGGCAACCAAACATCACGAAAATTTAAAGTAATAATGATAAAAATAACAACAAAAATAATAATAAAGCATACAAATGAGTGATGTACAGCACAATTGATCACCATCCACTGATTAACACCAAACTGATCTGTGGCTTGTGATCTCAAAGATGAGAAATTCCAAAATTGCAACCCCGGAAGGGATAGAAAGCTTCCCAGTCAACTCTCATCCATATACTGAGCATGATGCTGCGTGACGTGGAATATCCCATTGGCCAATTTGGGCCCAAAGCCAAGTGCAAGGTTCTGCACATGGGTCAGGGCGATCCCCAGCACAAATACAGGCTGAGAGGAGAATGGACTGAAAGCAGCCCTGAGGGGAAGGACTTGGGAGTGCTGGTTGATGAGAAGCTCAACATGAGCCGGCAATGTGCGCTTGCAGCCCAGAAAGCCAACCGTATCCTGCATCAAAAGCAGTGTGGTCAGTAGGTCAAGGGAGGTGATTCTGTCCCTCTGCTCTTGTGAGATCCTATCTCTGGAGTAATGCGTTCAGCTCTGGGGCTCCCAACATAAGGAGGACATGGAGCTGTTGGAGCAGGTCCAGAGGAGGGCCACTGGAGACTCACATGATGGACTGAGATCATTGCCATGTAGCTCCATTCCTGAGGACAGGGACTCTAGTCAAATGAGACCAAAACTGCCTATCACCAGCAGTACCCTCAAGGGGGCCACTTCTCAGTGCATAAGTAGTATGTCATCATGGATGTTCACCTCCCCTAGTCTTAATCATTGCACACTCAAGGAATTACACTCAAGACTCCATCTGGAGTACTGTGTTCAGCTCTGGGGTTCATTGCAGTGAGTCCAGAGGAGGGCCACGAAGATGATCTGGAGCACCTCTCCTGTGAAGATGGGCTGAGAGAGTCAGAGTTGTTCAGCCTGGAGAAGAGAAGACTGGGGAGACTTTATAGCAGCATTCCAGTACTTGAAGGGGGCCTACAAGAAAGCTGGAGAGGGACTTTTTACAAGGGTGTGTAGTGATAGGACAAGGGGCAATGGATTTAAACTGAAAGAGGGTAAATTTCAATTAGATCTAAGGAAGAAATTCTTCCCTCTGAGGGTGGTGAGGCACTGGAACAGGTTGCCCAGAGAAGTTGTGGATGCCCCATCCCTGGAAGTGTTCAAGGCCAGGCTGGGTGGGGCTTTGAGCAATCTGATCTAGTGGAAGGTAACCCTGGCCATGGCAAGTGGTTTGGAACTAGATGATCTTTGAGGTCCCTTCCAACCCAAACCATTCTATGATCTATGAACAAAAAAAAAAAAGAAAAGAATAATAAGAAAAAGAGAAGCACTGCCTTCTATGGTTTACTCTTTTCATCATTTTCCTTTGGAGATTTTATGAAACCGTGATCCTTAACAATAGAAAAGCTTTTAATGCCTTTGACAATGCATTGAAATAACACTGAATGGATCAAGTATGACGTAAAGGGAGATTACACAGCAGGTTTTTGTTTCTACAGTAGGACAGTTTTAATCCAGGAACCCAGTTAACACAGAAAGGTCAAGAGATATATGGGGAAATTAAGACAACTGAAGAAATGATGATGCAGCCATGTTCTGTTGTCACCCTAGTAATGGTCATCACTATAGTACATGCTCAAGAGCAGTATTGCTCTATTGAAAGTCTGAGTAAAGATGAAAACGTATCATTTCTCAAACGGATAAATAATAAGAATAATGCAGTGTTCAAACTGTTTCAAAGGCTCAGAATATTTTCTGTTAAGATGGTTTGCATGTTCTTTCTTAGAGGGAAAATTATTCAGGCTATATGCCACTGTTTCCTTGCACATGTAAATATTGCACTAATGCATTTACTTGAAATATATACTTTTCATACCATGCAGGCTCCAGCATTTCCACTGACTACAACTGAATTATCCTGTATTGCAGGGAACATTTCCTTACACCCTAGTTCCCTGGTTTTAACAGCATTTGAAGGGAAAGAATGTCCAGGATCTAGAGTATGTCTATACAGATGAGTTCAGGCAATCATGAATTTATTCAAACTCCAGTCCAGCAAGATGTATAGTCTGGTATGGGAAACTGTTAGCTGCATTAGCACAGTGATTTTCCTGAGCTATTATACTCCTCATCTGTCAGGTTTTTTTAACATTGTTTGATGAAAAGTAAAAAGTTCAGTTTACAGCACAATTACCTTATGCGGTAATTTTGTTATCTGATGGCTTGACATACTGGCATGAGTAGACAATTTACAAATTGTGAAATGCCTGGGATACACAGGGGACGATCACATATGCCTTTTTTTACTTCTATGATATTTATGTATTAGCCTGCTTTTAGTTAATTGAAATTTTTTGAGTTATATTGCCAACTACATGAAACATTTTAAGTACAACAGGCAAAGAGCTACATAGCCATCAGAAACATATGTCTTGTGATGTGATAAAAGAGCAATGGCATTATTTACTATTTTCTCTAATTGCTATGAAGAGTCAAAAAATGTAGAATTTCAGTTGGAATGAAAAATGGGAGAACTGGTGAAGCTGTTGAAATCTCCCATCTCCAGGAAAGTGTTTAAACACACAGTAGATAAGGACTTTGCATGTGGTTCTTCTCAGTTAAATAGTCCCACTTACTCCTGCTTGTAAAGAGTGGGACTGACGCCTACATTATGAAGAACATTTCCGATCTTAATTCATGTTTTTTAACATGCTGTCCCAATGGACTGAGAGGGAGAGACAGAAGCCTGCGGACATCCAGATCTTACACCTAAGTCAAACTCTGGGAGCTGGGTCTCGTGTTTTAGCCATGTCACATGGAAGAAGGAGGCTTTCAGCTTTGCTCTCAAGCTCTTCGCTCTCAAGCTATTTTCCATGTAAGCCTTCCTTTGAGCAACACATTCAGGAGTCCCCAGACTCCTAGCAAGCATGCAGGAAGTCCATCACAGTGTTTTGGGTTTTTTGTCATTTACTGGAACATGTATTTTACCCATGAAAATATTTGATGTCAGCATATCAGCATATCTGCCTTTTCCAAGAAAAAACTTCACCAGAAAATTGCTAACCTGCTCCTAATTACAAATCAAGCCATAAAGGACTTGATATTACTACTTATATTACTATGTAGTATGACAATTACAGATTTGGCTACACAATAAGTTCAGATACTGGCTGGATCTAATATTCAGTGTCAGAAAAATAGGGCAAAAATCCAATTCAAAACAAACAAAGCTGGTAGAAAACTAAGCTTTTCTTTAAAAAGAGAATTTCTTCATTTTCTTTCATCAGTAAACAATTAAGTCTTCTATCCAAGCATACTCGGAATGAAAATGTGATTGAGTGTTGCTTGCACTTTGGCTTTAGATATAGATTATGCCATTTCAAAAATTTGTTTTTGTCAGGTTCCTGTGCATTAGCAATAAACTAGAATATAGTTACTCACTACCTGTTTCCTCCCACACTTAGGAAGAAAAATACCTGTGAATAACCAAATGCAGAGATGTTGATCATTTAATCTGGAACTTTTTTCTTTCCTGTGGAGATTGAAAGCAATTATCTACATATACTGTTGTACCTGAAAGCACTCTTATTTCCTTAACCATTTCAGAATTCTTTTTAAAGAAACTTATCAGAATAAGTTCATCTTGCTTTGCCTGCAGATATGCTGCAGAGCTGTATTGTGTAATGGGTGTCCTTTAATTTAGTGAACACAGCTGAGGGTGACATACAATATCATGCAACAGAAATATTTTGAAACATTTTGGTGCAATCAGAGAATCACAGAGTCATAGAATAGTTTGGGTTGGAAGGGACCTTTAAAAGTGATCTAGTCCAAGCCCCCTGCAGCAGGCAGGGACATTTTCAACTAGATCAGGTTGCTCAGAGCCCCACCCAACCTTGTGTTTCCAGGGATGGGGCATTTAAGTTTCCTCTTCCCATTGTTAGTCAATGGATAAGTAATCCTCTCCAATTATGCGGTTTGTAGTTGTTTTCTGCTGCCTACAGGTAGTATACAGCTAGGATGGAGCTCTTCAACTCAACAGCCTCTGTTTCTGTGCAGTTTTGTTGTACGCATTAATTGAAAATATTGAAACAAAACCTAAAGCAGACCTTGCATGGCCAAATTCAACTAGACTTGATGCAAAAAAGTTCTTTGTTATTGTACTGTAGAGAAGCATGAGAGCATGTGGAAGCTCTGGATTAGTTCATCACAATGAGGTCAAATACAACTCATGCTCGAAGTATGATGCATTGAGTCAACAAATGTTTCAGACAGTGCACAACCATCTGCACCACAAGACTCTGGTCAAAACAGACTGCAAGGTACAAACTTTGCCATATCATTTCAAGTGTTCTATGGAGTTGAAAGTGAAAACACTGAGGTCATGGAGCTACTATCAGCCACAGGTCTGAAAAAATTGTTTGTGTGGATCTTACAGGTAAACTTTGAGGGTGAAATCCCAGCTTCATTAATAATGTATGGAAACATCACTTTATTTAGTGGCCCAGGATTTTAGCCAAAACACCTGTTACATCATTGCAACATGCACTCTTTAATGCTGTCTATTTCTTTCAGTACTCATCCAAAGGCAGAATATGTTATCATATTCCCTGTAGCTTTCTACAGCGCTAATCCAGCAAAAGTGATATAAACTTTTAGGGGATGAAGTTGTAAACGCTACTTGTTATTCCAAGGATGTGCTCAGCAGCAGTCACTTAAAGGCTCAATGTAAGCATAAAATGAAACGCAGACTCTATATGCATATACTTTGTCACATGCAAATGGGATCTTTGGGTAAGTAAATTGCTATCAGACATCTAAGAACTCATCTGTATGCATGCTCTTTTAACAACTACACATGAAGAAATGATAAGCTGGTGCCTACAGAAAGATAGATAAAACTTCCTCTTCTACAGGGACCAGCAAACAGATTCAACTTTGAATTTGTATTATAGATGCACAAGTTTTCTAATGATTTCTATGTTGCGCTCCAAGAAGCCAGCAGTTTGGGCCTTTGAGGGTTTATTAAACCTTGAACATTGCAGATACTTCTGCTAATGGGGGACAGAAGAAGTATATATATGGATGAAAAATTAAAAAAACCCCAAACCTTCATAGAGTCAATTTTTTCTTATCAGTCATGTTCAAGCAGATGACAAACTTCAATTTTCAGCTGGCATGGTACGTTTCAGCACAAGACAGATTAATAGATCAAAATAAAGAGAAATCCCACAATGTCGTATTTCAAAGTGAATCTTACTCCAATGAAGCTGTAAGACGTAGACACCAGAGTCAGCCCATGCCTCTGTGCATCCCGAATTCCTCCAGAGCAATGAGCAGTGCCTTCAGAAATATCCAGTGCACTGAAGGCAGCTGACCACACAGCTCCGCAACTAGGTGCAGCCGGCAACACATCTGACTTTGGCAACTCTTCCATTTCTAGATCAATAGGGAACAGGACAGCTGATTCCTCTCTTTCCCCAGAGCACATGGCAGCCTAGTAAAGACTGAGATACTCATTACCGGAGTCTAGGAGCGATGCGCTGATTTAATTTGGAGTTTGAGGATTTCAAGTGGGCTTCTTAGAAATGACAGACTGGGTCCTCCCAGTGCTGCAGGGAGTTGGAGTCAAGCCAATGCAGGGGGCTTTCCTCTTTTAAAAGAACATGCTGCTTTCAGGAAAGTTTGCAAAGTATTGGGCTTTAAAAATTTCCCAGAGACTGCAGTTGCTTCAAAATTACAGTGACTATGGCATTTCATAATCTGTATTTGTTTCACGATTTGCGGGGCCACATTTAATGTACATATTGCAATAGTGTTCATCATCCTTAACATGATGAAAAATGCAATTTAAATGCTTAGTTGAGTAAAATGCCCAAATCCTAAGTCTTTTAAAATGTTTATACTTTTCCTCACAGTATTTACTGTTGCATATGAAGTTCACTTTAACATTTTCTTTTATTTTTAAATGTCAAGCTCTTTTAAAGTTAATAAAATGAAGCACTATTAACACTCACTTTTCCATGGCAAAGTATTTGTTAAGTAAGTGTAGCATTCCTAATGAGAGTTATCCTTGTGCAGAGTGGGTAATGGTGAATTGGAGGGAGGTTTTGTAAATGCAATGCTGGGAAAGAGGTTAAAGAAATCTAATCAGTTCTAAATAAGTTCTCAAGTATTTTCAGCACACCATAGAATAATAATAAAAAAATAAAAAATCCCTTGTCTCTAGTAGGCAAATTTATAAAAATATTAAAGCAATGGATATGTGTTTCTTTTCCTCTTTTTCCCCCCTTTTATTTATGTTTTTTCTTTTTCTTCTCCATTAAGCCATATTGAAATTTGGAAGGCTAAAGAACAGGAAAAAAAATAAAATAAATACTATTTTAAACTTGATTTTATAGAAAATCTATGAAAACTCCAAGATATCAATGCTTGATTTGACATTTCTTGAAAATTAGGAGTGATTCCCAGCAGATAAAAATTCAACCAAAAAATAATACAATGACATGATTTCAAGTGTAAAATAAATTCTCTCTGTAAGCTATATTTTCCCTGGTTTTCTACAATTACAGCTAAAATTTGTCATTGATAGATACATAAGATAGAATAATACTTCTTTAAACTGAATAACCTATTGTATTAAAGTTATTTTTTTTCTCTCATATTTAGTCTGATTTTGTATTCCTAGCTAAATGAAAAGTGAATCTCAGATGTTTCTCAGTCATTCTGATTAACATGGGAGTTTAAATTTATCACTACTACTGAATACATTCTACTTTCAATATAAAAAGCTGATGAAGCATTAATCTCAGAAGTTGCTCTTGACGTATATGAAAACTCAGAAGTCCTTATAAGAGTTTCAGAATATTAAAAAACTATGAAAGTTAAAAGATGGTGGTAGAAATTCTTCTCTTGGTTGCTATGAATTAATTCCAGGTCAAACACCAAACAAAGAAAAAAACCTGTTATTAGTAGATATTGAAAGATTGAATGGTTACTACCAAGCTGGAAACACAGGTTAACATAGTACTTATCTATGAAAGACTGGAAGAAACTAGCTACTATTTAAAAGAGGAGAAAGTAAGAAGAGGCACTAATAAAGAGTTTCATGTAAACTCTGAAAATGGAAGAATATAATTTTTTTCTATACTAAAGAAATTTCTTAAATAAAAAATGTGAAGAAGTGGTGCTCTTACTAGAGTCTTAAAGCAACTAGTTACCTGTATAAAATACATACTTAATTTTATGTATATTACTTAGTTCTATTGATCTTAGTGACAGTACTTGTATCTTATAATTGGATTAAATATTTTGAAAATGAGCTAAGACAGTCTTGACCTAGGCAAAAGCAGTGAAAAGTTAAGTAAATCATTATAGATATAAAAAAAAAAATTCAAGAGAGAAATGGCTTGGAAACAGGCTTTCAGTCTAAGATTCTTGAAATCAGATGTCAATATGCTTCATTCATCTCACCTACCTTGGAAATCTGCAAAGGGCTTTTGATAAAAAAACTTCATAGCTTAGAACATTTCGACAGAGCTGCTAGTTGAGGAACATGAGACATCTCAGTCTTCATTATTTATATATTATAGTATTTATTTTTTTTTTTTTCTGTTTTACATCTGGACATTCTAACCTATAACAATCTCAGTCTGCATTGATTTATATATGGTAGCATTTTATTTTTTTCTGGTTTATATCTGGACATTCCAGCCTATAACAACCTTTAAGTTTGGAATCTAAAGATGTTCTTGGTGATATTGTTATTTTATTTTTAAATATAAGTATATTACACATGTACTTTACATGCTATAAAATAGAAAGTGAGAAAAAAACAGGAATTTTTCTTTGAATTAGTAAATTTCAAGGACACAATCTAGAAAATCCCATATTCAGTGGAGATATAAATTGATATTTCATTGTTTGAATTACGTTTCAGATGTAAATAAATAACATCAACAAGAAGAGTTAAGAGAAGCACTGAAGAGAATTAAATAAGAGGAAAATCCCTTTTTGTGACCAGCAATATTTAGCAAGATGAAAGCGCTGCATTTTTCTAAAGGTGATTTTAATAGAATTTGAAATTGATATTCATAGAGTAGGATTTCTTACTGTCACAATTTGCCAATAGCCAATAAGAGTACATACGCAGTGGTGAGGCTGCTATTGCAGACTTATTCTATGGCTCCCCAGGGCATATTCTGTAATTGCAAAGTCACTAACTTCAGCAGTAATTTCAGTCTAGCTATACCTGCATAGCATAATCATTAACACAAGTGCTTTGGTGGTGCCTAAACCACTGGTAAAGGTTATATTTGAAAGTCAGCAACTAAGCCACACCTAAACATTAAGAATATTAAAGCGTTGCCTTTCCTTGCTGCGTAAGAGGCTTACAGGGACAAACCCCAGGAAACCACTAAGAAGTATATTTTACCTGCTCTTGTCTTGTAAAGTTAACAAGATATTATCTGGGCAATCCCATAGATCTGTCCATGAACCCTGCTAGTCTTTTACAGCTAAATAATAGTAAGGACAAAAATCATGATTACCTAAGGACTCTCAGGTGCAACAGAGACTTCAAGGCAGAAACTGTTTCATCAGACTCCTAATTTGAGCATTGATTTGCTTCCCTTCTGCAAGCAGAGGACACTCATGTCTTAAGAAAGTGTAATCAGCACACCAAGAAACAGCCGCTATAGATGTCATGTACCAAATCCAAACAAGATTTCCTGAATTTAGAGAGGTCAGCAGTGACAAATTTTAATCATTTTAGGAGCACTTTGGTTTATTTCAGCAATGATGGGGCGGGAGTGCTGGGGGTGGTGTGGAGAAGTAGCAATCTGCAGAACTGAAAGTGAAACCCAGAGGAACTCCCCAGCCCCAGCCCCATCTCCCATGTGCCTTCCCTGACTGCACCCCGCTGCACAGAGGCTGTGTCTTCCCTCAATTTGCTGAAGTTTCCTTTGCAAAGAAAGCTGAGAAAAAGATCAAACACCATGGTGAGCTCCTGTCCAACATTGTCAAAACAGCTGACAGTTTAACAATGATCAGCCCTCAGAAGTTTCCAGGGAAGTATCTATTTCTGAAAATTTTATTGTTTTCAGAATAACCCTGAACATTTCTTTGTTTGTATACCACTTCAAGGCATCATCTTCATCTTGTACATGAAGACATCTTGAGATTAAATTCTCCACTTAAACAGATTTGAGAGTTTCTGACCACCAAACTGGTAGAGATGAGTTATATCTCTGAGGCGCAAGGTCATGCCAAGCACATGGCATGTATTTACCAATGATCAGAGTGTTTTTCTTGCCCCTGTGCTCCAGCTCCCAGGGGGACCTGTCAGGCGTTCACAGTGAGGTCCTCTGACTAAACACCAGCATGTGATATTGCTCCTCACCGAAGGACACAACGGTGTTCATCATGCAATCTCCTGGTGTGGAGTCAGCTCCCAGGCAATTGGAAAGCACGAGCACAGAGCGGGAGGAAAAGCAGTTGTGAGCTGGATTTAATTATATTCCAATTTAGTAGGAAAGGCAGGGAATTAACCATAGAAACAAAAAGAAGGGCTTCAATGCCCATCCCCAGGAGACAATAAAGGTGAGACTGACCTAACGTGTTTGCAGGAGAGAAAAAAAACCAAAAACAAAACAGAAGGAAAATCTAGTCCACAGAATGAGAGAAAAGATGGGGAATTCAAAGCTGCAAGTTGGAGAAATGAGGAATCAGCAGCTGTGCTCACTTGCTTAATCTGCAGAACCCTTACATAAAGTAATAAAGTTGCATTAGCTGTAAGGGCTAAATACTTTATTTTCAAGAATTTCTCACAGTTTACCCATGCTTCTACAGAAATGTGTATGTTAGCCTGAGAAAAACTAACGTGTCTTTGGCTTGGAAAGGAAAGAAGAATTGTGATGAGATTTGACATCCTGAAGGGCTTGTTCTCAGATCAGGGAAGAAGCGAAGCATTGCATTTTAAAAGAGATTTTCAACTGAAAATTTTAATTGGACCTCACTTTTAAAGTGTTTCAAATCCTCTCTGGGCACAATATAGTGCACACAAAAAAAGCCTGGGATATTTTAATGTTTGCTTATGTACATGCTGTCCCAAAGTATGACAGAACATGGTGTAAATTATGAATAGCATGTGGGCGCCTTGCTGTTGCAGTGCAGGAGATGTGGTTAGAAGGAGATTTTAGAGTTCAGCATTTTGTGCCTGTCAGTAACAAACTAAGCCAAAGGAAAGGATCTGAACATATGTCTGCAATTTATTTCTGCACAAGCTGTGGCTTGGTCTTCTGTGGGGCATTTTCTCTCTGTCTTCTTGCTTTTGCAAGAGAGTAAGTGAGAGAGACAGAGTAAAAAGTCTGGCTGGAGTAACTTCATTGGCACAATGGGGTTTATCCACGTTGCTAGTGTATTTAATACAGTAGAAGCTGCATGTTTCCGTTAGGAATCTGCAAGTGGTATTATTCTTCTTATATTACTGTGGTTAAGTACACAAGCTATCAGTGTTTGCATTGATCCTCTAAGGAGAATCCGTGCTTTATCTTCTTTAACAACGATCTTTGCTCAGAAGACTACACTGAATGAATATTAGTTTTCGTCCTTTTGCATCCCAGAACAGTATCCTTTAGATGTCACTTTATTGTTGTTTAAAATGCGTGATTAAAGTATTGTTTCAAGGTGACCAGTGTTTGGGATGGGAGGAGAGGCAAGTGTGCAACACCTGATAGAGTCAGTTTGCAAATGAATTTGAATTATTTGATATAACAATAAATGACAGCTGTAAAAGTAAGAATTACTGATACTGAGAGCGAAAACATTAAAGTGCATCTATTTAAACAATTCTTAAATAAACTGTCTATTTCTGCATAATATAATATGACTATTATTAAATTCACACCATTCATGCAAGTAAGTGTGCCCATTTAAACTGGGGGCTGCTTCATGGAGGAGAACGATCTCAGCTCCTGAAAAAAAAAAGGGGTCTACCAAAATCCTCCATAAGTCACAGTCCCTCTGGGCCTCAGCTTCCTTCTCTATAAAATAAGTAGAATAACCCGATTTTTTTCCCCCACAGAGCTGCTATATTAATGCATCCTTTTTGTCAATCCAGTAGAAGGCTACAAAATGTTCTAATGTTTGTTATTTTGAGCATTTTCTATTTTGAATCCTTGTGCATTTTTAGATGGGCGGCAGAAATGGGTCATTCCCTGGTGATCTTGTTATGGAAGTCTTTCCCTTATACGTGGACCTCTAATTCTGCTGCTGCTCTTTTTTCTTATCAGTGACAGATTTGACCAGTGCTTGTTTATCACTACATATTTATTTTAATATGTCACTGTGGCTTCTGCCCACAGGCTATTACCTTGAACTGTAAAATAACTTTTATTAGTATTTCAGTAAAAAGAAGGTCCTGTCACCAAAGACATAGTGGAGGCACAAAACAGCAGGAACTCTGACCCAAGAAACCAAACCTAATTAATCAGAGCCTGCAGCTCAAACCAGTCTGCTGTTCAACAGCAGTTTTGATTAGTAGGACTAGAGGCAAAGACCTTTTTCTTTAGTGCTTAAACAGAGAAGAAAAGAAAATGTATGTATACATTTGACACCAGCTGGTGCATACATTGCAGTTTACTTTGTTTAAGCTGGATGTCCTTGAATCACAGAACAACTTTAATGACCGTTAGCTGCTCTCTCAGTGATTTAGTAAATGAACTCAAGAAAATCAACCGCTGGATACATTCCCAAACACTCAGTACAGTTTATTGAAACTGATCCATTTAAACAAACAGTAAATTGAGATTCACTTCAACCTCTACCTATTTGGCGAATACAATTAGGGAAGACACTCCCTAGCTTATGGAGAAGTGAAGCTGGCTTTCAGTACCGACAAAAAGTGAAAATCTTTAATGCATCAATGTTGGTAATTTACATTCAGTGTTGGGACTAAAAATCTAAAAGACCTGGGTGTCTTCTGAAGCTCCAGAGAGCAGCATGTACATCAGCTCAGCAATCACTGCTGCTAATGTGCTGTATGAGGAATGCATATTCAAGTCAGTGCCTAATGCAGTGAGAAGCAAAAATGGCAGTTGTTAACGCATCTTGAGCTGAAATGAAATTTGGGCCTTGGTGGAGAGAAATAAAAACCAGGCACACTTAGAAAGTAGGAAATGTACTAAGAAGCTGCCTTACCTCCATCTAGTTCTTCAGCTCCAAAATGATTCCTGTAGAAAAGCATAATCTCTATCTTGTAACACTTGTAGATAGTCACTAAACAAACAAGCAGCAGCAGAATAGCACCAAGCCCACCAGCAAGCTCAACTGTGTACATCAGCTCTGCAAAGAATTACAAAATGCAATAACAATCATATTCCAAACCAGAGAAAGATTAGCAGCAGACCTCACAATTATGTTAAAAATTAAAATATAATAATGAATGATGAGTTATTTATGTATTTATTTTGTTACAGGGCCCTTGAAGAAATACCTAATTGATAGAACTTTTTTTCCTTTAATAAAATAGTTTTTCCTCTGGGAAACCATCTGAATTGCTCATTTAAAACATAACAATTGCTGGGGATGTGTGTGTGTGTATGAATATGTGCATGTATGTAATGTATTCGATAACTCTCTTCCTTGAGAGTTTTGATATATATTCGATAACTTTCTTCCTTCTCTCTCTCGGTAGATAGACCACAGTTTGCTTTACAGAGATAGATGTTGACATTCCACTTACAAAGAAAACAGAAGTGAATGTTCCTTTTTTGGGAGACTATAATGCAAACACAGCTCCTCTATTATTCCACACAAATAAGATGAGTTTCAGTCTACTGGACAAGGTTACGCTAAGGATTTGATTTTTTTTTTTTCAAAATAAAATAAAGTAAAATAAAATAAAATAAGCCTCAAAAACTTGAGAGATGTGAAGACAAGTTATCCAAGGAACCCCACAGCCTCACATGTCGGTTATGTGCTAATATTTTTGACACAGTTTCCCAATGATCTGCAGTTCATCTTCATTCTCCCCTTCCCCCAGAGGGGTTAGCTTGTGTGTCGTCACAGAAAACCATCGTGATTTGTCTGTTCTGATGTTACCATTCAGACTGTGACCCTCTGGTGCCTTTGCTTCACTCCACCAACGGAGACTCACATGATGAATTGAGGTCGTGGCCATGTAGCTCCGTTCCTGAGGACGAGGACTCTGGTCAAATGTGACTGCAACTGCCTACCAGCAGCAGTATCCTCAGTGGGGACACTTCTCAGTGCATAAGTAATATGCCATCGTGGACTTTCACTTCTCCTAGTCTTCACTCCTCTCCTCTTTCACTCTACAAGTCTTAACCCTTGTAGACTCAAGGAAGCACACCCAGCTATGTGGCATCCGTTTTGTTGTTACTTTTCATCTGCTTACTGACTGAAAACTGGCAATGTTAAAAAAAAGGAGGTTGGGAGGCGGAAGAGCATTACTAACAATGTTGCAATTTGAAATGAGTAATAAATGGCATATCTTAAGACCACCCATACTCTTTTAATATCACTCAGTTTTCAGGAATGCCAAGAAATCAAATCTTGGAAACCCAAAATATACAGCTTGCTTCAGAAAACCTGTGCTAGAGAAAGCTCAGTTCCATATTATTTTCACAGTATTCCCTTTCAGTGGGCAGCTTCTCTCTGAGTAAAACAGGTAGCCCTGAATTAGCCTTTTTGTGTGTGTGTGTGTGATTATGCAGATACGTTATTCCAGCACAGTACAATTCAATTAGAGAAATAAAAGGTTAGAGGAAAAAGTGACAATTCCATTTATTTTGACTGTGTCTACCGAGACTCACACAGTTTTTTTATTATTTTGAAGCAACTGTAAGAAAATTTCATTGCTCTCTAGAAGACACTATAAGTGTAATAAAATAAAATAAAAAGGCATTTATATTCCATGTCATTCTCTCTAAAACTGTGCTGGAAACTCCTTTGTGTTAGATATTTTTAAAACTGACATAGTTATTTCTGACTTTCAATGGTTTTCTGGTCCAGAGAGGGGAATGTTATTAAAAACACCCAACAAAAAATTGTTTGCATAGACAAGTAATATGGTATTTTAGAATGGAAATGGAAATGCAAATGGAAATTACTCTGCACTTGCTTACTATACCCTGTTTATCATTTTGTACTGCAGGTGATGCAGCTGTTCAACGGTAACCAGAAGAAAGGCTTTAATATTTTGGGTTGCTAGGCACAAAATACTCTATTTATGTGCCTGCTGTTATGACTCATTAAAGGCAAGGAAAAACTTTACAGTTAGAAAACAAAAGTTTTTCCTAAATTAATGATTTTGAGATTAAATGGAAAAAATAACTGCAGGTAGTCATCTGTTCTCTGTGTACTGTGCATGAAATCAGACTAATGCACTGTATCACTTTTACCATCAAAGAGTCCCTCAGTTATTTTTTTCCCCATAAAATTATTCAAGACAATGCCTACATTTTTACTTCAGTAAAGTCTATCTGAACACGCACGAAACTGTCCCAAATTAGGCAATCAAAGCAAACAACAAAATTCTCTAAGTCACCCTGAAATGTACTAAAAATTACCTTGTTGTGTGCTGCTGCTGAGCCCATCACGATCACTTACGAGCACAGGGATAAGGTGGTTCGTTCTTAAACAGATTGGTTTGCAAAGTTTCATGCTCTATCCATCTAGCATAGCAAGTTTGCATTTTCCTCCGTGCTGGACCAACGTCTATGAGCACATGTTCGCTCTCTGCCTCGGGTGCTCTTTGTTGGGGTCCAGAGGCAGAGCTGACCCCCCAAAGTGCTGGAAGTTGGGACACCCATATCCATGTGGCACCAGGAAAGGTGGGACGGGTTGGCTGGGGCTCAGTGCCACACCAAGCCGACCGATTGCTTTCAGGCTCTGAGGTAGCGTTCCTGTGGTACACTAAGCAGAGGGTAACGCTGTCCGCAGAATCCCCGCAGCAGATTCCAGGGGAAGCTGCGCCGAACTGGAAGTGTGAGGAGCAGGAGCCATTTCACCTTTCCGTGCCTTGGTTTTCCCAGTGTGAACTGGGGAGGGGGCTTCTGACTCCTTGGTAGGAGATGTTACTCCTAAAGGTGCTCCACGAACACTGAGGGTGTCGGTGATGCATACATCAACAATGACGTAGTGATTCTTACAGCTAAGTTAAAGTGTAACAGTGAGGTTGGAGTGTAAGGTTACCTTCACAATAAGAATTTTTCCTGCTGCTTTATTCTGCCTTCTGCACTGGGATTTGAGCACAGTTGCTGCAGCAGGCATTACACTCCCTTTGAAGTGTGATCTGTTTTTCCTGCTGAAATTCAAGTTTCCTGTAGTGGCTCCACGCTAAAAAGATTCAATTTCAGCACAATTCCACATCAGAGGGGAGAGACAAAATGTGCAAACCTTTCAAAATCTATTTAGTCTCTGTGTTACAATGCTCAAATTACAGACCTGGCCCTCTTTAAGGAGCTGAGGCTGAATGTAGGAAAACAGTAAAGGAAAATTACTTGGCTAACCCTTAGGGGGACAGGCATTCTGTTAAACACAACAAATGTGCGAGTGCCAGGGAGTCCCATCCAGAAGCACAGCAATCATTTAGTTACAGACAATTAACAATAGTCCTCCAGTAGCACAGGAACAGTTCTACTCTGAGGGAAAACACATCGATTACTGCTGCAGTAGTAGATTGGTTTCTGAATAAATAGCTTCAATTTAAAACAAGATTTGTTACAAGCTTTTTGACCAATGGCTACAATTTTTTTCCTTATTGGGAGGCTTTCACCAAGGAACCCAGTGAAAGAGATGGCTAATTAAAATGAAGTACGTGTTCTCTCCAAATATCTGGGATGATACGGCTGGTAATAAATGCACTCATTTTCTACTGATTTCATGCTAATTATTAGGCATATTTGTAGGATGTATCTTTGATCTTCACCTGGCTTTAATATTTGATAAACTTCCTTTCGCTGTGCCATGCAGGTAATTCACTTACGGTAGCTGGAGTTGCAACAAGAAAGTAAATAAAAGGGTGCCTTCAAAGATTCATATCTTTTGAGTTATACAACATGCTTCAGGGACTTAACATTTAATGATCTGTGATAATTTAAAATTAATCATATTCTATTCATTAGTCCGCATATAGCTGAGCTACTAAGAAAAATAATTATATTTCAAACATTCTTTCTTTGTGATTTATAACTCTTCAAGGACATATAATTTATATCTGTGTATTCAATTTCTGAACCTTTTTCAAAATCCAATTACAATCTATCTAAGGTTTCAATTTTGCAATCACGCAGATTGCTTAACTTCACGGACTGTAACTAATCCCTCTGAAGTCAACAGGACTATTCACAGAGCTTCAGGTTAGCACACGCATAAATCTTTGCAACTTTGTGGCCTACGCTCGTTACCATTCTCTGCTTGTCTTGGACGATTTAACTCACAAATCTACAAGGTTTACTTAGAGACAGTTCTCAGTCTGTCTAGATATACTTTCATAGACTTCAATTATTAAAGAAACATAAAGGTAACAAACAGAATTTGGAAGAGGAGCGGTTGAAGACAACACTTAAGCTCTTGTGATGACACTTGAAAGAAGGCAGATACTGACAACCAACGCAAGACTGATGTGACGTAGCATGGAGCTTTGGTTATAAAGAGGTGTGTTTCTTCTAAAGGAAGAAGGAGGCTGGCTAACACAGGAATAGTCGTCTGAGTCTCATTTCAAACATCAGCAGTAAACAGAGTTTAGATTAGGAAGAAAGAAACTCATACAGTTTAAAAATAGAGAAGTGAGTGGGATTTTTTCTTTTTTTTTCTTTTTTTCCCTGCTTAATACAGTATTCATTATGACACGGCTGTAAAGCAATTTATCTTTCCAAAGTACAGCATATGGAACCAGAGCTTTGTACAGCATATACATATTCAACATGCATGTATATAGATAAACTATTCTCTACTTTTTAGGATTTTTTGTTTGTTTGTTTCAACATGCCAAACAAAATCTGGTTTTGTTTAAGGTACCTAAATGGCTTTATGGATACAGTTGTGCATAACTATTTACGGATATTGTAGGAAAATAATACTTCTGATACCAGTAGAAACAGATTTGGGCTGTTCATTAGCTTGATTATGAAATAATTTCTTAACTCAAAGTATAGGTTTTCTGCCGGCATAGCTCAGGCATGCCTGTAGATTTCTGCAGAGTTGACTTAAGGTGGCTAAATTTAGTTACAGTTTTTAATACATTTTTCAGTGCATTAGTTTAATTTTTTTATTAGAACTAGTGATACCTAGCTAGCTCACTTCATTTTTTAGATCAGTATATAATATATACTCCTGATTCATCTATGAAAAAGAACTAGTCGGGTTCCGGATTGTATGTACATATTTACGTATGTGTGCAAATATAAGACAGAAATCTTGTTAACCTATTCATTAGTATGACAGGCAGCATATCTGAGCCTTGGTCCTGTTGGATTTCTCAGTGTTATCAGAATAGAAATAGTAAATTACTATAATAGAAGTATATTCTTACCAATGACATTTTTATTTCTTCTGAGGAGTGCGGGATACCTGTTTCCAGCAGGAGAATAATTACACTATCTCCAACAGCACATTAGCTCAAAAGAGGATAAGGTTGAAAAAATATAGATGCTACAATGTTACTGAAGTTTACTACATTTAAATACAGAACACTGCATTTTAAAGGCAGTTTATACTTCAGGTTGAAGGGAAAAAATCTTCATGTTGTGGAATTGCATTAATCTCTAGTTGGCCTCTCCAAATAAATGAATTGTGTATGACTTAAAACCTTACTGATTAGGAGAGCTTCTGTTTGCTTATTGCACTACAGAAATCAGACAGCCCACACAATTACTTCTTTTAGATCTTCTGAAAGAAATGAATGTAAGGAGCACTGGGAGGTGCTAAAATGTGGGGGAAAATGGAGTACCAAGTTCCAAGGATGCAAGATCATAAAACATACTGTTTACATTTTTCCTAGGATAGCATTAATGAATAATTTAGCTCTGCATGGGTTATGGGAACAATTTGTGACATTTTATTTTAAAATATTTCCATCCTTGCCAATCAAGGTTAGAATTGCACTTAGGCATTACATAAAGAGAACAACTATGATAAAAGTGGTACAAAAGCTGTTTTAAAAAGGAATCTGTTAAATGAACTAACTTGTTTGACACTTTGTCAGAGGAAAGTTAGATTTAGGCACATGCTAATTAATCTGACTAACCTTTTTACTGGAGACGTCTCTTAGATGAGAAAAACCTTCCTGATGAAGAAAATGGTCTTATGAAGAGCTTCTATCAGGCAGTAGTCTTTAGTATTCTACTAATTTACTGGTTTTAGATGAGATTGAATGTAAAAACAACAGTCACTTTCAGTTAGATTTGGGACAGGAAGGGAGGCGATATTCAACTTTTGGCCCCGTGTCATAAACCTCTTGGGTGACTGAACCTTTGCACCGTCCAGGACAGTGACAACTTGAAGGCTTCTTCAATGGCCATAGGGGAATGAATAATCAATTCCCATCGAATCAAATCCAATTTATATTCTAATTCTAAACCCTGGTGAAAAAAAGCTGTTTCTGCAGTGCAGAATAAAAACTGAATGCTTTGTATGCTGGAAGAGATACATGTGTAAGGCTTTAAGTGACTAAGCAGGTCAGAGTTTTACAGCAGTTTTGCTTCCATTGAGACTCAGAGATTTGCTGGAATGTTCAGGTAATTAGGACCAATTAACAGAAGTTGAAATATAGAAGTCATTGCTCTCATTTCTCACATGACAAACTCCCATTCAAAAATTTCAAAAATATCGTGAAGCTTTATGGCAAAGGAATCTCTAACACCTGCAGTTACTTTGCAGAGGTTAGAAAAGAACTAGTTTCTTTTCTCTTTTAAGTCTCAATTATCACTCATCACTACCACTGCGTGAAATCATGTCCTAGTGACTGAAAATGCTCACGAGATCAAAAACTTAACTTATTCAAGTCCTTAAGTAATACACAGTTTTACACTATTATGTAAATGACACTGTAATTGTCAGTAATTCTGTTACCGTTAATAACCATATGAAGAAAATTCAGAATTACTTGCTATTCAGAATTTGCTATTAAATGGTACAAGAAATATTAATATTATGTTTATGCATTAATAAATCATGAGTTTAAAGTACCCCTACCTATTCATAGGTTTCCTTAAGTTGTCTTTCCTATGCGAAGTACTAATGTGCAATTTCATGGGCAATTTCAAACAGAATCAACCTCTTCCTCTAAAAAATTCATTTCAGTTAAATTATTTTTTTGACCCAACAGAAAAAAAAAATTGTTTTAACCATCCCTCATTAGTTTATAGTCAATAAGACCTATATATTCCCATTGACAACACCTATGACAGAGGAAATTAAATCCAAAACATAAAAGAGGCCCAGGGCAGGAAACTAGACAGCACTGAGAAAATGAGAAGAAAGCAAAGGAGATACTTCGAAAAAAATACATAAAGTGTGTTACCTGCTCTTAGTTCTGGTGTCTGTCCCATGAAAAATACAGGTATACTATTAAGCTTTTAAAATAATATCGATATCATTATCAAAATAATACCAAGACAGAATTTGAGATTATTTTTGCTTTAGATTTCTAGCTGCAGACATGCAACCAAGAATTTCAACAAAAAATAATCACATAATTAGATAATAATCTGTATTTCCAACATAGTTTACGATTAAATGAGACTACGAAGGCTTTGATCCAGCATGAAAGTCATACTTTTCAATACGTAATATCATAGAAGAGCATTCTTTCTCCTTATGCATTACATTTTTGTCTGTTATGTTGATAGACTATGGGCTTGTCTTCTTGAGTTAAAAACCTATGAAAAAAATAGAATTATAGTGTATGATCCACCCCTTATATCATTTGCAATATGTGGTCTGTCATTAATAAATTTGTGCTTAGCTGCTGCCAGTACCACTCTCAAAATTAATTTCTAGAAGGTTCCTCTACCTGGCTGAAGATTAACCTGTAACTGCTACAGATGATCGATGATAGCTATCACCAATAAGTAACAAAATCAGCCTTAGATTATAAGAAGCAGATTTTTTTTTTTTTTTTTTTGCTCCCACACAAGAGAAAATAACTTGATTATTGTAAAGGTGATAGAAAGAGATTTGGCCAACAGCTGGCAGAAGAGAATGAAAGCTAAATCTCTTGGGTTCTGATCCCTCTCTTTTTCTGATTATTTTTGGAAAAATGTTATAGAAATTGACCAGAAAAGGAAACAGCATTAGCATTGCCATACTTAAAATGCTTTACTGCCTTTAGCTCTGAGTTAAATGCTCCCTACACACAGCATCTGAAGAAAGTTGAGAGTCTCAAAATGGTTAGCTGGATGCACAAAAACATCCATCAGTTTTCTGCACTGGCAGTCAGAAAGCAGCAGAAACTCAGGAGAAGATGGGTGCTGAGCTCCCCGAGATGCACAGAGCTGATGCCCGGGCTAGAGGGAGGTGCCATGCCCCAGTGTCCTCCCATGGCTGGAGGCCTGGGCTGGGTTGGCTTTTCCTGCACTAGTGGTGCTGGAGCCCAGGGTAGCTGTGTTCTGCTCCCCTCCCAGAATTCCTCTCAGGAAAGGAGAGGCCCCAGGGTTCTGTTCCAGTGCCACACCAGGGAAGGAGCAGAAGACCCTCTCCCCAGCTGAATGCGCCAGGTGCTGCTTTGTGGTGGGGACCACCACAGGATGGATCCTGCTTGCGTTTCCTGTAATTGCAGGCATATCCAAAAGCTTCCCCTGGAAGCTTAAGTTTACAGAGAACATGTTGACTGGGCTGAAGCAGCAGTTGCAAGGGTGTTTGAAAGGCTCAAATCTGGTACCTGAACCCCCACTGCAGCGTTTAGCCCTAAATACCTCTTTTCCCAGGAAGGCTCTTTGTTGAGTAACAGAGCTTCCTGCTTTCCTGTCCTTTCTGACACTGGTGATAGCGTACCACATATGAAGTTTAAGAAGATTTGCGATTTCTTTTTGCGAGTATCCAGTGAACATTCCAGATTCAGCATTTTTCTAGACTTATACCACTGGGAAAAAAGATCACTAGCTAGAAAGCCAGCCAAAACTAATACCTCTGCAAATGCCTCAGTGTTCAGGAAGCAAATATATCTAATTGTTAGGTCCCAGTTGTTCCAATTGACCCAATAATCAGAAATTAATAAACAGCCAACTCATCCCTAGCAGAGACTAAATGTGGATCTAAACAGGGAAACCTAAAACGAAGTGTTGTCATGGTGATATACAGGAGACTAAGCAAGCAGTGCAAAGCTCCTCTTCCTATGAGACCTGAGAGACTAGCTCAAATTTTTATCTGTCATGGTTAATTTATCATTTCACTGAAACAGTTGTCAACATGCAAAGTATGTAGAAGGCTTGTAACAAGTATCCTTTGTTTTTCAAGGGCACAACAGATTTTATTTCCAAATCACAATTTCAGATTCAGCCTTATTTAAAAAGGAAAAGAAAAAAAATGAGGGGAGTCTTTTTCTATTTGTAGCTTTTTGCTATTTATAAGGGCAATTAAATATTGAGATTACTTCCTCTTAAGCATGTCATCATGAGGCCACATACTGTGGTGTGTTTGACATACCAATTTCTCCAAGAAAGGCAGCAAGGAAAGTAGACCCTTGCAAAATTTATGCACGCACACTATTAGATTAAAAAGCTGGTGGTGACAGAACAGAAAAGACTTATGTGTTGCCAGTCTCAGAGCTACTACTTGTATGGAAGGGAAAATAAGGACTCACCATCAGCATGTGACTTAATACACATCAGTTAATTAGGTATCAGTTTTAAAATAATTTAAGACTTAAAAAAATTCTTTATTTTCAGTCTTCTATGTAGTAATTTCATTATTAAAGACAAGCCGTTGGATTTCAGTGTTGGTTGGGTTAAGCTCTTGCTCTGGGTTCAAACACCTCTGAATTAGGAGTGTATGACTACTAGCTGGTAAACTGTTGAGGTTAAGTAATTTACTTAATAAGTTAATTTCCCATTTCAGTAAATTCAAGAAAATATGGCAAATGCCAGGCTAAGCAGAACATCTGGTTATTTAGATCTACATTTTTTAAGAAGCAATGACAAGAGTTCAGAAAAATTACTACAAATTACTTCTATTAATTTAATTGGAGGTACAAAAAATATGTTTCAATAAATGAGTCACACTATGTTGATTTATGACTTCCCTTTAAACTTAGAGAGACTTTGCGTACTACAAGACTAAAACTAGGGAAGACGTCACTGCTTTGATGTAAATTGAGATGCCACAAGCAGTTCAGCATGACAGTAAGAACCTGGTTTGCTCACCTTTAAGAAACAGTCTGAAAAAAGCACAGTAATGACAACGAAGTATAGACACTGCTCCTGATTATTCTTTGCTCTCTTAAACCAGTGGGATGCTGCATGAGGGTGGGGAGCATCAAGCCCAGGCATGTGGAGCACTCTCTGGGAGGTAAAGTGAACAAAGTGGATGTGGGAACCTTGCTTTGCAAGAGATTCTCCACTTCTCCATAATTATCTCTGTGGGAGATGGCTGTGGCCATTAGGCAGGCTGGAATCATGGGATGTGAGTGGTGAGTAGAAACAGGAAGGTCCTTAGAAGTTTCTGTCATGATACTTCACTTCAGAAACATTGCTGTTAAACGAATGTGTTAGAAGGAAAATGTCCACAGTCAGGCTATGCAGGAACACTTCTGGCATGGGGTTTGGGTGGCATTTCTGATATAATTGAATGTATTTTCTTGGCTTTTCTAATATTTGATTTCTTACAGAAAATTATTACAATTGTATTACCTGTAGCTTCCTTTTTTTTCTCTATAGAGGTTTTATTAGTTCATGAATTAGTAAATACATATTTTCTATAAATATAATTAAAAGGTATTACTGTATTTTTCCCAGTGACAGTCATAGTTAATAACAACCTTTCTGTTTTATTTTGAAAGCTGTATAGATGCCCAGGGAAAAATAATCATTGCCTATGAATATCTCAGAAAGCCAAAATTCATACTTACATCAGAAGGAAGCTCTACCAACTGACCACCCTCATAATTTACTATTTCATGGGGAAAAGCTGCATATTTACCCCTTTTATGTAGAAGAATACTGGCATGTCGACGTCCATTTCCATTCTCGACATAGCATGAGTAATTCCCCAGGTCTGCCTCTTCCACAGAGTCGAGAATCAACGAGATGGAAACCTCCTGTTCCCCAAGATGTTCCTTAAGAACCCTGAGAAAAAACAATCATCGCTGCTATTCTGCTTGTATCATAGCGGAGCATTAGATAATCATGACATAATAATGCTACTTACAATTCACAACTCTCTGGCTTCAAATTTGGCTATGGTTTAATGAAATCTTAATTAAATTATAACATGCCCTTTTCTTCCTCACTTCTAATGAGGAGGTTTGGGTTTGTAAATGTTAATGAGAGCATCAGTTAATTGTCTTCTTTAAGCAAGATGATGTGCGCACTGATAATATATTATTGCACGCTCTGCTGGAGACCCTGATCAGTACGTGAAATGTTGAAATGTTAGAAAAGTGAAGACAGTTATTTTGGGATTTAGAGTCACACTAGGAATCTGGGCCAAACACACTATATGTGCACTTTCTGAGGGTCTTCAACATGTTGCTCAGAAACAGTGTCTTCATGCCAGGGTCTGACAAGTTATTTCTTGAATGTATTACAAAATTTGTCTTTGTGTTATAAACCAGTAGAAAGACCTGGTGTTCAAGATGCCACACGTTCATACAGATGATAAATAAAAGACAAGATCTCCTGCATAAGACTCCACCTGTCTTCACTTTGCTTTCTTTACCTCTTAGCACGACCATCACGGATTAGATTTAGATTAGGATTTAGAAACACAGAAAAGCAAAAGACAAACCACTCTAGGCTGCTCCTCCACATCACATCTGACAAAAGAAGTGGTAACCAGCCTTCCTGCTTCTCCCTCCACAAAATGAGAAAGTTGTAATGAGGTTCTTATCACCTTTTTTATCAGCCTTCAGAATGCTAAGTCTGGCTGAAGGGCTTAGGAAAAGCTTTAGATGTGAAATACAGCTGATGTGGTTGTTATGTGCAATTTAATGTATTCGTCTAGAGCTTTATTGAATAAACTTAAAGTACACTGGGGTGAAATATGCTTCCATTTTGCCTGTATCTGGGGACATCGAGATGACTTTGGAAGTCTATGTAGTCTTCTTGATTTTGGTAAAGGAATTGTCTGTTACTTTGGTCACACTGAGGAAGTCCAAGGTAAAGCTGAAAATGAGCGTGACTTCACGTCTTTTGATGAGGTATTAAATTCCTATGTAAGAAGTGAAATGTAAATAAGCTCGTTTTGTTCTATTGTAGACAATCACTGTAGATAACACCTCTGTGATTATTTATCTTCTTTTGTAACACACATTTAGATTTGCCTTAATTTCTGAGTTTATCTGTGATATATACGCATAGTGATATACACACATACAGAATTATAAATGCAAAAGGATTCTCTTGAAATTCAAGTAGATATTTCATATAGGATAGCAGTTGGTACACTATGTCAACCATACAATTCTTAATACAAACCCACTTTTTTCTTAATTTTAAAATGGGGCAGCACTTTTAGTAGCAATAAAAGTACACGACACACATGGGCAGATCTTCTCTAAACTAAATAATTCAGTAGGTATAAGCAACCCACATAACAGGATACTTGGCTCTCACAGGCCAGATAACATCCCAGAAAACTCGATTTTTTCCCTGAAGAAAAGAAATCAAAACAATTCAAAAGAGAAGCCAGATTTCAGCATTTATTTAAGGCTCCATGTTTTAAAAGACTTCTTTTGAGCTGCTTTCCTTGATGTATTTATTTTTCTTTATTTCATTTAAGTAACTGTTTGAAAAAGTCACTATGCAAATTCCGGTCAGTTACTCTACGGTACTTGTTGGGCAGCTATTCTGCTTTTGGCTCTGTAACATCAGATCTGGCAGAGGTGTGTGTTTTTCTGTTCTCTGCTAGTGGAATTGAAAAAGCAAAGAATGGATATTGCAGAAACAGGGATCAGACCCAAGGTGCTCTTGAGTTAGTTTGTGATAATAAGTATTACATTAACTATTAAAAAAAAGTTATTGACTGAAAAAACAAAAAGCTTTTTCTTTTACCTGATGTCACTTTCCCAGACTCGACTATCGTCCAAGTCTTCAATAAACTTCTCCCCTTTCATCCAGTAAATTAGAGGACTGACATCTCCACTATATCCAAAGAAAGCTCGGCAGGTTAGATTAGCAGAACCGCCTGTTACAAAGAATGTAATAAATATGTTATTTCAAAATTTGTAAAAAAGTTTCATTTTTCAATCAGTTGCTTTTGTTGATTGAAAAAAAAAATAAATATATATATGTCTGTAGAGGCCCTCAATTTCTAGCTGCTGTTGAAAATGTCCAAAAGTATCTTCTTGTCTTGCCACTCGTGTTCAATATATTTCTGAAAATAAATACAATAAAAATGAAATTAAATGTTACCTAAGAGCGGAATTCAATTTTATATTCTTTCAGCAAGATTTCTATGTTTGGTAAGGAAACAAACGACTATGCTTTTTCAAAAAGAGCTAACTTAACCAAAGATTTCCATGTTTTCTCTGAAAATAGGTAAAAGTTGGGTAAAATAGATACGTAATCACATCTGTGTTAGTTCAGCTTTGCAATGGTTTCTGTAAAGAGGCTGATAGATTCCTGTATGGTACCATTTCCAAGGGACAGTCCTTTTTGTTAAATTTCTTTGCAGGAAAGTATTAAACAGTGAAACTTGAGAAAAGAACACGTGAACTCATTCTGTACATCATGGACACATCTTGCTATATGAATGGGAATAACCATTAGGTACCTGCAGCAAGGAGCAGAAAGCCTAAATGTGTGCAGCATTACTTATTTAATTGTTATAGTGAAAAATTAAAATGTCATATGCCTTCAGTTTGGTTTATTTTCATGGTATAATCTTACATTGTGCTAGTACCACTTGGCTTTGGGGTTTCAGCTAGAGCACGTACAGGGATCAAAACAGTACTTCACACGCATTTTGTGTGTTGGCAAGATTGGACAAAACTAGAGGACAGCCATGTAGTTAAAGACATCTCATTCAATCCTGTAAAGATGTTTGTCTCAACATGCACCAACTCTTCTAAACTGGTGTCTGCATTTCTTTAGTGGATAATTACACAGTGATTTAAGGAAGTGTTGTGATTTAAGGAGTGGTTTTTTGCCCCCCTGAGAAGAGTATTTCCATGGAGTTTATATTACTGCTGAGACTAAACTCATATTTTATTTACACTTCAAATTTTTGACGTTAGGATTTTAAAGCTGACTGACCACAGCTCCTGGGGAAAAAAAAAGAAAAAAAGATGCATTGTTAACAATACTTCATTTTGTAATGAAATGCCATGAGAAGTCCATCTGGGTTCAATAAATTTCCTTAAAAATACGTTGTTTGGTCAGGACTTGGTCCTTCCTAAACATATGACATTAATATTTGAACAGCTTATTTACCTTTTAGTATGCATGAAGTGCAGGACGCTATATAACAAGAAGATGAGTAATTATTAAATAAATGTCTTATTTATCTGAAATGATTTGTGGTTTTCCCTAAAAGCATTTGACTCCTCTATCTGACTTGGAACTCTTACATCCATGCCATAAAAGGTGCATAATCAAATGTTTGTAATTAAAACATGTAACATCAAGGCAAATACGACCTATGTTGCTTTCATAAGCTGTTTAGGAACTGAGTTGCTTTTAGTAATTTCATGAACACCTTTGACAGTAATGCCTGCTAAGGAAACAGAAGTAGCCCAGAACCTGAAATCAGGATGGAGAGGAGGGTGTCATTCATAATCAAAAGGTATGACATCGAATCTCTGACTGATGAGACATTTTGATAATCTCATCTCATTTAGAGCAAAGTTACCAAACATGAATTGAAGATTTCCTCCAGTGAGAGGACAAAAACTCTCTTCCTAAAGACAATGACAGCTCCTGTTTCCATAGGCCAGGGAGCAATGGTCAGGACACCTCCCTGGAAATGCTACGCTTCAATCTCTACACAGTTCAAGACATGCCATTTGGAAGCACTGGAGAGAGAAATTTTTGAATCTTGAAGCCTTTTTCAGGGAATGAGATGAGCGTTGGGACAATGCTTAACATGGGTCAAGTGCATGAAAATCTGTAATGGAATGTGTTAAACTTCCTGGTCGTGCCCAGGGCACTTTAACAGATCCAAGTCCACTTTCTTATAGCAGTTACATAGCAGATATAAACTAACTTTTTTTTTTTTTAGTCATAATTATGATACATGTGAAAATGAAAATACAAAACCTTAAAGGAATATGAATATCTTGGCCACAGTCTTCCAATCTAGCATATGTTCAGGGCTGTAAATGCCTAATAACCACAGCATTGGTGGGCTCTAAAAATGGGAGAAGTTATCTGCACATCTAAAGCAAAAGCAGGCTTCTGTGAAAATTGGATAACCCCTATGACATTATCCAGTCTTAGAGGGAAGAGTGGCTACCTAATGCATCATTGCCACTTCTTGTGCTTTTTCGGGATCTTTCCCACCAAGTCAAGGCTCAGTTGAAACTTTTTAGCTTTTAAGAGCTGGCAAGAACACAGCTGGAGGGACTGTAGCTTCTGGCCAACTTATCCATGATTCACAGAGATTAAGCACCACAGGTGCTGAACCATGAAAGCTCTCCAGGCTCCTGTGGCTAACAGGCACTGACTGAGAGCTGATTTTTTTGCACTGTACAGGCCTCTGAGCCTTTTACAGGTGAATATTAATGCACATAGGTTTGTTCTTTAAAAATAAACATCTTTTGTTAAGGGCAAAAAATGTCAGAAAAAAAGAGTTTGTAAGATTAAGGCTTTTTTCCTCATTAAATTCTTGAAGAAATTTCCCCCTTAAATAAAATATGTAAACATATTTTTAAACACAGGATCTAAAGTTTCCATTCAACATGAAACATTTACATCTGAGAAATAAATCAGGAAGGATGTAATATCTCTTAGTAGTACTGTGTCAATTACAGTCTCTGAGCAAAGGTCATTAGCGTGCCAGGTGTTGAGCTATAAATTACCTGCATTGTCTACCTTGACCCATCTTCACAATAAGCCAGCAGGAAGTTCGTTAGTAGGTCATCAAGAAAGATTCAGTGACCAACTAATGACCAACTGTGACCATTAATGAGGAGGTCTGTTGCTCCAGAGCTGAAAGCTCTTTGCAGAGGGCAGTGGAGATCACTTGGTGGAGCAGAGATGCTCACAGCTGCAGGCACATGTAAGTAATGGGCAAAGACTGACTGAAGGGCGATACTATGAGCGCGCAGAGTATTTTGGGAGCGCATCTTGATCTCTGCTCCAGAGGTGCCCTCATGGGAGCGAGTGCATGCTGCAGGATAGGCTGCAGTTTTCCCTAGAAGTGCACCTTTGAAGTGAGCAGTCAGAAGATGCTGAGTTGGTCACAGAGTGTCTGTTCTACATGGGCAGTCTGTTTTTAAGAAGTCTTCAGGTTTTTAGAAATGGTGCAAAATTTAGGTAAATAAATACAAGAGCTACTTTGCTTCTTGTTTAAGCTAATGTATAAAACAACTTGTCGACCACTTAGTAGAAATGACTTACAGTTAACCCTACACAGCTACTTCTCTCCATGTTTTCTGTGCTGAGAAAAACTATAGAAGTGATTTGAAAGCTGTAAAAGTTTGATGTAATGCTTTCTATGCCATTAATTTAAATTTTGCTGTAAATGTTGGATTATTACAGTTTTATAGTCTATCTTTGAAGGAATTTCAATACACGTTTTAAATTAACTACTAGGGAAATCTCTCTCTCTCTCTCTCTCTCTCTCCTGTTTGATTTGAGATGTTGTAAATCTTGAGAATGTTCTGTCTCAAGTTATGTCCTGGGTAAACTGTTTTTTTTTACGGACCCTGGAAAAGTCCAAAGGCATGAGATTAGAATTATTGAGTTAAACTGATAGTGTTAGGGGTTTTATTAACACCATCCTTCCCTCTCTCCCCCCCCCCCCCCCCCAAAAAAAAAAAACAAAAACCAAACATCCTTAAGAAAGGATAAAGAGAAAAGTCACCCTTCTGACTTCTTAGTATAGTTATCATTTTTTTACTGTGAAATAATACAATAAAGACATGTAAAACAACATCTAAAAAGTAAGATTCAAATGCATATTCCTCCATACCCTTATTTCTGAAGATGAATATGCTTTTACTGTATTGAGCTGATTTTTGTAAAAACTGGAATATATAGCACTACATGTTCCTGCTGCTCACTGTGATAAAGTTGCACCGTCAACTCCAGCCAACTGAGTTCAAGCTAGATTAATCAAAAGCTCTTTGCCATCTAAACTGAGAACAATTTTTGTTACACAGTATGCTTTCAAGTAGAGCAGAATGCAAGGAGGGACCACAACAAAGTGTACTCCCTTGAAACCAGCAAATCCCTTCAGCAGAGCAACACACTATTTTTGTGTCCATTTTCTCTAATTGGCAACATTTGGGGCACTTTACAAACTACTGCTATGGGAACCTATGTCCAGGAGAGGGCACTGTCTAACTTCTAAACAATAGGAAAAAAAAAATATCAATGTATAAGCTCTAATTAAAAACATCAGCCTGCTAAGAACCTGCTAGTTGTAATTAGCAAATAGTGAATGTTTTGTGGTTAGTGAAATGTCATCTTGTACGGGCAGTTTAAATTACACTTGCACCATTAGTCAGTCATGCAAGTTAGCATACACCACGATGACAACCCGTTCCAGCCTTTGATTTGACAGATTCTTCAGTGAAAGACAACCATTTTTGTTGAAAGCAATGATAATTATCAGCCATCTTCTGTGAATCCTCTTTAGAAGAATCCTCAAAGATGCATTATGGAAGTGAAGCACTTGAGCGCCATGCTCAGCATCTAGTAATATTGAAGGCCGAGAGAGTGAAAATGTTAAAAGTACTGAAATATGGGAATTTCTTTTGCTGTACAATGTAAACCATTTATAAAACTTATGCACAGGCAATACCTACAAACTGACAAGTATGTAATTTATTTGTAATGTTGACGCTTCAAAATGAAATTATAAAAGGCCAAGGCAGATGCAATCAAAATCTCTGACACAAGAACTAAATAACATTCTTTTCGTTCGCGTTAGAGAAAAAGTACTGACAAAATATCAGTCTCCAAGTGGAGAGATGTAAAAGCTGTTAAATTCCTAGGTGTGATGGATAGGTGGCAATTCCTTACAAAGTCAATGACCCATTTGTTTTTCCAATGTCATCTGCCAAGCCCAGCATGCAGGTGGGCAGAAGCTGCTCCTGTTTTCAGAGAAGTCTCACATCCTAAGACAGGTCTTGAAAGCCTTCTTGTAAACATGATTAAAGAAAAAAAAAAAGAAAAAGGTAAAAATAAGACACCATATAGTTTTCAGTCATGAGCCTTGATCGTATGATCATATTCTAGGGATCTGTAAGTTTTCCCTTAGAGTAGGATGAACTTCAGAGTTTAGCTTCCTTCCTTGCCTGCACAAAGTATCACCTACTGCTATGCTGCCCTCCAGCTTACATACATATTTTCACATTTTGATATCTCATATTCTCTTACCATATCACAACTGTCTTGCTGTACGTTTCATATAGCAGGTTAGGACAAATTAAAAAAAAAAAAATATATATATGTTGTTTTCTGAAATATAATTGCAAGCTGGGAATTGCTAAATTCTAGTCTCATCACTGAATGGTATGTTGTGAAGTTTTGGCAAGGCATCAGGTCTTGCATGCATACAATTGTGAACACACAATGTATAAATTCTCTCTACTTTGAATTCAATGGATGTAGGTTTGAAAAGGCTGAGTATTATCATTCCACTAAATATTATCATGCAAGCATCACACAAAGTGGCTGCATGTGATTACACAGCTATATCTCTTCATTAATAGATCTGTCCAAATTTTGCTATGCTGCAGAGACGTGTGTTGATTGCACGGGACTCTGAACTACATATTGAATAAGTTCTTCAGGCCATTAATGTGTAAATTCAGAGTACACACAACCATTTCTCCACAAAAAAAAAAAAAAAATCAGCTGAAAGTTTGCAACAAGATCAGAGATTGTAACTGTTGAACTTTTGCTGAGTTTGTAGATACCACTATTTATTGGAAATGTTTAAAAATCACTTAATTGAATTTCTTTTTTTTTTAATTGGAAAAAAAAAGTAATTATTGTTCATTAGGGTTTTCTTTGTTATGTTGGTTTTGTTTTTTTTTACTTAGAAACTAGCTCTCATTCACTATAGGGATAAACTCATCAGCCCACTCATAGTCATCTACTGCCATATGAAAAGCCCTTTACCCCATAAGACTTCCAGCTGCTGAATTACAGTACAACAGCAGGACACTTAATGGAAAAGTCCGTACGTTGCTGCTTACACGTTGCCTGCTGTCAGCCCTGAAATATTTGAATCTTCAACACTTAATATGGTGTTATACTGAAACATATGTGGTAAGATCTAAAATTAACCTAAGAATGTTAAGAATTTTTGGTGGACTGCTTCATAGCTTGTGAAGGAGAAGAAATCCAAATCCTTTCTTCCTTGAATGCGCTCTTTAGCTGTAGGACTGTCAGAGTCAATGAAGACAGCAACCACTACAGCAGACTGCAGATGCCCAGAACATGTCTCAGGTGTGTACATTGTTAAACTAACCTTCATTTCACAACAGGTAACAAAACCCCTGAACCAATGATCTTGATTTTCCTAACAGCACGCCTCTCCCCTTGGTAGATGGTAATGTCAGGCTGATAAATTAGTTGTTCAGCAAATATTTTTCATTCCTTCCTCTTCAGAAGTAGAGGCTGGAGTGGGAGACAACTATCACAAGTATAAAGCAAGAGTTGCTAAAGAAAAGGAAAGTCACTGAAATTGTTTTACAAGCTTGACTTAACTTTTACTCCATAAGCTCTTTTTTTTTTTTGACAAATGCATTTCTCAAGTACCTTTTTCCTGTGCCCTCTCTGTCAGATCAAAAAATAATTCCTGTTTTAAAACCTTAGCTGTTTTTAGATATAAGTCACAAGAAAATATCCTAGGTAACAAAATATCTTCTATGAAAAAAATAAAATGAGTTGGCTCTAAATGTCAAATATCACATGTTTTTTAGCTCTTACAGACCTACAACTTGGGAGCTTTAAATCTATCTGCACCATGCATAGCTTATAATATTGTTTAATGTTTTGTTTCTGGATTCTTTTTTGACCATACTGCCTTTGAATATGGTGCTGTGGCTTTTGCATTTTAATGATGCTACATGGTAAGAAAACAAGCTTAGTTAGACACCTGAAGTTCCCTTTGCATAAAGGAGTCCCATAAGGTGTCTCATATGGGAGACCATACTGCTTATGGTCCCTCTCTGTGCCTCAGAAGTGAGGTGGGCAGGTCACACACCGTGGGATGTCCCTGCCCCTCAGCAGCCTCTGACCACCAGAACGGCCTCTTATGGCTTTAGCTTTGTGAAGTCCTGCTCTAGGTCATGTTTTTGGAAACTCATAGAAAAGCAGGAGGGGGTTCCTGTTTATCTTTTTACATTTCAGGGAGGTTAGGTTGGGGAAAAAAATTAAAATGATTCAATGTGTGTGTCTCTGGTAAAGAATATATACTGATAAGGAATATATTAAAACCAGTAACCTTCTGGAACTCTATAGATGACTCGGCCTCATGAAACTACAAATATAGAATAAAGTCTTTATTAGTTAAGGAAGGCAGTTTCAAGCCATTACAGCTCTCACAATGTTTTCCTCCTTCCCATACATGCTTTCCCATACATTCTTCCCTCTCATGTTTTCCTTCTTCCCATACAAAACCCAGAGGTAAAGCAGCAGCAGACTGAACGTGGGACTTAGGCGGCTCCTCTGAGGTAGAATGCAGCTTTAGCTGCACTTGTTTTGTGAAGGAGCAACTTGAACATAATGATAAATCCAGTCCACCCATGCCTATGATGACAATAATTTTCTAATGTAACACACTTGCAACAGCAGAACTCCCTTTTCACTTTGCTTTCTTTTACTTGTGCAAGTTGTTGAAATAACGGACCTTTTGTTTTATTTTTTTTTAACCTGAAGAGTGTTGGCCCAACAGATGAAAACATTCAGATCTCTTGCCATGGAGGCTTTGTTATAAATCTTGTTGCTTGTTCTTTCTGAACAGAATATAGTGGGTTTGCTGTAGTCTCTTGTGGGTGCTAGCCCATGTCAAAAACCCCTGTGCATAAATCATGGCAGTCAGCTGCAGCCCCAGTACCTTATCCCAGTCTCTCTCTCAGGTGCACCACACAACGCTTTCTGTACAAGGGGAATGCAGATTAGGTCCTGGATTCTAGATAATAATAGTTCTAGATAACTTTTTTCCAAAAGAGGTTAACTCTGGGAAGCTGTAGCAATCAACTTACTGTGTCAGATCACACTTAAATGAAAATACCAATAAGCTTAAGGAACAGATTTGGCATATAAATTACCAACTATCCAACCGCTTGTGGCTATTTCGATCCCTAACTGTTGAGCAAGTTGATTTCTTCAGACATAGCACTTAATGAAAAGCATTAGAAATTGTGTTTTACTGTAATGTCTCATAATATCTGCTCTTTAACTGCTTTGGAAAGAGAGATTGTAGTGCTTGTGCAATTATTAATTTGAGCATATATAGTAGATTTTCATCTTTGGAGTCACAAATATATATTGAATAATAAATTGTGGTTTTATTTTCCATTGGTCAGCCTGACTACTCTTTTCCTCGCTTTGCTCTTTCTTCATGAGCAAGCCTACCACGGATTGAGTAGGTCGCATGGAATTATTCTGGCAAAATATTGTAGTATTCTGAAAAATACTGTAGGCATGGGCTGCATATGAAAGATTTATTATAAACGTAGAGCTTTTGGAAAGTAGCAGGCACAGTGTCACCTACCCCTGCTAGGTGACTACTAAGGAAATTGAGACTCCAAACAACAAATAATTAAACACTATATCTTCCTCTGATGATCTTTACTCTTCAGCATATACTGGAAACATCAGCAGTCGTAAGATTTTCATGAACTAACCAGTTCTGTCAGATTGCACCATATGATGGAAAATATCATTTGGAAAAGATTCAGGCTTGTTTGTCAAGCGTGTTGATGGGGAAAACTACCATTCCCACGAAGCAATGTGGCACAACAGGACAAATGCAATTAAAATAAAACAATCTACAACATCTATTATGTGAATTGAAATATTTCAATTCAGTTCAAAATTATGTGAAATCACTTCTTTGCTTATCTTTTAACCAGGAAAGCCATTTTCACCAGGAAATCGCTGAAAATTGGAGTCCTGATGAACCGTACCTGTTGATTACTAATAAAACGGATAAGCAAAATCAACTCCAACTTTCCTTTTTACTGCAATAAAGCCTCTGAGGGTAGGAAGGTATTTCATGACTATTCATACTAGATTTTTCCATGTAAACAAAAGAATGAAAAAGAGTGACATATGTGTAGTCTAGATGTGCTTCTGCTTTAAATCATGGTGTCTCCACCTTATGTCATGAAGATATTGCAATGGACAGAGGAAATACTCATTCTTAGTATATCCTCAGAAATAGCTGATGTTTACTGTTTAATTATCACATGGACTAATATCTGTTTATATAATTTAAAAGTCCTAACACATCAAATATTTCTATTGCATGAAAATATGAACACATGCTGCTTCTAACAGCACTAGGTTTTGGGGTTTTTTTTTGCTACAGTCATTACCCCATGTGTTTTTTCTATTTCTCTTTCATGTATGAGTTAGTCTCCTCCTTTCCAAAGAAACCCCTGAAACAAAATCCATGAAAACAAAACCCTCTTATTCACAAAGATGCAAATGGAAAAACTTGTTTGCTTGTCCATGACCATACACATGCTAGAATCTACTGCTGTTGATCAGCTTTCTTTCCACACAAAGGGCAGATAGGCTTTTTTAATACATAGCTCTATGTAATTGCGTATCGGTAAGACAATGCTTAGGAGGGCAGTTACACAAATGCCAACAGTGGAATAAAAGGAATCCAGCTAGCACTACGTATGTGCTACTTAACTTTAAAGGAAAAAAGTAGGAATGGGGGAAAGCTTGAATTCTTGATGCTGTACCCTGCTTTCTGACCTGCAGGCATATGCGTGGAGTAGGGGACCTGTGTTATAATCAGAATTCCCGCAGGAAAAAAGATGTATCTGGCTGAAGGCAAGATTCCTGCTGCATACTCTTGGGCTACGTAACACCACCTCCCTCCAGGCCCTCGCTCTGTATGAGAGCTCCAGCTCCACCATAGGATCTGCCCACTGCTCCCAGCCCCAGAAACTTGCCTAATTCACTCTGATTTTGGGATAGATGAAGACCTGTGATCTTCATCCCCCTCCACAGATAGTAGCTGTTCTTGCTCCACATAGGCAGGAGGGGGAGAGTTGTTGTTATATCCCTAAATAACACTTGTTTGAGGGCTGTCTTTACATTGGCTACCACTCATGAACAGGAAAATGGCCTGGCCAGGCTGGAAGTACAATAGGAAGGAACAAAGTCTTCCTCTGTGTTTGAAGCAGATGCAGTCTTGGGCATCATAATATGTGATTCTTCCAAAACAACTTCCTTCCGGAGAACAATTCATCATTGAATTTCTTGCAATGGTTTCTTGCATATTTTGTCAAGGGGAGATGCTCTTGAGTACTGGAAAGTCTGGACAATAGCAAAGCTTAAATGATTTATCTTTTGCAGCAGCCATGTGGGCCTCATTTCTCTAGTCCACCTTCATCATCTTTTATCTGTAATTTCTATAGTTGTGCTGTATAGGATCTTGCCAGCAAAACTCAGAGATTTAGAGCTCCTGTATCTGAAGCCAAATATCTGAGGTCAGCAAGCAGAGTATCAATCTTCGTTACTAACATAATTGTGAATTTCCTGATCAATTTACACAACCTACCCGCCTCCTGCTGCACGCCCACCAATACTTTAATTTTTCTTTTAATTTTCTAAGTGCTCTAAGAGGCACGGGAGTTGTACATTTCTTAAAAGCAGAAGAAAGTGAAAGAAAATTTCACCTTGCTCCATTCAAGTCCCAGGAATGCAGAACGTTGTCTACAATGTTGTTTGTGTTTTTTAACACTTTTTACAGGTCTCAAAGCAAGGACTAAAAGCAGAGTTTGAGTAACAATAGAAATAAAAGGTATGACAGCTGCTGGTTACAGGAATAGAGACAAATATTCATTATGCAATATTTATGATACAAACTGTGCAGGGAGGGAGGTGGCAGGCTGGTGTCTCTGACCGTGCAGCTCCCTGCAGAGGTGCGGGGTGCCACCCTGAGCAACAGCCCCACTGCTCACCCAGTCTTATGCCCCTCCAGAGTTGAGGTTGCCAGTCACCCCAAGCTGTATGATGGCTTTTTAATGTGGACAACTGTCCATGAGGGACTAGGGCAAGTTTGTAGAACCTCTTTTCACTTGTGACTTGGAGATAGAATTTTAATCCAGATCTGGGCAAGAAGAGGCTATGTTAACCCTTGCACTACCCAGTCCATTATCAGATTTGAAGAATACCATTCCAGCTATAGGCTTTGATTTTTATTCATGCAATAATTTGTAAGTTCTGTTACAAACTACTGGGTAATGAAACAGTTATGCATTTTTAGAAAGTGCTTGGTACGGTGTTTACTCTCAGTCCTTTGGCATCTAAATGGCATCCCTTTAAAAATGTGTTATAATTGCAGGCATATGAAAAAGAGTATTATGTATAAAACATTCCAAAATGAATGGCCTTAGGCATCAAGAATTGCATGACTACATATCCAGCCAGTTTCCTAAACGTACAGTGTACACTCTAAATGGAGTTTAAATCCATACTTATCTTAAATGAAGTCATATGGATTATCAGATATGAGAATAGTAGGGGGAGGGGAAAAACGCTTTAAAATCCTCCTCCTTTCACAAAATATTTTTTCTTTCAGTGTTAATTTGGAATCACTAATCTTCAAACACAAAAAATGGGAAAGAGAAAAACAGCCACCCATAACTGAAATTAGAGCAAAGATCCATTATCCCAGCATCCTGCACCTGACAGTATTCAGTGGCAGGAGGGCAAACCTCTAGATACAAGAGTCATAGTCCCTGAAAACAGCCCTAATTTTATGATGAAAATGTTGACAGACTTTTAACTACAGCAATGTCAGTAATAAAAAGCAAGATCATGTGGCTGTCCTCTGTAGGCAATTAATCTGTCTGTTCTAACACGATGCACATATAAAACAGAATCAGTAATCAGCTTCATTAGCACTAGGAGACAAGAAAAAATAGCCTTCTGATAGAAGTTCAGCAATGTGCTTTTTAACAAAAGCTTGCGCATTTATCTGAGAAGTTAAAAGATGGAAAATAATAAAAGGCAGAGGGGAAAAGGCAAAGTTGTTTCTACTGTAGCGGGTCATTTGAAGATGAAGATTATTTTCAAGACTGTGATGGCAGGCAGTGTTTCCTTGGTGTCCAAGGTGGGTAATAGGATGACATGGGATGGCTGGTCCTGTAATTTTCTATTTCCTCGAAGCCAGTCTCTAAAACTAATACCTATTTTGATGAGTGTGAGAGAAAAGCTAACTCGATAGTAATAGTAGTAACTTTTAAATGTCCTGATGAATTGTATCCTCTGGTACTACACTAAGGCATTCTTGTAAAAGCTATTTCCATTTTTAATGTTTAGGTCAGTACTTGTGTGGAAGGAGTATTTGGGAAGCAGAAAAAGATTGATGCTGTTGAGATGAGCGTATGACTTCTTCAAGGAGGGGCGGGGGACGTGGGAAGCTGGACGATGGTAATGAGAAGATATCGTCTTAGAGATGGGCTGCTGGCATCTACCCAGTGACACTACAGTAGCCAAAAGCAGGTTCCAGTAAAAGGCTGAGCTGTAGGAGGAAGATATTGCTTTTTCTCCTCAAAACAAAAGCCCACAGCACTCCCATTGCCTCATGTTTCCACAGTCACCATTTCTCATCCTATCCCTTCCTCCTCATCCTGAGAGATCTCCTGCAATTTCCAGCACCTCCCTGCCTGAAGACAGCTCCAAGACTAGATCTCCAGCACCCAGATCAGGTGAGAGGCAGCCTGAACCCTGTTAACATGGAGATATATCTTACATTTCTGTCTTCACACAGAAAGTTATGAAGGCTGCAATCTGCCAGGCCCTTAACATAAGAGATCATCAAGTATTGTGAAATTACCTTGTCTGAGGAGTGATCAGGAAGAAAAAAAAACCTGCGAAATAAAGCAAAACACTGCAAAATAGATGTGGGAGAACTAGCTGACAGCAGCTACATTTCTTCATCCATGAGAAAGATTCTTCTGCTGCGGGTTTAAGAGTGGCATTATGAATAAGAACCAGCTAAGAGAAGCCGTTTACCATCCTGAATAAAATGAATCATTCCTAATATGATTAGCACATTTTACATAGTAGAATGAAACTGAAATGTAAGTTTGAAAAGAGCATTTGTCGAAAAGGCAGAAGAAAAAGGTTGACATGACATTTTCTGCATAAATGAAGACTTGAAGGAAAAAAAATCTGCTTTTTATGTTCATTTTAGAGATATTTCTATTAGAAAGCTATTAGTTACTCAAATGTCACTTTTATGAATAAAACCTTATCTTGGTAACATGGGAGATATTGCAGATGAGCTGTGGTTTGTGTAAAGAGCTACAAACCCCCAGATTTTCACTAAGAAAAACAAAATACATAGAGCTACTAGCTCACCCTTTCACTAAGTGTGAACATGAAAATAGACTCTTTAAAATTACCAAGGCGAATTGTTAGATAGGAACAAAAACATATCTGCCATAGATTTTTTACACTTTTATTTATGAACTGACCATAAATGAATGATTTGTAGACTGCACACACTGAGTTCAACAGAATTAAGTTTCCATAGTTCAGACAGTGGAATGGAAAAGCAGAGGTTTCCAGGAGACAGGATTTCTGATAAAAAAGACTTGCCATTCCGTTTTCTTGGATTTTTTTCTGTCTATTAGTTTATTCCATTTGAACAGACTAGTACCTCAGAGCTGTTAGCCCAGTATAGTCCCAAGAGCAAGGCTGTCCTGTTAAGCTAAGCTGTTGGGATATATCCCAGGACTTGCAGGTCCTGAATCCAAGTGCTGCAGGAAGAAGCTCGGAAACTCTGTTGGACCTTGACCCACTTATGTTCTGAGAGTTTTATAACTCTCTGTTAAGGAGAGTAACTTAGTTGGGGCTGGGGATCCCAAAGCTTTACTGCTAGCAAGCTTCACATCAATGATCTTGGAAATTCTTCCATGTCTTTTTGCCTAGAAACATGGACCTTGGAAGTCAGCTCAAGCTTCTCAAAGCTACGCTTTCTAGGCTGCCTCCCTGTTGACCATCTCAAAAACAGGGATGCAGCAAGACTGGCATACCAGTCATGTTGCACAGCAAGGTTGCTTCTGAGATGACAATTTGTCAGGGTTTGATGGGGGAGGGGGGGAGGTTCTGGTGGCAGGAGTTGCCCACCAGATCGGACTCCCATCCCCCTCGGGGCTTGAGCCAATCAGTGCCTCTGCGCATTGCCCTATTTACGTTGGGACAAAGGAACCGGAAAGGTGTGCCTGTGCCCAGGAGCAAGGAGACGGGAGGGGGGCACTGCTCCCACTCCCTGGCACCCGGCCGGGCGGCAGCCCGCGTTGGGCCGGTGCCACCCGCTGAGGATGGCTGCGGCGGAGCCGGCTGGGGAACTCAGGGAGAGCCCCGCTCCCGGGGTGCCCGCCGTGCCGAGTTCACTCAGAGAGGACTGAGGTCTGAGAGAAACAGCCACATCGACACCAGGTCAGTGAAGATGGAACGGCACGAGGTGTGCCCGAGCTGAGTTTCGCCTGCAACCAGTGGCGATACGGCAGCAGCCCCCTGCAGCCATGGTGGTCCCAGGGGAGCACAGACCCACTCGCAGCCCATGGAAAACCCACATCGAGAAGAGATGCCTGAGCCTGAGTACGGTACGCATTTAGAGTCCGTGGGACGACCCACATCGAGAAAGAGATGCCTGGGCCTGAGGATGGTACACATCTAAAGTCCATGGGACAACCCTCGTCAGTGGGGAGGTGTTTTGTTTAAAGGAGATGCCTGAGCCTGAGGACAGTTGTGAAGCATGGGCACAGGTAGAGACGCATTTACGCATTTAAAGTCTGTATGACGACTCACGCCAGAGCGAGTGGCAACAACTCCCTAAGAATCTGAGACTGTGGTAAAGCCCGCACTGGAGCAATCTGTTGGGGAAGGATTGCATCCTGCAGGTAGGACTCACGCTGGGGAAGTTTGTGGATTTTCCTCGTGAGTAGGGGATCCACTGGAGCACAGGAAAATGGTGTAAGAACTCCTTCTCATTTAAGAGAGGAGCGGCAGTAACAACATGGGATGAACTGACCTGCACTCCCCCATTCCCTGCCCCCCTGCGCCGCTGTGGGGAGGAGGTAGAGCCAGGAAGAAAAGGAAAGGGGGGTGGAGAGGTGTTGATTTTAAGATCTGGTCTTGTTTTCTTTTTATCCTTTTATGTAACTGGTTTTGCTTGTCTTTATTCTTTAAGTAACTGTTAATAAATAGTTTTGCTTTGAAAGATCTGAGTCTCTTTTGCCCGGGACCATGGCTGGTGGGTGCTCCCTCTGTTCTTGTCTTGACCCTCAGTCCTTTTATTATATTTTTCTTCTCTCCACTTCACTGGAGTGAGAGAGCGGCTGCGTGGAGTTTAGTTGCTGGATTGGCCTTAACCCACGACACAATTGTAGCCCACAGGAAATTGAGACTTCCAGGTTTACTGATCAGGTGTAAAAGGCCACACGTGACTGTCGATATTCAGGTGATATTCATTGTAAGCTTGGAGATCTCCACTGACTTACCATAAATCTAAGGTATTTGATTTGCCAAAACACTGTGAAGCCCATTTGTTCTGGGTGACTGCCTTTTACCAAAAATTTCTGACCTTGACATTGGGGTGCAGTTCCAGCTCTGCTACATGTGTTCTGTATGACTTTGGGACACTTACTGACACTTTTTATTCTAATTTACCTGCCATTGAGGCTCAGAGAAATTTGTCCTCCCATCTTTTGTTTTGTTTAATTAAACTGCAAGGGCAGAAAGTCAATGAGATTCCACAATCGAGACTCTCCAGTGTCAGCTGGATGAATGACTAGACCTGGGTACATTACATAGTAATGTAACAATATGCAGATATAATAGCTGAAGTCCTGAAAGCAATATAACTGTAAAATGCTGTATTAGGTTGTCCATACTGCTTCTGTACCAGAGCTTACTCATTCTGAACCATGTTGGTGATAAAACTGCAAGATGTGTTGCATACCGCAGACCTATCATTATTGTTTCTTCTGTACAAACCAGATTAAAATTGCAATAGATCCTCCTTCTGGTGGAGGCCAGTAAATGTCATTGTGATAACAAGTATTGCTAGTTACATTTGTGGCTGTTCATTTCTTGATTTCGTATTTCTTCATCTGTTCCTCAAAGAGGTTACTTGTTTTGGCAGGCTACGTAAAGAAGTGTGAAGAAAGGGGAAGATTTATTTATGCATTTATATAAAGGGTGTCCAGTTTAATTCAGTATAATCTGTAGGGCAATACTATTTTCGACTTATTAGGAAAAGAATAAATAAAACTTGAATGGCTAGACGTTGGAAAGGGCTCTAAACAAATTGCTAGTGAAACTTTAGCAAAAAGCACCCTTGTTATCACTCCGGTCTAGGCTACACTTCTGCAATGAGGGAACTGCTTAACACTCTGTAAGCTATGAGGTGACTCATATGCTTCAAATTAAGCATTTACATAACTGTTTATAGGCTGGGGGCGTTAGATCATAAGCTTCACGGGGGAAGAGAATAATTTCTCTCATGCTCATCACACACCTAAAACCTCATTCCTTTTCGAGAAATCTTCCTGCTTCTAGCAGGAATATCCTTGCAATGTGTTGTTACAACATCTCAGATATCTTTTTACTTCCTTTTCTTTTCACGATTAGCTTGTAGCAAATATAGTGCTTTCTGGATGCTTTGTTCTAGAAAGAAAGGCACAGGTAAAATGAAAAAAGGCAAAGTGATAAAGATAAAAAGGAAAAGCATTTTGTAATTTAATTCATTGTATTGGAAAAGGAATTATAAGTGGAAGAAAAACGTGTGCTGGTAACTATTTTGTTAATCTTACATAGATATTCCATGTCACTAACCTTCAGTCAAGATGAAATCTACCTGCATATGATCTAGAAATACATGTACGTTCTTGCATGGGTGTCTATGTGCTATTTATGGTCCACGTACTAATAATTCAACAGATTCTATGTTTCTTCAGTCAATATATGTGTAAGTCTTTTAAAATACACCCTGAAAGCGTAATTACTGTTGCGAGTGGGATTATAATAGGGATGAATTTGGACCCTAACAATATAGTCTGATGAGTTTTTACTGGTTAGAGATGATATTAGCTATAAGATGCAGATGTGAAGAAATTGAAACATTTGTCACAAAGTTAGAACAAACACTTGTCCTGTCCATTCCTAATTAAAATCATTCTCACTCCCATGTTATATGGCCAGTGTGTGCCCCATACATCGATTTGGGGTTTTCCTATTTCTTCAATCCAGTGGGAAAACTTGACACTTCAAGTTACATAAACTTTGACTTGTTTTCTCTCCAAAAATTATTAATTTCACCTCTACTTTTATGGATAGCATTTTATATTTTTATATTACCTTCCTATTGACCATCTAAGATATTCTACAGTGCTTTTAAATAGCACAACTTTTCAAATACAAATGGCTGGCTTTATGTTTTCTGCCCAATAGAACATAATTAATATGCTCTTATGATTGCTAGCATGATGAGAAACCAATTGCTGAAGTATTGCCCAGGCTGACAGCAAAACTCCCATCCCAGTTTGAGATTTCACCCACTGTCTTCACAGCATCACAGCATTTTGCACAGTAACATGCCATCTGCTGATGGCTGGCAAAATAACTCTCATCATTACCATTGCCCAGCTCAACAGCTGTAGTAGTGTAATTAAATATAAAACCATTTAAGGGTCCTACTACTGTGAGGTAAATGTATGAGGACAGTCCATACAACTCCTTCCATATAAAAGTGTACTATCTTGGAGTCTTTTATTTTACAGTAAGCAAATGGAATTTGGGATTTTATGTGGACTAAAAAGAAGGAATTGGGTCAATCTTTCATGCATGGATCACTGAACAATTTTCACTTTTCACAACAGTTACTGATGTGCTTCTTGTATTTCTGGCTCGTTATCAAGGAGAGCCCTGTCGAATGCTGCCTGTCTTCCACACCCAAATGTATTTGTGATGACCACATGAGAAAAGAGTGTGGTGAACTGGGAAGAGGAATATCAGAGTAGCTCATCTGAGAGCCAAGATGAAAGGTTAAATTTTAGTCAACTGGAGAAAGTAACTAATTGTGAGGAAAGAAAAACCAAATCAACCCATACCTTGCAAGAAAGGATTTTATTTCTGATGTTAGGGGATAAATTACTGTTAGTATAAAAGGTAGTCATGGAAACATGGTGGCTTCGGCAGAGACCTTTCAGACCACTGACTCCACGTCCTTAGTGCAGGATATAGTTTTCATATTTCTAACCCACTTAGTAGATCATAAACTGATGTTTTACTGGAGCTTAGCCAAAAGACCAGCAAGAAAGTGGAATAATTATGTGAGAGATTTGGACAGAAGCCAAGACAAATGCTTTTGGATTAAATACTATATAATTAGTTTTTATTCACTATAATGCTTTAAAATTCTCTGGAAGGTATTCCCTTTATTGGTAGAATGAAATATATTCCCTTTGGGAGAGTATTGGAGGGAATATTTGCCCTCATGAAATAAATACTTATTCCCATTCCCTTCTCAGCTGCCTGATAACACAGTTGTAACAGTTCCTTTGCCAGCTTTGCCAGTAATCTCCATGGTTTGCTTGGATTCAAGCTATATCTTCTTGGTGGAGGTTATGGGTAATATTCAGTTTAAACATTAATTCTTTCTTCCTCTTCTGAATTCTCAGAAAACATAAGATTTCTACATGTTAAATATGCGGTAAGAAAATCCTTCAGTTTTTTGTGCATAAAAGGAGGACTATCCATAGACTATAACATCATGGGAATTGACCTATTTAGTAATACTTCCTAACTAATTCTTATCCTCCTAAGAAAGCATCTTAAGTGAATTAAAAGGTTCATGTATATAAATTGCCTGGAATTATTCAAGGATGATGATAAAAATAAGATGAAATTTGTAATTCTGTTGGTAGAGAGGGGAACTTCTTTACAGATGGGAGAGATGAGTTGGTAGAAGGAAGAAATATCTGCTAATCATCTAAGGTAAGACTACAGGCTTGTTTGCTAATAGAGACATGCAAGGTCTGTCCAGATGCCACGTAGGGTGTCTTAGCTCTCATTCAGAATTTTGACAGTTCCAGTTACTCAGGAGACTGTAAAGAAAATTCCCAGTAAAAGACCATATAGACCATGATTATGCCTCTTTCCTCAGATATACATAATTTTTTTATACAATTCATTTTGCCTTGACCTTGACCAAGGCAACATTTTTTCAATGAATGTCTAATTTTAGAAAACAAAGGAATAAAGATGAAAAAATAATTGTGGATTCAGATGAGATTTGGCTGACAGATTAGAGAAAGGTAGACAATATCAATAGAGTTCTTCTTTTGACATTTTTAAATAAACTTTGTCAATATTTCTTATTCTGATTTATTTTATTTTGAAAAATGACCTACCCTGACAAAAGAAAGATCTTTCAAAGGGGATTAAAAAACTGGAAAAGAAATGCATCTTATTATTTTGTGCTGCATGAAAGTTTCAATCCTGAAAATTGCACTCTTATTTCTTATCCAAGTGTTGACCCTTGGCAGATTCAAATCAAGAGAGTTGAACTGTGTTCATTAATGTGAGAATAGACCTCTTTAAGGTAGTAAGCTGCTATATCTAAATTGTCCTTTCATCATATGCTTGCCTTTCAGGTAAGAGGTATTTGGTAGAGCAAGAGGGAAGGGAAAGAAATTGCATCTCGAGATGTTTGAGTTCTGTCAAGAGGTGAGATATGTAAACATAACCTAACAGAACACTCTACATGCCTTCAAATGCCTTAGACATGTACAGAAACATGCAGAAAATATGCAGAACTTCACTAAAAAACTATGTGGGATTTTTTTCTGCCAACCTTTATACCTCCAGATGTGACAGAATGGAAGTGCTATATAACATAGTCTTGCTCAGAATACACTTACTGGAAAGACCTCAATCTGCCAGTCATTGAGAAACTTTCACAGCAAGGATTGTCTTGCCTAAACTATCTTCTGTGAGTTCAAATTTCCTTTAAAATATGCCATGTGAGTGATTTGTAACAGATTACATGTTTGTATGGTCACTGTCATCCTGCTGGGATGCAGAGCAGAATGTGGACATTAAATTACACAGAGCCTAAGAAATCATGGAGGAGCCTGCATGGATTTTACTTGTCTGCTCAATATTCTAAAAAAATTAGTCTGAACCAAAGGACTTAAGAGAATCCATATGGAAAGAGGCTTTCTGTAGGTCCTGATTTTGTCTGGGCAATATATCTCTAGAACAACAACGAATTTTACAGTATTTTAGCCAGAAGTTTATCTGTTTCTATCTATAACACAAAAAACATGGGAAAAAAGCTTTTTAGTGGTGTATCAAAATTGAAATAGACTATGAATCCTTAAACTTGGAGCAAAGTGCACCATCACAGAATATTTTCCATACAGGTTTCATTCATTTCTAAAACCTTCCAAGAGTGGTCTCAGTCTCACTCATGACCATTACCATTGCCTAATTAAGAATAAATGAACTTTACACATAAAGACAGGAAAAGTTAATCCAACAGATAATTATACTTGTCAAAAATAATTATAGGCTATTTCCAGCACCATAAGAAGGAAATACTATTTTTAAATCATACTGAAAATTTCTTATTTATGAGCATTTGAACATTTTTCATTGTAGTTTGAATTCATATATTGAGAATATAGCCATGGAAAACAAATTTTAAACATAATTTTCCATGTTAGATATACCATATATCTGAGTATAACAAAGAAAGAGATCTTTCAAAAAAAAGGTGAAAGTTAAATATTTGGTAAAAGTTGCCTTTTTAATGATGTTCAGATGAAGAAAAAGTCTTTCAGATTAAATATGTAATCTAGGGTAGATGACAGTGTTCTTCCGTTAGGGATATTTAAGTACTGTATGTCAAGAAAATACAGAGAAATAGAGTATTATGTTTTAAGCATAGGCTTATTTAATACAGATTTTCATAACAACAGAAGACTGTTGACTTGCTAATCACAAAGTCTCTCCAAATCTATAGTCTAATAATGTTCTTTTTTCTTGAATGAAGAGTATAGTCTAATAATGTTCTTTTTTCTTGAATGAAGAGTAACTATTAACAAAAACATACATCACGTAACATAGTAAGACTTCTATTTTAAAGATCTCAAAGACAGGAACTTAAAAAGATTAGGCTCAGCTGTGCCTATATGTTACCCATTGGTTTCAAACGGAAATTGTAGGTGAAAAGAGAAAGACACAGTCTGCTCACATGCAAGTTACTCTGAAATTTTTAATTTGTACAGTTCTGGTTTTCAGTGACTAAAGGCTAAATTTTCAAGTTATTAATATGTCTGTATTTAATGTGTCCTTTATTAAAGTGTGAGTCATTTCAAATGACTGACAAAAAAGTTGGAAAAAGCCATTTAATCCTTCTCTATCTTTCCATTGCATCCTGAAAGTTATGAGTCTACTCAAACACTATTCACATATGACACTGTTCCTGAAAACAGACAACATCAGGCTTGAGAGCTACTGTCATTAATAAAGTGCAGAGCAGAATGTGATATGTAACCTATGAAAAGAGGATTACAGGCAGAGAAATCTGAAAACTTTCCTTCACTTTGAAGTCATTACCTTTGTTGCTCTGTTAAAAAAATATAAATGGTTGATTTCTGCATGACCACCATCCAGGTATGATATTAGTTTTATATCATTATAACAGGAAGTTTGAAATAGATTGACATACTATGGTAGATGCTGCCACAATCTTCCTGGGACCAAACATTTGCAGAAATGATTCTGTTGCTAATGCATGCCATAATTTCATCTGAACTCCAGGGACAGTTCAAGTAGGCACATCCTCACTGGTCCCTGCTATGTGGGCACTGCAGCTTTTGACTCCTTGCCTGTGGTTTCTGAGAAACTTCGTAAGAGAGTTTCCCTGAGAATAAAGACTGCAGGCAGCAGCCCAGAGAAAGTGACAAGACAAATATGACTGCACATATCTCAACAAGCTCTAGAGTATGAAATGACAGTAACTAACTACTGTGGTCAGATATTGTACAGCTTATGGAAAGAAACAAAAAAGAAAAAGAAATCTAGTAATATGGAAAAGAATTTTATTCAAACTAAATTCTCCATGGACACAGCTTCAACAGTCTTCCTTAAAAACCATGCTACTTAAAAAAACCCCACACGGGCTAACAAAACATGGACTTAGAGCACATCAACTTTTTCCATAGATGTCCATGCAATCACAGTCAACTAAAGAGAGACTCCATAATAATGTGAAATTAGTTTACATTACAAGAGCTATTGGACATCACTGTCTCCTCATTTGTCACTGAATGAAGAGATATAATATTCTCCCTTAGCAGGTGCTCTGCTCTAATTATTGAACATAAATTGCAAATTCTTTGCTAGTCCTAGATTTATTTTGACGTTTAATTTAGGAAGAACAGTGATCTCTAGTACCCTGTGATCTGATCTCTTTTAATTAAAATGCTGTAAATATAAATTTGACCTTTGAAGGTCCCTTCCAGCCCTAACCATTCTATGATTCTATGATTCTATGAAATACACTGCTCATAAAAATAAAAAAAAAAAAAAGAAGACTCCACAGAGGGTAGATGATGAGGAGAGTAAAAGGGGAAATTACATTAAAGAAGTCAAAAGGAAATAGCTTAACTTCAAAGATTTGGACATTTAGACCTTTCTAAAAATAGGGAAGTCAGAAGTGGAAGTCCCACTTGCTTTCTGCACCCACCCAAGGGAAAAGAAAGCATAATACGTCCTTTGACTGATGGCAATTGCTTGCATGTGCAGAAGGAAAGGAATTGTGAACAGATCCAGCTCTTGCTCTTTCTTATGCCATGAATGTAGAATGTGTGTAAATCTTGGGGTTTTTTTACATGGCATTTGTGATATCTGCCCTTTCCTAACATTCCTAAACTCTGAAGATCCACAACATCTTATCTAATCTCTACAACAGCCTTGTCTCTAGCAGTCCTGTAAAATGTTCTCACCCCTTGCCATAAAAATCTGACTACTTGGATCAGTTTCTTTGAAAGCTGCTTTGACTATCAAAATCCTTCATGTCCTCACCTGCAAGGCCATTCAAAATCACTTTTATTCTCCCCTTATTCCATCTCCTTATTTTTTTCTGTTCTCTAAACAGTTTGCCACTCCTAAATTACTCCAAATAATGAGTCCAAAACAATCTTTTAAAAAGATATACCTATTGCTGGAAAAAGGAAATGGATGTTTTGTTTAAAAATGGAAATAAAATTTAAAAAGGATCAAATCAAAAATGATCTTGAAAAGTTTTGACTGATCTGATTTATCTTGAGGTTTTAGTTCTTAAAAGTTTTGTGACATTAATTTTTTTAATCCAGTTGAATGATTTGAGGGAAAAAAATCATTGTAGGACATGAAAACTGCCTCTTAGCCAGTTATGGATGCTTGTATCGATACTTGATTTTAAGTGGATAAGTACACTGCCACTTGACAGAAAGTGCTTTTCCTACTTCCTTTTCGTATTAATCCTTTCTATTAACCAAGTTAGGAGAGGTTACAGTGACAGAACAGAAATGATTGATGTATTGCCATGGTTTCAAGAGATTCAGGATATAAGTATAAATATCTAGTTCGGAGCTTTAACTCCTTTCCTCCTGCTTCACGTTGCTGGTCTAAGGATTTGTAGCATCAAGTAACTTGTATTTCTGATTAGAAACTTTCTCAGACAGAGTTTAGCTGTGATAAATAAAGTTTAAAAATGTTGAGGTTTTCAGCAAGAGAAAGACTTCACTGGAGACTTAAAAGAAAAAATAAATTAGAAGCATTATTCATTGCCTACTACTGGGCTTTAATCTTCATTAGCAAACGGATGAATGGATACAATTTTCATCTATTTATTTATCTACCCAGAAGAAGTTTTTCAGGACATTTTTATTACCTTTGGAATTCGGGATGCTTACAACAGGTATTTTATAACTAAAATAATCCTTTCTGCAAAGGTACACACAACAAAGATGTACAGTGGGCCAAGCTGGCACCGTGGAAGCACAAGGGCAGAGAGAAGGGCAATGTATTGCACAGAGCAGAGGTGCAAAAGAGGTAGGATATTTAGCGCAGTGCACAGAAGTCAACCAAAGCAAATAGTTTAGCTCCACCTTGGATTATCAGTAACCCGTTGCTCAGCTACTGATACCACAGGAGAAAACAGATACCTGATCTTTGCTAGCTAGGCCAGGATTTGCAGTCGTCAGATCATCATGTGGTTGCTTGCAGAACTTGCCTACCATCAACGCCTTTTTCAGAGAGGAGGTGGTAACTCAGGAATTAAGTTAATATAACTGTGTTGGAAATAACTCATGGACAACTGACAAAACCTTATAGCTTTGCTGAGTGGAAATGCCATTTTTCTCAGACTGTGGTGTTGCAATATTACAGGTTCATCATGCCTTCCAGTCTCTAGTTTATGCAGAGCACTTTGAAAATAAAAAAAATATTTTTTACCTAAATTCCCAGTTCTCCAAACTCACAGTGGGATCCACTGCACCATTTTCACATGCTCACTGTTCAAAGTGGAACAATGTTTAAAGGTTGTCTTGTGGACTGAAAATGTGACATATCAGGAAAACTTCAGCTTAAGCCCTCAGTTGGATGCTGTTTATTTCTATCACATCAAGTATTTGATGTCTCAGTATCCAGCTTCATGCCAGCATCTCTTCACCTACCATGGCCCCTTAAATTAAAATTCATATTTGAAGTACTTAGCTGTATTGGTACTTGGGTAGAAATAGATGACATTTTATTTTTTCCTTCAAAGGGTAGCTGTATTAGCTCTCTATGGAGTTAATCTTACACAAGTTTATCATACGCAAGATAAAATTTGAATCACTTAGACCAGTAGTTTTAAAACTGTACTGTTTTAGTTATCCTGAAATATCTTTTTTTCTTCATAACAAAACTCACTCAAGGGACATTAATATTCCAAGTTTTTGAACATCCACTTGCAGTTTGAATAAGATGCAAATAGCTACACCCTGAAAAATAAGAAAACTGGGCTGCCTTTATATTTTACAGCACAAGGTTGAAATTAAACGTGCCATTTTTCACCAAAATATTGTTTCCCATTACTGAAGAGAAGTGATGGGCCTGAGGGCCTCATGCATTACAAATCTCATGTGCTTTAAATTGCTAGTAAATCACTTGCGGTTTTGCCTTTAGTAGTTTCTGCCGAGCTCAGCGTTTATTGCTTACAGCTGAATACAGCCACCTAAATCATCCATCACATTTTTATAACCTACTGTAGCTTTCCATTTCATACACCAAGGAACTGGCACATCTTCAGAATGGGAATGGGTGAACACACTCTATACACACTGAATAGTGCTATATGTGCAGTTCGATTAGGTGGTTTCAATAGCATGGGGGAAAATACCCTGGAGTTTCAGCAGCTGCAGGTTTTTGCACTCACCCTTGGGGATAGGGAGCCAGTGCCTGGTTCTCCGGCACAGACCCTTCCCCACAGGTTGAAGCTCACACTTCTGGTGCTTGCTGGCATCACACCGCTTACCCATACACGAACGTTTCTCTCTCTCAGCAGCCCCGCATAAGAAATAAGATGAAACTTCACCCAGCTATGCCAGAGATGCCAACAACCAAGGAACACTGAACAAACACCCTTGGACCTGGTTTGCATGAGAGGCAAAGATTTCACCTTGTTTTAACTTCTGGTTCCCTTGGCAGGACTCAAATATGAGCCCAAGTCCCTCACTGGTTGTAAAGTTTCTTGTAGCTGGAGGCAGGAAAATGTCTGTCTGTCAGCATTTAAATCCCTGAGGAGGTACTACCCTTGAGAGAAGTGACTGAGTATAGAGAGGGATAAAATTCAGTTCTGTGCAAAAGGCTGACACCTCTCTATTCACCCATGAGTACTGTCCAAATCATGATTTACACAGGAGTTGAGAGATTCAGAGGTTCTGGCTTTCTAGAGCCTGACAAAACGGTAAATAGCAAAAATTCAAGTTTCAGTAGAATCGGTGTTTTATCAGGTCCAAATCTAACGCAACTATATAATGCTGTGTCATGGTTTGATGGGGCTGGGGGGGAGTGTAGGTTCTGGTGGCAGAAGCTGCCCGCCAGATCGGACTCCCATCCCCCTTGGGGCTTGAGCCAATCGGCGCCTCTGCGAGACCGGCTGTGTGGAGTTTAGTTGCCGGATTGGCCTAAAACCACGACATACTGTAATGCTCATAGGTCCAGTTTAGCTTTATCATTTGCTGTTGAATGCTTTTTTGCTATATATATTTTTTAGGGGATCCAGACATATTAACTCAACCACATCTAGATTACAGGCTTATTCCAAAAGAGCTTGATCCAAATTCCTGTTTTTTTTTTTCTCTCCCTAATTGCACATTATGCTTGCTTAACAGCAGTTGAGTTCAAAACTCTGAGGTTACACCTTATTACTCCAACTCTGAATTTTTCAATGAACAAACCAGACACATTCTGAAAGAGAACAAAGGGCTTATTTTCCTGTAATTTGATTGATCTCTCCTTTACATGCTACGGGGATACATACGTACTGGAAAGGCATAGATAGTTTTATTGCAGGTACACTAGAAGTGAAATTTGTAATTATCATCAATAATATTTAATAATCACTATTAATCATTAGTCAGACATTTCTTAATTCTGGGTGTCAAAGGAATATGTACAGTGGTGCTAATGGGATATGCCATCCAGGAATTAGAAGCCCCTTTCAATCTGCTGAGTGCTATCCAGACAGAGGCAATCTGATGTTCAACAGACCTTGCAGATTAGTTTGTGGAGAAGCAAAGATGACGGTATCTGTTTCTTCTAAGTATATCTATAGCTATGCATGTATATCCCAGAGTGCAGAGAGCCTATCGGGAGACACTATTTCACTTTCTCTGGGCATAGTAGAAAACTCTTAAACTTATGGGAGCCATGCCAAACATTCAGGCTGTACATTGTCTATGGAAACCCAGGAGTCTTCATCAAGAAGACTTTACTAAGGAAAAACAATATTGAGTTTTTGTTAAAGAAAAATAATATTGACATTCATTTCCATTTTTTAGTTCCAGCTGCTTCTACTCAGTAAATTCATATAAAACATGATATAAACAAAAGGAAAATGAATATAATAAAACTGGTAACTCTGTGATTTCAGAAGCAAACACGTATTTCCCAAGGTTAGACTGTGTTCATAAATGCATGCAATTTACAACTTAATATGACGAATACCATTTATTGCTACTGAAAATCTTTACGTTTCCAGCACAGAAAATGCAGTGGTATACAATGACCCATTGATTTATGAAAAAAAAACAACCCAGAAAACCAAACACACAAGTATTAAATTTGCTTAGAACAAATTCTTATTTTTAATTTATTTTCTATAAATAAAATGAAGGTTTAAATGATCCTGAGCTGAATGTACCTGCTGATATGGTAGGTGGTTGATGACACATAATGTGAAGGAGATCACTGAATCTTCAGTTAACTGACTTCCAGTTGCAGTTTGGGTCTTATCTCTTTATTTAAGTAATGGCAATGCTATAGCCATGCTGGACCTGTTTCAAAGTATAGTAGCTTTTCTGGCTATACCTTCATTCAAATTTTGGAAATAAAATAGAAGGAATAAACATCCCTGGTCCACAGCTGGTATAAATCAGTGCAGCTTCTCTATCTTCAGTGGAATGACACCAATTTATAGCAGCTGAGGATTTGGCTCTTGGAGCCAAATTATGAGCCAGATGAGCACAATGGGATGCAAAAAGAAGGCATAATGTGGCCATAAATTTGCTCAAAGGCTCTTCACATTTCAATGATAGTCTCTTTGTAGAATTCAATTAGCATTGCTGTTTCTACTCATAAAATATATGCCCTTCCTGAATAATTTTTTCTTGTTCTTTTATACTATCCAGAGGCCAAATCTTAACAGCTGCTACTGAGGCTAAATTCTATTGATTTCACAAGATGCCTTCAGTATGTAGGCTGGACTATTTGAATATCTATGTTAAACAGTATGAACTTGGAAAGCAGTTTGGAAAGATTCTCTGCAGTGTAGAATCTAACATTTGTCAGATGTCTCAGCCCCTCACAGGTTCAACCCACAGTGCTGCCGTATTGCAGTCATTTTATTTTTGCAATTTATCAGTTATGTTTTATGTCATTTTAGATTTCATATGCTGTTTTCCTGATATTGTATTTTAAAAGTGTATTTGTGTGTGTGAAGAGTGTGCCATAAATCAATAAATAAAATAAAAAGAGTCAGAAACAAGTATCTTATTTACTGTGTGGTAGGATCGTAAAAAATTGAGAGAAAACTACAGGAATAGCTTTTTTAATCTAGTTTGTTGTACAGCAAGTGAGAAAGTCCATAAAAACAACCGGCTTCTGTTAGTATGCCACTTGCAGACACCACTGCCTTTAAAGGTTTATTAGCATTTTGAATATATGTAGTGTTCAAAACTAAGAAAAACAGAGACAAAACCCAGCAGTACATCATTACTGTTTTCATGTATTTTCCTGCCTATTTAATCTTAATAGCTAGTTTGAGCCTTTTGACTGAGTCAACAGCCTAGGAGGAGCGGTAATTGTGACCAAATTACAGACCCTTCCCTGTCCTTCCTGGGCTGAAAAGTCATGGCAACTGCAAAGGTCAGATTGTTATCCTCCTTCCATGCTGCCATTAGCTGCATTATTTAGGTGCTAAATCAAGACTTTTTCTGTCTACCAGAGAGCGATAGCTGCATTCCAAAAGTGACTGACTTTCGTGGGCCTCTTCTATGTATTGTCCAGAAAGTTCTGCAAAACCATGCTTTTCGTTGCACAGCACTAATATTCGATTTAGAGTACATTGTATGTTTGGCCTTTTTCCAATTAAATCCCACATTTAGTCTTTTCACTTTTTCTGTCCAATTTTCTCTTTCAGTTCACTTTGATAAAAATACTAGACTAGCACAGTCCTCTGGAAATGAACCTTTCTAAGAACATTAGAAAAGAATATTTATCAACATTTTTGTGTCTAACGCATATGTCCAGTCATCATCCATCTACTTTATCTGTAAATTTTTAGGGCAAGAGCTATGTCTTTTTTCATGTTCTACGGAATGTAGAGCTGGTTGTGAGTACTTCCTGAAAACGGATAATCACCACAAATGACAGAAAGTGCTCAGGCTCCTAAGCAGTCCTTGGTCTGGAGCACATAAAACTTAAGAACATTCCAAAAGAAACTACAAGAGCTGGAGGATTTGACTACACCACTACAACACAGGCCATTGAACTGTTGAAGAGAGAATAGATCATAGGGTGTAACAGTTAGGAAAAAGACAACCTTTAAAATAAAAATTTATAATATATTGGAAATACTTGCCCAACATAGAAAGTTACAGAAAGCTAATTTTATAACTAAAACTAAAAAGTATTAAAAAATTACTGGAAACAAAACCAAATATTAAACCATGATAGAATTAACAATATTTTAACAGTGAAAATGACAAAATTCATAGTGCAAGACTTCTTTATCAAAGTCATAAGTAGTTTTAAGATGAACTTTACAAGACTTTCAGTTCTGTTTTATCTGAGCAACAAAACCCTCAGAAACATTTCAATCAATTAATATAAACTTCACTTCAAAAAAATCCTCTGATTTAAAGGAGTAAAGCTGCCATTTGCTTTTGTGGTTTGTAATTTTTCATTATGTCTGATTTTTATTTTTCACCTCCAGTCTTACAATTCTGCAAACACAGAAAAAAAATGCAAATTTTTCAGTCAATTTATGCTAAGCTAGTATTCAAAGTGAACCACCATCTTTCTTTCATGCTATTGACTTTGAAAGTGGCCAGGCAGCACAAAATGAACTGCAGCAAGGTTTGGATGGTTTTATCTCATCAGATAAATGTCAATATGATACTTTAACCATACACCAGAAATCGTATTTTTGTTCTCTTCTGTGACAATTGCTATTACATACATGAGCAAAGAGCTACTTTAGCAAACAAAATTGGTTATGTACATGTGATCTTACTCTGGCCTTCATTCTTCATAGCCTGCGGCTGTTTAAGTCTGTACAAAATTAGCATAATGAAACTGTTTCATTTTGGCAGTATTTTAATCCCAGACTGCTCGGTAAGCAGTTTTTAAGCAACAGAGATCTGAGCACATGCTTTCCTCTCACCCTCTTTGTACAGCAAGGGTGCTAGTCTAAGGACTGTTCCTCTTCAACAAACACAAATACAATCCTTTTAAAAAAACCCAATGACAATAGGGGCTAAATTTCAGTTTCCATTTCTTTTTATTTTCAGTGATAACAGTTAGACTCAGAAAATCCAAACAAAAAAACCTTTAGTTCAATTTCCCGTACTTAAACCTTTAATCCTGTGCCAGATTCTATGTGAATTTGTTCTACTGACACTGCCTAAATGCCTGAAAAGAAATCACAGAAGAACCTAAGTATTTTCTCTTCATCAGTCAGAAAAAGAAATTATTGCTTTTCCTCTCAACTTGAACTCCCTAAACTGCAATGTTTGCCAAAAGAATATCCTCCAATCCTATTTGATTTTTTAATCTGATATTACTCATTAACTAAATTAACTAAATAGTGTGAAGAGGCTAAAAGCAGAAAATAAATAATTCACAAAAAAACATCAGTCAGGTGAAGATCTGTATATTTCACTGCAGGCGAACAAAGGCTGTAAATAACATATGGCTAAAAAAAGATTCAAATGAGCATAGTAAATAATTGGGATTCACCAATAATATGTATTTATTATGACAGTTTTCTATCCGTCTGGATTTTGATCATACAGCAATTTAAAACCAGGAATTTCTCTTACTCTACCAATTTACTTCCCATTACAAAGTTATAAATTAGATGAAATCCAGATTGTAAGTGAAGCTGTCAATTTTCATGTCCAAATTATTAATGTTTGATTCTGAGCAAATATCGATATAGCTGATGATGGCTGTATCCTGGAGTCCCACAACTGACTAGAAAAATAAAAACTATTATATTTGAAGGAATCTCTCACAGAAATGTTGAAATTAAAATCTCTTCTTTTTTAGATGTTTGTTTTTTCTAATAAATCAGATTATGAAGGTTTCTCAAAATTCTTTTTAACTTAAAAGTATATATAACAAAAGCATTGACAAAGTCAGAATCCGTCATTGTTACATGAGTTTTTTTAAAAGAATTCAAGTATAGACTGCTATACAATTACTACTGTCACCCAGATATTAGAAAGAAATAAATGAAAAGTAAAAATTGAAAGCTTTTGAGAAACAGTTGCCACTTAATCTTTTTTATCTGCTCATTATCATCTCGGTATCTCAATCTCTGACCTGAAGGCAATGCTTTACATCCTTTCTTCACATTTTCCCAGGAGACCAGCATTTGGAACAGATTACAGATTCTGAAACCACCTTCTGAAGCTCTTCGGAGTGCTTTGATTCCTCTGCAAGGCTTAGAAATAGGAGATCACTCTGGATGTCAGAGCCCCTCCTTGGCACCACTGAAATTGGGGCACCATGATGAACCCCCACGTCCACGAAAAGTCGTCCTGTGAAATCTGCAGAGAATTGGTATCTCCCTTCCCTGGCTCTAATAACAAAATTTGGACCTGTGTGTCTGCAGCCCAGTTTATACATTGAAAACTACTTGTTTCTAAGTTGTTTGAGTAAGTCAAGGATGAACTTAATATAATATTATCAGTCTTGGCTCATTTTCTGTTGTTTAAGTGGTATTATTCCATAATGTTTCAAAATAATTATATGCCCAATAGATTTCGTTTCTTCACACAGAAATCTTTTTTCTTAAGGGAGGTTTCTTTGAACAAGAAGACCCTGAGGGGTACATCACTTTTGCTTTGTGTGAGATGTGAAAGGAGAACATTGTAGATGATGTGCATTCTTAAACACGCGCTGTTAAACATGTATTGAGGTGTTCTGCTAGATGGCATCTGAAATTCCTATGGCTATAGTAACATGGTATAACTAAAGGGATAACTAGAGAAGATTGGCAAATATTTTACCTTTTAAAAAATTTCCAATTTTCAAAGATGAAGGAGGAATGAAATACTGAATGCACAGTGACATTTGAGATCCTTAGAAGAATATTTTAAGTAATATATTCACTCATATGTTTAAGGCTAGGTATATGCTTAAGCGCTTTGTTTCATCAAAGCACTCATGTATTGCTACAGTCACACATCCCTGTACTTTCTGTGCATCTTTTTTGCCTTTTTTTTTGGTGTTTATATCCTAAGATCTCCAGTTTGAAAGGGACATATCAGTGACCAAAGTCCCTGTATCTGCTTGTTGTCTTATTTTACACTCTAAACTTTCCCAGGGGAACGGTAATGTCTCTGTAACGTACTTGCCTGTTGTCTAATAAAATTGCCCCAGGGCATTAACACAATACAAATAAATACATAAATAAATAAACAACAAATACAATATTGCAAATCTGTTCAGACTTTTTTGATATGCCTCATTTTTTTAAATCTTGTAGACAACTGGGATTAATAATCTGTTGCTAAATCTTGCTTTAGAAATTCAGAGAAATATTCTTTTGCACTGAATTATTTATATATATCATTGTTTTTCTTGACTTTGACTCTTGTTGCTTATGTCATTCTGTCTTTGCTTTTCAGACAGTTCACCAGGATGAGAACACTTCATCTCCAACTCCATGCGTCAGTATGATTATTTCCAGTCACTGAGTGCCACATGAACTGTATCATCTTGGTGCATTGAACTCACCAAATCTTTAGGACCCCTGTGTTGAAAATCTGTCTCAGAACAGCTGGATTCTATCCACAGGCCACTGATTTCAAAGAGGTTTCAGATAAACTCTATGTTTTTTTGTCTTTGTCATTACATGACACTTATTTGCATGAAATGCTAGGGACTTTTTCTTACAAGCGGTTTCATAACTACTTTGGCTACTTTAAGTATGAATGATGCTCTAGAACTATTTTTTAACTATAAAAGTGACCTAATTAAAAGACATGAAACTTTTCTTTCCTTTGATTGATTGAACTTTCAGGAGGCAATTTAAGGTAAAACGGCATACCTCAGATGCTTAGGAAGAGCTTTGAAATCACCTTCATTTCTTTCATTATGCTGTTAAAATTTTTAGTTTCAGGGACTTGAACTTTTGAAACCGTGCTATTCTTGATGTAGGAGTGCTGGATAAACCCTTGTCTATAATAAACTAAGATGTTTTTAGGGAGGTATAGACTGGTAATGCAGATTTTTCTTTGATAAATATTTATTACTCTCCTACATAAAGCTGTTGATGGATCCTCGAGTGATGCAAGCTGTCTTATCTTCACAGGAGGGATCACACGGTGAAGATATGACAAGATTGAGCAACTGGAAACATGTCCTCCTGACATCTTCTCATTTATAATACCTCCAATGGCAAGGGTAGAAAAAAATGATGTTAATAAGGTAGAAAATGCTGATGTTCAGTGAATAATTCCTAAGTGTCTCTAACTTTTATCATGTTCTTTTGTGTCATTACTAGTTCAAATAATCTAATAAGAGATATTGCTTCTTACCCCCAACCTCGTTTAGTGCTTGATCAGGACACTGTGAACAGTCACATGGGGTCCTGTATGCTGAAGGATTCTTCATGCTGGCAATGTTTGACTGAAAATACCAAAAATGCTACTTTGGGGCTGGAATGGTGGGCTTGTGAAAAAGAATGATACCATACTCCTTTTGCCTAAGCAGCAAGCTTCTACTTGGCTTCTCCTGGACAGCTGGGGAGCTGTGGTACTTTACTTGCTGCAGATAGGTAGAGCTACACACTGCCACAAGTAAGAAATACACCCATGCCCCAGAACAAACTTATCTAGATTATTGTGGAGATTTGTCCAAGCTTAAAATCTATAATTCTCAGTATGGCTACTTCTGGTGTCTGTCATGGGAGGTGCTGTGACAGCATGCTTATTTGTCTCATATCTCAACCGTGAAACACCTCGTTTGCTTTTCAACTGTCACGTCATGAAAAGCTTCCTTTTGAGTTCATCTTTTAAGGTCATTATACTAACAAGCAAACAACCTGAGACAGTCATTAAAGATATAGTTTTACACCCTTTCTGCAGGGCGAGGAAAGAACAGATTGGTGTTTTCACCAAAAAATGGTGAAAAATTGGTGTTTTCCAACAAATTTGGAACTTCTAGTTCTCTTTTGGAAAATGTCTTTGCCTCGCTGACTACAATTTCTGGATTTGGTAATAGAGGTTTTAAATTCAGCTCTCACTGTGGATGATTGATAACTAGAATGAGTATGCCGAACAGAAGGATTATGGAGAAAAATACTGAAATGTGTAAGAGGTCTGAAGGGATTGACATACAAGAATAAATTAAAATTTTAATATGTGTAGAGTAGCTAAACAAAACCTAAGAAGGGATTGATAGTCATGCAGGGAGTAAACACAATAACTTGAGGCGATTGAAGGAAATTAATCAGAAGAAAAATTAGTCAGAAAAATAATAGAAAAAGTAGAATTGATTAATTTCCCAGAACAAAAGGAGAATTCCCAACACTTCAAGTCTTAAATCCAATATAGAGGAAAAACATAATAGGATGTTCTCTTGGGAGAATTCTTGCATGGCAAAGAAATATTACTTTCTGACCTACTAGGTCATTTTTATCACTAATTTGTCTGTATATGTAATTAACTTTTGGAAGAACACCAGACAAAATACTGTAACAAATCCTGTAGAATACTGTCTCCTTATTTTCATATTTTCATGTGGGTAAAGGTGATAATTATTAAATGTGACATACTACAGAAACATGTAATGATTCTGTGATTTTTAAGAAAATGATGGTAGACTGCAAGCAAGGTGGGAAATTTCATGAATATTCAAATTAAAGTATCTTTTTTTCTTATCCTCCCTACTTTGCCACCTGTACATTGTAATGTCTGTTGCTCAAGAGGTTACCCAGAAACAAGCTTTGGGAATATATTGTCTCTTGAGAAATGTAATTAATTACTATTGTTTCCCTCAAAGGATTTCACTTTCAGATCATTTATTTTCTAGAGTCACTGATGAGCTGACTGGGAAAATGAAACACTTGAGTTTAATTACCAGTTAAAATTACAGCTTTCTAAGCAGGTACTTCATCTCATATCCTTTTTATAATTGTCTCTTCTTATGATATAATATGCAGTTATATCTGCTGCCTTTCACACTGTTAACAATGTCTTACTACTGCTTTCAAGGCAAAATGAATATAAGATGATTGTAAGATGACTTAAGTGTGGCTTTAGAGTGCACTAAGTTTAGCACAGTTTAATGTCTCACAGATGCTTACATATTTTCCCAAGACTGGTGCAGAACTGAAGAAAGGAAATGAACAAGTAAATTATCTGAAATGACATATTGACATTAAAACTTTAAGGTCTTTTCAAATTTTAGTTTATCAAACCTAATGCAAATGAGACAATGGATATAAACTGCGTTATTAATTTCAGTGATACACTTCAGTAACCACTGAATGTAATAGCACTTGAAGCCAGATTCCCAGTGGAGAGACTATACCCTCAGGACCAGAGCTTTGTTCTGCAGTGTATTTTCAAGGTAGGCTAATTTATAACAAAACACATATCAATGCTGTTAGCAACAAAAAGACTAAAAACATCAAGCAGTAATATTTATTCACCACTGAATTTATAAGATGTGATTTTGTTCCTAAAAAATAATAGTTTTCTTCTTCCTCGCTAGCTTGCTGAGATATTTACAGACGTGATTCTTTACATTGCTTATGCTGGATGATTAAATGGAGTTGCAGCTGATTAATTAGGTGAACTAATAGTTCTTCAGTCTTTTGAACTCCATCTTCTTACGGTGCCACTCTCATATTCTCCGGTATAATCTTTGCAGCATTTTTATTGCTCCTGGGAGATGAGAGAGAGGAATTCAGAATAGGTGAAACTGTGAAAATCAAATTTAGGAATGGACCACTCCAGAAGCTCGGCTCAAAATGCAATATTTGGTCTGCTCCAAGTAGGAAAAGGTTTATTGCTATGGCCTATACTTTATAAATTATCATTAATTCTGGTATTTATCTAAACATGCTTCAGGAGTCTTAGCCAGCAATTTTATTTTATTTCACATTTTGAGTTATGAATTAGAATTACTGGAGCTAAGTGAGTTGTTAATGGGATGGAGTTATCATAAAGTTAATAACTGCTTATTTGTAAAGATGATAAAGATTTTCTTTTTCAAGCATGGATAAAATTTGTTCTTATTAATTGCAGATGTGAATTAATGAGACAAATATTATAATTTGAAACCATGTTGTGTTTTCAATTGTATTATGTGTTGCCTAGGGAGAGTGACATCTAAGAGAAAGATATAAGACTATACAAGTATAAGGTCAATTCTTAGGATGTTGACAAACTATTTGATAATGCACAGTTTACTGAGCTCTAACACATGCACACGTAAATTAGAACTGAACATCTCCAATACCATTACTGTTCATCTAACTGGCTTCAAACAACACTCATTTCGAATTATTGTAATCTTTTCAAAAATAAGAAAAATCTATGATGCTCAGTTGTTTACTTATGTATCACTGACTACATATCACTTTACTTCTGTTTCCAACAATAAAATTCCTCCAGAAATCTCTGTCCCATCCACTGAGAAAAACCCAAGCCAAATCCACTGAAGACACAAATGTCTCTCCAAAGTACTGTCTATAAATTGCTGGTCTTGGATTTTACTTTTATTTGGTTTGGGCTAATAGAAAACCAAACCAAAACAAACCAAAACAACAACCCAAACAAAACATGAAAAAGTGATGAAATCAGCTGTGGAGACTACCCAGAGGAAAAAAGTAACACATACTCACATCCTTGACCCCCTTTCTCCTTGGTTCTGGGATGTTTCTTCCTTTCATTTTGATAGTGTAAAGTTATCAGGGTTTGTTTTGTTGGGCTTTTTTGGGTTTTGTTTAGTTTTGGTTTGTTGGCTTTTTTTTGGATCTTACACATGATACTTCTTAAAATTTTTCACATATACACTTTTTATTTCTTATAGCTATATATTTGATTTGCTAGATTTGAGACAAGGTACAGGTGTTTCAAATGAGCAAGTGCTCAGAATAGAGAATTTCTCAAAGTAAGGGATGTTCTGGGTAGTTTTATTTGTCATACTCTCCTGCCTCCCCGGTCTCCCCTTTGATCTTCCAAATTTCTGAAGTTTTTATATGAATTGACTACTAATACTTTTGAAGGCAAAAGTAACTTTTTCATTAGCATTTATATTGTTTTACTTTCAGAAGATAGGGAAGATAACATTATCCTAGCCATCAGGAAGGCTAATAAAATCTTAAAAGACAAGGATCCAAATTAAGATGACAAGGAGAAGCACATTACATGTGAATGTATTAAATTAAATAGAATCCTCTGAAACATAGGTCACAGCACATGATTTATCTTATTGAATATTTTGCACAAAGAAAGGGTTACGTCTATTATTCAAGTTCTTTATAGACTTCAGATAAATCAGCAAGGACTTGAGGAGTGAAAGCACTTGAGGGAAAAGAAAACTCTGCCTAAGATTTTAGTCAGGAGCAACTTGTGAACAGAAGAAATATCTCGGGTCACCAAATTTAATTCTCTCATCTTGTTGGCAAATAAAGCCAATAATCAAAACGTGGCACTATTTCTTTAGGATGTGTAGCACTTATGCCTTCAGGTTTAGCTTAAAAGCTTCACTAAACAACAGAGACTTAAGAATTCACAGTAACTTGTAACTAAAAAACGGAAATGAAAGAACTGGAAATGTGCATGATACCTGTTTTCAGTTATAGTAAAAACTGGTTTTGTCTCAATAGATCATGACTGACCCTTGAAAAATGGAATATTCCTGCTTCAGAAAGCAAGATTTCTACATGACATTAGAAAGCCCAATTTCCAAAGCAGCTTCTCCCCTTTTCCCACTTCCATTACATCCGCAGTAGGTGAGCACTAATATTAAGAATAGTTTTAAAAAAATTAAAAGAAGTTCCAGTCATTGCAGACACAGCAAGTTGTGAAATCTTGTCATTCATTTTTATATAAAGATGCAACAATGTCACCTTTTAGCCTGAGCTAGAATTGGGTAGCTCACATTAACTAAATTAGGAACAACTGTGAAGATTTTGATCCACCTCAGGCATTTTCTAGTGTTTCCTCAAACTCCTAAATCTGGTGGGGGTTTTTCTTCACCATAAAATGTGCCAGACAAGAATACAACCTGGGATACAATAGGAATAAAAAAAAAAAAAGTTTTTTTCTTCTTTTCCCACCATAACAATGGAAAACAGAGTAACAATAATTTCATCATTATTGTTTTTACTGTGGTAGCTCGTTAAGATGACTGTCACAGTTCTGTTGGCAGTGCTTTAGCACAGGGACAGAAATACTCCCTACTCTACAATGTCTAAAATCACAAGCCATCAAGTGGCAATCAGATCCTGCAGTTTCTAGTTTGAAAATCACAGGAATTTCAAATTTTAGGTAAGGGATTCTTTGGCAAAACTTAGGCTTAACAAAGCTTTTCTTTGCCTCCTGTTTTCAGGAAGACAAGCTCTCACCTGCTGCAATGTATTTCTAACGTAACTCAGTTCCTGCATGGCTCACAGGGGGCTGCATTTTCTTTATCCTAGCCTACCTCATTTGAATGTGCTGTTGGCACCATAATATACCATCATCATTAATTATTAATTGAGGTGGAGTGAGTCAGTGATTTTTCTGTCTTATTTTTTTTCAGCTCAGATCTTGCCCTGCAGAGGCAGCTAGTGAGCCATCAAAGGCAGGAAGATGTTATGAGACCTGTAATGCCCCATAACTTTGATATGCAGCTCTCCCCGACACCTCATTCAAGCGATAAATATTTTAGAAGGGAAGCAGACAGATAAGTGAATAAGTGAATTACCTCATGGATTCTTATTTATGAAATGCTTGCTCCTAGATTCTGTTAAAAAATATACTTATTAGAGAAATGCAAATTTGCTTTCCTGTAATGATCATCAGCCTCTCACCACCACAGAACCGATGCTGCGAACAAGACACAGGCTAGGGCATAATTTCCTTTTGAAGAGAGAATGCTTGCCCTGCATTAGAGATCGAAAGCCCTGACAAAATTGTTTCATTTTCATCAGACTATTTATGTGAGCAGATTTGCCTATCATTTAAGAAAAAAAAATAAAAAGTAATTTATTTCATTTATGGTTTATACTCCTCAGACTTTAACTAACTTTTAGAGGATTAGAAATCCTATTTACGCTTCAAACAAAGCTGCTTTACCCCTTTGAGATACTTGGTCTCTTTCAACTTGTTCCCTGATAAACACATGGCTGTGTTGAGGCCACCCTTATATGAAATACTCTTTCTTCTTTCTGTCTATCTGAGACATCCCTCGCTTGGAAGATATTTCCTTCTGCAAAATGTTTATCTATCACTTCATTACTGTTTTTGATCTGTCATGGAAACTGTATATATTTCCATTTCTCAAAGTATTTACCAGTGAGATCTAATAAAAGATCCTTATTAGAAGCCAAGATTAACGTATTTTAGACCATTCTGTTACATGAACTGAGTAGTACAGACTCTGAGCAAAGTCTTCTCCTGCTTCCAAAGCAGGTATGCCTGCACCATGAAACGCAGGAATGTATTATTACTTCCAAACAAGAAGATTTATCTGTATGAAATACCTGTGCAGGGATGCTAGCTGTTGTTCTGCTTGTGTTACAGGCACAATAGCAGTTCATATATGAAGACTTCCACCCTGAATGCAGTTGCTAATGCTACTGCCAGCTCTTGGGCTAGTCCAGGTCTGCTCATGCAGATGTTGTAACGCGTGGTGCAGACTTGCTCAGAGAAATAACTGACTATTTGCCTGAGTGGTAAGTGGTAGTAGCAAAAGCGACATGTCTGAACTTTTTGACTGATTGTGGTGGGTTGACCCTGTCTGGATGCCAGGTGCCCACCAAAGCTGCTCTATCAATTTCCCTCATCAGCTGGACAGGGGAGAGAAAAAATAACAAAAGGCTCATGAGTCGAAATGAGGACGAGGAAAGATCACTCACTAATTACCATCATGGGCAAAACAGACTTGACTTGGGGAAATTAGTTTAATTTATTACCAAGCAAATCAGAGTAGGATAATGAGAAATAAAATCAAATCTTAAAGACACCTTCCCCCTACCCCTCCTTTCTTCCTGGGCTTAACTTTATTCCTGATTTCTCTGCCTCCTCCCTGTACAGCAGCACAGGGGGATGGGTAAGGGGGGTTGCAGTCAGTTCATAGCATGTTGTCTCTGTCACTCTTTCTTCCTCAGGGGGAGGACTCGTCACACTCTTTCTCGGCTCCAGTGTGTGGTCCCTTTCACAGGAGACAGTCCTCCATGAACTTCTCCAAGGTGATTCCTTCCCACAGGCTGCAGTTCTTCACAAACTGCTCCAGTGTGAGTCCCTTCCACAGAGTGCAATCCTTCAGGAACAGACCGCTGCAGCATGGGTCCCTTGTGGAGTCACAAGTCCTGACAGCAAACTGGCTCCAGTGTGGGCTCCTCTCTCCATGGGTCCACAGGTCCTGCCAGGATCCTGCTCTAGCGTGGGCTTCCCACAGGGTCACAGCCTACTTCGGGCACCTACCTGCTCCAGCGTGGGGTCCTCCAAGGGCTGCAGGTGGATCTCAGATCCACTATTGACTTCCATGCGATGCAGAGGCACAGCCTGCCTCACCATGCTCTTCACCATAGGCTGCAGAGAAACCTCTGCTCAGGTACCTGGAGCATCTCCTCTCTCTCTTTCTTCACTGACCTTGGTGTCTGCAAGGCTGTTTCACATGTTCTTACTCTACTCTCCAGCTGCAGTTGCTGTTGTGCAGCAACTTTTTTCCCTTCTTAAGTATTTTATGACAGAGGTGCTACCACCATTGCTGATTGACTTGGCCTTGGCCACAGTGGGTTTTTCTTGGAGCCAGCTGACATTGGCTCTGTCAGACATGGGAGAAGCAGCTTCTCACAAAAGCCACCCCTGTAGTTCCCCTGCTACCAAAACCTTGCCAGGCAAACCCAGTACATTCCACCCCTCACCTCTGTGAATCACATATTTAAGAATTATCATTAAAATCCACATTCATCATACAATCTTCACAAACTTCACTCACATCAATAAAAAAAAGAATTCCCCACACGAAAATCAAAATAATATAATCATAACAGCAAATGAAAGTGGACAAATTACACACAATCCACCACTTGTCCCTTCACCACAATTACAACTGAAATTCCCCACAATCATTCCACTCTCTAACATTGTTCAGTCCATGTTTTGCCCACTGCCTCTCTCAACTACTATCATTATCTCAAATTCCTCATGCCTCACATTGGGTGCCAAAAAGGACAGTGGTGGATTGACCTTGGCTGAATGCCAGGTGTCCAACAAGCCACTCTATCATTCTCCTCCTCAGCAGGAAGACGAGGTGACAGAAAATAAGATGGAAAAAACTTGTGGCTCAAGATAAAGGCAGTTTAATAAAGCAAAAGCAAAGGTCATGTGCAGTAGCAAAGGAAAATATAAGATTTATTCTCTACTTCCCATCAGCAGGCAATGTCCAGCTGCTTCCCAGGAAGTAGGGCTCCAGTACATATCGCGGTTGCTCTGGAACACAAATGTTGTAATAATGAATGTGCTCCCTTTCTCTTATCTTTGTCACTATCATATGGTACAGAATATCCCTTTGCTCAGTTTGGATCAGCTGTCCTGGATATGTCCCCTCCCAAGACCTTGCCCACTCCCAGCCTACTGGTGAGGGGGGAACATTGAAGAGACAGCTGTGATGCTGTGGGAGCACAGCTCAGCAGCAGCCAAAACACTGGTGTGTTATCAACACCTTTCTAGCTACCAATAGAAAAGATAGCACTATGAGGACTGCTATGGGGAAAATTAGCTCCATCTCAGCCAGACTTAATTGAACTCTTTACACTCTTTAATCTTCATATTACAGTCTTCACATTTTCACTGATTGGTGCCACAGTGGACAGAAAAATCTCTTAATTCAGTCAAGCTGCACCTTATTTTTCAATTCAAAATATACACCACTATAATAAGATTGATTAACACAAATAATTAACAAAAAGAAATATCCATAGAGCTCTCATTGACCTAATAATTAGAACCATATACTCTAAAAAGAAGAACGAAAGATGGAGGCCTAACAGGCAGATAATAAACCTAATAAATTTTTAGCTGAATTACAGTTAATTTATGTACAGCTGTACAAAGCTGAAGAGGATAGATTAATTTTCCATTGACTTTTAACATTTTGCAGCAGCGTGATGTTAAACTAGATATACAGGCATTATTTCTATGAGCATAAGTCTATAATTAAAAGCTTGCATTATTTTATTTGTGATCTCATGCACCATGAACAACTTCACAGAACATCTGTACAATGTACAGGATGCATAATATTTCCCTGTGAGCAAATGTCTCATGCCAAATCTTCTGTCACTACAGTTCCATGATACATCTTTCATAGCAAAGCTTCAAAATAGAAATAATTGTGAACAGAGATCCTGAAGTTGAAAAAGTCTATATTCCAAGAAAATTAGGATTTGGGGCTGGACCTTCGAAAGGTATGATTCACATTCTCCAAGTGGGTATTTCAACTGCCCTTGGCTTTTGGTGAAGGAGTTGAAGAACTTCATAACAGTTGTTCTTACTTTTCAGTTCTTATTATTTCCTTTTTAGTAGGACAGTAACACTGAGAAATGCTAGTTCATTGTAACCATCACTCCTTGATCAGTCAAGAACTTTTCATGCAGCCTTTTTTTCTTTTTAGGTTCCCTTCAGTTTGCAGCACAGGCAACAAACACACATTTTTTAATGTGAATTCTCCAGTTAAGACTTTCTCTTTCTGAACTCATCCATGCATGCAGGAACTTTTAGAATGATACAGTGAAGATTTCTGATATTTCCTTCATCATACTCAAGGTCTTTCCTTCATATCGCATGGAGTATAAACCAACATTGTAATTTAAAAAGAAAATAGCAGCTGTGATCAAAATCTGGCAGCAGGAAGAAGTAGAAAGCATTGCATCTTTGTCAGTTTAGGTGGGACAGGAATCTTTGTTTCAGTGATTTGAAAAGCTCTCAGTTGGACTAGTATTTTAAGAGAGAATAAATGAGAAAATTCTTAGCCAGCTGAAATTATTTTATTTTATTTGAAAAGCAGGATGACGGACTTATAACTATTGTGACCAAAAGAAAAGACATCCACGTTTTTAGAATAAATTCTCATGCCTTTTAGCAATAGATTGTTATTTAAGTCCATGTCAGTCAAATTGGATAGGTACTTCCTTGAGCCGATTGAATCTGGGGAGAAAGACTGTTCTGCTATGTTGACAGCAGAGCTATAGCCCATTTACCTCTCCTTTTCCTCTACCTTTATAAGCATTCACTTGAAACAGTAATGATATTATCACACATTTTGCATTTTTTAAAAAAAAAAACATTCTGCAGATTCCAAATGTATAATGCATTGGTACTCAAAAAAAACCTGCACACCAGCTGAATTTTTAGTGCAAACTCTCTATACTTTTAAAATAAATCTTGGAAAAAAGCTCTATTTCCTTTAGATGTAATACTACAAAGTGAAATAAGCAAGACACAGTACAATGCCAAAAAAGAAAATGCCTCCTAAAAGCATATTAAAGGCAACAAATACATCATTGTGAATTCACAGCAATATTTCGTTTCAAACAATATCCCATTCTTGAGTGCTAGAAATGACTCATTGTTGAAAAGCTATGTGATTTGTGACAGTAGTGGTGTGAGAGTTCAATGTAGGAATCTGTAAACACACTTCAATTCTATTTCAGTAATTGCTGAAACGAGCATAAAAGACCATTTTTAAAGATTTAGGGTTTTTTAATATTTTTTTTCTGTTTCTTAAATTCACATTTAAGCAGGCCACAAAAATCCTTACTTTTCAAACTCATACGGCACTCCTCACAAATGACACCACTCTTCAGGAGAGCATTAAATTGACAAGTTGCAACTAAAGCTCCCCAAAAATAAACACATCGCAATTTATTCATGGATACAAGCTTGTCTCACCTCGTCAGCTTTCAGACTGTTGAGCTGAGAAAAATAGGTGCAACTTTCCATTAAAGGTCTGCTTTAAGTCTAGTAGTTAAGGACATAAAAATGGTACCTTAAGATGGTTCCTAAATCTTAACTGTGAACTGCTTAAAGCATTGATTTTCTAAAGTGCTGAGCACTCTGCAGTTCTCTTTAAAGACATAGCTTGGTTAGGACAAGAAAAATGCCCAGTGATTTTTGTGTGTCCAGCTTTAGATGCCCATATATAGAGGTGCTTTTGGTATTTAGGCTATGTGTGTAGTTGCTTAAATACAGACATTCCTCCCTTTTTACTACAGTTGTTCTACAGAGATTTGTAGGCTGCAAACTGGCTTTCCCCACTTTTCAAAGTGTCAGATGTTGTGGTCAGCTAAAAGACCCTGTCAAAAATTTTCAGATGTGAATTCTGGGAGTGTAATCAAGATGAAAACACGCAGTAGAAGCATAATGGAGAAAGACTGCAATTTGTTTCTCTTGTTTACCTGATGAGCCTTGAGCCTGTTGATATTCACAGTGGACCTGGCTGTTTACATGCACTTTTTTCTAAGCATAAATAGCTATATAGTGTGCTTAATGTTTACACAACATTTTACAAATATATTGCAAGCCATTTTTGTAAAGAGCTTGCAATGACAGTCAACTCCAGACACTAGGCAATACTGGATGGGGTGGTTATGATAACAAGAAATGACTGGCTGAAGGAAGCTTGGGAGTGGTCTCCAAATTCTGGGAAAGAACAGCTGGAAGAGGAGGACTGAGTTAGCCAGGGCATGAGAGTACGATAGGAAGCTAAGTCAAGAGAACAAGAAGAAGAAACCAAGGGAGAAGGACTAGGGAATGTGCAGATGAAAAGAAACTAGAAACAGAAATATTAGTGAGACTGTGAAGGGTTTTGTCATCAAGAATTAATAGCTTCACCATAATGCAAAGGAGAAAAACTTCCAATAAAGAGATTCAGAAAGAAAAGTGAAATAATTGGAGCAAAAGATAGGAAAGGAAGATTCCTTGGGCAATGGCACTTAAATTAAAATGGAAGAAAGCAGCAGGCAGTAAGGGTGGATAATTTCAGGGAATCAAATCCAACCATGTTCAGCTCATAAACATACACAGACACCAGCAACGCAGTGTTGTGGAACCAATGGCTCCCAGAGATGTTAGAGGAGAAGAAATCACGTATTCTAAGTGTCTGAGTATCTTTGTATTTTAAAAACACATTAAAATCTTACCACCAGGTGGTCTGTACTTCACGGCAAGACCCATTTGAATTGCAATATTTAATTTCTTCCAAGGACCCTGAATCAAGAACATACTGCAGTCTGTCATCTTGAACTCTAGCCTTCACTACCTTAATGGATTTAACTTAGACCTTTAATCGCATATAATACCGTCCGTTGCTGTAGTCCTACTCCTCAGTCATAGAAGGAAGATACATGGTTGGCAGCCTGCTAACAGTACTGTTGGCCACAGCAGGCTGCTTTGGCTGGTGCTGAGTTTCTTTGCCATGGGGTCAGAGAGACATGGCCACCCGCCTCACTCCTGCTATTTGGCAAGGATGATCACAAGGAAGATACACCTTGTTTGGTGGCCTGGTACCTCATTTTTCTATTTGCTAATTCCTTAAGACTGGATTAGGGAAGCTTTTGGAGAGTTATAGCTCTTATCTGCACAAGGCGATGCTGCTGCTGCTGCTTTGTGCTCCTGTTTGCCAAGTAAGTGAATCCCAGGTAACTGCTATCAGTCTTTACACCCCAGACACTTCCAGTCTTGTATTGGTACTATGGTGGGATTTTCCACAAAGGTAAAAGACATCAGTAGAAAAAGGCTAATTAGGCAGAGAAGACTTCTGTCCGTAAACAGTGAAGCATGTGCCACAATGAAAGTCAACGTAATGAGGCAAGTAGGATAGACTTTGACACAGCAATCATGTAATGTGGGTAAAATTACAGAATCACACAGAATCACAGAATCACAGAATCACAGAATCACAGAATGTTAGGGATTGGAAGGGACCTCAAAGGATCATCTGGTCCAATCCCCCTGCCGGAGCAGGACCACCTAGATTAGATCACACAAGAACGTGTCCAGGCGGGTTTTGAACATCTCCAGAGAAGGAGACTCCACAACCTCTCTGGGCAGCCTGTTCCAGTGTTCTGTTACCCTTACTGGGAAGAAGTTCTTCCTCATGTTTAAGCGGAACCTCCTATGTTCCAGCTTATATCCATTTCCCCTTGTCCTATCATTGGATGCTACTGAGAAGAGCCTGGCTCCATCCTCATGACAGTCACCCTTTACATATTTATAAACATCAATGAGGTCCCCCCTCAGTCTCCTCTTCTCCAAGCTAAAGAGACCCAGCTCCCTCAGCCTTTTCTCATAAGGGAGATGCTCCACTCCCTTAATCATCTTTGTGGCCCTGCGCTGGACTCTCTCAAGCAGTTTCTTGTCCTTCTTCAACTGAGGGGCCCAGAACTGGACACAATATTCCAGATGCAGCCTCACCAGGGCAGAGTAGAGGGGGAGGAGAACCTCTCTCGACCTACTAACCACACCCCTTCTAATTCACCCCAGGATGCCATTGGCCTTCTTGGCCACAAGGGCACATTGCTGGCTCATGATCATCCTGCTGTCCACCAGGACCCCCAGGTCCCTTTCCTCTGTGCTGCTCCCCAACAGTTCAGTCCCCAACTTGTACAGGTACATGGGGTTGTTCTTACCCATATGAAAGACTCTACGTTTGCCCTTGTTGTATTTCATTAAATTTCTCCCCGCCTAACTCTCCAGCCTGTCCAGGTCTCTCTGAATGGCAGCACAGCCTTCAGGTGTGTCAGCCACTCCTCCTAGTTTAGTGTCATCAGCAAACTTGCTCACCATGCGCTCTATCCCCTCATCGAAGTTATCGATGAATATGTTAGACAATACAGGTCCCAGTACCGACCCTTGAGGGACTCCACTGGATACAGGCCTCCAACTGGACTCTGTCCCATTAACCACTACTCTCTGGCTTCTATCCTTCAGCCAGTTCACGATCCCCTGCTTGCCCTGCTTTCCTTGATAAATAATAAAATGTAATTTTAACTAACTAGAATCTCAGCTCAGTGTAAATCTTCACAAATATAGACTAAAAGTTGCTCCTTTCCCTTTTTATTAATTTTTAAAACATTCTTTCCTGTGCTTTGAGGATATGATCCGCAGGTGAAAGGAAGATTGCCATTCATTCACATCACTTGGTAACGACTTGACTATTAATACTGGTGTACAGACCTTCATGTTGGTGGTGTGAATAGTTATATTCCAGCCAATATTTTATATTTGGGAAACCTTAGCTAATTGGAATAGGTCTGCTCAGGTGAGTTGGCTTATTTAGCTCTGCTGATGTCTACAGAAGACTTTCTGTGAAAGTGTTACATGTAACTTAGCAATATGGTATAAATTCAGAAAATCTTTTCCACCTCAGAAATGTCTCACTTACCCTTACAGTGAATATTATTGACAATTCCATTACTCAAAAACAGTCAGTGAACTATGTAAGTATGTTAGTACTTATTTTGCTAAAACAGACTCATTTTTGAAAATAAAATTAGCAAAGTACAACAGAAAGGTAATAAAGCAACCAAATTCCATCCCCTTTTTAAAACAAATAACAGGACTTATTTTAGTGTGAGAGTAAATAAGGGAAAAAAAGTATCTGAAACATATGAGGTAACTGGCAGTAAAATCAGCTACAAAAAAAGCATAAAACCAAAGTCTCAGAAGAAACTGGCCTTCATGGAAAATAAGGAGGTGATTGGTGACAGCCAACATGGCTTCACTAAGGGGAAATCCTGCCTGACTAATTTGGTGGCCTTCTATGATGAGGTTACAGCATTGATGGATAGGGGAATGGCAACTGACATTGTCTACCTGGACTTATCCAAGCATTTGATACTGTCCCACATGACATCCTTGTCTCTAAACTGGAGAGACATGGATTTGACGGATGGACTACTTGGTGGATAAGGAATTGGCTGGATGGTCATACTCAAAGAGTTGTGGTCAACGGTTCAATGTCCAAGAGGAGGCCAGTGACGAGTGGTGTTCCTCAGGGGTCAGTACTGGGGCCAGTGCTATTTAACATCTTTGTTGGACATGGACAGTGGGATTGAGTGCACCCTCAGCAAGTTTGAAGATGACACCAAGCTGTGTGGTATTGTGAACACGCTGGAGGGAAGGGATACCATCCAGAGGGACCTTGACAGGCTGGAGAGATGGGCCTGTGACAACCGAATGAAGTACAACAAGGGCAAGTGCAAAGTCCTGCACATGGGTCAGGCAATCCCAAGCACAAACACAGGCCGGGCGGAGAATGGATTGAGAGCAGCCCTGAGGAGAAGGACTTGGGAGTGCTGGTGGATGAGAAGCTCAACATGAGCCGGCAATGTGCACTTGCAGCCCAGAAAGCCAACCGTGTCCTTGGCTGCATCCAAAGAAGCGTGACCAGCAGGTCAAGGGAGGTGATTCTGCCCCTCTGCTCTGCTCTTGTGAGACCCCACCTGGCATACTGCATTCAGCTCTGGAGTCCCCAACACAAGAAGGACATGGAGCTGCTGGAGCGAGTACAGAGGAGGGCCACAAAGATGGGCCACAAGGGGCAATGGATTTAAACTGAAAGAGGGTAGATTTCAATTGATCTAAGGAAGAAATTTTTCAATCTGAGGGTAGTGAGGCACTGGAACAGGTTGCCCAGAGAAGTTGTGGCTGTCCCATCCCTGGAAGTGTTCAAGGCCAGGTAGGATGAGGCTTTGGGCAACCTGGTGTAGTGGAGGGTGTCCCTGCCCATGGCAGGGGGCTTGGAACTAAATGATCTTTGAGGTCCCTTCCAACCCTAACCATTCTATGATTCTATGATTCTGTGTCATCTCAGTCAATTCCAGAAATCACAGAACTTGCTGTGGCAAAGCACTAGAATACAGCTTCTGCTGTATCCAAACCCCAGTCAAGTTTCAAGGTTAAAGCCCTATTTGTGTTTTCAGAGTTTTTCTTCATAATTTGTAAGGTTATATCTATTAATATTATAATATCTAATCTGAAAATTTCTAACAGGTTAAAAGGCAATCTATCATCATCTTTAAAATGTGATGGTAACAGCTTTATAGTTAAATTAGGCCATGAAAAATGGCTAGAGATTGTCTATGAAAAAGCTCTTTTTATGACAAAGATAATTGAACTCATAGAGAGGAAAGTATAAGCTGAAAATGATTTAGAAAATTCATCATGAAAGTGTGTCATTATATTAATTTAGAGAGAAAATAACTTTTTTTTATTTACCTATCTCTAATGAATTCATCTTTCTCCGTACAGACAGCCTAAGAGAATGTCAAAATGTTAATGATGAACATGTCAAAAGTTAGACTTTAACCTTGTCACATTCTGTGTTAAGGCTGAGCAGTTAAAAACAGTATTTCTGACGTGCTTGTAATGCAACATGAGATGAATCTTTGTGAGCCTTTTTTTTTAAGGATAAGAGAAAGATGTTTGAGAAAAATTGAATTCAATTATTGTTAGCGTGTTTTTTTTTTAATATCACTGTATTATGCAATGGAAAAGTGTTCAAAAACCACTGAAAATTTCACTTCTGGCCTACATATAAAATGACTTAAACTATTCTCAAATCGTAGTTCATTATCACCACAAGATAATGAAGATGACAGAAGAGAGTATGAAGAAGGACATTTCATAGTCCTCTTAATGTTTTTTTAGCTCTGAATATTAGTTGCAGTGCACACTGACTCAAAATTTTCCCATCTTATCAGTGTTTGTATAGTAATTTATAGTCAGCACTGTTAATTGTTCCAGTAATTAAACCAATGAGTGCACCTCTACAGTGCACAATAATGAGGCAGAACATCCGAAGTACTAGATAATAACTAAGCTGTGTCAGACCCTAGAATATGTAACTTCTTTTTAAAATGAGCATTCAAATATCATTTAAGTGTTCCCTTAGACATTTTTCATAACGAACCTTCATTTTAGTTCTTCATTTTCTTAGTGTTCAAAGATAAAATATTTTGAGGATCTGTATCTAGTGTTAGGACTCCATAGAATTTTGTGAATTCTTATAAGAAATAAGCATTTTTTTTTCATGACAAATAAGAGGTTTTAAACAATTATTATGGGCAATATCTCATTTGTTTTAAGAAAAAAAAATAAAAGAAACAAAAAATTTTATTTAACCTACTGGATATTTTAGCGATGTTCACCACTCATAAAACAAAAATGTTGCTATTATTTCTGTTTTACTGAAGTATTGATTTAGCCAGGAAGAAATTCTCCTCCTGAAAATGTACTTGTAAGATACTTTCTTTGGACAGGTTTTGTAAAAGAAGAAAGGCATGTATCTGGGGATATTTAAATTTGAACTTGTACAACTCAACTCCATAAGCATTGCAATGTATTAAGGTGAACTGCTGACACTTATCAATAGAAAATTGGGACTGTCTCTATTCTCATTTACATTGGCTTCGTATGGGTATATGATGTTTACTTCTGTTAAATCTATTTTAATTCAAAGAAGTGTACGTGAATGTAAAAAGGGGTCTATGTGGGTTATTTTTTTCTGCACTATGTGCATATTTCTATATATTTCATTATAACCAAATCGCAGCTGAGGAGCTGTTATAATGCACTTGGTCAAAGTTCAGGACTGTTATGCCTCTGCCCCCTTCTCCCCCCGTTTGCTAAATAGAACAGATTAAAAAATATCTGTTCAGAAAAGGACAGGAAAATAAAATATGCTCTTCTGCTTATGCTTCTGTGGCAGTAGCTGAATGCAGTGTAAAGGAGTAACTGTGATGACTCTGTAACATCTTAGTGTTCCTCCACAGGAGAAAATCAATACTTTGATCAAACCAGCTATTAGGATAGCAGAGAACGAGTTCCCAAGATAGAAGGAAGAAATTCTTCACTATGAGAGTGGTGAAACACTGGAACAGGTTCCCCAGAGAGGTGGTAGATGTCCCATTCCTGCAAACATTCAAGGTCAGATTGAATGAGGCTCTGAGCAACCTGATCTAGTTGAACATGTCCCTGTTCATTGCAGGGGAATTGGTCTAGATGATCTTTAAAGGCCTTTCCAACCCAAACTATTCTATGATTCTATGAAAACAAGCAGGTCTGTAAAAATGGCTATACTTACATATTGCATCATTTTTTGGTATGGATGGAGTTTGTGTATATAGAGACATAAATACAACATGTACAGTGGATTTAAATCTAATGCTTGTCACTGGGGCACCTAATTAAAAATATATTTTTAACTAAGTTAAAGTTCATATAGAAGGAAGTATATAGAACAAGACACGAAAATCTGTAAATTCCTTTTATGTAAGTAAATAAAAAGTACGAACTTGCTTACTTCAGAGAATAAATAGTACAATAAAAGATATTAATTCATTAACCTTTTTCACAGATGATGATTTTTTTCCATAAATGGAGGGTCAAGTGAGCAAAAGATGTTATCACAAGAATAATTTGGGAACACCTTTGATGTATTTCCATAACAAAGGACTATGTATTGAAGATAAATGAGATGTTGCATGTAGCACTTTTAGGTGACACTACCTGTAAAGGAGAGCTAGCTGCAGATGTTCAATCAATAGCCCACTGCTTTATGAAGCTGAATTGCAAGTTAATACACATACTCAGACATATATTTTGAGATCTCTATGTAAACACAAGAAAACACATTTCAAAATAGTAACTAAGTTGTTTATCATTATCAGAGAGAAAACACAGATATCACTGTTGAAAACAAACTATGTGAATTACTAGTGACAAAAAAGGGATTCTTCCCCCTAAATTTAAATCCACAAAGAATGGTATAATGCAAGAGAAAGGAGACTCTACTAGTTTACAGTAATTCTCTTGAATAGGTTGTTCCAGAGAATGTTAAACCTCATTTTTATTATTTTCCTTTTTAATTAAGAAGTAAATAACCTTATTAGAATTATGTTCTTCAACCATTCAAACTAGTTTTCTCAAAGGAACAAAATTACTGAAGTCTCTGCATGAGTTACAGAGACAATTCCACCAATCAAGAAGCAAGGAAAGGTCATCTTTTATGTTTCATATTAGGCATACTTTGTCAGTGCTCTTAAATTACTTTTCTGTGGATTAAATTCATGTTAACTGGTTGATTTTTGCATTTCATTAACTCAGATTATTATTAATGTCATGATAAGCACTAATGAAATACAGCTTCTTTCACTAATAGACTGTCATAGTGATGCTCACATAGATCTTTTCCTTAATAATATTTCTCTCAAGCAAGCCTGAGATGAGGAATAGCCAAATCAAGACATGAACAGGCTAAAATAATTGGAATGTATCCCTTACATCTGTGAATTCTTTCATAAAGATCAATACGTAGAAGAGAAGGAAAGTTGTAACTTCATCTGTCCTAGAGAAAGAAGAGAGAATACACAACCTTTCTTCCCTAGGTGCTATTTTGCTGCTAACAGAGAATGACTTGATGTACTTCAATCTTTAAGTTTCTATGTTTTTCCAAAGATGCTTTTAGATGGATAAACTGAACATTTTGGAATGTAAAGAAATCATACAGACAGAGTGGTCTTCATCCCTCAGATAGTCAGTGCAGTATGTGTATTTTGGGTATCACGGGACTCTCTGAAAGGTAACATTGAAATATATGTACATATATATCCTCATATGAATTTTAGAATTTTTAGCATACCTGCTACGAATGATCTCATATCTAAGTAAATTTTTAAGATTTTTTCAAACACTTCAGCCATGAAACTTGATTATTTAATCTTCTTTACATTCGGCCTTAATTATAAAAGTTCTTACTGGATGACCCAGAATGTTGTATTGAAAGAAAAATGGCTACAAAGGCTTAGCTTGAAATGCGTCAGTGTGGGTAAGCTTTTAGTGAGCCCTCAAAATGGCAGTGCAGTCTAAGTATCCTCCCATGACACATTTACCTCTCATAGACAAAGGAATTGATCATTTAAACCTGTTTTTCTGAGTTAGGAAAAAGGCAATAGATGTAACTAACTAGTTCATACTGGTGTCTAATTCAGAATGAGATGAATAAGTTTCTGGAGTCTGCCATGTGGACTATACCCGTTTATCAACTACAACAGGAACGTAGGAGCCTGGCTTACATCTAGACATGCACAAGTAGGTATCTTAATCTTTAAATTCAATATCAGTAATGAAATTGCAATATCAGAAGAATTATTATGAAGGATTTTACAATTTATTAGGAGATGCTGAGCAAAAACCATATAAGTATTACAAAAAGGAGGTAGTGGTCACAGCATCAGAACTTGAGCAGAATATTAATTTCTGAACCTATTATATCTCAGATATTTTGTAAAAAAAAAAGCAGGGAAATACAATACCTGTGTGTCCCTCTGGACTCTGAGCTTTTAACTAATCAAACTGAGTGTGGAATAAATTGTTTAATTTTCCCAGGAACACAAACTGAGTTCATGCCTAGGATAGTCCTAAGAAACTTACAAAAGAAATCACAATCTGTAGCATTTTAAACAACTTATTTAGAAGCATTGCACGTTTATCACAACTTAATTAGTGACAGAGAAAATAATAGTAATAGGTAATTTACGTTCAATTTAATAAATGCAAATATCCTGTGCCCTTGTAAAATGAACTCCAAAAAAGCAAGGTATTTCTTTTTTTTTGCTTCCTTTCCTTTTTTTTTTTTTCTCCTCCTCTTCCCCTCCAGTTCTTCATTAACCAAACATGCAGAAAGTTGAATATTATATTAACTGCAATTACCAATTTTTCTCAAAGCACTTGTTATTTGAACTCTTTCAATTATATCTGAAATCATTGTAATCACAGTTCTCCCAAGTGTCTTGCTTTTGTCTTCTGTTACTCAGATTTCATTGTGACAGTCTAAATAGATGAAGTATTCTGTATCATTTATTCAAGTTTTTTATTCTGCTTTTAGCTCCTACTGCTCCAAGGGCAGCTCTACGAATGTTTCCAAGCAACACAAGTGAAAATGTTTCTTCTGGATTTAGTTCAGTCTTTCGATTTGCTTCAGATTCCTCTTCCCCCATTTTACTAAGTCTTCAGATGATCCATTGTATCGTCTGCATTTCAGATTTCAGACCCTTGGGTCTGTTGTTCCAATCCAAGACCAGTCACAAAGGTTTTTATGCAAAGAAATCCTAAAATGCAAATTGTGTTTCTAATTGGGATAAATTAAGAGGAATTAGAGAAAAGTACTATGGATCTAGGCCAAAGTGGCTTTTGTTTTCCACTTGAGATTTTAAGAACCCAGTTCTCCACATCAGTTCTCTACTGGTATATCAGCAAAGACCAGGGTGATGTTGCCCTGGGATAAAAATCCATTCTGCAGAAATGGGGATTGAGCACAAAATGTCCTGTATATCATATATATCCTATATTCTGCTTACAGCCATGTGTAATTGGGGTGGTTTAATTCTTTCTGCAGGTGACTACATTTAACCATGCATGACACAAGAGAGTCATGCCCTGATTCCGCCTTCCCTCTTTTTTTACACATGGATCGTCGCAAAGCTTTTATAATGGTGCCATCCCTATGAAGCTTGTCTGACAAAAGAAGACACTTTGATTTCGATACAGCTTCACACTCCGATCAAAAAAATTTAAGCAGGATATGCTTTGTTGAATGGCATCACGCTACAACAGAACAACTCTAGCCAAGTTGATATGGAAAATAACACTTAGTCGGGCATTGCAACACAGCAAATAGTTTAGCAAAATACTGAAGCTCTGTCACAAGCAAGAATCCTATAGATAAGCAGCTATTTAAAGCCATCTGAAGCCATCTAAAGCTACGGAACCCTATTGTCTGTGAGTAACGACCTTAGAAGGAGCAGATAAGATAATGGGAACTGTTAACGACCATTCTGTGATCCAGTGATGAGTCACGTATGCCTTTACATTACGAATTGGTTCTTGTTTTGCCATACGGTGTGCACGTTTGTGGTGGAGCTATCCCCCGTGCACCTACGCGTAATAAACATATCTACTTTACAACTTTCCCAGTTGTAGAGTCTATTTCCGCACGTCAAAGTGTTGATGACTTTAAGTAAGTGAATACAAATAAATTTTCCAAAACAAAAATATTGAATGCATTTTTGATGCATTTCATTTACTCTCGCTATTACATGTGAAATATTTAAGATAAAAATATCTAGACTAAAATCTATCCTAACATAAGTGATTCTTGGAATAGTCTTTTTGTTGTTGTGTTCACATGGTTCAGGCTTAGAAAGAATTGAGAGCCCTAACAATAACCTTATGTAGGCTTAAATGAAGTGATCTTTCTTCAATCACTAGATAAACCACTTCCATGACTTAAGTGACAGTTTACTTTTTTTCATATTCATGTTTTGCTCATATTTCTACTCCATGATCAGCACTTGACCTTAGTACTTTTGCTGTCTGACTCCAGAGCAGTGCTAAATCGAATAGGGAAGGATCTGGGTACCACACGTTTATGAAAAGCATCTGTACAAAACAATTAGTACTTTGTTCTTTTCAGTATTTGGTCATTCAGTCATGACAGGATATGGTGTCTATGGCTCAGTTTAGATAGTAATGCATATGCATCAAGTGCTATCTCGGTTGCACTTATACAAAACATTTTGTGGGATGAGTTTGGGAGATCAGTGTCTGCAGTTGCAGAATGGGTGGTATATGGATCATTAGGCTCATAGATCTTAAACAAATTTCGGCAATGTCCAGTACACAGGCCACTCAACGTCTAGTGCACAGATGACACACGGAGGATTGTAGAAGCAACCCAGACTTGCATCGCCTTTAGGCAGAGAGGACCCACAAGGAGCTGTGTAGATAGCTCAGCCCTGAGGTGTCTGATGAGTCCTAGAATAAATAAAGCAGTGCTGCATTATTCAAAGAACCGAAACTTGGGTTGAACCTTGAAATCCCTCAACAAAGAACATGCCCTGAGTTTCCATCCAACCATTGTCCAGTTGCCTGAAATCAGATAAAGAGAAGCTGGAAGGTTTCCCTTTCAGAGGACGACTTTGTGTATTCAGACAATCGATATGGGGAAACTCCCGCCACACCACCAAAGACCCCCTCAGGCATAGTACCTACACACAGTCGCACAAATCAGGGGATAAAAACCCTAAGATTTGGGTTGGGAACAGCTAGCCTGTGAGGAGATTGTTTCCCCCTTGATGGGGACGACAGCCAAAGTAACTTCCCTGGGATTGAGAGCCCTTGCCTGGAGGGGTAAGTGAATATTTAGTATGTTTTAAGTCTAGTGCACTTGTGTGTTGTCTTTCTTGTGTGCTGTAATAGTGCTTTCTGTGACTCTCTTGTGTGTTGTGATAGTGTATTGTAATAGTGCATTCCTCCATTGTATCTATAAAACCTGCAATAGCAGAGTATTGAATCTGCAAGTGTAGTTCAAGTAAATTGTTAGCTTGAGCCTTACAGTTAAATCTGTAAGCACAGTGCAAATAAAATGCTTGCTTGAACCTTGCAGCCAAGTTTCTTTTCACCACACGTGGGATATTCTAGGCTGTTTCAAATTACATGAAGGTGATTGAATCCTTCCCTTTCTGTCTTAGAGGTCCATACATCATCCACAATGTCCCCTTCGTCTGGAGTTAGAATTTTAAACTAGTTCTTTTGTTTATATTTGCAGTAATCTTTCCTAGTTTTAAAAATATGATTGGGTTTTTTTTTTTAATCTTTTAGCGGAGACTTTGAAACTCACCACCACCTAAGTCTTCAGGGAAAAGGTTCTGCACAATAAACTAGAGCCGTGGTTTTGGTGTTTTTGTTTTGTTTTGTTTCTGAGATACATGTACTAGAATATTGTGGAAAAGACATCAGTTACTTCTGGAACTTTGGTCACAATGTAAGCACTATGAAATCAATACCACAGTCTTCACTGTAAAGGACTGCATAGTCAGTAGAGAGCTCAGGAAACAAATTATATACAGCCCATACTCTGGCAAACTTTGGCACTTCTGATTAAACTCCAGGTTTAGAAAAATGCAATACTGATGAGTCTTTCAGTGGTAACTGGCACTCTTCATAAACAATCATTTTTGAAATGTGCTTTAAAGGTTACCATGATTGACCAGGACTGAGACCTCACATACTAGGTCAGGTCAAAGTTCCCTCTATCCCAGTATTGTGAAATACGTTCCTTTGATTCGTGTCGATATGGTGGTAAGGAGCGGGGTGTGCCTATTCAAGAGAGGTGATTATCTTAGTTTAAGATCTCTGTGAAATGCAAAAACATAAACCTGCGAAATTCCTCATGATGCTGCCGACCACCAGAGTGATACACAGGATGCTCTGGCACTGCAGAACAAAGAGCTCTGGTTACAGTTCATCGTGATGCAAAACGAGATAAAAGGAAATGGTGAAAAGTAGAAAAGGATGGAGAGCATAGACGCTAGGAAGCTCTCTTCAGATGGTCACCTTCAGCTTCAGGATTTTTCAGCCATTTAAAGTATCCTGTGATAATACTGTTAATAGCTACAGCTGCTTTAATATTGTTACTAACACTGCTGTACATATGGGTTTGGCGTGTGTATTTTCAGTGCACAAAGTGTTATATCAATCAGGAAACTTATGCAAGTAAAAGAATTTACTTGATTTAATAAAAGGGGGGGGCTGACAGAGGGAATATAGAAATAGACAAAATCATATAAGAGGGTATATATTAGTTATTGTTTAAATATTAAATACTAACAAGTTATTGCTTAAATACTAACTGCTACATTAACTGCTGTATGAATTATTGCTTCCCTTGATTAAAGTGTGAAGTCCCAGTCCCTGCTGGCTGCCCAGGGAGGAGGTTGGTGAGAGAGATAAGACAGATGCCAGCAAAGTTGTAACTCATGACCCACACATCTGTAGGGAGGAAGGGAGACAAAAACTAGCCCATGCGGGCAAGATAAGGACTAGCAAGAACTAACATTTGTCTTCAGACAGTGATAGGTAGGAGACAACCAGATGTCCACTCAAGGACAGACCAGGCTGGAACCGGTTTGTCTCTGCAAACGCAGCCAAATCGGGAATTTTAGGAAAGAGGTGAAAAGTGCACAGTGAGGAAGACCTCCGTCCTTCATCCTGAAGACCCCTGCCCACGACCACCAGGAGGCGTGTCGAGGAGGAGCCTGAGGCGGATCCTGAGGCGGGGACTATGGAAATGATTTCCTGGGAGAAACTGACCTTTTCGGGGGGGCTATGAGGGTGTTTGTATAAATACAAGAAAAACTGCCACGGCAGGTGTGCGTCTTGGTGGAGCGGAGACTCCCAGCGCAGCCAGCGCTGTTTGCTTGTTTTTATTCGCCTAATAAATTGTAAACTTTAATTGGAGTTCTGTTTGGGACTCACTCATTTATCACAAGTATCAAGGCTCCATTGTAGGTAAATAGGGTGTATAGAGGTTAAAACTGAAGCAGAAACTATTCTTGTTCTGAGATTAAGAAGATATCGTAGTGAATGTCAGGGTATGTAGGTGCTTGCTTGACCCTGCTCTCTATTTAAGCCTATGAAAGCCTCCTCTTCCCTTAGCATTTAAATCTGAAATATCCTGGTTTAGCTCTTCCTCTGCTATATTCTTTAGGGTGAATTAACACAGGGATGACTGCATTAATAAACCATGAAGTTATAGCCCATTTAAAAAATTCTTCCTACAGATTTCATCAAGATGTTCAGAGCTGCACTGCAATTCTGGAGGTAGTCCACTGCTCTGTTATATTTGCCATATATAGACAAACTTTTCAGAGGAGTTTTGCTGTGAACTGAACTTTTAAAGAGAACCTCATATGCGCATCAAATCTGTTCCCTTTGGGCAGCTTTGAGTCACATACACAGAGGGGGCATGCAATCACAGGGACCAGTCTAATTTTATTCTGAAGCAAAATTCCAAAATCTAAACACTGTCAAAATTCAGGCCTCAACATAAACCAGCTCAGTGTATTGAACTGATGATACTGCACCAAATTGTTTGTCAAGGTAGAGATACTCACTGCCTCCAAGCTTCTGATTTCAGTTTATAAGCTCCAGGATGAAAGTGATTTTCAGCTTCTTAAACCTAAGAATTCCCCACACTGGAAGGAAAATATTAGGATTACATGTGTTCTATCTACCTTTCAACTGTCAGTATTATTAAACCATTCAGGGGCGCAAATATAGCTTTATATTTGAGCCAAAAAAAAGCGAAGCAGATAAATGGGACTCTTGATGGCAAGCTGTACGTTAATAAGAAACCAAAAGATGATTTATGAGTTGAAATTCTTCCCAATCACCTTTCAGATTACTTGGATTCACTCTCAATTTTTCAGCTTCGATTTGAGCACAAAACACAATATAATTGTACAGAGGCTAGCAAAGTTGTACTGGAATAAAATATTAGTTACAGATATAATATCTCTTATGGAAACTGGATAACGCTAAAATTGATACATAGGAGACACAAAGGCACTTGAGAAAAGCAAGAAAGCAAGCAATTTAAAAGCCTACATGTGAATTGATCTATGAAGTTTTGAAAGAAAAAAGAAATTAATATTTCTTCTAGAATGTATAATATTCTTCCATGGCGAAAGGATGGAAAATGTAGTTATTTAAAAGTATACCAGATGTCAGATATTTGGAGAAGATGATTTTCCTCTGTAGGAAAAAAACATTGGCAAGAATGGTGGATTACAGTAGCTAATTATTCTTTTTTAATTCTCTAATTCCTATAATTACATTACGACTAGAAAGTTATGGAAACATTGGTTACCAGCTTTCTGAGTGACATAGTGTATTCCAGTAATAGCTATAGTGTATTCTCCTTTATAAAATTAATTAAGCTTTCTTAAACCTGAAGTAATTTATCCTAAGAAAAGGTATATAGTATTTTGTGAAAGGAATCTGGAGGAGCTGCAGTTGTGAACAATTATACCCAGTTTAAAATAGAATATCAATACCCTGCGGATTTTCTCTGATAGCATGAAGAGGCTTGCATTTCTATCATTCTGGCTGGCGCTACTTCATAGGGCAACAGAGCAAAAGACACTGCAAGAGGATCTTCACATGCCAGAAGGAAAAAAATATTGATATAAAAGTGACAGCAAAAGGTCACCAAGTAGTGGCAGTTATACAATGGCTTTTGAATCTTAAATAGCAGCATGAAGGAGAAAAAACAGGTTATTGCTGTCCTCAGTCTGAGACTCCATCAGTAACAGAGAAACAGAGAAGGTTAGTAAAACTGAAAAAATGAGCAGCAGTTTTCTTGGCATCATTCAAGTTGACTTGAATGGTATCAATACAAAGCTGCTTGCTTGTTTATTTTGTTTGTACTTTGGAAAAAATGTTCAGAAGCAATTCATCCTCATGTTAAGAATTTGCAATTTAAGATTTAGTGTGTAATGCAGCCAGTGATAAATTGGTTTATCTATAACCTGAACATGTTAAAGCTTGGAAACATTTTTCAAACTTTTTTCCTCAGGAGGCTCTTTATTTATTTCTCTCCTTTTCCTTTTACTTTCTGTTTTAGACCAGTTCTTATTCTGTACTTGGAAAAAAGACAGTGTTATAAGGTTGCTTAAAGACAAAGATGGAGTCAGCTGTCCTAAATGTGGCCATCACTTCAGAGACACTAACCTGCAATCACATTTGATTTCAGTTATGACCCCATAACAAAATGAAATATTTGTCTCCTTTATTTGTATAAATGCAGTTTGCAAAAACCATAGCTGTTGTTTTATATGTTTCTGTAAAATATGGAATTTGACAAATGGAAATAATTTCCAACAGAAATATCTGTATTGCTGTACTAGGTAAGAAAGAACATTTTACTTGTGTGTTAATGACTTGCTAATTGTTTAAGGAAGAGAGAGAAGATGTCTGCACCAATCCTGTCCAAAGGACATTAGCATCTAAAGGGAAATAAGAACAACTGGCAGTCCAGGAAGGAAACTTCTTCCTGGGAAATTGTCTGTCAATATTTTGAAGGACAAGAAGAGATTTTAAAGTTAAATGAAAACATAAGGAATGGCATAAGTATGCAAGTTAGCATTCTCTTCTGTTCAAAAGATCTTTCTCATGAACATAGTCTGAAGATGTATGGCTGGCAAGAAGTACAGTTCCTGAACGTGGAGGGCAAGTATGTGTCTATATTTTGGTACTAGTCCTAGGGAGAACTCTATCTAGCTTTAACAGAGATTTGATTCTGAAATAATCCAAGTACTTTCTTTTCTGACACTTCTGTCTTTATAACCTTTGCTGCTCTTTTTTTTTTTGTTTTGTAAATTAATTGGTTTTCTTAATGGCATGGGTTTTATTTAGAATTATTTCAAGATATACGGGTAACATACACTTATGGGATATTGTATACTTCCAACACATTCCTATAACACACCAAATTTCTGCAAAGAATCCACAGCATACTTCTGCACAGATAAGTTTGAGAGTCAGTAGTGCAATGTCTAAATGGATCAAACACTATCTGGCAACTACTCTCAGCTAAGAAATTTCTCAGTTCTGAAGGAAGTTACACTTAAGGGTTACACTTAATTCTTGATAGGCCTAACGGAGTTTATAATACAAGTATGCACAATGAAAACAAAGATGAAGGACTGTCATAAAGATTAGATGTTCCAAATGTGTTGGATATTCTCCAGCTAAGTCAGAGGACAAAGATAGCACTTTATACTTCTGAAATTATATATTGCTAGAGAGGAATAACAGCTATTTTTCAGCTATATAAAATAATCATCTACAACACTAATACTAACATTTTCTTCTGCAAAGGTTTCGTGATGCTTTCTTTTGGATTGCGGTGTTGTAAAAAATGACATGGTAAAATGTATAGCTCTGGGAACAAAAAAAATATTAGGGAAAGAAGAAAGTTATATTTCTACCAAGACATGCCAGGTATACGAGTGCAAGATATTTCAGAAAGAATTAATAATGTAGAGGAAAGTCTGAATTTTTTTAATTATTTTTAATAGGAAAAAATAATAATTATAAGCAATTTGAGAAGGGAATACCTGCAGCTAACATTATATGTATCAAAGTTAAGTGTACATAGATGAATGAATTCTTTATTGTTACATTTTTTATTATTATTTTTCATCTCATAAGGAAAAAAGCAGTGCAATAGCCCAAATAAGCAAATCTTTACATTAGGCTATTGAAAGGTAGAATAAGTGTACTAGAGAAAGGAAAAGAAACGGCAGCAATATTACTGTGTGTATAGACTGCAATGTTATGGAAGGTTGTATGACACAGACTGCTTTGGAGACACGGTGAGATTGTCTCCACAGAGGAACTGACCAAGGTGGAGCCAGCTGGGCTGCCTCGTACATGCAACACAGCTAAACCACAACGCATATCATCCTCCTGTGGATAGCTGAGAGCTAACTGCTTTGTGCATCCTTGTAATCACTACAGTTATCTCACTTTCTTTTATAATTACTATGAGCTAAATATGGGCAAAGAACAGTTTGGCATTCAGAAGATTTAAAGTAAGCTGTATTGCTGATTCCTCTATGACTGTCCAATGCATGGGATGAGAGTGGGTTTATAACAATTGCTCTCAGAAAATGACTAAGGATTAAGTCACTTTAGTTAGGGAACCCTGTACATTGTCTTCCTAGATATTTTTAGGATTCCACTGTTTGATACAAAGGGAAGTACTGAATATATATAGGATTAGGCAGATCTATTATCACAAAAAACAATGTTTAAAAGCACTAGACAGTTTGAGTGCCCACACATTTGCATAGCTAACTTGCTATCAGTTTTCCTAAAGCACACCTTATCAAGATTTTCTGTAAGCGGCCTTACCGTTCCCTTAAGTTACCTTAGCAGCACCTTAGTGTAGACAAAGAGCACAAAAGTAGTTGTTTCTGAATATCCAGGTCATAGCCTATATGAACTCTGAAGCATGAGAGTGAGTAGGGACGATGGCTCTAAACTCACTGAATTAATTCTATGACACCAAATGTCCTTTTGTTTCTTTTTATTTTTCCCTAAGAACTCCAAGTCTCTTAAGGGGGAAGACAGGACAAAAGTAATAGGGTACTTTTAATCCAAATAAACAGAGAAGAACATACTGAAAATTTCAGGTCATAAAATGAAAAAAATAAAAAAAGTTAAAAAAGAAAGAGAAAATATTAAATTAACAGTGGCATCTCATTGCTTCAGATTGCTTTCACTCTCAGTAAAACTACCACTGGGAGGAGACATCACAAAAGAACAAGAGAATACGAGGAAAGGAAGAAAGACCCATACAAGTCCTAGAGCAAAAACCACTGAATATAAGAACATACACAGACAACAGAAATAATCATTATTATTAGCAGCAGGTTTCCCAGCAGCATCAGGCTCTAAAGCAGAAGAATTTGGAAAAGTGACAGTAGTAAATGGCCTGCAAAAACGCTAGTGACAGGAGATCTTCCAGGCTAGTGTCAAAATGTTGGATGACGCCACATCAAAAAAAAAAACTTATCTATCAAGAATTTCTATTTCAGAGATCTCCAACTTTTAAATTGTAACATAAACCTTCTGTGTATACATAAATCTTACTCAATCTCATGTACCAGTACTGAGCTCATAATTTTCTGAACTTCCATCATTTTTTGCCCTTTTGCAGCTCTGTGTAATAGAGATGTGGGCAAATCTACCCTTCACATCCCCACAGCTGAGATCTGAGCCAAGCACTGCAGTGGAGCCCGGTCATCATTACTTCTTGATTCAAGAGACTCAAAGGATCTTTAAAAAATGGTCTAAAACCATGCTGTATATGAGAACGACTGCTCTGGATCAGACTTGACCTTGACCTTGATTAAGAATTGCTTCCCACCTATAATTCCAGTTTCTAAGTCTCACCAGTTTAGAAACTTCCTGAAATAGCTCTTAAATCTGTTGAGAAGCTCTTCCATGAATTTACTTCTCCTTTCTTGAAACCATTTGTACTTTTGTTTTCAGGCACATCCCAAAACACTTACCTTACAGCTGTTGAGAGCTGGTCAATAGGAAATACTAGGGACAGAAGTACATTATAGTATTCAGTAGCATTCAGATATTAACTATGTGCTGTGATTTGTTCCTTCCCAGTACCCAAAAATCAATTGTTTGTTGTTTTTTTTTTTGAAAAAAGAAACTTTAAACCAAACACAACCACCACCAGCACCCCTGCCCCTGATTTCTCTTGACTTTAAAAATAAGGACACTATAAAATATTTAGAAGTTAAGTGAGACTATGGCTCAATCCACTCACTTCCAAATCACTTTTATCTCTCTTTTTTGTCCCCTTGATATGTAGACTAAACACTACCTGTTTGCTGTCTTGAAAAAAACTCCAGGCACAGGAAAAAAAAATTCCTCAGATGTTTACTTGAAAATTTTGCATGTGGGGGAGAGGAGAGAGGGAATCCTGAGTTTAAGTTAATCATGCTTGTGACCTCTTCATTACAAACACTGTCGAGAGCCAGGGAATTTTAATTTCTTTCATAATAAAAGAATAATTAAGACAGAGTGTTACTTTTTCAGCATTTGTAAAATCTACATTTACATAATCTACCTTGAAGCTAGCTGACCCATGGTGAATGGAATTAAATAAGCACTTGTAAGATGCAAGTGATCTGACCTATTGTAGACAACACTTGTATTTATTCTAAAGCACAAATAGAGAAGAAAATATCTACATTGCAGATTCCTTCATTTGTTCAGATGACTTTCACCTCTTCTTTGGGGTCTTGAAGGACTTCGGAGTATGGCAGAGACAGTTCTGGATATGTGTGGAGTCACAGATGTGGCTGGTAACTAAAAGAAATAAGTGCTCCCAAATAAAGCTGAGGCATTCCTGCTTGAGGTAGCAATGAATTGCCATTTCAAAGATTACAATTGTCTATAATAGAAGGCCTGAACATCCCCTACAGCTTTCAGTGCCTAAGTTCTTGTACCTGTGTCATGGTTTGATGTGGGGGGGGGGAGGTTCTGGTGGCAGAAGCTGCCCATCAGATCGGACTCCCATCCCGCTCGAGGTTTGAGCCAATCGGCGCCTCTGTGAATTGCCCTATTTACATTGGGACAAAGGAACCAGAAAGGTGTGTGCCTTTGCCCAGGAGCGAGGACAGGGGAGGGGGGTGCTTCCCCTGCTCCCTGGCGCCAGGCCAGGTGGCAGCCCGGGCCAGGCCAGTGCCACCCGCTGAGGATGGCGGCAGCAGAGTCGCTTGGGGAACTTGGGGAGAGCCCCACTCCCGCGGTGCCCACTGGGCCGAGTTCACCCAGAGAGGACTGAGATCTGAGAGAAACGGCCACACCGACACCAGGTCAGCGAAGATGGAACAGGACGAGGTGTCCCGGAACTGAGTTTTCCCTGCAACCGGTGGCAAGACGGCAGGTGGTGCCCTGCAGCCAGGCAGTCCCGGTGGAGCAGAGACCCACTTGCAGTCCGTGGAGAACCCTCATTGGAGAAGAGATGCCTGGGCCTGAGGACGGTAAGCGTCTAGAGTCCGTAGGACAACCCACGTCGTTGGGGAGGTGTTTTGTTTAAAGGAGATGCCTGAGCCTGAGGACAGTTGTGAAGCATTGGCACAGGTAGAGACGCATTTAGAGTCTGTACAGAGTCTATATGACAACCCACGCCAGAACAAGTGGCAAAAACTCCCTAAGAATCCGAGACTGTGGTAAAGCCCGCACCGGAGCAATCCGATGGGGAAGGATTGCATCCTGCAGGTAGGACTCATGCTGGAGAAGTTTGTGGATTTTCCTCATGAGTAGGGGATCCACTGGAGCAAGGGAAAATGGTGTAAGAACTCCTTCTCCTTTGAGAAAAGAGCGGCAGTAAACATGGAATGAACTGACCTGCACTCCCCCATTCCCTGCCCCCGTGCACCACTAGGGGCAGGAGGTAGAGCCGGGAAGAAAAGGAAAGGGGGGTGGAGAGGTGTTGTTTTTAAGATCTGGCCTTGTTTTCTTTTTATTCTTTTAAGTAACTGGTTTTGCTTGTATTTATTCTTTAAGTACCTGTTAATAAATTGTTTTGCTTTGAGAAAGTCGAGTCTGTTTTGCCCGGGACCATGGCTGGTGGGTGCTCCCTCTGTTCTTGTCTTGACCCTCAGTCCTTTTATTATATATTTCTCCTCTCCACTTTACTGAAGTGAGAGAGCGGCTGTGTGGAGTTTAGTTGCTGGATTGGCCTAAACCCACGACAACCTGACTGTCTTTTATAGGAGGCAGAACTAGGTCTTAGGAGGCTTTTTTGTTTATTACACCTTGTTTTCAATCTCAGTATCAGAAACAGCTGCTACTGCAGAAAATCAAGTTTGGCAATGTGTCAATACATTGCAGGCGAAACACTCAGAGGTTAATGATTTGACCCTTTCTCCATCCCAAATTATCTTCTGAGACTGTTCTGCAAGCATGTTTTTTGTTACTTCATCTACTTCTAAAAACTATATTGCTTAGCTGTAAGAACCAAGCAGAAGAAGAACTATAAAAATCCTTCAGCAATCTGTGTATTTTCTGCTATTGAGCAAAATTCCATTTTTTATTATTTTAATTTTAAAATGTAATAAAGATTAGAAAACCATTTTCCCACACTCTAAAATTAGCACAGCTAGGGTTTGCTGTAGCTTCTATAGAAGACAGAGCTGCCTCATTTGGTTTTAAAATGGATACATTGAATATAGCACATGTAGGGAAGAATTAACTAACTGTAGCAAAATGTTTTTCTCAACTGCTTCTCTCTGCTGGAAATCCAACTATCATACTTAAAATCTAAGATAATGAGAAAGCCTCTAAACTGAAAAAGCATTACTTCTAATCATTTAAATCCCAGTTTAATATACAATTTTATAAAACAGAACAGCCTTCCTTATCTGAAACTCAGTTTGAAATATTTTCTTTTCAAATTTTAATACATTATTTTGTTGCAGATTCTTACAATGCGCTGCTACCAGCACTGGCATCTGAGTAACAGCAAGCAGACTCTTGCTACACTTGGGAGACAAAATCCAACCCAAATGTATAACAGCCCAGTGAAAAAAGCTGGAGGTAAGATGTGGAGTACACGCTGCGGTGTGACAACAAGCAATTTAGCGTGCCAGCAACAGACAGTGAAAAGAAAACATGGACATACACATTAGCAGGACCTAATCTGAAACAGCTGAGGCAAGTGAGAAATACTGCCAACTCCAGTAAGAGTTCTACTTAGTTGAGAGGAATTTCATTCAGTGGCAGGCACACAATACTACAGTATTGCAGAGGTGGTGACTTTCATCTTCTGTTTATGGGACCACGAGGAGCTAGAGACAAGTACAGAGAGTACAGGTGTATAGGATTTTCCAAGTGTGCTATTTATAGTGCCTGACACAAGCCATTTAAAGATTGAGTGTCCAGCTCAAAAAAAAAATCTACATTTCTTCTGTTATCATAAGTAAACATCTGCTTCTTGGGAGGAACTTGACCTTTCCAGGTTCATATCTAAGATGGTGTAATCCTCCTTTAGGAGATGTCCTTCTCTTGCCCTTAAATATATAGCAATTCTAGATGCTTAATTTTCAGATAGTCAAAGCTAGGAAACGGAATCCTATCAAATTTGAGGAGGTGAAGCAGGGAAGCAGAAGAAGCGATGGAAGAGAGAAGGAGATTTCTTATTAACTTTTTTGTTCTTTTTCTCTAGTATCTAATATTCAACTAGTAAAGATTAATATTCATTCCTGCTAAGAGCACATGCAGCACATGAAATAAATACTATCTTATTCGGGAAAAAACACTCCAAACATATCAGGAAACATTAGTATTTCAAAGTGATGAAGAAATTAATGTTTTACATGCCTGAAAAACCTGGAAGCCACTTCACTTGTAACTCTACTAACTGAAAGTAAAAATAACTTTCAAAATCTGTTTCTGTTCCACGTGTTTTTTCTAATGAAGTAGTAAAATGGAAAGGGGAGTGTATTTCAATAATGCAGATGAGGTTTCTGAGTAAATCCAAGGCTTTCTGCACACTGTGCCTTCCTGATGCCCCCTCCCACTGAGGTAGCATGCCAGCAGTTTGGCTGCCATACTGGGATATGGACTGAAAATTTATTTATATGCAAAGTAGATCAACCTGTCTTTCTGACAAATGCAATTGTATCTAAACTGTTTTCAAAGTATACGAAAAGGGTACTGAATGCCAGACACATTGGTCTTCACCGATGGGCTTGAAGGATATAGCTTTTATTGCTTGATGGCATAATAACCTTTTTTAAAGGTTATTTTTTAAGTGTTTATTGAAGTTTGTTTTCACACCGTATTTACAGAAACTGCATTACTGAACTGAATTATTTTATTACTGTAAAGTTAAGCAAAACAATGTTTTCTCATTGTTTTTGTTGTGATAGCGTTAATTTTCTGCTTAGCAGCCTGTAAATTGCTGTGGTTTGGATTTGTGACCAAAACAGTGTTGATAACACAGGGATGTTTTAGCTATTATTGAGCAGTGCTTACAGAGTGTCAAGGCCTCCTCTGTCTCTTGCACCACCCCACCAGTGAGTAGGCTGGGCATGCACAAGAAGTTGAGAGGGGACACAGCTGGCACAGCAGACCTCAACTGACCAAAGGCTTATTGCACACCACATGACGTCATGCTCAACAATAAAAGCTTGGGAAGAAGAAAGGGGGATGTTCAGAGTGATGGCATCAAGTGACTGTTATGTGTGGTGGAGCCCCATTTTCCTGGAGATGGTTGAACACCTGCCTGCCAATGGAAAGCACTGCATCAATTCCTTCTGCTTTACTTCTGTCTTTATCTCAACTCATGAGTTTTCTCACTTTTATCCTCCTGTCCCACTGCAGGGGGAGTGAGTGAGCAGCTGTGTGGTGCTTACCTGCCTACCGGGGTTTAATCACACCACTATTATCACAACACTCATTACCACCTTTACAAGAGATAGAAGTTTTACATCTAAGCACACTTTATGGAGTGCAATTTCTAATGTGAATGTAGCCAAGCTTTTGATGGATAGACTCTTGTAGCGGCTTGTTTGCAGAACATTCAAACACTAGTTCATATAATTTTATATAATTACATAATAATATCAAAATCTGAGGGTATTATTATTGAACTGCACAACAAATGTTTAATAATATCAGATCTGTATGTAATAATTTGACTCTTCACATTTAGAAAATAAACCAAGAAACATTAAGTAAACATAAAAAATTAAAATAATTATTTAAATTAAGAATAAAAGAGATATCATCTGCACATATGAATATATTGTGTACATGTGACTTGGGTTATGTGCTGTTTTAACATTACATGCTTTAGATATAGCAGCATTATAATGCAAGCATAAAACGGAGACAAGTTAACATTTGTGCAATATATTCTTTTAGAAAAACTATACGAGCTATTTCAAAAACATGCTGGCAGTTTCCTAGTTATTGCTTCTGGAAATGGTCCCATAAAGTAAGTGCAAGATGCCCTCTAAATTATAATGTAATTTTCTTATTTCAGTGGAAGGTAAGCATTTTGAATACCATCTTGTTTATCACAAACAGGGAGCACCACATTTGCTCAATGGAAAATTTTAATCAGTTAAGTGAAGTTTGTAGCTTCAATTTAACTTTTGTTAACTGTCTGTTTTAAATACTATACTACAGAATATGCTTCTGGTCAATTGATGAAAATGACCCATCCACAGAATTATCATTATTGCACATGTGAAGTTACACACTGCATGAGAATTTTTGTACACTATAGTATCAATCTTGCCTACTACACTTATTTTAACAAGTTACAAGGAGTAATTCCAGAGTATAATAAAATAGCCTCCCATAAAGGGTAAATAATATCCTCAGATCCAACACAAAGTCTTGTCTTTCATCTAGTTTCCCTTTTTTTGTCTGGGGAGGAAGAATCAAGGATCTCCAGCTGCTGCACATTTGAGTATTTACTTGCCTAAAGTGTGTCTAAGATATGTTGGACCTACTGTATTTGTATGACACCAATTAATTAATATGAATAATTATTCATATGCAGCTAATCCAACATATTTGCCAAAGCAAATTTAATGAGCGTGGTAGGATCACTTTCTTTATGCATGTACAACAGTTACAAATCTTCCCAGATACATCAGAGGGATACATCTTCACTATGGAGTCCTCTTTATTTTAAGCATATTTTGCACATAAGAACTAGGTCTTTTATGTCCCATCATAACAAGCTTATTATGTATGCACTATTCTATTCATACATATGTGCTTGAGGCAGAAATATGGCAATCATATCTGGAGAAGGTGAATCACTACTCTGGGAAGTCGTGTTTGGGCCCACTGTAAGTGGACCACAAAAGATGCCACTATCCAGCTCTTGTAGCACTAAAACCCAGAGCAAAGGAAACGTTTCCCTGTAAAAGATATGTTCCAGTGGCTTCACTGAGTGGTACTCAGAATAGTTTGGTGGCTTCAGTAACCTGAGTAACCAGGGTTAAAAATTCCTCAAGAGCTTCCTTCTCAGTGAGAAGTAAGTCAAACATTAACCTTCACAAAGGTGTGCCAGAGTGTAATGTATGCGGGCAAATCATGAACTAACACTAGAGACAGTACAATGATTTCAGTCACAATCATAATACATCTGAGGACTATATGTCTTAGAAATTTTAATGTTATTTTGCTTACTAGTGCTAAAGCAGAATAAGGTTGTAAAGCAGTACTCCTGAGAGCAGAAATCTTACACATATTGGACATGTAGTGCCAATGGCTTCAGAAGAGATTAATTGCAAAGGAAGACAATGTTTGGTATGAGAAAGGACTCAGAAGTTTCACAGGTTTTTATCTAGAGGGAACCATTATGATAATCCAAATTTGATTTCTGGCAAAACAGCCCCAAAAGCTTCAATCACTAATTCTTTCACAGAGCCCACAATTCTGGCGGAGTTTGAGCATATATTTTAAAAAGACAGCTAATCTTAATTTAAATACTTTAAATGATGGAAAGTGCACCACAACCCTCAGCAAATTGTTACATAGCTTAATTATATTTTTCTGCTGAAGAAGTATACTTCATTTAGACTGAATTTATTAAGCTTCTAATTCCAGCCACTGGGTCTCATTCTCCCTTCATCGTAAGATTAAAGAGCCTTCTACTACCAGAAAACTTTCCTCATGTGGGCAGCTCCAAACTACAAACAATTCACCTCTTAACCTGCTTTTGGCTTACTTAAATAGATTAACTTTTTTTAGTCTTTTACTGTTGAGACAGGTTTTTGAACCTTACATTATTCTTTGAGTTCTTTTCTAAATCATTTCCAAACTGCTGACATCCCTTTCACACTCTTGAAATGAGAACTATTCAAAGAATTTCAATAACTTCTTGTTAATATCGTGGATAGTGCTAACCACCTTACACCTACTTGTTATTTTCACCTTTATAAGAAGAAAGTCTGTGTTTGGCTTCAGATCCATAAAATCACTTTGTGACCTCAGGTCCAGATACTTGTGCCCTGTGGCCTCCAACTGCTCTACTGGAACTGGTAAAGGTCCGTTTGAAATTCTTTCATTTTAGATAGAGATCTTATTAAGATCTGTCTTTCAGACAGAACCATATTAAGAAATGCTTATATATATGTAAAACTGTCATACATGGAAAAAGCCATCTGCTCTTATGTATGTATTACACCCAGGAGTAAAATCATTGATTAGCTGAACAGGTAATAATATAGTGCTAGATATAATTGATATTTTTATTAATTATAAAAATTTAATTAGTTAATTAGAAGAAATATTAAGTGTTTATAAATCATTGCTTACTAGAAATGGTTTCCACTTGGGTAATGTTAAAGCTAAAGTCAGGGGGTTTAGCTGAAGCTCTTATCCATTAAACGCACAGAGCACTCTATGCTTACTAAGCAAGACATTGAAGAATATCCTGAATAGTTTGGAAGCACAGAGGTTTTAAACTACAAAGGCCAGTCCAATAAATCAGTTTATGATTTTAAATATCTTCTCTGTATCTAGAAATTTTCCACTTACATTCAAACTGAAAGGAAAGCATTACTCCTCCTCCAAGTGAGTAAGCAAACCAAAAGGCAAGCAAATATTTTTAGATTTTCTCTTATAACATTTTTATCACTCATGCTTTGGTCCCCAAGGAGCAGAGGGATACTAGTTATAGTGGTTACTCACAGCAGGATTGTTTAGAGCAGAGTTTCCTTCTTCACAGAATTTTGATCATTTATGCTACAAGACAGCTTATTAAATATGAATTAAAGTTTGGATGAATGGCTGAATTGGTTTTACTCCAATGCAAACAATTTTAAACATGATTTTACAGTTCTTAGTTCTAGGGATAAAGAAATATTGTTCTTGGTTTCTACAACAATGATTGGCCATTTTCCTGAGGGCTAGAGTGATCCTCTCCTCAGCATCATTTTGGGGTTTCCTTCTTGTGAATGAGAATGAATGAAAATCATATTTTCCTCTGTATTGTACTTCTCCTTAATTCTGTCTCACTCTGCTGTGCTGTCTTTGAGGGATGGACAAACGACAGTAGTTAGTTCCTGCTATTGATTTGCAGCCTACAAATTCTCCCTCTGTGGGACTTTAACTAAGTTTGTCAAGAACTTAGAAAGAGAGCCATCTCCTTTACTTTTCCAGATTCTTTATGAACACACATCCACACAAACTTCAGTATAAGAGTCACCAGGAATGAATATTACTACTTTCTTATTCCTGCTTTCCCTCTGGCAGACATTCAAGGAGAGCCTACAGGTTAGAAAAGCCAGGCTTGTGCCACTTCATCCTCCACATGTCCTCCACTGGTCCTTAGACAGCAATAATATGATTGTTCAGAGGCTCACATTTCTTTAACATGATAGCTGACATTTCGATATTCTGAGATAACCTCTTATTTCCACACAGGTGAGAGAAACTCCTGCATGTCTAGGGATTAGTGACATTTGGTAGATGAGCTGTTTTTTCTATTCTGCTTCTAAAGAAATTACTAGAAATGGCTTCAATGTCACAAAATTGAGGACATTTTCATTTCCTTCCCTTCCCCATGACTTTTGGCAAATATTTAGAAAAATTATTAGCTGCTTTCTCAACAGTTTGCAGAGCTGCGTGAAACTGGATTCCTTGCTTGCTGGAAGCAGTGTTTCCAGTTTTTATTTGATTGATTTTTTCATCAATGTTCTGCTTCAACATGTTGAGATCTTCTGTGAAAGCCAGATTATGACAGATCCTAAACCTCAAACAGGATTGACAAATTTCAGTTGCCTTTGCATGTAAAACTATGCAAAGTCCTGAACTCACAGAATTTCAAACAGCATCTTAGTACATGGCTCAGAGGCTTTGCAGAGCAGAGCCAAATCTGGATGAATTCCTGGGGTCTGCACAGCCCTCCAGCTCCCCTGTAACTTTGTAAAATACATTTCTCTGCTTAAAGTTCTGCATGGAGCTAACAGATAACTCTTCTCATAGAACTACAAGATTTGCAATCCTGTATAGAGTTTTAAGGTAATCCTTGTGGGGCCTATTTCGCAAATATCAATTGCAGTCAATGAAATAAAACATAATTATAGGCAATGCTGTAGTTAGAAAGATAACTTGATCTTGGGTCCTATTTTTAGTAATAGAAAACAATGCATTTCTGTTAAGAAATATTCAAAACCCCTCAATGAATTCCAAGCACAAATATTTCCTGCTTTTTCTAATGATTATTTATCAAAACACGACAGGATGCTCATCTCTTTTGTTGTCTTAGAGCAGTATCCTAGACTGAATGCAAGTTCTGTACTGTTCCATGCTGAGGTATATATAATGCCTGTTAGTTTCAGAATAAAGTTTTGATAGCCTTCTGAGCACCTGTATTACATTGTAGATCAACATCACCCACTGTCCATCATTGAGGTCTCTGGAATAAATTTTAGAATGTAGCTAGACTTTGCTTCATGTCTTGAACTGATAATGTGTTATTTTTCTGGAAGTGTATTTGTTCACATTTTTTTCAAGTTAGTATTTTTAGACTAAATTTTTAATCTCCGTATAAATTCTATATCGCAATTTAAATTATATTACTTCTTTGTAGTAATGTTACTGCTGATATTCTCTGTCCTGTTTTATATATCATTAGTAAAGACCATTCATGTGAGAATCATTCCAACTTCCACAGCAAAAATTAAGATATTAATCAAGATGGATAATAAAATCTATTGCTGTGGAAAGCCACTAGACACCTCCGGTCAACAAAATGCTATTTATCTTAACAATTAGCTTAGATGTCTTCTGAACAACATAAAGCAATTTGTTGACATTTCCTGCACAGAATCCTGCCCTCCACAAAACAACCAGCCTCTGTTGTCAGGAAGCAAAAAGAAAAACACATTTGTGAGAGTACCACAATTAGCTATTTATAGTTACTATGGAAACAAAGCAGAATCAAATAAGAACCAGAGCTTCTGTGATAATACTTTTGTTCATTTGGGAAGAGTATTGAACCGTAGGCCTGCTTTTGATAGCATTTCTCTTCAAAAAATAATGCCATTTAGTGTGATGGATTTCACATTCAGGAGTACCCTATTTGATGATAATAAGTGGAGAGATAGGAAGGCTTAAATTCTGCTAACCTATAAACACAAGCAATGTGTAATATAGGAAGTTTTACACGTCTAAAGGAAAAAATCCCAAAGCAGTCTGTAGAACAGAAAACGTTGGTGCTCTTTGCCAGATGTTCTTTGCTACAAAAAAAAAAAAAAAAAAAAAAGCACCCTTGCTTTCTCAATGAATTAAGTTGATCCCAGTATCATGAAAAAAACATATTTGTGTAGACCTTATTGGGCTGCATGGATTAGCTATTTCACATATCAGAAGTTGGAAACTTCTCAAATTACACTGAGTCTGAAGAATATTATTATGAATGGAAGAACTTAATCAAAATGCTTAATCAAAAAGATTCCAGATAATATTTTTGTTTCAGAATACATTTTTGCTTAATAATGAATACTAATCTGATCATTGCCCATTCTTATTGCAGATGCTCATGAAATCAACTCTCTAGCTGTGTAACAAATTGACTGAGAAAATTAACTCCTTAACTGTGTAAGAAATTTATTGCGACACCAACTTAAAAAATTGCTTTCTTCTTCATACCTATCTATCCACTTCTAAAATTAAAAAAAAAAATCAGTTTTAGCTTTTCACATGGTTTTCAGACAAAAGACAACATACAAAATAGATATACACCTACAAATAAAAATTGCATAAAAAATATACAATTTGCTTTGTAGTCCAGTTTTAAAATAATTTTTGCTCTCAGTTTATAGTCTTTGCTTGTACTATATTTTTATATTATTATATTATATTACAATATTTTATTATTTACATACATAACTTGTGTGCAGTAATAACCTGTGTGGAGGTAACCAAAGAAAAGTTTATCCGATAGCTCCATCACTCTTACTAATACCACTATTTGTCTCTGATCCCTCTGACATCTATTGATTATTTGACAAGGCGAGGTATTTAATGATATATTTTTGAACAACAGTATTTCTAAAACTGTGAACTATACTACTGAGATTTGTACATAAGAGTCTTTCTTGCTAACTGCAAAAATTGTTAGCAAGTAAGGGAAATTAAGGGTTAATAGTTTTGATTTTTTGCATATAGTAAATCCACCGTCAGAATTTTAGGACTATCATTGCACATCATGAAGAATCTTTATTCATTAAGAAATTAGATTGTATCATTTCTGGTTTGATTCTTGAAATATTTCAAACGACACTTTACTGAAATAAACCCATAAACGATACACAGATCTTTTTTGTCAAATGGAAATATTTTGTGATGTAATGTTTTCACCAATTATTTAAGAAGGAATTTTGCCATGTAATAACTTCACAAACAAGTTTTTAACATTCTGGTAACAACTATGATCTTTATTTCATCCAACGATGCAAAATGTAGTCATGAGTGTGATGATAACAGCTTAATTTCTGGTTTAACTTTTTTCCCCAGTGGAACATTGTCTGAACAATGCATGGATATTTTATTTAAATATAGCAAAACGTTTTGGGTACATTTCCACAATAATCAACAGTCTGTTTTTTTAATTCAAAAGCCTCATATAGCTCTTGGAAAAGGTAACCCCACAAAGAACCAGGAGGACTGGAACTATTACAAAAAATTAGCATCAATCATAAGCAGCTGTTACCTATTGTAAATGTTAGCTCAAGCCCTGGAATATGACATTAACTTGAAAGAGAACATGAAGTTATATATAAAAAGAACATCTTCACATCAGTATGTAAATGTGTGAGGAGGGCTCAAAATATCATACTTTCTGACACTTCAAATACATTTGCTTTTTGCACTCAACATAATTTATAGTTTAGATTATGTATTCTAAAAATTTCTAAAATTTTACATTGTGCCTTTATTCCTATTTTTACAAGCTTAAGATAGGCAAAGGATGTGGCATGGATTTTTACTTTGAGAGGAGAGCAGGTCTGTTCAGATATGAAACTTGGAGAGATACTGATGTGTAAGTTAACCTAGAGTATATAGAGCTAATGTTATATGAATGAGTTACCAATTGCTGAGGAATCCAGTGTTGTTTTTCACACAGTGTTACTCCCTGTCATGACATGGTCCATGCAATTAGTGGATCTCTTCCTTGAGCCTGAACAAGAGTATCCAGTTCATAGAAAACAATGAGCATGCCATGCTGTTTCTTTGTGTTTCAAGATATTTACATTCTATCCACTTTGTGTACTAGGTTTTTGCAAAATGCACAACCCAGGATTAATGTTTAGGGAAGAAAAAAAAAAGTACATGCTTTAACTTTTTGTGTTATGGAACAGGTGAAAATATGGTTTTACATATAAGATTGATGGCACCCAGTTGTATCAAACCACTAAAGATGAACCAAACGGTAGATTAAAGAGAAGAGGAACTTACCGATGTCTATGAAATTAAAAAATGTTGAGAGCACAATTTAAATGTATGAAAGTAATTACAGTATTTTACACAGTCCTTAGATGTAATTAATTTTAAATATATGAATTATTTTGGAAATTATCTCAATGTAAGGGTATTCAAATATAAAAAGGATATTACCATCAACTTACTGCAATTCATGTGTCCAGGCAGGTACAGGAGTGTCCCTGACATTCAGCATAGATTTAGATGCATTACATGCATTTACTGTTCCCACTGTTGTTACTGCTCATGGGCATTACCATGGCAGTAACCTCTGGGAATTTGTGTCATGAAGGACAGCCAGCAACAGTTTGCCATCTCACACATACACTGTCCATCAGTCTGCTTTCCTGAGACTCAATCTAGCATCTTAAGTAGCTTTTGACTTTTCTCAGTTTTATCTTTATTCTCTCTTTTGGAGGAGAAGGGAGTTCACCTCTCCACCACAGACAGAGAATCATCAGACTGCTGCTGCCGCGCTGCTTCACTGCTCCTTCCACAAAAGATGCCAGTAATAAAACACTCTAAAGGAAAGACCAAGCTATGGATGAAAACTGATGCCCACAGACGCAGAGACAACGAATTGTAGTTATAGTGGCAGCTTTATGGCAAGAAGAAACATAAACTGTTACTAGAGTCCAACTTGCTCTCACACCCAGAAAGATTCTGACTACAACCTATTCTGTATTTCAACTAATCACCAGTTCAAAGATGCGTTTCAGTCATTGTCCTAGTTTTAGCTGGGACAGAGTTAGCTCTTCTTTTTAGCAGCTAGAAGAGCTCCGTGTTTTGGTTTTACTCAGAGGCTCGCTCCGAGAAGAATGCTGATAGCAAGCTGGTGTTTGTGGTTGGACGTGAGACTCCAAGGACTTTTCAGTGTGCCGGAGTGCAGAAACATGGCGGGATAAGGGGGGAGCATAGCTGAGACAAGGGGGACACGATTCCCCTTGTGATTTGTGGTGGAACTTAAGATTGAGGCCCAAACTGGCCAATCAGTATTCCATATCATGCAGTGTCATGCCCAGTATAAAGGTGAGGGACAGCCGAACAGAAGGGCTTTTGCGCTTTGGCTCTTTCACCGCTTTTGCTCTTTTGCGCTTGCTGCGCTTTTGCTCTATTGCCTTTTTTTTTTTTCTCTCTCTTCCAGTACTCCCACTCTCGGAGTACTCTCTCTCTCTCTCTCCCCCCCTCTCTATTTTGGGGCCTCATGTTCGTCCGGGATTGCAGCTTCGGGACGAGACGGGCTTCGCATACGAGGGGGTGGTGAGCACCTACACTGTGTATTAAATCATCTGTATATAAATTGTTCTTATCTCAACCCATGGGTTTCCCATTTCTCCTTTAATTCTCTCCCTCATTCCTGGGGGTGGGGGAGGGGGAGTGACCATTTGTGTGTGGGATTCGGCCTAACCCACGACAGTCATGTACAGAGAATTACAGTGGTGGCAGCACCTAACTTTTCTAATTACAAGGGACTTGTGAGTATCAAGTTTGTAATCAAAGTTTTTAAAAAAATGTCAACAGCATATACAATGCACACATTATTGTAGTGTGGTATAACTCTTCTGTTGTTATGACTTTGGAAAGCATTCTGTCTCCCTTCCCTCCCTTCATGGTGATAAAAACATCATAACTCAGTTTTCTTTTTCTTTACCACAGCTCTTGATCCGAGCTCGTATACTGGGCTTGTGATAAGTTGTGTATTTACATCAGCTTTTCTGTTAAGAAGGAAATGACTTTATGGATGACATCTTGGTTGAATCTACATCAACAGCAATATTTCTTTCCATTCATTGGAGCCAGAATTTCATAATGCAAGCTCAAATTAATTAAAAAATTATTACTGTAAGACATGCAGCTTCCAGAGGCAGAGTTTGTGTTGTTTTCAAATGCTTTTAATAACATAATGATGCATAATTTTTCACACTTTCATATAAGTAAAACATGTCCTTGTCCAGAAAAAAAAAAAAAAGGACAAAGAAAAAAAAATATTTCAATTTCCTATGGTGATACCAAAAAAAGGTGAAAACCCAATAATATAAAGAATAAATTTAGTATAATTGTGTACCACAAACACTATAACACACTAATCAATCTGATGTTTTTTTGTAATGCTGTTTCAGAAGAATGACATATTTCAATATGTCCTACTTTTCCATATTTAAATACACTGGCTTCATTTCAGTATGTTTAGAACTCCTGAATTTTCTCACTGTAAAAGTATCATAAAATCCTTGTGATGTACTTAGATATCTAAGTTTCAAAAGAACAACAGCTTCTTAAATCTCGACTTAAATTATTTTTTTTGACTCAAAACATATGTTAGTATGCTACTAATTGTTGAAATCAATCAAATCCATGCTTGAAAAATATTTCTATCATTTTGGTGATGAACTTGCTTTGGAAGTGTTGCTAATACCTTAATAAATCAGTGACTTAATATCAGATTATTTTAATTATTATTTTTCTCGTAAAATTGGAACTGACATGCACATAAAGGTCTTTGAACACCTGAAATTCAATAAAAATAATTGCATTTCTTAGCCTCTCTTTCAAGTCTTTTTCACATTTGATTCTCATTTTTCTGCCATCTTTCTCCTCTAATTTCTGATAACATCATGTTTGATGAAATTGAGTGAGTCAGTAAGAAAGAATGTGTTGCAGACTTCTGTTTATAACCCAGCATCTGACTGATTTATAATATTAGAATATCTTGTAAGCCATGCAAACAAGTATAATGTGTTTGTTAGCTAGATTCTTCATTTAAAATGTTTCTGGTTTTGTTGATAAAAAATATTACTTCTCCAAACAGTGTATCATCAGGGAAAGGCAAGAGAAATGTTTCCTCATCCTATTATAATTAAAGAAGGCCTTCTGCTGCCAACAAATGTACATGTGTTTGCTTCTAAAGGCACAGTCCTTATGAAAGAATTACAATAAATACATTTTGGTTGATTAAACAACAGATGGCTGACATCTTTTACACTTTCATTTTTCCAGTGGTATTTTACCACCATCTAAAAAGCTTGAATTGTAGCACTTCTTGCATTTTTGTTGATTTTGTGATGGGAACTAATGTGGGAAAGAGTAATGACATCTTTTTGAAGGGTAAATGTTTTGCAGCACTTTTCTGCACGTAAAGTCTGAGACAGTGAAAAAGAATAGGTAATTTGAAGGGTTTAGCTTTAGTTATGAAGCTCAGTTGGTGAGAGATTGGAGTGAAGAAAAACTACGTTGGCAAGAAATTCCTAGAAATGGCAGTATGCCTCCTTTCTCCTTATTGAAAAATGTAAGAAATTGTTGTAAACGTCCAGTTCTTATTGCTACACCATGACCTTTGACTTTGGAAATAATGGTTTTTGTAAAAGCTCCTTTTCTCCTCTCTAAGCAATTTAGAAAGTGGAAGATGAGAAGGAAAGTGCAATAGCGTTGGAAAAACTGAAAGGTTCTAGATGAAACAGAAATGTTTGATCTGAACTCAGAAGCTCCTTAGGCATGGATTCCCCAGTGAAAGCATTTGGATCGGTCAGTAGAAGTAAAAATCTAAAACTTTCCTTGTAAACAAATGTTAGTAAGACCGACCTTCCTGTGAAAGGAAGACAGTCATGCTACACATGACTACTTTCATCTCATGCTTCGAGTCAGGCAGCGTTGTTCTCAAGTGTAGCTCCTCAGCAAGCAGAGCTCACGTGTCACCATCAAACGTGGGCAGCAGAGACACAGTGGGCCAGGCTGCCTGCACGGGCAGGAGAAGGCACTCCACTGTCTCCATGTCCTCCCACTCCTTACCTTCTCCTTCCTCTCCACCACACCCAAAATACCTTTCGCACTTCTGTCGACGTTAGTCTGTCACAGGTTATTCAGATGAATCCTGGAGCGGCTAACACAGAGTAAATCATTGGGAAAAGCAGAGTAAGTTGCTTTAAAGCAGAGTTAGTCAAATATTTTTGGCAAGTGAAATTTCATCAAGATGTTGGATTTTTACAAAGCTGAAAAGCTGTCCAGAGATGTGTCAGTTTAGACAAAGAGGGACTTTTTTTAATAAGTGTGTGAAGAGAGACAGGGAGAGAGAGACAATTCAACGTACAGGCATAAATGTACCCACATTCTCAACCAAAATGCTCAGTCAGCATGATTCTCTTCTTTGAAAATGTTCAGGAGCTATGTTTACCTTCCAACAAGCAATTTCAAAAGAAAGAATAAAACAAAACCAAAAAAAACTAACACCCTAAAATTTGACATAAAGTAGCATCGAGACTGCTCAATTTTGGACAACTCTAGCTTAAGGTGAGACAACCGAACAGAGAAAAATAAGATATTCTTATGGCAGCTTTCAAAAAATCCTGTAGTAGCTTACGTGTAGCAGTATTAAAATAGAACTTTTGAAGTTCAATTATTGCAGCCTTTAAAACTGCAGTTTGGGAGAAGTCTTAATTATGTTATTTTCATACAGTAAGCAATGCAGGGAAAAATATCCAAGTATTACCTCTCTGTAAGTGAAAACTGAAGATTGTGCTAATTTGAAAAATCATGTAAAGGAGTAGGATGAAATATTATTGCATTTGAACACAGTGACATGTAGCTGCTTTCTTTTCTGTTGTTTGTTTGCTTGTTTGTTTGTTTTTCCCATTTCTTGAGCAGCGTTCCTTATCAAAAGTATATCATTTTATCTGAGCTAAAGAACAAGCTGGAAAAGAGCCACATATATATCATACACTGTGTAAGTTGTCATCTTTGGGAGAAGGAAAACAAGAAGACTGAAGCACTGCGAAGTGCTTCAGTATGCAAAATATCCATATCCATTCAATATAAAAATGCAAGAGGAACTATGGTAAATGGTCTGAATTTACAACTCAGTCAGCAAAGGAAGAAGTATCTTGCTGCTGAACATTTCCACTGATCATTTTTCCACTGCTCTGAGATGTATAGAGACATTTTTTAATGAAAAACAATTGGCTTTAAGGACATTGGATAAAGGAGAGCAATATAGTACACTAATCACTGAGATATACAACATTGTGCAGAAGCTTCTGGGAAAAGCAGTCAGCTATATTGATTTGGAAGGTAAAGAAAAGAACTTCTGAATAGGAGATAAGGATAAAGAATTTGTACATGGCTCTTAGAGACCAGGGTAGAATCTGGGCTGCCCTGTACGTATGCATAGTCATACATACATGCTGCTTTTCCAGTGAGAATTCAACGTAGCTACTAATGTTTAGTTAAAACAGAGATAAATACTCTTTCAGCATTTGGTTTGTGCCTGTGTTATTTTGTGTAAATCTGGCTTATCTCCTTTCTTGACAGAAATTAAGAGAATGAAATAGCAATGGTTGGAGAAGCCCTCTAGAGGTACATCCTGAGTGAGACTTGGTGGAGCAGGAACTAAGACAGCTATACGAGATCACAAAAAGTCTGTCTTCATACCAGAAGAGCCGTAACAACGCGAATTGGCCATCACAGTGATGGAGAAATGAAATGGAGTGGGACACAGCCTCTCTCTTTTCATGGCATACAGGACATACACCACTTCGGAAGGTCCTACCTGGAACCCTAGAGCACTCCTCCATATTTTCTTTAGCAGAGAGATACTGCTCCAGGAGCAGACTCACAGCTACTCCATGGAGGGAAAAGATCACTTCCAGGGACATACTGGCTCCATACAGCCCAGAGTGCTAAGGCCACCTTTGCCACAGGGCTCACTGCTGTCTCATGTTAAACTTGATGAGTGCCTGGGCTCCCTGGACCTTTCCTGCAGAGCTTTTTCCAAGCAGTTGGCCCTCACCTCGTATTGCTCCATGCATTATTGTATTCCAACTGCAAGATTTTGCATTTCACTTTGTTGAAGTTCCCGAGGTTTCCCCCCATCATCTCCCTAGCCTGTTGAGTGCCACCTCCCATCTCTGCCCTCCAGCAGATCAATGGCACCCTGACAGAGAGATGGAGTTAACGAGTCTTCAAGACTAATGGGGATGTGTTTTCCAGACAAGAACGTGAGTTTGATGGCTATGTGCCTATGCTGTGGTAAACACTGCAGATAAAAGTTCTCCATTTATTAGCTGTTAAACTTAAAACTAATCCTGCCTTTCCAAAGCAAACCATAAAAGAATTCACCTGCTGCCCACACAGAGCATCTTTCAGTGCAACACCTGCAGCTTTTCCTTCTCACTTTGAGAAGGGTCTATAGGTCATGTGAAAGAATAGGATAAAAAGCAGGAGGTGGTGTTATGCCAGCCTCATTCTGAAGATAGCATTTATTTTACGTTTTATAAACTGCAAAATTAAAGGTATCAGTATGTTATAAGTACAGCCTCGTTAATACACAGAGCACAGTGGATTCTGCAAACAGTTAGATGAAAGGCGCGCTGTTGATACCTCTCACCCAATATCTTTCTACGCCACTCTGGGAAAATGTGTGTTGTCCTGCAAAACGTAGCCTTACAGCTACAGACAGCACTGAAGTGTGCTTGCTTCCATGGTCATAGACCCAAACTTTTATCCTTGGGGTCAGTGAGCAGTAAACAATGGTTTGAATTTGTTGCACTGCTATCTGTGCATGAGACTGTGAGTACATGAGAGAATGAGCATATACAAAGCATTTTCATTTTTTCTTGTTTAAGCTCAGAACTGTCTCTATTTCTGACTCTCATAGAGAGACACTGCACAGAAATTCATAATGCAAATGATCTCCACAGCTAGAATAAATAAATCATAAAGATATACCTGGTTTTCAGCCACTTTTTCATACTAAAGTAGTATTCTTAGTATCCTTATAAATGTTTGGCTTAAAGTATGGGAAATAATGGAGAACTTTTTTAATTAAGTGGCTGAAGTTATTAAACAAGAATATACAAATTAAAAAGAAAAAAAATAATATGAAGTCTTGATTAATATATCGCAAAGGAATATTTTGATTTAGGACTTTAAAAATGAACTAAATTTAGAGTACAGAAGTTATCAAAATGATTAATAATGACATACAACTACTATTGTAATTGCTCTACTAATCATAGGGGCATTATGCAAAGTTCTTTAACATGAACAACATCATTTGCATACGTGCTATTGCTAATTAGTTTTATGCTTTGTGCTAGCAGAATGATCACACACTAGGAGTGTATATTTGGAGTATTTGTAACAAGGAATTTATTATATAGTCTTCTACATTTGGTTATGATGGAAGATTTGGTAACTTTGTTGAACACTGAATGCTGTCATTGCCCTTTCCTGACTATGATAAAGGCGGGCAATGCATTCTCTGTAGTGACTGATGCAAAGTGGTGACAAAGGCCATTCATGTAGTTAGGAGAAAATAATCCACAGCGCCTTGTGAAAATGAAATTAAGCAAACAAATACTAAAACAATGACAGCTACAGGCTATTGAATTCATATCAATAATATCCTTGCTTTTCCCTAGCAAATAAAAAAAAAAAAAAAGAAACACTGCAAGCTGGTTTATATAAAAGGTCCTTTTAAACCTTTGGTTCTAGGGAAGGATGAGATCGCCACGAGGATGAAATTGAGTTGGTATATTCAAGACACTCCTCCAGATGTGGGCTACATCCAGAGAATTATTTGAAAATGTTAAGAAGATATACAAAAACATCATGCTGGCACCAAAAGGTTTTCAATCTACTTTCAGTTTGGCAGAAAGCACGTTAACATTAAATTAAATATACATGCTTACTATTACTTTGAATAAGGAATTTATTGTTATTGCATTGAATATTTTAATGAGTTTCATGCAGTAAACACTGCAAAGAACACTATAGCCAACTCATTCATTTTAATTAGTCATGTTATAAATTACGACAGGCTCGCTGCCTAGCATTAAGAAAAATGCCATTTCTGTATTCGCATGTAAATAACTGTGGGTGACAATTAAGAAAATGTTGATAGAGAAGTATGTAATTACTGCTACTAACCTTAAAAACAATTGAGGACTGAGTTATACCTGTTAAAATAGAAAGCTCCTTTGAAGACAAAACCCAAGAGATTCTTTTCATATGCTTGTTTTAATCCAGTTGATTATTATATGTTTAATGAATGCACAATCCATTGAAAGACAAAGCAATAAGGAACAAAGAAAAATATTTTCATTTTCCTGAAGATTGCATGGAATGAAGTCTAACTTACTGTAATATGGATTTTAATTAGTCTGTGTTTGATACAAGATGAGGATGAAATATAACTGTCTTTTATTTAAGTTTTGCTTTTCTGTTGACATGTTTGAATCAGTAATTGTAGAAGCTTGTGAGTAAATACGGACCAAACTTCTGTAATCATGAAGTATTTTGTTAATTCATTTTGCAGTGAAAAACTGCTTAGATTAAAAATGTATATATTAATAAAGTTAAAGTATTAAAATATATTTTAATAGGTAGTTTAATTTGTTTTGTTGTTCTGCAGTTTTTTCAAATATTTTTTAAAAGTAAGCAGAATTTATTAAAATGGTCTAATATTCATGCAACTATCTTGTTTTATGCTTCATTTGATCCAAAATAGTAGTTTTCAATTGTCAGCAAATTGAAAGATTTTGTACATCCCTATTTACATATTAACAACCTCAAGCTTTTACTGATGCTTAGGTAAAGGCATGGGATTGCTTGCATCAGTGTCACATCAGTGAGATTTATTAAAAAGAGTCATCATACGTGTTGGTGAGATATTGACAAATGTTATGAAATGTTAAATAATTATTTTCCTCAGGCATTGGCCAGGAAAAAAATTACCAGTAATAGTGTGAACCAGTTTTGAGGGTTTTCTAACTGTAACCTAAGCTGTTTAATTTCCACTGATCACATCATTCACATGGTAATTAATTCTAGGTCATGGGATGAATTAACCCTATTGTGCTCAAAAGAGTAACAAAAAATAGCGCGTCCTATCTACAGTGGCCTTGTCTGGTTCTTTCTGTAGTGAGTCCATACGAGAGATGCATGTTATCTACTAATTTTACCCTCCCCTTCCTCCCCCAAAAAATCAAAACTGGATGAAGCCACTACTGTTTCCAAAGCACGCTAAGCCCATCTGCATCTGGGAGGTCCTAATTGCTTCTCACCATACCAACAATGCCATCACAACCCACATGTTATTTATACTCCAATACTTCTGCCCCTAGCTTCTGCCAAATTTTCTCCATCATATCAAGTCACAAAAATACACTGAGATAATTCTCTTGATGTGTAGCAAGGAGAGACTCAGCTGTGTGGTACATGGAACACTCTGTACCCCTAACGCATTTCACTCATCTCTTAGCATAGAGTATGTCGAACGAGTCTTGTTAGTATAGGTCCATTTTCAGCTATGGGTCATAAAGCTATATCCAGTCACCATATTAAACCTGATCTGTAACCATTCCTGAATACTTAAGGTGTTCTGTCTGAAATATTTTTAGAAATATAGTAATTCAGTAATTTTCAAATTGCCCTACGCTTATTTAGTTGTACTTAAAATCTGACATCAAATTGCCGTTGCTGATGGAAGCGTAGAGGAAAATAATCTATGCATAGCAGTTCCAAATGGAAGCACTTCAAGTAGAAAGATATGAGAGCTGCTGGGAGCTCTTGCAGCAGTGACTGATCTGGTTATAGATTGATCTCCTTTGTGCAAGCCAAGCCTGCTACAGCAATAGCTTGTCTCTTTTCTTGGGTGATTTCAAAAGCATCACACAAAAAATTAGGTAAAATGAAAGATCATACTTCTCCTTTCTAAATCCCACACTATGCATGCTACAGAGCTTTGCGTGGTCTGGCAAACGAATGCAAAGCAATGAACTTGCAGGTAAAATTCAAGAGTGCACAATGACTTCTAGCTGAGGAGCAGTGTTAGAATTTACAGTATCTGTAGAGACAAAACATGGTTGCCTATGGCCCCTGGAAATGGGAGAGGCAGCAGTTCAGGTAGGGCTACAGTAGTCACTGGAGAAGTGAGTGATGACCAAGTAAAAAGAAATGCAGGAAAGACAGTCTAATATCTGCTTTTGAGGACAGAACGACAATTACAATGTCCTGGTGGATTATTAAGCTCTCAATCCAAATATCAATGGCAGCAGCAGAAGACTTTAATTAGTTTTATCTTAATATTAGCCTTATCTTACGTTTTGACATATAAAAGCCACGTTTGTAGGAAGACTGTCTGAAAATTATTTATCTTAGCTCTCCCTTCAGATTCTTTCATTTTGGTAGAATTCAAAAGCTTTGGGAGTGGGCATGAATAACAAAGTATATAAGTAATTTGGTTGGTAATGCTCATTTGCCGTCTTCTCTCTTTGCTAACAAATGGCACAAACAGAAACACCAAAACATATCTTGCAGCAGTATACTATCAAATGTCATTGTGGATTCAAATTAAATGGAAAAGAAAATCAGAATACATTCTACTTGTAAACTTTCTGTAAAAAACAGATGAGATGTCATCCTAAAAAGTATTATTTCCATGTACTTTCTTTTCTACAGAGATGGAAAAGGATCATTAGGAATATATATAACCCAGGTAGCAAGGGACTGTTAGACATCTCTGCAAATAGTGAATAATAAATCAGTGAACAAAATCCACGAAGACTCCACTGTTGAAAATATTTTTTTTTTTTAGATCCCTATCTCTGCTACAATAGATTTGACTCGGTGGTCTAGCTTAAAAAGATATCCCAAACAAATGATAAAGGTTCTTCTAAGCAGCAGAGTCCTCTCATTATTTCAGAACTCAGGTTTGAGGCTTGAAGAAGAAGCAGTAGGGTTATTATCCTCTGTAAGAGTCAGTCTCCTGTGACAATTTTTGACAAACTCTAACAGGATAACAAGGTATGCAGGGCTGACACAGGAGGATGATAATGCACTTGAGATTGCCTTTTGAGTAATTATGTGATCCCAATTAAAACATTCTAGCTTAGAATGTCTTAAAAGGCAGGTCAAAATTTGATATTCATTGTCCATCTTTCTCCAGGAGCTGAAGTCCTGCTCAGTACACTGCATAATTGCCATGAAAGTAATGATTAGAGCCTCATTGTCAGGCTTCATTACTGAGCTTCCTTTGCAGCACTCACAGCTTAGGTTGCTCTCCAGTTTTTCTTGCATTTGCATATATGAGGTTTTGGTAATAAATGCCATTTAGGATATATATAAAGGTTCTGTCACCCCAGAGATAACTTCAATTCTAATTAAGCATTTGCAGTATTTCTGGAAAAGAAGGTTACTGTTTACGCTTGTTCTTTTAATAACTTAAGAGTCTGGACTCTATACAATCAAACACACCTTCTGGTCATAATCAGAATGTGGATGCACTTTGGGAAAAGATACTCTTTGTTTAAAAAGGAATCACTTTGCCGATTTTGTCTCAGAAGAGTTTTTGCACTAGTATTCCAGAAGTAATCTTTCAAAGCAGCACATTTCATCATGCAGGCATTTTTTATTACTTTTCCGCATGAAGTACAAAGATTATTTGTCCTAAAGGACTGCAACTGACAGTAAAGAGACTGTTTAGTTTACTTTAAAGAAAAGGATTAGCATTCAAAGTATCATGGGATCTTGGATGCTCCCTCTTTTTAGTAAGACAGCAAATGAGTTGCTTTTGAATATATGAATAACTGCTATGTAATTATTTTGATCAGTGACAAATAACTAATTCAGGTCTACAAGAAATGTAGGCCAGAAATGGTCAGTTAATTTGTTTTTGCAATTAACTGTGCCCTCCTACAGTTCTCTTTTCTTGCTTCTACAGCCCAAAAATACCCTTGTATTTAGCATCAGTTATACAGTTCATCATTCAAGCAGAAGAAATCAGTCTGTCTAACAGCAGTGCATTTTCAGCTCAGATGTCAGGGAACGAGATGGCACCCAGCTATTCAACAGCAGATTGGATGCAACTCCCACTAGGCACACAGTGTCAAATTGGTGAAGGCCCACAATTGTTACTTCACTTAAATGATGTCTTTCTATAGTTTGAATCCAAAATGTCAAAAGCTTCAGCAGCCTGCCTGTATACACGATGGTGAACAATGTTTAACTCTTAGAAAACCTTCAAACCATATCCAAGCTAACAACAGAGAAATGTCAAAAGGGGACTGACAAAAACCGATGAGGGGCAAGTAAAAAGTATTTATTAAAATTTGCATTAAATAACAACTTCATGAGCTTTGATACTGATTCTCAAATACAAAATGTTGCAAAATTATTTGTTCACTGCAGGAAACTACTGGGAAACAATATCTGCCTTATTGGCGACATGGCTAATGCCTTCTTCTGGAAGGAAGGGATGCTGACCCATTTTGTGAATAATATTGTAAAACTGACTATGTAAAAATACTAGCTTCTCATAAAATACATTTCAGCAATCTCTTTTGTGTATATATGTTTTCATATAATCTTAAATTACCAACATAATTTGGCAATGCACTACACTGTTTAAGCGATAACTATCTACAACAGTTCACACTTCTTAAAAAGCTTTCATAATCCAAGTATCCCGTCAGACCAAACAAAATAATCACAACAGTGTTTAACCAAAAGCTTTTTTGAATACACATATTTAGGATGCACAACTGGAAGCTTACATCAAACTCAGAGACAGTGAGGGGAAAGGGCTCCAGAGGCTCGAGATATGGCTTGCTACAAGCCTTGATAATGAATTGCCACCATTAATTTTATAACTCACTTGTGAGTTGAAATCCAGAGGTGAAGCCAAGGGCATCTTCTAACTTCAAAATGTTAACAGTTGGAAAACCAAGTTTGGTAGGTTATTGTTGTTTCCTTAAATACATTTTCAATAGTATTAAAAATAAATAAAATCCATCTTTTTACAAGCATATCCAGCGTGTGCAGCTGGAATTTTGTGATGGAAAGAGTATGGTGGAACATTTGAGTTGTTACAAGATTGGCCTTTCCCCAAGAGAAAATTATAGATTTTTCTACCAATCATAATGTAACACACAGTTTGCCAGGCTTAAAGTGCTTAGCAATATTCTTGGCAGAGGCCGATATGTAATCATCTGTCAATTACACTACTGCTGTGTGTGAGAAAAATAATTCATTTTGACTATATTAAAATCTGAGCTCCTTAATCTAGGCTTTGATATCTTTGTTTTGGAGGAACATGTTTTTCTATGCAACATAAGATAGAGATTTCAAGCTTTTCAGACTATTCCTACCATGCATTACCTGGAGTAAAAATGAAAAGTGAGGGGAATACTTTGCCATTCAAGTTACAATAAAGCAAACTACTAGAGGCATAATTTGAATTTTCTTTCAGTACAAAAGTGTGTCAGTTTTAGTTCTAGCCTGGCTCAAAGACGGAGATCCAAGATCATCCAAAGCTTAAGGGAGAAAAAGCTGTTGTTCACAGTACCACTTCACAGGCAACAGAAAGTTGTCTGTTGCAACAATAAAACACATTTGTGCCAGAAACAGAACTGTGGTCTTCTTAGAATTAAATCATATTTCCTTAATGTAATTTATGGCCCTTGTTAGCTGTGGAAAGCTTTGTGTTTTTCTGATTCTGTGCCTGCATATGTGTGCATCCTTCTGTACTCATATCTAATAAAGTAAACTTGTTTCTACTTTATGCTTGAGCTTCACGAAGTTGAAAAGCTTGTGATTCAGCCATGGTGGTTGCTTGTTAAAATTCTGATCCAACTTTCAGCATTGAAAAATATTAATTTGTCCTGAATATAATGTCATTAAGGAATTTTGAATTCTCCTGAGCCTCCTTTTTTTCACAATTTAGAGTTGCCTTTTATAATTTAACAGACCAATCCTTGGAGTTTTAAATTTGGTTTCTTTAAGCTTGTTGTCTCTGTTGTGATATCCTTTCTCCTATTTTCTTTGAGAATCATGAGGCCTCATGAGTCCATGGTCAGAGTTAATTAATTCGTTTCAGAGATCAGAGTCAAACTCAAAACGTCTTCCTATTCCTCCCTTCTGCAACAAATTCAAGCACTGTCAGACACTTAGTGTTTTGCTGCATTCTTCATCTGGTGGCTGCCTGAGTGTGTCAAGTCCTCTCTTACGACCATATCATGAATTTATCTAATTGCTGGGAAATATGATATTAATCTATAAGATCACTCCCTCCATATGATTCCCCATTTTAGCATAAACACACATCTTTCTTCTGTTGTATTAATGAAATGAGAATTCAGTATTACTTCTGGGGGGTGGTGGTTGGCAGACACAAAAAAATCAAATTATAAGCAATTAGGATTTCAAAAGATTTTAAGCAAACTTTAAATGGAAACCTCAAATCTTTATCTTAGGGCTGGAAAGAAAAAAACATAAGTTGGGGAGAAAATTTATTGCTCACTGAGTACACTGAACCATATTTAATAGTCTATTTAATTTTAATCTTGCAGACTATTAAGAGTCTTTGCATAAATACTACTTTAAATCCTAGAACTTTATTTGCTTGAACACTATTACATAAAGCGCTGAGATCCACAGACTATTTGCATGTTGTATAAAGTAGAATCTCTCATTTTAAAAGTGTTGCATTTTATTTTGAAATGAACTCTTCTCCTTCTGCTACTGAAAAGGGTTAATAGAATTTAGTCTATATCATTCATGATTTTATATATCACATCATTTAAAGTTTTGCTTTTCTTCCCACAGTAAATAGGATAAGTCTATGTAATCTGCTAAAATAAAAGCTTCTGCTGTTCCAGCCTCCAGACATATTTTTGCAGTACTTTCCTGAAATTTTTAATTCTATTTATTTGTGAGATTAACTAAAAATCAAACATATTTTGTAATCAATCTATCTTAGAAAAGGCCATCCTACTAGTTGCACAATGATTCTGAGTGTTGTTAGTTCAAAGTGGGTTATTTAGGAAAATTGTGCTAGTAATAATTTTAAACTAGAACTTCATAAAAAAGTCATTTTTTTCTGACAGTTATTTAATGAACTGACTGGTAAGTCTAAATGCCATTGCAAATCACTGAGACTAGGTATTATTGAAACTGCTCCCTCAGGTATTCTTCTCCTTGCAGGGTGAAACATAGATAGATAGATAGATAGATAGATAGATAGATAGATAGATAGATAGATAGATAGATAGATAGATAGATAGAAGGAAGAAATTTTTCACTGTGAGGCACTGGAACAGGTTGCCCAGAGAAGTTGTGGATACCCCATCCCTGGAAGTGTTCAAGGCCAGGTTGGATGAGGCTTTGAGCAACCTGATGTAGAGGAGGGTGTCCCTGCCCATGGCAGGGGGGCTGGAACTAGATGATCTTTGAAGTCCTTTCCAACCCTAACCATTCTATGATTCTATGATTCTATGATTCTATTAATATAATCTAGCATCTTTTCTCATGGACTAATGAACTTAATTTCACCACTAGCATGTTAATTTCAACTGTCTTCTTCTTACTGTTTGCCCACCTCTTCTAACAGGAAAGAAAATTTAGGATTTTTAGAAAACCTACAGATAGGGTAATGGGTTTCAGACCAGGAGACTGAAGTCCAAATCACCAATCATAGAATCATAGAATGACAGAATGGTTTGGGTTGAAAGGGACCTTAAAGATCATCTAGTTCTAACCTCTCTGCCACTGTCTACAGAGACACCTTCCACTACATCAGGTTTCTTGAAACCTTATCCAACCTGGCCTTGTACACCTTCAGGAATGGGGCAGCCACAACTTCTCTGGGCAACCTGTTTCAGTACCTCACCACTCTCAGAGTGAAGAATTTCTTCCTTATATCTAATTAAAATCTTTCAGTTTAAAGCCATTACCTCTTATCCTATCACTACATGCCCTTGTAAAAAGACCCTCTCCAGTTTTAATGTAGGCCCACTTTAGGTACTGGAAGGCTGCTAGAAGGTCTCCCTGGAGCTTTCTCTTCAGGATGAACAACCTGACTCTGTCAGCCTGTCTTCATAGGAGAGGTGCTTGAATCCTCATGTTATCTTTGTGGACCTCCTTTGGACCTGCTCCAGCAGCTCCATGTCTTTCTTGCATAGGTTCCCCAGAGCTGAATGCAGTACTCCAGAGATGGGGTCTCACAAGAGCAGAGGGGCAGAATCACCTCCCTCAACCTGCTGGCCACGCTTCTTTTGATGCAGCCCAGGATACAACTGGCTTTCTGGGCTGCAAGTGCAAATTGCCGGCTCATGTTGAGCTTTTCATCAACCAGCAGCCTCAAGCCCTTTTCCTCCATGCTGCTCTTAATCCATTCTCCACTCAGCCTGTATTTGTGCTTGAGATTGCCCCGATCCATATGCAGGACCTTGCACTTGGCCTTGTTGAACTCCATGAGGTTTGCACAGGCCCACCTCTCCAGCCCATCAAGATCCCTCTGGATGGCATCCCTTCCCTCTAGCATGTCAACCACACCACACAGCTTGGTGTCATCAGCAATGCTGAGGGTGCACTCGATCCCACTGTCCACACCACTGACAAAGATGTTAAACAGTGCTGGACCCAGTACCAATCCCTGAGGAATGTCACTTGTCATTGATCTCCACTTGGACATTGAGCCATGAGTTGAAGAATGAAAACAAATTTCAAAATCCATTTCTTTTATTTGCCTCTTTCTCTAAACAGCTTAAAAGTTCCCTGCTTGCCCTTTGAGTCTATTCTTTCCAAGATGGGGTATGGTTGTTCCCTTCACCTGAACCTTATTTCTCCCTCCTAACTGTAAAGAAGCATCTATCCCTTCCTATTCCATAAGCTTTCTTTTCTGTCCTTCTTGGAGAGAGGGACTCTTCGAACTCTCACCTGCATGCTCAGGTCTCTCCATGCTGTGCCATACAGGACTACTTCTGACTGAGGACACGCAGGAGACTCATTCATATCCAAACTGTCACATGCATGTACTGTTTCCAAACTCGATGGTGTATCGTGTTTATGGTTGGACTCAATGATCTTAAGAGTTCTTTCCAACATAAATATTTCTATGATTTTAAGATTTTATCTGCACAAAGGATGCACCAGTGAGGCTGGTGCTAACTTAAGGATCATTGCATCTTGTCTACTTTTATGTGGGCCATTAAACTTTTGGCAGACCTTGCATAACTCCAGGAAATTGTCTGATTTTTATTCTTCACAACTTACTGTAATTTATATTAGTTGTGTGTAGCTGCACTAGTCTCTTTTTTTTTTTTTTTCATAAAAGGGGTTAAGCTTGAGGATGGAAGTCTCTGATGTGCAAGTTAATTAAGTTTAGGAGAATATACCAGGGAATTGATACCCTAGTTTGCCCTTCTCTATGCATTGGTTACAGTCTGTCGTGAAACCAGAGTAAGGGACTAAAAAGGTCTTTGGTTTGCTCCAGTCCACTGCTGACATCCTTTTGTTTATGTAGTTCAATTCCTTCTTGCAGCTTTCTTCAAATGTGCATGTCAGCTACCTTCCAAGATTAAGTTAACTGTATAATAATAGACAACAAACAGGCCACATTCAAGTACCAATAAAAGGAACAGAAATAACACGTTAAGCAATCCCTCCCTTCACACACATGAGCACAAACGTACACAACCTGCACTGAAAATCTTGGTTTTCCCTTACAAGTAAATCCCTCATGAACTATCCAGAACGATTTCCTGAATGAATGTCTGTATATATTTTCCCTCACATTGTTAAAATATAATAAAAACAATCATTATTTGGATTAAGTAACTCACAAAAGCTGTTTATTGTTTAATATTCTGTCATCACTAATTTTATCCTTCAATTAATTTTCTGCCATACAATTATATGAGAAAAATATTTATATGAAGTCATCTTTTTAAAATTCATTTCATTTTCCTAGATGAAACAGACCATCTGCATGAACACGCTGAGAAAATGAAAAGAAAACTTCACATATTTAATTTTATAAATGAGAATTATTCATATGATTAAGCTTTGTTGAGTTTAAATAACAAGCTGATTTGACATGTCCCTAATCAATTTGCATAACTGTTGTCTCAGGAAAGTAACTGAGATACAGACTGCCCGACTGTACATGGAATTAAGCATAGGAAGCCTTGCTGGAGAGGAGGAGGGAGGGAGAGGGGGAGGGAGAGAGAGAGGAAGGGAGGGAGGGGGCCCTCCACTCTTTCTCATTGCACAGGATTTTATTTTTCCAAGGTGGGTGGTTGCCAGGAAACAGTAAATGCAACTGAAGAAATGGATTCATTTGACGTGAATCCCCATGAGTGGAGCAAGGGAGCAGAACACCATGCAGTGACTAAGCTGAGGATCAGTTTGAGAAATCCACATTTGTTCAGGTGATTACTGAGCAAGCTACACACAATAACTTATTTTCACATCCTTTCCTACCCTGTGCCCATCCTCTGCAAAAAAGGAAGATGAGTGTAGCCACGGGCAGCCCCATGGGCTTTGGACAGCTTTGCTGGGGTAATGCCTGGCACCCAAGAATTACCTTTGTTGCTCCCACATGTCAGTGGGGACCCTGCAGGAGAGGAGTTGTCTGACAGTGCTGGTTGGGCACCAGGATGCCCCCCACAGCCCCAGCTCCACTCTCACCTCTCTGACTCCTCTCCTTCCTATCCTGCTCTTACCTCCTCCCTCATCTCTTCCTTCTTCCCTCCGGCTTAAAACCATGGAATTAACATCACATTTTTTTCCAACTCTGCTTACACAACATTCATTTCCTGTGTATGTACTTCATCCAGACCGAAATCTGCTGGATGCAAAGCCTATATTCTTCTTGGTATTTGGTTGTTTTTTTTTTTTGTCTGCTACAATCAGGCACTATTCTTTTTTGTTTCTATACATCATCACTGCAATAAACATAAATAATAACAGTATGTGCAAATTATCCATGATTAACTGTTCCTGAGGTGAGATTATCAATTCTCTGGGATACACCCCTCCCATAAGAAGTCTGTAATCTTATACAAACATTTAATCATTGAAACGATTCAGAAAAGTTGAAGTAGGAAGACTTCAGCAAGGGAAGCTGAAATCCACAACTTCCTAATAACTGCTCTGACATTTTTATGTAAAAATATTTTTCAAAATACATTTTAATTGACAAATTTTGTTACAAAACTTGCAGATATTGTACCCTGATAATTATATGTACAATTAATTTGGAAGTGTGCTGGAGAAAAGAATTAGTGCAATTAATTTCATTTTAAAAACAGGTATCTGTGGAAAGACATTTAATTTAAGACCATATTAAAAAATATCCCACTTTAATGTTAATCTTTTCATTTTTGAACATGGTAACTGATGAGAAATTCTTGTGTCATGGCTCATATTTCTGATTCGTTTTTGTTGTAATATTGTAGACATAATATTCTAGGAAAGATGTTTTGAGTTGGGCAAAAGGATATGTCTGTCTAAGCAGCTAAAGTTACAACTGTCTCTCTCAAAGTTACCATATTTTATTCAAAGACTCACAAAAGTTTTGTTGGTAACTTTGATCTAAGTAGGGCTAATATCCTTTATTTGACACATACCTGTTATTTATACAGATTTGAGGACAATAGGAGCTTCTTGACCTTGAGTTACTTAATCTCAGAAAAAATCAGGTTTAAGGACTAGTAAAAGAGATTTCTCTCCTGTTAAAAAGAAAATCTAGATTACATCAACAAGAAACTAAGTTTTCAGATAAATTGGAAATTAAAAAGTGTAAATATATTTTGCACTGTGTAAACAACATCTATATCAGTTTTATGAGTAATTCATGCCCTCTTTTACTGCACATATTTTGCAGAGTTTAAGACTTGGAAGGAAAGATCAAAGCAGAAAATCTAGTCAGTAATTATACAACCCAGGCCCATGAGAAAAGAGGGAAACAAGAGTAACTTCTCATGAAGTCTGGATAAGAAGTGGCTGAATGTTTTTGGTGGCTTATGGAGCTGAAAAAGACATCATTTCCTGGAAGTGGTACTTGCCTTGCTGCCATGAGAGTATGTGCTATGGAAATCTGACATATGCCTAACCCGAGTAATGTGGATGTCTACCAAAATAAAGAGACATGTAGATGTAAAGCTCACTCCAAGTGACTTTCCTCATATCCACGCATATACTGTCAGAAGCACAATGATCAGAAACCAAAATTTCCTGAACTGCAACCCTGTATTACTTCTCTCAAATCACATTGCCATAAGTGTTTACAGTCCTTGCAGCAAGACTTGCCATAGGGAACTACTATCAAGGTGGGTCACACTTCAAGTCCAACAATTCTGACAGTATCCTTTCAGTACATTTCTTTTTTCAAAGGATCAGTGTGAGCGACTGCCACTTCTTATCGTGTAAGAACACTTGCTGATCTTACTACAGCCATCTTCTTCATTGCATTACTTACTGAAAATGTGGTGACAAGGTAGAGCTGTCTGGAAACCATGTACTCTACAAGCATCTGACTTTACAAAAGTACTACTAAAGCATACTATATCCATACTATATTTGTATTACATAAATATGCATGTTCCAATGCACAATAAATAGAAAAAAAAATTATTTATACAATACAAACGATCATGGAAAATTTGTTAAAGTTTCATGATGTATATATGCAGTTGCACAACATAAATCTTTATAGTGTTTTGTTGTTATTTTGTTGATTTTTTTGCTTTTGTTGTTCTTTTTGTTACAAAATATTACTTTGAATTAAATAAAACCACCCAGTAAATTGCCTGTTAAGTGTATGCACACATGTTCATACACAAGTCCCTGGAATGATGAAGACAAGAACCTAAAATAGTGCTTGCCCTGTTTCGGTACCTTTGATGTTCTCCACTGTTTATCATTGAAATCATCATGCTTTCAGAATATCAGCCAGATTTTATTGCATTTTTTATTTACTTTTTAAAATTTAATATGAAAGTACTTTAAAAAATAAGTCAATATTATAATTGTCATTTGTTGATAGGAAAAAGAGTAGATGAACTGATCTATTAATGGTCACACAATGTCAAGCATGTCATGCCAGAGGTTCACCTTTCAGTCTTCTACACATGACAAGGTGTCACCCTCCTCTCTAGCTCTGTCCTCAGCCTTGTTTAGCATCTTTTCTGGACTGTCCAGTGGTGTAATTTCTTAAAAAATATGTAGGACAAGAATCATGCAGAAACCCTGGTCTAAGCAAATTCCATGGGAGTTTTATTGATGACTCCAATGTCTTTTTTGTTGTTGTTGTTTTAACCTGTTTATAATGTCCAGATGCCTTATAAAAACAATGTTTAGTAGCTATTTAGAACAGGGAAGGTGTTTCCTTCCAGGGAAGATAATTCATCCAAATTTGTATGTGTTTCATTGTTTAGTCAGAAACTCTATGATAGCCTTACAGTTAGGCATTAGGTAGAATTACATTCATTCCCTGCTTCCCCGTATTGCTTTTCCTAGCATACATCACAAGAACAAGGCTGTACATTCTTTCACTCATTTTCTTGTCCCTGCAATATGGGAAATGCAGTGTCACAACTATGTAAAATAATTTCATCAGTCTACCTGTAGTGGAAAAGCCTGAATAGATCCGACTTCAATAATCTGGAGATGTGGGTGTGCTGAAGTGACGCAGATATGGGATGATAGGAATGTGTTGGAGGGAATGAGAAGGGAGTGAAGCAGAGGGAACGGGGACCTCCATTTACTTTAGTACTTTTTTCTAACTGCTAATCCCAAGGATAGCATCCTTAGTCTGTTCAAACCAGAAATCTGTTACCTGCTGCCCTACCAGATCCACTTAGACCCAGGACCGTCTGTTCTTACAGTTATTTCCATTTGCCATTAAAATCAGAGCTATATCTATATAAACAGCTAGATACCATAAAATACTTGATGATGGTAATTTCATTTACTAATGGTATAATCTAAGGCTAATTTTGCAAAATAAAAATTTTAGCATTTGCAATTGTGTTACTAAAAATATGTATTATTTCAAAATACACTTCAAGAAAAAGATACGTGTACTTGAGAAGAAACTAGATACAGCAACATGCTAACTTAATAAAGGAATCAGGATTTTTTCCAACTCCTCTCTACAAACTTCTGAATTTATATTTTGCAAAATGTTTGTCAAATCAGGAGTGTCTCTAGGTCAGGACTGAAAAGCCTGTTGCAGTTCAGTGTGCTTAATATCTAATATAAAGAAGAGGAAGCTCATCTTTGTACATTTCATGTTCATGCACCTTTTTATAGTTAAACTATGTCACTTGCTTTACTTCAAAGATTTTCGTAGAAAAAAAACAGATAATGTCATCCTCTGCTGAAATTTGGCACTAATATCAAATATTTCTGACAGCACATGCTGACCTTGCATGTTACTTTTACTTTTAGTAATATAGTATATAATCAATGGCTGTAGCATGATTCCAAAGCAATTTAAACTACTGCCTGATATTAATTAGCCAGAGGAAAATAAACCAAACAAAACTCTTTCAACAATTTTTTGGCTGAAATTATTAATTTCTGTCTCAGTAATAAGGGATAGGAACTTAAAATAATTCCATTATTTTAAATATTTATGGAAAATTAAGAAGCAAAATTTGCTTCCTTTAAATAGTCTCTGGGCTAAATATAAATAATCAGATAAATATATTTGCATATATTTTGAAACCTCTCTAAAAGCAGCAGCAAATGTGTAATCTTACATTTACAGAAACATGCCTAGAGATGCATGTTTCTAGGAGACTGAGGTCCATTTACGACCAACTTTCCTCTTTATTATTGGCTAAACTGCTTATGATAGTGTAGAGTAGTGTGCAGTGAAAGCAGAGGAAGTATAAACCAGCAAGACTACCAGAAAAAAATGTTTTTCTTCTGAACTCTACTGAGAATTTATTCTGGAAAGGAGATTGCAGGCTGCCCTTTTGCAATGCCACACTACCAGCTTGACATGATGTAAGTCCAATTCATGATCTCACTGACATAAACGTTTGTGTCCCACCCATTGAAATTGATATTGGAAAAACTCAAATAAAAAGCATGCTGACATAAATCTGGGAAGTGATATTGGTTTTGTGGGGTTTTTTGTGTTTTTTTTTGTTTGTTTGTTTCTTTGGGTTTTTTTTGTTTGTTTGTTTAGTTTTTTTTGTATCAATGTTTTTAAAGGATTGATTTATGTGGTGGGTTGATCCCAGCCACCAGCTAATCACTCACATAACTGCTCACTCATTCCTCCCCGGTGATGGGATAAGGGAGAGAATAGGAAGACAAAAAGGAAGAGAAGTTGTGAGTCAAGATAAAGAGAGTTTAACGAGTCAATGAAAAAGAAAAACCCATAAGCAACACAAACTACAATAACTTAAAGCAGTCACTAACAATCCCTGGAATTGAAGAACTGAAGAAGGAGTGAGCAACAGTGCAGCTGAAGGAGCAAATAACTCAGCATCGGGACCAGCAACAGAAAGTAAGAGCCTGCCTAGTAACAGCTAAACAGATATAACAGCTATAAATCCAGTCTAGCACACTTTGATCACATCTGTCATTATCTTGAACACCTTGAGCCCTACTTAGGGTGTCAAAAAGAACTGTGATGGGTTGACCTTAACCAGCAAACAAGCACCCACACAAATGCTCACTCAATCCCTGCTTCAGCAGGACAGGGGAGAAAAGAGAAGGAAAAAACACTAAGAAAAGTTATAGGTCAAGACAAGACAGCTTAACAAGTGAAGGAAAGAGAAAAAAACATAAGAAATGCAAAGGAAATCACTCACCACCTCCCATAAGCAGACTGACGCCCAACCAGTTCTAAGCAAAGGCCACCTTGGAAGCCAAACCAAAAATCCCTTCCTTTTCCTCTACCTCAGTTTTTGTTGCTGAGCACAACTTTATATGGCGTTGAGTATCCCTTCAACCAGCCTGGATCATCTGTTCAGGCTGTGTCCTTTCTCAACTTCTTACCCACCCCCAGCCTGCCTACTCGCTTTGGAGGAAGGGGACAGAGTGGCAAAAAGAGAAAGCCTTGATGCTGTGCAAGCACAGTTCAGTGAGAGCCAAAACATTTGTTACCAATACTGTTTTAGTCACAAATCCAAAACATAGCACCATATGGGTTGCTATGAAGAAAATTAACTCCATCCCAGCTAGAGCAAGTACAGCTTGCTACAGATGATACTTAATTGCTTACATTGCAAAATTAGTAAACTGATTAGCAATTTGCAAAAGGGGACTGCTACATATGTCCATCAATGCAACAGGGTTTGTAAGGAAAGAGGGCCAAATCAAGACCTTTATAGTCCCTGGACAAGTCCCAGGAGGCTCTTGGACAAGCCCTGAAAGCCCCATCACCTGCAAAAGAGGAGGTCGTTTGAAGGAAGTGCTTCCTCACATGGAAGATGCTCGGATGACTACAGCATTAGTTAAACAGATCTCACTCACATCCTGCTGTATAAATAACTGACTTGAACCCAGGCTGGATTCTGGGCTTTCTTGAATTTGAGAGAATTACACCAGTCTGTTTAAATGGGAAATGTAGTGCTAACATCAGCTAACTTTAAGTGTCATCTTAAAGCTAGCCTATCTGCACTGAAGTGCATAATGTATTTCCTGAAGGAATTCAGCCAACTACTTTACAGAGGTGTCTTAGGATGGGATGAATCATCCACTTTAGGTACTTACTGCTCTCCAGGTATTGATGTAGTTGTCTAAGTGCCAAATGCAGCATCAGAAAGACAGACTCTGAATACCACTAATTGAAGAACTATCTTGAAACAAGAGTACAGCTTCAAAATATAACATTTAGCAAATCTGTTCAATGTAGTCACAGTTCATAGCTGATTGGGGTTTATTTGCTGTTACTGACTGACTTTAATGCTTTTTCTCCAAACAACAACATCAACAAACAAACCAAAACCATGCTCAAGAAAGATATATAAAAGCAAAACCAGAAGACAGTTGGACTTTTCTAACTGTAAAGTAAATTTTGGTCACCATTTTCTGTCACTTGAAAGTGGTTTTGGAACACTAGCAAAATGTAAACCAGCCCTTTGTGTAAAGTCAATTTACTTCAAAGCAGCTGTATTGAGAAACTGTACAAAATGAACTGTTATCAAAATCAGGTGAAAAAAGAACTATTTTAGGCTTGTTACCTAAGACACAACATTTCTGAACATTGAGTTAACATTTCTAAAAATTAGTTAACTCATTTTGCTTAGATTGCATAAAGAAATAGATGACAAAAAAGTGCTTTGATGGGTCTTATCAGATTCTTTACTCCAAACTCCAGTACATTAATGCCACTAATCAGTATGCTGCAATATTGTCAGAACCTACACAAAACACAAGCAAGTCTGGTAAAAAACATCACCGGCTATGACAATCATATAGAATCATGGAATCATAATCGTTAAAGGTGATCTGGCAAACAAAATTATGAAAGTTTTGTCCAGTTAAGTAACACATACTTACATGAGCCTGGTGAAAAGAGCCAATCAAGCACGTAACTGAGATAGACTGTTCTTTCCTCAGGCTTAGGAGATTTTTTTTTTTCACTACATCTAACCTTTGTTCTGTTTGGAATTGTATTAAAGTTCATAGCAGTATCACATGGTTGTAAAAATCTTTCGAATTATTCTAAAGGATCTATTATGGCTGGGATTGAAAAAAACCCTCCTTAAAACCACAGGTGACTTTAACCTGGCTCCAGTCTCCTTTTTTAATTCAAGATAGTATGGAAATGCTCACAGGAATATACTCTGAGAGGATTCTGGCCCCTGCATCAAGGCTAAATGGAAGCATAAACTTTGGCAGTCAACCTTTACAACAGGAGAGAGCACCTATCTGTAAGCCATGAGGCAGGAACCATGCAGACTTCCTTTCTAGGCTGCCCTGCTCTTCCTTTTAGTTAACATCTTACTAACCTGAATTGGGGGTGTCAATAGAAATGACAGGTATGGGCAAGATTTCTTCTACCAGTTCTACTTATTATATCAACAATATTAAAATACTTCTTGATAATTAACCTGGATTGTTTGTCTGGTAATTTCTTGGTTTTGAAGAAAATGAATAATTCATTTCCATAATTATAGCTAATAAAACAGCATTAAAGAGGGGATAACAACATTTTTTCAAATTAGAGCTGAAATTTTTTCAGATGACAGTGACAACGCAGAGATGCTTTACTGCTTATAAAACATAAAAATAAATAACAGCATAGAACTAGGAGATATTTTTGTGAAGTGAGAGATTGTTCATAGTATTATGTTTTCAATTATAACCTCATCAGCTTTATTTCTATTTTCATTTTTGGCATTATTTTGGGAGAAAAATATTCAGTAAATGGTACAATGAATAAATGAACAAGTTATGGTTTCATTAATATGTGCTGCTGTAAATACCTAAGTCTGGAACAATAGTCTATAGTCACTAGAATAAGAGACAATGAGCAAAATAAGCAAAATATAACCTATACTGTTTCTGTAATATTTTCCACAGTTGTTCTAGAAGTGTTACATGGTCTGTGAGAACCTGCAAAAGTTGCAGACAAAGTGTAAATGGTCTAGTAAATCCCAAACCTTCCATTTCACAGACTATCAATTGTCAAATGTGTGGGCTGAAATATAAACTTTACAAGGCAATAATTCCATTGCAGAGGGTTTTTTTTGAAATGTGACATTATCACCTGTCTCCTTGTTTTTGCTTTGGATAACTTGTATAACAACTCAATGCCTTTTCTATGTGCAGCTTTTATGAAAACAATTTTCCATAAAGTGGTTAGTATTATATCTAAAATTAATGGTTCTCTTCTATGCAAATATGCAAGTGATGTTTTTATAATGAGTGTAGAAGATAATAAAACACTTAGAAACGATGTGACTGAGAAACTACACAAGGCTCGTTATACTCCCAGAGAAGCTATTCAGCAACTACTAAAATGAAAATCAATCCTCTCCATCTTGCAATTTATGGTCTACTGCTTCTACTGTCTTTGAAGATTCCATCCTCAAGGGTCAACATACTTCCATGCAATGTCGGCACTTGTCTGAGAGTAGGCTATACTGCAGCTCCTAAGACAGGTATCCATCCCGTGTGAACTCCAGTCTTTCACTTTTCAATATCTAGAAAACCTGAACAGAATTTAGGATTTTAATGGCTGTTTGATAATTATATATGAAAAAATAGATAAGATTTGCCAATTAAATTTACTTATTTTCATGAGCAGATTTCTAAAAGATGCTATAGATGTTCTTCCTTTTCATCAAGTTTATAGATAAAAAAATTCTATGGCTAAAATAAGATAATCTTTCAATTGCTGGGCTCTCTTCTCAACTCTTGTGCTTTAATGGACAAGATCACATTTAAACTCTTAAAAAGAACAGCAATTAGTATTTCAGTGACTATTCATTCTTATCCAATGAAACATACAGATCAATCACAGTCTACACAAAATATGAAATGGATGACACATGAACAAGAAAATTTATTGCTAGTCATTCACAATGAAACCAAGAAGATTCTATGGGATATTAACAAATCACTACCAGTTCACCCAGGAGTGGTCATCCTCTGCATAGAATTTCTGAATCATCCTATAGAGAGTATACATATCTAGAAAAGGAATGTAATTTTTAAACGAACGCTACAGAATGATCAAAAATTTTTAAATTACTTTTGAAAATCTCTTGGACATCTGTTGGGCTTCCTTGTTATCCTTTGGAATAACAAAGCCCTTTCCTGGATACAATGTGAATTTTGATCCAATTGTTTCAGTACAATTAACAAACATAACCTTGTTTTACATCCTGTTAGTATTTAGGATATCAGAATATATTTGGTACTGCTCTGCAAATAAGACACATGCCAGGATGTTCTGGTGAGTGCAGAGCCCTACCCTATGTTCTCTTCATTGCACTCATTAAAGCAAAACAAGACAAAAGACAAAACTGCTGCAAGCATCATGAGATCACTGCACTGATTTTACACATTTTCTAGGTATTAAAAGAGAGAACTACTGGATCGTTAAGATACTGCTTTTGATAGGACTAGTAAAGAGTTTGATAAACCACTGGTTTTATCCAGAAGAGCTTTTTTATTTCAGTAAAAACATTAGATATCTTTCAAAATAAAGTTGTTATTCTTGTCCTTAAACTAAAAAAAAAAAAACCAACATAAAACTGCAGCAGCAAGCGTCTTGGCTGGATTGGTTTTAAATTTATATATAATGTAAATACCACAGACACAGTAGTGTTCCAAAACTCAGAATTTCATTGGTATCTCACACCTGCCACTGAGCTTATTGTTTCAAATCCTCATGGCTTTGCAGTTCCTGTCATGCTAGATTATCAAGACTGAGGAGCTGAAGGATTTCTGGGAACATGATCCTAAATGTTCATCCCTTACAAACAGGATTTCCAAACTTCAATACATTCCTGAACGTATCAAAACATTAGGAACTTTTTAAAGGAAAGGGAAACAGAGCTGTAAGCAGGTAATATTTATGTCATTCTGACTGAGAGGACAGGGATAAGAAAAGTAAAATATCACATTTTGAATCTAAATTCAGGATTCCACAGAGGGAAAGAGTGGTGGAGTCCCACATCTGCAAAACATCAGTCACATGGGCCCCTGCAAGGGCTCTAGGTAAGCTGTGCAGCCCTGAAACCTGGAGAAAGAGTAAAGGGCCTGGGGACCAGAGAAGAGTCTCCAGGAGAAAGACATAATCTACATGTCAGAGAGACCCAGATAGTCACCAGTCTTGACTATTAGCCTCTTACCAAGTTAGAACAAAACATTAAAACAGAGGAGTTCTGTTGAGGAAACAAAGACTGGGGTTAATGCTATATAATTTTAGCTGGTCACACTGCAGACATTTACACCTGAGCTAATAATCCTATTTTGTCTCTACAGTGAATTGAAATGTTCACATTTAGGTCATCAATCATCTGACTTCTATTATTCATCTATATTAGGATGAAACATGTATTTCTTTCTGTTGACCATACTGAGTTCACAGAAGTCAAAACTCTGCTTTGCAGTAGTCCATATTTGGCCAAATGAATTCCATCCTTTATTTCTAAGGTCATTTTTCTATTTGGTGCAGTTACAGGATCTAGACAGATGCAAAGTTCAGAATCTGCCATAAACAAAGAGATTTCCATATAGAAAATGATCGAGGAAGAACATTCATAGAGAGACTCTGGCATATTTCAAACTCAATAGAAATGTAAAAAGTTAGGGAATATAATAATTTTTTCATATTTCAACTTTTGAACAACATATTGAACGTGTTGAAATTCTTGTTCAGATTCAAGCCATTATTTTACAGATTTTGCAGTTCCTAGAGTCATTTTGGAAACATCAGAATTTGACACTAATATTTATATGCTTTATGTTTACTTTACATTTGTCATTGCATATTTATTTTAATTTGCATTTATAAAAATAGGTTTTATCACATGATTTTCTGAGTTTCACATATGTCTCGGTGGTATTTTCTCTTTTGTTGAATATATTGATTGATATAAAATCTCATCATTCACCAACAATTTAAGATGTTCATGCAGTTTGTGATAAATACATATTTTATATCTCAGACACATTGTGCTGGGTTTATGCGGTGGATTTTTGGTAGTGGGGGAGGGGCTGCAGGGATAACCCCTGTAAGAAGCTGGGAGAAGTTTCACCAGCTCCAAAACCAGTCGGACCCACCTTTGGCCAGGGCCGAGACAATCAGTGCATCTGTGAATAAACATTCACAGAAGTGGGGACAAAAGAACCAGAGCCAGGAGGGACCTGCAGTGAAGAGAGGGAGGAGATGGGGGGGACTGTCCCCTGCTGGCCTGATGGGCAAGCAGCTGCCCACTCTGGGCTGCAACTCAGCTGGAGATGGCCGCGGCAGTGCAGCTTTGAGAGCTCTTAAGCACTCCACTCCCGGGGTGCCGCTGGGCTGAGTTCGTCCTGCTGGCACTGATGAGGGTCCTCGGGCCGGTTGCAGCAGAGAGACGACTGAGATGGGAAACGGCTACGCAGACACCAGGTCAGTGAAGATGGAGCGGGAGGAGATGTGCCGGAGCTTAGATTCCCCTGCAGCCTGTGGTGAGACAGCTGATGGCCCCTCTGCCACCCATGGAGATTAACAGTGAAGCAGCCCGTGGAGAACCCCATGCTGGAGCAGAGGTGCCTGCATCCAAAGGAGTTTGTAGAGGACTGTCTCCATGGGAAGGACTCCATGCTGCTGGAGACTGATGGTGGAGCAGAGATGCATCTGCAGTCCATGAGAAGGGACTCCATGCCGGAGCTGATGGCTGCGCCCTAAGAAGCCATAACTCCATGGGAAAAGTCCATGCTGGAGCAATCTGATGGGTAAGGATTGTATTCTGCAGAAAAGACTCACATTGGAGAAGTTCATGGAGAACTCCATCCTGTGGGAAGGGGCCCCATGTTGGAGACGGGGAAGAGTGTGAGGAGTCCTCCCTCTAAGGAAGAAGGAGCGGCACAAACAATGTGTAACCAACTGATCTGCAATCCCCATTTCCCATCCCTTTGCACTGCTGGGGGAGGAGGTAGAGCCAGGAAGAAGTGAGGGGTGGGGGAAAGGTTTCACTTTGTTTCTTGTTATCTTCTCTGAATGGACTGATAATGAATTAAATTGATTTGTCCCCAAGCCAAGTCTGTTTTGCCCCAGGCCATGGTTCGTGGGTGATCCCTCCCTGTTCCTATCTCCACTCTCAAGCCGTTTGTAACATTTTTCTCCTCTCCACCCAGCCTGGGCAGGAGGGGGTGGGGGTAGGAGAAGGGGGAGTGAGCTGCAAGTGGCTGCGTGGTAGCTTAGCTACTGGCTGGGCTAAACCATGACACATCTGAAACAGAAGTCATAGATTAGGGTGCAAAAATGTATTAAGAAGAAAACTTAGGTAAATAAAGATATAGACTGTTTTGATTAGTTGAGGGATTTCTGTGCAAGGCCATTTCAGTTGTTAAAAATCAGACTCCATTTTGAAAGTTGATTAGAGGATGTTAACGTCTTTATTCTACAAATTAAGTAGCTGTGGAATATGTCTATTAAATCCTCTTTGCTTTATGTGAGTCCTAGGAGTCTCCAGTGCTTAGAAAACATTAAGATTCTTGGGTAAGTAGTAAGACAGCAGTGTAAAGCATTTTCCCTAACGAGAATAACCTGACAAATTAGCTACTCTTTAGAGTATTTTAACAGTATCAGTGAACTGCAACAGGAGGTGAAGAGACACCCCATTGTCCAACTCGTATATCTCAGGGATAGATATCAGCATGATTTATTACAGGAGCTTGAACTGAGCCTGCAGCAAAGGAGCAGCAGTTTCTGATCACTAGGGAGGGCTGGGCTGACTAACAACTTTGCTGAAGTCGATCACTCTTACACAAAGCATCTGTCAGGACTCTGCAATGAGACATTTACAAATCGCAGATCATGACAAGTACAGAATGTTCGGTGCTTCTGCTTCTGTGTTTTTGGGTTTTTTTGTTTTTTATTTTTGTCTGGTTGAAGTTATAAGTAAGATGATTTGTATTCAGTACTCTTGTTTTTCACCATGCTACGCTACACCCTATTGTGCCTTAAGTACAGTTCAAAATTCCTCACTATCGCGTAGCCAAATGAATTCAAGTACTTCCCTGATCTTTCTTATGTAAAGGTACTATAGGAGAGACCACTGGGAACAGACACATTGCACTTGATTAATGATGTGTATACAAATTTTTTTCTTCTGCCATCTCTACCCACCCCGTAAACTGATTTCAGTGTGTCTCCTGAAGCCAGACTCTGCCATGGAGCTGACTTCATAGGTCATGGTTAGGGGAACAGCATACTACATGGCACCAGTTACTTAACTTCTCACTAAAAACATCACCATTTTGACATCCACATTTGCCAAATCCTCTGTGCTCCTCCATGCTTTTATCTAGTCTTCTTTTTCTTTTAGCAACTTCTGAATGTGATGAAATATAATTATACATAATGAAATACAAAGTATAGCACTATTGCTTTATGATAGTTGTCAAAATTGCATTTAGAAAACCATATGGGCTGCCTGTATGAAGGCACTTAAGTTGCTGCCCCAGTGAATTTGGCACTGAATTTTGCTAGTGATACTTTAGTGGAAAATTAGGAGACTAGATATCAAAGTATAAGAACTTGTTTGACCCTCAAGTGTTTTTCAATGCAAGATGGTGAGCGGGCCAGATTTTCATGCCTAAAGTTAAAAAAAAACCCATGTCATAATTAATCCATTTAAACTGTGCTATACTTCTAGTATTTTACCCATAGGTTTTTTTTTTTTCTGTTTGTTTGAATGAAAGACAGTAGAAAGAGAATTGGTAGGGCACTTCCATTATCATTCAAAATGTGGTGCATATTTTATAACGCAATGTATCCTGTATTTGGTATGCTAAATGAGAGATAAACGCCTATAATAATGGAGAATGAATCACATTGGGTACCATATTCTTGATGCAAGAAATTAGAATGTTTTAACAATTATTAAAGCAACAAAACCAGATTATATTATCTAAAAGTATATCTTTACTCTGGAATGAGTGTGAAAAGGACACTTAATTTCTGCTATTCCTATACTGAGAAGTAAAAAAGACCGAGAAAACGAGGTACAAAAGAGTTTTAATTACTTGATGGATTCATAAATAGATGTAAACAAGTCTGAACCTGGCTGAATTAGAAAACACAGACTACAGCTCATTCAGCGTTGATGATGGCACCTTTACGCATAATGACTTCATAAAGGATGGGAAAAGGCGACAATTGTCAGTACTTATGCAACACTTTGTCAAACGTAAAATGTGCTCCCTGCCAGGAAGTGCCTTTTCAGTTTAACCTCAAAATGTCAAAATCTTTCTGTTTCCCAAGTTTCCTGATCACTCCTTTTCCCAGGGAAGCCTGTTCATAGCAGAAGAAAGGAAGGAAGAGTTTTAGTCTGTAGTGGAATGTGTCTAAGAATAAATACCCTGATACTGATTTCAAAAGCTTAGCTATTGGCTTCTTTACACTGATTTTATAGTCCCATGTTATGTTCAGCAGTGATCTTTGGGCCATTAAGCGTAAGAATACTAAAACTTAAAATATATATATTGTTGCCAAAAAGTAAGTGTATGGATAGAATACAGTATATTTCTTGCCCAAGAGCTCGCAAAGAAGAACTGAAGGTTTTGGTGGTTTTGTGCTCTAATTGGCAAAAGCACAAAGTGTGCACTCCAATTTCAAGAACTACATCCTGATTTCAACTAAGACATCACATTTGTTCGAGACAATTACCTAATTAGCCTTCTTCCAATGTAGCCAACAGATGAAGTATTCATCCCAAACTTAGGCATGGGGAAAAACAAGGCTGACAGCCAGTAATGTTGTTTAAGGAGTTTCTTTTGTATTGTTTTTGTCCTTAGTAATGAGTCTAGTTTCCCTCAGTTCACTCTTTAGTACACTGGTCATATTGCAGTTAATCATCTGCACTGACAAATTGAGAGAGTAAGAACTGTGAGAACAGGTGTGATCCTCATAGTCATTCTGCGTAAGATTGTAATTAGAAATAAATAAAAATTATGGCTATTTCAACAGTTGAACCAGTTTTTCTAAGTAATTTGGCTTTAATTACATTAAACAAAGATACAGCATATTATTCCTTGTGAAAAAGGAACACGTTGAAAGAATTTGCCTTTGTTCATCTCCCATGTACAAGCTTTGGAATTAACATAGCAGCGAGACGCAATTTTAGAAAGGAGGTTTGGATTTTTCTACTGCAAACCTAAGGCCAATAAGGACACAGTAAAATCTAACCAGGATATCAATAATCAGTTTTGTACAATGGAGCGAAACTTTTTTGGTCTATGATAGAAAACAGGCTGCAGCTGAAAAACACTGAAGTCACTACAGTTGCACAGATGTATACCAGCTAAGAATATCTGCCAGCTCTTATTAGGCTGGCAATATTAGAGCTTTCAGTATGTCCCTTTTAGGCTTGAATATAGGTCTTAGAAAGAAAAATCTTTGCTAAATATGCTCCTAAAGTGATCCTTTTTGGCAGTATTTTTGAAAGATTTGAATGGAGGAAACATCATGTATATTTTTCCTGATGATTCGAAGAATGATCTGTATTGTCTGATATAACATATAGCATTATTATTATTAATGAATTATTAATGATAATAGTTGTACCACTACTAATCTATATTTGTAAATATTTATAATTATTTACATACATACAAATATATACTTAAATATACAAACACACATACATATGTATTTATATATATGCATATGCGTGTATGTATATGTATATACACTTACATTAATATATCTAGAAAAGCAACTATGTATAACCATATATATACGGACAGATCCCAGGAGCCTCAAAGTCCTTAATCTGAGAAAGAGTGTAAAAGCAGACATATAATTCCTGTGGCAGCCTGAATTATACACTATGCATGATAAGAGAGTCAGTATTACAGGCATTTGTGACATGACAGATCAGAGCTTCCAGGGACTCTGAAAGAAAAAACCCAAGCCTTTTTTGTTTTGTGTGTTCACTGTATTTAAGTGTAATTCTATAGTATTTCTCAAAAATGTGTCAACATTAGAAACTAAAAGAACCTACTGACTTTTATGGAAAAAAAGTTATTTCTAACAATAAAATATTTCATTTTCTTCCATTTTAATTTTTAAATGAATAATACCATGAAATAGTAGTAAATATCAACATAATCATAATACTGACATGCAATGTAAACCCTGATGGAAAAATATACATTGTGGATAAAATTTCCCATCAGAGATATTTTAAATCTTACATAAATGAGTAATTTTACATTTTGCCTTTTAATGTGATTTCTGACAATCATTTTTCTTACAGAAATAAAAAAAGTTATTAACTGAAAATTTATTTTATGTTAATAAATGCTACTTTGAGTCAATGTTCTGCCTCCATTATTTGTACATATGTATTTATCTGATAATTTGATTCAGAAATTACTTTCTCTACTATTAATTAAAATATTATATAAACAAGATAAAAAGCCATCATTAAAAAATACACAAATGAAAATTTTATATAATTCTTAATTTAAATTTTTTCTTTGAAGAATAAAAATATACTAGATACCTCACGCTATTTCCTTATAAATTGGCTGTTATGTCCAAGGAGATAGAAACTGTATCACAGTGAAAAAAAAAAAAAAAGAAAAAGGGACACATCTTCAAACATAATTTCCTTAAATTTAATTCCAAAAAGATATGTCTTTTCCCACAACTTCGTAAACTCTAGTAAGAGCAGAAAACTGTCATTTAACATCGATATTGAATAGGTTAAGAAGCCTCATGAACTGTTGATGTTGTGTCAGGACATCTGTGGCTCAAACCAGACCACCAATAGCACTGGCTCTTTTTTCACAGATGACAAAACGCCTAGAATAAATCCTTAACATCCAAACTTGACAGAATAAGGATAGCTCTGTGATCATCAGGGGATGCAAAGAAGATTTGTTGCTGGTCTGATTATTCCACATTTTGTTCTACATAAAGTATTCTTAAGTTTTCCTCAGAGATTAGAGTCAAAAGGACCTCTCTCCAGCATGGCAATTCCCAAAGTGCTACACACTGAAAATCTCCATAGCCAAGAAGCTCTCTAATTGAAGCACACACAGAGGAATACATATTTTTGCTAGTGTCCTGCTCAATGGACAGCCTCAAATATGGTCGAACATCTGGAAGAATGTAGCAAAACTGTTGGATCACCAATGCAGATCAGCCCACGCTTCATGTGTGGCTTTTCTGTGATCATGCCACATGAGCTCTTTCTTCCAGCCCTCACTTCATTACATGTGGCTACATGACACATAGGTCCTGCTACAGACATAATTTCTGCAACAACAAGCAGAGCTGATCAGCTCTAAGGGCTACATGGTTTCACTTGCCATCTTTCCCCTCAGCTGTTTGCTCCCAAATCTCACAAATGTCAATCCCTAGCCGCAGTTTCTTCCCCACTGTCTGTAGGTGTCCATGAGACCGACGTTTGCTCAGTCACCAAGCTACACCTACACCAAGCAGAAGCTTTGCAGGGCTGCTTTATCTCCATGAGATCATCCTCTGAAGTCCTTAATGCGCCACTGACACCAAGAAAGACTCTTCACTCTATTGGGAAGTCCTCCTGGCCATTCCTCCTATTAAAAATGTTACTATTAAGCATAGCTCTCTTCCATGTGCTGTAGGGCTTCAACGTTCACTGTTTAATGCAATTGACTTTTTCCTTTTTCCTTGACTCTTCTTTGGTGGAACAGGCTGTTCCTCAGAACACTTAGCTGGGCCTGAAAGTCTTCTATGCAAGCACTTCAGGAGGCAGTGTCACCTCAGGGTAACTAAATATGCCTCAATTTAATAACAGTCTTCCTGTACTGATGTATCTATAGGCTACTGCAATAGTTGAGACAAGTCTAGACAAGCTCTAGGCAAATATATGCAAACTCAAAATATTCAATTCTTTCTAGCTTAAAGACACAAAAAATATGATTAAATATTAGCCACCTAGACCATGGAACTTCCTCTGTCTCTGCCTGCAGGCTAGATTTGCTTTTTACCCTCAATCAGAAATAGAGACTTTGCAGCAAGGAAGAATATCTGTCCTGAGGTTGCATTAATTTTCCAGTGGTTTCTCTCCTCCTAACAAATTGAATCTTCTTTGTGGGCAGCTGGTACCAAAGGAGTTCCACTTGCTGTCTTGACAAACAGGACACCTGAGTAAAGTGCTAATCCTGGCTTCCACCCTGTCTCTGGGGAAACTGAGGACCAGCCCTGTCAGTAGTGAGTAAGATGCAAAAGATGACAGATAACAGTCACATGCTGAACAGAAAATCCTTGACATCACTATCAGAACATTGTGTTACACTTTATAGGGTTACAATCTGTAATTATCACATGAGGGATTGCGTACTGAAGGGGAAGCGGAAGGAGGATGTTGGTCACTGCAGAGAAAGTTATCTCGCAGGTGCCTTTGGCTCTGGCAAATCTCTTAGTTTTACATTATTGATAAACTATACTTGTCCATGCTGACAAACTTTAAGTGATGGCTGTTCGTTTTAAAGGAACAATTTTGTTCTCTGCAAAAGTGCAGAATTTATAAATTGAGGGGGAAGGTGTTGTAACAAGTAGTTCTCCACCTTTGTTCTGAGTTGCTTATTATCATTTGACAAGAGTACTGAAGAGAAGTAAACAGATAAAATTTTCCTTCATATAAAACAGCAATCAGTTCTGGAGAGATTAAGTGTCTGAAGTTAAAACTATATACAAGTATTCCTTATTGTACCCTAGGAAGCATCTTAACTCCACGTTATAGAGCTAAGCAGTTGGCCTGTGGATACTGAGGTGGAGGCTTTATAGGGTTCAGACTTAGCTTCTTTAAGGTTGTGATTTTGACTTTAGAAACAATTATGAAGACTAAGAAATACTTCCTGAATCTTGGAGAGTCAGGAGTATCTCAGAGGATGCTCCATGACACAGATGAAAAGAAACTTTCTCATTCCTCTGGAAGGCAAGAGTGGTGAAATCAGAGGAATTTATGACTTCAGAGGAGATACAACTTGTTTTCTCGCCTAATCCTGAGAGTAACTCTTGTTCTTCAGAGCACATTATAGTGTTGTGATGTACCCCTAATACTTTTTTATGCTACAGCAATGCAAGGAAGCCTTTTGGTTCTGGATAGTGGTTATAACAGAAATGCAAACACAGATACTATGGTTATTATGAGCCTGACCTATTTTTCAAAAAGAATAAAAGATTAGAGGTGTTTTGTTTAAACTTTTTGACATATTTCAGAAATGCACAGTTGTTTTTCAGAAATAAAATATGGACATTTCCTTACTGACTATTAAGCACCAACCAGCTCAAAATGCTTCAGGGGAAGACTATCAAATATGTTAGTTATGTGAGAAATCATCTGCTATATAATATATCTATTTTGTGTCTTTTTGAATGAGTGATTTGATACCTGAAGCATAAGATTAACATATTCTTTTCTAAAATTCACCTTCTCTAAAATCCAAATTATCATTTAACTACAGCAACTCTGTATATTTTATTTCATAAACATTTTCCATTGCTTTTCAGTTACACAGCATTAATTTTTACAGATATGTCCATTATTCTAACCCACACTTTTTGACTAAACTGGATTTCAGTTTGAGAGTTCTCTCAAATGTTTGATTGTCCTCTTACCGCTAATTACATTGGCTTTGGATCTTACTAATTACCTGAATCAATATGTTTATATTCCTCTTCCTGATCAGAGCTGCTAATAGAAACACCATTTTTCAACTATTAGTTCCACAAAAGGTAACTAAGCAATAAATTAAACTGGTCATTATAGTTATGTGACAGTGGAGACTTCTTTGCATTCTCCTGCATGGAGAACGAGCATGAACGTAACAGGTATCCTGAGGCTGGCAAGAGCACATTCCCTGGTTCCATTCAGGACACTTGTAGACCCCAGCCTTTGCTTCTTGGAGGGGCAAGCACCTCCCAAGTGCAGGGAAAGCAGTCATCAGCATTGTTAAAAATTACTTCCTAAACTATCATTTCACTTGTAGATATTATCTTTTAGAAGCTTCTTTCATCTAGCTAGGTAACAATTTATAGTTAAAAGCCAAAATTCCTGATTTGATTACAGACCTTTTATAAACATGAGCTGATAGTAAAATATAGAAAATTATAAAGATTTTACAAACATTTTACCCTGAACATTCACATTAGTTATGTGTGCATAAATATTAGAGTATCTTTTCTGCAATAATTATTTGAAAGAAAACCAACAAATTGTACGAAGGAAAGTTTGCAGATAACAAGAAAAATACAAATGTGAGTTTTTAACTGAACATGTGCTCATTCATTTTTTTCCCTTCGTATTCATTGAACTCTGCTGGAAAGCTTTAGAAAATCTTGCAGAATTATAAACAGAAACAAACATAACTCCTCTGTGTAATTCACTCCTCTCAAGATTTTGTATACATTGCTTAGATTTCTGTACACTGTGTAGAAGCATGTTGCTGGAGGGTTTTCAGTAGCTCTTCTTAAATTGAGAATCATTCAGAACACACTGAGACATTTCCTGACTGCTGGGCTGCAAAATTTGTTGATTTTGGAACATATTATATATGCTTATTTTCACTTTATATAGCCATGAAAATAATAATAAAATAATAAAGAAAACTATTATTTTGCAGTTATTAAAATAACGTAATACTAAGTACATGTATTTAAATGCGGTTAAGTGCATATGATTTTGGTATATTCTGCCTGAAGCTCTTTCAGTGCTTTTTGGACATTACTGCTTTCTTACAACACTGCAAATAGTGAGATAATAAATTATTTTCCTCATTTTTTCACACAGCAAACTCATTAAAAAAACCTGATACCTTTCTTTAGATGACAGAACTACTGTATAACTTTGTGATGAAGGATTTCTTCATCAGAACAGAAGCATTTAATTTTTTTTTCTTCTTTTATTTTTCTTCACCTAGAAGAATGGAATTCTGGCAAAAAACTTCTGGTACTCTATAGGTATGCATGTAAAGATAGCATAGACATAGCTTCATGCTTCTATTTGATTCAGTCTCCCTCCTCATGTCTCTTTAAAAGAAGACATTTTACTGTGTGAATAAAAATGTATCTTCTTCTTTTTTTAAGCAGCAACAGGAACCCTCCCCCTACATCACACAAGGCTTTTCAGAATGAAGCAACTGTGATGAGGGATGATCTTTCTTCATTGCTGTCTATTCCTCAATGTCATAAACAACTTTCCTCCTCAATTGATGAAACCTTAAAACATTTTATGAAACAGAATTCACATGTTATATTTTCCAGCTTTTAGCTGTAAGCACAAGTGAAAAAATCCTCATTTCTGGGCTCTGACAAATGATGATAATTGACATTACCATAATGTCTAAGAATTCCAGCCATGTAGCAGAGCATTATCATGGCAGACACACTACAACACTCATAGATGGTCTTAAGCTTGATTATCTTAAATCTATAATCTTCACTTAAGAAGAGACGCAATAGATTGATATAGGCGGATTGAAAAATGCAAGGGAAATGAGGCAATGACATTAAACCCAGCAGTTTTTGCATACTAGTAATCTATTTTCCAGTTTTCATCATATCATAGTAAAGGAGAGTTTTAGGGAGGAAATTAAAGAATGATAACATAGCTCTGTGGAAACTCTTCTTAGCAGCAGGGACACCACAAAAGAAAGAAGAAAGTACTTTCTTGATAATTTGCACCAGGTAAGTGAAGCATTCAGCTGAAGAAAGAGGAAAAGGTCTGAAGTCAGGGCAAATGTGGACTAACCTGCAAGTCTAGATGGAGATAGAGATGACAATGGAGAATGACACTTGTAAAACAAATCAAAAGGAAAGAAGTAATAATGAGGATTTAAAGGGTGGCACAAAGGATCAGCTTGCAACTGAAGAGATAAAGGATCTTGTGCCTGTCAGATCCCATCCTACTCCAGAGTCTCAAAATGACAGCTGCATCTCATATCAGTCTTACCATTTCCATACTTGTTCGACAGTACTTCCAGGCAGATGCAGACTTGTTTTGCCCATGGTCTTCACCAGCCGAATGAAAACCTACTCTGAATTGAAAGTCAAGATATATTAGCTTACTCTCTCACTGTGCCAAGTGCAGCTGCACTTCTGGCTAAGCTGGCATTCAAGTAGGTAATGTTGGCATCCATTTAGAGGGTGGAGGAGGTGGCATTATGCTTCTTGTGAAAAGTCCTTATAGGTATGGCATAAAAGTCCTGACACCTAATATCCAGATGATATTGTTTGTGTTTGGCATGTAATTTGCCTCACAAAATAGTTGAATAGTACCTAACACCAGCACCCAAACAAAAGTGGTTCCCCACCCTCTGCCCCTCCAGTGGCATGCAATAACAATGCAACTGTCACCACTTGGCAGAAAGGTGCAGGGTTTGAGTTGACGTAGAGATAGGGAGATAGATCACTGCAGGTGAATCATTACTACTTCTGCTTTGTATGTGGCAAGGGGCTTCCTTGACTCCCTATGGGCTTACTAGTGTGATCCAAATGTAGGAGAGGAGCCATTTGACTAAAGGTAACTAGGGGTTTCCATAGAAAATACTGTATGTTCTACTTGATAGCTGAAAAAAGCAATTACTTTTTCTTTTCACAGCACTAATAAATACACTTTGTACTTGTTTCTCTTTCACCTTTTTTCACTTATTTCATCAAGCTGCTTAGTTGACAATCTGGAAAATATTATTTTAAGTTCTCAAAGGTCACTATAGGGAAGAACGTTTGGGCCACCTGAGAGCATTATCCAGTGAGAGACCAGCTGTGTGTTTGAAGCAGAGCAGAAGATACTTTGACTCCAAAGCATTGTACTATAACAGCAGGTGTTGCCGTGAGGCTGTTAACAAGTGAAGATCAGGTTAGGTGAAGTGGTAGAGGCTTATGGAGATAGGGGGAGACGAATATGTGCAGAGTTGTAGAGGAAGCAATCACATTAACCCATAAAGATAACCCACAAATAATTAGCCTGCTTAGAATGTCTAATTAGTTCTGTTCTTCTAATAAAATAACTTTACAGAGCAACACAACTTTCAGATTTAAACATGTATATGCACACAGAAACACACAACCAAAACTGGCGTATGAGGGTGCAGAATTTTCACAATATTTGTCTGCACACTATTTAGTTTAACAGTATGTGTGATAAGATGCTTTGTCAACAGCACAAAGTTTATGTATATATTTTTTCAAATACTGTGTATATAACTTAATTGTAATTACGAAGTACATATTTGGTAGAAATATTGATAGACTTGACTTTCAGCAGGAAATGTGAAGCAAAGTTTAAAGAAATGTATAATTTATTATTATCACTGCCACTGAGATCCTTATTTACATTGGCATTTATATTTATCATTTGATTTAAATGAATTCTAATATAAGGCAAAGAAAAGGACATATATGGTTAATATTAAGCATTCATGATAATACTAATATTTAAAAGGCCTCATCCACCCAAATGTTTGACTAACTTCCAATTTTGCTTGTTTTTCCTGGAAATTCTGTTAGATATTAGAGAAAACAAAAACATAACCCATTAATTCACACTATGATACTCTGACTAATTCAGAGAACATAAGAGATGTCTGTGCTTTTTGCATCTAGTTCAACTTGTATTTTAAAAAGCTAGGATAATTATTATACTCTAGAAGGTCACAGATGTTAAGGAATGCATTGTTGTTCTTTATTGAAACTTTTAGTCAGAAAGCTTTTACAGAATTGAAGATTTTACAATTTCAGTTATGAAAATTTAGGTTTTGAAAGAAAAAATAAATGCTTTGCTACTGTGTTTGTTCCTTTGAATAATAAACCTAGAATCTCTAAATTCTTCTTTAAAATGGCAAAGTTGATTATTTAGAGCCTGAAGGAGCCTATTACTGCCTTGCTGTGCAAGTGAAGGTCTTGTAAATATGAACTTATATTGTGTATGTATCAAGGTAAGAACAGATGATTCTTATATTTGGAGTGGTTAAGAAAATTACATACACCACCTTGCATCAATACTAATAGGAGAAATATATGAAACGTATAAATTGAAGCTTTTAGGTGAAGCTGCAAAAATCAGAAGAGTTCAGAGGTGTTATTTATGTGAACAGCTTGTTCTTGATACTACAGCAAGAGTTTGTCATCCACTCCCAAGGACTTCTACTAAGAAAGGTGGCTCGATTTAAGCTTATCTTCTATCAGGATTATTCTGTATTCCTACACACTGGACTTCTTCCATCTCCTTTTCTAGCATTTCGAAGCTGACATCAACCCTTCTTGATAAAAGATACTCTACTGGATTCTTAGATGTGTCTCATTTTCCACCCTTTCTCACCCTATAATTATTATCTCCCTTTCACAGTGTGGGACTGGCGTGAGCTCTTCTAAAGGAAGTGAATTTTACCTTGAGTTAGTCCCTTCTAGTATAAAGTGATGTTAACCTTGCTATAAGGTTATCTATGGACAGCGACACTCCACTGTGAGAACACGCTAATCTTTTTACATGGACTGCAACATTGCTTTGTTCACACTCATACTTCCAGAATGTGACATCCAAGGCTAAATTTCAGTCCACAGTTTCCTAGTACAAGCTTTACTTCCGTGTTGGCACTTTGCTTAATCTTTACTTCACAAAGCCAGCTGAATAAAGAGGCATGGAGTCTGCACAGCCTTTCTCGTGAATCATAGCCCCTACCTGTGAGCACTGCAGAGAGTGACAAACTCCCTCCAACAGGTTACATTCCTTCATCCCACAGGTCACCATGTGTTTCTTGCAGGGTGGACAAGTAACAGACAGGTAACATGGGAAGGAGTAGGTCTTCAGATAATTAACACGAGGTAGATAAATAGCGGTGCAATTTATGGGACTAATCTCCCAGGTTACCCACATAACTGGTGGAGAGAAACAGGTATTTCCAGAGAGTGATGGAAAGTAAGAACCTACTCAAAATGTTCTGTGCTGCCTTTTGAAAGTTTTTGGTTCTCAAGGGAGATGAGGCACATAAAGAGCTGCACAGAGGAGGGAAGAACAGATATCCGAAATCCTTCTGAACTTTGAAAAAACATCCCACAGCATATCAATGGGTGAGAGGGATGGGTGAAAATGTCATATACAAAGTACTGGGTAAAAGAGTTTTAGTCTTTCTTATAAAATGCAGTTCATTACTGACTGAGAATAAACCATTATCTTCCCTAAGGACCAGACACTAATGTGTGACATGAATCTGTACATTACACAAATAACGTAGTTAAGCAGCCAGGGCTTGTGGGCTGTTTCGTCTGCTGTGCTGATGTTTCTGTTGTTCTTTTTTGAACTGGGAAAGGAGAGATAATCCCCCTTGTAGTGTCAGCACATCCCATAAAACTCATTACAGAAAGCTTATGTTCTTGAACATTAAGCATGAAAAATCATTTAAATGCTAAACAACAACAGAGTTTGACCTTGAAGATGAAAAATCACTTTAAAGTCCAGTGTTTATCAGATGTCAAAATTCTGCATGTTCTCGGTGGTAAAACTGTTATTCTCTAATTGACGTAAGCTAAGAATAAGTATTTTTATTGATGACTGAAATTTATAAAGTAAAATCCCATGAAAGCAAATTTCAGGCCCTAATTAACAGATAAGATGAAATATAAAACCTATTTGGTTATGTTAATACAGTAACAAGAAGGAATTTTTCTTTTGTCATTCTCTATTGTGTTGCAGGGCAATGCATTATCTAGCCTAGAGCTGAGGAGAGAACCACAACAAAGCGATAAACTGTTTTATTGTAAACTCTAGTTGTCTGTATGTCTCTTCTAGTTTCATTGTTGGTTTCCAGAGTACAAGGCATTCTTATTCTTCCTCCCTGAGAGGTAACAATGTCATTCCTTGATAGTATATCAAATATGTTCCCACAAAATCTATTTTAGTTTTGCTGGCCTTCTTGTCAGACTTGAAGGCTGCAGGTTTGTCAACTCTTTCCAATTCCCCTGCAGGAAACAGAGAAAGGGTGATCGAAACATTTCTACTGCCCTTTTTGTTCTGTCAAGGGGAAACAAATCTTTAGCATTCCCAGATGTTCAGGTAGGCCTATTCACTGATCTCATGTTCTTTGAAATGCAGCAGCAGCGCAGTACAAAGATTCAAGCAGACATTGATCTTGTTTCATTACTATCCAGCTCTGATAACTCTGGGCCAAAATCAATTCCAGAGTGATTTGAACATGCGCTTTCATTTATCTCTTCCAGTTCCGTAACTTGTGCAACACTGTACTCATGTAAGGCCAGAATCTGTGCATTGAAATCAACAGCAGTATGTGAAGGACAGTGAACTTGGCCTATAACTCTTCCTCACTTAAGCTTTTGTAGTTAATGAGATCATCATCCACTGACTGACTGCTATGGCCTACAGTGCTAATACTGAGGTTGGAACCCATAAAGGCTTTAGGGACGTTTGTTTGGGTCCGTGGTCAAAGAGTGGCTTCTATCAGTGGATGTACAGTCACTAATGCCATGGAGATTATAGCTACAGTGTGAACACGTGCAAAATAATTCTGTGATTCAAAGAATACTCTGTCTCTTATTGATCACTCTGAATGACTTAAATGCAATTAATAGATAACATAATCTGCTCAGGTTTTCGCATTTCTGTCTACACTAGAATAACTCATTTTCTACAAGATTCATATATAAATCTATTATATTAATACTGAAATAATTATATAACAATTTACCCTACAAGGGTAAATTTGAAAACTTTGAAAATCCAGTTCCTATTAGTCAATAGATAGTAATTCAAGGCAAAAAAAGACTGTCTATAAAGGTAATTGGCCACAAAAAATGGTTATACAAAAGTGGCTACATATTTTGCTTATGTCTAAACCTAGGACAACTGAAACTTTTCCTTAATCTATTAATGCTAGTCAGATAATATAACTGTGCCTTTCTCATGATTACATGTCTAAGTAAGTAAAAATAAATCTAGGAAATATGATCTTTCAAAGAATGCAAATAAACCACTTTCCATTACTCTGCAAAAAGAATTAGGTATTGCTGACTTAGTTTTTGAATCTACTGTCTTAAGCAAGGAAAAATTCATTAATATCACATTCTAAGTTCATAGATTTTAAATTGATTTTACAACTATCTTCATACATTAAAAGCACGGGAAGAGCTTACAAAGAAGACCGCTCAGGAAAATAGACCTTACATACTTAAAGAATGTATCTGAGCACTACATTTAATTTTTTTCAATTCATGCTTTTGATATGTGTTTACATTTGCTTAGGCAGCAATTAAAGTCTAATTAATCTATCATGGCAATTATATAGAGAAATTAGAAAGTTTAACCTGTTTGGCCAATGGTGGCTTTCTGTCAACTTCAGGTGCGAGTCTGTTTTTACTGAGTTTGTCATTTATTTCATCTACTGTTTTATTCTTTCCCTTGAAAAATTATCTCACCAACTTGTGAATAACTCCCACATCCCTCTTCTTTTCTTCCCTCTGATTTTTAGTTATGTTGGTGCTGCTAGCAAACACATATGGACTATATGCAGCTAGGAGCCATCGCTTCTATTGTAAAAGACTTTTCAGCTCACAGAACATTGAAAACAAGCAGTTACCCAGAATAATCTTCATTTCCTTGTTATCCATTGAGACTATGTGTTTAATTTCCATATCATCTCCGATTTGAAGTAAAACCTGTTGCTATATCCTCATCTATTCATCATTTTTCCCCCAGGTTTAAAATAAAATGGATTTTAAAAAGGGCACAGAACTTCATATTGATTAAATATTTTTTCATTGCTGTTATTTAAGAAACAAAAAATTCACTTTTTACAGAATGTAATGAAATGTAGAATAACCCTTATATCAAATAATGATATGTAGCTACAAAGTATTTGGTAGCCATTTAATCAATCTTCAAACCTTGATCTGGTGCTACAGTGAATTCCAAAAACTGTAAATACAATGGAAGAGCATAGTTGTTGGCAATTTAAAGTCAATATTCCAATAGCTCTTTTAAAAGTTATATGGGATTTTCTTCTATCCACCACTTTGTTACTTACTTATAAATGCAATAATTTTATCTGTGTGAATGCTCTCAATAACAACTTGCTAGCACCTGTGGCAACTTCAGCCAGTATTGCAGCTGTAAGACCAGTGAATTGTGAACTATCAGATATGCACAAGAGCCATGCTAGTACTGGTGTTATCATAGAATCATAGAATGGTTAGGGTTGGAAGGCACCTTAAAGATCATCTAGTTCGAATCCCCCTGCCATGGGCAGGGAAATCCTCCACTACACCAGGTTGCCCAAAACCTCATCCAGCCTGGCCTTGAACACTTCCAGGGATGGGGCATCCACAACTCCTCTGGGCAACTCAGTGCCTGCCCTCTTTCAGTTTAAATCCATTACCCCTTGTCCTATCACTACACGCCCTTGTAAAAAGTCCCTCTCCAGCTTTCCTGTAGGCCCCCTTTAGGTACTGGAAAGCTGCTATAAGATCACCCCGGAGCCTTCTCTTCTCCAGGCTGAACAGCCCCAACTCTCTCAGCCTGTCTTTATAGCAAGACGTGTTAGAAGACAAGCTATTATAGCATAGGCAAGAGACACACAAAAAGTTACACAAACGGGAACTCAGAGAATGAGTTTTGAAATAAGTACTTCTTTGTTTCAAATGGTCTGAATAACAACTTCAAAAATAGAAAAGGGCCCAAACAGTCAACAGTTCATTGAGAAACCTGAGTGTCCCCTTATGGGAATGAACTTCCAAGCGTATACTTATATTTTTAAATTCTTACAGTAGTATGTACAAAAATTCACAGTTCTCTGATGTGTCAACCTGCTAATAGTTCTGGGTTAGTTTTTGTTTTTCTTTGAGTTATTCAAAACGGGGAAAGCTCATCACAGCCTCCACTGGCTGGCAGATGAAGATGTTCTTACCCATGCTTGGGTAAGAACACACGACGTTCTGTGTGCTGGTGAATGAGAAGCTCAACATGAGCCGGCAATGTGCGCTGGCAGCCCAAAACGCCAACCATATCCTGGGCTGCATCAAAAGGAGCGTGGCCAGCAGGTCAAGGGAAGTGATTCTGCCCCTCTACTCAGCTCTCGTGAGACCCCACCTGGAATACTGTGTTCAGCTCTGGAGTCCCCAACACAATAAGGATATGGAGCTACTGGAACAAGACCAGAGGAGGGCCACGAAGATGATCAGAGGGCTGGAGCACCTCTGCTATGAAGATAGGCTGAGAGAGTTGGGGCTGTTCAGCCTGGAGAAGAGAAGGCTCCGGGGTGATCTTATAGCAGCTTTCCAGTACTTAAAGGGGGCCTACAGGAAAGCTGGAGAGGGACTTTTTACAAGGGCGTGTAGTGATAGGACAAGGGGCAATGGATTTAAACTGAAAGAGGGCAGATTTAGGTTAGATATAAGAAAGAAATTCTTTACATTGAGGGTGGTGAAGCACTGGAACAGGTTGCCCAGAGGAGTTGTGGATGTCCCATCCCTGGAGGTGTTCAAGGCCAGGCTGGATGAGGCTTTGGGCAACCTGGTGTAGTGGAGGATTTCTCTGCCCATGGCAGGGGGGTTGGAACTAGATGATCTTTGAGGTCCCTTCCAACCCTAATCATTCTATGATTCCATGATTCTATGCTTGGTGCTGACCCTCAGCCCAGTTGGCTTTTAACAGCATCACAGTGGTATTGCCTGGCATCTTCTATTCTCTGCTCACCCCGTGATTGCACAGGCCAGTAATCACAGTGCCTTTACGGTGACCAAAGACTATGGATTATTGAAGATACAGTCCTCAGAAGCACCTTTGTGCATCTTACACCACAAGATAAGGCTGAGCACCATGCCTCTCCATTGGGCTAGCTGAGGAGACTTGGTTTTGCCTCCTGGCCCTGAAAAATGGACTTTTAGACAAATTTCCCAAACGAGACACTTTAAAAGCAGCTTTTCCTGAGCTGAAAGTCAGGACTCTGCAAAAAAAACCCCAATGTATACACTAGAAATGTGAGATCTGATTTCTGGAACTTCAGTCAGTTGGCTGTAAATCGCAAAGCTTCAGCTTTCCTGCCAGGGCTGTTGAGTGCCTCAAGCAAGAGCCTCCAAACCTGGGCCTTATCTCAGGCTGGTCAGTACAGGGTGGAGCCTGGTGTGCCATGACCACAAAAGCCTCAGCAGCCACTCAGTCACTCCAAAGTCCTTTTCTGCTTGTTTATGGACAGTCTGAAGGTACACACACATGGTCACTAGGGCATAAGCACATGTCTATAGTTTAAGTGTGCTCAGTAGTGAAAGGGTGTTACCACTGAGATGTTTCATGACTTTCATTCCCTCCCAAACACCCCACACCACCACCACTGACTCTAGCAACATTGTCTCTTATAGAACTTGTTGCACAAAGGACTAAGGTAGATCAGGGAATGAAGATGCACTGTGGCCAAAGTCATGTCTGTCCTATCCCTAATGTCCTTCAGAGTCGAAGACACTCCAGGAGTAAATTTTTCTCATAGCCTATGATGGCACTAGGTGTCCCTCCTTCCTTGTCCTTTGTTCAAGTTATTGTACTTTATCCAAAACATCCTCAGGACCCAAATTCTCCCCCTTTGTATAGCAGCTTCAGGATTTTGCTGAGGAGCAGCGTTATTGCAGCAAAGGGGAAGCAGCAAATCCAGCTTCTGCGTCCCATGCTCCTGGTATGGGATAGGAGGGTGAGTTATTGATCTAGATCTAGGGAAAGAGAATTGGAATAGGACAAGGCTAGCCTGCATGGCAGAGCATGGAACACAAGCCGAGTGGGACAAAAACTTGCTTTAGCAATGAGAAAGTCTGGTGTCTTTCAGCTAATGCATATTTAAAATCACCACACTACCACCTTGTTGATAGATTGCTTGTCACTAGTTTAACAGCTTTTTGAGACAAACCATAAAACAAATAATAAATGAACAGCTTCAGAAGCAGCCATAAAGCCAGAGAAAGTAATAGGAGAGGAAATAGGAAAGAAATCTCTCCAGGATAGTGACAAAACACAGTATGAACAATGTGGTGGAAGCACTGCTACTGAGCAGCTTGTATAAATAGAGCATGTGGCTACAGCATACTATTCAAGGAAGTCAGTAACTATTCATCTGACACAAAGACTCAGAGATGTAAATGGGGGCAGGCAGAAATATTAAATACTTTTGAAGGAAAAATGGACTACAACACAATTGTTGATTCTATTAATTTGCAATATGAGATTCTTGAATACTTTGAATGCATATCCCCTCTATAAAAATAGAAAGACATTACTATAGTGTTAACTACTGAATTACGATTTGTTGACTTTTTTAGAGTGGCAGACAGTTTCTATAGCTGTTATTCATGAATAGCCACATTGGACTTCTCTTCCCCAGGCCAATCTGACAGATGACACTGCAGACTGATCCTCTGGTCCTCTGCAGAGCAGGTGGATGTGATGGAGCAGATGGAAGCTACTTGCTAGTGTAAGCGAAACATTGACATCAGGTTCAATGTGAGTATCAGCGGGCAGGCTTGCATGGATAGAGCTGGAGTGGTTTAACAAAATACTTCCGTTGTTACTGCAACATGCACAAAGGTAGGCACTAGCATGCTGCATGTGGTGTTTGAAACTAAGGAGACATTGCATTAACGAGCATTAGCCGTGTTTAGTCATGTGGATGGCAACCTGAACTAAGCAATAGAAAAAAAACACATTAAGATAGATCTACAAGTAATTTTTTTCCCCATGTTTTCCAGTTAGTTTCTTTCACTCCTTCATCTGGAATTAGGCATAGATCTCAAGAAAACATTTCCATTACAAAGTATAAATATATCTATGGAGTTAAAGAAAAGCCTCGTGCACACAACACATGCAAATGATCCTTCAAATCAAACTACTTTATTTAAGTTCTGTACAGAAAATTTTGCTAAAAGTTGAAAGATTTTAAAGTTTTATTTAACTTTAAGAACAAGAGTCTAATATAAAAGAGTTATCTTTACTACACTAGTAGGTGCAAAAAGTAATTTATATCCCCATAATTCAGGACATAGGAATTAGAAGATCCCTAAATTTTTCTGCTGGAAGGCAAGGAATTTTATTGATGCATCTGGGGAAGCATTGTTTGAAATGCTGAGGACAAAAGTGAATAGTGATTTATTTTTCCATGGAGAGGCAGCATGCCCACAGCTTCTTTAATATCTTTCCATGCTGTGTGCACAATAGAGCTTCATGTCCCAAGTTTTCCCAGCACTAGCATGACAAGTGAGTTTTCTATCTCCTTTTGACTCGGATTTTTACTTTGTCTAAAGAAGAATCAATAATAGAGAGAATGCTGTCACCCCTCCTCCTTTTTTTCTTTTTTTTTTGTTCTTAGATCATGTTTTAAGAATTCATTCCTCATTTTCTGAAAATAATGAAAAATGGTAGAAAATATAGCATATGCACCAATTATCTGATGGTTATTCTACCTCCACAAATGCATAGGAACCCATTAAAGCCATGTGTTAAAAATTGAAAGAATTTATAAATATTTAATTAAAGCTTATTTCCTAATTGCATTTTTAAAATAACTTTTTGCTGTCTGAGGACATCCTACAGTAAGTAACCACCCTGAAATAACTGAGGCTTCCCATTGTGCTTCAGCACTGTACTTCTCTGATGTTAGCCCTTTATCCCTGTAAAGGTGCTTTTCTGGCAACACAGGGATTAATGGAAAAGAAACAACTTGTTAAATATTCTCTTGACAGAGAACTGGAAGAGCCACACAGACTACAAAACCCTTTGAAACAACGTTGCATTTATAAAATAATTTTCTAAACATATTTAGCAATTAGAAATGGAAAAAAAACCAGTAGTTTTATATACTGATAAAATATCAGCAAACGCTAGGAACTTGCTTATTATTATTTATTCATTTATGTTTAAATTAGGAGGATAGAGTGCTACCAGTAAATATAATATGCCCAACACTATCACCTGTAGTTTTTAACGGACAAAAAAATTTCCCAGCTATCAAACCCTGCAAGCATAAGAGGAAATGACTGCTTAACCATGATTTTCTAGTATTTTCTTCTTTCATCCTCTTTTAAAATATGTATTTATATTTTAAAAGTATGATTTTGTAGTGCTTGTCCATTAACACCCTGTTCTAACCTAACACCTAATTCTAACTAACACCCTATTCATTTAGCCACTTAGACGCAAGAAGCATCAGTGTTTCTGACATGTCTGCGCCATTGTGCCTCACAGGTGTATCGCTGTAACCGAACCTAGTGCTACAGGGGACTTTTTCATGAGCATTTTTCAAAATAGATTATTACAGGGAGACTGAAAAAACTCCTCCCAACTGATGACACCACTAACCCTAAAGAGACAGCTCTATGTAAGGAATTCATTAGTAGCTCTGCAATGGTTCTTTCTGCTCCATCCTCTTTTCCAGTAAAGGGATAAACCTGAGTGCGTACAATGAAAGTGGAAGCAGGGCAGGGAAGGGAAAGTCATTTGCCTGCAGTCAGCCATCAGGCTTGCTGTGGAAGTGTCCACAGCTCCTGACCTTGGCCCATCTCAGTAGGTGACAGTAGTTCATTTTCTTTAACTAACCCAGGTGTTTACCTTTCCATAAGGACTGCAGAATGAATTCTGATAGCTCACAGTTAGACTCCATGTAAAAACCTTCAGTCGTTGCCTGTTGAGTTACTGAGTTGGATTCATACTAGTGACTCCCAGGAAAAAAGGTCATATATTTCTCAGCCGTTCCAGTCAGCTGAACCAAACCTTTTATGAAGAATTAGCTGCTGGAAATTCCAGAACTCAGGTTATCAAAGCTTTGCTCAAGTGAGGATTAACATGACAAATTGACCGACAAAATTCCTCTTTATTTAAGAACTGTCTACGTGTGCCAGTGGGTGAACACATATATGTAAAGGGGCAGGGTTGGATACTATAATGTCAGGAACAGACTATCCACCTGATGATAACTTCAAAATTACTTCTGTCCTCTAAAGGCATTCCTAGCCTGCATGGATTTGATGATTGCACAGATTTTGCTAGCAAGCATAGAAGAAGGTGTGAGTAACATATATAATGCAGCGCAGACTATCATAGATCAATAAAAGACCAAATGTAATCTCCCATGGTCAATGTAGTCCAGAGAGGTACGCAGCCACTAGAAGGCAAGCATACCCTTGTTAAAGCTAATGCAGAGTTCTCCTGGACAGGATCTACATCATCCTCCATAGCTGATTTTAGTCATAGCAGTCATTCTCACAAATCTTACATGACAGTAATAAGCTTAAAACTGAAAATGAATAGTTAAGATAAAAGGATATGAAAATATTAGAGTTTCAAAGCCAAATGAAGAGTGCCCTATCAATCATTTTCAAGAGACAGAGCACTTGCTGACCACCTTTTCTGCTCTTTTTCTTGTGTGGTTTTTTTTTTCCCTCAGCCAGGAAATAGAAGAATCACACTTTCTGATACATGAATCATATCTTCTGATACTTACACTTATTGAAATCTGCCTTTATGTATAAGCATTCAACAGAAACATAACTGGATAATTATAACCCATCATGGTCAAACATAATTAGAAAATTAAAATACTTCCTGCAACAAAATTTGCTTTTCTTTCAGCTTTCATTTAACAAACAGAAGGAATCAGTATTAGCCTTGCAGGCTAACATTAACCCAATTAGAAGATTATTAAGGAATGTCTCACTTGATATCTATTATAATCCTGGCAGCACGAACAAAACAGCTTCTTTCTGCTATGCCCTTTATGGCCTTCCATTACATCCTCCTTCTCTTCTGCATTTAGCTGCTTTTTGTAGCACCCTGCACTCTCCCAAAGGGGGAGTCTGTGGATTTCCATTTCCTCTGTCACACAGTGGGGACCACCTGTTGCCCTAGTGACATTCTCCACAACAGGCTGTGGCGATGTTGCACCCCATGATTCCCTCCCCTTCTTCTCCTGTTTCCCAGTCTTGCTTGTTTTCCCTCTATCCCTGCTAGGACCTTTTGCCTTGTTAGTAGAGGCTTTGTGTGCTTCCTGCACTCTCATGGCCTGATGCCTGCACTTCTGGTTTTGAATAGCCTTGATTTTTCATTCTGCTGGGGTTTCTCTGTTTATGCCCACTATACCTAGTCTCCCAATCTACTTCTTGTTTCTTACACTAATTACTTTACACATCTTTTCTGCTTTTTCAGAGCCAGCTGTTTGGTTAGAGGTCTTTGAAGGATACCTTGAATACCTTTAAAGTTATTTCCAAAGTTTAGGCTCTTTATTGAAATTTGAACACACCAGGCAAGACATATTGGAAGATTTCAATTCTAAGTATCATGCCTATCATTAAAAATAAATGTCTGAAAAAAGAAATAAGGAATACTTATAAGTATAATATATATACTAATAAGTACTCAGGGGAAAAATCTGCCATAAATATGGAACACAGCAAAAGATGCTGGGAGCGTGTAAAAAGCTCCTGCATGTTTCATTAAGCATTTCTACACAATGGTTCTTTCCATAGCTATGTAAACTGTTAATGAGGAAGTTTGTGTGTGATGTCTCACAAGCTCATGCATGCATAGCTCATTAAGTCACAGAAGCTATATTGCTGATACAAAGTGGTCTAACAAAAGGCAAGCAGGTGTGCTGAATTCAGTAATACGCATTTCAGCATTTCTCATCAGTTTAGTCCATTCCAGAAGTAAGATAGTGCCAGAGATGGGAACATGTTCTCTGTATTGCTGAACCATGAATAGGCTTCTGTCTGCAAATAAGGATCATTTGGGATCAGTGTGGAGAAGAGTACTAATAAATACTGTCTTGAAATCTGTAATCACTATACATAGTTTTCACTGCACACATGCATGCAAAAGATTTTCTTTACATTTTCTTTCCCATGAAAAATGGTAGTGTGGATAGATGGTGGATGCATCCAAACACATGGTCTAATTCCTTGTGAATCTGCTGAAATAGCACATGAAAGCTATGCTAAGCAGCATATTTTTGGATCTTAGTGCAAGGACTCCTTCTGAGATGACACCATGAGATTTCAATAGCCAGAAATGTAAAATGAACCCTACAAAGGATCATTGGTGGCTTCTATCTTCATAGAGTGCCTGGCAACTGCAAAATGTCTTCTAGTAAGAGGTTATTTAATAGATTGTGTAGCATTTTCTATTTATGTAGTATCATTTTCAGAGATATTTGTACTACATGAAATAAGTTTTGCTCTCTTTTCTTCTTTGCCTTTCTTTCTGCGCTTGACTGGGAAGATAGCAGAGAAGGAAGACAGTGTCCAGTATGGGGTTGAGACCTTCATAGGGTTCATGGAGAGGTCAGCGCACTGGAGAAAAATAGACTGAGGAGCAATAACTGCAATATAAATCTCTTCCTCAGGAAAGAGCAAAACAATTACAGCTATTGTGATAATAGCTACCATGACTAGCAGTCCCTAGTTGTACGTTGCTCTAGATAGTCCATACACAGTAGAATAGAAGCCTTTCCTCCAGAAGCTCACAGTTTTTGTTTGTGACAAAACAAACGTGGAAAAACATGTGGAGAACGTAAATCAAGTAAGTTTTAGGAATTTCAGTCACAGTTTGCTCTGCCTGGCCACCACCAGTAAATGTATTTCAGGAACAAGTAGTCTGAAAGAAGATGATACCTACATTAGCTTTTTTTTTTGGCACATATGAAATATACAGGTATCTGAGTGAATGTTAGAAGAGTTTTGATGCTCCTCTGGTGAGTTCAGGTAAGGAGGTGGGAAAATGAAGAGGCATCTGAGATAATGACTTCCTCTTGTTCAGTGATTTATCTGTCACTTTTATGGAGGATTCTGTGGAAGGAGAAAGTCTCCTACTCTCAGGGTATTTGAGTGAAACTCAAGCAGGAGAGGAAGCCCCTTTCATTACAGGAACTGCCACTTACAAAGCTTCTACTGTTCCAAAAAAATGCTCTTTCACGCAAATCTTTCTTGCTTTACTGTTACAAGAAGCATCTGTCCCCCTTTAGCTAGCAGTATAGTTGAAGACTAATTGGAAACTGAATATATGTCTTTTAAATGTCTCTCAGAGACACAAGTGGAGAGTAGTCCATCACTGGCAGGTATTCTACCACGGCAAAAGGAACAGTGTTTGAATCTCAGATCATCCTTTGCAGTTACACTAGAATAACACTTGGGAAATAATAACAGTAAGAGAAAGCAGAGCCCAAACTAGAAAATTGTCATAATTCAACACAAGAGAAAAATATTTATGATGAGGGTGGGTAGACACTGTTTAAATAGAGAAAGACAACTATTTTTAAAGAGAAATGTAAATGACAGAAAATGTGGTGACTTTGGCCTTTATGTGAAGGGTCTGTATGTCAGCTGTGTTGCACGTAAAGGTCTCTACCTCCAGCATGCAAGGAAGACTACTAAAGAGAAAAGTGTGCAACCCTCTAGAGAGTGAAGGCTGGCAAGGAGAGAAGGCATATTTTATATGCAGATAGAATAAAATATTGAGAATGCTTTCTAAGTCTTTTTAAAGAAAAAATTATATTGTTTTTCCAATACAGAATTGATTCAATTGTCCTCAGGCTGCTGAATCATTTACATCCATAGAGAGATGCAAAATCTTGAATCTCTGTCTTATGTAACTGGAAAGGCTTTAAATTGCAAACACAGCTGAAGCTGATTGGCTAAAGAGAGTCAGAAAAAGTTTGAGACCGGAGAAACTCTTAGAATCCTTTCAATACAATACTTCTGAAATCAGTTTTATCATTAAATGTGCTCTTGCGGCCCAGAAGGCCAACCGCGTCCTGGGCTGCATCAAGAGGAGCGTGGCCAGCAGGTCGAGGGAGGTGATTCTCCCCCTCTACTCTGCCCTCGTGAGACCTCACTTGGAGTACTGCATCCAGTTCTGGAGTCCCCAACATAAGAAGGACATGGACCAGTTGGAGAGGGTCCAGAGGAGGGCCACGAAGATGATAAGAGGGCTGGAGTACCTTTCCTATGAGGACAGGCTGAAAGAGTTGGGGCTGTTCAGCCTGGAGAAGAGGAGGCTCCGGGGTGACCTTATAGCGGTCTTCCAGTACCTCAAGGGGGCCTACAAGAAAGATGGGGAGAGGCTGTTCAGGAGGGCCTGTTGTGATAGGACAAGGGGTAATGGTTTTAAAATAGAGGGAGGTAGATTCAGATTGGATATTAGGAAAAAATTTTTTACCATGAGAGTTGTAGAACACTGGAACAGGTTGCCCAGAGAGGTGGTGGATGCTCCATCCCTGGAGACGTTCAAGGCCCGGTTGGATGAGGCCCTGAGCAACCTGATCTAGTTGGAGATATCCCTGTTCCTTGCAGGGGGGTTGGACTAGATGACCTTTGAAGGTCCCTTCCAGCCCTAACGATTCTATGATTCTATGATTCTATGATTACTTATGTATGCCAGACTTCCACATCACTTCTTTTTTACTTACTTACTACCCCAAGCAGTATGTTTTTAAAAAGTGAAGTTTTATGAGCACCATATATAATTTAAACATTCTTAACAATATCATCTGCTTTAATCAAAATTCATGTAAAGATTCTGCCAGAAACACTTTTTCCCAAGTTTAGTCATTATTAGAAAAAAAAAGCCTAACATTAATGAGATGCAAATTATTTCCTTTAGCTACACATTAGAGATTGTCCCTCAAACCACCTAATTCCAGGTTATTTCTTTTACCGTCTTATATTTTTAAAAAGGCAACACAGGCCTTTAAAAGTCTTGACCTTTACTAATAATTAACTGATTGTTTTTCTTTCTTTTTATTTTTTTTCCTCCTTCGATCTTTGCTTAGAGCAAAATGTTTGCTCTAAGTCTTTGGATCAATGTTTTAAGTAGGCAGAACTCAGTAGCACAGGTGCATAAGGAAAAATGAGATCTATTGAAAAAATTTTCCTTTTATTGTCTTTCCTCAGTTTAAGTTCCCATATTAAACTCTGGATTTAACAATAACGTATTTATCTTTTTTCTTATTTATTAGAAAACAGTCAATAGATAAAATCCAACTTCTTGTCTCTCAAAACACTTTCATGGCTTACTACCATTAGGAGAGTGATGCAGGATGTGGTTTTTCATGTGTGTGTAAGATAACATGTTTTTTATGGATTTCTTGTTATTCCACATAGCCTGTAAAATCTAAAGTTAGTGTAATCTGTTCCTACTTGTGCCTATAATCTATACAGGCAACATGTGGATCCCAGAATCCATCATTTTCCCTTTAAAAATCTACACTTAAAGGTAGACTGCAGATTTTAAAACAATATATCCATCTATATCCTTCATAAAAAGAATTAAAACTATTCTTTTTACATACAGAATTTATTAGGGAATAAAACTGATGATACTTACAGATCATGTTGGCTATTGATTATTTAGACTGTATAGTTTTACATTTCCTGTACTTTGAACTATAAAATCATATCAAAAAAATCAGATTTACTTTTGTGCAGATTTTGTTACTTTTGTCTTCTGACCTAGCTGAGCATATTTCATTGCTGCAAAATATGAACTACAAAACCTGCTGGTAATAATTTTTAGATTATTGTATTTGGTTGGTTGTTTTTCTAATTAATTTGAAAATAATTCCAGAAGTTTAGTTCAAATACAATATCATGTTGTATTTTAATAAACAAAGTAAATTTTTGTACACGTATTTACTTGTATGATACATAATGCATTTAAGGGTAGGTAAATTACAAATGTTTACTGTATAGAAATATATCTTTGTAATCTGACATATAAATTATTATTCTGCATGCAAAGGTCATTAAAAATACATATAATCAGCTTCCTTTATTGAGTGTGTTTATAAGATAGTCTTAATGGTATGCCCATGCGTTAAGAAGGGCTAAGAAAAGAAATGAGACTTCCTAGAAATGGCATTCACATATGATAAATTGCTGTACTGCTAGCAGATTACAGAAGTGAATGAAAAAAAAAATGAGGTTTTGAAGTAGAATATAGTTTATTGTTACTAATTGTGAAGAATCTGTATTTTGTTACATTCTGAATAGTCAAAATAGATACTAGAAAGATGATTGAGTAAAGATTCAGTATTGTTCCTTAACTCACAAATGTGTTATCACAGTTTAAGGAATTGCATAACATCTTCTATGCCAAGGGAAGTGATCATGCATTCAGTTACCCATTCGAAAAGCAAAGAAAATCTTACTGTCTTAAACTTCAGCAATGCTTTACCTTGCATTTACAATACACTAAATATATTTTCCAGGAAATGCCACTAGGAGTCAATTACTGAGGCTCAGCTGATCAACAACAACTCAGTCACTCCTGAGACCCCAACTAAGTGACTTGGAAATAACCAGCAATTATACACACACCACAGTTTCCATCTTCAGCCATCTCTCACTAGTGGAGTTTTACTTTTCATCTGTGGATTGCTTGTAAAGTATTACTGGCACTTTTCTGTGTGTGTGTGGGTTGAGGAGTTGTAGAACTAGCACCTAACATACCAGGCACCTGTACTGAAGGGGAACGAGCTCCATTCCCAAATTTCATTGGCATATCCCCTACCTACGTCTACCTGAGCCCAAGATTATCAAGGAGTCCTACACTCACTAATCACTGCTGTCAGCAGTCTGGTAGTTAACGTTTTTCCATAGAAGTTGCTAAGACATTATCCATCATACGTGAGAAGTTGTGGCAGTCCGGTGAAGTTCCTGCCGACTGGAAAAAAGGAAACATAACCCCCATTTTTAAAAAGGGAAAAAGGAACCAGGGATCTACATGCCAGTCAGTCTCACCTTTGTATCTGGCAAGATCACAGAGCAGATCCTCCTGGCAACTATTCTAAGGCACATGGAAAAAAAGGAGGTGATTGCTGACAGGCAACATGGGTTCACTAAGGGCAAATCCTGCCTGACTAATTTGGTGGCCTTCTATGATGGGGTTATAGCGTTGGTGGATAAGGGAAAAGCAACTGACATCATCTACCTGGACTTGTGCAAAGCATTTGACACTGACCTGCATGACATCCTTGTCTCTAAATTGGAGAGACATGGATTTAACAGGTAGATCACTTGATGGATGTCCTGGTTTTAGCTGGGACAGAGTTAGCTCTTCTTTTTAGCAGCTAGAAGAGCTCTGTGTTTTGGTTTTACTCAGAGGCTTGCTCTGAGAAGAATGTTGATAGCAAGCTGATGTTTGTAGCTGGAAGTGAAACTCCAAGGACTTTTCAGTGTGCCGTGTTCTGGCCGGAGTGCAGAAGCACGGCAGGATAAGGGGGGAGCATAGCTGGAACAAGGGGGCCACGATTCCTCTTGTGATTTGTGGTGGAACTTAAGATTGAGGGCCAAACTGGCCAATTAGTATTCCATATCATGCAGCATCATGCCCAGTATAAAGTGAGGGACAGCCGGAAGGAAGGGCTTTTTGCGCTTTGTCTCTTTCACCGCTTCTGCTCTTTTGTGCTTCTGCACTTTTTGCTCTATTGCCTTTTTTTTTCTCTCTCTCTCTCTTCCAGTACTCCCATTCTCGGAGTACTCTCTCTCTCTCCCCCTCTCTATTTCGGGGCCTCGCGCTCGTCAAGTTTGCAGATGACACCAAGCTGTGTGGTGTTGTGGACACACTGGAGGGAAAGGATACCATCCAGAGGGACCTTGAAAGGCTGGAGAAATGGGCCTGTGAGAACCTGATGAAGTTCAACAAGGCCAAGTGCAAGGTCCTGCACATGGGTCAGGCAATCCGAAGCACAAATGCAGGCTGGACAGAGAATGGATTGAGAGCAGCCCTGAGGAAAAGGACTTGGAAGTGTTGGTTTAATGAGAAGCTCAACATGAGCTGACAATGTGCACTTGCAGCCCAGAAAACCAACCATATCCTGGGCTGCATCAAAAGAAGCGTAGGCCAGCAGGTCGAGGGAGTTGATTCTGCCCCTCTATTCCACTCTGGTGAGACCTCACTTGGAGTATTGCGTTTAGCTCTGGATCCCTCAGCATAGAAAAGACTTCTACCTGTTGGAACAACTCCAGAAGAGGGCCACAAAGATTATCTGAGAGCTGGAGCACCTCTCCTATGAAGACAGGCTGAGAGAGTTGAGGTTGTTCATCCTGGAGAAGAGAAGGCTCCGGGGAGACCTTGTAGCAGCTTTCCAGTACATAAAGGGGGTCTACAAGAAAGTTAGAGAGGGACTTTTTACAAGGCCATGTGGTTATAGGATAAGAGGTAATGGCTTTAAACTGAAAAAGGGTAGATTTCCATCAGATCTATGGCAGAAATTCTTCACTCTGAGGGTGGTGAGGCATTGGAACAGGTGTCCAAGGCCAGATTGGATGAGGCATTGAGCAACCTGGTGTAGTGAAGGGTGTCCCTGCCCATGGCAGGGGGATTGGAACTCGATGATCTTTAAGGTCCCTTCCAACCCTAACCATTCTATGATTCTATCATTCTGGAGTGCATTAGATTGATCTGCAGTCTTTCTCAGCTTTGTCTTTCTACTCTCTTCTCCATCTGCCTGAAACCGCTGCTGTGCTGCGGACTTAGATAACGCCTTGAAAAGATCAAACATGCTGAATACAGACCTAGAAATAGGCTACTTTAAATTCTCTTCTTTCCAATAAGAGTTAGACTCATTTCAGTCCTAAAGTACGGGCTGCCATCTGGAGGGTAATCCTGTCTTCCCCTGGAGGGTAATCATTGATATGACCTTTATATAAACCATGCTTAGATACAGTATAGCTTCCTCTTCTGTGGCAGTTCAGAGCTGCCTCCAAGCACAGCCTCAGCAGTGAAATATCCGCCCAGCGAGGCAACTGTCAAACACCCTCCTGGATCCTCTCATCCATTAGGCTAATTCTGAACGAAGTAGAGTGAATTTAGGACAGAAAAACTCATGAATTACTTTTCATGCCTTGGGATATTATGACAGCTCAGAGGAGTTGGTCCACACCCACACTTGTTAACAGATTTCCACAAAGAAAACAGGAGATAGCTGCAAGGATACTGCAGAGTAGTAGGTGATAGATCCATCAGTGACATCATCTTGCCATAATAAGGATAACACTTCTAAATGACAAGCAAGGTTCAAAGGAGGAGATGCTCAAGCTCTGAGAAATATTGACTTCTCTTGGTATAGTCTTCTCTTTTGATCTACTTCAGGCTGGAACTCTACTTCTAATTACATAAAAAGCTTAAGCAAAATGGAGTTGAGAAAAAGGATGTGTTCAGACACTTGGTGAACGCAGTGATTTTGTAGTTTGGCAGGTACAATGTGGACCACAGTAGCTCACTATGCTTACAGAAAACTCTAGTTTCCAACTTAAAAAACAAAAAAAAAAAAAGGAAGAATTTAAAAAGCAAAGTGATTTGCTTTTAAAATTATAAATTTAGAACCATTTTCATTGATGATTATCTATAACATAAAGTCAGACCAAAGTGAAAATAAGATATCTCATAATCCTAAGGTTAGTCATACAATACCTTTTCAATGAATTGTACAGATCAAGTAGAGTCAATAACCTTGTGCAGGCTGTATTAAAGTCAGTACATTTTTTCCATAATAAAGCAATATTTCAAAGGCCAGAACAATCTTGAGATCACTTTTTCATGCCACTAAGAGGAACAACTAAGAGGAACAACTAAAAAAAGCCTGAAAAGGAATCCTCTGACATGACAATATTAAAAGACTGAAAATTTACCAATGAAAATATCATCTGCTAAAACTAAAATTAGCTTTGAATTTGATGAGCTGCATGAGTATGACTAAAAACAACCCTTAAAAAATATTTATGTTGTTCTCAGTATCACTAATTTATCATGTATACTTCTGCTGAAAAACAAGAACCATCAACCACTATGCTTTTTAGTCATATAAATTAATACAAAGGAGATGAGTCAAGAACAACTGATAGACAAAATTAACTGAATGTCTAATTAAAGAGTTAATATGACTAATATACTTTTTCTTTTATCACTGTAAAAAGTATTCCTCGCTCTCAAGTATCTGTAACTGGATACCAGATAGCCAGTTAAGTAACAGTAGGATTGATGTATAGCTTTAAATAACATCAAAATAATGATGGAATTATCTCTTGTGTTTGGTCACAGTAAATGATTAACACACCTCAGTTTACGGAGTTACATTTCGATGAATTTAACACTCAAAACTACAAACACATTAGAAGTTCCTGGAATATAAATTTCTATGATATACCATAACTATGACATTTCCCAACATAAAATTCATGGTGTTAAATGCTTGATGCAAAATGTTTCTGAAAGCTCCATTTTAAATATTTTTGAAAGCCTAGCATTCACCTGCTGTGTATAGGTATGATGAAGGAAGATATTCACACACTCCAGCTTCAGATATGTCATTCCAGATGTCTAAACAAAGAGTTTAAATTCCTGTACAGTGAATGGAGTGAGTTGTCAGTGTGCCAAAGTCCAGACAAAAGCCACCTTGATGGGAAGATACAGGTAGCTGCAGAGCAGTTCCACAATGATGTGATATGATTCATGCCATATAGGTGCCTCTTGATCTGTATCAACCCTATGGGGAACTTACTGTCACCAAGTATTGACTTAGAGTGATGTTTCTCAGTCAGTTTGAGCCCAAACATCTTTATGCTGTCTTCTCCCCACTTTTCTCCCTGACTATGCACTCCCACTCTCATCATGTCTTGGCACTAGGGTTTGTTGCACCTATATCGCCATCAACATAGCGAGTCATCTAGCAAAAATTGGTTTTCTTTCCTTTTGGATTACTTTTCAGCCGTCTCACAAACCCTATGAGCACAAGTGCTGAAGCTGGCTGAAAGGAGAGTGACAGGGGGCAGGCGTCAAAGCAGCACAGATTTACACCGCACTACAGCAATTGTGAAACATGACACCATTAAGGGCTAACCTAGCTGCCAGGTAAAATGATGCGCCTCTGAGAGGCTCCACTGACTTATTCAAGAACCTAATTGCGTCAAAAGTCTCAAGCTGGACAAAGTGAACACTTCATAATACACAAATAGCAGGAACACAAAGGTATTGACAGCAATGGAAGTTAGGCATCTAAATAGTTTTTGTGCATCTGACTTTAAATGGATTTTTATGTTTTTGATAACTTCCTCTATCACGGTGACTATATCAGAAGCATTTTAAACAGAAAACAGCAACAAAAAAAGGAGTTTGCTTGTCTAGAGACTCCAGGAAACAGCAGCAAAATTTGCCTCCTCCCAAACTTCTCTCTTCTGTAAAAGTAGAAGCTTGTACAGTCTCTTCTCTCTTGAGCTGCTGGTGTGCTGGCTCAGACTGCCCTGGAAACCAAACTCCATTTTCTACATATCCTGTTCTTCTTACCTCAAGGAGACTGATATAAGGAACTCCCAAAGTACAAAAACTCTGACAGAGGATGCAATATTCATAAAACAGCAGTTTTAGTGATGCTAAAACAGGTGATGCTCTTAGAAAACAGGTACCAATGCTCTTAGAAAAGTCTTTGAGGTATATCGAGTTATTCTTTGTATGTGTCCATCCAATAAAAACTACAGTAGCATTTTAATACTCATTTAATTTTTGACTTAAACTAGGTTGAACTGTTATTGTTAGTAAGGTATTTGCACATATGTCTACTATAGCAAGCAAATTATTCTGAACAACACTCTGAACAAACTAAAGATCAGTCATTCATCAATAGTAATTCCAGATAATTTCAGTCTTGGACATGCCCTTGTAAATGCAACTTTTGTTTGTTTGTTTGTTTTTACAACAAAGATTAATCTCACTAATTTGAGCACTCACATGATGGGAGATATTTGTTTTTACAAGCTTTTTAAAATTCCTGATCTTTCCAAAGCATTGGGAAACTAAAAATGGCACCTTGGATACTCTATCTATGACAAAATGTTTATTTTGACATTCCTTACCATTTGACAAAGGGGAAAAAAAAAAAAAGAAAGAATGATTGTACAATATTGGCTGCTTTATTTGTAAGTCATCCTTCTTCATGCAAATTGAATCTCCATATTAAAAGCTGAAAATGTCTTCCAAAAAGAAATCTTCTAATTTTGACTTAAATGAGATGAATGCGTTGTTTAAAAGAAACTAGACACGCTGGAAGGGAGGGATGCCATCCAGAGGGACCTCGACAGGCTGGAGAGGTGGGCCCGTGTCAACCTTATGAAGTCCAGCCAGGCTAAATGCAAGGTCCTACATCTGGGTCGTGGCAATCCCAGGCACAAATACAGACTGGGTGGTGAATGGATCGAGAGCAGCCCTGAGGAGAAGGACTTGGGAGTACTGGTGGACGAGAAGCTCAATATGAGCCAGCAATGAGCTCTTGCGGCCCAGAAGGCCAACCGCATCCTGGGCTGCATCAAGAGGAGCGTGGCCAGCAGGTTGAGAGAGGTGATTCTCCCCTTCTACTCTGCCCTCGTGAGACCCCACCTGGAGTACTGCGTCTAGTTCTGGAGCCCCCAACATAAGAAGGACATGGACCAGTTGGAGAGGGTCCAGAGGAGGGCCACGAAGATGATAAGAGGGCTGGAGCATCTTTCCTATGAGGACAGGCTGAAAGAGTTGGGGCTGTTCAGCCTGGAGAAGAGGAGGCTCCGGGGTGACCTTATAGCGGTCTTCCAGTACCTCAAGGGGGCCTACAGGAAAGATGGGGAGAGGCTATTCAGGAGGGCCAGTTGTGATAGGACAAGAGGTAATGGTTTTAAAATAGAGGGAGGTAGATTCAGATTGGATATTAGGAAAAAATTTTTTACCGTGAGAGTTGTAGAACACTGGAACAGGTTGCCCAGAGAGGTGGTGGATGCTCCGTCCCTGGAGACGTTCAAGGCCAGGTTGAACCTTCAAGACGTTCAAGGCCAGGCTGAACCAAGCAACCTGATCTAGTTGGAGATATCCCTGTTCCTTGCAGGGGGGTTGGACTAGACGACCTTTGAAGGTCCCTTCCAGCCCTAACCATTCTATGATTCTATGATTCTATGATTCTATGATTAAAAACCCACACAACAAACTCCAAAAACCTCTCTACTGATATTTAAACTATAACAAGCCTGTATCTTCATTATCAATCTCTAAAAGTATTGTAAAATCACCACCAAGAAGCTAGTTCTCCTATGACTTTTAATGAGCAAAAAGGCACTGTGCATGATTTTAGAAAACCCATGAAAAATCTGACCCCGAATTAATTATTTAAAAATACAAGCCTTTATTACTTCAAATGAATTGCCTCGAAAGAGTTGTGAAAGAAACAAAACATATGACCCTTTAGACTCACATCTCCAATCTATCCATTGCGTTAATGGAGAGAGAGGTAGTTTTTTAATGCTCGTTACATCTTTTTCTTAACAAACCTAATGTGGGTTAACTGACGTATGCATTTATTTATGTAGCGAATATGAATAGTCACTTGATATTTTTTGTTTCTTGGTAAGTATGACATTTTTCTAGTATTTCCTTTCCTACAAATATTTTCAGTTATTATAAACTAGTTATTAGAATGAGACCAGTATATTTGCAATATAGCACATATCTATATAAAGGATACTTTAAGCAGTTGAAATGACTGATATTCTAGAAGGTGACATTTACTGCAGAGTTCAAGGTAGATACCCAAGACAGGCCTTGCAAATAAATAGATCCTAACATTATATCTTTTTCCTGAGTCAAGACCTGTGGAAGTCCTCAGTCCATTTTTTCCTTTGGGAACATACTTCTACGCTATACTTCTCCATTTGGAATTGGAAAGCTGAGCTGAAAATGCTAAAAAAAAAAAAAATAGTTAAAAATAATTTTCTTTCCTTTCAGTAGAATGTGTAGAACAGCAGGTATGAGATTTTTGTCAGCTTGCATCTGGGTAGATAAAAAAAATACACATACGGTAAAGCTGATATTCTGATATTCTGACTTTCCTTGTAACACTGCTTTGGAGTAAGAAATAAAACAGCTTTTTGATTTTTCCTTCCCTTCCAACTCTGCCTCACTGAATGATACTACTTGAGCACATTTATAAAAACCAGAAGATAATACTTACGCTTACTAAATTTACTTAAATTGACTAAAATATCCCACTGCTGGTTTTGTTGCTGTTTCTGACACTTCACAGGCTCTGCGTTTTTCTGTGTGTCTCTCCCATAATGGTTCTCACTGAGCCTACAAAAACAGGGCTTGAACTGCTTGAGGTATCTAGCTATTACCATTGACAAAAAGACAAGAAAATTAATATCAATGTACAAACTTTTGCCCAGGTCAGAGTTAGGTAATTACTGTCCTGTATATGCTTTTCTTAAATGGTTCTTTTACATTTTGATGTCTATCTCTGTAGGGAAAAATTATCAAAGATGCTTTTAGGTTTTTTTCCTAGATGTTGAGAAGACACATATTCTTCATCCATTTACATCACATTTCAAACATTTCAGTAGTTATGAACTAGTCTGCTGTTTAATCATTAACTGTGCAAGTGAGTCTTAAAGCAAAGGTTTTTCCGTTAGAAGTCCTCCTATTTGACTTGATGAGTATACTAAACTGAACTTTAGTCCACAAATTACTACATGATATTAAAAAAATATATTTTAGAACAGTGAGGCTAGGAATTTCTCAATGAAAACTTTCTTTTAAAATATTAGTTTGTTGAAAACTAAATTTTTGCAATAAATATTTCAAACTGAAAAAAAAAAGATTTTAAAATCTTTTTAAAAACTTCTTTTCTTTTAGCTTTTCAAAACACCACTAGTTGTTTTCTGAAAGGAAAACCCCAGCTCTAAGGTAAATTAAAGAATAGATGATTTGTGTAAAGTAAATTTTGAACTTACTTTGAACTTTTGAAGTTTTGATTATTCCCACGTGAAACTGTTGCCCATATATAGTTAGTCAAATCACAGAATATATCAAATAACCAAAGCGTCCAATTGAATCACATGATTGAAAAAAAAGATCAATTTAGCTTAAAGAATGTTGGTGTAACCAGACAGACTTAGAAATCCCTGTATTGTAATGAAAAAAATCTATTCCTGTTACATAGTGAACATAGCATTTAGATTAAATGTGTAGAGATAGAAAATAATAATTTTAGATATTGTTTCGTTTTAGTTTTCATCCTGAAAGAAGGCACAGATTGCTGGTGATTTCATATTACTTTAGTGAATGTATTTATACAGCTACTGATTAAGCTAGTTAAGGAGAGTTTTTATCATTAACAAGGTCAATTTGTGTGGAAGATTTTAATGATGACACAGTGCTATAAATGAAGTAACATTCTCCTCTCCCTGATGATTTACCTCCGGAACTTCTTTGTATTCTTACTTTAGAAATAGCACATTAAAAGCAGTTTTAGTGACATTTCTTCTTGAATATGTGTGGGAAAGTGGAAGAAAGAAAAAAGCCCAATTCATTAGGTTATAGCTAATTTAATTTTATTGAAATAATGCCCTAAAAACAAATAGGAAAAAAAAACATTCACTGCATGTTTGGTCACAAGAGTAATTTTTTAGTGTTGTATGAATTCAGGAAAATTCATTTCATTCAGATGACAGAGAAAGTATTTAGGTGCCTGAGCAAACTTATCTTTTAGGTCCATTCATATAGTGCTAGATATTCTTCATTCCTTTTTTCTTTTCTCTAACATCAAGCCTAGCTAAAAATAATTCAACAATTGCTTTATTTTTCTAGGTGAATTTTGGCATTTCAAATTACAGCTTTGTGCAGAACCAGGAAATACATTGAAAAACAGGGAGGACACAGGCTAACTAGCTTGTGAGGTGTTTAAAATAACTATTGAGTTCTGTTGTTTGGGTTATTTTGTTGTTTGTTTTTTTTTTAATTCAGATCTATTACTGCCTGTTTCGGAGACACATCTGACTTCTTTAGTAACATGAAGATGGACAAACTGGATATTAAAATCAGATTTTCTCGAGTCAGACTGAAAGTATTCTTCCTGTTTCTTTGAGGAGGACAAATAGTTGATAGTGCTGGTGGGAAAAACAACGTTACCTGAAAGACAGATGAAACTGAAAAGACTCAATTTATCAATATAGAAACCCATAATTTTTATATAACTACACCAAATCATGGATATGGATACCATATATACCAATATGGATATTGGGACCTGAGGAGGTGCATCCGTGGGTCCTGAAGGAACTGGAGGATGAAGTTGCTAAGCCACTATCCATCATATTTGAGAAGTCGTGGCAGTCTGGTGAAGTTCCCACTGACTGGAAAAGGGAAAACATAGCCCCCATCTTCAAAAAGTGGAAAAAAGAAGACCCAGGGAACTACAGGCCAGTCAGTTTCACCTTTGTGCCCTGCAAGATAATGGAGCAGATCCTTCTGGCGACTATGCTAAGGCACATGGAAAACAAGGAGGTGATTGCTGACAGCCAACATGGCTTCACTAAGGGCAAATCCTGCCTGACTAATTGGAGGCCTTCTATGATGAGGTTACAGCATTGATGGATAAGGGAAGAGCAACTGACATCATCTACCTGGACTTATCCAAAGCATTTGATACTGTTCCACATGACATCCTTGTCTCTAAACTGGAAAGACATGGTTTTGAGACCACTCGGTGGATAAGGAATTGGCTGAATGGTCACACTCAAAGAGTTGTGGTCAATGGTTGAATGTCCAAGCGGAGGCCAGTGATGAGAGGTGTTCCTCAGGAGTCAATATTTGGTCTGGTGCTGTTTAATATCATTGTCGGTGACATGGACAGTGGGATCGAGTGCACCCTCAGCAAGTTTGCAGATGACACCAAGCTGTGTGGTGTTGTGGACACGCTGGAGGGAAGGGACACCATCCAGAGGGACCTTTGACAGACTGGAGAGATGGGCCTGTGAGAACCTCATGAAGTTCAACAAGGCCAAGTGCAAGGTCCTGTACATGGTTTGGGGCAATCCCAAGCACAAATGCAGGCTGGGCAGAGAATGGATTGAGAGCAGCCCTGAGGAAAAGGAGTTGGGAGTGCTGGTGGATGAGAAGCTCAACATGAGCCACCAATGTGCACTGGCAGCCCAGAAAGCCAACCATATCCTGGGCTGCATCAAAAGAAGCGTAGGCCAGCAGGTCGAGGGAGGTGATTCTGCCCCTCTACTCTGCTCTCATGAGACCCCACCTGAAATACTGTGTTCAGCTCCAGAGTCCCCAACACTAGAAGGACATGGAGCTGCTGGAGCGAGTCCAGAGGAGGGCCACAAAGGTGATTCGAGGGCTGGAGCACCTCTCCTATGAAGACAGGCTCAGAAAGTTGGGGCTGTTCAGCCTGGAGAAGAGAAGGGTGATCTTACTGCAGCCTTCCAGTACTTACAGAGGGTCTACAGGAAAGCTGGAAAGAGACTTTTTCCAAGGGCATGTAGTGATAGGAGAAGGGGCAATGGATTTAAACTGAAAGAGGGTAGACTTAGATTAGATCTAAGGAAGAAATTTTTCACTTTTAAGGTAGTGAGGCACTGGAACAGATCACCCAGAGAAGTTCTGGGTGCCTCATCTCTAGAAGTGTTCAAGGCCAGGTTGGATGAGGCTTTGAGCAACCTGGTGTAGTGGAGGGTTTCCCTGCCCATGGCAGGGGAGTTGGAACTAGATGATCTTTGAGGTCCCTTCCAACCCTAACCATTCTATGATTCTATGATTCTATCATTCTATCATTCTATCATTCTATGATATGATACATTTATATCCTAAATATATAATGTCTACATTAATCTAGAATTAAAAATAGTTACCTGAAGTTTTAGGATTTTTCACGTGTAAGAAACAATGTTAATTAATTCCTTTCTAAACAGGTTTGAACTGAAAGGTTTGGGTTTTATTATTATTACAAGGAGGTTTTATGTTAGCAGGGATTTCCTCATTTGATTTTGTTAGCATGCTGAGGGTAAGAAGAAGAATATCGTGGGATGCAGTTCTTGGGTCATCATGTTCTTCATTACCTGTGCCTTGCATCCCCTTGCCTTCCATTGATTGTCTGCTTTCCTCCCCTCTGTGGCATACACAGTTGCCAGCTCACAGAGTAGCTCAGAGCTGAGCGGGAAAAACTCCTCACCTCCGTATAGCTCCAAGCTTCTTGCAGGCTGCATACTTTTGAATACTGCATTTAACATAATATTTTATCTGGAATGATTGTTGCCAGAGAAGCAGTTTATACTGAGGTCACCACAGCTACCTAAGAACCCTTTTAATAGGAAAAAAGCTTAAAAAGAAACCAGTATTTTTTACCCTTGCAATAGGATTAAGTTATTGATTATTAAATTAGAAGTGAAGTAACAAACAAAACACATTAAATGCAGAACAGGATAAGCTGGGAACTAATATTTCTTTCCTCATCTAGGATTTCTTTGCTACATGGTTTGGCTGTCTCATGCTGTCTTTTAAGAAAAGCCTTTGAGAAATGGATTCTTTCTTCAATTTCTAACCCGTACTTCTATCTTGTGCTTTTCTGGTTACTTTTCAATGTGATAAAAAGAAATTTCAGATGAGGTCTCAAGATTCCTGTGACTCTCTAAGGTTGCTCATCATAGTGCAGCCAGGTGAAATACTCTCGCCCAAATACCAGGTGAATAGCGGGACACCTTTCCCATGACTGACTGTGGATAGCTTGAACGTGATGGGAGCTTGTAGGTTCACAGGATTGAGGAGAACAGATTCTCCAGTCCCGATTTCTTTCCTTTTGTCTTAGCAAGTCAAACTGCAGTTTTTAGGTTATGCCATAACACTCTATCAGTCAGCCCTTAGAGAAACTCTTTCCATAATGTGCAGTTACTTTTTGGTCTGATGCTGCTTTACGGATGCCGTGCAACACAATAATACAACAGATCTGTGGTCCCATGACATTAATTTTAATTGCTGGTGTGTAGAAGACACCAATATATCTCAGCAATAAATGTCAGGTATCTCTGTCACTCAGCAGGGCTGGAGCCAAATGAATGAGATATGCCTGGAGTCTTCCCACCTTGATTTAGACACTGCATGGAAATGCCTTGTTTAAGAACTGAACTCCAGTAGCTCCTTCAGCAGCAAACACACTGGGCTTACTGAGGGCTCCCTCAATAGTGTGCCCAGCATCACTGCCCAGAGGCCTTCCAGCAGCGGAAGATTTTGTGGTGAAACATCACTATTGATGTTTCAGCACACCTCATGCACTTGCAGAAGCACTCACATCCCTGTTGTGCTGGGTTTGTGTGAAAGGGTTCTGGTGGCGGGAAAGGGGATTCATCCCCTGTAACTTCCCAGGCTTCCAGACCAGATCAGACCTGTCTCTGTCCAAGTCGGACCCCCCATCCCCTCAGGCCAGGGCCGAGCCATCAGCACCTCTGCAAATGCCCTATTTAAGTCAGGGACAAAGGAGCTGGAAAACGTGTTTCGGACCTGCGGTGAAGAGAGGGGGAAGGCGGGGGCTGCCCGCGCTGGGCCAGCACCACCGGCTGGAGATGGCTGCAGCGGCGCTGCGTGGGGAACTCAGGAGTGCCCTGTGCCGGGGTGCTGCTGGGCCGAGAGCATCCAGAGAGGGCTGAGATGGGAGAGAAATGGCCACATAGATACCAGGTCAGTGAAGATGGAACGGGACGAGGTGTGCTGAAGCTGAGTTTCCCCTGCAACCGGTGGCAAGACGGCAGGCGGCCCCCCTGCATCCAGGACAGACTCGGTGGAGCAGAGACGCACTTGCAGCCCATGGAGAAGACCACGTGGCAGAGGAGATGCCTGAGCCTGAGGATGGTCATGGAGAATGGGACACACAACAAAAGTAGAGATGCATCTAAAGTTCATGGGACGATCCATGCTGGAGCGAGTGGCAGCTCCCTAAGAATCCATGACTGTGGTAAAAGCCCACACCGGAGCAATCCGATGGGTAAGGATTGCATCCTGCGGGAAGGACTCATGTTGGAGGTCTGTGGACTGCCCCGTGAGTAGGGGATCCACTGGAGCAAGGGAAAAGGGTGTAAGGACTCCTCTTCCTTTAAGAAAAGGAGTGGCAGTAAGAACATTGGATGAACTGACCTGCACTCCCCCATTCCCCTGTGCCACTGGGGAAGGAGGTAAAGCCGGGAAGAAGGGAAAGGTGGGAAGGGAGGGGGGGAAGGTGGTGTTTTTTTTAAGATCTGGCCTTGTTTTCTCTCTATGGTCTCAAGAAACTGTTAATAAATTGGATTGTTTTGTCCCCAAGCCAAGTCTGTTTTGCCCGGGACCATGGTTGGTGGGTGCTCCCTCTGCTCTTGTCCTGACCCTCAGTTCTTATATTACATTTTTCTCCTCTCCACTTCATTGAGGGGAGGAGTGAGAGAGCAGCCTCGTGGTAGCTCAGCCGCCAGCTGGGCTAAACCACAACACCTGTAAATTACATAGGCACCCCTCAGGGTATGCCATGACACTTGCAACCTGCTTCATTTCCAACTCAAGGTGGAGGACTGACAGGTGAGAAGCACAGAAACGTGGGGAGAGAGTGGGGATTGCCCCAGCTCCTCACCACACTGACTAGTGGCCTGCTAATGAAATCCCAGACTACCTCAAGCTCCTAGTTCCTTGCTCTCCCATTTCTATGCCACCCATTCCACTTCTCCCTCTTTCACCAACACATTTATTTTCCAAATAAGAGATAAGCACATCATCCCAAACACATTCTGGAGGACTAACATGTTTTCTGGCAGTCTAGACCAGTCTGCAACATGTGGTTATCCCAAGCCTCAGGTGGGTAGGAGGCTGCTGGTTTAGGTAACTATCTAAGATTTGACAAGTGAATCTTGCCATTATTCCAACGTTAAAATATTTTGCAATTTTTTCAGGGTATGAACTGTCCCCCTAGAATGAATGCTAGCTTTCCTCAGTGAAAGTGAAACATAGATGTTCACCGTTCAAACGTTATCCAGCAGGACCAAGACATTAAATCTAAGAGTGGAACAACATAATTTTCATGTCAGGGAACTATCACTTTTTTGCACTCGCTCCAGTTCTCACGGGCTTTTTCACAGGTTTTAAACAACAAATTAATATATTCTTGCAGCTTATAAGGCTAAGTATTATAGCTTCACATTAGTTCACGGACAGACTTTCCCATCTGTGTCTGAAAGTGACATTTTCAAATTAACTCTTTCATATTCATCAATAGCTATCTAGTTTTCTGAAAAGTGTCTTTTCCAAACCCAGCACTTCTCAAATTATTTAATGAGTTTCTTGGAACTATGAGAAATCAAAGATATGATCAATTCTAAAAATCATAGATAAAAAGCCTCTAGCTAGCCATTAATGATTACACTCCTATTGAAATAGGTTCACCCATACAGTATATTCAGCAAGACAATGTCAAAGCCCGAAAAAGTTTTATTTTTTGTTTTGTTCATCAAAAATATCTCAGTAAGCAACATAAGCTAGGAAAAATGTGTGTGGTCACTTTGCTTTCTGTTCCCTAGGCTTGTCTTCAAATTAAAAGGTTCATATACGATTGTCATATAGGAAAAGTTTTCTGAGTTGATGTATCAGAATAAATATCTTCAGAACAATAGAAATTAGCTCAAGATGGAAATATGTTCCATCTCCCTTTTTCTATATAATTGTTTCTGAAAACATGTATATCAATGTCTCAGAATATTACCTGAATAGCATGAATCATTTTAAATTTAAATCAATTTGTTTTGAATATCAAAACAAAGATGAATTATTCTCTGGCCACTATTAGCCATAGGCTGGCAAGAACCATAAAATGTTCTGCCAATGACTGTCAGAATTAATTTACAAGCCTTCTGTTTTTGATGCTGCTCTGCTGCAGAATGTACTGGGGTTTGCTTCTGGTTTGTTTTTTTTTTTTTCTCCCTATGAGATTTAGGCAATCACCAGATTTGTTTCTTTTTTTTTTTTTTTCTGTAGCTAACATGCTAGAAGACCTATCAATAGGTTACTGTTCTGACACCAAAACATAATTCCAGTGTAACCTGCTGAGGACTGTTTGTTTCTTACAAGTTGCCCTCTGCGTCAATCCATGAAGGAGATGGATTATTATATCCTGCAAACTGTAGTAACTCAGGCGCTTAGCTTTGGAGCCTTAATTACCTGTACGGCAGCAGGAGATCAAAGTGACAAAACATACCCACCATCCACTAAGCCAGAAAAAGTTAAAAGTTAAACAAAATGGTTTCTTCATGCATCAGTTTCTCTCCATTCATCTTTACATATATATTCGTACACTCAGAATAATCAGATGCTATTATGTTAACTTTTCACTCTTTGCTGCATGGTTTTAGAACAGCACATTTGCCATTAGAGAACATCTTTGCAATGCCATAAGTAATAGGCACAGCAAAATAGTCTTGCAAGCAGAAATTAAACCATAAAATCCCACTGAATCCCACAGTAAATACATATAAATATACAGAAAAAGGGAAGTTTAGAAAGAAAAGTTCAGACGCACTTATAACTGCAGACTTTCAGCAAAGCTAAAAACCAGTATCACTAATATTCAAGAGCTTAGTATTCAGTAATAATTGTTATCACTTTTTTTGTGAACAACAATCTTCTAGACGGAATATGATACATCACTGAATGGAAACAAAGTATGTTTAATGCCTTTTCAAGGAAATTATTAATGCCAACATACCATCACATTACCATCACACATTAGCACATCAAATACTTCCATACAATTTGAATAGAAATTATGTGTTTGCTACTTACCTAACTGGGTCTCCTGAATTGTTAGCTTACTTTCCAAGGGGTGTAAAAGCTTTGGTGGTTTATCTGTTAGTGGTGCTAGAAAAGAAAGAAATTCACATATATAATTTTTCTGATTATTATTGAGTAGAATAAAACTTGATTTTATACCTAATGTTTCAGGATTTTCTTTTGTTTAAATAATGTTAATGCCTTCACTAGATTTAAATGTTTTTGCTTAGAGAGTAAATATACAAAATTTAGAACCATTCACATGCTGAGATATTGAAGGCACTGGTGTTAAAAAAACTAATCTCTTTAAACCCTCACAAAAACCATGCACTGATATATTACAATTTTGTATTTCTATAAATATTATCCAGCATTTCATAGTTTGTTATAATATTTAATTACCTTTCTATCAAATATAGTCATTAACGGAGAAATAATATAAACTAAGTTAGTGTAAAAAAATTTTGAATATTTGATGAAAAGTTTATTTAAAAATATATTACAATCACTGAAACTTTTGAAAATGGAGTACTAAAAAGGCTCAGTTTTCAAAATCCTTGGGATGGATACAGTGAAATAATGCTGAGATTCCTAGTAAGATTACTTCCTTCCTTTGTTTTGATCCACCCTGAAATAATATTAGTAAACTTATGTAAATTATGGAATACGAAGAGTTTTGTAGTGGTCAAAACCCTTCTGAAGGTTGTTGAAGCATGTTCAGACCATGCAGCTAAATATTGCAGCTGTTCTACTAGATTCATCATCCATATACTTAATTCATAGAAGTGACATTGACTGTTACTACTTTTGTTGTTAGCAAGTATACTCTTTACTGATCTCTGACAGATGAGTGCCTGCTACATGAAAAAAAGAACATTCATTTATATTTTTCTTTAAATTTATAGTAAATGTTCATGGGAAAGCTCCAACTTTTGTAGTCACCTGAAACATTTTGATATTTTACTTTTCAACATGAATTCATACTTCAGTCTTTAACACAGATTATGGGCTGTCAGAGATTTAAAGTACATTTGACATTTTGATAGAACTCTGTAATACTTGTTCCCTCTGACTTGTCAAAATCACTGTTCCCTTTCTTACTGACACACACACATTCACATGTGTATGGGTTTAATCTACTGAACACACTCATCTCCTGTCAGCTGAATTGCAGAAGAGGCTTAGCTGCATTCTCTTCACTCTGTTTCCTCTGCTTTTCGATTAAATTTTCAATGCCCTTTAAAATCTGCAGTATTAATTTCAATTTTTCAGCAATTTGAGAATGGATTCATTATCAACTCATACATTTCTGCTTTACAGCAGTTATCTTTTATCTGATCAAATCATAAACCCACCCACCTGTTGTCTGGGATGCTGACCCATCAAATCTAGGACTGAATCAAAATATCTCTTTAAGGACAGGAAAATAACTGGATTTGGTCCACAGACCCTCTTTCAGCTCACTCTTCCAACAACAGCTTTCTCTCTACAGGAAACCATTCTGTGCTACAGACTTTGGAGAAAGCCACAGCTGTGAAAGACTTTTCAGCAACATTTCTGGGTTGTTACTTTTCTTTGCACCAATTTGAATGCTTTTTAGCTCTCTTTGTCTCTCTCTCTCTCTCTTTTTTTTTTCTTTCCCCTCTTGGAGGCTAAAGTGGGTGGAAAGGAAAAGCATTTTAAATATATTTTTTCTTAAACTGCAAAATTAGTCATTCCCATTTCCTAACTTCTCTGTAAGGGCTCATAATTTATCAGCACATTGCCATTTTTTAAACATCATCCAACATGAATTTAAATTTAGTTTTGCAGTTCTGTCATTCTCAACTCAATTACCATTCATCAGATAATGTCTTCTGAGTCACTGTTGTTCTAAATCTGTTTTGAAACTCTTTGAGCAAACAAAGTTCTCTCATTGTAAGTAAAAATACAGTAACTGGTAGAGTTAATCCAAATGCAACAAATAAGTAAATTAGAAAACAGTATTTTTCTGAGTCTAAGAAAAGATCAACATAACTTTTGTGGTCCTGTACTTCAGGTCTCTAAGAGGCTTCCTACTTTTAAATAAATAGGCATAGACTGTTAATAAACACAGATAAATCATCCTTCAACAACAATATGAAGTTATTATAAAATTTGTGCCCAATTTAATTTTCCCATAACTTATGAGATTCAACAGATAATTTAACAGAGAAAATGTTACTGAAAATAATAAATTAGACACATAACTGATGTATCAGAATCAGAGAAGCATATAGGCTGGAAAGAACCTCTGGAGTCCAAGTGGTCCAGCCTCCTGTTCAAAGCAGGTCCAACAGGGCAGGTTGTCAGCACCTCATACAGTCATGTTTTGATCATCTCTTTGGATGGAGATTTCACCACTTCAGCCCTCAAGCACCTTGTGGCCCTGCACTAGACTCAGTCCAGTAGGTCCATGGCTTCTTGTACACCGAGGAGTCCAAAATTTGATACAGCATTCCAGATGTGCCCTCACAGATGCTAAATAGATACAAAAGATCACTCTCCTGGACCTGTTCGCCAAATTCTTGCCAACAGCTGTGTGGTTGGCCTTTGCCAACTCATACTCAACTTACTGTTCACCTGGGCTGCCAGGACCTTTCCTGCAAAGCTTTTTGCTACCCAGGTAGTCCCCAGTTTTCTGCACTGCTGCATGGTGTTATTCCACTCCTAGAGCAAGATGTTGCATTCGTCTCTGTTGGACTGCATGACTTTCTCCAACTTCTCAAGGTCTCCCTCAACAGCAGTCCTGCCCTCCACATTGTCACCTGTTCCTCCCATTTTTCTGATAGTGCACTCTGTCCCATCATCCAGGAGTACACAAGATTTCTAATCAACATTAAAACAAAGATACACCAGAGGTTAACTGTGTTGTGTACTTATTTTAAAGTGATAGGTAGGGATATTTTTGGCCAGGAGGAATTAATGCTTAATAAGACATGAGGAACATGGTTTAGGGACCCTGACAGTGCAGGGTGAATTGTTGGACTCGATGATCTTGAAGGTCTCTTCCAACCAGACGATTCTATGATTCTATGATTAAGACAATGTAACTCTAAGCTCTATAAACTAAGGCCAATACCAGTATTTCAGTGTTGCATTCCCTATTGATGCCTACCAACCTAACACTGTTGTGGGTATGTCTATACTACTACTGTTCTATACTATTACTACATCACATCTCCAAGGGCCAACACCACCTTCAGTCACCTGGAAAAGACAAAGCATCCTTGGGTATTTTGCATTCCAGAGTTTTAGGCTGTAGGGACTTATTGTGAAAGGGGGCAATATAGGCAAGGAAAACAATTTGAGTAACTTGGCATACTTGAAATACCAGGTTTTCAAAAGTGATTTGAAGGGTGCCCTCAGTCAATCAACACCTTTAGTGTCTGTTATTTTATCTATTTGTTAGCCTGCAAATGCACGTATGCTTTCCTGGCAATTAATCCATGTGGACTGAGGCAGAGGTGAGAATTTCTCCAGCTGCCTCTCTCCCTTTCAAGTTTACACTCTCCACAGATAGCAACAGTAGTGGACAGCACAGAGTTTCTGCAATCCTTGTTTAGTTTAGAAACTCTGAAGAGACCTATGCATCTCCTATAAGCTGTTTCATATCCTTCAAACCATAGGGTACGGCTTCTTAACTGGGTCAACCTACCACACAACAGGCTATTCAAAATTAATACAATTTTCAGATGGATATATTAAGGCACAGTACTAAACCAAACAGCAAAACAAGAATTCAGTAATTTCTTCCTAAACTTTTACTAAATAGCAAGAATCTAACAGAAGTTACAAAACTCACAACTACAGCTAGTCTCTTAAACAAGTTGAATATTTTTTTTCTTTTTTATGAATATATGTAAGAAAGCAATAATTTTCACATCCTGCAAAAACATCTATGCTTTCAAAGCATTTTCTGTTCTGTATTGTATGCAAAGAATGAGAATTCTTTTGAGTGTCTTTAAAGAAATAAAGACAGGATGCTCTTCCCATCAGATACTAGTTATCTACATGGTTGTCATACTGCAGGAACAGAGTGTTCACATTCTTATTCTTGCATGAGGGAATTCCCAAGTCTCTTGACAAGAATCTTAGTTCTTGGATATTATTATCTACCAATGCATGGGTGCACTTCTCCCTCCCTCTCTCCCCTCTCTCCTTCCCCTTTCTCTTTTTCCTTATTGATGTCTTTTTGTTTTTGTTTTTTTCTTCTTTACTGCTTAAGAGTCAAGAACCCTATCCTAGACAAAGTGAACTAAAACTGGTATATTTCTCTCAAAAAAAGGAGTTTGACAGGTCAGATTCTTCCAAATAAAAGATGTTGATCATAAATCAAGTTTATAGCCCATCTTATATTTTATTTCTGAACCATCACTGATGAATGGTTTGAAAACAAGTATGTGTCAAACTTGTTTTTCATCAGAAATAATTTTTAAAAAAATAAACTTAAGTGAAGTAACTGATTCTGAAGCTGTATTAAAAATTAATATTTAATTTCAGATGGATACCATTCAGTTGCAGACATATTGATCCTGCTCAAAGAGAAAGTGCCTAAATTCACACTCCATGTCTATCAGATTGGATGCACATTTAAAACATATTGAAAAATTTGTCTTGCAGTGATGAAACCGAGAGTCACCACAGTCACCCAACTGGACACTGGCCAGAAGATTATATTTTTACATCAGCCATCTACTTCCATGCTCTTCTTTCTAAGCTGCCTTAACTTCAGATGTTTATGGTCACATGATATATATATTTGCTCTATGCAAAATTCTGTTACTTGAAGAGACCAGCCACCCGTTAGAATTTAACACAGCTAATAAGGAAAAGCTGAATCCAAGCCATACATGAAAATATCTCTAATCTGGACATCAAATTATGGAACTGCCTCAAACCCCACATGCTTTGTAATAGAAAAAGAATCATTCCAAGGGTCTACGTTTATGTCTAGTCTTACAACATGCTCTCAGATTCTTCCTTGCAATTTGTAATGATTACAAATAGTCTTAGTTTCTTAGAGGTGGTCTGTGTGGAGTTGTCTGCAACTCAGAAAGGCAGTTTGTTGGCTAGATAGTTCCTGCAAGGACAAAAATTCACAGGAATAGCTGCCTTACTTGGTCAGTCTGAGTTATCTGTATTTTAGAACAATTCTTGTTCAATATTTTTTATTGAAGTAAAACTTACTTTCTGCAGATGAAAAACTTTCTGATCTTTTTGAGATTTGAGATAATATAATGAGATTAAACCTCTTAAGTTTATGAACTTAGACCATGTTTAGAAAAAATGACTGACGTGTCCCTGGAAGGTATTGCAACTATAGCACAGGATCAAATAGGGGAAAGAATTCATTACTATGCTAAGGCAAAATATTCCTACACTTTGAAATCAAAACAAACCAGAGACATGGAGTTCTTTCTTGAAGTCCACATCATTTCTTTGAACTCACCCCACAGTTCAGAAATATCCCCCATCTCTTAGCTTGCCTCTAGAAACTAAGAGAATTCCCCATTATAATTTACTTTCCTGATGATTTTCTAAGCCTGGGTTTCTTTTTATCCTCTCTCCATTCTGCTCTTTTTGGCAGAGGCGTATGACCTCGGGGATGAGGCACCTCTGTCAAGGGAGAGATATTAGGTCTGATTGACTGTAAAGCTGAACCTTCAGGCACTTCTCAGCATAGTGCCTGGCACTGCTGCCTGCTCCTGATGCCCTCAGAGTTGGCCAGTGCCTGGCTACGAAGTGCATGTGGTGTGCTTGCCCCTCGAACTACTACATCCCAATGTTTAACCAAGCATTGTCAAGCATGATGACCTTATAGCAACAGCAGTGGAGAAGATCAGGAATTAGATCAAAGCAGTGGATTTGGGTTTTAGATTGTTATGTTAAAATGAGAGGGCTCTTGAAATAAAACTGTCATTGGAAAGTCATCATTCATGAAAAGCTGCTGTAGATGGCAACATTTAGGAATCACAAATAATTATAAGAACAGGAGCAAAAACTATAGTATTTCAGTTTATAACTGCACTACCTTGGAAAACACTAGTGTATGCTTTTGGGTTTGTTGGTTTGGTTTGGTTTGGTTTGGTTTGGTTTGGTTTGGTTTGGTTTTTTTTTCCCCAGTAGTGATGTCTGTAAAAGAAGTAATGCAGTAGCGGTAGTCTATAGTAGGTTGCAACAAAATTAATTATGTGCAGCCTGAACGTGCAGTCTTGAAACATTAATATACATGGTCACTGTCCAGATGAATATTAATATTGAGATCTCTGAGGTTCCTTGGAGCAATTGTGAGCAGAGCAAAACTTAAGTAATGCAATGTGACGGTGTTGGGTTTTTTCTTTATTTCTCCTTAACATAGGTCTAGCCTTGCATATTCAGATATATCACCAGAGAAATCACTACCTTTTAAAAAATAAATATATGGCAAGGTCTTTCATAAAAAGGAAATTCTTTATACTTGCTTGAGACTTCTAGCAACCTTGGATCTTATTTCCCCATCAGATTAGCTTTCATCCACAAGGGCATAATTTAAAATCACGTATGCCATGAATTGCACAGCAGCCCTGTAAGAATGTTCTGCCTCACTGTGTGAACAAGTCTGGTTATACCCTGAATCAAGCAGTTCAAACTGGGGGCAGATACATATAAGGATATTAAAGATTTGTGTGTGAAGCCATAGGCATATGACCGTAAATGAGCTGCTTAATGTGACTTAGTTATCACTATGATTCATTGAAGATTAGCTTTTATCTTCTGAAATATTCCCATAAATCTTGCATATAGAGACAAAAATTCTGCCTCTTCTTTCGGTTTATGTCTTTCTCATTGTCTTCTCCTTACTGCATATTAAAAAAAACCAACACCCAAACCTATGGCTTTAAGCATACAAATGAAAACAGTCTTTATTTCTCATACCTAAACGTTTCTTCTGACACTTTTCCCAAACTGAAGTTATAATCCTCAATATTTTTACATACGGAAATTTTCCTAAAAGAACTGTGTAATGCAGTAAATAGAATATTAGTACTTCCTGCAAGAAAGTGAAGAAGCAGATAAAATGGTAACTACTAAAGAGGCCATTATTATGCAAAAGTTTCAGTGACGCATATTGAGAAAAGAAGAGGCACTGCTAAAACAAAATCTTAGAAGACGGGAATAATATTTCCAAGAAGCCTTTTAAAACGTTCTAAGCTTGTGAGTCCCTTGTGATTAACAACAGGTTGTATACTGAGGAGAAGAGCAGATGCAGCCAGATGTTGGGGTTTTCATTATCTGCTCATCTCTAATTGAATCTGATGTGACATTTTTGCTACCCCTATGACTTCAGAGAAGATGTACATATTGCTTTTTTTTTCTGTTAGTTTTCTTGAACACACAGTGACAGTTCCCAGTGGTCTCCAAGGAAAAGGTACAAATAATCAAAATGCTGTTATCACAGATGCTCATGCAGTCTTGAAATACAAAAAAACCACCAAAGTGTATATGCAGTTAAAACTACTGAGTGAAATATCAGCCTAACATCTTGGCAGCATCCAGTCTCTTCTTGTGTCAGATTTAGAATTTATATTTTGATCTTACAAGGAGGAAAGCAAGGAATAAAGTAAGGCTTTGATCCCAAAAGGCTTTTTATTATAGGGACAGAAGTCCTCCTCCCACACAATAAAAAAAGAGACCCAAAATACAAAAAGAGAAATTAAAATATTAAAGGTTCAAAAACATAACTCTTTTTTTCTCTTGCATAAAGTTCTTCTGCATTACTAAACTGATCCCTAAAACAAAATAATGGAAATGAGAGACATCAGATCAACTGGAAAAAAATGAGAAATGGTCAACAATATGGTTGCTGCTGTTGTTGCTGTAAACAATCATGTAATATACTATCTGTACATTTAATTAAAATAAATGTTCTTATTAGCAAAAGAATGAAACCATGCATCCAGGAGTACTTCCACCAAGAGATTCTCTGATGTTTCAGCTTAATGGTGAAGCTCACCAGCATTTCATTCAGCAGGAATTTTGTCTGGTTTGTCATGTTTATATTGCTGGCTCATATGAGACTTCTAGGCCAAAATAGCCATCTCTCCTCCTGCCAGAGTGCCATAAAAAGATGCTTTGCATAACCATTTTTATACTTCTTGAGAAGGGTACTCACACCTGTTGCTTGTCGCGTGTAACAGGGCACTCTTATAAAACATGTCAATGGGATCTGACATTTTATGCAGTCTCTAACTCTTCCTTCTGCCCTTGTAGTGACAACAACTAGCAGACAAAATAAGCTGAGGACAGAGAAGACCACTACAGTTGGCATGTTTTAGTACTCATGCAGTGTGCTCCTGGTTTAAGTTCAGCTTATTCTACAATTTTATCTACACAGAACTTTCACTAAAACATCCTTGTCTTTACCACTGTGTGAGAACAGGATTAAGCAAATCCAGTTCACCTCAGTTAAACCGTATATGCTTCAGTTTCTGTTACTCTTCTGTTCCAAGACAAATTAAAAGCTTTGGGAGGCTGTTTCCTAGCATTTTTTAAGTCTGGAAGCCCATACTAATGATTTTGGAGGGATCCATGTAGACCATGACCCTTACTGTAAGTACTCATAGACATATTCATCTGCAGTTAGAACCCATAAGAGTATTTTTTTGCTCCTAATATCTACATGTTAGGTTATGCCTTTGTTTGGAAGAGTCTTCAGTGGTGTGTTGTATAAATCTTATATAAGGCTTGTGAAACAAATAGAAACATACGCAGTATTCTTAACAACTGGGCTACCTGAATAGATCACATATTCATGAAGCAAAACAGAGAGTTATATAAATCACGAGGTTTAGGCAAACAAGTAAGAAAAGCCAAACTCATACATTTCACATCAAGCAAGCATTCTGCAACACACACTATAAAAATTTCTCTGCATATCATCATAGATTCTCTTTTCACATCATTCCCCTTACTCTATTCTCTTTCCATTTTTCTCAAGGTTAAAATAGGGAAAATATTGTGGGGAAAGTATCATAGGGTCATTGTCTCTGACGAGACCAAAGACAGATTTTCTTAACAATTATTCTATCATTCTTACTAGATGACTCCAATAAAATCTCGTTTTTATTGTCTGATTAATTAAGGATATCTAGATTTTCTGTTTAGCTTCACTTTCACGTTTGTCAGCTGAATTTTAGTATGCACTGTTATTTCTTTTCCTCACTTTTCACAATCATTAAAATTTTCCCCTGAAATTTGCCATTAGTTTCCTTTTTTGATGTATTATTTTGTACACTCTGTCTCAGATTTAGATTTCAAAACCAAGTAACTGGAGTGTATTTTTCCTCATTTAAAGTCCTTTATTGTAGAACATTGATTTTAGGAACTGAATAGTAATATGTGTGAATCTCTTCCTGCCTTGCTTTTATTTTTCTCTCCTTTTTTGAGAGTTAAGGCAGATAGTTCTTGGAAATACTGTAGCTCATGACCTTTGAATACAAATTCTAGAAACTCAATCCTTTTTTTTCATAATTAAATCTTTCTGCTGATAATGCTGACATTTCAGAATAAGATTTTTCAGCCTCTGAGGAGGCCTTGTAAAGGGAATAGGACCCTATGCACCCTGACCATTTCGACCCTTCCAAAGAGCTGACATTTAAAGGCCTTGCAATTAAAATTTTTACATATTGTGTAGAGTTTCCTCTTTCAGGATTTGTAGTCAACCTTTTAATTCTGCTGCTCGGTTTCAAAATCATCTGATTTAAAAGATGACCTGCTCTCATTCTTTCTGTTCTGGTTCTGTCATAGGCCTGTACATCTCTTTCTCAGAGTCGTTTCAGTGATTTAGTTTTCTGAATCTGTCTTTGCTCTGCTAGAAATTTAGACATACTATCATCTCTTGTGGCCTAAAAATTAAGTGAGAAAAATCCATAATTTCTACTTTCAGGAACATCGTGAGGGCTTTTCTTGCCTTTTTAAATTCTCTTTTTGTGCACATTAACTTTTATTTCCTCTCAGGCAGCTGTTTTTGATCTGTTCCATTCAAGTGGCTTTTTTCCTTTTAAGTTGGGAGATTTTGGACTGTAAAAAAGCAAATGTCACTCACATCTTCAAGAAAGGCCAGAATAAGGATCTTAGGAGCATAGGCTGGCCAGCCTCACTTTGACCCCTAGGAAAGCGATGGAACAAATAGTCCTGGAAACCATTTCCAAACATATGAAGGACAAGATGATGATTGGGAGTAGTCAGCATTGATTTACAAGAAGAAATTGTGCTTAACCAACCTAATAGCCTTTAGTGGTGAGATAAATAGCTCAGTGGGCCAGAGGAGAACAGTCAATGCTGTTTATCTTGACTTTAGCAAGGCTTTTGACACTGTCTTGCATAACATCCTCACTGACAAACCAATGAAGGATGGACTAAGTACATGGACAGTGAGATTGGCTGAAAACTAGCTAAACTGCTGGGCACAGAGGATTGCAATCAGCTGCACAAAGTTCAACTGGAGGCCTGCCACCAGCATTGCACCCCGGGGCCAGCTCTGTTTAAATTCTTCACTAGTGACCTGGATGATGGAACACAAAACTGGGAAGAGTGGTTGATGAACCAGATAGGTGTGCTGACACTAAGAGGGACCTTCACAGGGTGGAGAAATGGTCTGACAGGAGCCTCATGAAGTTCAACAAGGGAAAATGCCAAGTCCTGTCCCTGGGGACGAATAACCCCAGGCCCCTGTACAGACTGGGAACTGACCAATTGAAAATCAGATTGACAGGGAAGGACCTTGAGATTGTAGAACAAGTTAGAATGAGCCAGCTGTGTGCCCTTGCAGCAATGAAGATCAACAGCACCCTGGGTGGAATTAGGCAGAGCATGGCCAGCCCGCTGAAGGAGATGATCCTTGCCCTTTACTCAGCTGTAATGAGACACATCTGGAGTGCTGGGTCCAGTGCTGGACTCTCCAATACAAGAGAGAGATAGACAAACTGGGATAAGGACAGTGAAGGGCCACCATGATGACTACGGGATGAGAGCATTTCATTCAAAGAGAGGCTGAGAGAGCTGGAACTGCTCAGCTTGGAGAAGAGATGACTCAGAGGGATCTCATCCATGTGTAAAAAAACTTGATGGGGGCAGTAAAAGCAACAGAGTCAGACTCTTCTCAGTGGTGCCATGTGACAGCACAGGGGGCAATGGGTGCAAACTGAAACACAGGAAATTCCACTTAAACATAAGAAGAAACTTCTTCACTATGAGGGTGGCCACACACAGGAACGAGTTGCCCAGAGATGTTGCAGAGTCTCCATCTTTGGAGATACTCAAACTCCAATTCGACACTAGTCTCAGCAACCTGCCGTTGCTGACTCTGCTCTGAGCAGAGAATTGAGCCAAATAATCTCCAGCAGATCTCCACCTGCTTTTTAATTTTTAGCAAGTATTTGCGCTTACAATCAGGTTTACAAAGTCTGGAGAATTCCCAGGATGTCCTCGGTATTTAGTGTCTCTGCAGCAGATGGGACCAGGGTGGAGCTGGGGGACATGCTGTGCAAATTGCACTGCACATATCTACAGTTTATCTTACAGATGTTCTGCCTGGTTCTATACTGTGTGTACAGACCCTCCCATTATAACAGCAGACATCCTGGCACAGGAGACTTAAAGTTTGTATTATCTTTACACAAATCTTGTCTGAAGTCTAAGCCCTGAAGTTATAGCTTCCATAGCTTTTCTGTTTTGTAACATGGTAGGAAATCAAAGTCTACAATAGGATGTTAAAACTGAAAAAGTTACACAGTCCCTGTAAGGGGAGGGAGGAGAACATGCCTGAGAACAATAATATCTAGCACTTATTGTCCCTTTAATGTACTAAGCTTTAAATAAAGCTCACTATTAAACCCCAGTATGGCAGATGTTATATTAGCACATATCATACAGTTACTTGGCAACAAACTGAGATTAGACATCATAAACATTTGGTCTGCAAAAACGTTACCAGAGCTGGTGGTTACACAACCATAATTAAATGCTTGTTACATTAAAAAAACACAGACTCTAGTTTTAAAAAATCTGTATATATTTATATACTAAAATGTCTGTAAAGCAAGATCCAAAACCAGAAAAATCTTGTTGAAAAAAAAATACTATTACTTTAAAAAAAAAAAAAAAAAACAAACACAACAACACAAACCTCCTTCCTTTAATTACAAACAATTTAATAAAAAACACCATTGCTGGCAAACAGTGTAGATCACACTGGGTTGTTTGTTTTTCAGGTATTGTAGTTGAGAAATGATGACAGACTTCTATCTCTTTAGTTGACTTTATTTAAAGGAAATCTTCTCTTATTTTCCTTTGAAAACAGAAAAAGGTGGTTAGACAAAGTTCACTTTATGAATTAAGGAAATTAATGCTTATTAAAGTATCTGCACATCAGTTTTCTTTGGTTGGACATCTATGCCATTCTATTTATTTGCAGAATCTCTACCATCATAAACTCACAATAAGTCTCTTACTCAGTCCTCTTCATAAGCAAATATCCTGGGCCAGAGGAAGTGGAATTGGAAGTCTTTCCCTTAGTTTTCCTCAAGTTTGTTATTTCTTCTGAATGTCAGGAGGACTTTGTAATGGAATGTACTGATTTTTTTATACAGAAAAGTAAGTTTATTCACAAGTTTTCTAATTCTGAAATTTTCAGTAGAAATGTCTACTTTTATCAACAGAAATATATATAAAAAATAAAAATCCCACAACACATTGTTTGGAATTAAAATAGAAGTGTTCATTTTGGATGGAACACTTAGAGTAAACATTTTGGTTTGAGTCAAGGCCAAAGTTAAAAGATCAGAAATACTGTAAACTCAAATTTCAACTGAGGGGCTAGTTATCTATGTCAGAATTTCCTAATCTGTCTTGGAGTTTGTCTACAAGGCACTAATCAGTGTCATACAGAACTGTATGAGCTCCATTAGAAAGAACATATTAGGACCCCGTTGTGTCTGGACTAAAATACTCTGTTTCAGAAGTTCAATAATCTGTGCTGGTGACTGAGGGAAGAGCACTCTGCTAACAAATCTGTGCTGCTTCTAGCAACAGCACAATACCATCAGTGATTTAGGAGCCTCAATCTAGTTTTCAAAAATGGTATAAGTACTTAGGAGCCTAAGTGTCATGACAGTTCTCCAAAACTCATGACTTGATATGGATCCCATTTGTATAATTCTTATGCTTTTGTAAATCCTACTTGGTACCATAATCTTTGTGTAAATCTAGGAGAAGGAATCTAAATCCCTGGAAAGCAAGTGACTTGCCAGAAAAGCTTTCTTTGGCTGAAAACTCAATTTTCCAGCAAATTAGACTCTTTCCCAATGAGTGAGAAATCTGTAATGTAGAGTCTGTGTAGAAAGTATCAGCATAACTTATTTTGCATACAAATACTCTTTGCTTTCTGGTTTATACAGCTGACTTTCCTTGCATGTTCAAAGAAGTGCATGGAGAAATGAGAGAAATAGTTGTCACTTCAGCCACAATATAATAGACCCAAACCTATTTAGAACCTAGAAATGTAGAGCTGTAGCAACCTCATAACAGTCAAAGTTGTTCTTACTGGGAAACAGAGAAAGAAGAAGATTGAATCAGAAATATTGTAGCTTTTACAGATGCCAAATAAAATCATAGAGAGAATAGAAGTTTGTTATCGTGAGAAAGTCCTCATTCTTATATTGATTGGAAGATTGTTCCTTGGAAATGTTTCATCCTTGTGGTTTCTGTGTTCAGTTTTGATAGCAAGGAACAAATTTTCATCCCACAAAGAGCTGTGGATAGTAGCTATTACATTACATGGCTCTGGCACCTTTAAGCAGATAAAGAAAACAAATAAAAGTTATTTTCCAGCAGTAGTATCCATATTTGCTATGTAGTGCACCGGCTAGGAGTGATCTGCCCAAAAGACTGGCATCTCTGTTTAATACTCTTAAATTCTCAGTAATCAAACAGGCTTTATGTTAATTATTAGGCAGTAAACATTAGGACACAACGCCTCCACAGGCAAGACAGCAAGCTACTATATCGGAGGAAAAGAAGAGGATCTTCTGAGCCAAATGAACAACAGACGGTACCTTCTGCTCCTACATTACATTCCAAGACAAAGTAAAATAAACTCAGAAAGAAGCACTGCAGCCAACAAACCCAGAAAGACTAGCCTTCCCACTTTTTCTTATACTTTCAACAAAAACAAGCTTACAATAAATTAAGCATGATTTTATGGATGAATTTTGTATTCATAACAATTATATTAATAACTTCCATGTATTATCAATGGTGAGAGATGAGAAACAAGCATTTTAAAAGTGTATATTGTAATTACTAAAACATGCAGACAGACGTCTAGATGGATTTTCAAAGTCTCCAGATAGCACATTCCCACTGTAGCCCACAGATCCTGGGTAGTTAGGAAAACTAAGCACTCTGTATAAAGCACAAAGGGTCAGAATATGTGTCAAAAGTATAAAGACTATTCTAATATTTTCTTTCTGACTCAGTTATATCTTGGTTATGTAGAGTCACAATATTTGTTGTTTTCTTCCGTGTAACTTCTCCCACAGAAGATCCAGAAATTATTGCCTCCCTAAGAAGTTTCGTTTACCTGTAGCACTTGGTGGTGGCACATATGGAAGTTTTCTCCTGTGTTGTGTTGTACTACCATCCAGCCAAAATAGCAAAGTTTTTACTAGTACAAGTGAGTTTCATTTGGACTTCAAAAGCTATCACAGGCACTTCTCATGACTGATTCGTAATATATAACCTGGGAAGAAACACTGAAAGTATCAGATCAGTGCCAAAAGTAAATAATGACACTATTTTTCAAATCAACTAAAAAAGAATAAAGTAATTACTGTTACATTTTTTTTGAAGCTTGAGAAACACCATGCTTATGGTGTTCCTCTCTGCTTCCTTCTCCTCTTCTCAGCTTCCCTATTTGCCTAACAAAAACCCAGTTAAATCCTCATTGTAGTTGTTTAGATCTGACCACTGAGGAACATACAATAAGAAGTGATGTAAGGAGGAATGGTACCTCAGCTAAGGTGGTGGCAAGCTTATATAGGCTGTAGTGCACTAACTTAAATTGTCATCGAGTGGACTAATCACAAATTGCAAACGTAGAGACTGCCACAACGGAAACTCAAAAGAAAGTGAAAAAGCATTCCAGAAAAACGAAACTTGAGGGTACTTTCTGTGTTAGGAATATGTGTCATTTCAAGCATACTCAGTGACAGAGAGGAAGGGAATGAAAAAGGAAAGCAAATCACTCCCAAATTCACTTTGCATAAGGAAGAGTGGGGGAAAGCATGACAACATCGCACATTTCTACTGAAATTAGCTGCTTCATGTATAAATGCAAAGCTTCAAATTCTTGCAGCACTTGAAGATTTCTCCTCTATTATTATTTTGCTACTTATTTTGATAAAACTGAATTTTTCAAGTGTTTGTGAGGTCCCAAACCAATTCCAAGTGTAAATATTTATCCTTCATGTGTATTTCAAAAACATTCATCAATATGCTACAAGTTAAGCATTGTTCAGAAAGACTCACTTCTGATAAATTTGAAATGAATATATTTTGTTTGCGACAGCAACAGAAAAGAAGTGAAGAAACAGATAATAAAAAAAAAGTATGATGCTAGATATACTATTTTGTGTTTCAGACCTGAGAGTACAACTAGCTTTAAAGTACAAGGTGGATTCAAGCTATCAGAAATCAATAAGAAAGGAACTGGAAAAATTTGTGATGTGGAGGAAGCCTGGAGCCATGGCATAGTAATTCTCCTGGGGAAAATCTCATGCTAGGAAGCAATGTGGAAGGCAAAAGAAGTCACAGTGAATGTGTGTGCCTTGTATGCACATTTTTTCTGCTTCTCTCTCTTTTTTTTAAAGGGAAAGTGAGAAAGGAGGAGAATTATCTTTAACATATACTTCAAACCAAATCAAACAAAACCATACAAACCACAGAAAAAAAATGCAGTGTAAGGAAATGAAAAAAAATAAAGTATATTGCAAATCATAGATTCCTATACTGATTTAAAAAAACCCCACATTTCACAACAAATATTGTAAAGATATCAAAAGCAGCCTGCAATAAATCTTTTTGAACAGAAAGTGTCACTGAAACATTTGTAATTTTTCCAAGTATTTGGTGCCTTATTCATATATAAATCAGAATTCCTCATCAATATGCAGATATTTCAAAGAGAGTTTTTAAGAGTGTATTGATTATGTGAAATATCAGAATCACAGAATGGCTGAGGTTGGAAATGATCTCAATCTGGAAGTCATCTAGTTCAAAACCCCTGCTCAATGTACTGTAAAATAACTCACTCATGTTCAAGGGACCTTAAAGAAATAATCTTTGTTATATTAATAAATTTTTATCTTCCTAACCACCTTGCTGTATTTTCTATAATAAAGATGTTTTGGATGAAGAAGGGACGTCATTTTGTTCGCATCTACCTCTGCTTTGCCCATGCCAGAACACCCTTGCATTGGAGTTCTGACACAAGAACTCAGACAAGAATGAGACTCTTTCAAACTTCTAAAACAGGTTTCTGTCTGCAAAACTATTTACAGACAAAACAAGACCAAATTTCTCTGCAAAGTGTTGTCGGTTTTTGAAAAAACAGATGTGCTAAAAGCTGCTTGTAAGTGGTAGCCAAGCTATTAATAGCTGAGCCTCGGCAGTGGATTTAGGAACATCTGAAATATATTTTTAATCTCAAGAATTACTTCATGCAATAGGCTTTCTTAATTTTATGAATCAACATCATAAAATGGTACTTTGTCGTTAAGAACAATCAGATATTCTGAGATCATTTGCACGCAAGTTAGCATTTTTATTATTGTAAATGCACCTTAAGATGCACTTACTAAAATGGATTTACCTCATTAATAGGCATTTCCTTTTTTATACTCTTCTATATAAGCTGTTGTCTTCACAGTCTGCAGATATATTTTAGCTTCTCCATTCCCCATCCTCCCTGGATATTTAAAGAGCTATAATGTGCATTTTTCTGGTGTTTTGGAAATACAAAAATGGAAAAAGACAGGAGTTGAATACAGAAAAGACAGACAAATGTTTATGACCTAATTGCAAAAATAAATAACAAACTGCCAAAATAAATAAAAGATTGTCAGATGGGGTTAGCAACTACGATGTCACATTTCTGTAATACCAGGATGGCTAAAAGTTGGAAGAATTAGCAGACAAATCCTGCTGACCTCTAATGAATCTAAGGAGATTCAGGGAAATAAAATAGACTATCTAATAGCTTCTGCCTATTAGCAGAAAGAACAGTTGGTTTTGAGAAGTGAAAATTAAAATGTGCAAAATCCCTATCATCCTTCTATCGCCTGAGAATTATTTGCTTATAGAAATATTAAACTGCTCTGTTATAAGGTAACAAGTTGTATATATTCATTTTTCTTAAAGATTTTCCTGTTGCTTAGCACTTTTGTCTGTATTCTATATTCGACCTTATAAATATTCATGGCAGTCCACACTGAACTCCTCAGCAGAAATAATTTCCACAGATTCTTACAGTGGACCTTTATGCAGGATCCACAGTCCCACCCGTGGCTCTTTAGGCAGACCTAGAGGACTTTGTACTAAAATCATGAGCACTGCTTACAACTTCCCTACTGATGTACAGAGAACAACAGTACTCTACCTCTGGGCAAGTTGGTTCAGTCTGAGACCATTCTCACAATGGGTTAGCTGGTGCAAACCCAGTGGTCTGGTCTTCCTCTATATCATCTGTAGGTAACAGGTCCACTGAGCAAATTAACTGTTCAGCATGGATCTCTTCCTAATTAAGCTGGGTTTTTCACTAGGAACGAAACTCCAAGGTCCCGGAACAAAACAAAAAGGAAAATAAAATATTAAAAGATATAAATGAACACATTTATTTTCCTAGCCATACTGCAAGGGTGACAGTTGAGGGGATGGATAGAGGAGGAGAAAAGTCTTATAACCACCTCAGTGACATCAGAAGTGATTGCCTGAAGTTAGCCTCGTGTTTTGTTTGGGTTTTTTTTGTTTTGTTGTTTTTTTGGGTTTTTTTGGTTTTTTTTCTGCTAGGCATTATTGGCTTAGGCATTTTGAAAAAAACCCTACATAATAAATGAAAACCAGATGCTTAATTGAAAATAGGAGTGAAGAAGAATCATCAAGAGATCCACATTTCCAAGAACTGTGAACAATTCTGAGCACAAAGCTTAAAAAAAAGCCAAAAAAATAACCCCAAACAAACTAAAAAGTTCCCAGTTTGAACTCAGAGTGAGAACATGGGAAATACTTATCTACAAACTTCTGGATCTTTTTATTCAAGCAATTAACATGATTAAGTACAGTTTTCCCCATCTGATTTAATTAGCTGTAATCATACTGAACTATTGTAAGTTAGGCATCAAAGAGGTATAACGCATCTTTTCAAATACGTGTACAATTATTGTGAAAATGAGTGTAATAGTAGCATTCACTAACCCAAGGCAATTACAATTATGAGAAGTGCTTGTTTGGTAAAAGGTCACAATGTGATGTCTCGCATTTGTCTGAAATAGTCTTGTCACTGCACAAGCTCTAACAATGAAAGCGTATTTTTAACAACCATGATTTAGTAATTTAACTTTAGAGCAAAATCCATGTGCTTCTGAATATTTTAACAGTGAAAATTTAAAATATATTCTCTTGAAAGGAATGTCGGATTAAATTTTTAAAGTGTGTTTTATTTTTGTAATTAGGAGTTTATATCTTCACTTATAGGCAAATTGCTGAATAAAGTATGCCAGTTTTATGAAACAGCAATGCTATGACCATGATAATTCCTTAATGCTATGTGAACTGCTAAGAATTTTTTTAATGACCCTTTCAAAATTACATTAATCTTCAAGTTTCTCCGCACTGTCTCCTGATTAATTCACTTGCATTTTGCTGGAGGCTACTTGCATAGAGCCTTTGCCTTCAGCCGAAAGGCGGGGAGGCTGCTTTCCGTACAGTTCACATCACATCAATCAAGCACCAGTGCTCTTCCTCCATCCAGCCTCTGTGTGTTAGTGACCTGTTTCCGAAGCCAGGAATCTTTGCCAGAAACCAGTTTTCTAGTTTGCATTGTAACACGCTACAGCTGTAGAGGATGTAACGTAATTAGTCACTTTAACATTTGCTGCCAGCAAGTTGTCAAACAGCATTGGAGGAGAGAGGAAGGGGAATAGTATAGAAACTGAGAGAAATCTTAAAGTAGATTATTATGAAGATAATTATTTTTTTTTAAGCATCGTGCTCCTCAAGAAGCAAATGGAATGAAAACGGAAACTAAGCTGGCTCCTATTTGAAAAACATGCAGAAAATGACAATGCATAAAGTTCCTGGTTCACATAATGAATTAACCACAATAAGCCTACCAAATTCATTCAATATGCAAAGCCTATTTGTGGAAAAAAAAAAAAGATCTAATGATAAAATGATATCAAATCAATGAAGCATCCTTACTAGAGTAAATAATGGTTATTTTTAATAGGTTTTACCAACTCTGTAGTAAACTGCAAACTTCTTTGGACATGATTTCATAGCTTAGGCTTTTCCCCTTTTGATTTATGAATAAAAAGCCAAATAATATGCATAATTTAAAGATGTCCTTACAAGCTGCTAGTAAAAAGTGCTGCAATATACATACGTACTGAAAAAGTATGGTTTCTCTCTTGTTGACTACACATACAGGTGAAATACAGCACAGAGTGCTGGTTTAAACAAAGCATAGTATACCAGCACACAGTACAGATATATACAGATATATATACAGATATCTAGGCAACCTGATGTAGTGGAGGATTTCTCTGCCCATGGCAGGGGGGTCGGAACTAGATGATCTTTAAGGTCCCTTCTGACCCTAACCATTCTATGATTCTATGATCTATGTTTACTAAAATAAAACCAAAACGTAGACTATTTGTCATTAAACTAATATATGTGTCTAGCTAATTTTCTCTATGATCAAAATATTTATTGATTCACAAACACATTGTAACTAGTAATAGCTTTCTACTTCCTTCTGTACTTTCCTGTAAGTAAAAATAAAATCAGGAAAAGTATTCAATCTTCTTATAAAAATAATTGGCAATGACATCTGAATGCTTTATTATCTCCACAAAAATAAATAATTTTTTTTTTTTTCCCCACGGGATCTATTCTTCTATTCTTCTGAGTAAGAATCTATAATCTCTCTTTTCTCTAAAAAAGAGACTCACTTCATGCATGACTTATAAAACTGTTGTATTTTGAAATTATTCATCTTGCTTAGACACTCAGGACAAGCAGCGATTAGTGTCAATGCACTTCTTATTCATAAATATGAATGGCAAGTATTATAGGGCCACATATGTGAAAGCAAGTTTGCGAGCAATACAGGAACATAAGAACAAAGCTACATCAAATAAGTTATTTATTCAACTTCTTTATGTGATATTCAAACATCTGGTCTCATCTGGAACTGCTGGAAGTGGAGCTGTTCAAAACTTTATTTATTCGAGTTAAAAGCAGTTGCAGTTGTTCTATATTTGCAAATTTTCCTTAGTCATATTTACTTTACTGAACTCAGTATTCACAAGAATTCACATTAAGCTTACATGCTTGTTCACTAATTCAAGTTAAGAAATAGTTGAAGATGTGATTCTCCCGTCTTCATCAGGTAATTCGTCTGAGCACAAATGAATCTTCTCCAAAGAAATTTTAGATACAACAAATATTATCAGATTGGCCTCTTTAAGTAGCCAGGTTATGCTCTTGAATGTGAGGTTGCCATTCTTCTGTTGCTCAGAGATGAAAGACAAAGCTGCCACTCAAGAGTTTTGCCTTTTCTTCTCGTGGGGGAAAAAAATAAGTCAAAATCTCCTGTCTAATAATGTTATTTCTAACCCTGAAATGTCAAAGCTTATCATAGTGCTGCTTATCAGTATTAAAACTTTGAATTTATTTTCATAACAGAGAGAAATGCCAAATGTAAATGTAAAGTAAGTCACAGCAAGTAACCAACAGAAGAGCAAACAAAGGAGCACAAAATCCTAATATACTTCCTGTTCCACGCAATACCCATGTTCCATATTAGTGTTGAAATTTGTAGCAATGACAGTGCTGGAGAATATCATCTGCATGTGCACAAATGTGTGTCCCAGGTTACAATATAAGATGTGCCCTAAAGTATGTATTCTATCACCATCTCCATGAGCTGTTGAGACCAGGTGGGGCAATGTTTTCCTTACCTCCTCCTCCCAGACTATCTTCTGTTAATGGGCCCATCAACGCCTTGCCGCATGACTCATGGATAACTCCCTCCAGGAGCCATCTCTGTTTAATGGGCAATCAAGGACCTGGACGCCAGACTCACGGAACAACATCAGCGCCATGTGAGACGCTCCAGCCAGGAGGGGAGGGGGCGCCCCGGGACTGCGCCCGCACTTGGGAAAGCGGTGGCGGCGGCCGCTCGGTCGGTCGGGCTCTCGCCGTCACGGGGGAGACAGACGGGCACTGCTCGCTGCTGGTTGCCTGGCTGGAACAGAGCAGCCACCCGAGGCCGGCTGCGTGCCTTCCTCTCGGACCCGGGGGGCCTGGGTCGGTCGGCATTGACCCTGCAGAGGAGCAGCTTTTCTTCCCCGCCGGGTTCCCGGAGAAGGCCGGGCCCACCCGCGGCACCGCCGGCCCGTCGGATGCGGCCCGCGCCCTTCTGCGGGATCGCTGCTTCCGCGGAGCCACGGCTGCCGGTCCCGAAGGCCTGCAGCCACCAATTTGATGGGACTGCTGCCAGCACCCTGACCAGCAGGGTGTCAGGTCGTATTCAGACTCTGTCAGTGTTGGTTTTTTTGTGGGTTTTTTTTGTTGTTTTTTTTTTTTTTTGTGTACTATTGCATTTTTTTCCCCTTCTCTTTAATTTTCCTAGTAAAGAACTGTTATTCCTACTCCCATATCTTTGCCCCATAATTTCAAAATTCTAGTAATTCAGAGGGAGGGGGGTTTACATTTTCCATCTCAAGGGAGGCTCCTGCCTTCCTTAGCAGACCCCTGTCTTTTCAAACCGAGACAATGTGTTCTTGGGGTACATGACAAACTTGGTACGAAAACCATAGATGCTTTCATCTGCTTAGTAATACTCATGTGATTATATAATGGAAAGAATTCATGAATCTTTAATGTAGACAACTACCCTTACCTGATATACAGCAAGCCTTCGGAGAGTTGTATTTTTAGTATTTCTTGTATTTTACTGCTAGATAATTAAAAAACAGACATATATTTCAAGACCAAAATATACTATCTGGATTTCAGGTACTCTGTTGCCTGAGTGTAAAGCCCTGGTGTTTTTTTTGAAAAAAGATTCTAATTGAGGGGAGAACATGAAGAAGAGTTTAGAAAAAAAAACAAAACAAACCCAATATTTATAGTACCAATGTTGAGAACATCCTTTCCCTGGAGCAGTGGGGCGGCAAAGACCCGAAATCGTAATAAGGAAATATGTGAGCACACACATCAGCTACTAAATCAGACATTTTAAGAGAAGGATGTCACAAGGGGGTCACTGGCAGGTTCTGAAAGATGGTTAAGTATGAGTTCTAAAACTTATGTGGCTTTCTATCGTTGGCCACAGATTTTAAAATGTAATCGCTAGGAACACTCATAGGAACTGCCCTTCACAACGGTAAGCAGGAATCTATGAAGATTTATTCCACTGCATAATATATATAAACACACAGATATGTAGATATATGTATATGTATGTATGTATGTTCAAAAATACATTTGCAAAGGAAGTTTGCTGCAACTCAAATAACCCATTTTCTGAACAACTGAGGATCAGAGAGGTTTCTGAGCACCGGAAGTGCTCTGGATTAAGTCCCAAACAAGGGATACTCTAAACTTCTGACCTTGTGACAGACACAGAGCTCGTTATTAAAATATGACTTTTCTTTCCAAAGAAGATTATAGAAGTAGGGTTGTGATACCTGACACAAGGCTCCTTCAATACATATCTCTCTACAAATTTTCCTATGTGTCACCATCCCTTTGAAATAAACATGCCCCTAAAGTGTAAGATTTCTTTTAGAAGAAGAAAAAGAACACTTTCTCTCTTGCAATTCTGAAATAGCATATGATATGAATCAGAAGTAAACAGAGCAACAAAAGCAGTCACTCCTCCAACTGCCTGAAATCATAAATGCTGAAAGTATTATGTGCTCTGATTCATCACAATGAATTTCACCAAGAATCTGAAAAAAGGTCATTCAAATATTAAACATGATACTATTGCACTGAAGACAGTCTCAACCAAAAGCACACTGTATCTCTATTCTATAATCCTAAAATGGCATCTCAGCTGCCAAATGGCTCTGACGTCCCCACTTGCTGTTTAACTAATGAAACTTAGTTTCTTATGAAAGAAATGAAACTTAGTTTTCTTCTCTACTGCCTAAACTACAGCTAAATATTATGAGACTGTCAGTGGTTAATAAACCCGACAGGAGCAACTTAGGCATTTAAATCTAGGTGACGTGGACAGTGGCATGGAGTGCACCCTCAGCAAGTTCGCCGATGACACCAAGCTGTGTGGTGCCGTCGACACGCTGGAAGGGAGGGATGCCATCCAGAGGGACCTCGACAGGCTGGAGAGGTGGGCCCGTGTCAACCTCATGAAGTTCAACCAGGCCAAATGCAAGGTCCTACATCTGGGTGGTGGCAATCCCAGGCACAAATACAGACTGGGTGGAGAATGGATCGAGAGCAGCCCTGAGGAGAAGGACTTGGGAGTACTGGTGGACGAGAAGCTCAATATGAGCCGGCAATGTGCTCTTGCGGCCCAGAAGGCCAACCGCATCCTGGGCTGCATCAAGAGGAGCGTGGCCAGCAGGTCAAGGGAGGTGATTCTCCCCCTCTACTTTTCCCTCGTGAGACCTCACCTGGAGTACTGCATCCAGTTCTGGAGCCCCCAACATAAGAAGGACATGGACCAGTTGGAGAGGGTCCAGAGGAGGGCCACGAAGATGATAAGAGAGCTGGAGCACCTTTCCTATGAAGACAGGCTGAAAGAGTTGGGGCTGTTCAGCCTGGAGAAGAGGAGGCTCCGGGGTGACCTTATAGCGGTCTTCCAGTACCTCAAGGGGGCCTACAAGAAAGATGGGGAGAGGCTGTTCAGGAGGGCCTGTTGTGATAGGACAAGGGGTAATGGTTTTAAAATAGAGGGAGGTAGATTCAGATTGGATATTAGGAAAAAATTTTTTACCATGAGAGTTGTAGAACACTGGAACAGGTTGCCCAGAGAGGTGGTGGATTCTCCATCCCTGGAGACGTTCAAAGCCAGGTTGGACGAGGCCCTGAGCAACCTGATCTAGTTGGAGATATCCCTGTTTGTTGCAGGGGGGTTGGACTAGATGACCTTTGAAGGTCCCTTCCAGCCCTAACCATTCTATGATTCTATGATTCTATGATTTGTAACTGAGAGCTAGAAATTCACAGGCTGAGATGCAACTTGCTCCCCCCAGGGCCACGAGGGTAAGTCTCTAGAGAAGCCATCTCTAAGATGGTTCAGTCCACTCAAAGTGACCACCGGTCACCCTGTATAAACAGGAATTAAATATGCTCTGGGCTAAGGAAACTTGTTGCAAGTTTTACAGGATTACAACATTCGAAATCGTACATGGTGTAATAGGTGTCTGCTGGCAGGAGCTGTACCCGTGGCATCTGGCCTGAGTCCCACAGCTCCTTCTGCCTCGGGGACCACAGGCTGCACACATGCACGTGAAAATGTCAGCTGCCTTTCCAGCTTTGAGCAGGTCTACCTGAAGACATTGGCCACACAGACCTGAAGTGTCCTGTTGACAAGGCTGGATTGTCAGTTCCTGTCTTACACAGAACACTGATTTCTGATCACGGTCATACTGTATTAAACTTTTAAAAGATTAAACAGATGAGTTTGAGTAGTTTTAACTTGATGAGACATTCTTCAGATCATTATGTCCTCATCGAAAAGCCAGGGAGCATTATACTGTCATTCACTCATCAACAGGTTGGGATGGAAACAATAGCAAATGTCTTGAATACAATTCCTTGATTGCCTTCAAATCTGCTTCCGTATACTACACACAGATCACGTTCATTTAATCAGCTAATTAGATGCCAGTAACCTTTGATCTTTGCTACGGATTATAAATTATTAAAACTATATTTGCTAGTGAAATCTGTCTTTAATACAGCTCTTTGGAATGATTCAGAATATCTAAAAGAAGAGCATGATGTTTTTATCAAGTTTACCGTGGAGACTGAATTTCTACAGTTGTAACGCTACTATGTCCTATATTAAATCTCGACTGATAACCATTGCCATGGTAACCAAAAAGCTTCAGGGAGCTTATAAGAGTTTTCATATGAGAATTTCATAATAACTTTATACTTTTCCTTTTTTTCCAAAAAGACTATCAGCTCTAAGCAAACAGATTTTTTTATACGTGTGTATGTATTCATATATAGATTAAAATATGAAAGTGTCTTGTAAAATTAATTATGTCCATGTGTTTATTGCTAAAGTAGGCAGTTAGGTAAATTCCTCTTTGTAAGAAACCTAGATTTTGTAATAAATTTAGAAAATTGATTCTCTCATTTAGTCCAATGGGAAGGTATTTATAATTAGCTCAAAGCTATCTCAGCATTGGTCACAGGCATAATACATATATTATACAGTGATATTTGACTTAAATGGTTGTGCTGTTTGTCAGTAATTATATCAGCAGATGATTGGGTTTTTTTAGGTTATCAAAAATTATTTAGTCACGCAATACCAAACCAAATGGGATGAAGATGCATGTCGTTGCTGCAAACACTTAGATTCCCATCACTTTGGAGCTTAACATGACTCTAGTTGGGAAGAAGAAAACTTCAATAATTTGATGTAAAGTTGGCTAGCTCTATGAATCATGAAATTCATTATTTAACATTTCCTACTGGAGCAATCTCAGACTCTCAGCTATGATAAATGAAGGAATAGTCTGGTTCCAGACTGTATTTAACTTCAGAAAATGTGTAAGCCATAGATATATTTCCAAAAAATCTTTCCACTGCATGGAAAGTTGTTCTAATGTATATTCTATACTTCACAAAGTAAATCTTCTTTTTAAAAATCAGCAAAATAACATATTTATGTAGAAAATATAAAAGTGAGTATTTTAGCTAAAAACTACCTTGCATTTGTTATCTATCGTGCTTACAGCTGTAATAATACACCTCCTGTATAGCATGTGGAGTACATTGTATGCATTATATTTATACTCCATACAATATTCTCTGTATTTACAACTATACATTCCTAAGTGTGATATACTGTTTCAAAATTGTAAGTATGAAGGCATAATAATGTATATTAAAGATCAAATGAATATAGTAAAAATTTCAGTGTCGTACAGTGGTTATAGATTATCTAATGAAATACCCATAAAATGCATTGTTATTATGCATAGGTAAACAAACAGAACCAAAGCAAATATGGAACTCCCCTTTAATGACCAATCAATATTTGAAGTGCTTGAACAGAATTTAAAAAAAAAAATTCCTCTCATATTTTCAGTTCTTTCTTGTTTAATTTCTTGTTAAGTGAAGTAAAGAAAAATAGTTCTTCAAGGATTTCCACAGCCATGATGCAAAAGTGGTAGTTTAGAATAACATCCAATACTCTATCAATATTTTAGATGTGTATTGAATCAGAAAGATATCTGAACTCTGTGCAAGCACCCCAGCAGTAATTTCTATATATACTATAATTTAGAGTGTGCAGATGAGTACAGACATTTTACTTTCTTTTTCCTAAAGTCAATACTGTCAGTCAACAGTGTTTAAAGAGTTGATACAGGGAAAAATTATTTAGCTGCTCTGTTCCTGTACTTCAAGTTCTTCATATAGGTTAAAAATAAGAGCTATTTCAATGACATGTTTTTGATGACTTTTTAGATCAACAGTTGAACACTCATGCTCTAAAGTGGTACAGTAAAAAGCATAATGAAATGCTGAAGTATTACAAAATTATGACTCATTTAAAGACTAATAAGCTGAAATCGCACCATCATGCATGGCAACCATATCTAGAGATTTCCTCTATTTTGCTTATAAAAACCTGTTGCTGTGTAGCGTTAGGAGTCTAATATAAATGGGTTCCTTGCATATTCATTAACTATCATATATGCAAGTGGAAATGAGAAGCATTTAAAAATATGACCACCTATCATTTTCTATTAGAAACCCACAGAAATTTCCCTCCAAAGAAGACATGGACGATTAACTGGTTCTTGGCCTCATGACCCCCCAGTAAAAATATCCCAGCTATCAAATCATGATTGCCAATGAAACGTCGGTCCACCTCAGAACACAGTTTTCCAGACAAGACATACAGAATAATTTTTTCTAAACTTGCCCCCTCCATGCATCTCCTGTGCATGCGACAGTGCAAAAAGCCTCAGGGCTTAATATGGGTACTCAATCAAGACGTCAGTGTTTAGGCTCAATTTTTAGGTGTAGGAACACCTGAATTAGCTGCTCAAATCAGCTGTAGTCTGACAGAACTGTCAGTGCAAAGCCCAAAGTCAGTAAGGTACCTTCTTCTCAACTCCTCTTCTACACAGAAATGAAACATAGCCCTGAAGGTTTGTTCTTTCTCAGGTCATTCAGATGATAGGTCCACAAACAGGCTGACTCAGAAAGGCAGACAAATGAAAGACGAGAGAAAACAAAAGCAAATAGAAACCTAGCTTTCTTTGATTTGAGGAGATGTTACTAATACACAGTCAAACAAGTAAGCTAATTTTTTTTCCAGAAATGGCTGGACCTCAATAGAGTATTAAAAGCTGTATTTTAAAAGCAATAGAATTTACCAGAGTATAGGTTCTTAAGTCAACATATGTTTATCATGTGCCGAAAAGCAAAACATTCCTGAGTGGCCCAACAGACTCTTACTACGTTTGTGTAGTGTTGCTATTTGTAAGTTCTCTGCTAATTAGCTAATGATTCTGAAGTACTTTTAAGTGTTACGAAAGAGTCAATTACCACTATAGTTATATTATTATTATTATTATTATTATTATTATTATTATTATTATTATTATTATTATTATTGTTGTTGTTGTTGTTGTTGTTGTTGTTGTTATTATGAATCACTTAAAGTACAAATGTATACATCTTTTTCTTTGTTTAAAATTATTTACTGGTTTGATTTTCAGGTTTAGATTTGCAATAGGAAAATGACAGGAAGTTGAAGTCCCTCTGAAAACTGGTGAATGCAGTTCTGTTCTGAAAACAAACCTAGTGATGTTTTTCCCAGTATGTTTGTTTAACTAGATTGTTGTAATAGACATATTTAAAGGGGAATGATATCATTCTCTACCATGTCCTGTACAAAGCTGAAATTACTACTATATCAGATAGCATATTATTTTTATCTTTAATTTATTCTATTTTTAGCACTAAAACCAGTAAATGATAAAACTTGTTTTTGCTGTATGGCTTTTCAATTTTCAGACTTTTTTCAAACTGGTTGTACTCATGAGCATTGCCCTTTAGAGTTCAAATGAACATCATTAATAGTAGAAACATCAATCTTATATTTAGATTTTCATAAAGGTTATCATTCCGCATTTCATGTTGCTTAGAAGAAGCATGCTGCTTTTGAAAAGCATAAAAAAAAAAAAGAAAACATGGTGATAGTCATAATCATGGTAATCTGTACTTTTTGTTTTACAATTCATTATTGAAAGAGTTTTTCTATTATGGTCACAGTAATTGGTGATCACACAGTTTTGTTAGCACATCGTACACCTTGTTCTGGATATCCTGTAGCAGATTTTCTGTGTATCATCTGCTACGGTGGTTAAACTGGGATTTTTCCTTCTTTCTACTAGACTCTCCAGAACATATGTAAAATAAAACTGACTCAAACAGTAGGAAAAGCACAAGATTTTCCTACTGTTTGAGCCAGTTTGATCTTAATCCCTTAAATTGTTCATCAAATCTACAGAGAAAAAAGTACAAAGCTAGTTTTTCCGTGCTGGGGGACTGCTGGTACGTTAACCAGCCATCAGTCTCTCAGGATGAGCATTTGCAGCAATGTTGCTTCCACTTCCTTCTTGGTCCTTTCATAATTTCTGGTCTTCCCATCCTGATGCCCAAGTAATGCTCCTTTCCCAGAGTCAAAGAATTTACTCTAAAAGACTCAGAAATGTACTTCAAAATAACAACTAACTGCTCCGCAATCCTCTCTGAGTTTGGAAAGCTGGATATAAAATCTTCCTTAGAGGGGGTCACTCACTATATGAACAGTTTATTATTCTCCTTCCAGACAAAAGTAAAACTGTACATAACACACCAACAGCTTCTCTACCTTTTGTACACTTTGAAGCCATACTTAAGCTCCATCCAGAAGCAAGAAACATGGACAGTTACAAAAATTATGAAATGTTCAAATGTTGACTTTCAACATCTATATGAAATATGTATTATATTTAACTAATGCTTTAATGCAGGATTGCAATTTGTACCAAAGAAGAGCATCTAACAATAATCTTTCTTACTGGACAAATATTATAGGTGAAAATGTTTTATTAGAGAATACATATGCCATTTCCTGTTTCCTCCTCACATGGCCAAATCAATCCCACCAAATAAAAGTCTTATCTGAAAGTCTGGGCGAATTGCTAAAATGATATTTTTTCCCATGTAGTTTCTAATTAAGTAGAACTGATGCTCTGTGGAACAGCTATTTTAAAGCATCACATGTTCTTGCATGAAATGAACCACATAACCCACTTCTGCGTTTTATCTTTTAAGTTGCCAGTGGCCACTAAAAATTTTATAATATAACCACGATCATTGTACAGCTGTGGTTTACATTGAAGAAAAGTACATTAGAAATCTACCTAATTAAATACTTTTGTTTATTAAAATGATTTCTTTTTCAATAACAGAATAGCATTGCTTAGTTGCTCTAAAATTAATTGACATTTCAGTTAGATATCATTTGGAATGATTTGACACAATGAGATAAGAGCTGAAACTAATAATTTAGAAGTAAAAGGTAAAGACTTTTATACAGCAACATTGCTGCATTTTCTGTGTTCAAAAACAATACCGAAAATAGAATATATAGCTAGGATATATCTGAAATCTCCTATGACAAATTCATATTTTTTTTCTTACAGTTTACATTGACAGGAGCTTGTGTCTTGAACCCCATATTCTGTTTACTAAAAGCCTACATAACTTATCTGTTGATATCTACTAGATGCAACTGTCTCCCAAGTCAAAAACTCAATAAACCATCTGAAGTATTTTCAGAGTGCAGCATTCAGCCCGTGGAAGTTTTGTAGAAAATAAAGAGCAATTTCTGCATTGTATTTCTAGCTCTATTTCTTAGCTATGCAAAGGAGCTCTAATAGATTTCGTACAGCTTTTGCTATTTACTTGGTTTGGAGCTATTGATACCAACTGTGAATTAATAGAGCCAGGAGACATAGGATAGCTGCTTGTACAGTTCATCACAAGGCAGATAGTTCAACTGTACCAGTATCCCGTTGGTTGCTCATCAATGGTGGCTATTCTTAAGTAAATGTAACTTTGCAAGACCAGGAGAAAACTAGCAGAAGAAATTCTATGCAATGTTTTTACTGATAAAAGGAATAATGTCTGCCTGTGTGACAGATATAATGGCAATATTACTTTTATCTGCCTTTTGTGTCTGAACTCATGATTTTTTTATTCAGGATCTTGCAAAACGCTGCTTATTGTTGTTTTGATTACATACCTTAAGCAAATTTAGTGAATTCCAGCCTTTGAGTAATTGAAGACCGATATGAAAAACCCCTTGATTTTACAATGGACAAATTTATGAATAAAAGTCTCAGCAATACTGTGCTGGACAAGATTATGTTGGCAATCTGATAGTTTTTACTCACTGTGAATTAGTGAAAAGAAGGGAAACAGTAAATCAGACTGTCTCCATCGTCACGAAACCTAATGCAGAATAAGCTGCACCACTCTCGAATGGTGGAAAGATTAAAGATGAACAATAAGCAAGCAGTCAAACACAGTGGCATGGCAGAAAAATGTGTACAGTAGCAAAGTGCTTTAAAAGGCTAGCTGGAAATAGAAGAACAAAATCTTAGCAGTGCCTACGGTTTCTGCTTACATTCCTAGCTGAGCTTCTAAATGACCTCAGACTTTTCTTCCTGACCTGTGTAGTTCACTGAGCAGTGTGTAACATGAGTAAACCAGGTATGAGCATCCATTCTTTCATGGAACAGTAAAAAACATTATGATATTTTCAAAGAATGAACAATGATTGTAAAAATAAGTATCTGATATTCCAGAGCAGGAATATTTCTGTGCTCTTCTCAGCTTTCTTAAAGGAGGTCGATTTTCACAGGATGATCAACACAGAGAAGACACATTTTAAAAGCTTGCTGAGAGATAAATCCTGCCTTTCTGTCTGCGTTGACTTTTGAGTGTATTTGCCATGTAGAAAAATCTAAATGAAAGTACTGTGCACAATTTTTTTTTGAAGGTGGTAGTATAAACCCACAAACACAAATAAACAAGTTTGCTTGAGACCGTTCCTTTAATAACATATTTATGATTCTTTGTTTTTGAAGGAGTCCTGCAACTGATTTATCTTACTCACTCACATAAAGGGTGCTCATTTATGCCATAATTTTAAAGATTCAAATATACTTCACAAATGTGGGCTGAGTTTAAGCATCCAATTTTAATTGACATGTGGCCCTGTCATACTTGGACTGTTACAATCTGTATTCAGACCTACAGCATACATGATGTGCAGGTGACAAATCAGAGAAGGCGCAAGTCACAATTTTATTCATCTAATGTGAAACATTTTTAAGAACTTGTTCATGATAATCCATTGGAACTTTGTACTACCCTACTTTCTTTTTTCTTCTCATCTCTATGCCAACAATAAAAGGAATGAGCCTGCCTAGAACTATTATTATAATTGCAACAGAAAAATCCTTCCAGTATTATGGTACATTGGAACTACAGCAGCAAGTAATCAGCCTGTGTGCACATGTCTGTTTACATTTATGCATATGTTACTTTGCTCCATGGACTTAAGATTTATTTTGCTTTTTATAAAAAACAAAACATAATTCTACTTTCATTTTCATGTATGAATTCACATCAGTATAACAAGTTATTACAGAAACCATGCAATAGAATTTTATAAATGCTATCAGTTCTCTCTAGCCGTTTTTTTCCCTCTGTAGCCTGTTCCTACAATCCTCTTCAGATGAACTCCTGCGATCCCCTTCAGATGAGGGGAACAGAGTGACTAATTTCAAAAGTGTAAGTGATAAACAAAGGATGTCAGACTCACAGCTCTCTGATCCTGTTATGGCTAAACAATAAAATTTTATGTTAGCAATTGATGGTGGTAGTATGGCAAAAGTTTACCATATAATAAGCTTATTTGGATAGTAAATTATTTTGACAGTAGTTTGTCTAGATAAAACTGTGCTGTAAGGCTCCCCAGCTCTTGTACCATAAAACAACCTTCAGCGCGCGTTGCAGGACAGAATCTTTGGATAAACTGCTCTAAAGAATGCGTATAAAATACATCCTTTTCAAGTTATGTTACTACATCATTAATAAAATCCCACAGTCATGTTGCACTGTAATCAACTTTGCTATGATGTGCTGCTATTAAAGAAAATTATTATGCCTGCTTTCTTTGTTTCATCCTTGAAGTCAATTACACCATCAGGATACTTAGGTGCAGATCATAGTTCATCACAGCTTTCCATTCAGATTAAAGTAGTGGCAAGACCTGAATGTGGCCAGAATGGAAATCTGTGGGAAAAAAAATGTAACTTACGTAGGGTTTCTCTATTACAGCTAACAAAGTTGTTATCAAGAAGTGTCACATTACACACACAACAGGTGATTTTTTGGTTATTGGTTTCTAGAGTGTTTCAAAATCATTTTACTCAGAATTTAAAGGGCCTGCACAGAGAGAAGCAGGAGAGGCAGACAAGAACTGCGGAGAGAGGAAATCAAAGACTGAGAGGTCTCCTCCTGAGTCTGTAGAACCTGCTAAGCCCTGCTGAAGTACTGCTGGGGATATAAAAGGAAAATTGTCAGATGGGGAGAGACAGAGAAGCTGTCCTACACAGCAAAGACGATGTACTTCATTTCTAACCGGTATAATACTTATTTGGCCAGTATTAACTCTTACAGAGGAATAATGCGTGCAAAGTCGTGGGGACACAAAGAGTATATGAAAATGTAAAAAAAGGTTTCTTTTTAAACAAGAATATTTTACAAAGTAAAATCCATCTACTGCTGCCAGATGGTGGCATTCATCTTGCAGATCTCTACCTCACCACAGTTTGTTAAACTCTGGAGAAAGAAAATGCAGTGGAAACTTCCTGTTGCAATGGGCTGACTGAAATCAGAAGAACTGGTGTTCTCTGTTTTCGCAGATGCTGGAAGTTGAAGAAAATCTCCATCTGTACGTTTCCAAAAGAATCAAGCTTAAATGACATATATTTTCAGAATGTAGGCATACACTATGGGATTGCCAGCACCAGATAGGTGGTTCTGCACCATATGTTATCTTCTAAAAGTAGGCAAAATAGAAAGGCGAGTTACTCAACATCATGCATTGACACCTAGGGCCAAAGTGGCATTTAAATTACAGTCCATGTCGCAGTATGAAACTAGAAAAATCAGAGAGTATATGCTGAAAACAGCAGTCTAATGAAAAATGCTGAAAACAGCAGTGTCCAGTAAAGGTGCTTCATCAAGTATTAATGGAAACAATGAGATAATGAGCATGCAGGATCAATGACTGTCCACATGTTAGTTTATGTGTGAATCCTCACTGAAGAAAGATGAGTACAGATACAGTGCTGTAGTGTCTCTTTGTAATGGCAATAAACTAGTTTTAGATGTGAAATAGATTACACCACTAAAAGCTATTCAAGAAAAATAAAATAATCAAGCATAGTATCAAGATATATGCAATATTCAGTGAAATTAAAAAAAAAAACAAAAAACATGCTACAACATTTTTTCCTCACAGAGAACACAAAATACTGGTTTATATGATTTTTAAAAACAAATAAATAAATTAATGAAGCTGAGATGCCCTGAATTCTGCATTTTGCAAGTAAACAAATAAATTCTCTCCTCAACGAAATTACTCAATTACATTTGGATAACATATGAACTTTTTGGATAACATATGAACTTAGGGACAAAAGTAATGACTCTTTGTTTCCACTTACACAACAACTCACGTTATGTATGTTTGAAACTCTCTGATGACATAAATAAGCATATGTGTTATACGAGCACACAGTGTGAAGTAAGATATAGCATATGAAGTTGACATGTGCATTACTTTCTCTTTGTAATGGCAACATGAAATAAATACACAATCATGATTAGTGTATAAACAAATGTCCCAGACTCAGTAAATTGATTTTTAATGTCAAATGTCTTCATTTTCCTCTCTGATGGTGTCACTGAAGGGCAGAATTTAAATGAATCTCCCTTCCTTTCACATACCTTAGATTTTTTTTCACTTAATCTAAGCAAAAGATTTTCTCAATTTACAAGTAGAGTTCTACTAATAACTGCTTTATGGGTTTCGCTTTTAATTCATGAGCAATTCAACCCATAAAATGAAGGAGATGGAGATGCTATGCAGCCCAATATTCATAGTAGTCATAAAGAAAGTAGGAGGATGAGAATGATTCCAGGCACCACGACTGGAACATCTGGTGTGGGCTGGAGCATATCAAGATCCCAAACCCTGTCATGTTAATAACTGGACATGAACTGTAACAGTGACTCTGTGTCTGAGAGATAGTGAGACAGTTTAAATTGAATAGTCAGTTTAAATTGATAGTCAGTTTAAATTGAAGGAAGGTTTTTTTTGGGAAATTGCTATTGACAACTACTTTAGTGTTTATTGTAGATCTAGATTGACAACTAGAAAATATTTTTAATTTTTTAGGAATGCCTAAATGACATTTAATAGCTTAAAAACAATTGGGAGGAGTGCAGTCATTGTTATTATATTGAACAATATGTATTTTTTTTTTCAGTAGCCAGTATTTATACATGAATAAGTAATTAAAAAAAGATTCTACTAGGCAGCATTTTTTAAGAATTGTTTGTTCACATACATATTGCTTTTAAAGGCTTGATTTATGTAGATTTCAAACTACTGATACATAATTTTAAATCAAGCTCTACTTTAATAGCATTTTTTCTTTAAATATAATGTAAAACTATTGAATGTATTTGCAATCCACGTACACTGAAAACAGATGTTAAACCTTCCCTCAAAAGACATTATACACTCAAGTGAATAAATAGCTTTTTTATGAACTGTTTGGACATTCATCAGTTATTTTAAAATTACTTAAATGTATGTTCAAAATTTCCTAATGGTTTTATTTTAAAGACTGATTTCTAAATGTCAGAACTGATGAATTTATATATTCTGTCTAAATGTAGAGTTATACTTTATTATTCAATAACATAATGAATTTCCTGCTGAATGGAAAGTAAACTAACTTATGCAAGAATAATGTACTAATGCAACATGAAAGTGATGAGAGACATCAGTTGTTTTACTCTGTTTATAATCAGCTTCAAGGCTTCAGATTTTCATACTACTACTTCACCATTCTCACTTGTTTTCTACTTAAAATATTCCTTGAAACAGACACATCAGGGCATGCATCTCAGGATGAAAAGAAGTGTGAAAATTGAAATAAAAGCTTCACATTGGTGTTTTAAAAAACAGCAAATCTTTTCAGGAGACTTAATCAATATTAAGAATGATATGGAAATTATAACACCTTGACTGGGAGTAATGGATTGATGACTACCGGAGGATAAAAAGGAAATTTCTCTTTCAGATTGAGCTGTAGATATGGAATACACTCAGATGCAGCAAATAAGAACATTGATTTACATTTGCTTGGATGAACTAATGGAAATTCTGACCAAGGCACTGATATTGCCATCTTCTATTTGACAATACAACTTTACATGTTTCGAGAAGGCTTGGAAAAAGGCAAATAAAAATGATTGCATGTTCAGAGCCAAAAATTAACTGCAAAATCTTTGTACCTATATAATTAAATGAGAAAGTTTCATTTTGTTAGACTAATTGCTGAAAAACTCAACTGTATTTTACCATCTTCCAAAGGCTGAAATTACCACATGCTTTATAATCTCTAGAGAATAGATATCCAGTTTTCACAATAAACAAACAAGCTTCTCTGTTCCTATAGTGTTCGTAACAAATCAATCCCTATAAAAATTTGCAAGAACACTTGCCACTCTGTTTCTCTGAGGCAAGGAAATAAGATATCAAGTAAAGGCTTAAGGAACAACAACAACAACAAAACAAAAATACCCACAAGCTTTTGAAGATTATTATGGCTAAAAGATTTAAGCAAAGATAATTCATACTTCAGTACAGTTAGTTTATAGCATAACATCTTAATTTCACCAAAATGCTGTAGTTCATTTAATAAAACTTAGAAGAGTTGAATGTAAAGACTGGCAAGCCAATGTAACAAGAAAGCTGATGAATGAAGCTGGCATAGTACATATCTTCAGTTATTAGATCCTTTCAACCTTTTAATTTGTGTGTGAACAAATGTCTTGATTTGGACTAAAAAGAATTAAATTAGAAAGAACAGAAGACAATTCTTTACAAAAATTATGTCACAATCAATTAAACCAAATCAAGACTGTCTACTTTAATCATGGAGCCCTTTTTTTGGACCTGACCAAAATAAAGGTAGTAGAACAGAGAAAAAGTGAAAGCTACAGAAAATCAAGCTAAAAAGAAAACACAAAGTAGATGTACAAGATAACTGATTTTTGAGTTTAATAAAATAAGATTTTAATCCTAATACAGATTTTACTGCCAAAAACCTGACTGATTCATTAGATGTTCACACTGCAAGTGTTTATTTGTTTCATTTCTAGCCATGATGGAGGTGCTTGGAAGCATCTGCACACAACAATGAAAAGCCACAGTCTGATGGGATAGATTGCACTGCACCTTTAGGTAAAGATTATACTATTATACATATACACACATACTGCAAATATTACACTGTCACAATGCTACAATGATTAAGAGGATAGAGATCTCATTTGCACATATTCCAGATTTGTCCAGTACAATCAAATATTCCTCTGTTGTATTGTCCTACACTGCAACATACCAAAATAGCATGAAATTAACTGGCAACAAGAAAGCATCACCACTTGGATGATTTCCAACCTATAGCTTTCAACGTGTTGCACTCAGTGTTTACCAGAGGTGAATATTCACCAGACAGTATTGTTCTTTGTCCTGTCTTGTATACAATATGTGGATTTTATATGACAATTGCATTACCTGGAAAAACATATTTTGCACACAAAAAACCTGTTTATGTTGAAACACAGTAGCCTTCTTTCAGCCTGCATTCATTACTACCAGGACACAGTATTGCTAAACATTCCTCTATTTTAATGGAACACCTTCCTTTTGTAAGATGTCCAGCATGAAAAATCTAAGAGCTACCAGAAAAGGTGGAGACTGCATTTGCACATTGATGCTGTGCCAGCCTTCAAGAAAATTAAAAGGGGATGGCAATACACATTCCCGCTTGAAAAAGACATTGAGTCAACCTAAAGTCACAAAGAATAATTGAGAGACCCAGTCATGTGAAACTATAATAAAATTAAAACACTGAAAAAAAACCTTCCTCTACCTTCTCAGGTTGAAAGACAATTGCAAGAACAATAGCTAGGAGCAAACAAAATTATTTTGTCTAAAGCTCAAATTGTGTAAGAAAGTTTTCTGAAAAATTTCAGGAAAATCAAGATTAAGAACAAGATCAAGAATATTTTCATCACAATTAGAGCTGGATTTAAGTAGGCAGTAATTTTATAGCATCGAATACCATTTATATGCAATTTGGTACCAAACACTTTTTGACAGAGTATATATCATCATTTCTAAAAGAAACAAGTAATATGAGAATTCTGAAGTTTAATTAATTAGATTTTCACCAAAATAAAAAGATTTTCTACCTTGTGTTTGGATGCAGTATTTTCGTTCCATTTTCTTAATCAAGTATTCTCCCTGGAGCTGCAGGAATAATAGTGCAGTGTGTTCTTTTTTTTTTGATTTCTTACTTAAAATATTTTTAACATACACGTCTTGATGACTTGTTAGAAACACGATTCATTATTTCCTTAGACTGGTACTGGGATTAGAATGATATAGCTACCATCAGATATAACTAACTGTAGAGCCTGTACATAATATCAGGTCATTCTATCATGCTCTCACAAACATAGTTATAGCTAAAAAAAATATCTTGCATAAATAGTGTGAGGTGCCCACGCCACCTCAGGCTGTGTCCAGCAAGACCAAATTTCTGCTTTGGCAGGGTGGTGAGATCAGTATGTGCTACAGTTCTCAACCATTTAATCTCTCTTGCTGATTCATGTAGAGGAAGAAATTTTGCATCTGTTTAGAACTTTTAATTGCAGTTGTGCAGTTTAGGAAGTATTGCAAAAGAAATACGAAATTAAAATATAAATACAAATAAATATTTTTAAAATAAAAATACAAAATACGAATTAAAATATAAATTAAAAGCAAAAAACAAACAATATCTTTTAAGTGGAACAACCAGAGCATTCATAAATTCAAATCGTCTAAATAATAGTCCTTTAAGAAAGATTTTAGTTGCTCGTTGGTTGGTTTGGGTTTTTTCCCTCCTTTAATTTAGCAAGTATTGACAAACAGTCACACTCCTTATTTATAATTAGATTGATTTCTCCTGTTCAATAGTTGGATTTTGGACTCTTCTCTTGGAGTTAAGTTTATATATTTATACTTTTAAAACCTATCTCATTTTTTTTGCAGATGAAATAATGCAGTTCAAATAAGACACTGCCTGGACATAAGAATTTTCCTGAGAATTCTCTCAGACCAATTTCTCATGAGCAGAACCGTAAGTCAGTACATTTAAGCATGTTTCAGTACTATATGTTTTGAAATCTCTTATCTCAGGACAGAGAAGTCTAAAGTGACATGAAAATAAGATTGTTGCTCAATAATATCTGGAACGTGTCTGTTTATTTTCCTCAGGACTCTGATCCTAGGACATGAAATTTAAAGGTGCTCACCCCTAGCTAACCACGACAAAATAAATAGCAACAGAATATTTTTGCCAATCTCGTGCTTTTAGTCTTTGAAAATAAAATTGTTTATACATAATATGAAAGTCATGGAAAACCAAACCAAAGTATTTATCTGCTCAGAGTTGTAAAGGAAAGGCATAAATGAAAGACAGAACTGAATATAAGAAGAACAGCATATAGTAACTTATATGGATTTAATTTCTCCACTTTTTTAGGAAGTATAAGTTTTATACTTATTGAACATCTGCTGTCCACAAACACTAAAATGAATCTTTTTCAATGCACCTGCAGGATGACTCTCTCTTAAATAATGATTTCTTTGGAAAAATATGAAAGTGAAGTAGGATTTAAGGGAATATACAAAAATGTTCCAAACCAAGATTTCTGGATAATTAAGAGATTACCACTGAATTAAGATACCACTGAAGGATTTTTTGCACTATGAATAAGTGGATTTTTTTCCAAGACATAAATCTCACAGTTTTTTGACACAAACTGTAATTTTTCTAGGTCTAGTCTAATTTATCTTATGATAATTATACATTGGTCTGGTAAATAGCAATCATTAAATTCTCCTGCAAGACAATGACATTGCTATGTCCTCAGTGGACATTCACAATGCCTTCAAATACTTAGATTTGATGGATCTTGCTGGATAGTTAGTTAGTTACATGCCTATATATAACCATGGTAACAATGAACATGTTTACCTAGCTAACTGGTTCAAAATTAGAAAACTGTATTCAGGACAGAAAATTTTACCCTTAACACACTGTCTTGATGTCTTTAAGGAATAACCTGATTAGGAAAACGTTAATATTCAAATTAGAGCATCATTTACATATGCATTCCATAGATAAAAAAATCCAACAAGTAATTTTATAAGGTGTTAAAAGATAATTGCAAACTATCTGATGTTGTTCTTGTAGGAAGTAAAGATAAAACACAAAACAGAAGAAAATGCACAATGTTATGTTTACACTTTAGAGCTTTCAGAAATTAGCTTTAAAAGATTATCAGTGTTTTCCCCTCTCAGTGCTTCAGTTTCTTTGTAGTAAACATAGAAGAATGAATGGCTCATCTATACTTCACATTTCTTATTGATTCATTAGCATTAAACATGAGTGGATGTGACACAGTAGCAGTTAAAGACTACTTTACAAGGACACAATCAACATTTTATGTAGCAGAAAGATACTAATAGAATAGATGCTGGTTTGCTCAAGTCATTTCACTATTACTGTATTTACAGTAAAACATGAAAATGCTGTACAAGATTTACATCATTTCTACAATGGGTTTATTAGTTCAGCAAGTACTTTTCCAGATCATTGCCCATACAATGCAGTTTTCAAAATATTTTTTTTGCTTGCCTTGAGGAAATTTACTTTCTTTTTTTTAAAAAAAGTGAAACAAAACAAAACCCAAACAAATCTCAGACTGTGCAAGATGTGCAAGATGTATAAAAATAATTTCTACACTGTAAACTTAACCATATGGGTATTTAAATATAGACACACTTACAGGGATAGTTTAAGCCACATAAATGTCACTGAAATTAATTTAAAAATGGGAATATCTTGACTAAATTTATGCAAATATCAAAGTATTTTTCAGTGGAGCAAATCACAGCTCTGACCTTAATGATTGTAACTGGACAAAATATGAAAACGTATTTGAAATTTAAAATATTTTCTTTTTATAGGAAAACACATAGTTCACCTGTACCATAATAAATACAATTTTATGATCAGAGTAACCATAAATTCAAGAAAGGTTCAAAATAATGCCGTGTTCAGGTTTACGAATCTGTAAAATAAAACAAAACAAAAAAAACCAAACAAAAATACAAAACACAAACCACAAAACCTCCCATTTACTTATTTCAAAAGTTTTTTCATTAAAAATATTTTACAGGATAGTAGTATTTTATAGTATAATAGTATTTTAAAGAATAAAAATATTTTAAAAGTTTTTTCATTTGATAAATGAAATAGCTGCCATAAAAATAATACTGAAGTATTGAAAAAGCACTATTCAAGGTGACAAGATCTGACTCTTACATTATTAAACTCAAGAAGGCATTTCAGTGAACTTATAACTTCTTTTTACTATTGAGGTATGTACAGAGTTGTGGTGAAATAACTTGGACATTATGTTTAGTCTTTAGAATTTCCTCAGTCCTCTTCAATTGAAATTATGGAAGTGAAACTGCTCTCAGTAGTTTATAACCTTTCCATGATGAATAAAACATTGGACAACTGTAATGATTTCATATATGTCAGAGACTTCCATGAATTTTTTCTGAAGTAGCATCAATATGATGGTTCTTCCATAGTTAAAGGACTTTTCTCCATTCTTTTCTCCAATAAGATCTTGGAGAATAATAATGATCACTTGCTCAAAGAAATGATCTCTCTCTAAGTCTGGGAGCTGTAGAGATTGTTTCAATTTCCTGTTTATTTCCTATAGGAGAGTGTTATTTTTCTAATGCCCCTGTGTGTCGGCTAAGTTTGGGCTGACTTAAGTGTTGAACTGGGATGGAATCTGAATAAAACTGAATTTAATGATAAACCAGTAACTTACGATGAAAATATGGAGGAAGATTGTTTGGCCATTTTGTTCAAAAGGCCCATTCTCTTTTCAAACACACATCAAAAGTAGTGCTAGACTTTGGGATACACCTTTTTGTATCTGTGGACATCACTTCTACTAGATTTGCTTTACGAAGTTACTTGAAAAAGCTAACTAATGCAAACATGACAAAGTAGACATGATATTACAACTCAGTGTCACTGCTGTGTCTACCGACAACCAGTGAATCACTGTAAACAGGGCTGCTCCAATGCAAATTTCAAATATAAGTAAAGAATTTCAGCAATTCTAAGTCTGAGAGAAGTTATGAAAGCAGATTCTCTGGCTGTAATTCTTGAGCCCAATGTGCAAAGCACATAGTGGAGAGTTGAGATCAAGTAAATCTCACAAAACAACATTATTCTCATGGTACAGCAGAGAAATTCCCTTTGGTTAGAGGGCTTTGCTTCAGACCTCCAGGGTTCTTAATGGATGATGCACTTTTCCACTTCCTCTTCAATCTCAAACACGTTGATCACATCTAATTACTAATTTTCTAGTACCAAAACTCCTGTCAGATCCTCCCAAAATTTGCTTTGATCAGCATTACCTTCTGCATCCTAAGATAGAAAACAGCAAAGAAGTAAGTGACTGCGTATTTTTACAAATTACTGCACAACACTGTGATCTTCAGGATCAGAAACACTGACCAGCTAGATTATCACGATTTCTCAGTGACATATACAAAAATAAGTCACTGGAACATATTCCCCCTCCTGTACATATTTGGAAGGAACTGAGAAAGGAATGAGAAAAAGATAGCAACTTCATACACATATGCCGCAGTCTATTGAAAGAGGGAAGGTCAGTGGGGTTAGAGCTGTGATAGCAATGGCACATTATTTCCTACCTGAAGTGTCTCTCTCTCTCACACACAACATCCATTTAAAAGACAGAAGAGGTTATCAAAGACTTTTTAAGGATAAATAGCAATTACTGTTTTGATGAAAACCAATCACCTCTGATAATACTTGGTTCATGAAAATTACTCACTGCTCTTTCATATCTTAAAAAAAACCCCACAAACCACAAAATCTATTTTTGTTTAGAATATTTCTTTTTTGAGCACGTTTGTACACAAAAGAATTATTCTTCTCAAAGGGCTATACTGAGTCCTGTTCACATTTTTTCCTAGTAAAAAGAACCCAACCAAACAACATAGAAGTGCACCATGAAAAGAAGGATCTACAAGGGGACCAATCCTCTCCTAAGTACAAAATATCTACAATACTGTTTCAAAAAAACGTAGTAAATCTCAAAATGATGTGTACACTTACACATTTACAGTACGCGGAAAGAATTTGGAATTTGTCCAGTCATCCAATGAACAGTGATGTTTCCCTTTGCTTAGCAGAGATTTGTATACTTAGGTTGAACCTAGTGGAATGATCTTTCCTAGATAACAGATGACATGAGCGTAATGACTGGTGGATACAGAGGAAAACAGAGTTTCCTATCAGTTCCAAGTAATAAAAAGCATAAGTAGCTTTTTTATGGCACTGCATGGAGACAGGAAAGGCTCCCATGGTCTGCTCTCCAAGTGCAGGGCAGGGAGAAAGCTACGTTTGTTCATGTTCCCTGACATTAAAGACGACCGAAAGAAAGGTGTGAGGCATCCATGAAAGCATAAGGAGTTGGCAGGGAGGCAGCAGCAAATTGCCACATATCTCTGCAAGGCTGAAGAGCAGGAAATATATCACTGTTTGTGGGGCAGCAGGTATAGCACCAACAGCTGGGGACAGGTGGGACTGGGAAGGCGGCAGCGAAGAGTGGGATACCCTCAGGTGGTCAAAAACACCGTGAGACACTGCAAAAGAGAAGTCCAGGAGGGATGTAGGGATGTAGGGGAGAGAACGGGCAACCTAAGAAATGGAAAAGAAGGAGGCAGAGATAAGTCTTCTTAGAAATGACAGTTCTGATACATAAGCAGGTTTAGCGCTGCCTGTACTGTTTGTACAACCTGCAGCTATAGATGATTAAACAGTATGACAATGCCAGGCAGTTGCTATTATTTTCTCCATATTGGATTTCAGTGCAGAGCTCTCACTGCAATGTTTTTAGCCCATCAGACTCGGAAAATGAATGAATAGTTCATCTTTCAAACAGAATCAGATATTAATGTTACTCTATGACCAAGGAACTTCACGACACAATATTCCCTCATCTCACCTATGAGGTATGAAATTCTCATTTTGTAGATAAAGACTGAGGTTCAGAGACTTTAATTCATGTACCCAAGGTGCTACAGGAAGTCTTTGGTAATACTGGAAAGCGATATACGTCACACTCCTAGGCTCCTGTCCTAACTACTAACCAAGCTTTCAGAACAAGCACTGTGCAGATTCAGTTAAGTGCTCACTAATCTACTTTTATTTCCTCCGTGCTGTGGAGACATATACTCTACTCTCTTTGTTTAGGTCATAATGTAATGTAAAGCATATGTAAATGCAAATCTTAAATGGAAATTTGTCAAGTAAATTTTGAGAGAAGAAAAGGAAGAAAAAAGGAAAATAAAGATGTACGCTCATGCAATTGGCTTGCACTTAAGCTGACCTTATTGTTCGTATGTCACAAAAATATCAGTAACTAGGAATTTTCTGACAACACTTTTTATAATGAAGCCGTTGTTGGAAAACACTTTTCCTGTCAAATGCCTGGTAATGAATTCTGCAGCCAGAAACAAGAACAAATTAGGCACTAATCAAAGATATTGGAGATGCTGTTTGAACTGCCATTTGATTTTATCAGAAGAGAAATATTTAAAAAAGAAACCCAGCATTACAAACTAATTGCAAAATTCCGTGAGGATGGTGTCCAGTATTCATTCTCGTGTTCTCCTGTCACAGACATGGGCAGAAAAGACCTGTACCAGAAAAGGTGATGCACCTTCCTCCAGCTGCAAGGTCACAGGCACACAGTGCTATGTGCCTATGCAGCTCATGGAACTGCTGCAAAGGAAAGGTGGACTGGGGATACAAAGTGACATCGGCAGGCGGAATAAAATGACAGAAGGAAAAAGATCTGACTGTCACATTGAATCAGGATTAAACTCTGGCATATGGTAACTGCACATGAGATGTTATACCTTCTTGGCAGGGACCCTGGATACAGAAGTGGAAAGGGAGAGTCTGTATTTAGTTATTGGGCCCTTCTCTGTATCCGGGCAAGTGAATTAGGTTGGAAAATAATAACTAGCAGAAGTAGTAGTATTGAAATGTGCTTTTTAAATCACTTGTCAGAAATACCTAAAGAACTCTCTAAAAAAAATACCACTCCATTTCATTTTTATTTCAACTGAGGAAAAATTTACTATTGGATTCTCCCAGTCATCCCATCTCATTAGAGCTGGAAAAAGGGAAGAAAAAAAAATGTCGTCTTTCTGCTCTGCTGTGTTGGTCCATACCAACACAGCTTTTGCAGGCAGAGTACTGTTGCACCTGAAACTCCTGAAATTAGGCACAGCTGAGTGACTGAAGCCAGCTTTCAAGAAGTGGCTGGCAGAGTGGTTCTGTTCAGGCTAAGGAGAGAAGAAGCAAGTGAGACAAGGAGTAAACTAAGCCAAAGTATCACTGGAAAGCCTGGCTTCACCATCTGTCTTTTGCTTGGCTACAGCTATACTTTCATGTCCACTTCAGTAGTTACGGACACAAATATACATTCCTTTAAGAAATAACATAACTGGGTTTGACTGTTAGTATTCCCACAGCTTTGTCAGTCCAGGAATAATGAGGATAATGGGGTGCTTTTCTCTAACTGCTGTCACAAAGTATGGAAATGAAAGAGATGTCTGAAATCTGAAACTATAAATAATCATAAAAATCATTCTTGACGCTGGAATTATCTAATGACATGTACACTTTTTCTGAGAGAAAAAAAAAGCAGTATCCAGCTCCATGCCAAATGTCTTGCTACTGGTGTGTAACACACTCTCCAGATCCCAGTCTCATTCTGACTATGGAATGAGCAAAAGCACTTGGATGCACAAGGATCTAAGGTTTTACATGGCAAGGCTATCTAGTTCATATTTTCTGCCCCACATTTTTTTTTCCCTGTAGATTTTCTTGTGTAGGTCATTGAAACTAAGGGTCTCAGCTTTACAGAAAGACAGACACAAAAGCATGGACCCCAAAGGTAACACTGAACGTGCTGTAAATGTGAGAAGAGGGTGCTACTGAACCCTCTCCTTAATTCTTTGAGGTGGGATGACTCATTTAGGAATCATTTCAAGATTAGTTTGAGAGGCACCTGTGGCTCAGCGGCAGGAAGAATGCAGAGATTCTAACAAGACCTTGGGCTGGACACCTTGAAAAGAACAATCTTTCTGATGTACAATGTAAGTTTTCTATTTCTTTTCTAGGAATTCCAATAGCTGTCTTCCCAGAACTGTTATATAGCGCTTATTTTAGAACACCTTTTCATTTCTGAAGTGAATTATTTGCTATAAAAGACTTTATAATGACATTTTTTGATTCCTCTGTAAGAAATAAGGCAAGCATACCATTGCGTTCATGACATATTAAATGTAATTCTCACTGGACTTCCACAGTGACTTCATCTCCGTATTGCTAATCTTTTCCTATGAACAAAGCCCAAAAATTAACATTTTCTCAGCAAGATTCTTATGCAACCCATTTTTAAAAATGCTATCTTAGCAAAATGTAGATTAATAGCGTAGTTTGGAGAACAAAAAAAAGGAAAAAGCAACTTAAAAGTACATTTAAGTGAAAACAATAACAATGATAAATTTGTCTTTTCAGACAAGCGTTAAAGAAAATAGAAGGATTCTAAAACAATGACATAAGCAGCTTTCATTTTCTATTTTTTCCCTTAACAAATAAGTAGAATCAAAAAGTTCCCTTCAGTCAACACTAAGATTCTGAAGGTACTTTTTGTGCAGAGATTTTTGGGAAAACCACTAGTTGTGGAGATGGAGAAAGTATAAGGATAGAAAACAGGCACCTCACTGAATGCACTTTTTGTTCTTTTACTTTCTAATGTCTTGGAAATGCCTATAAATTCAAATCAAAATCATACTTAGTCATCTAACATTATTTCTTATTATCTGAATTTTGAATATTGTCTCAATTCATGTGTATTTCACAAGACCTGGCTCACTTTAACCAGGCTAAGCAGTCATCTGAAAAACTTATAAACACTAACTGAAAGTAATTTTTTTAAGAGTAAAATTAGCTTAAATAAACAACTCCCAAAGAGTGTTTGAGAAAATAACCCATTATGCTTGTAACTTTTGCACAGCTTTGGATAGCAGAAAAGAATCTCACATTACCCTTGGGAGTCTCAGACTTTTTGATGAAGGACCATCTTTAAGAACATATAAGTGCTCAGAAAAAAATCTAGTACAACAGGACACAATATGAGATAAAACTTGTATGTGGGAGTAGTATTCCATGTGTTGGCTTACCCACTGGGAGCCTCATTCCACATGCGACATGCATCTCTGCAAAGGTTCATCAAACTAATTGGAGTGTGAGCATTTTGATTGCAAATATAGTTATTAGCAAACCTGCATTTTTACAGTTTGTGTTTAAAAAGATCTCAAAATAGGGCACCTAATTTGTCCATTTTTTATAACCTTGGTTAAAAAAGATCATATCAGCGGCGAAGGGAGTGCAAAGAACCAGTGAAATAATAAGATAATCCAGAAAAACCTTGTAAGGATTGCAAGGCAGGAAAACCTCTGAAATACCTCTAATGAACGACTATGGCTCTAAAGGACAAGGTATATTTAGAGTGATGCATGATGTCAGTTGACAGCTGCAAAATAAAAAATAAGAGTAAATATTTATGTGTATATTTATGTGCAGCTGATACATAATAATATGCATACATAACTACATAAATACATAACTATGAGTGCAATTCTCAGATCCAGAGTTATCTTGATCTTTCTTTTTCTGATTTTTTTCTCATCATAAATCAAATTTTATAAGTGGAATCTGACATATAAATCATAAATTAATGTAATACATTCCACTTTAGGTGTACATTGCTTTAGTTTATGTTTGTATGCTTATATACTTAAGAGTTAAACATGTCTCAATATTAAGATTTTTGAAAAATACTGGAAATAATGGAACTTTAATTAAAAAAAATAGAGAGTGACAGTTGATTTATTGGACATATTTTATGTGGAAACTGCACAAGCTGTAGATGAAATGGAACAGTTTTCATTATTATTTTATTTTTGAATTAGAACTCATAATTATGTATTCCTTCCCCTCTCTTCCCTATCCAAATAGTGGCCTGTTTAGATACTAATAATTTATTTCAGAAGTCTGGACACTGTGGTAGCATTTAGGATGCATCTTCTAACTTTATTGACTAAAAAATATCAGGATATTTTGAAAATACATATTTCATCTAAAAATATTTTATATGGCTGTTGAAAATTCATAAAATAGTATAAATTATTAGAAAATATTGTTTGATACTGAAGAACAGAGAATGGAAAACAGGGTTGGTTAAGCATTTGTAACTGTGCTAATGGAAAGATTTCCCACTTAATTTCCGGTTTGATAAGCAATAGAAATGAAGATGGTAGCTTTGAATATACTACAGATGAAGAAAACTTAACAGATGCTAAAAGAATTTGAAGTTTTGTCTTAGTTTGATCTTTATCTTGTCTGTCTTCATGATATTATCTTTGTGAATAAAATAATTCACAGAAGTTCAGGAAGATTACTTTTGTGCAACAAGGATTTAATCATGTAATTTCACTGAAATGGAACTAAGGTGGTTAAAAAAGATACATAGCACAGAGAAACAGAAGGAAAGCAGAATGAAAGACAAAATTAATCTTTTCTGTAGAGGCCATGTACAACATTATAATAAATACAAAAAGTAATGTCTTGCTGCAATAATAATTCCTAATACTGACCTGATAAGCATTTAGAAAGGTCAGAATATTTCTATATACCATCCATTATCCTTTACTGATATAAAACATGAAAATATTATTTAGCATGTTTTTTTTTTTCTCAAGAGTTAACATTTACAACCGTTTTGAACCATATTAGAATAAATATCTTGTCTGAGACATCCCAAGATATCTTCACTGAGCCTAGTACTTTCAAAGTTCAGTGTAAAAGCAGCCAAAAAAAATGATACTGCGTAAGCTATATGCACAATAGATACGTAATTATTATTAAAATTTGAATATCAAGAATAAAGACATAGTAGGTAAACAATGTTATGACACCTAGTGGATTGAGTCAAAAGAAAACCTTGTCATCGAGAGGAGCTATCTAATTCAGTATCATTCAAAATAGTGCCACGACTTTATTATGTAGATACACCATCTGAAAAGCCGCTTGATAAGGTTGTTATATATTTAAACCTGAAAACCATAATTAATGAGTCCTTGGACTCATTTTGGAGAGAGTTTGGATGAAATGGACAAAACTTATAACTGCAAAGTAATTAATTAACAACTGCTCAACAGACAAATCAAAAATCTTCTGTCAGGAGGGCTGGATGGCTCTGCCATAGGGTCTTTGCTGCATGTCCTGAAAAGTGCATTGGTGTCATTTAAACTTCAAAAAGAAGTTTAAAAATTGTATGTAATAATTTTATGACTAATTCAGTTCAACTGTTTACCATGTGTGTGGAATGTTTGTTTTTGGTTTTTTTTTTAATATCCTTCAGTCAGCTGATTTTATTGTTTATAGCTTTGATTCAGTTTTATTTTTTATTTTATTGATGATTTCTATCACAATAAAGCATGCTTCTGCTGTATGCGTTTTCCCACAGTTTAGAAGGGACTGAAACGTGTTTCAGAAAGCAGTGGAACTAGTGTGAGGTAGGTGGCTTTGGTGCTAGAGCAGTCTAAAAACAGCTGGGCAGAACGCACTATGGGCAGCAAATTTGCCTTCTTTGCAGAGATATAAGGAGGTTTAACTGAGCTGGGAACAATTTGCCTTTGCCTGAACATACAAAGGGAAATTCCTGAAGGTACATGGCTTTGTCTTTAGATGCCAAAATATGTTAAAAATTCAATTCTAGCAGACTATTCCAGGACATCTGACAGAAAGCTTGTGGTAGAACATGGCATTGTGCCCAAACCCCTCATAAAACTTTGTCTCATCTGTTCAGCAGAACAAAATTCTTGAAGTTTTGAGATTTGTACATTTCATCAAAACTATTGCATAAGGTTACATTTAGTGATCTAGACATGTGTGTCTTCACAGCCATAAATATAGTTGTCTATGAGTAAATATAGAATATTTTTCATATTCAGACTCTTGATTGACTACATAAATCAGTGCTAAAAATAATCACTTTTTACTCTTCTGCAACTGACAGACCAAATGTGACAAAGATTAGCCATCATAATGTGTTAAACATGCTCTAAAGTTCTCACTGAAATGTATGATTCAGCTGCTTTGATATGCACATTTTGCTGAAACAGCACAATTAGTTATCTTCAGAAAAGTGTACAATTGAAAGAGCAAAGTCTGCTTTTGATCACCACTTTGAAAGCTTCATTAGCACAATTTTATTCAGAGCTGCAGCTGCTTCTCTTTGGTGATGGAAACTAATCAATCAAACTGCAAACTTATATTTCTGAAAAACTACAAAGCAGCATCCAAGTATCGGTATATTTTTGGTATGGCTTTAAAGCACACTGATAAGGAACAGAATACATAATTTTCTTTATACTAAATACACTATTCACAGCAATGACAGTTAATTAGCAAGTAAAACACAAAAGTAAATATTTGGCAAGATTACAACTTTTAAGAAAAGGAGTAGAAATGAACTACTGGGGCGAGTAACAGATGTTTCCATATTGTATACCTGACAGGAGGGCTTTTTGAATGAGGTCAGTGACAAATTCTTTAAATTATGCTTTTTGTTTTCATTCAGGTCAGAAAGGATTACTAACTTGTCCCCTGTGATAGTCGGTAATTTATTAACTGGAAGCTGCTCTATAGTTGTTGGTTTTTATGTCTTGACTGCCTCAGGCTACAGGCATAATTGAGACTGCCAAAAAACAGAATTAACTGGAAGGAAGTTGTGAAGAAATTTGTCTGGTTTTCCATTAGCAAATGTCTATGTACTAGCATGACCAAAAATTCTACTGTGATCTTTGCAGGACAAAGTTGCCTTCCATCACTTATAACAAAGATGATAACACTTTATGCAACTTTAATGAGGATTTATGAATATATAGCAAGCAGTAAATTCTATTTTGGATACTCCTTTGCATGAAAGTGTTGTATAATCTTGATTAGTTCAATGGAACAGTGCAAATGTCAACTCTAGGTATATATTTGTTATAATATAGATATGAGACAGGTACAGGTGTCTGTATATGGCCATGTGGTGCACAGTGAAAACACACTCCTTGCTGGATAGAATAGGGCTGCAAGTAGAGACACATTCTGCAGAACACAGCATCCTCAGAAAAGGGAATTACAAACTATTCAGGAGGGAAAGTATTGTTATTTTGGAATAATTAAGAGGGGCAGAATTAGCTTGAACAAGCAGGGTTCAGCTAAATTCTGCAGATCTCAATAAACACTATTTTACCAGTAGAGGGCAAACACAGCCCCAAAGGCAATTTGGTTTGATACAGATCCCAAGCTGCAGGTGTCTGTGTGTAGAACAAGTTTGGGTGGGCCTGCTGGGTGTCCTGCAATGCAAGGCATACCATCGCCCAGGGCCCTGCAGAGTAAAAGGCCCATAGAATCTAGGCTGATTCCATGATAACTTGCTTGGGATGCCACTGCGTTACACCTACCTATTCCATCTGGGCATCTCAGCCCCTCTGTTTTCATATGGCCAAATTTGAAGCAATGAGAAACAGCAACAGGAAGGAAATTTTGCAATGCTAACAAAGTATCAAACAATGTAGATGATCAGTGTAAAATCATTGTAGCATGGAAACTTAAGATAATGCAAATGTCTCCTTGTTTTCATTACTTGCATTCAAAATAGGTACAGTAAGACTGAAGACAGCTGAGACTGCAGACGTGCCATATTCCTTGTTCTAAAGCGTCTTTAAAGATGCAAAAGAAGCAGGTGTATGAATTCATTATTTTTTAGGCTGGTGACTGAGATGTTGCAGTGATTATTAGCAAAATCCTTAACATTCTGGAATCATTGAGCTAGTTGATAGTGTCAATGCACTGTGAAATAAAGTAACATGGCAATAAATTATTTTGTAGATCTGCAGATCAAAATCATTCTGTATTCTTGCCTCCATTCTCTGAAAACAAACTATCTACTGATATTTCCTTCATGATAATCTGTTTTATGATACCAAACTCACAAACTGATAGTGATTTGTAGTATTTTTCTCAACTTCAGAAAGAAGCTATAATAAACAACCTAAACCTTAAAACTGTGGCCTGCACATATTGGGAAGTTAGAAGTCACTGAAAAAAGCCTTTCAAAATGGAAACAGGCAACATGAAATCCAATAGTAGCGTCTCAGAGGAACTTATGCAAGTGAATAATCCTTGTTCTGATATGTAGTTCTGCTAGTCCCTGGGGTAAGTAAATGCTATGTGAATGAAGAAAAATTTGTAGCTTCTCACATAGTGATTTTTATTAATACAACTGGTACATGAATGAGAAGGTAAAGCCCTCCCTTCTATTTCCCTATCCAAGACTGTTTTCAAACAGTTATTTGGTTCTGTCATAGACACTCTAATAAAGGAAGATATATTTTTCTTCAGATACTATTAAAGTAGCCTGTGTAATTTTTTAAAAGCAATTTGCAACAGACATTTTATTGCTCCAGAATTTTCATAGATGCCAGCTACTATAAAATAATGGGCATGTTACTCACAAACACAGACTGCAGACAGTTTTCCCAGAAATCCTGGTCTCATTCTGTCATTCAGAAAGAACTCCCACTTTTCTAATAGGTAGAAATCTTCACATTTAGCACAACATGTACACCTATGATCAGAAGATGTGTTAATTTAAATGAACAGCAAGAGGTCCAGCAGACTTTGACCCTTTTCACTGATATTCCTTTGAGAATAACACAAGTAATGAATGGGGGGTGATTTAATTATAAAAATGAACTCTTTCTGGTTATGCATGATTAAGTTCACAGACCAATAAAGATTAACACTTAACATTTGCTTGTTTTAACAATGCTCCACGGGCCTGTAGAATTGAGTGAGGACAGCATTTTCTCCTGTAAGAGCTAACAGTATTACAGTGGCAGATCCAGGCTGACTGAAAATAGTCGTTATGTAAAGAAGATTTTTAGTTGGAAAGTTATCATGGGCATTAAAAATCATTCTAAGACTTTAGAAAATTCAGTTTTAGACTTCAAGTGAGAAAAACAAACCAAAAATTGAGTCAGGCTTTTGATGTCATTCTTCACATAGCATCTCACCACCACAGTTACCACTCATATAACTGTGTCAACAGAGCAGGATTTCTTAATCTTTCCTATTTATGTGCAATTTCATACGTATGCTAGCAAGTCTGGATTAACTAATGAACAATGAATTTTTGTTCATTTATATTCAATGTACATGTGATCCAGATGATAAAAAAAAAAATTAGATGGTCCCTATTACCGTTAATAGTTAACAGAAATAATATATTGCTCTGGTTTAGTTTTTTAAACTTACATAAGGCTCGATAACGCTATCCTCAACACATGTTAATACGAAAGACAGACATTTTGTCCATGAAAAATTAAATAGGGTTTACAATCTCATGAAACACTAAATTGACACAGAATTCTAAACCTGTAGCAAAAAGCCCTAAAGTTAAAGCAGCATTTGTGCCCTTCAGCTTCAGGGATATAAAAGGTAAGCAACTCGCATAATATAGTCAGCTGATTTTCTTCTGGAGTTCCTAGCATCTTAGCATCCTAACATCCTAAAACAAGTCTAACAGATGTGATGAAGCCCTTGTAAAGATGCCTATCTGCCTCTCGTGAATATTTCAGGTTTTATACACCAGATTTTTGTGTTCAACTCCCATCACAAAAACATAGTCTTTTAGACTCCTCAAACACATTAGACTATTAGACTCTCAAACATCTTTTACTACATATCAGACTATAATACACTAATAAATAAATATTTATACAGTTTACAGATTCTAGAGAAAGCTTAAGTTACTGTCCTCGATATAAAGAGGATCTTTTCTGAGTATGAAACAATTGTTCAAAAACTCTTAAAGCTCCTAAATCATGCTGTGTCTAAACAGACTCAGAAAGCTTTTTACATCATAAGGAAATGTGAAGAGATTAGCAAACAACTACAAAAGTCACAGTTGTGACTCAGTAGTTTCCACAGGAAATTTCAAAGTTTATGTACAGCAATAATTCAGGAAAACACTGCAATATTTGACCATCTCTGAAAGTCTCTGCTGCCTCAGGTGACGAAGGAGCTCAGGGAGGAAATTTTTATGCAGCCCATATAACTCCAGACCAACTAGATCTTCCATAGTAAACAGGCTTTTCTATGAGTTGGTGAGTGTACTGCATTCATCTTTAGAAAGTACTTTGCATTCTAACGAACTGAAGCTGAACCTACAGATAGCTTACAGAAAAATTATATGCTCACAGAAGAATTTTCCATATTGGACTTTAAAATCTTACCATCTATTTCACACATTTTATATGAAGAACAAAATGCACACTAAATACTTGAGAGGAGTTCAGTTCTAGATGAAATCTTATCAGGATTACAAAGCTCCTTACTGGTGCGTTTTACAGTGTTGAAAGACTCTTCATACGCAGCACCAATGACACAAATATTTGTGTAGGAAGGTGCTTTTTCCTGGTCAGGATTCACTTCCATTGTGAAGTGAATACAACCTCCCTTGGCAACATGATATACTGCCGAAGTGTTCTAATTGTTATGAAGACATTCTTAATATTAAATCTAACATTTGAGCTGCAGCTCAATCATATTATTTCTTCGATGTATTCAGTGGAAAATTAGAATAACTAATTCCCCTGAAGAGGAAAAAAACCTACTGCGGATGGTTAAATCCATCTCTGAATTCCCTGAAGGGAATTAGTTCCTTTAACCATCCGCAGTAGGTGTTTTTCCTTCAATCAGATGTTCAACCATTTTGCTGCTCAACTACCTTTTTTCTACACACCTAAAATGTGGCAATGAGAATTAGATATAGTGATACAGTGGGTGTTTGATGTGACAAATAGAGATATACACAACATACAAAGTTATTCAGATCCTGGTTTAGAATTAAACCAGTTTTATAGAGTATGTTGATCCGGAGAAGAACAACACAAAACAGCAAAAAAACTAATGAATCTAAAATTCAGTGCAACTTACTGAAAATCTGTGTAAAAATGTGTGATAGTTTGATGTGTGGGGGGGTGTTCTGGTGGCAGGGGAGGGGATTTGCTCCCTGTGCCACCAGATCTGAGTCCCATCCCCCCGGGGGAGGTTGAGCCAAATTGGCGCCTCTGCGAATTGCCCTATTTAAGTTGGGACAAAGGGGCGGGAAAGGGCTTTTTGCTCAGGAGCGAGGAGAGAGCAGGAGGGCGCGGCCCTCGCTCCCGGCTCCCGGCCGGGCGGCCGCTCGGGCCTGGGCCGGCGCCATGTGCTCAAGATGGCGCCGGGGGAGCCGCATGGGGGACTCGGTAAGCGCCCCACTACCGGGGTGCCCGCCGGGCCGAGCTTCCCCAGAGAGGATTAATATCTAAGAGAAGACAACCACAACGACCGGGTCAGCAAAGATGGAGCAGGAGGAGGTGTACTGGAGCTGAGGCTTCCCTTGCAAATCGGTGTGAGATGGCAGGCGGCCCCCCTGCAGCCAGGGTGTACTCGGCGGAGCAGCGACCCACTCGTGGCCTGTGGAGAAACCCACGTCGGGAAGGAGATGCCTGAGCCCAGGAGAGGTCGTGGAGCAGGGGATGCGCGACCAGGTACTGTTGATAATGGGGCATGGAATGCACGACGAGGTCGTGGAGGCATCTGGAGACCGTGGGACGACCCACGCCGACGCGAGTGGCAGCAGCTCCCTAAGAGGCCGAGACTGGTAAAGCCCGAACTGGTGCGATCCATGGGGAGGATTGCAATCCTGCGGGCAGGACTTACTTTGGAAAAGTTTGGGGACTTTTTCTTTGTGAGTAGGGGATCCACCGAAGCAAGGGAAAAATGGTGTAAAGACTCCTCCTCCTTTAAGAAAGGAGCGGCAGTGAACAACATGGATGAACTGACCTGTACTCCCCCATTCCCTGTCTCCCTGCACCGCTGGGGGGAAGACAGAGCCAGGAACGAAAGGAAAATAGGGGGTGGGGAGGTGTTGTTTTAAGATCGGGCCTTGTTTTCTCTTTCTCCTCTCAAGTAACCGGTTTCGTTCCCTTTTGTCTTTTGTTTAGTAACTGTTAATAAATTGTTTTGTTTTATTAAGAAAGCCTGAGTCATGTTTTGCCCGAGACCATGTTTGGTGGGTGCTCCCTTTCGGTTCTTGTCTCGACCCTCAGTCCAAAAAAAACCACGACAAAATGATACTAAAATTAGACTAAAATGTAGAATTTTTCAAGTGCTCTCATATAACTTGTTTTTAAACCAGAGAAAACAAGCCAATATAGAAAGAAAACAAACTGATTTCATAGAATCATAGAATCATTTAGGTTGAAAAAGACCCCTAAGGTCATTGACTCTAACGGTTAATTTAACACTGCCAAGTCCAACTAAGATATGTCCCTAAGCACCACAACTACATGTCTTTTAAATACTCCAGGGATGGTGACTCAACTACTTCCCTAGGCAGCCTGTTCAAATGTTTTACAACCCTTTTGGTGAAGAAATTTTTCCTAATATCCAATCTAAACCTCCCCTGGTACAACTTGAGGCCATTTTCTCTCGTCCTATCACTTGTTATTTGGGAAAAGAGACCGACATCCACAACAATGTTTCGCAACATCTTCATGTCCCTGTCTTTGCACTACAGCAGTATGGCAGAGATTTCGTTTTAACAGACTGAACGTTTCTGTCCACATAATCTCAGCGGAATAATGCTAAATTAAGTGCACTAGATCAACTTACACATACTGGATATCTTGCACCATTTATGCTGATCAGGCATGAATTTTGAACTGTAAGTCTTCCTAATCTAATAGAAAAAGAAGTCTGTTTTTATCTAACACTCACAAAAAAGTACCATGTGGACGTCAACTGTGTGTTTGCTTGCCTATCTCGTGAAACGAAGTGTGATCCTAAAATTATACGTCGGAAATCCACAATACCTCTGAGCTGCTGTAGCCATTTCTGTTTATGAGGACCATGAGACAGGAAAACAGTTAGCTTCTTGCCTATCTGGATTACAGTCAGACACACTATGCACTTGTTTGACAGTGAAAGTGTTTTCAATGGTAATTTTCAGATCTCCACATACTTAAATAAGCAGCCCAACCCTGAACATGGAGTGCTATCAGCACGGACACTGTTCTGTTTCCTTTCTTGATTGTTTGATGTTATAATTATTCAAAGGTGCATGTGGTTAAAGTGAGACAATGAAGCCAAGGGACAACCAAAACCAAGTTGACCCTCTCTTTTTCTGCGAATTTGTTTATGTTTATTATGCTGGTCCACCTTTCAGTTTGTGGTTTTGTTTCTCTCTGTCATCTAGTGTTTCTACCGCAAAAGATTTTTTTTTTTTTCAAGATAATGCCCAATAAAAACCAGCTGGGGTTGAAAAGAAAAAAGATCAAAACCAGAACTGGAAATGTTAGCAGGAAGGAAAGAACTTGTGTCACTCCAGGCAGCAGTCTGTTTGTAGGCACTGCTGTGCAGGCACTCCTGTCTGTAGACATAGAAATAACTGCTCTTCAATGTGCTATTGACTTCCAGAACTTCGCTATGTCTTCCAGGAATAGTCCATTGTCTGGACTTAAGAAGCATCCAGGACTTAGAATCCTGAATAAGAATAATCTACTAGCCACATCAATCTCAACTCTGGATGCCAGAAATCCGTGTTTCATTATCTCTACCATCCCTGTCCCACTAGCCTGATGTGAATTTGAGACTTCCATTTTATTTTCAAAATTCTGCTAAATCTTTTTAGTCCAATATCTATCTTTACAGCTGCTAATCCTTATTTTCTCCTTATCTTTATGCTGAAAGCAGAATACAAAAATTCAGTTTATGCATTTTCTAGGCTTTCAATCGGTTCCATCAGATTTTCAATGGTAAAACAGTAGCATCTCATTCAGTCATATTACACTGGCATGTAAATCCTCTGAGGATGAGGTTACTGGAGATGTAGCATACTTTCCAGTCTCTCTATACCACCAGTGATATCCACAAACAGAATATACAAATATATTGTATATAAAAGATAACAGAGGATAGGGATGCATTTTACATTCATTTACTTAAAAGTTCTCTGCAGTTGATTGTGTGAAGAGCTTAACAAATCTAATAGTTTAATCTTTGGGGAGATTTTTCCTGTATAATTTTTTTTCAAGAAACAAGAGTTATAGCTTTGGCTTAGCACAGACCCGTGCATATCAGCTGCATACAAATTTTTTGGTTGGAACTAGGGAATTATCTGCCAAGCTTAATGCACATTAAACGTCACAGCTGGATGCAGATTTTGTGTGTTGAAAAATAAAAAACAAGTGCAAAAATTGTGTAAAATGTACATGCAGACATCATTCATTATGCAACATAAAATTTTATGAGCCCTATACCGTATCAGCCTTAAACTGTACCAAGAATTTTGAAAGAGCTACCAGATTTGATATGGCACTAAGTGAAAGTTCTGAAGTTCTGCAAATTCCTACTAACAATAAAAAATGCAGCTACAAAACCCTAGTGAAAAACCCAAATGAAGGCAAGTCATCACAGTGTCAGAGACCTGGAGGTGTGCAGGGTGGAGCTGGGCTCCCCTGGGTAGGGAGCACGCTGAAGAACCCAAGCAGGAGCCTGAGCTTCACCTGCTGATCTTTGCCCTGATACAGCAGCTGAGCAGAGCTGTCAGGCATGTCTAGGGGAAGAGGATCATAAGGAGCTGGGCTATAAATGGTGTTCTGACAAATCAGCAAATCAAGTACCTTACCTAGGTTCTGATGAGTTAATGGAAGAAATCAAGTACTTTAGGCAAGATTAAAGAAGATTCAAATACTTAAGATTAGTTTAAAAGGATATTTAACAAGAACTACCATCCTAATTTTTACAGATTATACTATTTAGAGTCATCTATATATCGATTATATATCATGCACACATACAGAGATTGTTACATACTTAAATTCACCACATTCTCTTTCACTGATATCCACATGCTCATTGATGAAGTGGGGGAAAAAGACTGGCTAAAGAATAAACTAGGTTTTGATAGACATTTTAGAATTTATTTAAAGATTTCATCAGAGTTCCTGCTTCTTAAGAGACTCCATAGCAACAGCAAACTAAAGTTTTGCTGACTTGACGGGAAATTCAGGAAAAAAAATTTGCTGAAATGCAATCAGTAATTGTGACAAGTTGAAAAGCCCGGTTACACTAACAGCCTCCTTCAATCTTGTATGTCAAGAGAATTAGAGGAACTATTATCTTCCAAATAAACTAGTAAATATTAAATTTACAATATTAAAACAACTTTCACTTCTCTAACTTAGACTTATTTGCAAAAAGAAAAATGTATAAATGTGTACAAAGTTGCTTATAAAGGTTTAAATGTGTACAAGAGTACCAACACTAAATACAGTGATGAGGCTATTATCTTTTCCCTCTGGTTTGGGAAGTACAATGGCTGCTATAATTTTAATTTACTTCCAATTTACCACTTATGATCTCAAAATATGATTCAGAAGCCCTTTTAGTCTTTTGCTACAGCAGTGCCTTTACAAATAAATTTAAAACTTCGCGGATTTAAAATTGACAGAAAGTTAAAACAGTAGGTACTAATCATTCACTTTTTTTTTTTTTTTTTAAGGATTATTTTTGGAGATCAGACCAGTGTTACCAAAATGTGTTGTTCAAGAGAATATGTCACTTTTTTGATTGAGCCCAAACAAATTTCTGAAAGCATAGAGTATTCATTACACACCAGAAATCAACTAAAAAACCCCAAAACTCCTCCCCATAAATAACTAAAACAATTGACTGATGTATATCTCCAGAGGATCTCTTTTCTTGGATTAATTTGAGAACTGTTCCTATGATGAGGGAAGATGGTCTGTTCATATGTGTACAGATTTTACATACTCAACAAGATAATGTTCAGTTTTTGCCTATTCTTCCTCTAGGAATAGTGAAGCAGATGAGAAAAAAATGCTGTGAAAAAAAGAAATCCCTGTAGGAAAAATTAAAGAAGTTCCACTGCCTGCAATATTTAACAACTGCAGAGGGCACAGAACTAAAAGCTGCAACCAAAGTAACCCTCTCTATAGATTATTTTGATCTTGCATTTCTTTAAATAAGCATCTACAGACTGAGAAAAAAAGCTCAAGCCAATACTCAGAAAGGTGATTAGACAATCTAACATTAGTTAGAGTATGTAGATCTCATAAAGACTTGAATCTACTTAATATCTTATACAAAATCATACCTTTATTTTCCTCTCAGCTTCTAAGGTGACTTTAGGAAATCAACAACCATAACAACAGTTGTTAAAACTTAAGCAAGCTGTAGTTGCACTGATGTTCATGCAAAGATTAGGAAACGCCTTCTAGAGCAAAGCCTACTTGCCAGACTATACCAAAGACCTAACTTTCGAAGATCGTCATGGCTACACCTGCCCTGTGCATAAGCTGAGGATTTTGCTTCTCGAATCTGCACTGGTAAAGTCTACTCAGGTATCAAAGAGAGCGAAGCGACAGCCCAAGCCTGACCAAGACTTCTCATATCACAGCCCTGTGCAGGCCACGTATTTTGTACCACGGGGCTTGATTACTCCAGCTCAGAACACCCAGGTACAAAAGCACCCATGTAGAAAAAAGTCCATAATTAGCACAAAATGCAAAAGGCCATCTGCTTAGCAACCATGACAACATATTGTCCCTCCTTCTGTGCACGTTCTCCCAGATGAATTGAGAGATCAGCTCAATCTATCTGTTCCGTTATCTAAAGCCATCTGTAGTAGTTGCCTTCCCGTGGCAGCTATCATCTCTCCCCTTGTAACCTTCTGCTGCATTCTCCCATAATAATCAAACTGTTGACCCACGCAAAGCCCCATGAGTGTGGGGGGCAACTTTTGTATTTCAGATGGAGTGGAATATGACATTTCTGTTGCTAAGATGCAAGGAGGACAATGAATGGCTCGACTTCCAGAACCAAAAATTCAATATTTTCAAAATGCAACTGTCCTTTCAAAATCTTCACACAGAATAAAACCCAGCCTCATCCTCCCTGACATGAGAGATCAAATGATGAACTAATGAAGCTAATTTTATAGGCTAGAGATATTTCTACTATAAATTCAGACAGCAGAACCTCATATAATATAATCTGACCTCTTGTGCAATACAAGGCAAGAAACTTCATTGTATTTCTTATCACTTGAAATTAAAATTATCTTCTGCATATATTAAAAAAACAAATCCTCATTTAAATGGTATTTTTTTTTAAAAAGCTCTAAGTGCTATCCTTTCCAATCAAAATTTCATACATATTACAGGAATTCAGTGTTTTGATAGAGCTTAGATTCACTTTATTCTCCATGCCACTGCTCTTACGTAAAATATTATCTGCCAATTAAAAGAATTATTAAAAATGATTGCTTGATAAAATCAATTTTGTGTATGCTAGACTTCTAATCTACACCTCTCCTGAACTGATGGTTCAGAAAGCATGTGGAAACAATCATAAGCTAGTTGCAAAATAAGCTCACCTGTTTACCAGACAGAGAACATAATTTTTAATTACATGTGCCAGTACAAATGTAATGATGCAGCCGTTTATAATGAGGTACTACCAGCAAATCTGAAAATATTTCAATTTAAAAACATAAAGGCAAGAACTATGTCTGTCTTAACTAAAACTTTTAAAAAATAAATAAAAAGGTTATAATAAATGACTGGACCCAAATACATTAAGCTCTCAAAGAAACACTGACAGCTGCTTCCCTGTCCCCCAGTTCCTTCTCCACCTCCCACTCCCCGTTTCCAGACTGAAAAGTGCTTTGTTTTATTAGATTAAAACTAGAAGTTTTAGCTTGTTTTAAATAGAAACTTAAAGTCATTAGAGAAGATAGAGCTGTGACAAGCGGTTTTTATCCTCCTGTGCCTTTCTGCATGGCAGAAAGCCTTGTATTTCCCCATCTTGGTCCAAGTAAACTTCTCCTGACACCTGGAGGGTAGATGTCCTGCTCCCGTGGCCCTGACTGGGCTGGCATCTGTCCTGGCTGTGGTTTGGCTGCTTTCTTAGCCCAGTCTGCACCATGGACCGCAGCAAAGCCACCAATAACTCCCCAGACTTTTTAGACAGAAGTGAAAATACATACCCATCCACTGTCATTGACATGATATATAAAAAGTCCGAGCTTAATTCCACATTGGTCTTTGAGCCTGTCTTTTTTGAAATACTGTGGTATTGAGAATTAAAGCCAATCTTCCATCTCATCTATTTTTCTGTGGATTCTTTTTCAGAACACAAATATGCTATATGATGTAGCTCAATCTAAGTATATTAGAGTAAATCTATAAATAGAGAACAAAGTAAAGATGCTTCTAGATTTTCACTGTAAGGATTTAAAACTATGGAAACACTTATTCGAGAAAAGAAGTCTTATAACCTTAGTATCTTTATTTATATTGATACTGTTTTCTTGTCCTACAAATACATCAACCATAAACACAAACGGGCCATGATATTAATGATTTACTGAATCTGCTTTTTATTATATTATCCCCGTTTTCATTCTGAGGAGTTCCATGATTCATTAAATTATCCAATGATGTGCACACGATAGAATGTCAAGTAAGAGGAAATTATTTAAAAGAGATACAAGTTTGTTAATAACAGCAACAATAGAGAACTCACTATAAATGCTAACTTCTCATTAAAAATGGATTTTGTCTTTATGCTATTAAATCTTTTTCTGTGCACTGCACATGCTTCTGATCATTGGCCCATTTACAATCCATGCTGTACTAAAATGTAATCACATTTTAACCAATGAGGAAAAAATTTTAACACAAATATTAGAATTATTGTGCAAACCTGAGAACATTTTTATTTAATTCCTTAGACAATTCATCTGCGCAATATGATTCAATATAAGTATTAGCAATTTGATATAATCAAGATTATAAATACCAACTGCTTAGGTTAACGTAAAGCCTGGATGCTGGCAGCACAATTATCTTTTGCAATCAACTGTCATTCTTGTTTCATTTGAGATAAGTAGTAAAACTTCTAATGATTTTAATTTCTGTACAGATTTTTGGAAGAAAAAAGGGAAAGCAAAGATACATAACCAAATAAGAAAATAAAACTGTTGTATTAGTAGTGGTGATTATTTCTTTTCTCACAAATATTAGCAATATTCGGCATTGCAGATATTGATACTATTATAAGAATATCAGAACTCAGTAGTTTATTTCCTTAATTGTATATGCATTTTAAATACAAATGTGAAAAAAAAAATTAGCTACTAGGTATTCAGAGGGCTACATCCCTAAAAGAGTGTGAATGCTAAATATCCAACTCTCCAATGAGTATCATACACAATTATTTGAGTGTACTTCCAACATTTCCTGAAGGTTACATTAAAAACTACTTGTGATTTTTTAATTCGTTCTTCATTTAATTAATTTAATTCATTCTTTTCTATAGAAACACAAATTCGGCAAGCATACCATGATGTAGAAATATAAGACAGATCACTCCTAGAAGGAATTTATGCAGAGATAACTGTAATATGGGTTTGGGGAAAACTTTGCAGTGTAATACATAAGACCACACAGATATTCAGCAAAGACTGAAATAATTGTTATATGTAAGGATACATTTATTGTCATTAATACAGCCTTGAAGAAGTGGATGTTAAATAAAAGCACACTTGTGTAAATTAGCTTAGGAAAAACATTCTGTATGCAGGGGATGGAAGAAAGTGTTTTGAATTTCCAGACTGATGCTGTGCCTAGAATTCAGAAAGGGGGATAAACGATACTATGAGACATAAACTAAGTGCATTTTCAAGTGTTTCTAATGAAAACATATTAAAAAAAAAGATAAACTGAAGTGTTAGCTGTAATTATTATGTGTGGCAGACAATTCATGTTGGAGTGGATTTGTTTATAATAGATTAATTTCTGTTTAAATGGTAAATGGGGTTTTGTGTAGATCATGGCCTTGTCTAAATCTTTTTTTTTTTTCCCTGATAGAAAAATATGGATTTATCTGGATGTGAATGCTCAATTTGCTGGTATGTATCTGAGATATAATCATATACTCTATAGCCACTTTCAGTCTGCGTAGTTTGGTGCAATTTATGCCAGATTAATAACATCAATTAGAATCTTAAAGGCTGTAGATATTTTGCCCAATATATTTACTTTATCATGAACAAATTGATGTGTAATTTATCTATGTTGTACAAAACTAACAGAAGTAGTTAGTAGTAGCACAGACAGATAGGAAAAGAACTGTCAAAGTAGCTGGTGTGAAGACCTGACCTAGACACACACACGCATTCCAGGGTTTTGCTTTGTGCACGTGGATGATTGCCCTTTTAAAAAAACAAACAAAACTCTTCAGATTAGCCCTATTGTGATCCCATAGATTGAATGATCATTTACAACTCTTACAGCTGCAGTGCATTAACATGTGCAATGTAATGTGATAATTGATGTTTGTTGATTGAAAGTCTACTTGAACTCAAAGCTTCTCAGATGTTTTGGACATTTTTTTCATAATTCTGTATCATGTCCCAGACTTCAAGGTTACTGCTTGATCAGTTTAACAAACCCAGTGTAAAAACAGTAATGGCAATATATCATGAAATGGGACTGTTCACAGAGTCTCTGCTTCTTCAGACTTGTATAGACCATAAAGAGTTATGAAAACTTTTAGTGTACTGTAGTCTAAATATGGAAATCCACTATGGCATTTATATTTACATAATACTTTTAGTTCAGTGCATTCTTAGTGAATTATCAATGTGTGAATTTCTGTTTATAATTCAAAAAACAAATAAAGAACTGTCATGGTTTGAAGTGGGGGGGGAGGTCCAGGTGGCGGAAGCTGCCCATCAGACAGGACTCCCATCCCCCTCGGGGCTTGAGCCAATCGGCGCCTCTGCGAATTGCCCTATTTACGTCGGACAAAGGAACCGGAAAGGTGTGCCTTTGCCCAGGAGCAAGGAGAAGGAAGGAGGGCACGGCCCCGGCTCCCGGCTGGGCCGGCAGCCCAGGCCGGGCCGGTGCCCCCACCTCCCGTCGAGGACGGCCCCGACGGAGCTGCTTGGGGAACTTGGGGAGAGCCCCGCTCCCGGGGCGCCCACCTGGCTGAGTTCACCCAGAAAAGACTGAGATCTGAGAGAAACGGCCACACAGATCATCCAGGTCAGTGAAGATGGAACGGAACAACGTGTGCCGCGGTTGAGTCCCCCTTGCGAGCAGCCCCTTTGCAACCAGTCCTCGGTGGAGCAAGCAGAGACCCACTCGCAGCCCGTGGAGGATCCAGGTTGAGAAGAGATGCCAGAGCCTGAGTACGGTACGCATCTAGAGTCCGTGGGATGACCCCCGCCGATGGGGAGGTGTTTCGTTAAAGGAGATGCCTGAGCCTGAGACTATTGTGAATTATGGGCACAGGTCGAGGCGCATTTACGCATCTAAGTCTGTACGGAGACGCATTTCAGGTCGATATGACGACCCACGCCGGAGCGCATTTAAAGTCTGTATGATGACCCATGCCAGAGCGAGTGGCAACAACTCCCTGAAAGTCCGGGACTGGTAAAGCCCGCACTTGGGCAAATCCGATGGGGTAAGGATTTGCCCCCCAGCGGGTAGTATTCACGCTTTCGCCGTGAGTAGGGGATCCACTGGAGCAAGGGACAATGGTGTAAGGACTCCTTTTCCTTTAAGAGAAGTGGCAGTAACAACTTGGGATGAACTGACCTGCACTCCCCCATTCCCTGCCCCCTGCGCCGCTGGGGGGAGGAGGTAGAGCTGGGAAGAAAAGGCAAAGGGGGGGGAGAGGTGTTGTTTTTAAGATCTGGCCTTGTTTTCTTGTTATCCTCTCAAGTAACCGTTTTTGTTTGCTTTTCTCTTTGTAGGTAGCTGTTAATAAATAGTTTTGCTTTAAGAAAACAGCCTCTTTTGCCCGGGACCGTGGTTGGTGGGTGCTTCTCTGTTCCTGTCTCGACCCTCAGCTCTTTTGTTACATTTTTCTCCTCTCCATTTTACTGAAGTGGGAGAGCTGCGTGGGGTTTAGTTGCCAGAATGGCCTAACCCACGACAAGAACTTTACTATGATATACTTTTGTCTAGCTTTACATTTGACCAGAATAAAATAAATAAATTTAGTTTACTATGTTTCTTGTGTAATACTATTGCAGTGATATAGGTTTGTTTCCAAACAAATTACCAAACTTCAGAGTTAATTTTAAAAGAAAAAAACAAAAACAAAAAAGTGGAGAATAATATAATCAAATTTTACAGAACAAAATAACAGAATAAGTAGAAAGAAACCTAGTTGCTTACAACTAACAGCTATTTAAATGTGAGCTGCAGATCACAGTTAAAAAATGTATGACAAATACCACTCTACAACATGTGAAATGTACTTATGGAGATAATTACCACTAACCTCACTCTTTTAATTGTAATATAGTTGAACTGTATTGCATATTAATAAGTTTCCACAGTATATTATAAAGCTATTCTTTTTAAAATAACTAAATAAATGGAAATAGCTTTAGCATTATTTTGAATTTTGCACTATATCTATATTCATTTGAGAATTTTTGTGCAAACTGGATAATATAGGCACACAGGAAAATAAAAAGTAATACTGATCTAAAATCCAGCACATAATACTTTCCAAAGAGACTATTTTAATGTAGTGTCTAAATCTTCCCTCCATCTCATCTAAAACCCTTAGGTTAATCTGGCAGACAGTTTATGTTGAAGCTGATAGTATATTCCACCCTGGGTTTACAGGTCTCTAATAGTCCATTTTGTTGAAAAGGAAGAAAAAGAGAGATTTGTCAAATAGAATATGTTGAAATGGTACTGATTGCTTACTCAGTGAGTGCTGCACTACAGGCATGAATGTTATAACTCATACATAACATCAGTTCCCCAAAACCAGATAGTTTTCTGAATGCATAAATAGAACTAGTGGAGTGATGCAAACAAGTTTAAGACAAGACACATATGAGAAAAAAGGGAAAAAACCTCCTCCGATTTGTAGGAGAAAACATATGAAGGATTGCAGCGTACAATACTCTGCTGACAAACGGAATTTGCCCCTTTGCCTCCAACCCACTTCCCCAGCAGCCATGTCTATGGCTTTCCTCATGTTTATACTCAGAGTGACAGTGACTGCCCACAGCTCATGTGAGACCTGTCTAGCACCGTCAGAAGAAAAGACTGCTCAGTGATTTTAGCATTCTAAATGATTTTGCTTTAAATTCATTGCAATACTTGTGCTGGATAATGAATGGAGAAGGTCCATGCACTCTGGCATTTAATTCAAAATCTTAACAGAAATGAACACATTCAATCGGAAAAATATATTATTGAAGCAGTATTTCAAAACAGTGAAACTTCTCCAATAGACACAGTTTCCTCTTACAATGTATTTTTAAACTTCAGGTTTTAAAATCTATTTGCATTGGCTTAATTGCTCAATAGCCTTCTTGTCACTAGCTGTGACTATTATTATCAGTAAGTATCACTAAGATATAATTATTTCAGATAATTTAGTTAAAATAAATTAAATCTTATTAGTTTGTCATTTGGGGAATAGTGTAGACTGGATTTTATTTTTTAATCCTGACTATATAAAATAAATATTTTACGCTACATGCAAATGTGACTTGATCTTATCTCATTACAAGCTGTATTGTCACATATGTGAGTGCTTAAACTTGTTCCAAATTGGATCTATTTAGCAAGTGATCAGTTCTGACATCTCAAGAATCACAATATGTTAGCAGCATACTCCAAAATTATTCTTGTAGCAATTTCTGAAGGTTATTGCAGCCAGCTACCACTTTTAGTCTGAATTGCTTGACAAGCACTGCACATCAGTACCTAGGAAAATCACAAAAGCCATGATAACTGTATCTTACAAACCAAAAGTTATTTTTTAAAATGATTAAAGTTTTATACTTAATGTTAACTTCAACTATTTAGCTATAAATATGCTCCTCATAAGTTATGAAAAATTATATACTTAGTTTTGCAAAGATGGAATGAAAATTCAAGTGTACATTTTAAGACTTCAAGTATAGTAGAAACTATCCTTCAAACTTTATGAACCTGGATAAGCGTTTTTGCAGTTTCCTGACTGAATTAAATAAAGCGCTCAGCCAAGAGCAGATGTGTAACGTTGCAATGGCAGTGGGGGCAGGGGAGCTGAGAAGTAACATTATTTAGACGGTTTTCGCGTTCATAGTGTAAAGAATAAAGTCTTTCATTGACTGCAGTACTCATGACTCCTTCAGAATTTTCAAGGCTAATTATTTAACAAATGATTTAATAAGTTATTCAGACATTAGGCTGTACAATACATTCAAAACACAAGGATGGAAGAAACTAAATATTCTGTAAGACCGAAAAATTTCTAAGTAACAACATCACAGTTTCAATGTGATTCCATGAAAACGTGTTTTTTATGCGTACATTTAGGAATTCATATCCAGAGAAATACAAGAGTTCTCATCAAAAAAATCACAAAAAATATGCATACATTGCAAATTTTATTCTTGAGATAGTAGCATCGTACAGAAATTCTTCTAGAAAAAAACTAATAGCACCTTTGTTTTAAGTATGAACATTGGAAATTTAATTTTAAAGGTAACAGAGCCTCCTTTCAGGGTTATAGCAGTTCATCCACCAGCGGATGTTACCCATTTGACAGGATGCTTATACTCCAAAGAAGACTGCTAGAGACAGTAAGAGAATACACAGTGCTTTAGTGCACCTGAAGACTGGAAACCAAATGAAATTCATATGGGTTCATTCCTTATTTAGGAGATGTATTTTTAAAGGAGACTTGGAAATAGCTAATAGGATCTTGAAAGACAAAAAACATTCACTGTATGCCACCACTGAATAATGAATTATTCAATAACATGATACTCTAAAAGACCACAAGTTATATAGCCTAGATGAAGCTTGATCTGGCAGGGCATTTTGGTGGTGCCCAGTGTGGGTGTGGGTGTGGATGCGTGTGCGTGAGGAAAGTGGGGAGATCCCAGCAAACGCTCATATTGAAACCCTGTGCCATAATATGTCAAAATCTAGTAGGCTTTCCAGGAAAAATTTGTCTTTCCATTTCAGTATTTCTGATGAAAGCCAGAATGAAAGAGAATTACAAACGTGAAAAACAAAAGAAGTGGATTTGGGTTTGAGTTTGGTTTTCCTGGGGAGGAAAAACCTTTAACAACCAACCACAGATAAAACATGGACGACATTAAATCCCACTCTGCCTGGCACACCTTACATGGCTCAACCTGGATCTGCCAGAGCACAAATTCATGCTGTTCCTCACATAGTTCATTGCTGGATTTTGAGGGAGGTATTTTTTTATGAGAGTTTTTGAGGGGGTTATTTAGGTCAAAGTTTTTAAGAACTGTTTGTATTAGTAAGTTTACTGGGCAAGAAAAAGAGACACACCTATAATTTTTCCGGCTAAGATATCTGACTAAAGAATATACAATATCAGGTAATTACCCTATTTTTAAAATACATGTTTATTATACTATTTAAGAAGGAATGAGACATACTCATTCCAGAACAGTAAATCCCTTGTGTTTACTGTAGGAAGCTTAAGTCCAAGTCCCTGATTTGAATTTCTAACATGTCTTTTAGTCAAACAATTTTTTTCAGGAAATCTTGTGTTGCCCCTGGGCTCCCCTAGCAGTTACTTTCCGGGGAGTACTAAATAGAAATTAAACATTTTCAGCCTTCTTCAAGTTTAATTTACTAATCCTTTCCTGATATGTTTCTAAATTTCTAATCTGTCTTGAAGCATAGACCCACTCTTGGACTTTGTTCTTTTTTCTTCCCTGCCTACTTTTAAAAGAACGCAAAGGCAGCAGACAGTAATACTTTCGTTACCTGTCCATATTCTTGTGCTCCTGAGAAAGCTTTTCTGCCTCCCATTAACCTTTCCTCTCCTAGTGTGGAGATTAAGCACTCAATCCCTTTCACTCGAACACATACTGCTTCTGCTCTGACAAAGGAAAATGTTGCAAACTTATTATTATTTTTTTTTAACATTTGCTAACAGCAAAATCACTAAAAAAATGGCCATGGAAAAGATTCTGAAATAGGTGGATTTAATCAAATTTGTACATACCATCTTTATCTTTTGGAGATGTAAAGCCTATAATAAAACATAACTGCAGAGTTGGTAAAATGCTGAGATTACAAACCGTTTATGATGATAACTTGTTATACAAAACACATTTTGCCATTACCCCTTGTAAACAACTACCATGCTGATTCATTGGTCTTTTTGTCTAACTTTCATATCAGGAAAAAAACATTTCTGTAATCATAAGTTCTTTGAGGTGCTTTCCAGAATAAATGTACTCTGTTGAATTAAGAATCTGCTAGAAGATCAGTGAATTACAGTGGAGAAACAGGCAAGCTTGACTAAATGTGTATGCTCAGTCAGAATCTCATGTCTTTTCTAGAAAGCTGTCTGGAAAATAAGGTAAGTGCACACGATAATCTCAACATATATGTAATGTGAAGATAGTTATGTATTTTGTACACTTAAATGTGCCTCCTATAAATTATTCAAATATGTTCTTTCCACTTGAACTTTTCAAAAATGTGTCTATGTAGAAACTTAGTATTATAGACTAGGTTGCACTATAGCCAGACCAAGTCAACCAGAATTTCTGGGCCTATAAAATGTATTAAATTTAATTTAAAGAAGATGATACTCTCCATTAAGCTACTTATGCTCATCTTTCCAAATTTGATGATACATTAGATAAGGATATTTCTTAATTGAATCAGTATTATTATAGTTCTTTAATTATTTTTTTGAAGGCAGACAGAAGGCTGTTGAAACAAGCTAATAGCTTGGTGCTTACCATGTTCCTCACAGATCTATGAGACCAAGGAAGTGTACTCAGTTCAAGAAGCAGTTAAACTATTCCAATACAACTGTGTGCATACTGCTACATAATGCATACATGTTTATATCAACTGTCATTAAGATTACCACTCATGTCAATCAGAGTCTCTCCTTTCCTATCTTTTTGCTAGTTCCATCCACCAAACTTGTTTCTTCTGTTTCCTACTTTTCATTATAACTTCTGATTCATGTTTACTGCATGTTTCACTGTCCTCAGAATGTGTTTCAGTTATCCTACCTGCCACAAGAACCTTAATGAAACTCGATCTTACCACTAGTCTTTCTATAGCTTCTATAACTTCAGTCTTGAAAAAAAACTTCTTTATTGTCACAACTGATCCATGGTGAGGTATGCTTTCCCAAGTGTTAGCTTTGTCTTTCCTTTTTCCTGCTCTCACATCATATTCTCTTTAAAGAGCATGAGTCCTTTACACTCAATTCACATATGGTTTATTCCTAGCAAAGCATTTTAGTTTTTGAAATTTAAATATGTTCTGTTATACTCTTTAACAATTGTAACATCCAATTCTGTTCATGAGCTGCTTTTGTTTGTTTAGTATTCCTTTCATTTTTTTCTATAGACAGTCACCCTATTTTTTTTTGTGATTACAAAAAAAAAGAAGACAGAATGCTTGACATTATTATTCCCCTTAGTCTACTTTCTTCCTCTTTATTTCTCATTGAGAGACACAGAATGTTGTCTTTTATTCTCATGCTTGTCTCAGTCACTCGACTTTTATTCTATTATCTGTTAATGTTGATAGTGGGGAAGGAACGTTTATAGCTGTTTAAGGAACAAAAAAATCTGTATATATGAAGCATATGCATAGTTAATTTTAATAATTTATATAGACTGCAATGTGCAAGCATGGCAATAGCAGATATAGTTATATCAACTATTTTTCTTTAAATTCCATTGCCTGTGACTGTGATATAACTATGATATGACAACTGGTAGCGGATAACTCCAGTAAACTCAGTGGCATACAATCACAGTGAGGATTAACTACGTAGTGCTGTGGTTACTGCAAGCACTCCCAGAGGCCTTTGGACTAGCATTCCCGGTTTCCTGAGTTCGTCCTGACCTGCAGAGTTCTGCAGGATCTCTTGGTTGTCCCTGCAAGCCTCCACGCAGGCACAGGGCATCAGGGCATCCTACTGATGTGCAAAGGCTGTCAGGAGAAGGTGTTCACCAATCCCTGCATCAGTTGATGCTCAGAGCCTGGGGTCTGCAAGGCTCACTCTCTTCTGCTTTTTGACACTCTACTGCAGCCTTTGCATGGCCTTTCTAGCTCCTTCCCCTTCTGGGACCTACAGCTTTAAGTCCTTCCCCAGTTTCTCTTGACAGATGGTTCACTGTCCCCATTGAACTACCTTCGAATCTGATCCAAAGCAATTTGATCATTCAGTCCTTGGTTGCAGCTCTCCACCCTGGCATTGCAGCTCCAGGAACGACCCATAGATAATCAGTTCTACCACCACAGTCTTAGGTGGTCTCACGTTATTCACCTGTGGCCCAGTAAATTGATAGCTATGTTCATGCAGTAATTCAGCATACAATGATTAGATTTTGTCTTGTGAAGAGCAATTCTAAGTTTGTGCTGGGTTGAGAATTTATTTGCAGACCCTCCTCACCTCTGCAGCTGCCGTTCCCCCTAACTATGGGTCAGAGACCTTCCCTGACATCAAAGTAGGGAAAATCTAAATTCCTCCTTTAATTTCTCCTTTAATTTTCACTCTCCTCAATTGCATCTTACTCTAAGAGCATAGGAAATATCCAATTGTGTCAGAACAATGTGGCATCTAGATCAGCAGCAGCAACAGGAGATGTTATTCAGAGCCTTGCCACTTTCTGCAAATCATTCTCCCACTGAGTTTATGGCTCTTTGTCCCCTTTCACATCACGACATAAACATGCTTAGGTCCCCTCCAGTTTCTAAAGAAAAAGGCATTCAACTTTCTAGCAACTCTCTTTTTGTCCTTTCTCTTTAATTTATGCTGGCATAGAATATTACAATGTCTACCCCTAACTGGATTTCCATATATTTTCCTGAAACTACAAAAACTCAGTATATTCTGTATATTCTAATATTAAGACAAATTCCCCATTTTCCTTCTTTCATTTACTAGCTTTCTTAAGCCACTTCCTCCTCCCATCTTTGTTTTTCTTCTGCTACTCCACCCTTTTTTAATTTTGTTTTTACGTCACCTGAATAACTATTTCAGTCTATTTTAAACATAAAAATATGATCACAAATCCTGTGGCAATTTTCTCCATGGTTACCAGAGTCCTCTTGGCCTTGTACATTTTCTGTTTAAATTATTTGTTTCATGAAACCTCTTCATATAAAACAAATTTACCTCCTGTTGTTACATGGCAAGACATCCCAACGCTGTCTTCTTGCCAAAAATTCACCACATGTAACTTCAGGCATCTACAGTTTACCTATTTTATACTTGTACTGGTAAATCACATCTCTACGGTCATTTCAGAAACAAAAAAACCCAAACCACAATGTTTTTAAGCACTGATCTGTTTCAGATGAGTATTTTAGAAAGAATGTTTTCCTAGTTGTGTCTTATTTCTCTCAACTATAAAAGAGTTTGGATGGTTAGTTCAGATGTTAATGTCAGATAGTCCCACTCAGACTGTCAAAGCTAAGACTACTGTTTGACTTTCTGATACACGTTTTACTGGATGCCCAGCTGTAAGCTTAAGTTCAGTTGCCTAAAACATTTTCCCACTGTTCCTCCTTGCTACCTGGTTCTCATTACTAAAAATCGACCTCCATCTCCATCAATCCATGCTTTTGACTTGAATATCATCTTCGAATCATATGTCTTACTTGAGTCATCACATCTAGGCTATCTATGTCCTGACAAGTTTTACTTTTACAACTAATACAATTTTGGATTTTTACCATTTTAATCTTTCTTAGCATAAACCTTTTTTTTCCATCTCAAATGCAAAGATATTCAAGATGCTTGTGACAAATTCATAATTCACTCATAAATTTGATGATATGAATTCATTCTTTTTATTTCTCTGTTGAATTCCTCTCTCCATCATACAATAAATGAAAGCGGAGACACTAAGCTTCATAGCATGTCAACAGTCTTATAAATTCTTCTTCAGTATCAAGAATTCACCTTGCACTTCCCACTTATGTACAAGGCACTTCCTTCTCCATGTCATCAAGGGCAGTTAACTATTTCTAGTAATTAATGTCTTATTGTTTCCTTCTGATCTATTATGCATTAATCACAATGCTATTATGGATTATTTTTCATCCTTACATAGCATGCTGTTTAGGGAAAGAAGAGCTTTTCTTCATTATACAAACATCTGTTAAGCGGGGCCTGGATAAGATCTCCTTCTATTGTAAGAATAAAAGTATAAAATTATATACTTAAAATATATTTTGCTTTGATGCATCATTTTGTGTGCATAATTCGTATAGCAGGAAAGATACATACCAAAATGTCATTCCAAGACAAGGAGAGCCATTAGCTTTCTTCCTCAATAGTTATTCTGTAGCCCATGGTTAAGTGGATTAGCTTTACTAAATTCATATTGCCCAGTCCTACATATTTAATTATCAATTGGTATCTAAAAATTATTTTAGTTGTAGTAACAGTTACAAAATACAATCCACAGATATTCTGTGAATTGTACTATCATATTATGGTAATTACTTCAATATAAATATTACTTATTAATATAGTCATGAAAAGCACTTAATTATTTTCTAACATGAATGCTGCATTTTTAGTTTCTAGGGTTCTTCTTATTTGCAGGAAATTAAGTCATTCCAGTATTCTGACTGAAAAATTCAATACAAATTCTTTTTATTTTTTCTCCTAATAATTGTGATGTAATTTTGAATACTGAAACACAGGGTAAAATAGGTGGAAAATATTTAATTATTTGATCCATTTAATGAAATCAGAAGAAACAGTACAGAAGGCATAAAACAGTACCTCAGGGAGAAGAAACTTGTTATAATCCATGTTTCTTTCCTATCATCAGAAGTAAAGAATGCGATATCAATAGGCTGAAAACATGGGAAGGTTTGAAACCACTGCACAGGTAGATTATCTGAAACGTATACAGGGAATAACTCTACCATAGTATGATGTAATACATGATATTTGCATGCAAAACCACAGAAAAGGCAAGTGATCTACACCCAGATCACCTCTCACCAAATTCACCCCCTTGGGGATTGACATCAAAGAGCTGTCATATGCAGGTCAATTATTGACGTTCTGAGTAACTAGCTTTAAATTCACAACTGGGCTTAGTGTAAATGCACTTAATACAGCCTATGAGGAAACACCCAGAGGATTGCCAGCCTGGCCATCAGTGTGATGGAGGAACCGCTCATATATGGCTGGTGTCATACAGCTGTATGAGGTGCACAAGGCACATGTACATAAGGCACAGCCATGTTTCACAACAACAGAGCAGGAAAAGAAATTCTAAGAGCTCAAGTATCATTCTTGAAGAGCATCTCGGTGGAAGTTTCTATCTTCTGAATCCTGGTTAAAAAAATTATCTGCTAAGAGCTGAGGAAGAGGGCACCTACACAAATCAGATCAATCTCTATACTTCTGTTCTGTGGAAAATACCATTAACGAATCAATTGATATTTCCCCCCTACAATTTCCTGAGTAGTTTGGATAATTTACAAAGCTTGCTCTGGTAGTAGAGGGTGGAGGCAGGAGGTATATAAAATTTAACGTACAAGTCTGAGTTTTCAGAAAAACTAAAAAATAAAACTGATGATCAATTACAGGTGTTTCCTTGCAACTTGCAGTTCAAAACATCTTAGTACATCAAAACTATGAGGACATTCCTTAAAACTTATGCCTGTTATCAACCTAAGGTTGAAATTAAGAAAATTATGACTTTCTTTAGAATGTTTTTCACTATACATATATAAATTAACTTTTATCCCCATCACAATTTGTTTTCACAGCTGGTCTTTTGACTTCTAATCCTAAATTTGGCTCCTGAACACAATACACACTTCAGGCTTTTCATTTAATATTCAATTCCCTTCCCTAACCTCTGTCAGAAACCAACTTTTGAAAACTAGGATTGCAAAGTATATAAAAGAGTATTTTAATTGTTCATTAAAAGCTTTCTGTGCAATTTGTTAAGTACTAGGAGACCAGCAAGAAAAACCTTGTCAGTTACAGCCCCTTCCGTGAACTTGTGGATTCTCACACAAAAGTAATTTTGCAATCTTTTCTACTTCTGTTTTCAGAAACATTTGCCAACTGTAACAGTCTACACTTAAGACAATACATAAATGAAAAGGTTTCCTTTCTTAGTGCTTGATTTATATAAACTGTGTCTTTTTCTCTCAAGATGGATTAATGTAGGTAGACTAGTGAAAGATGACAAAATACTCTCAATATTTATACATAAACTTCATAAAACAAAGGAAGATGTGCAACTGATTTTCATTTTCTTTCTTTTTATCAGAGTCCAGTTATCAATATTTACAAACAATTAAATTTTAGTAACAGTCATTCTATAAAAGCCCATCGTAATATTGCAAGGGAAAGGACTTTAAAATTTCAAATTTCAAAATAAAAAATAAGCTTACTTATAAATATTCTTTGTTAGTGGCAAGTAGACTCATGACAAATAAGAATAACATATGTGACATGATTTGATTCACAGACTTCTCAGATCTCCCTTTTACTTATATAGAATATACCAATAAATAAATACATACAAGATAAAGCATTATTACATTAATGAATGTAATTATAATAATCACTTTTGATAAAGCACATTAACTTCAGTTCTGTTCTTTGTTTCCATTTGATAGTTTTTCCTTTCCATCAGCAATTACCAAACTAGAGCAATAATATAAATGCATCATTTTACTTCACCTTATGAGATATATTACGTATGTAACTTGTCAACTTATTTGAGATTATGAAGAGAGATCTAGAAATGAATATTTTCCTTAGTTATTTTAATGTGTTTTTTTTCTCTTTTAACAGCTTAAAAAAAAAAAGATGCTTTAATTTTCATGATGCAGTTCTTTATCTTCTTTTTGTTTCCACCACAACTAGGAATTCAAGAAAAATTGCCCATTCTTTCCGATTCAACATCCGATCAACTTCAACAATCATATCATGTAGAGAAAAAAACTATTTGGAATTTAAGTACATAGAATCATAGAATCATAGAATGGTTAGGGTTGGAAGGGACCTCAAAGATCATCTGGTTCCAACCCCCCTGCCATGGGCAGGGAAACCCTTCACTGCACCAGGTTGCTCAAAGCTTCATCTAACCTGGCCTTGAACACTTCCAGGGATGGGGCACCCACAAAAGCTTACACTGGTCGGATCACTGGTCTCGTAGTCGCTCGCTAGCGCTGCTGTGGAAGCTCGCCCCTAATGCTTTCCCATGTTCTTTCCTCATTATTTTCCAGTTCTTTTTTTCAACTATATTTGTGTGTGTGTGTGTGTGTGTTGTTTGTTTGTTCATTTTTTAAGTGTAGCTGTTGAATTAGCATAATGCCTGCAGCATTTCTGCTTTGCTTCTCCAAAGGAAGTATGTGAGCTGAAACCCATTAATCATGAAGGGGCTGTGCTTTACATGGTGACATTGGACATGCTAGCCCTTAATCAACCAAAAGCACTGTAGGGACATTTAACTCAGTTTGAGGTCTAGAAAGGAAAACCATACATTTTTCAGAGATGTCTGAAACTCAAGGGTCAGGAAGATAGATTGCATTAAGAAGTGCAAAATTAAAGGACTCCTAGGTTTTGACATGGATGCAATAACTTCAAAGAAGATGAAAAGTGTGGAATAACAGTAATGGAAACTTTATTTATTGATCAAAACCTCTGTAGTACAAGTTACCTATCTTGGTGAGCTATCAGATAAAAACGATCTTCAGATGCAATTGACCTGGGTGAATTTAAATTCATGACCTGAAGGTGACAGACCATATATCCCGCTATGAGTTCTCAAAGACAGCAATTTGGCTTTAGCAACTACATTTTGAAATAGATAAAAGCATAATAATCTTTGCATGGCATAAACAGGGATCACACAATAAATGCTAAAAGCTTTGTAAAATACTGTTAATTTTCAGCAACTTTTTTTGGTAAAGAGAAAAGATTTACAGATTGAAAAATGGCTATCATATAACAGAACTATTAGATATTCAGTCATGTAAGTTATGAGGACACAAGTTAAGAAGCATTCATAAAGTCACCTGCTAAATTCCAGTTATTTCTATTATACAGCTACTCAGAAATATTTTAAAAATTCAAAGCAATTTTTTTTTAAAAGTAATACAATGCAAACAGTCTGAATAAGAGGCATTTTGATGAACCACCATTTCAGACTGCCTATATTACACAATTCTGTAAATCCTAAAAAAGATTCATGGAAAATGGCTAGCTTCCCTTTCGCTTTTTGTTTTGTTACCTCTTTTCTTACCTTTTCATTGCCATATCTCCTGGGTTTCCCTGGATGCAAGTCTGTGCATGCCCCTGCTTCACCAAAATTAGTGTTATATCATTCTAGTACTAATTTTACTCAAAATAATTGTAAAGATTATAAGAAAATAAGGAAATTGAGATTTCTGTTTGAACTGAACTATAAAAGTGGCATTTGTTACCTTATTGGACAAATAAATACACTTCTCCCAAGTGTCTTTAACATGATGTAGAAAAAGTGGCAAATGCAAAAAAATCCAACCCACATCAAAACTTCTAGCTACCATCCATTCACTTCTATCAACTTCTATAAATATCTACATAGAAATACTAATGATATGTTGATTATCTATTTTAATAAATAAAAGTAATTATATTAATAGAGTGATTGCAGAAAAAGTTCCAAACTTAAGGATCTCTTGAAGAGAAAGCTTTTTTGGCTATGCTTTTCTTTTAATATAAAGGCACTTCCAACGTAATTACTTTCAGGACTTTAAAGAGGGTAACAAATCATTTTTGGAGGTGGGCAGATATCAGGGTTCAGAAGGACTTTCTCAAATCCATGGGTTAACTCTGTATTTTGATCTGGCAATATCCAGCTTTCTACTGGGAAAGCCTAGGCAGTGTCTCACAGAGGCAGTCAAGATCTTCAGGTCATGACTGCTCCCTTGTAAGGAGTGTTGCCAAAATCATAGAATCACAGATTCATAGAATGGTGTGGGTTGGAAGGAACCTTAAAGATCACCTAGTTCCAACTTCCCCGCCATGGGCAGAGACAACTCCCACTAGATGAGGTTGTTCAAAGCCTCATCCAACTTGGTCTTGAACACTTCCAGGGAGGGGACATCCATAACTTCTCTGGGCAACCTGTTCCAGTGTCTCACCATCCTCACAGTAAAGAATTTCTTCCTAAAATCTAATCTAAATCTACCCTCTTTTAGTTTAAAGCAGTTGCCCCTTGTCCTATCACTACATTCCCTGATAAAGAGTCCCTCCTCATCTTTCCTGTAGGCCCCCTTTAAGTACTGAGGCTGCTATAAGGTGTCCCCAAGGTCTTCTCTTTTCTAGGCTACACAGCTCCAACTCTCTCAGCCTGTTCTCATGTGGGATGTGCTCCAGCCCTCTGATCATCTTCATTACAAATCCTCTGGTTGCATGTAGTTATGAGAGAGCTTTTTGTGTGACTGATTCATGCCTGTTGTCTGCCACACCATGAAAGGGAGGCCCTGCAAAAACAAGGCCCAGAGCAGAGTGTTAGAGGGTGGTTGCTTGCCAGGATTCACATCTGAGGGGCCCTTAGGAGGGCAGGTGGCCAGGTGAGCACTGCCGACACGATGGAACACTCTGATGGGCCTTGCAGGGCCAGGCCATCGCCATGGTGATCAGCAGACAGTCAATGCAGGCCACACTAGTGTAATATGCCTCTTGCAAGGAAAGCTTCCAAACCAAGGTTCATTTAAAGTATAGCTCCATAATGGCATTAGGTAACTTGACCAACTTGAAAGCACAAACGAGATTGATGCATTACAAAGTAATTTTGGTCCTCTACAGTTTTAGTGAGTAAAGAAAAAAAAGTAACTCATTTTTACCTAACGAATGCTCTCCAGATGTGTGTTAAAAAAAAAATCCTAAAAATATAACTAGTAAGTTTCTATATAAAAATCTAAGTCTTTCCTCTTACTTCTCATCACCTATTTTGGTTTACCAGGCCTCTTCTTACAATTAGACTTCTAATGCCTCACTATGCTACACATCCAAATGAGCTTTACAAGAGCAGTTTTAGAAAAGTAACTAACTCTATATTCCAGACTTCTTGGTTGTTGTCTAGTACAGAAATTTCCACCAGTGCAAACAAGTTGCTACATTCCTTCCAAGATTAAAGTTGGTGATTTTCTCTTCTTGTGGAATCCTCACTCTTTACCAAATTTCAATGCTTGACTTCTCATGTCATGCCTGACAAGCTTGCCAAAATTTTTTCAACGCGTTTTATTGAACAGTTAGCTGAGGTGATCATTATCTCAGTCTGATTATATTGAATTAGTCTACTTCAGCATGAACAACCATTCTGCAATGCTAGTTGTAATAGTCTTACATTCAATTTCTTTAATTGGCTAAAATGAACAGAAATTGACCTTTTCAGCCTCCAGAGAATATTGTACACTCCAAATGATTTAGTCTGCTTTCTTACTGAAAAATTGATAGTACCCGCTGATCAGTCATCTGTGATCAGGTAGCTCGTATTTAAACAAAGAAATAAACAAAGTTGTCTTTAGGAAGATTTGCATTTACAATAAATCAGAATACCAGATAAATATGAAATTAAAACATACACATAGTAAATACATAAAGCATAACACATTATATCTATCAATTGGTCTTTAGAAAATAGTAATTCCTTCACGCACATTGGAAAATAACCACTTAACCTCTCCAGATTTCCTCAGATACTCTGCTTGTTCTCAATTATATATTTCTGTCTGTATCGCAGTTTTTCATTGATAAGGAAGTAAAACATCCTTTTCAAGGTCACAAGCAGCACTTAAAAAGCATGGATACCAAATAGTTTTCTTCTATCTTTCAAATATGCAGGTTATCCTATTATAAATTTTTAATAGAAACTTCAGCTGAAAAAACTCAGGTCTTTATTTTAATTTCATTTCATTTCTAATTACTTGATTTCTCATTTCAGTTTATTTGACAGACACTGACTGACTTTGTTGCTTGTTAAAGACCCCGGTCAAACCTTATCCAAGATGGCTGAACTCCTTTCTCTTCCTGTGATGCAGACTTATGTATAATAAGAAAAAGCTTGATGCCTTCCAGCATTTTCTTGTAACTCACCCTTTTCATTTGCTCTCATGAATTGTCCTGGTAATGAATTGCCACTCTTTAATTTACAAAATGGTAATATAGCAAGTGGTTTTTTTGTTGGTGACTGGGTGGAATTCCACCCTAGGATGATCCAAAGGCTTCACTGAAAGCTTCTGATAGAGCTTCAGTGAGAAACAGACGCTTGGATAAGCCTTTGCTTTCACCAAGCATTTCATTTGACAAACCAGTAAACTCTCTCCCATGAAATCTTCGTTCCCTGTTAAACTCCTGTGCTGGGTTTATGAGATGGGGTTTTGATAGTGCAGGAAGAGCTGCAGAAATGGCCCCTGTAAGCAGCTGTGAAAAGCTTCTCTGTCTCCAAAACTGGTTGGACTGGCCTCTGGCCAGATCAGACCCCCCATCCCCTCAGGCTGGGGCCGAGCCATCAGCACCTCTGCCAATGCCTTATTTAAGTCAGGGACAAAGGAGTTCGAGGAGAGGGGAGAGGTGGGGACTGGCCCCTGGCCTCCCGGGGCGGGCGGCTGCCCACATTGGGCCACCACCACCCGACTGGAGATGGCTGCAGCAGCGTGGCTGGGAGAGCTCTGAAGCATCTCCTCCCAGGGCATCCACTCAGGGGAGTTCATCCTGCCAGGACTGCCGAAGTTCATCAGGCCCGTTGAGCCCGGCGTGGCTGCAGCAGAAAGAGGACAGACCTGAGAGAAACAGCCACACAGACACCAGTTCAGTGAAGATGGAGCGGGAGGAGGTGCCGGAGATGAGTTTCCCCTACAACTGGGGACAAGGCAGCAGCGGCCCCCCTGCAGCCCATGGAGATTAATGGTGGAGCAGAGACCCACTCACAGCCCATGGAGAACCCCACACTGGAGCAGAGATGCCTGTGCCTGAAGGAGGTCATAGAGAACGGTCTCTGTAGGCTGCTGGAGGCTGATGATGAGGCGGAGAGGCATCTGAAGCCTGTAGAGAACCCCATGCCAGAGCTGGTGACAGCTCCCTAAGAAGCCGTGACTCTGTGGGAAAGAGGCCCACAGTGCAGCAATCTGATGAGTAAGGATTGCATCCTGTGGGAAGGACTCATGTTGGAGAAGTCTTTGGACTGTCCCATGAGGAGGGGATCCATTGGAGTAGGGGGAAAGAGCATAAGGAGTCCTCCTCCTTTAAGAAAAGAGTGGCAGAAACAACATGTGACGAACTGTCCTGCAACTCCCATTCCCTGTTCCCGTGTGCAGCTGGGGAAGGAGGCAGAGCCGGCAAGAAAGGAGGGGTGGAGGGAAGGAATACTTAAGATCTGGCTTTGTCAGCCTCTCTGAAGTAACTGTTAATGAATTAAATTGATCTGTCCCCAAGCCGAGTCCATTTTGCCAAGGGCCAAGATTGGTGGATGATTCCTACCTCTTCTTATCTCGACCCTCAGGCCTTTTGTTACATTTTTCTTCTGTCCACCTCACCGAGAGGGAAGGAGTGGGCAAGTGACCACATGGTAGCTTAGGTGCCGGTTGGGCTGAACCATGACAACTCCTCAAATGAAAACCAGGCAGCTTTCAAAGCACATTATCATTCAATATGTGCTGTGGATTTACCAAAGTTCTGAAAGTAACCTAAGATACCTCTAGGTATCCTCTGCTCTGCCTGTGCTTTACAAGCACCAAGCACTCTTTTAGTACATAGCAAACAACTGTAAAAGAAGAGAGTTATTAACTTGCCACACAGTTGGCACTTCTTTTTCTAGTCTGTGTCTCATCACTTCCTCCAGGATTAGGAAAGCTTCACAAAAGTTTAATAATCCCTCCATTAACGCAGGCCCTCTATAATAGTACAGTATTTGCCTTCCAGAATTTCTTGCACCTAGAAAGTGTCTCCAATATTCTTGTAATTGAATTTCCATTTAAGTCAATGTTGTTTACATCATCAGGATTTAGAGATGCAAATACTGAGAAAATCTGCTTCTCAAATGAAGTATCTTTACATGATAAATTGATGAACATTTACAGGGCTCAGCCGAAGCTCAACAATATTAACAATCATTAACTAAGCAGCACTAAAAATCGAAAGTCTTGGAAGACTTTCATGAAGCAAAGTCTCGTATATATATATATGGAATATATCAATGCATATATCCCTCATATATATGAAATATATATCTTAATTAATTCAAAAGTTAAAATCTTTCAGCAACTGCTCACATAAAGACAAAGATTTCCTTAATGGTTACTGTCACATTAATGCATTTTATGAACCACTAATGAAGAGGCCGCACTGGCATACAGAGAGAGAAAACATGTTCCTTTAGTCATTACTAATGAAAGGTCAAATGAAGTGCATGCCCAAGTTCTTGTTTGTGTGAGACTGAAGAATATGGGATGTGTTTCTCCATTTATTATAGTGGGTTCCCTATAGTGTATTTGTTCAAAAGATTTATTCCTTATTTGTCTAAAAACAACTGTTTCTTAAAAAAATATATGATATTTTATTATTTAAAGAGTTCTAGTTCAGAGAACATGAATGGTACTAAATTCATCAGTGCCTCCCTATCATCTTCAAGCAGGATTATAGCAAATTTTTTTTTTTTTTTCTGTGCCTTATCTGCAGTTTCACAGGGAGAGGACTATGGCAGACCTAATTATATTCACAATGAACTCAGAGGAAAGTGGTTCAGAGGTGAAATTTTCATTAAAACAATTACTCATATCTCCATATGCTAATTCATACACAGATGCTGAACTGCAGAATGAGGAGTTTCTAAAATATGTATCAACTGTATTTGAGTGTTAATGAGCTTTCTGAATACTTGTCATGAGAAGCCATGTACTCAGAAATTTGATAAATCCCAGTGACAGAGAGGAATAGACCCATTCAGACAGTGAACCTTCAAATTATATTCAAAGCATGACATTTTCCTCCATGATGTATCCAAATTATCCATTAACCAAGGCAAGTGGAAACAATCTGACACCAAATGTCATCAGCAACATGTATAAAGGTCATTAGCTTGTTAATGTTATACTCAGCACTTGTGCAATATAGGATGATATTACTTGCACTACATGACACAAGAAGGATTTTTTTTAAAAAGAAAAAGTTTTATATTAAATGATGCAGAACAATAAAACATTTGATGAGAGTTGCAAGTGAGTGTTTAATAGTAGAAAAGAGAATGACAATAATCGTCCTTCATGTTCAGGAGTTAAAATTTAAGACACAATTTTTGACATTAAAAACCCTCTGCAACTTGAAGTTAAAACTTTGATAACATTTTCTTCATGGTTATCTTGAACAGTATTTAGTGATATCTAATATTGCATGGAAAAATATATATTTTTTATCATATTTGAAGTTCAAGTCTAATAGTTATTTCTCATTGACATGACTAGGACATTACAAGCTTTAGCATCTCTCTTCAAATCAAGTAATCCCTTCAGCATGGTTGATACTGCAAAATCTGCTGCAGGCATTTTCTTTTTAGCACCATAGATGAGATAGTGTTTGGCTCTCTTGCATACTTATGCTGCATATGAAAGTTAAGAACATTTATAGCTATTGCTGAAATAAAGTGATGCTAAAAAGTTTAAATTTAACCTTAAGAAAAGTGAAAAGTTATGCACCTATTTCTATATTTTCACTCAGATTAAAGATCCTTACAACATACAGAGGATCTGCAAATGTCTGGGTGAGTTCAAAGAAACATTAAAGAGTCCTGATGTCCTCAGCAGTATGTCTAAGACCAAAATCATAAATGAGATTAGGTTGCCAAGAGGTAGGGAAGTAAGTTGTTCTTACATTTTTAAGGATTTTAGTTACTGTCAAACGCATATAAAATTATTGAAAAATATGCCATGTCTTTTAAAACAAAATAATAATTTATAAACTTTATTTCTTATATAACCATTTAGCCTCAGATCCTCAAATGCAATAGGAATCTAATACTAAACTCAGTTTAAGCAACTGACTCATGGTAAATACAGACTGAAGTGGAAGTCAGGCATCTCAATATCTTTGGGGATCTGAGTCACGGTAAACAATAACAAAGCAAACTAAATGAGGTTCACAAATGTCAATCAGAGACAGCTATTTCAGAGGAATTAAAAAAGAAAGAAAACTACTGTGGATTGTGATAAATACTGTTATTTTTTCCACCAAAATCAGTATTCTTACTTTAGCGATTCTGTTGTGAGCACTTATTATGCACAAGCTCAAGCCGAAACGTGATTTCCATGAGTGATTTATGTCTTTGTGAGGAAGCACACAGGCGAATTTCAGACCAGACCTGCAGGCTCAAGCTACGTAGTAAATTTTCTCCATACTCATCTGTGTTGGAAATATATAGCTTCAATCTTGCTTAAAAAGACAAATTACTTTTCCCCACCAACCTCCCCTACATTTACTCCACAAATCAGTGGTTGATACATACGTCCTCTCTGCTATTCTGATTAAATTTTATCTTTTATTAAAAATGTCTTTTGTCTGAAGGTGTTCTCTAGAGGTACACGGGTATCCTAGATTTCTGCCATATTGCTAAGGTCATGCCCTTTAAACACCAGTTTCACCAGCACAGACTTAAGAGACTTTGAAGCGGCCAGTGAGATACACAGATAATGCCACGCATTATTTGCCTTTTTCAACAAAGCTGCTGTAACTGTGGCATAGCTAAGGCATACGCCTCATATCACTGAATGTAATGGAAACATGCCCTGCTTTCCACTGCTGGAGAGCTGAGATATTAGCTATTCTACTTGCCACTCTCTAATTCTCTTTGAAATACTTGGGAAAGCAGTGAATCTGAAAATGATTAAACTATGTATGATAAATAACAAATAAGCTATATTACAGTTTTTATTTAGCAATAGCTTGTAATAAGAATAGCCAATTGTGTTAATAAATATGCACACATGTACGTCCAGAGAGAGAGGAGAAAGAAAAGGGCAGAAGGGAGGGAAGAATCATTTAATTTTCCAGTAAAATACAGCCTTCTCTGGAATAAAATGAACAAATTACCAACAGTTTAGAGTACTGCGCAACACCGGAAGTGAATACCACAGCAAATTACAAGTGCAGGGGATAATTACATTCAGCAAACTGTAATTATCCCTACTGTAACCTGTCCAGCATGACGAGTCCAACCCAGCAGCTCAGTCAGACTGAAAGCTGGCTCCAGAGAACAAGCGCCCAGGGTGACTGTGCTGAACGCTGGCTTTCACACAGGCGGCTACTGACTTGTGAGCTCAGAGACAGCCCCATAAAGCCTGAACAATGCAGCCTGTCACAAGGATGGTGCAGCAAAAAGAGAGCATCAGCTTCTATCAGGCAATGATTAAACCTCGTCTCTTAATTTTTTCAGCCACATACTTCCTGTCTGCGCATCAGCTATCTAAATAATAACTGTCACAATTAAAAACTGCTCCAGTTAATAGGCATTGCAGCTGTTTGATAATTTCAATCGAGTTACAAAAAGCTGCCACTGACATAACTTTCTCTTTTTCCGACTAGCATTACCAAAATTCTGGAAGTTATTATACTGACAACCAAGTTTAACTCGATATTTTTTGAATACAGCTGTAGACATATTTTTTTTTTTAATGACTTTTACATGTTATTTTCCCTGTGTATGGCTACTTAATCTCTGTAAAGAACTCACCAAGTAAAAAAGGAACACAAAAAGTTCAGGCATAACCTGAAGTCAGAACTCTTGTGCTTTTCTACTTCCTTATGCATTTAATTGCACTTGACCTCAGCAGCCTCACATTAAATACATGAAAAGAACGAGGCAAGAAGCGCAGCACAATGCTCAACAAAGGCAGGATTCTTGGATGGACACTTCTTATCCATATCTATTCATTTTGCCATTTTTTTTCTCATTAATATCTTTTCAAAGATTCACAGACCGGCTGAGCCTGGGAGGCACCTCTGGAGATGGCCTGGTCCAAGCCTCTGCTCAGAGTAGGGTCCATGACAGCAGGTCACTCAAGGCCTTGCCCAGTTGAGTTTTGAATACCTCCAAGGATGAAGGATCCACAACACCTCTGAGCAACCTGTACCTGTGTGTGACCACCTGTGTAGTGAATAAGTTTTTTCTTATGTTTAAGTGGAATTTCCTGTGTTTCAGTTGTGCCCATTGCCTCTTGTCCTGTCATTTGGCACCAGTGAATAGAGTCTGGCTCTGTTGTCTTTACTCCTCAATCAGGTATTTATGCACATGGTTAAGTCCCCCTGAGCCTTCTCTTCTCCAGGCTGAGCAGCCCCATCTCTCTTAGCCTCTCCTTATATGTTAGATGTTCCAGATGCTTAATCTTAGTGGCCCTTCACTGTGCTTGCTGCAGTGAGTCCATGTCTCCCTTGTACTGGCAAGCCCAGAAATGCCTTTATTTTCTAAGAAAAGAAAGAAGGCTGCTCTGTCACAGACATCTGAGAAGTAGCTACAACTTAATGCTATGTTCTGAAAACAGCAACAACACACCCAAAATACTAGTGCTGAAATTCCTTCTCACTGTCAGTAAAAACATAATATTTTACTAAGGAGTTTTCTAAATCTTAATTTCATAACTTTCCTCTGGTTTGCTCATTAATTGAAAAGGTACTGTTGGTACTGCTGATTTTGTACATGCCACTATATATTTAATAAGTTATTCAAACTTCCCTGATTCAATTTTTCATGTAAAAAAATCTTTATAAAAGAAAGACTGTAATGATATTCAGTCTCAAGCTATATTAAACTGAAGGCAGAGATGAATTTGAGCACTGTTCTTAACACCACCTTTGATTTTTGAAAGCTGCTGAGCTTCAAACAAGTCTGCATGTTTTAGTACAGATGACAATTTTGTAGCTGAAAAACACTGAGAGATATAGTGTTATATTCTGAAAGGATGATCAGTAAGTGTTGGTAAGAAAACATTCTCTGGTCCCAACTGAAATTTTTATTCTTCATGCCATATGAATTAATCAGCAAAACTAATATGAAAATTTTATTAGGAGTGTCAAGAATTAAAATATGTCACAGTTTTAATCCTTGAAATTCTTATTATTGTCTCTACTTTTATTTGAAAAATATTTAAGGTTTCCATTACAGAAATTCTCCAGTATTAGTTGCACCAAATAGCATCTTTTGTAGGCATCAGTATTTAATTTTCAGACATAAGCCTAAGCTCAATTCATTGAGTGTTTAATGAGGTTAAGACATGTATTACCAGATGGGAGTATTTCTTATTAGCATTCTCCTCATAATAACTATGTCGTACAACAGCAACACTGTAAATTTTTGATCAGTTTCAAATCCTGGGCTAATATATTCTTTTTGAGCAGCCATCTTATTTGACAAGGTCTTGATAAAGGTTTAATTCCTATACGCCTTGGCACCACTACATGGGAAGTGCATGGGCTACATCTCTCCAGGGTGCTACTATAATTATTTTATGCTGGTATAGATATATGAACGAAAGTAAGGGTAGCGTGCAAAAAGGAAGAAATTGATAAAATGGAAAAGTTTGTTCCAGTCTTACCACATGCTAAAAGTCTTTTGTCTTGGCTAGTGACAACTATACTTCGGTCTGTTTTACTGAACAACAACAAAAAAAAGTGCGTCAGTTTTCTTCATTTGATGTTGACTACTCCAAAATCCTTTCATGAGAGCATGAATTCAATCCTTTCATTGAGAACTTAGATTATATTGTGGATTTAGGCATTCAGATATCTGAATAATTCACTGTGAGCAACTTGGTATTTAGTTTGCTGTCCTGCCCATTTCTGTGTTGGGAGCAACAAGGAAAAAGGGTTAGATGAAATACTGATGATTTCTGAGAAAGATGATGTATCTTAAATGCAGCATATCTGATAGGGAACACTGCCATTTAGTATTTATGTTGCAGAACTTGTAAGAGACCTCTACATATAGCAAAAAAGTAAAGGACAATCTAAAGAGATATGCTATCTGACAAGCAGGAGAAGAAAAGTACAATTGTGTCCTTTTTTCAAAGAGAAATCGAAGTACAAGGAAGGTAAATGTCAAAATGAAAAACAGTAGCAGAAAGCTGAGAGCACCTGAGTACTTCAGCCATGAGTCTGCTCTTATCTTATAGACAAGAATTGAATTGCTGTTGGTTCTAAATGACTGATGATTTGTGTTTACCCTGAATGGATACAATTTCACTAACCACAGCTATGCAAAGTGTATACGGTCTCCCCTAACTGAGTTAAGAGAGAAGTGTACACCTCTAAGTGTGAATCAATCACAAGATATTCTCTGTGATCCTTTGCTGCTCTCCACTGATCACGGCAAGAGCCTAGATAACTAGCTCAGACTAAATGCCTAGTGTTTTTCCAGCCTAGTGGCTAGAAAACGGTGAGAGAAAACTACACACTGACTACCACCATACACATTATGTGTGTTTATCTGAACTTTTGAGGAGTTTATTTCTTCTGAAGGACTTCAAGATAACTTCGGCCTTCGGGAGCATATCTAGGTGACTGTCTTATACTACTGGTATTTTAAATTGACCACTATATTACATGTATACTTTAACTTCTGTTGCTTTAAAAATAATGAAAATTTTAAGTAAATGTTGACAGATCGAAGAAATCTAAAGCAGTCAAATAAATACTGTCTTCACCGCCTTATTAAGCACATTAAAAAACCCAGAGTGCAAACTTCTTGAGAGCTAGTTTATAACTTAGAAAATTATAAAGTGCTTTCATTCGTTTCAGTATGGCTTGCACTAACATTTAGTTGAAGACAGTTGAAATCACATACTTTTAGAATTGAGAATCAGAACATTCTATAGCATGAAAACAGCATCTCTTTGAAGCCTCTGTTAAAACTGTAAAATCAACTTTGTTCTTGATTTTCAGCAATGTAAATTAGAAAAGAATCAATCACTGTCAATAGCTATTGACAAATATTACATTTCCTTTGAACAGTTTGTACTTAAATACAAATTTTACAACTAGTATGCCTTCAACAAGTGTCTTAACCCCTGACCACTAAAACTGACCTGTCAAGATATTCGGCTAGACACGATAGGCACTTACGACCATATGTATATACTATATTCTGATCCTATACTAAAGATGATACTAGAATCTCTCATTATGAAAGGAAATAAGTTTTAGATTTTTTCCAGATGAATTATTTTCACTATCAAAAAATCCTAAACAGCACATAACATGTGAAGAGATAAATGAAGAGAAATGACAAATCTCAAGTAATACGTTTGATCTTACATATTATCTTCCTCAAATATTTGTCTTCAAATGTTTATTCCTGAATATCATTTTACAAACTCATATTCTCCTCATTCTCTTTAACATAAGAAACAATGTTCATATGAGGAATAAGTAGATAATGAGACTTTTCACTCAGAAAAGAGGTGGGTGAAGGCAAATAGCGGAGATTACTATACTAAAATCATGAGCGGCCAGAAGAACTGGGAAAGACCATTTATCAGCTTTTCTTACACAAGAACTGAGCAATATCAAACAAAAATAACAGAACAAAGTTTCTAAACAAACCAAAATATCATTTTTCACACAATACTTGGTTAAAATATTATAATTCCTTCCTGCGAGATGTTGTGGAGGCTTAAAGGGTACATTGAATTGGACAAATAAGTGAAACAGAGATTGGAAAAAGATTATTGGGTAAAGTCAGCAGTGGAAGAATTCCTTGAACTTCAAGTAAGAGGAAACTGGAAGATATTCTCAGGAAATATGGTCATGCTTACCCTGTTCTTTCATTTCTCGCTATGAAACTACCATAGTCCACATGTGGAGATATGGGTTAATTCAGACCAGAATTAGTATCTTTAAGAGGAGCTTCTGAAAAGTTTTGTAATTAAATCCCAGAATCCTCTAACTGAAAAACCTTTTCCCAACACTAAAAATGAGAAGAAAGCTTACTTCCATGAGCTTCAGCATATGATAAAAGGAGTTTTAAATATTAAATTATATATATAACCAAGTATGAACACATTCTGTATGAATATGTGTCATATTTAAATTTCTCAGCATTTGCCTTCAATGCAGAACTCAGTAGCTACTTCATTTGTCTAAGAGAAAACTTAAACATACACCATAACTCCTTTCTTACTACCTCATTTAAAAATTAATGTCTTAGACTACAAATTTATGTTTTGATATCTATTGGGAACTTAGAGTGTTGCAACTATACATTTTGAAATTATTTGGGATATCTAGGGAGAAGTTTAAGAGACAACATGAAGGAAAGCTGATTAGTCATCTTATTTTACATACATTTAATCTAAAACCACTTCTATATACTATGTATTTATAGTTCTATGGGCAGTAGCTCTGGTCAATATTGCCAGTTTTAATATGGAGTCACATACTATTTAGTTACCACTGCAACACAAGATATCTTTTTTTTTTTTAATTCAAAATGTTCAGAGTTATTCAAAGACTCTTAACCGAAAATATAGGTTAATTAACCTTACTAAAAATATAGCAATCAGGATTTCTGCCTAATTAGAAAGTGATAGAGGTGCACATGAAAATTTTAAAAAAAATATTATATATTATAATATTAAATATTATGCACCATTAGAAGATATACTGCACATCTATCCAAACAAGTGGTTGCAGTTTTATAAAAGCTCACATAAAGATCATTAATGCTCTTTCTTCCTTAACAAAACTATCTAAGAGCCCTTTCATACTCGATGATCTGTACTGAATATATCTCTATGTGTTACACACCTTCTGGTTGAACTCAAAAATTAAAAATCAGTAACAGGTTGAATTGATGCCAGCCATTGGCAGCAGACCTGTGATAACGAGGACTTCTACTCAGTTGGATCATAGATTTATTCCCCAGAGAGGATCAAGCTATGCTGAAAGTAACTGATAGAAGCAAATATCAGTCAGTTCCAGTGCCAACTAACAAATAAAACAGACTCACATCAATACAAACCTTTAAAGATTCTTTTGCACAGATATAATTTTTTTCTAATGGATGTTTAACAGAGTACGGAGTTTCTGATGTACATAGATGCCTCATGAAGGAAGCTGGTAATTGTAGCGTGAATATCTGTATAAGCAGGCAATTTATGAGATTTTTTTTTTTCCCTTCTTTTAGCTAAACTTTACCTAAAATCACAATTAGGGCCCAGCGGGAGATCTTATGCTTTGAAACACAACTCTGATACTTGCAAGGTAGTAATTTCAGTGCTTACAAGGAGGCAGCCACCAATCAATCATGCCAGTGAGGTTTCGTTTGCCAAATCACAGCCCTACTATCTAAAATGGACTTTTCTTCCATAAAATATGCTACTAATACTAACATATAGTCATCTGAGAGGCAGTATCTTTCAATTGTTTTCAGAGAGGAAACACCCTACTGACTTCCATCTCTCACTATAAGGAAAGAACCATCATTTTTTCAGGTACTGTGAAATAGTAATAGGGAGGAAACTGCTGTCAAAAGGACATTTAATGCTATCCTATTTTTGTCAACATAAATTACTCTTCTTTGAGAATACCAGTAAGATTATACACAGATTCATGCTCCTTGTTTTCCCCTCTATTGGCCACTATCATTAATACTTTCATATGGGCACCTCAAACAAAGCAATCAGAAAAGAGACTGCTTGGAAAACTTACAGTACAGTGTTCTAACAAAAATATTAATCCAAATTCAAAATTATTTACTAGAAAAAAAACCCCAAAACCCAAACCAAACAAAATACTCAACAAACTTTCTTAGAATCTCAGCAGTAGTAATTATTTTCAGAAATAACAATTTCAGCAATATTTTAATATCTTTAGTTAGCTGCAGCCTATCATATTAGGAAAGTCTTTTGCCAATCTGAGACCTATTTTAAATACCGAATACAGTTCTACTTTAAAGCAGTCACTTCTGCTTCATATTTTCACAGTTAATTATAATTTATTACAATTTTTGTGTAGGGATCAGAAATAAATATATTCTTCCTTTAAGGAACAGAAGAAGATGGTGAAGAAGATGTATTTAGCCTAACATCATGCCCTTTCTTCCTCTGTCATTCTATTTTTTTCTTTTTTTTTTTTTTTTCAAGGAACTGGAAACTACTACAGATGGATAAAAGATTCACTGTTTTAAGAAAATAGGACTGTCATTCTAAGGCTATTTTGCTGCACAGCCTGTTTCCAAATTGATTATTTTTTAATCACTTTCTTCCATGTTTACAAAGCTTATTTATTTATTTATTTATTTATCTATTTATTTATTTATTTATTTATTTATTTATTTATTTATTTATTGCAAAGCAAATGTAAAAAGATCACTCCATTTTTCAATGCAAAGGATAATGCTACTACACTTTGATTATGTTCTGCACTTTCAGGTGAACATAGCTCTAAACTGATTCCATGAAAATTTATTTAAGTGAAATCATAAGAGAATACAGTGAATCAGTTTTGTTTTTTCACTTTTATTTTGGTGGTAGGTGATCCTAAACAAGCCAGCAGTGACATACTGCAGGGATTTACTAGAACCAATTGGGTATTTTTTGTTAAGATGTTGAATGTGAGAATCATTGACAATTAAAAACAGTTGCTAAGAGCCCAAAGTACCAGAGATGACCAGGAAAGTCTTTTCAGTTTAGGTCAAAATTAGGGGAAAAATTGAGTCCACATGAAGTATGCTTCAGGTCCAAACAAGCATATTATTTATTCTTGCTTCCTTATATCTGTGTTTGTACCTATGTATGCATACAGGGATCTGTGAATCTTGTGCCTATTTTTCACTTTGTAAGGTATCTAGTTCCTTGATAAGCAAGAGTCAGAGAGGAAAGGATTATCTGAAGAAAAGTCATCTTTTGCTTGCCCCAAAGAATCACTAATGGCAGAGAGGGAGGTATTTTTTAACACAAGGTCTTGACCTCCTGGGAAAGCAGAATGACAGTGCCATTTGACCAACCTTCTCATCGCCATGTAAGAGGAAAGGAATGTAGTTCTAGAAATGGTCTGAGGATCGGCAAAGGGTTAATGAAATTTTTCCAGGAAGGATGATGATCCAGGAATGAACTGTAGCCTGTACTAGTATCCAGGCGGTATCTATTGAGTAAATAAAATTGTAAATAACTATCCTGTAGCTAATTCATATCTTTTCTTTTATATGCCTGTAGTTTCGAAAATAAGAAAAGAATGAATTCAAAATGCCTTTTTTTAAAAAACTAGTTCATTTAAGTGTAAAAAAAATAAAAAGTCTTTCTATAAATCATTCATAGTGAATGCTACATTGCTTTGAGGTCCACATGCTGTTTGGAACATAATAAAGTTATGAACCTAGTTGGACTTACAGAATCTGAAGTCAGTATCTGGAGACTTTTGTTTCCCTCAGAATCTGATCAGAAGAATTTGTGACTGGAAAGACAACCACACAAAGAAATATTGAATGTCTCTATCTGTAATAAAACAATTAAAAGATACTTCGGAGAAAATTTTCTGCATTTTACTGAGTAGAAAGCGAATAGTTAGTCCTTGCACTGTTGTGTCCAACCTGTCCTCATAAAAGCCTGCAAGAGACTAGAAAAATCTGGATTAGCTACAAATGAGCAGCTCTTACCTATCATCACCACTCCTTGAGGTTTACCTGTTCCATCAACAGCACAAGGATTGACAGTTGTAGGCAACTGCGTGTTGTGCAGTTTTCACTGTCAGTTTGACACGTTGTCCAGTCTAGAAGCATTGGCATCTTTAGACAAAAAAACAATTACCAAGTGGGTGCTGCTGGAAAGTATTTTGCACAGCTAACCTCTGAGCAGTAAGGCTGTGGGCAGCCTGAGATCCAGCGAGGAGAGAGATTGGGAGCAGCATGGGAGTATTTCAGCTGACCTTTCTGGAAAATTTTGATATCTGTCTCAGCTTTCACAGCAAAGTTCAGTGTTTTGTTTTGCGGTTGCACGGATGAGACAGGAGCAGTAGAAGTGCAATGCAGCCGTGAACTTAAAGGCAACGGCTTTAAATTTGGGCAGAACACTGATAGCAGAATTTTCTGCCTTCCCTTCATGTTTTGGGAAGGACAAGCTACCGCTAACAGTTATCCTGTTAGTTGGTGGAGTTTTGTTTATTTGTTTGTTTTGAAGTAATACTGCCTTTCTGAACGATAGTAATGTTTGTCACCATATAAATTGCTATTTAAAAACAATTATCTAAAAATCGAGTAAAAGGATTAACAATTTAACCAGTTTAATACCATTTTTAAAAATATATGCGCACACTGGTCTCATAATAACTTCTCCATTTTCATTTTAAACCTGTAAAATTATTTTGTGAAGTAACACCTTGCAGACCCTCCAGAGAACACCAAGTGAACTCTAGGATCCTGATTACAGCAATGATGAGTTTCAAATGCAGATAGCGAAGACTGATCATCTCTTCAGAGTCAATGCACAAGCTAACACCTCCTGTCAGCTGCTGAACTATGTGGCTGCAAAATACAACTGGGCTGAAGGGATCTTGTAGTGACAAAAGGGAATACCACAACTATTTTCATTCTTTCTGTGTGAAAAAAAGAATTTGAACCCAGGCAAAACTTCAATAAACATCTTGATTTGACATGCAAGATTTATTTTTCCATTTCTATAACAGCCACAGATAAACTATTGAAAAAGTTTAGAAACAGCACACAATACATTTAATTTTAAATGAAGTTATTTGTCCTGAGGAGTGAATTATCATGATATCGTCAACCAAATTCTTCTATTTATCTACAAACCAGAGCAGAAGAGAAGGTTTCTCCACCTCTCTTTGGCTAAGGTACTTTTGGGACTCCGTCTTATAGTGAAGCTGGTAGAGCAGCCTCCAAAACTAGTCATGTCTCATCTTCTCTGCTAAGTTTACCAATGAGGGTGCCAATTACTGCTGTCTGTAATGGCATTTTCTATGATGCAGGCATTTTTCAGACAGGAATAACAATGAGACAAGCCTGTTAATTTATAAACAGAAATTTAGTGTCTTTTTCTTCCTCTCCTTATGAATCTGCTACAGATGACAGTGAGATTGAGAGAGTTTTTGAGTTTTGAGTCTTTAAATTCATCAGCAGTGAAAGTAAAGAAAATTTTTTAAAAGATCTTCAAACTTGGAACTGTCTAGATACATACAGGGAGCTCCTGCCTTTTACTGCTCTTGTAATGCAGTATTACAGCAGCTGCTTAGAACGTGTTATTTATTTGTTTTGCTGGTAACAAACCCCTGTTTTTCAAGAATGACTGCCAGACAGGGGTGACACTTCCACCAACTCTAGCAGTGTCACAAAAGTCAACATCTGATGGAACCACTGTGTAAGTAACAGAATCATGTCACTCAGAAATAAGACTTCGTGAGCAGTGTGATCTTTCAAGCAGCACATCCTAATAATTAATCATCAGTAGTATTACTAAGATATTTTGAGCCTCATTTGCTGCAGTATCTGCCTTCTCCAACATATGACCTCCTCTCAAATTTCCTCACTTCCACATGGTTTAAGTTCTCAATTATAGTTTTTTTTCCACTTACTTCTGAATTCATATTTCATTGACCATTAAGACTTGATTCATAGTTCTGAAAAAAAAGAATGTAAATAACTTTAACTAATTTTTCCTGCTGTTAGGCAGAAATAAATCTCCTAGAAAGAAAACAAAGCATTAGCAAGAAATGTTTAAAACCTGATTTATAATGTAAGTGTTCACTTTCTTACAGATGGTATACAAAAAAAAGATTAGAAGAATTCTAAGTGCTTGTCTAGTTGTCGAGCTGCCTCAGACTCACATTTACAATTTTTGCAGCTTGCGATCTAACCCTTCTAACAATGACTGAGAGGAGTACCAGACACACAGAATCAAGTTCCAAAAGCCAGTCAAGGTTATTTTAAAACAATGTGATATGTGGATGCAAAAATTCCACCTTACTTTTACCAGACAAAATAAAAAATATTTCTCATTTTGCCTAGCTAAAATGTTGGACTTTTTCAGTGCAGCAGGGGTAGGATGGAGGAGGACTTACAGGCTGTACCAGGTTATTTGTACAATAAAGCCACATTAAGCATAAATTTTGTATTTTAAAAACCTATTCTGATATTCTTTATGTGTTTAGATTTCAATATTGTTCAACATATGTGCATAAGATGCATAGTTATTTCTCAAATGTCTGTATAGGTAGCCAACATAACATTCGGGAGGGAGAAAAATAGCTTCATATATTTGACAGTGTTGTTTGTTTTGCTATAATGCCATTTCTAGATTAAAAGCAACTGAGCAAGCAAACCAATATCATGCAGTACATTATATAGTGATAGTTTCAAAGGCAATTTTGAGCCTCTCACTTGTTATGTTACTTAGAACAAGGACAACAATTATAAAGCTTTTTAAACAGTTAAAAGGCTGCATAATGCAGTTGAAATATTTCATGATGACAGTCAAAGGAAAAGCTGACAGGCAAAACCAAAACTCTTCAATGGATTTCGTATAAATTCTAAAATGATTCTGAAAACTATCCTTTGGTGGAAAAAATCATTATTTATTAAAAAAGTAAATGATGCCTAGCTCTGCTTTTAGCTGATGTTTTAATTGGATCAATCTATTCAAACCTGGGGCAGTAAACTTACATGGAAGAATCATTTTAGTGAGATTCAGGTAGGGTACATTCTTCACTAGCTGAATGCAGAAATACATAATGTAAACAAAACAACTAAATATCCATCATCTTTGAACTTCTTCCAAAATTTAACTACTCATAATTTCCAGTGAGCAAATCTTGTAAAAGACTTCTTATAGAGTCTGTTGGTATATAAACAATAATTACATAAATAAATTACATAAACTTTTTTTTTAACAGACATTAGAATAAAAATTCAGTGTGATATCTCTGATGATCATAACAATATGTCAACATGCAATCTTAAAACAAAAATCCATTTAATGGTTTAAAGAATGCCAAATAGCCTTTACTTGTAGCTGTAGCAGTATTTTACCCTTCCCAAGTACTCATATGTTTAATTACTTTTCACAGTGGTTTGCCCTCTTCTTTTTCTCTCTCTGATCTTTCTTTTATAAATCAATTGCACAGAGTAAAAAGAAATCTTAGCATATTCATTCCACTTGTATTGTTTCCTTTAATGGAATTTCAACAACTATTGTGTTTCTGAAGAGCTCCATTGTACCATCAACTGTTGAAACCTACGACGGGTTTTAGAAGCTGTGATTACAACAGCCACTCGTTGGCAGATACAACTGTATTCACTTAAATATATTCCCACCTACTGACTAGATCATTAAGGTCTCCAGTGTCAATATTATCTTGTGAAAAATGGTACAGATTCCCACAGTAGGGAAAATCATAAACATATTTACAGTAGGCCTTCTTTAGAAAAAAAACAGTCTTCTCTATGTGTATATTTCTTTGCATATTTATTTTCTCCCATACCCACTGAATCTTTCAGGGTGTACTGTTAAAGTCTTCCCGAGCTCCTGTTCCATGGTAGAAGAAAAAATATATTTGTCTCAAACAAATACTCTGTTTATGCACTCTTGTACTACTCTCTTGGTTTGAATTCACAGCAACTCCTTGCCCTGCCCCCAGCAAAACTGTCATCTTATTTAGGAAAGAGTTTGTGCATCTGATAGGCATGAAAATCTGCCTCATATCTCATAGAAGAGCTTCCTAATAAAATATTCTAAGTGAGATTTTCAAATTATCTTTCTCCTGTTAAAAGTATCTGTTCCTTCCAGGGCAGAAAGTCCTGTATGTTTCTTCAAAGACATGTTACTCAAAATTTGATAAAGGTTAAATACAGCTAAATACTGTTAAAGTATGTATTTTTTTCCCTCCCCACAAAACCAAACAAACACATGAGCAACTTATTCTCTGCTCTGCTCTGCTCTGCTCTGCTCTCCTCTCTCCTCTCCTTTCCCTGAATGAGTGTGTATATGTGTTTAATTATAAACACTTAAATATTTATTTTTAATTCAAAGTACAGTAGGTAAAACTGATTTAAAAACAGTTATGTGACTATGCTTTATATTTGAATAACTAAAAAATCATCAAATGTCTCTTAGCTGTAGACGAATGCACTTTTCAGCTTCTTTCAAATCTTTGAACACAAAAGTCCACCACTGCAGTATTTTTTATTTATTTTCAAAAATCCTGTACAGACTACAGTAAAACAGGAAAATGTAAATACTGTCAATGTAAACCCATGTCAATATTTTGATTCTATGACAGAAATATTCCAGCACTGGCCTAGCTTCTCTTCTAATGGCTGAAATTGCAGAGAACAACTTTTTTCTATCCTAACATGCCAATAATGATAAAAGGCCTCTAACAAAATAAATATCCTTTTGCTATGCATGGTGAAGAAACAATCCCTATCCTGAAAATTTAACAGTATTCAGTGAATTTAACTAGATGTCATCAACTGCCATAAACAAACAAGAATTACAAACCCTCCCATTCAGTTCTTGAATGAGAATTGTGTTTTGTACTCTACTCTTGAGTAGGAACTATAAGGACCTTCTACACATGTAGCTATTCATTCTGTTAAAAATTTACGTACTAAAAGTCTCCTTTCTGCTCACAAAATCCTTTTAAAATCCCAAGAGTAGATTCATCATTTTTCTATTGACTCTGTACAGTATTTTTAATCAAGTTAATGTAAGTTTTCTGTCCTTTGATACTATGAAGTACTCAGTTTAATAACGAAACTAGGTCAGCTGGCACGTTTTTTTAGAAGAGTTACTTTGCCATACAATCAAAAAGAGAAAGAAAATTTTCAAGTCATGAAAGTCTTTTAATTTGGCGTGTAAGGCCTAAAAGCATCATTTATATTGTTTGGGATTGTTTTATCTTTGCTGAATTAAGGAACGCTTTTCAGAATTGCTGTTTTAAATAGATCAGAAAGAAACAATTAACACTGACAGCTAAAAGAAATTATGATGTTTCTTATGGAGCTATTAAGTAATAACAGGACCTTGAACTTGTATTTAAAGATAGTATTTTCTTCCAGCTTACATAAACTACAGCATAAACTACAGCATAAAGTAAGACATTTTCAGTGCTTTATGCTTTCAATGTCCACCTCATAGCAGGCATATACACCTGTATATCTTTCTGAGTGGAGTTTATAAATCATTGTTCCCTCAGCTTTATGTATACATCAAATCTACTATGCCAGATCACGAGGATGCTCATGAACCACATAGACAAGAAGACATCTAGAGCAATACAGTACAGAATTTAGCTTTCGAAAATGTGAGATGTAGTCTGCCATCTAGCATTTATTATGTATTAGAATAAGGCATTACAGAGCACATGGAAAACTATTTTGAAATGTTCTCGACTTTTCAGAAGTCAGAATAGCTCTTTCAAATATTTTTCTCCTTCAATCTTTTGAGCCTCTCTTTGTCAGAAAAGTAGCTGCACAGGATTATTTCCTATTAAGTGTACAGCTCTTTATTTGTGCATAAGAGTAGGGAAAAATAAATGCTTTGCCTGTTATGATCACATAATTTCCAATAAATGTCACATTATCCATATTTCGTAGGTGCCTTTTCTTCCTTAATCTCTGTTCCTGCCCTCTCATTCATCCTAGGAAACTGTCATTCCTCAAATGTGACCAAAATGTCTAGATATTGCTAGCTGTACAAAAATGACAAACAGTTCACCTAGCCTTATTTTTCTTTTTCCTGAAGATGTCGGAATAGCTCCTCAGAAAACTGGATTTGCTCTTAAAAAAAAATCTAGATTTTTCTTTTTAAAAAAGCATGTGCAACCCACACAAAGGAATGAGCCTATTTCTATTTAAATTAGCTTATCATAATGCATTTCTTGCCCTTTGCTGAGTTATTCATGAGTGACTTTTTGAATTCTGAATGCTAGCTCAAAAATTCTGAAAAACTAATGGAATTGTTTTGAACGAACAAAACACCTGAAAAATCAAAACAGGATTTCAGCAACGCTTTGCCACTTCATGGAAGGGTGACTGTTCAGCCAGAAGCTGTGGGTCCTCTGTTGGATGATGGGGATAGGTAGTCCCTTCAGCCCTGCAGAAGTGGTGGTCCTTGCAGCCTCCATCCACAGCACGTTATTTTTGAACTGCCTTCCTACTAAGCCTTGGCTTGTCTGCTGACACTGTCGGAGTTTCACACAGGGGAGGATATGCAGACGGGTGATTTGCAGGAGGGCAGGAACAATGGCAGCAGTGTTTGTGGGGAGGCAGGGTGGCCCCTTTGGAGGTCCCCACTGGCAAGCACAATACATCTTGGAAGAGGAGCCATGGCCCAAAGTGCTGTGGTCTGGTCTGTGCTTTAAAAGGGCAGGTTTGGCAAAGTGAGAGACACCTGTTTTGGCAATTGAAATCACAAACTGTGTCAGATTCAAGGGTAGTGGTATGTTAGGATAGGTCCAGCATGGGATGCTGTAACGCAGCTGGTCCAGGGGCTCTAGTACTGGGCATAAAGCTGCTGAGGAAGCAAGAGATGTTCATAGCAAGTAACGCTTGACTCCTGTGCTGTGCATGGAAGAGACAAGGTTTCCTGGCAGAGCTGTATGACAACAAAATAAAAATCACATCTCTCCTCAGGTTCTTTACTCACCTAGGCATTAATGCCAGTTGATATCAACACTAAAAATGCCCTGCCATAAGACACAAGGAAGTAGCTGTGGTGAGTTGACGCTGGCCGGATGCCAGGTTCCCACCAAAGTGGCTCAATCACTCCCCTCCTCATTTGGACAGGGGAGAGGAAATATAACAAAAGGCTCATGGCTTGACACAAGGACAGGGAGAGATCACTCGCCAATTACCATCATGGGCAAGACAGACTCCACTTGGGGAAATTAATTTAATACTAATCTAATTGGAGTAGGATAATGATAAATAAAACTAAATCTTAGAACACCTTCCCCCCACCACTTCACTCCTGTTTTTCTCTACCTCATCCCTCTCCAGCAGCACAGGGGGAAGCGGGGAATGGGGGTTGCAGTCAGTTCATCACACGTTGTTTCTGCTATTCCTTCCTCCTCAGGGGGAGGACGCCTCACCCTCTTCCCCTGCTCCAGAGTGGGGTCCTTCCCACAGGAGACAGCCCTCTACAAACTTCTTCAACATGAGGTCTTCTCATGGGCTATAGTTCTTCACAAACTGCTCCAATGTGAATCCTTTACACGAAGTGCAGTCCTTCAGGAACAGACTGCTCCAGTGTGGGTCCCCATAGGGTCACAAGTCCAGCCACCAAACCTGCACCAGCTTGGGCTCCTGTCTCTCCACGGGTCCACAGGTCCTGCCAAGAGCCTGCTCCAGCGCGGGCTTCCCACAGGGTCACAGCCTCCTTTGGGCATCCATCTGCTCTGGTGTGGGGTCCTCCATGGGCTGGAGGTGAATCTCTGCTCCACCATTAACCTCCATGGGCTGCAGGGCACAGTCTGCCTCACCATGGTCTTCACCACAGGCTGCAGGAGAATCTCAGCTTCTGCACCTGGAGCACCTCCTCCCCCTCCTTCTTCGTTGACCTTGGTGTCTGCAGAGTTGTTTCTTTCACATTTTCTCACTTATCTCTCCAGCTGAAATTGCTGTTGTGCAGCAGTTTTTAACCCCTTCTTAGCTATGTTATCACAGAGGCACTACCACTGTTGCTGATGGGCTCAGGTTTGGCCAGCAGTGGGTCCATCCTGGAGCCAGCTGGCATTGGCTCCATTGGACATAGGACAAGCTTCTAGCAGCTTCACAGAGAAGCCACCCCTGTAGCCCCTTTGCTACCAAAGCCTTGTCGCAAAAACCCAACACAGTAGTGAACAGAGGTAGCAGTTTAAAATGAATTTACCGTCTCTATATTGAAACTTCATAATCCACCCACTTATTAACAAAACATTTATTCTATTTACGGCAGTTCCCAAACTAAAACCTTTTTTTTTTTTTTAGAAAGGACTCATTTTTCTTTAAGTTCAGCTAGAGTTGCATTCAGAAAGTGAAATGTAAAAGGAAAGCTTTCAGTTGTCTTGTAACCACAATCATCACTTTCAAAGAAAGCACAGAATGGAAAAGGGTACACAGTCTGTGTTACATGTGAAGCACAGTTTATTCTAGCTGCCAGAATGAATCAAACCAGTAATATTTTAATAAAAAACCCTACACTTATTTTGCACAATGCAGCTAGCTTAAAGAAATGCATGCTGTGTTTCCATCCTAAGTAAACCTAAATATTATGAAAAACAATAAAAGTAATGTTGTAGTAGACATGATGGCTTAGACAAAACAAGGTAGAAGCAATATATATTATTAAACCAGCTGGTATATTAAGCCCCTGAGATCTGAAGACAGCTTGGTACACACAAAAGCTTGCTTATTTTTTTTCAGCTGTGCATCTCAGTCTGAAAACAAATAACATTTCTACTACAAATTTGTTCTTGTCTTCCTGAAAAAGCTGTCATTAATTTTTGGACTTGTTCTATAACAACAAAATATTAGGTAGAGCCAGCTTACCTTTTCCAAAGATTATAAACATAACAACTGTGAAACCTTAAAGTAGGATTCATATAATTTAGATGCCTATAATATAAATCTACATTTGAGTTTTTCACCTAAAGCTTCTTTGATAGTCAGGAGATGGAAGTGGGACTTTGTATAATGCAACTCATCTGATGTTTCACACATTGGCATTAGGAGGAGACAAGTCATGCCATGGAATTGCTACAAAGAGCAACTAGATCATATGGAGATGAGTGACATTGTTAAAGTTAGGTGAGAGGAATCTTATGTCTAGAGAAAAAACACACAACAGATCATATATTCACCATAAATAAACCTTCCACAACCTGAGTAGAATTATGCTGTGGAACGATTGACTCCATAACGGGTTTATTAAGGATTGAGAATATTTATTGTCATATCTTGCATCTGGAGAAATATCATCATCTTGTTTAACATGTGAAGGGTGCAGTGAGGAGAGACAGAATGATTTAGAAAGGGAGAAAACTCACAGGCATCTTTCTATTTTAGTTCCTCCCTGTCTACTTTTTTAAAGAATATGGAGAAAATCCACAGATTTATATCACTCCCCAATCTTGTTTCTATGAAGTAATGTCTCATATTTTTAAATTAATGCAGTTTGAATGTGAATATAATACTCTAAAGCGAAAAGAAAAACTGTATTAAAGAAATGAAAAATGTCATTGTGGGTTCCAATTTCTTTCTCATATTCAAACAATTACTATGTGTTATCAACATCCCACAGAAAAAAATAAGTTGGTGAAATTGTTTTCCTATATTAAGCTCTCACACAGACAAGTAAAACATCAGAAGCTAAATTATGATATAATTCTGATTTATTCATTCCTAATTTTTTCACATCTTTCATTTTTAAGCTTTCATTTTTAAAGCACCTTAGAATAGAAAATTTGTTCTCTTGACTGCTTTATTTTAGCCCTGTACTTTTTCCAGTAAGCCAGTAAGTATTTTATCGATTCTGATTCCAATAAGAATAGGACCAAACTCTTCACCAAGTGAACAAATTAAGAAGAACTATAGTTTCAGCCAGATTAAAAATGAAAACCTGCATTTTAGAGTCATGTAGAAACAGATGTGTAGATTTTCCCCTTTTATTATGGTAAAAAAGATATCATCTACTGTTTATTCTGTTTTGGATGATCATTATGAAGCTATCATGCCTTTATTCCTGTTACTAAAATGTGATGTATTTATTTTAAAATTGCTTTTTAAAAAGTAATTGATTAATTAATTGAAAGAAATCACATAAGAGAATAAAACACCAAGGTGATTTGCAGGGTTGTTTTTTGTATTTGTTAAAAAAATCTCATTTCACTTTTTTTAAAATGAACTTCAGTTCTGATCTTTCTTAACAAAAAAAGTCAAAAGATTGGCTCTGTTAAATCAATGGACAAACTGCCACTGATCTCAAAGAAAGCAAGATTTCACTCTTAATTCACATTTGTGTGAATTCCAAGTAAAACTTGGTTCTTAAATTTGATATGCACTGTTTGTTCATTGTTTACATACCATTATATTTTAGATGGTTAATTAATTCTGTGAGGCAACAACATGAAAAAAAGCCTGATCATTTCTTTTTTTTGGGGATGGTGAATGGCAGAGGACAATATTTCTGAGGTCATATCAAGACATGAATATTCTTTAAGATAAGTGTACTTTCGATATACTGGAATACATCTCAGATACTTTCAACATTATTTTGAGGCTACTATGCTCTTAATCCTGTACCCAAGCAGGTAATGCTGGAGTAAAAATAAGATGGATATCGTCTTCTTTAAACAAACGTCTTCTCTCTGTAGTAACAACTGCAATGATTTCAGATACATTCATTATCTGGGATTTCTCATTGAACATATGTACTACAAATATCGTCTCATTTAGTATCTCTGAGTTAAGAATTTGAGTGAACCAATTGAAAGATATTAAAAACCATGGAAAATTGCACTCCATTTTAAAGCTAAATTTTCGGTTAGTGTAATTGTGTACAGATTGTTTTCAGGGATGTATACGGATAGTTTTTAAGGATGGAGGCAATATACGGTCCATATGCTATCGTACTTGTATGTTTTATACTCCAGTTTATTAAAATATCCTGGAAGACTCCACTGTATGCATAAATTATCTAACGCTTTCAAAGAAAACCTAGGGAAATTATAAATACTTGGTTAGGGCAATATTGTTGGATTTAACTTACTCTAGGGGAACGTAAAAGTAAAATGAAGTCTTCTGATTCTGTAACAATAATGTGAAACATTAACATTGAATGTCATTTAACTACATTTTAAAAGGTTGCTTAACAAGCATCTTGGGTGCCTTAAAACCAGATTTATTTAATTTTTGGAACTTCTTATTGAACTAAGAGTTTGTAAGTCTTTTATGTCTTTGGGAGTCAGTAATACTTATAGTTTTGTGATACACATTTTTTGTCTACAGTTTGTAGAATGAAGCTCATGTTAACAACTTCACCTCACTAAACTGAAACAATGGGAAGCAGCATCATGGTAACAACATCTACTCAACATGTTTATATTTCAATTTTCTGTTATGACTCGTGAAGAAAGGTAAACTGACTCACACAAGCAAACTTCCATCCCATCAAGAAATGTCATTTCCCTAAATTTTACTCAATTCACATAAAAACCAGATTTGTTTGGACTTACTATTTTTTTATATAAATTTTTAACGTTACACACAAAGCCATCAATTGAAAAAAAAATCTGCAGAAAGAAAAAATGTATAATATCAGTTTAAAAACTCATCAGGTTCCTAATAACACTACGGATAGAAATAAGAAAAAAAATACCATTATGTTAACAACAGTATACAGAGCAACACACTGCACTTGTTACCTAATATCTGATTTAAGTGGAATTCTTCATTTCTGTCAGGGAATAAGATTTCTTCTACTGATAACCACATGTTAAAAAGTCCCCTTAACTTTCACTGACACCAGATTGTAAACAGGGGGTACAGGACTCCAACAGAAGTCATGACCGCACCATCAATTACATCGTTTGGTGGCATCTCCCCAAGTAACTATCACAAGTCCTACGTATCTTTTTCATTCGTTAACGTTGTATGATGTAAGCAGAGGCATCAACTGGCATGACTCACAGTGAAAAAGGATCATTAAAATAAGCTTGTAAATACAGAAATTGACTTAAATGTTCTAAACACAACATTTTCTACTGTGTCTTATAGATTTATAATTAATGTTCTATTTCTATATTATCCACACAAAAAAGCCACAAGAGACTGATCACTTCTCCTATTCTGAAGATATATTATCAGGAAGGGAGGAAGACCTAGGTTGTAGTATGGAAAGTGCAAAATAAGGTGTACTTGTGTAAAAAGTATTAGTAAAAGGAGAAAAGTCAGAGATAGTGGCCATGTCCTAGAAGAATTTTTGACAAACAACAGAAAAACATAGCAACTAAGGAGAAAATATTATAGAAAGCATATTATGCGTGAATTAAGATTTCATCCAGAATCAGACCTAATCTGAATCAGACGAAACTCTACTCCTTCTATAGCCCGTAAAGACTGTCTTACAAAATAAGTTCTGAGCACTCAACTCTGTCTACTGGTCTGAATTACTGTCTAGAGGAGCTTTTCTCTTTCCAGTAACCACTGATCATAGAATCATAGAATCATAGAATGGCATAGGCTGGAAGAGACCTTAGAGATCATCTAATCCAACCTCCCTGCCATGGGCAGGGACGCCTCTCAACTAGATCAGGCTACTCAAGGCTCCATCCAACCTGGCCTTGAACATCTCCAGGGAGGGGACATCCACAACCTTTCTGGGCAATCTATTCCTAAATCTTACCACCCTCGTACTGAGGAATTTCTTTCTAAGATCTAATCTAAATCTGTTCTCCTTCAATTTAAACCCATTTCCCCTTGTCCTATCAGTGGACACTTGTAAAAAGTCCGTCCCCAGCCTTCCTGTAGGTTCCCTTCAGGTATTGGAAGGCAGCTATTAGGTCCCCCAGAAGTCTTCTCTTTTCGAGGCTGAACAATCCCAGCTCCCGCAACCTGTCCTCGTAGCAGAGGTGCTCCAGCCCCTGGATCATCTTTGTGGACCTCCTCTGAACACGCTCCAACAGATCTATGTCTCTCTTATGGTGGGGACATCAGAACTGGATGCAGTATTCGAGGTGGGGTCTCACAAGAGCAGAGTAGAGGGGGAGAATCACCTCTCTTGACCTGCTGACCACACTTCTCTTGATACATCCCAGGATGCGGTTGGCCTTCTGGGCCGCATGAGTGCACTGCCAGCTCATGTTGAGCTTCTCATCTATAAACACCCCCAAATCCTTCTCTTCAGGGCTACTCTCAACCCACTCTGTGCCTAGTTTGTATTTGTGCCTAGGATTGGCCCGACCCAGGTGAAGGACCTTGCATTTTGACTTGTTGAAGCTCATGCAGTTTGCACTGGCCCAATTCTCAAGCCTATCAAGGTCCCTCTGGATGGCATCTCTTCCCTCAAGTGAGTCCACGGCACCACACAACTTGTTGTCATCAGCAAACTTACTGAGGGTGCACTCAATGCCATCATCCATGTCGCTGATAAAGATGTTGAACAGCACTGGACCCAGAACAGACCCCTGAGGGACACTGCTTGCCACTGATCTCCACGTAGACATCGCACCATTAACCACAACTCTTTGAGTGCGACCATCCAGCCAGTTCTTTTTCCACCGAGTGGTCCATCTGTCAAATCCGTGTCTCTCCATTTTAGAGACAAGGATGTCATGTGGGAATGTCATGATGGGAATAATCTCCAATTATTAAAGCTGGCCTTTGTGAACACCCCAGTTTTGGATATCACAAAGGCAGAACGTCAGAAGGCACTAGCAGCAAGGTTCAAAATTGAGCTGAGAGTCTGTCTCCCTTTGACTTATGCATCCGTTCTTTCACTAAATTGCTGAAGATGAATTTCTAATTCATAACTTCAACCTATGACATACAATACATGACATCATTTGCACTTACTTTGAAGTAAAATACATAGAGTTTTGCTCATGGCTGTCTTCATATAACACTGGTTTTGAATAACCCACTAAACCTATTTACAATGAATATGTTAAATGAACCTTTATAGGCAATATTTTAATCAAATCTCTACATAACATTCTGATTATTACTACTCAAATGCACACACAAAATTTATTTTGACCCTTGTTTTCAACCGTATAAAAATCATTGCACTATAAAAGAAGGTCACTCATTTCTAATTAAAAAAAATATCCAACCCACTCTTCAGCCATGAATTTGTTAAACCTACAGGATTTTATGTATTATAAAAATGCTAGGCTGGTATTTTGAACATGCTGCTTTCATAATGATTCTATTGTTTGCTTTATATTTTATTAATCTTTGCACAGAATAATGGTAAATAGAATTTCTATCAGAACATGTTCTGGAGTTGAATTAAATTCATGATGAACAAAAGAAATGAGTATCAGCTCTGATAATAATTAGGATCAGCTGAAGCAAAAAGGAGCTGGGTGCATTCAAAATGTTTCATCCCTGTCATTAACTGCAGAAACCAAGCAGAGTCTGTTCTCAAGATTGGGGAAAAACCATCTTTGTTCTTTAATACTTTTCTCACTTAACGCTTGCCAAAAATAAAGAGGTACATACTTACTGCAGCACCTTTCTGCATTGCAATGTACAGAGGGAGAAAGAGCAGCAGAACTGGAAAGAATTAATGTCAACATTTTGGGGAAAAAAGAGTGAACGTTTTGTATTTCACAGTTAGAATACAGACCAGTTAAAGCAGACTAAAACCTTCTAAGTCTCCCTTTTGTCTTTTTCCCCCTCACAAAATACGGTGAGTGGCTGTGTATATAAGATCCAAATGTAGTGAGCTGTGAGGCTAGATATATAATTTAATTAGAACTATTTCTTCATGCTATTTATTTTAACAGTGGACTTTTCAGCACTAAAAATACATAAGTACATATAGTCATTTAAGATTTTCTGCTCTGCTAATTAAGACTAATTCTGTCAAAATGCAAAAGAGACAAAACTTATTCATCAAATCCCAGCCTTTAAGCAACACTAACAGAGTCATCTACTGCATATCTGTGAAAGACAAATTACATTCCTTTTTTTTCCTAAAAATCCAAAGACGAAAAAAGTCATGAGTAGCAGATGGAAAAGAGTAAACTGGCAGTTTCAAGATTATTGAAGAAATGTTTTAAATCAAGCAGTCTAAATTTAAACGATAAAAAGATTTGCATTAATTTACATTAAATTTGCTATTGCTAAAGTTTGATTGTGTACATGCTCAAATCTCTAAATCTAAAATCGTGCTCATTCCAGCAGGAGTTGTTTTCAAGGGGACTTTAAGGTGACTAATCAATGAATAAAGACAATAAAGGGTATCTGAGGAAAGGCTTCAAGAGGAAGGACTTACTGATTAGCTCTGCAAGGTATAAGGGCTTCTCATTTTTAACAGAATGGAAAAAATATTTTAATATTTAAAAATAAAAAAGGCATGGAGGAATTGAATAAGTAATGCTCCAACTGCAAGGCTGATGGGATCTGTTTGCTTTGTGATGTTCATCATGGACAACTATTTGATATTGCAGTGGAGACACATATACTCTCTCTTAGATCCAAGCTGAACTTAATTTGACCTGAATGAAATTCTGCAAAAGTAAGAAGAGTTTATGCTTGCACATGTCTTGGTAGTATAAGTAACAAAAAGAATACTATTAAACCTAACATTTAATTAAAAGAAATCGCTGTTGGAAAATATTTTTGACCCATGTTGTGCACTATGACTAAATTAATACTACGCTGTTAAAATATGATTCTTTCCCAAGTCTGAACATACACTTAATTAACTATGTCACAGAAAGCAGGTATGCCTTAATTAAAATTCCACATATAAAAGAAAAAAAATGCTAATCTGACCAATCTGAAGGTATAAATGTCTATAAATGTTTTGGTACATTGCAGGACTTTTTAGAAAGTATAATTACATAACCTGAAACCTAGAACCACCAATTATGCTGTTTATATGAATATTTTAATTAGTTACAAGCTAGAATAATCAGTCCATAGTTTGTATTTTGTAAAGAAGATAATTTCTAATTCAGGTCTCAGAACAATAAGGAAATTGATTCAAATCACTTAGATCATAATGTATTTTTGGTGTGAGATTAAGATCTTCCAAAAACATTAAAATCAAAGCAAAAAGAATTATCCTAATAAAAATCTGAATGATACATCCATATTATAAGAAGAAGTCATACTCTGGAAGAGAAGTATATACTTATTCTTGGTAAGGAAAACGTACATAACATTTGAAGATTTTGTGTATTATTTACAAATGTTAGTGCAATGTTGCTACCATTAACAAGACTATTCATAAAGCCAAAAACGTGAGCACTAAACATGGTTGTTACTTTAAAGATGCTCCTTGAGGTGGCATTCAGTGCTTATAATTTAAGCTAAGAAAGGACAATTTGTTTTCTCATTCTTTAAAAGGAGAGAAAATCATCTCTTTCCACAGCTTAGGAATTTTCCACAGCTATAGTCAGATAAGATGCTGTGGGAAAATGACTGAAATTGGAGGGGAATGGGAGAATATTGCTCTCCAGAATTCAGCTAATATTAGAGCAGCTCTGACATGAAGCACAGCTGCTGCTCTCAGGAACAAACAAGGCCTCAATATCCTTGAAATGGGGAGTAGAGTGATACGAAGGTATCACGGCTCATCCCTGTTATCGGGGACAAGAAACAACGAACAAGGCCCACGCAATACCCTTGAAATGGGGAGTAGAGTGGTACGGAGGTATCACGGCTCATCCCTGTTATCAGGGATGAGAGGCGCCTGGTAAAGATAACCATAAAAATGCCATTGAGGGAAGTGAATCACAACCACTGCCTCAGCAGTGATGGCGAAATTGTGTCCTTCAGCTACTAAGTCACACCTCCACCCGCCTCCGAGCTGCGACCACCCCTCAAACGAGCAATTTACACCAATCCTAATTTGTGAACACCCCTCACGAGAGAAAATTACACCAATCCTAATAAAAGTTATGTATGACTAGAGTCACTCGAGCTCCACCTAAAAGATATGAAAAAAGTATAAAATAGCGGCAAACAAAGGGGATGTTAGGGAGAAGCCCCCCCATCGGAACGCCTGGGATCAGTCGATGGGCTGAACCTCTCTTCTCCTCCCCATAGGGACGCCTATTGGGTAAGAACTCTGTGTTATGTGCACTTACTTAATTACTTACTAACATCTTGCTAGCTATTTAATATTATCACTGATCAGTAATCGTTTTATGTTATCACTGCAGTATTTCAATTAAAGTTGTTTTGTAGTCAGTCACTATCACCGGCTATCCTCGAACCTGTATTCTGTCACAAATAAAATATATATGCATGTTTCCGGAAACTTTTGAATTATTATAAGGAGTTGGCCCATAGTTTTACTAGTGACAATCCCTAATAAGTGGGCGAATCACCCTCCGACTCACTGAGCTGCCAAGAGAGGGCAGGGGGAGTCGGGCCCAAGGGTCTCGTCTAACTTGGGAGCTGGTATACTGGCCAAATTACCTCCTGTTTGTCTATTAGTGACGGATCCCACGATAAGTCAGACGAATCACCCTCCGACCTACTGAGCTGCCAAGGGAAGGCAGGGGGAGTCGGACCCAAGGGTCTCGCCTGACTTGGGAGCTGATAGACTGGTCTTTTGACCTCAAAACGTGACAGATGCATACCACCTATAAAGTCAGTTTGACCTTTTTCAAAATATGTGAATTTCCTTCTTTTTTTATTCTTTCTTTTTTCTTTTTTTATTTTATTTTTTTTCCCCAACTTTAATTCTGAATCAGAATATGAGCCATTCCATATTCCACTAGGAGGTGCGTAAGTATGTAAGATGTGAAGCACTGAGGTTATCATAATAAGCATCACAACATCAATGCTGAAAATAATTTGTCCATATAATTATATCCACAGTTTAACAGTCTGTAATAGTAACAATGGTTTCCCTATAGGAGACAGAAAGTCTGCCAAAGTGCGTTTTGTGGGACAATAAAGGAGATCTTGGAAGTTAATGATCTTTCACAATTGCTCAGAGAGATGGAGAGGTGAGGAAGTCAGGCTGCTGCCACATCCCACCAATATGGGAGGCTTACCTTGCCTGCCTTCAGGAATCCAAGAGCTGCTAATTAATTTGTGGTATTGCAGTTGCTTGTATATATGACACTGTTCTTCCAGCAAACTCTTCTGGAGATGTTTTATCATCTACTCTAATTCCTATGCCTAATACTAGAAAGAGAGGTTTTTGTGACTGTTGATAAGCTCAAGAAAACGGTTCTATCCTTTCTCATATTGTCTGAAGACATCCTGTTTTTTCTTCTTCAATAAGATTTATGGTATTATTCCTTTTTTATTAAGAGAGCAATCCACTCCTGTCTTAAAAATCACCAGGAACTTCAGATCATTGAAATATACTTTTAATATACTTACAGGATACATTCCTTACACGTAGTTACGTGCATGTGTCACGTCAGTATTAGGTCTGCCGTTCTAGTTTAGGTAGATCTATGGTGCCTATGACTTTAGAATCAGGGATTCAAACTCATGTGCATTCAAACAGAACAGATACATTATTCACATAAAGTAGTACAAGAAGTCTGTGAGAGAAAGATTTAGCATCACTCTTACCCCACAAAATCAGCAAAGGATCATTCTCAAAGTGTCTTAATGTTTTTTCTTTTGATTTAATTTATAGAACACCAAAATTATCAATGGCAAAAAAGACTGTTTACAATAAATAACTTTGAGATGTTTGAATGAATGACTGCCTGGGCCCAAACTCAGTTTCCAATTTGAAGAAAAGTTTTCCGTAAAAATTGTTCAGAGATAGGCTGTCCACTGAATTAAGGCTACTTTCCAAAATCGTATTTTTTATCTTTATTCCAGTCTGAATTTTGGAGAGTGAAAGGAAGAAGAAAATTTCAGGTAAATGAAGAATACCCCTATGATTGTGTAACTGTATCCTCTGGATATTCTGCCTCTGCTAGGCATAAGGAAGGACAAGCGTATAGCTCTAATTAATTCTACTGTCTGTTTAACACACTGAATCTTAATATGTCAACAACCAGATAGCTATGATTTCTCAGCAAAATAATTAACCATTTGATTTCTTACTAGGAATGGTAATAATGCAAAAAGGTGGATCTTCAGCTTCTATAGAATGCTACACATGTATACTATATAACATCTGGCTCATGGGTTTATTGCAGCAGAGGTGATTTTTTTTCTGTTTCTAGAGGAAAGGTAGTCTATTACAGGCAGGAAATATAGAAAGTCCAAGTTCCAATCCTACTTAAACACATACATGGAAACATAGCACACAGAAAACAGAAAAATATAAGTGATTGTTTTTTCTAATGATGCATGTATAATGGTGGTACAACCACCATTACCACACAAGGTAATGCTAATGAATACAGAGAGTTATTTGTCATAAATCCCATTTTGATAAACACTTTACAAGTTGATAAACAGATTACAAGTTCCCATATGTTCTCTAAAGTCTGAGGTAAACTGGTAATCATTCCTCATATTTTAAAATTCGTTTTATTCTAACTCAAAAGTATGTTTGGCAGAAAAATTTCAAATGTCTTAGAATATTTTTTTCACTGCTCACGGAGCTGAGATTTATTGAAATTTGTTCTGAGCAATGGTTCACACAAACATCACCATTTATTGATACTGTCTGGAGACATGTCAGAGACTACATCAGAAAGATGCATCATTCCTTTTTTCAATTAATTATGTTTTCAATTAATACAGTAAAGCAATCAACTATCAGTTTAATTTTATTTTTAATTTAATATTTGCAACATTTATTTCTCATTTACTGAATTGTCATTTAATTCTGTTTTCAAAACAAGTAAACAGTCTTTTCCAGCCCCATTTATTCTATATATTCCTCAATGTATGTCCAGGACAACTCAAAATGTTTTTCAGCTCACACACAAAGCCTAAGACAGGCACCTAAAGCTTGAATCTCTTCTTACAAAGCACTGATAAAAATTCTTATCAAGATATCAGTACAGATGTAGTACAAAATTAGTAGTATTACGAGTAAATCCATTTGTTCTGTTTAGTCACATAATATTGTATGGATAGTACAAAGATCTAGAGTATTACCCAAGCAGTTTACTAATTTGGAGGTTTTCCTTACATAGAATAATAAAATCGTAGAATAGTTTGGATTAGAAGGGACCTTTAAAGATCATCTAGTCCAACCCCTCTGCAATGAGCAGGGACATCTCCAACTAGATACAGTTGCTCGGATGGCTGTCCAGCCTGACCTTGAATGTTTCCAGGGATGGGGCATCTACCACCTCTCTAAACAACCTGTTCCAGTGTTTCACCATCCTCAGTGAAGAATTTCTTCCTTAAATCTAGTCTAAATCTACTCCCTTTTAGTTTAAAAACATTACCCCTTCTCCTATCGCTGCAGGCCCTACTAAAAAGTCTGTCCCCATCTTGCTTATAAGCTTTAAGTATTGAACAGCCACAGTAAGGTTTCCCCAGACCCTTCTCTTCTCCAGGCTGAACAACCCCAACTCTCTCAGCCTGTCTTCATAGGAGAGGTGCTCCAGCCCTCAGATCATTTTCATGGCTCTCTTCCGGACCTGCTCCAACAAGTCTATGTCTTTCCTGTGCTGAGGATTCCAGAGCTGGACACAGTACTCCAAGTGAGGTCTCACCAGAGTGGAGTAGAGGGGGAAGATCACCTCCCTCGACCTGCTGGCTACATTTCTTTTTATGCAGCCCAGGATACGGTTGCCTTTCTGGGCTGCGAGAGCATATTTTCCATCATGTCCAGCTTTTCATCCACCAGTATCCCCAAGTCCTTCTCTTTAGAGGTGCTCTCAATCTCTTCATTGCCTACATTGATACTGTGGATTGCATTGACTTGATTGCAGGACCTTGCACTTGGCCTTGTTGAATCTCATAAGGTTCACATGGGCTCACTTCTCAATCTTCTCTGGATGTGACCATCCAACCAATTCCTTATCCACCAAATAGTCCACCTGTCAAATCCATATCTCTCCAATTTTGAGAGAAGAATGTTGTGGGGAATCATGTCAAAGGCCTTGCAGAAGTCCAGATAGAAGATATCTGTAGTTCTTCCCCTCATCTGCTGGTGTAGTCACTCCATCATAGAAGGCCACTAAATTGGTCAGGCAAGATTTGCCCTTGTTGAAGCCATGCTGGCTGTGTCAAATCACCTGTCCTCCATGTGCCTTAGCACAGCTTCTAGGAGGATCTGTTCCATGATCTTCCCAGGCACAGAGGTGAGGCTAACAGATCCATAGTTCCCAGGGTCCACCTTTATATCCTGTTTTAAAAATGGGTGCAATGTTTCCCTTTTTCCAGTCACTGGGGACTTCACTATCGTGACTTTTCAAATATCATAGAGAGTGGCTTAGCAACTACATCAGCAATTCCCTCCATGCTCCGGGATGCATCTCGTCAGGTCCCATAGCATTATGTATGTTTAGGTTTCCTCAGGTGGTCATGAACCCAATTTTCTCTTACAGTCGGAGAGACTTTGCTTCCCCAGTCCCTGCCTTGCAGTCCATCCACTCAAAAGTGTGGTAAGAGAGGTGCTCAGTGAAGACTGAGGCAAAAATGTTGTTTACCTCAGTGTTCTCTTCATTTGTTGTTAACAGTTTGCTAGTTGTGTTCATCAGAGGGGTGCGCTTCTTTGACCTTCCTTTTCTGACTGGCAATCCTATAAAAACCAGGCAGCGTTCCTTACTCTTCTCAAGTTACCTGTCCCTGCTTCCAATGCCTGTGCATTTCCTTCTTGCCTTTTAGTTCGACCAGCAGGTCTGTCTCAGCCAGGATGGTCTCTTGCCTTCCTTTCCTGATTTCTTAGACCTGGGGATTGAGAGTTCTTGTCCTCTATGGAAAGTACCCTTAAAGATCTGCCAACTCTGTTCTGTTCCCTTGTCCCTGAGGGCAGTTTCCCACGGGGTCCTATTGACTAATTCCTTTAACAACTGGAATTTCACTTTCCTAAAATTCAGGGTGGTGACTTTGCTCTTCACTTGACCCATATCCCTCAAGACTCTGAACTCCATCAGTGCATGATCACTGCATCCAGGCTGCCCTAGTCTTGACATCACCAATTATCTCACTTGCGTTAGTGACCATCAGATCCATGTATCACATCCCCTCTGGTAGAGCTGTCTATTACCTAGCTTAAGGAGTTACCCTTAATGCACTCCAGAAGTCTCCTGGATTGCTTACAGCTCGCCGTGGTACTTTCCAGCAGACGTTGGGATAGTTGAAGTTCTCCAGCAGGATGAGAACTAGGGTTTGCAGAGGTGGAAACTGTATAATTCCCTCCTTGTGCATTCATTCATTTATAGCACACCAAAATCAGCCAAGTCTCTTTCTCTCACTGTCCTAGTTAAACATTAAATACTGAACTCCTACCTACAGCATAAGTGATGAATTACATTTTTTAAACTATTACTACAAATAGTAACATGCAATCTGATTCCAATGCTTTTTTTCTTTCCCCTTTCTGTCAGTCTGAGTCTGTTTGAAATACTGCTGTACAGTGAAGCACCAACCACAGGGACAGAAGGGATCACCTGACGATTGAGGCAATATGTGACTCTTCGAATCTATACATCATATATTGTAAAAGATAATTTACAATCTTCTTACCGGTATTAATAAATTCTTGAATACTCTGTCTCTACTTTCTTCATGTGAGAGGTCAATCAGAGTATATGGATGTTCACTGTAAGGTTCATCACTACACAGTAATTGCCTGTCTGTACTGACCAAATAAATCAATTTCATACAAAAGAAAAATTATTAAGACATCTTGGATATTGAGCTTAAATAAATATCATTGATTACTTGAATTCTCTCAAACAACATAAACAATAGGATTTCCAGACTAATCTACTAGAAGAAAATTACAAGCCATAATTTAATATAATTTCTGATAATGTGGAGGTCAAATGGGATACATCAAAAGAGAAAACAAACTTTTCACCATGAAAGGAAACTGTTTCAATTCAACCTAATACACAACTTAAGTGCTGTTACAAGTTGTTGGTGTGCAATATATTATTTGTAAATACTAAAAAGGAACAAGAAAAGCCCACAGAACTCCTTCTCTAAGATATATTTCTTGGTTTAGTTTGGTACTTTGAAGGTGCAAGAACTTATTTATGCAAGCATCTTTGTCAACCGTATGAATCTAGTTCACCTCCAGTTTTACCCAGGAAAATCCTGTTTCTGCCTTCTTTTAGGGAATATACTGTGGAACTACACTGTATTACATAGATCGTGATGTACTCCTGTCTTCCACTGTCATCCTTTAATTCTAGAGGCTAATTTTCTAGGTATATGTTCAGCTATATTCTTTACATGTTTGTAAAACAGAGGTTAGAGGTCTGGAGAGAAATTGAAAATTTAAGGGACCATTCTTCATACTGTGTGCCGCTGTGGACATTATTAATATGATATATATTTTTTTTTCATCTATGATGGATTTTACACTTTGATATGGTAGTTTAAAATGCAGATTACATTAAATGCATCTTCTCCTATTGCTGTTTGTTAAATCATAACAATTTATTCATATTACATAATTACTCTGTGGATCTTGATACTTCAAAATGTTTTTGAAGCCAGAAATAAATGGATTAAAAAATAATTAGACGAATGGAAAATAGGTTAATTGGTAATCATGACACATGATGATTGAGATCAGGAAGTTCTTGAACTATAAATTACCAAAAATTAGGAGAAAATACAAGAATGCTACTGTCCTTCAGTCCATGCCCTGCTCAAACACTACCCCTTACATCCCTATCACCCAGTTGCAATGGTCTCACTGGGCTAGAGCTACTGCTTATGGGTTGTAGCTACAGCTATTCTTATATCCCAAGGCATCTAACCATAGAAGAAGTATGAGGGACGTTAATGATCTTATCTTCAGTTAGACGTAGTGCTTGCTGAATTTATCTGTTCCTTGTTCATCTTTTCCATTCAAAACCAAGACCCACGAACAAGCTTTTGTAATAGACCAAAAACTCAGACTTGTTCAAAAAGTTACACATACATACTACTGTGAAGCGTTCAGAACAGCTTTGATGTGTCAACCGTTTGTATGTAGGCATACAGCAAAGTTTGTGCAAAGTACTCTATGGAGGTATAATGACTCAAACTCGCACAACTTAAATCACAATATTCAATGTTTTTTCCAAATATAAGAGAGAGCAAGACCTCTAATTACCTGTAACTGCTATTCCGTAGTTCTTCTGACAACAAAGAATCCATATTTTAACTCACAAGTGTAATTTCCAATGTCATCCTCTCTAACTTCTCGAATGACAAGAGTGTCCTTCTTAAACACAATACTTGATCGCCATGTCTTTGACTTGCATTCCTTTTTAAAGATAATACAAGACTTCAGTGACTATATTCTTACACTTAAATTGAACCATTGTTGACAATGCTTTTCAAAGCAAAGGAGACTAGGCAGATCTCAGGCTAGTTATGAGCTTTACATACACTAAATATCTAAAAATCCATTTCATGTAAGTGCTGATTAAAAAGAAAAAAAGACTACAGAATTGTTCAGCTGGCTTAATATTTGTGCTTTGATGAAAAAAGAGAGGAGTTGACTCCTTTGGTAGGTTTCTTTTCACATTAACTTTCTAAGGACATCGTATTTCAGTTACTTATTTGCTATTACATTATATCTGTGATCCATGACTTCTATATTACCAGTAGCTAGAGGTTACAGGGAGATTGTTTTTTAAAATTTATTTTTAAAGAAAATTGTGATTCAAAAATGTAGAGAAACAGCAGAAGATGAGAATAAGGAGAAATGAGGATAAGGTATATATCTTTCTGAAAACATTTTAGAATCAAAGCTCTCTGAACTCTTAGCAATAGGTGAGTTTTGTAACTATAAAAAAAGTCAGTATTTAAATTTTTACTACCAAAATATTACTTTTTATGCTAAAATGAGAATATAAATTTTTACACGCATGTTTATTGGCTCCCTAAAATAATTAACTTATTTTCACCTGGTTAACTTAGGTGTGATTTCACTGGTTAACTTAGTGATTTTAAATCACTTCTTTCAATATTTTTAGTGTTTCTAGGTTTTCTTTTTTTTTTTTTTTTTTTTTGTATTGCAAACCAGTATATTTATAAGCTATTAGAAAAACGGATTGGTGCTTTTCATAAGACAAAGTCTTTTGATGGACTGTCACACAATATTTTACTTGATTATCTTAGTATAATCATTGTTTATACAGTAAGGGCTTTTTTAAATGTTAAAAAGTTTCTTTGAGCTCATTCATCCAAATACTGTCAATGATTATTAAAAGCCAATCTTTTGACTTCTTGTTTAAGAAGCTAGCCATAGTTTTAAAATTGGTAAAACGTCAGGTATATATTATATTACAAACACAAAATCCAAGATGAATATAAGCCAATAATTGGTTATTTATCTCCCATCTTAGACATGCTGTCAGTTACTTCAGCTAGAATCCTTTTAAGCCACAATTTTTACTTATTAGATAGCATAGTCTTGTGTATCATATTTAAATGCATTTATGTACTCAAGTAAATTATCAGACTTCAGAAAAATAATTAGAATTCATATCAGCACATAGTTAAACCAGGACTTCCTATATACACAGACATGTGTAAATACTCATCATCTAAATTTCAAATTCACTGAACTATTCCAGGACTTTAAATTGTGGGCATTACAGTACCAAAGTACTGAGTATTTCCTGCAAATGGTAAGAAACCTAGATTTCAAGTTTCTCTTCATGAAAACTCTAGTGAGTTGCCCACTGGCAGCACTATTTGAAATAACTTGGCCCTTAATTAATGACTTAGAAATCAGTACACGATCCTGAATAAAGCTATTGAAAAAAAAAGAAATCACTGATATTTGTAAGTAATATAATATGTCAAGACCAAAGTTTTGGAGGTCCTCGCTGAATTTTCTGCTGCAAAATTAAACCATTCATTCAGATAATGGCATGCGTAGCTATTCTTTATTTTTCCAAATAGACTTCACATCTAAATTTTTAGAAACACACTCTTCAGCCTGGTATAGCACAAGCAATTGCTATATAAACAGTTCACAAGGCTTTACTTTCGCGTATCAAAGTGGCCCAGACTGGTAACACTTTTTTTTTAGCCTTCTTGTTAGCAGAAAGTTGCCAATTCTTTGTGGCATTCATAAATGGATGTTAAGAAAATGCTAACTCTAAAGTTTACTAAAAGAAGTATTTGAATATATCTCTCTCATTTAGTTCATTATTTTCTGTCCTTGTTTCTGTTGTCTGTTCCTAAGAAATCTTAAACCAATCCAAAATTCGTATCACATCATATTATTTACCAGAACATTGCATAATATCTCATTGAAGGTGAAAATCATTTGCATTCCTTACCTTATACCACAGAATTTCAGGCTCTCTAAATGGAAATAAAAAATCCTCAATTTCAGGGCATGAGATTTCCTTGCTTTTGCTAAGTTCAGCTTTTTCAAAATATTTCATCTTTGAATTGTAGCAGAGTCCAGTGTCATTTTCACCCACCGTCAGCGAAATGGACACTTTCATACAGTAAGTTGAGTTTCTGAAATGTAACAAAAATAGAAAGAAAAGTCTAATAGGAAAAAAAATAAATGCCAACGTACATGACATTGTTTTTAAGTAATTTTCATCTCAAGGAAAAGATAGAAAATCAGACATTGTATTTTGTTTGCATTTTATAGCTGCCCATGATAATTTCACTTCTTTCTCAGCCATTAATTACAATATTTAGAAAGCCTTGGCCTTACTCTGTGACTAAAGCTTCATCGCGTCCTTTCATCAACTTCTTCTAACATTACTGTCCTTACTGCGTATTTGAGAACACTTCCCCAAAAGTAAATACACAATAAAGGCTCATGTAATTACTATGAAACTAAAGAACCAACTTACTGACAGACCCATTATGACAGCTCTCAAGGGTGAACAGATCAATTGTAGTACCACAGGCAAATGCCAAATTAGAACTCAGCCACCACACCAAGGGCCACCTATTCATCAGATCTGAGCATGCTTTTAAGTGGAAGTGGTAACCTTTTTGCCGCCTTTAATTAAAATGAGTCTGGTGACCTCTCAGTTATAGAATAAACGATATTTTAACTTAGACTGATAACTTGTTTACCTGTAGCCTCAATCTCTATACGCCCAGGCCAAGAGATATTGCTTCTGCATTACCTACAGCCTTCATTAGCTTGGGCTCTCCTGAAATGTGTTACTTTCCTCTGCTGCTGGATTTGATACGCCAGGCAGCCAGAGACTAGGGAACTTGGTCTTCCTTCCCACATTTCACTATGCATTTCAATTACGCTCAAAGACAAAATTACTTGAAATAGTGGATTTTTTGTTTGGGGTTTTTTTTTTTTGATTGAGTTTCCAGGTGGGCAGCAAATGAGTGTGTAAAGCTGAGTACTTCCCAGGAACAACTGTGACAATGCAAGATTTCTCTCCTACTGTTTTGTAAATGCATTTGACCCCTGATCTGCCAAAAGACATCCTGCAGAGAGCACTGAGGAAACATGAGCCGATTGCTGATATACAACAGTCTCAGTGTTGTAAATCAGCAACATGTGTATCATGTTCTGATCAGACATGGAAGAATCTCAAACATAGCTATATTCTCTCATTTTTTAGATTTCTTAATATCTATTTCCTTTTTCTGTTCAAGAGGAGGGACAGAAACACAAAGAATAAGAGGAACTTCATTTAAAGAACTCTATAGTCCAATTTTCTAGAGAACATGTATACCTGAAAAGGAATATATTTCAGTACTATCATGTTAGAAATATTCTTAGAAATGTAATCCTGGAACGAATGACCCTTAGCTATCCAGCTAATTCATGCACTTGTAAGGAAAAAAAACCACAAAATTACTCCCTTACAGTGAAACTGTAAGTATAATCTATTATCCTGTTCAAGAATCTGACTGTATAAAGCAAATAAAGTTGTTTAAACTTTAGGCAAAGCAAAGAATGCATCTACTGAATATGGATCACTCTTGCTGTTTTTAAGCTGTTTAAGAGCCGACCACCATTCTTACCTGCACATGCAATTTAAAATCATCCAGTATTTTAAAGAACACATTTTCATTACATATATTACGTTATTCCTCCATTGAGATGCTACTTTCGAATATTTATTTATTATGTGGCTTGAAAACATGATAAAAGTAATCTAAGGTCAGTTTTCCTAATTGGTAAAATTGCCTTTCTCTGTTCTGAAAGAGCTATCCCTTGGAAACAGGGAGGAGGTCGAAACAATCCATCAGGCTCTGGGGTCCAGAGTACACTAAATAGATGAGAGGATTCCGTTACTGGATGACAGGGAGCAATACATAGGGAGGTATTGACTAATTTGCACATTTAAGTATTCTCTTTCATTCGTTTACATGTGTTGGAGCATTACTGTGTTCATGTTACTGAAACCCATGATTTAAAAATTTCTAGGAGGAGTTGGGAGGGAAAAAAGAATAACAAACACAAAAGCACTTACTGTGATCCCATTCTCTGAAAAAGCAAGCTAAATAAAATTGTCATATATGTTTTTTAGTCTTTCTTCAGTATTCAGAGAGAATTGGACAAAAATTCTGACTTATATTTTGGTCTATTAAGTACTTTGTTCTGCAACAGTGGCCAGTATACATTGCCAGAGCTAGAATTCCTTCTGAGGAACATCCAAATTTCTATCTCAACAGCAGATCCTTTGCCAGAGGCAGCTTAGGCTTCCTGCCCTGTAGAAGAGAGATATTTTGGAAATATTTCAGAATGTTTAAACTAATTGTTGAAGAGGATGTTGGTATTTAATGACTCAAAGTTGTGTGTGTCTGTGATTTGAGTCATATGGATGAAGCCTCCTGCTGACAGAAGCACAAATTGACTGGGCTTTAAGGTAATTAGGTTCTAAACTGTCAGATATAAGGTACTGAAACATTTTGAGTGGATAGTTTTGTCAGATGAGTTCCCTAACAGAATCTTCTCTCAGAAGCCCAAAGTATCATCAAAAGAACTTAAAGCTCTGGATGTCCCCGTGACACAGATTTTCTTATTGTGACTCTAAATACTAACTGCACTGTCATCTGACTCATCTCATACTCTTGTGCCAGAAACGAAGGTTATTGGAATGAAACAAAACTCCAAAATAATGATATAAAGGCAGAGCAACACAAATAGTATGAGCAAAGGAAACCAAGTTAATGGGCTCACAGAACAGAAAAAGAGAAAGAAAATTAAACATTTCCCATGTCGGAATGAAGAAGAAGAAAGAGGAGGAGAGTTTGCTGATTGCAGCTGGAGCATGATGGATACAGTAAATGTGGAGACGGTCAGCTAGCAGAAAAAAGTAGCAGGCAGCACAGCTCTCCAGCAAGTATGCATATACTTGTCCTGGTTTCATCTGGGACAGTTAGCTCTTCTCTTTGAGAGCTAGAAGAGCTCTGTGTTTTAGTTTTAGTCTAGGATTCGTTATGAGAAGAATGTTGATAACACACTATGTTTACAGTTGGCACTGAGGACCTCAAGCGCTTTTAAGTTTCTCATGTTTTTTCAGTGTGCAGGAGCACAACAGGTCAGGGAGGAGCATGGCCAGGACAAAGGACTCACAACTCTCCTTATGATTTGAACTTAGACTTGGGATTGAGGGCCAAATTGGCCAATGGAGTATTCCATATCGTGCCATGTCATGCTCAGTATATAGATGAGGGTTGACCGGACAGAAGGACTTTTGCTCTTCTCAGGGGCTCTCACTCTCAGACTCTCACAGTGCTATCTCACTCTCGCTCTCCTTTCGGGCCTCTCGCTCGTTCAGGATGTGATTTCAGGACTTATCTGTTTCAGGATCATTTGCCGGGATGGAACAGGCATTGGTCCACCGGGTGGTGAGCGATTACATTGTGCATCAATTGCTTGTATATATCTTTATCATTATGTCTATATGTATATATGAATTTATTATTATTATTGTCATTGTCATTGTTATTTTTCCTCTTCTTCTTCTTCTTCTTCTTCTTCTTCTTTATCTTCTTCTTCTTCTTCTTCTTAAATTGTTCTTATCTCAACCCAAGAGGCTCCTTCCCTTTTCCCCTTTAATTCTCTCCCCTATGCCCTGAGGGTGGGGAGGGTGAGCAAGCAGCGATATGGTGCTTAGTTGCCAGCGAGCCTAAACCATGACAATACTGCAGAGAGTAAAAAAATCTTCATGTGTTAGAACTGAGAAAATTTTTCATATATCTTTTACTAGAGGCATCCCATCAAACAAACAAAAAAAACACCCGATGTCGTGAGTTTAAGGAAATTTTAAAAACATAATGGAAGCCCAATGTTACATTCTTTATAAGAGCAAATGCTATAACAGCTTTTCTCCATTTATTCTGCAGTGTGGTCCAACTGTGGACTTCTATCACCAGGCAGCTACACTTCAAAGTAGTACCAGTCTAAAACTATTTCTGTCCACAAGACAAGAAACTTGCTTATTAGGACTAGGAAAATATTCACCCACCTGCTATCACTGATGAACAAAAATTATTTCATAATTAAGAGTTAAAGTAAAAACAATATAGCAATCATATCTACTAAGTATATTGATATACTTTTGTAGCCATTTATCATCCCTAAAATTTTAAGGCCCAGTAGCAATGGATGTGTGATTGAATCCTGTGATAATGACAGGACAGAAAAGTGTATAAACAGCTTAAATTTTCAATGGCTTCTATATCCCAGGAACAGTTGCTCTAACAACCATCATCCCACAGTTCCCTTGAACCAATAGCTCACCTTTTCTCATCTGATATTATTTAGCCTATTCGTTGTTATAGCAGCCATGTGAAAGCATATAGAACACTGACTATCAAGAGTGTTTAAACAAAAACAGAAGACTTCACTTTTACCCTTTCTCTGCTTGAACTGACATCCATCTCACCAGTTCATCAGTACCTATATCACTGTAACGTTAGATGATTTTCAATAGTCATAGATGTGCATTCATATAGGATATCTGTCCTATGAGATACTTTGATATTGGACCCTATGATAGAGAAGAGTATGACAGAGTGAAGAGTGGAAAAGCTCTACATAGAGAACTAAAAGAACATGTTCAAGTTTGTAGAAGAGCATGAAGTATAGAAAAGTCTTGTAAAGAAAATAAAAGTACGGTTGAGTAAAGAGGAGATCTTGATGAAAAGCAGGAAATGTAGGGTTAAACAACCACAAACAGTCACATTACAAAATCTCTTCCTTCTTCAGGTGGTGACCCAGAAGTCACAGCAACACCCTGAAGACTCTGCGTAATTCATGACTCAGTTAGTACTTTCTGAAATAAGATCAATATTTATTACAGTCTTCTGAGATTCTCAATTACTATTTACAGCTATATATTCCTTGAATTAAATGGAATTATAGCAATTTGTAATAGACATGCCTACGCAATACTTTACTCTTACAATCAAATTCATTAGGTAGACTGCTTTTCAAAAAACTTTGGAATTGCAATTTACTATTTCTACAAAACAAACTTAAAACTTGAAATAATTATTATCAATTGAAACTGTTTATGACTATCATCCATTCATCAGCTCAAGGAATTGCAGTATTTGTTGCTATTAAACAATTCATTCTTCATATTATACATTAGAAACTAAAGTGAGCCGTGGAGTAAGCTTGTCATTCACCTACGTAAGCCAGGTTTTAACATCAGTATAATTACCAACAATAACATTATTAAAAGGTTTTCTTCAACTGAGCTTTTGAGCTGAAGAACCTCCTGACATTTTGAAGAAAAATATTTATTTTCCTTTCTCTGTTCCTTTTTTTTTTGCTTGAATTGACTTCAGGATGTTGTTTGACTTGCTCTTCAGGATGTTGGTTTTTGAGATGTAGGCTGGAAAATACACATATGCATTTCATGCTTTTTTCTTAACTGAAGAGAAGATAGTCAAAGTAGAAAAAAACAAAGGAATACATCTTGTGTTTCAGGTATCTAGTCTAGAAGCATCGTCCACCTTATTCATGTGGATTTCTACACAATGAAAAAAGAAAAACACAACTAAAAAGCACCTAAAGGAAAGACTGTGTGCAAAAGTGCGATACTGTCCTGCTGAAGTATCTGTCTCCATTGTTGTTCATGTCTAGCAAAACAAGACTCTTGTGAAATTTATCACAAAATACCTATGAAATCAACAGTGCCCAAAAATTTTCAGACTACCAGATGCACAGGTAAATTCTGTAAATATTTCAAGGTCTCAGCATTTGAGTATTTTTCATATCTGGAAAGGCAAAGTTGCATGTTTTACACATAGGTATTTTTCTTTTGATCAAGCATTGTGATTATGAGAATATCACAGAGCGTATACTTCTGATCACTATCACTCAATCAAGTAGCAGAGAAGAAAATATGAGCTGTTAACAAGACGCATGAAGAGTGATGCACCTGCAAATACAGAACTTCCACTGATTAATATAAGGTCGAGATCTTGTTTATTCAAATACTTGTGAAGTGGTTCCTTACTGAATACAAATGCTAAAAGCATATAAATTACAAAAGTGTACATCTGAAAATCTTATTTCCATAGATTTTTCTTTCTTTTTTAAAAGAAAAAAGGCAGAAGTCTGTACTGTAATTCAAATATCTATGAATGGACATAGATCAACTTGTCAAACTTTCAGACAAAAGTCTGTACAAAGAAGAGCTTTGAGAAGCTTAAAGAAGGTAGAACTTCAGGAGTCGAAAGCTTGAGAATGAGTTTGCTTTAGTAGAGATTAATTAGCTTTGTTGATTGTTTAATTTCTTCAGGGTTTTCCAAAAGCTTTGCATTTACAAAAACATGACAAAAACATCTTTCTGCTTCATAAGATCAAGTTATTAATCTTTTCCTCTAATGCTAAACAACTTAACACATAACATTAATTCACTCATAGAAGCAAGAATTGCAAACAAAATTGAAGAATACGTAAGACAGGACATTGGAAAACTCTTCATAGTAGCCTATGAGACAAGTTTCACACACAGCTGAAAATCAACTTGCCTTATTCTACTCCATGGGAAAGAATACAGGAATATGGATTAACCATATTTTTCTAGAGAAACATAAAACTTTTCTTCATGTGTACGGCATCAACATATACCTCACTTCTATTTTAAAAGGTAAGTATATAAAAATCTCTTGTAGCCAATTTACTTTATTTTTTTCAGTTTTTAAGAGGTTTCATGTATTTTTTTCCCCTGTGTTTTTCATTCTATCCTATATTTCACCTCTTAAACAAGAATTGATTACATAGAAAGCATCTCCTTAACTTGGTGAAACACCAAGTATAAGAGAGAAGCAGCGTTTATCACTTTGCAGAGAAAAAAATACATATCTCACAAAAATGGCATTTGACCAAACAAGTTGTCATTTTACAGTAGCAGGGAGGAAAAAACACACACACAAAACCCCACCAATTAACTTCTGAGCCATCAGCAAACATTATCAATCTTTTGTTGTTGTTTTTTTTTTTTTTTTTTAAAAAGGCGGATTACTAACAAAATAATTGAAATAAATCTCTTACAGATTACATGTTGTGTCACTGTATTAAATTCTGTCAAGTAGGCAATAGACAATAGCAACATTATACTTCCAGATTAAAAAAAAACACACACAAAAAAAGAGAAGGGTATATAAAAGATACATATGGGGTTTTTTTTCATTTGGCTTTGCCTTGCATTTTTATGTTACATGTGAGCCCACTGGACATACGTTATCAGGAACATTTGTCAGACTGCTGAGTTTTCCTTGCCACTGGAAGACACACAATCTCACAACACTGGAATGCGTGACGTGCGTATATATTTTTTGCCCTCTTATGGAAACGATCTGAGTGCAGCAACTTGTTCATCATCACAAGAAAAACCAGGGAAGGAAATTATTCCAGTATTTCTAAATCCTATCATGTCAAATACATCCAGACTTTCTGACCTTCATATAAGATATAGTAATTATATTTTGTACACTTACATATACTTAAGAAAGGTCTAAATAACTCTTGAAAATAAATATAGTCATCACTGATGGTTGCAGTAGTGCCAACACCATTTTGATATTAATACCTTCATGGACTTGCCACCATGCAAAAACCTGTTTCTACTTTCCCTATCATTATAGAAAGTAAACTATAAAAACAATAAAATATACACACAGGCACAGAAAAGAAATTCATAGTCAGTAACATCAAAACTTTAGTGGTTTTGGCACAGTATGTTACTCCAGAATTTTTTTTTTAATGCTATTTTACATATTCCAATATGGTATCAGTTAATCTAATACAAAAGTGTCAATACATCTGTACAACATGAAAATACAATGAATGATTACATTAGGAAAGAAAAAAAAGACACATGTATTTATTCCTACTGTTATATGTAATTTTGTGTATCACAGTGTTTATAATAAGCAGCACATAAAAATTAAAGGCCATTGTAAATTCTATATAAAAACAAACTAAAGGGAGATGTGACAACTTGCTAGAAGTCTCACAGTCAGCATAGTTTTCATGTTTAAGTAGTTCTTAATACACCAGAAACTCAACGAAGTTGTTAACTTCTGTGTCTAAGAACAGAAGAACAATCTGAATGAACTTCATCTCATTTTTGATACAGATTGATGATAAGATAATCATCACAAAATACTAGTAATCGCTAATACCATATTACTAATAGGTTTTCTTCCATTAATTACCACTGACTAGTGATACCTGTACCATGTTACCAAATGTATTTATATTTAAAGCAGTAACAGATCCGTTTCATTTGAACGCAGTTACATTCATATGCTACAATATTATTAATAACTTTTCCATACATACACAAATGTATCCAAACTCTAATTCTGTCTGACTTGGTATATATTTGTAGGATCATTAATTTAAGAGCCTATAGCAGCAATATAGACCATCTACCAATTTACAGATTTATGTTGTAGCAGTCAAGAGTCTGTGGGGCAGACAGCTTCAGAAACTAGAATCTTAATATTAGAAAAAGACTATTTTATTTCCCCTATGATGTCTAATCACGGATTTTGTCCATTCTCAATCAGCCTATCTGCCATGATGTTGTTGCTTTGGAAAAATGGCACTGGGTAACTTTTGTTGTCTAAACTTACTGTGCTTTAACTCACTTATCATACGATACTTCGGGGGGTTCCTTTTGTTTTTTGTTTGTTTGTTTATTTGCTTTGTGAACAGGGTAATAAGAAGAGTTGACAAGTCAGTCAGTTAATTGTTCCCTAATCTGTCCAGTCAAAATGTTCAGAAGTATAAAATTAGCTAGAATTCTTTCCTACTTATAGTGAGCGTTTCATTTATCTATTTTATTCAACAGATTTTCAAGCACTAAAAAAAACCCAAACATAAACATACAAAATACAAAAACCGGAAGCAAGAAGTTGTTTGGGGATTTTTTTCTAAGACAACAAATCCACTTAAATGTATCTGAAAAAGATATTAAATTAGCAGGTACTTGTCAGAGAGAAAAGGCCAGGAAGAAAAGGAAGGAGATACAAGGGGGGAAAATAGACAAGAGAACACACACAGAGAAAGAATATTTTCTGTAAACTTTAACACTTATTGTCATCTATATTTAAAGGAATTGGTTAAAGAACTAGGCCCTTAAAGCATAATTTCTATTTAAAATATATCTTTAAAATAGGCCAGATAGGTTACAGTTGTGAAACGTGCTTTTTTCCTGCATTGAATAGAACCCAGTAATTTTCAATATCCTCTTCAGCTCACCAGAGAGAACTCGGTGGTGGATTTGCACAGCTCGGTGCTCCCCAGGCAGCATTCCCCATCATACCCATTCATGACAGAAGTGGGGAGACTGGGACTCTATCCGTTACTTGTCCACTCCAGTGCGTTGCCATGTATACCCTTCACCAGCTGGATAAATCAGGTGAGTACATAGTATAGCTTATACCAAAGACCACTATCTTGGGACTATAAAGAAGTGCCCTTTGGAAAAGTCCTCACCACTTCCCTGAAGAGGGAATTTTGAATTTTAACCCAATTTCTGTTTTGTTTTGTTTTGTTTTCATTGTAGAGCACAGCCATCTTGCTTTCTGTGTGAAACAGCAGTTCCTCTTATCAAAGGTGTTCAGGATTAGACTATCTTCATCTACAACAGAAAGGCAGTATTCAAAAGTGGGATGAGAGAGAAAATAGACCTCTTGATCCTGGCATTGATCATCAGGTACACAAACATTTTTCTGCAGTTCTAAATAACATGCAATGGAACTGCAGTAAAATAATGATACCAAATGAATGCAGCCACACCCTCTAATAACATTTTTCTTTTAAGACAGCAGTCTTAAGTCTTTGCATTCCTCTGCATATCCTTTATTCTCCTTCTTTTCAAAGGATGTAATACTTGTAGTATACGGCCTGTCATGACACTGGATTTTTGCGGGGTATATTAAACACAATGACTAACCAGGAAGTTAACTGGCAGCAGAGCAGACATGTTCTTTCAGTATACATCATGGCAGCAAATTATTTTTCTACCTTTTCCATAGCATTACTAGAAAAATTGCAAGCTTTGCATTACTAGAGCTCAGTTGTTTGTACTGTTGTGTTACAGTTTTGTGGTATTTACCAGCTTAAAACAATCGGAGAGTGAACAGGAAGCAAAAAATCTCTTTTATTGTTTCTTCTCATCATACAAGTTGAGATGGGAAAGTAACTTTATTTCCAACCGTTAAAAAATCAAAGTCTGAGCAATGTCCTTGTCTTCACTATTTTAAATTTAATAAGTAAACTTGACCACTGATGAGAATATTCACTTTCTATAAATGATCCATTCCATTTCAGAGGAAAACTTTTGTTGACATTTTATTAATTAGTTTTTTCATGTTTTTGTAGACCAAATTCTGTCATTTTCAGTCCAAGTAACTTCTATTAGAGTTATTTGGATGCCTGAAAACTGAAAGAGAAAAGCATTCATTGAAGAGAAAAACAAAAACATATTATTGATAAGCTACTTGCACTCTTGGTCTGTGGCTCCAAAGGCTCTTTGTGAGCTTTAAAACTTTAGCATAAAAATTTTCAAAGGCTTTAGGACAGCAGTGAGGTGGTTTGAGGACACACATGAGGCCTTGGACCACATAGCAAGGGAGGAAGGTCAGTACACCCTACTGCAGCCAAAACTGCTGCTGCCCGGTGAGGTCCCCTTGGTGGTAGGATCTGATGCCCTCAGCAATCTGTGGCTTCTGGACCATTGGTTCAGGGTAGCAGTTTTCAAACTTTTGTGCAAGGTTCCCTTTTGTGTTTTTTTTTGTTTGTTGTTTGTTTGTTTTTTTCCCCCAGACTCTGGGATGGCTGGCTCCTACACTCCCTAGCTCTGATAGCTAAAATCACAGGTTGCCTTTCACACAAGCTTCCAGAGCTAACAGAGCTGCAAGTGCTGGGGCAGTGCTGCAGGAGTGAGGTAAGTGAGAAGAAAGTAGAGGTAGATGGACAGAAGCTGGCTGGAATTTTCCTCTGTGCCTTAGAAATTATCTTCTGCTTCCACACCCTGGGGGGCCAACCCAGTTTGAAAACTGCTTTTGACCTCAATTGAATTATATAAGCACTGATTTCTTCCCTCAAGGGTCACCTAATTATGTGCATGATACTATGAAATAACCCACTGCACACGAGCCTCCAGGACTGTTCGAATATCAATGCTCTGCAAGATACTTGTTTTAATATGTTCGAATTAGTCACACTAGAAAATATTGTTCGGTTTTAATGCCCACTTCCGTGCTTGGAAGTCAAAACTTTTCACATTTATCTTCTTCTGACACAATCGGTACAGGCTGCCATCCTGTTCCCCCTCTTCGTCTCCAACTCTGCCAAAAGAGAATGTCAAAGTACAAAGTCTAACTGCGTTAGAATAATGCTTTCCTTGTGTTAGAGAGAGCTACTGACCGATGTGAAAGGCCTTTTATTGATGTTCTGGACAATAAAAATGAAATACAGATTAGCCTTTAGAAAGAGAATCGAATTTTCCCATCCTTATAATACCTTAAAGATTCTTCTGTGAGTAAGCTAGGAAAAAAAATATGTGTACACTTTTATGTTATTGCCTTTTCTTTGTTCTCTGTCTTTTTTAAAGTCTAAGTGAAACTTACCCCTTTGTGAGAGCTGGAATCAATCTGACATTGATTTTCGCATTTTAACAAAACCTCACTTTCTTAGTACAAAATACTTGAAAAAAAATATGACAATAATCTTAATTAAGAACGTGTACTGGCAATTACATGGAAGGCACAATTGCATAAAATTAATTAATTTCCCCATAAGTATTTTCTTTAAAATTAAAGCTTTCTTTCAGATATTTTTTTTTTTAATAATAATTCTGTACTTTTACAGTATGGAAATATCTAAATATTCCTATAGTGTAACTCGGTACTCCTGCAGTATAGAAATATATATGTAAATACATTTATTGGAAGTTAAAGCTTTCTTTCATATAAATTTAAAAGAAAACTCCCATATTCTTACAACATATATTCTTATACTCTACATGTTCATACATATACATGTGAATAAATCAGTTATATGGGTATGGTAAGGATTTTGTAATTGTAAAACTAATCAGATAGAGTATGTGATTTAAGAAGTTGTCATGTAAAGGTTTTTAAAGCATATGAATATTATACCTATATGTTATTCATTGCGAATAAAGTCAAATTTTAAAACAACTTTCTGTTAAAGTTTCTGGTATGTGAACTCCTTCAGAGACTAGCACTTACACATGAATTGAAGATAAAAATTTTAGAGGTTGTTAAAAAGAATGAGAATCAATCAAAAACCCATTATACTGCACACAGTATATAGGATGAGTACAATATGGATTACCAGTAGTCTGAATTTAATAGTACATTAATATTTTAGTGCGACTTACAATTTAGTGCTAAATTAGCTACTTATTTCAGTAAGGCTTCCCAGTATGGTTAGTGAAGAAATTTTGGGCTAGTGAGTCATCAAGTGCTAAAATGGAGACATATCAGAAGGCTACTAAATGTTTTCTCTGCAGCAGATCAATGTATATTCCCAAAGGAGACAGAAGTATGAAGAGCTGCATGCGTACACCCTTATAGATGAAAATTCCTTTAGCTTTCTACAAACTTCAGTAGGGAGATAATAGCTTTGCAGGAAATGCCTCTAGATAGACTATCATCTCATAATTCAGGAGATGATGGCACTTGCTTTTTCTTGGGAACCGATGATCATGAAGAAGAGTAAATTTTATATCTTACTTCACAGCATGTGCCAGAATAGCAGAAATGTAGTTCACGGTTTCTTCAAGAAAATGACAAATTAACAGATTTTATTATTCCTCCCATTTCCTCCATTTACAGAATCACAGAATCACAAAATGGATGAGGTTGGAAAGGACCTTTGGAGGTCCAACCTACCCTGCTCAAGCAGTGCCATCTAAAGCTGCTCGCCCAGGAACACATCCAGAACAGCTTTTGAATATATCTAGGATGGATGCTCCACAACCTCCCCGATCAACCTGTTCCAGGGATCAGTGATCCCTACAGTGAAAAGTGTTTCCTAATGTTCAGACAGAACCTTCTTTGTTTCAGTTTGGGCCCGTTGCCTCTGATCCTGTCACTGAGTAACACTGAATAAAGCCTGCTCCATCCTCTTTGCACCCTCCCTTCAGATATGTATATATGTTGAGGAGATCCTCCCTGTGCCTTTTCTAGGCTAAACAGTCCTAACTGTCTCAGCCTGTGCTCACAGGGGAGATGCTCCAGTCTTTTAATCATCTATGTTGTCTTCATTAGACTCTCTCCAATTTGCCCATGTCTCTCTTGTACAGAGGAGCCTGGAACTGGGTGCTGTACTCGAGATGTGGCCTCAACAGTGCTGAGTAGAGGGGAAGGATCACCTCCCTCCACCTGCTGGCAATACTTTGTCTAATGCAGCCCAGGTTGTCATTAGCCTTTGCTGCAAGGGCACATTGCTGGCTCATGTTCAACTTGGTTTCCAAGTGGACCCTCAGATCCTCTTCTGCAAAGCTGCATAGATTGTTATTCATGGAATACCTGTTTTCTAGTTGTTTTTTTTTTTTTTACTGGAAGGTGATGGAGGGGAACTGTTAAAGGAAAATACTTTTTCCAATGATTTATATAAAAGGAACGGAAAAAAATAACAGGTGGTATGAGAATGAATGGAAAAAATGCTTACTCATAGAAGACAGAGGCCCTTAAAATGATGTTACCATTCGGTGCAACAGTGCATGCCCAAGCAGCTGTTCTTATGCAGGGTTCCGCGTTCAGAAACAGCTGGGTGTTACTACATCCTAATGACTCAGAAAGTCATCAAATATTGGAACATCTTACCATCAAATCATTCCTTTTGCAAATGCAACTGCCTTTTTTTGTAATACTAAAACTGAAAGCATTATTGGAACAAAGGAGATGCTGAATGGCTTCTCCCTTGTTTCCTCTCTTTGCTTGACAAATTAACACAAGCGCAACCTACAGTTCTCAACTAGAGCTAGAGAAGGACAGATCCTGTCGTTCAGTCTCAAATGCTAAGTTAGATTCTTCTGTTCAGCTGTTAAGCTGATGCATAAAGAATATCCCTTGAAGGTTTCTGTCTTGTTTCTGAACAATTAGATATTTATCTCTTGCTAATTCTGGATGAACGTGTTTTTTTTCTGAATAGAGATTTTTCATGTTCCATTATCAGTTACCCATGAAAGGTAGATATGGACAGAGATATACAACAATTACAATATTTATTATAGATATTAGAAGAATTAATTTGCACATGAATCAGATTCCTTTTAAATTCTCTCCATAACTCTTTTCCATATCTAGCCAGTAAAAATGGAATAAGTATAACATGCTTTGAAATAAGACACTAAATGAGAAAAATCATCACATTTATTAGGTTACTTCTTCAAGGCTGATTACCAGCATATTGATGCCACTTCTCTAGAGTCCTGGAAATTCTCAAATGAATTGCATTACAATTCTCAATTTAAAAAGTAAATAATTCCAATACTTATGACTGCTACTTTTGTTAAGAAACACTTATAGTTATTCTCATTTTACTCTTAATTTCATATGAAGAAACAACAATTCAGAAATCAGTCAATCTTCTTTACCAGAAGCAGAATTAGAGAAAGGTCTCTCAAATAGTGTGACATCCCACAGATGCATGAAAGAGCATTGCTGTGTGCAGATTGAACTAGAACGCAAAAGAAAGTATCAAGTTTCTGCAGAAGAATCACTCTTTGGCAACGCTTAACCTGTTACCAAAGCAGAACTTTAGAGAGGTGAAAGAATTTGATGAAATTATGTAACTGAATACCTCAAGCAAGTCCTGAATTCCCAAATAAGAAATTTACATGCTGAAAAGAGAGTAGGATTTGAAGAAAGAGATCAATAAACAAAGGGATATAATACAATTTGGATGAGTTTTCCATTCAAGGACCATGGGAAATTTATCTATAAACTACTTCTGGCTGTGTTCATATGAACAGCTTTACAACAAAATAGTTTCCAAAATTGCCTCAGTGTGATATTGTATTGACACAATAAACATTTTAGTTCACTCTAATTTTGAGCTCTAAAACATGATCTTGATCCTCTTCAGTCTGTTGCTGAAGATCAGAGTCACCGAAGCTCAGGAAACAGAAAGCAGAACTCAAATTGTATTCATGTTGCATTCATATCAACAGCATCCCTGAAGCCAAATGTAGGCAAGCAAGCACTTCCACCCACCCCAGCTATCTACTCCACACAGTGTTGAAAGTGTTAGTTCTCAGTCTAGCCTCTAGAGCTTCTTTCCAGTCTGCCTGTCTGCCCTTAAAAGTAGTAAAACCCATCTTTATGTCCACACATTCAAACGAAAGCATAGAAATCCAAGCTTCATCCAGCATTAAAGCACTCTCTCAGTAGTCAAAGCCATAAAATCTCTTTTGCCAAAGAGACGGAGTGTAACTATTTCTCCTCACACCAACACCAAAAGGAACTGTTGCTCTATGGAGCACTTCTTGAAATTGTGATGCATGTATCTGCATGTTGTCCATGGTCTCCAATACCATAAGCATAAAAATAACTTCACAGAGAAGAAAACGGTGCTCAGTGAGCCATTTTAGGTCAACATTATTCCAGGATCCCTTGGAACTAATTTCTTGAAGTGTCAAGGACAGTCAGATTTTATTGCAAGGCTCTCAAAGCACAAGTGAGTTGAGACTCCATGTTAAAGAATGAGTCATTACCTTCTTCTGCAGTATCCCTTAATAAATTAATTCTTGTTTTCATGATCTGCTTGACATAATTTAAAAAAAACAATGGCTATGCACCTTCACTCCTCTCAACACCAGGTTTCCATCTCCAGTGGACAGCCCCAAGCAGAACATGACGCATTTGAGAATTCCTCAGAGCTTTGAGTTCCAAATATATGAAACCATGCTATTCTTTGTGTCATATTATTATCATCCACAAAGGTAAATAACTCTGAGGTGAAAAATGAAAAAGTTTCAGAGGCTTCAGCTGCCCCAACAAACAGAGAGATATGAGGACAAGGCACAAACAGGTGCCAGACACCATAGCAACATATTTTCATTTCTTGTTTAAGTTTTCAAGCTTGCTGCTGCCTCTCATCTTCAGAAGCATGAATCATCCAGAACATCCAGACATGAAAATCCAAAGTCATGTGAACAGTGGCAATATGAATGTATGAAAGCATTTCTGCATAGACAGCTTTGAATAATTTTACCTAATCCAAGCATGCCTGTGTAAGTTATTTTAGTTTGAAAAAATGAGGTTTGTTTTGCACTTTTTAATTCACATCTCAAATGCAAAAGGTCAACTTAACAAGTCTAAATACATTTCAGATAATAGGAAGTCGCTGGCTCTTCTTTTTCACTTGGACCCTGGCCCAACCTTTATGTGTCAGTGTCTTTGTACAGTACCTTTCATCACAGATACGTGAGAGGCAGTAGCAGAGACCTTTCATACGTTGTTTCTTGGTGGTGGTCTCACAGAAAAGTCCACTTCATTTGTCAGAAGTGCAGAATCTCTACTTTGGCTTGTCTGGCTGCTTCTTCCTCTAGCAGGACACAGATTCCAGCTGGGTCGGTGCTGCCAGCTTAATCATCTGCTGTTCCTTGTGACCTAGCTTCACCCCCAAATTCCTCACCATCTAAATATACGAATAGCTGTATAACACAATTTAGTTGAGTTTATAATACGCTATGGCTCAAAACCCTGCCATCAGTTTGTGTAATTGGTAGAGAATCAAATGAATAAATAAACTCCTTCTGAATAGAAAATTTAACCTATATTGTCATTCATGTACCAGATTTTCTCTTTTATATTTTTGCTTCTGCAATCTATTTTAGTCACATTTTTTTTCTTCAGATTGGGAAAGAACAAAGACAACCTGTAAATTCCAGTACTGATTAAACATTTTGTCATATTTTTCATGGATGAATTCATAGCTATTTGCAAGTATTTTAACACTCAGAACAATTTGGGTTAAATAGCTATTTTCTTGCCATTTGTTCAGAAACATGACTTCTGCTTGCACTCTTGATGTCTTTGTTGGAGGCAGCCAAATCCAGTAACCACCCAGACGAAAAGATGCTGCAGCTCTGTGCACCAGGTTCAGCCAGCAGCCAGGCTGAGCACGCGTGCCTGACAGGTGAGCATGCACACACAAACACACACACACACACGGCCAGAGACACAGACCGACACCTACACAAATGCACAGTGCTCACAGAACATGAACCAGTTCCCCCAATCAGATCCCCCGATCAAGCTGAAGTCAGCTGGTGGAATACGTACATAGACATGCAAGCACCATGGGTCCCTTCAGCAGCGGGCCTTAGACACTCAGCCCAGGAGCTGGCCTCAACTCCACCACTCTCCCAGCTGCTGGCACCAGCACATGAGGTTCGCAGACCCCCACCAGCTGCTAGAGCTCAGACATCTTATCCTACTGACCAGCCAGACCAGTTTGGAGTTCATTGCACCAGCACCTGCTTAGCATAGACAACATAGCCACATGGAAAATAGAAATGCCCTTTAATGAGAAGATGGGATAGACTACAGGGCTCAGAAATGAGTACTCATCATCAGCCTATTTACACTGAACAGCCTTTTGTCTCCTTTCCCCCTGTCTCTTTGCCTTTTATCCTCTACTCCACCTATTTCTGACACTTGTTCTCTATATACCTTAGTCTCTTTCCCATCTATGGTTCTTCCTTTAAACATCTCAAAATAAGTTCCACGCATCCTCAGGATCCCTTCAAAACATCGTTCAGCAATATTTTTTATATCAATAAAAAATGCTTTTCCTCTCTGCATCCCAGAGTAAGTCCCACATGCTCTACAGCCTGAAGGCCCTTCTAGGAGGGAGCCTCTCCAAGTGATTTCTCTGAGTGGTTTTCCACTCACATGGGATTTCTTACCCATCACTGCTCCTCTGACATTTATTGTGCCTTTGTCTTTTCCATGATCATCTTTAGGCACTAAACAGTCTGACAAACTTGATACTACACCTATGACAGTAGACAAGGCATCAGTAGATTTATGTTAAAACTGAAGACCATCAGCTAGTTCTCAGAGATGAGACAGGATGATGACATTCTTGACAGGCCACAGATATCTTCCAGGTCTCCGTTTTCCCAGCTGAGTCTCTCTGTGCCTCTCTTTCTAACTGGTCTCTTCTGCTTGCTTGGTCACTCTCCTGGACAAAACTGCCATCCGGTTTCTCTCCAAGACTATTTTTCTATTAAGTGTTCACTGTCCCTTCTGTGCTTTTTAATCTAAAGACTTTCAAATCATGGCATCTTGTGGTAAAAGTAGTTATACTTTGTGAGTAAGATCATAACTACTTTTGAATGCATCATATTCTGGTAATCCTGTTGTCTAATGATTTTCTGAAACTTTCCAAAATCCAAAGCAAATGCACACAAAACGTCTAACCAGTTTCTGCATCTACCTAGGAAATCTGAAATACAACTTCTGTTTTCTTGATGTTCAGTCTCAGAGTAGCATTTCTTCTACCTGATTTTTTGCTGAAAGTAATGATTTTCACTTTACCTACCATTTTCACTCCCACTCTGATACTATTTCAAAAATATATTTGTATACACTAAGAGGCTCATTATAAATATATAGATAATGTATCAATATAACATCCTTAAGTCATAAACATTCTCAAAATATTTATTTTTTTGTAGCCAAGAAAATAACAGAAATATTTATCTTCTAAGCTAACCAGTTTTGGAGCTACTACAAAAACAAAAAAAAATTAAAAATGCCAGATAATATTCAGGGATAGCATAATTTAAAATGTCACCAAAAAAAATTGTGTTGTGAGGAGAGAGAGAGAACACATTAAAAAATCAGAAAAATCTGTTTATTTCTGAGCAGTTTAGGGATTGTTTGCTTTTTAATAGGGAAATCTTCTATTGTAATTATGGATCAGCAACTGCTACTCCATAGTACGGAAGCTTTCTGTCTAATTTTGCTCTTTCCTTTTTTTTTTTTTTTCTGAGAAAAATAACTTATAAATATTTCAGTTTCCAATTACTGTAAGATAAAGAGCAATGCTGAAATGCTGAAATCTTGAATAAGGGCACAAATTGTAGTACACCAAAGAAAATATGCAAGGAAAGGGTTTTGTTAAACTGTTGCAAAGCACTGATGCAACACAAATGTTTTGAGGAATACAGTTTTGAAGCCCTCATATTATGTTCTGCTTCCTTCTTCTGCTGGTTGAAATTTGAGACACTTTTGCTACTATTGAGACCAATAGCAGAAGTCCTACAGTCTTCAATCTACAGGGACGTTTTTTTTTGTTTTTACATGTATACATTGGCGTTAGTGACAAGAATATCATATTATTGTAAAATGTGTTGACAACAGAATATTTGGCTCTTAAGGATATATTTGCACCCTTTTTAAGGATCCATATAAAATTACAGACTTTTCTGTTATATTAAATATTTTTCAAACAGCTAGTTTTTGAATCTCAGTCATTACAAAACATCAATGGTTGTAGTACAGCTAATAATCATATGCATAAATATATGTACATTGAAATGTAAATTGCTTCAGAAATGAAGGATGTATTATCAAAAGTGGAGTAATAAATGACAGTTTTCTACATTTTACATATATATTTGAATGAAGGATGACTAAGCTCATTCCTCATAACACAGTCAAAACATCTGAAACGTGGCAGCTTTATATAAGAAAGCCAGAATTCAAAAATATGTTAAAATATATTGCAACATAAAAAGAAGCTTTAATTTTAATGTATGATAGCTCTGATAAACATCAGTATTACACCAAGAGTCCTTTAGCATGACAGCATCTCAGTATATTATTATGAAAAGAAAATAATTATAGAACCAAAGTTGTTTTCACACAATAAAAAACACTCTTAGGAAAACAGTATGAGAATAGCTTTCCTTGTTTCATATGTGGTTTTTAGTTTCTACAGATATTTTTCAATGAGTGTTAATGATATTAATCTTTCACAGTAAACACGGGAAACTGCAAAAAACTTAGTAAACCAAAATCACACTATAAGTACTACTTGTTACAGCAAGATGGAGGTTCAGTAGAAAAAGAATATTTGATTATTCCTCATTCCTGCAGCTTTTCATTGCAGGCTACACAGCTAAATCAAACTACAAGGATGACTCTAATTCCACAAATTATGGTTTTCAGAAGGTGTTCCTTCAGAGCATCATCATACACAATTATTCAAACAAGATGTATGTTTGAAGGAAAAGCCATATCCTGTGGTTATACTTCAGTTAGAAATAGTTGAAGCTAGATATCTCAGCTGTCAGTATTATGACCTAGTTCCAGAAGCTCTTGAATTTCAGTGGATTGTCCCTCCTTTTAAAATTAATTGTAAGCTATCAGTTCCAGAGAAGGAAGACTGAACACAAAAAATTAAGTCTTGTTTGGGTCAATTTTACTTATTTGAACAGATTTTCTCAATTCTAGTGCAAGCTAATACAGCTTCATATCAGCAGTTAAGAATCTCCCTGCAGAGAACAGAATTGAATTTTTTTTTTTTTTTTTTTTTGGTGGGAAAAGCTGTGTAACAGAGTTCTGTTTCCCGTATCAGTTCAGTGACAGCTCATCATTACTTCGTGACTGAAGGCTGTGCTGAACACTCGGCAGAACTGAGCTTATTCTGTTGACAAAGCAGGATTTCACTGCAATCTGCTGAAATGCCTAACCAGAGGAGGGATAGGCCACCTCTTACAGCACACAGGTTCCTCTAAGACATCTTCCTGCTGTAGTTTCTTTGCACAGCTAGACTTGTAGCTGAAATAAAATATCATCTGTGGTGTTTCAGACAGCAAGATGGTATGTGATATTCAAAAGCAGAGAGAAGTCCCTACAGTGACATGCGGCATATGCACATTTTTATATAGAGAGAGATTTAATGTTTTAAAAGTAGGAGAATTTTCCCAAAATTATTTAGAAAAGCATTGCCTTGATTATGCTGTCATTAATCCAAAAAATAGAAAGGCTGACTTAAATGATTACTACATACCTTTCTGTATACTTATGGTATGAATCAGTTATTAATTATATGATTATACATTATTTTTTACTGTGAACTTAGCTCCTTTACATGCCTGGTATAGACTCGTTTTCCCTAAGTATCTAATGCTTAACATTTTGAACTATGAAACATTCCTTTCAACACTTTCTCTAAAAACACAATTCTCAGTTCCTAAATCTCATTGGACATGTTGGAATTCAGAGACATGTCTATGAGGCATGCCATGGCAAGGCTACAAAATAGGAAAAAAAAAGAATGTCCCTACGAAAAAAGGAAAAAGGAAAAAAAAAAACACAACAAACAAAAAGGTAGAAAGGAAGCTACCTCAGGGTAGAGAAAAAGTCACATTATTCTCCGTATGGTCCTCTGGGTTACTGAGGCCCCCAAGTTAAAATACAGACATGGAGAGATCCTGTATGATAAGCGTGGCTCAAAAGAAAAGAGGGTGGTTATATAAAACCTACATCCTCTCTCCCCTCCAAAAAATCCAAGAATAAGATTGTTTTCGTGGGGAGAGTGACAGATTTGATTGCAGTACCACTAAAATATCGTGCTTTTATCACTTGCCCTCATTTCAGTTTTAATAAGCTCTCTTGGCTCTCTTATCTTTTTATGTTCACTCCACAGCAATTAAACAGAAATGCAAATGTCATACTCATTTTTATAACAGTGCCTCTTATAAAACTGCAATAAAGTCAGAAAATGATATATTTGTTAAATGATCTATCATCTTTTTGTCAACAAAATCCAGCTAATATGAGAATAATGCCTGCGTATGTACCATACGCATGTTTGCATGTTGCATAAACATGGGAGGATTATTGCTCACAATTCTAGCACAACTTCCGAGGAAGCATTAGACTTTGAAAGATCAAATCATACGACAGGAAGAGAATTTATGAATATTCAGTTTGGATTTCAAAACAGCTGTTCTATTTGACCATTAAAAAAATTACCCCTTTTTTATTCACTATATCCAAACATACAGTAAAGTGAGACTGCATTCATACAAATATCTGGTAACTACTTTAATTCAGATGCGTTTTCATACAGCCCTCTTCCCCCTTTAAAGTGAAGCCTCATCATAGAATAAACAAGAGAGTTCAGATTTATTTTTCTCCATTTTTCTCTGAAACCAACATAGCAATTCAATCAAGAAACAGAGAGTATAAAACACAAAATTATTCAATAATCATCCATCTTGAATAATGAAAAACATACCGTCAGAGTGATGACAGCTGATCACTACCACCAGTACAAAAGACCTAACCCAAAGTATGAGGGTGTGCTCTGCGGCTAGACATATTCTGACACAAAACCTCATCCGTCTCCAGCTCAGGTATTTGCCTGTGACCTCAGCCAAAGGCAGCCAAGTGTTTCACACTCTGTAATACATTTGCCTCATCATCCGTGAAGTGTAAAAGTGTTATTTTGCAGAGGAGGAACTGACACAGAAAGACTACGTCCCCAGGTCTCCCAAATAGTAATATGACTAAATAGCACAAAAATATTTTAACTCCACTTCTGAACACTTACCTTCTGTAATCAACTCCATTTCTGAATTAGCGTGTTACGGGGTGAAGGAGCAGGAGCCAGAAAGAACATATGAAAGAAAAAGCTACATTTCTATTTTATTTGTAGCATATAAATATGACCTTTCCTTGAGACTCTATTATTTTTTCTTCCACTTTACACGAACTATTCATAGCCATGTGCAACAGCGGGGTGGTAACATCAGGAAAATGGCAGGAGGGAAATCAAGACGCAGGTAGCCTAAAGATCAGTGACTGAGCCTGTGTCATACAGCAACACGTTATGGTAGATGAGAAGAATCAGGCAAAATAAAGGGCTGTATTGAGTTTACATGGCAAGGTGTTGGCAGCAGAGGAGGCCTGTGCAAGAAGAAGCCAGGGGCTGCCCTGTGCCAGACAGACCCTGTTCCAGCCAGCTCCAATAGATCTACCTCATGACACAGCTGAACCCAGCAGCCAAGCTGTCCGTGCCCCTGGGAAAGCATATTTAAGAATGCGTTTAAGAAAAAAACACTGTGTAACAGCTACAAGAGAGAGGACTGAGAAAAAACTGTTAGAAACAGCCCTGCAGACACTAAGTTTGGTGAAGGAGGAGGAAAAGGTGCTGCAGATGCTGGAGCAGAGATTCCCCTGCAGCCCATGGAAAAAAACATGGTGATGTATGTTATCACCATGGAGAATCACAGGGGAGCAGATATCCACACTGCAGCCCATGAAGGACTCCATGCCACAGCATGTGGACATGCCATGAAGGAAGTTACAGCCTATGAAGATCAAGTACAGGAGTAGGTTTTCTGGAAGGAGCTGCATCCCATGTGGGACTTATGCTAGACAAGTTTGTTCCTGAAGGGGTACACCCTGTGGAAAGGACCTGTGCTGGAGTAAATCTTGAAGAACTGCAGTCCATGGGAAGGACCCAAATTGGAGTAGCTTATGAAGGACTGTATCCTGTGGCAGGGACCCTACACTAAAGCAGGGTAAAAATGTGAGGAGGAAGGAGCAGCAGAGATGAACTGTTATGACCTGACTGCAACCCTCTTTCCCTGTCCCCCTGTGCCGTACCGGGTTGACAGGGAAGAGGTAGAGGAGTTGAGAATGAAGGATTGAAGCTGAGCCTGGGGAGAAGGAGGAGACCAGGGGAAGCTGTTCTTAGTTTTGTCTTTGTTCTCACAATCCTTCTCTTTTTCTTTTTTAATTGGCAATAAATTAAATTAATTTTCCGTTAAGTCAAGTCTATTTTGCCCATAAAGGTAATTGGTAAGTGATCTCCCGGTCTTTATCTTGACCCACAAGCTTTTTCATCTTATTTTTTCCTCTATCCTGTTGAAAAGGGGGAGTCAGAGAGCAGCTGGGTGGGAATCTGGCAGCCAGCCAAGGTTAATGCACCGCAAGGGTAAATCATTAAGTTCCTACTGGCACTCAAAGTAATCTTGAATCCCAAAGGTATGAGAAAAAAAATTGTTTTAATTTTTATTACTGCTTATTTTTTAATGATATTTTATTAATTTTATCATTCTGCTCAGAAATATCCTTATATATTAAAAATTACCTTGTTTTATATATATTGTAATTTTCAAAAAGTATATTCATTAGATATGAGATGCATGATTTTTGGCAGAGTTACAGAAAAAAGAGATAGAACCAACACAAAGATGACATGGTAGGTAGGAGCATCACTTGTTTAAGCATCACTTTTGGAGACTAGACAAGATCACTTTGATGCACCATACGAAGCATTCTGTTATAATTTTGAATACTAAAAGGCATAAAAAGACCATAAAACGTAGCCTGACTGAAAAGCTGTCTTTAAAAAGAACAGAACAACACTGCATTGCAAAAGAAATGGTTTGAATCACATGCGAGGGCCACTATGTATTAAGAAAGGACTACAAAATACAACACTACCTACAGCGGGCCCAAGACAGAGTTCATCTTTTCTAAATTGGAAGTAATTTATTTTGTCTATTAATTTTTAAAGATGTGTTTGCTGATTTCTCTTCATCGTTGCTATGGCTCAACATTTTAATTTTGTCATCCTAAAAAGCTAGTATCTACTTTGCTCTCACTTTTTTCTTTTATTTTTTTTTTTAATGACATCTACACTGCATTGATAGCAAAAACATAACCCTAACCGGTCATATAATGTGATGAACAGAAAAATAAATGCAGAATCACGCAAGTTTCCAATAGTCCTTCTCACATGTTTTCCAAAACACTGGTAGCACAAGCTCAAAGACTGTGTCTTCAGGAAGGGAAGTAGCTGTAGGTACAAAGCCTCATCTCCAGTATGCAACAAACAATAATAGCTTTTGAACAGATATAACTTAAAAAGGTGATTTTTTGATAGAATATTTGGTGTTTCTTATAACAGATTTTCAACCTTCACTTTGGTAGTTAGTAAATATAATAATAATAATTATAATAATAATTATTAATAATAATAAACAACTAAAAGGCACAAAAATAATTCTAATCTAAATGCCTCATCCAAAATAAATCAGTTCCCAAAAATGGAACAGTCCTCCTTAGCCATACTTTGATGTTGTTTCCAAACACATTGCATCTCTCTGTGAAATTTCTATTTCATTTCATTTTATATTCTAAGTAGCAAACAAGAGCAACTGAAAAGGAGGCAAAGTGGCATTACCATGCAGCAGAACTAGCCCAGAATGGTTACTGCTGTAGGTCCCGAGAGGCAGTCGTGTTACGTTGCATGCATATAATCTGGCCCACTCCCTAGAGAAGAAGACTGAATGGGACGTATCATTCAGTATTTCTAAAAGGTTGAACCTAGGGTTTGGATGCTTTCATTGTTTAGCCAATTGAAGTAACTTAAATGCAGCTGCTATTTACTAAGTAGGCTGGCCTTTATGATCTCTTTAATAGGTCACAGTTAGATACTCAACAGTAGAGGCACATAAACATTTACAACGAATCATAGATTTTACAAATCTGTGTCTCTCTTTACACTCTTATAAATGCCTTTATACTGAAAATAAACTGAAATCCCATATGTTTTCCCTGTAGTTCAAGTCTTAGAATTGTAACATATTATTTGTATTCTAGTAGTGTCAAAATGGTCTGGACAAAATGAATGCCTCCCTGTTTTAGGTGTTGTGTATAAACACTCAAGAAGAAAGCCCGTGACTGAAAATCTTACATTAGAAAAGAATTGACCTTTCATAGAGAGGAGGGAGAGTGCTTAAGATACAAAGTCACATCTTTTTTTACTTCTTTTTTCTGAAATTTTACTTCCTTTTTTTCTAAAATTGTAAAATAAGTAAGGACGAGTGTGCTTAGACTACAACTAGTGACAGGTGGATCACCTTTTGAAGAGGTGTTTGAAACGTGTTGTATCTTGAGGAGAAGCAGAATGCAGGCTGGGCAGGCAGGAAGGCTGGCAGGAAGGGAGGCCTGGAGGAAGCCTGGCATTGAGATGAGTGATCTCTTAAGCATCACAGAAAAGGATTAAGGTCACTTTGTTCCTGATCTAAAGTCAGTTGCAGTGAACAGGAACATTTCCACTTGGAGCAGGTTTGTTTTTCTGTAAGTTTCTTTCCTGTCTGAGGGGGAAGAAAAGTTGGAATAAATTCTTTAAGAAGTCAGTCAGCTCGCAACCATGTGCCTTCACAAGGGCTTAATTAGACTTCAGGTGTCCTCAGCTCACCCTGCAAGAGCTGACATAGGAAAGAGGAGTATAAATTCTCGTGAGTCATCTCTGTGCAACTTGCCCTGCAGATGCTGTAAGGTAGGTGCACTGGCACTGCTCTGAGACCAGCTCCTGCCAGCATGCACAGTGCAGAGGAGCCGGCACTGCCTCCTGTAAACAAGACCCAAGGACTGCTGTTCAAGGCTATTTCTCAGGTTGCTTTTCTGAGGCTTTCAATATCCCAAAGTGAAATAAGTCTTGTTATGATTGGTATGGTGGCAGGGAACTGTGTTTTTAAGGAAACTGTTTCTGTAACCAAGTAGTTAGGAGAAGCTCGTGTGTAATAACCTCATTTCCAACAGGGTGTTTGTCGCTCACCAGCCTGGGCTGCAGCACCAAGGACGCTGTTGCATCCTCCGCAGCCAAGAGGAAATGGCCTGCCTCTTGTAGGCGGGATAGGTACCTTGAGTTGATTAGTAATTAGTCATTATCTCAACTCAGTCCAGCTGGGTAAGAATGATTGGTGCCATAGGTGTTTATCTGAAGAGCTGAGGACAGAAAAATGAAAATCCTTAAAATATTATTAAATTGGTTTATAAAATAAATCCATGAAAAGTTGCTACAGATCGTAGATAGGAATACGATCAGTTGCAACCTGAAGCGGACGTGTTCCAGAAACAAGGAGGAAAATATGTGTTTGATTGTTTAAGTTATAACTAAGTCAGCATCTCATATGACACAGATTAAAGAGAGATTTACGCTTTCAGATCGTACATTTATAAAATGGGAAAGAGAATACAGAGAAGATATAGTAAAGACATTACTGTCATTCAATGATAGGACAAGGGCAAATAGATATAAGCTGGAACATAGGAGGTTCTGCTTAAACATGAGGAAGAACTTTTTCACAGTAAGGGTAACAGAAAACTGGAACAGGCTGCCCAGAGAGGTTGTGGAGTCTCCTTCTCTGGAGATGCTCAAAGCTCGCCTGGACACGTTCTTCTGTGATCTGATCTAGGTGGTCCTGCTCCAGCAGGAGGATTGGACTAGATGATCCTTTGAGGTCCCTTCCAATCCCTAACATTCTGTGATTCTGTGACATCCTAAGATATCCTGCTCATGTGGAATACATTTTTAAATACCTTTCTGTGTCACATTAGTAAAAATGCTGTGACTACACAATTTCTTGTTTACAGATAAATGAAACAAACAGCTTTGAAAGCAGAGAGAAAAACTCACTTGAAGAATTATTGCCTGTGTCAGCAGCTGTTACTCAAATTTCTTACATATGGTGCCAAGAAAAAATATGCTTCTTCAGACATATTATAGTACATTGCATCATTGTGTAATTTTGACAGTCTGAGAGATATTTATTTCTTGAATTCTGTTTAGACGAGTACATATAACAAAGCTTAGAGGAATTTAAAGTTATTTAAAACAGTGAAAGCTAAAAGAGTAAAGACCCATATGTCAATATACAATCCCACCCCAAAAAATAGCAGTTGTGTAGACAGATACGAAATCATACAGGGCATACTAAAAAACAAGTCTTGAATGACTGCAGGCAGACACTCTTCCAAGGAAAATCAAGGAGTAAAAAGAAAGCTAATTTTTCATGAGAAAAAAAAAATCTGCAATTAATCTGAGGAAAATTAAATATTTCCAAGAATTATAAAAAAAACAGAATGCTTTGCCAGTAGTCCACTCAAGTATGCTTTAGAGTTACCTGTGTGAAGACCATTCCTATGATTTTCAGAAGATACCCTCTAGAGGGAAGGTGGCTACTTTCAGTAACCTGGGATTAGAGCCTTAAACAGGACCATGAAGCTCAGCTACGGAACTACTCAGAAATCAATACAGACTATGGGACAAAAATTCAAAGTACAATCAAGCAGACAAATGGTGCAGGAAGCATTATGGCTTTAGGTGATAAGATACAGACTCATGAGATCTGTTCTTATGTTATTTTCTCCACTGCTTTTACTAGTCTGTCCTGTGGTAAACTGCTTTTCAGTTTTCCCATGAATAGATGGGTAATATTAACACTTCAATATTTAAGATTATAAAAAGACCTCTATAATAGTTGTGTCCATTCTTAGTCTGCAAAAGACATTACAGGATGGTTTATATTGAAAGAAAACCAACTTACAATTTTGCCAAATCAAGAAGGGAAAAGATGTTTTTTCTTTAGAAATTACTTCATCAGTTAAGAACATTGATATTTAAAAAAAACCACAAAAACAACAAACCAAAAAACTAAAACATTTTCTTTGGTGACAAAAATTGTTTTACAAAACTTGACTTAAATATTCTTGTTTTTAAGACGAAATAGGATTCCTAGGTTTACAGTAGTCAGAAACAATGAAAACGACAAAGAAGAATGATCTCTAGTTATTAGAAGTCTACTTTTCTTTGACAGAACTATATGATTTAAAAATCTATGGTATTGAGAATGCAATATTAATCATCAGGTAGAAATGCTTTTACAAGCCAAATGCTTTGTGAATCTCTGTGCCTAATGTTTCTTAAAGTCAGTTAATAAGTGTTTTTCAAAGATACCAAGATATAGGAAATACAGTCTCATAGACCTCTTTGGAAATTCTAGCAATTAAATATATTTCTAGAATATATTTGAGACATAAATGTAAAAAAAAATGACTATTTATAGTCAATTTCAGTAGATTAAATTGTAATACATGCCTCGAGCTTATGGAGAAAATTAATTTAAAATTTTAACTATTTTCTACATCTTTTCTGGCTGTAAACTCAGGTATTGCCTTTATACCCTACTGATATGAAATACAAATTGTAAATAAGATTTCATTTATTTTTCTTTCAAATAAATGCTTAAAAGAAAATTATTAGAGAGGTGTTTTTTTGGCTGTAATATGTAAACCAGAGTAATTAATACCAGTGTGCCAATGCATCTTATTCCTTTCATAACCACACTTCATAATTGACAAAATTTTCCATGGAGAAGCAGTGTGGTTGTCTTTAAAATACATTTCCATGAGTAGAAACACTGAAAAACACACTCCACTACAACGATATGAGCATGGTCATTGCTGTTGGGCTGTAGTTGGGGAAAGATATCTCACTTGCCAGTATACATGCTTCCTGGTTTTGTATTGGTTTGTTTTCTCATTTCCTCAACTGTCTACCACTTCAAAGTGGAAAGAGCTCATTGCAATTATTGTCACTAATCTGAGAGTACTAGGAGTCTTGCACCATTATTTATTATAAATATTTGTCGCACTTTAAGCAGCTTAATAAATGTGAAGTTTAATACCTTTCGGAGAAATAGCAACTTTGCTCATGCTCAAAGTGACTAGCACACCATTTTTTTCAACAGATGTCTAATAGTACAGTGGAATAGCATCATGATACGTGTATGAAATAGGACTAATCTGACGTAATAAACCATAAAGGTTGAGAAAATACAACATAGACTTTAAAAAGGGGTATGAGCATATAATTTACATGCTGTGTAGCATCATTGTAGTTTATGGTATAAATAATAGAACATTTTCAATTGTATATACATGCTTTTCTCTAAAAAATTAGTAATTGTTCTGAAGAAAAACACTAGCCTTCCTAAGCCATAACTATGCCCCTCAGATTGGTCAGTCCTTGAATGAACAGAAGGCTTCCATTTGTATAAGCATCTATCTGAACAATACAGGAGATCAAATTATCTTGTTATTAAATAATATCCAGATGTATGACTACAAAACTATACTTCTGGAATTCTTTTAAGTACTACCTAAGTGTAAGACAAATGTATTAACATCTAAATATCCACCATCTGCTCCTTTCCCCCCTCCTTCCCAATCCTAGAAATAAATGTTTGAATGACATTTTGAATCTTGAACATTTCAGAAATTGTTAAATTGCAGCTGGTAAATGGTACTCAATGTATTTCAATACTTAAGGAAAATCATGCCCTTTGGGATGTAGAACTTCAAGATTATTTCACTTATCCTGAAATCATGCTTCCTTCAAGCTAGGTTAAGATAAAACCAAATAATATTTCTTTGCAAGATATAAACCAGAAATATATTCACAAAGCACTATTAATAGAGATCTTTACAGGACTGAAAAGACAATTAGATATAGATCTAGCTTGTACTTGTGTAAGTTCCAAACAATCCTTTCACTTTTTAACCTGTTCAGCTGACAATCTAGGAAGAAATGTTTCGTAGTACCTTGGCTGAGGAGACTGCTGTTCTACAATCCACTATCTTCATGTTACTCTCATTAATAATGTCTATTTGCAGATAAATATAGCTTTTAAAAGGCTAGATTAATCTTTAAGGTTATTCAGATACTAGATCTGTACATTTCTATATCAAATTTCCCACTCTTTAACTTTATAACCAGAAATTTCTACCTGTAGATAGAATGTTATCTGCTTATTTCAGCTTTAGAAGTCAGAATGCTTTTATATGATAATGTGCAATTATTAACTGGTCAGAGAATAGTAAGGATAAATGCCACAGCTTGGGGACTCATGAAGTTCAACAAGGCCAAGTGCAAGGTCCTGCACATGAGTCGGGGCAATCCCAAGCACAAGTACAGGCTGGGCGGAGAATGGATTGAGAGCAGCACAGAGGAAAAGCACTTGGGAGTGCTGGTGGATGAGAAGCTCAACATGAGCCAGCAATATGCACTGGCAGCCCAGAAAGCCAACCGTGTCCTGGGCTGCATCAAAAGAAGCGTGGCCAGCAGGTTGAGGGAGGTGATTCTGCCCCTCTACTCTGCTCTCGTGAGACTCCAGCTAGAATACTGTGTTCAGCTCTGGAGTCCCCAATGCAAGAAGGACATGGAGCTACTGGAATGAGTCCAGAGGAGGGCCACGAAGATGACCCGAGGGCTGGAGCACCTCTGCTTTGAAGACAGACTGAGAGAGTTGGGGCTGTTCAGTCTGGAGAAGAGAAGGCTCCGGGGTGATCTTATTGCAGCTTTCCAGTACCTAAAGGGGGCCTGCAGGAAAACTGGAGAGGGACTTTTTACGAGGGCATGTAGTGATAGGACAAGGGGCAATGGATTTAAAATGAAAGAGGGCAGATTTAGATTAGATATAAGGAAGAAATTTTTTACATTGAGAGTGGTGAGGCGCTGGAACAGGTTGCCCAGAGAAGTTGTGGCTGTCCCATTCCTGGAAGGCCAGGTTGGATGAGGCTTTGGACAACCTGGTGTAGTGGAGGGTTTCCCTGCCCATGGCAGGGGGGTTGGAACTAGATGATCTTTGAGGTCCTTCCAACCCTAAGCATTCTATGATTCTATGATTCTGTGACTATTATTAATCATTAGAGGTAAGACTCACATTCTCATCAAGGGGATATAAAAAATTCACTCTGAAATCTTTCAAAATATAATTTGATATTTTACATAAAGGAGGAAACTGATATTTCATAAGCATAAAACTGAAATTAATGTCCATAGTTAATTTATACAGAGTATGTTAAATTGGGTAAAATGATGAGTGAGTATTTGAGAGGCGAGGAACTTGGATAAGTTGACCCAAGATGAGTTAACAATAAGGCTTGTTTGGCCTTTCCTGAACATTCTGTGCATATGTGTTTTTCAACGATACAACGACAACAGCTGAACTGTGAATTAAATACCCTTTTGAACCATGAAATCCTTATTTCCCTCCCAAAAAGAAACAAAAGCAAAAGAGTGCCTATAAAGCAGAAAGCTCAGTCTTTTAAAGTCTGTATTGGGGAACTGAAACTCCCTTTAGGAGCTTTTTGAGCGTTATTATTATATGGAGACATTTCAGACACAGCTTCTTATTACAAAATTTTATCTTTTTTTTTTCCATCAGCAAAAATTTTTGAAAAATATTCCTCCATCATCTTTCAGAACAAAAATATTAAAATATTGACACTTTGTTCAAAATAGAAATCACAGTTTTGGAATTTGTCAGGTTTGGATTTTAGTATTGCTTAATTCAAATTACTTAGTTTTATGGTTGAAAAGCTTAAGAAAAGATATTTGAATAAAGTAACTCAGTTTTTCAGAAGGAATGGTGTACTAGGAATCCTCAAAGGCAGTTGAAACATATTTTCCCAGCTATGAATATTTCTCATTGGCATCTGAATCCCTTCCAGGGGAAATTAGGTATATGGATAATGTTACACAGTACTTCATTAGCATAGTCTGAATTTTATGTTTTGTTTGGAGCTCTCTGCCATCCTCAGACCAGGGACTCAACTATGTAATCCATAGTGAAACGTGTGCAGTGCAGCTTTGAGCCTGAGAGAATTGTTTTAAGATGTGAGAGTATATGTAACCTAAAGTCATACAAGATCAGAAACATACTGTAATTGTTGAGAAAATAACAGCTAAAGATTTCCAGAGGAAACACACTGCCCTGAAATTTTGATATCTTGAAAAAAAAAGCCACAGAAAACCCAGAGCAACTGAGCGTGCCTGAGGATCAGCCCACCTAAAGGAGCAGCAGAGGCCAACTTTTCCCTATCTGATGGCTGTCTCGCCATCAGCATCTCACATGCATCTGGAGTCTCATTTGCTCTGTGGATACATTAAACCTCAGCACATTGCTGCCAGTTGTCTACTGCATCCATTGGCGAATAAGTAACTGCTGAACTGCTCTGTACACTTAACTTGTGCATATACTGTATGCAGAGCCTGCACACCGCAGAAGATGTCTTGCCCAATGTGACCCACTGACAGGTACTTTCTCTCTCCTTGGTGAAAGATTCTCTGGAAAACTGAGTGCTTTTTTTTCAAAATATAATTAACTGGACAATTAGATACATAAAGGTCTTTTGAAGATCTGGACTTTAGGCTGAAAAATGATATCTGTGTATGTTTTTATAGTCTTGTCTTAAAAGATAAAGCAGTTTCAACTTCCTCCGCCACCATACATTTTCTGTATGATTTTGAGCTAGTTCAATTGGATGCTTTTGAATGTTTAAGCACTTGAAGCTCATACAAAGCAGCAGGATTTAGGATCTTAAATATCTAAATGCAACTTGCCTTCTCAGCAGGTCAGGTCTCTCTTCACTTCCTCTGCCTCAAAGGAGTGTTGCAAACGTGAAAGATCAGAGCTGTTCAAATAATGTACAATCCTATATACTACATTAAAAGCACTTAAAGTCAACAGACTTATGTCAGGATCTATAATGAATGGTATTTCAGAAAATAACAAGGTTTTTAAAATCATTGGGGGATAAAAATAAATATCTAAATACTGTGTTGCAGAAAAAAGTTGCCAAAGGAAGTCAGATATACTCCTTCCAATATTTACAAGTGTAACAAATATAGTCAGTCAAAATACAGTAAAGTGATTGAGGAAAGTCACTTCCCACGCGAATTTTAGACTTGCTTATTCATCTTCTCATTCTAGCCTCTTCCAAAAGTTTTAATTCATGAAAGTTTGTCAAGTATCCTAGGTCTGGCACCTGTAGAACAATAAGTACTTTTGATTTACTTCAACAGATATCTGGTCTTTATTGAAAGTTATGATCCACATACGGAATCATAGTTGCCAAATCTATACAGCTATTAAAAAGTTATTCTGATGTTTTACTTGACCACAGTAAACACAATCACCGAATCATAGAACTGTAGAATCATTTCAGTTGGAAAACACCCTGAAGATCAAGTCCAACTGTTAACCTAACACTACCAATTCCACCACTAAACCGTGTCCCTAAGTACCACATCTACACATCTTTTAAATACCTCCAGGGATGTCGACTCAACCACTTCCAGGGGCAGCCTGTTCCACTGCTTGACAACTGTGATGGTGTGCTTCCCTCTTCCTTCCTCTATCTGACCTTTTCCTGTAACCCTGCTCAAGTGATAACCACCAGTGATGGTCATGATGAATGCATCTGGTCATGATGCCTGCATCTGGCTTAGGGTGGATTTGAGGGAGACAAACAAGAACACACTAGCCAAGGACTAATTTATGGTAACACATATACCTGGCCACATTGCTGTTCGGTGTCTGACTCAAGCTGAATTTAGAAGAAACTGGCATCTGCAGTCGGTACGCAAATATGACTATAAGTAAATCATCTTGCTCCATTAATTGTGAGCGGCCCAAGAGCCTTAAGAGTTCTCCTGCCCAGCAGCGGGATGCATGCCAGGATCTCCCGTTTAGTAGGGACATCTCTCAAGGCTACTCCTCGAGGTCAAGAGAATCTTTATCATTTCAGATACTCACTAAGTGAATTTGGAATAAACACACTGAAACTTTGTAATCTTAGCTAAATGATATAAAGGATTGATTATGTATATATAATCCTTTAGACATAAATGTTGACCAAGGCTGGAACTAAGTCTGGATCCAGCTGCTGTGGACCTACGCTCCTCTCTGAGAAGGAGTTTAGAATGCAAGGGAGTCCCTTCTGAACCTTGTGACTCAGCGGGAGGGTCTCCTTAACAGTTTTGTGTGACCCTGTCTTCTACGCAGTAAATAATCAAGTGTACTTTGCCATCGAATCTTGTTAAACCACTGTTGCATTTACCATTGAACTTTGTTAACTCACTGTTTTATATCAATAAAATATATTGCTGCTTCTCTCTTACAAGTGAAGTGCATCACTTCATCCGTGAAAGCAACCCTTTCAGTGAATAAGTTTTTCTAATATCCAATCTAAACCTCCTCTGGCACAACTTGAGGCCATTTCCTCTGGTCCTATCACTTGTTACTTGGGAAAACAGACCGACGCCCACCTCACCACAACCCCCTTTTCAGGTAGTGTAGGGAGCGATAAGGTGTCCCCTCAGCCTCCTTTCTCCAAGCTAAACAATCCCAGTTCCCTCAGCTGCCTCTCACAGGACTTGTTCTCTAGCCCCTTCACCAGCTTGTTGCCTTTCTTTGGCTGCACTCCAGAAGCTCAATGTCTTTGTTGTAGTGAGGGGCCCGAAAGTGAACACAGTATTTGAAGTGTGGTTTCACCAGTGGTGAGTACAAAGGAGACAATCACATACAGTGAAAGAAACTCTTTAAATATTGTAAGTAAAAGCTGCAAGTGGACTAAAAAAGATCAAACAGAAACCACAAAGTTCAGCTTTGGACATCAGAATCAGTGAACGTTCATAAAGTGACACTCACTCACAAAATGTAGAACTCAAATGAGAATATAGTGAATGAGAGTACTATTTCTTTGCAATTTAAAGGAGATAAGTATGTTTCAATCATCAGAACAGAGAATTTGAATATTTTTTAAAGAGGAATCATACTTCCCACTATTTTGGGGTGGGTTTTTTTTTGAATATTATTATTTGCAATTTCCATCTTTTGCAAACACAAATACTTCATCTTAAAAATTGTCAGAGAACACAATTCTAATAAACTTTGTTCATGAAAACATGTAACATTTATAGTAAAAATATGTCACTTAATAGTGTTTGTCTGTTTTTAAACTATCAGGAAGAATCATAAAAAGCTCAGCAAAAGACTTAAATATTAATGAATTTCTTCTACTTGTTCAGTTCATATAACATCAGGCCAGTTTGTACATTATATTTTGAAGTTTCATGACATTTAAAAATGGAGACTTGGCATCTAGTCTCACTTTTCAGTATATTTTCTGTAGAAAAATAAGGAGACATTATCATATGCCTCTGTTTAACCCAGCTTGTCTACTTCATGCACAAGTCAAGTTTGTCTGTGAAAGACTTGCAGATCCTTATCTGCAGGGTACTGTATAGCACAAATTATTATCACAATAATTGATGCTGACAGTATTTATTCACAGCAGTACCACATAAAATTGTTGAGCAAGTTTTGCTATAGCGTTTCAACCATTAGCAATCTAGGATTCTTCAACTGCTAAATACAAAGAGTGAGCAGTTCTGAACAGTCTTTTCCCATTGATTTTTTTGAACTAACAGCCTTTAAAGATGATTAAACGGAGAAATTATGTTCCTTATTATTAATATTTTTTTTAAATAAACACTACCTATAAAATTAAGCAATAAAATCCCTAGTAGCTGAATAACTGTTGTCCACTACATTCTTCTGTCCGTTTCCTTCTCTTTTTTTCTTTTTCTTAAGTAATAATAATTACAAAATCTTGAGAGCTACATGCTGGTCCTTTCCATTAGGACAGGAGAAAGTAACAGTTAGAATCAACTAAAACCCTGAAAGATATCCTGCAAAGCAACAGAATGTCATCAGCACTGGAAAAAGCTTTGCTGACTGGGCTGCTGTCTACTTTTGCAGAAGTCTATGCTTACTACATACATCAAACTGTGTGCTTGTGTATCGTTCTCCATGAACACTGTTTCTTGTGCCATTATTCTTCCCTGAGCATACACTTGTGACTGCAGCTCCTATTGATTTTCTCAGTTAGAGACAGGAATCAGGCTGTACACAGAAGTACTGTATTATCTGCCCTCATTCCTCAAACAGGGAAAGGGAATGCAGCTTGGGGAAATCAAATCATTGTGAGAGGTAAAATATGAAAAAAAGAAGAGGAGTGAGGATGAAAATGAAATATTAGGGATGTCCAAGGATGTGACATGAGAAAAGAACAGAAATGAGACTGTGGGGTGATCTTATTGCAGTCTTCCATTACCTAAAGGGGGACTACATGAAAGCCAGAGAAGGACTTTTTACAAGGGCATGTAGTGATAGGATAAGGGGCAATGGCTCTAAACTGAAAGAGGGTAGATTTCAATTAGATCTAAGGAAGAAATTCTTCCCTCTGAGGGTGGTGAGGCACTGGAATATGTTGTCCACTGAAGTGGTGGATGCCCCATCCCTGGAAGTGTTCAAGGTCAGGTTAGATGGGGCTTTGAGCAATCTGATGTAGTGGAAGGTGTCCCTGCCCATGGCAGGGGGTTAGAACTAGATGATCTTTAAGATTCCTTCCAACTCAAACCATTCTATGATTCTATGATCTCCCCACTCCTGCCCCTCACTTCTTCCTTTTTGTCCTATGGTGGGCCAGCTTTTTAAGGCAAGGCGGAGATGCAAGAGATGATGGGCTTTCAAAGGGAAATGAAAACTAAATTAAAAAAAAAGGAAGGAGAAATGGACAGTCAGCAACTCAACAAGAGGTCCCAGAGAAAACAGCAAGGAGATACAAAGCAGGTACATATATTATGTGTGCACTAGGGCTGCCTTCTTCCTGCAGGATAGGCATGAGTCAAGACATGCTGTGAGTGATGTCATGAGTTTACACCTACTGCTTCAAGGGGATTTTCTGTTTTATACTCCTGAGCTAATTAAGCCATTACCAAAGCCATGGTATTCACAGGCAAGAGAAGCTTGCCCTCTAAAGTGCCCCTCTTTGATGTGGGGGACAGGACCCAGGAGTAAGAAAATGGAACCTATCACACGCAAGCATGCAGAAGGGTTTCCAAAGGGCCATTTGGCATACGAACAAGTGGGTGTCACACCACTAGCTAAAGTAGTTTGGAGGCTTTGAGGGCCTCAAACAGGTGCCCCACAGGTGTGGGTGGGGGCTGCTCTCCCCTAGAAAACACTAGGCACAGGGGAGTACTGCAAATTCAGGGAGGTCCTCACATCCCAGAGGAAAGTTAGGGGACTCGTCAGGATCTTCAGTGCCCACAGCCTATGATGAGAAAACCTAGAAAAAGAATGTTCTGTGGCAAAATTAAAGAAAGAGAAAGACAGTCTGAAACTCATACGGGAAATGAAGAAACTATTTACACTTTTCTTCTTATTCATTCTTAGTTGGATTCCATTTGTGGATAGGGACGAATAGAAAGGACAGACAGACAGATAGATAGATAGACAGACAGATATATTGATAAATAGATAGATCATAGATATATCATTACCTACTAAGTCTTTTTAAGGCACCATCATCTCAACTGCAAGTCATCAAGTCAGTCTTTAAACTGATGGGGAATGAACTAAATTTACTATTCCATCTTTGATATAAACATCCACTGAAACATTCAAACTACCTAGCCTTGCATATACTTCTCAGTGCAGGAGACTGGGATTCTGGGTAATTCTGTAGCTTCTTAGAATAATGTCCATCACACGGGGGGGAAAATAATCAAAAGCGAAGGATTACAAGAAGTGTCCATACAGAACACTGATTCACAGCTGTACTGATTTTCAATATTGTGCATCCCTTCAGAATTGCTGTTTGGTTTTGGTTCTACATAAGTCGTTTCATGTAAGAAATTAATTCAGGCCAAATTAGGCCTTATTTTTTTTTGACTATTTTGTAACCAGATACTTCTATTTCATCAAATTACCATATTTCTATTTCATCAGATTACCTACAGCATTAAATCTGTATTGCCAGACACAGGACAGCATGTTCTTGAACTTTTTGCTGTCAAAGAGTCATACTGCTCTCTGTCCTATTCATAATACGTGATAATTGATTCTAAATTTAGTAATGATTATGTTTTGTTTACATTCCTAAATAAAAGGTATTTTTAAGATTTCTGTACTGAGATTTCGAAAACCTTTTTTCACTTACCCATTATATCAAGGATACTGATATATATTCTTTTTTTTAAAGCACAGTGAGGTTTTTAGCATGAAAAGAGACCAAATGTCAAATATTTAACTTTTTTTACAGTTCACAGAAAGGCTGCTTAGTAAGTCCTATCAGGGATATATTTTTATTTTAGTTAATATCATACGGTTATGACTACTTCAATGATTAGTAGATACAGTAGAACAGAATATAGCATTAAGTAATTGAACTTGTACACAGACAGGCATATGCTGTACCTTTGATTTTCATAATTAGAAATTTTATTTAACTTTCAGAATATAAAGAAGTATTTGATATCTCTGCTGCTACATAAGTAAGCAGATCATTGATAGTAAACAATAATAAAATTATTTTTCACATACAGGCAATTCCATCTTATAAAACTGTTTCTGTGCTGAAACAAACATCAGATTTCCCTCATGTGATTGCTTTTATGAATATATTGAGTGATAATAATTGACTGATAACCTCAGAAGCTCTATGCACTATGGTGAAAAGACAAAGTATATATTTTTGATTGTATGAAATAAAATTTTCTGTAGATTATCAAGTGAATCACAAAATCATCCCTTTCACAAGGAGTCTGATTGTAATTCAAAGACAATATGGAGACAGAGAAATAGCCAAGTATGGTATTAAATGTATATTGCCTATATAGCTGCTACTGTACTGATTGGCACTTTAGCGTGTGCATTGCACATGGATAAAAAATAATGAGTGTATTCATTATAATGTTTGATTCACAATAAAAGACAATTAGGAGGTAAAAATCATGATGTAATGCCTAAGGAAGAGTATACAAAAAATAGAACAAAGGAGGATTCCAGGGTTAGATACAGACTGTTGCATAGTTTGACTTCACCGAGCACTACCAAATTCATCACAAGAAAAAAAACAGTATATATGCTTTCTATTAGCCATTGTGTCTGAATAAGGTTCCCTGTGTGACAAATCCAGATTTAAACCTGTCTTTAAGGTTTACTTAGTAAGCTAAGGATGTTTTTTTTAGTGGTAGAGCAGAATACTGGAGTTATCAGTATCAATAGTAATTCTTTTCCAAGTGACCGATCCTGAAAGATCCCAGAGTAGCCCAGGATCTTCAGTACGCTGAGGGAAGTAGCAGCCAAAATCCTAAATCACAATCCAATAAAATGACTGCATGCGAAAGATAAGCCTGAATATATATCTCAAAAAATATATATTTCAGAATTCAAAACTCAGTATGATGAAAAAATTTTCATTAAGTTGTTAACTCAGATCCTGTCAAAACATTATCACTGCTTGCGCCAGGAGAAACAAAACCCAGGCCCCCTTTAACTTCAGAAGTGTGGGCTTCACCATTACTGGAAAAAAGGTACACTCATACTTCAGCTACAACCTTTTATAATAAGTTTCATGGCACAGCTGAAGGGAAGAATATCTCACCTTGCCTAAAAAAATACTTCAAGAATCAGATATAGCAAACTGGAAAAGAAGCCTGTTCAAATCAGGGAAAAACCAATAACTGTCATGGAATGTTTCCCAAGATTGAGCCATTCATTTTTCAAAAACTCATAAAACTTCTTTTAATCTTCATGTTTTCTAGGTTGCCCTCAAGATCAATCAATTTCTTAAGGTTGTATGATGAATTAAAGATGAAATTGCTGCTTTCTGATCTAAAATTATAAAAACACAGGCCCCTTGCAAGTAAATATACATGTAAATGGTTATGAAAAATTTTTAAAATGTAAGAAGAATTTATCATAGTCACTTTATACATTTGCTCTAAATGCCTCCATTGACTATACAGGCAATGTCATTGCAAAACTATGGAGACATCATTATCTGCATGCTTTTTAAAGCCATTTTAATGTAGCATTATGACTGAAAAACAATTAAAATTCAGGTCTTCAGAGACCCAATGGCAATGCTGTCACAATGCAATTTTAGACAATTCAATTTAGAAGCAGCAGCTGCTTTTCAATGAGATTTTGATGTTTACCCAATTTTGCTGCTGGGTTAATTGAGTCATATTGAGGTCAAGTGGCTTGTCTGCAATCACCCAGATGTAGGCTCAGTGAGAATTACAGTTTAGGACTATCACAGCTATAAACCTCTGTTTCCTCCAACAGGGCAAAAATACAAACACAAATAAAATAATCAATGAAACACTATCAGTTCAAAACTATGTCAGCTACCACAGCAGAAGATTACTTAGGCTACTTGTATTTCTAAAGAATAACCATTAAGCAAAAGGGAAGAAAATACATTAACAAGAAAATGAGAATAAAAGAAGAGTTAAATAGTTTAGAATGTATCTCATCTTAACAAACTGACTTATTTTAAAACGTGCCAACAAGTTAAATTTGAGTAACAACTCAAGCAGTAAAGCTTAAATAAAATCTTCCTTCTGCCACAGGACAAAACAATTTCTTATTGAACTCATTACATAAACTGACTGCTCCTCTGTCTGAAAGCAATATCCAACATTGTAAGCAATGTGAAAAACACATGCTCAAAGAACAACTTGAGCTTCTCAAACCCGCTGCTGAATTCAGCTCAGCTGAAACTATTCTGGGAAAAGATGTCACGGAAAATGGTCCTATATGCAGCTGCAATCTCAGCTGCAGCAATAAATACTTAAAAATGGTAAGTTTTACAGTGGCACACATAAATAATTAAAATTAGCGTATTTTCACCTGAATATCATATTCTTCTCATAAAATTGTATTTTAAACTGCTAAGTAATCCTAGTTTGGAACTTATCTACCCATGGTTAAGCTGCAAGTTATAGTATGCATTACTAGAGACATGAATTTTGATAGGGTTTTGGAGTGAGGGGCAAGATTTTGAATGAGTGTATTCCCATGCACAAGTACAGGTAAATAGGTACTCCAGCACAGAACTGATGGCTCAATTAACAGCAAATGTGATGGACAGAACATGGCTAAAAAGTGCAAGGACAGAGAAGCAGAAGTGTTATATTATGTAGAGGAGGAATAGGTAAGTAGCTGGTGGTGTCATCAAGACAACAAACTAGCAGCAGTAGTATTTCAGAAGGCTTTAAGATAGGCAACATAACATCAAACTGAGGAAAAGGAGTCACAGGAATGAGAGAAGGAGAAGAGCAGCACACCTACGTCAGCCTTTTAATTTGTATCAAGAGTGCACTTTCAAAGATAACTCCTTGATCATGCCTATTGCAGTCTCAGAGTGTACAAAACAGGCTCTTTCAGAGAAAACTAACTGAAAGATTACTCTAAGATCACACTTAATGTGCTCTGACCACCACCACCAGAAGTTCAATCCAAGGTGCCGGGCTGCATCTAGGTTAAAATAAAACACCAGAAGTACATGTAATGTAAATGTCAGATCCACAGCACCAGCTGCTTTGCTCTACATCAAACCCTGCAGCTCTGTATTATTTGCAGTCAGATGCAATCCTTTAAGAGTGTTTAGGAGCAGGTAGAACCTGAAATAGTTTTGGGGAAACTAGTGAAAAGTAAGGCAAAATCCTTTGCAACTTGGAGTGAACATCATCTTTTTAATAATAGAAAAGGAGAGAGATTCACTATAACTGTCAATGGATTAATGTAATCAGAATTTAGGTTGACTTTCAGAGGTCATCGATTCCAAACCCTTACTCAAAATTTAATAACGGACAAATTTGCAAGGATTGGATCATCTCAATTATTTCTGAGTATAACAGAAGTCTATTAGTGCATTGTAGCCTACTCTGACAGCTTGATTTTTCATGAGTAATGTCCATTCTATGTCTTATATCAGTCTATCATACACCTATGTGTACATTCCTCAACACTTATTGAAAGCTATGGGTGTTAATCTTTTTTTTAAGAAAAAGAAAAGTCCAACCTTGAACAATTATATAATGACCCCAAAGAAACTTCAACCTGCATATCTCTACAAATAATGACTAAAAATGTACAAGAGAAATTTCTTTCAATAACCCATTAACAGCCTTTCATAATAAAGCAAATACATATTGATATTCTTTTGGAATTTTCTACTTTTGTTGCAACAGTTCTTGGAAATAGTGTTGAATCATTACATAATGCTATTCCTTAGAGACCTAGTTGTAACACTAAAACATTAAAAAGTTATAATAATTTTGACATCAAAACACCTACTTTTCACTTGTTGCAAATCAACAGTCAATACACTGATGAATACAAAACTATGCTCAAGGAGCAAGGAACAAACTAATAAAGAAGCAGAAATCAAAGTCTACCATTACCCTAGTTTATGTTTTCACACATATGTACATATATACATATTAGCATACATATATATAAAAACACACACTCACATATGTATGCATGCATACATATATAAATGATATTTTCAATATTTCATTTCAATGAAATGTTTTCCCCATGGAAAACATTTTTCTTAAAAGTAAAAATACAGAATAGGCCAATATTTTTCTTTTGGGGCTAAGAAACTGATAGAAGTACTGATTTCAGGTGAAGTATTCTTCATCCACTCTCTCATCTTGAATCTTGTCACTTGAAATTTTTATCTGTGGTACAATTGTTTAATTTGAACTCATACTTTCATGAAAAATCCTAACAGATCAGTATTAAATTTGCCCTGTTTTAACTAACAGTTTTTGACAATTACTGAAAGTTGCCTCCCTCAAAAAATATTTTTACAATATAGAGTATAGCTCTGCTTTTACAATCCTTTGCCAACACTAACTCAAAGGTGATGTATAGCATTAAAACATAATAGCATACAGAACCAGGTAAGGACCAAAACAGTTCTTGTATGTGACTAAAAATATCCCCAACCTTTTTCACACGGACATTGGAACCTTGCAGACTTAAAATGTACAAACGTTTTTTGTTTTACTTCCAGTCTAGTATTAAAGCTATTAGAACCATTAGTTTAGTTATTGGTCATATTGCCATGAGGAGAACATATTTTAGGAGTTGTTCTTTCTCATTTTAAAGATGGTCTCTCTCTCCAGTATTTTGACTGGTTCATCAACTTATTTCTCTGGAGTTATTTTGAACCAGAGACATCGTGGAAAAACCTGAACATTCTCTGATTTCCAAATAAAGATTTAAAAGTGGAATTTTATGTTTGTATTTAATGATTATGTGGAAATTTGATAAATATTACCTTGTAATTCTGGTGGAAATCCAGAACAACTGCTTAAAACAACCCATTGTTTGCCATTTAGATATTTGGCAAGAAAAAAGGATAGGAAGATGACACATAGATGACAGAAAAGAAAGTGATTTATTCTGGTCACATTAAAGTCAAAGAGGGTATATAAGGCTTAAAATTAATTAATCAGAAAAAAAAAGTCTAATAAATAAATGTGGTTTCTGTTTTATTTTCTGGTTTAGAATGTTTCGTAAGTCGAAGCATATTTAATCACAGTTTTTAACATTTACTCGTAAGCATGTATAATAAAGTTAAATAAATAAGAAATTATTGTGTTTTCCTGCATTTTCCACTTTATTTTAGAAGATCCTTTAAGAGTTATAATGATTTTTTTGGGTGAAATTGGTGCACATGTGAACTGTCAACTGACAGAACCAAGTCCAACTATTTCCAAATTGTCAAAAAAAAACCATGTGTGTAAAGAATCATTAACAATTTGTTATTGAAATATGCTTTTAACTAATTTACACTATTAAACAGCTTCTAAAATTTTAGAAATTGTAGCCTTCCAAACTATTAAAAATCTAAAATGCTTCTATCACAGAAATAAATGCTATAATATCACACAATTAGGAAATATCACTTAGACTGATAGTATCATGACTATATATATTGTGGAGAAAAAGTTTCAAAAACTCTTTCTCCTCCCCATTTGCACTCACTTTGGTTAGTGTTAGTTTTAGTACTTTAGTGATCAGTTTTCTAGAACCACTCAAGTATCTTTAATTCTGAAATTTCTTGGTGTTCCTCTGAACACAAATTTTCTCTTTTTCATGTTTTCTGCTTTTGAAACACCTTCCAAAAAGCTCTATGGTAAGGTAATGAAAGTCCTTATTGGGAAACACAGTCCAAAGATTAGAGAGGCAAGAAGATCAGAGATGTTACAGACTTAAGATCAGAGACTGATCATGCACAAGCAGAATTATTAGTGCACAGTCATTATTTCACCAGAAATTTATGACTGCCACACAGGTAATCGAGCTTTTAAAAATGGTATGACCCTGTTTCATTTCTTGCAATCCTCTGTATTTCTTTAGTTGTTTTAGTTACAGACAGGGAAGAGTTTGAAACGTTATTAAAGAAAAGTAGGGAAAAAATAAAAGTACTTGCAGAAGAAGGCCTTGTTGATTGATAGGGTGCTGTTTACATCATTCTTTGGCACAGACTTAAGCTTTCCTGGCAGAGGGAAAGAAGAAGAATAAAAATAACGGAGCCCCTTTGTTTAACAACTGAGTGAAGCAGAGTCCCTTAAGAAAATATTGTGAAACTGCAGACTAAAATAACACACCAGTGTTAGGAGAAGAATAAAATTTTAGTTATTTTGTTTAACAAATGGGCAATCTGCAGGAATACTTTCATTCAATTAAAACCTCTAAGCAAATCAAACAAACAAAGACCCTTTTATTGCAGGCAGGCAAACTTGTGCTGCTTTGAGTGGAGATTCCAGCAAACTATTTCTAGGCACTTAACCCTATAACACCTTTTCCCTTTCTTCTAAGGTGGGACCCCTGTCTTTTGCTATGGTATTGCTCTAGAATGTGACAGGAAAAATGTCTAATTTTCTCTTTAAATCGGTAGTTTCTGTTTTTACTCTCCATTTGGTAGAAGAGGGGAGAGAGGCAACTATAAGTTTGTTGTATTTAGAGAACATAGCCACAGTAATTTAACATTTTATTTAAAAAAAAGCAAACAAACAAATGAAAACCCCACAAAACAAAAAAAAAATACAACAAACAAAAAACATCCATACTTCCACAATAATCTTATTCCTATATGGTGTATATTATCTAGTTCAGCAAAGAGAAGTGCAAAGTCCTGCACCTGGGGAGGAACACCTCCATGCACCAAGATGAGCTGGGGGACACCTATCTGGAAAGCAGCTTGTCAGAAAAGGACCTGAAAAATCCTGGGAAACACTGGGTTGAATATGAACCAGCCTTTGCCTTTGCAGCAAAAAAGGACAACAGTATCCTCAACTGCATTAGATGAAGTATTGCCAGCAGGTGAAGGTAGATGATCCTTCCCATCTACTCAGCGCTGGTGAGGCCACACCTGGAGTATGGTGTGAGGGTGTGAGGAGGACATAGCCAGGCTCATTTCAATGATGTCCAGTCACAGGAGAAGAGACAGTGGACACAAACTGAAACACAGGAAATTCCATCTGAACATCAGGAAACACCTTTTAACTGTGAAAGTGACCAAGCCCTGGCACAGGTTGTCCAGGGAGGTTGTGGAGTCTCCATCCTTGCAGATATTCATAAGCTGTCTGGGCAGGTTGCTGGGCAACCAGCTCTAGGCAAGCCTGCTTGAGCAGAGGAGTTGGACCGGATGACCTCCAGAGGTTCCTCCAATCTCAGCTATTCTGTGATCCTGTAATTCTGTTACTGTGTGATCTAACCTAAAGTGATGTCCAATCAGACACAGGAAAAACACACTCACATTAAAGCCTACGCTGGTAGTCATGCTCTTAAAGAGTCTCCAGAACAGCCATCCTATGTTAATACAACAAGAACTTCACTCTGTTTTCTTTTCTAGTGCAATTGCAACATCATATGTAGGATATCAAGCTGCATCGGGATTCAGGAAACAGGGCTTCTATTAACTGTTCTCCACCTGCTCTCTGATCATATGACAGTCAGTGTACTTTTGCTCTTAATGTTAACCTTTATCTATCTCATTTTTTAAGTCCTATGCTCTTGACATCAAGGCTGTCATTACGAGTCAGGTCTCCATTTGGTATTACATGTCAGCTGCCACAGGGTTTGCTTGTAGTGGGTTAGGATCTTTTGCTTGCAAGTAGCTCAATGTCAGCAGTTTATAATAGAAGTAAAGCCTAATATTAACTACTTGTTCTTAGCACATCACACACACTAATTTCCATGATACATGCTTTATATCTTTTTGGGGTATTTTGATATGGTTGAAGAAGTTGCGTTATTCTGGATGAGAGAAGATAAGCTGCTTTTTTATTTAATTTTTGCCCTTCTAACTTGTGTTGCCAATGCCTCAAGACTTGGATGGGTGCCCCTTCTTTTGTCATAGAAATGAATCCATTAATTCCTGTGTCAGAAGAACCAGTTTCAACAAGAAGATGCAATTGATCACGATTTTTAAAACTGTAATAGGAAACGAGGTGGAAAGCTTATCATTCTGACCTTGTAAGTGAAAAATGAAAATAATATTCAAAGGTATCTTCAAGTCCAGTGTTACACAGTGTGTACAGTGATTTTTTAAAAGTTGTATTAATATTTGAATTTAACTTTTCAACTACAAAGTTTGAGCTTTGCTAATGAGAAATATGATAACAGTAGTAGTGAATTGCTCTTAAGGAGAGTAATTTTCTTTATTAATGCAATGTGATAGCACAATGATATCTTGAGTTTTATGCATACAGGCAAATGTATGTATACACAAACAATGAATGTATATACTAGAACCTGAGGTTTTTAGCTGGCTGACTCCAGAAACCTTAACATTTGTTTTGTCTGTGCTAGTAAGATGAAAGGATAATATTCATGTTGCTTGGGTATGCTAGGCAATAAATTGTTCTGGCAGTTGATTAAATACTAGACCAAAGCCAAGACATCTAATCAATGTGTAAAGCCCTTTGTTGCCTGCACATTCCATTGTCATGAATTTTACTGCTACTCTGACAAAAATAAAATACTTATGGACAACACGATTTCATAAGCTCCCTCTCTTTATAACCTTCCTTTCTTGTTTTCAAAGCTTTAAATGTGATGTGATAGTGACACAATTCATAATCCACAATATTCTCCACAATTCAATCTCAAAAGATGAATCTCTCTGAATATGATTTATTCATTGATTTTGCATTGCTTTTGTCCCTCACACATGCTGTCATATGCAGAAGAAAAAAAGAAAGCACATTTTCAGATAAAATCACAATGAATCAACCTCATTCATTTCATCCACATTATTTGTTTCCTTTCAAAAAATCCATAGGCTACTTTGGCTGCCTGTCCATTTGTGTTGGGTTTGTGTGGCAAGGTTTTGGTAGCAGGTGGGCTACGGGGGTGGCTTATGTGAGACGCTGCTAGAAGCTTCCCCTATATCTGATAGAGCCAATGCCAACTGGCTCCAAGACAGACCCACCGCTGGCCAAGGCCAAGCCCATCAGTGACAGTGGAAGCGCCTCTGTGATAACATATCTAAGAAAGGGAAAAAAGTTGCTATGCAACAGCAATTGCAGCTGGAGAGAGGAGTGAGAACATGTGAGAGAAACAACTGCAGACACCCAAGGTCAGTGACAAAGGAGGGGGAGGAGGTGCTCCAGGAGCCAGAGCAGAGATTCCCCTGCAGCCCATGGTGAGGCAGGCTGTGCCCTGCAGCCCATGGAGGTCCACAGTAGAGCAGATATCGACCCACAGCACGTTTAACTCATTTAGCACAAGAACACAAAAGAACAACTATTTCACAGGGTTACACTCATCAGTTTCTTCAGGCTTATCAAAACTCCTTGTGAAGTTTCCCAGATATAACTATTTCATGTTCTTCTCAGGAAAGGATCTGTTTTGTAATAAGGTATATTTTGAGGAATAAAAGCTGTTGTTCCTTTGTGATAGATTTTATTTTTTTAACATCCATCATACTATAACCTTGTAGTCTAAACACCTGCATGATGTGCACTATGAAATGCATGATTTCAGTACTGCAATGTAACTTCTGTTTGAGGAGCAGCATGTATTTTACAAAGACAATTTTACTCAATTTAAATGTTACAGCAAATGAACAACTCACCGAAACACTAAGTAAATTACTCTAAATATAATAGTCATAAATGAGTCATTGCTCCTAACTTGAATGCATGCAGCTCAAGTTTCCTACCACAAAACCTTGTCCTGCCTGTTACTGAGCCATTCTACTTGATGTTCCCATCCTCCGTTACATATTTAGGGTAATAAATGCAGAAACAAAATAGGAGCTCACGTCTGAGCATTTTTTACAATGACTCCATAGACTTTTTCGGTCACTGCACTCCTAGGCAGAGTTCCTTATCCTGTACATGTGATGCATACTCTGTTCTAGCAGTTTTAATGCATACATGATGGGATTAAATATTCACATTTTGGAAGAGATTGCGCATTGTGAGAATTAAAGTCAGTGTCTACAATTATCTAATTTATCATCTGCCAAATATCTCACTTGCATAAACCTGCCAAGAATAATATATATTTTCTCTACAAAACAGAAATCTGTAATGGCTGGAGAAGGGATTGAAATGTTAAACAACCTGTTACAAACATACAGTGCTAACACAGTGTGGTTATATCTGACTGCTGTCTATCTATCAAGGTTCTCAACCTTATCCCCATACTTTCCTGAAGGTAATTTAGTTTATTAATTACCTCTGCTGGACATACATAAACGATGCACTTCAATACATCATTTCAACTGAACTCCTAATAGTTCATCATTTGAAAAATAAATAAATAATCACAATGAAGTAAGTACATAGTTAAAGACTTAACTACACACTTAAACTTTTTGGAAAACAAAATTCTCAGGTTAATTGCAAGATCCTTGTCTGCTAGTCTTTCAAGTTTGTAGTAGTGGTTGCACAATAAAGGAAAGCAGAAAAACATGAATCAGTACGGTTTCATAAAATAGCAGTTTTCCTATTACACTACTTTGAACTTAATATATTGCATTCTTGATATCACTTGGACTCAAAACAGCAGTGTATAAATGATCAGACTTTGTTTTCTACAATATATCACTAGATGTTTAGCCAGATATTTTTGTTTCGTTTTGTTTATTGAAAACAAAATTATTTTGAAGGCATGATTAAGATCAGTTACAATACGTTTTTAAGTTTCCTAAAGCTCATTCAAAATCTCTAAACTGCTTAAATCACCACTTAAATCACTGATTAAATCATCTTTCTTCTATGAGAATACTACATACTAGTAGAACAAATGGGCTATGAACTAGAAGGGAATAGCTGCAACTGTCCCTATTTCAGTATGTGTTAAGAACATATATATTCTAAAGAGAATTCTAAACATGTATATCCTCCTCTCCCGTCTTCCCTATACAAATACCAGAGAACTGGAAACATTTTATATTACTCTTTGAAGAGGTCGATCGGTTCCCCAGCTGAAGCCATTTATCGCTAGCAAGTAGCTAACCTGTCAAATTTACAGAAGACAATCATGCCTGTGCATACTGCCTGTTTTCTGAGTCAAAAAAGATTAAAAAGGAGAGGTATCACTTTCATTGCCTCTGCAGAGAAAATACGTATCTTCAAGGCTATAGGAAGTAAATTCCACAGACATCATAGAATATCTCAAGTTGGAAGGGACCAACAAGGCTTGAGTCCAACTCCCTGCTCCTCATGGGACTATTTAGTACTAAATCATAGAGATATAGTGGTAAACATAGGAATTCTCAGTAAATATAAACAATATGAATTATGATATTTGCTTTTTTTGTGATCTTTGGAGTTTTGGTTCATTTTGAAGATGTAGATTTTTTTGCATAATTTCCACTTCCATCACTTATCTAAATGCATTAATTCATGTAAAGTTCATGACCTACCCAGGATCTCAAATACTATAAACATGGAAAGACCTTTTTAACACACTCTGCATGTCAAATCCCGTAAAGTTATTTTAACTGAAGTGGTAATTTGCTAATCAATGAAGCTGAAATGACTGAAAAAAATAGACTCTTTAAGCACTTAAAATGAGAATAGAAAAATAAACTGCAATAATTCTGAAAGTGTAGTACAGGATGACTAAATCACCCCCATTTGATTGTGATTGCTAACTATATTGCAACGTCAAAATCACTGTAAACGTATGAAGATTACTTCCTTACGAATTTCTATCAATTGCTGTGTAACAGTTATTCAGTAGCAGATGATGGTCCTCTTACACTAAAGATTTTCTCCTTATTTTAGGGACAGAAAATCAAACCCATCGTCCTACTGACAGTGATTATTCATACTTTTAAAAGAAATATCATCCACAATGCGATTCAGATTTACACAAATACAAAGATATATTGTTTCTGATTGTAATTTGCAAAATTTGCATATCAGATATATATAGTGCTTCAACAAACAGAAATTGGGCCCACGCATCTCTTCCAGATAGAACTATTGAAAAATCAGAAAGAGTTAGATATTAGTGCATATAAAATGTTCAAAACTTTATTAGTCATGTAGCTGTTCACTCAAAAACATTTCTCTGTCTTTAGTAGTCTTCACACTGCTAAAACAAGGGAGTCTATAACAGTTATTCTATAACTCAAAGTAAATTTCTTTGATGCATTTTCTAAACACCAAAGAGTAAAACATGGTGGTCAAAGTAAGTATCGCATGTCAATGATCTCAGTGGTAGCAAATCACTGATACACAAGTAGATTGCTCATTTGAAGTCACGGTTTAAATGAGACTTTGAGAAGAGGGACTGACAGTAGGATTCGCTGTATTTTCCCAAAGTTAAGGTTTTCATGCAATATTTGCTATTTTGTTTCATGCAAGAATGTTATGCCATAGTCTGCTATAGAGCCTCATCTACATTTCTACTGCACTCTCCTGCCATGTTAGAGAAAAGACAAACATGCTTGGACACCCCTATATCCCACATAAGACAACATCTGCTGTACCATGTTATATCAAGTCTTATGTGTGAGACACAGCAGTGACCCACTGTCTAGCACAGCTTAACTCATTCAGCAACCAGCTGTGTTTGCTCTGCCCTAGTGGGACTGGGGGACTCTGATTTTCAAGGCTGGAAGAATTCCTCAGAAAAATCTGGATCATAATATATTTTTCCCATATCATTTTGTCCATGCAATTGTATCTTTACTTTTTTCACTGACAGAATGTAACTGTCATGACAGCTGATGCAAGTCAAATTTTCAGACTATATCAAGTCCACAGAAACAGTGTTTACAGATTAATATCATTCGCCTTATTATTTTGAATATCAGCACATACTAGAAAAAGGAAGAAAAAGCTCACCCAAACTCTTCTATTTTAGCTGATTTCATTTCATTTGGCCTTTGTCCATTTTCATAGGATCATAGGATCACAGAATCATAGAATGGTTTGGGTTGGAAGGGACCTCAAAGATCATCTAGTTCCAACCCCCCTGCCATGGGCAGGGACACCTTCCACTAGACCAGGTTGCTCAAAGCCTCATCAAGTCTGGCCTTGAACACTTCCAGGGATGGGGCATCCACAACTTCTCTGGGCAACCTATTCCAGTGCCTCACCACCCTCAGAGGGAAGAATTTCTTCCTTAGATCTAATAGAAATCTACCCTATTTCAGTTTAAAGCCATTATCCCTTGTCTTATCACTACATGCCCTTGTAAAAAGTCTCTCTCCAGCTTTCTTGTAGGCCCCCTTTTGATACTGGAAAGCTTCTAGAAGGTCTCCCTGGAGCCTTCTTTTCTCCAGGCTGAACAATCCCAACACTCTCAGCCTGTCTTCAGAGAGGTGCCCCAGCTCTCAGATAATCTCTGTGGCCCTCCTCTGGACTTGCTCCAACAGCTCCATGTCATTCCTGTGCTGAGGGCCCCAGAGTTGAATGTGGTACTGCAGGTGGGGTCTCACAAGAGCAGAGTAGAGGGGCAGAATCACCTCCCTCAACCTGCTGGCCACGCTTCTTTGGATGCAGCCCAGGATACCGCTGGCTTTCTGGGCTGCAAGTGCACATTGCCAGCTGATAGAACTGAACTTCTCATCCAGCGACATCCCCAAGTCTTTCTCCTCTGTGCTGCTCTCAATCCTTTTTCCGCCCAGCCTGTACTTGTGCTTGGGATTGCCCTAACCCATGTGCAGGACCTTGCACTTGGCCTTGTTGAAATTCATGAAGTTCACACAGGCCCACCTCTCCAGCCTGTCAAGGTCTCTCTGGATGGCATCCTTTCCCTGCAGTGTGTCCACAACACCACACAACTTGGTGTCATCTGCAAACTTGCTGAGGGTCCACTCGATCCCACTATGTTGCCAACAAAGATGTTAAACAGCACTGGCCACAGTACTGACCGCTGAGGAACATCACTCATCACTGGTCTCCCCTTGGACATTGAGCCATTGACCCCAACACTTTGAATGGGACCATCCAGCCAATTCCTTATCCACCAAGGGGTCTGTCTATTGAATCCATGTCTCTCTAATTCAGAGGCAAGGATGTTGTGCAGGACAATGTCAAATGCTTTGCGCAAGTCCAGGTAGATGACATCAGTTGCACTTCCCTTATCCACCAACACTGTAACCCCATCGTAAAAGGCCACCAAATTTGTCAGGCATGATTTGCCCTTAGTGAAGTCATGTTGGCTGTCACAAGTCACCTTGTTTTTTAGCATGTGCCTTAGCATAGTTGCCAGGAAGATCTGCTTCCTGATCTTGCCAGGCACAGAGGTGAGACTGACTGGCCTGTACTTCCCCGGATCTTCCTTTTTTCCTTTTTAAAAATGTGGGCTGTATTTCTGTGACTTAGACAGTGCCGTTACAGTACTTGCCAGTGAAGACTGGGGCAAAAAAGTCATTGAGTACCTCGGATTTCTCCATATCCCAGGTAACCATGTCTCCCGTTTCCTTCTGGAGAAGATTCACTTTTCCCCTAGTCCTCCTTTTATCACCAACATGCCTATAGAAGTCTTTCTTCTTGCCCTTGATATCCCTGTCCAGATTGAATTCAATCAAGGCCTTGGCTTTCCTAACCTAATCCCTGGCTGCTCGGACAATTTCTCTGTATTCCTCCAAGGCTACCACTCCGCGATTCCACCCTCTGTAGGCTTCCCTTTTGTGCTTGAGTTTGTCCAGGAGCTCCTTGTTCATCCATGTGGGCCTCCTGGTCTTTTTTCCCAACTTCCTCTTTGTTTGGATACACTGCTCCTGAGCTTGGACAATGTAATCCTTGAATATTTTCCTCATACACTGATCGCCCACAAGGCTTGAAGATGTGTGGGAGGATTTTTCTCATAAATAGGAAAGTACAGCTTAAAAGTACCATTCTAAAGAAATTGTACATTATTACATACACTGCTGGCTTATTGCTCTAATTAACAACGAGGTATTTTCACTCTGGTGAACAATATGAGAGGTTATCAGAGTCCTTGTTTTCATTTATTCCCTGTTGAAGACTCCCTGTGACTAAAAAGTCTAATACTGAGACCTGTACAGTTTTAGAATGACTCCCTAAATAAATAAACTTTCCCCCAAAACATAAAAAGTAATCTGCTCTGATAAGGAAAACTATTCATAGTGGAAAAACTGACCAGTTTTTCAAAAGCAAGGACAATATTTCAGGCCAGACAACTGTTCTAATATAACAGTCCTTGAATAATGAACAGTCTCCAGCTTGAGATGGTGTTCCTGGGGCCCATAAAGGAGTCTACATGCTGTTTTTTCTTCAGCACTTGAGACCCACATGTAAAAATCAGCAATTTCAATAAGCACGAACGGAGCATTTACTGTCAGTGTATTGTAAGAGTTCAGCAGATCTCACACTTATCCAAGGACATTCTTTTTCTAATTTCAGGTGATGAATGGATCAATGTAACATTGCTGTCAGCAGGAAAAGGACTGTCACTTTCCAAATCCAAAAGCAATGCTATTGTGAAGGAAACCCTTTGGGGAGAGGGTATTTCACCATATAGCAGTCAGTGCTCTGCACCGGGGAGATCAAACGCACCCTCAGTGTCACCGCTGGCCTCGACTGTGTCTGCTCTGCAACACTTGCCCTGCTTATTCCTATCTGGTGGCCTAAGAGAATGATAAAACCAAGAAATGGAAAAGCTGCATGTGTCGCTACTAAATCTCATTACCATCTTAAAAAAGTTTTTAAAAAGGACAAGTACTCAATATAATTTTGTATAACATTAAATCTATACAAAATTTGCTAATAATTTTTCTACCTACAGTGCTATAGAGCCTGAGGTAAAATTCATAGGACAGAAGAGTTGGAGATGACATATTAATTTTAACAAGGTATACACACTCCATTAACACTAAAACCATACAATTCTAGTACCATGCAATCTGTAGATTTAAAATGCATGAACAAAAAGTGTGAAGTAAAAAAATCAGTTGTAAAGGAACTCAGTAATTAAAATTTCCTTAATCCTGCCACCCTGTGTGCCTCTATTACAATGTTATCTTTAAATAGCATGAGCACATTTTTTTTTCCCTCAGTCTTTCCTCCACTCAGCCACTTCCTCATCTTATTTGGTACTCTGGATGTACAATGGATCTACAATCACCAGTAAATGTGCTCTGATCTCATCTTTCTTTCTATTTTACCACTCAGTATGCAGATCCCGATTTTACTTACTGCATATCCTGCACTGAATACAAAGGATTTAATTTCCCTATAAGCTCTTATATAGTTTTATCACTGCACTATCCAAGTTTTTCATTAACCTTTCACCTTTCAAACTAAAACATTTGACTGCAATCTCCCAGGGAAATTATTTTTCCTTTTTCTGCCCTGTCCTGGAAACTTGAGCCAAACAATTCATAAAGAGCTAGTTGTTTTCACTGTAGAGTTAACTGAAATTTTCTATTCTTAAATTAACTCCTCTCAAATGAACCTTGACTGAGTGAAAGTGACCATTAAATGACATGTACTTGGAATGACTGCATGAGCAGCTGAAAAAAATCTTAGCTTACTCATGTGTAACTTACATAGACTCAATTCCTGAGATCCAGCTGCTTAACTGAGTACCCCTACATTCAAGTTAAGACTCTTTGTGTTTAACAAAGACATTATCAGCAACACCTGAATTATACTTCAAAAGAAAACACATTAGTGATGACAGACAGAATGAATATTTTCGTATTTTTTAAACAGTTCTGCAGCTTTTAACACAAGTTGGTAACTACAAATCCAGGTCCCACTGGAGTTAGCAGCCAATTTCCAGGGACTAAGAAGTCAGAATCTCAGTCAAAACTCAGACACTTTGGGAGGGAACAATTTTCTATTGAAAAGTACTTGCATTTTCTGCACTTTGGTAATAGCATAACTCCTTACTTACTGAGGAAAGAATTGCTCCTAAAGTAAATGAGATTCAGGTGCCTTGAAGCCAGAACAGCAGATAGAGTTAAACTAAGGCTGCAGAAAAAAAAAAAAAGGCTTTAAGTACACATTCTCAAGATACTCTTATTCAGCTCAGCTGGAAGCAGTGGCAAAAACTAGTGCCTGTCAATCTTGGAATATTGCATAACCAGTGCTCCTGTAGTGAATTGAGTAAAGATGTTTGTTTAGAAGCCTCATCTTTTGATTTTTACGCTTCACTATTAGTGTTATGCAGCAACATACTGCAGCACACTGCATCTCACACATCCCTTGCCTGCATTCCAATAGAAAGACCTGGGGTTTGCTGAGACTGAGGATCTGCTCTGTTAGGTGCTGAACAGACACAAAGCCAGTAAGCCTAGGCACCTTATCCTTCTTTCCCCTAGCACTGAGTGAAAAGGTTATCTGGAAGCACATTTCCATAAAAAGGCAAGATTTTGGGTTTTATTTTTCATTTGTCTGAATAGTTATTATTATTCTGAAATAGATTTAATTTTTATAAGACCTTGTCTTTTGCCAACAATCCACAAACGGAAAAACAATACAAGAAAACTGTAGCCAGAAGCAAAGATGTTGTTAGCAAAGCTACTTTTAGTACGTAACATTAATAACGAAGGCAACTTTGAATGCGCGTGATTCAACTTTTGGCAGTAAAGTACCATATTAATAGTCGTACTTTAAACAATATTGGAGATACAATGAGCCACAGTTATTTTAGCAGATAAGTCACGCATGCAGAAACTGCCTGTGACTGTCGTTTACCTATTATCTGTAAAGACACAACTGTGAGGGTATATTTGACTATGTGCTCTTCATTTAATAACAAACCACAGCTGGGAGTTACTGACTGCTACTTGTAGCATGTAAGAATACTGTTCATTGCACCTAGATTGAGAGTAGCTGTGAACCTGGGCCTCAAAGTCATTAATCCTATTATTACCTGCATATACATATGCACACATGTATATTATATATATATGTATTCATCTTCAAATAACATACATATATGCATATTTAAACCTATGCATGAAGGAGAAGAGTTCCAGTTATTAAGGCAGGAAAAATGCAGAAGCACCTTTCCTAGAAATTGTAGGGGAGAGAAATAGTTCTTGCTGGATCAAGAAAAGCATCAGTAAATGAAGTAAGATGAAGTAAGAAGAACTGGAAATGGGGTAAATGGCAGCTCCTATGCGCAGGTGAAACCTGTAGTTTCTTAAATTTTGCCTTTAAGCATTGAAAAGATTTCTCCTGAAGTGCCAAAGAAATCTTCAAACTCCTCTTCTTTCCAACTGTTGATACCAATAGCACACTTTCCCTCCCTGGATCATCCCTCTGTCTTCTCCCTCAAGTCCCAGCTGAAGCTGACCTGCCTATAGAGGAAAATTCGTTTGTATCTTTCCTAACATTTTACAACTACCAACACTTCTCCCTGCAGTTCTCCACAAGCCTTTATTGAAATACTGTCCTATCTGTTATTCAGGACACATTTTGGGTGCTACAACACACAGTGAGACCAAGAGATACAGTGCTGATGTCTTGTATGTTGGACTCGAGCATATAAAAATCCACAACCCGCCTGGTCTTGGCCTGAAGCTAGGTGCCATACACTGGAAAGAAGAATTCCCTTTAGTTTTCATATTGTCATAAAGCTTTACAAAAACACAATAGAGTTAGAATGAACATTGAGGCAGAACTACGCTTGGAACCAAATGCTGAACCAAGCTGTTTAACTGTAATGTCCAGAAAAAGTAGACAGATATTTCAGGGGTGGGGGGTGGGGGTGGGGGAGTGGAATAAGTGCCACAAAAACATGTCATGAAAATGTCACTTAAAAGGCATTAGTACTTGTGCTCATTTGAGCAATCTCTCTGTCACTTTAGTAACCCACAGTTGAAGGTGACGAACTTTAAACTGCATTCTCTGCTCTTAGGATCCAGCCAACTCAATCTTAAAAACTCAAGAACAACACAGAAACAAAGCTGATTGTGTAGTTGATTATTCCTTGCTGCTAAATCTATCCAGTTCACCTTGTGTTTTCAAGTGGAAAGGCTTGTTTGAAAGGAGGGAGAAAAAACAACCCATAACTGTTCATTATTTGTTCTTTTCACTACATACTGTAAATAACTGAAAAGTTAGTATATAAAGAGCATTTTCTGTTCTTCAAGGCTATCATACAGCAATTTAATGTATCAGGCAAAAAACAATCATTTTAAATTTCTTTTTTAGACTACTTTTTAAAATGTTCATTTATTTTTACATACAATCCTCTAAATTTTGTTATATAATCTCATTACATATGAAACTTTGGAATCTTTTACACTTTCAGACAATAGATATTCATATGCAAATGAATCCAGATGAAATAGCTAAACTAAAAAAGCCGCCTTATCTCCTTATATGTTGCCATGTATTTTAAAAAGTTTATGTCAAGATTTAGCATGCAAGGCTGAAAAAATAAATGCTAAAATCACAGAAAGGTCATATTATAAAGATTTTCTACTGACTAAAAAATATAATTTGCATAGCTATTATTATCATTATATTAAAGAAATAATGCCTTACAGGGGTTCTTTTCAGCACAGCCTGAAAAAAGAGTAGCCAGTGCAACCCCAAAAAGAGACAGGCCAAAGTCATTCTAATGACTTGGCCATATTCACATAAGAAGTCTGAGACAGACAAAAATTAAATCCAGTTTCCAAGCCACGTCCTAATCAACTGTATTCAGACCATCGTTTCTTGCCTTTAAGTCTCTTTCTTGGTTCACTATGCACATATATACATATATATGTATGCGTATGCTGGTGTGCAATCATGGATATACATGTGTGTGAGTATCAGTGTTTGTATTTACACGCACACACTCACTTTTGCAATAAGTGAAAACAGAAGCCCTCTGCACTGTCCAATCTTAATTAATTTTCTAAAAATTAAAAATTTAGCACTCAAAGACTTATCATAATATCTCCTGCATAAGAAGGTTGAATTTAGATTATAGAGACAATATTGACCTTTGATCATCTTCTCAGTCTCCGTGATTAAATACCTCAAAATCTGTTGGGTCAGTCTCATCATCTTTGAAATTAGCAGCACCAGGCTGTTACTTTGACAGACAGTAGCACTAAGCAAGCACCAAGTATGCAAATGTCATTAGCTTTCCTCTGTAGTGGGAATATCTGCACAATATTATTTTCAGTGTTAAAAATCATTCTAATTGCTAAGTCTGCTTGTCTGGAATTGCTAAGCTTTATGTCTGGAAGACATAAAAAAAAGAAATTATCTATTCACTGATTTCAGACTACCATCAAGTCTGGATATATTTGCTACAAAGAGTTACTCTTTAGTCATTCCACAGTCACCACTGGATCTGATGAAATAATTCATTATGAAATATTGTCATCGCAAACATGGATCTTTATTTATCTTATGCTTACATGTGAGCTCTGACTTTTTCATAATAGAACAAGAAAGGTAAACACTCTCTGGATACAAATGATTTAAGTGTTACAAGGTCTCATTTTATTTCTTCTAGCGTATCAAACCTGAAGTCACTTTGAGCTCTCACCTGACTTCTCCAGGTACTCTACCCTCTTCTCATTAGAATATTGATTCATGTGCAGCAGCACTCCTATGAAAAACCTGCTATTTGACATTGCCAGACTCAATATGTAACTTACTTCTCCTCACACCTCACATTTCCAAGGCAATATCTCATTAACATGCAGGCAGCATGAATGAGTATCTGTTGCTTTTGTCCTCCAGTTCCCTCCATATTCACCAGCTATCAGCTATCTCATGATGAGATCATGAACTGTTTGGGCCAAACATTCACACACACTTTAATGGACATGAACATTTGAGAATGGATGCTACTAAAACAAATTATTATTAACCAAAATATTTTTTTTAAAAAATTCAATGCAAATCTCCTCCTTTTTCAGTCCAAGGAAATACATTAATTTTTTTTCAAGATATTTACTATCTTCAGGGTCTGGATCTTAATTTTTCTTCAACAAGAGTGTTAATAATTAACCATGCCATCTCAGTGAGATGGGCAGTATCTAATTTACATTTTGAATAAGAAACAAAAAGTCCCACATAAATGTTAAATGTCATTTTTGGCAGAATAATGATGCATATTCTTTCCAGTAGTAGTAGTTTATAATTATATATATTATTATAATACATAGCAATATTTATTTAATATATATATATTTATTTTTTAAATGTGTATATAACAGAGACTTGCCTTATCATCTATTCTCAGGTTTCTATTTTTATTAGTAGACTTTCAGATTAGTAAATCTTGACAAATCCTTCTGTGACTATTGGAAAATACTCCTAAAAACAGGGATAATGCATCTTAATAGCCATCACTGTTTAAAACAATTCTATGTAAGAAACCCTTTCACAGACTTTATCAATATAATGCACTCAAAAATTGTTTAGAGACATGATTAGAGAAACAGAGGGATTTCTTTATTTCTTTAAGACTTTAAAGACTGAAAAAACAAGCAAAGCAAAACTAGGTCAGAACAAGGATTTCCAACAGGAGAATACTGATACCTTGCCTTCAAGATTCTATAGGTTAAAACATTTATTCTTCAATTTCTTCTTCACTTGTGTATCCTTCTCCTGTCCCTGCAACTCATGCTGTTCCTTCTTTTTGATGAGAGACACTATTTTTCTTCCAAAAGGACAGGTACAAAATTTTTGATGTTCAAAACCGGTGAAACTGTTCAAAACAGTTTTTTAATCTCTCAATTGTTCCCTTTATCATTATTATTTATTTATTTGGTCTTCTTACATTTAAAACTTTGCATTTCAATCATGTAGCATAGCTGATTAATTTGCCTTCATATGTCTTGCTAATCACAATCAGTTACTTTTTACCCCACAAAAAAAAACAAAACAAGATCACACAGAGAAGTTTGGAGCCATATATATGAGCTGAAAGATATCTTATAAGCTTTCTCCAGTTCTTGGATTTTTTTTTTTATATAATTTATTGCATTCAAGATTTTCTCTTGAACAATGATATCACCCTTAAAAGTTCTTTAAAAAAGCACAAAAAAAAAACCAAACACCAAAAACAGACAAAAAAAGTCAAAACACACCACACATGAAAATGTCTTAATAGTGCTTTTGTCTAAGAGTCAGAATTTCAGTAAAATTACTTACTGGACTGCCAAAAAAAAAAGAATCTGTTAGACATACTGGAAAACGTAAATCAAAAGATAATTTTATTTGACTAAACTCTACTTATTTTTCATTGATACTTTTACCACTGTTTTCCCCTTCTATTATTTTCTTTTGACTATAACAAGTTTCCAAATGCCCACTTGATTTGCATCTAAATTTTCTTGAAATATTTCTCCTCATAGGTAAGAAATGAAAGAAAAAAGACAAAACCCAAACTTTTTTCTCTCTTTGAATTTTTATCACCACGCCGTCCTCTAACGTCTACTGAATTTTCTATAGCACACATGAACACCTCCTTGATAAAGAACAAAGCCCCAGCCTGAAGACTTCCAACAAAGATGTTTCTTCTTTCTTCCTATATCAAACAAAGAGGAAGTCACAGAAATTTTTTTCTGGTTTTATCAAGATAGAGGAGAAACTTGAAGAGAAGAGAAAAGAAAGAGGGGTAGAGGCCTCCACCTTTCCAATTTTCTGTATGCTGAGGACCACATAGCCTCTTTTTCATTTTCATTAATATTGGGTGTCTTTCTCTGATTCATGAAAAGAGAGGAGATGGAAGCAAGGATTACAAAAATGACCATGAAAGAACATCTGAATACTGCTAGGACTGCTTTAGATCAGTCTTGATTTGGGAGAAATAGTCCAATTGCTGTGGGAAGCAAGGGTTGAGTGAATTGTTTCAAAGACATCCTGAAAACATAGTACCTTCTTCCGATCTTTATTCGTTTCTATCGTAGTGGCACCAGAAATTGGTCACTAGGCAGGTTCTCTTCAGTCTCTCTACTGTACTTATAACCGTTCTGGGTTATGGCACACACCTCCTTTTCAGATTCATCCCTTCTGAAAAAGTCATGCAAGACTTCACCATAAGTGAAGCATCATCTAATATTTGATGCTTCTTGGAGTCTGACTAAAGAGTCTCAGCTGCTCCTTTTCTTTCTCTTTTCTAAATTTCTAAAACTGTAATATTTGTTTGTGCAGAAAACTTGGAAGTTAATCTAATTACTAAGAAAGAGTCTTGTTTGTTGAACTCATGGCTTTTAAGTCAGTTTGATGAATTTTGGGAGCCTCAACCACTATTTTAGATTTGCATTTCAAAAGAATTTAGATTATAAATTAATTCAATCACATTACATTCTTATAGACTCTTCAAATAAGTTTAATATTTTAAAATGTCAGTCTCATGACATAGCACTGAGTACAGAGATATGTCCCTTAAATTTCACATCAGCCAGTGCATTTCAATGTATGTGGTATGAATACACAAATTAAGTTAATTTAGTTTGGATTCAGTTTAAGACATTTCAGTTCTGTGATCTACTTACATTCATATACCTGTGTGCTATGTCTAAACTCCTACTGTAGCTGTCAGTCTGGCTGATGGAGCTTAGCAAATGGTTTAGCTGAAAAGCCACATAAAGCTCATTTTATTTACCTAAGAGTGGGTGCGTAGTGGCATGCGGCTTGCCTAAATGTATCCCGCATTCAGCCTCCTCCAGATCCAGTGCCATACATGTCATTCGCTTGCAAGTATCTTGGATATGTTCCTAGTGCCTCTAAAACAGTATTAGACACCTACCCCTGCGCAACTGAATCAAGCCTTAGCTATATTTTGACATCAGCTAAATTGGGCCTGAGAACAATTGGAATTAGAGAAGGAAAAAATTCACATGCAGCTATTTAACATCTAGATGTTTAAAAGGAATTTGACGCCTGCAGGCTGTTTATATGCACAGAGGTAAGCATTTGCAGAACAGACATTCGAAATACATTTTGAAATAAGATGTTAAGAAAAAACTTAAATGATCAAATACAAGGTAGGAGGCCCATATTATTACCAGCTACACAACTTGGTTGTTTTGAACTCCGTTAGAGGAAACAATGAAAAAATAAATCTATAAACAAACTTTGGAGACAAAGAAAAAAAATAAGCCATTGTTTTTAAAATATTATATGCAAGTCATTTTAGTTCTTTGCCTTTGTCTTCTATTTTCTTTAGTGTCTGGAAGAAAATTATCTACTCTTGACTTCAGTATATATTATATGGAATTAGCTTTATCTATATTTTCTCCCTCTCCCACATTTGCTAAAAGGATAGCTGATAGGCCACTTCTTCCATACGGTTACATGGCTTTTGGTCCTTTTCTAAGACAGAAGTAGTAGTTAGTTAGCAGGAAAATGGACAAAATACTGCCTAATCTTTAACAAAAGAGAAACTGTTTTTCTTACTACAAACAATGCATATTAATGCAACCTGAATATATGTTAGGACTTTTCCCTCTTAAGTTACAGGTGCAAAAACAAACATCACAGTAATTTTTTACTATTATATGGAAATAAGATCTAAAGTGTTACCTTTTTTGGTCAGAGAACCTTGACAACCAAAAGACAAGTGAAAATGGTTTGCTAAAAGTACTCTTAGGGAAAAACAAACAAACCAACCCCTAATAAAACAGTGGAAGCAAAAGTCAGACTAAGCTACTTGTTACATTGCTATATTTCAGCAAATATCTCCACAACAAGAATTAGCAGTAAAATAAACTTGGTATGATATAGAAAACTTTTCTTCAAATAATTCTCTCCTCAAGCATTGTCTATGCCATTCCTTTAAGTCCAGAGCTGTTAAAATGGGATATTAACAATGCTTTCTGCTCAGCCATATACACCAGTTTTTTCTTTCCCAATATCAACATCTTTCTCTATTTTGTATAAGTACAGGTACTACTTATTTTCCCCTCCGTATAAATTAAGATATCCTTTAATGAAGTTTTATGTAAAACAATTCTCTGGACTCTTTTATTTCTCAGACTTGCTTACACCTAGTCCATGAAGACTCTTCACTTAACATCATAACTCTACTGGCTTTAAAGATCATATTGCTCCTTTATCTACTCACCATCATGCTTGCTTGCTTGTCTGTTTTTCAGTGTCAAGTTCTCACTGAGCCAAGCAAATAGCAAACACATGCTGCAATTTAGCATTACACATAGCTCATATCAACTTACCCAGTGAGAAATAGTACCCTGCCCTTACCTGTTTATTTTCAGTATTAGGCATTTGTTTCTTCCTAAAGCAGGTGAAAGGCGTTTATCTTGTACAATAAAAATGCTAATATCAGACAGCTAACCTCCTGCCGTGTCAGAAGGACAAGGGGAATGGAGAATGCATAGATTTCAATCACCTGACTTTCAACAAGCATCAACTTCAAGAAAATCCTAGATCCCATTTATTACTAGGAACTAGTAACTGCTTTTTTCCATCTGTAGAGGACACTTAAAGTAAGCTCCAGCAACCCAACCTGTATAAATTCCTAATGTTAGCCTAAAGGCTTTTTCTACTCACCAAGGCATCCATAAGTTGCAATGAAAAATTTCACAGATGTCTGGCTAGTCTACCAAGCTTACATTTTAAAAGGAGATGTTTCAAACCTTGATCACCATGAGAGACAGATTCCTTGTCTGGTAGCCTGGTCATGGTTACCAAACACTTTCACAGCAGAAAAAGACCTTGGAAAAAACTCAGTCTAGCTTACAAATGCAGTGTAGGAATAATGAAGGCAAAGTCAACCGCCTCCCCTGCTCTCTACAAACCAAATCAACACGAAGGAAGGGACAAAGGAAAGTCCACCTCCTGTGTGCAATAAATGTTCTCCTGAACTTGCACACGACTTCAAGAAGCTGTCAGAGTTGCTAACTTCTGTACAAAGACCTGTAAAGGTGTCTGAAACATTTAAATAACTCGAATGACACAGACATTTCCATTCTTTTTTTTTTTCCCTCTGTTCTTCCTTTTCCACTCCCTCAGTTTTCTTTTTGCTAAAAGCTTATAAAACTACTTTCTTTGTGTGGGCCAATATTCTAAATCAGGACCTCTGGGTTTCACTAAAAAGCATCCTAAGAAAAACAAATAATGAAAACTTGCAAATGTGCATTCCAGACTACTTTGGAGTAATTTTAAATCTGTTCCTAGTGCTCTTTTTCTGTTAATTACTTTACCACTGTGATGATACTTACTTAGAGGAATTAATAAAATAGCAGGCTCTTCTGAGAGCTATTTCTGTGTATTGCTCGCACATTTGGTCTTCCTTTAAGAAAGCTTATTTCTCTCATTCATTGTCAGATTTCTTTGTTACTAACACAATTAAATGTAATCAGGGATGCCATGCAGATCGAGAGAACACCATGTTTTTGAAAGTGTAAGATAAACTGTTGTAAGGCTAATTTTCAGATATGTCCTCTTTTTTGATGTTTTTGATTTTCATTCAGATTTAACATCTAGTTGTTATCTGAACACTTAATCATTTCTTAAGATAATCATTGATAAAAATGGTATGAAGAAATAAAAATATGTAGAAGTATATATGTCAAGGCTAAAAGCCCCTCTTATAGTAAAACAAATTTTAAAAATGGTTGGTATCATGAATTGGTAGTTCACAGAATCATAGAATGGTTTGGGCTGGAAGGGACCTTAAAGATCATCTAGTTCCAACCCCCCTGCCATGGGCAGGGACACCTGTCACTAGATCAGGTTGCTCAAAGCCTCATCCAACCCGGTCTTGAACACTTCCAGGGATGGGGCATCCACAGTTTCTCTGGGTAACCTGTTCCAGTGCTTCACCACCCTCAGAGTGAAGAATTTCTTCCTCATATCAAGTTTAAATCTATCCAAATTCCCATTTGTAAACATATTTTACATTATTCAAGATAATGAAGAAAAGCTGCTTGTACAAGGTTTATGAAAAATTAATTTTATTTCTTTTTTCTCACCATTTCCTTCACTAAAGCAAAGATTTCTTTATATATTCTGTATTCAACATTTCTGATAACACATTAAACAATTGCATGCATAAATGCTATGACTACGTGCCATGTATGACTTTTATGAACCAGCAGAGTAATATATATATAAATAGATATTCTTAAAATGAATAGAACAAGACTTCATAATATCTGAATGAACACTAGTAATTTAACAAGTTACTGCGGGGGATAGTTAGTCTCCATAGGCTCTTTAAAAACAAAAAAAAACCCCAAAAGACTAAGGGTATTTTCTCTAAAAATAAATTGCATATATTGTTATTTTAAACTTCATATTTATTATCTCATGTTTATTTCACGAAATAACTATGTGCTGATATAAATGCATCATTCATATAACTGCAATTGCTGTAACTAGCTGTACATAAACAAATAGTTAAATAGTTGCTTTGGTTAAGCTAGAATTGACACAATCTGTCAAAACTAGATCTGTTAAACTACACAAAATCTCTATTTTTGTATTTGAAGATGATCAGCACAGGAATACATCCTACCTAACAGATGAAATCTATGCTATATGAAATTAATATGAATTTTCACATGATGGAAATAAAGGGCTATTTTTCATAAATTCACAGCAATCTCAGTTTCCAATCCTGCCTAGGGGAAAAAAAAAGTATATTCTACACTATGATGCTTTTCAAAGATAATTTGAGCAGTTTTAGTTGAAAATTTTGTATAGAAAATTAATGTTCTTTCATTTGAAATATCTCTAATACTATTTTATTTTATTTTATTTTTGTCTTAAATAAAAAATTATATACTGACTGTACTATATGGCAGGGAAGTTACGTGATTCAGCAACATAATATCTATATGTGTGGATGCATATGTATATCTATGTGTAAATATAAAACTAAAAAATACAACTGCTGTGAAGCTCAGTAGAGATATTCAAAATACAGCTAAACAGCAAAGATTAAAGCCCACCTTTAAAAATGAGTTAGAAACACTGCGCTATTTGAAGCCTCTACCTTCACAGAATGTTAGGGATTGGAAGGGACCTCAAAGGATCATCTAGTCCAATCCCCCTGCCGGAGCAGGGCCACCTCGATCAGATCACACAAGAATGCGTCCAGGCGGGTTTTGAACATCTCCAGAGAAGGAGACTCCACAACCTCTCTGGGCAGCCTGTTCAGATGTGCAAGGCCATTGCAAGAGTAATGATGCTAAATACAGGACTGGACAATAATCTGACTCCCTTCCTTCCTTCCTTTCTTCCTTCCTTCCTTTTTCTTTCCTTCTTTTCCTTCTCCTTCCTTCCTTCCTTCCTCTCTTCCTTTCCCTCTTTCTTAGTAAAACCAGAAAATTCTGTATACTTCACTGTATTTCAATCTTTAGCAGTGTCTAAAATGCTAGATTGCCTGTGACTAATAGAAACAGATTAGATTCTCAAGCAGATGCTCAGGTTTGTTTCTGACTGTGGCTGCAAATAGATTTGAACCACTTCCAGAGTTGCTGTTTTTCCCAGTTTGAACTTGGTAGTCAGACCTGAATTTGAAACTTCAAAGCTGAGTATCACGGATGAACTATAGGCAGTATTTTTATGGCTGATAAGTACCTAATGAATTTATTTTAAATGTGTCAAAGTTGGAGAGGTTTTTCATCTGTACTGTATTTTATAAAGCATTGTTCACACTTTTATTGTTACATATTTTTGTCTGGATCTTACGCTTACTTTAGAGCCACTCTCATGTTTCTGAGCAAGACCTGGTTACTTGTATGCTTTTATCTCCACTAAATATTTCAGCTTACCAAAGCAATTAGCATTCATAAACATCCAAACATATAAGTCCATACAAAGACTCAACTACAGAAAAGTAAATGGGTTACTACCACCATCATTATTAAGGACAAATGGAGGACTAAGGAAGATGTTACACATCCAAACTGATTTCCGCAAAGGAAAATACATTAGCTCTAGCTCTAAATTGAGAATTTCTAGTTATAAATGTAAAAGCAACTTCACTTTAAAACACGAGTTTAAAAATATCAAAGCCACTAGTAAGAGCATATTTAGATTCAGAAAGATGTGTGAATTGCTACAGACACATATAAGGTGATAAAGATGATTTCTAAACACTATTTAACTGACATACCAATGCAAAACTCTGGCTGAATGTATCATAAAAACCTATTTTGTCTCTTGCAATACAAGCCATTGTAGCTCTTCAGCATAAATCCCAGTCCAGTCTTTCTCTTGGGATGCATTGACCTGAGCTGATGTAATAGAGGTTTCCAGGCAGGGAAGGAAAAGATGAAAACAAGAAGGAAATGTCAGTTTGACGGGAACAGTATTTCAGCTTTTTTTCAACATTAAAGGAAGCAGAAAGTTTGACAGAAACTACTTAGTACTTAGTGTTATACACACATAATTTCTGGGAGCTGAAGTTGAGTATATACATCAACTCTTTGTGCAGGTTATCTAGTTATATTTACTGCCCATAGTAAGATAAACAACAAGCAACCATGTGATGTGACATCCACTGAAGGACTTAATATTTTATATCTTCTGCTTCCTTAAAACTGCAGTACACAAAAGATGCAGCAGAATGGTACAATGCTGTACCTGAACCAAACTACATTATTTTCTTCCTTGAAAGCAGGATATAAGCCTATACGTTTTCTGCAAATCGTCTCATAGTCCTTATATTCACCATAGTAAGCTGTAAGCTATTTCTAGCTGTCTGTCTCTTCTCCTCCAGCTATGGGTGTGCAGCAGTGCCTTGATAATAAAACTCAAGTCTTGATTTTCTCAATTCCTTTATGTCAATCAGCTTCCCATAGGAAGAAAACCAGGGAAAAGAAATTAAAGGTGAGAGCATTGTGAAGAGTAGTATATAAGGATGAAGGTCATTTCTTTGCTTCTGAAGGAAAAAGAGCCAATCTTCACTACTATCCTTAGGTTAATTTCACTGAAAATACAAACATTTCTACTCAATGAAACCCCATGTTTCTACTGTAATGTAGTCATTGTAGAAATTAGCTTGGTCCACTAACTACCCTTTAAATATTGTTCAGTTATTGCCATACAACCTTTTCCAGCATATTGTTCTCTACACATCCCCTGGAATAGATAGGATTTTCTTCCTTACTGTTAGCACAGGTAGGAAAGGCACAGAACTGTGAAGAAAGGAGTTTCTGAGCAAAGAAAATAATAAATACTGGACTGTTCCACTCTCTCAAGTAAGTTTGAATTAAAAACTAGGCAGAGCTATTTATTCAAAGCACAGTTCTGCTTTTGCACTTTTTCCCTTTACTGCCTGCCCTCATTACCTCACAAGTACATCTCTTCTCCTGGCTCTCTTACTCAAGTTATTGTACATAAATTTGCTACTAGGTAATTTTAAGTCTCTTAACTAAGCTTCTTAACTGGGTCTTCTAAACCAAAATAGCTTATAACATAATTCTGAAGGCCTCCATTTGTTTCTTCAGACTTTAGAAAGAAAAACTTCAAATCTGTGAGAAAAACTCCTACATCACTTCCCATCACTTTGTTCATGGAAAGAAATTACAGTTCTTGTTTAATAATCCTTCTCCATTCTTTGATATATTCTACTAGTATCCAAGCATAAAGCAACAGCGAATATTCTGATTTCAGTGATGAGAGCAGTAAGGAGCAGCAGACAGTTAACTGATGTGAGAGATTCTTCTAGATGTTGCTGTAGCAATGACTTTGGAAATACAGACAGAATACAGAAATTTGACAGGAGGCATCAGTTTAGTCTCTTTTATTTCTTTTTGTCAGATAACCCCTTCATAGTGTAAAAATCTGAAGGAACAAGGGAAAAAAAGGGAATCATTCTATTGATGAGTAATTGTATTTATTTCAGATTAAAATATCAAATACATGTCTATATCAGGAATATTAAATATTAAGTTTTAAACTTGATTCTAAATGAGCCTTCAAAACTATTGGAAAGTAACCTTTGACTGTAAGCACAAAACACGTGCAAAACCTTATATTCCTCTGATTCTGAAAAGAATATTGTGTCTTTCACCAATAACCATCTTGATCATACCTTTGAGATGTTCCATCCAACAAATCTAAACCTGAAACACTGATATAACAACAAGCACAGACTTCTTAGTACTGACCCTTTAAGCAATATCTGCTTATTCTAGTAGGTCTCCTCAAAGTGAAAGGCTTTGTAATTGTTCATAAGAGTATTAAGGATCACAAATTAATTAGAACCGTATTTTTTTAAGCCTATCATTGATCTACATGTATAAACACTGAAAACTGGAAATTAAGTATGTGCTAAGAAAGCAGTATGTAGTTTAAAACAGATTAGAACATGACTTTACCTACCTGCAAATTAAAAAGAAATCCATTTAGAAAAAGCATGAATACAGGTTGACGTTATAAACACATTTTAAAGTATGTCTGATTGTCTAAATTCAGCATTTATCTATATTTGCTGAGAAGTGCAATATCAGATTTTAAGGTTTTCTTTATCGAAGCAGAGGTGTTTAATTATAATATTTCAAATAGCACTATGGAATAATTGACAAAACTGTTGCCATTTTCGTGGCTACTGTTACACACTTATCTGAAAAAATATTAATTTCAACATAACTAAGTATTCTCCTTAAGTAGCTAAACATGTAGATTTTTTGTGTTTTTCATCACATGATCAGAACTACGTTGAAAATGCTATTGAACAAATTATGTGATACAAAATGTTTCACAGGTTACGTAAAGAGCTCATAGAAGACATGTTTTTAAAACCACAAAATTTGGTAAAAATCTCCTTCACTACACACAACTCAGAGAGCATTCCCTGTCCGTTCTCCCCCTCAAAAAAAAACAAAAAACAGAACCAAAAAACTGTTAGACACTAAACATCTCCAGGTGTTGGTAAAATAGTTTCCTTATTTTCTTTGCAACATTGGAATAGCTTCACCATGTGTTCCTTTTCTAGCCACTCAGTCACCTTACTCTTTCTTTTTGACTCTTTCTATTGTGCACGAGTACCAAGACCATTTTTATAGGTACAGAGAGAGAGAGAGGCACATTGCTTTACCTGTTCAACTAATTGCAATAACCAATCGTTTCAAACACTTCAACAATTAGTAGTGACTCTTCTTTTTACTTTCCATGTACAAACTGTAATTTCACATCTAGTGAAAATTTAATATAAGACTGTGAGATGATATGAAAGCGAAGTGCCTAGATGATCTTTTTGACTGCAAAGGGCTGGAAACACTGTCTCAGTGCAAACCATTTTAAAGGTGCAGAAAGAAGCTGAACACCTGTTTCAGAATGCAGGAAGAGGAATCTAGCCTAAGTTATGGTGATAAATCTTGGTACATCAGGTTAAATACCTTTGGAAGATACCTGGCACACAGCCTCTATTATCAGGTTAAGCCAGATGTGATTCTAGAGGACGTTATGTCTGTAAAACTGCAAAATTTCACCTTTCATTTTCCTTGTTGCAACTATTTTACGTCAAATAACATTTTTTTACAGTAAAAAAGTGAATTACATGAAGCCACTTAATAAAAGTCATAAAAAATTAAATCTGAACCTGAAAAAGAAACTTTACTCTAGGATAGGGATTGTAAGAGTTAAACCAGAATCAGAAGCAGGAACACACGACTTATGCGTCAAGTCTCATCCATCTTACAAATTTTAGATTTTGCTATAAATGACCTAAATTTATTAAAAAAAATAATTTTAAATGTTCAAGACATTCAATAATAATTTCTGCTTAATAGTGAGACTTTTGTGCCAATGAAAAATGTTTTCTGAGTGTGTTCCTTTTCTTCTCCTCCTGATATTCCTTTCCCTGAAGTGTTTCACAGTTAAGAGCCATGTTTCATACCTGGTTGATTAAAATGCAGTATATTAAAATACAGTACCTTATAACACATGCATAGAGCCCGCTGTCTTGTACCACTGTCGGTCGGAACCAAATGGAGTCTTCTTCTTTGCTCATTCTAGTTCCATCAAAAGCTATAGGTTCCTCAAAATCTCCGGGTCCAGAGCTTTTGTACCACATCAAACTAAGTCCAGCACTTTGGGCTAGGGAGTAATTAGCTCTAATATATCCATAAAAGAGTGCACATTTTATACGAACAGGTTCTCCCACTAGAACTTGATATTTCTTGTAATCCACAGACCAGTCAGTGCATCCATCAGCTAAAAAGAGAAGAGAAAATTACAAGAGATTATCAATAGCTTCAGAGAGCACTATTCATACAGCAACTTTTATTGTGGGAAAGCACCACATTTGAGAAAACGTCCATTGAGTGACTAGCAGTACTCTTTTCATCCCTGAAAAATTAACTGCATTTTCACATGGTTAACATCATGTACTTGTCTGTGAAGAACAAGTTATTATGAGATTTTGTGCTAAACGTTGGTAATTTCTGAAATAACTGAACAATTGCTCCTTTTTCTTTGTGGAACTCCAACGTGATAAGTTATAAAATACTGGAGTTAAATTAGTGCAACACAGAGTACCATGTGGTACACAGGGTGTCATAAACTGTGAATTGCATCAATCAATAAATGAAAGAAGGTATTATTCAATCTCAGAAGATATGAGGGCTATGATTTGTGTCCTGAACCAAAAAGCATAAAAGTTTGGGTTAGATTTGAAGGAGGAGAAGAAAATGTCTTAAAAATAAGGGCAATAAGAACAAATGTGCAAAAAAGATAATGCCAGGAAAATCACTGTCATCATTTTTAATGGATTATACAAGAAAAAGTTAAGCAGATCTTACTTAGAATTTCTAACTTTCTAGAAGTACATTACAAATTAATTAAAATGATCAATGTTTTTATTTTTTCCTGTCCTGATTAGCAATAATTGTAGAATAATGTTCATAATCTTCACCTGTTGAATAATATCAGCCACTACCAATATTGTCCCACAACAACTATTCATTGGAAAGCAATACTAGATTTGTTTGACTTTCTGAACCCCAGCAACAAAACCAAACTCCATCAATAAAAAACACCCAACTTCCCTCCCTCTCCCCTGTTATTTTTAGTTAAGAATACCAAAACAACAAAAAGAGAATACATACTTTCTACAGCGGCTTCCTTAATAAAAGCTCATCTTTTTCCTTAACAAATTTCTATCATGGAAATTCACCATTAGGCTCATTCATTTAAAAACTCAGTGTCCAGTCTCAGCTAGTTAACCAGGCCCCCAATGCAGTCATTAGAAAACAATCAGTACATCCAAATGACAACTTATTTAATCTTAAAATGAGTATCTATGACTCATATAAGTATTTAGTCTTTGAATTTGCCACTTCTGTTTATTAACTTTAAAAGAGCTTGGACGGCTTGCCAGCTTAGAAAATAAACTTTTGCAAAGCTAAAGTGACATCGAATGCCTCTTACCCTAGAGTTGGTTGAATACTGACTTCAACAGATAATTCAAGCTACTATGCAAGATAAAGCAGTATGAGCACTTTAAACATAGACAATGATTTCATCTCTTATTTGGGAGAACAGCAAGCTAGTTAGCGATTTTTGAGATTTACATTTAGATAATACCACACTTACTAGAGATAGCAAAATAAGAAAGACACAAACATCTCCACATATTACTGTAGAAGTAATAACCTAAGACGACACAACACTGAAAAATGGAGGAAAAAAGAATAAAAACTTTAGAATCAATGCGCATTATGAACAGAATTCACACAGAGAAATATTGCATATATCTTTGAATTATCTCCTCCTGTGTTTACTTTTAAGACCAGGAAGGGATATTGCACATATGTCCCTGTTCCAATTTTCCTACGCAACAGTCTCTAAAACTAACTTCCACTTATTTCAGTATTCATTTACATCTTTGATCATTTCATTTTTTACCTTTCTGAAAGAGCATTTTCCCTCTGATCTCATTCTATTTCTCTCTGCTTCTAAATCCCCATGCCAAAAATGAATTAACATGCACCTCTAACCAGCGTTAATTCTGTTATATAAGTTACCAGGTAATAGCTTCTTCATTGTACTTTATTATCAAATTGTAATCTTGCCTTTCACTGCCTAATTAAGTTAGTACACTTTGGTTTATAATATTAGTCTGCTAGTCATGTTTTCTTTCTCAGGATATTCAGTTCTAATGGTTCTCAGTTCCTTAAGCTTGATGAATCCATGAGAACATATTGCAGAATAGCATCAACTCTCTTTCAAGCCTTTGTACTGAATGAAGGATTAACTATGCAGAGCAAATATCCTTGACTTTATTTCAGCATGTTATTCTTCATAAAAAAGTGCTGAGGATCACCTGCAGTCCAGTTTAGTAAGCTTAGGCAAACACGCTACCAGGTGTTCTATACTCACACAAAAAAACAGAGAGAACATTATCAAACTTTTGAAAATTAACATTATTAAAATTCAGTTCCTGAGTTTTAAGGAGACTGTTAACAGTAGACTGAATATGTAGGCACTGTATTTACATCAATGTTCTGTGAAATAGTTATTTCAAATATATAAATTGGATGACATTTCTATGGAAAGAGAACACAAATCAAAAGTTCCTAAATGCCTAGAATTGTCTAAAGTTTCACATTAAGACTTCATATCACAAAGTACAACCAACATTATATTTTAAGGAAACTACCTACTGAACTATTTGGTCATTTATTGGCACTAACTACATCAATATGTCCCACTAGCTTAAAAGAATATCAGATCAAGCAAATATGAATACCGGCATGCTCATAATATTATGGATTTGTATTTTATGTTTTATCTAGTGGTGTACCCCAGGGCTGAACACTGGGTCCAGTCCTGTTTAACATTTTCAGTAACGGTCTGGATGATGGGGCAGAGTGTGCCTTCAGCAAGTTTGCTGATGATACAAAACAGTCGCTGGGACTGTTTAGTCTGGAGAAGAGGAGTCTCAGGGGGACCTTATCGCTCTCTACAATTACCTGAAAGGAAGTTGTAGGGAGATGGGGGTCAGTCTCTTCTCCCACGTTATGAATGACAGGACGAGAAGGAATGGCCTCAAGTTGCGCCAGGTGAAATTTAGGTTAGATATCAGGAAGAATTTCTTTACAGAGAGGGTTGTGAAGTATTGGAACAGGCTGCCCAGGGAGTTGGTGGAGTCCCCATCCCTAGAGGTGTTTAAAAAACATGTAGATTTGGTGTTGAGCAACATGGTTTAGGGACCCTGACAGTGCAGGGTGAATGGTTGGACTTGATGATCTTGAAGGTCTCTTCCAACCAGATGATTCTGTGATCCTATGATTCTATGAAAGGATTGGCTGATATACAAGAGGGTTGTACTGCCATCCAAAGGGTCTTCAACAGGCTGGAAAAATGAGCTGACAGGAACCTCATGAAGTTTAACAAGGAGAAGTGCAAAGTCCCACCACCAAGATGTGCTGTGGGACACCCAGCTGGAAAGAAGCTTGGCAGAAAAGGACCTGTGGTCCTCGTAGACACCAAGTGGAACATGAACCAGCAATATACCCTTGCTGCAAAAATGGTGTGCTGAGCTGCACTGGTCAAAGTATTGTCAGCGGGTGGAGGGAGGTGATCCTTCCTCTCTACTCAGCACTAGTGAGGCCATACCTGGGGTACTGGGTCCAGTTCTAGGCTCTTCTATACAAGAAAGACATGGACAGACTGGAGAGAGCCCAACAAAGAGCCACAAAGATGATTAAGGGACAAGAGCATCTCTTCTATGAGCACAGGCTGAGAGCTGAGACTGTTCAGCCTAGAGAAGAGAAGGCACAGGGAGGACCTTAATAAATAGAAATACCTGTAGGAAGGGTGCACAGGATGGAGTCAAGCTCTTTACAGTGTTGCCCAGTGAGAGGACAAGATGCAGTGAGCACAAACTGAAATACAGGAGGCTCTTTCTGAACATTGGGAAACACTTTTTTACTGTAAGGGTAACTGAGCATTGGCATGGGTTTCCCAGGGAGCTTGTGGAGTCTCCATCCTTGGACATATTCAAAAGCCAGCTAGACATAGTGCAGGACAATTGTTTCTAGGTCACCCTACCTGAGCAGGGGTTTGGACCAGATGACCCCCAGAGGTCCCTTCCAATCTCAACCGTTCTATAATTCTGTGATTTATACACAATTACATTCAGTGATAATCTTTAGAAAACACGTGTCCTCTTCTCAGTGTGGTCTTTCAATGAAGTTAACACGATAATATTTCTCTTCTTTCTCACAGAAACGTTATACCAGTTAAATTGTCAACACCGACATTCAAGTCACTTAGAACTGTATTAACCTTATTACAGCTGGAAGCTTTAACACCTTAAAAATCTTCCAGGAAATACCTCACACTACTGCTCAGCCAATGTGCCTTCACCTACGAGAAAGTGGTAGTGCAATTTTGACAGATATAATAGAAGTTCATCATTCTCACCATAAGACACAGACATCCTTCTGTGATATTTTGTGATAATAGTAATATTTCAGGAGATAACTGTCTATCTATGCTTAAAATGCTCCTATTCCACTGTAATTGAGGAGTACAAACAGAGACTGAAAACCAAATAATGGAAAGAAAAATAGATTGTCATGTCCTCAAAAATTAGATTACCGTGAATACTCAGAGAGATGATAGTACACATGCACTGTAACTGATGTTTCCTACCTACACTCTACATTTGATGTATAGAGCACATGCATTTTTCAGTCAAGGAAAACTTGAATGTATCAGAAACCTAATTAAAATCCTGATTTCCAAATTCCTTGAAGCATGTAAAGATACATTTTCAACAGCTCAAAGACTAATGATATTCATGATGCCTTTTACATTCATAGAAATCTTTTGATTTTTTCTATTGGCATTGGCACCTTAAAAATGTTACATATTTGCATATTAAACACTTGTGTTACTGCCTTCATAAATAAAGACAGAGAAGAGCAAAGGCTCGAAGTTCATTCAGACTTGTTAATATTAAATGGATTGAGGGATTTCTATTCAGTTTTGTATTCTAACTGTGGTCCATTTCTATTTTGACTGAATTTCTTTCTTTTATTTATGCATAAGTAAGGCATTAATCAAAGAAAATATCTAGTGTTTCCCTTCTTAGTTATGGCTGCTACAGACGCACAATCAACACTGGTACAAACCAATTGCGGAAAAAACCCAATACAGTCTAGATTTTTCAATGGTTTTATTTCTATAGTCACATCAAAAAGCAGTCAATCATCTCTTATTTTATTTTATAAATTGGAAAATACTTGAATAATTCAACAGCTTTGAAATTTCAGAACTGTCTTCAAATGAATGTTTGTAGTCCCTGATCTCTATTTTAATATGCTGCCAGTTATTGCTACATATAATAGCACAATACAGGGTCTGGAATGAATGCCATTCGCTCAGTTACTTCCTTGAGTGATTTCAGGGCATGATATAAACCACACTACATCACTGTCTTAATAAGGAGATCATTCTGCTGGATAAACAAGATTTTTGCAGGCTGTACCTGCTGATAGGACCCAGCACGCAGAATATTTATCATTACTGAGAAGGTCTTCTCCTTCATTTTTCAGGATTGTATGTATCATTTTCAAGAAAAAAATCAGTGCTGAAAAGGAGGAAAAAATAAAGCTAATAATTCCTGGGATCTCTGCTACAACCTGGCTTCATTCAGAATCTTCAGTTCAATTTATAGGTTTCACAGTTAGTAGAGGTCTTAAAGTTTCCAATACTTTGGTGGAAATCTGAATTCTGGACATCTAAATAATTTAGGTCTGATAGTTGAAAACAGTCCTTCTAAAACATTTGTAACAGTAAGTTCTCTTATATTGAGTGCACTTAATATTTAAGAAAATAAAAATTACCAGATTTATTTTTCCTGTTTATCTGCATTTGTTCTTAATTTGTTCATAAAATAATTTCCTACAGGGTGGTTTATGCAATGTCTCTGTGTCTTCTCTATTTATTTGTCAGTTGCTTCAGTGTTTTTGAACACATTAGGCATTTGCAACCAAATCTGACAAAGAAGTGACATCGGAAAATTATATCTCATAAAAATGGATATGTAATTGAGAAAGCATCAGGTATTGTTCCTAGAGTTGGGAACTTTTCAAGAAGGGTATTGGTAGATGTAGAAATAAGATGGTTGTATGTAGGGAGAGTAAATACGAGAAAGAGAACAAAGGACATTGTAGCAGTGCGGCTAAGATTTTTGGGTAGGATGGAGAAGTACGGGGCATAATCTGTCAAGAAAACAGGCTTCCCTTAACTGTTTGCTCAAAGAAAACTTTTCAAAAGTTTATCAAGTGATACATAAGACTCAAGATTACTTTAAAACTATTTTCACAACAATATTTTACCATCAAAATCGGAGTCTGTTCTGGATTATCTCTTTTAGCATGTTTGTTTCTTTTCGGTTTTTGCTTAAACTAGCTAGCATTAAAAAAAAAAAAAAAAATCAAGATTTTAAACTTTATTGCACACTCATTACAGTGTCTAAGCCAATTAGCTCTATGCAACATAACACATGGTATTCTAATGTGTGTTCTCATCGTGAAAAAATGTGAAGATCGTCTATTTTTGGATCTTTTACTTGCTATAAAAATGAACTCCAACAGGAATGAATAAGCAGAGCTTAGAAAGGCAACACACTATGGAGATGAGAAAGAGGATGTGTTCAGTTCTATTCTTGGACCACTTAGATTGTGTATTTTCAGAAAAGTACCACTATAAAATTGGAAACATGAAAAAAATATGAATTTATCATTAGTACTAATGTTTTCAACTGAGCACATCAAGTATATTTCATACAAGATTAAATTTCTTTTTGCACTAAGACTGGTACTACAGCTTTGCACATTACTATGCTACACTTCTGTTTGAGATATCACTTTCATCTTGAAATTCCATCTTTCATCCTCTTGAAAACTCTTGCAAAAATTATGTTGTAGGCTAAAAACTTACATATTTTGTTCTCAGCCTAGAAGTGTGCAGTGGCTGGTATGAGAGGGTGTCAGTAAAGGAAAAAGAAGATGTTGAAGGACATTTGAGGGAGACAGAAAAATTATTTTGGATACCATCATCTATTAAAGAAGTTAGCTCCTAAAAATTGCAATTTTCCCAGCCTCACCTGAGAGGACTTTTAAAAGGGGCATATTAGGTAGCTGAGGAATCTTGGCAAATGTGCTAGTCCACAGGTTGTAGAGTAATGGAAAAAGAAGCTATGTTTTGACATAAATTAATTAAAAATGTTGTATTTATTCGCTTCAGAATACTGCACAAACATGAAACAGTATATATGCCTAGGTATTGGACTACTTAGAAGCAGAATAAGTGTGAAAATACTTCTATGTCTATCTGGTGGGAAGCTTTTACATCATTCTTTCTTCTACCTAAACCAAGCCAAACTAAATAGTATTTTTTTCTGAATTAATACTAATGCTTTAATTACCACTACTATGTTTTAGAAGTTAAACCACGAAAGCTATTTTTAAGAAAAAATTAGAATAAATACACTATGCAAGACAGAGCAACAAAGGAAGAACAAATGCATGCTGAACTTCCTAAATTCCTTCTCTAAACCAAGAATTCTTCCCTAATGTCCATTCAGTCCCTTTAACTTCTTTCAAATCCTCCTTTTCTAATTGCCACGTCATGTAAAACAGGAGACTTAGTAAACACATTTATAGGTAGCTTAGCCCATACTGAGCTATCAGGTTCTGGTGGGTTGACCCCAGCCAGTAGCCAAGCACCCACACAGCTTCTCAATCAGTAAGCCTCACATACAACACGACAGGGGAGAGAATAGGAAGAGCAAAAGAGAGAAAACTCATTGGTCAAGACAAAGATAGTTTTAAAAGTGGAGGAAACAGAGAAAAAACAAGAGATGCAAAGGCACTCACCACGACCACCTCCCACAGGCAGATCAATGCCCAGCTAGTCTCTGAGCAACAGCTACTTTGAAAGTCAGAATCTCCCCATTTTATTGCTGAGCATGATACTTGGTGTGGAATATCCCTTTGGCCAATTTGGGTCAGCTGCCCTCCTTTGTCCCCTCCCAGTTTCTTGGCCTCCACCCCTAAGCTTACTTGCCTTGAGGAACAGAATGGGAAAAAGAGAAGCCTTGATGTGATACAAACACCTATCAGCAATAGTCAAAACACTGGTGTGTTATCACTATTGTTCTAGTTACAAAACATGGTACCATACAGGCTGCTATAAATAAAAATACCTCCATCCCAGCCAGATCCCAGTACACAGGTCCCTAATCTTTTGTGTGCTTCTGTGTTCTACCTTCTTTCAATTACTCATTTTCAACAAAGACACCATCTGCACATTTACAGTTGCAGCATAGAAATGGCAGCATAATGCAATCAACAGCCCCAAAACACAAGAGTTGGTTTACTAGGTTAATTTCCAAAGTCTGATATTAAAATGCATTCATGGTCAGTGCTCACCTGAATTGTTTCTTGTTTGTTATATTTACTATATATCTTTATTCAAGGACATTTCTACATCCTCTGTTTCTTACGCAGCTATACTAGGCAGTTCTTTTTGGACCTTAGTAATACAAGTTTCTTTCCTCCCTGTCCCCTAAACTGTCACAGTTCAGCCGAGGCAGCAACTAAGCACCACGGGGCCGCTTGCACTCCTCTCCGAATGGAATGTGAAGGAGAAAATATAACAAAAGGCTCGAGGGTCGAGACAAGGACAGGAGAGGATCACTCACCAATTATGCTCATGGGCAAAAAAGACTTAACTTGGGGAAAAAATAAATTTAGTTTGTAACCAATCAAATAAGAGAAGGATAATGAGAAATGAAGACAGATCTTAAAACCACCTTTCCCCACCCCCTCCCTTTTTCCCAGGCTCAGTTTTGCTCCTAATTCCTCTACCTCCTGCCCCCTGGCAGCACAGGGGGATGGTGAATGGGGGTTGCAGATCAGTTTGTCACACGTTGTTTCTGCTGCTCCTTCCTCCTCAAGGAGAGGACTTCTCACACTCTTCTGCTCCAGGTTTGGGTCTCTTCAGGAGACAGTTCTCCACGAATTTCTCTGACATGAGTCCTTTCTCATGGGCTGCAGTTCTTCACGAACTGCTCCAGCGTGGATCCTTTCCACAAGGTGCAGTCCTTCAGGAAAAGACTGCTCCAGCGTGGACTTCCCACAGAGTCATGGCCTTCTTCAGGCACAGTCACCTGTTCCAGCATAGGGTCCTCCACGGGCTGCAGGTGGACTTCTGCTCCACGGTTAAACTTCATGGGCAGCAGGGAGGTTGCTGCCATCCCACCATGGGCTGCAGGGGAATCTCAGCTCCGGCACCTCCTCCCACTCCATCTGCACTGACCCGGTGTCCGCGTCATTGTTTCTCTCACATCTCACTCCTTTCTCCGCTGCAGCCCACCTCTTCCCCTCTCTCTGCTGCAGGTCCTGCATGGCACAGGCTCTTTTTTTCCTTGCTTAAATATGTTATTCGCAGAGGCACTGAATGTCTTGGCCCTGACCAGAGGCAGGTCCAACATGGAGCCAGGGAAGCTTCTGGCAACGTTTCACGTAGGCCACCCCTGTAGCCCCTCCCCCATTACCAAAAGTCTGCCACACAAACATACTATGAGCTATTTTGAAAAATAACTTCTACTCAGTGCCATTGTCATACAATTTCTTTTGTTCCCTACATGATTTGGATATGGAATCTCAGCATTACTATGTGAGGAAATAAAGTCTGGTATGTATTGGTCTTAGATTTCCCTCTGGAATTGCAAATGACTAAAACAAAATAGTAACCCAACCTGAAGAGAAACTACCATGGGAAGTAGTTATTTCTAAAAATTGAACAAGCCCATGTAACTATGTCTTTTAGAAAGAAGATTTCCAAGAAAAGAGAATCTCTGGGCTATGCTGGTGTATCTTGTTATATAGCAGATGGCAAATTATTTAATCTCTTCCATAATCTCTTACTATTGAAACTGCTTCTGAAAATACATTCTGTTCTCCAGTAGCTTAATTTTGGAGATTATGAGGAAAGTCAAGCATTTCTTCATGTTAAAATTTCAGTAGCACTTGGGTAGCAGCTGTACTTTGTGCCTTTAAACTTTTTTCCTACAAAGAACACAACTGCTGAATATCACAAACTGGTTGTTGAATATCAGCCAAACTATGACAACTAAATATGTGAAGACTCTCCACTTGGAGTAAATATGAAAAAAATCAGCAGATTAGTTTATAATGCAAGAGGATTAAAATTAATCAAATTAAGACGTGCATAGGAGAGTGCAAACACCTTGTTGCTGTGACTTAGCTGCTGGAAATTTCGTAAGCTGTACTATCATGACTATGTGACTAGGACTGCAGAAATGAAAAGAAGCACTATTTATTTCAACAGACTTTGAATCAAAGGATCATTTTTTACTTTAAAGTTTCAAAGATTTAAAGTTCTTACCATATAATTATTAAGTATACATGGGCCATGAGGTTTCCAGCAATAGAAAATATAAAAAACCCCACACATATTTCTATTTATTAATCTGCCCTACATTACTTTCACTCTTAAAACACTGGGAGGGAGTTAATCTATTGAAACTGTGATTTTGGATTGACTATCAATATTCTTTGTCAAGGTATATATTAACTGCATACGACTCCTAGTGATTTTGATGATTATTGCCTACATCTTAGTCCTGCCAAATTCATACTGTAGACATCGATTTATTTAAAGTCATGTATGTGTCAGATAGATAGTAATTTGTATCTATATCTGCGATTAAACAGAATTTAAAATATAGTATAATATTGAAGAGCATAAAGCAATTCTAGGAAGGTTTTTCTGTTTCTTTACTCAATATGACAAAGCTCTTCATTTCTTCCAAAGTTGATACAAATTTTTAAATAATCTTCAGTTCGCATCACTGCTTCAAATTGATCAACTGTGTGTGCATTTGCACGCAAAAGAAATGACCGAGTATTTACAATGTTCTTGGAAAGGGATATCATGTCAATATTTATACCAATAAGTTAACACAAATGTATAGTGCTATCAGGAATCTGACAAGTAAGGCTTTGGTCAGTGGTTTTGAGACACTCCACAAACATTTTAAACACTTGAGAGGGAATGTCTTCTCCTTGTAGATGTTCTTGGGCAGGTAAGTGTAGTAGAAGTGGACCTAAAGACTGAGTCTGGGAGGAGGGAGAGAGGCATGGAGGCAGAGAGGTCTGGAAGGGCAGCTGCTTTATGACCTGGTTATGGCTGTCCTGGCATTAACGTGTGGCCTGGCAGCAAGCACCATTGCATTGGGAGACAAGAGGGTTTTTCCTCAAGATAGATTAGACCAAGATCAGCATTGCCCTACCGTCAGACAGGAGTAAATAATGATTAAAGATGGAAAAAAAACCCAAACCGCACCATCTATGTATCTGTCTCTTCAGAAGGTGACACATTCACTGTAACATAGTTGTCCTTTTTAACAGAGATAAGTCTATTTTATGTTGTGCAATTACATATCTTAACATATTGCAAAAAATATACACTGCTAACACACACTGCTAAATTTTTGGTGTACTACTTTGTGTACATGTATACAAGCATCCAAGGTTCATAAAGGGAAACATTTCCCTTCTCTTTTGCATGTCTTTTTAATCCCAAGAGCTCTTTAAAATTTTCTGTGGAAATGGCTCAATGGAAAAATAAATTCTTGATATTACTCTGAAGGTTACTACCAGCACACAATACAGTACCCAGTACCATAACAATTAGAAAACACATACTAGCCAAAATAAGAAACCTAGCAATTGTCAGTGAAATTGTTAATTAAAGTAGATCCTCTTTGATGCAAAAAATACTCCTATTTAATGACTACCAGAAGTGGAGTATGACCAACTGGGGGGAAAAAAAAAAAGGAAAAAATATGCTTGTTCCACAAAACCACAAGATAATCCTTCATATATGTGCAACACTGGGATAATTTAGCATCAAACTGCTAAAGAAATAACACATATGCTTGTGAAATAGAAATTAATTTTTAATTAAATAAGTTTTTATGATATATGCTCTTTTTCTGCAGATGCTACCAAGTACAAAACATGGTAGTTTAAGGCCAAAAGGAACCTCATGAAAGACTTAGCAAGGAACAACAATATTAACTGAACTTTAAAGAGAAAATATTAACTACAGTAAATCTGCACTCCGTGGATTACAAAAAGTCATTATAAATCTGTTTGTACACTTTTTTCCGTTTTAGAAGAACCCATATTATTATAGCATCTGGCATTTTCCTTCCGTTTTTTTTGTCCATATTAAGTCTAGAAGCTAAAGCTTATGAAAGATATTAAATTTTGTAAATCTTTGCTCCCCAGTTTGACATTTCCTCTGTTCCCATATGCCACGTTTGCCACACTTGAAACAGCTTACCAAAGAGAAAGAGGTCACCAGAGTAATACAGTAGTTCAGTACTTTAATCTCATTAGGCAAAGGAAATGAAAATCATTACTATTTGAGTTTGAGAAGAAAACTTTGCTCCTTTCACCAAAGCTTACTTTAAAGCTTAGGAGGAATGTTTTGGTTGAAGCAAATCTAAAGAAATAGAATGAATTTAATTGAGTTAGGAATCAAAATCCCACAAGACTCAGATAAAAAGCTTCCTCAGGTAACTTAATGGATCAGGCAAGCACAGTGATGTGCCCAGCTGCATTGAATTTCAAAGGCAAAATCGAAACATCAGGTCATTTCCTCTTGGCTCCTTATGCTATATCTCAGAATACATGCAAAATAAAATTAGGATTTGTTAGATAAACCAAATAAAATACATTCCTATATTCAAATATATTTTTGCATCCTGATTCAATGAACACAATAGAAATATTTTTGGAATGAAACACTGAGAGCATTTTCAATCAGAAAAATTTGCCATCTTCAAAAGAGAATTTATTCTTTCAGATTTCATGAACAGGCACAGAATATTTATTTGATTGTGGAAATGCTTTTCCCTGAAATGTCACTGGGACTCATGATCACATCAGATGGCTCAGATTTACCCTAGCAGCAATGCTACTTAGTGTTCGTCTTGTACAAAATCCTCGCAGCCATAAAACTTCTTGTTGAACAATGAAAACCAAATTGCGCCAGTAGACATAGAAAGATATAGCACGAAAATTGCACAGGATAAAGGATTTGGACTTCGGACATTCAAATCACAACTTCCAAGGTAAAAAAAAAATAAATTCAATTTTATGTTGATTTACTTTAAGCGTAGTTTCAATTCACATCAAAATGAAATTCTATGGATTGGTTCAAATCAACTTCAAAAGATGTTTTTCAACTGCTCTTCACTCTAAAACTATGTGATGGAGCAGATACTCATTGAAGACTTAAACTTTACAAATTCCACTGAATAGAAATCTATATTAAAGAAAGAATAGAAAGAAAAAAAAAATCACAATCTTGTACTGTCTCTATAGTTATAAATTTGCATGCCAAACAGGCAATGTGCATTCTGAATGCTTATTGACATTTCTCAGGGCAGGAAGTAAAGAATTCAGCCCAGTGGTGTTCTCCATCTTCAGACTTTTTCCTGGGTGTTTAACCTACGTAGTCAACATTTGTACTATATTTATGTGGTACTCCTTATATTCCGAGATTTGTTCTTAATCATTAAGAGGCCAAAGAGAAGGTTTTTCTTTCTCGATGTAATAATTTGGCTGGGAGAAGGGACAGCATTTGCAAGGAAAGCAGTGGTGACTAACCATAGACAGAAAGAACACAGGCAAGAAGCACAGATATCTCTAGAGAGAGTAAAATTCCACAGATACTAATTCATGTGCCAAAATTGAGATTAAATTAATAGATAAAGTTGACATCAAGACTTTTTTGTTATCGTTGTCATCTTTGCAGTACAGTTAACTTCATCAACAAGCAGCAACAACAAAATCTCTGTGTTTTCATTGGTTTGATCTATCCTAAATCTTAAATTTTCCTTAACATTCTTTCCAGAACAAAAATTACAACTCTGATTTTCAGAATGCTACCCCTTTGCTTCAAATAAGTTGAATCTCATGCTTCATTCTCTTCCATGGGCTAGGCAGATTCTTCAGCTGACCTGTAACTGTTTTTCTATGAGACATTAGTCTGCCCTTTCTCAGTTATTAGATGGATCTTTACAGGATATGTCATCCAAAGAAACCTGGCACACAAGACCAACAGAACTAGAGATTATAGCATCATATAGAGGAGTAGCAATATTCCCCCTGCCCTGTCGTTTTTTTTCTTTAAAGGAAGAATTATTTTTCTTATGAAATGCAAAACACCCTAAAATAAACAAAAATAAGTACAATAAAACTATGTTTTCAGTTAAACCTAGTACCCACATGTCTGTCTGAAGATTAAGATGTTTCTTTAGTCCAGAGTAGGCACTAGGCATGAATACACTGGGTAAACATCATAAGAAATTTCTTACTCTCTATGCTTTTAGTTAATTGCATATGGTCATACTCGAGTTACACAAAAAATTGATCGACTTTTAATAAGTGAAGAATTTTTCTGAATATGTTCAAAAACTACTAGTGCAAAAATGAAACAGAAATGTCTATGTTTTAACTGAAAGATACTGGCCTACAAACTCATACTTATGTCTTTCCAGTCACTGAAGGAATGAACATTTTTATAAAGGAATTCAATGAAATTAGAAATGGTTGTAAGAGCACCTTATAACCCAAATATTCCACTGAGAGTAACTTTTATTGAGTGATGCTTCACTCTATTTGATCTCTGTGCAGCCTTTTTGCTACCTCAAATGCACCGAGGTAAAGAAAACGCCAGTATATTTTTCAAGATAAGGTCACAGAGCTGAAATAGATTTTGATCTGTGATTATTTAAAATTTCTTCAGGGATTTTCAATTTAGTAACTAATTCACCTTCTAGCTATCCTCACTGTCCTGCTCTGCACATATAGGCACACTTAAATACACAGTTTAATTATTAATGATGAATTTTGCTGCATAACGTAAGGAATACCAATGAAACTGAAATCTGAGTGCAAACTGGAGCTGTGCAATTCGAGGGTCACTGGTGTCATAGCCTGCTGCTAATACCGTAGGAAGGCAACATGTGGAATGTACAAACATAGGCTCAGATTTATGCCAGAAGAGAGGAGATGTGACTGAAGTAGACAAATAGGCATAGATCCCATCATCTGTACAGCCAAAGATTAATTTCTGTTTATATGTCCGGACTGAGAGGAGAAAAAGGACTAGGGGCTTTTTCCATCAGAAAAACGAAACCACTCCCCTATTTTACTCTCCCAAACTAAAAGGAATAATACTAAGGGGAAATAAGTAGGAAAAAAGTACATTAAAAGTATTAGAGAGAACCAAGACTGGATAATCCTGAAAGGCAGAGAAGACGACATGAAAAAACAACATAGTTAATAAAGTTTTGCATGTTTATTTATGAGCACCAGTGCTTACACTGCTTTGTTTTGTTTTGTTTCTCCTCAGCATTCAAGTCTTTTTCATATAAATTCAACAACAAAAAAGTGAAGTTCCTGGATGAGTTCATATTATCTCCCCAAATTTCCTTTTCTGGGGTAAATAATATATATCAATTCAGAAAATTTTTCAACACTAAGTTTATGCATGAATGCGTTTGATTGTTTTATCATGTGTTAATCTTACAATTTCTCTTTCTTTCTGGAGAGGACTGCAATTTCTGTTAGAAAGACATCGGAAGATATAGAAGAGCCTAAAATTGCAACATTCACTTCTGAATTTCTAGTGATTCAAATACAGGGAGGAAATTTCACCTGAGTACAACATTCTGTGATAATCAAGGTATTCATTTTGCTTAGACTTCTGCAGTTTCTATGCCTTCAGATGAAAATAACTGGGACATTCTAGTTGCTTCAATGGGTGTTTAGACAACAGGTTAACTGCCTGAAATGTGGATACAGCAGGAGAGAAATAGTCTACTAGGACTCTCTAAGGAGTCAGGAAAAAAAACCCCAACATATGTAAATATATACATATGGTGGGTTTTTTTTTTCCTTTTTATTTTTTTTCCTGTATAAATATACATACCTATTCTGAGTGGAAAAAAACCAAAACAAAACAAATCCAAAACAGCATACATAGATTTATGAAGTAGGTTGGCTCACTTTAGCCTGGCCTGAGTTGACTGGACATGAAACAGCCCAATGTTAGCACAGCAGAGTGCACAAGCTGTTAAGTTTTGTACTTCAGCCTGGGAGCAACTCTGTGCTAATGAGACTGCACAGCTTCCAGACTGGAGGGCTGCAAAGCTCACAACTGTCAGCGCAGGCATCTCCAAGTAACGCATAATTTCTACTTCTCTTTCAAAGATCAGCTCAGTCTCTGAAAGCACTCAAAGAAGCTATATCAACCCTTCATTCATTTCTTCACACACCTTCCCCAGGGTTTTGTGACTAGTGCCATTCATTGTTCCACTTTATAGTAATAAATTAGTGCTGCTCCAGTAGCTCAGGATGGCTGTTCACATGGTATTTTTCAGCACATTAGCTAAACAGTAGGAGAAGTCATATGTGTCTCCCATTTGACACTTGAGTCTCATTTTACACTTTGGTTTGTAAACAGACTAGGAAATAATATTTAACAAGGTTCTCCTTGATACAGTCTTCTTATTATCAAGGGAAACTTGTCTTTGAGAGTAAAATTGTCTCCAGCTGAGCAATGTTTTCTACACTGCTGTGTCGCAGCCTGTAAGTAAATTTAGCTCTTATACGGGTCATCAGCAGTTTAATTACCACCTTTCTCTAAGGCTTGATCTTTAATGGCAATAAACATACCTGAGGAAAAGGTTTAATTTTATTTGTGGCTTAACCATAGCAAACAAAGTCTTCTGTCAGCATGACTAAAATATTATAACTTTACAGAAAAGACCTAATTAATATGGTTGACCCTGACATGGGAGATTTTGATACAAATCTCTTTTTTTTTTAGCTAACCATTGAAATTAGAAAAATTCATATTATGATACCTAAGGCTGAAAATAGCAAGATAGAATAAAGAAAATCTAAGGTAAGATTATATGCTGTGCTGATTTTGGCTGGGATAGAGTTAATTTTTTTCATTATAGCTAGTATGGGCTGTGTTTTGATTTGTGCTGGAAACAGTGGTGATAATACAGGGATGCTTCAGTTACTGCTGAGCAGTGCTTACACTGTCAAGGCCTTTTCTACTTCTCACACCACCCCACCACCGAGTAGGCTGGGGGTGCACAAGAAGCTGGGAGGGGACACAGTTGGGACAGCTGACCTCAAGTGATCAAAGGGATGTTCCATACCATATGATGTTAGGCTCAGTATACAAAGCTAGAGGAAGAAGAAGGAAGAGGTGGACATTGGGAGTGATGGCCTTTGTCTTCCCTAGTCATCATTACGCGTGATGGAGCCCCACTTTCTTGGAGATGGCTGAACACCTGCCTGCCAATGGGAAGTAGTGAATGAACTCCTTGTTTTGCTTTGCTTGAATGCAGAGTTCTTGCTTTACCTATTAAACTGTCTTTACCTCAACCCACTAGTTTTCTCATTTTTACTCTTTCAATTCTCTTCACCATCCCACCAGGGGCAAGTGAGCAAGTGGCTGGGTGGGGTTTAGTTGTTGACTAGGGTTAAACTATGATATATGCCTCCAGAAACAGCAATTGCAAACTAGTTATTTAATGTGTCACTAAAAAAGAAGGGTAAGCAAGGAAATAAAACCAAAACTAAAACATATGCCCTGTGTAGTACATGTGAAATTTGATGGAGTTAAACCTCACTGTATGACATATGCTGTATTATTTCGCACATGTAATAGAGAAAATAAATGGGAGGAGGCATATAAGTATTAATCCCAAAATTCTCACAGTCTTCATCGTCAGGAGACTTGTTTTGTGTTTCCTCAGAAGTGATTTTGTAAATGGTGACAGAAGAAAGAAGGAAAGGCTATTTTTAATTGTAAGAATTGAATGATCAGAATTAAAATCCAGGTCTCATAATTAATTTGGAGCACTTTACATGATTATATATGAAGTCCAGATGATATGACTTTCTATTATTACAAAAAATGTTATTAGTAATTTCATTGTTAAGACCACATTGATATTTGTGCTGAAAGCAGGATTAAAATCCTTCAATTTCACACCATTGATTGAAAATCTTTTCCAGAATTAACACAATATCTTCAGAACAGAACTGTTTTGTTTTTTTTTTTTTCTGGAAAATACTCTCTCAGAGCAAAAATATAATACTAACTGATCTGTTCTAGATTTCTCTTTCACCTTCTGTATGCCTGTTATTTTTTTTTCTCAAAATCACAATAATCACACAGTTCAAACAAATTATATATGCATGTATATAGCCACATTCTAGAAAGGTCACATTTCAAAGCATATTTTATTCCATTTATGCATTAACAGCCTCACATAAAAGTGGAATTAGCAACCTAAGAGACTCTTTCCTCTTTTCTACTGTTCAGCATCTCACTCTATCTATGACTGGCTTGTATCTTTAGGTTTTTGAAGAAGAAATAACTGTAGAAGCTTCAGCAGAATTATCTGTTCAATTCACTGAAATCAAGTGCCTGAGGAATTGAGTCAATCTTAAATGAAATTGAAAAAGAAAACAAGTGGATAATATTAAATATTAAACTCAAAAATGTTTTCACTTTTCCTTTTGAAATCATTACATTTTGTATTCATAATACTGCACAACAGCATAGAATTTAATGTAAAGAATCAGCACTTGAAATAAAACATTTACTAGACTTGAAATTTCTATTTTGTTTGTGACAAAATGGTCAAACGTTGTTATTGCTAGAATATCGAGATTTTAAAATTAACTCTCCTTCACAAAATGGTATTACTAGCCTCTGGACTCACCTTATTCAATAAAAATTCCTACTTTTTTTTCTATAAAGAAGTTCCCTGACTCGACACTCAGTGAAGAGTCACTCGACTACCCATATATGGACTGCACAAGAAATCAGTCAGCCTCTGAAGAAATTTCTTTTTCCTTCCTTCTCAGCACACTGCTTTTGATAGGACTGTCCTGTCTGTAATGGATTTATGTTTCTGACTAGTAGGAAAGAAGACATTCAGATTTTGCATCTAATCCGTTACAGAGATGCCAGGTATACATCTCGCCTCTGCTATCTTACATTTTGCCTGTTCTGATGTTGCTGGGGGGGATCAGCAAAAAAGATGATTTACAGTCCAGCTAGCTGAGAAATATATTAAAACATGTATTTGCCTAAAAATGAGAGGAGTCCACCGTAGCCAAGTATAGTAAAACAGTTAGAAAAGGGCAAATTAGTAAGTGCCAGACACATGCATGAGAGAGTAGGGTTTCACTTTGGCAAAAGGTTTTTAGAAATGTTTTTCTGCTGTTCTTTGTTTTCCAAGCATATCAGAAATTTTCAGCTTGATAAGAAAATTAATTCATGTAGAAGGTTTTCACTTCATCTTTGACTTCTCTATTTTCTTTTTAAGGAATTCTTATGCTTGTTGTTTTTTTGTGGGGTTTTTTTTTTTTCTTTCCCCCAGATGTCCTACATAGCACTATAAAGTTACTAAATATTGCCTGCAATGAAAAATTTTCATTAGAAAATCAAATAATTCCTATTATGATACAAATAAATATCTTGAGAAGGAAACTAAAAGCTTTTAGAACTAACTAACAGTGTTATGTGCCAGATATTTTATTTCCACTCTGAAATATCCTGAAGATCTATTGTGGAAAGCATGTTTAAAAGATCCATTTGAATATCTGGTCCCATCAAGGCATTCAGACATGTAGAATTATTAATTCCTTTGTGAACTAGGCCGTATTGAAAAGGTGGCTACATAACGTAATAGTAAAAGAATTAACCACGGCAGATAAAAGACATCAAAATTAAACTATAAAATGTTAGAATTAAAAAAGTTACATAGTAAACATATGCTAATGAAAAAGCGATACAAAATATAAACATGAAACTGAAGATTTCATAAACTAATATTTCAATTTTTTTCTTGAATTGCCAAGAGCTGCTTAGGTTTTAATTTAATTTACATATAAATGCATTTTTTTTATGTTTTATTACACAATTCTTAACATCATAGGATACATTTCACCAAAATGAACATGTAGAGATACTGGAGGTTAATGAAATTAACATTTCCCATGAAAATATGCAATATCTACTTGAATACTAAATAAAATGAAGTATACACAAATAAAAATGAAATCCATGGAAGTCATAGAGTAAAACTACTCTATTGTAAAATGTGCTTATTAGGTACAGACTTTGAAAGAAGAAAAAAATGCCCACTTTTTCTCTTTCTTCATAGAATAACCCACTGTTCTTAATGGTACGACTGGGCCAGGTCCTTTGGGCCAGTGGTTCCAGTTGTCTATCAGCTTAATCAATGGAGGAAATAGAGATTTTTATATCAATTCTTATCTCAAGACCACTTAAATACGCTTTTTCTGAACCTCCTGCTGGAAATTGCTTCATAATCTCCTTCCTCTAGTGTTTAGAAACTACCTTGTAATTTGTAGCCCAATTTTAATTTATAACTTATGTTTATCTGTGGTCAGTTTCTATTTGCACTTCTTTGTGCAAGTGTATCTCATTTATTTTTTCTTACTTTTAACCAGCAATTTGGAAAATTCCTAAAACCACCTTATGGTCATCTCTTATGCTTATCTGAAATGCACAGGGGAGAAAAAACAATTTGACTAATGAATGTATATCTTGATCACTGCAGTACAAGGAACACTCCCCTTTGAAAAGATGTGCTATTACTAGTAGTATCAAGAAGCATATTTGTAGCACAAAATTATATTAACAAAACAATGTTTTATCTTTTGAAGGTACATTAAAAATCTTGGAAAAAGTGTACTTTAAAGACAAAATCACAAAACAGCGGAGCTGAAAATAATTGCTTCAGCTACTAATGCTACAAGTTGACCTCTATCAGATGGGTCTGGCTTTGTCAGAAGAAAAACACAACCTTACTAATTCTAATAAATCCTTAAAGAAATATTTATCGATATATTTATCAATCCTCAATATGGTCACATTAGAATATATTCAGTTGTTTCCTTTAAGGGTTTCTCCAGTTTGATTAAAGCAATGCAAGTTTATACTTCAATCTGTACAGTCCATAGAAAAACGTTATTATGTCTAATCTGCTTAATTTTTCTCCTGTGTTCCTAACTAAACAGATTCACAACTACAGATTCATAACTGAAAACTTGATATGCTGCCTGGCAGAATTTGAGATCACTCCAAGAGAACAATTACATACAATTTTCATTCTCTTTTTAGTCATTATGATATATTATTGACATTTTAGACCTATTGCATAAGCAAACACATAGAAGCAGCAGATCTCAACGCAGTAATTTGAAAGAATGGAGAGATGCACTTATAAGAGAGAGAAAACAATGTCATAAGCAGTATATTTCCTTCACTTTAGCAAGAGATGATTCTTAAGAACAATCCCATTCATATATTGTAAAACATGGAAAATTAAAACTTTGGGGACTACTCAGACTGTCCACATTAGGTATCTAATTTGAGCACCTAACAGAAATTTATTTTCCTGTCTACTCAGTAGAGAAAGATCTGTGAGGGGGCAACTTGGAAGGTAAAAATTAAACACTTAAAATTAAGTGGTGGCTAAACTGTCTGTGTATGCAGATGGGGACTCTAAGAGCTGAATCCTGGGAGGAGAGATCTCACGTTGGGGTAGCAACAGCAGCACCTGCCCTGCTGTCCTGTATATGTCTACTGCAGGGATAGATCATCTACCTGCGTAGAAGCTAATGAACAACGACATATTACAGCACAACAGATTAATTAAACGAAGTTTGTTGTCAGTTTATCTGATAATACTGTAATAAACTGCAGTAATAATATACTGATAAATAAACTGTAATAAACTGTAATAAATATACTGATAAACTGTAATGGGTCCTGCATCAAGGGTAGGAAAATGCAAAGGAAGACTGTGCTGCATAGCCACAGATAATAACCACTACAATTTCTGAGTCAGAGGGTCAGCATTGGTATAGCAGAACATATATCCATGTTTGCAGACAGAATTTAACATTTTGCTAAAAGGACAGAGTAAACCCCGATTTCTCAGTGAAAGAAAAAAATATCTCATTTTTTTTAGTTTTGTGGTCCATCCCTACTCACTAACAATATACTTCCTCACCCCTTTTCCCCACACCCCTATCAAGAGGAGAGCTGGAGGGGAAGAGACAAAACCAAGGTGTCATTGCTTCTGAGAACCACTGGCTGAGCATGTTTCCTCTCCCTTCAGCAAAACGCGAAATTACTCCCCCCTGTCTGTACGAGTCTCTAAAAATCAGCTCTCAGCAGCTGCCAAGCAGGAGTCAAGCTAGCTAGCCTGCATGAAGAAATCAGGCAACAGAACCAAGCCAGAGGCTGAAGTCAACCCTCAGTGCTCCACAGATATTCTGCTCAAAAACATTTAAAAATCCGCACGCAAATATATTACAGCAGATCGGTTTCACCCAGTGAGAAACAAATTAACATTTGTCTAGAAAATTATGCTCTGTTGTGCACTTTATCCTTCTCTGCAACTCCCCCTCCGGTTTTCATTCAATTTTAATTCCTGCTCAATTCTGCTTTTCTGAAGAGTGAACAACTCAGGGACTGCAATTCTGAACTGCATGTTTTCTAGCTAGTGAAAAATGTATGTGTTCTAGTAGGTGTTCTTGCCAAGACAAATACAATGTAAAAACATAGTGATTGTCATTATTAAGCCTGCTTTGTCAGATAGGGATTTTCAGAGTCCCTGAATTCAGTAATAATATTATCTGCTGTAAGAGATTAGGTAAGCAAGTGCTAATTAAACTGCTGGACAACAGCCAAGCTATCACTGCTTAACAAGAGTTACCTGAAAAGATGCATTTCAAAGAAAGGCAAGAGCTGCTACTTTAAAAACATGTTTGTTTTTCAGTTCACCAAACCTTTCAGATGATAAAGTCAGGAAGCTTGCAAAAATAATGGATTTTGCTTTTTGGTTTTGGAAACAGCTACTGAAAGAGTTGAACTTAAAAAAAAACCCTTAGAAAACAAAACTCTCAATAGCATAAAAACTGTGAAAGAATAAACGTGTGATTTCTCTAAGTTCTTTAAGTTTCTTCAAGACAATTCCAGTACCTTGCCCCTTTCAGCTGCAGGAAAAGTTTATCTTTCCCCCACCCATAGATCGATGTAATATAATTAAGTAGAGACTCATGATGTTACCTGCTAATTCTAGTACCTATAAATAATGTTAATAAAAATAACAATATAATAAATTAGAAGACAAACTATAGGATGGCAAAAGCAAAAAATCACACTTCCACAGACATACAAGCTACCTCACTATATCTCACAGTATCCCTCATTTTAAAAGGATCATTAACTCACATTAATTCAAAGGCTAAAGATATCTGCAAGTAAAGTGCTACAAGCAGCTTCCTGTTACCCATTGTGAAAATAAGAAATGAGATTTCAGCACCAGGGTCATTTTAAGTCTTTCAAAGGTCTTTACAATATTCAGCTGGATCTTCACTTTGATAGCTAGATCAGTTTAGAACTTTTTACATGCTTTTTATAAATGTGATGCAGTGCTTGCGTTGATGAAAAGGAGCACTTCAAATGTGTGATACTCTCTTGAAGAGTAAAGCTGCTCCGTACAATTCTTAAGATGGAGGCGTTATTTACCATTCCATCAATCTCATCTGTGCCCAAAGTATAAAATAGTATTTAATAAAAATGACTGGGAGATGGGCTTGAATACCTGCTCCAAATGTGTAAATCCAGACAAATCAAAAAGTTGTAAAAACAAATAGTAAAAACACCTTGCATTACAACCAAAGTTGTTCTGCAGTGCACTGCCTGACAATTTCCTAAACTATTGAAATACAAACAATTGCAAAAAATGAAAGCAACCTGAAAACAGGCCAGAAATGAACAGAGAGGGAAAAGATGTGCGCCAAAGTGGACATTTTTCGATGTTCTAACTGGCAACCATCAGTGGAGAAAACAGGGTTGGTAAAAAAAATCCCCAAACTTTTATAATAACCAACACTACGTTAAAGTGCCAACTTTTATTCTGTATTGGCAATGCAAAGTTTTACTTTTAAATATATGTACTGTAGCTAGTATTTTTCTACTTGAAGGACAAAGGATAATTTAAAAATTAAGTTTCAGTTCCTGCTGAAGTATTTTCTTAACTTTCACCCAGGACCTTCTTCAGAGTAACCTAACAGCAGAATGAGAACTAGCACATAGGTTTTGGTTTCTTGGTATCTCAAAACATCTCTGTGACAACTTCAAGTCTTTAAAAATAAGTATTTTGACGATCTTAATTTTCTATAGAATATAAATCCACTTCATGACATTCCCAGCTATTAGGAATTAATGATATAGCAAGTCCTTTGTAAGGGAATTTAAAAATAAAAAGAAGATCATGCATAGAGTCATTAGCCTTCACGGGCTACAAATGGAGAAAGTTATTCTGACACCCCCTTACTTTCCATGTTCCTTAGCATAGTTTCCAGGAGGATCTGCTCCATGATCTTGCCATGCATAGAGGTGAGACTGACTGGTCTGTCCTTCCCACATATCCTAAAATGCAATTTTTGTTATTAGATGAGGCACTGTGCAATGCTGACATTTATGTAGGGAAAAAACCACTCTATTCCCACTTCAGCTGTACTATGCAGGTAGTTTAGGAGGCATACAAAATACTTGTTTTTCACTTCTATTTTCCTTTCCAAATTTCTTTCACTTGACTATAAAGAGTCTTTCCCCTTATTGTTTTCTGTTCTTAGTTATATAATGTTTTATGTTTGTAGTCTGGCTCTGGCTTTGCTTGCCACTTTAAGGGTTTGCTGATGTCTCTCCCAGTGGGATCTGAACCTGACAAAGAAGAGGAGGAAGAGATGGATGCACAGCTGTCATTGAGTGCCACGTTGTGCTAACTGCCATAGCCTTGGCAGGTCTTCTCTAGGTATTACAACTTTGATCCTGAAATACTTACACAAACGCTTATTTTAAAGAATTTGAATGGCTAAAGTTAACAAGTCCTCCCACATGCTGAGGGTTATTCAGATGTCAAACCTCTGCAAAACTGAGACCCAAAAGATTCTCCTCAGTTTCTTTTTGTTTCCTGCTTTTCCACCCTCCCTTCTAGCATTTCAAGCCGGTAAGAAGCTGGGAAGCAAGTTTGATGCAATACAGCACATGAACACACGTGCACAAATGAGCCAGCATCGCGCAGCATAGAGGTTCTGAAAATCTTTCAATGCCTTAGACATGAGTAATTATTTAGCCAGGAAGCACACAGAAGAATTAATCTCTAGCTGAGAACCATTTGTTGTTGCAGTAATAAAACCCCTTATATGAGCATGGGTTTTCCATACTTTCATAATATAGCTCTTTTTTCCCTCTAAGCTTCATGTAATTACATATTCAGAAAAATTCAGTGCAGCAGACTTCAGATTTACCTGTCATATGTCTTACAGACCTCATTAGGAAAAAAAAGAATTGTGTGAAAAAACTAATTCATTTTAAGGTTTCAAACACATTAAATTTTCGGATGGACGTTAGAATTTTCTATCATTTTTCTCTGGCGTATATATTCATTGTGTCTATATGAGTACAAATGTAAATATAAGAGTAAGTGTAAGTATATGTATGACATAGCTTAAAGAGTGTTCAGGATGCTTCTAATCTGGTAAAAATTAACATTAACACTAGCAGAGTTTTTTCTATTTTCTTCTATTTGCTTCCTAATTTCAAAAAAGGCCTTCTTTCCCCCCTGTTTGAAAAGGAACAAGGAAAACTCGTACCAGAAAAACAAAGAAAGAAACACATACATAAAAAACCCTACCACCAGGTCTAAGATTCAGAAATAAAAAAAAATACCCGAGATCGTGAAATGGAAAACACCCACTTATATATAAGCTTTTCCATTCTTGATGCTGTTTCGCACACATACATTGGGCTTATGATCTGATTACAATTATGTAAGTACATACATAACACTTCACTATATCTTCACTGTTTTGTGTTTTTCTTCCTCCTATTATGTTTGAACTGTGCCTTGCTTTGTACTATTAGTTTTAACCAGTCACGAAAAATCCACAGGTCTCTCATACAGTCTAAGAAAACATGGTCAGAAAAAAAAAAGAAAAAGAAAAAAAAAAGCTCATCGAGTTTGAAATGATTGATTCATCCAACTTGTCCAGCAGCTTTTGTCACATATATTTCGGAGGTATCAGTAGCAATACCACAGTTAATGCTGTATTGAGATGCGCACTTAAAGCAGGATTAAAATTCTTCCATTTCATCCTTCAGTGATTAAAATTAGACTCCAAATGATGTAGCAACTCTTCAAAAGATAAGTACGTACCAGGCAATTCACAGATGAACATTTCAAAATAATTCCCTATTAAATATTTTCCCCAAGAGCCTTAATGTGCTGGCATCACCTTAATATCACAAATGTAATGATTTTTCACAAATACACCATAGTCTTAGAAACTTTCCAATTCAAAATGCTTTTTAGGTAAGCATTTAAACATTTTTATTGACCTTGTTTCTCTTTTTTTCTTGTAGAAGTCAAACAAGATCATGTGCTGAATCTCAGCTGTGCCTAGGCATTGTAAATACCTTTGTACTTTATTTGCACTAGTGCCTGGTCACCTCCGTAGCTCTGACTGTAGCTAGACTGTAGTCTTGCTCCAGATTGATTATGAAAAGAAGAAACTCATGTCAGCACTGAGAAGTCCTTAGATGTTCCCAAAACTTTTTTTACTGGAAACCTCAAAAAATTCATGTAATTCCTTCAGCCAAGAAAATAGTATCATGATAGACATCCTTCAATAAAAAAAAAAATATTAGTCGGGCATTTTATACTGCCTTCTTCAAGTACCTCTTCCTCTCTCAGATGAAGGACATTCTGAGGTAGCTACATGTGTGCACAGAAGGGCTGCAATAGCCCCATAGGATCCGCAGGCAGCCATAACAAACCAGAACGATTGCAATTCACCTCAGCCTTCAGTTCATGTATTTGCCATAAACCAGATATCACACAATTTTCTAAATCACTTCTGACGTATTTAAAAAAAAAAAAAACCACTAATGCAGTATTTTGTAATAATATTCAAATCTTTTAAGTAGTTACAGGGTTTTTCTGTTTCAGAGTGATGGTATCTTTCGTATTGTGTTCAAGTAAATAAGCAAGGAATACTGGATAAAGGCAAAGTTTTCACACTGACGATATTCAAATGAATTAGAGGTAATGAACAGATCATTGTGAATAACTTAAACAAATCCCCTGTGTGATAAAATAAGTACAAATATCTCAAGGTATTTTTAAAAATCTTTTTGTGTCCTATAGCAGAAGGGCTTTTTCCTACAGAAAGACCATATTAGTTTTATGAAATTACCATGAAGCACACTTTAACGTGATTATAGTTTACATCCATGGATACCAACATCATTCAAATGACACAACTGTGGTATTGAATTTTTACTGTCCTTTATGTTGAAGCTCCATGATGTTTGCCAAAATAATTGAAAAATAACACCAAAGTAATATAATCCCGCAAAATTGATAGGATCTTATCTAGTAGAGTGTCCTGCATTTGACTGGGACAGAGACAGAGTTAGCTCTTTTTAGCAGCTAGAAGAGCTCTGAGTTTTGGATTTAGTCTGGCATTCACAAAAAGAATGTTGATAGCGCACTGATGTTTGTAGTTGGTGCTGAGACATCAAGGACCTTTCAGCTTCCTGTGTTCTTGCCAGTGTGCAGGAGCACAACAGGCTGGGGGGAGCATGGCTGGGACAAAGGGCTCACAACTCCTCTTATGATTTAAATTTAGATTCAGGATTGAGGGCCAAATTGACCAATGGAGCATTCCATATCATGCAGTGTCATGCCCAGTACATAGACGAGTGTTGATCAGGAAGTCAGAATAATTTCCTTCTCTTCTGTGGGACTCTCCATCTCTCAGAGTGCTATCTCTCTCTCTCTCATTTCGGGCCTTTCACTCATCTGGGATTGTAGTATCTGGACTTACTGTTTTGGAATTGCTTGCTGGGACAGGACAGGTGTTGGTCACCAAATGGTGAGCAATTATACTGTGCATCACTTCTTTGTATATATTATTACCGTATTTTTAATATATATTCATATATTATTATTATTTTATCATTATTACTTTTAATTTGGTGTTACTATTAGATTGTTCTTTTGTTAACCCATGGGTCTCCTTCACTTTTCCCCTTTAATTTTCTTCCCCATTCCCTGAGGGTGAGGAAGAGTGAGCAAGCAGCTGTGTGGTGTTTAGTTGCTGGCCAGGTTAAACCACAATATAGAGTTATCAGTGGTGGTTCCTTGAACATAAATCCAAAGTGGATTTATGTTGTGCAAACCATCATTTTAATGTCCTTATTTCTTTTAACAACTCATCATGCCTATATTATTTGTTGAAACGACAAGCTTCTCTCTGGGCAGTGTGCAATATCACATCATCATCATCATCATCATCATCATCATAGTGGCATCTTACTGTTTAATAGATGGATTGTTAGCTTAGAGTGCAATATTTTTTTCCCAATATACAATGCCTTATATGCAAACATGAAGGCCAACAAAAAAGCCTGTGACTTTAATATTGTTACTTTGTCATAAAATAAATTTTATTCAGTTTAGATACTCTTATAGTGTAAGTGTCAGGGTGAAAATTACCAGTAAAATGCACAAAAGCCAACCCTAAATATTTGCAAGACCACAGGTATGCAGATTTTAAAGAGGAAGATGATAGTCCCTACTCAATGGTTGGAAAGAACAATTGCAGGTTGTGAATCTTAGGTGCTGTACAGGAATTCTGACTACTTAACAGTCAATATTTGACTTCATTCTGAGGGAAACCCATCAACAAGACTGCAAAAGCTAACTGGTAAGTACCTGGCTGTTGTCAGATCCAGCTTTCTGTTTTGCATGAAGCCTCACAAATTAAGCTTTGGACTTCTCATGGTGATCTCATATACGGCTTCACCTAGACAAATGGTTCAAGACCTTATGAAGAAAAACTGTATAAGCTAAAAGACATTTCAGTTTATTCACTTTATTCAATTTGTAATTGATTTGTGACCTGTAGAGGTAGCTGGATCATCTCTTTATCTGAGATAAAGTTCTCTGAGTATAAATTAGTTGGAAATCCTGCCATGCCATTCTTTCCAAGACATTTTAAATTTTGCACTCTTCTGTACATCTGCTTAAGCTTTGCAATATTCCAAGGCAGCTACAAAGTCCAGTTTTAAACTACCTGATATCAAAGCAAATAAGGATATACTTGACTTGACCAATACTCCAAAGGATCCCAAAGTGTATCTCCTATAGCTCTTCTCCAAAAGTGATGCCAGGTAGTTCTCTGAGGAGTCTTCTGTGAAACTTTCCAGTATTCCAGTCTGCCTCCCAACCTGTTCAAATGCCACTGATTTTGAGTACAGCAAAAAAACTCCACTCTGAGACTATCACTAACATAAGCATTACTAAAGTACTTAGCCATCACAAAAAACTTTTTTGGTTTATTTTGCTGGATTCAAGCATTCATGCTGCCAAAAATCAAATGGTTCTGCTGGAAATCATATAAGGTTCCATAGAGATGGCAGGTTTTTTTTTATTTTATTTAGAAAGAAGCAATTGCAGAGGCTGCTCTGTTTTCTAAAAATAGATATCTGCAAAACAAATTAATTTTACATTTGCATTTTATAGCCTCTTCACTGAAGTATTTTTCCTCAAAATATGTGAGTTTAAGAAAAGTAAGGCATTATTAGTCACTTTTTCAAAAAACACCAAACGTGCAATATGTATTACCTAAAAGCCTCTGCTTTACTTCATAGCATAAGTTTCTTCTTCGAAATATTTTACACGAGATACACAACAGAGTTGTCACCTTATTTTGGAGTTTATAATATAAACAAGGTCACTGTATAACTCAGAGCACAAAAACTTGTTTTCTGATGGAGAAAAAAATTGAATCTTAGTGCCACACTATAAAGTTAATTGGTCTGCTGGGAAAAGATATTTCAGGTAGGTAGCTATAGCAGATATTTCTTTGCCGCTGTATATACCTACTTTTCTCTGAATCCATCTGTTTGGTTACGTTTTATCTATGAGAGTCATTTAAATTATGTGTAAAGATTCTTTCTAACTTATTTTATACTAATATTAATACAACACGCAACTTTTCAGTAAGAAATGAAGTTAATGCAAATGCTAAATTCACAAGGGGTTGTGAAGGCCTTTTCCTCTGAGCACTGATCGTGTGGATCTTTGTTTTTGTTATGCTGGACAGGATAACTGCTATAGCATGCTGACATGAAGTGCTATGCACTTATTCTAAGCAGAAGCACAGAGGTTACAATCAGATCAGTCAAGCCTGGAGCAATTGCTCCTCATTTACTACTTTCAGTAATAATAACATTGCACTTTAATCAGAACTATTGATTATTGGTCACGTCTTTTGGCTAAGTCAAAAACAGAGAAAGAATTAACTCAAGCTAAGAAGATAGGTGACTGAACCCTTACTAGGTATGATTCCATGGATGACTCTTGTGACTAGGATTAAAACTTACAGCAATGACATCATCAGATGACTCTGATGTTTCTTGTGACACATATTTAAAATAAGAAATGCTAGCTTAGGCTGGGGGCACATAGCCAGGCTTTATAGTTCCTTAAACTCTATCTGTTGATTTGACCTTAGCCTTAGCTGACTTGCTTAACTTGTCAGTCTCCAGATGTAAATAACTTCCTGAAGAATGAAGAGAAACCCAATCTTTATGTTTTCAGCAGAGTAAAGCAGAAGACAGAAATAAGGATAAGAGATTTTACACGTGCTATAAGAGAATAGGAAGGACAGGTTACTCAAAAAGATTTTTTTCCAAAGCACTGACGTAGCTCTTAGAGCTTTTGCCAACATACACCTTTGAGCAGGGTTAAAAAATGTTTATACTATCCTTTAAGAAAGTATGCAACAATATGTACAAACACAAGTACATGTTATGTATGCAGCATTTCTGGTGCTAATAGTTTCAAGTAGTTTTTTAAGTTATAATATTGGTATTACATTACGAGATACAATCTGGAATAAAAAGAATGACTGTAAGGGTGAAGAGTAAGTTCCATTAAAAAAGACTTCCAGCTGGCAATGCTTTGCCTTAAGTGACTCCTTGAAAACATAATGTAAATTGAAGGCCAGCTTGTATAACAGAACTTGATACTAGTTCATTGATATTTTTTTAATACAAAAATTCCTGTCTATGAAAGTTTTTATATAAACATTTGTTTTTAGGCAAACATAATCATGCATCTTCACAGCCATACAAATTCAAGAAGAAAACAACTCGTAATAATACGTAAAGATTTAATTTACATTCAATTTTCTACACACATATGGGAAAACCACAAATCATTTTATACAAGACAGTACTTTTTATATGTGTGTTCGTATAAGAACAGTCTCTTAACATCTTTCCGGTTGTTTTTCCTCTCTTCACTAAATTGACACCTTTCAATGTTAAGACTGACATTCCAGTGAAGGCCTAGCTGTATTGTTAGAATTGTCATTCATGAAACCCACAGATAGGCTGCAAACATCTTCTGGATAATTAGTATTTATTGTGTACCTTTGAACTTCTCATTTGCATTATAATCATTAATATAGCTTCCCTTCCGCCAATTATTTTAACAATACCAACCTCTCTGCATCTATTGGAAAGCATCCTATTACCAAACTATTTTGCTTTTTCTTTTCCGAAGATTGATTTCTTCCCCTGCCACAAGTTCACATTATTGTGAGATCTAGGATAGACATCACTCAGTCCTTAGCCTGAAAAAACCCAGAGGATGTTTTGATCCTGCTGAGTCAGAAAGGTTTCTTTATACCACAGGAACCGAGTAACTGACAGCTTTATAATAGGATTCACTACAGGAGGTAAACACAAAGCAGAGGAGTTACTTCACGCTAGGTACACTAGTTTGCTGATTTTGATTATATGATGTTACTGGTACATAAAGAAAGATACTCCAAGGTGAAACAAATCCTTCCAAGATTATTGGATAATATATTTGTAGAATTAATTATCTGATTGCTAAAACTACATTCACATAAGGAAAATCCACCACTAGTCTCTTGCTGTGTGGCAATATAAAATTAAACTATGTAACATCAGGTATCTGAAGGTTGGGCCAGAGATAAGAATTTTCACATTTTATGTTTGATAGCAAGTAAAATGAATAGCAAAGGTACTTTTTGTCTTATTACCTTCAGAAGAATGCCACTGGTGGCATTCAGCAGAGTCTGACCACTATAAACTTATATTACAATCTTTAGCAAATTCTGCCCTTAGTTAGTTCTTCATATTGAAAATCCTTCTCTCATAGCTTTGTTTCATTTTGTTCCACATGATTTGCAAGGTACTTAGGGCTGGGACAGTGCCTTGATAAGCACGTGTACAGAGCTGATCACTGCCAGAATTTGGACCATACCAGACAGTGTAGTAATGCTAGGATTATGACTTATCATACTTCTTTCATCCATGAACAGCGTTACAAAATGACATAAAGTTCCAATTGCTTTTGATACCCTATTTTTTTATTATGACAAATATAGGAAGACACTTGTAACTTGGTAACAGCTTCCTGAGACTAAAAAAAAAGAACTAAAACCCCGAAAGACACAATGAAATGTTGTTTTCTGATAAGAATACAAGTAGAGAATTGTGAGGAACAGAGCATTTCTTTTAAATTCCTCTCTGTCAAATATGAGAACTATTTTTTTTTATTTAGAGTATACAGATGAGAACTATTACTCCAGTAAGAATGTAAAATTATATTTCTGTGAAAAGAATGCCCTGCTAAAAATAACGGTACTGAAAGAAATGTTGTGTAACATGGATTTTTTTAAGAAAATAAATTTTATTGTCTCACTCCTTAACTTCCAGTAATGTACAAAATCAGTCTACAGGCTTCAGAACTCAGCAGGTTGGTAAATTCAACCTAGAACTGGTTTCCAACTGAAAAATAATGTTCAATAAAAGCCTTCTTATTGCTCTCTTCTTACCCACAGAGATAATGTATTTCTGCAAGACAAGCTGTACATAATCTGTGCTGTGTCAGAAAATGTACTTATGCACTCACACTGTGCCACATAAGTAAACAGAAGTAGTTATAGTAACAGTAATGCAAGACACCTTCACTGACTAATATTTCAGCTTCTCCCTTGATTTGCCTGAAAGGAAGGGGAAAAACCCACATCAGTTACTGGCTCTTACTGTGATCATTTGACATAAGACACTTACTTAGGTTCAGCAACATCTTCACAAGTAGATTTTTACTGTTATACATTCCTTATCAAGAGAATCAGTGTTATTAAAATTTCTGCTTATCACAGTATGTATTTCTATAATCTCTGACCTCTTTATGCTCTGAGACCAGAATAGTCCCATATCTTTCAGCAGCATTTCTGTACTTTCACCAGGTGTGACTGTGATATACCTTCCTGTCAGCTCCTGGCAGGCTGCTCAACTGCAATTTTAATTTGAAATATAAATTATTTTTTAAGTTGGTATTCTTTTAGCTTATTTACTCAACAAGCTTTTTCTGTATTTTTTTTTCTTTTTCCTTCTCCAAAAAAAAGAGAGAAAATCTGAAATAGATATTCTGGAATGTGTAAAATTTATCTTTTTTTTTTTTTTTAAGTTGTGAAGTCTGCAAACCTTGTTGACATATACAAGACTATTAATTTACATTCATTGTAATCTATCATATCAACCAGACTTGTTTAACTTTTTCTTGGCTCTCCTTCTATCTTTTTTTTTTTTATTCACATGCTGCTCTCATATTACAGACTTTCAAACCTGTGGCCATGATGATCCCTCATGTACATGTTCATGCCACAGCTACCTGTAACTGTGGATGTATTAACGCAATATAAATGTCAACGTGTAACAGTAATGGTTAAGCATCTCTTAATAACTTTGTTTCTTAATTTTGATCCTACTTGTCTATCCAAATTCAGTAAAGCTGTTGGTTAATAAAGCATGTAGATTATGAGCTTTAACAGTAGTTGTTCACAAGTATAATCAAAAGCACCAATAAAATAAAGATAATTTAGCATCACCAACCTTCTATAAAATAAATATTAATTTTCTGAAAAAAGTGAATCTTCCTCCTCCCCTCTGTATTACTTTAGAAATCTATTAGCTTCAAGATAACACTAAATCTTCTCTCTATAGTTTGAAAGTGACATTGACTTTAACTAAAATTTGACTGGATATTTTCAAAAAGGTTTGGAGGTGTCTCGTCATTGCCCTTGGAAATGAGGTACTGATGCAAATCTGAGTATACAAATCTCATTTGAAAGGCAAAGCATTTTTCTGCCCAAAGTTAATTTTATCACATCAAAAATTAAAGTCAAAAGGAAACTACCTTCCCTCCTTAAGTCTCGGACTGCCAGAAAATACAATGTTTAGAGTGCATTCTTTGCTTCAGCTGACTGCAAAGCCTTCCATTACAAATCCTATATTTTTACCAGAATGCTAACCCTGCAAACTGTAAAGTCACACAGCTCAGTAAATATCTGTACTACAATACAGTGATGCAGTATGATTCCCCAGTTCTTCTGGAAGTCTAAGAGGTAATTTTACAATAAATTTTCTATGTAACTTCTAAGAGGCCCACTGGGTTCTATGATCATTTCTCTTTTTATGTAAGAATAATATCTACTGGGGAAAAAAATTGGCAGGTTTAGGATTTGTAGATGTAGCCTAGCCATAATTTCTTACCTACTTGTAAAGGATCGTCCCCAAATAAACAAATGTGTTGGGTTTATTCAATTAATGTATTTTGCTTTCTTTTCCTGATAATATTTATTTTCTTAGCAATTTATCTACTGCATTTATTTTTGCCTGTATACAATTCCTCCCTTCCCTAGGCTCCCTTCACAAGGCATCAACAATTTTTCTAATATGACACACCATACAACACCTTCCAGGGGCTGGAGCTCCTCTGCTACGAGGTCAGGTTGCGGGAGCTGGGATTGTTTAGCCTTGAAAAGAGAAGACTTCAGGGGGACCTAATAGCTGCCTTCCAATACCTGAAGGGAACCTACAGGAAGGCTGAGGAGGGACTTTTTACAAGAGCGTCCACTGATAGGACAAAGGGAAATGGGTTTAAGTTGAAGGAGAACAGATTTAGATTAGATTTTAGGAAGAAATTCTTCAGTACGAGGGTGGTTAGACTTTGGAATAAATTGCCCAGAGAGGTTGTGGATGCCCCCTCCGTGAAGGTGTTCAAGGCCAGTTTGGATGGAGCCTTGAGTAGCCTGATGTAGTTGAGAGGCGTCCCTGCCCATGACAGGGAGGTTGGATTACATGATCTCTAAGGTCCCTTCCAGCCTATGCCATTCTATGATTCTATGATTCTATGATCTTATCTCAGCATTCTGGCTATGACTTTCAAAATCAACGCTCAAGAGAAAAAGATATTGGTGATCCAAAACATATATTTGCCGTAAGATATGCACATATAGGAATAATTGTATAGTCCACTTGAGGCCTATCTATCACTCCATCAAAATTCTACAAAAAATTCGGAGAGATAAAATTCGCACCTGTCATTCTATAACATAAATCTTCATCTCCTGATAATCTGTTTAAACTTACCAACATTTTGCACACAGGCTAAATATAAATAATAAAATTTTCCAAACTATATTTATAAATTGAATAACTCTTTTAAAAGAAATATGGGTAAATTATTTTTTTGTGATAAAACTAGAGATTTCTTTTATACAATAATGTGGAATCCTAAAATACATACCTAGAAATTACCCAGATTAACCTGTGTAAGAGGTTACCTTTTAACAGTAGTATAAGTGGGCTAAAGGAAAGAAAAAAAGCCGTATTTATATTCCTTGTATAAATTTCATGTGGACATACTTTAAAAAAAACACAAAACAAACAAACAAAAAACCAAAACCACAACTGCCTTTACTCTTAAACTTAGCCTGTAAATGGAAGGACAACTTGTTATCTTCAAAAAAAAATTATCTCATACACAGCTCTAAAAAACTGATAACCAGCTGTTGAGACATCAGTTATAGCAAACGAGGTAAATAGCAGGATGTTGAGTATTATGTTCCATAAAGAAGGACTGGGATAATTAAATAGTCTTACCAGAAAACTAAGAAAATATCTACTCCAGATTTAGGAGGCTGAATTTTTCCTTTTCCCCAGGGGGAGAAAAAAAAAAGAGGTGTATAAAATAATGCACCATTCTGCATGCATAGAGTTATCCAATCTGATGCTCATAAAAGAACTGTTAAAGAACAATTTGTCCTAGCAGCTAAACAAAAGAGCATAAATAGGCTCTCACGATGAATCACAGCCATTCTGTGCAGAATTAAAAGGTAGTTCTGGAACCATTATAATATCCTATCTCCAATCTATGGAAAAAGAAGTGGTGACCTACTTCAGTCTCTCTCACTAGGTGAATTAGATGGTCTTTTCCTTGAAAAAGGTAAAAAAAAAAAACCAAAGACATTAAATTTACTACTGGACAAATGTTTTTTTTTCTGATTTTTAAGATCATGTACAAAAGAGCATAACTGTCTCCCTCCATCCAAATGAGCCTGGATACCTGCAAATTTGACCTAGTCTTTTTAATATACTTGCAGAAAACTCTATAGCCTGTTTGTTGCTGCTTAACCTTAACCCAAGACAGCTTTGGCCAGGGAAAGGCTTTGAGGAAAATATTTTTATATTTCTGTTACATTTACTTTTACATTTATTTAACTATGTCAGAGAATGATAATCAGCTTTCACTCATTATTTTTCTTCAGCTATGTTAGGCTAAGACAGAATTACATTATTTCTTATTTGAGAAAAAACTCACAGGCATATTTTTTTAAGTAAAATATTTAAGTCCTCGTGGATTGTGTGACTGCCATAAGAAGCTATCCAAGCAGAGTGAGTAGATCAGAAGTTTGGCAGCTCAGAAATGACATATAATTTCTTAAGTTCGAGCACCTGCTCAGAGCTCAAGCTTACCAGCACTAGTTTTGGGCCAACTTTCCTTTTATTCTTCTAATCGAGCTCTTCTAGTTCGACCTCTTCAATGCTCAGAAGTCTCCACATGATGGCACCACAAATATCTGAAATTACTTTTCTCGACTCTGAAATTAGGCAGAAAGCCTGGTGCCAGTGCATTGAAGCATTGAGATCATTGCTACACCATAGCTGTACTCCACAACCTTGTATCTGGCTACTGATTTGTCTCTAGTATGCTTGAACAGTTGAATGTTTCTCTCTAGTCAAGAAGCAGAGCATGATTTTGTAAATGCTTTTCTGTTCTCTGATCAAAATATTTGACCGGCAAAACTTCTTCCTCTTCAAAGACTTCAGTAGTTCATCTGAAGATTTTTTTTTCAATAACTTGCTATTAGCCACAAGATTTTTGATAAAATGAAACAGGTTATCAATAAAGTTGTTATTTGAATTATGCAAGAGGACTTTTTTATGTTTTTAAGATACAGAAATAGCTAAAAAATTTAGTTCCCTCTAAACCACTGAAGTCAGCTGTAAACTGACAAATAGCTTTGTAAGTATTTCAAGCAACAGGATGAACTGTTTATCCTTCTACCTTATAATCAAGAAAACTTAGTAATTCTTGTTTGTTATGTTGCTTCTGATAGCAATTTTTGCCTTACCTAAACTATATTTAGAACTTCCGTAAGTCAGACCTTATCTGAAGAAAATTTTTTTCTTGCAAAGTTGGAGAATCTCAATTTAGGAAAAACTAGAGACAAGATTTTCAAAACAAAGCATGGAAGATACATGTATTTATGGCAGACTCAAGACAACTTCAGGGAGCATTCATTGAAATGATGGAAGAGGCTAACTTTCACTGAAGTTACTCGGTCACCTTCACTTCCTTCATTCTCCCAAATACAGCCCACCTTCAACACTTGCCTTAGAGAAGTAGAAGGTGATTAAGTAAAATATTTTTTAAGATGGCACCAAAAAATGTCATCAATGGCTTAAAGTTTTTGCATCATGCTACTGTAACAATAACTGTCTTTATCAGAAATATAAAGCATGCAATTTACTTTAATGAAATTAGAAAGTGGTTTGAAAGAAATCCAACAGTCTCTTTTAACCCAATGACAAAGAATTGGATCCTCTGATGTCCTGTTATCTTAGGATCCAGAATAAACTCTTTTCCTTCCGAATTTTTTTATTTTTGTGGTATCTTCACTAGGCTGTTGGGAAGACTACATTTATTTAGTATCATTAGATCTTTCGAGAAGGAAGTGACTTATGAAGTTGGATAAAATGTTGATCATACAATCCTTCAAGCTCACCTGCTTGTGTGATCTTCAAAATCAGACTGCTCTGCCCCTCTTTCCCAAGGTTCAGAGCATAACTTTCCTACTGACCTTTAAATCTCAAATCTTTTAGCCCTATTTTTTTTGTTGTTGAATTATATAGGTACTGTAGGAGCAACTCACAGAACAAAGTACATTATTTATCATCACTGAGAACCATGTTGGCACTAAGAGAAGGGTTCTGTGTATTCCTAGCTTGTTTCTGAAAACCTACAGTTGTTTCCATCAGAGGAGAAAAGCTGTTGGAGAATGTTCACATTGTGACATACAGAACCATTTTCCCTCTCATTTATGACATAACTCAGGGCCTTTTAGCATAGCCTACAAACGTGATCCACTAGAATTTCCACTCTGAAAATATTTATACAGATGTGTAATAACCACAACTAAACTGAGATCTTACATTTACAGTTTCATAGAACTGCAATGAGCTTCCTGGTCCCAACTGCAACAAGCACTAGCTCTGTCTCTTTGCTAACAAGCTGTACATCTTCTCCTACTGAGAGCTGTGTGTGAAAGCAGGAAAGATTTTCATACTGTTCCAAGAAGTTATTCAATTGTTTTAATCGCCTCTAGTGTGTCTGCAGGTCAGTAAGTAATTTGTTTAAATGCCTGCAACGATTTGGAGTTTAAGAGGAAAAGCCAAAATGGAAATTGGATATTCATTAACTTGTTGAATATATTTACATTAGCATCAATTTGAAGGCATGTAAAGTGTAGTTCTCTAACTCAATATACAAGGAATTATCACAATATATTAGTACAGAAAGCATAGTGATAAAAAGTTAATGCCAGTAAAACCCAGTACAGTTTATTATAAACTCACAGGCAATTTGGAACATAAGATGAAAATAGACTCTTTCAAATCCAGTTGCGCTTGAGTGACTTATTTTATTTTTGCTAATGGAATAAGGTTAAAATGACATGATGATAAAGAGTCTCAACATTTTAATTATGTATCTCCTCTCATTTTAAGCCCCCATTCTAGTATCATTTCACTGACATGTAGGCTCTGGCTAGACTGATGAAAGCAGACTCCATCTGCCGGTATTCATCAGCTGCACATTCACAGGCACGGGAAGGCTGGTGCCACAGGGATTGGAGTGTGGCTCCGTTCTGGAAATTCAGCCTTGTTCCAGTCATGCCAGGTTTTCTCTAGGGACATCACGGTCCTCGTCCTCCTTGTCCTCCTCACCAAACCTAAAACAAGTAACTAATGTACTCCCCTAGGTAGAAACCTCTCACAGTCCTCCTTGCTAGAGGGTTTACATGAGATCTTTAGCTATTAAAATAGAAAGGGTTAAAGCAGTGCTACTTTTATGTAAAATACAAGCATTTAATCATTGTATATAGTGCCAGGACAACCCTGATTCCATATCTAATAAATTAGAATATTTCATAACCGTCTTTATTACAGAAATGCTTTTGAACTTTTATAATTTATGCATAGACTTCCTCATTTATTATCAATTCTTACTGAAATACCTCTTTTGACAAGTGGCAAAAAGCATATTTAAGTTGAAAAAAAGGTTAATTCACAGACATTTCTGCCCTTCCCCTCAAGAAGTTGAAGGAGGGAAGGAGAACAAGGGTGTCGTTATTTTCCACATTTTTTCTCTCACATTTTGGGTCCTTTGGTCCCCCTGCGGTGACAAAATGGTTTCTTAAGTCATCTGTAGGGAATGTAAAAACTCTGGTAAGAGGCAGTGGGAATCAAGTGCTGTACTTTGCAGAGGCCTGGGTTACCCAAGGGTAGTTAATTCTAACACAGAACATGAAACAGTTCTGAGCAACTGAGCGAAGGCATGTGGAAATCCTCGGCTTCCCCCTCTTCATGCCCTACAGGGACTGTGTTGATTTTGACAAGCCATGCTGTGGAGTACCTTGCCAAGTCAGTCTGTCAAAGTGTCTCCTAGGACACTCTTCTACCTTGCATAAAAGCAACGATCTATGACCTAGAAATAGCAAAAATGACTGCTGTCACCCCACCCAAGACATCTGCAAGCTTGCAATGTGCTATTGATGTATTAGCTGTTAGAATACGTTTGAATAATATATTCCTTGAAGTAATATCTGCTAACTCACATTTCAGTCCTCTGTTGCAAATGCATTCAGCATGTTTTCTCTAGAAAACTATTCATCTCTGAGAAAGTCAGAGGAGCTAAACACAATGCCATTTTCATGACTGGAAGCCTTATCTCCTTTCTTTACAACATGATGAAATTGGTTATTAGCACTTGTCAAAGAATAGTTCTACTTCCCTTTCAACTGTCCCAAAGAAAATATTTTCCCTTCTGTGAATAAGGAGAAAAGCAGAAATTTTGGGTTTGTGATGTTATTACTATGGCTCGTGGGAGTTGCAGTCCAGAAAACAGCCACATACGGTTGTTTCCCAGATGGAAAAATATCTCTTGGTTTACAATGACTTATGGGAGATACACTGGATTCCAATGCTAGAATAAAACTGCAAGAGTTGTATAAGATAACATGAAGACCAGCATAAATATATGCATTATGTTTGCTTACACATACATAAACAGTTTCCCTGATCAGCAAAATTTGCATTTGATTTTGTGAAACTCTGAGGATTTGTTTTGATGTATTTAGTTTCCTTTTTGTTTATGCTCATGTTTTTCTTCAAATCTGAATCTAGTTCTTTGTCAAATATCTCTGCAACATTAAAAAAAAATCAGCTTACTTTCAACATTTTATATTTTATTAAGACTTTATTCTTCCATATACTTCTAAATATCATAATGATTTAATTATGATGCATATGAGAATTAAGTGACTTTGGTATAAAAAACCGCAACATATATCACATCATATCATATCATATCATATCATATCATATCATATCATATCATATCATATCATATCATGTCATGTCATATCATATCATATCAATCGTATCCTGGGCTGCATCAAAAGAAGCCTGGCCAGCAGGTCGAGGGAGGTGATTCTGCCCCTCTACTCCGCTCTCGTGAGACCCCACCTGGAATACTGTGTTCAGCTCTGGAGTCCCCAGCACAAGAAGGACATGAAGCTGCTGGAGCGAGTCCAGACGAGGGCCATGAAGATGATCCAAGGGCTGGAGCACCTCTGCTTTGAAGACAGGCTGAGAGAGTTGGGGCTGTTCAGCCTGGAGAAGAGAAGGCTCCAGGGTGATCTTATTGCAGCCTTCCAGTACTTAAAGGGGGCCTACAGGAAAGCTGGAGAAGGACTTTTTACAAGGGCGTGTAGTGATAGGACAAGGGACAATGGCTTTAAACTGAAAGAGGGCAGATTTAGATTAGATATAAGGAAGAAATTTTTCACTCTGAGGGAGGTGAGGCAGAGGAACAGGTTGCCCAGAGAAGTTGTAGATGCCCCACCACTGGAAGTGTTGAAGGCCAGGTTGGATGAGGCTTTGGGCAACCTGGTTTAGTGGAGGGTTTCCCTGCCCATTGCACGGAGGTCGGAACTAGATGATCTTTGAGGTCCCTTCCAACCCAAACCATTCTATGATTCTATGATTCTATATTATATCATATCATATCATATCACTTTGGGTTCATTAAAAAAGCCCTCCATTCATTCCTTCTTCAATCAATAAATGTATAGCTTTTAAGAAAAGTTACTATATTTTAAAAGTTTTCTCCTATGAAACAGTAATCTTAATCTTTACAGGGAAAGAGGCTCCCCTAACAATAGCACTAATAGCTGTTCCACTGATGTCCTCATTTTTTTATTATTAGCTGGGTATATAATTTTCATTATTTAAATTCAGATCAAATTAAATAAACTATTTTCCTTTTAGTTTTAACCTAAATAACGCAAATATCTAGGAAAAGACTGAAATGTTTCTGTAGATATTGACAACATAGAGCATATGATAATATTCATGTTACATGCATATATTTACTTATGTGTTACCACCCTGCTTGAATATAGAAAGCTGAATTAAATGAAGAAGGTAAGAAAAAGGCAAAGCAATGTCAAAGATGACATTCCTCACACTCTTTCATGAGGTATAGTCAAATAAACCTTAGTCTGACACCTGCTTAGGTGGTAAATTTTACTCAAATGAAAAGAAACAGTACAACCGTAAAGATGCTGGTCTGGAAAACAATGAAACAGAAGAGAGCTGCATGAGGGCTGAGTTACAAACAGCCCATGCAAGACAAAATCAATCTATCCAAGGAAGAGATGAAGTTAATTAGGCTAAAAGGAATTGTCAAAAGCAACCAAGGAAGGATCTAATTTTAGGTAAGACTTGTACATATTCTGCGCTTTTTGGTTGTAATCTCTTTGTTCCCTTTGTATAACTGGGGATGAATGAATAAACAATACTTTAGGTGGGAAAATCTTGTGGTTCGTTGTTGAAAAACTGTTTCATCCCACATTTATTTTTCAAAGGCTCATGGGCCAAAACTGATTTGGCCTCAGGCTAACGGATTTTAAAACCAGCAAGATTCCAAAGTAATGATTCATTCAAAAGCGGCTAGGTGATATGGCTTCTACTCAGAATGAACAGCAGAAAACAAGGTCTGTCATTAGAAGCTACTCAAGAGTAATTAAAATGACTTTGAAGCATAGTCCTCTCTGGTACCATAACATCTGTTTTGTATTACCGTGTATATGGAGTAACAGTTGGTCTTTGCTCTTTATGGTTTTCATAATGAAGTGAAGCTTAAGAACTAATTCCTAAATATCTCTGGTTTAGATTTCTAAGCATGCTCAGTTATAAGACTTTTCATGTCCAGAAAGGATTACTATTTTCTTATTATGAATAAAATATAAATATGGAGGGTGCTATCACTTTTTGCCAAGAAAGAATATTTAAAAAGAGAGATTCATATATAATTTGTACTGCATGCTACAGCTGCAACTGTAAAGCAGCAATAAACACTTAAATCTTAAACCTCTTGTCTTTTGCTTACATAAGTTGTTAACAAGCTGTCATTTAACCACACAGGTTAGAATAAGGTACATTCTGGTAAAGCTTAATATTATGAAATAATGCTAGTTGTCAAATGGGTCTAAATTAATATATGTTTTTAAGCCAATTCTAAGAGGCTTTTGACTTGCATTTTTTTTTTGTCTAATTTGAAAATGACCAATGAGTTTTCTTAAACTATGAAAACCTGTTGAATGCACAGTTCTTTGTAGGAAGCTTTATATTTTTAGAATATGCTGAGCACATCAACGTTTCACACAACATTTTTTAAAACTAATGAAATGCAAAGGTGATTTCTTGAAATACAGGAGATAGTATGACCTGTAGGAGTCACAGTTCAGTTTTCAAGAAGGAAGATGTTGAAAGAGAAGAAAGGCATGAAAAGGAAAATGAATTCATCATTTTACATGGGTTTAGTTAGAACCATATTTTATATTCATTGAACTTCATATCAAACTCCCATTTGCATCAGTTTTGCTGGATTAAGTCACACCTCTAGATTGTCAAAGCCGGTATGGTTTCCTACACCACTTTTATCTTTATTTCATTATTTCTGACCACTGCTTATTAATATTCCTTAACCACCAATAATAGTTTCTCAATTTTTAAATTGCTGAGGTCACAGGGGCTTAGTTTTAAATAGAATTACTCTGATCACTTGCTAAATTTTTAAAAAATGAAAAAGACAAAATAAGCTACTTGAAAAATTAGTTTCAGTGTGGTCTCTTCTTAAATTCAATACTTTTTTTTAATACATTTTGATACAGTAAATATCCTCGTTTTTAATTTTAGAAAGAAAATCAACAAAAAGATCCGATAATAAATTTTATACATCATGCAATTAAGCTGCAATTCAGAGAACTTTCTATCTAGTTTTCGTTACTTGTGTCCATTCATCCATAGGAGATCAGGTTTGAGTCCATCTAAGGAACATGGCTTCACTAAGGGCAAATCATGCCTGACAAATTTGGTGGCCTTCTACGATGGGATTACAGCATTGATGGATAAGGAAAGAGTGACTGACATCATCTACTTGGACTTATGTAAAACATTTTTTATACTGTCCCACACAACATCCATGTGTCTAAAATGGAGAAACATGGATTTGACAAGTGGACCACTTGGTGGATAAGGAATTGGCTGGATAGTTGTACTTAAAAAGTTGCTGTCAATGGCTCGACGTCTGGGTGGAACGCAGTGACGAGTGGTGTCCGTCAGGGGTCCATATTGGGATCATTATTATTTAACATCTTTACTGGGGACATGAACAGTGCACTCTCAGCAAGTCTGCAGATGACACCAAGCTGAGTGGTGTAGCTGATAGTCTAGAGGGAAGGGATGCCGTCTAGAGATACCTTGACAGGCATGAGAGGTGGGCTTGTGAGAACATCATGAAGTTCAACAAGCTCAAGTGCAAGGCCCTGCATCTGCGTTGGGGCAATCTCAAACATGAATACAGGGTGGGCGATGAGTGGATTGCGAGCAGCCCTGAAGAGAAGAACTTGGAGGTATTGGGGGATGAAAAACTTAATATGCTGACAATATGCACTAGTAGTCCAGAAAGCCAGTCACATCCTGGGCTGCATCCAAAGAAGTGTGGCCAGCAGGTTGGAGGAAGCGATTGTTCCCCTCTATTTCACTCCGGTGGGACCCCTACTGCATTCAGCTCTGAGGTCATCAACATAAGAAAGACATAGATGAGCTTGAGCCGTTCCAGAGGAGAGCCACCATGATGATCTAAGGGCTGGAGCACCTCCCATACGAGGACAGACTGAGAGAGTCAGTATTGTTTTGCCTAGAGAAGAGAAGGCTATGGGGAGACCTTACAGCAGCCTTCCAGTACTTAAAGAGTGGCCAACAGAAAAAGAGAACACAAGAAGATTTAAGTTATATCTGAAACCAGTTTAGAAATCTCTCCAGAATCCCACTTGAACCTAGATGCTGCCACCTTTTTAGACAGATAAATCTGGCTAAAAATCTAATTTCTCTGGCATATATAACATTTAGGGGGTGCATATGAACACTGTTTCAAAAGAGTATGCTGATTTTATTAATAAATACATGGTCATATGTAAGTGACCAAGTTCTTCCCTGAGTTACACTTAATATATGGGATAATTTTCAAATAAGCTGAGTATTTGTTTGGATATTGCCTATACACTATAGTATATGGATATCTATCTAATTTATTTAGGAAAGAACTGTAGTTAATTTAAAGGAAAAAACAGTCTTAAGAGATCATGATTGACAGAGCAGATGCAATGAGAAAAATATTGTAAAAGGCTTTAGATAATTTATCATTCTCACCAAAAAATTTTTAGTCAATAAAACAGCTGTACAATAATACATGGGTTTTAGGGGAATTTTTAAAATGAGCAAGAAATATGAATAGGAGCCCTCTGCTGATGTAGACAGCCAGAAATTATCTAACGGAATTGCATGAGGTTCTGTGTTCTAACTCAGCAGAAACAAATCCTCTGATTTCAGGATGCACATCAAAAGTACTTAGATTCCTCAGCAAAGAGAGGCATCTCTTTCCTGTGTCTATCTCATCTTCCACCACCACATGACAAACACAGGGAGCTTACTAGCTTATATGTTTTTTATCACTATACATTTATTTCTATGACAACTTTACTGACACTCAAAATATCATCATTTTCCCTCTAATTTAGTTTGTACTCTTTCCTCATCATATTCCTTTATTAAAGTTTATTTCAGTCCAAGCCTCTGCAGGTAGAAAAATTTCTTCCACCATGTTTTCTTATTGTGAAAATGTCTTTTCCTAATTAATTTTTTTTCTCCCCAAGTTTTTTTACAAGCCAAGGTTTCATTTTAAAAACATTAAAGCATGCTAATACAGAGTTGAACATAATCAGATAGTAAAAAAAAAAAAATCCCACAGATTGCCATGATGCCCAGGACACTTGCATGATTATACAGAAACTTCAATTTATGTCTATTCTGCTGAATTCTGTGGATGGATTTTAAAATGAGAAACTTATTTCATACATGTCATTGTAAGAAGAAACAGTAATAACACCCACCCTAATTCAGCAACTGTTTATAGGTGCAGGTCTGTAGGTCTGTCCTACACTTGCTTAGCGCTCTCCTGACTCTCAGAAGTGCTCAGCACACATACCACTGAGTTAAAGAGCGATGGTTTAAGTTTCACTCACATTCTCATTCTGTGGTTCAAAAGAGTTGCATGACTGAAACACTTTTACTTCCTGCTACCAAAACACAGTATTAGCATAATGTTCTTTGAAGTCTCAACCTGACTTCTAATGGTCTGAGATCACTCTTGTTTGAAAAGCGTAAGAGAGGAAAGTAATCAAATAGGTATGCTAAAATTACTGTGCCACAGTATTTTATTAACCATAATATCTTTATACCTAAACAACCTGTAATGCAGTTGTTGAAAAATGGAAATGTTTTCACAACTACTTTCTCTGAAGAACTGAGTTTCAAACTTGACATGAGCATTCATTTAGTCTTCCCTGTGCTCATTAATGACAGCATAAGAGTTCTTAGAATGAACTCATTTTAATTACACTTTTGTCTTTTCCTTGGCAAAAAGATAATAGTCTGTTTTATTGTGTCAGGAATGGTCATAGTGGTGGTGTTCTGCATAATAAGAAAAGTATTTCTTAAAATTCAAAGGGAAAAACCATGATTGATCAATCACCGAGTCTGATTGCTGGTTTGACTCCTTAGTTCTAAATCATAGCCTTTTTAAAATTCTTAAATGTTCAGCACTTTATTAGAAAAATCATACTGAGATCAAATTTGGCTTTTAAATCAATGAATTATTTTATTTAAATCTGATTTGATTTAATTTTCAGAAAATGGAGAATACCTACATTATGAGGTTTACAGTTACAATTATTTTTATTTTGGTTTGAACATAAAACAAAATGGCACATCTCTAGTTTTGAAAAGGATTATGAAACACTTCCATAAAGCAAAATGAACAATCTCCAAACAACTCTGTTGTTACACAAAAAGGAACAAAACTGACAGTGGCAGTAAAGGTCTTGTTGCTTTATTTTTTTGTTGTTGTTGTTTAAAGGTATAGACAAAAAAATTTTATTACACAGCACAAGTGGATGTAAATAACTTCTCAGGTTACTGTACATATAACAGTTCCTTTCAGGATGATTCAGGAAAAGAAATTGAGGACGACACAAAACTTCAGTGATATTCGGATGGATATTCAATATATCTGTGTCTAACTTGTATTTTAAACTGTAGAATTAATGAGCAACTTAGGCAACGTTACAAAAATGATGGCCAAAGACATGCAAACTCTTAAATACAGTTGATGCATCAGCTATAATGAATGACGATAGGATTTTACCTTACAGTGCAGAACATTTGAATTCAGTACAATGATAGCTACTATTTTGAGAAAAGTACAAATACCGCTTTTCAGACAAAACAGATTGTTATTTCTGAGGATATCAAAAATAGCTTATCAACACTTTATAGTCAAAACATCATTATGGATGCAAAAATCACCACAGGAAAACACACCAATAGCATTGGTGCTCCAAAAACTCTATGTTGAATAGTTTAATGTCTAAGACCTTACAGAAGATTGCTATTAAAAAATCTCTTGCAAATTTTTAGTAAACACCAAAAACATTTTTCTACTGCATTATCAGTTGAATTTCCTTCTGTTTTCTCCAGGATGAGTATAAATTCATCACACACTCAAAAGCAAACTCTGAGGAAGTAATAGTGGAGGTAAGCCCTCATATTAAAGAATGCAATTTTCATTTTTCTTATATTATAATGAAGTAAGCAAAGAAATCTGGAAAAAGCATGGTTAAAATCTTAGTATAACTTTAGATTTTATAACTCAGAATGTTCAGTTTACTTAAAAAAAAAGTTGCTGTGACTAAGACTGAAGTTGTGATATGACCACATTACCCTATCATATTTTTAGTATGAAGGAAGTTGCTCAATCTTAAATTCAGAAAATAGCAGTTACTATAAATAGGGAAAAAAGGTGCACTCTTTCATTCCTCCAAAAAAAGGTTGCATCTTTGGTTTTTTTTAACATAAATTTTCAATAACGTTATATTATGAAGCAGATGAGATTCATAATTTTCCCTAAAAAACATGCTTGTTTGAAATGGGAAAAATTAAGTTTCCCTTAGATTCACTTATGAATTCCACAGCAGAGAAAAATCCAAATGCAAAATAAAAGCACATATTGCAAACGTGTTAGTGTTAAAGTAAAAGAATTTTTAATCTTTTAAAAGAAAGAAAAGCTATGCTTGAAGGTTAACTTCCATGAATAAAAAAATAATAGCCCTTCTTTCATTATTTAATAAAAGTCAAATAGTGAGGTAATTGCTTATGACTGTTTTCTCGGCTTTCTAATTTCTGAGCCTCCTTCTCAAATGTGCTATTAGGTCTTATATAAGCACCAACAGCAATAAACACTGCAATGCTTGTTTTAGTAACAAAGCTAGAGATTTCCTACGATCATAATTTCCAAAATAGTATTAGGAGTCTATGATAGGAAAAAAAATCACAAAACTAGAACATAATTGTTCACTTTTAGCCATTACTGCCTAAATGAAATCTGTCTGCTTACCGGAAACTCATTAGTTGCAACTTTATGACTTCACAAGGGCTCAGAACTTTTCTCCACATGATATCAGAAAGATGATATACAGACCAACGCTACTGATATGACAGAAAAAAAGATCACTTGACTGAGGAATAGGAGATTCAAACAAGTCATTTCATTATCACCAATATAACAGAAAATTAGACTTCCCTGATTTTCAATTTCCTTGCAATTTTCCTCTAAAAAAGACATGCAGTTGATCAACACAAAAAGAAATGGAAGAAAGTAAAGAAGACTAGAAGACTTTACTGCTCGAGTGACTTTTTAAGAAAACTAGAGAGAACAACAGTAGAGGCACAACCCCTGACTGCATACATAGGCAAGTTCATCCCATTTCTTAATTCTTAATAGCCAAAGCCTCAGTTTAATAATAAATCATTTTATCTATTGAAAGTACTATGTTTATCACATATAAAGTATTCTGTTTGGCACATATTCTTTTGTAAATATTTTTCTGCATACTAAGAATTCTTTAGAAACTGACAGAAAAGTCATTTTTCAAATAATGTTTGAAACATAGGGAGTCAATCCAGATTTTAGACATGTAAAATGTAAAACCACAGAAAACCAAGAGTTAAGTGTTCCCAATGCCAAGAATAAAAATCATAACCCAGAATCTAAATTATTATGTTTAATAAATGAAACTTTATGGAAATGTAATCTATAATAGAATCTAACTACAGTGCATGTCAGTAGATTAAAATATTTTAATGCAAATTGAACTGGCAATAAATCTATCTGATAAAGAATTAAAGCTAAAATTGTAATATTAGCAATAGTTGCATGTAATTTGCATATACATTATTATTTCCCAGGTATGTTTCATTAAGCAATTAAAAGTAGAGATTTTTCTAATGTAAATGTGTGTGTATACGTATATGTGTGTGTATACACATGAACCTCCTTAAACGAAATATGTTAGTAAATAGTATATGAAAATTGGCAGTAGGCCAGTATTAGGAATATAATTATGTAACAAAGCCCTAAAAGTAATGTTACAAGTAACATTAAACATGAATCTCTAACTATCTAAAAGAGAAAGGTTATCTATATTTGAAAGGTTACAAATATACCAGAATATATCCTAGAAATACTGCATTATTCTCATAGGGAAGAAAAAAATTAAGGTTTCTTTGAAAAAAAAAAAGGAAACAAAGTTACTCAATTGGCTGTGTTGTATTCTTCCCCTTCCTGCACTAGATCTTGATTCTCATAATATTCTTGCTCATGGTCCAAGATACAGGCCTCTATGCAATTACAGCGTCAGCTGGCAGTTATCTGAGAGAAGCAGATAAGCCTGGTTCACTTCTATTACAGCCTAAAATCTGTTCTTTTTTTCTTTTTTCTTTTTTTTTTTTCAATCAGATGCTCTGTGTCATCTAAAGAAAACAATTTGATCACATAGGATTGAAAATAACTACGAAACATAAGGCATGGCAAATGAAACAGACAACTTCCTCCTTTATGAATATTTCAAAACAGCATGACTATTCAAGCAATGTCTTTCACACTTTCACAATTTCCATGACTTTTCATATTTCTCACTTTTCTTTTTTTCTCTTTACGTTTTCTTCTCTATCATATCTTCGTTACTAATACAAAACCCACTCAAAAAAAAAAAAAAAAAAACCAATAAACAAACAAACAAACAAACAAGAAAAACAGAACCAAAACTATATCTTTGTGAGAAGAGTTGCTTTTCTTACATTCTGCTTAATAGTACCGGGTGCTTGTTGATGAGTTACTTTCATAAGGCAACTTTTGCATATGCCAAATACAGATAAGAGAATTCCCACAATTAATCATCCTCTGAAATGCTGCCTTTGTAAGCCAAATATCAATTATTTAGACATTGTCCAAATACGTGCATTTTATGGGAGATACCTGAAGCAAAAGCTTGCAGGGGGTCATGAAACCAGTCACTTATGTCCTCCTAATGCTAGGATAGACACATTGTAGTCTGTCACTATTGAATAGGTTGAAGATGTTGATTAAAATTTTAATTCTACTGAAGTCGCAATAGGTTTTCCAATATTAAATATCCAATAACTTAACCATTCTACTTTCATTTCCTGTCTTTGAAATAGAAAATAACCTTGAGACCTTCACACACCTCATCAGTAAAGATGTCAGAATGGTTGCAAGACCAGTGTATCCGTACACAATAGAAGTGCATTCTGTTTCTTCTGTAAATTTATTTTAGCACATGACTCCCTATTACTTGGAGCCAAGTTTTCTCTGTTAATGTATATGACTTTTCTTAAGTGCTTTTCTGGAAAACTGAAAGATGCTTTATACAGGAAGTGACCTAATAGTGCAAGTACAGTGCAAATCACAACATAACTGCTTGTGTTATTAGTCATGAGATTAGAAATAAATAAATAGATAAATTAATAAAAAGTCTGACACAACCAGCTATAAACTTTTCAGAAATAACTGAGATGACATAACACACAATTGGAAAAGCACTCAATTGTGACTTTAGATTTCCTAACAAGGAAGAAAAAGGAATTTTGGAAATTATTCTAATCTGAAAACTAGATGCTACTGGCTTTAACTCTTTTGTCAAATATCTCTAAAATGTACAATGTGAAACGTGTCAGGTAACGAAGCAACCAGAAACAGTTATTTGGAGCTCATTATAGCCTAATTTGCCATATTTCTCCAAGCGAGTTTTCAGGTAAACTGGGAAGCCTGGTAAATTGGTATGCAGAGAAATCAGTGCAATCATAGTATCATTTACTTTTATGTAAGCTAATACATATGTGATTGATGTAAGAACTACACATCATGAAAACTCTACCAAGTGTGTAGAAATTTTAAAAACTAAGGAAATATCCTGTCATACTGAAACTGGATTTAGTAATATCAGTCCAATATAGAGAGAATTCTGGAAATAATAAATCAACTAGGTTTCTTAAATATTTAAGAGACAAATATTTGATTTGCTTACTTAATTCAAGACTCTTTAAGGGAATCTACTGCCTTCAAGCCTTCCACAACAGAGAATACCAATTTCTTCCCTCACCACCATCATAACTGAGGAAATGTTGAGGCCTAGGAGTTTAAATTTAATGCTAAATTCTAAATTCTTTTTGATTACTTACTGCCACTTGCAAAATACACTGAGATGACATTTATCTATAGGATAGATAAAAATGTAGGTTGAACACAATGTGTTTCGGAACTAAAACTGAAGTTCAGTGTGGGATAACACAATAAAAAAAGTACACCTGAAACAGTATGAACGAGCCAAAATATTTTATGTGGTTGACTAACAGGAAAACACAAAGCAAGTCTTCAAATGGTAATGTCAGCCTATTTTTACAGTGTACTTACAACCTTTGTTGCATTTACATTGTGTTTTATATCTGAAAACCCTTGTTTTGAGCTATCTGTGTGACAGTTGTGATTCTTATTGATGAATATGTCTGATGAAAGAAAACCTGAAGATAGAAACATATTTTTTTAATATAGAGGAATTATATAAATTCTTCAAGTTTTATTTTAAATTCAGTATGCTTGCCCTATAATTCTCCTCAGAACACCGTTCCAAAACTTACAATGCTTAGAAAATTTGTCAGTTCTAACACATTTATGATAATTTATAGCTACTTCATCCTGTACCAGCATTGCCTTTTAAAATTATTTCGTTCTTCCTTGATGTTTACTTTTGGACAGCAAATCATACAAATGCTTAACCTTTAAGAAGGCTAACGATTTGATTGTTTGTTCTCATACAAAGAGCTCTGATCAGTCAGATCACAGGTTTCTCTGTGAATGGCATCTTCTCTGAACATGCAAAGTTGTGTCTTGCAATTTTGGTTTCATCTTAACTCATAAGCTGCAGGAGATATTATGAAAAGAAATTATTTCTTTAAAGAATTTTTTTTTGAACTATCAAAAAAGTATTTGTCTGCAATTTAAAATTTTAACATAATGTGTTCCACGTTATAATTATCTATCATTCATGTTCAAAACCAGGATTCAGTTTCTTGACACTTACAAGGTTAAATTCTCAAGTTTTTCATATCACAAGAATTTGAAATTCAGAGATGTAACCTAGTGCTGCAAATAAGCCACTTTTCTCCAGACAGTAAAAACAGATCTAATAATGCTTACGACATAGTAGGTAGCTACCGACCTAAGATATAGGAAAGACCTTTCTAAGTTACCGATTTATTTTATTTTGAAACAAAGAATATTTTCATAGCCAGACTATAGCAGATCACACAATACAAATTAAATATTCTATTAGTAATATTCAATATTCATGAAACAAGTGTAGCAAGTTTTTAATTCTCTTGTATTTCTTTAACATTATTATGATTAAAACCAGATCTCTTTCCAAATGGATACGTAAGGCTTATCATGTGCTTTTACTAACCCAGTCTTTTAAGCTTGATTTAAAAAATCCATAAATTTAGCAGGAAAGACTAGAGAAAGTGAGAGAAAATAAAATTTATTTTTAATATAGCAGCTTAGAGATGTGCAACGTATAAGCACTTTTCTTTTTAACTTTCTGCTCACAGAAATATGTCCCTATTACGACCTCGAAAATTTAATTGTGCCATGAAAATAATTGTTAAAACTGAAATCTAAAAAATTCAGAAATATTTCTGTAAGTTAAGAACTTTATCTCCAACATTGACAGATCTAAAACTCTAGATTTTTTTAAACATATTTTTCAATTTCATATTTTTTCTTCAATTCTATGTCGCTGATAAAGACTCAGCTGGACACCAGCTTCTGTATTATTTCCATTACCTGAGACTTTGACATATCTTGTCTTGATATCTTGTTTTATATATTTGCAATTGCTTCTAAATACATATCTTAAAAACTGTAAATTGCATGGAGATATCAATGCCAAAATTTATATACTAAAATTTTAAACTGAGAGTTATGAAATTGTTTCAAGTTTTAATCTAAGTAAAATATGTAGAAAAAATTATTGCATACACAATATTGACCAATATTCTACATTACATTTCCAGATATCTACTCGGACATAGGACATGGGACATAGATCAAACACTCTCTTCTCACTCTCCTATACTTTTCTTTCCCAGTCATACCCATGTCATGAGAAACATTTCCTACTAATTTACAAATTAGTAACAACATATAATTGTGATATTGAACTAAACCAAAAATTTCTGAATAAAAAGAATTTTAAAATACTAACAGAAATTACTGAAACAATTCAAGATTTACATAAACTTTAAACATAAACATGATTTAAAATTTTCAACATTTCTTGTGAAAATATTTTCAATTAAGTTTGTTTATCTCATGAAATGTATCTTTTTACTGATGTGTCAGCTAGTAGTAAAATTAGATCTAACCTCATCAAAACTTTACAGTCCCAGGACACTTTCTAATTTTTTATTTTATAAACATCTCTAAGTATGAAATCGTAGCTGGCACTGATTTCCTAGTGTGCCACAGATATTACTAGTTTTCCAGAGTAACAGACCTTGAAACAAGACAGTATCTAAATTCATGAAGACTCTAGAACAGAACAGAAATTACATTCTCTGTATCATCCAAAACCCATTGTTTGGAAACATGTTCCTAACACCAGCTCTAGAAGAAGGCAGAGAAAATGTTTCAAAAATCTGAATTTATCATGCATCATGCAGTATTTTATTTTGTTATATTCAAAAACTCTTTGGACTCTTTTCAAAACTACTAGGTTAAATTTGCGTTGTCACAACTCGCTCATTAATCTAATTCAGATACTTTCTTCAATATATCATTCATCAAATATTGGAACAAGATGTCCACGAAAACCATATAACCACTAACCTTTTACTTAATGTGTTATACTTCTGAGTCTTCTTTAAGTTGGGGCTTCATTGAGTAACTACTGACTTACTATCTCAAATCACTAGTTAAAAGCTATGCCTTTCTCACAGTTGTGAAAACACCATGAACAAATTTCTGATTTAAAGGAGCAGTCAGTCACTTTTACCATCCCTGCAAGGTTACTCATTCCAAAATTGGACATCATTATTAAAATTAAATACTTTTTAAAATATCACTATTATTTATTTTGCATCAGAATCTCGAACAACTTAGCATGTCACTTGCAATTATCACTTAACAGGTTTCTGCTTTTTAGGATTTTTGATTTCTAGGGCCAGGTCTTTTAAAACATTTAAGGAAGTAAAAAACCACTTCAATCAAAAAAAAAAAAAAAAAGAAATACAAAACCCCAAGTATTTGGCCTGTGTTAGGATATCACATGCTGTGAATTAAAATATTTGTGTTGATATTTCCTAGCTGAAAACTAATTGCTTACAATTTTGCCTTCTAAATGCCTCCCACAGAACACAGATTGATCTGTGGACACCTGAGGTTTGTGATAAATATCTAATGAAAATAAATGCACTAAGATAAATCATGCTGAGAGGCCATTGTATTTACTTCAGCTTCAGTCAAGATCTGAAACCCAAATGCAGACACAGTTCATACATTTTATGCCACAAAAGTGTTGTAATATAATGATTTAAATTGTTACTGTACAATTAATTAAAAAATATTTTGGCAAACTTCTAAGCAACCTTTTCAAAAAACATTTAGCAACGTTTATATACCATAAGCAATCATCATGTACTGTCTTTGCAGTTCTCCAGCAAAGAGATTTATTTATTTTAACTGAGCAAAACATCAGTAAATACCTTTTAAAGCTGTTGTACATGAAAGGAAACTCAACTTTCTGTTTTGTTTTGAGTGAATTGATTTACCATCATCATTAACATATTAGTATTTATTATACAGATGTCAAGGGACTAAACTGAGCAATTAAAAAATTATCCTCCCCTAGTTGTAACAAAAGGCATTTATTACTGAAACTTAAGACCTTCTTGGGTTTTTTCTTTGTTGTGCTTTTTTTTAATTATAACTTTAATAAACAGAACATTCCTTACTTGTAGAAAGAAAGAACTGTCTCTGCTTTCCACCTTATGGCACTTCAACGGTGCTACACGCTTAAAGGCTACACAAGCACAAATGGTCCATATAAGCAAACAGTTTAATAAGTCTTTGTGTTTGTACCTGTGCTTCTGAAAAATTGGGAGTAAAGCTCTACCTTGGCAGAAGGCTTGCTATGAAGCTCTATATGACTCACCTGTTTTCATAGTCTTAATGATTTCAGATACTGAAACAATACAAAATAGTTTTTTAAGCAAGTGTCGTATAAACCTTATGGACTATAACTTCATAAATCTAAAAATGAGACAAGAAACATTTATCTAATTTGATAGCTAGCTGTGAAATATAAAATTCTGAATCCCATTTTTTTGAGAATCAGTTTCTTCAGGACAACCATGAAGAAGACTTATCTAAATGAGCCATAAAGTGACCAACATCCATTATTAGGTATCACTTGAAAAATGGTGTAGTTCCTGCTGAATTCAGCAAAAAGATGTGAAAAATTCTCTTTACACACTCTCAGAAAAAAACCTTTCCTGTATCCTTTCAGCTGTCTGAGAAAGTCGGTGTCTTCTTAACTCTAGCCTGGTACACAAACCCTAAGATCAATTCTTCTCTCAAAGATTATTCGATTATATCCTTCTAAAAAAGATTAAAAATAGAACTTTGTCATAACATAGTCCTCTTCAGTACCATCAAAATCCATCATTAAAATATGCAATGAAATGAAATGCTTACTCTTACATGCAAGAGAAAGCCTACTGATGAGAAAGTGAAAATGAGAGGTGAGTTGAACAAGAACAGGAGCCTCCTACCGTACATCTTAACATGGATGTGATTATTGCACAGGTTGTTTGGCAAAAAAAAAGATTTTGCAATTTGAATTTTAATTCTGGCTGTTCAAATGTCCCTAGAATCTTTTTGACAGATTCAGTTCCCATCACTCAGGGTAGAGGTCATGCCAATATTTCTTTTTTTGTCACACTGCTTTTAATTAGAATTAATTAGAATAAAACCAGATGGCAGTATTCCCGGCATCCGCACTTTTAACTGCCCAAATGGACTGACGTGCAAAGAGTAAAAGTGAGCTCTGGGAGCTGTTGGTGATGACGAAGAGTTACAAAAGGAGATGAAGATAGTCATGGCAATTTTCTGTAGATATAAAGACTAGATTAACTTTCTTACATGATAAAGGTGAAATATTTATTTTTAAAGTGGTGAACATAATTATGTGTATGCTTGTTAATTTACTTTTATTTCAATTCATCGACATGGATTTAAAAACGGTTTGATGATGTACGAAAACTACTCTTACTAACTATCCTTCTATTGACCTACTACATTCTCACTGGGAGGGACTGATCCCACTCATAAACTGGAACACCTGAGTATACATTTTAGCTACTCAGAGCAGTTACACTATGAAAAGTAGATCCAAAAATCATACTACGGGTGTTAAGCAGGGATGTATAAGAAAGATGACTATACATTCATAAAAAAGTAACAACTCAGCAATTATAAAATCATAGAATCAAACAATGCTTTGGATTGGAAAGGACCTTAAAGATCATCTAGTTCCAAGCCCCCTGCCAGGGGCAGGAACACCTTCTACTAGATCAGGTTGCTCAAAGCCCCATCCAACCTAGCCTTGAACATTTCCCTGGGTAACCTGTGCCAGTGACTCACCACCCTTAGATGGAAGAAAACTCTTCATTAGATCAAATCAAAACCTACCTTCTTTCAGTTTAAAGCCATTGCCCCTTGACCTATCTCTACACGTCCTTGTAAAAAGTCCTTCTCCAGCTTTCTTGTAGGCCCCTTTTAAGCACTGGAAGACTGCTAGAAGGTCTCCTTGGAGCTTTCTCTTCTCCAGGCTGAGCAATCCCAACTCTATCAGCCTGTTTTCAGAGGAGAGGTGCTCCAGCCCTCAGATCATCTTCATGGCCCTCCTCTGGATTTGCTCCAACAGCTCCATGTCCTTATGTTGGGGGCCCCAGAGCTGAACGCAGGTGGCACCTGAACTGCAGGTGGGATCTCACGAGAGTAGAGTAGAGGGGCAGAATCACCTCCCTTGACCTGCTCGCTACGCTTGTTTGGATGCAGCCTTGAGACATGGTTGGCTTTCTGGGCTGCAAGCACATGTTGCCAGCTCATGTTGAGTTTGTTATCAACCAACACCCTCAAGTCCTTCTCCTCCAGGCTGCTCTTGATCCATTGTCCACCCATCCTGTAGTTGTCCTTGGGATTGCCCCAACTCAGGTGCAGGACCTTGCACTTGGCCTTGCTGAACTTCATGAGGTTTGTGCGGCCCCAGCTCTCAAGCCTGTCAAGGTCCCTCTGGATGGCATCCCTTCCCTCCAGTGTGTTGACCACACCACACAGCTTGGTATTGTCTGCAAACTTGCTGAAGGTGCACCTGATCCCACTGTCCATGTCGCTGACAAAGATGTTAAGAAGTGCCAGTCCCAATACTGATCCCTTAGGAACACCACTTGTCACTGGCCTCCTCTTGGAGGAGTCGAGCCGTTGATCACAACTCTTTGAGTGCCACCATCTAGCCAATTCCCTATCCACTGAGTGGTCCCTTCATCAAATCCATGTCTCTCCAATTTAGAGACAAGGATGTCATCTGGGAGAGTGTCAAAGACTCCATAACATTGTTAAAAACTATTTCACATCCCAGTGAATTCAGTGGAAATTCCCTAATTGATTTTAGTTTGGAGTGGGTTTTCAAACCAAGTATTTAAAGATTGGTCATGCTTTCAGTTTGGGGATATCAACAATAAAGGAAATATTCAGTTTTATTTTAAATTGTGCAATGATTTCTATTGAAAATTGGCAGCTGCCAGCATTCCAGAAAATGAGACTGCTAATTTATGTGCCAAAATAGGAGCATTTAGCTGCTGAGAGACTCGATAAATCTATCTCTAAATGAGTATTTGCTAAATCAAGTACGTATTTATAATTTTGTAAGATTGTTATTTTTTCCAGCATGAAACTAGGAACGAGGTGGTTTTCTGCATAGAAACAGATCTACTGGATTATACAGAATCATAGAATCATAGAATGGCATAGGCTGGAAGGGACCTTAGAGATCATCTAATCCAACCTCCCTGCCATGGGCAGGGACGCCTCTCAACTAGATCAGGCTACTCAAGGCTCCGTCCAACCTGGCCTTGAACACCTCCAGGGAGGAGGCACCCACAACTTCTCTGGGCAATTTATTCCAAAGTCTTACCACCCTCGTACTGAAGAATTTCTTCCTAAAATCTAATCTAATCTAAATCTGTTCTCCTTCAACTTAAACCCATTCCCCCTTGTCCTATCAGTGGACACTCTTGTAAAAAGTCCCTCTCCAGCTATTAGGTCCCCCCGAAGTCTTCTCTTTTCAAGGCTGGACAATCCCAGCTCCCGCAACCTGTCCTCGTAGCAGAGGTGCTCCAGCCCCTGGATCATCTTTGTGGACCTCCTCTGAACATGCTCCAACAGATCTATGTCTCTCTTATGGTGGGGACACCAGAACTGGACGCAGTATTCAAGGTGGGGTCTCACAAGAGCAGAGTAAAGGGGGAGAATCACCTCTCTTGACCTACTGACCACGCTTCTCTTGATACATCCCAGGATGCAGTTGGCCTTCTGGGCCGCATGAGCGCACTGCCGACTCATGTTGAGCATCTCATCTATAAACACCCCCAAATCCTTTTCTTCAGGGCTACTCTCAACCCACTCTGTGCCTAGTTTGTATTTGTGCCTAGGATTGGCCCGACCCAGGTGAAGGACCTTGCGTTTTGACTTGTTGAAGCTCATGCAGTTTGCACTGGCCTATTTCTCAAGCCTATCAAGGTCCCTCTGGATGGCATCTCTTCCCTCAAGTGAGTCCACAGCACCACGCAACTCGATGTCAACGGCAAACTTACTGAGGGTGCACTCAGTGCTGTCATCCATGTCGCTGACAAAGATGTTGAACAGCACTGGACCCAGAACAGACCCCTGAGGGACACCGCTTGACACTGGTCTCCATATAGACATTGCGCCATTGACCACAACTCTTTGAGTGCGACCATCCAGCCAGTTCTTCATCCACTGAGTGGTCCATCTGTCAAATCCGTGTCTCTCCATTTTAGAGTTAAGGATGTCATGTGGGACAGTGTCAAATGCCTTGCACAAGTACAGGAAAACTGCATGCGTTGCTTTACCCACGTCAAACAGAGCTGTAGCTGTAGCTTTGTCATAGAAGGCCACTAAATTAGTCAGGCACGATTTGCCCCTAGTGAAGCCATGTTGGCTGTCACTAACCACTTGGTTATTTTTTATGTGCCTTAGTACAGCTACCAGGAGAATCTGTTCCATGATTTTACCTGGCACAGAGATAAGGCTGACTGGTCTGTAGTTTCCTGGGTTGTCCTTGGTCCCTTTTTTAAAGCTGGAGGTTATGTTCACCCTTTTCCAATCTGTAGGAACCCCATCAGACTGTCAGGACCTCTCAAATATGATGGCTAGTGGCCTAGCAACTTCAGCTGCCCGTTCCTTCAGGACTCGTGACCACAAAGATCTGATCCCTTACTTATCTGATCCCTTACTTAATGCTATACAGCTCAAAATGTTCTAATGATAAGATCTAGCCTGAAGTTACTCAGATCTTGTTTGCCTATGAAAATAGCCAAGGAGCACTTTATTATAACAATCAAGGATACTGTTTAGTGAGGCAAGATTTAATTTAGTTTAGACTTAAGGAATAATTCTAATAATATTAGTTTACTGTCCTTAATGATATCCAACATTAATAACCAGTAATGTGTTAAAAGACACTAGAATGCATTCACCATACAAGTTACAGTAAAATTTATCTGGAGGTTCAAAGCTAAGATTTTATTAGGTAACAAATACAAATAAAGGTACTTCAGTTACTTTGGAAATATAAACAGTGACAGAAAATGTAACAGTCCGGATTAGAGTCCCTAAGCTTAAACCAATTATTTTCTTATTACCTCTTCTAGTGATTAGTGTCTGCAGAATAAATTTAAGTTAACAGGATAAACATACAAAAACTCAATTTAACTTTCATATATTTAATAATTTTGTATCAAGTTACAGTAGTAATCCTGAATGGTAAAATTCTGATGAAATTACATTAGTTTTTTAAAATTGAATATGCTTAAGTTGTCAAACCATAATACCCAAATATTTTATATCTTACAGCTGGAGATGAGATAGTATTCTGCTAGATTTATCTAGTCATATTTTTAAGCAACATCTAGTTTAAATGTTAGTTGCCAGTTGTTACAGGAATCTGAAGATAGTTTTTCAACAAGTTGATACTGAATGATTTTCATTTGCAGTTAAGTTAGAATATGAATTTAATTTTTCTTTATTTTTACTTTCTTTGTTTAAGTGCAGTCCTTGAAAGCCACTTGTACCTAAGACCTGAGTTACACTAAATTCCTTTCACTTATATCATTCTACACCTATAAGAATGGAATGAATATGAAACATGAAACAGTGTGCTTATAGTAAAGCCAAAGTTGCTATGGAATTATTTCAAAGAACTTAGGGATAAAAGCTTTATAGTCATTTTCCCCAAAATCTATTTTTCATCACCAAGCTTAACTACAGCAATAGTTTCCACAAGTGTCAGAAAACATGGATGGTGTAGTAGAGTGACTTGATATAAATGAGTTACCTTGCCTTCCTGCATTGCATTTGCTGAGTTTCCAGAATGTCTGTTCCTTTGTTAGTGCTATAAATAAATGGTCTCTTGTGATCCTACGATTTCATAACTAAAAGTGCAGTCAAGTTTGATAACCATGACTGCGAGTTGGTCAACTGATCTCCTTTTTTGCAATAACTATTATCACAGGGAATAAAAACAGCTCTGCACGGTGTTCCCTCTCTCTCTCTTTCTAAACAGCCCCTTAATTTTACTCAGGAATGTAAGATGACAACCCATATTGTACAACATAGAACCAGCAGTTGTAATTCCACTATCAAACATGTAACACTTTCAACAAACATATGTAATATATACAAATACACACTCAGGCAAAATACACAACTTATTAAAGACGAGAATGCAAGAGAACGCAAAGTGAATGTTGCGTGTGTATAGAAATACATTTCACCTTTCTACTGATGATTTATGGAGCCTTTCTTCTACAAACCTGATGGCATAAACCAGCTTGATAATAATCTGTTGAATATCTAGGTTAAGATAAGGTTTTAAAAGAAATGTATAGACAGTAGTGAACTTATCCCTGTTTAGAGTATTTCAGTGAATTTATGCAAATGTTTTAATTAAAAACAGTACTGCAAGATTTCATTCAGTTAAATTAATAATTTTAGACAGATGAAGATTTACTTTTCACAAATACTTTAGAATTCATACTAGATATTTGGATTTCATTACAGTATCAGCTCTCAGCATTGCAGCAAATACAATGGCAACTGCTAAAGTCAGTGCTGGACATGAGGCATTTTTAGCTAAAACTGACTGTTGCTACTTAGAATAGAATTTAATTAGGACTTTTTTTTGAAGTGTTTAAACTAAAGGTCATTACAATGTTTCTCAGGCAAATTCATTTTATTCATATACAATTTCAGACAAATTTTAGATTTTTTTTGTTGTTTTGTCTTATCATTATCTCTACAACTTAATACAGTATATTTGTACCAGTTCTGCATCATTTTTTTTTCTCTTGGATATACTTGTCCTACTTCTAACAGACTCTATTCCTATTTTTCCTTCTCTGTTCATTATGTATACTAACTTTGCAGGATTTTGTATGTTCTGATTAGATACTATTTGCAGTGACAAGCTTTTGATTAAAAATCTTTCTCTTTCCAGTCTCCATAACCCTAGAAGGCCACTGAAATGTATCTTACAAACATAGTCTTGAGTATTTAACTTTTTCATCTTACATAGATCAGTCTCCTCAAAAATCTTATCTAGCAAAGTCTCTATTTCTTGTCCGTCCTTACCACATTTCCTACATTTTATGCCTTCCAAGTTTTTCTTAAATCAGCATTTCAAAAGGTACAACTTTCAATATGACAGTCTATGAGAATCTCTCAAATTTCTAATTTTTCAGAGAACTCAAGTTGACCTAATTATGAAAAAAGTTAAAGAGAAAATACTTCACTTTCTGAAGGGTCTTTAAGGCACTTTAGCACTGAGCTGGTATTTAACTAAGGTATTACTGATGAACTCAGGTATTTAAGCCCACCCTAAAAGTTCAGGATGTTTTAGGAGCTTAACACCTAGGTACAAGCTAGTTAATGCTCATGGAATTAATCCTTTTATGAAAGCCCTTTAGCTCACATTGTTTCAGTTTAAGGCTTTAAGGAATCTGTTTTGATTTAAATTAAATGAGTTCTTGAGTATTTAAAGTAGTTTATCTGTTATTTTTCAGCTTTCGGAAATTCCAGATTTGAGTCTCTTTTAATAATAGTTATTATAAATTGTGGAAAAGACTTGATATATAGTTCAAATGATTTACATATTAAGTTTTATGAAAGTTAAATAAAAGAAAATTCCCTGCCTCCCCCCATGATTAAACCTGATCTCCACCCACAAATGCAAAGCCTGTTGATGTTGGACAATGCTCTCTACATCTGTGGAACCACAGAAAAACCTTTTAGCAGCACTGCACAGGGACAATGTGCAAATGCACAGCCTTGTTAATAATGCTAACAGGAATTTAATGATTCACGAGCTGAAAGAAAATACTTCTTAACGATCCCTGAGCTGAGGTAGATGTATAGCGTTGATTAAATGACAACTAATAGTAAACATTTTAATTCTTAGAGAAATGAGATGTCATAGATAATACACAAGGAGCAGATCTGATACTGCTTATGTAGGACTTTCTTAATTAGGTCCTGGACTGCATATCAGCTTAATTTAACATAGTGAAACTCGATTAGGCTGTTTTAACTCAGTCAAGGCCTTGAACCAGCTTAAGCCCTTAAAATGGTGTACGATTTGCTTTAAAAGTTTAATGAGTTGTAAGGTAGTGATTCAACTCCTAAAATCTGTCTATTGACATTTCGCATTTTTCTTTTAAATAGGTCTTACAAATATAGAATCATCATTTATTTACCCATCTAACTGACTAAGCTAGTTTTACTTTTTTTTCTTGTTTATTTCTGATGACCCTGCATAGCTGATTTGCTGATGGGAAAGACAGCTGGAACCTCTTACGTTTTATGAATGATATGGCAAAACTCTGACCTCAGTTCAAACTGTGCAGGATCACTGATACCAACAAGAAAAGTGGGGCCATAATTTAAAGGCACATGTTCTGCAGTTGAAACAGCATAGATAATTTGGCTTGTTTATCTATTTCTGTCACAATGTTTCGTAGTTTGCCATGCAGAACGAGCAATCTCACAACTCATTTTGAATTATGCTCACCCAAAAAAACCCAACCTAGAAGAAAAGTGAAGCTCTCGGAGGAGAACACAAACAAGTTTGAACAAAAACCAGTTTGTCTGCATCTGCAGACAATCACCAAACACGATACCAGCAGTTTTAGGTTTGCATTGCAAAACAAGTCAGAACACAGCAGGACTTTTTCTTGGTTTCTCTGCAGGGAAACAGTTTAAAAACTTCATATTATCAAGTGCAAATTCAAACAGCTTTGAGATGAAAGTCAATGACATGCAGCAAATATGCAATCCCAAAAATGTCGAATTAGGAAACACTTTTGGATGAGAGCCACTTGTGAGCAGGAAATGCTGTCTTAGCAGCTAAAAAAATACAGCTTGTATTCAAAATCATTAGCTTCTTCTGAATACCTAATAGAAGTTAGGACCACAGGACTGACAGATATAATTCAAAATACCCACGCATAAAAAGGCTGAACGAAATTTCTTCAGTCTTCATTTTCCCCTTCAAAACCTCAAATTATCTGATTTATTTTTTCTTTCTAACTTTTCCACTTATAAACCTCAGGTGTGCCTTGACTATTGCTCACATTTTAATACCTGGAGAAGACTACGAAGCTCATACTCATTAAAGAATTATTTGTGCTGTCTCTCTTTGTCCTCCTCTCCTGCTCTCTCCTTTCCTACTAAGAACTTTTCACCCAACTGTGGCAAGAGAGGACTGGGGAGCTAAGTGCAGGGATGTACACAATTCTTCTAGTCTCATTAAGAAATTTCAGTGAAAGCCGCAGCTTGCATCTACTCTATTCATAGCTGAAGAAATACAGCAAGTCAAGTCTCTAACAAAACCATTTCACTGAAATTGTAGCACTGAGAAGGACCAGTCATGTTTACAACCTGTCACATTTGTCAGTCTCATGAAGAGCCGTAAGATCTTCCTACAACCATCACGCTCAGCAGAGCTCTGTAGGACATAGTAGGAAGATTTCTTAACCATTTCTCATCACACTGCACTAATTTTCTTAGCTGAGGCTAAGAAAACCAGGCATGGGCTGAGTGTTCACAGTATGAACCAGTAAAGTATCAGCATGTTTTAATAAAGACTTACAGAGTTTTAAGTTACAGAATTTAGACAAGTTCTTGAGCTCTAAATAAATGTTTCACAGTTTTAATTTAGAACACGACATTGAATGTATTCAATGTCTTAGAAAACTTAATCATCTTCAGCAAATTCCAAATTTATATGATTTCTCCAACTGTGAACAAATTCTTACTGAATATGCTGTATAGCTGAATACCACGTTCTCTGAGGGAAAGTAACAATTTTAGAGGGATATTTTTCCAGAAGCAGAAATAGAAGGGAAAACAAAAGACTGCATTAGAAGAGTCCAATAAAAATAAATGTGGTTTATTATTTGGATAATCCCTTTATTTTGTGTGATGATCCTGCAAGAGAAGAAAATATCCTCAGGACTTTACTAACATCCAGAATGCTTCTTCAGTTTACTTTAGCAATTAACGATCTTGTTGACAAATCCCTAATATGCAAAATACTCCATGTCTTTCTAACCCAATGTTCCAGCCAGAGATATAATTTTATAATATGAAATCTGTTATTCTTGAAAAATGAGAGTCAGGAAAGTAAATTATGCTGCTTGCAAAGTCTACAAGAAATGAGTGGCACTCTTAGGAGCTGTATCCACTTGTGACTATTATCTAGTATTTTAACTGTCAACTTTACATGATAAAAGTGTCAAACGAGAAGATGTTTGTGATTCACACATTTGCACTAAGTACGTAACCTGTGTAAGTATAGTAGCCATAATAGTAAAATTACTAGCTTACTGAGGAGAAAGAACTACCGTCACACTAAATGTTAGCTCTTCACTGTCTTATCATAGCATGCTTCCTCTTCTGAATTTTGGTTTTGTGGTTTTCTAATAACTCAGAGAAACAATGCTCCAATAAAGAATATTGTTTTCAAGTCTTATCTCATACTCTGTGATGGTCAAAACATCTTCAGGAAGATTAAAGGAGGTTTAAGAGTCCTTTTTACAGATGAGAACCAAGACACAATGTAGCCTTCATGTTGGTTGCCATGAGGATGAAGTAATTGAGATTTTTGAGGTATTTGGATCCTTTGGTAACAGAAGCTCTGCAAACTCATAGTTAAATTGCTGCAGTAGATAGCTTTCTACTTCTGCCAGTGGATGCTGTCTCCTGTGATCACACATTCCCCCATGACATTTTAGAGGGGAAAAAAAGCAGATCAATCAAATGAACCTTTACATGCAGTTTTTTTGGGGTTTTTTTTTTGACAGTTTCTAGTGTCCAGGCTCATGTAAGCAATTCTGAAAGCTTCTTGCATATTATGCAGTATGGATTTCTACTTAGTTTCCATGCAAAATCCTTAGAATCCCATGATGTGTCTTGATAAAAATACATTTCCTGTCTTCTATATCGCTCGCTCTTTCTTTTATAATCTATGTCCTAAATACTTTTTCAGTTACTGTATTCTAGCAATAACTGTTACAGTGCTATGCGTAAGTAATTTATTAAAGTGACAAAGAAAACTACTATGAGAAAAATTGGATTTGGGTGTCTGAAAGGCAAACACTTACAAAGATGGGTACAGTACATGGTATACTATTTTTTCCTTAAGTTTAGGAATAGGAAGAGTTTCTGTGAGACAAAAATGAGCTTGAGAGCTTCTATCCAGACGACGCCCAGTGCATATCTTCCTTTATTTTTTCCCTAAGTGTTTTTTGGTATATGCACGCCTTTTTTAATTGTTCAAAACCTTGAACAGCCCTCCCACCTGTGGTGAGTTTTATCAAACATTGTGTATATTTCCAATTTTCATTTAAACATATCTCAGAAACGTAGACAGAATCTTCTGGTCTGTCTTTCAGGTCATATAAGCAACTATTGGGAAAAAGCACCCTGGTATATTAAAGGGAATGTGAGACATTTCCTGTAAATATAATTATGATCTTAATTTTGAGCACCTTTTTTCATGAAGATTTGCATTCCCTTCCAAGTAATCACTCATATTTAAGAGTAACTGAGATAGTATGGATCAAATTTTAGGCCAGACTAACAAAACAAAACAAAACAAAACAAAAAGGAGCAGACATGGTGACAAAAAACAAGGGCATTATTAACTGTAAGAACAATAAAATATCAATTTTTTAAAACTCACTTCTTTCTCTCTATTCATCAGTTCACCTTCACCTTCTTGCTTACCTCTTCCCCTTCCAGTCATTGTGAGCCTTCCCTCAAAACAGAAAAATTTTATCTGGCGTCTTAAACTGTGTTTACACTGAGCTAAGATGCAGAAGAGAGAGAAGACAAACTGCAAATGTTGGATGTATTTTTTAAAAGTCTATAAAATTCTTGCAGCAATTACTTTTGAAAGGGTTGACTGCTTTTGTTTGTTCGTTTGCTTGTTTTTAACTAAAGTGGCAAATGCGATGCAAGGACTTACAGTATTCTTTGAACACAAAGGTGTGCAATAAGGGACTGGAAAGGGTGGAAAAGGTTTGGGGATCACCACTAGAGGGACGGTGAAGTAAAAGGGAACCACTGCCACTACTCACCTCTTCATGCTCTAGCCCACCATCTGCTCCAGTGGAAACTGAAAAGGTTTCTTTTCCCACCAGTCACTTTGCCTGCTAAGAAGATCCCACCACATCCCAGTCAGTATAGAGCATCCTCTTATTGTTTTTATCCACATTTACCTACCTGAGCTTCTGCTGGAGCTCACTGACATGAGTCCCTAGAAACCATGTTCATCTTCTGTTTGAAAAGAGCTGTATTTTTGTATTTCCTGTCCTCTGCTCTATTTGAAGGCAGCTGTTATAGCCAACATGCAGTATATTCTCACGGACTCCCAAACCGCCACAAACACCAGAGAAAAAATGGCTATTTAAAATATAGAGAAATACTTTATAGTGTGTTATTTATGGTCTGAGAAACTACTGGAGACTGCAGAAAACCAGTAGAACAATTTTTTTATTTTAGTTCCATTTCAAAAATCCTCCATATTGAATTAATTAACCCTCAATTGTGTTCTCTGTTCCTCCTCTGTTTATGTGGCAATGTGGCACACAAAAAAAATGGAGAAATGCACCAATGCTGGCCTACTAAAAAAAAAGTTAATTGTAATATCTGAAATTCAGATGTAGAAAAGTTGCAAAATTGGAGAGTAAAACTAAATTATGTAAAGGAGAATTTGAAAAGGGCATCTATGTTTTTGTTTTTGTTTTTTTTTTTGGTTTATAGACAAAATAATTACTAAACATCTGCAGTTAAGCTGGCTTCAAATATTTTTCACCTACTTCAGGCCTAAGCTTTAAGCTATTTACTCTGACCAAATTCAAAAGCAACATGGTCTTCCTCTGCATACAAAAAACATGCGAAAAAAAAAACCCATGGGTCAGGTATTACTTGATATTAACAATGTTATCTTCTATTTCCAGGTTAACAATGCCTTTAGAAAATCAGCTAATAAAGAAACATCTAGATTTTTTTTCCAGTCCATTAAAACATCAACTTGTGATTTTATGGGTGATAAATAAGAGGTTTTACTTTAGACACACTGTCAGGAAGATTTTTATTTATAAATTCATATTTATATATGCATTAATTGAACAGTAAATTCTAAAATGATGGTACATGCTGCCCATAATTTAATGAGATGACCTTGTGTTTATTCTCTTTGAAGGAACAAAAGGTGGAAGCTTGAATTTTAAGCCAGGAGCCATATGATAACCCTTTTATAAACCATGATTCCATTATAGTTCCCACTTAACTCATTGTACAAGTTCTTCACACTTTGAAAACTATAGAATTTTCTACACATGTGAGTACTACTTCCTCACACCTTTCGTGTGCACAGTATGATTTGGAAAAGAGGAAGGATAACTTGTTCTCTGTTCTGTCCCCACCAGCATTACAAGACATGAGGAAAGATCACCTTTGCTTTTGTCCTTGTATAAGGACACCGCAATACCCGGTTTGGAGTTTTCAACAATGACAAAAAAATGTTACCACTACCGCAGTCAGGACAAGTAAGCAGTTTAAACTCCTTCCAGTGCCACTACAGACATCCTTAATCCTCATGCTCTTTCTCCAGAAAGCTCCAATCAGCTCATATTTTTCCAGTACCGTCTTGGTTGCACTTTATAAACTCAACACAAACCTAAATGATTAAGGGAAATGCTTATTTATTCGGGGTTTTTATTTGTCTTTGGCATGGACAGTGCACATATTCAATCCGAGCCAGCAATCTGCATTTAACATAGTTAAACAGAAAAAAAATAATCAATTTCGGTCTGATGAGCAGATCAAATCCTTTCATTGGGTTATGTGATAAAATGAAAGAGGGCAGAGGCATGTGGGCAAGGGGGGAACCCTGGCCTCTACCTAGGATGTCACAGGAGATGGCCAGCCCCATGGCCGAGGTGGACACTTATTGCTGTCCAGCCAGGGAAAGGATTTCAGGCACCTTTAGGATTTAAGGTGGTTTAAGGAGGAATAATTGGGGGAAAATAGAGGGTTAAGGGGGTAAAAGGAGCTGGTAACATGTAAGCAGGGGCTGTCCACTGCACTTGTCTGGCCATGCCCTGTGCCTGATCTGTCCTGTCTTCCCATTAAACTCCATTACTGCCTATCTTCCCAGGCGAGGGCCTTCCTATCTGTGTGCACATGGGTGTGGGGGTGTCTGGGTGGCAGCAACTGGAGTGGGATCAGGGCTCAAAGGGGCAATGTGTCTGCAGGCCACCACTGGAGCATGTGTGTCAGCACCCATCACCAGCAAACATCAGGCTGGGCTGGCTGGTGAGTGGAGTACGTGGCCCGGGAGCCAGAAGCCAAAGAGGCCGTAAGTCCGGATAAAGAGGTGGAAAGATCAGGCTCTGAGAGTGTGTGTGCATGCACACAGATGAGGCAACTTGGACCGAGAAGATCCAGGGCCCACGACTGGGCAGAGAGAGTCCAACACTACATCCAAGGCCAATTCCTGGTGTACGCACGCGTTCATGCATGTGCTTATCCCAGGCAGCGGCAGGACCTGGAGGCATGGAGCCGTGACAGCTTCACCTCAACCAGATTTAGATTTCACACATTTTATGCTCACTTTCTCTGTGTTTAAGATGTGTTTGCTATTACAGCCTTGGAAGATTATCTTCGTTTTTAAATCTTTTAAAACAGAAAGGTTCTACTTGTTACATAAATAATTGGAATAATTCATTAACCTCTTGACCTCAATCAACGACAAACTATTCTTACTTCCTCCTCAATATAGCCTTTCTAATCTTCATATGTTTCACTAGATCATGTGTCACAAAGAGGAATGAAGACGAATAAGCTCAGTAAAACACAAGACTAATCTTAACTAACACATCTTTAAATATAAAGGACAGATGGCCTTCCAGAACACAGGACACACAATTTTATTTGTGAAAAAAACTCAAGGCTCATGAGCAAGTATAGACAATTCTCTTTTCAAAGCACACAAATATCAATTAAAAATTCAGTTTTCCTTCAAAATCAAATGGTCTCAGGAAAAAAAAAAAAATAACAACTACATAAGAGGCACCTTCCTTTACAGGGCAAATTTTATGTTACTGCTGTTCCACTACTTCTATAACCTAGCGTTCTCACTTGCAAAACAATCATTCAAAACAAACAAAAAATCATCCTTTGCTTTTAAAAGCCATAACAAAACAAAACAAAAAAACCAAACACACTGTCCAAGCAATTAAGATATTTTATCCGTTCTGGCAACTCTTCCATATCTCCTGAGCTGTTCTTTACCTGGAAAATGATCCAGAATGGAAGATAGAAATGTCATCAAATTAAAGTGTTTGATTAGAAAGGACTGTGCTAATTACAATCACAGCTAGGTCCAGTAAATGCAGCAGTGGTCCTGATTACAACCACTGTAGAGTAACTTTGAAGAACGCTGGGATCATTAGACTGCTTCAAGTCATTGTAAAAGGCTAAGTGTAGACAGATTTTATTTGTGCAAATACATATATATACACACACATACACACACCCAGTAAGATTGCGAGTAATCTATAGGAAAAATTACTAGCAAGCCTATTGAGGGCTAAATATACATTTTTAGATTTTTAACATTAATATTTAAATTTCTACCCCTGGTTAGCAAGTAGACAGCATGTATTCTCTTTTAATAAATATTTTTTTTCCTTTTTATTTTCTGTTTGTTCACATCAAATTGTTAGATCCATCTAAAGAGAAGCCAAAGCATTGAATTGCAGATCACAAAAACTCAACAAAATGAAATTGATCCCAGCAGGAAGAAAACATTTGAACTGTCCTATAGATTGTCAGTCAGACCCATACAAAAAGTTCCTGTGCTAGTGAGGAGGACAATGATCTGGGGAGGGTGAGAACCTCCAAGCAACCTGTTGACAAATACAAATGTAATGATCCATTGCAACTTGAGAAAAGGAGAATATATAGTCTCCTTCCTTTCTCAGAGACTGCCCAGTATGTCCAAGACTCCAAAGTTCTTATTAGACTAAACGAGATAGGAAGAGGAATCTCTTCCTCTTCTGGACAGCTCTCTTGTTCATTATCAGTAACCATATAAACCAATTTTCCCCTTATACAGCCCTCCAAATTGCTTTCATATGCTGATTAGGTGTTTTCCAGCATTTATTCTTCTCTTTGTCTTGGGAAGAATAATGGGATATCGGATATTTGTAATGGGATAACCTGACAATGAAACATCTAAATATTCATAAATGATAAGCAGAACTTGGGTGTGACAAAATACAAGTGCTTGCATTTACAACACAGCATTTACAACAAAAGGATTTAAAAGTGAAGCTGTTTTATGGAGAATTCATTCAAAAGGGCAAAGAAGATAATAAAACCAGCTGAATACTGAGTACCTTTTAGACTTCTCCTATTATTAAAACAATTACATATAACATAATGGTAGCAATCAAATCACAAATTCCTTTTAAATAAAATTGCATACTACTACAGCAATTTAAAGTAGACAGTTGTTTTGCATATCTCTTGAGATCTTTCATGTTTTTACTGTGTTTGTCTTCAACAGATACTGTGAACTGCCTCATTTGAACTTTTTCTGTTTTCAGTATATCTTTTTTTTTTTTACTTTAAAAACAGGGTCTTCAAACCATATTTAAATCAATAAAACCCCTTACAAAAAGTTTTAAAAAAACATCTTGATTATAGAACATTTGAGGAGTATTTTTGCTGACCTTTCCATACATGTAAGTTCTTAGCGCTCACAAAGGGATTATCTTGTAACGACAAAGCAAGAAGTATTGTTTTTATTTACTTAGCTTAAGAAGGACCTACTTAATGAAAGCCAAGAAGAGATTTAGACTGCTGTAAAAGGAAAAAATACAGGAGAGCACTGAGCAGAGAATGTGTGGGTTTTTGTTTTATCACACCAGAGCCAATTATCAGTGTGAATCCTGCAACAGCAATGGTTGTTGAACAACTGCCTAGATGTAGTGGTTCAGATCAAGTCAACTCCAGGAAAGCAGAAACAATTACTTGTTTGCCATGGCAGTTTCTTTCTGAATTATTATTTTTTTTAAATTTAGAAATAAAACATAGAAGTAGCGGTAAGAACAATCAAAGTTTCATCAGTTCTAGGAGGCACAATTTCCAATGTGTCTCACTTATGTCATTCTTACAGCAAAGAGTTTTTACCTTTTCCCCTGTAAAATACTGCATACTTTCATTTCCAGCATTTTTATCTAGCAATATTTACTAAGAAATGCTCAAGTAGATACGAATTTTTAGCCAAGATATGTCATTCTCTACAGTATCTTTGCAAGAGAAATACACAGTGTGTGTGTATGCGTACATATATATTATTGAGTGCCGTTAACACGATCTCACTTCTGGACCACTGCTATGTGTGGTGTCACCTTCAACGTCTACCATAATTTGTGAAGTCCACCAGAGCCTTTCGAACAGAAGACTGAGAACAGTTTTGTCAGAGAAAAGTCTCAGTCATTCTTCAGTTGACTACTACCTAACAAATGAGTAAGTGGAGAGTGCAACTTTTCAAAGATGAGTTAAAACTTCTGTTGCTATTCATAACCTTCTTTAACATGTCACATTATCTCCTTCTCTGTGAGGGATCAGAATGCCTCCACCATTGTTAGTATAGTCCCCTAATCTACAGAGATATTGTGGAGGGTCAAGGTCTTTATAGTCAAGATCCTGAGAGGATCTGACTATAAATCTGGAGGGTGGTTATGAAGTTTATATCCCCAAAATATAGGTCAGTTTTTCTATCTTCAATATTTTCAATTTTTTCAAAGCAAAGAATGCTTAAAAATGTAGTGGTTTTATTCTCTCCCAGATGTATTAGTCTATCTCTTTGCAAAATACTTCCACTCAGACTTTGTATAAATCAGAAAAAAATTATTCTGTCATATCAGACTTAACAACATTCTTCCCTTTCTGTAAAACTTTCATTAAAAAAAAAAAAAATAAAAAAAGAAGCTGTATTATCATTACTCAGTTTTCTTTGTTTGTATCTATTTTGGAGATATTTGGAAGCATTTTGTTATTAACATCTATCTGTGCAGTCATTACATTTGTGATTAATAATTTACTGATCATACCTCTATAGATGTGTATGCATGGAAATGGAGAACTAATGGTTAAAGAAAACTGACAAATTAAGATGGAGAAATACTATTCTAGGAGGAAAAGTTCGTATGTCTTCCAACATGCCAGCCTTGTTTTACATCTACACTGCAGCTAGACTGTAAAAGGTGTATGGTCACACAGTTGACAAATTAGACCTGCCAACAGCTACAAAGAGAGGAAAATGGAGGGGATTTCACTACACAAGAAAACAGCATACTTTCTTCTTTGAACTGAATTTACATAGAAACCTAATGTGTGGTTTAAAAGAGAATGTAAATAGAGTACTTTACAGAAAACAGTCCACAGACAGAAACCCTTAATAACAATAGCATAGTGAATGGAAAATTGAATAAAGTACAAAAAGCCTACTATCGCGCTCTCTTTCTTTTTCTCCAGATCCAGTGAAGCAGAATAACACCTCACTGTCTGTACAGTCTTTCTGTTCTAGGCTAGGAAAAACATATACTACCTGAGAGAGCACCAGATTCCCCGGTGCCAACCTTCAATTTAATTATACAGACAGAAAGGATTCTGAAAAGACTGATGTGTCAGTAGCTATCAAGATCATTAAATCCAATCCCCATGAACAAAACATTGAATCATTTTCAAGAGCCTGAAATGGAATGACTCCTGGTCTTTATGAAACTCATTTTGAATTAGTGCCCAGTCCAACCCTGCTTATCACATACAGAATCTACTTTTATAAAAATTCCAGTTGAAGAAAAGTGTTTGAGCCCCTGGTGAAGAAAAGGCTCTGGGGCTGCAGCTTGCATGCTGACAAGTTACTCACCAGGTTCTCTCTATTTGCATCCCATGCTTAGATGAGCTCATTTGGTAGCAGAGCTCCCAGGTGTACATTACTTTGATTTTTGGACCCTGTGACTAAGCCACAAGCATCTTCTAAAATAAATTAAAGTCTCATTCCATTTCCCGGCTTTAACATTTCCAAAACTAATGCAAATTAATTATTGATTAAGATCATGAAAAAGTTTTAATTTATGATTCTAGTTTCATTCTGATATTTCTTCAGTATATGCCCATTAAGACTACTGGAGTCACTGATGATTTATACAGACATATAAGAAGATTTCTGACTCTATGTTAAGAGCAGATGTAAGTATTGGACAGAAAAAAACTATTTTGATGGACAAAATTTAATTTAAGGTATCCAAGAACCTATTGGCATTTAATCATTTGTTCAATTATATGCATCCACAAGCCTGAAAATATATAGGTTTTTATTTAAGTGAAAAAATGACCACCTCATAGTATCATAGAATTTAGTAGATCATGTCTTTATTTTAAAGCTTTAAAACACTTTTACTATACATCACAATATAGAAAGACGGTATAAGGAATAACACAAGCATAATTTCTGAAATGTCAGAAAGAAAAGAAGGCACTAATATTCGGTTAAATTTTGAAGTTCACATTTTCTTACAGATTTTCATACTGTTTTGCTGCAGTTTCCCTTCACACATTCTTAACGAAAATGACCCTGAATATATTTGAACGCATGGCTTCCTGTCACAATTATCCTAAGATTGCACAGTCCTCAGTTTGAAACCTATAGACGTAAATGAAGTGTGTGCCTAACTTAAATGAAAATCTCTCCAGAATGTAGAAGATTCAGAGAGCTGAGTCGGCATAACATAAACAATATGAACACATATTACCAGAGGCCCTAAATGGTCTTCCTTATTCACATCTCTCCTCTAACATGTGAAGACAACAAAAGAAGGAAAGAGTATGATCAGATCATGCCCTCTTCCTCCTTCTCTTGTGAAACACCTTACTCCAGTAACAAACTATTGTCATGAACTAAAATTAAGGTAGATAGTCTTTCCTATGGTATCCTTATACATCGTATGGGAAACTCAGATCATTATTCTAACAGAACAAGATAACTCTTTTGAATGTTAATCCACTCAGAAAAATAAAAAAAATAATCAATAATTACAAGTGACAGAAAGTTTAGGGAATGTGTCTCGCCTCTACTATTTTTGCAATGCATTTGTGTCCACAACCTTTGATCTATTTATCCTTGCAACAAAAGCACGAGATGATTTTCCTGTTTTACAGACAATAAAAAGTCTAGAGATTACATCTGAGCTACACGATTTGGGAGTTTTCAGCTGCATTCTGTTTCCATATCAGAGTAAGCCCATGTGAACACAAGCTCCTCTACCTCCCAGCTGTACCATAGTTTCTACGGAAAAGAAGTGCAAGTGTGTGACTTGGGTAGAAATCTCAGAGGGTACATGCAGATGCAACTAAAGATGCTGAAGAGCCTGCCATAAGTGTTTGTAAGTGCTGGAAAAGGAAGTTGGTCATGCATAGCCCAAGTTCAAAGTACATTTTTTGGTATGAATGAAGGGCAACTTCAAGTAAGTAAGTGGAATTTCTCCAGAATTAAAAATATGTGAGAGCACAATTACACTACCTTTGTTCTCTGTAGTGTGAGTTATCAAAATAAAAACTATAAACATAGCTTTCATTTTAAATGCAGCCAGTTGAGATTACAAAGTGTGACAATCTTTTTCCGCCTATAAAATAGCATCACACATTAATGGAAATTAGGGCAAGAAAGAACTTTACATATCTGGTCAAATATCACATATTACAGGAAATTACATTTCAACAATTTATCTCTCTCTTAAATTTATAGTTGATAGGTAGTTTTCTTGAGTAGGTAAATGCACTCAACATTAAAAAACAGACCTTACTTATCGTTTGAATTTGGTGCCAGCTGGTAGGTGCCCATTCTTTCTATACCTTTCTCCCTTATATTTTCTCTAGATTATTTTTCTCCATAAATGGCTACTTATATGATGAAACAAAGTCACTACTTCATTCATTATCTTTTTAAAAAAAAAAAAAAGCTGAATAGACAGTGCCCTTTCTCAGTGGCATTTTCACCAGGTTTGTTGACCTCTTATGTAGGTTTGTTTATTCTCTAGTTTTCTAAATCTTTTGAGCAACCTGATGGCTGTAAATGCAGAAATAGTTGCCACACTTGTGCTCTGCAGAGACAGAGAATAGAGTGTGGATTGGAAAGTTTTCTTTTGGTTCAAAGTTTATTTTCAGCCTGAGGTTGGAAATGTTATTTTCAAATTTTGTTCATCAATATATTTAGACATGTCACTTAGTATTGTTGTTTTTATGTATTTTATGTGTTTTTTATGTTACTCCAGGATGTAATCATGTACACTGAAAAAAGATAGGACGTCAGGGCTGTAAAATATGATATAGTAGTCAAAATATTATTTTATTTAAAAATAATAATGTAAATTCCAGCTGATAGGATTCTCTACTATTTTCTCTGTAAAATTATCTTTAATTTTTAAGTAATTAAATATTATGTCACATTTATCTTTCAGTAAAATAAAACTGTAGTGGAGGACTAGGAAGTGAAGACACAGTTTTCAGCGGTCAAGAAAATAATTCAGATCAACACAGGTATATCGACAACATCTGTCATCCTAATTAGTATATTTAGTGAGTCTTCTGCTTCACTGTGGAAAGTGTCGAGATGTCAGAACAATTTCACACCCAGTTCCAGTAGCTAAACACCTGGCATTTCCTGTCTGTCACTCCACTCTTCCATGAACTGCATACAGACACTTCTTGGTCTTCACCTCTCCCCATGAGAAGCTGAGACCAATAAGCCCTCTTTGTATATCTTAACAGACCGGTGGAAATAAAGGGAATACACTTGAATTCACGATAGAAAGGAAGATCTGAATATGCAGAATTTGAGTTCCACTGTCTGCCTATCTGTCTTCCATGTCAGGTTTTCTCAATGGATGTGTGTCTTTCTGAAACCAAAATATTATGCCCTGGCTAATTCACGTTAAAAGCAGAGCTTTAGAATCAAATGCATTGTTAACATGATAGGAGGCATTCATGCACGCTTATTGACTTCAAATCAAGCATCATCAAACAGTTAAATGAGTGAAGCAAAAAAAGATTAAAGTCAGAGGCTAAATTTCCAACTATGTTGCAGAAGAAATGCTGATGTAGATATTAATGTCTCGTCAAACAAAAGAAATTTTACACCTATGCCATTCTCATACAGCACTGTTATTCCCATGCAGTAAGCATAATGTGTTGCAGGTGGCTGTGTAAAAGATCTATGAGTAATGGACCACGAATCAGAAAAAAATTCTCTATTCATCAGATTTTTGTCTTTTATAAAATTATTAGTTAATCATGCTGTACATTATAAAACCAACAAACTAGAAATTATTAAAAGAAAAAAAGCAAACTACTTTGTTGTTCCATGAATCAATTTTGTTATACCCAGACTATTGTAAAAATAACAGATAAAATACATTTTGTGATATGGCCTCTTGTACTTACCCCTCAAGAGGCCCACTCTCATCCAGTTTTCCAGAGTTCATAACTAGCTTTACTTTCACTACTGCAAAATGAAGGTTAACTTCCTGGTTTACCTTCTTTACAATTATCTTTTGAGTCCAGCAAATTTGTGTTTCATTAGATTGAAATCTTAGAATAAAAGTTTGAAGAATCTGTCTTTCCTTAACAGCAAAAAAGATCTATGGCAAAATAGGAAAATTAAGAAACTGGAAAGTTTCTAAAAATAAAAGGCAAAACCAAGGCCATTTCCATGGTTTTAAGAGTTGGAGAATGATTCTGTTATAAAGAGGAAGAGAATATGGTGCTGGTTGATGAGAAGCAATACATGAGCTGGCAATGTGCGCTGGCAGCCCAGAAAGCCAACCGCATCCTGGGCTGCATCCAAAGAAGCGTGGCCAGCAGGTCGAGGGAGGTGATTCTGCCCCTCTGCTCTGCTCTCATGAGACCCCAAGTGGAATACTGCGTTCAGCTCTGGAGTCCGTAACACATGAAGGACATGGAGCTGCTGGAGCAAGTCCAGAGGAGGGCCGCGAAGATGATCTGACAGCTGGAGCACTTCTCCTATTACGACAGGCTGATACAGTTGAGATTGTTTAGCCTGGAGAAGAGAAGGCTGAGGTGATCTTCCAGTACATAAAGAGGGCCTACCAGATAGCTGGAGAGGGACTTTTTACAAGGGTGTGTAATGATAGAACAAGAGGCAGTGGGTTCAAACTGAAAGAGGGGAGATTTCAATTAGATATAAGGAAGAATTTTTTTACATTGAGAGTGGTGAGGCACTGGAACAGGTTGCCCAGAGAAGTTGTGGATGCCTCATCCTGGAAGTGTTCAAGGCCAGGCTGGATGAGGCTTTGAGCAACCTGGTGTAGTGGAAGGTAGGGCCAACCGTGTCCTGGGCTGCATCAAGAGGAGTGTGGCCAGCAGGTCGAGGGAGGTGATTCTCCCCCTCTACTCTGCCCTTGTGAGACCTCACTTGGAGTACTGCGTCCAGTTCTGGAGTCCCCAACATAAGAAGGACATGGACCAGTTGGAGAGGGTCCAGAGGAGGGCCACGAAGATGATAAGAGGGCTGGAGCACCTTTCCTATGAGGACAGGCTGAAAGAGTTGGGGCTGTTCAGCCTGGAGAAGAGGAGGCTCCGGGGTGACCTTATAGCGGTCTTCCAGTACCTCAAGGGGGCCTACAGGAAAGATGGGGAGAGGCTGTTCAGGAGGGCCAGTTATGATAGGACAAGGGGTAATGGTTTTAAAATAGAGGGAGGTAGGTTCAGGTTGGATATTAGGAAAAAATTTTTTACTATGAGAGTGGTAGAACACTGGAACAGGTTGCCCAGAGAGGTGGTGGATGCTCCATCCCTGGAGACGTTCAAGGCCAGGTTGGACGAGGCCCTGAGCAACCTGATGTAGTTGGAGATATCCCTGTTCCTTGCAGGGGGGTTGGAACTAGATGATCTTTGAGGTCTCTTCCCACCCTAACCATTCTATAGTTCTATGATTCTGTAATTCTATAATATAGCAATTTCTTGAAAAAGGTGATTATAAGCATAAGATAAAATATATTTATTTTTACATCTTTTATGTTTTAGACACAAGTGTCTATTTCTTCCTTGTTTTTTTTTTTTTTGGGTTTTTTTTTGAGGCAGGGGACAGGTTTGGCAGTGCAACAGATTGAAGAAATCTTTATTTTAACTATCCTTTTCTTGTCATGGATTGGAGCAAGTAGCTGCAAGTAGCAGTACCATTGTTTCATTTCTTTTCTCCTGGACAATATATAGAATTTTCTGTTATCTGTGGCTATAAGAAAGATAATTTTCATACTGATCCATTTGATAAAAATACCAAACAAAAATGAAAGCTCTTTATCAACTATGTTGATATAAACTTGTTTGCACTGTCCCCACACATAGATAAATAAACAGATAACAGAGATTTAAAAAAAAAATGGGAGAGAAAACTATTTAGACTGTATTATTATAACCATGAAAACAGTACATCCATAGTTTTTCTCTTGGAAGTGACACCTCTGGTTTGGAGATCACCATGTTATTTTAAAATGTACTAACCTTTTGCTTGTATTTCATATGAGCTACTTAACTGCTGCAGTAAACATATATAACATTGTTTGATGCTAGAAAAGAACTTATGCTCAAAAAATGTTCAAAAAACCAGCTTGCTAAGCAGATATGATTCGATTACTTTATCACTAGCTATATGTAATTTGTTTAAAAGAAACTATCCTGGAAGAATCTTCAAGATATTTTGACAGTATTGCATATTCCAAGCTGAAATATACTGCAGTATACTACAGATAAACACAGTTTTTAACCAACTTATGCAGTAAATGTTTCATTTTTATGTTTTCTAATAAATTAATTTCTTACTCTATTTGTTTTTGCTCTTTTTCATAACATATTTTTTTATACTTATTTTAATCTTTTCTTGGAGCCTTTAGTATACATAACATTAATATCATCTTACTTTCAGTTGAAATTCAAAGCAGGAGGATAAACATTTTTTAAAAGAATAGCCCACTTTTTCCTAATGACAGATGACTTCATATACCATGAAACTATTAAAAATTACTAAATTATTGCCAAACTATTAAAATAACATTTATCGAGCTTTACTAAATTGTAATTAATAATTTAATAATAAATAAATTATTATCATTAGTACACTATTAAAAATTAATAAAGTAAGGACATTCAGCATGATCTGAAATTCAAACACCTGCAGGTAACACTATGCATGCTCCTCCCCACTTCACAAAATAAAAATATTTTAGAGAAGTCCTAAAATTTTTAAAATACAAGTTCTTCCTCATAGTATTACAAATATTCCAGGATCCCAAGGACTAATTTTACTGTTTAATAGACAACTTTATTGCAGCACACTCCCAAAACAAGAGATTTCAGCTAATTTAGTCTGTCATTCAAGTTTCTCATGAGGTCTGATACATTTTACCCAGATGGCAAATTACTCTCTGATTCTGATTATGACAAGCTTGTGCATCTAACAAAATAATGTTCTACCTAAAAATTGTCTACTTATAGCAAAAGTATTCTTTTGAATAACTTCAGTGAATGAGGGATGATCTTTTTCTTCTTCAACATAAATCGTATACCTGTACTAACAGCAAGCTCCTTCATGAGTTTTGACCATGTTCTTTTGTTTCACTCTGTTCAAGAAGCTGAGCAGATGAGTCATGAACTTCCCTGTACTATCGGAACATGCTATGTATACATTGTAAAACTATCTTCAGCAATACTTATTTCTGTTACTAGTCTTTTATCTAATTCTCTCCATAAGCTTTGGTGGAGATATTTGGCTTAATCTGCTCCTGTGTCCCCAAAGCCCATCTCAGAGCTGAAAAAACTAACATACGTTATTCTGAGTAACACCTAGTTGTGGGTTTTTCGCTCACATTCTGTTTTCTTCGTCATGTTTCTTTCCATCAAAGTTTTTGTCCTTTCTGTTTCTCGAGAGTGGATTTTTTTTTATCATCTTCCCTTAAAAGTCCTGTATCAGACAGAAGGGGTCAAATTCCAACGACAAATGGATAAACAACTCTAATTTGAGACTAATTTGCTGACCCTCATTGCTTTTTCAGATAAAAATGCTTTGCTTTCCTTTACTCTTTCACTCTCCTCTATCTGCCCCTTAATGTCAAAAGGAGGATGTTGTCTTATCTCTCTCATTAATCACCTCTGACAATCAACCAGAAGCCTTATCCACAGCAATCTTTCTGCAGCATGCTAGAAGATGGGTTCACCTCACTGTAGTCTTTGACATTGTGGTCTACAGACATAGCATAAGTGCACTCTTTTGCTCTTTCAGTGTTTTTTATGTGGACTTTTAATTCATAGAGTGTCTTGTCAACCTGCATTGCCTAAAAGTGACAAGACTGAAGAACATTAGCCTTGAGTATGATGGACAGGAAAAACTTTCACACTGTTGTATGATGACACTGACTGATAAAACTGCTATAATGAAAATTATCAAGATTTACTCAAAGTAATTTCACAAAAAATCTTTTTGCATCTTTAAATGCTCTTGCATATTTTTTTCCTCAGACTGGTAAATAAGGTGTAATAAGAATTTTATTATATATTGCATACACATATGTATGTATGCAAATTTATGTACATAAGTACACATATACTATACGTATATACTTGTATTTATGAACATATAAATTTGTATAAATGTCACCTACCGAACTTCTAATACTACAAACTGCTTTATATACTTAAAATGCTTTTTTCTTTTATGTGGGATGAAATCTACAGAATCTCTGCCTATGAAAATGACGCAATTAATAGATATTTGATATAAAATCTGGTTTGGATTGTCAAAAGAACATAGACATTCTTGATGTGTACCAACAGAAGAAAAATGTGACTAATCTTTGAAACTCAGAGACATAATCTTATGTGTAGCAAAGCATAAAATGAACGGTCTTAATACTATTTATTATACTAAATAAAATATTGCATATTTAACATGTTAATTAGATTTTCTTTACCAATTTACTTTGTTTGTTCATATTGCAGGAGAATACTACTGAGTTGTTTAATTAGTCTGATTGTTTGCAACAATAAAAGCATTAATGCCCCTGAGTGGCACAGAATACTCATTGGAAAGCTATGTTAAAATTTTATTACTTTACAGTGTTTCAGAGTTACTTTTATTGGACTATAAAAGAAGCACATCACTTTAGCTATATATTTTTAATATCAAAGCAGAATTTTGATTTTGTCTAACACAACTATTTGACTATTAAATGACATTAAAAAAAATAGTAAAAATGCATTTCCAAAGAATGTTGAAAAAGTAATTTGTTAAAAATAATGATATGTTCACAATTATTGTGCATGCAAAAATGTGCAAGAGGACTTATGATCAGTAATAATGAGAATTTTCCCTGGTATATGTTTAGCAACAGTTGGAATGACTAAACTACAAAGATATAGAAAATATATAAAATATTGATTAGTGTTTAAATAAAATAAATTCTATAATAGTCATATCTATAATTTTAACATTAAGAAATATATCATGAACACACTCAGAAATTATGTATGATTTTTATCATGGCTGTTATTCTAATATGTTTTTTACTCTTGCCACTGTTGAGCCATAGAGCATGATCTGTGAAGTGCAAAATTCAAAAAAATCCTGTAAAACAGCATCTTCTGAGAAGAGTCTGAGGTCTGAAAGAGACGTCTACTATAAGTCAGTGACATTTAAGATCTTAGCAAACAAACATAACCTGCACCGAGGATGGAAAGACCCAAGCTAGCTCTGTGTGAACTATCCTGAAAACTGGAAGTGAGATGCAGATCTCTTCAGCTAGCTCTCCTTGAACTGCCCCGAACCTGGAAGCAGGCCACGTGCATCCATGCAGTAGTGAACAGAAACCCCCAAAACTAGACTGGTTGCAGAGAGATACTGCCGTCTCAACACGATGCTGTGCTGTGCGGATTTAATAGCTCAGGTAAAGGTCAGCAGTGACTTAAACCGATCTCTTGCATATGATCTGGAGAAAACTAGCTATGCTTACCTAGTCTGTTAATTAGACTTCCCTGTGGGACTGGTAACGCATTACAATGAAAAGAACTTTTAGTCACACAGTATTGTGCTTTTGCATGTTTGATCAACATCTGCATATTCATCGTTAGCACCAAGAGACAGAGGAAGTATAGGATCACCTGACTTTGGCAATCTTGAGTCAATACATCTCCTGGATATCATGAAAACTAATATTTTTCATATCTGTGTAATCAATTTCTAATGGAAAATAGCAATTGCTGCATTGAACAATCTATTACTACGTGCTGAAATAGAAAACGTTCTTTTTGTACAGATCTAAATGTAATGACACTCTACTGACAATATTTCTAAAAGTATAAACCAGTAAAGTTTAGAGATTTTTTCATAAGTATATTATTCAGGAAATATCATTAGATTCACTATTTACTTACACTTTTTTTTATCATATATCATGTTAGTCCTTCAGGATATGCAAGGCAGGTGAAAATTAATATCAAACGGCTATTAATGGTGGCATTTATACTGATTGAAAGATGGAATACCTCTTTGGTGCATCTTGAAAAAGACACAATTTTCTTACGCGTAAAAAAAAAATAAATCTTACATTAAACTTTTCCTTTCTGTGTGGTTCATGACCCTGCCATAGTCCATGAACAGTTTTAAAAAATACAGTCCTTAGCTCCAAAAAAAAAAAAAAAAGAGAGAGAGAAAAAAGAGCACCAGTTATGAGTCATTTCATGATAACACAAGTCATAATCTTTCCTAAAACATTAGTCCAAAACTGACTTAAAAATCTTTTACTCTCAGACCCTGAAGCATCAAATTAGTATGACTGACTGGTAGCCCATACTGAAAACAAACAAATAAGAACAAAACCACCTCATGATATTCCATATTGGCAAAGGGAGGGAAGAGACTGCAACTCACATAACTATTATGACTGTCGATTTCTAAAATATATCACATCAGAACAGCCAGATGACTATATTTATCCCTTTGAAAGAAGAAAAGACATAGTGCATAAGAAAAAATTCTGACTCATTACAGACCTATCAAAATGTCATTAAGAACTACAATAAAAATAAAAAATATGGCCCACGAAGTGTTGCAGAAGAACTCCTCATGGACCATATTAAATGTAAGAATAATGCTAAAGAGCAATGGAGAATCTGAAAATCCAGTTTCCTACCAAGGACATAGCAAAAGAAATATATACTGCCTAAACCCTGTAACTCATGATTCAAAGCATTTCTGAAGTCTTTGTGTTTGCCTAAATTAGCTGAACTGTTGTCAGTTCCTAAAATATATTTCAGAACATTTAGGAAACATGCAGTCATTTCGAAATGTAGTGACCTATAGTGGCATATTGAATCATGACCATTTTGACCTTTGGTCTATTAAATAATACATCCTTTGTGTAATGCTTTTGCACAGTGTCTCAAAAAACTATGTATACAAGGGCATAAGTTTAAGACTAGAAAACAGAGAGGCTTTTGAAATATAAGATGCGATTTGGAATCTATCAAATAATTAGGAAAAGAATGGGGACAAGTGTCATATAACCAAAAAACGGCTAAAAATGTTATTGCCCGTAATAGAGACATATTCTAATATATTATAATCTGTTTACCAAATTGAAGAACATAGAAATGAATATGACGCATTCATATTGAGAAAAATAAGTGACAGGAATATAAGATTCAGACTTCACTTCTGAACTTCTTCACTTCTAAACTTCAAGAGTCTTTAGTTTCAATAGGTCAGACAAAACTTTCTGTCCAATTAATATTTTGACAAAGCACCTTTTCTCTGAATGACACTTACAATAAAATCCTGTATAATATTAGCAGCCTGTATTTAACAGTCTTAGACTACTTCAAACTTTCCAGTCTTTCTCAAGTGTTACGCATATTAGTCAGTTGATGTGAATGGATCAAGTAACTTTGTCCAACTGGAAGATGATGCACATACATAGAAAAGTTTTTTTGTTGAAGATTGGCGTGGTTCAGCTGTAAGCCTGACCAACAAGGCCATTCCCAAAGGCTGTGTTCTCCCAGAAAATGCTTCAGATTCTGACAGAATGTTTAAATAATAAGTCAGCAAAACCAGATGACTCGGATATTAACCCAGCAAAATTGTTTTTATCAGACATATTTCCGGTGATCCGCTACTGCACCCTGTGAGTATCATGGTTTGCACACAGCCACGCTCCCAGCGATTGCTGATCTCAGAAATTCTCTTAAAAGAAGAGTTCTCACACAATTACTCTCAGTCTGGCCCTAGGCTTATCCATTTCAGTTTCCTTAGTTTATCCTATATAGTAGTTCTATGGGAAGATCAATATGAAGTCCAAAGATAGGACACAGTAGGATCAAGGAATTTTGTTGTCTTTACTTGAAGAATGGTGTATACAGTATTTTCTTGATATAGGCATGCAAATGGAATAGTAACCTGGTCTGACACTTACAGGGGAGTCATAAATAACTCAGTAGAAATAGATTTTTATACACTGTTTTTTTCCAGCATTTAACTGATTTTGTTCCTTTACAGAAGTCAATGTAAAGTGTTTACATTACTGTATCTTAATATTTTCCATGTGCTTCTGGTAACAGTGATGAAAGAAGTTTGAATTGTCTTGCAGACATCAATAAGATGTCATTTCAGTATTACAATTTTTTTAACAAGAGAATAGCATTTCCCAGGAAAAGGAGGCAAAAGAAAAACGCAATGAATTTAGGAATAATGCATGAGTCATCTAACCAAATTAACTATTTCCCCTGTATATAAAACATTACTCACTTAAAGCTATAAATATATCATTAAAAATATAACAGTCTACAAATAGAAATGCAAACAGGTACTTAAAGTTTTCTCAGATAACTCCAACATCTTACCTTAAGCATTTCAGCAAGTCATGTCAGTAATTTCAAAGTCTGTTTTGTGTGAGTATTATAGTTACTGTATGGAAATCTATTCAGGGTACTACATGGCCAATAGCTAACCATTAATGTGAACAAATCTATTCATTTGGCAAAACTAACGGATCCCTAGAAAGTACCGGTGTTCAGTATGAAAATGTGATTCTGTAGCAATAAAAGTAAGCTTATATTACATTCATTGAGTTGTGAAACCACAAAAAGGGGCTAGAAAACTCGAGTCTCTCATGTGAAGAGGCCACACGACGACACAGCATCAGGGCCTCTCTGTCAACGCAAGGTTTTCAAAATTAAATTCCCCTGGGATAGCATGCTGTGCCATCACAGGGCGTGACAGTTCTCCAGGCAAAGTGAACCGAACTCAGATTACAACAGATAACACAGGAGAAAGCGGAGTAGCACTGCGTATAGAGACAATTACATTTCTTTGTCCTGAAGTCTCTACACTGCTCCCTGTTCTCAAGCAGAGCATGGGGAGGGTGGAGTAGGAAAGCCAGCGTCTCCATCTGCTGTCCCTCCTCTCCCTTGGCTAGCAGAGGTGCCAGACATGCCACAGGGCACACTGCACCACACTAAAAGATAAATGATGCTCCTTGTATACCCTGAGCAGCTCAGGGAGACGTTCTGTTCTTCCAAAAAGCAGTAACTCCCAGTGGCCCCACAAGACAAAGAGAGATTTGCATCAGCCCGACTTGATCCATCCCCTAACAGGCACAGTCTGGCACCCAACAACCAAGGGACATCCAGAATGTGACATAAGCACTCTATTTCAGTGAAAGTAACAGGTTTATCTAACTCATAAAGAGAAAATGAGGTGAAAAATTCCCACAGAAGAGGGTTTCACTCCAACAGGCACTGCTACCCTGTGCTCTCTGTAAGCCAATTCACTCCAGGGAAACTATGTCCAAGTCTTGTTAAAGAAACTTCATTTGAACAGCTTGATTGCTATTATTGCAGTGGGAGTTTGGCTTTTAGCATTACCACATATGTGAAAGTAAGCATGGTGTGCTCTGCTTTAAGCATATAAACAATTTCCCTATAGTAGCATAGTAAACGTTGCTGAAACTAGATATGGCCATGAAGCCCAAGCACCTGCTTTCAGTACTTAGTGCTTTTGAATGACCCTCTTTGTTGATCACGTTTTGAAACAAAAAATCTTTCAATGAACTGCTATTAAAGTTATTATGGGTATAGAAAGAGTGGATATATTTGGGGTATGAAAGGTGAAGGGCACAAAACATAAGACAGATCTCTATCTTGTTGTTACTTAAGCAAAAGACAAACTAATGATGAATGCTCATAGAAGAAAAATGAAAGGAGATGTTTTTAAGCACTTTTGGGGTCTGCCACCCTACATATTTCAGAAGTATTAGAATATAGTCCTAAGTATCAAGGATTGCTGTTCTGCGTTGCTTGTGCCCTCAGAAAAGGACAAGGAAGGTGTCAAAGGCACTGGCACTGTCAAAGTATGTAGCAATGGATCAGAGTTCAAGGCTTTGAGGATGAAAAGGCACATCCACACAATCCACATGATGATGAATCTACATGATTTTGAAGTGAGTTAGGAACAGAAAGACTTTTTGAATACATAGCAGTCATCTATTCAACCTTTGGATGGCTAAATATCTTGTAAAATCTGTTCCACCCCACCAGAAAAAAAAAAAAAAAAAACAACAAACAAAACCAGATAACTTTTGTGTATTTCATTGCTAGCTACAAAATTGCTCTGAGATAATGGAAACCTTTATACCTCTGACACAGAGGATGGGCCTTCTGGGCTTTGCCAGCTGCTTACAAAGCCTTCTTCAATAAGGCTGCTTACAAAGGACTAAGAGACTCAAATAATCTGAAAACAGGACATCTTTATTGTTTGAGTTGTAGGATCAATCATTCACTGTTACATATTGTGTCTCCTGTATCACCCTTCCTTTTTCCATGATTTTTGTTTACTGCACAAGCTTCTTTTCTTTGTCTTCTGTCTTTTTACTCTTTCATAGGATCAAAAGGCTGAAAAGGATCTAAACAGGTCACCTAGTCCACCCTGTTTGGTTAGTGTCATCTAGCCAGCCTCTGTGGGCCACTTTTTCTCCCTTTAGCTCCTTTTCCTGAAATTTGCTTCTTACCTCTCTAGATAAAGTGGCTAATTTTACAGTTATCCAAAATATAATAAAGCTTTTCAATCACTTGTTTGCATACAACAACGTAAGAAGGACATGGAGCTATTGGAGAGGGTCCAGAGGAGGGCCATGAAGATGATCTGAGGGCTGGAACACTTCTCCTATGAAGACAGGCTGAGAGTTGGGGTTGTTCAGCCTGGAGAAGAGAAGGCTCTGGGTAGATCTTATAGCACTCTTCCAGTATCTAAAAGAAGCCTACAAGAAAGCCAGAGAGGAACTTTTTACAAGGGCACGTAGTGATAGGACAAGGGGCTATGGCTTTAAAGTGAAAGAGGGTACATTTACATTAGTTCTAAGGAAGAAATTTTTTACATTGAGGGTGGTGAGGCACTGGAACAGGTTACCTGGAGTAGTTGTGGCTGCCCCATCCCTGGAAGTGTTCAAGGCCAGGTTGGATGAGGCTTTGAGTAACCTGATCTAGTGGCAGCTGTCCCTGCCTATGACAGGGGGGTGGGAACTAGATAATCTTTAAGCTCCCTTCCAACCCAAACCATTCTATGATTCTATGATATTACGAAAAAAAAACTAAAAATTAGGTTATCAAAAATTCAGTATGCAATGACATATATGGCTTGTATTTTATTAAACTGAAGGAACCAAAAAAAACCTCTGAAATAGGTGTCCTGGTTTCAGCTGGGACAGAGTGAGTTTGCTTTTTAGTAGCTAGAAGAGCTCTGTGTTTTGGATTTAGTCTGGGATTTGTTAAGAGAAGAACATTGATAGCGCACTGATGTTTATAGTTGGCACTGAGACCTCCAGGAGTTTTCAGCTTCCTGTGTTCTTGCCAGTGTGCAAGAGCACAACAGGCTGGGTGAGAGCATGGCTGGGACAAAGAGTCCACAACTCCCCTTATGATTTCAACTTCGACTCAGGATTGAGGGCCAATTTGGCCAATGAAGTATTCCATATCATACAACATCATGTCCAGTATATAGATGACGGGTAACTATAAAGAAGGGCTTTTGCTCTTCTAGGGGCTCTCACCCTCACATTCTCAGAGTTCTCTCTCTCTCTCATTCTCTTTTCTCACACTTATCCAGGATTCTAGTGTCAGAACTTATCTGTTTCGGGATCGTTTCCCGGGACAGGACAGGCATTGGTCACTGGGTGGTGAGTAATTACATTGTGCCACACTTGTTTGTATATATTAATATCATTATACACATTTATATTCTAGTAGTAGTAGTAGTAGTAGCAATAGTAGCAGCATCAGTATTAGTATTAAATTGTTTTTATCTCAACCCAGGTGGTGTCTCTTTCCTTTTCCCCCTTTAATTCTCTTCCCCATCCCCTGGTGGGGGGTGAGCATTTATTTGCCAGCCAGGCTAAACCATGACAATAGGCATCAATGTACCTAATGTATTTTGGACGCATTCTTCCAGTAACAAAGAAATCTTCATTAATATGTGCACCTCTGTGTTTTCTAAGCAAATATCCTACAGGCATTGCATAAAAAGTCTTTGAATGTGCTATCTTCAAGCAGTGGAATAACCAATGATTTAAGGACTGAGAGAGTTTGAAGAACCATAGAAAACAGAGAAGAACAAACAATGGCAGAAAAGGTTGATAATGATATATCAGTCAAGGTGTTTTTTCTCAGTAGACAAGGTACAACCATTTTTCTTGTAAATAGCAATTTCATCATATCTCTGGTCAACCTAGTCATATCACCCAAGCCTTGATAAAAAGTCTATACTATGCCTGAAAAATAAGTATCAGACTCTAAATGAAGGCCCCTTTGTGGGTGCACTGTAAGGCAATGAAATATCATCAGAGCAGTATTTCCCAGTTTACTTTCCTATTTCTAGTTCTTTGAAACAAAGTAATTTAGATTTGTTTTTAAAAACTAGAAATCTAACTTTATAATACCTGGACGTTTCCAACAATTAAAAATCAGAATAAAATAAACATTGTCCTATATTTTGTACAAGTTGCAACTTTATACGAGTTTATACAAGTACAGGGAAATTCTAAAAATTCACCTTAAACTTTACTTAGAGAAGTTTCTTTTCTAAAAAAACCACTGATGTGAGCTCACTTCCACATGCTTAAAAGCTTGATGTATACAAGCATTATGATGGATTAAGGCTGTGATTAATTAAAGCTGCAGGCTTAGCTAATCATCTCAAAACTTCAAATTCTTCAAAATCCCCCAAACTTTAGTATTACTGTTAGAATAAAAAGCTGTAGTGACATCTTTTTGTTCTTTTCCCAATCAGCCAAAATGAGGGCCTTCCATCAGTGCTTTTCAGGCAGGGAAAATTGATGAAATGTGGAATTTTGGGGGCAATAGCAGAAAAGTAATTCAGATTTTGTTTGACAGGCCCATAGAGATAATGCTATCCAAAGACCTAGAGAGGCAGATAAATTGGGATGTTTATGTCCTTTAAAGTTCTTGGAGCAATGCCTTACTCTTCAGTCACGTAAGTGGTAACAACTAACACCTCTAATCTGTCTGTGTGCCAACAGTGGTCAACCTTAGCTTAAATGGTCAGGTGGACAAAGTGAATGCTCATTAGAATAGATGAAAAAATTAGTATATCTAGAAATTGCATCTGTTTGCCATATACAATAGTTTTGAAAGCAATGCAAAGCTTCTTTATGTGTTTTTCACATCATATGTATGTCTGTATTCTATGCCAAGTTAGAGATATAACTATGTATTAAAATGATAATGTGTTTTGATAGATCAATTATTATTACATACTTGGAAAATTATGTAAAATTATAATTCTTTCAAAAGTAGGCAAAATATCAAAGTTACATAAAAACTTAAATCCAAGTTTGCATTGGATTTAATGAAAATTTCTATTTATTTAAAGTGAATACATCATTAAAAGGTATTAATTTGGTTTTGTGTTGAAGCTGATTTACACAAAGCAAAACTTGGGTTAGCTCTCCAGGTAACATCAAAAATAAATGACAGTAGGTTCAGTGATAATCTAGCATAATAACATTAGGGCTAAAAGGCTAAAACTGATTGTTTTCCAATCTAATAAGGTAGTTGTGAGTTCAAAGCAGGTCCAGAGAAAAATATTTTAACCTAAACTTTTAGTTAGTTTTCATTAGTTCAGTGGGTAAAGAAAAAAACCTTTCTATTTTTCATATACGGAAAATGACAATAGAGAATGCACTGTCACTAAAGGAAAAATGTCCCATTTGATTTCTACTGCGTTCTTTATTTTCTGAGTCCAAATATGACTACAATTTAGGTGTCAGGTAAAATTATGTTAGACAGGTTTTCCTTGTTCTTGTTTGTTCATATCACAAAATTGACATGTTTTTCCAGCTCAGCTGGAAAGAAACAAGAGAACTGAACTAAGGAACTCAGATTTGAAATTATGACAGTAAAAAGAGGAGAAGTCTGAGCAGCACTTTTCTGCACCATACTTAACTGTAAGTACTTTGCAAAAAGATGTACTTTACAGACAAAGGGCCAGTTCAGAGTGGCCAGTAACTACATCCTGAATCCTTGCATGAGAGAAAACATGATCTAAATGCTTTACTTTGACCCCATATGGTAAAAAAGCACAGCAAAGCCAAGATTTTTTTTTTTTTTCCACCCTAGATCCTACAGATTCATAGTAGAAAGCACACAATGCTTGACAGTGGCTCAATACAACACACTGTTTCTCATCACACCTCCAAGCAGGCAGTACGGCAGAATTCTGATACATTACAGTTTTGAGATGTTTCTTACACTTAATACACTTTAATCTAATAATCTCTGAGTAATCAATCTTTTTCTTTTTCATTCCTCTTCTTTTTTTTCCCTCTTCTTTCTTTTTTTTTTTTTTCCCTAACAAATTCATTTTCATTCTGGTTATTAGAACAGCCTAAAGAAATGTATTTGAGTTTCCAGGGCTTGTTGTCCCCTTGAAAGTATCCAAGTAGCAAGAATTTAGCATCATTCTCCTGATACACATTTCCAATGTGAGAGACCAATGGAGGATATATCTAGAACTACATATACATATCTAGAGCTGCCTAGATAAACGTAGAAATAAATCCAGGAGAGGTGGGAGACAGGAAACCTAGGAAGACAAAGTGGCATAAATTTCTGCTTCCCATCACTCTCAAAGGATCTTCCAGTTTCTTTTCTCTCTGGAAGCATATATGCAATGACAATGAGATAACAGTTATCTCAAAAAGACTGATTCTACATATGTGTCTTTAGGAGAACATCTCTCTGATTGCACTGCCTTCAGCAGTAAACCTTGGACGGATGCATACCAACCAAAGTGATATAACTCAGAAGACCACTGCATTCATGGTATTCAGCACCTCCTTCAAAGCATGAGTGAAATCTCTGCTTTTGTAAAGCTTAGTGAACTTCATTCACTAGCAGCATGACTTGCCAGCCTCTAAAGTCAGAATGCTACTGCATATGTTTAAAAGGTATTTTGCTATACTGATGATCAACACTCTCATCTGCTTCTGCCCTTCGACAAATAGTGGTTAATATTGGAAAATATGTTTTGATGTAAAACACTTTTCCTGACCTGTGGGAGAAACAAAGGCTTATTAATCATAAATATGCCCTCTGATGCAGTAATTTCTTCACTCGACCAGTGCCGTTTATTCGTCATTGCTGAAGATTGACTTGGATTCTCACCTCCAACATTATCTTTAAAGGATATTGAAGAATATTTCACTCATGAATATGTTTCATTTATAGACAATGTTAGTTCACAGTCACATTAAGTCAAAAGAGAACGTTTCATTACCCCTACATTTGTGGGATGATTGATTTTTTCAATATAATCCTGAAAATCATTAAGTGTTCTCACATACAATATTGATGTCTCCTTTATGAGTTCAAATTTGTTGTGTAGAAATGTCATTCCGTAATATTTTCAACGGAAAATTCATATAATATCAAGAACAATTGTTTTATCTTATCAGTAAACATCCCGGCGCTGATCCAGTCACTTCAGAGGAAAATTCTATGTATTAGACAATCATAGAGTAGCTGTGAGGAAGGTTTCCTCTTAAATCTGCAAAACCAGAGAAAGCCTGACTTATGCCCTATAGCTTGTTTTACACATTTCCACATCAACAGTATAATCTTTAAACATCGAGTAGTTTTGCATTCTATATCAATGATTAATCCTTTTTCTAAATATACAATAAAACACAGTGACCAAGAATTGCACATTTTTTGGAAAAAATACTATAAAAATATTTCTTATTTCAATTACTATTTTTTCTATTATTATGGTTAAAAAATCTATTATTTACCTTTCTGTTTTACCTTTCCTCTTTCTAATGTAAAATAATATCCTCTTCCCAGTTTTTATTTAATGTGTTTCTTTCTTTCTAATAGTTTTATTCTCATTTCTCTATTTCTTCGATACCATTTTAAAGAGCAAGATTTAATAACTACAAAATATTTGAACTGTGAACTACTGATTTGTTGTTTATTTTGCCCTACCTCCATCCTAATTGTTCTGTGTGTCACTCATGTAGAGTGTCCTGTGGATGATTGCAACATTGATTAAATTTCTTTCAGCCTGATGAAGGTTCTTGTCCTAGCATCTAGTCAAACAGACTCTAGATGATTGGGAGAATTTTCTGTGTTTGATTCACAGATTCTTCATTTTCCAAAATTTACTTTTTAACATGGAGAATAAACTTTTGAAGAATCTGTTTATTAAGAGGAAATTGAAATGATATTACAGGAAGGAATGAGTAGATTTGCACTGAAACGCACTATCTGAAAGACATCATAGGAATTTGAGGCTATATAGACATTGATGTTGATGATACAGAGATAAGTAGTGGAGATGGAAAGAAACGCTTTACCTGAAATGTTTGAAGTGTATTTTTCAATGCGATTGTTGCTGTTTTTTAAAACTTGAAAACATAAGTCATCTTCTTTAAATTCTAACATAAAATTGTGTAAATTCTTTGTTTCTATTCACTTTTCATCTATCCAGAGTGAAGTTTTTTACTCAGTATTGCCAATGATTTTATAACTCAAAGTCCTTAAATCTGGATATTTGTGCATTATGTTATGAAGAGCGTGAATATAACTGTGACAGATAAGATCTGAAAAGTAGGTATTAAGGAAATTGCTGCTCCAAGAGTGGTTCTGAGAGCTGCTGCCCCTCTTAGACAACCCTGTAGGTCATGATTCTTACATTTTAAATTATGATGTGAAAATTTGGATTCAGCTGTTCAAAGCAGCTGTATGGTGAGATAAAGTCAAACACACTTTGTGCGTATATCCTAGAGGAGATGTCCGAGGACACATCCCTGAGACATACAGACCAAGTTGTAATCTAGCTCTTTGAATGCATCAGAAAATAATGAATGAAAGTAGAAGACAAAATTTTGTTTCTAACTCTTTCAATCAGCTTCTTTCAATGGCTTTTGCACATATCTTAACTTTCTTTAATTTATTTTCCCTACTTTAAAATAGGGATAGCAGCAGATGTACTATGGGCTGAATACAAATCAAATTCTTCTGAAGAACTTCTTCAGATCATGAGGTAGATGTCATCTTGTAAGTGCTAAACAGTATTATAATTACAGCATAATTATATGTAGTAATATTATCTTTTTGTCACTATGAAATTACCTTACTACAGCATAATTTTCTTAATTACTGTATACTCTGGCGGAATCAAGAATGTGCCATTTGACCAATTGTCCTAATTATTTGAGATCCTGAGAAATATATCATGCTGGGAGAATTTTAATTACTATAAAAACAGGCTTAGGTGATGGAAAAAATACTTTTCTGTATGCACATGCCTGGTAACACTGTAAAAAAAAATGAAACCAAAAAATGAAGTCAGAAAGAGTAATGCATTTGAAAAACCTGGATTGAAGTATTTTTTATTCAATGAGCTTCTCAATAGAGTGGGGAAAAGCTGAAATAAAATAAAAGGCCAGCAAAGTAGGGTATCTATGACTGTATAGAATGTTGTTCCTGTAAACTTCAATGAATTAACTTTCACAATAGACCAACTGTTCTGCCAGTTAATCAGACCAACCGTCACCTTCATCCACTGCTTTTAATTAAAATACTCACTGCACTGTTACTTCATTTTGACTCTTCATTTTACCTATTTCTTCTGAGTGTTTTGCCTGGACTCGTAGCTTTCACATTTATCTCTCACATCTTTGAAGCACTGACAGTGGAAAAAAACGGGTATATTATATATAAGCACTTGCAATGCAAATAAAAGCAATACCAGAGTACCTTAATCTCTTCAAAATAGTTCTCTTTATTATGGTATTGCATCAGCTTAATTATTTTATACCAAAGGACTGATACATTACTCAAAATAGGAGTAATATCATTTTGTTTTATTACCATTTTGCCTCTAATATACTGGTAGGATTCTCCATGTCTCTTTCTCTCTCCGTCTCCCCTCCTGTCTTCCCTCCCTCCCCCTCTTCATGGCTCCTTTGGAACTATGGGAGTACAGAAAGACAATGAATACATAAAGAAGAATGAGAACATCATAAATTCATTCTGGTGTTGAGACTTTGAAATGACAGACATGTAGACTAAGTCTAAAACCTCAGAGTCATAGTCCCATTATGAAGAAGGAAAAACTAGAATTTAGTTTTGTGCAGTCTTACAGACATAAAGCATCTTAAAGCACTCATCAAAGTAGGGCATTAGCTACTGCAATGTCTGTGATGGGTAAGCAAATAGAGGAACAGTTTTCCTTCACACAAATGGGGACTTTAAACAACCTTTGAGAATACTGCTGCTAGATAATGCACAGGGACCTTCCTTGGGCTTCCTCTCCACCCAGGCCCGTCCCACCCAAATACTTCGTTATTATTGTTCTGGACAGTAGTTTTGAAGTAAGGAAATGCATTCTTGTGTTATACCCTAAATGACACAATTTCCTAAATTCTACCTGGCATAAGCTGACCCCTTCATAGCAGGTGGGATGAGTGCCCCTCTACTAGTTGCAGATAGCAGAAATATATAGAAGTGAAGACTTGGAAAATAGTTTCTAGAAATCATTCAAAAAGAATAATTAGTTTATAATTACATTTTACTAAGAATGAATAAACACCTGTGTTCACGAAAAAAAGAAAGTTAAAACCCATTAAGTCACATATAAGTTAGAGACAGTATCACAAGCTATTCCCATTCTGCTTTACATGTGAGAGTATGACTATCAAAGAAAGCAGGCAAAGGGTTGTCTAGGAATGAAGCTTCATATCTTTGCTCAGTGATGGGGCTTCTGCTTTCCACCATAGGAAACGTTGTTATTAATTTCTATCTCCTCTTTAGGAGTCATGCTGCAGTCTCAGTCACAAATTTGCATAATGTGTTATGGAACCTGTTCTCACAGACTAAAGGAAGCATCATCTTGAAAACTACAAAAAAAAATCCAGTTACATTCACGTATGTCCATAAGTTCCACAATCTAAATCTTTAAAGCTCCCAGTTTTAGGGGAAATGCACAGAACTCTGAGGTCAGCACAACATGTAATGGGAACAGTCCCATTGCACCTGTGATGAGGAGGAAGACCCATACCATGGCAGCTTCCTAAGTCAGCAGCTTCCTGAAAGAGGAAATTCTTTCTCCAGACAGTGTGATTTTTGCTAGTATTTAAGAAATATAATTAGGAACATGATCAAAATAACCCAAGTGGACTTCAGTCATCCCTCTATCTAGCCATTTAGTGTTTCCTAGCTTGAAACCAAATATCTTGCTATAAAATATGCCTTGGTCCAAGCATCTGTACTTCATTAAGTTAGGCTCCAAGATCAGTGTATAAAATCCTGAGATTTCAGTCACGCCTTAGGTGTGACAAGGCATCCCTTTTCCCGGCTTTAAAAATACATTACTTCTGGGCCTGTTGATAACATGAGCTGCTTATGTGTTGGCAGTTTGTTTGAGAACAAGAATGTGTAATGTCTGCAAAGAAAATTTTCAGTTTCCTTCTATCAGACTTTTGTTGTTGCTTACCAACCACAAAAAGCATGTAAGCCCAGTACCAATCTATCTCTGGCAATTTAAGAATGGGGAATATGGAATTTCATGCTAGTTACCTAGAAGAAAGACTAAACATTCCTGATACATATATAAAAAATATAATTTTTCATTCAATCTGAAAATAGGACATTAAAATGATGACGCTGAGCAAGTTTATAAAATCACCTGTTGTCTGTTAAGAAACCCAAAAGAGTCGTCCCTGGAGCTATGTTACAAGCCACTTGTACATTATCTAGCAAAAACCTTTTTTTCCCTTTTTTTTTTTTCATTCATTTTCTTCTTGTAAATCTGAATTTTAGCTCAATTCTTCTCTGTTTGCCCAAAGTATATATTAAAGATTAAGTAGATCTTCCAAAAAGCTGCATAAAATAATTACTTTTGATTTGGAAGTATCTGGTGAATTGGCTAGTTATATATCTTCCATTCTAAAAATTAGCTAAAATATGCAACTAGTTGGTTAATTCTAATCTACTATTTCATACAGTTACTGAATTATTCATAGGTTCATGCAGCTGCTGAAGTACTGCAAAAGTTTAAATTTAGCACTCAGATGGTACATGTGGCAATTCAGCAATTATTATTTTTTGAAATATGGCTTTTAACTTAAATTCATATGCGATTGATGTAATATGACATGCTGAGAGTACAACAGAGAGTTTAATCAACAAATGGTCCTTATGAATAATGTTGATGGTAAAAGTTCTACTCAATTTCATGTCACTTTTCTCATCCTAAAAATGAATTTCAATTCTTGTTCAGCTCTTGACATTCAACACATTGTTTTCTGTTATGTTCTACGCGTTGCCATCTTAAAACAGAAATGCAAACAGGAAATAGATTATGATACTATTTAGTGTTTTCTATGAGTTTGATTTCCATTTCTACTTATTTATCTTCACTGGCTTGGACATAGTCCAACATTTTCTACAAAATACAATAAGGTTTTAGATCAGACACTATGATCTATCAATATATATAAAAATATGGAACCGAGCTGTCCTAATTGGTATGAATATTTTTCTTTATAAGAAGAAGTTCTAATAATGGTTAGTCAAGTTCCTTAATCCATAATAGCCAACATATGAAGAGGCAGAACACTTATTTTCATGACACTGGAGAGGAGTTTTCTTTCAAGATATTATGGCAGCAAGAACTAAATTATTAATAAGCTAGAAACTTCCATGGAAACATAGAAGTGGAAAATATCTTTCACACTAAATTGCATAAACTCTTGTTTCATAAAAGCTAAAACTCAAGTACCTATTTCTTCAAAAAACAGAGCAGAAAATAAAGGTAGGATTACTTTGCCCCTTTGTAAGCACCTAGATGAATAAGCCTATTTTACTAATAACTTATTTTTCTTCAGTAACAGTGTTACTAGAAATGTTGGGTTTTCCTAGAGATAGATAAAAGAGGAGTATTTCAAGCAGTTGTGGATGCTAAATATTTTTTGAAAATCTGAACTTTAGTCTTCCCAGAACAAAGTAATCAGGAGTAAGAATGATCTTGAGATCTTAATAGTCACTGTCAAGTATCAATATTTTATAGCAAGACATAAAAAAAGTAGAGAAACACATTCAACTCTGTGGTTGTCTACCATTTGCTTTTTGATAGCAGGCACTTAGAGAATGGATGTTCTCTTTACCCCTTAGAAAAAATCATCTATTCATGACATTGAAAAATGCAACACCATAATTTGGTAGCTAAACTGACTTGTTGGGAATTCATACTTGAATATGTTGAAGAATTGTTCTGCATGGGGAGTCTCTCTGAGACACAGAGACTCTTCAAGTGCTGAGCAGATGGCACGATCTACACTCCAACAGAGGGGCTGCATTCTCTGCAGAAGAAACTTAAGGTGTACTTGTTATGCTCAAAATCTTTCTATTGGCAAAAGGAAAAAAAAAAACACTGCCTTTTGTGCAACGTCAAGAATATATTGGTTATGTAATTGAAATTACACAAAGAAAGTTAAAAAAAAAAAAAAAAAAAAAAAGATGGCAAAAACGAAAGAACACTATTTCAGGGGAAAGTCTGAACAATAATACAGTTATCATCATTATACAGACATTTCTTAATTTGTATCCCTTTCTTTGGGGTTATTCTCACCTTTCCACTGCTTCCATAGGTCCTACAGTCTGCAGCATCAGTCTGGAAGTGAGGGACTGTCAAATGTCATCAGGACTCCATATTCTTCCCTGAGGAGTGTCATGTTGATGTTGGTAGCTTGTTGCTTCTCATATCAGGGTCAATTGTACATGTCTTTAACAGATTTTTGCACCTTGTTTGTTTATAGTTTTGGTTTGGTTTTGGGGTCATGTGGTTGTTTTTGTCTGGAGGGCCCCTGCTGTATCTGAATTTAATATACATCAAACATCTTTCATATCTTGTATACTTGTTCTTTGTTCTCCTCGCTACTTCTAAAAACTGGATTTACCCAGCTCTGAAGGCTGCATTTCTTTATCAATATGTAATTGACCACTAATGAGTTGTTTATAGACCTGGACTTCTATCAATAGTATGTGCCACCTGTATTATCATCTCATCTCTGTACTCTCTCTACACTGCACGCTGTTTCTCTACTTCTAAGGGCTCTGCTTCACTCCCATTCTTTTATTCCATTACACTACATCATTATCCTAGGGTCATAAATAGTTCATTCTACACAGAATAATTACTTGGTAGTACTATCTATAAAAAATTATGGTTATACTACAGAGTTACACAAAGCTCAGCAAAAGTAAAACAAATTAGGAAATAGCCATCTGGTCATTAGAATATTGCTTTTACAGCTAAAAAATGTGAAACATAGCTCTGGGCAGGCCAAGAGAAGTCCTGAGGCTTTGCAGAGCTACTATGAAGCCTGAAACTTGTTATTAGCAAGGTCAATACTGTATTTATGGGGCTGCAGGTCTCATTTTTGCATTGTCTCATATACATTCAGAATAGCAAGACTTGCCTAGAATATATGACTGATTTTTTTGGATTAATATAAATACATATTAATTGACTTGGCAATGCAATGGAATAATGCACAACATAATTACTGAAGGTTTACAATTTATGATATGCTACTGAAGAAAGAAAGATAACTCAATGGCTCATCTACAGCATAAACTGAATAATCATAACTGGCAATTCTTGCACCAGAAAATGATTTTAATTAAAGACCAAGCTTTGCCCTTAGTTACATATGCACAGCTGCTACTGATGTCAATTGTAGTTATGGATGTGTGTATCTGGCGAAAGGATCTGTTTTTGAATAGGAATGGAAATTGTATTATTATTTGCTTTCAAGAAATAATAGCATTCTGGAACCTCAAGTATTTCATATGTAATGAAAAGAATTGCTTGGTAAGGCTAAAAATCATTTGGAACAGATTTGATGACCTCCTATCTATCAACAACTAGAAGTAATATCTATCTACCTATCTGATAAATAATCTTTCAGATTCAGTAGAATTACAACCTATATAAGAAGTATTCAACATGAGTAACCAAAAGAAACCAAAAAATCTTAGTAGATATAAATGTTTCTCAAAGTTTAAGACATATTATCAAACAGAAAGAAAGCAGAACACTTTAAAAGAACTCATTTCTGAAACTCTTTTTATAAATTATGTAAATGTAGATTCAATCACTTTAGATTTAGGTAGAGCTCCCATGAATTTAAAGCATTCCGAATTTGAAACAAAGTCACTTTGCTACTTACATTGCATAAAATTATCAGGACATATCTGAGTTGTATATTGACAAATTAGGCATTAGAAACTCAGATGATCAAAAAGACAATAGTATAAACAACTCAAAAGAACTTTCAATTAAAAACACATGATAATGTTCTTACTTGTATTTCTGTGATAGAAATAATACAAATAATACAAAATATTTGGCTTTAAACAAACACATTTTTTCTTTGCTGTGTAAAAGTTACAAAGCAGCTATGGAAAGTACACCTAGTTAACATTACAGTAATTTCAAGTCATATTTCATTGTTAAAAAATAAATTATAAATTTAGCACTCCTCTCATTGAACATACATCAACATATACAGAAAACAAGTACTAACATTTTGCCTCCCCTGTGAAGTATTCTGGTAGCTGCTAGGAAGACAAAACCACAACTTCTCTACCTTTCTTTTAAGATCTGCTATAATTCCTCCTTAATGTTTGCCAAAAGTATGAACTTTTCAAATTTCACCTGAAAAATTCATCCACTTATGCAATTTGGTAAAAACGGTCACATTCTAACATGTAGTCTATATCTCTATTTTCTCATAACTCAACTCACAATGTCACCAATATGAGAATGTCTATTTGCAATGCATTGTAATAAAAGCAGTTTAACACAAACAAATCAGATACTCATTTTTCTTTCTTCATATATAGACAAGATCTTAAAGTTCATTGATCACCACCAAAATAATTTAAATTCAAGCATTTTGGAAAATGTAGTCACTAATTTACTGGGTATACCATCTTTATGGAAAACAATCATTTATATCAGTCACTGAAAGAGAAGTTGCCCACAGATGTGCAGTGTAATTCACAAGTTCTCAGGTATAACTTGTGCTTTGTTACCTTTCTAAAATATGTCTACTCTTCTTTTACATATACTTTTGCAATGGAAGCAAGGGACCCTGAATTTACTGGAAGTCTTTCTATAAAACTGAGAGGGTAAATGTGGAGATGTAGAGAATAAGGTTCAGTGATGCTCTACCAGTTGCACAGTTGCACATATCCATAGACTCATAGAACTATAGAACGGTTTGCATTGGAAGGGACCTTAAAGATCATCTAGTTCCACCCCCCTGGCCATGGGTAGGGACATTTTCCACTAGATCAGGTTGCTCAAAGCCTCATCCAGCCTGGCCTTGAACACTTCCAGGGATGGGGCATCCACAACTTCTCTGGGCAACCTGTTCCAGTGTTTCACCACTCTCATTGTAAAAAATTTCTTCCTTACATCTAATGAAAATCTACCCTCTTTCAGTTTAAAGCCATTCTCCCTTGTCTGATCACTACACACCCTTGTAAAAAGTCCCTCTCCAGCTTTCTTGTAGGCCCCCTTTCGGTACTGGAAGGCTGCTGTTCTCCTTATACTTCTGTGGATATTGCAATAAATACACAGGTGTAATAATTTGCTGTACTCATAGTCAAAAATAGAGATGTATTTTTGGTTTGCTTTTAGGGTGTTCACAAGAATGAGAAAGACTTTTCTGTATTCTCAGCGTAGACAACTGTGGTGTTGTCTCAGGAAAATGGGCAGGCTCCTACCCTCTCCCATCAGTTTCCTAGGACTACGACTGAAGTGAGTGTAGAAGAGTTTTCTGGTCTTTACTTGGCCTTTGGTTGTAATCCTGAGTTATTTTTACCTCCTGTCTTTATGAGTGCGAAATTATTTTAACAGTAGTGTAGAACTGGTAGAAACAAAGCAGCACTTTGAGGCTGACACCAGTGAAGACGGGAGGAGCGGTAAGACTTTGCTGTCAGTGGCAGTAAACCCTTGCAACAGCTCAGTTGATTGTGGAGCTGAGGTCTTAGTCAGCAATGCGGCTCAGTCGACATGAAATTTGATGGAGATAATAAAAACAAAGAGTACTTGTCAAGCTGACTGACAGCTCAATCCAGAGCTATGGCTTTTATATCCCATTGAGCTTCCAATATTTAAGATGCTGAGACTCTTAAGAGTCATGAGCGTGCAGAGTCACTCATGTTAACATCCACCTTTGTCTGCATTCTTAACTCTTGAATTAATTACCAAAGGGAAGGAGATGTGACTTTAGGTCAAATGCCTGATGTTCTGTAGTTATAGTGAAAATTTGTCCTTTGATCTTCAGCATGTGCTGACCATGGAGGTGTAATAGATTTGGTGTGCATCTTTGTGTTAGATATGCAGATACGGATCCAGAGTGACAAAAACAAGTCTGTCATGTTATTTTGGAAATATCGTTTCTATGGTAAAACCTTGCTGAATTGATCTGCAGCACTGGACTTCAGGGGCAATACATAGCCAAGGACAGGGCAATTCATTACATACCCCGTAATGGTTTGGTTAATCTCTATTTCCTCTGTCTTTTCAGACATGCTTCCACACGTACACAACCTAAATATTTTGCAACTTGTTAACTGACAGTCCCTAAAATGAAAATGCATATTTTATCGAGTCCCTCAGCTGAAGCTGGTGTCAGTCAAAGCTGGTATAGTCTTTCAAGGCATTACATCGATAAAGTAACAGTGTCTGAGTTTGGGTACTTGGTAGTTATGTTCCTACTTTCTGTTTTAGTCTCCTAGATTCAAGTATGATATATCCTATATTGGAGGGGAGGAGGAAAGTGAATCTGTGGCCAGCTATACCTAGCTATCTTGGGGGGGGGGGGGGAGAAATATATTAGACAGTCACTAACTTTCTAGCTTAGCTACTAGCACTAGTGTTTAAAGCATGTGAATGTGCATGTAAGCTCAGAATTTGGGAGCTGCACAGCTCACTGCTGGCATGTCACTTTGCAAACAATTAAGTTGTCCTGGGCTTCACTATGCTGTGCCAAAAAAAAAACCCAACAGTATTGCTCCTCCATGGCCTACTTCATCAGGCTGCTGGGAATGTCTGCTGAAATATCTAGTGGAGTTTAAAAATATATAATGATAGAGAAAACTCATTATTTTAACTGAACACAGAAACGGGATTTTGAAAAACAGAAAGGAAGTTTGCCACCCAGAAGAAAGCAAGTGGGCTGTTTCTGAAATTCTCCTTAATGCTGACTTTTCCTCTTACTCTGCTGTAGATAACTAAGAAATAGGAAAAGCAAAGCTCTGTAGTCTAGGGGTTTTGTTGGTTTGGTTTAATATCATTTGGTTATTTGGCTTGCCATATCTTCTCCAAGCTTTTCAAGCAAATGATTTCAAAGCTAAAGTGCAGTCCTTTACCTACTTCTGATACTTTGAAAGACTGAGCTTATTAAATGCACAATAGAATAAATTTAGATGTTATAAAATAAGCTATTGTTACTATAATCTCACACATATACAAAAAGATTTCCATATGTATTTCTAAGGCAATCTAAAAATCAAAAGTTACTACATTATATTCTCTTTTTTAGAAAATTGCATAAAGATGTATCAAGTGGAGTGTCCTGTGGCAAAAGTTACTTATTTCTCTGAGAGGATAAGACTACACAAAAAAAGAAAAAAAGACATTAGAAAATATTTATAGTAACTGATTACAGAGTTTTTGTATACTATTAAGAGTTAAGGATGCAAACAGAAAATTTTTGAGGAAAACATATGCTTTGAAGAGAGCTGATGTCATTCTGTTGAACAGTAGAGGATAATCAGGCTAACATTCTACTTGGTAGTAAGCCACTTAGAGATGTCAACAAATATTTTTATCTTGTTAGGGAAATTTCCTCGAATGACTGTGATCCCGAGATACAGAAAATAGTCTCTGTGGACTAAGCTGCTTTCAGAGATCCAGGAGTCATCTGCACACCAGCACATCTAAGTGAAGAGTGAGTAAAGATGTATCAGACAAGCTTCTTTACTATTTAATAGTATAGCTTTAAAAGATAGATACTGAAGGATGAAGACAAACAACAGCTGCTGGTTTTGGAGACGGATACTAAAATGGTCTGAGCAGAAGAAATAGAAATATATTATGCCATTCTGTCTCTTCATTCGAGTTGGAAAAAATACCTGCACACCCAGGAGAAGTTCTTGCTTCTAGAGGGGCAACATAAAACTACCTACAGTTCAGTACCGCTCAAATCAATCAAAGATTGCAACAGTAAATACAACTGACAAAGCATTTTGAAAGTGTTTACCTGATGAATTCTAATTAAAATAATACATTAGGGTAGCTTTTAAAATATATGTATTCTCCTGATGGAACAAAGGGAAACTATATCTATGTTACATGTTGGAAAGCAATAGAAAAGTAAAAGTAGTAGAAAAGGACAGAGAGAACGAGACAGAGGGATAAAAAAGACCACTATTACAGGTTCGCTTTAGTAACAGCCTGAAATTTAGCTCCCTTCATCCGGTGTATTGAGTCTGTATGTTTTTGCAACAGCCAGATGATAAATTGCATTTTGTTTTGTTTTCTTCTGTTCCAGTAGTCTGGCCTACTTACTAGTCACAGTAAGAAAACACCAATCCTCCAGAGAATCACAGGAGCTATTGAAATGATCCTATTTGGGAACTTATGGAATCACTAAAAAAAAAAAATAAATCTAAAAATAAGACCAACCATCATCATTTTATTGAGATAATTCAGAGTAAAGTATTTCAGATAATCTGCTGGAATATCTTTTCAGGTTTTATGATGCTAGAGTTTAGAATGTAAAGATTTTCAGGGCTTCTTGAACAATCAGTAAAATAAGAATATTCTTTCGTAAAATTCTGCAAATCAAATTAAGAACTCTGGGAAAGTTTTATTTTCTTCTATTTTAATATTTTAAATTTTATTTTATTTTCATTAAAAGAAAAATTAGTTCTAAATGCAATGCTTTATAGTCTTTCAACAATTCAGGCTTCCTGAATGACAAACTAAAAATTGGCAGTTCCTGTTGAAAGCAGTCAGTATCTTATTCCAAACTTTAACAGGCAGCTTACCATTCCTAAGTACAAGAAATGTAAAAAATATGATTTCTAGTGGATATGAATATTATTCCTCTAGATAGTTTACACAAGTTCTGTACATGTTTATGCTCTTTAAGTAAACTAGTATGGAATAAAATTTCAAATGAGATAAATATAATCTGTTTTCAAGGTATGAAATGAAAGCTAAGTGCTCAATGTTTACTAAGCTTTTGCTTTCTTTAACCTAACTAAACAAATTCCATATGATATTTTTTGCACCCACGAAACGGTTTATGTGTCTCTATCCTTTGATGATTTGTATCAGCAGGCAGATAAGCAGGTATTATTTCTGTATATATAAAGGTTGTATCAATCAAAATGCAAGATGACAAAAAAATAGCACTGAAAAATTCAGTGTGTGTGGAATGTGTTAATGTCAATGTTTTTTTCTGTCCTTAAAAACACCTCTTAGAAAACATTTTTTTAAAAATTATTTATCTAAAAAGGGCTATATACTAAGTTCTGTTCCATATACAAAAAGTCAGAAAGATACAGCAATGGGGATATATTTAGCTAAAAAAGAAGAATGCATTGAAAACTGCACTGCATTACTTATTTTTTTAAAGATTTTATCCAGCTAATAACTACAATAATGTCAATATATGAAGTCAGGCCGACTTTCTCCCTTGGAAAGAATAGACCGACTGCTAAAATGTATCTAAACCACCTTAACAATGCACAAACCTAATCCAGGTCTTTACAGTACTTAGGCACAATGGCCTTGGAGGACCTACAGTACAAAAAAAAAGCTTATCAATGCTTAACAGACCTGAGTATAATGTTGAATATAGGATTACAGACAAGCAGAAACACACATCACAAGATCCTTAGGGTTTCTGGCCACCAGCAGATGAATTTGTCTGTAATTGGTGCATATAGAACAAAACAGAAACATAAAACGTTTATTCTCCTCATTTTTCCTTCTTTCTTTTTTTTAACCAAAAAGAAAATTTTATCTACAAACTATGTAATTCTTCATCCATTTTTCACACATTTCAGCAATATGGGTGTCAAGCAAGAATGGACAATAGCAGAACAACTGATCACTTCTTGCTTTAAAAAAAATAATGTAGCTTTAAGATTTGTCATTGTTCAGGCTTGATTTCAAAGTAGCATTTATTAAAGACTCTCTTCAACAAAGGTATTTTCAGTATAGCTATATAGCACAATGCAAAAGATTATGCCTTTCACAGCTAAGAATGTATTTTTAAAAGATATAGGACTTTTGAAAATACTAATAAAGCTGAATGAAGCTATTTGCTCAGAGATGTAAAAAAAAAAGTTGTAAAGTAGTTTTTGGTTTACCTGCAGCACTTTCTAAATGCTTTGTGCTATGTTATCCTGCCCTTAACTGTGCCAAAATTAGTTTTTATTTTTGCATTTGAAAATGAAACACAAAGTTATGTGTTTCTTTTATTAAATATAGCCAGTCTATGAAGATATTTCTAAATGTAGATATACATGCCTGGTATTTGACCCTCACAAAAGGACATACTTCCAAAGTAGAAAGAGTTAAAGAAGTAAAAAGGTTGAAATTACAGCAGAATTATTTCAAATTAAATTATATCTGGAGGGCAATATGATCTTAAAATAAATTTCTGAACACATGAGAGTGTACTGAAATTCCAGCAAATTTGCTTAATTCTCCTAACATACATATTTTTTCTTTTTAGGCTTTATACGCTTTCCACTTTTGGCAGGAGGCAAAAGTGTTGCTGTTGCTGTAAAAAGAATTTCTACAGTGTTTCAAACTTACCCTAAGGAGGTAACACTACAGATCACATGAATTAATCCTCCTAACTTTTGAGACTAGTTTTGAAAACTTCATCGACCTGCAGCGTTTGGGTATAATTAGTTGAATCTCTAAGCTTTGGATCAATAGTCTGGATTGTCATGCCTTTGAGATTTGTTAAAACATTGTCTTAAAATGCCATAAAAACTCTGAAGTTTTTGGTGAATAATTCATCCAAAGTAACTTCAGCAAGACACTGTATAGTAAGTCCTATTGATCTTTACAGCATTGCATGAGACATATTTCTACTCGGCTGAACGGTTCCAAAAGACATCTCAAGCTTGAAGGTTTCTTCTTCCCACTCTTACTTGTTTGAGAAAGAGATGGTGCTTGCCATGATCTATGTTAGCTTCAATTTCTTATAGCAAACTTTTCACATATTCCTTTTTGCACGTTTTAAAACAGAAAGTCTGTGTTAAAGGCAAAACTAAATGTTTATTCTACTAATGCAGTTAAATATCTTAGAGAGAAGAAACTTTGGAAGTGCATCACCAGTGCTTAACCTTTTCTCTCTTTAAAGTTATTGTGAAGGATTACAATTATCAAACTGAAAACCTCTTTGGAAAATAAATCTTTTCACAAAATTAAGATTTAAGATTTCACTTAACATCTCCCTTTTCCAAGCTTTTCTTAGGCAATTCCTATTCACTGGTTGTCTGCTTGAAAAACAGAACTGTTGAATATAATTTAATTTTAATTTGAGAATTCTCTCAAAACGGTTTCTGTTTATTTTATTTAAGCTTAGGAAGACTGGGTATTTTTGGTTATTATTCTTGGTTGCACACCAGAGATACAGGCAAGAATATTCTCTGTTGTCAAACATGAAGAATTTTTCAAACTAGCTTAATCTCTTACAGGTTTTGAATTTTTTTTAAATCCGTGTGTTCATCATTAAGCACTTAAATAATCTTACTAACCTCATTCTTAAGAGTCTAAATGTCAGTTAGAGGATGGCAGCCAAATACTAAAATGCTGTTTATAATGGGAAGTAGTCTAATATATCACTTATATGCTACTGAAAATATTGCCCTGATGAATAGGTTTAAGAGGAATTTTGTCCTATGGGCACGTTATACAGAATTATCCACTACAAGGTTTTCTCTTTCTTCAAAAGAATCACCTCTGACTCTTGTTCAAGTTTTTCACTCAAGTCTTATTTTCTTTATACCTCTTTAGCAGCAAAGGTGTTAGAAATCATTTTGATACACACAATAATTTATGTGAGAAGATCAACTGGATGTCAGAAGATTATCTGGTACAACTTTCCCTCAAGGCAGAACTAATTTCAAGTTAGAACAGGTTGCTTTCGGATTGTCCAGTTGAGACTTGAGTAAGTCCAGGAATGGAGATTTCTCAAGCTTTCTGGGAGAACAGAGGGACATTTGAATATGTTACTGCATTAACAATGTCCTACATTAGCCAAAGAGTCCTCTTATGCCATGATTAGTGGAAGTGCCTCTGCTTCATCAGTGCTCAGATGATAGTTTGAATGCAGACAATGATCACTAAACTTTCAAAGATATAAAATAATGGACCGTGTTCCAAGAACTGTACTTAAACCCTTCTTCATATTCTTCAGTCCCTCAAGCCTATTCCTGTCTTTCCATTCCAGAGTTTTCTCATTGAAACAACAGTATCAGCTTTATACATAAAAGAGGCTCATGCCCTGCACTTTCTGAAGCCCAGATTTATGGACGCTTGCCTTAATCTACACTACATGAAGGTAGAAAGAGAACTTAGTCTATAAAAGCTTTAACATATAAGGGCATCTAGTTCCCTTAAGCAATTAATATATGTTCTTGTTTATTACCAACCATATTCTTACAAATTTAGTATTTGAATTTTCGTTCTACAAATGGTTGTAAGCAAAGATTGCTACTCTCTGTTGTTTTTGTTTAAGATATTGAATAACCACTTAAGCTTTCAGAAATCAGGAGTCACTAGCATTGTTTAAAGCAGAAAACAAAACAAAACAAAACAAAACAGAAACCCTGCAGTAAAGACTACAGAAAAACACGTTCCTCCATCTATATATCCAAATGACAAATATATGTGACTGAAAAAGAATCTGAGAAGAATGTAGACCATGTGTGAGTGCTGGAGTGAATGATTTCCATTTAAACTGCATGAAAAGGAAATTCCCCTGTGATGACAAGTTAAATCACCAACCAGTTACCTAGCCAGTTCTGAGCTGAGCAAATGGGCTTTACAGTTTTTATTTTACTGCATGCACTGATTCACCTAAAGATAAGAAGGAGAGGTCATATATAGAAAATTCTATAAGCAATTTCATATGCTTTTATTTGGACTGAAAATGGTCCAAGCTGATATAAGCTACACATTTGCAGGTAGAGAATGACCAAGTTAAACTTCTGCTATTTTTTAGAGAAATATATTTTCTTCCTTCCATCTGTAATTCCAACACAATGTTGATTACATTAGTATATATGAAGCAGATATAGTCAGAGATTATGGTTTTGTCGTATTTTTGAAATCGTTTACTGGTGGCTTTATTAAGAATTAATGCTGTCCTCAGCAGATATATTTTAGAAAATAAACAAACATAAAATTTGACATTGTTATTTCATCTTTTATTTCTATATCATTTTACATGGTATTACTTATAAAACTATTTATTGCAAGATTAATATTGCTAGTTCCACAGATATGATATAAAGCATTGGGTCAGGTAAAAATTTGAAACTCTATTGCAAATGAATTTACTGCTCATGAAATGTACTGGATTGCTAGAACCTGGAAGTAATTTTTTATACTTATCAACAGAAGACCTTTCACAACAGTAGCAGGCCTAATGTCTTATATATTTACTCTACAAGCCACATATCAGAGATTCAATTCTGTCTCTAGCTTCCACATATAAGGCACAAGAGATGATTCATCAAAACACCTTGTGGTCCACTACTGAGAATACCACTAGGACACTGAATAGAAACATCTGTGACAACAATTTTTATAGCATGGATCAGGAATATACTGGATTTCAAATGATGATAGGAGTGCAATCAGATAGTAGCAACTTTCAATTACAACTTATAATGCATCTGAACATGATATAATATGTGAAGTCTCCTAACCTTTCTTAACTCTTTATTCAGTCCATTTTATAGATTTCAGGAATGTAATTTAAAAAAAAAAAAAAACAAAACCAAAACTCTCAATATAATCCTGCACATAACTATTGCACCAACACTGCAATGTACATAGGATGGATGGCTATTACACACAAAAGTAAAATAGGATATATTAACAGTTAAAAGTGAATGTTATCATTATTCCATGGCCTTTTCTCCTAAGAATTTCAATAAATTTTCTTAATAAAATTTCAATACTTAGAGGAATATAATCAAGTCACAAAACAGTAGAGCAAAGAAGAAGTCCAAGAGAACGTATTTTAGTCATTTCAGTTAGAGGATGGAGTGAAAGGAAGAAGAAAGCTGGAATACTTTTTAATGTCTTGTGTGATTAATGGAGTCTCATAAACAGATATACTTCCGAAATTTCTCTTTCTCCCAACCTATGATTTAAATAGAAAAACAGAACAAATACTATTTACCAAAATTGAAAGACACTTACACAGGCCCCATTGTTAAAGATGAAAAAAGTAGCTTTGTGAGTAAAGTTTACCAATTATTTGTGACCTATAACTGAGGAGAAATCATTGGCCTGACTGTCTATGTGTTTCAAACCTGGCCCAAAAAGATGTCATTTAGGTTAAAGGAATATATTTGTTTCTAACGTTCTAAAAGGAAAAAGCAAGAATTAGCACAGTGCCTGAAAAGGCATCCTCTCACATCTACTGCCATTCAAGAGAATGAATGGTTCTTCAGTTTCCTCATTACAGCACTTGCATATAGTGATGGAGATGGAAGGAATAATTAGGAACATGTCATTTGATTTTCACTCTTTTAAAATTTGAGGGATACCTACTTTAAATATAGAAACATACACACACATAGATACATAGTACATGCGTGCAGATGTACACACATGCAAACACACACACACAAATACCTATCCATTATATGAAATAATGCCACAAAAAGCTTTAATTACTGCTGTTCTGAATATGGGTTACACTTTCAATGTTCCTCTGTTTCTTCTATATCCTTCTGATTGCTTCGTTTCTCCATCTTCATGAACTTGCATTACATTATTTGCAAAAAAAAAAAAGGTATTTTGCTATGTTCCTTCTGAAATCTTATGGACCACCATCGATCCAGAAGTCACAACACTGTAAATAATGTTCTACACATTTAATATAAGTAGCTTTTTTTTTTTTCCTCTACGAAGCCACTACACCACACTATATTTATATATAAAAATCCTTCATATTAGATATTTCAATTGTATGAATTGAAATGTGCTGAATGGTATTCCTGATGTTTAATCCAAAATGTAATCCTACCGAACTACTTGGAGGCACAATTACTACGCAAGCCCTGCAGGCCTTTCTCAATGCACAGACCATGACAGAGACCAGTCTCCTGTGACAACTTGTAGGTGGAAGAGTAGGGAAAGGAAGCTGAACTAGGGATTAGATGCAAGCAGGGATAAAGTTGGGATTTACATGGAAATGGGGACATATATTTCCCTTGGCATCTTCTGAAATTTTTTTCAAATTTTACAGACAAATGCTGAGTGACCACCACTCAATTTCCAGGGGGAAAAATAATAAATGCTGGTACTACGCCTGTGAAAGCAAACAGAGCTAAACAGCTACAGTAGGCTGTGCTGGGTTTAACTAGTTCTTCATTTGATTACACGTTTTTAAAAATTGCAGATATTCTGAGCAAAGACAGTCATGAAGTCTCCAAACCTCAGTCTCTTCCTCTCCCTTATTTTTTCTCTGCTGTTCATCTTCTTCTTAGATCAGGAACCTAACTGTTAGCCTACAGGCCTTTTAAGAACTTGAATATATAAAGATTGGTATTAGCAATGATACTACAGTGTCTGTACTTCTCCGTTTGCATGTTACCTACACGCAGATCCGCTGGCACAGTACAGCGGAGGACTTGCAGGATGGTTAAAAAAAACAGAAAACTATTAAATGAAAGAAGGCTAATAATGTGGCTAGAAGGCTAATGTGTGATTAGCTTAGGCTACAAAATCAATTGGGAAAGACAGCTCGCACCATTTTCTTCTGTTAGGGAGTGAGAAGGAGAGAGAGTGGGAGAAAGCAAAGAGCAAAGAATAGGAAGTGAAAGCTGTTGTTTAAACTAAAAGACCAGACTGCAAGACTGGCACAAAAGGGGAAAACAAAAAAAAAAAAACAAAAAAACAAGAGAGAATTTATCAAGGAAGACAGAAGTGTGATTTTGGGCTGGTATTCTAATAGGGCAGGTAGACAACAAAATTAAGGTGGAGCTTTACCAACTGGTAAAGGTGTGATATCCCAAACTTTAAACAAATTGGACTTGATTACCTGAATGTCCTCTTGTCTTCAAGAAGCAAGATTATTGGAGTGTCTCTTCTTTTTGATGCCAATAGAAAACATAAATACTGACTGTCTATATGCTGATTTAAGTACACTTGCAGATCTATAATTACCAAGTATATGTGAAACATTACAGTGGCTATTTCCTAATATGATTTGCTACCTTAAGCAGTTGAATCCTGCCTGGCCATAAGTCATAAATACAGTAAAACAGCAACACATTGTGTATTTGCATAATCCATCCAGACGAAACAATAGTTCCTCTGAAAGTCTCATGTGGGCATCAAAAGGAACAGGGCTTACTTGACGCTTGGTACTAAAATCTTTTCTGATGCTGTATTAGCAGTAATTACAGATACATAGAACACTTCCTTTCATTTCTGTCATCCCTCTCCTCATTATTACCTCACTGTCTAGCGCATTATCGTTTTTGACAGATGGAGAAATCTTTGCTAGTGTTTGATTTCCAAGTGCACAATATGAACAAGAGTAAGAAAAGTCATTTGAGAAGATAGAACTTGAATTTTAATCTAGTGCAAGAACTCTAGCAGGTAGCATAAAGAATTTTCACTACTGAAACATCACTGAACTTTGGCCTCTGGGTATGCACATTTGCTCCCTACATGACAGCACAGCTGATGATAAAATAAGAAAGAAGATTGTGAGGAAAAGTGCCTTAGTGCAAAGAAGCCTCACAAATATATAATCAACCAACACAATACAGTAAAGGTCAAATTGTCTCACTGCACTCAGAAGAACACAGGAGAATGGTACTAATGCAAATTTATAAATGGTAGAAAAAGACAGCCATCCAACAAATGCTAAATGCTCCCTCCTCCTGGGTTCTCAGGGAACTGATCGCTTCATCAGAATGCCTACAGCACTTTGCAGAACTGAGTAAAGTAAATATAAAAGCCTTCGGTACTAAAAATAGGGTGACTACTGAGCTCTGAAAAGTAAGACTAACATAAACTATAATAACCTCTCTCTTTATCATTAGACAACAATGTGCCTTTTAGATGACCATCTACTGAAAATTCATTGACTGTTGCATGCTGCTGAGTTAAAGAAGGCCAAGGTCAAATCATTAAAGAAGCAAAGAAGAAGAGGAAACAAAATCCTAAAATCAATCATTGCAGTCCAGAATCAGGGAAATAAAAAGGAATCCTACATACAATGAACAGCGAAAAAAATTCATTGTTTTTACTTATTCCTGTGATGTCAATAATTATATTTTAACAAGTTTAACTTTTTTGTTCTATTTTCTCTTAAAAAAAAAGAAAGAAACTAAGAATCTGAGCTCCTATTTTCAAATCTAAATTTCTAAATTTAATAACATTAGGAAAAGTGTTGAAATATAGAAAACATGAATGAAGCTCTAAACAAAGTCCAACACAAAGAGCACGAACAGTATTATTCAGAATTTTCATAGTTCAAGATCAGCATCATTATAAGTAGTTTAATAACTACTAGTTTGTGATTTTTGGGCAGTATTTTTTTTCATCGATGAGGAAGAAGAGCTTTCTCAAAAATGGCAGAAATGGAAAAGACCACACAAAAAACTCACAGAAGCATTTAGATCTGACAGTCAAGGTGGCAGTCAGACTTTGTAATATAATGGTCTGCATATCATTTTTTTCATAAGCAATGAATGTCAGTTCTGCAATATCACACAGATCTTCCCACAAGAAAGTGTACTGGTGTCAATACTGTTCAGCTTTATCATTAATGACCCAGGTGACAGGACAGAGAACACCTTCAGTGAGTTTACAGATGATACCAAACCAGGAAGAGTGGCTGATGCAACAGATTGGTGTGCTATTATTCAGGAGTACCTCAACAGGCTTTAGAAATGGGTCAACGAAGACCACCAAAGGGAAATGCCAAGTCCTGCCCCTGGGGACAAATAACCCCAGGTCCCAGTATATGGCCCACATGGAAAGCAGATAGAGAAGGCCCTGGGTGTCCCAGTGGATGCCAAGTTGGACACAAGTCAGCAGTGTGCCCTTGCAGCAAAGAAGGCTAATTGTATTCTGGGCTGCATTAGGCAGAGTATTGGCAGCAGGTCAAGAGAGGTGATCTTTCTCTACTCAGCACTGGAGAGGTACATTTGGAGTGTAGCGTCCAGTGCTGGGCTCCTCAGTATGAGAGAAACGTGAACATACTGGAGTGAGTCCAGTGAAGGGGTTCAGGGACTGGAGCATCTGACATACAAGAAGAGGCTGAGGGAGCCAGGACTGGTCAACCTGGACAAGAGAAGGCTCAGAGAGATCATAAATACCTGATGAGGAGAGTAAAGATGACAGAGCCAGACTCTTCTCAGTGGTGCCCAGTGACAGGACAAGAGGCAATGAGCACAAACTGAAACACAGGAAATTCCACTTAAACTTAAGAAAAAATTTCTTCGCTATGAGGAGGGTGGTCACACACAGGAACAGGCTGCCCAGATAAGCTGTGAAGTCTCCATCCTTGGAGATATTCAAAACACACCTGGACACAGCCGTGACTAACCTGCTTTTACTGACCCTGTTCTGAGCAAAGGCTTCGACCAGAAGATGTCCAGTGGTGCCTTCTAGCCTCAGTCAGTCTGTGAGTCTGTCATTCTGTATTTTAATGAACAAGTTATACAACTCTCAAATGTCTTCTCCAGAGGACTAACTGTATCTCTAGATTGCAATCTATTCTTCCATGCTTCCCTTTCATTAAATTTGTCAGTATGACAGATGTTTTTATATTGCTGATAACAAATTTCTATTACCTAACACACACGGTACTGCGTAAGTCCAGATAACTAATTCTGCTAAAGAGTGGCAGCTCCACAGTCACTACACTCTTCCTGTTTTCCGCCATAAAAAATAATTCTGATGACTTATTATCTAAAGGTACATGAAACAAATATTTTCAACCGTCTTTTCTTTATGCCTTGTGTTTCAATACACAATGTTACATTCACACTGGTCACTGGCAATGGATGTGCACATAGTAGAGGGAATGCTGCAGTAGGCACTAAGGGAGACATACGGGCATGACCCAGATCTTTCTCAGTAGATTTAGTTGCCAGTGTAATACATGCACACAATGAGTTATTGTCCGTCTAGTGAGTCATAAGATTAACAGAGTCTTTGGAAGACGAAAACCTTTATATTTTTATAATATTTTTAATACCTGAACAGTTAAAAAAAGTTTTCAATAGATTCAGAGCTAGAAATAACATGTATATATACACACATATATAAACATAAATGTGTAAAATATATCAAAGTTATGGCAAACTCCTGGAAGTGAAATTGAGAATTTGAGTACCGCAGCAGGTGGAAGAGTTGAAAGAGATTTTTAATGTAGCATCGCATTCTGGTTTGTTTGTTTGTTTGTTTGTTTGTTTTTCATCTGAATATAATCTGATTAAGAAACTCTTTATTCAAGATTTAAGATCAGGTTGTTTTATGTCCATCTGACTGATATCAGCAGCCCAGACGCTAGTCTTGAGAGCAGGGCTGTTATTCCCAGAGGAGCAGAACTCAGCTTGATCTGACTAGAGACAAGGGCAAGGTAGGTTGCTCATGTGGACATGGTCCAAGTCTCAGATCAATGCGAATTATCTTGTGCATGCACTTGGAAACAGCTGTTGCAAGTGAACAAGCAAGGTTTGGGAGTCTGTCTTCTGCAACAAGCTCTAAAAATTGAGAAAGGAAAAGGACAACCTAGCCACTGTGTATGAAGCAAACATAGAGACAAGTTGTGAGAACTCCAGGTTAGTCAGGACACGATGATTCCAACTAGTATGAAGCTGTTTATAAGTTTACCTGATTGAAGAACTGCTCACAGCTTGTCAGAACTTCAGAGCTCTGTAACAGAATTGAAATGAATATGTAGCAGCTTTCATTACACAGAAGCAAAAAATAATTGACATCGACCACCTGCTGAGAGAACATCAGCACTAATGTAATGAACTTCAATTTGCAGAAGACAAAAAATGCTTTGTCACAGTGATGAACAGATACTACTATACACTTGACTTCTGAAAGCATCATGAAGAGCTGGAGTTCTTGAAAAGAGCACAGACAGAAAATTATGCTCCTTGATAGTTTTATAGAGCTAGCCACTGTGGCAACTAGGTTCTGAGTGCCTCCTTGTAAGCCTAAATATGCTTTATGAATATCCATAAATGCATATTCTAAATATGTTACGAATATTCTAAATGCATTATGTATATATGCATGAGTGTGTATACATATCCATACATATGCATACACTCATATATGTGTGCATATGCACACATACATTTGTATATTGACACACAAACTTATGTAGTTGCAGTATATATTCATCCAAGAGGGCAATCCGGAAAGCACAATGAATGGTCATGAAGTATCATCAAAAAGAGTTCATAGTTCCTAGAAAATCCTTGTAAAAGAACTAAAATATATGAATTTTCAAAATAGATGAATGCAATTACATGGAGCTTTGCAGAATCTCCAAGTGCATGAGGAGTTCCAGTAATAAACATATAAAGAGAAAAATAACATCAATATTTGAAAAATTTGGTATGCTGTGATAAAGGAAGGAAGAATCGAGAGGAAGAATGCATTCTGTAAATCTCCCCAGAACCACCAAGCAAATGAAAAACTAACAAATCTACAAATAATTCTGTGGAAGATACTGAGAGAAGTTACTCCAGAGCATAAAAGGTCACTAAACTGTTTAAAAGTCAGTCATTCCTTAAACCAATGGCAATTAGTAGAGAGAAAGTATTTCAATAGTTGACTACACAGGTCTACAGACCAAATTCTGTAGATCTGTGGATGATGCTGGTAAATAAATCTATCTCACAGGAGCACCACCTTTAAACCAAAGCAGGATTTGACCCACTAATGTTGAAAATATCTCACTGGGGATAAATATGGAGAATTATATTTGCTAGAAAGTCAGAGACTTTAGAAAACAATAAATGACAATCTGTGTTCTTAACAACGTATTGTGAAACAAAGCATCCCTACAGTTTCGACTGTGAGCTCTAATGCATGAACTGCTAAGAGCCCATAGCATTCTGGTAAGCACTTCTAAAAAAGATTAGAACTGAAGCAGCATGACAAAATTTTATTTTTATTTTATTATATAGCAGAGATTTTTTCCCTTTATCTGACATGTTTCTTACTTGGGCTGTGCTGCTTATTCTACACATTGAAGAACATCACAGCAGAGACAATTTTCTACAGAAATTTCATACAGACAGACATGTTCTGTCTTTGCATACATGCAAGTGAGACCAGAATTCGGATGTATCTCTTCACAAGAAAGGAATTTCTACAATTTTTGGTATTCTGTGCCCACTATGTTGACTAACAAGACTTTGAGTCAGCCTTTGATACTTAGGTTACCCTTTCGTGCAAAATTGTGGACATTTATTCAAGTTGGATATGCTTGAATACCAAATATAGAGATATTTGCATTCTCTACAGAAGAAACAAGTCCAGTGATTTGTGTCTTCAGTAGAATCACAGGAAACTTTGAAAACTAGAGACCACAGAGATAAGGTTAGTGAAAGTATGTTATGTAAGAATGCAGTCTTAAAATAAATAATTAACATAGTGTGTAATCAAAACCGAAGACAGGTATTCCTGAGCATAAGAGGGTTTCTAATAGAAAAAAATCACAGTTTGGAATTATATGAGCACTAATATCGTAAGTGACACTATACAGATGATCAAGAAAGATATAACTTATTTATGGGAGACTAGTATCGTCCTTCACAAGAATACATAATTCTGTATAGTAATGATGTTTGAGAATGGCATTTGTTCATCTAATATTCAAGATAATTTGCAGAACTAAAAATCCAGGATGTGGCAATTAGATGAAAGTGTATGTAGAAATAAGCTGATCATTTCCATGAATCTGCATAGCTTTAAAAACAGGGTCAATAGTCTCAGAAATTCAACCCAGAATTGGACTGCTCCACCCTGCCCTAAACGCTCTTCTAAGTTACTTTCAACTTTCTTTATTATTAGGACATCAAATTTAATTAACTACAGATTAATCTACAACAGGTATGAAGATACTTTGCAGAGCTCTGGAACAACATGTTTGGAAAAATATATATAGGAGAAAATAAACAGTTGAATAGTCAAATACAATAGGAAAAAAGTACCTTGTTCAGGTAGATATTATCTGAATTTTCTAATTCAGAAGGAAGGTATTCAGGTTTGGAAGTTATGGAAGTATTTCTAGAGTAAGAGAAGCTGAGCCAATATACTTTTTTTTTCTTCTTTTTTTTTTAAAATAAAATCCATATTCCTTGCAAATATAACCCTCAGTGTGTCATGTTATTTTACATGTAGACATGTTGGCATTTAAAGCTGGGACTGTATCTTGCATGATATTCCCTCCTATTCATTGGTCACACTGGACATTTTAAAGTAATGGTACCCATGTCAACCTCCTTTTCCTCTCACAAAATTTGCAGTGTGCCTGTTTAAAGCCTTGTGACACTATGTAGAAAAACCACACATAATAAAAAATCCTCCCTTGAGTTCCTGTAATTCACATCCTTTCCATGAAAAATGGCAAATTCCTCCAGGTGCCTTAAAATTTATACTAGAGACTTTTTGGAAAATGTGTGCTAGTCAAATTATGAGTCTTCCTGTAGTTGGACAAAATTAAAAGGATTTCTTGAAGGAGTATCTTGATATATGGCTTATAGGCAGTGAGACACAATGACCTAATGATCTTTTCTGGTCTTAACTGTGTAAGACTATGAGTACCAGAAAACAATTCTAAAAGTCAACAGATGAGTCAAGATCATTTCAAACACTTTGAATCTGGTTCATAGTACAGCCCCAAATACATGCAAGCTATCAATATATATTTGATTTTCCAGTGGATCGATATCTCTCTTCTGATGCAGTTTAAAAAAAGGATAGTTGAGGATTTTGATTGAACAAACCCTGCTGGGGATTAGGATGATCACTAGCCTCAGATCTTTTGTCAGATGATCATTAGTGTAGTTAGCGGCTTTAGTGTATCAATCACACGACCTCTGTGAGTTAGAAGGATATCATTGTCCCCATTTTCAGTTGGCAAGCAGGTGCTAAATGATTTACTGAACACAGAACAGAGATTTATTTGAGATGGAGCAGGAAATTGAACTGTCCCAATTTTTATTTGTTGGTTGAATATATTTTGTAGACAAAGAACAATTATTCTTTTCAGTTATTAGACTGACACTTTTCAATTAAAGAAATGGTGACAGCAATCTGCAATTCCAGTCTGCAGTTGTCTTCTCCATTCCACACAGACAAGAAAATTATTTATAATAATAATTGTAAAGTTTTTTCTCATAACAAAATTGTGTGAAAATAGAAGAAACAACAAACTCAATTTTTAGGGAAAAAAAAAGTGTTAGTGAATACTTGCAAACCTTGCATCAAGGGTATGAAATCCAGTATTATATAACTTCGTAAGATATAAACTGACTTACAAGTACAGTCAGTTGCCTTTTTATATGCACTGCTATGTATTTTCAGCTGGAATTACATTTTCATGTACTATAGACAGGAAATGTCTATCACAGAATCATAGAATAGTTTGGGTGCGAAGAGACCTCAAAGATCATTTAGTTCCAACTCCCCTGCCATGGGCAGGGAAACCCGCCGCTACAACAGCTGGCTCAAAGCCTCATCCAACCTGACCTTGAACAATTCCAGGGATGGGGCAGCCACAACTTCTCTGGGCAACCCGTTCCAGTACCTCATCACTCTCAATGTAAAAAATTTCTTCCCTAGCTCTAATTTAAATCTACCCTCTTTCAGTTTCAACCCGCTGCCTCTTGTCCTATCACTACCTGCCCTTGTAAAAAGTCCCTCTCCAGCTTTCCTGTAGGCCCCCTTTAAGTACTGGAAGGCTGCAATAAGATCTCCTCAGAGCCTTCTCTTCTCCAGGCTGAACAGCCTCAACTCTCTCAGACTGTCTTCATAGGAGAGGTGCTCCAGTCCTCGGATCATCTTCGTGGCCCTCCTGGGCCACATAAACCGGATCATCTGCCTTCTTATAGGAACTGCTGTGCTGGAGCAGATCTGTGATTAGTTCAGCACTCTGTCTTTAACACTGGTCAGTTCCACATATATCAGAGGAAGATACAAGATACCCATGGTGGAAAATGATGGAGCAATCTGCCTCCTTAAAACATATCTTTGCGCTCTTGACAGTTAAAAATGACCTTGTGTCCTGAAGAGTGATGGTAATGACTTCAAGGATGAAGGACTGAAGCTTCTTGTTTCAAGCTGTAAAGTGTGACAAATATAAAAAGAAATATACTCTCCAAATGGGTTGTTGCAAATATGTCTCCTACAGTTCTCTGTGAAACATTATCTTGAACAGTACCAAGACAAAATACTAGACTATATGGACTACTAGTCTGATCTTGTCTGCTTTTTATTTCCTTTAAATACAGAGAATTAGGTATTGCCCTTCAGTTATTTTACTATACAATTTTATATTTATAAAGGTAGCCAGCAGTGGTGAGGATTAATATTTTGTAGACAACTATCTTCTAGGAACTGGGATAAGAGATGCCATGTTGCTTTACTGATCACGTTAAAAATTTGCCAATGGCAGAGTTAAAACACTGAATGGAAATATCGCTGCTGCTTTATACCTAAATTCTGAAGCATATATCAAACTTTAAATGAATAAGAGGAATTATTTATTGAATGAGTAGTCAGAATGTTGAAAAAAGTGTCAAAAGGTGCAGAAGAGTAATGTGATAGTACTTAATAGTAAAATAGATAAACCAATACTGAAGATAATAAAATTATGCACATTGGAGAAAACAATCCTGATTTTTTCATGTAAACACTGAAGAAGAGTTACTACTGGTAGTTTGCAACTACCAGTTGTAAACCTTACTACTTAGACAAAGATCTTGCAATTATAATGAAGAGTTTTATGAAGATATTAGACAAACAGTAAAGAGAAAAAAAAAAAAAGAGTGAATAATGAAATCAAAATGTTTAAGAACTATAATGAAAGGAAGAGAGAATAAAATCGTTCTGGTCCTCATATCTCCAAAAGGATAATAATACTTGAAAGGAAGCAAAGAAAGGCAGCAAGGATTTTCAAAGACATGCTAACACTTCCGTATGAGAACTGACCTTTAATCGTCAGCCATGTAAGTCTGTAAAATCATGGATGCCAAGAAGATGGTAAATAATAAATGAGTGTTTATTGTCTGTCAGAAAACAGAAATGGAACTAAAGGACTGAAATCATCAGACTGGAAGTTCAAAACACGAGATACGCTATCACTTTGCTCATAATTAATCTCTGTGCATGCAGGTAAACAATTATCTCAATTTACATAGGTGTAAAACGTTTCTTCTAAATCAGGGGAGAAAAAAGTCATAAAAAATTATTCAGGACAATAACTGCTGGCTAATGGAGAGTAGGAGCATACCTGAAAAATGGAATAATATGGTTGCTCCTTGCCTCTTCCCTGTCTGTCACAGACTGGTGTCAAAATTAAGGTAGTGAAGTAGGTGTAATTTTTTTCTGATCTGATATGGCTAATCTCATACAATATTATAGTAAGTTTAAGCTATTACAATGTCATTTCCCAATTTCTGTATACAGGCTTCCTTCCCGTATATGTATCGTTATCCTTGCTTTATTTCCTTCTTTTCTTAAGATACTGTATTTAATTCAATCTTTAGGGCTGTCTCATTTTCAAATGTTACCATATATTTACTAATATACTAAAATATATAATATTAGTAAAAACTAATAGTTTTTTATACATATATATGAGTATATATATACACATCAAATATATATGTATATAATATATACATATGCATTGTATATACACTACAGTGTGATTCAACTTTATACAAATATAATTATCCTTAGTAAATTTCTGCTTGATTTGAGGGACATTTTCCCACCACTAGCATTAGGTAGTTTAAAGATAACAGGCCATATGGTTATAGAATTCAATTCTGAACTTTAATTAGGAGCTTATATCAACTTCTGAAAATCCAAGTGTCAGGAAAATAACTGAGAAAAACAAAATCTTCAGTCATAAGATAGTTTTGGATTCAGTTGAAGAATTTGACGCTCATTTGAAGCAAAGCATCCTCCCTTCTGGCAAAATATTACTGCTCCAAAATAACAACCATGAATGTAAAGGACAGTCTTCCAGCTTCCTGTAACAGAATTTGTCTTAAAGTCTAACAAGACAGGCAGCAGAGTTGGTTTATGACTTTCCTGTTTTACGATATAGTCATGTCTACTATTGATACTCTAAGCCAATATTTTAAAAGATACACACACATTTTTCTAACCAAAAAATATTTTTAATATAACCTGTAGGTAGAATGAAAGAAAATATATTTATTTCATTGAATCTAGATTTCAAAACAAGCCAAAAAGTTTATGAACTTTCTCCTTTCAGATAAGACTTCCCAGCTCTGTCTATTGTTGTCTTGGAATAAAAGCCCATTTTTAATTTTAAAACAACATATAGCTTTAATCAGATAATACAAACATCTCATTTTCCTTGCTGTTTCTCTGGTTTATGTTTGAAAATGAATGTTGTATTTATAAAAGTTGCCTGCTGAATTGCTCTGGAGATTATGCTTGAAGGTATGACTTCAATGTGCTCTGTATCTTATTTGTGGTAATCCAAGACATATTGTTTCTTATTGTTTTAACAATTTGAAGAACCAGCAACACATATTTAAAAAGCTACCAACTGAAACTTTTCATTACAGGTGGTGAAATTGTGATCTTTAGAGAACCTTATGTTTTCTGAAAGTCTTCCCTATTCAGATGTTCATTCTACATATACAGGGTAACACTACTTGTTTCATTTACAAAACCACACAAATACATGTGTCTTAATTACTGTTAAAGCATAATGATACCCGACAATCCGAATTCACTTAAAGTTTTATCGAAAGAAATCACTTGACATTCTCAAGAAGATACCATTCTCAAATATACTAAATTACAAGCTATATTAGGTGAGCAAAACAGATACACATTCATAAATGACAAGCTATATATAAAGGAATGTTTTCTGTTGAGAGTTTAATTACAACTCAAATCCAAATGTTGAAAACTATGATGGGCAAAATGAATAAAAAGTAAGACTATTACTTGGATTCCGTTTTGTTCATACCAGAAAGTAAGGAGAAATGAGTAACATAGGCATGTTTTGCAGAATTTATATTTTAAACTTAAACCTAGAATTTCTACATGGAAGAAAGCAAAATTTTGTATCAACAGTGCAATCATGTAAGAGGTTTATTACATGCTTAGGCAGCTAGGCTGAGCCCAACTCCATCCTGCCACACTTATGGGGAACACTAGGAACATCTGATACTAGGAACAGAGCCTGATAAAAACCTAGCCAAGACAGGTGTATACTTCAGTGTCAGAATTCCTCCCTTACTCTCCCCTTTCCATCTCTCCCACTTATATCCTCAGAGTATATCAATTAGTTCCGATCAAAAGCCTTTTAGAAATTCTTAAACTTAATTTAGCAGTGCCGTGCTGCCTGGCCTGGGAGCCAACAGATGGTGACCATGCTCCATCCAAGCAACCACACCAGCCTCAGCCCCAGCCTTACCAGCCACTGCGTGGCCTCAGGTCGCTGCAACCCAGGAGTGGGTGAGTGCCCCTGAAAGAAGGGCTCCTGTAACAGTTCCCACGAATTCTGCTTGCCACTCATTCCCTTGCTTTTGCCTTTGAATGCACCACATCCTTGCAACTGCTTTTCGGTGCCACAGCACAAGTGCTTTCTTTCTGTTTTCTTTTTTTTTTTCTTTCCTTTGAATCTTAAAGAAATTGAAAGCATAACATTGGGTAAAAAATATAAATAAATATAAAATAAATAAATACATGAATAAATATAAAAAGTAACTTCCCCTGTTCTTCTTGAGAATATGCAAGAACATATGAAGGGTTCACAGCAGCAGTGTTTTTCCCTGTAGATATATACATGAAGTATTGCCAAAAATAAACAACAAACAAAACCACAAAACAACTAGTAAGGAAAAAGACACCCAGCACCTTCTTAAAGAGGTTTGTTTTTCAAAATGTTGATATTTATAGACTGGTCTCTATATTGCTGTTTTGTTTTGTTTTGTTTTCTTTCAAAAACAAATTTCAGAAGGCCATCTGCCTAGTTACCTCAATGATGTCTTCCTGGCTTTGGTTCAGCTAACTATCATTTTCCAAGGAAATTCATATTTCATTTTATCCTCAGTAAAGATTGACTGATGTTCTTTCCTAAACCGTGACAACCCAACACGACATCTAAGTGCCTGCTGCAGAAGAAGAAATGACCGTTGTTTATTTGCCAGGTGTCCTGTAGCTTTCCAATTCTCTTTACCAGCTCCAACTTAGCACTGAGCTGGGCTCAAGCTGAACGTCATAAACGGGTCTGTAAAAACTCTTTTCAAATCCATCAAACTCTTTTTCTTTGAGAAATATCAGTCATAGCTTGGTGGACATGGTCGCACAAAGACCCTCCTCGGGTAGATGTTATGGTCAGCCACCTCAGTTTTTGAGTTAGTTTATGCTGGTAGGGTGAAATTGCTTAAAGAAGCATAGTAGAGCAATGAGACGTAGCTAATGCATATTCTCCAGTTCTAAAGATTTATGTTTAAATTGTTGTTTATTGTTTTGCCAGTTCGTTGGGTTTACATTTCAATGCAATATAGAAGAAAAGATAAGCAGCGGTGGTCCGTTCGATAATGCCAAAAATTAGGTTTCCTACCAACATTTCACAACCTTTTCTCCAATTGGAAGCCTGACTTTCCACTTAGAGGTAAGTAGCTTATATTTGATGCTGTTAATAAAGTACTAGTTTTATTCCGAAGTAACTTATACCAACAGTAGTTCCAATACCATGGCATTGCTATCTCATGAGATATCCCCAAAAAACAACTGAAAATACAATAACATAGTGGGTGATTATTTTTTTAAGTTAAAGACGTATAGAATTCCAATCTAATGGATTTATTGATGGTAAAATGTGATGGTAAAGGCTCAAGCAATTGTAATCCCTTCCTCTTTTGTTACCCATGCTGAATGCAGTATACATACTTTTATATTAACTGTTATATTCTTCACCCTTCATGATTTACAGTCTAACAAATGTCATCATATAACAAATTTTACCTCACATTTAGCTTTAATCATCTTGATCTTTTGCTGGGCAGTTGAGGACATCTGCATTCCCAGGGCTAAACAAGCTTTCTCTCTAGAAGCTTTGATCAACACAAAAGCATCTGCTACGATGACAGTTGACTATTACTTGGAAGACTGATTTTTTTTCTAATTGCTTGCATAACACTGAGGTAGAGTGGCAAAAGATTTTATGATTGCAAGTCCTATTTCTAGGACTCACAAAAAAAAACAAAATATGTTTTTCATCATCACAAAGCTAACAGCAGGAGAAAAAGGATTATTAAGCAAAGAAATGCACTGATGAAATATGAATCTGAAGGTTAGGTTTGAACATTCTATCAGTGCAGCAGTTTCAAGCACAAGAATCTTTTATATTTAATACTTGTAAGTATCTGCTGCTAAGCAGCTAATAAAAGTCACTGATTAGCACATCATGAAGGAAAAGATTAAAGACCATTTATTTGATTCCTCACTTCCAACATAATTTCAGCATTTAGAATACAGTTTTCCATTCTAAACTTTAACCTATGGCTCAGAATGAGAGCTGCGGTGAATGCATTTGTATCCACTGTCTATTTGAAAGTAATTGGTAGCCTGCCATATTGTAATTCAGCATTTTAGACCTCAATAGGCACTAAATTCTTTTCATTGCTTTTGTTATTATTAGTAGTAGCTGAAGGAATATATGCACAGTAGTAGGTAGCCTGGCACTAACAAGAAACTTCAGGTGATGGCATATTTTTGAAACAGCTAGGAAGCTTACTTGTTCAAAAACTCTCAAAAATATAACAAATAAGAGATAATCACTTAATTATGCACTTATGGTAAATGACTTTCGGGAAATGAGTATGAGCAACTCACATCAAAGATTTATAATCCTTATTTTTGTAATTTGATCTACAAGTTTCGTTATTTGAAACATATACACTCAAAGAGCAGGACAGGATTTCCACATTGGAAGGTGGCCACTTTTCTTTGCATTCTGGTCCATGGGGTATTGCTCACTTTAAAAACTCATCTTCAACAAACAGAAATAAACACATAATAAAATGCAATCTCCTTTTTCCTCATTGCAGCTATGTCCAGTCCAAAAAAATAACTGAGACCTGGTAGCTGTGATTTGTCCTTCGGTTCATGCACCTCCATCTCTGCCAGCCTGCTGGGAATGGGCGTTGCTGCCGCTGGGGTATGGGAGGCAAAGCGGGCTCCACTGTTCTTTCCAGTCACAGGACAGATCATATATATGATAGTGACAGTTTATTACAAACTAACAATAGTCAGATGATAACTAATTCGAAAAGTGGATTATGTGAACTTCTAGAAGCATCTACAGGATTTTAAATAATGTTATTGTAAGGGTCCTGTGGAAGCAAAAGCAAGTTCTAGGCTGCTAACTGACTGAGAAAGGATGTATTATTTCTGTATGTTAATAAATCACTAGAATTCTATAGATCACCTTAAGAAGAAGATAAACAACTTTTTAAAAATATTCAGAAAAATCAGTTAAATTATCCCCAGAATAACAGAGCCATATCTGAAAATACCACTTTTCCAATACTCATGTTGTCATCTTAACTGTGATAGGAAAGTATTGCCACATCTGCTTATGTTAATTAACTTCAACAACATTAAAGTGAACACAAATAATGCAACCTTTGAGAATGGAATAGCTGAAAACTCTAATGATGATAAAATATATTAACATTTATTTAATTTTTATATTAATATAATTATCTCTAGTAACTTAGAAATATTGTAGCATGAAAAAATATCATAGAATCATAGAACCATAGAATGATAGAATGGTTAGGGTTGGAAGGGACCTCAAAGATCATCTAGTTCCAACCCCCCTGCCATGGGCAGGGAAATCCTCCACTACACCAGGTTGCCCAAAGCCTCATCCAACCTGGCCTTGAACACTTCCAGGGATGGGGCACCTACAACTTCTCTGGGCAACCTGTTCCAGTACCTCACCACCCGATCATCCCTGGATATAACAAGTTTTCTCAGCATCTAGTATTTTAAAGGACATATCACTAGACCATAGCGTATTTTGGGGAATGCTGTTTCTTTTAATTAACAAGTGCTTCACTGCTTCGGTGACTTGTGATACTCAAGGAGTTAGAAATAAATTTGATAGACTTAAGGTCATGATATTTCAATGTAAAATAGCCAGGTATTGTTTTTCCCTCAAATTTACTAGTGTAAAAGAAAGTCAGATTTTTTTTTCTATTAAATTTTCCTGCGTGCCTTTTTGCTAGAAAATCTTTCTATGTTCTGCAAATCAAAATGGACTTTTTTTACTTCATTAGCTTTTCATATTTTTATCACTTTATCAAAGACAGGAAATTAATTGACCTCAGACTATTCGAAATCCTCTTTCCAGAACTCTTGAGCTACATATTTCTGTTTCATTTAACACATTGTTCATATATGTTCAGGACTCTATTCAGTATAGCAAACAAAAGAAAAACGGAGCCTATGTTTAGAAGAAAGTATTTAATTTTCGAATGTTAATTGTGGAGTTTTTCAAGTCCATGCACAAATAGACCACAACAGCATTTCTGCACCAAAAATTCTGCAAGTTGCATAGTCAGTCTGCAATGATGCTGGAGATACCAGCTGAATTCTGCATGAAACACATACCAAATAAAATATTCACCACAAGGATCCACTAATGTATCGTTCATTTTGCACAAGAGCTTTCAGGGCTGAGGACAGTACCAAGAGGTTCTTCCCTCACCTTCTCTGCTTACTGCCAATATGGTCGCACTGCAAAGGCAAAATTGCCACAACCTCTTGGGGGACTTCAAGCTGCAGCTGAGGCCCTACTCCAAGGAAGCAATAAAGGACAAAAGATTCCATTTTTGCTTTCTTGCTTTTCAGATTTTGGATTAATAACACAACAATTAGAGGATGAGAAAGAAAAAAGACTGATCAGCAAAATAAACAAAAAAATAGATGCTTTCTTCATCTGCCATCTTTGATACCTTTCAACAGTTATTTACATATTCTTTCCATCTCTCCTTGTATTCTGTTCTCCTTGAATTGTCCCCTTCCTGATTTTTGTACTCCACACTAATTTTCTGTCCCCTGTATTTGTCTCTCTATCTTCTTTTTCCATGCCTTTTCTTCCTTGGTTTGCACTTAACCTTAAAGTCTTCTTTAAGAACGGCTCATTTCTGTGTGCCAGCTCCCCTGTCATTGCTGAATTATCAGGCAACAGAGACAGGAGGAGCAATGAATGTCACCCAACGTAGCACTGGCAAGGATAGATGAGGTATTTTTGTTATAAAATGCAAAGAAATAATTTCAAACAATAAGAAAGATGCAAAGAAACAATTTTCCTTAACCACAGAGAAATATTAAGTTAATATTAAGAGCTATTTGTAGCTAAATAATTTTATTCTTCGTTCTACTCTAAATATGATTGCAGTCTGATGGTGCTCGTTTCAACTTAATGTATCCCCATATACTCTAGGCCCACTGGTTTATTTATGTTCAGTGTTTCCAAATCTGATTATCATTATTGTTTAAAGGTTAAATATGTGATTGCTGTTAATCTCCTTATGGTTTAAGCTAACTCAAAAATATTGCTCTGAATTATGTATTGCCTTTTTTCTTGTATTACTACATTCAGAAAGCACTCATTTGTTCTAAAAACGTGAGCGATGAAACCTTTGCCCTTACTTTTTGGCCTCATACTACAAGCATCAGACAAAAATGCTCATCTCCCTCCTAACATGAGCCATTCACCAGTCCACTCTGTGCCATCAAGTGTTAAAATGGTTTTTACAACCTAGTCTGCGCTTGTGCATGAGTAACAGTTGACTAGTTGGGAAAATAATTTTATTGCTGGTGTGAATCGAATTATACTGTTAGTACAGGGGAGCTGAGTGTTTCCAGACCCATTCCCTGTAAAATATTCTCCATTGTCTTTTTGCTGTAGTATGAAGACATGATTATTTAAGGCATGAATTTCCTATGTTAGCCTTTTTATTAGATGTAGGTTATATATATATATAAAAAAAGTCATTAGCTGTTCTCATAAGAGTTTGAAAGAGCAGAGATTGTAATGAAATGTGCAGTCATGCCCCAATTTTACCGTTCCCATGCTGAAATCACCACATAATAGCTTATATAAAGGAGAATGCTGAGATGCCAACTTGTCAAAGACAAAATCAGGGATTATCTCGGTGATGCATCTGTTTCTTTGAAGAAGACTCTCTTGGTACTTGGCCAAGTACTTATTTAGTTACATATTTCCATGCCTATCTGTCGGTCTCTTTTAGAACATAATGCACTACGGAGTTTTATGAGATTTTGAGGATTGTGATTTTGCATCTTTCCCTACATATTAGGGAAATCATAATTATATCTTTACATAAGGTATGCAGCTTGGGCTCTTTTTAAAAAAATTATTATTTTAGTAGCTGTCATAAACACTAAAGAGTAAAATGCAAACTCATTATTCCTTTCTACTTTGCATGCCAGGAATTTTAATTTTGCAATGCTTAACAACTCTACCATAAAGTTTCATTTACTCTGTATTTCACATCAATATATATTGTCAGAATCAAGCTTAATAACATATGTAGTATCTCCTCCTGAGCATGGGAAGGAATAGATCTGCAATCGAAATGGCATTATTCTTCATTCACTCTGCACCTAGGAAAGTCTCCTTCTAAACTTAAGTCATGCCTTCATACAAACCACACCTTCCTCTAATATCACACTCTGTTACATTATGTGTGATTTCTAGTCTAATGTGCTTCTGCATGGTGCTTTTGTTTTTGCAGAGGAAAGAGAACAATTTCCTTCATAGAAGAACAATCCAACAACTTCTCTAAGTGAGATAGGATCAATGCTATTTTTCTTACTTACGTACTGTATAGATTTTTCAAATACATACAGATCTAGATGACATTCCTCTATCAAAATTGTAATCATGTGGATTTCAATACTTTTTTACTTGAATTATAATGGTCTTGCCAGTGAATCCTATGCTTTAGTAGACAAAATGTCATTAAAGTACATTGGAGAATAAATCATACCAGCCTATCCTTCTGAACAGTAGATGGAAAGTCGGTAGATTTAACAATACATTGATTAAAATGTCCTTCTGATGGAAAAGGTGTACTATAATATATCACAAAAGCACAGCAATTTTTCACATACCCTGATATATCAGGGAAAGCTCAGTTTCTATCACAGCTTTGTGTTGTGTGTTGTTTGGGTTTTTTTTTTTGAAGGAGTAGATGTTGAGAAAGCCCAGTGCTGAAAATGATCAATAAACTACTTTATCCTCATTTTACTGTCATTATAAGGTGGGAGAACATATGCATTTTACTACTACTAATAATAATCATTATACTGCAAAGATATAAAGAGATAATGCAAAGAGAGCGGAAAAAAAAGAGAAAAAATCCTTATTTTTCAAACGCTATTTATATTTTAAAAGCAACCAAGGAAATGAAGTTTTGGTGGGTTTTTTTACATCATGTCTAAAAGTGATAAACTGAAACAGGGGAGATTTCAACTGGATTTAAGTTTAAAAATTTCCCTGTTAGGATAATGAAGCATTGGATCAGATTGTCCAGAGAGGGTGTGGAAAATCTGTCCTTGGAGGTTTCCAAGACCTGACACAACAAAGCCGTAAGTGACCTGATCTGAATTCAATACTGTCATTGCTTTGAGGTCCTGGTTGAGGAAAGGTTGGGCTAGAGACTTCTGTGGTCTCTTCTCTCCTGAGTGATCCTATGATTTGTCAATGAGGTAAGGTGTTTAGATCCTTGCTCGTATCGTTATATGGTAAGCAGTCAGTAGTTCAGCACGGCATCAAGGATAAGCTACTGTAAATATCGACTGCAAGAAAGAAAGTTTTTACCAATAACAACATTTTCACATTTCTGTCATTCTCCGTTTTCCTAGTGCTTTGATTCCAGCCCCACCTCCACGAGAAAATTCAGTATGATTTTAAGGATGTGTAGTCTCTGGATCAGATGATTATTTGTCTATGTGCACGTGACATGCTAACTCATAAAAGTGATACCTACATTTTTAAAGCTTATTGAAAAAACACCACTTCAAAATAAAGAGAAAATCGAAATACATTAGGTGTTTTTCTAGTATAATGTTTTTGCAATGATTTAAAATAAGTTGAGAAGATTTCTGAGATCTGAAGGTCATATTTTTGCAGATACTTAGATGACTACAACACAGTTAGACATACAACACATTTAGATACTGGGCTGTTTTCCAGAGAGCCTAATTACCAAGATTTACTAGGAAATTATTAGCTCACCCTATTTCAGTTCTGAAAAATACAGCTATCCACTTTCCTTCATTTTAAATTAGCCTTAAAGTAACTAGTGTTTGAATTTAATACTTAAATTTTTTAATTATTGAGTCTAAAATCCTTTTAAAAAGATCTAATTTTTTTCACATCTACTGCTGTAAAAATTAGCCTTTCTTCTGTGTTGCATTCTCTGTTTAATACCAGTAATTGAAACTACTACTTACTTTAAAAAAAAAAAAAAAAACAAACAAAAAACAAAAACCAACAAAACTTGGCCTTACAATTTTAGGTGTCCCTGAAAAGCAAGTGACCAAAGGTCATTATTTATCCGCATTTTATTGTCTTACACTTGGTAGTCCATAGACTTTTCCAAAGCAACAAAGTTTGTTACGTGATCATCATGTGTATCTTTTTACCACAAGACACAACGATGCATCTGATGGGGTTCAGCTGCTTATGCACAGATGAGGCATGTCTGATGTTGTTTAGGTTTGCTGAGGTATCTGGTAGACACGGACTGTAGCAGGAGTACCTCACCATCCGAGCCAGGCAACTGGACACCAGAAAAGGCATTATGGAGCGTCTAATGTAATACTTACGTTAAGGCAAATGAATTGCTCCCTAATAGCCCTTATACAAGATTAACTAATGAAATATAGAGGAAAATGGTGGAATGTTAGTTGACAGACTGTTTGGAACTTCACATCTATTTTATTTTAATTACAGAAAAAAAGACCTGGCCCTTGATACCATCTATGTACATTCACTACAAAACAAGTAATATACCCTAATAAAATATTTTTCACAGGTTTATATCATCTCTTTGAAAAATTAACATATTAAATAGAAAATAATGAGGCTCTAGAAAGAAGCTATTCAATGACTCTCCAATTGATACTAGGTATTCCACCTATAGATCTTCCTTACAGGCCATCTTTTATAACTCTGGTGGTTTTTTAAATGATTGATATGAGATCGTCTGTTAAAGACCATATTTATTTCAAAATAAGTTACACAAAGTTATGGAAGAGTCCATAATTGCTCCAAGGAGCTATTATATTTAATCGTGTTAGTTTTGCCACACATTTTGTTCTTTTGTTAACATTTTGCTCACAAAAACTTAACCAGCAAATGCAAGCACTGTGGCTCCATCCAATGGATAATACATTAAGTTCCATCTTTCCTGAGGCGGAAGATCCAGCAAAGGGCTCTTTCATTAATAATTCCTTCCATGCTTCACGGGCTTGTCATGCATGAACAGCAACAGAGGATTTTATCTGTAGTAGCATCTGGAGATACATCACACATTGTTTCAACATTACCACAGAATATAGTACAGTAACTACTTTGCATCCTAGTTATGAATTTGATATGTTACATATTTATATGGGTCCATCCCACAGGACAGAATAATATCACATAAAATGAAATGTTACATCCTACTTCTAAAGCACGGAGAAGCACTGAGTGAGGTTCATCTCCCCTTCAAGTAAGCCATTCAGATCTCAGCTTTTTTTTGTAATTAAAGAAGTGGAGAAAAGTAGCCAGTGGCTCTGCTGACCTTTCTGTCTGTGGGTGGCATGAGCCTTCTTCCAGAGATGCCTTCTTTTCCATGGACTATACAGTAAGCATCAGGTGGCTACATCTTATTTCTAGATGATTAAATTTGGCCAAATGAATCCTACCTATATGTTCCATATCACAAGGAAGACATCACAAAAATGGCTTCTTATGCTAAATGTTATATTGAGGTAGAAATAAAATATAGTAAAACTTGGTGGTAAACAAATCCATTTTTTAATATGTGTGTGGGTTTTTTTCTCCCCACCCCCAATCCCCTCAATCTTGAATTGTTTGCTGTGGTTTACACCTCTGGATTATATTGCAGATTAATTACTTTCCATTCTTCCAACTAGTGAGGAGCATTAATGGTGTGGAAAAAAAAAAAAAAGAAATTCCAGCCAGTTGCACACAGGGTGCACACTCTTCACACACTCATCACTGAAATATGTATATTTCTCTGATATCAGGTACATAGGCAATGATGAATTCATTTCATAAGAGGAAATCAACAATGTCTGACAAAATTATTATCTGTGTTGTTCAACTAAGAGTTACCTTCCCAAATCAATTAATCTTGAGACTCTTATTTCCAACAAATTAATTTATTATTCCACATGCTACTCTTCTCTACAAAATCTAGCAAAACAATTCATGACAATAACGCTAATTTTTAAAGTCTCTTTTGTTTTTATTGTTTCATGAACCACCAACATGGTAATAAACATGAACCACTACAGACAATAAATAAAATTGTCTCAGGGCAAGTAGATTGCTGCTGCTTACAGTGAAGGTAGAGCTGAATGAAATCATATGGGCACTTAATGGGCACATATGGGCACATATTTTCACTTATTAAAGTGAAAATGTAACTATATCCTTCCAAATATACAATAACAAAATCTCAAATGCTTAAGCATTTCCATCCAGATTTAGAAATGTTTTAATCATTCTTTAAGGAAATATAATTTATTTTAATTATATGATCTACTGCTTTTAGTGGTGGTGGTGGTCAAAAGTAATGGTGAATTTTTTCCTACCAAAGTAATATGCCTTTTCTTCTAAATAGTGATTTTCACATTAGATTCTGTAACTAGAAGAAATATTGATTTTTTTTAGTGATGTCCTTTTGTATTGTATTTTAATTGATTTCACTTTCCTTTAACTAAATAAACCACATTCAGTCTAAGTTTAATCTGTAGGCAAATCCGTCTCATCATTTGCTTAGATGTCAAAAGCTTTACTTATGTTAACATTGAGGTCTGGTCTTTCGTTCTTTGTGCTAGAAAAATTCCATTTCATTGTTAACTTTTTTCAAGTTCTCAAGTACTAACAAGAAACTTGTCTTCAAAAATATAAACTCTAAATATTAACATTCACTGCTTAAAAGAATGAGATCAAATACTTTTGGTGATCAGTTTACTTGAAAAAAAGTACTAATCATTACTCACTTAAATATCAACTCATGCCTTTGAATCTGAATATTATATTTAGGCTTTAGGTAAAATCCTAAAATAAAATGAGGGAAAAAAAGTGTCAATAAACAATTTTAACTACAAAATAACTACATTAGCATAAGGTGAAGTGAAATTTCTGTATTTAATACAGAATTAATTTTTTCATGACTAAACCTACCCAAAACAATAGATAAGATGGATAAGGTTAGAGATGATAGATTGGATAAGGTTAGGTATGATGCTACACTTTTAAAACACATGAAACACGTTTAAGCACAAATCTATGGGTTTAAAAAGGAACTGTAAGTTAATCTGTAGTTTATTAAAATAAATAATTCATAAATTGACAATTTTCCCTAATTTTAATGATTTCTTTTTCATTGGTCTGATTGCTCCTATAGGTTATAGAGACATACCATACACTGTACCACACTTTCTGGGAAAACAAGGAAAATGGGCCTTTGGAAATTAATTTTTTAGCTCATCCTGGGCACAAATACTAACTACTCTAACAGTAACCAAAGGCATTAGTGTGCAGATTCAGAGAAAAACATCAAACTCAGATGCTGCCTCTGGCAGATAGTGGAAGAACTTTTCAGAGGTGACAACAGGTATATCCTTCTATCATATGGTGAACAACAGAAACTTTCTACAGAAACTTCAATAACTGGAAAATATTTAGTAATTTTTTTTTACTTGATTGATCAAATAGATATTAAAAGAAGTAACAAGTACTTTTTTTTCTTTTTTTTTTGTCCAAGGAGAAATATAATTTGGAATTCGTATTTTCAAATTTTTTAATTGGGAGAAGAATGAACAATTTTGGAACTGATCACAAAATGAAATGAAAAATAAATATTTCAAATCAAGTAAATGCTTTTGATAAATTCAGTATTTTTTAAGATTTATTTGGATCGACTTAACATTTTCTTATACAGTACATAAAGATGACTACTAACATGCATGTTCCGTAATGAGATTCCCTGGAGCAGGGGATTCTACATATATTTGCAAATTTTGGAAAACTGATAATGAAAAGGATTTGGTTTGGTTGTAGCAGGAAAATAGGACTTAGAGTAAAGTTCTAAACACACAATTTCAGTTGCCACCATTGACTTCTGGAAGTATTCGGCCCCTGTTGCCTCACTGAGAACACAATAGCCAAAATGTTGCTATCAGATTTCCATCCTCCCCGCCCTAGATCTGCCAATTGCATGCACCAAAGAGTCTGCTACGTGCATTCGGACAATGCCAAGTGCAAGAGTCCAGAGAAACCATTTTAACAGAAGAGGACTGATTCCTGAAGATGTTGCAATGGAGCCACGGCTACCAAAGTTCAAACGCTCTTCACTGCAGAAAGCTGAGTAGAACCTTAGACTTGTTATATTCTTCTCCATCATCTCAACTGTTTCTTCTGGAAAATTACTTTGGTAAAGCTAATTTAAAAGGAGTTCTGGGCTTTCTAGATAAGATAACAAATTAGATATGCTCAACGCATATGATCACTCTGCACATTGATACTTTTCCAGCTGGATAGTTGCTATAGCAGAGTACCAATTATTTAATTAACTTTAATTAACTCAGAGAGAAAAGGAAAGACAACAAAATCAAACAGAAGATGTAAAATGAGGGGTTAGCAGAAGATTCTTAGGTTCTTTGTGTGTGCCTGTTAAGGGTATGTAAGAGGACTGGAGAGTAAGGGAGGATGTGGGCACAAACTGGGCATAACACATCATGAAGCACACCACCCTGGGAATAATAAGACTTGCTGAGATACATCTGAAAGTTGGAATGGAGGAGTTCCTTACAGGGCATCCATTTTCTACCACAGTGATTGAAACGTTGGGAGAGGAGATGGAGATAAACAAAAGGGAGACAAATCAAGTGATGTAGGCCAGCGGGAGAGAGCAAGACAGAGGAGGGAAATGAGGGCAGATGATCAAAAGAACACCTGGAAACTCCTATGACAGGAGCTGCACCTACTGCTTCTTTTTGTTCCACCATCTGCAATGGCTTATCCCTTGCGAAGCATCAACATTTTCATGGGTTAAAGTCTGCAAAAAGCATGCCCTGCTCCTTTATTGATGTGAATACAGAAAGCACCACACAAGTCATTGGGAATGAATCCTGTACACCTACAGAGAACCTATTGTGTTTCGCTCATTAAAAATAAAAAAATAATAATAAAAAAAATCCCATGAAGTGTTGGGTCTTTTCCATGAGTTAGAGCAGAGTGGTCAACTCAACTGCTTAAAAGACAGCAAAGAAAAAGTTAAAACATAGGAGGGAAAACTACCACTGAACTCCAATAGGGCAAAGAATGCTATGAGATTCCCATACCTTCTAGTAGATGAAGGGATGAGTGAGTCCTCCACAGTATCTTTCAGTTCACATCACCATGTGTGTTCCTAAGGTGCAGAGCTTACACATCAGTCAGAAGCTCTTGGGAATGCAAATAGGAATAACCTTAGCAAGTTCTCAATTTAAAGGTAATACACATCAGATGATGCAACATTTTATTAACTTTGTGAGTGTTGTGGTAGGAGTAACATTTTACAAAGGACAAAATTATCTTGATAAATTCTTTTCTCAGTTTTATCACCAACAAATAATCAGATAATTTGGTATTTAATAGAATGAAATGAAGCTTAGCAGAAGTCCCTCTTTTAAATAAAAGCAGTTATTTCCTTCACTTGCATTAATAGCAAAACTATAAAATTAAAAATATATCTACTGCAATGCACATCACCACTTGCTTATGTCTCATTCACTTCAAATAGTTGGTTTATCTTATGTTGTACCAAGTTTGCTCTAAGGCAATGTCTTTCATTCTTTAAAGAAACTTCCAGAACCTCCTGTGACACCAAGTAAAAACAGTACTGCACTGAACGTCCTTCTCATCACCAGCAAAATGATATGAACTATTTGTACCAGCATTTCAGCCGAGGTAAGGATATCAACGTCAAGAAGTATAAAAGTGGGAGCTTGTCATTCACTGCCGTGAGTCAGGTACAATCTATGTATGCCTAATTTCAAACAAGATAAATGTCTACCTATAGAAGAAAATCATCAACTACAGAAAATTTTGACGGGCTGTTGCTCACCAGCCTGGGCTGCGGCACCAAGGACGCTGTTGCAACTTCCGCAGCCAGGAGGAAATGGCCTGCCTCTTGTAGGCAAGGTCTGTACCTTGAGTTAGTTCTTTAGTTGCATTATCTTTAATTGGTCCAGCTGGCTAATAATAATTGGTTGCCATAATTCTTTAACTCAGTCCAGCTGGCTAATAATGATTGGTTGCCATAACGGGCTTTCTTAAATGGGCAAGCACATTGACCAATAAAGGGACAAATAATGTTTGTCTTTATTTTATTATGCATTGCTACATAACATTATTATATAGAATGATAGAATCATAGAATGGTTTGGGTTGGAAGGGACCTCAAAGATCATCTAGTTCCAACCCCCCTGTCATGGGCAGGGAAACCCTCCACTACACCAGGTTGCCCAAAGCATCATCCAACCTGGCCTTGAACACTTCCAGGGATGGGGCATCCACAACTTCTCTGGTCTATCTGTTCCAGTGCCTCACCATCCTCAGAGTGAAAAATTTCTTCCTTATATCTAATCGAAATCTGCCCTCTTTCAGTTTAAACCCACTGCCCCTTGTCCTATCACTACCTGCCCTTGTAAAAAGTCCCTCTCCAGCTTTCCTGTAGGCCCCCTTTAAGTACTGGAAGACTGCTGTAAGATCACCCCGGAGCCTTCTCTTCTCCAGGCTGAACAGCCCCAACTCTCTCAGCCTGTCTTCATAGCAGAGGTGCTCCAGCCCTCGGATCATCTCCGTGGCCCTCCTCTGGACATTAGTTGCAATTATTTGTAGAAATTTTGTTACTTTATCTAAACCAGAGTTTTATACTATGAAAGTCTTTCTGTAAAGCTTATGAATATCTAGGATTGTCTCTTTTATGTCCGAATTTCTATGCATTTCTACTCATAAAACTATGAAGTAGGTGGAATGATAGTGAGGGAAGTGGCATGTGCGTAGACATTTCCACTCTTAAAAAAAAATAATAAATCCCTGTTTGGGGAATTCCTTAGCTGACAGTAGACTTTGTCATTCTGTGAGGTTTGGATGAAACACCTAAGAAACATTATTTCTTGGTTTCATGTAAACCCATTGAGATTTGATGTTTTAGTATTTTTTACTTTCATGGGTGGGGAAAGTGTATGATCAAGCAATTAAAGATTACAGTATAATGCAGCTACTTAAGAAATTTTCAAGAAATACTCTCCTTTTAAGGATTTCTTTTTGTAACCGTAATATCTCTTTTCTTTTTTCCTTTTCCCCCATCCAAAAGCAACTCTCTATGCCTGTACTTCCTCTTCCTGACCAGAGCTAGAGATGCTTTTGTGACAGAAAAATAGTTTGTCATTTCTTAGCTGGGATAAAAGACTGTTCCAGTGTGCTGCTCAACAGAACAAAATATGAAAGGGAAAGCCTGCAAATGTATTACAGAAGAAATTCAAAGTCTATTAGTGCAGGAGCAAAGACTATGACCCTAGAAAGATGGAGAGCCATTTGGCAAACAGTTCATTCAAAAAAGAAAACACATACTAGGGCTGTAGGTAGTAACTTAAATTCTCCTCTTCAAAAGCCCGGTATCCACACTGTTTCCTTTATTCTTGTTTCTGGATAGCTTTGTGGCAAAATTTTCACACATGCACAGACACAGACACACACACACATATATAGCACCCTGTAAAAATGATTATCGCCAACTGGTAATTTTAATTTTAGATCTCTGAGATGACAGATCCTTGGTCTGTTCTTCCACCTCAGTTCACTGAGGGTTGGAGTACTAGTATTTTTTCTTATCTAACATTATTTTGCTCTGTGTAATAGCTGGGAATCTTTTTCAGATTTGCTAAGAATAGTGCTGAAGAAGTGCCAGTGTCCCATATTTTAGTCATAAAGATGAGGGAGAATTTTGTAAAGTGTTTTTATAAAAATCACTAATCTAAAAGATTACAAATCTTTTAGTGTGATCACTAATCACTAATCACAAATTCTAGAAGACCTCACTCTAATTTGTGTTGTGACAAGCAGAAAACAGTCTACACCAAAATAGTTTTTGCATGTTACTCATAAGAAAGACAGAAAGTACACAGAGCTGTAGAGAGGATCTCAAATATAAGTTTACAGCTGCAAGTTGTCAGATTGAGTGGAACTGAGAGAGACATTTTAATAAAGGAGAAAATTTTCTATCTCAGATGCTCCTGGATAAAGATGACTCTGCAGCCCCATTGCCAAAATTGGCAGATAAGCAATGAAGTTCTGTGGCAGCTCACGTATGCTAATGACGAGCAAACATAATTTAATTTTGGAGAAATGTCAGTACCTATATTTGGTCTACAGTTCAAAAAAGATGTTGAGTAATTATTTAAGATTTAGCATGCACTGGCAATGATCTGGTCCTCTCAAATATTTTGCTTTCCACACTGTATATGTTCTTCATTCATTTACATTTGGTGAAGATTTTCAAAGAGTTAGTATAAAAACAGTGGCTATTGAAACATATCGATAATGACCAAATTTCAGTTTATCTCCTTTTAAAACAGTGTATTATGATGTAATAATGATAGCAATATAAGAATAGAAAAAATGATTACACTCTAAAACAGTTGCAGAAGACTGTCATGAAATTAAGATCATTCACTGATTCCTTACACACAATCTATTTCTGAAATGAAAAGTTATAGCAGGGCAAGTTGAAATTTCTCAGTTTAATTTGCTCGAGATCTCTTCAATAGCACTCTATGGCCAAGGCCCCAACTCTCCTAAATCTGAACACTTATCTGTCATACACCGCTGAATAAGTCCAGTACAGAATGTATGAGCTTTTTAGGACAAAGTCCTAAAATTCAGGCTTATTCCTGACTACATTTGGCCTACACAACCTCTACCTAAACCAGTCAATCTTAAATGTAAATACCCTTTCACTACTGTACTCAGAGTTACTGTTGGGTTTTAGTCTTTTTACACATATGTACGCACATATATATATATTCTATTTAACGCTCACTAAATCGTGGATAATGTCAATCTTCGTGGTAAGATCCTTACATTTAGAGTAGTCAGCACCGAAATTGGTCACATACAATTCGTTAATATCTGTTTGCACTAACTGCAGCAAAAGCTTTTCTATTCTGTCTCTAGTGAGCCCATCATTCAACAGGGTTTCACCTCAGAGTAACACATCTATAATACATGTTACTATCAGTTTAAAGAAGACTGCCTTTTCTTTGTATTTCCACGTATATTTTTCACATTGCTTCATAAATTTTTCTATCTGGAAAGCATGACTAGTTCATGCTATCCCTTAGCAGAGGCTGTTGAATTATTACTGCTTGTATGTGTTAAACTTACCACTTTCTGACAGCTTATCTTCCTGATATGAAGGCTGCAAGAGATGAAGAACCTGTCATCAGCCGGCAGCTTGTTAGCTTTTGAATCTCTTCTTGTTCCCAGTACCAGTTCCAGAGGACGCAGGGGAAGGAGCAATGTTTTCTCTAACTTTGTATTTTTGGATATTTACATTTGTGCTGCCTGAACTGAGGTACAAATAGTGCCCAGAAAAGAAAAGAATAGTGAAGCTGAGTGGCATGAAGATATTCCCACAGTCCGTAAGAAAGAGCATAAGTAATTAAGCAATACTAATGGTGGGGAAAGATGTCAGTCCAGATATAAAGTCTTACAGAATAAATCTGTGCTTGCCTTAATATTTCATTTTCTGGTTTTTAGAAGTTTAAATTTAATAATTTCTTACTCTCTGAGTGTATGAGACATGATGGAGTAATTTTTATTGTGTCAACGACATTTTGAAGTAATGGTCAAAATGGCAGACTTTTGTTTGGATTTTAATCCACAGTGTGCTGTAGAAGTGATTAAAGAGGAACAACGTGAAGTTAGCATTACAATTTCTTCATGTGGCAAGAGATATCTGTTTTAGAAGGGTGCTACAGAGCACTCGATTACGTGATCAACATTACATGCTTGTAATACACTCCCTTGTAACCAAGTAAACCACTAAACAGAATCCCTAGATGGATCTGAGAAAATCTGCAATTCTGCAACTGTGATTTGTAGAATGAGTGTAAGGGGGAAAAAGAAATAACAGTATCTCGAAATAACCATCACCCAGGTAAAGGATAAACAAAGCTTCTAGTTCCTTGCTAAAATGATGTTAAGAAGCAGGCATCATTTTTGTCCTGCAGGTAAAAAGCAATCTTATCACATAAGGGGATGGACATGATTCCAGACACTGGCAAACACCTGTAGATGGATGAAGAACCAGCCACTCCGCAGAATAGCAGCTAGGAGGGAATTAATATAGAGTAGAGAAGGGAATTAATTTATCAGGTATAATAATTACACACTTCTGTTTCTAGGAGATTCTTGAACATTAGTATTTTCCTTTTTTGGTACGATTTTGAACAGTTCAGCTCAAGCTTTCTGAAAGTGTGATTCTCCTTTTTAACTTGCTGTCTTTTTGTAGCCTTTTAACGGCTCAAATTTATAGAACGCCACTGTCAAATGATTAATGGAGGAAAAAAAAAGATTACTTTAGGGATTGATATTTATTTTAATTACAGATGATAGATAGAAATAAAAGTTCTGTATTTTTCTTCTTTAAAAAAAATATTTTCAAAATACTTGCAAGCACTTTTGAGCCCTTTTATGACCTTGTCAAAGAAACACTAGCATCACCTCTTTGAGACTACTGCTTTGCCGCCTAGCAGGAGGGTCAGCAGGTATTTCAGATTCGATAGGCAAAGTAGAAATAGAGCACGCCAAAAGCAAATTTACAAGGTAGGGAATGTATTTTACTGAAATGTGAGTTTACTCTATGTGTCTTATGCTTTTTCCTGACTTTTTTTTTTCCTAACAAATGTATTGTGAGCATTCAATGAGAAGTCAAAGGCTGCTTGATGAGGTAAAACCTTGCATTTTTTTAGCTTGCCAGGGCACAATGTGCCAGGAAAAACATTTTCAGAACACATGAACACTATTTTAACATGATTCATTGTGACAAACTTGCTTAAACACAGTATTTTTCTTATATTAACACCAGAAAAAACTTAAGATACAGAGTTTAATCCAAAATTTTCTGGCAAAGGTAATTTTTCAAATATTTGCTTGAAACTCTAAGCTAGTTTCATAAACCTTTTACACAGAGAACAAATATTTCATGATGTTACTTATTTTATAATGTTCTGATCGCAGAGCTTGCTCAACAAAAAATAACCTATTATTTTATCGTCTTAGCTTTTCTTTCGTCCTTTAGACATCCAGACTGCCCTAATCAAAAAGGTTGGGAAAGTTGTCTACCCTAAAAAAGTTTGAGATCATCTATCCCAATGTATAAAAAAACCCGAACATAAAATGAATTTTGTAATGTACAATGTTCTGTTACTAAAATTCAGAAATGTTTTGCATAGATATTTCCACTTTTACTTGTTAAGCATGCAGTAACTCTACTACCAAGGTAAATGTGACCTAGAATATAATTAACCTTTCACTTTGAAAAAGAAAAGTTCTCATTTTCATTACTTTAAGACTTAAAAATGATGGCTTAAGTTACAAGTTAAATAAAACATGGCTTTTAGAAAAAATGGTTTCTCTTTTCCAAAGAAAAATATACTATAAAAATCCTATCCATCCCTCTCACCCCGTGTTTTCTTCTTTCCCCTGACCTATTAATTTGTAACAATGTTTTCCTCACTAGAATTAAATTCTATCATATGGTTTCCAAACTAATAAGGAAGACAAATGGCAGGACAATACTCAGAATACTGAAAGAAGAACACGTGGTTCAAAGAGTAAACATGAAACTTTTCACAGCTAATTTCTAGACCTGAATACAGCTCTGACATGATTTACAGGCTCTATATCTATGTTCCACTTAAATATGCCATTTTAAATTTTCATAAATGAAAAACAGAAATATAAAACAGTATGAAAGAAATATAAACCTGCTAATTTCAAAAGGAAATAAAGAGAAGACTCAAAGAATGAATACAAGAATAACTGTACAAGTGATAGGTAGATTTTGCATCAGTTGCTTACATAAGCGTACCAAGGGCAGGGAACCACTTCTAGGAAGAAGAACTTCTGCTCTGCAATGTTAGGTGAGCAGACAGGTAGAAATAGCAAGATTAGTGGCAGGATGACAGGAACAGTGCAATAATGGCACTGGCACATACCACAGAGAGAATAGAAATGTCTAGAATTACAGTAACCAAAAAAAAAAAAAAAAAAGGAATTTTTTTTTTTAAAAAGAACAGTCATCTTTTTTTTAAAACTGGTAACCGACAAGGAGAATTTCCTTCAAAGACGATATCTCCTCTTGGGCTATGAAAAAAGGCTACACTAAAGAGATGTGATTCTCACTCTGATGAGGTTGATATGGGATGGTGAGGACACCGGGCTAGAGAGGCCATTGGTCAGGTGGTGGTCCACGTTTGTAGACTCTACAGTGAGGCTGAGAATGGAATGGAAAAGGGATTATTTTTAATTATTCCAAGAGGCAACTCCCTTTGGACCATGTGAGCAGCATCATCAGGGCAAGCTCTCTCCTCGACTGTTACAGATGAATCTGTTTTGGGAATAGAGAGAAGATACTAGTCTCTTGGACTGCCACCTGCCTGGAAATTTCCAGTAACTTAATATTAATCAGCATTTGAAATTATTGTAAGGATAAAACCCCACCTTTATGAGAAAGTACCCACCACTATATTTTTTGTTTGTGTGTTTGTCTTCACTCTTCTCTCTCTTTTTGCCTTTTTCCTTGCAGATCCGTTTTATATATGACCTAAACAAGACCATCCTCAGCAAGTGGTACTTTCTGAGAGTTATTTCAAAAGTACTACAGGTCTTTAGAAAGAAGAATGTATTTGCCATTGAAAATTTATTGGATTTTATTTAAAAGGACCAAAATAAATTAGTGGTTTCACTATTTATGAGAATTCTGCTCCAAACACAGATTTCTAGCTTATTTTCAGCACATGAACTCCCACTAATGCAATACATCTTTTTATTGAGTTCATACTGAAAGACTCATATCTCCACTGTTAGTCTTCCAAAATCTCCTTTGTGCAGCTGAGCTATTTTTCAAAATCCAACAAAAGCCCTAGAGACCACTTTTGAACTCCAAAACACCTAGTTTCTTATCATTTTTTCACTTCTTGGTACAGATTTGCGCCAATTTTTACTCTCAGCTTGTTCCTTAGACAACCTACTGTTTGAGATGATTTTGGCATAAAATATAGCTCAGGAGAAAATAATGTACATTAAAAATAGCAGGAATTTAGCAGACATGAAAGGCCTACACTCACTTGTATTTACTTGTATTTACTTTTAAAGCCTTCATTCCAAGTTGTAGATACTTTCATGAAACACAGAATAACAAAATCTTAACATACAAACTTACAAACCACCTTTAACTGCATGTTCCTTCACTATGTTTCACACAAAGGTATTTCTTACAGAGACTAACTGGGTTTTCTCTTTTATATTTTCCTTAATACCTTATTCCAATCCATCATGGGAAAAATGAACAATGTTATATTATTACTGCAAAGTCATCAGATCTGAGTTCTGTCACAGCTGAATAGGGAATTCCTAAATCTAGGGTACCTGACAGAAAAAAAAAAAGTCATCCTGAAAAGCAAATTAGTATCATATTACTTGTGTTTCATTTTGAATGCAGTATTGAATTAATGATGAACTTACGCGGTGAATAACAAAGTTTGCATGTCAGAGTTTTAATATTGTAATTTCTTTTCCATTTGACATTATGTCTTTTTCCTTTATGAGTCAAGTTTATCAAAAGGGTTTTTGCTTTGTTGTGCTTTAACTTCTTCTTTGCTCTAACGTATCTTTTGATGCATAGTTTTCTCTAGTCTGATGGGCAGTAGTCATTGGTTTTGTGTTCATTAATAGTCATAAGAGATGTGAGATGGTCACGAAACAAGTCCCAAGTTTATGTGTAGGCCTGGATCTAATGCTGAAGAAATATAGCTGTTTAACATTTTGTAATGAATGTCTTTCTGAAAATTTTTTAAAACAATTTATAGGGAAAGACTGCTGTTGACACCTATCCTTTTCAAAAATTACTGAGAAATAAAAAGTTGTTGAAATCTTATCAAGACATTTCTAAAACAAACAAACAAAAAAGGTTGAATGTCAAGATAATGAGTCAAAGGAAAAAAAAGAACACCCACTGTTAACAGAAAAATGCTGGCCACAGTTTAATTCTGAGTCAAGATACAATGAAACAAAACATTTTGACTCGTCAAAAATATTTTAAATTTGGCATTTTATAATGCATATGATACTCTGATACACTTGAAAACATTAAAAAAACAAACAAACAAACTGAATTTTATGTGTTTTTATTGGGTTTTCCTGTTGTAGCTATAGGCACAAGCTTTTAGAAAGACATTTTTATTATAGAGGCTTGTAGTTCTAGAGGTCAGGGTAGAATGAAGAAGTCTCAGCATCCTCATTCTCTTTTCTTCCCAATGGGGTGAAAAAAAAGGTAAAACTGTACAGTTTAATATAATGATTATAGAAATCTCGTAGCTAGACACAGCTGACAGTTATTTCAGGAGCACGGCACCACCAAAAAGGCCCAGCTGACCTATCAGAGCATGGCTTTGGGCAATCAGTGTCCTCAGCAGACAGTGAGATGGCGTAAAGCAGATTCTCTAGGCTCAGATCTTGCCTATCTTATATTTTTCAATCACTTTGAATAAAATAAGCTCTTGATCATTCCCACCCCGTGGCTAGCGGAGTGCACATTGTGCTGCAGTTTGTACAGTTCAAGATAGCCACAGCAGTGTAGCGCCAGCAACAACATCTGAGAAACAAATCTGTCACCTAGTCACCTTCTGACTCTTCCTGAGTGTTCCTCTCTTACCCAGCGTGCCAGCTCTCCCAGGACCTTTATATAATCAGTGATAGAGTTATCCTAGTGCCTACCCTAATTAGCAAAGATCGACCAGCGTTAATATGTGGAAGTTATGTTATTATTAATACAAATAATTTGGTTCCCTCAAATCTGATCAAATTAAACAGAGAACCGGATTGACCAGTAATTAAATTAGGCAAAAATGAAATGCACAGTAGAAATTCACACTTTATAATCAGTTCTTTACACCGAGTAAAAAAATATACTGTAATTGCACAGCTTCCTTGTTTTCAGTAGTTCTTACTAGAATTGAAAGGAATGTGATTAGATTTCAAGAGAGATTAAAAGTTTCACTGGTGATAAAACATGTATATACACATATGTATTCATATCAGTTCAACAAAGCCATAAGCCTGGATTTAAATTTCTTCCTGCTTGGTAAAGTACATAAAAGCGTGTTTAACCATTTAAGGAATGTAGAAGAGCTATTTCCCTTGCTGCCGGCTCATTTACTGCTCACAGAAAAAAAGCAGTTAGATGATTGCTAAAACTCACAGTTTCCACTAATTTAGTACCAGTTAAAATATGTCCAAGATGCATGAATTTACATGGTAGTGTATGTGTGCTGGGAAAACTATAACTTGGCTTGAGTTTAGTCATTGCTGCACTTAAAAAAATTACAAAAATCCCAGAGAAATAGCAAAGTGACACATGCTATTTGTATTTCAAGAGCTTTCTACAACCAGGGGACTGATATGAGAGAGGAGAGTATCCCCTTATCCTTTGCCAGGTGACCTCTACTATTGAGACAGAGGGATTATAAAGTTTTAATTCTGAAAATAATTCAGTTCTTCTAGTTTGGACAACAGAGTTTATCCATCTTCCACTGCTTGAGACCTGGAGTGTCTAAAGTGTTTATCATCAGATTACCATTATTATGCCTTTTTGCCTATTTTAACCTGGTCATACAGCCATGCTGACATACTGTTTCTGGCTGTGCATCTCATGTGCTTTCCTAATACTTCTTTCACCCTTCTTTGCTCTGCAAGTTTGCCCAGTAGCTTAGGGAATGTCGCACTTGACCTTTTCAAAAGGGCAAGACTATTGCTTTATTTATCCCACAGATATCACAGAACTCTGTTTCAACAGAGCTAGAAATAAGTAACCTGCAAACTTTAACATTGTTCTCCCAGCTAGCAATCAAACTGCTAAGGTGTGGCTAATTCAGACTTTTTTTCTCCTCACACAGAACATGCTTTGCATAAATGACATTCTTCCAGAACACAAGAACCTCTTCAACTTTGTCAGCTAAATTCTACTTTGCAGTTCTTCCTGTAATGTCTGCAATTTTTACCACTTTAGATATTTGTTTGTATTGCATCTGCAAGAATTTTGTATTTGCAGTTTGAAGGCATATGAATTTTACAGTCTATGCTTGCATCAAAATACGACCTTTTGTGAAAAAAACAGTAAAACTTAGTACACTATAAGGCACCTTCCCTTCACTCTGCCTTCTCTTAAAATGTTCACAGATCCAAGAATTTTTTTGTCAAGTGGGTTCTTTTCTGTCCTTCATGTGTTGAAGGTGAATATCCATAATTTGAAAGTCTTTTTTGTTCAGCTAGAACTGAAATACATGTGTATGTGTGCGTGCACGCACGTATGCTTGTATGGATGCACATGTATAGATATGCATGTCAACTGAGGAAATAAAACCCAATATTTATCTTCATAGAAGATTGCAGCTAATAAGATACTAACAGTGTTAGCAAGAAGTCAGATCAGAAACCCATGAACTGCAGGGTGAGGCAAAAAAAATAATATTAAGATAGAGCAAAAGGCACATCTAATCTTTCTAATTAAGAATTAAATAGGTGATCATCTTGTCATTTTTTTTTACTTTTTTTCACTTGATACATTACCATAAATATAAAAAAGAAAAAGTCTCCTCCAAGCCATTACAAATGATATTTAAGGAAATTAACCCTCGCATTTGGACTTGCTTATCTAATTTATTATACATTTCTTGATCCCTGAATTAAATATATTAAGACACTGCAGGAAAACAAAACAAAACAAAACAAATAAACCAACCAACCAACCAACCAAACCTTCAACAAATTTAACAAGAACTATAAGTTTTGAGTCTCTTCTGGAATGTAAAAGACTAAAATACTTACAAGACTTACAAGAAAGGTATACATAGTGATCCTACCTGGAGGACCATTGTACATTGTGGAGTTAGCGATCTACATAGCAATTCACTCGAGCAGGTGTTGGACACAGGATAAACTCATTTGACTAACTGTGAAGGACACACCCATACATACTGCCACTTGGCACCTGGCAATGACACTAACATTATACCCTTGTCTTTATTTTTTGATTTTTGTACATCTAAGAAAATGTTATAAAAAGTCGAAAGACCACAATGTTCTGAATCTCTGCCTGGACAGGATTTTCGTAGCATGCTATGCCTGACTGTACAGCCCCAAAGCTGCACAGCTCGGGATTCCCAGCATCTGAAGGAACATAAGTTACTATCCTCTTTTTCTTTCTCATTATGGCTCAAATAAATTGTAGTTTAATCCAATACCTTATGGAGTACCTTTTTTACTGGGATCCATAAGAAACACTAGCATTGGTGCAGTACAGAATCAGGGTTCTTATTGCAAGTCTTACTTCACAGAAGAAGGAATAATTTTATCCAGTATCCAGTAAGTAATGTGTGCATGTTTTCTCATGCATTAACAGCTCGTTTTGTAAGTTAAATAATATAAATTCCCACATATTATATACATATAAATTATATAAAGGAAAATAAATAAAATATTGATACTAACAAATACATACTGAGAAAGAATTGAAGTATTGTCAGTTCAACTCGGCAAATCATGTTTCAGAAGTGATTTGTTTCTATTTTAAAACTTATCAGATCACCTTTCAGTTAAAAGGTACAGGACTTTGTAAGTCACTCTCAGTACATTCTATTAATTAAATGAGGCAAGCAATATGTCTGATTTAGATTAAGTAAAAGAAAACCAAAATAGAATTGAAAAAAACAATGAATTAGGCTAATGTTGGCTGTGAGACATATCTGTAGGATGAGCAGGTAATAACTGAAATGAGAAAATTCCAAGGAAAAAGGATATTGTCTCGTAAAGCTATAATTTCTATACATTTAAGTACATACAGCTACCTTCATATTGAGATGTAGTGTATCTTTCAGCAAAGATTAGAAAATAGTGATTTATAAGATGATTAAACTTTTTTTAAAAATTCAATATTTATTTACAATGACATAACCTTTAAGCCTCACTGAACTTTCCCACCTACCAAAAAATCTGACATCTTGCAAAAAAATGATTCAACTAAATGTGATATCAAATAAGCTGTTCTATTGGCTAAAAGAAAAAAAAAAGGCAGAAAAAATGGGTTAGTCTTCATATGCATGAATAAATGGTGTTACAGTCCAATTACCATGCTAATCTAATTACTACTGGACAGATCTCTGAGAACATCTGCAGACTTTTTGGTCAGAACTGAAAGAGAAAATAGGGAAAGATGTGAATACCTTTGTATTGTCTAGATCCCTTGGGCAGCTTCACTCTAATTTGTTTTGTAAGACAGAGCAACCACAAAACTGCTCCAAATTGTTTTCTTTAGTAATTGTCTCACAGGGGCTGTTACATTGCCCTCATCTACCAAAGCACATAGGAAATTAGCTGTAAAGCCTTCATTTTAGCCTATACTCTGTGACCTCTAAGCAATTCTTAGTTTTCTGATTTTGGGAAATTTCTGGCTTCATATGTCATCAAAACTTTGATACAATTTTGGCCTCTTTAACATAATCTGTCTTTCAAACTTTCATTTCATTTCTGCTTGTGAAAATGGAAATAGAGAAAAGGAGAAAACTAATTCTTCTGTGTCATACTGAACAATATAATTTTAGGCGCTTAATCTTTCCTGATATGCTTAAAGCATCAAAAAAATAAATAGCTGCTGTCCTTGCTTTAACCATTCTTTAATTAGATAGCTCACTGTAGACAAAATCAGACTTTACATGAGATTGCATCAGATTAAATGACTCTGAAGCCTATTGCAGATATTTTAAAATTATTTATTTTTAATGAAACGGAAGCATTTTTCAAAAAGCTCAACATATACTTAGCAAAAGCATTCAGTGTACACATTTCTTTTAAGTCTGGATTGTGTGTATTAAACCTGTTGGATAAGACCCATTTGCAGTCTCCAAAACTCACTTCTAATATGGTAACTCTATAACATGGCCAGGATGTCACATGTTTCTTTGTGCCTTTTCTCTTTGGCACACTTTACTTTACATTCTTACCTTTAAAAAAACCCCACCCACCATGCATGAATGAGCACTCCCACCTCAGAGCAGAGACGGGGCAGGGGTGGGCTCCACCTCTTGTAGTGCAGAGGGTAGAGTCCACATCTCCCATAGGGTGAGTTTGTGTAACGCACCAGGAAACCTTCAGATGGTAGCAGAGGGACAGAGGACTAAATGGTACTAAATTCCCATTGTTATTTTGAAAGGACACATAATCTCTGTTCTATTTTTAAAAGAAGTAACTTAGATGCCTAAATAGAGACAATTATTCAACCCCACAGGGTATTTCTACACTCACAAGTTCTATATTGAAGACCCTCAAAAACCAAAAAGCACTGACGTACATCTGTATTTGGCATTTCCTATTGACTGAAAATTTAGCATACAAGCTGTTACATCTTTCTCCCTGAACTAACACTCTCCGGACCTTGTACAAGAAAGAACTTAATTAGCCTAACCAGTTTATACATGCAGATCCCAGTCTTTCAGTGCTTTGGAAACAATCAGACTAAACCCTCCCAAAAGTCACATTCTAAGGCAGGAAGGATTTATTGAATCTGTACAGCAAGTCCAGGTCTGTTGTCCCACAATTTTGAACTATCCCACAATCTGTGGACTACTTCAGGCCACACGTCTCTGCGTCCTTTCCGTAGAAACTTGGGCAAAGAGAAAAGATTGCATACCATCCAGTCTTGCCTGCATGGGGACAGGATGCAATCTAGACATTGTTTTGAGAGACAGAAGCTGGAAACTGTTCCAATATACACAGTTGACACGTAATCTTAGAGAATCAGATTTTTAAAAAATATTATAGAAGTATGGTTTTGTTGATAGGCTAATATGGCTAAAACTTCAGTAATGATAATTATCAGGTGAAACTTATTTCAATTTAGCTGAACATTTTTGTTATCTAGTTTATATAATTCTAAAGTGAACGTACTGCACAGATTAAAAGCTAGAAATTGATTTGTATGCTATCCATTTCTGCTACAAAGGAAAGTATTAATTCATTTCTCACTTTTATCTAACTTACATTTTAGCTCCTGACTGTGAGATTACAGTTTTCTTAAGAATCATACAATCATGTAATACCAGATCACAAAGGACATCAAGGATCATCTGGTTCAAACTTTCTTGGCAAAAAACATGGTCTAGACAAGATGGCCCAGCACCCTGTCCAGCTGAATCTTAAGTGTCCAATGATGGGGAATCCAATACTTCCCTGGGGGAATTATTCCAATGGCTGATTGTTCTCATTGTGAACAATTTTCCTCTTGTGTCCAATCAAAATCTCCCCAGGAGTGGTTTGTACCCATTACTCCTCATCTTTTCCATGTGATTCCTTGTAAAAAAGGAGTCTTCATTTTCTTTGAAGCCACCCTTTAAACATAGGAACATGGTTATAAGATTTCCCCTAAGCCTTCTTTCCTCAAGGCTGAACAAACTCAGTTCTCTCAGCCTTTCCTCATACAGCAGGCTTCCCAGTCCTTTGATCATCTTTGTGGTCCTTCTCTGGACCTTCCTCAGCCTGACCAAACCTTTTTTTTGAGCAGGGACGAAAACTGAACACAGTATTCCAGGTGTGGCCTGACAAGCTCTGAGTAGAGTAGGATAATGACTTTATCTCTGCTGGTAATGCCCTTGTTGATGCAACGCAGCATCCTGGTGGCTTTCTTTGCCACAGCAGTGCACTGTTCACTCATATTAAGCTGCTCGTCCACCAGGACTCCCAGGTCCCTTTCCACAGAGCTGCTCTCAGTCAGGTAGATCCCAGCCTGTGCTGAACTTCTGGATTATGTCTTCCCAAGTCCAAGACCTTACACTTGTCCTTGTTGAACTTCATAATGTTCTTATTACCCCACTCTTCCAGCCTATCCAGGTCTTCCTGCAAGGCAGCTCTCCCACTGTTTGGTATCATTGGCAAACTTCATTAGTGTACACTTGATCCCAACATCCAGATCACTTATGAAGATATTAAACATCATTGGGCCCAATACAAATCCCCAGGGGACCCCACTTGTGATAGGTTGTCAGTTTGAAAAGGAGCTATTTACCACCACCCTCTGGGTGTGGCCTGTCAGTCAGTTCCCCACTCACCACATGGACCACTTGTCTAGACAGTAACACATCAGTTTCTCTAGGAGGAGGCTGTGGTAAACCGTATTGAAAGCCGTCGTGGGTTAGGCCGCTCCGGCAACCAAACCCTACACAGTCGCTCAATCCCCCACCCCCAGGGATGAGGGAGAGAATCAAAGAAGAAAAAGAAAAGAGACCTGTGGGTTGAGATAAGAACAATTTACTACTACTGCTAACTATATATATATATGTACAGATATGTACAAGGATAAATACACACAAACGAGTGATGTACGGTGTAATTGCACACCACCCCTTGACCGAGGCCCGTCTCGTCCCGAAGCTGCAGTCCCAAAACAGATAAAACCCAATACCGCAACCCCGGATGAACAGGAGGCCCCGAGACAGAGAGCAAGAGAGAGAGAAAGCACTCTGAGAGTCCGAAAGTGAGAGTCCCGGAAGGGCAAAAAGCCCTTCTTTCTGGCTGACCCTCACTTTTATACTGGGCATGACGCTGCATGATATGGAATACTGATTGGCCAGTTTGGCCCTCAATCTTAAGTCCAAGTACAAATCGTAAGGAGAGTTGTGGACCCCTTGTCCCGGCTATGCTCCTCCCTTATCCTGTTTTGCTCCTGCACGCTGGCAAGAACCTGGCAAGCTGAAAAGTCCTTGAGACCTCAGTGCCAACTACAAACATCAGCTTGCTATCAACATTCTTCTCAGAGCGAGCCTCTGAGTAAAACCAAAACACGGAGCTCTTCTAGCTGCTAAAAAGAAGAGCTAACTCTGTCCCAGCTAAAACCAGGACAAAAGCCTTGGAAAAATCCAGGTAGACAGTGTCCTCTGCTTGCCCCACATCAACCGAGCAGGAAATCTAAGTATGATCTAATACACAATGAGGAACTCAGCAAATAGAGAAAGAAAAACTGGGACCAGTCATAAAATCAATATGAAAACAGACTTTCCCAATATCAATCTTACAAATCCTTCTAGGCAATGACAAGCTCACTAATTAGATATCTGACCTTTCCCATTGTTCATACTATTGAGTGTGAAACTTCGTACATTACACATTACTGTTATTTTTAATGATTAAGTCATCCAAATACACAGCGTGTTAACATTCTGCCTAGGAATTGAAATGTTCCTTCTTTCACTCACTCTATTTTTGGTAGTTTATCAATTTGCATATAGTAATATTTCCTTTTTACAAGAAATGTCCCTGATTTTTTGGCTCAAATTTGCAATACTTCAGAATTAATATCTTGTTTGCATTATTTCATTGCTGCAAGTTGTTGCATCAGAGAAGAATGATGAATTTCAGTTTAGTAGAAATATCATAAAATAATAAATCATTCCTTTCACTCTAAACTCCTCATGTTATGACTAATTTAGCTATGCAGCATACAAAGTTTACTTTCTCATTTTTTTAATCTGAAAAAGTATTCTGTAAAAATAGAAAATTATTATTACAAATAATAATTTATATTATTCAGAAAGTAGAAACTGCAACAACAAATTTTGTGTAAGTCTACATAAGTATGGACTATTTCTAGCAAGGAAATACAAGTGCAGTATATTTCCAATTGTACTGAAAATGTGACGTGCAATTTGCACGATGAAGGAGAGTTTTCAGCAGAAAAAGCTGGAAAGGGAATATAAATCGCAAATGAAACAGGAAATTAAAAATAAACAGGAGGTTATAAACATTCTTGAAATCTATTTTGTCCTTATATCTCAGCTCCTTAGCCCCTCTGATTTTCCTCAACTCATTTTCTCCATTTGAAGACGTAGCTGCAGCCCTGAGGACAGATTATGCCTTATGTAACGAACAGTATGTGTATGATATATTGTTCAAGTTTTATTTTACTAATGTATTTATTTATTGTGTACAGTGCTACATCGTTTAAAGTTTTCTGCGTAGACCACTACTCATGTTGCCTCTGTAGACTAACATACCTATTAAAGGAAGCGAGAAGCTTAGTGAGATTGATCCACACACAAAAGTGAATGTTTTCCTACATACACTTTGACCTCAAAAGCTCATTATTCTTACAGACCTATTATCTCTAGAGACACAGAACTCTTTGTCTTGACCACTTCTAGGATTTTGAACATTTAATCAGTATGAAATGGAAAATGTAAATTAAAAAAGTTATATATTATTAATTTTATTCTGTTTCTTTGAGATTCTGTATGCATTCACCCACACATACAGATATACACCTTCGCATGTCTTGCTCTCATGGACATCCATCAAGATCAATCAGAATTAACTTTTAAAATGGATTAGTTAAACTATATTAAACTCTTGCCTGGACACTCATTCAGAATTAAAAAGGCTTGCATTTGGTTTAATTTAATTCATTCAGGATGTGAATCCACTAATCTACTTTAATTATGGTCCTCTGAATTCACAACTTTAGTCAATTTGGGTCAACTCTCCCGATTGCCTTTATGTAGACAAGTCCTAATGCAATTTCAAACCTAAAGCAGGATTATTTTATAACCAATTTACATATTCTCACTGTACATCCAAAGTCAAGATAAATTTCATGGGTTCCTGGATGGATTTCATGGGTTTGTGCAGCAGAAAGGCCAAGATGCAATCTAAGTTCACAGAAAACACAGCATTTCTCTTGAGTCCACCAAAAAAATCTGTTCAAGCAAACTGTGTTGAGGTAAATGCTTCTAGCTGGAAGATAGGTGTGATGAACACTTTAACCATGTGGGTCACTAGGTATCCCATAATACTTTTCACAGGGTTAAAAGTATTATTCCCAACATACCCTAAGTAATTACCTTCTGTCTTCCTAACCGCTGCTGCAGTCTCAATTGGATGCAGTACTCCGTGCTTGGCAGTGTAAGAAAAGAAATACTGCTACATGCTCCCGAACAGCTGCCACTTTGCACTTCAGTGATGCATGGAGTGACCTGTATAACCACCTGAAATATCATTAGCAACCTCAGAATCTTCAGAAAGCAAAAAATATATAACTCTTTATACACTTTTTTTTTTATTATTTGTTATATTCCCTGAACCGAAGAACACTGTACATTGTCATATCAGTAATGGGGAGATTTGACAGGGATTCTGCGCTTTACACTATATCAGATACTTACCTAAAAAGAAGCCTAAATAGACATTAAGGAAATCACAATTAAAATTATATTAATTAATTGGAAATTTAATTCACATTTTAATTAACATTTTAATTACATAAGTATCAATACTTAAATTCGTTAAATACAAACCTTAAGAAACTTCAAAATTTTAGACAGTATTTTAAATTCCAATAGCCTAAAAATAACTAAGTTCTCCAGCTACTGAAAAGAAACGTTTTTCCTTCAGCTTGCGTATTTCTTTCTGTTTATCGTTTTAATACCAGATTTTGATGTTTCCTTAGGCCAAAGCCTTAGCTAACACTATACCTGTTACATCTAAACACCAGGTGTAATTGTTTCAAATTCAAAAGGTATTTTTGTTCTTGCTTCTAATCACTTCAATTGATAAAAGAAATAGAATGTTACATAGCTAAACATAATGGCTAAATAAGTGGACAAAAATACTAAAAAATTAAGTGCATTTACAGACAAAATTATTTAAAAATGAATTACTGAGAGCCCCAGGATGACATTCCCCCATACACACACAGGTAGTTTGGCATTGTTTTCTAAAGAACATTCAAAACAGTAGAATATCTGCTTTCTCCTTTTAAATAAAGTGTAACTATTGTAGTATACTGTACTATAGCATATTGCAAAATTTATAAATTCTGTAAAGGTCTCCAAGTATATAGAAAACACATTACACAACAAATTTCAGATAGATTTCTGTTTCAATCAAGAAGCAACCAAAAATATATTTTCTTTTTTTTTTTTAATCTTAAAAGAAAGGCATATTGGACTTTATATTTTCAAAAACTCTTGCATGTTGCCTATAAAAATAGGATATTGTTTTCTTCAAATGGAAACAGCTAAAATTGAAAAGGATGCTAGAGTCAAACACCTGAAAAAAGAATCACCTGTTTGGTGATTTTTCTCTTTTCTCTCCTCATAAGCATTTAACCCACTGCCATTAGAGTAGCTTTCCTTATTTTTATCCAAGAAATAGTCAGGTATTTTTTGAATTGCAGCTAACACTATTAATAACATATAGTAACAGCGTTTTTATTTTTTTTTTAAAGCATTATGTGATGACATGGACATCACAGTATGCTAAGATTTAGAAAATTAGTTAGGTAGTAGGCAAATAGAAACCTTGGTCTCCTAAAAGTCTAAAAAAAGGCACTACCTACCTTTGAAATTGTTACTATGAGTGCATTTTCATTATATGTGCAATGATGGTGAATGTAGTGCTTCTAATGTGGACACATTTTAGTCCAGAGATCTCAATACACTATACAACAATGGATAAGTAATCTGTATTTTTTTTTTAAATACAGAGTATCTGCTGCATGGAAAGATTAAACATTTCATCCACAGTCACACTAAATGGCTTATTCTCCATCACAGGATGGCACATTGGAGGTTGTAGAACAGGACACTATTTCATATACCAAGAATGTTCATTTTTCTGCAGAAGTTGTTATCATCTGCCTGTCACATAGAGATGCTACTGGGAAAATGAGCTCAATTTAAAAAGTTTAAGATGCAAGCATCTTTGAGTTAAAAACTTGTTGTGTGGAAATTGCTGTATCAGCAAAAGCTCAGAAAGATTATTAACGGTAGCACTTGAGCAGGTCAGCTCTTCTAGGGACATGACAAATCCTGTGCAGAACAGCTAAATAGGTCCCTTGTGAGATATCAGAAGAGATCTGTGAACATAGTGCAGAGATAACTGAGGATTTTTAATTGGACCACTGTGACATATATGAATTAAAAAAAGTATTGCTTCAGATCTAGGCATTACATGCCTTCTTCAGGTCTCACTGAAGAAGCCAATGAGACATAACGATGTTTAAGACCTGATATTTTGAGTCTGAATTCCCCAGATGGATGATATTGGTCTTGTTTTTTAAAAATAACTGAGATCTTTTGCCTACTCTTCTCACTCTAACACTTATTTATTATTTCCTGTAGCATTTGAAGGATTTACAAGGAGATTCCTTTAATTTTTTTTTAATTTACAAGGAGATTCCTTTTTTTTTTTTTTTTAAAGTCATGCTGAAGCTTCTAAGCTCTGCTATATCTCTAGGCATTATGCGGTGCTTAGTTATTCATCTGATATAAATGTTTGGAGCAAGACAAGCTACAATTAAGTACAGTTATAACTAGTAGCCAGTGACCAGGACTTATTAGGAGTAGTGAGTGGGATTTTTCTGACATAAACCCTGAGTATAGAGCCTCTTGAGGATACATCTCATAGATATTTTTGGATTTATATGAAATGCTATTTATTTTAATTGCAACTGCAAAGGACCTTGATCATAACAAGTAGTGCTAACAAGGCTTTTGGTCTGTAAAACAGGTGTTGTTTTTTTTTCTTTTGGTGTTATAAACAAGAAGAATGAGGTATCAACACTTCACAAAAACTTTGGATGCTTCTGTATTAATTAATTATCTAAGCAGCCATAATTCCTGCAAGTAGTCAAAGTAAAAGCTTAGTAAGCAAACATACTGACACTGAAATATTTTTTTTTTTAATTCCAAATTTTAATGGTATAAATCTGCTTTAGCAAACTACATATTTACACATTTCTTAAAAAGTATTGTATTTCTGGGATGTGTGTGCATATGTGGAAGGCAAGGACTTAATGGATCTGAAAAAAATGTTAACAAAAATATCACTGTCAATGTTTTTTTTCTTCTATTATTTTAATTTTCACAAATAGAAATTAATCTTTCCTACTGAGCTATTGGTGACAAGATAAAAAATCTATTTAAAACACACACAGAAAGAGAATGGGAGAGAGAGAAATAAAAAGAAAAGTTGTTTATTGCGATATCCTGATTTATGTTGTCAGGAAAGCTTATATTTGTCTTTTTGTCCATCTATTTTAGCATGTTATTCAATGTTGAACAGATCTTCAAAACACTCATATACAAAGTTATTTTTATACATGAAACTGGCAAATTCTAAGTTCTCTCTTGCAGGAAGTGAAAATAAATGGTTGCCCTCTGAAAATAATCTGCATGTATTAACCCATATACAGTCAAAACAGCATAGATCACTCTGATGATAAAACTTAAAGCCACTCAAGATTATTTTTCCATTCATCAAAATCACCAAGAGACAGAAGAAGTGAGCTTGCTGAACCATTGTTTGGGATACCTCAAGATTATTCTTAAAAAGTGTTAATTCTAACCCTGTGGCATCAATTATTCTTAAAAAGCCTATGACTACAGCCCTCCTAGATTGACCACAAGGACTTCTCAGGAGAAATACAATTTAATGCAGCTCTAATAAGTACACTTTTCATTAGAGCAGCAGGCAGGAGGAACAGGTTGCTTAGCAATAGTAGCAGAAGGAAAAGTGTCTGGTCCTTTAAATGTATACAGGGATATGCGGGCATTTGGGTGGGTGCACCTACAGGGATATCTGCCCTATGGAAATGGGTATAGCATTCATACTTATTTTCAAAGATACGCTTAATAAAAAGAAAAAAAAATAAAAGAAGAAAGAATCTTAGTTAGGAAATAATTTCAGGTAATTTTCCTAACTAAAGATTTTTTATATTTGATACTATAAAAAGGGACATTTTTTCCCCTTAATTGTTTGTGTAATTTAATATTTTTGAAAGATTTTTTTTTCATTTTTAAGATTTGAAACTATTTTTGTAATACAAACATGAGGGCATGGATTTTACCGAATCATTTGTTCTTCTTCCTTGAAAATGGGAAGTTTAGTTACAGCAAGGTGCATTCACTTCACTGTTCATAAACTAAAAATAACAGGTAAAAACTATCCCCTAACAATACTCACAGGTTTTGACAAATATATATACAAGATGTTGGGGCTGCTTTTTTTGTTGTTGTTGCTGCTGGAGTGAAGACCCCTAAATCATCACTGAAGCAACACTAACCAAATGAATTTAGGATGATCACCTACAGCAATGCTGCAGTCTATAACAGGAAGCACAGTAGCTTTAAGAAGAAAGAAAAATAACAGAATATGCACCAAATCAAAATACTAGAAAAAAGATTTTCTCATTCACAACAACCTCAGGCAAGACACATACTTGTCTGTCACAAAGAGTTTTATCAATAGTGAATGTAACAAAGTTATAGACAGCACAAATGGCTTTTCCAATCAGTGATTGTACAAATCCATGTTTATTAGTGATTGGCCGGAAAAAAATGAGGCGGTTTATCGAGTTTTCTTTGTCAGACAGTTTATTGTTCTGTACTAGAAAAAGTCTAGATGAACTCTTCCTTAACATTTTGAGAACGCAAAATATCATTCTTCACTAAATTTTAAAATTTCAGAACAGAAGTGATCTCAAAGGTTAGCAGCCACAGATTAAATTATTTTGGTTATTGTTTTGTAAAATGACTTTCCCTAGTCAGCATCAGTATTCAGTTTTGTATTTGCTTATTTTTTGCACACAGTCACTCATTAGCAGTCAATATGGAAGGCTAGACATAATGATGCTGCTTAATCTCACAGGTTTTATAGCAAACTGTTAAATGTTTACCAGCTTGCTGTAGTTGGATCTGAAGGCAGCAGTTTTTATAGCTTCGTTACTTAAATTCAGAACTGATTTTCAGGCAAAAATTTGAGATCAAGTCTGCAAAGGAGTTCTAGGAATTTCCTCTTCAACTGTCTGTTACAAATTATTTTTTATTCCAGAACTATGAGTAAATGACCCTAAAACAGCTACTGAAGAAGATCCTTTAAAAAAACCCAAACAACAAACTACCACCCGTCTTAACGTCATATGACTTTCTGATTCGGCTCAGAAATTTATTTGAGATTGAACTAGATAATTGCATCCATTCCTCCAGTTTGTCCAAATATTGGTCAGTGCTCACTTCTGTATTGAAAAGGGCTTTCAGGTGATACAGGAAGCCAAAGGTTTAGACAATGGTCTAGCAGTAGAGTAATTTCTCTTGTCATATCCTCTCAGTTTTATCTTGACTTGAAAGCACATGATTTAAGAAAAGGTAATTATCATCATGTGTGGAAAGCAGCAAATTGTATAATGGATATGCATATACAGTTCCAAGCATAACACAGAATTTGAAACTTGAATGTAGACAGATTCCTCAAATTATCATGTGAAATCAGTATTATTCTTCATTATATTAATTAATATAATCATTTGGAAAATCTTGCTCTTTGCAAATAGTAAGAAAAATATTAATGAATGTTACTTGAACCATAGAGCTGCCCAGGTTGGAAGGCACCTTGAAAGATCATCTGGTCCAACATTTTGTGAGAAATGGAGCGTATATGGGATTATCTAGCACCCTGTACCACTGCATCTTGAAAACCTCCAGCGATGGGGATTCTACCATGTCGCTCAGGAGGTTGTTCCAGTGAATGATTGTTCCTACTGTAAAAATTTATTTCTTATGTTGAGATAAAACCTGTCCCAGTGCAACTTATACACATTGCCCCTCATCTTGTCCATGTGGTTCCTTGTGAAGAGACAGCTTCCATCGTCTTTGTAGCCACTCTAAGTTTTTTGCTTTTGCTCCTCAGTGCACTGGTCCAACACACTACATTTCATTTATTTTCCAAGAATTTTGTATCAAATGCATCTGTACCAATCAAGATAAGTGACATCAAAGCCCTTAAATATCTTAGAATTTAAATTTATTATTTTTTTATTTTCAAATTAGTTAGAATAATTTATTTTTTTAACCATAGTTGCACCTTGGTCAGTTAAAGTTCATCTCTTTTTTAGTTTCAGAGACTGAAATATACACAGTTCCATAAATGAGGCCTTATCAATACCTAAAATCATGACAGATTTTTCAAGAAGCATATTATATTTGTAGTTTGGTCATCAACGAGAGGCTGATTCAACAAGAGTTGTTTCCTGAACTGCCACCTCTAAATGATGTGGGTGTTTTTTATATTGTTTTTCCTGACTATTAGCTACAAACTGCTCCAGTTCTTTTCAATATTATCAAAGTCTCCATTGGCATGTTTCTTATTCTGTAATGCCATTGATCAACATACTAATGAAGATGAATCTAAAAAATTATCCTTGAAAAATTTCATTACTAATCCCTACCCGGAGAACTCTTCTTTTAATATAAACTCTGTTCAGTCTCTTGCTTAGCCAGTTCTTTATCTCCATTATAGCTCTTCTCTTTATTTCCATCAGTAGCAAATAAGTAAACTACCTGTTTAAACCTAGGTAAATTAGAAACTCAACATCGCATTTGTCTCAGAGGTTATTTTTGTTATATAAAAGCATATTTAAATAATTAGATATCATTTACCTTTGGTACAATCTTGCATATTTTATCACATTTTCTATTTATTTCCCTGTGCTCATTTGCTCTCCTTTAGAATCTAATAGAAGATATTTGAAAATCTGGCATCTAAATCAATGTATTTTTTCAGATTCTTGATTAAATGACAAATGTCTTCATATGAAAATCATTCACTTCAAATTAACAGTATATTCTGAATTTTCAAATGAAGATTGTGTGCTCAAATTTAAGTAACGCAGTTGTTTTGGTTAATAAAGTCAATCTTAAAAATACTTCAAAAATAAATACTATAACCCAATGAATCAAATATATTTGCAAATATTTTACTTGCATTTTTCTACCTTTTGACTTGTTTCTAATCACTGTTCTGTAACAAACTGGCTGGGAGAAACAATAAAAAATTTTAACTTATTTTTTGCTATCTTTGCGTTTGTAATATTCAGTTATGTTTGCCAATAGTTTTGCAAGTCTCTTCTAAACAGTAGTCACTAGTGACTACAAAGAAAGGTTTTGCTTCCATTATATGTCAAATATGAATCCAAGTTAAAGAAGCAGCAGGAAAAGAACTAATAGGTTTCTAATTATCTTATTCTGAAAAAATAGAAATATTAAAAAAAATCTAATTGGATTATTTTTTCATTTTTTCCACCTTTTTTAATTAGTAATATGAGGACAAAAGGAAAAAATACAACCAATTAGTATATTTCATTTTTTCATTGTTTTCAAAATTGGTAGCATTTTAAAAACAAACTTTTATTTAAAAGTAGACTTATTTCAGTAACACTCAGTGAACTATGGCCAACATGAGCCTTTTTCTTTTCTTTTTAAAATTACATAAAATCAGATTAACAATGATAATCATGAAAACAATTTCTTTTTTTTTGGGGGGGGGGGCACAAAACAGGGGTTACAAAAGCCCATTTGGGGATATTTAATCAGCTTATAAATGATATGACCAATTGACCATGAGATGATATAACCAATTAAGATATGAATTAAAACTTATTTTCAAGTTCTTCAGTTGACTGTAATTATTGTAGCAGTAATACATCATTTGTAAGTTAATTTTTTCCAAACTTACAGAGGTAGAGCGGAAGGGTTGCATAAGGGCTTGCAGAAGCAGAAATACATTTTTGTGTAAGACCTTATACTCAAATACTGATCAAAGTAAATTGAATGTTAAGTAATAAAGCATAATTACATATCCAGAGAGCTAATAATAAAGAGTAAAGTAAAACAAACTGTAATCCAATCACAAAGGCAAAGTATGCAAATAGAACAATCAGGTTAAAGATGCTGAATTGGCAGTGTTAACAAGGATTTATAAAGAAAGAACATCATTTAGCATAGCAGGAAAAAAAATCTATTAGCAAATATAATCTCCCTGATGCACTTCCTTTTTGGTACATGTTAATTCTTCTATTAACAAATCTCCAATGATTTTGCATTGAATATTCAAGGGAACTGAATCAATATTAGAGAATCATATTATTCCCTGCCAGAAAGGAAAGGATTCATTACAGCTATTGAGAATTTGTTTAAACATATGAAATAAAAAATTGCCAAGACACTCAAGTGATACAGGATCCAAGTGCTCAAGACCTATGAAGTTCTCATGGTAACCACTACCCCTGAATCTAGGGCATATGATGTCTAGTCTGGAAGCAGTCTGCCTCATTGCTCCTGTCTGTCTTAATTTATGTTTTTGTTTGTTTCAAACAACTCTTATGTTACAAAGTACAGTCAAGCTTTATGTAAACAATAAATCCAAGAGATCAATATATTATATATTAGATCCTATTCAAGAACCACCTTAGTCAGCTGTTGTGTGTGAGGGAGAACCGTGCTCCATAACTGGTTTGGAAAGCTTTAAAAGACTCTTAACTACTAAAAATGGCATCCCTACCTCTTAAAATGAATACAACTAAAGCACTTTGTTGGATAAAGTATGAGTGACATTGTTTTTGTGCACAGATAACATGAGCATAAGTTTACTTTTAAATTACTTTTGTACTTAAGAAAAGACAAATATAAGAATTCAATATACATCCACAGACTATCCATAGTTTAGAAAATCTGGCTGAAAATTCTTTCTCTTTTTATGTGTCTCTATGACTACATTTTGAGTCACTATAATTAAAACACACCTAACTAATGGCACCTAGAACAGAATACAGGTAATTTGATTTTTAATTGGCAAAAATGACCAGACAACATTTAGATTCTATGGTGATGTCTAGAATTATTCATACACACTGCAATATGTTTCTCACCATTGCTGATTTCTAGCCAAAATAAGCATTAATTACATTCTGAGAATGTTTATCTTAGAGCTACTGAGATTCTCCACTATCAAGTGATACACAGAGTCTACTGCTTCAAATATGCTCTTCAGACTTCGTTAGGGAAGGAGCCTGCTCCTTAAGGTGTTAGCATTTGAGGTCCAAGCTAATAATGACAGCCGACTCACAAAATATGATTTAATAACATCATTTATGTCACAGTTACAGAGGGAATATAATTTTAGCTAGAATTCAAATGCTTGAATCTGGAACACAAACTGGTTTATAGTTGGCACAAATCTGTAAGCATTTAATCTTGCTGAGGGACCAGAAATTATATTAGCTTTTCATATTGTGTCCATCACTGCCAGGCTGCAGTTACTGTGGAAAGACTCAGCACAGGACCTGAGCTCCTTGAAACCCAAGGGCAATACTGGGCACCAGTGTTTTGCCACTGTTGCCCAGACAGGCTTTTGTCCACTGCTCAGTGCTTCCAACACGTTTTCATTCCTCCCACTTCCTATTCCACACCTAAACAATGAGAACCCTCACTTTAGCACTTAATGACTACAGAAAGGGGCAGATGAGGAGTAGAGAGTACAACTGATAATTTTTATAGTCTAATAAAGCTAAATATGTCCATCTGCTAATTTAGTTATTGAAAAAAGTTCCCTCTATAACCTTGTTCAGAAAAGCACTTAAACATTGAAAAAGCCTCTCTGAAATCTGTGGTGTTATTCACAATTTAAAGCTAAGTGCATTGTTGGACAAGGGTCTTCATACAGATAATAAATTTACTTTTCCTATTCCCATCCAGCAGCTCTGGAACTTTCCTTTCAGAATACCTAAAAAAATTTTTTTTAGAAAACCTTTTTACTACAACAACAAAAAATTATTTTGACTTAGAAATAAAATGAAAAACTTCTGCCTTCAGTGAAAAGGCTAAGCATTTCACCAGAAAATTGAAAATCAAAACCCACACACTGTTGTCTTCTGCTTTCAGGTGCCTATTTTCTATACATTCAAACAAAGACAAATATTTCAAGATATTGATTTTTTTTATATATTCAGCCAAAATTTACATTTCATAATAAAGCGAGAACAAAACTATCTCACAAAGACCTACTTCAATCGATTAGACATTGCAGATAGTGCTTTTGTACTTTGAGAAAGAAAGCTGTCTTAGGTTTTTGGATTTTTCATTGAGTAAGTTTTATTACAGCAATAGTCTTAGCTCTTGTAAGAGTCTGTGTATCGCTACCATGGTGCATGTGTTGGAGACTCTCCACATGTTTTCTGCTTTTCTTTCTTGGTAGGAGAGGAAGCTTCCGTGCTGTGACAGCTCAACTTCTTACAGTTTTCCTAAAGTCATAAACAGAGAAACAGTGTACCTGGCAGTGTCAGGAACAATTCGCCTCTCCAGCAACTGGGTTACTAAAACCAGAGTAGTAATGTGAAATCACGGAGGTGGAGGATCAGTGAACAGCAAGATTTTCTGATATCAAAGTGATTTTTCATATCTCTAGTATAGTGAATACATTACATTCATTCATCTGTGGCAGACCTTAATTGTCAACCTGCATTTGCGGGCTCACAGGACTTTTAAAAATACTTGTCACCTGAACATGTGCACTATTACAAGTTTCATTAAAAGCATATTTAAGACATACCAAATTGGGTTCTTGGTCACCAAAATTTAATGGTCCATTGCATATTTATCTGGGCAGCCAGCTAATCCAACGCAATGAAAAGTGACACAGCAATGCCTGGTTGGTGAACAAATGCATGTATTTTTAGGATTAATGAAGTTCTTACAATAGTGACTACCTTCAGACTCAGTCAGTGATCAGAAATAAAAAAAAAAAAATTCAGCTCTCCTTACTGATGTGGAGTTTTATTCACATGCATATATGTTTTAATAACTTGAGTTCTCTGTATTTCACAGATGTAACAAAATCATTGTGAGTTGGTGATCTTCAAGGTATCCTTCATGGAAATATTTAGTATTTCTGCAAACAGAGATGAATCTCCTGGCTGGTACGTTCTTTGTTCTGCGTTCAGTGTACTGTAGCAGTAGTACTACAGTACTGTAGTACAGGGCATCACAGTATGCAGTTCTACATACTGCCTTAGTGCGAGATAACAAAACATTAATCAACAAACCAGAAATATTTTCCCAAGCCAGAAACCATAAAATCATAAATAAAACTCAGTGCTTACAGCTATTAAGAAGCTAGTTTGCAACTAATAGTAGTCTTCTATCATTGGGTACATGTTAAAAATCTCCCTGGTGTAATCTTTCCAGCAAAAAACCTACTTTGACCTGGTATTCAAAGAGTGTGGTGGGAACAAAACACTACTAGTGTGTGCTTTCCAGAGTCATAGTTATGAAAATATAATGCAGATGCAATTTCATGTATGTTTTTGTAGGCAACTATAGTCCAACCTTAGGACAGATTTCAAGCCACTTGATTTCAAGGCAAACCAAAGCAGAGAGGAATGATTTCCTGCTTCTTTGACAGGGACACAAACTCTGAAGAGACTACCGTCACATTCTGCCTGGAAACTGTAACAGCTGCAGTAAACATATGGAGCTGCCATGGAAGAAAAGCTGTTCAGTTTGTGGAGGAAGACCCTAATCAAAGTGATTGATGCTGGATATGATGCAGAAATGAAGCAGATATCCCTTTTGAAGGAAGATGCTCAAGAGATAAATACAAAATGCTCTAACAAATGGGACAGGCTGAAACACCTGTAATACCTCTAGGATAGACGTTAAAATCACTTAAGAGTTATATTAGCAATTAATCATTTTCTCTAATACAAAATATAGAAGATATAAAGTAAAAATGCATCACTGGTCCAGTACTAACCATGACATCTGGATTACAGTAATTCTATCTTCCTGCTGTGCATATCTGATTTTTTACACTATTATTTTATCCTTTTGTGGTAGTTGGAACTGTTATGCTACTTAAATATTGGAAAAAGAGGTAATAAAGTAATTCATTTTTAATAGGATACAAAAGTAGAGCATAGTCAGTGAATCTCATGTTAGAAGTCAGATTCTGGTAAACTTGCACTGAATAATACCATCAAACAGTAACTTTTAAAGCCATCGGACCTTCATCATTGCTATTGAAGAAACATTCCTTTTCCTTTTGAGAAATGTGAGCAGGACTTCAAAGAGAGAAGGTAAGATTTCCTCCTAATGAATCAACTATACATAGGTATTACCAGTCACAACAGTTCCCATCTTTGTTAAATAGACAGTAGGATAAGTGATAGTGGTTGCAGTTTCAGAAGTTCATTAGAGACTAAGAAGAAAGCTGAGAAAGGTATTACTGACATATTGTTTTTATGAAGAGTTAGTAAACTCAGCGTCTCTCTATTCCACATATATATAAACTGAAAATGTTATTTTTGGGTGAAAATGGCATGTACTTATGTTCTAAAACACTTCTGACTGCCTTTCTTGCTGTTTTTTTTTTCCCCTTCGTGTTTAATTTATTATCATAGATAAGGAAAACGATGATTTGTCATTATTAGATGTTCATCTGACCGAATAGGATGCTATTTAAAACAATATTTGGGAAAGTCATATTCAGACAACACTATTTTCTAGTTTCAAGTACTATTTAACATACTTATAAACTGCTAGACCTTAATCTAACTATAAAGAAAATTATATTAGTTCAAGTAAATTATTAAATATAATCCCAAGAACAATAAAAGTATTCTACTGTGTTTTCAGCTGAGGCCAACAGGTGGGTCAGGATTTATGCAGACAATGTTCTGTGGATCCTCAGACCCTCAGAAAGTGCCACCTTGATGATACACCTGTTGCTCTGCTAGCAAAAGTAGGCTGTAGATGATGAAAAGACATTTAAAAACTACTATGAAACTGCATAAGCATTGAAAGAAATGTGTCTGCACGAATACTAGGATGCCAAAAAAATCTGAAAATTAAAAGTATTATATTTAATTAAGGTGAAAACTATCAGTTATATTCCAGGCGGGAAAAGAAGTAACATGGATACCAGTAAAAGTTAATCAAGCATTAATAGAATTTTATGACAAGACTCTCTACTGTAAAACACCAAAAAAGTTCTCTGTTGTCTTTACCTAACTTCTGATTCTTGCTTTTCCAATATTATATGGAAATGAGCTTCTCAAAAAAAATCAAACAAAATACCCAAACTTTATTCATATGCATTAGATTGTGCATATGCACTGAGCGATAAAATACAACAAGCACGTAACTACAAATATATACTGGTAATTACGGAATTTTCAAATAATGTCTTCTTAATAAAAATGCAGAGTAATGGATATTTCACTGTAAATAATTAAAGCAAATTTCCAACAGTAAATATAATCTATAATAGACAGAAAGGCATGTGTGCAGACTTCAGTAAACTTAGAAGAAATCTCCCAGTCAAATGAGTCTCACATCCTTTTAGATCATTTTAGTATACCGTACATAAAGTTTCAAATTCAAAGTCAATTACTTTAGCTACCATAGATCAGAATAGACTTATAGTAAACATTAAGGCTTCCTTTAATACTTCTATTTTTTTCAGCTAGATTAATTTTCTTAAATTACAGTCCTATTTGGCCATTTGTCTAGACCATGCATTTCCAAGAAAGCTCAGACCCTGATGTCCCTTCCAATCTGGTCTTCTATGACTTTATGATTCTATTTGGACTACCAGTGAAGGGAAATACCCTTTTTATAAATCTGATGTTAGCCTGTATCGTTGTGGTAGAAGCTACAAAAAAAAATAAGTATTCATGTGTAGATGTGAAGATATAGTTGGACAGACACATTCAGAATTAAGCAACTTTCAGGCTGCTAAATTATCTTAGTTCACTTCATCTAACTTTGACTATTTTGTTAAGCATTTAGACTAAATTGTTTTTCTAAGTATTCCAGCTGTTTAATGAGGACCAAAAAGGCAAGGAAAACAGAGTTTAGGTATATTAAACAAGTGAAATAAATTTGTCCTTTGGAAGTTCTAGTCTGTCTCCTTGACTTTAAAAGACATCTACACAGCTAACTTAGAACAGACAACTAACTTCTAAATAGCTCAGTTCAGGGGAGATATTTCCCAGTCACTATATCAGTTTTCAGCTGTTGTATTTCCTATATGGATGAACATGTTTTCTGTTAAAATTGTCCAGCTGGTAAAGCAATTGGCAATAAAAACTAGTGCTTCCAGATACAGTAGATCTCTTTTGTATATTTATGATATTTGGCAAATGTACTGCTCTTAAAATTCTGAGTGCATTTACCTCCCACTGAAGTAATTGAAAGCCAGCAATTCTCAGAATCGGTACAGTCAGCATAAGTAACTATAGGACTCCATAAAATTATTTCAGTCAAGTCTTTTCTTGTATAAGCAGGCTTTACCCTATATAAAATGAATTTTGTTTCATAAATATTTTAATCTCATAGCTATCTGACTGATATCAAGACATCTTTGCAATCAAAAGTGGCAAAGGCTATTTGGCAACCAGCAAAGGCTTCAATTTTTCCTTGCGATACTTCTACTGTATGCTCCAAGCAATTATATATAATTTAACACATATAACATTCTGAAAGGAAAGTCAATAGCTTTCCTATCTTCTGAATCTCTGATGAAAAATATCCATGACAGTGGCAATAATCCTCTATTTGGCCAACCGTATATTCAGGGACGAGACCACAAAAAGGTTTATATTATAATTTTCCTCCACCCCATTCGTATAAAGAGAATGATTTATTTAGTTAGGGATATGCAATTGCTAGTCATGCTCTCACTGCACACCCACTCACACCTTATCCTCGCTTGAGCAGAGAACAGAGAGAATAGCTTACACCCAACCCCTTCACATCCTAATAGTAAAGGGAGTCCAATTTCATAACTGCTGGAACTGGGAACTGACTCAAGACACCTTCTGGTGTCCTTTCACTAATACGAATGTAAATAACAACTAGTAAATTGTACCTCATTTTTGAAGTAATACTTGGGGGTGGGGGGAAGCTCCACTGCACTCCAGGGTAGTTGTTCAAAGCTTTCTCTTTTACCAAACGTAGTTTCTCACTTTCAAAAACTGTGAAGAGAGTCTTAACGATGAATTTTGTGTTAAAAACTTGTCATTCATACACTTTTTCTAGATATGCTTTAGACTTTAGGTATAGCAGATGCTCTTGAAGTACTGACTACAGTATAGCCCCATGCTGTAGGAGAAGAGTTGCCTCTCGGATCACAAGATCCCAAGTCATTTAGTAATATGAAAGAAACTGATCATTCAAAACTTACTTTGTGTATGAGCAAAAAAAAACCCCCTTATGCTTTTCATTCCTGAACCTCTAAGGACAAAGAATGCAGCAGAAATCATAGTAACCTCAGGAACAAATTGATAGATTCTCCAAATGAATAAGCCACTTATTGTGATTAATAAAAGTGTAGCAGGATGTCCACTGTAGATCATTAGAGACTTTTATAAACTCGGTTACAAATGCAATAGCTTTAGAATAAATAGACCAAAAAAAAAAAAAGTGACATGGGTGGCAGGAGGTAGACTGTGAGGAAATAAAATATTTAGTTTCATTTCACTTAAAAATGGCCACTTCTTCCACCAGAAAAATACGTACATAAATTATTTCCTCAATGTTTTACAGAAGAATTGTTTTACAAAACCTCCATACCCTAGGTCTGAATCAATCTTAAAACCAAACCAAAACAAAAAACTAAACTAAAAAAACCTGCTAACCGGTACTAATTATGTTCAGTATAACATTCACAGCTTGATTTATCTTCTTTGTCCTTAAGAACATAATTAACTTTATGATAAAAACATAAGTGTATAGAGACATATCTTTAAGGACAGGACATGCACTTTTGAAAGACTAAGTTGCAAAATACTTCCCTATATTCCAATCGTATACCTACAGACATGACTAGCAACATGTGAATTTGTAAACTGATGACTAAGCAGGTGGTGGACATGACTGAAATGAAAGATTCATTCTTGCTTATCAAAGAAAAAGAGATCATGTTACAAGAGATAGTGTTCCATCAAAATGCTACTTGAAAAGGCAGCTTTTCATTTATACAGTTTGATTTAAGAGAGCAAATATGCAAGAACTAAGTACCAAATGAGTACAGGTATTAGCAGTAAGCATAGTAGGTGACTGATATTCTTTCCATAAAAGATAAATATTCATAATGCTCATAAAGTAATCAAGTCTTGTTTAATCTTTCTTTCCAAAGGAAGTTACTGTCTTTTTCATACAGGCAACAGTTGCTACTAATCCTCATTTCTCAGTGCTGTCTTCTTTTCACTATCTGAACATCTTATTATTTAAGTCCCCTAAATTGAGGTGTATTTGTTGCAGTCTAATAATGTTGAAGGTTTAACAGAAAGTTTGGGTTTTTTTAATATATTTTGTCTCATTCTAGCAAATACAAGAAAACTACTATATTACAGGATTAGTCAAAGGTCCATACGAATTAACCAAGGGAATTCTGCAAGAGGAAGGGAAACTAAACAGTCTAACTCTCAGATAGCTATATTTAAAAGTCTTTATTGCTTTGAGAGTAGTATGTCTGTAATAGGTTGTCATAGACAAATGGAACTGAATCAAATTCATTGACAGGTAAAAATTACATTTGTGACCCTATCTAAAGCCTAATCCCTTCCTAAGACAGTTCCTTCTCTTCCTTCTCTTATCTTTCAGCTTCTTATATAAGCTCCTGTAGCTTGCATTGGATTGATTTCACACATCCAAGTTTTCCCAGTTTTGCAATGCAGCTTTTTTTCCCCAAATTCCTGTAAGTTTGCCATCTTGACCTGTCCTCATTGCTGTCTACACATTATCCATTAAGTTCCTTAGCAAGGTTCCTATCTTCAGTTAGACTTTAGGTTCCCTCAGACTTTACCCATCTCTATGTCCCAAATATTATTTACTCTCCCAAATCAACATAGCCAAAACATAAGATCTTGTCGACTCTACAGCTTTACATCCTGACTATCTTTGGATTATTCTTCTCCACGGTGTTAAGAAGTTTAAAGATAGAAAAAACGGACTTAGAAGTTTCGATACTACTTTGAACTAAATACTATTATTTTTTAATAATACAATAAATAAAATTCTCAGATATATATCAATATTTCAAAGCTTGAGAATATTTTGGTGCTAAAAATTCCAGTGGATACATTTAAAATGTGCTAGGATATTGATTATTTGAAGAACAGTTGGTTGACATTTCTGAATCTTTGATTCTCCTGTATTCTTTGCTTATGAGAGATTTAAAGTCCCAGGAAAGTTTAAACTTGAGTTAGAGTCTCTTTTTCCTCTCTAATTCTATTTCAACAGCTTCCTATTCAATGTCTTTCTCCTAAATCCTTACATTTTCCTGTTAAGTGTTTTTATTTGTGAATGTCTAAATGTCAGATATATGATCGCACCTTTGAGTTAACATATGCTTGTCTCTCATGACTCACTCGGGTTCCAGAATATCAGAAAACTGATGATTTATGCCAACAACTGAACTGCATTATCTCTGTCTAAGGAAAGAATGTACCACTATCATACATAGTTTTATGCATATACTTTATGTATGATTATCATGTCCAGTTAAAAAGATGTCTGAGCTCATTGTTAAAAAAAAAAAAGAATAAATTGTGTCTTGCCTATACACCTGTAGAAAACAAAAGTTATTGGTTAATCTCCAAGGGAGTTATCATTAAGAGAAAAAATAATGTGAAACTCATATCCAGCAAAATAAATGAGGAAATTTATATTAATTTCAGTAGGAGCAGAGCTGGACCTAAATTTGATAAACTAGTAAATACAAGATAAGATTGTATAGAGGGTTTTTAAAGAACATTGAAGTTGAATGTCCAACTGTTTCTATCAGTTTTATTTACTTGGCTTCATTAGTAATTCATCCTCTTTTCAAACATAAAGCAAAATCAAAGAACAAAATCTTTTAACCTAGTTAAGAAACTCATATGAAAAGTAACATACGAAAATAGCCAGACTTTGATTTGGAACTAGGTTTCTGCACACATAAGTGAGAGGATAATAACTTATTTCAGAATTACAGCTGTATTTATTTGTTCTTACAGATTTTGCACAAACGAGACTTTACATTTATAAGTTTTTGACAATGTGCTATCTGTATTATAAAACTAGATAGATCATTAGTGTTCATTTTTAGCCACAAACACAAGTCATACTGCTGAATATATCAAAACCTGTAAAGCCTATTAATTAGTAACACTGGCAGTTGTGTGATATCTTATTGTCATTCATCAAACAGCTTTATTTTGGTTTAAAATGATATAACTAAAGGGCTTTTTCCTCTGTCATTCTTCATTTATAATCTCATGTAGGGACAAACCCACACAGACACAAACCCACACATAATATGGCCTTATTAATTAAAGCGAATGCATCTGAAACAAATCTCTGCTCATAAAATACAATTTTAGCATTTTCTGACAACACAATAGAAAAATTGCTAATCCACCAATTCAAGATGATGCACATCATAGAAACAAGTGACTTTAGCTGATAACATTATAAATCCTAAATTTCTTTTGAAATAACATTTTCAGGAGTTCTTATTATCTGTACATAAACCGCAGCAATACAGCCTGACTGAATGCTGACTGTAAGAAAATCAGACATTTCTTTCTGTATCCACTAGAATTTCCATCTGTTTTATTTATTTGCCTTCATTAATAATTCATCATCTTACCTTTTGAAATAGAAAGCAAAATCAAAGTACAAAATATTCTAAGCCTAGTCAAGTAACTCAGTGGTTGTAATGAGAGAAAACACAGATAGGCTGTAAAGTCAGTCCCTCAGTTTTAACATGAAGTCAGGAATAGAAAACCATGCAAACACAAGAAACCAACATTTACAGATGCTGCAGTACGTGCGTCTTGTAAGAATTCACAACTCATTCTAAAGACACAAACCTGTTTCACTTGGAGAGGAATAATCTTGTTTAACTAGAACAGAAGTTTCTACCACAAACCAGTCATATACCTTTAAACAGATATTATTAGGTAGCAATATTAGTCGGTAGATTAAACATTGCATTGATAGGAAATCCTAAATAATAATCTGATTCAACTGCCTAAGCATATTATCTATTGCCAGATGAGAGGTATCCCTTCTTGACATCACCTGTTGCTCCCAGAGAGGTGCAAGTCTCTGCAGGCTGTGTGTCATAGACGCTGGCATCAGGATGTCTCAGATAGCCCAGCACATCCCAAATGGCAATAGATGGCTACAGGAAAATCCTACCCCTAGTCAATACAGGCAGTCGACTGGGGCTGAGATTCACTGTACTACTCAACGTGACCAGTTCAGAAGGAAACGAACTGATCTTTAAATATCCTGATTTTATTTAGCAAGTTTTTGTTCATGATAATGAAATTTTGAACACATGGCAGAGCTACAATTACTCGTGTAAACACCTGAAGACAGGTATTTTACTCTTGAATAGTATCCCTGCCTCAGACATTCAGTATCTCAGTAGCCTACCTAGAATCTCCAAAATAAATACCAGTACCAGCCAATGAATATTAAATGTAATAACGATTAATGAAATGTTTACAAAGAGGTGTCAAAAAGAAAAGGGAAATCATATAAATTGGAATCTCTATTAATAACAAGAATGAGTATGAAAGCCCAAGTGAAATGAATAGAAAATTAAAAGTTCCAAGAATGAATAATTTCCAGACTATGGAAGACAAATCTGTAGAAAACTATCAATGTAATAATTGAATAGTGAAGGAACTGGGAAAAAATTGCTCTTTCAAGAGGTAGAAAAAGAACTGTTATTTTCTTCTATTTATTTTCAGAAATCTTACAAAATGTAAGCATTCGGAGTTTGAAAGGTCAAAAGTAGATTCCCCAGTGCCTTTTTCTTCCTCATCAAAGAGAAGATATTAAGTTGTATTTACCATTTGAAGTCTAAAGAACAACAAAATTTTGAAATATCACATCAGAAGTTCATTAGAGAAGCTCGATTTCAGAAAAGTCATCTTCCTGCAATATATCACTAACATTTGTCAGAATAACTGTCTTCAAAAGAAGGAAAAATTCTTCTAATGAGTAGAAGCACATAAACTATGTATAAAGTAATTTGATACTAATCCAAATGGTGGATTTCTGGTTAAACATCTTCAGGTTTTTGATACAAAACTCAACAAATCATTTGGTGAGAATATACCAGCACTTAAAACAAGCATCTCCATATTGAGATAGCACTTGTAAGAGCTCTCCCTCTGTAGTACTAAGAAAAAGAAAAATGTTATAAAATGTTTTCTCATAGAAATTAAATATTGTGATTGAAATATCCCAGCAGAAAGAGCCTTATATTGTTCAAAAATGTGTACTCATGCACAGCCAGAAAAAAATCTGCTTCAATTTGTCCTTTATTATTTGTATAATAGTTCAGTAACTATCAGACAAGTATCTGAGGTTTCATCTCATAAAACCTCTGTGTTTTCTCAGGTAGCTGTTGTATTTTATAGAATAAAAGAAATTCACTAAATAATGAGTTGCAAATCTCTGTTTTACAACATTGTGCATAATCTATAATTTCCTCATGACCTGTTAAGTGTCACTCAGAATGTAAGAAAACACACTTGTCATGACAAGTATTGCCTGTGGGCTGTAGAGTACCCCACTTTCTGCCTAAGTTTTGTCACTGTGTATAATTATTAATATTTGACTGGAAGTTGTCATAGAAAAAGATTGAATGTGTGATCTTGCACAGTGACATTATACTGGCTTATTTTCAAAGATGAATATCTTGAATTCTATTTAAAATGAGATGATGTTCCATGGCAATATATAACAGCCAGTCTACTGGACAGGTGGAGGAAAACAAAGGCATTCATCACAAAGAGATCTGATTGCTTAAAGAGAAAAAGGAAAAGCAGCACTGATAACATGCATTTATGTCCAGAAACAGCAGCATTTTTTCTCAAGTCACAGACTTTGAATTTGAGTTATTCCTAAAATGAAATGATGAAGTGGAATCATGATCTAATGCTCTCTAAGCTTGAAGTACCTCACTGTTCCAAAATATGTGCTTTTTCTCAAGAATTGCTCTAGTCTATTTTTGAGAGAGGAGAAAAGATATTATTCTTTAAAAAGTTAATCTTTGTCTTTCTACTTGAAACCACGTTAGCTGACTGAAATTATGAATGTTAAAAAAGGGTAGACTGAGACTGTATCCTGCTGCAACTCTACAGAGGAAAACCCTATTGAAGAGGAGTAGAGGCACTGTCATGATGCACCATAGCATGAATTCAGAATTGATTTTCTTTACTTGCTGGACAAGAGCACATTTTTATACAAAGCTCTGTTCATGTCCCATAGCTGTTTAGAGTCCGTAGGAGGAAATGTTGACAGTTTCTTTCTTAAGCCTTCTTGTAGCTAATACTTCAACCACTGCCAACTTGGCATTGCTAGGTTTCCATTCGACTCTGTGTAGGATTTGTAAAGCCCAACAAATCGAGAAAAACACTTGCCTCACTGCAACTACAGGATTTTCTTTTAGGAGATAAGTATTATGAAATGTATGTTGCTTTAATGATTAAAATTTTCTAGATTTTAGATGGGCCACAAATCTATGGACTTATAGTGATTAAAATCTATACTTAAAAATACATCTTTGTTTGGAAAAATCAATTTCATAGCTTTTTAATAACTCTGCAGTGAAAATAAGTGAAGATTTGCAGTGACTCTCAATGAAGAAATAAGTACCATTTCAAGATACTAAATTATTTACTGTTTTAATTAAATGTCCAATTAACATTGTAGTTCAGTTTATAGAGGTTTAACTTTTTCCTCTTTTCAGTAATACTAGTCAAATGGGCTCTCGCAACACAGAGCAGATAACTCCAGATCATTTTAGATATTTTAAACAGTAATCTATAATAGAAATACAATTTACAAATATTGTCACTAACAGCCAGTTAGCTGCATGCATTGTTGAGTTCCAGAATGGTTAAGTATTTTTCATTTTGAATAGGCAGAAGGTTCACAAAGAAGAAGATAGGGGGGAGAAATTACTGATATTTTTGCTGCAGAACATTACTAGGTATTTCTGGATTCTCTTTCATCTCATGAAATATTGCACATGAAAGATCTGTTCATACTGTATGTAATATATTTTCTGAAGGTATAGAACAGAGAAACGGCTGTGCTGGGTCATCAAGCCCAGTTTCTTTCCCACAGTGGCCAACAGCAGATGCCTAAATAAGAAAAAAGGCATCACAGTGTGGTATGTGCCAGCACTCTTCAAGCCTCCAGCTCTGCTCTTCTGCAAAGAAACCTTTGGTTCTGGTTTCATGACAAAAGAATAAATGTCTAGGATGAGTATATTCACTGTCACAAAGCAGTTGTTGGCCTCTAACTAACACAAGCTGGAACTGAACATCAACAGGTCATAAGAACAATATTGTCTACTGTGAAAACAGTCAAGATAAAAGCTGTACCTTAACTTTGAGTGTTGGAGCAGCGTTACGTCCGCAGGTTTTCATTTACCTGTAAAAATGCTGGGGGAGGAGCTGCAGCACGAAAGGGAGGAGAACACTGGTACTGGTGGCAGTGCTAACTGTGAAGGACTTTTGTGGCTGTCAGGGCACTACGGGGCCATTCAGGTGAACTTTTAATGTCGTACAGTACTCCTGTTGATGTCGTTTAGAATGGACTTCAATCAAATCACTGAGAACTGTGGCATATGGTTACGGCTGTTGATCCCTCTCCTGCTATTCCAGTGAATCCTAGCATGCAAATATAATCCTAAATTATATTTTCAGCTACAAATCTGTTATTTTAAAGTACTAGTCTATTGTCATCCAGAGAGCAAAGCCATTATCTCAAATGCTTACAACTTCACAAAAATGTTTTCAGTTACACCATTTTCAAAGTTTTGTCACATCATAAAATCCTGTGCTATTGATTCTCCTTATAGTCCTACCTGTTTTTTCTCTTTTCTGTTAAAGTTGCTGCTGTTATGAAAATGAGATCAAGCCTTCAGGGACATTGAGACCTGTATTTTGCATAGAAAAATCAGCCGCTGCTTTTACATGTCCTTGTCTCTTTGTTCAGAGTGAAAAACATTAGTGGAAGGAATTTACCTTGATATGCACCTCTATTTTTCAGCCACAGAGTTACTTAAAAATTTTAAATGGCAATGATTTGTGAACAGCAACAATCAGTGGAACTGATGATGAAAATATCTCCTTTATAAGGTCTCTAACTGTTCCGGTCTCTCTATGTATCTTCTGTAAGCTTGATTATTGTTCTTTCAGGTGTTTCACATTTGTAGCATTTGCAGGGGAGGAAAATGACAGCTTATCGTGACCCTAAACTAGGTGCCTGAATTAACATGCTAAACTGAATCATCCACTTCCATCAATTCCATCATGGAAGTGAATCTCTTCTTCCATTGTCTTTAAAAAGAATTAAGTGACATTAGAGTCATAATTCAGGCACCAAGAGTTGGGCAGTGTGAATATGTAGCACGCTCAAACCTATCTAAACAACCATGATGATGTCGAATAGACCCTGTAAAGTTCTGTTCATCTTACATCCCATTAATGTTTCTGGGTACCCAATAATCTTGCTCAATTTTTAAATATACATATTTACAGAAGGCAATAGTCATAGAAAAATAGGAAGGAGAGATTTGGCATCTGCAGTATTCTAAAATGTAAAGTATGACTGAACTGTAAATCCACTTTTATATATAAGATTTATATATACACATACAAAAAAGAAGACATGACTACAGAAATATAAAAATGTATGTGTTTATGTGTTATGTTCAGGCATATCCCAAAAACTTTTCCACTGAAACAGTTATTTCAGTGTTTCCAGTCTAAGCTTTCACATGGAATCTGCTCTCCAAAGACTATACTTATATTATGGAATGTTTGCTCCATCACTTTCTTTAATAACTAAAAATAATTTAAGAATTCATAAGTTCCAAAGACCTTGTAGACTGTCAATACTACATAAGTGAGTTTTCTTAATAATATCTACCTAATGTAATAATTTCATTTACCCATTTACTGCTTTTATGAGCAGAAACAAATTTAATGGTAAAAGCATAAAAGATATAGCTTTTATCAAATTGCTAGTTTCATTCATTGAAAAAAAATGCAGGCCTAATACCCTTGAAATCACAAAACCCTGATGCTTACATGATGATGTACCCTTAATGCTACAACAAATCAACACAATATTTAGTATACTTCAAAATGTCCAATAAAAATTGATGCAGACAGAAAAACAGCTTGCCCTGCGTACCTGACATCTATGCTGTACGTTTTTTTGTAGGTTTTAGTTTTCTCTGGTTCTAGCTTCACAGGTGGAACACTCAGTCGAGACTGGAGATTTTGGTTTAGTTTCATGCAAAAAGAAACTTGACTGTTCATTCCAAGGCTGTCCAAAGATACGAATCAGTACGGTGAGTAGGGAAAAGGACATTTACTTGAAAAGATCCCTCCTAACTTGGACTAAAACTTGGATGATCTCTGAGGTCTTTTCCAACCTAGAAATCTATGAAAAACACTAAGGTAGGTGCAGACTAATTAATGTAACAAGTCTTATTTTTATTGCTGTTTTAGTATTACTGTAAAATGAAACATCCTCAGTAAGTTATTTAATTTCGTTTTGGCATGCGTTTAATGAAAGGGGAATTATTCTAACCAATTACAGTTTAACAGCATTTAGTTAACAACTCTTGACTATTTATGCCTCTTTGAATATGATACTTAAATTATCAGAGCAAAAGTTCAAAACCACAATACCTGAGTAAACATCATCTACTTCAAGAGTAAATAAGATCCACACAGTATAAATCTGGAGTGACTGAAGACTTGCAAATTTGGAAAGAAAAAAAAAATTGCAACCACTTTAAAAAGTTGAATTTTATTTGTAATTCAGAATTCTGCTTATATGCGTCAATCAGCTAAAAATGAGACTACATGAGGACGGTATATGAAAAGACTAAATTTTCATTCATAGGCTAAGAAAAGGAAGTTTTAAATTTCTTAGAACAATTTCTGAAACCAATTATCTATTTTCAAATCTATATAAAAAACCTGAAAAGCTCATCTCCTGAAAATATCACCAAATTTTCTGGAATGCCCTGTTCTACTCAAGCATGCACCCAAAGACCCTTAGCATATTCCCATGACACCACCCCTCCCAAAGTGCACTCGTGCTGTCAGTTAAGCTATGTGGGCCTCTAACGATAAGCGTATGTCCTTATAATTGGGAAGAGTAATTTGTTGTTCCTTTTTTTATTCCATTGCCAGAAAAGATCCAACTTGCCACTATTCTTGTACTAAGCAAAAGGTCTACTTAGGCTGAATAAAATCTTAAAAATGTCCAGCTCGGTGGGACAGAAGTAAATTAATGTCCAAATATTTAGTGAAATTAGTCATCATTATCTGCATCCCAAGTTATATCAAAGACTGAAGAAAATGTTTACACTTTCATTTTACTGTCTACTGTCTACAGCCATTAGGATACGACCATTTAAGCAATTTTAGTAAAATCCCATATAATGAAATATGTGTGAGTTTGTTTGGGTAAGGGGAGAAAAACAACTTCTTTCCTATTTGATAAGACCTTGCTGAATGGACAGTACCTGTTGCTAGCACTCAGAGAGACAAGGCTTTTCACAGCTAGTAGTAAGGCCCTGATTCTTCTCCATGTGCAGGAAACTTTTTAATGTCATGTAATTAAAGGTCAGTTAGAGGGATGGAGAACTGAGATCAGTTATTTTTATTTAACTGCGAAACATTTCAATTGTTTACAGGTCAGCATATCATTTGGGGTAACTGATATAGAGGAAAAAGAAAGTTATTGACCATAGTCATTTTCATGATGCATTGAAACTCTGCAATTTAGTGACAGGAGACTTTCAAATGAAAACATATTTCACTAAACCCAGAGACTGGGAGCTACAGAGTCCCCAGTGAGTTAGGAGCCTTGATACAGGATTTTTAGGATCTCAACAATGAAGCCATGTGCTCAGCCAAGCCTCTAGAATATTAACTATTTTTTACTTCCACACACCTTGAAATACAGCCATAGCAGACTTCAAAACTTCATGCTATGAGCTGAGAAGCCCAAGAATCTAAGACGCTGAAGTCAAAATACTGAAAGCTTTGAATGCATTTCTAGTGCCCCTAGATCTTGGGCAGTCTGCATGTTCTCTTGACAATTTAGACCTACAGTACAGCTGATTCACAGAATCATAGAAACATGAAAGATCTTGAGTTGGAAGGGACCCATAAGGATCATTGAGTCCAACTCCCTGCCCCTCACAGGACTCCCTAACTCTAACCCAAACATCAGCATGCTGTCTGCCATCGTCAGGTTCAGGTGCTTTGGGCAGTTTGTACTGGGATGGGGCCAGGGAAACCCAACTGGGACTGGGCAGAAACTGTAATGGGAATGAAGTCCCTGGTCTATCCTTTCTCTCTTCACTTTGGCTGTGGCAAATAAGTACAATCAGCTATTTTCATAAACATTTTCCCCTTTCAGAATGAGGATGCTCAGTCAGAGTTTTCAAGTAAAGTAGAAAAGGTAGCATGAAACTACTTCTGCATAATTAACTAAAATAGCCCATATTTTTTTCTTTCTTGTAAAGTAGTATAGATTGCGTAAATTTTGCTGTCTGCAACATTGCAGTATGATATATTAACACTGTGATATGAAGCATCTGGTTTGTTCTGTTTTCCAAGTGGAAGTACTACTATTATTATTCAGCCCAAATAAAATGTAACAAATAGACATAAACAGTATAAAGGTAGTGCACACAATAAAACATCCATAAAGAACTAGTAGCTACATTTTCCTTGAAAGTTACATGTTCCAATTCCCAGTAATATAACTCCACAACAATTTCTCCCAGAATACAAATACACTATTCACATATATCTTTTAATAATACTGGTTTCTGTTTACTCAACCAATATTCCTGGCAGAAGACTTATATATGTGACTCACTGTTAATGGGTAAAAAAGTACTAAATATAACTCTAGTTGATAGTCGGATTATAACTAGGGAGAAATTACCATATATTAACGTCACGATAAAACATAACAAGCTATCAAACTGAAATTTTATTTTCATATAGTGCTGAATCACTATTTTTTTCTGGCTATTATCTATATTCTATACAAGATAATTTATCCTTATATTAGACTGTGATTTAAAGACAGAGAAAAGACTTATGAAATTTTACCATGAAGAGTCATGTACAGATTTGAAAGATTTTATATGTTACCATTATGACAATCTTTCCTCATTTTCTGTTGAAAATTTCTGTTTAAAATCTAACATACCATTCAGAAAATTTCTGAGAAATAAATAAAAAAAATCTAGTGCCATCTCAAATTTATCCATCCAAGTATTTAATTGCTATTACTATCGAAAAAAGGAAAAAAAAAGAAAAGTTTTTTTATCTAGCCTGATAATGCCTTAATTGCAGTTCTGATAATTAGATATTCTCTTATTGCTATTTGATGTGTCATTACTCTCAGACATTTCTTTTTCATTTGAGTGCTTACCTTCCTTGTGCAAGGCAGATATCTTGCGTATCTTTTGGATGGATTAAATAGCCTCTTTAGTGTCCTGCTCTTCCACCCTTTTCACTTTTGTCTGAGACCTATATAGACATGCAGCTTCTTTTTATAGAGTAGCCTGACTTTTACTATATTTTCTTTTATATGTTATTACGTGATAATAGTAGCTTCTTTGAATTTGTATTATTTGACTTAAAAGCCCCAAACTCACAGCAAATAATACTTTTTAAAACAATGAATTCTGAAGAATTAAGTTTACAATAAGTATTAATGACCACACACTACATTTTTCATGACTCTGTTAAATACCAGGAAAAGCTAACTCATAAGCAGCAATTGCGTGGAAAGAGAATTTCTTCTTTTTTTTTTTTGTGAGATCGTACTTGTCATTAATGACCTGCCTATTTGGGATCGTTTTGAAACAGGCGTTTGCCAGAAAGCCTATTCCTGCCTTTTAACTCTGTCATCTTATGTGCTAACAGTAATTGATATGCAATCTAGTGATCCTGTTCCATTCCAGTCAGTAGAACTATTATTGGTGACTTGAACTGGAAATGGATTGAATCCTGAATAAACATGCTGTAGAAACAGATTTTACATGCACCATTGAAGCTTATATAATGTTCTACCCCCACACAGTTACTAATACAGAAGTTTACAGAACATTACAATCCAGTGATTTGTGCTACAACATTTAGAAAAATGTCATGTAGAGTTAAAAAAAGTTATTTTTTACTGAAAGTGCATAATACAGAAATCCTACATCATGTCCCCCTTCTTGCTGCATTGTACTCTGTCCTAGTACCTAATCAAAATAATATTGCTTTGAGGATGTTAAATGAAGACATTCAGTACTTCAGTTTTTATTTGTGTAGAAAAAAATTAAGAGCTTGATGCTCTATTTCTTTCCATTTGCAGATGCATAAAGCAGTCACTTTAGAAAATGAACCCTGTTAAATTTATAGTTAGTATGTTCTCATTTAGTCTAATCTCTGCTAGCTCAGCGTAACATGCTGCCTTTACACAGTGCCTCTGTAAATGCACTCTAACAAATTTTGTAATGGCTAAGGCAGAATAAGAAAATCCTCCCTTTAAATGTTAGTATACTTTATAATGTAGATTAATAGAAATATAATGGTGTAATATTTGTGTAATAAAAGTATCATAGGAAATAAAACAAATAAAGTTATAATGTGTCTTTTCCTTTAGTACCTGAGCACTTGGACACAGAATCGTTTATTTCAGAGCAGACTGATGACAATGCTTACCTTTTTATATTAACAAGGATATAATTAATTTTGACAAAATCATTAAAGAGTCGGATAGTATACTGTCAATTGTCTCTTGTTCTCAGATAAAGTAAACTGCAAGCTTACATCAACTGTAATCCTTGGAAACTCTGGAAAATTATCTTCCTGAGTTTGTTAAACTATCTAGATGTTGGATGCTACTGGTTAATCTACAAAACAAAGTTTTTTCTTCCATCCTTAGAACATGGAAAATGTTTACAGTCTAAATGGTTTTAATTGGTAAGTACTGAACACCTCTGAAAACCTTTTTCTATTTTAGATAATTTTTGAGTACTAGAATGTTCACCTTGCCAGAATGCATGTCTAAATAAGCTCATCAGGCAGCAATGACATTTCAAAATAAAGTCACTGGTTGGATCAAAAGCAGATATTCGTAAAAATGTCCTTAGATCATTGTTGCATGGAGATAAAAAGCTCAGCAAATGTTAAGTACAGAATTGGCTTGAACTTCAAAGTTTTCTGACTCCTGCCTGTGCATTTCAGACTATACAATTAAGAACTCACATTCCTGCAAATCCCCTTTCGGTATAATAAGTTGCTATGAGCATCCTGGACTCAAGCCCTAGCTAAAATTACATTTTCTTTTTTATGCCTCATGCACCCTAAACAGTCTTTCTTCATAAAGAAAAAACTAAGATGTGATGGATACAGCAGATCTGATAGGGTGCAGATCTCTTATCACTGATGAAAATGTAGATTGAAATTTGGTCCTCAGTATGAGAATAGGGTCTATTCATTCATTTGAACATTAATGATCTATTTACAGCTCTGATTATTCACTTACATGAATCAGAAAATACAGTTTAAATTCCTCATGTACTTTGCAATAAAAATGGCAAAAGGTTATGTTCTAGATTCCACACATGTGGGTAGAGGGAAGAGTTAAATTGCTTTATCTGAATAGATCATAGCTATAAAAACAATACTAAAATAAAAAAGAAGAAAAAAAATTAACTACTTCAGCTGGAAGAGAAAATGGTGTCTTAGAGCTTCACCTAAAGGTTATTTCTCTTTGTTTAAAAAAAAACGACAACAAAAAAACCTACCAAACTCCATCTTTCTGTACTACAGAATTTCTACCTTATAAAAGAAAATGTTCTCAGACATGCTTTCCTGTTATTTTCCACATTTCTGTATCTAAACTACATACTAAAAACATGATCAGTTTCTGTACACCTATGAAAGGGATGCTTGACTGCGAATGGGAATATTTGGTATCACTTTTCCATTCCTATCTATAGACCTTGTTTCTGTAATAATTAAGTTGAATTATCATCTCTGTTAACTAAAACATTAAAATAACTCTCTAATTTTGGAGACTATCCATACTAACCAATCTATGAACATTGCAACCAATTATTTTTTTTCTCCTCTTAGTTTTATATTTTGGAAATCTGTAACAATCAGACAATGCTTAATTAAAAATACAACATTTAATAGATGTATTATCACTAGATCTTTGCTCTTACATAATCACAATTATTTAAGCCCAGGAAAAATGCATGACAAATGGTAGTCTAGTATGCATATTCTAAGTAGCGGCATAAAAAAATCTAATTTGCTTTTCAATAGAGTTTGATAAATATAGGAGACAATTTATCCAGTTGTAGCAAACTGAACTTGATGACTCCTTTGGAAGGGTTTTTGTATCAGCTTCAGATTTTTTGTCTCCATATATCTCTCCTTCACCACACTAGCTAAAACTATCATAACAACAAAGTATTAAGAGGTTTGAGGTGACATGAAGAGATATATCAAACAAATCCTTAATATTTTACAATTGTCTAAGCAGAATCTAATTAAATTCTGTTTCATTAGGATTGTGTAGGTTTCTATTCTGCACAACAGTCATGTGACTGTAGGGAAAGAAGAGGCAGCATCTTAAGGCTAAAGGAAGAAATAGCAATTCTATACACACATGCACACACAGCCCCCGCCTAGCCCTGGAAAAAAACCAAACGTGAAAAAAGATGAATGCTGAGTCATCTTTGTCATTTCTTTTCTTAATTTGCTTGTCTATTACAGGGAAATTGTTGTAAATATTTCTATTAACTTATTTCTGAAACAGCTTCCCCATGCCTGCAGTACACAAAATTGGTATGTCTGAATTCTCTTCTACTTAACTTACACATAGAGATTGAGTTTTAAATGGTCTCCCAAAACATGTTTTTTTTTAAAGAAGCAATATTGATGCAGGCTTTTAGGGTGAGGTAAGTTCCTCTGCTTTTAAGCAGATAAATTTTGAACGTAAATGGTGTGGAAAGACTATCTCACCCTTCCCGTAGTTAGGAAGGTTGAATTTTGGCAATGCTTTTTGATTACATAATGAATAACTTCTAGAATGAAAATGTCTCAAAGAACAAGTTCAGGATATCATTTGACAAGAGTGGATCGATACTACAGTGGCATTGTACCAAGACAGAACTGAATAGTAATACAAATTACTTATAAAAACAAACAAAAAGAGTCCATGTAGGGTGCTTTTACATTATATTCTAGGTCCTCAGATTTGACAATAAAGAAAAACTGAAGTGATAGTGGTGGTGATGGCGATGGTGATAGTAATAGCATAGCTATCTTATTTGATTCTTTCTTATCTTCCCAATAGGACTTAAGAAGAGGGAAGGGAAGAAGGAAAGGCAAGAAGAATGGAAGAAACTTGGAGGTGGTTGAGTCCCCATCCCTGGATGTGTTTAAGAATAGGGTGGATGAACTACTTAGGGATATGGTTTAATGGGGATTAGGGACGGTTGGACTTGATGATCTCTAAGGTCTTTTCCAACCTAGAAATCTATGAAATCTATGAAACAAAGCTTAACAGATGGAAAATGTCTCATCTCAGTAATCTGTCTCTCAAAATAACTTGACCTCTATTCAATGTTTTTAACAGGGTCTGCTTACCAATATATTATGTCTTTGTTTTTCTCTTGTCATAGATACTAATATAACCATCTGTATTGTGCATTGAGGACTGCTTCCATGCTGTATGTTCATTATTTCTTTTTAATATTAGGTTATTTAAAAAACTTTTAAATAGAAAACTTTAAAAATACTACGTATATCTGTGATAGCAGACAAAAAACCAAAAAGCGACTATTATTATTCAGAAGAGATATTATTCTCATCTTATTTACCTGAATTAGATTAAATAAGCCCTTTGAATTTGAAAAAATGAGTTACAAACCTGTTTCCACAGTGATGATAATCTCAGTTCAAATAATGAGTCTGGTGACATTATTAAAAAGTTTTACAGTAGAGGAAAGACAATCTTATGGTTTTGGTCAGTACACTTTGGAATGTAATATATTTAGGAATATTTATTCCAACATCAGCAGCCAACACATCATGATCTGGGGATCTATCAGATCTATCATACTTGCTCTGTGAAATAGATTTCTTTATTCATAATTCTAGAAGAAATACTGAAGCAACTATGTTATATCTTACAAATTGATTAACCTTCTTCTTAATTATATTAAAAGACTAAATGTTTTAGGGAGAAAACTTTCTATTTTGTAACAACTTGTCATCCAGCTACCTTGGCACAGCTGATGATGACAGTTGATCTACATAAAAAAAGATAAAATTAATGATCAAGAGATGATAACCAAAATTTTCTGTAATGTTGGTGTAGGTCATGCACAATTTATTCAATCTCTCAACAGTTCAGTAATCACAAAGCTATTAGCAAAAGTATGTGTTTAGATTTAAATATATGGGTCAGAATCTGCTGATTTGTGCCTCAGTACTTTTGTGAAATATGGCAGTAGTTTTGTTCCAGTTCAAAATATGTAAGTAACCAACTTGGATTGACAAATGCTGTTATGACTGAAACAAAGCCTGTGCTTGTACAAAAGAAAACTCTATTACTTCACTATTAATTAGTCTGCATTCATAACTTACAGATGGTAGTAAATACAATTTTCTAGAAGCTAGTGCTAGGAAAAAAATTGGCTAATAAAATGTTTATTATTTTTGTGGCAGAGTTAATTAAATAAAATTTCTTTTATAGGAAAGCCTATTTTTCTAAAGCACGCAGTAGTATATTTACCAAAAGACAATGTGTAGTTCTTTAAAAATATTGATCAAAGCTTCTTGCCTTTGAAGGCATAAATAACATGTATAGCCTCATGTACATCTTTATTCTTCTTTGTTTCTCCTGCAAGATAAACAGGTCTTGACCTCAAACAGTTCAGTGACATATGGAAATACCTATTATTATAGATATTCAAGGGTAAGTGCACCAGAGATGATGTGGCACTTGTAGCAGCAACATGGAAACTGTGTATGTGCAAGATGCTAAGAATGAAGACCTCTGTTTTTTCTTGTTAGCTTTGACTTCTGTAGAGCCTTGGGCAAGTAACTTCATCGCTTTACATTATGTTTAGAATAAGTGAAATGATAAAAGAGAATATAGGATTCTGAGAAAGCTGAAGTGTTCAGGTTGCATTCTCACACTATCCCAGTGGGGACAGAAATCAACGGAATCCAGAAATCATGTGGTAGATTGAAAGTGAATTGTGAAAAAGATATCCTTTTAACTAAAGTCAGGTACAAATTCTGTGGAAAGTCAGTGGTATTGATGGATTCTGAGGCTTTTAACAGGAATAATTCAATAGAAGGTTGAGTGCTGGTTTTAATGTCCTAGGAATTGCAAGACATCTGTGTGGGTCTGGCAGATACAGAGACTTGCACTGCTCTGGAAAAGAAACCAGAATCCTGATGGGATAACCTAGTGCACTTACGACACTAGATACTATTTGAGGGTAGAGCTCATTATCTCCTTCTTTTGCACTAATACTTGCTATATAACTTCTAAAAATTTCACTTAACACATCTCATTTGTTTTAGGAAACCGTTTGTTTAGCAAACATGAAGGGTAAACTCACCTAGAAAAAAAATATTTACTATGAATTTTCTGTCTTCTTCTTTGACAGTCTGCATGGCCATCAGCACCCATGCTGCAGGTCATGATAATGCTCAATGCATACTTGACAGTGAAATACAGTAAATAACATCATGGATTTTCTCAAGCCCAACTGACACCACCCCCACCCCCCAAAAAAAAAAAACAACACCTAAACCCCAAACAAACGAAAACCTAAGTGGTACATATAGCTGTAAACAGTAATAACCACTGGTACATTACATTTAGATATATCATCCAGAGGTTGGTGGATACGACTTCTGCAGAATGTGTGCTCACAAGAAAAAGTAAAACATGAGCATGACCTTGGAATTTCAAGTTTCATTATTTATTCCATATTTATGGTATGAAATTCTTCCCATTGATTGCGTTTCTGCTTCCAAATTTCAATACCACTGAAGTGTGAGTCAAAGCTTGGATCTGACTTTAATGATAGGATGATTCTTTTGATTGCAAAGATAATTCTTAGGATCCAAATTTCTGAAGACTGCATTGTTCTGGGTTGCCAAAAGTGGTCTCAGTAATATTTTACTACAGTTCTACATGCTTATGATAGCTTTAGTTTGAAGGAAATGATGTAGAATCCAGAAACTAGCTATACCATCTAAATCTGTAGCAATTCTAGCGGAAGCTTTCATTATTTACACGCTGTTCTTTAGTTTCTTTTAGAAGTTGTAATTTAAACTGAAATCTTTGAAGTCAATACAACGCATACAATTACATTTTGAATTTTACTTCTAAAATTTTAGGAAAATCAGGTCTGTTCATTATGCCAGCAGTACACAAATGTGTCTTTTCACTTCCATCATCTTGTTTTCTCACCTGCAGGCTTGTAAACAGCCTTAAAAGCTGGAACGGACACAGGAACAGGGAGCAGTGGGACAAATTTAAGGGATTCACACCTAAAACTTCTACAGTTCTGCTTTGTGGCAGCTTCTTTCCTTACAGGCTGGAGTAAAAGAGACAGCTAGAAACAGAACTAGATGATTTATGAATCCAGGATGTTATGGCTGTTAATGGTCTTAACAGGGATTTTTTGCAGCTCTGGCATTGCTGCAGGAGTCACAAATGATTTACTTGTATCATCACTCATCTTGGAAGGACATGTTCTCAGTTTGGCTGCAGGAACTGGAGAAATGTGTAGACACTGAACTCCTTGCAATATGTTGGAAGAACACTGTTTCCACAAATCAGTGTCTAAATGTTATATTTTTGGGGAATCCTGCCACTAGTTTGAGCTATACAGACATTAGACCTAGCAAAATCAGAGTGTTTCAACAGACAATTGACTTAGCAATAAAACAAACAAATACTAAAAAACACAAAACCCCAAGCAGTTTCCAGGAAGTGACTTTGTTCTCAAGCAAATATCATGCCATAATCCCTGTAAAAAAGGAGGTAGAATATATGTTGGAATATGGGGAGGAAAAAGATGTCTTTAAGTCCTCAGAAGCAACAAAGAGGGACAATACTCCATTTTCTTCTAGATAAAAACAAACTATATTCTCTAGCTACCACAAAATAAAAAATTACCATGGGCAGCAGAGTCACCTAGCCAAATGGACGCTGGGAAATGAATGTATCATGTAAGCAGCTGGAGTTGGATGAAAGAAGGGTCTGTATATTGCACGTGACAAAGGCATTACACCTGCCTCAGGTCTTAACACCTGTCATCAGTTTTTATATGAATCTAGCATTATAATAGCCATTTTTCCATGAAGTTTGATTAAATTGATTAAACAAACTGCAGAACTTTAGCAGGGCATATTGTGATAGAACAAGAGGCAATGGTTTTAAACTAAATGAGGGTAGATTTAGACTAGATAAAAGGAAGAAATGTTTTACAATAAGGGTGTTGCCTGTTCCAGGGCAACAACTGGAACAGGCTACCATGAGAGGTGGCAGATGCCCCATCCCTGGAAACATTCAAGGCCAGGCTGGATGGGGCTCTCAGCAACCTGATCTCATTGAAGATGTCCCTGTTCATTGCAGGGGCGGTTGGACTAGATGACCTTTAAAGGTCCCTTTTGAGTTTAACGATTTTATGATTCTCTGATTCTATGAACACAGTATTAATTGCATAGCACACAGAATGTTTGTAAAAAAACTTGTCTGCAAAAGTGAAAGTGAGACACAAGAAGTGTGAAGCTGTACTAAAACTGAAGAGCAAATAAGTTAGGATCTCACTTGTACCTACAACAAAAGCTGCCAGCTGCTTCCCACACTGACCTCCTCATTTTAAAACTGCATATGAGGAAAAAAATATCAATCATTAACTTTAATTAATTAAACAAATAAGTAAAATGGGTAGTTACTAGATCACAGAAGAAGCAGCCCTGTATTTAACACATTTATGTTTAGCACATATATATATATAATGTATAGTAACATTAGCTATTACAGCTTTTTTTCAAAAATATATTTGATGCAAAATGGAAAGTATACTCGAATCATCTCCAAACATTTATTATTTTTTTTTTTTAGGGCTATATTAAGGCTGACAGATTACAAAACATTGCAGATGGAACATTGTGAACATACTTAACACTTTCTTATAAAGAAAAGAAGGATATTCTCATCTGAAAACTTTGCAAAGTCTGTGAAGGTTATCTAAATTAATAAAATGAGAAGAAAGAAAAACAGGCAACTAATGATACCTTCCCTAAGGACTGTGTAAGCTTCATTACTAAGTAGAAAGTTACAGTTATCTTCATAATTTAGTGGAAAGATTATTTTAATATATAGAAATATAGTATAATTTTCTCTGATATAGTACTAAACAACAACAACAACAACAAACAACCCAAAGGAAAAGAAAATTATAAAATATTCACTAGATAAACACTTATTTCTTCCCTGGAACTATACTCGATCACAAAAATACTCAATCTGAAGCTCTGAAGCTGTAATGATTGCTTGCCTTTTGAAAAGTACAATATATGAAAAGAATCTTGGTAACCTTACCTAAACGGGTACAGTATTTCAGGCTTAAAAGAAAATAAAAACCTGGGATCTTTCAGAAAATAAAATGAATCATAATCAAGAAATGCCTAGCTTTGGACTCAAGCCTTTTAGTGTAAATTAGTTCAATGTACAAACTCTTGTAAGTATCAACAGCAACCTAGTGGCATCATTCCTTTCACTTCTCAGAACAAACTTTTACATTTTGAAATAGGAAAATGTATTTTAAAGCAAAGCTGCAAGAAATATTTATAGCTACTAATTAGGATTGTCCTATAGAGGAAATCATATCACTTCTCTGTCGGAAGTTAAAGGTAGGACACCTTACTGCAAGGAACTCAAGTCAGGGTTACAAACAGTGGAGAAACAGGAATTTGACTTTGACGCTTAGTGGTAAATCTCTTTATCTGCGACAAGGTAAGCATGGGATCTGATTCCCAGCTTCTGGAACTATTTTCAAACTAAACAACTCAATTTCTATAAACTCCCAGAAGCAAGGAGTAGAACTGATAACTCTTCCAATCATCTGAATGATCCAATCATGGTACTGGGAAAATGACAGTCTTTCATAATGAAAGAAAGAATGAAACTTCCTAATGAAACTTCCCTTCTTCTCCAGCACAGGAAAGCTGCACAGAGGAGGTGCAGAACACCCCTTTTTGCACAGGTGTAGAGTGACACCCCTCCCAGATTTGTCAGACATATAATCTCAGCCTCCTGGATGAAATCTCAAGCCATATAAAGGAGCTATCTAGACTCTGGAAAAAAGGAATTACAGAAACATGTATCGCATTTGTGTCTTATGGGATATAGTTCTAATAAATATACTCATTTCAGACAGTTCTCAGTTAGACTTTTGGTGTTTAACAATCCTACTATAAGATGCTCAACCGTTCTTGTGCAACGGACAGCACAGTTATCTAAAACAGAGCTCTAAATTTTGTTCTAGTGATTAGACTCTATATGTACTATCACCAGCTTTTAGGAATACATAATCTTTAATGGACGTAATCCTAATTATTTCTGTACTGAAGGGCATCATACCATGTCCTACCAGGCCTGCAGGGGTCCTACAGCTGCCCAGTTAACAGTCATTGGGACACACCAGCCCAGTGCAATAGGATGTCACCCGTTCTATTACCTTTCGGCTACAGGACAGAAAGGATGGGAAACCCAACAACTGAATACCTCCCTTATACCTGATATTTATCACTATATTCCTGTAGGCATAAGCTGGGATCTAGCCCTTCTTGCTGAACAGACTGGACTTCCCAATGGTATGCTAAAGGATGATGATGTCCTTTCTGAAGGTACTGATATTTTCTCAAAATAATGAACATTATTTTTATATGACTCTGTTCCTGCTTTCTGTCACATTACAGATGGAAATACAATAAATATTGAAATCATCCTAATTACTTGCATTCTTTACTTATTTAGGACATCCAGAAAATTTATAAGGCCTTCTCATGCACATAAGCTTAAAAAGCATGCACTCATGAGAAGAAATTATTTTCTTTTCCAGTCTTCATGTTGTTTTAACATATTTAGGGATTTTGAAGTTAATTCCCAAGTTTACAGTCTGCTGTTAAGAGAGTGCTTGGAATAGCACACGCTTTGTCTTCCACACGGTAAATCTTAACAGTGCAGAGTACTCCATGTTTCACACACAACGTAAAAGATACATCATAGCCATTAACCTTCCCCTTAGTTGCTGATAAAGTAAAATAGGCCCATTCTTTACAGTAACAGTAATGTATCTGTTCAGATAAATATTCCTCTTGCTGCAATAAAGTGTAGTATTTTACAGCTGCATACCATCTTTGCAAACTATAAAGTGGCAATTAAAATTGAATATGAACAGAATACTAAGTGAAGATTTGAAGGCAAAGGGGGACGAAAGAGCTTTTCCTAAAACTTCTCTCAGCAAAAACTGAAGTTCAACCTATAAATCAGCTAATGTTTGCTTATGTGATTTTTGAATCTACAGCAAAGACATAATACTAAATGAATTCCTGTTAATCACTTCCTGAAGGCTGTTAATTTGATATAGTTAAGCATCCAACATTTATATGCCAGGTACTTTTTTTACTGCACACAAGCTAGTTACATGAGGGGGCTGTAACTGAAGGACTGGTATAACTTAAAATTTAAGAAGCTGTTTTACAAATATATAAATAGGATTATACTTAACAATATTAACAATTTAATAACATGTATTACGATTTCATAATTGTTTGCAATTTTAAGTCTAGCAAGAGACTGAGATTCAAGAGCTCTAGTTTTTCCTCATTAACTATGTAGCCTTGTGCAAATCACTGACAGTCGGTTTCTCTAGGTTTACCACACCAACAAGATGTACTTTAGCATCTCCCCATAAAAAAGCATATTTAGGATCAGGTCAACACTCACTCTGAGGGTCAGCTCATCACATTCATGCGCAAGAGTTAGTTGGTGGCCTAAGTCAGTGAGATCCACAAAGTTACAGATTGCCTCTTTCTTCACACTTATGTGTACAAGGCACATTGACAAATGATCCATCCCACAGAAAGATACCTATAACAGCTGAGGAGGTATGTGGGATTTGCACTGTATAGTAATATTGACACTCCTGAAAAAAATTTGTTCATGGATCTCATTATATAATCTTATAGCCACATAATTTTTTTCCATGAAAATAGCCATATTACTTGCTTCCTTCTTGCATATTTTCCTCATTACTATAACACTGAAAGACTTTTTTGACCTGCTTGTTTTAACTAAAAATTAAAAGAGATTCTGGAAAACATTAACTTCAGAAACAAAGAGGCATAAGGAAATATGCCAGCTTACCAGTTTGTGAAACTACTGGGAAATGAATGCTCAAATACTGTTTTCAGATACTTTTCTATTCAGATATTACTGTCACTATAGTTATAATCTCACATATCAAAATCCACTTCAATCAGATTTTTCAAAACAAAAATTTATCATAAATTATGTGAGCAACAAAGTAAGAAGACAATTTTTTTTTTTATGTCTCTCTAGCTGTTTATTACATAGAGTCACAGACCTAATGGCACACAGAAACTCATAGCAACAAATTTTACCTAAATACAGGAAACAACATAAATTTATACGACTAGAGCTTAACAGTTCAACCATTGGTCTTTAAGTGTACAAACATGAGATGACAGCATTAAAAAGAAGGCACACGAACAAATGAATGAATGCAGTCAGTTTAACATATTCTTTGTTTCAAAGGTTATAGAATAACTTGTTTCTGTACACTTCCATGCGTTTCAGCAAAGTTGAACAGTTTAAAGCTATTCTGAACTATGAAACAATTCTCTTCCCACTTGCTCTCTGAAAAATGTAATTCTCAAAATTATAGGAAAAAATAACATGAAAAAGAGAAATGAACTATATATAAATCACTTTCAAACATACAAAGTTTAAAAGACAAAAGAAAATGTGTATTTTTGCCAGTCAAAACTGTTCCAATCACAGTGCTGTTACGCTTCTTCCCACAGTACCAGATGAAAAATAAGTAAGCAATATAACAACTTTCTTCTGCCCAATCCCCTCAACTCTTAAATATGAAAATAATTAGAACTGGAATGAAAAGTATCAATATTAATTATGGCATTATTAAGTGATTCAAGCTATGCATATTGGAGTAAAATAAGCTAACATAATCCCTCAAGTGACACACTGATTTTTAGCCTTAGAGCTACTGAACACTTAAATATATATTGAAATATACTTTAGTCAAATTCCGCCTTGCAGCTGAATAAAATAATAACAAATAAGAAATTGTCATGCATATGAAGGCAGATTAAAGCTTCATGTGCCCAGTTAGAGACATGCAATATGATGCACATAAATACTAAACATGCATGATACATATGCACACATATGATAAATAAACCACAGGGTTTTTTTTAAATATTAAAATAGTAACAACAACCACAACAACAATAATAATAGTACCCTTAAAAACAATATGCATCCATGGCCCTGACTGCCAGAACTTTTCACTGCACATCTCTCTCTGACATTCCTCTATCATGTGTGAGTGCTATGGGAACAACTTCCATCTTTTCTGTCCAGTTCTGAGTTTAATTCATTGTTCTTGCAATTTCAGAGATAAGAGAAAATACAAGACATAAATTGCAGTTCTAACAGTGAATGCAAGTGGAAGAACTCAAAACAACTTTCAGCATCTGTGCATCAGCTATCACTTTTTCTTTAAACCATAAACTATTATTAAACAGGTTGCCCAGAGAGGTGGTGGGTGCTCCATCCCTGGAGACGTTCAAGGCCAGGTTGGACGAGGCCCTGAGCAACCTGATCTAGTTGGAGATATCCCTGTTCCTTGCAGGGGGGTTGGACAAGATGACCTTTGAAGGTCCCTTCCAGCCCTAACCATTCTATGATTCTATGATTCTATGATAAACTATTACTAACTATTATTAAACTACTATACTAGCAGTATTCTATTAATCATCTCCCAGCACTGTGATGGAGATTGGAATGTTCAGTTATTAGAAGTTATGAATTATACTGGAAATTAAAGGTGCCAAGAATTAAAACAACTGTCGTTCAAAATCTCATGCTTTGACTACATTATACTGGTGACTTGTACTAATTCCAGCTGTGAGTGACAATTTACTTGCAGCCAGTCAGCTCTGAGAACTTACTGACAGTGGCTGCCCTATTATTTTGAGGTGATCTACACCTTCAGCATTGACTGAAAGGTAAAATCTGACTTCTTCCCTTATGCTGGCACAGGCACTTGCACACCAGCCCACTGAGTCAGATTACAGACTTGACATGGTAACATTTCTTTTCCATTTCTTCTTTAGTTTCCAATTTAGTTTTTCTAATAAGGTCTCTTTGGACAAATTGAAGTTAAAATTATACCTAAGAATAAAATAAAATTCAGCCATAAGACCTATGCTGTTTTTTCCTTCATAATTTGCAAGAAGTTGTATGTGTTAATCCCAGACAAAGATGTACTCCAATGAGTTAGAGAGCATCACTAATTATGAAATTTTTCTAATGTTTTTATGAAAGCAGCCAAAGAGAATGAAAAAGCTTCACAAACTGGTAAAATGTTTTTGGAGATATTGTTTTATGTAATTACTGGAAACCCTGGAAATCTGGTTGGTAAAAAAAAAAAACTTTTAAAAGATGACAGCTGCTGCAATCATAGAAGGAAAAAGAACAAAGCAATTGTGAACACTGAAACAGAAAACAAAATAGCTATTTCTGTGGTTAGTACAGCATTTTTGATAAATGCTACCGGCACATCAAAAGCCTTTTTTGCCTTTTTTATTCTTGAAGATATACAATTCACCTAACGTTCAAGAAAAGAAAATGCATACATGCTATAGTCATTTATTAGTTCTACTGTAATTGATTTTATGTCTTCAGAGAGTTTTATTCTTATGCACGTTATAGCATAAGCAGGCCTAAGTCGTAACACGTCCTTCAGATGCAAATTGTTAATCACTGATTCAATATCTATTGCATTGCAGTTATGCGTAATATCAGACTAAAAAGAATGAAGATGAAAGGCTAATTACAAAAGGAAGGCATCTGAACAACTCAGTGAGGCCCCACAGCATTCAGCCCCTTAGCACACACACAAGAAAACAATAAGTAATTATTTATGTTAGATTTTGCTCATTATAGCATTTTGCACCTCTATCACTTCTCCACTTTTACACTTATACGTAACAATCCTACAAGACTATGTGGCTGTAAGCAAAGATCCAAATACTCATCTCTGCTTGAATCACAGTTACACCTTTATGTTAGTATCTCACAAGTATGCACATCAGTCTATAACAATAGTATCACTAATTGATACTATTGTTGAAATACAAGATTCAAGAAAGACTGCAAGCCTTTAAAACAAAAACTTTTTCCATATTGGTAAAAAGTACTAGCATCCTGGGATTTTTATTCATTTGTTTGGTTGTGGTTTTTTTTGTTTTGTTTTCAGTAGCAATATGGGAAGAGAAGAGTTGGGAAGGAAGAAGGGAACAAAAACAAATAAAATAATGGAAAATGTTTTCTGGTTTGTGTTTCCTATATCTAGGATTTCCAAGAAACCTCCCACCCAAATGCCAGCACATGAGGGACTGATTAAGTTTGAATACCAGATACATTTGGTTTGGTAAGGGAAGACAATCCTCTGCTGCTTAAAATTAAATATAAATATACAGTAACCACGTCTAATTTAAAATAAATTGTAACTCAACTAGAAGGCAAAGGCTCCATATAGAAATATCTTTAAGAGACTCCATCAGTGGCATTGCTCTTTGTATGCAGCTACATTCTTGTGCAAGGAAAATCTGGTTAAATGCAATGTCTCAGTTCAAACGTTATATAAACGTACATACCTGACTGCTTTACTACAACTGTATTAAAGGCTAGATGTAACTTCATTCCTCAGTTCCACTGATGTCTCCTTGTTGGCTTGAAAAGGTAGGATTTTGATGCTGTAATTACTACCAAAAAAACTATTCCAAGATAGACTTGAGAATTTGATGCTTAGGAAGACAGGCATTTGTATGAATGAGGGCTTTTAAACCTGGAATATTAAATTCCATACTCCTAAGGCATGCTAAAGTCAACTTTCCACTAAGCTATTTGAACAAACTTTTTCAACTTCTTTGAACTGCATTATTAAAATTTTATCATAACATATTTAATGTAAGTTTATAGAAAGTGGTTCTGTTACTGAGCAATCAAGGTATTCAACCTGATAGTATTTCAATGCTCAGAGAAACAGGAAATTACAGGTTATTTTAGACCTATGTTAATTCTATAATGAACTTTTCTGAAATAAATGTGTAAAAATAGTTATAAGAATCTGCGAAAATATTCTAATGTACTATGGTCAGTTTTCGATATTTGATGTGTTAGTGACATTTTATTTCATACCTTACTCAAGGCACAAAGAGAAATGAGGTAAGCTTTATTTTTAAAAATCTGACTCTTTTTGAGTCTTCAGTTTTATGAAGAAAAATCTTGCAACAAAGTGATCCTTTACTGATAGTGATTAATTGTACATGTTATCAGAAAGCAATTTAGAATAAATAGTTAGAAATAATCTTCATTTATAAAGACCTACAGAACTTTGCATGCTTAGTCACGACTTGTGGAAAAAAATACTGAATGATAACAGATAGTTTAGTCACAATTTGTAGGCAGTACTCATAAACTTTTAGCAGGTTGGATGCTTAGTCATTTTTCTCATTTAACAAGATCCTTCCCTACACTTCAAAACGAAATAATAAAATAGTAATAATAATAATAATAATAATAATAATAATAATAATAATAATAATAATAATAATAATAATAATATAATTATTAGTATTGTTATTCAACATAATCTCTGCAATCCCCTTTTATTCCTGTTACCATTACCTGGAAATATCCTAAATATCCATTGCAAGCTCTTTTTGGAAGCATTCCTAAAACTGTACAGCTGTAAGGCTGAATGGGAAAGGAAGAAATAGTCAGTGACTGATAGTTGAACAGTATCTAGTGAAAGACCTAAACTCTGCAAATCTGTTTAAGAAAAGCAAAGGTTTTCACTTAACAAAGTCCAGATTAGATTTCCAGAAAATATAAAAGAAAAAATGGCAGAGAGGTGACCCACTCCTGTGGAAACAAGAAGCTTCATGCTTACTTGCTGTGCTGTATCAAGGTTTATGGAATTCACATAAATAAGGACTCCACTTTATTCTCTGTTTATTTGTGAAAGTGGTATCATTAGAAGAATGTTAATTTATTTTACTGAACAACTTTTTAAATCTCATTCAGTCTAAGAATATAAATTTATGTGAGATTTTTTAATCTTCCCATGAAAAATTATTTTTATACTGTTCTTATTGTTAGGTATACTTTCTTAAATGTGACATATTTATGTGGATTTTTATTTATCTTGAAAAACATTTATGATTCTGATTGTAGAAGCCACTATAGAGATAATGAATTTTAGCAAATACTAAACATCAAATCGATCATTGTGGCATAAACTAGGAATATGTCTTTCCTCTGTGTGATATTTCTATCACTCTATCTTTAAATCACCATTTTTCTTTCTAAATCATCTCAAGGTTTATTTCCTATGACAAAAATATGATTCTAAAAATACTGATCAATATTGATGGCTATTTTCTTCAGTTTATGCTGTTTTCTCCTCTTTTGCTTTCTCTAGTTGTTGAAAAATGCCGTTGTTGTTTGCCAAAGTTTGCTCTCTCAATGGTATTATAAAAATCCATTACTATAGTTGTCAGTTTATTTTGTTGCAGAAGATAAGGAGTGGCATAACTGTTCCAAGAGTTCCCTTTTTGAAGGAAAAAATAATAACACATCTTTAGGCAAGACAGACTGTCAGTGTGGTGTCAGTGTCAGGGTTTGCTAAGGCAGCAAAAAAATATTAAAATATCTGCAGCACGTACTATGTTACAAAGCTAATGGGACAAGGATAATGGGACTATCATGAAGTACAAGACAGAGGAGTATGCTGATTTCTGATACAGAGCCCTGTCCATTCAAAGTGACCATAATGAATAATTCTTCAAAATGAAGTTCTAATTCAGAATAAATAATATGGTCTAAATAACATTTTTCATGAGGGGTGATGAATAAGCTCCTAAGATATTTAAGATATGTGGGGAACAGTAGGGATTTTGTAACAAAGGAAAACAGTATTTATAAAGACACATAATTCTAGTTTATAAATCAAAACTGAAGTACCTGCAGGCAAGGCTCCATTTCATGTCTAATGTTGAAGAACTATAATTTACATAATGCTGGGAGAAACCTAGAGCTGGGGTCATACAGTCAAGAAGAGCAGATAAAGAGGATACCTGAAGGAGTAACTGGTCAAGCTGATGTATTACCCACTAAGGGTCTGACAGCATTGCCACTGCAAAGCAAAAGTCCCATTTTGCAATTTTTAATCCATGAGTAACAAACAATACTATGTGCAATTCTCTCAGTACTGGGAATAAAGTACATAGAGTATTGTTCTTTATTTCATTTCGATTCATTAGAACTATAAAATGGTATGTTGATATGAATAACGTGCAGAGATGGAAAATGAAAAATCCACAAATTTTAATTTTATCACTACAGAAAGCAAAAAATACTTAAAGGAGCAACTTCCTACCTGATTTGTGAACAATGGGAACATTTGCATTGTATTTATTGTTATTGTGTGCCTTTATCACTTTTATTGTTGTGCTGTGGTACAGACTCTTTGAAGGTCTGCCAAACCACTGCGGCTTGCTAAAATGCAGGGCTGAATTTTAATTAAGCTTAGTAAAATACTCATTGAATTTGCTGGGTCTGATTAGGCCAGTCATCCTGATAGATGTGCAAGGGGCATCTTGCTTACTTGTTTTAACAACTGACAGAGGCAATTAATAGATTTTTGTACAATAGTTAAACATAAAAAATACAGGCTGTCATCACCTCTTTTCTGAGAATCTTAGCTTTTTTTTTTTTTGTATTTAACATGGCTACAAAAGATTTCTTGGAATTATGAAGTACTGAAGGGTAATTCAGTATTCATATTTGTGAAGAGTAGCTCTGAAAGATACGCATTTTGTTTCACTAAAGTATTCCCCGTAATACCACAGTCCAGTGAAGAGGAGTTTCCATAGCCTCTGCAGGGTAATGTTAAATACGCATGCAAGTGGATGACTTCTTACAGATGACTTTTTGCTTCTCCATGCAAGTGATACTAAGACCTCCCTTCAGCTTAAGCAGTTAGAGCATCCCCTATACACATCTATATCTTCAGTCTTTCTTGTGAAGCATGACTATCAATTGCAAAATCAAATATTCTTCGCTATCTCTTTTCTCTGTGACGGTTGACTACTTCTTAGAAATTCAAGAGTCAGGTTGGTTTTGACACAGTAGCAATGTTCTTAGGACACTGCTTAGGAATGTTGGTTTACAGTAAGTTCAGGGGGAAAAAAGCTTGTGATGTATTAAAAACAAATGTACAATAGCTGTCCAGCCAACTAATGAGTTATCCCTAAAACATTATAAGAAAGGAATAATACTAAACAGTAAAGGCAAAGAACATGTAGAAGGATGATATGTGACAGCATTCACAGTAAGATGTTCTGGGTCCTAACTCAGGTGTGAAACATTAGAAAAATTAGAAGGGTAATGAAGTACCCTAGCCATTTGTATGGCGAGCAAGATCATTGATACACTTTGAATTTAACTTCAGTATTGTTGTCATGAAAGGATATGAAAAGTACATCAAAATTCATGGACAGAACTTGCATTTACTTCGGGAGGTTTGGTATCAGGGTATAAGTAAACAAAATTTTAACTATAAAACTAAAGATTCCTTATTCAGTGACAGAACTTCAGTGATAAAAAATCTGAGAGAAGAGTGACTTGCAGCAGAAGCAAGAGTAGTAAACAAACAACTACCAACCACAACACTTAAAGATTTAATTATATAGACCTAAGAGCTGTCTTCCCTCTAACTGAAAAGGTAAGAAAAACAGAAACTGCGAAGACGTGTAGTCGAAAGGTGGAATATGCACAGTTAAAAGAAGGACAGTAAACTCATGTTTTAATGTCCTTCATTATAACTAACATTTTGCTTATGCACACAGAAGTAAAGAGTGGAATAGTTGGTGCTAGTGTTTGATTTCACAGCTCTGTAGCAATTTTCATATTTTGTGTGCAAATTCTGGGCTGAGGGTACCAAAAATACAAAAGTGCCTAGAAAAAAGTTTCCATTACTTTTGTTGACAGGATGTAGTCAACAGATAAATGCTCAGAAAATCAAGTCATACGTTTTTCAAAAATATTGTTCATTACACACCTTTCCCCAGCCGCTTGTTCCCTCTGTTACGAATCAAGTTAAGAAGACACAAACCTATGTCATCCTTACTATTATCTTATTAATCAAAATGTTTGTATGTCTAAGCAAGGGATTTGCCTTTAATAGGCATCCCAGAATTGAACAAAAACAACAAACAAACAAACCAACCAAACAAAAAATGAACCCAACCACACAAAGCCCTTTTACTGATTATTTAATCTACAGATAGAGTGAAACTATATGGCAAAGGATCTTGTGAATTATACAGAAAACTTCCAGAAACATTAGCTGACAGAATATTTTGCTTGAGGCAGAAGTATTTAAACTTATTTTCTTCAATTCTATTGTCACGTAAAAGAGGAAAAGAACCCTTACATGTACTGTCATCACCATGTTCACTGCTGCTATCCATGGCATCTTCACGTTGTCACACTTACATGGGTCAGCCATATCCTCAGGGTGGTGACTTAATTGGACTGAAGTGTTTATTGTTCAAAGGACTGATTAAGTGTAAAAAATAATTAGCATATTCCAAACTCTGACTTCACTATGTTGTTTACAGGAATTTCCCTTTGAGAGCTATATCAATGATATGCAAAATCATTCCTGTGTCACTGCCTAGCTTCACTGATATCAATCCAAATTTATAAAGCAAAAATGACCGTTATTGTTTTTTTATCAAGATATATAAGCTTTATTGAGCTTAATGCAGTTCATTATTTCAATTATTCATCTTATATCTCTTTGCCACAGAGATATTATGTATTTTTATTAAAAAATCTACACAATTAAGAGAAATACTACATTATATTGTTCAGTAGACTAGTCAAGGTCACACAGTAAGTAGGGAAGGTAGAAGTAACATTTACTTTCTCAAGAGACATCAAATAGATAATAATTGTTTAACCTTATGGGTATTTTTTTCAAAAAATGATCCGAAAATTGCTAGCATTTTTGGTCTATGTCTAGAAGAATGATGGCATTATCCAACACATTTAGGAATCATTCGTATAAAAATTAGTTTGATATAGGTACAGATTCCTTTGCCAACAGTAATGCTTTACCTTTTGTTTTTCCACAAGTACAAATAAACATATTTTCAAGAGACGTTGTAAATTAATTTAGTAGGTTGTCTTTGAACATCAAAATACTGAATCTTCTTTTTTCTTAAAGGAGTATTATTTATTGCAAATTTTGTGAAATCTAGGCAGCTGTCAAGCTATTTGTTCACAGTAGGTACCTGCCTATCATCATCATTACAATTTTGGCAGGCTTCCAAGGCAGATACTCTCCACCTGTTACTGTTCACAGAAATGGTACCTTGAGGTCCACTCGATTTATGACCCCCCGGACTCTCCAGCAATTTAGTAACAATTTTTTCTCAGCCAATTAAGATGACAAAAATGCTGCATAGAAACATCTCAGTTTCTATACCTTATCCATGTACAATTTCTCGATACTGAGATTTTCAGGGCTCCTCTGTCAAGCTAAGACTTTCAGACTCTTCCTTGTGGCAAGAGTATTAGAAAGCACCAACAAAATAAAGTGCCAAAAGTTTCCCTGAACCCTAAAAAAAAATAATTCAAGTGTTGTAAAGTCTGGGGCTCTCATGATCCAGGACTATGGTCTCTAACGAGAGAATGTGGAACTGCTGAGGTTGACAGACTCAGCTGGAGGCTTAAGGCTTCTGAGGTCCCTCCTTTACAGTCAGAGGCATGAAGATTGCCTTTCACAAGGGGAATAAACGTAGTTTCTCAACCCTTGCATTTGTTGAGACTACCTGAGACCAAGTTAGCGAAACTAACAAAAAATTCTGTTGCCACAAGCATGAATAATTCACAAGTGTGTTCTGCTTCTCAATGTTTAACAGAGAATCAAAATTAACTTCTATTAAAAAATACTGATCGTACTGATAAATAACAATATATTTAACATGTGACCCCACAGAAAATGTGCTTTTATTGTTCTGAGAATAAAATGCATAAGGCTTCTGCATGCATGACACATTTTCTGGTCATCACTTCTTTTGCATTTATAACAGTGAATTTGTTGATGATGATATATTGCAGAACACTTCGTATTTTCAGGGGAATCATCATGTCACAGGTTCAACTAAGAAAGTCTAAAAGCTGACACTTTGACTTGGGACATGCCTATGTTAGATTTCTGATTTGTTGGTAAAGGCTAATTGTTTGATTGTGGCATCATTTGTCAAAGATTGTGTCCCAAGTTGTCTGGTTATTTAATGAGCCTTAAAACTTCCAGCTACCCTAGAGCAAAATACTAGGAAGAGAAAGAAAATAGTAGGAAAGAAAAATGATTATTTCATTCTTGTCTTTTCTCTGCTCAACTCTGAAGGCCTGGGCAAACACGTGAGATTCGGAAGTGAATAAAAAGGGAAGGGAAGGAAAGAGAAAGGAAGGGAAGGGAAATATAAGAAAAAGAGAGGTGAAATATGTTTCATCTTATAATTTAGAAATATTCTACGTCCCCACCATTAGAGACGAGTTCTGGAACTAGAAAGTAGGCTTTTTAGCATGTCTGTTTTGTGTCTTGAGAGTATCTGCTGTAGCCTAGTTCCAATTATATTAATGAGAAAAGAAGTAGTCACTGACATCGTGATATAGCTCGATACCACCAGATTGCTTGGTAAACAAGCAAAGAGAATTTGCATTATTTCAGGATAGCAAGAAACTTCAAGGAGGTAAAGGCTTACACACACATGCACACACAGATTCACACACTGATTATCTGCTGTCAGAAACTGTATTAACAGACTATTTGTTTCACAAGTATTAAATGGACATATTCACAGAGAGTACATTATCTATTGTCAATTGTTCCAAAAAGGGAAGCCTTAAAGCTATGAAACCAACTTTTTCTTAAAGTCACTCTTCTTGTAAAGTCACATGGAAAGTTCAGATAATTTTCACAAATGTTTCTAAGTGGTTTTACCTACTACAAAATATTTTTTTACTTATGAAATAATACGCATTAGTCAAGCCAAAGTGCATATAACAAACATAAGTCAAGATGAAGTAGAAATTACAGTAGGGATATTTTGGATTATCTGTTTTTATATATATACTTGCATGGGTGTGCATGTCTTTGTGCACAGAGAAAGAAAAAGACAAAGAAAAAGCATATGCTGCAGCAGAAGCTTGTTCTGAGGAGAGATGTGGGAAATCATCCCTCACATTGCAATAGCCAGGTAAGGACTGAATCTGAATCTACTGATCAGACTGAAATGAAGTCCCAAAGTCTGACATAAGCAGAATCTAGTCTATTTTTCTGAGAATGATTAGTCTTTTTTTTCGAAATACCAAGGAAAAGCACTGACGTTTCAGAAGTTTACATGACAAAGCAATAAAACTTATAGCTTTATTTTCAAACATACACAGCAGTTTTGTTCAAAAGAATTTATTTTTTGTTACTTCGTAACTTTTGTTATTTATCAAAGTACTTTTGCTTTAGCCTTATAGCCAAATGGCTTGTTGATCTGGAAAGTACATCAGTACTATAGGAAGAAGCTGAGGAATCAAATTTTGTTTAATGTGGTTGGCTGGTTTTGGACTTTATAAACAGAAGTAGCTGTTCCTGAAATGAAATCCTGTCCTCATTCAAGTCAACTGCAAAATGTTATGTGACTACCTTGTCATCCAGACTTCACAACAAGATCCTTTTCTAAAAACATTGTGACTGACAAATAAACCCCTACAGTGGAAGACTCAGATGAGAAGGGCAAGAGGATGTGCCCATGAATTTCAGGAAGTAATGCAGAGTGTGACAGACCACAACTGTTGCAAAGAAGCTGGCTCATCTACACACCAAGGGGATCATAGGGTGGTCTTTGCATTAGGTAAACAGCTATCAACAGTTGAATGGATCAACTGGTGGTGTTAATGTTTCTCCCTGAGTTCATTGAAAGGGTGTGAATGTCTCCCTCAGTTAGTCAGATCAGCATGGGAGGGAGTGAATACTTGTCTCAGGTTAACATAGAGTATAAAAACTGAAAAACTAACAAAAGAAGTTTGAAGACAGCAATGGGCTTGAGCTGGCTTCGGTCCACACATATGCCTTCCTGGTAAGCGGAGATGCCCAGCATCGTGATGATGAGCATGTTACAGAAACAAGCAATGGGAATCGCATTGCTGCTGTGATTGAACTGTGTATATTGCTATATTTCGCTAAACGTAATGTACATTTTATTGTGTTATACAATATGTTTTGTATTGTTCTGCTAAATCAGAAATCCCATGTAACATCAACTGTCTTCATGTAAGTAAATTTGATACCCCTCCACACATGGAATATCTAAAAGAACCTGACCAGAAAGTATTGGACTCTGACAAACATATTAAAATAAAGTAATGCTCAAAGGAGTAAGACAATTATCTACAAAACATGCATTCCTTGTTTGCCCTGCAGAACAATTACAGCACATGTGGTATTCTTAGGAAAGTGTCATGGACAAGACAAACTCATTGCTTGAAGATCATAAACCAACTTTGAAGAGAGAAAGCATTTCTATATTGAATGACAGAAACCCATGTCAGTCTCTGAATAAGGCTTAAACAATATACAGTAAAGGTTTGTTCATGTTACCTTCACAGAGTTAAACATACCTATGAGGGAGGGTATGAAACAATTCTATCATATTGGAAAGCCTGTAGTGAACACTCTGATGCTTGTTGCTAACTTGAAAAACAAGCAAAAAAAACCTACTGTAATATTAATGTGTGAAAATAGAAACACTTTTTTTTTTCTTTTTTTTTTTTTCTTTTTTTTCTGAGCTATTGTAAATATTGCCTGGTTGAATCAAGAGTGAAAAAACCTCAGGTGTTTGAGGTCTTTCAAAGTGAGGGTTCCATTCTATTTCCACTGAAATCAGATTACAATATTTCATACGAAATTAATATGAACAACACCAGTTCCTCAGAGAAAAAGGATCTTGGAGTGTCTTAGAAATCAGACTTACTCCTTTCTATTCCTATACCTTTGCTCAGATTTGCTTCTGGTTTATAGAATAGTTTAAATTACACATAAAATAAACCACAAAGAAATCATGATCATCAGTACATTGTAGGAATAATGCTGATTTACTTCAAACAGACATAGATTTTTTTTTTATCCCTCTTGTTTCCCCTTTACCTTCTTGGGATAAATGTTAAGTTTCAGGAAAATATTGCTAGAAAGTTTTTTTTACTGACTGACTACAAAAAGAATAATTCTCAGGAAAATGTTGATGCTTACACTGTACATTTGAAAAGAACCTTGCGAAACTGAAAGCGTCTTATAATTCAAAATCTTAGGCAACATAGCATAAAGGAAGGCCTAAATCTCCTAACATCTCATCATGTTTCTAATCCAAAAGTCTTATTGATTTTTTAAACAAGAAACTGAACAGTATGACACTAACTTGAATTCTAACTATATACATATCTCACCTGATTTTTCTTTTATGATTACTGCTCCCTAACCTCCTATAATTTCCAAGAATCCTGTAGGTATCAAGTATGGTAGACTACTTCTGACAATTTCAGCACTGCATTATCTGAAATACTACTGCTATTTCTTATTTTAGCTATTGAAAAATACTGCAAATATGATGGTGGGGTAATTGATTGCAAATGTTGACATTTTAATAGCAGCTAAAAAAACAGGTGAGATTAAGGCCAGAATGGATGAGCTATTACTTCTGCACCCTAGATATAAATGGAATTCCTATGATTTATGAGTAAATTTAATGTCTTTTCTCTTTACTGTGCTCTACAAGTAAGGAAAAGAAGTGAAAATAGGAAAAAAAAATCAAACTTTACACCACACAATGCTTTCAAAAAGTCTAAAGCTAGAATATGCTTATATCCTTTCAATACAAAGTAAGATTAAACATTACTTTTTATTTCAAGTTAAAATAATGATTGCTTGACAACTTGTTCATGACAGATAACAGGGCAAAAGTTTCATTGAATTTGTTTTTCTAGAAATAAGACTTAATGAATGTATTCCATTAACTGTTTAGTGCCTGGTCTGAAAACCTTTTGACTGTTCTGCCTTTAAAAACAAAACATCCTCAGGAAATCTCTCAGGAAAACTGCTTACAAATGAAGAAGTAATATGCAGAGTCATACTTGCCTGTAGCACACTCAATTTCTGTCGTAATACTTGCACAAATGCACACTCGATGCATGACTGTGAATGCACAGAGTAAGAATTGCTTTTTCTTCCTCCCTCCAGTATTTTTTCTATGCCTGGAGCTTCTGACATGATAATAAAAGTAAAGAAAATTAATAGCATACCTTACTCCCCTTTCCAAGAAAGCTTTACTTACATAGTGCATATATCAACTCAAAGGGAAATAAAAACTAAACAAATTGTCTTCACCACGTAGGGGACAATTTAGTGATGAACTAACTGGTAATGGAGTAATACGTGGTGTCCAGACATGATCCTTTGATTAAGTCTTCTGTGGTCATTTGAAAATCTGTGACTATTTTTTCTCTGTCTGTATGTAGCAACAAGAACATGATAAGAAAAATAAGCAAACAGGTGTAACAAAAAGCACACAGGTGTAATTTTCCAGATGTTTAGGATGGGACTAATGTATGGAAAAGGAAGCAGTGTGGGTAAGAAGAGAAAGAAACTTTTAACAGGGACAACAATCTGTCTCAGTTCTGATCAATCTTTCACAGAGACATACTATAAGCCCTATCTGAAGTCCATGTCACAGTCTCATACATAGAACGAGGCAGGGAGGCACCTCTGGAGACTACGTAGTCCAACCCCCTGCCGAGATCAGCATCAGTAAGAGTAGGTTGCTCAGGGCTGTGTCCAGTTGGACTCCAAGTATCTACAGGGACGGAGACTCCACAGCCTCCCTGGGAAACCTGTGTCAGTGTTTGCCCTCACAGTATAGAAGTGTTTTTGTGTTCACAAGGAATCTGATGAGAGGTTTTTTTTGCACCCATTGATGCCCGCTCTGTCAGTGGGCATCACCGAAAAGAGTCTGGTTCTCTCTGTATTCCCTCCCATCAAGTACTTACACACACAGATAACAGCCCCCTGAGCCTCCTCTTCTCCAACCTGCCCCAGCTCTTTCAGACTCTCCTTGTACGTCAGATGTTCCATTCCCTTAATCATCTTTGTGGTCCTTCACTGGACTCACTCCAGTATGTCCATGTCTCTCTCATACTGAGGAGCCCAGCACGGGACCCAGCACTTCACATGTGGTGTCACCATGGCTGAGCAAAAAGGAAGCATCATCTCCCTCGACCTGCTGGCAAGACTCAGGCTCATGCAACCCAGGAGGCTGTTGGCCTTATTTGCTGCAAGGGTGCATTGCAATCTCATGTCCAACTTGGTGTCCACCAGGACCCCAAGGTCCTTCTCTGAAGAGCTGCTTTCCAGTCACCTTTGGTCTGTACTGGTGGCTGGAGTAATTCCTCCCCATGGGCAGGACTTGGCACTTCCTTTTGTTGAACTTTGTACCATTCTTCACAACCCTCTGGGCCCAGATGTTCAGCTAGTCCACCACACTGTCCACTCATTTAAGCCACACTTCATCAGCTTGTCTATGACAATGCTAAGAGGCAGTCTCAAAAGCCTTATTAAAGTTGAGGTAAATAAAGTCCACTGCTCGCCCCTTATCCACCAAGCCCGTCATATCATTGCTGAAGGCTGTCAGACCATGTAAATGGAAGGAAGGGTTTAGTTCAGGCCTTTGGTTTCTCGGTGAAAGGAAATGAATGGATGAGGTGAGGACAAGAAAAAGAAGATTCACGCCAATAATATATTTTGCAAACAGAATTTTGTATTGCTAGAATACTGACTAATATTTTGAACTCAAAGGGGTGAACAAAACAACATCCTCTCCTCGCCTCCCCTCCCTCTTCTCTCTCTTAAGCAATTAACCAGGACACTGAAATGTTGAATAAATACAATTCCAAAAATCAGTAGTGTTTCTGAGCTCCTCAGCTCTATTCATGCATTATGAACAATGGAAGAAAAATGTCTCCCTGTACATTAATGTCATTACACAGGTACCTATTTTGTCCCATTTCAAAAAATTCAAAGCATTTACGTGGAAAAAAAATATAGCTCTGTCTGCATCTTTTTTAAAAGAAAAAAAGTGAAATCACGGTCAAAGTTGTTTTTGAGATATATTATTTAGAGAAATATTTAGAGAAGTGCTGCTTAATCAGTTAGTAGTTAAATCCATTAAATGATAAAATGCTAGTTTTGCCAGATGTTACCAACATTCTAAAGAAAAAAGTTGACTTTCCTGTAGCAAGAAGGTTAATTCAGCTTGACTATTCTACACAACCAACAGCCTCCTCTGAAAGAGTAAGTATGTCAGAGTGGGATGACAAATCTCTTTGATAGGAGATCGTTATACTCAGATTTGAAAAAGAATTTGTCCACTTACTTTAGATCATGACTTCTCTACTGAAGGACTTGGACCACATGTTTAAGTGCTCTGCTGAACAACAAAGCAACAATCTTGTACTTTGCTTGTGTGCTTGACTGGTTAATTGGTTTTGTTACTTCACCTATATCAGCTGCAAAATTAGAACATCTGATCTGATGATGTGATCACTATCATTATATCTGAATCCTAGCTACTTTCCAGGTTGAAGCAGATCATGGCTTAATGTTGTACCCTTAAAAATTCCTTTGGTTTCATCTAAAAAAAAAAACAACAAACCACATCTCTCTTTCTTGGCTATTTCCTCAGACTTGATATCTCCGTCCTGAATAATTTCTTCTTAGGATCACATGTCTTACTAGAACTGGAAAAAGTCTTTAACCTTCGGAGACATGGTGGAGACAGAATTCATTAGGTGTCCAGGTCTCTGGGGAGAGGAAACTGGATTGATTTTGTTTTAGAAAAAAAAAGATCGCAGATGTGAAAAATAGAGAATTAAATAAGAAAATACATTTGCTGGAATATTTTACTCAGCAAAAAGCGGAGATGAGAATCTCACACAAAAAAAGAAAGTCTTTTAAGATAGGAAAAATATTTTAAATAGTAAATCTTTAAGCTTTTGATTATTTACTGTCCATATGCTAGGATAAAAATACTACATTTTAACTAGGCTTAGGAATTAGACTTGGAATTGCTGGTTGATGAGAAGCTCAACATGAGCCGGCAATGTGCGCTGGCAGCCCAGAAAGCCAACCGTGTCCTGGGCTGCATCAAAAGAAGTGTGGCCAGCAGGTCAAGGGAGGTGATTCTGTCTCTTTACTCTGCTCTTGTGAGACCCCATCTAGAATACTGCATTCAGCTCTGGAGTCCCCAACATAAGAAGGACATGGAGCTACTGGAATGAGTCCAGAGGAGGGCCACGAAGATGATCCAAGGGCAGGAGCAACTCTGCTATGAAGACAGGCTGAGAGAGTTGGGGCTGTTCAGCCTGGAGAAGAGAAGGCTCTGGGGTAATCTTATTGCAGCCTTCCAGTACCTGAAGGGGGCCTAAAAGAAAGCTGGAGAGGGACTTTTTACAAGGGTAAGACAAGACAAGGTGATAAGACAAGGTCAATGGATTTAAACCGAAAGAGGGTAGATTCAAATTAGATATAAGGAAGAAACTTTTTACATCAAGGGTGGTGAGGCACTGCAACAGGTTGCCCAGAGAAGTTGTGGATGCCCCATCCCTGGAAGTGTTCAAGGCCAGGCTGGATGAGGCTGTGAGCAATCTGGTGTAGTGGAGGGTGTCCCTGCCCATGGCAGGGGGGATTGGAACTAAATGACCTTTGAGGTCTCTTCCAATCCTAAGCATTCTATGATTATATGATTCTATGGATTTAGAAGTGTCTTTAAATAAATATAGACTCTTCTACGCCACTCTCTCCAAGCTTTCACTTAAGTCTCAACTCCTTTCCTCAGACTCAGGCATTTTTCATTACATGCTTCATCCAAACACCACTTTCTAGATATCATACTGTTTCCTGTTTCTCCCCTTTTCTTACACAGTCATTCCTCCATTTTTCCTGAATTCCTTGATCTATGTTCACTTGCCCAGATGGCCCATTTGTGCATCTGCTTTCCCCAAACTGGGTCAAACAGTTGTGCTCCCGCTCACATCTCCCCTTCCAGGTGCTACCCATGCCCATTCACTAACATCAGTCTTGGTCTCTTTGTCCACCTGTATTTCCCTATCAGAACCACCCTCCTGAACGCCTTCTTCCCTTCTCTTCCGTCTCTTGCTCAAGTTTCTCTCTCAGTCTTTCAGTGGGATTTCAAGGATGTCCCCCATGTCTCCCTGCTTCAACTCACCTGCCATGAAAGGCCAAGATTGCTCCCTGATTTTTTCAGGCACTATAAGTGTTCATGTCATCACGCAAGCCTAGGGTGCCTCAGGGTGAGCCATCCTCATGGCCTCTCTTCTGGGATCCAAAGACTTCCCCTCCCAGTCACATTTCAGAGAGAAGTATCAATGGTTGCAGGAGAGAGGGAAGGAGACAGGACTCTCCTACAGCCTTTCCCTGATAAAGAAAAGGAGCTCCTGTAGCTTCACAGTAACCCTACAGAGATGGGGTGGGTTGCTTTGGAAAACAGGGAGACCATGCAACAAACTACAGGCCTGGGCAGGTACAGCAAGAGAGAAAGAGGACTGCGATAAATAATATTTCTTTATTAATTGTGTCAATATCTAATACATCAGATTGTCATCAGTATCACGTATATTGAGAGCGAGGCTATGAATGTATTGTCTGTATAATGCTGCCCATAACTTAGGGTAGGAGGCTCTTACTGCCACAGCACAGAGGAGTCTGTCTCCTTTTACTTGTTTTTGGTTCAGGTGCTTGAGTCTAGACTCAGCATGACACAGAGAAATTCTTCCTCCACCCCAGCCAGCCACACTCTAGGCATTCCGAGCCTCCTACTGCACCAGCGCCAGCTCTGCCCTCTGCAAAACTCATGCCTCTGTCAGCCGGGCTGCTAAGTCCCAGGGAAGACCAAGAATGCCATCTTCTACAAAGTCCCTGGCAAGGTTCAAGTCTCTCCTCTGTAACATGTGCTGAACCTTTCCAACAAACTGCTGCCAGAACTATTAATTTTAAGCGGGGAAAGCTGTATCTTTTTTCCTTGCTTTTTGTCTTTAAATCTGCTCACAAGTTTAGACCAAAAATGCTTTCAGGTGGATTAGCAGTTAAGCACTAATCCCAGTGCCACAGAGCCTGGAAAGTAAGTAAGAAGGCGAGGAGAGAACTGCAGAGCCAATTTCATTTTCTTTAGGTATTTACTCTGTATATAGCACTTGTACACTTGTAAAACTTATGCATCCATTTCAACAGTAGTTGCAGCACACTGGATCAATAACAGGTAATCTAAAGAGTCTCAAGAGATTTGCTTCACATCAGCTTTACGTAAAGACACAATGTTAAGTTTTTTTTTCCTCTGTTTTCACTTAAATAACCCAGTTTTAGGATTAGAGGCTGCACAGCCCTGAAATGAAGGGTTTTTTTCTTCTTTATAGGGATGTTTGGATTACTAAACAGAATAAGAATGCCATGGATTTGACTTCCTTTGCTAGAATAAAAATAATGAAACATACAGCACATTCTTCTCAAGTGTAGCAGAATGGGGTTGGTCCTCACAGCATTAATATTTTTCCTTCCTCTGACAGCATTCCTTTTTTACAGGTACTGAGTGTAAGCTATTTTCTGAAGCATATTTTCTCTTAATCATTGCACTGATTTATATCAATAGATTTGGTACATGTTTCGCAGTCACAAAACCTAACCTAATCTCCCATAATCACTGTGCTATAAGCATTTTGCCTACATGCTCATGAAAAAACAACCTTAGAAATTTCCAGATATTTCCATTATTACCAGTAAGTTCAAAGTGGTCTTAGAAAAAGAATCAAGTTTCTCTCTAGCCTCACTATTATTTTAAAATACCAATATATATTTTTTAATTTAGTATTTGCAGGTTGAATAATTTAAAGTAGACATGTGCTATGACTCACTAATGGTTAACAATTCAAAAAGCAGTAATTAATATTCTGCAAATTCCATTGACAATTCCAATTATATAGCATTGTATTCTCCTTTGACTACATCTCAGACTATGAAGTGGAAGGAAAGGCTGTATTCCTTATTCTCCCTTTTATTTTAGGCTCAGAAGGAATAAAAGGGTGGCTATTTATTTGTATCATTGTATTTCCATGATTTATAACTCCCTGGCTGGAACGTAAATGATCAAAATTCTAATTTCAGACTTCCTAAATTTTTGCTTATCTTCCCATCATTCAGAATAAGAAAGGCAGTTGGGGGTCTCCATATAATTTGGCATTGTCAGTCTATTTTCTCAATTTATAAGTCCTTAATGTTATTTGCACTATAAGTTTTGATACATATGCTCTAAACACATTGAGATTTGTCAAAAGGAAAAGGGAATTACGAAACTTTAAAATGTAAGCTCAAAATTCAAAACACACAAACATGTAATAAACAGATATTCTGACAACCGAATAATATTTTTAACAAAATATATTTTCAGTATGTGTTTTCGGTGAGTCAAATACCAAATCTTCACTATAAATCCAGAATTTTTATTTATTTATTTTTTAAATACAGTCTTCACAAGCTACTAGTTATATTTCAATACACACAGTGAGCAAAACTAAGGGATTCCACTCTGTGTATGTGCGTGTGTGTGTGTTTCGGTTTATTGGATGAAGTAGTATTGACTTTGTGAATTTAATCTTCTGTATAATGCTAATTTTTAGTCTGCTGTTTGCCTGGCTCAGGCATTTGTTGTTCTATTAAGCAGAATAAAGCAAAAAAGTTTTCTTTCAGTATTTAAGCATTATTTCAGGAAAGTTGGTACAATTTAGAATCTGAGAGCAAAGCTGCAAAACTGTCAAACCTGAGAAGTGTTTCCCATTAGTTTATAGAATACCTACGATCAAAATATTTACAAGCAAAATATACATATTATTTTTATATTTTCAGCTATAAATGCTAAGAAATAAAAGTTGTCAATAAAGATAAAAATTGGTAGAAGTTTAAAAATTCAACAGTCACTTTTTAATGTCACACAAACATTAAGATCTCCAGTGAAGTCAGTACAGTATTTCCAACTTATGTCAGTCAGAGCATATGAAAATTAATAATTTTGGCTTTCAGCTTATCTAAAACAAACATGACAATATTTCATAATTATAAAAGAGTCTTACAATTATTTTAATAATTATTACAAGAACAACATACTTTGTACACACCATCGCCTAAGGTTCAGGAAAAGTCTCAATGTTTTGTGGAATTTGTTGGCATTTTGTTTATATCCAGTGATACATTATGTTGGTTCTCAAAATGTTTTCATAAAGTTCTTATATTTCTATTAAATCCTAACACAGAATAAAAAGATAACAAAATCCCCAAATCAATATGTATTCAAAAGTCAACTAACAGAATTCCGAGTACCTATAAACTGTTTTGAATATTCATTAACTGCTCCTAACTTCCTATTGTAATAAATACCTGTTAGAAGAAATGATGACATTTTATATGGAAGCACTCATTTCGAAATGCTGAGGAGGTAAGCAATCACCTTAGATGAAGGCCTTTTATTCTCTTTTTCATAGAAATTTTCATGGCTTTTTCAATAAACAGAAGAAAATACAATTATTTCACTCTATTATGAAGAGAACATCAAAATAGTATGTTCTTTTGATATTTAGATCAAACTAATTGTTGAAAATATGACCTGATGTAAACACAATACTTTGATTAGTAAGAGAAAGTTGCACTGTCATGTTTAAACAGTCATTGATTTTATTCATAAGAAAGGAATTTTTTTTTATATTTATGATGGTTTATGGCCTAATAGCAACCATGTTTGTTTATTCTGTATTTCACAGTGTGAATAAAAAACTAATTTAAATAACTGACTGCATAATTTTCCTATATAAGAATAAATGTCCAAGCTTGAATAAACCCACTGAGAGTTTTAAATTGTATCACTATTTGGTTGTAAATATATCCGAAACCCTGAAAGATATTGATGCGAGAGAAATATTTAGCTGGTATTTGTATACTCTTAAAATATTGTCAATTGTTTTGCTTTTCTACTGGAATGTAATTTAACACCACTGTATCTAAATTAATAAAAAAAAATCCCACTATAAAAAATGACAGAAGTGTGTTCCCCTTATCTTACCACAATTGTTTACATGCAGATCCAGTGATGAACATAACTTCTTTTAGGGAAGATACCTCCCAGTTATCACCCTCACAGTATAGATGTCAGTGCTGTTCTACTCTTCTCACATAAATTTATGGTTAAAATGTCGTCTCAGAGTAGCACAGGCACTTGAAAAAGCATTGCACTTTGCTTCAGAAGTCTTTCATTGCATTTTGATTAAGTTTGCTTAAAAGCTGGAGGTTGAAAATGCCATGGTTACACATCAGTTTGTATTGAGAACTCGTATTCCCAGTGAGGTTGAATATCCTTTAGCGCAGAGATTTGGGGTTTAGGGCTTTTTTCCTGAATTTTATGAAGTGTAAGTCTTACTTTGTGACGCCTGGTTGCACAGTTTAGAACAACTACAGAGGAGTTAATATAATACAAAGAATGGCAACCAAAAAGCATAAAGAGGATAAAATGTGTGAGGAAAACTGAGAGATAAAGAAACAGAGTATAGTCTACAATACCTGAAAACTCCAGGGATGGATCATATCTTGAAGGTAATAATTCAAATGAAGGAAATAAATTACCCTATTTCTGAAACGGTGAAATAAAGAATAATCACCTACAGAAGAAAAAGTGTGGACTGGGATAAACTAAAAAACAAGAACATCAGTGTCCTGATTTTGACTGGGACAGAGTTAATTTTTCTTTTTAGCAGCTAGAATAGCTGAGAGTGGATGAGAAGCACCACAGCACAAACAATACCTTCCCTCTTATGTTCTAGAGTCAATAGATAAATCTTCTATGGGCAAGATAACCTTCAAACCATGACAGCTCCCACTGGGATCAACAGCATCTCTAAGGAATGGGGCACTACAGCTGAGTCAGAAATACTTGCTTGTTAATTGAATCAGCACAGACAGAATAAACAAAAAGAAACTAAAATCAAAATAAAATATGCATTACCAAAATGTAATGAAAGTTCATGACCCTTTTCAGAAAATCAGCTGAAGAAAGCACTTTGATGTAACTAATTAAACTCACATCTTTCAGAGACTAGAGCAAAACTGAACTCAATTCTATAGTCTGAAAATTTTAGAAGAATAAGATTTCTAAAGACTCTTTAAAGACTAAATACTTAAATATGCCCCTGGTTCCCTCTCTTATTTCATCATTAGATATTTATAATACTAATGTTTCAACAAAACTGATACACAAAATGTGCTATTATGGACTGTACGCTCATTTACCATGATGTCAGTATTTATATTATGAGGGCTACGAGGAATCAAAAAAAAACCCCAAACGATGCAATTTTTGCATGCCAGTCTTTTCTGGAGCTAAACTTTCTCAAAGTGATACCTCAAAGGCAGCTCAGTTCTAAAAAGATCCATGATTCTAAGAAGTCCTGACAATGCAGATTTTTCTGCTTATGTTTTCTCTTCAAATTATATTGAATTTCCTTATTTTCCCATGGAAAAGATATTGAGCTTTTCAGACCTTTAAATAATATGGCAAACAGTAAAGAACCACAATAACTCTCCTTAGAAGAAATTAAGTTTTAACTTAATTCATACCTCTTACAATATTTGTGAAATCTTATTCTTCCAACACATCTCACCTGAAGAATCTTTCAGAGCATCTTAAAGGGGTACTTATAACTAAGGCACAAAAAATCAGTATTAAAGGAGACTCTTGTGGGTGTTAAAAAATTAGTCTTAGGTTTATTTTCAGCTGGTTGATAGCCATCTGTTAGGAAGCAGAAAAGACTAGGTTACAGCCTTAAAGACTACAACCAGTCTTTGTGAACGGGAGCACGCAGCTAAACTGTGCAGGCAGGACGCTGGAGAACTAAGCCTAAAGCAGATTGAGAGATCTGCTGCACTTCCTTCAGCCCCTGTGCATCCACACCAGCACGTCCACCTCTATGATAGACACAAGATATTTATTGTGTAAACTAACTGCCCAGCTGCTGTTCACCGTATTGAATAATAAATTTGAGCTTTCTAAAGACTTTTTAATTCTGAATGAGATAGTGCACATATGTTAAAATATGCTTAAATTTACCTATGTTCACTTCACATCTTGAGTGTTTAAAGTAATTTTAATTAGGCTTATTGACTTTACCTATGACGGTGATTCATCTGACTTCTCTGAATCTTGGTCTTAGCAAGACCATGCAGTAAGGTGTGTTTACATTTATTCTCCTCACAAGAGATTAAGTGCTAAAATAGTTAATCCCATAATTAACCTTGCAGGTGATGAATAAGATATAGCAAACTTGGAAGACTGGATCTGAAGAACTATCTAGACCCACAGTTTAAATCAGTATTGATAGAAATATATTTATAGAAAGAAAAGATCATAATTATATATATAAAAAAAACCCCACAACAAACAAACCAGCATGCATACACTTTATCTGAGGGGAAAATTTAATGCCTCAAAAATCTTGTTATTCTGGAAAGATATTTCCTTCCCAGTTTTTGGAACAAATTGTTTGTTATTACTTATTTATGGCACTAATCATTCTTATCCAGCTGGACTGAGTTGAGATAATGAACTACTAATTAACTACTCAACTCAAGGTACCTATCCTGCCCACAAGAAGCAGGCCATTTCCTCCTGGCTGCGGAAGATACAACAGTGTCCCTGGTGCCGCAGCCCAGGCTGGTGAGCAACAACTGGTGACCCCGACGTGATACATCGATGAGACCCTGGAAAGCCCTGGGAAGCCCTGACTCCCTCGCCGAGCCGAGAGCCCTGGCTGCAAAGGAGCCCGAGCCAAAAGAGCCGGAGCCAGGAGCTTGAGCGAGAGTCCTTCGGAGAAGAAGGTAAAGCCGCAAGCCCCGACGTGGTATTCGCGGGAGGGAAGCGTGCTGGAGTTGGATGAATGGGCCGGGTCTCTGCTCACCTTAAAGCCTTTGTGAAAACTGAAAACAAAAATGGTAAAACAAAAAGGGGGAATTATGGCACTAATCATTCTTATCCAGCTGGACTGAGTTGAGATAATGAACTACTAATTAACCACTCAACTCAAGGTACCTATCCTGCCTACAAGAGGCAGGCCATTTCCTCCTGGCTGCGGAAGATGCAACAGTGTCCCTGGTGCCGCAGCCCAGGCTGGTGAGCAACAACTGGTGACCCCGACGTGATACATCGATGAGACCCTGGGAAGCCCCGACTCCCTCACCAAGCCGAGAGCCCGAGCCTAAGGAGCCCGAGCCAAAAGAGCCGGAGCCAGCGCCGGAGCCGGGAGCTCGAGCGAGAGTCCTTCGGAGAAGAAGGTAAAGCCGCAAGCCCCGACGTGGTATTCGCGGAAGGGAAGCGTGCTGGAGTTGGATGAATGGGCCGGGTCTCTGCTCACCTTAAAGCCTTTGTGAAAACAGAAAAAATGGTAAAACAAAAAGGGGGAATTATGGCACTAATCATTCTTACCCAGCTGGACTGAGTTGAGATAATGAACTACTAATTAACTACTCAACTCAAGGTACCTATCCTGCCCACAAGAGGCAGGCCATTTCCTCCTGGCTGCGGAAGATGCAACAGCGTCCCTGGTGCCGCAGCCCAGGCTGGTGAGCAACACTTATTCAAGCTGCAATTACTATATATGCCAACTATATTGAGGAAAACAGAAAATCTATTTGCTTGAGATTAAATATAATTTTCTACTATTTTACATTCACAATTTATTCTGAAAATAACACAACACATAAAAACTTCTCCCTGTGTCAACTACTTTGATAATATGAGGTATCAGATAGCAATGGGAGAGAGAGTTCTGTTCTGGCTTAAAAATTCCCATGACAATATAAAAAATGTTCAGCTGGCTATTTCAAGAGATGATACAAAGAGAGCTCAGTGTAGATGTTCTCACCATATTTTCTATTGAAAGTATAAGGATTGTCCCCAAAGTTAGTAACATCTCAAAAAAACACTGATATTTTACTTACTACTAGTGACTGACTGGTTAGTAGAATACCACTCAAAGAACATTATGAGCTTTTGTAATATGTTAGCATTCCAATGACAGTAATAGGGGGAAAAAAGGGACCAGTGATCCACCTCCTGACTACATCTTGCTAATCACCACACTGAAGGATTTTGGAGTATTGTGACTCTCAATCAATTCCTTAGTCTTGCTCCACATCCTTTTTAAAATTTAAGTTACAATATTCCATCTTGGAGCTAAGAAATGATCCTAGCATATAAAGAAATGCATTTATAGAACAAATCATTTGATAAAATGGAAGTTTGGAATTCCTTGCTGAATTCCTTGCTTAGTTCTTAACTTCATAATCCTGCTTCCGATCTCAGATAACATACCATAACCATTTAGTAAGGTTTAAATAAATGTCAAATAAATAGATAGTTCCTCTATCAAACAGTTTACTGTTTAATAATTTAAATAGCTCATAATGTAAATGTGTTTTGTTATGATAAAAACTATAGAGGGTTGCATGAGCTTTTACCAGCTCTACAGAAAGAATAGGATGTAAGAAACGAAGATTAGGAACTCTGAAAAAAAAAAAAAGGAACAACTAATCAATCACTCTGCTCTTTTATCTCATAGAGGAAAATGCATTTCAATGTAAGACTAGTCCATGGGTAGATCATAGCTCTCCACAATTTTTGGTACCTGCCTTTCATTTATTAATGCCTAAACCGTGTCAGGACAAAATCTTTGAAGTATACATCTGAATAAAAGAAAGAAGAGATTGTGCTTGCTTGTTCATTAATTATACTGGTATTATGGATCGTTCCCTTTTGAATTTTCTTTTGGGGTACGGACAATAAAAGAACTCTAATGCTGGCTCCAGTGTAAGTAGCTGAAATGTCTAAAATTTTTATATTGAGATCTGCATGGTCCGTTGGAACAAAATCTTTTTTAAAGGATTTGCAAGCAAGATTGGACTCAAAGATAGGAACATTCTATTTAATTCATAAGCACAGCATGTTAGCAATAAATATGGCATAAAAAGTATGCCAACTGACCTTTTGTTTAACATAAATTTTAACATAAAATATGGTTTTGTATACTCTTTTCAGACATTTTGATGCATTTATTAAATATCAATATTTTATTCTGTAAGGTTTTTTAATATAGCAGGATGTACATATTGCATCAATTATAGACACACTAATTCTGGAACACTTACACTGCAGCTCATTTAGCTGTGTAAGACACTTCTTTTCATATGTTGCTCGTTCTTTATAATTTGCCCAGTACCAACCATCAGCAGCAGGAAGAAAGAGGAACTCATTCCACAATTAAACACTAGGTAACAAAACATTGCTAGGGATTTCCTCCAAGGTTTGTATTCCTTGTAAATCTTGCCCTTGATCTTATTCGTAAGAATAATTCCATCATTACAGGAATTTGTCTACTCTGTGTACCATAATTTCATCATTTGAACTATTCAAACTTTCTGAATTTAGTTCCTACAGTGAAGCTATTTTCTGTGCAGTATCTTCTGAAATGCTTATCACCATAGTATGTGAACACTTTTATTAAACAAAACAGTGTCTTTACCCAAAATGATACATAGCTAAAGAAAAAAGTTTTTCAAAGCGTACATTTGATCATAAACTCATTACAGAAACTCACCGTCTGGAAAGCAAAGATGTATCATATTCTATCTACACGCTGATTTTTTAAAAAACAGGCTTTGGCTTATTCTGGTTCATTTCCTAGACATATGTTAAAAGTTTTTTTAAGCTGTATATTGTTGTAAAAATACATTACTCTCTGTCCCAGAGAGGACATAGTCTAAAAGAATACGTTTTTGAGGAACTTTTAATATCTGCTCTCAGTCATGCCACTGATCTACTCTTTGGCCTTCGGCAAGTAAAATCTGTCTGCCTTGGAATTTCCTGTACATAAACTGGATTGCAAACAACCATGGGAATGTAGCTTTGATTTTTCTTTAGAATTTTCTGCTATTTTAATTGTGAGAGGTCCATTCCTGTAACTAGTTTCTATAGCTCTCATTTTACAGTTCACACACTGTTTTAATAAATAAGCAGCTCTAATTGTAATTTCACTAAAGTTACGCCCCCTGTGGCAGGGAGGGTTAGATCTAGACGATCTTTAAAGTCCCTTCCAATCCAAACCATTCTATGAGTCTATGTCTTTCTAGACCTTTCAAAAATATGTTGTTGGTTTTTTTTCTTCTTCATTTTAACTAAGTCAGAGATGATACAAACTTAAGCACTATGGTATGTGATTTCAGTAACAACAGGAAATTCACTACAAAGTTATATTTACTGGTACTTTCAGGCTAGATCAACATGGAAAAAAATGAGTCAGTGTCATTCCTAAGTGTTCCAGCAACATGTGTCTGGTCCCTCCAGAAAGCATCTGCAGCCAGCTACATTGCAATCACTGTCAAAAATTCTATAGAAAACAACAGAAATAGGGCAGAATCAGTGCAACTAGGAGATTCAATTGCTAGACTTTCGGATTTCGGTTTTGCTTCCTAAATCTTATCCATGGAAAAAAATGTGATTTTTGACTGAATGAAAAAAAAAATCAACATGATTTTAAATTCATGTTCTTTTTTTCACAACATGATTTTAAATTCATATTCTGTTTTCAGTCTTGGATTATGAATAGCTGGAGTTACTATATATTTTACTACTGATGTTCACAGGAAGGTTTTCATTATATTTATGCATTTGATTATTACTTACTAACGTCAAAAAAATCACTTATAAAATACGGCTCAGCAGTATATGAGCAGAGGTTGCCAAAACCAAGTTCTACCAGTATGCTTGACAGATAAGGTCTTAAACATTGCTGTTTCTTCTTTGTTTCACCAGGGCAGTGAAAATCTAAACAAAACTAGCATATAATGCACAGGCAAATCCCTAAAAGAAAGAGGAATATGCATGCTTCACAATACCACAGGAAATTAGTATCTTTAAACAAGAATATTTTCCAATCTGCATTTTGTTTCAAAATGTATGATGGTTCAAGTATTGGGCATATAAACTGAATGAGAGATTATAAACTAATTCAGATGTTATCATTTTCTAAGTTTAGTTCAGTTTCTATTCAGTTTAATGTGTGTGTAATACCAAAAATGCTCTTATACCTAACACTACTCTTTAATTTCTTATTTAAAGCTTTTTTGTTGCTGTTGTTTGGCTTGTGGGTTTTAGTTTGGTTTGGTTGGTTGGTTAGTTGACTGGTTTTGTGGAGGTTTTAGTTTTGTTGTTTGTGGTTTTTTTTTTAATGGCCATACTCAGGCTTTCTTCTTAAAATGAAGTTTCTAGAAGTTCATAGATCATGACAAACTTTATAACATTGAAAAAAAACCAAGTATTTAGATTAAACATCATTTGTTATTTAAACCCATTATGTATTGACTAGAGGTAAGAAAACCAAGTTCTTTTTTATGTCATTTTAATATCTACTGCATAATTATGGGCACTGAACATACTTCAGAGAAAAAGTAAGGTTTTCTTAGAGGCTTTGAAATTAAAACAAAAGCTTGAAAGGTACGTTTGTTTACTAAAAGATTTTATTTTTTTAATACTTCTTTTTTGCCTAATGATGAACAAATACACCAACAGCTTAAGAAAAGCACAACATATTCTAATATGTTTCACTCCTTAGTTCCCTCTCTTTCATTTAATTTTAACCTTGCTGGCTCAAGGTTGATTTCTTTTTATTATTTTTGTCAGCATGTAATATATGGGAGTATCCATGCGTGTTTATATTTGTTTCTCTAGGATGGTTCTGAAGTGCCTATGGGCTGTACATTTAGTTTCTGTTTGACCTCATGCCTAACTTGTTAATTTGCTTTCCTTCAGGGGCTTTCTTCTGCTTTTATTTCTAGTTTATCCTAAACTAATTGAAATGTAAATCACATCAAGGATATGAAGCCTGGAAAAAAAAATCTGCCTTAAAAATAATTATATATTCATGTGCCATGGATAATCTGTGCCCACAAAGCAGAAAAACTGATGGAATGAAGTATTTTTCCTATCTTCCCACTTCTGTAAAACCAGTTCACTTTAAAGAGATCCTAGAAAGACCAATACAGAAAGGGCAGAAGAAGAAATATATTCATAAAATATATGTGTTTCTGCCAATAACTATCTGAATAACTTGATACTGAAATTATACTGCAAAATCTAACTACTTCACTGTACATAAATATTAAACAAGTGATTCTGAAACAGATAATTTACAAAAAAGAAGCAGCAAATAGAATAGTCTGCAACAGATACAAGTTAGAGAGACAATTCTTCAGTTTTCAACACTTTTTGAAAAACAGCATCATAGCTGAATTTGGAAAAAATCTCAGAAAAAAAAAATGGATGAACTGTAAATAATCTTATAAAATTTTATATATGAATTTCCTGAGAAAAATAAGTCACTTCTTCTAGAACAAAGCCCATGTAGGGCGTCCTGTGCTATGATGTCTTTGTAAATTTGTTAGGATTCAAAACTCAGCAAGACACTCTGTGATTAAAATATGTAAAGTTTTCATTTGGATTCCACAAAAGCATAGCTCATGGACATGCCTCTGATGTGGCAAGCAACATGCAGAAATATTCTTGCATTTGGGAAAGCATGCTAACTAGGGCTGCATGGGATTAAACTGCTTTGCAAGGGTTTGCAAGCTTCAGTAAATTCTGTGTATCACCGGTAAAGAGCACGACAACAGTGTTTCTGGGTTAGAGACCTTTCCATAGAAAGAACAAACAGGGCTTCAGCAAAGGTGAGAATATGGCAAAGTAGCCACAAACATTCCATTATGGAATAGGTTACAGGTACTGTATAGTATGTGTATATATCGCTAGTGTACAGTGATATTAATGCTGAGAAAAAAAAAGACATAGGGAAAAGTAACTGGGTTAAACATGCATAGAGGTGTCAATTTTGGAAAATGCATTGGGATCTGCAAATTGCAAACATACCTAATAAGAACATATTACTGAGAGAAGACTATGTCTAATTCTTTGTTTCACTAAAAGGACGGTTTCTCTTTCAAATGTGTCTATAAAATGCACGATATAGGAGGAGGGATTTCCAGCCATCACTTGGTAAATCAGGAAATTTCAGGACATTGTCACACAGAACTGGGAAGGTCCACCTACCTGAAGTCAAACGTTGTTTTCAGTCAAATGATATTAATTTCTTACACTAATTAAGTGTTATGTTTAAGTGACTATGAACCTCTTAGCTCTATTACTAGAATAGGAGACGAGCAAGTCTCCGTTAAGGCTAGAAACAAGTATTTATTTCGAACTACAGATGCACAGTTGAATTCTGGAGAGATACAGCAGGAATAAGCAATCTCACAAAATAGTGTTTGACTGAAGAGCAAATTTCAGAGCTAGGCTTTGGACACTTCTAACACAAAGGGAAAAATAAAATCTCTTTGCCTTGACTGTTATTGCCTGTAATATCAGTTAGGATGGAACTCTGAAGGAAATAATTAGGGATAGCAGTACAGAATGCCTGGGACACTACATTTTCAACCCTTTCATCAATTCAGCAGAGCGCGAGCAAAATATAGCAGAATTTTACTGAAAGGCACCATGTTATTGATAAAAAGAAATGTTAAAAATTCATGAAATTCACTTGAATACTGAGAAATACAGGAGATGATAACATTTTATACTGGCCTCAGAAAAAGTCTTGCTTTTTAAGAAAAATATTGATGCTTGTTTTCTGTAAGCAGAATTCAATAAATGTTAAGCAAAGGAATCCATGCTCCTGGCACACAGCAGTTCAGGTTTTACAACATTGTTCCTTTATAGTAAGCTTTCCTAAATGACGTAGGGGAGGTGTAGAAAATTAGTGTCCTTTCTTTCTTCTGTTCATAATCTTTTCTTATAAAGCTGTCTCCCAGTTGATAGACAATCTGAAGAATACACTGTACATACAATTCTCAAAAATTAGAAGAGCTTTTAGAGTCTCCAAATTATTTAAATTTTCTATTTTTTCAATAGTGTTAAATATAATGTGAGGCTTTGAAAAAAGACAAACAGTAGTTAAACTGAAACCTTCAATGAAAGTCAGACATCTACATTTTATGATTCAGAAACATCCTCCAGATCCAGTTTTGAATGGGTCTGATTACTTAAAATGTGTGCTATAACAGTGCTAAATTTCCCACATCAGAAACTGCTCCCTATAGACTTGCTAGTATACAAATGCTAAAATGACAGTCTTTATCCCAAACAGACTCCAATCTACTAATGAAGACTGCAAGACTTAAAATTGATAATTTACAGTAAATTAATATGGTTAAGAACTGGTATGGCAAGGGAAAAAGGTAGAAGAGGTCCGAGATTACAGTTTGAAGTGTGTAATGATTTACTGTCTGCCAGAAAAATGTTACAAAAAATAAATGCATTGCAGGACTTAACCTGCAATACAAACAAAATACCTAAACTGCATGATCTTCACCAAAAACAGTGTGAGTTTGTGATTTTTTTTATTAGGATTGCCATGTTAACCTGTAACTTCTACAGTCTTAAGCTAATTTCTGATTAAATATTAAATTTAACCCCAGGATCTTGGAAACATTTGGCTATATATGAAGTCTGTGACTCTCAGAAGCGTAATGAAGAAAACTCAGACTAAAGATTCACATACTGTGAATACTAAAAAGACAAGTCTCCTTCTCCACCTCACTCTGGTACACTGCCTCTTTGAGAGGCTGTTTTGGCTAGACAGCAGAATTATTTTCTTGTGACTGCCTGTCTGTGATTTATAGTTCTGACTAATCTCTGTTGAAACTTCCAGAACAAGGAAATGAGTAGAAGGAAAAGATGTTTTTTTTTTTTGGACAATCTTGGCTTAGGCAGAATTGTAGACTATTTTGCTGAAATGACAAGAATCAAGCTAGTACAAGTTGAATCACTACAATTTCAAAGGAAGGGTGTTTACCAGCAGCTACCAGTTGTTAGAGATGGAACGATAACCTCCTTACCACCATGTCAAAGAGATATGCCTCATTGGATAAGCAGCTCGGGCTTTATAATATCTGCAACCAAAACACCTGTTAGAATAAGTCTAAACTACCTATTTTTAAATATTTGGCCATCATTTGACTTTTAAGATTTATTCAAAGTTATTTTGTATAGAAGTGAAATTTTGTGCCCAGCCTCATAGCTGGTTTGGAGCACTTGCACAGTAGCTTTAACTGGGCTCCTAAAAATCAACAAACCACAGACATTTCTTCAGTAGGTGGAAAACTGAACTGCAGAATATACAGGTGATAAGTCTGGATGTCCTGGAAACTTTTAGCTTAACTTTCACCAAACACCCAACAAATGTAAACACATTCCTATCCAGAAAATCTCAACAGTAATATATTGCCAGATATCCCTGTACTCTCTGACTTCTCAGACAGCAGTGCCTAATGTCCTACCACACATACTAAAGTGTATTCTCACAAGTTTCATCTCACCTGTTTCTTCCTGCTGAAAACCCAATAACTCACACTAAAACCTCCAAGCCCTCCTTTGGCTTGGAAAAAATCTGTGCTTCTCTCCCCATGGGTAAGACCATGACAATCAAACACTACAAGAACAGCCATATCACATCAAAACTCCAGCTAACCGGGTTAGCTTCCAGTCATTGGTGGCTCAAGGACTTCCCAAGCCAGTGGTTATGTCATTTCATTTTAATATCCCTTAATGGACGACTCTTTCATGTGCTAATCTTTTTTGCAGTCAAGCAAACTTTAATAGTGCTCTGTAACAAATTGCTTCCTCTACCTTTGCTCTGTGATAAAAGATCTATAATGATGGTGATGAGGGTCTTACAGAAATCAAAGAATATCATATTCTGTGATCAAGGATCTAAGCATAACCTTTATAAAAGCATAAAAACTTAATTTGTTAGTGTAGGAAAGCAGCGTGAAATGAATGGAAACACAAAAACGACTTTGACATCTAATTCAATTGTTATGAAGTGGTGAAATTTTTGTAGTACTATTTCAGTTTTATATAGCTACATATTCTATGCTGTGGGAGTTACACAGAAAATATTTATGATGTGGGAAAGTATTATATGAATTTAAAGATACTTTACTTTCAATGCAACAATGAAGAAATACTGTGCTTTATTCTAAGAGGGAAAAAAAAGAGTAATTTGATTATTCTTTTCTGCCTAAATGTAACTTCATGAAGTACTAGTGAGTATTTAGAAGCAATCTTAAGGATTTTTAAATTTAAAAATAATTCTTAATTATTTAAAATGTGACAGTGATTTTTAGATGACATTTATATTAACAGCAAATCATTCCACTTCTTCTTTAAGACTGACTTGATAATTTTGATTACTAAGACTTCCTAAGCAAGGTTTGAGCTGAGTGATATGATAGAACAATACATATTTTAAAAACTGTCTAACGTGTCTGGATCAATGAATGAATTTTACTCCTTTAAATCTTTATTATTTAATGCTGCATATAACTTTAAAACATAGCAAAGTAAATGCAAAGGAAAGATTCAATTTCAATATCTGCCTCCAAAGACAGACATATCAATGTATGAAAGAAGGTAGACGTGAGGAGAAAAATGAAATATCAGTGCAAACTCTGATCTGAATTTCAATAATCTTACTAAATTACTCTTCTATATTTTGATGAGATTGCTTCAAGGACAGGTACCTCTTACTAAAAGAAAACAAGATTCTCTTTTTTAACATGTTACTTCACAGCAGCTAGCCTGACATAACTGACAGAACATGTTTATCTCATGTTGTAATTCTGATAGTGCACAAGTACTGCTGTAACTACTAGATATTAATAACAAGATGATATCAAAGCATTCACAGAATCACAGAATGATTGAGGTTGAAAGGGATCTCTGGAGATCATCTGATACAAACCCCTGCTCAAGCAGGGCCACCTAGAGCTCAGGACTGTATCCACACAGTCCCTCCAAGGAGGGAGACCCCACAACCTCTCTGGACAATTTGTGCCAGAGTTTGGTCCCCCTGATGTTCAGGCAGCATCTCCTGTGTTTCAGTTTGTGCCTTTTGCCTCTTGTCCTATCACTGGGCACCAGTGGAAAGAGCCTGGTTCCGTCATCTTTGTACCCTCCCTGCAGGGATTTTCCTCAGCCTTTCCTCAGCCTTTCCTCATATGTGAGGTACTGAAGTCCCTAAGTCATCTTAGTGGTCCTTTGTTGGACTCCCCACAGTATGTCCATGTCTCTTGTACTCGGAAGCCCAGAAGTGGACACGGCACTTCAGATGTGGCCTCACCAGTGCTGGATAGAGAGGAAGGATTGCTTCCCTTTACCTGCTGACATTACTTTGCCTGATACAGCCCAGGATATCATTGGCCACCGTTGCAGCAAGGGCACATTGTTGGCTCATGTTCAACCTGCTGTTCACCAGAAACCCCAGGTTCTTTTCTGCAAAGATGCTTTCCAGCTGGGTGTCTCCCAGCATATCTTGGTGCCTGGGGTTGTTCCTCTCCAGGTGCAGGACTCCTCCTTGCTGATTTATTGTACCTATATGTTTCTATGTGTTTTCTAATCATTATTTTTGTAGTCACCAAGACTATACGCACAACATACAGGTGAAGGCTTTGAATCTGCAAACACAAAATGATACCAGAGGCCCCAGGGCTATAAAACCAAATTATAAATGGTCAATTACTGGTTAATAAAGGACCTTGAAAGACTGGGTAAAGAGGTTTTAGTGATAAATGTTAAAGAAAGATCAAGCAACCAGGCTATGTAATCAAAAATATAAACATGACCCCAGAAAAATCTGCAATGCCCCACAGACACATAACACTTCTGCTGGTGAAAGACTGGGCACACTGATGGCTTGCTGAAACTCTGCCTTTTTGCAAATTTGCTTCTCAATAGGGAATCACAGAATCATAGAATCATAGAATGGTTAGGGTTGGAAGGGACCTCAAAGATCATCTAGTTCCAATCCCCCCTGCCATGGGCAGGGAAATCCTCCACTACACCAGATTGACCAAAGCCACATCCAACCTGGCCTTGAACACCTCCAGGGATGGGGCATTCACAACTGCTCTGGACAACCTGTTCCAGTACCTCACCACCCTCAATGTAAAGAACTTCTTCCTTATATCTAATCTAAATCTGCCCTCTTTCAGTTTAAATCTGTTGCCCCTTGTTCTATCACTACACACCCTTGTAAAAAGTCCCTCTCCAGCTTTCCTGTAGGCCCCCTTCAGGTACTGGAAAGCTGCTATAAGATCACCCCGGAGCCTTTTCTTCTCCAGACTGAACAGCCCCAACTCTCTCAGCCTGTCTTCATAGCAGAGGTGCTCCAGCCCTCGGATCATCTTCGTGGCCCTCCCCTGGACTCCTGTAGCTCCATGTCCTTCTTGTGTTGGGGACTCCAGAGCTGAATGCAGTATTCCAGGTGGGGTCTCACGAGAGCAGAGTAGAGGGACAGAATCACTTCGCTTGACCTGCTGGCCACTCTCCTTTTGATACAGCCCAGGACACGGTTGGCTTTCTGGGCTGCCAGCGCACATTGCCGGCTCATGTTGAGCTTCTCATCCACCAGCACTCCCAAGTCCTTTTCCTCAGGGCTGCTCTCAATCCATTCTCCGCCCAGCCTGTACTTGTGCATGGGATTGCCCCGACCCACATGCAGGACCTTGCACTTGGCCTTGTTGAACTTCATTAGGTTCTCACAGGCCCATCTCTCCAGCCTGTCAAGGTCCCTCTGGACGGCATCCCTTCCCTCCAGCGTGTCCACAACACCACACAACTTGGTGTCATCTGCAAACTTGCTGAGGGTGCACTCAATCCCACTGTCCACGTCACCAACAAAGATGTTAAATAGCACTGGTCTCAGTACTGACCCCTGAGGAACACCACTTGTCACTGGCCTCCACGTGGACGTTGAACCGTTGACCACAACTCTTTGAGAGCAACCATTCAGCCAATTCCTTATCCACCGAGTGGTCCATCCATCAAAACCATGTCTTTCCAGTTTAGAGACAAGGATGTTGTGTGGGACAGTATCAAATGCTTCGGATAAGTCCAGGTAGATGATGTCAGTTGCTCTTCCCCTATCCATCAATGCTGTAACCTCATCATAGTAGGCCACCAAATTAGTCAGGCAGGATTTGCCCTTAGTGAAGCCACGTTGGCTGTCACCTATCACCTCCTTGTTTTCTATGTGCCTTAGCATAGTCATCAGGAGGATCTGCTCCATGACCTTGCTGGGCACAGAGGTGAGACTGACTGGCCTGTAGTTTCCTGGTTCTTCTTTTTCCCCTTTTTAAAGATGGGGGCTATGTTTCCCCTTTTCCAGTCATTGGGAACTTCACCAGATTGCCACGACTTCTGAAATATTACGGATAGAGGCTAGATGATGATGAAGCTTCATCATGAAAACCTCAAAATGCTACCTTAGGAAATTTTCATCTTAATAAAATAAATTCTTTGGTGAAAATTCTTAATTTAACAAATAAGTCAAGAAAACTAAAGCAAATATTTCTAGCAAAGTCTACTAAATAGTTTAAAGGAGTAATCCTCAATATACACTATTTCCTCACCTGCCACCAATTATAATAACACAAATGTAAAGAAATATAAGACTTTTTATATAATTTAAAGAAAATACAAAATGGTAGAGAGGGCTTTGAGCATGCCAACTCAAATTTAGTCTTGTATATTTTACAAGAGTTTTAATCGTCTTCCCTCATGGACAATGAAATATAGCACATATGACATCTTCTTAATTACTTCTTGGGCTTAGAGTAGTTATTTTATTATGTAAAGTGTTATTTTGTTGTGTTTCATACAGATTTATAGTTTATTAGCTAATCATACCTAATATGAAACATGGTAATTAAATTCTCATTAATGACAGCTAATTTGATGTTATTAAAAAAGCGATAATTTTATTCTGCTTAATTTTAATGCAGAAATTAAGTGCACTATAGTTTAATTACAACGATGCAAATAATTAAAACAAACTAAGAAGTCAGAAGTGTTCTAATAATAGCATCTTTTTACCTTTTAAAGATACATTTATTTATTTCGGTCTTAGTCTGAAATTCAATAACTTGCATTGTATTTCCTTAACTAATGAATAATTTTAGAAATCACAGAGCGAGAAGTACTGAAAGCACTGGAGATAAAGTGTTCTGGTAAAATATATTGCTTTAAGCATTTCCATACAGTACAGAACACAACTGCTCTTTCTCTGATACATCAATTTTATAATCTGTTATTTGGAAAGGAGTATTTCAATCAGCTCTCCACCTCTTATATGAACAAATATTTAACAAATACAAAAAACATAGTGGAATATAGATAGCACTTAAGACATTTTACATTGTCATAGTCATTGATTGTTCGAGGAAACTTGTTGATGTGCCCTAAAAATTTGTACTCTTCTGAAGATCAATGCATTGCTCCTCCAGTTATCTTCCTAATTTCTAAATTAAAACTTTCTCTTAATCTGAATTTATTAACCAACTTTACCTGAACAAAACAACCCAAACAAACTCTTTTGCTGTATTTACTATCTATTTTTTTGCTCTTTATAAGGCCAAGACATTAAAGATCTGCAGAGCTCTCTAGGTCTGTACAACACCTTATGGAATCAATGACTGTGCATGCCTGCTTTAAAGACTAATTCTCAAAATTCTAATTTTCAATTTACTAATTCACTTATTTATAGAAATGGAGATTGAAATATCACCCCAGGTAATTAAATGAAGGAGAAATCAATGTCCCTAGTTTGGCTCACTATACTTATGTTCACATGTAACTGTTATATCTCATTACTGGGAATTCACCCATGAGGAATCTATACAAAAATCATTTCTACGCAAAAAGTAACATTTCATATTTCTATTGAATATATATGATTAATGAGATCTGTCAAGGTGACCTCTGGAATATGAAGAGTTTCATTATGAAAGAGGCACAGGTATAACAAAAACTTATTATGTCCCATAAAATCAGTAAAATATGTATGCTTAATAATACTGTGCATATAAACAATAAGGACTCAATAGTATAATTAATGATTGTTTAGTAACCATGGATGAATGTTCAATAATCACATTAAAACAAACTCTTTTCACCATGATGCATAATCAAGCAGTCATGGGTGGTTTTCCCTTTATATCAAATGTATCTCACTGATTTTTCTTGTTTACAGTTTCAATTTGCCCATTCAAAGAGTTTTAGTGCTTTCAGAAACACTCTTGATCCATAAGGATTCAGTTTTGTAACAATCTTACAGATTATATTAGGAAAAAATAGAATTTACTACATTTATGGATAATTTAAAAAATTCAAAAATATGATAGCTGTAGTTCAAAATCTTTCACTAATCAAAATCTATCTGCATGAAAAAAAAAATTAAGCAATGTTTTAATCCAAGACTTTGGCTAAGGACTTCAGTTTTGCTACTGATGCCAAAAAGCAGAAATTTCTGATATAAACAAAGCAAATAGACTTAAAAAAAACCCAAATCTCATATATATTTTTCAATGTTAAACAGACATAAGGGATCCCTATGAAAAAAAAGAGAATATAGACTGTAATTCAAACATTCTTACCTAAGTTTTCAACAATAAAGGAGAAACTGTATTTGCCAGGAGAATATACTTTAAGCATCAATATTTCACAATGAAATCTTTTGTAAAATTTTGCTTCTAAATTTTAAATGAGAGAAAGCATCTATCTTTAGTGATTGCAGTTAACTAAGGACATTGTCTTTAGCTTTTCAGAAAACAATTTTTTACAAGCTGCCAAACAATTACAAACATTTCAGTGCTTAATATTAAATAAGATATTTGATTTTGTAACAGGATTTTTTCATGCTTCTTCGCTTACCACTGAACATTTTCAGCTAATACAATTCGACAGCAAAGACTAAGTAAGCCTGCTACCCTGTAGTTCTCCTCCCAAACCAAAATGGTCAGGTTGGGGGTGGCAGAGAGGCTATTTTCCTCCCTGAATCAGTGAGAGAAGTTCTTTTCACATTTTCAGAGTTCAGGACCTGTGAGCTGCAGTTTTTTCTTTCATAATGCAACTCGAACATCTAGTTATTTTCCACCTAACAGCTTGAAGCCATGAAGTGTACTTAAGTCAGCTAAAGAATGGTGAACAGAAGTATTGCAAATTTATCAACAAATAAAGCATGAAGAGGTCCTCCATGTAAAGAACTTGGTCATCGTGAGAACAGAAACTGGAGAATAAACTTCATGTTGTTGCAACTGTACTATGTTGAAAGGTTTTATAAAGCAGAACCAAATCTAATTTCTTGAAACCTAATTGGCAAAGCAGTTGTGGCTGAGTTAATTTTGCAACTCTATCAAAAGTTCTCATCTAATGTGAAAGCAAAAACATTTTCAAACACAAAAAAAACCCACTGGTTAAGCAGAAATGTGTATGTTGGGTATATAGCAGGTCTTAATGACCTAACAACTTCAAAGCTTCTTTGGGATCAAGAAGACTCTGGTTCAGAATATTAAATAAAGTTAGAACATTTCAGATTTTAGCATATAATACAAATTAATCCTAGAGTAACCAGTGAAGCAATATTGCTGTTACTAGTATTTTCAAAAGTATGGGTTGTATTTTGGTAAATCCATTTTGCTAATCAGATCTATGGGCACATTTTGCAGCTAGTTCTTAGAAGAAAAAAAAAAATTAAAAATGAAAGCATATTAATTATGTGGCAAATAAAGGAGAAAAAGAAATGGAAGGCATTTCTATTTTCTTGGATTTTACCTATTTCTTTCCCAATATAATTCGAATCGAAGATAGCTTGGCCGGATCCTCAAGCACTCCAACTGAGCATAAAATCTACTAACATTAACAGGGCTATGTTACAAAAAGATCCTTCTCCCTTACTGTGGTCATTCAAGAAAAAGAAGACACAAATGGCACCTTGCCTAACACATTTGCATCCAGAAGCCGGTGAGATGCCACTGTGCAATACTGGGAAGATATGAATTGCAAGCACTGCAAGGACAACATAGGAAAAGTAAAGTCCATAATTCATGGGGCTTGATAGGGCTGAGCTACATGATCTGTACTTTAAATACTGCAGAAATCTGTAGATAACTCCTTGGGAAAACAAAGTTACCTATAGAAGGAATTTGGACTTCATCTTTCTTTCCTGAACTGAATTTAGTGTACTGTGGGACTACCAGCAGACAAGGAAGGAAAAAAGTAATGTCATCAATAAATGTCTGTGTTCTCATTCCCTTTTTCTGTGCAGGAGCAAAGAAGTCAGTAATAGATTTTTGTATATAAATCTTGGAGACACAGTTTAGTACTATGTTTATGGAGTACGTTCAGGCCCAGAAATATAAGAATATTACAATACTCTTCTGAAATGCTTTGTTCATCTTGCTATGATATTTACTTTTACAGGTATTCTCACTTTTGAATCAAAAGATTATAAAAATACATTTTGAATAATTAAGACTAAAGTAATGCTTTTTATCATGCCATTGTAATCTTCTGTGTAGTGTTCATGTTAATTTAGTGAGTTAAAAGAGAAACTCATTAACTTATCATAATATGAACATTAGATTTGTCACAGTGTAATATTGTCTAAAGTTAGGTACGTACTCATGAAATGTACTACTGAAGGTCATCTGAGAGATGAGCTCATGAGTGTTTAAGTGGCTTTGGAAACTTCAGCTTAGATGCCATAATGTTTTTGTCCCTAAACTGACAGAAGAGTCATACATCTCTATCATGACTGTATGCACCTTTATATAATTTTTGTACACATTAACATATACTTCCTTCTTGAGTCATTTCACTGCAACTATTTCTTTCATTAGATAGATTCTGGAGGAATAAGGGCAAGATTGTCAAAGACATTTAGGTACTTAATGATGCAGTTCAGCCATTGCCAGGTTTTTGAAAGTATGAAAGTCAGATTCCTACACGTAGACGCCTGCAGGGTATTGCTTCCTAACAGACTATGGTATTTTTACCATTTTCATGTGAAGCTTCAGGTGTCTAAATTCTCCTGCAAATCTATGATTCACCGAGCCTCTGGTAATTTTTAAGTGCCTAAGATTTTGATTTTGTTACACTAGTTGTTTCCACAGCATACCAGACAGCCGCACTGTATTAGAAGAAATGCAGTGTCAAGTATAGACTCTGACACATGGTACTTATCTCTTTTTTCTTCTTTTCGTTTGAAGTAAGGAGAAATCTACCATCTTGTAGTGGAAACATAAACTTGAACCCTGACAAGGTATTACCTGAGAATGAGGTTCTAAACTGAATATAAACCTTCTACAAGAAAGCTGAAGTAGCTGATATAAATGAAAAGAAACACTGATATAAAGGGAAAGAAATAATTCATAACTACCTGTAAGTAGGAAACGTTGCTCTGAGATGTATATAGATACTTTGCTTTGAAATTAATGATCTTGACACAGTACTATCATATCTAAAAGAACAAATGAGAAACAAAATATGGCAAAAAAAATCTCAGGTAGCAAGGTTTTCGTTTGAATGGAGTGCACCGGAGTCTATTGGTATTCATGAATTCATAAAACTTCACAACTGATAACTGAGATTTGGCCAAACGAACATTTGTCATCATGCATGTATTTCCTACCTCTTCCAGTCTTAAAACTAGGGATAAAGCTGAAGTACTTTGAAAATGCTCAGTGTATTGAGTTTATACTGATATTCTTCAAATGTTTTCTAAACCTGAGATTCAAGAGCAAAAATTCACTAAAAATCAAAAAGTGTAAGAGGTGAGGGTAGGATAGAAACGGGAAGAATGAAAAGAGGAAATTAGCAAGCATTATATTTTGCTAAAGACTATATCTCATTTGGTTTTGCTTCTGTATGTGCACATTTGTTCATCTGTTCAAGACACATCCCTAAACAAATCCAGATACCTCTACTGAAGTCAGTAACACTTTACAGAATTCATAAGATAATCAGATCCTCATAAATCCTATAGCAATTTCCTGTAGGTGCTTTTGTAAGTGGGAATCAAAAGAAATAAAGATTACTCATATTTTTAATGCCATATTTATGAGGAGAGGATAGCTGGAGATGTAAGAACCAGTCAGTTTTCATTATATCAAACTGTCCTGCTGGAGATATATGCCCTTTATCAGCTGTGAAAACAAGGATAAACAAACATGCAAACTAGAGCTTTTATCGGACCAACTACTAATCATAAATCAACTTACTCAAAGAAATTTACAGATGAGTTGAACAAAGGCTTCTTAACACCATTTCAACAGGTTCGATTAATAGAAAGAAATCCTGAACATGCAGAGGAAGGAGTTGAATTGTTTTCAGTAAGAAGCTCAAATCAAAGTAATTTTGCAGAAATATTGCTGCTTACTGATTCAGGAGTAAATTATGGAATCATTAAGTGAAAAAATGAAAAAGTAAAAAATATAATGATACAAAAGTTGATATAAAAGACTACTCTAAAATAGCACATTGTATATAAAACATACCTTGAGCATTACAATTGCATGAGTATGTTTTTGGGTTTGTATTAAAAAAATCTGGATAATGCAATTTGTCTCAGGATGGCCAACTAACTTCATAATATTGTTAATAACTTCAAAATACTTAAAAATTATAAAATTAGTCAGCCAGTGAGATTACAAAATTATACTTCAGTTTAGAATTTACTCTTAACACGTAATGAGCTGAGTTATTGAGCATTATTTGCAGTATAAACACGTTATGTCTAAAAGGTACACTTTATAAAAGCCCTAATATCAGTGGTCATCAGTGGGATTGGAGTAATTTAATTACCCTTTACAGCTCTAAAAGTTCTGGCTTTCTGCTTCAGTATTCAATTTATTTCTCAAACTATAGTTTGGAATGTTAAGTAATTTATCATATGGTTTGTCATGTATTTTATTTCATTTATTTATTTTAATATAACTATACCTAGGTAGTCTGCTTTATGCGGGTAAAACAAAACAAAGGTGAATACATTTCTATATGTATCTAGATTTCATGTATTGGTGATGTTTCATATGCAGACTAATAAAAAAGAGACATAACATAAGGAATTACGGAGATGAAATTGGAGGAACTATATGGGTTTTGGAGCAGAATTGTTTCAATTTTGATTTTTTTTTCCCCCTCAATTTGTCTACGGTTCAATCGCTCTCTATGTATTTGTCATTAGAGCATGACATTTTTAGAAGATATATTTATTCTTTATAGGAATGAATTGTAGCAAGTCTCTTAAGAATTAAAAAAGTCAGAGTTATTTTATCTGCATTCAATTAATATATTATCTTTTCTTCTTTTAAAAAAAAAAATATTTGAATATTAATTATTTGTAAAAGCCCAGTAAGAGAATGTGTGTATCATACAGCGCTAGAGCCCGTAGCACCATTCTGGACATGATTCATAAGAGTTTTGGTGGTTTAGTGTATTCCAGGACTAGTCTTGTTGGCAAGATCCAGGTCTTCCCTTAGGTACTGGCATTTTTTAGTTCAGAATTAATTGTGCCTTATGGAAATTCTGAACAGGAGAATGAAGTATTTTTAACGCTAAATATCTTCAAGTGGCTGCACTGAATACAGATGACTTCTCATTCAGTGAATGAGAATTCATGTGTATTTTTTCATGTGTCAATAATTCTATTGTTTTCACCTATATTATTTAATTCTAATCAGGTAAAACTGGCTATATGGACAAAACGTAAACATTTTAATCTGTCAGGAAACTTCTAATTTATGCAGCTGTCAGAAATAAACTATATTCTTCCTGAATTTGTTCATCTTTTGCAGATGAGTCATGGTCTGTATCACTGATGGGACTTTGGCATTTCCCTAATAGGATGAAATTTCATTCTTTAGAAATAAGCAGATTTTTTCAAGGGCTTAAATTGGAAAGGATATGCAGAGACTTTTAAAAAGTTTTTGTTCTTTGAGATACTAATAAATGATACATTAGCAAGGCTACAAACACTGACAGTCCTTGGCCTTGACAGAACTTAATTAATCCATGTAATTTATTGATCAATTTAGATGTAAAAACCCTTCAGAGCTAAAATTAGCCTTTCAGTCATTCTGACTTATGAAGTACAATTTATTACATAACTTCCATAAGAGGGAAATTAAAAAAAAAAAAAAAAAATCAGTCATCTAAAAGGTGCTAGCCAGGGTGGCAAATTTGTTTCCAAAAGCCACATTGAACTCTTAAATTTACAGTAGTTTCTATTTCATATCAATCTATAATGGAAATAAATCTGCTAGATTAATTACTTCCTATATCTTCTAAATGGTATGGATAACAGGTAACTACAGTGTTACTCATGTCTTCCAGTTAGGAGGTTGAACAGTCACTCACAGACTTATAAAAGGAAAATCCTTGAGTTATCCAAAGTTTTAAATTATATAAGTACAGAAATGGTTTACGGTACTTCCTTTGATACTCAAAAATTCTCAAGAGAAACAATGAAATCACATGTTCCAATCCACCTTGACACTTGAAATAGAACAGAGTTTGTAGTTTAAGAGAACTTGAGTCCCAGCAGTTTCACGTACAGATGACTCAAATAAATTGCTATGTCATGGCGCTTTAGCAAAAATAAGACATTCTCAAAACATGCCTTTTGTCATGAACGCTTATCCGTGATTTAGTTCCAAACTCCATTCCACCAGAAAAAGATTGCTTCAAGTATCATAAGTAATCTAAATGGTATATATATGAAGATTCAATAGAAATGTCTATCACACACATAGACAGACTGTATTAGATTAACTCAAAGATAAGCAGGTAACATTTTTAAAAAAATACATATAACTTTCAGCACTTTGATTTAATTCATGGAATTATTCCAGTCCACACTAGCATCTTAGTCACCAACCTTCCTCATATTCTCATAGCAACACCTAAATATCTGCAAGTCCACTAGCAGAAGCCTGAGTCTGAATTGCACTTTATCAGTTTTTTATGTGTTTTCATGTTGAAATAGAAAAAGAGGAGTCATGTTACTTACTTCTCTCACAGGTACCCTCTAAAATATACCTAAATATTTATTTAAGTATGAATTTACCCTGTGTCAAGACATGATTCTAGTACCAATAATGACTCAGTCCTTTAAAATAAAGCTCATATTGCTCCCACATCTAGAGAGAAAATAGCTTTTTATTAAGCACTGTGATATCTCAGTGAGGTTGGTATCATATAAATTATTGGGATTTCTTTTATACTAGCAGACTATTCAACTTGAAGGAAATGTGTCAGAATTATAGCATAGCATAGAAAAATCATCTCTCTCCATATGTTCTCTTAATTACTTTATTATTCTTCTCAAGATCTATGAACAAAAATGAAACCGATATGTTGCACATTTGAAAATTTGATTACAATAACTGTTGTGAACACAAAGTGAAAGACTGGTAGCATGGCATTTTATAACAGCGAAGAGCATCCAAGTCAGCAAATGTTTGAAAGATACAGGAAATGGAGGATAAAAGTATGAATGTATACAAGCACAGCCTTGTTTTTCATCTCGAAATGATTCAAGCTCTGTTAACATTATTACATGAAATGATGCAGAATTATGATGAAATTAACTGAAATATCATATAGGAGAATTGTATATATACATATATTTTCCCAGTGGTTGGATTTAAAGCAGTCTGGTTAGATATTGCTCAGCACAATTTCACCTTACATCCCTACAAGTCAGTCAGTCACAACTGACAACCAGGAAAGGATATCACTTAGAGCATTCAGACATGAGCAAGACAATGTCTTTCATTTCAGACCATCAATCCACAGCCCTTTTTTATTCCATTGGAAGCCATTTTATATAACTTTTCTTAAGATGACTAGAGGAAGGAGAAATGCTGGTCACTTCATAGAATAACAGAAATGGAAACAATTTTCCACGCAAACTGAATTTAATCTCTTTTTTTCTTAATGTAATTTACAAAAACTTTTATTGTTTAGAAAAATAGATTTTTCTGACTTATAATCACCTGCATTTGGAGAGTGGGGAAGTGGGAAGGGCATCGCTAAGTAATTGTTTAATTAAATATATCTGTTACTTAACTGAACATAAAGTAGAGCCCTGGATCACAAGCTGTTCTGCCTGTTCCTGCTTTTTTCAGGGACCATCTAAAATAATCATCTGGAATTATTTAACATTTAAAATAAAAAAGAAAAGCATTTGGTTTTGTCTTTATAACTATGCTCTGACACACAATTTTAGTTAAAGCAAGATAAGCAACATCTTTAATGCAGTAGTTAGCACTCCTCACATAACAAGTAAAGAGACCTTTAGCACCGTGCAGGTTGTTAAAGAATTTCTTCTGCTCTAGGAAAGATGCAGTTATATGATAGAAAGTAAAGGCCAGAGGTAGTTTTCCAAGGCATCCCTAAAAGAACTAGATGACTTTGTACTTCTAGTTATGTAACAGATTTACTGAACAGCCTTGAGCATGTGAGATTGGATGGAATTCTGCTTTCTTTGAGGCATTTTCCTTCACTGAACTGTTTCCACAGAACCTAGGAAGAAACTGTGGGATGTATTACTTTAAAAGGGAGCCTACAAGGTAGAAAGAAAAATCATGCGAATAGAAAACGTAGCCAGAAAGAAGGAAGGAACTTTATTTTCTGAAGGAGGATCCTGCTTAGAGCTCAGCCAGAGGAGTGCCTGCATGGCTCTGTGCAGCCAGGTCCCAGCTGTACTCGGTGTATGCTCCAAGGTTGCCTGGACTCGTACCAATGGTAGACTGTCATTGGCAAAACACTGGACTCAAGTTACAAGTCCTTCATGGGTCAATATGTGTGTAATCTACTACATACTAATAACATAAAGAAGAATCTACTACATACTAATAACATACAGAAGGTCAGAGGCTGGGTTTCAGGTGTTTGTAAAGCAAGACAAAGGTGGATTTACAACTGAAACCTTGCCATCATAGGTCAATCTTCTAATCACTTATCATTTTAATGGACTGTGTCTTTCTCTTTTCCTCCTTTATGTGCTTTTCATTCTCTAGTCCTCAGCTTCCAACGATTGCCAAATATTTGTTCAAAATGTATGCATTTCTATACAAAGTGTCAGGAAAAGCAGAACTTGCCTACAGAAGTTGGTCAATGAAAAGACATTCTAAATTAGTTAACGAAACAAAATAATAAGAGCAATCAGGTATAGTTACAGTACTACATAAAACACCATTTAGTTGTTAAAGTTGTTTGGATATCCTCTGAAGTCAGAGCAAACCACTAGACCTGTGTCCTTTTTCACAATATGTAGAGATTATCACAGCCCTTAAAAAGAGGATTCTGGACTCTGCAGTAAAAGATTAAGGGGAAAAAAATCTTGATCTTACCATATATAAGCAACTAATATCATATGGTCCAGATAGATTTGCTATGCTCTTTACTAGCCACTATGTTAATATAAGCAATAAATAGTAGACTAATTAGAATTAAATTTTGAATTAAAATACTTTATCTTAAAAAGTGACTGTGTCGTTCAGAATGCAATGATTCAAGTCTCTGATTACTTTAGATCTTTTCCTTGGAATAACAAAATGGAAGGAAGAGAAGAAGAGGCAGAAAATAGCCAAAGGCAGGGAGAAAGTAAATCCCATTTTGGTTTCAGAACCCTTAGGGGTTTTTGTTCTCTCAAAACCACAAGACTAATCACAACAACTACTGAGCAACTACAACCTACTATTATTGTTAACATATTACAAACCTGAGTTAAAAAATACTGGTTTTCTTTTTATTGTAACAGATCATCTTAGGAATATTTTAAGGCACAGAAGGAACCCTACTAGCCCTACCATGCTTACCAAAATTAGAAGATTCAATAATAAATTTTGCAAGATATTAAATTATTATGCTGATATGGTTCAATATAAATTCTTCTTGATACAGAGAAGAAAGCCATTTAAGATCTAAAGGAAAAAGTCATAGGAGAATGGAAACTGAATTTCCATTTTAGAATAAATTCTCAGTATCACTAAAAACATTTTTGAAGTGACAATAAAGAAAGAAAATTTTAAATTCTGTGTTATACAAAGTAAAATATTGGTACTAGTTCATTAGTATGTAGCAGATTGCTATTAAATATATAGCTATATATATACACTATTTTAATCTTTTTTTTTTTTTCTATTTAAAACATTAGCATTAGGAAAGAGGTATTCAAATTAACATTTAATTCAAAATTTTCTGTTTGACATGATAAACTCCAAAACACAATTTTTCCACAAATTGTAGCCAGTCTTTTTAAAGTCGATTCTGTTGTTGATACTCTCATTTTTGACAATGAAGTCACGACCCAGTGGAATAGTTTATATCCAGCAGAAAATCAAATTTTCTATTTATGAACAGCATATTCATTTAATTAGTGCATTAAGTCTTTTTTAACATTTATTTTCTGGTTATTTTTTTATTTCTGATCTGCACACATATAAACAGATTTTATGTGTTCCCTCACAATATACCACCTCTTGCTATCAGCTTTTAATTGTGAGCTTTGGTAATAATAAATCTGGATGGTAACAACATTCTGCCACTTTTTCTTGCTTTTACTTAAATTTTTTTTGTGAAAAAACAAACAAACAACAAACCAACATACAAAACAAACCAAAACCCTGAAAATAACAGTAACAGTTCCTATAAAAGGTGCTGAGAAAATTTTTTTTCTGAATATAATGAGATGAGCATGGGATAATCAAAGACGTAGTTCATGAAGAGTTTTATACACCTTCTCACTTTTAAATAACTTAAAAGAAAGAATAATAAAAATAATAAATATTAAAGATAAGAAGAAAGGCAGCACAACTTAATAAGGAATCCAATACTTTACCTCAATATAACCATAATTCTGTCACGAATATTTAAACGCGGGAGAAGATCAACTCTAGTAAATAACAACACAGGAGAAGAACAACTCTAGTAAATAACAAAGAAGTTACATTATTTTATCTATGTGTTAGAACAGGAGCTTTAAGAAGATTCTTTACTAGGGAGAACAGTGAGTATTAAGCAGAGCTACACCTCACTTTAAGGAAAATACAGTGAAAAGAATTGTGAAGACAAGTAAATGCATTCTTTTATGATGGCAGACATCTGCACCAACCTACACATCAGGATTAAAACGGTCTATGTCCTTGGAGAAGTTGAGCTGACAGTTATCAAGAACAGCATAGAAAGTGACAAGCCTTATGTTGCTTACACAGAAATCTGCAAAGAAAGAAAAATGATGTGGTGAAAATAGCTGGTGTTTTCTTCTTCATTTTTGATGTTTCAGTTACCATGATGGGATCCTCTTTCATAAGGCATTAAATGAGATACATACATACATGTGTATATATATATAAAAACACGTGTATATGCCACATACAAATATAATATGTGTTCATTTACATAAAAATGTATATTATATATTGCATACGATTCATACATAAATATTTTATATTTTTTTCGCAGTATTGCTTTACTTGTCCATGTTATCTTCCAAATTCTAAGTTCTCTTATGACTAGGTGTAAGTCTTCATGCAAAAAAAAAAGGGAAAAATGATCTTGTTTTGAAGTAAGAAAATGTAAGGTTCATTACCAGTCTACGTAGATTAAAGAGAAACAATCAACATAAGATATATAACTTCTTCTTTAGAAAAAATGAAATTATAATTTCCACTTTTTGTCTGTGTGTTAGAAAGAAAAAAAGTATATATTAATGTATACATAAAATGCCTTTGAAAGTCAAGAAAAGTGCCATCAAACAATCTCTATGTAAAGTCATTCTACAGAAAAAAATAATTGAATGGTATCTGTTTTCCTTTGTCATGTAAAAAGTTCTTTTGAAGAAAGAACCTATTTCATTAACATTAGATATTAGTTGTGTGAAAGACCCAGTTCCACTGCTACAACCAGAAGGAATTAATTGAAATGTAATTTTTGAGCCTTTGTCCTTGATTCCTTACTTAAAGGCTCAGTCTTCGAGGAGACTTCGGTGTAAAGTCTAAACAACGGGGCCCTCTAATTGTTAAACTTGGTTAAAGTTTGGAAAAGTATGTATTTGAACTAGTTATTTCTTCTTCGGTAATGTCTAATTGTGATTTGAGCTATTTTTCATTAAAACAAATTTGGTAATTCATAGTATAGTAGAATTAGAAATACATAGACACATTCATATACAGTATAATGCATATCTATTTATTCTCTATATACAATTGCTTGACCAAATTTAATATTGATTCACTCTTCATAATACAATGCCTTTAGTTACATACTAAAGTTACATACTTTAGTTACATTCATTTTTTTCCACTGGTTTAGAAACCAGTTTATCTTAAGGATTTATAATTAAATTGCAAATTAACATTTAAGAAACTTTATTACTATAACACATAAAGTCCTAACCTTTACTGGGTAAAGCTAAAACCTAAACACTTTATTTTAAATTAATCTAATTCTTTTTGGAGCATTACAAAATTCAGTAGTAATTCTTCTATTGGACATTTAATATGTTCAAAACATAGGCCAATGAGTAACCAGAATTTCTATAAAGAAGGATTTCTTCCCATTAGAGTGATTCTTTGATAAAGGATGCTACCATATTAGAGAAATGAGATTGCAGAAATATTATATTTAATGAAAATATGGAATAAAAACACATAAAGAAAAATATTGATAATCTTGTTTTCATAGATTCAGAAAGAGTAAGTGCCTATGCTATATAAGATTGAAATGGAAGAGGTACGGACAAATGAGGGAAAATGTATCATATTACATTTAAAAAAAAAAAAATCATTTTTACAGTGAAGGAAAACTTCCCAACTTCCAACACCCCGTTTTTTGTTTTGTTTTTCCTTTAAGATATTACAGAAGAATTTATTATGGCATGAATGTGACATATGAAAGCATCAAAGTTCTGAGTTTCTCATATCCATCTCAAGCATTATTTGGAATGGCTAACATGTATAAAAAATCTGATGTTAGTAAAGATCCGAAAGTCAATCTTAGCTCCAGAAATTTTCAAGCTGTTATTTTTTATTGTCCTAAGCTATTTGGAATAAAATAACATTCTAGTCATAAGTAACAAATTTCTTATGAAGTATTTTCTGCACAGGCATCTCACCAAACTGAGTTTCTGAAGCATTGCTGTCATTGCAGGAGACTGTTACAGATCATCATCACTAACATTTCTAGAAAGGCTTCTGTTGAGTGTGCATGAAGCAAAACGAATAGCAGCAAAATGACAAGCAGCAACTGAAGTTTATTCTTCACTGAAGAGAGATACATTTTGTCTGCATGTTCTACTGCCTAGTAACAAGACATAACTTAAAAGGGGAGAAAATTATACATAAATAACTTGGAGGAATACAGAATTCATTCTAAACATGCTCTTGAGTTATTTGTTTCTTCCTAACATTATTAATGAATTATACACAATGTCAGACGTATCATCTAACCTGGTGCAAAACAGCACAGAAGACTATAACAAAACATTCTATCATTATGAATTAGTAGTGTAAGAGATAATTAGTGTTTGATAGGCACGCTCCCTAGAATATAGTTTACATTAGATCTTCTTTTGCCAGAGTATCTGAGTCCATAACTGCCTGCATATAAATCACCTTGGGTGAAATATCAACAGCAGTGATTGATCCCTAGTGCTCTGATTCTTGTATCATGAGTCAAATCATCAGTTGTTCTGTATAGGTTTAGCTGTCTTCAGAGAACAGATCCCTACATCAAGGGACTATTGTACATTCCCATTCTCTTCATAACGTAGTCCTCTACATACTTTTTTTTTTCCCCAATATCAACCTGAAATGGAATTTATTTCCCTGCAGATAATTTTTCTTAGCATAGCTGCACATACACAGAACTAGGACAATGAAATTGATAAACTTGGTTACGTAAGCACTACAATAACACTAAGGAAGTATTTTTCTGACTTCTTATCCCATGAGAGAGCAGGAAAATCAAAGCAAAATTGTACAATCTGTTAACATTTTAAGATTTTTATTTGTTCCTAAAAAAATTTTTCCTATCTGTTTAAATATCACACTATATTCTCCTACATTACTCCTTCTAAGTCAGAATATATTTACAGCAATATTTAATAATAACTGAAGGAAAATACTATTCATATTTTCCTTTGTTATTATTTTAGGGTGTTTGGATACAGGTATAAGAATGGTTCCATTGTGTAGTTTTGTAGTCCAAAATTACACAAAACAAAATATCTTAAAACCAAGTGAATTTTCTGTTGTATATTTGACACTCAAGATGATAAAATTGAAAAAGATAATGAGAAAAAAATGAGTAGAAAAAAATTAAATATGCTTTTGTTTGGCTATGATAAATCTATACTGGAACAGTGATAGGTTAGGCTTATATCAAGCACATCTAAGAAGCAAAGACTATTAGAATTACTCATCTGTTGCAGTTCTAATTTTCAAGATTTCAGTGCTATGACAAGCAAAAGATTGTCCTTTTAAAAACCTCTTGGAAATCCCTCACTCTTGCAGCCGAATCTGCCTCATTGTTTTCCTCAGCTGCATCATAAGGAGAACCTTGGTATTTCGTTTACGAAAAAAAAAAAAAGAAATACATCACATGTTAACTATAGGAATTGAAAGAACCTGAGGTAAACTGAATTCCAAGTAGAGAATTAAAATACTATTCAAGACCATCAGAAAAACACAATCCTGTCACAGAGAATGAACAATGACGACCATTCTCTTCCTGCTGGGGTACTGCTTTGTCACACAGTAGAATATCAAACTGTGCTACTCCTGGTTTGGAATTTTTATCTTTTGTTTTTCAGACTAAGGTGATCTGTTTGTCTTGGTGGTGATGTACCAGAGTTGGAGTTCTCCACTCACTTGATTTCAGCAGCTATTGAGCCCAGCTCTATGTCTCCGGAATTTTCTCCTTTTTTTAAATTTTTTTTTTATTTTCCCATCTACAAAATGAGTGAGAGTTTAATTTCAGGAAAGAATGCTAGCCAGAGAAATAAAAAATGTCTGTCATTAGAGAAGAGATAAAAACAAAAGGTCTATTGGTGAGGAAGAAAGGAAAGGCAGAACACAGAATAAAGAGCTTAGCAGGAGCTAAGGAAGTATCATGTCACTCAGGAAAACTAAACATGTGGAAGACATGCTTTTAAATTTTCACATTTATTTTTATTATTAAAGTGAATGTAGACCCCCATTATAATGTGGTGAAGGAGGTTAAGGAAAAGGTATTCTCTATCCCAAAGACTTTGCAGAATATTTCAATTAAAGAACAAGCCTAAACATCACATGAAATTTTGAATTGTCTGTTGAGAGGACTAACAATAGTTCTGCAAAAAGGCTTTCAAATACAAACAAAAAAGTTTGTACAAAACATAGAATCTCCTGACACTGAAAGAATATAAGGATGAACAGAGCTTTTTTTTGTTTGTTAGCTAGTTTTTTGTTTAGGACATCTGTGCCTAGTATAATAAGCCGTGTCAAAGAGACTCGTTACTGTGACAGGAATTCTGTAGATATTAATGAAATCCTAGGCTTGCAGGTTATGTGTATACTTATACAAGGTTATAATCTGCTACCAGCCCACACACATACATCGTACACAAGCTTGTCACCAAGACGGTGATTAATAGAGTGTTTCCCATTAGCATTGGACTGCTGAGTTTTTCTGACTCATGTTGGCAGGTGTGCCGCTATTGCTAGAGGCAACTGTGAGAAAGACAGGGAGATCTAGAAGGAACCATTGAAACAGCCAGGTTTGGGAATGAAATCAGAGATTTACAATCTGTTATTATCCATTATTATGATTTCAGTGACGAAGGAAATCCAAGGATGTGAGTTTGAACTTTTGCACCATTCATAGCTCTTATGAGTATGAGAATGCAATCTGCTCAGAGTTTGGTGTTTTCACACACACGGGCTTTGTGAAGCTTTATTGTTGCTTTTGATAGCATAGGGATTGTGAGACTCCATGTGGCTCTGCCCCAGAGGCAGCTCTCAAAAGCCCTACTGTCTCAGCTATGAGTCACTCCGACTGCCTCTGGCACTCAGAAAGACTCAGCGGTGCTAATGATACCATGACTCTTTGCCATCCCTATGAGATCAGTCCTTCAGATTGATGCAAAATGGAAAGAAATAATTGTGTTTTTGCTAGCATCCTCCTCACGTCTCACTGTACACACTATGCACCTAGGCAAGAAAAGCCAGAAACTGGCCTGGATGAGCAAATGAAAAGTAGAAAAACAACCATTTTTAACATGAAGAATGAAATCACGATAAGCAACATATGATCTACCTACAAACCACGACGTATAAGCTATTAATACTATTCTACTCTTAAAATCATATAGGAGAGAGACTTCTGATGCACATGGAGAGAGAATATCTCCCTGAATAATTCAAATTGGAATTTTAAATGCCAAGTTGACACACGGTTGCCTTAGCTGGGCACAGGAAGTACTCATTTGGCTACCAGCAAAACCAATCACAGGAGCAACAGCTGGAATTTACATGGGGCGTTAATCCTACAAATAGTAACAGATACCACCAGCCTGGTGTTTTTTTCTGCAAGATGCAGCAGACTTTTGGCACAGTACACAACGATGGTCACACTTCTGTCGCATGCTCAAGCTGTGCTTCACAAGCCATATTGTCATTTCAAAACAAAAAATAAACTGACATTATATAGAGTGCTGTGCAACCAAAGATATTACTTATTGTTTTTCTCTTTCTGAATTCTAAATTTTACATGGGAATACACAGTGATACAGGCCTATATTTGCTTAGATATCTGAGGAAGCGTCACTGCATCTTTAGAAATGTTAACCCAATTAGTAAACTCCAAATGTCAGAGGACTAGAAAAACGATGGTGAAAGTCCAGTATGTATAAACAATGCACAGGTTGAACTCATACAAAAAAAAAGAAAAAAGTCCATCATGTTCATGTACCAAAAGATGACTGAGATAGAAAGACTTATAGAAAGAACTACAACCTAGGAAAAAGTTTGAATAGAAACGTCAATTTTTTTGTTCATTCATTCTTCCCATCATACAGGACGGATGAGAGTGCAAACTTTTTTTTTTTTATTTACTGTCCTTGCCCAAAGACAAAGAAGTAATCAGGAGCACTTGATGGACAGACTTCCATTTACAAACATCAAATAAAAGCCACTAACAGTTGCTTGTAGGGATGAAAGACACAGTTGGGAATAGTACTTTGTACAATTCTTTTGTCTTAATACAGAAATGACTGTTTATATACAATATATATAAATTCCTATTCTTCAGACACTAAAATCATTTTATTCAGAGAAAAAGTACATGCTTTGTGATCAGATATCCATTGGCACACTTACTAAGCAAATAGTCATAAACAAAAGTGGAAGAGAAGGAAGACTGCATTTCAGGCTTGCAGATGTTACCCAAATTTGGGGCTAGATTTCAGCCACATACTTTTTTCCCCAAATATCTATTTGTTTTACAGAAATTAATTGCATGTCCTATATTTGGCACTGAAATATCTTCCAACTGGTCTTTGAAACACAAATTCTTTGCAAAACAAAAATGGAAAATATCACAAACTTCAGTCATTAGGGTTTTATCTGAATCTCAGATCCTGAGTTCCTGAACTTAAATGACTTGAAAAGAAAGAAGGAAAAAAGATAAAGAAGGGAGTGGCAGGGGAGAGGATGAGCCTCTGGTCCAAGTGTAACAATATATTTAGTCACTTGCTCTTGGAAATAAGGGGAAATGTAGGGATTAAGATGAAAAAAGAAGATCTTAAATTAAGCCAGCCAAAAAATCCATTAGAGTAATTAGAAAAAGGCTTGATATTGCTAATCAAACCTTTAATTTCCAAAGGTCTGTAAAATAATCACATTTGAAAAAATACTGAGTCTATCAGTTCAATATTTATTATGCATCTTAAATATACTTTTTCAAAAGATCAATAGACTGAATTGGGAAACAAAAAATGGTCTTTGACAATTATAAATATTCCCATTAAAAATTCAGAAATACAAAAACTATTTTGTCAGATCTATTGAAACACTTCTATGCATCTTGGGCAGAGTAGACAAAGTAATGACATATTCATTCTACGTTTTTAAAAAACTAACATTTTTTTAAAAGTACTAGAGATTAAATGATACTAGCAGATATGTGTAAATGTAGTTTTGTAATACTGTGGAGTAAGATCTTCAGCTTTGAGAACAACCTAAAACTGTCAGTGTGCTGTTGTGCTGTGTTTATCAACAATTCATAAAATCTGAAACAAAAAAGGTTCATTAATATGGCAACATATACATAAAACTAGCTACAGAACAGTTTTGAAATCATTCCTGTTTGAACTAGAAGATATTTTTAGGAGAAAAAAATCCGTTGTGGTGGGTTGACTTGGCTGCCAGACAAGTCATGCAGCCATCTTTATTAAAGAAGAGAATCCACTGCAATCATTCTTCCAAAAGTTAAACATATATACTATAAAAATGTCTGCCTGATAGCTAATCTGGTTTTCCAGCTTCAACCTTCAGCCATGTTGAAACTTTCAGTATTCATGATTGTTACTGCTACATCATGCATATTTGTATTAATGAATGTCAGGGCGTATTAGAAAGAATGACATTTTTAAGCATTCATCTTCATAAATTCATTTGGTATTCACTGCAATAACAGTACTCAGAAGAAATGTGTTTTGTAAGTAATGTGGATGTCATATCTATTTTCAAAAATACTTTTTTCCAATCTAGCATTATTATGCTATTAAAATTAGGTGCCACTGGACACTTCAATAAAGATTTATGATGTAGATGTCTAATGTAAGCAAATCATTACCCGATTATTAGTTAAAAATGACACCACAGAGGCTGTGTAGGTCACCTCAAAATTTACCATCAGGAGGGTTTTGCTCGTGGGTCGGGGCAATCCCATGCACAAGTACAGGCTGGGCGGAGAATGGATTGAGAGCAGCCCTGAGGAAAAGGACTTGGGAGTGCTGGTGGATGAGAAGCTCAACATGAGCCGGCAATGTGCACTGGCAGCCCAGAAAGCCAACCGTATCCTGGGCTGTATCAAAAGGAGCGTGGCCAGCAGGTCAAGGGAAGTGATTCTGCCCCTCTACTCAGCTCTCGTGAGACCCCACCTGGAATACTGCATTCAGCTCTGGAGTCCCCAACACAACAAGGACATGGAGCTACTGGAACGAGTCCAGGGGAGGGCCACGAAAATGATCAGAGGGCTGGAGCACCTCTGCTATGAAGACAGGCTGAGAGAGTTGGGGCTGTTCAGCCTGGAGAAGAGAAGGCTCCAGGGTGATCCTATAGCAGCTTTCCAGTACTTAAAGGGGGCCTACAGGAAAGCTGGAGAGGGACTTTTTACAAGGGTGTGCAGTGATAGGACAAGGGGCAATGGATTTAAACTGAAAGAGGGCAGATTTAGGTTAGATATAAGAAAGAAATTCTTCACCCTGAGGATGGTGAGGTACTGGAACAGGTTGCCCAGAGAAGTTGTGGATGCCCCATCCCTGGAAGTGTTCAAGGCCAGGTTGGATGGGGCTTTGGGCAACCTGGTGTAGTGGAGAATTTCCCTGCCCATGGCAGGGGATTTGGAACTAGATGATCTTTGAGGTCCCTTCCAATCCTAACCATTCTATGATTCTATGATTTAACTGATTAAGTTCTGGAATAATTTCCTGTAAGAAATAAACAACCTGCAGCACTCAAAAATCCGTCCCTGACTGTTCAGCTTCTGCCTGACAAACCTGTAAGTCTGCAAAATATACATATAGAACTATGAGCCTGTCAGCTTTGAAATACTAAAATGCAATACAACATCTGCCCTTTCATCTGAGGCTGTAATGAACTCCAAAGATTCCACTTTAATGAAGAAAGTACTGTTTTGCCACACAAACGCTTTTTTTTAAAAAAAAAACAAACAAACAAAAACACACACACACACACAAAAAAACAAACAAAAATGCAATTTGTTTAAGAATAAAGTTAATGAAAATAAAGGAATAAAGATCATTAAAGCTCTTATTTTAAATACCACAGAGAAGTGATGACAGATCTCTGAGATGCTTTTTTTGAGACTTCTCAGTCTTGAAATTTCTCCCAGTACTTCTACATATTTTTTCAAACTTTGTCACCTTTTAAAAAAAAAATAAAAATTAAGAATGTTTAAATGCTAGCAGAATAAAAGGTTTTGGTTGTGGTTGGTTTTTTTTTTTAATACATAATTAGTAGCTCTTCAGAATTATTTAAATGTCAATGTCATGCTTGTTTCAACTAAATCTTTCACCATCACACAGTCAGTGAATTAGAAATCAGGTTGTAAAATAAATGAGGAAAAAATTGCTCTCAACAGCTGTTTCAGTGATTCACTGATTAAAGGTTTTTAAAAAAGAAAAAAACAGAATTTCATGCCAGATTGCTCAGGTTAACTAGTTTCTCTGAAGTGTCAAAGTATAACCTGAGTGACAATATTTAGAAGAATGAGTTATCTCTTTACCACAGAAATCATTAGAACACAAAAATACACAAATCTTACGCATGATTAAGACTGACAAGAAGTGGCAATAATTCTACAAAAGGACCAATCAGTTCTACATGTCCATGCAGCAAGCGGTAGAGCAGAACAAACCATAATGTACGTCAGTGACCTGAACGATTATTGAGATTAGATATTCGGGGTAGAGGAAGGAACAGAGAAACAACGACATATTTCTCACATTCAAAACAGTGTAAAAGTGAATTTCTACAATAGCGAGGTTGTGGATCTGCTTTCCTGGGAGGTTTCCAAATATGAGGACACCTCCACTAAGCAGGAAAGCTACCACAACAGGCTGGAAGCTGAGTCTTATCCAACCACCTCCAGGAACACTTATTTTACTACAATCCACTGTGGACATTTTTGATTGACTGGACATCTATATCTTTGAGGATTTTTTTTTTCTTTGTTGAATTACAGGTATTCATGGAAATATGTGGGGTTAATGGAAGATTTTTCTAAGCAACCAACTTGACTGTGTCTCAGGAGGATCTATTTGGTTCTGCCAGTACTTAGGAACATCATATATAATTACAGAACTTAGATTTAATGCAGCCTGTGTGCCTGAAGTTGTTAATAACCAATGAACTTCATAAATGTCTAAAACCTGAGTTGCATAACTTTAACATTAAATTTCCACTATTTTAGTATCTTAGCTATTGTGCATTGCCATTCAGAAGTTTCCTAAGCATTCCATTAGCTGTTGAAAGGATGAAATATAGAATTGAATGGCCAGACTAAATAATTTTGATTGTCTTAGAAATATTGATAATTTAGGGTTTCTGTTAATGGCAAAAGCATCAGGTTTCCCACATATGGCATTCCATTCCCTGTCAAAGCATGATAAATGATAAAATAAGATGTTCTGAATACTAACACACCTCATGTCCTAGATCACAACAGAGTATTGTCAATCCAACAGGAACACCTGTTTAAAGATTACTATATGCATATTGCAAGAGTTTGGGATTTTGAGTCACAGTTGATTATCTTTCTTTAGAGATGAATAAGATTAAAAGCTAGGGCCTTTGGGATCTGGGGTTCTTTGTTTGCTTGTTTGTGGTTTTAATTTTCTTACAAGCACACAACAGTACATAGGGAAAGTTTCTCCTTCATGGTACACATCATCTAAAGCCAAGCTGCTAAAATGCGAATACTTAAAAGGATTTGTACAGGACAGATGCAAAAAAAACCCTAGCTAATTTCTGTATAATGAGAAATATTAGCAAATTAAAATACTACTGGGTTAGCACAAAATATTGAAACAAGACTACAGTAATCGTACTAATAGGCAAGATATTAAACAATAAAAGATTGTAAACAAATTGAGAGTATTCCTATCTTAGATCTATTAGGACCATGTATGTTGTTAGAAAAGGCAAATACAGAATAAAAAATGATATTACCTTTAATGAAGATAAATGCTATTGGGTTGAAATGTATTTTAATGAGAAGGTGATCTATATGATATGTACATATATTTTGGATTTCCAATGGATATCTAAATAACATAATTTCTGCTGAATCTACTGAATCATGACAGATAAGGAACAAAGAAGCCAGAATATTTTGTATCAAATGTTCATTTGGATCATTGTCTCTTGTCATTTCTGAAAAGAAGGAATCTACAAAATTCCATACATAGAATCATAGAATCATAAAATCATGGAATGGTTAGGGTTGGAAGGGACCTCAAAGATCATCTAGTTCCAACCCCCCTGCCATGGGCAGGGACATCCTCCACTACACCAGGTTGCTCAAAGCCCCATCCAACCTGGCCTTGAACACTTCCAGGGATGGGGCATCCACAGCTTCTCTGGTCAACCTGTTCCAGTGCTTCACCATCCTCAGGGTGAAGAATTTCTTCCTTAGATCTAATCTAAACCTCCCCTCTTCCAGTTTAAAGCCATTGCCCCTTGTCCTATCACTATATACCCTTGTAAAAAGTCCCTTTCCAGGTTTCCTTTTTTCCAGCTTTTACATGATTATCCCCCGAGGAAAATCAAGCCAAAAAACAACAAAATTACATTTCACTCTTTTTTTTAAGGCAACTCTAATGTTAAAGTAAAATGGAGATATTGGATAAAAAAAAAAGATGTTTGCCTAGTTTTCTTTAGGAATGAAGTAATGTTTGAGGAAAGAGACAAACATGAGACAACTTACGAAGAGAGAACTAATCACAGATATAATGACAAATAATTATTTAAATACAGGATCATTAACAACAAACCTATGTGTATTTTATTTTTCTTTCTCCTTATATTTTGTTTCCCATCTGATAAAAAATAATTTCCATGTTACATTCAATTTTTAAAAGCCAGAGTATCTTTCAAGATTTTTGTTACAGGTAACACAAACCTCACTTAAATTCACAAACACACTGTTGCAATATGGTAGCCACCTTCTTAAAAATCACTAATCAATAGTGATGCTTTAAGTTTGTCTGAATAAGTGAAGAAATTTCAACACACACACAAATGAAACTTGACCGGATGAGGTGTCAAGCCTTGATGCGTTTGTCAGAGAGCGTTCATGATTTGACTTCATAATTGACAGACCTTGTAATGATCTGGAAAAAAAAAATTAATTTACTGCAAAGAGCTATACTGCTAGCACATTTATAGAATCAGTTTAGTACTTAACAGGTTTTAATACATTTCAGAGGAAAGAAAGCTTGTTTATGATTTGTCTTAGTTTTCAGGATAAATACTGTAAATTGTCATTCCATAGACAAACTCCAAGAAGCTACCGATTGGATCTAGGTTATCCAAAAATCTGACTAACTAATATACTCAAGTTTGTTTTCAGTTCAGGTGTTTCTGAAAAGAAAGCTGTAAGAAAGGTGCTGAATTTTTTTTTTTTTAATTTTGGATGCTTGCATGAAAAACCAATAATGTTCAAAGGGCCACTGTCATGTGACTAGGTGGAGGGGGTGGGGTCAGAGGGGAACTCTGTTCTGCTCCTGTTTATATGAAGATAACCATCACTGTAGCATGATTCATTAAATATACCCAGAGGATTTGTCAGTTCTCTCATAATGAGGACTTGGAAGTCAACTTTGTCAGAAAGCAGAGATAGTCAGAAACTAAAAATTTTACTCTATTGAAGACACATCTCTCTTCTTCAACCCTTAATCTTAAAATAAAAAGAGAATGTGTGCAAGAATATGAAGGGACTTAGTTTGTTATATTTTCTTTTGAGGTGTTCAATTATTTTATTTTTTTTATTATTTCTGAAAGTACCTAGGCACTCGTTCTATAACATTAAGTCTGAAAGCAAACACTATGCAGGTAGAAAAAAAGTAATGATGTAACTCTAGTAGTGTGTCAATTATTGACAAATGGGTCTTAGGTGAGAGAAGTTAATAATATTTTGACCTAGTTAAACTACAGACTGTGAATCCTAGCTTTCTTCCTCATTTTCTGGTCCAAAAAAAAGAGTTCCTGTCCCAAAGAATCTACACTCTACTTAGTGATTTTTATAGCACTATTTTACATTTCCCTTTAATGGCACTAGTTGCAAGCTGATAATAATTCTGTTCAGAGGCCAAGGTTTTTGGTAGGACTTGTCTCTCAGCAATATAGATACCTTTAGAATTGCCATCCTCACAGAAGCAATTCTATACACAGGTAATGGTATCAATATTCATAGGAGAAAATCACTGATACAAACCCAGCACTCTATACAGGCACACATTGTGTTGCAAAAAGATAATGAGATACTAGGCAAGATAGTGAATGCCAGAAAAAAAAGGCTAAACATGCAGATTTCCATTTGACTGGAGTTCTACAGAAAGCAGAAGTAAGAAACAAGGTTTAGGTCACTGTTTAGCAAAAGCAATTTTTTGGCCCATTAGCTCTGTATATTTTATTTATAATCTTTATACATCTAAAGAACATAAATTTTTCCTCCTTCTCAGGCTACTTTCATTTAATTTTTTGTCTTGGTTTTTATGTCTAAGTAAAATGGGCTGGTAATTGTTAGTAATGGAAGAAATAATTATATGTTCACAATTAGTTCCGTGAATAAATGGTTATCATTGAGCTTTCTATGACAACACATTGGACATTAAGTTCTTCAAGTATAAGTTATACCATGTACTTTAAAACACCTGATTATATTTCTTTCTGAGCAAGTAAAGAGAAGTGTTCATTTGATTTACAGTCTATATCTTATATTATTATGGTCTATTTCTTATACTTACAGCTGAAGGAAAGCTTGTTGTCCCAACCCTTAGTAATATAAATTGTTGATATTTATTGCAGCCAGTAAGGACAGTGAATTTATACCAAAGGAAGATGCATTCTACCTTTTTTAAAGGTTGACTTATAAAGTAACACATAACAGAATTAAGATAATCTAGTTGTAAACTTTGTTTTGTTGCATTGAAAATATACCAGCGTCCTTTGTGAGAAAAGAGTAATGAAAATTAAGAGAAAAAAAAACAAAAACCAAAATAGTGATGGATATTTATACACTTTTTCAGCTGAATCATGATGTAGTAGAAGATGGGTACCATTTTGGGAATTTAACTTTTTAGTAAAAAGCTTTTTTTTAAACAGTCAGATTCAAAGGAACATATTTTTCACCAAGTTCAAGCTGGCCAAGGCTGAGCCCATCAGTAACATTGGTAGCACCTCTATGATAACATATTGAAGAAGGCTCTTTACATTAGTGATGGGTGATAGGACAAGAGGAAATGGGTGTAAGCTTAGTCAGGGGAGATTCAGGTTGGATGTTAGAAAGTATTTCTTCTCTGAAAGGGTTGTCAGCCACTGGAATAGGCTGCCCAGGGAGCTGGTTGAGTCCCCATCCCTGGATGTGTTTAAGAAAAGGGTGGATGGAGTACTTAAGGATATGGTTTAATGGGAGATTAGAGACGGTTGGACTGGATGATCTCTAAGGTCTTTTCCAACCTAGAAATCTATGAAATCTATGAAATCGATGAGGGAAAAACTGCCATGCAACTGCACGTGGGAGAGGGATGAGAATATGTGGAGAAGTAACTCTGCAGACACCAAGGTCAGTGAAGCAGGAGAGGGAGAAGGTGCTCCAGATGCCGGAGCAGTGATTCCCCTGCAGTCCATGCTGAAGATCATGGTGAGGCTGGTTCTCCTCCTGCAGTTCATAGAGGTGGAGCAGAGATCCACCTGCACCCTGTGGAGGACCCCATGCCAGAGCAGGTGGATGTGCCCTGAAGGAAGCTGTGACTCCATGGAGATCCCATGCCAGAGCAGGCTCCTGGTAGCACCTGTGGCTCTGTAGTGAGGAGCCCACACAGGAGCAGGTTTTCTGGCTAGACCTGTGACCCTTCTATTCCTGAAGGACTGCATCCAATGGAAAGGACCCATGCTGGAGCAGTCTGTGAAGAACTGCAGCCCGTGGGAACAATCCACAATGGGACAGTTCATGAAGCAATGTCTCCCATGGTGGGACTCCACGCTGGAGCCGGGAAGAGTGTGAGGAGGAAGGAGCGGCAGAGACAATGTGTTATGAACTGACCACAACCCCCACTTCCCATCCTCCTGCACTGCTTGAGGAGAGGAGGTAGACAAGCTGGGAGTGAAGCTGAGCCTGGGAAGAAGGGCAGGGTGGGAGGAAGGTGGTTTTTAGATTTATTCTTATTTCTTATTATCTTAATCTCTTATTAATTATCAATAAATAAAATTTATTTTCCCAAGTCGAGTCTGTTTGCCTGTGACGGTAATTGCTGAGTGATCTCCCTGTCCTTGTCTTGACTCATGAGCTTTTTGTTGTATTTTCCCTCCCTGACCAGTTGAGGAGGGGGAGGGACAGAGTGGCTTGGTAGGCACTTGGCATCCAGCCAAAGTGAATCTACCACAGTATCATATTGTTAGTCTTGTACATTTTCCTGTTCTATGTTGAAATATTTCACCTGTTGTCATGAGACACTTCACATTAAAACCATTCTTTTGTCTCCACTTTTCACCATACAAACAGTCATCTCTAAGAAAGTACTGAAAAGTCACGTTCTATGTCTAATATTCTGAATTTGAAACTTGACTGCTATATTTTCAGATCCGATCCTTTGTGGAATTTTTGCTATGACAAAGAGGAGCTTCCCACAAAGCTCAAACTGCGTACTTTAAATACAGCACACACACCTTTCACACACACCAAAAAAAAATAAAAATATCTCAAGCTAGAAGATACGAAGAGAGCCACTTAATTTAGAGTATTAATACTAAACATTAGTCAAGAAGCAATGAAAAATGGACATAAAACTAGTCATATTTACAATGGATTACCCATTCTGCTATTTCAGCCCATGCTGCATTGGGCATTAGTTAATAAGCATTGCCATCAAGATGAATTCACTAAACACTTAGAAAGACTATTAGTAAGACTGTGAATTTTCTTGGCAGTAAAAAAGACTTGGCTTACATTCCTCTGCTTGTCCAGAACCAAATGAAATGGAAAGCATTGCTTTTTTCCCCCATTTCTTTTTCTAGTTCATTCTTACATACTTTTATCACTACCAGTTCAAATAAAAGTCTTCAGATTTCTTATGCTTTGTTGATTTACTAACTTTCACAAATAACGAACACAGAGAGTGTTATTTGTATCCCTTACTATGCATGACGCTCTCATACTACAAAGAAAAGTATAGATTGCTCAAGATAGTAGGCACATTGCTGGCTTTCTCATACTTGTCCTAGGTCTACATCACTGATTATACAACAAAATTCTCTTTGTGTTATTTAGAACCTATCTCATTACTTACAAAATTACACAGACAGCAAACAGCTTTTAGAGAAAATTATATATTCTCTTTCCCTGAAATATAAAATGGACTTTGTCCATGTGCATGGTATGTATGCATACTGCGCCAGGAACTAATTGCACTTAGTGGCATTTTAAAGAGCACATCAACAAGACATTGATACATTAAAAAAATTTCTGTGATGTTGATAGCCTTTTTTCACCCATACGTTTTTCATCGACTAATGTATTAGAGGCCTGTCATTCCTTTTCTTTCTTACTGTTAATATTGACGAATTCTTAGGGAAAAAAAATAATCTACACTACCATAGATAGCAGTGTAGATAAAAAAAAATAAATCATACAAAACATTAACTTTAAGGCTTAAATCTGAATATGAAATGAGTCAAAGGTCAAAGGCTCAGTTTTGCCCTCTGATTTTACAATGCAATGTATTTTACAAGCAATTTGAACATAGTGATTAAGATAATAACGGCACAATAGTCAAGGAATCATCCCTTCTTTCCTAGGTAGTATTTAGGTGGTAATGTTAGGAGGCCTTTCTTAGCTTCAGAACTGTAGGGACTAAGAAATCTTCACAACTTTTTTGTGTGAAATAGTGAGAATAAAATATGTATAAAAGTCATCTTGCTTCTTTGATCAACAGCAAAGGAAAGGACTACAGGATAGAGAAGCCACAGCAAGATTGCTTCAGTTCATCAAGTTAAGGAAAGACAAACCCACAGGAGAACTTGATGGTTTTTATTTTTGAAAAAGTCCACAAAGTTATGCAGATCAAACTCTAAGACATGAAATGCAGAATCTCCATGTTATGGATGAACTGCTCACACATTTGGTACTGGTGAAACACCACTTGAGCGGAAGTTTATCTCACTGACATGTCACTAAGTTGGAACATAGATCTGCTTTATTTGTTTGTTCAACATTTGTTGTGTAAGTACTGATTTTGTTTTTTTTTTTTAAGGATGAGGCTGGACACCACAAAGGCAAGCTGCTTTATCCTGAGTGCTGCCCTGTGACTCAAATGGGACAATTTAGTCACTGAAAACTACTGGAATGAGAAGGACCCTTCCTGAAATGACACAGTAGATTGAGAAGGTTTTTTTCCAAACATGTATTTCACTGCCAGATCCAGAAAATCTAGGATTTGGCTATTGATAAAATTGCCTTTTGCAGTTGAATTCTAACAAAGATGTACTTCTGGCAATTAGTCCCTTTCACAGTGTTATTGGCCTCTATATTTAAAAGAAAGGATGGGGCTCTTCCCTCTCCAGGTATGGTGATTCATGATCCCATCACAGATCAGTATTAGTAGGATAAGAACTTTCTTAATAAAATGGAAGATTTGGTAACAGTTAACAGATGCTCACGCTGGTATCAGAAGCCTTTCCAGTAAATGGCTGTGAGAAACTAGGTGGAAGAATATTCTTCTGAAAACAGAAATTCTCCCTATATTACCCTAATTTTATTTTTTAGCTAAATAAAAATAAGTCTTAATTTTATTTCACATAAAAATAATAGCAGTTCATGCCTTTAAACTTTACTCATGACACAAGAAGTTCCCTACTTTGTAATGAAGGAGTTGCAATGAGGCTTGATGACAAGCTGAGGACAAAAGGGAAAATGTGATAAAATCAGAGGCTGCAAAGTCAAGGCATAATCAATGTGAAAGCTGGGAATTCACAGGAGGAAAGTAGAAAATTTGTTGAGAGAAAAGTTTGGGAAAGCAATAACTTCTGAATAATGCAGTTTAGGCTTTGCTTTGTGATCTGCTTTATCCTTAGATGACAATACTTACGTAGCCTTTTATACTAAACATCTCTGCAACTTTTTTAAAAGAAGTCCTATTATATCTCAAATTCCATCTCTTACACACTGCTGAATAAAAGACTTTCATAGTATGTAAGTATGGAATGTTGACTTCATCTAAATCTAAAGCCAAAAATAATTACTTTCATAAAAGTCCTATCATACCGAAATTGTATGGATCATGTCACAGAAAGAAATCAAACTCATGAGGTGGATACATTTTTATCGCATCAGATCTGATTGTCCACGGCAGTCATGAGATGGCCAGACATTATCTGTCATCCAACAGTGAGGAACAGTTTCCCTTTTTGCTGAGAAACCTACCACACCGACCTTCTGTGTGGAACAGTAATAGATCGATCTATGGAACAGATTTCTTCTAATGGGCTTCAAATATCTCACAAAAAATACCATAAAACAACTGCATAAAGTTTTTCATACAAGTGGTTTACATAATAAAAATTTTCATGTCTATGACACAGCAATGTGCTGCAACACATTAAACATGGACAAGCTCTTGATCAAACCTCTGCAAACCTAAGGCCTTCTTGGGTGTTGATGTTTTAGTTGATACATACCACATGAGCAAACACCATGGTCTGAACTGGAAGATCATGAAATGAACAACATGAGCAGAAAAACAGTTTGCAGGAACCACTATCACCACCAGCAATATTCTTCAACCTGGCATCTAAGCAAAGCTTTTAGCCTCAGGCTAAATCTTCCTTGTCGTTTGTTCTATGGGCATAATAATACGCACGCAAGTCTCTCCTACTAGAATGTGTTAACATGATCTGTCTCTTTACACTTTTGTTAGCACTCCTTTTTTCCCAGCCAGCTTTGTATATAATATTCCAAGTATTTATCCTGGCCTGCAAACAGCATAAGGAAAGAGATAGGCACTGAGGAATGATTCATTTCATCCTAAGAGTAAGGAAGTCTCCACCTCTGGATAGAACTTTCTCTCTCCAGACTTCAAACAGGAAGCTGGAATTACTTGCTTAAAACAAAAGTAGGAGAGATCAGTATCACCACTAAGAAACATCTGTTTCCATGGGCTGATCAAGCCAGTCATGAGACACCCTGATTTAGGTATAGTTTCAAATAAACATACACATTTTCAAATATATATTTCTAGAGACGATCCCTCTGTAATATGAATACTTTCTTTATATTTTTGTTTTCATTTCAGGGCTTTCCAGGATGTTTGCAAAACAACCTTCCTGATCAAACTCTCAGCTCACAAAACCTCTCTGAAAAAGGAAAAAGGAAAAAAAAAAAAAAAAATTAAAAGAGAGTTGCTTTTCCACCTTGCTGATATGCCTTAGGGTTCATTCACATCAGCCGTATCTGGGAGGAATGTGTGCATCTGTGCATTTGATACAAGATTCCTGGCTCATTTTCGAGGCTTTTTTTTAGGATGACTGTTTGCTGGGAAGTGGGCTCTACTAATTTTATACATGCCAGTAAACAGTTGTCAGTTCTGAGGAACCAATAACTTAGCCACATCTGAGGTTCAACTTTTCTGTGAAATATGTAATCTATGATTATAATATTTAAGTTATCTAAAAATATTTTGAAATATTATTTTTCAGACAACCTGAAAGGTAAAAAAAAAAAATCTTTTGAGCATTATACCATGCATTTCACTGATGTAGCAAAACCTATTAGGAAGTAAATATTCCTGACTAACTCTCACATCTCCTCTGTGCCAAGACAATGAGAAAAAATATATGTACATTACTGCCACAGTAGGATCATTTGAGAATTGAGCCATGGATGAATGAATAATAAGAAGATATAAGATATCCAAAAAATGCAGCATATAATGAGGTCTAACATAACACCCAAAGCACTATTATCTCGTTATCTTTCCAATATCTGTGCAATGTACTTGCATCTTTCCTAGTATATAATGAGTAAAAATTCCTTAAACACTTAGAGTCACATACATAAGCCACCTAAATAGCAGTATATATTACTGAAAAACTGAATAGTTTGCTATATTTTCTTTCTTCAACCACATACGCATTTGATCTCAGCATGTCGTGCATTTGTTTCCTGTCCAGTGCATAAAAAATTAGTACAACAAATATCATTTATGTGTGTTCTCTCAGCTATATATCTGTGATAAACAATAGCTCAAGACACACTTAAAGCTGTTCTTGATATTAAATGAATGGTCTGTCAGAGATAAAATGAAACAAATTGTATTACTGAGTTTGAGCAGGAGAGACTAACACAAGAAGATATTTATTCACTAATGTTGCCAACAGAGTTTCCTTTAGTAAATGGGAGTATCGTTAATTTTTCTTCCTCCAGCCTTCTCATGCATCTCATTGCCCTTCTGTGCAATTTTCTGAGATGGTAAAATAATATAAAGCACAACACATATTTCTTCTTAAAAATAATTTTGGCACATGCAAACATACTTGCCAAACTCACACTGCAAAGTTGCATTGTATCTTACTAAACAGGTACAAAAATGGTGCATTTACTCGTCAATACAACAAAGTAAAGGAGCTACACATACCAGGGATATCTTCAAGTATGTAAATGAATACCACCTCGTGGTGAAATTCCAGGCAATATCAGGTTCTTTTGTTAAATACTCTACTTTCATCAATGTTGGTAAAGACAACAGAAAACATTTTGACAGTCATAGAATCATAGAATCATAGAATCGTTAGGGCTGGAAGGGACCTTCAAAGGTCATCTAGTCCAACCCCCCTGCAAGGAACAGGGATATCTCCAACTAGATCAGGTTGCTCAGGGCCTCATCCAACCGGGCCTTGAACATCTCCAGGGATGGAGCATCCACCACCTCTCTGGGTAACCTGTTCCAGTGTTCTGCAACTCTCATAGTAAAAAATTTTTTCCTAATATCCAACCTGAATCTACCTCCCTCTATTTTAAAACCATTACCCCTTGTCCTATCACAACTGGCCCTCCTGAACAGCCTCTCCCCATCTTTCTTGTAGGCCCCCTTGAGGTACTGGAAGACCGCTATAAGGTCACCCCGGAGCCTCCTCTTCTCCAGGCTGAACAGCCCCAACTCCTTCAGCCTGTCCTCATAGGAAAGGTGCTCCAGCCCTCTTATCATCTTCGTGGCCCTCCTCTGGACCCTCTCCAACTGGTCATTCCTAAATACATCCCTCACAAGTATCACAAAATCTCAGAAGCTTTTTAAACACCAGAAATCTTTCATCAAGCCTCTCTTATTTTGTTGATGCATATTCTTAAAGGCTTTTTGGCACAGTGACTGCCAGCTGACAATATCCAGCTGACGAAAACAAAGAAAAAATAGCTTAATTTAAGTACTTTTTTTTTTTTTAAAAAAAAAAGCAAATCTGTGGGAAGATCAAATCCTACTTGTCTAATGAATACACTCTGCTGAACTTCATTTAGCAGGTAACCCAGAGCCTTGAATTATGATTAATGAGTCACATTAAACATATTAATTTTGTACAAGTCAATGTCAATATTAATATCGATTTCAGTGCATATCGACATCAAAGCAGGATGCAGAAAACAGTCTGCAAAGGAAAAGAAGAGACACAAAGGCTGGCTATTTTAACTGCTGGCCCACCCACCAACACTAGTTTGCTTTTTTTTTTCCTCTTTCCTTATTGATCTTTAATACTTCTTTTTAGCATGGTTAGATGGTGATACTTTCAATGACAAATTAATTAAAAAAGTTATTTCTTTCACAGATATCTACAAAAAACAATAAAGATAGAGAATTTATTTTAGTTGAGATCTTTTCACTGGGAAAACTGCTACTCATATGTACCTTAAGATGACACATTTGATTTTGAAGGGCCTGACCAAGCATCCGTTGAAGTGTATTACATTGACTTTCAACAGACTTGAGTTTAGCCTCTGGAAAACTGGCCACTTTTACTCAAAAATGAGTGCATTGTTATAATGACCTTTACACTTATAATGGCTTGTTTGATTGGTTAGTTTTTAATTCTCAAACTGTTTCTTCATTAGTTTTCCTTTCTCAGAGTCTTTTAACCTATTCTATACATTCAATCCCTTCATAGAAATATGAAGTTCGGTATCAGAAAATACAAGTTCCAGAGTAAATTTGGAAAAGTGAACTCTCTTTTCAGGGTTAGAATAAATTCCCCTCAAAAACTTTAAAAGCTGCAAATAACAAGCCAGATGATAAGAATTTCCTGGAACCTGTGAAGTATCTCAGTTTGTTTGCACGTTATTTGGAGACAGAATTTCTGATATATTCCTTTGTAGAAATATATACTTAAAGACTTATAAATTCAGCAACAAAGATAGAGATAAAAATGACAGCTATTACAGTTCAACAATAACTTTCAAACAGTTATGATTATCTTAAAAGCCAATTCACCTGCTTTTATCTTAGAACAGAAAATTTAAGGTCTGGAGAACTATGTATTTCTCTTTTAATAAGTTACCTTAAAAGCTCTATGTGGCAGATTTTGACATACAGGTTAACATTAAAATTACTGTGTTGACCAAATGCAATAAGGAGATAATTGTCCTGTAATGTCTGCTGCAAATGTTGAATGAGCAGCAAGTGCTAACTGTAAAGTTTCATGCAATACCATACACCATAAGTCTATGAAGTAAATAACGTAGTAGAGAGGCAGCTTACCCTTAAATATTTATATTTAGAAGAGAAATTGTAGAAACAGCACTTGAAAAAGAATGTAATGACCTATAGATACAGACATAAAAATATATGAAAGTACAAAAAACTTTGTGTTCATTCCCATCTTCTCTTTATTTTTTTGTCCGTTTATTTATTTATTTATTTACTTACTTACTTACTTATTTATTTTCCCAGAAGCAGGCATCTGAAAGTTAGATATTAGCCCCTATTTAGGAACTTTAGTAAAATGCTTGATCTTCAGAAATGTGCAAAGAGCACTTCTAAGATGAAATAAGCTTTCAAATTGAACATTTATTTTAGTATCAAAGTTGATTTATTAAAAACCTTGACTGAATTCTTTCCAAAATTAAGATCTTCATCATTACTTTAAAAAATGGAATTTTATCATGGAATTAACTTTCATAGGTAACTCAGCAAAGTCCATGATCATATTTTTTATTCAGAGAATACTGAAACAAATATTTATAGTGGACTGATTTCAACATTTGACTTAAAAAGTTCAACACGTAAATATCAGGAAATGCTGTAATCATCATGCAGTGCATACAATTTGATAAAATCTAACCAAAAAAACCCTCTTGTAACGGTAAATAGCAGTCACACTTATACTGGATAGCAAATAAAAATTACAACCATTAAATCTATAGGGTCTAGCAGCACCCACATTTTAATTTGGATAGAAGGAACTGAACTGACGCAGAACAAGCCCCTCCATGGGAACTCCTGTTGGTTAACAGTAACTCCGTATGTAGCCACTGATCAAGATTAATACAGAAAATGCGGAGACCGGGTGAACACTGAAAGTATTGAACAGTTATTTGCAGAAAAAAAATAATAAAGAAACTGAAGCCAGCAGAATTCAGTCTCAAATAATACATTCATACACTCTTGGAGAGCGTAAACACTGATAACGGCAGGAAAAAAAAAAAAACAAAAAATAAAGAGAAAATTAGGCAGGTTATAGAAAGAGTCTCTAAATTGACAAGACAAACTAATTTAGATAAAAAAGTTCCATGTTCAGCATTGTCATTGCAAGGTACAGGAGGTACCATGGTTTGTATTATGATGACACATCTGACACAAAACTATACTAGCCAGGTGTCATTTCTAGCATCATAAAGATCCCAAAATACTACCTTCAGACTTGTCAATGTGCTACCCAGGTTATACCGAACTGCTGCTCCGTTGCTGTTTAAGATCCTCCCATCTACTTAACAGCTTCAGGGTAGTACCATGACTTTGTCTTGTTTGTTTGCCACTCTCTACATAGTTTCATGCAAAGTCAAAAACTCTAGTCCACAGTCCCATATAAATGTTAGAGGGGTTTTTGTTTTCTTTTGAAATTTCTGTTTATAATGTCAAAGGTAAGAGTATCTCTTTTATAACTGGCCAAGGGGATATGTGTTTCATCTGGAAAATTTAGGGTATGAATAAAGCTATATTTACACAACGACACAGAAATCTGGAAAGAAGCATGTCATATTCTTTTAGTGATTAGAATTTTACCAGGGATTTTACGATCTGAGATTGGTCAAAAACTGAACAGTAGTCACCAGCTAATTACCATGAAAGACAGGGATGTTGGAATTATACTTCTTAACATCTACTCCTGTAGTCATCTCAGGTTTTTCTTTCCAATTCTTTTGTTGGCTAAATACGATTAACAAGATTTATTTTCCTATCTTTTTTTCCTTCAACTTTCGTATAAATGATATCCTCATTTTTATTACTCAGTCTTTAAACTTTCTTAAAATGAACTCATAGCTGGTAAAATGGTATTACGGGCAAGAAAAATAAAATCTGACTGGTGTACTTTGTGTCATAGGCCCTACATAATAATAGTTCTTAATTGTAACTTACCCCTAAAAAAAATACATTGCTTTACTTGCTTTCATCAAGTAGCATTCTAAAAAAGCTAAGTATTCAATCATCTCTCTACTTCCACAGCAAAATGTACCACTAGTATTCAGGTACTTGTTTCAGCAAATAAATCTTGCATTTACTTGTTGATTTTTTATTGTTTGGGGTTTTTTTTCTTCATCTTCCATTTACAAATATTGCTACCCTAATCTGTAGTAAGGTGAAGTATGACATCCATCAGAAAGAAAATGTCAGCAGTCACCAAATGTTACCATTTTGGTGTGTCTACCTTATTATATTGACTTATTTATATTTAGGTGCCAGAATTTCAGGTCAAAGGGGAGAACTTGAGGCTTCCGCACTTCAGTGTGTTATATATGAGCTGACCGCAGGGCTGGGCACTGCTGTTCCCTTTCTCAGAAAAGGAAGAGAAGGGAGGTAGGGAGGCAGTAATGCACCGAATGTATTACTGCTTTGTGGGGCAGCACTCTGCTGAATTTGTTGGATACAAGAGAAAGAACATATGGAAGTGATCATAAGGGAGTGATCATTCTATGACAATCATATTAAAAATATTTTAATCAACATATAATTCTATTTAAGACAGAAAATACCTGCACTTCTAAAACACCAAGAGAAACACTCTCCACTAGTTCTGAGGAAAAAACTTATACAGTGACATCTATCATTGTAAGACAGCAACTATTTATATCTGCTATTTAATTTAACATTGCTCTGTTAAATGTAATTATCAGCATTTAACTAATCTAAGCCAAAACAAAGGTTCCTGAAACTCTATTGTTGCCAATTAGAGCAGGGATTATCAGATTACAGGTATTCACTAATCCATCCAAATGTATCAGAATCTTGGAGATAACTTTCTTTAGTTTTAACAGAACTCTTATTGAACTAATTTATCCTCAATGCATAAAGTTCGAAGAGCTCGACTCTGTCTACAAAAAGATTACCTAGAAGAACAGAATGCAGCAGACTCAACCTATTGGCAATGCATGACTTTGTAACTGCTTAGATTGAGAGTTTAGGACAGTGTCTCACAGAAAGTGCCCCCTTCCCACATTCCCCAATTCTTCCCTAGTTACTCAAAATGAACTTACACTTGACGTCTGAGTCACCAAGTGTGCATACTACATCTAATAATGTGTTTCTTTCTTTCAGGAAATACAATAATGACTGCAGAACTGCATTTTATTGAATGATTCTTAGACATTTCTTGATGATATGACATGTTCATTTCATTTGTGCTACGAATGCACAGGGAAAATATAATACATGAGCTTTTCATATTGACTGCAGAAGTAATTACATAATCTTCTCTATTAATCTTTCCGCCAAGGACCAGTTGCATGGAGTTATGTGTGATAGAGGTACTTACAAATACTTGCTCAGGTGAAGAACCAAGAACACTCGGATATTATGTAGTACTATAAGAAAGGAAGGGGAATATTTTCTAGTGGATCCATACTGAGTAGCCTACCAAAGAAAGGAGAGGGAAGAAAAATGACAGACAATAATCAAGGGAATGAGAGGGAAAATAAGGGTAAGAAGTAGAAATAGAGGCAAAGGTAAAAAGTCTTGACATTCAAATAGATCTGAAGAAACAGTACAAAACAAACAAGTGAGAAATATCAATGGACAAGTTAAAAGAGTGCACAGTGTGTATGAAAGCAGTTGGTTGCTTCAGTAAGGTTTCCGGCAGAGCTTGACCATTCGATGTACAGGCCAGAAGAGGAACTGATGTAAAAATGGTTTACTTGAAAAGACTGGAGAGAATGGAAAATTGTCAGAACGCTTTTTACTTTAGAAATTTGAGAATTTCAATATGATGCAAAATTACAAAACTATCCAAACAGAATGCTTAGCTATTTCAGGCTTTTCCTTCCCCTCCTCCCAGATATTCTAGTTGTTTCAGTAATCCAAACACTGTAATATAGCATTTTACCCTAACTGAAAGACTCCTTTTATGGCTGGTTGGGTTTTGCTTATTTTATTTTTTTTATTTAAGGAACAATCACACATTCCCAAGCCCTCCTCATTATTTCAAAGTCTAAGCTTTCATCAAGAGGAAGAAAAAATACACAAAAATCTTTATAAAATATTTTTTTATTTAAAATCAAAACCAAAATTAAATACTTGGGACCAATACCTACAACAGCAGTGGACAGACAACACAGAACAAATGTACCAGCAAAGCTAGTTGACTTCCAAATGGTCCTTCTCTGATAAAGAATTTAAAGGGAAAAAAAAAACATTAAAGGTGTGTGAAATTTGTTATAAACTAGGTTCTTGTCTTCTTAAATATAAGTAGACGCACACACTAGATGTAACAATCTTCCACGCTTGCAGAATAAACACATTAATTTTCACACCTTCTTAAATATCAAAGTTGGCAAAACACTTTATCAGGTATACTGTATGAACTTCTAAATCACTTTAGTAGAAAATATCTGCTTTTGAAAGATTTCATCAACAGCCTCAAACTTATTCAGATTTATTTGCTCTGTGAATAATCAGTGATATCAATTCCACCAACTTTTTCAGGAGTGGTAATATTAACTCTTACCTAATGGCTATGTTCCAAATAACTTTATAATTTATAATTTTATTCTCCACCTTATCTTCCTTTTTGGAGAGCTTTTTAGTATCTTAAAGAGTTCTTCAGGGAAATTATCCTGAGCACTCACAGAATGCTTTGGCAATCCTGTCATTAACACTCCATTGCCAATTTATCGAGTGTCCTATTATCAATGTAGGGTTTTTTTTAATACGAAGATGCTATCTATTGGAACTGAATATGTACAAACTTATTTTCAATTAATTATAACTAAATTCTAAAATATCTATTTCAATTGATTAAGTCTTAGTAAACTAAATGTTTTTTAGGCACTTCTCTGAGTTAAAATTCTTAATATTCATATCTAGGAAGAATTCTACACTTAACATCATTTTGACATTCTCTGTTCTTCCTGTACTCTTATAGACCAACACAACTGGCCAAATACAAACACTTCTAAATTTCACTACACCTATTTTGTCTCCTAAACTAAAATCAAGAAAACCTATATATCAATAATTATACAATAGGTTTTTAAAGCAAATTGCCCGTTTTTTGAGAAGATTTTTTATTAATACATGAAAATAAATTTCTTCCAGATAAATACTTTAAAATGTTAGAATAAATATTTCAGTCTGCCATTACAACTAGATACATAATAATACTGCTTTGCTCTCAACCTAGATCTTGCAAACACTTCAGACCTTTCTCAAATTTGGAGAGAAATAAACTGTTTTGAATGAGCTAAATAATGTTATCTTTTTCCTTTACCACTCTTCTCATTTCCTCTTTACAACTTTGAACAAATCCTATCTGTCCTATTTGGGAAGCGGGTGGGGTGGAAAGGAGGACCAAAAAAGTTAATCATTTTATTGAATCTTGACAAAAAAAATTATATGCCAGCAACAGTTAAGATTTTAATTTCAGTCATTTTAGGAAACCTTCCTGAAATTAACAGAGAAGCAACTGAGGGTACTCTTACTTAGTATTTTGGCTTGAAGACATTTGTGGGGTTTTTTCCTTTCTTCAAAGCTGTGACTGAAGCCATAAATTTGACAATGCTTTCAAAATTTTTATGCGGAAAAGCCTATATTTTTTTTTCTCTTTCAACATTGAGAACATGGCCTTGGCTTCATTATTCCCAACATGATGACAGCAAAGGTAAAATGAGTAATCAAGAATGATGTGAAGATAATTGTAAAATTGAAAGTAAAACTGCAGCTGCTCTGAGGAAACAAAAGGCACCTTATGGCCATGAATTCAGTATACTCTACTCTCAAGGGAAATTGCTTTTGCTACTTTTTTCTTATAAGAAAAGACTATTAGAAATGTGACAAAACCCTTCACATCTAAATTGTAGTTTATGTAATGTACATTAAAGTCAAAGGGAAGATTTGCTCATCTATTCAATGGAAGTTTAAACAAGTTTATAATGACTTCAAGTAATCAGTAGAAGGGTTTAACTGAAGTGAGAATTATTTTTGTACACTATGTTTAGGATCTTAACCTCTTGGATCAATGCCTACTGAAGTGCCCTCAAGACAATCACAGCTATAAAATGCTAGAGGCTAATAATAATGATAATATCTTTCCAAAGCACAGAAATATCAGTAGGATATTTCACTACTTGTCACTGACATAGATTTGAAACGTGTCCAAGTCAATTCAGAAGATACAGCATCAGAAAGTAGGTTTTGTGTTCTTACACTAAAGGGTGGCAGGGATTCACAATTTCTTGGTAGAGTTCGACAGCCGTATTTACTAGGCAGAGTACCAATGTAGTTGAACAATAAGAAAATTCATGACATTATTCAGATTCCTAGCTAGAACTTAGCAATGCATGCAAGACAGTCTTTAGCAGTTAAAGTTTATTTCCTTTAAGGAAAGATTCATAGATTCATTCATAGATTCACAGATTTCTAGGTTGGAAAAGACCTGAGAGATCATCGAGTCCAACCGTCCCTAATCCCCATTAAACCATATCACTAAGTAGATCATCCACCCTATAGATAGCCCAGTTGGAGTTAAACAGATGTCCTTTTGGCCCAATTTTCTGAAAAAGACAACCCAAGACAAATAACGAAGGCTTTCAGAATATTCTGTGACCTAGAGGAATGGAAAAAGGTTCAAGAGGAAACCTAGTAGTTTTAAATTATTCCCTCTGCCATGCTTAAAAGAATCATGGAGTCTTTACGTGCACAGACATTATTTCACTGTAAAAAAATAAAACCAACATACTCCTAGATTTTGTATAAGATCACCATCCTTGCTCTTCCTGATTTTCCTTGGAAATTTTAATCTAGAAAGCCCTTCCACAAAGACAAACCAAAAAGAATTTGTAAGTCAAAGATGTCACCAAAGTTAGCAAAGAACGCATTCTCATGTCACACAGCTAAATATTAGAATTTCTCTGATAATCATTAGCTCTTTATTTCACCTCTTTCTTTCTCTGAAACCACATAGCACTTCCTTTACACTTGGAATCAAAGTGAGAACAAATAAATCATTTCCTAGTTTCCATAGTAATAGGAAAATCACATGGAAACACTCACAGTACATTGATTTCTGTCTTGCTCTTATTTCCAACAGTTTTGAAATTCTTCTCCATTTGAATAATACATCTATGATTTAAATATTTTATGCAAATTAGAAGTTAGCAAAAGATAAAACACTCTAGTTCACAAAATAGCCAGTCCCAAGATCTCTCTCATTATTCACTTCAGAAGAAAATTGTTGTGTTTTGTTTGTTTTTTTTTTACTGCTCCCTTTTACTCCTGATTCTCCCTAATTCAAGAATGGGTAACAGGAAAAAAAGAAATTACTGCAGCTACAATCCTGCATATACATAGTTTTTCACTGTCCTTAGAGTTATTTGTAAATGCAAACAGTGAAAAATGTGAAAATTTGTAGGATCAAAGTCCATAGTGTTTGCTGGAAGTTATCAGGATTAAGGAGGGAAGTTTAAATATTTTCTTTTAAAGAAATCAATTCTAATTGCCACAGTCCTAAGATTAAGAACATGTTGTCTGTCTCAAAAATCATACACTAAAAAAAAAAAAGAGAGAAAAAAGTTTTGTTAAAACTATTTGCATCCTAGCTGATGAAAAAACACAGGCAAACTTAGGTTACTTTTTTCATAAACACCGATTATAAAATTTAGAGTCTCAGTCTTTTCAGTCATCATTTCAAACAGATCTCTATTAATAAGTTGTTCCAAATAAAATAACTCAGTTACAAGAATTTTGTAACGCAGGAAGTTTTCTTACAATGTTTGTTTCAATAATTGCTGGCTTTGCTAAAATCAGAAATACACATAAATATAAACCATAACTTAAGATGATCTTAATCACTTGGCATTTAACATATGACTGTCTGTTGTTTCATTTACATTCATTGCTGCTGACCTAAACCAACACAGAGATATCAGAGAGGCTAGGGCAATGGTTTTGATGGATAGACCTTTTATTTAAAAAACAGTTTGCTTTTAGACATGAAGAGGGTTAAGATAAGTCATGTAGAGTTTGCAATATTAATATGTCATACAAAACACCCAGAGAGAATAAATGTCATAATATTTTCAACGTGTATTGTGAATGTATTAAAATATTCATTATATTCTAAATTAAGTTCAGTTAAAACATCAAAAGGCAACAACTAAAATGAGTGTAAAAATGACAGAAGTTGAAATGTATTTTATTTTACTTTATGTGTTTTTTAGGTTGTAAATCCAGAAAACTTAATAGCATTGAGCCACATGAGTAGTGAAGCACCAAAGAAAAGAGATTCAAACTGTTCCTGACTTTGAGGAAGATTTTCAAGACCTCATAATTTTATTGCTTGCATTATTCATGTCAGGATACACTGTTACTGCAGCTTATCTACATGTACAGCAGTGATAATTTACCCAAACTTAGAATTTCAATCATTATACATTATTTTGGTGGGTGGATTTATAAAGGAATTCATACACTAAAATAATATTTGGTCAACATTAAGGATGTCTGAGTAAGAATAAATCACTACCCCCACATTGAGTCAGCAGTTCTATTACCTGGAGGTAAACTGCAAGTAAATATTGTATAATACAGTCATCAGTAATCTATGGGTCTGGAATGCCATTTCAAAGTGCATAATATTTTGTTCTAATTTTAGTGTCTGCACAGTACCTCTTGGTGAAATCTCTAGGTTTTGACAGTAAAATAACTGATTGTAGATTGGTATTCTTTGGGATGATTCATGCTTGCATTACATTTTTCATTATTTTCTCAAGCTCCCGTTAAACATGGCGGTTACAAGTCGACTGTGACTTTTTCAGTTTTCTTTTTAGGAAACTTAACTATGTTTTACAGAGGCTACTCTGTGAAAAATATATATTTATAGAATACTTGTACTTCCTTAGGTCTTTATCAAAAAGAACTGACAAAAAAAAACCCATATTTGTCAGTACAATAGCGAATAGATCCTCAGATGATTGCACTGGGCTAAGGGAAGCATTACATAGAATGGTTAGTGTTGGAAGGGACCTTAAAGATCATCTAGTTCCAACCTCCCTGCCAACATGCTACACTACTGCAGGTTCACATCCAGAAATGAAGCTAGATCATGATGTTAACTATAAACACACTTCAGAGGTAAGTCAAAGTTGGTATGTAAGGTCCACTGTACAACTCATCGCCATAACAACTGATCCATGGAGGAAAGCAGTTGCTGTATCTCATTTGTTCCATCCTTGTTCATTCTTCTCTCAGACTCCCAGTCCAGAGAGTGAAGATCTGGCAAAGCATCCTTTCCCCATTCATCAATGATCTAGGAAGCTCAAATTTGCCTTTGAGGCAGGGAGAAGCAAAGGTCAGAATTCGCTCCTGAAAATTACTATTCTCTTAATAGTGAAATAAAAGGGAGTGTTGCAAGGACAAAGATGGGCTTTGAAGGATTAAACTTTCACATCTGTCTATATTGTAAGATTGCATAATGTGAGCCTTTTGACCTTGAGCATCATTAGGGTACCCTTGCCTCTGACACATTTACTGAAAATTTTGAGTAAGTATTATTGTCCAAGAGAAAGGAATTTTTTTTCTGAGGATACTGACTGGCTTTTTTCTTCCCAGAAGTACCATGGACACCCAATGTGTAACAATAAAAATATTTTTTGTAGGATGAAAGCTAATAGCCAAGTCCTTGACAATTTGCTATCAAAATTAGAATTGTGTTCCAGATGGATCTTGATACCAGTTTCTATAGTCAAACACATTTGCTACCATGTTATTTCTTATCAGTCTAAAGAAACTTTTGCAAACCAGACATTGACTTCAGCAGGAGTGAAATATCTTAACCTGCTTCAAGACAAAGACACAAATTCATGACTCACAGCTACTATATTACAAAGTCTTCAAAATCCCTGATGTTGGTGAATCCTATTGCTTAGAAAGGCCCTTCAGAGGGAGGAGGAGCGTCTGTGTGCCCCAAGTGAACTACGAGAGAAACTCAGTCCTAGGCCAGAGGGGTCTACTATTAGCTGGAACACATCTTAGCAAGAATGCTGCTATTATCATGCAGTCTCTATTCCCAGATGGAAATTCTGTCACGGGAAAGACAGCTAAGCACCCAGTGGATTTCTACCACTAAGTAAGTATGAGTTAAGCCACCAAATGAGAAAGTCAGCATTTTCTTACAGCTGAGACAATGAAATTCACGTCTTTCCAAAACAATGGTACCCTGATCTTTCTCTTCTAAGAATATACTAATCATAGGCTCATACAGATGAGGCTGTAGTGTGAGTATATATAGAAAGCATTATAAAGGTCACTTGCAAAACAGCCTTCTTTTAGCTTAGATCACAGATACTTGTAATTAAAAAGCGAGATCAAAACATCAGCTGCTCCTCTATCAATTGTTTTTCCCCAAATTTTGATGTAATAATTATATCAAACTAGACAAAAATGAGATCACCACACTAGCAAATAAAGCCTCACTATTGCATTAGTAGAGGATGAAAGCAGCATTTTTGTTGCATCAGGAATTGCAGAGAGCATCTGTTCTTAAGGTAAAATACGCCTAGTGTTTAAATCCTACGGTACAATATAGAAGTTATAAAGCCTTCACAGTCTCTAAGTTCATAAAACACTCAAGGGTGAATTAACTGTAAATGTGGCTACTCTGTAGTCCACTGGAATATTAAGTATCATAGAAGACTTTGATACAATAGATAATGAAAAAAAGCCATTTTGGGGGAAAAAAAAAAAAGAAGGAAAAATTCAAGGACCTTCTCCTTAGAAGCTTGAAGCATCAAAAATATTCAAATCACCACATTTTGACTAGAACTGCAAACATTCTTTTCTACCTTATTGAAAAGTTCCCCTAAATATCCCTGATAATTTTCTGGCATGTCGCATCCAACATAATAAACACAATGGAAACAGAAAATAATTTAATACAAGAATATGACAGTATATGCAAATAGGCAACATGCTTGAAATACACAAGCCTCTTTGACATAAATTGCATTAATAACATGTACAATTAAAAAAAAAGGGAAAGAATCACACTTGTTTGCATATGTATTCATAGTTTTATCTAACTCATCAATATTCCTTTTAATAATGGCTGTATCTCCGCTGGATAAGTGGTGGCTATGAATACATCATTTATGAAGGGCTTCTTTGCCATAGTGGAATGAATTTCATCTTTTTTAATTGGAATGAAGAATAACAAATTCTACTTATGCCTTCTATTTTTAAATGCCTTTGTGATCATTTTCTATTACAACTGCAATTTTATCTATTTGTTATAGAGTAGATTTCTTTCATACTGAAAGAACTGTGGTGCAGTTCCTTTGGATAATGTGCATCCTATTCAGAGAGTCCTCTAGCTACTTCTTCTTTGACCTTGGAAAGTCACGAATTCTCTGAACAGGGATTTCCAATCAGATATGATTTATCAATAAAAACTTGGCTAATCCCCTCCTCACTAGTTTTCTAATTATTTGTTTCATTGGCAAGTATCTAGTTTATGCAGAAATGTCCAAGCTATTTTTTTTCCTTAGTATTTCTATTTTAATACATTGCTGTAGAGTTTCAGACAACCATATATTTGCCGTTCCATTTTTCTGTTCTGTTTTATATAGTAAGCTTTCAAGATAATCTACCTTTTATACCTTCATGAATCCTGGAGATGTACAATTTTCCGTTTTGAGGAAAGATGACTGGATTCAGAGTAATAGACATTTACATGATGAATATGAAAGTACAGATCCTATAAACCGCCAAACATCCACAAAGAATCCTTTTCAAGCTTTGACTGCATATTCTAATAGAGGAACATTTAAACGTAAATGTGTATACGTACACAGATGTACAGATACACAGTTCAGCAGAAACTTAGATCTCACAAATTTTCCTCAGAAACATGTGAATTAAAAAAAAAAAAAGAAAAGTAAATAGATGTAGAACTGACTAGAAAAACAGTATTTTATTACATAAGAAATATCAACATTTTAGACTTTGTTATAAATTGCTAGTAAGAAAAAACACGAGACAGATTTCTGGGGTTTGTTTTTAATTTATCCTTAGGAAAAGGGCTACTTTCTACTGTCTCAACCATTACATGAAACATAGGAAATTCAGATTCATGCGCCTATCCAAAATTAGCCGTTTAAAAATTTCCTACATCCTGAATAATTGCCATAAGCAGTACTAAGGCATTGGCTATTCTGTGACATATTTCTTTCTTCTGAACTAATATTTTATTTCAGCTCTAAAAATACTTCCAGTCAAAGGTTTAAATTTATATATTAGTATTTCTTGCCAAACAAACAAAAAAAGAAAACCCAAAACATCAGAACAGCCCCCTCAATCAAATAAAGTATTGTCACTTCTTTTATTTTTTTTTTAATTTTACACTTTTTATTTCAAGACCCTAATCTGTAATCATAAGATATATGAATATGCATCATATTTAAGGTGCTGCAGGCTTTCAATATTTTAATACTTGAATTTTTTATTTTGCTTGCCTCTTTCTAACATGCTCAGTGGGAATTAGTTTTGTATTGTAATTGAAGAGTAATTTGGTTTTTAAAGTTGGGGTGTTTTTTTAATAATTTATGTTTCCTGAAAAAGATATTTATCATATTCATGCTGAATTATATGTGACTACATCAGCTATTTACCAATTTTTAAACAGGAAGACTCAAGGCTTGGGTAACAATAGTGTCTTAAATTCATAGGTAATATGTTTAAAATCAGTGATTCTTTTTTCCAATGAAATTTGCAAGAAAGAGACCAAAGATTGCAGAAATTCATGTAGCTAATATTTTTCTTTCCACTAAATTACATGGATCTAGTCTTGTGCATAAATTTACTTATACTAATCCATTTATAAGGATCTCAGTCCAAGCATTAATAAACTGAACAAAATGAGAGTAGTAGGAGATGGCAATGTATTATTCTCTATTTTTTCAATACTTCCTGTGCTCCTCCACAATAATGCATTTATGTAGCACTTATTATTTTCAAAGACCTTTACATCTTCAATCCTTCCTTCAACATTGCTTGTAAGAACGTCTGTATTTTGTGTATTTCTGTTTTAAGTTCAATGTGCTGAATTTGCTTTAAATCAATAGAGAAAAGTAATATGGAAATACTTTCCTCCATATTTTACTTCAGAGATTATACTCTTTAGTGAAAAGATTGTCTTCCTTCTTCTGTTTCATATATAACTATGTTATATATGTTTTCTTAGTTAGCTAAGAAAATAAAAAGTACACACAAACTAGATTAGAACTATATTACCTGGATGGTGTCTTGATGATGGAGGTATGTCTAAGATTGAAAAGGCTAAAACTGAGTACTAGAGTGAACGACAAGACTGTCGCCTTTTACTGAAAATTATGTTAGAGAAACACAGATTATTACTAAATTACTTAATTGGCAAATATGTTTTGATTTAAGAGTATTGTACAACCACAAGAACCACAAAGTGGCTTACCTCTAGGCTCTAACTTAGAGATTACTTATTTGAATAGTATGAAACTTTATGAAAAGCCAAATATTTTTTTCTTTTTTTATTAGTTCCATCAGTATTTTTTATTAAATGGAAAACATCAGAATTCTTACATACCTTTTCTGCTATAAAACTACTAGATAATCCTCCTGGAAATACATTCTACGTTCCAAATATTCTACCTATATTTAGATCTATTTCTTTTTCATTCAGAAAGAAATAGAAATCATTACAGCAAAGTATATATTCTTCATTCTGATCTGTAGAAGTGCATTTTTGAGATGTGCCTTACTCTAATCTTATATCTCCCATCGTTCAACCAAGGATACTAGTATTCAGATACTGGAAAAGTACAGCAATATTAATCTATGAAGTAACACGTAAAAATACCATCTTACTAAATTTTGACAGGTCCGAAGAAGATACTGTTTTTGTTTCCATACATTTTGAGATGAAGTTTTACAAATGGTTTGATATTATCTACCTATGAGCTTTCTTGTCCCTATTCCCAATCCTTGCCCATATATTCCCATCCTTCCCTTACGTTATATTTTGAGGTCTTCCCTCCAGTCAGATTAGTCATCCTATGTGATCCTCTGCATGGACATGTGGTTGCAGTGCTGATACTAGAAGTGGCAAGTAAGGTAAAACCTCCTCTTCCAGTACCAGCTTAAGATCAACAAAAAAAACCCCAACCTTAGCTTTGGCATAAGGGAATAAGACAGAAGAAACATCGAATTAACTAGGGCATTTGTAGATTCTAACCCAGGGCAGTATGACCAGTGGCCATTATGATGTCTTGGCTATACAACAAAATAATGAATCAATTTACAAGACACATTTTCTGCAGAAAAAAAAATGAGATATATCCCAGAAAGAACAATTTTTATAAAAAACTCTCTCATATACAAATCATAAACATTAACCTGAACTCTGAAAACGTTATAAATGCACACATATAAAATTACGTACAAAGGTACACACTCACACATACAGACACACACATATATGCAAGCTCCTTAAATAAAAACAAAGGTAACTTTCCTACCAGTTGTATTTGTTACTTGGAAGCTAAATAAAATGTTAACATGACATAATACAGAAAACGTTAGATTAATCTACATCAGCTTTCTCCCAACATAGTTCTTTCTCCAGTATGCCATGACAAATGGTCAAGCAGAGGCTCACACATTTACAGTCACTTAAAATTTCCCACCTGCATGCAGCTGGCAGATGTGGCACAGGAGAGAAGGGAGGCTCTGCTTTTCTGCATGGACAGCTAACGGCTCAGCTGGATTACACAGGTTATCTCAAACAGTGCTACACACTTGTATTTAGGCACCTGAGACCTAAAAGACTGCTCCATCAGTAATATCAACCTGAAAGTTCTTAAATGTATTTAAATAAGAAAGGTTCCAGAGACTTCTTGTTTGTTCACCAGCTGAAATACTCCAACTTCATTTTCTTTATGGAGTACCACTGTTCCTAATGTCAACAATGCCCATGGGAAAGAGGGAAATTAACAACACATTCTTCTAAAAGATATTTTTTTACCATCACTAATTACAATTAGTTTGAGGTGTCTAAACAGCTTTGAAAAAATGCCTTTAGATTGCCAGATATGCCACAATTCAGACAAGCAGCCTAGGAGGAGGCAATCAGCTCCAAGTCTCCCTCTACCCCAAGCTGATTCCCAGTTATGGATTTCATCATTCCACTCCAACATTTAGTGCGATAAATTGGCACTCAACTCATCTATGCTGATTCTCAGTGCCTGTGCCAATGATCCAGCAATGAGCCAAGGATGATGCCAGGAACGTCAGGAAATGGAAAACTATCCCTAACCATTTCTGTTCTGGTAGGTGGCTAACAGTGAACTTATTTGTTTAGTTTAAGAAGAGGATTTTCTGAGGAGAATATTCTTTTCGCTTTTAATATTTGGAGGTAAAAAAATGGCTTAGAGCCATGACTCACTTCTATGACTCACTAAGTGCATTTCAGTTTATCATTCTCTCTAGTATTTCTTTGGTTACATACACAGCTTCAGAAGTTTGTCAAATATTTTTTTCCAAATTGTAACTTTTTAATTACTCGTTTTGCCCATTAGTAAATGCAGATATGCATTTGTATACACAGTGTTTACAGTAGTGCATTATTCAGTCTATATACTTAAATGCCAACTGATATTAATAATTATGAATATACACACATATTATGAATATACACACATATTAATAGGAATATTGAATAAGAGAAAACATTAACAGGTGATACAGTATATCCATTACAAGAGAAGAGGCTATAAACTAGGAAAGCAGAAGAAAGTTTAAAAACATTTCATCCTTTTCGCAAACTTCCTAGCAGTCTCTAGTAATGACTAAACTTATTCTGAATTGCCTTCACCACATTCACATGACAGTTACATTCAGCTTTCTGGATTCTCACTAATCAATCTGAAAGCACCTGCTTTAAGCACCTTACTGATTTCTAAGTGCAAAACACCTAAATGCTTTTTTTTAAAAAAAAGAACTCCCCCTGAAACTCAACTACCTGTGTGATTATGGTTGTTACTCTCTCAGTAGTATTTCTAGAAGAAAGCTGTTTGTTTCAGAGTTTTCTTAAAAATATATTTATCCTAAAGTGTTCTGCTTATAAAAAGAACATCTCAATTTTTATCTTGTTATATCATCATATTATACCTTAAATTAGGTTGTGACAGGTCAAGAAAATGCCTAACATTTAACTAAAGCATTAGTAAACTGAATATATGTTACCTAGAAGCTCTTCACAGTCAGAGCATCACTGGTGATTGTTCTCCTGAACTGGCTTCAATCCCACAGGATTCTTCAATGGCACAAAAAAAGCTCAAATAGATGACAACAGGAATGCGCTATTAAGGAACAATAGATTGAAAAGTAGAAAAATCTACACAGGATAGAATCTACATAAACAAGCTTTTGTATTAAATTACAGAAGTATTATATTCAATATGACTATTGATGGGAGAGAGACGACAGCATTTCTAAAACATCCTCTTTAGTGACCTGAGTGTTCTTTTTATGTAACTGCAATGCAAATACTGTTATAAATACATATTGAAGAAATCTTTGCTGGTTGAAGCCAATGTTTATGATAAAATACCTGCCTATAATTTGTTTAGTTCTTGTTGTTTTTTTTTCTAAATAGATGTGGTTTCAGAATAGAGCATATTCATGGGTTGTGTTTAAAACGATGATCGTTCCTTCTCCTTATGTTACTGAAAATAATCTCTAAATGTATATGTTGTCTACCTAGACTGATCAAAAAACAGCCTGAAATTCTTGCAAGGGATTTAATATGCATGGCTGTTCTTTTTACTTCTCCAGAATGCTCAAAAGCATATTTTAATTAATAGAATTTTGAATATGTTGACCTATAGAAAGAAGTTTCACCTTCATGAATCAATATCAAACAGTCACATGTCAGGGGAAAAAAAAAAGTCATATATAGAAAAGCAGATGGTACAGGATTCTTGGTGGGAATTCCCAGTACTAGTTTACCTGCTTCAGCCAGCAGTTTTACGTGATTACTTCCTTTAATTTTATTACTCAGTGACTGTCTATTTGGTTTTTGTTTCCAAAGAAGCATTTGTCTTTAGCTCTCTTTGATATGACAGACTCCCTATTCTCCTATTTAGTTCTTCAGCTCCAGTCTCAACACTGCTGGTTTCTGCCTGGGGGACTCTATAGCTATCATCTCAGTGCCTCCTCCTGTGAGGGAGGTGCAGCCTGCTTTAGCACTGCCGTTTAACCATGTGAATTAGAGAGCAAAGAGAGACTCAGTCAGCATGGAAATCAGGCAGCATGGTATTTTGGCAAAGCATTTAATTCATCCCATCAACACTAGGAGAAGGAAGAAAGAAAAATAGTTGTGTGTCCATCTCTCCTATAGCTTTGTACACCAAAATGTAGTATTGCTTTGTCTTTGCCAGTATAGTTACACTTCCTAGGTGGGGATTATTTTTTCCTGAAATGGTGCTTTACGGAAGCATAGGTATTTTCATTCAAGAACAGGAATTATCCTGGTACACACAACAATTTTAGTCACAAAAATCCTTTCATATTAAGGCTCTCTTAGAATGAAACAGCTGTACTTCAAGTATAGACACTTCATTTAACACAAGAAAAGGAAAGGAGGCAAGAAGTTGATATGTGAACTAAGCATTGAGTTTATTATGAGGATTTACAAAAGAGCAAGAAATTTTTACCAGGTCATTTGATTATCTTAACTTTGCTATCTTCGTAACTGTGTAATTTTATTAACTGAGACCTATCATAAATAAAAATGCAGCAATAAATCTTTGCTTTATGTGTTGAAGAAATCTGATAAAACATCCTTCCTTGGCCAAAAAAGAATATTCTTGGCTTAGAAAAGAAACCTTGTATAACATATGATAAACAACTCTCTTTGGCTCTGGAAAATCTGTGGGAGGCACAGACTTCTTCAGCTCAACAACTTTACATAGATTACTTAAAACATCCTTAAACTGATTGTGAATATTTTTAATCCTTCCAGTCTTTAAGTTCACAGAAAGATATCTTTTGTTGTCCTAACCCACATAATTTTCAAGGCAGAAAAAGTAAAAAAATCAAGTTTAGTTTCAAGGAGCCTAAGCAAAAGAAAAAAAAAATCAACCAAAAAATGATGGATAACAATATATCCACAAATAACATCAATCTTTATGCATTTGGTATTGAGCTAAGCTCTTAAATTCCCAGTCTTTCTTGAAACACTCAGGTTTTATTCCTCTTTATGGCACTGGCATCCCGTAGACAGAAATTTTCATGAAACATGCTGCAAAACATCCACAAGAATTCAAAAGTGCCTGAAAGATAAAATCCTAATTTGGTCAGGCAACCCTGAAACACCTCTGTGAGTACAATAAACATAGCAATGAAATCTTTAAGGCACAATATGCATAAGACGAATTAAAACTTCTTTAATATGATTTCTGGAAAAGCTTTCATCTTGTACAACCTTTGAGTAAGACGATTGCTGCTGAACATAAGTTTCATAATTTTGCCTTCTTTTGTTTTAAAAAATAACATAATTAGGCAGCATATCCTGTGCTTTCTGAGTTCATTAAAACACCATCATAACCTGGGATGGGTTTTTTTACAATAAAAAAGTAATTATTACCTAAACAAGATCACTATTACAGCATATACTGAGGACGGAACAAACATCAGTTCTCAGTCAAAACAATTATTTGTAGAAGTTAGATCTGAATAAAATTCAGTCTGTACTCTCACAAAAACCTCTGTTTATTTACTTTGCCCTTTCATGGCCACCTCAGCTATACTCATAGCTTGTTACTTCAAGAAGCTATAATAAAAATAATTCATTACAATCTTTGTGAGTGAAGTAATGCATGTTTCATGAAAAAGAGTACATAAATTAAACAAGCTCAGTTACATTATCTAATTTAACTAAAATCAAAATATCACCATATGGCAGATTTTAAAAGTTTTGAGAGCCTCAGAAGGGGAGCATGGAGGACATCCCACAGCTCCCAAGCACCGCCAAAAGTGTAATCACACTGTAGAAAAGCCCAGTTAAAGGATACTCAATCTATCCTCAGCAGTTCTCTCAAAATATGTTTAGTAGGAGTCTGAGAGAAAAGAGCAATCCAGAATTAAACATGAAAAATACTAGAACAATGCTCTCTATTGAAGTGAAAGATAAAGAAATAAATCATCTAGTCTTGCTGAAGAGCACGAGAACTGATGCAAAGGTGATTGCTGCAAAAAACTCAGAATCTTTTGGGAATGCTGTAAGTAACTTATTTTCCATAACTTCTTTTATTTCGGTGGTATACATGCGTATGTAATTTTGCTTCAGAAGCCAGACCCTTACACACCATCATACTGTGACAGTACCTTCAAAACAGGTGCATTACAGTTCTTTTGGGACTGTCTCAAGTAATTGCAAAGACGGAAAACTAAACCCTTCTCTTTGTGACAGGCTACGGTAAAGGTTTGTCAACCACTAGTGAACTTCTGGGATTTAAAAACAATGAGTTTCAGCTCCTCAGCTAGGTCAAATCGGTTTAAATCTATTGATTTTAGTATTTCAGAGTGTGTTAGCATCATACACTGCTCCCCAAAGCCATATTCACATCAAGAGAAAATAGGAAGGCAGTTTTAGAGTGTTAACTAAGTACAGCTCTCACCAATAAAGCAGTGTCTTGATCCTAGTTACATGCTTTGGAGATTTTATAAGTTAAAATAATTGGACTAAACTTTAACCCTGTATGTATTTTAGAACATATTTTGATTGTCTTATTGATTCCTATGTTTGAAAAAATTAACTGGTATCTCAAGAATTTGTTTTTGAGAAGCTGACAAGTTTATAGTTTTACTTGATTTCACACTGAAAGGAGCTGGAGTTGGGATGGTAGCAGGTTGAACAGCGTATTGGTTACAAATTAGAATTAGAAATAGGGGAGGGGCTTTAGATTTCTGAAGTGATAAATCCCTATTGCACTTACAGGAAAAGTGATTTTTCTTTTAAGAAAATAGGAAAAAAAAAAGGCAAAGAGAAAGACAGAAGTCCCTAAATAGACTCATTAACAACACTACAATAGAGTTCAAATCCCCATACATTTATCTATGTATAGACATTCCAACTTAAACATAATGCATTTGTTTTTCAAGTATGAAAAAACAGCACCTTATTAGTTGAAAAGATTACTGACTAGATACTCATGTATTCAGAAAGCAGTAATGTAATGTCCTTCAACTTTCTGCAACTGTTTGTACAGACTGCACCAAAAGATCCAGATATGTCCTTTCATCAAAATAAACTGAAACGAAATCCTTTTTTTGTTTTTATGTTTCGTGACTTTATTTTTTTTTATTTTATTCTTTTTTAAATTGTTAATGGAGCATTAAAAGATCAAGAAAAAGAGCACACTTTCCTTGCCCCTTGATCATCAGTTCATTGTTGTTCTCTTCCTCAAACCTCTGCACTTTTAAGAAGAAATGCTGTTGTCTTATTTTTTCTTTCCTTTGTTAAAAGAAAAAAAAAAAAAAAACAAACACAACTAACTTGTATGATGAGAAGAGCCTAAAAATTGAAATATGAAAATTCAGAACTAAAAGAAGACAAAACAGTAGCTATAATTCTGGAAAATGCATTCTCATTACACAAGTAGGCATCCGACTGCAGAAGTGACTACATGCAATTTTACAATTTGCACCATAAAAGATCAGATAATATTCTCCTGCAGGCTTTAATTTCATAGATTTTATTAAAACAACTTTTTTAACTAAAAAAGTTTGTCCAGTTTCAGTGATCACTGGGATCTCACATAGTTACGTAAAGAAAGTTACTTTTTGATTATTCCATATGGAGTTTTATTCTTAAAAGCAAAGTATCAGTTGAGGACTCTGTTTTCAAAAAATAAGTTTGACTGAATCCATTTCCTCTGCACTACTAGATGAAAAAAAAAGCAACAATAAATGTATTTTGATCATCATGCAAGATGACAGCAGTCTAATTGGGAGGATCAGGCAGCAAAAGATGACACTAAAAGATTTTTTTTCCATACATGAAAAGAAAAAAAGAACAAAACTATGGTCATTACTGGGTTTATTAGTACTTAATGAAATTTTAATTACTGAATCTTACAAACATTGCTTAAGTGACTTATTTTTAATTAAGCTAGGAAAAAGAGAGAGAAGATATAGTAAAATGTTAATGCTATTCAATATTTGTAGTAAGAGATTATAGAGTCTGCATTGTAATTACTTCCCTAACTTTATCCTAGCTGCACTTACCAATAAATAAGTCTTTGCAACACTGCTGACAGGAAGATTTAATTAAATGTATGTACAGCTAAAGCATGATATAAAATGTTTTCAAAGACCTTGCCAGTAAATGTAAAGTTATGGGATGTTTTTTTTCGTTTTCCCCGATTTCAGGGAAATGATGAAAACAGATGAAGACATCTTCTATCCTTTGATTTTAACAAATGATTGAATAAGCTAATTAGGTCATGCAAGCTCTCCGCATGCTATATTGAATCTATTCTTACTACACATTAAACCTGAAATAGAGCTTTTAAAACCTAAGTAAGTAAACTGTCTTTAATTATTAATCACATGTGTAGTCAATTTTGTATTGTAGTGGCGAAGTCTGAAAGAACAGGCAAAGCAAATTTACTACTGCACAGATCTCAAGCAAACTAAGGTACTCATAGACTGCCAAATACTGAAAAGTCAATCTCATCGAGTGAATTCTTACATAACAGTAATTCATAAACTGATTCTGATACTGATTCTTGCAAAGAGAGAGTCCAAAGTAAGTGTTAAAAATTGCATTATGTTATCATGTATAAGACTGAATTTGTATTAGGATAAACGCGAAGCTATGGTGCTTTAGTCCTTCAGTATTTCCAAACAAACTTGTTTATCTCCTGACCTGGATGTGTTTAAAAATCTGGATTTCAACAAATATTGGCTGCAACTAGTTTATTTATAGACTAGCTCAGTCTATCGTGCCTTATAAAGGAATAACTCTCAGACTATGCAAAAATGTATGGGTACAATTAGAGGTACAATCTCATCAATACTTGGCCTTCTTGAGAGCAAATCTTACTGAGCTATTCATTTCCCAGCAGAGCTAAAATGCATTGTCTGGTTTCTGGCAGAACAAAGAGCTTTTTACAGTAGTAAGGGTTTGCATTGCAATCATCCTGAAATATGTTCTTTAAATCTCAGGAGAGGTTTTGAGGGTCATGTAATAACACCAAACTGGCTATATATTGTTTGAGATGCTGCTAAAGAGGATGTGAATTTTAATTTTGCCAAGAATTATTTTTTTTTATTTCCCCCTACCTTCAAGTTACATTTTAAATTACTCTTACAACATTCATTAAGCATAAAATATTTTAAAACATGACCAAACATAAACTATTTTTATTTCCATTGAATATAACTAGAAATATTGAAATATATATCAGAAAAGTGTATACCAACTAATTTGACACAGCAATACCATGGAAAACATCCATACAGTAAACACTGTAAGTTAAATGAATCTACTTTCTTGCGAACTATCTAAAAAATATTATACTATGCAGCATCAGTGAAAATCTTCCATATGATTTGGGAGTGGCCAAAGGTCCTAATGAAAGGAAACTCCTTACCCTCCCTCAACAATTACAAAACAACCAGAAGTGCCACAAGTAGTTTAAACCGTACATTTTCTCTTTCATAGTAGGTGCTGGGATCCATAAATACTCTCTGGTAGTAGGACTTCACATTTATTGTCCTTCTTATCCTAAAGCTGAAGATAAGCCCATGCGTCACTTCTTTCCATGAAATGATTTTTTTTTATTGCAGCACATCCAGCAGTTCCTTAGTAGTTTCAGAATACTTTGGGAAAGGTCTGTCCTTCTTTGCTATAATTGCATTTTCACTGTGCTTTACTGTGAGCTAATGAAAATTCATACAGTATGTTAAAAAGAAAAAGCTATCTTCCACTTTATTTTCTACAGAGTTATCTTATCAGCTTGTTGGAAAGAGCAGGTATACATCTGTGACAACACCTAAGAACCAAGCTTGTACCCATATTGTGCCCTTGATCAAGGCAAAGGAACAGGAGAAGAGGAATTATATAAAGAATACATTCTGTTCCTATTTCAAATTTTATAAGGAAAGCTGCTATAAATTTTGTAATAATCAAAGATTTGAAAATGGTTTTAATAATGACACCTATGGATGGAATTTGGGAATCAGAATCCAGATTCTAGTTTTTCCTTGTGATGTTTATTTTACCTAAGCTTGAGAGTACCTTCATCTACCAAAAATATCTTGAAAACACAATGAATCAAATAAATGAAGCAAATTAATTTTGCATTCATGGACTCAATACTAATAATCTAATGTCATTTTATAGTAAAATAATGGTCATGCAAGCTCTTTCTAGAAAAAGCAAAGAATTACTTCTTTCTATGTTTTGCTTTACAATCTGAAAGATAACAGAAGAAACCCAGATAACTTACGCATCCTCATTTAGAATCATAGAATGGTTATAGAGTTGGAAGGGACCTCAAAGATCATCTAGATCTAACCCCTCTGCCAAGGGCAGGGATACCCTCCACTACACCAGGTTGCCCAAAGCCTCATCTAACCTGGCCTTGAACACCTCCAGGGATGGGGCATCTACAACTTCTCTGGGCAACCTGTTCCACTGCCTCGCCACCCTCTGAGGGAAGAATGTCTTCCTTGTATCCAACCTAAATCTACCCTCTATCAGGTTAAAGCCTTTACCCCTTGTCTTATCACTACATACTCTTGTAAATAGTCCCTCCCCAGCTTTCCTGTAGGCCCCCTTTAAGTACTGGAAAGCTGCAATAAGATCACCCGGAGCCTTCTCTTCTCCAGGCTGAACAGCCCCAACTCTCTCAGCCTGTCTTCATAGCAGAGGTGCTCCAGCCCTCGGATCATCTTCATGGCCCTCCTCTGGACTCACTCCAGTAGCTCCATGTCCTTCTTATGTTGGGGACTCCAGAGTTGAATGCAGTATTCCAGGTGGGGTCTCACGAGAGCAGAGTAGAGGGGCAGAATCACCTCCCTTGACCTACTGGCCATGCTTCTTTTGATACAGCCCAGGATACGGTTGGCTTTCTGGGCTGCAAGCGCACATTGCCAGCTCATGTTGAGCTTCTCATCCACCAGCACTCCCCACACCTTTTCTTCCATGCTCTCTCATTCCATTTTCCGCCCAGCCTGTACTTGTGCTTGAGATTGCCCCGGCCCCACGTGCAGGACCTTGCACTTGGCCTTGTTGAACTTCATTAGGTTCTCACAGGCCCATCTCTCCAGCCTGTCAAGGTCCCTCTCAATGGCATCCGTTCTGTCCAGCGTGTCCACAACACCACACAACTTAGTGTCGTCAGCAAACTTGCAGAGAGTGCACTCGATCCCACCGTCCATGTCTCCAACAAAGATGTTAAATAGCACTGGCCCCAGTACTGACCCCTGAGGAACACCACTCGTCACTGGTCTCCACTTGGACATTGAACCATTGACCACAACTCTTTGAGTGATATTTTTAGTGATGTTTTCTAAAAACTGATGTAAGATATACAGTCTAGCTGGTTTTTTTACCCTCAGTACTCATGTATGTGCATCATACTTTTTTTCCCCATCAAATGTTCTCTACCTTAAGTGAAAACCTTCGGAGGCTAACATGCATTGAATTATCTTTCTTTTTTTTTCTTTTTTTCTTTTCTTAGTCCCTATCATCTAGTAAAAAAAAAAAATAGTGAAAATTGCAAGATGCACTGGTAGCGTCCATTAATTTTGAGGCAGCTGCAAATAACAGAACTGTATATTACAGGGAAAAGGTGCAGTAAATCTATCTTGAAAAGTAAAATGTAAGTAATTTAGGCTCTCATATTTGGCAACATAATACTATATGACTTAGAAAGAGCTTTATCTTACTTATTTTCTCCTTTTCACTACTGAGCAGCCATATGAGTAAGGCCATAGTCAATTTTCTGTTGCGTACTTCAGCGGAGCAGTGCTTTCTTCACCTCCAAACCTTTATTCAGCAATTTCCTCTTGACTTTTTTAAAGTCAAGAGGCAAATAGCCACATGAAAAAAAAAATATGTTTTGTTCCGTGCTCATGCACTGTCAGCAGTAAAAGCTCATGCCCTATTCCCAGCGCTATATTACCAGGGTGTAAAAAAGGAAAAAAGCAATCTTAAGTGACTGTTGATTTGTATTCCCTCAGAAAAAAAAATAAGATTAAAAAGATCACCATTTACCATATATTATTCCATTTTTCAATGTTATTCTTCAGTAACATGACTAGTATTCAGAACAAAACCAAAACAAACACGCAAAAAAACTCAAACAAACAAACAAAAAGAAACACAAAAAGAAAGCATATTTATAGATTATTTATAGATTTGTAGAATCCTTTCTATCAGTTTATGAAATGGTAAGGGATGTTTTTGTGAAAGAACAGTAAACCTTCCAGAGTACTTAGGCACCTAATTTCCTGGCATTTTCATGACATTCATTGCCTTCTAGAAAGGAAATTAAACTCTTCTTAGGTGTTACTCAATGACTCTGATCACTCAGAGCTGGGCTCCTGCTCTTTGGGAAAATTTCTCTTTAATAATTTTAAGAGGGTAGATTAGAAGATAGACGATTAAAGGTTGGGGCACTTCCCCAACTTTTGCCACTCAATTTCCCACTGTGCTAGAGGTAAAACTGACCAATTTCTTCTCTTCTCTCTCTCTCCCACAGACAATCAGAAAAAGCAAAATTCAAATCAAGCTAAGAAGTTTTAAAAGTGATTTCAAAGAGTTTAGGGAAAGCTTTTAGCGAAATTTGAACAAATAGTAATCAGATATTACTCATTTCAGTTGTTATGATCCATCAACTAAAAATAAAGTCAATAGTTTCACATTGCAATGCTAAAAAAATGCAGATTTTTTTGAGCAGAGTTCTTATTAATAATAGATAAATCTGTATCTTGAAAATGTACTCAGTAACAAAGTATCTTACTCAATAAAAAGATAAAGCTGAAACTACAAGTCCTACTACTTTCATACTCCACAAATGGTGCCTCCAGGTCAGGTATAAGGTTCATATTTAACTGTACTTACTATAATTTTCAGTTTCCTTCCATTTCTCAAATGCTTTCACTTTCACCGAGACAAAAACTGAATTCTGCTTTCAGAAACATCAAAATCTATTCAGCCAGGTCCTGAATTGTCCTACCACTATTGTGAAGTTTGATATTTGTAGGTAAGGAAGAAACAAATTCTGATTCTTGAAAAAAAAAAAAAAAATCTATGATTTTGACATCCAAATTCTAATACGCTTTTTTTTTGAATACAGCACTATTTTATTTGTTTTCAGGAATTAACTGTGAAAACAATTATGCTGAAAAAAAAAACAGGAACTGCTTTACTCTTCTCTTCTCCTTAACCCGTTTTTAAACATAATCCTTGAGAGGAAACACTGCTATGAAACAATTTGTCATTTATACTAACAGAAAGTGAAAAGCTCATTTGTAACAATATTTTTAAAGGCACTAAAAACCTTTTTAAAGGCACTAAAAAAGGTCTGGGTTTGTCCTCAGATTCTTCAAAGTTCTGCAAACAATTCTGCCTCACTCAGGTGAACAAGTCGACAACACTTTTCATTCTTGTCCTCAGTTAATCAGATCTCTGTGACTGTTACTGGGTATAGAGCAATCTGGATTTATTGCAATACTGTTTTTACAGTTATGATGATTAAATTATTTCTATTGTCAAAATTAAAACCATAATTGACTATCACAGGAAAAAAAAATAAATCTGACTCACACATTAGTGGATGGCTGAAATAGTACTGGTTGTGTGACTTATCACATTTTAAGAAGAGGAACTTTGAAATAAAACAAATAATCATATTATACAATAACCTTAGGAAAAGAAATTAAACGAAGAAATGTTTAGAGCAAAACATGTGATTTATTCCCCCTATGCATTTGAATCAGCCTTCACCTTAAATGAATAACATGTAAAGGTGCTGCAGCGTTTCATTTCCAATTTCTATTAGCTTTGAAAGAATTTATAAGAAAAGAGTCATTCCATTGTAAAAAAAGTATTTACTGTAGCATCTCTTATTTCACTAAAAAATGAACAACTAAAGAGCTGAGACTTGTTTTACTTCTAGAGTTATACATTGAGTTTGCATTACCTAAATCGATTGGAAACAACAAACATTATACTACCAAAGATTTCTTTGCTTTTATACTAAGAATTTATAATAAAGTATCCTTTACAGAGTTTTATTTTTTTTCTAACTGCTATATTGCTTTCAAAGTTAATTATACAGAATAGTTTGTTGTTTGCTATTTGTCTTAAATTTATCTGTGTTAAAAGGATTATGCACAAGTATGCACATAGATGCATAGATGTTCAGAGTTGGATTTAGAAAGGACCCACAGCTACTAAAACTTGAAACACACACAGATTAATTTTATCATGAATGTGTGGACCAAAATTACACTGGAATGCAGGTATGTAAATGCTTCTGAACACATAGAAGCTAATATCAAAAGCCATTTAAAAAAAAAAAAAGTTTGATTTGGTGAAAAATGTAATCCAGTTCTATTCAGAAAACTACTCTATAAAATCCATTCATATTGTTTAGCACAGGAATTACTGATGTTTTATGTGCTACAGAGAGTATACATGAGAAACAGAAGCTCTGGAAAAATAAGGTAAAAGTCCCATAAAGAACGTGGATCAAGTATGACAGAATCTGTGCCTCACAAGTCAAAGCTGCACCAGGGATCATGCTATAAACGATAACACTTGCTGATGATGTGAAAACAGCAGTCATATCAAGAAAAGAGAGGAGGCAGTAAAACACAGAATGATTTGCATAGCACAGGAAAATAAGCAGCTTACACAAATCATCATGAAGAAATTAATGGAGACTAGGGGAAAAAGAGAAAGGAGGTGAATGCATCGTTCAACCCACAGACAGATACTGGAAGACAAAAAAAACGTATCTGGGATTAGAAACAAAATTCACATTGTTTTGCACAGGGTGTAACAGCAGTAAGTAAAATAAAAATCAAATTCTAGCATGAGTAAATAACAATATTGAACATATTCCTGACCATTCTAATTTAGGACTCTTAAGAAAGAGTAGCCAAGTAAAACAGGAAATACTACATTCCAGTTTTGGCATGTGCATTTATCCACATAAAAATGAAAATCATAGAAACAAATAGCATAGAAGACAGAATCTAGAGGCTTTTAAGTATCTTAAGTTTAAGAAAGGAAATAGGATATTTTAAACAGATTTTCCATTTTTTCTAGAAATATTGGAAACAAAATGTAGTTAATAGAAGATGCTTACAAGAAATCCCAGGGACTACCACTGATTAACAGAAAAATGAGAATAGTAGAAGTGTGCAAGTAGCCTAGTAGTGTTTTAACTGTTGATTAACAGAGATTTTAAGACACTTTACAAACATTGTGGAAAAAAATGTAAAAGAAATAGCCTAATAATTGAAGATCTTTTTGTCAAGACACAGCCTAGAACTATGTAACGCAAAGCTCGAAAGATACAGAGAAAAGAGCTCCAACCTATGCCATCCTGTAACAATAACTAAACCTGTCTGTAGAACAAAAGTTCCTACAGCTACTGTGCCTTTACGCCATAAAAGACCTTTAATGATTGTGCACAGTTATGAAGAACTACCTCCAGCCTGGTCCATCTACAGTGAACTACAGCACACAAAACCAGGATGAGTCTGGAGAAAAGGACAAAAATCAGATCTGCATTAAACTAAAAAATAGAATATTTGAGTAATCTTCAGACTGTCTCTATTAAAATACACTTTAAAAGTAGAAATAATAATAATAAATGTATGTCTATGTTAAAAAATCTCATTCTTTCTTTCAAGATCATGTCTTAGACATGCATATTTAATTTCACTATTCTATTTCTTGTATCATTTGCTCCTCTGAATCTCATACAAACCCTTGAAATGAACTATGAATTCTTAAATTACACTTGCTTGAACATTATTCGATTGCAAGCCATTCCAATTAATTTAAAAACTCTGAAGATTCAGGTTAGATTTTTTTTTTAAAAAAAAAAAAAGCTAATCGCTGGTATCACAGTAATTTCCCCTGACTTGTCTCTAACACTTATTAAAATGCATAATATAACAATTTAGTTGGCTATTAGCATTCCCATATCAAATCTTTGTCTGAGGGTCTGACTTATGAGTAATCAGCAGTTAATAACTCTATGAGAGTCAGGAAGACCCTGTTAAATCGGTGCAAATGAGGAGATCCACCCTACACTAGACTAGTCTTTCAAAGCAAGTCTCAATTATTTTTCTTTTCAACTCTCTGAAGCTCTAGGGAAAGCAGAAATAAGAAGACTATATCTGGCTTCCATTGTAGCATAATAAACATGAAAAATATTCATGTGTTGAAGGAAAAAAGCAATATAGGAAATCAAAAATTGCCAGAAATAAAAGCAGAAATGATTGAAACTTCCTTGAGAATATTTAGATATATAAGTAATCTGCGTAACTGAAAAACAGTGTGTTCTATTACTTTCAGTGAATGTACTTAAGCGAAAGATTCCAGAACACAGAATCAAATACAGCAGTATGTAGAATCAGACATCATATAAAGTAAAACTCAATTTCCATAATGTCAACATAGTCAAGGAAGAAAAATTAAACCTAAAGAAATCATAATTCTGTGAATTTACTTTCACTGATTTCGACATGAGTGGGAAAAATGTACACCATATCTTCTTTAGCATTTGGTTTACACCATAAGTATTTTTTCAAGCAGATTGAAAGGATATTTCCATGAATGTTTCACCGTCTAAAAATTGAACTAGGAGGAACCAGTTTAATTTTTTGATTAACAGTTGAACCAAGAAACTTCCTACTGGCTTTAGCTAATGAATGGCTAATTAAAAAAATCATCCCCACAGGAATGATTCAGATGAACATTGGTTTTGTGATGAAGCTAAATTGGTTAAAGACAAATTTCAAAAATTCAATCAGGTTCACAAGAAGTTAGTGGAAATTAGAACGGGTGGTGTCTTCCATTCAACAAGTGAACGGGAAATTTCCATGGAGAATGTGACAGAGTATGTTGTAACCAAATCAATCATAATTTGTTAATTCTCACTAAAATAATGTACCAAGTGGTTCTCTGATGAATCCATCTGTAGTTTCAAGTATTTATCTATTTTATTTACATAAATATGTATACAGTAGCACCCTATGAAGCTACTTCCAGTGCTTCGAAGTAGAGAGATTGCTGTAAGTATCGATCTTTCCAAAAAAGAAGGATACTTTTTATGGAGGTGATTTGTTTTCTATTTCTCAGATGCAGAATTTAAAACCTGATGTTGATAGAAAGATGTAGCTTTTAAAGACAGTTTTGTAGGTATGCTTACCTCAAAGATAGATGAATTAAGAAATCAAAAAAATCATAGAATCATAGAATGGTTAGGGTTGGAAGGGACCTTGAAGATCATCTAGTTCCAACCCCTTGCCATGCATAGGGACACCCTCCACTAGACCTGGTTGCCCAAAGCCTCATCCAGCCTGGCCTTGAACACTTCCAGGGATGGGGCATCCACAACTTCTCTGGGCAACCCGTTCCAGTGCCTCACCACCCTCAATGTAAAAAATTTCTTCCTTACATCTAATCTAAATTTCCCCTCTTTCAGTTTAAAGCCATTGCCTCTTGTCTTATCACCATATACCCTTGTAAAAAGTCCCTCTCCAGCTTTCCTGTAGGCCCCCTTTAAGTACTGGAAGGCTGCTATAAGACCCCGGAGCTTTCTCTTCTCCAGGCTGAACAGCCCCAACTCTCTCAGCCTGTCTTCACAGGAGAAGTGATAGTTCTATCTGTGTATTTTCACATGTAAATACACTGTTTCTATGAGCTTGCAAGTTTTTTGTACAGCAAAAATATATCATAAATACTATATTTGTAAACTGGTTTGAAAAAAAATGCACAACATTCATACTTCCATCTACCTTCCAAATCACTACTCTAGTTGAATCAGTCACGTTTTCTTTTCTATCATAAAACACTATGGAAGGGAAACAAACCAGAAAATTATGAAAAATAGTTGAGACGCCGTTCTATCTGAGATATATAAACTGAGAAGCACCTTACTCCAAAATGCTATGTAACATGTAACTTTTAATATTTATCTTAAAGCATTTTGTAGAACCTGTCTTCAGCTGAATGGTGTTTGCTTAACTTCATTCCTTAGTAATATAACACTGCATGGTCATGGTTTGAATTATGGTGTATTTATGAAAGTCAAGCATCAGAAAAGAAAATTTCTCCTCCCTGTGATCATAATATAAGTTTAAATGTGGAGCCAAATTTTATGGGCTTGAAAATGATGTGGCTATTAATTTAATACAATGGTTTTGTAGAAATGCCAAACATACCACGCAATCTGCCTGACTGCAGCCCCATCAGTCGTCTCCATCACCAATCAAACAGGTTATCCCATTGTGTTAGTTTTGATCTACTAACATACTTCAGACTAGAAGGCACAAATATACACCACACTGAACAGTCAGAAGAAATAAATGTGATGCCATATAATAGAATCTCTCCTAGAACCATACCGTTACAGGAAATGTTTTATTACTTTAGAAAAAGTTCTCAGTCAGCATATCAGGCATGTGCAGCCTAACACAGTAAAATAGATTAAAAGTATATAAACACGCATAGAGAAACAGATAGAAAAATCCTCTTTGATGGTCAAAGGAGAATTTCAGAAGTCAAATACTGACTTCTGACATTTGACATGTAAAACAACATTTTATTTTTAAAGCCGTGAGTTGGACTCAGACCATAGCTCCACTGATTTCAATCTGTACGTGCGATTTTGCAAACACCGAAGGAAACCTACCCCTCCCTAAAGATCAGAAACTGTCTTTAAACATTAAGTAAACATATGAAAAATGTGGAAGTTGAACATTCATCCATAACCTAGTTGAACTGCAGTCAATACTAATTTATCTCTGTAAGGGACAAGCCCCAAGTGTCCGTGCTGTGAGCACTGCCTGGAGAGAGGGCTGAGTTACAGAGAGGGTCCTAGTGTCCCTTCTCTTGTCTCAACCACTCCTGGCGCATGGATGAGGGAAGATCCCAGAACTCCAGGTACAGGGGCCAATAAATACAGGCAACTCTCCCCTCACCTCCAATTAGGGACTCTCTTCCCTCATTGGCAGGTCCAACACTGGATCCAGGGCTAGTGACCTTTCTTTCTTCCTTTCTATCTCTTTTTTTTCCCTTCTGTCTCTCTCTCCCTTTTCTCTTAAAGTTGTTAAGTAATATAAGAGTGACCTTGATTTTCTGTAAAGCCACGTGGCTTGAGTGAATATAACTGTGAGAGGGCAAATATAAGCGTGAGAGGGCCAACGTGTTAGAAGTGTTTGTTCTATACAAGTTCCCCATTAAAGTTGGTGTCTGGTTTTGGACTTTGAGTGTTATCTCATCTTTCTCCAAACCAAGAGGATTTGCAAACCTGAGTCACTCCTGCCTTTCCCCAGGTGGGACATGACAAACTCTAACATCACCACTTTATTATCTGTCATTTTTCAATATGCACTTACAAATGTCAAAACACAGTAGAGCTCCTACTGGAAAGAGATGAAAATTGAAGGGCTCAACTCCTATTGAACAAGGCACTTTTTCAAGACTAATGCAATGCAACACCTCCCTTCATTCTTTGCTCAGTCTGTCAAAAACTTGGATCATGGACCATTTTTTGGCCAGAAAATTGAAGCTACACAGATAGGAGATAGCGGAGGAGGAAATTGGAAACTTATGCTAGTAAAATTAGGCCAGCAGCAAATCGCAATCCTCCTTGCCCAGAGCAAGAATGACATAGGAGCTGTGAGTCAGATATATGTCCAAATTTTGATGCCCCTAGGGCATGTCATGAAATAATGCAGTTCAACTATTGCACTTTCTGTACTTAATAAAGGCAATACAATGCTAGAATCAATTATTGGGAGAGAGGATATAAAAGTTCAGGCTATTTTAAAATATATGGATGATCCCTAAGGGCTATAATTGACAAGTAAGTCACCATTTTGTTTCTTCTTCTGAAGTAAAAGAATAAAGTGGCATACAATTCACTGGAACTCTGAGTTTCTTGAACCTGAAAAGATTTACATCTGCTGTGAACTTATTCTAAAGATTTTTGAGGAATTTGATTGTCAAGAGCAGTTATCTTGAAAAGTAACTAGAAGAAGTACTTTTGATTCACAGAGATTGTCAAATTGAGCAGCTCAGTAACAACTCAAAAGTCAAGAGGGAAACTTGCCAAAAGAGCTGGATTACTGGATAGAGCTATTATTGAATGGAAACAAGTGAGTATTCAGAAAGGAGGAAAGAGTACATCTGTAAAGATAAAGAATATTAACATGAACTTAATTAAAATCTAAGAAATTATCTTAGTAGACTAAAGATTGAGACGTTTATGTTCTCTGCTGCTTTTTTAATCTTTCTTTTTTAAATATGCATTCCTCATGGAAGTAATTTGGTAAATTAACGTATTTCGTGTGGGAATATATTTGCCATGTTTAACTATACTGAAGTCAGTATGCAAATTACATCTTTTACACATTCAGGTTAAATGATATTTCACAGATCTTTCAATATCTGAAATAAATTAACATAGCTGGAATTAAATAAGGATGCCTTGGCTGTTATACTTATTGGGAAATTCCAAATTATTATATTTTGAGATCTCGTCAAACTGATGCTGCATCTCTCTCTCTCTCTCTCTCTCTGTGCAGATGATTCATTATGTAGATCATTCTCATACGTGAAGCAGACTCATGCCATTAATGCTCTGTGTGGGACTTGCAGTTCAGTACAAGACGAGTTTGAACTTGCTCATCCAGATTTTCTTCAAAAAAGTCAGCTCTCCCTTCATCTCAGAGTGCTTCACCTTTGCATAATCTCATGCTAACTGCATTCAGCCAAAACTGAGAGAAAGTAACGCAACACTTTTATAAAAACCAGTTTAAACTCTTAGCTTTGAATGTGAACCACTATGCTTTAGGAATGTTTTGTTTGTCTCATTTGTATATTATTTAAAATGTCTTTCCAGATACAGCTCTATAACTGTCTTGGGAACTGAAGAAAATAGAAATGTTACACAAACCAAAATGAATTCAGAATTTGCTTTTTTTCATTTTTATTTGTTTGTTTGTTTTCAAATTGCCTCCTCTCCTACCTCTGGCCAGAGCTTTATCTATTTTTTTCAGTGGAAGCAATTCAACCTTTCTTTAAGACTCTGAGTTTAGCTATATATGGATCAATTTAATTACCTGTGATTAGCTTCTGAGCTGAGACACTAATCTCTTTGGGTGTCAACCTCAGAAGGAAATCAAACTAACGAACAAAGCAAATCCCAGAGAATCTTACCACTGTCTCAATGGGTCCATCCTCGAGCATGGTTATCTTATAGACATCCAGCAAAAAGTCCTGAAGAAGGTATTAGAAGCAGGAACATCCCATTCAGAAGACCCAAAAAGCGCTCTTTTCACTCTTTAAAGCAAAGTTTAATTAAAATTAAAATGCTATCGAAAAGTGAATTGTGGCCAAGGAGATTTATCTACAAATCTTTTAGTGCTTATCACGAAAAAAAATATCCATTGGTCCCATCTGAACCAGACAGCATTCCTAACCATGCTGGAACTTCACTGTTCCCCCATCTCATCACAATTTCCATCGGTCTGCCTAATTCTACAGTTTCAGGTCATGTATTGGAAAACAGGAGGCTAGACATGTAGGTAGAGATAATATTTTATGTAGAAAAACTAGGATATTCAAAAAATGTAATGTGCAGAAAAATAAAATTCAGGAATATTTACTCCCTCTATACAGGAGATGCAGGTGACTATAACATAAATAATACAGTATTCAAAGTAAGTCAGCATTTGCATGTTGAAGAACGGGAAAATTCCATTTCTTAGGGACAGGAAAGTCTCCTTACAGTATAATGTTCTCTTAAGGCTTTGTAAATTCCATCATGGTTACTTTTGAATTATAAAGCCCAATAGAAATCAAATAGTTTCTGACAGTGCAGCTTAATTATTGTCTCCATTGAACTTGGGGTTAACTCCTTAATAATGTATTTTATTTTTCAGTACATCCGAGACTTATATACACTCTCTTCCAGGTGATTTGCTCCCTCACATGACCTGACATGTAAGTGAAGGTTGTCTTGACCTTCTTCAACAAAGCACCTATTCATCTAATAAAAAATATTGTGCTTCCTAACAAACCTTTCCTTGTCTCTATCCTTAAACAACCAGTGCTACAACAGTATCACTACAAGTTACTAAAATTTATAGGAAAATTTTTTTTAACATTTCATTAAGAGCTGTAATGGATTTCTCAAAACAATGACTGGTATTGCTGTCCTGTTAAAATTATGAAGAGAAGCTTTACTGGAACAATAGAAACCAATGCGGTAAACATAGCTGTAGGCTCTTATTATAACTGGATACTTTATTGATAAGATTATTGCTGGATTCCTATGATGATAAGGATGTGACCTTTTGAATTACTAAAACTGTGAGATTTAGGATTTTTGTGGAGTAATGTGTTAAGACTTCTATCCCCTAAAAATAATATTTTGATTTTGTAGTTACTTAGGTTAGGTTTTTTCCAAAGGACAAAGTATAATGATGTTTATTATTGCCCCTCTTTCATAAAGTCATATAAGCTAGCTAATGAAAACGTAATCTTACTACTCAATAATTAGTGTCATTCATTGTTTCAATGAGGTATTCTAATTCACTAGATATGTATCAACTTAAAACCAGTTTTTTGATAGTAGAGGGTTTATTGACAGCTACACTTCATGGAATTAAAAAGAACATATTTATTTTAGTGATCAAAAGAATTATGAAATTGAAAGCAGTTTTGAAAATTCTCTAAAATTCTTCCCAGTCACAGAGTATGTTTCAAAGGTCTTACTGTAACCACTAATTAATTAATCAGAACTGTGATTTATTTAAAAAAAATATTTCATATAATAAAATTTGAAAGTATTGCCATGAAATTAAATACCTTTATATGTCAACAAAATAAAAAATGGAGGAGTCCACCATGTTTTTATTCACATCAGGAACTTAATTTCCACTAGCCTTTAACAGAAGCAATAAATTGCTTTAAGGAAAAGAAAGAAAAAAAGATTAATAAAAGAATACATATGGAAACAAATTATGCAGAAATTTGAACTAATTGAATATTGAATTCTCTCTTTCAGTTTCATCATAGAGCTTTTTTAAGGAAAAAGTTAATTTACTTATTTTTATTTATATATTTTTTGGTATTTTACTGAAGATGAGTTTTATCAATCAAGTCTGTTATTAACTAATTTTGCATGTTTTCTTGTTTTTTTTAGGTTCTTTTTTATTTTAGGGTCTACATCAGGCACAGTTTTTAAGTAAGTCATGCATTAGATCATTCTGAACTATGAGAGAACATTCTATTACAGGAGAGCCCTAGCAGAAGACAAGAGTCCAAAAGCAACAGCCAATTGCCCAGAGAATTTATGCAAGCTCTGTTCCTGGAGATTTTAAGAGTTTGATGTGGATAAAGCCCTGAGAAACCTGGCCTAATCTCAGAACTGACCCTGCTTTAAACTGGAGATCTCCAAAAGTCTCTTCCAACCTGAATTATCCTACAACAGAAATATGAAAGATCAAAAATATTACTTGAGTCAGCCAGCTTCAGGTCATGACTAAATCTTTGTGCCAATAAAACCACCTAAATTGGAAAAAAAAATCTTCTGTTGTGGTCAAAAAGCACTTCGGTATTATTCTACTAACAACTGTAGCACAGGAAATCCTTACCAGTTACGAATCTCACATTTAGTTGCATTTCTTCACAGGCCTATCTTTAAATCATGCTGTTTAATCATATCCTCATGACAAAAATATAAAGGTGTATTGTGCAGAACAGTAACACAACCACCTCTTCTTTCACTGATAAATTACTCTTCTATAAGCAACTCTGGCTGATATTTTCAAAATTTTATATACCCTACTTAAAATTATTATATTTGAGAATATTTCTATATTCTCAAAGCTGTTAGAGCTTGCCCAGAAGAGGGCTATGAAAATAGTCAGAATGCATGAATGAAGAGAAGAGAAGAGAAGAGAAGAGAAGAGGAAGAGAAGAGAAGAGAAGAGAAGAAGAGAAGAGGGAAGAGAAGAGAAGGAGAAGAGAAGAGAAGAGGAAGAGAAGAGAAGAGAAGAGAAGAGAAGAGAAGAGAAGAGAAGAGAAGAGAAGAGAAGAGAAGAGAAGAGGAAGGAGAAGAGAAGAGACGAAGAGAAGAGAAGAGAGAAGAGAAGAGAAGAGAAGAGAAGAGAAGAGAAGAGGCTCTGGGGAGACGTTATTGCAGCCTTTCAATATATGAAGAGGGCTATAAGAAAGATATAGAGAGAG